>NC_064433.1:88306440-93106440 GCF_023343835.1 Lagopus muta
ACGGACTGGGAATGGGGCCGTGGTCAGTCCTTAATGCTTCATCTCTGCTGCTCCTCCATGGTCTCTGTCTTCCCCCATGAAGGATGCTGCTGAAGCTAGAACTGATCCTGCATGAGCTTCCCACAGGCTGCAGCTCTCCCAGCACTGCCCCAACACGGCTTTGAACCACTGGGTATACTTGTCAGGCACTGCTCCACACAGGTCCCCAGTGGGTGGCAGCTCCCCCAGGCCCCCAGCCCCACTGCAGGCTGCTCTCCATGGACTGCAGCTCCAGCCCAGGGCTGCTCCATGTGCTTTGGCTTCCTCCAGGCCTCATCCATTGCTGCACTGTGGGCTCTTTCATGGCTGTGCATGGAGATCTGTCCTGCGCAGTGCCCGTGAGCTGCAGGGGGACAGCCTGCTCCACCACGTGGAGCAGAAATGGCTGTAGAGACGTTTAATGCCCTCCTCACACTATCTTCAACACTGATGACGAGCTCTGGGAAACCCAGAGACATGAGTTGGAGGACTGTGACTGTGGTAAGAATAAACCCCCAGACAACCCCAAACTTGAGTAGGATTTGCTGCTGCAGCTGGATGCATACAAACCTATGAGGCTCACATGGGTTCATCGCGTGGAACTCCAAGGAGCTCCATAGGACTCCACCTAGGTCCCTTTCCTCTTCACAGTCATCCAGCCCCTCTGCCCTAAGCCTATAGCACTGCATGGGGTTATTGTGGCCAAAGTGCAGGACCTCATCCCATTCACCTCAGCACAGCGATCCAGTCTATCCAGACCCCTCTCAAAGGCCTCCCTACCCTCAGGCAGATCAACACCACCCCCCAGCATGAAGATATTAAACAAGATGGGCCCCAGTACTGACCCCTGGGGGACACCACTTGTAATGGGTCACCAGCTGGCCTTAACTCCACGAACTACTACCTCCTGGGCACGGCCCTCTAGCCAGTTCTTTATGCAGAGAAGAGTATACCCGTCCAGGCCACGGGCAGCCAGTTTCCCCAGGAGAATACTGTGAGAGACTGTGTCAAAGGCTTTGCTGAAGTCTAGGGAGACTGCACCAACAGCCTTTCCCTCATCTACCAATCATCTGGTCACCCGCTCATAGAAGGAGATTAGGTTGGACAAGCACGACCTGCCTCTCAAGAACCCGTGCTGGCTGGGAATGATCCCCCGGACACCACACATGTGCCGTGTGATCTCACCAAGAGGATTTGCTCCATAACCTTCCCTGGTACCGAGGTCAGGGAAGAGACTGGAGAGAGGAGAGCAGAGGAGTGAAGCAATGCGGCCATATTTGTGAAAGCACGCAGTGGTGTGGCCTTGTGACATCATGCAGCGATGCGGCTGTGTTTGTGACATCAGCAGACGAGTCACAATGGGGTGCCAGGAGCTGTAAGAGAGGGAGCAGCACAGTGGCACTTCGCCGTAGGCCTTCAGTGAGTGCGGTACGCACCTGCTAGCGGCTAGCGGCTATGGCTCGGGTGGTCTGCATCACCCTGGCGCTTCTGGGAATCACGATTCTGGGGTTTCACCTCACGCATGGCAGTATGTATGAGCACGTTCAGCTGCATTTGGAGCAGCTGAGTTGGGGCATGGCTCAGATACTGGACAGCATGGAGAACTGGGACCAGTGGCGGAACTGGGCGGCCCAGGGAGCCCGGGTCCTTGCTTCCCTTCAGCACTGGCAGTTCTGGGCCTTTCCTGGAGTGCTTATCCTGTTCTTTGGCCTCATCTGGTGCATCAGGAAGACCAAGTTTTTACCAGGGAGCAGCAGCGCTATTTGGATCTGTGCTGCCATCCTTGCTCTCTTCCTGAAGACCTTCATTTTCTTCATGAAAGTGGCTGGGATGGTCTTCGTCACCGTGGTGCTTCTGGAAATCATCCATCTGGGAATTTACCTCACGTGTGGCGATACGTATGAGCACGTTAAGCTGCATATGGAGCAGCTGAGGCGGGACATGGCTCAGCTACTGGACAGCAAGGTGAACTGGAACCAGTGGCGGAGCTGGGCGGCCCAGGGAGCCCTGGTCCTTGCTTTCCTACAGCGCTGGCAGATCTGGGCCCTTCCCGGAGTGCTTATCCTGTTCTTTGGCCTCATCTGGTGCATCAGGAAGACCAAGAATTTGCCAGGGAGCAGCAGCACTATTTGGAACCGTGCTGCGATCCCTGCTGCCTTCCCTAAGGCCTTCACCTTCCTCATGGAAGTGTCTCGGATGGTCTTCATCACCCTAGCGCTTCTGGGAATCATCCGTCTGGGAATTCACCTCACGTGTGGAGATATGCATGAGCACGTTCACCTGCATATGGAGCAGCTGAGGTGGGACATGGCTCAGCTACTGCACAGCATGGTGCAGTGGAACCAGTGGCGGAACTGGGCGGCCCAGGGAGCCATGCGCATTGCTTCCCTTCAGCACTGGCAGATCTGTGCCTTTCTCGGAGTGTTTGTGCTGTTCTTCGGCCTCATCTTGTTCATCAGGAAAAATTTGCCAAGGAGCAGCAGCATTATTTTGGTCTGTGCTGCGATCCTTATTGTCTTCGTTAAGACCTTCGTCTTCTTTGTGAGAGGGGTTCAGATGGTCTTCACCACCCTGGCGTTTAAAGAAATCATCCGCCTGGCAATTCACCTCACGCGTGGCGATATACATGAGCACGTTCACCTGCGTATGGAGCGGCTGAGTCGGAACATGGCTCAGCTCCTGGACAGCCTGCTGCAGGGGAGCCAGTGGCAGAACTGGGCGGCCAAGGGAGCCCTGCTCCTTCCTGCCCTGCAGTACTGGAAGATCTGTGCCGTCCCCGGAGCCTTTATCCTGTTCTTTGGCCTCGTCTGGTGCATGAGGAACACGAAATATTTGCCAGGGAGCACCAGCATGACTTGGATCTGTGCTGCGATCCTTGCTGCTTTTCTTAAGCCCTACTTCTTACTCAGAAAAATGGCAGAAATACGGAGGTCCAGAAATAAGGAAGACGACAATGATGAGGAAGAGGAAAGTGACTCAGAGGAGACACGGGAGCTGGGCAGAGTTAGGGCCTACAGCACCGAGTGGCCAGCACCGTACATGGCCGACAGTTGCCAGATGGTGGAGGAGCTGGTGGATGACCTTCTGCGCATCTGCCGAGGACAAACCTGCCACAGCTTCACGCCCCGGCTGCAGCCACCCACCGGGGTCTGCGTCTATGAAGAATGGAGCTCCCACTCTGACAACGTCACCTACCGCCTGCTCGTGCCCGTGAAGGCTCCCCCCGGGCACAGCTTCCATGTGGAGCTGGACGACGTGGAGGAGACAGCGACGAGCAAGTCCTGTCTGCGCGTGCAGCTGCAGTGCACCTGCATGAGGGAGCGGCTGCTGGGGGACATGCTCTGCTTTCTGCACCACGATCAGGAGGAGCTGAGAGGAAAACAGGAGCCCAGCTTGCTCGACACCTTCTGCACGGGCTCCTACCTAGACGTGGAGAAAAGCATGCTCTGGCTCCAGGACCAGGTGAAAGCAGCCTGGAGGCGTCTGCCTCAGTCGTGTGACTGCCTCCTGGAGTTGCTGCCCTCCAGCCACTCATGCAAGATCCAGCTGACCGCCCCCTCCGACTCAACCTTCAACATCGAGATGACTCTTGGGGTGCTGCTTGATGAATCGGGCACATTCCTGAGCATTGAGTAGGCTCTGGATACATTTCTGTGTTCTTCTCTGTTTCTCTTTTTCACAGTATGTCATTCTCTTACTTAAATAAATTGGATACTATTAACACCAGCGCTCCTTGTGTAAGAGTTTTCTTTTTTGTGTCCGTAACACAAATCAACACCTAAGAATATTTGTGCTTTGAACATGGCTTTTTTTCAATCTCTCATTTATCTCTAAGGCTCTTTTCCACAGCTGCCTTTTGTTTCTGGTAGGTAGGAATCTGTTCAATAGCGTCAAGACGTGTTCAGTACCACTGAGATGAGGAGTTAGGAGGAGCTTGATGTCTCAGGCACTTTGGTGAGCATCGAATAGGCTGAAGCCAGCTGCACCAGCAGCATGATGTAGCCAGGAAACGGCGCTGTGGCGGACATACAGATTGCCAGGCATACGGCCAGGCATGGCCAGCACTCTAGCTTCTACCTCAGCTGTCTGTGGACCAGCACTTGTCTGCTGGTGGGCACAGCTTTTCGCCCCAAGCCCTGAAGATGGTTGTGATTCGCCACCTGACAACCGTAGCCCTCTGAAGCCTGGAGCAGGAGGAATTGCCCCTGTGGCTGGATGACCTCCTGCGGCACTTCTGCTGCCGCCTGGAGTATACCTCAATTGCTTCCTTTCATGATGTGAGAGGGTGATTTTTTTCTGTGATTTGCAGCTCTAAACTGGGGAGGAAGTGAACAGGCAATCCTTCAGAGCATCTAGAATATCAAGAAATCCTCTTAGACTGTTTCTTATGAGTGTCACAGCTACCGCTTTCATTCTTTTGTCAATTTTTGACTGTGCAGCCCTACATTTTCTTTTACAGATTTCTTGGTATGTTATGTATATTAATTCTTTAGCCAACTAGTGGAAAACATAAGCAATTTTCAACAGTTTCCCTTTGGCTTTAGGCTTAGATATGTGCTGAATTTCCTAGATTAACGGTGACTTTTTTTTCCATGCACTAAGCTGAAAAGCTCTTGCCCCCAAATTTCTAGCCTACATTAGAGTGTCAGTTGGCAGCATTCCTGTTCATACTTCTGCAGTACTGTTCCACCAGTGAGGCATGGCACACGGATCATGATACCGATCCAATCATACAGTCACAGAAGGAGATTAGGTTGGTAAGAGACCCCACAGCCTTTCTAGGCAATCTGTTCCAGTGCTCTGTCACCCTCACCATGAAGCAGCTCTTCTGTGTGTTTGCACAGAACTTTGTATGTCTAAGTTTTAGAACATGACTCCTTTTCTTATTGCTACACATCACTGAGAAGAACCCGGTCTCATCCATTTGCCTTCCATTTCCCTTTAGATATTTATAAACATGAATCAGATCCTCCCCTCAGACTTCTTTTCCCCAGGCTGAACAGACCCAGGTTACTCAGCCTTTCCTCATAAGGGAGCGTGCAGTGATGTGGCTGTGTTTGTGACACCAGGCAGTGATGTGCCTCCGTTTATGACAATGTGCAGTGATGTGGCCGTGTTTGTGACATCATGCAGTGATGTGGCTGTGTTTGTGACATCGTGCAGTGATGTGCCTCCGTTTATGACAATGTGCAGTGATGTGGCCGTGTTTGTGACATCATGCAGTGATGTGGCTGTGTTTGTGACATCATGCAGTGATGTGCCTCCGTTTATGACAATGTGCAGTGATGTGGCCACGTTTGTTACAGTGTGCAGTGATTGGCTGTGTTTGTGACAACATGCAGTGCTGTGTCTGTGTTTTTGAAAGCACGCAGTGATGTGGCTGTGTTTGTGACATCAGCAGACGAGTCACAGTGGAGGATGGGGTGGGGGTGTCAGGAGCTGTAATAGGGGAAGCAGCGCTGTGGCACTTTGCCCTAGGCCTTCAGTGAGTGCGGTACGCACCTGCCATAGGCTATGACTTGGGTAACATTCATCACCCTGGCGCTTCTGGGAATCACAATTCTGGGATTTCACCTCATGCCTGGCAGTAGGTATGAGCACGTTCAGCTGCATATGGAGCAACTGAGTCGGGACATGGCTCAGCTACTGGACAGCATGGAGAAGCGGAACAAGTGGCAGAACTGGGCGGCCAAGAGAGCCATGCGCCTTGCTTCCCTTCAGCACTGGCAGATCTGGGCCCTTCTAGTAGTCTTCATCCTGTTCTTTGGCCTCATCACGTGCATCAGGAAGACAAAATATTTGACAGGGAGCAGCAGCACTATTTGGATCTGTGCTGTGATCCTTGCTGCTTTTCTTAAGCCCTACTTCTTCCTCACAAAAATCCAAGATTGTTCCCGAGATTATCTGTTCCATAACCTTCCCCGGCACCTGGGAGTTGAGACTGATAGATCTGTAGCTATCAGGATCATCTTTCTAGGCCTTTTTGAAAATGGGTGTCACATCTGCCAGTTTCCAGTCCACCAGGACATTTCTGGTTATCCAGGACTGCCAAGAATAATGGAGAGTGGCTTGGTAGTCACATCTGCCAACTCCCTCAGCACTCTTGAGTACAATCCATCTGACCCCTTGCACTTGTGAACATCCAGCTTTTGGAACAGGTCCAAAAACATCTCATTGTGGATTATACAGGGCCTATTCTGCTCCCCATCCCTATCTACCAGTGCAGGGAGCTGTGTGCCAAGTCTTACTATTAAAGACTGAGGCAAAGAAGGCATAGAGTACCTCAGACTTATCCTGATCCTTAGTCACCAAGTCACCCTCAGCGTCCAACAAGGGATGGAGATTCTCCCTCCTCTTGTTCTTGACATATTTATGGAAATATTTATTGTTGTCCCTTACCTTAGTGACAAGTTCAGTTCTAGCTGGGCTTTGGCTTTTCTAATTTTCTCCCTGCACAGCTTCACTATGTACCTGTAATCATTGTAAGTAGCTTGCCCACTCTTCCAGAGACCATAAACTTTCTTTTTGCTCTTGAGCTCCAGCCAAACGTCTCTGTTCAGCCAGACTGGCCTCCTTGCCCATCAGCTTGTCTTCCGTGACCTGGGGATGGTCAGCTCCTGCACCTTTAAAATTACTTCCTTAAAGTATTCCCAACCTTGCTGGGCTCCCACGCTTTCCAAAACTACCTCTTAAGGGATCCTCTCAACCATGGTCTTAATGAGGTTAAAGTCTGCCCTCTGGAAATTCAAGGTGGCCGTTCTGCTGACTCCCCTCTGTGGTTCGACAAGGATTGAGAAATCTAGCATCTCATGATCACTAAGCCCCAGACAGCCTCCAACCTTCACATCCCCCACAAGACTTTCTCTGTTAACAAACAGCGGGTCCAGGATTTTGCTTCCCCTTGTTGGCTCCTTCACCAGCTGTGTCAGGAAGTTATCTCCCACACATTCTAGGAACCTCTGGGACTGTTCCCTATCTGCTGTATTATAAATTATAAATACAAATTATAAATACAAATATATATAATACACACACATATATATATAAATACAAATTATAAATACAGCAGATATGTGGGAAGTTGATGCCCCCCACAAGAACAAGGGGAAAAGACCTGGAGACCTCACCCAACTCTCTATAAACTGTCTTGTCCACCTCTTTGTCCTGGTTGGGTGGCCTGTAGCAGACTTCCGTGATAATGTCAGTCTTATTGGCCTTTGTTTTTATTCTGACCCATATGGTCTCAACCCTATCATCACCAACATTCATTTCCATGTATTTGCATTCTTAACATCACCGTCTTTCGTGCCTTGCCTATTTCTTTTGAAAAGTCAGCAGCCATCCATTACAGCACTCCAGCTGTGCGAGTCATTCTACCACGTCTCCATGATGGTGACTGTACATCATGGCTTTCCGACCTCGCAATGATCTCCAGCTCCTCCTGTTTATTACCCATGCTGCATGCATTAGTATAATAGCACATGAGCTGGTCTTCCTTTTGAGTGGCAGTAGTTCCAGTACCCTCTTGACCATACTCCACTGAAAAAGGGCCCTGCCCAGCAAGTAAGGCCGCATGTGAAACGCAAGACTTGAGCGTCGCTTCGATCCCCAGAGCCATTAAGCCTACAGGAAGTAAAGGAGAGTGTCCGACATGCAGGATAGAGCACTGCACAAGAAGGCTGTGCACACTGACTTGAAGACTTGGGAACCCTTTGCTGAAATATTTCCTTATGTCAAGAGGTCCGGTTCTGATCAAGAGCCAGTATGCACTGTGCTTCAACAGGAGCTTAGAGACGAAAAAAAGAAATGAACAGAAAGGGGGATATTTGGATATTTTCTGGATTTTTATGTAACTTTACTGGACCGGTCACTCTGTGGCTAGGTTTTGTTTTTCAAGAAAGCAAATGTATGTGAACGTGGTTGCAGGTGTGGATTTAACTTTTTGTTCCTGAACATGTCTACTTTCTGCTCCATCTCGCGCGCCTGGAAAGGAACCCTTTTAAGGAGTACCTTTGCCAGTGGAAAGAGTAGGGGACAATTGCTTTATTCAGACTGTATTTTAAAAGCTGTACGTACATGGTGGGTTGACCTTAGCTGTTCACCCAGTGCACACCAAGCTACTCTCTCTCTTCCCGTCCTCAACAGGGGGGAAATATGATGAAACAGCCTGTGGGTTGAGATATGGATGGGGAGATCTCTCGCCAGTTGCCATCACAGCTTTTGGAAGATGAATTCAATTTATTGCCAGTTAATGACAGGGTTGAACAGTGAAAACTAAAAACTCCTACAACTTCTACTCTTGAGGCTCAACTTTACACTTGAAACTTCAACCTCCTCCCCTCAAGATGAGCAGGACGGACTGGGAATGGCGCCGTGGTCAGTCCTTAATGCTTCATCTCTGCTGCTCCTCCATGGTCTCTGTCTTCCCCCATGAAGGATGCTGCTGAAGCTAGAACTGATCCTGCATGAGCTTCCCACAGGCTGCAGCTCTCCCAGCACTGCCCCAACACGGCTTTGAACCACTGGGTATACTTGTCAGGCACTGCTCCACACAGGTCCCCAGTGGGTGGCAGCTCCCCCAGGCCCCCGGCCCCACTGCAGGCTGCTCTCCACGGGCTGCAGCTCCAGCCCAGGGCTGCTCCGTGTGCTTTGGCTTCCTCCAGACCTCATCCATTGCTGCACTGTGGGCTCTTTCATGGCTGTGCATGGAGATCTGTCCTGCGCAGTGCCCGTGAGCTGCAGGGGGACAGCCTGCTCCACCACGTGGAGCAGAAATGGCTGTAGAGACGTTTAATGCCCTCCTCACACTATCTTCAACACTGATGACGAGCTCTGGGAAACCCAGAGACATGAGTTGGAGGACTGTGACTGTGGTAAGAATAAACCCCCAGACAACCCCAAACTTGAGTAGGATTTGCTGCTGCAGCTGGATGCATACAAACCTATGAGGCTCACATGGGTTCATCGCGTGGAACTCCAAGGAGCTCCATAGGACTCCACCTAGGTCCCTTTCCTCTTCACAGTCATCCAGCCCCTCTGCCCTAAGCCTGTAGCACTGCATGGGGTTATTGTGGCCAAAGTGCAGGACCCGGCACTCGGCCTTGGTGAACCTCATCCCATTCACCTCAGCACAGCGATCCAGTCTATCCAGACCCCTCTCAAAGGCCTCCCTACCCTCAGGCAGATCAACACCACCTCCCAGCATGAAGATATTAAACAAGATGGGCCCCAGTACTGACCCCTGGGGGACACCACTTGTAATGGGTCACCAGCTGGCCTTAACTCCACGAACTACTACCTCCTGGGCACGGCCCTCTAGCCAGTTCTTTATGCAGAGAAGAGTATACCCGTCCAGGCCACGGGCAGCCAGTTTCCCCAGGAGAATACTGTGAGAGACTGTGTCAAAGGCTTTGCTGAAGTCTAGGGAGACTGCACCAACAGCCTTTCCCTCATCTACCAATCATCTGGTCACCCGCTCATAGAAGGAGATTAGGTTGGACAAGCACGACCTGCCTCTCAAGAACCCGTGCTGGCTGGGAATGATCCCCCGGACACCACACACGTGCCGTGTGATCTCACCAAGAGGATTTGCTCCATAACCTTCCCTGGTACCGAGGTCAGGGAAGAGACTGGAGAGAGGAGAGCAGAGGAGTGAAGCAATGCGGCCATATATGTGAAAGCACGCAGTGGTGTGGCCTTGTGACGGCGTGCAGCGATGCGGCTGTGTTTGTGACATCAGCAGACGAGTCACAATGGGGTGCCAGGAGCTGTAAGAGAGGGAGCAGCGCAGTGGCACTTCGCCGTAGGCCTTCAGTGAGTGCGGTACGCACCTGCTAGCGGCTAGCGGCTATGGCTCGGGTGGTCTGCATCACCCTGGCGCTTCTGGGAATCACGATTCTGGGGTTTCACCTCACGCATGGCAGTATGTATGAGCACGTTCAGCTGCATTTGGAGCAGCTGAGTTGGGGCATGGCTCAGATACTGGACAGCATGGAGAACTGGGACCAGTGGCGGAACTGGGCGGCCCAGGGAGCCCGGGTCCTTGCTTCCCTTCAGCACTGGCAGTTCTGGGCCTTTCCTGGAGTGCTTATCCTGTTCTTTGGCCTCATCTGGTGCATCAGGAAGACCAAGTTTTTACCAGGGAGCAGCAGCGCTATTTGGATCTGTGCTGCCATCCTTGCTCTCTTCCTGAAGACCTTCATTTTCTTCATGAAAGTGGCTGGGATGGTCTTCATCACCGTGGTGCTTCTGGAAATCATCCATCTGGGAATTTACCTCACGTGTGGCGATATGTATGAGCACGTTAAGCTGCATATGGAGCAGCTGAGGCGGGACATGGCTCAGCTACTGGACAGCAAGGTGAACTGGAACCAGTGGCGGAGCTGGGCGGCCCAGGGAGCCCTGGTCCTTGCTTCCCTACAGCGCTGGCAGATCTGGGCCCTTCCCGGAGTGCTTATCCTGTTCTTTGGCCTCATCTGGTGCATCAGGAAGACCAAGAATTTGCCAGGGAGCAGCAGCACTATTTGGAACCATGCTGCGATCCCTGCTGCCTTCCCTAAGGCCTTCACCTTCCTCATGGAAGTGTCTCGGATGGTCTTCATCACCCTAGCGCTTCTGGGAATCATCCGTCTGGGAATTCACCTCACGTGTGGAGATATGCATGAGCACGTTCACCTGCATATGGAGCAGCTGAGGTGGGACATGGCTCAGCTACTGCACAGCATGGTGCAGTGGAACCAGTGGCGGAACTGGGCGGCCCAGGGAGCCATGCGCATTGCTTCCCTTCAGCACTGGCAGATCTGTGCCTTTCTCGGAGTGTTTGTGCTGTTCTTCGGCCTCATCTTGTTCATCAGGAAAAATTTGCCAAGGAGCAGCAGCATTATTTTGGTCTGTGCTGCGATCCTTATTGTCTTCGTTAAGACCTTCGTCTTCTTTGTGAGAGGGGTTCAGATGGTCTTCACCACCCTGGCGTTTAAAGAAATCATCCGCCTGGCAATTCACCTCACGCGTGGCGATATACATGAGCACGTTCACCTGCGTATGGAGCGGCTGAGTCGGAACATGGCTCAGCTCCTGGACAGCCTGCTGCAGGGGAGCCAGTGGCAGAACTGGGCGGCCAAGGGAGCCCTGCTCCTTCCTGCCCTGCAGTACTGGAAGATCTGTGCCGTCCCCGGAGCCTTTATCCTGTTCTTTGGCCTCGTCTGGTGCATGAGGAACACGAAATATTTGCCAGGGAGCACCAGCATGACTTGGATCTGTGCTGCGATCCTTGCTGCTTTTCTTAAGCCCTACTTCTTACTCAGAAAAATGGCAGAAATACGGAGGTCCAGAAATAAGGAGGACGACAATGATGAGGAAGAGGAAAGTGACTCAGAGGAGACACGGGAGCTGGGCAGAGTTAGGGCCTACAGCACCGAGTGGCCAGCACCGTACATGGCCGACAGTTGCCAGATGGTGGAGGAGCTGGTGGATGACCTTCTGCGCATCTGCCGAGGACAAACCTGCCACAGCTTCACGCCCCGGCTGCAGCCACCCACCGGGGTCTGCGTCTATGAAGAATGGAGCTCCCACTCTGACAACGTCACCTACCGCCTGCTCGTGCCCGTGAAGGCTCCCCCCGGGCACAGCTTCCATGTGGAGCTGGACGACGTGGAGGAGACAGCGACGAGCAAGTCCTGTCTGCGCGTGCAGCTGCAGTGCACCTGCATGAGGGAGCGGCTGCTGGGGGACATGCTCTGCTTTCTGCACCACGATCAGGAGGAGCTGAGAGGAAAACAGGAGCCCAGCTTGCTCGACACCTTCTGCACGGGCTCCTACCTAGACGTGGAGAAAAGCATGCTCTGGCTCCAGGACCAGGTGAAAGCAGCCTGGAGGCGTCTGCCTCAGTCGTGTGACTGCCTCCTGGAGTTGCTGCCCTCCAGCCACTCATGCAAGATCCAGCTGACCGCCCCCTCCGACTCAACCTTCAACATCGAGATGACTCTTGGGGTGCTGCTTGATGAATCGGGCACATTCCTGAGCATTGAGTAGGCTCTGGATACATTTCTGTGTTCTTCTCTGTTTCTCTTTTTCACAGTATGTCATTCTCTTACTTAAATAAATTGGATACTATTAACACCAGCGCTCCTTGTGTAAGAGTTTTCTTTTTTGTGTCCGTAACACAAATCAACACCTAAGAATATTTGTGCTTTGAACATGGCTTTTTTTCAATCTCTCATTTATCTCTAAGGCTCTTTTCCACAGCTGCCTTTTGTTTCTGGTAGGTAGGAATCTGTTCAATAGCATCAAGACATGTTCAGTACCACTGAGATGAGGAGTCAGGAGGAGCTTGATGTCTCAGGCACTTTGGTGAGCATCGAATAGGCTGAAGCCAGCTGCACCAGCAGCATGATGTAGCCAGGAAACTGCGCTGTGGCGGACATACAGATTGCCAGGCATACGGCCAGGCATGGCCAGCACTCTAGCTTCTACCTCAGCTGTCTGTGGACCAGCACTTGTCTGCTGGTGGGCACAGCTTTTCGCCCCAAGCCCTGAAGATGGTTGTGATTCGCCACCTGACAACCGTAGCCCTCTGAAGCCTGGAGCAGGAGGAATTGCCCCTGTGGCTGGATGACCTCCTGCGGCACTTCTGCTGCCGCCTGGAGTATACCTCAATTGCTTCCTTTCATGATGTGAGAGGGTGATTTTTTTCTGTGATTTGCAGCTCTAAACTGGGGAGGAAGTGAACAGGCAATCCTTCAGAGCATCTAGAATATCAAGAAATCCTCTTAGACTGTTTCTTATGAGTGTCACAGCTACCGCTTTCATTCTTTTGTCAATTTTTGACTGTGCAGCCCTACATTTTCTTTTACAGATTTCTTGGTATGTTATGTATATTAATTCTTTAGCCAACTAGTGGAAAACATAAGCAATTTTCAACAGTTTCCCTTTGGCTTTAGGCTTAGATACGTGCTGAATTTCCTAGATTAACGGTGACTTTTTTTTCCATGCACTAAGCTGAAAAGCTCTTGCCCCCAAATTTCTAGCCTACATTAGAGTGTCAGTTGGCAGCATTCCTGTTCATACTTCTGCAGTACTGTTCCACCAGTGAGGCATGGCACACGGATCATGATACCGATCCAATCATACAGTCACAGAAGGAGATTAGGTTGGTAAGAGACCCCACAGCCTTTCTAGGCAATCTGTTCCAGTGCTCTGTCACCCTCACCATGAAGCAGCTCTTCTGTGTGTTTGCACAGAACTTTGTATGTCTAAGTTTTAGAACATGACTCCTTTTCTTATTGCTACACATCACTGAGAAGAACCCGGTCTCATCCATTTGCCTTCCATTTCCCTTTAGATATTTATAAACATGAATCAGATCCTCCCCTCAGACTTCTTTTCCCCAGGCTGAACAGACCCAGGTTACTCAGCCTTTCCTCATAAGGGAGCGTGCAGTGATGTGGCTGTGTTTGTGACACCGGGCAGTGATGTGCCTCCGTTTATGACAATGTGCAGTGATGTGGCCGTGTTTGTGACAGTGTGCAGTGATGTGGCCGTGTTTGTGACATCATGCAGTGATGTGGCTGTGTTTGTGACATCGTGCAGTGATGTGCCTCCGTTTATGACAATGTGCAGTGATGTGGCCGTGTTTGTGACATCGTGCAGTGATGTGCCTCTGTTTATGACAATGTGCAGTGATGTGGCCACGTTTGTTACAGTGTGCAGTGATTGGCTGTGTTTGTGACAACATGCAGTGCTGTGTCTGTGTTTGTGAAAGCACGCAGTGATGTGGCTGTGTTTGTGACATCAGCAGACGAGTCACAGTGGAGGATGGGGTGGGGGTGTCAGGAGCTGTAATAGGGGAAGCAGCGCTGTGGCACTTTGCCCTAGGCCTTCAGTGAGTGCGGTACGCACCTGCCATAGGCTATGACTTGGGTAACATTCATCACCCTGGCGCTTCTGGGAATCACAATTCTGGGATTTCACCTCATGCCTGGCAGTAGGTATGAGCACGTTCAGCTGCATATGGAGCAACTGAGTCGGGACATGGCTCAGCTACTGGACAGCATGGAGAAGCGGAACAAGTGGCAGAACTGGGCGGCCAAGAGAGCCATGCGCCTTGCTTCCCTTCAGCACTGGCAGATCTGGGCCCTTCTAGTAGTCTTCATCCTGTTCTTTGGCCTCATCACGTGCATCAGGAAGACAAAATATTTGACAGGGAGCAGCAGCACTATTTGGATCTGTGCTGTGATCCTTGCTGCTTTTCTTAAGCCCTACTTCTTCCTCACAAAAATCCAAGATTGTTCCCGAGATTAGCTGTTCCATAACCTTCCCCGGCACCTGGGAGTTGAGACTGATAGATCTGTAGCTATCAGGATCATCTTTCTAGGCCTTTTTGAAAATGGGTGTCACATCTGCCAGTTTCCAGTCCACCAGGACATTTCTGGTTATCCAGGACTGCCAAGAATAATGGAGAGTGGCTTGGTAGTCACATCTGCCAACTCCCTCAGCACTCTTGAGTACAATCCATCTGACCCCTTGCACTTGTGAACATCCAGCTTTTGGAACAGGTCCAAAAACATCTCATTGTGGATTATACAGGGCCTATTCTGCTCCCCATCCCTATCTACCAGTGCAGGGAGCTGTGTGCCAAGTCTTACTATTAAAGACTGAGGCAAAGAAGGCATAGAGTACCTCAGACTTATCCTGATCCTTAGTCACCAAGTCACCCTCAGCGTCCAACAAGGGATGGAGATTCTCCCTCCTCTTGTTCTTGACATATTTATGGAAATATTTATTGTTGTCCCTTACCTTAGTGACAAGTTCAGTTCTAGCTGGGCTTTGGCTTTTCTAATTTTCTCCCTGCACAGCTTCACTATGTACCTGTAATCATTGTAAGTAGCTTGCCCACTCTTCCAGAGACCATAAACTTTCTTTTTGCTCTTGAGCTCCAGCCAAACGTCTCTGTTCAGCCAGACTGGCCTCCTTGCCCATCAGCTTGTCTTCCGTGACCTGGGGATGGTCAGCTCCTGCACCTTTAAAATTACTTCCTTAAAGTATTCCCAACCTTGCTGGGCTCCCACGCTTTCCAAAACTACCTCTTAAGGGATCCTCTCAACCATGGTCTTAATGAGGTTAAAGTCTGCCCTCTGGAAATTCAAGGTGGCCGTTCTGCTGACTCCCCTCTGTGGTTCGACAAGGATTGAGAAATCTAGCATCTCATGATCACTAAGCCCCAGACAGCCTCCAACCTTCACATCCCCCACAAGACTTTCTCTGTTAACAAACAACGGGTCCAGGATTTTGCTTCCCCTTGTTGGCTCCTTCACCAGCTGTGTCAGGAAGTTATCTCCCACACATTCTAGGAACCTCTGGGACTGTTCCCTATCTGCTGTATTATAAATTATAAATACAAATTATAAATACAAATATATATAATACACACACATATATATATAAATACAAATTATAAATACAGCAGATATGTGGGAAGTTGATGCCCCCCACAAGAACAAGGGGAAAAGACCTGGAGACCTCACCCAACTCTCTATAAACTGTCTTGTCCACCTCTTTGTCCTGGTTGGGTGGCCTGTAGCAGACTTCCGTGATAATGTCAGTCTTATTGGCCTTTGTTTTTATTCTGACCCATATGGTCTCAACCCTATCATCACCAACATTCATTTCCATGTATTTGCATTCTTAACATCACCGTCTTTCGTGCCTTGCCTATTTCTTTTGAAAAGTCAGCAGCCATCCATTACAGCACTCCAGCTGTGCGAGTCATTCTACCACGTCTCCATGATGGTGACTGTACATCATGGCTTTCCGACCTCGCAATGATCTCCAGCTCCTCCTGTTTATTACCCATGCTGCATGCATTAGTATAATAGCACATGAGCTGGTCTTCCTTTTGAGTGGCAGTAGTTCCAGTACCCTCTTGACCATATTCCACTGAAAAAGGCCCCTGCCCAGCAAGTAAGGCCGCATGTGAAACGCAAGACTTGAGCGTCGCTTCGATCCCCAGAGCCATTAAGCCTACAGGAAGTAAAGGAGAGTGTCCGACCTGCAGGATAGAGCACTGCACAAGAAGGCTGTGCACACTGACTTGAAGACTTGGGAACCCTTTGCTGAAATATTTCCTTATGTCAAGAGGTCCGGTTCTGATCAAGAGCCAGTATGCACTGTGCTTCAACGGGAGCTTAGAGACGAAAAAAAGAAATGAACAGAAAGGGGGATATTTGGATATTTTCTGGATTTTTATGTAACTTTACTGGACCGGTCACTCTGTGGCTAGGTTTTGTTTTTCAAGAAAGCAAATGTATGTGAACGTGGTTGCAGGTGTGGATTTAACTTTTTGTTCCTGAACATGTCTACTTTCTGCTCCATCTCACACGCCTGGAAAGGAACCCTTTTAAGGAGTACCTTTGCCAGTGGAAAGAGTAGGGGACAATTGCTTTATTCAGACTGTATTTTAAAAGCTGTACGTACATGGTGGGTTGACCTTAGCTGTTCACCCAGTGCACACCAAGCTACTCTCTCTCTTCCCGTCCTCAACAGGGGGGAAATATGATGAAACAGCCTGTGGGTTGAGATATGGATGGGGAGATCTCTCGCCAGTTGCCATCACAGCTTTTGGAAGATGAATTCAATTTATTGCCAGTTAATGACAGGGTTGAACAGTGAAAACTAAAAACTCCTACAACTTCTACTCTTGAGGCTCAACTTTACACTTGAAACTTCAACCTCCTCCCCTCAAGATGAGCAGGACGGACTGGGAATGGCGCCGTGGTCAGTCCTTAATGCTTCATCTCTGCTGCTCCTCCATGGTCTCTGTCTTCCCCCATGAAGGATGCTGCTGAAGCTAGAACTGATCCTGCATGAGCTTCCCACAGGCTGCAGCTCTCCCAGCACTGCCCCAACACGGCTTTGAACCACTGGGTATACTTGTCAGGCACTGCTCCACACAGGTCCCCAGTGGGTGGCAGCTCCCCCAGGCCCCCGGCCCCACTGCAGGCTGCTCTCCACGGGCTGCAGCTCCAGCCCAGGGCTGCTCCGTGTGCTTTGGCTTCCTCCAGACCTCATCCATTGCTGCACTGTGGGCTCTTTCATGGCTGTGCATGGAGATCTGTCCTGCGCAGTGCCCGTGAGCTGCAGGGGGACAGCCTGCTCCACCACGTGGAGCAGAAATGGCTGTAGAGACGTTTAATGCCCTCCTCACACTATCTTCAACACTGATGACGAGCTCTGGGAAACCCAGAGACATGAGTTGGAGGACTGTGACTGTGGTACGAATAAACCCCCAGACAACCCCAAACTTGAGTAGGATTTGCTGCTGCAGCTGGATGCATACAAACCTATGAGGCTCACATGGGTTCATCGCGTGGAACTCCAAGGAGCTCCATAGGACTCCACCTAGGTCCCTTTCCTCTTCACAGTCATCCAGCCCCACTGCCCTAAGCCTATAGCACTGCATGGGGTTATTGTGGCCAAAGTGCAGGACCCGGCACTCGGCCTTGGTGAACCTCATCCCATTCACCTCAGCACAGCGATCCAGTCTATCCAGACCCCTCTCAAAGGCCTCCCTACCCTCAGGCAGATCAACACCACCTCCCAGCATGAAGATATTAAACAAGATGGGCCCCAGTACTGACCCCTGGGGGACACCACTTGTAATGGGTCACCAGCTGGCCTTAACTCCACGAACTACTACCTCCTGGGCACGGCCCTCTAGCCAGTTCTTTATGCAGAGAAGAGTATACCCGTCCAGGCCATGGGCAGCCAGTTTCCCCAGGAGAATACTGTGAGAGACTGTGTCAAAGGTTTTGCTGAAGTCTAGGGAGACTGCACCAACAGCCTTTCCCTCATCTACCAATCATCTGGTCACCCGCTCATAGAAGGAGATTAGGTTGGACAAGCACGACCTGCCTCTCAAGAACCCGTGCTGGCTGGGAATGATCCCCCGGACACCACACACGTGCCATGTGATCTCACCAAGAGGATTTGCTCCATAACCTTCCCTGGTACTGAGGTCAGGGAAGAGACTGGAGAGAGGAGAGCAGAGGAGTGAAGCAATGCGGCCATATTTGTGAAAGCACGCAGTGGTGTGGCCTTGTGACGGCGTGCAGTGATGTGGCTGTGTTTGTGACATCAGCAGACGAGTCACAATGGGGTGCCAGGAGCTGTAAGAGAGGGAGCAGCACAGTGGCACTTCGCCGTAGGCCTTCAGTGAGTGCGGTACGCACCTGCTAGCGGCTAGCGGCTATGGCTCGGGTGGTCTGCATCACCCTGGCGCTTCTGGGAATCACGATTCTGGGGTTTCACCTCACGCATGGCAGTATGTATGAGCACGTTCAGCTGCATTTGGAGCAGCTGAGTTGGGGCATGGCTCAGATACTGGACAGCATGGAGAACTGGGACCAGTGGCGGAACTGGGCGGCCCAGGGAGCCCGGGTCCTTGCTTCCCTTCAGCACTGGCAGTTCTGGGCCTTTCCTGGAGTGCTTATCCTGTTCTTTGGCCTCATCTGGTGCATCAGGAAGACCAAGTTTTTACCAGGGAGCAGCAGCGCTATTTGGATCTGTGCTGCCATCCTTGCTCTCTTCCTGAAGACCTTCATTTTCTTCATGAAAGTGGCTGGGATGGTCTTCATCACCGTGGTGCTTCTGGAAATCATCCATCTGGGAATTTACCTCACGTGTGGCGATATGTATGAGCACGTTAAGCTGCATATGGAGCAGCTGAGGCGGGACATGGCTCAGCTACTGGACAGCAAGGTGAACTGGAACCAGTGGCGGAGCTGGGCGGCCCAGGGAGCCCTGGTCCTTGCTTCCCTACAGCGCTGGCAGATCTGGGCCCTTCCCGGAGTGCTTATCCTGTTCTTTGGCCTCATCTGGTGCATCAGGAAGACCAAGAATTTGCCAGGGAGCAGCAGCACTATTTGGAACCGTGCTGCGATCCCTGCTGCCTTCCCTAAGGCCTTCACCTTCCTCATGGAAGTGTCTCGGATGGTCTTCATCACCCTAGCGCTTCTGGGAATCATCCGTCTGGGAATTCACCTCACGTGTGGAGATATGCATGAGCACGTTCACCTGCATATGGAGCAGCTGAGGTGGGACATGGCTCAGCTACTGCACAGCATGGTGCAGTGGAACCAGTGGCGGAACTGGGCGGCCCAGGGAGCCATGCGCATTGCTTCCCTTCAGCACTGGCAGATCTGTGCCTTTCTCGGAGTGTTTGTGCTGTTCTTCGGCCTCATCTTGTTCATCAGGAAAAATTTGCCAAGGAGCAGCAGCATTATTTTGGTCTGTGCTGCGATCCTTATTGTCTTCGTTAAGACCTTCGTCTTCTTTGTGAGAGGGGTTCAGATGGTCTTCACCACCCTGGCGTTTAAAGAAATCATCCGCCTGGCAATTCACCTCACGCGTGGCGATATACATGAGCACGTTCACCTGCGTATGGAGCGGCTGAGTCGGAACATGGCTCAGCTCCTGGACAGCCTGCTGCAGGGGAGCCAGTGGCAGAACTGGGCGGCCAAGGGAGCCCTGCTCCTTCCTGCCCTGCAGTACTGGAAGATCTGTGCCGTCCCCGGAGCCTTTATCCTGTTCTTTGGCCTCGTCTGGTGCATGAGGAACACGAAATATTTGCCAGGGAGCACCAGCATGACTTGGATCTGTGCTGCGATCCTTGCTGCTTTTCTTAAGCCCTACTTCTTACTCAGAAAAATGGCAGAAATACGGAGGTCCAGAAATAAGGAGGACGACAATGATGAGGAAGAGGAAAGTGACTCAGAGGAGACACGGGAGCTGGGCAGAGTTAGGGCCTACAGCACCGAGTGGCCAGCACCGTACATGGCCGACAGTTGCCAGATGGTGGAGGAGCTGGTGGATGACCTTCTGCGCATCTGCCGAGGACAAACCTGCCACAGCTTCACGCCCCGGCTGCAGCCACCCACCGGGGTCTGCGTCTATGAAGAATGGAGCTCCCACTCTGACAACGTCACCTACCGCCTGCTCGTGCCCGTGAAGGCTCCCCCCGGGCACAGCTTCCATGTGGAGCTGGACGACGTGGAGGAGACAGCGACGAGCAAGTCCTGTCTGCGCGTGCAGCTGCAGTGCACCTGCATGAGGGAGCGGCTGCTGGGGGACATGCTCTGCTTTCTGCACCACGATCAGGAGGAGCTGAGAGGAAAACAGGAGCCCAGCTTGCTCGACACCTTCTGCACGGGCTCCTACCTAGACGTGGAGAAAAGCATGCTCTGGCTCCAGGACCAGGTGAAAGCAGCCTGGAGGCGTCTGCCTCAGTCGTGTGACTGCCTCCTGGAGTTGCTGCCCTCCAGCCACTCATGCAAGATCCAGCTGACCGCCCCCTCCGACTCAACCTTCAACATCGAGATGACTCTTGGGGTGCTGCTTGATGAATCGGGCACATTCCTGAGCATTGAGTAGGCTCTGGATACATTTCTGTGTTCTTCTCTGTTTCTCTTTTTCACAGTATGTCATTCTCTTACTTAAATAAATTGGATACTATTAACACCAGCGCTCCTTGTGTAAGAGTTTTCTTTTTTGTGTCCATAACACAAATCAACACCTAAGAATATTTGTGCTTTGAACATGGCTTTTTTTCAATCTCTCATTTATCTCTAAGGCTCTTTTCCACAGCTGCCTTTTGTTTCTGGTAGGTAGGAATCTGTTCAATAGCATCAAGACATGTTCAGTACCACTGAGATGAGGAGTCAGGAGGAGCTTGATGTCTCAGGCACTTTGGTGAGCATCGAATAGGCTGAAGCCAGCTGCACCAGCAGCATGGTGCGGCCAGGAAACTGCGCTGTGGCGGACATACAGATTGCCAGGCATACGGCCAGGCATGGCCAGCACTCTAGCTTCTACCTCAGCTGTCTGTGGACCAGCACTTGTCTGCTGGTGGGCACAGCTTTTCGCCCCAAGCCCTGAAGATGGTTGTGATTCGCCACCTGACAACCGTAGCCCTCTGAAGCCTGGAGCAGGAGGAATTGCCCCTGTGGCTGGATGACCTCCTGCGGCACTTCTGCTGCCGCCTGGAGTATACCTCAATTGCTTCCTTTCATGATGTGAGAGGGTGATTTTTTTCTGTGATTTGCAGCTCTAAACTGGGGAGGAAGTGAACAGGCAATCCTTCAGAGCATCTAGAATATCAAGAAATCCTCTTAGACTGTTTCTTATGAGTGACACAGCTACCGCTTTCATTCTTTTGTCAATTTTTGACTGTGCAGCCCTACATTTTCTTTTACAATACATTTTCTGTATTTTAAAAGCTGTACGTACATGGTGGGTTGACCTTAGCTGTTCACCCAGTGCATGCCATGCCACTCTCTGTCTCCTCGTCCTCAGCAGGGATGAAACGGCTTGTGGGTTGAGATATGGACAGGGAGATCTCTCCCCAGTTGCCATCACAGCGTTTGGAAGATGAATTCAATTTATTGCCAGTTAATGACAGGGTTGAACAGTGAAAACTAAAAGCAAAGCTAAAAATGCTTTTCTCCTACAACCTCTACTCTCAAGGCTCAACTTTACACTTGAAACATCAACCTTCTCAAGATGAGCGGGACGGACTGGGAATGGGGCTGTGGTCAGTCCTTAATGCTTCATCTCTGCTGCTCCTCCATGGCCTCTATCTTGGGAATGGGATGGGAATCATCCTTTTGGGAATTCACCTCATGTACAGAAAGATGCACGAGCACGTTCAGCTGCACATGGAGCACCTGAGTTGGGATGTGGCTCGGCTATGGCAGAGGTTAGTGCAATGGAGCCAGTGGCAGAACCGGGCAGCCAAGGCAGCCCTGCTCCTTGCTGCCCTGCAGCACTGGCAGATCTGGGCCTTTCCTGAAGTCTTTGTCCTGCTCTTTGGTTTCCTTTGGTGCCTCAGGGAAACTAAATATTTGCCAGGAAGTAGCAGCATTACTTGGATCTGTACTGCGATCCTTACCATCTTCCTTAAGCCCTTCTTCTTCACGAAAGTGGCACGTATGCTGGCCTGGGGCAGCCGCAGCCAGAAAAGGTCCAGAAACAAGGAGGAGAATGATGATGAGGAAGAGAACAGTGACTCAGAGGAGACATGGAACCTGGGCAGAGTCTGGGCCGACAGCACCCAGTGGCCAGCACCATACAAGGCCGACCAGTGCCAGCTGGTGGAGGAGCTGGTGGATGACCTTCTGCGCACCTGCTGAGGACAAACGTGCCACAGCTTCATGCCCCCCCACTGAGGTGCTGGCCCAACAGCTGCACCTGCCATGTGGGAGCTGCAGCTGCACGTTGGGCAGTGCTGGGCTGCCTGGGGCTGCCAGTTGTGTGGTGTCAGCATTGCTGCTGCCATCATGGCCACTGCAAAGGATGGGCTATGGTATGACTGGGCAGCCCGAGAAACCTGCAACTCTGGTGCTTCTGGTTGTCAGGGAAGCTCCTGCTGTGATGAACCAGGTGTAAATCTGGATGCCACAAAGGGCAGAGTGTTGTAAGGTGGAGGAGCAGAAGTAACATCCAGGGTCTGGCTGCTGCTTGGTGGCAGCGGAGATGGGGCCAGAGGACGGCACCGTTCTTTCCCTTCTGCTGCAGCAGGATCTGGCAGGCTTGGAGTAGCGCTGCCCCGGGCTTGGGTGATGGCTTTCTTGCAGCTCTTGAGCAACAGGGACCCTGTGGATTCCACTGTCTGTATGCCAGCTTCTGGATCCACTGCCAGCAGGCTCCTTCCTTCCTTGCATGGACTGGGCGCCTGGGCTGCTCCTCGGGTGGCTCTCCTTTGGGTCTTCCTGCAAGGAAGGAACAGCCACATCTCTTCTCTTCTGAGCAACTCTCTTCTTGCAAGGCAGTTCTGGGTGATCTCTCTTGAAAAAGTGTGTTAAAAAAGAAGAGTAACTGAAAAATGCAAAGGAGAACAGCTAGTTGCTATCAGTTCAGGACTGAAAGACAGCAAGATAGAGGAGCTAAGACTTTCAATTGCTGAAGACAAACAAAAGCTCCATTGGTCAGTTTAATCCCACAGTTTAGGCTGACTACAACAAGATGTGTTGCAAATATATTAAAATAAATAGGCTTATCGTATCCTCATTTACTTATCTTTCCATTCCATGCATTCAAACTCAGATATAACCTGAATATATTTTACTCACATTTTTCCAACTCAGCACTACTACTTCTAAAGAGCTGCCAACAGCCAAAAAAAAAACAACAATGAAGATCAGAACATTTTAATTTCTCCTAATCTCTTCTATTACCAAGGTTTATTTTTCGGACCCTCATCTCTTGCAGTAGAATATTGCAAGAGTTGGTTCATGTGTGGAGCAACTGCTGTACTTTCCTGGAGGCAACAAATGCCTCTTCCTCTCCCAGATATCTGAGAAGTGAGGGAGGTCTTCTGAAGTCATGTGGTGTTTTGGTGAATCCATATAGATTATGTTGTTGAACACAACTTTCGATCTTCATACTTTCAATCTCAAAAGCTCTTCAAGGCCCTCTTCTTCCCAGTACTTCCACCTGAAATATTACTTCATTGATTACAACACACTTTCTACTGTGACCCCACCAAATGCTCTCAAATTGGTAACTTTCACCCAACACCCAGAGTTTCTCTGGAAAGCTGAGGGCAGAAAAGATGTCGGGTTTGCCTGTACTTTCTTCATAAAAAGTATGAGATAAACATTTGGTTTTGTCTTCATCAATAAATGTTTCTGACTGCTTTCCATCCATTATCAATGCTATGGCAGCATCACCAGATGTTCCTTGATCCTGTCTTGGAGGATCAGCAGAAGGGCAGCCTTAGGATTCAGCCAGGTTCTCTGAATCAGAAGCAGATGTTTCTGCACATGGTTCACTTTCTCTTGTCTCCATTTACCCAAAGTTTGCACTTGCAGCCATTTCTGCAATGAGACAGTTTCCGCCCTGCTGGTCAGCAAGCAAAATCCAATGGAACTGTCTGAGGGTTACAGTGGGAGATGCTCAAATGTCACCATGGCACTCAAAAGTCACCACGATGGCATTACCATGTGGTGCCCAGAGCCTGGTTGGATGCAGCAGCCTGAGCAGATGTTGCTGACCTGCTCTTATTGTTTGTCCTGCACGGAGTCACAGGTATATTAACTTCAGTCAAGAAGTAAATAAAACTGTACTTAAAGGGTACCACTCCTCACCCAGACCTTGCTTGCCCTTCCCTGCATGGTCCGCTGAGTAGCTCCCTTCTGGTTCTCCAGATGGCAGCAGGAATCAGCTTCCCAAGCAAGGCTAACAAAAGAAAACAGTGATCTCTTCCCAGTTTGCCACCATTTCTTGCAGACGCTCTGTGATTTCAATAGCACAGCTTCTGCAGGGCAGCTGTGTGCACAAGCAATGCTCTGCCATGTCAGAATCTCCCAGAGCCTGTTCTGTAGGTCCAACTAGAACAAGACACCAGGTCTGTTTTCCTGATGGCATCAACAGGAGATGTGCAACCCCGCTTTTCTTTGGTTTGGTTCCAGTGCTTTCGTTTGATATTTTAGAAATCTAGAAAGCAATCCAACAAAACCAGTGGTGTTCCCAAAGCCATTTGAATCACACCCCTTTCTACAGGATTAAGTGCTTTATCTGAAGGGAAAGGTTTGATGTAGAGATGGTGTCTGGATGCAGGACTGGGATGTAGGATAAGTTTGAGGACAGCACTATACTGATAGGAGAGCTGTTCGCTCCTTCAAAGGCGGAGAAGTCTTGCAAAGAAGTCTCGACAAAATCACCAACAGCGTGAAGCTGAACAAGAGCAATGTTGGATTCTGCACCTGGGATGGGGCAGCCCCAGATGTACGTACCTCCTGCACTGGGTGCAGCTTTGGCTGCCATAATGTCAGAAGGAAATAAAACTGTTAGAGATTATCCAAAGGAGGGCTGCAATGGGGAAGGGTCTGGAGAGCAATGTTTATGAGGAGCAGCTGAGGTCCTGTGGTTTGCTTAGCCCAAAGCCGAGGGGGCTGAGGGGAGGCATCATGGCAGCAGTTTGGATTTCGGGTGGTCCTATGTGGAGCCAGCAGTTGACTCAACGATCCCTGTGAGTACATTCCAACTCGGATATCCTGTGATTCTGTGAGCACAGTCTGCTCACTGTACCTACACAGTAACTTTCTCATTTCTACGATCCACCTCATTTGAAAAAAAAATTTAAAAAAAATGAACGATCACCATGGGGTACTGATTTTTTTGGGTTGTTGTTTCACAGCACCACGGCAATCGCTCACGTCCCAGAGCCTCGCAGTTTGGCTGGCATTTTACCTGCCCGTGACCGTGCCGGCAGGGTTCACCCGCTCAGCCACACCAGCCCACGGACCGTCGGACCCCCCTCCTCTCGAGTCCGCCATTCAGGGCCCCGGAGGCGCATGCGCGTGGAGGCGGACATGGCGGCGGCGCTGGGGCTGCGGCGGAGCGGTGGCCGCGCCTCAGTCCCGCTGTTGAGGTTTCCGCTGCTGAGCGCGGCCCTGGGGCTCCCGGGTAAGGAGGGGCCCCGAGGCTGCCCTGCTGGCGCTCCTTCGCCGCCAGGCAGGGCGAGATAGGGGTGTCAGGGCACGGCGCCGGTCCCTGGGGTGGGAATGGGGCCGCTCCGCTTCTTGAGCGAGTGCACGGTCCTGCGCTTTGGTCGCAACAGCCCCGTGCATTGCTACACGCTGGGAGCAGAGTGGCTGGAAAACTGCGCAGGGGGAAAGGAGCTTGGGGTGTTAGCGGATAGCTGAATGTGAGCCGGCAGTGCGCCCAGGTGGCCAGGGCCAGCGGCGTGTTGGCTTGTATCAGAAACAGTGCAGCCAGCGGGAGCAAGGAGGTGATCGTCCGTCTGTACTCAGCTCTGGTGAGGCTGCATCTCATGTACTGCGTTTAGTATTGGGCCCCTCGCTACAAGAAAGACATCAGTGTCCTGGAGCGTGTCCAGAGAGGGAAAAGAAACTGGTGAGGGGTGTGGAGCACAAGTCTTATGAGGAGTGGCTGAGAGAGCTGAGATTGTTGAGTCTGGAGAAGAGGAGGCTCAGGGGAGACATCACTGCACTCTACAACTTCCTGAAGGGAGGCTGTGGTGAGGTGGGATCAGTTTATTCTCCCTTGTAACAGTGATAGGACGAGAGGGATGGCCTTAAGTTGCACCAGGGAAGGTTCAGGTTGGATATTAGGAAACATTCCAGTGAGGCAGTGGCACAGGCTGCCCAGGTGGAGTCACCAGCCCTGGAGGCATTCAAGAACTGTGTGGATGTGGCGTTGAGGAACATGTAGTGGGCATGGTGGGGAGCTGATGGTTGAATAGATGGTCTTAGTGGTCCTTAGTGATTCTATGCGGTGATTCTATGAAATAAGGAGAAGAAAGTACTGGTAATTGTGCAGATAATTAATGTTCTCAGCTGTTGAAAGAGGAGTCCTAGCATGTGACTGCAGGGAAGTATGCATTGTAGTTGGCTGGCTGAGGTGATTTCTTTAGGCTTTTGGATTATTTGAGTTTGAATTGCTGCTGGTGCATGTGGAGTAACTTGCAGAATGCGCAGCATTCATTCATGGAGTTGTTTTGTTCTCTTGTGGCTCAGTTTAGATTTTAGAACTCGGGCAGGTTGAGGTCAGTTCCAGAGTGCTATAGGATGGAAATGTAATGGCCTGGAAGATGGTTATGAGTACATATGGGAGAGACATATTCCTCACTTTTTTCTATGAAGTTTAGCAGTTATTGATGCATCTCTTACCGACAGGCAGACAGAATTGATTGCCTTACTGATAGAGACAGTGCATAGTGTGAAGGTATCTAAACAAATAAACTTCTAGTGTTGTATCTATTCCCCATCGTGCATCAGTGGGATGAAGAACTGTCCCCTCTTTACGTGACGGATAAAATGGCACTTTTACTTGTACACATGCAAACTGAAACAAAAGACTTGAATATAATATCTTTCTTTGTGAGAGGAAGCAGCAGAATAGTTAAGTGTTGTGGCACTCTCAAAGCTGGTTTTTGCAGTATGTTGACCAGTGGTTATACCACCACGGTGTCCTGATATATTTTTTTAGGGTTGTGCAGTTTTTGTGCTCCACTTTTTGATTAATGGTATTCAAGAACCAGTGCTCCTCTAAAGATTGTCAGAGTCTTATCAGTCTTATCAGAAGTCCTGCCCAGGCTTTCCCTTGCTGAGAGGGATAATAGAGTGGATTAATTCCTTGTAACACCTCTCTACAAACCACTTATCTTCATCCACAGTAGAGGTAAAGCTGACTGCTAAATTCAGATTAAATACAGTAGCAGCTGTTGAAACTCAACATAGTTTTCATTTGGTAGCACTTCCTTTATCAATCTGTGTTCCTTGCTCAAAGCCAGCTCCATTTGTGGACGGTTGTTAATGCGAATAACAGCTCAGACCTCAGTGTTTCTTTCCAAATGTGTCTGGGTTGTTGTCTTTAGCCTTAACAAAAATGAAAAAAATATGTTCTCAGTGTACTGATGGGAAAACTGCTAAGGTCTGACAGTACATTGCAGGTCACTTTGAAAGAAGTTGAACTAAATAATCTTGCACCTTTTAAATACTTGCAAAATATTTAGCTTCTTGTAGGTAAAGACAGCCACTTGAGTGCAGGTAGAATTTATCCTCTCCAGGAAGAATGCACAAGACCATGTGATGGGAGATGTTTGCCTCTTTAGGAGATGATGAGAAATTCATAGGTCTACAACAGTCAGCTCTTTCTCCTTATGAGTTGTGTTTAATACTTTTTTTTCTTTATTAACAGAAATTAACAGCTTTATTTTTTAACCTTTTGTGTCTAAGGAAAAGAATGCTGTTAAGATGAAACAGTTGTGAGGAACTTGACTCAGAGCTTATCACCCTGCTAGTTTTCAGTGTTCAAGCAGCAATAGCTGTGAGAGGCTGTGTGTTATCTATTTCATCCCACACAGTGCTTTAGGTTCAGAACAGAATTACTTGGTATTCACTTAACTTTTTTTAAGCCGATGAAGAAGCTGTCATTTTATGAGAGATAAGTAAATATTCCAGATGATATACAATGTGAGGAGAAGCATAGCATATCTTAGTGCTCCATTTCTGTCAGCCACTTTACTCGTTGCTGAATGGACTCCTTATGTGACTGATGTTGCTACCGAGCACCTTCAAATCATTACATTACAGTATTGAAGAGTGTAGAAGACACTTCTGTCTTTCTTTTCTCCTGAGCCTGTGTCTTAATTTCACATAACATATATATATTTCCTGAATTCTCATTTTATAAAATGTTATTATTTCTGCCAGAGCTGTCTTGGTGGTGGTACTTCATAGCTTTCCTTATTAGTTTGCAGGTGGAAATCATCAGTCAGTTTTCTTACTCGACCAGATCGACCGAATCTAGCCTACCGTAAGCTGAAAGGCAGGAATCCAGGGGTTATTTTCCTTCCAGGCTTGCAGTCAAATATGAATGGTCAGAAAGCAACTGCCCTTGAAGATTTCTGCAGCTGTCTAGGTCATGCCTTCGTCAGGTATGTAGAAATGTTGTTCTTGAGAATATGAAATAAGTATCATATGTAGACTTGGGTGTTTGATTTGAGGTGCATGCTGTGCTGCATGCAAGCTAATGAGTGTCTCTCTTTCAGACATAGAATTTCTGTCTGTTGAGGGGCTGAGGTAGATCAGGACAATGTAATTTGAAAGAAATGTATCTAAATTTCTGTGGTCTAGCCAGTGTTACATGTTAAAGCTAAGGGCACAACAAAGAAAAATAAAGAAAACACTTAGAAATATTAGTTTTAGCATGTGAAATACTATTTTTTTTTTCTAAATTATGTCTGTAAGCATGGTTTTTAACTGCTGAATTGTACTGAGCTATCCCATTCCTTCTGTGGTTGTGGAGAAACGTGCACATGCTTGGTAATATATTTTGAGTATTCCGGCTGAATGCTGAGCTTTGTAAGTCTTCCTGATTGCATAAAGCATTTAGAAGAGCTTTTGCACTTGTAAAGAGCCTTTAATATTGAAGTATGTTGTTTTTTAGTTGTAAGGGAATTTGTCAAATTCCTTGTTTGGGAAATACCCTGATAAATTTGGATATGGCTACGTGAAATGCAACTGTTTGATCATCTGTGTATAAACCACATAGTGATGTGTGGGACCAAGAAAGAAAATATTCAGTGCAGTGTATTGGGTCCTCTGTTTAATTTCTGTTAAACAATACTGCTTAGTTTTAGTACCTGTGTTGCTGTAGGTAGGTACCACAACTTTTGATGATCATTTTTTCAGGTTTGATTATACAGGATGTGGAAGTTCACAGGGGAACTTTGAGGAGTGTACGATTGGGAAATGGAGAAAAGATGTTCTGTCTATACTGGATGAACTTACAGATGGACCACAGGTTGTATTTCATTCTTAAATATAGAACATGTTTTTTCCTCAAGATGGAATATTGTACAAAGATATACTGCAGTAGGTGCTGCATAGAGTAGCTTCTGTTTAATAACTTGCATCTGGTAGCTGTCAAGCAGACTCATTTGAGATGACATTATTTGTAGGGCTTCTTTTGCAAACAAGTGGATCACAACTTTATGAAGGTATGGGTAGGCAAGGGATGGTTCAGTAGGGCAGATCTGTCACTGGCACTGGGTTACATCAGCCCTGGTCTGGTCCCAAGGGATTTGGGAAAGGCTTGTGGAGGGACAAAGAGGGACAAGGAGCTCCTCGTGGAAGCTCTCCTCGTGGAAGAGTGAGGCTTTGTTCCACTGCTGATGTATTTATTGAGGGATTTGCAGAAATGTTGAAAGTTAAGATGTTCTATATGATAAAATAGCTTTAAAAAAAACAACAACAGAAACAATATGTTTGGCTTCTTCATTTACTTTTGAAATGAATGTGAGAAAGTCAGTCTGCATCCCAGAAAAACGTAATACTGTATTTGAAAAGCATTTTATTTTCTGAGTTGCTTTTGCTGACCTCTGTCACTGCACAGAGCCTTTGTGATGTGCATTTATTTTAAGAAGGGAAAAAAATATGCACGCGATACTGAATTGCTTCAACTCTCATTTTGTTTACAGTGTTTCAGTCTCAGAGGCCAATAATCAGCCATATCAAACAAAAAGAATAATAACATTCCAGATTCTGCGGTGCTTACTCAGGCAAAATTTCCACTGGAGGTGACAGCAGTTCTGCCTGGGTAAGGACAGCAGGATTATGTCCGAGGTTTAAGTAGTTAGATGAAAGCCGACGCTTTGTAAAAAGAAAATAAAAGCTGTTTCCTATAAAATAACATCTGATTTTTTCTCTTTTAAGATTCTAGTGGGCTCCAGCTTAGGAGGATGGCTGATGCTTCATGCTGCAATAGCACGCCCAGATAAAGTCGCTGCTCTAGTTGGAGTAGCTGTAGCAGCAGACCATCTTGTGACTGCCTTTAAGAGGCTTCCCATTGAGGTAAAGCTGATCGTTGTCTGTTGTGCAGTCAAAAAATTTGTCAAGCTAAATGCTTGAAAAAAAATCTGTTGTTCAAGCTGTACTTTCCCTTCAAGTCTTCCAGTATTTTTTCTGTGTTTGTGGTGGAGGTAAGCAGAAAATTTATGATAATCAAAGTGTCTGCAAAATACGTTGCTTCTAGTATGATGCTGGTATGAACCTATCCTGTGTTTATGTTACTGTGGCATACAGGATGTGAAGTCACATCCCTGTTGTTCTACAGTCTATTAGATTTTGGTGTTGAAATACCTTATATCTGCATTAAAATTGGGTTGAATCCTATTCAGCATACTGTAGATAAGGATTGTGCTTTCAAGGGGCAAAGTTTTAGTGTGTTTAGAACAAGAATAAATTGAAACATTCTAAAAAAAACACCACAGTAACATCTGTGTTTTATACCTTGCACTTTTTATAGGTACAAAAAGAAATAGAAGAGAAAGGTGTGTGGAAGTTTCCAACAAAGCATAACGAGGAAGGATATTACTCCTTGACCTACGACTTCATTAAAGAAGCAGAAAATCACTGTCTGCTCAATAGCCCTATCCCTATAATGTGTCCCATCCGTCTTATTCACGGCATGAAGGATGGGGACGTCCCTTGGCAGATCTCTATGCAAGTTGCTGATCGTGTTCTGAGCAAAGATGTGGATGTCATCCTCCGCAAAGCCGGCCAACATCGAATGAGTGAGAAGGAAGACACAAAACTTCTTGTGAATACCGTTGATGATTTAATTGACAAGTTGGCAATGCTAACATAATCTGCAGAGCAGCACGAATAGATGAAGCCTACACCTGACTCTTTTCCATCAGTAGCAGAAACCCTGTTCTCACTGAGATTATTCTAGTGGCGTGACTATCACAGTAGGAACAGAGCTCTATCTGCTGTTTCCTTACCTCTGTTTTGTAAATATAGATATATTTTTTTTTAATGCTGCATTTGCACTGATAGACCAAAATGTAAGGAGGTGCTGCTGCTGGGTATAGAACCTCTGCTTTACCTCTTAAATCTTTTTTTTCCACGAGCTTCCTACCCTTTTGTACTGAAATGCTCGTTCAGTTTTGTTACTGTTGACCTTGTACAGTACAAGTTCAATTTCCCATGTTTTTGATGCTGTTTCAGTACAGTTGTTTTCCTATAATGTTGTATTTCATCCATCTGTGCAAGGCAGTGCACAATTTAAGTGTTTACTGAATTTGCTGATCTAGTGAACAATATGAAGTAAGCAGACTCTTCATCACTGATGGTAGTATTCTTAAGCAGTATTTACATTCTAAAATGAAAGGCACTCCCTGACGGTGTGCTTGGGGTGATAAATAAGGAGTAAGTTAATTTGGGATTTCCTTATAATATATGAAGACAAAACTTAACAAAGATGAATGCCCCCACTCCTGTTGCAGAGGCTTTAAGAGCTTAAGGACATACAGCCTTAAAGTACAGGTAGAACCCTTTTATACATGCTCATCGGAAGTACTTAATCTCTTCATGCCTTTCATAAAAAATAATTTATGGAACTACTGTTAAGGGAATAATATATCATCTTGGTGTTAAGTCAGCAGTTTCACATCTTCCTTAAGTTTTGAAGCTTTACAACCTCTTGAAGACATACTTTTGAGGAAAATGAACAAAGACAACATATGCAGGTTGCTCAGCCCTTTCCACTCCTGAAGGCTCAATGTGTTTATGTATTGTTGAACACTTACCGTCTATGTGTAGCCATGGGACACTTGCACATAATAAAACCTGAAAAGTTTTGTGAGTTATATAGACATAGGGAAATCACAATTAAGTTAATTAAAAACTTTCTGCTCATAGATTACCCATGATAATTTTTAAATGTATTTTTTCACATCTTTTGGATTGCTTTGCCTCCTAAGAAAAAGTTGAAAAAGGTGCAGTGCAGGAATTCAGGAATAGTTAATATCAATTAAGGCTTAAAATTAGCAATTATGATAGATGCCTTTTAGGGTTTTTTTTGTTTGGTTTGGTTTTTAATTGAGGCTCATGCCTATAAACATTCAGTTCAACTGTAGTAGTTCAGACAGGGAAATATGTTTATATGTGTGCATAATCTGGAGCTGTGTAACTCTCTCGAAAGAATTACACTGTATTCTTCCAAAGCTTCACCACAGTGTTTATTTAATTATTCATATTTCATGGGTAAGGTCGTCTTGTTGCAGTGCCTTTGAGCAAGACAGTGGAAAACAGATGTGAGGGGAACAGTTGTGTGAGTGGTTTGGAGAGTGGGTTTTTGTCTCGCCACTGTTGTAACAGCGTTCAGGTGAGAGAAGGCAGATGAGCATAGTTGTTGAGGATACAAAACTGCAGCATCAGTTGCCTTAATGTCAGCATTACCAAAGGGTCATGATAGGGGTATTTTTGTGCTGGTTGTTTGGTAGATCTGCCTGTTTTCCTTACTTCTCTCCTTGCTGAATGGCAGTTAGTGATAGCATTTACATTACAGTTACAGCCCTCACTTGTTATATACGGTGTAAGTGCAAAAACAGGTTGTACTTCCTTAGTAGAGATATTATTCCAGACAGTGCATTGAGATTCAGTGGATACTAGTGTCCCTCTCTGTTCTCCCTTGCCACTTTATTAACTCAGTATGTATTCCTGTAAATATGAAGAGGCAGACTTTTTGTAGGCAGATGTTTTTTCCTCTAAATTTACCACTGTAGCTCTGTTCTCATTGCAGGCACAGCATTTTCCTTGTGTTCAGGCTGGAAACTGCCAGCATTTTGATCACTGCCAGCTTGTGTTCAGAATGCCAGGAAGAGGGGATAGATGATAACCAATAGGCTCCAACACGTTCTCTGTTACCATGCTCATGTTGTCAAAGCTGTGCTGCTAATTGCAGTAACAGAAAGTCTGAAGGAAAACAACATTATGGCACAGCTATCCCAATGCTGAAACCAGAGATTTACATCGTACTGATGGCCAGCTCTTGACCTCTCAGGAAGTCTTGACAATCTTGAGTAACGAAATATTTGTATGTTAGAGTGTTGTCAGTTTATTTTCAATACTGTATTTGTCCCCAGAATTACTGCATGTGGCATCTCCTTCATCTTTGCCTTGTCAGTGTCTGGATAATGAATCGTTTTCAATGTTAGTTGTATAAGTATAATAAGCAAAAAGACAAGTATAAATAAACTTCTGTGGAAATATTATATTAAACTAGGGTACCACATGTTTGGAAAGAGGTATAAATTATTAGAATTTTTTTGTAATGAATTGTTAGCCTCTGTTTGTTTTTTTGCATACATCTAATTTGCTGCCAAGTATAAAGTGTATTTTATGAATATGTAACATGCACATTTAAACAGTATTTTGTGTTTTCTGATTTACCAGTACAAGCAGCTCTATCTTGTGGCTCTTGGAGGATTGTTTTTTTCTGAGCACCTTCATCTATCTTTAGTTATTTTTGCTAAGTACTCGTAATTTAAGTTGTTAGTAAGCATCTTCATTATCCTTCACTTTTGGCAGGTCTGAAAACGACTTCTGGGCTCATCTGTCACTAAGTGTAGTACAGATGTAGGGAGTGATGCTGCTGCCATGTGGAACGTGGAAGCTCTGGACACAAACAGAGCAACTCAGCATATTCTCTTGTTGATTTTGATCAAACCACCTGGGGTATATTTCTTCTGTGCATAACATCTTAAATACAGATCATTAACTCCTGCCAAGGAATCAAATTTCATGAGTAAGTAACAAAAAGCCTATATAGCAAGTCACAGAAGCTTGATTACCATATAATATCAAAGAATCAAGTGCTAGACGTCACCAAAAGAAACAGAAGCATTAACCACTGACTTCAGTTGTCTCTGTCCTTAACGATGTTTTTGTTTCCAATTTGCTGCAAAAATCTGTGGAACTACTTGAATTGTGAAACACAGATGATGATTCTTTCTGAAGGGAGGGAAATGGTGGATTCTTTTGCATATGTGTGTGATTAAGCTCTGCAGTAGACCATAATGCACTGAAAAAGTCTATAAAGCATATTAAACTGGTTTCCTATCAAGCAAGCACTCTTAGCCTCTGAATAGTGAGCTGCGCTAATGTAACTTTTTATACATCAATTTTTATCCTGTCTTGTATTCCAGTTGTTCTGCACCTTCTGTTGTTTGGCTTTGTAGTACATGCAGCAGCCTTTTTTTCTTTCTCGGTTGAGTTCCATGGTATGAAGTGTACCATACAGCTTCAGTGTAGGCAGTTTATTTTCTCTTGCACAAACACTGAGTACAAAAACATCCTAGCTGGACAGGCCTGAGAGGAACTGCCTCCTGCTGCTTCTTTCTTATGTTAATTTTGATTACATGCTTTCCCTTGGACATGCTTACTCGATGGAACAAAATGATTTACGGTACACTGCTTTTCATATCAAGTAAAAATATGCCATAGAGAAGAAACTTTCAACTAGTGATGTTCACAGCTGCTCTCATGTTTTTAGTGCTCTAGTTGTACTGCAGTACATGGTTAAAGCATTTTCTGAAGAAGTGCAAGAGCAGAAGGAAAACTGCCTTGGGGAATACTAATTCATTGAATTAGTCATTGAATGTGAAATTCATTGTTAAGTATTACTCAGTTGTCCTGTTAGAAAGAGGTCTGCCTTACACTTCAGAATTATTTATTAAATAAAAAAAAAAAGTAAACAATTATGTTAAAGCTTTATGACCTCATAGGTCAGTTCACCCAGTTTAGATTGACTTCGTTGCTGCAGGATCTCATCTCTCTTTGGTATGTATTTATAGAATCATAGAATTGCTCAGGTTGGGAAAGCCCATAGAGATCACCAAGTCCAACCACAACCTAACCATACTACCCTAACAACCCTCTGCTAAATGATATCCCTGAGCACCACATCCAAAACGTTTTTGAACACATGCAGGGATGGTGACTCAGCCGCTTCCCTGGGTTATGTTATTCTTACGACAAAGAAAGGCCATAAATAGACCAGGTCTGCAGAATACTTCTCTGTCCTTGCATTTCTCCACAGATGCCCTGGGCTTGCACAGAGTTAGCATCATCTGTGCATCTCTAGAAACCGCAGCGTCAGCACATAGGTGTATACATAGGGAGCATCTTCAGCAAACCTCCAGAAGAGTTTCCTTGTGAAAGGATGTGCTCAAAGTTCTACAACTTTGGAAACTTTCCATTTTTTTTTTTTTTATTTTATTTTTTATTTTTATTTTGTAACCTGGTTGTGAAATACTTGCTGTTGCATTGTGGTGACTGGGGGAATGGAGCCTGGATTTGCCAGTTATTCTAATTGCTGGATTGCTTTATCTCATGGGAGTTGATCAGCATACTTTTGACAGACAGTATTTGGGGATGGCTGAAATCACCAGACTCTTTCTATGGAGTGAGTTGACAAACACCAAATCTAACAAAGGTCAAGGGTTGCTTTGTGGGAGAGCAAGGTGTACTTTTGTCTTTGTGTTCCAGTTAGAAGGCATTGAAGGCTGCGGGTCTAGACACAGGTAGTGAAGAAATTAACATCAGCTTTACTGTTGCTGGCGGCTGTTCACAGATTTTGAAACTTGTAATATTGTGATTATCTGTATTATTTGAAGCATAAGATGAGCCATGGCATTTACAGGCATTAAATCTTAATTTGAAGTCTTCAAGCTCCCTCTCCATTCGCTAAAAAGAATTCTATTTTAGCTCCATCTTCCATTCAGTCGGTAGAATTCTATTTTAGTTCTAAGTTCCAATCTTGGGTTACCAAGGAAAAATAAATGAGACAAAATCTATTGGAAACTGTAAGTGGAATGTTCTAATGGTAATACCTTTGCTGCTGAAAGTCTGATCCTTTCTTCCATGTCATGATTCTGACCATCAGTCTGTTGTATGCATTTATCCAAGAAAAGAAACTTGAATTCTCCTTTGCTTTGAAACCATATGTGCTTGCCATTGCACTTGCAGTTTTGGTGAGCTAAACAGGTAATCCTTCTTACTTCCTATTCACTGCAAAGAGTCTATTTTCAGTCCTCTGGTCACTGGAATAACTATTTGAATTTCCTGTATTCTTTCAGCACTGTTTGTGGAGAGTGAGTGTCAGAACCAGCTGTAGTGATTCTCATTGCTGCTGCACCTTCTGCACTTAGCTCAGTGGAGTCCTTTGGTCACATTATCTTACCCAGACACTGTGCCCACCTGATGATATTCCATCACCCTCTGTGCTTCAGCATCTGCTGCTCCACAGAACAGTGCTACATTCTATAAAGCAGTTTCCTGTCTCTGACTATGGCTATGTTGAGATACCATTTTACCTGCTTCCAGGTAGACTGTTTTCAAGGAGTTGTCATTATTTTTGTTGTTTGTTCATTGAAGCTTGTGAAGCTTATGTTACTGAGAGTTTGGGCTTCTTTTGTTTTTGCTGATGACACATTAAATAGCTCAGGCCTGGAAACACGTTCCTGTACAAACTCAATGAAAATATACCTGATAATTAATTTCTCAATTTCAGTCATTACAGTTAGCTTTAATTTCTTTACTGAGTCGTGTTGCTTTAGAATCAGTTTAGCTCCCTGATCAATTAGTGTGCAGTCACTAAGCACACTGTATTGCAGAGCTCTTAGTACATTGTATCATCACCATCTCTTTTCAAGCCAAACTCGTTCCATTGTTTTTTCTGTGGCTTGATGACATAATAGCAGGCTTACAATTTGATTGCCGTGCTTTGAAAATATTGGTATGAGCCTGGTGTTCTTCCAATCTTCTGCAGCTTTCCTGGGTTTCAAAGCCTTATTAAAAATTGATATTGAAGGACAAGATGGCTTTTCAGCTTTCTTGGCGTGGAATGATCCCTCGAGAACACGTTGCAGAGCCAACATCTGTGAACGGGGAGACCTTTGCTCTTCAGCTCAAGAGAGTTAAATTACCCACTGCTGCCCCCAAGTCAGAAAGAAGGCCAGAGGCTTGTGCAAGGAGGCATGACCTTAGTGAAATCCCATTGCTAGTAAGCACACAGCACCCTGATGTGACCAGAAACAAATGAGCAGTCTTGGGAGCTCTGTTTTAAACAGAAGAATAAAAAAGATCTGATAGTACAAAATGTAGGTTTTTTGTTTGTTTGTTTTTATTTTTGGGTTTTTTTTTTTTGTGGGACTGGCCAAAGAGTGGAAGGCCCTTAACCATCCTGTGCTGTATTTTACTGTTGCAGCTGCAGTTTGCTCCTACTCCAGTCTTCAGGCTTGGTTTGCACTCTTGGTCCTGCACATTTGCTTTGCATCTAACAGCGTGTTCTCAGGAATGGAAAGTGTTCAAGTGATGGCCTTGTCACGTAACAGGCTCTGAGTTATGTAATCCAATATTTCATGGGGTTTTAAAACTACCAGGGCATAGAAGAGAAAGCACTAAATGAAATGCTCGTGGAAGACAACAGTAAATCAGGTCATCTATTAAATTTTTCATCTCGAGTTTTTTCAAGCCCAGGAGCATCCTGAGCAGTATAAATCTGAGAATTTGTGGTTTTAAAATAAGGAAATAATGGATGAGGAGGCCATTATGAGACAGGTAAACAAGCAGCTGTACATTTTTCTCCTTATTTTATTTTTTTTCCAAGGCTGTAGAAGGAGTTTTTCTGGTAATGCTGACTGTGAATCCTTCTTGGGTTTGTCAGCCTCCTTTCATTTCCAGCTGATCGCAATTCATTTGCCAAATGGGAGCTGTTTCTTAGCAGGGCTGATGCAACTCAGACTGGAGTGCAGTGATTTTGTTTAACAAGGAATAAACCTGTGCAAATGACATCTGAAGAAGAATCTCTTCTCTTTCCTCTCTTCCCTTTTCCTCCTACCACTGCAGTGGTACAATCAAAATTAAACCTCCGTACGTACATGGGCGTAGCTCCCTTGCTATTGCTGGAGGCATGCTGACTCACACCCACAGAAAGCACAACCTCTGTGCTTTACAGTATAGTTACTAATTTTCAGTGATCCTCCCTTATTTTTAGTGGCTCAAGTTATTTTCTTGGGATGATATCTGGTAGCCTAATACATAGCACAGATAGGGTGATGGTAACACTCTGCTGCCTGCTTTCTCTTCCTTGGCTTTCCATCTTATTTTCCCTGTACTGTAACTTTTTTGAGCACTTGGGCAGGCTGGAGGAGAAATTACTTCTCATGCTGTAAACCTGCTAGCATCATGCTGCAGAACAGGGAGAAAAAAGGTTCTGCTTCTGCTTCATGTTTAAAAATAAATGAAATGCGTAGTAATTTGTGTTACCTTTGTGTAACAGGGCATATGATGAAGCCCTTCTGTTTACATTGCTAACTATCGTGAGCTGGGATGCTTGCTGTAGTTTGGGGTGATGCAGACTGGGTGGAATAAAGCTGAGTCTGTGGGGTGAACCACACAGGGCTGAGAAAACACGCCTGAGAGCAGTCTGCAGATGGGCGAGATAAACAGATCCCCCAGCTGCAACGGAGGAGGCAGGCCTCTTTAATGGCTCTTAGCAACGCCCCTGCTCTGACCCTCCTCATATGTGAGGAAAATCAAATCAATACACTGTTCTTCAAACCACGATGCTGCAGCGGCAGCAGGGCATTGTGGCAGCCTCTGTCTCTTAAATCCATTGACGCTTTTCAGGTTGCTGATCTGGATATCCATCCCTGCATCTCTGCTGAAGAAGAACCCGACTGCATCTCAAAAGGATTCCTGGAGCTCCCATGTATAACCTTCTTCTTACTGGCAAGCGTTAGGTAGGCAATTTTAAAGCGTTTCTGGATTTGCAGGCAGCTTGTAACATCGATCTGAGAACTCTATTATATTCTCTGCAATCACAGCAGAAGCCGCTCTCTGAAACCTACTCTGCTTTAAATCTTCATTTTCACCTTCTGTTTTTGTTGTTGGGGTAAGGGAGGGTATTTCTGTTTTCCTTCTTTTCTTCTTTTTTAAAAAGCAAGAAATGTTGTGGCTGATGTATGCTTTTGGAAAATGATATTCCCCTGCTGATCCCTCCCCTGCTCTGCAGAACAGCTATAAGCAGTGCCATACAGTGACTTTCAGTGTTGATGAACATCTGCTCAACTGCCTAATGTATAGGGCAGGCTGCTCTGTCCTTTATTCTCTAATTTTCCGGTGTCTACCTAACAGCTGCGCACCAAGACCTTCCCTGCTAACCGAGTTCTGCTTTGGTTCCAGAAATGGCTAACAGAGGACCAAGCTATGGCTTAAGCCGAGAAGTTCAGGAAAAGATTGAACAGAAATATGACCCGGAATTAGAGTCTAGGCTGGCGAACTGGATTATCGTGCAGTGTGAGGAACAGATCGAACCCCCTCCTCCTGGAAGGCAGCATTTCCAGACCTGGCTGATGGATGGAACGGTGAGCTATCTGTTTAACTCTCTACTTGAGTATCTTTGTGCATGCAGTGAATTAGTATATATTACTATGTGTCCTTGATTTCTGTCTCCATCCGGCGAAATTGGTCAGAGCTCATGGCCAGTGCAGTAAGAGGTGTCCTAGCATCTGACTGATTTCCTTTTGCTTGTGAATCCTAATCTCAGAAAATAATTATTCTGCTGGAGTACTGGGATTAGTATAGTGCTTATGATTCTTATGAGTCATGCACATTATATATGGGTATGACTCATTCCTTCAGTGCCTTTCTTCATGCAGTTAAATGAGATCTGCTTTTAAAACTAGATGTATAATTTTCTCTTTAAGAAATAGTATTTACAGAAAAACGAAAAAGGTGAACAGGTGTTGAAGAAGTGTTTTCTTCTTGTGAATCATTCTGTAGCTATAACAATTGTATCCTTTTGGTTTATTGAACAACAGGCAGATGCTGCTGTTTGCACAGAGCCGCAGAAATACGCTAATCATTGAATCTCTGCCAAAGTGACTTCAACAATATTTCAATTGACATTGCTTATTTTTTTGGCTCGAGCATGTGGTTTCTTCTCTGTCAGTTGTTACATAACTTACCAGTGATTGCTTTGCTGCTTCTAGCAGATGAGGATTTATTCGGTCGGGCTATTGCCATTGGTTAATGAAAGCTCTAATACCTTTCTAATATACTTTGACTATCATCAATCTCTTGTTTGTTCCTGATAGAAGAAATTACATCCCTAACAGAAACTGTCTAGATTGAAAGCATTTTACAGCATCATTTCATGTGCAGAAATTTCTCCTAGTTTGGTGACTGCTTTCTCATTTTGTTTCTGTGTTTCTCTCTCAGCTGTTATGCAAGTTAATAAACAGTTTACATCCAAAGGGAAATGAACCCATTGCAAAGATCTCTGAATCAAAAATGGCTTTCAAGCAGATGGAACAAATTTCTCAGTTCTTAAAAGCTGCTGAAATCTACGGAGTAAGAACAACAGATATTTTCCAGACAGTGGATTTATGGGAAGGTAAAAATAATAAACTGGAAGTCAGCTTGCAGTCTTCATTTTACTCGGCTTTGATGTGTTGTAATAGTGCATTTTGTCTAAGGCATATTCTCTAATGTAATTATCTTTTGTTTCTGTTTGCCTTATCTCATTACCATGTTCTTCCCATGGTGCATTATCTCCTCTGAGGGATTTATATTACCCTGAGGGCATAATGGAGTTTTTCCAAGCTTATGTGTTATCCAAAAGCTCATCATTTTGACAGAAATCCATAGACCTAATGAAACAACTGCTCTCTATGCTAATTATTTCCAAGTAAAATAGCTTCTAAGAGCAAATAGGGGAAACCCTTATTTTGTGATGACGAGCTTTTATTACAGTTTTCAAATTATAAGCAAAGCTTAAATTAGAGCCATAAAGTGCATTCCCAGGAGCATACATGCCTCTATAGAGCAGATGAGGGCTCCTTTATGATTAGAGAGAGCAGAGCTCACTGCTAATGTGTTAGCTGAGTATCTCTCTGCAACAATACAGTCTTGCCAGAAAAGTCACTATGGCAACAGCAAAAATCTGAGTGCCCTGTATATTCACCTGGAGGTGAATACACTCCTTCCCGGACATGAAGTGAACATTGTGCGTTGTAGCTGCCAAAGAGTTGAGTCATTTGAGTGTTTGCATGGCTGCTTTTGCCACCTCTGTGGTGATGCGCTCTTCCTGGTGCTCTTGTGAAATGCACTGTGTATCTTGCATCTCTCAGGACAAAATGCAGGGACTCAAAGCAAAGACAGTGCCAGGGTAGTGAAAGGCAGGTGTGCAGAAAACTGGAAGGGTCAAAAATCTGTTGTGAAAATGAAACGGTGGAAGGAGAGCGATCTATTGAGAAAGCCAATCAGTATCATTTGTGTAGGAACACAGGTGGAGTGAAAACACTGAGATCTGTTTTCACAGGCTGTTGGGATATGTGGAAGAGATCTCTTCTTTCAAGGACAGCTTCAGGCATGAAACACAGGGGAGCTCTTTGCAGATAGGTTAGAATGGGAGGACGTACTGACAGACTGCATTACTAGGCTCTCAGGGTACTGGACAGATCTCGCCTTCGGATGCAAGAGCTGGGTTGTTTCTTCCAGGTCATTTTTTCATATTTTTTCCAATCTACCTTTAAATATTTTAAATGAAAGGGTTTTTACTTCCCTGGAGTAACACCCTCTTCCTCAGCCTAGCAGGCTGTTGAAAGGGAAGCTTCATCTATACTAGAAGGGATGATATTAGTTCATTTCAGGTGCTTTTGGTTGCAGGCTTCTGCATTTCATAACACTTTTGCATAATGCAAATAAAAGAAGTCAATCCTTACAATGAAAAGGACTTGGTTTTAAAGGTAGAGCTCCTAATTGTGGTGGCAATCTCTTCATTTTCTTTCTTTCACTCATCTCCATTCCTCAGCAGATGTAAGGGGAAAAACTTCCAGATCACAGAGTGTCAAAACACAACTTTCAGCCCAGGGGAGAGATGTACAGGACTTTTCTCCATGGTCATTTTAGGCCTTCTCAAAACTGATCTTTGTCTTTTCCCCATTCTCTTTCCATCCCTCATGCTGGTCATTAGAGTGCTGAAGTGAAGCAGCACTTGCAGGAGTAATCATGTGAGGGCTTCTTGCCTAACCGTAGCTCTGATCTCCAGCATCACTATTGTTTTGAGTCTGAAACATCAGAAATTTGACATATGGGCTAGGCAGAAAGGACAGAATCTTTCATAATTACATAACTTCTACACTTCAGAAAATACTTCCAGGCCACAATGTGTTTAGAGAGGCAGCAAGCATCAACGTATGTTTACGTGGAAAGAAAATTATGTGTGGGTGATAAAAGAGTTTGACTGTCTCTGATTATTTTCCAAGAGCTTTTTTTGCTTTGAGATTCTTAGTAATGATTGAAGAAAATGTTTTAGTACGCAATCTGCTGTAGGTTGTTTCAAACTCACTCAGTCCATCTGGTGTATTTCTCAACGGCGTCACCTCTCCTTTGGTCCTTCTTAAAAGAAGAGAAAAGTGAGCAGCCTTTCCTAGTCCATGCCCAAGAGAGCGTGTTTGCTGTTTTACAGATAGCTCCCTGCCATATTTCCAGAGAGGTAAGAGGCAGATGTAACTCTGTTTATAGCCCAGCTTGCACAAAGAAGTGTCTCGGGAATATGGTTCAGAGCAGTTCTCCTCTGTGGGTCTCAGCCCTTCCTTCTGGCCACACTTCCCCAGAGAGAAAGGGAGAGATGTGACTGAGCCCCCCGCCTCCTCTAATATGCCATGCCAAGATTCTCTACAGGGCTTACTGCAAAGGATGAGAGGGTAGATGCCACAAGATGAAGCACATCTGGGGTTTTCCCTGACTGAGTGGCCAATGCATGTGCAGGAGCACTGGGCCCCGCTTGCAGTTGCCCTGCAGCCTCTCCCCTCGCCACTGAGAAGGGAAGCAGAGCTGAGTGCAGAGCATAGGAGGGGCTGCCAGATGGTTCCACCGGGCCCAGCGGGATATATTGTGCTACCCGTCTTTTGTTTCTTTTCTTTTTCTATCTGTGTGTACGTGCTTGCTGTCGTTATTCAGCTCATTCACTTTTAAATCCTTTTTCCACATCTCTCCTCATCCCTGTTTGTTACCACGATGGGCATCCCAAGGAGGTTATTTGTGGCATCTGTTGAGGCATATGGTACATCTGCTGCTGTGGGGAGCTCCGAGCATCCCGCCCCACGCTGCTCCCTGTGTACGTGCCTGTGCAAGAGGCCGACCCTCAGCTGCCCTCCCTCAAGCAGGGACCATCTGACACAGTCTGGTTAACAAACACGGGCACGGGAGGATCCCGGATGGCTGACAATTTGTTTTCTGTACAAATGGTCCCCTGCAGAGAAGATTCCTGTAAACTGTAATGGCCTATGTGCCAGTCACAGCTGGAAGCCGCAAGTCATTTTCAGCTTTAGGGTGTCATCTTCACCTTAGCCAGTGCCTTATGCAGTGAGGTCTGTGTGAACCAGAGCCCCAAGCTTCATCCACCTGTAATCAGGGTGATGCTTATACACTATGTGCTAAGCTCCTTTCCTGTGCACTCCTACTGGTCTACAGTGCTTTTCATTAACACTATTCCATGGGAGGCATTTCTGGAGTCTGCTGTCATAGTCATATCTTGAGCATCACATGATTTTGTGAGGAACTTATTTCCCCATATGAAGAACTTTTGTTCAAAATTAGTTCCTTTAACTAGAAAGGTGATTTCAGGAAAAAGGAAGAATTGGAACAGAAGGAATGCGTGGGGAAGATTTCCAGGGCTTAGGATGCCTTGTGTTGGAGGACACCTCAAAGATCATCTAGTTCTGACCCCCTGCTGCGGGCAGCATTGCCAGCTGCTAAATCAGATTGCTCAGAGCCCTGTCCACCCTTGCCTTGAACACCTATTTCCATTTTCATTTCAGAAGAAAAAAAAAGGTATATGAAACAAAATTTCCAAAAACTTAATCAGCTCACACCATTGCAAAGATATGTGGCAGCTCCTAGTGAAGTACTTGCTAGAGAGTTTTCTAAATGTCATTGTGTTTGAGTTGGGTAATCAGATAGAATTTGCTTGTTTCTATTTGCTTGCCTAATGTTCTCTGCTTTTTTCACACCTAGTAGCCAAGTGCAGGGGAAGAAACAAAAAAAAAAAAAAGGAGTATCCTTCATTTTTTCAAAAACAAAACAAAAACACACACAAAAAACCCTCACTTGTTTCTTTTTTAATTAAGTGGAGAAATAAACAGAAGATGTTGATACAAAAGGAAAATTTACTTCCTACCTTAATTTTGGAAGGAAAGATCAGAGGAGTGGGTACTGTTTTTTAAAATAAAAACAAATACTGACAACAGGAATAGCAACATCTTTTGGAAATGAGCCTTATATTTCAAGGTGCCATCTTGGAAAATTGGTGAATTCTCAAGCAGATGGAAAGCATACATCTAGGCAAGTAATTGACAAGTCCATCACCTCACAGTATAGATGGGAAATTATCCCCTGAGAAGCTTTTTCTCTCTGTTGTTTACGGAAGAACATTAACAAGTAGTGAAGACCAGGTATAGTAACTTTATTTGGCTAAAGGGGAGATGAGCACTGGCATTTTGAAATGAGGAATCAAGCGTGGTAAGGTAAAGAGGGAAACTGTAGAAAAATAATGTAAGTTAGGACTGGATGACAGCAACTGAAGAGCATCGACTTCTGACAGCCTGTGAAGGGAAGCCAGTAGGAAGGATTTGGGAAGTGATTTGATGGGTAATTTGGGAAAGGGTGGTGCAAGTTAATCTGCACGAGTCCTTTCCAGGACTGCCAGGTACTCTGTCAGCATGAGGACTGTCTGCAACTGCCAGTGCTTACATGATGGGATCAGTTTGCAGGTGAAGCAAAGAGGCCCAGCACAGTTATTTGTCACATTGCTCTCCTTCAGCCATGTTTTACTGAGCACATTATCATTCTTTTTACGCCAAAGTGTTCTCTTAGCACAAAATTTAGAATGGCTTAAAATAGCAAGGGTGAATGCATTAAAATAGCTTTGAAACTTGAAAATTCCCAAATAGTTGAATTTTGCTTTAACACCGTTCCTTTGATAATCTTTTTCATAATCTCTTGCATGTCAGCACTTCAATTTGAGCAACTCTAAAATAGCACTTATAATGCTTCTAGTGTACTTTTTCAGAGTAGCCAAGGGAAGCAGTTAATGCATTGGATGAAGGCATTGATCAATGTGCCAAGCTATTTGTTATGTGAGTATTTCTTATATTGGTTTTGCTGTTTGCCTTTCCAGGGAAGGACATGGCAGCAGTGCAGAGAACCTTAATGGCTCTAGGCAGTTTGGCAGTCACCAAGGATGATGGATGCTACAAAGGGGATCCATCCTGGTTTCACAGGTAATGTCCAAGGCACAGTTTCCCAGAGCTGACTTTCATGGAAAGCTGGTATTATTGTCTGTTCTTGGCCTTCGAAGAAATTTACTGGGGAAGGAAAGGAAGAATCTTTGCAAAATGTCCTTGTAGTGAAGAGATTTCCTTTTTGGAGTCTAGACAAGGGGATCAAATATCCAACCAGGCAGCAGCACTTTCTGCCCTTCACTGGTTCCCAGCATATCAGCATCATTTGGCCTCTGCCTAACTACATCTTGTCAGCCAGAAGTTACACCAGGGCTGCTGAGAAGGAGCCCTGTAGGAGGGATGCAGTGCGTCCATGCTGCTGCCTTTTCTCAGGTAGTCCTCTTCCTCACATCTCTCCTGCCCTGGAGCTGGAAAAGTGCTATTGGTGCCAGGACTGAGCAGCACCTCACCCACGGCTGCAGCTCTGAGTTCCACCTGCAGGCACCCCTTTCTATTGAGCTGCCCTGCTTTGGACATATGGAGATCCTACTGGATTTCTTTCTTAGCCTTTTTTTTTTTTTTCTTGTGGAGTACCACTTATCTGCAGAGAATTCTCTGTCTTGGAAAAGATGTTTATTTGCTCTACCGCCCCGTTTGCCTTGGTTAGGGAGGCTGAGAAGAAGGGCAGAAAAAAAGGAAATCCTTCTACAGTAATGCCTCTTGCTCACAGACACTGTGTTGAAATGAGGTTCCTCTACCCAAAAGTACTTCTTATGCTAAAACAGCTGAGGCATGTTAAAGAAAAGAGTGCTGCCTGCTGGTCATTGGTTTCCCTGAAATTTCTGATGATTAGTTGAGGATCAGCAAGCAAACTTTTCTTAAAGTTTGAAGTGGTTTAACAGAGGCTAAAGGAGACCTGAAGTTTAGGTGAGCAAGTGTCAACTCCTATACATTCTTCATGTGGCATTCATTTAAATTTACTTCATACAGACCACAAAGAGATTTTTACTTCCTGAATATAATAGGTTTTTAAATTCAAATCCAGTTACATGCTTTAATTTAAACCAGACATGAATTCACCATGACCCAGACAGGCTTATTTGTTTTATGTAACTATAACAAACTATAACAAATGGAAACAAATGAAAAATTAATTTTCATATCTGCTCTTAATTGTGGATGGAATAGTTTTCATTGGCGTACCTGAAGATCATCTCCCTCCTTCTTGACTGTCTGGGCTACATTGCCAGCCTGCGTCTGCTGCAGTCCCTGAAAGACTGTTTCATAGCTGCTGCCTTCAGGAAAACTGTTATTTCTATAAGGAGATAACATATGGCAGACTGGGAACTGCTTTCTGAGTAGCTTAACCACCCGTTCAGGCAGATCGAGTCCTCTCCCCATCACCCATCATTATTCATGAGTCAGAGCATTCAGACTGATTCTTAATCACCTTAAGATAAACTGAAAGATGTCAAGATTAAAAGGAACAAGAGTATCCACATAGGGATCAGCAGTGATCAATACATCCCCACATATGGGCAAAGCTGCTTAGCTTTCCATATTCTGTGTCTTGCATGCCTGCTCCCATCGGGCCTGCCTGCTATTTCACTGCGTGTCCTGGTGAGGCTCATGGATCCACTGCTGTTTGTTATCTGTGAGTCGGAAGCCTCTGGCTCTGGTGCAAAGTTGGCATGAAAAGTTAATAAGTCTGCACAGTGGCAGAGAAAGTGTTGTTGAGTGATAGCAAACAGGTCAAAGACAACTTGCAGCAGTGTGAGATGCTCCCACCTCCTTTTCTACAGCCTTTGTTATGCCTGCTTCCACCAGCCTAAAAGCAAATCACAAGTACCTGCTGTTATCTATAAGACTATCATATTCTAAGGGCAGCATTTATGATTGTAAAAATAACACCACGTGATCCAAACGATACAAGTAATCAACTTTTATTAGCATATCCTTGGTCTCTTTTTTAATTTTTTCTGTGCAGTTCTTATTTTTCTTTCCTAGTCATACTTACATATCAACTTCTTCCTCTGGATTCACTCCACAGCACAGCTGAAAAGTCCAAGGGGAAAAAAAGGTAGATCGTGTTTCTGGGATTTTAATTAAAATAGAGACAGTCGCAGTGAACCTGAGATTCAATTATGTAATAGGAGTAGTTCCAAAAACATCCTCTCTCAGAGATACTGGCAGTGCTTTGCTGCCCGCGTAAGGGTTCTGCAAAAGAAATTTTGCAGCAGTGAGATAGAATTGCTGTATGAGGTGCCCAAAACTCTGTGTGCCTGCCTCCAAAATGGCAGTTGGAAAAGTTGCAAAGATTAGTGCGGTGGTAAGGTACAAGATACAAGAGTGAAATGGCAAAAGGGATAAAGAGGGAGAGAACGCTCCCCTCATCTCCAGAGATCTAGGCTTACAGGGAAAACTCCACAAGGAAGGGATCTCCAACCAGAGATCCTTCCCCTCTGGCAGTCAGCTCTTAAATGAGGTCTAAGAGAGGTGCAGCCAGGCTCCACCCCTTCTGGTCACACAGCTGAATTGCCTTCACCTGTGCTCCCAGGGCTGACCTGGTCCTTTCCCCAGATGATCAGTCAGGTTCAGGCCGTGACTCAACAGTTCCCATACACATGCTTTCTGGGAAGAGCCTGTGGTAGGGTGCTATAAGCCCTCGTACTCATCTGCACATTGGCGTGGGATCCATTCTTGAGAGATCTGAAGTGCTCTTCTGGACCTGAGCTCAGCCACTGCACAGGATCAGATCCTCACAGAGGATTGTGTTGGTGACTTTCAGTCACAGCAGGCACCCAATCTAACATTCCCATCTTGTGATGGAGTGAGGAGAAAAGGGAATTGTAATGTGTTGTCATATTGCTAGATAACCTGATCTCAGGACAAACAGACACAGATGGCAGAGAGGTTGTACCTGGATGGGAGCTGGCTGAAAGCCTCCCTCCCTTTGAGACTGTAGGTTCTTGCCATTTATTTGGCAGTAACAGATTGATCCTTCTCCCTTGTAAGTGACTTGTTTTCCCCACCTTGTGTAAATGAAAGATTAATCAAGTACAAACTTTTGTGCTTCTTTTTTTTCCCCAGTGCTATTTTCAGGGAAAAGAGGCTCTTTTTAAGGTCCAACAAAGATTCATTGATCTGGATGGCTTTTGAGACTGCTAATGCCAAGCAAAAATAGTCAGCATGTTTTGGCAGAAGATAAAGGACTGTCATACAGTTAAGACACAGGTGCAAAGGCCAAAGTCTATTGCTTTAGAGAAGAGAGATCTGGAAATGGCAACAGGGCAATTGTTCTGCCCTGCAGGCAACCATCATCCACACTTGTGAAAATGAGCAAGCCACTTTGCTGTCTCTTTGTTTCTCTGGGTACATTGCACTCACACTGACTCCACTGAGTTGAATGTATACCATTGCTGTAGACAGATATCAATTTGTACTACAGAACAGATAAGTATCTTAGTGATCAGCTCCTGTAGACTACGGCTTCTGAGAGCTATAGGACAAAATACAAACTCTATACACAGAGCTACATAAATATTTTACCTATCATAGTTGCTGGGCAAGCTATGATCCTGAAGGTTGTGAGTAGGTGGTACAGTGAAAGACTGAAGTGGTGTGGGTTTGAAGAGAGCACTTCTAACTGCAGGAAAGCCATTAGCCCAGCCAGTATTGTCCATCCAGGAGGATGGTGCAAATTAAATACTGCAGTACAAGGGAGGAGCTGTTAACATGAGCCAATTTCAGATTGCTGTTCACAATCATCTGGACATATGCAGAATGTCTGTGTTGTTTTTTTGTATGCACCTGTACAGGAAAGCACAGCAGAATCGACGGGGGTTTTCAGAAGAGCAGCTTCGTCAGGGACAGAACGTAATAGGCCTTCAGATGGGCAGCAACAAAGGAGCCTCACAGTCGGGTATGACGGGCTATGGGATGCCAAGGCAGATTATCTAAAAGCACCTCTGTCTGTAGAGAAAACACTCCTGCAGCATGGTCTGTTCAGCAACAACAGAAAAAGAAAAAAAAAATTAAAATAAGCTCATTAGTTCTCTTTCTGCCTGTTTTTAATAGTTAGTGCTCTGAGGTGTGGGGTATTTTTTTGTTTGGTTTGTTTTATTTGCAGCTACAGGAGTTCATCTAGGAACTTGGGTTTTCGTGGTGTTGTGTGTCAGTTCACAGCACATGCGCACTGCTGCCTCCTACTTTTCACTTCTGAACTATGCAAAGACAATTATTCTGTTTTAATTTATTTGCAAAGTGTTATCTTCCATATTTGTCTCACATTTCTCTTATATCTCAACCAGTAATCTCGTTCCTCAATTCAGTGATGACATTGTTTGATCTAAGAATAAAGACATTTAAACACATATTGGCCTCATTTTTTTGAAGGAAAGAACAGCAATTTGAACCTCTTATAGCATGGTACAATGCTGAGGAATGACATGTTTTGATGCCTCAGTCTTTCTTGCCTCCAACTCCATCCCAGCCAAAGTTGGTAAAACCAACAGTGAGTCTTCATGACAGCAATGCAATCCTCAGAGAGTTCTTCACTTTGAAAGGAAAATCTGTCAGAGGTGAAAACAGCTTTCACTTTGTGCTGATTGATGTTACATCAAACAAAACACTGCAAACTAAGCTGTGTTTTAAGCACTCAGAAGAAACAGAAGAGGTGTTCCAGAAAGCTCCAGACATTAATACCACTTGTTTGAATTCAAGGATTTTGTTATTCTCATCTCTGATGGAATGCAAACTGGACAAATAGTTGATTATGAGACAGTTTGCTGGAGAGCCAATAGAAGCACTGCTTGCTGGTGCAGTCATCTGGCCACAGGAGCTCACCAGAGTAGTTCACCTGACCCTTAGTGTAGATTGCACATCACACATACATTCAGGGGCCACGCTATTTTCTCAGCAAGTTTCTTTCCTATTAAGAATTCACTTGCAAATCCCAATCAATTTTTTTTTCCTCTCAGCAAGTAGGAAGGGAAATGGGATAACTTTGTGAGCTTTTAAAATTCATAACAGAATTCCAAAAAGGCCTGAAGACATAACATCTGGAAAGCTAATAACCTGTTGTGAGGGGCCTACACAGAAGTAGTGGTGACTTCTGTTTGCTGCATGCTGCCCTGTGTGTGTCTGAACCTAGTGACCCCCAGTGGCAGCTGGTTGCCCACTAACTAGCCCTGGAGCCAGTGGCTCACACAATGACACTGCTTCAAAAATTTCTACTGGTGTGTAAAGTGGGAGGGTGATTCTCCCATCCCAGATTAAGCTTCAGCCTACCTGTCAGGAATGTGAGAAAAATACCTACCCACTTAATTCAAGCTTTGGTGAAGCTTGATAAAGCACTGCAAAGCGTAACAAGTGAGAAATGATGTAAAGGTCACCACATGAGCTTAGGGCTGAGCTAATCTATGGCAGCTGCTGTTAAAAAGGTCCTGCCCCCATTTGTAGCTTCTCTTCAACAAACCAGGGCAATCTGGTTCTTCCACTCTGCTCTTGTCGAGCACTTTACTTTGGTGTTTGCTACCTGCTTAGAGCTATCTTCCTATTACTGAGGTGAAATAGCTCAGTACAGAGCAGGTGTTTGAAATGGTGTATTTAGGGCAAGATCTCAACCTGCAGCTGTAGTAGGTTAGCTTGGTGCAATTTATAACATACAACCTAACTTGCTCATAACATATAACCTAACTTGCACACTGGGCATATTATGCCTCCTTTTGTTAAGGCAACCTCATCTTGGAGAACACAAATATGAAAAGCAGCCACTTTCTCCTAACAGAGACTAGGAAGTTGCACTTAGTGCAAACAAAACAGCATGCATTCTTATCAGATAGGTGGGAGGAGCTAGAAGAACCTGCCATGTAGGCAAGAGTGGCTCTTAGCCTGCCCCACACCATTTGAAAGTATGCAGCCTGCAGAAGCCAGCTCTGAGCTGGATGATCTTTGTCTCTCCATTTGAAAGAGTACAGGAGCCTGGATGATTTTTCTGATCCTTGTGCTTTATTCTACATCTATGGTTGTTGCAATAAGGTAAGTTGCAGTGTAAGAAAGACCCTGCCTCTGAGAAATGTTCTTTCACCAAACCTACATTCCTTAGTTAAATGTGCTTTCATTAGGTTTGGCATTCTAATGGCTTCACTAGGTTACAGAAAACACTGTATGCTTGTGCAACAGCAATATGGTATGTTTAACATGCCCTGTATAGGCAACAACAGCCTGTGCTCCAGGGAAGAAAATCTGTATCCGGTGGTGTTTGCATAGTGTGGCAACAGCATTGGAAAGCCACAGCTGGAATGTCATCCTTGGAAGGTCTTCCCCAGCTCACAGAACCCTTTTTCATCACCTGAATGGCCCTATAGTAATCCCCTTAAGTTGCACCAGGGGAGATTTAGTTTGGATACTAGGAAAAATTTCTTCTTGGAAAGAGTGATGAGTCATTGGAACAGATTGCCTAGGGGGTCACTGTCTCTGGGGATGTTCAAGAAAAGGGTTGATGCAGCATTGGGCAGCATGGGTTAGGGGGCATGGTGGTGATGGGTTGACGGTTGACTAGATGATCTTTGAATTCTTTTCCAACGTTAATGATTCTATGATTCTAAAACCATCGAGCTGACCTATCTATTAATGCCTGGCAGGAGATGCTCCAAAGGTTAACTTTATCCTTTTGTGTTCACATATGATGATGCCAAAATGCAAGAATTATTATTGTTTAAATATTAACATGTTTTGACTTACTTACATCTTCCATTAAAATGTGCTTCTTAACAAGTTCAAAAACATCTTAAGCTGTAAATTAATACAGTACAAGGCTGGTTGAATAACAAAGGTGACAGGAAGGAAATATGTTTTTTCTTATACAAACAGTAAACTACTGTAAGCTTGCTTCTGTTGCATTAAAAGCACTTAGGTGGGTCTCCCACAAGCCTCATTAATCTCTATGACAATCTGATGTATCATTCCTGCTAAAAGGCTGAATATATATTAGAAATGTGTTAGTGTTGTCAGTGGTAGAGATGTACTCAACAAATGTCAAACATTGCACGTGCACTGGATATAATTATTCTTGTGTTCAACGGGGGCTGAAATGTGAGCAAAATGTGAATTTTGTTTCACGAAGGGAGAAAGTGCATGCACCTTGAGTAGACATGGTGTGGTGTGATGGTGTGCCTGCCATGTGGGTCTGTGTTTTCTGTAAACTGTGGGGCTGAACTGTATCTTGCTTCAGGTGTGGGCTCAGTTAAACGACACGTATGAGCTAAGGGAAGCCCTCTCCCACATTGCTATTGGCCCTTTTTGAAGCACAGCCATAGCTTGAGCAATGAACCTTGCTTAAAAGCAACACAAAATATTCATGTAAGCAAGTGCTTGTATATCAATGCCCAACAGCCGGCTGGGCCAGAAATACTGTTAGCATTGACACCCTGTGCTTCAGTTTGCTGTAGCAGTATAAATGTGAATGGTATGTATCTGCCTTCATGAAGGCTTTATGACCATGAGCTCATTACAGACAACTATTTAATCATTCCTTTTTAATGGTAAGGTGATCTCTTACATCCTTATGAAGGGATGTTCTATAGGCATCCACATACCTGAACATGGAATCTGAGTTCATCCCCATTTATAATGAGAGCTGAAAGAAAGTAAATAAAGTCAATGTTAGGTTCAGTCAGCTCAATTAAGCCAGAGCTTGAGGACTGCTAGGCTAACATAACATGACAAGTTTTAAATTAAAAGGAATGAGGGTACACATCATGAGGAGACCTCACTCTTCAGTAAATCTGCCTGTGGCATCACTTTGCAGCATGCCTCTGCTGAAGATGATCTGTTTCCCTGGCCGCTGAGGTCAAGACAAAGCTACATGGAAGGAAGGAAGGATAAAGGTTCAGTGCATCAGGATTTTGTTTCTGTGTTTGTAATCGATTGTATTTGGTTCTGCCTGCGTTATCTGAGAGTTGTTGCCTGTGTCTGTCTTGTGTGATAGCAAGGCTAACACTTAATAAGGATAGGCACAAGCAGGCCACTCAATTGGCCAAGAAGGCCAGTGGCATGCTAGCTTGTATCAGAAATAGTGCATCCAGCAGGAGCAGAGAGGTGATCATTACCCTGTATTCAATTCTGGTGAGGCTGCATCTCAAGTACTGCATTCAGTTTTGGGTCTATCACTACAAGAAAGACACTGGTGCTCTGAAGCGTGTCCAGAGAGGGACAACAAAGCTGTGAAGGGTCTGGAGCACAAGTATTAAGGAGAGCAGCTGAAGGAACTGGGATTTTTCAGTCTGGAGGAGGCTCAGGAGAGACCTCACTGCCCTCTACAACTGCCTGAAAGGAGGTTGTGGTGAGGTGGGGTTTGGACTCTTCTCCTATGTATAATGGTGATAGGATGAGAGGAGATCACACGAGGGGAGGTTCAGGTTAGATATTAGGAAAAATTTCTTTTTAGTGGTGAAGCATTGGCACAAGTTGCCCAGGTAGGTGGTGGAGTCACCGTCCCTGGAGGTGTTCAAAAATTCTGTGGATGTGGCACTGAGGAAAAACGTTAGTGGGGATGGGCTGATGGTTGGACTAGGTGTTCTTAGGTCTTCTTCAACCTTTATGATTCTATGATTCTTGGATTGGTGAAATGGCAATATATCCCAATAGAAATGAGCTTTACATGTGCTGAGAAGGCCAGCAAGCACCTTGCACTTAGCCTCCCCAGTGGCAACCTTGTTGTTTCCCAAGGCAGGGTGCAAGGGCCTAAGGTGAGCACAGGAAGTCCCCAAATACACAGGGAGGTGAACCAACAGTTATATTGGCATGTGTCTCTGGTACTCAGCGTGCTTTTGACAGGGAACCTGTGCTGTGCCATTCAGAGGGGCTTACTGCTCTGCAGGAGAGGCCTTGGACACAGGGAAAGCACAAGCTACTAGTGGGGAAGTGTGCACAGCAGCCACATCTCCTGCTATTTAAGCAGCTTAATCGCTTAAACTTCACAGAGATTGTTCCTCCCACCTGAATTCATAAATAAAAACACCACTGTTCAGTGAGTAAGCCTAAGCTATAGAAATTCAAGAGGTAAAACAGCAGAAGGATATTAACTGTTGCAATGTGGGAAAATCACAGCCTTGGATGGAAGGCAGTTTTTATCCTGCTGTGTTCATGTGATAGCAAAGTGCGTGATGCTGTGACATTCATGTGAAGATATAGCACTGTTCCTCAAATACAGAAACAAACACATCTGTTGTTTTATTGGATTTATTAAAGAAATTAGCGTGGTGACCTTTCTCCCTAATGAACTTTCTATTAAATGGCTCACTTCAGTAGACATGCTATTTGGTGAGTAAGTCCTGCACTGCCCTGCAGCCTGAAAGGTAGGGTAAGGCCTCACACCAGGTTGAGGAGTGCTGCTCAGCATCACAGAGCGATTCCTGCTCTGCCCTGGTTCATGGGGCTGGTTCACGCGGTGAGGGGAGACTGCATCCAAAAAGAGGAGGGCATGGCTGGCTGCAGACCATCAGATACAGGCTGCTGGGCATCTCCAAACCCCACTGTAAGAAAGGGAGCACTCTGTCGACTCATCAATAAAGATGGAAGACGGATGAGAGCTTTTGTGTGTGCGCCATCAGCTAAATATCTTGTTTATCTTATCTTTTATTATTAAGGCACAGAAGGAGAGAAGGAAAAACGTGTAGAGATTGTTTTCAGGGGTTGGTTTTACAGCAGCGTTGTGATGAGTCAACATTGCGTGCTCAGTGTCTTTGGATCAGCTCCCACGCATAGCATAGTGTAGGTAAAGGGCAACTCTGCCATTTGCAGTTCCTTCTGATAGATGTTGTTTCAACCCAGCTATTAAAGATATTAGAGTGCCTCAGCCACAGACGTACCTAACACCACAGGGCTGCTGTGCACCTGACTGGTCTTTGTAGGTTTGGCCCTTGGTAGAAGTGGGTAGTAGTACTTCCCCAGCATGCAGGTACTTTCAGCACCTAAAGGGAGCCTATAAACAGGAGGGCAGACAACTCTTTCAAAGGGTAGATAACAGGAGGACAAGGGGAAATGGATTTATGTTGAAGGAGGGAAGATTTAGGTTGGATGTCAGGCTGAAATTCTTTACTGTGAGAGTGGTGAGGTGCTGGAACAGGCTGCCCAGAGAGGCTGTGGATGCTCTGTCCCTGGAGGTGTTCTTGGCCAGGTTGGATGGGGCCCTGGGCAGCCTGGTCTAGTGTTAAATAAGGAGATCGGTGGCCCTGACTGCAGGGAGGGGATTGGAGATTCATGATCCTTGAGATTCCTTCCAACCCAGGCCATTCTGTGATTCTGTGAAAAGGGCCATGACAATACACGTCTGGCTGTAAAGTGCTTGAATGCCACAGCGTTATTTTTCTAGCTGAACAGAAAAGTTTTTGATGCAAGGAGAAAAATCAATACTTCAGGAAGAGGTTTGGAAGGCTTCAGTGGGATATTGAAGGAATTTGTGCTGGGAGTGATCGCCATCTCCCGATATCTTCTGAAGGGACCTTTTGCCCTCATCTGCCACAGCAGCTCAGATGAATCAAACAGTACGGCACCATTGTGGTGGGATTATTAAATCAAATAAGCTTTTCTTGAATCCCCTTTCCTCAGATGAGTGTTTGGGAAAGGAGGATGCGGCTGGGTGCCCAAGCAATCAGCTGGAGAAAGTTTTGCTGGTGAAAAGGCAGAGACTGAGCTGTAGCCAGGTAGATTTGGTTGTAAGATTACATGAAGGGCCTGCAGTGAAAGGTTTAGTTATTGCTTTAGGAAAGATAAATAAAATTCAGGCTGCTGCACATCACCTGGGGAGTATTCTACTGTCTTATTGTGGAAGGCTTTGCTCTGAGGCAACATCCCTTCAGCAGCTCAGCATGGGCAGAAGATGCTGGGAATGCAGAAAAGCAGCTATTAATCCTCCTTGGCTGCTCGCTAGTAAGTGCATCTTGTTGCTGGATGATGATGGAGTAGACATTAGCCAGGAGCAGCGTGGCGGTTGCTGAAAATGGAGCATGTGGGAGTGAGGCTGTGTGAAGGCATCTGTCCCCTGAGCATAGGCTAGTCCATGCAGTAGCTGCTGGGCCCTGGGGAAGGTTCATGACCAGCCTGTGTTGCTTGCCTCCACCAAGGCCATGGCAGGAAGCCTTAGGGGTGGATCTGAGGCTCCCAAATCCTGGAGGATATTTTTAAGGCCTTGATGTGTTCTCTATCTCTCATATAATAGGGATGTACTCTTTAGGATGTTTTTTTAGAATAATTAGAAAGTACTTCTGCTTGAGTCTCCAAAAGTGACTTGCTTAAATCAGTGTGGTTTTTTGGAAGTGCATTATGCAGCCTTGGAAGTCTTGCTTCCAAGACAAAAAAAACCAAAAAGTTACTTTCTTTTTCTGCTGTGCAATGTTCAGTTGTGTTCATCCTTCCCTTGGAAGTGTCATTACAGTGTGAGATGTTTTGTAAGGTGCCAAGTACAAAGAATGGAACATGCATAACATTTTTCATTTGTAAGTCAATTTATTGCCATACCCTGTCTCTGAATGAAGAGAATTATTATGTGAAGGTCATTGTTGTGGTATATTTCTGTGTTTTCTGTATACAAAGTCCTGTTAACAGTTGACTCAAAGTAAGTACAGAAAAAAAATGTAGTACATTTGTAGTGATTGATTATTTTCCTTTTAAAATCACTTCTCTCTGTCATTTTATATACTTGGTGTAGGATGAGCACCAAAGCCATAATTAATGCTTATAACAAGATTCACATGAATCTGTTTTATAAAATGACACCATGAATAACTAAACTGTTTTTTGTGCTGCTTGCTTTTTTGAAGCAGCATTGTAAAATAAAAGCAAGCCATACAACTGCAGTGTCACTGAAGCAAGCTGTGTATGTGAACTTCACTTTAGCAGAAAATGTTTTGTATTTAGAATCTCTGCCTCTGTGTAATCTGATGAATCCCTGAAGAACTACCCTTTGCTGTTGGTCTGTGAATTACACCCCACCAGAGTCAAAGACATCCAGGCAAATTAGATTATGAGATGGAGATAAATGGGCCCAGGAAGCATTTAATTGGTGGGGGGAGGGGGGAGAGGGTTGATATTCATGTCCTTCAGCTGAATACAAATGCTGTCTCCTATAAAAGTGAGAGGTATGTAAAGAAGTTTAAGTTCTGAATGTTGCCCACTTTCTTTCAGATGCTGTGTTCTACCTAGAGGTGATAGAAGGATGAATTCTTCCCTGGGATGAATCATAAACCTCAAGATTCATCTAGAATGACTCTTTAGTTTTTAAGAAAATTGGTTTCAGCAAATGTTAACCACTTCATAGCAATTTTGAAATAAAAGGAACAATTTAACCTCGTGTTTTCAGACAATCTTGCCAAAATTGTATTGTTCATTTAATCTGTCCTCAAGGTATAAAATGCATGATTAAGGCCAACTGGGAGTGGTGAGCATGCCTTAACCTTCAAGACTTTTTCTTGCGGTGCTATTTTTAGAGTATCAGAATCTGAAAATGGAAGATGGGGTAGCTGGATTTCTTTTGCTTGCTTGCAGTGCTGAGGTGAGTGGTGCACTCCAAACTATACACTGCGTGGATAGCAAAGCCTGGATAGAACTGCAGGGATTGTGATTCTTGTAAATGGGGAATGATGCATGCAGTGCCCAAAACAAGCAAAGAAACCCAAGGTATTTTTGATTTCTGGACTCCTTGTTTCAGGCCTGGAAAAGTGAGCAAGAATATGGTTTAATAGGAAACAAAAACCTAAAAGCAAATATTGTATACCTGCTCCTGAAATGCCTGTTTTATGGATGCAGTGGGTCATTAGGAAAAAAAATGCAAATTAGAAAGTAAATGAATTAGAAGAACAGACGGATTTGAAATAGCCTCTCCAGTGAGGAGGCTTGAAATAGCATATGAAATACAGGGAAAGATGGGCAGAGGTAAAGATGTTTCAAGGGAAATAGGGCCAGAGTGAAAGGAGGGGGGAATCAGCAGCTGTGTTACAAAAAGGAGCATCCCTTATTTTTGTGAGGAGAGAGTGAATGACTTTTTCAGACAGAAACATGAATCAGTCAGATTTAATGTCATCAACATCACTGCTGCTGTCATCACAGGTCACCAAGTGTCTTGAATTTTAGTTGTCTCTTTGGTCAGTGCTCATATATTTTCAGATATATCGATGATTTAAACCTATGAATAACAAGTGAAGGTGAAAAGTCTGCCATCTTGTCTGGGAATGAGGGAGAGTGGACCATTATGTGCATTAGTGGGGAGCAATTCATAGCAGAGACTGATAATGTACCTTGCTTGAAGAAAACTGGCACTTGTTTGTTTACTTAGCTGTCTAAAAATAAGACTGAAAGTACAGCAGGGTAGACGTGCTTTTTCCAGGAGCTCACCTCTGTGCAGGCAAAGCTGCTTCACTGGGTGAGCTGTTCCATGTCTGGTGGGAGCTACTGATCTGAAAAAAGGGAGGGCAGTGTTCTCACTGAAGTCTTTTTATTCTGAGATTTATCCATCAACAAATGTATATCGATCAGAAAGAAACCAGGATCTCTAAAAGAACAGGATTATTATTACTCTTTTTCTTCTGTTCCTTGGAGTGAGGAAAATTAACTCCAAAAATAGCTTTTCACAGAACATTACTTATGGGCTGGGTGCTTGTAACTACATTTTGTCCTTTGAGATAAAGGTTGTGGCTACTATTTGCTCAGTATTCTGCAGAATGAATCATGCTTCCTCCCTTGGGACTCATTAAGAATGCAAAGCACTTCTGAGACTTCTCATGCTGCCTTGGAGTCCTTTAAAATCCTTAGGAAGAGAAAATGAAATGTAGTATGGATAATTCTTGAAAAAAATTCTTTACCACAGTTAAACTGTAGGAATTGTTATATATATTCCTACCGACCTCCCCCAGGAAACATATGTAAATTGGAGCCTAAATATTCTGTTCCTACAGAAATGTTTCAAGTTTTTGTGGCTATGGAGAAATGTTGGAGAAATGATCAGCCTCAGACGAGTTCAGAAATTTGGTCTCTTAAACAGGAAGCCAACAAGGTGATCAGTTCAGCACGTGAGTGTAGTGAGGCCCTTACAGCTGCCCCCTAGTAGTGATTTTGGAGACAGTATGTTGACAGACCTGCATGTTACTGATGAGATGGAGAACCAAGATCCCATTAGACTGTGGAAGATCCTAAGCTGAGAAAGGATGGGTCCAGGCTGTCTGTGTAAAAACACAGGTGCTTTTTGTCTTGTTTGGATTGTGCAGTGGTCATGGCAGTAAAAGCTCTTGGGAGGATGGTTCTGTCAGTGTCTTGGCTGATCCAAACTTGGCTCAACCCTTCTTGTGGTTCACTTAGTGAAACACCATGAGGAACCCAATTCACCTGTTAAAATAAATCCACTATGCATTTGGACAGGCATGAAGTAGGAGGATGACTTGTCAACATGGAATTGGAGATAGGGAGCTTCCCACATCTAGAAGTCAAGGCATGGAAGTTCAGCTCTGTTCTATAGCAAGGCAAGTAGATCAGAGTCTTGGTGGGTTCTGGCATTATTGTACACAAAGGATTCAGCACTGGGATCTTAGCCTGTGCTTTCCAGATAACAAGACACTGAAGTTTTGCTGCAGTAGGCAAATGTAGCTATCTTTACTAGACACCATACTGATAGACGTATTGATTAGCTTTTCTTTCCTGTGACCACCTTTTGATCCTCACAAGCTGATCCTTAAACAAATCTCAGATGGCTTCCTGATTTTGGCAAGCTGGTGATCAGATTGATTTTCTGAATGGTATTGAGTAGCTTCATTTTACATTTCATGATGCGTCAGCTCTAACACTGATTGGGTTGAAACTCATATGAGTGGACTGTTTATCTGAAAGAAGATGGAGAAGGGCTGATCCTGAAAATGAGAAATGAAATGTTTAAGTTTCAGGTAGGCATTCTGTCCACAGTGCTGGCTCAAGCAGTGTTGCAAAGAGATGTTGATTGATGGAGATGTATAATGCAGCAGTACAGGAGGAAGGCCCACAGCTACCCTGAGTTTAGGCTGTATGGAGACCCTAGGGCTGGAAGGATGCTTCTGTCTTCTGAAGTTCCACACAGCAAGCACAAGAAGCAAGAACAAAACAAAAAAGCCCAGGGCTATAGTTAAGCTATGGTAACAATTATTAGTCAGGAACATGTGAGTCAAGTCATTTACAGTCAGTAGGGTTCTAGCTCTCTCCATTTAACAGTTCTTTAGTTCTGGCAAACTTGTCATGCACTGGTGAGTGTGTAAATACATTGTGTGTGTAGATCATGACCAGTCCTGGTCTTTTGAAGCCCTGCCACTGTAAGCAACATACAAACAGCAATCTCTGTAACACAGAGCCTAGAAGCAGAAAGAAGAAACAATTACGGCTTATGTGAATCATAGTTAATGAATTTGATATTTAAACTTGTTTATTTTTTGTTTCCAACAGTCCAGACCTTCTTCTGCCTGTCCTCACACAGCACTGAGCCCAAAGGCATAAGCATATGTTCAAGCTGGTGAGGTTTAAGAGCTCTTAATGAAGATTTCTGCCCCTGCAAGTCAGGCAGAGCAGCTGCTTGCAAATACTCTAAGATGTCAAGGTCAAAGGGGATTGCACTCATCTAGGTAGGGCAACAGGTGCATCTTGGGGGAAAAATAGTATGAACTGGCAACTGTGGGATTTGGTGAACAAGTCAGTACAATTCTTGGCCAGGTGCAATTCAAACAAAAAAAAAGTACTTGCGTTTAAACTTTCCTAGTCAAATTAGTGATGCTAACTCCTTGCTGTCCCTCCCTGTTAGTTAGAGGACTGAAGAACATACTTAGTCACTGCTGGCCTTTTGAGAGCTCTGTTACTAACCAAAACCTCTGGTGGATGAGTGAGGACAACAGCAGTGTCAATGGCCCTGTGTCACTTCTTGGGGGTGGTATGTTGAGCTGCCCCATAATTCATGAAAGAAGGAACTGAAACTCCATATTCACCAGACTGAGTGAAACATCTTGTTTGAAACTGGAAGTGAATTAATCAGCTTAATAGTATGTTAATTCACATCATTGCTTTAAAAACAAATGAAAGAAACAATAACAATTTTGTTCTGCTTCTTTTGCTCCTACAGCTTAAGGTTGTAACTGCAAGGAAAACACAGTCGTGGAAAGGCATGACAATGTGTTATGTTACTGTTTTATATATTTGTGAACTATATTTGTGGCTCATGGACACATAGGCTGGCAGGAGGATTGTGGGCGCACTGGATATAGTGTTCACTAAGAGAGAGGCTGCACTCCTACACAAGGGCTGCATCTTTGGTTCACTAACATTAAACACTGTTCTCTTGTCAGTTGGGCATGCATTACAGCAACTGACTGCTATGGAAGTGTGGGAAGAGTTATATTTGCCTTCCATGTGACGCTTTGGGTTTGATGATGGAGAATAAGGCACCTGCAAATCATAACTGCTTTGGGGATTTAGTCTCAAGAAGAGATGTTTTTGGAAAGCTCTGCTTAGGAACTGAAGCTGTAATGAACTTAGAAATATCCATTTTTGTTCTCTTTCAGTAGGGCACAAACTAACGTGTGGCTTGTGAGGGAGAGCACAGACGTTCACTGGTGAGCGAATGCTTTGTCTTCACAATGTAAATTCTACTCATGCCTGGCCTGTCTCAAGAGCAGGTGACTGAGCACTCTGGTGGATGAGAGCTTGAACATCAGGATTTTCCATCACCTGGAAAGCTACAAACACAGCTTTCACTTGGCTGCAGTACTGTTGCAACTTGACTTCTGTAAAGGGTGATATCATTGGCTTCAGCACCAAATGAACCAGGTCAACCTCAATATTGTAGAAAACCTTTATTTTTTTAGAAGCACAGCAGATATCCTAACACTGATTCTCCTAACAAGCCATATTTACTCTAATAGAATAATCTTTGTTTTCCGTTTTTGAACAATCCTTGTCTTTTTCACTGCCATACATAGCTGTCTAGTAAACAAGAGAGAAATTGAGAGTAAAATTAGCTCGTGGCCCCAGTAAGAGGCAAGTGGTGTTTGGCCATTAACTGATTGAATACTTAGGGCTTGTCTGTCCTTAAAATGCCACAGACTGATAAATGCAAGCTGTGGCCAAAAGGCGTGCTCATATAGCCTTTTTTTTTTTTTTTTGCTCTAATTAAAATAGATGAAGACACAAATAATTAAGCTGTACTCAGTCTGCATAGACAAAGCCAAATAGTTATATTAGTGCTCAGGGAAGCTTGCTATGCTAGGCAGTTGGCTGCTTCCCTTCCGATGATATGCTCTGTCAATGGCAGTTACAGTCTGTGTCTGAAGCTCTGAAAAGAGAGTCACCTGTGACTTCCAAAATGACTTTGTCTGTTGGGAAGTATTTGCTGCATCAGAGTCCTCTAGTATGCATACATAAACACTGTCAAGAATGAGAAATTAAGGAAGAGTTTAAGGAGAAGAAAGGCATGTATGAACGCTGTGATTTCAAGCTGCCTCTTCTAGACGTCAAAGATCTAACAAGTAAGCAGCGTGGTATTCATTCAATGGAGGAGGTTAAAATTGATACTGAAACATATGTAAGAAGTCAATTATTTATTGCTTAATGTTTAGTAATCAAATGCCACCCACTTCCGTACTTTGGTAGTCTCATTTCAACTTGATCATGATATAAAATTCCAAAAACAAATTAAAGAAACATTAATTCTGTGCTCACTCTCCTGTGAGGGAAGAGATGTATCCAAAATATAAATGTATGTTTGCAGATCTTTGTAGACTGGTTATTATCTGTACAAGTTTTTATGAAAGTATAGGTATTTGACCTTTCCAGGTTCAAACCTAGCTGAATATGTAATTCATCTTCATGTATTGAAAAGGACAGCCAAAATGTTTTCTTCTTCTGGAGGTAATGTTGGCTGTAATTTGAAGAAATTATGCAAAGGGCAAAATGTGCAGTCGTACAGTATTAGATTGTCATACAATATTAGACTCAAGGAGCTTTATGAATGCCTTCTCAAGTGTTATCAGCAATCATCATTTAAACCCTTGCTTAGTCTTCACAGGCATATTAAGATCTCTGTTTTGATTAAATAAAAATAGTTACAAGCAATATGCAAGAGAATTCTTGTAGGTACCAAAACCAGGTTTTAGTTGAACTAACTTTGCTTTATTCGTGGACTCTTTTTCCTTCCTTGTTTTTCTGCAGTTTGCAAGTCATTGCTACTTAGCAATGAAGAAGGAAAAAAGACTGCTTCTGAACTGATTGTGGCAATGGTCAGAAAGAGACAATTTCTATTATAAAGGGAGGATTTTATTGATGATAAGATAGTTCAAGTCTGAAATAATTGTGTCTTTGCTATTTGTATTCAATGGCTAAAGTGTGATTCACCTTCTGTCTTGAATGTGTCTCTTTCACAACTGACTATTGTCTGTCTAGAAAACATAATTGGATTTATACACACAATTTCCAGGCAGTATGAGGTAGGTAAGCTGATCCCTATCTCCCTCCTCTCTTAGCAGTGGTTTAGTGTAGTGCAAGATGAGATCTTTCTCCTAGAAAGTTGAATCACTGGTATACCAGCTTCCTCTGTGAAATCTGTGCAATAGAGTCAGGCATCTCCGCGGTGGTTTGAGGCTGCTGCATAGACTCTTTGCAGCCTATCCCTTAATTAAGGAGGCAGTGGGCTGAGGTGGAGCGGTAGGAAGGGATGTCACAGATTATACCAAGCTGCCCCTGGTTACATCAGAGTCTTGGAGAGAGGGGAAACCAAGTTAGGTTGTAAAAAAAAAAAAAAAAAAAAAAAAAAAAAAAAAAAAAAAAAAAAAAAAAAAAAAAAAGTGAAACAGGAAGTCACAGCCCTAAGAGAGGATGATGTGTGTAAAACCAAGTGTCATGGTCAGTGCATGAATAAACAGAGAAGTCTATGATTTGTAACAGTGGTTTCTGTAGTAGTGGGGAAGAATAAGGAGGTGAAACTGGTCTGGAAGCCACGGCAAAAGTGGGAAAACAGAAGGCTTCTGAAATGAATTGACATGAGTATCATGTTGACTCAGGTCAGAAAGGGGTAACAGGCATATTTTGATATGCATTAATTACAGAAGCCGAAATGAGACTGCTTAATTACCAGTTCATGCGTGCAAAGTAATGGCTCAAAGCCAATGGCCATTTCTGGTGGATGCAAGTGAAAGCACATTTCTCAGAAATTGAGTAATTGGCTCATATTAACCTTTCAAGCTGGCCTGGATTCAGCCGTGTCCATCGGGGAACCTGAAAGTAAGCCTATCATTGTGTGGAGATCGCAGTTTTTTTTGAACCTCCAGACTTTCTTATAAAGCTAAAGAAACGGAATGAGACAGCAATATTCAGTTTAATAACATGATGTTATTTCTTACATGTTTTCTTACTTCAGTTTGCTAACCTGTGTTACTTGGAAACGGGGAAAAAAACCACCAAACTATAATTTTGCTATTTAAAACTAGAGATGAGCAAAGGAAATAACAGGTACCATACCAATGTTTTTGGTCTTGGCTAGCAGTCAGATTCCTACATGCTCGGTCCTCTCCAAAGCTAGATGTGTGGAGAGAACAGGAAGTACAGGAAAGAGGAAAAAGCCTGTGGGCTGAGATAAAGGCAGGAAGGTTGTTTTGCCTGCAACAGTAATTGGTAAGCTGATTCTAACTGAGGAAAACTGACTTAATTTCTGCCAACTAAAATAAAAATGCAACTGTTAATTTGGGTAGTGGGAAACAAAAAAACAGACACTGAAATAACACCTTTCCTCCCCTCCTTTCATCTTCACTCCTGTCTAGTCTGCTTGGTTACTTGTGGGGAAGTAACCAAGCAGTATGGTGGCAGTTACAGTCAGCATACAATGGCTTCTCTCTGCCACTCCTGCCTTCTCCACAGGATGCAGTTCTTTAGGAAAACCCATCTGCTCTAGCATGGTCTCCTCTATGGGCTTTAGCATGGGTATCTGCTCCTACAGTAGGAGCTCCCTTTTCTCCTCCTCTAGCCTTAGTTTTTCATGTGCTTCTTGTTCATTTTATTTCCTGATCTTCTCTCCATCAGGCATTTTTTTTCTTCCTGAAATACATTTTCCCAGTAGTGCCACCAGGCTGATGTGCTCAGCTGTGCCCTGCTGTGGGCATACTGGAGATGACTGGCACTGGCTATATTCAGCACAGGGCAAACCCTCAGTCTCTTTTCACACAGCTGCATCTCCCTGCTGCCAATGCTTTTGCCAATACAAACACTCAATTAGATGCTGTTTGGATAAATTCTATTATCTGCTTCATTTATTTCGTGCAAATGGCTCAGATACAACCTAGGTATGAGAAAGGTGCATTGTAATGTTATTTACCTCACTGGCAGGAATGGAAATAACTTCTGTCTCAGCTTGCCTTTGTAATCTGAAGGAAATGGCATACAATTGTCTTCTCAGGTTTAAAGCATATTTCTAGCACTACAGCTTCTGATTGACTTTTATTACTGTCTTAATAACAAACCATGATTATTTTTGTCTTCTCAAGGAAAAATATTTGAAGTTAAACTGCTTAGGGAAAAGTGAAGTCTGGAGGTGAAATCTGTGCTTCTCCAGAGGAAGAAGAACTTACTGAATAGAAGTGCAATATATTTTGATACTGACAAAGGTAACAGATTTTGATGTACTTTAATCTGTGCTGTGATCAGTTTGGTGAAAGACTTTTCTGAGTTACACAAACAATTTCAAGCACCACAGCCATGTACTCAGACAAGTGAGAAGCTGGGGAGATGACAGGAGTGTCTGAGGAGCTTTCAGAGCCCTGACACTCTTGCACTGTGTGCATGGAGGCACTGGTGACTGGTGTCACAAGTGGGACTGGCAAACGTTGGACCAACCAGCCGGCCAACCACGCAGCCAGTTCAAACTGCAGAGAGCTGCATACTATGCAATGATTCCTCAAGTCAAGCAAGCAGGGCAGGAGACTGTCTTGGCTCAGTAGGAAACTCTGCCTGGAACAAGGGCAGAAAAAGAAAATATATGACCTCTGGGAGCAATGTTCACAGGATGTTGCTTAACAGGGAAAACACAAAGCTGCAGTTCGTATCGGCAGGGAGAAAATGGGAAAAGCCAAAGCCCAACTTGAGTTGACAAGGACCCCTGTGGTGACAGACAACAAAAATGGCTTTTTCAAGTAATATCTACAGCAAGAAAAGATCAAAGAAAAACCTTAGTCTGATATTGAGAGTAGATGGTCACTTAATAAATAAGGAGGAGGAAAAGGCATAGGCACTTCATGCCTTTTTGCCTCAGTATTTAACAATGGTGACAGATATTGGGCTACCCTGATCTCAGAGTTGGAGAACTGCAACTGGGGGAACACGGACTTCCCATCTACGATCACTGAAATTGTGAGGGACCAGTTATATCAGCTCAACATTTGTAAGTCCACAGGGCCAGACGTGATTAATCCTAGGGAACTGAAAGAGTTAGCAGATGTTACAGATGGACTCCTGTCAATGATTTAAGTAAGTTCATGGGAATCTCAGGAGTTCCCTGCTAACTGGAATCTAACCAGTGTTATATCAATCTACAAAAAAGAGCATGAGAGAAGACCTAGGGAACTACAGAATTACTAGTTTAACATCAGTCCCTGGAAAAGTTATGGAAAAGACTGTCCTGGGGGATGCAGAAAGGATATTTAAAGAACAAAGCTGTTATCAGGCATAGTTGACATGAGTTCATGAATGGAGAGTCTTGCTTTAGTAATTTGACCTCCAACTGAGAAGCGAGTGACCTTGTGATGAAAGAAGAGAAGGCAGCTAATAAAATCTTGCTGGATATCACCAAGATCTTTGATACAGCCCTTTGTGACATCTTTCACAGACAAACTGTCCAACTGTGAGATTAAAAGGTTCACTTTAGGCAGTGTGATGAACTGGCTGGATGGTTGTAGCGTTGTAGTAAACGGGGTTACCTCTGGCTGGTGGTCACTCACTAGCAGTATTCACCAGACTTTAATTCTAAGGCCTGTTCTGTTCAACGTCTTCAGCAGTGATCCGAGTGCAGGATTGGAGTGCGTCCTCAGGATGCTGGCTGATGATACTAAACTAAGAGGTGCTGTTAACTCCTTGGAAGGACAAGAGGCTTTGCAAAGGGATCCTGATAAATTGGAGCACTGGGCAGTTAGTTCATCAGGGGTAAATGCCAGGTGCTGCACCTGAAACAGAGCAATGCTGGATGCAGGCACAGACTGGGAGATGAGTGGTGGGAGAGAAGCTCAACAGAAAGGAGTCTGGGACTGCAGACTCAACAGGAGCCAGCAGTGTGCCCTGGTAGCCAAAAGGGCAAACAGCATTTTAGTATGCATTAAACACAGCATAGCCTGCAGATGAAAGAGGTGATTCTCCCATTATATTTAGTGTTGGTGCAGCCTCACCTTGAATATTGTATGCTTTTCTGGTTTCCATAATTTAAAAAGGATGCTAAGGTCTTTGAAAAAAAATCCAGAAAAGGGCAACCAAGCTGGTAACAGGACTGACTGGAAGGTATGTCCTGTGAGAATGTGCTGAGCACACTCAGGCTGCTCCATCTGGAGAAGAGGAGGCCAAGAAGCAACCTCACTGCTCTCTGTAATGCCCTGAGGAGGGACACAGAAGTAGGTGCCAAGCTCTGCTCCTGGGAACTGATGACTGATGGCAGGGTGGAAATGGCACAGAGCTGAGCCGGTGGAGGGTTATTTGGGAAACATCTCTTTACCATGGAGATTGCCAAACACTGGAACAGGTTTCCTAAAATGCCTGGTGTCTTGTGCCTGTCCGTGCTCAAGAGATGTTTGGATGACGCGCTTGTTTAAGGTGCTTTAAGTTTTGGCTAGCTTTGATGTGATCAGGAAGTTGGACTCAATGATCTCTGAACGTCCTTTCAATATGAAGTATCTACATATCCTACTCTAGTTCTGGCAAAATTAAGTGTAATTTAAATAATTAAAAAATAAGTGGGAGATGGGAGCAAGCAATTATATATAGTAATGTGTATATATGTACATGTATGTGCACATATATATATATATATATTTGTCTATGTTACTGAAGTGTTAATGAGGCCCAGAGCTTGTGGTGTGACATTATGTGGATAAAATACACTGCAGTTCTAGCAGAAATAACAAAAAATAGATATTGAAGACACTGACACTGTGCTTCAAGGCATAAGCCAAGACTAACCTATAGACAAAATATCTTAATTTACAAACACTTCATGTAACTGTAGGATTTCTTGACCCATAGACCCATATTTGAAGAATTCTATTGCTAGTTACAGCGATGGAGCGTAGATTTTCCTTGGAGATTGTTATGAGGTCTGGCTGCATCTTTTCTATCTGTCCTATATCTCTCCATTATTATGTTGCTAATATTTTCATGATTTTTAGTGTAGGCTTGATATATTCAGCGATAAATTCAGAGAATGTGTACTTTTTAAAAATAAAATAAAGTTGCCCTTTCTCCAGTGCCATTTCTGAACTTGACCCAAGGAAGGCATTAAAACTGTTAATCACTTAAAAGCACAGACAGCTCTATAGTTAGTATTCATTGAAGAAAGTACTGTTTTACATCCTCTATAAATATTTAATTACCAAAGAAAATAGGATGCTACTATTATGGTACAAGTGACTTCATGCCTCTCATTACAAAAAAAAAGGAGTCTCAGTTTGAAACTGTATCTATTTTAACAATATAAAATATGCTTATTTCTAGGTTACAGTAAAGTAACTAATTTTGAGTCTTCAAAAGGTACCTTATGAAATTCTGAGTCAGAATGCTATTTTTGTTTGTAATGGTCATTTGCTACTTGAAGCCCTCTTTACTCAAGGTGCTTACTTTTCTTTTCCCCTTCTTTGTACTTGTGTAATTTTTCTTTCATTTGCATTTTATTTGTTGTGGTTTTTATTGTTCATGGCAACTGATTTTGTTAGATTTTAATGATGTGTAGATTTCAGCACTCTGATTTGATGTGTTAACAAGCTGAAGTCTATTTCAGCTTAAAAAAAAAAAAAAAAGACTATGAAAAGCCTGTTATATTCAGACTGATGTCTAAAGTTACTTGATAGCATCCTTCTAATATTCACAAATGAGCAACAGGGCAGATGAGATTACAACTGGAAACTCATCAAAGTAAATTGATGCCTCTTTTAGTCCTGGTCGTTGCTGTTAGCTGTCCTCAGCTTCAGAAGGAGAAGCAGAGCCTGGGGAAAAAGTGCAAGGCTTTCTGAGCTGAGACAAGCAATAAAACTAATTTTGTTGGAATGGATGAAAGAATTGATCACCCAGCAGCTAAGCCTGAAGATGACCTAAGTGTAAGTAGGTTGACTTAAGCATTCTTTATTTCATATACTTCTTGGCATCTATTAGATCTGTTATGATCTAATTCTCAAGTACTAACCTTGACATTCCAAGATTTCCTCCACCTTTACATTTTATAGCTTAATCTCTAAAAGTCCATGTATGTTTGTATTATCTTCCAATTGTTAATAACATATACTTTCAGACAGCTGAAATAATGGGATTGTTAAAGTAACAATGTGAAAAGCTTATAATAGTAACATGGCAGCAGGTTTTTCCAAAAACAAATCTATTTTTTGACAAGAAAGTAAGCATTAGATTAAGTGAAGTGTTTGTGTTTTGTTTTGTTTTATTTTTTTCCCCTGAGGTGATACAGAAGAGGATTACTCATGACAAAGAAGTTAATAAATAATTCAGTGATAGTCAAATTGCAATTTTAGCTGGAAAACACTTCTAGAATTCGGAAAGTAAGCTGCCGCAGCAGAGAGATGAATTAATAATTGTGATCCCTGTTCAGGGAAGGTAACAGCTTAACTTTGCTACTATCTTCCTTCTTACAAACTGTTTATGATAAACTAATTTAACCTAGGGAAATATTTAAAATGTAGAGCACAGCATTCAATACTGCTCTGAATTCTGAAACAGTAAACTCTGCTGTAAAAGCCTTGATACATGAAGTGCATCTTTTAAAAAATAAGGTTACTATTACAGTAGATGAAGATATAAACTGTTCCCAGTGTATACTCATATTCCAGTGACATCAACCCCATGTAATTTCTATTGATCCTTGACAGGGGTTTCTGTTTCTACTCTTTAAAAATAAATCTGCCTGGTTAGGTTGACAGATATGAACAAGAATGAAATGTCAAGATTTTAGTATAATTTTTTCTTGGGGGGAAACATGATAAAAGCAGCAAGTGTACTCGCTGATCTATAAAATTTCAGATCTTAAACATTGTTGACCTGTGTTAAGTTGTCTTAGTGAACATCTGAGAGTATAACTGAACTTTACAGGACAGAACAAAGCTTAAAACAAAAAAAACCAGGCAAATTGTGTTTATCTTACATTAAATTGTGCTCAATAAGGCCTTACAAATACAACAGGCAAATTTGTCCTTTTTGAGAAGATGGAAAATAAGTACTGGTATTATACTAAACAGAAGATATAGGCCAGGACTCGTTCAGTTTTTTTCACATTTTGTTTGAGGAAACTGTAAATTATACTACTGGGTCTAATTATTCCAGTAGTAAACTTAGTCATTTCTTTAACTCCCTTGTGTACATTCTCAACTCTGCAATCAAAGGTGGCTAGCTGTTGTGTTTGACTGTGGGCCTGGCAGGACTTTTATCATGATGAGTCTTTGCTTCTGTCTGTTTGGGTATATAGAGTTCTCTCATCTGAAGCATTGCTAGGACATAATATCAGAGAATCAGACAAGTGTAGGATGGTGAGAATTTCTGAGGGTGACCTACCAAATGCTATTTTCAAACAGAGCAAAGCAGAACAGATTTCCCAGGGCCCAGTCCCACTGAGTTTGGAATAACTCTAGGGATGTACAACCTTTAAGGAGAAATGCTTTATTTTTGGTGTATCCAGATGGAATTTCCCCTGCTTCCACAGGTGACTGCTGCAGCTGTCTCTTCACTGTGCACCACAGAAAGAAGTGTGGCTGTGTGTTCTCTGTAAGACACTTTAGACAGGGAAATATATGACTAGCATTACACTGATTTTACTTACAGCTCTCAGATTTTCATGGTACAAGCTAAAGACCCTTCCAGTTTATTAACATCTCTTTTGTACTGATGGGAGCAGTACTTCGGATGTGGCTCTGATAGCATTAGGCAGAAGGAAACAAAATCTTATTTCAGATTATATCACAAATGACTTTTGCAAATGGCTAATAGTACTTATGCCTAGCACTTCCTGGATGTCAGGCTCCAAAGGCATACAGTTTTTGTAGTCACTGAATTAACGTAGCAACCCATGTTGATAATTTGGAGTGCAGTTGTTGGACAGATGCCTTCTCCAGTGAAACACAATTGGTAGTGTTGAAGAATGAGCCTCGTGCCTACATCTTTTATTCTACAATAGTCCACGTATTATTGTACTGCACCTTTTGAGAGGCCTCTGAAGAATTAAATGATGGCAAGTAGCCTAGAAGCTTGTTGCAGTCTGTCTCCTCACTGCCTACTCCTTATAACCCTGCAGAGGCTACAGAGGCCTATTCAGCACTGGGAACAGCTCAATTTGCACTAGACAAGGCCTGTGCTGTTATATATGTATCTGTTCTGCTGTGAGCTCTCCTATTGTACTTGAGTAGTCTGTACCTCAGAAGAGGTAGCCTATCTGCACCTGAGCAAATAATGCGATGGTTGTCACTGGGTCATGTCAAGACACATTCCTGATTTGAATAGCTGGGAGATGGTGCAACTCTGAGTGCGTTCCAGCCCACACATAGCATAAAATTGGCTGAAGAGTGAGGGAAATGCACTTTGAAAATGGTCATGAAAATTCAGCTGTTCTGAAAGACCACATCCAAAAATAAGCTTTTTCCTTATATTTGCAGTGGTGAAGTTCATCTCTGTACACATGAAATCTTGAACCAGGTCTTTTGATCCACAATCTGTTGTGCACTTCATACAAGTCTTCCCACAAAAAGCTCTTGCTGCTAACTTTTGACAGGAGTTTGTTAACGCCTCTCTCAAGGAGATCCCACAGCTTTCCAAGGCATCCTTGTGAGTGCCTCCCTCTCACAAGCACCAACATATTTTTTAGATGTTTCTTGAATCTTCTCTATTATGTGGCAATATTATGTAACTTATAGTTGTGATTTAAAAAGCAAATGTAAGTTTTTCTGTAGTTATAATTCTAGATTTAGCTAGGTATTGTGGCCCTATTTATATTCATACCCAATGCACTCAGTTTTTAAGGTCTCAAATGGCCCAGGAACTTGCCAGCTAATCTCTGTGTGAGTAAGACAATGAGTCAACATGGAAAGATAGTTGAACTTTCACCTGATGTTGTTAGGAAATATTCGCAAGAGCTCTCCTGGCAGGAATTTTATGAAATCCCACAGATTTTCCCTGACAGCTCTTGCTGTGTATGTACCTATTGATAGACAGTATTTGTAGGCTTACATGCAGTGATTTTTTTTGCATGGAGAATCCATTTGTACCAAGCACTCCCTCAGGCATTTTCATCTGAAGAACAGACAAAACGATGAATAATGTAGGGAATAGAAACTGCTCCAGTAAATGCAGGTATGGTCACACACAGTCTTTCAAACTGAGTTAAGACAGTCAGGAGATATTCTGAATAGTTTGGGACAACTGGAACTGTAGTTCAAAAAAAAATCTTTTACGGGGCTGCAGATCCAGATAATAACCTTGTTTAGGTTCTATCCCAACAAGAATTCTGTTGTTTCCTCCTGTTCGCTGGGGAGAATTTCTTAAAGGGAGCTGGATATGCAGGAAGAGGCTGCCCAAACCCATGATTTTTCATCCTGAAAGGAAGCTACTGTGGGAATAGTCATGGTCTGAGAAGAAAGTGTGCTTTATTTTTGGAAGAGCAGTGATGCTTTGACCATAGGCTTGGGAGGAAGCAAGGAGAGTGTGCATGCATCTGTCTCCTGGTTCCTTAGCAGGGAAATGACAAGCATAGTACTGGGAAAAGGACAGGCTATATGAACACCTTAGTAACTATTCCCTTCTATTTCATGCAAAGGGAGGAATGAATGACTAAATGGGCGCCTGATTTTGCACCAAATTTGCGTCACCCTAGTGAATGTTTGGGTAGTAAGACCACTTGCTAAGTTATGTCAGCAAGTTGCCAGTGGAAAGCTGCTGTTCTGCAGTACTAGTCTGTGTATACACTGCAGTTTAAACCAGTAAAAATTAATTCAAGTTTGCCAGCTTTTTAGAAAAAAAGAGGGCTAATTTACACTAACAGGAGATGCACAAGGTATAAACATTTGTTCAGATGGTTAATTCTGGATTCCTATTGCATAGTAAGCTGTTATCCTAGGGACCACTGTGTTTTTACATTCCCTCTGCAATTGTCTGGAAAAAAAAATACCTTGCTTCCTGACTGCAATTTAAACTGCTGCTGCATTAATAATGGTTTTGTATGTGCAGTAACAGATTGTATGGGAACTGCTGAGTCACGGCCTGAGCCTCTGATTGATCACCTGAGCTGAGCCATGAGTCAGCCAGAGGAGCACAGGTGAAGGCAATTCACCTGTGCTGCCGGAAGGGGTGGAGCCTGGCTGCACCTCTTCTAGACCTATTTAAGAGCTGGCTACCAGTGGGGAAGGATCTCTTCTGGAGATCTACTCTGCTGGAATTTTGTAAGTGAGCTTAGCATAGGGGTAAGCTTTCTATTTTCTTTTTGTTATCATAATTTGCTTTGCCAAACTCTCTTGTTTATTTTGTAATTATAACATCTTAATATTCATTGATTATACACAGATGACTGTATGTGAGCTTCTGTTCTAGGTTTTTATCAGTCAAATGCTTTTACATTTGCTTGTTGTCTCTCACCTTATTTTAGGTAGCCAACATCTCAGTCCAAATGGTATCTGTGGAAGACAAGTTGGTAAAGAGGATTCTGGCGAGGAAAAAACATGGCAAGCTGAAGAAAAAAGAAAAGATGCTGTGGAATTTTCAAAACCAAATAATTCTTTTTACCCTCATTCTATTTGTTTTAGGAGTTGTAACCTGGACTTTACTGTGGCTCTTCGTTGGTGAGTTGCAGAAAGCTCAGTCTTCTTTCAAAAGTCACTAATAACACTTTCAGTGTTTGTAGGATCTCCCTTGTCTTGAAGGCTCTTTCTTAAAGAACAAAACAAACAAATCAACCCTCATGAATCTTATTTAAATGGGACATGGAAGAATTTTGAATACCTTTGTTAGAACTTCATATGGTTGCCTGCTGTTATGTTTGTAAATTCATAGCTATTGGTTTAGGTATTGTGCTTTGTCTTTTATTGAGGGCTATATAAAGCATTTCTTGTGTGCTAGCTAATTGTGCATATAGTTATGATAATTTGATTCCTCACGAATTGTGACTTCCACTGTGTTTCTAGGCCTGCTGGAGGCCAGGTAAATTTTTTGTTCCTTATGCGGAATAGGTTTAAAGAAGGAGGAAAATATACAGAGGAAATACTTTTTTCATGATCTGTAAAAACACTGGACAGGACAAGAAAAGAAATGATAGTTCCTGCGGAGTGCTGCATTTGTGCTTGACGTGGGCATTGAAAGCCTTGGCACTAGTACTGCCTAAGGTTCCTTAGGGACACTCCAGGATATGGATGTTGGCATTGCCTTTATTATGCTTGTTCATTCATACCATTGTATCTTATATTGTGTGCACAAAGCAGATTCTTAATTAACCTTCATATCATAGTAGTCACCTAAATCAACTGGCTATGAAAATGTAGTGTTGATTTGGTAGATCTCTCTACCTTAGGCCTGAATGGGTGGACTTAGTTTAGCATTTATGCGTTATTTAAAGAATAACTAGTTTATTTTCTTTCTTTCTTGCAGTTCAGGCAGAAAACAAAGATGCGTTGTACTTTGTTGGGTTGTTCCGTGTTGCCAACATAGAGTTTCTCCCTGAATATAGGCAGAAGGAGTCAAAAGAATTTCTCTCTGTGGCACAGAACGTCCAGCGTGTGGTAAGATGAGTGGGCTGTTCAGCTAGCAACAAGTAGCAGGAACTACAGCTGTAAACAGGAGGTGAAAATTTCAGGTGCCATTCAGTCTGGCGTGGTATTCTGCTTCTTTGGGTTTTTTTTCCTCCCTCAGAAGACTGCAAAGGTGGCTGTCTGGAGGCAGAAAGGAACTAGCTGCTTATAGCTTGTTATTGTCAAACTTTGGAGAGGTCTGTTTGACATTTACATTTACTAAAAATTTTGCATATTGTCCCCCACAAATCTGAGTCTGTGAACAGAACTCTGCACAAACCCTTCAAAACTTAATTGCCACTTTCAAGACATTGATGAGGTCTTTTGCATTCAAATTGGAATCTGCTGCCAGTCTTCTGCCTTAGAGCATCTACAATTACACTAGAACTTTCATACACGATTGCATTTACATTTCTTTCTGATACCAGATATTTAAAGAGCATTATTCTTCCCAAATGCCTCGATCAGTCACAGCAGGAGTGCTCAGTATTGTAGGTATACAATTAGAACTGCTTTACAGCTGGAAAGGGGAGGTGTGCATCTTAATTACAAGCAAATTTACCTTTAAAGACACGTTGTATGGACAGGAAAAAAATGTTACAGTCTAGTAATGCAGCACTGCCCATAAAAGCATTAAAGCACTTATTTAAAAAACAAACAAACAAAAAAAAAACCTAAAACAAGTAAACAAAAAAGTCAATGCAAATGAGATTTCTGAGTAATTGCTAAGTTTTTGCTATCTTATAATATGAACTCATGGTCATGTTTTTCTGTTCTATCTTTGATAAGAGGGATGACATTTTTCCCCCTAGAAGCTGTCATGAAAGGCTTGAAAGGAAGTTAGTTTTCTTATCGTGCATGTCGATGTCTGTTGAAGAGCTTTCAGGCCAGAGATGGAGCTGTGCAGGTATTGCCTTTTCCCACCCACAAGGGAGCAGCTCCAACCTTCTTTGGGCCCTACGTCTTGCTCTTGTCCTGGCTTATCTTGCTGCTATTTCAGCAGGGGGAGGTGACAGATAAGCGGGTGAACTGGCAGTGTCACCACCTTCTACTTGAACATAACTTGGAAATTATTTCTTGTCTCTAAACTTTGCTTGAACTCACCAATAGAATTTTGCACTACTGATACAGTGCATCTTGTTACCTGACTAGTGGCTAAAAGGGCTGGTAGGGATGCAGGGAATTTGAGTTTGTGAGGTTTGTGTTTGCTATTTGTCACTGAAACTCCTTTGTTTATGATTCATGGGTCTGAGATCCCCAGAACAGCAGCTGAAGAACCTCTCAAGATAGAATTGTTTCCCCTTTGATAGTAACAGCAGTGAATAAAATCCCTTGCAACCTAATCTGGAGAAAGATTGAGCTTCATCTATTCTAATTAGGCCCTTAAAAGAATTGTTCAGTCATCTTGTATCAAACACCAAAAGTTAGGAGATAACAGTAATATGACTTTCACAGGCTTTGCCTAAAAAAAAAAAAAAAAAAATCTATGTTATTCCCTTGAGTATTAATGTTAATGATTAAACTGCAGGATAGGGTCTGAACAGCTTGAGGTATGTGCCACCTGGTGGTATTAGCAGTGTGCCTCCTTCAACAAGAGGAATGAATTAACATGGCATCATCACACTCTTAGCTGAAGAAGAACTGGGTAGAACTGGGAGTGTACTTTCCCCAAAAGCAGTCCCACAGCATGAAATGGCAGTTTTTCATTCTCCATGTATATTGTACTGTATATTGTACTGTATATTGGAAAGAAATACATTAATGCTAAGCTGCTAATAGAGAAAATTCCCCATTAATTTTGGGATAAGGAACAGAACAACCAAACAAAAAACACTGTTTTCTGGTGAAGGTGTTCAGGTGGTCCAGAGAGATTGTGGAGTCTCTATTCTCGGAGATATAAAAACAACTGGTTGTGGCCCTGAGCAGTTGTTGATGCTGCTTTGAGGAGGTTGGACTAGATGATTTTCAGAGGCTTCAAACCTCAATCTTTTCGTAATTCTGTAAAAATAAATGTATATATTGTATACTATTCACTGCATCTTAGTGGTAACGTGCGTGTTATGAGTGTTTTCCTGAAAGTTTTTTTAAGTTTTTTTTTCCTTATTGTTTTCCTGAAGATTGGCACTAAAGGTTTTGCATTTTGGAGAGATAAGGACTTTGTGTTTGGAACTTTTGGAGCAAAGAATGTGCACCCTTTTCAAAACTCTTTTTGTTTGGGAAAAGTGTTTGCTGTACACATCAGCTGGCCTTGTACAGAACATATGATGTTCCTGTTAATACTGGACTTAGTATTGGTGCATTGCAGAGCCAATCTGTCAATGTCTATTGCTGTATGTCTGGATGTGTGTGCTGATTTTTTTATTCTTGGTGAAAAAGAGGATATTCCTGGGGAAATCTAGACCTAGAACATCTCTAGATATGTCTGATTTTTTTGAAATGCTGTATCTTTATCAGCTTAATACTTTCTCTTTCAGATGAACTTGGTTTACACTACCTCCTCTTTCTCCAAATTTTATAAGCAGTCCACTGTTACAGAAGTCAGGTAAAACTGGTTAATGCATTCATATTTTTGCTGAATAATACATGATACAATGAGCCTAGAAGAGAAGCCTGTTTTTGGTTGCTATTATTTAATCATTCTGGTAATCACATGTAGTGATAGCAAAATATAAGTATAACCTGCCCAATTGCTTTTATGCAAGTAAGGGCAAACTAAAGTCATTTCAACAGTTTGTTTTCTGCAGGGTAAATGGAAACTTAAGGTTAATTAAGTTACACAGAAATAATGTCCCTGAAGAAGTATGGTGATGCTTTGGCTGATAAGTCATCAATACCCTCATGTTTAGCCACTCTAACATGCTGTTACAAGAAAACTCTATATTATTTACATTGCAGAGTTTGATGTATTTTATAGGTGCTATTGATATTAAATTATTTTGTACTGACTGATGTCTTTGCATGGGAGAAAGGAAAACCTCTTTGCTGTGGTAAAGTATGTTTACTTTAGTATTAAAAGCGCAGTTGATGTGAATGGATTAAGTATCTCAATCCTCTTGAACTAAGAACAGTTTTGGAACAGGAGTTTCTGGCGTATGGTTTGATTTAAGGAATTTTCTTCTCGTCTAATGGGCAAAGATTGATGTGACCATATTCAGCATCTAAAGTATTACCTAAGTAGTGTAGAAATTGGTTCTCGCTCACTACAGTACTCAGTACAGTATGAGATGCACTGAGATGCAGAGTTCTGCATTTCTGGAGATGGCAACTGTACCATTTCTGTTACAATTTTTAGGAGGTAATCCAGCTCTTACTCCAGTAGTTATGACGTTTTTGGCAAACCACGAAAGCCAGAAAATCATCCTAGTGAAAACCCTCAACTGGGCATAAGACGTGAATTTTGGGGCTCCTTTCTTCAGAAAAGAAAACATATTCATTGTATCAAACCAACAAGACAATTTGTAAATAAGCCATATCGTTCAAAAGAAGCTTGTGTTAAGAGTCTAGCCTTCAGGAAACTTTTAATGTGGTAATAATCTGTAGGACCTTCTTATTTCAGTAACAACAATAATGGAGGCCTTCTTATTCACTTCTGGATCGTATTTGTGGTACCGCAGGCGAAAGGCCAAGCACTGTGTGAGGACTGTGTGGCTGCCATTTTAAAGGATTCTATTCAGACCAGCATCATTAACCGGACCTCAGTGGGAACTCTTCAGGACCTTGCAGTTGACATGGACTCCATCGTACTAAGTGGTTAGTATTAGTACATGTCCCTGTCCTTGAAGGGGCACTTTTTTTTTTTTACCCTTGGAGTTACAGGTTCTATAAATATACCAACATTTCTATCCTGTGCTTCTCATGGGGGCAGTGGGGCTGGTGGTGTAGAAAAGAAAAGATTGGAAGTCAAGTTAAGGTACAAAAGCAATCCTTTCTGTACTTGGAGTGTTTATCGTCTAATTCTGGAGCTAAGCCTGACACCTTGCAGCCAACTTAGGTTTGGCTTAGACTATGACTTGGAAGGTGTCAAAAGGTGATGGGTCTCTTTTTATGCAAGGATCAAACTTCAACCCACTCCACTGAAAAGGAGACTTTTTTTTCACAGCTGTATTAGAGTTAAATAAACAGTATACATATATATTATAAAGCTGCCTATTCATTAAGCAACTTGTATACACTATGCCATTCCTGTTTAGGGAAGAAATTAGCAGGGAAGGATTCAAGACCCTGTTTAATGTAATTAGTTCCAATGTAGGTTAAGATTTTTAGCTCTGTGAACAAAGGACAGATCAAGCTTTATGTGAATAAACCTCCCCGACTGACCTTTCTTCTGTGCAGCAGGTCTTCGGTCAGACTACTGGTCAACAACAGGAACAGGTAATTCACCATTTTGGCAGCTTCCTGGCAGAGGTAGAGAATGAGTTCTAATTCATGTCTTAAGACTCAAAGGTACTTCTCCATATTAATTTAAACTTTAAAAGGGTTAAATTCAGCCCTGGCATTTCTTGCTTGCTTGCTCTTAGAGTGACCAAGAGTTTTGCATGTGACAAATACAGAAACTATCTGCCTTCATTTTGACTGTTAAACTTTGACTGTATCAGTGGCATTGTGGAGAATAAACTTAGCAATTGTTTGCCAATTACTCTGTGCTGAAAATAATATAAACCTGTTCTAATCTGGGCAGTGCTGAATTTAAATCTGTGTATTAGCTTTTACCCTGAACAAAAACAAAGCTTTTGTCTATCCTTTATGCTACTTACTCCCTTTTCTCCAAGGTTAATGATGCATTTTTTTTTTTTTTTAAACGAATTCCCCAGCAGAAGTTAGTCCAAACAGTTCAATTTAGCCAGGGTAGTGGGAGACACAGCTTATATTCCTGTCTGATTTATTGTTTTAAACCTCCCTGTGAGATTCTTTGCTGGTATGCAGAGACTTTACAAGTAGACAAGAAGAGTTCAAAAGTAAGTCGCAGCTCTGTTCGTTAGCACGTGCAGTAGATACTTAGAAAAAACCACTGCTAGGCTAAGCATTAATATACTAACCAACTTTGAGCTACCTGTTAAGTCTTTGATTTAGCAGCTGTCAATCAGACGGGCTTGCTGGTATCTCTTGCTCTTGACACAGGCTTATTCTTCTTGTCAAATCACACTCTTGATTTTTAAGGACTTTATTCCCCTCCATATCTATGATTTTTAAGATATTAACTTGTGTAAGGGCTGCTCTGAAAGTAATGCTTCCTATTTTATTATACTGGCCCACGAACTCAGAAGCAGATGTTGGTGGCATGGCAATAGATGCTGAACCTTCTTGTCAGTATTCTCTTACATTTTGCCATGTGAGAGATGGCAGTAGAGGGGCAGTCTGACAAAATGGGATCTGGCAGTGAATCATAGAATAGAATGACTTGGGTTGGAAGGGACCTCAAGGATCATCAAGCTCCAACCTCCCCGTTGCAAGCAGGATCAAAAGCCTTCATATATAATACTAGAACAGGAAGTGAGTGTGAAACTAAGGTATGTCATTGAATTCCTCCATCTGAAAAAAAGTGGCATCCACTGGCATTCATTAATGTTAACTGAATGTTTATGGAGACCAAACAGTAGATGTGAGCACAGTGAGGCAGTAGGTGATACATATGGTGACGCTGGGTCACCTGTACAGATGCAGATTTGTACAAGTGTAGCATGCAAGCTCTTGTTCATCGTTGGTAAAAATGCATAGCTAATGGTAGTGACTCTGTTGGAAAAACAGCGTTTTGTAGCTGAGAATTTACTGTATCAAATAGTGTCATTGCTCTCTTTGTATCTGTTGTAGTTTCCAGGGTAATAAATAGGAAATGTTTCTTTCAGAGCAACCTGCTTAAATTGTATTGTTGCCTTCTAAAACACCACAATCCCACAGACTATTTTTTCTTAGTATCCTTTCTCTTTAATATTTCCAGATGCTTTCTTGAACACAAATAGTTGGGAGTTTACATTTAAGATAGTTTCATTATACCTTGTCTGATGACATTAATCTTTCCAGTTATCCCCCCCAAAAATCTGGTAGTAGATTTCCTGCTATGAGAAATGTAGCATCTGATGATCTTTTGGTTTCTGTTTTGCCCTTCACAGTCAAGTCATATTAGTGCGTTACAGTCAATCCTGGAACTGGCTATGACAAACTTAAATCCTTTTTTAGTAGTTCAAATTCCAAAGTTCACAATTTATTGTAATATTTCTTTTGCACATCTTTATGGACATTTTAATTACATAACAGAAATATATTGTTGCTCGCTTGCATAGCAATTTCATTTTCCAGTCAGTGTTCCAGGGCAGAAGAATAGTTTTTTTTTTAATTTCATTTATTTATTAGGATTTTAACCTATTATATTACACATAAAGGGGTAAGGATGGCCTGCCATGTTCTAAACATCTTTCAAAGACTAACAGTGCGGTCTGTCACAGCTGACAACTGTTTTCTATGAGTAGTCCTCATATCAGTGAAGCTGCAGGAGAGTAACAATATGAATTGCTATGACAGTTCAGAAGATCGTGTATTGATGCAGTTTTGTTTCCTAGGTTTCCTTGATTATGTCTGCTTAGGTCTATAGAATATGGTGAAAAGATGGAAGTGGGATTAAGTACATCCTCAGCAAGTTTGTTGATGAGATCAGGCTCCGTAGTGCTGTTGATAAAACAGAAGGAAGGGATGCCATCCAGAATGATCTTGAAAAGCTTGAGAAATGGACCTACATGAACCTACTGGGGTTCAACAAGGCCAAGTGCAAAGTGTTGCACTTTGGCCAAGGCAATAGCAAGTATGTGTACAGTCTGAGAGAAGAACTAGCTGAGAGCAGCCCTGTGGAGAAGGACTTGGGGGTCCTGGTGGATGAGAAGCTTGAGGCAAGCTAACAGCATGAACCTGCAGCCTGAAAGGCTGTCTGTATCCTGGGCTGCATCAAAAGAGGGGTGGCCAGCAGGGAGAGGAAGGTGACTTTTCCCCTCTACCTATGCTTATGAGGCTCTAGCTGCAATGCTGCAGCCAAGTCTGGGACTCTCAGCACAAGAAAGACATAGAGCAGTTGGAGCAGGTCCCGAGGAGGCCACAAAGATGATCAGAGAGCAAGAGAATCTCTCCTATGAAGAAAATGTTCAAGTAGCTGGGATTGTTCAGTCTGGAGAAGGGAAAGTCTGGGGAAACATCTCTGGGACCTTCCAGAGCTTGAAGGGAGCTTTGGAGGGATATCAACTGTTTACATGTGAAGATAATGGTAGGACAAAAGGAAGAATATTTTTAAACTAAAAATGGGAGGTTTAGTTTAAATGTTAAGTGGAAAATTTTCATACAGAGGGCAGTGAGGCACAGACTGCGCAGGGAAGCTGTGGTTTCCCCATCCCTGGGGGCATTCAAGGCCAGGTTGGATGTGGCCTTGGGCAACCTGATCCAGTGTGTGGAAGCCCTACCCGTGGCAAGGTGGTGGAACTGAATGGTCTTTAAGGTCCCTTCCAACCTAAGCCATTCTATGGTTCAATGACTCTGATTACTTCTAGCACCAGGGCTAGCTCTGAATTCTATGTGTCGTGCTTTTTCCCAGCAAAGAGCTAGTCACAGTGCAATTCACTTTGTAGCATTGATGACAGTAATAGAATTTTAAGGAATTTCTGTTGATTTAAAACTGGCTGTGTTAGGGGGCAAGAAAATATGCAGAAAGAACTACTAGTAAAAAAAAAAAAGTTACTGGAGATAAAAAACAAAAACAAAAAAAATACAACAAAAAAACACAACTATTTAGAGCTTTGGTTGAACTATTATAACTGTAATTGAACTTGAATGGCATGTGATTCTGACAAAATGTTCTCAAGCATTTATAGCATTAGTTTCAAGATTGTAACTAAAAAGTGGAACTTGGGCAACACCTGCCTCTTCCTGTCTTGAACATCTAGTGATTAAAATACCAGCAGTCAATCGGAATTGATGAGTGAGTGCAAATTTTCACAGTGCTCTAATTGAAGTTCCATTAATGTAACTATTTCAGACACTTGTCTCCTTAGAAGATAGAGATTCATGCAAATATTTACTGAGTTTTATTTTTTGCTAATTTGCTTGTTTGTTCCTTCTCACCTTTCCGAGTGCTATGTTAAGAGTTCTAGGTATGACCAAACAAAAAAATCCCTAAGCATTATGCTGAATAGGGACTGCCATATTTAATTGAAACAACCACCTCAATATATTTGACTTGAAAGCCTTGCTTTATTCAGCCCAGTTTGAAAATTGTATGTAAGTAGGGTAACTTTTTGGTGATTTTTGTCTAATATATGTTATGTGCTTTTGTAGTTGTTTTTTAATAAAAACAGTTTGTCTAGGCTAAGTTGTATTGTCTATTTTTTATAGCACTTATTTTCTAACAGTGACTTCTAATACTGCGAGTGTTTTTAAGACTTGACACTACAAAATCCTGATCTCGGTTCATTTTGACTCTACTTTGTGCAGGAGGTTAAACAAAAGAGTTTCTAGAATCACTTCCAACCTGTATTAATAGGTGAATCTGAACATTTCCTAGGGAATAATTGTTTGTTGCAGATCTTTGTTAACTCTGGACAAAATGGCAGAGCTTTTATATGAGTACCCTTACAGCTATTTATTTACAATACTCTTTGCCATGCTCTTTAGCTTCATGAATAGACTTCTCCTTTATCACAGACTCTTAAGTAGAATAAAAACAGTGAGTGGCACAGACTACTTTGTTTTACTGTTTGGATATGCAAGCATGCAAACATTCTTACATTGCTTTAGTTCAAAATTATATTTAGGCTTTTTTTTTTTTTTTTTTTGTACTCTGTGTGGATTTAAGAGTTTTCAAGCAGGTTTCCAGCCCTGAAAATGTGATGTTTCCACAGGAACAAATTGTATGTATGATCTGCATGCTGATCGTCTACATGAGCATTTTCCTCTGGATATCCATGCTACCTCTGGGGGAACAATCTGCTATCTGAAACTGATAGCATTAGTGGGCCATCTTATTCGTCTTTCAGTAGTATCCCTTCAGATTGAAGCAGATAACTGCATCACTGACTCACTAACTATTTATGACTCTTTGATGCCAATCAAGCATAAGATACTGTATCGGTAAGTATACATTCTCATTAAGATTTCATTGAAAATCTTTTCTGAGGATTTGTCATATGATTTTTTTTTTTTTTTTGCTTTGTTTAAAATACTGTTATCGCTATGCACGCAATACCAAATATATATATATATTTTTTATCCCTGTAAAGAGGTGGAAAAGTTAAAGAAATTGTTATGTATTCTTCAGATTCTTCTTTATTTTTTCAAATAGAGTGCATCTTCACATGCATAATGAAATATGAAAAGTTTGTGCATTAATGGATGGAATTTTCTCTTTATCAGTGGGAAGCAGATGTTAAGTGGAAGAAAATGTCATAATTTTTTCCTGTAAGAGAACTTGTCTCCCACATAAGTTGGGCTTCTTTATCTTGGAGAAGAGAAGGCTCTAGTGAGACCTTGCTGGGGCATTCCAGTATTTGAAGGGAGCTTATGAGCAGGAGGTGGACTAAGTTTTTACACAGCATGATAGTGATAGGACAAGAGAGAATGGCTTTAAACTAAGAGATGTTTAGCTTAGGTGTTAGAAACTTCTTGCTCTAAGAGTGGTAAGGTACTGGCACAGCCTGCCCAGAGTTTGTGGATGCCCCATCCCAAGGATGGGTTGCATGGGATCCTTGGCAACCCTGCTCACAGCAGAGGGTTTGGAGCAGAATGACTTTTCAGGTCCTCTAGCCTAAACCAATCTAAGTTTCTGTCAATAGAAATCAGTGGTGTTTCTAACTGGTCTAATTAGAGGCACTTCTGAGTTTAAATGCATGGATTTTTTTAAACTAGGCTTTAAAGTACGTGAGCACCACAGCAGGGAAAAACTCAAAATGGGAACAACCTGTTGCTGATGCAAATTACTCTTTTCTTCCCCCCCCTGCCCCCCGTAGGGCTTGCGAACCAGCTGATTCCTTGGTGTCACTTGTGTCCACGAATAATCTGATGCTGGTAATATTTAAGGCAGCACACATAAAGGAACAGAAGGGATTCCATGGCTATTTTGAGGTCATTGCACAAGAAAGTGAGTTTGTTATGCGTGGAAATACATTTATTGTATTCTTTCTACCTGAAAACCCTAAGTGGCTATCGTGTTCCTTGCTATGAATAAATGACTCCTTACAATTCTGTATCTCAGTATTTCCCTACATTCCTATCTCTCCTTTATCTCCTCTGCATTGCTAAGTGGCTCAGGAGAAATTTCAGCTGTTCAGATTAGCAGTCTACACAAAATATGAATGTAGAAAGCTGAGCCAGCACTGATTGAACTTAGTAGGTCAGAGCTGCAGTGTGCCAGTAGGTGGAGTTGTTATTCCAGATGTGGCAGTGCTCGGGCCTTTCTCCTTATTTGGGTCTTGGTGATAACGTTAAAGGTGGAAGGACTCAGTACTGAGAATTTGAGAGAGAAAAGCTTCAGTAGCTCTGTCTGCGTTTGGTTGTTGGTCTCTGCTTCCTCAGTAACACAAAAGACTCAGTTATGCTTGTTCATTAAAACTCTTCTGCCTTTTGTTGATTTAATCTTGAAGAAATCAGTCACAATGATAAAGAGTATAAGGAACCTCACCCTTGTAGCGTAAAGACAAAAGTATAACGCAATCCAAAAGAGGAAATGAAGCTGCAATTAAGCTGCTCAAAAAGGCACTGCTTACTTTCAGTGGTGAGAGTGATTAAGCACTGGAATGCCACCGTGAAAGCACGTGATTAATTTTGTATCATAAGTAACTTTATGTTCAGGGTACGTTGTTACTTGTTTGGTTTTGTTTGCTTTTAAACTGTCTAAATGCATTGATATGTTATAAAAACATGTTTTGGCTTCCAGGAGGCTGATAGTGCTTCATATTGTTTTCTCCTGGTCCCACAGAGCTAAGACAGAAGTCAACATCCCAGTAAAGAGCTCTCTTTAAAGAAGGAAAAAACGTTGTTCCCAAACCTCTGAGCTAAAGCCTAAGTTTGCAGTCATTTCTGACAGCCTTAGAATATCCAATGGGCGATATGAGCTTACTCTGTTGCATGTGCCTCTCATCAAGCAAAATCTCAGCAAGCGTTCTTAGAGTTTACAACCCTTATCTGTCTGCAAAACTGGAAAGGGGTAATTCATGACAACTTGAAACCACATAAACATAATTCCTAAGTTTGTCCAGTTTTACAGTGAAATATGGGTAAGACTTGAATGCGTAGCTAACTAAATAGCTTTGCTGGAAGTAGATGGTTTACCATCTTTTGCCTCCTTTTTTTCTCAAGGGTGTGGAAAAGCCATAGTGACAAAAGAGAAAATTGGCTATGAAGGGAGAATCACAAGTCCTTATTACCCAAGCTATTACCCTCCAAAATGTCTTTGTGCGTGGAACTTCCAGGTAACACAGACTTCTTTCTGAGTGCTGTTACTTGTTTGGAGAGCACAGTGCCTGGAAATATAGCAGAAACAATTGAGAAGAGGTCATCTTCATCCTCACAGATATGGTAGTTCCTAGAAATGGCACAGCTGAATAGCTGTCTGTGCTCTCTTGGTTTTGTTTTCAGTGCATTTATTCTTAATGTAGCAAACACTCTAATTTGTCTGATTCATTGCAAAGATAAAGAGCTGAGAAGAAATAAATTTTGACATTTAGCTTGCAGAATTGCTTCAGTGGAGAAAATGTAGGAATTAAATATTTCTTCTCCTCTTTCAAACTTCTCAAATTGGAGGAAAAATGAAGAGGACAAAAAGGAACCTTTTTCCTCTACTCACACCAGTATTGCTGCTTCTCTGATAATTTCTTTCAGTCTATTTTCATTATGTGTAATAAATTGGATTGTTCTCTTGTAAGTTAGTCTGTTCAAACAATGCAGTCCCACAGACTACTTTGTTTTAGAATCTTTCTACTTATCTTTTCAGCCACTTTCCTGGACACAAATCATTTGAAGTTTATTTTGATTAAGATAATTTTATTACGCGTTTTCTGATGACGTTAGTCTTTCCAGTTATCCAAGAAAATCTGACAGTAGACTTTTCTGCTGTGAGATGATCTTTGGTTTGTGTTTTGCCCTTCACAGTCAAGTCAGGTTAGTGTATTACAATCATCCTGTGATTGACTATGGCAAACTTTAGTCATTTTTAGTAGTTCAAATCCCAGAAATCACAGTTTGTTTTAATGTTTCTTCTTCGTTGACCTTCAAATGCACAAACTTACATTCTGCCTTAGCTCTTGGATTTCTGGATGGTTTTGATGATGGGGTGGTGTTTCTAAAGTTATAAATAAAATGTATTACTACATCCTCTTTTGTAGCAAGATCAGCTGTCCAAATTGGGAAAATAAAACAAATGGCAAGATTGAGATTTTGGGGAAATTTTCTGGTACTTGTTTGTAATCACAAATTTTTCTGTGAGAACAGGATAATGAATAAAATGTGTTCTACTCTGCCCATCTTCCTACTTTAGCTACTAGTTACCCATGTTGAATTGTACCAGTTTGAGAGATGTCTAGTTAGCCAAGATCTGCAGCTTTTTTCTCCTCTAGAAAATTATGGTGATGACCTTTTTGCTAAACTTAAGCCTGAACTTCTGAAGTACAGTTTGCCAACATAAGTCTTGGGAGTTGTCTGTGTTTTTTTTTTCTCAAAACAGTTTAATTTCCCTGTAGTTTGATATTGAAATTTTCTGTGTTATGTATTTTCTGTAAGAAAGGAGGAAAAATCTTCATTTCTTAATTCTTGCTGTGACTCAGCCCTTGCTTTTGCAAGAGGCAGCAGTGTTTCTTAAAAAGTTCAGTTTGTTTTAATAAAGGAAGCTACAATTAGCTCTTATGATACTGCTAGGCTTAAAATATTTTCCATAATGTTAGCAAGTCCTTGACTGAACATGTCAGAAAAAGCTACCATGTTATTGTTGAAATAACTCCTAGCATTTCAAAGGTGGCACAGGTGCAGTGTCTTTGCTAACAATCCACTGTGGCTGTCTGTCCCTGTGCAAGTAAATTTGGATGCATTTGAATGCTTTGATCTTGACACAAAAGCTGCCTTCTATGTATGGACAGTGGCTTTTTGAAGATGAAAGGGCTGTTGGCTAGAGGGGAAGAAAGCCTGCAGCTGTGGTGGCCCTTTGCCAGCCTTTGCTTTGACTGAGGGCTAATAGCTGCCAGGTGTCTCAGGTGCTGGATGTTGAGTCAGGGAAGTCAGCACAGCTCCCACAGCTTGGCACTGCCAAGCACTGTAATTGCTGAGATAATTCAGAAGTCTATCATGAGCTGTGTTCACAAAAGGAAAAGGAAGCTGCCTTGCACTGTCCTTCTTACTCACAACAGACTCCACAGAAGAACCTCGGTATAGCTCTGAAGTTTCATAACTATACCATCAGTGAGAAGAATATTAAAGGCTGTGAACGAGGATGGTGGAAAATTAATGAACACATGTAAGTACTTCTGCATACATTGTTAAACAAACACTACCAATATAAACTTTGTTATCGCTACCATGGTTCCTTTGAGAGTTTACACTAAGACAAATAGTTCACTTGTGTCTCTTATGATTCTTTTTTCACTATGGTTGATGACGTAACTGAACTTTCATAAATACCACGTTAAAAAAAATAAAGAAGAATCTAATGAAAAGCTTCAGGAGGCTGAAAATGCCCTTGGTTTTCACTGGGGAGAAAGAAATGAGAAGTGTGGGTGAAGATGAATGTCCAGTAGACCCTGATGTAAGTCTAGGGTGACTGTAGAAACACTTTTAATGTAAGTAAACTCCATGATTGCTCATGACACCAAACTTAATTGAGTTATCAGTGAAAGGTACTACAATGAGCTTATTGGAAATAAACTCCTTCCTCATTCCAGTCACCGGCTTTTGAAAGAGAAACCACAGAGGTGGGCTGTCAAGGTATGCCATTTTTAAATGCTTTTTATTTACATCAATATTGCTATTTTCCACCCATTTCTTCTATAATTTTTAAAATCATTTTTAGGTCAGTGAATGATGAGGCAAGGCTAAATTTGGGAGGTTGAATTCTATTTTTTTTTTTTAATTGTTCAAATGGAAACATCAGTAAGATCAGATTTGAAAGTGAATTTCTGAACTCATTACTAAAACTACAAGTAGAGGAAGAAACATTTCCTTATTCTTTGATACCAGGTTGTGCTTCCGTAGAGATGATTCAGTTTGCCTGAAGCTACTAACATTGTATCTTAATGGGAATTGGTGGCCCAATGACACAGGCATGAAAAAAGCTGGTAAAAACAGACAACATGATGTGTTTTTGTAGGTTTCTCTTGGTCGTCTTTATGAAATAAGTGGAAGAAATTGAAGTCTTAGAGGTTGCTGAGAGATGGATTAAGTAAAGGCAAAATCTGATGATGAGTTCATATTGCAAGAATTTTCTCCATGAAAGACTCACATTTAAATAAGCCTATTCATTAAATATTTCACAGAATCATATGTCAGAGTATGACCCTCAGAAATATATTCAGGTGTTAGTTTTGAAGAACTACAAAATAGTGCATGCTCTCAATTTTTTGTGAGCAAACAAAAAGCAGAACACCAACTCTTCAGCTCCCTGAAATGGCAGCTTAAAACATAATTCCATTCTTCATGTTTATATTTATGAAGATGGTGCAGATGAGGTTTCTTCTGACTTCTCGAGTCAGCTTCATACAACCAGAGACAAGAACTGTGTGGTTGCATTCAGTCCTTGTCTTTTTTTCAGGGGTTATACAGAATATGTTGCTTTGTCTAGTTGGAGGATTTGCAGTTAATAAGCTGCTTTAGCTAAAATTCTCACTAACAGAGAGGTTGCCTGTGTTTATTGATGTGAAGTGCTGCTCTGAAGAAATGCCGTAGTTTCCCTCCATTCTCAGCTATCCCTTCTGCATTGCAAAAATAAGCAAGAGAAAAACTTACCTTTGGGTGCGACTGCATCAGTCTATTTAACAATAAAATAACTCATTTTGCATTCGAGTTCACTTTAAACATACTATGTGGCTTCTCACTGCTGTCAAGAAAATGTATATGCTAAATGTGCTAAGAACTATTACAGATGCTTTTGCTTTTCTGTCTATTTGGACTAATAAGTACTCTTTTTGATAAGAGACTTGAAGCTACATGGTTTTCTTGTAAGTGATGTATTTGGTATTATTCATTGTTGTTCAGACAGAGAGAAAGGAGCTCAGCTCTACTTGTAGTACAGCCTAAACTGTCAAAGTTTTACCACGTGTAAAATTGTATCCAGTTTTAAAATCCTATCCAGCAACATCTTCCTTTTAAAGAGGGTGGTTTTTTTTTTTCTTTATTATTATTATTACTATTATTTCCTCCGTAGCTAGAGCAGCATCTAAATGCCTGCTGCAACATTCTTGGCATCTTTGATGATGTGGCAGTGAATGGATTAAATGTTTCTTGGGATCTGTGAGCTTTTAGGTTTCTCTGAGTTAAGGGATACTTAAGAAGTACAAGGAAATTATTTACCAAATAATAGCTCAAAGTTAGATGTGTATCCAGTGGACTTTTTCATCTAGAATAGATATTTGAAGATATGAATTTCAAAAGTTAAATTCTGCAGTTTTAATGATGAGTGAAAGATAAGCGGATAAGAAGAAACATTTTCAGTTTCTCTACATCTTTTTTTATTCTACCACCAAAATGGTCAGACCAATTTCATCCTGATAAAACTCTGCACCCTTCTTTAAAGGCATTCCTTAAAATGAGAGCAGCTAAACTTGGCTCTCCACTGTATGACATTTCCCTCCACACCGAGTTGCTTGTGTCTTCCCAAGAATTCAGATCTTTTGAAACGAGTTAGCAGCAGTGGTGATGGAGGTACTGTGTTTGACAGTAAATTTCTTCATTACGTTTCCAGTGCTCTTGAATTTCTGGTAAAACATTCTGCTTGCATGCGTAGAGGTTGTTGTACTGAGAAATTAAGGATCACTAGTCGTATGGGAACTGCTGAATCACAGCCTGAACCTCTATCACCTGAAATGAGCCATGAGTCAGCCACGGGAGCACAGGTGAAGGCAGTTCTCCTGTGCTGCTGGAATGGGTGGAGCCTGGATCTACCTCTCCTAGACCTATTTAAGAGCTGGCTACCAGTGGGAAAGAATCTCTTTCTGGAGATCGCCCCCTTTGGAGTTTTGCGGTGAGCCCAGGACAAGGATAAGCATTCTGTCTGTTCTCTTTTTGGCATAATAACCTGCTTAGCCAAAACTCTCTTGTTCATTTCATAATTATAACATTGGTATATTTATTGATTATATACTAGTGTTTAGGGAATTTGGATGCTGTTCCAGATTTTGGTTCTTAATTAAGGTATGTTAGTATGTATTGTTGAATATCAGTGACGCTGATGTTTAAATTGGGTGTAAGATAATTTTGATGCAGGTTGTTCTAGAAATCTATTGATCCTTTTTAGGTACTGCGGTTTCTATGTTGATCACCAAACAGTCTTCCACATTGCAAGCTCTGCTGTTAACATTGAGCTTCAGTGCAGTTCAAAGGTGTCAGAGAAGCCCCTTCTGGTGGAGTATGGCAGCTATAACATCAGCCAGCGTAAGAACAATTTTTCTTTTTCAATCTATCTCTGCATTTTTAGCCCTATGAAGTAGAACTTATGTTTGGTTAGACTTAATTATGTTTATGCTGGAAACTGTGTTGATATTAATTTTTCACTGCTAATCTTTCTAAGCTAAGTATCCAGCAAACCAAGAATCTTTTCTAGCTTGTCAAGGCTACGTGGCTAAGGTTTATGATTGTGTGCAGCATGCTCTGGTTTCCTGTACGTATAGAATGTGTTCTCTTCTGCACAGTCCATAAAACTTCCTGTATGGCCAGAGCATGCATATGCAGTAATCCTGGTGAACTCCTGAAGCCTCGCATTTCATTCTGCCTGCACGAGTAGCTCTGTTTGCTATTTCCTTTCTATTTAATAAAATCTGAAATAATGTGAGATCATCCACTTTAATTTATTGGATGATGAATATCAGTCAATTGAAGTCTGCTTTTCCTGTTTTCATTGCCAAAGTTTTGTTTGCAATCTTCTTGTTACCACAAAGAGCGCTAGGTGATGAATGCAGTATGCTGAATAACCAACCACTTGTTCTAATTGGCGTGCAATTAGAAATTTTTGCTTTTTTTTTAAACCTCCAGCATGTCCACCCGGATATTTCAAGTGTTCTACTGGTTTATGCATCCAGCAGATGCAGCGCTGTGATGGGGTAAACAACTGCTTCGACGAAAGTGATGAACTCTTCTGTGGTTTGTATTCACTTATCAGAGATCTGGACTACAAAACCCATTGAATGTATTCTCTAGTCTTATGAGGCAAACTAAAAAAAGCTGAAAATTCTTTTAGGAGAAAAAAAGAAAGATGTTTCCAACTTTCTGTGTCCAGGTTCAGGCCATCGTTTGGTCTCTTGAGGATTTTACAAAAGAAACTAGGAATGGAGAAGGTATGTTATTGAAAAGCAAGAGGAAAAAAATTAATATGGAAAAATGGTTCTAAGAGGTTGTTTTTTAGGTTTTCTTCCTGTGATAAATGCTTGATAAACACGAAGTTCTGTTCTATTTCAGGTGTAATTATTTTATTTTCGCGTAGGAATGGCAAATTGTGTTGGAGACGGTAGATGAGAGTGGTAATAAATGCCTATGGTTGAAAGAGCACCAGCCATTCCACCTGGGGCACTGTGTGAACTTGCATAGGTTACTGAAGTCTTTTGCACTTTATTTTCTCTGTTGTAATGTGGCACTTAAAATCATCCTAGTAGAGTGCAGTGAAGCTATGACAGTGATACCTGGACATGGTCAGAAGCGTAGTGTTAGCATTGTGATAATGCTTCTGTAACTGACTTGACTCATGTTTTAAAGTTGTCCCTGAGTGGAACTGTAACTCCAGCTTTGCGATACAGGATAACTTGCTTGTCTGCAACGGAGTAAACGATTGTGAGAATGGAGAAGATGAGCAAAATTGCACCAACAGTAAGGCTTCTCTCTTGGTTCCTTTTTTTCCCAGTTCTTTTTGTTCTATTATTTACTCCATCCTGATTTGAATACTAGATGCAGTATATGAACAGTTAAGAGGCAAATCTAATACAGGCTTTATAATTCTTTTCAATTTTCTGTTACGCTTGTAAACAAGTAGTTACTGATCTAAATTGTTGTGGTATTTTTGTGAACTCATGAACATCTGTTTCAGTGAAATGAGACATGAGAATTAACTACTGTGGGTCCAGGATGTAGATCTAGGGATTTAATTCCCAGATTTTATCTCCTTCAAGTAAAATCTTTGGCAAATTATTTCTTGGACTCCTTTTAGCATATGTAAAATATCAAGAAAAAGGATTGTTTCTTTGGAACTGTCCTCAGAGTTATAAGGCCAACGCTTTTAAAATGCCTTGGAAGTTTTGTTTTTGGCAGAACATGAATGGTTTGAGACAGTCTTTAACTTCTCAGAACAAATGGACAAACTGGCATATGAAAGGGAGCCCCACTAGCAAGAGCTGCAAGTAACACTTTTAAAGAGTTGTAATGTTTATGAGGTGCTTAACTTTGACAATCCGTGTAAATGGTCACAGCATATTTCTGTCTATGGAGAAGAAAAACAGATTCCTTGGTGTGATATCCCTTACTGTGAGGCATGGAGAAAAAACCTGTTGGGGAATGAAGGATTACTGGATACAATTAGTAGATGGCTTCCACTGCAATTTTTTTTGTTTGTATTCTATATAATGTTGAGATATAAAAGAGGTTCCACTCCAGAGTACTGGGTATTCTTCCTTTCTTTGCCTAGCGCTTACTCTATTGGCATGTTTTTGCTAGTATATTTATGTTCACTAATCCTCTGGGAACAGATGAATGGCAATCTATGTACAAAGGCACCTCCAGCTTAGCACAGGCACTAGTTTAGATGCAGCTCGACTTGAATAATTTCTTCAATTTAAAGACTGGATGAAGCCATTCTAGGTAAAGTGCTTTTTGCTATGTTCTGTCCAGTCTACTGACACACACGTTAATTTTGTCTGTGCAGCTGTGTGTTTGCATGTAAAGCCATTCCAACAATCATCTTTCTTTTTTCACACTATTTCAGGTATTCCTTGCACCAACCACACATTTAGGTGCAGGAATAACATATGCATTAAGAAACAAAATGCAAAATGTGATGGGACTGTGGATTGTACTGATGGAAGTGATGAAAGCAGTTGCAGTAAGTCCCTCCTGCTGTTTTGTACTTTGAACATTTTCCATTTTAAAGCCCTTTCTTTCTTCCTCTTTTAGAGTATGTATTACTCATGCAGCATGCAGTGAGGTTTTTACTGTATCTGCTTGGTGATAGTGGGACAGCAGTCAGCTATCAGTTTACGTCATGTCTGGTTGCAGTATCTGTGGGAGGTGTGGTTTACAGGTATGGGAAGTTTCAGTGGAGAAGCTAGGGTAACTGCAGAATGAACTTGGCCAGCTGGTAAGCAATATTCTCACTGCTGCAGCAGAGTCAAGTATTTTTGTTGGAGTCGGAGTGTATTGAGACTTCAGGAGTGACACAGGTGAAGTAAGAAACAAAAATGGTTGACTTCTCTGTCTCTTGGTGGGAAAGACCTCAGTATTTCACAGCATCAGTCTAGATTCTAGTCTCAAACCTTCGTAAAGAAATCTCTGTGCAAGCTTTTTGCTCGTATTGTTATAAAATAGACAGGTGATTCTTAGTGCTGTAGGAATAAAAATGGGATAGGATTCACTTGCTTTAAGTGAATGTCCTATAGTGTTTTTTTTTTTTTTTTTTTTTTTTTTTTTTTTTTTTTTTTTTTGGCCTTCAGCTGCTCCTGCCACAGTAGCTGTATGTCAAACCTGCCAGCACCTGCCTTGGATGAAGTATGACGTCTTAACAAGCCATGTGCCTCCTTTTTTTTTTTTTTTTTTTTTTTCTTTTTTTTTTTTAAATACTAATGCCACTTTTGATTCTTTGGTTGTGTGCTGGGAAGTGCTGGTATAAGCCTTTGGGAACATGGGAATAAAACTGCTGAGCAAAGACTTTATGTGCACACAAGAGTAGAAGCACAAGGTCCTGCAGACAGGTCTTTCTCCATTGCTCTCTGAATTAGTGCAAAGCATTTTGTGCTGAGGCATGGCTTGATCACTTCAGACTTGGTAATATACAACACTTTCAGACCTTCAATTGTCTCCAAGCAAAGTAATTTTTTAACCACTTGGTTTCTGAGGTATTAGATGACCAAACTACACACATGTAGCTATTACTGTAACCGCACCATTCCCACTGTTTTTGCTGGAAATAAGTGTGTAGGTACTACTGAACTTACTTACCACAAGGACTCCTTTCAGGTTAGGACTAATAGTAAGAGAGAGATTGAGTTGTCTGTTTTACCGTATCAATTGTGCTGCTTGTTAAATCAATGGATGCTCTGACATTTCTGACACAAGAAAGACTGAAGCCAACTTCTATGGCAGAGCTAGAAAATAAACTTAGCCATGCCAGTGCCTTATTTATGGTGCCACTTCTTGTTTCAGGAACAGGGTATTGAATATAGGAGTTCTCTGATTAAAGCAGGATAAGAAAATGAACTTTAAATAATGTTGTATTTTAATATGTTTTGCAGAGTACCTGCTTCAGCAGGGGAGTTGGACTTGATGAGCTCTTGAGGTCTTTTCCAACCCTTGCAGTTCTGTGATTCTGTGATTATTTCATACCCTATGTGGGAAGCACTCTCATGGGATAGAGGCAATAACTTGAAATACCTCTTGCAGGTTGCGGCAGCAGCAAGAGTGGCAATCTCATCTCTCGGATTGTGGGTGGTACAAACACTAAGGAGGGTGAATGGCCCTGGCAGGTCAGCCTCCATTTTGTGGGAGCTGCGTACTGTGGGGCATCAGTGATATCAAAAGAATGGCTTATATCTGCAGCTCACTGCTTTCAAGGGAGCAAGTAAGCAGTCTTCCCTTCTAACTCTTCCTAGACATTGCTAATGTCTTGAAACACCTTTAGCTTCCAGTTTGAACTGGACTGAAGGATGATGTGCCCTCCTTTTGCATGTCCCACTGCTGGGGTAGATTGTGCATTTTGGAGCATGTTTTTGAAGATTTGTTGCGTGTTATTGTTTCCAACCAGGCTGGCTGACCCCAGAGCGTGGCGTGCTCACTTGGGGATGCGAATACAAGGCCGTGCAAAGTTTGTATCTGCAGTGAGACGGATCATTGTCCACGAATACTACAACAGCAGAAACTATGACTATGACATTGCGTTGCTGCAGCTGAGCAAGCCATGGCCAGATACAATGAGCCATGTCATTCAGCCAATCTGCGTGCCTCCTTTCTCGCACAAAGTTCGCAGTGGTGAGAAGTGCTGGATAACAGGTTGGGGCCAAAAGCAGGAAGTGGGTGAGTTTAATATCCTCAGCTGCAGGCTTGTGTGCAGGATACCTGCCTCTGCTTCTGAGGCATGCACAAAATTGTAATGTTTTCAATTTGCTTCCCTCTGGAAGTAGGTTCTGGTATGTACATACCTTCATTTGCTCAGGAAAATTGGCTACCGCTCCTGTGGATCTAGAAGACTTGAGTGCTTCAGCTAGCTAGAACTTAGAGGAAGCTGCACTTCCTCTGAGTCATACAGCATCATTTTTCCACTTTGTTACTCTTGGAGGTGCATTAAGTGCCTAAATGGACTTTTCCTTGCCTGCTGCAAGGAAATTAAATTAAGGCCTCCTGCCTTCAGCCTCTGCAGGCTGAACAGTCCCAAGATGCTGACCTGCCAATAGTCCAAATACCTTTAGGAAGTCCTATTTTCTTTCCAAAGTGGGAGGGGGGGGGAAGGGGGGGGGGGGGGGAAGGGGGGGGGAAGGGGGGGGGAAGGGGGGGGGAAGAACAAGGAAATCTTGAGGCTTTTTACAAAAGATATTACAAAAGGCTTTTTGGTCAATCTTGTTAAAAGGCCAAGATCACATTATATAGATGCATGATACTTAGAAGTGGCTTTCCTTACTTTGATAGTTGGCTATTTGGAATAGCTTGGAGTTCAAACATATACGCAGTATTTTCTGAAGTCTTCATGGCTTTGCTTTCAATGACTAAGTAATATGTTAAGCTCTGTTGAATCATCTTCCTTTCAATTTGTTTTCCAGATGATGAAGGTGCTGCAATTCTTCAGAAAGCAGAGGTAGAAATTATTGACCAAACATTGTGTCATTCCACATATGGAATTATCACAGCCAGAATGTTTTGTGCAGGATTAATGTCTGGAAGAAGAGATGGGTGCAAAGTATGTACTTCAATACAACTCACAAGTTTATTTTGTCTGTCTTTGTCGCATGATGAGGCATAAGAACTGACTGGCAAGTTGCCTTGTTTTACTGAAGCACGGCTATGTAAAAGAGCTATCAAACAGTCTGCAATTTGGGTATTCTCAGAGATTTGCTGCTTGATGGGCATGAATAGGATCATGACACTTCATTTGCAAGCCCAGGTCCAGAAAATTTGCACATAGTCGTGCGGTGAAGGTAGGCTATTTCTGGCAAGAGGGTCTCTCAGCTGAAGAAGAAACTGAGAACCTACCTTGACTTTTTTTTCTGGATTCTTTTCTCTGGTGTATGACTACAGGGCAGTCAGATAAGATGCAGTCATCTAGATATAAACTTTCAAATGCATAATATTTCTGACAGTGCTGTAAAATAATAAGTGAAGTTCTGAATTTTCATTTGTTTTAGCAGGTGAAATTGCTGGTTTTTATGATGATGATTTGGTACCTTCAAGGTATTCTAGATTTCACTATATAGAAGTAAGACACCATAGTGGCTCTTGTGGCAAGAAGTGTCTGAGGGTTTTCTGTGGAATATCAAGTACCAGCTGTTTGCTAGCAGATTGTGAGACCACTGACGTCAAACATCATTTTCATTAACTGGAGAATTTGTTTCTTTGCTTATCTCTCTGGCCGATCAAGACAGAACTAGTGAAAGGCATAATTCAACGTCCTGGGGGTGAATTTCTGCAATGTCTCAATACGTTGGGCAGTTTTTAGAGCTGAGAGAATTGTAGGAGTTCTGTTTTATGAAAATTACTGCTGTTCCAGTTTCTTTTTGTCCCAGTAATTAAAGAGAAATTTAAATGTTTATCTCTATAAATTTCTTAGTGGTCAAGGATGAAAGATGGATCTTCAAAGTTAAATATTTAATTTTGTGAGACAATTTAAGATGATCATGCTTTGGGTAGCAGGTGGCTTTACTAGGTAATCTACTGGTATGCCTTCCTACCTGAATGTTGCAGAATCATATCACAGAATCATAGAATGGCCTGGGTTGAAAAGGACCATAACGATCATCTAGTTTCAACCCCCTGCTCTGTGCAGGGTCACCAACCACCAGACCAGGCTGTGGTCCTTTAAAAGTTAAAGCAAAATAGTTCACTGACTCTAGCAAAAAAAAATGTGCGTGGAAAGAAAGCATCCCCTTGCAAACATTTAAATTTTTCCAACTCAGGTTTTGCTTCTGGAAATCATCTTTTACATCCAATGATTTGGCAAAGCTCAATTTGCTAGCAGTTGTTTCAGAGAAGTTATGTCTACAGCTGAGTTTTTCAGGAAAGTTTAAAGTTGATTCAAGAGACTTTCCCCAAACAGTGGCATATCTTTTGCTTGAGCTGCTGTCATATTTTTAGGCACTGTGTACCTTTAAATATTATCTACTCACTTATATCTACTATAAGACAACAGTTAGTTGGGGGAGAGGGGGTGGTTGTTTTTTGTGAAGAAAAACTAAATATATTCAATCTGTTTCATCTGCTTTTAATTTGAAAAAAGTGATATTGCATGTTAAACACAATGATCACAGTTTTATTTAAAAAAGAAAAGGCTTGGTATTTGGTGTCCTGAGGTGTGTAACCTCTAAATGGATATACATATTTAGTAGCAGATTCTGGGTTTAGCTTTGAGACTGGAAAGTAAATTTTATGATTTATGTTTCAAATTCACAAAGTAGCATCCTAATACCTTTAAAGAGTGCCAGCTAGCTCTCTCTCCTGTGAAAGAGTAAACTTTGGTAGAACTGTGCAATCCCATCTGCTTCAAGAAGAGGAAAAACAAAGCAAAGAATTCTAAAGTTAGAAGTATACAGATGGGAAAATATAATCACTGTTGGAATTCGTCAGGAAAAATATCATCCATTGAACTTTGTCCCATTTTTAATTTTCCAGATTTTAAATGCATGCAACTCTTTTTTTTTTTTTTCTTCAGGGTGATTCTGGTGGGCCGTTGTCATGTCAAAGCAATGAAGATGGAAAATGGTTTTTGACTGGCATTGTTAGCTGGGGTTATGGATGTGGAAGACCAAATTTTCCTGGTGTCTACACAAGAGTGTCAAATCTTGCCCCATGGATTTACAAACATGTGCCTTCAGTCATATAACTTGAAAGCTATTTTGCTGGAATAAAACATGTGCTGGATATCTTCATTAAAAAGCATGTTAGGCTAAAAACTGTTCAGTGTGGGAATTTCTTTGCATGTCTCCCTGATGTCACAATATTTGATTCTGGAGTGCGTATATGGCAGTATATGGCAGTAACAAGCACCTTTTGTTCAAGCCTCAGGGAAAGGAAAATCGGAGAAAAAATCTTGAGATTTGCTCTATAGAGATATCTGGGAACACTGAAGATGTGGAAATAAGCATCTGGTCCTTTTTGTTCTTTTTACATGGCACATGTTATGTGCAATCTATCAGGAAACTAAAGATACAGCTGACTATCTGATGGCAGCTTAAGTCTGACTCACATTTTTCCTCTCAGCTGTGCATACACTAATTAAGTGGCATAGCAGTCAGCCACTAGTACTTTTGCTAATTCTGGTTTTCCTGCCCTTTCCAGTAGAGAGAGAGAGAGAGAGAGAGAGAGAGAGAGAGAGAGAGAGAGAAAGAAAATGGATTGCAGCAAGTGAGCTTAATCCTCTCAAGTAGCAGGACACTCATTTTTGGAGATCAGAAGTTCTGCAGATAAGCATGGAACAAAGCATTAGCAATATACCTTTTCCAGCTTCTGTTTTGTCTGCATGCTTTGAAACTACTGTTTTATTTCCTGTCTTATTTTCCCCCTAGTGAAGATTTTCCATGTATCATCCGCCTGAGAATTTGATATATATATATATATTTTTTTATCTTCAGGCTACCTTGACAAGATGCGTAAATATGATGATGTTTGTTACTGCAGTGGTCTTGCTCTTGTCCACATGAAATTGATTCTTCTGCTCTCCGATAGGTGTCTTGAATCATCACGTATTTGGGTTCTCTGAATGTATATATCGTAAACAAAATAATAGATACTGATTTCATTTTTGGAGATGATGAAAAAGAGATTTCATTTAGTCTGAGCTCTTCTTAGGGGTTTCTTTTCCCTAAAAGAGAGTGCGAAGTGTTGGCCAGTCACCAGTTTGTGCACACAGTGGAGGTAGACTTGTAGGAAAAGGAGGATGCTAACAAAGCAGTCTGTCTACAGCTGTATTTTGCATTCCTGACCTGTAACGATTGCTTTCCAATTAATCCCTTCTGTAGTCACCATGTGACCTATGTTTGACTTCGGTTGTTTCATTTTTTGTTTTCTGGAGTACAGTTTCCTAGGACCTCTTCTGTGTTGTTGTTTGTATTTTGCTCCCTCTATCCAGCTTTGTTCTTGTTCTTGGCTATATACACATGAAGGTATCATATGTAATGCGTAATTTCCCCATGTGAATCCTCAATTTTCTTCATTTCTTTTATGTGCAGAACTCTCTGAAGTTGTTGGCTTGTTGACTTGATGTCATTTTTAAGTCTGAATAGGAAATACGTTAATTGCTTTGCAGTTATGTTTGTTCTGCTGTGCAGGTTTAAGTCTATCACACTTGAAAGATCACCTGAATTTTCCAGTTTTGAATTGTGTTTTCTCTCTTTTATAAAGATTTATGTGAATCCCATCAGGTGTTCTTTAGAAATTACAGTATTTATTCTAGATCTGGGATTTTTCTCACACATAAATTGCTTGTGTGTCCTTTCTGTTTTCAAATAATGGGATCTGTGTCTTACTCTAGCAGTTAGGAAAACAAAGAGTTACAGTGACGGCGACTTTTCCTCCCCACCTTCTTTGATTGCAGATCGGCTGGCTCCAGCTTTCAGCAGTATGGCAAAGGTGAAATGAGAGAAGCCTGGTGTGCGAGCTGGTGAGCAGTACGCTATTACTGGTTTATGTTTAAGGAATGAGGTTCATCTAGGATTTTTGTTATTGCGTTTCTCAAGGCATCATGACACCGGCTTTTCCCTCCAGACGGGTTTCTGTGTACAGCATACCAGCTCCATACCACCCTGAGCAGGCTGATGGGCAGGTAAGAGACAACAGTTGTGCTTTACAGGAGCACAGTAAGCAATCTCTCTGGCACCTTCTGACGCCTGCAGGCCTCTGTTGGTGTGTATTGATCTCTGCTCTTTGTATGTAATTGCTTCTAATTAAAGTGACAGCAATTCTTTTCTCTTTCCCACCCTGACCTTTTATCATTTGAAATGCAAAAAGGTGAAATGCATGGGTTTTGTTTGTGACATAATATGAAACGCATTGTTTTAATCTGTTACTTTGTATCTCTGATAAAAACTAAAAGGGCAAATATACTGAAAAATGATACAATGGCTCTCTTTGTGTTGTCATCCAACTGATGCCACCCTATGTGTCTTTCTCTAGGAAAATCTGTATATTCGCTACTGCACATCCTACCAGAATGGCTTGCATCAGAAGTACTATTTCTTCAAATGGATGAGACCGTGTTTCTGGAGAAGATGGCTTCTAGGAATACTATCTCTAGTTTCTTTATCAGTTGCAGTAGTTGTGCTAGTCCTGCACTATTCGTTCTGTAAGTGTTATTCCCCAGCGCAGTCCGGGTGGGACGGTGGTTCTGAACTGTGTGAATGGTTAATCCCAAAAGCTCTGTGCTAAGCACTTACTGTGTGTGCACTCATTGAATTTCATTTCTCTTTAAAGTCTTTGCTAAACAACAAAATGCGCAAAAATCAGCAGTGTTGATAGTTGCACAAGAAGGCATGTATTTTATTCCTAATTTTTGTCTCTGCTTCTGAATACCGTCATTATTTAACTGTTGTCTTTCCCAGTAGCCTTGATGAATTAACAGTCTGCCTTCCAGTCACTTTTCCAAAACGGAGTGAGTTCCTACTTTTTATATATATATATATATTTTTTTTACAGACCTCAACTTATAGCCATGAAAATCATCTCTCTTTAGGAGAGCCCTGCAAAAAGAAGGAAGTTTGAGAATTAAAGCATTACTGGTAGAAATGCTTATCTGAGCCTATACCTCGGTCCTCTCCTTTCTGTTGGTGTAGCAGTGGGACTCATGTCTCACACATGTGTGCAGGTTTCTCTTCAGAACTAATGCTTGCTAATGCTAAAGACAAATACTTATGCAATTGTCTTGTTCTGGAATCTTTTCTGTAATGTTATTAGATGTGCTGATTTTTTTTAATGCTTTTTTTTTTTTTTTTTTTTCCCCTCAGCTCCAGCTTTCTCTTTAATATATATTGGTGGAAGTGTAGAAATTCCTAATCTGACTTACACAAATGATCTCAATGATCCCAGCTCCCAGAAATTCCTTCTGCAAGCGGAAGCAATCCAAAATTATGTAAGTCCCCACATAGGTACAGCAGTAATTTAATAATATTTATTGCAGAATCAAATTAAGATTGTGGAGAAGACTCTGGTTTGAGTCACAATTTATTTTTTCAAAAATAATGAATTTAAAGCATGTTTTTTGGAGGTGTACAGTTTAGGAATGCAGCTGGACAGCTGGGTCTTTCTCACCACAAAGACAGCATTTCTGAGGTCTTTTCGATTGTGGATAAATTGTTGTTCTTGAAGGAGTTCTTCTGTTTTGCTTTTATATACTTGAAAATTCTTCCTTTTTATGTCTTTTCTCTTTGAGCTGCTTTTGTTTTTAATTATAGCTCACATTTAATGCATAGCCATTTTGATTTGTTCTGCTTTTCTTCCCTAAGCAGCACTTGCTTTCTTGTACTGCTGATGTGTGTTTGTATTTTTGAGATCAGTAGTTTCTTTGCTACTTGCAATCAGAAGCTTTAAACACAAAGCAGTTCTCTGTTAGCTGGTATTTCCCAAAAGGGCTAATTGAGTGTCTCTGAGTGCACAGCCAATACATTTTGCTTATAATCTTATAATCTTACATTTTGTCATATAATCTGGATTATATGACAGAAATTTGCCACAAATTTTAGGTAACTAAAATATGTGAAGCCTTATAGCAAAATATAAGCAGGTTTGGTAAAAGCTTATTTTTATGGTTGATTATCAAGAGCTTTTTCAATGTTCTTATAAACGTGATCACTTTAAATGGAAATGTGTACATCTTTATGATCCCTGTTAGAGACATTTGTTGAAATTGTTTGATTAGTGTCTGTCATGCGTGGGGGGTTTCGGAAGGGAAGAAATAGGATAAATGCTTCCCAACATAAGACACGTTATTGACACTAAAATATAACACTTCAGAGTAACTTTCACAATTTTTTTTACCTGTCAGCTTGCAGAATCCTATGAGTGTTCCACCTTGGGAAAGTATTATTTGAAGTCCATAGTGGCTGCTTTCAGGTAGGTACTTTTCCAGTGTGTGGTTCAAATATGAGATCTTAAATTGTGTTAGTCTTGTCTTTTTGGCAGATTTTACATTTGTTACTTTGGGATAATGTGCTATGATACTGGGATAACACGCTTGATAACAGGAAATGGAAGACTAGATAAAAATGTGAACTAAGCACTAAGATAATAGCGTGATCTCAGATTAGTGAGAGAGATGAAACCTGATTAATGGTGCCTTTGCTCTGTAATCTGTTCATCCACTTCTGTTTACTGGCATCATAGCCCAGCATGTTTTTTTTGTTTTTTTTTTTATGCGTAGCTTATTTTGGTTTTCTCTATTCAAATGAAGCTCCTTTTTAACCTTCCAAAAACAAAATTTAAAAGCATGATGTTGGGCAAGGCACTCTATTTAAGCTCCTGCCGAGAAATGTAAACACTTTGAGCAGATGGCTGTTGCTGTCCCAGGTTTCTGAAAACTGGAAGGTCAGTCCATCAGCAGTTTCAAAAGGACAATTGTGATGGACTGTCTCTTTGAATCACTGAAAAAATATTTTATATGTGTATCTGTACGTATCATTTATATCAAGAATTGTGTGAAATGTTGTATCAAAGCACAAGCATAAAATTATACTGTTGTGTGGTATGAAGCGTCAGTTAAAATATATCAAGGAAAATGTGCCTGGAACTGGAATACGATCTTTAAAGCATATAGTGTATACAGCAGTTATGAAAACATCTAATTCCATAGAATTACTTGCAGGATTTTCTTTGAGGAGTAGATTTTTGTCTGAGTGTTAATGTTTAAACAGCTTTTCCTTGATTTTTCGTGTGTGTGTGTGTGTGGACATTTATATATAGACCAGTTGTTGAATGAGAGAGTTGTTGAATGCCACCATGTTCAGCTGTAATTCTTTGCATGGCTGTTCAACTGACCAGCAAACCAGTGCAAGCCAGAAATGCAATGGAAATCATGTTCAAAATATTACCTAGAGTGTATTTATAACACTGATGCTTTTTCCCATACACAGTGAAGGAGAGTATGGACTTCGAGCTTACTACTGGAATACATTCTGGGCACCACAAGATATTACTGGCTCTCTTAAAAAGTTAATCCCATTGGAACAAAAAGAAATGAGTAGTAAACAAATACCTCACATATTCAGTACTTCTGGGGAAGGAGATTTTGATCTTGTTACAATGGAGCTTTTTGGTAACAATGTACCTGTCATTTAATATCTATTCTGTCTGTTTTTCTTTCTCTGGTTTTCATCTTTGGTTTGTGTAATTGATAGTTACTAAATTTCAGTTTCAGATTCTACAGAATACGATGTGATGCTAAAATCAGGTAATTATTCTTCAATCCCATATTACTCATGTTACTTTTGGGGAGAGGAAAAAAAAAAAGAAACAACAGAAAAAAACAACAACCGTGTAATAGGAAAATGGCAGTTTCTCAGTTATCCTTGTATTTGTGGGGCTTATGAATCAAAGCAAACTAGAGATCTTCCCTGGCTTGAAAATAGCTTATGCAGACAAGTTGTTAGCTGTTGCAGACAAGTCCCCTCTTGCTTGCTGAGTGTGCAGTGAGCCAGTGGTGATGGTGAAGCTCTGTGCTTTGTTGTCCAGAGCAGGAGGAGGTGATGCAGCCTCGAAGGGGGAGGGGTAGATTTGTGACAATAAGTCAGGAGGAGATTAAAATAATCAAGAAACACAGGTAGGTGTTTATTGCCACCACTTCTGAATTTTTCACCAAATATTTGTTTTTCAACTTCAGTTTTTCAGCCACTAATCTAGATTCTTTTATATAGCAGTATCCTTTGACCTGTATGCAAAGCCAGGTAACAACAGAACTCTAACTCTGCTGAATCCCAAGAAGTCTTTTTATCAATGGAGGTTGCGAGTTCCTCCTAACTGCGTGGTGAGACTGGTAGTTACCTCTTTGCATGTTGTTGCTTCAGAGAGCTGTGCAACTCACCGTTTGTCTGCATACGATTTCCTTCTTCCTCTGCAGAACAAGATCATTACAAGGTATGTTAGTATGGGGCAAAGAGGTTCTTGAGCTGTAGAGAAGCTCTCCAAAACTGCGTTGTATTATCTCCAAAACTGAATGTTGTATTTTACTGATTGTAGAAAATGCCTATTTTATAGTAGTTCATTCGCAGTTAGACCTCTGTTCATAAGAGGCTTATGTCTATGGAAGGCTTCATCCCCAGTCTCTTTGAAATCCACTTGCATAAATGAGATCAAACGTTACTGTAATTTTCAGCAGCCACACTAATCCTAATCTTCCAGAGTCAAATTTTATGTGTGGACGTGTTGTCTACCATGAACAAAATAGTCTAACAAATTTTAGAATGGTTTCATTGACAAAAAATAACAGGCCTACTAGGTAGAGAGGTAGACGTTAGATGAGCATGCAGATTCAGTTAGCACTGTCTGAAATGTATTTATTTAGTTGTGCTTTCAGTTTCTTGAAATCAGGAGATAGTCCTCTTCAGCTCTTTTGACAGACTTTGGTCTCTGTTCTTAAGCAACAAGACAATAGACCTCATCACTGTTGGTAGATTGTCAGAAGGCCAGGTTTATACAGACTAATTCCTTCTGTAATTAATCAAACTTTTATTGTCTCCAAATCAGCAGCACTGCACATAGGTAGCATAGCGTGGAGAATCCCATGCCTGATGCTGGGCTGCATACGCTCTACTGCTGACTATGGGTTATTTCCTGAACTATTTCTCTGTTGTGCAGTGGCTCAGTCTATTATGATCCAGAAATGGATAGTCAACCATGTGCATGAAAGCACAGGAAGCTAGCAAAATCCACAAGTATATGACGCAACATGTTTAGAAAACACTGATGCAGTAAGTCATAAGTAAAATATCAAGAATATGTATGTGTATTGATGTCTGTCTATCAAAGAATTTGATTTGAACAGCAGAGAAAAGAATGCTGCGACTAAAATGGCATTGAATGCTCTTACGATATCTACAAACAAACCAATTTTCTTGATTACTTCTATTGCCAAAGTAGCAAATGTGCCTTTTTTCTTATGCCTGTTAGTTTTCTACTTGAAATTTTTCACACACATAGAATTGTAAATTAATGAAAAGAAATACTAAATACACTGTAGATTTAAAAATACAATAAATAGTTAATTAAGAGATGCATGAAATAGCAACTCATGTTACAAGGAACATTAAGTACTCAGGCTTCAGGATATAAATGAACTCATAATTATTTCAAATTAAAGAATAAAAAGAACCGCCACAGATGGAGCTCTATGTCTCTTGGGATGTGAAATCAAGCTGAATGCTAAAAGGCTCATTATCTGTTGCATAGATGCTATGCGACACTGCTGAGCTGAGTACTTTCTGGCTTTTTCATCACTGCCCATTGCTTCTCAGTACTACAACTGTTATTGAAATAGCCTAATCTGGCACTGCCTTTCTGATATTTCTACAGGTCTGGAAAGTCCAGCACACCTGTTAGAATGATCATCACAGATATTCTTGCCTAAGTTGCTCAGCAATGATGCAGGGACTTTGCATCTCATGTAGTATCAGTGAGGTGGAACAGTTAAGGAAAAATAGTAGTTGGGGAAGTACTCCTGAAACAGCTGGTTGGATCAGTGTCATTTCTGCCCAGTTACTCGAAAAAGGTGATTGGAATGTCACAAGTTTTTTTTTCTATGCAATCTTTCGAATATTTCAGGTGGTGCGGCTCTGGAGCCTGGGCTCCTCCAGTTATACGTTTAACTTCTTCTAGTAATGTCATGTTACTTACCATCTCACTGGACCAGAGAGAAGAAAGGAATATACTAAAAGCTCACTTTCAAGCAATCCCTAAAATCAGTAAGTGACTAACATAAACAAATGTGTGATGTAAGCTGCCAGGGCATGCTGCTGCCTTGCGTTCAACTTTCCATCACCCAGAACCCCATGTCCCTTTCCAGGATTATGCTATTTTCAAATCTGTGTTAGTTTATTATTATTATTATTCACAGCATACTTAAAGAAAGGCAATAACTATAGGGGATGGGCATCTAAGAGAGAAACTAAAACCTCATAGATGCAGTTCAAAAGTGATGTATGTTTTCAGCCTCAGAACCACTACATTCAAAATTTTGGTTTACATGAAATTAGTCAGAGGTATCATTTCAGAGGACTGAATGCTTTCTAACTGCTGAAAATGTTCACAGGAAGGCCAGAGGTAAATTATAAGTAATAGGATTATTTCCTGCTGTCTACATTTAATTGTTTTTTCCATTTCATGTCTATAAAGAACATTTTTAAATGAAAAAACAAACTTCCATCAGAGGTATTCCATATTTAGTTTCAACTGCAATGTGATTTTATTTATTTATTTATTTAAAGAGAAATAAAGAGTGATTCTCTGTTAATCCAGGCTAAAACTGAGTTTAATCAGTTCACAACCCATTATTCTAACTCTGCGCATAGAGAAGTATCCCAGCAGGAGAAGTAGGCTCTCCACTTTAACCCGGCTGAGATAACTGTGTTTCTTCCTGTTATAATTCTCCTCCAGTGTGTGGTGGTCATTATATTTCCTGGAATGGAAGTCTGAGTTCCCCTTACTACCCAAGTTACTACCCACCAAACATTGACTGCAGCTGGATCATCCGAGTAAGTTCTGGGAAGTATTCTGAGTTGTGGTGACTTTGCTTTATGTGATATAGACATAAAATTGGGAGTAATGTCTTTTGATGTTGGTGAAATGAAGGGAAAACATAATAAGACCACTGCACCTGACTTCTCAGGCACCTTGTTTTCTTCTTCTTATGTACAAGTGCCAGCTGTGGAAGAGAAGGATTTCCAAAAGATTGAGTGTTTGCACGTGACTGAAATAAAGTGGTGGACAAGATGACAATTCCTAGCAGCTGGAGCAAACTATTCATAGTCCCCGGCTTTATTTCTATAACAGAGAGACAAAAGAAGTTCATGTAACTCATGTCTCAAACAGTGCACATTACGCTATTTCCTTGAGCTCTGCATCAGAACCTTCTTAAATTTTTTATTTGACCTTCCAGGAACATGTGGTGGTGCAAACATATTGTGAGCATCAGATATAATGTTTCCTGCTTGCTGTAGAAAAGCTTACGTTTCTTATCTAGCACAGTCTGGCCAAAGGTGGGGCTGAAAATGTTTCTATACATGTTCAAGGTAGAAAAATTTTGTTTATTCAAAGGTCCTGCTGTGAATCATAAAAAAAAAAATCGTATTTTCAATCTGTTTATAAGTAAAGCATGATTTATATACTATCTCAGCAGCAGACTTTATTTTGTGGTTGTGTTTACTTATCCTTTGATTTTTATTTTTTTTTAGGCACCCTCACCTGCCTACAAGCTCTCGTTAAAAATCCTTGCAATACAAATTCAAGAGAAGTCTCCAGGGTCCAGTAAATGTGATAAAGACTGGTTAGAAATTGATGGAGTTAGGTAAGTTAATATACTATTTTCTGACATGCTATTTTGTACTTTATTGTTCTACAAGTCATACTAAAGAAAAAGGTCTCACCAGACTTGTTTCCACTGAATTTCAGCAGAATAGTACTTACTCCTGCTTTAGTACTAAACATTTGTCATTATTATTATTGTTAATTTAAGCATACATCTTCCACAGCGATAAATATTTACTTTATTGTTTCTCTTGAGAGCAATGATGAAAACTGAAGGATTTTATGCAGCTGCAATGGATCTGAGTATTCCTGGCTATGATCTCGACATGGGTGTTGAGCTTGCATAATTTGAAATTTCACTTCCTATGCCAGTTACTCTTTAATGGTTGTAACTGTTTGCAGCAAATAATGCAAATAAAAATGTTTCTTCAGGGGGAAAAAAAAAAAAGCATTCAGAGCGATCTGTCTCTTGGAAATGAATTGCATTGATATGGTAATAGATGTTGGTTTTGGTTAAATGATTTTCTTACTAGATATGTAGCCTTTTGAGTTTGCAGACTCAAATGGGGAATCTAAAGTCAAGCATGCTGAGAAGTGATTGGTATTTATAAAGCAGACTCTGACAATGATTATCTTGCTTTCCCAGAAAAGTTGTGGATATGGTGGAGTGAAATGGAAGGTATTTGTTAATATGCTTTCTAATACTTCTGTTGGGCTGAAAAACACTTCAAAAAATTAAAAAAAAAAAAAAAAAAAAAAAAAGCTTCTCTTTTATTGCGTTGCTTTAAAGCTTTTTGGCATTTGTACCCTTTAATAATGAGAAAAGCAGCTAGGTGGTAATGCTTAGTTTGGTTGGAAATGGACTCCTTTGAATTTTGTCTTGCCAGATACTGTAAAGATATTTCAGAAAATGGCAGAAGCAGAGAATATGGCTATTCTGTTGCTATCAACTTCCATTCCGATGAACTAGTCACCCATAGAGGATTTTATATTGAATATAGAGCCTTCAGTAACACAGACAGTAAGTGAATACACATGCACTTTAAAAGGAGCTTACAGAAACCATTTTTGACAGACAACATATTTACAAATCAACTTGCCTTTTTGCTTATTTTTGAGAGTAATATTTAAAATGCTATTGTGTGTTATGTTAACATTAACTGAACAAATATATCTGAGATATTAGGGGAATGTTGCTTTTAGAAGCTTTTACTTATTTCCAGAAATATTCTCTTTTTGTTTCTGAACAGGCTAACTTCCTTTTGCTAATGAAATTCTAGGGAGTAGAAGTTCTCCATGACTTGAAAAGATCACACTGTGAAACTTCAGATCCTCAGCTTGCTTGACTGAGTGTAGTTCTTTTAATTGGTGACTTAAAAGTATCTATGTATCAGAGATTCTTTTCTTTCAGAGGAATTCCTGCTTTGAGCTACTAGTACTGGCTGAGTAGTGTCTTTTCTTCCTATCAAGGCAATAAAGAGAAGAAAATAACTCCAAATTGGAACTGACTACATAAATGTGGGACAAATTAGTTTGGCCCTTCAGCCTTGTTTAACTGTTAATTTACCTCCAGTGCTAGAGGAGCAAAAGCTAAAGTTGACCTGATCTAAGGAAGAATGACATGCTTACAGCCCAAAATGCCAACAGTATCCTGGGCTGCATCAAAAGAGAAAGGTAGCCAGCAGAGAGAGGGAGGGGATTGCTCCCTTCTACTCTGCCCTTCTGAGACCCATCTGGAATATTACACAAGAAAGATGTACAGCTGTTGAAGCAGGTCCAGAGGAGAGCCACAAAGATGACCAGAGGTTTGGAATCACCTCACTTATGAAGAAAGGTTGAGGGAGCTGAGTTTGTTCAGTCTGTAGAAAAGGCTCCAGGATGACCTAATTGCAGTACCTAAAGGGATTTTATAAGCAGCAATTAGACCAACTTTTTACATGGCAGTGATAGGACAAGGAGAAGTGGTTTTAAATTAAAAAGTGTGACTTAGATGTTAGGAGAAATTTTTTCATTCAGTGGTGAGGCTGTGGCACAGGCTGCTTAGAGAAGCTGTGGATGTTCCATCCATGGAGGGGATCAAGGTCAGGTTGGATGGAGCCCTGGGCAGCCTAATCTGGTGGAATGTAACCCTGCCTATGGCAGGGTGGTGGGACTGGATAATCTATAGGTCGGTCCCTTCCAACCCAACCCGCTATATGATTTTATGATTTTTCTAGCTTGTCCTCGACAGTTTGGATGCACAGATATAGCATACGTTCCTTAAGTAGTCTGTCTGATTAGTGGAAAGGCTTTTCAGATGGTAGTGATTAATTAGATAGTGGTAGGGCAATTATTTGTGTGCACCTGTAATCAGATTATCTTAGGGAGTTTAGAGATTAACTGATAAAAATTGTAAGATATCTATCTTTAAGCTTGCATAAAGTATATGAGTGATGATGATTGAAAAGTCTGGAGAAGAGTCTGTGGGAAGGCCTTGGCTGAAGTGTGACAGTGCATGTAAAAGAAGATGGGAAACAATAAAGAGATACTGGAAAGAGCAACCAGAAGGTAATCCAGGTTCAGGGAGCAGAGTATAAATTAGTGCAGTGAATCTTTTCCTTACTAGAAGCTAACAAGAAGGTAGTCTGATAGAAATGGCAACTAACATCAAGCTGACCTGTAGCAAGTGAAGATAACACATGGCCACTAACTAGATATTTGGATAAGCATTTACAGACCTTTCTGCTTCAGGTTGTGCTCCAGAGCAGTTGAACTGTGATGATGGAAAATGTAAGCATCAGTTTAAGACCTGTGAAGGTGATGATAGCTGCAGGGAGGACAGCAGTGAAAACAACTGTTGTAAGTATATATTTTTTTACTGTTTTCCAAGAGATAGTGGAAGGCAGAAGCGGAGATGCGCTCATTTTAATTTTTAGTGGAAAACTTTCTCATTCAATTTGTGAATCTTCCAGTAGACATGCAGATTAGAAATACAGTTGAATGTTCTATATGTAAGAATCCAAACCAAGGTATTGTTTTTTTCTCTTCAAGAAGTACTTTTGTAGTCAATGTCCATTAACTTCCTCAAAATGGCTTTAAGCAGCCATTTCTATTTGTACTGGTAGGCACACACAGTATCCCCCCCCCCCCCCACACACACACACACAAAAAAAAGCCTCCAGACTTGTTAGAGTGTTGTTTCTTCCATTTTTTTCTGTGAGTTCAACTTGTTTGACTAAGCATACAGTATACATTTACATAAAATCTTTAGATTTGCCTATCCATAGGGAGAGGGTTGGTGAAGAGGAAAGAAGGTTAATGTCATCTCCAAATGCCTATTAGTAATCCAATTAAGTACACAAAATCAAGATGCTACTTCCTGAACTTAACAAATGAGTGCATCTTTAACTACTTTCTGCCACAACTTAGCTGCTAAGTATTCCCTGCTCTGTTTTGCAGCAGGAATGATTCATGCTGCTGTCATGACTGGTTGTCACTGCTTAAGATAAACAATATGCTCAGTCTCCCAATAAGGACCTGCTGTATTTTAACCTTTCTTCTCCTACTGATTCCTGTGCAAGTCCAACATAAGGCGTAACCACAAGGATTTACTGGGATTAAAAATGAACCTTAAGAGATGTCCTTAGGCCTATAATCTCAGTGACTAAAAGTAATGACAGTACCGTTATATGAGAAATCTGCTTAATACAATCTAATTTGCAAAAGAACTTTGAATTCAATTCCCTTCTGATGCGGACCTATTTTGGTAGTCATCCTGCTTCCCATCACCTATATAAAGTGAACGGAAATGCTTCTGAATTATTTACTGAATTTAGTATTCCTATGTACTCTTTCTCAGCACCAAGTACAAGTTTTGTAGTAGTAAAAACATAACATGCATAGTGTAACTAGTTTATGGGAGAGTCTAGAGCTGAAATTAATAAAGTAAAATCAAGGATAACAGTGATTTTATTTGGAAGATCTGTGTCTTGCTGTGCGTTTCTGTTAAAATAGCAAATTCTCCTCAAATGCTGCCTGATCAGTACCAAATAACGTAAGGGACAAAAACATTACAGTTCTGGGACTTTTGTCCTTTTAGCACGTACATGTCTTTACAACACCATTATGGACAGTGCTGGTACTGCTAATGTCTCCTTGCATTTTGCCACTATAATGTTTGCCTTGCTTTGAATCTTAGGTCCTTGATGTAGCCAGCAGAATGTCCTTGTTCGCTGGAAAAATCCTTACTGCTATTTCAAGATCACTGTAAACAATTGATAATTATAGTGTCATAGAACTATAGAGTCCTAGAATGGGTTGGGTTGGAAGGGACTTCAAGTATTATCAACCTCCAAACCCCCCACCACAGGCATGATAGCAGTGGATAGATCAGAATTTCTATATAGCAAACTATGATAGTTATTAACAAAAAATTTATTGGGGATTGCTGAACTTAAAAACAAAAAGATGATTTCTGAGTAATATCTGCTCTGTAAATGTGTGATTCGTAATGAGAATGGTTCTAGTAGAGGTAAAACAATAGATCTGACAAGCCTAGTTTACTCACTTTAGAGTTAAAATCAGAAAGAGTGCAGCTGAAGGCTGTGGTGTCTTTCTTCAGGGATGACTGAAATTTAAATAAGTGCGATTATTAATCCTTTTCCACAGAGTGAACTGTTTACACTAGCACAGACTATGACTTCAGACAGATTGGAATGTGTGGCTTTGAACAACACTTGAAACGTAAGAGTACGTGACACTGTTTTCTCTCACATTTCAGCCTACAAAAGTTGCTTGCCTTATACTTACAAATGTCTTAATGGAAAATGCTTGCTGAAACCAAATCCTGAGTGTGATGGGAAAAGAGACTGCACAGATGGATCAGATGAAATGAACTGTGGTGTGGTAACAGTTATTTGAAAATTAGCTAAAGACATCACAAACGGAGTTAGGAATTGGTGCCATTGTCAAGTATTACTATATTAAAAGTTGATAACATCAGATGTGAGTTTTAAAAAAATTCCTGGTAACTTTTGCATGAAAATGGACATCTTAAATGTTTGTACTCATTTTAAACTTACTGATCTATTGTCTGTGATTATTTATTTCAAGCAATGAGTGTTTCCAGGTTGTTAAACTGGTAGATCTTGTTGCTTGTTCCATCTGAAGTAAATTCAAAGACTCATGGAGCAGTGTATATAAGTAGGGAAACAATAAGATCTTATTCCAGTAAACTGTTGAAAACAGCCCAGCTTAGGATTGTGTTTAAATGGTTTTTTGGGTTACTAGCCTCTTAGGGAATCTGTAAGGGAGGATAAGCAATGTGTGGTTTATTCCTTACCCGCCCATTGAGTGAAAATGGGCAAGTACCTGTATCATTTTTTCCAATTGTAAGAAAATACTTCTTCCCCCTCCCCCCGATGGCCTTGTGGTCTGTAAGTAAATGTTAGTTTGTGTTAAGCATAACCAAATAAAATGACCTTGTGTTTTCTTTTACTACTTTTTTTTTTTTTTTATTTCTATTAGCTTGTGGAAGACACCAGTTTAAGAAAAACAGGATTGTTGGAGGTGAAGATGCACAATCTGGAAAATGGCCTTGGCAAGCAAGTTTACAAATAGAAGCACATGGCCACGTCTGTGGTGCATCTGTTATTTCCAAGAGCTGGCTTGTATCTGCTGCCCATTGCTTTCTGGATTCTGATTCCATAAGGTATGGAAAGATTATGCTGTCATAGACTTCAGCAATTTGAAGTTTGACAATTTTGCAGTACTGCTTTTAAAAGTCTGTAGTAAGTACTTCATGTTTCGATAAATTGAATCAGGTATAACTGTGACATTATAAGTACATGAACCCTCAGTTTGGAAGTCCCAAATATTTGAAGTTATTTTTCTGCTTCTATCTCCAGTGAATCCTGTTTGATAAAACACACTGCTTTACTTTTTATTTAAAACAAATGCTTTTTTTTTTTTTTCCCCCCCAATGGTAATGGCCCTTTTCTCCCAAGAAAATGGTTACTTAAGGAAGGTGTCAAACTCACCAGAGTTCAGTTTAGCTAGTGTAAATTGAAAAGACGTGCTTCCAATGTGTGACAAGGCGGAGAGTTTAGTAACGCACTTTGTGACTTCCAGAGCTCTGTGGTTACATTTTGTAAAACAGAAAGCCATACATTTTCATTTCAGTGATTGAAAGTATTCAGTTGCTGAGAATGAGATTGTATGCATGACAGTACACTAGATGTAATTTACAATAAAGATTTTATGGCTTTTTTGTAAGATAATCTGGTACTTGTGCAACATATGGCGCATGTTCAGACAAGACTGAGATCATATTTTTGCTTGTCAAGCACATCACTCTTGATGCAATGTGTACATGAGTTCCAGTAGTATGACTGCATATTAGTTTTCAAGTTGGTGACATTTTGTACTTCTGCACTTCACTTTCAAGGCAAAACAATTGCCTTTGTGCTAACCATTTTAATGACCCACTATCACCCACAGTGTTGCATACAATTGTGGAAAATGCATTAATGCCCTAGGGAAAGAGGCCACACTGAGTAAAGGCTGTAAATACTGCAGAGATAAATACTGCAGTGCACTGCTTGCGTCTGAGATGTAATCTAGCTTTTATTCAGCACAGAGAAGTTTTTTCAGAGAATTTCCCTGAGCTGTATATATATCCCAGTTATATTCTTAACTGAGTAGGTGACCTCTCTTTTCATACACAGAAATGTGTATGTGTATGAGGATTTTTTTCAGTTCTGTATGCTCTGGTGCGTCTTGATTTGACCTGAATTCTAATCTGAGGCCTGAGAGTTTTACTCCATTATCAATTGATGTAATTACAGTCAAAGAATTCTCAGAACAGCTGTTCATTTGTGTCCTGATTAGAGCTTTGATGATGTGCTTTAGACAATAAGCGTTTGAAAACTGTGGTGACATGCAGCAATAGGTTATTGCTGTAGCTAAATAGCCACTTTTGAGTTTAATTATCTAATCTGCATGAAGTAATTTTATAATTAAAACAGGCGTGTTATTTAATAGAATTTTGACCAAGACCCTGAAGAACCACTGCTAGTATGAGAAGAATATGTGCTTTTGAGGCTTGTATGTCAGAACAGTTGACTTTGGCCTGTTTCCTGGTGCAGGAATGTCAATAGCAATACTGACTTTTACCTGAGGCAAGTGTTGTTGAAAGTATAAATGTGATGATAACAGAGCTCTGAGAAACCCACTGCCAATAGCTTGGTCTGGTTCTGCTTTGGTCATTGCCTATGGGCAGCGTCAGGACCGATAGCCTACCTGTCCATCTATTTATGCAACAGATTTCTGGTGGGTCAGTTGGGGTTGATCTCTGTACCAAAAGAAAATGATACAGTCCACTGCACTACAAAGAAAAACTGCATGATTTACCACAGCATAGCATATGTCATTGTGTTTTCATCATACCTGAATAAAAGAGTCAGCTTTGAAAGTATTGCAGAATACACAGGGTGCTTTGCTTACTGTAAAGATGACTGAAAAATGTGCTTTTCCAGGAACTGATCTTATAGCTTTAGGACATTATTAATTTCAAGATGGTAATTCAAACCATTATTTATTGTTCTAGGGGGCAGAGACTATAGAACATCTATTTTCATAAGTGTTTACAGTTTTACCTATGGTTCTACCCCATTCATTTTGTTTTGATGAATCTCATCAAATACCATACCGTTCATAAAATGGAGTGAACTGAAACTGCATTGCTTTGCAATGGGTTGTTCTAAAAACATTCTCTTTGCAGATACTCTGCTCCATCAAGGTGGAGAGCATATATGGGCTTACGCACTGTTAATGAAAAGAGCAATCATGTAGCTATGAGAGCAATCAAAAGGATTATTGTCCACCCACAGTATGACCAATCTATCTCAGATTATGACATAGCCCTGTTGGAACTGGAGACACCTGTATTCTTCAGCGAGCTGGTACAGCCCATTTGTTTACCAAGCAGCTCTAGAGTATTTCTTTATGGAACTGTCTGCTATGTAACTGGCTGGGGAGCCAAAAAAGAAAATAGTATGTTCATTTCCTGGATATACTTCTTGCAAGTTTGGCTTAATTTTAAACATTAACAATGAAATATTTATAGTCCTCAGAGAAAATACTTCTGGTTTAAATAATAGTTCTATAAAAAAAAACTTGAAAATATCTTATAGCGAGGCTGTAAATTCTGAATATACTTGTAGTGGGCAGTAAGTATCAATACACATACTGTGTTTGGGGGTCAGAGATGATGTCACAGGTCACTGAAAAACAAATGCATTACATTTATGAAAAGCAAGCCCATTTCATCTTCACAGTTTCATTTATCCAGTGAATAGATAACAATCTGCTTTCTAGTCAAGAAAACAGGAACTTGGAAATACAGAGGAGAAAGACTTTGTCTCTAAGGCTGTGGTTAAGAATATGGAGCCCCTGAAATAACTGCAAGAATATGGTGTCTTTTGGTTTTGTCTGCCTTAACAAAAGGTAAACTCATGTTTGTCCCTGGAGGAGTGCTGACTGCAGATCAGAGCAGTGTGCTGCAGTGAGGAGGCAGGAAGAAAAGCAAGCAGAATTAGAGCCACAGAGGAACCTGTAGGATCTTGGCACTGTCGCATGGGAGCCAGCTTTGAGACATGAATGTAGACAGCTCCTCAGCATTGCATTAATCTCCACTGTTGTGCTGAGATCAAATCCTTCACGTTTGATCAGAAGCCATCTGCTGTTGTAGTGTTGGCTTTCCTAACATGCAAAAAATAATAAATAAGTAAATAAGTCTAAGATAACCGCTTAATAGCCTAATAAGTTGCAAATGTTTTTTGTTTTTTTTTTTTTTTTAATGATGTCTTCTTATACTATCTTTTATCAAAATAATTTAGGTAATGCTTAAAATCAATCTAAACGTATGTGGAAAACAACATGTTTTTGTCTTCCCTATTTCATTCCCAACTCACCCAAAGAGCCTAATGAGTAAGCAAACTTCTGTTCATCCAGATATTGAAAAGGTTACCCTCACTATCGGGCCAAAGCATGACTGAGGATATGTAGTTCACAGCAGCACCTTATGCCAATGCTTTAGTATGGACTCAAGTTCCTAGTATGTCTTGTGACTTACATGCTTGAATTTCAGTCCCCTTTTGCTTCCACTTTCATTCCTTAGCTCCTTATCTATAAGTGGAAGGATAGGAAACAACACAGGAATTTTCTTGGCTAGGCTATACGCAATGTTTAAAGACAACCATAGTGTAAATAACAACAGAAAGCTTTGAGCACAACTTAAAATGGCATTCAAAACTAATTACATTCAGTGGTATGTTGTATTTTTTATAACTTAATGACTTTTTACTGCTTTCTGGCAGAAAAAGTTCATAAGAATAAAGACTGAGGAAACGGGAAGGGAATACTGGTGGTGCATATGGACTACTTTGTCTAAAAATGTCTGTGTAGACAGCAGTGTTCAAAAGCTGAGGGCAGGCCACAATTAAAGACAGGAGAACTACTCTTCAACTATCGCTTGGGTAGAGTTTGAGTTTGGAGCAATTTTTCTTTGATTTGGCAAGTGACTTCCATTGTAGAAATCTGTACTACTATCATCTCTGCAACATTTGCTTTTTTCTAGGTCATTTTGCCAGAACACTGCAGGAAGCTAGAGTGAGAATAATTAATCAAAGCGTTTGCAGCAAGCTGTATGATGATCTCATCACATCGCGCATGCTCTGTGCTGGGAATCTTAATGGTGGCATTGATGCATGCCAGGTAATGTGGGGCTTGTTAAGAAACCGAAAATAAGTGTTTACTTTCATTAGAAAACTTCAGAGTTTGAGGTAGTATTTTTGTTGCTTTTTTCCCACTCCTTAATAGTAGGAGAGTGAGGTGTCCTGAATTTATGATTAGCTTAACATGACAATTAAAGATGTTCAAAATAAGAAAGGAAAATAAGCAGAATATCTGAAACTCTTGAGAAATACAACTTCACAAGACAAGGAGTAAAATATGTTGAAAACAATTCTTCTTCTCTGACAATTAATTTTGTTATATAGTTATAAAGCAGCAGTGTAAGGATAAAGGGAATGAAGCTAAGTCTACCTGTACTTTTTGCTATTTATGTTGTTTTGTTTTTTTTTTTCCTTTTTTGATATCTGGGTGTTGGGATTGTAGCAGTCTGAGAAATACACTGTTAACAGTTGCAAACAAACACATAATGCAAAAGGTGAATTTGGTAAATGCAAGTGAAGTGCTGCCTCTTTGTTTCATGTGTTTATTCACGCGTATAATGAGTTTTGATTACATCATGGTATCATGAGTTATACGACCTAGTTTATCTGTGCACACAATCAGAAACTGTCCTTTGGACATACTGCAACCATCTTAACTCTTTTTTTTCCTTCCTAGTTGTTAGATTACTTGTGCTATTTATCAGTATTTAATTTTACTATGACGAATATCTGCTTTCTGAATTACAAACACAGTCAATTTTCCAGATTCTTAGTAAAAGGAGAAAAACATGTTACTGAATTTGGACAGTAGTAATTTGATAGAACTTTTGTATAATATATGAAGTTTACTGTTTTAATGCAATAGGTTATTTTTTACAGTATGTAACTCTTAATGGGTCAAACTTCTTTATACACAATGGACTGTTGTAGGATCCTCTTGCAGGCTTTAGGTTCTTATTCAGTGAAACATTATTTTTGTTGACTTAATGTTCTGTTTATGTATAATCTTAAACCTTAGTATTGTTTTGTTTAAACATGTTGTAATACACCTAAGGCTTGAAGTTCCTCCAAAATATGTGTTGCATAAAATGTGCCCTTAGATTTTTAGATGAGTATTTTAACTGAATTTGCTATAGACTGTACTGTTTAATCCAGTTTCCGATACAATATGCTATGTTGTGTCCCAGTGTGCTGGCTCTCTGGGTCTTTAACTTCTTTGTCTGTAACAGATTTATTATTTCTTTTTCTTCTGTCTCAAGCATGTTTCCTGTGCAGTGCTAGAGATGAATGACATTGAAGTTCAGGAAATTCCTAGAGGACCCTGAAAACCATTGTATTACAATTCAAGCCTTGTTGGCATTCTGATTTCTTTTATTTCTTCATGGTCACTATAACCTGTGTAGTCCATTCACAGTTCATCTGAATTTTCCAAACAGCTTTCATCTTTAGCTGATGTGATAGTTACCATGAGAAATAGTGTATGTTCTTTCTGGCTTAGTTATCTTATCAGTGTTGGGTGTTCTTTGGTTTTACATGGTTCCTCTTTCCAGGACCCTTCCTCTTTCTACCTTCACACAGCTTCTTCTGTCTTTCACAAGCAGCTGTATAACTGGTTAGAATATATAGACTCCTTTCTCAAGTGGCCTCTAGATCAGCCTCTTTGATAATCCAAATTGCCAGTATATCAGCACCCTTAGAGAGGGTTAACTGTTCTGGCTCAATTTGGAGGCTGTTAACTGCCTTGTATACATTAGGAGAGTCTGAAGATATCAGCTGTATTAATAAACTGTTTGGAGTTCTGTGAGCTATCTGTTCACTGAAGGCGTGCAGTGAAGGTCACAAAGCATTTTTGAGCTCAAATGTGTTGTGACCTTGTGCACTGAACTAAACTGGAATCTTTAATTTTCTATGTTATACAAACCAGAATGTTCCCTTTGAGAAGCCAGCTCTTACCTGCATATCCCTTGGAGTCTTTGTTCCTTTCCCTCACTCTACCAATGGGCTGCAGACTTGAAAATGAAGCTGCTAATACCTAACCACACTATTCTTGGTATCCTTCTATTCCTGTTTAACATCATAAAAGTTTTGTTTTCAGTCTGAGAACAGATTATGGTTAGTGGTAGTAGAGTTCCCTCTTTCCATCCCTGTCTTTTCTTCTCCCCGTTCAGCTTACAAAGAGTTGCTTTATGAATCCTGTAGTAACAGGACACCAGCGGGGAGTAATTTTTCTTCCTCTCGCCTTTGCATTGTGTTGTTTAGTGTGCTAATTCTGTAAGTTAAAACAAATTGAATAAATTCAACATTTTACAGTACTCTGTGTGTGAATGCTAATGGATAAACTCCCTTTGTTTCAGGGAGATTCTGGAGGTCCCTTGGCCTGCACAGGAAAGGGAGATAGATGGTACCTTGCTGGCATTGTGAGCTGGGGTGAAGGATGCGCCCGACGCAATCGTCCTGGTGTATACACTAAGGTGACAGCACTTTATGACTGGATTCGTCAGAATGCAAACTGATTTTTGATGTGCCGTGGAGAAAATGCAGGTCATCTCCATTACAGAAGCTGCTTCCTATGTTATCATGTACGTGAAAATGCTGCTGGCTGTTTTACTGTGAAAGAAAGCACGATCTTAATGCAGAAATGATCATTTGTCATTCCCTAGTGGTAACTGTTTGGATTCAGACCAGCTTCAAATAACTTCAGGTTCCTTATAGATTCATATGTCTTATTCCCTACCAGCAGAAGCAGGGTTCCCTTACAAATTAAATTTGTATCTGGAAAAAAAAGTCCAGCCAAACTGTTTTTATCAGATTTTCCCTCCTTCCACCTTTGAGATGTATGTGCATCTCTTTTGCTGTCTACCTTTGCATAGGCATACATGGATACTCATGCTCACATCCCATATATACTCACATATATTCCCTTACTGATGTTACAGGATTCTAAACATGAGTAATTCCTTTGTTTTTTTTTTTCAAACTATAAATAATATGATCATGTATAGTATACAGATTCTAGATGAATTTGTGTGTTAATTTTGCTTCCACTTCATGGCTGTTCCTTTCTGGGCTGTCCTCTCCTGTGCTTTTCCTAAAATCACCAAATACTTACCCAGAACAGTTATGATGGAAAAAAAAAATTAAAAAAAAAATTAAAAAATGGAAGTGTCATTAGGTTATTGGAATATAGTAAATAAGAGGAAATAAATACTGAATTTTAGTTAATTAAACTAAAGAGAACTGCGTGTAAAAATGCCATTGTGAAATATGCTTTTTTTTAAGTTCCTAATAAAGATCTCATAAGCTATCGGTTCATCAGCAAAATGTCAGGAATTTAGAATACAGTCCCATTCCTATCATTAAAGGCTGTGAATACATATTTGTGCATGTAACTGATTAAGATAAAACTGTATATTTGCCTTCTTTAATAATTGTTAATATCAGGGCTATTTATTAATTGCCTTGTTTGATATTAGGCTGTGATGAAATTACCCAAACCTGAATGATTTCCTTTATAAAGGAACTGGCAGTCAGATCTCAACTGTAGTGCACACTGGAGTGTAAGCTGGTTTGTCTCCTAGACTTGACTATCTTTTTTTTTTTCCCCACCTCCAAGCAGCTTGAGGGCTCACTTAGTACCCATGCAGAAAGTGGTAGGTGGCAACTGTAGTGGAACTGTGTTGTGTTGTATCAGTCTTCAAACCAGCATGACACTGGTCCCTGGGTCATAGAAGGCCAATGCCTCAGTGGCTTCAGTGGGTGCCAGAAACTACACACCCACCTGCCTAAAATGAAAGGCTAGAGCTGCCTGAGGAGAGAAGGTACTACATGAGCAAGACTGGACAAAACGCACAGTGGCATTTCTCTGGGGGCAGCTTGCAAGTAATCTGTTTCAGGACTTCTGTTTTGCTAGGAAGTCTGTCTTGTTGAATCCAGTCTTCTAGTAAAAACAAGCAAAATCTTGCAGCTCTGAGACTCTCCTGATTAACCTGGACACCTTCCTCAGTCTTTACTGCTTTCTTACCTTCTCTTTACACTGAGAAAATACTTGTAGAGTCTAATGTTTGCAAAGTATAACAAGTGGATTGTCTCATCTCTGGCTTGAACAAGCTCTTTCTATTTTGGCATGCTTGTGGTGGGTTTGTGCTGCTTTCCTTGATGTCCTTGGTCTGCAGTGAACTGAGTTTCAATGTCATGTTTTTTGTTTTGTCTCTTTTCCTGGCCAGAAGAAGGGTTGTGCCCATATGACCACGCTGCTCTAAAAGAAATGAAAAAGGAATTAAGAGGTCCTTGGTCTCAGTGAAAGTGGAGGAGGAAATGACAGCCACACTTCTGTCATAAGATCATTGTTTCAATCTTAGCAGTAAATCTAGCTTTGAAAATGATAATCTGTTGATGAACCTATAAACCAAATTTAGCTGATTTTAAGATTCCAAAGCTGTTTATGATATTTAATAATTTTGGCATTCAATTTAATAAAAAATCTGTCTGCATTTTCTAGAAGGTGTCAGAATCATGCTGCATATTTGGAAGTGTTTAGCTTTTAAAAAGGTGAAAAAGATGAAGCTGGTAACTTGAGTATCAGTCACACCACGCTTTTTTTTCGAAAGTACATAAATGTGTGGTTCTTGTTTAGTCACTGATCTTTGGGAAAATGTGAGAGTGAGCTACTACTGAAATTTTCACACAGTGTGCTTCCTGTGCCTAACAGGGATACTGCTTCTTCATCCTTGCTGTGGTTTTGGGCATTCCCCTCACTGCTACCCCCACAACAATTCTTGTGACAAGCTTCCTACCTAAACAATACTCAAATTATATTCTGTAGGGGTTTTAGTAACTATAATGGCATAAGTCATTCACTTCTCTTTCAATAAACACATAATAAAAATGTAGATGTCTATGTTTCCTTCATTTGGTTGTGCCTCTGAAATTCTAATCCCCGGATATGGTCAAAACTGCATTTGTACTTTGGAGTTTACATTTTTTGTAAAACTGAGCCAAACCTACCTGCATTACAAAAGCATGTATTTAAGGGCATTTGTTTCTTCTCCGTACTTCTCCTTCTTCTCCTTACTTAGAAACAACAGTTGTCTTCAGCATAAAATAGCTTTCCTGCTGTTCAGTTTGAGATAAGAGCCTAGGCCAGAAGGTTCAGATCAGTTCTTAACTTCCCGTTTTATTTAAGAATTTTGCAGTTCCATGTGTCAGAAGGGTCAGTTGCTTCACTGGCAAAAGGAGGAAAAAAAAAAAAAAGACATTAAGTATGAAAGTTAGATCACCCAGACAACAGAAATTCAGGAGTTCATACAGAGTTCTTTCAGAAGGATGAAATAAATGGACTTTGGCATTTACAAGCTGAGATCCATAATCATTAACTCACTTGACTTAGGAAAAAATGTTGTTGTTTCAGGCAGTTCACCAGGAAGGTACAGTCTTATATATGAGTGGAAATGAAGTGAACCCAGTTTTCAACAGGAATACTTGAGAACCAGCAGGTAAATTCTCTTCTAGTGAAGATCCCAAGTGAATTCCTGTGGATTCAGGAATCAGTACCTGTTTTGATCTTGATGTCTGCTCAGCTTCATCCTCAGTACTCCAGTCTTTTAAAGATTCTCCACAACCAGAAGATGGGTCGTGGGACTTGTGTTTGTTTTTATTTGCTGATTTAAACAGAGCCTTATGCTCAGCTTCACAGAGTGCCTTTGCCTGGATGACTGCACCATGACATCAGCAATCCAAACCTCCTTGGGAATACTCTAAGCTTAGTAGCCAGAAGAGTTGCACAATGAGAAAATCTGAGGGAGAAAAACCCATCCTCAGCGTTTGGCAGGGGAAACAAGGAGCGGTGCTGTGAGTGGATGTTCATCCAGCAGAAAAAGAAGTTGCGGAAAGAGGCTTTGTTCCCTTTTTAATCCAATGTCCTCTCTTCTGAGGCAGGAGTGTGAGCATCCTTTTGATCAAAAATAAGAGGAGTGCTCTGTGGCAAGGAAGAAGAAACCCCAGGAAGGAGTCAGAACAGAAGAAATAAGAGGAGGTAGGATGAAGAATATTGGAAGGGTGGGAGGGAAGGAGAGGGGAAAATCAGCCCTTGGTTACAGTAAGCATTTTATTTCTTGTGGCAATCTAGTGGAGAACAAATCTCAATTCACGCCATGATTTGCTTTGTAAAACCCTCAAGGGTGCAAGATAAAATTAGAAGGCCATCCCCCTTCTCTCTTCAGATTTGTTCTTCTTTTATATGGAATTAAATTCTCAATTTCCAAGTTTATGCTCCACAGTATGTGAGTAGACATAAACTCTTCTTTGGCACCTGACGCAATTTTAGACTATAGAACATCTAGAGAGGACAACTCCCAGCACAACGCTGAGTAGTGTTCAGTTCCAATTAGACTACACTGAGAGGCTAAAATTGGAAGCATTAATGGAAGATGTAAGCTCCTTTTGTAGCCCAGCAGAACCACAAGCAATGTGATACTTTCCTTGGTTTATGCTGTCGAGAACCACATCTGTTTGTCTGTATTTCACTGTTTCAGCTGAAAGCAGCAGGGAAAGCAATCCAGTTGCTTTCAAAATCACTTCAGCAAATGGCAGCACTGCTGAGGGTTAGTCACCTGCTCGTGCTTGTCAAGGGCTGGTACAGTAAGGCAGACAAACTGGAAAACCTAGTCTTGCACAGTGGAGTTATGGAGACGAGGCAAATCGATACTTCCTCACCCTCCCTTTCCTACTTGGCTTGTGCAGATGATGTTATTTGTCTTTCCAAGGATTTCCCCTTACTTACTGACGTTTTGAGATTGCTCTTGTAAAAACTATCCCAGCTCTCTCACTGTTACAGTCTTCAGCTTCATACCAGAACTGTTACTGGCATAATTACAGCTGAAACCAGAAGGAAATGAGCTGGCTCTGTGCTTGCTACAGAGACAGAGGTCCTCACACAGAAACAGAAGCTATGAAAAGGCAAAGCTCTGACGGGGAGCATGAGGTTATTGAATTGCAAGAAGTTAACGGGGAGGAAAGTACAGCTGATCATAAGAAGCCTCTAAATTCTTCAGAACCTGCAACGAGCAAGGTAGGAATTTCAGTTGCTCATCTGATGCTTGTGGAGCTCCTGGGGAAATACCACACAATGACAGAAGTGGCATTTTATAGAAACTTTGTGTAGGGGTTGTTTAATTTGTTTGAGGGATGGGGAAAGGTTTCTGGCTTGAAAACAAAGACTGAGAGCAAGTAAAGTGTATTTATTTTATTTTACATGATGAAACATTCTAGTTTTGAAGTCAGATATTACCATTATTATTTTTTGGTGCTGTCTGTGAGCTTTATCTTAGGAAATAAAAGTTGTAGTTGTACTTGGTATTCTAAGTTTTGCTTTCTGTTTTCATGTACTGCCAGTGGGATTGGGCTCAAAACTAGAAGGGAGAAATGTTGAAGCACACTAAAAACAGACTTTCTGAAGGAACAAATTAATCTGAAAATGGTGCTGCCAAAGAAAGAATAAGAATGTCCTGCAGTAAAGTTTGTAAATCATGCTGAATTCTTCCTCTTTGATCTTGGAGCAATTTGTGGTTGCATTTGGGTATTTATACAAGAGCGCCCCAAAGCCTCAATTAAGAGTAGTGCGTGAGTCCTGGGGTAGCCAGTGCCCAGCATTTAGCTTCAAGCTATGGGACAGACTAACGCTGCCAGACGAGCAGTATTTACTCATGAGTAGCTGTGATACAAAATTCTCATTACTTAAGAGCAGAGGGAAAATCTGTGGCAGAAATTCCACATTTCTGCGTGGGCAGATCTTTTGGGATGGCTGAACCCACCTGAGATCTTGGCAGCATTAGTCATGCTGTCTCTTCCTTCATGCTCCTGGCCAAGCTTCCTTGTGTGAGCACCATTCATCGTTTTAGTGTTGATCTGTGCCATTAAATAAACAGCTTGATTTCCTGTACCATATAGGGGGCCATCTCCTTCTCCTCTGGTCCGGTGAGCTGTACCAGCCTGCTATAGGATCAGGCAACTTCTGCGGAGATTCAAAGAGAAATAGGAGAAAGGGTGGAGGAGAGAGGCTCAGCTTCCTTGAGAAACTGCCTTGAGTTTCTATTCAGCCTTCCCCTTCCCAGAAATGTGTTTTCATCTGGGCTCTTTCTGTTGATTCTGGGATTTGATTTCCTATCCCATGAAGAATATTGGAAAATTATTATGCTCTGCTTCCTGTTCAGGCAGCAGATTAATCAGAATGGCCCTGTCCATTTGGGAGAGATTTTTTTTTTTCTGTTGCTTCTTCCTGGAGGTCTTGTGACGTTTATGGGCAGTGTCCAAGAGGGTGCTGGCCCAACTGATGAAACACCATTGCAGAGCTGAATGTCTACTTGACATCAATGCAGTTTACAGAGCTTGATTAGCAATTAATCTTTTGTGATGGCCTGAATATGTGACTTGTATTCTAGGTGGGAGTTTGGGCTTGATAACAGTCTTGACTGATGATACAAAGCTGATGTCATCAGTGTAATGCTAGATAGTAGTTACCAATTTGTTTTTTCAGATAAAAAAGTTATATACTAGTGTCAGGTATTAAACTGAAGGTTGTCTCTTCTAATACATTTTTTTAAATGAAAAAGAATCCCCATGTATATACATGACCACTTGAACATGTGCTGTAAGAGAAACTATATTAAGCCAGTTGCTCTTCATCCCCCACAGAAACGAAGTTCTCCATGGGGAGGTGTCTATAGAGGACACTTTGTCTACCCTAGTTCCTGGAGAGCTCAGATAAGCTCTTTCTGGGGATGTTCGCTCTCTCCCCCTGTGCAACTGCTGTTCCACTGAAGTTTTAAGCTAGCTGGAGGATGCCAGTTCAATTCATTAAAAAGTTTTCCATTGTGCTAGGTTCTTAGAAAGTTCAGAAGATGAAGAAAAGGAAACTAGATTAATGCTGCCAGCTAGCAGCTGGTTCCTGCCAATCTACCTATGTGTATCTCGGACAACCCATAACGTTTGCTTTGCCTCATTTGGTGCCAAAGACAAAAAGACATGGAGTTCATAGGTTTACAGTAGATGAGAGGAGGATAAATTAAAAGGAAAATATCCATTCATGCTATTCATTCCATTTTCTGTCTGTGGAACAAATTAGTTGGCGTTTATTTGTTTTATTATGTCACCTAAACTTGTTCTTTAATGTTAGTATAGCTGGGTTAGCCAATAACTTTGCTCTTAAATCTTAGTAAAAGTTAAATGAAATGTATGTATTGTCTTTTCACTCCTACATGAACATGCATGCAAACATAATTTGTTTGAAGGTAATTTCCTTGTCATCCAGAACAAGTGAGATTTGTAATAATCTTTAAGTCTACTCAGTAGCCTCCCAGTATTCAATCTTCTGAAGAAAAAGGGAGTCAGCTTTAAAAGTCTTAATTACTCTAGTGTTTTTTTTAAAGCAGTAATACCTAATGAATAGTATCTCACTTGCTTTGAGTGCTGGCATCCAGGAACTATGCAGGCTAACAGCATCAACATCACAGGGGTGAATTATTTTGCAAGTTCCTCCAGACACGTTTTTAGCTGGGAGACATGGCACGCTTTAAAAGAACAGCCTGTGGGACATGCACATCAAAATGAAGTAGTTGACAAAAATTGGAAGCAGTGAAAGAACCTTGCTAGCACCTCAGCTTTCTGAGCATTTCAAAAGTTGGAAACTGAACAAATGGGGAACACTACATCTCTCAGGTAGTAGCCTGCAGGTCTATCTTCTGTCTTGCACCAGTGCTTCAGGATGGGAACCCTCGATACAGAAAATTACTTACAACAAGACTCATTTATGTTGGGCTTTTTTTTGAGTGTGTTTCTATATGTGACCGTAGAGACATGCTTAAATATTCTTCCCACCTCATTTCATTAATCAAAATTCCCTTTCCTTTTTTAACTAGGGGAGAGATCAGTGGAAATCATGCAGGAAGATAATTTTCTGGAAGTGTAAACTATGGATGGTTTTAACTACAATTTTTGTTGTTTTGTTCCTGGTCATTCTCATCAGTCTAGCTCTATATTCTAGTAAGTACTCTTGGCTTGTTCTCTAATAAAAATGAGCAATATGTACAATCTAATAAAAATATTAATTGAACAGCAGCATCCAAAGTCCTGCTGAAAACTGCATAGGAGACTTGGGTGCCAATTGCAGAAGGTAGTGTGCTGAACAGAATAGGTGGTGAAGGCTTTTAATTGAGCAAGAAACCAGTAACTTGCATCCTGATGGGATGGCAGCTCTTGTAGCTAAGTGAGAGAGTATTACTAGAGTGAGAGCTAGGGTAGAAATGATGCTTGTAGCACCGCTGGAAGGGCAATGGATCATTCACCTCTCCTCATGTGATGTCTGTCAGATTCCCAGAGCAGATGGTTGTCATTGTTATTGATGGGGTGGGTCACAGTTCTCTGGGTGCTGTCACTTTTCTTTAGGTGACTCATGCTTTCTTTCTGTCACTCCAACACAGTCATTACCTAGCAAGTTTGTGTGAAAGCCACCTTGGAGAAAACCAGGAGGTTGTTGCTTTTTCCTCAATAATTCTGCTAACTATTTTTCCTACCCTTTCTATCTCCTTTTGGATACTAGATGTTTACACAGATGAAGATGATTATTGGTATACGGATGCACTGCTACAGAATTATCACAATTTTTCTGGAAAGTTCAACTTACTGTGTGGTCTTCCACACCTTTTCTCTGAAGACATTACTAAGAGGGTACGTGCTTCTTGGCAAAGCAAATTCTCCTTACATAGGTTCAGTGTTTTTCCTTTTAAGTGTTTTCTGTTTCTCTGTGTAGCAACTCAGCCGCTTATAATTCCACATAACTTGTTAAATTCTGAATTGTATTTTTGTAAAGAAAAACTGGCTGCTTTTAAGCACGTGAACAATTGCATTTGCCAGGGAAGAGGAAAAAAAGCAAAAAAAAGAAAAAGAAAAAAAAAAAAGGCTGTTTTTTACAATTTTTTTTTTTTACTTATTATTTGAGTAATAATTGAGACATGATCTTCACTTTTTCATTGAACCACTGAATAGCTTAGATAAGGAGAGGCCTGTAGAGGTCTTCTAGCCTAGAGTCAGATCTGCATTACATTCTCCTGAAGTGTATAATGTCAGTCTGGATTTATATCTGCCATTTACACTGAGCCATTGCTGACTGAGCAGTGGCTGAAGTGAGGCATGGCCATACTGGCTTAGATGTACTGTGGAATGGGAGTCTCAGCTGGGACACCTTTCTCTCTGCCAAGTTAGAATAGAAGGGCTTTTTGCCACTAATAAGAACCTAAGCCAAACAACATAAATTGCTCTGGCAACAAGAGCACATACTTTTAGTTCACCCTGAATGCCTTCCTTTGTGCTAAGGTAATACAATAATCACTCAAGCACACAGATTAACTTGTCTGTCAAGCTTAAATGGAATGTGTACCATTTCCAAGGCATTTATTTGCAGATATTTGACCTTCGGCACCTGTGTTTATGGCCCTTAAAACACCTTTATAAGAATGATTCATTGTACTGTCTTTTGTGGGGAAGGTAGAAATTGAATGGAAGAAATACCTTATTTTAAAAAAATTTTTTTTTTCTCTCTAAGATAACAGATGTCTACAGCTCATCTCCAGCTCTACGACGCTACTTTAGATCTGCTAAAGTGGATTATGTCAGGTAAGCAAATTTATTACCAAAATTATCAGAAATTTACGAACTTTGGGTGAGATGTGTACCTATGTAAATATGCATAACATTTAAATCTGTGAAAAATAGAACGTTCTGGGGAGAGTGATAAATATAGGTAGTGAAAACTTGACAAAGGATCCTCTGGTCTGGTGTAAAAGACAAGTCCTACTAGTAGTATATAATGACAGTAGCATTTTGTTACTGTTGAGTATCTTCTCTGCTGTCTTTGATTCCAAGTGCAGGCCATAATTAGCTTATTCTTATTAAGAAGAAAATGAGCTACTGGAATCTATGACAGTTCGTTACAGATGAAGAGAAGCTCAGCTCATGGTTCCAGAGAAACAGTAGAGGTGGGAAGAAGGGGAAAAGAACTTAGGCTTGCCTTGCAGAGGCAGAAGAAAGCTTCTAACCGGAATACAGAGGAAATCTTACCGTCAGCAGAAACTGACACCGAAGGAAGGCTGAGGAGTTCACTGTGTTTTAGACACGCATGTTTTAAGCTATGAAGATTCCACAGGAGTGAAACTAAGAAGTTGCAGGAAAAATGAGGCCGGAAGGCTCTGCTGTAGTGCGGTCCTCTCATGGAGAAGTAGCAGTGTGGCAAATGCAATTGATCCCAGAGGGCTTCTGAAAATGCAGTGTTGCAAAGTGGATGGGGAAAACAGGAGAACATCATGGGCAGAAGGTTAGCAAAAGCTCCAGATCCTTGAACTGGGCCCAGAAGCAGACCTGAGGGTGCTTTGGGGAATGTGTTCCTATGCACCACCAGCCATGGCTCACTGAGTGAGCTTTAGCTTCTTGGCCTTTTGGGCATACATAATGATTTAGATCAAGTACAAATCTTTAGTACTGTGTATGTACTAGCCAATCTGTGTCTCTGCCTCTTTTTCCTTGTGCAATTTCTTTTTTTGGTATTCTAAATTGTTTGAATAAAATGGAGCTGTCTATTTGTACTTAATGGAGTTGGTAGATCACAAATCTCCAGAGAGGGACTGTAGTTAACTTCATCTGTTCCAGAGCTCGGGCTAGAAGCACAGCTGGGTTGTGCCAGACTCTGCTATCAGGAGAGCAAGTTTTTCTGTAGGTGTTTAGCTAAGTTGTGTGCCAGATGTTGCAGCAGCTATTCCCTTATCATTATATGTTTGTTAGGCACAAATGCCGAAAGCCTCATCCTCACATATCTAATTGCCCTTTGTGCATTGGAAAACATGCCTCAGGTATGTGCCCAGTTTCTGTTAATGTCAAGAAGTACTTGGAGAAGAGAGGGGAAAAAAAGAAATGGGATGCTTAGGTGGCAGGTTTTATTTCTATTTTTTAAGATGCTTTTCTTTAGAAAAGAGCTTAAAGAAGAAATCTGTGCCAACTTTGTGAGAATTCAGCCTCCTCAAGGAAGAAAGGATTCATTGGTGACTCACAGGCATTCATTCTTGGCTTCCTATTTTTCAGTAATGAAAGCTCCACTGTATTTTACCAACTAGAGTTCTTTGTACCGCCATCAACAGAGGGGTTTATGGAGAATGTAATGAACCCAGACTTTATAAGGAATGTTCTACTTCAAAATATTTATGATGAAGAAGATACTTCTAATCCCGGGGCATCTGAATGTACCAGGTTAAAGCTTGACCCAGCTTCTCTCGCATCAACATGTAAGTACTGTACTTTAGAGGGGCTGTTTACAAAGAGCACAATTATTTACTTGAAAAGAGGGAGATCTTTCTGGAAAGATGTTGAGATTTATTAGCTCATGTTTTGCACAACTTTGTTAAGGTAATTGTAAAATACTCTGTTTACAAGAAAGTCTTGTTGTACCTAGCTTATAAACCAGAATTCTTTATTTGGTCCTGTAATGAGAGATTGAGTAGTGATGAAGATGCTTAGCTACAGAATCCAACCAAATTCTTCTGATCCCCTCTTGCATTTAATGCACACAGTTAAAATCTCGTGTATGTGTGTACCATAACAGGGGGCAAAAATAACTCCAGTTGGTTTTCCTCATATTTAATTTGTATTTAAATGTTTGTAAAACAAATTTAAATCCAAGTGAAAAGGATTAGCAATTTGGGAGTGAACTTCTGATGAATTAACAGTCAACAATGAAAAGGGAAAGAATTCTTGGGAGAAATTTTCGTATACACAAAGATATCTTTTAAATGAACCAAATGTTCCAATTTCCAGATTTTCTAGTAAAAAGGCAGTGATTCCAGTGTATTTAGGTCTGTCTTTATTGAATTTAGGTCTGCCTTTATTGAAATATCAGTATAAAAGTCTTATGAGCTTTGAAGTTTCACTGAAAATAGTTCAGGGAGCTGTTGTGTTGTGTTGTGTTTTTCCCTGAATTTATTGAAACATACCTAAGTGCCTTCAGAATAATTCATAAGGTGATTATGGCACAAAGCCTCCTAAAGTTCAAGAAATGTTTGGACAATGCTCTCAGACATATAGCCTAATTTTTAGGTAGTCTTTTGGGGGGAGGGAGAGGAACAGGAGTTGGATTCAGTAATCCTTCTAATTCCCTCCCAGACTGGAATATGAACCTGGACTAACACATCACAGAACATAATATATAGGTACAAGTAAGATTTGTGCTTAATTCATGAGATTACCAAGGAAGTAAAGAATGAAGGGACAAGAAATTAACAAGTCACAAATTCTAATCCTAATATTATTTTATTCCTTATGTTGGTAATATTTAAAGAAAAAAAACATACATAAATCCACTGTAATACTATAAAAGGGGCAGGAAAGAATACTCTGAAATATCTAACTAAAATTTAGTGTTAATAATGTGTTTTTTTATTTTCAGGAAAATAATGGACAGACTCCTCATCTTCCTTACCTCTTAGAAGAGGTGGTCTTCTACTGTCTATTAGTGATCTCAGGTTAGGGAGTCATTCAACAGGTGGAAACACTTCTAAAGATGTTCTTTAAATGAAAATGTGGTATTGGTATGAGAGTGCCTTACTCCTAACACATTGCTACCTCCTTTATTTTTGTGTGGAATTATAGGTAGATCTTCAATCTTGTGAAACTAACATATTTTGTCTGAATAGGGCTCTGTTGGCTTCCAACCCCTCTGATTTTTCTTTTTTTCTTTCTTTTTTTATTAAGTTTTTAATGAATATGGATTACTTGAATGATCTGCTAAGGCAAATGCCTCATTCCTTCTGCTCTTGGCTTATAAAAAATTATCTGCACAATCTCATCCTTAATGCTTACATCTACCCGTGCTCATGTCTTTTCCTTTTCTTCTCTGCCACCTTCATCTGCCATATCTCCCCAGTGCTCTTTCCTCTCAAAACAATCAAAAACTTACATATACTTTCTATTTTCAAAACTTTTGCACTTCCTTCTTAGGTGAATTAGTACTCACATCATCCCCTTGTTCATCCTATAGTCTTCCCAGAAAAGGTGGTGTCTGATCTGTTTTTCTCTTCTGTAATGTGAAATAGAAATGAAGCAGGAAGAAGCATTGGGAAGACTCTAATGCATCTGAATGCTGCAGCAATCTTTCAAATCTGTCAAATTAGCTGTGTACTTTGCTAATTAGCTACTGGTTCTTGTGAAAAGACATCCATTGGATTCACAGCTCTAAATTCAAAGGAAAATGAGTTTCTGCTCTACTTATACCTCCTGCTCTGGCAGTGATGGGGAAAAAAAAAAAAAAAAAGAACAAAACACAAAGAAAAGAAGAACCATAAGTAAACAGATGCAAAATACTTTAGCAAGACAGTGACAGTTGTTCTTGATGACAAGAGATCATATGGGACAGACGAGTGTCAAGAGGAAGATGCTGAGGCAGATGATGTAGGCCAGTGTAGCGTGAGAGTTACAGCCAGTAACTGACTATAACATGAAAGCTAAAAGTTAAGCATTAACTTCATGAATAATGTGATACTTCACTACCATGTTAGTGAAGTATAACTTTTTCTCACTTACAAACATTTTTAGCCAGTATAAATATTACTATTGTTGCATAGATAAATTTATTTTAAGGAATTTTTTGTATTGTGAAAAATATCCTAGGGAAAATAGCTTTTTTGTTTTTCTATTGTTACTAGTTTATTTAAAGAGTAAACTGAAAACTAAACTATGCATTAAATTATTTATTTTTACTCTACAAGTGATCATTTTCTTTCTTTGGCATTCTTTCAGCATTTTGAGTTGAAAAATAGCAATGGGAATCCTGAATGGTGACAGCAGTATGAAGGGTCTGTCTGCACTCAAATGATTGTTGTTGTAATTTTATCTGAGCTTGGGGTTGGGGAATGGTGTAGAGCAAATCAGGATGTCACTAAGCTCACATCTATGATTAATTCTGTCCCCATCCCGATTTGTAAAATGTAGCACTGGCTATAAGTACCGTAATTTCTCTTTTCTTGCCTCATTTGATGAAATGGTATGATTGTATATTTAGGGCTATTATTTCTATACATGTATCTAAAAAACAGCAGCAACAACAAAAAGATATACAGATACACAAATGTTGTGCATTAACATAGTATGCAGCATACAATTAAAAGAGATACTCTTATTCTGGGGAAGGACAAAATTCATAGTTTGCATAGTTTATCCCAAAAGCAGAAGCTTATGGAAATGACAATGGCAAGAAAATAGTTTGCCTTTGAGATGCTGCTTGATATTATTGCTCTTACTGCTTAAGGTGACTGAATGTGCCAACACTTCTTTATCTTGATTCTGTTTCAAAGAACAAAAAAATAATAATCACTTCTTTACGAAGACACTTCCATGTGCATTAAGAATTAATGAGGAGAAACAAGAAGCTGCAAAGTATTCATTTTTTCCCTGCTGTTCTCTGCTCCAGATTTTTTACCCATGCAATTCACAGGGAAGAATGCAGTGAAGTTGTAGCAAGATGTAGGACTGCTAAGATGATCAGAGAGCTGGAGCACCTCTCCTATGAAGAAAGGTTGAGGGAACTGGGCTTGTTTAGTTTGGAAAGGAGTAGGTTCTGGGGGACCTCATTGTGGCCTTCCAGTACTTGAAGGGAGCATATAAACAGGAGGGGGAATGGCTGTTTATGAGGGTGGATAGTGATAGAACAAGGGGGAATGGTTTTAAACTGAGACGGGTAGGTTTAGTTTAGATATTTGGAAGAAGTTTTTCCCACAGAGGGTGTTGACACACTGGAACAGGTTGCCCAAGGAGGTTATGGATGCCCCATCCCTAGAGGCATTCAAGGCCAGGCTGGATGTGGCTCTGGGCAGCCTGGTCTGCTGGTTGGCGACCCTGCACATAGCAGGGGGTTGAAACTAGATGATCACTGTGGTCCTTTTCAACCCAGACCATTCTATGATTCCATAATTCAACAGAAAGTATCCAGCTTTACAGCATGTCTCCAGATGTACTTTGAACTCTAATTGAAGGAAATGCCAAAAAAAGGCAGTCATATCTGGTTACCTCTTAGAGGTAAATTGATAATACAAAAGAAAATAACCAGTGACATAATAAATACCTTATCCATTAGGATCAGAATAGTGTGAAAACATTTCATCAAGTTAAGTAATTTGGATACCAAGAAAGATTTTATATCAGAAAAATTGCACAACACTTTTTTTCAAAATGTTTTAATACAAAAACAGAGGAAAAAAAAATACATGCGGTAGCAAGAACATTAGCACAGAATCACTTTATGATCTCTGGTTAGCAGATGAATAACCAGTTTCAACCTGGACATGTGTGATCAGAAATGCTTCGTGCAGTAGGTCGATGGACTATGAAGAAGTTGTGCTCTGCCACTGCAGGGAGCCAAAACTGAGAGTCCAGTAGAAGAGAGCTGAAAGAGTTATGTGCCAGATGCAGCACCAGGGAATCCCTTGCTGAGAGGTGTGCAGTTGCTGCCTGTGCAACTTTGGGATCTTCAGTGGTTTCATGGTCTTCCAGGTGGCAGTGGCTTGAAGTGCCTACACTTTTTATTTGTTTATTTATTGTGTGCAGTTTGTTGCGTTCTTCATTCTATCCAGCTTTGTTAAGACTTCACTCTGTGACAAGTAATATTGCATTAAGGGTTGCTGAGGAGAACAACTAGAGAAATGATGCCTTTATCCGGGTTGTATCTTTGTGTGTATAGTGATATATATGAAGCAGGCCAGAGAAACTCTGGAAGAGCAAGATCACCTAGAACAAAGTTTATTATTATTTTTTTTTAAAAGGAGGCGGTTATTATTATTGAATTTTTGATATTTCTATAATAAATTCTATTACATCCCTTAAAAAAAAGGCACTGTAAAAATCCTGAAAATCTGGAAAAATCATCAAGTCTCAATTGCTTCTAGCAAAAAGCACTCCATTTTCTATAGAGAAACATAAACATTGCTTTGCAATGGTAGCTACTGCTGATTCCTCTTGTTTTAATTGTTAAGTCCTGTATCCTCTCCATGCTTCTTTTGGTGATTGCTTTTTCAGATTTGTCTCATCGGGACTGACTAGAATACATAAGCTTTTATAACATAACAGAGATGCTCTCCAGCTTGTTTGAAGAGTCAGCACAACAGATGGGATTAGGAAGGCTGCATGCTGCCAGCTTAAATATTCACGTAGCTCCCAGGAATGCCATCAGAGCAGAAAGGCTTCCTTTCTAATGGATCAGGACATAATCGTATGCATTCTGGTCTTCAGAGTAGGTGGTATATTGCTTGCTCTTAGGTATGTTGACAGTTGCGTATTCTGTCTGAGTTTCCATGTTAGCTGCATAGGATTCAGGTTTGACATTGTAGCTGACAGTAGAATACCACATTCCACTGGTATTCATAGAGCCTTTTTGGTCACTGTGTTCCTGAGAGCAGGGAGAGGGAGAGAGAAAGAGACATGAATTGGCTTGAGCATGGTAATACCCTCTTGCTGAAGAATCTTGCAGCGCTCCTGCAGTAGTGTTAATGCTCGTATGTAATAATGAGAAGGGTTTGCAGACCTGCAGCTATTTCCCTTTTGTGTGGACCACAGCTGCACACAGGAGCATGCAGCAGCACATAACTGCTGCGCAGCTGGATGGTGATGGCCTGACGTGTTCTGAGATTGATACTGCCTGCTGGTGGATTACGTGAGAAAACTTTCATCACACCATGCACATGGGAACACAGCAGCACATATAGGGGAGTCTGAATCATCCTCTGCCCTGGCTGCACCCAGGGACTGGGACTATGAGTTAGCTGGCCCGTGTGCTTGCCTGCTGGTGCCTGGAGAGGTCCAAGTGCCAGCCACCAGCACAAGCTGGGCTCAGGAGTAGCACTTAAAGTGAGCGTGGACATGTGGCTCCTGGAAGGGGCCCAAGTATTGCAGGGGATGCAAGGACAGCTGCCCTCTGCCTGGTGGCCCTCTTCTAGCATGTTCCTTGGAACCAGAGAGAGGAAATTATTCATTAATGAATGAGAAGATAACATTGCATGAGTAGCTGCCTTCCCAAACCTGTTGAAACTTGCCCACTCTTTAACTCCTGTGCATGCCTGCTAATGTGTTTTGGGTGACTGCTCATCCAGGTAGGCAGAAGGATGACTCATTAAATCCAAAAGAGCGCAGTGAACTGGATCCAGAAGTTAAAAATTTACTTGCCCTGATGCTTGATTTGAATTCACAGAGTAATAAAGCTAGCAAGTAAATACAGCTTTTCTGGTGGCATTCACTGCTGTCTGGTGCATTAGCAGTATGTTTAAGTGAATTTTGCTGTGATCATGCTGACATTTGTAGCAGAGCTACTTTTGTGTTCTGTAAGTGGAACAAAGGTATCTGTTGCATGAGTTATTAAACCCAAGCAGTTATCTTTTGTTTTTCAAATCTAGGTTTGAGAAATTGTCATTGGAATCACAGAATCGTAGAATTGCTCAGGTTGGAAAAGACCTTTAAGGATCACCAAGTCCAACCACAACCTAACCGTATTACCCTAACAACCCTCTGCTAAATCATGTCCCTGAGCAACACATCCAAACAGTTTTTAAACACACCCAGGGATGGTGACTCAACCACCTCCCTGGGGAGCCTATTCCAGTGCTTAACAACCCTTTCTGTAAAGAAGTTTTTCCCGATATCCAACCTAAATTTACCCTGGCACAACTTGAGGCCATTTCTCCTCATCCTGTCACCAATGAGAGGAGACCAACCCTGCTCTTGCTGTAAGCACCTTTCAGGTATTTGAAGACAACAATAAGGTCTCCCCTCAGCCTCGTTTTCTCCAGACTAAATGGCCTTTCTTCAGTTGCTCCTTTCTTCAGTAGGGCATATTGGAACATAATTACTGAGGAATCTGTCAGATATTCTCAGTTGTAACAATCATCTTGTCTATTTGGGTTCTGCTTGGTATGGAAGATCTCACAACATGAGGGAAACAGTGCTTTGAAAACAATTCCTGAGTTTTGAATTGAGGTTTTGCACAATTTTTTGAGACTTAGAGATGACAGAAATTTTAAAGAGTGAAGTGATAAGGGAGGACAAGCTTAAGAAAAGGAATTCCCTATCTTTTTGCAAAGACCAGGCTGTCCCTTTCCCTAGCCTCTGTTAGAAAGAACTGGAAGGACAGCAGCATTTCTCTTAATATACCTGAAAATAAGAACAGTTAGGCAGTTTATTTTCATAACTAACTGGCTCTAAATCCACCAAGTGAAGTCTGGTGTGGTTCTTGTTCCTTCCAACACACAGGTCTACCCAAAACTTAATTGCAGCCACACATTCCAGTGTGCTTGCAACCTATGAGTTTTGCAAAGCTGTTGTCATCAACTTTCTCTTATCAGTGGGGGGAATTAAGTGTGGAGGTGGAGTGATTTGTCCCACACATTCGCAGCACATGAGGAGTGTGTATGAAGACTCCTGGCACTTTGGTTGAGTCTTTCATTAGCCATAGACTGAGCTTAATACTTGGAAAGGGCTATCTTTGTATTGTAGTAAAGACTCTCCCAATACTGTCTTCACATCTTGCTCTGTGGATCATACTTGGGACCAAAAAGTCTCAAGACAGCTACTTGACAGGTTCCCCATTAGAGTTCCACCCGCTCCTTTTTTCTTCCCCCTCATCTCACCCCACACCCACACAAACAATGAGCTCATTTAATCACACCCTTTTCTGTTATCTTGCCCACCTTCTTAAAATTTTCTGTTAAACACCCACATATCTACAGGCAACTTTTGCTTTGCTGCTGTCTTAAAGAAAAAAAAAAAAACAAAACAGAGCAGGCTGCTAAATGGCAGCACCTTTTTCTGCTCTCCACGGGTTTTCTGGTGATTGTTTATGATTGGTGATTTAAAAGACAACTTCCCTTATCCTCTGCTTTTCAAAGCAGAAGTAGCAGACCACAGGTATTCAGCTGCTGTGTTCTGAAGGAATCATAGAATCCTCTGAGTTGGGAGGGACCCTCACGGGCTAGTCCAACTACCCTGAAATGAACAGGGACACCTACAGCTCAGTCCAGTTTCTCGGAGTCCCATCCAGCCTGACCTTGAATGTCTCCAGTGACTGGTCAACCACCACTTCTCTGGATAACCTGCTTCAGTGCCTCACCAAAAATAATCTCAGCAAATGAACACAATGCACCAGTTGGATGCCTTGGGCAGAAAGGTTCTGCTGTCCCTCCTGTTCCCTTTGGGGAGATGAGTGTGGGCAGATAAGCAGGCACACACCAGTGGGTGGCTACCTCTTCAGCTACCTCAGGGTGCCTTACCAGAGCTCCTGGTTCTGACCCCAAACAGGGAAGCAAAATGGACTGGGCAATATGACATCACGCCATCCTCCTGTGTGCCCTGTCATGCAGTACAGACATTTGATCTCTTGTGTTTTGTAAGAATCCAAATGTTTAACTTGACAGTGCCTGCTTTGAGGCTTTTTTCCTCCTCCTAGAGGCAGGAAGGAATTGGCACCAGAAACCTTGATCTGTTCCAGAAGAGATTTAGCCATTCATTTAATACTTCCCAAGTATTAAATCTCTTTTATTCTTTCAACTGGAGATTTCTATTGGTAACGTGAGTTGGCAACAATCTAGATAAAAGGCTTTTTATTAAAAGACGCCATGCTGAAACTAAAACATTTTTTGCAGAAAGCATGCCAATTTTGATGAAGCTGCAGGCAGCCGAGGGGAAATGGCTATGATGGGGAGGAGAGGGCAGTACTCCTTAGAAGCTAACAAGGGAAGGTGATGGACGTCTCTTTTTTTCAGTCAGGAGGATGCCTTGGGTGAGCAGTGAAAGCACATGCTTGAATCATTACCTGGGCAGGGCTCGGCGGGTGACTCTCGGTCTGTGCTGGGAAGAGAGGAAGCAAAGAAGTGACTGCCAGTTCTTGTACAGCCAGAGGGATATGGGGTGTGGGAAGGGAAAACCCCCGGGGTTCTCTCTGGGTACTAGAGAAATCTGGTGGATGGTAAAGATTATTTTTTTTCTTTGGTTTAGCACACACACCTTGTCATGTTACTCACTGACTACAGTGAAACCCAGACAATTAACTTCATTGGTTCAGAAGTTTGGGCTTATCTAGCAGCTTCTCTCTCTGTCCCTTGACCCTGGTACAGAGCTCTTTGCCTCATCCTTTCTCACAGCTTTATTTTCAGCTGCCTATGGGGTTCTTACTGGGAACCCAATTATTGGGAAGTTGGTTGAGCTGTTGGTTGCTCCTACAACATTTCAGAGCTGAACTTTCACTTCTGCCTCAGATAGCAGACCTTGAAGCATGCCTGCTTTGCAACTTAACTGAAGGGAAGGTGTCAGCCCTTCAGCACTGCATTAAGGCTGCCATCCAGAGACCTGGCAGTGGTTTCAAATAGCACAGTGCTGCCTCAAGGCTGCTATGAGATTGCCAATATACGCAAACATACACTAGAAGCTGCTCCTCTTGAGCAAGTTGTCAACTCATGAGAGCAGTGCTACATATTATACTTCAGTGGATGAACTGTTTTACCCACTGACAGAAAAGATAACAATATGAACTGAAACCAAGATCTCGTGGTTTATGTGAATGCATGTGATTCCAACCACATGAGTCTTCCCTATTTACGTATGTAATATGCCCAAACTATTTCAGTAGCAGAACACCTGATAGAGTCCACAGGTTTGCTCTTCATTTTTAATCTTTCAGCCATTAAATACTAAAGCACGTGAAGGTGCTCTGCTAGATATTTAAATATAAAGCGTGAAGACACTTTTTGCCCAAACAGAAAAACATATATTTAGAACCATAGAATTATGGAATATCCCAAGTTGGAAAAGACCCACAAGGATCGCTGAGTCCACTTCCTGGCTCCACACAGGATCAGCCAAAATCCTAACGCTGTGTCTGAGAGCACTGTGCAGGAATTTCCTGTGTTCTGGCAAGCTCAGTGCCATGACCACTTCCCTTGGGGAAGGTTGTATTTGTGCCTGTGTTTCTAGGAAAATTCCTAAGACAGCACAGTTACATTGGAGTACCCCATGGCTGGGGCTGTGGTGCTTCAGGGTGGTTGAGGGTCCCCATTCCCCTGGAGTGTTGGAGGAGCACCTTTACTTACTTCCCTTGTCAGAGTATCTCTTCCTCCACACAGGAATGCTCATCTTCCACCTGGAATGCAGGGAAAATGGCAGAGGGTCAGCTCGGGTGCTGGTTAGACCTCACACTTCACTGCCAACCCCCAGGAGCCTGTGATTACATGGGCAGATCCCTCCTGCTTTAAGACCTGTCCCTTTACTTGGCATTTTGGCCAGCTCAGCCTTTCCCCAGACCACTCAGGGAGGAGCGTGCAGTGGGCACTGGGCATTGCAGTGTCAAGCAGCCTTTATGCCTGTGTTAAACAACTCCATATGGGTGAGCAAGCAGGAAATGCATGGAAGACAAATGGGAGACCCAGCCCGGTGTCCCTGTGCATTATTCACATCCATCTGCCCTTTGGTGTGTCTCAGTGACAATCAGGAGGAATGGCAAGGAGGCGACTGTGCAGCACAGCTACGGGCATAGGGGTGATGGTAAGGGCAGGCAGGACTGCTCCTGAGAGACCCAAGCTCTGGCCACTGAGGTACTGTTTGCTCTTCAAGCAGAAGGTGATGCAGCTTTAAGTACTGAAATTATCAGGCATATTTAGCCCTTCAAATTACACCAGTACGACAGTACACAAATGCACTGTTAGCAAGGTTTTTTGGTAGTAACAACTAGGTTCAATGGAGCGGTACTATTGCTTATATTTTATAACTCTATGCTTGTAAAATTCCTGTAAGGTAACTCATGAGCATTTTACAACACTGTGTTGGTATCTAAGTGATATAATTGCATATATTCTAAAAGCATTCTCAGGGAATATGAAGCTGCCAAATCAATTTGAGACAGGAAATGCTCTTGAGCAAACGGCTTGCTTGTTCATCTGAGCAGTGAGTCTCTTTCTAATTGCATATTTAGATTGTATTTTCCTTTTCCAGGACCTGAAGTAAATAGGTGTTCCCATCATTATTGCTGCTATAGACACGTTATTACTAAGGTCCTACTTGTTTCCCATGCCATCTAAATTTGGCAAGTAACATGAAATTTTCTTTTTGCACATCTACGGTGTTCTTATCAGAGCAGCAGAAAGTTTTCAAACATTAGTGAATATAAGCTCCCAACTTCCCATTCAAGGGGAGAATTTACTTCTCTTGTTGCAGTTGAGAATAAAGATAAAATTGATCTTGCCTTACTTCAGATGCTCTACCTCATTTTCTTTGCAAGTTTTATTAAATGCACTGAGCATGAACTCCTCTAGTTTAGCTGGAGAGACCAGTGCGAGTGCTTCACTCAATTTGCTCCTACAAGTTCTATAAGGGACACTTTAATTAAAATTGCATATGTATTGTTATGTATATTCATAATATACATAGTTCATATTGACTATATTGTAATGCGAGATATCACACATTTGATACCAGTATTTTTGTCTTCTCATCTGTTCATTCATCTGCATTTTATTTATACTCCTTTGGCTTCTGATTTTTCAGTTGTTCACTTGGAATGAGAAGTGATACAGGCCATCAGAATTGTAGAATCATAGAATTATTAAGGCTGGAAAGGACCACTAAGATCATCTAGTCCAACCACTGACCCAACGCTACTATGCCCACTTGGATAGCTCTTTTCCTTTGATAAGGTTTGGATAAGGCTCGGATGGCTCTTTTCCTGGATAGCTGAAAGAAAAATACCACGTTTCTGTAGCAAATTAGACCTTTGTAGTGCTGCACAACCCCTAGATAAAGTTGTCTTATTTAGTCAATAATGTGGATTTCTCTGGGAAAATATACTGTGATCTGAGAATTTTAAAAGTTTCTCAACATCTGTGCTCACACAACAGACATGCAGGCTCCACAGCAGGAAATGTCCAGTTGGAGGACTAGAGCTGGATTTGTCTGTGGTTGGAGGGGCTTGGGGATTGCATGTTGCTTTTTGGGTTTTTTAGTTAGCTTGTTTGTTTAGGTAATTATATGTATAGATTTATCAACAAAAATTCTGGGAAATAGATCTGGCTAGCAGTTTCTAAACAGAAGGAATGCAATTAAAATAGAAGCAAAACCAAAACTGGTTGTCTTCAGCTTTGTAGTTTTGCTTTGCTCTGTGCAGAGAAACTGTTTGAACTCTTCTACAGGCTTCAGACCTGTCACATGGGGGAAGTGGTCATAACAAAAATAGCAGTGACACGAAAACCTAAGATCTCCAAACAAATGGGATGAAGTGGTGGATTTGGGAATATGTATGCTGTCAGCAAGGTTACATACATATTTGTAAGGAAGGACAGCCAGTCTCATGTTCTTCCACAAATATGATGTTCTTGGTCCTCTGAGCATTACTGGAGCATTACTGCATGAGGCTTCTGGAGAGAGGACTTCAATGGGGAGCTGCTGCAGCTCTTCTCTGTCTAACCTGCCCTCCTTCAACAAGAGGTTATGGCCTGGAAATAGTTTTGCTCCCGCCTGGTTCCTTAAATTAACTACCTCTGGTATAAAACTGCCAGACCCCCAGAAAAACAAATATCAACCACTTGCACTCATCTGGTTTATTTCTTTTCCAGTTCTGGTTAAAGCTACTCAGTGGAGATGCAGACAACTGGGTGGTGTGGGTGCACAAACCTCATTTGTTAAGAACTTGAGCTGATAACACATAAGCTATAAACAAAGAACTAAAGTCTTTGAGGAGAACTTTGATGCCAAGTTACACGCCTAAAACCTTGCACCAGGTGCTTAGAAGGGCATTCATGCAATGCTGTGGGTTTGGGTCCACAGTAATACCAAACACTGTGATGGATACAGGATCAGGATGGGCTGACTGCCAGCAGATGTTCACCAGCCCTGACATTTTTGGAGTTGGCCGGGGCACCCCATGCCACCCTCCCTCTGGAGTGTTGGAGGAGCACCTTTACTTACTTCCCTTGTCACAGTATCTCTTCCTCCACACAGGAGGCTGCGGGTCTGGGGTTGGACCTACAGAGCACAATGGAGCAGGATGCTGAGTCATTGCATGAGTTTTCTGAATAGAAAAAACATCCTGCTGTTTTTTCATCCTACTGATTTCTGCAAGGCTTGTGATTTCTCGGAAAGACATGGATTTATCAGCAATTGGGCGACTGTGACCAAGGAGTGACATGCCACACAGAGCTGAGGGTGGGATGGTGCTGCTGACTGACCCGGTCAGGCATGACGTGGGCTGCTGATATTACCTGATATTACCCAAAAGGGTAGCTCATTAGTATTAGTGCTCTACCACACACGTTTTTTGCCAGCAGCTTGTTTCTGGAAAGGAGTCAGGAATGTTAAAAAGCAGTGGGAATCCTGTCCATGTAAGTTGTTCCAGACACTTAAAATCATGGGGATTCAGTAGGCTTGAGAGCCAAGACCCTACAGGCACCCGTACAGGTTAGGACCACCAGTTTCACATGGACTTTCTTGGCCTTGACTGCTGGAAAGAGCAGGATTTCAAGTTTTGGGAACTTTAAGCCATTTCCCCTGAAGATCACCTTAAAAAGTTGTTCCCTATACCTCAGTCAACATGGAGGTGAGGGATGCTTTCTCTTTGGAAATGAGCAGAACATTTAATTTTGGCAACAGCAAGCCTTATCTGAGCTCCTTAAGGCCAAGCAAGCTGTCAGAGTACAGTGGTTTTCCAGAAAGTGGTGTTAACAGAGAGCTCTGGTGACCACCTTTTGGAAGTGCAAAGGCAAAGACTAAGAATGAGGGGGTAATTTAACATCAGCAAGGCCAACACACAAATACTTGACAAAGCAATGGCAAGATGGGCTGGGTGGTTGGATGGGAGAGTCCTCCGGGTAGGGCTGCCTATCCCAGGCATCTCTTCCTACATCTGTGCATGTGGGGTAAGGCATCCTTAGAAATCCCAAGTTGCTTTAGGATGAGCCATTGCTTTCCTACAGCAAAAATCTGTTTGCGTTAGGGAAAGCCACTGCTGCACATAAATACAGTATATTTATATATAGTGTAAATATAATCTATCTATACATCTATGTATGTAGAAGGACACCCTTATGAGATGCGGCTCATCAGATGACAGATGCCAAGGTCAACCTCTAAATGCAGTTTTCCCAAATGTCCTTCCCTGGAAGGCCAGGGCAGCTGACAAGGATGCTCTACTCCTTGTGTATCATGCTTGTAATATCTTTCCCTGCCTCAGTAGGCTCTGAGTGCTGTAAACCTAGGGGCGTCACCTCTGTAAAGAACAGTCCATGGCAATACTCAAAACCATATTGTCCATCTTAGTTTGCTCGCTAAATTATCCTTGTTTATTCAAGAAACTCCACATGGTGCCCTACCCAGTCCTTTAAAGTTGACTCATTGCAGGTATAGTTTTCTCAAATTCTAATGAATTCACTCTTTTAGATCTATTCTAATGAAGCATAAAATGATATTGAACCTACCTTATTTTTGGCTGACAGTTTCCCATCCTTCCACTGGATCTCTGCACCCTTGAGTAGCCGATTTTCAGTGTGGTTTCCCTGCTTTCTAAATTTGCTGTACAGTATACGTTACCAAATTAATCTCACTGATCAGAGAGGCTCCTTACCTCTTCCACTCAGATACTGAACACCAAATAAAACACTCAACCACAACCACAATGTGTGGAGGTGGGGAAAGTAGGAGGGGAGAATGAATGAGTGACGTGGCTTCCTGAGGCACCAAGGCTGGAGTGTGTTGCGCTGGCGGTCTCCCCAAAAAGGATGATGAGCTGCAGCATGAACTCCCTCTAGGATCCCTCATCTGAAGTAGCAACAGGAAACCTGAGTGCCTGGCCATCTTGACCTTCTAAGAAATGGTCTGACAAACCAAAACGTTAAAAAAAATAAGATCTTCAGTCCCGTCAAAAAAACCCATAACTTTTGTTGCTGAATCCTCTTTTGCTTTCTTTTTTTTTTTTTAATCCCTTTTTCTTCCTCCTGAGATAGATGGAGAAGAAAAATAAAAATAAAAGAGTCAGAAATACAGTTTGCCAGGCTGATAATTTAATTATCTTATAATTCATTCACTGTAGTTGTAAAATTCTATCTGAAGAAAAAGCCTCTAAGACATGAGGCGCCTGCAGCAATTTTGTCTGAGCTGAGGTATGTAGTGGAGCAGGTGGTTAACCAGACAGTTTCACATTGTCTGCTGTCCTCCCAGTAACATATACTTGTATGGACAAGCGTGCTTCACCATGCACCAGAACTCAGCCAGGCAACCTCACTCTGATGCTTCTCTCCCAGGCAGTCCCACACCAAGTCTCAGCATCAGTGTCTGTAATGGGTAATCCTGTGGTATACCTTTTGGCACTCCAATAGTAGCAGGACTGAATCTACTTTAGGAAGATACCACAGCCCAAATATATCCAAGACAAACACAGCTGAATTCAAACCATCCTTGTGTCATCTGATCTCAAATTTGTGCTCAAATGTGATGCATTGCCTGTATGCCTACCCAAATGACCAGCACCTGGTCATGCTGCATCCCTCAGTTGCTGACTGTTGGTCTTTGCAGCAGCACTGGCTTGATTGTAAATTGGTCGTTGGTTGTTGCTTCCACCCCAGCATGCTGCTAGGACTTAGAAGGATTTGTTTTATGTATACTTTATTCACAGGTAGGCTATGAAGCATTAGCATTATGCTTCATAGCATTAGACCTGTGTGATTGCCCTTGGGAAGTTGCAACAAGTGCAGCTTATGGTGTACTGGTGTTCTGACCTTCAAAACCACTGAAATTCAGCAGTGGGTGAAGCTGATTCCCTGTTTTGCTCCACTCACAGGCAGCACCTTGAGCAGAGGCATCAAATCTGCGACAAGGTAGGTGACCCATTTGTTAATCTAGGCTTTCCTGTTTATAAATAAAACAGCAAGCATATGATGGCTTGGGTTGGAAGGGATGCCAAGGATCATCAAGTTCCAATCCCCCTGCTACAGGTAGGGCCACCAACCTCCACATCTGATGCTAGATGTGGTATTAGATTTAAGAGTAATTCTACATCTATCATGCTAGAAACTGTACATTGTTGAATGAATATTCTGTCAGAAAACATTTACGTTTACTAGTAATCATCTTCTATCGTTGCCCAAGTTTTAACAATGCTCTGAAAAGTCACCCATTTGCTGAACAAAAATTGTTCCTTTTAGTTTTCCTGCAGTGCTCTTATTTTATTGTTATCATGGTTATTGCCATTACAATTAATTCCATTGCTTCTGCTGTTGTGCCATAGTCATGATAAAAATCAGATGCTCTTTAATAATCTTTAATAATAATAAGTATATATTCCCAGGGAAAGGAAATATCCTCATGGTCTCTGGAGGCAAAAATCAATGCAGTGCTGTGGCTTTGAAGTCCCAGTACAGGCTGGAGAATAGGCTTGAAGCAGAATTGATAAATTGATACGCAGGCTAGAAAGAGAGCAAACATGCACAAATCTTGCTGTCTGCTGCTCTTGCTGCTGACACTGAAGTAGATTAGCAGATTCATGGCAGATGTGAGATATTGGCTGGGAAGGACCTGGGAAGGGTGTGCAGAGCCTTTAGCAGCTGAAGGAGCCTTGGGAAAGAGGAAGCCCTGAAGGGAATACTGCAACAGGCACATGAACAAGATGCTAATAAAGGCATGATACTATTTGCTACAAGATAAATCTGTGATTCTGGTGTTATGTTTGCTAATTAACAACCTTGGCATGTGCAAGCCTAGCTATTACCTAGTTTATTATTAACAGTGTAAGGAACTTGGGCATCTCTGCCTCTTTTCCTTTGCTAGTCCTAAACTTTAATGGCTGTTATACTGTTGCTTGTTAGGCTGAAGGCTCATTTGAGACATCAACTGTAGCACTAGATTCTTACTAGCCACTAGCTAAAGAGCATTGCTGGGTGCTGCTGCCCTGCTTGCTGGGGGAGATCAGTGATTCCCAGAAAGATCACCCTGATGTTTCTGGATTGCATGCTTTGCCCTGCCACACTGCCAGGCACAAGCACTGCCTTTGTGAGGATTAGAGCTGAGGGCCAAGCCTGTGCTTCCTGATAGAAGAGTTAAGATCTCTTGTGTGGTGCAGCCAGCCTTCAGGCACAGCAGAGCAGAACAGCTTCCACTGCCCATGGCAGAGGCTTGTCATTTTCTGCACAAGCTGGTTCAAAGGTTTTGTTGTGATTTTCACATTAGTCACACTCTTTTAGTCTTGGTACCCGAGAATGGGATTAGCTCCTGTGTAGTTCCTCATCAAAAGCACTGACCTCTAAAATAGTTCCATATTCCTCAACAGCTCTGGGTATGCATTATTTTCCTCTCCTGTTCCTTGTCTGGAACAAGCCATGCTGAATGATGTGTCAAGCATTAAGAATAACTTCATTTTTATTCTGATGGAATTCCAGGAAGCCAGCTTCAGTGCCCTTGCACTGATTGAAAGTGCTGTGATGTATCCTAATAGCTACAGGCAGGATAAGGCAAGTACATATAAAAGGGACACAACTAATTAGTTGTTCCAGAAGGAGACAAAGTGTTGTTACACAGATTGTTTGTTTCTGACAGGTTTGAAGGTATCTAATGATTTATAACACTAGAAAAATTTTGAAATATTCAGCCTATGAAGTCTGTGTAGGTAATGAGACGGGTCATTTTAAATTTCTTTATTGAGAGTTATTGGAACTTAAACTAAATTCAAGAGAAGACCTTGTTACAAGTCATCTTAGCAATTCAACAAACTCCCATTGCTGGGGTAGAGCAATATCTGCAGATTCAAATTGCTTTGCTTTCATCATCCAGTTCTACAGAAAAAGGAAATAAACTTCTTAAATATGATGGCACATTGCTGTAATTCATCTTTAGAAAAACTGCAATTTATTATCTATGTGCAGTGGAACACCTACGTAGCTTACTCAGTGAGCAGGGCCCCATTATTCTCAACATGCTATAGTTAGATCTGGTTCTGTCTGCGTGAGTCAGACTAAATGTGCTTGCATTCAAGCAGTTTTCACAGTGTATTGAGGTGAACGTTAAGATGATATACATTTTTCTGACCAACAGCATTTGGGATTCTTCTGCTGTGCCTCTTAGATTTCCAGTTACACGTGCTTCCTATGTCTCTCTTGAAATAGGGGATTTCTAACTGTGCCTACCAGCCCCATCTGAGTGCCAATCAGATCCTCAAAACATAGGACTCAGAAATATCAGATGTCCCTGGGGTGGTGAGGGGAACTGAGAAGGAACCAGGAGAAGCACAATTTGGAACAGCCCAAACAGAATTTGGGCACACCAGTTTTTATGCAATGATACAAAACAGTGTAATTGCACTGAAACATTTCAGACATTTAAATGTCAAGACAAAGAGGTGCCTTTAATAAAGCAATGTTGTTTTCTGAAGCAAAGCAAACCAAAGATGCAAAGGCGAAATACAAAAATAAGTAGTGAACATAATTATAATAGCTTTTAGCTTTTATAATAAAATAGTTGTTTTTTTTTTTTTTTTTTTTTTAATAAAATAGCTTTTAGCAATTGCTTTACATCTTCAAGCCACTGATAAAGAATTAACTAATTGATACCACATCCTGCACATGCTAGCTCTGTGCAGACTGCAGGGAGGATGCCAGCACAATGCTGTTGTTGGCTCGGTAGGCAGACAAATGTTGCAATACATGTGGCAAGAAGTTAATGCCATACACAGCATGGTACCAGCCCTTCTGAGTACTTGTTCCAGCAGAGCAACTTTGCCTTTAAATGATATCATTGCTCTTATGGGGTTACCTTACATGGAATCCAAAATAATATCAAGCTTTAATAATTAAATTATGCAGTAAGTCAGAGGAGGACAGATTTGTACTCAGAAGAACATAACAGACTACTCACTTTGGTGCCCTAATTGCTGCAATTGAGAAAAAAAAAAAAAAAAAAAAGATTATGATAGCTGATTAAAGGGAGCCAGGGAGCTTATTCACATTTGTCAAGAACACACAGCAAATCAAGCTTTATGACTTAAAATCAATTTAATGTTTTGTCCAGATTAAATTGAGAAAGGAGGTTGCCAACATAAGGAGTTCAGAAGAGCACTTGAGACTGGAAGTATGAGAAATGAACATCAGAACCAAAATGAGAAAGGTATAAGGGAGAGAAAAGACATTTTCTGCTCCTACCGTTCATTTTCATGAGAGGTTACCAAGCAAAGAGTGAGAGAGGAAACACAAGAGTCAGAAACAACAATCCTTCCTGTAGAGCTGCAACAAAAAATATTCATGAGAAGGTGTCCAGTGATGGGAAACCTTCGGCACACACCTGCCCAGCACTATCTGGGACTGCTGCTGAGTCCAGACAGCATTGGGAAGGTCGTTTTGCTGCTTGATCAAAAAAAAAAAGGATGCCACAAAAACTGCAACAAAATCAGATAACTGATACTATAGGCAATCAACAGTTTCTCCATAACGTACATAGGCATTCAGGGCCTTGCTCTTTATTCTGTGTTTCCAAAGAAAAAACAATGGAATATATTATTGATTAAGTCCACAGAGCCAGGTCCAGCTCACCATTGCAGCCTGTTTTGTTCTTCTAGCTATCCCCAAACAGTTTACAGAGTCTTGGCACACTGAAATGCTGCATGTCAGGTTATCTTTTCAGGGCTGAGGGGGATAGAGAATTTAGTTGAAAGCCTGTCCTGCATCAGTCAAACCACACAAGGGATGCTAAAAATCTCTTCCAGACTTGTATACAGCGCTGGCAGAATATTCACGTAATGCCATTAAATAACTTCACTGTGATTCCTGCCGTGTGGAAGATTTCTCAGGGGGAGATGTAAAGGCGTATGAATGCCAACTTGACAGGTTAACGGTCTCCAGTGCAAAAGTACACTTGGAAATGTATCATTTCTTGGTATGTTGAGAGTGCAGCAGCACGCTCATCAGCATCTTCATACTTAATAATCCACAAATGCTGCTGTGGTACTCTGCTATTAGACATTTTTCATGGACTTTTCGTAAACCTAGGCTGAATTTTTCAAAGATGTCCATGGGGATTAGCTGTTTCCTAACAATATGTAATGGAAGATATCTATTTTTGAATATTCCTGTATGGGCCATTTATGCTTAAAAACCTTGTTGAAATTTAATCAAATAAGTGACTTTCTATGTTAAAAATGCATATGGAGGAACAACATTTTTAATGAGTCTTTTCCATTGATTTATGTGACCTCTGCTGTTTTGTGAAATACGTCCCAACCATTACAAATTATTTTTACTGGGAGATGGAATCTTGGCTGGGATTATTACTCACTCTATTGAAAGGGTACTCAGGGGACCTTTAATTTCTAACTGGAGAGCTGGCAGAACGAGACTATATTTAACATTTCCTCTGAAGGACGGCACCTTTGAAAGTGCCACATGCTGCTTATTTCTGCAATATTCTGAATGGGAGCCAAGGTCCCAGCATGAGACATGAACCCTCAAGTAGATGGCTGTAAGGCAGATGTGCTACCCAGAGTCACAATGACACCTAGTAGCATCTCAATTTAACAGACTAATTTTTGTCAGTGGCAGTCTCTTGTCTCTTATTTTCATGGTCTGGATCACTGAAAGTTTGTTTTTTAATTCATAATTCAGTTATGGAGAATGACACTTTGCTTCCTTGCCTTTATTGCTGTTGGCAACTGCGAACAGTTATGCTCATTTAAGAGGAAACTACAACTAAACATTTCAGAACTGGTTTCTCTAAGCTCTTAAAGCTTAATAAGCTTTTAAAAAGTTAGGACAAAAAAAATTCCAACATGTTTTAAAAATAAGCTGAGGAAACATCTGAGCCCACAGAAGGTCTCTGGATCCATGGATAGTCATACTGTTTTACTGTTTTCAGGTGTTTCAGTAGATCTGAAACCTGAAAACATCCATTTTCAAACACTAGCCAAGCTTTTCCAAACCCAAAGACTTTATTTGCTCTTGTGTTTGAATGTTCTATTTGAAATGCTTTGTAAGTGCTAGCACTTTCTGAAAATCAGATCTCGTTAATGTACCTGTCCATATAGTGCAGAATGGAGGGGCTGAAGCTAGGGCTGGGAGAAACTGGTGATGTGACAGGGACAGGGGACAACTGGAGCCAGGTTGCCTATTTTTGGATACAAGCCATTGGGAGCCATGGGGGTAAGTGAGGGCATAGATCTGCTGCATAAACTGAGGTGGTGGGTCAGCACTGCAAACACCTGTGGCAGAGCTCCCTGGTCCATGTGAATCATCTGCCACAAAATCCCAGCTCTGCTCCCAGGGGCTCTTTGTACGTTTGATTTCCTTGGCTTTTGGTCTGCAAACAGTTGGGCAGACCTCACCTAAGCACAGATCCAGATTTGCAGATGTCTGAGAATGGAGCTGAGTGAGTGGTACCCCAAGCCCTCCCAGGGCCATGCGTCCTCACACTTATATGAGCTTCTTTGTATTTGAGTGTTTGCATAATCCAGGATTAAACTGTGAAAGCTTTGCAGTGTGTTTGCTCTCCAGATCTAAAAGTTTATTTTTGATCATAGCTAATAAATTGTTAATACTCACATATGATTAAAATAAACCTTTGCTAAGAAAGAAACAAACAAAACAAAACTTATAAAACCCTGAAATATCAGAGGGTTTTTTAAAAAAATAAATATACATAAATTTACTATTTCAAATTATTCCGTATTATCTCACATTATTTTTAGTAAGTTAATTTTCTTACCTGAATCAAGTTGGCTTTTTTTCCCCTACTCCTTCCCCTTCTCATGGGGGAAGGGAAGGGTGTTGCATAATAAATTCTAATTGTAACACTACCGTTAGATCCATGTTTACCAATTCTGTCTTTCTTCCCCACCTGCTAAACATCGAGAAGAAGCACTACAAATTGTTAAGGATGAAGAATATTTGCTTACACATTACTAACTCTAGTCAAGGATATCTTTCTTATTCCAGTCTTGAAATATATCCTTCCCTCCCTTTCTCCTTTTCACTCTTTATTCCTATGGGAAAACATATTCCTATGCTTTAACTGGTCGCTTTGTATTGATTAATATAGAACTTGTCATAAACGAGTTTTGGAAAATACAAGATAGACTTTGCTGTGTAAGCAGTATTCACATGTTTCAGACATAACTGCAGAAGTTATTAGGTATAAGGTAATTTGTTTTAAAAATGTTTATTTGTGGTCATAGAATCAGAGAGTAGTTTACGTTGGACGGTACCTTAAATGTCATCTACTTCTATCCTCCTTGCCATGGCCAGAAGCACCTTCCATTGGTTCATAATGTCAGATCAATCTCCCTCCTTTTTATAATCTTCTTTTAAATACTGGAATACTGCAGTGAGGTCTCTTCACAGCCTTCTCTTCTCCAGGCTGAACAAGCCCAGATCCCTCAGCCTACCTTTGCAGGGGAGGTGCTCCAGTCCTCTGATTGTCTTCATGGTCCTTGTCTGGACTCTTTGCAGTGTTTTAGGCTGATTGAGAGAACAAAATCTACCACTGTGCACAAGGAACTCTGGTCAGTGGCATCTTACAGAAGTTCAAATCCCTGGTTTATGAACGTGATTAGTCACTTGAGCTGTGTAGAAATGCTGTGACAATGTGTGAATAATTCCTTTTTTTGATTTCCTATGAATTGAATAGACTGTTCTAGAGCAGCAGAAGAGAAGAGACAAATATAAATCATACTCTTTTTCAGTCAAGGTTTGCAGAAACATCATCTGCTTAATTCTTTCCAAATTTTCACCGTGTTTTGGCAAATGCCTTAAGTCCGAGTGTCACATGCTGTTCTGAGAAATGAAGCTGCTGTGCAGCTGAAGTGGGAGAGCGTGGGATTTGACTGGAAAGCAAATAAGCAGGTGAGAAAGGAAGGAGTGGGTAATCCACCTGAAGTTTGTGCAAAGAATAGAATGGGAATCCAGAGGAGGGACATAAAGATTGTTGGGGGTCTGAAGCCATCTCTTCTATGAGGAAAGGCTGACAGACCTGGGACTGTTCAGTCTGGAGAAGATTGAGAGGGGATCTTATCAACGCTTATAAATAAATAAAGTGTGGGAGTGAAGTGGATGGGGCCTGGCTCTTTCAGTGGTGCCCGAAGACAGGGCAAGGGGTAACAGCCACAAAGTGGAACACAGGAGGTTCCATCTGAACATGAGAAAAAATTTCTGTATTGTGAGGGGGACAGAGCATTGGCACATGATGCCCAGAGAGATTGTGGAGTCTTCTCTGGAAATATTAAAAACCCATCTGGATGCTTTTCTGTGTAACCTGTTGTAGGGAACTGCTATAATGGGAGGTTGAACTGGATGATTTCCAGAGGTTCCTTCAACTCCTACGATTCTATGATTCTATGAAATGTCAAAATAAGTGCACTTAAAAATATAAACTGATCTAAGTGATGGAGTTAGAGTAGGACCTCATGTTTCTGCCTGCCCTATGTTTAAAATGGTGAAGCAAATGTTGTTTGCTGGTCACTGCAGGAAGGCAGTGAGCCAGAGATGCTGTAGCAGTCAGGTGTGCATTGTGTGAGCTAGAATGGGGTCCTTGTGACCAGGAGCCCAGGGAGAGGCTGAAGGAGCAGCCAAGGCATGTAGCTCTTTGTCACCAGGGAGGGGGTGCTGTGAATAATTTGAAGTCCACCCATTTTGCCACCTGTAATGGCCATCTCTGTCTTCTCTCAGGATGTTGGTAAGACTGCAGGGTTGCTCTTTATTAGAAGGTGTTTGCTCTAGCAGCGCCCAAGTCTTCAAGTGGTTTGAAAAGACTTTAGAAAGAGTAGAATGTTTTTGTCAAAAAATAAAATGGAGTGTGATTCTATTCCTGTGAATAGAAAGTTATGTAAACTAGGCACACTGTTCCTTCCTGCAAAGTGCAGTTCCTTTTGCGATCACTAAGTGGTGAGGTTCAGCCGTGAAGATTTCATCATAAGGATCTTCAAGTTTCTTGAAGTTCTTCTGTCAATGTTTTGTTTCAAAATCATAATAGAGCTAACATAAGTACGCCAGCAAAGCCTGGAGAGCATCTCCACATCCCTGTAGAAATCACTGTCATCCTGCCAGGAGACTTTGATGCAAAAAGATATAGTTCCAGTAAATCTTCAGTGTTTTTCAGTTTTGAAGGTTCTGAGGGTGAAGATTAGAGATTAGGTATTTGCTTGTAAATCGGAAGTGTCTATTTCAAAGCTGTCAGTTTACCCCTCTGACATGGTCCAGGGTCTTGCTTCATATCTTATTGGAGCTATCTCCTGTACAATAGCTGTAGAATGGTCTGGAAAATCTCACAGGAAACATATTTCACAGATTTCATGTTCTTGCTTCATTTGATTAGGTCAAAATGCTCTTCCAGAAATACCAAGGTAGAAGAAGACAATGGAAATAACTCTAGGAAAGGAAAACACAGTGATATACCTCAAAAGGGGAATACTGTGGTGTGAGGTAGTCCCAGTTTGCCGAATGAGATGAGTGGATCACTGTGCCTACTCAAAAGTGTGTCCAAAATGTTTCTTAAGCATAATAGGAATACCAAAACTCCAGCTATTGGTTTTTTTGTGTTTTTTTTTTTTTGTTTTGTTTTGTTTTTTTTTAAGGTAATTAATTACCACTTGAAAGGAGGAACTGTGTGTGTGAACATGCTTAAGAAGTTTTTGTTGTGTTGTGGCTTGGGTCTGTTGGTTTTTCCCAAGCCACTCACATGATTGAAGGTTAGCCTGTGCGGCAATTCAGATAAATGATAAACAAAAACATTTCTAATGCAGTCACAGTTGTCAGAATTGTCAGTGTCATCATCATTTGCAAAAACATAAGCCACCTAATCAGAGAACAGAAACATGAGACTGAGCATGCCAGTAACAGTTTGATTAGCAAATGAGGTCTTGCTGACTGAGTTGATGAAGGGTGCAGAAGTGACCCATGGGACAAGATTTGTATTGGTTTTGGCAACGTGATCCCTGCTGTCAGAAAAAGAGAAGCATAGAGGTAGACATGACAAAGCAAAAATGGCACAAAAACAGTGACTCAGAGCAGCCTGGTGAGCCACCTCAACCTGTGCCCAGGGGCCTTGAGGCACCAGCAGCTCCTGGTGCTCCAGTGTGCATGCAGACCCCAGGCTGCTATTCCTCCTGGAGTGGCCATTCCTCCTACTCTGCACTTGGTGCTGCCTCCAGGACCACCCAGCTGTCACCCAGACACATAGCCAGGGTAGAGATCTGGGCTTTAGTTTAAGCCCTTGACAAAACCTCATAAGAAAGGTGCTTCTGAAAAACCCAGCCTTGTAAACCCTGTCTCTCTGGTGGTCGGACTGGGAAACCTAGGTTTCCAGCTCTGACACTTGTCAGAATTTTTGTTATTCAGCTGAGTGCACGTGGACCAGGAAGAGTTTATGAGGCACTTGTTACCGTATTTGAAGACGGGAATGTCCCCAGAGAGAGCGAGGCATATAAAAAAGGGGAAGCCGTGGTGCAATGGATCAGTCAGTCGCTCGTTGGTACTGGGGACGCAGCTGGGATGATGGCCACTTACCTGCTCCTGTCCAGCCTTTGGGCCCTCGCCTCAGGTAATCTCCTGCTCTCTCTTAATCACTATGATGGTGCAGAAGGCTTCAGGGGACAAAGGCAGCATCTGTTCATTGATTTGTTGTCAGTGTGTTTGGAAGCTGAAGGCAAATGATTGGCTTTATTTACAAATTCTGCATCATAAACCAGTGACCCACAGGACTAAAACTGGATTTCGACTCCTGATTTAGATGAGACTTGAGCCAGGGTATGGCACTGATTTTCTTTAGCCAGGACAGAATTATCTGTAAGGATGGACATGATACTTTTAGACAGACCATTAGAACTGTGGGCATGTTACATTTGTTTTCATAGTTAACAAAGCCTGAATTTGTCCCCAAACAGCTTTCCATGGCCATGGCTTGTATTCTGCCCTATTCTGCTCTGCTGAGGGCTGAACTGCAAAATACCTGCTGGCTTCATGGCTGGCTACTGGCTGTTCTGCAAATCTCTGCCTGGATAAGCCATGCCAGGAGGTTTAGATATGATCAAAGTGGACTCAAGGCACTGCAGACAGCCTCACTCCTCTTTAAAAACAGTACTTCAGGTTCCTGCAAAATGAATACATTTTCAGTGCTGTAACCATTTCTGATGCTATCTCCCTTCCCACACACCACAGAGAGATGTGTGCAGATAAAATTTAAGAGCTATGAACCAAAGAGCTTTGGGTCTGGGCTGTTAAACCTGGGAGCGTTCAGGCACTTGGCTGTCTCTTTGTATTTTTTTCCCTATGTGGCAGTGAATTGGAAAAGGAGTGATTATTTTTCCCTTCCCCATGGAGATCCCAAATCACAGCACAGGTACAGAGCTGCTGAAGTGTTTCAAAGGAAGTGGTGTGAGAGGTGCCACCTTCAGCCAAACTCCCATGGTTGGCTGAAAACAAACTCCTTTAGGTTGTGTTTTTGGTTTTCCTCTGGCAGCAGGGTCTGGGAAGCCCTCCAAGTGTGACAGCTGCGGGTGCAAAACATGTGGTGGGATGGGTTGCAGTGGGACAGTGAAAGATGCTAAATGTGGACCCTGCTTCTTCACCAGGCTCTGTGCAGGTGATGCACAAAAAGGTGCAGTCGGTCCAGGCAGGCGGAAATATTACTTTCTCATGCCAGTCAGTCATGGACGAAGACGTAATACAAGTGACCTGGCAGAAGGAGATGGATGGGGCTGAAGACAACATAGCAACTTACAGTACAATGAATGGCCAAAAGATAGCAAAGGACTACGAAGGCCATGTGAGCTTTGCCCACAGCAGCCTGCAAGCCTCGGCCATCTCCCTTCACCGAGTCACCCTGCAAGATGAAGGATGCTACAAGTGCATCTTCAACACCTTTCCCTCGGGAGCTGTCACTGGCAGGATGTGCCTCAAAGTTTACGGTAAGACACTCTCTAATTGCAGAAAGGGTATGACATCTTTCTGAGGATCAAGCCATTCCCTCTGGGGAAAAATCTTCCCTGGTCAGTGCTCATTGCTAAATCTCTGTGGGAAAGGTGGCTCTGTTTCCCTGGCTCTGCCTTCCTTGTCATTTTTACTTCTGATGAGAAGGCACTGTTGAACACTTCTCCAATTTTCTTCCCTTTTAAGTCAACAGTAGCTGACGGGTGACCTACTGCTTCCCTAGAGTTCCTCTGGCCCAACACTACATTGGCAGCTGTCCCCACATGTCCCTCTGACTTTTTGACCTGTATTTTGTACAGGTCAGCATCAGTTTGTTTCAAGGAGAGAGTCAAAGCACATAGCCACAAGCATCCTCACATGCAAGGAGCCCTGTGCTGAGGGAAGGAACAGACAACCTTGGCTTATGAGGAATGATGACATAAGCAACAGGGGAAAGAGAAGGGGAAACATGTGGGAAAAACAGATCTGAAGCAGAAGTCCTTTTTTCCTCTCTTCTGATAAAGCTCCTAGAGCAGATCACTTGATGTGCAGTCACGCAGGGGGTAAATGCTGAATCATGCATTACAGGAATATATGGAAGAGCCCAGCTGAGAGATTTCGTTCTTGCTTACTATGAGAATCTAAACATGGAGATAAATTGGCTTTGATTTATTCTGCCTGTTTTTTATCCAAGTGTGGGAAATGTTTCCCAAAATTACCAGTTTTGTGGCTATGATCCACCTCTTAGCAGAGCTCAAGGCATGAAAACAAAAGCAACAAAAGCTGGGGGGTTTTTTGGTGATTGGTTTTTTTTTTTTTTTTTTTTTTTTGTGTGTGTGTGTGTGTGTGTGTGTGTGTGTGTTTTCTGATGTACTCTTGTCAACTGCTCTACCTGCTTCTCTCAAAGACACGTCAGTTGGGGGTTTCACTTCCCTGGCAGCTGGCAGCGTGCTGCCCCAGTGCTAGAATGAGCACATAACCAACTAAGTGCTTGCAGGAAATGTTCATTGTAGCCTAACGGCAGTAACACATTTGAGATGCTCTTAATTTCCTTGATTTCCCAGCCAAGCCCTTCTGCAGACTGGGAGGGAGAAGATGGCAGAAATGTCTGGAAGTAAGGGGATTCTGGGCAAGGCAAGCAAGCTGACTAATGGCAGCATCTCAAGCAAATGATCAACTTTCACGTGTCTGCCATCTGACAGGGGCAGCCAGGGAGTTTACAGGCTGGTTATTACCCAGTTGCAACAACCTCCGTCAGAAGAGGCTCTTCCAGAATGGACACAGTGCTGCATAGTGTGCAGAAGTGAAACCTTGGTAAGGACCAGAAATGATGCTGGGAAAAATGAAATAGGTATGAGAGACAGAAATCCCAGATCTATTTAGCTGAAAACAACAATGTGAAGTAGCAGCAGTAGTCTTCTACCCCATAACAAATGATGTCTTGGCACAGAGTATTTTCAACCTGCTTTGCAGGTTTCTTTAGTGCCGTTCTTTTTTCACCTCCATTTTCCACTATAAATGTTTTGCTGACTTTTGTTTCAAAAGACGATGAAAATGAAACCCAAAAAGGGGTAGAGTTTGAAGTATGGAGAGAGGGGCATGTGTCACTTGAGTCTAGGCAAGGTTTTGCTGGATCAGAGACCTACAGACGCCTTCTGCCTGCAAGTAGATAGCCCCATCCACATGGAAGTCTCCAGCACCACGGAGAAAGCCATGACAGTGTTGACTTAGATCAGGCAGCTAAGCCTGTGTTGCTGACGAGCATCCACATGGCTGGAAAAGGCACATGAGACACACTAATTCCTAAAAATGTTCAGCCGTTAATTTGAGACCAAAGTTCAGCCTTGAAATGTTGAAAGCACATCATGATCTAGCAGTTGCCCTTAAATAACAGAAGCCCAATTGCAGCCAAAGCTGGCACACATTCACTAGAAAGCTACCTTTTCCAATAGTTAGGAGCACCTTCACAGCTCAAGCCTGAGAATGTTTACGTTGCTGCTCTGAAGGACCTATGAAGTCAGGTTTAACATGTCTTGTAAGTAGTTTTTCACATGAAATAAATATTTTGATGAAGTAGAAAACCAGCAGATACTCTAAACATGTGCATCAAACACCAACTCAGTGCACATGCTAACAAACAGCATGTGCAAGAGAAAGTGCTCACATATTTTGACTGTATATTTACTACAGGCATATAGTAAGGCAAAGAGCAACTGTCCAGTGTTTTTCTTGCCTACAAATAATTCCCTGGATTCCAGTGTGGGAAGGCAGAGAACTGTCTAGTGAGGAGAATGGATTTGGCATATATATGTATGTCTGCCAAGATGTGATGCTGAGAATTATTTCTCTTCTCCCCTGTGTGCCTTTATAAGCCAAGATTCACCTTAATCTTTTGTAATTGGTTAAGATTTGAGATTGCTAGGCTGGAGCAGCGGCACCAATCTGCCTTCTGTGCTTTTTAAAACAGGCTCTCCGGTAAAACTCAAGGGAAAAGTCTGTGGCAGTTTTCCTTTACTGCTTTTAGACCTGTTGTTTGTAACCTGATGTTTGAAGTTAGCACTGTGGGTGGATGTGCTATTTTTTTTATACATCCCGTGAGCGAAAGAAGAAGTTCAGAAACCATTTATTAATCAAAACATAAAGTGTTTACGACACTTGTCGTTTCAAAGATGGGAGATTTTGAGAAGTTCCAACTGAAATCCCCCTAAGCCTTTTTTTTTTTTTTTAATTTTATTTTTTTAGCTCAGAGCAACACAAACCGGGTTTCACCAGCTCTGTTTCTAGGGTCTGAGTTTCTACCTGTGGGTGATGCAAACATTGAGAAATATCTACTTTATTCTTCTAAGCAGCACAACCATAGTAAACAGTGAGGCAAAGCCATAGGAAAGCAAAAATGATGATGTAAAATGACTTAGTGGCTGTTATGGCTTGGAAGATCCAATTTCATGAGGTGCATATAGGATTTTACCTGGGGCATAGGTGCTGCTATGCAGTTGGCATGTGCTGTTTCCCCCCTTCAACAGAACCATTTTGTGTTCTTTATATATCATTCATAGAGACACCTTCTTCTACAGCCCAAAATGAAACATAAAACATTTTTCTTAGGAAGATTAAACAACATTTTCAGTTTAAGCCCAGCACTACTAAAAAATAGTTATTTGTTTGCTGAAGTTTTGGCAAAAATCAATTTCAGCGTAAGTATTGTACTCATTGTTTGGTTTTTTTTTGCTATGTAAAATAGTAATATATGCATATAGCACTATTAAATAATACTATTCCTCATCTATTAATAGACGCTTTTTAAATCAGAAGACATTCATATTAACTCAAACTTGAACAAAACCAGAAATGCCATTGCACTTAGATTATTTTAAAGGGCAACGTTATCAGAAGCGGACACTTGGAAGAAGAATATGATTTGGACCCTGGTACTACCAGTACTGATGTAGAGGTCAGGCTGACGAACTGTTATCTGGAAACTTGTGTACTGGGAGATCTCACTCCCAAATTGAGTTATATGCCTTTATAAGTCTTGGCATGACAGTCTGAGTTAAATTGATTGGTTTGAGGAGGAGCTTGGACTAGGGGACTTCCAGAGGTCCTATGCAACCCAGATTATTCTATGATTTTATGATTTGATTGATTTTCACAGGTACAGAGTGCATCCACTTGTGGTAGCAGTGAATAGCAGATATTGAGTTTTCATGAAAATCCAGCCACTGGTTTAATTTTTAACACAAAAATTTCAGTTTGGCCGTTCTGGAAACAATGCAAGGTTTGGGTACTCTGACAATCATCCTGTTTCCTGCTAATGAGTTTGCAGTGTTAAACTCCAGATTTCCCTCCAGGACCAAACACCTTGGTTTTCCAACCTCGTACAATGGAGAAGAGCTCATCATCTCTGTGTTTTCTCCTGCTTTCTTGAAAACAGATCATCTTGTCCAGGGACGTGTGTCCTCAGGTGTTCAGATCTTCCCTGGAGTTCTATCCAGGTTGAAGAAAGCTTCTTGCACTTCTCCCATTTCTTTATTTCCTGAAAATACTGCAAATATAAATAGGAATTATCAAGCAGGTTTCACGTGACTATGTGTGAGTGGTGAGAGGTTCACTGCATCTGCTAAGACTAAATAAGGCTGCAGCTACAAATCTTGTAGCGTGTGGAGGAATTTGGAAAACTGATCTTTAACAAAACTTTTGGAGGTTACCATGACACCCCAAAATTTGACATTAGGGGAAAGAAAGAATGTATAAACACAAAGCCTTCACAGCTGAAATCCTGTGGCGTCACTTTATACACCAGTTACTGCCTTGCATAAATAGATGCATTTAGTCCCTAAGTGCTCAAGTTTGCATGTCTTAAAAAGCAATAAAACAAATCTTGCAGATGAGCTTAAGGGATAAGAGCAAGTGCTTTGAGTCACTGAAGCAGTTCAAGTCTTTTGAAGAGGGGAGGACATGGTTTCACAGTTTCACTATCTGTTGTTTTCACTTGTCCCTCATTACCATTAATCAGCTGAGATGCTGTAGGACTGCTTTTAGTAGCGAATTTGAAAGTTGTGCATTTCTACCCTCTTGTCCTCTGATTTTGCCATGCTCTCTATTTTTGTAAAGAACTGTGTGCAGTTTCAGGCACCACGATATAAAAAATAACATAAAACTATTAGAGAGGATCGTCAGGAGAGCTGTAAAGATGGTGAAGGGAGGGCACTGTATGTGAGGACTGGCTGAGGTCCCTGGGTTTGTTCGGCACAGAGCAGAGGAGCTGAAGGGAGTCCTGATGGCTGCTGCAGCTCCTCGCAGGGAGCGGAGGGGCAGCGCTGAGCTCTGCCCTGCGTGATAGCGACAGGGCTTGAGGGAACGGCATGGAGCTGTAAGTCCCTTCCAGCTTGGGGTATTCTGTGATTCTAAGATAATAGTAAATACAAGTGTTCTTAGCTCAAATGTAAGCAGAAAGTAACAGATTTTTCTACTTTGTGTTTTACAGCCATCTCAGACCCTAAAGTGGAAGCCAAACTTATACCCAGTCCTGACAAAGATGAAGTCTCTGAGGTAGTGGTGGGGATGAGCTGCTCAGCAACAGGGAAGCCAGCTCCGAAAATCACCTGGCAACTTCCCAGCACTCTGCTGCAGAAACCAAAGGAGTACCACATCAAGCTCAGCAACCAGACCATCACTGTCATCAGCAACTTCACCCATGCCCACTCCAAAATCCTCAAGGAGTATCCCATTGCCTGTGTGGTCCAGCACCCATCTCTAAATGTGACCCTGTCCCTGCCCATGGACAATCTGACACAAGGTCAGTATGCAACCTGACTCCTTCCCTGGAAAAGAAGACATGGAAACATCTCCTGGGCTATTATCAGCCTCTAAGGGCTGGAGGGCAGGTGGGAAAGGCACCGTGAAGAGCAGCTGGGATGGGGAGGGACAGGAGAAGGTGCTAGGGAACAGCCAGACATCCTGGGCAATGATGCAGACATTTGCCATCCATTTGGGACACTGTGGTTTGCCTCTGGGTCACCAGACCCCAAACACAGGTCTGTTAGTTGTACTGCTTGTCTGTATGCTTGCATGTGTCTCTTTTCCTCCTCTGACCCGGGGGATCAGCCAAGGGATGTCCAAAATGGGTTTGGGTGTTCTTTCTTCATGCACAAGCCTGCTTGAACACCTCCTACTTTTCCCACAGGTCAGGACAGTATCAATGCACCAACCGTGGCCGTTGCTGTGGGGGTGCTGGTCCCTCTGATGTTCCTTCTCCTCTTCGTGTTGCTCCTTTGCTACTGCCTGAGACACCTTCGTGATCCAGAGAGAAACACAGCCTGGCCTTGCTGGGTAGGTCTGTGTTCCCTCACCGAGGAACAGCAAAATTCAGAAGGGAATCATACCCTTATACCACTCTTCTGCTTGGCTAGGCCATGCTTTCAAGGATGTGTCTTGAACAGGAGGGGGGCTCTTGAAGAGGAGCATGCTGCAGTGCCTTGCTCAGGATGGGAAATGCAGCCACATGTGAGCCTACTGGGTTCTGTGAAGGATGCAAATTTAACACTGGAGCAGACCCAGTTGGATGCTGCCACATGACTAAGTCCTGTTTTGTTCTGAAGGCACCTCCTCCTCTCTGCAGAACATGCCTGAGGCATGCACCTTTGCCTTTAGATAATGCTGAGGAGAAAAAATAAGGCAGTGGCAGGCAGGAATTACAATGCATTTCTTCCACTGATGCTATTTTTCTAAATCCAAGCTGAGGTCTACTAAGGGGGTTGCGAGGGGAAAGGCTCTGTCTACCGTGCTTGAGCACCGACAGACACAAAGCCCCATTTGGTAATGCAGGCAGCCTGAGTCTGAACCTCTGCACTTAAAGCATACATATATTTTTCAAAAAGTGAAATAAAACATCTCTTCTGCTAGGTCCTTGCTGTATGTGCCAAGGAGAGAGCTTGTGGACAGTACATGCTTACTGGCAAGCAGGCTACCGCTGCAGTGCCCAACACATGAGCTCCTGCATGCCCTACATGTGGACATCTTGGACTGTCATGCAGACCTGCTGTGATATCACACCAAAGGAAACAGAGGGGGAAAAAAAGAACATTCCATAATACATATTTATTTTCTTAAACAACTTCATTCCGTTTTGTAGAAGAAAAGCTGTGAATTATTTATTTAAGACTCTAAGACTGTTGGCTGCGTGGGTCTGTAATGCAACTTGTGGTTGGCATTTTCTATGCTGTATTTATTCTTTTCCCATATTTCAACATCCCAGGTCCAAGCGGAGTGAGGGTTTTCTGAGGCAGTGTGGTATTTTGTGGAACAGTGATTTAGGAGGTGCTGCTCTGGGTAGAGGGAAGCAGCAAGTGTGTGGAACTGCTGACATTACTGAGAGCTGCCAGGAACCTTCTCCCCAGCAGGCATGGGAGATGGAGCATGTCTGCAGCTGGATCAGACTTGTAACCCTGGCGGCAGGCTCCAAGCCATCAGATACCAGGAAGTTACCACCCTTTCCTAGAAAGTTATTTAAAGGCAAAGAGAAGTTTACTTCTCCTTCAATGGTTTCCACGGCCATTTCCTTAGCCTTACATAGTTGCCTCCTGTTTCCACATAATCACACCTGCCTGGGGGGAAGAGGTGGGGGAATTTAAGGAGTGTTCGGAAGGTATTAGGCGGAGCAGTCCTCCCTTTACTCCTGTCCTCTTGGCTCCATGCAGCAAGTGTATGCTATCTGGTTTTCCCTTGCACATCTACTTCATGCGTACTTCCCGGATGAAGCAGGTTGTGTGGAGGCCGAGAAGCTGAGTCAAGTGAAATGAAAAAGAGTGGGTGAGCTGAGAATGAACAAACCCACTTCTTGTCATAAAAAGCTTTTATAGAATCCCTAATGCTTAGTAATAGCTGATCTGATGATTGCAAGGAAAGGGGAACCAGTTACAGACCAGCAGCTCTTGCAATTGGGAATTTTTCTCTTGAACCCCGTAACTGTCAAAGGAGGAAACCTGATTTTTTTCAAATTTCCCCACAGCTGCAATTTAAGTTTCCTCCACACCTGCATGGGAAGGGGCAAGGGAGTGAAGCAGTCCTTCCCCAGGAGTATTTTGAATCCAATGGGTTGCAGGCAAAGGAGGACTGCTCCAGGGTTCTTAGCTGTGTCGTGTCAGATCTCTTTGCTCAGTGGGGTCCACACTTGGCCTTCAGGTGTTTTTTTCTAAGAATTGTCAAGATTGTTTTTAAGAGAGGATACTACAAATATTTGGACTACTGGGCTTTTAAAAAATTATTATTTTTAATAAAGGGAAAGGTCTGTTGCAGAAATGGACATGGGAATAAAAAAAAATTTTCAGAAGGATGACGAAAAGGCACAAAGCTAACAAGAAACCCTTATTAAGCCTATGGAGATTGTAGAAATACGTTTTTGTATTTTACAAGTTGATCTAGAATGGGAAAAAACAGAGTTTGAAGTAAAGAAAAGGCCTGCTTATGTGTGTTTCTGACTTTCTGCTCTTTAGCTGAATGTTGAATTGTGTAGGGCTTGTATTTATGAATTGTATGTTTCTGCTTACTGGTGCAACAGAACTAGAGGCTGAATGAAAAGGGAGGACATGGAAGCATGATACTGTGCAAAAAAAAGCATGTTGTTCATCTATTTGTTTTTTACAGCATTGGGATGAGAACAGCAAAATGATGTCCAAAGGTAGAACATTTAAAACCAGTACACGTATTTGCCTTCATAATATACAAATCCATCAGCTGAAACACAGCACCATAAAATACTGTATATTACTGCTGTTGTGTTTGGCTTCATGTAGCAAAGAGCTAAATGCAGGCATCCGGGCTATGTACAATGTCAGATGTGGAAAGGAGTATAAAATAGATAGAAACCACCTTTGTGAGAACAAACAAGCATGTGACTGGGGGGATGAGGGTTTTACTGTGGGTGAATAATATCCTAACTGTTGTTCTGAGCTTTCTTTATGATTACCTTGTGCTTATGTCGTTTGTCAAGTTATCTCTGTGAACAATTTGGCAGTAAAATTTCATTACTGCTGGCGGGTTTATTCATATCTTTAGTATTTCTTTTAATAAACAGCATGTAGAGTATGAAATGCTGCAAATTTCCATTGGTTTAGAGAAACAAAAATAAAGCTCGTCAGAACTTCAAGCAGAATAACTGCTCTATATTTCTGCTCCATGAAAGCAATGTGGAGCATATTAGCTTTGAAAGTAACTGAAAACATAGAGTACAGGAATGTCCCAGGTTAGTTTTACCACTACCAAAATTCCCCAAAGCCTAGGTAAAAGTATGGTTACAGCCTGCATCCATACATTGACCAAAATTCCCCCTTACTGCTGGGCCTCACGATGGATTTGGTTACAGAGGAGATGACTGAACTGGGGGAAATGAAGATAAGGACAATTCTAACATAGCTTTGCTGACAGCATAGGCTGTAACTTAGCCTGAAGCACATACTCCCTGTAGAACTTTGTCTTGTATTATGTTTCCCACAGAGGTTTGGGGTTTTTTTGTGTGTGTTACTATTTTGTTTTGTTTTCCTCTGCTTTTTGTGAATTGGACCATGTGAATAGGGTTGACTTGTTCTCTGGGACTTTGATTTTTAGGGAAGGGTGCAATAGGATTTTTTATTCACCTGGAAAATATAGTCAAGTGAAACTAGAGAAAATCCTATGGCATATTGGCGTACTGCTAGTTCATTGGAATATAAAAATCATAGTATCATTAAGGTTGGAAAAGACCACTAAGATCATCTAGTGCAACTGTTGACCAATCACCACTGTATGCCCACTACCCATGTCCCTCAGTGCCACATCTACACGGTTCTTGAACACCTCCAGGGACTCCCTACCTCCTTGGGCAGCCTATGCCAATACCTCACCATATCAGGGGTGGGGAGAAAGGGAAAACAGTTATTGTTCAACTTTTAAACTACAAGAGCCCTGACAAGTGTTTGGTGATGTAGTGCAAAGCATGATGAATGAGCACAACGTGTTCCGCTATCACCATAGTATAATGTACACTTATGTCTAGATACAGTCCTTGAATAAGATATGAAGCTATGCTTTTCAAACTTATTGTATCTGTGTATAAAAAAGAATTCTAAGGTTGTGCAGCTTGCCCATGTTTATGCTTTGGCATGGTGGGTTGCTGCAGGAATCTGCCTGCACTGGTGCTTTTTCTCTTTGGGTGCTGGTTCCTGACTCCACCAGAGCAGTAACACATAAGAACTGAGGATGTGACTTTGAAACGTAGCTGAAATGCTGCCCTCACACATTTGGCAAGTCATGGCTGAAGCAGGAAGAATATTTTTCTATCAAAACCACTACTGGCAGAGACATGGAACTAAATCCATGCAGTGAAAGGGAACTTTGTTTTGGCGACTGAAGTCTGAAAGCACCATTCATCATTTCATTATTTTGTGACCCTGAGGAATTATTCATCAACTAAATATCGCATCAGGGAATTTTCTTATGAATTCATACTTGGAAAAAAATATAGCCTATTGTTGTTCACTCCTTTTTCAGCACTGGGCAGCAGTAAACCCGCTGAAATGAGAATTGCCTTAAATGAGTGCATTTTCTTTTTCATAAAGAGGCTATCAAACCAGACAGAAGAATGTCAGACATACTTTTTTGTTTTCACTCTTAGGATACCAGAAATCATTCGAACTTTGGAAGCCATACAAAAGACTTTCTCATATCTTCACAGCTTTCATCTTTGCTTACATAAAGCTGTGTGTGAAAGAGGCACTCAACTCTTATCCAAGCAGACAGACTTTGCTGTGGTCTGTTCAGCTTTGGGTAAAAGATCCACATGAAATTTTTGGGAAGCCTGAGGGAATCCTTAGTCTAAGACCCCTGTACAGCACAAACATCATTATGACTTCCCGAACTGCAATTTTTAGGATGAATCATCCTAAAGAAAGGGGAAGAAAAAGTGGCTTGTCTAGTAAAAGTGTACCAGAGATCACATACAAAAGATTAAGATGCAAGGAGAAACTAGTGGGGGAGAAAAAAAAAAAAACAACAAAAACCAAACACTTTCAGACTAAAAGTTTAAAAATTTCTTTTAATTTGAATATTTTATTTGATATTATCCTTCAAACAGATTATGACAGGATGCTGAAAAGTCTGTAAATACCCAGTGTTATATTTTAAGCTTAAAGAAATTAACATTTGCCTCAGAGGTGTCAAGGAACTATCTACAGAAATAAAGCTACAGTTCTACAGAAATACAGCTATTTTCATAAATGAGTTTTTTCACCTTTCCATTGGACAAGGGAAAATTAAGACATCTGTTTGCCATAGGTTTATTTCTAAATATCAGAACCCATACATAAATATGAGAAAAGGGAAAATCCAATAATGTTTTAAGATCTTTGCATATCAAATTCAGAACTATTTTGTTTTGAGGATATAAACGTGGGTTGTGTCCTTTCTGGAAAGAATTTGTCAACAGAAGCAATGTAGCCATTCTCAACTCAGTGGTTCAGTATTTGTCCATGAATCTTCAGCAGTTCTTCCTAAGAAACAGATATCTTTACTGTAAAGATTTCTGACCATGTCAAGACCATTGGAAAGAGATTCTCAAGTCCTAACTTGGGCTGCAGGGGTAAGCCAAGACCAGACCATAACAACAGAAAGTGCTGAGCTCTCTGCAGGCTCCTCTAGGGTGGAAGTCTTCTGAATAACATGCAGAATGAAGGGCACTGAGCCTGGATCATACATAACAATGTCCCAGCCTGAAGGAAGGATAAAGCCGTGTCTCTGGTGGGATCTGGCCCAGCAAAAGGCACGTGTGGTGACTGTGTAGAAATAACTCTTCAGTCTTAGGTTCATGACTGTATCACCCAACTGTGGATCTGACAGAGATGGATTTGGGGGCCACCATAGGGGGAAAAAATGAAACCAGGATTCACCGGGAAACAACATCAGTCACTACTAGCGACTGTTCTCCTGAAAGGCAAGTGAGAAGGTCTGGGGATCCTCTAACTTTCTGCTTATTTTCCCTAGTATGTTCATGGCTGATTCCTCTCCCTGATGATACCCCTACTCATCTGACCTTTGAAGATGCTGCCTTCTTGTCTCCAGCAACTTTTCTTTGCTTTCCTTCTCCCTACCAGGAGCTGGCCGAACTGGGAAGAATTGTGTTCCTGTGTCAACACCCCCAGGACACAAGGAGCCAACCCCCCCAAACCATGCCCCAATCCTGTGCCAGGTGTTAGCAATCTATCTAAAGGACAACTGTGGCAACCAGGGAACTTATGAAGTGGTGATGGCCCTAAGGTGATGGTCCCTGGCCACTTCTCCAGGCTGGGACCAGAAGCATAGCACCTCTGGGCAGAAATGCAAACCAACAGGGATGGGGAGAATATGTTGTTTAAAAAAAAAAACCTGCTGATCACCTGCCTTTCCCTTTGCTAGTCATTCTTCTTTGTGGCGTAAGTGGAAAGAGAAAGACTAAAGCCTGAAAATGAGACTGACCCCCAGGAAGTGTTCCTTTGAATTTAATTTTAAGGCAGTTCTGCAGACTTTCTTCCTCTTTTTTTTTTTTTTTTTTTTCTTTCTTTCCGTTTTTTTTCCTTTTTTTTTTTTTGTAATTTTTAAAGAAGAATTAATTAAGGTCAGACTCTGCATTTCTTAACAATCGAAACATACTGCTATATCTAAAAGTTGAAAGCTGCAAGGTTTGCCTTGAAGTAGCCCTCCATGGCGGTTGTTTTAAAGCAGAGAGCTGCATTACCCAGAGCCTTTTCTAAATGCTTAGGAAGGGAAAGCTAACCTCTTTCTTTGTATGCACATAGTTCAGGAACTGTGTAAAATAAAAGTAAGAGGGGAGGGGATCTCAAAAACAATGTCAGGGAAAAAAACAACAGTGATGTTCAGGAATGAAATTGTTGCTAAAATAAAATTTCCAATTTGCTTCCTGGAAAATGAGATTGAAGGGGAGAAATGGGGGCAAAATTGAAGATAATTGTGCCAAGTGCCCCTCTCAAATAGGAAATAAAATGAAGATTTACACACACACACACCCCTAGACCCTGCATATGTCACCACCTACTACTGCCAACAGGTTCTGGGAGCCTCACCATGAAAGCATGATCTAAGAAAAGCCTCATGCAAGTGTTCAGCTGTATGTGGGACATGATACTGACCCTCCTGATGAAGGAAAGCACTGAATTCATAAATAGCAGAGATGAACACAGACAGAAATTATATAGAAACTGCTTTGCATAAAGATACTCTTGTGAGATAGGCGTAAAGACAAATCCAGAACAAAATCATCAAGCGCAGAGGGCATTCTTCTGCAATTACAACCAGAAACTAGCATGGTGCTTGGTCTCACTGCTGGCTTACTGTGTGGCTAAAAGCTGTGAGGCTGGACAGTGAAATCCTTGCACGCTCGTCCCCAAGCACAACACCCTATCACACTGCTGGCTTTAGGTTTCTGGAATTGCATTGGATACAGACACGCTTGGGGAGGGGAATCTACAGCCAATCCTGCCCTCTGCAGGCTTCTTTCATAATGCAGCTTGTGTTCTTGGATTTGGTTTGCAGGTTGGAGTGAAGCAGTGGAGTTTCTGGATGTCTCTATGCTGTCTCCGTGATGGAGGAGCATCCATCTCCTTTTCTTGATGGTGCTGGATGAGTGGCACTAGGTTGATTTCTTTGGCGACCATGGGGTTGGCTCCTAGCATGGTGCTCAGTGAGCTGCTGGGCAGTGACCCACGTGTAGTGCCTCTCAAAACTTCTTCCCAGAGCAGAGAAAAACTGGGAGCTGCTGGTACCCTCTTTTCTTCTCCCTCAGGCCACCAGCCACCTGCATTTACTCAGTAGAGTTACACCTGGCAAGGCACAAGCCCTTATGATGGCACCCTGAACTTACTAGGGTGGCTCTGACAAGCCTGCAAGGAAACCCAAGCATTCCTGCTCTATTTTTAGGGAGTTTTAGTTATTTCCAAGCCTGAGAGCCCTTGCAGTCTGGGGAATAAATCTGTGTAGAGTGACGGTGAGCAGCAGGAATGGCATTAATTAATGATTGACCAGGTAGGAGGAAGTGAAAGAAAGTCTGATTGGTCTCCTGGAAGACTTTTGAAAAAGGCGCCCAAGCTGAGGGCCAGCCTCCAAAGTGGCAAGAAGTGGCAAGTTCGGGATACACACTCAGCCCTACAATGTTTCTGCTGCTCTGCCTACTGCTGCTCTGCCAGAGCTGCTGGCTGGAGGCTGCCAGGGGTGAGTAGGAATGCCCTTTCCCTGTAGAGGCTTTCTGGAGCATGAGCAGCCTTCCTAGCTCAGGGGCTAAGCTGAACTCCTTAGCTCCACGGCCTTGCATTTCCAATTCATGTCTCTGAGCAGTGCATGTTTCTTTTGGGACAGGCTGGGGCAGGGAGGGTAGTCTCCTGGCTATGGGTCACTCCCTGCCCTTTCATAGATGCCAACATGGGGGGCACAGGGATGTTCTCTGGAATGAAAGCTGTTTTACTGCGGCTTTACAGGACACCCCAGAGCTGTTTGGGGCAAAGAGAGATTATTTTGGCAGCAATGGGATATGGGCAGGGAGGTGACTGAGGCAGGAGAGATAGCACTTCTGTCTCATGCCCAGCTTCAGGGTGGGTGGTGGCCCTAGAGGGGCCACATATAGGGACCACACACAGGGAGTGAATAGATGACTCAGATCTTAACTTCTTGGGTTTTTTTTTCTAAGACACCTTGCCCAAAATGCATGAATGAGGAAACCCAAATGCATAGAATTATAGAATATCCTGAGTTGAAAGGGACCCATAAGGATCCTTGAGTCTAACATTTGGCTCCACACAGGACCACCCCAAGTCCAAATCCTTTTTCTGAGAGCAGTGTCCAAATGCTTCATGAACTCCAGCAGCTTGAGGCTGTGCCCACTGCCCTGGGCAGCCCGTTCAATGTCCACCGCCCTCTGGTGCAGACCCTGTCCCTAACTCCCAGCTGTCCCTCCCCTGACACAGCTCCATGCTGTTCCCTCAGGCCCTGCTGTTGTCACACAGAGCAGAGCTCAGGGCTGCCCCTCTGCTCCCCTCGTGAGGGGCTGCAGGCTGCCATGAGGCCTCCCCACAGCCTTCTGGGCTGAACCAACCAGGGGCCCTCACCCACTCCTCCTATGTCTTGCCCTCCTGACTCTTCACCATCTTTTTAGTCCTCCTTTGGACATTGCTTATTAGTTTTAAGTCCTTCCTACACTGTGGCACCCATAGTTGCATGCAATGCTCTAGGTGAGGCCACACATCCTGATGCACTCCAGGGTACAGTTGGTATTCCTGGCTGCCAGAGTATACTGTTCACTCATGTTAATTTGCTGCTGAACCCCAGGTTCAGGGCTATGTACAGCAGGGCTCATGCTGAAGTCCTTCATTGGTGCATCTTCCTGTCAGTTGATCCCATATCTTTTTCTCCTCACCAAAGCACTGCTTCATGGCTAAGAAATGCATGCCATAGACTAATCAAGTGATGGCCACTTGCAAACAAAGGTTTCCAAGAATCTCCGAGGAGCCTTTGTGGACTCTCATTGGAGTTTCAGCACTCTGCAAGACAGGATGCTTCAAGGGACTACAACTTTTCCCAGGTAAATTGTGTTTTTTCTCTCCCTCTGATTTTGTGTTCTGGTTTGTTTCTAGGTTTGGAGGAAGCAGTGAAGTGTGAAAACATCACTGAAGCAAGCCTCGGTGAAGAGGCAAATTTCTCTTGCAACTTCTTACTCCCAATGGATGTCTTACAAGTCACTTGGCAGAAGATAAATGGATCTTCCTTCCAGAACATAGCCACTTACAGCCAAGCCTATGGGCTGCGACTGATAGGATCGTTTCAGAGGAAGGCACGTTTCATTAGAGCAGCCCTGAACACCTCAGCCATCACTCTGCAAAATCTCACATTTGAGGATGTGTCCTGTTACAGATGCATCTTCAATGCGTTTCCTCATGGCTCTTTCAGCAGCGAAGATATATGCCTCAACATCCAGAGTAAGTTTTCCACTAGCAGCTTCTCACTTTCTGGCATGCAGCACAGGTGTGGTGGAGTCAGAGGGCAGGTGAATTGTTATCCCCTCCATCCAAAGCAATTTGCTACACAGCAGCATCTGCTCAGTGGATATTCTCCAGAATCACCACACCTGTCTATAGAGCTAGTGAAGGTAAAGAAGCCAGGGGATGCATTTGGATAAGAACACTGGTACAGAAAGCTGACCTGTCCAGCTATGACCTCTAACTCCCCTGAGTGTAATAAATGTCTTCTCTCATTAATTTCTGAGCTAACAGGGGAATTTGAATACCATTTGGCTACCAAAGGTTTCCTTACTGCTGTCAGCTCAGCAACAGGAAGGTCTCCTCCAGCATCACCCGGTTGGTTGATGCAGGCCTGGACAAGTCCCTCAAGATACACCACATCCAAAACCCAGATGGGACACTGACAGCAGCAAACAGATGCACCTTCCATGTTAGGTGAATCTACACCTTGGCTTGTTTCCTTGACTACCCACAGAGAAGGAAAATGAAGTCATTTCAGCTCACAATAAAAAGTCAAGGCTGAGTTTGCATGGAGAAGCACAGCTTGAAGCAGGGAGTGCTTTAGAAATCAGTAGTGACATTGCTAGCCAGCTCCAGGGAAACAAAAATATAACCATATTCTGTGCAAGTGCCCACTGTTTGGCTGCTGTCTGGATAAGCACTGGCATGTGCAGTTGTAGTAGTGCAACTTGTCTCAAAGGGTCTGATCTTATTAGAGATCTTTTCTGAGAGTGCAGACCTTATGTGGGATGAAGATTTCTTAATTTGGAAACATATAGAAGACTCCTTCCTATAGTACTTCTGTGGCTGCATGATGTGTGTGTATGTAGGTGTGTATTATTTACATAGGAATCACAGAATTGCAGAGGTCGGAAGAGACCTCCAGAGATCATCGAGTCCAACCCCCCTGCCAAAGCAGACTTCTCACATCAGGTTGCACAGGTGAACATACTTACATGCATCTCTGAATGATTCTGTTTATACATAATCACTTATTTAGGGATGATATTCTCCAGCATTATCCCCATCTGGAATGTACTAGCAGAGTAGGCCCTCACTATTGAATAGTGGGGAGCATCTTTCACAAAGAGGGTCTTATAGGAGGACACCTCTCAGGAATGGTGAAAATCTTCCCTAATTATAAAACTTCTTTTTACAGAACGTGGAAACACAGACAAACCAGAAGTCAAAATGTTGGATTTGATTTCCCCTGATACAAGAGGTATTTCTCGTATTTATTTAAAAATAAAATGATTAATGTTTCAGTTTAGTCACAACCTCTGAAGAGGACAGAAGAAACATACTGACACTCCTCCATGCTTTGTGTCTCTTTATAGGTACTCAGAAGAGAATAGGCCTTGTGGTGTTCTGCATAGTTGCTGTCTTAGCAGTCTTGATACTTCTCATCATGGGGCTAATGATGAGAAAAAGGAGAAAGTAAGAGTGATTTTCATTTTCTTGTGAAGGACATGGCTTACCTGTGTTCACATTGCAATTTGCCTTTCTCTTTCCTGTTGGTGTTTTTATATGCTTGCACTGGAAACTCACCCATGTGGAAACACTAGTTTTAAAGCAATAAGATTCAATCTAAATGCTAGATTTATGAGTACTATGTGATGAGTTGGTGGTTTTTTTTTTTCAGACTGCAGAAACAGAGATCACACAGCACACCTGAAAAGGAGAAAGGCTTACAGCAGGATGTAAGTGAGCAATTTGAAAGCCTGAACATGCTGAAGGACCAAGACAGTGCTTGTCAAAATAAGGTAATGCCAATGCCCAGCACTTCCAGCAATTCTTCAAATCTTTCAGAAGTCCTGGACAATTATTGAGAGGAATATGACAGAAAATCTTATTCAAGATAGAATCATAGAATGGCTTGGGTTGAAAGTGTTCTTAAAGACCATCCAGTTCCACCACCCTGTCATGGGCAGGGTCACTACCCACTGGACCAAGTTGCCAAGCATCTCATCCAACCCAGCCTTGAATGATTCCAGGGATGGGACATCACTTCTCTGGGCAACCTGTTCCAGTGTCTCTCCACCTTCACAATGAAAAATTTACCCCTAACATCTCATCTAAATCTCTCTTTTAGTTTAAAACCATTCCTTCTTGTCCTATCAATATCTATACATGTAAAAAGTTTACTTCCCTCCTTTTATAATATTCATTTAATTTGGAAGGCCTCAATGAGGTATTGCTGGAGCCTTCTCTTCTCCAGACTGAACAAGCCCAGCTCCCTCAGCCTTCCTCACAGGAGAGGTGCTGGAGCCCTCTGTTAATCTTCATGGCCCTCATCTGGATCCTTTCTAAAAGCTCAATTCTTACCTGTGCTGGGGGCCTCAAACATGGATACTGGGGCTTCACAAGGACAGAGTAGAGGGGGATAAGCACCTTCTTCTTCCTGCTGAATACCCTTCTTTTGCAGCCCTGAATATTGTTGGACTTCAGGGATACAAGCCTGTCTTTAATTTACCAGGACTCCTAAATCCTTCTCAGCAAGGCTACTTTCAAGGAGTTCTCCCACTCTGTATACATATCTGGGATTGTCCTGACCCATAATGTAACACCTTGCATTTTGTTGAATCTCATTAGGTTTACATAGGCCCAGCTTTTGAGTTTGTCCCTTTGGATGGCATCCTTCCTCTGTACATATTAACTACACCATGCAGCTTGGTGTCATCTGCAAATGTGCTGAGGGTGTGCTCAATCCCATCATCTATGGTATTGATAAAGATGTTAAAGAGCACCAGTAGCAAAATAGGCCCTTGGGAGAAAGCACCCATCACCGGCCTCCACCTGGACATAGAGTGATTGACCGCAACTCTCTGGCTAGGGTCACCCAACCAAGTCTTTACTTGCCTAATAATCCACCCTTCAAATTCTTATCTCTCCAATTTAGAGATAAGGATGTGTTGCAGAGCCATGTCAAAGGCCTTGCACAAGTCCAGGCAGATGAAATCCTTTGTCTATTGATGCTGTCATTCCAACATAGAAAGCCACCTGATTGGTCAGGCATGATCTGCCCTTGGTGAAGCTGTGATGTCTCAGATCACCTCCATGTCTCACACGCACCTTAACATCTTTTCTCGGAGGATCTGCTTCATGATCTTCCCAGTCACAGACATGAAGCTCACCAACCTGTAGTTGCTGGGCCTTCCTTTCCACCTTTCTTGAATATGGGAGTAATGTTTCTCTTTTTCCAGTCACCAGGAACTTCACCTGACAGCTATGACTTTTCAAACATGATGAAGAGTGGCTTGGCAACAACATCAGTCATCTCCCTTAGGACCCTGGGATGCATGTCCTCTAGCCTCATAAACTTGTACACATTCAGTTTCATGAGGTGGCCTTGGACTTGTTCTGCTGGGGTCCACTTGTGTGGCACTTTCTGTAGGGCTGTCATGCTAGCTATTTGAGTGTGAAAGCCAGGATAAGCCCTCACTGTCAAATCTCCACTGCTCCAGATAGCTGCAGGGTAGGTGACAGCATACGTGCCCCAGCTATGCTCTAGCAGTGCTGGGGAGTGCCTGGAGCTTGAAGGAGGAACGTTGGTCTGCAGTTAAGAGGAAAGGCAGATGAGGTACTGGAAATGCCCAGCTGTGTGGATGGGATGTCCCTTCTGGACAAAGGTGATGCAGCACTGCAGAGCTCAGGCTCTGTGACTGGCAGTCTTAGATTCTTTCCCAGAAAGGTTTGTCCAGCCTCGCTGCTCACACAGGCATCAGGGTCTACTGGAGGGCTGGTGGCATCCACAGACACAACTGGTGAGCGACTGTGGCTGCTCTTTGGCCCCATTAGTCACTTCTTTTTGATTTCCTATGGGTTTCCTCTTCTTTCAAGCTCTTGCTAGTCCTGTTGTCACAGACTGATTATGATAGAGCTCTGGTTTTAGCAATAATTTAGGTTTTAAGAATACTTTCATGACAAATCACAGGGTTAGATAGCATTACTTAATCATAAGCCAATTTAACAATGATTCAATGGAGCTTACAACAGTCAAATACATTGACTTAAAGGTTTGAGAATGATAAGGTTCATCTGAAATTTAGAGGCAGAGTATTCTGAGGGGAGGTTTCTAAACTCATTTGGGTGAATTACTTAGCATCCCTTTCATCATCTCTCAGTAAATAATGAGATCTGTTCCAAAAGGAATTCCACTTTTTCAGTGTTGAATCTCAAAAATAATCTATGCTGAGAGGTGTCCCAACTCTAGGGGAGATCAAAGATCTCAGCAAACTGAGGTCCTCGAGAGCTCAAGGGGCTCTTTGCTTAGGAAACCCTTAACAGCAGGACCTTGAGATAATTGACTTCAGTCAGAAAACTTTCTGTTCTGGCCACAATTAAGATGAGGCAATCTTGGAATTTTCTCCCAGTTGTGCAGTTCCAGTGTTCCCAGGTTGCACAGTTCTGCTACCTCTCAGATCAGGCTGCAATTCAAGGAGCAGCAGTTCCAGGTATGTTCAGGGAGTGCCTGAGCATCTCAATGCACTATGCTTGAGCAAAAGCAAAATTGTGCCAGTGGCTTACGCTGAGATCACAGAGTAGCTTAGGGATGGCACCACCACACCAGTGCTATGAACAGGAGCCCTTCTGTTTTCTTGTCCTCAAGATAATGGTCATGTTATTGTCGTTAAGTATTGTGCTGACTTTTTTACAGAGGCAGACACCAGGATCTTCAGTTTGCAAAAGGCCACTAAATCTGAGGATAAATCTGGAAGAGAACGAAGGAAGAGAAACCTGGAAGAGAAACAAGAGGCTCGTTTTTTCAGAGGAAGCTGACAGCCAAGACAGTACCATCCACAACATAACTGTGAAGGAGTTCACTGAGTTGTGCAATAATGAGCTGGGCTGCACACTCAAGAAGGACAACAGTGAGACAGAGGCATGTGAGGAGTCTGAATTACACTCTGCCATGGCTACTCCTTGGCCCAGTACAGGAGAGTAATCAGCCCATCAAAGCCCTGTCTCCACAAGTCCAGAGGAGCACTGAGGGCTTCACACAGGTGGGGAATTCAGGCTAAGGGCTCAGAGGAGGGGACAGCCTATACCAGCTCTCCTGCTGTCTCAGCAGTCCTACAGTCCCAGAGTTCAAGTGTGTATCCTGTCAAGATAAGCCATCACTGGAGCACCTTTTGAACTTAGGGGTCACTGTTTTATGAGGGTATGGGACATGGGATGGGATGCAGCACGAGACACTGTATGTTTTTTTTTTATTAAATGACTTTCCATTTCCTAGTCTTTATTTGATACGCTTGTGTGTATGGGGCTCTAGTGCCAGCAGCTGGGCTGAGACCGTGGTGTCAGGGACTAGAGACACCTACATGAGCCAAACCAGATTGACCAGGGTCAGCATCTGTGTGTGGTGTCTGGGGTGAGTGCGGGTGTGCTGTTCGAGAGCCAGCAAGCATGGAGGTGGACCGGCTTGTGAGTAGATGACACATGGCTTGGGAGTCACGGGTGGCTGGTTGAATCCCACAGCTGTGGAGAAAATGGCATTGTCCTCCTGTCAGAGGCACCTGGCAGTAAGGGTAGGAGCAATGGGAACAAGAAGTTCCTATTCAGTGTGATAAATGTTCTTTTCTTATTGGACAGACATTGGAACAAGAGCCCGGAGAGGCTGAGGAGGCCCCAGCCTTGGACACAGCCAAAATTCACCTGGACAGGGCTTGGAGCAACCTGATCTCCCTAGTCCTGCTTTGTGCGTGGTCCTGTGCAAGGTGACATCCCAGATTTCCTTTAGGCTGACACCCTGTGATGACATTTTTGGCACTATGGGTATTCCCTCTCTATTTGAACTCTTCACTCTGTTCTCACTTTCTAGTAAGGCTGTGAGAGGAGAGGTCATGGATGTGGAAGACTGAATTTACCATATTGTTCTTTAGAACTGCAAGTTCTCCTTTTATTGTTCCACAAATGATCAGGCAGGAGGATCTGTGCTGCAGGTGCATCAAGGCCTGTGGGATGTTACCAAGACAGACATTTGGAAAAGAGTTACATGTTTAAGAGCTTAGGATGGGAAGCTTCCTCCACAGTTCTCTATTTTATTACGTGAAACTTTACCAGTGTCTCTAGGAAGACTTCTGACAGCTTATGCAGTTGCAGGGCAGAGTGCATTCTTTTCCAGTGGCAGAGTACCCTCTAGTGGAAGAGACAAGGAATTGGAGGTGCAACGGAACGAAGGTGGAAAGGCCTCCTGTGAGTGCCTTCTTAATTCGATGTGCTTGTTTTTATTTTCTGTTCTGACTTGTAAATGGAATCATAGAATCTCCCATGTTATAAGGGACTCATAAGGAACATAGATTCCAACTCCTGGCTCTGTGGAGGACCCCCCAAAAATCAGACTGTGTGGCTGAGAGCACTGTCCAAACACTTCTTGAAGTTTGTTGAGTTAGGTGCCATGACTACTGCCCTAAGGAGCCTGTTCCAGGACTCACTGACCCTTACAGTGAGGAACATTTTCCTGATATCCAATGTGAATGTGAAAGCTTGGATATCCTTAACATCCAAGATACAAAGAAGATAGCTAATCCTCCCCCAGGCCAGTGATATCCAGGGCCACAGACTCAAATCTACGTGCTGCATTGCTGCCTTCCAGGTTTTTCCTTTAGGCCTGCCTTCACACACTTGTCCTTGTGCTTCTTGTTCTTCTGGAAGAAGAGGATTTCCCACAGCATCATGTCATGCATGCGTACCCAGCAGGACTGGCTGGCTAGACATCCACAGTTCTCTCTCCAGCAGCAGATAACCTCCCTCAGGGTCATTGAAGATAGTAAAGTAAGGAAGTACAGCCACAGTGTCACACAATGAAATGACCTTACAGAGGCTGTCCAGCAGAGAACACTGACTAGGGTCACTGAAAGGCAAAGTGACCAATAGGGAACTTGATTTCAGTCCTGCCATGCAGCCCTGGAAAACATGCAATGAATCTTGCATTCCCAAAGGAATAGGGACGTGCTCCCAAGTCTGTTCTGAAACTGTGATGACCGAAAGAAATTCTAGAGAAAAGTGCAGGCTCTGGGCTGTGCAGCAGTGAGTGGCAGTGTGTCACGGTTTTATGACTTTTGTTATTGGTATTCCACATCATAACATCATGTAAAGCACTGGGAGTTAGAGAGATAATGCTCCAGTTCTGTGGACCGTGGATAGCTCATGGTACCTGGTTCTCAGAACAGAACTACGTATCCTACAAGACTTTCACTGTTCCATTTCCATTTTCCATTCAGAGGGAAAGATAAAACTGCTTACAAGTCACAAGACTGCTCTTTCTTTTGCAGCTCCTCTCTGCAGTGTGTGCTTCCTAGCCATCTCACCTACAGCTTCAGAGTAAGGCCTTCGGTTTTGGACACTTTCATTCTATTCGATTTATTTGCCTCAATTCCAATCTTGTATTCCGATATCATATTTGGTAAATTAGTTTTTCTCCCTTATCTTCTAGTTGCTGTTTTGTTTTCAGGCCCATCACCCTACCCATTTCTGCTTTTTCCTCTTCTCCCTCTTCCCAGGTGTGGGTCAATGGTCCCCCACTCCATTACTCATGGAAACAGGTTGAACTGGCCCGTAAACCATTGACACAGTGTCCAGCTGGTCTTGTAAGGTTATCCCTATATACTGCTAGAAGGTAGTACAGGATTTATCCTCAGTGCAGAAGTGTAATTTTCCTAAGAGTAAAAAGGTAGCTCTGGTGATTGAGAAGGAAGAACTGAAAATATGATGAAGTGCACATCAAGGACTCAGAACAGGTGGACAGGAATAGTTTCAGCTTTTCTAGGAAGTCTCACATACAGGCTTTTTTTAAAACACTTCAGTACTGGACATGTGCAAGTAAGATTAACATGTTGGGTTTTTTTTGTTTGCTTGTTTATTTTCTTCCACTAGTGATCAGGTAGAAGTTTAAAAGCACTCTTTTGATTCTTTCTGCTGAAATGGCATTAATTGTTCCTTTTGGTCTTAGTAATCGCAAAAGGAAGTCCCTTCAGGAGGAAAAACATTGCCAAGAAGCTGAGACCAAACCCAGCCCCACTAACAAGATGCAGATGAAATGCTCAAGTTATCTTTACTTTCAGTGTACCCTTCTCAGGAGTTGCAGGAGGTTCTGTGGGAGGGCAGAAATCTTAAAAATTTGTAGTAGCACTCTCACCTTTCTTTTGAGATGTCTTTCTCCCCAGTGATTACCCTGATCTTCTTCCAGTTACCTGTCCCTAGGAAGACGGAATTAATACTGTCTGGGTGCAAGAACATTTATTTGTCTCTGTAATACGCGATGTGCTTCTGAACAGGTCTGTGGAGCAAGTCGTGTCCTCAGCCTTTGTCTGACAGGTAGAGAAAAAGCCCCTATATGAAGATAGTGAGAGAGATATGAGAAATCATTGAAGCAGAAAAGACCATTGTGTTGTACTGGGAAATAAGAGACGGGAAGAGTATGCCTGATTAGATACTGATATCTTAGATGTATCAAAGATGAATGGTGTACAACGGCTCCCACTTCTGTGAAGTCCACCTAATGCAAAACATCCTTTTACAGCAAAGATTAAACATGTCCATTTTACACTATGAGAAGGACACTGAGAACCTGGAGTGTGTACAAAGAAAGGCAAAGAAACTGGTGAAGGGTATGGAGCACAAATCTTACAGGATGATTATTCAGTCTGGAGAAGAGGAGACTCAGGGGAGGCCCCATCACTCCCTACAATTAACCTGAAAAAAGGTTGTGGAGAGGGGCATGTCAGTCTCTTCTCTCAGGTAACAACAACAGGACAAGAGGTAATGGCCTTAAGTTGCACCGGAGGGGGGGGTACAGGTTGGATATTGCAAAATACTCCAAAAGAATGATGCACAGGCTGCTCAGGGAGGTGGTGGAGTCACCGTCCTTGGAGGTGTTCAAGAACCATGTGGATGTGCTGCTGAGGGACATGATTAGTGAACATGGCAATGGTTGGTGGTTAGACTGGACGTTAGCAGTCTTTTCTAACCTTTATCATTCTCTGATAACAGGTAATAAATGCTCTGAAACAGGCTGGACCTCCATATAAAGGTATCCAAGTATTTGTGAGTTTTGGTAGTCTAACTTGAATTTGATGTTGAAGGAGGGATATGTGAATTCACAGAATCAGAGCCAGAGGAATGCTAATCAGCAGCCCAATAATCTTGATGTGACCTCCAGCAGCTGATATGGCCGGTAAAATTCAGTACTTTTCCCACAACTGAAATCTCTATTACTACCAGTAGCCTTAGTCTAACCCTCTATTTTCTCTTCCTGAAAATGACAGCAGCATGAATCAGCTGTACTGTATATTTCTTTCTCAAACCTGAAAAAGTTTTGCAGTTTTTGGCACAAACGTTCCTCTTAGAGGAGGTCATTAGCCTAGAAATCAAGGGAAGAACCAAGAAAGGCATTTGCAGCAGAGCTTCCACTGAGAAGGCAAAGGAAAGACTAAAGTTGTCTTTAAGTTGAACTTATTCATGACAGGAGAGATCAGATCTCTTTCACCAGCACACAGGTAGCAATGCAGGTGAAAAAAATAAAAGGAGCAGCCCAAATAACTCTCCAAATTTTAGGACAAGTTACTTCACCACCTTTGTTCGCATTAACTTCTAAGGCTTTATCGCATTGAAGCACTGGTATTGGCTCAGCTACCACCTGCTTTGGGAAAGGCAACTGAGATTGCCAAACTGAGCTGGGATGCAAAAAGAAACAGTTGAAATGACAGCACAGAACAGAGCTGAAAGAGACTTTTGTGTCTTCTTGTTCCATGATGAATATGAAAAGTTTCTATTTTCTGAAGTTGCTGGACTGCTTGGAGTACTTCCCATTTGCCTCCGTCTGCCCTGAGGTTACCTTTGCTTTTTACCTACTACTTCAGAACTACCTTCTCCTTGCTTAGCTCTGGGTTTTGAGAGAAGCAGCTCTTTTACTTTCCAGACCCTTTCATCATTTTCTTTTTTCTTCTTTTTGTTCCGCCAGCCCATTGAGGGAACAGAAAAATGTAGACAAATAGAAAATCGTTCCACCTCAGAAGATATGAGTTGATGGATGATCTAATGGATGACCTAACGAAAAATATTCAAGTCCCTTGAATGTCCCCCTTATCTTCTTGAAGGGCAGAAAGATGTCCTTGGGACTTCCCTACTTCTGCTGCTTTGTTGGCACAAAGCACTTCCGGATAAACTTGTTTTAAGCTGTACAGTCCACAGTTCTCTGAAGTCCCTTCTGAAATCCCCTCAGTTCTGAAGGTAGTAAGTACAGAAGATCCACATACAGAAGATCCTCATAAGGATCATAGAATCATAGAATCGCTCAGGTTGGAAAAGACCTTAAAGATCATTGAGTCCAACCACAACCTAACCATACTACCCTTACTCTTAACAACCCTCCACTAAATCATGTCCCCGAGCACCAAATCCAAGCAGTTTTTAAACACATCCAGGGATGGTGACTCAACCACCTCTCTGGGGAAAAGAAGAAACTGTGTGAAGAATACAGGGACATCAGGTTCAAGCAATAGGCAGCAGAATAGTTGCTGGAGCCCAAGCTTGATTTGGAAATCACTCATTCACAACCCCCCCAACCTCCCCCCCCCCAAAAAACACACACACACACACATACAAAATAAATAAAAGGACAAGGAATGTCCTCAAGTGGTGCTAGGGGAGGTTCAGGTTGGATGTTAGGAAAAATTTCTTCTCCAAAAGAGTGGCCAGGCTGGCACAAGCTGTACAGGGAGGTGGTGGAGTCACTGTCCCTGGAGGTGTTCAAGAAATGTTTAGATGTGGTACTAAAAGACATGGGTTAGTGGGGAAATAGTAGTGCTAGGTGGATGGTTGGACTAGATGATCTCAAAGATCTTTCCCAATCTTGGTGATTCTATGATGGAAGGAAATCTGAGTCATTCAACCCCTTCCCATTGGAGATGGAAGAAAATGTTGAAGAAAGCTGGTGGCAGAGCCCAGGCTTTGATCTCTTAATGGAAAAGCATGGACTCCAGCATGGTGGTGGAGCTATTTTAATAGTTGCATCCTGCTGCAGGAACCATTGTCTAACCATGTTTATCAGTGTCTTAAAAAAGGATGGGGCTCAATTTTAGCTGGGCTGACGACCACCCTGATGGTCTGATGAAGGCAGCTTCGCAAAGGTATTTTGACAGAGGGGTGAAACTGTGCCAGGATCAGTGTTTTTCCCACAAACAGTGATGTTTTAAAATAGGAAGCCTTCTAGATTCTTCTAACAGAAATATGTAAATTGGTGTGAATGACCTTTCAACAGAGGTGTGAAAGCAACAGAAGCAGCAAACAGCAGACACAGGTGGTGACAAGGGATGCTGTTTCTAACTGATCAAATTGAGAAATGAGTTATTTTGGACAAGGCTGGGACAGAGATCTGCTGGGGGAAAGTAAGTGCTCCAGTCTAACAGCAGGAAGCCATTGAGAGTGGCTTTTTTGTGTATGGGAACTGTTGAGTTATGTCCTGATTGAGCACCTGGAGAAAGGACTGGGTCAGCCTGGGAGCACAGGTGAAGGCAGTTCAGCTGTGTGACTGGAAGGAGCCTGGCTGCACCTCTCTTAGACCCCATTTAAGGGCTGACTGCCACGGGGAGGGGGGAATCTCTAGTTGGTGATTTCTCTTTTGTGTGTTTTCCCTGCAAGCCTAGCCGTTCAGAGGTGGGTGGGTACTTTACCTTCCCTTTGTAGCATCTTTCTATCGCGTTAGTCCATTTGTCATTATGCCTCCTGTATCAGTATTCCGCTGCATTGATCTTTTTGATTGTTACATTTTTGCCACTCCTATTAACCAACAGAGTGATAATAGCGATGACAAAAGCCCGCTTCCAACGGTGCAGAGACACATCCAGATGTGAGCTTCTAATCACCACCAAGGAAGTACCCAGAAGACGCTGGGTATCAAAATCAACTTGAAATCGCGCTTAAAATCCGTAGGGATTGCTCTTTGAGCAAGAAGCAATTTGCGCTGCCATACGACCCAGAAAGCTCTGCTGCGTAGCCGGACACAGCAGAGCCGTGGGCGGGAGCTGCTTCTTCCGCCGCGCCGTGCCCGTGCAGTGGGGCCAGTGTGCTCCCTGCCCGCGGGCGCTCGCGGTGAGTACCCCGCCGCTCTCGTGCAGCCGCGTGCGAGGAACGGGGACGGCCGGGGGTGCTGGGGGGCGCTCCGCAGCGGGGTACGGAGCGGGGTTCGGGGAGGTGCGGGTGATGCGGAAGGTGAGCGCGTGATCGCAGGTGGAGCTGAGGGATGGGAATGCTCCCGCTTGAGCTTTTGAGGACCGGTATGGCGCCCCGGGTGTTGCCGAGAGCGTGGGAATAGTGATGCGTCTGTTATGCAGCTCGTGGGCTGAGCGCTGAATAGTTGTTAAAGTTGGGTGGGAAGGGGTATTAAAAGTGTGGGGGGAACCGACAACGGTACAGCTCTGACAGAGCGGCTGTTAGTAACGTGGCTGTGGGGAAACGGGTGCAAGTGAGTAGTTGGGGTGAGTACGGCTTAAAGAAAGATTTGCTCTCTGCTTGCTCTGTCTCATGCGCTAGGATGGACGTGTGACTGAAAGGGACTTTTTGTGACCCAGAAGAGCTGTGCAGTACGTTGGTTCCTCATTGTGCATCTTGTGGTTATGCTGGATAGGAGCCATGGCATGTTAATGACTTTACCAGGTATCGATAGGTGACCGCTACTGAAAAGGTGCTTTCTTGCGGGCGCAGCATTTATTTCTGTGCTTATAAATGCTTCTATAACTTGCAGCGACAGGATCCGAGGGAATGGCATGGAGCTGTGTCAGGGGAGGGGCAGGGGGAAGGGTTTAGAGACAGGGTCTGCACCAGAGGGCAGTGGGCATGGAACGGGCTGCCTTGGGGCTGTGAGCACGGCCCCAGGCTGCTGGAGTTCAAGGAGCATTTGGACGCTGCTCTCAGATATAGGATCTGACTTTTTTAAGTGACTCCTGTGAGGAGCTGGGAGGTGGATTCATTGATCATACAATCCTTAGAGTTGGAAGGGACTTTTAAAAGCCATCTAGCCCCAACTGCCCTGCCATGAATTGATTGTTATGAACCTCTTCTGACTTAGGATATTCTGTGATTTTGTAAATTCTTCTGTTTTGCTGGGGTTTTTTTTTTTTTTGCATATTTTTAGGTATTTCTGAACATCTTAGGGAGGTGCTCTATCACATGGCAAATGCATTGTTCATTGAGCTTGCTGCTGATGCAGTTGTCTTGTTTCTGACTTCTTGATTTTACACAACTTGATATTACCATTCAGATATTCTTACAGACCAAAACTTGGTTTGTTAACACAGTGAGTTTGAAATGCAAAGGTAGGCTTGCAAAGAGCAAGTACGTTTATGATAACATAGAAATGCTTTACAGTTTCTGTTTTTTGTTTTTCTTGCATGTTACTAAAATCTGACAGAAGTTGCGACTTGTTTATGTTCTTGATAGAAGACACTCCAGAGAAGCATCAGCTAGTTTTGCAGACATTGGCAAGAAGGTGTATGTGATACATGTTGTAGAGATTTTTTTTTGTGAAGTAATGTTTGTGTGACACCAGCTACAGTTCCAGGCAGATCTGCAGTTCAGTTGTATTGTGGCAGTATTACCTGATGGAAGTAGTAAGAACAAGTCAAAAGCTGCCTGCTAAGAAAAGCAAGAATGCAACCTTGGTTTTGCCTCACTCCCTCCTTAGAAATATATTTGTGTGTAGGAGGGTGCTATATGCCACGTGGGTTCCTCAGCTCGTGTAATTGAGGGTGTTAATGTATGCCGAGATCTCATGAGCTGTCCAGGGCAACTGACGTGTTATGCTCTTAGTCAAACTGCTGGGCACACTGCACAGCTCTCCTCTCAGTGGATGATGTGCTAATGGATAGAACATGGTTATGTGCAGTTGTGGAGCAAAAATCATTGCCTGGGAAGATCTGAAGGGAGATGTCAACTTTCTTTTTCTGGTTACTTTCTGTCATGAGTGATTTTCTTTTTTTAATAGACCTTTCTACGCAATTACGTGCAGTGAATTTTTTAGTTGCTTGTATCAGTCCTTGAGATGCAAGCACCAGGCTTTCAGAAGCATGTCCACGTTAAACATTTTGTTTTACGTGTACCAGTTCATCCATGAGCAAATGCTAAATGAGAGAATAAACTGCTGCTTTCAGTTCTGTCCATAAATGTGGACCTTTTGATGAACAATCCAGAAAGCTACCACCTTTATAGCTTTCACCTGGCAATTTTTTGCACCACGACTTCAGATCTCTCTCTTCTGTGCAACAGGAGATGGAAAGCTTGTCATTCACCTCAGTTAGTTTGTTTTCCTTAAATGACAAAGCAATAGTTACCATTCACACCATAAACTGATCTATTATTGTCATACATCTCTCATGATCTTTCTCCAGGTGAAGTAGATGCTCTCTTCCAAAATGACTTGTCAAGCCCTGGTTTTGAGTCTGGTTTGTGTTGCGCTTGGAAAGGCAAAAGGTAAGTTGAATTTCGTTAAATCTGCCTACAGATGTTTGGAGAGTTGGTTTCTGACTCCTAAGCCTTCACCAGTCAGAGCAAAGAGCCAAAAGACATGAAATAAGATCACTGGCGCCATTTGACATGCATTAGACAGCTGAGGCGTAGGCAAGTGTGACATAAAGTCTGCTGGATTAGCATTTGGAAACTGGGACATACAGCATCCCATATCTATGGCACTATTTGAGAACCTTTGTTCACTAGAGTTCAGAGCTTCCCATACTGGAACAAATTACAAATTTCTTCTAGTCTCTCTCAAATACACTGCAAACTCTGAAGCTTTGTAGTCTAGAAATTGCCTTTAGCTAGATTTACCCTTCGGTTCTCTGAGAATGGACTTGCACGTGCTTCCTTTGTGTATTCAATCTTCCCCTGGCTTTTAAGAAGTAGAAATTGTTCATGACTCCACTGAGACTGGGAAGGCATGAGTTGGTATAATAAAACTGAGGTGGGAGTATACAGGGATGGGTACAAAAACAGATATGTATTTTATGTGGCTTGGAATGCACCATATCTTCATCTGGTATAAATCAATGTAACTTGATCTCTGATTCTGGGCAGAGGAAGCTCACATAGAAATATGCTTTAGCTGATGGCATTGTTAATTCTGTGGGTAATCCCAGACTTAAAACAATATCAGGCTTCTGCATGCTTGTAATATTTGCCCATTTCACTATTTCATGTTGCTGCAGTGATTACGCAGACTGAGCAAAGAGCGGTGAAGGTGGGTGACAGCGTGACTCTCAGTTGTGCCCTGACAGAGCCCGAGGACATCGTGCAAGTGACATGGCAGAAAGACTCTGTAAAATCACAAAGTAACATAGCTACATACAGCAAGTCAGCAGGATTAAAGATTCAGAAGCCCTACCAAGACCGGATGAATTTCACCAGCCTGTTGCTCAACAACACAAGCATCACTTTCTGGAGTGTGGGAATAGATGACACAGGGTGTTACTTGTGCTTGTTTAACACCTTCCCGTTAGGCTCCTTTTCAGGACGTTCTTGCCTTGAAGTCTACGGTGAGATTCTCTGCAAGGATGTGTCTCCAGTAGAAGGAGAGGGGTTTTCTCCTTAGCATTTCCTTGAGAGTACTTAGAAACCTGAGTGGTAGGAGTATCCCTCGGTGGGGAGCGGTTTAGAAGTAGAGCTTTATTGCTGTGAGCAAGACTTTTTTGGTGTTGTATTCAAGCCTATCATGGTGGCTTTGGTGTTGGGCTGTCCTTGTTTGCTATTTTGTGAGCAACTGCTTAAAAAGTGAGAAATGGAATCTTTGTAAGCCCTAAGCAGTCCTATCTGGAATGTGAGTAGTCCAACACTGCTGCAGATTCCTTTGGGTATTGGCTACACCTCCAGCACTGCGAGCTTTCCTGAGCGTTAGCAGACAGGAGAACAGAAACGGCAAAAAAAACCCTGTTTTTCTTAACAAATCATTGCCAAACCTAGACTTTCAGATAAGGTGAAACTTTTAGGGTACATCACTTCCAGGTAAGAGGGGGAGCATTGGGTCTTGGGGGTGATGGCCTAACAGTGTTGCTGTGCCATGAGGCAGTGTGAGAATCCTGTCAGCTTTGATAATAGTTTATCTGCCACTACTATTGCTGGCCAGGTGCTCTTTGTGATGATGGATTGTCTTGTTTGTGTCTTGGAAGGTCTCAATGGATCTATCCATTACAACATTTCAGAAGGTCATCTGATAGCCACCTGTAATGCTATTGGCCTACCAGAGCCCACCATTAGCTGGAACAGTGTGTTCAATTATACATCTACACAGGAGAAGTTCACGTACGATAATGGAGTCGTGTCCATCACCAGTCAACTGAAGGTCTATGACTCTCAGAACATCAGCAAGGAGGACTTGACCTGCAGAGTAAGCAACGAAAATGAAGAAATGGAATTGCCGATAAGTATGAAAAAAAGTAGGTGACTGAGGCCCTTGTTAGCATTCCCTCAGCCTCTGCACTTTGTGTGGTTGGATTGGAGTCTGCTGGGAAAGAGAGAGAGAGAGAGAGAGAGAGAGTGAAATGACTGTGTGCCAGAGGAGGAGGAAGAGAGCCCTGCTCTGCACTGTGGGTGGCTTAGATGTTGAAGTGGAAGTTTTGAAATTAACAAATTCTCTGTTAGCAACAATTAACCAAATGTTTCAGTTAAACTGATTACAGGTTTTGTTGATACTGCATTCACAGAACCTGTGCGTTACGTTTTAGCTTCTCTGACATTTTTGCTAAGAGACATGCTTATTGCAGTAATGATCAAGGAGGAATGGTATTCCCAGGCAGATAGGTAGGCGATCAGTTCAAGATGCTTATAGTGATGTTATAGGGCAATATTAAATGCAGCAGCATAACTTCTGAATACTTGATAGTGCTGGTTTGATTCTTCTTCCAACATTCTGTTCTGCTGGAAAGGTTTCAGCTCCAGCTCTATGGGTGAGAAGTAAGAGCATGAAAAGCTGAAGTGCCAGCCTCAGTTCACAGGGAAGTGTTAACATAGGTGGTTTAAAATCTGTGTGTGCCCAAATCCAGAGCCTCAAAGGAAAGACCACTTTTCTATTTTGGAAATTAGAAAAATAGGAAGGGCAGATTTGGACTGTGGGTTAGTTCCCGTATTACATGCTTGAGATAAGATTGTTATATGAAAAATAATAAAGAATAGCATAGGACTGACTTCTAATCTTCTCTGAAATTTCAAAAGGAAATTAGTCCTTAATTCTGAGTGATTAATAAATTCTTTGTTGTGTCTTGAATGCAGTTATTTTGTTTTGGCCTTTTAAAAATTTGTACCTCTGAAAGCAGGAAACAGATATTGCTGTTATTCCTCACTAGGAGAGTGGGAAAGCCCAGCAATAGCTTGTTGCTTTAGTAATCTTTCATGGTTTAGAGGAGATATTCAAAAGAATAGCTCAACCTAGCTGTTTTAAGACTTGATATTTTTTGCTTGATTTGAATAGCTTTTAGTTCAGTGAGCTTTCTCATTGTTATCACTGAGCACTGAATTTGGGCTGCTATTATTTTGATTAATAACAATCAGATCATGTGGCTGATACCTAACCAGAGAGGAGCATTTACACTAGAATGTTGTTTAGGACTTCTCACAGGCAGTAAAACACATCTGCCTTCTTTTCTGAAAGTTAGTTTGTCCTTTGCAGCAATGTTATATGTCTAATAGTGAAAGAAATCTTTTATTTTACTAACAAAACCTCAGATTCTGGGTGAATAAAAGGAACACTTTCTAAAGTTTTAGGACGTGAAATTCTACTTGTATTCCAACTATCATACTGACGTTTTCTGGAAAGCATTGGGCAGTATATTCATCTTTGAAGACAATGCATACTCTCTTCTAAGAAATTGCTGCTTGCGTATAGCTTAGCCACAGCTTTTGCAAAATCTTAATAAAGAACTGTTGTAATTGAACAGGCATTTCTCTTGGCTTTTTTTTTCCTCGTTTTCTTGGATAAGTTAGCTTTGTTTCTTGTTTGTTTTCTGCATCTATTTATTTATTTTGTTGTTCATTGCAGAAGAGGGATTCAGGTTCTTGGGTCTGGCTATTGCTGTGACTCTTTCACTTGTCATCTTGGTCCTGATTCTCATTGCACTGCGTTGGAGGAAGAAGATATGTAAGAGGAGCTGAAGTGGTGAGTTACTGTGGCATGGAAACCAATGCTTTTCATAGAGCCATTATAAGGTCTTGCTGTCAGCAGGGAAAACTGAAAATTTTGCTGAGCAATTGTTATGGAGAGTGGGTGGTCTTATTGCCAGACTTTACAGTGTGTTTACAATTTAATCAAATTTGCCTCAGTTTGTATGTAATTTCAAGAGCTGCTTTTGCACTGTTACCACTGAAAACCAGTACAAGACTACAAGTTGAGGGGGGGGGGAGGATATGGGCAGAGCAGGACATACTGACTATGTTTTGCTTTCTAATGGAAGTCTTTTCAAGTGTATTTCAACAATTTTCTTCGTTCTCGTAGAGGGACAATAAAGAATTGAGTGCTTGTCTGCTCAGAGAATTTTTGGCAGGACACTGAGAATCCAGCTCATGAAGAGTTTTGTGCTCTGAGGGCATGGATATTTTCTAGCCGTAGCACCTTGATGCATTTTAAGACACAGTGTGGGACGATGGAAAAGTTAGCTCAAACTTGGTGTGTGAATCTGATTCCTAATTCTGAGTAAAGGAGATAATGCTGTGCCTGTAGGTGTGATGACCTTACAGTGAATCAACTCTAGGCATCGCTACTAATAACAGGATAGCAAGGGAGATATTACAGAAAGGGAAGAAATGACTTCAAAAATCACATGAATTATGGTTATTGCTAATTTTGCTTTTGCATCACGAGATCAGAATGCTGTGCTTGGCTTTAAATTCTATGAGCATGTTTAGAAATACTTTCAGGAGCCAGCAGGCATTAACTCAGTTCATTCCAGAATGTTTAGACATGTGCTTGGTGATGATAATGTGATATAAGTTAAAGAAGTGTTTCCAGGGATGTCAGACCTGTGTATTTTGAACCTGAACCTATGGTGCTTACAGTGAGAAGGGGGTAACCTAGTAAATCTGCTACTGCCAGGGACACACCTCTTTTTTGAGGAAAAAAGATAAATGAATGCTTTTTAGACCCCTTGTACAACTTCCTAGTTTTATATGGTGTTTGAGCTCTACATCATTACTATAAACAATTCAGATAAGATTTTCTGATCAATCTGGAAATGAAAGGGCAAAGAGTCGGCTCTGTATTTTGGTTCTGTTTTCAAGGGTTCAGAAAGAAAAGATGAGATGGTTGTAGAAAAGGTGTATCCCTGTTTCAGAAACACCACTTCCAAGCACCAGTGAGCTTGTAATCAAGCAGACCTAGGAGGAGACACAGTGAGGCAGGGTGACCTGACAGGGGGCTGTAGTCATCCTCTGGAGTAAGATCAAGGAGTGATGGGGCATGCCATATAAGGCCAACTTGTTACATACCTGCACCCTTATGCTGTGGCTGCAGCAGGTGGCTGAAGCAGGAGTGTGAGTTGGACCAGGTTGCTTGTGTCTAGATGAAGCTGAAGTTGCTAACTTACCTTCTGCTATGATTTTGGCCCTTAGATATTAGCAGTTCCCTTTGTGGTTCCAGTGGTGATGTGTAAGGGGACCACTGCAGCAGGCAGCATGGTTAGCTTCACCTCAGGTTCCCAATGCCCTACACCACCACAGGTTCCCTACCTACACCATCTGCTGTGCATCAGAGGGGAAACTTACTTCAGCATCATTTAGCAATGGATGCAAGCTGGTTGTATTAGGGTTTATCAACTGCAGCAAGATTTGCGATCTTCATTTGTTGGTGTTCCTTCTCATTTATGATGGGTTTGGTTAATTCTAGTGCCAAGATGTAACTTATACAGTGGAGCTGGAAGTCTTACATTCTCTGTTCTTTTAAAGTACTGTGCCTTGTTTAGAGTGTTACTACTCACAGCTACCAGGTTGTAATGAGGAAATCCATTCCGTATTCTTACCTCAGCTCTCACTTCAGACCCTTGTATGTTTTTGCACGGGCTTATTTTTTTCTTTGGTGGGCTGTGAGGTATGTGTATGTTCCTAAAGCACAAAGATTTGTATGAAAGAAAGTGGCACCTTACAGGTAGTAAGTTTTATCCTCTGTTATCCTCAGATGGTGTTGGAATGAGGAATAGTACTTACACGCATAGTCCTGAACACACTTCTGTTAACAGTCTAGCAGAGAGCTGAAGTAGCACTGTCTGGAGGATGCCAGTGTCTGAGGCCATTCTCTGGGGCTTCAATGCTCTTTTCATACTGCACTAGCTAAAAAATAAAGCCTTTCCAGTTTTATTAAGATGCCTTTTTTTTTTTTCTTTCCACTAGAACACTGACTTTTTATCTGTGTGGCTGGGGACTCCATCAAAGTTTCTCCTTTCTCTTTCTGCTTCTCTGAGAGGTTTTTTTACTTCTTTTTTTTCCTCCCTTCTCCCCGTGGCAGACACTTGAGAATAGAGTGAAGAGATGAAGTTCAAATATGTCCCATCCCTCAGATACTTGCCTTAGGTACCAGTTAGAAAGTACATATGTATTTTGGTTCTCTGCAGAAGCATCCTGAGTGAAACTTCTTCACAAAGCCTTTCATGTTTCTGAGTAAATGACTTTTTGACAGACAATGAGCAGCTTTGTGATAAGAATTAATGCCAGAGCGTTGGAGAGCTTGCGTCTTCACCCTTGGCTAAGCACAGAAGCAAACTAGATGTGCTGTTACTCTATGAAGGGCAAAGAGCAGGATGTGGTAAATCACCTTTCTGCAGATGGAATTCTGCTCACACTAGTGGTTTGTCACTGCTACACATGCAAGTAAAAAATAAATAAATAAAAAATAAAAAACAACCCTGCACCTTTTCCTAACTGATTCAGCTCACTGTAGAATGAACTGTAAAGCAGTGCAGTCAACAAACCAGCTCACTGGACTGAAGCAAAATAAAGGCTCTTAGACTCAGTAAATTCCTGTGGCTCACCTACCTCATACATGTCTCAACCTGTATGCTTTCCTCAGCATCCGCTTGTTTTTCCAAGACCTGCTGGATGCTCACATTTCAGCCTGGCCAGCTGAAGCTTTACAGTCAGTTCTCAGGAGCTAGCAGTCTCTGGAGGGGATTAAATTCCATGCAAAGGGTTCTCTGGAGATTTGTGGCTTTCTGGGGCTAAGTCTGTTTCACATACGTCTGCAGATACCATCATTGTTGTTTTTCCTTTTAGCGTTGGTATCTACGTAGGAAAATTTGAGCTCCATTGGGTTACAAATGCATGTTTTGCCACATACAGAGTTTTGGAAATAGTACATTTGTGTTTAAAAAGCCATAATAACAGGACAAGAATTCTTGGAGTTTGTTATTGAAAGGTATGATGACTTAAGAGGCTGAGCAGATTAGGAAGGCCTGGAAGAATAAAACATGAAGAGTCATAGAAGAAAAGGCTAGATCTGATTTAAAAATCTGTTCTGTAGAAAACTTTTGCATGGCAATGAGATTCTCTGGTTTGGAAATTGAAACGTTGAAGTTTTCCTTTGTGTGAAAATCTTATGGAATTTATATTTCATACAATTATGTATTTTATTAAGTATTATAATCCTCATTTCAAAAGTAGTTCTGGTCCCCCCACTACAAGAAAGAAGTTGAGGTCCTGGAGTGTGTCCAGACAAGGGCAGCGAAGCTGATGAGGGGTCTGGAGCACAAGTCTGATGGGGATTAGCTGAGGGAGCTGTGATTATTCAGTCTGGAGAAAAGAAGGCTCAGGGGAGACTTTATTGGCCACTACAACAGCCTGAAAAGCTGTTGTGGTGAGGTGGGAGTTGGCCTCTTCTCCCAGGTAACAGTGACAGGACAAGAGGTTATGGCCTTAAGTTGTGCCAGGGGAGGTTCAAGCTGGATGTTAGGAAACATTTCAGGAAGAGTGGTGAGGCATTGGCCCAGGCTGCCCAGGGAGGTGGAGGTGTCACTGTCTCTGGAGATATTCAAGAACTATGGATGCAGCACAGAGGGGCATGGTTAGGGAGGCATGGTGGTAGTGGGTTGGTGTTTGGTAATTGATTCTATGATTCTGTGACAAACCTTTGTGAGAATATGGCTAACAGATGTTGAAGAGATGCTTTGGCTTGAAATGCCTGGAATGTTACGTGAGCACTATAAAACAGTGGAAATATCTCTGAAGCACCAACTATAAATTACTAACCTGAATAGGAATTAAAGGTTCCTTAATTATTATTTTTTTGAATTTCTGGAGTTGCTGAAAATGATACAGATTCAGCCTTGTTAAGCTGCCAATGGTATCTTTGCTGGTCAGCTATAATACATAGTTAATAAAAAATCAAATTTTGGGGGCTGAAGGTATCCCAGAAGTCTGGGAAATATGGAAGTGTTGTGCATTGGATTCCAGTTATTCAGGAAACTTTCCAGCAACAAGCACTTGTAGAGACTTGCTATTTTTCTGTCGTGTTTCTGTTTACAATAAAGAGAATTATTTTTGGAGTATTCTCAAGTACTTATTTTTGGGAAGGTTGTGTGTTGGCTTAAGGTTATGCAAGTTCTCATTTAATTGGTATGACTTGTTTGTTCAGTGTGCTTTGACTCACTGCTGTGCTTTTTTTTGTAAGAGTGGCAAACCTGATAGTTATGAACAACATGGGAAGAGGTTGGTCTTAGGAGACTTCTCTGAATAGTTTTCCTGAACTGACAGCTGAATATCAGTCTTTCAGAGGATGCACAGCCAGCTATGCCCATGGGAATGGTCTCTGGATACTGTGGCATTCCGGGGGGGAGGTTAGTCTATGGTCACATTGGTTCCCTCTCCTGTGGCTTCACTGTGAGCAAAGGATTCTATTTGCAGCTTCATTCCTTTTCACTTCTTAACCCTAAATAAAAACACAAAACAAAAACCCCCAAAACCACAGCTTAAAAAAATACAACCAAAATATATAACCAAAAACGTAACCAAGAAGACTTAAATAGCCTTAAGAGAAAAACAAAAAGGGCCAATACAAACACTCATCAGCAGAGTGGTAATTTAGAGGCCATCATGTGCAGCTGCCCAGAAAGTTTCATGACATAGCTCCTGTTTGATAGTAAGTCATTTTAAAATTGTTCTGTTTACAAAAGCGCACCCAGCAGTACTTTCCAGTCTGCTCCATACAGAGAGCAGGCTATGGATGCTCTTTGGAGCATCCCATCTTTTAATATTCTCTGCTTAAATCACTATGGGCAGGAGAGCTGATACTCTCTCTCTTTCCCATCGTGCTTTCCTGTAATGTGTTCCTTTTGCTGGAGGAGGAGCACGATTTTCATCCTGCCTTCCATCGTGGAGAGCAGTGAGCAAGGAGACCTCTCAAAATTGTCTTGCCTCACTGGAGGAGAGGTGCTTTGGCATGTGCTGCTAAAAATGGCCCTCTGTCTGCAGAGGCCTTTGCTAGGTGTGACTACCAGAGTGTCTATTCTATGCACCATATCTGCTTTTATTTCCCCATGAAATAATTTCCCAGTCCTTCCTCCTTCTTTTATGCAAACAGTAGAGCATTGTGTATAACCAGAGAACGGCCAGCATTTGAAAAGGCTGATAAATAGCATTCCTGTGAAACATCATTTGGCTGCTTGAACTTCTTGTTCTTGGGGAATCAATTTTAAATTCTGATATGTTTTTCCTTTTTTTTTTTTTTTTTTAAAAAAAAAAAAAAACAAAACAACTTCAGCAGTAGACAGTGTTATTGGACAAGGAGGTGGAAACCTTTCTTAGTCCTCTACGCAGAAAGCAAGGATGGCAGGGCTTCTATGTTTCACGTCTCTACTAAATCTGTTAGCTGTCATTTTCTAAGTAGGTTGCTATGTCTTGTCTTTTGGATACATTACTTGTCACTGAAATGAGAGCAAGTGGTAGGCTAGCCATAAACCCAGCGTGTTAAAAACTAAGTAGTTTTGCAAGTCTTTTCCATTGTGATTTTTCTAAGCGTTGTTATTATTGCATGTGTTTAATAGAGCTGTCCTCTGATTCATAATCATAATATGTACTTCAGATCAGTGTTTTGCAAAATCTGCAATATTGTTTGAATGGGTGTTCATAATTTTAGTTTAACAAAAAGGAAGTGTAATAATTCTACCTATTCCTTTGCAGTTGTATTTGTAGGAAATAGAAAATCTTTTTTTTTCCCAGTACTTAGTTTTATAATATGCAAATTGATTTATACTAATCCTGGAAATTTATCATGCTGTACTTGCTGTGTCTTGCTTGGAAATGCTTGCTTATTTATGGTCTTCTGTTTAAACGTGTAGTAAGACCTTGCATTCAGGTGCCAGTGTGGTCCATCCAAAAAGGGTTGTGGCAGTTTTCCACTTACTTTCAGAGTGATGCAAGCAAATGACTCTCAAGCCATACTTACTATGTGCCTCTCTGGTTCATCCTTTTTCAGCTTTTTTCTTTGTTTTCTAGGGTTGCAGAGGATTTCCATTCATCTGGATCATTACAGCCTAGCATCCTGAAGTCAACACTAAAAGCAGAGACTTGCATGACTGGAAGGTAGCAGCAATAAAAGGAAAACACATCAGGACCAAAGCTCTGAGCTCTCTACTCAGCATCTTAATTGCTGAAAGACTGGCAGGGTGTTTGATTTCTGATCTAAAGACTACATCACGAGGAAGAGGACCAGAGGGAATGCTTAGTCCTCTCTTCTGCTGCCAGACGATATCTGCTCTGCTTATGCCGTTCCTGGTACTGCTAGTCTGCAAATGTATTTGCTTTCTTCCCATGGAAGCTGTGAGCAATCTGGAGGTCCTCTTCAGTGTGTAACTGCTCTCAGTAAAGAGCTGGAGGGATTATTTTACTAATAGCTTTCTGCATTGTTACGCTTTGCGACTCAGTGATTCATCATTTTCTTCCTGCCGTCTCCTTTTCTTTCTTACCCAGCTAATGCAGCTCCTTGCTCTTCATTGAAAGTGTCAACAGCTGTATTTCTGAGCTACCTCTAGAAAGATCTGCTGCTGGAGGTCTCAAACTGCACCAAATCTGCCAAAATTATTGGTAAAAGGTCAGAAGGATTCCAGTCAGGCGACAGATTAAAGGCAGTAGCAGTCATGGTTGGGAAAGAAGTGTTTTCAGTAATTTATTTTATATGGCTTTCTTTCAAATCCTGTTTTGGTTTGTTTGTTAGTTAGTTGATTATTTAATATGTAAATGAGGAAGAGAAGATTGAAACAAAGCTCAGTAGTGGAACTACTGTCATACCTTCCTTTATGTCTGCTTTGCTGTCATTCTCTCTGCCTTCTCATGCAGTGCTGTTAATGCCCCAGCCTGTTGCTTGCTTGCTTGTCAAAAAGCATGGACTGGCCTTCTTGATCATCCTCGTGGTCATCTGATACGCTGCTCCATCCCTTGTCTCTGTCTATTCTTGTTGCTTGTATTTAAGCAAAGACAAATTGTTCTGTTGGCCAAAGGCAATTATTCCTTACATAGACTTGTGTGGGATGTTACACCCTAAGCTAACTGTGCTATGGCACTGTGGATTTAGCAGGGTCAATGGAAAGTTTTTACAGAAGCTGAATTTGTTGCTTTGCTATGATTTTGATGGTAGAGGAAGGCATTGTGTTCCTCTTAGAAACTGAGACCTGACTGCTTCTGCTGCAGGTAGAATCAGAGCCTCTCCAAGTTTTTTCGTTTTGTTTTGTTTTCCCTTCTGATTGCCAACCTGTGTCTGAAGGTCTGATCATTTCCAGGCTTGCTCCCATGTTTGCCTGTCTCACTTCCTCTCCCTGCTGCAGCATGGCTCTGGGAGCATCGAGCTCCCTGCACTGCCTTGCACCCGTCTGATTTGCAGGGTGTCAACACTTAGGAATGCCTCTGCCTCCCTGGGCCTATCGTGTACCTCTGGCTGTGCCAACTTCATGGACCATGTCTCTGGCAGAATGGATGGATAAAGGGACTGCAGGGGTCCTCTATTAATTTCTCCTCTACTGATGAGCACTGACGTTTAAAGTCTTGCTCAGTCTTTGTTCTGTCTTAATATTTGTCAGTTCCTCAGGATCACTGCCAGTCTTTTGGGTTTAAATAGTGTTTGTGCATCTGAACTGCTCCATCTCATGAGACACGTGGAGGTTAAGACTGTGCTTCCTCACACGCGTGTGGAATGGTTGGGACTAGAAGGCTGTGGAGGGCAGCTCTGGAGGTGTCTGGCACAAACCCAAGTGCACAAGCCGGCGAAAAAGTCAACAGAGAAGTTTAGCAGGAGCTAAATTCTACATTTCAGAACAGAGTTATTATTCTGGCTGGACTTCTACAGAACAAATGACTTACAGAGTGGCTGCCTCTCTAGGGCCAAAAAAAAGTGTGTGGTTATGTCTGTGTGTATCACTGACCATGAGTGTTGATGTTGACGAGCTGCTGTGCAGGTGCAGTGTGACTTATTTATCTGTATAAATAACTTCAATAAATTTACTTGGTAAAAATACTTGATCCAGTTCAAACACCAACTGCTCCATAATTTTCTGCTTATAGATTTGCAATACCTGAAATGCTTCATTTTTAAATCCTAGATCTGCTGAGGTGTTGGTTGGCTTACCAGTTGGGCTGAGCAGTGCTCATGGGTGGGGTAGGAACTAAGCAATTGGGGCTGCAGGGTTAAATGACCTTAGGGAAACTAGACTAGCCACCCTGCACTTCACAAAAGTTAACAAATGCAGAACAGCAGCCTTCCTGAGGTAAACCCCAAGGTCGTGTATAAGATGCTTTTTTTGGCTGACAGCCCATTTCTCAGAACCTTTTGAGACATTTGCTTTTATTCTGAAGTCACAATGAATGTCATTCCTCCAGCTGTGTCCTCTCTTTGTGTGCTTTTGTCCCTGGCATGCAAAACGAAGCTACTATTCTAAGTCTTCAGTTGTGCTAACTGAAGGGACAGGAAGGAGCAGGCTGTGCTAGAGATAACAATGTCCATGTGTGACTGATGGAAACAGTAAAACCTTAGCAGGCAGAGCTTGGCTTCTAGGAAAGAGAGTTTGTGGAAAAAAAAGTATTGCATTTGTTGAGAGTACTGGGCTTTTATTCTTGTTCTTGCCCTGACCACCAGCCCGACATCAGGCCAGCTGCTTGAGGTGGCTGTACAACTGCATTTTGCCTGTATCCTAACGTCATTTTTCACTGATCCATTTGCTTTGTAAGTGTGCTAGTAGCTGTCCTTCTCATTGTTCAACATAACAAGATGTTATGCTGAGCAGGAGGAAATGCAGGATAATTTTAGAAGCTAAGAGGATGTATGATTGTTTGTTTTTGTGTGTGTGTGTGGATTTCTTTTTTTAAGTTAGGCTGAAGTTAGCAGGAAAGTTATGTGTGTTCTTGCTCAGTGCCATTGATGAGCAGTGCTCAAAAGGGCTGTTGAGCTGAAAGATCTTAATGTGAATTTCTAATGTTGTTTAGAGAGCCATGTTCACTTCCTGCACGTGGACAGACAGGCCATGGCTGTCTCCTCTTAGGGACCTTATGCCATTTTTTATTCTGAGTGAGATGTTACTATTTCCAAGGCTTTAATCTCATGCATCAGTCAAACATCAGTCTTCCATAGATCTTTCTGTATAGGCAACCACATAATGACTCACTGGTGTGTTGGAAGAAACTCACTTTGCTGGTTTTCCAGCAGTTGGAAACTCTATAGTGTGGTGTTGGTGCTTCCTGGCACCCAGTAGCTCTGCTTGTGAGAAGGAAGTATGACCCCCTGAATGCGCTGAACCAAGGGGTAAAGAGCAGGCCAGTAGCCCAAACTGCTAATCAGTTTCCTTAAGGAAATGGAGGAGTTGGATTTCCTTGTTAATTGCAGTTTAGTAAATCAATGCAAAACAATGTATTTCAATGTGGTAGTCTGATTAAAAAAAGGAAGTAGGGGTTTCCCGCTGCTGACTTACAAGGGGAGTTAAGCAGCACAGGTCACTTTCTTGCTGTGTGAAGCATCTGCCAGGCAGGTTGCAGGCAGACTGGGTGGAAGCGGAGGTGACTGTCCCCACCCTGAGCAGCTTGAGCATCCTGTCAGGACTCATGGAAAAGAAGATGTGCTACTGTGGGCCTGTAGAGCACTGTGACCTGTGCTTTACTGGGAAGGAAAAGGGAAGCACGCACTCTCAACTATTGCACTGACGTTAAGCTTGATTTATGTCAAGCAGCTGGGGATTTCTGCTAACTGATTTTTACTTAGGGTGACATATACTGGCATAGTTCTGCCTTCCTTACTGGCAGCACAGAAGAAGATTAAAAAGTACAACATCCTCTCAGTATGGTTTGTTTCCTTTCTGCACTCACCAACAGAGAGCCAGTGCTTTTTGTGCCCTGCAGGCAATGCCAGGAAAATGCACCAAGCTTTGATGGATGCATTGCAGATTATTTTCTCAGACATCTCAGAAGATATAGCAAGGAGAAATGCCTGAATGTGAGAGAAGCTTGGCATATCTTCATGGCCACTCTGAGCCATCCTATGGCTATAGCTCACTGTGGTTTTGCAGTTGAGGTGATTAAAAATCAGTTTGGCACAAAGCTAAGGTAGCAAAAACTGATCCCTCCCACATCAAGCTTTTAAAGAAAGGAAGTGAGTGCTAAGTGAGGGAGAAGGATTGGCCTTAGCTGCTCTATTCCATGTGAAGTTTGTGCTCTCAGAGTCTTCAGACTGTGCTGTGCAGGACGAATCTGTGTAAGAAACTTCAATCTAATGTTGAATTTAGGCAGAATAAAACTCCTTGTTAAGCTTGGTGCTTAAAAATCAACATGGATATGTTGTTAAGTGTTTATTTTTGTCATGTAAGCAACAGTGTGCAGAAAGGCTTCCCATCTATGGAAAAATCCCGATGTTCCCACAGGAATTGGAGCTGCGTTTCTGCCAGACAAAAATGTATTTTCCTCTGTCCTTTCCAAGACAGTGGTACTTGTCAATCTATTCAGTGCAAACAGTGGAGGGGCACAACTAGCCATAGAAAGCAACAAGCGCACCCCAGGAAATTGTTATGCTGAATGCAGGGGAAAGAGGGTCATTTGAGAAAATCAGGGCTGAAAGTCTCAAATGGTGTAAGTAACTGACTTCACTGATGAGGGCAGAACTGTGGTTTCTTGGGAGTACTCCTCAGGATATTTCCTGTTGTCTTTAAAGTTAAGTTTCTGCTGTGAGGTCTCTCTTCCTCAGTCTTTTTTGTATTAACTGAAATATCAGTATTTTAATAGAAGAAAGGAGATACTCCTAGAAACTGCACAATTGCCCCTTCCCTTCCCCTCATAACCTTCTGGGGAAATAAGTGGTAAATAAGAGGCATGAAATATTTGCTATTGTCTTAATCTGTTTCATGTGGATGTTATGATGATTTCTTCAACCCTACAATGATTTCTTGAACCCTTCATTTCTTCTTGGGGCCCTGGACAGCCTGGCTTAGTATTAAATGGGGAGGTTGGTGGCCCTGCATGTGGTGGGGGGGTTGGAGATCCATGATCATTGAAGTCCCTTCCAACCCTGGCCAACAGCAACTTTGACAAATACTCTGCCGAGTGGATTTCCACCACTCCTGGGATAGTGAAAGTGGACTTAACTCCATGCCCTTGCTTCATTTGTGTCTATCTTGTATAGAAAGGCTATTTTAATGGTATAATTTAAATGTATAATCCAGTCCATTACAGAATGGATATGGGCAAGTACAGCTTTCATATGTTCATATGCTGATATATAATTACTAATCATTCCTCCTTTGGGAGGTAGTTTTCAGCTATGTTTGGAATTGACAAGCATTTGTGCTCTTTTGAGGAAATGCTTAGGTTGGAGTACTTTCTCACAGAAGAAATGCCTCTGAACAAGCACTCTTGAGAAGTGGGGTTGTTAAATGCAGCCAATGTCCCAGAACACTGTCTGTCTTCATTCAGATGTTGTATGACTTAGACGTTTAGAAATGATTCTTCTATTCTGGCATGCACATATATGGTATGTATCAGTGTATTTATTTTCAAAACAAAGCTTTTATAGTCATCTTTTTACAGTATAAATAATAAGTCAAAAAGAAAATAGTGCTTCGTCTTTGCTGCCAGAAGTTTGCTTCCAAAACTAGGGTAAAAGTGAAAAATTGCAACTTTTGCCTTTCCCACTGAAATGGTGGAGGGAGCCTTCAGTGTTATTAACAAATATTTTGTGGGAAGTATTTCAAGGTTTGATAGATCTTTAGTTCGAAGCGTTCTGTAATGTTTCAGTTTACCTTTATAAACTACTATGAAAATGTTTTGTGTTAAAGGATAGCTTGCAAATAACACTAAATCAGCATTTTACATTACCACTTGGCTGCCTTGATGTGAAGGAAAGCAATTACAGTAATTAAAATGTCCAACAAACCAAATAAACTGTGCTGGGATTTCAGGTAGGTGTTGGATTTTATATGAATTTCTTTTTCCATTGGTATTTCCAAACCAGCAACTATTCAGAAATGGAGTAGCTGCAGTTTCTCTTATTTGTAAGGAAGAAGAATGATCTCAAAGGACAAGCAGAGCAGAAAACAGTCTTTACTTCTCATTCTTAACTTCAGAGCATTGGGTGGTAGTTCCCTCAGACTTAATAGAGGTATTTAGCCTGCCCTCCATTGCTGAGATGCCAAAAAGTATTGGGCTATTGACAGAGATTACAGGAAGTAGCAAGCATGATTACAGGATTAATGAAGGATTATAGGATTACAGGGAGGTGTTTAACTTTGTCAAGAGAAGCTAAAGGGGCTGATTCTTTGTGTGATTTGACAGGAGTGCAGGTCAGAGGCCAGCTGCAGTTCAAGGCACTGTAGGAGAGCCTCTGTCCATGGAGACCCCACACGTGCACAGATTTGGCATGGGACCTTGGTGGGTTTTGTTTTGTATATGAATTCACCTGTTTCCGGGAGAGCTGAAATTAGACATTAGTGGAGAGGGTGGTCTAGCATCGTGACAGGCTGTGCAGAGAAATAGATGTTTCCTCATCCTTGGAGGTATTTAAGAGATGTGCTGATGTGGCACTAAGGGGTATGGTTTAGCAATGGGACTCAGGCTCTGGAGCATGTCCAGAGAAGGGTGATGAAGCTAGTGGATGGTCTGGAGCACAAGTCTTATGGGGAGTGAGTGAGGGAGCTGGGATTGTTCAGTCTGGAGAAGAGAAGGCTCGGGGAGACTTCATTGCTCTCTACAGTTAACCTGAAAGGAGGTTGTGGTGAGCTGGGAGTCGGCCTCTTCTCTCAGGTAACAGTGATGGGACGAGGTAATGGCCTTAAGTTGCATTAGGGGAGGTTCAAGTTGGATATAACGAAAAGCTTTTTCTCTGAAAGTGTGGTGAGGTACTGGAACAGGCTGGTGAGTCACCGTCCCTGGAGGTGCTCAAGAACCATGTCAATGAGGCACTGCAGGACATAGTGGGCATGGTGGTGATGGGTTGATGGTTGTACTGCTTGATCTAAGTGGTCTTTTCCAGCCTTGATAATTCTATGGCTCTGTCCAATGCTGATGTTTTTGCTGATAGACCTTAAAAGAACTCTGACATGGCAGAACAGTTAATTAACTGTTGCTGCCTCTCAGTGTCCCTGCATGCTGGTTCTTGCTTCTGGTATTGATTCCAGACAAGTTGGTGTTTTTCTGCATTGCAGAAAAATGGCACAGTACCTTCTAGCACATGTAAATTTATCTTCCTGCTTCTCATCTGCACTCAGCTCCTTTTAGTGCTCTTAGTTGGGACCCTTTCCACATAATAGCTTCTAGGTTGCAGCTTTTACTTCTGGGACAGATATAGTTACTTCCAAAAAGTAGATGATTTTTTTCCTCCTTCCCAAGTGCTAACTAATCACTCCTCTTCTAACAGCACATGCTACCTAAGTGGAAACAGAAAACCCTAAAAATCACACCAGGAGAAATTTTGCTCCCATTGCATCCATGACATTCATTGGCTCTAGCTGAATGTTTCTGGAGATCAGACAGTGGATGCGAGCACGGTGAGGTGATGGGTGGTTCGTTTCGGCAGTGGTCACCTCCACTGCTGCATGTTTTTATGAGCACTGCATGCAGGCTTTTGCTTATAGATGGTGAAAACACATAGCTAATAGTGGTGACTGTGTTGAAAAAATAGTGTTTTGTAGCTTAGAATTTACTCTCTCAAATGGTTATTTTGCTCTTTGTATCTGTTGTAATTTCAATGGAAACAAATAAGCCATTCTTTCAGAGCATCCTACATATGACTGAAGTAGTGTACAGCAGGAAAAATAAAAAACCCTAAAAATCATGTCTCTATGCTTTAACTCTAAAAACAAACGAACAACTCATTTGTCCCATGTGAGTAGGAATTAAAACTTCCCACTGAATCTTAATCTTGAGCTTATATTTTCTTTCTGCTTCATAATCTCCACAGAACAATCTGGCAGCGATCCTTGAGCTTCTTAGCTCCACATCCTGAGAAAGTTCAAACCACTTTCTTAGCACCGTGTTTTTTTCCCTTTCCAGCAGTCGGGCAGGAAGACGTTGAGGCCCACCAAACCACAGTTTGCCTTGCTCTTTATGAGCAATGCTGTTGATATAATGACCCAGCTCAGACAGGGAGGGTAAAGGCTGAACTGTTGCTTTATTTTAGTAGCAAAACTTATTCTAAATAGATGACTTCCATCCTTTGTTTCTCCTAAGGGTTTCTGGTAGCTGCTACTGATTTCCTACAGGAGGGCACTGCAGGAGGGAGGACAAGAGGTGGTAAACATGGGTGTAACTCAGTTGGAAACTGAGTTATTTCTCTTAATTTTTAACCTTCACTGCTTGAGTGTCTGAAGATTGTCACAGAAGAGCAAAATGTACCGCCTTGAGTTTTAGCTCACAAGAAACAATTAGGACAGAAGGGGAAGGAAAGCCATAATGTGCTGTTGGTGTAGGTGGGATGAGAACATACAGCAGCATTAACAGGGCGGATTCACAGATAGGCACTCACTGGTTTTCTCTATCTTCTGTGTATCTTGTATCTCCCCTGTTCTTGTGTCTTAACTTTTCTCACTACCCACATACTCATTCTTCTTTTTTTTTTTCCTTTCCACCTCTCTTTTCATTGCCTTTCTGGATGTTCACTTTCCATTGCCTTTGTACCGTCATGCTCAAAGGTTAGACATGGTGCAGTGGAAAGAAAAGCACATTCTGGCTCCAAATTAAATGCGTTTTGGCAGTACTGCTGGGATGCCTATGGATCTTTATGGACAGATTTGATACAGCTGTGACTGTGAATGGAAAGCAGTGCTTTGAACTGAAGAGGGGTGTAGAGGGTCAAAGGAAGGCCTCATGCTGTGTTTTTATCAATAGACAAATAGGTTGTGAAGGTGTGTCCTGTAAACGTCATTGCTTTTGTGAACTTATCAGCTCACCCTTTAAATGAGGACTTGGGGGGGGGGGGAAGTGGGTCAGAAAATATTTTTACAATTTGAAACCCCCCCAAAATCAAGGGCGTCCTATTTTTCCAGTGCCTATTACTGTAAACATGACAACTATAAAGGAAACAACTGCAGTCTGTACATCCTGATATTTCACAGACAGTTTTATGAGTGACTCAAATTAAAAAGCATGGCATTGCTTATTCATTCCACTGTCAATATCTTAAAGTATTCTACACTCAGTTCTGAGATTAATGTGATAAGCTGTGACTCTTCCTGTTATTTCTTCCAGTGCTTTTTTTTTTTCTCTCTTTTAATCTGAAATATATCTGTTTCGTCTTATTTTTGTACTGAGAGCCGTTTAAAGGCTTTGAAGATAAGGGAATATTTTGCACCAGTGCTCACTGGGGTTCAGGAGTATTCTGGAAAATAATTATTTATAGAAAACCAATTGATTTTTTTTCAGAAAGATCAAAGTGCTTTCAGAGATCTGCAATAGTGTCACATTCTTTCGATTACGTGAGTGCAGCTGTGCTGAAGACCTGGAGAAGCAGTGATGGCTCATGCACTGCAGCTACTCCCTTCCCTATTCTCATAGGAAGCTCCTGCATTGAGGTAGGCAGAGGTATTAGGTTTTCCAAAAGTTTCTTGACTTCTGACATCATTATCATCTATAGGGAGGGAGAGCTGCAAAATGGAGAGGATGGGTTACCTGGAGTCTATATTGCAGCAGCCCTCTGCTGCCAGCTAAGCCTGAGTAGTCACTCACCTCAGTGGTGCCATCTGTTCTGCATTATGTGGTATAAAATGCAAGGTGTTCTGCCCTGCCAGCCTGAAGGAAGTTCTTAGTTCATAATAGTTGGTGATAATACCAGTCCTTAGGTTTTGTGCTTCTGTGTACCAAGCCAGATTTTTCAGTTTTGTTCAGGAAGTTATTCAACAAGTTGCTCTCAAAGGTAGTCAACATCTAATCTGGGAGTTGTGCCTCCAGAAATATCAGGCTGATATTATCCAAGCGATATTTCAGGAAAGAATTTCAAACTGATGGATTACAGGAAACTGCATAGAGCGTTAGCATTTTACTGGATCATAAGGAGATGACAGATCAATGAGTCCCTGTTTTGTCAAAGTTACAGACACACAACTGTAGCTAAAAGTAGCTGCTCTACTGTTACTGTTTTTTGTCAGATTGTTTTGGTTTAGATAAGATGTAAACTTGCTACATATTACTCAGAAGACCATCAGCTGCCTGCTTCCAGGAATAGTGACAGACTGACAGTGGGACTGGCCCATGTTAGGAGTCCTTCATACCCTCCATAGAGCCTGCTGATAGTGAGTTAAGCAGTTGGAAGGAGATCTGCCAGCGGCAACGTAATTAAACCAAATATTAAATGCCAAGAGAGTGACAGGATCTCTGGGTTAGCTCCATATTTGCTACAATCCCTCTCTAATCAGCCACAACAAAGAGAAAGCAGAGTCTTACTTCTCTTGCTGAAAGATGCTGTCTTATTCCATAAGTCAAGTTGCAGAGACATCTGTAGATCCCATGGCTGTGGGAGCATGTACATAACATGTATCATCAAGTAGTCTCTCAGCTCTGGGGATAAAGGCCTGCGGTGACAATTTAAGCTTTAGCCTTCCTGATGTTTCATTTTGTGTAGAGCTTGTGGTTGCTGGGTTTTAAACTGACATTTTTAGTTCAATAAGATTTCTGATTGGTTTGTTATTTGTTTGTTTTGTGTTTCTTTGTTTGTTTGTTTGTTTTTTAATGGGGTGGGACAAGGCTAAGCTAAGTGTTAATTCCTGGCATAAAACAGATCCATCTTTCATTTTGTGGTATTATGTTACCTGGATCTATTGTTCAACTCATACAAAGATGAGGACAGACATTGGTGGAGGGACTATTGTAGTACTGCTGTATAGCTGTGCAGTATGATTTAGACTGGATTTCAGAGGTTCTGAGCTGATCCTATGAGACTATACTCTAATTTGCCTGAGGTAAATGATTTTTTTGAAGACTTTCACTGTGTCTGCTTGCAGGAACACCTACTGGACACCTAGTGCCTCCTAAGCAAATTGATAACATTCACCTGCTTGCAGGAACCACTGTAGTAGGTCTTCCAGTTAGAGGCTAAAGTTCAAAAATACCAAGCTCAGGCAGGTTGGGTGTCAGTTCTTGGTTATGTCTTCTGTCCATTTGTTATTTACATGAAAGTACTTGCATGGAGTGCTTACTGTACTACTGCCATACTGCCAAAATGGAAAGTTTTGAAAACTGATCTAATGCAAGAGAGGTAAAAATAAAAATAATTAAAAAAAAAAATAATGCTTTTTAACTCCTGAGATTCATATGAAGGGTGGGCTTTTGTTTAAAAAGGATCTGAATTCAAACATCTGCTCAAGTTACAGACCCTAAGGAGCAGAGGACTTTTATAGCAATTATACAACCTTTTGATGAACAGTGTAGAAATCTTTAGGAGTTTTGTTTAAAAATCTATGGGGAAAAATATGCATGTGTGTGATTACACAGATGAAGCAGAAGCTCTTTCCGTGCTTGAATGGGAAGACGCAGGGAAGCAAGACCTCCTGCTTCAACTCTGCTGCCAAAGAGAAGAATTTTCTTGCCTGTTGGCTGGAACTATCTTCACCTGAGACATCTCTAATGTTAAAATATTATTCATGAAATGCTCAGGTAAGTGTTAATACGTTCAGCCTCAAAGAACCCCATTTTTTTAATATGGAAATGCATACCTGAGCTACCTCATGCAAAATGCATCATGTTTACATGATACGAGTCTCTCTGACCCACAGAGATGTCATGTCTGTGGTAACAATGACAGAAAGTGTGCAAGAACTGAGTTGGAGAGGAATGGGTGGCATGGAATGCCCTAGCAGGGAGGAGGTAATGCATGGGAAAAGGGTGTGTGAAGTCCCTCTGCACTTGAGGGTTTGAACTAATTGCATAGAGGAAGGAAAGGGCTGAGGCATCACCAGTGGCATCTGCCCTTGGTATTAAAAAGCGGAAAGGAGGTCCTAAGAGAAGGAGGCTGCCCAGATAACAGGATAAATAATAGGGAAATCAGCTTTATACCTTTATGTAAACAGAGGTTAAGAAATAAATGATAGACTCAATTACAAACGTTATCTATATCTGGCTTCCTTTGGTATGTGAATGAGCAAAGTCTCAGTCTGCATTTTTCCCCATGGGACTCTCCCTCATTCAAAGACTAGATGTAGATAGCACGCCTAGTTTTGTTTGTTTCAGATGTGGTTTTCAGTCATTTCCACTGCTCCCAGTGCTTTTAAAGCCCATGCTTTCCGGTCCCCTGTTCCTCCTCTCCTTCCACTTCCTCCTCCCTCCTCTTCCTATCAAGGACAAACACAGATAGGTGTTTGCTGTGCTACTGTGAAGGACCTGAGGAAATGAGTAACGTGCAATCAGACTGAGAGGGCTTCCTACCTTTGTCTTCTCTTTCTTAATGGAGCATGAGCGACCATGGAGCAAGTTGGAGATTTTATTATGATGCAGAAATGGTATTTCTTGCTAACCAAACAGCCCAATGTGCCCTATCCTTTCCCTCAAGTTCTTGTTTGTTCCTTAACCAAGGTAACCACTCCTAAAATAACAGCTAGCTGATTTTGCGGGCTGAGTGCTGATGGGTGTGGAAAAAAACCTGCGAGCTTAAAAAGTAGCTTTTTCAAATGAATTAATAAAGTATCTATTCAAATAGAGGCAAAATGAATTCCTACAATCTTTCAGAAATATTTTTATACTTAATGACCTAAAAGCTGGAACTGGAGGGGGAAAAAAAAAAAACAGTACTTTTTCATCAGAAAACATTTTTTTCTTCTTTCAACTTTCTGAGAGAAATTTTAATGTACGCTCTATGGAAAAAAAAAGTCAAAATATCACTTATGATGATCACATTAAATGTTGTAGGCAGATGCCACTGACCTAAGCATCCTTTCTCCTATGGACTACTTCAGAGCATGAAATTTTCAAGACAGAGCTGCAAATGCCTTTTGTGTTTGTTTGGACAAAAATGCTATTTCTGTGCTGCTGAAGATTTTTCAAGCTCCCCCACACTGAGAAACTGAGCCCAGTTTAGCAGGCCAATATCAGACTGAGGTGCATCATTCAATCTCAAACCCCAGGTATATGGTGACGCTTACCTGTGTCCCAGCTGCCTCATGCAAGTGACAGTGCCACCTGTCCTTTTGCGTCTTCATTCTCTGCCTGTGTCTGTTGGCAGGGCCCAAGCCTGTGGCTTCAAAGAAGTTAAGCAATTACTGTGAGGTGACACACTGTCCCCCGATGCCGTGATGATTACAGGGCATTGCTTCATGTGCATCATGCCCTGAATGCAGTCCTTTCATCTGCCACACGTGCACCTTTCCTGTCAGAAATAAATATGCATTTACATACATATGCATTTACAACAAATACAGGGAAAGCGTAGATGAAATGGAAGAAGAAAAACTTTTTTTTTTTTTTTTTTAAACTATGAATGTTAAAACCTCTATTTGGCACCTCAAAAGCTGTGTTGTTTTTCCTTGCTATCCCAAAGACCTTTGCAAGTTCTGGACAGTCTCAGAAGACACTAATGATGTTTATTTCTCCTTATCCTAATTATTCCTCTCTGGGGAAGTTCATAGGGCAGTGAAGACTCTGAGGAGGATTTGTTTGTCTTGGAAGTCCAGACATAGGGCCCAGTAATCCCATGACCTGTTCCCTGCTCTGATACCCTTCCCACTGTACTCAGCTATGGTTGTTGATTCATGACCCTTGAGTAAACCTGAAGAAAGTCCAGAGTTGCACCAGTGCTGTGTGCTGGGTTGGGTAATTGAGTGAGAGTTCTTGAGTCTTCCAGAGAGTTCTACCTGCCATTGTTAACAGAGGTGCTGCTGGATGTGGCCACGTCAAGCCTGGCTGCCTTGGTTTCCTGGAGAGCAGTAGGTGTCAGCCAGCAGAGCCCAAATCTTGCATGGGGTCATGGCAGCTTTTCTGCATGTGCGATGTGCTCTAAGGTATCAAATGGCTCCTATAATGGGAAATTTGCTGCTGTAATGACATTCAAGCAGTGGTGGAGTAACCAGTAAGAAATCAAGTCCTAATTAAAAACCAGGAGTTTGTTAAAACACTACCTGTGATAATATACAATTTTCCAAACAATTTTTTATGTATTTAAGTTAGAGACTAAGCCATTATAGGGCATGTCTATGATTTTGAAATAGCAAAATAGAGAAAGAAAGAGTCAAAAATTAAAGATAATCTAATCTCATGCAGCTGTTAATCAGGAACACATAAACTGGTAATACTGCCCTCCTTTGGGAGGAATAGCTAGGAAGATGTCTGATTATGAAAAAACAAGTAAGGGAATGTTAGGAAGATTAATTTTTGACATCTTGTTAAAATATCCAGGCTTAAATTTATAAGCGTTCCTCTTTTGTATTTGGCAAATTGCATTTCTATGAGGCCCTGGCATAAAGTGTATTTATTTTTCTGTTCTTCAGAAGAAGACTGATAGTTAATTGCTGTAAGTATATTTTCTGCTTATGGAAAGTTGTACTTCATTGCACTGGCTGTCCTCTGAGTAAGGCATTTTATGAGAATCAGAGTAGTAAATTCAGGGTGGGATATTTCATGTTCCAGTCCTTCTCAGCTCTCCTGCTGATTTTAAATGCCCACTACAAACCAAAGGCTCAGCCTCTCTTTCCTGTGCTTGCACTGATCTGCTTGGTGTACCTTGAGTAAATATTCTTCTCTTCATATCCTTTCTTCCTTGTCTTTCACCTTTTTCACCTTTATCTCTGTAATTTGTAAAAAAAAAAAAAAAAAAAAAAAAAAAAAAACTTGTGTTAAGTGATCTTTTGACTCTGTGGATGTTGCTCTGATGGCTATGGCAGGAGCTCTGTGGCTAAGTTCAAGTTTTGGTATGGTTTGGTATGGTTTTCCTTTGCTCTCTACATTGACACTTGTGTGTTTCTCATGGTTCTCTTTCAGTGACTTTAACAGAGCTGCTTTAACAGTAAATCAGGCCTGGGAACGTAACCTTCCTGACCACACGTATATAGTGGAATTGTCCTTCTCCATGATGGAAAGGGGTTAATAGCAGTTGCAATGGCCTGTGTGGTATGTCTGCTCCACTTGCTTCCGCTACCCTGGAGTGCTCTTTATTTGGACAAACACAATACCATAAAAATATTCTTTTATCATTAATTTTCTTCCTTGTGGTTTATCCACCAGAAGTTCATCTCAGGAAAAGTTTATGCTGAAATATGTTGGGGACAAACTGTAACTGAACTCTTTTTTCTGTGTGACAAAAGAGAAAGCTGGGATCCAGTCTGTCACCACCACTAACCTTTGTACTCACTTTTATCTGCTGTGAAAACTGTTATGTCAGACACATCCTCCTTTTCCCTGTTTGTCTGAAAGTCTGTGATCGTGCTACCGAAATCAGCGGAACTGAAGCTTTAGGGCTAGACTGAAGCTTTGCAGTCATACAAATCTTTGGTTTCCCTTTACTGCTACCTTCATGCTCAGCAGGAAGAAGGTGACTCTGTTTTACATCACAGAGGGGATTCCTCCACTTTTTGTGCTGGCTCCTTCCTCTCATCCATTGTACTCACCTGGGCACCACACCGCAGCATAGTTTCACTCCCTTGTGTCTGAGAGGCGGAAGCAGATACTTTGTGCAGTAGCTTATGGTAACTGTACTCTCAGTTTTTATTCACTGTTGTAGAAGGATGTCCACAAATTAATGGGAATTGAGGATCTTTAGTCCTGGATCTAGGCTCAATGGATCAAACTCAGAGCCAGCGTATTGATCAGGTGAGCAGATATCCTTCTTAGACCTGCTTTGGTTTATCCAAGTAGATGTACTTAGCTGCAGTTGGAAAGGAGGCCTGTGAACAGCAGAAAATAAGCATATAGCAGCAGACCAAAGGAAGTAAAATACTCCCTGGTGAAACTTGTAGGAAAATCACTGAGTTCCTGTTCTGTGTGTGGGAAGGTTTTCTTCACATTCAAGGGGTAAATTACACTCTTTATGATGCAATTCATCCGATGCCCACTTAACAGTAAGTGAACTGGGACGTGATTCATTTTTCTTTCTTGAGTCTTAAGGAAGCCTGTTACTGATTAACTCATGTCGTGCTCCACTTCAAGTGTCTGCAATGGTCTGTATGCTGTAGGAAGGGCACAAGCTCTCTTGAGGAGTGCTTAATTATATCCTGTGTGGCAGATATAGACTTTTTTTTTTAATTAGTATTATTCATTGTTTTTTTTAAGGAGAAAGAAGATAAGTAAAGGTGAGCACATTTTGAAGCCCTGTATTTGTCAGAGATGGATCTGAATGGGAGCAGGGAATACCCTGGACAGAACTGTACTCAGTTTTCTCTTCTAAGAAAACAAACAAAAAAAGTCTATTCTGCTAACAGCCGGTTTGTGACAGCTGACCGAAAGCATTTCTTGCAGTGAAGGCAGCTCATGGATAGGATAGGGGTTGGGATGGGTTACCTATGGCATCCAACAAGTCACCAAAGTAAAAGATGTGCAGTTCACTTGGATTCCTGTGGCCAGGCCCAAGCAGGGATAGTGATAGTGATGGTACAGTAGGCAATTTTTCTTCCTTGTGTAGGGATTCTCTGAGTCAGGAAAGGTAGAAGTTAACAGGGACATGGATAAGAAGAATCTTGTTCTTTTTCTGTTTTGAATATGAATTTTTAGTTGGCGTGGTCTTTCACTAACATCAGAGTAATTGAAGAACATATACTTTGAGAAAATATTTGAAACTCAATCCATACTGTAAAATGGATTGGTCACCACTGTCTGTGTTTGGTGTTCTACTGTGTCAAAAATTCAAATATAAATGTTACTCCAACATATAGTACTAAAAACTGATCTGAGTAAACTTTCTAGCCCAGAAACTTAACAGTTTTTTTGGGCTTTTCTCTTTGGACATGCAGTCCTGAAAGAGAAGAAGGCACAAAAGAGTGAGCAACTGAGGATGTAATTTAAGGAACGTGGGTTCTGTTTTGTTCTTAATCAATGAAAGCCACTTTTGGTGGTGGCACGTCATCCTGTCTTCCAAAGAACTGCAAAAAAGCACCTACTCTTCCCCAAAAGATCAGGCTCTGTCCATGCATAGCTCCCATGCCCCACTTTAAGATAAGTGTCATGACTTTTTTGAGCAGTATGAGAACACAACGCCAGACTCAAGGAACACCCAAAATATCTTTCCCACCCACAGTCCCATCCAAAAAAAAAAAAAAAAAGAGAAAGAGGAAATTAATTTTGAGGGTTGCTGAGTGTAATGGGGGTTGTTCCTGTGCTTGGGTGGGAGTTGCGCCGATTGAATTTAGGAAGACAAATGAGGACTGCTTGGCTGGCAGCGGGCACAAGGCTGGGAGAGATGGGGATCTAGCTGGACGCAGCTGGTGCTCAATCCCTGCCGCTTCCTGCCACCTAGTGGTTAGTCTTCTGCCAGTCTACTGCTGCTACCCAGCAGTTTGTGGCATTAGAAAAGATGGTCGGAAGACAGGCAGGATGTTGTGTGCTCCGGGGGGGAAATGGGCGAAGCACTACAAGCACTCTGCCCTCTCCTAGCCAAGCGACCCCAGAGCTCCTGCCCTTTTTAGTGAGAATTTACCCTCGCGTAACTATCTGGTGACAACTATTGGTCTAGGATGGTGAACTTGGGTGCTATTGAGTATTATAGGAGAAAATCTGGCTCACAATTGCAGGTGAGCAGGTTAGCCTAACACTTAGGTCTCCTATTTACCCATTCACTGGAACTGAATAAGTTGTTCTTTGTCTACACTTGTGGTACGCTGAATTGATTTCAAGTATTATTTTTTGTTTTTTGGGAAGAGCTTTCATCTGCATTCAGCCACTGACACTCAGTGCTGCCTATTCACTATATACAGAAAGCAATCCAGCCCAGTTTCAGTCTCCAGGGTGTTGTTTTTGCAAGCCATTTCAGATTATCAGGGTTTTTAATGCTGTAAGAAGGGTTCCCAGAGGAAATAAAGTGCTTAGACACACTCATCCAAAATTTCCACCCATGCAGAAAATGAAAGACAATAGTGTTCTTTACAAGCCAGGTACTTTCCACCTTACCCTTCACGGTAATGAAATAAAGCAAAAACAGGAGATTGACATGTCTTGTTAATTTGTATTGTCTTCTGCTCTCCCTGCCCTCCACTCCCAGTAAAATCAGCACATCTAGCAGCAGAGGTGTAGAAAGGCAGGTGGTTTCCCCTGCTCACTTCAAGGCAGCATCTGGCACCTCCCTGGGGACAGGACATCTGTCTATGAAGAGTCAGTATGCAGGTGTTCAAGGCACAGGTGTTTACTACACCTGCCAGGAAGTGGAGAGGATGTGTCCTGTTATGGCCAGAACAAAGACCTCTTGCCCGTAGCAGCTCAGGACTGTCATAACTCCTGCCAAAATAAATGCATATTCTTTGAAAATTGGCTTTTCTCTGCGTGAAGGATTTTCACAACCCATACCTCCACTGATGTTATGGCTTTAAAATTGATCTTATATACTATAGTCAAAGCTTGCTAGCGTAATACCTGTTTTCTGGAGCAAGAATTCTGTTTCCAAATCTTTGAATTCACAGTCTTTTATCTAGCATGGATAAAACAATAAATAAGGAATTATTTGAGAGACGTTTGCAGATCCAGAGAAATAGGATCTTACAAGGTAGCAACTTTGGGTTTTCAGGTATTGTGCCTGAAGACCATCATCAAACAATCTGAGAGCACAGAGAACAGAATCAAGATTGTTGGTGGGTCTGAGGATGGGCTGAAAGATCTGGAGTCATTTAGTTTAGAGTGAAATGTAATGTCTTCAAATGTGCACCTGTAGAGAGTATAGCAGTAAATATTCTCTACGCCAGCTTGAAATACAGTAAGAAGTAATGGCTTTAAGTTAAGGAAAAATCTCTATTTGTTGTCATGATAAGATATTGAAAAGATGAGCTTGAGTGACAAAGGAATGTCCATCACCAAAGGTCTTGAAAAACAAGTTAGAGAAAGCATTGCTTGCAGCGTCTTTAGTATTGTGTCATGTCTTCTTTCCTACACTTTTTTTTTCTCTTTTCTTTTACTCTATAAATAAGTGGTTTCCTTAATTTTACAGATGGAGATGTAAAAATGGAGTGTTAAAAAGCACCCAGCCCTGAGCATTCTCATGTGCTTCTGAAGTTGACTCCAGCTGAAGTGCTGACCAGAGGGCTTCTTGCCACTCAGATGTGAGATCCTAAGCATAGGCCTCAGTGACTTTCTCAAGAATAGATGTATCATATTTAGTGTAAGAGCCAAGAATGTGTGCACATGGCTTTCAGGAAGGCAGTTTTGTTTCATTATTGGAACTGATAGCCAGAAATTGTCTAATTTCCAGGCAGTTAATGCTCATATTTCCTATGTATGAAATGAGTGCATTTTTGTACATGTCAGGCTATGTGTTACAAAAGTTACTTCAAGAATGAGCTACATTTCTTCTCTTTTTTACTAGGGAAAAAGTTCCCAGGGCTTTCTGTACTGGTGAAACATGCAGCTGTGCTAATTCTGATACCGAGTATTCTCTTACAAACAGATGCTGCAGAACTCATCAGAAGAGCAGAAAAGAAGACTTGCACCTCTGTGACACAGTTCAAATCTCTCCCTGTGCATTTATCAGCTTGCATATCTCTGTGAAACTCTGCACTTCAGCAAGGGCTTTATCACTAGGCAACTATTGCAAAGAAACATGAGTTCCACAGGATTTCAGGGAAGAATTTTTCCTCTACTTTTGTTCACTTCTATTCTGAGTTTGCTTCCTGGCACCCTCTTCCTTAATGTGAGGTCAGCCAGAGTACTTTTGCAGTTTTTCTTGACTGTTTTGTCATCTGTTTCTGTTTCACAGGCTTACATCTCTGAAGTCTTTCCAAGAGAGAAGAGAAACCAAACTGGAAGATGAGAGCATTGCACAGGCACCGAATGCTGTTTCTGTTCAACCTTTGTTTCATCGAGAAAAGTGGGTGTCTAAAATCAAAGCACACATTACTTCCCATCACATACTTCCAGTGTGAGACCAGTGTTTTAGTAGAGTCTGCTGCCAGACTACAGAGAAAAGGAAACTTGGTGGATCACCGGGTTTTTCAGCCTCTGAACATGATAGCCAACCATTTGAGGCAACTGTGACGTCACCAGCTGGGGTGCTGATAGTGCCTCTGTAACCACAGTCCTCATTAGTTGAGTGTTCCTCTTGCTCTCCTACTGTGACAGAGGCTTCATGATTTTCTTGAGAAAATAGAGGATTTACTGAAGTTACCACTTCTTCCAGAAAACCCCGGCTGTCAATGACTAAGGCATGAACAAAGAAAGCTAAAAGCTGTTTTTTTATTTTATGTCATGTTACTAAATGTAGAGGAAATGATATTTCCATAAAGTTTTAGCCTTTCTGCAGAATTTGTGAAAATGGTGTTACATCTGCAACATGTAGGATTTCTTATTGATAAACAGCTTTAAAAAGGAAGAGAGTGATTTAGCAGGTGTCACCTCTGCTTCACCATCCTTACCGTAATCCACACATGCCAAAAAGTAGGTGAGTTGAGTTTCCCAGTGCACACTGAAAGTCAACAATGCCTTTTTAAATTATTTTTATATATATATTTTTAAACCAAGACTGAAATTGTACTAGTGTAGGTTAGAGAACAGAAAACAAATGTGATCTGTTCAATCTCTGAGACTACAGCCAGAAATCTGAGCAGTGGTTTTATGATTTTCCTAAGCTCTGTTTGAGGAACAGCTAACTGTAAGACATACACACTTACTCACAGGCAGGTATCAGATGAAGTAGCTCCACAGATTCTGGCCATACTGAAGTGAATGATGCTGAGATCTGATGAAATATGTCACAGTTCCATCTTTCCATCATTAGATACATGTCAATGCATCTGGCTGCTTGCAGAAATGTTATGCATGCAGTAGATGTGCTTTCCTATGGATGCTACCCCAACTGGGGGGTGGGGGGGGTTGGCAAGTAGTCCACAGAAGATATTATAAGCCACAATTTCAGATAGAAAGAAGTAAAGGATGCTCTCATCTGCAAAGAAAATTTGGTTTACCTGTAAGTAAAAGCCATTCGGATGCAAATTTACCTGCCACATCACTAACTTAAGGCAGAAATGTTACTCTAGAACTGGCGCAAAATGATCACTCCCAGATGAGGCTGATGACATTTCATGCCCAACATATTTTGTGCTCCAAATTTCAAGTGACCAAGTGAATCACCTCTCAATATGAAGACTAAAATCAATCACACAAAACATGTATAATTAACTATACAAGTTTGTGATAATATGAAGTCCTCTGTTTCACAAAACAAGATTCATAATAGTTAGAAGCTAAGTCTCTTAACAATGTTTCCAGTATTGATTTTTTTCCCCATTTATTTAATCCTACTAGAGTAACTATAGAATCAGAATCAGAGAATATCTTCAGCTGGAAGGGACCCATAAGGATCACTGACTCCAACTCCTGACTCCACATGTGACCATTCAAAATCCAAACCCAAGGTCTAAGAATGGTGTCTAGAACGGTGGCAGCTCTGAGCCATTCCCACTTGGCAGTCTGTTCCAGGGCCCCACCACCCTCTGGTGAAGAACCTGTCCCTATCTCCCACCTGACCCTCCGCTGATGCAGCTCCATGCCATTATAGCATGGAGATTCCTGGAGATGTGTGTACTTATGGGAAGCGGGAAAGGGAATAAGAATTTGAAATTAGGGTTCAGGCTAGGTAGTGAATTGCTGTTGTTAGGAATGTAAAAAGGGCATGGGAAGATCACCTATGTAAAACTGAAAGGATATGTATGATGTTGATGGCATGCCACTACCAACTGACCCTTGCAGTTGGAAATATTCAGCCTGAGGGCTTGGTTCAGCTGGTTCCTAAGCATTTTCTTTAGGCTTCTTTTTTTTTTTTTTTTTTCATTGAAAATAGTAGTTGTTGCTTAAAACTCACACAAAACCAAGGGTTGTTCATCTTGCAAATCAATGTCTGTACTGAGGGGACGAGGCTGGTTCCATATAAAGCTCTGTAGCCAGCTCTGCTGTCCTCTAGGCTCTGGTGGTCTTCCTTGGGAACCCTATTCTGTGCACCCTCTCCTGCCTCTCCTGCTTTCCAAGACCTCCGCCTGACTCATTCCTGGCACCATCTGAGCACTTCTTCCTGTATCTGGTTCCTGTTATCTTTGGGATGGCATTTTTGATCTGAAATGGACTACAGAAGCAGAGCTGTGGAGATCACAGAATAGGGAACCTGCTGCAAGGAGCAGGGTGGAGAGCAGGCTGGGCATGGAAATGAATACTTGCCTCTCCCCTCAACCTTCTTGTGCACATGGGCTGGTGGTGTGGGCTGGTGCCAAAGCTCAGCTCTAGGTCTGTGTTCCCTGTTCCTGACAAGGATGTGGGATAGAGGGAGACCCAGGAAACATTAGCACTTGTCTGGAAGGTGGGAATGTCCTAGCTGACAGCAATGTCGCGGTGTGGAGCTTGGTGCTGTATCTCAAAACATCCCATGTTGCCATCAGTCTGTGCAACCCCTCTTCTTTCAGAGGACGTGGCCTTAGCAGTGCTTGCAGTGCAGTCTCAGCATGCCCCAAGAGGAGTGACTCAGGAGAACCAAAGAACAAACACACTGTACACCATGTTTCTTTGGGTTTGGGCAGACTTTTCTTTGGGCAGACTCCTATCATTTATAGACTCATAGAATCACAGAATGGCCTGGCTTGAAAAGGACCACAATGATCATCTAGTTTCAACCTCCCTGCCACGGACAGGGTTGTCAACCACTAGATCAGGCTGCCCTGAGCCACATCCAGCCTGCACACTCTTTTAGGGGGGTAACAGCAGGAAACCAAGTGATGCAAGGTGATGCCTTTTTCACAGAAGTGCAAACTTCAGATTTCATGTAACTATTGCTGTAACTCTTCTTTCTGCACTCACCTCACTGCCTGCTCACCTTACAATGCAAAATGGGCCTTGGGATATTTGTGGTGATGTGGGTGAAAATATTGCAAAAACAGATAATTAGAGAAGCGGGGCTTGGCAAGCTGTTGTTTCACCTGATAATATGGCAAAGTGTTTGGTTTGCCAAGAGCAGTCCCATCTGATAGACTTTAGGGACCAAGAGCTGACAATTGAGTAAGCCTCACATGATTACCTTTATTTTTGCCTCATAAACAAGCAAGATTCAGAGGTGGAGGGTATAAACAAAGAAAGTGAAACTAGGAGACTTGATGTGTTTACAGCCCAAGAGCCCACTCCTTCCATCGAGGCTTGTAAGGGTCTTATGTGCTATGCAGGTTACTTTGGGAGGTAGGAACTGGATACCACAGCTGCATCTGCCTCCCATACAAAAAGAATGCAGCTGGATCATGATGCAACATAGTAATTACTATGTGTAAGTAATAGACCTTCAGCTCCACAGACTTTACTCTTTTCCTTTCCTTTGGGTGTGTGGGTCTAACTGACAGACACCCAGCTTTGTATTCTTTGGGTTTCTTGTATGACTGTACCCATGCAACGTATTCAGTACAAAAATAGCAAAAGAGAATCAAGAAGTAGCAAATCACCTGGTAAAACTGGAGGTTATCAGACCATGTCTTACAGAGGGCGCACAGGTGTTGTACATTCCCCATAAAGCAGGTTACAGCTATTTGTTTTCTGCAGTGTGCAAAGTCCATCCACTGGGCTTTAACACAACTGCTGTTAGGTGTGATGTCTCATGTGTAACATTACTGAGAGGGGCACTGGGTGATTGGGATGAACATGCAAGTCCTTTTTTGAAATTACTGAATCATAGAATCATTAAGATTGGAAAAGACTGCTGAGATCATCTTGTCCAACTGTCAACCCATCACCACCATGCCCACTAGCCGTGGTACACAGACCTTCTATCCACTGAGCAGTTTATCTGCACTGGGAAAAATATCAATTCTTCTATTTCTTTCAAAAGACTATGAAAACTGTTGACCTGATGGGATTATTTGTGCCTAAAGTGGCAGATGTTGCACTTAAATGGCAGTTTCAGTCAGCACCTTTTGTTTCTTTACTTCAAAAGACATAGACTTTCAGTGGTTTTGATTTAAAAAAAAAAAAAAAAAAGCAACTGTAAGCTCCGGTGCTTTGCTTTTCTATACTGTCACATCTGATAGTGAGGTGACGAGGTGCTTCCTGTTGATCTACAAAAATCTCATCTTCCAAACCAACCCTCGATCTCTGAGGACCTCTTCTTAAACCATGGTTTGGCCTTGATCTGAGAGTGGAACACAGCATGTTCAGATTTTTTTTTAGCATTGCAGCTGGTGGCTGTGCAGTACTTCTCACAGCTGTGCTTGGCCTCCTTTAGCTCTCAGTCACATGGGCATAATTCTGGGGCACAGTAGAGTGCATGATGGGTGGAAGACAAGTGTGCAACAAGCATAACAAATGATCTTCATTATCAACGTAGCAGGGTTAACGTGTATCCGATAAAAACTTTGGTGTTAACTGGAACTATGCCAGGGTAAGAGATGAAGAAGCTTGACTTCCTTCCATTAACTGCAAAGAATCTGGTGCATTATATGCACACTGAGAACTGATCCTCTCTTCCTTTTCAACTGCGGTCTGAATTTTTAACCATGTTGAAGCCTCTCTGTTTGCTTCTGCAAATCTCTTGGTGCAGACAATGCTAAATGTAATTTTTCAGAGTATTGAGCTGCAGGAGCAGATGCATGATATCCAAACTACAATGAAATGAGTGCTGCAAAAGAACTGCATGAGCATTCTCCTCAAAATTCAAATGACACTTTGATCCTTACTTCCTCTTTATCTTCTTTCCCTGAGCTTGAAGCATAATCGTGTTCTTGTGCCAGTGACGGGAGGAAAGCTTGGCCTGGTGCAGTCGTGCACAGCTACTCATGAACAGAATGTTTTTATTTTGACTATGGTCAGTCACTGCTCAGCATTTGTTATTTCCATAGACTCATCGTGGACAAAAGCAGTATGCATTAACTTAGCTTATCAGTCATCACACCAGGAGGAAAAAAAGAGAACACTCTATGTATTTTCACACATTATTTGTGCGAAATATTTCTTAATATTTCTTAATAAAAGGACAACAACCTTTTATTTTCCATCTTATTGCCTGTTGCCCACAAGAAGCAAACAAGCAAAAGTATTTACATGATTTCAGTTAATAAGAGGATTATGTCTTCATGATGTTCAAGGAATTTTTCAAGGAGATAAACTGGAATGAGAAGGAGGATCTTGGTAAGGGTGTTCTTAGAACCTCAGAGAAAATTTCTCCCCCGCGTATTTTTAGTATTTACTTTGGAGGAATTAATTTGGCTCATTATCACCTTCCTCATGGATTCGTTTTACAAGTTTATGACCTGAGAAAGCCCTCCCTTCTCTTCCCCTTTGCCTCTGTTCAAACCACAACAAAAGGTCAGGCTGGAAGCAGAATCCTGAGCAAAGGAAGAACAGGAAAGCTGGCTGTGTTTCCTTTAATTCCGCCATTTAAGAGACGAATACCCAGTGCAATTACCCAGCCATCTGCATGACACAGGCTGTGTTTTGAATTCCTGTCTGCAGTGGGGGAGCATTCACAGGTTCTTCTAAACAAAAGGAAAGTTTTCCTGGGAAAGAAAGGAAAGGTGTTCTGGAGGGAAGATAAACCTGAGAGTGCCACAAAATGGCTGTTTGGTGAAGTCTGCCATGTTTATTTATTTACCTTAATAGAGGCATATTCTATAAATTCATTTTCTATAGGGAGTTTCCTTCTCTGGTATTTATTTGTAGAAGCAGAATGGTTTAGTGATGCATATATGAGGACATCTTGGTTTTCAAGTGAAGCTGGGATGGAAGGATCATTATGAGGTGAGTTAGATGCTGTCTCCTGAGCATTACAGTGAGGAACGCTGTCATAAATCTTGTTGACAGGCAAGAGCTGAGGTGGGCTAGACATGGAGCAGTAAAGTGAGGAGCTTTCATCTGTAGCTGGAGTTGTCCCAGCAGCATGGGATGGAAAAGCTGATGGACTTCTGACCTGCAAAAGACAGAACAGAATACAGCTCTATGCATGTCTGGCTATGCCTGTGCTCCTGCTAGATAAGAAGTGGGTAGGATTCTGTTGGTCTTGTATTCCTTTAAAACTGCTTTTAAAGATGGGTGCATTGGACTCAACTGATCATTGGATTTTCTTTTGATCTTTGAAATAAGCTAGAAATCATACTCGTGTCTCCAGTCTTCCTCCACTTCCCTTCCCAAACTCAGTCGTGTCTTTCCTTGCATGATTTCAACTTAAGGCAAAACTGATTTATCCTCTTGAAAGCTCTTCTATGACACTCATTCAGCTCTTCTTTCTGAGCCTATTAAATCCTCATTTTCCCCTCCAAACCCCAAAATATCTTTCTGATTGCCCTTATTTTCCTATTTCCAGATCTCTGACCTATTACTTTTTTTTTTCTTTTCTTTAAATTATTCCCCAAATAAATCTCTCTTCTCCCAAATCTGCAGGTTCCTCTATAAATCTGTCTCTCTTTAAAGAAATCCTCTTTTGCCATCCATTTTTTCCAACCACTTAGAACATGCTGCTCTCAATTTTCTTTCCCCCACCTTGTCTTTCGGGAGCACTACAGTCCATTTGGTGCCTTTTGATCCCTACCACAGCCTTTTTTGTGAGTGACTGCTGCCAGTGCCTGTCGCATCTTTTGTGTTCTCCCTTCTGCTCATCTAATTTTCTCGGTACCTATTACAAGAATTGTCTGAATTTGTGCTAGCCACATAGTAAAGCCCTTCTTCTCAATCATTTTCCTGACCCTGCGGGTGACTTTTTGTCTTGTGCAGTCAGAACCAGGTGAACAGAGGTGCTTTAGGTGCCTAAATTCCTACTGGAATGGTTTTACAAATTAATGCACTTTAAAAGGAGTTTAGATGCTTGAAGAACCTTTGTGGCAAAAACACTGAGTTCTTTCCCTTCAGCTCAGACAAGGTGATATCTCATGCCAGGGAAGCCATTCTTTCCAGGCACCACAACTAAATCTGTCTCCAATCCTACTCCACATTTTACACTATCCAAAAATTTATTTTCAGCATATGGTTATGTGGGAATCAAATGTTGTTTCTGCATTAGAATTGTATAATTTTTATTTTATAATCTCCGCTATCATAGTTCTTTTTGGGAGTCCTTCTACTTAACTTGGGGAAGATCACCTTCCCAGGAACGCATACTCTGTATATAGGTATATTTTGTCACATACACTGCAAGAATATCCTACACGAGAGCAAACCAAAGAACAAGTCATGGCATGCTCGAGGAAGCGCCTGAAGAGACATTGGGAAGGCCTGACATCATCCCCCAAGTGCTCTTTGTTTAACGATGATGACTTTAAAGAAAATCACCATATCAATAGGACAAGGAGAGCACCGAGACATCTTGGAAACAACAGGATGATTACTGACTGGCACCAGATAACAAATAAATTAACAAGTAAATAACAAATGTAAACCTTCTGATAAGACTGTGAACCTGGAGTACCCAGCCATTGGGGAAACAGGGGAGGGGGAAGGCAAGGGGGAGAAAACAGGGTATAAAGGCTGTCATGTTGTGTCCATAGGCGCGCTCCTACTTGTGGGACGCCCGCCATTGCAATCGCGAATAAAACCTGCTTTTATCAGAGATACCGTCCTGACAAAAATTTCTTGGATTATTTCCAACAGTTATACTGGACATTATCAGGTTTCAGTGTTGGCAGAATTTAAGCATACCCGGCTCTCTTGTCTCTGTGGTGTTGATGGAGTTCTCTTATGCTTTCCTAGGAAGAAAAAAAAAAAGATGTTTCAATCAATCAGCATTGAGAAGATGCCTTTCTGCTCACAGAGGAGTATAGATTACCAAAGCAGCCCTTGCCTTACTGAGTGCCCCTCAAAGAATAAAAATCTATCCCCACAGTATATTTGGGAATTGTTTTACTGCCAAAAGATAATCAGCATAAAAAGATGTTCTTATAGAATGTGTTTCTGTGTTCCTCAGAGCTTCTCTGAATAGGAGCAGATAAATTCCTGCTGTACTTGTGGCTAGTTGTCTTTCTATGCAGTGAAATGGCAAGAAAAGGTATGGAAAAATCTTTAAGCCATTCCATGAGAAAACAAATAATTGATTGCTTCACTTAATAAGATGTGGGGGACTCCAGGATCCCCTCTTGACTTAGAGCATGGCACCTGTGTAAGAGTTCCTGTAAAACATGAGAGATTAATATGGTAACTATTTGATAGCTCAGAGGGAAAAGTGGGAATATAAAATGCAACTGAATAGAATTTGACAGCATTTATGTGGCTAACAGCCTTACTCATTTATGACTTGATCATTCAAAAAAGAAACTACAAAAAAACAACCAACCAACCAAATTAAAAAAAAAAAATGGAGAAAAAATTCCAACGGTTATAAAATCTGTGTATTTTATTTGCTTTTTACTTTCACACTTGTCTCTCTGGAAGGAAAAAAAAAACACCATGAAATAAGTAGAACTTTTTGAAGATTCATTATTTTAACCAGCACACTTGACAAGGACAATTAATTGGGATAATTATTAGCAGATTTTCATTAAACCTTCAGTGAAACTTTAAGCTATGGAATCAGATACACAGTAAGAAAATATTATATGTTAAAACTGCTCACCATAGTACCTCCTTAGACTCCAAAACACGCATATGAAGATGAATGGACAGCACAGACCCACGGGTACTGAAGCATAAATAATGTGCAATGTCTTGTTTTTTCCATGTTCTTTTGACTTAGTAGAGGCATCTAAAACTGCAGTAACATGCATTAGCATAGGGTAATATTTGACTGGAGATTTTAGCATTTGTTCTTTCTGATGCAACTGGTTTCTTAATGTAATTAAAACATTCTTTAGCTTGGTACAGCATGTCATGAGATAACCATCTCCAGTGACATATTAGCAAGTATAAAGATACTCGAATGAAAACTGCGTGGAAAAGTGTTGCTGAGGAATGATAAATAGCACAAGGCCGACAGAAACAAACAAAGGGTCAGAATTAAAGCATAGCTATAAACATCCAATGCATTCTAAGATTAAGGTCTTTTTTTCCTATTCTTTTTCTGTAGTATTTGCACAGTATTCAAAAAGAACTAAAAAGCTTTCTGATTGATTTATATGTAAATCTAGAGTCTAGAAATGAATGTTGTTATGGATTATGCACATGGCATCATTAGGAAGATGATCATTTTAGGGGTCTAGCTTTAATTTAAGACTGAAACTCATAGCAGTACTGGTTGTTTTGTTTCTGTTAAAGAGGAAATAAGAAATCAGAACTTACGTTTTGCTGAAGGTGTGGTGATGTTTGCAGACTTTTCTGAAAGAGAAAAATTAGACAGGGAAATGAAACTGCAACCAGACATTTTGCACTGCTGTTGTGTTCTCTGCTCCACACACTGAAGTGTCAACAAACCTCACCTTCAATCTGGTGATGGAAGAGGGAACTAAATTCAACAAACAAAAGCTGTAGTGATTTGTTGGAGGGGGAAATGAAGTGTTTGTCTTCCTCTGCTGACAAAGTGGTTCTGTGTTTCAGAACTCCTTGGTACTCATATAAATACATTAATAGAGCATGTACATTGAGGTCTATTTCACCATTTATTCATAGTATGATATTTGTGAATATGCCCTTCTGATACTCAAGAATCTCTGTTCTTCCTTCAAATGAAATCTGTATCGTGGAATCTGGGAAAATACTTTGCCTTACAGCAGATTATAACCATAAATTCTGGTTTTTCTATTTCTGCTGCAACTTTTCCTGTTGCAAAATGTAACAATGGTTACAAGTCCATTAACTTATCATGAGAAGAAGTGGCAGCAGAACAGTTTTATAGCTGTCTTAATTGGACATTACAGATGTGCAGACTGCTTTCTACCAGCAGAGCAATGTTGAGAAGGGCAGATGTGGTTCAGACTTCACAACTGGCTAAGTTAATATGAAAGTATCACTTGTCCTTTACTCCTGGAGGGTACTTAAAGCACAGAGATCTTTTCTGTTCTTGAACTTCTTGGGTACAAAATCATACTTTCTCTGATCTAGCAGGTGGCAATTCACAGGGGGGCTGAAACTAGATCATCCAAGCCAAGCCATTCTACGATTCTATGACTCCCTATTGCAAGATCATTCTCAACAAGAGGCTTGAATTGCTTTGTTTTCTTTACTGTTGTGTTGCCTCACCAACTATGAATACATGCCTATTGGCATTCTGTTTAGTCATACAGCATATAACAAGGCTGTCCTCTCATGGTCTTTCTTCATTCCAGATGATAATTTTTAATTATTGAATAATTCACTAAAGGCCATTTAGTCTTAGCTTTTCAACTCCAGATCCTCCTTTTATTTTTCTCTTCTTCTCTTTCCCCATTACCAAGAGACAGGACTGAAGCATGAAGGTGGTAATTACCCACACAGCTGATTTTGGACTGTTACTATGCTACCAGAAAAACATGCTGGGAGAAGCCATCATCCATCATGAATGGATTTTCCTGTAAATGGAATACACTTGTTTAATAGTGATCTTTTTGAGACTCAATGGGACTCACTTTAAACAATAACAAAATCACAAAATCACAGACTTCTAGGAGTTGGAAAGACCTCTGGAGATCATTGGTTCCAACCCCTTCTGCTAAAGCAGATGCCTACAGCAGGTTGCACGGGAAAGTGTCCAGGTGGGTTTTGTATATCTCCAGAGAAAGAGACCAGACAACCTCTCTGGGCAGCCTGTGTCAGGGCTCCAACACCCTCACAGTAAAGAAGTTCTTCCTCATGTACATATGGAACTTCCTGTGTTCCATTTTTTGCCCATTGCCCTAGTCCTGCCACTGGGCACTGCTGAAAGAGACTGGCCACATCCAATTGAATCCTGCCCTTCAGATACTTATCAGCGGTGATGAGATCCTTTTCAGTCTTCTCCAGGCTGGATAGTCTCTCAGCCTTTCTTCTTAAGGGAGATGCTCCAAGCCCCTAATACTCTTTATGGCCTTTCACTGGACTCTCTCAAGAAGATCCCTGTCTGTCTTAAATGACGAGTCCAGAACTGGATGCAGTAATCCAGATGTAGCCTCACCATAGCAGAGCAGATGGGGAGAACCATCTCCCTCAATCCGTTGTCCACATTTTTTAATGAACTCCAACTTTTAGAGTCCTACTGGTCTCACTATCATTCTGGTAATGAGGAAGATCTCTGGGGTGAAAATATTGGACTCAGATAATGCTTTGGTATCATTCAGCAGCACTCATCCTTCCACCTCTGTCTTGAACAACTGTGTGACTGGCCTTTCCTCACAGTAACATACTAGACAGTGCATAACCAAGTAGTCACCAACACAAATTTTGCTCTCAGAGTTTCCTTGAACTTTAGTTTCAGCTAGACTATGACTGGCACCAAATCCAAGAAGAGGAGAAAAACATGATTTTTTCTCATGTTTTTCTTCTCTTCTTGGATTTCGTGCCAGTGTGTGGGGATTGATTATATATTCATAAAGCCACTAATCACAGTTTCTTTTCTCTCTGATTTTTGCTAGGCTTTCTCTGTCTACTTTCAGGACTTATCTCTATATGGACACTAACAGCAGATAAATCAAGACTGCAGCTTCCTTCATTTTTAGGAGTTTTGTTAAAATGGACTTTCTCCCTCTGATACGAGTATCAGTTAATATCTCAATCAAATCTGGATTTGTAGTTTAGACAGAAAATGCATAAAATTTGCATAGAATATTTTCCTATGTCATCTTTGTCACAGACATTTTCTGTTACTTTTAGATTTATTTCAGATTATTGTTTACTTCACAATCATTAATAATTCACGGAAGTAAAGACTTCTGTTTGGTATTGATTTGTCATAACTGGAATAATGAAAATAATTATGTATATCTTATCTCTGTTTCTTCAGTTTTGTAAAGTTCTGCTAAACTCAGTGTTCAAGCTCCAATATATCAATTTTACTTTGGGTCTTATCATTGATGTCCTGACATCAATAAAGATTTTTGTTTCCTATGGTGCTTGATTTCTTTGGCTAAGTAATAAAAAGCATGTGACATCAAGAGCTTCCTACGTCCCTACCCTGCCTTGTAGTACAGTGCTTATGTAATGAAGAGTGATTGCTTGCAAGTACAGAGAAAGAAATCCTAAGTATGTCTTTATCTTCCAGTTGATGGGTATAGAAAAAACAAATAACCAAACTGTCTGTCAGTCTCGTGAAGATAAAGAGAACGTAACAGTCTGGATGAATTCATCAGCAACAAATGACAGTAAACTTGTCTGATTTCCCCCTGTGATCAAGTAACAGACATCATGAAGAGTCAAGCAGCCCTATCTCTATCTCTCTCTCTCTCTCTCTCTCTCTCTCTCTCTCTGATATATTTTGACTTCTGTGATATTTTTTGAGGCTGTCTTTGACAACTGTTGCCTAGATATGTTTTGATAACATGCTACAGTTGCACATACAATACTTGCAAAACTCTAAATAATTAGACCAGAACAAAGTAAAAATGAAAGGATATTTGTATCAGAGGTTATTGAATTGTTCTGAGTCCAGTTTTTGATTTTAACCAATGACTCAGTTGTAGAAAAAGAAGGTATCTATTAAATTTACACATATTAGAAAGCTGGCAGAAATTATATAAGCACTAAGGGACAGGTTTTGACTTATGTATGATCTTGATAAATTAGTTGTTTTGTAGAAAGACAGATGATAGTTCAAGAAGACAAGTGCAAAATACTAAACTTCTATGGCAAAGTGATAGGTAATGCAAAGACTGAGTAACAACAGCCATGTACTTAATCCTGTCGACGTCAGATGAAGATTAGTGGTATGGGAACTTGGAAGCAAAAATGTCTTATCAGTGTTACTTCTTGTTCTGAAAAAATGATTGTCTTGCACTGGTCAGCTTAACGTAGAGTAACATTCAGCAGCAGACCCTCTCAGAGAGAACAGGTTTCTACTGTCTGTGCAGAAAGGCTGAAGTTACCTTCTGGCTTTAACTGGGGACTGGAATCACTTATGCATTTTCTTGCATTGATATCACAAGAAATTTCCCTCCTTATGATCTCTTGCACTGCCACCAGTTAAGTTGTAAGGAGCAAAGTCCACTGCTGTCAAAGGATTTCCTTCATGACAATGAGACTTTAAAAAAATCTTCCACTGCAATTGAACTTACTTCATATTACTTTTGCTGATTTGGTACGTTTTCAAGAGTTTAAATGACATATGCTAGTCAGTTTCTCAGCTGGGTTAGCTTGATTAACATTTCCTCTTTCTTTTTTTTTTCTTCCCCAAAAACCTATGCCAACACGTGCCAAAGCTGTGTTCCTTCGTCATCTGATGGTGAGCATTCTTCATACTACTGTAATTACAACATAATCAGATTTGTTAAAATCATATTTCCAGAGGAATATTTCCAGCCACTACTGGGTCTGAATCCAATTTTCTGTCTTTTTTCACAAACTGACCTGTGTAAAACATTTTTTAGTCTTCATTTCCAGCTGCTGCTGCTGCTGCTGCAGGTGAAAATGTTCGGCAACCTGCTGCCAATTAACCCTAGCAAATAAAGCCTCATCTCCCCTCCTCCTTAGAAGGACAAAACCTGAAGTAGAGAGAGGGATGGATGGAAAGAGAGTAGACTGAGAGCATTGTAGTAGTATTCTTATGAGAAGAGGCTTAGCTTACTGTAAATTGATATAGTTGTCATAGTTAATGTTTGTGAATCCCTTAGAAGCAACCTGTGAATAGTAGGTAAACACTATTACTTCATTGAGTAAAATTTTTTTTTTTTCTGTTAGTCAAAGAGGAATCTTTTGAACTTGTTAACCAAGCTACTGGTTACTTTTTAGTGCACATAAGAGTTTGTAGGCTGCCCTATAAAAGGGCTCCTCTTAGAAGTGTAAGATGATTGGGCTTTAGATTGGTTTTTTTTTTTTTTTTTTTTTTTTTTTTTTTTTTTTTTTTTTTTTTTTTCCTTTCTTTCAGTTACAAAGCAATGACTGGAGTATAAAAATAACTGCAATTTTTTTTTTTTTGTACTTCTGTGACTTGTTAATGACTGATAGTTGAGCTATTTGGTTTTGTTTATAAACTTTTACTAGAAACAAAGCTAGTACTTTACATATATTATAAGCCATAAATTTGAGGACCTGCTAGAAAAGAATCTTTAAAAAGAAAAGAGGACACTCATTCAGCCTTTAGAAGACTCTTAGTTGGAATTGTTCTGAAGCTCAATAAAAATTAGGATAGCAAAAGAGTTTTTTTTATAATCCACCATCAACAATTAACTGTGGGAATTCATAATGAATGTGTCCTAAAATCTCCTGTTAGCTTTTCCTCTCTCACGAGTCATCCCATTTGTAATTAAAAACAAACAAACAAAAAAACCTTTAAGTAGATAAAAAGCAGTGGGGAAAAAATTGTCTGAAACCAAAATTCTTGGGACTCTATACAGAATAAGATATTTAATGCAGACTTTAAAATATCTTTCCTAGCTCTAAGGACCACTGAAAATGAATAGGTCTCAGAGAAGATCTCGGATTTAAATAATAATATAAAAACATTTCTTAGACTGTAAGGGATGTCTTTAACAGGCAGCAGGGGAGAAGGGAGAATCAACATTTAATTAGTAGATAACCTTTTGTTTTCTATGTATTGGTTGCTATTAGAAAGAAACACTCAATAAACCTCAGTAAATGAGAGTAAATGTGGCTCTGAATACTCTTCCCCTGACAATGTGATTATTTTTTTATTTTTTTTTTTACCTTGCTATGGGGTATAAAAAGTCAATCTCAGGGAGTTGTAATCTTCCCATTAAAGACTGCATGTGAATTCCAAAAGAAATTGAATTGTTCTTTCTGGAATGCTGTTATGAGCTGAAACCAATTAGAAGGTTTGATATCATGTCTGAAATTCTCAGTGTTTTATATACGTGGGAGTTCATGATGAATATTTGAATGGGCGGTTTTTAAGAGGGTAAAAGAATCTGTAATATGAAAGTTCTATAGATCATTTTCAAGCTTACAGAACTTAGAAAGGTTCAGATTGAATAACAGCAAATTTTCTTTTGGATCGCTTCACTGAGCTTCTGGATAGACTGTGGCAAGCCAAGCTCAACTGTGCCTAGAACTAATTTTACAGGTAAGGAAAACTTTCTGTGTAGTGAACAACCATGATAATGTGCACTCTAAACTTATATAATAATGAAAGATGTGTGACAATAATGTAATTTTATAAAAAACACTTTTTTTCTTTTATTCTTATGGTCAAGGGGATGACATAGTAGTCATGGTATTATTTATTAAGCGAAACCAACAGGGATAATGAAGACACCTTTCTATTTATGTAACTCAACTCACCGGAGAAAAACAACAGCTAAAAATTGAGCTTTCTAATCTTTCGTTTCTAAAAGATGTCATTCACACCTCATCTAAGAATTTGAAAGAATTCCAGTAAATTAAGAATTACTAATTGAAATCTTGTTTTCTTCTTCGCCATTTTAAAGAGGACCAAGAGATGACATAGTATGCCATATGTAGGAATTAACAATAAAAAAACACAACAACAAGAAAAAAAACCTGTGATATATTTAAAATGAATTAATTTGTCATTTAGCTAATAGAAACTTAGTTTTGGCCCTTTTTGCTTATTTTTCCCCATGTTCTAAATACAGCCATTTACTTTTTATATTTGCTTTGCAAACAGTAAAGAGCTGCTCAATTTTGTGGATGTTTCTTAGTGATGATAACATTTGTGATGCTGACCTGTGTGCCAAGGCAGCTGTCAGAACTGCATCTTTATTTATTTATCTAAAACAGTTCCTTGATGAAAGTTGTTATGTGATGTAAGAGCAGAGAATATGTCTTTATGTTTCAATGACTGAAACTTAAAGATGGCAAATTTCAGTATAGCTGAAATGTTAGAATGTGCCAGCTGTCCTGCAGGGAGGGCTAACAGCAAAGGTGATGTTTTAGGACCAGTGAATTTGCATGCAGAGACTGGCTAGGCTTCTCAGGGTGGTGGAAGCCTTGCTAGGTTTTGGTTTGTTTTGATCAGTATGAAATACTGCATCAACTTTATATGTTCCAGACATCAACAACCACTGCCAGTGCAACTGGATGGGAATAGCCAATGTTGTCATGTTTCAAAGGAGCCAGGGTTTGACTGAGCTGAAATTACTGGGGCTGTAGAGAAGAGAAGGTCCATATGTAAACTTATCAAAAAAACTTGTGTTTACCTCTTCTCTAATTTAGCAAAGATTTGTTTGCCATTAACTTGGTATGCAAAATCTGTCAGTGTCAACTTTTTTAGGAGTTTAGGAAAGTTTAGATAGATTGGCAGAGCAAGCAAAGCTTAAATAACTTGCCTTCAACTTTCATCCTAAAAAAAAAAAAAAAAAAAAAGTTGAACAAGCTTGGAAAACTTGTCTAAAATGTAAATACATTTAAAAAAAAAAAAATCAAGATTGTGTAGAGATTGGTGTTCAAAGACTTCTGCCTGTAATGCTTTTGTAAAAATGATTCTGATACTATATAGTAATTGTAGAAGGAAACAGTATTGCTCTCATTCTCCCACATAATTTTGATGTAGATCAAAGAATAACCTGGTGAAATAGATTCTATGTAAACAGGATTTGTGCAGTAAGAAGTGCAATAAAATTAGTTTTAAAAACATCTAGGAACCTGGCAGATGAGTCTTGGGGTTCGCGCACATAATAATGAGATGGACAGTGGAGGAAGGTGTCTGTGAGAACCTGATAGCTCAGGCCGTCATAATGAAGTGAGCAGAAGTAGTTATCTCTTACAAGCTGAGAGGACTTTTGCTGAATATGAAAAAGGTTGTTGCTGGATACTTCCCTTCAGAAGCTGTTTGATTTTCAAATGACTGAAGAAATTTGGTAGCCTGGCTGAGCTCAGATAACATTCCAATTAAGAAACAGCTGCATCTAATTGACCTGATGATTCATGTATTCTAAGCCAAGTATTTGAGTCTCCCTTTCAGGGTACTCTGAATAATCACTTAACCTTTCCTGTAAGTATTTTTGATGTATTTTGTTCGTAAAAACGTTGTCTGATGCTATAGATCTGCAGAATTGGTCATTCATGTCAACTAAGCTTCACATAGCCCATATTGAATTTGTTATTTTAGCAATGCCTTGTAACAAGTGTTATTTGGATAAATGTGTTGTTTGAAATACCTGAAACATACTGAGAGCAGATGAGAACATCCACTCCCATAGCTATTACCCTTAATGTAAGACTACCTTCCTTTCAATAACAACATTTATGTCTCCTGGATGGGAACAGCATGGAAGATCTAAGAACCAAAATAAAGTCTGCAGTAAAATTAATAGTACGGGTGGATTGAGCACATTGTGCTCGCATCATTTTGAACTAGGAGGGCTTCTCTGTTTAAAAACTCTGGGGGTTCTAAATTGAAAACAGGCAGAAAACTAGTACTGAAATAAGCTAAATGAAGAAAGATGCATTTATTTATGCAGTAAGGACAATCCGACTGTAAACCAGGTTGCAGCTGGTAGAAATCCTAGATTTCAAGCAGAGGCTTTGAGTACTGTCACCCCGCTTGAGGGCAGAGCCCACAAAGAAAGATGCGTTTGGTCCTCAGGTGCTAGACCAGGTACCTAATATTTCTCAATTGTTGCCAGCATTATCCTATTTAATTACTTCAGGAGTGTCAGACACAGTAATAAAATAAGACATAAGTTATTTATAAGGTACACTAGGAATTGGTTTCTGGTTTTTTTTTTTTTTTTTTTTTTTTTTCCTCTCCCTTTCAGTGTTCAAACATACAATAAATAATAAAACCACAACTTACCAGAATCCTGATTGTTGCTCTGAGCCAGCCTTACTAGAAGGCTGCACAACAAGATCCATCTTATCAACATGACTGGAGGAGGCTTTGTTCTCAGGACATGGTAGAGGAGGGGTTCCTGTGGGTTTGAAAAGTGCAGCTCAGATGGCCTCTTGCATCCTGTTAGGTTCACACAGGAGACATATCTGAACTGATTTCCTTTTCTAGTTCTTCTGTTAAGATAACACTGAGAAAAGGGGCAGGGAAGCAAAGTATTATGCAAAAACATGGAGGGTTATGCCATAGCTTCATTGTAGCTGAAATGTGAACTGCTTGATTGTTTTGTGATATGTCAGAACTGCTCTGTAATTCAGAGTAAAACATACTTTGCTTTGCAATAGAGCTGCACATTGTTTTGAGTAAGATTCTTCTGCATTTGAGATTTTGATTTTACAAGCAGCAGTACGCCAAGAAAAGAATGCAAAATAGTATTTTTAAATTGTGTAGTTTTTATGTATTATTATAATCAACCTTAGTTACATAGAAGATTAAAATTAGGAAGCCAAATAAATCAGCTGTTTGCAGACTGTTAGATAAAGATCTGTCGCAATTTTCATTAATTCACAGTAGTCTGCTCAATTCCAAATCTTAGCCTTCTTGTGACATAGAGACAAGAAATCTAGATTTGGATTTGGGCTACTCTTTTAAAGTACATATTACTTTTTTTTTTTTGCTCTCTGAATGTTTCTAAAATATCTGCTCCTCAAAAATCCTAACAGATGGAGAGATTCTTCATAAAATTAGAAGCAAACTAGAGTTAAACAGGAATTTTGTGCAGAGCAGCTATCACTTTTGCTTATAATGGAAATATAACAGTTACAGATAGAAACCAGGAAAGAAAAAAAATGCAGTTATGAAATTCTATCTTAAAATGTGTTTATCATAGAATGATTTGGTTTGGAACTGACCTTTGAGATCACCTCATTCCAGCCCTCCCTCCCACTACAACAGGCTGCTCAAAGCCCCATCCAGCCTGTCCTTAAATGCCTCCAGGGAGGGAGCGTTCACAGCCCCACTGGGCAACCTGTTCCAGCATCTCACCACCCTCACAGCAAAGAATTTCTTCCTAGTATCTAGTCTAAATCTACCCTCTTCAAGTTTAAAGTAACTTCCCCTTGTACTGTTGCTACATGCACTTAAAAAAATAGTCTCTCCCCAGCTTTCCTGTAGGCTCCCATCAGGTGCTGGAAGGCCGCTATAAGGTCTCCTTGGAGCTGTCTTTTCTCCAGGCTAAAGAGCCCCAGCTCTCTCAGCCTGTCCTTGTAGGGGAGGTGCTCCAGTCCTCTGATCTTCCTCATGATCCTCCTCTGCACCCACTCCAACAGCTCTGTGTCTTTCTTGTGTTGGGGGTGTCAGAACTAGGCACAGTACTCCAGGTGGGGTTTCATGGGAACAGAGTAGAGGGGTATGTTATACTTTAGCAAAAATCTAAGTGATATTTTGGAGAAAATAATGGAATAGCTTTCCAAAATTTAACTGTTAGAAGAGCCTAGCACAGTTCATAAGATTGGGAGTATCATAGAGATGTTTGTAAGGATATGGCCTTACAAATACTGTAAACCAGCATAACTGGAAAACAGTTAAGAAAGAAAACTGCTGGAGTCTAACTATCCACCCACTCACCAAACTTCCACTGAAGACAAAATACTGGGACTGCACGTTGTAATTCTGAGCTGTGAAGACACCTAGTGGCGGAGTCCATAGCCAGCATAGACAGTAAAACTGATCATTAAAAGGATGTGTTCTGAGCGCTGTAATTTCTGCTTGTGCTAATGTTGAGTTGCTCAAAGTTTATGCCAGAAACTTGTGCTATAGTAGTAGTTAATACGTAATCTTTGTATCCTCATTATAAAACCGAAATTTTAATGAGAGAGCGAAACAATGAGAGAGAAAACGATCACTCAAAAATAGGTAAATTGAGTTTAAATTTCATGTTTGTTCCTCCTGATTTGATGAGCACAAGGAAGGACCTTGGGAAATGGGGAGGGGTTTTGTTGCTGTGGTCAATATCGTCGTCTTATTACAAAACCCTAAAGCGTTTCTAATGTCCTTTGACTCTTGTAAAAAAAAAAAAAAAATAATAATAATAATAATTTTTTTTTGGTGGGGGGAGAGGGAGGGGTCAGTCGTGCTTTAGATAACTGGTGCATGTGATCAGATCCCTCATTGCATTGTTTATATTGTTGGACATTAGGAAATACTACTTCTCTGAGAGAGTGGTCAGGCACTGGAATGGGCTGCCCAGGGAGATGGTGGAGTCACCATCCCTGAATGTGTTTGAGGAATGTATAGATATGGTACTGAGGGACATGTGTTAGTGGGAAATACTGGTGGTAGGTGAATGGTCAGACTACATGATCTCAAAGTCTTTTCCAACCTTGGAGATTCTATGATTTTATAACAATTTTGAGGAGCTTCCTTGACTTCCTCAAAAAGTGAGAATGTTATGAGGTCATTCCAAGCAAGGTGAAGGGAAGACTGGCAACTGGTTTGGACGGTGTCTTTTCTTCCTTACTTAGTTTAACAAAGTCAAACCTTTGACTGTTCTCTATGATGTTTTGATATTAGCTTTCTAAACGCACAGTTTCTTGTTGGTAACTTTGTGAAAATGTTTGAACTTAAGATAGGAGCTGACATCTGCAAGTATTATATGAAGGGATGGGAAGAAGAATAGGCCCTGCATAATCCATGATGAGATGGTTTTGGGCCTGCTTTGAAAGCTGGATGCTCACAAGTCCATGGGACCCGATGGGTTGTACCCTAGAGTGATGTGGGAGTTGGGGATGTTGTCAAGCCACTCTCCATCATCCTTCAGCCATCCTGGCTACCTGGAAATGTTCTGGTGGACTAGAATCTGGCAGATATGACACCCATCTTCAAAACGGGCTGGCAAGATGATCCTGGTAGCTACAGACATATCAGTCTCACCTCAGTGCCGGGGAAGATTATGGAACAGATAATTGCAGGAGTCATCATGGATTAACTAAAGGTCAGCCAGGGGATCAGGCCCAGTCAGCATGAGTTTATGAATGGTAGATCCTTTTTGATAAACCTGATTTCGTTCTGTGACAGGGTGACCTGCTTAGTGGATGAAGGTAAGGCTCTTGTAGTGGTCTACCCGGACTTCAGTAAAGCCTTTGACACTGCCCCCACAACATCCTTGTGGAAAAGCTGGCTGCCCACAGTTTGGATGGATGTATGCTCAGCTGGGTAAAACACCAGAGTTTTGGTCAGTGGAGTTAAATCCAGTTGGCAGCTAGTCACGAGTGGTGTCCCTCAGTGCTTGGCACTGAGGCCACTTCTATTTAACATTTTTATTAATGATCTTGACAAGGGGATTGAGTGCAACCTCAGTAAGTTTGCAGATGACAGCAAGTTGGGAGGGAGCGTTAATCTGCCAGAGAGTAGGGAAGCCCTTCAGAAGGATTGAGATTCTCCCCTGTTGATTCTATTTGTTTGTTATATATTCTTTTAAGATCTTAAATGGTAACTTACATCCTAGCTTACAAATAAACAAAAAACTGTCCCTGAGTTTGAGACACTAAAACACAGTGTTCTGTTTTAAAAATGTTGTAAAGATTTTGCTGTGTATAAAGCACTTCAAGTAAATGTAAAATAACTGGAACTTAAATATAAGAATAAAAGTAAACATGAATACAACTATTAATATATTTAAATATAAAATAACTATTTACCAAAGAAGGAAGGCACGGTCCTAAACTGACAGTTATGCATCTATTCAAAGTCCTTACACATTCAGTTTAGGCTTGAGAGTGTTTGAAGGTGACAAAAAAGAGATGTCACTAGATGGCACTGACTTCTACTATATGCAGTGTAGTAGCTTCTTTGCTACGTGCAAATCAGGCTGAATCCTTGCAGATACCAATTCTTTAAAGAACTAAGAGTTCAGTGCAATACAAAAGCAACAACTAGCATAATCTGATGTGCTGAGAAATATTTTAAGGAAGAGGTTCCAAAAGTATTGGAGTAAAGTTAGGTCAGTCCTTGGAGGAGGCTCAAAGAGACCTTATCACTCTCTATGACATCCTGAAAGAAGGTTGTGATGAGGTGGGGGTCGGCCTCTTCTCCTGAGTGAGAGCAATAGGACAAGACGGAATGGCCTTATGTTGTGCTGGGGGACATTTAGGTTGGGTATTAAGAAAATTTTCTTGTCTGAAAGAAGGATGAAGCAATGCAACAAGCTGCCCAGGAAGATGGTGGGATTACTGTCTCTGGAGGTGTGCAAGGGTCAATGTGACACTGAAGGACATTGGCTAGTGGGCATGGTGGTGATGGGCTAGGTGATGTTAGTGGCCTTTTCCAACCTTTATGATTCTATGATCATCATATGACTACTGTTAACTTTGATGGACATAAGTGAGGGAAATATCTATGTAATGCTCCTTCTGTTCTGTCCCAGTTTCTTTCTAATGACAAGACAAAGCTGTGTGTTTTGAGGGCTGTGTTTTCCCTGTTTCCAAGTTCTTAGGCATTGGCCTCTAACTGCATTAAGGTGGGAGGTGATGGGCTCAAGTCTGCTGAAAATTACCCTCCTAACGCTATGTGTAGCTTTATTGACTTGAATTTATTGAATAATCTAGTCTCTCGGCAAACATCTCTCCTCCAGAGACTTGCCTGTCAATTGTGATCACACAGCTTGCAGAGTGTGCTGTCCCATGGACTATGGGGTGGTCCTGTGGCCTGTTCCCATCCTGTATTACTGTAACTCACTGATAAAGGAAGAGTCAGTTACTTCTTGTCTGTGCAAGCTCTTTCCTTTATCACAGTGAAGTTCTCTGCATCTCCCTGCCTTTCCTGAGCAATTTCATTTTAATCAGATGAGCTGAGTCTCGATAAATCCACCAGCATGTATCTTGCATCTGAAGTGCAGAATGAACATGGGCCGGTAAGTGCAACGAAATGTAGGTTAAAAGCCTGCTCAGGGTTTTACTGCGTATAAGCACTTAGCAAAGTGGCTATTCTAATTATTTGATTCGTTTTATGGCAATGATTGGCTTCAGAGATAAGGGGAGGGAGGAAGCAATTTAAGGCTAATTACAGAAGATTAAGGTAAGGAGGTCTCATTTACTGTAGTGAAATCTAATACTGAATATGGGAGCTGTTTTTTTACCCTAAAGGACAGAAAGAAAAATGCTTGAGACAAACCAATGCATAAGAAAATCTTAACAGCCTCATGTCGCCTTTGTTTCGGCGACCCTGACTGAAGTCTCCTTGTGAAAGTGTTCCGACAGCCCCGGCCAGTTTCACACGCTTTTCATGACACCAATATGGTGAGCGGCAAAATGGCCTTAATTGCAAGGAGCACATCCTTCTTAAAACTTTCCCCATGCCTTAGGGCTACTACCTGACCAATGGACATGTGGAATGTCTTGTTTCTTCCTTATTTGGTCTATCCTGTTCTTCTCCCTTATCTTCAGGTCATTTGTTGCCATGGTTTCCCAGGGGCCAAGGGGCCCCTGCCGACCCTGTTCGACTGCCTCAGCCCATTCAGTTAACTACATTTCCCCCTCCCTAAGCACAAGCCAATCTACTATAACCTGAGAGGACCCTAATCGCGTACATCCCGAAATCCCCGCATTGCGCCTATACATGCCATTGTCCTCTCAGTTAAGCCTTGCCCCGTTACATCCCGATTCGCAGAATAATCCTACCCTAATAACCCTATGACCTATTAATATAAAAATCCTAATGTCTTAAGCGTGAGTTCTACATAAAGCTATATACTGTATTCTTAGATGATGCTGACTCATTCATTTCAGCACAAACTATACTTATATATGTAATATGCCTATATATCTATATAACTAATATGAGTATAAGCGTAAAGCATATTAATGTTAGACCTAATACAACTATAACTGAATACAGAATAGAGTTAAACATAGTTAAACATCTGTTACAATACGTACGCGAACCCGGTTACAATCTTTCGAGAAGTCTATGGTATTCCAAGCGTTGATTGCTTAAACATTATTGCAGACAGTTGATGAAGCAAGGTATACAAATCAGACGCAGGTTTCACACCACTGAGCAGGGGAGGTCCTATCCCGTCACATCCCGAGTACTCGCCTTCTTCGCCTGTCACAAAATCTCTCCCATGCTCAGTGAAACCCTGCTCTGTTATACTGCGAAGCACCTGATAGATCTACCTTAACAGCCTAGAAGCCTACTAGCCTAAAGATGAGTCTTACAAGAGGCGATGTAGTGTATCCTCAGAGAATGCTGAATCGAGTCGGGACACTCGCCTAAGCAAGCGCCACATCTTAATATACATTATAATTATCAGTACTAAGCATAATAATGTTAAACCTAACACAACTACAACCGGATGTAGTACAGTGTTGAATATCCCTGTCGCTGTGGGGGACCATCCAAGAAGTACTTTCCACCAGTGGTGTTCTCCGTCCTTCTTTACTCTTTCTAGGACACGATGTATCTCTTCTGTATCATGGTGAACGGTGATCAAGGTTTTCTGTCCATTGTCTCTAACGCGTTTCAGCAATTGGTGCAGGTCGTCATGTTGCAAAAACTTCCTTACCAAGTTCCTTCCTTGGTAAGCCAAAGCGAGATTCATCCCACTTGGAGCAGGTGATAGGTCTTTAATCACCGTGTAATTATCCTGAAAGAACTGATGTGATGTCGCCAACACTTAATAATTAAAGCCACATCCTACAATACTAGTAAAGTTATAGACAGAGAGATTAGAGATTAGAGTGATTGCTGATAGCTCTAGTGCCCAATATATACCAACATTGTCTCAGGTACCTGTTCGAATGTACCTCAAGAATAACAAACGTCTGTTCAATATCAAGGCAGATGTCTCAAGCCTTGAGAGCATTGCTCTCACAAACCAGCCGTATGGAATTACTTGTTCTCCAGGCCTCAGTCTGGCCACCTGTCCATGAAGGGAACCCATTCTGATGCCCACAGTGCATACTGCACTGGCTTAAGCACCATGCACATCAGATTTGTTACATGCTGAAAGAGAAGGCCTAATGCTGTCAGGACTTCTAATGCATTTAAAGCGAGGAGTGATTTCAATTCCCATTTCTCTGCACAATCTATCAGGTGTGTGATGCCTTTCAGATCAAGGAGTACCCTTTCTGGGTCTCTGTTATCATTCCCTACTATCAGGAAGGTCTCTAGTGCTCTTCCTTCCTTTATCAGGCTAGATCTAAACTTCCCACAATCTGTTAGTGCATCTCTCTTAACTCTCAAATGCGAATTCACCTCTCTCCTTTTGCTATCCTTTTCAGACACAGCTGGAACCTGAGGGCTCCGCACCTCCCCCACTGTGCCCATCTCCCTTTGATCAAGCACTGACTGTTGTAGAGGCTTCTGATTGGTTGCATGCGCACTCAATCCTGTAAAAGGATGTGTGGGTCGAGTCAGTGGGTCTGAACACTGTGGCAAAGAGTGAGTCCGGAGACTATCGTTATTTCTTTCTCCATTGGGTGTAGCCTGAGCAGAGGGTGCCGGCCGGACGCCACCTACACCTTCAGGTGCAATTAGGGTGGACAGTGCTGGCCGGACACTATCATCCGAGCATCTGTAAGTTACATCGCTTCCCTTTCTCTCTGCTGTTTTTCTTTCTACCGCCTCCTTAACTTTTGACCAATCCGTACCCAAGCCGTGCCCGCAGTTCCCACCCCCCTGGGTGTTACTGCATTCCACCTCCTGAGAGGAGACAGCAAGTGTCCCATCCCAGCTCACTTCTCCCCCTGCCCCCGCAGGGGGCAGATTACACAGAGACAGCGGTTGTTGTGGATACAGCAGAGGGGTTTCAACGACCTTGCATTCCTGCCCTTTAGCCGTTTTGCAAGATAAAAGCGCAGACAGTTGAACGCCTTCTTCTACTTGCTTATGCGAAGCTGAAGCCGAGGGGGGGGTAAAGTGGGATGCCGAAGGTGCTGACGAGATGTTATCAGTCATAGCTGAGGGCATATTTACGGTGTTCTCTTCCTCAGGGGACCTGCAAGAAAGTACGCTCCCCGCACAAGTAAGCATGATTCTGCCCAAGGGGCGCTCTCCCACTCCCATGGTTAACGCCACCGTGGGCGAGGGGCTCACTGGGGTACGGGACCCCGACCTTGGGTAGGCAGAGTTGCATTGTCTGGCCCATTTGGTGTTCCGGGGGAGGGGCCCTGGGCCTAAGGCACCCTCCCATCCTCGTTTCCCTGCGGCACTATGACAAACTTCCGACATTGGCGTACAGTGTGGCCTAGTTTCCCACAGGCCTGACAGATCTGGCCTGGTGCTGCTTCTCCCTTCTGCCTCTCAGGGACTTGGCACTGGGCTCTGAAGTGACCAAACTGTCCACACTTAAAACACGGTCCCCTACTCTGATCCTCTCTCATGGCCATCGCTGCTACTAACGCTGCTGCTAATCCCTCATTGGTGAGGGGCGTTGTTCTCTGTTTCTCTAGTACATATCTAATGATATCTCCTGGAGTATTGAGGTCGTCTGGAGCAGCTCGAATAAGATCCTTAACATTTTTGTCTGATTTCTGTTTAAGACAATCCATGATTACTGCATTATGGGCAGTCTTTGGCAGATCTGAGCCTTCTACTGCCCGAATCAAGCGATTGGCAAAATCCGAGAATGACTCAGCTGGACCCTGGGCTACCTCTGCCCAGGGAGCAGAAGGTTCAGCTGTCCTGGAGAACCTTCTGAAGGCTGTCAGAGCTGCTTCTGTGGCCGCCATCAGCTCTCCTGGGCGAAGGCGTCTGAACTGGCCTTCAGGGGAACCTATCATCCCTTCCCCATACCCTAACAACCGTGTCAGATTAGTTATCTCTCCCTGTTCCCTGTCATTTGCTGGGTGTTGTGGGTTACATGACGCTGCTGCAACTACAGCCCTGAGCTGTGCCAACCACTCTTCCTTCCATAACATATACTGTGCTGGCTCAAGTATCACCTGCATGAGGCACTCTATATCGTATGGAAGCAAAGGTCCCGGCACCATAATTGCCTCCAGTGCAAAAAGTGTAGCGGGTGACCGTAAACCCTTCTTCCCTATTGTCTCAGCGAGGCGAGTTACTGCCCTTGGGTCTAACGGAACCCAAACAGGTCCCTGTCCCCTGATCTCTACAGGGAATGCCTTATAATCATCCAAGAGCTCCGCTGCTCTCATCTCCTCCCTTACCCGGCCCCAATCGATAAATAAGGCCCCTTTCCCCAAGTTAGCTGGGACCCTGGCCGTTTGGGAGGGCGGAACAGGTGGCGGGGGCAGAGCCGCAACCATCAATCGCTCAGCCCCTGAGGGCGGAGCCGCAGCCAGCAATACCTCGGCCCCTGCCCCTACCCCTACCCGTGTAGGATCCTCCCCCTGACGAAAGCCATGCAAAGAGGGGTACTGGAGAGGATACGGGGGAGGAGCCGTCGGCGATGATGGTGACTCTTCCTCCTTCTTTTCCGGTGTTGAAGTTTCTGGCGTGGTCGGTGCCTCCGGTACCATCTTGTCTTGGGGCAGATCCTTGAAGGGGTTAGAGTCTCCCGGCCGCGGTGACCCTCCCCCGCCCGGATCCAAACCCAACAGATCTCTGGCAAGGTTTTTGGCTGTCTTTTCTTCTCTCGCTGCCTTCAAAGCCCCCCGAATCGGACCCCAAAATTTAAGCACCGACGCCCCTTGGGACGACATAGCTCTCTGAGCAAGCGCTAATGTCAAAGAGTCCCACTTGCTGGAGTCATAAATCTCATAAGGAAAAGAAAGAAGTCCCTCCTTTACAAGAAAAGAAAGAACGGTACCCACCTCCTTCTTAGAAGGGGCGGTTTTCCCGCAGTACGTTTTACAAACTTGATATAATACCTTAATGACGGATTCCATCGTCGCCCAGGGAATTCAAACCCTCCACGACCTTCCACCAGCTACCGTGGTGGGACAACTTCGCAGCGCTGCTCTTAGCCCCAGGGGATCAGCCCCTCCAGCTCTTCCGCCGCCTTACCACGGCAGGCTCCTGCGTCCGTCCCGCAGCCGGCTGTCACACTTCCACAGGTGAGACTTCCTCACACGGGGCACCATTTGTCGCCTTTGTTTCGGCGACCCTGACTGAAGTCTCCTTGTGAAAGTGTTCCGACAGCCCCGGCCAGTTTCACACGCTTTTCATGACACCAATATGGTGAGCGGCAAAATGGCCTTAATTGCAAGGAGCACATCCTTCTTAAAACTTTCCCCATGCCTTAGGGCTACTACCTGACCAATGGACATGTGGAATGTCTTGTTTCTTCCTTATTTGGTCTATCCTGTTCTTCTCCCTTATCTTCAGGTCATTTGTTGCCATGGTTTCCCAGGGGCCAAGGGGCCCCTGCCGACCCTGTTCGACTGCCTCAGCCCATTCAGTTAACTACAGCCTCAGAAGCTTACAATTATTTTTTTCTTCAGCTTTGAACAGAATTGTTGAATGTACCCTATCTCTCTTCTGCATTGCTATAGAATACTCCACTAATGAACTGAAAAAAAGAAAAAAGAAAAAAAAAAAGAAAAAAAGAAAAAAAAGTAAAAAAAGAAAAAAATAGATTATTTATTTTCCTCAGGGACACAGTGGTTCTCACTGAAGAGAAAGAACGGACAAGAGAGAAAGTATCTAAAGTGGAAGTAGGAACTTCCTAATGAATGTGTGCTCTTAGTTTAGTGTGCTCATGGAGCACATGAGGATATGAGAGTACTGATCATTTCACTGCACTTAATCCTCAGTTTTAATGTCCTCTCCCTGTGCACTACTGAGCTAGAGAAGATGCCTCTAAATCATGAATATAAATTGCCTGTACTTGTTTGGAGTTCAGTTGAAGACAAGCTTTGCACACCTGTGATCTTATGCCCTCCTCCAGCTCTGGCAGAAATCTTCTAACCATATGCTGTTTTACAAGACTAGACCTTCGAATTTTTCTGTTTTCTGAAGCTTAAAGTGAGCCATAGAAATGGGAGGCTTAACAGCTTATCTCAAAGGGAAAAAAGGCTGAAATAGATATTCAGGAATTGTTAATTTTGTACTTTTTCTATTTTACACCCAATATACAACACTTGGAATTGGTCAAGGCGAAGGGACAGTTGCTGTAGCTCTCTGTATCCTATCTCAGTCTGCATGTTTTACTTCTGGGATGTACTATCTGCTTTTGAAGATGAAAGAAGTAGATTTCTACCACTAGAAGGCCCACAAATTAGAAATTCTCTGTGGACTGAGGAAAGTTGAGGATGAACAGAAAAACTTCCTTAATTGACCTAAGCAGAACTTCCACAGACTGTTCATCATCCAGTCTCTGCTGTCCAGCCTAAGTCATTCCCAAATGCCAGACCTAATTAACAGTATAAAAGTGGCTTGAAAGCAGTTGCTGTACTCTTAATCCTACTGCAGCTTGGATGTGGCTTTACACCATATCACTAACTTAGGAAGTTGTCATCATAAGAATTTAGAGTAGCTGCATTATTAAACTTTAAATACACACCCCACCTGATTCTGCAACAGCTTCCACACAGATTCCTACTGATGCTTTCCTATTGCATATATACATAACCTTCTTCCACAGAGGAATGTCCCAGGAAGAAAACTTTACCAAGCGGTATGTTTCTTTCTTTTGTGCTTTCCCATTTGATACGAGGGTAAAAAAAGCAACCTGACTTAGAGAGGTGATGCCTGAACATGGCTAAGAGTAAGAAATTCTTGATTAATAAATTCATAAATCAAGAGGCTGCAAGAGCAGTTTATCATTGATCCATCATGAGATGCCAAGAGACAAGGACTTGGGAAAAGGAACTTGAAAATATTCAAATGTACACTGGATTATCTTGACAGGTGAATGTTATTGCTTGAATTTCATGTAATCTGTAAGGGAGACAAGGATCTATTTTTGACCTTTTTGCAGATTGGAAGAAAAGGATTCTTCCAGGTTACAGAAGCCCTTCCTGAAAAGATCTGAAGGCAACTATATGACCCTACATCTACAGATTGCTTTCTGCAGCATCAAAATGCACAAGAATTACTTCGGTCAGCATTCACTTGCAACTGAAGGCACGATCAAGGACTTTCTGACGCAATGGGAAGTCACAATACTTGACTGGCAACACAAATTCAGTATAGTCTTGAAACATACTTCATTGGGATTGTATAGTTCTTCCAACAGTCAAATAACTTCAAGATACGGTGATATTACTTGAAGGGTTGCCTATGTCACTGCTCCACCTCACATTTTTTTCTGTCACCATCCATTTTCATTGCTTTGCGTTAATGGTATACTTCAACTGCCACTTCTTTATTTTCTTGCTGAAATAAGAGATAATGCATAAATTCTATGAAAAAGGAGTTCCTTTATTTTTTTAAAAAAGGATCATTTTTTTCCATTACCAAGTGAAAACTTGACAAAGTATTTCTCTTCTAACAGTATTTTAATATAAAAACTTCCTGTGGTCTTACTGTTCTAGCAGGAAATCCTGTGGCACTGCAGGAAACTGAAGCCAGGTAGATTCAGCCTCACTCCAGCATCTGATCGTCATTTTGTCGTCTCACTGAAAATAGTTCTGTGACCATTTACCAGAAGCAAAGAATTCTTACTGATAAAACAGCTGAAGACTAACAGCGTTATTTACAGCGAGAATCTTTGTTTTAAAAAAATTTATTTTGAAAGTTAGATACAATCTTAAAATTGTACAAAGACAACAAGCACTCAAATTACACAAGAAGTTCGCAGTGAGTACAGTGTGAACACAACAGTGGTGAGTCTTGCCTCTCTTCATATGTAAATACCAATGGAGATAACCCTTACCAAACTTCCTGCTTTTTTTTTTTCTCCTCCCCAAAACCCTTACGGTGCTGCAAAACTCAGTGGGGAGCACATCACCGTTCAGTTCAACAGAATTGATTAAAAAGGGCTCTAACTAAAAACAGTCCTTCTATCATGAGAATATCCCATACTTTGCAGAACCAAGTTTCTCTCAGTTGAAAAACCACTTTCCTTTTCATTATATCCTGTGTTTCATTCCCTGTAAGGACCTGCCAAATTAAAGGCTTGAAAAAGCTCAAAAATATTAGAACTCACGTTTTTCAAGAACATGCAAGCTGAAACTAATATGGTTTATACATGTAATTCACAGAACAGAGAATATTCCTTTTGTCCAGTATTTTACTCTTTGAAAGTGTTCTAAAAAATGCATTTCAGAGTCATTTTAGCTGTGAATTGGCTAAGCTAATGTACACACATGTACATTCTTTTTGAAATTACATGTAATTTCAAATATATTACTAAAAAATGCAGTGTTCCTGCAGAAAAACAAACAAAAAACCCCATGGAGACTGTTAAACAACACAATCACAGCCCCTGTTCCAGGAATTTGTTATTACTTAGTTTTAGAAATACCAGGAAATCTCTGCTGTAAATCTTCCTTAAAATCAATAGTAATTAAAAACAAGGTTATTTTTGTCCAGCTATAGCCACAACAGCAAAATTATGGTACAAACTTGACTGCTTGCAGGCCTTGACTCCAAGACTTAGTGGAACCAATTTCATTTCAAAAGAAAACAATTGTAAATGTCTTGTTTGTGATTTGGGCTATGTCCATGAATACAAACTTATTATTCTTTCTAGGTACCTGGAAGTGCTTTATTTTTCCATTGTTTTAACTTGCTGTAAGTATCTGTTGCAATGTTGATTTCATAAAGTTTCAAAAAACTTTTTTTTTAAGTTATAAGAATCCTCTTACAGATTGCTGTGCGTTGGAATTCAGCCAGTTCCATTCAAAATCCTGATGGTCAACTTTTTGTTATAAGTCTGTTACAGTTTACACTGAAAGGGATCCTCACTAGGCTCAAAACCCTCCGCAGTAATTCTGCATTAAAAATAAATTGATATTAGATACTTTAGATACAAAAGTCACAGAATTGTATTAATTCTGTGCAAAGAGCCTAAATTTACAGACTGCTTCTTAAGTAGAAAGTAACCTTCTGATAAACTGGGTGACATAACATTGCTTTGCCTTAATGAATGAGTGACTGCTGCTAAACAAAAGCTGTAGCTATCACTTTCATTTTTAAGGTTTTCTTTTTGTTTTGCTGTGGAAGAGTATACTTAATATTACCATATGTTTGTTTTTTCATTTCACTGCAACGAGACAGCAGCTGTAAAACAAACAAACACTCTGAAAAACCATGACAAACAAACAAAAAAAACCCACATTCTACTATGGTCAGGACAGAAAAGGCTCTTGGCAGTGTACCGTTCACTTGGCTTTAGAAGATTTATAAAACAGTTCTAGCCCAAGGCAGTTCATGAGCTTAAGCAAAACCCAAGCTCTTGCAATAGCAAATGATATTTGGGAAGGCAAATTTTGATATACAGGATTAGAGGAAAACAAAACCAAACCATTATTATGTTATTTGTCTGAAGTCCTACACCAGCAGTTAATATCATTGACAGGACTGCTACAACTGCATGAAATCCCACTAGCTTCAACAGGGACCAATGGTGCAGCACTGTACTGAGTATCCACGTACTGGCACATGCCTTCTGCTTTTCGTTTTTGTCCATTTACTCAAGCACTTCCCCTAGCAGAAGGCTAGAAGACACTGTTGTAACACTAATTGCATTTCTGCAGGAATTGTACAAAAAAAGCAGTTGTTACCAAGTATGTAAATCTCTTTTAATCCAGCAAAAGAGACTCTTCTCTAGAAATTAGCCACAGAAACAAACTAAGTAGGTTACTTAGTGTCTTTTAGCAAATACGTAGTATTGCTGTAAATATCCTGAATGAAAGAAATAATGTGCTATTGTCAAACTTTACAGGGAAAGGAAGATGAACGGAAAACTGGCTCCACTTGAGGGAGTTAAAGCATGCTTGCATCACTATGCAGAGCATTTCTATGCAACTTAGAAAATGCTTGACACCTCCTTAAATTCAGAGATCTAAAGAAAATCAAGCTCTTTTTACTATGCTCCACCATTCCATTAAAAACACTGCAGAGCAAGCACTTGCATCAAATTGACTATTTGGCATAGTAATTTGGATTAGCTTAGTAACAGTTTACTAGATTTAGGAAAGAGCAACATTACTGAGCTTCTTTAACTCACTTTTAAATTTTTGTTAGTTCAACAGGTGGCATTGTGGCACAGAATAAGAAATACACCTCAGGTGTGTAATTCCATTACAGCTTCAAAGTATACACTTTCCTAGCTGTTACAAATATTGAATAGCCTTTGCAGCAACTATTTTGAAAACTATTTTAATCATTTTACCTCCTTTCACTAAAAGGCTGAGGCGAGAAGTAAAGGACCTGCAGGAAGAGACGGAGAAGCCTCTTCCCCTGCACACTGTGAGAAGCGTGATCAACTCCACTATTTTGTTCCTCCTCCACCCCCAGTTTAAATTCAGCATCTTTTATCTTGCTGTAAGAAACAGGCATTCATTCCCCCTACTACTATGATCTTGGTCCAGTGTAAGATTTGTTTGCTAGCAGCTGTGCTGTAAACCACACGTACTTATTAGTTCGTTCACTTAGCTTTCAAAGTTTGGCACTGAAACTGGAGGGAACATAGTAAACCAAGAAAAGGATGTGGAGATTTAAAAAACCAGACATGGCAAATCTTCAGAACTTTTGGCTTTATAAGAATAGCGGAGTTCAAAGGGTGGTACAAAAGGCCACCTATTTAATGAGTAATGAGTGCATCCACAGTTGCATCAAATAGAATTATTCTAGAAGAAAAATGTCTCTTCTTTTAAAACATAAGCCAACTTGACTAGGAAATTGCAATCATCCTCCCCAACAGATCACTTACGTTAACTAACCATCTTACAGCCTCTTCCATTTTTAACGTGCAGACTTCTTGGTCACTCACGGAGAAGATTCTGGACAAAGCAATCCAGTGACACGATGAACAATTCCTACTGCATCCTCTTCCTCCTGTACTCAGATGCACAGTTAAGGTAAGGGACGTTCTCCACCCAAGTGCCTTTTTCTTAGCGTCAGTTACAGCTGGACTGAACACAGACGGGACGTACGCCAGGCATGTTCCCTGCACTCAGTGCGAGTCCTACATCAAAGCAGCTCTCGAGTCTACAGCAGGGTTAGCGACAGTCTCCGGCATACCACTTAGTTCACAAATAGATTGTCATTTCTACAATACAAAATAGCTTGCAAAACCAATATGTAACACTGTATATATGCATGAATATAAAAATAAACCACACCATCAATATGTAAAACTTCACAACGATGATTAAAACAGTCTTCTTCTCAGCGATCTTCAGTATTGATGAGTTGGTTCTCATTGTCGTACCCGTCGGGCAGGTACGCTTTCCTTAGCTGCTCTGACTTAGGTATCGAACTTCCGTTCTTGACATAGCGAGACAGGAAGGCTCGCACAGAAGGATGATCGGCCTTCTCAAGAGGAATATTAGCTTCCAGGCACATTTTCACAAAGTCCTGGATGACGTTGGTTTTCTCTGTCTGAGCAGTGCTGTTGCACTGCAGGGAGGCAGTCAGAGTCCTCTGCTTCTTCCTGACGTTCTGTTCTTCAAACTCCGCCTTCCGCTTTGTATGTGTTTTGGACTTGAGGTGGTCATTGATTGCCGATTTGCGGACGTGATTCAGAACCACGTTGCAGGAAGTGCAGAAGAGTTTTCCGCCGTCTTCATGCAGCTCGCTGCCAAACTCAGTCACCCGATCCTGAGGAGTTACATACAAAGCGGTCTTTGAGCGGTTACGTGACGGAGTGGACTTCACTCCAAACCGTTCCATTGTGGCCTTCGGTGAGCTTTACCTGAAAGCTGAAGAAAAATGCCATTAAGACACGGGAATGATTTCAATCAAGCCGTCTTGAGTGTTGACCATCCAGCATGGTGCTAACTGCCATCTGAAGGCCAACCACATGTCAGATACATGCACAAAACTATTACTGAACGGTTCTGCATCTTGAAGTTTTCCTTTGAAGAAGGAAGTTCCGCACAGGTCACAGTAAACTACTTTTTAGTTTCTAAGCTGCAAAGCTCAATTGAACCCTTCAATCCATTCATCACTGAAAGTCACACAAAGTTGTTTTTTTTTCTTTTTTTTTTTTTTCCCCACGAATGCAGTTTAATCTTGAAGATAAACTTTGCCTTCTTAGTATTTTAAACATACTTGACAATTTATTAGCTATGGTGAGTCAGTATTTTTATTTCCTGAAAGTCGGCATTACCTGTGTTAGAAAAAAACCTCAGGCAAGAAGGCCATCACTGTCAATTTATATAGACCTAAAAAATAAAGTGATCTGAGCTTTGCTGGCACTCACAACTCACTTGGAACACCTTTCACTTTTATCCCTGCCCCAAACCTCATCTGGGCCTTAACTTAGTCAGGTTTTTTTTTTTTGTGATTGCAATGAAAGTGCAACAAAAGCAGTCTGATGTGAACAGAAACCTGCATATATGTGTTTCAATTAAGAATAAAAGCCTGTTTTTTTTTTTTTTTTCCCATGGAGACAACTACTCTCAGAAAGGTAACTGATTATTCAGAGAAGACAGCAGGATTGTCTTTAGCATCACTTTAAAATTACATTACCAAAGCAAGCAATAATCTAGACAAGCATACTAAAATCAATCAGGCTCTATTTCTCTTATTGTTGTTACATTTTCAATGTAAAAGACTGAAAAACTTCCCTGTGTTCAGGTTGAGGGTTTTGGGGAGGTTTTTTTTTTGTTTGCTTGTTTTTGAGTAAAATGACAATTCACAAATATTTTGAGGAAATCTAACAGGTTGCCTGGATATTTACTTACGGGGATGAATGCCTTGCAGGAATTGCAATACCTCTGCTGACTACTACACAGAAAGAGAGATCTGTGTAACTGTAGATGTGTCACTGTATTTACTTAGTTACATGCAGCTTGCTGTTGTAACATTTAAAAAATCTGCCTTTAAAAGCCACGGATTTCCCATGTAGCTGCAAGGCAAGCCAGTCCAACTTTAAGGACTGAACAGAGCTTGTGCTGTCCAGAATGCCTTTAACTTGCTCTGGAAATAGAGCCATCAAACAGAATTCAGTCTTGACAATTTCAGTCTTCAAAAAACACACTGTCACATGAGGAGCCGACATCCTTTTTGAACATGGGAGATGAAAATCTTGCCATTACATACTTTCCCAGTCCGTTTTCTGAACTATCATCTGCTACTTTCCAAAACTACAGGCTTGAATGATCGTGCACAACCCTACAGAGCGAGGTATTTTCTGTTGGGATCAATGGAACTTTTTTCTGCTTGTTACCTAATGGGTTCTCTATCCCCATGAGTTTCACAAGCAACTGAAAGCCTCCCAAAACCAAACTTTCAACAAGTCTTATCCCAATGTCAACTTGTTGCTCAGGACTTGGAAATGTCAAAATGAATCATACACAGCTTCTATCAGGATTGGAGGCAGTAATTCCGCGAGCTGGACAAGCGCCGAAAACACGGAACGTTTTTCTCCCAGTCTCAAAGGTCTGGCAGGGATTGCTCAGAAGCAAGGCCGGCTCGCCGAGCGCGGGGACGAAGCACGGCTCCGAAGGTTGCGGGAGGGCTGATAAGCGAGCTCCACTAACAGCTCACGCTGAGGCGGAACCACCGCACGTGCGCAGAGTCTTCGGGCGACTCCGAAGCGCACGTAAGGTGAGGAGGAGGAAGGTCTGCAGCGGTCCGATAGACGTAGCCGTCTCTTTGCCAAGCGAAGCAGCCAGCAAAGTCAGAGACGGGCGCGTCTGTTTCCCGGGGCAGCGTCCCCGTGCTGACGCGGAGTGCCTGCAGCCCGAATACGCGACGCGAGCCCGCGTGAGCCCTCCGCCCCTCGCCTCGGGAAGGCACCGCGCGGTGACAGCGAGCCGGGCCCTGCCTTCCGCCTACCCCAGCGCTCTCACGCCCTGTCGGCCGGGGACCGCCCGCCTCCCGGAGGCCGCTCGGTCCCCTCTAAGCCCGACCAGATGCAGACAGGTGTGGTCGTGCCGCCCCGCCCGGCCCGGAGCGCAGACCTGGAGGCGCCGCCTCCCCGCCGAGCGCCGTTACCCGCTGGGGCCGCGCGGTCTCCCCCCGCTCCGCGCGGCCTGCGCCGGACGCTCGCCGCCGCGCCGCAGCCAGACACAGCTACCCACCCTGGCGGCCGCGGTAGGCGGGACCTAGCAACCGGCCTAGCGACCGCCGCCCGACAGCGGCGGACGGGAGGAAAGCCGGTGCCGATTGGCTGCTCCCGAGGCGGCCGCGCGGAGACGGACGGCGCGCTAGCCCAATCGTGAGTTGGGGGCGGGCGTAAATGCCGTGATTGAGGCGTACAGAGACCAATCGGAGCTCGCAAAGGCAATCTCCGCGTTTAGTGGACGGGCACTTCGGCCAGTAGCTGCGGAGGGGGGTGTGATGAGCGGGAAGAGCAGCCAATGAGAAGGGCTGCGTAAAGTAACGAGGAGACTTTTGTCCCAATCACAAGACGCTCCGGCGGGGCCGGGCGGAAGGGAGGAGCCAGAAGTCAGGGGTCAGAGGCGAGCCGTCTCCGCGCTGGCCGTCGGGTGGCACGCCGGCCGGCCCAATAGGCGCGCGACGGGGGGGGCGTGGCCGGACGTGAGGCGGCGGGGCGGGGGCGGCCCCTTCCGGCGCGGCGGGGCGGGGGCAGGGGGGCGCTCGGTACGCGCAGGGCGGCCGGAGCAGCATGGCGGAAGACGAAAGCGACCAGGAGTCGGAGCGGCTCAGCGAGGAGCTGGAGGCCCTGGCGGCGCCAGGTCCGCCTGCCGGCCTGCCGGCCCTGCTCCACAGCCAGTATTACTGCCGCCGCTTCTGCCAGGTGAGCGCCGCCCCGCCCCCCCGCCGCTCCTCGCCCCTCCCCCCCGCGGGCGGCAGTGGGGCGGGCGGGGTGCGGGGCCCCCGGCGCCCCCCTCGCGGCGGCGGGAACGGGGCTGTGACCGAGAGGTGGCGGGGAGCGGAGCATAGTGGAGTGGAGCGGAGGTGTCTCCCGGGGAGGGCGGCGGGGCTGGGCCACGTGTGGCAGGAGGAACGACGCCGGGAGGGTGGGGGAGGAGGAGGGGGCTGCCCCGGGGCTGTGTCCTTAAGGATGGACGAATTAGACCAGCATACTTCTTTTCCTTTTTATTTTTATTTCTTTAATTATTTCATAGAAAGCAGCGTATCTTCACGCAGGGCCACAGGCAGAAATTAATTCTGCGATTAATTCCGTGCTCTTTGCAACCTCTGTCGGCTTTGCTAACTAACGAGAGCCAACAGGTTGCTTTCCCTGCCCAGCGGGTGTTGATTGAAGCGTGAGTTGTTGTAGGTATATCCCAACCACAGCGCTTGCAGTTCTCAGAAACGCAGCCTAGGCTTTTTCTTTTTTTTTTTTCTTTTTTTTTTTTTTTTTTTCTTTTTTATACGTGTAATTACTTCATTTTATGAACTTCTGGGCTGCTTACCTCACCGCTCTGCTGGTCTTGTTCCATTTACACAGTACTCCATTTCAACCAGAGTTTTCTTAGTGCTTCCTGACACTTGTTTTACACGTTGTTTATTACAGTATGTGTTTGAAAATAGCTCGAATAGGGCTGCTCAGTGAACCCATAGGTTGTTTGCTGCTTGGGTTTATCTACAAGCTTTTGTATTCTGCTTCTGTTTGGTGACTGTATAAACTTAGTTTGTCTGTGTAAAGATCGCTGAAGGCAGTCGAGAGATGTGATTGGTCTTAGAAGTATGGAATAAGCCACAGCTGGAAGAACAGACAGCTATATTTGATTGAATCCCGCTCAAACAAATCTTTCAATCTTCTGTCAGGACTGAAAGTTTCATCTTTAAAATGTTTTAGCTACACTTACTATCTGTTGAAGTAATGATAACAAGGGAGTGAAGATGGAGCGATACTTGACATTAACACCAATCCTCTACTCCATACAAAGCTAGGAATGAGTAGGGAACAGGACAGGATGAGACCAGGGAAGGAGTTTCCCTGCAAAATGATTTTATCACAGTTATCAATGAAGAGTGTCTAAATCGTTTGACCTTGACTTCTCCTGGAGTTTATTTTGTGTAGAAAAATTGCCAAACCTTCTTCCTCGCTTTGCTTTTAGTTTATGAACTCTCCACGTGGGCAGCCAATGTTTAGAGTACATAAAGGATTCTGTTTCTTTTCTTCAATATTTTAAAACAATGCATAGTTTAAATAACGCTGTTGAAAGTGAGATAATATATTAACGTTTTGTCTCTAGGCATTTTCCTGGTGTAAATTTGGCCTGGTGATTAGCAGTTGCGTGCTGACTCAAAATACAGACTTCTACATTTCGTTCAAGCATATTTTTAATAAAGAACACTTCTACTGAGTTAATTATACAGACACAAGATGTAATTGATGTAGCATACTGGTAGAAAGAACCAGTGACCTTTTGTGGTGTGATACCAGAGGAAGCTGAGTGCTCTGCAGTAGCTTGCTTACAGTTAGGCCTACAGTGGTGCAGTTGTTCCAGTGCATCCATACCTGTACAAACAGAGGTTCATAGGCCCACAGCCTTGCTGGTGAAGTGATGAAGCATATTGCCATTTTTTGTTCAGAAAGTATCAGTGAACACACAAAGTTTAGGTCACCTCTTTCTTGGAACATCTGTTATAAAAGATAATTTCTTACTTAAAAACTGTGTCTCTTGGTTAGCGTGTCATACATTCTTCATGCGTGCCTCTATTAGTGTTTTTTCTTTCTGGCTCTACTTTTGTATTGCTTTCTACTTTTCCATCTAGAACTTCTGAAGCCAGATCTTCTGGCTATTGTTCAAATCAAGCCTCTCCACCTTGTTCCATCCCACACTGATAACATAACTTTGCTTCTCTGTGTTTTTTGGCACTTTCGAATGCCCTGGTTTCCCTACAGTGTTCTTTTTTTATGTCAGAAGTTGAACAGCAGTTGTAGAGAGAGTTGCTTAACAATAACGCCATACTTTTGAACTATCTGAATGAAACACCTATTTGTCCTTCAGAATAAATATAATACAGGGATATGTTGGATTGCATATAGTTACAGTGCTGTCTGAAGTGTGTGCACATCCACATTCCTCAGTAAGAGCTGCAGCAAAAGTGAAGCAAGGTCTAAACTCTTTTTAGCCTGTTGAGCCATTTACTGTAGATGGAAGCAAAAACCTCTTGACTGTTTTTAGGGTAAGAGACTGGCAAGGACCTTAAGAAGCATTGATGTGCATGTCTTTTATTCTAGAATTCTGTTAAAAAGTTAAAAGAGGGTTGGAAACAGGGTCAGTATGCTGGAGGCCTGGAGTATTGCAGCTGAACTTAGCTTTTAGACAGTAGATTAAAGAATGGTTGCAAAAGATGACTGGGCTGTCATGTCATTTTCTTCAATTTATGCATAATCATGATTTAGTGATGTAAGATCAACTCAGAGTGTGACGACTGCAAAGCCATGTGTGTTTTTTGGGATCTGTTGTGTTGTAATAACGCAATAATAACACCACTACATCCTGAACCTTCCAAGGCAAATTGGAATAAAATATTGTTTTAGATGATTATTTGAGGTTGATAACATGGGGAAATAAAATCAAGATTTCTATGGCTGGAAATGAAAAGAGACAGATGGAAGGTGAAGTAAGTGTCCAGTTTATGTATCTGTGTTTCTTTCTGAAGTTGCTGATTTGACATTTCTTCACGTTTGTTAAGTTCACTGTGAAGCCGCTTACGTGTTGGGAAAAAATAAGTCTACTGTTCCCAAATTTGGCAAGCAGGAGCCAAGGCATCTGTGACTATTTGTAGTTTTAAATTGAAAGATAGTATCTAATAGAACCCCCTCGGTCTGAACATCTGCAAGAGCTTCCTGAGCTTTGGCTTGTTGTGTCACATACAGAATTTGAAATTGTTTTGAGATTTTTCAGGTGTCCCTGGGAGGTTCCCATGTGAGTGCATACAAATAAAATGAGGGGCAGACAAAGTAGCTCAGATTTTAGCTGTGAAGGAAGTGGTTCTATAATTTGAAGGGTGAATTTGATTTGAAAACAAACTTTAATGGGGAAACCTTAACAAGTGAGTATAGCTTACTTTGTTGCATTTGAAGTGGGTATAGTTTTATCAACTGCCTTGAATTTCTTTTATTCTTTTCAGTCTTTTCTTGTGTCATTAAGTACTATCAAAAATTACAAGTTACATCCAGCATTTCTGTAGTTGTCCACACGGCTGCATAACTGTACTGGATGTTATTTTTATTTTACTCCGTACAGAGTCAAGCACAGGATAATTCTGATCTAAAGTAATACTGCTGGAGCTAAACACTTCTTGATCTTCTCTTGCTGTGGCATCAGTTTACGGCCTTCCAGTGTGATCTGACTTCCTGAAATAATGACTGCCTGCTTGGCTTTTGTTAATCAGTGATATCCTCAGTCACTGCTAGGAAAATAATTCTTGGGTTTGTGTATTAGGAAGCTGAGAAATAAAACTTAGTAACTAACACTAGAGGTGATGATGGCTCCTAGATCTGTTTGAGTAGACAAAAAAATAAAAATAAAAATCCAGTAGTGTGTGGTTTAGGTGTTAATCATCTGTTCATGCTTTGGTGTATGTATTGCTTCGTATAAATGAAGGTAGAAAAATATACGCATCTTTGATAGTTCTTCTCATTTGGGGATTGATGCGTTCTCACTCTTCTTGTGATGCGCACAAATTTGAAACTACTTGCCTTTGATTTTCACTTAAATCTTCAAGTCAATGTTTGTTCAGTTACTTTTATATTCTGTACAAAACAGAGCAACTTTAGGTCATGCCAAACTTGTCTTTCACTAGTTTTGTCACTACTGGGCTACGTGTTTGGTATTCTTACATGTCTTTAAAGAGGAGCTACAAAAATCTTGGTCACATGAGTGCTGTTTGAAGCTTTTTTTCCTCTCTTGAAAGGAATAATTTGTAGTTTTGAACCAGCTTTTTCTCTTGCAATGACTTCTGGTGTCATAATAGATATGTATATTTGTAGTTTATTGAATGAAGACGCTTGATACTTGTTGATGGCTTTGAGAGCACCTTTTACAGTCTCATTTGCTTTATTTGATTGGCATTTTTAGGTGTATGGGTTTTCTTTAAATGTGAAATTACCAATTAAATGAAAACTTTTACAGGGAAAGTAATGCAGTTTGTAATAGATGACTTTACACGTAACTCAAGGAGTACCTAGACATTTAAGCTATTTACATTTGCAAATTAGCTTGTTCCTGTGTGGGTTTTTTGTTTGTTTTTTTTGTTGTTGTTTTTTGCTGGACCTTTCTCCACTTGGCTAATGAAAACAAGCAGATTCAATTTGCTACCAGTTACTGGCGTTTAGCTTTGTGCTGCTTGATATTCAGGGGCAATTCAGGCTTGAAAAGAAGTCCTTACAAATTAAGAGCGATAAGCACCGTTTCCTGCAAAGCTTAATGGCAATTGCAAGCTTTCAGCTCCCACCTGCAGAGAATGGTACCAAGGGTTTGGTAGTGACACTTTTTCCTTTGACACTTGATGGGAAACTTGATAAGCCACCGTGGTACCTGTAGGATACCTGGCTGCTTTCTGTCAGCATTTAGGGAGAATTCATGATAGTAGTTGATCAGCAGATTCTTCATTTGCAGATTGTATTTGTGGACTGAAGGAGTCACTGGGTGCTCTGGTCTTGCCATTGACATGAGGTTTTATTCGCATACTCGGTTCCCTATTCATTTGTTCATCTATTCATCTATTCTGTTCTCTTTAACGTTTGTGACTGCTTTATCTTGAGAGATCACATCCTTGCTGTACATATTTACCCCTTCTGTCAGCCTTCGGGAGAAGGTTAGATTTCTGGGATTTTAGTGGTGTTCTCTTGCTTTTATTTCTTTGTATTTACATACTATTCAAGGTCATGGTTGTGTTTTTCTCTTTTCACTTCTCTGGAAATTTGTATGACTTCACTGCAAGCTTATTTATATTGGTAGTTTTTCAGCTTTTAACACCTTGTCTGAAAGTTTAGCTTTTGTATGAAAAATAAGCTTCAGAGTTTTGCATGGAAAAGTCTGTCAAGATCCTTGTAACTTTTAAATTGCACCTTTGTACACTTAAAAAGAAGAATGTTGGAAAGATACTTCTGTGGATTAGTGTGTCCAGTAGATTATAGGCTGCTTGCTATTCAGGTCTTTTCAAATAATAAAAAGGGCAGAACATTATATAAGTATCATCATCATAATAATAATAAAACATGTGTTTTTTGGTTGCAGTTCTTCAGATGACCGAATTAAATATTTGTGCTTTATTTGAGAGTCACCTTAGGTTGCATTTTGCTAATGTCATTTGTAACCTGAACTTAGGTATTCCTGTGTTGAGTTCACATGTACTCAGTCATCCCTTCCACATATAATAAAACTATTTCTATAAATCAGTTGGTTTTCTCTCTAGGGAAGACTCACTGAAATATATGAATAAATGTTACATCTTTCCAATAAAAACATTTCAACCATCAAGTAATATCTTTAACAGGTACGTTAACTGCAGTGCCAGTAGTCAAATTTACTTTGGTAGGATTAATAGTTTTTCACTGTAGTGCAAGTAGTAGACTCTGAATACATCTGGAAACTGGCTCGTTACATATAGTTGACCAAAGAGTATATGGAGCTCTGCCTTAGGTCTTGTTCATACTCAAAGCAAACTCAGCCAGATACATGAAATTTCAGTAGCTGTGAGTGGGGGAAAGCATTTAGCTTTAAAGATAGAACTTTGGCAGAAACTTGTCTTACAGGATGTGTCATGCTGTTGCTTGGTGATGTTTTTTTCTTTTGCCATGAGTGTGATTATGTTTGGTTATTCCTTATGTAATATTCATGTGAATTGCTCTAAAGCCATTGCTTACATCCATTTTTTAGATACTGCTTTGAAATGATTTTCTGTGATATTTTAAGTAGTGACTTATGTAGCCTTGAAATCTTAAAATTTTTTCTACTCTATTTGAGTTATTGAATTTGGTTTTATAAGGATGCATTTATCCTGATGTTATGTGGGATATGTAACAACATACGGGCCATCAACTGAATAGAATAAAAAAGTTTTAATTGTTTCTTTCCTGATGTTCTGACAGAACACTAAGTCTAATGTTACTTGTGCTTTAATAACACTCTTTTGGAACTGAACTCTCAATAGATGCCTTTTTTCAGCTCTCTTAAGTGTCTTTGGAGTAGTGAAGCCACACGGCACACACAGTATCCCTTCAGAGAAGAGATCCATAGCTCCACATCACAGTGGGAAAACTCTCTCCTCATACACGGTTCCTGCTTGCCAATCTGATTTGGTGCTCCCCCTCCACTTGTCACTTCTTTACAACTTCAAGTGCCCCAGTTTAATTCTTGATTCTTACGTGGAATTTATTCCACTCCTTAGTATTCGCTGTCTTGCTTTGGAGCTTCTCTGGTCCTTCCTTCTGCACCACCTTTTGAGATGGGAATGGGCAGGTACACCAAAACAGCACGGAACATTAAAGATGTTGTGATGTACTGTGATTCTGAGCAGTTAGCTCTCTGCTTTGATTCTTTTTTTTTTTTTTTTTTTTTTTTTTTTTTTTTTTTTTTTTTTGGCTTGTTTTCATTTTTCCCCAATGTATGGGAACTGTTGAGTCACAGCCTGAGCCGCAGATTGATCATCTGGGGAAAGGTCTGGGTCAGCCCTGGGAGCACAGGTGAAGGCAATTCAGCTGTGTGACCAGAAGGTGTGGAACCTGGCTGCACCTCTCTTAGACCCCATTTAAGGGCTGGCTGCCAGAGGGAAGGGTCTTTCTGGAGATCTCTCCTTGGTGATGCTTTCCCCTGCAAACCTAGTATCTTCTGATACAGGTGAGCAATCTTCTTCCCTTCCCTTAAAGCACCTTTCTATCATGCTGATCCTTCTGTTATCATGTCTCTGTTGTAACATCTTTCCCATTGTACTGATCCAATTGCTACACCCAGGAACCACTGCTCCCTTGTCTAAGCTGAATTTCATCACTCCCTGTCATAAATCCTTTCTATGGTTATTTACAGTGTGTCCTTTACCGTACTGGGGAAGAAGTACCAAATGTGGCTGTCTCACTGATTGAAATAATTTACAAACATATCAGTACTATGGCTGTCAGGTTACAGTGCTGTAGAACACCCTGGTGGGAATTGAAACTTTTATTATTATTTTCTCTTACTTCATAGAGGCTAAAACCAGAAGAGTCTGTTTTCTTGGTCTGCTTTGATTTTTATAAGGATTTGTTATTTCTCATGCAGGGGACCTGCTTAGAAGTATTTCAGAGAGATCACAATAGGTGATGTCAGTTCAGTTTTCTGAAGTGCTTATTATTCCTTGTAACAGGGAGAGTGTTTATCCACGAGTCAGTTAATTCTCTTCCAATTGACCTAGATATTTGCTGCATTAAACTGATTCTGAAGTAGGAATTATTAAAATGGTTTTGGTAGAAAGGCAGAATATCATTGCAAAAATATAAATCAATCTCCACTGTTGTTAGTGAAAATTAAAATAACAAGAAGAAATAAAGTTGCTCCCATTGTCAATAGCTACTTTGTTTGGGAGCAGGTATAACCAGACTGTCAGAAATGGGTTGCTGGCCTGTTCATATTGTAGAGCCTTAAATTAAATTAGGTGTGTAGCTTTGGTGCTAAAATCTCATGCTAATCATCTTGACTTTGAAATCTTTTATTTAGCTCAATGGGCAGTGGGCAGGTCTGAGAGAGGGTCACAGACTTCAAGTCTAAAAGAAAACCTGCAGAATGTTACATTTGATTTTTTTTTTTGTTTTAAACTGTGCTTTATTAGCCGGACTGGCTCTTGAGTTAAGCTGCCCAGGTGTGTAATGAGGGCTGGCACTTCACAGCTTTTTTGGAGTCTGTTGCTTGTTTCTTGCATGTACTAAGGAGTGCTTCAGCCTTTTGTCTCTAATTGATAGAGCTGTGGTTCCCCACCAGCTTCTCACTTCCTGCAAATGTAGGAGATTGCAGTTGAGTTCCCTCAGCTAGAGAAGGGTATGCTGTACCTTAACCTAAAGCTAGTCCACATCCTTCTGCTTCTACTGAAGCTGTGCTGTTGTGATGGGGAAAAAGGAGAGACCGGTAGATGAGCAAAGGGAGCCTGGCTGTAATGCAGTGAGATGAGCAATGTGCCAAAGCGTGGAAGAAATATGCTTTTTCTGTCTGCTCAGTGTTGCATATCTTATCTATTGCTTAAGGAGTAGAGAAGACCCAAAGCCCTCTAGCTCCTGCTTTCTATAGGGCAGCAGCACAATGTCTGGTCTTCAGGCTTTACCAATCTGTGTTTTAATGCTGTGCTGAACTAAATGCTATCTTTTATACAGAGACTGTATGAAAGTAGATTGGGTGGAATTTAATGTGTTGATAATGCTGTAGAAATTTCAAGTGGTGTTGTCTTTGTTAAGCCACCTGATGTGGGAATAGGTAATGTCAGAAATACAGGGCATTTAATAACACAAGTAAGGTCAATTGCGTGACCCGCAAATGGTTGGATACATGTCTTCCTTAAAGCACCTATTTTCATCATCTTTTTCCATTCTAAATAGTGTAGTTTCATAACCGTAGATGAGGGTATAGTTAGCTGCAAGCTCTGTCATGCACATAAAAAGGGCCAAATTTATTTATATGGTTATGTAAGAGAGAGTATCTCTGCCCTTCTCTGCTAACGGGAAGGCTGGAAGTACACAGGGTGGTCGTTTTTCTCTCTGTTTGTTTAGAGTAGGCTGTCTGAATTGCTACAGATTCCATAACTGGTATTCACTTGCAAAATAAAAGCTTATGTTTCAATGCGCCGTCTATGTAGTACAGTGGTAACATAGTAGCAATACTGTAACTACTATGTTACTATATAAGATGGATGTTTTTCTTGGCCTTACTCTCTGTAAATGATCCCTTAAGTATTCTCAGTGTTATAATGTAAGTAATGAAGTTACTACTTCTTTAGTTGATAACCGGAGGTGCTCAGGATTCTATTTTAGTGGATTGAGGTTTTTTTTGTTTTTTTGTTATTAACCCTACTTCTAAGGAAGGAGGGGAGATGAAGCAGGTACAGTACAAACTATGTATAGCTTCATGATTAAAGAGGATGTTTTTGGTTTGTAATATGGCTTTCAATGTTTTTGTCATTAGGTTGTTGAAGACTATGCTGGAAGATGGCAGGTTCCTCTGCCTCAGCTTCAGGTGCTTCAGACAGCTCTCTGTTGTTTCACATCTGCCTGTGTATCATTCCCAGCTGAATGTGAGCACGTACAATACGTATTGAGTAGCCTAGCTTTGTAAGTACATCATGTTTTTCTTACTATTTCCCTTACAATGTAGACTGTTAGTGCTGTACTTTGATAATAGCCAGTGGGGTTTCAGAGATCCTCAGTGCTTTTAAGGTTGATGTAATAAGCTAAGTATTTAAGACAAATTTCTTATACTGTTTAAGAAAGTAATGAATTTTAAAATGGATTTTTATGTTCAAGTTCTGAAAATACCTATAGGGATGATTTGCTATGATTTTTGTCCTGTTATGTGTATGTTCAGTTTGACAGAGAACTGCAGAATGCTAGAATGTATATCTTGCTGTGTGGTTTTCTGTATGCAGTGCTGATTTTTCCCACGTGAAGACTGAAAGTGTGAGGGTAATGATAAGTAGAAAGAAAGAAAAAAAAAAAATTGAATTTTTCAGATCTCAAAAACTGCAGTGCTGGACAGAAGATTAAAAAAAAAAAAACTACAACAAAAAAAAACCTTGATACTTAAGTGACTTTCTTGTACTTAGCTGAGATTGTATATACTTGATTTTCCTCATCAGCAGATGGAGATAAAAAATCTGAGAGTTAGCTTTGTCTGCTGGTTCAGTTTGCTTGGATCAGATTTATCTGTCCAGCTCTCTTGTTGAGCAACATTTTCAAATATAGCTCTGTGTCTCAGTTAAAAAATTTATTTGGGAATGTCTCACTCGTGCTTTGTCTAGTCTTCAGAGGCAAATGTTTTTGTAGCCTTTATCAGTTTACTTGGTGTGGTGGAACTGTCTACTGTTCTTGACCTATTAGTAAAGTAAAACTTAAAGCTTTATTCTTTGTGCTTGTCAGAATATCTGCTCTCTTCAAGTGTTGTGAAACTTTACTTGCGACTGAGTTTTTTTGGGGGAACTATTTGACGGTAGATTACTTATGGAATCAAAATATTATGATTTCTAAAGCTGGAATGCTCAGAAAATGACTTAGCAGGTGAATCAAAAGATGGTGACCTCTCTTTTTCATTAGTTTTTAGGAAAAACGCATTTCACAAAGATCAAATTGTGCTTCTAAATACTTTCAGATAGCAGAGTGAGTTTGGAGGGAATTGGGAATGAGAAACTCAGATACTTGTTGTATTTGGATGGTGGCTATTCCTGATAATCTGTCTTGATTTTTGGAGCTGGATTTACTTACGTTTCTTTCAACTTTAGAATAATGACCTTATGTGTGGTTTGTAAAGAGACAGAGAGAAGAGACAGAAAAAGCACCCTTGCTCTATGCTCTGGCACACTGCTTATCTTGCTGCATTACAGCCAGGCTCCCTTTGCTCATTTACTGGTCTCTTGTTTTTTATTCCATCATATCAGCAGAGCTTCAATAGAAGCAGAGGAATGTGGACTAGCTTTAGGTTAGGTTTGGAGGACTCTTTTCAACCAAGTGTCCAACAGTCTTGCTACTGATATGATTGTAAGCTATTTCAATCAGCGAGACAGCCACATTTGATTATGGTACTACCTTTTCCCCAGTATCATAAAGGACAAAATGTAAATAACTGTATAAAGGATTTATGATAGGGAATGATGAAATTCAGCTTAGACCAGGGTGCGGTGGTACTTGGGGAAAATGAAGAGAAGCAAAAAAAAAAAAAACAAAAACAAAAAACAAACAAACCAAAAACCACACAACAAAACAATGAAAATGTTCAGTGTGGTGGGCTTCAAACTGACAGGTACAGCCATGGAGCTGTGTTATGCTGAATGTTTTAATGAAAATGTCACTTCAGTGTGCATCACAGTGCTCAACGATGCAAAGTGTTAGGAGGCTAGTAAGATGGAACAAAGCAGAGAGCTAACTGCTCAGAATCACAGTACATCACAACATCTTTAATGTTCTGTGCTGTTTTGGCGTACCTGCCCGTTCCCATCTCAAAAGGTGGTGCAGAAGGAAGGACCAGAAAAGCTCCGAAGCAAGACAGCAACTGCTAAGGGGTGGAATAAATTCCACGTAAGGATCAAGAATTAAACTGGGGCACTTGAAGTTGTAAAGAAGTGACAAGTGGAGGGGGAGCACCAAATCAGGTTGGCAAGCAGGAACCATGGATGAGGAGAGAGTTTTCCCATTGTGATGTGGAGCTATGGATCTCTTCTCTGAAGGGATACTGTGTGTGCTGTGTGGCTTCACTACTCCAAAGAAACTTAATAGAGCTGAAAAAAGGCATTTACTGAGAGTTACTAATTACATAAGTAGTAGTATCCATCTGCTGCTTATGTAAGTATCTAGAGAGGTGAATGTTGCAGCGTTTGTTCATTTCTTTCCTTGGTCAGGCATATATGAACTTCTGGTAAGATTCTGGTCCTAACGCCAGCCTTGTTCCTTTTACAAATTGTAGAATTGCTTAAGATGGAGGGGACTTTAAAGATCGTCTAGTTCCAATCCCCCTGCCGTGAACATGCTTGCCAGCTACAAGATCAGACTGCCCAGTATTCCAACCAACCTGGTGTTAACTGCCTCCAGAGATGGAGCATCCACAAACTCTCTGACCAACATGTTCCAGTGCCTTACTACTGAGTAAAAAAATTTCTTAGTAACATGTAATCTAAATATATATATATATATATATATATATATTTTTTTTAGATTAAAGTCATTCCGCCTTCTCCTGTCCACTATCAGACCGTATAAAAAGTTGATCCCCTTCCTGCTTGTAAGCTGCCTTCAAGTACTGGAAGTCCACAGTGAGGTCTCCCTGGATCCTTGTCTGCTCCAAGCTAAACAAGCCCAACTCCCTTAACCTTTCTTCATAGGGGAGGTGCTCCAGACCTTTGATCATCTTTGTGGCCTCCTCTGGACCTATTCCTACAGGCCTACATCCTTCTTGTACTGGAGCCCTAGGATATGGTGCTCGAGGTTGGGCCTCAGAGGGGCAGATAAGGGGGGAAAATCACCGCTCTCTCCCTGCTGGCCACTCCTCTTTTGATGCAGCCCAGGATACTTATGGCCTTCTGGGCTGCAAGAGCGCACTTGCTCGTGCACTGCTGGCTCATTGTCCAGCTTTTCATTCATCAGGATCCCCAAGTCTTTCTCTACAAGGCTGCTGTCAATGAGTTCTTCTTTCAGTCTCTTATCTTATCTAGGATTGCTTTGACCAGTGTGGGACAGCTTGCACTTGGACTTGTTAAACCTCATTAGATTTTCATTTGCCCACTTTTTGAGCATGTCCAAATCCGTCTGGATGATATCCCTCCCTTCTGTTGTGTCAACTGCATGACTCAGCTTGGTGTCATCAGCAAGCTTGCTGACGTTAAGCTTTATCAGTGAGAAAGACAGTGGGATTAAGTTATTGAAGAGTACTTTTCCCAAAACAAACCCCTGGGGGATTCTACTTGTCATCAGCTACCACCTGGACATAGAGCTGTTGACAACAACCCTCTGGCTAGGACTATCTAACCAATTGTCTATGCCTAGAATTCCAGCCTTTTAATCCATATCTCCAATTTTGAGATAAGGATGCGGTGTGGGACCATGTCAAAGGCTTGCACATGTTCAGGTAGATGACATCCGTTGCCCATCTTTTGTCCACCAATGCTGTCACTCCATCATAGAAGGCCACCAGATTGGTCAGGCATAGTCTGCCCTTGATGAAGCTGTGCTGGCTGGCACATATAACCTTCGCATCTCAAATATGGTTTACCATCCTTTCCAGTAGGATCTGCTGTATGATCTTCCCAGGCACAGATGTAAAGCTTGCTGGCATGTTGTTCTCCAGATCTTCCTTTCTTGATGTTTCCCTTTTTCCAGTCACCAGGGACTTTCCCTGGCAGTCATGATTTTTCAAATATGATAGAGCCGCTTGACAACTATATCAGCCAGTTCCTTCAGAACCCTGGGATGAGTGTCATCTCGTCCTGCAGACTTCTACACTTTTAGCCTCATGAGGTGATCTTGGTCTAAGAATGGAATAAGTCCAGGATGGATTTTGCTTCCCCAGTCCCTGCTTAGAAGTTCAGGGGCATGTGAGGCATAAGAAGTCTGACTGGCTGTGAAGGCTGAGGTAAGGAACTTATGTTTTTGTTATTCTTCTCCGTGTTTGAGGAGGCTAGCTCTCCCTTTTTGTTTATCAGAAGGGTATATGCTCTCCTTTGCCTGTCCCTTCTGCACAACGTATCTGAAGAATCCCTCTTTGTTTGTCACATCCCTTGCCAAATTCAGTTCCATCTGCGCCTTGGCTTTCCCCATTCCATCCCTGCTCCCACTTAGAATTTTTTTTTTTTTTTTTGCATCTCAGTGTGACTAACAGGTCCTTGCTTAACCATGCTGGTTTCCTTCCTTGTCTGCCTGATTTCTTATTCTGGTGGATGGAGAGCTCTTCTGCAGTCAAAAAGGTATCTTTAAAGTGCTGCTAGCACTTCTGTTCCTCTGTCCCTTAGGATGGTTTCTCAGGGTATTTCATCTAGCAGTTCCTTAAAGAGTCTGAAGTGTGCTCTCCTGAAGTTTAGGATCCTGACTCCACTCTTTGTCAGGCCCACATTCCTCAAGATCACAAACTCAACCAGGACGTGGTTGCTGCAGCCCAGGCTGCCTCCAGTTATAACATCTTTTATGATCTCTTCTGCTTTGGTGAGCACCAAGCCCAGCAGCGCTTCACCTTTTGTGGGTTTATCTAATGCTTGCTCATTAGCAATTTTCTGGTTCTTCAGGAGTCTCCTGGACTGCTTGCAGCTTACGGCATTGTTTTCCCAGCAGATATTTGAGTGGTTGAAATCCCTCACCAGGATGAGAGCCTGTGAGTGTGACACCTCTTGCAGCTGAAGCAAAAAGGCCTCATCGACAGGCTCCCCTCTGTCAAGCTGCTTTAGTAGACTCCAAGCATCAGATGCCCTTTATTGGTCCAGTCCCTAAGTTTAACCCCCAAGTTCTCAACCTGTTGATGACTTTTTCTCAGGGGCAGCTCTTCATAGTCTATCCACTTCTTAACATAGAGGGCAACTCCCCCACCTCTTCTATCTCACCTTTCCATTCTAAAAATCTCACAGCCCTCAATCATGGTATTCCAGTTATGAGTCATCCCGTTGTATTTTTATGATAATAGCAATAAGATCATAGTTTTTCAATTGCAACATGGTTTTCCCTTTCCTCTTGCTTTGGTGCAGGGGCACTTCAGCTGGGTTTTCAGCCTTATCTTCTTAGAACAGCCCTGCCAAAAACCTCTGGGAAAAATCTGAGGTTTTCCCTCGCTGTTTCCTAAACCAACAGTGTTCTTCCCTGATTCTTCTCTGTTCCTCAGCAGTACGTTCCCTTCCCCCGCAACACATCTAGTTTAAAGCCCTGGTGGTGAACCCCACTAGCTTGCTGCCTAGTACATGCATTGTAAAATGCAGTGGGTTGAGGGCTCCTGCTAACACCTTGTCCCTCTAACTTAGCTATGGTAATCTGCACCTTGCTGTGGGCAAGCTTGCTATCAGTCCCTTTCCCCTTCAAACCTAGTTTAAAGCCCTTGTCAGTGAGTCCCGACAGCTCCTGGGATAGGTTTCTTTTCCCCCTGTGATCTAGATGAACACCACTAGCAGCCACTGGGCTGGGTGCCAAGTAAATCAATGGTTGAAAAAACAAAATTCCTACTGTGACATCAGCCTCTCAGCCATGTATTTATCTGGTGGGTTTTCCTAGTCCTCTCAGTAATCCTCCCTGCCACTGAAGGGATAAAGAAAAGCATCACCTGTACTCCCGACCAGCAGTTGGATTGCTTTTATCCAACAGAGAGTTGTGCAGAGGATAAAGTTGGATGTGGCAGTGTCTGAAAATTGTGCCCATAGCTTAGGGAAACTTACGTGGCCCTACTGGTTGCCTTTGCTGCACCAACAGCAATCACCAGATCCCAAGCTAGTTCAGGGGCTAGCTTGTGAGAGGACAGCATCTTCTCTCAAAAGCCACAGTCACTCACTGGGAATTGCTTGTTAACTACCCCATCACTCTCCCATCCTCACCATGCTGCTGAAGTACCAGAGGCAGCAGAGAAAAGAAGACCTTGCCAGCATCTCCTTGTATTTAGGTAGGCAGTTAGTCTGCAATCCACATGTAGAAGACTTGCAGCAATCCTCCCCAGACATGCTTGATTGAAGCTGGTCAGGAAGAATTTAGACCTGTTAGTTTAGGTTCAGAGGAGGCCATGAAGATGATCTGAAGCCTGGAGCACCACTCCTGTGAAGAGGAGGAGAATACAAATCTCCAAGCAGACATCATAGTGGCCTTCCAGTACCTATGGGAAAGACAGGGAGGGCCTCTTCATCAAGGAGTGTCTTGTCTGGAAAAGGGCTAATAATTTTGAGGTAAAAGAGGGTAGGTTTAGGTCAAGATTAGGATGAAATTCTTTTCTGTGAGCTTGGTGAGGTGCTGGCACAGCCGCCCAGAGGAGCTGTGGTGCCTCATCCCTGAAGGCATTCAGGTCCAGGTTGGATGTGGCCCTGGGCAGACTGAGCTCATGGTGGGCAGCCCTGCCTATGGGGTGGAGGTTGGAACTAATTATCTTTGAGGTCCCTTTCGATTCAAGCCATTATATGATTCTATGACTGTGATGCAGATGTGTTGATACGGAATAAAACTGTAGATTGCACTTTTTCAGTATTAGTTTCCTATGGTGTTTTTTTTTTTATCGAGTCTAATTCTCTTTAAAACAGTTAAAATAATTAAAACAAATAAAATCTGATGCCTATGTCATTTGCTGTGAGTAGTTTTGTCATAAACAAATATTGTTTAAGTTCCAGTTGGTCTACTGTCCTGATCATGACATGACTCAAGTTTGACCTTTCCTAAGAGTCAGTATGCAGCAAAAATGTTATCAATGTGAAATGAGATACTGTGTTTCTAAATAAAGTACTTATTTGGGTATTGAATTTTTTTTTTTTTTTTTTTTTTTTTTTTTTGTCCCATTCCATATCTCAGCTGAGATTCAAAAGCTTTGGAGATATGTCCCATCTCTGCACTTAATGAATTTGTTTTTCACATTTTCTGGGCCTGTTTTTGACATCTTTTTTCCTAGCCAGTGATAGACTTTGCTGCAGTATAATCTAAAGGCTGCCTAATTTTGTGACACTTTTCCATTATTCTCATAAAAATTCCCTTTGGAGTCTTTTGAAATTTTTAGAAAGCTCTTTTTGTGTTAATATTAAGATTCTTTGATCCACAGCATTTCTGAATATGAAGGGAAACTTTGCTTTAAATCTGTTCTTTAACTTCTTTTGAATCTGCCATATTAAAAATGAAAAGTGTTGAGGGTACACTTTCAAATGTATTGAAGTAATAAGAGTCACTAAAATTTAGGAATAATTGCAGTGAATTTAATAGTCATGCAAAAGAGTTCCTTGTCCAACGGTTTGTGAATATCTTCCTTTTTGTTTAAAGAGATATTGCAACCAAAGACTGAATGCAGTAGTGAAGAAAGATTTTAACTTTTTAAGTATTTTTCTGTTCTACTGTTGATTTGTGTTTGTAAAATAGCTTATCTTTAGCTGTTAATGTATTATATTTGTGACCTGATGCTTGATGCAGAATGTGTTTGGGATGTGGAATCTTAACTGCTAAAATCCAGTGCAGGGTATCAGACATTGTGGAGTTATTGAAACATAGATAGTGACTAGAAAGTGTAGGCATTAGCCAAACATTTTTACAGTGACTCTTTAGTGCTGACAAGAACCCTAAACTTAGGAAAATTGTGTTTTGTTGTAGTGCTATGGAAAATAGTAAACTTATACTAGTTTCTTGAATGAACATTTTTAGTTTGCTTGACTTGTCGCTACTTCTGTTTTTTAGGAGTTTTTTTGAATTGCTGCTGTTCTTTGGAAAAGATGAGTTCTATGAAGATCCTTTGAAAGATATTTTAGGTTCAATCCAGGTAGTGTTGCCTACTTTACATAAACTTTTAATACCATTTTAGTACCTGTTAAGACAGTTTTTTTGGTTGGGTGGGTTTTTTATGAATATATGACCTGAAGGAAAAATGCCATAATAGTTTAAAAAAAAAAAAATTTTTTTTGAAAACAAATTAATTAAAAAGATATTTGAAGGAAAAGTCACTTAATTTGTTATCATATAGCTATTTGAACCTTTCTGGACTAGGTAGAATGTCTTTCTTTTTAATGCCTGTCTTTTGTTTGAAGACACGTTCTATGCTTTTCTTGCACTGAAGGGAACTTGTTTGTGTCAAAGTACACCTTAATGTCATCCAGTGTTTCATGCCAGTCCGTGACATGAAACCTCAAGGTTCCCTCAGCAGTTTTAAACAGCAAGTTTGAAATTGAAGCTGTATTTCAGTGAACTTCTCAGGTTAGAGTGTGTGGCACTGTATAAAATGGCTATATTCTCAACTATGCTGGGGCGATTTTTTTTGTATGGCTACTTACAGCTGTTTAAGAGAAATGTTCCTGGATTTAAAATTTACTCCTCCCAATTCCCACCTCCCCTCTCCTCTCCCACCTTTTTTTTATTTCCTGCCCAATAAGGTGTTTTTCTCTGGGCCCTGTATGGGCTTTGAGAGTTGACTTCAGTGCATGGGAAAGAAAGCACTTGTGCTAATCATGAGAAAATAAATTTAATGATGTGGATTGAAAGGGTGGAAGACAGGGTTGCTGCTTTTGTTAACACTGATCAGGAAATTGTAGTTTGAGAAATAACTATCCTCTTGTAATTTTTATGCTAACACTTCTTTTCATTGCTGCTACAAATTAATGCCAGCTCTACTTAGCTAAGTTATCAAAACAGCAGCAATTATAAATTATCCTTGATTAGAATTAGAGGAAGAATGGGGTCAAGAAGTGGCTTAGCAGCCCCATGAGTGGACAGGGCTCCTTGCGTGAGAGTAATAATGCATTTTGGTAGTGCAGTCATAAGAGCTTTTCAAAAACAGTCTATGAACAAGAAAGAATTTAGCGGTGTGATATATAGAAATTTATTTGTTGGACTTTTTCCTGATTTAATTTGAATTTTAAGCAATGAATGTATTTAAATAGATCTTTACTTGAAGAATTTTTGAATCTGTTGTATATAGGTTGCTCTGAAAGTAATGCCTCCTATTTATTTCCGTGGAAACTGTAACAGCTGCAAAGAGCACAATAGCACTAGTTGACAGAGCAAATTCGCAGCTACAAAATGCTATCTTCTAAATTTGGCACCACCCTTAGCTATGCATTTTTGTCACGGATGAACAGGAGCCCGCATGCTGCACTTCTGTTTTAAATAAAAAAAAAATATCTGTGTGATCATCTGGAATGTGACTTGTCTTTCACGTTTCTATCACCACTGCTGAAATGCACCATCCATCACTTCACCGTGATGACATCCACTGTTCCGTCTCCATGAATGTTCAACAAGCGTCAATGGATGCTAGTGGGTGCCATTTTTTTCCTGCATGGAGGAATTCAGTGACACACCTTTGCTTCATCCACTGTGCAGTTTGTTGGACTGGTCCTTTGCTGCCATCTGTCGCACAGCAACAAAGTGTAAAGGAATATTGTTGAGAGGGTTCAACCTCCGTTGCCATACCACCTATATCCACCACTGACGTTGTGGGCCAACGTAATAAAGAAGGAGACATTACTTTTGGAGCAGCCTTTGTATAATCAAACGAGTCGTGAAAGCCACTGTTTTGATTACTTAACCATTCTTATGCAGTCATACATATTCATCTGAATATTAAAAAAAGCAGTGAGGAGCTGAAACTAAAAGAATTTACAGGAAAAAGAATGTGGAGAAGATAATTGTATAGTTTATAGAAGCTATTCTTCAGTTGCATAATTATAGTCATCTTAGTTCTTTGACAAAAAAAGACACCTTTTTGCTTTGATTTCAAAATTATATACTTTTTTCGTGTTATTGTTAATGAACAGTAGAATTCTAATTATGTTGACACTTTTACCAGTAAGTAACAATAGGAGGAAATCTTGTTATATATGAAAATCAAGGATTGTTAAACCAGACCATGTTATTTTTGGCAAGCATGATTTTTTTTTTTTTAACACAGAAATCTGGATAAAAATGGGTGCCTGAGGACTGATGTTTCATATATCTTAATTCAATTTTTCTCTTAAAGCCTTAGAGTTTATGCTCCGTCCCTGTGTCACAGGTGCAGTGTCAGTGTGTCTAAATCTGTGCAGACTAGCATCAGGTGAAGACTTTTCCCACAGCATGCTGATATCTCTTAATTCAACAAAAGCAGTTTTCATTTTTATACAAATGGGAGACTCTTGCTTAGTGACATCAGAAAATATTCTGGCTTCCACAGTCTTACAGAATGTAAGTTGTTGCTTTCGGTCTTTGTGTAGACCTCATCAATATAAGACTTTGTAGAATTTGTCTGAGGAAGTATTGGAACGTGGTTGGGTTTTCTAGCTTTGTATCTTTTTAGGTGGCCTAACTGTATTTTTAGACAGTGCTTTTCATTTTTACAACTGTGTTTTCTTTTTACTTGTAGGAATGTCAGAACCTTCTAAATAAATACAGAAATATAAACCTGGAATTAGTGACTCGAATAATTCGAGATGGTGGACCTTGGGAGGACCCGATATTACAAGCCATTCTTAAAGCAAAGCCTGTATCACAGGAGTTAGGTACTCAATTTACCACATATTTTCTAGCACTAAGAAAAAACTGTTAAGTTATGCCTGTTTGGTATTAGGTTAGATGTTGCCTGCTGGTATTGCGCACAATTTTTTTTCGGTAGTAAAATCTATCAGTCTTTTTATTTTTTGAAAGGAAACTAAATATCTGTGGTAATAGTTTCAGTCTAGTTTAATGGTGTAGAGATCAAATTCATCAGATACAGGAGATTAGTGAGCAGTCACTTATAAAATGTATTTACAAAGTCCAGTTGTGTTCTAACCTTGAAAGGTTAAGACAAACTTGACTTCATTTAGGCTTCTGAAGCGTCATGATCAGGGGAGGTTCTGATGTGTAAATTTGTTTCATGGTACCCTAACTCATTAAAATTTTCTTTTAAGTTGTAAATACTTGGAGGTTTTATTGGCACTATTAGGAGTGGAATTGTGACTACATCTTGTAGCTGTTTTCTGTTTGTGGTAGCACATGCAACAGTGTTGGGTTTAGAAAAAAGAATTGTTGTGTTTTTTTGTTTTTTTTTTTTTTGTAGCCATAAAGGTAAAAATGGCTTATATTCTCTCTACAGTGAAAGCCTTTACTAGCCTCTTAGATAATGTTTTTGCTAACAGGAGGAGCTCTTGAAAGTTGTTTTCATTTGATAGTGATGGAAGATGCAGTTCTTCTCTTGTTACTGTGGTGCAATGAATGATTCAAATGAATTGCCTTGTTTATAAAAAACGTGTATGTTCCATAGAGGTAAGAAGAGAACTGTAAAGTCAGGACAGTTTGAGCTGTTGTCTTAACTACAGAAAGTGATTTGATGGCAAATTAATCTGATAAACTTGATTGTTGTTCTGTCTCTTGTAAAATAAGCACTTATTTTATTCTGTGTCTAATGACTGATTAGAAGCTTTGGTGGTTAAAATCTGAAGGTAGGTGTCAAATGGAGGAAAAGTTTGTAATCCTAAAAGATTAACATACATACATAGAACATCTCAGGGAAGAATGAAAGCATGTAAGACTTGATAGCAATTTGAAATATTTTGTTCAATATTCAAATATTCTAGCAAAGAATTATTTTAATCCTTTTTCTTACTGATTTCCTCGATCAGTGTGGCACCTATGTATGATGAGTAACAGTTCAAGGATTTTTCCTTAGCTTTGCCTGGCAGAATAAGAATGGGACTGCCTATCATCATTAGATGATCATTTTATTTCCTTTTGTTGCAGGCTACATCTCCTTACCCTCTGCTGAGGTATTCTTTCTCCTTGTATCTTCTGATATCTCCTTCTCATCTGTTATAACAAACACTTTATTTTAGATATTATCTTTGAAAAGCTTTTTTATTTTTGGTCTCACTTTCTCTAAAATCTGATTCTCATGAATACTTACACAAAGCAAATACTCTTTGCTACTCTGTAGGCTGGCAGTGTTTGATGTATATTTTCATATTTGGCCATATAATTCCCTCGGGGATCACTGTTTTAAATGAAGAAAGCTGCCAGGAGATGAAAAGGCTGAATCATCAACCATCACTTGTGAAAGTCAGATGGACGAATAAACACGTCCTGTGTAAACTACATAATCTTGTCCTGGCCTCGTTAGTTGCACACACAAGGTTAGGTCGAGACAAACCTTTCTGTGCCTGCCCTTACATGCACTGTAGTGTACTTGGAGGTGTTGAAGGTGTTGTACTACATACTGAAATGGCTGCAAAGGAAAGCAATCTTTTGCTTTAAATAAAAACAGCAGGGTTTGATTTGAGTTGTAATTTTCTTGAACCTTGGGAGCAATAAACTTCTGATGGATGAGAGAATAAGAGGACCTAATGTGAACTTCTGAAAGAGAATACTGTAGGCAGAGGAACGTTCAGATGAAAGCAGTTAATTATTTTCTAAGCTGACGGCTGGCATCTGTTGCTCTAAAGCAAAGTGCTGCACATGCTGCCTGGACAAGAATAGATGATATTGTCTTCAAGCTGTTTTTAATGTACTGCAGGCATGCCTAAATGCTAATATAGTTAACAGTTGTTTTCTGCTTTGGAGAGTTAGAGGCATTGTAAATGTCCTCTTGGAGAAGGAGGGCATTCCATAACAGGGAGGGAGCAGAGCCCTGTCAGTTGTTTAGTGGAGCTCAGTCTGTTTAAAAGCAGTGTTAGCGTACAGGAGACCTTATTCACTGGGAATTCATGTCAGAAGTGGAATTCTCACAAAGTGGAGGAGCATACTGAGCTAAGGATTTATCTCACAGAAAGTGAGAGTGATATAATAAGCAGTGTTGTAGTCTGCTGTCTTTACTTATTTGAAGGAAAAGGATGTTAGAGCCAGATATGCGTACAACATTTTCTTAAAATTACCAAATAATATGACCTAAACATTTCTGGATTAAGATATTTTGATGTGAATATTCAATAATCTGTGGGATAATGTTTGTATATGAAACTGATAATTGGATTTGTTATCTGAAGTATATGAAGTCCAAAAAAGAGATGCCTTAACATGGCCTTAAGGATTATTCTGTTTCCTGCAGAACAGAGATGATCACTGTTCCCTGCAGTTATATAACCACTGTTAGACAGTGGCTTTTCTTTCCACCTTCATCTTTATAATGTTTGTACCCCAAAGTGCTAATAGGTAGTGGGAATAAGGTCTATTATGGTAGAGCTTAGAGAATATCTATTAAGAAATCTGATCTAAAACCTTGCATCATGTCGGATTGCGTACCTTGAATGTTCACTTGCATGTAGTGGCATTAACTTTCATAAAATACAAATGGCAGAGAAATCCTGCTTCTGAGCATAAAGGTGTGTTTTTCAAACCAAGGATCCTTTAAAAAATAATTCAGTGTAAATGAAAGCTTGTTGCACAGGTAATATTTTATTTTGGGAAATATCTTCTCTTGGCTGTTTAGATAGTGGTTTTCAGTAATCACTTATATATTTTTTTTAAATCTCTTGTCCCTTTGTCCATTTAGTTTGCTTATAACTTTCCTTGTGCAGGTTCTTTTTAAGGTATAAACTTCCCATGTGTACTTTTAGCCTTAAGTTACTTTTTTTTTTTTTATATATAGTTATGAAATACTGTGGTTGTACAGGCTATGCACTAAAAATTGACTTTTCTGACTCTTTCTCTCTGATAAGTGGGCTGCTGAGAATGCAAGATTAGGCCATAATTTCCAAGATATTAAGAACAGCACACAGTTGACATCTCAGAGTGCCTTTGCTTGGGAAGATGCAAACAATTCTCAGAATAAAAACATTATAACTTCTCTATGCTTGAGTGGCATTTTAACTTTTAATGCTAGAATCTGTATGATCTTTTAAAATAGGAAACTAAAAGTCATTGTTTTATTAGACAATAAGGAAGACCTTTTTCTCTCAGAGATGGTCAGGCACTGGAATGGCTGCCCAGGGAGGTGTTGGAGTCGCCGTCCCTGGCAGTGTTCAAGAGGCGTCTGGATGACGTGCTGCGTGATGTGGTTTAGTGCTTGTGGTGGCAATGGTGATGAGACGGTTGGACTAGATGAACTTGTAGGTCGTTCCCAACCTTGTGATTCTATGATTCTATTAATTTCTTTACTTTTCAGTTTAATTAAATGTTTGTTTCAGTTGACTCTGTTGATATTCTAGCTTCAGTGTAAGCTTCTAAGTATGAAGAAGCAATTTCTAGAGATCAAGGCTGTTTAAAAGTATCAGCATTTAGGTGTTAATTAAAACATAATACGTGTATTTCAAATTTAATTTTATTTTTTTAAAAAGCAGGATATTTAGAGAAAGGAAGGGTTTATATTCTACTTCTCTAAGCAAAACCAAAGGTTTAAAGCGTGTGAATTGTAGATAATTTTTTCCATACTCTAAGCTCCTACATTTTAATGGGTAATGGGTATCCCAAGTTGTCTTAAATATTTATAGTTAATGTTGAAAGTGATGTAGATCCCATATTTCAGACAACAAGCCAATTCCAGTGCTGAGAAAGGAAAGATTTTTTTTTCTTGAAAAATGTTTGTATCTGCTGCTGAATTGTATGTGTTCTACTGATCAGTGTTAGCAATTTGAGATGATCTGTTATAATCAAAACAAAAACAATTGTAATAAAAATAATAGTTTCTGCTTCCAAGTAAAAGGTAGATTCTTTATGATGGCATTTACTTAAATATTTGGTATCTTCTTTAACAGAGTTTTTTCTTTATATTATTTCTTGACATTGCACTGTTAAAAAGAGAAATGAATTTAAGTATATTTGGTGTTTGGACTTTATGTTCTAATGACCTTTAATCTTTCTTTTCTGTACAGTTAACAAATATTTAAGCTCTGAAAATCCACTGTTCTTTGAACTGCGTGCCAGATACCTTATTGCCTGTGAACGCATCCCTGAGGCAATGGCTCTTATCAAATCTTGCATAAATCATCCAGATATCAGTAAAGATCTGTATTTCCATCAAGCTCTTTTCACCTGTCTTTATATGTCACCATTAGAAGATCAGCTATTCCAGGAGGTATTGTTTGTCAGTATTTTTTTTTTTAATGAAGTGATAGTTGTTATGCACGGTGTCAAAAGGAGCACATGGAACTCTATTTTTGTAGAAAGAAATGTCATAAAATCAGCAATTACACTGGTGTTGCTTAACTTAGAGCTGGTTTAAGCTTCCAGAAGATAAATATAAGTGCCTAGAAATCCTGTTGACCTAAATACTTTTTTTTTAGTCAAGTTTACTTACATATATATATATTCCCTGTTTATCTTAAGTCACTAACATTATTTAACTTTAGTGTGTTAACTGTTATGTTATGGTTGACTATTATTCCATCAAAACCACTTCAGCACACTTGGTATCGATCTGATGTTTTGTGCACTGTACAGCTTTGTTAGCCTTAAAGTTTCTTTTATGTTGCCCCACTATGTAAAACGACAAATGTGGTTGTACTCATATCACTGAGAGCATTTTCTAGAAAACAATGTTTATCTTAACTTTTTTTTAAGGGAAAAAACCAACCTACCGTCATGCAAAAAAAGCTTTTGTGTAGTTTTTAATTTCTCTGATAAATTATGACTTGCATTACTCTTAAGAAATATGAAACAGCTCTAAATTTCTCTGAAGTCTCTATTCACAAGCTTAAAGAAAAGCTATTAAAAAAAAATAATAATAATAGTTACTGCAGCTTTTAGTGGCTTCTTTAATATAGCAAGGTCTGATAGGCTTTTATTTTGCGTTAGCAAATTTATCTAAATTGATTTTATTTTACTTATATAGCACTTGTTGAGGACTGATTGCAAGAGTGGAATTGAGATCATCTGCAACACCGAAAAAGAAGGGAAGACTACCTTAGCCTTACAACTATGTGAATCGTTCCTAGTCCCACAGCTCCAAAATGGGGACATGTATTGTATATGGTAAATACTTTATTTCTGGTGAAGCAGCTCAGCAGATAAGTGCTTATTGCTGAAATGAAATTCGTCTGACTTTGATGTATAGCTCAAGTTTAAAATACCAGATAAAAACATTCTAACTTGGCCTGTGGATATTTCTTGTACTTCTGTTATTCCAGTTACCTTTTCATTGAGTCCTGTACAATGGTATTCTACCTAGTATGTTAACGCTTAAGTGCTTCAAAAGAACAGAAAGATGAGCCTTCAGATTCTTTTGGCTGCAAATACATAAATACAATGTTTATTATTGGCAAAATGCAATAGTATTCAGCGTAATGGCAATGCAGATATTTTCCTGTCCAGCTAGTTAGATGCCAGTTAATGCTTACAGTAACCAAACTGTAGTATGTGTCTAAAAAGAGAATACATAATTCTGAAAATGTGCTATGGATTATGTAAACTTTTACCTCAAAAACAAAGCCATAATGTAATATAATTCCCTGAAAAAAGGCTTAAGAAAGAATGGCTTTGTATTCACTACTACAGCTTGATAGTTGAATCCTTTTGTTGCTATTAAGAGTTTTCTAAAGAAGGGTCAAAACAAATTTTATCATTCCCAGAACTGAAAGATGTCTGGGGCAGGTAATCCCTACGCTTAGTTTGAACTATTTCTTTACGTGAAGTAATGTCTGTGTGACTTAATAAAGTGTGCTTAATTTTTCTGATTATGTACTTGGAACAAAAAGGCTTAATCTGCAGATTTCAATCAAAGAAGGTGATTGATTTGCATACAAATTTTAATATGGAATCTATAAAGAATTTCCATGCTTCAGACGTAGGGGAACTGAGAAGTAAAATATGTCTTTTCTTTTTTTAGCAGAAGTAATGAAGATCAGACATGATTGAACAAATGTCTCTTCATCAATTTTACTTTAGCTACTGGATAGGTAGTTGATAACATTGAATCAAAACCTTCAGAAATCTGTTGGTACAAATTCATAATATACTGGCAATACCTAGTTATTCTGGCATTTTTTGTCCTGTTCAGTAAAAGCTGGCAGTGACTAGCCCGGTAGGACAGGTGAATTTAAATAAAAATAAGCGTGTAGCTTGTCTAAACCCAGCACTGAAATCTCAAATGTAATTCAGTATTGCTGATGCCCAAATGCTACATCTTCTGAATTCTTTCTTATTTGGAAATTTTGGAACATAACTTATGATTTACATGGTTAATGCTTTCAGTTTCAGGAATTCACTCTTTTAAGAAATGCACAGTAAATATTGACATTAAACTTGATTTTTATGCCTTCTGCTGTCAGAACTAATACGTCAGCCTTGCTCCTACCTAACTGATTTTCAGATTTTACAGCATCAGTTTTAGAAATTCAAAACAAAATGTTGGTCTTTACTTTGGGTAAAGTGGATATCAATAATGAAATTCCTAACAAGAATAAGCTACAGTACTGTTAAAAATGTTTATCAAGAAATCAATCCTAGCTTCTTCTAGTGTTTTAATCTTCTGTTCAGAATATAAAACATAGTGATCTTACAGCAAGTTTAGAGCAGTTGTATCTATTCAGGCAGAATAACTGTTTGGTTCTTTACAGATGTTGAGTCATAATGATTGCATACCAAATAAGAGAAATCTGCGTAGTGCTTAATGTAAACTGGGACAAAGCTTGTAAAGCAGTTAAGCATGACTGAACTGTTGTTCAAGTTTTGGAAAAAGTTGGAATCAGGTTATCCCGCATCGTGTGTTTTCCCCAGAGAAAGATATTCATGTCTTCAAGCACAGCGCAAGTCATTTTACCTCGTTTGAAATTGAAGGCCTTGCAGATCTAACAGCAATCACTGCTGGCAAAGATAAGATACCAAAATAGATTAGAAAGCTGAAAATAGCAGGTATATGCTGTTGCTTCTTGTGAAGTACTTTGAGCTGAAACCATTAGCTCTTGTATTATCTCAGACGAAGATGGACTTTACAGCTCTGTATACTGTTGTCTATATTGAGATTATCTGAATTATCATTGTTTTCCTGAGGTGAAAGCCTACATGTAAGCTGCTCAGAAAAAAAAAGACACAAAACTGGGTAGGTCTTGCTTAGAATTATTTGTATACATGTATATGATTTGTCGATCAGAGATCAGTCTGTAATGACATGATTGGCTTTCTTGTATCAAAAAGTGATCTGTCTTCAGGAAGACAGAATTTTGTTTGGATAGGAATAGCAAAATGGCCTGCATTCTCTGCCAAGCAGTCTTTAAATGGCTGTTCACAAATAATTCATGTTCATTAAGTCAAGAAACTCTTTTCCACATATTCATTAAGTCTTTGGCCCTTAAGCAGTTTTAGTGATTTGGGTAACTGTTCAGCATGTACATTTTGGTAAAATATGCAATCTATACCCAAGGAAAGACAGACTTTCCACTTATCAACAGTAGAAAATGTTTTAGATTAGCTGAAGTAGGGCAGGCTCAACCTTCCTCTTACGTCACTATGGGAGCACTCAGTGCTTTTGTTACAACATGGTGAATTGGCTGCCTGGAATGCCCAGTTGCTATCTTAACTTAAAACAATTGAAGTTGCTGTAGGCACATCAATAACAGTTTAGGCGTGGGCAATAGAACAAACTAGCTTATCTTACCTAGAAGTTTTGAGAATGTCATCAAGTGCTTATGCTATATTATGTATGTAGTACACAAGCAAATAAAAAAAAAATCCTATCCTTGTCTACTTCGTAACATTGTTTGTGTTGTGGTCAGTGCCAAAGAAATATCCTCACTGCTGTTGACTTCGGTGTTAATTAAACTTGATATGAAAAGTATGTAATTAGTTGAAATGGAGTCCAATCAGAAGTTCAGGACTGCTTCAATCCACAACCATTATGAAAGTCAGAAATGTGCCTGAGAAGGAGAAGCCTTCATGTCTACACAGGAATAAATCTAAAATATTCCTTATCACAATCTAGCCAAACAGTGGTAAAACTGATATAATGACTTGCTCTTAACCTATGGAGCTGTTCCTTCTTTCAGTTTTCTGTTTGTTTTTCAGTTCTTTTCTTGTGTCAGGCCTTCACGCTTGTCTGTACCAATCATATGCCACTTAAACCACTAGTCTATCTGAAAACCAATTCTGACTTTTCCCTGGGTTTAATGTTGAAGTGGCTTACTGTGAGGTGGTATGAAGCAGAGAAAAGTCAAGAGCAGTAACTGCTATTCTGTTCAACATTAATAAACAGAGTTTAATTACTGTCAGCATCCTTAGCAAAAAAATTCTTTCTTTCTGGTACTTATGGTTGAGACTTACCTGATTTTTTTTTTTTTTTATTTTTATTTTTTTTTAAATGAATGGCTTGGTCCACAAATACACTATTTTTAAACTTCTGTGTAAAGTTTGGAAAAAGACTTAAGAGCTTAAATCTCCAGCCGGGTAAAGGCAAAGGTGAACAGCCTGTATCTTTAGAAAACCTCTAAGACTAATTTTGTTGTAGAGCTGTTTGTAGTACTCACTTTTCACTGTTTTCCCCTGTGTAAGCCTTATCTTTTTGACCTCAGTCTTTCTGTTTTCTGATGAAAGAAAGTAATCAAGATCTCATATCTAGCTCAATTAACGCTTAACATGTCAAACAGAGTTATAGAGCTGTTCTAAATTTAAAAACAAAGTTAGTGTTCTGACATAGTCAGTTCTGTCATGTCACTTCTCTTCAGGCAGATGTTGACCTCTCTAAGATTAAGTTTATCGTAAAATGTGTCTGATTTATATCTGGCATACATTATGGACTCTTGTATATCAGCCAAGGATTTTGTCAGTGACTGTTTGCATCTCTTGAGGTAGGAGGCTGATAGAAGAAAGAAGTTATCTTCCTTCAGAAGATGAAAAACAGTTGCTCGCCTTTTTTCATCATAATGTTACGATGGGAATTTCTGTGTAGTCTTATCTGCATCAGGTCCTGTGTAAAATCTTTGAGGTGCCAAATTTTCGTATGACTAAGAGTTAGATTTGATTGTGGAAGTCTCTGAATTAAAGAACATAGAATTTATTACAGGATGTAGAGTTCTGTTTTATATACTGAACACATTACCTGTGTAAGAGCTCTGCAGGGGTCTAGCACTGTGTTCTTACATTTCCTTGTATCAGTTAGAAATATTGTTTGACTTGAATGATAGAGATGTGTGAATAGTGATGGAGGCTGATGTTCCTCTGTAGCTGCTATCGGTTAGGAAGATTGATGATGACAGCAGACAAGAAAAGAAAACTTATTGTAAATAACTGAAGAGAGCATTTCTTGTCAACAGTCTATGTTACTGACTGCATTTTGACAATAGTCTTGTTTTCCACATTTTGCATTCCACTTGTTTTCCTGAAGGACTCCTGATTGTTACAGTGAACATAATTTAATCTGAAAACACAGACTATGCAGCTTGATGTTTGCTGCTTGTGGTGTTAAGGGCTAGGTACTGTAGCATATGATTATACCGTGCAGTTCTCTGATACTATACTGAATATATTAATATTTTGTTGCATGACTTAATTGACTGAGTGATAGGAGATACCCTGAATGCTTTAACAAATTAATTAAATTCAGTTTTCCGTTGTGCACTTTGTATATAATTGTGTTAATTAGATTTGCTTTAAGTCCTCAAATACAAATTTGATCGCAGTGTATGCGACTTGTTGCTCTTTGTAACCTATCATGCTTAGTGATAGGCTTCTTTAATACTCAACGTAATCAAAGTATTGTGTTCTGTGCTTATAGGGACCTGATCTTCATTTGGAGTAAACTGCAGCTTAAATCTAACCCCTCAAAACAAGTATTTGTTGACCAGTGCTACCAACTTTTAAGGATTGCTACAAATGTCAGAGTAATTTTCCCTTTCATGAAAGTCATTAAGGATGAAGTAAGTTCAGTTTTTTGTTTACATCTTTACTCTTTCCCTCCATACTTTGTGTTACAAGTAAACAGAAGTAATATAGATGTTTCTGTAGAACGGGAAGAACGGGCAGGGAAGGGCATAGAATTAAAAGCTCTGTCAGGTTCTCAAATGTGTCCATATCAATTTTGTCTTTGATCTATTGAGTGTTTTCATGACTTCTTTCTGACTCAATTGTGTCAAGTAAGTTTTTCTTCCTTTTTGACTGCAGAAAATTTGAGGAATGGCGTTCTAGATAAATATTTGGGGAAACTGCTTGTAAATACATGGAATAAATGTGAAAGATGGGTGGCGGCTGTTTTTTTCCCCCACTCTTTTTGTGGTTTTTTTCTTTTATCCAGGAAATAGGACTTCTATGCCATTGTATCTGCCTTTCACTCTTGTTAAGTTCTGAATCCTTCCACAATTTCTCATCAAATGTGAAGTAATGCTTAAAATAGCAAAAATGAAGGAAGAGCTAAACTAAGATGAGAGAAAACATAGTTTTGCTTCAGAAAGATATGCTGTATTTCTTGCTTCACATGTTTTCTGCTCCTCATAAAGAACACCTGCAAAAAAAAAAAAAAGAGAGAAAATGTAATGTGCAACCCTTTGTGCACAGGAGTGCCAGCTGATTCTAAACACGTTGCTTTTTAACATTCACTTGATTGAACAGAGCTTCTCTATTCTGTTCCTTAAACATTTGCATAAATTAATTATAAATTATTTTGTCAGGGTTAATGCTCTGCAATTCTGAATGCAATGATTTGCTGTTGTTCAAGATTTTAATCATAGTATGTGTTCTAAAATACTTCTAGTGACGTGAATACCTTGACGTAGTAGTTTTAGGATGTTGCTTTTTTTTTTAACAGCCAAGATATAAATAAATATATTTTAACACACATGTATATTTGGGTGGATAGTAAGCTTTACTGAAACTCTTCTTACTAGTACACCATATGTTAGGTAGTATGTTTCTGACCATCCCTCACAATTGTAAGCTTGAGGACCCCCAGCCTTAAATGTGGAAAGGGAATTCTGCACATTGGAAAGATATCTTGTCAATGCTGAAAATTCAGGCCTGTAAAATGCTCGAGAATGGGCTGTTACAGCTTTCTTGGTGGCCACTGTTGAAAATCAAAGGCAGTATTTTACAGCTTACACTTTGCTGCTGATATTTGGGCACTGTTTATTCTAGCTCTCCCTCACACTCATAGAGCCACAGGTCAGACTTCTTTAGATTTGACTTTCAATCTGTAGACTTCAATAAGCCCACAAGGAAAATTACGGTGCTATATATAATTGTTTCCTTTCTGCAGGTCGGTGAGGATGGTCTTCAGATATGTGTTGAGATATGTGGATGTGCCCTACAGTTGGACCTCCGTGAAGATCCCACTATGAAAAGTCTTATTTACAAAACAATTGCTCACTTTCTGCCGAATGACTTGGAGATCCTCAGAATTTGTGCGCTTTCGATCTTTTTTCTTGAGCGCACTTTGGAATCTTACTACACTGTTGAACATTTATATAAATGTGCAGATGAAGAATATAATGAATGCACTAGTTCTGTTCAAAACCGTGTACGTTTTGAATTGCTTCCTATTTTGAAAAAAGGTTTGTTTTTTGATCCTGAGTTTTGGAATTTCTTGATGATCAAGCAGAACTGTTTAGCATTACTGGAGGATAAAGCTTTTGCTGGCTTAAGTGAAACTACACTGGAAAACTCTACTGCAAATGTAGAGAAGATAACAGAGTATAGGGCTATGAGTGAGGAACGTGTCTGTTCAACAGATGTAAACAATGGGGAGCTTGACCCTGAAGACCTCTCTGAAGCCCAGTCCAAAAGTAATGCCAAAAAGAACCATGAAGCTCTTGAAGCATCTAAAATGTTAGATAATACTGTACCAAGGCACCGCTGTGTGATATGCAACAAGGAATTCTTTGGTGATCACATTGTGAAACATGCACAAGCTCACCAGAAAAAGGGCAGTTTTTCCTGTGTACTTTGCAACAGAAAATTCAGGCAAAAAGGACTTATGCTAAAGCACTTAAGGAATCATGTCAGAAAGATAGAAAGGCAACATCTTGCTGCAGTTCTTGAGGCCAGTAAGCAGGCTCCGGTTTGTAATGAACTAGAACGTTTTGATGTTTGTCCCTCTCTTGAAAATGGGAGTTCTGTTGGTTCTAAAGAGGATGAACGAGAGATTGCAGTAGTTTCAAGTGCAGACATAGGACAGGAGAAGGCTGAACAGATATTCAATGCAGTGGAAAACCATCTAAGTGACCAGGATGATGTTACTGAAAATAGTAGTTGTGACAGCTGCTTTAATAATGCTCCTGATGCTTTAAGTACAGAAAGCTTGCCTGAAGATGATGAGAACTCCAGTAAAGAGTCACCTATTTTGCATAAAGTGAATGGAGCTTTCTCTCCTCAAAAATATTATGATGCTATGGATCAAGAAGGAAGCTTGAAGTGCCCTGCTAATGGTTGTGCTAGAGTGTTTAAAAAGATCCGGTTTCTCAATAAACATGCAAGAAAAGCTCATCCAACTGATTTGAAGGTTCAGCAACATATAATGAAATGGAATAAAGGAAAATGTCGGTTCTGTCAGAGAAAATTTGCCGATTCCCAACATTTTATAGACCACCTGAAGAGACATGTGTATCCAAACGTTTACTTTTGTTTACACTTCAATTGTAATCAGAGATTTAAGCTGTCGACTGAGCTAGCAGAGCATACAAAAAGTCATAATGTTTTTAAAGCTCAGTGCAATTTTGCAGAGTGCTGTGAGCTATTTGAGGAGCTCCCTTTGCTGTATGAACATGAGGCTCAGCATTACTTAAGTAAAACATCAGAATGTTCAGAAGATGCCAGTGAAAAGGATTCTTCAGATGACCCTTCAGAACTTGGTAGTTGCCACGATGACGATGAATCTGTTAATGAAAATGAAACTGTAGATCTACCAATTCCAACTTGGAAATCAAGGAAGGATTCTACAGAACCAAAGACATATATTCAAAGTATTGAGAAGAAAGCAAATAATGTAATGCAGAATGGAAATGAAAGTTCATCTGAGGGCACTGCAACGGTTTTGATAGACCAAAAGACACCTGTATTACAGCCAAATTCTGAAAACTGTAGTGTTAGTGACCAACTGGTCAATGGGCACAGTGACCCAAATCAAACACCATCAAAGTCATCAGAAACACCTTTGGACAGAGTGGTAGATGAAACAAGGACAGAGAATGGGTCGGTGTTATCAGTTCTACAGAATTCTCACGATATGCCACAGAATAATGCTGCTGCCTCGCAACTACCTTCTAAACCAAATCAGACAACAGAAAACACTTCATATGGTGTCATCTTAACAAAACCATATGTTAGACCCTTGCCTCCAAGTTATCTTGATGAACGATACATTAGCATGCCAAAACGTAGAAAAATGTTGACTGATAAAGTAGATGCTCATTCAGAACAAGATAAATGTTGTAGTAAAACAACAGAAAGATTTAGATGTGGCAACTGCTTGACCATCTACTGTAATTCAGAAGCACTTGAGGCTCATCTTGCACAAAAGAAATGTCAGACGCTCTTTGGATTCGACTCAGATGATGAAAGTAAGTCTTACAGTTCTTCTGGGTTTATTTGTGTGGAGGCAAATACCAAACAGATAGTGGTTCTTGTAAACAGGCTGTCTGATGGACCAGGAATGACACATACCACTTGTAAGCAATTGTAGTATGACAGAATTTAAAGAGAGGAAGGTCACTCACATCAACAGTGACCTGAACTTTGAAACATAATATTGCATAAATAGGAAGTTCAAATTACAAGTGTTGTCTACAATAAAAAGAGGTGATGAAAATTGGTAGGCATCTTTTATGGAAAAGATTTATTATAAAACAGAGAAGAGAATTTCAGTCTGTCTTTTTTTTGCAGGTTTGAAGCCCCACGTGTAGGAAAACGTGAGCAATGTTCCAAATGGAGCAATTATTTACACTGATAACGAAATGAGGATTAACCTATCTATTCTATTTTGCAGGTGCCTGAGATTCAACGTTGTGGGAAAATGTATCAAATGAGCAGTGGTGTAAGAAAACACTACATGAAGAAGCAGGAGTTTGTTTCCCAGTTGGCCTTAAATCATAAAGCATTCTCAAATTACTAGAGAAAACATGACCTTGATAAAGACAAAGCACATTTTCTAGACAGAACTCACAGAGGAATTATGGGCGCTCCGCAGCTTTTGAATCCAGAAAGGTTACTACAAAATCCCCGAAGTACCAGTTATCCAAAAAGCCACATCCATTCCAAATACGTGATTGAAGCTTAGCAGCATGGTCTTTCTAGCACAAAGGTCTAAGGAAAACATTGCATACAGCTGGACAGGCAGAGAAAGCAGAGGCATTAATTGCCTTATAGAAATAAAAACAGCTGGTTCTGTAAGCTGCTTTAGTTATGAAATACGGTTAGAAGCTCTTCATCCACTCAGCTTTGAAGTCGTTCAAGAATGTGTCACTTTATGATGAAGTGTATAAGAAGCGTACAGAGGAACTAAATGTTCTTTTTTCAGAGTTTGAGTATGTGATTCTATTATCTGCTAAAAGGTGTGGAGCTTATTTAATAAACTAGTACTTGGAATCCAAAAAGAGTAATGCAGAAAGAAATTAAGATGGATGGAAAGCTCTAACAGCAAAAAGAAAACCCAACTCTTGAAGTACAGAGCGCACAAGCAAAAAGTGTATTGGTGTGATATTAAGTTTTGCAAAGCAGAAATCAAATGCATGCAGGAGAAGGCCTTTACAAGTCTGTGGTTAAAATACATGTAGCTTGTCCCATAAAACATCTGTTTTACATACAGGAAGGCCAATACAAACAGTAAATGCGCACGTTGTTTGAATATTAACAGAAGCAGAATGAAACAAATGCAGAGTGTGCAGAGGGGTAGACGTGCACTGCAGAGGAGAGTTTAATTGATGTTATGCAAATACAGGGATCTTTCAGTTGTTGATACGACTGAAGAGAACTTGAAAAGTTTTCCTGTTTTTTTGTTTTTTTTTTTTAATGTTATTTCTTTATTTTTTAAAAAAGAAATAATGACAGATGAAACCAAGGGATGTGTGTCAAGTTAGGAAAAAGAGCAGGAAGAGCTTATTTCACACATGTGGTATTACCTAATGGTGGCAGGTCACAACTCAATATTGTAATATTACTTGCTGTCTAAAGAGAGGGAGAAAATGTGCATCAACTCAGCCTCATATACAGTACAAACGTATCTAGCAACATCTCTTGAGGAGATAGTCTTTCCCAGAAGTTAGTGAAGGAACTAAATTAATGTTAAGCACTTTATCCAGCAACTGACTGTTCATAAAAACAATCACAAAGTTTGTGATGGTGAGAATTTTGAGTCTTTCACCTGTCTAGATCCCAAAGAAAGACGGGATGTTTGGAAGCATAAGATGGACTGGATGATCTTTATGTTCCATTCCAAATCAGTTTATTTCATTCTATGAAACCAAAAAGATGCTGTTACAGTTTTTGATCTCCAGAGGTGTGGCAAACATGCACATTGTCTAATTAATGTGTTAATTTATCCTCTAATAACTGTTTTACAATATCTTGCCATAAAAGTTATTTTTGAAGTCATATTCCGTGTTGTTAGCTGGAAATATTTGTGTGATTATGCTCACAGAAGGTCCATTGATGAAAAATGGTGTGTACAAATGAAATCAGCACAGAAATGTAGGACAGTGAAGGCCAACTGTTCCTGCTCAGCCAGTTTGCTTCCTGAATAGCTCATCACAACATCTGTATCACTTAGTAAGACGATCGGCTTGCTTACATTGAGATGCATACAAATTAATGAGTAAAAAAAAAATGAGGTAAATGAAAGATTTGTTCATTGTAGTAATGGCTCACACTTGCAATCTTAAGGGTTTCACTGTAAAATAAGCTGTTAAATAGTTCTGGAACTTAATAGTTCAGTAATGCCTCTGCTAATAATCCTCTGTGAAGTTGCAGATATTTGCATTAATTCTGCTTCCTTTTTCCTTCCTGAAAGGTAAAAAGAACACAATCAGTTTTTGGGTTGGTTTTTTTTTTTGGTAATTCTACTGGTTTGGCTTTTTTTTTTTTTTTGCCTTTCCTTTATTTGTATTAACATGAAAGGGTATAAAATTATGATCACAGCTGTGTACATTACATTGATATCAATGGCTGGCCCACTTTGAGAGATCTTTATGACATTTGAGGCACCAAAGAATTTTTTTTGCATTTGCAGAAAAGTGGTTTAAATGTGTCATTCATATATATTGCATACACACAGTCTATGTATATTTACATATATAAATACATTTAAAAACTTCAAACACGAGGGACTGTTATCAGCAAAATGCACTTTCACATTTTTATTTTTTTGCTTCAAGCTACCAACTACGAGTAATTTTTAAGGACCCAGTTAGCATCTTGAATGTTCCCAGACTCCCCTTTCTTTGCTTAACATCTGTTAAATTTGCTAAAGTGTATCTGGGGGGGGAAAAAAAGATGATTTTAAACTATTGCAGTTTTTAAAATCTGGGAACTCAATCAATAGATGTGACAAATGTTTGTGTAAAGTCCTTGAAGTGTACTTTGAATCTTTGGTGCTTTTTACATTTTCCTGGAGCTCCGTGTGTTTGCATATGCTTTAAAAACATGACTGAAACTTGTATTTTTTTTCTTTTGGTTTAAAGTGTGTAGATAAATGCATCTATGTACGTGCATAAACTGTGACCATAATTTTTTGTACCTGTATTAAACTCATTTTTGTTCAAAGATGCTTTTCTTGGACACCACCATTTGTTTATACCACGTGTTAAGAATATTCACATGGGAGAACTGGAAGACTGAATTCTTACATAGGTGAGCATTAGCTATCACCTAATGCCTATCAGAAATATCTTAAATTGACTTAAAGTGGCAAGTGGGTGGTAATTTTTTTCTTTTTAAGTAATGATTTTACTTCAGAAGACACTGTATTTGCTTCAGACTGTTCTCTAGTACCTGTTGGTATTCCCAGATAGTTGCAGTATTCAGTTATGAGCAAAAAGGTTTTCTAATGTGTGTGGGATTCTACATGCTTCTTTAGGATTCTTTAGTATGTTGAGTATTATCCTATACTAAGCCTGCAACTTTTAGGACTGAAAAAGGTTCTGAGTCTAGAATTGAAAGGTTTAGTCCCAGACATTAAACGTGTAATGGGAAATAATTCATCAGGATGTATTGCTTTGAGTCAGTAAATGCAGGAGTACATGTGTAATGTCAGCATGGACACTTAGGAAAATTGCCTCAAGTTACACATGAACGTAGGAGCATTACTGGATCAAAGTTTGTGCATTTTATTGCTGATAACCAGGTTTTAATAACGTGGCTTCAATTTGGATTAAAACTTTCACTAAGAAATACAATAACCTGATGGCAGTTCACTGTAAAGGTCATGTAAGCTCTAATTCTCAGAGAGTTGCCACTTAGTGGGCACCTTTCACAAAAGGTATAATTATTGAAAGTGGTCGTATCTGTGGGGGAAAGGTCACTGGTACTTTGGTTATTTAGCCATATTCATTGAAACTATATAAATTGTATAGTTTGGATAATTTATAATATTAAACTCTGTGATTTTTTAATATCACACTGAAGGTTCAGCTGTACTCATTTCTTTTATTGTTTAACACCGGTGGTATGGACAGAAGACTCAAAGGGGGCGGTAGTATTACTATTTTCTTAATTTATTTGGTACTGTATAACACCTTTCTGATTAAGTGCAGCGTATGCATTTGGGGACTCTGTTAATTTGTAAAAGCTGTTACAGGTTCAGCAAGAAAGGAAATTTGTGCTTCCTTGTTGAATGTTAAATTATTTTACTTTGCATTTTATATGAGAGTACAAATTAAAAACTGAGCCATCAAACTGCAATAAATCAACAGTAGTGTTTCATTTTAAGAACTTTTTTGTACTGTACATAGATTTGTTCAATAAAACGTTGTCTTTGTTGTTGATAGCAAGCGATCTTGTCTTTTGGGGATCTGCTCTGTGAATACGACTGCAATGTCTGGTCGAGCAGCGAAAGCTTCGAGTTCACTCTGAACGTTATTAGGCACCAGCCCCACTGCGAATACGCAAGCCGCTTGCTAAATTCATTGCCGGCGGCTGGCCGAGGAGCCTGAGCTCTGCTTGGGAGCAGGGGCGGAACCTAAGTGCTGGCCGCTGTTTCCGCCCGGTTTCTGTGGCCCAACGGACGCTGCTCCGCAGGGGGTCTGCGTGGAGCCCCGTACGGGAAGTCGATGTCGCTAGGGCGCGCCGTCGCTAGAGCTTCGGCCGGGGAGCGGCTCCAGCTCGGCGGCCGGGCCGGACGATGGCATCGCTGGGGCTGAGCGAGCGGGAGCAAGCCGGCTGCCGCGACATACTGGAGTTGCTCGAGACCGAGGAGCTGATGGCGCTGACGGACACCGTCACGAACCGTCTGATACATCCGGAGAACCGCCAAGGTGTGCGGATTCCCCTGCGGCGGGCAGCCTTCCTCCCCTCTCGCTCCCATCCCGGGGCGGGGAAACGGGCGCCTGGCCCCGTGCCTGAGCGCGGCGGCGGGGGTTACAGTCCGTGTGCCCGTGCGTTCGCTTTGGCCTCTGGCCGGCGGCAGCACCCGACCAGCGGCGGAGGCGGAACGGGCCCGGGCCCTGCGGAACACTTGGAGCGCCTCGGGGGCTGCGTCCGTGCCTGCAGGTTTTCTCCAGCCTTCTTCTTTTTTTTATTATTATTTTTTTTAGTTAGTGATTTTAGATAAAAGAGGCAGACATTCGGTTCTTCAGCTATGCTCCATTTTGTGTTTGAACGTAGTGTTTGTTGATATATAAACTGAGAATCCAATCTCGGTTTGGGTGAGAACTGGCTGCCAGCAACAACTGTAAAAATACATTTCATCTTGAGTTCCTAATTCTGCAGCAGAACCTTGCAGCTGAGTGTTTGAATGCTGCATTTTGGTGCACTGTCATTGTATTGCTATGCATGATGCTTATGTACATGAGCTTCCTAATATGGCATGAAGCAGCAAGCCCTAAGCACTCTGCCACATTAGAATCAAATCAACCTATTTTGAAGTTATGGGAAGCTGTGTCTCTGGGATTGTGGGTGAAATGCTTTGTGAACAGGAACCCTTACACTTCTGAAGGCACCTGGAGTTGAACAGCTCAACCTGAAAAATATTGGTAATTTCATTTGGAAAAGAAAGATGCATTGTTTTCATCAAACTAAAATAATACATGGCTCCATATGGTTAGCAGGGATTATAAGGTCGGTAGGTCTTCAGTAAAACCAGTGCTGGTTTTTGTACACGTTCCCCAAGGCTGCTGGTATCCTTTTGTAACGTGACTTGTATCTAGTTGCTTCGGATTTCAGCTTACAAACAAATTTATAGCAATTTGTGTATCACTTAGCGTTAGGTATGTTGGGAGGTACTAATGAAGAGCTTAAGAAATAGCAGAGGTTTGCGTTTTAATTGCGAGTGTTACAACTGTTGACCTCCATTTCTTCACTTTGCAGAGGCCATTCAGGCCATCTTGATTTACAGCCAAAGTGCAGAAGAACTTTTGAAACGAAGAAAAGTATATCGAGAAATAATTTTTAAGTATTTGTCAGTACAAGGAATTGCAGTGCCACCTTCCTCCGAGAAACATCAACTCATTGCCTGTGTAAGGCAGTACTGGGGTGGGAAGCTCACATCATGTGTCTCAGAATCAGGGGACAGAGCAACACATGCAGAGGTGAGTGCTACTTTCTGAAAGACCTCAGGATACAGAACAAAAAAAACCAATGCTCTAATGCAGGTCCATAGTGAGGCTTTTTGCATGTATTGGAGAAGGTGCTGAATTTCTTTTTTCTCTTTGCTTTTTTGCTCTGATTAAACAATTTGATGTGTCTGTGCCACTGTATCACTTGCCGAGCATAGTATGAGTGCATTTGAACTCTAATGTGTGGGTTCTTCATAGAATATAGAATCATAGAATGGCCTGGATTGAAAAGGACCACAATGATCATCTGGTTTCAACCCCCCTGCTGTGTGCAGGGTCACCAACCACCAGACCAGGCTGCCCAGAGCCACATCCAGCCTGGCTTTGAATGCCTCCAGGGATGGGGCATCCACAGCCTCCTTGGGCAACCTGTTCCAGTGTGTCACCACCTCTGTGTGAAAAACTTCCTCCAAATATCTAACCTAAACCTCCCCTGTCTCAGTTTAAAACCATTCCTGCTTGTCCTGTTGATATCTACCCTTGTAAACAGCTGTTGCCCCTCCTGTTTATATGCTCCCTGCAAGTATTCTTCATGCTTTTAAATTGAACTGCAAGTTAAAAACAGGGGATGTTGACAGATAATTCTGTAGATTTGAGGATAACTCAAAGCAGTGTTAGTGGTGTGGAAACTCTGCACAGTCCCTTGCCAATTTTTAATGTGATGGATGTTCTCAGAAGTTTTACTGTGGGCTGGGGATTTTCAGTCTTCTGCCAGCCATGGCAAGGATTAGCATTTGTAAGGGCTTGTTAGAAAGGGCTCTAGATATGTTACTAGAGGCAGAGCGATCAAAACAGCATTGTCAGTAAGCAGCGCTTCTTCTTAGGTCTTGCAGTTAATGGAGTATAGAGTGCATTTTTGAGAATTTTGTGTCACTGAAATGTAAAGTTTGCAGCAGTGCCAGTTCTATGCCGTTTTGCCTTCAATTTTAGTAACACTCAAGTTAATTTGAAGTTCATGTTACCACATTTGCCAACTCTCTGTTGAGCAATGAAATTTCATGGTTTTATTATTCCTGGATCTTTACCGTGCAGTTTTCAATAGCCTTGCTCTCTCAAGTACTTTATGTCAGTGACATAATGAGCAACAGCCCCACCAGCTGGACTGTTGGAGCTCTGTAGCTGTTGATAATTCAATGCAGGGAGCTTTCCTCTGGGGTTAGCTGATTAAAATGAAGATTTAGCTGAGAATTGCTTTTAAAACAGTGTCTTATGTGCGTGTTTGGAAAGAAAATGTTGCTTCTGCAAGAACGCTTCCAATTATTCACCTATGGCAAAGTTTTGTCATTGAAGATAGGTAAATGAATTTCTCCAAAGCACTTGAAAACATTCATGAAGAAAGAGATGTTCAAGGGTTTTACTTATTGTATACATATGATAGAATCATAGAAAGGCTTGGGTTGGAATGGATCTGAAACATCTTTCTTTGCCTTTTTTTTCCCCCTTAATCCTTTTGGTCCGCATTGTGCTGAAGACGTGAGTAGCAGAAACTTAACGTAATAGAATTAGAAGTGAAGTTACAGTTTCCTGTTTGACAGTTACAGGATTTCTATATAGAAGCCTCCAAACCTTTCATACTTAATTCTAGGAACAGACCAATTGACAAACCCTACAAAACAACTTTACATTTAGTTCCTTTTCACCTTACACTTGGAGAGTGTGTGTCTCTACATTAGGAAATTTGAATGATTTTTCTTAAGTAAAAAATGTTGTCTGCTGTAAAAGAGAGAAGAGAGTAAGTGAACTGCATATTAGTAGGAATTAAACAGACTCTTGGAACCGTACTTGAACATCCAGTTGTTGCCTTTCCTTTAGAAAGAACTGTGTTTATAACCAACTTAAAACTTAAATATTTAATTGGTAACCAACTTGTTGCCTATCTGCTTGCACTTCATTTTTACTTTTCTACCTGTACTTGAAGACATAAGAAAGAAGGACTGCAAAGAATGTTTTTTTATTTAAGCCTAGCCCATAATGGTGTTAAAAAAATGCACTACTTACTGACAGAACTCTTGGAGTGGTTTTCTGCCCTCTTCTGGTTGGATTCCTAATTGATACTCAGGTTTGCTACTTGCTGAGAATTTTGCTTCAAAATTTTACACACATTGCTTGACTGTCACTTTCAGCAACTCAGCATTAAACTCGGATATTATTATGAAGTATTTTTTTATCCTTATGTCTTAGATGAATTTTAGGAGTGTCGTATTCTGTAAAACAAGGTAAAGGATAGCACACAGCTTGTTCATGATCCTTAGGGAACCGGAGGAAGGTGTATTTTGAGTAGCTTCATACATTCTTTCACTAGTCTGTTCTTCCCTGAGGCTTCTAAGCAAGTCAAGAATCTTGAACCTTTCTAGGTTATTTGTTGAAGGGTTTGCTGTCTGCTGGCAATGTTTAAAGCACTACTTTAAAATACTTTCTTAACAGACTCAGTGTCAAACAAAGAATTTTATTACACTTTGAGGGAAGAATTTTATGACAGACTGAATGGAGTTGCCTTAATTCCCAGAGCAGGTATATTGTTTGGAAGTCCCTGCAGCCCTCCTGTACTGTTTAAGTGATCCATTTTACTATTAGAAAAGTAACTGAGGTTCACAAAGACTTTTGCTTTTGTTTGTTTGTTTGTTTTTGTTTGCTTTGAAGAGCAGCCATGAAGAACAGAAAATAAGCCATGGTTTTCTTTCATTTGTTTTTTTTTTTTCTATTAGAAACATACTGAAGACTACAAACATGACTTAGAAAGTGACCAAACACATTTTGGATGATTTTGGCAGTCTCAGTACCACGCAAAGCTAAATTCAGGCATGTGATCTGGTGCTGAGAAAGTTCTGGAGCACATTAATTCTTTGAATTAATAAGGAAGAACCTGAATTGTTCATGTGTTTTGTTGGCAAACTCTGTTGGCCGTGCTAAAGCACAAGTATTGCTGCTGGCCGCAAATCAGAAGTATTCTGTCAGCTCCACGTAGTAGGATGTGCATTTTCAAAAGGTGACTTCTCCATAAGTATTTGTTCTTGTCAGTTGTCTGAAGGTGCAGAAAGCTCCACAATTCGCAAGCTTGAAAGGTAGGAAGAAACAAGAGCTTCAAGAGGTTCAAAACATTTCTCTGCCCTTTTTTTTGCTATCATAGCATCACAGAATGGCCTGGGTTGGAAGGGACATCAAGGATCATGAAGCTTCAACGCCTTCGCCACATGCAGGGCCACCAACCTCCCCATGTAATACTAGTCCCGGCTCCCAGGGCCCCATCCAACCTGGCCTTGAACACCTCCAGGGATGGGGCATCCACAACCTCTCTAGGCAGCCTGTTCCAGCACCTTGCACCTCCTGGTAGAGACAGGATTTCTCTCTTGGATTATAAATAGCAGACTTGCAGAACTACATTTCAAAGAGCCTACTCAGATTCTCTATCCGATAGATGATTACTATCTTAAGAATTAATTTTCTTTGTTGTTTTCTTCAGCTACTCTGTCTCAGAGACTTGAAGATTTATAATGTTTAAAGTAAGAATTTAAATGACTTTGAACTGTTCAGACTGGTAAACTAGCGTGGTAATACTAAGTAGCACTAAGAAAATATTATTCTTAATTGCAGAGTCATGAAAAGAGGCAGAAGTCACAGGATGATGTTCGTAATCTAGGAGGAGAATTCTGCCAATGGTTCTTTGAACTCCTGAATTCTCAGCATCCTTTGGGAATAAAATCTGAAGAAACGTGGGGACCACAGCATTTCTGGGAGAATGCCAAAATGAAGTTCTGTTACAACACAGTAGAAAAAAATGTGGAAGAATATGATGGTGCAGAAATGGTGAGCCTTCGTCTGCTCTCATTGGTTAAAGAAGAATATCTTCTATTCAACCCTAACTTGACTGCTGATGGACTGAAATGTGCCATGTCTCGACATGGGTTAGTATTGGTAGCAGTGGCTGGCACAGTACATAGAAGCAATGTCTGTTTGGGTATCTTTGAACAAATTTTTGGACTCATTAGGTGTCCAATTAGAGGGAATACCTGGAAAATAAAAATTGTGGATCTTAAAATAGTTGGACAGAATGCTCTGGAGCCTGGAATGCAGATCGAAAAACCCGCCATCAAATACGAGTCAAATCAGCTGCAGGAGTGGTACGATGGGAAAGAACTGGCAGCGCTCGAACCTCACAAATATGAAGCAACGCTTTCAAAATTGGGTGACTGACTTACAGTGCTTAGTAGAAGATTGAAATGATTGCAGCAATGCGATTTTGTCTCTTTCTTGAGTCAGATTTGCTTGATGACAAATGGAAGTACAGAGTCTAAAGTATTCATACAGGTGATGGTTGGGGCACCTTTTGGACAGCTAACAAACGTTTAAACATATTACTGTAGACTTTGTAACTATAGTTGGGAATGGAGTTACTTACAGAACGCAGGTACGTTTGATTATGGGAAGTTTTATGTCAAGTTGGATGACCTTGAGATCACAAGCTGGGAGTTGCTTCTTTTCAGGAAACCATTTTAAAGTCCTGTCTGAGTTAAAGAGGACGTCCTTCCCTCTGCCCTTTTGAAATTGGGGCTGGTGAATGTCTGGATGGTCTTTTAAAAGTCCCAAGAAAACCATCTGCTGATTTGGGAATTTTTGGAGGGAACGGGCAGAATGAAGCAAATGGAGATGCTGCCTATTAATTCTGAATGTGATTTCTTTCCCAGCCTGTAGTAGTAGCTCACTGGGACGATGCAGAGGTTAGCACTGTTGAAATTTATATCCTTTATTTTCTTTCGCTTTACAGTTCCACCGTTGAGATGGTTTCCCAGGCATCTGTATCTAGCACTGCCTCTTTTGGATCAAATGGTTGATGTTATGACTTACAGACTTAGTGTCTGAAGCAAATGCTTTGATAATTATTTTGTATATACTTGCAACAGAGTTTCTAATATAATAATTGTAATTTTTATATGTTTTCTCAAAATTGGAATTTCTGTCTATCCTAGCTCCTTTATTATATTGTCCAGACAATGGGAATTTACAAGTGGTGATATAAAATAAATAAAGGATCTAAATACTACTGAAATTATTGCCATTGTAGAGTTTGACTGCTTTTTACAATTTTTTTTTTCTTTTCCTTTTCCTTAAGTGATTAATGGTGAAACTAGATAAAAACTTCTAGCGTCTTATTTGGCTTATTTAGGAGTTTTGTTTTTATTTTATAGCTTCACCAGTACAAGTAGTGAAAATGGAAATGTTCCATGTAGCCTGAGAACACTTCTTGTGTTTTTGATGTGTTTGTCAGAGAAGACAAGTGGTGAAATTCTGGGTGGATGAAGGGAAGCAGGAAGATTCAGGTATGGGATATACCAAGAAATACCCAGAACTGATTTTTACAGTCTGAATCTAAAATTGTTCTTAACACCAACATACAAACAAGAAATCAGAAATGATTTATTTTCTAAGCAAAAGTTCAAATACCGTGTTGGAATGTTCTTCCCCAATAAACAGCTGGGGTATGACTTACTCAGCTACTAATTTATAATAAATAAACATCAACCTAAAATTAAAATTCAGAAGAAATGGTTTCCTCGTGTCGAGAATTGCGTTCTTTGCAATATGAGGACAGAAGCCAACCCAGAGGCCTAAATGGGCACTTTTTCAACATTCAGTACGCAGATCTGTACTACAACAACACGTTTGGTCTTTTGCAGAATTGTAGTTTCTAGCTGGCCCAGTAACTGTAGTCAGTATGTTAAATATGAACACGATAAGGGTGTAGTGTTCATCACTGCTTTAAGTAGATTTGGTGTGAGCTGTCCCATTCTGCTCAGGTAAGTGTCCTCGCTTCCTTCTTCTGTCAGCGTTACTGATAGTGCTTCCTCTGAACAAGAGGCAGTAAGGACTGGTCCCAGCTAAAACTAGCATCCTCAGTGACTCTTCTGGCTGATCAGCTGTGTGACACGGCTGGCCACACCAGTGCCCACAGGAAAGGAACAGAGGATTTCCTTTTTTGCACAGGAAACAGTGCAGTGTCTGCTCTTTGTAGTCTCACCACCTGAGTATCTGGTAGGCACTGACGCTTGGGCAGTGTTAAGTAATTGTGGCTTTGCAGTTGTTAACTGTGACTTTTCATCCTATGATACACCTTTTTTTTTTGTTTTTTTTTTTTCTCCCAAGCCTGTTTTTGCTCTTACAGAAGCATACTGCATCCCTTCTAAATGCACTTAGCCTTACTTGGAAAAAGGATACCAGGATGGTTCAGGCTTTCCATTTGGGAAGGAGACACAACTGTATGCATTATTCAATGTGGAGGTCTAAAATCACATACTGAACTTTCTATCAATCTTCAGGCATCACATGCTGCAATGTTTTTTAGCTTGTGACTGATTTCTTGATCTTTTAAATCTGAACTGAAGCAGACGCTTCAGACTGTTATGCATGAAAAACTGGAGAGGTGACCTCTGTAAGGCAGTCAAGCTCTGTAAAGAGAAACAGGAAACTTTCAGAAAACTAAATAAAAATGCTAAGTGAAATATTTGTGTTATTTCTCCCGCAGCTTAACATTAACATGAACTGCTGTAAACAATTTTCTCCAGATAAATTTAATTTTAAACTGTCAGGCTCTTGTTTTGAGTCTCATTCTCCAACCCAGAACATGTGATCATCCCACCTTCTGTATAATGCCGATATCATTACAGAGAAGTTGACAATTGTAACACTGTTAAGAGTAGGGACTGTATATCCACTAAAAGGTGAGAGGTAAATTCATTTAGTCTGCCCATCAGTAAAGACTGATAGAATGCAGGTAAATAAGGCTATTTATATGGGCCTGTGTCTGGGAAGGCTGGAGGAAAAGAGTTGAGCAGCTGTGATGACAGCAGGTCTTGGAGTGCCTTGTTAATGGAGAAAGGGAAAACATTAAAGAGCAGGATTTTATTTACACTGACAGAACTTCTGCTAGTGTTAAACTCCTCAGTTTGAGTTTCAGCTCATGACTGATGTGAATTTCAGACTCTCTGCAAAGTTTAATAGCATGTATGTTACACAAGTAAATTTGGAATGCACAGTAATGCCAGTTAATTGCAAGGATCCTCTTTTTCAAGCTCATTCACAGCTGCTAGTACTAGAAAGGAATGACCTCTTACAAGTGTTGGGTTAATAAACAGTGCTGTAATCCTTGCCCTATCTCCAGGAAATCCAGAGGCTTGATTCAGTCGGGCTTTTCGCAGCAGGTATAATAGCATTTTGGTGACATCTGGTGGCAGATTCATTGTTTGCCTGTAGTTAGTACTCGAAATCTGTGCAGCGATGCAGGCACAGCCACTTAAGGCTTGCTGTAGTGAGAGGAGAGGAACTCCTCTGAACGGTGCCTGTTTTATCCCTATGTGTTTTTGTGTTTTAGATGCCGAGCTGGGACTCGGTTGCCTTGACCAAAGAGAAGGCCTGAAGGCAATCGTTGGCCCTTGATAACAGGCAGATGTTTTGAAGTATTCAGCTCATCAGCCATGTCAAGTTGTGATACTCAGGAAACCTGTTGTTCTAGAGCTGGGGAGGGAAAAGTTATGGTGATAAGACTTCCTGGCAATAAGATTTCAGCTGACTTAACATGCATTTTTTTCACATCTGTTACACTGTTGTTTTTTTTTTGTTGTTTGTTTTTGTTTTGTTTTATTTTTGTAGAATGTCTTCCTCGAGTGCCTGGGATCTTGCAGGCAGCACAGCTGCTGTTTCTTAATATTGCCTGTGACTGCAAATCTTAATCACCTCTTGGAGCTAAGGGAAGGAAGATCACTCTCATTCAGAGGTAGTCTGTGAAGATCTTGTATTTGTGAAGAGGTTATGGTTCAAGCTGTATTGGCTTCAGTTGTAAAACTGAAGTAAAAAGCACCTAGAAATTCACTGTCATTAGTTGTTAAAGCAGCCATAGCTGTTTTTCATGTAGGCAGTTACTGAACAGGCCAGGCAGGTTTATGTAGTTGCTAGAGAAAGGGAGATTGGAACACAGCCTGAAGACAGATTCCTCTTCTGTATTTTGTCTGGATGGACTCAGCTCTGGGAGAGGCAGGCATCTGGTGCAAAGAGCAAGAGACATGTAACTCGTGCACACCCGCCAGTTCTCTGCGCTGTGAGAGCTTACTTGCAGGGGGAATAGCATCATGGTGCATGTGCAGCAGTAAATCACTCATTTTAAAACCTGTAAAAGCCAAAGCTTCTCATCTAGATTAGGTTTTGGTGCTTTGCCAGTTTTCATAGGAGACTAGCAAGAGAAAGGAAACAGCATTTTTTAGTACCTTAACTGCAATTTAACAAAACAAAAGAAAGATTCATCTCTTATCTCAGAGCTTTCTCCCTAGTGAGCTTATGAACCCCACCACATGCCCGAAGGATTGCCTAAGAACCTCAAAAAGAAAAGCAGTTACGATGTTTAAAAATGGGCAGGAGCAACCTTCATGTGAGAAATGAGTGAGTAGACTTGTATTTCTTAACCAGGAGAGGTCATCAGTCTCGTGTTTTTCCTCTTCCTTTAATATGTCTTCTACACTTTTCCCACCTACTTTCTTTACCTCTCATTCTTGGTCAGATCGCAGTGCCTCAGCTGTCTTGACAGGCATTTTGGTCTTCGGGTATTTTGCCCAGAGAGGTTGTGGATGTTCCATCCCTGGAAGCGTTCAAGACCAGTTTGGATGGGGCCCTAGGCAGCCTGGTCTAGTGTCTGATCAGGAGGTTGGTGGCCCTGCCTGTGGCAGAATAGTTGGAACTTGATGATCCTTGAGGTCCCTTCCAACCCAAGCCATTCTGTGATTCGATGATGATTCTGTGATTCGATGATGATTCTGTGATTCGATGATGATTCTGTGATTGTGACTAGTTTGAAAAGATGCTGAGGATGCTTTCAACTACTTAAATGAGAGGGGAGGTTAGGGAAGAAGCTCCTGTAACAATAGATCATTGGCCTACTTATAACAGCCATATTTGCAGCTCCTTCTTCTCTCAAGTTATTCCTCAAGATGTGGCCAAAGGATGTGGCCAGGTCAATCTCTGACAAGGAAACGTTCTGTGACCATGCAGATCCCACCACGATGCAAATCTGTTCTTCGTGTCACTAGCAATGCACCAAGAAATCCTTCTGTGAGATGCCAGTTGTAACTAAGAAGCAGTGAACACATGATGGAATTGTTTCAGTTTGCATTGGAAATATGTAAAAAATATTTCAAGCTTGCGTTCAAGCATCCTGGCTAACTCCAAGTGAGCAATTAAAATTACCATATTGTAATTCCAAGATAGATCATGTATTTGAACTTAGTGAATTGCAGAAGCTCACAAGCATATAGAAAAATGTTTTTGCATTTTGTCTTGAGAGCTATCATGGCTAATTTGTACCTAGAAGGTTATTTTAGATACCCTCCATTTTCCCACAATCATCTAGATAATGTGGATGAGATTTGCATTTACATTTCTGCCATTTCTCACAGTTGCTATTCTAAAGCAAACCATTTATAGCACTTAGTACTTCTACTGTAGGAAGCATTTTAGTTCAGGTCAGGAAAGTGCTTTAGAAGCAAATATCATGACTGCAGCCACACACACAATCAGCAAGTTTTTGTTCTCATTACAAGGCATGCTTGAAGCATGTACTCCACTTCCCTTTTGCATGAAACTAAAGTAGAGGCAAGCTCCAGCACTGCACCTGAGGTGTGCTGCTCTGTGTGAAGCATTCAGTCCACAGCACCAGCATGGAGTTAGCTGGCAGCAAGCCCCCATGTATGAGTACTTTGTACGCTGCTGGCGTCTCAGCAACAGCTGTTTCATGCTCCTGTTGCACAGCACTGTTTGCTAATGTAAACACAGCTTAACGGTGTTGAAAATGGTATTATAGCCTTCTTAGGACTAAATTAAATTAGTTTCCAACAGAATACATTTTTAAAATGTGCGTGTATGTATATTTAACAAGTCTTTCTCTCACTTTATAACGTTCCCTCACTAGAATTGCATGTCATGTGCAGTAATGGTCAGTTCTTCTTTAACAGCAATAAGCGTAAGACATCATGTCAGTTCTTGTTCATCTATTCCTTTCTCTCAGTTCATTAGTATTATTTATTGCATGGCCAGATTTTGGGTATTAATGAATTCGTCTCAAAGTTTGCATTTTTTATTGAAATAAATTGATCCTTTAATATCTCTTCAGCAATTATGGGTTTAGATGTAGTTACATAGTACTCTAGTTCTAACAAGATTAGTGGTGAGAAAATCCCATTCTGAAGATTAGTGTGATGTATTGAGCTGAACTTTAGGATTTTACTCTGGTGTTTTCATTGTGGAAGTTTATTAAAAGAAAACACTTTGTCTTCAATTACTTGTTAGATGACACGTATCTGAAAAAGCTTAGATGAATAGCCTTGTTTTTTTTTCTTTTTCTTCTGAAATTAGAAACTGCAAATGCTAGAAATGCTTTAAATGCTCATCTGTGGCACACATTGTAGCTGGGACAGACTGATAGAGACCAAACTGCAAGGTCTATAAGTTCTCTTTACTTCCATTGCAAAGGTAGGTAGATCTTCATCAGCCCCAGTTTCAGCAAGGATCATGCAGTGTGCACACCCTTTATGCCACAGCTGGGGGGGGGGGGGGGGGGGGGCAGTGGAGACTGATATAACTTGTTTTCACCTTGGGCACTAAGTGGCATATAGGAACAGGTTGAAACACTGCAAACCGGCTTTGTCAGTCGGCAGCTGATGCTATGTAGTTCTGTTAGAATTGCACCTCTGTAAAAGATTCACAAGCAATGGAAGAAAAGCTGGGAGTCTTCCAAGGTGAGGACAAATGTGAGTTAGCTTTGTGTTTTGTGGACTGCTTCAATTTGAGGAATTTGTAGATAGCTGAATATACTACCAGCTAATGCAAAGTTCAGATCACTTATTTGGATGTTGAGAAGAAAGAAAACAAACAAAAAGCAGGTAAAGGACTCCCTTTCCTCCTCTCCCTTCCTTAGGGTCAGGTTCAGTCAAACACCATTTCTGTCCCCTTCCTACTTTCTGCACCCCCTGATTTGGCTGTTTGTCTGTGGGTCATGGTCCCTCAGCTGTGCCCTCTTTGGGCTCCTCCTTCTGAGCATGTGTCCAATGGTGTCCGCAGTGATGCCTCCTACAGCATCTCCTAGGATGCAGCCCTGACAATTTCCACTCTTTTAAGTACACGTGAGCTGGGGTGCAGTGGGGGGTGCCTTGGCTGCCTGCAGACCTTACCCTACGTGACAACTGGTGTTGGTGCTGCTGAGCCTAAGACACAAGCTGGTAGATATGTAGAAAGTTTGTGCAGCACAAGTTTCCTTAGCTTTCTTGGTATGTGCCGAATCCTGTTAATGCGTATCTTGAAATGCACAGAAACACACTGATTTCCTGTGTCCTGAACAGCAGGAGCAGTGTGCTTTTTTGGAGGTTTAATCAATAACTATGCTGTGCTGCAGTCGCATACAGATGGTATGGTCACCTGGGTAGAGTTCTGGGTCAGCTGTGTGTTGTATGCATTTGTGCACAGAATGCCCAAAATCAGTGCTGTATTTTAGAAAGCACATCTCATGTCCTTTCGCCTCATGAACCACCCTATGGCAGGCCAGAGAGGATCCGAGTGCTTGCATTTTCCTGCCTACTAAGCAAAGGATTACAAATTAGGAGAAGGCTTAAAAACATGTGGCTCAAAAGAAAATTACCTTTACTGCCATGGTCTTCTTGCTCTCACCCTTTCACCGGCATACTGGGTACATTTCCAAGTTTTCTGTGCATAGGATATATATTTTTTGTTCAACACCTGAGAAAGCTTTCGCTACAAAAGAAGGATGGATTAATCCTTGTGCCTGGAAATCCTGAGCTTTCTGCCTCACTTACGGACCTTTCTGCTCCCAGTGTCACCATAAGCCAGTGACACATTCCTTGACAAAACTTTAATACCTCCAGTGTGTCCCATGCCCAGTGTTTAGGTGTGTCTGAAGAAAATTTCTGCCTCTCTGATCCAACTTTGTGCTCCCTGTGAAGGAAGCACAGCTCTGCATCTCCTGCTGATGTGCACTGGATGCATAGGGCAGCACCAGGAGCACGGAATTTCCTTTGTTGCACCACGGACTGTAGTTCATTTCAGCAAGAAAATGCCTTGGATATCTGTCCTGGATGTGTTTGGGGAAAAAAAAAAATAAATTCCTCTCACCTGTAAGGTGTGTTCTTTTGTATGAATGGCAGTAGCTGTTCAAGTCACCTGCTGCTCCTAAGTCTTCAATTTCTATTTTTAACCTGGCAAATCCTAACTAGGTTAGGTTGACTTGCCAGGTACAGAGGTGAGCACTGTAGGTACTGCTGTCTGCACAGAGCTGCTCTCTGCAGTGTTTCAGTTTTTGAACAAAAATAAAATTAGACCAGAAAGGTACAGCTTCAGATTCCAGAAAGTAAAGGGCTGCTGGGTTGAACTTTGCTTTTTTTTTTTTCAGGGTGTAGTTTGATCTCTACATGTAGAAGTTGTCAGATGAACTGTGTGCCCCCTAATGTATGGTATTTAATATATTTTAATTTCAAATTCTCATTTTCTTGAGGTCGTTCTTTTATTTAGGTATACATGCAGCTTGTTGTTCTCTTTGTCTTTTGTTTTCTTATGGATTTGCTTGCTGTCTATTTTTCTATCCCCAGTCTTTTGCACTCCATGGAATATCTCAGCTGCTGAGTGCACACAGGGCAATATCCTCAATGAACTATGCAAGCTCACTAGGGGATCATTTACTTTTTATTCCCAGAGATATATCGCACAACCTGAGGTGAACAGAATAGGAAATAAGTTGGCTTTCACATAGAGCTGGTGGTTGCTGGCTTGGCTGTTAAGTCAAGTGCTGCGTCCAAATGCTTTTCTTCTGATATTTAATGTACAATCAGAAGTTCCCCTCCATCTTCTCAAGTGAAATAGGGCATCACTTGTGTCACTTTCTTCTTGTAATTTCCCACCACCCTCAGCTGGGTATCTCACAGCGCTTTGGCCAGCCTTTCCTCAGGTGCACCCCTGATAGGTGGGCTCGGTGGCCTGCAAGAGCTTTCCCACTGCAAGGAATCTGTTTTGTGGGGAAGTTTGCCAACCTACAAATGCTTGTTTCAATGCTGGAATGCAATCACTTGGTGCTGTCTGTATGACCAGGTCTTTCAGAACATATTACAAGGAGTCCATCCTCACAGGCTGCAGTGGAGAGGTTGGGCTGCTGCTGTGCCACTGCTGTGTGGGGGAAACTCAAACCCTGTGCTCTGTGGGTTCTGGTCACCCACAAGAGCAAAGAGCAGTGTATGCATCGGGTGGTGTCTTTTTTATGCCTTTACTAGGCGTTGCCTCGTGGTGGGACCCTATAGGGATGCAGACTGCACCTGGCTCATGAGCACTGGTGCCTTTGGACAGCCCTGGCTGGAGGGAGGGTGAGGGCTGGACTGGACTGTTTTCTGAGGAAATTGACACTTTTTGGGTGAAGTGCTGTTGGAAGAGCTGTGATCTAGGAGTGCTGAGCTAAAATGGGAGCACTGAGCTCAAATGTTTTGTTCCATTTCAGTCTGAAAGGCCAGCCAGAGGAGAGGGCAGTTCCCAGCTCCACTGGTGAGTAGGGGCAGAGAAGAAAGGTCCCTTCTTCCACAGCTCCAAATAAAACTGGGATCAGAAGGGCAAAACTGGCTTCTTCTGTAGCTCTCAGCAACAAAGGGCTTTGGCTTTGCTCTGGTCCAGCTTGCTTTCACATTTGCATGGAGAAGGGCAAAAAAGTTTTAATTTGCTGTCAGACTGTAGAGACAAGCTTGCAACAATCCTATTTTGACAGAAAATGTGTGGTGGTGTTGGGAGGAAAGCTTTTATAAAACTATAAAATCTCATGCCTGAAAAACGAGGCTTGGAAAACCAAACTGCAATCTGGCATGTGTGACTGCATGGAGGTAGCTGTAACTCATTAAGAAAAGAATTAGTGTGTAGGGTTATTAGCTGATACTAAAACAGCTCTGATAATTGGACACGTTCCTGTTGTTGTATTTGCCTGGTAACTCAGATGAATGAATTCTGGTGTTATCAAAGACCTGACACAAAATTTACACTGTAAATTGCCACGAGGGATAAACAGTCCTCCAACCTGCTCCCTTTTGTCAGCAGTTGGTGCTGGTGACAAAAGAATATCAAGAAATAATGCAGCCATTTGCCTGGTGACATCAGGCTTCTTTCTGTTTCTTGAAGCTCCTTCTAATGACTGCAGTTTTGGTGGCATTGAACATGGCTCCCGGGGTCAAAGCAATTGGGAGCAGTGGATTCGTACTGGGGGAGGAAATGATGGTGGAGCTGGAGCCCCCTCCTGTCACCCCATCGTATGGTAGGTGCTGTGCTGGCAGGCAGGAGGGATGGCTTTCTTAAAGAGAGCAACTCCCAGAGATAATTGGAAAAATACTGAGAGGTAAAGACAAGGATCCTGGCCTGTCTTCAGCTAGATACTTTTTCAGAGCCCTGCTTCACAACAGCTGTGGTTATAACACAGTTTTGCAGATCTAACACTTGCAAGATGTGGAAAATAAAATTCAGGATGAATTTTAAGAACGTAATAGAAATAACTAGTGTGACAGATGTAGATTTAGGGTAGTCTGCACATTCGGAGGGATTTGTTTTTAATGTGAAGCATGTACCTTCACACTCCAGAACATGTGCTCCAGTTCACCGACAGATTCGCCTTGCGCAGTCCCGCTGGAACATTGGCACTCATGCCGTCTATAAACAGACAGTCCAGGTTTGTGTCTGTCAGAGCTGCACTCCATTTTATTTACCGCACAGTCTTTTGGGGTGGGAAGGAGGGGAATTAATCAGAAGAAGCATGCGGTTCTCCCTCCCTCCTGCTCTTTATTTATTTATTTTTGTACTTGAAAGCTTTCTGAGCTCTTTATTATTCCCAGAGTTCATTTTTCTTCTTCTTTTTCACTTGCTTTTCTTTTTTTTTTTTCTTTTTTTTCTTTTTTTTTTTTTTCTGAAAGCAGCTGATCTCAGCAGGTGAGGGACAGGACATGAAGCAGTTCAGAAGGCCACGGGGATGAGGAACCCTTGGGATTCCCCTGGCTGTTAGGCTGGAGTGAGCAGAGTGGGGGGGATCCCAGGGTGTGGGGCACCAAGCCATCTCCTCACCCAGCCATCTGCTAACTGTGCTGGCACTCTGCTGGGCTGATTGCTGATGGGAAAAGGCATATGATGTGGACTTGTAGGATGGTGGGGGGAAACTTGCCTTCATGTGCATCCGAGTGAGGTGTGTGTATTTGCAACTGACTGCCTTCTGTTTGGCAGATATTGTGAGGGCAGAAATCACAGTGTATATGATGTGATGGGATCATTAGTCTGCACTAGTTCATAAGTAAGAAAAAAGCCCTACCTACAAGAATCCCTTACAGAAAGAATCTTGAAATAGTTTGGCTTGGAAGGGACCTTAAAGCCCATCCAACCTCAACCACCTGCCATGCACAGGGCTGTTGCCCACCACATCAGGCTGTCCAGGGCCCCATCCAGCCTGGCCCTGAATGCCTCCAGGGATGGGGCACTCACAGCTTCTCTGGGCAGCTGTTCCAGGGCCTCACTGCTCTTTGAGTAAAGAACGCCCTCCTAACATCTAACCTCGTCTCCTTAACATCTTCCATCTTTTAGTTAAAAACCATTAAGGCAGAAGTCTGGTCCTTCAGTCTATGTGAGCAATGTAACTGCTTGGCCAAACCAGCTTCCCAAAAAAGTGCACCTCACAACCTCTCCCAGGGTGGGTGAGCTACCATGCACAGCTCGTCGCTACCAGCACACAATAACGTGCTGCACGGCACAAGCTCGCTCCCAGAACGGGCAAGGAGCTACCTGCAGAAAGCTTTCAATAACCCTTTGCACAAGGGGCAGCTCAGAGCCCGTCAGCACCAGGCGCTGAGCTGGGGAAGGGAAGCCCTGCCCCGGCTGGCTGCCGGATCGCTCCATGAAGGCGCGGCGCGGGCAGTGCCGGCAGCGGGCGCCGAGCGGCGGTGTTGTCCCGCGGCCGGGCCGCCGTCACCGGGGCTGTGACACCTCCACAGCGCTGCCATTGCCGCACCGCGCCGCTCCACGGAGGCTTCCGACAGAGCCCAACCCCGGTGTGTGAGGTAAGCTCAGGCGAGGAGCTGTGGACAGAAAAATGTAGGAGGTGTATAATGTTCTCTCACCCTACAGGGAAAAAAAATACATATATAGCAATTAACATATGGAACAACAAATTATATCTGCAATGCAATTACAGCATCCATCACCTATGGTTATTGATTCAACTGAGTTCTGTTCCATACATAAGAAGGGCAGGAAATGGCAGTGGGTGTTATCCATCCCCACGTGAGGGCAAGTGCTCTTAGAGCTGCCCCTGGCTGCGCTGCTTCCCCAAGTGATGGCGCAGAGCAGAGGAGGATGCAAGCAGTATCTTCCCCTCGTGCAGAGCCTGTGACATGGGTTGGGACAAGCCCCCATATCCAACTAATGGCCCAGGCTGCTCACTGCTGATATTGCTGCTGAAACTCTGTCTCAGCAGTGTTGTTCTTTTGAAGAGCTTACCCCATGCAAGGATGTCTGCAGCTCGTTGAGTCTCACCCAGGTCTGCTTTCCCTCCATGTGCAGTGCCTGGCACAGAGATGGGCAGTGACTCTTCACCTGAGAATTTCAAACATAACTACCCAACCAAAAAGCCCGGCTCCATCCCTTGGCAGCTCAGTTCAGTGAGTCACTGCTAAAAGTGGATAACTCCCTTCACATCTTAACCCATCTGGACCTGACTCCCAGCTCTGCCATCACATCTTTCCCCACTACTGGGCTGACACACCCATGGCTGCCTGGTGCTACCTTCCCTCGAGGTCTCCTGTGCTGCAAAGCAATCTGTGCTACACTGCAGAGAAGTTACTGCCTGAAGCTTCAGCCATAAGTTTGTGGTTTGTTTTTTGTTTTATTTTTTTCCCCAGAGAAACAACATTGGTGCTGTTGGCACTCCACATCCTACTGCAAAGCCCTGCTGCGAAGATGACAAGCTTCAACCTGGGGCAAATCCATGGGAACGCAGCTGTGGGGCAGAGCCTTGTGCTTTCACGCTGCAAAAGCAGCATTTGCCAGAAGAGCAAGGAGCCTTCACCTTGGCTCCAACCCACAGGCTTTCTTCAGAATATTCCTTTCACATGGAAATTCTTGCCAAGTGAAGATTGCTGGCGCTGACTGGCATGTCAGCCGTGGCAAAAGACACTGGGGTTTTGTGTACCAGTTGGGTGTACATGACACGTAGAAAAGGAGAGAGCTTCGTTTTGTGTCGGCTGCTGCAATCAGTCGGCAGCACGCAGGGAGCCTTTGTGGAAGCGATGGCGGAGGGGATGTGTGTCAGAAAAGAAAGCTAGATTTATTAGCATTAATTCCAAATAATCAGTTTTCTGCTGAAGGCACAACCACTAATCTCAAATTTCTCTGCCTCGGAGTAGCTACTTGAGTCCCTCGCCTGCTCCACGCAAAGCCTTGGCCAAGAAAGAGCACCTGCATTACCTCCGCTGCACGTAATTTATTGAGCCAGTCTGACCACAATACCTTTTTTGTTTACCATCACCAGCAAGACAGAAGTCCTTCTCAGAGTGACGCCTCACATGTTGGCTTTCGGTTAGTGCTACCACTGCCACAGGCATCTCCAGAAATATGTTCCAGCAGAAGACCCATGCAGAAGAGTGGGAGGGCTTTTGATGTGCTTCTCTGGTACCCTCAGGGAAAGCTTAGACCTCAGACCTTACAGCCAGGCACCAAACAGTTGGAGCCTGTGCTATAAGCACAAGGAAATACCTGCCTTATGTGTCTTCAGCACATCACAGAAGGCCTGAATCTTTTCTTGAAAACTCCAACTTATGTATCAAGGGAAGAAATGCAATCTATGCTGGCCCCTGTGCCTGGCCACAGCACACCTGGATGTGTGGAAGTGCTGCAGCATAATTACAGGGAAGCTAAGGGGGACCACTTCCTTCCAGACCTCCTCAGAGGATCTGGGGTCTGGTATGGATGGCTGAGCTTTGCTCTCTGTGGATTCCTCTGTTCTATCGTGCAGTCCCTTCCATCGGCTTCTCAAATGTGAGCTGGTGCAGCAGAGGCCTCTCCTCATCTTACCCGAAAGGCTTTTTGAGAACTTCATTTTTCTGAGTAATTTTCAAATTTTCAAAATTTGTTCATAAGCAATTTATAAAAGTCTGATTTTGTGTATGTTTTGCCTTTAGATTGATTCTTATCTCTCCTTGAGATGTCTATTTTATTTTAAACTTGTACTGAACCGAAAATAAATTCAGCCTTTAAAAAGAAAAAAAAAGGTATATATTTTAGAGTTTCCTTTCCTTCCTTCTTGAATGAAAAATGTTCTCATTTAAATTCTCTGGATGTCTGGAAACTGATAGAGAATGCAACCTGAGCTATTGAATTTGGTTGCACTTTAAATGTTTGTCAGCATCAGTTTTGGGTCTTTGCTACAGGCTCTGTAGTCTCCATGGGCACTGGGTAACAAGAGAACTCACTGCACCTGAAACCTTGGTGATAAGAAAAGGCAAACGCTGTAGGCACAGCTCTTCTCCTCTATTCCCCAAACTCTTTCTTATAGCTTTCTGCTGTCCTCACTAGCAGGTTGACGGCCTAATCCTATTCTCTGTCATTTGTGTTTCCCTTCCTCTCTGTTGCTCACCTTGTTGCAAGGATGCTAATATCTCTTTTGCTACTTCTCACTGTTCATTGGGAGGTATTTGGGCCTCCTCCAGCTGTTTTTTTTTTTTTTTTTAATTGGAACAAGTTTGCCTGAGGGTAAAAAGAAAGACAGGGAGAAAGAAGGAGCAAGTGGGGAGAAAGGCGTAGCTTGGAAGGGCATAGTACAGCTGGGAGGGAAAAAGTTTCCTTGCAAACAAGGGCAGAGCAAATGAGGAGGGAAAATGGAAAGGAGCTAAAGACAGGTGAAAGAAGTTTAAGAAACACTGATTAGTTAATGCTTGTGAAGTGCAAAGTTACATGTATATGCTAACTGTATGGGAACTGCTGAGCCATGGCCTGAACCTCTGATTGATCACCTGAGGCGAGCCATGAGTCAGCCAGAGGAGCACAGGTGAAGGCAATTCTCCTGTGCTGCTGGAAGGGGTGGAACCTGGCTGCACCCCTCCTAGACCTATTTAAGAGCTGGCTACCAGTGGGGAAGGATTTTATTTGGAGATCTGCTCTGTTGGAGTTTTGTAGGTGAGCACAGGATAGGGGCAAGTCTTCTCTTTCTCTTCTAAGAGATTTTTTCTCTTTTGTTATCATAGTCTACTTTGCCTAACTCTTTTGTTTATTTTGTGATTATAGCATCCTAATATTCTTTGATTATACACTAATTATTATTCTGTAGAATGTTTTGGTTTATGCAATCATGTCTTTTTAATCACAGCTGATATCAATAGCAGTGAATGATGGGGTTATAATATAAAAAATAAGCAGCAGTTCAGTTCACATTCTTTTTTTTTTTCTTCTCACAGAAGAGGACGTGGTTTTCTGCATACTTACTTTGAGTTCATCAGAAGCTGCCCCATTTGAACAGAAGGTCAAACAGCGGATGGAGCCCGCCTGTCCCCAGCATGCCCTCTGCAATGGTGGAAAGAAGGCTGAAACAGTGAGTGAGGCCCCTTGTGAAGGGCGCCAGGGTTATTTCTGCACTGTTTTGTAGTAGAGAACGATGACTGAGGGCATAGGTGAAAATTACAGAGTAGGGGATGTTTGTGGGTTGAACTTTCCAACACCCTTGTCTCATGATACATGTCTCGCTTCAAGTGGTATGAAATCTTGTCCTACATGGCTTGCATGAATTGAATCTGGACTGGGAGAAGAGAAACTTATGGTGGCAATGTTTCTGCAGAGCCCTTGTGTCAATGGTTTGCGGGCTGGTTCTGCCCAGTTCTGTGACTAGCAGGGTGGAGGGGTTTGTGAATCCACGCCTCTGGAGAAAAGGAAACAGGGGATCCCAAATAATTAAAAACAGAGGCAACGATCTGAGGAGAAACAAACTAATTTACTAAGTAAGATATCAGAATGCAAGATAACACACTATAATACAGTATAATTAGAATTGAAGCTAATAAATCAGATATAATGAGAGAGAGAGTATCTGAAGGCCTTACATTAATGCTGAGGTGAGACTGTGGTGGGGTCAAGGAGCAAGAAGGAGAGCCAAAAAGGGGAAAAAGAGGAGGTCCTGTGACCTTGCCGGGGGTTTATATCTCCTCTCTGAATGAAAAGTCCTCTGAGGCATGTAGTTCTTCTTCTGGGACAGGTGCCTGGAAATGGAATTAATGCACTACGTGATGTTATGATGTGGAATACCAATAACCAAAAATGATTAAACCATGACACCTTGTAACTACTAGTGCAGACTGAACTGACCCCTTTGTGTTTCATCTGTGTTCATCAATCTTTTGAGTGTGTGGTGGGTCTGGTTATCAGAACGGCTGTAGTGGCTGCAGTCATGGCTAGGGAAAAGCACTGACACTAGAAAGAGCCTGTGTGGTCGTTTCAGAGGTAGAAGGTCTGACTAGAACTTCCCTGTAGCAAGGAGTTGAAATAAAACTTCAAGGGATAGCTTAGTGAGCTGATGACTGCATTTGTTGGAGTGCTGAATGTGTTTCTTGCTAAGCTGGTCTTCATTGTCATGGTGAAGCTCTTCCCTTGGGGAAGAGGTCTGATGATGAGCAGATGTAGTAACTTTGTTCTTCCCCTATCTGCAGGGGAGAAAAATGGTATCTGAACAGTGGCTAGTGACACTGAGCTGAGGTACTCTGAAATTACTAAAAATTACAGGCAGAAAACTTGGTTTTGAAGTCTTACTCAATTCTAATGTATTCTAAACTCAGAATTCTGTGTTTAAAATTGTCTTTAGAATTGCCTGAGTTTGAGACATTGGGGAGATGCCTACCTGGGAGTAATGAAGGTAAAGGCTGCTGTGGGACTTCTTAATTCAATAAAGCTCTGCATTCATTAGCTAGTGAATGCTTAGTTTTCTGCTATTGTCACAATATTGCTGGGCATGAGGCGTTCTTGGCTATGTGATTTGTTTGGAAATAAATATAGCCCCTTTTTATGCTTGTGCATTTATACGGCTGCTGACCTTTCTAAAACCTTAATGTCTCTTGTGTATGATCTATGAGAAGTGCATTTCTAGTATCTTGGCTCTCTCTCTATGCTCTCATCCTTTAGTTTCTCTACTCCATTTGTAACTTTAAATTATTAGTGGTATTGCTCAAGATCAAAACAATCTGTGTTTTAAATAGGAAAAGAACTGGGAAGCACTTCATTGTGCAAAAGAAAGGTGAGAGAAGTCAGAGATGAATTTTGCACTCTAACAGAATAGTTAGAATCTTTCATTTACTAGTCTAGTCTCCATCTACTTCTTTTCTGCTTAAAACTGTGAAAACAGTGACTGAAGTGCATGTATTTTTTTTACAGTAGATGGAATATAGCTTTTTGTATACATGAGTGAAATCCCCTTCAGGGTTATATGTTGCCCGTAAGAACATTGAGGCTGATCATCTTAGCTAGGTTCTGGGCTTTGTTTTTACTGATATATTATGGCAAGGCGAATATAGCAGCGTAAAGTAGAAATTGGGATAAGGGTGGCATACAAATGGTAATAGGAAAACTGTCTTCTGTTTGTAGCAAATAGATTTAAACAAACCATTTATACAGTCTTGGAAATCGTGGTGTCTTTCCCTGCCCCTAAAGAAAATTTACATCTGTGAGGAAAAATCCTAAATGTGTCAAAGTGAAGCAATGAACCGTGGATAACATCGTTTTCAGATGTGCAGTGCTGACGGAGTGTGTTGAGCTTTCATCTCTTCTGGGGGAAAATATGGATGATTGACACTATTTCCAGGGAGGAGAGATGGAGAATGAAATATTCCTCTTTGGAAAAATCAGATGTGGGACTCCCAAATGCAGCAAGCCTTCTGCTGGGGATAGGAACTTTTCCCACAGCCTTTGTGCATCTTTGTGTTCATGGGCAAAGAAGGGTGTGTGAGGAGTCAAACCAAAAGCACAGGATAGCCTTCCATGTCTGGAAGGGTTACAATGCTGCAATTCCTGGTCAGAAAACGAGGAGTGAGGAGCGGCTGAGGGAAGTGGGATTAGTTAGTCTGGAGAAGAGGAGGTTGAAGGAGACCTTACTGTTCTCTACAACTGCCTGAAAGGATGTGATGAAGTGGAGGTTGGCTGCTTCTCACACGTAACTAACGATAGGATGAGAGGTAGTGGCCTCAAGTTGTTCTGGGGATGTTCAGGTTGGATGTTAGGAAAAGTTTCTTCTGAGAAGGGGTAGTAGGCAGTGGCACAGGCTGCACAGGTAAGTGGTGGAGTCACCATGCCTGAAGAAGTTTAAGAACTCTGTGGATGTAACACTCTGGGACACGGTTAGTGGGCATGGTGGTGTTTGGACTAGATGGTCTTAGAAGTCTTTTCCTACCTTAATGATTCTATAATTCACTGATATCTTTTTAATCTGCCTGGTTGCCTAACAGAGTTGACCCCTCAGTTCTGAGTCTGTCAAATAAACATCAGCTGAACTTTGTGTTTTTATCTTCTTTGGCTGTAAAATATAATTACTGAGTGTCCAGTGGCTTAGGCTTCTTGGACACTGATGCAATGGAAACAGTAACTGATAGTTTGGTCTCAATGAGGTAGCAATATGGTGAAATGCCAACACCTGTATTATTTTTGTTATATACTGATACAGGGTGTGGTGGGTTTAGTAGTTGTGTTTTGAGTGTTTTGTTCCATGAGAGAGAATTTACATGATCCTAGTTGTTATTGATGGCTGTTAGAGGTCAGTAGGTCAGCGCTTGTAGTTTCTTTGGCTGATATCTGAGCCCAAAGCAGAAGAGAATCCACTAACTGAAAATCGCTATTATTGTATTTGAAAGACTGTTTTCTTCTGCCCTTCTGCCCCTGTAGCCAAGTCAATATAGGGCAATTAAGAAGCTGAGCAGAAAAGGCTACTGGGAAAAAGGGGGGATATTGGGAAATCTACACCAATACCTGAACAAGTACATTAATGGGAAATGGAGTACAGGAGCTTAACCTAAGCAATCTATCAGATAAACCTTTGGGATGGGCTCACTGGTGTCACAAGTTACCTGCCCTACATAATTTGACCTATATAGTAAAAACCAAGCTAACTTAATTATGCACACTTGTGTATATATGATGTGGAGAAAGCTGTATTTATATGGTCTTTTTGTTTTGTGTTTTTTTTTTTCCTCCCCAGTAAGTTCTATTTATGAGAGAAAACCTGGAGTGTTTCTGTTAGTATTATTTTGGAAAAGACCTTGCATTTCTTTGAGGAACAACTTAAATGAAAAATTGAGAATTTATGTGTACTGTTACAGAAAAGAGGCTAATTTATGGTCAGATTTAAGGAAGGTGCAATATGCTTCAAAACAAAGTTTCATTCTCTTTGCTTACTGTACCTTTTCGTTTCGCCTCCTACCTCTTACCTGCAAAGCTGATTGGCCTTAGAGCGTGGGGTGGCTTCCAGCAGGACGTTGCTGCTGAGTCCCAAGGCAGCCATGCTGAGATCCTTCAGGCTGCTGGAACTGAAGTCTGGGTGACTCCTGACCTTGAGCAGCTCTTTCAAACCTCTCCTAAGGAGGACCTAGATGTTCTAAGGCAATGGGCTTACAAAGGTAGATGTCAGCTGTGCATGTGAAACTGTGTATCTCATTCACTCCAACCATCCTCCCACTGTTCTTTATGAAAGCTAAATACTGAGGTAACAGCAAAACCTGTAGGATTTCAATTTTGGAGATGGTTTGGATACTATGCTCGAGAACAATACTTTTTGACTTCTGTTCTTCCTGTTGTTTCCTAAGAAATTATTTTCCAACTCAAAGTGTTCATTTATAGATAGAAAGACGCCCTGATTCATTTTTAAAATAGAAATGAATGTACTTAGATTGTGCTTTTGAAAGGATGTGCTCCAACAATTTTACTGTCTGCTTTAATTGTATGCAGCAATTTTTAGGAAACACTTATTTTAAAAAAAACTTTTTTTTGTTTGTTTTTACTTTTAGCCATTTTTATGGCAAGATACTTAAAAATAAGGGGAAGAGTAAAAGAAAACAGAAGGGCCAAATCTATGGATTTTTTTTTTTTTTGACAGTTTCACCACTGGCTTTGTTGGAACTGGTGTTTTACCTGAGCATTTCTTCTCAAGTGTAAGGATTCTTTCTCCAAGTACCTTCTTGCTGTAATCACAGAATCATAGAATCTCTCAGGTTGGTGAAGACCTTAAAGATCATAAAGTCCAACTGCAACCTAACCATACTATCTGAACTCTAACAACCCTCTGCTAAATCATGTCCCTGAGCACCACATCCAGATGGTTTTTAAACACATCCAGGGGTAGTGACTCAACTGCCTTCCTGGGGAACCTATTCCAGTGCTTAACAACCCTTCTGTAAAGAAGTGTTTCCTGATATCCAACCTAAACTTACCCTGGTGCAACTTGAGGCCATTTCCCTTTGTCCTGTCACCAGTGAGAAGGTAAGCACCTTTCAGATGTTGGAAGAGAGCAATAAAAAACCCTCAGCCTCCTTTCCCTCAGACTAAACAGTCCCAGTTCCTTCAGTCAATCCTCTGAGGAATGAAGGAAACAGAATTATTCTGTTTTTAGTGGCAGTATAACAATTTCAGGACAAAAAGAAGTGCAGAGTTACTACAGACAGCTGGTGTTGTTTTTGTTTTTTTTTTTTCCCCCTCAATATTTCATTCTCAGAATGCATTTTTTTAAATTAAAAAATACTGAAACCTGAATCAGGCTTCTTTTTAGAGTCTGCCAGTGATCCATGGAGCTGGTCTTTTCTCTGTCTGAACTGCCAACAAACTCTGTCAGCTCAGACATGCATTTTAACTAATTTCAAGTGATCTGTGTGTTCTGCCTGAACTCATTCTACTTCCTCCAGATAGGACGGCAGAAAAGTTAATAACTCAGCACAATCTGCCTAGTGCAGAATAAATAAAATAGCATCAGGAGAGGGTGTTTGCCAACAACTGCTGCTCATGAAGCATTTAGTGGATTACTTGGATTCATTCTTTTAGCTTAACTTTTTGCAGAGGATTTCATGTACTTGTTCTAAATCCAGCAACAGCAGGACCTGTGAGTTGGCCTCTAATGGAGTTTGAAAGCACTGTTTGGAGGCCTTAGGCCTCTTCTAAAAATGTGTTACAAGTGTTAGGGCAGTTTGATTTTTATGCTAGTAATTATTTTTTTTTAATTGAAAGTATGTATTTAGTTATGTTGGTATAGTTCTTAATACATGTTCATTAGATAATTGTCAGAATGGTGCTAGAAAGACATCCATCTAGTCCTGGAGCCATCTCCGTCAAGGTCATGTGCACTTTGTCCCATTGTGACAACAAATTTTGCTGTATTTACTTATCAAAGCTTTATTTATACGAATTGTCCCATAACTGCAAAAAGCCCAATAGCTCTAGTCTCTTGGGTAGGCTCAATGGATGCTCAGTCAAGATCCTTCCGTGGCTGAGACCTGCCTTTTAAGTAAGACATGAATCCAAAGGATGATCAGATATGCATGAAATTCAAGCAAGGTACAAAATACCTCAAACATCTGAACCTTATTCTTAAATACTTTTTGAAAGAAGGAAATGATCAAGGTCTAAGCCATCCCAAAAGCTGAGCGTGGGTCACTACTGATGAGTTAATTGTGAAAATCAGGATGAGAACTTACAGATAATGAAGCAGGAAGCAGGTTCCTGGCACCTGCAAATCCAGCAAGGAGACAAATGTCTGGGCAAATGTCAGGAAATTAGGAAGTATTTTAACAGCTCATGGATTTGAGTGCTCAGCTGATCATCAGTGATTTGTATGATTTACTATGCTTTTTTACTTCCAGTCCATCGCTGTTGCATGCAACTCTCTCCTAAGCCATTCCTAATATGCCATCTTGTATGCTTGACAAACTTTTTTCTTGCGGCCATATTGCATAAACAGCTCCTGCATAATTTGCTGTATGCCGTTATCTTTAGACATGAGCCATGCAGTGCAGCACAAAATAAAAATGTTAACTCACCCTCGCTTTCATAATGAAACAACTTTTTGATCTTCCTGGTGTTTAACATCTTTTCTATATAATAGGTTTCTTTAATGTGAAAGCTACGTTCTTCTGGAGCAGAGCAATGAGGGAGAAGGGATCTTGGGAGTAAGACAAAGAACCCTCAAACCTGTGTGTATCAAATAATAAAACAAGTTAATAAATTGGTGAAAGATGCACGTTTTTCAGTTGAAGTCTGATTTTTATTGTTCACTGCTTAAGTCACTGAAGCATCGTCGAGTGATGTGAGATGATGAAAGCCAAGTCAGTGTGGACCTAATCATAAAATTGTAATGTTATTAATGGCTGTGGGATGTTGTTAGTGTTCTGCAGAATGTGAAAAATAGGCAGAATGTCTTTGGATGTGAATGATAGTTCCCTGAGTTTTGATGTTATTCGCTTAAATTTGGTAGTTTTTGTATGGTACCTATCAGTCTTTCTCGGCTGTGCAGGGAATGAATCTTTGAGCTTTGTATTTGGAGAGTAATAATAGAATTACCAGCAATTCCTATTCAGCAGTTGCATAGAAAGCCCCAGGCAAACCAGGAATTAAATAGAAATACCAGTAACTTAAAAAAGAAAAAAGAAAAAAAAAAAAAAAAAGGACCACATGCATGAAATAACAATCTCTAAAGCCATATGTTCAGAGCATAAGAATAAGAAAGAAGGTTGCCTAGTGAGGAGAGAAAAATACAAATAATAATAATAAAATCAGACTCTTCCACAGATCAGATCAGAGGTGAAAGCTGAAGAGGGATCTCATTATTCTCTCTTCTAAAAGAAGAGAAAATTGAGGGACAGCAGCCTTGATCTTCTTGAGAAGAAGATTGAAGTGAAAGACAAGGTTGGTTGTTCTCACTTCAGGAGGGTCTGAAAGCTGAAATAGCAAAATCAATTTACTATCGTTACTGTAACAATTAAACTGACGTGATGAAAAGATGGAGGAGGAGGAGGATGGCTCAGATAATCCACCCCCATAAAATATCTGTGCGTGCAGGTGGCAAGTGTTAGAACTGCCAAGGGTAGAGCTGCCATGACTGTCTTGTCTCTAACGTGACAGGCAGCTGCCTCCTCCCTGCTCTCCATCCTCTCCCTGGCTCCCTGCAGTAGCGACTGTGCTGGTGTCTACGAATGCATGCTGCACTCAGCCTGGCAGCACCTCCTCTTGTGGCAAATTGTGTTTTCTCTTAACCCCCCCCCCAGTTCTGTTTTTTTGGGTGTCCCTCAAACCGGAGTGTTTTTGCTGGTTTTGTCTGCCATACTGCTCGTGTTTGTACAATATAATAAGACATCTGCTGCCCACCAGCACTCGTCTGCGCCTCGGTGGAGCGCTGCAGTTGACTGCTATCCTATTTATATTAATTGAACATGCCGTATTCTGCATACGCCACTGATTACCCTCATTTATTTCGTCTCCTAAAGACCCAAGGATTTCTGCTGCTCGCCCTTACAGCATTGTTTTACTCATTTGGCTCCAATTAGCCTCAGCTAATGAAAATACATTATACTGAACCTCTTGTTAGCCGCTGCTGTTTCCAATGACATAATTTGTGAGTTTTGAGCCATTTCAAGTGGAGACATAAGGAATTACGTTACGTTAGTTTCTTCAGTGGGGTGGAGAAATATTAATTGTAGGCACTTGGGCTCTTTCCTTTAAAGAATACCGGTGATTTTTACTTACCTAATAAATGTTGACATAATCAGGGAGCTATCAGCACCATATGTTGGCCTTTTGTGAGATGCAGATTGCCCTGCCCGGCTGAGTAAGGAAACACTGCAGTGTTAGTGCTGTGTCTTGGTATATTTTTAAAGCATCACTCAGCACAGGCATAGTGCCTGTGAGAAAGAGCTGAAACCTGTTTTTAAAAACAGGTGGCTGTTTCCCCAGTCATTCAGGTGAGGTTATCCTTAATGATAAACAGATGCCAAAACCAGAATGTGCAACTGTGCTCAGCTACAGTGCTGTTAGCAGAGCTCTGCCCTGGGGGCTCCTGTAGTGGGGTGAGAGGAGCTGGGTGTAGCAGCTGTCTGCTTGCTGCGGGTGGGATCTCCTTCCTGCCTTCCCTTTATGGGTTCAAATATTGGGCTCTACTGATTCTGCCATACTTAATGAGTTCTGAGCTTCAAACCTGAAGGAGAGGTACGCTTCTACCCTTCAAAGGGAAGGTGTGTCTCTCTTGCTCCAAAGCACCAAGGAATTAAATAAAGAGTTAATTTGGGAAAATGTATCAAGCTGTGAAATTGACTTCATAGATGTGACATGTGCTGCCAAAAGGCAGTGCTTTGGTGTATCTGGCCGAAGCTAGGTTTTGGTGAAGCACGCTTCAGCCCTGAAGGCTATGTGCAATCTGCCTGGCTTCTTCGATAGCTGCAACATCAATGGGGAAGTTTTACAAGGTCTCCCTCTGTTTTTTTTTTTTTTATCTTCTTTGGAGGATGTTCTTTGGTTTGGACTTCTCTGACTTTTCTGAGGGTACTTTATGGTTCTGCTTTTGATAGAAAGCACAAATGGCCTAAGGGGATCTGAGAGGTAAGGCTGTCCTGCCTCAGGGGTGTTTTTCCACTGTCAGTCCTCAAAGCGTGGAGAAAAGGAGGTTGTCCAGGGCATAAGTAGCTGTTAAAAAGGAAGGGTGGATTTCAGTGGGGGGGACGTATGGGGAGGAATTATAAACTGTGGCATGATTTAAGCAACTGCCTGGTAGTGTTACACATAGGCGTCTTTGTTTGAGGCAGCAGTTGGCTGTCTGACAAGGACTGGGTGGATCAATTCTTCTCCATTAACCATTCCACTTTGTTCAGCACTGGTGCCGTGCTGGGCAGGCCTCTACCGCCACAGAGAAAGATCAGTTTCTCCCAACCTGAGGTCTCCTGTTTCCCCCATTAAGCGCAATCAATCAGCCCACCCTGGCTCTACGTGACCAAGGAAGCTGTGCAGGATGGCAGTGGTCTGGCAGGCTGAGCACCAGGCTGTGTGGCAGCACAATACTCCTGCCCTGTATGGACTGCAGCTAGCACAAGTGTGTGAGATATGGCTATCGAATGGGCAGGACAGGCAATCAGCAGGACCAGGTGCTTGGTTTGGCTCTTGTCACTATCTTTTGTCTTTGGATTTTTTTTGTATCTTTCTGAATTTTTTGGAATAGGATTGATGGGTGGAGAAGGCTGATGTGTTGCTCTCAATCCTTTAAATTTTCTGTGAGTGCTCATAAAAAAGTAAGATGGATCCTTCTCATATATTCTGTTCCTGGATTTGTACCAGCAAAGCGAAGAATGGTTTAGGAAGCTGTTCCCTTTATGTACTCTGAAAGATATTTACTTCATTAGTTAATACTCTTTATGGTGGCTGACATGGGAAGAAGATGAGCTGGCTGAGGAAATTTTCTGTGCAAGCCTGTTCCTTCCCTACCAAGTAGCTTAGCCAATTCTTGTATTAACCACTGGCATTTCTCTCACATGCATCAGAAACCCAGGGAAATGCAAGTCTGTAGTGTCCCTGAAGGTAACAAAACAACATTTTTCAGAGGATGGAAGACTAGTTAGGGAACAGTCCTAACTTCAATCCCTCATGTGGCTTATGTTCTTTTTCAGAAAGAACTTTGAAAGAGAATTAAGTGATTCAAACATTGAACATTTCTCCTTAAATAAGCTTCAGAAGGAAGAGACCTAGACAAAAAAAAAAACTTCATAAAAATCACAAAATAACATACAGAACTAAAATATTGAGTATGACAGTATGTGTTTTAATTAAGCTTTCCATCAGTTGTAGTTATGTCCTGCACCTTATCTAGCTTATTATGGAGCTTGCATTTTGTTCAGCCAATTTCTTACTCAGTGAAGACTTGGACTTGTAATCTGCACAGCCCTTCAGCTGCTGCCTTGCCGCAGAGGAGCTTTGCTAAGAAGGCTGTTCCACTGCTCAGCATATTTTGTCCTCAGCCACTACCTCCACCTATAGCTGCTGAGCATGGCAGGGCCCACACGTTGACTGTGAAGAGCTGCCTGGTGCAATTCCTCCTGCCTCCTCCAGCACGATTAATAGAATGGCCCTACCTGTGATGGCACATAGCGGCCCTGGCCTTGTGTTCTTCCATCAGAGCTCCCTGGTTCTACTGTGTGTATGCTTAGGGGAAGGTGCTGAGTGTGTTCCAGCATGCAGATGTCTGTTTTCTCTGGTGCTGGTCCTGCAGCACTTTGCTCTAATGGATGCACTTGTGTTTTCCCGAGAGTTAAAGGAAGGAGTTAAGCTAATAATCTGTCCAGAGTGGCAAGATGGGCTTTAGGGATAACACTACATTTTGTTCTGTCTTGTGGATCTGTGTCTCCTTGTAGAGGTACTGTCAGCCGGGCCTGAGGGTGGTGACCCAGGGCTGCGGTGCAGGTTGGAGATGCAGACTGGGGTTAAAGACAGGGTGAGTGAGGGGAGACGGTCCTCACTGCCTTGCATGTGGCTCTGGCAAACCACGGCATGGTGGAGAGCTCTTGGGACAAGTCTGGCTTCAAGACTATCCTGTGCAGGTGATCTTTTGCTTTTCTGAGATTAAAAAGCAATAAATGACTAGAACCGTGAGAAAGAGGGAAGGGAGAAGGTGATCGAGGAAGTTTTGCATGTGGAGGGGGTCGGGAGCCAGAAGGGCTTATGCTGGCAACACAATTCTGAGCATATAGAGCAAGAAAACCTACTTGAAAAATGACTTTTCAAATGAGAAGTGTTCTTTAAATAAGAAAGCTGTAGGTGGCTGCTCTTCTCCGTTAGGATGTGACACAGTTGTCATCTTGCAAACACTATCTGTAATGTTCAGAGTTCCACAGCTCAATTTTTGTTTTTCTTTCTTTTTAAGAAGGAAGATAGAGTGCAGTAGGAAAAATAGAAATTATTTGGCAACATTCGACTAATATGTACCTTTTAAATAAATCCACCATGACACAGAGTGAGAGCTGAGTGGGGAGGTTGGTAGGAGGACAGCCTTATTGATCATATTATGAATAGTGTTGTGCTAATGTTGCAGAGGCAATATCCGAAGAGTTATAGTATTTGGCTTGATGTGAAAGACGTGTGTTTGTGTGTGTGTATGTCAATTCATGTTTTGGTGAGTTCTTCTTGCCATGTTTTGATGTGAACGTTAAAACATTATGGCCAGGTTAAATCCAAACTGACTGTAGTGCTTTGCTGAGAGGTAGATCCAGCCTTATTAAATTCCACCACTTCTAGTGTTTTAGGTGTTATTTGATTGCCTTTATTGACCATGGAAGGGCATGATAAACAATTGTACTACATCTGCCTGAATATGATGGCTGAAGAAGCAGGTTTAAAGTTGACATGAATAAAAGACACAGCCAGCTGTGAAAGCTGTAGCTGACATCTGTCCAGGAGCCTGCGGTTTGATGACAGCATGTCCATGCATCTAGGCCATGACCTGATGTCTGTGCAATAGTGCCACACAGCAGTTGGTAATTCTGAGTGCAAATCTAAGACTGTATTCTCTCTTCTCCTTATTAAGGATGATGGCAATATCATTTCCATGTTAATTACCCAAACTCACAGCCAGTGTATCTGGAGGGAAATCTAGGAGTATTGTGGAGTTTACTTGCTAAAATATGGCCTTAATGGCCTTCATTTGAAAGAGGATTGAATAATTTCACTAAATTTTAGTGCAAATGTCCTGGGTTTGCCTCCCCAGTTAGGTGGTTTTACACCCCTTCCCCTATTTTTAATTGAGGCTCACTCTGAGCGTACTTTACATTTGGTGTAGGAAGAAAAACTTTTGACGAGTTTATTTTTTCAGAGCTCTAGTGTCACTGTTCTTACTGGATTGATAATCTTAATGGGATATGCTTGGAATGGTTCCAAATCCTAATTTTGGAAATTGAATTGTTTTAGTGATTAAACAAAGTAACTGAGGGCATCACCCTATTAAATAAGATATTTCATGCATGTGATTAATTGTAATCTCAATATAAATCCTTTTGATTTAGAGATTAATGTTGATTCTTTGCTTTGAATTTACTGTCCATTTGTTTTGTTAATTAAAATTAAAGGTAGAAGACAGATAGCTGAGGAACCTCTTCAGGATGTTGATGTTCACTTTGTTAAATAGAACATTTTTCATTAGGAGTCTCAGAACTAATAGGCTTGGTATAACCATATTAACCCTCAGACAATAGAGGATAGATTGTATGGGTTTTCTATTGCTGGCTAAGCTTTACATGCTTCAGATTGCTTAAAAAATATTAGTATCTGATATTCTGTCTTGAATGCAGTCTTTTTCAAAATTAAAAGATAGCATTTGAAAAATAGCTTCTTCTTTTAAGGATCAAAATTTCTCCATCATAGAAGAGCATGTATTTTAAATTATATCATGTTCTAAAGTCAAGATAAAGTAGTGTGTGGGGATAAAAGCAGCATCTCCTCCTCAGCACTTCCATTCATGTGGGGCATCTACCACCTGGTCCTGGTCCACCTGGATGCAGTATCATATCAAGTTTTATAAATGTTTATCTTTTCATTACTCGGCTGTTAACCTAAATCCACTGGAGTGTGTTAATGTACTCTGCGTGTGTTATCTCTGAGCTTGGGTATAAAAGCCAGGAACAGTACAGGGTGATATTAGTGGAATATGTGTGTTTCCACTCAACGTCAGGCAAAACGTTGCCTCAGTGTATACGCAATGCTTCATAATATACAAAGAAACCATAGAAAAGATTTGTCTTGGTCATGTGGGGAAAGTATAGAATAGGTCGTTTAACATTATAAGCTTTTTAGTGCAAGGACATTGTGGGCTTTTTGTGGAAACACATATTACTGATAAAGGCACAAAGCTGCTTTGTATTAATGACGTGTGTCATGATACAACGTGATGATCTTAATTCATCTTAATAAGAATGCAAATTATTGTGACAGCACAGCATTATTGGAAGTCACTTGAGATCAAATAATGATGAGCAATTCCCATATGTCACCAGCCTCATGCCTAATAGTGGCTTACAGCCGTAACATCTCATGCTTGATTTCTAAGTATTGAGACAGATTGATAGAGGTGCAAGACTGGAGAGAACCTGGAGGAAAAAAAAAAAAAACAACAAAAAAAAGTAGTCCACAAAAGAGCAATCAAGTGTACTGAAACAATCCTTGATGGATGTTTGATCTGACTTTTTAGCTTTCTCTTGTTTTGATGGTGTTCCATCCCGGCATCCGCTTTGTCTATCTTGTGTTGTAGTAGAAAGCTGTTCTGCACTCAAATACGTAGACCGTGTGTCCTGAAAAGTCTTTTGCATGAGGCAACTCCTTAGGAGCTGTTCAGAAATGATGCAGTGTTATGTTTGTCATGAACTGTTGTACATTCAGAATTGTGAAGATGCTATCCCATAGTAGAAATGTGAAAGATGGCCACAACAGGCTTCTCTAAGACTGATTTGTATGCTGAAATCCACAGCAAAACCTTCCCTAGTTCCAGAGTGATGGAAAGGTGGCAGGAAGATGGGGGCTGAGGTCTGTTGAGTGTTGTTGTCAACCATGCTGATGTTATGCCACAGCCCCTTAGTGGCCTAGGGGCCTCAGTCCATTGTGGCTCACAGCAAGGCTTTATTTGTACCTTCCTGGGTGAAAAAGAATAAATGGCACAGGTTCTTCAGAAGGAGAGCCTTTTATAATTCTTTATCAAGTACAGAAGAAAGACTAATATTCAGTGTAAAATAAGTTTTAATGCATTTTCAAAATAATGAATTAAAGTTAGCATGTTTTGATGAAATATTTTATCAAAAAAGATGGACAATTACAATATGTGTAAAGAGTCTAGCCACCACTTTGATAATCAGAGTTTAAAATTTATTAAATTGTGAATGGTTAGAAATTCTGTTCCACTGCACGTCTGGCATTACTCATGCAGTAAATATTGTTAAGCATGCTTAAAGCATAAACTCAGTCCTGTATTTTCTATCTACTGTCATGAAAGTATATTTCCCTTATGAAAACTGAAGCTAAAGTTAAGCTTAAGTAAACTTAAACTAAAGTTTCCAACACCAAGTACAGGCAAAACCCTCTGTCATTTCCATTTTGCAAAGAGTGTAACGTCTGTTGAAAACTTAAGGAGTATTTTCAGAAATCCTTACAGGATATTCTCTGGGCATGCAGTGCATAAACACAGCAACAGGTAAACTGTTCAGTGAGGCTCACGATTCAAAGCAACTTCTTGCTGTCTTGAACCATGCTTTCTCACGTGTCCCCTGTGACCGTAACTTTCTTAAAGAACTGTTGCTGGTTGTAGTTTACCTTCCAGCTCTATTTAAAACTTTCTTCTTTGTTTTCCAGATGTGCACTATACTGTGTGTTTATGAGGCAAGCAGGGCTTGGGCCCCAGTTCTGAGCACAGTCAGGAGATTGTCTGGTGTCCTTTTCAGTTGTGCAAACACAGCTGGATGGGAGATGGCAGTTAAGCATTTCCTCTCTGTGATTTGGGTTCCCAGAGAAGTCAAAGATAATGATAGGGGAATGCTGTCCTAATTTAGGTTTTATTGGAGCAAACCTACCACTTCCTCACCACTACAGAGATGTGTGCTCTTACAGGTCCGAGCAGTATGAAATTTCCTAATTATCCTGTGTCGGTGGAGAACTTCCCGTGGAGATCAAGTAGATGCTGAGAACCTAGAGAATTACCTATTTATCCTTTTATATGCTTTGTATAAGAGCAGAGAGGGAGGAAAGACTGGAAATGAGGCTTTTATCCTATTGTCACAATTAATTTAGGAATGCAAAGTCATCCACCTTATGAATGGTTGGGACAAATGAGTCAGTCATTCTTTGTCTAAATGATGTGCCTCCATGACAAACAGGAGTCTGCCTGTGGAAACTGGACACTTTTGATCACATCTCATCCACAAGTTTTGATAAAGTGATGGTGGTTCCTGGGCAGTTGACTGTTCTCATGCAAGCAGGAGGTGCTCTTTCCTTATCAAAAGTAGCTGCTGTGCACAACCCCCTGGGCTCTTCCTGTCCTCCTTTGTTTTGTAAAGATTCTCTCACCTGCTCTGGAGATTGCTGCCTGCAATTTTTAATGTATTTGAGGAGAATTTTGTCCAAGTCTGATGGATTGAGTAAAATTTGGCCAGCCCAGCCATTGTTCTGTTGTGGTGTGTGCTCTTCCTTCCATTTGTTACCCCTAGAGTCTGAAGGTGCTGCTTTCACTTTTGGGGAAATCTTTGGCACAAGGGAGCTTCGTCTTTTTCTCTTCGGGAAGAAGCTGTTGCTTTCCTTTGTTACTACTTGTAAGCTGATGAAGTGGTTCTTGCTGTGTTTTGTCCTTCTCTAGTTATCTTTGTATCTTGTCTTTAATGCACTTTGATTGATGTTGGTTCTTTTGTATTCCTTGGTCATGTATACTTGCTTTTGACGTATGATTTATGTTCCTTTCTGTTTTCAAGTGCTGAAATAACTTCTGGCCTGCCTTGGTGGTCTTGCTATGCATTCTGTTCCTCTCTGTATCAGAAGAGATGTTTTACTTAAAATAATCATGTATGTATATGTGCCTACTTTTTTATTGCTCTAATCTAAAGTGTTATTTATTATCCCCATATGTGAAATTCTCCACTGGTATTCCTGTTAGTCAGGAGAAGAGCTGAAATAGCTTCCCTTCAGTATTTCCTCTGCAGTTTTTGGAGGGAGTAAACAGAAGGCGATTCCTTCAAGAGGTTACCCCATGGAATTCCAATCTGTCTGTGTGGCACTGTGCTGCGTTGCCAACATAACATAGCTGAAGTTCTCTACCTTCTGCACCAGGGAATGGAATGGTGGCTTCCTTTCTGCTGTGCTTTTTGATCTAATCTTTGAGCTATACACAATAAGACTACAGCAAAGACATCACAATTCTTTCTTCTGGTTTCACTTTTATATATATCCTTGAAACTGAACTGAATATTCCTCTGCATTCTTCCTCAAAAATAATCTGCTCTCAGCTTTATAGAGTTTGTCCAAGAATATCTCCTGTAGTACTTGTTCAAATATTAGATTCTAATTCTTCCCTTCTTTGTCACACTTAGAGTTACTATATAGACATTAAATAAGTGTCACGAAGTTGCTCACTGCTGCATCATCTGATAGACCCTATTACAGTTTCTTATCACTTCCTCAGATTTCAGCCCTCTGGGCCAGATCGTTGCTTTTTGAACATAAGAATTTCGGTATCCGCTGTTGTTCAATCTAGCTTAAAATCTTTCCCACTTGATAGGCAAGCCGTTATTTCCTATCATACTCTTCTTATCTCTTCAGAAACACTTCTTTGTGGGATCACATCCCCTAGTTGAAGAAGCCAAGGATGTCTTGCTGGTGCCATCTGTACAGCTATGCATTTGTTTTCGAGAGGCATCTGTCTCTGTCAGGAACAACCCATGGGCTTCACGCCTGGCCTCCACCCAGCCTCCATCAGTCGTAGCTGAGAGGGTGACTTGTACCCTCCAGCTCCTCTCTGCTGGGAGTCAACAGGATATTGGGAAAGAAGAGGATGGGCTGTGCGTGTGGGAGGGAAGAGCTTGCTGTAAGTGTGGCTTCAAAGACTTCTGTTCGGTATTAAAATTTGTAAATGGAGGCAGTGTGGTATTAGTACAATGTAATTAGAAAAAGTTTATCGGTCGGAATATCAAGTTGGAAAGGAAATTAAACTCTTTTAAGCTGCCTTAATGTGGAATTCCTAATTGCTGGGCAGTGCTTATTCAGAACAGAAATCCTTCTTCGTGTCACTTTTCTTATACAGTGGTGGCAGCACATAGAATAGTAAAGCAGCATTTTCAATCAATTAAACACAGTGTATTTATTTTACGTATGTACATACCTATAGTTTTCCCAATGTTACTGCTTATTAAACTGCAATCTATCATCATAATTTCTCAATGACTTGAAAATTAACCTTATGCTCTACATAAATACTCAGTTCTCCATATAACAATCAGAAGAAAGCCTGGAAAAAGCTATGAATAATGCAGCATTTAATGCAAAATATGCAGAGGAGATAATTGGTGAAATGACCTTTCATTTGTGGCAATAACTTTGTACTTCTGCTATAGCTCTCCCTCTTCCTCCACTCCCTCTCCCTAACTACACACATCTTTTTGAGCTTATTGTTTTGAATAATGACGCTTATTGATTGGCAGATATCTCACTTGAAGGAAACCATTTTTAGGAGCTATTCCCTGCAAGTACATTTCTGCCTGGAGTGGAAATGCCTGAGACAGCTTGTCAGTCGGTGAGCTAAGGTCTTGATAAACACCTCTGTGATGGCCCAAGCTGACTATTTTGGAGCTGTGACTGCGGCATAAGTGTGCTCTGGGACACTGCTGCATCACTCCTGAATGTTGAAATGTCTCTTTGAGTAGGAACCAATGGTCTTTATGATTTTTTTAGGGATTACTATGTACTGCCAGAAACTTGGATTTTCCACGGCTGTCAGTGAAGTGCCTGAGACAAGGAATCATATCCCAAGTCCAAAGGCTTCTGCACAGTCACAGTGTGCAGACTGGGGGAAGGCGTCAGTTGGGTGAGCTGAGCAACGCAAAGTATGTTTGGAAATGGCTTTCAGCCACTGAAGCTCAGGGATTTAGCCTGTCATGTGTGCCCTCCTGTGCCAGCTGCTCCATCATGTAATGGTACTTGTGAGAGGGGAAGCAGACAGGTCTGTGCTTGGTGCAGAAGTGGGATGATTTGCCTGGGAGGCAGAACAGAAGGCTGGGATGTTGTGTTTGATTTTCTAGAAGAAAGGAGGAGGCATCCTCCCCTCCCTGGTTAGTTTAGTGCCATCAGCTGGATTCATCGTGGTGAGATCTGCTAATTCACAGGACAACTTAATACTGAAATTAATGCTGGATGAGTGGGGTGTTTGTCTGAGGGAAGGCAATTCCACATACCCCAGTTTTCTTGCAGATGTTGTGCCACAACATCCCAACAGCCAGAACCCAGAGGGTGATTGCGTGGCAGTGCTCCTTGCAGCCTGGCCTGACACCCTCTTGGCGTCAACCCCAGCTGCTGCTGTTGGAGGAGAGGGTTGCTGTTCTGTACACACCTTTCTGCTGTGCTCTGTGCTGGCAGCAGTCACTGTGCTTGGACAAATGTGACCCAGCAATGCTTACCAACCAGCTCTAATGAAATGTATTGAGACCTTTATATAAAAGCATCTCTGTGAACACAAGCTTAGGAAATTATGCATCTCATAGGCAATTAGTGCATTCAAATGAGCTGAGACTTTTCTTGCCTTTCGTACTCGAGGAAATGCTTTGGATGCTACAGCTTGGGCAGTCAGAGCTTAATTACATTGTTTAATTCCTATCTGAATGTACATAAGTGGAAAGCATATTTCTGAGCTGCTTGCACTTTGCTTTAGTGCTGTAGGAAGCTGAACTTTAAGTACAATTCTGGAAATGAATGTCTGAGCACTGAATTCTGTAAGAACTCAGAAGAAGATTACTTGTAAGGAGAAATAGGGCTGAACTCACAGAAAACTCCTCTGTAAAGGTTTTTCAAATCAGCTCGCCTGATATCAGTTCTTTCTTTTATTGGGATGGAACGTAAAACGTTTGTTTTCAGCACATTCAGACATATTCCAACATATCTCAGCACCAGACTGCTGTCCTGTTGTTATTGTTCTATTACTTTATACCTATATGCATTTTTTTCTGTATGTTAAAATAATCTGTGCTGAAGAGACAGTTTGTGTTTCACAGTGGAAAGGGGAGACCCAAAAGCTTCCTTAAAGTCATTTTCCTGTTTATGTTACATCTAGATCGCTCTTGGAACAGCCTGAGTGACCGCTTGCATTCCAGAAGCAGCAAAGCATTAAGGCCTTGGTGCCAGCAAGGGTGTATGGTGCCATGGAGATTTATGTCAACTGCTTATTCGGTCTCAGAAGTGCATTAAATGAGAGTGGAAAGGGATCTTGGCTTACACCGTTTAAAATACTCTGGAGCTGAGAACTGTTTGTTCTTGCTTGTGAAACACCACTCACTGGAGTAATCTGTCAATTTCTGTGCAAGTCTTTGGAGGAGGGGGCTTGTCACTGATAAACCGAGCCAACACCTAAGGAGTTCTAACTTGGAGAAAATGGGATCTGATAAGGTTATGGTATTTCACATTTCTAGCAATGTTGATATGGTGTGCATTCTGCAGATACAGCCAGGATACTCTTTAGAAAAGCAAGATGGATGAGATTTTAAGGTTTGTTTGTGTTTTAATCAAGTCTCTGTTCTTAATATTTCTCATTTTGTGAGAGTGGTATCAAATGTTTCCTTGTTGTTCTTGCACTATGTAGGTAGCTAAAAACAAGATGAAAAAAAAAAAAAAACCAAGCAAGTTTGTGATCCTTTTTAGTCATTTATCAGCCACACCTCCCTTGAATTATCTGATATTACTGTGGTACGCCTTCTCCAGAGATTTTCAAGACATTCCTTAAGGAAACCAGAATGATGAGATCTTAGGGCATTACAATGAAGAAAAACAGTATTGAACTTCATACCACAGCTACAGAGCCTGTTTCCTTATGATACGTTTGCTGACTCCTAAAACCATTGCAGTGAAGTGAGCCAAAGGCTTATATTCCTATGGAACTAGAAAGCTTTACAAGATGTTCTTTGGAGCTTTTAGGATAGCCCACAGCAGCTCTGTGCCCAAAGATGCTCCATGGGCACTCTGCTGTAGCAGTACTCGCAGTGGGTACCCAGCAGGCCACAGAGGCCCCATACTTACAGGTGAAGGTGGAGGCTGTGTGTAACTTCATCATGAGCTGGCCTTTACAGTACAATCTTTAACCCATGTACCATTGTGTGTAAGTAAAGTGCTCCTTGCCTTCTGTCTCCGTGAGAAAGAGATGGGAGAGGTGATGCAGAAACCATTCAAGTTGTGCACTGTCACCTGCGCTGTTCCAGTAAATCACGTCTGTCTAGCCTGAGACTTGTTTTTATTCACCATGCTTTTTAGGATCTCTAAAGCTCGTTTTTTTTGTGTAAGAACTGATGTGGAATTAGATAATCAAGACAGAACTGACCACATGCTCTTGGAATTTGCTGCTTGTGTGCCGTTTACCCATGCCTTTTCAAAAAGACAGGCTATATATATGTATCAGTGTTTGTATGATTAATTTTCCATTAGAGGCTAGCAAATGATTACTGTGTCTCAAAACACAAAGGTTTTTTTTTATATGTAACTTCTATAAAAATCCTATCAACAATACACAGATTAAAAGCAACACAAGAAAAACATGAATAACAAACAAGTGCAAGGAAAAAAAAAAGAATTCAAATGTTTTTTTAAAATATATTTAGAAACTATCTACATTTTTAAGCTGTAGACCTGCTCATTGAGAACACATATTTATGGAGAAGAGTGAACCTTGAGAAAGCAGGAAAGGGTGGAGATTCACTGCTGGGAGTGCTTGAAAGGGATTTTCTTTCTCTGAGACAGCATTTATTATGTATTTTTGGACACTAGTCAATCCTATATAATTAAAATATGTGGGAAGGACTCAGAGCTTTTTAAGAGAAGAAACTGCAGAGCTAAATGACGTAGGTGAACAGATATGATATTGGCCTTGTAACTAGTATCACCTCATAACCAGACTTTCCAGGCTGTTTTGTCTGATCGGAGGAGCAATGTGTGCTGTTGATATTCAGAAGTGCTAAACAAATGATTGTTGTACACATGTGCAAAATGGATTTCTCAGTGGTGAATAATGCTGCTTAGTGGAGACTACCATATGGATTGGGGAATTCATTATCATCACACTCTGCTAACAGAGTGGGTAACAATTTCAGCTAGATGGTGGGGACAAAAAAATCTTAAACTAACATAAAGTTGCTTACGTTCATAGCTGTCTGTCAAAGAAAAGCAATTTGATCCCAGTTTTTTTCTCTTCCTGTTGTAGTTGCGTGGATGCCACTTCCAAAGTAAAGAATAGCTTGCTATTTTATCTGTAGTTTTACATGACATTTCTTAAATAACAAGATATACGGATAGAAAGTTTTAGGTTACTGCTATAAAAACGTCATCCTGTATTTAAATAAATAAATAAGTAAATAAATTGATGCATTAGTATATGATAATGAAGCACTTTGATTAAAAGCATCCAACAGTCAATGATGTATACAAGCTTGCTGGAAGACCACGGGAGTATAATTAATTATTAGCTGTTCTTTTTTAAGGCCTAGTTGCTCTTCGCAGAATTGATTTTTGAATGGTGAGGAAGAAGCAAGCAGTTGTGAATGCTACACAGTTAAATATATGGATGTTGGCAGGAGCAGGAGGTGTGTGATGGGTGATGGAGTACAAAGCCTTTCACCTGTAGGCACTTTCTTAAACTGAAGCCAGATAAGTTGTTGAGATGATGAAGTTGTTGCTGATGAACGAATTCAATGCCAACAAGCTTAGATGCAGTGGATGTGTAGCTGTATCTTAAAAATCACAAATGTTGCTACAACTCCCACTGCATACAATAACTCTCTGTGGATGCTTAGTTTTACTTAATGAGATGCTCACTTAGTGTAATCCATAAGAAAATCATATTGTTTTTGTGTGGAGTTTTGTTTTGGTTACTGAGCCCATCTCCTCTGCTCTCTGCCTAAATAAAGGGATTGGGTTAACGTAGTTTATCCCCTTTTCTGAGAATGATACGTGCTTTAAATTTAGCTTTTCAGAAGAGAATAATTCATATGTCCTAGAAGAGACTCTTGCTGGAAACTAAGAAATTGTTAGATACCAAGGACTTTCAAAATGTTTCATTTCATTCAGTCATTTGATTTAATGAAAAATCATGAGAAGCTGGAGGTAAGGTCGGTGATATTATGGATAAGATCTGTTTATTCAACAGTGGCTGTTTGGCTAATTTGGTTCCCTGAACTGTCGTCTGCTGTTGAGGTCAGCTGATATGAGTGAGCTTATAAAGGAGCTGTGTCCTCCTCAACTCCTCTTCCAAGTCCTTCACTTGTACTTCTGGTCTAGTTGTCTCTAGAGAATATAGATATGTATTCGTGCAACCACAAGTGGGGAAAAAAGTGGTGTTTGCAAGCAGTCTGCTGGCAAAATGTACCAAACCTTTGAAAAAGCATCTCTATTTGTAGGGAAGAAAGTCTGTTGTTGATATCAACCCAAGAGAACGGGAAGAGGGACCAGCATGATCATGAGGAAAACAGCCTTAACATACTGTAGAATCTCATTTCAAATATGGATGAGAAACTTTACTTGTAACTTGTTCTACAGCAGAAGCTTTTTTATTATTTCAAACTGAATTCATTTAAAGTTGTCAAATGAATTTTGGATGTTCTTTTGCTGAATACAACTTGGAGAGCCAAATCTGATCTTTCTTACATAGATATATACACTGCAAATGAATTCTACTGAAAGTAAAAATAATTTTAAAAAATTTAGGAAGGACTCCTCTCTTCCAAAAATTAAAAAAAGGGAGAGGGGGAGAAAAACTCTGTCCAACCTTAGAAGCGTTTAGTGATCATTTGAAAAGCAGATGAAAAATTCTAATGGATTTGTGGATTGTAGTTGTACCAAATTCATGCTAGTTATATGGATATCCCATGAAGAAAGATACGGAAGTTTGAAATGTTGAGATTCTCTGCATGTTCCAGAACTTGTTACCCTTAGCTGATTCTAAAATCTGTTCTCATTTTTTGTTCTGGCCTATATCAAAAGAAGACAATGGTGCAATTAGACTTAAGTGTTGTCCTGTTACTTTTGGATGAGAAATTCTGTATTAGAGCAGTTTTCTTCAAAAGCAATGTTAACTGGAGCAAGGGAGAAAATGATAGGCATTATTTACCCAGACAGTCCTTTGCACAATGAATAATAATAATAACTTAGGCAGCAGTGGCTGGCAGTCAGGGCTTGGACTTTTTTCTTTTTCTATTTGGGACACATCTGTTTGGGGCAGCTGCAAGGACAAGGGTCTGGGGAAGGAGCAAAGCATATAAGTCTGGGTGAAGTTTTTATTAAATATGTAAAGGAACAAAAAACTTTGGACTGTTTGCCTGACAAGTTCCATCCTGTGCTGAGTATATGACTAGGAGGGCAACTTTTCAGGCTTCTGTTAACAGCCCAGGGTATAGCTTCATGCATAGACTTATTCCACGTGGCAAGGAGTTTCTCGTCTTTCAGCCGAAACCTGGGAGCACTTGGGCTGCAGATCTACCATGAAACACAGTGGTTCCTGAAGGCCCAGCCTCAGGGAGGGATGATGCTGGGAGGTGAGGATTTCTTTTCCTTCCTCTGAATGGGAAGGGGATCTGTGCTTGGAGGGAGGTCTCTTCCTTGCTATTCAGCTGGGAAACAACCAGAACCCAGCCATGGTAATAATCATCTGTTCTTCCTGGAGCACAGGGTATTTTTTTTCTTTTTCTTTTTTTCAGTCAGTGCGGTCTCACTGCCGCTTACTACATAGCTTATTTCATACATGAAAATAATAGTTTGTAAATGACATTTGAGGTTAACTTTTGCTTACATGTCATAAAGAGAAATACCTTATAATTATTATGGTCCCCCAGTAAATTCACTATTATTACCTAGTTATTCTGGCCATATGGATTATACCATATTTAAGGTCCCAGTTCAATAAAAGTACATCTGGTTCCTGTGCTGCAAGAACCTATTAAAGACTGAGGAAACCATGCAAATAGATTTATATGGTCTTTTGTTGGATTTTACAGTGTTTAATTGACCTTACTATTGAGAGAAACCATGACAAAATCTAAATTCTGGAAGTAGCTACTACAAGTGATAGTCCTGTAGTTACTACAGAGTTAATGTCTGCTGCTTTTCTGTTGTTACATATTTCAAAGGTCTCATATGGCAGAGTCTCCTTCACTTCCTTTGGGAGAATATTCTACAGTCTAATAGAACTCAATATCAGGAAGTCGTTGACCACAATTTATGTAACTGCATGTGTTTCTTATGGATTCCTCCTTTGGCCATGCAAAATTTGTCATGGAGCTTCCCCCAAAATAATAATAATAATAAAATATAAGTGATGCTAGAAATAATTCTGAATGTCTACAAGGCTGGTTTATTAAATGAAGTTGAAAATGGGTCAAAGTTATGTTTAGAAGGAGAGATTCTGCAGCTGGAATGAGTAGCAGACCTCTTAAAGTTCTGCTCAGGGAGAGAAATGTAACGGGAACTATTTAATAGGTGAAATATTCTGCTTCCTCTATGCTGACAGGCTCTTGGCCAAGCAGACTCTATTGCTGCCACAGTTTTCTAGTGTTCCTGGGCACTTCAACAAATCTTCTGTCATAAAACAGATTTTTCCTCATTTTGTTTTAGTGCACCTACCTTCAGAATTTGCATGTCTAAATTTGTTCTGCACATTTACATACAAACGGTTTAAGGGTTTCTCCTACTTTAGGTCAACGTACTGAGTTCTTGCCCCCTACCAGAAACGTGTGGGCTCATGTGAACTCCTGCCAATGCCTGTGAAATTGTGTGTGGTCTTTGCTGTCAGATGTAAAATCCATGCTAGAACACAGAACTCGCACTTCTCTTTAAAAGATGGGAGAAAGCCAATGTTTCTCAGACTCTAAGCTGCTGCCTGGAAGTTTCTTTGAGAAATCACTGCAGCTATGTGCCTCAGCTCTTCTCTTTCCCTCCTCCCTCAAAAGTAAATTTTTAATGAGGATCTGGCTGGTTCTGTATCTCTGTTTCCAAAGCGAGGGAGGAAAAGTTTTACTTATTAAGATATTTGTCTAAGATGGTTCTGGATCATTTTCTCATCAGTATGACAACTTCTTTTTTAGCTTTGGGCTCTTTCAGCTGTTATTGAAGTGTAAAATGATAAACTCTTTTTATCTGAAAAGATTGTGAGACTTAATTCCATAAAGTAGCAAGATGAAGTTAATTTCTACTAACCAGTTTTAAAGAGTGAAAACTGCAACTTCTTAAAGCATTCTTTGCCTCTCTGTCAGAAGAGGAGGAGTAAAAAACTTCGGAGGAAACATGATCTGGTAACACGTGTAGAAAGTGAAATTATAATGCATGAGTGGTAACTAGCACACTGCAGCTGAGTTATTATGTGGTCAACTTACTGTAGCTGGAGGCAAAATAGGAAGAGTTGTCCCTATGATTCGTTAGTTCTTTCATTAGGATTTCCTTGGTACTGTCTTCCAGGGACATGGACTAAGTTATATGCTCAGGAATATAAAAATCTTATTTCTTGTTCTGGAAAAAAACATTCATACCATGTGCCTCTGACCTTCAATTGTGCTAGTGCCCATAATACGGTTCCTTTGTGCAGTAGGGTATGACATATTTTCTTCTACGTAGCCTGAATACACAGAGTTTTCTGAACTTTTTTTTTTTGAGTGAAGTGGTGTCTGAATATAGACTAGTTTTGATGTGTGAAGGAATACTTTGACTGCAGCTGCTGCTGGCAGTACTGTGAGTGAAAAGGAGGAAAGAATGAGAGAAGCCAAACTTGGAAATTTCAAGATAACAGGAGGGAAAGGTAGTGTAGGAAAGGAGCTTCTGAGGAAGAAAGCTAGAGGCAGGGGTTCTGGGAGCCAGGCTGTGTGCCTTGCTGTGAGCCAGGGAAAATGGTGGAGGAGCCAGGAAGATGCTCCCAGCTTGGGAGCTGTGCCACTGAGAGCAGCTGCTTCCCTCGGTTCAGTTTTTGGCCTCAGCTCCATGGCTTTGGCATCGGGACGCTGCCAGGGGAGGGAGGTGGGGAGCCTTCAACATACAGCATGCTCCCAGCATCAGTGCTTCCCACGAGCTGTGTTCTGTGGGAGCACAGGAATGTTCGCCTCCCCTCTGTGTGGTGGCCAGGACCATAGGAAATGATAATATTCAGTAGGACTGGCTGGACCAGAAGAACTATCCCAATGTGTTATTTTCCAAAAATGTGAATGTTTTGCAAAAACAGTGACCTCTTTCCTGTCCTCCAGCTCCTCAAATATATCTGCATACACGGGATGGGTGTTTGAGATTATCTGCCCAGTCCTTGTAAGAGGAGAGCAAAGTACAAGTACAGTAGAATTGCCCATTAAAATGAGTATCTAAAATCAGTTGTTGTGATGAAATTGCTTTTGTGTTTATGACAACTTCTTCGAAGCGTTCAACTTTGACCAGGGTCTGTCGAGTCACTTTACACTTCTGTCTCATGCATGAGAAATGGAAGGTTCTAACTATATTCATTAGTTTGTTTATTTTGTGTAAGATGTGCAGGTATTCCATATTCTACTGAATAAAAGAAAAAATGGTCCCTAGGAAGGCAATATGTTTATGGTCAGAACATCTGTCTTTAATGTAAATTGGACTATCTTCATGCATTTTCTCATGTGCTGTGTTTGCACGTTTTTGTTTATTATTGTCAGATGAGCTGCCTTTATAGAAAGGACATGATCTATTAACTATTTACATACACACATCTGTCTTATATGGAAATCTACTGGCACAGGGAAATGTGTCATAGCTTATAAGTATGCAGGTTCAACAAGCTGCTGCTCTTGTGAACTGCAAATGATTCCCTTATTAACCAGCTTGCAAGCAGCATGCACTCATCTTTGCAGCTCAGACTCCCATTTGCATTCTGCCAGGCTGCAGTTGTGGTCTTCACTCCTTCCTAATGTTAACGTTAGCCTAGGCATCCCCAAAAATGAAGGAGAAATAAATTATAAAATGAAATCTTTCTACAGAGGAAATGCATTAACTTGGTTCAGCTATTCCAGTTTGGAAGCCCAGGAATGGCAAGAAGCTCTTTCTGCTTTTCCTTTGAGTAGATTTCTAGCCCTGTTTGGTATGGTTTGGTGTGGTTTGGTTCATGGTATTCTTCATAAGAATGCAAACAAATCCAAAAGGGAAAAAAAAAAAAGAGAACATTTAAAATTGAGCCCAGATTTTCATATCTCTCTACCTGATGCTTTATTAACGTTTGAGTTTGACAGCAGTAGAAAGGCTGAAGTTAGATGGTTTCTTGTAGTAATATGCTTGTTGCCACATACTAGACATTGTTTCATGTTCATCTACATAGGGCAAGAAATGTTGGGTGTATTGGAGAGTAACAATGAAGAGAACAGCCTGAAAGTAGAAAAGATGTCAGTGTTGCCCGGAGTAAAAGGAGAGACACCACGAGGCACACCTGCTGGTGAGCTGTGTAGAAACACCATGAAGCACTAAGGCAGCAGATCTATACGTTCAGCCTCCTTCCTCAGAGCCTTGAGCTCAGAGCTACCCACAAAGGTGGTTCATGGCTCAAGATCCAAATCCAGCCTTGCAGCTTCCTTCAAATTCCAAAACTGCAAGGTAAATGTTCACTTTTTTGTTGCATGGTCACAAAACAGCACTCTTCTTCTTACCGTGTTTCCCAGAAAGCAGGTAGCTGTGCTGTCATGTCAAAAATATTGCTTATATAAGTCCTTTTTTTTTTTTTTTTTCTACCCAGCAGCCCTCAGAGCAGCAGCAGATTGCATGCATAGGCTTGCACCAGCCTGCACAGAGACGGAAATTTCTAGCTCTGACTTCTCATCCTCACTTAACCTATAGCTGAAGTGCTGCCAAGAAGAATTTCTGCCCTCTTAGTTTCCAATCTTTTGCTTGTTGGTATCTTGAAAGCAAAATTCAGTTAAGGATGGATTGATTTCTGTAGCAAGCTATTACTTCACATATACTGTATTTATTCCCTATTAAAAAAACAAATATGAAATATCTAATTATCTGATGCACTTTGGAAGGAAGACTACAAATATTTGAAAAAATCACATGAATTTAGGTCTTGTATATTTTTTTGAATGCGGATTGAATGCAGCTGGCTCTGACTGTGCTTTTCTGGCTTGCTGTCAGCCTTTAAGAATACCATTCTTTTAAGCTGAATAAATATCGAACAAGCTGAGAGATAATAAAAGCGTTATTTAATAGCGTATTCCCAGCGGCTTAGGAAAGGTTGCAAACCCTGATATCTAGTTAGTGGCCTCAGTGGCTTTCTAGCAAGTTATTTAACTATCCATTTATTCATTTAATTTATTGCAGTTAATGAGAGCTAAAATGCAGCCACAGGATTCAGGTTCCCAGAAAAACAGACATAAATTATGACCAGGTTTAAAGAGCATGACTTATCAAGCGATCATCCTGGCAGGCACCAGGAGTTTGGTGTCTGTGCCATAGATATTGATGGTTGTCCAGGTTCTGCCTTCTCAGATAGAGCCTTCTTTCAATCTTTGCTGCTGCTTTGCCAGTTTACAGTCATCCTTTCTTCCAGACAGGGAAAATTTTCAAATTGGGCTTGGAAAGCACATATGACGTACAATTAAAAATACAGTAGGTCTTTGTAAATGGGAAGGATAAGATCTGCATAGTGTACTTAATTTCTAATATAGGTTACAGAACTATAGTCAGTTCTATATGGGTTTTGAAAAGTAAAATGTGGCCAAGGTACTTGATTTTTAGCCTATATCAAAGCTAGTTCACAAATATTTTCTTCTTAATAGAATTCTGTCTGATCTTTGTCAGGTTTTAAGGTCCAGATGGCTTAGTTTTGTGTTTATGTTGGAGGAAAGAACACACATTTAACATGTTATTTTTGTAGTATTCATCAAAAATGTTGTGTGATCTTGGCACTGGCTCCCCTGAAGACACATAGATGTGCTAATAGGTGTTTGTGAAAATGAGCTCCTTATGGAGTTGGATCCTCAGAAAAGTGGTTGATTCGATGTTTAGTTTTTCAAGGCATGCAGGGATGCAAAGGTTTATGTAAGATTATGTATAATGAAGTTAGTGGTATAGAATTATGAACTATTTGATTACATGAGTGCCTAAGTGTTCAAATCCTTAAAGACTGACTTAGGCTCGAAATATGAAAACAAGCATTCTTAATGTAAATCATTACAGTTTTGGTAGTGTAGTCCAGTTGTAGAATAAAATGGAAAGTGAAAATTAAACAGGAAAAAATTTACTGCTGTCTCAATCATGCTGAGTTATTGTAGTCATGTAAGAACACTTAGAAAAGCATGAAGTAATATCATAGAAACTTGGCATACCAGCTATCTGGCAAGCTAAATGCTGCAGTATAAAATAAGTTAATATTTCTTGACACATGCTGACTTTCTAAAGATTATAAATTATTTTAGACTTCAATGGGGAATGTGCATACTTTTTTTTTCCTACATTCCTGGAAACCCTTTCGTATTATTTGGCGTGGAGCTTACTTGGTTGTGACCTGTCCTATATACTTGTAGCTCAGAAATTTTAAGTTAAATTGAGGCAATTAGTAGTATGAGCAAAGGTTGCGTGGGAACCTCTCTGACTTGATAGCACTCATAGAATTGCTCTGCCTGGTAGCTGACACAGCCTTGTTTGTAGCCACTCTGATTGTCAGCAGTAGTTCCTGCTCTACAGCATGTACTCCATTTTCAATTAGTTTATTATTTGTAAATGACGCTTTCATCTTGACATGATTACAGTCCCTTTAAACTCCTAGAATAGCCTTTTAGGAAAAGATTCATGCTAAACTTTGGTAGGGAAGTACAAGTCCGGAGGGAATGATGAAGTTGTTTCATGAAGTACAATTCAGGGTACTTGCTTTTTGCCCTCCAGTTGTATTTTGGACATAACCAACTGGAAGTAACTGTTATCTCAGTACTGTGCTTTTAAAGCCTGATTTTAGGAGATGTTATAATGGTATCTTCAGTGTCCTGATGGCATACCAATAGCCTCAATGTTAAATGCAGGATGGCTGCAGCAAACTCTGCATGGGATGATATATCCTTACTAATACAGGATCCTGCTGAGAAGGAGATGGATAAAGGTCTGTGGATGTGTCTGAGCTAATTTCTCTTTTCAGTATGCCTCAGACTGAGGTGTAGACATCTATTTTCATGCATCTCTGATAGTCAGGATAACTGAGCAGGGAGCCAACATGCTGACAACTCTCCTGGGCCTTGAGGGGTGTAATGAGACAGGCTTTCCATCTAGCTCTAGGCAGTCTGTTTCAAATGAGATAGGAAATCATAATCCACTTCCTTCCCTTGCTGTATGTTAATAAAAACTAAGGCATCCAGATAAACACAGGATATGAAGCAGAGAACGTGGACAAACACTCAGAGAGCATTCAGGTAGCTCTGATTTCTCCCCCTTAATTTTCAGAGAAGTTTTCATCTCAGAGGACAGAAGGCAAGGCATTAACCTTGCCTATAGAACAAGCATGAGCAGTCTCTGCTTCGTATGGTGAAGGGTGTGCTAGAGGATGTGCAGTTTGTGTTTGCACTGATAACTGCAGAAGGCAGTTGTTGTGTGCAGCTCTGCTTGTGAAGGCCATTGAGCCTTCCATAGCTTGAATCCTGATAGAGAAAAAATACTCTGGGGAGATTAATTTTAGAGGATATTCTACTGCTGCTTGCTAGGATTTTAGGAGGGCATTGAGGGTTCAGTCAAGTGTGGAGTAAATAAACTGTCAAGTCCCACAGTGCTTTCATTATAGTCACCACTCAGTCTGGTGGATACACTCAGCTGGGAGACAGAGTGCTGAGCTTTCTTGTAGGAAGTGTCATGTGAGAAAGTGGTATGAGAGTAACTACATATCACAAACACATTCAAATAATGTAATTTGGCCTGTATTTTACATTGTCTTCTGCTGTCCTACTGTCATTATAGGCTGCCTGTACTAGCTTCTCATTCTAAATTATTATTTTGTAATCTGATGAGTAGAGTTGGCTTTGGTGCATTGCTTGGTGCTTCACGATACCTAATCAAAGGCCTTACTAAAGTAGATAAATATGCATGATAAATTTAGAATAAATTATGGAAGCTACATATGTATGTTTATATATATATACATATACACTACTTGTTTTAGCTGCTTTGGCTATGTGAGATAGGAAGTATTAAAAGGAATGATTTACACCTATGTGAGCTTTCCACCACATTCTCCTCCAGTAATGCTGTGGGAATAGAGAAGAGAGCTTTTTTAGAACAAAATTCCTATGTCAGGCAGCATTGCTCACTAAGTCATAAAATGAGCTGAGCCATACACAGTTGCTGTTGTGAAGTCTCTGTGCACCTGTAATGCTGGCTTTCTGAACACCAACATTTAATTGCCTATTCTCACTCAAACCGTCAAAACCAACAAAAAAGGAAAATTCAGAATCCCCAAATGCCTTAAATGCCCCTTTCCCCCATCTCAGTGCTTCTTAATCTCCTCTTTGGAATACTCCTCCTGGGGAAATAAAGATGGGAAGAACAATTGAATTATTATAAATCACCACTAGTAAAATTACACTGCCCATCCTTTATCTGGTGTGGAAATATCAAAAGATAGGCTGCTGTCATACCTACTGCTAACTGTACTGCAGATGTGTTCTGCTGGCCATCTTCATGACTTCAGATTTGATTGCATCTCTACTTAGCCTCTAATTATTTGACCTTGCTTCAGTAGATAAAATGCATCTTCTCTATTTTCTTATTAGCGACCTGACTCCAATATTGTGAAGATAATCCTTGTTTATTTTCAGCTTACTTTTTTAGGAATGCTAATTAACTATATTCTGCAGCATAAATAAGATACAATTAGTAATATATTTTGCTGTTTTATTTTTGACAGCAGACAGATGATTACCTTCAAAAATAATAACAGATTTTAATCTAAGTAAGTATCTAAATTATAGTTGTCAAGTTGTAGCGGGGAAAAAAATTCAGCTAATCCCTATTTGCATGTGCCAATTAGCTAAGTGTTAATCAATCTCTTATATAAATGAAAATGAGAAGACTCAGCTCCCTGGTAAGACAGTATTTCTCAATATTTCTCATTAACAAATACACCCTCCTAGCACTATTGTAGGAGAAAAGGCTTCTGATTGTCGTTCCTGTCTGAAAAAAACACACCACAAAACATAGCTATGAAGTCATTTATGAAACCTCTGCCCTCTGAGAACTTAATGTAGCCAGAATCTGTCAGAAGTTCTTCTAAAAGTCCTCACTTGTCTTTGAAGTGACATTTTTAGTGTTAGTCATACCATGTAGAACAACATGAGGCACGCTTAAAAAGCATGCTGGATCTCAACAAAACGAACAAGCTGTAGGATTCATAAATTATGGGAGCATCCAAAGTAGAATAGTTGAGTAGCTTGTGTGCTTTTTTGTTATAGCAGTAATCTATGACTTAATTTAGCTTCTCAAAACCAAATTTTGCATACCTAGGTCTTGAAGATAGTTTTGGTTAAAATACTGATAACTTGTGAATAACCAAAGTGTGTACAGTAGTAGTTTAGTTATGTGTGCTATTGTTCCGTGCTTTCTCTCCTCAGTGCTTTCTTATGGTTTTGAATTATATGTTAGTTATTATATGTTAGAGACCACTGCCTGGAAAGTATGAGCCTGATAAACATGAAGACTCCTCTAGAAAAGAGAATACATCAATTCTCTGTGGAGAACCAAGGAACAAAAATTAGTGGTTTTTCAGGGACGTATGTGGGAACGTATTTGTATCTACCATTTTAAGAGAGATTCACAGCAGTATTTCAGACTCCTGTTGTTTTTATCAAGGAGGGAGATGACAGGGAGCTGAAGTAACCTGTCCAAGATCAATGAGGCAGTCCATCTTCACTTCAGCATCACAACTCATGTTTTCAAATTACTAGCTCTAGGTTTGGCTCAGTGAGTTGCCTTGCCACCTCACTTGACAGCCCATCTCTTATCTATCATTAATGATAGTCTAATATTAGAATAAATCTAAGAGATGACATAGAATAAGACGTACCATCTTATTCTGATAATATCTGGATATTCTAGAGACTCTGCTGCCAAGTGAAATCTGGCTGTATCTGGCAAACGCAGTAATTTCTGTATATACTAACAATTGCTTGTGTGAGTTAAATCATGTTATATCATGCTTCCTATGCTGATAGCACTGCTTGTCTCATCAAGTTAGCTCTTTGGAAATACGTCTGGAAACATATGAGTATCTCTAGGAGTACTTACAGCAGTTAGCATGAGAGTACTATTTATCTGCCCCTTGTCGTCTTCTGCGCATTCAGCTTTAATGTGTGTGTATGTGTGTACAGGTGCAAATTGAACTTTTCAGATGTTGTGTGTCTTTTCAAAACTGGAAAATGAAACAGCAGACACATGATGTGAGGAAAAAAGTGAGTATTTTCAGGAAGGTATGTAGTGATCACGGAGTGCTGTAGCATGAATAGATGGACATACTGGCAGACATTAATGTGCTTGTAAATGTGAAATAGCCTTTAGACAGCTGGGTTGTTAGATACCTTTTTCCGCTGAGCTGACTCAACTCCTGTAATTGTATTGTCTGTTAACGGCTTCAGAAATGGATGACAGTTTGGTCATGATTGCTCCAGGCGCTTTGTTCAGGTCTGTTTGCTCAGGTGTCACTTCCGCGGCTGATCCCAGTGCGGCACTGACATTTGCCAGGCATGTAGGGATCTGGGCTCAGCCACAGTGGGCAGCTGGAATGCAGGATGGGCAAGATGCTCTTCTGGAGGCACCTGAATTGTTAGCACTTGAATAGATCAAAAGGAAAGAGGGAAAAGATGTGAAAGTTCCAAAGTGAGAACTTCATTTTTTCTTTTGCTTTTTGGTACGCTAGAATATGCTAAAAGGCTTCCTAGCAGAGCTTTCTAAACTCAACTGTAAGTTACCTCTGAAGGTACGTAACTGTAAGCTGTGGAGCCCTCCTGCAAAGGCCAGGGCAGATGTCTTGTGTGTACAACTAGAGGTGCATGTGCTGAACCAGGCCTGCATTCAAAATGCTGCTAAACATACTGGCATGTTGCTTGAGCACGTATTGGTTAATGTGAAAGCTGTGAAAGCTGTGAGTGGGTGAGAAAGAGCACTTCTGTCACAGACCAGTGTTAGGTGGGAAGGGGCTGAGCAGCTCTGGTGGGCTCCAGGTGTTCAGAAGCCACATTCACTGCAGCATTAAAGCTGGGTCAGATGTATGATCTAGCTATTGGCACAACCTTTACAAGTGTTTTCTAAGGTGCTGGGAAGTAGTAATGTTAAGAGACCAAAGGCTTTAAATGTTGCAACCCAGAGTTTCTTGCTCAAAACACAGGCTGAGTTGGCCTTCCTGACTTTCCTGAGTGCTTCTTGAAAGCTGAACTGCGGGAAAGGACTGACCTATGCCAGGATGCCCTTGGCAATGGCAAGGTTCTGGCTATCTCCCAGGAACACTGGTGAAGCAGATAGGTGGGCCTCCAGCCACGGTGTTTCATACAATCATAGGACAGTTTGTCTTAGAAGGGATCTTTAAGATCATCTAGTTCTAGCCCTGCTGCTTGAAGGAGGTTTCTTTGCAGTGGTGCTGGGTGGGCAAAAATACTCTGGTACTGTGGATGCAAAACTTATGTTAAGCGACTGAATTTTGTGTTTCCAGTCTCAGCTATGCATTAAATTGTTCCAGTAAATAAATACAAGAAAGTACAAAGAGCAGATAATATACTTAGAGTGTAACATATGGTATTTTTCCTATGCTAAGGCATTAAAATCTTATTTCATAACTGCTTGCAAGTCCTCAGACTAAACTACGTTTTCTTCAGATGTCACTGCCAATCTAAAATGTTGTGAAATCATGGAGTTTCTGTACAAAATAACAGGACAACCATTTCTTCTCTCTTCTTGCCTCACAACCAATAACAAAAACTTTCAATGAGAAGTCCCCAAGCCACACTGAAAAATGGTGCTCCTTAGACATCAATTTTTATATTGTTATTTTATGGGCAAAAGACTGAACTGGAGCCAAGTGTTAAATTTCTGCAAGGAAATCACTACCTTTTCCCATCCTCACCTTCTTCCCTAAAAACAAAAGACCCTACAAAAACTCTGTAGTATGTTCTATTAGTTCTTGAGTTGGTTATTGATCTCGCACCAATTTCACCTCAGTCAATTTGACTAAGTTGAACAGAATTGCTCTTGATTGAGAGAGATGGGGAACTAGAGCCTAAAGCCATCACCGGTGAGTTAAGTACAATTAGTCATTCTCTTCTCAATGCTCTGCAGTTAATGTTCAAGTTAATCTGATACATGGCACTCCTATTACTTTTACTCCTTCCTCACCCTCCTTTTTTTCTTTTTCTTTTTTTTTTTTTTTTCTGATGGGTTAGAATACTAAAATAATTTCACCATGAATTCAATAGGAAAGACAGATGTAGCCATTGCAGCAAATTCTCTATATCTTGGCATGGAGGGTTCTTAGGGTACTGAAATAGGATATTTTTAAAGTATGCATATATCTTTTGAATAAAACCACTCCTGCAAGAACTGAATCCCAGTTAATACCCGATGAAGTAAATTTTTGAGCTGATGGTTCTGCTTGTAGAAGCCTCTAGGTTGTCAGAACACAGTTACTGCACCAAATGGAATTTGTGGTATGCAGGTAGCCAATAGTCTGATATGGGTGATTTTCTTTTGGTTGGTCGTTTCTTTTTTTTTTTTCCATTTGCTGTTATTAGAAAAGTGAAAATATGCAGCAGCCTTCATAAGTTTTTTCAAATGCTGAACTCTGTGAACATCTTTTCACACTCGCTTGAGACTTGGATTTCCACTAATTATTTTTCTAGAGAGCAAGCTGCTTTCAGAAGAATACATGAGGGAATAGAGCAGTTTTTAAAATAATAGAGGAGAAAATGTGTGGAATTTGAACAAGTTTCCATATATAAAACATGAAGTATGTTTCATTTTTGAAGTTCAAGTAGTGTGTCAATGATAGAATTGCAAATACAACTTCACATTTCTATACTAATGAGCAAATACCAAATTCTTCAAGTAAGTCACTTAAAACATTGCCTTAGTACCCTAAGTAAACAGAAGAAAAAGCAGTAAGCTCTTTTACCATCCTCTTTAAATTAAAAATTGATAACTATTTTCATCAGTACCCAAAATACCCTCGTTTTCCCTATATCTGGCAAAGCCATTTCTTTTTTCCTTCAATTGTCATCAGTTTCATAATGTGTCTCGTTTACCTCAGAAATAGTTTGATGCATGGAAACAGTGTGTTATGATAAATGAATTTCCTAAGGATGCAGCTTTGAAAAACGTATTTTGTCCAAATACGATGAATTTTTTGGTCTAAGGGTGCACTGAAAAGTGTCTGTTTTCTGTCATGTACTGCAAATTGGTATCTGCAGTGATTTGGAGTTATTGAGAAGGGAGTTGTGTTTCAAGATTCACTTCTGTTCTGTGGCTGGCTGGCTTGGACCTGCTGGTTAATGAAGAATTAATAAGAGAAGGACTTCCATATTAGTTTGCATGACTGGAGGCCTTTTTATGATCACTTCAGTGTTTTCCCTGATATTGGTTATTTCCTTAAACAGTTTTCCAGCTGCGGAGAAGCCTACCCGTGGACTTGGAGAATGGGAGGTCTATTCTGAAGTTTATCCCTGTGTGGCTTCAGCTCAGAAAGCAGCTGGATGTAAAATAACTGCTCTATCAGTTACCTTGTTGCTTTTAGTGATGCTATCAGAAGCAGTACTGTTCTTGATGTCTTTTTTCCACAGGATGTGATCTGAAGTTAAGTGAATGATGTGCAGGATGCTGCTGATCAATAAGGTGAAGGCACAGCAGAAAGGAGATGTTATTTAGCTTTATAACAGCTTGACTTTTAACTATACTGTGATTCTGTGATTCTTTATCAGGGATTTTCTTAGGTCCAAGTATTGATGCTGTGCTGAAATGTCTTCAGGTTTTCGTTAAATCCAACAAGCTGAAGCTGGGAATTAATCTTTGATGTGACGGTGAAAACATGATGGATGTCTCAGTCTTTCAGCAAGTGGGCGGTGTCCAAGCAAGAAAGTGTGTATATGTGAAAGAGAAGTAAAGAAGTCGGATCCATCAGATACTTTAAAAAGGGACTTGATCATACAATTTCTTGAGCTCTTTGCTGCTTTAAAATGCCACATCTTAGAAGGTAGCGCCATAATTATGATGAGGGCATCTGATATTGCAAATAGAAATAAGAGGTCTAGTCCTGTTTAAAATTTCTTGCATTCTTAAGTCCTTCATGTTATTTTGGCTTATTATTTTTAGCTTCATATGCTGTGGAGAAGGTGGATGAACTTTTAAATTGTTCTTTGTACCATCTGGATAAATTAGAAAAGAGTTGTGTTTGTCCATTACCGAGCAAGAGCTACTGCGTAGGTCATGTATTTGAATTCTTTTCAGTGTTTAATTTCTGTTTATATCTGCATTTGTGGTGAAGGGCCCCTTCAGGTGAACTGTACGCGTAGAAACGTAACTTGTGGTAGTAACTAGAGCCTGAAAAATCTCTTTGTGCTCTGGCAACACACTGTTCTGCTTAGTAAACAATCTACATTCCTTAGGTGTAGTCTTTAGTGAATTTTACAAGCCTCAGTGGGTTCATAGGTGTTATTTATGTGAGGCACACACTTTTCCACACTGGATATGGCATCTTACTTTCTGAAGATTCCCAGTCATCCAGTTTCATTGCTAACATCAGAACTGCCAATCTAGAAAGGATGCTGGACTCCGGCATCTTTTGTGAGCAGATTTTGGCAAGGATGACTTGGCCAATAACACTTTTCACCATTATTTTGAGTGTTTTCACAGTGGTTTCTGATGAAAATAGGCTAGGAGGGAGAGCAGGTTATTTCTGAAGTATGTTTCTATTTGAATAGCCATGGTGATGCTAAATTTTTGTTGCTGCCACCTCACGTCCTTATTAACTGATAGGCTCCATAGCTGCATTTTACACATCTGTATATGTTTAAATAAGAAATTCTACATATATATATATTTAATACAACTCACAATTTCAAAACTAATTTCTTCCTCTGTATTCTTCAAGATAAAGCAGGTTTAAAAAAGATTCATGAAAGTAAGTTAGTAAAAGGTTAAATTGGGAGGATTTAAAAAAATGAAAGCTCACTAAGCCCAAGCTCTCACCCATGATTTAGCCCTGTGCCTCCTCTAAAATAGAGACTATTCAGAAATGGTGATATAAAATAGATAGGATTGGTGATCTCTTTTTGTTTATTTTTAATATTTTAATATTGAGATTGTACCTGAATTACATTTTGAAGCTCTTCGTTTAAACAGATGTGGCTAAAAATGTTATAAATGAACATGATTTTATGCTCTCAAGAGCTGAGAATTTTAGAAAACTTTGATGCTGTGGTCATGTGTCAGCAATAATTGAAGCAGCACCTGACTGCTGGCTGCTTTCCTTTGGCTTATGCATGTGGATTTACCTCTGTATCTGAAGGTGGACAGTGCAAGATGGCCATGATTCTGTTTAAGAGAGTCAAATCTTTAATTCAGATGTTATTATACGCAAGTCAAAACGAGCCATACATATTTAACAGGAAATCTGATCCTAGTTGGAAACAACAATGGTGGCAAGGTTTCCCATTGGCTTCACTTGGACTTAGGCTTTAAATTTGTGGGGTGGAGAAGATGTTACTGTATTCAAACTTCTTCTCCACATACGTGTCATGCATACAATACTGACTACAGAATACATCTGTTGTTGGTAGGGCACACAAGCATGTTGGGGACAACATCCAACAGTTTCACGCCATTTTTATTAAACAGATTAGCTAAACTGTTTTGAACATAACCTCTGCTTTTAGTTCAGGTATTAGATACAATTTTTGTGTCTGTTAAATAAAGTTGATGGATGCTGCACCAGTGCCAGCTTTGTGCCTCCGGATATGCTCTCAGAAAAGAACTACTGCTATCACTTGAGCAAATTATTTTGAATTATTTTGATGCTATCCTTCTACTGTTATCCATCTATCCTTTAGACTAAACAGCATGAGACCCAAGAGGAGTGCTAATCGTCAGTTGAAGAGAAATGATAAATATATCCCCCATTTTTGATTCTTTAATTCCATTTCTAATGTAAAAAACATGAGGAAGGATAGAGAAAGAAGGAGGAACCGACACTTAGTAAACTCTTCAATGCTGATATGTTTGTCATGAATTGGATCAACGAAAATTAAGTCATTTCTATAACAGTAATTTTGCTGCTTAATTTCCTCATCTAGCATGAAGTTGCCTTCTCCCCTGCCTGCCTTCAGAGCTGTAAATAGAATCATAGAATCATAGAATCACCAAGGTTGGAAAAGACCTAAAAGATCATCCAGTCCAACCGTTCACCTATTCCCAATAGCTCCCACTAAACCATCAAATAGGGACATAGGTTGAGCATAGGTTGAGTAAATAGGTTGAGCTTGCTAGGCAAGACAGTATGCTACGGAGCTTCTTACATTTCCAGGAATTTCACTGTGGATCATGTTATCTCAATGAGTAGAAGGCAATACCTGTTGTGATTCTGTGGCCATCTTGGTGCTGATAGCATGTTTCAGAGACTTTGTAACAATTTCTGCTCAGCCAAGAGGCTAATTTTTGTTTTTCCTGATGCTGTGAATAGTATTTTGCAAGTGTCGCTGATCATTTAAAGCGCTGCTCCCTTCTCCACTCTTGACCCTTCTGGAATGACATGGATATCTAGCAAGTGTTGTGCCCCTTTGCCAACATGCAGGTAACAAGAGGGAAAAGGGGACACTTTGTGTTGTGATTCACGTGCTGAACAATGCAAAGACAACATACTTCGTGTGTTGTCGCAATTGCTTTTTATCTAGTCACTGCTTTCTATGTGCTGAAATGACAATGACATCTTGGGGTCAGAATTCTGTATTTTTCAGCTCAGTATGTAGTCTCTTTTCTCTCTAAAATCTTACGATAAGTGTTCAGGGTATGGCTTTTCCTTTAGTAGATAGCAGCAAGGGTACAATGATATGTGAATTGCTGAGGAGATTGCTCCGAAGTAATAAATATTCTTTATATGGCCTCACCCCATATTTTACTTAACCTCTCTGTGATATTTTCTGAAGGTCTTGTAAGAAATGTTTTTTTTTTTTTTTTTTTTTCTATTAATAAAGTTTGATGAAACTGACATAATTCCGGAAGGTAACTTTTTGCAGAAGTTTTCTATGCCTAGGAATCTGTGCTGCTTTTGTGATAGTGTTCTGTTGCTGCTGTGGTCGGAATGCAAAACAAAACAAAAAACAAAAACAAACAAACAAAAAAAAGCAAAAACAAAGTGCTTCCAAAAAGTATAACATATACATCACTTCAAAATGTAGCTGATATTGGTTTGCAGAGGGTGTTTGGTAGCTTGGCATCAAATGTTTACTTCCAACCTAGCAAAAACTGTACGAGCTATGATTAAGTGTTGACATTTCTGTTCCTCAATTACTGTTTACTTCTAAGCTCTCTCAGTGTGGTTACCTCAATGTTATTTGGCTATGGTGACCTATAGGGCTTTTTTAACCTTTTTGTAAACTCAACTGCCAATCATGGGGCTGGATATAATTAGTGTTTAGTGCTGAAATAGACCTTTTCTCCAACTTTGAAGGCTGGAAGTTAGCCTCAGGTATTTAGTTAACTGGCTGAACTTTTTAATTGATACAAACTGTCTGTAATAATTTCAGTTTGTCTACCATGCAGCAGCTTTGCTGTTTTAAGTTTACACACTCATTCTGATGACATTCACTGATACATGATATCAGGGCATGAGCATCGAAGCACAGTAAGATTCTAAGACATCCCTGGAGGCTGTCAAGCCAGAATTATGTAGTAATCCATAACTCAGTATCAATTCATTTAAAGTTTATATGATACATTGGCCAATTTAATGCTTAAAATTGGTTTCTGTTGAATTCCCTTTAAATGCCACTGAATTGCTCATTTCACCTTACCAGTTCATATGAAAACCATATTAAGGTTTTCTCTATTAATTGTGGAGTTACTTGATAAAACTGATAAAAGGAAATGTCACTAAGATTTTTGAATGAGACACAAAACCATAAAACTCTATCTTCCTTAAATAATGCATTTGCTTAAATATAACAAATTCATTTCGGTTTTAGGGCATACTATTTCAAGAACAAATGATGGTAAACATTTGTTGATTAGTTCCAGTGTACAGAATCAAGTAAGCTTGTAAATTAGCAACTTCTTCCAATTGGACAAATAAAGGGAGTGATGCAGCAGATCTTTAATCAAAAAAAAAAAAAAAAAGAGAAAAAAAAAAAAGAGAAAGCAGGAGATTAGAGATGCATTTTCATGTGGAAACACCAATTTAGTGACAATATGCTACTATGGCTACTTTATTTTTGTTACGTTAAATGATTTATCTTTCTCTCTTATGCATCCACAATAAGTAGGGCCCTCTGATCTAGTAAGAGAGACCATAACAACTGGACTTACAGGTTTAAATGTCTAAAGTGTTGTTTTGACATATCTGCATTCAATACTGTTATAGTTTCATCTGGGATGGAATTACTTTCTTCAGAGTGTCATGTATGATGCTATGTTTTGGTTCTAGGAGAAAAGCAATGTTGATAACAATACAATGTTTATAGTTTCTGCTAAGCAGTGTTGTACAGATCCAAGGCCACTTTCAGTGAAAGGCTGAAGAGCTGTGAGGGAACAGAATTAGAACAGCTGATTTAAACCGGTCAAAGAGATTTTCCATGCCATATGGAATCATGTAGAAGGAGTTTTCAGGGGATGGGAGCGTCTGTCTCTCTTCTGCTGCTCAATGGGCACTGGCTGGACATCAATGGATAGTGAGCAATTGCTTGTGCATCACTTGATATATAGGCAACTGTATGGTGCTGAGCCACCTGCCAGGTTAATCCACAACAAATACTTCCTTAGAAAACTTATTTTGCTTTTTTTTAGCAGTTAAATTTTCATTAGAGAGAGCAGTTTCATATGGCCTGTGATCAGAAATGACCCATTCCATAAAATGCCTGAGTAATGCATTCAGAAAATGTATCACTTCCCTCAAGAAGGATGCGCTTATGGCTGGTTTAATAAGCATTCACTTTTGGGTTTTAGGATTGGATGCTGACACATTTACAGATGAGTTCCAGTGTGGGACAAGCCTCTTAAAATCTATAATCTTGTTTCCTTTCTGTAACACGGTGGTGTACAATCTCCTGTCTTTCCCCATTTTTGTCTGAGTTGTTTAGGCTCCATTTCTGCTACTGATCTTGTGTTTTATTTTTGCCTTTCCCCTTCCGAAGTCAGACTGGTTCATCTGAACTTCTGCAATGGATGAATATCTGGGTGGAGGGAGTCAAATGAAGGCATATTGTTATGGCAATCTATAATTACAGTTGCTATTCTTCATGTATTAACTTGAATAACTTAGATTTCTTTACCTCACAGTCATCCTGTGATGAGCTGGAAAGAAAGTGTATTCCTGACTTCAAACTAAGTGTCCCTACAGTATTGTGTGTTCCTACAGAATATGACTAATATGTAGCAGTTTTCTCATAGAAGTTCTTTTTCATTTGAAACATTTGAAAATTAAGCTTTTAGAAATAACTTTAAAAGGTTAGGTCTATGTGATTTCTGCAGAAACCAAGAGCAGACAGTCCAGTCAGCTGCCAAAGCTGTTGGGCAGGCTTTGTTAAGGCTAAGCTTCACTTTCACATGTGCTAGAATATTTATATATTGTGCATACTTGTGTTAATATAGTGTAATACAGCACACGTACAAATATTTGTAACCCATTTTATTCCAAGTAGATTGTAACTTATTTTGTGAAATCTGTTGTTGTTGGCTGACTCTCCTGTTATGCCTTGAGAAGTGGAGAAACATATTCAGGTGCTGAATTACTTTCATAAGTATTACATGAATTTCAAGAGGATTAAAGACTCAGTCAGAAGGGACAGCTATGCAGTTTTTGACAACACTTGGAGGGGAAGAAAGAAAAACAAAAACCACAGCCCCAACCTATAGCTCAGTATGAAACTATTTTTCAACTTCTGTCAAACTAATATTTATCATCAAATGCTTTCTTTGGTCTGATATTTTGGCCAGCCTCACATAGTTAAGTTTCTATAAATGCTTTAATATGTTGAACCATTTAAAACTGTAAATTTCATGTAGTGCCTGAATGCTGAGGCAGCTTGACATGAGTAGACTACCTTTTTATTATGCACCTTATGAAATGGCATTTGTATGGGAAAATTTATGGATTTGCAATTTCATCCTGGTTCTACACCTGTATTGCTTCCCTCCCCCCCCAGTAGATGTAACAAAGGAGTCATCTGAAAGATTGTAACCAAATAGAATAAGAGCGATACTGAAGAAATACAAACATGCATACAGGAAATAGAAGAAGCTAATAAATAAGGTTATGGAAATGGTTTATGTGTTGATGATAGACTAGAGAAATTAAACTATAGCAGGAATGGGTAGTTATAGACCCTAAGAATGCTTTTAATCTGCTAACCTCTAGATCACTGGCTCTGCTTCACCTTTGGCTGTAACAGTAGAAAGTATTTAATGGATGACTAATGAGGTGTTGGCTGTACCAGCCAATTCTTTATAGGGGCGAAAGGGTTTTGTGAATACTGCCATTGCATTAGGATTTTTTCTTGCTGGATTGTGAGTATTCCTGGAGCAATGAAGCCTGATTTGCTCTCTCATCTATTGCATACTATCCATCAGTTGAACCAGAACTTGCTTGTTTTGCTGTGATACCAAAGATCATGTGCAGGCTGAAGCAAGGCAGAGGTCTGCCTGCCAGGGAGCAGCAGTGGCAGGTGAGTTGGGATGTGACTCTTGGCAAAGGCACGGACAGTGGTGTGGCTGATGCAGGGTATGGGCCTGCAGCATGCCAGTGAGGGGAGTAGGATGGTTTTGCTTGTAGTAACCACATCTGGGCAGCAGGCCGGTGCATCCCAAACAATGAGACAGGTCCAAAGCCAGGAGAGACCTACCTACAGCATAGTGCAGGCTAAGATCAGGACAAAAAGTTGGAGCTGAAATTTTCTTCTGAGCTGAATGGGCACAAAATATCTTTGTTGCAGTTCTGGCCAGGTTGGGCCAGACTGCTGAGCAACGCAAGTGTCACAGAAAGGCAGTGGGTCATCCAGCATCCATTCTTTTATTTTTGAGTGTTAATGAAAATGTTAAAACCCTACAAGAAGCACTCTTAGTGACTTGATAAAGATCCACGGTCCAGCAGGTCTGTGGTTACTGCATGCCCCATATATGGAAAGCTCTGACTTTGTTGCTACAGGCTCCTCACATTGATTACTTGGTATCTCCTTCACAGTTCAGGATGAGATCTCTTTGGTAGAAGGATGGGATTTATTTTTATCACCTGCTTTTTATATTTTTTTTCTCCACGCTTTTCTCCCTGCCAAGCCCTCATGCTTGAGTGGAGCTCTTTCTAGTAATTCACACAGCTACTTCATTATTGTCCTTTGAAAACGTCTTTATAACTCCTACGATACTGTGATACTTGACAGTTGTTAGGCAGCACTTTGAAAGCAATTCTGATGAAGTGCTGAAAGCATGGTCTGTCATGCTGACCAGTATTGCCTGTCATCCCGTCATGTATCCAACCCTCTGACAGATGGACACGGTCATTCCTGAGCAGCTCTGCGTGCTCATACCATACATCACCATGCTCCGTCACATCATCACAAACACCCGTAACCATTTTTGCCACCTCATAATTGAGCTTTCAGTGCGTTTTGTTGGTGTGCCGAGGCTTTTTGGCCAAACGCCACTTCTTTCTTGGCAGTATTGCTGACCAGACAAAGCACATGTTGAGCTATGAGTACCCATACATATTTTTCCTTTTGTAGCTGTTCTGAAGTTTTTCTCCTGGATGTACAATGAGGATGTTGGGTGACTGCCTGTTGTTTTCTGTCAGCATAGCAAAAGGATGAATGCCTCTCAACCCAGCTATGTAGGTGAAGCCTATGCACCAGATCTGGCCTTGCCCTCCCAACTTGTCCCTCGTGAGCTACCAGGTGGCTGTGCAGGGGCGCCAATATTGATGCACTGAGTGCTGCCTTCTGCTGAAAGGTGGTGAAGGGTAAAGGGGAACGTGGTCAGCTCAGGGTGACATGAGAAACACTTCTTGTTCCTTCTGATAAAAAGGGGCATCGCTGGACTGTAACTTCACCAGATATATTCAGTGAAAACAGTAGAGCAAACTCTATCCACAAGTCCCAAATGGAAGATGATAATATTTTCCAGGAAAAAGAAATTCCCTTTCAGGAGTGTCAGATAACAAGGAGCATATACAGCATTTTCACCAGAGCACACAGGCCAACTCCAAAAACCTTCCACAGTTTGACTTGCTATAAAGTTAGTCCCTGGTGCAAAACCTCCCTCTACCTCAAGTAAGTTGTTCAAGTTGGATGGATATTTGCCTTTGTTCTTTGAGGCTGTTCTGGGTGTAAGAGATTGCAATACTTTGCCTGCCTCTTGGGGGGTACAGGACCTCCTGCCAGCTGGGCAGGAGGAAGGTCAGGCACCTGGAACAGCACGCTAGCTTTGGGGAGAAGAGGTGCTTGGGAGTGCACCTCTTTGGCTGTCCACCACTGGCAGTTTTTGTGTTCAGGTCTGGGGAAAAGGACTCAATCCTGTAAGGCTCTATAAGAGAGCTCGCTGATTCAGAGTGGGGTGTCTCCGCGTGGTAGGCTGCTCCCTCAGCTAACATGGGAAGCAGAGGTGGGAGAAAGGCTAGGGGGGTCTTGGTAGAAGGATTGGTAAGTGTGTGACTTGGCTGGTCTTGGACCTAGAGAAACGAGCTGCAGCTGAGGGTTTCTTGCCCTATTAAATCCTCAGTGGCAAGCAGTTAGCACCATGGACCCAAGCACTACAGTCAGGCTTCTCCTAAAGGAAAAGTATGGACCTGTCTCAAAAATCTTCCTATTTCAAGGGAACGGCCAGTTTCTGCACAGGCCACCAGGGGCCAGTGTTAGTTGTCCCATTTCTAAGTGCACGAGCCTATTTTTTATTTCTATTCTGCCTAGGATGAAGGGATTCTGTTTTTTAGTAGCACATTAGTACAAGATAAATAAGGTGCACGGTAATCCAGTAATGGTTCTTTATTTTCTAAGAGTCTGAGGGACTTTGGTGTGATTTTTCATCCTCTAAGCATGCATCTAGAGAACCAGTGGTCAAAAAACTTTGAACACTGTATATAAATGAGAACTCAAGAATATGAAGCGACAGTAGCAGTAGCTTTCTGTGAAGTATATTGGGTATCTGCATAGTGCATGCTTTTCTCTTTAAGCAGTGATATTTATCTCTTGATCCTTCATATTCCCTGTTGTATGTGATAAGAGGTATTGAAAGTAAGCAAGCATGATATAGCTTTTCTTTTTCCATCTTTAAAACTCTAATTGCTGTCTGATAATTTGACTCCAAGTGAACTAAAAAAAGCTCCCAGGTTTTAGAGGCATAGATAGGAAAGCATGAAAGGATCACTTTCAACTATTTTGATCTGTCTTGACCTAAAATGCTTTTGTATTTAATAACTTTTTGGCCAAGCCCTGCACATGATGGCTGAAGTGCAACACCTCTTTTAGGGAGAAAGTTCAATTTTAAAGTTATGATTTAAAAATTACTGAAGGAGAATTTTGACCTCTCTTGAATATGCTATAATGCTTATTGTATTATTACTTTTCCCAAAACATAGGAAAATTGAAATGTTCAGAGTACTGTTTCTTGTCCTTTTCCATTACTGAAAGGGTTCTCTGATCTTTTTCTTATGTTCCCCCTTCAAGTTGGTATATTTTACAGAGATGTTGAAAGCAGTGATTATCTTGAGGTATGCAAGGTGGATCAGGCCAGCATCCCAGTGTTAGAGGTCTGTTAAGGCCATGTTATTAAGTTATACTAACAGTTGAATGACCCAGTGAGGGGACTTATGTTGCCTATCTGCCTGTGCCTTTGAGGCTGTTCTAAGGCTGTACAGTGTGGCTCATGCTCCTACCCCATGTGCTGTAGTCGATTCCTAGGCATGTATGTCTTTCCCCAGCATCTGGATAGGATTAAGCTGGAGCCTCAAGCAGGGAGATATTTCCACAGCTTGAACACAGCTGTGGGATTTCCCTTCAGATCTATTCCTGTGCATCATTCCACTCCTTAGCCCTTCCTGCATAGGAAGAGTCCCTATGCATCAGTCCTATAATCCCAGTCCTACTTTGTTGTCCTAGTTGAGTCCTGCGTACACCAGGAAAAAAAAAATCACAGTAGTCAAACTCTAAACATAGAAAGAGAATAAGGCAAAGTTTAGTTAAAAAAAAGAGCAGAAACTTCTAGAAAATTGACATTCGTCTTCAATTATTTCATTGCTCGTATTCATTACCTTAAAGATATTGATGTCATCACTAAAGATCACCTTCGGTCTATGTATCATATTTTCTTAGGATATTGACAGGGAAACCTAATTGAGCAGACATTAGAGGAAGGCATTAAGAGTAGAAGAAAGAGGAACTCTATTGTATGTGGCATGATTCATTAAGGGCTCCTTGCCAATCATTAATCTGTGGCATGGCTGCTATAATACATCCATAATTAAATATGGAAGAGATGCATTAGTGCCAAAAGGAAGTTGCTTCTGGACCAGTTAGGAACTAAAACAATTTATTGTTTTGGTTTTGCTTACTTTCTTTTACTATTTAGGTGACCATCCTAAGAGAAGGAAATTCTGCAGCAATCTTGATAAATCTCATCCTAAATTGCACCCACCTGGTTTATAACCACTTGAGTTCTCAATTTCAGGACTGTAAATGCTATTATTCTCACACGTGATCTGTAAGAGACTAAAAGGTTTTATGCTGAGCATTTCTGCACTACTCAGTCATACTAGTAGGTTGAACATGAGGGTATCAGGACTCCTAAGGAATTTTAATCAGTGCTGTTTTTTTTCCTAAGAATTTGGTGTTCTCCTTCTTGCATCTCCTCAAGGTTCAATCACACAGAATTTTAGTGTTGAAATTTGAGCAGATGGTGATGGATTGCTAAAGGGTCCCTGTCCTACACTTTCAGCTTCTCTTGTCATCATTGTATATGATGGCAAACAGGCCATCTTTACTTTGTCAAATCAGTGTCTATATTTGGGCAGGCAAATGTTTCTCTGCTAGTTTGGGTTTTCTCCTCTTCCCCTCCTACATTTATGAAAATTTTTTGACAGTGCATTATGTTTATTTAGGAGAAAAATAAAAAGGGAGAAGAGAAGAGGAGGGGACAATGAAATGCCCAATAACTCCTTAAAGAAAAAAAAAAAAAAAAGAGCCAGAAGACCCTGAACAAACTCAATAGGAAAAACATGGAAGCAACTTGCGCTCATTAGCTGTGTATAATAGTCTGCTTGATGGTAGCTGTAAATGAAGTAGGATTAAAACCTGTCTCAACACGTATGGCAAGTGATAGGTCAACTCAATTGTGAGAAATGTAATTTTGCTTTTCTCAATTTTGCGTTTCTCGTCAGTTTCTCCAGAAATAGGACTATTAAAACTTTTTTTTTTTTTTGTCTCTATCTAGGTAAATCCTTTTACTGTGTTGTGCTGTGCATTCTAATGAATGTCTACTGAGAGGTTTTTCTTTGTGGTCACCACTAGGAGACAAAGAGGAATATTGTACCGTTTTCTTTACAGCATAACAAGACTGCAAATGGCAGTACACAAATTCTCTGGGGTCAGTTAATAGTTGGATTAAATAATGGTCTTCATTAGTGATCAAAATGCTTCAAAGCTATGTATTTAATAAAAATTGCTTAACCCAAATAAAATTAATTGATACCCAAGCCTAATAGGGAGCCTCTAGAGAAACTGAACTGCATTTGCAACTGAACTCCATTTCTGTGAAAGGGGACTAAAATTGAAACACGTTCACAGGATTTTTAGCTGCTCAGCTGTCTTCCTTGAGAGAAAAATGAATCTCCTGCACATGAGCAGCAAAGAAAATGAAGTGGAACGTGATGGCTTTGCCCATGCCATTTGGGGCAAGGCAGGGGAGCAGCTTGACGATTGCTGAACAGCGGGGCTGGAGCCTCCCTGGGTAGCAGTGAGATGCAAAACCCCCCAGAAAATCCCTCTTTTCAGCACTGCACACTGACCTGGATGCTTCCCTGACTGACAAGTTGCTCTCTTCCAACTGCCATCAAATTTCTATTACGCTCAAGGTGCCTCAACTCATTTTCTGTAGCCTGCCTGCTTCAGAGAGAGTCCGAGAGCCTGACAAGCCTCTTTCCCCACAGCTTAGTGAGGGAAAGGGATACATTAGCATACAGTTGTTCTTTGTGTATGGAAAAAACATAATAACCCCTTTTTCAGGCCCAGAGCAGCTCAAACATTGAGTCGGAGGGGTTTCTTCTGTCATTTGTTTGCCTGAATAATTGCTATTACTAATAATGGAAATAACATACTAGGTGACTAGGTTACCACGCTGATCATGGGAGATTTGTGCAAACTGTTCCTATGGCTCATTTAGTTTGCAAGATTTCACACTCTGTGAGTCTTCTCACACTCAGTAGGAACTGGCACAGCTCTGCAGAACCATATTACAGGCAAACAGGAATGATGCAGATGCATGAATTGGGCATATCTCCCTTAGAGAGGGGCCCATATATGAGCTGCCTGAAGTCCTAGTAAGATATGCTTTCCCCCTCCTTAGGTCTGCAGAGAAACCTCTGCGTTAATCACCTTTTGTTTCTGTGCTACCTTGTGTTGCTTGGCAAATCCACACATGACCTCTTGGATGTGGAGGGCTTTGGCACATGCCAAAGTGAAGATTCTGGGGGGGTGTCTTCCAGTCCCCTTCTCTCAAGGCAGAAATCTGTGCTATATTTCTACTAGGTGTGTCCCATAAATTCCTGCTAATTATCTAATAGTCTCCCATTTTGAAACTTTAAAATGCATCCTACGCTTTCTGTTCTACTTCAGTGCTTGGGGACTTCCCATCCTATCTCATGTACTCACTAATGCTATGAACCAGAGATTGTCACACCTTAGGTGAGCCGGGTGACTCAATTAGAGCACCTTCTGACCCTGCAAGATGCAAAAACATACAGAGTAAGACACATCTGCAACTGATTGGAGGATTAAGCAAATCTGAACAATCGCACTTTTGCTATTAGCTTACAAAGAAGCGTGTACAGTTTGCAACTGAGGCTCAGCGGAAGCTTTGATCCTTTGATGTGTTTAAGAGTGGTATAGAAAAGCAACAAATCTTGCTCTGAGTGTGGATAGGAGCCTACTGGTAGAGATGATGGGTCTGAATTTCTAGACGAGAAGAACATGTACCTGTTTTGCCTGGTCGTTCAGAATGAGAAGAAAGCATGTTTAGATCTAATTTAGAACCTCATTATTGTGGTAAAGCTTCATTGGGTAGCACTGTTACTTTCTTGGAATGAAAAAATTTCCAGATTTCTCATTTTGTTTTCCTTCTTGTTACAGCTGATACAGTTTGTGGAAAATGGGAAAGTGAATATTTTCTCTGCTGTTAACAGTTTTAATTGAGAGTTCCAGAGTGTTTGTAGCTTATGAAATGGGAGAGAATGTTCAGCATTGAATTATTATTCAATGTTATTCACATTTTTACACATTATGATTGCCTTGTAATGCATTCACATGATTAACCCAGAATGCCAAGATTTTTCTATCCACATTCCTTGCAATGAGTTTAAAAAAGGCTGGATAGAGAATTCTTGTTCTCAAACCCTGCATATCACTCGAATTCTCTATGGCATAATTAATATTTCCTCAACATTTGCTTTTTTTATTTTTATTTTTGTGTTTTCTGGAAATATTGGAAGGTCTATTACCTATATTCTCAGAAACATTAATTTAACTTCATGGTTTGAATAACTTTACATTAGCAGACAAAAGCATGCTTTCATTGTGGCTAGTGTGACTGTGTGCCTTATCCATTGCTCATAATAACAGAGGTCCCTGGAAGAGGACCTGTCTCTGATGTGATGCCAACTGGACCAATTTTTAATTTGCAGTAATGTTTGAAACAGCAGGGGAAAAAATAGCATAGCAGACACCTGCTTGAAGATTCTTGTTTGTGTTAAGCTTAGGATCAGTTATTTGCATGAGTTCTATGGAAACAGGGAACTGGTTGTGATATGATGTGACAGTGCCACTGAATTCAAAAGCACATGAAATGTAAACAAGTGGTGGGCTGATCTGTTGGTTTTCAGTTGTGCCAGAGCTAACAAGCAGTCCTAGAGCTCTCTCTAGGGAATGCTGATTTTTATGAGACGTGATTATTGTAATTCTTGAAAGCACCTCTATCTTTTAAAGAAGCTCTACAGATCTCAGATATGTTTCCTCTGTATATATGCAGCTTTTTGAGGTACCGTTTGTTTCTGGGGAAAGTAGTGGCAAAGAATGTTGTGTTACTTGGTGTACTAGTTGCTGTTAACTGCTTCAAATTCATCTCATCTAGAGAGATAAGAAATTTAACTTGGAAAGTTGCAACAATTCTGGACTGCACTTCAACCTCAATGTTTTTTGCTATTCCATGCATTCCTCCCAAATACCTCTCAAACCAAAACTTTGCTACACACACTCTTGATTTCTGTGAGAGTCTTAAAAATGAAAATGAACAGAAATATGCATATAAGCACAGGTTTTTAAACTTGAGAGGCAAAACTAGATGATTTTTAAACCAGCCTCATAGTTTGAAAGCTGTCCTTTCTAATGGTGTCATTTTAGATGACCGATTTTCCTCTTCTGCACAGTTTCCAGTGAAGGAAAGTTTGGTTGGTTCAATTCATTGACAAGTTTCTTTCAAGCTGCCCTTAGTATGAAGATGTCATTAGTGTATCAGTCATTTTTCTTTTGAAAGTCCAATTATGAAAAATGTGTAAATATTTTTCTGCTTTGTCTTTTGTTGCTTTTCTGCAATAAGGAAGCTTAGAATTGTGAAAACTTCTGTGTGAACGTAAATGAAGCAGATGAAAAGAGAATCTATTCTAATACTCAGATGAGATCGCATTTATATAACAGGGAAAGGAACAGAAAGGTTTCCATTCTATTTAATAGAAAAATCAAAGAGGAAATAAACTATAACAATAAAGATATGTTTTACAATATTCTGTAAAATAGTCTTTAAAGTTCCCAAAGTTAGAGTTCTTTCATTTCACCAGTTCCTTTGCATTTTGCATGGTACTGTAGCTGAAAAACATTCTTTTGTTAATGTAACCTCAATGCCGAAGTAAACCATGCCACAAAGCCCTCTGCTTTACTGTAGCTCAGGCAACAAACCCAGAACACACTAGCACTGATTTACCATGGTTCTAATCAGCATTTCGCACATGGAAAACTCACCATGTGTTTCAGAACCCTTTGACACTCATCTCTTTCTAATACAAGTGCCTGTTTCTCCCTCTGCTGGTTTCAGAATAAACGCCTTGTCAAAAAAAGAATTAGATTTTGACAGCTTTTTTCCTATGGTTAATTGAGGTGATAGATACACTTGACATTTATCTCAGTGCAGAAAAGAAGATTAAGACATATTTTTCTACATGCATTCTCTGTATTAGAGGAGGTCACTTTCCAGGGTCTTTTTAATATGCCTGTGCAATTAATAGTGGTGATAATTCCGCTCCATATCACAGTGTCTTTAAAGTTCTCTCTCAAATTGACAGATAAAACTCTCTCTTCTTTATACAGGGTTTGAATTAGACTAATCTTTCTCAAGTTTGCACTCCAGGCCTTCCCCCTTACAGTCCTGAAAATTAGTACTATCTGAAAAATACAAAAGATAGTGTGCTAACTCACTTAGTTCAAAGAAAATTAAAAAAAAGTCCTATTTCAGATTCCTTTAATTATTGCCACTAAACTTTTGAGGGCATCCCCCTAAATTGTTACTTTTACAGTAATGCGATTTGAATGTTCCACATGTTAAGTGCCCAATCACATTGTGCAGCAGTTTGTTCGTTGTTGTAATGCAGAACGAATCTTTTAATTTTCAGAGAAGAAACTGGATGAATGTAAAGTTTAGATGCCCTAGCTTATGCAATGTAGTTATATAATAGTAATTTCTGAAGAATTAATTAATGCATTTGTGAAGAGCGCTGATTAATTCACACAGTTAAACCCTCTTAAGCAAAGTTATTTAAAAACATCAAAGCCCACATATCACCCTTCTGTATCCACAAAAAGAGTGCAAGTATTCAAAGTCTGCAGTTCATGCACACTTTTGGGTCAAGCACTGGTAGATGTGCTTCTGAAGCAACATTATTATTTTAAGCTTGATATCTAACAGAAACGTGTTATACACTTGTAGAATAATATTTTTCAAATGTGTTTATTCTATGTCTGTTGACATTTTCTATCTGCATTAATTACTTAGATTTGACGTTGTAATTTTTTCATTTATGTTCTCTTTTCCTGTTCTACGAGCGATTTTCTACATGCTAATAAGTTCAGAGAGCCTGTGAGGTGGGTTATTTCCCATTGTCTTTGGACAATGGTTGAAATTGCATCTAGATTAAGCAAAGATCTTGTATGTTAGATTACAGAGAGTAGATATGGTAATGCTCTTTTAGACAGGAATATATGTACCTTGGAAATACATTATACGCCCGAAGTATTCAGACAGTTTCCCTAAAAAACCTCTTGCTGTATCTTCAGGTAATTGATGATGTTCTTGATGGTGTAAGAGAGAACTGTTTGAAGGATTAAACATTCAATCTGGATGTGATATCACCCCATTTTTCGGAATTGTATTTTGAGGAAAAAAAAAAAAAAAAAAAAAAACCATTGCTTTTCATTGAGTATTTATAATTGTTGACTGAGACCAGAAATTTGATAAAATGTGTAAGTGTGTGCCTACTGAAAGAAACAGATGTTTGAAGAGTCTGTAAATGGGAAAAGTATTTAAGTATTTTCGTTTTGTTTTCGATTGAGACCTGTTTTGCTCTAAGTTCTGATTCTGTCAGCAGTCCTATGCACACACAAAGTGCAGCCTGCATGACCGTCCATGCAAAGAAGCTGAGGTCCTTAGATTCTCTTTACCAAACACAGCTGTTCTCAGCACAAATTACTTTTAGATAAGCAGTTCTGGGCTAACGTTGTCTTCAGACTCTGATTTCTCTATGAGTGTTCTTGCAGTAATTTTAGTTTAATCTAGCAATTCAGTCACATTTTCTATACCTTATTTTTTTTTAATAAGTAATATTAAAATGTGGTGTTAAGAAATGTATTTGCATTCCGATTGTTACTCTGTAATCTGTGTTCCCAGCAGATGCTCATTCATTTCTTCCTCATGAAGAAATTAACAGAACTTTGTCACATAGATGCTTGCTGCAGTTTCCACGGAAATAGAACTTTGAATTAAGGGTTAACATACGAACTGTGTGTGTGTGTGTGTGTGTGTATATAACATATGTATTATGAAAAACTATTTGCATATTCTGGCTGACTTTTGGCTGATGAACATGGGACAACCAGAAGCAAACTGCAGATCTCTCCACTCAAGGTTTTGATTGCCCTTTTCCTCCCTTAAACTGAAAATGAAAGTTTCATTATAAAAACTAAAGATATACGTATATTTGTTTAGTTAGCATTTTGTATTCAATGTAAAATGCATACTTCTGCAGAAAAAATAAATTCGCTGTAGGTATCTATCTGGGATTTTCTCTTCCAATTTTTCAAATAGATTGGCTAACTTAGTGAGAATGACTGTATGGGTACTTGTTGCATTAGCTGTACCAGACTTCAGCTACAGCAGATATTACAGTAAAGTGTTGTCTTACCAATGCACATAAACCCAGGAATAGTAGGGATCTGAAGGGACCCAGCAAAGCTACGAAGGTTACTGCAGTGCCTTCACCGTTTTTTGATAATCTGTCAAACCATTCACTGGTCTCTAAGTGTCTGTGAGGTTTTCTCTTTCACCCTAGAATATCTAGACTAAGTTCCATTCTGCCTCTTTTGCCTACAAAATATGCTGGTTTATTTCTGGATTAAATTTTTGCTTATAGAACATGAAAGAAGTTGGCATACTACTCAACTGTTGTATGTGTTTTATTTTCTTTTAATCCAAGTGATTTGTCTTTACTGTCTTTTAGTAAACAAAAACACTTGGGAACAAAGCAATCCATGTGCTGTCCTAATGGCTAGTGTTCTGAAATAATTTGGGGTCAAAGTCGATTTGAGAATGATAAAACTGAGAATGAAATAGACATTTTAGGAAATTTACCTGTAGTCTACTTACTCCAGTTCATTTTGGCTTTTGACCTACAGAATTTTTTTTTCAATTTATCAATATATTGGTATAAAAAAATAAAACTATCAGTGCAGCTGCCTGTCTTTTCAAGAATATTTTTTGTTATCGCACTATTGCTAATAGTTACATAGGTAACTCCAAAAGTGATGACTCCCATTTAATTTCCTGGAAACTACAACAGATATAAAGAGCACAATAACATTATTTGGTAGAGCAAATTCTCAGCTACAAGACATTATTTTCCAGTATAGGCACCACCATTACCTGCACGCTTTTGCCAGCGATTAACAAGAGCCTGCATGTCACACTTGTAAAAATCTTCATGACTGTCTGAAACATGGCCTGTCTTTGGTCTCCATAAGCATTCAGCAAGTGTTGATGAATTCCAATGGGTGCCTTTTTTTTTTTTTTTCTTGAAGGAATTCAATAACACCCTTTTGCTTCATAAGCACTTCTGTGTCAGATGCCACTTTGTCAGACCGCCCCTCTGCTGCCATCCATTCCTCAGCAAAATAAATATACTGGAATATTCGTTGGAAGGTTCAGCTTCTACTGCCATACCACCAACATTTGCCTTTGGTGTTGTGGGCCAGCATGATGAGATAGGAGGCATTGCTTTTGGGACAGCCCTCATAATCATCTTTTGAGACAGACATTTATTTCTGCCTCTCTGATGTCTAGATTTTACAAATGCTGTATTCTCTATTTAGATTGAATGCATGCATTGAATTGCTATTATGAAATGTGAGTAGCTAATGTACAGAGTCCTATATATGTTTATGGCAGTTCTCAGTTCCCAAGTCTGATAAAAATTTGAAATAGAAAACATATGTTTTTCAATGAAGTGTTTTAAGCACAATAAATACTTGAAATTGGTGCACGTCCTGTTCCTTTGAATTTTTACAGCCAACAGGATTCACCTCATTAGTATATCTTTTTCTCTCTGTGTTCAAATTATGGAACTTTTCAATAGTGATTCTATACCTTTCTTTATTTTGGATGCCCCTATGCTTTAGTAAACAAGAAATACAATATTATAGTGCATATGATGTATTTAAGCATGTACAAAATTTATTGGCTTTTTTTCCTTAATGAAAATGTACTATTGTAATATGTAGTTTTCTAAATACAAAAATAAATGGGATTCATATTTGATAATCACGTAGGAAAGGACTGTCACATCACATCTGGAAACCACAGCTTCAAACTCTTCTACTGAGCTACTGTGTATGCTTATTTCAATTCATTCTTTTGTCCTCAATTCACATTTGGAACTCAGGGAATATTGCTTGCTAGAGGTGTATCAAGTTAGAGCATTTTTATATTCTAAGATAGAAGTGAATGTGTAAGAATATGGCAATATGCATTTTCTCTCGAAAACAGGTGCCTGTATCTGTGATGCTTTGGAAACACTAATCAACTCCTTGCAATATCTGTCAGAAGCATCTTTAACTTGATAAATGGTAAAAGATTGAAGTAGAAGTAATTTTATTTCAGCTCCTTTTGGAATTAAATAGCCCAGAGATTCAAGGTGTTGTGTGTCTTTCACTTGGGATTTTAAAATACCTAACAGATGTTGTGGGATTCTGTTACCGTTTATTTTCTTCGTTATGTTTAAAATCTGGTTGCTTCGGTTTTTTTGGCCAAATGGGAGTCCATCCACTCAAATCAGTCTGCATGCCATTGTGTCCCTGGGCATCCAGCCACCTCCACAGGGTGTTGTGGAGGAAACAGCTGCCTCAGTTGTACATGATAGGAGAGATTTAAGACTTCGTAGACAACATAAAACTAAATTTCCAGTGCCACAGGTAAAAGCAAGATTATACAGTGTTTTGTTACTTTCCTTATAATGACAAAGCATTGCTGTGTGGCTCAGTGTGCCCAAATCAAAGCAGCATTTCAAGGCAGACAGAAAATGCTTAGGGTGCCTGGCCTAAGCGTTTGAGTTGCCTGTGTGTTGGATGAGTCATAACTGGCATGTAGGAAGTGCTCTTTTTCTTAAAATCTAAGTAAAACCTGTCATGTATGAACTAGGATGTAGAAAGTTCTAAGCTTAAGTAGGAATGAAATAATGTAGAGTAGGGGCTTTTGTAGCCACTACTTTTCTGGAATGTGTTATCAGAGAATGGAGGAAGAAACAGTGGACAAAAGAAAAAGCTTCTTGAACCCCTTTCTACCCCCCCAGTCTCCTTCAGAAATCTTGTGGTTGTATGTTTGTTTGAGATGAAAAATCTTGTTTTGGCAAAATGTTGGCTGAGCTCTCTCTATTAGTCTGTCATCATGAAAAAACAGATGTTAAGATCTCAAGCTGGCAGATGTTCATCTATCCATTAAAATTCCTTCTGTTGGAATAATAACAAGGAAAGAACAAGTAGGATGAAGTTTTAACCATCCAGTGCTGGTTAAAGGGGTAAGCTGTGGATGTATATAACATGTTTCATCTTTGGTGTGGACACAGATGCTCACAAGGGCTTTGTTTACTTTCTAACATGTAGTTTATTTGCTGAGGGAAAAAAAAAAAAAAGGCCTTTTCTTTTTTATTATTATTTACTGTCTAATTCAGGGAACAGTTTTATAGCTATACAGTTTTGCAAAGTGTTTTGTCTTAAAATGCTGTTCACTGTTCAGAATAGGTTGAAACTGAAGGCTTAATCATAGCTGGAAATGAAATGTTTCAGATCAAGTAAAATGTTATTCTGAGTGAATTTGTTGTTACTGTTCAATTTGGCTTATCAGTGGAAAAATAAATTATTTACATAGCTGTACTTGGGAGTCTTTCAGGAGAGTGTAAAATCTCAATGAACTTTACACAAAGAAGTTCATGTCCCTTAAATGAAAGATGCTGAAATTGTACCATATACCTCCTTAAGGAGTTTTTTGGATTCTAGTCAAGAATCTGTTCATCGTAGTTATAGTTGTCATAATTCTGGGTGCCCTGTTCACACCATCAAAAGTTGCTTGAAAAGTTTGACACAAGAAGTTGTGCTTCCAAAATAAACTAAAATTCTTTTCTCCCTTCTTGGGAATTTTTTTCAACACGCTTTAAGATGAAATCGTAATTCAAATAAGATCTTTTGCCATAAAGGGCTAGACTGACAATTCTTACATTTAGACCTGATGTCAGACACTCTTTTCTGAAAATCTAAGTCTTTTGAGTTCCTTGTCTGTAAGTGCTTTCTGATCTTTGCTGTTGTCCCTTGTCTATTTTTGTCTGTTTCCTTCGTTTATTGGAGTTGTGTTTAATTTCCACAGAGCTTCAAGCATACCAGGCTGACAACAGAAATGATACCATCTTGTGTAATATAGCAATATCTATGGGTGTTAAAAATGTTCTGCAGTTGTTGCTTATCTTACAAGCAGAACATTACCATTGCTCCAGTTTTGCATACGTGTAAATGGAAGCAGCAGTTTGGTTAAAAGACTCAGGCTTATCTCCATAGTATTTTAAGGGCAGGTTTAATGTGCAGCTGAGTGTACAAGCTTTCATGCACATCCAGACTTTTGACAAATTCGTGGAGGACAGTTCAATCTGTTTTATTACCTAAAACATGCTCCTACAGGCAGCATTAGCCATTGGTATGTCTGTTCCTATTTGGGTCACAAAAATTTGTGGCCGAAGGTTTGGTCTAAGCTGCTTAAAAAGGCTACTGACACGTGATGTTGTGTAGTTGGTGCATTTAGCTCTAGGGTATTAAATAAGGAATGGCCTTGTGCCCAGTTGCAATCTCAGAGGTGCAAGGTGAAGAGTCCTAAATTCTTTCTTCTTTATGCCTAAAGTCAATCTTTTCATTATCTACTTATAAACCAATAGCCTCAATTTATCTCTTTATTTAGAAAAGCATAAACAGTGGTAGTGCACTTCTCATTCAGAAGTGATAGTTGATAAATTTTGTATGTGGTGTTTTAACACTTGGCACCACAGTACCATTTTTCTTGTTGATAAAAGCATGGCGGCATTTAATGTAATGGAAGTCATAAAATGATTATTGAAAAGCTCGATAATGTGATCAGAGAGAGAATCAGTTTTGAATGCTTGAGGAGAGTCTGGGCTCATATCGTACAATTATTTTAGAGCACTTAGTTTACTGGATGACAGTATATTTTCTTCAATTCCAGATGGGCTTACCTTGAGTATTATTTGAAGGCTTGTGTATTGCATCCTATGATTGCTGGTCTCAAGCTATAACATCCTTTAGCAGATGAGCAAGTTTTGATATCACCGTTATAGATTTAATACCCCTGATCAATAATAACTGAATGTAGCTGGATTTCTGTAAGTCGTAATGAAAATATTGTGACTTGATTCTATTTCCAGTAAAATTTATCAGTGAAACTTCACCTAGGAATTCCTTCACTAATGCTCTCAATTTGTGACTACAGCAGACTGTATGCTTCAGAAATTTCTGTAGCTGTCTCACTAGTGACTGTGGTCAGGTTTAGTGATCAATATGAGCTTATAATTTGTAGAATAAATCCTACATTGCCTGTCTTTCATTCTTCTTATTACTGAATGTGAGTACAGACTAATACCAGACAGAATTACACAGACTTCCCCAGACTATTCCTTTCCAGCTGGACATTCATCTTTGCAGCATGTACCTGCCCCCTGACTATTTTTCTAAGAACATCAGGGATGTTTCTGAACACATGTATCCACGGTCATAGAGGACTGCAGCCTGCATGGGCTCTGAACTACTGGTGGTGTTAGGAGAGGATGCAATTTGTTTTGTTTAGTTGATCTTGACCAGCATGATTTTTGGTCTTAATATTGCCTAGATCTTTCATGGTTTTCTGTTGTTTTTAGCACACTGGAAGTTTCTCTGTGTATTCTTGTGTTCTCCGTGCTACTTTATCAGAGCTAACTAAAGAGGAAGGCAGAGGGAGGCTGGTTGTTTGAGAGGCCTGAAATAACGTCAGACAGAGATGGAGAAAGTAAGGGAAGAGCTGCTGGTGTTGTGATAGAATTGGCCACATAGGACTTTGTAATGCAATCATCTAAGTGTGAATTTTAAACAGAAAGAAAAGGCAATCTTTGTAGATCTATATTTTTAATATTAATTTTCTTATATTTCTTTTCTTGGTGGGCCTTTTCTGTGGACTGTTGCAGTATGTTTTGTGCAGGCTGTGCTGCGGTGTGGCACGGTATGGAGTGTAGCCATCTCATGCCTGTAGTCCTAGAAACAGCGAACGAAGCTAAGGGGCTGGGTGGGTCCATGTTTCCATGATTATGGGTTTATTTGCTGCTTTTACTCTCATTTTTGATTTGGTAATACTATCTTCTAGCATTAATCATTCATTTTGTCTAGACTTTGTAGCTACTGTCTTTGTAAATATTTCAGAATTATGCTTTATGCACCCTGAACATGGACATGGCAAAATAGAAAGAGAAACAAGCTTGTTCAGAGCAGGCATTTGGGTCTTTTCCTAACAGCCAAATAACAGAATTCAGAAATCATACTGAAAGTATTTTTCTTACTGTTTATTTTTTAAAGCCCTTAAAGTTTTTAATTGTTGGGAGATCCTCATATGCATTGTTTAGTGTTAATCCTTATTTAGAAAGCAGGAATTAAATTAAATTCCCTGCTATTAAGTACACATGTGAAGTATAGGTATGGTAGTTTGGAGGCAGGCTCCTCACGTGGTAGAAGGATAAGAGCCAATGGGTAGAAGCTGAAACAGGAGCAGTTCACTGGTTTGATGGAGAAACTTTTCCTCCATGAAGACAGAGAGGCAGAGCAGTGGTATGTCAGTGTAGTTTTGAGCCTTGGCGTGTTTCAAGACCTGTCTAGATCAAGCCCTGAGCAGCCTGGTCTGATTTCATGATGGCTTTGAGGGCAGAGAGGCCTTACAGAAAGATTCTGACAAATTTGAGGGTTGGACAGTCACCAACCACTTGAAGTTTAACAGGAGCAAGTGCTGCATTCTGTACCTAGGATGGGACAGCCACAAGTATATGTATGAATTGGGGGATGAGAAGCTGGAAAGCAGCATTGCGGGAAGAAATCTATGGATTCTGGCTGAAGTTGATTGCAAGTCACCAGTGTGCCTTGGCAGCCTAAGGGTCAACTATACCCTAGTGTGCATCAGGCCCAGTGCTGCCACACGGCCTCAACTCCTGCACTGGGTGCAGCTATGGGTGCCACAGTATAATAAGGAAATAAAACTGTTAGTGTCCAAGGGAGGGCTACGAAGATGCTGAAGGGTCTGGAGAACAAGGTGTATGGGGTCCCAGGCTGCTAGAGTTCATGGAGCACTTGGCTACTGTTCTCAGACATAGGGTTTGGAATTAGGGTGTTTCTGTGTGGACCCCAGAATTGGACTTGATCTTTGTGGATCCTTTCCAACAGAGGAGATTCTGTGATTCTGTGAATTATATCATTGCATTGCTTTTCTTCTTTTAAATATACAAATGTCTGCTATGGACAAATTTCAGTAAGGTGTGCCGTTAAGTTGACATCCAACTTCCTCAGATGCCATCTTGCATAGGAAGAGTACTCAAGTGATTTTTCTTATTTACAGTGGGGAAAAAAACAAAACAAGAAAGAAAGAATGACAAACCAAACCTGCCATTTTCTTCTTATTTGAGAAATTCAGAGAAACATCTGGGTTATTATACACTTTTTCTTGCATTCTGACAACACTGAAACAAGTGAAATGAAATCCTACATCTATGTCTTTTAAAATCATGGGTGGAAAATAAAATCATCTCCAGAAATACTTATCTTCTATGTTTGCTTTCTTCCCACAGATTCACAAAAAGTAAAAGGAGCTGCAATTGTGGCTTCAGAGTTGCAGCAAGTTTTCATTGTTTTAGAGTGATTGTCATATCTCTTTGTAAGTGCTAGAGGCATGGCACAGTCTAAAACTGGTCTGGTTCCCCTTATCAGTATGTTTACTAGAGTTTGTCAGCTTTATGTTAACCATTAGCATTAAAACAAACAAACAAAACTTTAAAATTATTTTTCAGTTAGGTACTTATTCTTCCAAACCTCTTTGCAAGAACGCCTAATATCAAAATCAACAATTAAGGATGAAACTCAAATTGGAAGATGCATTAAGACTTAACACCAAGTTAGAACTTAATGTTATTGACTCTTAGTTCTTGCAAAGGAAACCCTGTTTTCAGAGATACTGCAAGTGTTAAATTTTTCCAGGGTATAATTACTTGCTGGTGTCAACATCTGTAGTAAAGATACAGCAAAAAGAATCTTGAAAAATCTGAGTTTTAATAAATATTTGATTTATATTTGGAATATCTTGAATATCTTGTGTTTCTTTGAGAACTAGCTGAAAATTCATGTTTCTTTTTTTTTTTTTCTTAAAGTATTTCACAAAGCAAAACTATTTTTGAAAATCAGTCTGGGTCTTATGCTTCTTACTATTTTCAGTAAATCAGTGTATAAAAGCTATAAAGCAGTTTGTTAATCTGTTCAGTGTGCGGAAACATGTTTTCAGGGTGTGTTCTTTGGGCTTAACAATCCTGTAAATTGAAACCTCTTCTGTAAGAATATTTCAGAGGTGTTGAGCTGAGTTCCTGCAGGTTTTATCTGCTCCATTTTATTGAGGCTGTCATCTCAGGATGGTAAACTGTTCCTTTATGAATTATCCATCCTCTCAAGGCTATACCCCCAAAGACCAAGCAAAATAATCATACATAAATATATTGAAACTCAAAGCTTACAGTGATGTTAACAGAAAGCAAAACAATCTTGGCAAAATATTTTCATTTATATGAGGTCTGGCAGACTATTGAATTGAGTGATGGCTTCCCTGTGATTGTTTTCTTCTTAGAAACTAATCCATGTTTACTTATACTTTCTCTTAATTGAGAGACTGAATTTAACTTCTGTGGTACATTAAGTTATGTAATTAAGGGTTGATTAAAGCTTTGGTTTCAGTATAGAAATCTGCCTGAAGAAACCTAAGGTTTTAATAAAATTCATTGTACTGCTCCCTTTTTTTTTTTTCTTTTTCTTTTCTTCTTTCCTTTTTTATTCTCCCCTAAGACTGCATTGAATTAAAAATCCAGGGTGTAACTTTGTGGATATTTGAGACTAAGATGTTTGAGACTTCCTGTTAAAATATATTATCCCAGACTTCTGTTTCTGCAGTTGTAGAAACAGATGAGCAAGTTGCTCATCTGGAAACTAGATAAAGTTTCTAGTAAGGTTTGTTAATGACTGTGCAAACAGTCAAAATTGGCTGTAAGGGACAGAAATATTTTATTATGAAGTCTGAGTAAGAAATTTGTGCAACATAAATGTTTCAGACATGGAGGTAGGCCAGCTCTTTGTGGCAGAGTCCTTTTTGGGGGTGGCAGAAACTTTATCAGATCAACCTTGAAACTTTCGCTCAAGACCAAACATCCAATAAAAAGCAGGAAAAACCAAGCCCAACAGGTTTATTCTAATCTCTATTTTTCTAAGTCCTGAGCTTATGAGGAAATGGTAAATTAATAATAAAAGTGAAGAAAAAAAAAATTAGGAGGATGGTCTGGAATTTTCAGAACTGGAGTAAGATGAAGACATAAATAACAAAAAGCAAATGGTAGTCTGACATAGGTGGATCTTACTCTAAAACTACTTGAAGACTGAAGAGCTAGGTCAAAATAAGGGGAAAAAAAGCCTGGAACAATAGGAAAAATACTGTGAGTACTCACTTTTTTAAGGGATTGTTGCGTGAATGAATTGGAGCTCTCTTTGCTGAAGGCTGTTTTATTTTCCCAAGCCATAATAGTGTTTTGCATGACTTCAAGACTTCTAAAACTTTTTAAAAAGTATCTTCAGTTTCTTTAGAGTAATCTCTATTGACAATGGAATGCAGGACAACTTAAAGCCGAGTGTTCAGAATAGTCTAGTATACCTAAAAATATCTTTCTCTGCCCTCAGAACTTAATGTTTTAAATATCATGTTAGGTATTAGGAAAATTTATTTTCAGAAAGAGTGGTGATGCATTGGAACGGGCTGCCCAGGGAGTTGCAACCCCTGGCAGTGTTCAAGAAATATGCAGTTGTGGTACTGAAGAACATGTTTTAGTGGGGAAATATTGATGATAGGTAGGTGACCTTTGAGGTCTTTTCCAATCTTAATGATTATATGATTCTTTGTTGTAAAGATGATGCTTACAGGTTTAATAGTTATGAAGGCTTTAGGTTCATGTTGGCTCAATAGAGAGGATGTGCAGACCATGCTAAGGTTTGTCTAGATATTGATGATTTTTAAGTTGCTTAAATGGAATTCCAAATATAATTAAGTCAGTGACTCTAATGGTAATCCTCCATCAAAGTACAGAGGCTGACACAATAGCTGCTGTGGAATTAACCAAGTGTACCATAGTTGGAGCCACTCATAAATGTTGTTTGACTGTGACAGAAATTTTTATAATTTTTAATGCAGATTTGTGAATGAGAATGAGACCTTTCAGTTGCAAGAGATACTATCTGTATCACAAAGTCAAAATACTCTGTTCGGTGTGATAGGAGAATATCTGAAAATATGAAAATATCTTCATATTTCATGTTTCAAACTTTAGCTGTAGACTATTTTAAAATGCTGATATTAATGTTGATTTCAGGAGATACTTTTCCGTCAACAAGCGGGTGGGAGAAAAAAAGTAGTTATCTACTTTTGGCTAATTGCCTTGTTCATATCTTGCGTGTCCTGAAAACTGTCTACATGTAAGTCAGTTTTTGATCTTGAACGATGTATAATGAAGGTTCTCAATATTTCTCTTTATATCTGCAAAAGCAGTTTCCATCTAACGGAAAATTTTTGTTTTGTGAAATTATTACATATGAAAATGCCAATGTATGTCCTCACAAAATAGTTATCTATGTGTGTGCAGGTGAGTCTTTTAGGTCTTAGAAATTACCTAGTTCAATTTAACGTTCTTTAGGATGGCAGAGATTAAAACACTGGAGACATGTTTTCATTGGTGAAATACTACACTTTTTATTTCTTTGATAATATGCTAAAAAAAAAATCTTTTAATGTTCTTAAAATGTGAATATTGAGTATTATAATGCAATTTTTCCTAAATGCCTTTAAAAGCAACTGCCTGGGATATATACTGTATTATTGAGAGTTACATGAAAGTATTAAATTGAAGTTACAGTAGAGTATTACATAGAAATATAGTTTTGGCCTTAAGTTTAAGTTTCAATTAAAGACAAATCAAAAAATAACAAAGCAATTATACTGTAATTCTGAACAAAAAGACACTTTGAACTGTGATTATGAACTGCTATTATTAGAACATACAGTGCTAATTTGGAACATGCAATTCCTTCAGGTCCTTAGGAAAGGAAATGGGCTACCTTAAAGTTTCTTTAAGTTTCTTACTCTCTCAGTTTCTTAAAAATACAATAAAATAGTTTTTCCCAGATGAAAGCATCCTCGTAATACCTTGAAAGATTTATAACTTTAGAAATATTTTACAAAAAATTTATACGCTACTTTTTTTGAGGATCCATGTTTCTTTTTGATAGGTCTAATGAATTTAGGATTTGTCTTCACTAGATATGAACTAATACATAATTGTTGTGGCTAAAATTGCATCAAACTGTCTCTCTTCTCAGTGTCAAATCTTGTTTAAGTAAAACACCATATGCTTTTAGGGTTATCACTTCTTAATCATTGGTCATATGAGTTTTTGAAACCCTATGTCATATTTATTAGCGATAAATTTGTATCAAATTTGAATAATAATGATAATAATAGAAACGATAATTAAATAAGCTAGATAAAATTAAATGAATCTCTTGAAAATCAAAGATATGGAGGTATTTTGTTTTAGGGATTAATTTTATATTTTAATAGCTTGTTCCAATGACTATGCTTTCTCCTCAATTTTAGACATTTAACTCTGATGTTATTACAAACAAATCAAAAAAGGGGCTAGAATAACATTTTTACAAAGACAAAAATGACTGATGTAGCACAAGACTGATGCTAACGCTTACTAAATTTGAAATATGTTTTTTTACCACGTTGTCCTTACGTACATATGTAATGCATTTTAATACAATACTAATCTTAATAATAAAGGTATTTTATTCCTTCAATTATAAATATTTTCAGAGAAATTGCATTTCTGTAAATTCTCCCATTTGTATGAAAAATTTCCAAAAGGGAAAAGTGTTTTTTTCAAAAGATAATCAGCTCTGCTACCGACCAGAATTTCAGTGTATCGAGAGAAGGGATATGCTTCTTGGCAATATATTATAACAGTGAACTGCTGAGGTAATCTGCGGCATGAAGGTATTTTTGAAACAGGCTTCTTGTATGTAAAAACTGAGCCATGCTTTGTATCCCTATTTCTTCTGATTATGTAGTAAAGACCCTACATAGCTATCATTTCATTATATTACTATGAAAATTATCATACAACAGTTTAATTTATGACAGTGTTTATAGTGCATGCACTTGCACATCCTGGAGAATATCAATACAATCATGTCATAAGATGGCATCTTAATCGATATCCTGATGTTGGATATCACAGCCCATTTTTTGAATGCCATTGGATCATTTTTCCTATGCAGAAACAGAGAACTATGGAAGGGAAAAAGCTTCTAACAAATCACCTCATGATTTTATGCTGTGGGAAGGAAGTGAGTTATTTTGATTTGTAAAAGACAGATGAACTTCAAACATTTGACTGTACCTGGCACGCTGTGGAAATTAATGCTTGTATAAAGCATTTCAGGCTGTTGAAACTAATGTTTATACTAAAAAGCGTGGAATGTGATGCCTTTTTTGCTAGCTAAGACATTATTTAAAAAGACAAGAAGTCACATTCAGTATTTGATTTCAGAAAGCAATTTGCTTACATCTGGATTCGAACTTGCATTTGAATTTGTGGGTAGACTGAATTCCATTTTCCCTTCTTTCGCTGACGTAAATAGGAATTGTTTGCTGTACCATCAATTCATGCCTTTCAGATATACCCGCTAATGTAATTATTCTTCGTATGGGACATACAAGCTACATTGTGGTCAGCTGCTTTTTATATACAATTGCTGTATGAAGGGAGGTAAATATGCAGCATAGCAAATAAATATTTTGCATCCAAGGAGTAGTTGTCTGCTGGAGCGCTCAAGCACAACCTTCTTTTTTGAGTGCCATCTAGAGGAGGCCCTTTCCTATCAGTCTCTCACTTTAAAGCCCAGGAAACACCAGCAGAAGATGGAGAGGTTTTCCTCCCAGCCCCTGTTGGGCTCGCCGCCCTGCTCCCAGCCCAGGGATTTGAGACGCCGCCTTGTTAGCAGGAGCACTCCCTTCTGTTTTGATGTTTTGGTGGTTTCGTGATTGCTACCAATTTCCTGCAGCCAAAACATAAATTTGTCATAACTGTAAGCCTGTGAAAACTAATTGAAAGAAATCAGCCGTGACCACTTAGGGCCAATTGTGACGGTTAGAAAAGGGGTAATGGAACATCATAATTAGTTGCTGTTTCATGGTACTCACCTGAAATTTTTGCACAGATTGGGGCGCGCTGGGTTGCTTAAGTAAGTATTTGCACGCAAACTAGTGATATTTGATCCACCTCAGTGTCAAGTGCTTCCATAACTTTAAAAATTAAAGAAGCGGAGAGTCTCAAGTGGATTCCAGTTGGCAGTTTGATTCAGATTTTATTATCAGCAATGGCTCTATAATAAGCATGAACTGTCCTCTCAGATTAGCTATGCCTCAGCAGCTCCCCGCTCTGCGTCTCCCTCCTCCCCTGCCTTTTGCTGAAAATGGAAGAGGCCATCTGCAGGCTTTAGCTTGCTATTCACGCTGGCTGCTAGGATTCTGGATGAAACAAGGCAATATATGTGCTTGTCTTCCCACAAAATGATCTTTCTTTCAGGCCTGAAAAAATCCTTCGCTGCCCTCCTGCCCTCTGCTTTCTCCTCGACGCGCCCTTGGTTCTCTTAAACATACAAATTGCATAATGGCAAATGTGGCACTAGGTAGACAAACATGAAACTTGGCCTAATGATTGAGCTTTTCAGTTGAAAACTGGTGGGATTTATCTCCTCCATACATAGTGGAATGAATGGAAATGATAACGTGTTTTAGATATAAACAGGCTCCTTAGGCAGCTGCGCATACTCGTTTGTTTTGCTGGAGTTATACTTCGTACATTGCTTCATCTGCTTTAGAATTTAGCAGCTTGGAATGACATTGATAAACATGAGCTGTACAAAAATTGTAAACGTAAGAACCAAAAAAGCGTTTCCTTTCTTTTGATACTTTACTACTGAGTGATTAATTACCACGATGATTAATCTCCAGTGATCTCCCTTGGTAAAATCCAGAGCTTGTTATTAATAGCTTCTAACTATGGGCATTGTGAACTTGCTACATTGCTCAACGAGCATGCAAAAACTCTGGAAGTGAAGGAGAGTAAGTGGAGGCTGACAAAAACATCAACATCATCCAGCTTCTCACAAGACAGATTTCTAGGTTCCCTGAAGCCAAAATCCCTGAGTCACTTTGTTGCATACAAGGACACTTCATTTGCTGAAGTGAAGTGGCTCCTTCCAAACTGATTAAAACAACACATGTCAAGGAAAAGAAAATTTTGAAACTGCTTACGTAGCATATGGAGAAGTCTGGTTTGAAGTGATGTCTAGGCATACAACGCATGCTATTGTTTGCAATTAAATAGAACTTGTATCAGAGATTTCCATGTATAAAAGTGTGTTGCCGAATGCAGAAAGATGTACTTCAGGTCAGGTGAGGGATCATAAAGATTGTTTTTCCATGCAGCTGCATTGCAGCAAAAACTCTCCTTTGATTCCTGATGCCAGTGGTGAAAGTGAAGTTGTACACTTTAAGTTTTCTGTATCTCTGAAGTCCATGTTCCTAAAAAGAAATATGGCATGTAAACGTGTGTTCTGACAACAACAAACAACAAAGAATCTATAGTACGTGGGCTATAGAGCTAATCAACAGACTAACCATAGGGCTGTAAATTGAAGAAGACTAAAATACTCAAAGCCTAGGTTTGCAAGCTTTTAACATCTGGAGATCTTAAAGCCTATCTGCTGTATAAAAAAGTCAGGCTTTGGCATATGACTCATCAAAAATATATAGTAAATGTGAACACTGGGGAAAGAAATTGAGATCATTTTTTAAATATTCCATAGTTTTCTAAATATTTATGTATAAATACAGAGTTCCTTCTTTTCTTTCTGAGGAAAATTAACGTCTCCTGAAAGCAAGGTTTATATCTGTTTTGTTTAGAGATGCCTAAGCAGAAACACTTGGAGGTGAGGAATGAGTAAGAAGTATATTAAATGCATTTAAAAAAAAGGCCAGTAACAAAGTAAGATGCCCTGAAAGTTGATAGATTGCTTATGTATATCAGGCTGTTTAAAGAATGAGAAGTCAGAAGATCTGTAATATGATGTGAAAGCTTTGTACTTGGCATGATGCAATTATTGGTGTTCTAAAATGTATTTGCTTTCAAGATACCCCATGCAGCATGCAGAGGAACCATTAGTCATTTATCACACTAATGCTCTACTGCAACTCCGTTCACAGGACTTCTGGACCTGAACAGAATGGACTGGATGCAGATATAAATCCTGTTCCATTACTTTTGATTTTGTTCCTGAAACCCTTGTTGTATTTTTATTAAAAATACATGACCGGGAAAGCTGATGTTTTATCCTATGAACTACAACCAGATGCATTGTTTAATTTCTAAATTAGGCATTATTTCTTTTTTGTTATGTTGTGTGTGCTAATGGCCCTTAAGTGTGGGGGTTTATTTGGAAAAGCGAGGCGGACAGGGCAAGTAATGCAGAGTGCCATGCCTGTCTTGCTGAACTCTCCCTGGTTTACTGCATTATTAAATATTGCATAAATTATTCAATGTCCTTTATATCAAACAAATATTTTTTGCAAGCAGTACTGTGTGAACAAATGGGTATTAAGTAAAACCCCCAGACAGAAATAAAATAGCGTTTCTTTTCTGTTCCATAGAAAGAGCCTGGGATTGTATTTTATTTATTTATTTTCTAATCTCTCTCAAACCCTGGAAGGAAAAATTGTTGACAATTCTGTGTGCTGTTCACTTTTTCCATGATACTAAAACACTCCCATTCTGGTACATCACATTACATTTGGGAGGAAAGGCAAATGCAGCACGATGGGGCTGGGCTGCCCACAGTTGCTTGCTGTGGTAGGCGTGTTACCCTCATGATGCGTTTTTTTGTGTGTTTGGCAGCAAAAACCCACTTAGTATGAGAGCAGCCTCATTAGCTGCTCAAAACATGGCCACGAAATCTCCTGCAGAAGAGAAAAGGCTTGCTGGGAGATGGAGATTATGCCACACAAAGCACAACCAGCCCTAAGTGTCTGAAAGCCAGAAACTACATTTTTTATTTTATTTTTGAATCTCTTTGTGTGGAGCACGCTGCTCTACATTCGCAGGCACCTTAGGAGCTTTCCTCACGTGAGCAGTCCTGTTATATTCCTGAAGATGACGCTCCTGAGAGGTGCAAAAATATTGCCTGGTTCAGCCCCTCCCCACCTTCCCCCCCCAAAAAGACTGCTACCGCTGGAGAGGCTCTTGGAGTGGGGTTGCCTACACAGGAACGACAACAAAAAAAGACATAGTGTGGAATAAAAATGCTTTTAATGTGTACAGACGTGGAGATGGGGAAGGGATTTTTTTTTCTTTTTTTTTTTTCTTTTTTTTTTTTTTTTCCCTTAAACAAAAGGGGAATGTTCCCTGTACTGACACTTGTTGTGGATGTTGCGTGGTCAGATTAGCCATGCTGCTCTGAGCAGTTTAAGGAGGTCTGGGAACTTGGTGGTACCTTCCTCTGCTCCCCCGCCACACTCCCCACCCATAGCAGCAGCGAGACGATGCCCCAAATAGCAGAGAAATAAGGATCCAGGGATGAATAATGGCCCTTAAGTCTAGAATGAGGAATTCTGAGTGCGTTGCAGAGGTTTGTGCATCTTTCTGTTTAAACTAAGTGGAAGCATGTAAGGAGAGTCGAGCTGGGGTGTGAGAGGTCAGGGAACAGGGAGACTCTAGGCTTCATTACTGGGTTTTGTTCTTCACTGCTTCTGTTTGTCACCAGTGGAGGGGTCGGTGGAGGGGATTCCTGTGCCTGATCTGCAGAGAGCTGGACGAGAAGCAACGGTTCATTAGACTGCTCTTATTATTGCTTATATTTTCTTTACAAAGATGTTGATTTTACTGAGATGTTGGTTTTACAAAGGCAAATCTTTGGCTTTTGTGGAAAGCAGTTCATAGTTTCAAGGTTTAGTAGAATCTGATATTTATAATGCTTTATTTTCGGATAGAATTGGTTTAAGCACATCCCTCTCCTAGTCTGTGTGTATTCATTTTGCTGTGGTTTTCCTTGGAGAAAATGATTGACTTCAGAGAGTTCTTAGCATCTGCAAACACACGAAGATTTTGTCACTTGGCCTCAGCCTGCCCTGCACCACATGCTGTATTACGAGAACCTTTTGTAGCAGCATCTATATTAGTTGTGCTCGGAGGTGAAAATGAAGTGGTACTGACACGTTAGAGGCTGTGCTAGCAGCCACACTTCTTCCAGTTGCATCTTACTAAAATAAATTCCCAATCTCCACATACTATTTGATCTCTGAAGAAGAGGCTTGCTGTAGTTGCTGTTATCAACAAAGCCATGCTGTACAAAGGGAAGTGTTTATAATTATTTACTGTGCTGCTGCAGCATCCACAGGGTGGGAGCAGGAAGGGGCACCCTCTCTGCTTCGTGTCGTGTAAACAGAGGAAATCACAATCCTGGCTCCTGGAAAGTTTACAACCTTAAAGCTTGTGTTATTATTTTTTTTTTTTTCCTTTCACCTTTCACTTTAATCCTACATCATTAGAAATAATCAGCCATCTGAATCTTTGTCTTCATAAAGACATTAGTGCTTGTACTGCAGTTAAGCTTACAATTGCTGAATGAAATGATTTGTTGCATGATATCAGAAATAAATTAATAGAGAATGGTATGAAAGGGAGGATAGTGGAGGAATCAGAGGTGGGATTTTAAAACAGACAGGTAACAAAATGCCACTGCTTAGGAATATAATGGGGTTTAATTTTCATGGAAACTGTTCAACGTGCAGGAAAATCACATCATTTCTTTTAGACTGCTGAACAGATGCTGTGGACTGCCTCTATGTACAACTTATTTTCAGGGAACTATTTTGTTTTGGCCTGTTTCACCGATCTGAAGCCACTGTTGGTCTGGTCCTAAACTTCCATCTCTTCCTAAGGATCTCCAGTGGTGCTCATTGGATTGGAAGAGGGCCAAATTAAAGACTATAAGATCAGCACAGGGTGTTATTGCTATCATTATTACTATTACTTTTAGACTGAGAAATCCAAATTTTCAATACACTTGATATTGCAGGTCATCGTTGGTGGTGGTGGTGTTTTTTTTTTGTTTTTTTTTTTTTGTTTTTTTTTTGAGCTAGAAAAATTATGAAAGCAAGGAATTATTTGAGGATTAACTATAGCAGTTGCTTTATCATTTTTTCATGTATGAAGTGTATTTCAAAGAACAGACTGTTCTAGGTCATGTGCATTAAAATCTATGATAAAAATTCTTGTTTATTACATTTATAGTTATTGAGAAATGATGAAGAGATCGGCTTTTTTATTTCTGATCTCATTTTCACTCAATATCTCTTTGATATAGAAAACCTTACTTTAAAGGTTTCCTTTTCAAAGGGACCATATAAAATTTCCATAACAACACCTAACACTTGAAAATCTTTTGTCTCGTAATTTCTTCTTTCATCTGTACCTTGAATTTGTTCATTTGCTACATTTTCCTTATTAGAGGGTCAGACAACTCAGTTTTGGGTTGTTTTGCCTCTTTTTTAAGAGGAATGCATTCTAAATGAGATCACGGTGTAAATCTGTGTTTCTGTGTTATACAAGAAGAGAGGAGAAAGAAGAAAGCGTGGGTTAGAGGGGGGAGAAAAGAAAGACTCCTAAAAATATAATCTGCCGATAAAGAATCTTGCCCTCCAAGTGCTGTGTGGCTTGACCTAACGGATGTTTTGTGGCTTGTGTGTATGCCAGATCACATTCAATGATTTTATGTATGAAGGCCAGTAATTGCACTCCTGGCAGAGCCATTCAATTGATACTCTATTTTTTTTTTCTTCCCTAAAACTTAACAGCATTTTTAAAAGCATGCATAGAAAGTTCCAAAAATCCTCTATCTGCCAGCATTTTATTAGATTGTAAATATTGTTAGATTCCAGGTTGCAAGTAGTGTTTTGGGAGTAGCCCCAGGTGCACATAGAGAATATTTTGCTCCATTATGTGCTTAAAAATATGTCTTTTTTTAATAGGGGAATAGACTGCATTTGTAGTTTGAGACAGTACTCTGAAAGCTTTTATTGCTTTGGGTAATGGGAAGAAAACATGGAAAAATGCATTAGAAATGAATTAGTTTTGATTATACACCACTTTTCGTTTAATAACTTTTACTCATCCTTACTGATATTTATTATTTATTTAATGATCTTAATTTTACCGTAAGTAGTTTTACCGTATGTTTTCATTTACAGAAATTAAGTGTGGTTTAGGTTTGCCTCAAAGACCAGTGGGAGTAAGAAATTATCTTCAGGAATTTGTTATAATTACATTATATCCACATGAGCACCAAAAGAATTTAGCATGATTAATGCTATTATAAGGCATATGAGGGTCAGGAACAATAGTTTGCTTCTGTTACAAAGAGAATTAAGTACCAGCACAAGAAGCAACTCAAAAACTTAAACTACCATTTTTATAGCCAAGAAAATAGAAACGGTGGTTGTTTTATTAAGTACTTACGCAGTCGCACAATGAGAAGCAAAATAGTAACTACTGACAGCTTTGATTTAGTTGTGTTGTAGATGAAAGCTGACAAGTGGAATAAAGTTGGAGAGAGTTATAGAGCAAGTGTTCTTCTCTCTTTTTATTAGTGCACATTAATTGAAGTGACTCAAAATTTACTACACTTTGTAGCAGAACTTATCTGTCACTTCTGCGTTCACCTTATGTTTAAAATAATCTCTTTTTGGTAATGTGTATTTATTTAAGGTAAAATGTGAAGTTTTGATTGTTTTGGCTCTACACAAAGAAAAATGGATTTCAGTGCTGACTGTGCCACGTAAACTACTGTCGATTGACCCTGTATGCTGCTTCATCCTCTGCTATTGCATACAGCGGCTTTATCCTGGTGCTGGCAAAGGTAGAATGGTATTTTACATTTTTAAAAGGTAGAATGAAATTTTACATTACAACGTATTCTGATGTTTTTGCATACAAACTAATGGATGATTAATATGAAAACAAAATCTAATATAAAAACGCCCAACAAGCAAAAAGCAAAAATGAAAAAATTGTACCCCACCAAATAAAAGCCTAAGGCTCTTGTGGCAGCGATGCACAGCAAAACCAATGTGATAAAAGATGCAGCCATGTTTAAGGCAATATGAAGAAATCAGCATTTTTCCCTTGTAAGCTTCCAGCTGTAGCCTGAGGTTTTACCACAATTGGATTTTATCCCATTTCCGTGTTTTCCACCGCTTTGTGAGCATGTGTGTAAATGAGCATTCTTTATTCTGTGAAAGAGTCCTGTTAACTATCTTTTGCAGTATTATTTGGTGGAGTATTGCTTTAGTTGTCCATAATCCACTGACTCGCTGCAATTATCACCGGGGTTTTTTGTTCATTTTTATCTTTGGAATAGCTGATTTTGTTAGTTATTTTTGTCTTCAAATACGGAGTTTAAATTAGTATTACTGTTATATATATATGTAGATAATGGTTATCATTAAAGTAGATTTTGGGTGTTGTTTTTATTTTTCCTTTGTTTTCTTTCTTTCTTCAAGAGAAAAAAGGGGGAGAAAATGGAGGGTCGCGTACCTGGCTTTTGTGTTGCATTGCCTCCTGCAGTCGCCTACAACACTTTTGTAGTACTGCAAAATGAAATGAGACTGAGGTTGTATTCTTAGCTGGTTAATTCACTTTACTAGTAATTAGAATCTTCATGTAACTCTACTGCTAGTTAAAGAACTGATGGGAGTTTCCTTTGAAATCTGTGGTCAGATTCCTTACGTTCTGGTCAATCACTTTACAATACTATTTTAAAATTAATGTTAGTCAAACAGTAGCAGTAATTCTGAATTTATTTTCACTGTCTACATGAATAATAGTAATATTTATTTTTCTGTATTTCATACTGATATTTCTTTCTTTTTTTCTTCTACCATGTATAATTCTTTATACTTTTTACTTCGTTTTTTTCTTCCTCTTCCGCTCACTCTTGGTGACAGTATATAAAAAATAGCCTGAAAGTACATGATAGATGGCAGTTTGAATTTAAAGGATTGTTGTCATATATCTTGACATTTGTTCAGTAGATCTGTTGTTTTCATAAGTGAATCAATATTTTTATAATTTACTACTGTATGTTTGGGATTTTTTTTGTGCATGTTTTTCTACTCAGTAGGTTATGGAAAATGAGTAGAACAAACAAACAAACAAAAGAACATCTTTTTTTTCAGAATGGGGGGGAGAGTACAAATACCTTAAGAAAATATTTCTCTATTTTCTATTCTCTATTTTTCTATTTCCAGTGCTAATCCACTGTGAAGCATGTTCATTCGTTTGTGTTAAGTGTACCAATTGTATGTGTGTTACCATTCTCATTTTAAAATACTTAGGAATCCTAAATCAGGGCATCCCTTTAGATGAACTGAGAAATTTTGAGCACGAGTGACAGAATCACAACACAACTAGAGTTAGCAGGGACCCTAGGAGGTCATCTGGTCCAAACCCTGCTCACCTAGAGCAGGCTACCCAATTCAGACCTGGGATTCAGACCAGCATAAGATATATGCAGAGCTGCTGGAGCAGGTCCAGTGAAGGAACACAAAGATGATCAGAGGGCTGGAGAAGAGAGAGGCTGAGGGAACCGGGCTTGTTTAGCTTGGAGAAGAGAAGGATCTACGGAGACCTCATTGAGGCCTTCCGGTACTTGAGCAGGAGGGAAACTGACTTATTAAATGGACAGGTAAAGACAGAACAAGGATGAATGGCTTTAAACTAAAAGAGAAGATATTTATTTAGGTTAGATGTTAGGAGAGCATTCTTCACTTAGAGGGCAGTGAGGCCCTGGAACAGCTACCCAGAGAAGCTGTGGGTGCCCCATCCCTGGAGGCATTCAGGGCCAGGTTGGATGGGCCTTGGGCACCCTGAGCTGGTGGGTGATGGCTCTGGCCATGGCAGGAAGTTGAGGCTGGGTAGGCTTTAAAGACCCTTCCAACTCAAGCCATTCTGTGATTCTTTTGATTTGTCTAATAGCTACTCAGCCTTTTGTATGTACGCTTGCAATTTCCCCCATCGCTATATAATATTAAAAAAAAAAAAATCACTTGCCCTTTTAAAAATGAAGCTTATGTGTCTTCCATAAACTCGTGGTTCAAAGCCTGTAGAAAACCCACAACAGTTCAATTGGAACTTAGGAGAGGCATTTCCTGAAGTTCCAGCAGGGGACAGAGAGAGGTAATGGGCACCTAGAGCTTTGCACATCATCAGAACATCATGAGCACGCAGCCATGTTTTTTGTTTGTTCCCTGAAAAATAAATCAGAAAGAAGATAGCTTTAGATTATCATAGCTTAGCATATCACCCGCATGCACAGGTATACTTGTGCTTCAGTTGGCAGAAGTCAAACAGAATACATTTATTATATTTATTAGTAGATGCTCCGGGATGTTGTGCAGCAAGAGTCTATTGTAGATGTGCAGAAGAGCGCCAGTTTTCTATACATTGGAAAGTGTTTGCTTTAGATCAGTGTATAGAACTGAATGTTTACATGAGTTGGTAAAACTCTTTTCCACCCTCTGCATTTTGAGTGATACATCACCTTAGAACAACATGTTAGTGATGAGGTTTATTTTAAGTGTAGAATTTATTTCTTTAAAAGCTGTGTTTCCTGGATGGAGTAATAATTCATTAAATGAGTTTTGCCTGTCAGTTTGAAAAACATTGGTTTGAGATAGAAAAACTAAACAGTGGTTGTTTTCTCATTTCTGTTTCAAGATCTGTCAAAACAATCATATGTGCAAATAGATGAGGTGTGCATCTACCTTGTGACCTTTGTAACTCAGCTGCTCATCGGAGGAATATGAAAAGGGACAGCCTCTTCACGCTGCCAGTTCAGAATGACCACAAATTATACCTTAATGTTTCTTAGTATTTTTCACCCAAAAGACAGAGAAAGTCTCCCTTAAAATTGTTAAATTTCTGCTTGTATAATAGAAGTTTGAAATAATTTCAAGTCAGGGCCAAATGGAGTCTCATGTCTTTTGATTCTACACCTCCACTTTGGATAATGCATGCATTTACCTAACTTGCTTCTGCGTGCGTAAGGCTACTGCATATTTAAAGGCTGGGTATTCAGGGATTATCTGTCATGCTTTTTCCTTTTGTTTTGATCACGCAAGGAGAGGCCACCAGTCCGCATAGCCAGAACAGAAGGGTGGGGCTTTGTTCTGTTGTATTTTTTCCCTTCCCTGAAGCTTTGCTACTGCAACATATTCTGCCAGATATTGCATTCGGGGGAATGAAAATGTACCGATCTGTGTGTGCGAATTTATAAATCATGTGTCCGTAGAACACTTGCTTATTAACACACAGAGGCATTTAGCTTAAAGGCATAATATTCCTTTTCAGTCAGCCCTCAGCAGTGAATTAGGAAGTCTTGAAGGAAGGCATATGAAAATCAGATCAGTGTTGTGAGCAACTGCCAGCACAGAGAAAGAAAGTATTAGAACTATAATTAATGTTCAAGGAAAACACAATTACCAAGTGCCTTATGAAGCAACAGCAGATTAAAATTTCATGTTTATATATCACAAAATTGGAAATTATATTTATTTTTCTAGGGGAAAAAAGAGAGTAACACAGCAGTATGCAGCATCACTTAATTAGCTCTTGATTGTAGATTTGTTGCTTAACTCCTTAAATAATGTTTCAAAAAAGATTCAAACTCATATACAGACGATTAGAGACTGAGATTAGTGGCAGGTGTATTGGTAAAGAACTAAACACGAAATCAGGCTGGTATATCAGAGTAAAGAAATCTTTTGTTACTCAGCTTAATTAAGCCCCAAGTTGCATAGAAAGAGGTTCCATGTTCTGACTTTTGTTTTCAATCTAGATAGTTTCAATTTTCTTTTTCAAAAGGGTTTAACTGATTTTTAGAAGTGTCTCAGTCTTTTTTTTCTCCTAAATGTTAAATCCTTAATCCCATTTTAAGTACTGGCATCATTAATGGCAGTTAGTAGTTAATTACCACATGTGTACTTTGATTCAGAAAAATCTGAGGTTTAGGGATTGGTATCATGCTACTAGTATTCCTTGTTGCAAATTATTTGCAGATGATGTTAATTGAGTCCTCTTACTCCATGGCTTTTATTCTGACATGTAGGTCACAAATTGAATCATAAACCCATACAGTAATAATCAGCACGTACCCTTTAAAGACTATCCCTGATGAAACTCAGTAGGAAATAAACAGTTACATTTCTCAAAGGCTGCTCTGAATTGATATCTATAGCACACTACACAGTAGTACAAAAACATTAGTGTGAGTCTAAGTATAGACATATTTTCATATATTAATAGATATGTTACTTTGGGGTACTTGTACAAAGAAGATAAATGTTTTTATTCGGTGCTTCATTATAGCAAGTATCTTGAATTGCTGAATCTGAGAATTTTCTTAAAGGTAACTGCATGGCATGACAAAGTTGAAAAACCATGCATGCCAAGGCTTAAATGTTGACCTTATGCTTTGCAGAAACACAGTTATCTTCTCTTTATTCAGCAGAAAAAAAGTATGCATCCCAAAGTCATAGTAATTGTGGCGAGCGATCTTTAACACAATGGAAAGCAATAAAAGTAAAGCCGGTTTTAATAGTTTCTCATCTGCAAGTAGTTTTTATGCCACTTTCCTTGCATTTGCAGCCACTGTGAAAATTTGTATGATATACTTGTGGCTTGAAAGCATGAGAAGTATGTTTCAGTCATTCGTCATTCTCAGTGTTTCACTTTAGGAATACTTGCTCACAATATGCAATTTGCATGGCAAGGTACCAATCAGGTTAAGAAATGTATGAAATGTATAGACTTTCTAATATTACAGAAAGAAAAAATATATTGCCTAGCACAAATTATCTCATTTATTGAATTATGATGAATAGAACATAGAAAGTAGAGGTTATAACCTTTGAATGAAACCAATACAATGTACTGTGAGTCTATGATTTTATAATACCTCTGACTTAAGTATTTTAATTTAATTGTACAATCTCTGTGTACAGTAGATGCCAGGCATCATGATTTAAATTAGTGAGATTTACTAAGCACTGCAGACAGATTCTCTTTCATGTGGACAAATTTTCATCTCGAAGCATCTAGGAACTTTGTTATCCTACTTAGACACTTTGGCATCACGTCAGTTCAGATATACAAGAAATATGGTGCAGCACTAAATAGTCCAGGAAACATTTGGAGAAAAGAGCATTTTTAATTTTACGTTACTTTTATAAAAAGAAGTCCTCAAATTATCAGTAAAAAATGCACAGCATATTATCCCATCGTGCTTGCTTTTTTCAGTTGAAGGTCAGAGAAATAAAAAACAGTGGATGACACTTTTCAGTATAAAAGCATGAAACATGTGTGGTAGTGTAGCACAAAAGACGCTGGCTAATCAGGTATTCTGCATTTAAATACAGCTTTAAATAAGATTAGGAATCCAGACTGTGCAACAGATTTTCAAGTCCAGAGGTCAGAAAACATGCTAATGAGGTAATAGGAAGTATTCACTAAGGTTTATCCATGTTAGGAACTACTTCTCTTTGAAGAAATCCTTCAGCCAAAATACTTTTGGCCATACATTTTGACTTAATAATATCTAAATTATGTTAGACTACCTGTTAATTTAGAAATAATCTAAGTCTCCCGTGGAAAAATATGACTTTTTTATTTTTTTTTCTCAGTGGAGGGCTTCAAATAAGTTCTCAATATTTTTTGTGGGACTTGATGTGTTGTACTTCTTAAGACTGATTGTGCTCTCTGCTATGCTAGGATAAAGCAGAACCAGCCTGATTGCTGCAGGGCCTTGGTGATGTATGAATACGTGGAAGCAGCCTTATTCTCAGCTTTCTTGATTCACATGCGGAACTAGTAATGATCATAAAAATAACCATATCTTTTTAACCAGATTGTCACTGCCAGCTACACTGAAAAGGTATTTTCACTTTACTTGGAGTTGCTTTGTACATTTCTCTTCCCTTGAAGAAATGGGACAGGGCTGTAGAGTGGATTATGGCAGGTAACTGCTGAGTCTGAGAGATACACAGCCTGAGCCTCTTCCCTCCATTCTCTCATTCTCTAGGCATTCCTAAAAGGGAAACTGATTTCCCATTTGATCTAGACAAAAGTGAGATGGCTTTATTATTCTTAGAGGTGAAACTTTTTTTTCCAAATTTTCTGATAAAAATTCTGTGAAAATATTTAATTTTATGGAAGCATATGTATTTTGTAGACAAATAGGAATGTTTTTAGCACACTCAAATGCATCACAAGCATTACTGATCAGCACTTTCTAATTTAACTCAATGCCATTTCGTTTGCAATTTTATAATCTTTTTTTAAATTGATGATTATCTTGATTCAAAGTGAGAGCTTAAAAAAAAAAAAAGCTTGAGTTAGCATTTTGAAACAAACCATACTTAACATTTTAAATCAGCCAAAAATCTGTACTGCTTTTTTTTTTTTTTTTTTTAAATGAGTCCATCAGTATGCTCTGTTAATTGTAGAAAGCTTGCATAGGATGTACTACAATGAAGCACAAAAGCAGGTCTGTTAACCATAATAAAATGAATGTTAGTGCTGAAAATATTTGGTGATGGTTGTAATAGAGTTAGGTAGGTACTTTCTCTTAGCCTGGTTTGCTCAAGGGAAACTGATTTTTCACTGTTGTGGAATCAAAAATCCTTTGTTACTTGCCCTTTCAGTTCTTCTGGAAATTAGATGTTTATTAATACATTGCTTTACACCATTTTAGAGACAGAGATAGTTATGCACCTCTGTTTCTCTCCCCTTCCCCCCCCCCCCCCCCCCAAAAAAAAAAAAAAAAAAATATATATATATATATATATAAATCTATATCTGTGAAAATTTTTGTTTCAGTTCAGAGATGCTTTTAAAAATCACTTCTGCCATTGCAGGATATTTTTGTTAATCAGCTTAGATGTACTGCGGTTAAAAATCAGACCAAATCAGAGGTCTGGCAGGACAGTGTATTACATTTTGGATAAACTCATTCAGAATGGTAGACCTGTGGGGAAAAGTAATTACTCCAGGAAATGTATAGCTGCTGCTGATCAGACTTTATTACACATACTGTAAAAGAATGTTGTTGATGTTTTTGCTTTCTCTTCCTTGACAAGGAGGAAATTTTCCAAATATTTTCCAAAGCCACTCTCCCTCCCCCCATCTCTGTCACGGAAATGAGATGTCATTCATAACTATGTCTGCACCAATTGTGCTTTTATGAGCAATTAAATAATTAACAATGTTGACATCTGAATTATCTTTGTTTGCCATCTGAGTTAACCCGTTACTGAGACCGCTGGGAAAATTGTACTTCTCAGAGCCAACACTTCGGAATCAGGCAGACATTTCTGCTTCAGTTCTGTGGTTTTGCACTCATGTTTTCTTTCCTGCTGTTACACTTGGAAATTTAGGAGTTGATTCTGAGGTGTATTTAGCACTTTGACGTAATACAGTGAGATACTTCAATAGCGAAGTGAATGAGACCATTTATGCACTTGAAGTGAAATATGTCCTTAAAATACTAATTGGAGAATTTCTTACTCACATTTTGTTTCTCCCTAAGTGAGATTATGTTAACTTTTTTTGCAAGAAACTGTGAATGTTTAAGAAATACTTATATCATTTGTTTGTCTCTATTTTGCACCAGAAAGTTTAATGTTCTAGTATTTCTTAATCTTTTTCACCAGAAAATATGCCAGTGCATTTAAATTAAACTACAGCAAGGGCAGCATCACTCTGCTAGTTTCCTAGAGTTCTCCTTCTTTCAGCACTTGAATGAATAAAATGAAGCCTGGGAATTTATTGATGGTCATATATCAGCTCACTTTGGTTTCTTACATCTTAACTGATGAAAGTAATTTAGTCTCTATTGTTTCAATACACCTTAAACATTAAAAACTGTGTTTCGATCAAGTCAAATCAAAGCTTGTGCTTTAATGGGAGATTAAAGAAGAGAAATCCTTCCCTCGGCTTCTACTAGCCATTTATCTCAACAGTGCAGGCTATTATCAGGAAATAAACTCAGATCCAATTAGCTTTATCACTTAATTGGAGGCATGTTTTTAGATTTATGCATTACTGACCTTAGTGCCACTGAAATAAAATATTTAACTTGTGATGAAACTCTGGAGTTTTGCACCTCTCCATTCATTAAATTGTGTTGTTTGCTGCCAGGCTCTACAAATAACATGATAAACATACGTAGGTAGGTGCTTCACTCAGCCTGAGGATCTGTGCATTTGTTCACTGCATGTCTTCCTCACACAGACACAAATGGGCATCACCAGCAGCATCGTCTTTTGAAACATAAAAAACATTGTGACAAACGTTATGAAATAGATTATCTAAAGAAAGACTGTGTGAAACCACAAGGATCCTTGGAGAATCTTCTCTCTGGCTGGACAGAATGAACAGCTGTGCCACTGTTTGTTTTTCTATTTTTGTTTCATTTTAAGAATAACTGGCTTTTAGTTGTGAGGCTTAGGAGGCCTTGATACCTTTGTTGTTTGCTTTCTTTTTTTTCCCCGCTAAGTTAATGTCAGTTGCTCTGGAGCCCAGACTCCAGCCATGTGTCAGGAGCCACTTCCAGGCAGTGCTTTTCTAGGCTTACGTCCCATGGAAATGAAGTGTTCTTGGTGTTCTGTTCCATCCAGTCTGTCTCTTCTCACATCCCAAACAATTTTGAAATCTTAGCATCCAACCTTTACCAAAATTAAAAATAAAGCCGAAGTCTCAAAAATGATTAAAAGTACATTTCCTTACAGATATCCATGGACAGGAGAAAGTAGAATCAGAATTGTTTGAGTTGAAAGGGATAGCTAAAGGCCATTTAGTCCAACTCCCCAGCAGTGAACAGGGATATTTACAGCTAGATGAAAGTGCTGAGAGTCCAGTTCAGCCCCTGACCTTGAATATCTCCAGGAATGGGGCTTCCAACACCTCTCTGGGCAGCCTGTTCCAGTGCCTCATCACCTCTACAGTAAAAAAACACTTTTTCCTTATATCCAATCTAAATCTCACCCCATTTAGTTTAAAAAGCGTTCCTCTTGTCCTATAATCACAGACCATGATAAAGAGTCTGTCCTCCTCTTTCTTATAGCTCGTTTTAGACACTGAAAGTCCTCTATCAGATCTCCCTGGAGCCTCCTCTTCTCCAGACTGAACAGCCACAGCTCTCTCAGCCTCCTTGTAGAAGAGGTGATCTATCCCTTGGATCATTTTTGTGGCCCTCCTCTGTACATGCTCCAACAGGTCCATGTCTCTCCTGTACTGAGAAAAAAAAAAAAAAAAGTTTTTATTCATCCGGACACAGTACTCCAGGTGAGGTCTCACTCTCACCAGCACGTAGCAGAGAGGCAGTATCAACTTCCTCGACCTGCTGGCTGCACTGCTTTGGATGCAGCCCCAAACAGTGCTTCAGCTGAGTGAGATGGGACTTAGCACGAGAACTCAGCACTCAGAAGCTGTGAGGGCGATCCCTCTAGAGCAGGAAACAAAGAAATTGCATTTTGGAGGAAAAAATGTGATGGCCTTTGCCTTTATTAAAGGTGTTTCATTCCTATTAGAAGGAGATAAGATTTGATAGCGCCATTTCCCACTATATATTTGATTCTGTAATTTAAATTCTATCTGTCTCTTTCAAAACTTTTCATTTTTTGCTAAAGGCTTTTTTTTTTTCATGGATGTTTTATATAGAACTTATATGTTTATGGCATTAGGGTTTTGTTTGTTTACTCATTTTGAGTCAAGGAAATGTTTGTTTCCAGAAATTGAAAGAAGTGTGGTAATAAATGTCTTTTTTATGTGTTGGTTTCTGGTGTTTGTGGTTATTATTTTGGTTTTGTTTTGTTAGATGAAAATGAATTGAGATCCAAGTAGCTATGGAGTTAGATGGAAGGGAAAGTAGTCCTATAAAAAGTGGGACCCAGTTTCCCTTTCTGTTGTTTTCTACTGAAGAGCAGATTGAAAGGAGCTAGAAGCGACATTGTGAGTCACTTGGAGTATTCTTTGGAGTATTCTTTCATGTAGCTCCTTTTATTGGAGCTCTCTGCTCCCTCATAGTGCCAGTTAGTCTTGTTATGTTCTTACAGTTTTACTGTGTTATTTTAATCCATCTAGATACTCTTTAGCTTTTCTAGATGCAATATATTTCATGTATTCAATTTTTTTTCCATGTATTCATATTGTTTTTTTTTCTTTTTTCTTTTTCTTTTTTTTTTTTTTAAGCTAAATTGTTTGTTAAAGGTTTTTAGTATTTTTTATTTATTTATTACCAATGTACAGGGAGGGTAGAAAAAAGGAATAAAACAGAAGGCTGTGCAGAATTCTTCACTTAGAAGCTTTTTTGAGATTTCCATCTGTAATTATCGTGGATGTACTGCAGGGCAGATTAGCATCTGCTAGTGAGAGTTTAGGAGAATTAACCCTGTCATGATTGATTATAGAATGGTCTCTCAAATTCAATCAAATTTGGCCAACAATTTTTTTTCTGTTGTTGTTGGGGCAGTGATTTAAGCATGGATTGAGAACCAGAAATGCCTGCCTTCTAATCCAGCCTTTCATGCTGTCCAGGCCTGACCTATTGCTCCTTCCTGTTGTACTTCTTTTCTCCTCCTTGGCATAGGAATGACACTACTTACCTTTCCTGACATGTGTTGCTATGGTCAATTAAGATTTGTAAGCTCTCAGAAATCTTTTGCTGAAAGGATGTGAGGCATCAAAACTGCTTTTTTCTTTCTTTCTTTCTTCTTTTTTTTTTTTCAGCATTAAATGTACAAAATCTGTGTTTCTTCTGTTTTGAGCAGGGAGTTATAATCAGCATTTCATTGAGTATTTCTTTCATCCTTTAGCTAACACAAAAAAGCTTCTAAATACTATGTTAGGCTTTGAGAACTATTAAGAACATATTTTTAATTTATTTTGCTGAATGCCATGGAAGAAAAGCAATGTTGCTACGTGTTCTCTATGTTACATGGCAAAAAAGGAATACTTTCCAAGTTAAGTTAAATTAAGAGCTAATGAGAATAGTGCTCTGTCAGTTAACTTGTAATTTACTACTGCTGCTCCTCTGTTATTACATCCAAAAAACTTTTATACTCAGGCAATTTCGGTTTATTTTCCAGCTTTTAGTAGATTCCCTGTTCTATCAAATGATATTTCATTATTTGAAGTTTTACCCCGATTATTAACTGGAACTTTACCATGTTTCTCTGTTCTATTATTTGTGTGTTGTAGCCCACCTCCAGAAAAGTCAGTCCTTGATGCCACAGAAGCTATAGCTTTTTGTATTTGTTGCTGTAGGTATTTTAGGTGAAGGATGACAAGTAGATGTTGCATGCAAATGCATGAGCGAGGAAGGTGTTAGAGGAGGGTGGGAGAGAATATCAAGCAGGGGTATATAATTTACTGGGCAATTATGAGATTCCATGAGGGCTGAAAGATGAGTCAACACTGTGCATGATTTTCCCCCACCTTTGAAAGGAGCACCTGGCGCCATTCCTGACCAGGTCATGTTTGTCCGGCTGCTATATCATCCATCTTGCAGTTATTTAATCCAGTTTAAAAAAAAAGGGAGTCAAGTGTTTCAACTGGTTTCCTAAGGAAATGAGGCTTAAGCAGTCATTCCACATGACAAATTTGACAGATCTGCAATCAGAAGGGACTAAATTAAAATCTACGCTTGGAAAAACCAAGGCAGCACCCATCAGGATGATCAGCATATGGAAGACTGGAGTGATAGCAATGTGTACTGTTCTTAGCCAAGTCAGCCAGCCAGCCCAACATTTTGGGCAGAAGTCATAGAAGGAGAGCAAAGTCTTTAAGAGGTGAAGGGATACATAGGAAAAAGCTCGCATTATGACAATCACAGGTAAGATAGCATGAGGCAGAGAAACTTAAGAGGAGGCTAGGAGATATAAAAAGGATATGAAGGTACTGTGGTGGGGATGACATAGAAGACCTGAGACAGAAATCTATAGAAAACTCATTTTATGTTGTTTCACTGACTTGGAATCAATGTGCTTTGCTATCCTGAGACATCACGAAAGAAGATATGAATCAATATTACACGATAATGTTCCCACATTCATAGGGGAAATAAGAGGAAGAATTTCTTCACAGTGATGCTGTGATCATTTACTACTTATAACAGTGGGATCACAGTGCTTGAGGTTAGTTCCCAAGATAGAGTAGCACCTAATGCTCTACATATTTGGAAAAATCATCTCAATATGCAATTTCAGATCTGACCATCTTAACTGTGCACCTGATGCCCATTCTCCAAAGCACCATCTGTTGCAGCATTTCAAAAAGAAGAATTTGGCGTGAAGCAGTGAGAGGAGATTGGAAAAGAATGCAGAAATGCATAGAGGAACATGTGTAAGTCAGATACGATGTAACTCAGAGCCCTAGTGGTAGTGATGGTGTGAAGAACGAATAAGAAGTCATGGCTTTAAGTGGAAGAGATTGTCAACATGGAATAGGTAAAGAAAAGCTGAGTTTTTCTTGGATGGAGTGGGAGCAGAAGAGCGACTACTGACAGTGAAGAAGGGCCTGAATGGGTAATTGAAATGTGCTGCCAAACATGGGGAACCAGCTAGGGAGTAAGCAGGAGTCTTCTGTTGTTTTGTTTTCTTGTAGGGTGACAGAAACAAATCTTTTGTAGCTAGAGAACAGGTTTAAGTGCCTTTTGAGTATTTTCTGTTAATGACTCTCCTGGCAGTCCTTCAAAATCCATAAGCTTGTTAGTTTAAAGAGCTTTTTAAAAAAAATTTATTAACACACTCTCCTTAATCACTTTCTGTTTTTCTCCTTCATAAAGTGAAGAAAAAAAATACATGAATAAAAACTTGTGTATATGTATATATACATATATATATATATTAAAGGGAATATGATTTGCCAATTTTGGAGGTGATATATTAATTTTAAACATGAGCTTTTGGATATATATGACAATATTGACTGTTTTGGTATTCTACTATGCACATTCCTACTATTGTAGAAAAATGAGGATTGCTCCTTTCAATTTTGTCACTTTCAAATGAGCAGCTCTTTAAACCATTTACCATAAAAGAACACAGCCTTTTAAGAAGGGATGTATTGTTAAATAGAAAAGAATGAATAAACTAGAGGTGAAGTCCATGTGTAACCTATTAAATTATCCATGATTTAGACTATGTTCTCAAGTTTTATACACCAGAATGTCTAACCTTAGACAAGCAATGTAATCAGCAGGTCCCCAAACGTGTAATAATGTTCTTCATAGGGTTCTTCTTCTTGTTTGCACAGCTGCCAGATGGTGTATGGCATATCCCATTTCACCACATTATTATTTTTTCTGTCTAAAGGTTGGTGAGTGCTACAGGCCGGATGGAATATTTCACACTCAAATCTCATCTGTGAGTTTGATCCATATATTAACAAAGACTGAATCTTTACAAAGTTCCAGGCTATTCAAGAAGTTCTTGTTTATGAAAAATGCAACTTCTCTGGGGCAGATAGTCTTAAAGCTTGTCCATAACTCTTAAGAATCAGTACCAGTACCTGTCTTTCTGTTCCTCAGCTCATCCTAACTTGAATCAAATTCTCTTTTCCTGTAAACACATTCTGTGGTCATAGGCATATTAAGCTTGTTCTTGACCCCTTCGTATCTAAATGCTATCCAGTTAATCCTTCATCTCTCAGTTCCTTAAATAACTTCTATATTTGCTGTCTGCAGCTCTTACCCTTCAGGTTCTTGTATTTTCTCCAAGCTTTTCCAATCTACTTCACTGAAACTGCCCTATCTGCTACTTCCCGCATGTTTCTTCGGTGTGTGTTGTAGGGTAGTCTTTTCATCTTGGCTCCATCCATCCTCCTACTGCTTCTGCAGATTGTCTTTCAGTCGCAGACACCTGTTGCTTGGTTGTCTTCTTTGACACAAACCCTCTTTGTAGGGAGAAAATTAGGAAGGCAAAAGCCCAGCTTGAACTCAACTTGTTTACTTGGGGTAAAAGAGCACAAAAAAAATTTACAAATATATTAACAGTAAGAGGAGAGCTAAGGAGAATCTCCAGCCTATATTAGATGTGGTAGGGAATATGACCACTGAGGATAAGGAAAAGGCTGAGGTTCTCATTGCCTTCTTTATATCTGTCGTTAAAAGTCAGACCAGTTATCTGCTGGATACTCTATCCCTTGACCTGGAAGTCTCAGATGGTGAGCAGAATGAACTGTGGAAACAGTTAGAAACCTACTACTCCACCTGGACTGCCACAAGTCATGGAGCTGGATGAGATCCACCCAGGGGTGCTGAGGGAGCTGGTGGAGGTAATGACCAAGCCACTTTCCATCACCTGGCAGTGTTCTTGGTCAACCAGAGAGGTGTCTGAGGATTGGAGGCTTGTTAATGAGACCAAGGGCCATGTACTGCACTTTGGCCCCAACAACCCTAGGCAATGCTACAGGCTTGGGATAGAGTGTCTGGAAGACTGTGCAGGGGAAACAGACTTGGAGCCATTGGTCAATGCTCAGGTGAACATGAGCCAGCAGTGTTCCCAGGTAGCTGAAAAGGTCAATGACATCTTGGCTTGTATCAGAAATAGTGTTTCCAGCGGGAACAAGGAGGTGATTCTCCTTCTGTACTCAGCATTGGTGAGGCTGCATTTTGAGTACTGTGTTCAGTTTTGGGCCCCTCACTAGAAGACACTGATGCTCTGGAGCATGTCCAGAGAAGGGCATGGAAACTGATGAGGTGTCTGGGGCACAGGCTTTATGAAGAGCGGCTGAGAGAATTGAGATTATTTAGTCTGGAGAAGAGAGGGCTCAGGGGAGAACTCTCTACTAGTACTTGAAGGGAGCAATGTGAAGGTTGGCCTCTTCTTCCATGTAACTGATGATAGGACTAGAGGGCATGGCCTCAAGTTGTGCCAGGGGAGATTCAGGTTGGATATTAGAAAAATCTCCTTCAAAAGAGTGGTCAGGCACTGGGACAGGCTGCCCAGGGAGATGGTGGAGTCACCGACTCTGGAAGCATTCAAGAAACATTTAGATGTAGTGAGGGACTGGATAGTCTTGGAGACCTTTTCCAACATTGATAATTCTGTGATTCTTGACTACACAGTCATAGTGGCTAAATCTTTGTTCCTAGGAACACATGCCCATGTGCTGTCATCTTTTCTTTAGACTTGATTTCTATGCTTATGCTTGGCTCGCCGTTGTGAATCAAACTGGTTACATTAATTCTGTCTCTTGCTCCTATCAGTGGTTCTCCTTTCATCTCACATGATTGATCTTCTGTGTGCAAACTTTCCTAAATCAGTCCTTTTTTTATATTCTGCATATCTGGAGACATATGTAACAGAAAATGTGTACCGGATTAGAGGCTTGAACCACATAGCTAAATCTGCATTCTACTTCTAGGATTTGGGACAGAATGAATGATTTGTGCTGTGGAAATCAGCATCTGGATGTGTACATCATACCTTCTGTAATTTTTAATGCTAATAGAGAGCTAATTGTGCTCTCTGTGTTGCTTCCACAGTACTGTCATAACCTTTACTGAAAATCCTAAAAGAAGGAATGAACGTTAACAGGTTTTTTTTTTGTTGTTTTTTTGTTTTTTAAGATGATTTTCATAGTCTTTTCCTGCACTTGTTTTCATAGTCAAAAACATTCTTGGCAAAGGTAATTTGAGTGAAGAGAATATCCCAGCTCTTTATCTATTATTGCTTTTATCTCCATGGAGTCAAAAGTTGGACTCCACCAAATTCCATGCAACTGATTGCTTTTCGGTAAATTCTAATGTGAAAGGAAGAAAGCAGCTATTAAAATATCTTTTTGGTAGATTGTATTCTGGGGAAAAAAAAAAAAAAAAAAGGCTGTTATAGTATACGTCTCAGTTTTTTTCACGATCAATGTTATTTGTACAGCACCTGAGAAAGAGCAACTCTTTCAAAGAGTTAGAGAGAACAACACGTCTTGTCCTGGGCAACCATCTTTCTAGTATTAAAAGAGCTAAAAGTGGATTTGGTATTAGAAGAAAATATTAGGATAAGCTGAAGTTCATCTGTCAGCATGTAAGGCTGATTTCACTCGTCTTCTGCTTCTTTTACAGATGCATGTCACAGCCCCTATTAAGCTAAGAGCATCTTACTTTATCTGCTTCTTGTCATCAGGTTTCAATAATTCTCCAAAGAGGAGTATCTCATTTGCATCCCACAGGACGAAAGAGCACTTGATTTCTTGCAATACAAGTGGTAATTCCTTTTAGCAGTATATATATTGATAATGTAAAGAGACCACTGTTTAGTACACGTTATTTACAGTTTTAAATTTTGGGATCGTTTTTCATCTGGTGTCAATTCTGTTCACTTCAAAGTCATTCCAATAATTCTTTTGGGATTATCATTTAACTTCATATGTTGCATCTTCCTTTGTGTTTATACAAGTGACAGAACTGTACAATCTGAGCCTCATAGTATGAGGTAGAATTTAAGAAACAAATAATCAAAATTGTGGACTTTCCCATCTTCCAAGTACATTCAATAAAGTCAGTAAATATTCCCAGATTTCTAGTTAAGTGGACCAAGTTATTTAAATATAGTGCCTTAATCTGATTCATAATTTATCTTCCCAGAAAGCTTAGCTTAAGTTTTGAGAAAAATAAATGATTTTGCATAAAAGCAAAAGCTTCTGTTGGCACCATGGTTGTTTCATTAGGTGTCTAAGTGCAGATGTTCGTCTTCAGCTCTAGGCACTTTGATAGTTGTATTTGTCTTGGGCAAAGCTAGGAGACAATTTAACCTGTGCAACAGAAGATGACAATAAATAATGCAGAACATCCTGAAATAAACAGAAATGAATAAAAGCCTTCAGTATTTTTGTTTATTCCTTGGTCATATCTTAATAACAGATATTCTAATGTCACCCTGCTGGACATACCTGTGCCCAATCCACTCCAATATATACCCACCTCAGGACACAGCTGAGCCTGCCAGCCAAACTGCTGGCATCTCTGGGAAAATGTGTGAAAGAAAGAGGGCAAAATTTTGCCTGAAAACTCAGGCCAAATTCAGAGAGGAAAGAAGAAAGAAATGATGCTGTAGCCTGTGGACAGGAACCATGCTGTCCTGTTGGGGAGAGGGAGTGAGAGAGTGGCTAGGTCTGTCAGCCAGCTGAGATCAGTCCGTCACAGCTGGAAGAGACAGCTTAGTTCTGCTTTGCCCATGGTCCTTCAGTATCACAAAATTGTGATGTATTAGCAGCAGAAACAAGGCAGGTAGATATCAATAGTGATTGAGCTACTCATGTGTCCTATGCTGTGAATTTCTACTAAACTAAAACTTAACTTCTGGATTAGGCACATTTACCACTCACCCCTCCAAAACCAAAACAAAACAACACCAAAACAACCCACAAACTAACAAACAAATAAAAAAAAAAAAAAAAAAAAAAAGAAGCAAACAAAAAAACCAAACAAAACCAACAGTAAACCCAACAGATTAGAAGCACAAATTATCCCCAAATACTGTTTCAGTGACTTCTCTTGTACTGTGTTAGCAATGAAATGCATAGTCAGAACAGGCATAAATTAATTCATACTGTGTTTTATTTTTCCCCCAGTCAGTATGAGTTGTATTCATTAAAGAAATGTTATGTTGGCTTTCAGATATTTTACAGCACGCCTATTTCTTCTGGGCCAGGAGAAAGCTTTAATTTAAGATCAGAGGGGAAAGAAAAGAAATTTTACGTTGATGGATCTTTAAAGGAATGTCTGCCTGAACCCCATTCAAAAGAAAATTCATAGATGTAAGTGTGTTATTGATCATTTTTGCATTGTGGGAAAAGCTTGGAGTTGCAGTTGGACCCTTACAAACTGTGTGTGCAAACTATGTGTGTGAGAGACCTGGCATGTTATCTGTCTGGAGTTTTTTATTCTTTTTTCCTTACAGTTGAATTGTAACTCCTAGTTATAATTTTTTGCAGTTATGGCTTTCTATGGATTGCATTTAAATTTGCAAATACCTCTTTGTGCTTGTATTCTTTTAAGTTAATGTATGTTTGAGTTTGAGAATGTTCTGTCAGTAAGTCAAAGCTCTCTGTTGGAATGTGGGTCTCTTGTAGATGTGCTGATAGTTATGCTGGAAGAGGCAACCCAAAAGCAAAATGTTATGGGCCGAGCATCAGTAACACTATCACCAGTCATTGTAAAAGAATTAGGGATTCCGCAGCCACTCTGTCTTATGCCTTTCATGATAACGTGAAATGCCATAGGAAAAGGAGGCAGACCAATAGAACAGAAATTTAGAAGGAGGAAGTCTGCTTTCTCTCTCTTATTTTCAGTTTCACTACTTTTTTTTTTTTTTTTTCATCTTCAATGCCTTACTTCAGTACTTAGTGTCGTTTTTTCTTAAAAATAAATTTTGTGAAAGATTTAAATGGCATTGCTCGTGATAAAAGAAAAACAAAAACTTTTTTTGATCATACAAGTTTCTCTGGAGGAAATGGGAAACGTGACAGATAACTTTGAATATTCAAATGCATGTGTGTGGCAATCACATTACACCTAAAGGTGGAGTATTGATGTTTCCTTTCTAATACAAATTACTAGTTAGCTCTCTGTGACTGAATATACTTTCACAATGTCACTCTGACCATTTACTTCTAGACTAGGATTGTGAGAAAAACATTTATGCTTTTTGTTGTTGTTGTTGTTGTTTGTTTTCTTTTTGTTTCTCTTTAAACAAAAGTTATTTCTTCAGTAATGCAGAATTTGGCAAAATTGTTGCGATATGTCATGTAACATAATTAAGGTGTCAGAAAGCTCTCTCTTTTAAGTATGGCTGTGAAAAGAGTAGTATGTACCTTCAAGTTAATGAGCAAAGGTGATTTAATGAATGGAGACTAAATACAAATACACAGAGATTGTTGTATAAAATACTTCCCTTTGAAGTCATTATTAATGATATGGGATATTCAATTGGAGTCTCCCCAGCAGTTATTCACACAATCAAACTACATATTTTAGAGTTGAAAAAAAAAAACAACCAAGAAATAGGTTTTAGTTATTTATTAATAACTTGTTTTTACAGGAAAATCTGATGTTTCTGATCAATATCTTTCACATGCTGTTTTTAATATAATTTGCAGATTCAATATTAATGAATATGTCCAAACAAAAGGCCTCTTTCCATCATTGGTGGGTTGGTTATTTGATTTTATAGCTAGTCTATGCTACTAAAATAAGTTAGTCTGTACTTTCACTTTCTGGGAAGACTCAAACTCTTAAAAGCTACATAATTTCCCTATCCAATGCATTCCTTTTTAAGAAAAAAATTAATTTAAGAAAATCTTATTGTTTAGAGGAAGATGTGTTATTTAATTGTTGAAAAATATTTTCTGAAATTTTTATATGATTTCCTTATTAGAAATGTTTCTAACTGATACCATCTGTGAAATAAGTATGGCTTTACAACTTAAAGCTCTTGAGAATTTTTACCACTATGGAAGGTGGTTAAAAAAGACAAAAAAAAAAAATCCAATGTTTTTAATTATTAATTATCATTAAGATATCAAAGACATGGTACTTTTGCCGTGAGCTCTAGTCAGCTTTGCTGGACAAGAGAATATTCAGAGATAATGTATCTTCTTGTCTATGCCTTCTTGTCTATTATCTTCTTACAATATTTCCATGGCCAATGAGTGTCTGAAAATAATTAATTCCTGTATTCAACACAATTTAGTCTGTGAATACCAGTAACAACAGAGTACTTCATTTCTCTACTTCTGGGCACAGTTTGATTGGGATTCTTTTTACCCCTCTTCTGTTTCTACATCTTAAACGACTGTTTATATAAGCAGGTAAATTTTCTTTTTCTTCTTTCCTCTTTTTTTCTTTTTCTTTTTCACTGCTCATTCTTTTTTTTTTTTTTCCTTCTGAAATGTATAATGCTCTGCACTCACTCTTAATAATTTAAATAGCCGTTTTCCAGCCTGGCTGAAGAATGTCTGAAACAGTTTGAAGTTCAAGGGAATGTTTGTGTGTGTTTTGGCGTATGTTAAGAAGTTCTTTTCAAGAAAAAGAGTGCTGGTGTCTTACTAGAGGAAACTTCTGTCTTCCAACTGTGAACCTCTTGAGAGTTTATTTGCTGCTGTACGTGCTCTGTCTGGTATGGCAGTGATACCTTTCACATTTTAGAGATTTCACTTTATGAGCACTGCCTGTCCTTGTCCTTGTCCTTGTCCTTGTCCTTGTCCTTGTCCTTGTCCTTGTCCTTGTCCTTGTCCTTGTCCTTGTCCTTGTCCTTCTCCTTCTCCTTCTCCTTCTCCTTCTCCTTCTCCTTCTCCTTCTCCTTCTCCTTCTCCTTCTCCTTCTCCTTCTCCTTCTCCTTCTCCTTTCTTTTTCTTTGTAGGGAAATAAAATTAAAGCAAACTAATAAAAAAAGGAAAAAAAAAAAACAAAAAAAAACAACCCAGTTCCCAAAAGTCTCTCTGAAAAGTACCCTGCCAAAAGCCAAGAAAAAACTATGCTGCAATTCCCTTACTGCATGGTATGTGTAATAGTGGTCAATGACTAGTTTCTTGGCTATTATTTTTAACTGTTGTTTTTTTTTCCCAAATGTGTTATGAATCTTAGTAATCCCCTCCAAAAAAATAATAATACTAATAACAGTAGATATTTTTTGTGATTTTATTTTCTGTTTATTTCTAGGAAAGTTCTGGTTAGACTGAGGAAGAATTGTCACCGCTCCCTTTTAGAAAAATATTAAATCTGCAGTTGACTATTCTTCTAAAATTCAAAGTCTGTGTCCGATTTTTTGGTGAGAATAGAGTGTAAGTGCCTGCACCTACCTATTCTTCATTGACCTTTCAACTTTCTTACTGTCGGGGGACACAAATTCTGTGATCCTGTCCTCGTGCTGTTTCTTTTGTCATTATCTATGATTCATCTTCCCTAGGACTTGTCAAACTTGAGTTATTTTTAATCCTTTTCTGGGCCTCCCTGAAGGCATTATATCATATCTCTGGACACCACGCATGATCTCCTACTCCCTATTGTCCTACCCTATTCAGATTCCCTGTGTTTCTTTGCTACCCCTGACATGGTGCCAACTATTATTCCTCTTTTTTAATAAATCTGCAGACTTGAACAAACTACAGCCATTGTCATTTTTCCAAACAATTTGTATGAATGCATTAAACAGAATCAGTCACAGTAACAAATCCTTCAGGGCTTCAGTTGTTATCTTCTCATTTTCAGTAGATTGTTCTGGGACACAATTTTATGGCAAAATATAGTTTGGCTGGTTTACTTTAACCTCTCACTTCATTAGTCAGAGTAATATCTGGAAAAGGTTGCAGCTCTTCTCACTATTTGGATTAACCATTTCTTCATCTTTCAAATGCATATTGTATTTGAAAACAAAATATTTTTCAGCTATTTATGAACTGTATTCAAACTGAGTATCTTGCAGAGGAGCTCCTTTCCCTTAGGAATGCTTCTGTGTTTACTTGAGAAATATAGTATTTGCAAGGCTTTTCTCTGCTCAGGATAATACCCTTTGCACATTGTTGTGGCTGTAGATTCCATCTACAGCCTGCATCATCTAAGTGAGATTAAAGCATGTTTGCATTAGTGAAATGAAGCTGGAATTAAACTTAATTTTTTTCCTTCATAATGTAATAGTTAGTCTTGCAACTAACAATTACAAGAATTTTAGCAATTCGCCTAAAAGTGATTATAAACCTCAGGAATTCAGACTATAATCTTTTAAAGAACCAAAATACTTAAAAAATAAATCAAAAAAGCAGGAAACTTGCAGTTTAAACAAGCAGTAGTAATTCTGCCATGTCATGACTTTTCAGTTCTTCTCCCATGTAAATTACTGTTTTCAGGATGTGGAAAATTATATACAAGTGGTAGACAGTGATGCTGACATTCTTGCATGAGTTTCAGAAATTAATTCCTGTGACACAAATGGTATGCTGATCTCACATGGAAAACAGAAAACAGAACTAAAAAACATAAGCTTACTTGGTGCTTTTAAAATATCTATTCAGAAATTATGTCTGCATTTCTTAATTCTTAGTTGATTTTCAGAATCTTAAAGCAGAATAGTAAATACTTAATTTCTGTAGGAATGGATGTTTAGACAATTGTGGAATGTATATGCAGTGCAACCAAATTTGTGTGACTGTGAAGAAATTTGAAGTTCTAAAGTGCCCACAAAGTTATAGTTAATATGTTTGAATTTGAGGCTGAACCAGAAAGTGTTTCTAGCTAACGTCATTATGACTCTGTCATTATTTTTCCTTGTAATTAATCTCTACAAGTCTAGCTAGAGATTTAAATAAATATAATAGTTGTATTGTGGACTTGTGTCTAAGAGTGAATGTCTAGCTCTACAAAGCAAGGCAGGTCCAATTCTTCTGGATTGATTTTAGGTGCCAAAATTTGATGTTCAAAATCTGGCAAACACTTATGTCAGATTCAGTGTAGATCTGATGGCATTTACAGGTTGGAGGGCTCATCTGACAAAAGATTGTTTTACTTTTGTAGGTGATGTTGTGGCAATATGTTTTGTGTGGCTGAACACAAGGATTCATGTTTATCCACCCAATATGCTGTCCATTTTGATAGTTTATCCAGTTACTGGCTTTTTAATACATCCAGCCCATTACAAACACTGGAACAAATTATTTAGCTCTCCGAAACTATTGACATGCCCAGAAAAGGTGAATTATTATGTTTTCAGGAAAGGTGAATGGAAAAAAAAAATACAGCAATGATATCCATTTACAAGCAGTAAGATTCATAAGCAAAAGAGACAGTTTGGTTTGTGTGTTTGTTGTAATTGTTTTTGATTGTTTCCAGTAACTGTGGGAATTATTTCTGCAGCCTTTGGACATTAAGAGAGGAAGGTAGGAGGAATGCAGGAAGCAAAAGACGGGACATTTATGTACATGGATGCATTTACTTATCTCTCCAAATTAACAGATTGTGGAAGAAAAATAATGTGAGATTCTGAAGAGTAAATACTTCCCAAACTTGTGAAAAATGCACGTGTCAACTTGCCAGTTGTAGGTGAGAGATTAATGGATAGATTTCGTACCACCAGCCAAATAGTAATAAGTTCCTTTCCCACTTGCAAGAGGCTTCTGGGCAGAATATAGTCTTTTTATTTTATTTTATTTATTTATTTTATTTATTTATTTATTAATTTATTTATTTGCCCGTTTTTATTCTTCTGGAGAGTTCTTCAATCACATGAATTAATGGATGAGTACATCCTATTATTTCTGGTTTACATGCCCTGCCAATAGGTATGAGTCTTGCAGCTTGTTGGACAGTCAGCTGGATTTATTTATTCCTTATTTGTGCACTTTTGGAAATCATGTTCTTCACCTTTCTTAGTTTAGAGCTGATAAGTGCTCAGCTCTGAAACCATATTAATGATGTCAGTGTTTTCATAGTTTGTCAAAATCAAAATACTTGACCAGATCATTTGACTTTTTCAAAAACTAAACAGGATGTAATAGTTTTTTTTTATTATTATTCCAAAACCTTGTCAGATTAATTGCAAGATACATTTCATTTTATAATGTGTAGATATATTTTCCTTGAATAGTAGTGATAAGAAAAGATTGAAAACAAAACCTTTGAAGTGCTGTCCAATTACTTCAGTGTATACTGCATTAATAAATGTTCATTTCTGTGGTTTTGAAAAGTGTCTTAATATTAAGCAAAAGCTGGTGTACTTCTGCACCACGTCTAAATGAGAGAATTTTCAAACATACTATTCCTTTCTTTTACTGAGTGACCACTTTAAAGATAAAAGCCTTGCATTTGTATGTTTGCATAGATCTTGGCTCCAGCCTACCAGAGACCTAAGGGATAGATGTACTACAAAATAACTGCTGAAGTTTTGGGGAAAAGTATTTAAACCTCACTGTTGTGAAATTGGAATCTGAATCCTTAATTGTAAGAAATGACAGATAATATAAGTTGCTTTTTTTTTTTTTTTTACAAAATAGGGAAGAAGATTGTTACAGAAAACTGAATATCAGAAAAAAAGCAGATAAGATTTCAGAAAAATGAAATACTGAATATATCTTCATATTGGTCCTTTTATTGAACTTGATAGCAGAAGAAAAAGAGAAAGCTAGATGTGAAATGTAATGAAATAAGTAAAATGACCTCAGCCATTTTGAAATTTTTATAAAAACAAACTAACAAAAGCTCTATGAGCTTTTAGTTTAAAAAGAAAAGTAAGATGTCCTGTAAGATGTCCTTCAAGTTAGAATACATTGGCTGATCCTACTAGCATCAGTAGATGTAAGAAGGCTATCCACCTTGAGATCTATCAGTAGTAGTTCACTAGGTTTCCTAGGGGTGTAGTGCAATGGTTACGTTGCCCTACAGTGAAATCTTGCAGGCAACATGCCCTTCCATCAGTCTGCCTTTATACCAACATTTTTAAGGTAGGTAGAGTTTCAGAATGCAAACTGACTACATCTTTAGCCAACATAAAGAATGTTAGAGGAAAATCACAGACCAGTAAATATCCTTTTATTTTAATCAGTCTGGGATAAAAGTAGCAAATAATAGATTGTGACAAAAGCCTTCAGATATTCATCAGTGTTTGGTTTGTCCCTGTAATTGCTGTCTTCCTTAAAGATTCTTTTCCTCTCTGTGTGTTTTTATTTCAGCCCTTGGATGAAAGAAAATTTTGAAAGTTCTAATTAATATTTTGAAGTATTATTTTAAGAGAATGTTGAATTTGATGAAAGAAGGGGGATTTTTAATTGAGCTATTGAAATATGATTCAAGTGGTCAGTAAAAAGTTTCATCTTTTTAAAATTTCTTATGTTTTCAAGTAGTCACTTTGCTCAAAAGAGAAACAAGCTATTAAGAGAATTTTCAAAGTGTAGGATAAAGCTATTATGATGGTAGGAAAAAATATTGCCTGTTAGAAAATGAACAGGAACAAAAGTTCTATTATGTTTAAAATTGTTGGATGAACTTTAAAGGAGGGCGTACTATTCCTAGGCTATGAATATTCATTAATGAAAGGAACGCACATTCTGCACATGGATACCTATATATACCGTTAATAATGTATTCCCCCCCCCAACTTTTCAGAGAATTTTTTTTTAAATAACTTTTTTTAAAATCCAAAACATTTAACAGTGTTTTCAGGACTCGTTCACAGTTTGTCTAGTTGATTCAATATAATTTACATATAAAAATACCGAGGCAACATGGCGGGCAATGTCATATTATCCACAAGTACTCAAACAATCTCATTAATCTCTCATGAAAGCCGTAGACCATTTAATATACAAATGAAAATGGTAGGCAATGTAAAGTAGAGCAGTTGTACAAGAAAGAAAGGCTTTTTGTTTTTCCATATCAATTTTCTCATCCTTTTCCAAAAATCCTGGGAGGGTTCTTAACAGCAGTTGGCCACTGGAGTTGGGAATTTCAGTGGAATCACACTTTATAGGCGTACATAGAAACCAGCAGAAAATCAAGTCAAAGGAAAATTTTTGTTAGATTTTGGTGTATTTTTTCAGATTTTTATTTAATCCAGGGGCTTTAGAGTTCATCAGCAGTAAATCTGGAGAAAAAAAATGTGAGTGCTATTGTAAAATCTGTTGGAATTAAGCTAGTCAATCTGTTTGGAAGTACCAGGTTTTCTTTTCCTCGTTTTAGTGGATCTGACATCTTGTCAGCCCCGCAGGCTTTCAGAGAGAGGAGGCATTGACAAGGGTGGCCGCATGCATACAATCCCACTATGCTCTTTTCTGGCCAGTATGTATGGTTTGCTAGAGAAAAATAAGTCAAAAGAATGATGAGCGGAGGAGCCTTCAGAGAAAAGACGAAAGGAGTGCAGCATTAGAGGGATATGTCTTCAGAAATACAGATCTCCTCCCATGCTAATCCATGGATGTTCTTGGTAATGAAGGAATACCACTGTAGAGTGGAAACACGATGTGAGGTCTTTGGTCTCTGTCTGGGGTCACGAGAGAAATCTGAAAGAATGCCTCTCTCCAAGAACTGTTGAATTTTAATTATTTGTAGTCTCTTTCCTGTTTCCTAGGCCAACATCTGTGGCTCTCTTGGCTGGGCTCTCCTTCCTTTCTACAGTTAATGTTTTGATGAGACCCAGAGTAAACATTGCGGAACACTATGGCGTGTAATCATACAACATAAGATGATGAGATTGCCTTTTGTATCACTGCACTTTTTTGATGCCTTTTTCTCTGATGAACCCTGTTCTTGGAAAACTAGTTTGGCTTCTAGCTCTTTTTCCAATTTTTTCACTCTTCTCATTTGTCTGTGGTTTAGGGGCTGCTTCGGCCCAGTTCCGTGACTAGCCGGGCAGGGGAGGGGGGACCCATGCAGGGATATGCAGAGATTCACACCCTAGAAGGCAAAAAGAAAAAAAAAAAAAGGAAAAAAAAAAAAAAAAAGGGAAAAGATTAGAGAAATGGGCTCAAAAATAAAACAGCAGCAACAATCTGAGGAGAAATAAACTAAATAAACTAAATAAGATATTGGAATAACACACTATGTACAATGTAATATATTGTATATAGTGAGATAACACACTATATAACACACTATGATACAATATAATACAATAGAATTGAGGCTAATAAGTCAAAGAAAATGTGAGGGAGTGTATGAAAACTTGAAGGCCTTATTCTAATGCTGCAGCAAGACATGAAGTCAGGATGAGCAGAAGGGGAAAGAGAGAGGTCTCGTGACTTTGCCAGGTGTTTTATCTCCTCACTGAAGAAAAAGTCCTTAGAGGTATGTAGTTCTTCTCTTCTGGGACAGGTATCTGGACCTGCAGCATTAACTGTTTAACTCCACGTGCACTACGTGATGTTATGACGTGGAATACTGATAACCAAAAATCTTAAAAGCATGGCATCATTTCAACTACTGTATTTCCTTCACTTCAGATCTATCACTTCTCCCAGGGATCCTCACTCAACTTGCCCGAAACATAGTCTTCCTCTTTCATCATCCTTTGAAATATACCTTTTAATTTGAAAAGGATGAGAGGGAGACTTAATTGCCTTTCTATTCAGTCTTTTTTTTCTAAGAAGAAAAGAAAAAGGATAGCTATCCCTTTGATTTTGCTGCCTTTGGATGCTTCAAGCAGCTGTGAGTAACAACATTTGAACTGATGTATTGACATTTCAGGTGGATCACTGATGGCCTTTCACAGCTGCTATTTTCAAAATGTGATTTTATGTAGCAGTCTTCCTGAAGTTGCTTTGTAAAACCTGCAATACATGTGGAATATTTTCCTAATAATTCATATTTTAAGCATAAAGAAGTATGCAGGAGAAGTGTGAGGTTAAAAAAAGATGAGACTGAAGGTGGAGAAGAATGATTAGTCAAATAGAACATCGTGGTGGCACAAAGCTGGTAGCAGAGCTCTGCTCCTTTCTGCTGTGTCCACAGGCTGTGTGGTCCCATCAGTCTGGGCAAGATGAGAGGTGTTCAGGAAGTAGTTTGTATAATTGGCTGAATTGGTGAACTCCTTTCCATCTGTTTCTGAGATTACTTGATTTTAGCCAGGAAAAGGTGTAGCATAACTTTTCCTCTCCCTCATACAGAGAACACCTTGTAACACATTCCCAGACCTTATGGTGATGGGACTTTCAAGTCCTTGGGTGCAGACGTATTGCTTCTTTGAGAAGATAGTATGGCTTTCCTGTGGAAATTATCATAGAATCATAATTACCTGAAGGTAGCAACATTCTTCAAGTAGCAGTACTAGAAAAACCTTTAAAATGGAGAGCATTTGGTTGGCTTTATGACGCAACTTATTGTGCCACTTACAATGTGTTTCATTTCTGCTCCTTGTTCTGTAGGAGAGAATAAATCATTAGATCTGCATGCTCATATTTTTTTGAAGCAAGTATTGAAGTTATGTAGGTATTTTAAATTTTGCATTATGAGTAGCTTGCAAAACAGCAATAGTACTGAACATTCATAGAAAACTTGGAATAACATCTCTAATGTTCAACACAAACTAAGTATATTCAGAGAATGGTTCACCAAGGACAGAAAAGAATACACAGGACTGACATCATAATGGTAATCTTTTTTTTCACTGGGATCTGTCAGCTGGTCTCGTCCTGTAACACATGGGTAATCCAGATAAAAGTGGTGGAGTTTTAATGACAGGATGGAGCTCTAAGCTACCTGATCAAGTTGTAGGTGTCCCTGCTCATTACTGGGGAGTTGGACTGAGTGATCCTTAAGGGTCCCTTCTAACTCAAACAATTCTATGATTCTTTACAAATTCTGTAGTTTTTACCCTAAGGCAAAATAAGTAAATATTCGAATGTCAGATTAAAGAAATATTTGAATGTATGCAATGAAGTAAATAATACTCAGGGTGTGAATTCTTTCACCTCCCATTAATCTCAGTATGAATCACAATGCTGAAATATGAGCATTTCATTTAGATTATGCTTTTCTGTGCCCGGTGTGATCCCTAACATTTAGATTACATTGCCTAGGTTGGAGAGCTTCTTGTGACTCAAGTTTAAAGTAACATGATATTCAAGTATTTGTGCCAGCTGTAATGGTTCTGCCCATGGTAAACCTAAATGACAAAGTAATATATTAAACCAATATGGTTTTATTTTTATATATGTGTATGTATGGTTTATTTGTAGGTCACAATGAAAGTGATGCCTCCTATTCACTTCCATGTAAAATAGAAAAGATAAAAAGAGAAAAATAATAATATTTGATAATGCAAATCTGAGCTACAGAGCACTATTTTTTAATGTAGTCACCACCATTAGCTGTGTGTTTTTACAGGTAATGAATAAGAGCCTGTGTTCTGCACTTATAATAATATGCACCACTAAAGAAGATGAGCACTGTTGCAGTCACCACTGCTGAGACACACCACCCATTGCCTCATCATGCTCACATCCTCTGTTTGGTCCTCAGAAACGTTCAGCAAGTGTCAGTGAATATCAGTGAGTGTCACCTTTTTCCAAATTGAGGAATTTAATGGCACGTCTTTGATTCCTATACACTTCCATAGTAGACACCATTTTCTCAGACTGCACCTCTGCTGCCATCTGTCACCTGGCAACAAAATGTAAGGCAATACTGGTGGGAAGGTTTCAGGCTCTAGTGCCATACCAACATCTTCTTACATCAACGGCCAATGTAATAAAATGGGAGGCATTACTTTTGGAGCAGCCCTCATGTATATTTCTGCATCTACATGCGTCTACTCATAGGCTTACAGTTTTATAAAAGTTTTTAAAAAATAGGATAAGATCATCTTAAAATTTTCCACGATGCTTCCTGTGGTAAGTATTGTACTCTTACATTTTTTTAAAGTTAACAAAATATTTTTCTGTTGTTCACATTAGTCCTAAGACTTGCATGAGAAGACTTGCATGAGAAGACTTTCTGGAAGGACTCAAACCATGATACCAAACCATGATATTTTTGTGCACAGGATTACGAATCTTCAAAATCCAGGTGTTCTTCTAGAAAAGAACAAATATAGCCAACCCAACGTAGTTGGACAGCTGGCCAAAATTCATTTAGTATTTTAAAACCTTCTCTTTTAGGATGGTTGAAGTAAAGATGAATCAGCCATTTAAATGTTTATGTGAACATATCAACTTTACCTTCTCAGTGCCTGTGATTCTGCCTCTTTTTTAGTAGTTAGTTTTAATGACCTTTTGTTAAGTAGTCTAATACCTTTTCTTGTTTTGTATATAACGCTTTTCTTACCATGCTATGTAAAGACCATAAGAAGAGGTGCCATTATGATATAACTCTTATATACACAGGTACGTATATTAAGTGCTTTGTTTTCCATTCACCTCCAAAGAAGATTTTCCCATGATTGATCATAAATCTCCAGAGGGCTGCCATGCAGTTTGTGTTAGGGATTCCAGTAAAAGAAGACAAATATCTTAGTATAATTAAAAAATGAATACAACAAATAAGTGCAAAAAGAAGTAGTTTGTTGAAAAACGTCATCTACTATGATGAAACTGAGACAACAGCTTGGTAAGTATGAAAGCGGGAAAACAGAGAAAATAATGAGATAATGCTAGTCAGTAGACCACGAATAGCTGCTGCGAAGGACTTTTTATTAAAAAATATAATAATAAAATAAATTATTGAAGAGTTCAGCAGCTGGGCAGTGCAGACTGGCATCGCCAGATGAGAAATTGAAATGAATATACAGGAACATTCTGGACACATAATTGAATGAGAGATGATCATAGGGAGAATACACATGAGTGTGAAGGCCTTTGAAGATGAAGGTTAAGAGCGCATATCCAGTATAGCAGCAATTAGAGAGCAAGGGGAAGGGTAGCAAGAGAGAGATAAAAATGACCGTCTAGGATGGTCAAAGTGCATTAGATACAGATGAGTCTACCCAGAAACAAAACTGTTTTACATCTAGAGATAGCTGAGAAGCCTCTAAGGAATCTATCTTGGGTCTAAAAGCAGAATGACTGTCTTTGTTGATAATAAATCCTAATGCACAGTATAATTCCGTTGTGGATGGAGCTGGGTATTTTTTTTTTTTTTTCTTCTTTTTTCTTCTTCTTCTTTTTTTTTTTTTTGGTGCTATAGACACAGCATATAGATTTACTTACTTACAAGCGGAATTCTGGCTTCTTGCACTGTGCCTCACTGAGGTGTATGGAACTGTCCATTCTTTTATCAGAATTTGATATGAAAGAGATATTTTTTTCTGTAGATACGCAGTTTCAAAAGTAGATTATCTAAAGATTAAGGCTGTGTACTATTACCTTTGCTCTTAAGGCACTGAAAATATTCTATTGAGAGCCTGAAGTGTTTTCAAGATTTTCCCAAGGAATTCAGCAGCACTGGTGAGACAACTGGTTGCAGTGAGAATTTTGGAGTAGTCTAGGAAGGCTGTTTCTTCTTCTTTGTGGGAGGTGTCAGGAACAAGTAGTACCTTGTGCCACCTTCATGGCCAGCGGTAGCAGTGGCTCTCTGCCACTGCCTAAATCCAGCATTTCTTTATCTTCAGAGTGCTGGAGAATACTCAATGAAATGACTTACTCTCATTTTACAGGGTTCTTTTTTTCTTTTACTTGTGGAAAATCCCACTCCATCATGAAATTAAACCATTACAAAGCACTTGCCGGTTGCACATGGCATGTATCTGACAGGAGAAAAAGAAATGAATAACAGAGTGCATTGTGGTTCTTTCTGATATTAGCTTGTTTTATACGGCCACATTCTCAGCCTTCACCTTCTGTCCTGATACTTCAAGCTGATGAACGCTTCAGCCAGCATCATCTCGATCAGTTGGGATCAGAGGTTCCTGGAAATGGCTGCCACTCCATGGAGTGTGCCACCAGGTGGTGGGACCTCTGCCTCTCATCAGGGTGTCTTCCTGGGGACATCATCATCCCTAGAGGCAGGAGGAAGAAGAAAGGGTAGAGGCAGGATTCTTCCTCAGGGAAACTGCAGTAGGGAATCGTGGTGAACAGAGGGGGCAGGAGAGGACTGGAATCATAGAAGGTCAAAGTGCACAGGGCATTTTTTTTTCCCACTGATTTGTTGTTTATTTGTATTTCTCATGGAATAACTGTTCCGATTTTTAGGGACATGTGAAGATTGCTGTCAAAAATGGAAACAATTCATTTTTTAATGAAGCTGATTTTACGGCTTTTTCTATTTAATTTAAATGAATACAGAATACAAGAGGAATATTCACTGGAACAATAAATGTTATGCTAATTCTGTGGGACAAAAGTGAGAAGGAAGTTTTGAATTTGTGAGTATTCACAGCGATAACCTGCTTTTTACAGTACCCATCCCAAACTATGCTTTGAAGTCAGGGTTTGCATGTGTTTCTAGAATTCAGGGCATGTGTACAGCTTATGTGGAGTTAGTATATGAGGAGTGAATATAAAACACATCAAGCAATACTGTACCTAAGTGAAATATTGCGAATTCTAGAAAATGAATTTTGATTACTAAAACCAGTATGCACAATGAGTTGTCTTGATTACATGAAAGTTGTCATTATTTTTGAAATAATCCAATCCAGTGGAAAACGTTATTAGGAATTGCAGGAGAAAACAGGAGAAAACAAGGAGAACAGGTAACAAAAAAAAAAAAAAAAAGAAAGAAAGAATTGATGCTTTTTGATTAAGTGTAAGTATTGAAAGCATTTTTATATAATATCACTTTTTCCCTCTATGCAGTTTATGTAATGTTAATGTAACTGAATCAACTGGTATGTAATAGTTTTCCTTAGTTTTGTCCATCAGTTTCCAGTTCTCCTGTGTAGACAGCCATAAATCTGATAACTCTGGGAGAGATGGCTATCACTTACCTGCTTGAGTTGCCTTATTGATCTGCCTGATTTTTGAATTTTTACTAATTTTATTGAATTGCCTATTTTTCATCAAGTGACAAATAACATGGATAAGGCTTACTCTTTGTAAACCCATTCTGTGTTTTGCTGTTTTTCTAAAAAAAAATATATATTCTGCTGGTATATTTTGAAATGTTTAATTTTTCTCTCCTTTAGGTAAGAGGAGATTTTTCCAAAAAGTCTGTGACATGAAGTGTGATGTAAAAAGCTTTGTGAGTTCGCCTCTTTCTGGTGCTTCCTGCTACCACTGAATTTTCAATAATGCAGCTATTTGCAGAATGCTGTTAACCAATTGTTATTTTTCATAATCATTATAATTTTTCATAATCAAACCATTATCTTATAAATAACTATTTTATAACACGTCCTTTTTAATAATTAATTGAAATTAATAATTTAATAATCTCTAGTACTCGGAGGTGTATTTTGGTGCATCTTCAGGACTGACTTAAAGCTATTTTAACTCTTACTTAAGCCGTTCAGCAAAGCTTTTCCTATGAGATCTTTTTCTGCCCCAAAAGCCTCCCTCAGCACATACAGGTATTCAGACACTGTTGCATGTGATAATGTGTGTGCTTTAATTTTAAATTAATGTTGTCTTTTATTTCAATGTAGTTTAAATCTCTTACAAGCATCATCATTTAATATGAATAAGCACTCTGAAATCTGCAATAAGTGTCCAGAAAGGATCATTTCAGAATCTATTACATATATCCATTTAAATGTATTTTTTGTGGTATTGGAACGTGTTCCCTTGTAGAAAGAAGAAAGCCTAATATTTACAGACTGCAAGTTTTTATTTTATTGCCAATACAGCCCCAGTCTAGAGCCTACAACTAGCAAGACTAACACATCAAATCTTCAGCACCAAAACAGTTTGAATGTCTTTCTTCTTCCCTTCCAATAAAAATGTAAATCAATATACAGTATTTAATTATTTTGTGTGTACGACTAAGTTGATTTAGCACTTAATTTTATTTGTTGTGCATTCTCTGGCTGAAGGGGCAGTTATAAGGCAGTTGATTGATACACTCTCCTTTCACCTTTGAAGACCTCAGTTTAATCCTGGCATAGGTCACACTGAAAATTAGTTTCAGTAGGCGTATTTTACTCTTTACTGCATGTTTGTCCACATCATAAAGCTATCAACCAGGATGATGCAGCTAACAGTCATTGCTGTGTGGACAAGCTTATGACCAGACAAGATTGTGAAGGCAATTTGTGTCCCTTGGCAGAACAGTTAACAGGATGGAGCCAAACTCATTTCTCCTGGATTCCTGATTCTAACTGATCACTCACTTTCTTAGTTTTCATGGACAGCAAATTGTTTCCTTGAAAAGTAAGATTATCCCAGTTATATGCCCGAAATTTCTTGCTGCAAGTTTTAGGGACCTAAGCACACATTTAGACTGGGCAATGTGATGCAATCAGGAAGCACCCATTTGAGAACACCTCTTGTTTGTTTGATCTTTTAAGTTACATTTGCAAAATAGACCTAATCTTAACATGAGCAGGTGTTCTCAGAGGCCATGCTGGCTTTTTATTCCAGTGTTACCTTTGTTCCTTGAGCAGCCGGATGACTTCGTCCCAGTTAAGCATGAATCCTTGAGGCGTACCAGCTCGGCACTGAACCCAGAGCTCTGCAATGGCAGCAGTGCCCCTCTGTGACTTGAGTGCAGGTAAGAGCTTTATTATTTCTTATGCTCTATGCATGACTTCACCATATGAACTTCCCTCTTTCTCATAAACTCACTGCATGCTGAGCAGCAAAAAGGAAAATCTAAATGGAAACCAATAGGTATCTGTCTGCAAGAGGCACTTGAGCCACTTACATATGCAGGTGCAATAGCTTCATCAACTGTGTTGCCTCTGCTTCACACCAAGCCTTGGATGAATAAAGTTTCTAGGACTAGTTGTGGGCTTTTTATTTAGCCTTTTGAGGTATGGCTGCATTTTTGATACAATGGCTTTGCAATCACAGGAAATAATGTTGATGAATAGTAGTATAGGAGAGGGACGCTCTCTGAACCCAGCTGATGCACTTAGAGTCATTTATGTCTTGTCCATAAATATATGAAATATGGGAGGAGACCCCTGGGAGGCCAATGACACTAATGGAAAACTTAAGTGTTGTACTGTACAAGTGGACTTAGATGTCTTTTATTCAGAGTTGTTATTAATTTAGACAGAGCAATCTAGAGCTGTCAGGGTTGTAAACTCTGCACTTAGTCTTTACCATAGATTTATTATCACCTTTCAGATTTGGGTGTTTGTCTTACAGGTGAGTCTCAATGTACTAGGTAAACTGTGATTTGAATGTAAATGATTCTCTGCTGTCATTTCAGAAGTGTCTTCTTCATTTTGTTAGCAGTTGATCTTGAAAATGATAAGAGGTGAAGATTCCACCTGATAACGCATAAAACTGGTTGAGTACTAGGCAGAGGGCCTTTTGTCTAACCAAACTGCATTCAGCCATCGGAGGAATACGCTGTGTAAGTTTCAAATATTCAGACTGATTTTAGATGTTGTGAAGGCTGGCGTTAGCAGTGGTGAATTTTTGTTCTCATTTCCAGTTACACTTGCATACTATCTGTACCGTGTGCTTGTTGCAACAGTACTTCTTTAAAAGAGAGCATCCTTCAACCTGATGAGAATTGCAAACTGAAAAGACCATTCTGATTTAGTGGTCCCAACTGTCACCTCTCTGACCTCACAGAATAGACTTTTTAGCTTTTGTATATCACCTCCTGCCTCCTCTGTACCCTCTGTGCTCTGATCACCTCCTCCTCCGTGCTGCCATTTGACTCACTGAGCTGGATTCTGACAGTGAAATCTCGTATTAGCTTCTCTTCTAGTGAGAGTGATAAAGTCTTTGCAATAGATAAGCTTTATTCCAAAATTTGAAATGGTCTAGTATGTACTTGCATTTTGTGTGTGATTTTTTTTTTTAACCTATTGAGCAAGGCAGAATGCAACTTAAGAAGCAGGATGTCTATTTCATGATATTTTTAAATCCTGCCATGGAGAAACAGAAGTAATTTCATGTATCATTAAATAACAGCTAGGTCTCTTTCTTTATCGAAGGAAACATAACTCATTCTATGACTGCGTCCCTATTTAGTAACACTTACAAGTCTTGACCCTTCATCAGAGAGCTTAGTTCAACTTCATCTATACAGAATTGCCCCTCTCATGTAGCTGTGCTAATAATACAATTTAAAACACATTAAAACATTAAAAAAAACCAAAACAACAACAAAAAAAAACACTTAAAAGCTTAGACCCAGACTTTTTGCATTTATTCATGTAATTTGCTCTGGTAATAGCCCCAGTGAGACTGTTGTGAGATACTATGCAATGTAAGTACGGGAGGCAGAATGGTGGTTAATAAATAAGCAGTTGTGTCCTTCTGCTTTGTTCCCTTCCAGCTCAGTGGTATTTATATCCAGTACATGATTTCTTCCTAGGACCCATCAAGCTCCAACAGCCTTTTTCTTGCACCTTAGAAGTACAGATGAACTTTTGGCTTATTTTTCTAATTATCATTTGTGACTCCAGAAAACAGTAGATGTTAAAGCAGCACCTATGGCTTAATGTAAAGCAGTGTGATTGTCTAAGAAGACTTAAAATGCTTGTTTTCCAAGTGGGAGTGTAGGCGTGCTTACTCTTGTAACAGATTTCTGGCATAGAACAACTGAATCTTGACAAGTTGAGTGAAATCAAGTCACTGATGTCATGATCTATCATGCATTTGAGAACTTCCAACCTGTGGAACAATTTGTCAGAACTTTATTCTTACTCTTTTGCTTCTCTTCTCTAGCTTGTCTTACCTGTATTACCAATTCCCAAAAAAGAAAGAGAAATAATATTGTGCAAGCATTTGGAAGAATATTTTCTTACGTTAGAGAGTGGTTGAAGTGCCAAGACCATGTGTTACAAAGCTCCAGTTCTCTACTTCAGATGATGAATGTCTCCTTTGGCAAAATAATTGTAAAATATAACCAATTCTTACTCAGAAGCTGTGATTTAATATATTTCTATAATATCTAGTTCAGAAGGTAACAATACAGCAAGACTCTAAAACAGTATTTTGCCTCCAAGCTGGGTCTGTGTTCAGAAGAAAACCAATTCACTATGTGACTCCTGTTCCCTGCATGAACCAGAGTGCTTGTCCAGGGACTCCTTGGGCCATTTCTCATCATACCGCAACTTGAATTGTTCCCTTTCTATCCATCATTGATCAACCAAGCAAAAAGAGCTTCACGACTTATACTAGGAGAACTGCTTTTGGTAGTACCTTAAATCTACCTCAGGTAGGTTCTCTTATTCTCTTATGTTCACTCAGGCTCACGGAGGAAATAATGACTTTCCATTTCAGAGAAGATTGGAATGTAAGTCCTTAAGTTCACCAAAGTATGTTTGATTATTTCTCTTAATAGGATGGAGAAACAATTTCTTCACCTGGGAGGCTTTAGACTTTAGAGAAGACAATTTCTGCTTTTAAAGAAAGAGGTTTTACTGTTCCACCAGCAAAATTTGAAACATAACCCGAGTATGCTTTCTCTTTTTTTGTATGTGTATGCAGTGAGTAACTTCTCTTTTTCATTTTCATACAAGATAGTATTGCAATTTGCATGTTGTTGTGCAATTTCCTACTGTATGCTGAGATTGTTAGAAAGGGAGGTGCCAACCTTTCTTTCAGACAGAAGGTAGTATTTAAAGTCCCAACAGCTTGCCATAACCACTGTGCTAACCACAGTGCACGATCACTGTTTATCTAATCAAATTCTTGCTACACATCACATAAATGCTGTGCAGTAGTTACCTCAGGTCTTGAGTTTAGAGGAATATGTTTTCTTAAGATCAGAAAAAAATATGAGCTTAACAGAAAGAATCCATCCATTCAAAGGTTATGCACAGCCCACTGAGATTGTTAGTGCCATGTATTCTAAATCCAGCCTGGCATAGTAGCTATGTTGGTATGAAGTTGTGAAATACTGTCAAGTTTGTTTTTATCACAACTGTTCTCTATAACTTTCTTCAATAACTCTTCAAAGCTGTTTTTTCAAGGTGAATGCAGAATAGGTATCATTTTACTGTATTACATCATTGGCATTGAAGAGTAGCCACACCATATTCAAGGGGTTTTTAGTTCTGTAAGAAGTGTGAACAGGGATCTGCATGAGAAGAAGTGAAAGCTTTCAAAACAGGTAAGCTGACGAAGAAATCAAGTACGTAATAAAAGAAGTGAGCATCAAAACCACCAAGCCCTTTCTCAAGTGTGCCTTCTTATGCATGTATATCCTATATAGTGCAGCCTATTCTTTCATTGCTTTTTTCCCAACATTTCTTTTTTATATTATTTACAAATGAGAACATTACTCACCTTTGGTTGATAAATATAGATATTTTTCTTCAGCTAAAAAATAATAAATTCCTATGGTAATTTGTTTTCTGTAGGTTGTTTAATAACTAAAATGATGTTATTAAACCTACAATTTAGCATACTTCCAAAAAATATTATTTAATTTCACTTTACATTCAGTAGAATTTTTCAGACTTAAAGATCCTGAAGAGAATGATAGGACTACGCAAACACAATCCAAACTTCTGGAGTTGGGATGAAAGAAATTCTAAAGAAGAAAATATTGGCAGTGGAGTATATCAGGAATGGTAGTGTGTTTTAGAGGAGTGTGTAGTGACAAGGAGTATACAGAGAAGATAGGAAAGAATTTTTACGTAAGTGCAAAATTAGCTAAATTCTCTTACATGTATACTAAACTTCCACAGGTATTGACAGAGGAGAATTAGGCCCCGCTATTTAACACGTGCAATTTTCTATGTTTATCTATTAATGTTTTTTCTTTTACAAGCACACCTTATACTTTTACAAGTGCACTTTCCTGCAGCTATCATGCAAAACAGTGTATGTTTTATATGGCTGAGATCATATCAGCTCATTTCCATTAAAAGCCACCAATATAATTCCTCCTCCCTGCTACTTGACCTAAACTCCTTCTGAACCATTCAGCTGCCGTAACAACTCAAAAGGAAACAGATAATGATGGTAAACTGGGTGTCATCCTTCTCTTAATGTATAGCCATTGTAATACAGATACAGCAGACCAACAATGACTCAGTAACACCAAGCCTGCAATTTTGCTGTGTTTGCAATTTCCAAGAAGAAAAGCAGCTCACAATTACATGTATTAAACTTTCAGATGATGTTGAAATTATGATGTTACATCATTTATATTATCAGTCAACCTACAGGGAGAGAATGTTAGGTCTTTATGTGGCCCAGGTGCACATTTCTTATAATTTAATCTGCACAAAGCATCCTCATTTCACAAGAGAACTCTAATTCATGCTGTGAAAAACCACAGCATGCCCACCATTCTCCCCCTGGTGCAGTCAGTAAATTACAACTAACAGTTTATAACTGTTATCTGCATTTAATCTAGCGCCCTTTGCGGTGAGTTCAGCCAGCTTCACTCTACAAGCCAGTGACATTATATGGAATGCCATGAATTACCTTCATGGAGATTATGGATAGCAACAGGGTCTGCTTTAGAAAAAAAAATAAAAATAAAAAATAAAAATAATAGAAAAGCACATGCAGTTAATAATTGGTTTTAGACAAATGTGTGTAGGAAAAGCGTTTGTATATGGTTTTCTGAGAACCGTGTCTCTCAGCTTATAGGGACATCAGCAGTAGGAGAGAGCCAACTATCATTTGCCTGCCTGTCTGTCTGTTTCTCATTGTCTTCCTTTTGTTTCTCCATATCTTCCTTGCCCAGTCTGTCACAGGCCAAGGATTACAATGATGGGGAAAATGAACTTTCCTCGTGGCCAGATCCCACGAACAACATCATCTTTGGAAACCCAGGACTACAGTGTTGGAAAAGAGGGATTAACTCCTCTTGGTTAACATCTAAGGCAAGTATGTCCAACTTCTGGTCTACAAGTCATGGATAGCCCAGGACAGCTAGTGATGTGGCCTCACGAGATCTTAATTTTTATCATTATTATGTGACTTTTAGAGATATTTTTCATTTGAGTCACTTGAATGTAGCTCATATTTTGGCTGAGAGGGTCCAGAGCAGAGATAACTATACCTCTTGTGCCCACCATTCACACTCAGTCAACTTGAAAACTTTCTGTGCAGCACATCATACACGCTTGTGCCACTTGGTGAGTAAAACGCAGTCAATAATAATACTTCAGCATAGTAATGTGTGTGTGCTTTGAAGACAAACACACTAGACTGTAGTCAGGCAAACTGAAGAAACAGGAAAATCTATCAAAAGAAATTTGGAGAGTAAGTTTTCTCATTTCAAATTTTATACTTTGGCAGTAGATGGAAGTAGTGATGCTACAGGTATGGTTCAACTTGCCATTTATAGTAGAAGTATTGATAACAAATATAATGTCACTGAAGAAATGGCTTCTTTGGTGCCATTAAAAGACACCACTAAATCTCTTCATTTGTATGAAGCAGTAAAAATGATATAAAAAATATTTTCTTTAACTTTTGTCAACATATAAGATATAGCTACTAATGGCTCCCCTGTGATGGTTAAAAAAAAAAAGAAGAAGAAGAAGAAGAAGAAGAAAGAAAAGAAAGAGACATATAAATAATAGGAGATGATACAGTTGACGTTAGCAACATTTGATGAAATATCACTGCACTGAATATCAGGAAAATTTATGTGCAAAAGCCTGAAAATTGATAATGTCATGCAAATCGTCATCAGAACTGTGTATTTCATAAAGTCCAAAGGACTGAATCACCACTGATTCAAGGAGTTCCTTAAAAATGTGGATTTTGATTGTGGGAACATAATTTTCTTTTCTAAAGGAAGGTGATTAAATCGAGGTAAAATGCTAAAAACTTTGCAAAGTGAAATCAAGATATTTATGGAAGCAAAATGAAAATTTGTGCCGGAACATGAAAGAAGAAAAATGGCTCACAGATTTAGTATTTTTGGTGGATTTGACCACTTGTTTAAGTGAAATAAACATGTGTCTTGAAGGTGAGAATGAACTGGTCTATGCATGTTTCTAACCATAATAGTATTTGAAATGAATCTTCATTATGGCAAGCTCAAGTTATGGCAAATATATATATATGTATTTGCATTTAGATACATTAACACTGTCCTGTGAACAGTGAAAAATATTGCAGCCAGGCTTTCTGTTTTGATAAATGTATTAGAGAAGAGGTTTCAGGATTGCTGAAAAAATAATTAAGTTTTTGGTTTATTTGTGAATCCATTTTTAGTAGGCATAAATACATTACCTGACATTTTCAAATGGAATGTATAGAACTGCAATCATTCAAATCAAAGAAAGTTAGTTATATAAGACCTATCTTACCAAACAATAATATTCCTAACTTTACAAGCATGTCTTATTCATGTCATCCCTTTTTGACAGTATGTACATTTGCAAACCACAGTTTTCAAGGATGAAGCACAGGAAGAGTAAAATTTCATCAAAAATCTCTGATGAACACCTTGAGAGTTCGCTAAGAATGGCAAACCACTGCCATCAAATCAGACTGTTGCATCAGTTTCACAAAAACAAGGTCACGTAACCCCTTAGTTTTACATTTTTGTTGACTTCTTTTCTAAGTTTTAATAATAAATATATAAAGACAAGAAGTATTGGTACTTATATACGTTAACTGTTTTATATATTTTATATGCATGCCATGACAATTCCTCTTCACTCAGTGTGGCTGAGGCAAGCCAAAAGACTGGACACTCATGCTGTAGAGAATTGGGAAGCATTTTCTAAGCATACAAATGTGATATAGGGCAGGTTTGCTTTTTCATTATTTTTATTAATTTGTTTTTTATATTTGTTCTACCTTAAAGGTATCTGATCTTGCTGCCAGTGTGAGTATGTGCTAATTCCTTTTGAATTTCTATGAGGAGCTTAGGACAGAGTAGACGACTGTGAAAAGCCATCTGTCAGAGTAGTGGGGTGCTTGAAAAAAGCAAGCTTGCGTCTGTACACCCAAAATGTCCCCCAGATTGCATCATTCCAGAAAGATCCTTGTCATTGTATGCTTTCAGAGGTGGAAGTGCCTTCTTTATATTACCCAAAAATCAAGATAAAATTATAAAAAGATTAAGGATACTATTTTGGAACCTGTCCAAAGAGGAGTTAGACAGTCATCTCTCATTAAAAGCTGGTGGGAAAATAGGTGCCAACTGGCTTTAAAATCGTAAATGTACCTGCGCTAAACAAAAGCAAGAGAGAGCTGAGAAAGACAAATGCCTCTTTAGTAGACTGGAACAAGCTGATTCTATGTCAAGTTCGTAGAATTTATTATTCTTTTCATGCCTTCTCATCTTTGCCTACTCTAAACTGAAGGGCAGGAATGGGGAGAAAAAAATCACCCAAGAAGTGTTAGTTACTTTTTTTGTTTGTTTGTTTTTGTTTTTAAATTATATTCTTCTTTCTATTTAATTCAAGTTCATTTTTTGAATGAAAAGTTTAAAAAACACTAATGAAAGATACTTCTGGATAAAGGAACTGCCAGACTTTGTGTCTCCTGCCATTTTACAGATATCCAGAATTCACATGAAATTATTGCCGTAGATGAGTTAAAAAACAACAACAACAACAACAAAAACAGAACTGAAGGAAATCATTAGCAGTGGCTCCTAGGTAACTACAATCTGTTTAATGCGAAGAAAATAATATATCTTAGGCCTTAATGATTTCTGATATCTTTGATCTTCCAAACAATCATACATTGAAAAGTTATAGAACTTCTAAAGAAGTCCTAGGACCAAATTTATATTGACACATACAAGGTAGCATTCTTGGAGCGAGCATGAGCTCATCAGATAGGCTCTAAAAATTCAAATTTGCATAATTCCAACTAAATGCTGCTGTTTGCCATCAATAATAAGAATTTATCCACAATAGGAATGTGTCTGATAGTATGTTTCATTTGTTTTAGTGATTGCCCGTGATGTCCCAAGATAATTATATGGCTTTCTGTTTCAGTTGTATACATTAGTTAGTGTTATCACAGTAAAAGATTAGCAGGGCTCCCAGCTTTGCTTTTCCTGTAGCATACCTTGCTGCAATGTAAGCCTCCTGACTTGGATTTGTATATGTGACAGAAATCACCAGATAAGGAGTTTCATATCCTCTGTATGGCGCATCTTCTGGTTGTAGCACATCAGTAGTATGGATCTCAACCAAAGGTAAGTCTGATGGCTTTTATTTGCTGATATTCTTGGTGGTCTTAGGGTTATCCAAATTTGAACTTAAAATAGAATGACTAGCTCTATTTTTTGGGATTGCATATTTTCAAATTTACATCAGAACATAGTATAAATTACTGAGTCCTTACTATTCTGGGAGTTTCTGAGAAAAGACTATTCATAGAACTGTAAATAAGTCTGAATGCTTCCTACTGTGATGACGACACACAACACTCTACAGGTTTGACGAGCTCTGTCATAGCAGCTGAAGACTGTAAGTTGTTACTGAAGAGATGTACAGAGGATATTGACGCGTGTGCAAATTATAGATTTTGTTCAGCCTTTATTAGCTTACCATTTTTATTGTCTTGTATTTTTTATGAGCGGTAAACACTTAAAATTTTGAAGAGGGTGCAAGTCCAATGAGTTTCCATTGCTGTGGAAAGTTAGAATTAGCCGTTTTCCTTGAGCTTCTTTACTGAAACACTTCCACTTACTTATTTTAGAAGGACCGCACATTTCCCTAGACAATTTCTTGGCTTTCCTGTGCTTGTCAATGCCAGATACTAGTGCTGGTGATTTTTCTCCAGCCTATTGTGGTTACAGTATTTCTTCTATAGAAATTGTCTGGAGACCACAGACTAATTTTACTAAGTCAGTAGATGGGAATTACATGGCATTGACTCTTGGGCTCTCTCCGTCTGTTTCAGATTATAACTATTGACCTAGAGGTGAAAGGCTCTATATCCCATTACCTATTCCCTGAGTCATACAGTTCCTTATAACAGCACTTTAAACAGATGATGCGGAATGCTAGTTTTCAATAGCATCTTCACTAATAGCACTTGCTCAAATTTGTTGGCAAAAATACTTTCCAGGCTTTTTTTGTTTTCTCATGTTTAGCTGCACTCATGAACTCCTGGTGGTACTTGAAGTCCTTATGCATCTCAACTTCTCACTGAAGACAAATATTTTAAAAAAGAGTTATAGGCAAGAAGATGTGGGTTTGCTTTAAAATTCTGGCATACTATTATTCATAGCAATATGCTAGATAGAATAAAAGGAGATCCTCTATCTCCTCTATGATATCATAATTTCCTATTTTGAACAACAATATAGTTCTTTTCATTTATGATTGCATCTTAGTACACTTTCTCATTACCACTATCTTAAAAGTTACAAATATTTGCATTTCTATCCCAATGTTTAGTATGTGTGTGACTATAAAGACCAGAGATAAAAAGGAAAGCTAAGGAGGGCAACTTTTCTCTGTATTGAATGCAGATGGAAATCTGTGCAATGACCAGCTGTTACATAAGTTGGTTCGTAGCTTTTTTTTTTTCCTCAACTGCATCACTACATCAAGCAACAGTTATTATCTCCTATCTCCTATGTGTTATCCTCTAGTCAGTTTTTGTTACCTCACGCAGCACAAATTAAACTGCTAGACATTTTGAAGATTCTTAATAATTTCCTACATTCATACGTAAGCAGTACATAATTAGATCCTTTGAAGACAGTCAAAACACTGTGCTTTGTTATGGGAGAACCTGTTTTCTTGCTTTGATATAATTTGATCCCTATGGTCTGATTTATTTTTTTCCTCACATTCTAAAATGCCTCCACTTAAATTTGAAAAAGGCTTTATCATGAAAACAGTATCAAATAATTCTATTTAGAACATATAGGCAAAATTTACTTGCATAAATCTCAGATACAATTTTGTAGAAGTATTCTCATACATATTTGCAAAATACATTTTAATAAGTATGTAACTTAAAAAAGCCAACTTCTGATCTATGTTGAACTTTGATAAGAATTATATTCTGGAAACAAACTGGCTCCTGATACACTTCAGCTGTTAAACTGCTTTCCTGTACTTCAAAGAAGTTTGTGTATTTTAGATAGAAAAATTGTAAGTTACCATCATTTCTCGGGCCTCAGTTATTTTCCATGCTGTTGTGTGGCTGTATAGACATCTGTTATTTTTCATTGTTTTTCTTACTTGTGTGGTGATAAAATTGACATGGATTGGCAATGCCACAAAGAAATAGCTTTCTGATATTATCCTTAATATATTTGGCTAACGTGAATTACACATTCTTACAAGTAATTTGAAGTGTTGCAGGAAAATATTTAAAGATATGTAAGATGTAAGCAATGTGTTTATATCAATTTATATCAATTTTATATCAATTTATATCAATTGAGCTATGTGTTTAGCCTATTTATACTCAATGGCAAGAAACAAAGCACTGATAATAAATGAAAAATAAATCTCACACAATTAAAAAGAACACTGTTAAGTATGAAAACACAAACAGGAAAATGCAATCTAATTTTCTCAGCACTTTTTGAACTCGCAAGATGTGTCTGGCCATTCTCTTTCTTCTCTGATGCTATACTTGTGGGAATGAAAACACAATCTATTTTTTTGCTATTGTTTTGTGTGTTACTACAAGGCAAATGAGTATCTGAAGAACAGATGGAGACTAAATTGGATTAAGTTTTATTTTGTGTATCAGTGTGAATTACTTAAATGAGAAAAAGTCAAGATTTGAAGAAGTGAAAAGATTCAGATACAGTAACAAAGGTGATAACAAAAAGGTTAAGTAATGAGGAAACAATGGAATAGGAAAAGGCAAGTTATAAGAAGTAAACATTAAAAAGAAGCCTAAAGAAAGGCAGAATATGATACAATGAATCAGCAAATTCAGAGCAATGTTACTGGTAATCATAGAATCTTAGAATAGCTTGGGTTGGAAGGGACCCCAAAGATCATCAAGTTCCAACCCCATTGCCACAGGCAGGGCCAGGTAATGCTCATGGATATAAAATCCTGAATATAAGAAAGGAAGTCTTATATATCTACTGCAATATTGAGATGTAGCAAAAAAAGAATCTAAAGGAAAAAAAAAAAAAAAAGAGCATTTTTAGGCAGCTTTTGTTTGTAAGTGAGCACCAGAGAATATGTTACACTGTTCATTGTGTATCGCATAGGAGATAGAAGACTTAGGTTTGCTTTCTCCTCCTGTCCATCTAAACATTTTCAAATATGCGAGTAGACAACTTAAAATGTCTAGAATATGTACTTCGGAAACTCAGTTGAGAATGGTGAGGGTGCAAAGTGAAACACCTTTTGCCAATGGAGAAATTACAAAGATAAAAAAGGAGTAATTTGAATTTTTCATAGGTTTCATTGCAATTTACTCATGTTAACTGGAAAGTGGAGCAGACTGGAAAGAAACAGATAAAGAACAGCTAAGTCTTCCACATTCCCATCTGCTTTTATGTATCTAAAACACAAAGGGCCACCTGTTAATAAAAAGAGACACGTCTTGTTTAAGAATGCAATTAGTCTCTTTTTAGTTAATCATCTTAGTTTTGAAATCTTTAATCATGCAGGAAAAAAAGAAAAAGATCAGAACAGTTTTACAAATGAAAGTAACAAAAATACGATGAGTAATCAAATAAGTTCAAGATAAAATCATGAAAACTGCTGCATAAACAAAACGGTGGTTAAAAAAATAATTTTAAACAAGCAGTCAACACAACTAAACAAAACATACGAGGAAAAGGAAGGAAGAGGAGAAAAACAGTAAAAATTATCTCCCCTCCATCTCAGTATCTTTCTTGCCTCAAAAATCACATAGTATAAACACAGGCTGAGAAAAGAAAAACAAAACAAGCTCTGTTTACTATATTTAAGTGTTCTGCTTAATTGCACAGACCTTTATAGAGGCTTTGGCTGGTTCTTTTTAGGCTACTATTTTGACTTCTTCAGTTACTTTTATATAAAAAAATTACGTAGCTATGTATTCATATTCATAAAAATTATCTACCAAATTGAGAAATGACCTCTGCCATTAGAGGCAATGGAAAGTGCACTTGTGGGTTTTCTTGAGACTTTTGTCCATTTTTGTTTACTTTTGTTGATTCAGCTGTAAATACAACCGTAGGATCTGTACAAAACAAAACAAGAATGTTGTGATTCTGTGATAATTTTCACAGAAGAGCAGACCCCTCAGATGCTTTTTGGGCTGCTGGTAGAAGTGCATCACTGTGGTAGGTACAGGACTGGATTTATCTGTCAGTATTTCTTTCAGATTGCTTCTCCTGGCCCTCACCATGCCCAGCTCACCCAGTATCTATCCTGAGCCAGCTATCAGTCAGAGACAGATGAGTTGCAAAATGTCTGCCTGGAGAGGGAGTGGTCCAAACAGCTCACCGGCTCGTCACTTTCCTCCCACAAAAGTAAGATGCCCACACATCAGCTATATTTGCATCTTCACTGCCTTTACAGAAGGCAACCACAGCTACAGTCCCGTGAAGACAACCGTGGAAGAGCAGTGTGTGATTCACAGCTGCAGGCTTTTCACTAGCATCAATATGTAATTTGCTGTGTGCGTTTTTTTAGGAAATGCTGCTTCATGCAGCAGAGCAGTGCTGACATTTTGCACTTGGGCTTGCTACAAATGTGTTCCCATAATAGTGTTCAAGGTGTGTCTGCTCATGTGTAGGATCCATTTTGCAATGCTTTTGTGCAATCTAGTTATCTTACGAAAGAGAGCAAACAGGTAGTCTATAAGATGTTGCTGGAGTGTCAGGAATGATAGAAATATTGGCTTTTGTTCTTCTAACATGAAACAGACTTTTGGAATAAAGATGAGGAAGAATAAGTTTTAATTAAAATCCTCTCAGCTTATCTTCTCACTCAAGGGAACTTAATTTTTCAACCATTAAAAGCAACTGAAGCATTGCAGTCCTTTTTCTGGAAGGAAAAATAGGTCCTAATACAGCTAGGTTTACATTGTGCAATTTGGAAATATGCAAATGTGCTGCACTTGCTTTGCCTGTGTCACAGTGTGGTGTGCAAGATGGAATTTCTCCATCCTGACATGCTTTCAGAAGTGAGCTGCACACAGTGGCCGGAGCTGGGGGTGCACACACTGTTGACTTTGCCAAAGCAGCCCAAATAATGTGGTGTATTGCTCTGAGACTGGCAGCTGTTTATAGTTTGCTAATAAATAAATTAAAAAAAATGATTTGATCTGAACTGTATGAATAAAGCCCTTTTTTCTCTCCCCTGTGATGCTGCTGATTGGAAAGATCAGACAGTTGTGAGTGAATGGAAAATGAAAGGACAGAGCTGAAGAGAGCATTTTGCTCTTCTGTAGCATTTGGCTGTGATGTTGCTCCTCCACGTGTTTTTACTGTAAATAGTATATGGCTTGTACTGATGTTGCTGTTTCTTTGCCTTGCAGTTATATGAAAAGTGTATTTTAAGGTCTATAGTAGACAAAAAGTTAACTTCTGAATAGTATTTAATACTCAATGGATAAAAAAAAGGGAAAAGAGAGGTAAATAGCCACACAATTCTAACCTTTATGTCACTTACTAAAGAAGAGAAAAAGAAAATGAGTAGGTGTTTGAAAAATGTTGTCATACGAGACTTCCACTTAGCTTGGAAAGCAAGAATGTTGAAGTGAATCCATAATCACTGGATTCTTTGAGAAACAGTAACACTGACCTTCCTCTAATCCTTTTGACCTACTGTCGTTAGGCTGCTTATAAACAGAAATAGAAACCACATGCTGTCAGTCAGAGCATCCCTAATTTCTCACCCTGAGTAAAACAAAGCTATATCCTTTGTGAAACAGCTCATAGTTTTTCTCCTTGTAGCTGCAAAGGAGCACGGTGAGAAGTGACATTGGAAAATCACAGGTGGGAAAAAGCTGTGAAAACATCTCTTAGATCTGAAAAATATCCATTCAAAAGATAAAAGCATGATTTGGGGTTTTTCTGTTTGTTTGTTTTGTGTGTATATACCCTCCTACAAACAGCTTCTTACTTACCTATAAGTGGTCCATTTCCTCAGCAGATAATTCCCGAGTCATTCACAAAATACAAAAGAATTGGTCACATTTGTGGTGAATGTTGGGTACAGCCAACATAGTTCTCCTTGCCCCTCAATGTGCAAGGGAGGCTACTGGTGGCCGGCATGGGGTGAAGCACGCTTCTGCTAGAGGTAAAGGTGAGTAGTTGTTTTGGTGAGCCTAGGGGACCAAGCTCATCACGTGTTCATCCCAACTCATCCTGTGTGGTTCACTGAGCAGTTTTAGTGCATAGGAACTAATTAAAGAAAAAATAACCCATCCCAGGACTGTGCAGCAGATGAGGATGTATGTGTGCAGAGCAGCAGCTCTTGTTCAGCCAGCTCTGAGCAGTGTGCACAATAGGGTTGTTTGCTTAGGGGACCAGACCAACTGTAAGTCAAACACCAAGGCCAAACAGCCCATAGTACAGATGTGTGCACCTCAGACACTTTTTTCAACAAAATAATCTTTGCCTTTTGTGCTTGTTTACTTGATACTGTGTATAGAATCCAAAGAGAATTGTAATTTGTAGAACTGGGTATGTTCATAAACAACTTTTAGATATGTAGGTGAATATAATTGTAAAAAATTGAATTCATTGAACAGAAAGTTTTTAGAACAGTCATGACTGGTTTAGATGTATTGAAAGGCATTATCTAAGTGAAAACAAAATCACAATTCAAGTTGGATATAGTTATAAATACTCCATTAGAAGGGCAGATGTGCCCCAAAACTCTACAGCATAACTCTATTCCCACCAACAACAAAAATAACAGAAATTTGTGACTATTACTTTTTGAAAGTTAATTTGTACATCTCATCAGTTTCTTAGTATTTTATCCCTTATGCTAACCACAACTGCCCCTGAATCTCTGGTCCTCGTTGTGACATTTATGCTAAGGAAGTTTTGTATATGTAAAAGAATGGATTGTGCAAAGAGGTCTCAGGACTGGGCTGCGTATTACTGGTCCTGCAGTGGGGTTGGAGGCTGCACTGAATCAGTGCTATTGATCCTATTGGATCTATAGGACCCTATAGGGCTCTGTTTTTGTTTTTGGTTTTTTCTTGGATGATTTTGTATCTTCTTGTTAGTGATTCCTGCTAAGATATTGACTAGTATACTATATATCTAGTAGTTGACTGACAGATTGCCATCACAAAAGTCAAAGTAAATCAGGCGATGGATTTTTATTTCAATGACATGTCAGGATCAATTGCTCGAAGGGTCAAAACAGAATGTACTGAGCCTTGGTTCAGAACAACACAGAGATTATAAGAAACATTTCCCCGAGGTTCCTAATTTGTCCCCAATTTCCTCATATGTAGTAAATAAATGTGCCTGGATTCTTCAGTATTTCTTTCCAGCACAGTACTTGAGTTTAGAAACAGTAATGAAAATTAGATTTGGTTGATTTTTGTTTTTTAAGCTAATTAAAGTTAAGTTAATTGCACTACAGACTCATGTCTGTGTGCAATGGTCCTACTGAAGACTCAGGCCTGTGTCTGCAATGCCTCAAGCTGTGAACCTACTGCTCAGTGCTTCACCTGCTCTCACATGAACCCTTCCCACTTCATGCAGCTATTCCGTTGGATCAGAGGTTGACTGTAACCCATCTGCCTTGTGTTAATAGTCTAGATTCAATGTCTTGCTTTAAATGTTGTGTGTGTGTTTGTACCATGGAGAAGGCTGTCACTAAGAAAGACCAAAGCATCCACTGCTACTAAGAAATGACCTAAGGAAATTTTTTTGGCAGATTATAGTTTGCGTATTCTGACCAAAGACCTTTAATACAGATAAATTCCGTATTAAATCACAAACTGATGTGATTTTTTTAACTGAATATGTAACTACAACATCTGCATTTATTTTCTTCTTCAGGTTGTGCTTTAAATTTGTTAAATGTCATCAGTTTGGGGGGAAAAAAATCTCTACCAAGGTCATTTTATTTGCTGCATAAACTTGCATTTGTTCACTTACATTAAGAGGACCCTGCAGTGCACAGTGGTACCTCGAGATGACAATTATTCTGATTTGGAATTTTGTGTACAATAATTAAACAGTCAGGCACCAGCAGACATGTGTTGCCCTGAGATAACATACTCCTTGGAAGTATCATGAGGCAGAAGGTGAAATTAGTGCCTCCAATGACCTGGGAAATGCATTATCTTGCTGCTGCACAGGCTTGAGGGTGTATTGTTACTGTGTACCAACTATTAGTGTTATTAGTTGCATCGTGATTGATTGCACCATGTAAAACATATGTTTAAAACATGTTCACCGTTGTGCATCATGCAGTAATGATGTCTGACGCTGAAGGACTGATAGATATATCAGGTGTGATTTGATAGGTGCATAGGCTGTTTTTTTCTCCTCTCCACTGGTATCTCCAAGACTGGCAAGCTATCTTGAAAAGGAATTTAACATCAGAGTCCCACAGCTCCAGCAAAACCGATATCCATATGCATAACAGAGAGTTCTCATGTAATGGACTGAGCATTCACCACTGTTAGGTATTATTACTGTACAACGCCGTATTATGAACACGTGCATGCAGAAGCATCTTCAGGATGTCTAGCTTTCGCCTGTGGTTATGTTTGCCCCCTCACTGTGCCCAGTGCTGCCCATTGCCTTATTGTCCAGGTACTGGTGGAAGCCCTTTCTAGCCTGGCCCACCCTGTGTGGCCTGGCAGTACCCAGGATGTTGTCTGGTTGATGTGGCCACGACAGACAAAAGCCTTTGTGCTGGTTGTTCCTTTCTCAAAGCCCTGCAGTGAGAGGAAGCATCAGGCAGAGGAGAAGGTCTATCTTTAATCTGAGCTACTCGGGAAATCAAAGGAGGCAGATTAAAACAAGAGTGGTGACTGATTCCTGTAGGAGACCGCTTTCCTGTTCCTTTTGATATAATGAACAGGATAATCAAAGCAAGGTTAGAAACCTCCTGTGCCTTTTCTCCTAGGATTTTTGTGATGTCAGTTCACAAAGTATTACAGTAATTGAACACAAATGTGATAATGATTTAAAAATAGTTTCTTTTTTTTTTCTTCTTTTTTTTTTTTAAACCTTAGCATAATTTACACTTAGCAGTTCTGGCGAGGTACGTGTCTTATGAGTCATCAGGCTTGTGGTTAAACATGTTAAACTATGCTACATCTGCAACTGCTTCGTTCTGTGTGTCTTGGTGTCTTTTTCATAGACTCATAGAATAGCTTGGGTTCTAAGGGACCTTAAAACCTACCCAGTTCCAACCTGCAGCTGTAGGCAAGGCTGTCCTCAGCAGCTCAGGCTGCCCAGGGCCCCATCCAACCTGGCCTTTAAATTCTCCAGGGTTGGGGCATCCACAGCTTCTCTGGGCAGCTTGAAAAACTAGTTACAGTGTCTATGCAAAGACTTAATTTCAAAGAGGTGGTAGAGTGTTGCTTTTTAAGTTCCCATTCAATAATGAAGTAAAATGACATTTAATGATAAGAGAGAAGAGCATATGATGGAAGGCAGATGCTGTGGAAAGAGATATCAGGTTTGCCTGAACTGTAAGGCAGCAGCTTACTGAGTCATAGTGATTGCTCCTTCTTCTCAGAGATGCCATGCTGTTTTTTTGTCAAGGATTTTCAGAAGAGAGTGAATGAGCAGCTACCCCCATTCTGTTCATGTGTTGTGGCCAGGCGTGCATGCAGTTGGTAAAAATGATGTGGGTTGTCCCTGAGCTACTCCAGTTCCAAGTCAAGGCCTCCCTTTGTGTGCCTTGCTCCACGTGCAGTTGGGGGTGGCCCACAAGCCACCTCCTATAACATCTGCTGCAGCATCCTCTGGGAATTCAACAGAAGTGTTTCCTGAGATGGCACTAATGCTATGACCCCAGGTCCCCCCGCCAGCTCTCGTCGGGCTGGTAGAACATGAAAGCCCAAGTAGTGCTTTACTGCAAAAGGGATCATTATGTCCTTTACTGGCAATACCTGTCATATAAGTAAAATATGTTACTCTAATGTGATTTAGACACATTGGTGATTTTTTTTTTCTTTTCCTTCTTTCAGTGAGGTTAAGGCGGCAGTGCAGGATCTCAGCTAATTCTGTGCTGGCTTTTTTTGCACTTCAGTTGAATCCACATGGGATGGTGATATTCAGCTCTGCATTACTGCTATTTCTCATTTTAATGACCCTGGTAAATCTTTAATGATTGCCATCACTGTCAGAAGGGTACAAAGGGCCCTCGTCTGTCTTGATGCAACCTCAGAAAATATGCTCACAGATGTCAATTAAAATAATGGCATTGGTGGTAGGTCACTTGTACTTTTATGGGTACCTACCTCTTGCAAAAAGCAACATAAAAATTCCACTCATCATCACTATGTTCACTAAAAAAAAAGTAAATGTAGATGTCTTAGGTTTTGTTTTGATTAAGCAGGGCAGCACATTCCAGACAAAATGAACTGGGACAGCACTGATCATTTCAGTAAGCCAGTGTACCTAAGATATAAGCTGTTACTTTAAATTAGGTATTCTGAAGTGTGAAATTTTCATTCTATAATACTTGCTTGAAAGTCTCTGTTGGAGAAATTCATTTAACATTAGAACCAAGATTTTTCCACCACTTAAACATTGTTTCATCATGAGTGATTTCTCTATTACAGCATAGCCTTTAAGACATAATTCTCTCAAATTATGGGGTATGTTAGCAGCCCTGTAAGCCAGGAACTGGGTATACAGCTCTTCAGTTTTCGTTAATAGCAGTTGCATGCCTAATTCACTGAGCAACACAGAAAAAAATGTGGCCCCAATGGGTCAACACCAATGCATTCAATGAGGTCTTCGGCCTCTAAAAATGCCATTAGTGGGAGTAATAGCTGGCTGTGGGCACAGCTGGACTGTTCACTCCAGCTGCAGCAAACTGGCTCTCTGGAGAACAAAAGTCTGACACAGAGGTGCTCAAGCTCATTTGGGGAAAATCCCATCCATTGTATACTGATAGCAGCTATCTGCGGTCTCAGTAAGGCTGAAAACCTTTTGGAGAGCTAAACCTTTAGCCTAAAATTAGACTCACTTAGGTGAACTGTAGACTGTATTTGACAGGATATGAGTCAAATCTACCCCCTTTCTCCTTCCTTCCACTTGTTCTGTATCACCAGCTTATTTGAATGCATTCATAGACTGACCCATTGCCGTGTACCATCACCCCTCTCAGAACTATATTTTCATGCTAAGCCAATCTAGGTCTTGAGCAGTGTGTGTGTGTGTGCGTGTATGTGTAGAGTAAGTAGGTAGATGGGAAGTTGTTCAGTGGTATTCCATCACCAGGTGCCCTATACAGGTATTTGTGCCTAGTTCAGATGCAAAGCTGAAGAGTCTGTTGGCAGATTGGGCTGTGCACACTAGTCTAAGACAGGAGTATTGCATGATCAAGTGTAAGGCAAAGACTGAGTGACATTTCAGCCTTGAGGTGTGAGATCAGGTAAGTCCATTTTCTGAGTCAAAATTGGAATCAGACTTTTTTCTTCTCATAGTGTCTGTTTTAAAATCTTACTTCTTGTAGAATACATAATAAATTACTCACAGAAAATTATTTCCATGGAAATTTTAAGATACTATAGCTATAAATATGGTTGTTCTCGTTCTGCATTTCAATAAAAAGAAAACCTGAGAACATTTCTGCAGTATGTTACAGTTGTTAGTATTTCAACCCATGCAAGAACCTGAATGTGAGAGCAAGGAAAGGTGGACAACCTACAAAAACACCGCATGGTCCTAATTTGTTTAAAACAAATAATTACAAGTTTCAAACATTGATGTTGGTAACTATATATTATTTTATTCATAAAGCATACATTCATGGTAGATTTTTATTACATTTATGCAATTGCCTAACTTTATCATCTCTTTTGATTTTATGGGTGTTTTTTTTTTCTGTAATTATTTTCCACTTCTGAGTCATTTGATCTACATTTTCCTTTAGATCTCTGTCTCTTTGTGTAGATTATTAGAAAGGAGTTCAATTACAATTTTGTCTCTGATGTATTTCCTTAGTGAAGACTGTACAAAGGCATCTCCTTCTTAAGGTTCCATTTCAAACAGGACTTCACATACAAAATAAAAATAAAATTAAAAAATAACTACCCTAACCTGAACAGTTCAGGACTTTATTTCAGCTTTCCTCAGTTTGTGCTTGATAGAGTAATGTCAACAGCAAATGCTTTGCATTCTTCATTACTCTATAGATTCAAGTAGTGCCAAGTTTACTAATTCTCAATTTGTGACTTTTACATATGCCTCTCTAAAATACACAGCAAGCTCTTCATAAATGAAGGATATTACAAAATTCAGTTATAATTTTAGGATACAAAATTCCTTGGCTAAATATACTTTGTTGTTTGTTTGTATGTAGGATTTCCTGTCAGTTTTTTTTTTTGTTGTTGTTGTTTTTTTTTTAAAGTATAACATAGATCATTAAAGTAATACTGAAGGAATATATATATGTAAAACATATTTTAGTATAAACTGAACAATATAGTCTTAGTTAAAATTTTTGGTTGAAGTATTTTAAACCTCATTGTCAGATCTGACTTGTAGAAGGACTGTTCACTCTGTACTTACAACACTTACTTGGATTGCTCAGTTTTGTAAGAATTTATGAGTAACAGTATTAATTAGTTTGGGATATATATTTTATTAGATATGGTATTTCAGCAATATAATTTTTGAAATTTGAAAAACGAGCATTAACCTACATGGAATTTTTCCTAAAGTCAAAGCTATAGATTTTTCTCTATTTTTATAGGTATATTTTTTAATTTTAAGTGCTATAATTTATATCCTTTTCCATTTTACATTGTACTATTTTCTTCATATTATTTTTCCTTCAAATCCTTGACAGTAGGGAGGCCATGCAGAGAGGTCTTGACAAATTAGAGGGCAATCATTAACCCCATGAAGTTTAAGAAGAGCAAATGCTGAGTTCTGTACCTGGGATAGGACAGCCATGGGTATATGTACAGACTGCAGGATGAGAGGCTGGAGAGAAGCCCTGCAGAGGGTAATATGGAGTTCTGGCTGATGGCAGGTTGAATGTGATCCAGCAGCATGCCCTGGCAGCCCAAAGGGCCAACCACACCCTGTGGGCATCAGGACCAGCACTGCCATCAGGTGGGGGAGGAATTGTCCTGTTCTGTGCTGTGTGGCCTCATCTTCTGCACTGGGTGTAGCTTTAGGTGCCACAATATAAGGAGGACATAAAACTGTTAGAGTGTCAAAAGGAGGGCAGGGAAGATGGTGAAGGGTTTAATCTGGAGGGCAAGATATATGAGGAGAAGTTGAGGTCCCCTGGCTGGTTCAGCACAGAGCAGAGGAGCTGAGGGGAGGCGAAGGGACAGCACTGAGCTCTGCTTTCTGTGACAGTGACAGGGCTAGAGGAATGGCATGGAGCTGTGTCAGGGGAGGGGCACATGGGGGTTAGGGACAGGTTCTGCACCACAGGTCAGTTGGAACTTGGAACAGGCTGCCCAGGGCCTTGAGCTGCCAGTGTTCATTGTTTGTACAATGCTTTCAGACAGAGAGTTTGTTTTTTGGGTGGTCGTGTGTGGGTCCAAATGTTGGACTTGCTGATCCTCATGGGTCCCTTCCAACTTGGGATATCCCGAGATAGCATCCAACTGTGCTTGTTACTTGGGAAGAGAGGGGTGCACAACTCCACTTTCCCCAGTTGACTTAAGAATAAAAACTAAGAATATATTTTCTTAAATAAAACTTGGCCATCCCTCGTGGTAACTAAACACTGCTTGACACGATGTTAAGCAGTGATTTCAGAGATGGTTCCTCTTTGTGTTTAAAGTTGTTGACTACTCTGCATATCCAGAGCCATTTGACTAGTCTTCGAACTAGACAATCTTACTGCTAATCTGTTTTCAAGCAACTCACAGCTGTATTAGCTAGGCTGAATGCAAAACAAAACACTTGCTCTTCATGGCCATTCAATGGATGGGAGCTAAGTTGCACTTGCGTTTTGTGGGAACAGGAATTGCCATGCTTCCCAGAAAAGGTCACCTTTTTTCGAAATATCTGAATGCAAATCTGATTGAAAACAACAATATGCTAAATGACTACTGGAGTGAGAGAGAGAATGCTTTAATATAAAATAGATTAAAGAGGAATGAAGTGGCATTTGCAAGCTGAAGACTAACTCCTGGACTCCCAGCTGCCTGATTAGCCCGAAATTTCTCAGAGCCAGGGGGATCTGTGTACCTTGGGGTAGGACCTGGATTCCTCAGCTTCTATCAACCAGCGATTCCCCCAGGTATCATGTTCACGCTTCTTTTATGAGTTATACTTGCTTTTGTAGCAACAGGATGAGGGGAAATGGTTTTAAACTGGAAGAGGGTAGATTTAGACTAGATATTAGGAAGAAATTCTTTACTGTGGAGGTGGTGAGACACTCAAACAGGTTGCCCAATGAGGTTGTGGATGTCCCCTGCCTGGAGGCATTCAAGGCCAGGCTTTGAGCAACCTGGTCTAGTGGGAGGTGTCCCTGCCTATAGTCGGGAGTTGATCCCTTCCAACCCAAACTGTTCTATGATTCTATGTGTTTTAGTAGTATAATTTAGAAGTCTGGGCATGTATAGAAACATATGGGTTTATATGACTGAATTCTAAATTTGCAAATAAGATGTAATTCTCTCTTTGTAGTTTTTGATTTTTGGAGGCTGTGTACCTGAACAGTCAACTATGTGTGTAATTTAAAAAACGGGAAAAAAAAGGGCAAGGAAGTTGAGGCAAATGACAGGTTTGTACATGTTAGCAAATGCTCACGCAAATTCCAACTAATTTTTATTTCTGCTCTGGCAGCCATCAGAAGTTCTTGCTTCCAGAAGTTTCTTGAAGATATACGTAACTTTCAAAGCAGAAGTAAGCCTTTATACACAGGCTACTTACTCAAATATTTACGTCTTTTTTTCTTTCAAAGAAAAACATCATGCTGGATTTTTTAGTAGATTTTGAAATATGTATTTCATATCTTTGTCTACATCCCTGTACATACTATTCATGCTGTAGAACTCATGGGTAAGTAGTTGAGAACATTTCATCATTTGTTATTGTCTTTCTGAAATAGATTTTCAGTTGAATGTTTGAAAGACATCTAATTACAGGTATTTTATGCTGTAATTCAGGCACATATTAGATCAAAACTGCCAACAGAGGAAACAAAGTTACTCTCTTTCTGTTCCAAAAAAGTGCTTATAACATTGTGCTTTGGTTTTTTTTCAGTCTTGCTGTGGTCTTTCTGTGAAATACCCAAACCCAGAGCCTTCAAACAGGTCTGTTGATAACAAAGATTTTTTTTTCCCTTCTGACACAGTTTACCATGAATTTCAGCCAGAACTGTTCTACTATTGCAAACTGCCATATGGAGATTGGTGGTTGTGTATGAACAAACACTTTTTTTCAGATTAGCATTTGGGAAGGCAGTGGTGAAAATTAATTATATACACCAGTCCTTGGATATTTATTGCAAATGTCTAATAATGAAGTTTGATTTTTATGTGCAGTTTCCAGAAATAAATGAGAATATTTACACTATTTATACAAGTAGATTTTCAAGGATTTTCAAGCTGTCAGCTAAAAAAAAAGACAGAAAGAAGGAAGTAACATGTTTGAGATCTGCTGGGGTTGCAATTTGTGAAACTAGTTTTTGAAGAGATGTAAGGGACTTTTTACAGAGCATACGCTGTTTCCTGGGATAGCCCGCAGATTTTTTCTACCTTTTTGCCTTTGCTGACAAAGATGGCTGGGACAACAGTGAAACCCTTCATACCTTCCAGTATTTCTCTTTCTTTTAGATAGCACCTGAGGCTGTAAACTAGAAGAGGACAGCGAAGTGTGAATTTTGTGTGATAGTGCATGAAGCTGGCACAGTGCCATCCTTTCTGGACTAAAACTCTGCTGTTGAAGTGCTTGTGTTCATGGGAGACCAAAGCGATTCAGTAGATCTCATCTTATGTCATGAGAAGTGAACACTCGCCACAGCTGCCATTTTGTTAACTGCAGGTATATTGACTCCTCTTGTAGTCTTAGTAGTTTTCTCCCATAAGATTATTATCTTGTATGTGATTATGTGACACTTCCACCTTCGGCACACACACCTTTTATTTTTGGGTCTGGAATTGGAGATTTGCTAATTGTTTGGTCTTTATGAATATGCAAGAAGCCTTTTCTTTCCTTATCATCACCTTTCCAGCAACCCATACCAAATGAGCATAGACCTCAGGCGTGCATTTTGCATGAAAGCATTGCTAATAGTATTCAGTTTATCTTGGACAATGGGGTCCTGCAGGATCATGACATTTTGCAAAGAAGATCCTCTAGACAGGGCATTCCTCAGTTTGTAAGCACCATTACAAAACTATTTCAAGAGTTTGACATGTTCTGCATTAGAGACTGAGTTAATATGGATAACAATCATTAGAGAAGTGAATGTCTAAACAGGTAATAAGTGGCATTGAATGCTTTAGATGTAGACTGTCCACTGTTTCATTGGTTAAACATGCTCTTCATTCCTATGTTAGTGTTCCAGGGCTGATGAAATAACAACGAATAAACGTCTGCTGTATGTTCATCAGATTGGTTTTATTTCTCATCTGTGCCGTAAGAACCAACTATTAAAATCTTTTCATATCACTTCTGCAGATACAAGGTGAGTAACACTGATAGTATAAGCAGAAAAACATCTAATGTAAGTGATGCCACGTATTCCATTCTGGGAGGCAAAGTGAAGTGTATTGGCCTTGCAATCTACGTGCTAGTGCAAGACTGGCTGGATTAATCTTACAGAACCCACTCTGTTGAAATATAACATTACTGACCCTACTCTTACTCCATCTCTACTGACCTAACAAATCTTGTGAATGATCTCAGATTCAAATAAGCCAAAAGTCTACAAGCATTTGCATGAACAGTTTGTCACTGATTTTATGCAGTTTCTTTAATTTTTGCAGCTATTTTCTATTAAAACCTATTAAGATTGGCTAAGCATCTGATATAGAAACTTTTCTTATTTTTCTCTCACAAGTGCATGCAGATCCTACATCCCTCACATAAGTTCCTTCGAGATTTTACTGAAATTATTTTAATTTATTTAAATCATTCAGTGATTTTAATGCTTACCTGCATTACCAATCATTATATCGGAAGATGGACATCATAGTTGTTTCATAGCACAGCAAGCCTCCAAGACTTTGGATGTGGTTACATGCATCACTACTACAAACACTTCAACATGCTATTTTTACTGTTTTATCTTTTTTTTTTTTTTTTTTTTTTTTTATCATCCACCAGCAGTATTTGATATGCTAAGACTTTCTTTCAGTGTAATATCAAAAGTATTAAAGTAGATGATGTGAACTCATTTCAGAGATAACGTTTTGAGCACTTTCTACTCTTTTAATGTTTTCCATGCAGTGCAGCTTTGAAAGAATGAGTTGACACAGACAAGGTAACATTCAAAAACAACAACTAAATTATACTGCTGCTGGAGAAATGTGAGCCAAAAAGAATTCGTTTTGATATTCTGATCATAAGCTGTGAATGCAGAGTTTGCTGGTAAGAAAAATCTAAAAGCAAAAAGCTGAATTTATACTGCTCAAGGATACAGGATGCCACTGAGAGATGAGCAGTGCATTTGTAAGGTAGGACTTCTGGTAAAATGTAAACTTTATAATCTGTTTGAATGCATACAAATGGGACATTTTTGCTCTCTTTTCTAAAAAATTGCTGATAGCTCTTTAATTTTATTGTGTATGTGAGATGCTTGTACATGTGTCTGATAGAAATGTCAGCATCAAAGCAGCTCATGACATGTCACTATAATTTGAACTGGAGATAATAAGGGTTATGCTCACTTACTGTAGAGATGCATTTGGCCTGGTGTTTTTGTAATCATTGTATAGACAAGTCTAAAGAGTGAAATTATCCTAATTGCTTTCTTCATTGTTTGATTTACTGGTGTTCTAAATGAGGGAATAGGTTAAGCTTTCTTCCTTCCCCCGCCCAAGGTTTTCTTAATGTCTGCTTTTTTCTTTTTTACTCAAGAGTGCAGAATTATTGTTACTGTTATTATTATTACTTTTATTATTACTACTGTTATTTTTATTGTTATTATTAAAACAAGAAATACTTTTCAGCACCTCACCTTTAAGACAGCTTGTGGATTTTTCCCTTTTGATTTTCACTCTTTTTCTTTTACCCTTATGTAAACTTGGATTTACACTCCATCTCATATTGGCAATCTGCCACGTCCTTCTGTGTTCTCATTTACTTGTCTCTTTGTTTTGCTGCTATCTTCTGGTGCATTTTCCAGTAAAATTAACAAGCTCTTACTACCCTATGACTGAATTTGGTCCACAGACTGATCTAAATATGCTGTTTGTGTCTGCATGTCCTTTGTGTCTGGAACGGGTTCTGCTTTAATATTGTAATTACTGTTAGAGCTGGTTGGAAAATCAAATTTTTTTAATTAAAGCCCTTTCACAAAAAGCAAGTTTTAAAAAGATACTTCCATTGAACACTGTGGAAGTGTTCTCATTGTCTCCTTGAAAGACTGCGAGCAAGTTTTTGCTTGCTAATATTTTGTTATGACTTTGATATAAAAAATCGAAATTACATAAAGTTGTGGCTTTAAAAAAAATCATAATGGTTACACAAATGTGAAAAAATATTTTCCTATGCTAAAATCTTGGGTCTGTATGTATGTGTATGATATAGGAGGATGTTACCAAAGTATAAAATTCAGCATTGTATTTACTATCACTAGCATATCTGTGTACTGCAGGCTGATTTTGTTTCTCCTAAGCAACTGTATCATAAAAATAGCTTGAAAATGAACCGTATGGTTTACTTTTATTTTTCAAGTTTGGGCAAGTAATTTTATCTAAATGCTTAAAATAGTTGAGCTTTATTACTATCTAAAATGTTCTTATGACCGAGTGGTCTATTAATTGCAAAGCACTCAGGAAATTAAATTGCAAACATAGGAGTTGCGCACGATAGAGTCACTTCATTTTATAGTTTATTATTAGAAATCTGGAAAATGCAACCTAAATTTAATAAAACAGATAATGAATTAGGAGGGTATATATCATCAGTGTATATGGTGCTCTGAATATGTAAATAATATTGCGTTCTTATATTTCATCTTTCCACTGTGAAAGATGGGACCGGTCCGATTTTTAGTTTAATGTTCTGAAACAAGAGTAATTATGGAGAACACCGACTTCAAAAATTGACTGCGAAAATTGAAATGAAAATGTTTTTGGTGACTTTGATCCGTTTGGTGGTTTATCTGAAAGCATGAAAATCACCTGGTGGTCTGGCAGAGGGAATATCCTCTTTGAGAAGGAGCATGGCATCAAATCAGCCTGAAGGTACCTCAGAAGAGTCAGATGGGGAGGGTTTCAGAGATTCCGTTCGTGTTGCACGTAATCACATTCCTCCAGTTCATGGAAGGGAGAATGGCAACATTTAAGTTCAAGAACTATTCCAGCATTTTCATTATCTGCAGAGGATAATGCAGTGTATTATTTCTTCAGCTGAAGGAATAAAACATCCCTATGGCTTGTGCTTGCTGTGTGATGCGGTTGTAAGGGTGTTATGACAAACTGTGTATGCCTTCTGTGGAGAGGAAACTAAGCTGGAAAACATTGCACCCCACTTTATCTAACTTTGGGGGATGAAAGCACTGATCTCCATCATTAACTCAGTCCTGGTGTGTAGATACACTGCATAAGCTAAAAAAGAACAACAGATGCTTTGTACGCTCTCCCTTTCTGTCTCTGATTTAAGCTTACAACTGAATGGAGCACATTTATTTACATATTACACTATTTGTAACAGAGAAGCTGACAATACAGCCTTACAGATGCTGTTACTGAAGCTAGTGCTTGTAGTGTTTATTCTCCGTAAAATTTATAACTCACGGGAGACATCATAACACAAACCCAAGCATTGTCAATCATCAGATGATGCTTTGTTTCTTTCTAGCCTTTATCATGCTCAAAAATAGCCTGTCAATATCCATCAGCTCTCACAGCAAAGCTGTGTGAAAGCATAGGGAGGAATTTCTGGCCTGCTTCACAGATGGGAAAATGAGGCAAAGCAAGAAAGGACCTGCTGGAGGTCATATGTCCTATGTGTGACAGAAACAGGATCAGAACTGAACACTTGGCTACTAAATTTGCTTTCTTTTTTCTTTTTTTCCCCTCAATATCAGTGTATCTTTGGGTGGGATAGGTTGAAGTGACCAATTTATTTTTAGAATAACACAGGGGAACTTGTTATTCATCATCCAGTACTGACTCATATTGGATCATCCTGCTTGTATACTTTTACAGAAATTTAATAGTATGTAGCTGGCATTTATACTGAAACAGAGATTTGTCACCAAATACGGAGGAAACCCATTACATTGAACTCTGTGTATGAAATGGATATCAAAGCAGCGAATAAGTAGTCCATGCCATAAAACATTGCTGCTTCAGCCATAGTAGCTGCTCCAGGAAAGATACCACAGTAATTCCTGAGGTTCCCTGGAGCCAGGGAGACCTTTATGCCATCATCAGCTCTTCTTGCATTGTCTTAGGGAATTCATTTGCTGCTGTTCTATCTCATTTTTCCACATTTTAAAAGGGTAATAATGGTTCTCTTCCTTTCAGGTCCTGGATGACAGTTTCAGATGCTGTGAGGAGTAGCTGAGTAATTTGATAAATTTGTTCAGAATTCTTCAAGGAAAATTAACCAGCAATGGAGGAACATGTTGTGCAAGAAGTAATGCCAGCTTATAGCTGGACTAGGTATTTATTTTTCACTTTTATATCATCCCATAGAGAGTACCCACTGGGAAGACCTTTCTCTACTTCATGTACCTGGACATTCCAGACCTCTGAAGGTGTCCTACCAATGTGTGACTGTTTAAAGTTGCTCTGAATATTTACTTTAGAACTAAATTCTAGTGTTTTATTTTATTTTTTGACTCAGATTGGTGAGATCTGCTTCTGTTGTGCAGCAACAAAAGCAAGGCGATCTGCCAAATTATTCAAAAATAATTAGAACAGATGGCAAAGGATGGCAGCTCAAACCTTCCGGAAAGAAACACCTAACATCCTGATTGCATTTCACAGATTACACGTTGACTGAGATACATACTGTAAGGCACTTTTTATAAACTTTTATTGACAGTTTTTATTTCTCACAGACAGAATTTTGATTTAGTTAGATGATTAGGCAGAAGGTAAAATAACTTTAAGGCAAATTTTACAAACAAAGTAAGGCAGTGCAAATGAGTGAATTCTTTGAGAGTTTTTTTCCATGACTAAGAGAGAAATATTTGGTTACCAGTGCTTTTCTGCTTATTGTACAGTTTTCTTTTTCACTGGTATAATTTTTAGTTCTGTCAGCCCCAACCCTCACAGAAATGTCTAGTGGAGTGAGTCGGTATTACGAGAAGACTTGTGAGGAGTGAATCATACCCTGGAATTTGAAGTAGCTTTTGGACCCTTTCAGCTTGTCAGAACTTCCCAATCTCCTACTGTGAGGTAAAAGTAGGTCAGCACCTCTGAAGAGGCTCTCCATCACCACATGGCCAAAAATGGCCTCTTTAATCACAACTTGGAGGGTATTTCAGTCCCAGAAGAGCCAAGAGTTTAAAGCTATGAAATAGTAGGATGAAGGGAAGAAAAAGTTTTTCTGTCATTCTAATGGCTTTCAATCTCACTTGAGGACCATTTTCTGGCTTAGAGGGTGAGATGGAAAGATTTCCAATGATGAGAGATAAGTAAAGTGAGAAGGAGGAAGGTGAGGTTTTTACTTCATCACTAACTTTCAGAAGCTGTAGTTTTAAGAAAAGTAGCAAGTAAGTGCTGGCAGTGTCAGCAATAGACAGATTCCATTGGTTCCAGTATACTTTCAATCAGTTAGTGCAGAAGAAAACCCATTTTATCTGTAGGATAGATGTAGGTGAAAAGATGAATTCGGCTTACAGCTGAAGCTTCCTTAGCTTGTAGAGCTAAGGATATCAGGCCATCACCAGCACTTGTACCCTAGGGATAAGATTTTAGTTAGCAAGCCCTGGAGCACTCTCTCAAGGTATAGAAAGAGAAAATAGGCAGAAAGCTGACAGTTCTAAACCAAATATGGACAAGGGACACCCTTGCTTTCTGTGTGCAGAGTTCTGGGTGCTCTTATATTGTAGAAGTTACACTGCAGAAAGCTGTGTCTCCACAGAAGGAAACAGTGCTGGAAACATTGAAAATGGAGATTATAGTGGGTTTTTTTGGAAGGAGGAGTTTTCAGAAGCATTAATGTTTGCAGACAACTCAACTTCTAAGCTTAATAAAATACTTATTGAATTAACCGTCTTGCAGCGAATAGAAAATGGGCCAGAATGGGCCAAGGATTTTGAGTGATTATTATCAGCTTGTGTCTTTGACCTTACATGATGAAAGAGATGGCAAGCACCAACTGCAGATGCTATAGGAGAAAGAGCAATAGATGCAAATTCCAACCAACTTCTAGTGCTTCTCTTATTCTGGTGTACTTGGACCTTATTTGGGCAGATTAGTAAGACAGAGTGCTACTGCCTGTTCTACTACCAATGCCAGGTTGTCAGAATGGATTCTGTTGCAGGAATGTATTAGTTTGAGTGATGTTTTCAGAAAAAAAAAAATAATGTGGGTCTTGAACAGAACAGGCAGTGAAATGGGAAGAAGGGAGAGTTAAACCTGTCACGTGGGAAAGCAGTTTCAAGGTCCTGCTTTGAACTAAATGTAGCATCCCGTGAACTTCATAGTGAGCACATAGTATATACTGTACTATATACAGAAGCCCTCTGAGGGGAAGAGCTGCTTACAGAAAATGGAGCAGCAAAGATGACTTCTTGGCAGGGCAGTGAGAACACATTTCACAGGTACATTTTAAGACCTCATGTTCCAGATTTCTTTGTATCAAGCACAGCTGGAAATGTTACCCAGATCACAGACAGAGGCTTTAGCTCTGGAAACTCAAAAGCATCTGTGTTGGCATAAAATGACCCCTAAATCAAATGTCAAAACTCTGAAGTATTTTCCTAAAATGGCTTTTTTTTTTTCTTTTTTTTTTTTTCTTTCTTTCTTCTGATATTCTGCAAGACATTCAGAAATGATTTGCTTCAGGTTGATTGCTTCACCTGTTGACAGGCTTGGGCTCATTCTGAGATACAGTGAGCAGCTCAGGGAATGAACCAGTTTCAGAAGAAAATGCTTAAATTGAGTGTGTGTAATAACACTTTGTCCTGATTTCTCATCTCTTCCTGGGGCATTCATTTACTTGAAGGGGGTTACATCCTGGCGAAATAAGGGTGGGAGAGAGCTGTCTGTTTAGAGTCTCAGTCCCATATACCTTTGGAAGTAGAGGGAAAAATCCATGGGTTCAGGCTTGGACATGGGAAAAAGGTCAGATGACATTAAATGGCCAGCATCATCTGGAACTACAGAAGGAGAGAGCCCCAGAAGAGATGCAGGTTTTGCATTTCTCCTGTCTAAAGCAAGAAGTAAAGCATCTGGATAGAAACAAGCCCCTGGGAGGAGAAAGGAAGCATCACTCATTCTCTCTGGCATGCAAACAGGGAGGAGACCAAAGGGAGTGAGGGAAAACTGGTGTCCCCAGACGAAATAGTGCTGAGGTATGGTTTTCTGAAACCTTGAACCATTTGTGTAAAGCTGTAGGGGAATCGCAGTTGATGCACAAGTACCTGTGACAACCAAACTGACAGAGGAATTCATATAGGAGATGCAGAAAGAGCTGTGAGCCAGAGGCTTTGGGGATCCTTCCACTAAGTCTAAGGAATGGATCTTCATTTCTTACCTCACTTCTTTGTGTTCTGTAGAGCCTCTTGGTTTTGATCCACATGAGCAATTTCATGAGCCTTGTGCTGAGGACACACAGGGAATATTTTGGACTCACTGGTGAAATCTCATTGCTGTTGCTGGGAGACTGGAAGGGGAGGACTCCATGCTGAGAACCTTGCTTTGTATTTATTTCTTGGGTTGGTAAAGGCACCTTGGCTAATGCTAGGTGAGACCCAGGGCTAGTTGTACCAATGAGACTGGAGTGCCACTGACATTGCAGAAAGGTTCAGAAGAGCTGCAGAATCTGCTGGGTACAAAATCTGCATTTATTTTTGGAGGTGGCATAGTTTTAGCTGTTGTGAACTAAGTACCATCAGACTATCTTTACGGTTAGTAGCAGATGCTCTTATCTAAGCCTTGCATATGTTATGGCATTAGACTAGTTAAAAACTTGCATTATTTTTATGACTTAGGCTGGAAGAATCTCAGGTAAAGAGAGGCTTTAGAAGCATTACCTGTGCAAAATTTAGAGCTGACTGTGCCTGGGCCTGAGATACAGAAGAAGAAAAATTACAAACCCAAGAGAGTTGGAGCAAGATGAATCTGACTGCATTTTATCTCTGTGTTATTTAACTCTAGGTGAATAAATTGGTGCTGAAATAATGGTACATGTGACATAGGAGTTCTGATACTGCTAACAGCATTTCCACTTTTCAGTATAGCAGCTTATCTGAGCTTAGTCCCAGTGGTAAGTTTTGGGCTCAGGAGATAGCATGGTAAATGGTGTGTGGTATACACAAAGAATGCTGCCAGCTTGAGTTTCTTTTTTATGGTGTTTAATTTTTGTATTACCATAATTGAAAACTGCCTGCATTGTTTCCTGAAACCTAGGGAGAGGCAAGACAGTTGCCAAAATAGCATCATCTTTACATTTCACCAAGTCACCGTAATGCAATTGCCTTGCCCTTAACATCTTAAAAGAGTAGCAAAATGGAATTTGACTTCAGAGGAGAAAATAAGTGCAGGTTGCAAATAGAACAGGATTCTGTGCCGTTAAGTGGATTATACTCCTGTCAGGGTACTCCAGATTTTACAGACACAAATCTGAATTTAACATATGGCCCCAGCCCTAGGCCAGGGTCCTGTTTGAATTATTCCAGGCTTGTACGTAGAAAGCTGTGCTCCAAACATGAATCCAATTACCAGCTGTAGTCAGGCAATTGAACGGCCACAGAAGAAATACTCTAATAGATGGGGGGGAAGGAAGGAGGGAGAGGAGAGAGGAGAGGACTATGATTTGTGTGGTAATCAAGAAGAGAAGGTCAATTGTAATAGAACAGGCTGGTTTAGAAGACAAAGCTAATGCAGGATGCCTTCCACTCTGTTGAGGGATGCTATCAATAGATCTACTGCTTTCATTACAAAAAATGTCACTAACTGACAAGATGAATATAGGCAGGGAAAGAAGGGCTTTTGATGGATCAGGTGATTAAAACCTAGACTACAGACAAGCAATTAACAAACGCAGTACTGATGACCTGTACAGGAACTTAAGAATATGAAGGGAGGAACACAGAAGGTGGGCAGTGTGCACACACATGAAGCTGTTTTTGATTGATGACACTGGATAGGCTTTTAAGCATGTTTCAAACTACTGTAAAGTACTGAATAGAAACACCAAAGATGCCTATTGTCCCCTGAAAGTATATGGTTTTGTTAACTGTGTTACTGCAATTTGAGCAGCTAGCATTGTGCTCTTCTAGAGGCGGCAGGACCAGAAATGAATACCTATTGATCACTCTCTGTATGATGACTGTGTGCAATAGCTGCTCAGAGCCCAGCTTTGAAGCGTCTGCTGTGTCAGTGCACGAATTATACTTTTCAGCTGCTCATTTACTGAGAGCAGGCTGGGCAGCTGACACTCTGACTCCTAGAAAATATATTGTTTTTTTTTTCCTCCCCATCTCAAAAAATCAGGATTTTTGAAGAGATCTGAAGACGTGCTTTCTGCTAAGTTTGAGAAACGTCAGCTAAACATTCAGTACCCTCCCCTATGCTACAGATCAACCTATAAATCAGCAGGACAAAGTTCTTGGTTACTTACATTTTGTTTACTGCTGTTTACATAATGTTATATGTGATTCTTGAGATACGGTAAATGAGCTAAGACCTTCATCAGTTTTAAAATGCTGGCTTTGATCAATGAGAAGAATTGATGGTCAAAAAGCTTCTAGAGCAGTCAACATTCAATTTATGGTTGAAAGAAATGCTATGGATTTCTTGAAACATTTCTGGGATTTTAATTAAGTCTTTCATAGCACGAAGTACTGAACTATAACATTTAGGGGGAACATAAGGAAACCTAAACGCTTTGCTGGAAACATCTGCATTTTCTTTTCAGGAGAAAACAGCTTTTTTAAAAAGTGGGGCATCAGAAGTTTTAATGAAATGTCGAAAGCTATTTATTCTATAAAAGCATATGGTGTTAATGTATCCATCAGTGCTGATAAATCCATCATGGCTTAATCTGTTGTGCTCAGTGAGGTAACAGGACAAGAAACAGCCATCTGCTTACCATATTTGATTGCTGTTTCTTTGCACAAATACAGTCCTGCTTTCAGCACTTAAGAGTGATTAGCTGTAACTTATGGAGCTTGCTGTGGCTTACCCACTGAGTAATTACTGGAGAAAGCAATCGCAAGAGCATCTGAACATGGGGGCAAATTGTTAGCAACTACATTTGTGACAAGTTTAAGGTCTAAAAAATCTTCCTACAAGTGTGCCATAAGGGAAAGAAAAAAAGGGCAGAGCACAGACTGTAGAGGATAGGGATGTCTGTTACAGATATTTTCCAAAGCCTAACCCACAAAAGCTTGAAAAGCCTGATTTCCTTCCCCTCCAAGCCCCCAAGGCAAAACAGTCCTTGATTAAAAAAGGGAAAAGATTTTAATTGCTCTTTCTCTCATGTTCCGAGCTGGGTAATTTATTTTTCCGGTAGCTGCGCTGGTTCAGGGATGAGGCTTTATTCTGCATCTCCCTTCCTATGCAAACCTGGTGCTGGGATGAAGACACAGGCCAAGACAAGAGCTTCTGTCCCACTGCTTTAATAGGACATTTTATTTAGTGCATTAAAAGGAGCTAGTCCTTCTTTTTAGAATGGTCATTTTGGAGAGACCTACTCCCCAAACCCAACCTCCGTGAATCCCTATCCTGTCCTGGGATTTCATCAGCCAAACATTTGTTTTACAGTGGCAAAGTAAATGTACAGAAAAAGAGGATTCCTTTAGAAGAACATCCTGAGATACTCAAAACAAGCTCAGAGTGCCTCTTCAAACACTGATTTTGTCCTATTTTAAGTTCTTAAGTAGCCTTTGAGGTTTTCTTATAACTACTTATGACACTTAACACAATTTTCTTTTTGATTGCCGATAACCCTTCTCCTTCTGCAGTATTATACTACCTTTTCTCCCTGCCACTACCGACCCCAAATCTCGTACTTTTTTCCCCTACTATTGCTCTAAGAGAAAATTAATACGAAACTTTATCTTGCCTGTCACTGGGCTTTCCTCCAAAAAAAGTCTTAACTGTGACTTTAGAATTGCATTGGCCTGACACAAAAATTAATTTCTCTTAAATGCATGATGTAGCTCTCTGAAGTGCCTTGGGATATGTGCAAGATTTTAGATGTCATGCAAATAATGTGTGTGTATTTTACCTTTCTGATAAGAGTCGTCTCTATCTCGAGATTGTGTTCTCTTTGATCACTGAAATAGACTTCCTCCTGAAGCAAAGGTAACCTTCATCAACCAAACAAAACTGTTAGACCTGCAGCCATGTTTGAGGGGGCTGCCTTGAGGGATTTTTGAGAGATAAGACAGGTCTTTTGCAGTGCAAGGTGAGGCTGAGATCCTGTCTTTTGTGTAGTTCTGCCCACAGCAAGTCACTTGGAACACAGTGGTGAAGATTTTCCCTGGTGCTCTTGAGCTGCCTAGCCAGAGCACATCTCAGCCAAGTTTAGTTAGATGGATGGGGGTAGCCTGAGGTCCATTTGCTGGGATGTTCTCTCTCCCAAAGGGTAGTTAAGCTCAAGAAAGACAAAACTGTGATGGAACATTAAAAACAAAAACAAAAAAAACAAAACACTTTTTTCACATTAGGGTCAATTAAAAATAACTGAGTATAACTGAGAAGGAAGAAAGTCAAAAAAAAAAGAAATAAAAAGAAATTTTAAACAATTCCTCCTTTGCCTGCTTTGTCTTTCCCAGGAGGGCTTGTAATGCCAATTTTCAGCCCATTCACTTCTAGCAAACTCAGAGCAGCCTTCTCTGTTATCCAGGGAGCTTTCTTGGCCCACTGAGGAGGCTGTCTCTTTCTATGGCAGCTGCTGCCCCCCAGTCCCTTGCAGAGATCCTTGCTCTCTCCATCCCATGCTCAATTGTTCCCCAGGAATGAACACAACTTGCCTTTCCCTTCTGAAGGGAGGAACACAATCTGTGGGAACAGATCTAAAAACAAATATGCCAGATAACCAAAACTTCATGAATAGGTTTCTTTACTTCCTCCTTCACAATAGAAAGAGCCCAGCCAGGCTCAAATGTTGGCAACCTCTTGGGTCCAAAAGCAATCAATCAACTTGTATGCAAGCATCTCCAGAGGTGAAAACATGCAATGTCAGTGCAACTCCCGGAGTTCAAAGCTAATACAGATGTTTCACTTGAAAATAGATCCTAGAGGAAGATGTTTGGTCCTAGCATAATGTCTGCTGTAGTTAAAAAAAGATAAGAAGAACAGCTAGAGAAAGAGTTTACTGTTGCAGTAAAATGCAGGTTCTGACTGTTCCAGAGTAACCAGATCTCTTTAAATGTACTTAATTCTGTAGCATATGCTCATTCTAAGTATTTTTTTCTACTTCATACATTTTTTGAGTGAAGGTTTAATCCTCTTTACATATCTGATGACAGAATTCACGTGCAATCTAGAAGAAATTGGAAGATGTTTTCCCCAGGCTGATTCTCACTTTGACTCATAATAAGCTCTTTTCATTCAAAGCAGCTGAATTTTCTTTCCGCACTGTAACATGGTGCAGTACTAATTCCATCTTTGCTTTAAGAGCTGGAGTCACCAACAGAGAGCAATTGTATTGTTGCTCTTTACCATCGCTAGGAAGTGGTGACTTTTGTTTGCTGCTGTTGTTGACTGGATTTGTGCCAGAGCCATACAGCAAATTAAATATTACACATCACCCATATAACCCATGGCTAATTTAGATCCAAAGTAATTGCTTTCAGAGTAATTGATTTACATCTATAGATGATACTTCTGTGTGTCTTTTGTTGTTTTAATTATCTAATGATCTGATTGTGCAAGCAATACAAAAAAAATCTTCATACTTATTTGCTTTTGCATCACAGAAAGTCAACAATTTGAAAAGCAGAAATTTGCAGTCCTAATTACATAGGACCTTTAACCTGGCCATCAATTTGACCTGCACAAATCTACGTGCATTTTTAAGTACATACATTATGCTTAAGTAATATCCTCTACTGAGCTGCAAATGTATACTTAAGTTCCCTGTTTTATTATGTGATCATAAGATTTGCTTTCTGACAAAGAATGAATCTATGTACTATTTTATTAAGGAAAATGCAAGATTAAGGAAAGGCTGGTGGTTTTTTTTATTTTGAGGTATTACTGATTTGAAAGTGGGGATTATTTGATGTATAATCATTACATTTGTGAAGGTAGGATGCAATCAGTTCTTAGCTGATTGCTTTCACTTGTTCATTATTATTAATTTGTAATTCAGCTTCTTTCAATATAACAAGTTAGTGTCTCAGACATGACTACAGCAGTGAAAAATGTAACAAAAGAGCATAGGATCTGTGGAAGGATGGAAGGTGATATTGTTTCATTCCACCGGTGCTGACTGCAGAATCTGCTTGTGATGACAGGTGGAAAGCCTGTCATCAGCAAGGGGCTGGAAGTTGGGAATCCATTTGCAGGCCAGTCCCCATAATTTTATGAGTCTGAAGATGAGAAGGCAAAAAGTTGATGATGCTTTTGTGGAAATCAGAGCTGAATGGACTGAAATCCACAGGAACATTGAAGATATGAAAGAGGACAGTTAGGATGAGAGAAGGAGAGAGGGCAATACCAAAACAATTGTATGAAGTACATGAGCTACACAGAAAGGCATTCGATACTGTCCCCCACGACATCCTTATAGCAAAGCTGAGGAAGTGTGGGATAGATGAGTGGACAGTGAGGTGTGTTGAGAACTGGCTGACTGGCAGAGCACAGAGGGTTGTTGTTGGTGGTGCAGAGTCCGGTTGGAGGCCTGTAACTAGTGGTGTTCCTCAGGGGTCTGTGCTGGGTCCGGTCTTGTTCAACATCTTCATCAATGACCTTGATGAGGGGATAATGGCCACCCTCAGCAAGTTTGCTGATGATACGAAGTTGGGAGGATTGGCTGACACGCCTGAAGGCTGTGTTGCCATTCAGCAAGACCTGGATAGGCTGGAGAGCTGGGCAGTAAGAAACCGGATGAGGTTTAACAAAAGCAAGTGTAGAGTCTTGCATGTGGGGAGGAATAATTGCATGCACCAGTACAGGTTGGGGGATGACCTGCTGGAGGGGAGCTCTGCGGAAAGGGACCTGGGTGTCCTGGTGGACGACAGGTTGGCCATGAGCCAGCAGTGTGCCCTTGTGGCCAAAAAGGCCAATGGCTTACTGGGGTGCATTAAAAAGAGCGTGGCCAGCAGGTCAAAGGAGGTGATCCTCCCCCTCTACTCTGCCCTGGTAAGACCTCATCTGGAGTACTGCGTCCAGTTCTGGGCTCCCCAGTACAAAAAAGACAGGGATCTCTTGGAAAGAGTCCAGCGGAGGGCCACGAAGATGGTGAAGGGCCTGGAGCATCTCCCCTATGAAAAAAGGCTGAGTGAACTGGGTCTGTTCAGCCTTGAGAAAAGGAGACTGAGAGGGGACCTGATCCAGGTCTATAAATATCTAAGGTGTGGGGGCCATAGTGGCGAGGCTGGACTCTTTTCATTGGTGAGTGGAGACAGGACAAGGGGAAACGGCCAGAAACTGCAGCATAGGAAGTTCTGCACAATTGTGTGCAAGAACTTCTTTACAGTGAGGTGACGGAGCACTGGAACAGGCTGCCCAGGGAGGTCCTGGAGTCTCCTTCTCTGGAGATGTTCAAGACCTGCCTGGATGCCTACCTGTGCTACCTGGTGTAGGGAACCTGCTTTGGCAGGGGGGTTGGACTCGATGATCTCTGGAGGTCCCTTCCAACCCCTACAATTCTGTGATTCTGTGATTCTGTGAAAGCAAACTGTTTTGACACTGGGATATCAGAAGCATTCAAAAGGGGATGTTCCTTCAAGCACCTTGTCAATAATTATACCTTAAATAATCTTTCACTACATTGGAATTCACTGTAATCATGATTTCAACAAACATTTCTGGCAAGACATTTTCTCCAGCAATATTCTAAGTTATATTTTTTTTGTTTCTGCTGGGACATGGGATATATGTGAGCAAAACAAGGCCTATTATTGTCAGAACCTCTGAATTTTGTCAGATTCCTGCAGATCGTGTTCCTGCAACAGAAGAGATCTGCTAGTATTTCCTCTCCTCTTGCTCTACCCTGCGCAGTTTTCTGTTATTTGCACAGAAAGAAGGATGTAATTGTAATTAACACCAATATTGGTCTTTTCACAACAATCTACAACAGATTTTCCAGGAATGCTTTTCAACCCTGCCGCTATTTAATAACTTTGGCCTTTTAAGTAGCTACAAGTAGCTTTATGACCACCAGAACCTTCTCTGTCTGTACAATGCCCTTTCCAGAAATTTATATGCATTTTGCTACCTACTTTACTGTAAAATTAGCTATAGCTTATATTTATATTATTATCTTCGTAAATACATTTTTTTTCTGCTACTTCCCTTTGCAGTATTCTGTGTATATTGTTTTACAAGGTTTACAAACTGCTTCCATAACTGTAAAATCCATGCAAATAAGAGTTTAAAATAGTGTGTGAAAAAGTTGATCTCATTTTTTAGTAGTTTGTCAGGTAATCAATTTAAAGGTCTTGTATACTGCCTTTTCAATGTGTAAGTATAACTCCTGTAAGCATTAATAGGAGTTACGTTTCCTATTCACTGGAGACCATATTTAATTTGCTTCTCATTCTTACATCACATAGATTACAGTAACCTGATGTAGATTAAAAAGCTACAGTATATTTGCAAGTATTTTCAATATTCCATTTTAGCAACTTTGTCTTAAAATTTATTCTAGCCTGAGAAGTGAAAAGTATTGATTTTATCACATCTGTTTCCTAGTAACATGTTTAAAGATAACATAGCACCCTCTCTGGGTTTTATTTCATAACTAATATATTTAGAGGAACATAAATCTGACTCTCTGCATTGATTATCCACCTTGGGGAAAAAGACTCAGTGGATTAAAATTCTGACACAGGTAGTTCCTGAGGGAGCTGATGTCAGAGCAACTGTCCGGACAAATTAGAGGTGGGTCCAAAGCAGGGTGAGCAAGCAGGGAGCTCAGAGATCTGTGGGCATACCAAAACCAAAACCCCAGCAGCTTTAAGAATAAAAAAAGATTTTGAACACAGTCTCAAAAACCCTGGATTAAAGAGATTGAATTTCACCCTGCAGCAAGTGGGCATGTTGTATGTCTCCCTGATGTCTTGCATCAGTGCTGAAATTGGTCTAGACATCTGGAGGCTACTACATTATCCAGATTTTCCTAAATTCCATATATATAGTATACATAGACTTTTAGATGGGCAACCTTGTGTTCTTGCATAGTTAGGAAAATCTTTTGTGTTTCAACTGCACTTTTGCATAGACAGAAGTTTCTTTAGGGAGACCGAAATTTAGACAGATATTTTTTGTATAAGAATATGGAAGAAGACAGCCAAGTGAGTTCAGTTGCTTTTAAAATTGTAAAGAACCAGTATTAAGACTTCAGCAAATCTGCCACATAAGTAACGCTAGTAATTTTAGAGTTTCCTACAGACTCCATCTAGGGCAGTATGTTTGTAGAGACTGTCAGATCTTACCAATGGAAATTCAATGAAAGCCATAACAATTTTACAGCTTAGAAATTCCACAGTCATTTTCAGGTACTTGATATCACATGTGGTTATTTAAGAGTATCTTATTTTTCTTTTGGTTCACAAAGAAAAAATATGCATTTGCTAGCTAACTTTGCATCCCTGCCTCGGAGCTTGACTGATCATTTCTTTCATCAGAGGTCATCTGTGCTTCTAGAAATGAAACCTGTGTGGCCATTGTTTGTTCAGTTGTTGCATATTAGCTCCTCAGTGGTTAAAAAGATCTGAACAAATAAGAGGGCTTACCCTACATTATATTACCCTTTATTAGTAGGAAATTGAAGTCTAGAGATTATTATTAAGCCTCAGCCACTGAAGGCTACCCATAGTCTGATAAAGACCCCTCAAACTGACCCTTGATCAGGCTGCATTAGGAGGATTTTACCCTTGTTACTAATTAAACAAACAGATCTGATGGTATTATTCTTTTTCATAGCCGTTTCATGACATCAGCTCTCCCTTGCACCCATGGACAAAGAGAATCATGTTCCTCTTTGAGATGCAACGGTATATTAAGGGCCTGACACTGGGCCGTCCAGTGCTCAGTTGCTCTGTTATGTTTAACATAGTGATATATCAGGTGTCAAAGGGCTTCTCATTGAAGTTCAGGGGAATAAAGACAAAGTTTCCATTAAAATAGAAACTTCACAGACTTTGCTTTTCGGATGGAAGAAAAGCATCTTAATGTCTGCCAGAGAATGCAAGAAGGAATAGCTTGCTAAGTCAGAGGCATAGGCATAAAGAAAGAGGGTGTTTGGATGATTTGGGTGCCTTTCTGTTACTTTACTCACTTTTTTTTATTAAGACTGCATCTTTGCAGATAAATTTCTTCACTTTCAGGTAGGTATAATGTTAAGGTAAAGAAGCCTTCAAATTCTGCTGTGTTGTGGATGGAAATTTCATTTTGAAGGATATAATCTTTTTGCCAATATGAGTTAAAAGTAAATAAATTCCAAGCAGAGTATTTATTATTTTGTGGGAAAAGTCATCTGTACTTTATACAAATAGAGTTCATGTGCATGTATCCTGTAAGCTGGTACTGTATGTAAATCTCTCTATGTAAAGCTCTCTATCTAAATCTCCTCTTGAAATACAGATGTGCTGTGAGCTGATGTAAAAATGAAATGTTGTGAAGCCAGAACAAATCATACCTGCACATCCAGAGGAGGGCCACAAGAATGATCCAAAGAATGGAACCCCTCTGAGAACAGGCTGAGAGAGCTGGGTCTTTTCAGCCTGGAGAAGAGCAGGCTCTGGAGAGCTGATAGTGGCCTTTCAGTATCTAAAAGAGGGCTATAAGTCAGAAAGGGACAGACTCTTTTTAATAGGGTCTGTTGTGATAGGACAAGGGGAAATTGTTTCAGACTAAAAGGGGGGAGATTTAGATTGGATATAAGGTAAAAGTATTTTACAGTAAGGGTGGTGAGTCATTGGAGAAGGTGGTCCAGAGAGGTGGTGGATGCCCCATTCCTGGAGACATTCTGGGTCGGACCAGATGGGGCTCTGAGCACCCTCATCTAGCTGTTGGTGTCCCTGTTCATTGCAGGAGAAATGGGCTAGATGACCTGTAAGGTTCCCTTCTAACTCAAGCAAAATCTATGATTCTTGTGTAAGATAATAAGGTACTTGTAACAGATGGGAGAAAGTACATAAATCTAAGCAGGTATATTAAAGCATTCTTTTATCCATAACATTCCCAGAAAGTGAAAGATGGGGGAGAATATTGTTGGCTTTTTGTTTTTTTTTTTTAATATTCTGTGTGTCACTTGTGAAACTGTTCTTCAGAAATAACTTGGACATTAGGATGTAGTGTTTGAGAAGTGTTGAGTGCACTTCTACATCTCTCTTTTGTGTTATGTTCAAACACTTGGTATAGAGACAATTCACTGCATATCTTAGTAGGGAGAGAAATCTTTGTTCTTTTCTGAAGAGTTGCTCTTAGGGATAGCACCTATGGGAAAGAAAAATTAATCCTATCTGTACATTATCAGTAGTGTGAGGAAATGGGTTGTTTGGATCTGAATTCTTTGATTTGAGCCAATCTGTAATTCAGGAGGAAGCTGACTGAACTCCTGAGAAGGGTTTGCTTTGCAATTTTATAATGCTTTGTATTGAGGTCTTCCTTAACTGCAGCCCTTCAGAAAGAACAAAGTATGGAATGAATGATGGGCATGAAACTGCAAATGTATAGCAGTAACCCAAATACACTGTTTATTTTACTTGCATGTCTAAAAAGTATTAGCAATTGTAAGTCTACAGTCTCGTGTGTCCTCTTTTATGCTATGGTAGATCAGTAGCTGTCTTAAATTTCCTTTTATTGTTTTGGCTTGTTTGAGGTTCAAATTCAGCAAAAAAAAAAAAAATTAAAACTACAGAAGTTTGCTGTACCAGTACGTGTTTGTTTATATGTGTAGATATGTGTGCGTATATGAGTACATATACATATATGCCTGCAACTATAGATATATAGAGAGAGATATAAATAGATATATATAGATATATATAGATATGTATGCACATACAGGCACACACACAACATATACATATAGACAAACATACAGAGATGTTTATATGTCTCCAGGGAGCATGTAATGAGTGATTGGAGAGGATGTTTCAAAAGCTTCAATAACTCAATCTTTGCTTTCTCTTTATCTTCAGATAGTGAAATTTTTGCTCTTGTTTTTTTTCCTTGTATGATTACATTGGCTTTTGCCATGTGTTGATTTGAGTCTGTTCCCAGCTAAATCATTTGGGAAAAGAGTTTAGATCTTCTCATGTTACTTGGATTGGATAAATTCAAGAAATTCGTACTTGTAGGATTCAAAGAAAGATAAATTGTGCTAGTTGCCTTGCTGTTTACTTCCCTGCATGACTCTCTTTCTTTCTTTATAGGAAGTTTTCAGTTTTTTAGCTCTTTGGAACAGTGGTGAAATAAAATTTTATATTTTGTGAATGCAAATACTAGACTTTACAGAGAAACTTACTTAGATTTTTTTTTTTCCAGTATCAAATATTGTCATTAGGCCATGATGTTTAAAAGGTCTGTGAATTTTATCTGACATTTTTAGCTACTGAGGTGGGATTAATAAGTTGCTTGAAGAATAGAAAAGGGAAAATATCTTAATGTATATATACTACACAAAAACTGAGACATAGTTCGTGATTAAAAAGGAGGTTGTATGTTTTGAATAACTTCAGTCGTGACATTTTGTGCTTTGTTTCAAAAATTCATTGTATTGGCCTTAGTGCATTGATATTTCATAGACATATATAGTAAGTGATAACTGACCAGTGTTTTAAAGCCGTGATTCAAGAACATATTTTGACGCATGGTGATGCCTGTTCAGGTAAAAATATAGTAAATTAAAGCACTGCCTTGAAAGGAGTGAAGTATGAGTGCATGTGCCTCCCTGAGTCATGGTCAAAATAATACTCTCTCAAGTTAAACCAATTGCATTCCTCATTATTTTAGCACTGAAAAGTGTAGATCTCTAGTCTTAGCCATTTTGTTTCTGAGTGCTCTCATTTTATTCATACAAAAAAAAAATAAAAAATAAAAAAATAAAAAAAAAATCCCAGACTTATCACCACTGGAAGGAGGATGAGGTATTGGTACCAAGCCTTTGATCCATCTGGAACAAAACATGATCAGCAACATCAACAAAATGACTTTTCCAATGTCGTTGCTATGGAAATGTCAGTAAGTAGGGAAGTAAATTAAATGATCTTGTTGTATCCTTTTTTTCCTATTGTTCTTTTCTAGCTGTGTATGGAAAGGAAGACACTCAGAACATCTTAGTGCTATGCCGGTGACTGTCACTTGAATGTCAAAATGGCCATTAGATCACTAGGTCTGCCACGGAAGAGGCAGTCTGCCTTGCTTCTTGAAATAAGAGACTGAAAATCAGCAGCGTGCCTTCAGAAACTATGCCAGAGCAGAGGCCTCTCTGCCCAAGGGCAAAAAGTGCTGCAGGATGCTCGGCAGCAGCCCTCAGGTTTGGTCTCACCGCTGTGGCAGCAGGCAGCTATTTGGGCCTGCCAGCGATGCCCAGCCTGAAGGGTTTTAATTGCTGGCACTGACTGCCCTTTTGTTTTTATGTATTCCCCCTCTCAGTGTGCCTTCCATTATGGTTTGTTGGCAGCTCTGAAATGCTCATAGTTCCAGCCGTGATTGCTTTCATAAGAGTCATGAGAGAGTGCACCTTTAATATTATCTGCACTGTAGGTAGAAAGCAATAGTTATCGTTGGCAGCATGCCAGTGAATAGAAAGTGACATTTTAAATGGACACTACTGGTGCATCAAGCAGATGAAATTAAAGGGAGGCTGTGACAGCTAATGAAAGGCTGGTATAGGAAATGTCCAGGGTGAATGTGTTGTTTACCAGCAAGTGTACCTGATTGGATGGGGATACAGCTGATTGCAATTCACAGTGGGAATAAGGAGCTATTGCGTGACAAATGCAGCTCTGCCAGGATGGAGTTAGTTAGTCCTTGCCTGTGGAGATTCATAGGTTAAGCAACATCATCTGAAGTGCCATCAGCAGTGACTGGGGTTTCTTTGGCTGAGAAAGGACTTTTTGCTGCTTCACGTGGGGAAAGCAGCCTCTTGCAGCTCATTTCCAGAGAAAATGCACAAATGCACAGAGAACAGGTTTTAAAAACAGAAAAGCAACCTGGTATCTTGCCTACTCTGAAAAGGTTTTAAAAATAAACATAAAAACAAAAAACCACCATAATAATTCTTAATATCACACAATAAAATAAGAATAGTTAATTGTATTTGCATAACTTCTATCATTTGCCAACATCGGTGAATATGACTTACAAAAAATTGTTTGTGTAAAAACAATACATAGGCTTAATAAAGCCTGTGTGCCAACTTCTAGTTTCTGTAAAGTAAGGCCTTAAGTGACCAGGAGTAAGGCCTCAATGTGACCAGGAGCTGGATCACATTAGCTATCCAGTGATACTGCTTTTGTCGATGTATTGGATGGCACAGTCAGTTTTGAATACTGCTATTTTTACAAGCATTTATGAAATACTGATTTTGAAAAGGTAAAAAGAAAAACGACAACCCAACAAAAAAATAATATTAAAATTTAAAATAAAACATGTACTGTGGCCTTTCTGCATTTATTTTTAAGATTTTTTTAAAGTGAATTATACTTTCTTTTCTTTTGAGCCCATTTTCATTTGTATACAATCACATTTCAATGTTAAAATTACAACATAAAAAAGCTATATTTTGAAAAAAATCGAGCATTTTTGGCATCCAATAACTGATTTCAAGCCAGAATTCCCAACACAGAGACCCAAGCTGGATCTGCAAAAGTATTTAGCAAATGTTAGAAATGAGGACTACATGTGTCCCAGCATTTTTGCATGATAAAATAAATGCCATCATACTTTCTGAGCTTTCTGAGTACCTGCTAAGAAAGAAAGTGCAAGTTCTGCCTGTATTTCAGTATGTATATGTGTGTGTTTGCTTGTGCATGCCTATATAAAATATATAAATTATCTCATGTTATCAGTAGCAAAATCCAAAATAATTTTAGATGCACAGCTTTGCCATTTCTTTACACAGTGGATTAAGCCAGGTAGTTGATGAAACAGTGCATTTTTTTGTTGGCATAAGGATTTTTCTTCCTTTGTGGAGCTGAGGGGCTGGCAGATATTGAACCACTGGATTCTGTGAGCTCCTAAATAATGTTGCTCAAAGGAAATCCATATCCATGCCATCCCAAGAATCCCGCATGGTTCTATCTGCCAGTGGTTCAAGATTCAACTCATTAGTGGCAAATGTAGGAAACTACAAAAAAAGAGTGTTGTTATGAACTCATGAAATATAGCTATAACTAGTAGATAGGATTGTTTCAAGGCATGATATCAAAGGAATTTGCAGGTGTGATTTTTTTTTTTCATGCATCTTTGTTCTTCTTAACAAGGACCTTTTATTGGTCAGTTACTTAGGATCAAGTTGTTAGTTGTGATTGAGCAGAGTTCAAATTTAGAAATCAGGAAGCCAGTGAAAATGAGAAACTGGGACTTAGAAGAAATAAGGATTTGAGTCTACAATTGAGTTCTTGTTCTGCCCATTTTCTTTGGTTACAAAACCCATGAGCATGGCTGGCATTCAGACAGTCCTGCTAAGACCAATTGTATGGATTTTCCAGCCTTACAACTGGCTCCCCTTCAAAGGGCAGATGCTGAGACTAATAGTTTCCACATACTGCTTATCTGGAACACTAAAAAGAAATCGGCTTTTGCTTTCCTGTAACTTCATCTGTTCCTGACTTGATAGGATGGTTGGATTTGATGGTCTTAAAGGTCTTTTCCAACTTAAGAGATATGATGATTCTATGATTCAACTTCGTCTCTGAAGTGAAAGGGGAACAAACAGAATACCCCATGCTGATTTCTGGGTCTGGAAAAGGCAAAGATGTAGATGAGAAAGGGTCACAGGGCTAAGGGTCCCAGGGCTGCTTTGAAGGTCAGGAAATCCCCACTCTCTGGAAAGGGAAGGCTACAGCAGCAGAGATGGACTGAAAGACTTGATTTTCTCTGAGTGTTCTGTGACCATGGCGCACAGGGCCAGATAAATCTGTAGATGTGACAATTCAAATTTGAGTTATCTTAACAATTGTGGCTGCAGCATAGACATTAAAACATCCTTGAAAAGGATCAGTGTCCTTTGCTAAGAAATGGACACTCAAATGGGTCACACAGATGAGGAGCTCTGCAGTGTATTTTGATTTCCATCATTGTGCAGAGTACAGCTCTGTTATGTGGAATTTTTGCTTCAGTCACACAAAAACTGTTGATTTATTCTCAAATACACATTGATTTCTGGGAGTAATTTCTAGTTGTTTGATATTTTTAACAGAGAACTAAAAGATTCCATTCTTATTAAAGGCAAACAGAATTCTCCCTGATGTGTGGCTTGGGATTTGGGAGTTATGTAGGGTGTTGAAGCGTCACTTGTCTACAGCATTTCTTCCTGAAATACTGTATATATAAGCTGACAAAAAATTTGAATGCAAGTATTTTAACTGGTACAAAAATTTCTTTTTCCTTTTTCTGAAAAACATGAACTTTGTCTGGAAATTGCCAAGTGTATGTATGAGTCCAAACTTTTGCAGCATAGTGCTTCAACCTGAAATTTTAATAGGTTAGCTATGTTCCCTAAGGATGTAGGAAATCATAGACATCAGAATGGTATAGAAAGTTCACAAACTGAAAACTTATCCTTTGCAGAGAGATTGTTCAAAGTCAACTCCATTTAATGTAGAAGACAAGGAGCATAAACAATGAACTGAAGATATAAATTTGTTTTCAGGCAAGCCAGGTAAATGTTGTTTTCCTTTGTTTGCATTTTATAGAAACCAGAGATCTTTTCTTAGTATACTCAGCAAATTGAAAATATACATGCTTATTTACCATCTGAAAAGATTTATGTTACTATTCTAAGTGCATTAAATGTTTAGGTTGGATTTTGCAGTTGGCAAATGTCTGAGTTGCAGTAGGCAGGTGAATAATTATTTGGGAAAAGTAACTTGAACCATCTACTCAGAGCACTTGAATTGCATTTCCTGCGTTTTCCAGATGTATGTATTTCCTTGTGCATGTTCACTTCTCCTCAAATCAGAAATCATTTAGTTCAGAAGCAGTGTGGCTTTTTTTATGATGACCAAATCTGTGCAAGGCAACAACAACAAAAAAATCTCTTCTCTAAACCAAAATCTTAAGTATTTCCAACTCATAAGCAAGTAGAAATATCATCTGGAAAAAAATCAGAGCACCTTGATAAGCTTAGGAGCTCCTAAGTGATATCTTTGAGTTAGAGAAGTCAAATAGGAACGTTCAATCAGTTTGAATTTGACAGCCCGTAAGGACCCTGGAGTATTCATGCTGACTTATTCTTGTAGAGGAGAAAGATCTATGGATACTTTCTTTTTGCTCCCTGCTCTACAGATTCCTACTTTGTCCCATGTCAACGTGCAAAGCAAAATAAGAATGCTGGGTAGGTGCAAGAGGAGGGGAAAAGGAGCAGGGACCTGATGTTTTAAGAAACGACACAACAGAGAGCTCCTGCAGTGTGGTGTGCAAACACGGCAGCATGTCTCAGTAGACCTGTGGCAAACAGGCGACCTGTTATTGTAAAATGACAAACACAGAATTAGCTATTATAGAATAGTTGGCAGTAAAAATCATCAAACAAGAAACAAGACCCAAATAGAGCAGTTTAAATTTCTCTTCATTTGTCATTCCTCAGTAGTATCTTAGATTCATGTGCAGTTTCTATACTTACGTGACTGGAGAAGGCAGTAGGAGAATGTCACTCAAAGCCTGATTAGCATGAACTCCTTAAACTAAGGCTTCATCTTTGACAACTGTGATATAAACTTATTCTTCCAAGAGTAACCAAAGGACAGGTACCTATAGACGCCATCCATCACCTTCACATCTACTGACTCACTTGCAACTGCCTTCATAGACTCACTTTGTATTCTGTGACCTTGGTTAGATTTTTCTTTTAAGTTTGAACTCTGTGCTGGTCAAGTTCTGGTCTGAATAAAATTTTCTCATCTTAACAGGATGCTGCAGAGACATAATATTTGAGATAAAATCTTCATCTAGATTTACTGTGTGTGTGCTTTAAAAAAAAAAAAAAAAAAAAAAAAAAAGCAGTAAAAATAGAGAAGTGCTAATGAATTTGCAAGCGTTCCTCAAATCCCTGACTATGGCATCAATTTTTTTTGCTTTCTCTGATCAGGTAATGGGCCTTCTTGAAAGCTGAAAAGGGCCATGCTGAGAATGCAGGAAAAGCAATACTGAAGACAAGGATGTTTGTGAAGCAAGAAGCAAGGCATACCATAATATTACTTCCATTCTCCTTGGACCACTGATTTCAAGGATGTTTGAAGCAAGATACAGCTGCCACTCCATAGTCTGTGTAAATATCTGATACTAATCCTATCTTAGACATAGATGCTCTTTTGCAATTGAGAAATTGCCATGACTATATTGAAGACTATCTAGTTTGCGTTGTTTGCCTACTTGCTATTCAGTGACTTGGATTTGGTTTTGGACTGTCTTTATTTCATCTTAAGAGCACTTGACACTTCTGAAGGTCTGGTGATCCACTCCCAGACCGAAACTGAAAATGTAAGATATCACAGTGACACTGTAGAAATTTGAGCTCAAGTGATCAATCTAAATTTCTGAATGAAGTAGGAATCAGAAATGGAACTGCAATTCTGGGATATCCCAATTTCTTTGTTCAGGTCCTGGTCTTGTTCTCAGCAAAGTGAATAATGGAAATATTATTGTCTCATTTATGAAGAGCTAAAATAGGACCCCTGCTGCGATAGCCATGACACAGCTCTCAGCACAATGGACTCTGAATTTGTCTTCTAGCATAAGATTTCTGGCACTGGTTATATTCAATCCCTCAGCATTTCCATAAGTTAGTGTGACAATAAGGTGCAATGCAGAAATGTTGCCAAATACCAGGACATGGATTTGGCTGCTTCCTGCCTGAACCCTGCCAGCTGTTGCTGTGAGCGATGCTCTGCACAGCCATACATGCTCATCTGAATTTCAGAAATTGTTTATCTCGTTGATGAAACAAATGTACAGTCAAAAGTAAAATTATTCATTAACAGCAAGGTGGGACATGAAGACCCCTGCACCAGCATGGTATTGAAATCCAAGCTCTATCAGCTGCTCAGATGACTGGTTCCTAAGTCGGTGACAGGCACAGAGTCTCCCTAGGTATGTAAATAGGACTAGGCAATTGTGTCCGCTTTATGAACAGTGAATTACTGTCTTTGTGAATGTTTATTTCACATACAGGCCATGTAATTCTTTCCCAAACCCCATGCTTTTGAGTTTGTTTCACCTCTCAACCCCTCTTTTACTTTAAACAACCAAAAAAAAGGTCTGAATAGAAGGAAGGAAAAATCAGTTGGAAAATGAAAATAAGCATCTGCACACAATCATATCCTCCATCAGTGTGAATACAAGGCACTTGAGTCTTATACAAAGCTGTGAACATTATGTGCCAAATTTGTTGCAGGTGTGGGTACAAACTAGAAAATATTCAAAGTCAGAGAAAAGAGGGTTAAAACGCAGGCGTACAAACATTTATGCAGAAAGGAGTAATTCTGAACATGTTCCTTAATATTAAACCTGTTATCTATCACTCTTTGAGACAGGGTAACGGATCTTTTTTTTCTCTCTGATTGTGAAATATTTTGCAGCCAATAGATATTTAGTGGAAAAGTAACACAAAGACAGATGGCACAGATGCCTCCAACAGTACAGCTTTTATCCAGATGTAATTTTTTAGAAGCATATTTGCAGTCATGAAAAGTCTTGGGGACAACTTTTAAGACAAATTATATTCTCATCATATTTCAGTTTACTCTGAATTATGAGGTTGGTTAATTTGGCATATTATTTTTCCCTATGGCTATCATTAATGTGTTGCTTTATCATAAAATGTGTTGTATATCATATCATCACATAGGGAAATTTACAGAGAAGATTTCATAGCTGTTTGTGCAGTGTTCCAAATAACCTGTCTTCTTTTCTTAATTTTCTTTTAAATAAAAAAGTTAAGAGATAGCACATACTTTATTTGGACCTTAGCTTAATAAAAAACCAAATTCAGGAAAAACAAGATTTCTCCCTCTTTCTTTTTTTTCAGTTTTCAGATGTTTTTTATTTCAACAAAGACGTTTGTTAGAGTTGAGCACCAACAAAAAGTGAGGAAATGGATTTTAAATATCAGATGGTAGTTGATTTTTTTTAACAGACTTCAACACATAATGATAAAAACTCTAGAAGAGATTAAAATCAAGCATCTTTTACATTTAGAAATTTTCAAAGGCAGTCTTACTCATTTTTATATCTTAAAGGATATTTTCTAACACTTTTTTTTTTTTTTTTTAAAGACAAAACTTAAAAAAAAAAACCTTTGGAAAGAAAGAAATCTGTTTTTGCCGTGGGAAATGTTAAAGATTTTGCCTAACATTTGAGTATGGTATGGCTTATGTCCAAAAACCTGCTAATTGTTTAATGCCTGGTGTGATTTGTACTTTGGTACTTCATGAATTCATCTTCCTTTCTGGATCAGACTTTGCACGTCATTCCACAAGAAGGGAGGTGACATTGGAAATACAGCCTGACCTAGATTTCCAGCACTGAAGGGAAAATGGAAACTCTTCAAGCTCTAACTTCTATAAATTGCCACGTTAATATTCACTAAAAAAAAAAACCTTTGAGATCTGATTGTTTCCTTCAAAATGTATATGCTGGTGCATGGAATACAGGGAATGGCATGCATAAGATTTGTTGGGGTTTATTTCTCGCTCTATTTTTTTTCTTTTTTTTTTTTTTTTTTTTTTTTTTTTGGTCAGTATATGCCGTTCATCTAAAAAATGAAATAGGAATGGGTGGAGATGGCTGATAATTTCTGAGTGTTGTGTTCTGCAGATTCTCCTAAGAGGACTGAGTATGTTGTTCTCTTAGTAAACTATCTACTGTTATCATTGTGGTTTCAGAATCATGAGCTAGCTCGTGATTTCTCCTGCATAATAAACTTATCAGTTGTCTTTATTTTCCTGGTGGTTAATTAACACATGTAGCTAATTGGCTTCAACATTATTAGGCACAGTTGCCTTTATCCAGGGCCAATGCTAAAACAGATTGTTTTCAGATAATTTGTATCTAAACTAAGAAAAAAAAGCAATGTCTCCTTTTACCTCTCCCTTATAGGAGCAGCCTCTAGAGGACAGACGAGTGTGGTTTGTGAGCCTGATTATCTCAGTGGAGTTGTACATGTGCAGCCTTCACTGTTTTGATTAGGAACATAACCTCATTTGTTTCATTTTTGTGAAGTATGTTGTATGGCTTGATTTGTAGCTGCCCACATCTACGTAGGCACACACGTATGCAAATCTGCTTTCCAGAATTTCATTTAAAAGAGTACATATGTTTGAAGTGGAATGTCTACACAAGTAACAATAAATCTACTGTATTATTAAGATATTTGGTGGTATTATGTTTTCTAAAGGATAATATCTTTTTATGAGATGCTATTTGTGAGGTAGCTTTCTTTATTCACATCAGTCAATTGATTTCAGTGGGTACTCCTTCTAGAGAAATGCTCAATGAAATGGATTACTGCATCTGAAGCAGTAATAATCATCCATGTGTCTCTATTCCACTCATTCACACACATGCTATTAGAGAAGAATACTATCAAATAGCAATAGAGGGGATTGAATCAATTAGAAATGTCCGTATTTGACTATTGTGTAATGTATTTTAGCCTGAGCCTTAGACTGACCATGTATAGGACTACTGACCTGTAGTCCTATACTGTATTGAAGTACATACTGTTTTGCTTTCCTATTACGTTTCTTTCGGCTAAAGATGCCCAACAGACAGCTATGCAGCATTTTATCTTCTCCTCCGTGTTCTGAATGTAAGTAGAGTCCTTACAGTATAACCTTCAGCACTGGACAGGGAGAAGGCAAGCTTTCTCTCTAGATACCCGAATTTGTTGACAGAAGAGTTACAAGGTGACTCAGTCTACAGTTTAGACCCAGCACAAACCTGAGGAGTTTGCAATTATGTCTGATAGAAAAAGCCATACCCAGCTTCCTTAGCTTTGGAGAACTAAAACAAAACATGCACGTGGTGGTTGTTTTGTTTTCAAAGTTTCAAAATTTTGTTTCTTTCTCAGTCTGCGGGCATTTAGAAGAAATGGAAAAAAGGAATACTCCTGAGGTGGATGTCATCCCTGCTAGATCACATTTGCTGCTCTTACTCTCAGGAGGAACACTGCCAAAGTGAAGGTACCTCCTCATACAGACCTTACTGGATACAACTGGATCAATTGAACTCATGTGAAAGAGGAACAAATGAAGTAAATGGAGGTATGTAGATAATTTGCAGGAAAGCTAAGGTTTTACTAACATAAAATTAGCTGAAAGTGATGGATTTTCTTCAAGTGTTGGGTAACTTACTAGTTTATAGGCTGGACCATTTTTCCTGAATCTGTTCAGAGCTGCATAGGCTTTTGAGTCTATTTCTAACAAGCGACAGAGCAAATTTTAAAGAAGAAGGAAAAAAAGCAAAACAAAGCACACACACATGCATACAAAAATGCAAAAACAAAAACAGCAACAAAACCCTCCGTTGGTGGGTTTTGGAATCTCTTAATCCTATTTTTGCTTGTCTCAATACGATGTGCATTTCCTGAAGGGGCTTGTGTGCTGATCTGCACTACTGCCATATGTTCCAGATGTGAAAATAATTCAGTGAGAGTAGTTGTCTATGTTTGTACGCCGTGCATGTACACAACATACAAACACATACACACACATTCTTATTTATGCTCATAAATCATTTCTTTCAAGAACAGATGCTGTTCTACTGCTCTGTACCTCAGTGCTTCTACACTCGAGAGTGCCTTAATTTGGAAAAAATTGCAACTGTCACAGCTTTGCTGCAGTAATGGTTTTGTAAGAACCAACTTAATAAAAACATCAAGCCTCTCCGTTCCAAACAATTTTATTATAGTTAACAACTCAGCCAGTTATCAAATATGTTGTCACCAGTGCACTCTGTCTCCATGAATGATGACATGGATGAGCTCTGGATTTCTGTAGTGCTTTACATATATACACAGTGCCTTACAGCTGTGTAGCAGTGTTTCCTTAAGGAATAAAAGCATACAGGAAGGAAGGATAGATGTACCCTCTGATAACTATTTTTTGATGAAAAGCTTCTACAGACATCAAATTAGTTTACCCGAACTATTTTAAACAACAGTAGAAAAATTGCGAAGTCCACTTTCTGGACCTTGACTTTTCTAAAATAAGTATATAATTTTTAATAATTGTGACCTTCACCTTCAGCTCTGACCTTTGCTCTCTAAAACACACCCCTTTGCTGTATATGCATGGATATCTTAACACGAATAACCTCTTTAATGTAGATACTTCTATATCTAAACTTCACAGAGACTTTTATTTGCCTTGTGTATAATTTCTATGTAAACTGTGTGTTCATATAAGAACCATAGTCTTTCACTTAATACTTTTTTCTTTAAAAGTATGTTGATGTCACCTGCACTTTGCCCACTGGTAAATCTCTGTTTGAAATGTGCTGCCTTTTTATTGTTATTTTTCAAGAATGTGCTACAGAAATGTTCTCTGTGCATCAGATGAATGTGGAGCTGGGTATTATGCTACTCAGCCTTGTACTGATATGCAGTTTTCCTCTGCTGTTTAAATGTCTGATATTTCAGGGACAAGCTGGCTTAGAAATTGAAGCTAAGAAATGTTGAATTGAGAACTGTGACAAAATGTCAGTTCTGTAGAGTTTTACCTTTAGAAAATACAACTGTGTTTGACTCACTATGGTTTCTGGTAACCAGCAAATAGAAAATGCATTTTTACTGATTTTATTTTTTTCCTGTCTCCAGGGACACATTCAGTGTATGGTAAACGAAAGCCATTACATTATTCCAGAAAACAGATGTGATAATTAAGAACAGGAATAAGTTTGAAAATTCAATGGAAAAAATAGTTGTCAAGTTTATTTCTGAAATGAAGCACAAACAAAATGCATGCCAGTGTGCGGATGATTAATGGGGGAATGCCAAAGTCTTTCCATAAGTTCCTCTATACTGCTGTACACAATCACACATGCTTTGTATCGCCATCAGAATTTTACTTTACTCAATATACTTGACTGTAATACCAATCAACAGTTTCTCCTGGCAAACAGAAAGTGTTAATAACTCCAATATAAGAAAACTTTTTCTGCTTCAGATGGAATGGTAGAGTCTGTTTGTCATTATTCACTTCCTCCCCAACCTGTTCAGTGTGCATCTAAATTAGTTCCTGTCTCTTAGGTGCTCTCTTGATAAATACAGATCTGTGTTTAATGTCTCTTTATTCTCATTTTATTATACTTGTATGAAAGAAGATAACTGGCAGAGCAGTGTACCATAGCAGAGAATTTGCTATTGCTTCTTTGCACTTTTTGGTGGAACAGCTATGTTTAGAAACACGGATTGACAGCCACAAATTGCCTACCTATGTGCTTATTTTTTCCAGTCCGTGATATAGAATTCTCTGTACTCCATTGATAAATATTGCCACGTTTCAGACATACAGCTATAGTAATTGTTTCCATAGTAACTGATTAATTTACAAATGTTCTGAACAGGAAGATTAATTGGAAGAGGAGCAGAGGTGTAAATCCAGTATAATAGGTGCTTGTGTGGGCGCTGTAAGGCTTTTGTTGCTAGTGCCATAGGCAGTGCTTTAGTTAAGGAAAATGAGAGGTTGAAACTCAATATTTTAGGTGAGGTGTGATTTACAATTGCAAGCATATAGGGGTGCAGAAGTCAAAATAATAAACCTTTGGTAAATTTGCACACTCCTCCATTTGCTATATATAATTATTTCCTGTGTGTGGTATTAATGCCTTGTGTGTAAAAGTTTCTCATAGCATATCCTGCTGCAGTGCTTCTAAGTTCACCTACTGAATACAGTTGGTTGTGTGGTATTAGTTGTTTTTCTTTGTTTGTTTGTAATATGTACTTCGTCTAAAAGCCATCATGTTTTTCTGTTATGGGCAAGGAAATTTAAAAGTTCCCACTGTTTTTCAGTGCAGTAAAAATATATTGAGAACTACCAGTGTATGCACATTGCATTTAACATAAACAGGAATCACAACACTTGCTCTTTGTGAATGAAAATCACTTGAATTTATGGCATTGTTTTTTGTTGTTTCTCTTCAGAAAGAGGAAGACGTTGCTGACTTTACAATCACGGATTTCCTTGCAAGAGTGTCTTTAGGCTCTTAAAGGTCTCATGTTCTCTTCAGTTAATGCAGAGTAGTTACAGTAACTTACAGTGCAATAATTCACATACCCCACCAAGTTTGTTTGATAAAAACAAACTACCTTTTTTCTTTGCAATACTTCCTGGGCACATCATTAGTGAAGTGGTTTTTTTCCAAATCTGGAAAAAAAAAAAACACCAAAAGACCAATTTTAATTTCTGTACGGAAGTAATGATGAGAATATAAAAGTTTCACCACATTATGAAATATACAAATAACATGGATTTCAAAACTTCTTTTTACTACCTGTGCTTTCAATGTTTATGTGCTTGGGTCTCGTGGCAGCAAAACACCCCTTATCCAAACTGTAGATGATACAAATGAGAAATGCAGTCAGGCTAAATCTCAGTGACCTACTCCTGCAGATCTCAGGCTGGGCACTGTGCAGAAAAAAGTACATCCCTATCTGATACTTTGGTGCTCCAGGAGGATTTCCAAAATCATTTTTCCTGAGTTGGGTGCCTTATTGAAATCAAAAGACAATCAATAGAATAGATATATGAAAAAAAAGAGGCAGGTATTATGGGCTTGGTTTCAGGTGTCCTAGGGTTCATAGAAAAAGATTCATTCTGAAAAGCGAATGCAAAATATGGTTATTTGGAAAAACAATTACTTGGGTTCATTGATGTTTAACTATTCAGAGGGCATCACTTTAGTTTGTGAACAGTCAGAAAGTGCAGGAGATACTAGGGATACTAGGATGGATAAAAGTTTGAGGCAAGTGTCTTTGTTTATATTCAGGGAGATGGGAAAAGGTTATCTCAATTTTGAAGTTTCTGCTTCAGGCCAACATTAATGTCCAGATCATTATGTTGCATAAAACCTTTTTACAGCAATATGCTATTTCTAACTTTTTTAAATATTGTGCAGGCATAAGGACTAAATGACACAGTGGTTTGTAAATAAAATTGCCACTTTGCCTAATTCAAGACTAAAATAATGTGGAGAACAACATTTCAAAGTCTTTCAAATACTACTTCCTGAAGAATACATGTAATTAAGGCTGACTGATCTTGCAGTCAGTTATAGTAGGTGCTGAAGTTATTTTCTTCCCTGACAAAAGGCAGAATGGATGAAATCCTCTCAGAGATTTCCTGATAATGGGGCAGATTGTGTTTTTGAATGAGAGACCCTGAAGTTATACAGCACTGATACTCCAGCTGTTCACCTTCTAATCCCCCAGGTCAGGAATCGTTCCGTGATTCACAGGCTTCTGCTGTCCAGGCATGCACAAAACATACAGTCTCTCCCCATTTTGATACGAGGCTGCCTTTGTACTTGCGAGCTGAGCCTGGTTTTATGCTGCATCTCTTCACAGAACACCTGCAACTCCTTTAGGTTGTTGTAATTCCACAGCACATCACTCTATTTTGCCAGCAAAAATATTGAGTTCAGGCGCAGCTGCATCAATTAGCTCCTCAAGTCTGCAAATAGTGATACTGGTGACATTTTTTTGGATGAGTGAGGGACCTACTGGCAAGTACATAAATGAAACGATCAACCTTCTCTTTCATGTTTCTTTGTGTTTAAACATTCTTTTACCATCGTGTTCTTTGAAAGTGACAGTCTTCTGCCCTTAGCTCATAAAACACTAACAAATATTTTGCATCTGTCACAACTATGCTTCATGGATGCACAGATGTGCATGCTGATTAAATATACAAGGGCTGTTCGGAAAGTAATGCCTCCTACTTTATAATATTGGCCTGTGACATCAGAGATGGATGTTGGTCTTATGGCAGTAAAGGTTGAACCTTCCCAACAATATTCTGTTGCGTTTTATGGCCATGCAACAGATGGCAGCAGAGGGGCAGGCTGACAGAATGGCATCTGACATGGAAGTGCATGTGATAAAAAGGGGTGTTATTGAAGTCCTCATACAGAAAAAATGGCACCCACTGACATTCATCAACACCTGCTGTGCATCAGTGGAGATCAAACAGTGGATGAGAGCACTGTGAGGCAGTGGTGACAGTTACATGAAAGATAAGTATGGCTTTCAAGCTCTTGGCAAAAATGCATAGCTAATGGTGGTGACTATGCTAAAAGTAGTGTATTGTAGCTGAGAATTTTCTCCATCAAATAGTGTTATTGTGCTCTTTGTATCTGTTGTAGTTTCCATGGAAATTAATAGGAGACTTTACTTTCAGGGTGACCTACATATATACATATATATTTACCTTGATCAGAGAGAACTGATATTTTGTGATATACCAACAACCATATTATACAACTAGTATTTTACTATCACTGAATTTCATTATGTTATTGTTATCCTGTGCTGTTCCAGATAAAGTTTCTCATCTTGTTGTCTTTCCAGTCAAAGCCAGAGGAACTAAAGCTCACTGTATAATAAGGAGGATGAATCCCTCCTCTTGCTTTATTTCTTTTTCATTTGTTTGTTTGTCTTCTTCTTTTTTTTCTTTTATTGTTTGTTTTTGTTTTTGTCTTTTCTCTTTTTGGTAACCAAAATTCAGATCTACTAGGACACATTTTGAAGAATAATTTGTTGGGATGATGGGGAATATACCCATCAACAAGATGAAGAAAATTGGACCAAAGTCCAGGAAAGTGGAAGTCACCTGGGAGGATGCAGGTGTATTAGAACTGCAATAGTAATAAACACTAGACCTTAAGGTTTATGACTCACTTCATGTCACTGATGCTGACAGTTGGAGAATAGTACCTATTTTCAGATGAGTATAAGGTTTTGATGTGCTTTCTTTCTTTTTTTTTTTTTTTTTTTTCCTTCCCAGGTTAACATAGAAATAAAGCAAGTCTTCTGAACATTTGCCCCTAGCTGGAGCCCTGGGAGACAGGAGAGTATACATGCATTAGACATCTACTCTACCCGGCTGATTTCAGGCAATGATTTGGAACAGAAGATATGAAGATATGAGCTCTGCCCTGCTTGGCTTGACACAGAAAAGAGATTTTCTGTTGATATCACTGTTGGGTAGAACTGGTGCTTGACGTTTTCATTAAAATAACAGATACAGCTCTACTTGCTGCAGTAGCTGCAAGCTCCCTTGTTTATATTGCCTCTGTTTTACTTTCAGAGCAGGAACATCCCCTTAGTCCTCAGACTGTTTAGATTCAGGGAAGCAGTGCATGTCAGTGTGTGTGTACGTATTCAGTTCCCTCTCTGTACATTTAGAAATTGCAAAGGAAAATTTATTGTGAAGAGGAGAAAAATAGAGGACTGGTTTCTGTCCCTGTGTTGATATCGTGGTATTAACATAGGTGAATTGCTGCTGGTAGATATGAGCCTGGGTTCCAAGAGGACATCCTTGTAGCACCTTGTGTGCCTGGGCCACCCCTCCAAGGAGGCTCAGCAGGCAGTCCCAGCATTTCTTGTTTGCTGTTTGTTTTTCAGTTCTCAGCTGGATGTTATTTCTCCTTTCTGCCTCCTCTTCCCGTGATACATGAATGTGCTGTGTCAGGCTTGCCTTCAGGTCAGTGTTCTGTGCAGGCCTCTCCGTGGTGTCAGCAATAAGCAGATCTGAGAAGGCCAATGACAGGGCATCAATGGAAAATGAGCCTAACGAATGGGAAGTCAGGCTGGATGACCATCCGTAATGTCTTTCCTCTCATGAAACATAACAGAAAGGCACAACAGAAAAGGCTGCTTCCCCTTATCTTTAGCCTTTCACCTGGGTTTGTTTTTTCCTCTATCCTAATGGTTCCTTGTCAGCTTTTTCTGTGTCCTGACTTCCTTTCTCCTGAGCTTTTCTTGAGAGGCAGAGGAACAGTGAGCAGTGAGCAAGGGAACAGTGGGCAGCAGGCTATAAATTTGACAGATTATGAACATGCTTCAGTGTCCTGTGTAATCTGTAAATCAAAATACTCATTTTAAGACGAGCAATGAATCCCTGTACATCAAAAAGCAGGAGATGTTAGAAAAGGCAGTTGCTGCCTCTTATAATGGCTCCTCCAGAAACACATTGTGCAAAGGGTCTTGTATTCATCATTAAAATTGTTTTCTTTCTTCCCTTAGCTGCTATGCAGCATGTATATATTAGAAGTTATTGCTAGTATGCCTTCATTGATAAAGCTCCATTGTATCCAACATGAAAAGAGAATAAAAGATGTAATATGGTCTGGCATATCATGTGGACTCTCTTTGTACAGCATGGACTTCAAGGGACAGAAATGTCTCTCGTTAGGTTTTCTTCTCTGCTACTGAAATCCTGACAAAATCCAAGTTCACAACCTGAGCTTAAAACTGAAAAGGCTTCATAAACCAAAGGCACAGTGAAGTTTCGGAGATATCTTTAAAATATGTGCATCTCTTTGATTGATACTTTATAGTGGGAGACTATCTCGGTGGGCAGACAAAAATGACCCTTCTCTGCTTCAGCAGGCCAACCCACATCCTACCTGGTTAAGTTCACTCCTTCAGCAAGGGATGTGGATGGGGACTTCTGGCAGCAAAGAGGGGAGGCAGCAGTCTGCATTTCCCCACCTCCCTTCTCCTCTCCAGACTAAGAATGAGCACTGAAGTGCGGGACATGAGGTAAATGCAATCACTATGAAACAAAACTTCAGCTTCTTAAGTGCTTTTGGTATTACTTGGTCATCTATTTATTTTCCCAAGAAAGCTAAACTATCCAAATGATGATCTGAAAAGAGAGGCTACCCAGAATTGAATTACCTGATGGGCCTGATCTTGAAACCAAGAGAAACTTGGTCTGGCTATTTACCTGACCAGAGGAAAACTGTTTAAAAAGCAAAAACACTCACCGTGGAGATGCAAACTATCTAAAAATGCCAGATGGAGACAAGAATACTTGAAATCATAAGACAAGAAGCCAGTTTCTGTTTTAGTGACTCACTGACTACCTAAGAGCACTGTATTAGTGCGGTAGCCATCAGAAGCCAACACAGACGTAAGAAGCATAATAATTCATCCAAGTTTAAATACCAAGAGCTATGCTGAAGGGCATCTAAGCCATCTGAAGACTTCAGTCACTGCAAAACAGGTTGCAGAAAATAACCATTTCCAGAAACCAGAAGATTTTTTAATGGAAATACTTCAGCACGTCATGATATCGGAGCTGTCTCCTACATTCCAGGGCATCAGCATCAAGATCAGATCGAAGATACGAGACTAATGTGTCAATATGATAGTTTGGGCTTTGATACATGCTTGCCAAATCAGTAAACTATGAGGAAAATAGAAAAATATTCAGATATTCTGAATGTCATTACTTCTGAACTGTATCCCAAATCACTTCTCACTCAGGTACCTCTGTGAGGTCTTCCATAAAAAACAACTCAACAAACACTAGGGTCTTAGCAGTTTCCTCAGGATCAGCACATAGAGACAACTTCTTATTTACAGCTGCCAGGCAAGTGTTGTGTCATGTTCACCTCTTTTTAAGCAGTTCTTATGTACTTCTATTTCTATGGGGAGAACACGTCAGGTAAATCTGTAGTTTTTGTCTTCCTTGCTTTCTGAAGGACATTGTTGCAAGACTTTTACTGTGTTTTCCATATGACATAGTTGCAGAGGCAGGCAGACTATGGCCTGTGAGGGATGGAAAAGTATCTGGTACACAATGATTCCTTTGGGATTGTACTGTCTAGAAGATGGAAGAGGGCCAGAAGAGATCAAAGGCGCAGTATCTGCTAAAAAATAGTGATTACAGCTGTGCATATATATGTTGTGGGGGGTATTCTGTTTTCTGTTTTGATTTACTTATTAGGCTGTTAGGAAATATCATTTCAATTTCAAAACAATTTTTTTAAATTAAAAATATTCGTTCTTACTCAAACATAAATGTCTTTCTGTGTGTGTTTACGCTGTTGCAGATGCCTCACATTTTAAGGGTAAACTTAGGTTCGTATGCATTTACATTATGAAAATTTGTGTAAACCTGAAATGGTTTACTGAAAGGGAAACAAAGAGAATTGTATAAAGATTCACGATCTCTTATTGGTCTTATTTTAACAAGAAACTATAAAAGGAAACATTCATTTTCCATGTTAAAAGTAAAGGTCACTGAGTACCTTTAGATTTTCTTTCCTTTTCTTCTCCTCTTCTTGGCAGTAAAGTTGGTTTCTGAAAATATTTCGTTCTTTTTTCTTTCATTTCTCTCCTTTCAAGCTCAACATCTTTCACTCTAACAGCTTCTTTCTTCTGTACTGTTATTTCCCAGCGATCTAATATCCTTAGGGGGTTCTCCTGCCTTTTATTGCAAAGAGTTCATATAATCTGGCCCTATGAACTGGAGGGCAGACAAGAAACTATTTTCAGCACTGTAATGTTCTGGAAAGAATCTGCAAACCAATCCAAACAAGATTCGTTCTTCAGTTATTGCTAAACTTTCTTTTCCATAGAGCTTCTGGCGCATCTCAGACAGATGGCAGAGAAACAGTGGCCACTTCACAAAATGACTTGGAGTCATCAAAAATTATGTACCCTTGAAGAGACAGATGCTACAAGCACTTCACTATTTTACTGAAGTATAGGGTCAGCCACCTCTTATTTTTAAGAGGTGAGCTTCTCTGATTATGGAGTAGTCAGAGAATATATAGAATAAAGCATAATTTCTCTAACCCTCGGGGTCTCTCATAGGTCTTTAAAAATCTAAGAGAATAAATTATATTCAGTGGCTACTTTTGAACAGAGTTGCTTCTGCTTTTCTGGCCAAAATCTATGCAGTCAAGTCCAGGACCATCTAAATAACTTCTCCTTTTCAAGTATTAAAATTTCTGATGAATGGAAGTCATGGCATGTGCACAGCCTTTTCAAGGTGCAAGAGTTGACTTCATTGCAGACATCCGTCCAAAGCACTGTATATTTTTAATGTATTTTGTACCTTGAAGAAATTCTTGTTGAGTTTTCAGTGCTAAGATTTTTGCTATACAAGCAGTTCATAATCTTAAGAATTTAATGAGATTACTGATTGATTAGACATTAAAAAATCTTGAAAGTGTAAAACTAACGTGAGATTTTTGCCCTCTCTGAAGATAGGCTTGTTTGTTTTGCTAGAGTTCTATTCTTTATATTTAGTGTTCCTAAATATTCTCAATGAAGAAAAAAACACATTTCCCAGTCCAGTTCTGGTTCTGAAGTTTATATTTTCAGTGAAAAGTCTTTACTTTAAAGCAATATCAAATGGAACTTTCAAAGTTTCCTTTCCTTTCCTTTCTAGCAACATTTGTGTAGTTTGTTTGGTGGTGTGTCAGCTTCATTTTACAAAATATGTACTGTGCTTTTATAAAGCTGCAAACTTGTAAAACTACTGCATGAGCACATGACACAATTGCTTCTTTCTCCTTCTTGCATTTGGAACAGAAAAAAGCTCTTCTTATTTTTAGTTTATTTCATTAATTTTATTCATGATTCATCTAGTTAGCATTCTCATCGTCTCTTTCATTTTGGGTACTCAGGGATAAAAGTGTCTCAGTATTATGGAGTTATTTTTACTAATTGATTGGTTTACTAAAGTAGTGCTTGGCTTGCTTTTTTTTCTCCAGAAAACCTTACAAATGTTCTTCAGTTGTATATCTTTGTCACTACTGGTATACTTGTAAATAATCTCTTCCTGATGAAGGTGATCTACCGGGTTGGCTGTGACTATCCTGGCAATAACTGCAATGCCAACTCTCCTCTCCCCTCCCCTGGTGACCAGCACGATTCCTCAATATATAACAAGCACTCAGTATAGCACAACACTTACTCATCACAACTCCCTTCACTGTGCTGCCAGCACTGTCTCTCCAGATTGAGGGTCCTTCCCTCACATCCTCCTTCCTGCCCTCTGAGCCTCCAGAGGGCAAACCTGGGGACAGGAAGTACGGGGATTTCAGTGATTCACACTACTTATTCTTTTGGATAATTTATTTTGGAGAATTTATTTAACAGATATCCCTCATGATTGTACTGTTTGCCCCTTTTTCTGGCCATCGTGCTAGCTGCCATCTCAGATACTTTTGGGTCTCTGGCAGGATTGTTTGGAAAGGAGTAACTTGGCCATGACTCTGATGAGAGACCGGTGTGATGGTGTGAGTTGCCCTTTTGATTACAAAAGAGAAATGAAATCACTGGCACATGCTGTTGTTGGCAGTAGTTGCCAGTGCTTTGATGGATGTCAATACATTGGACCTTGCTTCTGTTTTGCACAGAAAATTGCATCTTCTCCCAGAGCTCATTATGATCTGTGTTTAAGGTAACTATATATGTATTTCAGAGAGATTCCACTAAATTAATAGCTGTGATTAATATAAGTACTATAGAATTAAAGTTGTGGCAACAAAATTTTTTCATGACTCTTTTGGCAGGAAAGTCTTTTCCATGCACGCAGCTCTAGATAACCTACAGGGGTTAGATTTGAATCTTGGAGGCTGTTTATGAAAGATGTACCACCTGCACAACAACAGAATAGAATTTCCGAGGTGTTCATTTTCAAAAAGAATGATGGTAATACATTTTTCAGTACTTGCAAAGAGAAGAAATCTGGCAAGTTTTTGGAAGCCTATGGCTCCACTGCATATTATGCCAAGTAATCCGGCCTTAATCAGCTAAAGCAGTGGCTAATCTTTTTAAGCACATTACTTACTATGTCTTTAACCATAGTGCCAGAGGATGAATGGACTGCCAAATTGAAAAGGACTCTACAGAAGGTTCCTGGGAGCTACATCCTAATTAGTCTATTTGTGACTGACAAGATGATGAAATCTATTATAAACAAGATCACTGACCACACAGATAAACATCACTTCTATGAAAGATACTTCTATGAAGACAAAAAATTCCACCAGCTCACTGAGGTTATATTAATATGACAGTGTGTATGATGCACTAGTGAAAATCATACACAAGATTTTCAAAGTCTTTGTTGAAATTCAATACCAAAAGTTCCTAAAGAAATTAAGTGGCCACAATTGGAGGAATGGTCTTTTTACGGGCCGACCACCGGAGGATATCTAGGAAGCCAAGAGTAGGGTTTAATGCAATTTTTTAGGGTGGAGGTCAGTCAGCTGAGAGTTCTCTTAGATTGTACAGGGACTGCTTTTGTTTATATTTTTATTAATAACATCTAGAAAAAAGGTAAGTAGTGAAATCTCCAAGTCTGCAGATGATACTAAGCTGCTTCAGCTAGTCAAATATCATGCTGATAACAAGGAATGATGTAGGGGTTTCATATATCCAAAGGAGTGTTCAAAAGGGCAGCATATATTTCACTGCACATAAATGAAAGACATCTGGGGAAAGTACTCTGCATCATGTCTGAGCTTGGCATGGGCTGTTACAGCTGAGGAAAAAGATCACAGAATCAATACTAGTAGCTCTCCAAAATCATTGTTCCTATCTACAGCAACTGCCAAAAGAGTGGGCATCACCGGAAGAACAAGGCAGAGGGTCTCATTTTGCACTGTATGAAATACATACTCATTTTATACTGTATGAGGTTCTACTCTCTGTGCCTCAAAAGAGAATTGCTAGAGTAAATAAAGAGAATGATGATTAAGGTGCCATAATGAATGGAGTAGCTGTCCTGCAGTGGAACTTAAGAGGTTGGGACTCTTTTGTTTTGAGAGGAGGAAGATGAAGGGAGTATTCATAAAGGCAGGAGATATGCCAAATACAGAACTCTTATTCACTCAGTCACACAATGCAAGAACTCAATGAAAGTGATAAAAATAAATTTAAAACAGCTAAAAGAAAGTATTCTACCTATATTATAATGCACTTACGGAACTCATTGCCACAGGAAGTTGTGGGCAGCCACAGTATCAGTGGATTAAAAAAAGTATCAGACAAATTCATGAACAAGAGGCCCATTTAGAGATATTGGAAGGAAGAGACCTTACCATCCTTAATCCACACTTTATGGATGCTGGGGTAGTAAAAATGGAAGGGATTGCAGACAGTGGTGAGGGTCATGTCTTTCCACATTGCCTCGTCTAATTGCTTCTGGGTTGGATGACACAGTGGTCTGATTCAATATTTAATCATCTATTGCAGATAAGCCACTCGCATAAAAAAATCTGCTCCTAGATTCAAACCTGGTTAAATATACATAAATGTTTTGAAGGACTGGGCTTGTTATAATGCAGGTTCATGTAGAGTACAAACTGCCTCAATTTTATTTCTCACATCTTTATAATTCTTCTGAAGAGGTATTGTAGAAAACTAAGATACCAACAATTGTGACAAAAAACATTCTTAAGCACTAGTTTGGGCAAAATCTGCCCAGCTGAAATGCAACTCCAAACATTTGAGGAAATTGAGAAAGTGCATTGAAGCAGAAAGCACTGACAATTTTGACAACTTGTTCTAAAATGCCACTAAGTAATGCAGAAGAGAGCAGACCAGATTTCTTTTGTGCAGGCATGTCTTCTCTCTTTCTCACAGTTGTCTTTGTCTACTCTTTATGCAAATATCTATACTATATGCCTCATGAGTTTTCTGGCCTTTTGTGCATTTACTAGGTACTTCATTATTCTAGGGAGGTAGTGGAAGCGTTTGTGTATGTTTGTATGCACAGTGAACAACACCATAGACTATTCACTGGAGTGATAAATTGTGTTCACTCCGATGTTGGGTACCTCTCATTGACTTTAGTTTCTTTCCTATTGGATATGCTTAAGATTAACCAGGCATTAGGCATTAATCAAGGAGGTATCTGCAAATAAATTTTTCATCATAATGAGCTGTACAGTTGAATTAATAGTATTTGTACTTTCATTATTTGTCATGATGTATTGGTAAGGGACCAAGGTAGTGCTTCCATCTTGGCTGTTGGTGTTGCTGTGAACTCAGTAACAAATAAAAGGCTCCTGTAACGTGTAATGCCATCCTTCAACAATATGTAGAATTTACTTTGGATGTTTTAGGCACTTCATTACAGTTTTCTCATACTAGATATGTATATTAACTAGTTTATTTCATATTGATAATGTTCTGCATAGTCCAGTATTGAGCTTAACCTGAGGCAGGTAAAAACTGTTTTTTTGGAGTTTATGATGTCGAACTTGCAAAACATCTTTTAAACACACATGTAGTTGTTTCATGCACCTTTAAAGTTTTACTCTTCTCTGATTCTGCACGTTCTACTTGTTGTGATGAGTCAACAAAATCTTTTTTGTGATAGAAGTTTGATTTTTGAACTCTACTGTTAACTTTTTTGGTATACTGATTCTCCATGTTTTAATTTATATTGGCTCTGGCCTAACAGACTTGCAACGGAGCCAGTATTCTTCATGAGATGAGAACTAAAATCTTTTGCAAGAAAACGTCATTCCTCTTTTTTATGCTTTGCTGTGTAACTTACTGTAAGATACCTGCTTTAGCAGGGGGTTGGACCCTATGATCTCCAGAGGTCCTGTCCAACCCCTGTGATTCTGTGAAATGTTTGCAGGGACTTGACAACACTGACAATCTTCATCCTCTGTGAAAACTGCATTTATTCTAGCACAGTCACTGCTGATGTCCTTGTGGACATGTAAGAGAGTGATATGATTGAGGAGAGCTTGTCCCATGGTACTTTTATGCCAGGATTTCAATCCCTTTGTGGCACTGAAAAGATCACTCATCTGTTGCAGATGAGGCAGGAATACTCAGCACCAGGCACAGCTAGAGGTGTTCTTTGAAAAGTATCTGGGTGTTAGACTCTTTCAGCAGCATGTGACCTGTAGCACAAGATGAAGATTGCTTTACATTTCTAATTCATATTCTGAATCTACTGGTCTCCCCAGAGAAGTATATGGTCTTCACAGGATATTATTGGGATGTCTTTAAAAGAGAAGTTCTCTCTATGGGCACATAAAGATTAAATCCATGGAAGAGTGCTATATGATCAAGCTAGCTCAGCAAACACAGCTAGCTATTTTAGGACATAAACCAATCTAAAATTTCATATAGAACAATATGAGCCTTTAAAATTGTGTAAGTTATTTGACTAATCTTTAACTAAATACATAGAATTTGCTTTGCAAATCAGAGATCCCTCTTCTCTCTGCTATCTTATCCCCCTGACTGACTCAAAATGAGGTTGTCTTGTTTGCAATTTTCTCATAGCTTTTTTCTAGAACTGCTACCCATTCTTTTTTTTTTTTTTTTTTTTTTTTTTTTTTTTTTTTTTTTTTAGCACTTGTTAATCGATGACACTTGTACTCGTGACACCTCTCTGCTCATTGCATGTCTTCTCACTCTAGGTTGCTAGAGCATTCTCATGGCCTCTTGTGTTCCCCTGCAGCAAGCTGTGCCACATAGCTGGAGTCTCAAATTCACTCTGTGTGATCTGCCTGCTGGAGAGTCTGGAGCCATGGAACAGCAGGTATGTTTCTGGAAATCTTTGCTTACAGTAGTAAAAGCTACAGTCTACCAGGAGGAATAATAGTCATAATTATCACTGAGGTGTTTTGACATATGTTTCATAAAACTCCTTAAGAATGTACACGGAATGTTTTACTTATTTTAATGAAATTCTGTCTAACTTAGACTATTACTCATGCTCCCATCTTTGCTTTCTGTGAAATGCCATCTCAGAATATGCTCCTAAAGAGGAGCCTGGAAAGCTGCTTTGGATTTGCAGACGTGAGCTTCTCCTAGCATGTCTGGGTTTTGATATACTTGACACGACAGAAAACCTTGAATATGGAGGACTGCCAGTAGAGAGGAACTCTCGCAGTCATATAGCTGTGTTTTCTTGTAGCAGAATACCTAAAAAGGGGGAGTTTACCTGGTACTTGTTGCAACTAAGGGGCACTGTATGGGTGGGAGAAAGAAAATGAAAAAGTCTTTTTGAATCCTTTGATTGTATCCCTTTGTACCCCTTTGTTACAGTTTGTTGTGTGCTTTGAATCACGGTGTGTGAGTGAGCATAAAATGACAAATATCTCTACGGCTCAATTGCCACAGTGATCTGTAGACTTTTATTGACAAAAGGATTCCTGCTGTAACAAGTGCATAGCATGCTACAGTCACGCACACCAGGCAGTCCTTCTGCCCCATACTGCAGGTGATGGATGGATGGGTGTATTGGAGAAACCCTCAGCATCAATGGTGTACCAAACCTTCTTGCCAAGGGTGGGATGCAAGGAGATAAGACTAGGGCAGATGGTCCCTAAGAAAAGATATCACGTTGTTGAATGAGATTTAAATCAATGTGAAGTAAAAATTCAAGCTCTGATTCAGGTATTTTTAAACCTGACATCTGCGTTTCTGTAGAAGAAGCAGTTAACGGGTTGACGGATAGCCAAACTGCTGCAGGAAATGCAGAGGAAGAACATTTGGAGGTCAGATAATATTTAATCAGGAAACTTTTCAGCACATCTTTGATGTTCCTATTAATTTTATCTTTTCCCCCAATTCATAAATAATATTCCATATGAGAAACTTAGACACATTTCGTTATGTGTTATTAAGCAGGAAATAATCCTCTGGACACACTTTTTTGGGAAAACCACACTCGGCTTTATCTCCTCTTCCCAAGGAGACTAGAATACATACATAGTAAAATCTCCTTCCAGTTATCTCAGCTACAACCACAGATTTTTCTCATTTTGCTTTCTTGTCAGATCACCTGAGAATAAACCCAAGCACCAATAAAATTTTGTGTTTACCCTGGATGTCTTGAAATACCATGGCTCTCAGGAATTACTTTGTTGTTTTATTTAAAGGGTATGTACTACGATTGATTCCAGTGCATCATGACATTTACAAAAGTGCTTTCTGCAAGAAGGCTACTAAGATAGGTGAGAAAATAATGCATCTGTAATTTAAGGTAATTCTTGCCATTTTATGTATGTCAAAGAAGTAAGCTTTCTGGAAGGCACAGGGAGATGAGAGCTGGTAAAAGAGAACTCATGGTGGTGTGCAGTCAGACTCAGGACTTTCCCATGGGACAGGATGGCACACACCTATGTGGATCTCAAGTCAGCATACCCATGGATACACATCCTCAAGGCTAGAATAGAGTAGCACTATCTGTGAAAGGACACTGTCATGTCCTTTCTGTAGGATGTAATCTACTGCAGCCCTTTTGCCCTTTCAGTGTGTCTTCTATCAAATCTCTTACACTGCACTTCTGCCAAGTAGCAATAAAAAACTTCCCAGGCTTAAGATGATACGACAAATTCATGCAACTTATCAGGGACCACCAGCCCTGCCTGCCCTGCCCAGGTTTGTTTTAAGCAGGTAGTTACTGTACAGTACAGCAGGAATTTGTGAAATAAATAAATGATAAAATTCATTGCTGATGTCCACTTCTTTTACAACTGAATAGCAATTACCTTCTGAAAGATGTACAAATAGTTCTGGGCAGTTTGGAATTTGAGGTAATTTAAAAAATAAATCCGAATAGGGATTTTTTTCTTTTAAATGATGATTTAAACAGTGTGTTTTCCTCTTTTCAATTGGTTGTAGAGGAAGAGAGCTGAGGTTTTTTTTAGCTATCAGTCATACGAATGCCACTTAGTGGTCTGTAGTTAAGGCTGAACTAAGCTACTTTTTCAAACTGGAATGGCCCGTCTTACTGGTCAATATGAAGTTTTCTTTCTGCTTTTCTGAATTTTAAATTTAATTATTGCCAATTGAATGTAATTTTAAAGTAAATTCTTAAAGACTTACTCCATCCACTGTCATGCTACTTTTTTCAATTGCAAGTTTAGTTGTATGTTCAAAATAGTAAGCCCTTTTAAAAGAAGTTCCTGTCATGTAAAAATCTTTGCATGCTACATTGTGAAATTTTGAGAAATTAATAATTTTCAGAAATAATTTTTCAAGTGTGAGCTTCTACTTTATCAGGAGTTGAATGATGATACTCTCCTGCTGAGGGCTTCTAAAAAATATTTGTCATTTTCTTTGAAGCGATGAAGACAGGGTTGGAATTTTAGATGGACCTTTAGTGTAAGACAGAAGACTTGTGCTCTAGTCACTGCTAGCAGAGTACATTTTGAAGAGGAAAATCAGTCTTACATTTAATATCAAAATACAGGTATTGCAAAAGTTATTAGAAAACTGTGGTATGTGTGGTCTGCTTTCCCATGGCACTTTGGACACATCAACACCAACCAACCAAGATATTGTTTTAGCCTATCTTTGAAAAGCTGTCTTCCTTCCATCCTTTTACCTCCCAACAGCCTACAGTACCTCTGTCCAATTTTTTTTTTTATCAGATATTATAGAAGATATCCAGAACATTACATTCTTGTCTCTTGGAGAAATAGGCAGTGGGGCAAGCAGTGAGATTTCAGTAACTTCCCAGGCAACAGCATGAGCTCAGCCTTTTTAGACATCAGCAGATCCATAAAGGAGTTCACTCTCCAGAGAAAATGATTGGTTCTCATGTCTCATTTATTCTAGAGACCTGGACTGATTTTAATCAGTGTAGGCTATGTCTACATTAACTAACAGGTTACAGCAGGAGTGAATTACAGTGAAACTGTCAGTGCTGAGATCCGCACTGCATGCACTTGGGGGATTTAACCTAAGCCAGCTATTACCTGATACAGCAGGTGCTCCCTCAACGAGCGTGTTTGAGCCTAAGAAACCCCTGGGCTACCTGCCCAAGCATATCTTGATCTGAACCAAGGTAAGCTGGGTCAGCCAGGAGACCTCCTCAGAAGTCCTCCAACGCAGATGCTGCCCTATATACCCTATGTGCTATTATGGACTGGCATCCCTGTGCTTGCCTTGCTCATGGGTGATGTAAAAGGTGTCAGAATGGGATCATCGATTGCATGGTGCTCAGAGTATTTCAGTGACTGCCACAGTTGGTGTTGCATTTCTAAGGGTGGAGAAATGGGAAAAAGACTTGGTCAGGGTCACCTAGAAAGAGGCTGATAGGGACAGCTGCATGCGGAACTCTGTCCAAAGAACTGCTTACAGCAAAATTACTAATATAGGCAAGCCTAATTTGCAATTCTATTGTTTGAATGACACATCTGTACAATGTTAGATAAATGATTTGTGGAGGCAGAGCCTCCAGGGTGTACAGGGTGCTCTCACAATGCATAGAATACTTTACATGTACAGATACAGAACAAACAGCTTAAGAGAGTAGTTTGGGAAAATTGAACCGTAAGTAATGTTTTTGTCTGACCTCATGCTCTGAGGCACATTTTACATTTATTTATTTTTAAGTGGTAGATGGTTTGTCTATATTCGCTTTTATATTTCCCAAATGATAATTCTCTGCTTCCACCTGACACTCAGAGTCATTAGTGGGTGACAGCTATCTGAGGCATCCATATAGGTCTTCTGGCCTGTCTGTTTGAGCTGCCATGTTTCAGATGTGTTATCAAGACATTGCTATTGTGCAGATACAGATTAGTTCTTGAGACTGATTTTTCTGCTTCACCAGTTCTTTTGTAGCTGCCAGAACTAATTGCTTACATTACATTACCAGTCTGTGCCTCTATCACTCCTTGGATGATGCCATCCTTTGGAATACAGCTGCACACTTAAATGCACTTTTTCACTACTTCTTGCTATTCCTAAGTACACAATTTACAAAATTTAGCCTGATTTTTTCTTTGACCTCCACTACATACTAGAGATTTTGTAATGGTTGCACTGCTTCATCTGTCTTTTCTACCTCTGAGTTTTTCTGAATTTTCAGTCACTTCTTGGTAATAAGACAGAGCTGCCTATAAATTCTGTAAACAGAGTATTTCCTTTCTGAGACAAAGTAAAGCTGCTCAGTACCGATACTGTAGTTTATTTTGCAGTTATATTTCAGAAATGTAAAATTTAAAAGAAAAGTAAAATTTTTTAAAAAATGAAAAAATGAAAAAATGAATTATATCAAAGCTTACCCTGCATACAGAATAAAGAAGTTATTTTTTTTCCATTGTGGTCCAACTGTATTGCATTTTAAATCAGAGACATGAAAGCCCAGCACTCACTGATAGTTTTGTGCCTTGCACAGCAACGGCTGTCAATACAAACTGCTGGGTGATGCCTGCACACCCTCAGCTACTCACGCTAATGTTGGTTGAATGTTTCCTTATGTAATGCGAGAAAAATATTTTGTACAATACTCTCTATAAGATCTACACAGAAGGAAAATTACTGGGCAGAATTAAATGGATGAGTCTGTAGTAGTTTACATTTGAGGAAGAGAAAGCCACTCTATTCTTTCAATACTTTTAGATCTGCAGAGTTGTTTGGAATTATAAAGAACTCCATTTTGATGTGAGGTTTTTTTTCTTAATGTCACCTTACATCAGACTGTTGTTCTAAGGTTGAAAATTATTTATTAGTAGTAATGTAATAATGGTAGCACTTGAACTCTTTGATACAGAATGAATAAAACACCTAAAATGTTATGTTAAATGACATAAGAGTAAGACCATGCTGATTTTTGTGATTTGAGATATTGCTGCAAGTGTTAAATCTTGACTGTACATATCCAGAGTAACTCATGCAAGGATTCTCTTAATGTTTGAAGCAACTATATTAACATTATTCATTTTTAGGTTAACATTTTTGATGCTAAAGAGTGGGTTTTTTTCCCCATAAATAATAATATAGGAAAGTTCTTCAGTGTGAAGTGTTACTTATTTGTAATCCCAGGTTTTATAATTGCAGGTCTTATGGACATCACTTACCACTTATGCTAAGGAAGGGCCATCACATTTCTACATAGTACCTGATGCTTGCTAAATTACCTTATTGGGGCACTCAAAAGACTTTGTTCTAGCATTGACTTTTTCAGGAAATATGATGCAGATTCTTCAGTGGCTCCAAGAACACAGCTGGAGGCATTTCACTGATTTGTTTGCTATCTGAGTTACTAGACTCTCACGCACATGTTTGCTATGGTGAGCTGAGTTTGCTCTTGGATAAAGATAGAAGCAGATGAAAATTTTGGTAACCCAGGTGTTTTTGTTCTTATGATATTTAATTTCAAAGGCTTTTGACTTTCTTCATCAGTACTTCAGCTTTTGCACAACTGTCCCTCCCCTTTCCTTGGTTTATTGACTGCTACTGTGTGGAACCTGGTGCTTTTCTGAGTTAATGTTTCAGTATTCCAACCTGAACTATTCTCTACCTTTCACCTAGCTATGAGATGGAGCAGGGCCCATGCTGGTCAAGTGTGCTGCTGAATCTTTTGCCAACTGGCTCTACATCTAAGCTCCAATGATGATTCCCAAGCCTGCAACCAAGGAACTTCAACTTTCAAGTGTGGGACACTATAAACAAGGTCTCACCCAGATAGTGGGATTCCCTGCATTAAGTCCACAGAACAAAAATAGAGAAGGTGGGAGGCTGAGCAGAAGGAAGTCTGCTGATGTCATGAAATAGCGTGAGCTAGAAAGAGAACGCAGCATCACTGCTAAGCTGTGCTGTAATTTCCTACAGACTGTATCTGCTCTAAAATCACTGCAGCTATTTCCCTGTGGGAGGTGGGGAGTGAAAATTATTCCAGTAGTTCCAGAATTAGATTCCTCATAGGGAGAAAGGAGTGGGGAGAAACACAAACTGCTGTGGTTATATTGGATGCTGATTTAATTTACATTTGTGGTGATTGGATTGCAGTAATTTCCCTAGGGAGCAGCTCCTGAGATAATAATTTCAATAGAGAAGCTCAGCAATGGTGAGCTGAGAACTTCCTGAAACAGGATGGTCTGCAGGAGAAAATCTCTTTTTAAAGGCATGTGGGTTCAGCCAAATTGAATAGAACTTCAAAGAAAAAGAGAACATAAAGGAGTTGTCTTGCAGGCAAAGCCAGTTCATTTGTGGGAAAAGTCTCCGATTGTGAAATTGTTTGCTATAAAATTATCTTCCAGGGAATTACATACTGTGCTCTTCAAAAAGATCTTTGGGAAAATTTGGAGGAGAGACTAATAAAGAGCCTCATATGTTTACTTTTGAGTGATCCATGTTAAGAATTAAAAAAATCTTTGCAGCCATTAAATGCCTAAAGCACGTGTGGACAGGGCTTGGCCAGGAATCATACCATGAACAATGGATCACGTCTTGATTCTAGTTTTTATTTCTGTCACTTCTTTTTTTTTTTTTGTGCCAGCATTTTCACCTGTCACCCTACAGAGAGGGGTTTCAATACTTCTCTAAAACCAGAGTGCTTCAGTTCAGTACAAAGTGATCCATCTCAGCAGTTATTAGACACTTCTCCGAATAATAAAGAGGGAAAGGCTGGAAGTAATTAGGGTTCTAATTAATGCTAGTGCAAACAAGGAATGAAGCCAAACAAAACAAGGAAATATTGTATTGTCTGTCTTGGAGCAGGATACATTAGGGAGTGTGCCTGAGAAAGATTTTCAGGTATATTTGGGCTGCCTTTTCCAGCTGGACAACAGAGCAGAACTGCAAAATCTGCCTGCTCTAAAGTCCTCGAGTAATAGTGATTCTGGCTCTGTTACAAAATCACTTTTGGTGTCTCGATTAATTAGTCTGCAAGGCTGTCATGCTGACTTAGCCACAATCCATTTGTTAAACTCACTTTTATGCTAAAAATAGTCCCTTCTTGTTAGCCCTGGCTTCTATAGGGTAAGTCTTACTTGATTTGCGGCTCCATGTGAATAGACAGAGATGAGCCAATGTGACAACATAGGATGTCAAGCCAGGCAGTCAGATACAGATGTAGAAGACAAGGCCGAGAAAACCCTGTGCAGTGGGAGAGACAGTCCTCAGAGAGGTCTTCATCTCACAAAGGAAGAAATGCTTCCATCATGATTCGTAAGTTCTCTCTCATTTCCTCTTTCTCAAAGTCAGTGACAGAGATGCTTGGTAGATCTGTCCCCATGCAGCACTTCCCTCATCCCACTGAGCCAAGTGCCTGTGTTGGCACTGAGGGAGCCAGTGAGCAGCATACTGTGTACAGATAGGTGAAGTGGCAGTCATCTGCTTTGCACACCAGTTTTACACATTACAGATGTGTTTTATGCTCTCCCCACAACTATTCTCTGCACTTGCTCAGTTCATACCTTTTCTTAATGTTTCTACAAATACAGCAGTGCAACAGAGAAAAAACTTGGATTTTTCTTTATCATTTGCAAACCCAAATGGAACAGCCCCCTGAACCCAGTCATCCCTCCTTGAAACTATGATCCCACATTGTTTTCCTCTTTGAGTCTCTTGTTTTTCCTCTTCCTTAGTCTCTATCTGGAAAGTTTGATCTTCAGTTTGCTTAGTGGTCTTCAGCTGCTGGTGGCATACAACAAAGATGTGTTGCCAAGGTACTTGATGTTCTCTTGCCTTTTCTTCATATTGCAATGCTGAAGTCTCACAATACTTTAAATGTTTATACACCTGGAAAGAGCACAGAAAAGCAATTTTTCTTCTTAAAATACAGATGTGTAGTTTCATGAACTTCTTTCTTATTTAATTAGGAGATTTAAAAATATTAATTTCTGGTTGGCCAAAACTGAAAGGTACATCAATAAACAGTTTAATCTCAGTGAAGACTGTTTTAAAACTTGTGATGCCCTATTAAAACTGAAAATGAGAAAAACAGAAATCTCTTCTGTTTGTATTCAACCAGATTTTTTTTTTTCAAAGCAAGTAATTCATCAAAATGAGTGTGAACCAATGAAATATACCTGTTCTGTGAACCCATGCTTTTTCATTTCATATTCAAAAGCAAAGCAAAATCTTCAAGTACAAAATTTTCTACAACTCAGTACGACTCCACAAATGCACAAGAATTTACACACTGGAATTTACTACTGTCAGAGTATAGAATGGCGAGTGCCCAAGCAGGATCATAACGTTGGCCATTGGCCATAGCTGGGCTTTCTTCAGATCTTTACTTCTTGTAAAACCAAAACAATAGCCCCCCACCCTAGTCATCTTCAAGGAAAATAGATAAATAGACACTGATTCTCCTTTATGAAAAAAAGGAAGGATTCATTTAGAAACACTTGAAAAATTGCAAGGGGGCCGTTCAACTACTGAAGATAATTTCAAGGCCTTAGGAGTTTTAAAAATACATTTGAGCCCTCTGGTAACTCAGTTAACACAAGTATAAACACCATCTTCCCTTATTCCTGGGAGCACCCAGAAGTGACATCATGAGAAACCAGCAGCCTTACTCAAACACAGCAGGCTTGCACCAAGCAAGGATGCAGCCACCACTGCTTTGCAGTTGAGAATCTAGGTCATGCTGATTTTTTAGCTCTACTGATTTTGAACACAGAATACGTTTCTATGCCATGAGAGGAGGACTGGGTATTACAGAGTTCTCTTTCAATTTGGCTCAGGATCTGGCCAAAACACAGCATGCTGATCACAATGGTGCAGAGACCACCACTACGTGGAGTTCATAAGAAAAATGATTCCCAATGAAATTCTGAGTGAGTCAGACTTTTAGTGAATGTTGGCACTATACACCATGTTACTGTTACAAAGGCAAAGTCAGGCTTTACAGGCAATTGGGTAGCTGTCCTGAAGGAACCCTCTGACAGCATGAAGCTGATATAACTGCATCAGCTTGCCTGGCACAGGGGAGTTTCCAGCATAACCAAGATGGTTAAGACCATAAGACCAGATTTCGCCTCCTGACCAGCATTCTGGAACTTTGGACAGATACAAAGAAGGCCATGAAGAGATGCAGGAGTTGCAACTCAAACAAGCCCAGAGACCTCTCAATTTTTGCTCACCTATGGAGTGATGGTATCACTGGACAAAGGAAGGGCAACTGATGTCATTTACCTGGACTTGTGCAAGTCCTTTGCTGTGGTCCCCCACCACATCCTTATAGAATCATATAATCACAAGCTTGGAAAGAAACTTTAAGATCATCTAGTCCAACTGTCCTGCCACTACCTATTGCTACCACAAGCCTCTAAATCATATCTCATAGCTCCTCATCCAGACACCTCTTGAACACTGCCAGGGATGGCCACTCCACCACCTCCCTGGGCAGGACATTCCAGTGCCTGACCATCTCTGAGAGAAAAAGTTTTTTCTTATGTCTAATCTAAACCTCCTCTGGTATAACTTGTGGCCGTTTCCTTGAGTCCTGTTTGTTGCTTGAAAGAAGAGGCCAAACCCCTCCTCATCACAACCTCTCCTTCAATTAAAGAGATATGAATCTAAAAGCTGAACTATTCAGTGGTAAGGAATTGTTTGGATGAATGTAGCTAGAGAGTTGTGGTCAACAGCTCTATGTCCATGTGGAGGCTGGTCATGAGTAGTGCAGCTCAGGATTCCACCTCGGGACTGGTGTTCTTCAGTAGCTTTATCAGCAAGCTAGATAGTGAGATTAAGTGAACCTTAGCAAGTTTGCTGACACTGAACTGAGTGCTGCAGTTGATAAAACAGAAGGAAGGGATGCCATCCAGAGGGATGTGGACAGGCTTGAAAAGTGGACCCATGCAAACTTAATGAGATTTAAGTAAGTCAAGCACAATGTGTTGCACTTCTATCGGGGCAATCCCAGATATGCATACAGGCTGACTGTATGTATGAATGTAGAATGTAGACTATTGTATGGGAACTGCTCAGTCACAACCTGAACCTCTGATTGATCACCTGAGGTGAGCCATGAGTCAGCCAGAGGAGCACAGGTGAAGGCAATTCTCCTGTGCTGCTGGAAGGGGTGGAGCCTGGCTGCACCTCTCCTAGACCTATTTAAGAGCTGGCTGGGGGGAAGGGAAGGATCTCTTTTAGAGATCACCTGTACTGGTGTTTTGTGGGTGAGTCTAGGATAGGGGTAAGCCTTCTATTTGTTCTCTTTTGGTATCATAGTCTACTTTGCCTAACTCTCTTGTTTATTTTGTGATTATAACAGCCTAATATTCTTTGATTATACAGCTATAGAGTGGATCCAGAGACAATCAGAGGGCTGGAGCACTTCTCCTATGAAAATTAAGGGAGTTTGACTTGTTTTGCTTGGAGAAGATAATGGGGAGACCCAATTACACCCTTCCAGTGCTTGAAGAGAGCTCATGAACATGAGGGAGACCAATTTTTATAAAAATAGGGGATGAATCTCTGCTAAAAGAGAGGAGGTTTAGATTAGATGTGAGGTGGAAATTTTTCACTCAGGGAGTGGCAAGGCAGTGGCACAGAAGCACCATGGATGCCCCATCTTTGAAGGCATTCAAAACTAGGTTGGACAGGGTCTTGGGTAGTCTGATTCAGTGTGTAGCAACCCTGCCTATTGCAGGGGTTGGAACTAGACAGTCTGAGTTTGAGATCCTTTCTAATGTAAGCCATTTTATGATTGTCATTTCTGTGATGGCCAGGAAAACTGTTGCACGTGAGGGGGGGAAGAAGAAGAAGAAGGAAAAAAAAAAAAATACACAGGAAAAAAAGGGAAGGAAGGAGTCAAGAATAAAAGTGATACAATGCACTGGTGTTTATCTGTTTCATTTTAGTGCAGTCATCACAAGATTCTTTCTACCTGACTCATGTAGGTATGATGGCTTTGAAAGAATGCTGTCAGTTACACCTTGGTGCTCTAAAGAATTTATGTTATGAGAACCACAAAAATGCTTTTAGTAATCTGTCATTTTAAGCATGCATTAAATATTTACTGGTTTTGGCATATGTAGTGTAGACACTACATACGTAACTTAAAGGAGTTTCTTCAAAGCTTTAATCCCAAATCTCTTATGTGCCATGGTGATATGATCAGTCTAGGTTGTTGAATAGCAGTGCTTAGCAATCTCAAAAACGTGTATGAAGAAGAAAAAAAAAAAAATCACATGGAATCAATCTCTCTGCCATCCTGCTGTCTTTTATGCTCTCACTGTCACTAAAAAATTTTAAGATGGAGGTGTGACCCTTACTAATACATTCCCATACGTGTCTAACACTTCTGCTTAACAGCTCAAGACTTCCTCATGCACAGCCATCCCTGGAAGTGTGGATTTATTCTCTTATGAAATCTTAGAAAAAGGTGTAAACTGAAGTGTAAATAACATTCATCTCACCAAATCGATTGGAATATGATTGCTGCTTTTAAGGTGGATCAGAGCCCAGGAGAAAGTTAAAAATTTCTTAGAAATGCTGAGACTGGATAAAGGAATGTTAAAGTACAAAGGCCCCGTGATAGTAGAAACTAATTTGGCTCTTTGCTTTATCTGTTGTGTGGTGGATATTACTTGAAGTAGATTAGACTTGGCTATGTGCAAGAATATTTCATATTATAGATGCATATTATATTTCATAATATAGATAGTGTGCTACTTTTATAACCCTGTTACTTTTTATTACTAATCAATTGTCATATATACAAAGGAAAGCCATTTGGTGAGAGATGAGCCAGAAACGTAAACACTAAAATGAGAAACCAGCACTGACAGATCAGAGATAATTTCCTGACACGGAGGAGAATGAAGCAATAGTATCTCTTTTGCCAGAGTGTCCTATCAGAGCTTGAATTTATTTTCAGATGTTTTCAGAGCATCTCTCTAGCTGTCATCACATCAAGCCTGTTCCAGAGCCTTTCCATTCACCCTGCCTAGCTTTGATCATACTCTTGAAAAGTTCAGACCACATACGTGCATTTGGAGCTTTTTATGTATAGGGCTGGACCTCTTTTATTTCCATGTTTATTAGTATTCCTAGAACTCCTGTTTATTAGAACTCTTGTGCCATGGAGTAGCTATCTGTGAAACATATCTTATTACAAGGAAGATTAATGTCAAAACATTTGATTTCAATTGAAGCCCACCCAAAGTTGCTTGAATTTTTGTCATCATTTATGATATAGTATTAAATATCTTCCTGTAATTTGTCATTCTACAATGATGTGCCACTGAGGAAAAATGAACTCAATGTAGAATCTGCTAATTGGCAATTTCCAAAAGGAAATCTGAAACCTCTATGACCCCTTCTGAATTAGCTACTGTACAGACATGCATCCCACATTACAGATATTTTCAAATGAACAGGAAATAGGCCAGTATTTATAGAAACTAAACCTTTCCTCACAGTACTGAAGATCTTTTTCTTCTGCTTGAAGATGTTTAACCATTTCTTTTTTTGAAAATGGAATTTCTATGTTGTCGAGTACCAGAGGCTTAAGTATTTACATGGAAATTCAGGGGAATTTCAGAAGGCCAAAACAATCTCAAATAGAAGTTACCAGATGATAAGACTTCAAATAGTTGTAAAAGGAGGAGGGTGGGGGGAGGAGGGTGGGGATAAATCTGTATTGCAAGTCAGGTTATCCTCATATGCAAGATACACTCCATAATTTTATTACTGAGCTGTAGGACATTTCGTTACTCAAACGTCTGCCCCCCTAACCTTTATCTTACGTACATAGACAAATGAACTGCATGCAGATACTATTTTAGCCTTGTAACACTTTTTGATAACTATCCTAACCTTAAGTCATAACCTCACCCTTTTAATGAGACTAATAATTTAAATCATTGTCAGCAAGATACAGTTGTAAATCAACGAATGACTATGATGTGGACAATAGAGTACTTTTCATGAAAATCCAAATCCCTTTCTTCACTACTTAACCAGGATATGTTGGAGCTAGACCCCTAGATAGACTGATATGCAGATAAATAGATAAGAAAGGAAGGGAAATGATTAGCATTCTCTTGCTTTGCTATTAAATGTTACAGATTCAAAGATTACTTGAGGAGTTGGTTTAGAAAGATACCATATCATTAGTATTTAGGTCTTTATGGCAGGTATTTTTTGAAATGTTTACAGAGGAAACATTTTTGGCTGTGGAACAACATGAAGTTACAATAAGAAGTGATAGCAGAATCGCCTGAACAAGTCATAGCAAGCCTCAGTCAAAAACCTGTACATGAACTTTCATCAATATTCAGTAAGAATTCATGAACTGGAGGTAGCAGAAGAGGAAGGAGATCCAGGTGGATTAACAGTGATATGTTCAGATGATAACAGTGCTGCAAGACAGAGCTATAAAAATTCAAGGATAAATTTTAATAGTGCTCAGGTGTATAGTCAATGAATATAACAATGTTATAATTATGAAATAAACAAGAGAGTTTGACAGAGCAGATTATAATAACAAAAAGAGAATAGGTAAAAAGCTTACCTGTGTCCTGGGCTTGCTGCAAAACTCCAGAGGAGGAATCCCCAAAAGAGATCCCTTGATCTCTTTGATTTAAGAGCTGGTAGCCAGCTCTTAAATGGGTTCCAGGAGAAGTGGAGCCAGGCTCTCGTGGCTGACTTGCTGCTCACCACAGGTGATCAATCAGAGGTTCAGGCCGTGATTCAGCAGTTCCCATACATCAGGATATCTAAGTGTATATTATATTGGTAAGAAAAGAAAAATCTGTAATGTGGGTAGTTCTTGTGGTCAGTGCTGAAGAAAGATAAATGGAATCAACAGATGCAGAAAAAACTTCATAGGAAGAACAAGTGAATTGAGTTCCCTATTGGAGTTCTGCTTTCACAAGAGATCTCTCTTACTGAGATCTTACGAGAGATCTCTTGTGAAAGCAGAATTTAGTTTATGAAACAAGAAAAAAGCTGACTGACGAGATGTGAATATATATATCTGGGGATGAGGAAAGATTGTCGTTATAGAGAGAGACAGGTAAAAAATAACTATCAAATATTTGCAAATAAGTTTAGACTGGAAATTAGAAGATTTCCAATCACCAGAACAGAGTTCTGAAACTTCACTTAATCTTAGAAGAGAATAAGCTATTTTCAGATGGAATTTTTGAGACAGGATGAGGAAGCTCTGTTGTTAAAAGGAATTTAAAGCAGTTGCAATCAGTGATTGCATGCTGTTTGTTTTATACTGGTACTATCTGAAGGCCTGCATTAATCGCCTACTTTGTTACTCCTCCCCCATTTGCAACCTTGGAACTGCATTCCTTCAACACAATGCTGAGCTGGGAGAAACATGATGAAAGGACAGAGCATCCCAGTATTCCTAAAAGCTGTAGAAATTCATATGATGATCATTATTTTGTACCCAGCTCTCAAAGTACAACTGACAAATCTGGGATTGGAAGAGGATTTTCCCTTTTGCTTGTATTAGTAGGAAACAGTGAAGGCTTTAGATTTTGTTCTTTTTTCACTGCCTTCTGTGGTATGGAACATAGCAGTCTGCTTAGAGTTAGCTGGGATTTTATTGATTTTTCTTTTCCCTGTTATGTTGGGAAAGTGGCTTATTGGCTTCTTGGCAATAATTCTAGCTTTTGGGCTTTTATTGTAGGCTTTAAGTTTGTTAAGGAAGTTAAGAAAGTTTTATGGCTTATGTCAAGTAAAATAGATGTTGTAAAGTGTTCTATGACCAAACATCTATGGGCATAGTTGCCAGGGATAGAATTAAGGCTCATGACTTTGTCTATTCAAATAAATCCAATCTAATATAACCTGTTATTTTCAGTCAGATCTCATAATATCTTCTTCATTTGCTATTCTTATTTATTTTTCTCCTAGAGCTTTTAGTTCTTTTGTGTTATTTTGTATTATTTTCTCTGATACAAATTCATTATATGTGGCTCCATTTCAACATAGAATATGCATCTGGCAAGCCAGTTTGGAGACTTAAAACATTTAATAATAAAGGTAATTGAATAATAAAATTACTCAATAGAAGTTTTTCAGTTTTGTTTTGTTTCTTATGGGAAAGTTTTATTTTGTTTATTGTTCTTTGCTGTACATGTGATACTTGCTAACGATGGGATGAAATGTAGACAAGGGGTTTTTTACTGTTATGTATGGAGATTTAAAAGCAGGAAGAAGGAAATAATGTGAAAGAGTAAAGATCCAGTGGCTAAGAGTTATTTCAATATTTTCTACCCAGAGGATGTGAAATCTGCCATCAGTTATTGAAGTAGTAACCCAGTGTCTAGGTCAGGTCACTGACAGGTGCAAGGCTCATGTCAGGGCTGAAGAGGCAATCCTCAGAACTCTCTAGGAAGTGGATTTGTGCTGACTAGAAAGCTATCCATAAGAACAGAGTTGCTATAAAGGTAACATTTTTATTTTTTAGGAAAACAAATATTATTCTGTGGTTGCGTACTAGCTCACACTAGATTAAAAATAGAAAGTGCTTTTCAATTTTATTTATTGCATTAAGATAGTTCTGTCAAAAGGCAACAAGGCTATGAATTTCCAAGGCAAGGTCATCATTCCAGCCATCTGAATACATTAGAAAGCACAATACTCAGATGTTTCTCCATGAGAACTCTGTAGAAAAAGGAATCCAGCAGTCTCTGAAGTTGAGGTGATCAGCACTGTTGGGATCTACTACTGTCTCTCCACATATATTGTCTTTAGCCTATCAGAATTCAGCTGCCAGCTGGTACTCATCCCAGCACTTGAGTTGTCTTCATGTTTTATCTTGTTGGGTGTCACTGTGCTCTCCCATTAGTCCACCTAAACTTTATATTATAGGTGGCTCAAGACAGCGGATCCTTTCATACTCAGTCCCACAGTTCAGTAGTAAACTGTGGGAAGCAGCATGCTTGGATGCTTCTTTTGATGAAGAAACAACATTTTTTCCTCTCTTGTGCAAGACAGCAGGATATCATGTCCAGTAGTGCTGAGTGCTCTGGAGTTCCAGAAGAATGGCAGCTGCTATCCCTCACTGAAGTGGAGAAAAGAAGACTTTGTCTTTTATTTATCAGCCAGAAAAGACTTCAATAGTCTTGCATTAACTTTATCAAAGCACTGAAATTTCTTGCTAAGTGAATTTATGTAGATAACTCCAGAAGAAATGCCTCCAATTTAGTTATATTTCCATTGAAACCACAACAGATACAAAAAGCACTATTTAACAAAACTATTTGAGAGAGCAAGTTATTAGATAAAGATCACTATTTTTCATAGTCACCATCATAAGCTGTTTGTTTTCACCAGCAATGAACTATGTCCTGCATGCTATGATCTGAAACTCACCACCCACCACATCAAATGTTTGATCTCCGGCAACATTCAGCTAATGTCAATGGATGTCAATGGGTGCCATTTTTTCCACCTGTTAGAATTAAATGACACACCCTTGCTTCATCTGCTCTTCCATACCTGATGCCAGTTGTGCCAGACGACCCGTCAGCTGTCACATAGCAGCAATACGTAACTGAGAATTGATGGGCAGGTTCCACCACTAACATCCACCTTTGACACTGTGGGCCAACATAATAAAATAGGAGGCATTACTTTTAGAGCACCTCTTGTATTAAATTTGTGAATGCAGGAAATAATCTTAACCTAAAGAATTTATTCACTTAGTTGTCTATTTTTTTCCCCTTTGATTATGAAATGAAAATTTTGGAAAGGTATAGCTATCTCTTTTAAAACCACCATATACCTTAATGGTTCCTTTTTTTTTTTCTTTCCTATTTCATGACTTCTGCTCTTTGAAAACAAACTTACCAGTACATGCTGTATGCTTTGAAAAATATGGGTATTTATGTATTTGTAGATGTAAATGTTCCTGAAAAATTAATGATCTTTCAAACAAATGGAGGATCTTTTAGCATTTTGGGAACATTCATGGTATCATTTTTCTGGTGGTCAGTTTGTTTGTTCCTGTCAGACAAGTTTGCTAAGAGTACTGTAGTTCTCCATTAGTCTCATAGTCTGAGAAGGTGTCTTACGCTAAGATACTCTGCAGCCAGTAAGGGTGTAATTAGCTTTGGAGTTGCTAGCAAAGATTTAAAGAAATAATAATAATAATGTTAACAGTAATGATCCAAATAGCTGCTGGGAGTCTTAGACTCCTTGACATTCGCTGTTCCACGATTTCACTATTATCCTCATCTGTGATAGTTAAGCAAAACCTAGTATTGCACTATATGCACTTCATTCATATTTTCAGTTCACAGTAGAGAAGTTTACTTAGGGAAATTCAGATAGTATCTGCATAGTCCTCAGTTCCTATGGTAAAAATCCAAAATTTCAACATGTGTGTATTTCCTCTGAACTAGCATGAGATTACTGATTCATTTCAGGAAGATCTCCAAATAGCCAGGAGAGATGACAATAGATTCCCACTCCTGGATAGTACACAAGCATCAAAAGATGACAGGTAGTCTTTGTACTGTTTGTGTCTCTTTCCTTTACTACACACAGCAACTACTTCAGCATCAGATCTTCAAAACAGGAAGATGCTATTCTACTGAGATAGCATAGGAGTGCATGGAAGATGTGGAAGATTAAGAGTTGCACGCATCTCCTCTATGTGAATCTCAGCTGTCCACTTCCAGAAGAATCAGGCTGTTTATTCAGGCTGATAGATTTCTTTTTTTTTTTTTTTTTTTTTTCTCTAGCTGGAGATACTTGTATTAATCTGTGTAAACAAGAATTAATCTTGCAGAACATGCCTGGAACAAAGAGTGAGATGGAGACAACACCCAGTCAGGATAGCCCTCATTTAGAGAAGGTCTAATTAATAGTCTCATTTCTTTTCAATCTAGGCTTCTGAGCTTCTCAAGGGGGGAGCAATGCAGAGAGGAATGTCCCAGATAGTACAACGACAAAAAAAATAAGGCTGAAAGGAAGAGATTTGGCTGTTGCGTATGTTAGTAATGCATCAGCGTGCCTCAAAATTGATGTGGCTGTAGCCAGGAACAGAACCACAGCCAGGTGCCAGAGGTGGCACGTTCATAATGAGATCAAATGAAGGGGCTCATTAGTTTCACAAATGGTGAAGAGCTGCCTGTTCCCTTTTTTATTATCTCTCCTCCATCTCCATTATGAGGGTGTGAGTGTGAAGGGGTGGGGAAGAAAAGCAAGCACTACCTGTTCAGGCAGTGAGCTCATCTGCATTGCCCTTCTGTGAAATTAATGAACATCCTGGTGACTCCAGGCTCCTCCCTCACCTCAGTGGCAAATTAGAAATGGGAAAACCTAAGGGAGGAAAATATTACAGGTGAAGCCTTTCTGTTTGTCTGCAATTACAAAGAAAGAAAAAAAAAAAAAGAGAGAATGGAAATACAAAAACAAGAGCTCTGCAGGAAAACAGAAATAAAAGGCATGATGGAATTTCTGCTCTTAAATTTAGATGCCTGATGATCTGTGGATCTGAGACAGGTCATAACATACAACAAAGCCACCCTGTGTGTGATTTACCAAAGCAGAAATGAGTTTTGACCTAGAGGGACTGGAAGGCTGTGCGAATGACCCTTGGATATGTCAGAATGGCACTCAATAAGTAATTGCAAACTTTTTTTTCTTTTACAGTTTTTGTTCAGAGCCAAGCCAGGCAAATACTCCATACTAATCCTGACACAGAGCAAATAGTAAAAGCAGTCTTCGCTGGTAGTGCTGAGAGAAAACATTCAATTAAGTTGCTGCAGTGGCTTAGTGACAGCAGCCTTTCACCTCTGGAAACCTAGCTGCTAGTTATCTGTCTTGGGTCACCAAGGAAAATGAGTTGATGCTCTCAGGCTAAGCCCTAGGGCACATTTTGCTCAGAATCACCAGACCACAGCTTAATTTGGAGCTTTTGTCCATGCGTACTTAGCAAAGGTCTAGGCCTGGAAGAAAGCTGAAATTCAAGATTAGGGTGTGCTAAGAATGATGCGTCTTCCCAGAGAATTAAAATACTGACATTCCCAGTGCTTTAATTGACATTAGGTTCACTAGCTCATTGAAACCAAAATAAAGCTGTGGGCAAAACAATGACATGGGCATTGTGTAACATTCCTAGGTGCTGGCAACAAAAGGCAGAATTCATCAATGGAAGGAAAAGCCTTAGCATGTGCTCAGGGATCTGAAGCAGCCAGGGAAGTCTGACTGCTCTCACTGCCATAAAGCTGCAGCTCACAGTGCCTGAGCTGGTTTCAGGTGGGGAAGCCCAAATAACTATTCTGTTTTGGTTCAGAGAAGCATATGTATGTCTGATCTCCAAAATCACCAGAGCCCTGGAAAGAGTCTTTCCTTTTAAAGAAATCTTCTTAAGAGCTATCAAGGACTTCCCAATTTTAAAGTTGCATTTGGGGCAAAATAGAATTACCAAGTACCAGAAAAAGGAAACACACAAAGCAGGAGTCCAGGGCTGCTAGATGAGCCTCGTTGGGCTCTTGGGGAATATCTTTTCTCCATGCTCAGTTTTCATCCAGCAGCTCTGAGCACTGTCCTAGTTTGTATATAAACAATCCCTCTGGGTCCCTGCATAAGCCTCCCTCTTTTTGCCACATCTGAGACCTGGTTTTCTGCCTGCCACAAATCAGCGCTTTCCAGGCTCTCTCACTTGCGCTATGGCTGGCCCCAGCACCACACACCTGCCTGCAACTTCATTAGATGTGACCTATAAAAGGTAAGGAAGAAACACTCAGTCCCCTGTTCTTGCCCAGGTTTGCATCCAGTTCAAATGATGGCTACCACGTGTACAAACCAGGAGCCCTCCCCTCCTTTATATGCAGCCTCTCAAGTGATAAGTGCTGAGGCTGGGTGGGTGGTGGGACTTGCTTGTCCTCTGTGTCTTGAACATATGAGAAGTAGAGTGAGCTCTTGCTGTGGCAGAAACAGGAAGCTCTACCCTGAATATTGCTCAGTGGGAAAAGGATGGAATCCCTCATGATCCTCTCCCTCTGTATCCTCAATGTGCCCTGCTCCATGCCAGAGGGTGTGCCCAACTGCTTCTGGCTATGACAAGGAGCATCCTGCATAGGGAAGGGGCAGGATGAAGCTGTAGCACTGTGCAGAGCCTGGTTCCTGCATAGGTGCCACATCTCTGTTCCTGCAGCCTCACACAGGGCAGACAACAGGAGCATGGCCTGAGTTTTCTTCCTGCTTTGGAGGTGCTGGGCCCCAGTGCTCCTGGTCTGGGTGTCACCACTTTTGAAGTATTGTTTCTCTGTGTTTTATTCCACTTAAATCTCTCTTTTGGGAGAAAGGGTGATGAAAGTTAGGTTTGGAAACATTGTGGTGTTCTTTGGACAATAAAGGCTGAAGTGAGCATTGCTGGGTTAGAGCTGCTATTATCCATGGTGGACTGTGGACGAGGGGTCCTGCCATTCATTCTGGGTCCCACTCCATGTATGTTCATGCTTCCTGTTTCTGCAGACTCAGAATGCTATCAATTCCCAGGCTGATTAGCAAGGCAAGGGAGGAGGGGTAGGAGTCTGTTGAAATGGCAGAACTGTTGTGCTTGTCTAGGTTTACTTGCAATTTAAACTAACAAACTTTTTCTCTCTGTAGAAAGTCCATCAGAAGTCTTGCTTTGTTTATGTTCTTTTTCAATAGTAGAAGAAAAATCAGTTTATATGTCTGCATATTGCAGTGTGTAGATACAAGCCAGAAAACAATATAAAACAATCCTGGGAATGTTTTTTATGATTTGGATTTCAAAATCTTCGTAATTGAATATTTTTTTTTTCCCAGTGATGTTTTCCATTCCTTACAGGGTGTAGAGCTCTCTCTCCATGCTATGCACTGCTTTCACTGATATTACTGCTGTTACTATTACTTGTAAGGCTGAACTTCAGCCTTGAAGAGAAGACTAGGATCAGGCACAAATGTTTGCTGCCCACTGCAGCAGCTGAATTTACTGTTTTCCCATATGAATGAAAGGCATAGGAAAAAAAAATGGATTATTAATGCAATTTATCTTCAAGCAATTGCAGTGGTACGGATTTATGCTTTGCCAGATACCTACACAACACCCCACTACCAAATGACCTGGTTATGGCATATGGTAATTTCTGCAAAGGAAGCACTTTGGCAGAAAACAGCCCTACAGGAAGGAGGGAACCCAACAGGAGAACTGTTATCGTCTTCCGTTGCGTTTTGACCATAGGTTGTCAGCAAATAGCCTTTGGAGTTTAATTACATGATCAAGATTGCTGAGGAGTGTGAAAGTCGAAAGAACGAATAAGTAGTGGAAAGCAATTTTTTTCCTCCTCCTTTACTCTGGGGCAGCCATAATTAAAGTTAAAGTGCTGCTGCTTTGCTGGAAACTGAGTTAGGGGAGTGAATTGTAATTGCAAACACTGTTTGCTCAGTCACTCTTGGCAACAGCATCATGTTAACTCAGTCTTTGTGTCTCCTGTGAATCCTCTGGGTTGACGAAAACATCTTTTCTTATCCAATTTGTTATCACTGACTTCAGAAAGTCATTAAAGAATATCAGTAGAGCAGATTGGGATCTGGATTAAGAAATCAATTATTGCCAGGAAGTACCTTTATAGACGCTAATTAGCCTTGACTGACATTTACGGTATTCATTTAATGGTACTTTTGGTCAGTTTTTAAAGGTACAGGCAGCTATCAGGACTGCAAACAGCACCCATCTTTTTTTTTTTCAGATGTCCTGGTGCCAGCTCTTGCTAGATAGATGCATGCAGTGAAATCTATGAAATGTGAATTTTCATGCAAGTAAAAGTCATTGACCTATTCATTTAGCCGGAAATTAAATGTTACCCCTGGCCCCAAATATCTGGTGTTGGTCACTGTTAGCAGGATGGCTCTGCCATTCACAGCTGTTCTGCAGATTGCTGGTGGCAGATAGATTAGGTCTTCACAGGAAGGGCTTAATAGATATACGACAGGCGTATATAGGTTTAGACATCTGTGCAAGAAAAAAAGGCCACAGGATAAGTAATCTCACCCTGTGAAAGATGGAAAGCACTACAGAGACTTGTAACAGAAGCAGCCCAGACAAGTATAATTTAACAGGGGGAAATCAGATGGGACAATGTAGGAGCACGGCTTGTTTCTGCTGGCTGATCTCACTGTGGCTGGCTGCAAAACTCCATCAGCTTGTCCTCTGCATGGATGGACTTTGATTTGCTTTGTCTTCCCTAGTCTCAAAATAAAACTTTCTTAGTCTCTACTTTAAACAGCACCTGATTTCTCCCCTCTTTCATAACCCAGAGGAAAATATCTCCAGGTATTTTTTTATTTTATGCTCCTACCCATAATCTTAAAATACAGCCAGTCCTACTGACTTATAACTACCCCTGGTGTAGGTAAAAACTGATTTGAAGGCAGCTGCCCTATCTGCCCTGATAAAACAAATCACCACCACTACCAAGAGCAACAACGGTCGCCACCATCAAAACTGTCAGTCGCACACGTGGGAAGAAGCAGAAAGGAGTATTCAGTACAGAAATGAGTGAAGCAGTTGTGATTTATACCAGGGTAGATGTGATCAGAAGATTTGCATAAGAGTTAATGAATTTCAGCATTAGCTCTTTTATTTGACCAGCATGTAGTCACCTATAATAAATATTTGTGCTACACAGAGATGAAGAATTTTAAAGGACAATTTAATTCTATGCTTTCTAGTTCTTTTGGATTCAAGTCCTGAGCTTTTGCATTTGCTTTAGTTACACTAGTGCTAGAGGACTGTAAAAGTGTATAAATCACAAGTGCCAGCATAGATTAAATATTATATTTGGTGTCTGTAAACCGTCCTAAAAGATAAACTCCTACATCTTCCTTATTTGAAAAATCTTCTAACATTGTGTTATTGCAACTCCTCATATTTGAAGTGTCTATGAGTGCTTCAGAAGATGAAGCTCCCAATATAGTCAACACAAAGACAGAAATGCTTTTTCTGAGAGCAATTCAGGACTCTGAAGGTAGGATCTTTCTCTGTTGATAACACATGGACCTGAAATTTAGCTGTCCAGAGGTAGACTATCCTTCAGCTACATGTCAAATAAAGAAAAAACAATGTAATTTTGGCATTGTAAAATTCTGGAGAAATAAATAGCAGGGCTGTGAATAGTTTTATCTATGTAGTGGTTTCTGTTACCAAGTGTGGTGAGTACTGCTAAATGAATAATAGAAATATAATCGAGCTGCTTTCATGTAATAGAAATATAAAAGGGATATCACTTTCTTAAAGCAAAGGCAGAATATTAATGGAGTGAGTTAGGGATGTAAGACTGAACTCATAAACAGGTGGGTATTGAGATGACGATATGTTATTATTGCTGCATAATTCTGTATGTTCTATATATACTGTTAATGCCCCATCTCAGGCAGCATCCAAGGCCAGACTGGATGGGGATTTCTTCAGATAATGGAACGTGCCCCTGTACATGGCAGTGGGGTGGGAACCCATCTATCTTTAAAGTCCCTTCCAATCCAAATCAGTCTGCTACATTGAACTTGTAGTTCTGTGGGAAGCATAGAATTGAGAATGTCGGTTCTGTAAACTGAAGTAGAAGTAGCTCCTGTGGGAATTTCTTTCTCCACTATCTTCAGTGGCTTACAACTGTCTTCTGGGCTTGTTTGTTATATCATTTGTTACCTTAGTGGAAAATTCTTGTTGTTGTTTGTTAATTAGCCTTCCCCTTGCTTCTTTTACTTAATCCAGAGAAGGTATACTGCTTGTTCATGGAGAACTCGCAAGGTCAATTGTACCTTTACAGTACTGGTGTGAAATTTGTCTTCCCACAGATTTAACTCTGGAGTGGAGAGGCTCTTCGGATCTCTATCTGATAAATTATTAGCAATTATATGTAATGTAAAATATGCTGTGATACCAATAAATATCCATTCTTGACCTGAAATATACATTTAAGGCTGGATACATCGAGGCATCAATATAAATCAAGGCTGGATGTGTCTCTGGGCACAGCCTGGTCCAGTGAATGGCAACCCAGCCCATGGCAGGGGGGTTGAAATCATCTGATTCTTGAGATCCTTTTTAATCCATGCCATTCTATGATTCTATGATTTATCCTCCAAAACTATCTAATCTGAATATAACTCATTGTTCTTCATAAGGTGTTTTTCCTCCAAACCACAAATAGCAACAAGAGATGCAGAACTTTTCCACCCCAAGAAAACCAGCAACTTAACTTTAAGGTAAAATCTGAATTTGGTACCTAGCATTGGCTGCATGATTCTCAGACAAGATGCACTGGCAGAGAGGAAAGCTACCTCAGAAACATGCTACAAAATCTACAGCTCAAAATCACATGAATTTAAATTTATCTTTATATCAACATAAATGACAATGCAGTGTGCATTTGAAAAGAACAAGTCCTGGTTTTCCATCTCAGAGGAAGAAGAGGTGAATAGAGAGGAGTAGCTGCAACTTCCGGACTCTTCTAAGATCAAATTCTCCAAAAATGGTTGGGTAGGTGAGTGGATGTGTGTTTGAGGCTCTGCCTGTTTGTGCAGGGAAATATTTTGAAGCAGAACTGACAGATGGGAGCCCGTGCAAAGAAGTGTAGTATTTCCACTACCTCTATAAGTAGTAGAAAAGAGAAGGTACAGCATTTTCTGGCACAGAATTTCTGGAATTTATAATCAAAGTCCTTATTCATTTGGTGAGTTTATTAGAGCATGCCATTAGTCTGTGTTTAGGCTGGAAAGCTGAATGATAATCAGTCCTTCAACAAAATGCATTTCTCATGGCATGAGGGGAAAGTGTCTCTAACCCAGCAAGTATGCAGTGTAGGCTGAAGCAGTGAAGCATGGTTTTCTGGAAGCACACGAGAGCTCCTGGCTGCACTGTATGCCTCTAAAGAATACATTAGAGCTGCACTCCACAAAAGGGGGCACCTCCGGAGATAGCAGCCCTGTTAATTACACTGATGGCTTCTATTGCCTTCATTCCACCGCCGTATGAGGAAGCAACGACAGATGGGCAAGCACAAAAGCTGTGAAAAGTCAGCGATGCTTGGGGTTTCTGCAAGTGTGATAATGACCTCGAGACGATCTGATTTTTATTGAGAGGCTTGTTTTGTAATTGTCATCACCATAGTCTCACATCTGAAAAGGCTTGCTTTATGTATTCATGCATCTTAGCTTCCTCTCTTGTTTTTTGTCAGTCACATTTCCCATATTTGTAAGCAACAGAAATTGCAAAACTAACATTTATTCCCTGTGTGTCTGACAACTGGTGTAGGAAGAACTGGTAAGAAGTTCTATTTGAGATTCCTCTGCTGATTTGGGGGGGATCTTATTTCATGTTTCTCATCTGTAAAACCATTCAATTTCATAGAAATGTAGCGTTTTGTGTTTTTTTTTAATTAATTGTGATGTGCATGTGGAGGGTAGAAATATGTTTATTATGATTGTACTTAGGAGTTTTATATTTTAATGGTTTAGAGTACAATTGGAAAAACTATCCCTCTCTCATGTAACTTCATTTGATGCATCTGAATCAGTATGGAATATCTTTAAGAGCACTCATTTATATAATGAAGCTGCATTTCGTCAGAAAATTGATAAAAAATAGTAGTAATGCAAAACGTTGTTAATCTGTATATTTGTGTTGATTTTTTGGAGGTGGAGATAATTAAGTTTTATATAAATGTGCAAACTGAATAACTAGGTTGAATAACTGAATAACAGTGAACAGTGGACAATTTTTAAAAATCTGCTCCAAATTTTGATTGTCATGTATACAGCAGTTTGAATGAATATGTGAGATAAGATTAAGGAGCCATGTATGGTTTGGCTAAGGTACAGTAGAGCAAGCAGATGGCTTGAGGTTGCATGGTTCCTCAGCCTGTACTGTATTTCAAGTTGATTTCTTTTGCTTTACTGTAGTCTCACTACAAGCAAAGTTCCTAGAAGTACTAGAATCTCCTAGACTCACTAGATGAGCCCTCCAAGCCTTGCCTTGCTAGAGCCCACATTAATTTCATGCTGTTTTTGATTTATATCACTTCATGACTCAGTACAGTTTGAACAGTTAACAGTTTGAAGGCTGTACACAGGCATAAATCTTTGCAGAAAAATAATAATATCTTAGAACCCATTTGAGGTCTTAATCTTCTTTTGTCATTGTTAATTATGGGTGCTGGATAGTGTTCAGAATGACACAGACATGTTGATACTGAAGTACAGTAAGTAAAAAGAAAAAAAACAGACATATTTGTATTCCTTGAAGTTGCTAGCATATATTCATGAATTACTTTTGCTGGATACTTCAAGCCTGATCTCTCCAAGTCTTACAGTTGGTGTGGGTATTTAATCCTATGCAAAGTGAACACTGCACCCTTGTATTTTCACTGGATTGTCTACATTGGAGTAACAATCTCAACTTCCCCAGCTCTGACCAAATCCTTCAATCTCATTTGCTCACACCACCCCATCAGGACTGTTATGTTGCATGCTATATACATTAGGGAATAATCTAACACCTCTCATGTAGAAGCACGTGGGCTTTGGCCTTAGGGTTATTCTGCCATTCATACATAAGGTTGGAAAGAGTATTTAGTAGTAAGAGCTCCCAAAAAAATCATTAAAATTTAATTTGCTTGTGAGAAGGAAGGCGTAAAGCACAGGAGATTATGTTCAGTTTATGAGCCTTGACCTTTTATGCTTAGCCATTTCTCCAGTTTCATTTTGGTTCATGAAGTACGTATTTCACATAGCTCTGGTTATTATTACGTACTTCTTATTTTATTAATATTACTTGAATGTATATGGGAGGCGATCATTTCCTTTATTGCTGTGGGAGACAGCATCCTGTATCAGTCAGGAAGTACACGGGGGTTACCATTAAATGTTCTGTGTGCTGAGCCTATGGTCAACATTAGAAAAGGGAACTGAACAGATGCTCTACAACTTCAGATGTGTTCCTGCTGTCAGTGCTGAGAGGACATGAAACTTTCTAATAGCAAAACCCCAGGCATGTCTGAGCCCCTCAAGCCCTACTGAATTTCCAGCCACCTGAGCGGATGTTCAGCTGCTGTAGGAACCACTGCTTACAGACACCATTGCAGCTGAATGATGTTTCCCTTTTTCCCAACACTTTTGTGGCTGCTCAGTAATGATCATCGTGGGTCACTGTTTATTATCCCAGCTTCACAGTAATGTTATTCTTCACAGCCCCCCACATGACTGTTTTCAGTCCCTCTTTCCCTTTGGACTTCGAACACTTCTTAATCTAAGACAGAGAAAAAAGGCAAATAAGTACAAAACCCATAGACAATGCTAAAACAAAAAGCGTGTCTGGCTAATAGCCAGATCCCTCCAATGGATGGAAAGATGTGCCCTTTCATGTCCATACACTGAGTTTCTGCAGGACTCTTCCTATCCTGAAGAGGTACAGCCAAGCAAATAAATGTAAAACACCTGATGAAGGATTTTCTTTGTGCAGTCCTCATATCTGTACCAACAGTAAAATCTCCCACGATCAAGAAGGGTAGAGAGGTCAAGACCAATAAATTGTTCCCAAACATGCAGATAGTAAAATTCTAAAAAATAAAATTAAAAAGCATCCTGATACTAAATAATGATAGTGATGCAACTGCACTCTTCTACAGACTGCTCGTTTTGTGTCGTGTTAGTGTGTGTGAGGGAATATTTCATTTAAGTGGGATGGTAAAGGGTAGGGCTGCCGGAATCTGCAGTACTTGCAATAACATCTTTGGACAACAGGCTTTGATCCACCCATTTAGCTTTTCCCAGCAAATTAATGAACGGAGAAAAGGTGAAAGGAGCTCTGTAAATAAGTCTGAAATCAACTGTCACAATGCTTTGTGGAACTGGAGGCAGGAGATTAAGGCCTCCTTTCACTGATATTTGATTTACACCAGGCATTCTTTATTTTAAGTAACTTCTCTCTGTATCTTGACAGGTGGGTTGGCTGCACAGCAGTCATCAACATAAAACCTTTCAGTGCTGGAACTGTGCTGGAGTGTGAGTTGGCAAACTATATCTCTGCATATAGACCCTTGCCCATTCTTTACTATCTTCATTTGCAACAGAGTACACAATGCTCATTATATGAATGGCAGCTATGGAGGAGCAGATATTTGGAGTTACAACAGAACAATGGGGGTAATACCTCCTTCTGTGTCAAAATAGCTCATAAAACATGCTTTCTCAGGAACTGCAGTTATCAGGTGCTGAAAAAGACTAGCAAAAATACATCTTTAGTGAACTTCTATGTGCCTGAGCTAGTCAAGTATGGCAAGAATGTAGACCTTATTGTATTCTGGAGGATATAAATAAAAAATAAGTACAGTAGAATAGTCAGGACACTGAAAGCTCTACAACCTTGTGGATACATACCTTTTTCTTAAAATCTCTTTATTCTGAACATTTCAGAAGTCCAGCTCGATGAAGAAAACATGTAAGTATGCTGTAAAATATGAATGTCTACACCACATAACAAAATTGTCTGAATTGAGACCTGACCATTGAAAATTAGTCTTTCAGGTAGCATTTTAAGGGGGGGGACAGGCAGCTTTTCAGGAAATTTTAAGAAAGTTTTTGTAAACAATTAGCCTTGCTTCTTTATCTTAGATTAATAAATTCAATATCATGTTATCAGAATTTCTTCTCATCTTTCTGGATGTTTTATTAACATCTGACACTTGCAATGGATAAGCTTGAAACAACAGTATTATTAACAGTATATGGTATTTATTAACAGTAAGATGGTAGGTAATTTGGAGACACTGCATGAGACTATAAACTAGTAATTGATACCCATACACTGAGTAAATTACAGGTGAAACCCAAGGATGATTCTTTCCCACAGTTTTTTTGGCTGAGGCTGTCTTGGATTAGGAAGATTGTGTGATCTGTTCTTAAAGAAAAGCATTTATCTGTATAATTCAATGTCATTGGATTTGACTTTAGTTAAGAGAATCCAACAGGGCTTCAAGACCAAGAAAGGAGTTCCTCACTTGTGTTTCTGCAGTAATGAGAAGATGCCTTTTCCCTCCACATCAAGTGCTGCTTCAATGCCTATGTCCTCTACAGGCATAAGCCAGTGTCTCTCTGTGCCTTCCTAATCCTCAGGCATCTATGGCAACTTTATTCACTATTTGCGATGTAGAAATCTTTGCTAATATAAGCAGTGGAAAGAAGTGCCTAGGAAGTCTGCAAAATCGCCATCACTGAAACTTTTAAGATCAGTTCAAACAAACTTCTGCGAGGAATAGAACAGCTCAGTCTGATTTTACAGATTCCTCTGATTTCTTGGAAATGATCTTATTACTGATGCATTTCAACAAGCAGACATAGTCAAAACTTGTGGTTTCTGTGATACTGGGAGTGTAAGAGACTCAGACTTTTGGGGGGATTTAAAATTGTTCTTGTTTCCAACTATTGACCGAAGTAGCACTGACATGAAGTGAGCAAACAGGAAAAAAACTGTGCTTAGAACTTTGCGCCAGTATAGTCTAAATTCTTACCATTGCCTTAAAAGTGCCTCTCACTCTCCACTGCCAGAGCACTCTGTAGTCTCTGAGGCTGGGTCAGTGAAGGGACACAGTGTATTTCTTCAAAAGAGATCAATTGCAATCCCCCAGAGACCTTGCTGCATTACCATTACAGAAGATCACTAATCAGCAACAACTTGCTGTATAGCATTGGACACATGTAACCTATCTCCCTACATTATCCTCTTCTGTGTATTTTTTTCTTTTTTCTAAAAAAATTTATTTTCTAAAAAAAATAAAAAAAATAAAAAAAATCACCAAACAGCTATATGCAGGATTGAATGCTCTTGCCCTGCTGAGCCTGGGGTAAACAGTGACTCAGACACAGGAGATAGAAAATAGAAATCTGTCTGAAAGAAGCAGTATTTTGGTGGGTTTTTTTCCTTTTTTTTTTTTTTTTCCCTTTTTTTTTTTTTTCCTGACGTTTTCTCTGCTTGCTTCTCCATGAACATGAACCAAATAGTGTGAATTTGGGGATGTTTTAGGAAATGCTTGAATGCATACATTTCAAGTTTGCAGTATGCATTTGAAATGTGTTCGCTGTACACCACCACTGTCCTTTATTCCCCTATATTCCCCTGCATAGGTGCTTAGGGCAACAGAAGGGAAAGCGAGCACTGAAGACAACGTTGCTTTGGCACAGATTGATGTCTCAGGGTCCAGCCCTACATGCCACAACCCCATGTGGCTCTTAATGACTGTGAGTGAGCTGCGAGAGTGAGGAAGCACTTGCATTGTATTAATTGTTACCTGCTATTAACAGCAATGGCTCAAATGTGCCACTTGTTAAGGCTGAGTGATACAAGTTGGTCTGAGGAATTTTGGTTATGAACAGTGCTCTCCAACAACACCTTCACTTAATCCTGTGTTAAGAAGCAGGGAATTGTATGAGGAGCAGCTGAGGGAACTGGAATTGTTCAGTATGAAGAAGAGGAAGCTCAGAGGAGACCTTATTTCTCTCTGCAACTCCCTGGAAAATGGTTGTGGTGAGGTGGGAATCAGTTTCTCCCAGGTTGCAGCAACAGGATGAGAGAGAATGTCCCTCAAGTTGTCCCAGGGGAGGTACAGGTTGGATGTTAGGCTAGGAAACTTTTCTTCTCAGAAAGAGTGGTGAGGCATTGGCATAGGCTGCCCAGAGTGGTGATGGAGTCACTAACCCTGCAGATGTTTAAGGGTAAACATGACACTGAGGGTCACAGTTTAGAGTAGTCACAAGTATTAGTTGATGTATGGGAACTGCTGAGTCACGGCCTGAGCCTCTGATTGATCACCTGAGGTGAGCCATGAATCAGCCACAGGAGCACAGGTGAAGGCAATTCTCCTGTGCTGCTGGAAGGGGTGCAGCCTGGCTGCACCTCTCCTATACCTATTTAAGAGCTGGCTACCAGTGGGGAAGGATCTCTTCTGGAGATCTGCTCTGCTGGAGTTTTGTGGGTGAGCCCAGGGTAGGGGTAAGCTTTCTATCTATTCTCTTTTTGTTATCATAGTCTACTTTGCCTAACTCTCTTGTTTATTTTGTAATTATAGCATCTTCATATTCATTGGTTATACAGTTGATGGTTGGACTAGATGGTCTTAATGATTCTGTGGTTTTAAAGCAATGGCTTCAAGGCCTTAAATAGGTGCTTTAAAGGCAGTATCTTGTACTACGTATGAAGATGTATTGTTTTGTTATTTGAGTTTGTACAAGCTTCTGTGTGCTGATGAAGCAAGGAGTTCTGAAAGAGGTCTTTGTTTACTGAGACTGCCAACGGCCCTTTGAATGAATCACAATTCCCTTCTGTTTTGTTTTACTTTGTGTGGCGTTGATTTGAGCCTGTGAAGAGTTGACTGACTTTCTCAGATACAGTAGGTATTAGGCACTGTTTTGGGGCATAGTAACTAAATAGCAGCAGCCAAAACTTCTCAAACTCACCTTCATTTCATGACACTGGAAAGCAATAAGTTATCAAGCACACTGTTAAAATGGAAGTCTTGAGAGCTTAAGTAGGTGGTATTAGGTATGGAAGTAGATTTGAGTGATAAGTTTACCTGTCTTCAATGTGTTCTTCATATTAGCAATATAAAGATAGTTGTTTCAGTTGACTGTGTACTTTAGCTACTGTGTACTAATTTAATTGCTTTGGTTTAGTTATTATAGGTCCTGTTTGTGGTGGTGTTTTGCTACTTACATGCTAACTATATTTACTCTTAGCAATTTATTTATTTTTTTTTTTTTTACAAGGGAATGGGAGAAAAAATTGGGAAAGTACAAAATTCACTGGCTTTTCAACACTGCTTGACTTAAAACACAAATGTCATTAGTCAGAGGATTTGTTGCAGTTGCAGGGATAACTGCACTCCCAGCTCACCCTGGCACCCTCCAGAATAAATAACTGCAGGCATCCATCACCTCCTCGCTGAATCACAGTCTGTTCCCACTGTGTGTAGGCTGCAGTCCCCTGTGATTCACCACAGCTGCCTCAGCAGCACTAACTCAGCTTTGTATGTCTCTAGTCTTTTTTTTTTTTTTTTTTTTTTTTTTTTTACCCCTGGAAACAATATTCATGGTAACTGATTACTAAATCGCCTTCTTAAAGCAAGATGTTTATTTACAACCGAACTGTACAGAAGTAGGTACATTTCAAACCAGGGAATGATCTTTATCCCTGTTTTTTCCACATGGTTTACCATTCCTTGGTAAACTCTTATAATGTCTTCTCTATCTTCTTGATCAAAATGTCCCTGCAAGAGCTGCTGTCTGTGTCTTACCAGGTAACTGGAAACCCCTTGAGGTTTATCCTAGGCCCTATTCTGTTCTCTCTCCTACCTCCTTTGAGAGGGCTTTAAAGTACTATAGTGATTGCTTCCATCCCTGAAGTGCTGCTCTGGCAAAACAAGGAAACACTGGAAACAAGTTGCAGGAACTGGCTGGAAACAAAAGCACCAGAATCAAGACGCCATTCCAACAGTTCTTTTTATTTCTAAGTGTGTACTGAGATGTTTCAGTTCAAGGACCTGCTGCAAGTACTGCTGCTTGCTCTTTAAGCAGCCCCATTAGGGCTGAGCAATATAAGCTTACAGTACATGTTATGGATAGTAGCCACAGCATCTGTACATAGGCCAAACAGAGTATTCATTAAACAGTTGTGTAGTAATGTAGTATTAAACCCAAGATTAATTTCACTTCTTTCTAGCCTAGTTCTCTTGTTTAATATATACATGTATATATATTTTCAGGTACGATTTTGTCTGGAAATGTATGTTTATTCCTATGCTTTCTGCATTTGTCAATTATACACTGAACAAATGTAATGTTATACTGTCAGGAACTAGGTTTGTCACTATTATAAGTAAAAGTTACTAGTATGCAAGATCTGCAAGTACTAATGTCAACTTGCAGCAAATGTATTATAGCCTCTCTACCAGATGTAATGATTGTATTATAATAATTTCCTCAGTTTTCCCAGATGCATAGGAGTGATTATAATACCACTTGTTTCAAAAGCTAAGGAATTTGCTAATAAAAATGAACTTTAGACATTTATTCATAGGTCAAATATGGTGCAGAAAGTGTGATAAGTTTAACCTTTATAGCAATGAGAGAAGCATGGAAAATGTTTCTGGCAGAAGATAAATAGGAATAATAAAAAAAACCCACCCACAATTATCTGTTCTCTAAGATACTTCAGGTACAATTGAAAGTTAAGAGCTTGCTTGTGAAACTTGAAAATAAAAGACATTTCACTTAGAATTGGAAAGTCCAATCCTGGTCATACTTGATTTGGAGGGGTTTTGCTAACCTTCCTCAAGACCCAGTTTATCTTTGGGACTGCAGTGGTAAATTCAGTAATCTAATCTCCTGTGTTGGATAAAGGCAGGAAGCAACTCCTCACCTGGAAAAATCAGTGGTCATCTGATACCAGCTAAAAGAGGTGTGGATGTGTTCGTCTCCACTTCAAATGCAGACATCTCTTTGATTATACTAACTACTGAGTGGTGTAGTACTTACTGGATGTAGGACATTTATTCAAAGGTCTTTAGCTGGAAACAAAAGAGGCCTGGTATTGTTCATCTCATGTACAATTTGTCTTACTGTAGGGCTAGTCTTTCTTTTCCCAGGTTCAGACCTCACTTCACAGTGAATATAGAAAATATGCATTTACCTGCGTAAATTTTCACAGTGCTGACAGACCACTGAAATCTGTAGAATGAAATAAAAACCAAAATGTTAACAGGCAATTAAGTTGACATTATGAACTAGGAAGAAAGTTTATAACATTCAATTTCTGTGCTGTTTGGAGTATTCATCTCTTCCAGTTCTTCAGTCTCCATCTTTTGCTCTATGTAATCAGTGCAACTTTTCCTTGCTTTTGTTTTTTCATCCAGGCATTTGTGACAGTTGATTTAATAGGAGAACATCTGTAGACACGTGCTGAATATGCAATGTCTTATCTAGATTTTTTTTTAACATGGAATCCCTTTTTAAATTTAATTTTAAGTTTATGTTAACATTAAAGCAAATGTTTTGCTTTTTTTATCCTGTCCTAGAAAACATTGTTCATTACGCACAGCCAAGCAGGACTTTCTGTGAATCCAGATGGAAATGCAGAACTGGAACCTACTTCCCCTTTCTTGGCTCTTATAGCTTTGCTTTATCCTGTTTTTAAGAAATTAGCTTTAGTATTTCATTATTATGTGTAGCTAACAGTTTAAGTGTGTTATGTTTCAGTAGCCTAACAAAAAGTGATGGGATAGCTATAAATATGTTACTGCCCATCTATTCATTTTTACAAATACAATCTGTTGCAATATACCATACAGCAATGGCACAGCTTCTTAACAGCTGCTGTATGGTTGTTTTCATGCCTGTTAAAAAGTGAGCTTCTACAATACCTGAATTGGTCAAAGCAGGATTTGTGTGCAGTCCCTGGACCAATGGAAGGCCCAAAGCAGACATAAAACAGGTTTAAATCTCTGTAACATCTGAACACTGTTTCCTGTCTCTAGTTCTTATTTTTATATTTGGCACAAGCTGTTATGACCTTTACTCCTATTCTTTAAAGGGATGACTTTTATAGCAGTGGGGGAGATTTGGCCTCAGATGTCTAAAACTTCTACTGAATTCCACTTGCACCACATGTGCCTATAATGGTGCATGTTGATTTAGTGCTGTGAGTTGTAATCCCATTCTCCCCACCTCCTCATCCCAAAAGAGCTCAGAAATCACTTGCACTAGTTAATTAAAGACTTTATTACACATAGCTGGCTGTAACCAGAGTTGTTAGAGACCTACTCCCTCCCTGTGTCTACTCCAATTCTTGTACCAGCATATGTTCAGAAGTTTCTATTGCAAACGCATAGAATTAATACTAATACTGAGTATTCTAGATTAATAAATGTTTAGTTCACACCAATGTCTTCTAAATCGCACATACCTAACACCTGGGATATGTGACCAAACTCTAGTAGTAAGGAACTTAGAGAAGCAACTGTTCTGTAGTAGTATCACTGAGATGTTATTGGTTTAACTTAACAATTCTTAGGGATCTGCAAAATGAAAAATTTGAGAAACATGGGATTAAAAGCAGGGCCCATAGGAAGAGTATGAGGGATTACTTTTTCTCCATCTGTACTAAAAATGGTCAAAGGAGGTGATGGAACTCTACTTGCATACAGCATTCCTTCATTTCCATGCAGAGCTCCCTCACCCTTTAAATCTCATTTTAAGACAGAATTTTGTCTACCTGGGACAAAAAATAAATAAAAAATAAAAGAATTCACTTTCACGTTTAACTTGCTTGAGATGCATAAATACTTCCTTTCTCTTATAAAGATCAAGACAAGTGTTACTCTTACACTTGATACTCTCACACCTCTAAAGCACACATTTCAAGACCAGTCTCTGGATAACAGTCATATATTTCGAACTATTTTGAAGTAATGTCTTGTCTCTATAAATTCTGTAATACAAAATTTTTGTCCATTAAATATTCACCTTGTCAAAGTATTTTTGGAGTCCAGTTCTCCCAGCTGAATAAACCTGGAGCAGTTATATTTAATTTTTGTCTTCTTTTGCTATTTGCTGCTTGTAGCTGCTTTGTTGCCCCGTATCTGTAAGCTTTCACTGTATTAGGAACATTACTGTTGACACAGACATCAATGAGACATTTCCATGAAATAAAAAAAATTCATGAAAAGAGATATTGTTCAATGTATAAGACACAGTTTTGTGCTGATCCTCTGTCATAAAGAGCATTTTTAAGGATGGGCTATGTTGGGTTGACTGGTTGTCTTGTTACTTGTTCCCATTTCCCCTGAGCCCCATCAAAATGCCAGGAATGGAGACAGCCAAATATTACAGCTCTCATTTCCAGTTCTGGGAAAACTGAGCTATCAGTTTGAGCACCAGAATGACTAGGAGTTCATCACTGTCGGTCTGCCTCAGATCTGTCTTATCCAGATCCACTTTTACTGTATTTGTAATTGGTAATATGTTGTGGGTCACCTGACCTGAAGTGGTCTCAACTGCCTAATGTAGAAGCAGCAAGATTGCCTTTCCTTTTTCTAACAAGGCGCTTCCCATCTTCACCTTCAGATAATATTAAGAACTGACATCTAAGTAAGCTTTGTGAGAGAGCCTTCTGCAGCAGTGGTTCCCAATTTCTGTGTGGGTCTCTGTGTGTAGCAGCTATTTTGAAATCTAAAGAAGAAGTGAATTGTTTTCTTCTTGGTATATTTTTCATGGTATATTTTTGCATTGCTTTGACTTGCTATTTATGACATGATTGTCTTTTAATTTATTCCTGTAGTATCCTGCTGGTATAATTTCTATGTAAGCAAGAGCAGAATTAACCTTTTAGCCTCTGAGAAAGCAGGAATAGTTAACAGTGAGGTGGTGGATATCAGAGCAATACTCAGTTTGTCTCAGCATAACAACTCCTAATCCATAATCTTATCCAATTAGTATATGGACTATTACAAATATTTCCTAAAAAGTCAACACAATAGGTTAAAAGCAATTTGTGAAACGAATTATAAAATATAAAAATATTTCTTGCAATTAGCTTAATCAAAACAGTCTTTTATCAGCGTTTAAAGATCCATTGTAGAACTTTTACTTATATCTATATTAAATTACTGTACAGAAATATGGTATGGAATTCCACTACTATTTTCAGCTATGAAAATAAACTGTCTTACAAACACACATTGCAATTTGATAAGTAAAAGCTTTAGGTAATAACGGCCTTGTTTTTATCCTTAAAATGTCACAGAAAAGAAATATCTTCAGCGCTGAATGTGTCAAAATAGCAGGCTTACAGAAAGCCACTTCCAGTCTTCCTGGCATCAACCAGCAACTTTCTTTTCTGCATTGTTTTTCAGCTGTTGTTTAAATGATACACAAATGGTGTGATCTGTATGCTTTCCAACAAACAGCTGGAATTAAACTGTTACAGAGCAAGTCTGTTGGAGCAAAAAGGGTGTAGTACGCCCTGATAAACCTGTGCCCCTGTTCATCTCATAATTCCAGGGGCTGATGGATTCTATTGTCAAGGGATTTGGGTATGTAAATCTCCTTGACTAAAGCTTTGCTGAATTTTATAAGAACAGAACATTGTCTTTGTATTACTGAACACAATGGTTAGTGAGTCTTCTGACCTTACTCCGTGGGGATTGGATCTTTTTAAAATGTAATGAAAAAAAAAAAAAGCCCCACAATGCACTGTGGAGTACAAATGAGCCCCCAGAGATTCCTAAACCAATCTAAGAGTTTACAATAAAAATTTGCAAATGCAAAAGAAATTTTGACAGAGAATGAATAGATGATGACTGGATATGGTTATAAAAGGAGCAGAGTTTCCTAGTGAAGTTTTCATTCATGTGGTAAAGTGCTGGAGGTGACAGTTCACGAGCTACACACTGTCTTACCAGGAGATTGCCTCCGACTTAATAGAGTAGTCAGGGCAGGTCAGGGGACTGCAATAGCTGATTGCTTAAAGGAGTTAATGCAGCAAATGAGTAAGGTCACTCAGGCATGTGGTTGGCTTGTTTCTAAAGCAAGATACAGAATGAGTGACTAATTTCTTTGTACTCCTCTTCCCTTTCGTTTCATAGGCTGAGCTCCTTCATTTCTGAACAGATATTGCAGCTTCAGTGCGAGTTAATCTCCAAGTGGCTGCTCAGACACTGGCATTATGTCCTTCGTTGGATTTCCCTTTCCCAAAGGTAGCAAGTCTGAGCACTACTGACTTGCAGAAACCAAATCTTGAAAGTTGAAGCTGGATCTCTATATTTGAAGAGGAAGATGATAATAATTCACATGATACAAATGCAAATTATTATTATAGAAATAAAAATAAGGAAAAATAAAAATATGTAAAATCTAAACTCATTGCTCAGACAATGTGTAACTACTGTAGGCTGAAACTTCAGCTTTTCCTTATTTATTCTGGGAAAGTTCCTTTCCAGGACTGATTATAGATCATCTTTCTATTTTGTTTCTTTCTTTCTCCCATGTGTCTTTTGGAAAAGTGAAAGTAGGGAGGTGGGCAGAACTGAAATCTTTATCAGCAGATGGCTAAGTTCTAGTCAGAGGCAGAAGGCAATGCAGCAGGAGAAGCTGTCTGCAGATGATTTTTACTCACAGTGTGTGAGAAGTATCTCGTTCTTTTCCTTTTTAAAAGGCTTGAAAATAAGGGTTCTTTCCCTGAAGCCTAAGCCAGAAGAGGCGTTGAGCTAAACACCTTTCTGCTCCAGTAACTACTGTGGGCTCAGTATTGGATGTATTCTCAAGCAGGACAGCTTTACATATAATGAAAGTATATTATGCAGAAGTGATGCAAACTTTAAACATTTTTCCAAAAAAAAATATTTAAAATGTATTTTTTTTTTTCTGCTTTTAAACTCCATCCTCAACTTAGGTGTAAGAAAAAGGAGAAGAAAGAAGACTTTCTTCCAAATAAACATGTATAAGAAGATAAAAGATTTGTTTGCAAAGATTGCTGAAAGGAGTAGTCCAGACTTTTCATAAAGAGCCAACAAAAACCTTTTGAAAGAACTTCTGACATATTTTTTCCTTTAAAAGTTTTGTCATACAAAAAATCCATGTAAGAATATTTCCCTAACATTTGATAATTATTCACTCCAAAGAGGTTCTTTGGATAGAACCCATAGGGAAAAGCAAAAAGCTGTTTATTTTTTTAGAACAAGAAAACAAACTTTAAGAAGTGACATGGAGAGGAGAGAGGAGGAAAAAAAAAATAGTCTTCTGTCAGAGAGAAGCTTTTTATATTTGAATAGGAAGAGCCTTTTTATCCTGTCTTATGCGGAATCAGTATGCATGCTATTTACACTACTTCCAGAATACCTTGTAGTGAACCTTCTCATTCTGCATTTTGGGTAGTACATTACATTGAGGACTAGCTGCCTAACAGTGAGGAGGAGGAATAATTTGCAGAGGTTCATGCTTACACCTGAGTTTTGCTAGGGTGTGTGAACAAAAGAGAGATTGCATGAGATTCATAAAGAAGGTGAAGAGAGATGTTAAATTACAAAATCACAGAATTGTAGGGGTTGGAAGGGATCTCTGGAGATGGAGTCCAACCCCCCTGCACAGCAGGCTCCCAGCAGCAGGAATTTCTAGTGACATTCAGCTCAATGTGCATCTCTATGGCCATTCTTCAAAAATTTTCAGCTAAATGCAGCAAATTTACATGCTTTTGATTTTTATCCCTATTTATAGCAATGTTTGCTGAAGAGACATTAGTATTTATCATGACAAGTTCAGTCATCAGAGTAAATATCCACTCTGCCTCATTCTGATTTTGACTTATTTGATTTATGTTTTTGTGGAAATACCAATATAAGCATTCTAAAGATTAAGACAATGTTTCAACTAGGGTAAACAATAATTAGTATTTGAAATGGTTTTACAGTGATTTATATGATGCATTGAGAACAAAGATTTATCTTTAAGTACATCTATACAGTTCCTATGTCGTCTTAATTGTTAAAATAAGTTGAGAATATTAGCATATGATTGGTACTACGAAGAAATAAGACATACTGCATGTATGCAACATGAAGTGGTGCTGAATGAATAAGTTATAGAAATAGTTATTTTTCAGACCATCTCTTGAATTTTCTTCACAATTTTGTTTAGTGAATGTAAGCCATGGACCTAGTCTTTTTTTTTTTTTTTTTTTTTTTTACTCTCCCTTAAGAAGTGATGTGATATGGCAATATCTGTATAACTAAATGATATTGCTAATGGGGAGGAAAAAAAAAAAAACAAACACCAGGGGCTATTTTTTTTTTCAGCTCCAATGAGTCTGGTCCCAAATTAAGTCATCCTCCAATGATGAAATTTCGTTGGAGCTCTCTCTCGAATAAGATCCTGAGATAAACATTGCCCTCAATTTTCTCTATTCTGATTCTTCTAGTTAGTTTACCCTGACACAAGCTGAAGGAAGTAGGTGTAAAGGTATTGTGCACTGTATTTTCCTTAATTTCAAAGTGAGTTTAATATTCATGAGTAGTGCCAGATTAACAGAGAAAATAGTTTTCTTCTACCCATTAAGCAAAAGTCTTACATAATTTAATACAGAAGAAACCAATATATATATAAATTTATCAAAAAGCCACCATTTTAATAGTGGTGAGTAATTTTTTCTATAGCTTTTATGAATCAACCTATATAATTCAGTAGTTCAAACTGCGTGTAAGAACATTTTTATCTATTTAGCTTGGTGAAAATTTTCTTAAGGGCCCCCCTTTAATCCAGAATATTTCTCAAAGTAAAAATAAATTCTTCCCTGTAGTAGCTGTGGTTGGTGCTTCTCTGAGATGGTCATGACATGCAAATCACAGTTAGTTATGGTGGTACTCACTGGGGGACACTGAGAAAATTGGCAGAACATTTCACTGTTCAGAACTTGAATAAATCTGAATGGATTAATGATGAAGTCCACAGTTGTTAGCTTCCAAGTTGCTAATTACAAATTGGGATTGAGGTAATTTTAAGTAGACCCATAAACTGATATCAGAAAGAAATATTTTTCAGTCATTAATTTATACCATCTTTTACTTTGTATTCTAATTCCATTACTATTTTTTTTAAATAATGTTTCATTAAGAGTTTCTCTGTAGAGTGAGTCTTCACCTGTTAACCCTATCTTTTTTGTATATTATGTACCCACACATGTTGAAAGAGTTATTTATACCATTAGTTATCTTTGTCACAACAGCATTTAAAGACCCTGATCAGGACTGAGCCCATCCTGTGGTAAATACAGTGCAAATAAAGGCAAGATCTCCATCCTTGCCCTGAAGATAATAGCTCTAATAATTTTTGTATTTCAGATGTTATCAGTACATTATCTGAACAAATGTTTATCTCTCAGCAACACTGTGAAGCAGTGGAATATAATCCCCCATTCAAAGATAAGGAAATGAAAGATTGTGACTTGTCCAAGGTCATATAAAATCTGTGAAGAGCAACAGGCCACAATGTCTGATCCTAGTTTGTTGTGCTAAGCACAGTACTGGTGTTTCTTTCTGGTTTCAATTAGAAATAGATTCTCATGTTGGCCTTGAATTAGGAAACAGTTGAAGCAGCTATTGAAGACCAGTGTATTAAGTGAGCTGGGCATTTGTCCATTACAATTAGCTACTAATTTCTATTTTTCATGGATGTCAGAGTCCTTTTCTTTGTCTTGACATCTACCTTCCACCACATCATTATTTGGCTTCAGTAAGTGTAACTCCATCCACCTCAACATCTTCCCCTGGAATTTTTCTCATCTTAATAATCTGAAGCACACTGGAGTTTACCAAACTCACTTTGGAAATGAGTCCTTTGGTCTTGATTCAACTTCGTTAAGGCATCCTTGTGCTGGTAAAATGACCCTAAGCTAATAGATTTCTACCAGGATTTCTAATGTGATATAGTATGACCAGCAACCAGCAACTCTTGGTGCTCTGAGGGACTATGTTCTTTGTCCTTTTCACATCTGGCTAGCCACCTTGAATCATGACTAACCATGTCTGCTTCATCTTTGTTGTATCTTAGTCTGGGGGCCAGATGCTGATCTCACACAGTGATGGAAGAATTCAGCATAGCTAATTTGCTCAAGATTCTTTTATGTATTTATTTAGGCTAAGTAATGTCTGGTTTTGTTAGATATAATGCAGGGCCCTTTTTAATTGAGCTATGACTGTGTTCTTCTTGTGGCTTAGCTGCACCAACAAAATTAAAATCCCTTCTGACACCACGTTTCAGGTGAGGTTTTTTGATGCAGTGGTTAAGACTCCCTGAGCACAAGAGATAATATAACAGATACTTTAATGTGGGGCATTCTATGTCACCAATAGAATTTTATTCTTATGCTCATGTGAATAAAACTGGCCATCGAAAGTAATTAGTTTCTTCTGTACCAAAGCAGAAAACAAAAAACACATATAGGAAGCTCTACCCTTGAGGCAGTGCAGTCTGTCAGGTAGAGAGCTTGGTGAGGGGCTTCTTGCCTTCTCTTTTATTACTATCAGTTTTTATGTGTTCTGTATTCAGGCATATCTGCCAGGTAACCTTGCCTACATCTGTACTATCATAAGCTTCTTGATCATTCTCTAGGCAATTATACAGAAGTCCACCAGGACAAAAGCATAAAAAAAAAAAAAAAAAGAAAAATCAGTTTTCAATTTGACAACCAATATAAATGACAAATTCTCACTGACTTACAATAGAAATAAACTCTACTGAAATCAGGCACTGTATAGATTATGGCCAGACTGGTATTTTTTTTTTATCACCCTGAATGGCAAAAGTTAAGAGGTGAGTGGATGAAGCCAGTAGATGGTTTGTCAGGGTAGCTGTGCTGCTGGGTGTTTGTTGGAAGGGAACACCATTGTCACCCTGCCCATGCCTGTACCCAGGCAGCCTCTGAATGGCAGTGCTGTCTGCTCCCTGGTTTGTGACTTCTGCCACCTCAGCTGGCTCCCTCTGTAATTCTGTCTTACCCTAATAACAAAAGTCAGAATTAGCAGATGGATTTCTGTCACTTACTACTCAGGATATTAGCGATGTATGTTCAATTGATCACTAAAGAGCCTTGATTTGCTATGGATATGCTACATATGACATGCTGCTTATGTGGGCCACACCTTAAGAAATGTATCCTTCTGTTCTGAAATTTGAAATATTTGTGGCTTATGTTTCTCTAGGGATAGGCATACTTGGAACAGTATTCATGTTACCTCTTTTTTTTTTTTTTTTTTTTTAAACATCTGTCCCCCAGATGACATTTCCATTATAGGGATAAATGTTTTAATGGTTTAGCTTTAACCCAGTACTGTTGATTCTTACTGCAGATGATCATTTTACTGCTTTTTTTTTTAATTCCTACAAAATATTACAATCCCTCTGTAAACCATGAAATGTATGCTGTGGAAATTCTGTTGTAATTTCCAGACAAATACCTCATGTACTACACAAAATCTAAGCAGCAGCTTGTGGCAAAGTTATCTTCCCAAAGGAAGAACAGAACATATACGAATCTGTGCTGTTTGCCACCAGTTTACCAACACTTCTAAGCTACCTGTCTCTTCCATAGCTTCTCTTTGTTGTCAGTGCCAGATTTTCTAGTAATATTGCTGGTTTTCATACTCATGCCATGAGTGTGCAGCAATTCTCAGTTGTTCTTTGCCTTGCAGCCAACGGAAAGCTCTCAGGAGCACCAGGATGACGCTTTACAAACTCTTCAAAAAGGTTGTTACCCTTTGTAGATCTTGCATCATTCTTAAAGTATTGACAATGCTCTAACATTCTTGTCATGTGCTGGACCCTGTGATTGTACTATGTTACTTAATTTCAAATTTGAACCATGACAGGTTCTTCTATATGACAACTTAAAGAAATTTCTCCATCCCAACACAGAGTAGTGCAAGGGCCATCTATCTTTGTTTGTTTAGGTAAATCAATATGAATTTTGTTGAAATTAATTTTCTGTCTTTCAGTAGTGTTTGTTTTCTGTAAACTTCAGTCCTCCTCTTGTTTTTTGTTAACTCCACAAACGGTCTTCAGCCTTAAATTATTCTTCAGCTTCTAGAAAGATTCTCTATTTTACATTCTGTTTTACTTTCTATTATTATAAACATATTTGCTTGCTTACATGTGTTGTACATATATGGATGTACATATATACTTACATTTCTGAGAAGTAGAGCTCAAATTTCCATTTTTTTGAGTGGGATATTATTCACTTCTTGCAGTTATTATGAACTCTCATAATTTAAATATTAAATACTTACTGGTTCTCATGTTTTTCAGGCAGTTAGTATCAGAAATATGTTGGGGTTCTAATGTACCAAACTGGGTACTTTTGGTGCTCACTTTCAGTAGGAAATAAAGAGCAAGATGCTCTTCAGATTTATCCAATGGTTATGAAGGAACTTTTGTTCCAACAATAGTCCAATTATTCTGCTTTGGAGTAGTTCATTTTATACCCAGTTTATGCACACTTATACCTAATACGATCTGTTAATCAGTGGCAAAGAGAGTGACAGAATTCTTTTGGTGTCTGAGGTTTAAAGGGGTTGGAATTGTATGAAGCAGGATTTATGGCTCATCCCAAGATCTCAAATGTCCGCTTCTCTACAGTAGTATGAAAATGTTTTCTCCTCAAACTTTGAAAGAAAAACAAAGACTTTCTGATGTAATATAGTAATAAAAAAACCCTCATCTGCTGGTGCCTACCCAGATGTGTACCACTTTATAATTGCTTTGCTACTTAAGCTTTGGAATCTGAATTCATATTTTGGCCTTTCTCACGTGAACAAGGACACTCTGTGCCTTCAACTTCTATCTTGAGTTTGCAGACTTTGCAAATTGTGGTAATCTGTTGCTGTCATAGTGGTTTTTTTTCCTAAACTAGGCAGTATTTTAGATGGTTTTGTTTGTGAGTGTTACTCAGTTTTTTCTTCATTTATTAGTGCGTTTGATACTGACCTTGCCAATTTACTTGATCTTGTATGTCAGCTACCCTTTGTGTACTAAAAAACACATTCCACTCAAATTGCTTATAGGTTAATCCCTTTCTTATAACTCCAGTCACTGACATCTTGTTTTTGAATTAGTTACTATCATTTTGTTGACCTTTTCAATCTCAAGTGTCCTTCCATCTTCTAAAACAGCAACCAGAATTGAATGCTATAACTTCAATGTAATCTTGAATGCAACTCAAAACTGAATGATGATAATTCTATTTTTCTCTCCAGACTCCAAAATGAATGCCTGTGATACCTCAGGCTTTCTTACTGTGCTGCATAGCAAACTGCATATGCCAATTAATTAATCATGAATACTTGTGAGATTTTGAGAGGCAGGAGTAAAGGGATGTAAGTCATGCATAACTTGGTTATAGCATTATGGTTGACCTTCCTATTGCAGAGCCATACAATATAGGAGGAAAGAATTTCCAGGTCTAAGACACCCATTTACTGGGCCAATGAGGACTATGAATATTATGCATGCTGTTCACTTGACCTTAGGGAGGAGGATTGTCTGCTGATGCTTTACCTGTTACAGTACCTGATTTCATGAACAGAATTTATTTATAGGAACTGAAAAAGCAATTTTCCCCTCAGCCAGTGACAAGGATTCAAAAGCAAAGAGCAGGATTTCAGCAGGATTCCCAGAGATAAAGAACAGATCTTTCCTTGTGGAAAGTAAAACATGTTTCAGCTCATGGCTATCCCGCTCAGCACAGCCAGCTTGAATGATTCTCTTAACAATGAAGTCTTAGTTCAAGACCCCAACCCAAAGTCTTACTTTAAGCTTCATGGCTTCAAATGAGGTTTACTGTTTTAATCTTAAAAATAATAATAATCATAATCCTTAGTTTACCACTGTGGAGAGTAACTTAATACTCTGTTGCTAGAAGACAATTTATATTTTTAGAGATTCAACAATATTTTTATAGGAAATGGTTAGTTGAAAGGGATGTATCTGAAGATGTTTGCATCTCTGTGTATTTAGCATTAGGCATGACAGTACTGTAAGCTATCTTAGTGTGTTCTGTGCCAGGTTCCATCCAAACTAAAATCAGTATGACACCTGTGAATTTTCTGCCACTGGAATACCATTAATGTGAAAGTTCCCGTTCACTGACTGCTGCCTCCAAAATCTTAACACACACCCCCCCACACACACTCTGTGCTACCTGCATGATTATCAGGGACATTACAAATGAGTTTCTGGCAACATCTTTTCACAGTAGAAACAGAAGTTGTGTGTGGTTCTAAAACAAGGCACATGAAAACCTAGCTGTAAAAGAGATAGTAGAGTAAAAGGCCCATAATGGCAAAGGCAGATGTTGGTGTCATGGCAATGGAGGTTGAATTTTCCTGCCAATATTCTATTACATTTTGTTGCCTTGTGACAGGCACAGCGGCAGACTGACAAAATTGTGTCTAATATGTAAGGTTATATGAAGCAAACAAACAAAAAATAGCAAGCAGACAAGCAAAAAAAAAAAAAAAAAAAAAAAAGAAAACCTTCTTCCCTGCAACTGGGATGATTTTTTGCCCACAGCTAGTTCTTCCCCACTGATCTTCCCTCTGATGGACTTGCAGTTGCTGCTCTCTCTGAATTAATCTGCCCCCTTGCAGCCCTAGCAGAAGGCCTATTAAATTCTTTCATTACATTGACAACTGGAGGATGATATTCACTTTACATCAACAAATGGCCTAAAGCTTATTACATAAAAATATGCACGACATATGCTCAAGGAGTTGCACAAATCATGATATTTATTGCCAACAAATGTAGCCCATTCTTGTTGTTCACAGATCATCCACGAGTAAGTCTTGATTTCATACTGAAGATTCCATTTATAAAATATCAGGCAATTGGATAAACAATTATTCCTTGTTAATCTAATAAGTCAGGAGCTTGTTTATCATCATTGTAGCAGTAGTTAATGATTTCTTAACTCTTGATAAAGATTTCTTAACTCTTTATAAAGCCTACAAATGCAACACTAATAATAACAAAATGATTAAATCAAAGATGCACTAAGTTGGATTTGGTACCCTGGCTACTAGACCCTCTTACATGGTATTACTCCCATTTCTCAAATAAAACTATGAAGTTTTTTTTCTTTTTGTTTTGTTTTCCCTGTTTTAATGTTTTTTATTTATTTTTTTCCTTTTTTTTTTTCCTTTTTTTTCTTTTATTCTTGGTAGAAAACCAAATAATGACATCAGGAAAGCATTTCACACAGAAAATTTCAGCTTAATTCTTGTTTATCCTATAATTGCTGAAGAGTTCAGTATTTGCAATCATGTTCAGGAATAAAATTGCTGTCAGAAGAATATTTAGACAATGAACCAGACAATCTTTCATTTTGGAAGATCTGTGTTTATGCAGAGCTAATTGTAAATCACCTGTTTCACCAGTTTTACATACATTCCTCAGTAGCAATTACAGAAGAGAAAAAGAAACAGTGATTGAGAACAGTACGAGCTTGCAGGCACCTGGTAATTTATGTGCTATGTCTCCCCTTCAGAGCACAGTGTTTATATTATCTTTCCAATTATTTTTGCTTGGTTTTATACATATATATAGACAATATTGGGTTAGAAATTGTGATAGACGAAGTGAATTAATTGGAAAATGTCAAGTTAAGAGACCAAGCTTACTGAGACAAGAGGATGACATGGACAGAATTATAGTCCCCCATAGCAGCTCCAAAGGAATTCCTAAAACCTCCTGCCTTACTATCAAAGATGCTTTTCTCTGCACTGAAAAGAAACCATTTTTGAGACACAAGACATTTTCTCTGTAGAACAAGGAGATACATCCATTGCAATCTGCTCAAATACGCATCTTGCAAGAGGGGCCAGGAAGTAGGAACTGCTTAAGAGCAGAGTTACTGTTTCACAGGATGCTGGTGCGGTGCTCAACACAGAGGAGTGTTCATCCTGGAGACAGCGAGTACTGCTTGAAGGCAAATGGACAGCACACACTCACATCCTCAGTTTTACAGAGACTGCTTCACTGTGGATAGTATCTCTTGCCATAAGGAAGACAGCATATTGGGAGATAGAAATAAAGAAGAGCTGGAGCTACAGAGTTTAGTACAGATTTTGTTCCTTTTTCAGGCTAACTTAAGAGATTCCATATTAATGCATATTAATTACCTTGGCTTTTACTACTTTTTTTTTTTTGAGTTTTGATGTATAAGTTTGGTGCTTCTATCTGTGAGCCAGAACTCTAGTCCAACTGCTACAAAGCTGATGTCTAGCTTCTGAACTAAGCTGAGAATGCCTACTCTTTGTCCAGCTAAGTAGGAAAAGTTGTTCATTTTCAGTATTGGATGAACTTCACAGCTGGTAAAATATCAATTGTTAGATCTAACCACTCTTACCACATGGATGAAATTTAGTGCTGCTTAAATATATCATAGTATAAGACTTCTGGACTGGATCAAACTAGAACCTCTTGCTCTACGGTATTTAATCTGGGAAAGTCTGTTAATAATAAGGTTGCTTTATTTTCATTCTCTAGGATCCTCTTTCTTTTAGGCAGCTTACCAAGCTTCATATGCTAGGGTACAAGAATGAATTCATTTTCCAGATGAAATGTTCCCCCAGAAATCCACTTCTTCCATTCCTGGCTCTGTAATAGTGGAACTTGCTCTTAGATCTCACATTTGCCCAAATGAGATATGGGCCAAAAGAATGGAACAATTATGGTTTACATCTATCTCATTTCTATGGCACCGTTCATTGTTGGGTGTAGGATATTTCATAGTAACATTTTGATTTTTGACAGTTCTTTCCAAAACATCGTATCTGGTACAAACTGCATGATGTAAACACTGAGATTTTTAACTTCTAGTCTTGAGAAAAACATCATGTGGCTAACATTCTATCCTCATGATCTATTACTTCTGGTATTTTACCATCTTACTAGTATTCTATCACAATGTAAAGTATGTTCATTAATGTTAATACTTTCAATACTTCTATATATGCTACTAGCCCCCTATTGCTAGTAAGGCCAAAGTTCTCTTTTGTGTTTGAGATGTGTTCATCCTCTGAAGAAGATTAACTGCCAGTATGATCTCATGTACTATGTATCTATCATGTTAACATTTTTTCCAACATACTTATCTCTGCCTCCAAACTATGTTTATGATGTTTTTTCATTATCCCAAAGCAACTGTAGTGAAAGGTAAAAGAGTTCTTGATGAGACTGAGCACACAGTGCAGCTTGTGTTGAATTGATATGCATGACACTACACTGTTTGCTAAGGACCACAGAGTAATTATTCAGGTGAAGTTGTCTGGAAGTAGTAACTTAAGTCTATTAGGAGGCTTATTTTTCACGGTTTTTCTAGGCATAAGGTTGTGTATCCAGAGACAACTGCAAGGTTGTTTTTCATGTGTTATTACTGCTTCATGGACTGTGAGCTTCTCATCTTTTTGCAAGTGACGCAGTCACTAAGGTTACTTCATGATGATAGGATCTTCTGTGCAGAAAAAAACTCTATTAATAAGTTTTCTATAGTTCTTCCATATGACTAAAAATTCCACGGATTTCAACAGTTGATATCACAATAATAACAGAATAGCTGAGAATATCTTTTTAGTGTGGCATAATGGGAAGGAAGTAGTAATAATAAACTGAAAGAATACTTTCTCATGTTCGTTTCTCATGTTTGTTGTTGGAATGGACATGTGATTTGTATAAGGGCTTCTCCACTGGGGACAATGAGTGAGCAGCCACGTGGTGCTGAGCTGCCTGCTGATTTAAACCACAATACCAGGGTTTAATTGGCTTTCTGATGGGCAAACAAAGTTTGCTGGTTTCCGTCAAGCTTTTCATCCACTAGTACCCCCAGGTCCAGTTCCACAGGACTATTCTCAATCTCTTCATTACTTGGTCTGTGCTGATGTTTGGGGTTGCCCCCTTGTCCTTGTTGGACTTCATGAGGTTTGCATTCCTTAAGGATACAGTTATGTCTTTTTGGATCTTCCAGTGTTCAGGTAAACTAGTATTTGTGTTGTCAGCATTGATAGAAACTTTTGTTTGCTTTTGTATTGAGTTTCACACTCTAGTATGAGTGTTCTAGTTATAACTGGTTTCCTCTTCTAGAAAGATCTTTTTTAGATCAGACTGGGGTCCAGGGCCTCGTCTAACCTCACCTTGAATGCCTTCAGAGATGAGGCATCCATAGCTTCCCTGGGCAACCTGTATCAGCACCTCACCTTACTGTGAGTAAAAAATTTCTTCCTAACACCTTAACTAAACCTCTTTTCATTTAAAGCCATTTCCCCTTGTCATATCACTTTCAGATTATGTAAGAAGTCTGTAAGTGAGAAGTCCTTCCTGCCTGTAAGCTCCTTTAAAGTTAATGAAAGGCATCTATGAGGTCTCCAAGGAGCCTTCTCAAAGCTAAATCCAACTCCGTCAGTCCTTTTTCATATGAGGGGTGTTCCAGCCCTTTGAGCATCTTTCTGGTCCTCCTCTGGACTCGCTCCACTGATGGCCCCTGGCTTGGATACAGTGTTCCAGATGGGGCCTGGCAAGGACAGAGTAGCAGGGTAAAATCCCCTCCCTCTCTCTGCTGGCCAGTTCTCTTTTGATGCAGCCTTTTGTTCTGCAAGAGTATACTGCTGGCTCATGTCCAGCTTTTTGTCTTTTGAGACCTCCAAGTCCATCTCTGCAGGGCTCAATGAGTTCTTTTCCCAGTATGTGCTTGTATCTGTGATTGCCCTGACCCAAGTGTAGCACCTTGCACTTGGTCCTGTTAAACTTCTCCAGATTCTCATGTGCCCACTTTTTGAGTGAATCCAGGTCTCTCCCTTCTATTGTGTCAACTGCAGCACTCGGCTTGGTGTCATCGAAGTTTCTGAGGGTATGCTAAATCCCACTGTCTTTGTCATTGATAAAGATGTCAAAAAGCACTGGTTCCAAGACAGGCCCCTGGGGGATACAACTCATGACTGACCTCCATGTGGACATAAAGCTGTTCCCAACAACCTCTAGCTGTGACCATCCAAACAATTATTTATCCACCTAATATTCCAGCCTTCAAATCACTCCAATTCAGAGATACGAATACAGTGCAAGACTGTGTCTAAGATCTTGCAGAAATCCAGGTAGACAATATCTTATAATGCCTTAAATTTAATGTCTTAAGATATTGCAATTGTGTTTCTCGTGTTTCTCCTCACTCAACTTCAGTAGAATAGCCTTAAAGGCACAAAAATATTAATGTTTTACAGAGCAGACTCCAAGCAGACGTGAAAGAAGAGTTTATAGTTTCTGTGGTCATCTCCTATCCTCTTGTGTGGAAAGTAGATACATGAATGAAGGCAGAAATGTATGCCAGTGATGCATGTTGTTCCCAGGAAAAAAGGACAAAAAGATGCACTGTTAGAACTCATACAAATGTTGCAAAACAAATTTATCTTTAAAGTTATGATGCTACTTTTGCTACTTTGCTGTTGAAATCCTACGTAGTTTATCCACTGAATATTTTGCAGATGCCCAAACACTCTAAAAAAAATTGAACTTGTCACAGCAGCTGATCAACTTCTGCTAAGGGAAACAGAAATCATATAAGAGGTCATTGTGAGCTCAGAATGTGTGATCAGACCCTGAGAGAACTTTTTTTCCCTGAGGAATTTTGTTGGGAAGGAAGTGGCTAGTTTTTCTTCCTCTCTCTTGTGGTCCTGTTGAGCTCATGTCATCTGGAACATTCTTACCCTCCTCCATCCTACCTTGATGCATAGCCAAAAGACCAGAGAGAAGATCTGTCTTTTCTTGCGCTTTTAAAGCTCTACCGTGGACTCTTGAGCCAGGGCAAGAGGGCCTTGCTCCTGCTGTGGGGAGATGAATTGTTGGAGAATTAGATGGAGGACACTTTGTCTATGACAACCATAGCAGGGTTGTCATTGTGGACATGGTCCAGGAGCAGTTCTGCACCTAATCTTGGAAACGTCTGTCTATGCTGGCTGTAATATTACAGTCCTTTCTCTTTTGCAGCAACAGGATTGCAAACAGGAGGCAAGTTTGAGATGAGTAAGGCATAGCAGTTATTCTCCTTCCTACTTACAAAGACGTGATGGGTACTGTAGCTGGCATAAACTGCTATGTGTCGTGTTTGTGTTTTGGTCTGCATTTGAAATCATGTTGTAGAATGGCAGCTTGTACAAGAGGTCCATGGAAAATAAGTTCTTGTGCTTTTGCACTACTTGTTTAGTGAGAAAAACGCACATTTGTGGTACCTCTGTTAGTGCATAAGGAAACATATGTTGTTTTACTCCAGTTCTGCTACTGAATTTGAGACTCCTCCTGAATCCTTAGATACTTCCACAAATACCAAAATTCAGCATATATATTACCTGTTAGGCAGCTGCTGGAAGGACTGTCACTGGTCAGAAATTGCATCTCTAATTATGGCATGTCAAATTACTTTCTGCTTCATTTGTAGCTAACCTGTGAAATCTTGTTATCAACTGTAACTTGATTTATGTAGTGTGAAACAGAAACTAGACTGAAACATCTGTAAACTGTTGATTTTTCCCTTACAATTTTTCACTGCCTACACCATGACACTATTTAATGAATATCTGGTTATTCATAGTATGTCTAAAGTCATCCAATCACAATAAAGGAGTATTGCCAGGCTTCAGTTCTCACTGCCTTGACAAATGCTGTAAGATAGTTAGGTGAAAATAGGAAAGAAACTGAAATTTGCAAATGGAAAACTTAGTTTCACTAAACCTTTTCTACCTAATTTAAGACCTGATCACTAATAAATGAAAGTGACAGGAAATCTCTCAGCATCGGAGTACTGTGAGGTGTAATTTTGAAGTGACACATGAAAAATTCTTCCTGTAATAAACTATTGATTTTGTTCATGATCAGGACTTAAAGAACAGGATATGTAAGCATAAGTGTGTCTAAATTTGAGTAATAATAAATGTCTGGTTTAGTGCTTCAGTAATTATATCCATTACAGAAGCACAGTGAAGGTGAGGGGGGAGGTAGACAAAAATACATATGGCTTCTTGAAAGAAGAAAAACAAAATCACATTTCCAGATTTTTTTTTGCAGTCCCTGAAATATATTTAGGCTTAGATTAGTAAGTAGAGCTAAACATCTGGTGCAAGCCACCTCAAGAGCAATGAGGTGTCACTGTGACAAAAATGCACTTTCAAGCCTTTAACGTTACCTTGGATAAAGTAAATGGACCAAATGGTTTTAAATACTGGACTGTACAGTTTATCATAAAATTTGTGACATCTTAATCATATAGAAAACATTTCATACTGTGTAGAAAGCAGTTTTTTAGAAACCTATTTATTTGGCTTTAAAGAATATTGTTCAGACCTCCATCAGGCCGTTACAATGAAATGCAAATAAACTCTCAATGGATACCTATTTATAGTGTTATTTTATCTAAGTGTTCCTAGAGGTTCTTACAGCAAAACATTAAGAGGATTATCTCTCTTCCTTTGAATGAGCTTACTGTCTTAAGGGGAAAAATCAATAATTAGTTTACATGTTGTTTAGAGCTCCCCAACTTAAGCTTCCAGTATTTACTGAACTTCAAAACTGAACTTCTAGCTTTGAGTACAAGGCTCTTAACTTCAAAATGCAAATAAACTGTTTGGTTTGTTGATTATTATTTCATTAATATTATTATGGATGCTCCAAAAGTAATGCCTCCTATTTTATTATGGTGGCCTACGGTGCCAGAGGTAGTGGTATGGCAGTAGAGGTTGAGCACAGTGACGCAGTATGTGGTCATTTCAGTAATGGCAACAGTGGTTCACCTCCACTAGTACAGATGTTTATGATTGTGGCATGCAGGCTCTTACTCATCGCTAGTAAAAATGAACATCTAATGGTGACGACTGCATTGAAAAATGGTGCTTTGTAGTTGAGAATTTGCTCTATCAAATAGTGTTATTTTAGTGTTTGTATCTGTTGCATTTCCCATGGAAATAAATAGGAGGCATTACTTTCAGAGCAACATGTATTTTCAGTGTCATGTTTACTGAATGCATTTATGCATTCTTATTATATGCTAAGTTATCCATAGACCACTTGACTTCACCCCATCTTCATTCCCCAAAAACCTCCCTGCCATGCCAGCTCTGAAACATCAGCCCTGCAGAGAAGGACCTGGGGGTCTTGGTGGATGAAAAACATAACATGAGCCAGCAGCGTGCTCTTGCACCTCAGAAAGCAAATGGTATCCTGGGCTCCATCAGAAGAGGGGTGGCCAGCAGGGACAGGGAGGTGATTGTCCCCCTCTACTCTCCTCTTGTGAGGCCCCATCTGGAGTACTGTGTCCAAGTCTGGAGCCCCCAGTACAAGAGAGAGAGCTGTTGGAGAGGGTCCAGAGGAGAGCCACAAAGATGATCAGGGGACTGGAGCATCTTCCCTATGAAGACAGGCTGAGGGAGCTGGACTTGTTCAGCCTGGAGAAAAGAAGGCTGCAGGGTGACCTCACTGCAGCCTTTCAGTGCTTAAAGGGAGACTACAAACAGGAGGGGAATCAACTCTTTGAAAGGGTAGATAACAGCAGGACAAGGGGAAATGGTTTTAAGGTGAGGGACGGAAGATTTAGGTTGAATGTCAGGGTGAAATTCTTTATTAAGAGAGTGGTGAGGTGCTGGAACAGGCTGCCCAGAGAGGTTGTGGATGTCCCGTCCTTGCAGGTGTTCAAGGTCAGGTTGGATGAGGCCTTGGGCAGCCTGGTCTAGTATTAAATGTGGAGATTGGTTGCCCTGCATGTGGCAGGGGAGTTGGAGATTCATGATCTTTGAGGACGCTTCCAATCCAGGCCATTCTGTGATTCTGTAAAAGTTCTCCTAACTGACCATGTTTTTACTGTGAATAATATTTGAGAAGTGGAGGATTCTGCAAAATGGCAAATGAACCTGTGTATTTAAGATGGAAGAAAAAATGGGAATGACATTGAAATATAAAAGGAACCATGAATATGAATTGAGACAGGAAAATTAGTTCTTTTTAAGGGTGACAGCAGGATCCATCAGGAGCTAATGCTGGGTGGCAACAAAGTGCGTAATACTTGGATTTATCTCAGGAAGTGAGAACAACTTAATGAGTAAATAATGAAAATGCACAAAGCACAGGCAATGTAAAGGATTGTATCTGCTGAACTGCCCACACAATGACTCCTCCTAGACTGATGTATGTCACATCTACCTTGATCTAACTAGCAGTCAAGGATAAAGGAATATAGATCCTTATCTCATTACAAAATCACAGAGTAAGTTGTGTATATAATTATGCTTCTAAGACAAAGTGCCTAATTTTTCTAAGTAACAGAAATGTGTTTCTGCACCGGTTTGGTCCCTTTTTGTCAGCTCCCACTTCTTTTTCATTGGAGTCAGCCTTATGTGTTTTCTTGTTCTATTTCAAAAGATAATGTATCAAATGATAACACAGAAATTAAGACTGGAAGTTGGAAAAAGTGTTCCTTCTACTTGAGGGTAAGTAAAAGCATAGGAATGCTGGTAGCAGTTGATACTCTTACAGAGTAGGCTGTACGATAAACTAGGAAAACTTTTGCAGACGACAGCTTAAGATTGTGAAACAAAGGATGTGTTTGTCCAAAGCACTGATATATTTAAGGAGATCTCTGTGCTATATCTATATTCTGCTAATCCCATGATTTATGGAAGAGATCAGGGTTTTTCCCTCGTAGTGAATAATTTGCTGTTTAATGGTGTTTTCGCTTTTCTCTGAAGCACTAGAAGTAAACTGCACCGTAAGCAAAGCTATTGTGTTATTCATAGAGAAATTAAATTCCCCTGGGTTTGGCTTGTGTATCCATGACAAGCTGAAGATTATATATCGACAACCAGGCTTAAAGAGCGAATAGTTAAAAAAAAAAAAAAACCCAAACCAAAACAAAAAAGCAAACAAAAACCCACACATGAGTCTCCATGGTATTTGCTTGAAAACTGTAAAAAATGAAGAATACTTTTGATATTTGCCTTGGAGATTGGTGTTCTTGAGATTTTGTTTTTGTTTCTTTTTTGATGCAGGGGCGGCTAGTGCAATAGTTCCCCATTCATCAAGATTAGAGTAGAAATTTCAGTGTATTAGGATGGTTTTGATTGTGTGTAGTGTTTTGTTTTTACTTTAGCATTTGAAGTACTGATGATTATGCTGGAATGTCAGAAGATCAATGAATGCTAGAACTAATGTAGATCAAAATTAGGAAACCTCTGTTTCTGATCATTGTAGACATGCTTGAAGACTTGGCAAGTTACTCATTAAGCTTCTCCACTTGAAAGCAAAATACTTTTTACATGCAGTTTAAGTAGTAGCAGTTTACAAAACTCCTCAATTTCCAAAATGTTTGTTTAGTGAACTGTCTTGTGTTGTACTTCTGTTGTTACTTTTTGTAAGGAACAGAAGACAGCTTTTTCCACATAATTTCCACAGAAATATTAACAGTGTATGAGATGATTTTTTTTGTGTGTCTTCAAGGGCCTGAGTGAAAGTTTCCATTTTAATAAATGTTTCTATCAATTAAATAAATGCAGATCTCTGATTTCTTAGAGAATATGCTATGCATTTGGTAGACAGCTGAACAGGACTGACTTTGTAAAACCTTCCATACTGGAGACAATGTTAATAAATGCCATTCATATGCTAACAGGAAAATATTATTGAAGTGAGAGATGAAGGTGAAGAAGGAAGTGTAGGGCTAGAATGATATCAGAAGTCAAAGTGATAAGAGGACAGATTTATTTTATGTGATCTACATAACCACAGTTTGATGATTGTAATGATATCAGGAAAATGTTAGGATATAATTTAAAATGTAACTCTAATTAGACTTGAAGAAATATGCATCACATCTGGAAGTGAGATTGGGAAAGGTAGCCAGGAGTCTTTATATTCAGCTAGTATGTGATACTAGCAATGTGAAACAGCTGACCATTGGCTTTCTTGGCAATAGATGTTGTTTAATATTTCTGGCTAGAACAGAGGATGATCTATGGAACAATGGAATAACAAAATCTGTGTGAATAGACCTCCTTTTTACCAAAATAAATTAATATCAAACTACTTCAGAAATTCTTTGAAACAGACTTTCACAAAGTGTTCATTCCAGTAATAACCTCTTTGACAAATACAACAAAGTTACTGTTAGATAGGTAGTTCCATCAGCACGGTGGCAAAAAAAGCAAACTTGACTTTTACAGCTTGAGTTGTACTGGGGAGGTAGATTGTTTTTGTTTTTAATTTAGTTATGGTTGATGGATACAAATTCTCCAAAAAGCATGTAGGCTTCAAATTGTAAATGCAAAACAAAACACAGCATTAAAGAATAAGATAATAATAAAATAATAAGAACTGTCTGAATCTGAAGCCCTGTTTTATATAAGGGCATATCCAGCTTTGCAATTCATCTGTTTGCCAGAATTGCACGTACAACCATTTAAAAGAGGCTTTGGAAAGAGTTGCTTCCCTCAAGTTACCACATTCCATATAACTCAAAAACATCAAAGGAATGCCACAAAAGGCAATTTTTTGCATCCCTTCAGTTTGTTCTCCATTGTTACATTTGAATTTGTACAAAGTTCTTTATGGAATACTTGTAAAGAAACTGGCATGACTAACGATTGAGGGAAAGTCAAGTAATTGTTATCATTGAGGATTAATATGGATGGGTGTCAAACTGCCTTTTCTTCTATCTTAGTCTTGCTTGTACTTCAGGAACTAGTTTTGCTACCTGTCTGCTGTAAAGAAAATCTCTTAGCAATGCCCTTTCTGTTCCAAGTGAAATTTAACAACCATATGTATGTGCTTTCAAAGTTTTTGGGAATGACTATTAGTAAATTAAGGAGCTGAATAAATACCTAGCTAGGAATCCAAACTTCTGTGCAAAGAATATCTCAATAGTGAATGAAGTTAGAATGGCTATTGAACCTTGCAAACAATTGCCAAAGGGTCCTGGATTTTCTTCTGATAATACCTATTTGTGGTGGAAATTTAGGACTAACAGCTGGTTAGGATAAGGATGAAGTAGTATGAATGATGGAATGTATCTTGAATGGATTTCTGACCATTAGAACTGAAAAGCAACACTGCACCATGTAGTCAAATATCTTCATAAAAATGTCTCTTGTTTCTATCTCTTGACTCTTTCAAACTTGATTCTTTTGCTAACTACACTTCATTTTTCAAACATATCTTAATTTTTAGATTGTACTTTACAGTGGCCATTGACATCTCAGAAATTTTATCATTTCCTTTTGCAGAATGAAACCTATTTTTTATGTTCTTCTCTGTAATGGATTAGATAATTGAAGATTCTTTAGATTATTCTGTATAATCTACCTGTATTACTGTATGTTATGGGCTGAAATATCCAAATAATCAGCCTTTTTGAAATGTTCACTTCTGACATAAATCTCCATCTTTATAAAAAAAAAAAAAGTACTAAAGATATTATACATTCTCACTATTTAGACCTACAATTCATATTTCTATCCAAAATCAATGCAGCATATTTAAATTTGGGGTGTTTTGCAAGCTAGAAAAGAAAAGCTTTAATACCTGATTGTTGTAGATTTACCCCTACCTTGTATGGAAAAGTACTTCCATCCTTTATTTTAATTTACTGTCAATACAAATTTTCTTCTGATTTGAAAACTTTGAAATTAGTGCTTATTATTTCTACTGTTACTTTACCATTTTACAGACTTATTTACTTATCTCTCCTTATTGCATCGTTTTAGTGCCAATTACGCAAAATATGATCCATATGTGGATCATGGTTCACATTTGTAAACTATGTAAACACTGTCAAGCCTTATGAGTTTAAACAGTGGGGCTTACTTCTGCTAAGATGTATTCTAAAGTCCACTATAAACAACATGGTTTTAGAATGATAGTAGTTTGTGCAGACCAAGTATTTTATTTTTAAAAAGAAATCTTAAATACAATTGAAGTGTAGCTGACAAAACTTACAGAAAAAGACATCTAGTATTTGACTGTGGGATACAAATTGAATTTATAAAAACCAAAGCTTGTAAGAAGTCTTTTAAAAATGCAGAAGACATTGGGTAGTTCTAGCCTGTGTCAAGCGATGCCTTTTCACATAGAGCCCAAGTATTTTCTAAGAAGTGTGCTGCACAGCACGTCGAGACCTGGAAATATGTTGCCTGTGTAATGTCAAGACCTGACTCAATCAGCAGTTTATCTCTTAGCCAAGAACAGTGGGATCAGAACACCAGGGTGGTGTGCCCTGGCACCTCTGGGTTGTTTTGGAGCAACCTCCTACTGAATAAGCTAAATCTGCTTCCCCTCTCCTCTCGGCTGTGTGCATGGACCACAGATGCAGGCCCAGAGATTGCATGGGTGCTCACCTCCACCTGTCGTCTTCATTGTGCGGGGGGACGCAATGGGAGAATCGCCACAATTTGTCTGTAGCTGGTATTAAGCTGTCAGTGAATATCTAAATCACTTCCTTTTCTGTCACTTCATCCGTCCACTACATCCTTCGAGACACAACACCATTCAGAGAGAGCCACCAGAAATACCCCCTGAAATTATATGTAAATCCGGCAATTCATCATGCTCTGTGTAGTACAGGTCTAATTCTTCCTGCTAGGCTCCAATCTGCTGAAACATTACTCTGATATACAGTACAAAAGCAGTAACAAAGATGTTCATATTGGCCCATTGTGAGCTGGTGGCAGGGAGAGAAATCAATGAAGCCACGGGGACAATGGCTGCCGTTTAAACAGGCTGCAGAAATTTGCTAAGACTTGGACAAAAGGCCTGTGCTGAAAAGCAGGCTGCTGCAGCATTCCTCAAACCCCATTATGCCTCCGAAACAATCCCCACTCAGAGGGTGGATTTGCATCTTTAATAGGGTTCAAGCCCTGTTTGTGAAAGGCTTTCGCTAGACCTGACCCCGTCTCTCAAGACCACATTGATACCCAGCGCTTGGGCCTGCCCCATCCCGCGCAGCCCGCAGTGGTATCATGGGAAAATGCGCCTGCTTAAAGGCAGCCGAGGAAGGCAAAAAAAATTAAAGGCTTGAGGCAGTTTTGGTGGTACTTAGCAGGGAAAATTACTTTGGCAAATAATGGAGCCTACTGCTGGTAATTACTGCTAACAAGCTTCCCCCAACCCAAATGTGACACTTGGACTGATGTGAGAAAAGCTGATATGGGCCAAGCTTATTAAGCCTGAAAGAAAGGAGACTCTTCTCTATGAAAATACAGCACTTGGAACCTGCAAATCCTGTAATCTAGTGTTACCAATTATCCATTAAAACAGAAAACAGAGCTGTAATATTTTAGGTTCTTTCTAATGTGTGCAGTGCCAGATGCTCTAATCTGAAGCGATTTTAAATAGTTGTGGTTTTTTTTTAATTCATGTGCTTCCGTTTAAACTGAACTTGGCTTTATTTATTCAGTCTTCTTCTGGAGATAGACAACAATCTGTCTTTAATGGGGTTGTGTTAATGACATTGTTCTACATTTTCAGAAAACAGAGTCCTTACTCCCAGAAAAGATATTTTGAATCAGCTGAAAACCTCTTCAAACCTTCCTGTGTGTGCTTTGTCTCCTGAAGTGTATTTTTTAATATAAAATAATCTGTTGTTTTTTGTTTTGTTTTTTTTTTTTGAAGAAAAATAACTTGAAAGCACACGAATGTCTTCTATAACTTATTGAGAGTACTTGAACTGGTTATTCAGTTATTTTGGAGAAGACTGTCCAGAAATAGGACTTAACCTGCTCAGGTCAATAAGATATTACATTTATTATGTTTTTCACTGAAAAGGCGATGAGGGTACAGGCTGCCTTCAGTAGCTGTGGATGCCCCATTGCTGGAGTCAATTGAGTCCATGCCAGATGGCAATCTGGGCAGCCTGATCTAGTGTTTGATCTAGCATTTTGCAACCCTGTCTGTGGCAGAGGGTTTAGAATTAGATGATCTTTGAAGTCCTTCCCAACCAGAGCCATTCTGTGATTAACGTCAGAAGGTCATAAATAATGTTGTCCCCTGTGCCCCTGCCACTATGCGTTGCATTAGGTGCTAACATTTTTTGCACTAAGACCAGCTCATCTGCATGATGCTCGCTTTTTTTAGAGGTTCCCTTTTGCTGCATTGCTGCCACTGAATTGTATTCAGTTAACTCCAGCTACTAAAAGGAGACTGTGGAAAAGAAGGAGACATACATGTAGGAAGTGCACCAGAGGCACTAGTAACAGGTTGCCACAGGGGAAATTCAAGTTGAACTTAAGAGGGAAAGAAAAGTTAAGCCCTGAAACAGACTTGAAGAGGCTGTGAAGAATCTATATCCTTGGACAGCTTGATAGCTTGGCTATGCTGAATGTTCAACTTTCTGATCTATCTTTGAAGCTGGTCCTTCTAGGACCAAGAGTTTGGACTAGGTGACTTCCAAAGGACCTTTCCCACCTAAGCTTTTCTGTACACCTATGGAATTTACCTTTCTATAGCTTGCTCATTATTTCCGTTTTCTCTCCTTCTGTGCTGTGATGATAACTGAGCAGGGAGATTACAGGCTGGATGTCATAAAACAGGAATTAGAGTTAAGAGATGAGAATTCACACCTGAAACTTTTGCTGAAAACTACCTCTGGTGTGTAGTATTCCAATGTGCAAAATTTGCATTTTTGCTGCTCCAGAGAAATACTGATCAGCATTCTTTTGTTTTGTTTTGTTTTTAATTTCAGAAAATTTATTGTAGTCATATCTTTAGAAGCTTGGATTTCAGAAATTTTCTGAGTATATGGTTTGATGGAAGTAGTACTTGCACTTGTGGGCCCCTTATGAATCAAAGAGAGCAAGATGGGCCTTTAGGAATGTCATAATTATCATTTTTATGGAAAACTATTTGGGAACGCATCATAGTGTGGTCTTTATGAATTTTTAGAGATACAGTCTCTAACTGTTCTTCAACAAGCATTTTGGATAAAATCAGTCACACTGATGCATCTTTATGAACTTCACCATTGGCTAGAGAATGATAAATGTAGATTGCAGGGCTTTTCTTTTAAATAAAAAAAGGCAAAATATACTGTGTCAGTGGATTTAAACATAATTTTGGATTCCTGAATTATTTAAGTCCAAAATAAATAAAATATTTGTGTCTATATAATGTTTCATTTATATCGCTGAATTGCACAGTACATATAAGAATGCATTAACTGTTATTTTGTAGAATGTTTTGTCTTCCAAGGCTTAGATTTGGAGACCTACTCTTTCCCTTTGTGTTTGGGGAAGCTGTTATATAGATATAAGATGGAATCTCATTACTGTGTATAATTGTAATTATGTAAATAAGGTTACTTCTGTCTGTCTCATGTTCAGAAAGCCAAAGGAAAATGTCGATGATCGAGTTAGCGTGGTGAATTCAAAGTGACTGTGAACATATCTGCTGAACTTTTCCTTAACATTTCTAAAATTCTTTCTTTTCTAAACATGTGACTAGAATTCACACTGACCAACCGCTATTCTTTTATTCGCTTTTGCAGAATAGTGATCAGTTTACTCATCTAATTTAAAAAAAAAAAAATTAGCAGAAAAAAAGAGAATCTTTGCAGGAAAGTGAGAACAAGAGCATAGTTTTAGTGGCTTGTTTTTATAATAAAGAGCCAAAAATACCAAAGCTGTGAGAGGAAGTCATGATAACAGGAGTCCCTCCACCATGAGCAGAGGAGGGGGAAGCCCAGCCTTCTGAGTAGCTCGGTGCCAGCAACCTAGCAGAGTGCCATGGGCAGCGGGGGGAAGCAGCGAGGAAGTGGGCCAGGCCCTGGCTGCCTAAGCCAGTGTGGCTGTCCCTCACCACGAAGCAGGACCACCCCAGGCATCAGGCACTACTCCAGGGCCAGGCAGGACATAGACCCAGCATGTGTGGGCTGTGCAGGGCTGCAGCACAGACAGGGCAAACTCCAGGAGCTGGGTGGCCCTGGGCCCGAATCCAGCCGTGGCAAGCAGCACTTGGGCCCTAATGGAGGAGTACCTCATCCTGTGTGTTAGCATACCTTGCCCTAACGGGAGAGCTGTGGTAACTGCCACAAGAGGCAAGTATCATCACATGTGGTCATATACTAACCTACCTCAAGCAGAATTAACTTAAAGCAAATGGCACAGCACTGTGGCAGCCCAGCAACTGAGGAGTGGGTGTGGAGGGAGAGAGCAATGGGACCTCGAGCTGGGTTACCATGCAGCATGATATATTGGTGGATTCACCCTGTTAGTGGTTTTATGTTTGTAGCTTGACTGTCTTTCTTTGTGAAGAAAGGTGTCTGATTGGGTGTGAATCTCCTCTGGAAATTTAGTTGATTTTGTGAGGGAAATTTAACACCTGGGTAAAACATGGAATTGGTTTCCATTGACTGAATCTTAAAATACATTGTGAGGTGGAGTCAGCATTGTTGTTTGCTCATGCAGATGAGAAAATAAAGGCACGAAGAGGGGAATTCACTTCTCAAGGTCATTTGACTAAAGCTGGAGTTGTGTTTGGGTATAAAATCTTATCTCCTCACTCAGTATCTGTTTTTCCAATCATATTTTTGTATCAGTCATGACCCTCCTTCAGCAGCTCTATAAGATTCATGTGTTTTTCTTCCTGAGGTCTCAAGAAGCCCACCAAGTTCTCTCTTCCTTTGCTTTTTACATGAGAAATACTGTATCTTGCATTCAGACAGATGGTTTACTTGAACTAGAACAAAATTTTCACAGGTGTTAATTGAACAGAGAAGAAATATAAGCACAGTTTATTTGGGAATGCTGGTAGATTAAGTTACATTTACTGATATCCTGAGCCTAGGGAACGTGTGCATATTTATTGTGAGCTGGTGCGGCATAGTGATTTGAAGTTTCACATTTATGCTAATGCTCTGAGTTAACTTTGAGTTGTGCTATCTGTAGGACAGATCACACATTTATTCAACCTTCTTTCTTCCTGCTGCTCCTCCCTACCACCTCCCGGTATATCTCATGGATAATGCTGAGCTTTTGCATTACTCATGGAGGGAGGAATTCAGGAGGTAGACAGAAAGTGGATTTCTATGTGAAAGCAAAAACTTTTATTCTTTGGATGAATTACAGATTATTAACATCTCTTAAAAATGTGCAATAACACAAAATAAAACTGATCACTTTTTCTATCATTGCACAATAGAACAGTGGCTAAAATGTAAGGCTAAACCTTCTTATTACATCTGCAAGAAAATTGCATATCTATTGTACGTAAGTCACATAAGATATTACTTTAATATTCTCACGGCAAAAACTAATTCAGTACCTTTCCATCTATTTACCCTAATGTGCAGCAGTACAGTAGCTGACTACTAGCTGAATGTATGAGTCTTCAGTTTTTGATGAAGCCTTTTTAATTGTTCAGGACAATGTTTATTCGAATGACCTAGAATCAATAGAACTGTTTGGCAACAGCAATTGGTATTTAATTCTGCAGTGGAGGGAGGCAGTTCTCCTTCCTTCTAATACAGAGTTTTTTTCTGTCATAGGTAAATGTATTATTCAGATACCTCTTAAATGAGTTCAATCAAATCTCGTGTATCCTTAGAAGCAGGCAAAGGGGAAAATAATTATCTTTTGTTATCTTTCACATGCAAGTACGTCTTCTCAACTGTTACCTTCTAGCCCATGCTGTTGATAGGACAAGGGTTTTAAACTGGTTGCCCAGAGAGGCTGTAGATGCTCTGTCCCTGGAGTTTAAGGCCAGGTTGGATGGGCCCCTGGGCAGTCTGATGTAGTACTTGATCTAGTAGCTGGCAACCCTGCCTGTGGCAGTTGGGTAGGAAATTGCTGATCCCTGAGAACCCTTCCAGCTGAAACCATTCTATTATTCTAATCTTTAAACTGAAGCTGTGAGGTATTAGAAAGAGCCATTTTGCATATCCTGTGATTAGCCAGCAGAGTAACTGTCCTGTCCTGAAAGGGATAACCTGTTATCTGACCACTGAGGGGATGAGTCACAAACCTGCTGAGCAGCTGTTGGCAGGAGCTGCTTTTTTGAGTGAGGGCAGATGCACGCTGATGCCCAAGATGGGGGCTTTTCTGAATTCTGCAAAGGGGGGAAGGGAGGGGAGGGTGTCCTCTGTTCTCATTTCCTTTCACAGATCCTTTAGAAATATTCTATTTAGACTGTTAATTACATTTGTAATATTACTTCAAGCATTCGCTACTAAAATCTGAGTGTGGGAACATGAGGTTATGTAACTCCTGAAGTACTTTTCTCACTCACAGTTGTTTAGGAAATTGGACTTCTGATTCTTCACATTTCATTAAAAATTTGGGCTTGTCCTGGCTAACAGAAGTGTTTATGCCTTGCAGGATTGAGCAATAAGCTAGGTAATATTATGAGTAGGAAACAAAATTAATGCCAGTCATATTTGGGAATATCATTTTCAGCAAGCATCACCACAGGTATGATCAGTAAAAGAAATGTATTGTTGGGATAAGTAATATTAAATACTAATTTAGGTTACTGCTCTATTAAATGTTTAAACCCTTCTCTTGAATTGTTCTTTCACCCAGCACTCTCCCATCACCCTTTTTAATCCTCCACTTTAGAAGTTAGAAATGGCTTCACTTGGTTTAGTTTGTAGCAAACAAGAAAGCCAACGTCTACATATGAACTTGAATTTCAGATCATAATAACATTTCTTCACTTTGAGGATTTTCCTTCTCACAAACTGGACACCTTTGTTGAAGAGAATAAAGAGAGAGGGCTTCATACCGAGAAGGGACTGATATCATTGGAGAACAACACTCTCTACAAACGACATATTGTACAGGCAGACACAAAATGGGCTTTCATGCAGAGTTCTGTCAGTGTCATTCAGCCCTGCCTGAATGGACAACCCTCTTGTGATTTATCTTCCATTCATCAGTCAATACCCAGTACTTTTTCAGCAGTGATGGATAAGATCTCTTGCTAAATTGACTACTGCCCGCTGAGCATTGTTGAGCCTGAGAACTGAAGAGGAAGGCGAAGCTTAACATATCTCACGTGGAGCTGCAGGTTATGAAAGTTGCAGGATGACATTGATGAGCTTAGAAAAGCATCTACTTAATATTGGATCCCATGGAAAAAATAAGACTGTCCTGTTCTAGTAATGCTGTATAAACTAATTTGCATTTTTGCTGATATTTGTGCAAGAAGGATTTGTCTATGCTTTAAAACTTTTTTTTTTTTTTAAATACCCTTTCAAAATTGCATGCTTCACAATACTAAGATATTTTTTTTTAAATCATCTACATTCTTTTCAGAAGAGGTAGTGATAACGGAAGACAAAAATAAAAATAGATAGGCTGTATAGTGTCTTTCTGTATGAAAATATATTTCATCAAATAGACCATTTGTTCCTCTGTAAATCCTTTCTGAATATATTCAGTTTTAATATTTGACATTGGAACACTTCCTCCTTCATTGACCTCATTCAGCTTTGCTGTCCTTTCCTACAGCAACAGAGTGCTCATAAAGCTGTTCATGCTTCGCTTCTTTGTATTACCTGGGTTCTGATATGTAGCATCCAGTGTTTTCTGAACCCTAGTCATAAAAGAAAGGTTTCCACTTTTTCAGCCAAACTGCTGTATCATAAATACTAGTGGCTTCTTCAGTGCAGTATGAGGATACTGGAGGTATGTATGGGAAGGAAATTTTACCTTTTTATTTAGTTTGTGCTTTCAGGTTGAGGTCAAGAATATTTACATGACAGCACAATATAATTAAGCTAAACACATTCTGAGCAACAAACATAACACAACTTCTAGACATATTGCAGGGCATGCACATAGTTGAGCAGAAGTGTCACAGGGTTGAGGTAAATGAGCAGAAAATACTTTGTCTGAACTGCCATAACATTTATTTGCATCTTAAGACCAACAGCAACCCTTTTCATTACTGAAGTAGAGGGAGTAAGATTTCCGTGAAGGAACATGGCAGTTCAGGTGCAAAACTGTGGAACTCATAAATCCTTCCTATACTGAGGGACCTGACAATGGTGGAAAGAGAAAGCACAATCATTTTAGAAACTTTAGTTAGACCTAGCTGATGATGCACGCCAAATCCCACCTTTCCCAAATAACTGGCAATTGTAGTTCTTAATTTTGTGCCTTACCCATTTCTGTTGTTCTTGGACATGTCTGCATTTAGCTCCCCTATTGAATATAACAATTTGATGAATATAGAGCTGAGTTTGGTCCACATTCATTCAACTTATGAATAAGTTTCCGTACAGGAGAAACTCCCCCATCACATCAGACAAGGAGATTGAACTGTATTCTAGGTGAATTTATCATTTGTCTTTTTCCAGAAAACTGCTGAATTAATGTCAGCAATCTTCTAAAAAAAAAAAAAAAAATTCAAGGTAGTTGGTAGAACCTGCTTTGAACACAATTTTAAAGTACCTAACTAATCTGAGAAACTTAAATTCATGGGATATAAGTATTTATTGCCAATTTAATAGTTCATTTCTAACATTTTATTGCAGGACATAGGACACTAAAGTAACTCAAATAACCTCTTGTGAGAGAAAGAAGGGGGGAAAGGTTTAAAAAAAATTCTGCTGACAGTAATGTCTATTTCAGATACTTAAATATAATGATGCCAGTAGGTGCTGCTTGAATATTACCAGCTATAGTCATTTTGGAAGATGTTCTTTTGTTTTAGGAAGATCATAAGTACAGTGACATGTGATATATTCAGTGCAAATGAGTACTTAAAGCAGCAGCTGCTAAGAGATTAAACAGTTATATAAAAACTTCTTATGGTTTTATACAAATTATAGCTGTCTCCAGCTAGTCTAGTTTTATATGCACCTCTTGTGCAATTTTTTAGATTTTTCCTTGGGAAAGTCAGCTAAAAACGTTTAAGAATAAAGAGTTGATTTTTATTTTCCAGAATACCAAGATGTCCTTTTCAAATCTTCTCTTGTGTCATCAACTGGGTGGAAGACTGCCAAAATATACTGCTTGGTTTCTCTCCTGGGCTTAGAGTAGCCTGTGATCAATTCATCAGCTGTGTGTACGTATAAAAGGGAGCCTCTTCCAGAAGAGGGCCTCTGGCCATACTGTAAGGAATTTTTTGACATATTTTTATCTAAACTGTCTTGTAGTTCTCTACACTGCCACTTTTAACGATCTTACACTCAAGTTAGTGTACCCTCTGAGATCCTGCTTGGTGGATGGATGAGTACTCTGAGCTTTCAAAGTCTGAACTTCTTGGAGTGAATTTCTGGTATTGCCTTTCCAGGCCAGAATTCCACAAGGCTTCCCACAGAACTGGTGCTCCAAAACTTGTGGCCTTGTAGGTGGACTGCAGGGACTTTGTAGCTCTAGTGAAAGATGATTCTCTCTGAAACAGCACTTCAAATAATTTGGAAGTAGAAATGAAACTTGTCAAAACAAATGTGTATGGGAACTGCTGAGTCACGGCCTGAACCTCTGATTGATCACCTAAGGTGAGCAATGAGTCAACCAGGGAAGAACAGGTGAAGGCAATTCTCCTGTGCTGCTGGAAGGGGTGCAGCCTGGCTCCACCTCTCCTAGACCTATTTAAGAGCTGGCTACTAAGGGGGAAGGGTCTCTTCTGGAGATCTGCTCTGCTGGAGTTTTGTGGGTGAGCCCAGGATAAGGGTAAGCCTTCCATTTGTTCTCTTTTGTTATCATAGTCTATTTTGCCTAACTCTCTTGTTTATTTTGTGATTATAACACCCTAATATTCTTTGATTATGCAAAATGCTATACCTCACTGCTTCTTAGCATTTTCTGGCTACGTAATTTCATATTTTCAAGGTCTTGAAGATAAATTTCATTTTCAAAATGTTGATATTTATTCAGTCATGGACTCTAATGAGCCTTAGAACCATAAAATCATTGAGGTTTGAAGATCCATCAGGCCATTTCCTCCATGCCCACTAGCTGTCTCTCAGTATCACATCCACGCATTCCTTGAGCACCTCCTGGGGCGATGACTCCAGCACTTCCCTGGGTAACCTATGCCAATGCCTACATTTCTGAGAAGAAAGTCTTCCTAATATCCATAGTGTCATGCATGGGCCTTGAGTACTATGATCCTGGATTCACCTTTGAGATACTGGGTGTATTGATGCCAGATGAAATGCAACAGACCAGAAGGGGCAAGAACATTCTGAGCAGCAAGCTGGCTGGTCTGATTAATAGAACTTCAAACTAGATTTGATGAGAAAAGCAAGTGTATTTCTAAGTGAGAGAGAAGAGGTAGGAAACACTGTCACTTCAGGAGCAAGCAAGAAAAAAATTCAGATTTGTATCAAAGGAATAGAGCAGGGCACCTCCAAGAAGGGAAGATGGCTGATAGCCCACCCCAAGTGCATCTAGATTAGTTAAAGTCATGAAATGCGCTCTTTCTCAAACAAATTTGCAGTTATTTTATATGCTTAAATGATTTGTTTTGAATTATTGAGTCACATATTTATAAAATGTCATACAGGAGAAAGGAGTACTTTTATCTGCTTTTCAAGAGATAAAACTTTTTAAAGCATAAAGAGATGTTTCACTGAAGTTGAGATTCTCAGATGCCAGACACCTTAATGAACAGAGCACTTTTTACTAGCATTACATTGGAATCTTTTCATTTTTCTATGTTATATTCTCATGTTTCCTTTCCTGGATGCAGCAAAGAGGTTTTAGCTATTTTTTGTTTTTCACTCTGGATTATCCAGCTGCTTAATTGGATGAGGGGTGTGCATGTTGTTTCAGCTAGTTAATTTCTGGAGTATTAATTATTTGATAAGCTCTCGTGAGGATTTAGGCTTAAGGACTCCCATAAATTTGAATATTAAAAGTTTAATAAAATAAATACAAAAAGTTAGCTTTTTTCTTCTTTTTTTTTTTTTTTTTTTTCCTTTTGACAGCTTTGGAAATGAGGTGGGTAATTAGGAGGAAAGCACTCCATGTAATTTGCAAGAGAATAGCGCAGACAGAAAGAAGGATGACATGTTTGTCCTCTCCCTTCAGAAATTAAAGTCTATGGGAAGGAAGGCAGTGTGACTAAAGAGCTACATCTTGGATCTGATTTCTACATTGCCCCAACATAAATGTTAGGGCAAAGGCTTTTTAATTTTGAGTATCTCTGGGGGAATTGCCTGCTGTCTCTTTCGAATTGCTCCATTTCAGTCATTTTCCTGGTGTACTTGTGCTGAAGTTGGCATAAAAGCCTTCACAGGGCTGAGTAAATAAACATTGTCCATTGTTTCAAGATGAACATCTGTACCTTAGTTTTCTATGGCCTTGCTAGTGCTTGAACACCGGTCAGGATTTCCACGAATGTTTACTAAACTGGGATGACAAAGAGATTTCAGTAGGAAATTTATTCACTCTAGGTCTCTTATAGGTAGAAGATTGCAGAATTTTCACAGTTATTTTCCTTGAAAGTTTTGGTTATTTTCTGCTAAAACAAGGGGAACAGAGAATTGTAGAATTCCAAGTTATATTAATAAACTTTGCCAAAAATTCAAGAGAAATGGTGTCAAAACATAAAAGTTTAAGGAGGGTTCACTCTTGCAGCAGTGGGTTTGTAAATAAAGTTTTATTTCACAGTATTTTCCTGTTTATATAAGTGTTAATAGTTTCAATATTCCTTGGAATGAACAGCTGTGTTGGAACAGTTCCAGTAATTAAGCTCTTCAGAGTCGCTCCTAGGCCTTGATATTGAAATGTTATTAATTTGAATGTGGAACAAGATGATTTTTATTTAGTGGCATTGATGTTCTGTGCTTTAATTTAAGGTAAATACCTGCCATTGAGATGGTACATTTTCAGCTATCATTAATTGTTAATGAATTAACAGCATGTTCCATGTTTCTCCGTATTGCTTTTATGATGTATTTTCATATGGGTCATCACCCCAATTATCTGTACAGTTACTCACAAGATATAGATGATAACACTGAGTGTTTGCAGATAAACATATCTGGAGAGTCAGTTAATTTGCTTCTGTCTCCAGGCAATTGATGATAGCTTTACAAAACCAGACCACCAGTATCAGGATGCGGTATTAATTACAAAAGTACTGCCATGTTTTTCCAAGAAGAAGTTTACAGAGCTACATCTTTCACTGTCGGTGTTAATTTTTCCTTTATTTTGGTTGGTCTTTACACATCTGATGTTCAGGGTACAAAATAATTTCAAGATGTAAAAGCTTCTCTTTAAACATCTAGCTGTTCGTTAATAGGTCAAATAGAGGGAAATGGAGCTTTTTTTCTTTTCCTTTTGAAATTGCATTGCTTTCATTTTTTAATAGTGTGGAAATTTGAATTTGTTCTCAGTAAAGGTAGTTTATTCCTGTAAGTACTAGTAGTTAGGAGTATAATTTTAAAGAATAAAATTTGCATCATCTCCCAATGTAGATAGGTTTCGGTTTGCTTGCTTGACAAGAAATGGGTGCAGAATTATTTTTATTTTCAATTCTTTTAGCTTTTGAGTCGTTTTTTCCAAAGAAGCCGTTAGATATAGATTATGGAGGGAACAGCTTCTACTGATCTCTTAATCTCAGATTATAGAAATAATTATTGTGAGGAGCTCATACAAAGCATAAATAAAAATACAACACTACTGTTCATATTTTCTATTGTATGCAATAAAACCTTAACATAACTCAACTCCTTGTGTCCAAACTAGAGGATAACAGAAACAAGGTAAATGAACAATGGACTTGATGTTTAAGTTTCTGTAATGCTTATTGGCCATAGCTTTTCCGTCAAATATTTATGTTCCTCAGGAAATCATACTCATATCTACAGCAGTTATACATTTGGAGTACTCCGAAGGAGTTGCAAAAATAATTATTTATAATAAATTGGAAATGATGTATTTACCATTTAAGCACTTTTTGACACATCTGATCTCCCATACAGAGAAATTCTTTCAGTCTCCCTTTAATATTTCCTCTACTGTGACTAATTTCTGCTCTTTGTGTTTGCTTGTTAGCTAGGATCTAGAATGCTTATTCAATAGTTTTAGTGTTTTGGCAGCAAAATCTACCTCTAATAATTTTTCAGTATCAGTCTATTAATACGTATTTTTCTTCCTTTATTTAAAAATCATCTCTTGTGGTGACCACATTCATTTTTTCATTCTATTAGAAAGCATGGTCTACAGAAGTCCAAGGTTCTTTGCAGTACACGAAATGTAAGGTTGGCAAAAATCTAACCCACTGTTTATGCACAGTGATACTGAAGGGAGGAAGGGCTGTTCTGAGGTATCAATGTACTGTGTGGACTAGATTAGGTTGCTTATGTAGCTTCTCTATAAAATCAAATACCTTGTACAATTGTTTTCTAATTTTGGCCTCAGGTAAAAAGTGTCATTTGTTAAAATATCTTGCAGTTATGATTGGTAAAAGTTAATTAAATGAAATTATAGAAATCTTCCCTGAAAATCACTTCAACCTCTACCGCCATATCACCACCATCTGCCTCCAATGTCATGGGTGAACACAAAAAAATAGGAGCCATTACTTTCAGAGCATCCCTTCTGCGTCCATGCTCAAAAGGCATGAATCTCACACTGAATCTTCTTTACTACAGTTTAAGTTTGAAAGATTGAACTGAAATATTAAATATTATGAGCCCTGGAAATTTTTTAGATGCAGACTTGAGAGGCTTTAAATACAGCTTAGACAAACACCTGTATTAAAATTAATAACTTGCTTCTTAAAAGGCAAAGGATAGGATATTTGTTACTTCTCAGAATCAAAACCAAGAGCTAAAAGAAACACATTGCATCTTTAGAAATGTTTATTGCTGCTATATTTTACTTTGGGAGAATGGAGTAAATACAGAATTTGTACATAAAATCATACGGATTTTTTTCCCCTTGAAGCTCTCCATCAAATGTAAACGTATCTGGGCAAAATTTTCCAATGGAGAAAAATATTATCATTGAAACACCTTTTCCTATATGACTATTTTTTCAATATTTATCAATTGCTATATTAAAATTTAACCTAAAGTGTTACATTTGGAATTGTGCATGGGGCTAGAATTCTGTAGAAGCAGCTACTCGTTCCCTAATCATTAATTCCATGAGTTTTCTGTAAGAATTGGATTAAATTCCTCCAGGAGTAGATGGTTTCCTTGGCTGCAGTTGTTTGTTTTTTGTATTATTATTTTTTTAATTTTAAGTATAGCTTTCTCAATCCATTGATAGCAATGAAACTTGTTTAGAGGAAAGGACTATGGAGGAGAAAAGATTTCATTACTCATGAATCATTACATTTGTCAGTTGGCAAAGAGAGACTTCCTCATTTATCCCTTGAATGAAATTAGCTCCAGCCTAGCTTTAGTTAGAAAACCTAAATTACCTTGGCATCTATCTGGTACTGTTTATACATGCACTTAAAATGGCAGATGGCATTTTATTAATAGCAGATGAACTGAGTCTTTCAGGATAATTTTTTTCTGTGTTTGTTTTCTTTGAATTAAAAATGGCACCTACCTGCATAGTTTCATGATGCTTGTGTAGTTTTTCTTTATTAACAAACAGTAACATCATAACAACAAAAAATACCTTAGTGTTGTTTTAAGATGCTTCCCACATCTGGCTCACTGAAATTTTCTAGTGATGACCTTTATAAAGATTAAGTTCAAGGATTTTTAGTGGAAAAATCTACGCATAAATTTATTATATTGTATAAAATGAACTGATGCTCCGAAACTCATGGAAAAACTTTTTATTTTCTGGAACATTGGAATAACCACTTAAATATAGTAAGATTAATTGTCTTCTATATATGTTAGAGAATGAGTCCAATCCTATCTAGAGATACCAAGAAATCTTCCTGCATTTGGCTTTGGTAAATCCTTCTATCTCTAGTAAGGACATATGATAGATCACTTTGTTGTTGCTTTCTAACTCTCCTTCCCCCTTTGTATCCTGAGTAGAAAATTATGGCAATTCATGTAATTACTGAGACAAATATGAACTTTGTCTTTTATCTGTGCAAATTCTGTCTAGTATATTGATAATAGTATTTCCTGTTTAAATCAGAGAGTTTGGCTTCATTTTAAAGGATTATGAAAGTTGTTTGAAACTTAAAATATGGCTTTCTACTTGAACTGTCTGTGTTAGCTTCTTCATGCTGACTAGCGGGTCAAAAATAGACTACTCTTGATTGTAAAGTTCCAAGTTCTTGCCCTACCTGAGTGAGTTGTAAAACTCTTTGCAGTTCCAGTTTCATTGCAATTACTCTATTGCTGTGAATAAGCTTCAGTTCTGAGGAAAAAGTATTCCCGGTTTTATTAGAAAATTCAGTCCTGATTTTAACTACAGCTCTCAATCTGCTTGTCCGTGGCATCCTGGACTCTAAAAGAATCCCATATCAGAGTCTGAACCATTCAGAGAGGTGTGGGAGGGACTGAAGAAGAAAGACTTCCTTGTGAAAGAATGATTTGGGGTTGCTTCTGTAGCCTAAACTTAGGTACCTCACCTTGTGCCTATGTGTTTTTCATTGCTTTATATACTGATATATTTGTACTAATATGGATTTGAGCATTTGACTGAAATTTCCTCTGAGACACCACCGAAGTTTTCAGCACTCAGAATTGCACCAGTTTCATCCCATAGGATCAACATTTAAGAGCATGAAGGAAAGGCATTGATTCTAAATAGCTAACAACTAATAACGAGATAAAGTTCTTCTTCCAGTAAAGCTGTACTCTTCCCAGAAAAAAAAAAAAATCTAAGTATTCATTGGAACTCACTCTGCACTCAAAACAATTTTGTACAAATCCTGAAACAGATTCTTGGTCTGCATTTCACTCTTCAGTAAAATTTAGTAACTGTCTGCAAGACAAGTAAGAAGAACAACATAATGAGTAAGCACAAAGCACCAAGTGCTAAAGTTAGAAAAAAACAATGAGGAAAAGCAAAAATAAGACTGATATGTTTATGTAGCTTCATCTGTGTAACAGAGTTGTTTAATGATAGAGTAAATTCCATTTTTGTAGGAAAAATATCTATGCAGATATGGAGGCATTCATTTTAACTACAAAGATCTTTGAGACACAAACTGTTGAAAGTTTGCAAAGTATTTTTGGATATGGGCTGTATGCTTTTCTTATTCTTGAGCTAGAGATATCCTGTGGGTCATTGGGATGAGATGCTGGTCAAGAATGGTCTTCTATATTACTATGGCTGCTCTACGTTCTTAAGAATGTTGGGTATTCTGTTAGTGCAGGCCAGCAAGTTATGCATGTGAAGATTGATTCCTTTAAACACAGCTGAATAATTCAGCAGGAAGGTTTAGATTGGATAAAAGACTGAAAATTTGGATGTCACCTAAGGTCCAAATACTGATATTCCTCAGTGCAGATCAGGAAGACAATACAGCAGGAGGAGAACAGATTTTAAGAAGAGAATAAATCTGAAATAAATTCAAAAAGTAGCAAAATATAAATTCTCTATTGAAAGGTATAAACATAACGTGCAAAATTTGCTAACATTTTATGTTCTTGCTTCAATATCTGAGCTCCCTCACAGTGTGGTGCTTCTTCCTTCTGTCCGGTCAGAACTTCTCCAGTTGCACCTTGTGTTCTGCCTTTTCCCTTGAGTCCTTTTCCCTTGAGTAGGGAAGTGTGAACCTTTGGTAAGACAATGATTTTGTCTTCCTTTAAACTCTCTTTAGGTAATGAAAGACTAAAAGTACATTCTCCCTTAGAAGTGCTTTCCCAAGCTCAGTTCTTTGCATCTTCTTGATGCAAACTTTGTTAAAAGTTGCACTCTTTTTGAATTCCTGTAAAGTACAAGAAATAAAAAGTCTGTGGAAATGCATGTTTTGCTACAGAGAAGATCGGGTAACTCCAGTAAATGAATACTCATCAAATGGAGGGTCTCTGTTTCACAGTAGGAGTTCTTGAAGATCCTTTAATTTGATAGTTACTGATAAATGCCTATCCTGCTCTAGGTTAGACCAAGCTTCTTGATTATTCTATCGTGCCACTGACCCGTCACTGGTGCTGGTTAATTGCTTCATTTACTTGGTTTCCACTTTCCAAATACACATGGAAAAAAAAATCTGGACTCCTATTATATGGGACATCAATATTTTACTCAAATAAAAAGCAGTTTTTCTTCATATTAGTTCTGCAGCGAGCACCAGTGCTCACTTTCTTTAAGTGTCTTCCTGTCATGGTTTTGTTATCTTGCCCACGTGTGATATGATGCTGTAAAGGAAAACCTTCTGCTGACTTTCCCTTCCTTCTGGAGGTATCTGGAAATGGGAAGAATCTGATTTGCAACCTGACTTCTGACTTTATTCAGATCTAGGGGTTGACAATACTTTGGGGGAATGTAGTGCAAAGCATTTGTTGTAAAATATTATTGACATTTCCGCATTATTCTCTTTGGAAATCCTTAATGTCAGCCAGATTATACACATGAAGAAACTCATATCCATAGTATTTGCTTTTTTCTTTTTATCTGCTATCTTACTACTATAGGCATATCTCAAATGCTTTCAAGGTAACGGGCCACACATACAGAATGTTTTCAATGGCAACCATTTATGGTTTACACAATGGAAAGTTTGCTACTGCTCAAGAAGTGTTACAGTACTTGGATGAAGTCAAATCTATCCATGTTACTGCCACATCAAAGTCTATAGAAATTAAATTTTGCAAAGTTTAGCTTCCGTGGGCAACACTAGAAGGTCTTGTTTCACAGTTTATGCATTGTTAAAATGATGCTAATCAGGAGTCTTACTGTTCCCTAGATTTACTCTCGATGTATTCCTAGTTCTAAATTTCATGTTACCATGCATTCTTCCAGCATCTGCAGGGTGGTTCTAAAAAGAGAAAATCTCTGTGTTGTGTGAGTGAGCAAAGTTTTTGTTGACTTTTTCAAATTTACCTCTTCTTGAGTATCAGCTTCACTGCTTTGAAACATGAAAAGGAAGTTGTGAAAATATATTTTCCTGTTGTTCCTGTAGCAGCTCAAATATAGCTCATTTGTTCTAAAATCTCTGATCATTATTCAAGCACAAGTGTTATGTACTTTTCCAGCTCCTGAAGGATAAGAAAAATTATGACAAAAGAATTTATAAAAAAAACTACTAAGAAATGGTTAGACCTAGAAAAAGTGAGTAGTTCAGTGTACTGAACAGTGTTCAGTACCTGAGGGGGTGTGTATGTATTATGACAGATGGAGACAGGGCGAATATATGTCAATAATTAACTATTGCACACAAATGAGTCAATCACTTGTGCAAAGTAACCAGGTACAGGACATACTGGAAATGCTGCTTTCAGATCTGTTGGAATTTCTTAACAATATTGCTCTTTCAAAATCAGTGTCTTCAGACAGTGCTTGGATTTGTTTCACTGGAGAAGACCATGTGTATTTATCATGAAATCGGGGAAAAAAAATCCCAACCATCACTTTTCTGAATGCTATAATGAGATTTTTGTTAAAGGTTTTTATTTCTTCACTATAAATACTGTTGGTTTTTTTTTTTCCTAGTCTTGTCAAATAAAAGGGAGACCTGACATCTCAGGCAAAACGAAGTATGAACAATAAAGAGAATGACGTAATTATTTAGGGTACTGTAAAATATTTCCTTATCTTTTGGAGATCATGTAATAGTAAAGGAGAAAAACACTCTGTGCCAATCTTCCCTCATAATACTCTTCTCCTAACTACTATTAATTACTGTTACACCACTGTTGTTTTTCCCTTTTCTTTTTTTTTTTCCCTTTTCCTTGATCATCTAGTTTTCCCATTTGGAACATAACCTATTCAGAACTGACATATAAACTTGAATTGGTATGCTGCTGTATATGTGTTGCTTTCATAGGCCAATCTTGGCTATCCACCAAAGTTATAAGCTAACATTTTATATCCTTAAGTATGTGACATCATTAATTTTTGGGGGGTCATTAAAAAGCTAATAGGCAGACAATTTAACATTGATGCTAAATGTAAATTGTCAATGACAGCAGCCAGTGCTATCCTGCTGACAAGTGATAATGTCATTTCAACATGTCCTCAGAGCATGGTAATTACTGCTGTATTCTTGAATGTATATGGCTTGATGTTTACCTGATTTGAATATGAAAGGCTCTCTGAAAAGTTCATATGTGCTCTCTGCATGCTGAATGCACTGCATAAAATATGTTATGACTAACTATCTGCAGAAACAATTAATTCAGATTCCTCTGACCTGAGGATTTCTATTATGGTCTCTACATCAACAAAAAAAGCCCTTTCTGGAATGTAGAATTAGACTGGATTATTAAAATATTATACTAAATTTTCTATTTCAAAGATGAAATTAGCATTTAGTAACAGATTATACAGTACATGTCTTGTAAAATAACTAATAACACTTAATGTCATTTTTTTCACACTCTACAGAAGCATGTTCTATGTGCTTGATGGTTAAAAGCTTGTTTAATATAAACGTGCCTGGAAGTCAGTATTTTTGTTGTTGGTGTTCTATTGAAACAACAAATAACTAAAAAAAAATTCAATGCTATATGAATTTGGGTTAAAGTTAGGGAACTGGATGTCTTTCTTTCAGAGATAAACAAAGAAGAGTGATCGGTTGTCCTCTGAGGCTTTGGGATTTGCAGGAGTGAAATGAGGATGCAGTAAGGCAATAAGATTTTGCTGTTCTTGTATACTGAGGAAAGAATTAAAGCTCAATACTTACAAAAAAGTCACATAATTCTGGAGAGGCAAAGAGGTAGAAATCTTTATAGCCTCATGGCTGTTGTTATAGATACTTCAGTTCGTACTCTTGCTTCATGCTGTTTGTACTGTGTTTGATGAGCTTGTGTGTGTGTGTTTTGGAGCTGATGGAGATAAAAAATTAAAAATATTTAAAAATTCTTCCAAAATGCATATATCTGATCTTAAAATAAAACCCTTAAAGCCTTCCAATGATCAAATAAGCACCATGATTTCTCTCTCAGTGGATCCTAGGATTGCATTCAGTACTTTGTCAAGTGCCGCACTCATGGTTCTTAGTGTCCTGTGATTGAATAGTGTGCACAGGTTTATCTTCACTGTACTGATGACTGAACTTGCTGGTCCTCAAAGGCGTAACTTTTCACTCTATTTTATCCAGGTTTTTAATTCTATTTGACGAGCTCATCCAGAACTTCCTCTAGGCCCTCTGTAGTCAATGTTTCCCAGTGCTATGATATCTGTGTGCTCTTTGTTAAGATGCTGAAAATCTCAACAAAATTTGTCCACAGATAACTCTATGAGAAACCACAGCACAATTAGTAGTTCCTCCATTTCACATTAAATTGGACACAGTCCTTCTCTTCTTCTATATGACTAAGTAACTCTTACATGTACTAAGCCAAGATGCTTTACTGAATCCCAAAATCCCAGAGGATTTTTTTGTTCTCTGCTCCTTCGAGGAAGCCAGATATTGTAAAAGAAAGTATACTGGGTCTGTTTGGATCAATCTGTTTCTTATAAATTTGTTTGTACTTCATCTTTTTTCTTTAACAGCTTGAGCCAGAATTTAAGGTATTGTTAAAACCGCAGTTGTACAAAGCATTTCCTTTCCTGCCAAAGTTACTGCATTTCTAATTACAAGGCAGTATATACATTGTGATGGATTGCTTAAACATCCTTGGTACTAGACATGTGATTTTGCATGCAGCTTTTTCCAATGTTCGGGAGTAAGTATTTTTCAGTTCCTCTGGCTGGTGTGAAACAATACTGCTGCTAGGTTGTATCTGCTGTGCTGTTTCCTCTTGATACACTTTGCAAAGCCTGCCAATGATGCTGACCCTGCTTCATGGTTACTTGTTTTGATTTCCAAGACAGTTTGGCCTGTAAATGAGCTTGTTTTCTTCCATTTTGTGTAGAATCCCAGTTCATTCCTAATGTTCTTCAAGAGGTGGTTGATTTGCTCCATATTTCCTAAAAATTTCCTCTCCCTTCCTATTTTTTTTAATTTCTTTTCTTTCCTCGGTCCTTGCCCACATTGCAGATTCCTAATACTTGTAGTAGCTTTCCTGAAAATGATTCAATTCACCTCAAGGTTCATACAGCTCAATTACTTGATCAAACTTGGTTAATTTCTCAGTCTTCCCTTTTCAAATCAAGTTCAGTGAAGCCTACTTTGGTTCCTCTTCTATTTAGGATGAGCTAATTTGTGACAACTTTATTCAAGAATTTTCTAGAAACTCTTGTGGAAAGTGTTCATTTGCTGCTCATGAAGGGAAGATGTATGGTGTCATCTCTTTGCACCTTTTTTTTGTCAAAACACTTCCCAGATAAGCTCTGCCACCATGGACATGCATCCAGAGGAACTGTAGAATTTCCTCTTGCAATTCAGGTGGAAATATTTGTCTATGCCAAGTCTTGTCCCTGTTCAAACCTGGCTATGATGCAATATATTATCTAACTACGACTATAGCAAATATTAAAGTAGTATTAACCCAAATTGATTATTTTATCCTTTTTTTTTTTTCTTTTTCCCCTCTTACTGGACACAGCGAGTTTTACTTACTTTGCTATTTCCTTCCTCTTTAGCAACATTTCACTCTTTTCTATCTGTACTGAGTAAGGAGTACAGTTCAGTGTCTGTGGCCTATGAAGATGGTAATTCCAAGATTTCCACTTTTTTATTACTTGATTTGATTTTTTTTTTTCTGAATGTTATGAATAAAATGTATTGTTTCAGTCATTGAGAATTTTTCTGTGAAGGAACCATCAAAGTTTAATCACATCACAGAGACATTTGATCCTTGAGTTATTTTATTTGCTTCTGAGGATTTAAAGCTGGCACTACATATGGCTGCTCTTTTTTTTTAATATGAAATAAACTGGGGTTTTTTTTGGAATGTAATAATTTGATTTTGTATCTGTGTGAACTCAAATTTTTCTTCTGATGTTTTCTCTGTTCCCTCCTCTGTCTTATTGCAAACTAACAAATGGGTAGAACACTCAGATTTATGTAAGATTGAGCTACACTTTTTTTTTACTTCCTTTACAAATACATTTGTTATAAATGAGTATTTATCAATGGTACTCTAAATTATGCATGAAAATTGTCTCTTTCATATCTTTGTCTCCTTCTCACAAAAAATGAACTTTTAGTATTGAATGGATTTGTTGTTTCATGGTGTATTTGTGCCAAAACTAGTCGTTTGGGAAACGAAGAAGTTACAGCTTCTTTCTCCAAGGGAGGTCCTCCCTCCCTGTTGCTTCCCTCCACCCTCAAGTCTGGACTCCATCTCTAGGGCAAAGGAAATGCTCCTTTGTACTTTGGTTTAGGTGGGTGTCTAATCCATTATAATTAGATCCTATGTGATCAGCGCATCTTCTGAGATTGTCTGTTTCTTCCAGTTGTCAGCTAAGATTTTTGTCCTGGCTCTTACTTAATACTCTGTCAGTCTTCCTATTATATCAAACTCAATCACAGCTTAAATGCTTAATCTTCTAAGAGGAACGTCTCCTGCAGTGTGATGTGCTGTCACACTCCAATTACTTAAACAGAGCTGTAAAGATTTATCTCCTCTCAAAATCTGTTTATTGTGAGAGATTCAAATAATTATGGGTTGCTTTATTTTTGAGTAAATGCTGGAGAAAAAGGGGCAGTGGAAAATCTTGCAAGCAAAATATCTGATTTCTATATGAAAATGAGGGGAGCAAAAGGAGGAACAGACAATGAGCAAATAAAAATTGAAGAACAGTGCACAAAGTTTGTTTATGCAAACTTTTTTTTTTTTAAATACTGAAAAATGCCTAAATCCAGGTTTTGTTGTTTTAGGCCCACTTTCCAGATACCGTTCTTAAGAATGAGCTTACTTTTGGGGCAGGGGGAATATCCCATAAGGTTCTATCTGGCAAATAGTTTTATAATCCTGTTCACGGTAAAACACAGATGGCCACTCGGCAGTGCTCCAGATGCTCCTGCAGGAAGCTTCGTCTCTCTGTGGAGCCATTTGGAGGGTATCCGTGGGTGCTTCTAGCTTGTAACAATACAGCATCTATTCTTCTCTTTTTGAGAGATGATCTGAAAAAGAGGAACCATGTCAATAGGGAAATAGTTTTTAATGCAAGAAGTAAATGGGGTTTTCACCTGGAGAAATGGTTGTGCCTATGTATTCATAACTAGGATGATGTACGTAGCCTTCCATATTCAACATTGTATTACACGCGTTCTGTAGCCAAAATGTATGTGTTGATAAGTAGATGTTATTCTGGTATTGTATCAGTTGACAACATGGTATCAAGCAGAATACTGCAGGAAAAGTATCAGTATGTACTAAATGCAGTAAATTATAATTTTGTGAAGCAAGTAATGCTTAAGTTCATAGTGTAGACAGCAGGGTGTAGTGAAGGGCAGCGCTTTGAAGCATATTTCAGATACCTGCTTATTTCTCTCTTGATAATAAAATGCAAAAGGAACTAAAAAGAGCAAGTCAACAGATGACAGAATTTAGTATCATTGCTTAAACAGGACTACTAATAGGCTTTAAATTGAACATCTGCTCAGCTGCGTGTCTGAGTTATAGCATAAAGATAGCAATTGTAATTGTACCCTTATGTTTCCATAGCATGGAATTGAGTGGGTGATAACGTAGTATAATGCAAATATAACTGTTATACTGTGGCAGAAGCTGGGCAATTATTTTACCTATGCTTGATCAGAAGAAAAACAATCAAGTGGTTGGCAGTGTTCTTTTCTGAAGGAAAAGCTTTGAATGCATTAAATAATTGAGGAAATGTTACCATGAACTTAACACTTGGTCTCCATTGTCAAAAGATCTTTTCAAAAAAGAGAAAGTGCTTGGAGCTATTCTTTGGATCCCACAGCAGCTTGGGAGAATGACTTTTGTTTTTTGGTTGTTATTTTTCTTTTTCATAAAAGAACCATTTCTTACTCTGCCAGTATAGTTTCAGTTTCTGTCAAGAGATAATACCTAATATATGCTATAAAATAAATGCTAATATAATAAAATACTGTCCTGGATGATGTCCTGTAAAAAAGACTGCAATATCATTATTCAGAGGAGCGCCCTGTCATGTTGGCTCGTTTTATTTATATGAGGAAAACCTGAGTTGAAAATAACAATTTCTGGAAGAAATAGCATTAGGGAAGATAATGTTGGTGATGTAAAGCAATAATGTATTGAAGTTCTAAATTCTTTGTCCAATTCTACTATCCAAAACTGTAGCATAGCAATCTCAGATGTATGGTGTTTTACAGGATGCAAGCCATTCTATGCACATTTGAAGCAGCTGAGATAACTGTGACACAAAAGCGAGCTGGTCAGAGCCTGCATTACTGTGTGGGAGTTAGTGGTGGCATTTCTATGACTACTTAACATGAGAGTATACAGAGCTTCAGCTTTTGGCAGCAGCTTTCAAGAAGATGCTCGTGGAGTCAAAGATTTAAGCCTGTAGATTCTGATTGACATCTGCGCAATCCGGAGGAGTAGTAAGATTTGGGTTTTTAGATTGAAGACAAATCTTGGGAAGTTCTTCCTTGTAAACACTGCAGTTTTTCTACCAATACAGGATAACACTTTGAATTAATTAAATGCATCACTGAGAATTGAAAAGGCAAAATATTTTTACAGAGCCAGTCTCTTCTATTGTGAACATTTGATTTAGCTTTCAGAATTTAGTAATATTAAATCAAAATTAAGGTTGGAATTTATTTAATTCCAAAGTTCTACCTTTTCTTTCAAGATGTGTGCAGTTTGCATACAGAAATGTTCTGATTGCAAATGCAATGTAGAAAATAAGTTTATTAAAAGCCTTTTTCCTTTTCTAAAGGTAGATGCACTTGAAATGGGAGAGTAAAAATAAACCAAATAATGGCTTTTCAGCAATAACAATTCAATAAAATTTTAAATTGTTAAACTCGGTGAACTCCAGTGAATGGACAAGCAACCTTATTAACAATAAACCATCTTCAGTAAATTTTTCCCTCTTATACTAATGTTAAAAATATTTTATTGTAGTTCTTAATTGAGAATTGCTCATTAAATTCAAAAGAAAATGTCTGAACAGTACAATTTAACAGGCCATGCTTGGGAAAATAACATTAGCTAGTTAATTATCTGTAGTACACAGTAGAAGTGAACAAGATATTCACTGAATGTTAACACATTTCTATTGTACATTGAATTAAACTGATTTATTCTCTATTTTTTATTTCTTAATTCACTGAGATAAATATTGAAAATATAAAGGTAAAAGCTTTTGTCAAAAGGACATGCCTGTATTTTAAGAAAAAAAGAAAAAAATGCACTGAGGGGATGCATTGTCTAATGTTATGAACAATAAATTCAAGAAATAAAGGCTTAGGATCTTCTGACCATTATCCAAAGGCAGGTTGCTTTGAGGATAATTGCATAAAGATTAACTATGTACCTGCAACTAGATGCCTGTATTTCCAGGTGTTCCTTTAACTGGTTCTGGTTTCTGCTGCTATCCCCACATTTCACTTTACTGAAGGATTTTGTGTGATTACCTTGGCAATTAAGGTAGTGTTAGCTTATAAGTGAGTATATAGACTGACAGGCAATATTTAACATTTGATCTCACGGATTTTGGGAACAAAAGTAAGCTCCAAGCACATCTTCCTTGTTATTACAAATGTCCGTTTTGTTGTTATAGTTTCCCTTCTATTTTTTTCCTCCACCCAAGCCTTCCTTTATCACATGTCAAAGTGTTTCAGCACTTTATTGGAAGTGGATAAGTTTCTCTAGAAACTCTTGCTAATCTTGATTGTGAATGTATCTGAGCTCCAATCAGGATGCTGTTGTGCTCCATGAGGGACAAATTTTGGTCACAGACAGAATATCAAGCACAAAGTTCATAAACTTCTTTCATATAACATTCTCTATGACAAAATGACAATATTTCCTTATAAATGCCTTGCATAGCTTGTCATCTGCACATGGAAATGAATTGTCTCACTGTTCTTTAGCCATGACTTTGTTATCTGTTATGCTTACTAACTGTCCACTCCTTAAAAGTGAATCCAGATGCAAACAAATCCTGGTCAAAATGCAGCTGGTGTTGTGGCTTGAGAAATAACTTGCAGTGGTAACTGGTTTACTTTTAAAACACCAGGGAGACTGTTTTCCTAGTGGCCAACCTTCATAGATTTAGTTGCTCATTTTATGCTGGCAGTTAAAGAAGAACCCCAGATGCTCTCTGACCCTTTTACGTGGCTTATGGGTTTTTAATAGGACAGCTGAGAATAAAGTCCTCAGTAATCATCGTAGGACATTATGGAGTTAGCTACATGCGTGCTTTCAGGATTGGGCCTTAGGTCAGATCGCTACTGGTAATATTTTTCCTTAAGTGTCAGAGATGCAATAGGTGTAACATTTAGCAGACTTCAGAGAGATGACTGCATCTGTTCCACAGAAAGCTCTTTGTGGTCAGTGTAATTAGCTTAAATGGCTGAACGCTTGCTCTAGATTAATCCAGTTGTTTCTTTTATTGCTTCTAATTTGAGGTTTTTACAGGTTAAATCTAACAAGCAGGTTTCTTGAAATTGGCCATAGATATAATGAACACAGATTCTTATTTACTTATTTGTTCATTTAGGCTTTATAGGGACAGTTACACGTAGAGGTGGCTTTCATACTTCTATCTCCATAAAAGCAAGAGTAAAGACAACTGTGTTACTCGTGATGAAATCTTTACCTTCCCTTTGTTGTGCTTATTAAATTCATAATTGAAAGCATGGAAGAATTTTCAATTTTGCTAATAGTTAATTTTAATATTAAGGATTTATCTATGGTACAGTTGAGCTGATTAGCTTGATATCTACTACTCTGAAGTAGAAATCAGTGCTAAAAACAGCACTGTCTAGAAGGGACATGTGTTAAATATTTATTGCAGCCCAATGCCAATTGATTGTGGTATGGCTTTACAAAGCCAATTAATGGATATGGATGTCCTTTTTGCAGTAAAATGTCTCTGACTTTTACCTTGGACTAGAAAACTACTAGAAAATTGTTTGCCATAGTTAAGTTTCTTCTAGATGAGACAGCTATGTAATTCAGTCTGCATGGTTCTTCTGAGAATGCTGCAATGGGATGGAATGCTGTCAGGAAGGTTCAACCTCTACTGCTGTACACCAATATCCACCTCTGATGTTACAGGCCAACGTAATAAAATAAAAAAAATAAAATGCATTACTTTTGGAGCAACCTCAAATTTACCGTGGTGAAAGGGGAGAGAAGAGGAACGGAGGATATTACCTTCTTTTTTTTTCTTCCCCATTAACATCTCAAGTCCTTGGTAAATTAGCTGCCCTTTAATCAGAGCCTTAACAATCTACGATGAGCTATTAACAGAATATGCATTACATCATTTGCAAAATGCCACTGCACTGTTTTAGCTTTCCCTGCCTTCAAATTGTAGTGGCAAGAATTTATCTGGAAATCATTTCTTTATCCCAATTCTGATTTAAGCTCCAAAGTTCTACTCCTTTCAGCCTCAGTAATGTCACTTTAAGATTGTGGACTCAAAAAGAAGGGAATTCATTCTATTTTCTATACCTTCCTCAATCCCCACAATAGTGTTTTTCTCTTTCTTCTGAAAACAGAAAGAAATGAAGACAACATCTGGCAAGGACTTGTTTGTATTCTTTTTCTTGGAATGAAAGGATAAAGAATAACATAAACTTATAGAGTTATGGCAATTTCTTATCAATAAAAAATACTTTTCTTTTATAGTCTGGTTTGTTTAATGGCAGGTTACTAATAGTAGGATCCATTTTTAAATTTTTTTTTCAATTGATGGCTTAGCAATATCCATAGAAGGAATTCAGTTGATTTGTATGGGGCACTATTAGTTCCACATTTAATTGCTGTTTAATATTGAACTTGATTTCTCCATTGTTTTTTTTTTGTTTGTTTCTTTTGTTTTTGTTGTTGTTTTTTTCCCCCCTTTTACTTTCCCAGAATGAAAGTAGAAAAAAAAAAATGCAGTTTATTGTCTTTGGGCAGTTTCTGTACTGCCTTTTTGATGCCATACAGAGCAATGCAAATTTTTTACCTCTTTTTTTTTTTAATGTATGTATTTTGCTAAATATACTACTTGACTTTTGTCAAATATTTTATTCATCCAAAGCATTTTCAGCATAGAAATCTGTACTATGTGCAGAAGAAAACTTGCCTGTGGTGTTGGTATTGGTGGTTTGATTGTTACACTTAATTATCATGAAAAAACTACAAAAAAAGCAATAGGAAAAGCATGATGTTGCTAAAATGTGCTGATTTGTAGAAAGACATCCAACAACTGTTTTATGTGAGAATTCGTTTGATCTGCATCAACAATGTGTATGGATGCAAAGGTTGTACTTTGTACACTATTGAAAATAATTTCCTAGTGCCGCCTGCTGTGCCCATCAAATTGAATTAGCACATAGTGATCTGGTGAAAAATGTTGCCTGGATCAATCATTTGGGCGAAGGCTGTAAGAAAACTGATGTGTATTCTGTCCACACCCAGAAATCGATGTGATGCATCACCAGAGCAACTCAAATTCAGGTCCATGTTCAATGTGCAGTGAGGAGTCAGCACAATAACTGCTGTTTCTAGCCAAGACTGGCTGTTTGCATACCTGCTTCAGCCGTACATGCAGCTCAGCTGCTGGGCAACAAGTGTTCACCCAAAACTCATACCTACAGGAAAAGAGATTTAGTAATTATTAATTTGGGGCAGTGATATCACATGAGGTTTGGAAGAAAGCTCATCTCATGAGCAACATTGGTATAACCCATGAGAGGAGGATAAGGGAGAGGAAGACAGAACTGTAGCATCAAGAGACAGAATTTACAGAGATGGTCAGTGTTTGAAAATCCAAAGACAAATATATTCTTAACTTCAAAGTAAATCTATGCAATTTTTATTTAACGTTTCAGCCTCAAATGATGTACCAAATGTGGCAAAATCCCCAATGCTGTCATTGCTCTGTGTGTATTGAATGTTCATGCACTGATCTTTAAGGAAGATCAAGATCTTTGCCATTAGAGGAATATGAAACAGCATTTCAAAAATAGGAATTCCTTTTAATCAGTAATTACTGCATGAAATTTCTTCAGTTTTTGGATCTTCCTATGAACTAAGTGCTCTAAGCTGTCGAAACTGTGGGATTCTCTCCCTTCATCAGGGAACTTTGTCAGTATACTCTTTTTTTAGCAAATGCTTGCACTGAGAATTTGTCTTATAGTTATGCAATTAACTTTGAGGAATAAGCATTCAAAAACTTCTGCGTTACAGGAAATGTGGATGTGAAATCACTGAGGCAGATAGATGTATTTACCATATTTAAGAAAGTTAAGAAAGCTATTGCAGCTAGGGTTTCTAGGACGTGTAAAATCTTATTAGCCAACTAAACATGACTGTAAAAGATAAAAGGTACACATGGCATTCCTTAGCTCTCCTTTTTCACCGATGAGGGTAATACTTTATCATTCAATTGATTAACTGAAAGATGAGACTGTGCATTGAGCAACTGTAAAAAAATAAAATGATTGTAAGGCCACTTTAACCAAACTCCATTTGCAAAAAATCCATTCTGTCACGACAAAAACATTTGTCGCATTTCATCTTGAGGAAGGATTGATGCTTAATTTAAGAGAAAGGATCCAGCCTGACTGGCTTCCAGAAAGTATTCTACAATTGCTTAAGCTGTTGTGCCATGATAATATTGCATGTAAACAGAAACAAATTATGCACATTAATTTCTTAGAGGTGAGAAATTATAACTGTGGGGTGATGACTGCTTTCTAATGTGTATTTATCTGTTATTCATGTGAGAACATACAAGTGATATCAACAGGTAAAAAGATATCATATAACTAAAATCCCAGACTGCTAAGCCAGCCAATACATTTCTATTTCAAAGCTTGTTCACGACCTACTCTATAAAAACTATTTTTTCTCTTCAATTATAAAACTTTTAGATACAGATCAAGACTTTGCTCACTAAGATTTCAGTAGTTTCTCTAGTGTTTTAATTACATTTAGCATCTTCACCCTGCAGTGAACATCTATATTTTAGTGAGGAGTTAGTAGAGTTTAAAATATATTTCTTGATGATGATTGAAAAATGAATTAATTATGGAAGTCTGAATCATTGATGTTTTGAAACCACTTGATCTTGACCAAATGAGTGCTGAAGTGTTATCAAATCGGAATTATCCTACCCTCTCTGCTCTATTAAGTGACCAAACAGTGGATAATGCAGAGCTCTGTCCTACACCTTTGCTCATTCACCTACTAAATAAGAAACAAGCAGTGCAAATTTGAATGGCTGTCTTGAAATAAAAAAAAAAAGGTTTTTCAGACATTAAACAAAGTGCATTTCCATTCTTTTTTGGGCATCTAAGTTGAATGGCTAAGTTTTCACCTCAATTTTCCTTACGAACGGATCCTGAAATAGGATAGAAGTTTCTGGTGACAGGTGTGAGGCTGGCCCATCATTTCCCTTAAAAATATTTCTGATTACCTTATACCAAAAAAAGCCTTATCTTTTCATATCTTCCAGACGCTGTTCTCTGATTTTTCAAGGATGGATTCTCCTAAGTACAGGGTTTGTCCAAACCTCAGTAAATGTTAGCTCAGAAATTAAATCAAGGGTTATTATTGCCTGGCACCATTCCCTCCCTGCTGCTGGATCAGGGTCTGGCAGGCTTGGAGCAGCACTGCCCTGGGCTCAGGTGGTGGCTTTCTTGGGGCACTTGAGTGGTGGGGTCCCTGTGGATGCCATTGTCTGTGTGCCAGCTCCTGGATCCACAGCCAGTTTGGGACTGAAAGACAGTGAGATTGACGAGCTAAGAATTTCAATTGCTGAAGACAAACATGAATGTTAAAATATCTAACAGTCTGTATAAACCACTTAGTCAACTAAAACAAGATATGTTGCAATTATGTTGAAATAGACTCCTCATATCCCTATTTATTTATCTTTCCATTGTATGGGTTCAAACTAATTGGATACAACTCAAATATATTTTATCTATATTTCTAGTACTCAGCAATGCTACCACTAAAATGCCTGCAAACAGCCAGAGAAAAAAATTAGGATTAGAACATTTACTGTCATCTTCATCTCCTCTATTACCAAGGCTTATTTTATCAGACTTTCCATCTCTCCCACCAGAGTTTTGCAAAAGTTGTTTCATACGAGGAGCAACAGACATACCTTCCTTTGAGTAGTGAATGCCTCTTTGTCTGCCAAACGTTCAGGAAGTGAAGGAGGTCTTCTGAAGTCATGTGGCATTTTAGTGAATCCATACAGATTAAGTTCCTGAAAAAAACTTTTCATATTTTCAGTCTCAAAAGCTCTCCAAGGTCCTCTCCCTCTCAGTACTTCCTCCTGAAATGTTTCTTAAATGATTACAACACACTTTCCAATGTGATCCCACCAAACGCTCTCAAATCAGTAACTTTCAGCCAACACCCAGAGTTGGCAGAGAAGATGCTGGCTTTGCCGGTGTTCTCCTAAGGAGATGTATGAGGTATACATTTGGTTTTGCCTTTTATCAGTAATGTTTCTGAATCCTGTTCTTCCATTATTAATGCTATGGAAGCATCACCAGATGTTCCTTGATCCTGTCCTGGAGGTCAGGAGAAGGGCAGCCTGAAGACTCAGCCAGGTTCTCTGAATCAGAAGCAGAAGTTTCTGCACATGGTTCACTTTCATTTTTCTCTTGTCTCTCTTTGCCTGTAATTTGCACTTGAAGACATTTCTGCTTTCATTTGATACTTAGAAATCTTGAAAGTAATCCAACAAAATCAGTGATGTTCTCAAAGCAGTTTAAATCACACCACTCTCTACAGGATCAAGTGCTTTATCTGTAAGGAAAAAGTTTGACCTAGAGATGATGTCTAGATGCAGGAGTTGAATATATGAGAGTAGTTGTTGACTGCCTTGAGCATAGAGAGGCCTGGTGGAGAGATCTTGGCAATCACCAGCCACATGAAGTTCAACACCCAGAATGGGTCAACCCTATTTATATTTATAGTCTGGAACACCTAAGAGAATGATATGGAGCTGCATCAGAAAAGGTCATGTTGAGGACTGGAAGAAGATTCTTCACCAGTCAGTAGTGAGTCCCTGGAACAGGCTCCCCACGGCAGTGGGCACGGCCCCGTAATGGCCAGAGTTCAAGGAGAGTTTGACAACACTCTCAGACATAGGGTTTGGATTTCAGGCAGCGCTGTGTGGACCTGGATATGGGACTTGATCTCTGTGGATCCTTTTCAACTCAGGGTTGATTTTACAATAACCTTGCTACCTGCATGTGCTAGGCACCCTGGATTGCCCTAAGCCTCTCCGCATCTAGCAGTAGTAGCTGGCCTGGGGCATCCCAGCTTTCCTCCTCACTTGTGGACAGGAGGCAGAAGGGATAAGGGAGAGAGCAGCCCTTCCTGCTGGCTCCCCACCTCTGTGAGTAGCATGTTTTTGATTCTTGCCGTTTTGGTTTCCCTGCATACCTGTTTCCCCATAAAATTCTATAGTAACTTGGTATCACAGTTTGGATCTGCTGTGATAAACCAAGGGGTTTTTTTATTATTCCCAGAGTTGTTGAGAGGAAACAACTTTTGGGGTATATGTAAAGACAGCAGAAAAGAGGCAGACAAGTTGGGGGCAGAAAGAAAAGCCAGGTGTGGTAAAGAAGCGTTTTGTGGCTCTCCTATGGGAAAACTGTTGATGTATTCCACAACTCTAATAGTGTTTTTCTACCACGAGTAAGATAATGTATTTAATTCTGAAGTGCTTGTACATATAGTATATTTGAACTGCAAAGCATTTTTATACTTGGCTATAACAAAAAAGTAAAATCAAACTTTTTTTAATCCAGTCAAACAGCTTGAGTTATTATATTTAGCCATTATGGACCCCAGCAGAGGTCTAGGAATCTCATTAAGAATGTAAATGTCAGGTAGGACACTTAAGAACCTCATAATGGGGAAGAACCCAAGTATCAAAAGTGGTTATACATAACATAAATGGCTGGCAAACTTGAATATTGCAGAAGAGAAATCCTGCAGAGCTCTGTAATGCAGTTTAATTGGAATGACAATTACTACCAGCTTTATCTTGATATAATGAAGATTAAGTGTATGGATAACTAGACTTGTGCTTAAGTAGACTGACTGAAAAAAAAAAGTAAAGTAGAGAAAGGAAATAATTCTCTGTAAATAGTGAATAAAACTCTTTAAGGCAATAAGAAGTATTTTGTGTATCTTAATACAAAGTCTGTTAATAGAAGTGCTAAGAAGTGACTATTTCAGATCTGAAATTCAGGCTTACTCAGCAAAAGCTATTTTCCTAATGTAACCTAACTATTAATATGGTTGTTCTCAGTGTTTAAATATTGAATGCTGCCCTTATTTTATCAATGAGAAGCCAGTGACTTATGGGGCTGTGGTGCACAAGACACAGCCTTATCAGGAATGCTTGGTAAGATTGTTAAGTCCTCATAAGTGTGTCAGTACCACCACACACCTTTAAAGCTGAATTAGAGGGAGTGTAATAGTAGTGTTTGATGGTGCAAATCTGAGGCTTGCTGCTGTAGTTGGAAAGCTGGCATGTCTGTAGAAAGGAAGAATAACACTAAGACATTGCAGAGGAGGTGAGGGAGCATGCAAACATTTTTTGACTGCTCTTTTCTTTTAAGTTACATCATTGTCCCATCTTTCTCTACTTTCACATTTTTTCCCTTTGTCAAGGAAAATTTGGATGTTGGTAGGATTGTCTGTTTTAATGCAAAAATAAATAGACTTCTTGTAGGCAGTTGGTATTGATTATTTTGATTTCTCTTTGTTTGAAGAAAGTAAAAGAATCATTCTTGTTCATGAGGAACTCTGATCACATTGTAGAGGCTAATCAGAATACAGAGCCTTATATATTCTATCATATCAAGATCAGCAATGTGGTGATTAGGAAGAGCTGCCACTCACAAGAACCTGCATCAGCTGAGCTGTTCTATATAGAAGTCATCACAGTTTTGGGTGTTTTTTTTTTTTTTTTTGTTTTTGTTTTTGTTTTTTGTTTTTTTCTTTAAATCAGCAGTAGAAATATTGTCCAAACAAAACATAGTGCAGCATGAGTTTTTTCTTTTTGAGAAAAGACTGCAGAACCAACAGGAGATGTAAGTAATGAAGGTACTGGGATGAGTTTGTTATATCCAAATAACACAGTCAGACTTTAACTCTCCACTGGAATTTTTCCATTCACCAGTGTCTATATAAAACCATCACATTGCTTAGCACAATTAGGCTTGAATGTTTAAACAGTCTGGATTGAAATAGCATTAATTAGCTCTGTCATGCTATTACTCATTGTCCATAAGCTCTCTGTTACCATTCAGATCATGCTTGAATTTACTGGCAGAGCAAAATCTGAAAAACAAATCAAACAAAGTATACTTTATGATGCTGTTTTATTTTTAGCCTCTTTGTTTTTCTGAAGAAAGACATAGAGCAACTGATAAGATTTTTAAAATGTGAAATAGGACAAGAGAAGAGGGAGAAGAGGAAGATAGAGCTGATTTATTAATAATATTATTAATAATTTTATTTTCCCCCTTCAAATAGACTGGTATTAAAATTTCTACATAGAATTCAAGGTGCACAGAGTTGGCTATTGCCCCATACAGAGATCTCATTCCAGCATAAGCATAAGATTTACTTTCCTCCCTACAGATGTTTTACTTTTCCTTGCTTTTATATGATTTCATTTCTTTTTAGCTCATCTAAAATAAGCATATAAACTCAAGAAATACAATAGTTTAAATTTGGACTTAATTAGTTCATTTGGAGCCATAGCAAGTCAAGCACAGAGTAGTAAGTACACCACGCTTATTGTTATTTAGGTTAGTTTAAAAAACAGCTGAACAGAAATGCCCACATTTACGTTCATTTACATAGGCAAGTGCCTGTTTGTGTATAGTATGCATTTTTTATTTAAATGAGAAGTCATTTTCCGGTTATAAAAATCAGACATTATTAGTTCCCTAAAGTCACCGATTAGCAATAACTCTGCATATTCTGTGTTGTTCTTGGATGGTGCATCAGCTTGCTCCTTGGGTGTGAGCAATTACTGTCACGAGGCATAAATCTGCTTCATAAAGTAACTGTTGGAGCTCCAGATTCTTAATGCAGGGCCTCTTAGCATAATAGTTTTTTTAACATAACACTTAGAGAATTACCCATGTGGATCAAAAAGAAGTCTTTAGTGAAAATAATTGTTCTGTCTTCCAGAGGACTCTCTGACTGGCTTTGTACTACTTATGCATAACAACTGCTGTTTCATTCAATACTAAAACTTGTTCTGATCTCATTTAAGAACTTTATTTAAAATCTATAAGAACACAGGAAAGAATGAATGTCTGTAGTTCACCAGTTTGCCTCGTCCCCTCATGCAAAATTTTTGTATTTGTACACATACGTGTGTATGGAAGTCTGTATGTTAAAAAAGTCAATGGAACTATTAGCAACAGTAATCCTTCCTCTAATACATGAGCCTTCTGAATTTGTTGGGAAAGCTTACTTCTGCAAAACATATTTGTATGATTAAATGATGCGTTGAAATACAATCCTTTATTTTTTCACTCTGAACAGAAAGACAAAGGAATACGCTTGTAAAAAGTAGGTACTATTTGAGAAACTTCTTCAGTCTCCTACGTAGCCAGTGTAGTGAAGGCAAGTGGTGCGTTTACTGCTCTGTTTACTTGTGAAGACTGCATGACATGAAGATTTTTATATAATAACCACTACTGAATCTTTTGGAAATTTCAAGTTGATTGGATGACATGATCCTCATACTGTGGTTTTTGACTTCGTAACAAAGTTAGCAAGCACCATTGTCTTTCCCTAACCACAAATGAGAAATATTGGCTTCTTGAGTAGCTGGTAGAATTAGTGCTTGAAGACTTCACAACTAACGTAATCTTTAAGCAGCAATTATACTGTTGTACAATATCCAGGATTAATCTATTCTTAGCAGTTATCAAACCTTTTAAGAAATTATAACTCAGTAAATAGCATGAGAAATATATGTAATCACAACTTTCTGACTGCAAAACTTTCATGCAATGCAGACAGAATTCTTTGTTACAACATTGTAATAAAGCTAACTAGTAAAATTTCGTCCTGTTGAGCATAGAGTACTTTAAATGTGCTTTAAATATTTGGGTGCTCTTAGACTGTTTTTTTTTTAATTTATATTTCCAGACGCAGCTAAACCATATCCTGGATGCAAACCACACCGCCACTATAAGAAATTTTGAGCCCGAAAAATTACAACCATCAAGGATGGATGTTTTTTAAAACTTTCCTTTCAATACTATCGACACCCAAATATGTCTCAGCAAATATGGTTCAGTGAATAATTTCTAGTGGCACCACTGGTATGTCTTGGGAGAGAGAGAGAGAGTGAGTCATCTACCAGACAAAATAACTGTATTAGGAAGGATACTATTTGTCACACTGATTTGTGTTGTCTGCGTAGCAGGAGATGTGAAGGCAGCTTGCCTGAGATTATGATGCTTTCACTGATTCTGATTTGGCCAACTCAAGTTCTGTTGAAGCCAATGGAAATACTTCACTCATCTCAAGTAAACTTATGCTTGTGTAAGCTTTCACAAAATATCTGTTCTCCTTCTGTGTCTGATTCATTCAGGAATCACAGCAAATATTGCAAAACTCCTAGCATTTACTCTAATCTGTGGAAGAAACCCTCAATTATTTTAAACACTTACAAAATCTGTCATTAATATCTGGGTAACATAATATCAATGCATCAGAAGACTTTTGAAAATCTAGGTCAGAATAAGATTTGAAAATTATAGATCTGTGTTAAGAATGAGGCCATGAATGTGTATTTCTCCTTACCTTCAGCATTTGCACCTGCTGGCTTGGAATGGTTAAGTTATTGTAAGCTGACATATAAATCCACAGTTTTGTCTCGCTGGGAGCAATTTGTTGTTATTGTTTTTTTTTATTTCTAGTATGTTTTTTAATTAGAATTTTGAGCTCTGTTTTTAAAGGTTTTCTTTTTTCTGTTTGTGTTTTTAAAATCTAAGTCAAGTACAAGAAAAAATGTTTGCTTTGGTGAATCATTATCTGTTTTATCCCAAAGACCTCAATGGTGAAATATAGAATCATAACTTCACAGAATTTTTTAAGTTGGAAAAGGACCTATAAAGGTCATCTATTCCAACTCCCTTGCAACGAACAAGGACACCTACAGCTAGATCAGGTGGTCAGAACTCCCTCCAGCCTGATGTAGAACATCTCCAGGGATGGGGATATAGGATAGGATGAGATACACGAGTGGATGAGCAGCCACTTTTCCTACTGTTAAATGTCAATAAGATGGAGACCTTCCTATGTTAAGGTCTTAGCATTAGCTAAAGAAAATTTCCTTCAAAGTAACACTCGATTTAGAGTAGTATAAACAATAAGGCTGCCAATTCACTGCTCTAGACTGCTGTCAGGAATCTAAGTGAACTTGGTACTTGATTTTGACATACATGTTTATTTTACACCACAAGGTTTGCTTTTTCCAATCATACTTCTCCTCAGGGTTTATTTAGTTTTGCCAATACTAACAAAACTATTTGTGTGGTACCTGCTGGATTATTACCAAAGACATCTAGCAAGTCATTCTACACCCTCTTCTTAACATATTTTTTAACTCAACTACATAAACAGTTAACGTATTCCTAAAGAAACTGCCTTCCAAATCCCAAGTCACTTGATTATTCTCTGATTATGTGTTTCCTTGATGTCACTTGTTGAATTTTGTTTTCTCAACATTATTATAATGCAATGTTCTTACTATCAGAACATACCTATTATGGTTTGTGTACTGCAGTCATTCCATGTTTGTATGGGCCTCTCATCCTTGCTGTATTGCTTTCCTTTTTAAAATTTTGCTTGAAGCCAGGGCAATTTGTTAAATATTTAATTAGTTGTCTTGATTTTTTTTTTCAGTAGTTGACCACTAAGTTTAATATTTCTTAGGATTCCTAAGATGAACAAATGGAATGTTTGCCTTCATACATTAGAAAGGTTAGCTCAGTGCTTAGCAAGTGAGAAAATTAATGTTTTTTGCATACTTTCTCTATTTTAGGATACTCTAGATTTATCAGATCTCTCATTTGGACCTTAATATGTTTAAGAGTTCATATTGTCTCTGTTTGGGATATCGTTTAGTGGCCATGGTTGCATTGGCTTGGACTAGAAGCTCTTAGTGATCTTTACCAACTTTAATGATTCTATGATTCTGCATTTTCTGCTGGTTACCGTTGATCAAAGATGGGAATTCCCATGGATCTTTGTGTATTTTGGTATTTTTCTGTCATGACTGTTAATATGTGTTGTGTTTTTCAGGGGCAAATTTCACATGGGGATGGTGAATGAACATTTTCTGCCAAATTTTGAGAGTGTTTGCCAAAATGATAGTATTAATTGGAAAAAAAAAAAAAAAACCAACAACAAAAAAACAACCAAACAAAAAAACTTCTGGCAGTTTAAATCTGGCAATATGAACAGGAGCATTTATTGTTTTGAGAAGTGTATTCTAGTCATTCAGTGGTGGGTTTGTAGTAAAAGCTGTCATTCCTAATGTCAGGTAAGGAAGTGCTCCTTCAGGAAGAATAGAACTGCTGTTCTAGAAGAAAATGGGAACATATTAGCTGAAGTTATCCCCTGCACTTCTTTGAGATGATGATGATGATGATTACTATTTTCCCCTTTCGGAAGGGATCTGAGAGAAAGTAGAGTACAAATATTATTTGTTTTCAGTTGAGGTGATCATTTACCAGGAAAACTAAATAGGTGAGGAGAGGTATAACTATCAATCAAGAGACTTAAATATGGGTTTTTAAATCTTCAGCACTGATGTTTCTACATCATCTGCCTAGAGGACAAGTGTAGTCCATAATATCATTTCAACTGATTTGTGAGCTATGTGATGACAAATTGTTGATAAAATTCACTTGAGTAGGTATAACTTCAGTGTCCCTTTAAATGGATTAGGAGTCCTGTATTCAGCTATGAAGGCATCATTATTTTCTTATAGATAGGATATTTAACTTCAGATTTGAGAATGAAAGAACTTGTATTTTGAGGAACTAAGGTCTTTAGTTATACAGTAAGTAGATTTAATCAATAGCCTGTGTAGAGACAGTTGTATTTTATTTGCTACAAAGGCAAGTTTTCATCTGTTCATTCCATTTACAGGGACAGATGCCAATGTGCAGTGTTATTCTCCTTTTCCCCGCAATTTTAGTGAGAAAATATCATAACTGGGATGAGCTAAGGTATCTCTAGCATCCAGCCCTTAATGCTTGTGCTCTGCTATCCAGCTGAGTAGACATTCTTGTAGGCAAGAAACCAATATTTACAGCCAAACTGGCCAGAATATTTTAATATTTAGCACTGAAAAGCTATTTCTAGTTCAGAGTGGATCTCTAATTTAAAGGAGCCCTGCTGATTTTGATGAGATGAGGAAAACATTTAAATCCTGTTTTAATCTAGTTAGCCAGCCCGGGTATCAATAAGAATGTTCCAGCCAGATCTGAGGATAATTAGGCAGCGTATTTGCGTGGTGCTTTTTTTCTGTTGATAACATCTGAGCTAGGTTTCTTCAACTTGTTTTGTGCAAAGATGCATTTCCTGCAAGTCATGCTTCTGACTTGGTCTAGACATAGCCTGTGACTTTCATCTCTCAAGGGAGATGGGCATGTTTTCTTGGCATAAATGGAAAAACTAATAGCTGCATCTACTTTTTGTCATCATCTTCATTTTGCTGCTGCCATTAAGCAACGTGTCACTATTTAGTCACAAATGTCTCTGAAAAGTGTAAACTGTTTATAAGTCAGCATACATCACACTGTGCTGAAAGCTCACACGTGATTTCTGAGTGTTTTTTCCCTTTATGACTGCAGGGTAATTTCTGTGGGTGAGATTAGTTACTGCTCCATGTCTTTGATTTCTCCTGTGTTTATTAATTGTTCCTTGTTAATAAATAAATCAAACTTCATAGATTTGTTTCAGTTACAGACAATGAATGTTTCCTGTAACAAAAGATACTACTTATGAACTCATGTGACATTTCAAAAGAGAACTGTTATTGTGACAGTTCTATTTGATTGGAACTGGTGTGAACCTGTATGTTTTATGCTAAGAAGAAAAAGGCAACAATAGGTGGCTTGGTCTTGTAACAATCTTATACATGGATAAGTTTTCAAAAACTAATGAAAACTTGATCCTTTTTAATTAAGCTGCACCTTAACAAATGGCTAGGAGTAAGTTGATTAAAATGAAGAAAAGACTATTATAGAATTTTCTCTGAAATTAAGTCTCATGATATACTTGAGGCAAATCATTATGTGCCACATTCACAATTTATACCAGCTGCCTCAGAGTGTGCTGCATTAGAGTAATGCCACTGAGAATTTTCCACTTAGTAAAAGTCAAATGAGTAATAAGCTTTTAATCCGTGTTAATCTAAAACATGAAGAACCAAAAATAAAATGAGGTTTTTGCTTACAACACATTTGATTGTATTAGTGACCCATACAGGCTAGAATCCCTACATTTTCAGAGATCTCAGGTAACTTATAACTGACTACTTTTCTGGTGGGAAATTCAAGTCTGGCTCTATGCTTAGGTTATCTAATTAGAACAAAACCATTAGTCCTCTTGGGAAAGAGTTACAAAACCCATCTTATAAACACCAAGATTGAAAAATAATTCTAGTTCATTAGTCCTTAAGATAGATATTGCATGGTCTTGTGCTTTATAAAGGCGGTAGGCTTTTTTTTTTTTATGCAGTGCTAGTAGTAAGCTGTTTTACTGTAAGATGTAAATGGATTCAGAGGTTTTTGTTTTATCGTTGTCTCTAGTAATGACTTATTGTTTGTTCATGGGAGCAGTGAAAGACTTCTTAAATGGAAAGCTTGTCTTTAACATTTCTAGTTAAATGAAGGTGATTCTTACTTCATATTTCTTATACTTCAGTGATGTCAGTGCTGTTACTTTGTTTTTATGTTACTATTGCTTTTCCAAAAGGAAAGTGAGGTCTTAAACAGTCTTAAAGGTCTTGAATAGTTAGCATTGCTTGAATATTATTTTAATGTTTTTACTTGATTAATTACATTTTGCTAAGAGCCACAGTGAAAGCCTGAGTTGATACTGTCTGCTATATTACATGACTGCTTCCAGCTTTAAAGAAACATTTGAAATAACTTTTCCTGCTTGCAAATTTTGTAGCAGTCGAACTGCCTTAAACTAGTTAAATAAACCTGCAAATGTCATTCAATAATTACTAAAAATTCCTCAAAGGGAAATTATTTGTGGTGGATGAAATCTCATAAAACAGTGTGCTCAGAGAAGCTACTGAAATTTCATTGCAACTCTGTCACTACAAATCCATGAGTATGTAGTCAAGGATTTATAATGCAAGTTGAAGTAAGGTGCAAAAATTCATATGAAAACAAAATGAGACAACTGGAAGTACAGGCAGTGTCTCATTGCTTCTCATGTAAATCCCAAGTGCTGTAAGTGAACTGAGTACAGTCAGACGTGACTTTGTAGGAGGCAAAGAAAGAGAATCATAACATTGTATTAGAAATATCTTGCCTCCAATTTTGCCTGTATTAAAGTTAATTGGTCACATGATGACCAAAAAATCATTAAAACTGTGACAGTGAGCAAAAATCTTATTAAAATGCATGCGAACTTACTTTCTTCTAAGTGTATGGAATAAGTATGACAAACCTTGACCGCAATTGGACAGAGTGAATCTTTTTTTCTCTGACTTAGAGCTTGTTAATTCTCAACATCATAGATTGTACAGGAGCTATTAATTTAACTTTCAAACAACCTTTTGCATCTTGAAAATGGTTTTAATGTCTCTGTTGGATGCTGCATTGCAACACACTCAACCGCTGAATTTTCTTCAAAATACATGTTTGTATGATTCTTCTTAGGTGGCATGCTTATTTAAATTTACAAGAAAAATGTGTTATTTGAGCTTGGAAATGTATGCATGGAAAACAAAGTTGCTCTGAAAGTAATGCCACCTGTTTATTTCCCTGGAAACTACAGCAGAGATAAAGAGCACATTAAAACTATTTGATAGAGCAAAGTCTCAGCTACAAGAGGCTATTTTTTGACATAGTCACCACCATTAGCTGTGCATTTTCACCAGCAGTAAACAAGATCCTTCATGCCATGCTCATAAAAATATGCACCAGCAGACGTGACCCACTGTCACTGGCACCACTGCTGAAATACATCACCTACTGCCTCACTATACTCACATCCACTGTTTGGTCCCCAGAAACACTGAACAAATATTGATGAATGTTAATAGGTGCCATTTTTTCTGCATGGAGGAATTTGATGACAAACCTTTGCTTCATGCCATGTCAGACTGTTCCTCTGCGACCATCTTTCACACAGCAACAACATGTGATGGAATATTGGTGAGGAGGTTCAGCCTCTACTACCATAACACCAACATCTACTTCTAACATCATGAGTCAACATAATACAGAATTGGAGGCATTACTTTTGGAGCAATTATTTATGTATTATGATGTCAAATTGTTGAAAGATGAGGATTTAACATAAGAGTTTTAAAGTATTTTATAGGGATAACTGAAAAGGATTGCTTTGGTGTTGAAGATAAGAATCTCAGAATACGTCCTGAGTCTCGTTAATGACTCTTTGAAGTGTAGTAGAATCAGTATAGTGGTAGGGATAGTCAAACATGGGATTTTTGTTTCATGGTAAATGTCCTAATTTTCTGCTGTAAGCTGGGTTGCAATGTTGAAGTCTTGACATTTTTAATTATGTTTGTAGAATATATTTATTTCCAAATTGTAATGTTATTGATTATATATTCTTTTTAAAGCAATTAGATTTTTAGAAAGTTATTGACTTGCCAAATAGCATTGATCTAACATCATGCCTTAGAAGCTCTGCACAATTACATCTGGATTTCAAGTGGTGCTCCAGGAGGGTGGAAAACTTCAGCCATGCTAGCTGTCCCAGTATTTATCTCTTACACATCTTAAAGAATATAAAATGGCATTGGGTGCATTTCATTAGACAGCTGAATGCTATCCTTGTAATGTGTAACTGTTATATTTTGTAGAAAGAGTATTATAGAATTAAGTCCATAAAGAACTTACCAAAGTAGTGCATCTGATTATTCACAATTGCTTTGGCTTTGAACAATTTGCTGTAGCAGTTTTTTAGAAATCTTTGCTAGCCATTTGTAGTGCCTTAGATACTGCAGATAACAGACCGTAGGAGACAGTAGGTAGCTTAAGTTTCTGGCAATGTTAAGAGAAACAGTAATTTGAGGAAGGAAATTCAGTCACAGTAAAACAAGCGAGGTTCCTACTTAACTGTTCTCCAACACCATTTTTAGTTCTATACAAGTGAGACTATATTACTACCGTGCACGCATGCCATACATATGGAGATAATTTTTTTTCCACCTACGAATGTGATGATGCTTATTAAAAACCCAAACAGTAGAAATGAAAATTAGGAAAATATTCAAAAAGCGGTACCTGGAAAACATCTAATAGAGCGTTCTGGTCCTATGAAGAGCAAGAAAGATAATCAAATTTGAATATTCAAGTGATTTACATCAACATGCAGTTGAGTTGATAGGGGAACGATCGTATAAACATATCATGGAATGCCAGTTGCAAGCTCTTTGCCTTGGTAATGATTAAGAAGATACAGAGTTGGACCTACTGGCTCTTAGCATATGGCACCAGCAACGTGAAAATAGAGAGACGAATTACATTAGTCAGAAACTTCTAAGGGAACCAAGGAAGAAGTTTAAGCGTGCACAAGAGTGACAGAACACCAGAGATATGTAACAACTACCTCAGAGGAGCTTCAAACATAAGCTGAGATTTCAGAAAAATGTTCCTTAGTGTTGTAAGAAAAATGGGGAGAACTTAGTACTAGTGCAAGTAGTGCAGCCTAAGAGATTCTAGACTGCCTTTGAGAAGAGAGGATCATTTTTGCTAGGTTCCTGGGAAGCCACTTGATGCAACATCTTCATCTTGCTGGAAGAGAACCTCACTTTTCTTACTCCAGCATCCTGTCACTGCACCCAGAAGAGATGGCAGCCATGTCCTGATGCTCATGCATGTGGAGCCACCCCCATGCCCTTTCAGAGGCTCCTAAGGTTATCTTTCAGCAATGGACTGTTGCAAACACAATTCTTACATCCTTTCCCAGTGGTCCTGTGTCAAGTAGTTCAGATTGACATAGCTATGTTGCCTCTTGCAGTCTGGATCCAATCCTTCTGTCCCTTTTTCTGGGTGACTCAGATGAGATGCAGACAGAACTTTGGAAAAACATCGTAATGTTCAGCACCTATATTAAGTTTTATGTGTAAGCTTATGTAATTAAAGTTTATCCTGTCACTTTGAAATGCAAATTTTTGAAGGACTCTTCAAGCCTTAGATGAGGTGATTTTGCCATCCCCTCACCTTCTCTTTAATACCAGAACATAGAAGACAGTTTGGCTCTTGCCATATCATAAGCAATGTAACATATGCTAATGGAACAGGAACAATGATGCAAAAGGAAGAAAAGAGCATGTTTGCATATTAGGTCCAGTGAGGAAAACTACTGTTTTCTCAGAGAAAGTAGAAAATCAAGAACTGATTCTCTAGTACAATGAAGAGAATGTCAATGAAAGAGAGGAATATTGGCATAGACTACATAGGCTGTCACGTTATTTTTCTTAAAATTGTGGACACTGGTTTCCCTAAATTGCCTTGTTATAAGTGTTAGAAAGTAGTAAAGGCAGAGAAAGTAGAAGTATGTGTATGTATAATGGCTGTCTTTAATCTTTTATATGGGGGAAACAACATGGAGAATAAATTGTGAAAAGATTTTTGTTGAGTATAACTGACAGAAGCTGTAGCAGAGAAAGTCAATAAACTTAACATGCAAATAGTGACTCTCATGAATCAGCCCAGTCTCCTGTTTGTCAGTGTAGGAGAAATACAGTATGGTGTACATAGGAAATCGATGCAACTGCCACACTTTAAATACTCTGAGCTTCTAAAGGTCAGATCAGCCTGGCTATTCTGTATTCACTCACTGCTGTTACAATCTCCTCCTCTTGCTGCTGAGTTTGTCCTTACAAAAGAAAAAAATCCTATCTTTAATGTTGTGGCCTCTGTCCCTCCTCCAAGTCTTGTAATGCTGCTGCTGTAAGCTCAATAATTTCATATATCACGCTGTCGTTTGGTTTTTTCCCCCCAAGACATCTCCTACTCAAAGGATTTCTAGAATTTCTTTTAGTTTTGGTGTTTCTACAGCTTCTGCCAGTGCAACTGTGCATCCCAAGCATAGGGGATGCACGTATATCCAGATGTACATGCTTGATACTATGGCTACATAAATAATGGAGAAGCAAAGTACTGAGAGGTCAAGTTTCTTCCACTTCCACTGCATTAGCAGTTGGATTTGAGCAGTGCTCATCACTAGAGATCCATCCTAACAACTCTACTTAATTTTTGAGGGTAGTTTTTCTGCTTGTTTCAGGCCAAAATGAAGCACTTGGCAAAAGGAGAATTGACAGTGTTCAATGTTAGTGAAAGGGCATTCTTGGCAAGAATGGAGAAATCTTTGTAGGAACAAGAATGTTTGGACAAGAAGATCATGCTCTTCTAAAGAAAAACATAAGAATGTGGTGTGAGCAGCCAGTTGATGAATAACTTTCTAATTGCATAATTTAGAATCACAGAAATGTTGGCTGGAAGGGAGGTATGAAGATCCAGGCAAATGCTCAAAGCAAGACTGTCACCAATAGTAGATTAATTTAGCTATGGCTTTGTCTTGTTATTTGAGAGGGAGATTCTGATATCCCCTTCAGAAAAATGCACCACAAAGTGTACCACAGATCACACGGAAGCCAGGTGATAAGTTGCTTCTGATTAGTCCTTTGTGTAGATCTGATAGAAGCCATTCCATTAAATGTAGGTATATGAGTATTCTGTTTTGGTTTTCTCAGGTGCTTGGAGATCTGTCATATGTTGATGAAGAGATACGTTCTTTTTGACATAGCTACGTTTCTCACTGCTGTGAATTATACATAGTGGTAGAAGGCATTCTCAATAAGCTATAAATATGACTTGGATAAGCAAGGTAAAACTTTGGTAAAAGAGTGATTGTTTATGCACTAAACTCTCATCTGTCAATATGAGATATATTCTCATAGCCCATTCTGTGATTTTATGATTATTACACTGCTTTTGATCACACAGATAGAATATATAGAAGAGAAGTGGGGTGGTTTCCTCAACAAATACCACTCTACTGACACATTTTAGCTGGAAAAGACTGATTTGGAGGGAATGGTATACTGTTGTGGCTGTTGTGGCAGGATGTACAGTGATCCATGCTGCAGGCACTAATGGATCACTTTCCTCTTTTGCAGTAGTGATAAGTTCCTAGGTAGGCAGATAAGCACTGCCAGCATAGCAAAAGGAATTTCATGATTTGTGTTGCAGGAAAAAAGCAAAATGTGTTGATTTTCTCCTGCCTGGTGCAATATATGTGTGATATCTGGGTATATATACAGAAATTCTGGAGATTTCTGATTATTTAGGAAGTAAAAATAAACTTGTACAAATGTGGTTGTTGGCTGCATGGTAGAGATATATATACTAAACTGTTAATAGTGAATACTTTTCAATCATATGATTATTTCTTTTGACCTGAAATCTTGTTTCTACTTGCTTTTTCTGAATGCTGTGAACTTTTGTTGCACAACATGGAAGTTAATTTAAATGACTGTTAATAGTGTTTTCTATGTAGCTCACTATGGTTTTTAAGAGCTCATGGATTATAATTACTAATTTCATGTCAGTTTTATGTGTGCGATATGATGAATCTGTAATGCTTCAATTATGAGAGTAAACTGAGTTACATTGTAGAAGAATACTGATAAAATTGAGGTTTTATGATGTAGTACTGATGCAGTACTTTATCTTCCTATATGTTTGTTAATTAAGGAAAATACATATTCAAGTATGGATTCTGATGTTAACTGGAATAGAGACTGCCTATTTTCCATAAGCTTCAAAATGTGCATAGAGCAGGATGAGACTAAATTGTCACCAATGGATTCAAATCCAGAAATGGAGGCTTCTGTACCATCGCATCCCTGTGGGTCCCTTCCAACTTGGGCTATTCTGTTTTGTTCTGAGATAGCATCTTTCCAGCGCTATTTTGCATATTACAGTAATAATTAGCAGAATAAAACCTAACCAATCTTAGTAAGTTTTGGATAATGATATTACTGCAAAGCTATTTCTAATTTATCCTGTATTGCTTGGGTGGTCAGCACTCTCAATCTGATTACCAGTAGCTTGGAGAAGGACAAAGCTCTGGGTGCTGTACAAGTAACAGAGGATACTTGTAACGCTTCAAAGGAAAAATACAGAAAACAACAACAGCAAGAAGAAACCTTGGTCAGTAGAAGACAGAAAATAATAATACTTGTTACAAGCAGAGACTATCTTTAGCATTAGGATGCTTGTGCATATCACATGACATGTTAAATGTGACTATTCTGCACACTATAGCTTTGCAATAGTGAAGCGGTACTTCAGTCTAAAGATGAAAACTGAGATAAAGTACAGTAGCTAGTAGCCTGAATTATTCCTGCTGTTTTTGGACTCATATACATTCTTTTGAATTCCATTTCCACTACTTTTAAGATAGATTACAAATTTTCCTATTTACATTCCATGTTACATTCCCTGGTTCATTGCAAGATGTGTTCTCTAATTGTGAGAGTAGTCCCACATCCTCCACTGCTGAAGTCTTCTTCATCTTTCAGGCTGTAAAGAATGTTTAAAAAATGAAAACTGCAGGGGAAGTGGTGCTCCCAGTTTGTTCCACATTTGTCTCTGTATTTTATAAAAGTGAATATTTAGGGCTCTGCTCTCTGTTTTCTCCACAATGGACTAAAAATCTTGCATGAAAGGAATTGGATCTGCTTATACTTTGTTGGGAGAAAAAACGCATATTTTTACTCGATCTGGTTGTATTTAAGTTCATTAAGTCAAAAAGAAAACAAAACCAACAACAGTCTGGCAAATGCAATCATGTGTCATTTTGTTTGTTTATTTGTCTCTTGCCTCCAAATGCCTGAACTTGGAATTTATGGCCGTTTTGTAACTCTCTCAAAACTGAGCTGTCTCATGTAAATTGTGAAGAAGTTCTGTTTTTAATTCCTTGATTTTTGTTTTTAAGATTTTACAATATTCTTTCTGCTTGAATTGCTGAATAGCAAAGTAGAAAGTCAGACTTTTATAGTATGAAATTGAGCTCTTGATGTCTGAATATTTATCATTATTGTAGGAAAAAATGTGTTGTTTTTTTTTTTTTTTTCTGTTGTGTGGTATTCTGAAAGTAAATACTGTGATATATTTATTTCATTATTACAGGTGGATTCTTGAAAAACTAACATTTTAAATAGAGCCTTGCTTTTCTTTGCAAAAGAAAGCTGAAGTATAAAAGACTGGAAATTAGAAGAGATGTCTAATTCAAGATACATAACAAAAATCACACTTCCATTGCACATCTTCACAGTATGCTGCGTGTTACATTTTATGACAATCAGTGCAAGTCAAGCACTGCACACCATGCTGAGCTTAGAATCAGCATTCAGCATGCAATTCTCAGGACAAAAGTAGGTGGTACTGATGGGGATGAAAACCGGTTTGGATGAAAACTACAAAAAGTAGGAAAAACAGAACTCCTAACAACAAAATCACACCTGGTGTTAAAGCCTAGTCTTTCATTAAGCAATGATTGTTGCCTGCTGTGTATAAAAATAGCCAACACAAATAGCACAGCTTAGCAGTGCTAATTTAGTAGTTGAATGTGCTTATGGGTGTTCAGTGGAGCAGAGCAAATAATCCAACGGGAGTAGTATATTGAATGATTTTAGTCCCTCTTTTCTACTTACAGAATAACCACAAACAGATCACAGTTTCCTTGAACTCATCTCTTTTAATACTTTTTTTATTAATAGCCTTTTAAAGATGCGATTTACTGAGTTGATTGATCATGAATATTCTGAATTTAAACCGTAGTGCATATTTGTGGTTAATGGGATAAGTCACATTTTATCATTCTTATTGACTGACTGTGTGAGCATACAACAGTTTCCAGGGAGTACAGCCCAGACGTATGTACAGAAAGCAAATGTACAAAAATAAACCCTGCATCTATATGATACTTTGAGTATGTTCTCCCTTCTCCTGGTATTCAATAATTTTTTAGATAACCTAACTCATTTGGACTTCATGAGCAACTCAACTTGTGCTTTAGTAAGCACGTTACAAATCTGTCATTTCTGTAGAACTACAAGAGCCCAATCCTGTTTGAACTTTTGGATGCAAAGGAAATCAAGCAAAGTTGTAACCACCATAATATAGTGTATGCTGGGATGTTAAAGACCACTTACGCAATTTTTTTTACTTATTATGGTGTACATCACACAACAGCAAGGTTGTATATTTTTTTTCCTTAATGCTTGAGCCCATGGTGAAACTTTGGAGCTATTTTCTTGTTTAAAATCCTCTGTACCCCAAGCACATTTCACTTGCAGATAATTATTACCAAATTTTATCACTTGTAGCTGCTACTTTTATGCCCAGCAGATGCTCAAGAATTTTTCTATGATGTAAATATAGCACAATCACAAATAGAGCAATGTATTCCTATCTGTTTAAAAGGGTAATTTCCCAACTCTTTAATTTGTTTTTACCTAGATTACTTAATCTCTGAATAACCATTACTGTGCTTAATATTTCTGCTGTATGTTCTGACTCCTTGTTAGAAAAATAAGGCAAACAGGGTTAACGAATACACTGTTATGTGTATGTTATGTATATGTTATCCTATGATCATGCTTTCATTGAGACTGTTGGAAAAAGCTCATGGTGAAACAAGAAGTGAAAATAGTCTTGAAACACTGTTACTATGAATTGTAACCCTGTAACCCTCCACCCTGGAGGATGCCAACAATTTATTGAAGGCAGGAGTCAAATTAACTATAATTTGGAAATAATATGTTGAAAAGATGTTAGAAATAAGAAAGTTATGATGAAGTTATGATATTTACAGAAACAAATCTGAAGAATCAGATTTCTGTCTTGGTGTATTACAATTGTTTTAATTTTGTCTTCCAGACTCTTCCTGAGAGTTGGAAAGTAAAGAACATGAGGTACTTCTTCAACTACAGGAACTTGAGATTTTTTCTAAGGGTTGGGAATGGGAAACAGAAATTGGGAACTTCTTAATAAATTGGAATTTGTTTTTACAGTTACTAATAAGATATTGCCCATTTCTATGTTTGGCATGATTTTGCTCCAGTTTAACTTTTTGACTTGCTGGTGTGATTAGATGTTGGATGTGGTTCTGCAGTGACTGGAATTAAACTTGCATCTGTAACTGTAATATTTAAATATGCATATATAAAACTAGAAATACTCATTCTGAAATCAAGCTAAACACTTTCCCCTGGAAACATTTATTTACTTACAGTGTTTGGTTATGCTTCCCTCTGCTTGGCTTCACTTCTTCCTTTAAAAAAGGATAATAATAATCAAATCTTGCAAAATGATTTTTCCCAACCAGATGGATTTGCTGCAATGGGAACTCAGCAGGAAGAACAAGCATAGGAGGATGCTTAAACTGTTTTAATGTTTATGCAGCTCTTCTACTCCATGTATAAAACCACAATTCTAGCAACTTTCAAACAAAGTGGCATAATAAAATGTGCCATCGAATGAATGACTCCTTTTGTCAGGAAGAGTAGAACAAAACTGGGACTTTTATACTAAAAGGTGCTAACAGGTTCAGTGTTAAGTGATTGATTGAGAAATACTTGTATTCTGTGCTGCCTAATGCCACGTTGCTTTTATATGTAAAATTTAAGTTTGGATTTGGTATTCATTTCATTGTTTAAATTTGCCGTGAAACAGAAATTCAGTAAAGTTACGACAATCAAGTCTTTAAACCACATCTGAAAATCCTAACCAGGACCTCCACTGACTGGAGGTTTAGTACTTCAGCTTTCTCTTGCTTATATGGAAAATTGGTAAGGTTTTCAATATGTGATCAAGTAAGTTAACACAGCTGTCTTTGCTGTAGTAGAGATGAGATGGAGGAATCTTGTTCTATATCAAAAAAGGTACTATTTAACTTGAACACTAATATCCAGTATTAAAGAAAAATGTACAGACTTAAACTACTCTTTAAAATGTAATTGTAAATGCAATAAAGCCTGTGTCTTGGAGACCTCAGGATCATAGTATGCATCGTCTTCTCTCATATGTCCTCCAGTCATTAATATGCAGCTGGTCTCCTTCAGATGATGTGAGTGTGAGCTTTAGGAGTGAACTGAAAAATTCCATTTCCATTTCTGTCCATCTCAACAGGAAATGATTAAAAATTGTTGAATCAGAGGGTACTACAATGCTCGCTTTCTCATTTAGCTGTAAGAGGGAAATTCATGCTAAGGATTCATGGCAGCTGATACATTTTATTTCTTGGTTTTGAAGAGACTCAGATAATTTACATAACTTTCCATTAAAAATCTAAATGCGTGTAAAGTCTTTAGACAGGTAGATGTCTTTTTAAAGTAAGCCAATTGCAGAAGAAGGTACTGATACAACTGATCCATTTGGTGTTTTATAGAGCCTTCCTGTTTCCTTCCTCCAGTATCCCCATATTGTATAGGATACCTTTCTGTTCTCCTCCTTATTTCCCCCTTCCTTCTCTACTATGCTCTTCTAAGCTCTTCTCTGCTTCATAGGTACTTTACTTTCTGAAACAGCTTGTATGTTGTATGTCTCCACTCAATTTCAGCTCTTTTTGTGTCACATTTGCCTTTAAATCGATCACATGTAATTGAAGACCTGAAGAAACCCTCTTCATTTTTCTGCTTGCATCTGCTGGATTCATAGATTTGTAGACAGAAGATCTTTATTTGAAATACAAATATAAATGGATGAATTCAGTATCCTATGCATCTATTCTCCCATTTCAGGAAGATTAGAGACAAATCTTTAAAACTAAATGGGAGGTATCACAAGGAAGACAGTGATCAAAGCTTTCATTTTGCTGGGACTTGGGTAATATTTGACACATGACAAACATTAAAACTGAACATGACAGTTAATTCAGGAAAATTTAAGCACTGTAGAACGCATTCACCAATGGCTGTTCTCTAGAATTGCTGTGGCAATTTATGAACTTAGTGATTTCTAAAATAAGAAGTGAGAAATTTTTATAGGATATGTCACCTTTACTCTTCTAAAGGAATGACTAGCTAACAAATGAAAGAAGGGAAAAAAGCCCATAAGTATGGTTTTACCTGAACTTTTGTTGTGGTGAAAGTTTTCTTTCTTTTATTTATTGCTTTATTTTCCTTTAATAAATAACCAAGCACACAAACAGAAGCAACAACAACAACAACAAAAAAAAAAAAAAACAAAAAAAAACCTAAAAGAAAACAACAAACAACTACACAGAGAAAAGCACAAACATAAACAAAAACAATTCCCCAGTATTCTCTTAGAGTGCCTTATGCCACACTAGCTACATCACTTCATCACTTCTATTTATTGTTTATGAAAGGATTGAGAGAGTTCTTTGGTGAAGTTCTAAAACAGTGCTTCATTATATGTTCTAATTAACTGTGTAGATAATTGCTGCTAATTTGACTAAAACTGAATTCCAGAATTCCAGTATGTGTGGAAGAACAACATTATTGGGGAGAAACAGGACCGAAATGAGATTTTTTGAATTAGAAAAATAATTTTAAAACAATAGGACTTGTCTAGTTTTTTCTTGAACTGATTTAACCTGTTCATCCTGCTTAATAGATTTTGTATAATTTGACCTTGAGCAAAAGAGCTTTTATTCCTGATGGAAACTAATTGTATGTGTTGAGTTCAAATCATCGTGTTAAAATGAAATTAGTAGTGCACAGAGGGGATATCCCCACAGAGGGGATATTACAAGGAAAAACACACTGTCTTAATGGGCCATAAACCTGAGTGAAGCAGTATTTTCAAACCAGAGATAACTGTAAAGTCATCTTTACTAGCTATGATTCAAGTATACCCCCTGAAAGATATAATTTAGACCTTAAGTAGAAAAACTGTAGGAGCTGACAAGCTACATTCTGATGCACCAAAATATCTTCCCCTGGGTCACCAGGGTCATGCAGTGTTCTTAGAAGTTACAAAGCACTGAGACTATAAAAGCTTCCTAGAAAAAAATGGATCAGGGCACATGTGCCATGTGTCACTGCATTTGCTAATAATTTGCTAATAATATAAGATGCTCTTATATCTGGGCAATATTCAAGTTTCATTACAATAAGCCTTTTAGGATCCATCACAATATGGATTACAAATGAGGTAAATTAAAGGTTTTTTGTTTGTTTTTTAGTTTTTTTTTTTTTTTTTTTTTTTTTTTTTTTTTTTAATTAGTGCCAAAGATTGTTGTGTTGAGTTTTTAACACGTTCTTTGGAGAAAAGTCAGATTTTATTATACTGATATGGTTCTCTGAGTTGTGCTCTTTTTTCATAAGAAGCACGTCATATATTACTTAATGTCATTTGTCTTCCTTTTTTTTCTTACAACACATTTCACTTTCACAGTGTACACAGTGATGTGATCTGAGCTTGTTTGCTCTGAAGATAATGCAAGTTTTGCCAGTGACTTTGACAAAGAAAAGCATTTTGCCCAGTAATTGCTTGTAATATACAGTTATAACTATCCATAATGTTATGTGCTATATTTCAGAAACAGAAGGGAAGAGAAATGTAAAGCCATAATATACAGAACTCTGGGATTTTGGGTCTCATTTATGGTACAATTCCCCTTTATACTGGTTGGCCCTGGGAATATAAAGCATTCTTGATATGATGCAATTATAAACTTGGGTCACTTCAAGGTTTCTTTACTGTGACACAATGTAAAGAAACCATTGTGTACCAGGAGACTAACACTAGAGATACCAGCCTCCCTGTCCCATCCTTGGTGTACCTACCTAAACCTTTTTAGAATGTATTCTTTAGGCTCTGTGCACTTCATGTCATACTTACGTCTGTGATGATGACATAGGTAACATAATAAAATATGAAAGTATGAGATAAATTTGTTTTAAATTTCTTTTTCAAAATCTGAAAGTAATTTCCGTATCGTGTTCAAGCCTCTCCTGTAAATAGCAATATGATAACTTCAAACAGATTAGCATACTTTGCCACAGAGAAGTGAACAACTTCATTCTACAGTATTTTGATGGTTTAGAGCCTTAAGCGTTAAATTCTTCGGAAGATTTATGGTGCATTCAGAGCTAACGAATATCACAGGGCCTTTTGTTCATGTATATGGAACACCATTGACTGTGGTGGAATTAATGTCAAAAGGAGTTAGAGGAAACTGCAAGATGTCCTGGCATAGGTATTTTTATATATAGATACAATGAGCTCTCTCCACATGAACACAAAGGATAGAGGCCAAAGAGCTGAGTTAAAGCTGCTGCTTTAAGCTATTTTATCTTCAAGGGGCCCAAGTAGTTGAAGACTCACTGAAAACTGCTGTCTCTACAGTACTGTAGCCCCCACTATAGTGAGTCTGTTCTGTGCTCTTGCATCTGATTAAGGTGGTCTTTGTTTACTTTACAGCCATCCACCTCCAGAAGGAATCTTCTTCCACTGCAGTACCTCTGCCCTTTGAATGGGCTTGACCTGAACAGTAGTCAGCAACAAAAGGGTATGTTGATTTCATTTTTTTTAATTTTTAAATACTAAAATTAAGAAGTTTGAGCTGCGGAACCCTGCTCTTTCTCAACTGTGAAAGGGGACCCACAGTGATGAGCAGAAGAGTTGTGTCCTCTGTTGGGTGGTGCCATACTCAGTACTGCTGCTTTCCAGTTCCTGTCCTGGAGCACAGCTTGAGTGGGAGGATGGTTGCTCCTTGTGGCTGCATTGCTGACTGCAGTAGGGTGCAGTCAGACCCTACTGTGCTATTATCACATCCCATTGCATTATAGCTAGAGAGAAAATCAGAAGGGATGACACTTGGAAAAAATGATCCTGGATGCATCTTGGGGTCAACTGTGTTAGCTGAGTTGTTCAAAAAGAAATGGCAGGTCTGTGTAGGCTGAAATTGTCATTTGGTAAAACGCACAACTGAGATTGAAATTTTTTACCCATTTAAGTGTGAGCATGAGAATATAAACTGTTACGTTCTTGGTACTTTCCATCCTCTGCTTTTGGAAATATCACTCAGCAGAATGAAGCAGAATGAAGTTTGTATTGCTTCTAAAAACAAACTGAAATGTGCAGTGTGAGGATAGCTTTCTAAAAATATTGAAATACCAAATCTGTTATCCAGCCCTCTGGAATATGCAGAGATTTAGAAAGATTACTGCACAAGATTTGTGCCTGTTACCACTTTTAATGGGGATTTTTCCCCTTTAAGCTATATTTCTGAGTCTCTTTGTTAAATGAAAAAATCTCAGTGTTATTTAAACAAATGAACTTCTGTCTACGGAGTAAGATTTGAAAGTGTAGAATCAAAATTCTTGTCTGGACTCTTGGGCAGTGTGTTTCAATTCAAGCCAGTCTCAGTATTTTCACATGCCCAAGACTAACAATACTGATTAGGTGTAGTCCTGAGACTGTAGAAAACTGAGATGACTATACTGGGCTCTTCCCTTCCATTTACTTTATTATGGAGAGAGGAAAATGATAGCAAAATTATTTCCTGACAAGTAGCTCTGGCAGAAAAATTGCCTCTTTAAAGTTTCTGATCCAAAGCCACTAATCTGACTGTTAGAAAGTACTGGCACCCAAGGCCTTCTCACTGAAACACTGATACACTTGCTCGGATTTTCATGCCATTCTACTCAGCTTCTTGGCACAAAAAGTGAAGAAATATGGCAACATAAATAACTTTTCCCTGGCTAACCCAAGGAATAGAATAGATTCCCCTTGTAATTTTAGTGAAGGAGAGAATCCACTCACTGATGAATTATGTCTTTGCCCTTTCTTTATGCAGGTGACACCTCATTCCAAATACAGGGCCTCAAAAGAATCTTGTATTTTTATTTTTCATCTCTACCTATGCGTTATTATCATAAAAGCAAAGGAAAGAACAGATGGCATGAAATTAAGACATCCAAATCTATTTACATCCACTGTTACAAATAAGGCAAATTAATATCCGTTTTCTACTTCAGTGTATGGAAATAACTGATGTTGCAGAAGTATTTCAGAAAGAGCTTTGAATAAGCATTGCTTCTCAAGAAAGTCTTGATCCTTCATTCTTTTCAGGAGTAAATAATCTTCCTGCAGACCGATTAAAACGGGCTGGACTGGTCTTAAAACATGGTCTTTTCCATGTATACACTCCCATTTCTTTGACTTTTCTATCTGATGGGAGTACTTCACAGATTTTAATTACAATTGTATAATAAATACTCTTAATATACAATTGCTAACAAGAGAAAATGTTGCTAAGGTACAAACTACCCATTCGCACCTCTGGATTATCGTTTCTAATTTATTTCCTGTCAGCATCACAAAATGTGTTTGGCATCTTTCTTTAGTTGTTCACACATCTGAAACTGCTGCTTTGGCTCTTTCCAGCAGGCGCCAAAGTTACGCCTCGCTGACATTAAAGGAATTTCATTTACTTGTATCTTTTGGCAACTAGACAAGAGAGGTTGTAAGAGTAAGCCTTTGCCAACTGAATGATAGTTGAGTTGTGATATGGGATAGGGTATGTGAGATATTTTTGCCAGTCAGCAAATGATTGAATGAAATGTAGTAGGTCTGCAGTAAGCAGATAGAAATAATGCATTTGTTAAAAATCCACAAAATTATACACGATCTTGAGGACGAAAGACAATCTCATTTATATGTGAAGACTATTTCTAGTTGAAGAAATGGTTGGTAGCAATGACTAATAGTTATACAAAAGAGATATGTCAAATTTAAAAAATGCTTTGCCTTTTCAATATTTTAGTCATTGTTCTTCTAGAAGCAAAGACTGTTTTGTAATTTACAGCCATAAAATCATTGCTGTTAGTAACCAAATTGTTCACATCAAATGTTGTGTTTTGAAAAGACAGAAAAACAATGCTTTCATTACTTCATACCAAAGGTTTGTTTAACAGTAACCGTGCCGTAAATTGTCAACAAATCCAATGGGATCTGACCATAGTTTTGGTTCTTTCTCTTTCAGTGCATGTAAAGTGAATTATGATCAGTGGGAAGTAACTGAAGTGAGATATTTTCAAACAGAGGTCATCATTTTCTTGTGGAAAATGGTACAGGTATATAATTACTTCAAAGCAGGCATGTCTAGCCTATGGGTTGCATGTGGCCCAGGACAGCCAGTAATGTGTCCCACTCCATGCCACTGTGCCATCATGTCTGCACCTCTCACACTGAATGGCTTGGCCCAGCCTTGGGCAGCACCCATCACTCAGCAACAGCCAAAGCATTGGCCCAAAACAATCCCTCTGCATTCAGTGTGGGCCAGGCGAGCCCAAGCATTAAAGAAAATTTTTGATTTTATCATGAGATGAGGATGAACGTAAAAATATTTTATGGGCTACATAAATAAGGAAGACACTTTACAAAAATGTCTTTTAAGAACAATTGAAATGAACCAGGTATATTTCTTTAAAATCAAATGAACTACAAATAATTGGCTTGATGCAAATTGGCAAATTATTTCAGCTGATCTGAACATGAATGCTCATGTGCACAAATAACTCAGCAGTATAAAAACAAGAACGTGTATATTTTCAATTCAAAATGGGATTTTAAGAATACAGATACCCTCCAGACTAAAGTGCACAAGCTAAAATTTGAAACACATTTATGGAAAAATGCAAATATTTTGTGCATGAATTATAATGGGGCTGTAACATTATTGTTTATAGCTGAAACTTAAGATATGCAATATACCCAAAGTGAAAACAGTTGTGAGTGAATCAGAGATTTCTCTTCATTACACAGAAGTATTAGATAGATACTGACAGTTAGCAAAGCAAGCCCTCGAGTTTCAAATCCATGTCTAGAGCCATTAGTTCAAGTCGGATTCCACCAATTTGTTTTACCATGAGCAGGAGACATGCAAAACATCACTTTCAGTGGTTGAGTCTAAAGATTTCCGTTATATGGCTTTACCCTGAGGGTAAAAAAACTGAAACACAAAAAGGACTTTCTATTCTGTGTTGATTATTGGAGAAAATTTTAGGAGAATTAAAACAACGGTGGAATTGAAGAAACAGAGAATTCAAGCTCTGCTACTTTATTCAGTTAACTTTGAATTAAGTGAAAATTAAGGATATCACTCTGGAATACTCACAGATAGCAAAACAGAGAGTGGTTTTCTCCTCCTTATTTAAACAGCGGTCTTAGTCAGAAACCTTAACAAGTAGAGCTCTACTCTTGTACAGTACATTTTTATTTGTTTGATTACTTGAGGGTCGTGTGATATCTGCATTGGCGTCATACTTTTCTACAGGCAATCTATGACAAAAAAAAAAAAAAAAAAGGGAACTGAGGAGATAGGGGTGTTATCTAGATGACATCCAAATGAACAATACTTTCTCGTGTCAATAATCAGAGCAGCAGTATTCAGAACTGGCATAACGTTGTATCATCTGGCCTGCCAGTTTCAAATTGTAGCTCAGAACATCTTTTGTTTCCTTTCTAAAAAGAACAGAAAATCCTTACAGACAGGAAAATAGATCCAAAGTTTGTAAAAGCCCTCAAAATGCAATTTAAGTGTTCAAAAAAAAATTTAATTATTCCAATACGTAAAAGTGCGAGATTACTGGGATCAACACTTTCCCTTAGGATGGAAAAGAAGAAAAAAGTAGTCACTTTCTCCTGCAGTAGGAAGCATCAGGGAGATGGCTTCAACCATGGAAAGGGGATTGTTTTGCTGTGTGGGGTAATAACACAAATCAGATGCATCTTCAAAATTAATTACACTACAATTTTTTGCCACCGGTTTCAGGATCTCGGAAAAATAACTCATAAATTACTGAAGATTTGTTTTTTTCTACCTTAGGCATATAGAATGGTTTAAATTAATTTAATTAGATTAATCTGCCTCTTAAGTGGAAAATGTCTCCTTGTTGGAGTAAACAGACAGGAAGGCTAAACTGAAACCTCATTAGAATCTGAGTTAAGCTTCCTTAAATAAGTTTCTCTTTCTTTCCTTCAGAAAGGGAAAAAGAAAGCTACCACAGAATATTAATCTCAAACATGAGGGGATTTTTCTTAATTATACTGAACTGTTATCCTTTCACATCTTTTTGTCATCAGATTCAGGATGCGTTCAGTTTTACAATTTACTCTTTTTCAGCATCATTGTTGTGTCAACCGTTGACTGTCCTTCCTTCTAGTAGAAATATGCAAGACGATGACAACTGTCAATATTTAATATGATTTAAATATTTTCAGAGAGGAGAAAATGTTATCCGAATACCTATTATGCCTATTTACTAAAATTACTACTTTTTTTGGCAAAAGCAGAAGTGGAATATGTGAATATACAGCAGGAAGCACAGTTAATCTTCATAGAATCCTTCTTCATAGCCTTCATATTTTGTGTTTCTGAAGTTGAGGCATCATCCAGATTAGAATAGTCCACGTTGGTTGCAATTTTCGTGTGCAGTTACATTTTGAAGTTTTGTGTTGTTTTAGTAGGAATGAGAAACAAATGACAAAACAAGTGGTGTACTGCTAAAAAATAAGATTAAAAAGAAAAAAGCTTTCAAAGTATCTGGGGGATTTTCTCTCACCTTTTTTAAATGCTTGGTTTGTTTAGGTATTTGATTTTTGTCTGCTTGAAATGAGCTCTGAAAGAAACTTCCTGTGTTCTGTCTTCGCTGTTGAATCTGGCACAGGGCGTGGAATCAGTCCTGGGAAAGATTATTTCTGGTAGAAATAATGAAGTAATAGGAATATTGCCTTTTTTTTTTTTCCTTTCTCTCTCTCTTTTTCAAAATGGGTTTGAATACATCCAATAGTTTGAAAAAATCATACACTGAAGTTTCTATGAAAACTTCCAGTAGGTATTAAATGGTTATTCTTAGACTTATTCAAAAACACAAGCTCCAACTCAAAAATTTGTTCCACGTATAAGAAATCATATCAACTCAGGATAACCTCACTCAGGACAGCAGGAACCCTCCACACCTAACTCACTGTAGACAACGGGAGACAGTAAAGAGGGAAAAGACAGTGAATGAAACATCAGTTAAGGGTATTGATGGCACTTAAGAAGCAGTTTTGAAACACCTCTGTGAGAATCACCTGTAATATTTTTCAATAATCGATCTTACTTCTGCTATCGTTTCAATTCGTTGTTTCATTTATTCTCCTTCTCTTTTTTTGCTTCTCTTTTTCCCTGAACAAGTTTCTCTTGGGCTTTGCCTTTTTATTGAGGGTTCCATTCTGTTCTTTTTCAGAACAAGTTTATTGTGATTTGTTTAAAGTATGCTTGCCAAGTCCGTAACAGCTGTGCCTCAGACCTTATTGTTACCTGGATCCACTTAAGCATGTAGCAACTTTTGATTCAAAGACTCTTAAACTAAAAAGCCTTTGCAGACCTTCATCGAAAGCACTACTGTGTTACTAAATGTTAGCTTAAAATTCACTCTTGCAGAATAGTAAGCATTGTCTCTGGGGGAATATGAATCTCAGCGAGAGCTAATTTAATCTTCTACCCAAACTGTCTTGACATTGGCACAAGTTTTTTGTGCTGTGAAATCACAGTTGTTGCCCACCTCTTGGTGACATAAACTTAGTGCTTCCTTGTGAACCCTCCATCAGCAGTGTTAGATTATCATTCATAATGTTGGCCTGTGGTGTTGCTAATAGTACTTAAATAACATTCTGATAACCTATTTCAAACTGATTTACTCTTGGTCACAAAGAAAATGGTACTTCTGAAGAAGCATTGTTTGCATCTCATGTGGTTAATGCTTTTCTGGCTTAACAACAGGGATCATTAGAATTCACTGCACACTTGATGTCTCTTCTGATGTTTTAAGCCTTCTTAAATTCCAAGTTATTTTTGTATTTTTTAAAATTTAAAAACATAAAGGAATTTTGTATTTAAAGATTTTTTTTTAATGGGAAAAATTTCTTGCAGTGGACAAGAAGGGCTACAGATATAATTTATCTGGACTTGTGCAAGGCCTTTGACACAGCCCAACACCACTTCCTTATCTCTCTATATTGGAGAGTTACGGATTTGAAGGCTGGACTACTTGATGGACATAGAATTTGTTGGATGACTGCAGCCAGAAGGATGTGGTCAATGGCTCTTTGTCCAGGTGGAGGATGTTTCAGATACCACACAGAATTTTACAGTGCACCATGCAGACTCTTGTTCACCACTGACAAAAGCAAATAGCTTATGGTAGTGACTATGCTGAAAGATAGTGCTATGTAGCTGAAAATTTGCTCTGGCAGTGTTTTTGTGATCTTTCTAACTATTTTAGTTTCCATGGAAATAAGTAGGAGGTATTACCTTCAGAGCAGTATTTAGGCTCCAATTGATCAAAAATATATTTGCTAATATCTTTGCATTGCAATATGCCTTATCTAAGAATTGCAATCAGAGTATTCTTGCCAATTTACTGGGATCTGTTGTGTTTCTGATGAATACTGGCAAAAACAAACTGCAGTTCCTTTAGAGACAGCTGGTATATTTGAGCTTTTGTCTGCTCAAAAAAGGTAGAGTAATAAATTATGTGAATTCTGACTCTTTTAAACCCTGTGGCTATGTCCCACAAGCAATATCTATTCTCATATGTGAAATGTGAATATTTGAGTTGTTACCGACAGCAGTGGGCTCAAATGCACTGTCGAAGATAGATATAGACATAAGGCTTAGATTTTGACAGTGGGTTGTGGCTTCATTAAACAAGAGTTAGTAGGTCCTTGGTTATCAGTATGTGTACAGCCAGTTCCCATGAGCAAAAGAAGTCCAATGTTGTGGCTGTTTCAGTATACCAGAATCTCTTATTTCACCTATGCGAGATGTGGAACAAAGAGTTAGAAAACCTACTCCTGTGGTTCTTAGAGCCAACAAACTGTGTTCTGCCTTGGGCCAGTTTATTTAAGTGACTCAGTTTATTTAAGCTTGCCTGTTGGCCTTGATTATGTGTTTACTTATATCCATGCCATTTCTAGGTGTGACAGCATTCATAGAGGTTGTCAGATAGCTCCTACTTTTAATGATGCTGTGAAGAAGCTTGGTCCTGGCATCGTAGTGCAGCTCAGCTGCTCAAACGCTCTTTTGGTCCTGCTACTTCAGGTAGTGTAACCTACATTTGGGACCTTCAGAAGATGGATATCTACTGAGTTCCACAGCTTTGCAAGCTGTCTAGATTAACCTCTGTGATGCAAGGTATACCAATTCTTTTTCCATGCAACCATCTTTTCCCTGCAATGTAGACATTACAGTTGTGATGGCACACTTTGAGTTGGGACTTTCGTAGAATCACAGAATGGCCTAGGCTGGAGGGGATCCTAAAAATCCTCTAGTTCTAACCCCCCTGCTATGGGCAGTGCTGCTCCACTACGTCAGGCTGCACAGGATACCATCCAACCTAGGCTTGAGTGCCTCCAGAGATGGGGCATCCACAACCTCTCTGGGTAGGCTGTTCTAGTGCCTCACCACTAAGTAAAAAATTTCATCCTAACATCTAACCTAAATCTCCCCTCTTTTAGCTTAAAGCTATTTCCCTTTGTCCTATCACTATCAGACCACGTAAAAAGTTGGTCTCCCTCCTGTTCATAAGTTCCCCATAAGTACTGGAAGGCCATAGTGATGTCTCCTCAAAGCTTTCTCCAAAATAAACAAAGCCAACTCCCTCAGTCTTCCTTCACAGAAGAGGTGCTCCAACCCTGTGACTATCTTCATGGCGCTCCACTACACTCACTCCAACAGCTTCGCATCCTTCCTGTATGGCAACAATTCTTCCACTTCACTAAGTTTTCCTATTGCAATTGGATGAAACAGGGACACAGTCAACCACAACCACATGGCAACAGTCAGAATTAAATATACCAAACTCCAGCATAGAGGGATTAGCACCATTTAGAACTGCTCTTCTACCAAGAAACAAATTATGAAAATAAGTGCATAACAATGCAGTTTGTCATTTGTCACCAGCATGTATTGTTTGTAAAATGCCACAGCCCTTAAGAAGCACAGGAGGGACATCACAGGAGTATGAAGGAGAAGAGGAAGAAACAGAGGGCTTGATAACTGAAAGCTAAAGAGTCTGGAAACTGCAGATAAGCACTCACCTAACAAGATGCTTATTGCTTAATCTATGAGAAAGTATCATGAGACAGGTAAGAGGTCTGGCATGCTACTGAATTTATTAAATATGCTTTTTTATTTTTTTGCTTCTAATTCCTCTTTGGATCTTAAATCTGTGCTTTTAGAGAAGCAGAGAATTGCATCTTGGCACAGAAAATCACCTTTGAGCACCCATCTGAAAGAAGAAATTACACTTGTTTTATGAATCTGACTTTTTTTGCAGGACATCTGCAATGTGAGCAGAAATAGAATTACCTGTGCCTCATAGCTAGAATAAAAGGTACCACTTCTGGTTAACAGAAAAAAAAAAAAAAAAAAAAAAAAAAGTATCTTATGATGTTTGCTGCTCTTTAACAAATGTTAGTATTTGTAGGAATAAAAATATCGAATAATTACACTCGATACCATTCAAAGCCTCTCTCTTTGTCAGGAAAGTCTTGGTAGCTACAAGGATGCAGAGGTGTATACTGGATAAGGGTTGTTTTAAAAGCATAGTGAAGAGGGGAGCACGCAGACAAGACAATGAGACAGCTTTGATTTCAACCACAGAAGTCAGCAGTAGAGTGTCCATCCCTGGGAGGTTCAAAGAAGTGTGGATATACTGTGAATTTAAGTAAGACTATGGTTACGCTGTAGTTTATATCTTCTGGCATTCAAATAATTTGGTTAGAAACCACGTTTTCTGTACTTAGTGAAAAAAGACATCAGTTTTGCTTTGTTTTTGAAATGCTGAATGCATTAAAATGTATAAACAATAGCATGGTTTAATCAAGTGCTACAATTATCTCCCAGAATTATTCCAAAAGTTCCCAGTGTTCTGGCAGTGTTTCTCTTTTCTCATCTGCTCCCTTAACTTTCACTGTGTTCTCTCCAGTCTAATCCAGTGCACATCACAGTCTCCACAGGGATCACCGCTTCTCTGATCATAGTTCTCCATTGGTTAAACTGTTTTTGATGTGAACTTAAGTTTGTTGGTAAATAAGAACGTAGCCTCAGCTGTAGCCTTTTGATATCAACAGGAGTCATTCCACTATGTAACTCTGAGATGGTATCTCATATTTCATGTGATCTTGTGCAGACACCAGAAAATGATGATGAATATAGTTTACATTCCAATTTTAATCCTTCTGCTCTCCATAAACTTTTAAGAGAGTTAGTTTCAGAAACTCGTTTAAAGACAAATCCTAGCTGGGGGACCACAGAATGCATGGCAGGCTTTGTATCTCTGTATCTTGAGCACCTCTAACAATGGGTATTAACAACTAATGGAACTGTGAAATAACATTGAATCGAGGCACGGGAGGGATGATTTCCAATACATCTCCTCTTCTTTCTAAAACATTTTTGAGGCTTAGAAATGCTTACTAAGTCACTTGTAACTTGTGCACTTAAAAAAAAGAATGTTAATGGCTTCAATATCCTGTGTTATCTGACATGTCTGTCTCTCTAGAAATTCATGAGTAACATGCTGCTCCAAACTTCTTACAGTCTTGACAGCAACTGTATTGTTGCCTTTTATTATTATTATTATTATTATTATTATTATTATTATTATCTATTTGTTTACTTTCAAGGACAAAGGTATGTGTTGATTTATATTTCACACAACATATTAGAGTCATGTTGGATCAACATTGTAAATTTCAGGGCACTGTCACACACTCTCACTTATTTTGTTGTCCTTACTACTTAAGGGACTTTAATGAGTATCTCTTCTGGACCTTTCTCAGATGCTTTAGCCAGAGGCATTCACAAACTTTGTCAGTAATGCTGTCAAAAGCACCATTCTTTGAAGTGTCCTTTCGATGTTAGGATGTTTACAAGTATACAATCCAACCTGCTTAAAATTTTTCATATTTTACTGATTGTTTTTAGAATTTTGCAAACAAGTGGTATGTTGGGAAACCTGCTGCCAAGCCTTGAATTACAATGAACTTTTTGAACATAACAGTATCAGTGTTTGACAGAAGTCAGTTCTCATCTTTTTCTCTAGGTATTGACAGCCCATGTAAAATACTTAACAGACTTTATCTTAATGTCACACAACTCTTTCTTGGTCTAAACATTTGCTGTTTTAATTTTACATGTTAAATGTGTATCTATTTGCTAAAGCAAATTTTCCTGAGGAATTTGACTAGACCTACAAAAAGAAATAAACAAAATCCAATACATTTTTAGTGGGGTAAAAAAGAAAAAAGTTGTGCATTTTGCATAGAGATACTTTTTCCCATTAGTTCTACTATATTTATGTATAATGTCTCTATATACTATTTGTTCTACTATATATGTGGATTGAAGCAGATGGTTTGAGAGAGACTAATTCCTCTCTAAATGAAGATAGTAGATATTGTCAGCCCAACGATAGCTTTATTTTTTGTTGTGAACTGTGTAGATAAATGCTCGATAAACGTTTTCAATAAGAGAACCATGCAAATATTATTGTTAACATTTTGTGATTGCTTTATATCCTAAAAACTCTGAAGATATGCATGCCTCTTTTTAAGTAGTGAACATGAGAAGATGACTTTGTATGTGATCAAGAACTTATGTTTTAAAGATAGTCAGAATGTTTGCTTTTGTGCTGTTTAAGTGTGGGATAGTTACTTTGCTCATAACATTAGGAAAATGAAATACCAAGATATAGGAACCATTATCCAGGTGAAAGAGTATATTTCCAATTCATATGAGCTAAACATTTATATTCCTTTAATACAGACCAGAAAATACTTGAAAACTTGATTTATCTAAAATATGCTGAAGATTTGGGTGCCTTCATTGCAGAAAGTCCTTATATCTATGTCAGTCCTTCCTATAATTCTTTTCTTCCAAAATAAGCTTTCTAATGTCTGTGCAAAGGAGCAAATGCCTTTCCTCTCATCTTTTTTCTTGTCCCTACTGTTTTTAATAATGTATGTCTGACATGCTAATGATCAGGCACATGCTCGTTCATTGTTGTCTCATCTCAGCTGTCTGATAATAACTTAAGAGGAGTGATGAGTAGAATTGCACATCAAGGATCTCTTTTGTTGATGGAGTAACCAGGAGTGCATTTCCAATTTGCAGTTTGGCTCTGGGGCTTTAGAAGTACCACAAATGTTTGATATCCACTTGGTTGCTTGCCACCAAACGTGATGATGGATCACTATGTTATGAGACTATGTAGAAAGAAAACAAAAAAGGGAGAGAAAAAGAATAAAGGGGAAAAAAAAAAGTTTTATTTTTAAAATAGTAGGACACTCACTGATTGAGTGCTTGTCTACAGCAAAACATGGGGAGGAGCAAGCCTGTGTGAGTGAAAGAGAGGGAACACGTGTATGTTTGTATTCCTCTTTCATAATATCTGAACGACAAAATAATTTATACTTTGATTCCACTGTCAATTACTGAGTTAAACCAGGATTACACTGAGTCATTTTTAGACAACCATTTTGATGTTAGTTCAGAACTCCCCGTGGCAAATCTGTGTTTTTTCTTAATTGCTTGCAGTCAATCAGATTTTAATTTGTCTGTTTCTTCAGTCCTGCAAAGTTTGGGCCTGGAATCCCTTTCCTTCAACAATCAAACAGTATTTTTACTGTGTGTGTCAGATACACTCACAGAATGTTTTTGTATGTTTATTTAGCTCAACAATTATTCCTTATTAACAAAAGCAGATTGATTGAAGAATGTTCTTCAGAATGGCCTTTTGAAGTCTTGCTTCACTGCGGATTTTTCACCACCAATTCAGTTATTTTACTTTTGAAATATGCTAAAGAAATTCACTACAAAATCTATAAAGCATCATTCAAGGGATGAATGTCTTATTCTGCTTCTTATCTTGTTAATCGATATTATTAACTAACTGTGATGGACATAGTTAATGACAGGACTCTAGCCCCTGCAAATTAAAGGTAATTGCCTTGTTCAGTCACATCCGCTCTTCCAAATATAGGTACATGAACATAAACTTTGTAATTTTGTTTAGACTCTATCATGATTGTTACATACTCCGTTTTCTTGTTAACAACTAATTTTAATTCTAACTCACCCAGCAAAGTCAAAAACCATAAAATAATCATCTTGCCTTTCAAACCCAAGTGGCTAAATAACACATTACTATGTTGCATGCTTACAGTTAAGAGGGTAAAAACAGAATTCCAATACTTACAAGGCTTTGATGCTGGCCTTAATCTGTTGGCCAAGACCTTGGTAAGAAGCTGTCTGATGAGGTTCATTTCTGAGCTTGAAGTTAAGTGGTACAGATATCAGAATAACCCCCTGGATTTTGGTATGCCTTTCATGTATCCTTTTATCAGCTTTATTATTTGTTATACTTCTGCTGAGTTTCCTTGAAAAAGAATAAAATGTTTCACTTATTATGCAGCAATTTATTGAAAGCTATTTAAAATAATATTTGAGGAGGGAAAAACAAATCAAAATGAATAAAAGCATAGGAAACACATGATGAAATAGAACAAATATCAGAGCTATTAAATTAATAGGCTTGCAAAGTGCTATTTATGGTATCTCAATGGAAGTTTAGAAATTGATACTGACTTATGCAAATTAATTGAATACCTTTGTTGTATTTCAGGAATACATATTCAAGCTCTCTGTACCTATTCCCTGTGGGGAAAATTGCTCTACTTGCCAAAACTCTAGTAATTTCACCTTGTTTTCATCTTCTTAAGGAAAATAGTTCAGGTATTGACTCAGTATGGCATCGATTCAGCAAATCTGTGTAGTGTGAGATTACATCTGTGGATTGTTGTCTCAAGTTGCCTACCAAAAGTATTTTAAACTGTACAGAAAGAGGAGCATGAACCAGAAATTTGGCTTTGCACAGTCCTAAAAGGTGCCCTTTCCTAATAACCACTGATGTTGATGAAGCAGCAGGAAAGCATATTGAGGATTTTGATCTTAAAGGGAAACAAGCTCATAGAATCATACAATGGCTTGATTTGGAAGCGACCTCAAAGATCATCCAGTTCCAACCCTCCTGCCATGGGCAGGGTTACCAACCACTTAATCAGACACTAGATCAGGCTGCCCACGTCTCTGTCCAACCTGGTCTTGTATGCCTCCAGAAATATAACATCCAAGCTTCTCTGGGCAGCCTGTTCCAGTGCCTCATTACCCTCTTGGTGAAAAATTTCTCCCTAACATCTAAATCTCTTCTCTTTTAGATTAAAGCCATTTCCCCTTGTCTTATCACTATCAGACTGTGTAAAAAGTCATTCCCCCTTCTTCTTACAAGTTCCCTTTAAGTATTGGAAGGCCACAATGTGGTCTCCTCTAAGCTTTCTGTTCTCCAGACTGAACAAACCCAGCTCCATCAGCCTATCTTTGTAGAAGAGGTGCTACAGCCTTCTAATCATTTTCATGGCCCTCCTCTTGACCAGTTCCAAAAGCTCCACATCTTTCTTGAGCTGGGAGCTGAAGACTACTAGACAGTAATCTAAATAGGTACTCAGGAGGGTAGAACACAGATGGACCATCACCTCCCTCTCCTTGCTGGCCATCCCTCTTTTGATGCAGCTCAGTATAAATGTGCCTTTCAGGCTGCAAGCACACACTGCTGACTCATGTTAAGTTTTTCATCTACCAAGACCCCTAAATTCTTCTCAGTAGGGCTGCTCTCAAGAAGTTAATCTCCCAGTCTGCACATGTATCTGGGATTGTCTCGACCCAAGCACGACACACTGCACTTGCCCTTGTTAAATCTCGCTAGGTTCATATGAGCCCACTTTGCAAGCCTGCCCATGTCTCTCTGGATGACATTCCTCCCTTCTGTTGTGTCAGCTGTACCATTCAGCTTGGTGCCGTCAGTGAACTTGCTGAGGGTGCACCCAATCCTATCATCTATGTCACTGATAAAGATGATGAAGTGTATCAGTCCCAGGAAGAATACAGGCTCATTCACACATCTGCACAGTCAGCCAACCTGAAGCCCAGCAGTACACTCCTGTAGAGCATCTAATGTGCCTGGGTTTGGTGTGACCTGCAGGGAGCATGGGACCAGGCTCAACTGTGTCCTTCAGTACTGTCAAAGCAGGCTATTTGATAGGGCTTTGCTGCCTCCCAACATGAGGGTTTTTGAGTATTACTTTCACTGTATCAACTTATATTCACTAGTGCAAATTAGGTGATGGTGCAGCTGTTCCTTTCGCTGAGAAGCAGGTGTCAGCAGACCAAAGCTGGTTCCTTGGAGTTAGCTGGTTACTTTTTGATGACTTTGAGTGGTTATGACTGGCTGAATTCTATTCCTTTATTCTACAGCCATTAAATTTCCATAGCTAACTTCTTTTCACCATTAGGAGTGTATTGTATTATTTTCGGGGGCAGGTGTTTTCATCTGGTTTGCCACAGAATTGCTGGATTTACTATTGCTATAGCTTCTGAGACAAGAGTATCTGCTTTAGTGACCCACCAAAAAATTAACAGGCAAGATTCAGGAGTGGTGCCAGAAATAGTGTCCTACCTGTTATTGTTTTTGTTTGCTATTACATTTTAATTTTTTTTTTTGTCTCTTTTTCTCTGAACAAGATTTTCCTTCAAGCAGCAGTGCTTTTGAGTTCTTATTCAGAATAATTCTACTGTGTTACAAAATGTGTCTACATTATGCCTGCCAAGTTCCTAATAGTTGTGTCTTAGGGCTTACAGTAACATAAAAATCCTATGCATAGCATGTTGCAGTATAGGTCCTAATTTGTGGTGTTTACCTGCTGATGGGATAGCAGCTTTAGCTTTGCATTACTTTTCCTAAAGCATCTAGGTGTTGTAGGGGCAAGAGAGCTTGCTACATACATGGTATGCTTTCAGGGTTATTCATTTTGACTGGTTCAATTTGGATACGCTGAGCACAAGTTGTGCCAGCACCCATCGCAAGTATCTTACTGCCCATGAGCTCTTCTGTTCTCCCAGTGGCTGCTCAAAGATGGAGTAGGTATTTTGAAAACCCTCAGGCCAGGAGCCTACCTGGCCCTATTTATTTCAGCAACCTCACATAGATGCCTTGCAAAACTGGAATGTCTGTGCAGACAACCACACTCCCCAAATGTGATCTTCAAACAACATATTGGTTGAAAGCTCACAATTTTCAGAAAAGATTCAAGGATGTATAAGAGAAGGAAAAGAGTGAATTGACCAGTGGTACAGAAACAGCACATCCTCTCTTTGGCTTTTCTTGCAAAATTACTTCTGCAATTATTTGCAATTCTGCCAATAGCTAAAACATCACTTGCTAGTGCAGAGTATCAGTTCTTAGAAAGCTGTAAAAATCTCTTCAATATCAAGCTGTCTTTCCTTCCTCTGCCCCTCTTACAACAGTAATAGCTGAGCTATAAAGAAGTAATGTTGCTAATTAACATTTCAAATCTTTATTTGTTCTTTGATTGATAGTCATCACCTGAAAGGTGATATTTGCTGCCCAGTGAGTAGTAGCACCTCACCAAATCCTCCCATGCTTAACTGGGGAACCCTGCTATATAGGATTTTATAGACCAAAACCTTAGTTGTTATTTCTTTGTTCTGAGACATTATCAAAGTGGTAGTTTTGCCCTTTGATATTGCCTAAGATAGCATTTTTTGTTTCTGTAATGTTTCTAACTTGAGCTTCTTTGATTAACTACTGTTTTACCCGCTTACAGTTATTCTTTCTAAGAGAGGAAGACCTAGTAATGGAAAATGAGACAGAGAACGGATTTTTAAGAATCCAGTTTGTCTTCACCCTAGCAATAAGTGTCTGTGGTTTTGTTTCTCTTTCATTTCATGCCTGCACCTTGTTTATCTTATTGGATTGATAGCAAGGACTTCATGGTTGAGGGCTGCATTCTCAGAGATCACAGCTCCAAAGCATGTTGCTCTTGATTAGTACTTCTAGGTACTGCAATCATGCAAAAAGAGATTGACTGATTATATATGTTGCTTACATTCATGTTTGTGCTTGTAGAGATGTGTTGATGGGGAGGTGTGGTGAAATGATAAAAATGTTACGTAAGGAAGTCGTTCCTTTCTGTGAAATAGGAAAATCTGACACCACCAATATAATTCCTAGGAGGACAGTGAAAAAGACTAGGGCTATATAAAAGTAGCGCAAGAAGGAATTGAAAAACAATAAGGGAAAAATCTATAGCTAAAGCACTGCCAGGAATGTAGTTATGCATGTAGAGTATTTGGTGATTGATCGACAATAAAACTCAGTGAGACAGAGGGACAACACACAGATGTTTGTATCACTTCGCAACCTCGTCTGGAGATAAGCGTGAAATATAGTCGCATTTCAAAGGAGACTTATTTTAAGTGTTCTTTGTTCTAACATGCCCTTCAACTTTTGTAGTGGATTTGTAACCACTTTCTTGCTTCTGCTGGTTATCTTTTTGACCCATTAGACTCTTCCGGAGAATAAGTTCTGTCCTCGCTATTGAAATGGCTGCCTTAAACTATAAAGGCTACAATTCTCAAAATATGCACTGAGAAACAGCAGCCCTGATTTCCCTTGTACATATTTATTCCCCTCTTTTTTGTTACAAAAGAAAACCTTCTGTCATGTTGTCACTGTATTCATTTTTCTGTTAACCACAAAGTAGAAAAATGACTAGTGAATTACAGTTACCTCAGTCTTTCACTGAGGTCAATTTTGTTTGAATATGAAAACAAGACGCCTGGATAACTCAATTTTTCTCCTCTCCCATTTGTAAAATGATGAAAGTGAACTAAGTTTCAGTGGATTCTGTACATTTCCCTTTTAATCTTCAGGAATGCTGGAGAGAGAGGAAGATTTAAATATATACTTTATTTTACTTTATATACTTTAGTGTTTTGTTTGTTTGTTTGTTTGTTTCCAATCAGAAAGACAATAGGTTTATCTTACCATCAGAAGTTTATTTCTGCATTTTTTTTTTAATTTGTGTAAATCAGATCTGTTCAGAGTTAGAATGATGTGGTCTAGAAATAAGAAGCATGACTCAGAGATAGCTTTGCATGCCTTAATGTTCAGGATCTCACAGTATTCTTCAGTGAGAAGAAATTAGGCTAGTTTTCCGGCATATGTAATGGCAAGGAGTCTATGGAAAATGAACTTTCCAGAAAATTTTTCTCTGATGTCTGAAATCAAACTGGTGGCACTACCATTTTCTTTTTTCAGTTCAAAGTCTATAAAGCATTTTAAAATGGCAGGAATGGACCAGTGAGTTCAAGTGAGACCTGATATTTACACTCAAGATGGAAATTCCAAAATGAAGAGATGTGTGATACAATAAAGAGTACCTATGATTCATTGCCCAAAATAGCAGCTGACAAAGGGGATGATGTTTGAGATCCCCGTGGGATAAAAGGAAAATCATTTGTGAAAGGATTGGCCTTTTTCTTTAAAAAACAGCATGATCTGTAAAGCATTTTATAGTAAGGCAAGTGATACAAGAATCAAATGAAATGGTAACGAGGGTTTAAGATAGAAACTTATTTTTCATCTTGGCTTTTAAGATTAAGATTCAAATTTTGTAACATTAAGTGTCACAAAACCACAGCTACTTGCAGAGGAAACTTAATTGTTGACAACGCACAAGGCACACTGTATTTCTTTCTGAGAATATGCAGCCCTATGGAAGTCATCAGTGTGTCTGGAGGCTGAAAGACACAGTGAGGCAAGTCACTGGAACAGAGTATTAGTTTAAAACCTTATGGTATATGATACAATAAATATAATCCATGGATTATTTCAGCAGTTGGTGAAAAAATCACGAATGAGATAAATTGTTCTGCAATTATTGATGGAATGGAATACTCAGTAGTGCAAAAAACTAATCTAAAATTCAAGTCAGGATAAGAGAAAGTCATTAGCTATGCTGTGTAAAGCAGACATATACAATCAATGTGTGAATGTCACGTTTGTCAGGCCAAAGTGATGGGAAAAGACTTCTACTAACAGAGAGAAAATTGAACACATCTATAACAGTGGAGGATAGTTCATATCCTGTTGTAATTGCAGTGCACTTGAAGCAGAAAGAGAATAGCAGCAGAGAAAAAAAACCCTCTTGAGCTTTACAGAAGCATTGTCTGGAATGCGTGACAAAGGTGGATGACTGAGGGATGCGGAATCTTTGAGCCAAGTGAAGCAGATCAGGAAGATGCTGTGGAAAAAAAAAACCAAAAAACAAACAAACAAACAAAAAAAAAAAAGGGTTAAGATTTAGGCAGCTAGAAAGAAAGTAACTGAAAAAGAACCCCAGATGGTACCAGGAAGAACTGATAGTTTTCTTCCTTCTGTCTACTAAAATGTGTCAAGTGTGCAGGGCCAGAGTGCATGCGATGACTTGATGGCGCATAAAGACATGGTAAAAATAAAAAGACTTAGGAAGTTTAGAGGCACGTTATTAATATGTGAGCACTGGATAAGTTATTTGAGTATCATCACTGATTCTCAAGGTATGAGATGCCATCAAGGACAATCCTTAAAGGAGACAAAAATTGAAGAGAGAAAACAAATAAAAGCAAAATGGAAATCCATTGACATTGTGGAAATAACACTGCTGCATTGGAACACTAGAAGGCCATGAAACAAAAATTTGCCTTTCTCTATCTCAGTGAGAAAGCTCCAAAGCCTCAAAGAATGCTCCAAACAGGTTTGAAGGAGTGGAATAGTTCCTGCCTGTCTGGCTGTGGTATATTATGGTACCGTTTAGTCATGGGCAAATATCTCTTTTTGCAATAATACAAAACAAAATATAGCCACCACCTTTAAAACTCTGAAGAGCTAGAGTAGTACATGTAAAGCAAGAGAAATAATGCACACGATGACTTAGTATGAAGGAAAAAGACAATATTGCACAAAACAAGGTGGTCATTTTGTTTCCAGTTGCATGAGAATGAACCAAATTATTCTGTGGTCAGTTTTTTGCTTGCTTAATAGTTTACAAAGATGTAGAGCTGGGAACAGTCTGCCCCAAAGAGATGTCAGACACAAGAGCAATATAGCTGTATTTCAATGCAAGCAATTCTGCAGTTGGTTCGGAAAGATTGCTCTCTTGCCTGAGATATTCTTTCTTCTCACAGGTTACTTCATTGTCCAGAAACATAAGCAGCAGCTTCTGTGTACTGAGGGACTGAAGCAATAAATTTTACAGCATAATTCATCAATGGCGTCAGTCAGTTTTAAGAGAGAGCGTGTTTTTGCTAAACTGCAGAGATTGCTGTAGCTGAGGTCAACAGCAAACTCCTAGTGCTTTTAAAAATTGATTTTACTGAAATCTTACTCCATTTTCCTAGTAATAAAGGCCTCCAAGGATTTAAACTGCTGTAACTGAGAGCAGTGTTTGGCCCAGTTCTCTATGTAGGTGTGGCACAGCTCCATTACAACTCCAATACAAATAGTAACATCTTTTAAAAATAGAGTCCTCTTTCTAACATTTTAATAAGCAACGTTTTGTTTCCTCTACTAAGAGCTTGGGGGCCATGAGTTAAACTTCTAAAGCCTCTGCAAAACTTTTCTCCTTTGCAAAACTTCTGAAATGAAATATTTGACAGGAATTTGAATGTACTTGCTCATCTGACAAATTCTGTGGAGATTCATTGAAAAAAAAAAAAAAAAATCTTGCCAAAATCGTGTTTAATCTGAGACAGAATGTTCAATTTTCTATAAAATAATAGAAGATACTGCTTTAATTATCTGGCTATTCCAGAACTCACTGGAACCTCTCACAGCTTTCTTAAGGAAAGCTCAAAGGCAGATGCCCCATCATACATTGGTTTGAAATTTATAAAACAGAAAATTCTTTATAAATGGACAATATTATAATTTCCAACTTTAATAACAACAAAAAAAAGAAAAGAAAAAAAGCACCAATAACAATCAGTACTGCAGACGGTGTGACCCTATCTTCTGTCTTTGAATGAATATTTTCCCTTTTGGCTCTCAGATCTCATGCTACTGAATGCCTCTGCATGGTTCTCCGTCCTTAAGCAGCGATGGAGGTTATGGGCTTGGCTATTTTTGTGATTTATCTCAGCAGCTCTCTGTATATCCTGCAGTTCCTTTCTCTTCTGGGCAATGATAATAAGTCACCAAACTGCCTTCTTAACGCGAAATATTATTTAAAATGAAGTCATATTGGAGAAAGCATATCCATAAAAACAGCAGAGTACACCATGTCCATGACTCGTGCTTCAATAAAATGTTCCTCTCCACAGATCTGGCAAGTCCCCGGAATCTTTTTCACAGGTCTTCTGCAGAGCGTCTCCTTCTTTATGTTACTTGTTTTATGTCAATTTTGACGAGCGGCCTCTTTTCTCAAGAAAAAGTTTTGGTTGACTGTTTTCATTTTTGTTTTTTCTTAATTTTTTTTTTAATAGTTTTGCAGTTTGGTGGGATGTTAGGTTAGTGTCAACTCTGAATGTGTACTGTTTGCTGTAATTGCCCCCAGCTTGCTCGAGTATCTTCTTCTGATCCCTTTCCTGTAGGCTTCCCACAGCTTCCTTTTGAGCTAGAACACTGCATTAATTTAGGAAAAGCTTGCAACTATTTGTAATAAATTTCTGTCCTCTGACCATATTGTCCAAATTATTTGTCACATCTGCGTTCAGCCTGTTGTTGCTTCACAGTTCCAAATTTGATGCAGAAGACATGCAACTGAAATGACTGAATATGGGCTGCCTTTGTCTTCTCTTCAAATCCCCTCCAAAATTTCAACTAATTTCAACTTTGATGTACCATTTCCTTGCAACTTGTTTTTTAGCTTGGTAGTACAAATGGCTAAGAAACAAACGGAAAATTTTCCCCTTTGCAGATACCATAGCAGTGGTATTTTCCAGGTGTTAGTCATGATTAAAAAAAAAAAAAAAAGAAAAAAAAAAAAGAAAAAAAAAGAAGAGGGAAGCTTCTAATACAAATTCTTAAGCTAATTGTCTTAGTAAGTATTGGACTACTTATACAAGGAAAATACCCCTCTGGTGAACAAAGGCATTTTTGAAAATAGAAAATTTAGCATTAATCTAATGTTACAGTGGGAAACAGCAGTTTTCCCACTGTTCCATCCTGGAAAACAAATCTTTCTACTCCATTTTCCTGTCTCAGATAGCACATATGCAGCAGAGAATATGAAGTGTTTGCATTTACAGCCCTATTTGGTGGGCCTTCTGAGTCCTGTTGAGGAGCTCCATCTTTCAAGGCAGAGCTGTGTTTGACTACATAACAGAGGAAAAAAGTACACCAGCAGATACAGTATTTAATGGATAAGAGTTGCTTGACCTGAGATTGACAGATTGTCCTACTACAAGTCATTCATTTCCACTTGCGCTTGGAGAATACTCATTATGTGTAATTATTTATTGCCAGTGTTGTATAATAATTTTATCGGTCACATTATGAAGAATAATATTTAGATAATATTAGCTTAGTCTTTCACAAAAATGGCAATTCTTTGTTGCTCAAGTGGCCATAGAGGATGAATAAAAAGCTAACTCATCTGTTCTGGCAAAGTGATAAACTCATTATCAGTCAAGAAGACAACACTGAAGGCTTAGGAACTTTCCATTACACCCAGCGTATCTTGCAGATGAAATGGGGATGGGGTGATTCCTATCCTTGGGCACAAGTTGAAGGCATTCAGTGACAAAGGTTAGACTGCTGACAAGTTGTGCACTTAAATGATGCTGACTATGACTGGGGACAAGCCTGGTTTGTAGTCTAAGATTAGGGGTTTTCCCAGACATTTATGGTATTTCTATTGAGGTGTTTTGATGGGAGGATCAGTAATTTGGATTAAATTTTGGCCTGTACATTTTCTCCCCTGAAAGAAGTTCCATAAGACACATGTACCCCAATAAGGACTTGTTCTGAACTTACATAATACTTGTTCATCCTCCGTGATGTTGTTGTCAGTCTCCAAATTAATCAGGCTCTCCCCAGAAACCTGAACTAAGCAGTTTCAATGCACTGTAGTAACTGTTTGTCTCCAAGCAGTCCTTAGAATTTGAAACAAATCTTTTCAGAAAGGTTGCCCCCTTTAGTGATTTCTCCTTAGGGGAGGCACTTAGTTGGGAAGTGCTAATTACAAGTACACTGTGAAATCAAATATATATATAGCTTCCCATTCTGAGCAAAGGAGTGAAATGATTTCATTTCACTGTGCTAGCTGTGAAGTTGAACTCTCTAAGATAATGTTTCTTATGGCCTTTTACCAATCTCATTCTGCCCTCAGATGCTGTCTTGGATCATGAACTAAACTCAGTGTCTGTTCCAAGAGGGTAAAGAGGAGAAAACCCCAGCTTTGACAGAGAGGGAAGGAGATCAGAAACTTGAGAAAAACAGCAGCAACAACAACAAAGCCCAGAAAATCCACCAAGATGTAAACAGATCAATTTATTTAAAGATCTCAAGTATTTTAGGGTACATTAAACACAGCATAGCTAGGCATTCAAAAATGTGCTTCTATATTTAGAGTTGATGCAGCCTCAACTTGAATATTATATACAGCTCTGGGTTTCACAATATATAAAGGGCGTAAAGGTCCTTGAATGTGTCCAGAGGAGTGCACAAAAACTGGTGACATGGCTTGAGGACAGGCTGAGGGCACTCAGGTTGCCCAATGCGGAGAAAAGGAGGCTGAGAGGCAACCTCACTGCTCTCTGCAGGGCCCTGAGGAGGGACATAGAGGGAGGTGCCAGACTCTGCTCCTGGGAACTGATGGCACAGGGCTCTGCCAGTGGAGGGTCAGATGGGCACTGGGAAACATCTCTTTTCTGTGAGAGTGCTCAATTACTGGAACAGGATTCCTAGAGAGGTGGTTGGTGCATCATGCCTGTCAGTGCTCCAGAGGCATTTGGAAGATACCCTCATTAATGTGCTTTAATTTTTGGTTAGCCCTGAAGTGATCAGGCAATTGGACTCAGTGGTCTTTCTACCTGCATTATTTTAATTTTTACTGTAGCTAAAAAGCATGTAATAGATATCAAATCAATCGTTCTCAGTGAAGATTAAGCTTTTAAGGAATTTTCATATGTTGTGGACAGTGGATCTTCAAATTATTTGCACTGTTATTTAAATTTGCAGGCTACAATAAATATCTATGCAGCTAGTTTCTTAGTCAGCGAAAATGGAGGACTTATTTCACTGTCAAGTGTGCAAGCTTGGCTTTGAACAGACAAGGGAATACTTCAAACACAGCTCAGTCAAATCATAGAAATCTCTCTGTGCGCTCTTCAAGTGCATTCCCTAAATTGGATCCTGATCCAATATTAGAAGTACTGGGCTATTTATTTTAAAATGTGTATCCGTGTTTATTGTCCAATACTTCCTGACCTTATCTTCTGAAAGGGCAAAAGAAGTCGGTGAGTTGAAACATCTGAGAATAAATAATTCAATTTCTTGGTGGCTTTTTTTCTTTTTCTTTTCTAGTACAGAGCTTTTTTAGTTTTTTTTTTTGAACATTCATTGTGACCTGAAAAAAAAAATTAAAAAAAATTAAACAAATCAAACTTGTCATTATGCACCTCGCTGGAGGTCTGCCAATGTCTCCATAATACAGCGTGGTTTTACAGGATTCATACATTTCTTCTGTAAACGTTCAGCCTAAGCTGAAATTTGGCAAGCCGCTTCATGATACAGTAACATTCTCTCCTGCATATAAATGTTGCTTCTCTCTCTGAAAACTAGCAGTAATGCTGGAGAAGCATTTCTTTTATGGCTTTTATAGGTTTTTGTTTAGAAATAGGTAAATTCAGTCTAAGTGCTTGGAATGTCACCTTTTTATTGCATTCTTAACAAACGATTCAGCCTTTACGAGGAAAATTTGCAGCTAAACTGCATTTGCATTTCCCATGCTTTTCCTCTCTTTTTCCATCTTCATAACAAGTAATGCTTTTTTTCATTGTGGAATTGGTGTGCAGTTGCTTCATAATTACAATTACAGCTACACTGCTGCTCAAAGCTGAATTCCTTATGCTGCCTCGTTAATCCATTTTTTTTTTTCAGATTTTCACCTAATTATTGTGTAAGTATTGATTAGAAAAAGCTATAGCTTAGCTTTAAATAACTGACTTCCTTAAAGTGACTTTTCACACTTCATTTATCACTTTTTTTTATTACGTCCTGCCTTATATTCCTCAGTTTTCTGTATTTTCTCATCCACTTGCGTTTTCAGGGCAACGTGGTCCATTAGGAGAACATAAGGTAAAGTATATCCCAAAGAGTGCTTCAAAGAAATGTGTGTTTACTGTTGACTGGTGGGAGGGTGACGGGAGTTTTTGCAGCTTGGTCACCATTCCAGGACTGGCTGACAGCTGCCTGTTGCCTAACGATGAGCTCAAGCAGCAACACTTCCTGTTGTGGTATTCTGAGCTCAACACTTGACAGTCTGAGAAGATATGCGGTTATTTTGAGGCCTAAATGATTGCTGAGCTACTTGGGAAGGCTGTCCCCGGTGTGATTTATGTGGCAGTGCCCTGTCAGCCCGGGCCTGAATCCCCCCAAGAAGGGGGATCGACTTCTCAAATAAGACCCTTCATAAATAAGTCGCAGAAATCGAGGAGGAAATGTTCTCACGCCTCCAGACAATCCCATCGAGTCACAGAGAAGGCATCCATCGATGGGGAGCATTGTTCCGTTGTGCACATTGCCTCCTCCCTGAATAAATAGGGGATTGTCAGGCCACCTTTCTTTGTGAGCAGTGAACCTCTCTTTAATTCTTTGTTCTGTTTGTTTTTAAAGAAAATATTTTATCTGTAAAATCTCTCAGATTAGGAGCAGCTTCGTGTGATTTGGTTAATTAAACAATGCAACGCGAGAGCTGTAAACGTTAAAAAGCCTTCTTGAAAGCAGACCATGGCTCAGTCCATTGGATAAATTGATTGATTACATCTGTGGTTGCTCCTAATAATCTGTACCATTTTTTCATTAGACAGAAAGTTGTTTTCCTGTTTAGTATGCAAACGTGAGATCCGGAGCATTCTGCCCATGTGTTCTGATTTCTTTTTTCCATTATGCAATCACAGAACATGTCACTTCCTTCTTATGAAAGAAAAATGTAAGAGATAAAATTTGTGTTTAGTAAGGATTTTGATCTTCAATATATTAAAGAAATTAAAGTCCAGGGTTGGCAGAAAATCATAAATCATGGTTATGTGTTTCTCTCGAACGATTTTATGGATGCTAGGGCAAAGATATTACCACGTGCGCTCCGGTTATGCAGAAATGCCACTAGAGGCTGTTTTCTTTCTTCGAAGGTGCCCTTTAAACTAACATGGAATTACTCTTAATAGAGCAAACATGCAATTTGCACAAAGCTAACACAACGCATTTCAGGTTATCTGTCACAGAGAGAGAAAAAGCAGAATGAGAATTTAGTAATGAATTTTATCATTCCTTTCTTCTCCATTATTTTTTCCCAGAACATGCAGTTTTCTGAAATGCACCCTTTGCTTCAATTTTCTTTCCAAATTATTTCTGATATTTATTTTTAACTTCGGAAGTGTCCTTTACAAAGGGGTTTCAATATTAAAAGCCTGAGTCACATTGGTGTGGTTTGGTATTCTTTTGTTCCTGGATGAGTTCTGTGCTGCTGAGATATTTTACACTGCTTTTATAATCCTTATTATTATAAGGGGGAAAAAAAAAAAAGGCTGAAAAATGCACTTTAAGGCATAGATGATGAAAACAATCCAAAGTGTGTATTTGTGTGTGTGTGTGTGCACATCCATGTGTGCACTGTCATGAGGCAGGCTTGGGAATTCACAATCTGTTGTTTACTGTATAGATTTTAATTTGTTCCTCCCCTTCTTTCAGTTTTTCCTTCTTAAAAAAGAAACAGCAAACAAAAAACAAAACAACACAAAAACAAACAAATAAAAAAACCCCACACAAATTCTTTATATGATAACAGCATCACTATCTTGGATAAAGTCGTACTGATGCTCCTAATATCCACCTTTTGTTTTCCTACAGCCCACCAGTGAAGGTGAGAGCAATGACATTAATCCTTTGAGCACAGTTGCTTGTATCCTGCATTGTCTTTTCCGTATTTTCTTACCAGTTCCTTTTCATCATCTTGCCTCAGTTTCACAGCACCAATTCAAGAAGGGTATGGACAGTGCTCGCATTAATAGTGTTTGACTTTTGGGTGGTTCTGTGTGGAGCCAGGTAATCCAGGTAATTTGGTAATCCTTGTGGGTCCCTTTCAACTTGGGATACTCTGTAGATGCATGCTTCTATGCTTCTACTCCTTTTTTCTTTTTTTTTTTTTTTTTTCATTTTAGCTTCAATTTTTACCTGTAGAAAATGACATCGCAGCAGCTAAGGTGCAGCTAAAATCAAGGTGAGTTTCCTGAGTGAGTTACGAGAACAATTCTAGTCCTAAGGTTGTTGGCTTGGGAGTAGTTCAGAAACAGTGCAACCCAAAGGGATGCTGGTTACTTCGAGCTTTACTAGGTGATACAAGGTGGTGAAATGTGGACTGATGTTTTGCTTGGGGTTAGGCACTGGCTGAACCCTTTGAAGAACTCTGTCCCTCCCTGGCAGGTTGTTTGGTGTATACCTCTTGTGGCAGCATTAGTGTGTGGCCCAGAAGATTGAGAGGGGCATGTGCTGTGGCATCAGCAGAGGGCTGTGCTTTAGCCTCTGATGCTTGTGGTCAGGAACTAGCTGCAGAACAATGGCAGGTGTTCTTCCCAAGAGAAGAAGAACGAGATTTGCCACTTGGTTGCCTCTCTCTTTTCTCCTTTTCCAGAGAATCACTGTTGTGCCTCACCTCAAGTACTGTGTTCAGTTTTGGGCACCTCAGTACTGAAAGGACATTGAGGTGCTGGAGCAGGTCCAGAGAAGGGCAACAGGGCTTGTGAAGGGCTTGGAGAATGTGCCCTATGAGGAAAGACTGAAGGAACTGGGGCTGTTTTGTCTTGGGAAAAGGAGGCTGAGGGGAGACCTTATTGCTCTCTTCCAATATCTGAAAGGTGCTTACAGTGAGAGCGGGATTGGTCTCTTCTCACTGGTGAGAGGTGACAGGATGAGGGGAAATGGCCTCAAGCTGCACCAGGGTAAGTTTAGGTTGGATGTCAGGAAAAACTTTTTACAGAAAGTGTTGTGAAGCACTGGAATAGGCTCCCCAGGAGGTGATTGAGTCACCATCCCAGGATATGTTTAAAAACCTTTTGGATGTGGTGCTCAGGCACATAATTTAGTGGAGGGTTGTTACGGTAGCACGGTTAGGTCATGGTTGGACTCGATGATCTTTAAGGTCTTTTCCAACCTGAGCGATTCTATGATTCTATAATTCTATGATGGGTGTTCACATTGCTGTTCCTTGAGGGGAAGCAAGAGCAGAATGAAGTAGGGTCCTCTCTAATGGTGCTGCAGCTGGAAGGTGCAAATGTTTTATACATACAACTGGAAGAATGAAAAAGAAATATCTTCTTCGGAATTAATTTTTCCACTAACTAAAAACAGACATATATATAATACATAAACACATATATTGCTCAGAAATCTTCCTGCACATTTTTTCTTCCACCTTCAAAATGTATTAACCTAAAGTCATGAAGATGTAGCTCCATACAGGTCAAAACTAGCAGTTATGAGAATGTGATAGTGTTTTACATCAGGCACTGTCCTCTATTATATGAAAAGAACTCAAGGAAGGCAACTGAATTGTAGAAATGGTTAGATAGGGGGCTGCAACAACAACATCAACAAAAGCTTTTAGTACTAGGGAAAGTGATTTTCCTGGATGTTTTGCTGTGGAAACACATCTTTGTCAAATAAATTAGAAGTGTAATGGAGTGAGATCTGATAAATGCAAAGCTTCCCTGGGCTACAGGTGGCTAACTGCACATCTAGAAAACCCTGCTCTTCCTTCTGCCCTGGAAGGTGCCTGCTGCCTGAGACTGGTAAGGACTGTCCCAAATCAACCTGAGGCAATCAACATCACTTTGTGGACACCTGAAAGTATTTCTCTGGAGCTGTTTGCCTTTGAAAGAGAGTGCTCAGAGTGTTTACTGTCTGAAGACTTGGCCTGTAACAAATAACTCCAGCTTCATATGGGAGACTGGGAGTTGATACCATTGTACCCTGTGAAGATAGGCGTCTCCCTGCTCCCTCTTATCTGCTGACTTAAATTTGCTAGGCCTGGGAACAAAGGAGTTCCTGCTGAGATCCCAAAGCTAGAAGCTGTCACTCCGAAAGAGCTGACTTGACCACTTCAGACTATAAAGAAGAGTTTGTACTGTCATCATTAGTCATCATCAACAGAACAACTCAACTTCTGACGACCCATCAGACTGAAGATCAGCAGCTGACGCCAAGACATCCCCGGATTTAGGAGTGGTGAACCACTTTGCTTTGCTGTGTTTGTAGATCTGTCTGTCCTTCTTTCTTGTTTTCTGTCTTTTCCCTTTATCTTCTTTTACTCTTTTACTTGTCTTACCTGTGAAGCTTATTAATTGTACTTAGCCAATTAGCCAAGTTTACGTCCAAGTAGTTGTTAGTTGTTCAGAAAGATCTCAATGAATTTATGTATATTATTCCTAGTCTTGCATGACTCCATCATGGTAGCAGCCCCTTGCTGACATGGGGAGGTGCGACTCAGGCGGTAGAAAAAGATTCACCTCCCTCGAAACCCACTGAATGGGATGGGACACCTGCTCAAGGGCCCAGGGCTGCCCTCTTGCTTCTCCTGAAAATCTGACCAGAAAGAAAATAGGATCACAGGATTCTTTGAGTTGGAAGGGACCCTTAAATGCCATCTACTCCAACCCCCTGGCAGTGAACAGCTGCAGCTAGATCAGGTTGCTCAGAACCTCATCCAGCCTCATCTTGAACATCTTCAGGGACAAGGCTTCTACCAGCTCTCTGGGCAACTTGTTCTAGTGCATCACCACTTGTATTGTTCACCTACCTTACCTAAATAGGCAGGGTCAGTATTAAATCCAAGCATGAGCAAAAGGAAGGGTTGGAGAAATGAAGCAACAGATGCAACTATATTTGATGAAGACCGTACTTTAGTCCGACTGAATAATCAAACCTGAAACAGGAATGGAGAAGGGAAGTGATGCTCACGTCCTAAGCTGCACTCCCTTGATTAAAATACCAGAGCAAGGCTGGCTTCTTATGGCATTGTCCCTTGGTGCAGCACAAGCCTGGTGGAGCCACTCCAGAGAGTTTGAGGCACCACCAGTGTAACTGAGCAGCAGCAGCATTCCCTTGCCAGAGCTCTGCAGCCAGTGTCCTTGTTTTGCTGGGGCAGGAAGGTACCTCGGTGCGACTCTGTGGCATGCCTGGGGCTGAGTTTGGAGCTGGGTACTGCAGGCCACAGCTCAGCCTGCGCTGTCCTGCTGGCAGAGATGACCTTAAAACACAGGAGGACAAGGGGGTGGTTTGTGTGGGTTTTAACACACCGGGCTGTGACATGAGAGGCTCAAGTCCTGTGGGGGCTAAGACATGCGGAGAAGCTCTGGAGGGCTGGGAGTCGCTGGGCACGGGGAGCTGGGGCAGCGCGGTACCTGGGGCAGCCCGGTACCTCGGGATGCTGGGACGGACATCCTGCAGCCTGCGAGGGGCAGAGAGGACCGAGGCAAAGCCCTTTGCTCACGGACTGCTTTCAAACGCGCCTTACTTCTGCACATCACCAAGGACGCGTCTGTGAGGAGTAACAGCGGGGCTCCTCTTTGCAGCCCCCCCATCCCCGGGGTCAGCGCCGCCGTGCGCGACCCCCTTCAGCGCGGCGGCCGAGCCGGGAGCGCGCAGGCCCCGCGGGAGCGCGCTGCGGGCGGTGGGCGGGAGGGCTGGGCGGCGCTAGGGCCCGGGGCGGCGGCGGCGGCGGAGCGGGGCCGGGCGGGGGCGGCCCCTCCCGGGCGCCGCGCGAAGGCGGGCGCGGGCGGGCGGGCGCGGGGCATGGTCCCGGCGGCGCGGCGCGGCGCGGAGCGGGCGCGGAGCGGTGGCATGCGGCGCGGAGACATGCGGCTCTGCTCGCGCGCTGCTGCCCCGCCGACATGGACCGCCGCCGCCTGCCGCTGCTGCTGCTCTGCGCTGCCCTCGGCTCCGCCGGGCGTCTGAGCGCCCGCCCCGGCAACGAAGGTGAGCCGGGCCCGCGGGGTGGCGGGCCCCGATTTTCCGTTTATTTCTACATTTTTATTTATTTATTCACTTCTTTTTTTTTCGCGTTACGGTGGTGCTGGGCGGCGGCCGCCCTTCGGCCCGGGAGCGCTGTCGCCCGGCAGCGCGGCCGCCGCCCGGTGCGGGGATGAGGAGGGAGCCGCTTCGGCGGCCCCCGAGGAAAGTTGGGGAGCGGAGAGCGGGGTCTCTCCCGGCAGAGCTACGGGAGAGCCCGAGCAGCTCCGGAGTGCGGAGACCCCGCTCGGCAGGTGCCGGTCCCGCCGCGGACTGGGGCGGCTCTCTCGGCGGGTGAAGCGGTGCCACAGCGCTGCGCCCCTCCGACTCGCCCCGAGCGCCGCGTTGCGTGCGGGTGCCGGGCGTGCGGCGAGCGCTTCCCAAGTTTTCATTAATAGCGGAGAGCCGCTCAGCCCCTGTCAGATCTCCTCCGCGTTCCTCGGCGTTCTCCCGTCGGTTTCGGAGCTGATGGTGCGTGAACGTGCGCGATTGTTCAGCGGCGATGCACGGGCGTTTTGTTCTCCCTCGCTGTGGCGGTTTTTTTTCCAGGTGACATTTGATAAACGCGCACGCTGGGTCACGGAGAGAAATGATGACCGCCGGGCGCTGCTGGGGAAAGTAACCGCAATACTTCTGGGGAAAGCTCGGGCTTCCCCGACCCCGTGCTAAGGGGGATGCGGCCGCTGCCCGCAGGGTGCGATCTGTGTGCCCAGGGTGCGCGCTGCTATCGCATCCGCGGATAGAGTCTGTTGGGATAGAGCCTGCGGCTCCGGAGAACTTGTGATGCCCAATGGGAGTGCGGGGCTTGCACCTGCCCGAGCTGCGGCATCCACAAGATAGAAAAGCTGTATTGAAACCAATTCTCCCGTGCAAACGATGCTGATGTACTTAGTGGTATTCTGGCTGTTTGCAGACAGTGAGAGAACAGGTTCAAGTGATTTCTGGAAAGGGGAAAAAAAATATATCGCATACAACAAATACAGAAAGACCAAAACTTTAGGGACACTGGGTAATCCGAAGTTAGTCAGTTTATTCCTGGGAGGAAGCAGTGGTCCCGTCGTGCTTGCAGAACAATGTCGAGTCTGTTTGTATGCTCTATGTAAATTTGTTCTGCATGGGCAATGCTTTCCAGGGTACCTGGAGGAAGATGCTGCTAGCGGTTGCTTACTCCTAAGTTCACATATGTGTAATATTTTGTTATGCTTTGTCTCTTTCAGCAATGGTTTTCAGAAAGGAAAGCAAGAGCAATGGTGGGGGGTGCCCTTGTCTCATGGCTAAAAGCGGGTTGTGGATGCTGGGGGTCCATCAGCCAGCAGCACAGCTCTGCCTCCGCAGCAGCGGCACACGGACTCAGCTCACACACTGAGCAAAGCCTGCCAAAACGGGAGCTGGGCACTCAGCTTTGCTAATGATACTTTTTGTGTCTTTGTTTAAAACCATTGGCACGGAGAACCGGGAGAGGAGGAAAAAATAAATAATAGTGCAGAAGACATGTTAAGCATCTTGTCTGAGTCTGCCTTCAGTAGGTACTGCTTCTGCTCTCTGTGTTCAGTTTCAGGAACACATCCGTCATATTTTCAGCCTGGGTTGCAAAAAGCAACATGCATGCAGTGACGGGATGGTGACTGGCTTTGCAGGCTTGCTTTTCTTGAGGGATGGGTTCTGCTATTCCTTTCAGAAAGCAAAAAAAAAAAAAAAATAGAACACTGAGAGTTTCTTTAAAAAATGGGACCAGCTTCAATGTTTGTTTGTTTTCGCTAAGGAAAGCGCACTAATTACTTTATTTATAGTGTATGTGGGCTGATCATATGAGTTGAGAAATCCAAATTATGATTTGCTGATGCTAATTTGTTTAACAAGTCAGGCATTAGCATGGAGCTTTAAATAATGCCAAAAGATTGCTTTCTTCTTTTAAATAATGTTTTTCTCACCACTTCTGCTGTCAGTGTTAATTCCTTCCCCTTCCAGACTCGAGTTAGAAGTTTCTGCGTTTCCGTGGGGTATTTAGAAAAGTTTTCTTTCTCTGCCCCTGAGAAGGAACCAGACCCTTTGAATGGAGGTTGTTAACATAGGCTTGTGGCGAAGCACGCGCACATTTTTTTCATACGCTTTAATATGAAGCTGCTGTGGAACTTGTGGATCATTGTAACAAAGGATGAAGCTCATTTCTGGTGTGTTCTTATTGCTCTGTGTAACTTCTGAGGGACGCGAATGTCACAATGGATAGGTTGAAAGGGTTACGCTCAGGGCTACCAGAGAGATGTCCTACGTTTATTTGACTTGAAAGAATTACTTCTGTTTTGAAAAATGCAACTTCTGTTAACATTTAGAGTTAGTATTAAAGTTGACAACTGTTTGAACTAGTGCTGATACTTCGGTGGATGGGAAAAAGGGAGAAAAGGATGGAAGGGGCTGAAGGCGAGTTGCTGGCTTACTTCCTTACTTTACATTCTGTCAGTAAGTGCAGTTCTTTTTACCCCTTTTTAAAATTATTATTTTGGATAGTTGGAATATTTGTTAACTTACTTCATCCCAGAAAAGTTTTGAGGCTTTTTTCTTGATAAAACCCATTTTCCAGCAAGTTTATTGTTAACTACCCTGCCATGCTCGTTGCAAACGGTGTGCTCTTTCCCTACATAGTCACTGAGGTTCAGGGAGCTTCTCTGAAGTTCAGGCTTGTCTGCGTGTGGTGTCAAAGCGTGTGCCATTTTCTGAGGGGCAGAAAGATGTCGGGGAGATTTAACGTCCAATCCTCAGGTTTGAAGTCACGAGCAGAACCCTCTGAGCGCATAGGAACCACATATTCTGCTGTGCCGTCCTTCTGAATGTTTTTCACATGGGGTGGAGGGTGTTGGTTTTTTTTTTTTTTTTTTTTCCTAGAAAGAAGCAATTTGTCTATGAATAATTCCTGGGCTTTCAAGGAATTGACTGAGCTCTGTCATTTGGTAATTTAATAATTTTTCCTCTGTCTCTCCGGTAACTATATTGCCTGCCCGAGGGTACCAGCAGCCTTAATTTCCCTGTTTTATAACCCACAACAGTTAACACTTGACCCAGGTCATTAACAGGATTATCAGCAAATTTGTTTAAGCTTTTACTGACAACCCGAATTGCTTCAATAATATTTTGATTGTGCAGACAGAAAACTTCTTGTAACCTCTCAATCTAGCATAAAATTAATTTCTTGCAAACACAGCCCCCAAACGATCGATACGGTAAATCTGCTTACAGTGCGTGGTTTCAATAGTGTCTGTTTTGGTTAACAGCAAGAGGGTTCCAATCAGCCTCTACTTTCGGTCTGCGTTGGCTTCGGAGATGTGGTTTCAGCTTTTATTCATTCACCAGCAGCTCAGAGCTCTGCGTAACTGTGCAATTAAGTTCACCATTTTATCTGTTAGCACTTAAAGTTGCTGAAGGCAGCACACTGCGCCTTGGTAGCAGTGACAGCTGTTGGCAAGGCTTTGAAAAAGGCAACATTTGCACGTGGAACAAAGTGCCTGACCAACTTACCCACGTAATTTGGAGAAGGGCTGGAAGCACTGGAAACTTTGGATCAAAAGGGAATGGCGCAGGGCAGTGCTTAGCGCAGATCTCACCTTGCCGTGTGTCAGGTATCATTAGGGCAGAGAAAGTCCTCCCATATAGTGACACGTTCCCTGCTGGCACTCGTAGCTCGCTGCAGTGTGTTGCCCTGCAAAGGATGTCAGAAGTCAGTTTAGAAACCTTAACGTGATGCCTCTTAAATTTAAGCTCGGATTGGTGGGTTTCCAGCAAGCTGTTTTTCATACAGCTGTTACCCAGTGCTGTTGTGCTTAATCCTAAGCTGTACAATGGGAAAAATAATGATTGTGCTTTAAAATTCACACGGTGATAATTTTAAAAGTTGTGCAACAAGGGAAGGAAGTTGGGCAAGTCCCTCATTTCTGATAGGGGGTGCTCACAAATTGAATAATTTATTTCCTTTTCTATGGTTGAACCTCGTCTTGCGGCTGATGTCAGTGCAGTGCACTAAAAAGAAAAATCGCTTCATTCTCCATGACAAACTTAAAGCAGATGTCTGAAGCGCAGGGATGTTCAATTGGACACAGCAATTAATTCTTATTGCAGTTAATTTGGATGCGACATATTTGCTGCCCAACGAACCAGTCCAATGACACATAGTTGTTACAACTCTCTTTTCTGCACTTTCCTCTGTAGGAAATGAGGCTTTGGAGCCATTACCCAGACAATAGGCACACGAAATCGCTTACAATCTTTGCAAATCAGGTGTGCGTTCTTACTGAACCTAAACTTTTTTCCCTGCCACCTGAGGAAAAACCGCAGATTAGTTTTATTTATTCATTTATTATTTGCAGGAGTTGGGGACATTGCTATTAGTGTACTTACTCCTGATTCTGTTTCAGAAGTTGTAAGTTTTCCTCCAGGAGCGTACGTAATGGCTCTTGTTCTTGTAACCCCCGCTTGATGAAAGTTTGGACGTACCGATGCAGGTGTTCGCTTTCCTGTTTTCAGAGCTCTGGATTTTATCACCAGTGAGGGTCACTACAGAGCTGTTACCGAATCCAGCCGTAGGGTTTGTCGCTTTCTGTGCAGGGCTTGTGTTAGCTCCATAGGGTACCTGCAATTCAGGGAGGTGCCATCGCTTTGTGGCCGTTGTTGGATTTCAGTCATTCAATTAATTAATTAAATGCTGCTAGTAAAGCAGAGATACAATCATGTCCTTGTTTTCGGTTAAGGTTCAAAAGTATTCTCAGTGGAGGTGGTTGGTATTGAAACACAGACGGGTCCTGTTGCTGCCCTAAGGTGCAAAATGAACTGGACTTTTGCAGGCGTGTTAGATTAACCTGCAGAGGTGGAGCTGAGAGATCTCTTAAGCCCATCACTTTCCTAACAGATAATTTCAACATCTCAAGAGTTGCTTTCCTGCCATGAAATGTAGGGCTTTTTTTTTCCTTTTTTTTATTCTTTTTTATTTTAAGCATTTTCTTTCTTCCAAAAAGGAGCCTGATTTGTTGAAGCGTTCTTGAAAATTGTTGAAAATCTATTTATGAGGGAGGAAAATCTTGCAGTAAGAGCTGACACAGAAAATGGAACATTTTGTGTACAAATGCATATGACTGCTGCTAAGTTTTTGCTATACATTCATTTAAGTGACGTAGCCCTTCTTATTTCCATAAACTTTGAGCTGTAGCTTTTTTTTTTATACGCGTTTGAATTTTTCTAAATAAGAAACAAAACTTGACAGAGTTTAGTTCAGTTTAATTCACAAGACGAGATGTGAACTCCCTGTGGTGTATTTCTGGAAATAGAAAGTGGCAGTAATTTGCTGGGTTAGGATCGTATTCCCCACTGGCAATCTCATGCTGCTTAGTTTTTAGGTGCTTGCAAGTGCTTATTTTGCAGTGTGCAACTGATGTAAAATTGAAATTCAGTCCTTTGGACTGAAGATTCCTTTGAAATTTCTGCGGTGAATGAATGGAAGAAATAAAGATATAGGAATAGAGATAATCCTGTCTGAAAGAAATCTTAGTTCAGTGACAAAAGAATCCCAGCCCATGTGAGTGATGGGCGGAATGAATGAACCACCGGCGCGTACAGTCCTAAATGTGCAGAGACGTTATTAAAGTAGGCACACTGTAAGCAGAAACTTTAGCACCACGCTCCTTTTTTTTTCATAAACTGCTGTATCCCGCTGTTCCAGGCAAAATATGGAGGAAAATCCCATTAATCTGCTGGAGAAATATTGATGAAAGAATAATAGCAGACTGAAGGAACAGTGGTAGAAACTTCCTAGCAATTAAGCAAACAATAGGGTGAACGGTAAGATTCAGTCAGGGCGGTTTAGTGTCATATGCTGCAGGGATGGGGATTTCTTTTTGGCCAGCTGGTTTCTTGGGACATTTTTATATCTGTATTTGGAAGGAGAAGTTCCAATTGCATTGGTCTGTTTCTGTTTGTTTGCTTTTTTATAATAGTGGAAAAACAACAACAAAAACAAAAGAAAAACCCTCAAATTTCTAAAGCACAGATTCCACACATACAATTTTATTTTATTTTATTTTATTTTATTTTATTTTATTTTATTTAACTTCTAAATTTCTGCCTCAGGAAGGAGGATTTTCTAGAAAATTGAGCACAAAGAGTTTAAATAATGAAACCGACAGAAAACCTTCTGGCTCACGGTAGGCTTCCCACAAAGTCTGCAGTGACAAATAGCAAGAAGCGATGCGGTGTCCACTGATTTAGTTGTTGAGGAGCTGGAAAGCAGGCAGAGGTTTTGCATTGTTTGTTTTTTCTTTTTTTTTTCTTTTTTCTTTTTTTTGAGGACAGGGCTTTTTGAAGGATCTCTTTCGGAGGAGAGAAAAAAGCTAAGGTAGAAGGAAAAATAGAAATTGAAGTGAAAGTTTGAGCTGAATCAGACCGACATCCAAACTTTCTCTCAAATTAGTGACACCATTAGGCACCCAGAATTCAGTGCTGACAGTGATCTGAACACTGAACAAAGCACAAATTAAGAAATTCCTTGCCACCCTGAAAGTCTAAGCATTGTTTACATTAGTAAGCTTCACCACTATGATTTACCAGAGGTGAATTTCAACAGACTGCAGTTTAGAAAGGGTAGAGGCATTTTTACCATTCCATTTGTTCTTTTTGTAACAGTGCTTTTCTTTTTCCTTTTTTATTTCATTTTAAAGGAAGAACAATTCCTGTCTATTCATTCTTACTGTTTGTGACACACAGTGACATATATTGAAACAGGTTCTGAGAACATTAGGGTCTTGTCTTGCAAAAACTTTTCTGCCACGCACGATTTGCCTCAGAGGACAAACGTCCTAGCCATGACAACAAGTCAGATTACCTGGAGAAGAGGGTCTTAGGTAGGGAAAAAATCATGCCTGAAAATATCATCTCCAAATTGTCTGGAGGTGAGCCAACTGTAGGAAAACCACACTGACCTCCTTTGTTCCTCCTCCTCCCTCCCTCCCCACCCCCCCCCCCAAACTGCCATGTAGCCCTCCTCACGTGCCCATCGTTTTTCTTCTCTCTTCCCTCTCAACATCAAGAATTCAAGATTCAATCAACTTTCAATCAACATTCAACCATGCAGAATCACAGGAAGAAAACATGTTGTGTTTTCCTTTCCAACTGGCTTTGAGGACGTGTCCATTCCTTCTTACCAAATCATGTCTTCCAGGAGAAGCAAGATGCTTCAGTCTTGTGGATGACCAGAGGAGAAGTGCAGAACTACATATTTAATTATATTTAATGTCACTGCCTTTAACACAATTGGTTGTTTTGGTCCTAAAAGCTGTATTAAATCAGGACAGAGTGTGTTCAAGAAACTGAGGTAGGAGTTATCCATGCTTTCCTTGGTTAAAGGTTCTGGAGAAGAGAGCTACATGCTTAGTTTGTGCAGCTTAATGGAAACCTGAGCCCTTTGTGGGAAGGTAATGGAAGCAGAAGAATAAGCAGAAGACAAGGTCTGAAAAAAGTGGCTTATGGATAGATGGGAATAGAACAGTCGTTTAAGCATTTACCTTTGTTATAAATATTTGTATTTCTCACATATGGAAATAGTGAAAAAAAACATTAGCAGGGTTTTGGTTGCAAAGGCAGCAAATGAAGTCAGGGGCAATTCCATTTTTCATATGGATAGCTCAGCACACATGTTCTGCATTAATTACCTCCATAAATTCTGTTAACCTGGCAAACAATGAAAATATCATGTTGGTGACATCACTGTATTGGAAAATAAAACTGGTTTTAGCATCTTGATTTTCTCAACGTGACACTTGAGATTTCGTAGGCTATTGGCATTTTACTCCCCCAGTTTGCACCAGGATGTTTAGTCATTTGTTCTGTGGGTTTATTTTATCTATGGAGTGGCTGTGTAAGCCCTCAAGCATTTCATAGCTCATGTGAACTGGCACCCTTGATTCATGTAAGTAGACAAGAAAAGATTGACAAAACTCCATCTAGGTACCCCTGAGTAGGTGGCTTTCTGAATGTCATATTTCATGGCTTTCAGGAACTTTTTCCCCAGTATAATTTGGCATGCAGCCGCCTGATTTGCTTTGGGGGTATCACAGCTGTTGTAAAAAAATAAAATAAATGGTCATTCACCAGACTTGTGCTCTGGTCCCTGTCTCAAAAAAGTTGTATCAAAGAACTATTGAATATTTGCTATGATTTTTTTTTTAATTATTATTATTATTTTTTTTTTTTTGGTCATTCATTGTGTTTGAACTGCAGTCAAATTTGTGAGAACTTAGAAACTTGTAGTCCTTGGTACCCTGTGGTCAAATATCTTTGCTGTGATGCTTCTTGGTGTCTAAACTTCCAGAAATGGAACATGTTGAAATAGTTTTTGAGATTCTCACTTCATCTAAAATAAACATGGACGCTGTGTTGCAACATATATACATATATTTTCCTTTAGAAAATTTTCCTTGTTGGAAGCTTTCTCAAACAGGATTCCTGCTTTAAATCTCCTTAAAATAATTTTAGTAATTGGTTTGCTGTTAGGTTGGGCTGCCCAGACCTAGGCATGTGGTGCTTCAGGATTTGGGAAGCCCAGCAGGGTTGGTCTTCCACCCTGGGACAGAGCCACTGAATTCTCAGCTGCTGAAAGGTGCGAGGAGCCTCTGTGTAGGTATTTGAACCTCGCCCTTACTTTATTATTATTTTTTTTTTCTAAGAAAGTTGAACTTGGGTTTGAACATTTAAATTCCTTTTTAACACAGTGACCCTTGTTTTGCATTTAGATGCTTAACACCATGCTTCGCTGATGTCAGATTTAACACCATAATAGTAGGCTAGAATGAGATTCAGAGGATTTGGACTGCAGCATGAGTTCAGCTGAACAGTAACTCAGATGCCTTAAGGGTTTATGCCTCTTGTAGGAGATGTTGGAAAAAGACCAGTTGGAATCGGTTTAAAAAACTGGATGCAAAGAAGTGAAAGCAACACAGTAATTTGGAACCCATTAGGTTAATCCATTTTTAATTTTGATATCCTTGTCTTAATGAAAAGAACTGGCGTGTATCAGCTTACAGGAAATAGCCTAATAAAACTGAAATCTTATTAGACCCTTTTGATAAACATTGCATTCCAGCCCACCAGTCATATGTTTTTGCATACTTGGAAATTGAGCTTTACACCACTTTAACAATATCAAGAGAACTCTCATGTTTCAAAGTAATAAAAAAGAAGGAAAATCTATTTTGTCTGCATTCATCCATGAGAAGTTCTTCTACAAACCAGGCAGCTGCCAACATAATTCAGGCAGGTACCCTCAGAAAAAAGCAGCGTACAGACTTGTCACCTCACTCCTGCTAAAATTCTCACATCTTCGTCTGTGCAAATTGCCTATCTCTGCTTTCTCTTCACAGCAGCCAGAATAGCTTCTGTGAGGTGCCACGTTAGTAGGTTTGAGTGTGTCTGCACACCTGTAGACTCGATATGGGGTAAGATCAGAGCTCACCTATGCTGCGCAGCCTTACAGCCATTGCCTGAGTTCCCTCCAAGGCAGGATGGGCAGGGGGCTTCTGGAGTTATGTGAACACTCCCAAGATTTCCAGCAGCAAAATGCTCAGTAGTTTTCTACTCTACTTTGAAATTAGTTCCAGTTTTGTCTGCTAAGGAACAGTGTACTTCTGCCAGCTTGCTTTCTGAAATCTTTCCTGCTTTCCTTTACAGTCTGTGCTTTTATTTATAGGCATTCCTGCATTGCTCACTGCTGTGCTGCCTTCCCTCTTTTATGGCAGCCTTTTGAGAGAAACTTGCAACAAAGTTCCCCTTTTGGCTCTTTCAGCGTTCTGCTGTAGGAGAAACCGAGGCGCCTAAATCTGGTGTCAGCCGCTCTTTGGGAGCGTGTGATGAAGAGAGTGAGATCTGGGAGGAAAATGACACCCTTCCTCTTGCAAGGCAGAGAATGCTGCCGTGAAAATAGAACTTATCCAAGTTGACGTAGTAAGTTTTGATGTTTTACAGTTGCAATAATTAATAGAGTAACTTGGCACATATTGCTAGCCTTCTCTTTAAAGAAAAAAACAAAAAACTGTAACAATCTTTTAATTTTGGAAATAGCTTGTAAATTATTTATATAACATTTAAAGGAAAAGAATAGAGGCTTGGGCTACCCAGAGTCCTTCTGTGAAGACTCCTGTGTTCAGTTTTAGAGCGACTGTTTTTTAACTTAATTTTGGTTTTCCCTTGTTTGTTCGTCTCTTGCCCCCACCCTGGTGGAGTTCTTCACTCAGCGATTTAACCACAGATTGAACATGACAGTTGCCAAATTTGGAAAGCTCTGCACAAAATCATATTTGATTGTACAGTATAATGGCATAGGCAAGAAAGGTTGAAAGTGCAGACCTCACAGTGTTGTGCCTCTCGCAGGACGGTAGTCTGGCTTTGAGCTGTAGCAGGAATCTAGGTGAGAAATCTCCCGTATGGATGAGAATGGTCAGGTGAATGGACCAAGCTTTGTTGGTGCTTGAATTGAACTGTGTTGCAAAGTATTTTCTACTGCCTGCTAAAATCTAAAATCTACTTTAGATTTATTTTATGTTGCTTAGTGCTACTTTGCTTCCTAAAGTGCCCCAGGCTTGGGGGAGACAAAGCTATAAAGGCACAGCTTAAATGTGAGCCCTTAGCACGTCTCTTATGCTAAGGTCATTTCCTTCTGAGCATTTGCAGCAATAATTAAATCTTCACTGCAACACTTTAAGACCATAAAATCACAGGAGACTTGACTTTTTATTAATGAACAAGCAGAAAATCAGGTCCCAAATCTGCTTCTTGGAAGCAGGCTTCATTGGCAAACATGATTCCATGAGAAGAGTACTGAGTTCATTAGTGTTGTTGCTTCGTGGATTCTATTTTTGCTGTTGTTGTTGTTGTTGTTGTTGTTCCTTCCCAAAGATTTTTGGAGTATCTTTCAGCGGATTTTATATTAGCATGATCCTAGTTGGTAATCACGGTGAGCACACCAAGTTGTGATGTCTGCATAACCAGGGCCCAGACTGTCTGTAGGTGTTGCCTCTAGTCTCAGAATAAACCAGAGCTATCAAGCAGATCTGCTGCAGCCCTTTGTGTTTCTTTTGCCCCACTAGTGCAAGAAGGAAAGAATGACAGGACTTAGACCTGTGCTGGTACGTGCACCAAAATCCAGGTGCAACCTTTGTCAGAACTAGACTGCCCTTCTGAAACTGTATCTGTGTCTGCCCTGACTCCGTTCTGTCCCACCCCAAAACCAAGATCTGGCTGACTTCCTGCCGCAAAGTATTTTCTTTGCTGCTCAGAATTACATGACACATTTCAATTATGGGCATTCACCGTTTTTTTCTTTTTGGTTGCATAGAAATGGTAAATTTTCCCATTTGTTAGCATGTTTTAAAATAACCAGCACATTTCTAAACTGACAGTTTGAGACCAAACAAGAAGAGACAAAATAGAGGCTTCTTTTTTTTTTTTTTTTTTTTTTTTTTTTTTTTTTAAACTATCAATTGGAAATCTTAATTAGTTGGAAAAAAAAATTCATACATATTTCACATCATCGGCCGCTATTCTGCATTTTCCTTTTATGGAATATGATTTGGAAATACATAAATACATTGCAGTGGGGAAGTGATTGTAGATTATTGCTTAGCTGTTGCAAACTGTCTCTTAGCAGGCTTTCCTCCCCACTGCTCAGGTAGTCAGGGTTATCTCAGGATGGTTCTACCTGGCACAGCATCTATTTGTTCATTTTTTATTGAGGATTGAATTTATACTATGCTCATATCACTGTAGCAGCCAGCATTCCACGTGTTTCTGGAAGCGCTGCTGCCTTGCATTCAGGTATCTTGTTAGTTTTATGGTTCTTTTTCTTTTGCTGACGTGGCTCCTGATAAAGCCTGCTGTTAGTGAGCCTGGAGTCAGGCCCTCTGCCATCACTCTCAGACTGGAAGCAATTCCTGATAGTGTGAGCAGGCCTGCACGTCAGATTCCACTCCAGCCCTCATTCATCCTCTTCATGATGCCACGGTGAAGGGAGTGAGTGAACTCTGCATCTCACATCCAAGTGTCTGCTCCAGCTGCGGGAAGGAAGGCAGTCATTTTGGCACAAATGCGCGTTGAGGGAAGTAGAAATGCTTTCTAGTGAAGCTGTGAGCTCTGAGGGCCAGAATAGTCAGGCAGGAGAGGGAGAGCACATGTTCTCAATAGATGTTTTGCCCGGTGTGCTGTTGCTTGGCAGTAGCAGCTGCAGTGTGTGCTATGGGGAACCAGGCTGCAGGGCAGCACTCAGTACTGATCTTTTCTTTTTTTTAAGGGCCTTTTCTTAAGCCCTACAAGTAATGTCATGCTGAAGGTACACATCTTGGAGAGGAGAGTGTTAAGAGAGAGGGAAGCCAGAACTCTCTTCTCTCTAGTTGTGTCTTTTAAAGATATGGCTACTACCAATTATGCTACGTGTAAATATCAGTTTTCATTTAACTTTAATTGTGTGTGGAAAAGTCTGTTAGGATCATGCTGGTAAATGCCTGCTGATGTTGATCTGATTTCGCATCCCTCTGCATTACACTTTGTGAATCGGTCAGGTCAGTTTTGTGAATCAAATATTGCCTTTTGTTACAGAGTTGAAACACACTGAAATGAGTAATCATTACATGAATCAGTTGCTTTTGTATTTTGTGATTTTCCTCTTTTTCCACCTTTTTTCTACTTCTGTAGCTCTTCAGTCTCAATGCAGGGAAATGTTATTTTCTCCTTCAGTTTCTAGAATGATAGGCAATTTTAAGGCCTCATAATGACAAAAAGTAATGCTTTACTATTCCCTGTCGTTTTGCCTTTGGACTGTGATCATTGCAGCCTGTAAGGTCTGTTCTAATCGCTGTCAAGCTCTTCAACTCTCTCCTGAACTCAGAGGAAAACAGTGTCACAGAAACTTTTTTTTGGTGGGGGGGAGGAGGGAAGGAAATTTCTCTGGATAACTACTTGAAAAATAAATGTATTTTGCATTCTAGATACTACTAAAAATTCTGTACTTCTGGTGGAAGATACGTTTTTTCCCAGATTTTTTAATAAAAGAAAACGTATTGTATTTATGAATTTCAGTTGGATTCTAAAGAATTTGAGCACTCAGGCAGCCTGCTGTGTGTTTCTGCTTGCATATAATACGATTCTTATGAGACCAGTGGTAAAGATACCAGGCAGTGACAGATATCTAGAGGGTCAATATAATGATGTCTTCCCTCTCTGAGTCTTTTTCTTTTCTTTTATTACTTGACATGTCATGAAGTGAGCAAATAAATAAATCCCCCAAAGAACAGGAAATAGCAGTCGTTTTAATCACTGAAGACCATGTGGCTAGATAGGTGTTTGTGCACAACATTGTTTTATTCTGCTACATACTAAATAATTACTTGGCATGGCTAGCTTTTTTCCTTCTCATACAAATAAAAATGGTTGAGGAAATTGAAGACTCCAGTATGAAAGCAGATAAGTAAGTTCAGCACAAAAGTACTTATTTACAAAATTAGTGTGTCTGGAGCATAGCTCTGCTTTGATTTTTGTCACTATTGGGAATATTCATGCCACTCATTTTAGGTATCTACTTGGATTCTTTGACTCACATCTGAATCACAGGCCTGTTGTGGTCAGTGTGAAAGCCTCTGTCTCAAATATTTCTACAATGTAGTGAAGTATATATGAAGATATATTGGAGAAGAGAAGGCTCTGGGGAGATCTCATTGTGGCCTTCCAGTATTTGAAAGGAGCGTAAAAACAGAGGGAGAACAACTGTTTACGAGGGTGGATAGTGATAAGACAAGGGGGAATGGTTTTAAAACTGAGACAGGGAGGTTTAGGTTAGATATTAGGAGGAAGTTAGATAAGGAGGAAGTTTTTCACACAGAGGTTGGTGATACACTGGAACAGGTTGCCCAAGGAGGCTGTGGATGCCCCATCCCTGGAGGCATTCAAGGCCAGGCTGGATGTGGCTCTGGGCAGCCTGGGCTGGTGGTTGGTGACCCTGCACACAGCAGAGGGGTTGAAACTAGATGATCATTGTGGTCCTTTTCAACCCCGGCCATTCTATGACTCTATGAACATGTACATATAGTTTGCATAGTGGTGCCAATTGGAACAAGTTGAGGAAAGTGGAATGAAGGAGATACTCTGAAAAATTGTTCTTGCTCTCAAAGCTCAGATCCCAGGTACAACATCAGGATGGAGGACTGAGGGAGATCTCTTACTGATTCATTTACTTTGCTAGAAAACAAACTAGTTAAAATTCTTGCCCTTAATCGTGATGAGAAAAAGCCTGAACTTGGTTTTCTGGTTTACAAACTTTCTTAACTGAAGGTGTGCTGGCATGGGTGTTTGTCATAGGTCTATTTTGCTTGCTCTATAAGCTTCACTTGTTAGAGGGATGGTAGAGTGCAGTGACAGATATCTGTTCTCTGAACCTGTAGCTGGGGCATCCAGCTGTAGTGGGGCCCATGCTGGAGTTTTGCTACCTATTATCATTAGACCAACACAGTCCTTTTGTGGGCACACTGAATACTGAATGGCACCCATGTCCTTATGCTGCTGCCTGCGGGTACTTCATGCAGGAGTACTTGGCAATCTGCTGAACCTTCTCAGAGAGCAGCAGGGAGTTGACATTGCAGGGGCACAGAGAGATGTGGGCAGCGATGCTGAGTGCTGATCTGCACCTTGAGGGCATGCTCTCTCTGCTAGGCTGGTTGGTAAATCTGGAGATGAAAACCACCACCAGGGTGTGGCACAATTCCCTGTGTAGTTTTCCAGATGAGATTGATGAATTTGGACTGAATTCATAAATTCCAGAGTGGCTGCAATCATGTTTTCAAGGAGCTCATTCTTAACGAATAAATATATTACTTAAGTTTACTCCTGAGTGATTTGAGTGAGCAACTTCCTGCCAAGTAATTTACCTCAGAAGTCATACTTCCTTCATCACCATGTATTTCGGATGCACAGCATCTTGTCCCAGGAGATCCACAATATGTGGGATTTTGTAGTCACAAAAGCAAGAACTGCACTTTTTCCTTTTGAATTCTTATTAGTGTTTCCTTTTTAGAGATGCAAACCCTGCTTCAGAGACGTCTGCCTTGGGCCCTGCACGCTCAACATGAGACTGACTGATTTCTTTCTTTGTGTAGATGATTAAGAATTTAATGATTGATAAAAATAAGAGCTAAAGAAATATATGATGTTGTGTTATGCTATTTCTGTAAGTTTAGTAAAGATGTTTTGCTTACTGATATAGGTAGAAAATCAAAATACCATTGTTTTCTTTTAAAGTGGTGTATTACTGCAGGGAAAATATTTTTCCCTCGCTTGGATGGAAGAGAGCTCATTTATGGTAGTGTCGCACTGAAAATATACATATGGTACCTTCACATACACAGACAAATGCATGTATTTATGATTGTTGATGACATGGTCTGATTTCTAGTACTGTATGTCTGCTGTATTTTCCTACTGTGTATTTTGTTGTACATCTCAATAACAGGGAAAAAAAAAAAAGCTTTTAATTTTTTTAAGTGATAACCAAAATTAAACAATCAGTAGAAGAAAAATGCCAAAATAATACACGTAGGATACAAATTGGTCAACTTAGCAGATTCATAGTTAATTGGCCTCATTTTTCTTTTCCAGTCCTATTCTTTTTGCACCTAGTCCTAGCCCTAGTCCTATTTTCTTTTAGCACCAATACCCAGACCATCTGGTTCTGGGAACAGTGTCAACCCTTCAGGGTTGTCAGGAGAAGGGTCGTTGTCAGTAGGAGCTGAAGCTGCTTAGGCTGTTAGAGTGGCCACCTCTAGCAGAACTATCATGCTCAGATGTTAAAATTCCCTTGAGTATGGTGGGATTTCTTTCCTTGTTGCCTGTAATTTCCATTTTGAAAGAAAAAGAAGCCAAATCAGCAAAGAAAAAATGGGTCCAAATTGCAGATAATAAATATTGAAGGTGCACTAATTAGTGCAATCATGAAAAATGTTGTGTTTTATACAAATACTTCACTGGCTTGTATTTTTGTAGAGATTCTTTATGTTTCTGTGCACCTGTTCTGCTTCATGTGAATGAATAAATGGTTAGCTAGGAAACTGTAATGGAATTTATCTTTGTGCTTGTGAAAAAATAAGTAAACAGCAAAGAATATCCTTCACCATATTTTGTTTGTTTGTTTTACTTGTCATGTTTTAAAACAGATTTTAAAACATTGTGATTAGATGGGCTGGAAAAAGTCTATTTTGGATTGCTTGCAAATAAAAACTAATAAAATCAAATAATAATAACAAAAAAGATAATGGTGATTAATTGATGGCACTCCGTAAGTTGCTTTGTCTGAAATTGAAACATTGTAAATAATTATTTTTGCATTTAAGGTGTTAAACTTGACATTCAGAAAACAGTTCACTACTACAAGACAATTTGAGAACAAATTAGATAAGAAGGAAGAAAGAGCTTAAGGGAAAGACTTTAATCTGCATTCATTATTTATTCTTTTTTCTGAGAATATTATTTATGCCAAATACGGGCCTTTAATCAAATAATGATTAAAATATTCAGATCTCACATGCATACTGAGATTGCATTGACCCAAATTTTATCCATCCAAGGGGGAAACCCTGTAGTTTGTGCAGCTGATGGAACCGCTCTGTTCCCACCCCCTGCTGTAATTAATTTGGACAAAGATCCGCTGTTTATTTTTGTCACTTTTTTGTTTTGAAAAGTTCCTGTGTCTGCTGTTCATACCATGTTTTAAGATAAACAAGGCAATCCTTTTCATTTGTCTGTCTTTTTCTTCTTTGTAGCTATCTGCCAGGCCACCTGAACAAATCAACTGCTTCACAAGATCCTCAAATAAACACATCTTTTAGTAAAAGTAACTGAGGTTAACTGGACAGAGGCAAATGAAACTCATTCTTCTTCATTTTATCTTTTTGTAGTTAATCTGCTGGATTCAAAAACAATTCAAGGGGAGCTGGGCTGGATCTCCTACCCATCACATGGGGTGAGTTCACTAGACTGTGAAATGGAAAAGTGCTTCTGCGGACCAATGTGCTATTTAACCATTGTTTCCTCTTCAGAGGACACTGTGCAATAGCTGTAGTTCTTTGGAGCTTCAAAAATAGTCTGCTCTAAACTTGAAATGTATTGTTTATAAAGTTATGGAGCCTTTTCTCTAGAATATATATCACACACTGTGTATAATCCCCATGAAGAGTTTCTTAAAGAAAATGTTCACTGAACAACAGAAAGAACAAACCTGTGTTTAAGCACCACTCCTTCTTCTATTGCAATGCATATTTCTAAGAGATACCACAGAATTGTTTTATAATAGTGCTTTGATGATTTTGTCACATGGAAATGGGGGAAGGTTGAATAATAACTGTGTGATATAAGTACTCATTTGGTAAAATCTGTGCTGAATTTTTCAGGTATTGTTATTTATTAGTTATAATGTTATCAAAGAAATCATATTCTTGAGAGTTTCTTTTTGTGTACTGTATGGGAACTGTTGAGTCACGGCCTGAACCAGTGATTGATCACCTGAGGCAAGCACGGAGTCAGCCCTGGGAGCACAGGTGAAGGCAATTCAGCTGTGTGACCAGAAAGGGTGGAGCCTGGCTGCACCTCTCTTAGACCTCAGTTAAGAGCTGACTGCCAGGGGGGAAGGGTCTCTTTCTGGAGATTGCTCCCTTTGGAATTTTTTACTGTAAGCCTAGGAAGCAGGTGAGCATTTCATTTATTTTTGATTATTTTTTCTCTCCACTGTGATCATCTTTCTAGTCATACGACTTGTAAAATATTGGTCTATCCATGCCCCTCTGCTAATTGTACATTTGTTGATTGTATGTTTACTTTGTATCCGGATTCAATGAAACCATGCGTTCTGTCTGGATTAGTGCAGTCTTAAATAATCTGTGCTTTAATGTTTGCTAATGCTATTATTTTAAGACAGCATTTGCCACCATTTTTTGCCAGCTTAATGTCATTGCCTAGCTGTCTGGTGGCACTGTTGTTTGGTCGCTCCTCAACTTGCTGTGTTGCTGTGAAATGTATATGTGTTCTGGTGTGTATTCTTTTTTTCTACATTGCATAGTGCAGATATTGAAGGAGACTCCCAAATTGCTGCATTTTGTCTCCTGACCAAAAAAGCCTACCTGGTACACTGAAGCCTTAATGCCTGAATCTTCCCTTGCCCTTAGGAAAGGCTGTGCTTTCAAGCCTTCTCTGAAAGAATGTGTTCCAAGACCTGCAGCTCCTTCTCTTTCTTCTCCGTAACTTGAACAGTGCCACGCATGGTGGTGCTTTGGTTCCTTTCTCTTCTGCTAGTCTTATTTCAGTCCTCTATCTTTAAATGATGACTCCTAGAAGCTTTTATGTGTCTTTCTGCCTTTGTCTCCTGTTCTACAAATTAACCTCTGCCAGGGTGTACTGTTGCTTGTAAGTCTTTAGGAAACACTGTTTCTAGTCATGATGAGGGTGGGATTCAGTTTTTAAAACTGAATTAGTGCCTTCTTGGTTATTAACTATTATGCAGGTATCTAGCAGTACCTAAGAATGAAGTCTTGGTTTACTGTCGGAGTTTACACATCTCTTGCTGTGTCTCTGAACAAATTGTTCCATTCTCATGGGGAAGAGGATTCAAGTTTCTTTCTAGTGGCTGTTCCTGCTGACTTTTCCCAACGAGAAACATTTATAAACAGGATGTCCAAGAGGGAACTCTCCAACAATTTTCAAGCTCCACAGTTTATCAACCTTTCTTGTCTTAACTTTTTTTTTTCCTCTGAGGTTTTTTTTTTGTTTCTCACTCAGCTGCCCTGCACTTCTCTGCTTTACTCTGCTCTGTTTGTCTTGCAGCTGTGCAGATCTACTGCTCTGCTCCCTGCAGCTGTGCCTCTCTTGCCTTGAGTGCCTAAAGCAGTTGGTAGGGAATTGAGGTATCTTGAGGGCTGTAAGAAAAACAGATGTGCTGCATTACCCCCATCAGAAAGAGCCTCCTGATCTCTCAAAACAATTTTATTAGCCTCTGCAAGTTTGTGTCAGGTAATTCTAGCAAAACTTGTTCTTGACTGTGCATGCTGTTCTTACTTACTGTAATATCCATATACACTGAAGCCAAACTAAATAATGGAATTTTACTGATGTCCTTACAAGGTAGTGAAATTCCTTGTTAAAAATCACATAGTAAATTAATGTAGATTGTGCACTGTGAGTGTTTTTGTAGAAGAACTAAGGCTCTTCGAAGTGTGCCCTTCAAAGTGCTGTGAAATTGTAAGATCACCTATTGAAACATCAATGTAAAGCATGAAAATACTGCTATGTATCCTACTGAATACCGTATTCGAATATTTCTGTAAAATGGTGACAACTTGAACGTATGAAAGAGGGATCTTTCCTTTTTACAGCCCATTATTTATAGTCAATTAATTAAACCTGGTAAATATGGCTGCATCTGTCTCTGAGCTAACTAAAATATGAACTTAAACTTTAGTGGAAAAACATTATAATAAAGATGTCACATCACGCTGAAAGATTGCTAATAGCATAGCGGTGATTTACAGGGTAAAGTTAATAGAGCTACACTTGAGGCTGTGATTCACAAATGAGTATACTGGTGCTGTGCCAATTCTTCTTCAATGTGCAGCAGCATTCTCATCTGAAGTAAAAAATGTCAATGTATGGAGGAGTGTGACTTACAGAAATTTTGTAAAAATAATTTATCTGAAGTGTTTAATATGCCTGTTAGAAGGCTAGTCGTTTTTATCTGATCTATACGTGATATTGATTTCTAGCAAAGTGATCCAAACTGGTTGGTTGTCACTTTCAGCATTCAATGGCTATTCTTTCTTCTTTTAAGTCTGATTTGATTTGGGCATATATAATAATAGCTTTCCAGAAATTCCTGAATATTCATGTTAAGATTTGTAGCTCATTTGTATTCAATGATTTTTGTGTCCCACATAAGAACCCTCTGGCGGCAGTGTTTTAGACTATGGTTAGTAATATCACCCTGTAAGAATGTGATCTCTCCTTGAATCATCCCATGCAGCCACAGCCTTGGCATCAGGAACGCTGATCTGGTCAAGCTTATTAAAATCTCCTAAGTACAAAACACCATCCCCTCTAGATAGCAAGGCAACTGAATTAAAAATATAATAGTTGGCTTTGCTGATGCTCAAGTGTGATTGGCAGCAGCCAGAAGGCCTGTATCCTCTGCTACCATCTTCAGCACCTGCCTAGGCAACCTTTTTGTAATGCCAATCAGTCAAATACCAGCTCCATTTCTATAGGTTTCATTAAAGGGGGAAGAAAGAAGAGCTACTTAGTCTGTGCAGAGTATATTATTGATATGCTGATTAAGCATAAAGAGAGTGATCATTAACTGCAATTCACGTAAATTACAGCAGCACAGATGTGGGGGTTGGGAGGATGAAAAAGCAAGTCACTTTAATAATGTACAATAGAAATGTGATGGATAATTCATACAGGACAAAAAGAGTGGAGTCTAAATCCTGCTCTGCATATTCATGTGAGAATTTGTATTGGTTTCAGTGTATTTTCTTATTTTGGTAAGAAAGATGTTTCTAATTTGAAACATTTCTAAATTGAAACACCAAACTAAATTAGTTCTGTGTTCTTTGGGAGGTTTGGAAAATTGTGTCATAAGAACAGTGCGTTCTACAGTCACCCAAATTCTGACATGATCTTTACATGTTTGTTGCACATACTGATAGACTTGATAGTTCTTTGGTCCTCTTTTGGGTAGTTGGTTGAAAAGTAAAAGAATAAATTGTTTTTTTTTTTTTTTTTTTTTTTTTTTTTGCTTACAGCTAGAGAAAAAAAGTTCTGATATTTATTATTATAATATAGATAATTGTTTAAAACACCCCCTTCCACCCAACCCTGTCCTGTACACAACCAGTAAGTTGTGAGCAAAATAAAAAATTAGGGGTTGGGAAATAGAGATATGGCATTTGATCATTGGAGAAGTTTCTAAGTCCCTAAGTTTTCTTTTTTTTTTTTTTTTTAGACCCATCTGACCTGAGAGCTAGGCATGTTCATTATCATAAACTCTGGGATGCATACTTGAGCTGCTGACTGTACACTGAAGTGCTTTCAAAATCTGTTGTCAATATTCACTTCTTCTTAGTTATTGCTCTCATAATCATTTGGACAGAACAAGTTGTTGCTCTCAATGATGGAAACTTCATTAAGTATTAGTGGAGAAGCAGATAATGTTCCCTGTTTCTGTAATAATAGTTTGTGTTGTGTGAGGAAGGCCAGAACATACGTTATGGAGATTGATTGAGAGTTTTTTCCATGAACCAAAATTGGGTTAGAATTGAAAATCTTGAGTACAAATGAGGAAAACTTCTCCTTTCTTATATTTCAAAAGCCTGCGAGTAGTTTGTCGCATTAGACTTCGCCTGCCCACAAAAGTGAGTCTCCCAGGCTGCATTTGTTCTGGTTGCAATAATCTGCTAACATGTGGCACTGTAAAATCTTCTGGCTTTTTTTTTTTTTTTTTTTTTTTTTGGTGGGATATCATGGATTCAGTGACGGAAGAAAAGTCAGAATAAATAAGGCACTCGGGTACTGCTTGTGACTAGATGAAAGTAGAGAAGAATGTGGGTGTAATGACGTTTTGACTGTGATTAAGGTATGCTCAAATAAACTGTATTCAGTAGTCAGTTATTTTGGCTGTTGGGAACAGAAAGTTTCTGTTTATATGACAGAGATTTTCAAGATTAATAAGTATTTCCATGAGTACTGGAAATAACGTGGCTCATTTTCCTGCAGCTTTAAGTCTTGTGGTTAATTGTGTCCCTGCAATTGAAGCACTTCTTGCAGTGGGTCCTTAATGCCATTGGGTTTCCTCATATGTTGCTGCAGCCTTCTCCTGAGCTTGAACATACAGAAAGTTTCTCTGACCTCACAAAGTCCCTCATTTTCACGTGGCTGCAGATCTGAAGGACAGCTCAGCCTTCAGTTAAACTTGAAACTAGACAACAAATACAGAAATCTATGAGCGTGATCTAAATTTAATTTTCTTTTAATGCTGGTTGGCATCTTTGTATGTATTTTTTTTTTTTTTGTGTCTGGGATGTAAAACTTATCTTGTCAGCTATTAAATTATACTGTATTTTAAGTGGAGGATGTTACCAAACTTACGAGAAGGTTGTGAAAATGTGTGTCAAAGTGAAACGGTATCAAACAATTGGTGTGATTCAGAAGAATTGAAATTAAAAAAAACAAAAAAAACAAAAAAAAACAAACACTCTTGTTCTATATGCTTCTTATTCAAGTGCTTGTTTTTCAAAATGGAAGCAGGCGTGTTATTCTGTTACATTTTCCCTACTCATTAGTAGTGGTATTTCCTTAGTACTTCTGTTAACATTCCGTCACAAACAGGGTTTATACATGTTTTGCCTGAGGTCTGGTCTCCTTACAGCTTTATGTATTTCCTACTGTCACTCTGCCTTTCAGGACTTGTGTATCAGGTCTGAAACTTAAGCAGGCTATTTTGATGATTTGGAAGTCAAACTAACCACAGGGGATTCTGTTTTTGTGAATTGTAGACTTTGTTCCATTTTGCTCTGAAAAGCTGATTGAAAAAATAAATGCTTTCAGTTAATATTCACTGATTTTTCTTTAACTGAAATATCTGCCTTTAGTGTGCTTGGGACATGTATTCCTTTCATTTTATTCTCCTTTCTTCAAAATAATGTGTATTAAGAAATTGTACTGTAGTTTTCATAAACTCTTCCTTTCACCTCCCATTTCCTGTAGTCAAACATGTTCGTTCTTCTCTGTAGACACTTTTTTCTAGTAGAATAAAGCAGCTTAAGTATATATTTTTCATAAATATAATTTAAATGATTTTGCTTTGCAGAGAGGCATTTAGGAATCTTCCTGCTTAGATTTAATGGATTTTAGTTCAGACTTGGAGCCTATCTCAGTCTGTGGATGCTTCCTTTACACTAAATCTGGACATGAGAGAGGGAGTACTGGTGCTGTGGTATTTTTTTCCCCCTTTCTGACAGCAATTAATGATTTAAAAAGACATGCAAGATGATTATTTTATTCTATGAATGTTGTTAAAGTGGTGACAAATTTATAAGTTCTGCTTTCTGAATATAATGTGTACTGTTTCTGTAGGCATCAGAACTTTCACAGATGTTTATCAGTACGTATTTTGGTTGTATTTTAGCTTGCTTTGACTTTCTGTGCTCTATCTCCAGCTGGTTTCACTAAGAATGCATTTAAAAGGGGAGCTTAAATGCAAAAATTTAGGTGGAATTGGATGAACAAATGAGGGAAGTATTCTGAAAAAGCTCAAGATCCCAGTGTTAGCTCAAAATTATGACTTCTGTGTAGTCAGTTGTTAGTCCTTGTTAACAAGAGAAATGCTGCTTTAAAATTTAGCGCGCAGAATATCCTATAGATGTGTTCATTTGATAACTGCATCATCCAGTTACTTGAAAAATCCAGCATGATCATAAAAATTGTTTCAGCACACTTAAAATAGCTGTTAACTTGATATTAAGTTAAATGTGTGCTGCTTTTCACTAGCAGCCTACTAACATAGGTTTCATGATGTGATATAAAGGGAGAGGGAAGCTTTTTTGTGTGCTATCTTTTGAAATTGGGTTTTGTTATTTTTTTTTTTTAACCATCTCCCTTAAAATTAGGATGGCATTTTTCTTTTTTAAATAGAAACAACCCCAAAAAGCTAAATGCACTGTAAGTGCGACGTTCCATTTTTATAAGTGATAATTACTGAGGAGAAAACCCCACATACTTGCCTCATCAGTCATCCTACTGATGGTTGCTGAAGTTTCAGCATCAGTTTTCTGTGGTATCAAATTGAAAAGAAAGAAAGAAGAAAGGAAAAGGGCAAGTTTTAACGTCTGTTCCGAAACTTAAATAAAGATCTCATTTGGACTGGGAGCTGCAGATCCTCCAGCTTCCCCTTGTTAGCATTCCAAGCTCACAACCAGCGTTACTGCCCTCGTGGGCAGTGTTATTTCTGTCAGCCCCGTCAGCACAAACGGACCGCTTGTGAGCAGCTCCCTGATGGCCCCGATCACCGTTAGCTACTTTTCCCTTCGTAAAGAAATGCTTGCTCCGTAACTTTGTTGTGTTTGGATGTATTTGCATAAAACAAAGCGCAGTAATTACCATGGAACGCTGCGTTGTTTATCAACGGAGTTGATTTTTAAGACCGTGCTTTCACTTCTCCAGACCGGTTCTCCAAGGAGCAGCCTTAGCTGTCACAGCGCGGCCACCTGAGGCGGAAGGCAGCGGGCGCGCTCGCATTTCGAGCCCGCCGGGCGGAGCTGTGCGGGTGGCGCCGTTATCACCCCCCGGCGCCCCTCGGCTCGGCAGGCGGCGCTGTCTGATGCGGCGCGGCCCCAGCCCCGTGAGGAAAGGATCGTGCCGACTGCAGCCTGCGCCTTCTGCCCCGCCCGTGTGGGTCTGTCGTGTGGCTGTGGCGCTGCCCCCATTCGTATTCACTCAGGTTAGGACGAGCGGGCTATGTGGCAGCGCTTGCGGTAGTCGAGAGGCTTTGGAGCAGAAGCTGGTTGTGATGGAAAGCGTGTCACATCCTTGCGTTCTGCTTTTCATCCGTGGTTGAGCTCTGTGAACGCTGGGGTTAAGGACTTTTTGCACTGTGCCTAGACATGATCTTAGGCGTAATATGGTAACGAAACGTGTGAGTTCTGCGTGGTGACTCTCGGTCCTTTTGTCTGAGCGTTAGTTTTCCCTTCCTACCTTGATGTCTCTCACACCAGAACTGCGTTTTCAGCTGCAGAGGCCCAGTGGCATAATTAAGATGTGCCAGTTGTCTGCTGGCACGTGCCCGTGTGGGCTGCTGTGTGTGCTACAGTGCTGGGTGATGACCGGCGGTCAGCATTGCCCTTCCTCAGGGGGCTGGTGCCTGCTTTCTAGGCTGCAGGGGAAAAACAGGAACTGCTCCATCTGCATTCTTGTTTCAAAAGCAACTTAAACTAAAAGCCCGAAGTGAAGTCTCTAACTCTACAGGACTATAGCTGCTTATGGCAGTTGTAGCCCTGAGGCTTATTTTCTAAATTAGATGCGAACAATGGCATATAGAACTTCCTGATAGAAAGGTTTGGAACAGCAACAGTTACAGCTTTTGCATTGTGTGCTTCATCAGTTCTCTTTGACTGAGAGTGTTACAGGTAGATTTCAACCAACAGCCTTTATTTAAGGTCTACTTAAATGTCATCAGTATGGACAAAAAAAAACCCCAAACAAACAGTGAGGGGAGGGTGAACTAGTTTGCTGCAGATTCTGACGTTGCCTTTAAAGTTGAAAATGTGGGTTCTTATTATAGATCAGGCTGTAGTGTGGTGTAATTCAGGTTTTACTTTTCGTTTGGAATCATTTTCTAAACTTCCATATTAAAATTTGCTTCAGTTTCTGAGGTGCTGATTGTTAAAAATCATGAGGTGTTACTTGGTACAGTTTCAAGGAGGCTCTCTAGCCCTGCCGAGCCATTGCCAACATCAGCTTTGGTTTTGTGTAGTGAACTCCATTGAAGCCTCTGTAATGAAGATACCACAGGCTCTGCAGGCAGGTGGTTCCAGTACTGCACTGTCTTTGTGTGGGAATAATCCTGCCTGATACCTGTCTTGAAAAGTGCAGACACAATTTGTAGCCTTTTTTTCTTCTTACACCATCTGTTACTGCTGAGGAGAGCTTTGCTGTGTTAGTCCTATTCGAGATGATGCAGTCTGCAATTACATCATTGTGTAGCTTTTCTCTTTACAAGACCAAACAAGTCCTGCTTTCTCACCTCCTATGCTTTTTGTCTCCTAACTCTCTGAATATTAGTCATCATGCCATACTTGTCTATACAGTACCTTTCTCATCTGGAAGAGATGAACATGTGAAAAGCCCCTGTGAGGATAGTGGGGAAGATCTTAGAATGGTATGAAGTAGGAGCACAGGTACCTAATCTGGGTGCTAATTAGGTGTGTCAGTCTAGAAGCACTTCAAGTTATTGCTTGTATTTTACCTTTTCCACCCAGATAACTGACAAGAAGTTGGTTCTGGAGAAGTTAAGATTTCTTAAGAAAGAAGGGTAGCAGCATGCTGTGTCTTAGGTCTCCACAACTCCTAGAGATGTCGCCTACACTAGTTTGTTTTCCGAAACCTCTTGTAAGGAGAAAATTATCTAGAATATGTATGTTTTCTAAGCCTTCTATTTTTTTTTTTTTTTAGTCTTATTAACTTTTTCCGTAAGAGCCAAGAATTTTAAGCTCATGTTTTCTGCCCGAAAAGGAGATTTTAATTATGGTTGAGTGGCAGGAGCTTTTTTATGGCCAATAACTTCTTGATTCAAGTGGTTATTGTTTGTTTTAAAAAGCAAACATGTTTCTTGAGGGTGAGCAAGGATTGAAAAAAATGAGAGATGAGGTAATCATGGAAGCTGAACTGAAATGAAAGTGATAACTGGGTAGAATGACATTAAACAGTCATAGCATATGTGAAGAGAGGTGTTAGGTGTGAGGGCGGGTGAAGAATCTAGACTGAAATCTGTGGAAAGGAACTTACATTTAAACTGCTTGTGGAGCTATTCCTTGCTGCCTTCCATCTGGAAGATGTGGAGATTCTCATGTGATAGTAGGGAATAAAGATGCCACAAAAGCCTTTGGCTTCGGAAGGGAGGCAGTTTGGGTTAACTCCTAGCATCCCTGTGACTCTGGCTCCTTCCTTAATATTGCAGTGATGTTTGTGCCTGTTGTCTTTTCAAAGCTTTGCCTTTACAAACATCTGTGTAAATATTTGCTACAAGTTCAAATAAACAGTATTCTTTTCCGCTTCTTGCAGAATGCAAAACTAAAATCTCAACCAGGACTTCAGAAGTTAATTTCTTTGTGGCTGTGTAGTTTCATCCATAATGTGCAGTGCGTTCCATCAAACTTACGGGATGTGTAACCTGGCAAAGCAAACACTGCTACTGGAACTGGAGCGTTTATATTCCCTGATATCCTTGTGTTACCTGTTTAACTTTTGCTAATACTTTTGTGACACTTTATTAATAAAATGTAACATGTCCATGACAGTAATTTAATTTTTCTCTGAAACATGGTAATAAATGTTTGAACTGTAGAGCATTTATGTAGAAGTGTTTTAGCCTGAAGAAATGTTTAGAGGAGAAGCTGAGCTGTGCTTCTCCCACTGGCACTACAATTTAGCAGTGTATATTCAGAAGTAAATGGTTTTCAGATTAGAACATCCTCTTACAATGAAACCATCCAGAGGCATGAACATTAAAAAGATCAGGAGAACAGTACTGCCTAGATGAAAGACAGGCAGATGGGTGGTGAAGCAGTCCGTGCACAAAATGAACATGCTGCCCTTGTGGAAGCTTAACTGCATGCCTGGTTTGCCGGGGCTCTATGACTTCTGCATAATTTTGTCTTGTAGATTGGGAATTGACCCATGCAATTGGAAAAGGAGGTATTGACTTTAAAGAAAAAAAAAAAAAACAGAGGGGAATTGTATGTGCCAACAACTGCTCCCAAATCTTGGTACAGACCAGTTACTGATCTTCAGTGCTGCTGAATCTTCCATTTGCATACTGTTTTAAGAGAAAGTTGTGAATCATCTTTCTCATGCTGTAGCAGAAGTTGCATTGTGGGTTACCCTACTTCTGAGTCCCTGAGGAGTTTGTGTTTTTAAAGTATCAGTTAATAAAATGGAAACAAACTGAGAAAACTCTGGGAATAAGAAGTAAATGGAAGTGTTGTTGCTCTTAAGATTTTAGGAAAGTTGTGACATGCTAAAATCTTGAAAATTCAGTTGAATATTATTGCACTAGTGCAATGTCTTGATTTAGAAGGTGGAGGGCAGCATTGAATTCAGAGCTAACTTGTTAAAGCACTTATTATTAGAGATGCAAATTGAAACGTCTGCAATTCGTTGAGAAGTGGTAATTTTAAGGACCGAGCAAAGATGATGTGGTTTTACTTGACTAGGAGTTGTGTTTCAACAAGTAGAATGGCAGATCTCCATATAGGCAGTGAAAAAGAATATATTTCTGTTATTCAGCATATAATCTGTTAAAATTTATGCCTTTTTAAAAAACTCAGGACTCAACAGAAGAGCAAGGAAGCATCTGAACTGAAACTATGCCTTCAGATTCTTTTGCAATGACTTATATGCAGCAGTTTGCAGTGTTATGTCTGCCATTGTATTCTGTGCTACATGTATTTCATTATTTCTGGCATGTTTGGAAGTGTCTTTTTAAAAACCATATGCATTTTAACTGGTGCATGTTAGAGTTATTTACAAACACTGGTCAAATGTGATGTGTTTGTTTAACCTAGTTTACTAGCTGAGTTAAAGGCAGAACTGTGACCAAATAAAAACATGTTTTGGCATGGCCACTTGCAATACGTCTTAAAGAAATCAAATTCATTTAGTAAGAAGGGTGCTGTTTGTTTTTTTTCTATCTAGTTGTGCCTTGTTTAGAAAACTGATTTAAATATACAGAGTCAAATCTTTTTGCGTTCTTTCGTAAAGCAGGGATTTTGAATTAAAACCTATGTGATTTTCCTCTTGCTAAGTTTCCGTAAAAAGTACTCATCCAGTAAGAACCAAGAAAATAGACAGTCTACTTACAGTTTCTATTCCATTTAATTATAAAAGCAAAACAAAAATGGGGAGAAAAACAAAACTGCAAGTGATAGCATTCCATTCAGTTTTTTTTACTGTTAAATTTCCCTATTCTTCCATTACAGGAAAAAAAACAATTTTCCTCTCCATATTTCTTGCCAGCAAAAGCTTTGATCTGTCCATTTTGCTGCCTTGTTACAAATGTCCACGTTCTATCCATGGTGTGGGAGCTATTAGAGGAATATGGTTGAATGCCAGACCTGCAGTCCCTTGGCATCCCCATGGGATGGGGACAATGTAGAGGTTTTCTCAAGCACACTGTGGACTGGAGGAAGAATTTTAGTGATGTTTTCCAATACCTTAGCCATCCTGCCAAGGTACAAACATTCTTGAGTTGAGTTGGTGACAACTTTCTGTCAAAGCTTCACCTGACTTGAATCCTTCATTGAAGGTCTCCTAAAGTGTCATTAATGGAGGGATGTTTGCTGAATGTGGTGCTATTTGTGCATCTCTGGAACACATGCATGTGTATGCAGGTGCATGCTCACATATGGTGTATGTCTAAAAACAATGTATGATAAAAAATACCAATTACACAGTTACCATGTTAGTATTGAATCCTGTCACATTTAGCTTGATCTATTCAGAAAATGGCAGTCCTGATACAAACTCTTTTTTTCTCATCCAACCTTAACGTGGGCTGTTCCTGATTTCAGCCACATTTGATGAAGTGGAGGGGAATGTAAATCTGATTCATTTTACTCTGTGTGTCATGTGGGAAGGACTTGTTTTGAGCTGTCCTACTCAAGCTGTACTGCACTCTGTTAACCATTTCAGTATCTACACAGAGGGCAGCCATTGTAAATGTCCAACTCCAGAAAAGCCTTTTTAACAAAGCTCTGCATCTCTAAACCCAGTTGTTTGAGCACCAGATTTAAAAAAGATGCATAAGATCAGAATTTCTCATTCCTCGCATGTATAGAAACTGCTTATTTTAGCAAACTTCACTTCTCTGTGTTTTAAGGTGCGGTGTGTAAGGGGCAATGGCAAGTAATAGATATCATTCTACACAATTTGAGCATCTCACTGCCTAAAAATATAGTATTTGAATTTAAAAAGCTTCAGAAGCATGTATATGCTTGGAAATCATTTCTTATATTTCTAGCAATTAAAATCCTTCTGCAAATTTCAAGCATTTCAGAGAGAAGCACTTCAGGGATGTGCATACATGTTTACCATAGTTCACTTAAATGTAATTCCACATCCTAGTGAAACAAACAAAAAGGTCAAAAAACCTCTTTGAGTATTAACAACATTTGAAAGCTACATTCAAATGACCACTTCTCCTATATCTACTATTAATGGAAAAAGTGATACAGAAGTAAAATTGACGTTAGGTGGTCTTTATTCTGTGGCTTCACAAGGAACATAAGAACAATTCGGACAGCTGACATAGTTAACTTCCCATCTTTATGGTTTTGATAGTGTGGAGTAGTTGAAAAGGTTTATATAGGAAAATGAAAGAGGAATAGCGAAAAGGATGTCTTGAACAGTGACCCAGATAAATTGCCTAGAAGCTGCTTAAATTTCGTTCTTAGTGCACAACAGAATGGCTTTTATCATAGCAAGTCTATCACACTAGATGAAGTTCAGGTTGGATAGAGCTCTGGTGTCCATAGTGCACTGATTGAAGTTGGTAACCCATGTGTGAACCTGTTTTAATTACAGAAATTGTGATGGATTTAACTTGTAACTAAGTAAAATACAGCTACATACAAGTAATGTGCCTGCACTAAGCATAGATTTGAACCATGGAGTAGTTTGGGTTAGAAGGAACCTTTAATATAATCTTGTTCCAACCTTTCTTCTATGGGCGGGGACACTTCCTGTACACCAGGTTGCTCAAAGCCCTCTGATTGCTCCATTCTGGCCTTGAATTTCTCTAATGAGGGGGCATCCATAACTTCTCTGGGTAACCTGTTTCAGTGTCTCACCACCCTTACAATAAGGAATTCCTTCCTACTATCTGGTCTAGTCTACCCTCTCCTTGTTTAACTCCATTTCTCCTTCTCCTGTCACTAATCCTTCTTGTGTTGGGGGGCTCCAGAACTGGATGCAGCGTTCCAGCTGTGGTCTCATGAGAGCAGAGTAGAGGGGCAGAATCACTTCCTTCAGCCTTCTGGTCATACTTACCTTGATGCAATCCAGGATATGGTTGGCCTTCTGGGCTGCAGGAGCACATTGCTGGCTCTCATTAAATCTTTCATCAACCAACACTCCCAAATTCTTCTCCTCAGGGCTGCTCTCAAGCCATTCTCTGCCCAACCTGTATCTGGGCTTGAGATTGCTGACCCAGCTGCAGGACCTTACACTTGGCCTTGTTGAACTTCGTGAGGTTTACATGGGTCCCCTCTTGAGCCTGTCCAAGTCTCTCTAGATGACGTCCCTTCCCTCTAGTGCATCAACTGCACCACTCAGCTTGCTGTTGACTGCAAACTTGCTGAGAGTGCACTTGATCCCTCTGTGTGTTGCCTACAGAGATGTTAAACTTTCTTTGCTGGTCCCAGATCCGATCCCTGAGGAACACCACTCATCAATAGTCTCGACTTGGACATGGATCCACTGACCACAAATCTGAGTGCAACCATCCAGCCAACTCCTTATCCAGTGTATTCAGTAAGTGGTCCATCCATCAAATCCACTTTTCTCCAATTTGGTGACTAGGGTATCATGTGGGACAGGGTCAAATGGTTTGCCCAGGTCCAGGTAGATGGCATCAGTTGCTCTTCCTTTATCCATTCCCCCATCATAAAAGGCCACCAGGTTTGTCAGCCATGACTTACCCTTGGTGAAGCCACGTTGGTTAACAACAATTACCTCGTCTTTATTTTCCACGTGTCTTAGTAGAGCCTTCAGGAGGATCTGCTCCATGATCTTACCAGGCACAGAGGTGAGACTAGTTGACCTGTGGTTCCCTGGATCTTCTTTTTTTTTCCCTTCTTGAAAATAGGAATTGTTTTCCCACTGATTGGAGAAGGGGAAACATGACAGAGTCTAAGTAATGTTGTCTGTTTTTTTTTTTTTTCCCCCTGAGCTATACCATCCTACGTATGAGTAATGTTTTATAAACACAGTGAACTAAAATTAGTATAAACTTATAATTCAACAGCACATTTTGTGACATGACATTCAGTGGACAGAAATTGTGGCTGAAAGGGACAGAGGTGAAGTAAGTGTCTGAAGAGTAGTCCTTGGTTCAGAACAACTATTAAATGTCTTTGCTGTGACGAGAAATTGAATACAGGATTGCAGTGAGCAGTTACCAATGGATAGAGTGAGTGAATGTTGGGAGCCTGGGAAGGTTATGGAATAGTTAATAGTGATATTAAAATGGCAATAGAATAAGAGTGCCAAAAGGTCAAGATAACTAATAAGGACATATTGTAGTATCTGAGAGAGAATGGGCTAAAAAGACGATAGTGAAAGATCTTAAAAATAACCCATAATTTACTAACATGGATAATTTAGTTAACATGGAATTTGCATAAAATGGAAGTAAAAGACCTTTCAATGCCCACAAATATATGAAAATGTAAACTAATAGTGGTGCAAAAAAGGTCATATTGGGCTAACTGTCTAAATGGTGTACTTCTAGCTTGTTTGGGTGACCCTTGTCATTTTGTACGTTGAAAGGAACAGGACAAGGGGGAGAACATTAGCTACCAATGTAATGTTGCAAAAGTTATGCAGAAGAAGATGAAACTAAGGAGGAGTAGTAACAAAAAATAAATTCAGAAAGGGGGAGGAGGGGAAGCAAAATGAAGCATCCATTTTTGTGGATGGAAGGGTGAGAAAATTGAAAATGGAAAGAAAAAGAAAGGCATGTTAGTATGCTACCAAATTAAATATTTGGGTTCAGAACAAAAGTCAAGCTCCAAGCTGAAGAAAACAGAGCATTTACATTTGTCTAAGCAGTTTTATTTTAAAATATATAGCTATGCATGAGCAACCTATAAACTGAGAAAGGGAGCCATATGGCTTACAGCTTTTTCCTGCTGTTTGTTAAACCAGTAGAATAGAATCAAAGTGTGCTTCATGCCCTGTGATCTTTCTAGCAACATGGTCCTTTCTCTTCAAAGGGCTGTCTGTGCTCCTGAGATCCTGAAAGGTGGAGGTGACCGATGGGCTACTCACAGAGTGGAATATTTTTCTGTAACAACCTCCTGGGATTCTTCCAGAAGCTGTAGGCAGCCTTATGCTGTAGCATCATGGTGTTATTCTCTGGATAGTTTCTGAATTCTGGGCTGGACCTGCAGTAGAGCAACTGAGGGATGAGATCAGAGTGGTGGAGACTATGGGAGAGAGACAAGAAGGTAGATGGGCAGCTGCTGGATCCTGTTGAGTAATGCCAGGCCCAAATTGTAACTGCCCTTGTGTCATCCACATAAATTTTAATTTCATTGATCAAGTATAAACTTACAGTCTGCTCTGATTTTTAAGATTCAGTATTGTTAAAATAGTCTGTGTTGCTGCGTTTTCTTTGTTGTTCAATAAGAAGAGTGGTTTTAAAAAATAAAAATAAGAATGACATCTTGTACTGTTCTAAACAAGAGTTTTTGCTGGGAATTCTGTCTCTATCTTTTTTTTTTCCCAGTTGCTCTATTCCAAGGCTTAGCAGTTACATTAATTGGTTGAATGAGTACAGAATCCTGGCCAAAGGTATTACAATTTGTAGCAAAATTATAGTAGCTATTTGTCTGCACTCTTAACAACATAGTAAAAGCTCTCTTTTTTTTTTTTTCTATGAAGGTCACACTCAACAGATAGCTTTATAGTCATCCATGTGCTGACCCTTTTGCCTGATGAAGTGGCTGAAAACATGCATAATGGATGTGCAAAGTTGCATTCAGTCAATACTGTATGCACCTTTCCTGTTTATAAACACACATACTTATTGCATAGCCTTATAGTGCATACTTGTTATCTGTGAGCTGCGTGAATTTTGACAGCTTTTGTTTATAATGTGTTTGTATAGTGAATTAATTTTCAGGTGCTTTCAGTCATAGTTTCACAGATAGATTGTTTCTGGAATGCTGCAGAGAAAACCCTAAAAGAAAATAGTTGATTAAATGTCATGTATACACTGTGAAAATTAATTGTTTGCCCAAACTGACTCTGATAGAGACAAAAAGATGATACAGTCACAGTTATAAAAGGGCTGGATGTCAGATCATGACATAGAACATGTATGTGTGCAGTATAATATGTATTACATCATCTAGGAAGTACCTATGGAAAATTGTTCTTTTGGCATTTTTGGAGCAATTTTTAGCCTTCTATTTGCTTTGTTTATGAGAAGGCTTTTCCGTGAATTTAGGGAAGAAATATAAAGCATTTTGTTAATATAAAATGTATGATGTCTCCTTTCCCCATTGATCTGTCAAATGCAACTACGTCTCTTTTGGAGGGTTCCTAAAATCCACTGGTATGAATTCGGGTCTTAAAGCAGGTCAGAGAGCTTGGTCATTCTTCTGGATGCAGGATTTTTCCAGCCTATCCATTTATTTTTGTACTTTTTGTTTTCCTTATTCAGATTTCCAACTGACTTGCATGGCAGTTTTGAGTTACCTTGCATATTTTGTCATGCTGAAACTTCCAGTTTCATTATTGTTGCTCCACCAATGCAGCTTGTACTGCAAATAGGAAAAGATGCTGGGAGCAAAGGCCTCCATACATATGTAGGAGGCAATAAAAAAAAAAAAAGGGGGAGGGGGGGGAAGAGTGAACTGGGGATACGGGAGGAAGAGTGTGTGCAGTTTAATAACATATTGGCTGCCTTTTTGGGGAATTTGCACGAGCGGTATTAATATCTGAGTGCTATGGGAGTTACTTCTCTGCAGCTTTTTACTTTATGAGATGACGGTGGTACATACTTGTGAGAGGGATTTACCTCTTCATTAAAAATTGTTGTGGATGTTATATGGATACTGATGTTCTCTCTCATCTTTTTCTGCTTCTTTACGTAGTCCCCCAGACAGAAATGGAGATGAAGTTTACACTATTGAATTTCTGAAAAATTCAATACCTTGATCTGTAAGGGCTCTTTTATTAGGACTTAGGTTTATTTATTTATTTTGTGTGTGTGTGTCAATACAGTTTATCAATTCAGGCCTTTGGATTCAAGCATTTGTGGCCAATTTTTTGAAAGGAGAGTTTGTTCACGTGTTTCTTTAGTTCCTTCTGCTTTTGGTTCTGACTTGCTAAGCTAGTGCAAGGTCTCTCTCAGCTGTGGAATTCTGAGGATAGGAGTACCAGCAAGTATCACTTAGCATTTAAGAAGAGCTTCAGGTGACAATACATCTGCAACTTGTGCACTTCTTTTGAGTGCAAGGGTCTGTTTTTTAGTTTCATCTCTATTTTGTCTAGAAGAGTGATATAAAAAGCTATCCTATGTGTTGTGAATTCTTTTGACTGGCAGCCAATATTAAAACTCTTGGTGTTCATAGTAAGGGGCAGCTCTAAGAACAGTATTTTAAGCTCCTGCTTAGAAATGCACTTAAGCTCCAGTGAGAATGTATTACTTGTTTCTGTAATTCAATTCAGTTGATAACAAGAAAATGGAGTATTTTAATAATTTTTATGACAGAAAAGAAGCCTATATTACAAAGAACTTGCTGCTGCTCATCTGATCTCTCGGTCTTGGTGCCGTATGCAATGTGTTGGCTCTACTTTCCGATTAGAAGCTGCTACCAGTCATTTAGAAACAACGATAACGTTCCCCTTCAATACCTCTGGGAGTGTGGTTATAGGTTATGGCATTCAATTATAATTATTAACTGAAGCATATGGCACTAAATACAAAGATATTTCACACATCAAGAGTTTTTATGATGACATTAGTCTTTTTATCATGAAAACATTTACAGGATTTTCTTTGTAAGTATACACAAGCGGAAAATCACCTTTTAAAAGATCATGAAGTGTAGATACTCTTTTTCATAAGATAACTTTTGTTATGGTAGAACAAGTGCAGCTACCCATGGGCCACACATGATCTAGCATAGCTAATAATGTAGACTTACAATTGTGAACTTTTAATAAAGGAATTGGAAGAAAAAATTGTGTCTGAACTTGAAAAATGAGAAATGGCTCACAGATTTAGCATTTTTTTGGAGTGTTTGACTTCTCATTTAAATGAGTTAAGCATGATTCTTCAAGGTGAAAATCAACTTATCTGTGCATGTTTTAAGCTGTAATGGCATTAAAAATTAAACTTAAATTATGACAAGCTCAGTTGATGATAAATAATCCTATGCATTTTGTTACATGGGCTAAACACAGTCCTGTGAGCAAGTGGAAAATATGCAGCTGTGCTTTCTGTTCTGATAAAAGGAATTTAAAAATAGGTTTAGAGCTTTACAAAAGAAAAATCCTCAATGTTTTGGTATATTTGTGGCTCCATTTCTAGTTGACATATATATTTCACATGTGGCTTGAGATTATTCCTCTTCACTCAGATTGGCCCAGGCAGGAGAAAGGTTAAACACCTCTGTACTAGAACCTGCAGTAAGCTATAGTATATCAGAGTAGCTGTGTGCAGTGAATGTGAACTGTGGGACCCACAGTCAAGACAAGAAAACCAGATTTTACTTCAATGAAAATTGAAATCTAATAAAGCAGAAGGCTTACAAGCACCCCTCTATTTCGTCCCCCTCAAAAAACAACAACAACAAAACCCTATTTGAATAATTCATTTTAATTCAAATGAAGGCTACAGCCCAGATCAGTGTATTGATATGGAGTTTATGATTTATGGTATTGGAATGAATGTGAAATTAATTTAATAGTCATTGATCTTGTACTGTAATGTATTGACAATGTGTAATGTGATATCTGTGTTCCAGATTTTGACTGCTTTCTTATTGCTTTTAAAGGTTATTCCTTCTAACTCTACTTTTTTTCTTTTTTTTTTCCTCCTTAATATGAAGAGATAAGTGAGCTTGCTGGCCTTACTTTCCATACTGTTGTGAATGATTCATTTGGCTTTACCGGCACTAGATCATTTGGTCTGGACTATTTTCTTCCTAGCTTACATTTGAGAAACTAAGTCTTCATCAAATGCTTTGTTTCAGAAGTCTGCAAAACAAAATAAGACTTATTTGGTGATTCCATTTCTTGTCATGCATGAGGAGATGAAATTTAGGTGGTAAATTCTTCTGAGTCAGCAATAAATTTAATGTTAATTTTTTCATTCCACTGCTCTGAATAATGTCAAATTACTTTTTTTGGAAAATCATTGAACCATATATATTTTTTTGTTTTATAAATTTTGGAACTCGAGTGGCTGTATAGGCTACATTTAAACATGACAGCTGTGGCCAGTTTAATGTTAGCTATTAATGCAAGTACCTCTAGCAATTTGGTGCTCATAGGCACAAGAAAACTTGTAGATATTGTTAGAGCTTTTCGATGTTCTTCTGATCCATCCACTGACATAATGTGTCTGACAAGCTGATTCAATAGACAACAGAGTGGTGGTTCTTCAGGTTCTGACCCAACTGACCGTTCTGTGAGCACCCAGCACTGAGTCTTCTGGTGGTGTTGAAGTAATTCCAATTATGATATCAAAGTCATGAGAACAGAATGTGCTTGTGACTGACAGGTAATTTGCAATGAGCTTTTCCAGGGATGCAGCTAATTTCAGTAGCAGCCATAATCATAGTGTCTGAAGGGTTTTGAGTGTGTCTGTGTGCGGTTTCAGTGTTTTTTTTTCTTTCTTCTTTGTTGATTTAGATATTAATTGGAAATACTTTGGATGCAACTCTGATCTCAATTATACTAAAAAACATAGAATTACTGTGTTGGTTTCAGAGGAATAGCTCTTATGTGCTGCAGTTATATCCCTGTATAAGCAGTTTTATATTCTATTGGTTTTCTTTTGTTTTATGCCATGCATTCCTTACAGCAAAACAATAGGTGCTTATTTCAGAGTATTGTTAATAAAATCACATGTTCTTCTCAGACAATCACTGCACAGAAGTGAGCAAATGTACAATAACAGCTAGAATCCTTAATGAAGTTGAACTGTTGTTATGGTACTTAATCACATCAGGCTGATTTGGCAATTTTGTTTTCAACTAACAAACATCTTGTCCCCTTCCCCTCCCACCCCTTTCTTTTTAAGCACAGGCACATCATTGGTTAATGCGCAGCATCACCTTTTCTGAAATGAAATTTGTCCTTTTTTATTATTTAGTGAGAAATAACAGGAGAATCTGCTTATTGCAGAGCTTCTGTGACTCTTACTAACATGTTTTCTTTGTGAAAAGAGAGACAAAATGCCAGCTAACCTCTGGCTGAAAAAAAAATTCTGTAATCTTTTGTTAATGTGGTTTGATACATTCTCAGCTACAAGATATATATATTTTTTTTTTACTGTGTTATCACTTGTAAATAGTAAACTGAGTAACAGAGGAGCTTAACTAGTTGAGACTTTACTACAAAGCTATCCAAGGATTCTTCACTGGAATCATTAAATCAATTTAATAGGGCTTTGATATACAAATGCAGAAATATAGGTGAGCTGCATCCTGAGGCTTCCCTAAGAACATGTCAGAAGTGTAATTTGCAGCAAAATCCATGTATTTTGAGCTTCTGTGACAAATTATCATTATTTATCTAAATTAAGTAGAGCGTACCACAGGGTGAATTACTATGGTCCTTGAAAGTTGGAGACAGGAAGAATAAGTTGCAAGATGCAAAAGATATCACTATTGCTTTAGCACTTAGTAGCCTATCTGGAATTGTCCCAAGGCAGATTTTGGATTCAGGAAGTGCAAGCATTTTTCAGTGTTCAGAGTTCAGTGGAATTTTCCAAGCAAAATAGCTATAAAAAGTAACAAAAATAAGACATTTCATTGGGGGAGACTGGGAGGTCATTTTAGGAGGGGAATAAAAAAGTGTTTTATCATGGAGAATGGAAGATTGCTGTTCAGTATTATGCAACACCTTGCAGTCCTCTACACAACTGTATTTAAATTTATTTTTAATTTGTGAAATGTGATCTGTACGCCATGCGCTCATGATATGTTTATGACTGATACATTTATCAGCTGTCACAATGACACATAGCATTTTAGAGGTTTAGCTTTTTTTTGTATGAATCTTGATTTAAAATGATTATGCATCTAGTTTCAAGATCCAATAACTGTATATCCCCCATCAGAGGAAAACACAAAAAAGTATCACTGTTGGTGTTGGGTCTTCTATGACCTGGAGTTTGTCACTAGAATAATTTCCTTGCTGTTTTAAAATTTGCACAAGCTTAAACAATGAGTGTGAACGTCTGTACAATATCTTTGCAGGATAAAAGTAGTTACTGTATTTCAATCATATCCATTAAGTTTATATTGTGAAAAATTCATAGACAATATTTAGCAGAAAAGGTGTGATAAGAGGGCATAGGATATTAAAAGAGGTTATGAATCTGGAAAAAGAGATATTTATTGTACTCAGAAGTTGCAGTGTATGCTGAAAAGTTAAAATGGAAAAATAGCTTGGAAATGACTTTCGTCTAAAAGAAGGACAACTTGGGACAAGTGAAGATCAAACAGTGACAGATCTTGCATGTGAGTGATAGATAGGGCTTCATCCATTCCTCCAGTTTTGTCCTGCCCTCTGCACTTACTGCCTGCTGGTCTTGGATACTGAGACAAACTTTCTTAGCCCTATCTTAAGATGTTCTTTAGATATATTTGTGGCTGTGGTAGGGGCAACAGTACAGTGCAAAGTGAGATACATGATCTTCCTAGCTTTGCTGGGAAACTGGATTGCAGGCTGTTGTAAGGTTGTGAGATGAAGCAGCCTCCCAGTTCCTTTTCTTCTGGGACTCTCTGTCCATTTCTGTTGTACCATCAGCCATGTTTTTTCCCTAAAGTATACCCATTTAGGTCCCTGTAACTAACACTTTATATCACAGCATCCTTTTGTCCAAGAGTTTGTTGTAAATAATCAATTCTTCTTGTTCCTTTTGTTTTTAGCCTGCTTGTGCAAAGCAGTGGGCAAGATTTCATGTTCTTGACTGGTTTACTCGAAGCAGATGCTCTGTGACAACGAATTTGAGGGTGTAACACTGAAGAGACGAGAGGAGCCTTTTGAGAGGAGGAAAAAAAAAATGAGGGTTGTGCAGGGAAAAAAATATCCCAGTAGTATCAGGCCACTCAGCTGACAGAATGTTATTATGGTGAGATTTACTGACAGCAGTCAGTGCATTTAATTAGGTTGTTCTGATGTTACAGTGGAGTTCATAGTATGGTTTTCTGTGTTAAACTGCTTTACAGTAAGATTTCACTAGTTCCTAAACAATATCTGGATGTAATAAAATAAGAATAAAATATTTATTGGTAACTGTTGTAATGAAAATGAGCACAGAGAGAGCTGTAAGATACAGCAATAGATTGAAAGGGAGCAGGTGGATCAGGAGCACAAGTGCTTTTTACAGATCAGTACAAAGGCTCGTGACTCAGCCTCTTCTTTGGACTTAGAATTTTGTAACCAGGAGGGAAATGTGCTTGTAAGTACAACAGAAGAAGCACTATGCCTTACAGTGGAGTTGCTGCACAGCATGGTACTGCGGGGACAGTGTGAGACCCTGTGAGTATGGATACTGGCAATTTTTTGTGTTTGGGTCATCAGCAGAGGTCATTGCCTACAGCCCTTCTAACCATCTATCGCACAAAGAAGCAAACTGAACCCAACTAAACCAGGGAAGTTGGGGTGTAAAAGAACACATTTCCATCCCCTCGATGAATGAGCAGTCTCGGATCCCCAAAGTATGTGTTCTAATACTTCGTTCAATCTAATTTTAAAATTTCAGCTAGTGGAATTTCCTCTGGGAGATAGTTTTGAAGCCTCCTTTATATGCCTTGCTGCTATGAATTATTTGTTAATAATGTCTAATGTTTCTTAATGGGACTTCAAAAAAAAAAAAAACTACTTCTTGAATTTTACCCTTGTGAATCGTATGAAATAACTTCTTTTGTATGTGTTTGCTCTTTAATTAGTTTAATGTGATCATTTTGGTTTAACTCTACTTAGCAAAAATATATAGCTCTCTAATGCCTCTTTATTGCAACAATCTGCCCAATTTCTTTTCCTTTTTCTTTTTTTCTTCCCCTATGGGTTTTTTCCCATTATCCATTCCCTTCTATTAACGGTAAAAAGCAAAATCTACTGCCTAGTCCCCAATTTTTGAACTGATAGTAGTATAAGTATTGTTTGTTGGAGACTAAAAATGTTCCACCTGTAACATGCCCACAGTGATCAATAGGAAGTCAAATGACGTTTGTGAGGATGGAGGTGTATAAATCAACAGAGGTTGCAATGGAACTGCTCAGGTGAATCCAGTGAAACATACAAAGTCTTACAAAAGTAATTGTTCACTGAAAATTATAGATTGCTACTGTTGTGTGTTCATTGCTTGCATCTTATTTGGATGCAAAACTGAAGTTATGCTGAACTCTGGGTTAGATGAAAGAGTTGGTGAAAGGAGAAACACATTTTACACAACAATCAAGAATGTTAGGTGCTATTTATCACTTCCAGGGAAAGTTTCATATTTTGATATCATCAAAGGAAACAGTGCTTGTACAGGGGATGTGAAGACCCTTCTAAGCTTGCCTTGTGACAACTTGATTATCCAATTCCAGAGTACTTGAATTAGTGAGCAAAAGGAGATTTCATGTCTTGCTTTTCATAAGCATTTTAAGGACGATGCAACATAATCTTAACCTTGCAACTTGTGATTCTGTATAAAAAATTAGATTAGGTCAAATTAAGATTTAAATGAATAACTACGACATTATTCATATTTCTTTTTTTTTTTTTTTTTTGAAGCTTGTATTTTTTATATTTGTTTTACTGCTTTAACTTTGCAATATGACAAGGGAAAGAAAAGTCAGCTTTTCTAAGAGCATTCGTTTTTGTATTACTTCAGCTGTGATGCAGATTCTTCCTAATAACACTCTTCAACTTTTTAAAAGTAGTATTTGTTCTTACATAACTTAAGTTCTGCATGTAACATAACTTAGTTTCTGCATGTATCAGTTGTAGATTTTGTGTATGGTGGCAGGAAAGAAAACTTTTCCTTGTATTGTTTAAGAAGCTCAGTAAGCTCCAACTTGAAATAGGACTTGTCTCCTGTCAAGCTTCGTAGCTGTTCAGGCTGTGTAAACTTAATTCACTAATACCTTATGAATCTGATTTTAATAGAACAGCTACTTGTAACTAATGTTTTAAGGAGCTATCCAGAAGACAGCTTGAACACAGATTTTTCTGTGAGTTTTTCATCTTTTTAAAAACATCTTAAATTTTGCTGATAAATGTATTTTATTGTATGTTTTGCATTTCTTGACTTTTTGATATTTTTGTTGTCTTAAACATGTGATTTAAACAATTTTAGAGCGTGGCAGAACTGACTCTGGCATTTCACGTGCTTTTCACTCAGCACTGGGGTCTTTCTCGTCCCTGAGAGGGCTGATAATTGCATATTGATACCTGAGTTGGAAGAATTAACAGCTGGTTCTTCCTGAGTAAGCAATACTTCTGATTTCTACGTAGGTTGCTTTGGCTGTTAAATATTTTTAGTCATTTCTAGAAGCGAAACATCTGTACTGTGTCACTGCAGTGGAGTAGTGTTTCAGAATTATTAGCAGAAACTGAGAAGAGTAAGTACTACTGTGATTCATGTTACTTGTCTTGGTAGAAAATCCTTAATTGAATTTTTTTATCTGTTTCATTAAAACCACTAACTTTGATTAAAGCAGTGCAGAAAAGTGGTATGTGCAATGAGTGAAATGAGGCTCTAGTTCATAGAATCACAGAATGGCTTGAGTTGGAAGGGACCACACATCCCACCCATGGACAGGGGCTGCCAGCCACCAGTTCAGGCTGCCCAGGGCCTCATCCAACCTGGCACTAAATGCTTCTGGAGATGGGGCATCCACAGCTTCTCTGGGCAGCTTATTCAAAATCTTCTGTTCTGAAAAACCTTTTGTATCTGCATCACTCTCCACTTTGGAACTCATTGAAATGAATGGGTTCTGTACGGTTAAATATATACTTCTGAATTTGCAGACAGAAGTGTTCTATCAAGTAATTCTTTTTTTCTTGAAGTGTTAGTGTTGCAATAGTTCTCTTCCTTTCTCCACAAGGAGTAGCAGGGTAACTGCTAGGGACTGAAGTAGGTTACATTTTGGATCATCAGAGTTGACTTTGAGTAATCGTGCTCTGTGGGGAATCTCGTTCTTCAGTCAGCTTTGCAATTAGCTTGCATGTGCTGACCTTGCCTCTGAAGTCTTTCCTATTAGCAAACTTGTTATCAGGTTTTGAAATGGAAAGACATCTTTAAAAGAAGAAAGAAGGAAAAGGAGGAACTTTGTCGGCATTTCACTAGAAATGTTTAACACATCAGAAAACTACTAATAGAAAGGTTAAATGTTGAATCTTGAACTAATTTAAAGTCCACAATCAGCCCAGATCAGTGGTGGCAAGAAGTTTTTGTTATAGACTGGCCCAGACCTTGAGGTAAATTATGCATAATTATTCATAACTGCTATTTCTGGCTTGCTTGCATTTGTCCTAGACCTCTGCCTGAGGAAACAATTTGAAATAATTAGTGTGCAAGTGCCCTGACAATGATGAATGAATCAAATGCATCTGGTGCCAAATGTGGATCTTGATAAGAAGCAGATAACTTAGGCAACTGTGGATTTCTTGTTTTTAAGTCTCTGAAACTGGGAGCATTTTGTTCACTTTATTAGGCTGACATGCTCAAGGTAGAAAATTACCACTCACTGTGCCGTGATCAAAGTGCAGCAAGGAATTCTAGCATTGCAAACACGAAGCAGTTCTGCAGACTGTGTGCAAACATTCCAGGCAGAGAGAATGAAGGGGATATTAAGGTGGAACGTTTTGAACACACAGGGCAGAAAAGCCAAATGTTAATGTTCCAACAATGAAATGCATTGCTTATCTTACATACGTTCAGGCACATTTCACATAAATATTTAGCAGCATAAATACAGCTGTATGTCATTACTTAGGGAAAAGCAAAAGCAGAAACAAAAAGATTCTGTTCTGATTTGTGCATTATCGCTTATATAATACTTCTGGAGTCTTCAGGGTTGCTTATGTCTTTTTCTGGCTGCAGTGCTTTATTTCTCTTCTATGCAATCAACTTCACACGGTTTTAGATGTGGATAAGCATGAGGCTCTTTTTAAATTAAGTGTTTAATGAAGAGGGGAAACAATGCATTTCAATTAGTGCGCCTGAGCTCGTTTTTATCTTGTTGGATGAGTGAAAGAACTCTTAGTAGTTTTGCATTTGAGAAATAATAATAATGAATTGAATAAAACGAGGGCACAAAGTAGCATTTCTGCCAGTAACGTGACTTAGCTATGGCTGAGTTATCCCCTGTGTATCCCTGCTGCTTCAAGATGCTACTTTGAAATTCTAACACTGGAAGTAAGGTTCTTTGAAAGAAAGGGGCTGTGAATGAAGATTTTTTAAGGCCAAATTGTGAGTTAAGAATTGTACAGAAGAGCTGGAAGCAGAGTTGTGTTTTCCCTTGTTTCTTTCAAGTAAAGCTGTTAGAGTAAAAATTCAAATTTTCCACCATAACTACTGCTGTATGTCCCCACTTTTCAAAAAGGGATTTTCTTGGTGCCACTTATTTTATTCATTTGGTTGTTTTCTTAAACTGCATCAAACCTCAAATAGGAAGAGCTTCTAGCTGGTCTTTCATCTTCTGCTTCTGTCTGCGCTTTGTCTCTTCTAGTGATGTTCTGTTGAGAATCTGAATTTTTTTCCTAGGAGCCTTCATCTGTCTAGACAGTGGCCAGTGCAGAGCTCTAGCATGCTGTTGATGCTGTGAGCAGAGTATAGGTATAAATAAGACATGTTGGGCCTGTCTAAGCAAAATAATTATGAAGGTTGCTTGCTTTTTGCTTGTTCTTCAATCTCAGTAGCCTCTGGATCTGCTTCTGTGTATTTAGTAGTGTGAAATTGACTAAGGAAAGGAAATGTTGCAGGCTAATTGGAAATCTTAAAAAAGAGGGGAAAAAAAGTTAACCCAAAATATTAAATGCTGACTCATTGGATAAGCGTCATTTAGGTTGTACATTTGTTGAAGCAAAATGAGCATGGATCACTTTGTGTAGGAGTCTTTATTAGTGCACTCATTCCAAACTATACCTCTCAACATGGCTGACAATCTCCTGCTCCCAGCTCATGATGCTTCCCTGCTCAGGCTTTGCCTCTGCAGTCTCAGCTCTCTGCTGAACAAGCATCTTTGAGGTGTATCTGGGTGCGTGTTACATATCTACTGCATACATATCGTACCTAGGGATTTCTGGTCCTGTGGCCAGAACATGGAAGACAGCTTCTGGATGCTCTGTCAACTGGCTGTCTCCAGAAGTATCTGAAGCCAGACTAGATCTTATTGTTCAGCATGATTTCTCACTCTCCTGGAACACAAATGTCCTTTGTGTGTGTGTTTGGGGGGGAGAAGGGGGGAAGGGGGATAGGGAGGATATAATCACCTAATTAGGCTGTATCTTAATGCATATGCACAGTTAGGTTTCCATATCTCCGAGGGCACACAATTGATTCATGTCAGTGGCTTCATGAAGAATGAGATGAAATGATGCTATTTTCTTTGTTTCTGTCTTTTTAGAGATCTGGTAGAAATATTTTCTCTCAGTAGAAGTTAGCAGCTTTTTAGGAGAATTCGTAGCTCTGGAATAAGCCTACTACATGTATTCTATGTTGTCAGGATGTTTAGACCTTCAGGGCAAGCCAAACATCTTGCCTCATCCCTGCTTCCTGTGACCACTGGGCATTACATGGGTGATCTGGCATGGTTGCTGGCCTTTCTTGTTAGGCAAAAGCGTTAGCTGAAAATGAAGTAATTTTTAAAAGATTATGCTGAAAGTACTGAATAAACGGTTTTTCAAACTGCAAGGAATAAGAAAATAATAAGAGATTATTATTATGATAATAATATCTTACAAGGTTATAGGCATATAAGTTGTTCAAACTGTTTATAGTTACGAAGTTTATGTAGGTTTTTACTCTTTTGAAAACACTGCCAAATGTTCTGAAATGCCATTGCCTGCCTTTATTCATTCAGCTGTATTTTCTTATTCACAGTGGCTTAAGACATAATGAAATTCAGATTTTAGTCAGTTACTGAATTATACCAAGACAATTAAACTTAGCAGCTTGGTTTGCAAGTGTCAGAACAAAGCCACTTTTATTTTTTCCAGATTTGTCTCCTACCTCTTGCTTCCCTGTGGATGTCCTTCATAGTAGCACCATTACTCTAGCATCCATTGCTATTATTTGCTGTGTTTCATATTGATCCCTCATATATACATATATATGCAATGACTTCCTCAGTTTAGACTTGTCTTTTTCCTTCACTGCCCCCAGAATCCTAGTGAGCATCAGATTTGACTTAAAGTGTGAATGTGTGTGTGCTCACAGTAATGGGATGGCAGCTGTTGAGTCAGCCTTCAAAAAGGACACTGTGTTTCCTTTATCTGTCCACTGAGTTACAAAGCCTGTAGACATCCTTTGAGACTGCAGCCCCTAAAATTCAGTTGAAATTGGCTGGGTGATTTCAAAGTTAACAAAGGCAGTTGGCATAATTATATAAGCTTGTTTCTTATGGAAAGCAGACTAGAACATCTTATTTCTGCCTTTTGCAGAGGAGGTACTGTGTGAATTGCAGAATCCTTTCTGCTGGTCTGCGATCTTCAAGTTCTCCAGAGTGTATCTGTCTGATTGCAAAAGTGTCAAATTCTCATGCAGATCTGGCTGGAACAGAAAGATGTGTGAAATGATTTTCAGCAGCTTTTTATACCCTAAGTGTCTGGTGAGGTTCATGTAGGACCTACACCAGAAGTTACATGGAGTATATTGTGCTCATAAAAAGTCACCTTCCTAGACACCCTAACCTTTCTACTGAGTTTAGATGACATGCAAATATATTTTCCAAAAGCCTAAAAGCATTTTGCTTTGAGTGTGTTTTTTGGAGTCATTCTTCAGAAAATGTGTGCAACTTTGGTAATGTTGTGCTGATCTCTAAGTTTACTAAAGGATCTCTTAATGAAACATGCAGTTAGCCCAACAAAAGGATGTTTTAGGACTCTGGGAAGTTCAAATTTCTTCTCTTTCTATTACCCTTGCTTAAAGAACAGTTCAGTTCTGCTGTTGTTTATTCTAGCTAAGGTAAAGGAAGATTTATGAGACTTCTGATTCTAGGTAGGTGTGTTCCTAAGCCAGGTTCCAGTGTGCGCATGTTCATAGCAGATTCACTTGCTGTGCTAAGAGCTGAGTCTTGATGAATATTTCTCTTTAACTTGTTAATGAGTCAAAATCATGAAAATGTTGATTTCTTTGTTAATAACTGATAAGACCAATTGGTACTTCAGGTAATTAGAACATGAAGATTGTATTGGAAATGTCTGCCATCACAAGTAATGTAATTGCAGGTGAAAGCTTGGCATGTTCATTTTCATGGTATGAGTGTTATATCCTTAAGGCGTTTTTTCCCTTGTGGAAGGAGTGCTACTGCAAATACTTGATAGCTCCTGTAGAGCCCTGGTTCTCTTTGTGGAGGAAAAAAAACAACAACCAAAGAGATGCTGAGTTTGGGAGAATTACTATTTCTCTTTTGCAGACATTAAAAAAATGAAACCAGTTCAATGGAAGTGGGGAGTATTAGTGAACTTAAATAATTAATTTAGTCTGGTAAGGCTATTCAGTGATCCTAAAACTAACGAGGTTTTATACAGTCATGAAAACATAAGTAATTGACTCCTTAGCTATAAATTTACAGTCCCCAAATTGCATCTATATGCAGGGTTTCACGTGGGATTTGTTTTGCTGGAGGCAAATATTTTGGTGTGGATTTTTATGTAATTTGAAGGTACTAGATAATATTTTAGAGTGCAGCGTGCTCATTTTCCAGAAAGAAACATGCAGAGGGTAATTTCTCTGAGGCAACAGGCTGACACTGCATACCAGGTCTTTCAGGGTGGGAGCTTAGTGTAAATAAGAAAATTCTTTGAGAAGGAGAATATGAAATGATTTTCTTTGTAGTGGATGTTGAGGATGGTGGTGTGTGTTTTTTTTTTTTTTTTTTTTTTTTTTCCCCTTTTGTTTTTTATTTGTGACGGGTGTGAGTGGAAGCATAAAGGGAAACCTGTTGCCTTTGTGCCCCTCTCTGAGGAGGCCGCAGTGCTGCTGGCTGCCTCAGCTCAGGGGCAGGCCATGTAGGGCGAAGGAGGGAGACATGGGCTGGCAGGCTAAGGGCAATGCGCCATGCTGTGCTGCCTGGCTGGCATGAGGAAAGGCATGCATGTGTCCTGAGAAGGCCTCATTAACTCTTCTGGAAGAGAGAGTGCTACTTTGACATATTAATTAGTTGCCATGCTTTCTTTTACTCCAAGTTCACCTTTGGGTTGGTGGCTTGATTCAAATTACTGATAATTGCATGGCTGTTAGAGGTCTGTTTATGCAAAGTGTACTTAAAGGGGCTTTGCTGGCAGAGGGAGCAGGCAAATGTTTTGTATCACTCAAGGGTTGCTGGCTTGTGCAAAGCCCACTCTCCCCTCCTTAGAGATGGAACAGCCGCAGAGAAACAAAGCAAGGTTGAAACAACAGAACACCAACACCAGTTACTGCTAATAAAGCCAGCTCTTCTTCATTGGAAATAAATAGAACAGCGAAAGTGCAGTGTGAGACAAAGTTGTTAGGCAAATAAATATTTCCTGTATTTTCTGCATTATGTTATGATGTGTGGTGCACAGAAGTGACTGACTTTCAGAATGTTCAGTGCATTCCTTCATTTTTTTCACAGGATTGCTGAATAACACATTTTACTTCCAAGGAAAAGAGTCAGGTTTTGGGCGCTTTGATGGAAACTTTCTGGCTAATGTAAAACCAACCAAAATATATGATTTAAATTTAAAAGTGCAAATTCACATTTCATACGTCTGCATTTTGTGCCATGTTTAATATTTTTCTTATCAAGTGTAAGAAAAAAAATACCAATAATTTTTTTGTAATGTAATTTCATCTGGAAAAATAAAGACAAAATGATGCTTTTCTCAAAAATGTTCTTTTGACATTTTTTTTTTTTTTTGACACTTTTTCAACTTTTCTCTGCTCTTTCAGCCAAAGGTGGTTCCTGAAAGCTGTAGTTTTAAAAGCTGATCCTTTCTGTGGGTATTTTTTTTTTTCCCCAATAAGTTACATGTGGGAAAAATTTCATTTTGTCCTATAGGAAAGCTTTAAGGTAATTTTCAGAAAATAGTGGCATAAAAGCTGACTGTCCATTTGTATGTGCTGGTCTCTGCATTCAAATGATACAGAAATGTCCACTTGAATTGCAGTTACTGTGAATCAGGGCACTTAAATTGATAAAACCTCAGCTTCTGTTTTGAGATACACTGAATAATTCTTGTTGTGATAATTCATTATAAAAGGCATAGGATTCTTTCTCAAATCTATGCTATAAAACAGCATCTACTATTCAGATTGAAAGCTCTTCCTGAGCAGAAGCATGTCATTCTTACATATTCCTATTATACCTTCTACAGTGGGATTGCTCCTTCTTAGTGCTACCACTTTTCAAGTAATAAATATACCAGTAAAAATAGTTTTTCCTGAATTTCTCTTATAGAAAGTACCATTATCTCACTGCTCAGAACATTTTTTTTTTTTTTTCCTTTGCATGACCTACTTTGTAGGGTAGATGTTTCTTGCAGTTATTCCTTTTTTTTTTTTTCTTTTTTTACAACCATCTGTCTATATTCTTTATTGTGTAAATTTCTGTTTCTACTACCATTTAGTGTGTAGCTAGTCATTTTAATTTTAGCTAAATCCTCAATTTCAGCCTACTGCTATATTCTGTGAGGAGTAACTGTGAATAATAATGTGCAACTTAGGCCCTCTCTGGGAGACATTGTTTTTGTACAAATACCATATTTAAGTTCGTAGTCATGTAGAACAGGATCGTTTTGAAAATTTAGGAGTGAATGTTTGACTAGAGTACCTTCATGATCCCGTGTTTACATTTTGCATCGCAGAAGATTTGTTTGGTTGTTATTCCAGCTGTTAAAAGATGTGAAGCACAGAAGCAATTAGTATATGCAAGAAGAAATAGTTGAGAAAGTGTTTATTTTTGAAATACTGACCTCAGCTGCATTTCTCCACGATGAGCAGTAGTCTGCTCCTCGTTGCAGAGCTATCTCCTTTGTCTCTGAACTTTTCTCAGTCAAAGCAGATGGCTTTGTATACTGTTGAAGATGTGAGTTTGGCAATCCCAAAGTTGATTTGATCTTCATCTATGGTGTTATGCAGGGAACATCTCTTTTTATTGCTAACAGTTATTTGATCGTATCTTTTTAGAGTCTTTCCTACATATCTCAGTTTTCCCACATATGCAGGTTTCCACGTAGATCTTTTAAAGACCAAACTGACTTAGTTGAGAGAACAGCTGGAAGTCTGCTTGCCTGTGCTTGAGAGGTGTGGATGAGTTGTTAAACGTGGTCTTTTCTCATTCATCCCTACTTGAATCACACATGTGCAATCACCCCAAATTGCTGTCATGACTGAATTAGCACCGTCTTTATAAATGACTGCCAGGAAGAAGTCAAGAGATACTTTCGTGCCCTGAAGTGAAAATACTTCCCCTACTAATGAAGTGAGTGGAGGCCCTGAAAATGCACAGAAACCTTAAGGTACATACTTGTGAAACACAAAATGTTAGTGATTGTGGCGAAGAGATCAGAGGTGTCTGTGAAAGTACTTTTATGCAGTAACAAATGGCCCTGCACAGGTATTCTGTACAGACTCTCGTTTCTCATCCACGGTTTAGATCACAGCTCTCTTACCGTAATTTGAAGGAACAACTTTATGACCTGTATGCATACAGATGCTGTAAAGTGCAGCTACCAAGTTAAAAATCTAACCTTACATCACCTGCAGTCTGGTACTGTTTTACTGAGGTTGGTGCTGTACTTGCTGGTGCTGCTGATGAGGTGGACCCCACAACTTGTCTTGCACGGTCAAATGATTTGTGTCAGACACAGTGTGCTCTTTTGAGACTGGGAATGAGGTCGCTCTTTAAATTATGCAGGAAACCAGCAGTTCTGGACTTGTTATCAACGCTTTACTGCTGTGTATTGAGGGAGATCAGTGTGGAAGAGCAAGCAATCCAGAAAGGAAGTATGTGGACCTATGTGTATTACCAAAAGTAGCTGCTTATGTTTGGGTCATGCTGAACTGGTGATGAATGGGGGAACCAAGTTTTGCTGAAAGTTCCAAGCATGTTTCATTACGTGTTGATGACCATACCTTAGGGCAGCTTCTCTAACTGTCTCTGAGCAGATAAGGTGTGCCCCTTGTTCATTGATGTAGAATGCTTGCAAATTATTGCTAGAGCTCTACTATTTCATTCTCCTAAGAGGTTCACCGGACTTAAACAGTGCTTGCTGTTGATATTTTGTAAGCCATTAAAATTTTAAGTGAATTTAAAAATTCATTTGAAATTCTTATAATGCATGTTTTGAAAGTAGAGGGTGCTAAAGCTGTTCACTAGTTTGACCTCTGGCTACCTAACAAGTGTCATACCCGTCAACTTGTACAGTATTAGATAGTAGTTTTCTTTTGATTCAGCTGACTTTCCTTATGTCTTTTACACTGTGAATCCAGCCTTAAACTATGATGCACATGACACATGCAAGCGCTGTGGAATTTTCCTCATTGCTCGCTCCTGTCATTTTGCATTTTTTCTGATCTTTTGATGATACTGATGTCTTGGCATTGGAAATTCAAAAGATTTCACCTTGAGTGTTACCCTCAGGACTAGGTCCAGCACTGTGCTGATGGGAATTCAGTAAACTCATAGTTAATTAAGTTCTAGGGAATGATAGATTAAAAACCCCTGATATTCTTTTTGTTATTCCTCTGAAACTAAAGTGGCTGGAGTAACTTTGTAATGTGATTTCAGCTTTAAATTCTGCTGCATAAGCTGTTCAGCAGCTTCTCAGTGTTTTCTTAGTTCAAGGAGTGTCCCTGTCAGAGTATCGTAGTAGTGGTGGGATCATTAATAGGGACAGGTGGGGGGGGGGAGAAAGGTTGCTAAAGTAAAGTTCTTGGTTACTTGGTGTTCAAATGCTGTAGTATATGGAATAATGCCCAGTATCACAGGGATAGTAGTCTAAAATAGGCAAATCCCAGTCTTACACTTTTTATACTTAAAAAGGTCAGGCAGGTGCAACAGTAAGTCCCAGCTAAGGCTGTTCTGAATGCCTAGTGGGAGCTCAACAGCTCAGACTGCTAAAGCTGGGCAAGGAGCTGTCATGCCCTATGTGACTGGGAGCATACAGAGCCTGAAGCTATGTGATTTGGATACCAAGTCAGTCACTTCATTGCAGATGTTTATCAAAATGATTAAGAATGACTTCTAATAGATGAATTCACGCCAACTATTCCTGAAGAAGAAAAGGTGGGATGTGGGCAAAGTAGGAGTGGCAGATAAGCTGTTGTAGAACTGTGTTCTCTCCTGTGTACTGTGCAAGTTTGGTCAGTTTTCCACATGGTGGTCACATGCACGTTTCTATGATCTTCACAGAAAAAAACATCAGATGAAAAGTATTTTGGAAATGCGTTTTGATTGGTGCTTTTTAGTTTTAGCTTGCTGTTGAAGTAATCAGGCAATGGTTATTTCTGAAGGACAGTGTCTTGGAAGTAACTGAATTTTAAATAATCCCTTAGAATGCTGTGTGAGACAATTTTGGAAAAAGACTCGAACAACTTAATGTCTAATATGTCCCACATTGAGAATTGCAAGGTCTTCATTCTTATCTGAATTACATGCTCTGCATGTGGAGGTATCCAGTTTTCTGTAATCAGACTACAGTTCAATTCTGAAGAATGTGAGTGCATTACCTCTGTATTCTGTAACCTTCACAGACTTTGGGTTTAATTAGAACTTGCCTTCCTGACTTTGGAATACTGCATGCAATTGTTTCACTGTCTTCAGTGGCCTTTTCTTATATCTGCTTGCAGATCGGGGTCTTTCCGCTTGCTTCCCACACCTCCACGTTGCTGAGAGTAGCTCTTGTATGCACTGCCATCTTCATTTGCACTGCATGCTTTGCTTGTGTCTAAGTCTCTCACTTGATTCAATTATGGCTTGCCTTCCTCACCTCATTTGTCCATAGCTGTTTCTGAGTTGTACCCACTTTTATATTGGATTTTATACATTTGTTCCTTTTTTAATTCTTTTTTAAAATTTCTTGTTGCTTAATGTCCCTCTTTCTTCATCTTGCTTAAACTTCAAAGCATGACATGCTGATTTGTTCTTTGCGCTTAGACTTCTGCATTTAAATCCCAGTAAAAATGGGGATCATTCACAAAAGTCATTTGAATTCTTTATGAACTGATTTCAGCTTGTAGGGGTCTCCTGATGGAACTTTGTGTGATTACTCACCTATTTTGCATGTTGATGTTTTTGTTTCCTCACAAAGATAACACAAACCCTTCAAGCATCTGTGTATAAACCTATTTTGTTTACTTTTCTTACCTGTATCTCCTATATTTGTGGCAAGTGAGATTAACATCTTTCCTAAACTAGTATGTAAATTACTGTTTTATGTTTGAATACAAGAACCCATATATGTGGAAATTAGTATATATCATAATTTAGCCATGCTTTTACTGTCTTGTAATGTCTCTTCAAAGCAGAAGGCTTTGTCCTTCTTTATGTCCACTTTTCATGGGAAACTGAATTTTCAAAGTTCAAAATGCTTTAATAACAAAGAAATTGCAGTACAAAATATGTATGTGTGGATTATACAGGGTGTGCTTTATGATGAAAAATGTTACCCCAGTGTTTAAGAATTTTTAAAAAATCTTCTTGGGCTTTCTTCCACCGAAGTCTTTTTTATCATGTCTTAATAAAGTTATGTAAATACATACGTAAATAATGTTTTCTGATTTTATTTTCAAAATATCTGCAAATTTGTGAATGAAGTGTTAAAGTTAAGTCTGGATACACTCCAATAAGGACAATCAAAGCATACTTTATTTACTATTTTCACTGGCTTGTAAGACTCAATTTCCATAAATATTTGGAAATTAGTAATTAACAGCAATAGAATGATTTTCCTTTTGTAAGTATCATTGTTTGTGGAGAGCAGTAGGTACAGTGTCATTACAGGAAGCAATTCTTCATTTAGTATGGGATGGCACTTAAAATTGGCAAGCCATAGTATTCCAAAATGCTTAATGCATAGGTTATAAAACTATAGGGCATTAGATATATATTTAGCCTCACCTGCATTGAATGCTTCAGCAAATTCAAAGTTATGTTGTATTTTGTTAGTTGGAAATCCTGATTAATTTATTTCTAGTTTTTTTTTATGCCTGCCAAACTTTAGTATGGACAGATAAATGCGTATTTTTGGGCTGTTCTGTGGGGGAAAATAAAATTTTTATGACAACTGTTAGTCTTACCACTTGAAATTTTGGTATGTGAAATATGAGTTTTGGTGCTATCAAAGATAAAAATGAATATTTAACAGTAGTTGTATTTTGTTTTTTTTCTGACTCCTTTGGTTTTGTATCTTGTACTGCAGAGGTTCATCAGTAATAATTTGTTTGTTGATCCTTCAAAAGATGGAATTTAGAATTTTGTCAGCTTCCTATGTCCTCCCTCTCATTTTCTGCTGCTGTAAGCTGTAAGTGGTGTATGGAGCTCAAGCTGTCGCAGTTCTCATGTCCCAAAATATTGCCTATTAGGATGCTGGCTCGGGAAATGTGAATATGAAATAACTATGAAATGCACTTTTGAACTTTATTGCATATCAGCAAATCTGCATTACTAGCTGTATTTCATGGGTTATAAATCAGTAGCGATACCAACTTTTTTTCTGTTTCCTGTGGCTTGTAGCACATTCCAAATGTTTTCATGTGCTGGGTTTCTCACTGGGTGCCATCCATCTTGTACAAGAGTGTTTTGGTCCTGGCAGCAGCAAGGATTCCTGGCACTAAGGTTCTTGATTAGAAACGGGGGGGGGGGGGGGGGATTGAATTTTTTCTCAATATGTTCAGATGGACACTGGGAAGTGAATGACTAAAGCTGAAGATTGAAAAAGGCAGTTATCTACATATGGTAGCTTTCCTGACAGCGTATATTCAAATGTAATTTTTATCTTCTGGCTTACAGGACTTCAAAGGCTTAGCTTAAATAGAAAGTGTGTGGTGGTCTTATCTCAGAGCCTGAGATTGAGTCTTCTTTATCAGAAGCATAAATAATTTGACACAGGAACTCAGTTTCTGACCTTTGGGCAGGAAGAGCCCAGGGGAATGAGATATAGTGTGAAGGTTAGGCTGTCTCTTATCCTTTGAGCGGTGATTCCCTCACTAGTGTTGGGGTCATTGTCAGGACAGCGTGGAAGGCCATATGGTTACTACTGAAGGGCTACCTCATGGGCAAATAGAGAGTTTCATTGTATTCTGGTTCTGCATAAACTTTAACCTCTAAAGCTACAATTCACCAAAATAAATAAAACAGTGAAATTCTTGTCTGAACTTTTTCCTATGCTATTGCAAGCGCAGAGAACATAGTCGAACACACGTTTATTGATACATCTTCCCAGCTGGCTGTCATTTGTTTAGTGCTGTGTTTTTTGGGGAAGAAGAGGAGGGAGCATAAACAAAAGATCTCCCATGCGCAGCGCTTTTCATTTTGCGTTTGTCACAGTGTGTAATCAGTGTCTTACTGAGAGCGGTGCAAGGTTAACTTTGTTTTTCTAACCACAGAACCTAAAAATGAGGCAATCTGAATATAAAGACCGCAGGGCTGTACTACTGAGCATGTTTTATATGCGAGCTAGTTATAGCACAGAAATGAAGTGTGAATAATTAAAAGTAAATTACAGAAATATTTTCAGCATCACAGCTAATGAGCACTGTTTAGATTTGGAGTATGATTCTGTGTGATATTTTATCTCTGCAGTAAGGTATTGGCAGTAAGGATAATGATTAGTGAAGCGTATGTCTTAAAGCATATCATGTTCCACTATACCATAGCAAGCTAGAAAATGAAATATATACCTCACGTTTACATACTTGGTCTTATGGAATAATTTTGCCAGTGTGATTATAGGCCAGAAGTTTGTGTTCCTGCTGATGTCTTTCAACCCCCCACATAGTAAGTATATAAATATACCTATGGAATGAGATTTAGATGTAAGGTACTTTGTGGAGCTTCCCTAATACATGACAGTACATTTAGTATTGCATTTATCCAGTTCCTAGAAGATACTGACTTCTTGGGCTTGCTATGACCTGTGAGTTAGGTCTACAGTACACAGATAGTATGCAAGATGTGAGTAACCTTGTGTGAGCAACAGGTGGCTTGTTTGTTTTTTAAGTCTAGTGGTGGTGGGGTGTTGACTTATTTTATCTAATGAGTTTATTTACCAAAGATTGAAATAGATTGAATTGGAATGCTGCCCAGTAGCTTACCTGAATATAGTTCACTATTTTTTTCCTACACGTACCCTACATGTCCAACTATGCACTTCTTTTCATGTTTAACTTTTGCGGTTCCCAATGTGTAGGGTTTCTCAAATAATCAACTGTAAATTTTTAAAACCAATGTCTCTGATTTACCTGTAATGTAGAACTATGAAGATGAGCTACTGCTGTAGCTCCTTAAGAGTCTTTGATTAAAAGCCTAGCTGACATACTTTGTTTGTTGTTCATATTAAATGAGGCATGAGTTCGTCTTTCATCCCCAGCTTGTCATATGAAAAGTAATTGTTTAATAATTGTTTCAGAGCCTTGAGAAATTAAGAGCAACTTAGCGAGAGGTTGAGAAGATATCTGGACTATCTCCAGTATTCCCAGTCTAATTACTTTCTTCTTGTTGAACTGAAGCAAATTTGTCTTTGGAAAATATGAAATGTGATGTTACTAGTTTCTGTATTAAACATTTTTCAATTAAAATAACTGCAGAAATGTGCACACAGCACTAACTTTTCCTAATTGCATGGTGAGAAAATTAATTTCCATAGAATTACAGTAAGAATGTGATAATTATCATTACTCTCTTGACCCAGCAGTTGACAAAAGAGTAATAATCTTTTTAAAGTTACTTTTTACTTACTTAGCATTTTGAACTTAATGATTCTTGTGTGACTTCAGTGTGCTTAAATTTCAAGACCCTATGTGATATCCAGATTTAAAAAGTAATACTCTCACTATTTATATTTATTGCTGTTTTTGGCAGCACTGCCCAAACAGGGAGTGCAAGAAAACTCTGTCAGTGCTTTTCAGGTTCATCTCACAATTGCTTCTGCAATTGAAATTGCTTCTTCAGTTGCTCTGTTGAGGAGAAGTTATAGTGGCTGAGACAGGATTTCAGATACTGTTTCCTATAAGAAGGTTGTGTGTGCATGTATGTATTGGTTTCTACGGGAGGAACAAGGCAATCTTAGGAGGAAAAATGTTGAGTTTTCTTGGCCTATTGTAGGGACTTGCTGATTTAATTTTATGAACCTTTTGTCCCACATTCAGCTAGTTGATTATAAGCTTTTATGAGGGAGGTGGGTGCTGCATTACTTCTTCTAGGAATCCATTTGTGTACTTGACCTTTATAAAGCCTGGCTCTGAGAATTGATTGCCAGATTTGAATATGAGCCTTTGTCTCTACCCAGATAAAGAGGCTGAAGGAGAAGGCTCTCAGTGCAGCTAAGGGAAGGGAGAGGAGGTACGGTCTGTGGATATTACCATAGTTGAAATATGTGGCAGGGTTGTAGGAGGGATGAGGTTGGATGCTGAATAAAGATGTGTGAGAGGAAACATCCAGGCAATGGGCTGCTATAGCTGTTTGCACCAGCTGAGCTGAGACTGAAGAAGTGGATGTTAAGTATATGACATTAATGGATGACATGCCTGTTAATCATTTTTCTGCTGGTAGACATGATGGTGAACTTCATAGTTTAAGTAACTAGACTCAAAAATGAAGTCTCAAGTGAAAGTGTGAAATGACGAAAGGATGACTCCCTAAGTTGTTAAGAAATGATATTAAGATGAGCATGTGGAGGTGTGTGAGTGTGGAATGCTGCTTAGCTGAGGAATGTCAGAAATTAGCATGTGAACTAAGTAAAAAGCCAACAACCAAATTCTTCTAACTGATGGTAATTACAGTAGACAGCCTTTTATGGAGTTGACTGTGGGCTCCATCTGTCATGGAAGTTGTCTGATGTTTTCAAATAAAATTGTTGTCTCACGTGAATTTATGAGGCATTAACCGTGTTTCCTTTACACAAATTAAGCCTCCCCGTTTCTAGATTAGTTCTCCCTCTAGATCATGCCAAGTAGTTGGAGTAAGTTTCCAGGAAAGCCAGGTGTTGTTGCAGAGATCTCTGTGTTTCCCTTCTGCTCTGCGATTCAGGACTCTTTCCTGTGGTGGGTTCTGAAGGTGTAGTGGTCATGGTGGAGGCCGCAAAGCCTGAAATTATCCTTGGTTCATGGGGCTGCCTGCAAAAGGGGCCAGGTTTTTGGATTTGCCGAGGAAGAGTGCTACACACAATGGTAACCTACTGGTCTGGTACTGAGTTGTTGATATAGTGCCCGCACCAGCATCATGTCTGCCTGAGAAGTGGCGATAACAAACAAATCTGGACCCTACTCATAGGGCATCTCTGTCCCATTTGTGTCTCAGATGAGCTGTGCTTACCTTCCAGTCAGTGTGGCTTTATCTGCTCAAGGAAAACTGTAGTGGTCCTGCGTGTCCATGGACATGCTCATGGGGATGTATATCCCTTCTGGACTGATCTCTGAATAGTCGGTCATCCCTGGAAACCTGCCCTGACAGTCTCCTCTCTTTCCACCGCAGCACACTCTCCTTGCCAATTTCTCTTCATGGTTTCTGGAAAACCCTGGTTTGAAGGTTCTGGTATTAGAGCAGTTGGCATCAAGATTCCTGATAGTTTTTCCCATTTAGTTTGGTATTTAGAAAACAAGCAAATATTGTTCAGATTAAAGAAAAAGAAAAAAAAAAAAAGCTATGTAAAACTTGCTCAGAACTTTTCTTCCGAATTTGGTTTAATCACTGAAGAACAAATAAGATTTTCTGTTGAGAAGTAGTTTTGTATGTATTTGTGTTACATGTGCTTGTGCAGTAGTACTGCCAATTATATTTATTAGCCCTAAATATTAAACAGCTGGCAGGATTCCACTGTATATAAATAAGACATTTGAGACCTGGAAGAATGCCATTTCTAATACAGCCAGCTGCTATGTTTTACAGTTACATTGAGCACAACACTACTGAATTTCACTGTACAGTCAGTGCTCTGTTAATGACAATAGGAGAACATGAAGTGGTTTGGGATTTCTTTAGGAAATGCCATTGTGTAAAAATACATTGTTTTGAAAGACCGGCTGTACCAAATAAATGATACATTATGCACCTGTTCTGTGCATTTTGATGTAAATATTTTTGTGTTTATTATTTTTCCGGTAAATTCAAATCAAGAAATGGCAGAGATTGTTTTAAAAATGTAAATTGTTAAATGTTTGTGTGCCACAAACATTTTTCACTTCCACTATTGCAGTGGTATTTTCCTATTAATGCAGTGGTTTCATGTTTAGAAATTCCCACTTGCTGCTGCTTCAGAAACCATGTTCTAGTGCTTTAAAAAAAAGTATAGAAATTGCTCCAAAAGTAATACCTTCAATTTATCTTCTGGATACAAAGAGCACAATAATAACACTACTTGATAGAGGAAATTCTCAGCTATAGTCAGCACCTCAACATAGTCACCACTGTTAGCTATGTGTTTTCACCAGTGATGAACAAATCTTGCATGCTGCGCTTATAAGATCTGCATGTAAAATGGAACATTGGTCAGAAAGTTCAACCTCTATTGCCATACCACCAACATCCACCTCTGATGTCATGGACCAAAAAAACCAAAATAAGAGGCATTACTTTTGGTGCAGCTCTTGTGTATAGGCATGAATCACTCTTACTGTAGTTGAAGTAGTTACTAAAACAGTAATAAACATAGCCACCGTCTCTACAGTAATAAGTGCTTTTTTAATGATGTTGGTATACTCTAAAGCATGGCTAAATAACAGATTGCTTAAGTTTTAAAGATCTTTCAAGAATTATCATCGCTATTACAAGTATCTGACTGTATCTCCCTTTCAATTGCTTCCTATTCTACAAATCAGAAAACTGAAACCTAAGTGTGGACATGGGCTATCTTCAGATTTACCTGGACAGCAAATAATAGTTCGGAGGAGATCTGGTTTCCTTTTATTCTTGAATTGCTTGTCCACTGTCACTTCTCTGTAAAAGCTGACTTGTCAGTACATGGCAAGATCCACAGTGCCTTAGGGGAAGTAGAGGGTAATGGTGGAGAACCTAATGCTTTTATGCTTAATATTTCCTAATTGATAACAGGAGCCATGTAACTACAAGTGTTATGTATAATATAAAGTGTAAAATCATCTCTACTTTGCACCTAAGACAGAGTTTTTCACCAGATTGCTGTGTCCACAGTCTTGGGTGAATTCCATCTGGGATAAAATTCTCCTTGCTGAAATACTCATTGTTCTAAACAGCTGTTTATTTCCATCCCAGAAACAGCTATGTGTAGAGCGAATCTTCCCTAGTCTGTGGGATGTATGTGGATGAGAGGCTTTGTTTGGGAGTGATAGTTCAGTACAGATTTCAACCATGGGACTACAGAGTGAAGAACTCAACAGATCTTGTTAACTTGCAGAATAGATTAAACTGAAGTCTGTTTCTCAAGGAGACAAGAAGTTGAGAGAAAATAAAGTTATGAAGGTTTTCCTTGCCTGAGTTCTGAACCAGCATTTGAGCGCTGGCTTCAGTTGTCTGTTAGAGCGGTAAAGTCAGATGCTTTTCTCATTTGAGTGACCCTTTAACCTCACTGTGATTTAGGGAATTTTGCTTGCAGAAGGGTGAGAATCAGCTGTCCTCACAACTCTGAAGACAAGGTACTCAGCTGTCTTGCAATTAGAGATGGAGGAAAAAGAGATGCCTTCTCTTTCTGCAGTTTGCTTTAATTATTAGTCTAGTTTTGCCATGATAGTGTGTATGCTCTTACTTTCTTAAATACTATGTGACTGTCAGTGCTTGGTATTGACAACTAGTGTTGCACGCTTTTCTAAATCCAATTGCTGTAATATTTGTTATTTTGAAAAGCAAAGGAGGCATTAATGCATCTAACACTATTTTTGGTATTTTTGTTTACCAGCTGAGAGAACAGAGTTGAGATTTGTGCTAAATTCTATATGTATTTGTCATGCCTTGGAGAAACGAGGCTTATGTATGCTGAAAGATTCTGACCACTGTGACAGTGCTGCAGGTAGCAGAGGGAGGGAGTGATGGTCCTTTCCACCTCACTCTGTCTGGTCATATCATGGGGCACTGATTATCTCCAGTCAACCCCCAGTTTGCAGTGAGGACAGATGGGCTGCCTTGCAGTACATGGAGGCATTTTTTACTTTAGCTTCTTGCTAGCTCTGTGGTGGCTACAAATATGCAAAATATCTGTGCTGTTCATGGGGATTGAGTGGAGGACAGGAAAGAGTAGAATATTGGAGGAAGAATAAGAAGTAGTTGTCTTGATCCTCTTGACATCCCTTCTAAATGTAAATTGTGTTAGAATACATTGTAATATGCTACTTGCAAGATACTCAACATTATTCGGCATTACTGTGAGATGAATGAACACATTTTGTTTATGTTTTGTTAGCATAGAATTTGTGTTGGTCAAATGTAATATCTGGATACTTTCAAGGAGTTTCTCATTTCACCTGAGCTCACATCAGACAAGAAATTAAGGTGGGTTTTTTTGGTCAGAATTAGTTACAATTGTGAGACTGTTCTAAGGATAGTTATAAGGAAAAATTAGCTTTTTGTTTGAGTTTACAAACAAAATCTCCTAATTACAGTGTTGTGCCATCGGATATATTTAATCTGCTCACACAAATGTGAAGGCTAGCATGTAACTGAGCAGAAGGGGGAATAACACATGAGGCTACTTCTGAAGTGAATCTTAGATTGAATATTCTTGCATGTAGTTTTATACCAAAACAGCTTCCTTGAAACATTACATTCTTCCTGGTATCCCACTGAAGCCTTTTCATTTAACAAGTATAACTAATTAATGGAAAATGATAAAGCCTTAAAATAGCATTAAGGAAAATTTTACCAAAGTCTGTGCTTAGATCTATATGTTTAGCAAAGGTAATTTCATTGTGTATATTCTTTGTTTGCAACTTTGATAACACTAAAAACAGTGGAAGAGCACTGCTACCAGCAGTAATTCCATTGATTTTTAAAAGCATAGAGGAAGATTACTATGGTGCTTCCCAAATTTATCAAACTTCCAAATCTGATCATTATCCTTCCTCTGATCTCAGCTAAGTGGTATTTATGGGGTTTGTGTCAGTGCCTTCGGTGATGTTATGAGGACAGTGTTTTCATACTGATGAGCTGGTCTGGGCTGCATTCTTCTCCAATACGGTCACTGTGGAGTGTTTTTTTTTTTTTTTTTTTGTTTTGTTTTGTTTTAAGCAAAAGCTTTCAGAGCTCTTCCTTCCTGTTTCTATTCAGTTAAATTTCATTGCAGTGCTTTAGGAAAATTCCATTTGTTATTTGGATATTATTTCTAATTTCAAGCTACTCTGAAATGTATGCTAAATTTTATGTTGATTGATTTCCTTGCTCCTCACAGTTTGCTTGTTGTCTGTAGAAGTCTCTGTGAATACTTTTTTTTTGCTTTCAAGGAGCTGAGAAGTTAGTTTTCCTATACATACTCTACTGAACTTCACATACAATATGTTAGAGCCATGGTCAATGTATATAAAGTGTGATTATCCTAATGATCTGACTATGGATGTATTTAATGTTACAGTTAAAAAAAAAAAAAAAAAGCCTGTCGATCTAAGGATTAAACTAAAGGAAATGTTATTCATATAGTTTTAAATTCTAATAGCATTTCCTAAACGTATGCTTCAGCAGCGCACAAATGTTCTGAATACTGAATAATGTGCAATGCAGAAAGATAAATATTAACTTAAATATGTACTTATTTATTACCTAATTTCCTTTTATCATGATGAAGGATTTTTAGGTCAAACACAACAAATTGTCAGATTTTTTGTTTGTTTCTTTGATTATTGTTTGTTAGGTTTTTTAATTAGATGAATGGTGAATATTCTCATGCCTAACACCTTTCTTTTTCTTACCTTTTATGTCGTCAAGATATCAAGTACATCAGACGTTTCATACCTAGCATGAATTATATTTTTACTTTATGAAGGATGACAAGCAGAAAGCTGTTAGGAAGTGGCTTGAAGATCATTTGAGTTCTTTTCTAAAGATACAAATGTCTGTGGTAGCAATGGCTGAGCTTAAAGGTTTGGTTTGTTACTGTAATTTTTTTCCTCAACCAAAAGGATTTCTTTGGTTTTCAGCCCCCTCTGAAAGCCTTGCCTCTCATAAGACATCTTTCATAGGAGATGCGTGAGGTTTTATTTCAGTATTTCAACTCTGATAGTGCTCATACTCAGACTTAATGGCTGCTGTCCCTCCAAAGCAGGATTAAGGATTCTTTGGCAAGCATTGGATGCAGTAATCGAATGAAAGATTTATGTCAGAATTAATTCCCTACACTTAAGATAAATAACAGTACTGTGTAATACTGAAGGATTCATAAGCATTACTGTGACAAATATTTAAAAAAATCTGTTGTAATATCATCTTGACAAAGATGTGATAGGACCTGAATTTCTTTTGCTGAAGAACATATTTATTGATTGCACTTTGATTTTTTCCAAAACAAAAAATGAACTTATTTTTGACAAAGATGTATTAACGTTTAATATATCTACTCTTTTAAGTTGTTTCCTGGAGGAAAAACAAACCAACACCAACAACAAAACCAAAACACTATGCAAATACTTGTTTGTGATGCTGATCACTTATTTTCAGTGGAATTAACTTTTCATCAGGAACTTAACTACAAGAAAGCTGGGGAGGGCTTTTCAATAAGGGCATGTAAGTGACAGGATGAGGGGATATGGCTTTAAATTGGAAGAGGGTAGACTTAAACTAGATATCAGAAATTCTTTACTGTGAGGGTGGTGAGACACTGGAACAGGTTGTGCAGAGAGGTTGTGGTTGCCTCCTCTTTGGAAGCATTCAAGGCTGGGCTGGATGGGGCTTTGAGCAACCTGATCTAGTAGGAGGCGTCCCCACCTGTAGCAGGGGGGTTGGAACTAGGTGATCTTAAGGGTCCCTTCCAACACAAACCATTCTATGGTTCTAGGAAACATCACCTTCAATCTCACCAGGGTTTTCTGTGAACTGTCAGCTGTAACTTTCCTCCTTGTGGTTTTTTTTTTTTTTTTAATTAATTTCATGTAAAATTACTCACTGAAGCAAAGACCATTTCTAAACAGTATTATAAAACAGCATCATGTCTCAAGTATTCGCTGACCATTGATCTCAGTACTTGATGGATTTGAATGTGTGTAATAAAGTTTAAGAATATTTCATTGTTCCGTGTATTATGTGAAACCCTGACTTGATGGTTTTGATTCTCTGCTTGAAAATACAGACTTTTTTTTCCTCTTAAAACTTAATAGAAATGCACAGAGTCTGCATTAATGTTATGGTTTTAAACACTGTGGCCTGTGTTTGTCTTCTTAGCATAAACTCTGGGAAATGGAACTACACAGATACACATGCACTTGTGTGTATGTATACAAGAAAGAAGAAGATGCCACTTACTGGTTTTAGAGCCCAGAGGTGAATTTTGACAGCTTTCCAGGGAAGCTAAATTCTTTGGAGACTGAAGTTCCTATGAGATTTGTGAAAATAAGCAGTAGGAAAAGAGAGGGAGGGAGAGGAGAGTATGTGCATTTAGTGCTCCCAACAAAGAAGATACTTTTATTCACTTTTACCTTTTGTTAGACACCAGAGTTTGTGTTGAGCACCAAGTATGAGACATAGGTCTGTAGGATGTGTTGAGCTTCATTGATTCTGTCACGTATTATTACCTCTTTTTATTGTAATTGCCTGGCAGTCAGGGAGTTAAAAAAAAAAAAAAAAAAAAAGACATTATTGGTCTTTGGTATTCTGTTAGTGCATGTAAATTCTTAACATTTCACTATCTGAAACATGAGACTGCTATTGGAATGAACTTTCCTTTTGGAAAGGGAACTGCTTGAATGAGTAGCAGAAGGCAGAAAGTGTGTGTGCATGGGAAGGCATGCTTTTCTGTCATTGCTAAGCAAGGTGTAATAAAGATGGTGTTTTTTCTGGCTGAGGAATTGTACTGAATACTAAAAGCCAGCAGATGAGAGTGGGGTCAGTTTTCAGTATTAGAACGTTAAGTGTTTTTGGGCAGAGTTTGAATGAATGATGGTTCTGCAGTGGCTTATATGAACACCTTGCAGAGGGAGAAAGGCAACCGACAAGAAAAATATCAGTTGTATTTTATTTGTTTAGAAATAACTTGCTTTGCAGGACTGGGGTATCCTACCACATGAAGATGCTCACATGAGGTTGTTTCTTCTGATTTCTCAGCAGTGTTCTCCCAGCCTGTATTCCAGAGCACACAGTGAGTGTGTAGTTCAAGATGTGCTCCTATCTAGCCACAGTTAGAATCACTGAGTTATGTTATTTAAAATGGTGTGGCACCAAATCATGCCAAATATAACACACAAATTTCTTAATAGAAAATAAAATTGTAGGTAAATATCGTTAGTCTCAGATCACCAATGGAGTCACAGGGAGAAGACAACTGCCTGGATTACGGAAGTGCTTTGAAAAAATAATCTAACTCTGTTCTTAGGAGTTCTTCATTCCCTTTTGTTAAGAAAAGAATTTAAAAAACCAACACAACCAAAACCAGATTTCCAACACTCACTGCTATAGCTATGTTCTCAAAATAAAAATCCTTGCTGCCCCAACTACTGTCAGTCAGTGTGATCTCAGCATGTGAGTTAGAACCTCTCACTGAGGATCTCAGATACTTTTCTGTGCTGTGAGCCAGTCTCCTGGCTCCTGCCTTAGGTATCCAAAAGTCATGAAGAGGAATTCAGACCCATAGTTTGTTTAGAATTAAGATGACTTGGGGATGGCAGTGTGGTAGTTTACTGGGAATAGTTGTGAAGTATGAGCGACATAGATGTAGTACTGCTTGTTTCTATAATTTGATCATCAGTCTTACTGAAGTCATCAATCTACACAAATTTGATTCATATTCTGATTTTAGGCATTCTTCCTGAATTTCAGTGACTTATTTTTCACCTTAGTGCTTTCTAAAGCATTAGCTCCAATATTGATTGGTTTTTGGCAGTGTAAATAATTTGGTCAAGTTAGCACAATCTGAGATTGCGCCTTTCCTTCAGTGGTGCTTCAGTATTCAATGATAGATTTGAAATCCTGTTGTGTATGTAAGTGGTAATGATATGGAAATCTACAGTAGTTTCCAAGCAATTTGGTCTTCATACAAATTAATGGAGTGATAATCGTGCATTGCAACCTGTAGATAAAGAACATGGATGTGACATTCCCTTTGTCAAGCAATTCAGCTGCCTGCATAGGCACGCCAAATAAGAAAGCTATGAACAGAAATTGTAGTCAGACTTTTCCAAAAGAAAAACATCTGGATCTCACTGGATGTGTAAAATATGTTGAAATGGTGAGAAATTACATGGAAGAGAGAATAAGATGATCACTTATGAGTCAGTGTGAGCTGTTTTAAATGTCCATAAAATGCTTTTTTTTGTAATCTTGTCAAGTTTCATCTAGTAGATGAACATTGTAAATCAATTTGTATTAATCCAGACAGTTAAGTAGATAGATCCAGCTTTGTGGGAGGTGACAATGGCATCCAAATGGCTTTTTTTGCACCATTGCTGGCTCAGAGGCTGTACCTGCACAGGGATAAGGGTAAATGACTGGGGAAGGTCCCACATTGAGCTTTGTGAACTTAGCAGAGGCTGAAAGCCTGGCAAGAGCTTGGGCAGCTTGGGCATGGTGCATGTTCTGTTGGCCATGGGTGCCGGTGTGGTAACCTTGACCCACAGTCCCTGCGCTGCTGGCTCTTTGGTTTGATGTAGGCTGCTGTGTTTTAGCTGCTGTATGCTTATGCAGAGGCTGTGATTTTTAACTCTGCTGAACTAGTCAGGAAGAGATAAAACTTGTGTATAGTCAGCTCAATATAGTGAACTAAAATAAACTTTGTTTCAATTAAAGGGAGAGTATTTATACTGCTTTTATCTACTGGTTTAATAACATTTTTTAAAGTCACATCTTCAGGGGTGTGTGGACAATTTCATTGTGCAGATCAGCTCTGCACCCTCTACACTGTGGGTAGTTATTCCCAGACCTCCTTGAATTGGAACTGAGCACACTCAGATATTACTATGATATGGCCGCATTCTTTCTGAATGTTTTTTCTGCAGTATATGTAGATCCGTCAGCAAAAGGTGCCTACATAAAATGAATGATTGTTGAACTGAGACCTTAAATATAGCATTGATGTGACGTGATTTTTGAGGGAAAATGCTTTCCTGGAAGAAATTAATCTTTGTGTGCTTTCCCTGAGGATGGCAGTGATTTCTCAAAGCATAAGTATTTCTGTCTACTTCACATCTCACTCTAGTACTTCTACCAAGCAGTAGCTCAGTTTTAAGCTCTGTTGCTCTCCAGCTACACTGCATTGCTGCTGTGGAACAACATTTGTGCTGCGTGTTTTGTTTTGTTTTGTTTTTCTTTTTTTTCCTAAAGGATGTATGTGGTTAACAGGGAAGCAAGGATTTCAATTGTTGTTGTGCTAGCATATTCACCATTAGAATATGCTTTATTATCATTATGGGAGTTCAGCTTTTTGGTCTGTGTAATAAAGTTTTAAGAATAGAACATTGATCATGAGGCTCAGTGAGATCTTGGCAGTGTGTATAGGTAGGTGACCGATGGCAATGCACAAAAGCTGTGGAACCAGACTCTTCCTCCAGTGCCCAGCAAGAGGTGAGAAGCAGTGGATAGATGCTGAAATATAGTAAGCCCCATTTAGACATAAAAAAAAAAAAAAAAAAAAAACAAAAAAAAAACAAAACATTTTACTCTGGGCACAGCTGAATACTGATACAGACTGCTCAGAGAGGTTGTGGAGTGTCTACCTTGGAGGCGTTCAAAAACTTGAGTGGACGCAATCATAAGCAGTCTGTTCCAAATGACCCTGCTTGAGCTGGGTGTTGGACTAGACGGGGGGGAGGGAAGGGCTTTCTGCCTTTATGATGCTATGATCCTGCCATAGGTACTGGTCATAGTAAGAAGTATTTTAATTCTAGTACTCCGGTGTTAAGGCTTCTTCATTTTATGATATGACACGCAATATATGACACTGCCAATTTTTTCTATGAACAGATGTTGAAGAACAATGTCCTTAAAAACAAAATAAACAAGTGGTCATAGTCATCCATTCAGGGAGAAAGCTGAAAAAAAAATGCTTTTAAGTAACTCAGTTTTGTATGGTGAATGACTTAATAATAAATGTTTACTTGTAACTACACCTGTAGGATTTCATATTTTCCCATGAGTGGCAAATAGTTCTGTTCAGTAAGAGACTTCAGAAACCAGGTAGGACTGGTCCATGAGTAATTCACAGATAGAAAACTCATTCTTTCCTTTTCTGTGTCAAGTAAGCTTCTCAGCTTCAAAACAATAATAATGTATTTTTCAAAAACTATTTTAGAGACATAGCCTGTAGAGTATACAGAAGAACTTAATTACTAAGATTCTAAAGGTAAGTTTGCATTAATTTTTGAGAACTGGAAACTAGGCTAAGCTGAGCTCTGTTTCCTTACGTTACAACTTAAAACAGTTGATCTTGCCTGAGTTAAGTCTGAAATAAATATAAAGCTTGTAACATTTTATTCTGACTAAAAGTAATTTCAGCTGTAGCTAGTGGGCTGCCTTTTTTTTTATTTATTTAAATGCTAGCTGAACTTTGAATCTTGCTTAATATTTGAAGTACAGCTTGATTCTAACAGTGCAAATGTGGTTGTAGTGAGGACCCTCTGTTTGAGGTGTGTGGTTGTAATAAGGACACATTTGAATCACGATCAAAGGGACATCTCTGCATATAGCCTAAGAAACCAGATTTTAATAGTGTAAAACAGCTGTAGTACCTCTTTCATGACACGTAATAACTTGCTAAAAAGTGACTTCTTAAGAATGAGTTCTCCATTTACTGAATGTTTGTTTTTATAGAAAAATATTAAGTGCAAGTTCAGCCAGACTTTTTATTGATGTCTGAAGTATGATCAGATACTTTGACTTTCGCTTTTAGCAGTATTTGTCTCTAAACGTGTTTTTTACTGGTATGCTCGTTAATCTCAAAATTTCCTTTTTTTCTTTCTCTTCTTTTTCTCCAGTGGGAAGAGATTAGTGGTGTTGATGAGCATTATACTCCAATCAGAACTTACCAAGTGTGCAATGTTATGGATCACAGTCAAAACAATTGGCTGCGAACAAACTGGATTCCACGCAATTCAGCGCAGAAGATATACGTGGAGCTCAAATTTACCTTGAGGGACTGCAATAGTATCCCTCTAGTTCTGGGCACTTGCAAAGAGACTTTCAACCTGTATTACATGGAATCCGATGATGACCATTTGGCAAAGTTCAGAGAGCACCAATTTACAAAGATTGACACCATTGCAGCTGATGAGAGCTTCACCCAGATGGATCTTGGGGACCGGATTCTCAAGCTGAATACAGAAGTCCGCGAGGTGGGACCTGTTAGCAAGAAGGGCTTTTACTTGGCTTTCCAAGATGTAGGTGCATGTGTTGCCTTAGTCTCGGTGCGAGTGTACTTCAAGAAGTGCCCTTTCACTGTCAAGAACCTCGCCATGTTTCCAGATACAGTTCCTATGGACTCCCAGTCCCTGGTGGAGGTGCGGGGTTCTTGTGTCAATCATTCCAAGGAGGAAGAGCCACCCAAGATGTACTGCAGCACGGAAGGAGAATGGCTAGTGCCCATAGGGAAGTGCTTGTGTAATGCTGGCTATGAAGAAAGAGGCTTTGCGTGCCAAGGTAACGATGCACTCCATGTTCATAGCTCAATTATTAACAGGGCTTTCCCTTTATGTCCCTACTCTGTGTATTGGGTCATGTTAATTTTCTGCAAACTCTTGAGAGAAATAAATTAGTCCATAAAATTGCCATGGAAATGAGGCTTATTTGGTCTGTGTAAATAATGTAATTTAATTTTGAAATATTTGACAAGGTTAAAACATTGATTTTTAGCTGATACATTATGTAGCAAGTGTAGTTTCTCTTACCACTCTTGGAATTTCTTTTGGTAGATTATACCTTTCTCAAATGCGTTTGTTATGTTGGAATATGTTGTTTTTTTCTGTGAGCGTTTCTTAACTTTGTGTCTGAATGTATAAGTAGTTAATATCTACTGCTGAGCTGCACTGATTAGTTGGGGTTGATCAGAAAAAAATATATACAATTTGTTCAGGTAGTGATGTAGTACCTAAATGCAGATGCATTTGGAAAATTAATGTTTAAATATCAAAATTGCATTTTCATGGAAATGCTCGTGTATTCAACTCAAAATCATTTTCTTCATACTTATTGATTTCTGCAAACTGTGGTTATGTGAATGCTCCCAAGAACAGAGACTTACACCAGAGACGTTGATTTTTTTTTTTTTTTTTTCAGAAATGCTCTTTCAGATGTTATAAAAATACATAATGTATTTATCCAACTTCAAATATTAATCAAAAGACTGGTGGTCTATGTTTTGCTTTTTACAGAAACATGGTATGGATTTTTTTGACTAGTTAAAATTTTAACCTCATTTCACAGAGCCTGGCTCTGTTAAATTGTCTTAAGTAAATGAGTAGAAGTTAAATGTAAATATCTGGAAAGGTCATAGATGGAGGGAGTAGTAGCTGAGATGTTTATTGTGTGGTGTGATGTGAAGATATGTATGCAGATATGCATGTATCCATAAGAGCAGAAATTTCAAAGCTATTGATATTTTACTATTCTGAACCTGGCTGAGAAAAGCTTTTTCCTTTCTCATTAGTTTGAAGGCAATCTTATATAAACATAGCAGTGCTGGAGGGCTATTAGGGTCTGACCAAGCCAGAGTAGATATAGCTGTGTAGTTGTAAAACATACTCCTCTGATTATGGCGACTTTTTGACAAAAGGACAGGTAAGATTTGTAGGAGAGGAGTAAGAGTGTTTGATTTGATTTTGTTTTTGCTCTGAATATGAATAACGTGAGGAGTTGAGTATTTGTTTTTCTACATTTAGATACAGATACTAAGAACGAATTAAACTGTACTGCTAAGAGCTAAAATGAGGAGAGGATATTTTATTGTGCAGAAATGCCTCAGCTAAGGCCTCCTATAGCTAAAAATGTTAGAAAGTTGGTAATACTCTTCCAATTACTGCATGTAGTCTTGTTAACTACAAAAACTTTTGTCTTGTGGATAGTTGAAAGCTGTTGGATTAGAATTTAAATTACACATGATCACAAAAAGGCAATCACTGCAGAAAGTGTCAGACTGAAAATGAGCAAACAAGTGGAATTTAATAAAATACATAAAATAAATCATTTGATTAAGAACAGATTTTCAGGTGCTTGGGGAAGTCTAGACATAGAAAACTCAGCTCTCCAGAGATTAGGGTAATAGTGAATATATGGCATAGAGTAATAGTGGGTTACCAGGGACATATATGGGTGTATCATGCATGATTTTGAAGACATAAAATCAGGCCATTGAAATACTTATTTTTTTTTTTTCCTCCACTTGCTCACCAACCACTGATCAAGGGAGCGATGCATGATGAAACCATTAGCAGTAGTGACAGGTCATTCTGGTTTATTCTTATTTAACATATAATGTTTTGCTAACTTTTATTGGAAGTCATATTTATCAAATATTGTTGGGGTGATGTGATTGAAGTGATACTCTAAAAGCAGTCAGTAACCCAAAACCTCTGATTTGTTTGCATCTGTAATCCAGCAGGAGTTGAATTGTTCAGAAAAAGAGTTCAGTTTTAAACATATGTTTCAACCTCAGGCTGATGTTCATTCCTGCATCTATCTTTTTTTCTTCACTCTTTTTCCTCCCTTTTGGGCTGGGTCTTGTGGTTTTTCAGTCACAATCAAGGAGAGCAATGTAATCAGGTCTGTTCAGTCTGAAGAAGAGCCAAAATGTAGTGTTGCAAGTATCGGCTGGAACGAAGGCCTTACTGGGGAAAAAAGAAGTTGTTCAGTTAAAGTTTGAAATAGTACCAATGTAGAAATTTTTATTTTCATAGTGGTCAGCAGCATTTACTAACTTGCAGTGGCCATCACTACTTGATCTCATTTCTTGGAATTAATTTTTGTTTGTTTGCTTCTGGAACGTTATTTTCAGAAGCAGTATTATTTTGCATTAGCAGGAGATCATCACTGATGATTAAAAGTAAGGACCCTAACGGTATGCCATCAGCCCATTTAGATTTCATTCAGAACAGTTTCTCTTGAGCGGTTCTGAAGGCATAGTCATGCTCTCAAATGACACAAGCCTTTTTTGTCATTGGTGTGATACAAACATAACCACATTTGACTCTGAAAAGCCTAGGCTGGACTACTAGGCTCATTAAGCATCTTGGTTCTTGTCGGTTAGGTTGTTGTTATGCTCCTGATCCTACCAACTAATCCCCATTTTACAACTTAGCAGTAGGAAGCCGACTTGTTAAAGAATTGGGACCCATTTTGTCATTACCACACTTGTCCTCACTGTTCTGAGTGTGTGGAAAAATGATTTATCCAAAGCTAATTGTATATCCTCACCCTAAGGAATTCTGGTTTTCATAATCTGTGAGTTAACAGTATGAGGATTAACACCTATTACAGCAAATATTTTTACACTTGTTAATTACTTTGGAGGAAGCGGCTTCATAGAAGTTAGAGAAGATGTTACATTTGGACCATTTTGGAAAAGCCATTTTTTCATAGTTTTTTTTTTTTCCTGTTGGCTATGTTAGTTATAATTAGTTAACTAAATATGATGCCTGTAATCCATTGTTTACTATTCATTATGGAAGCTTTGTTAGTACATACTTCATAGTCATCCTAGTAAATTATATTTTAATATTTTCTTGTTGAAAATAACTACTTTACAATATCTTTTCCAAATTGTCTTCACGCCATCCTGATCCTTTATAGCATCTTCTCTGTTAGAATTACTGCTTTAACTTGTTTCAATTAGAAAAGAACATCTGGTTGGAACTACACAGTGAATGTTACTCTTTCCGAGATTCTTCTGTCAGTTCCCCAGTTAACAGGGATAACTCATCTTTTCCATTTTATCCATTTAAAAACAAAAACAAAAAACCCACAAAACGTAGTGAATTAGATCCAAAGGTTTATCTGCCTTAATGTCCTTTCTCTGATAGTGGCTAATAGCAGATTCTTGAGGGGGGAAAAAATAAACACAACTGTACGTAGCGCTGCTTTACTGGGTACATCTTTCATCTTCTACCAATCAGCTTTTTTCTTGCACAGTATTAAGATGTGTCTTGTAAGAAATACTATTTAATAGGAACCAGTATCTTGCCACCTGTTAACTTGTCTACTTTTTTGACTCACTTATTTTGGGCGTCTGTAAGTTTATATGCCCACGAATGTGATAGCTAGTCTTGCGTAGGAAAACATACCTTCTTGCTGTGTGTAAGCCTTATGTTTAAAGTCATTTAAATAAGATTTACCATATCCTTTTATAGTGAGAAAGTAACTGTTGCCTTTTTAGCTTGGGTATTAATGATAGTCTTGATCTATCTTGTCTACTACTTGCTCTGTATTTTCCCAGCTCTAGGTCTATTTTAGTGCCTTCTTATTTGGAGGACAAGCTAATTTTTCCATACTTATCCTTTTTGACTGAGTTATCCATTTTGATTGCCCTTTACCTACTCAAAATAATGCAGCCTTTATAAAACAGACAATGAGGCTGGCATGCAATATCCAAGTTACAAATACACAAAGAACTTATGCAGCGGCATAGTGTTTGGAAAGGAGCATTCACATCACCTGTCCAGTTAGTTATTTGTATGTGGAGACACTAGGCTCTGTTGGGTTTTGAATGATGGAGGAAACAGACTTCATTATGTGAAGGTTGGCTAGTTGGGGTAATAGTATCAAAACAAATGGGTAAATATAGGATAAACATTAGAAAAATTGTCTTTACTGTTAGTTCTGTAATAATTTGGTTGGAGAAATATTGGAAGACTCATTTCAGGAGATGTTTTTTTTTTTTCTAAAGCAGTAACCAGATGATAAAGGAAATCTTGTACTAGCAGGGTTGGACTAATAAACCTCTTCCATCCCAAATGTGTCTATTCTGTTGTTGATTTATTTCATGCACTTTAGAAAGCCTAGCTGGACATGAACCTTTTTTACACTGATATTATCATATAATTAGCAAACATGCAGTGGGCAATTATATACCTACATAGGGCTGTGAGCTTGAATGTTCTTTTGAGTACTGCTGATAGGTGAGGCTTTCACTGAAAAAGTCTTTGTGACTCACCATCAAGTGGAAGGTGAAACTGGTGTGCCTGAAAGGAATGGCTCACTAAGCATTGAATTATGTTTTCAGCACACTACTATGTCAGTGGTTAGTTCTAAATTTTAGTTGCTGGAACTCCAGTAGATCTGAATTGTACATTTTCTCATGATGCTATATAATAAAATCGTAAGTTTAACCTCAAGTGACTGATACATTGTCTATAACAAAGCCAGAAGAAAAAGAGAGGTTTTAATCTGATGGTCCCTTCCCTGTGTGCATCATTTTTAGCAATTAATCATGTGGGCTGAATTGGAGGAAAGGGAGCAAGGGGTGAGGGAGGGAGAGGTGAAGCGTGCCTGGTTATTGAAAAAAAGACTCCACGAAATCTCAACTAACACTAAATTATTCCGTGCTTTAGGTTGTGTATATATATCCCAAATCATATTTCTCTCTCTGTGAGTTTCTGGTGATACGAAAGGAATGCCATCTGTGGCTGCTAAATCCAAACCATTACATTCGTTGCTTAATTCTTTTCACTAGAATGGGTACTGCACTTGAAAAAGTATGTAAAGCATCATTAATACTTAGGATGGAAAACATTCCTCTTTCCTTGGTTATGCTTTTAATAATCATTTTGTCTTTGAATTAGTAAATAAACATTTCAATTGCTTATAGCAGTAGATAAAAACTTCACGTGTAAGGAGAAAAAAAGGTACTGTGAGGAACTGTTTAGCTTTGTGCAAGTGAAAACAGACGGAAGGCACACATGCTTGCTGCATCTGCGGAGACGATAACATTTTCCCTTGGAAATAGCAAAGTGACTCAGGATGTGTTGCTTGTACTTCAGAAGTGTGTGATTTTAAGTTTTAAACTGCGTAGGAACAATTATGTTAAATAAAGTATAGGAACTGATCGTAAAGCGATTATGTCATATAAGGAAAGAAAACTCTTACTAGTTCTTTTATGTGAAATCTGAAAAAGCTTATGAATTCCTGTTTTTTAAAGAAGAGCTTTGAGGTACGTTTTTTTCCTTAAATTTGAAGTATGTTTTCAATTTTAAGAGTTTTTTTTAAGAAAGGGAGTCTTAATCTTTCGAGCCAGTAAACGTAAAATGACAGCAGCTATAAATTATAAATTACTTTATTTGTAAAATATTCATTGTTTTCATTCACTTTATATTCTATAAGTACATAACCAGAGCACATGGTTGAGGGATTTACCTTTCTCCTTAGAATTTATTTGACTCTTAGAAAGTTACATGAGAGATAACTAGATGATTTTTTCATATTGGCAAAATTAATTCTGCTCTGAATAAGATATTCAGAAAGATTACAGCCAACTTATTATGTAATATTTTCTATTACAAATCTGGAAAATATTCTCACGATTTGTACATCATAAGTGTAGACTGAAATTACTTGGACAAAATGTTGTGGTTTATGAACATATTTGTCACATGTCCTGAACAGGCCATAATTAAAAAAAGAACATTCTACAATTACTCAAAATAAGATTTTTTGGTGTGACACTGTGCAGGTTCTCAAGTTAAAATGCAGATGCTCTGCAGTTACGTAAGAAACTTGAGTACATTTCTTGCGGGTTGTGGCAGACATATTTAAACAAAAGCATGTTTGCAAATATCTTTATTCGTTTTTAATAAAACTCATAAGTTTTCCTTAAAACTTCTTAATACTTTTCCCCAAGTTATTCCATGCTAGTATGTTAGCATGTTGCATCAGTACGTACTTCAGAATTGAATTTTCTGAGTGTATTTGAAACTAGTCTGGAAATGGAAATGTTTGCTCAATAAATACTTGCACAAACATTAGTGACTGGCACAACACAACTGAAGACAGTACAGTTGCACTGTATCTCTTGCAGATCTCTTTAGAGCTGGTGCTTGCTGTGCCTGAGAGTGCATTACATCCATGCTTTTCAAGCAGCAAAATACCCCATGAAATAAGACTTTGGTATATGCTAGGTATAGATCCAGGGTTCCCAGTTTAGTAAGTATATGTGATATATTTGTTCTTAACACAGAAATTTCCACCTTAATTCTGTGATTCTTACATGCTACCATGGAATTGTTGCACAGGATTTTACTGCAAGTATGTCACTGATTTCTATCACTGAGAATCCTAAGGGATGTTGGTGGCATTTCTGCAACCTTTTTGTTTTAATGGTTTTGCTTCTTTGGATGTTTTCAAAAAGATATAAAGCTAAATTAATAGAGCCATCCTGAATGTATTTTACTTGTACTTTCTTTGGTGACTTTGAATAGAAGCGTAGCTTAGAGCAGCACAAAGATTGTATTGTCAGTGTGAAGTCATTGAGCATGCACTTATCCATCAGTTTTTCTGCCTGTTCATAGAGTTATTTGACAATCCTTTGTTAGTTACAGAGTAGAGCTTACAAAGGCTAACAGGGGTTTGTATTACAACTGACAGCTGGCACTAGGCTTTAATAGAGAGCAATTGTAGTGAGAACTGCAAGTTTTGATAACGTTCAACAAATATGCTCTTAAAGTAAGAATCATCTTGAAAGAGTACAGGAAAACAAGAATATATGTATGTCTGCTGCTCCTCAGCGTGAAGCACATGTTGTCAAAACATACTGTTGGCAGACATCTAAATAACCAGTAATTGATATCAGACTTCACTGGAAGCACTTAGACCACAGATTTCCAGCCTTTTGACCACCTGGGCCACATTGGATGAAGAAGAAGGTGTCTTGGGCCACTTACACATAGGTTGCTTGAAAACTAATGCCTCCTATTTTATTTCAATAGAAACAACAGCAGACCCAAAGAGCACAGTTATGCTTCAATAAAGCAAATTCAAAGCTATGAAACACTATTTTTTCAATATAGTCACCACTATTAGCTATGCGTTTTTGCCAGCGGTGAACAAGAGCCTGCATGCCACACTCGTAAAAATCTGCATGAGCAGATGTGACCACTGTTGCTGTCACTGCTGCTGAAATGCACCACCCACTGCTTCAGTGTGCTCACATCTACTGTTTGATCTCCATTAACGTTCAGCAAGGGTTAATGAATGTCAATGGGTGCCATTTCTTCTGCATGGAGGAATTCAGTGACCCACCTTTGCTTCATCCACACTTCTATGTCAGATGCTATTTTGTCGGAATGCCCCTCTGCTGCCATCTGTCACATGGCAACAAAAGGTAACAAAATATGGGTGGGAAGGTTGAACCTCTATTGCTATACTGCTATCGGCATCCCCTTTTGTTAGGGGATGTTGACATGAACCAACATAATAAAATGGGAGGCGTTACTTTCAGAGCAGCCATGTGTAATATAGTTCATGTATATAAATAAAATTTATTTTAAGGTTTTTTTTTAAATTAAAATATTTTAAAAGTGAGCAACAAACGCATAAAAGTAGTGGAGTATTTGACCTTGTTTTTGTGAAACTAATGTGTTAATCTGGTTTCATGGCAGTGGTAGCCATTCTTAGTGAGTTCTCAAAGTGTTCATCAGAGATTTTTGATGAAATCTTAATCTTATGCTTCATCCTCGAAAACAGGTGTTCACAAATGTACGTACTGCTAAAAAGTGATCATCTGAATAAGGCATGACTGTGAGGTGAGGGACATTTCTTACTAGGAAGAGAGCTTATGAAAGTCTGGGAAAGAGACATGATCGAATTTTTGATTGCGAATCTGTACATCCCATTTGAAAATTTACAGGTAATCTAACTATGATGGCTGAAAATGGGGTCACAAATGAAAAAAGTGATTTTTCTTTCTGTAATCTTGAAACCTACTCTCAAATTTCATCAGAACAGAAGGCAAGGCTGCATGTTCTTCTTTGTTCACAGAACTGCGTTTAGCCAGCATATGAAAATGCGTAACGTTATTTGCCACCACTTGAGCTGGTGCTGTGCTGCACCCCTTGCCCTGAATTCAATCCAGGTAGGGTTGGCAGTACACTGATGTTTGGTTGGTGCTGAGGGACTGGGCTGGGCTGCTTGGTGGGCCAGAGCCACCACCATGATGATTTAGGGCAGAGGGCAGCTGCTGTGTTAGCGGAGCCAGGCTGTGAATTGGACATACCTGACTTAGTTTGTGAAAGTATTGAAATTGTCTGTTTCTTTGGATTACAAATGGAAAGACTAATTGTGTTCCTAATCTCTAATTTTCTTTTCATTCATGTTGTGTTGTATTCTTGATAACATGAGTGTTATAACCTGGACTTCACATGATCTTTTTAGGAAAAAAAAAAAAAAACAACCAAGAAGTTCATTGTCCAGACTGTGGGGTTTCACCTTTAAGTACCTATCCACGACGTATACCATAACAGTTGGCATCTCTGTTGTGCTAAAGCAGAAGTAGACTTCAGCAAGGGCAAATCCATTACAGGTCAAGGAGGAGAATTATTTCACTATCGTGAATCTGTGGGTTCAGTGTTTGTCTACTGCAAGGTTAAAATTTGATGTGATAATTTAGAACAGCTGCTCTTTGACAGAAAGATTCACTTTCGACAAGGGAAGAAAAAAACATATGGTGTAAGTTGTCACGATGCCAACCCTGAGTAACCGCAGAAGCAATGCAGGACAGTTCTCTAAGCAATACGGTTGAAGTAATGTGTTTTTACTTACCTTCAGCACTTCCAGTCGTTATGCTTCTTTTGAATTATACCTTATTCCGTGACAGTATTTTTGTTGATATTTTAAAATAATATCTTTTAATAAAAGATATGATTCAGTGGCAGAAGAAGGTTGTAGGATTAAAAAAAGATACGGTCTTTGTACTGCAGAAATGTATCAAAGTTTCATAAACAATTTCTTCAGTTTTCAACCATAACATACTTCGTTTAATACATGAGTTCATTTGTGTTTAGCAGAGTATTTAAGTATTCGCTTATGTCACGCTGCCTTTATAAACGTGCTTAAATTCTTGTAAATTGAGCATGTGAATAACAGGAAACGTAATGAAATTAGTCATTTATTGTGGTTAGCTGAAGCGGTAGTGGTCAGCTCACATGTAGGAATGAATTGGTCATCAGGACTTCAGAATCCTAGGAACATTTAATTTGAAGGAACAGCTTTTCATAGAAATTAATGCTAAGTAAAATAAGTGTATTTCCTGCTGTCTTTGATTTGGCACAGTTTTTTAATGGGAGAAGAATAATAATAGAAGAAATTAGAAGTACGCAATACTTAGCTCAACGAAATGCTGAAAACAAGTGAGTAACTCTGCTGGTTGTCTACTTTTGTTAAAAAATGTCTTTTTTCTTTTTTGCCAGGCATTAAATAATAGGAATATGATAAAATAAAAAATAATAAAAATCTTTCTTTTAGGAAAAAAATAACAAAGAAAATTTATAAGATGGTTATTATAAAGCAGTAAAACATTTTTTAGTGGTCATCTGTTACCCACCTGAAATAAGAAAGGCCATAAAGTTTATGTAACATTATATTAAAGTCAGATATTAAACATGCTCTTTGATGTTTTGCAACATTATACAGAGATTTGACCTAACCTGAACAGTCCCTTAGTAGCTATAGAGCTAATTCTAAGATTCAGATACCCGTGCCTAAATGTATTATGCAGGAGTTTTAAATTTTACATTATTCCCAGTAAGCCATAAGATGCAATAAAAACTATTCTTTTTATACAAAGGAATACAAACAAATTATTCAACTGTGTGTCGTTCCAGTTTAAGAGGGGCATCTCTAGCTGCTAGATGAACACTAGATCTCCAGTGTTCTCTTCTAGACTACAGAAGAACGTGAATTCTCTCAAGCTTCACCAGGACTTTTTTTTTTTGTAATGTGATCCTACTAGTGGGATAACAGGTATGGGCAGTTATTTTAACAAGCTGCTCTTCAAATCTGTTCTAGGAATTTCCAAGTTTTGCTCCCTTAAGAATCATGTGGAAAACTAAAACAGGGCTGCGGGATTGTGACTTGAAGTGAAGTCAAGGTGTATTAATCATGAACGTGAGATCACTGTTCCAGCTGTAAAACTGGCACTCATCCTGAAAAATACAGGAGTTGGGTAGGAAGCAGGTCATATTAAACAGAATAAAACATTCAGAAATCTCAGTTAACCATGGCTAATGAACATTCTGTTTCATAAATTAAGGCCATTTGTTAAGCTGCTTGTTATACATTTTATAACCTCTGTGATTTCAGGGCCAAATTTGACTGTGAAGATGTGGTGTCCAGAGCATACACCGTAAGGCTGTATGAATATGTATTTGTTAACACGGGGTGGAAGTAGAAAGGCATTTAATTGCTCTTTTTGTGCACCATTTAATAAGCAATTGCGGTCTTGTTTCTCCTGCTGTGTGAGGGGATGAACTGGCAGTGAAATGAGCTGCAAAAGGGGAATCGCCTACCGTATCTTTTCTCTGCTTGTACTAAGTACAGCAGATGGTGGAGGAAAAGATGGTGTTTGTTTGTTTGTTTGTTTTTGTTTTTTTGTTTTTTTTCTGAAAGAGTCAAAACAGGAAAGTGGATGGGAAGAGAGAAGAATGGAGGGAAGATGTTGCCAGGGTAAGTAAAATAGACCTGTGTGATTCTTTCATTAAAATCTAAATGCGTCTGTTTGTGTTCCTAGAAAATAAAATAATTGAGAAGAGGCTTTGATGAGAAGGGGAAGCATTAATTTGGATTGGGATGGGAGTGAGATCTCATGGTGTCTTGGAAAGGCAGGTGATCATCTCCATGTCTGTCTTCTTCTATGCTTAATTGCCAAAGATGACAGTCAGGTTTACAACAAACTGTAGTGAGTGTTTAAAATCTGGGTCTGTAGGTGCTATGCCTATTTATCTATCTGATTTACCTATCTGATTTCCTGAGAGAAAGAGGTGGAGGAAGAGCACAGTGCAGAGCTTTTGGGGCTAAGAAAGAGATAATCTTTACTCACCTGCACATCGGTGTTGCTGGTCTGTTGTAATCCACAGTGAATCTGAAATTGGGATATGAATGGCATTAATTTCTATTTGATGGGATTTCAATAGTTGTGATTCATATTTGCATGTACTAACAATCTAACCTTTCAATTCTCAGTTGCTCCCTCAAAAGTGAAATATACTGTTTTCTTAATTAAAAAAAAAACAAAACATGGACGCACAAACAAACCAAAAAACCCTACAACTCAAATCCTGTGGTAAAAGCAGGTGTTCAAGCAGAAGTGTGTTTGGTATAAAGTTTGTTTAAAGATGGATTAGGGGCTTCTTTGGATTTGAGTACATTGTTTATCTGTGCAGTAATTACCTTCCAGGACCAATGTGTTCAAATTACTGCCTTAAGACTCAGGCATGCCTTCTATCTTGTATTCTTTTATAATTAGGGATTATCTTATAGCCTGTCACCTATCCATATGTTGGTAAGCTTCCTGGTCTGTTTTGCAGTCATAACAAGCAAGTTGTTACTGCACACTTGCATTAGCATCAGATCCACAGATGTGCATCCACAGATTGCACATCCACTAGATTGAAAAAATTATCCACCATACAGGTGTTTTCTTGTCTTGTTTTTTTAATGGCAGCAAATATTTTATTGTATTAGTATAAAAGAAACATATGCTTTTATGGCTACATAAATGGTGCTGTGAGTAGTTTACTAGAGAAAAAAAAATTGTAGTTATAAGTGCCTAAGAGCCTAGGTTGAGGAGAAAGTTGATTGATTCAGATATTTTTTCAGTTTGTTGTTTTTTTCCTGTTCTTGAGGATTTTTGCTTCCGAGTTGTTGCTGCTTTTCACTTTCCTTGGAAGCACTTGATTGGCTGCAGCTAGCAGTCAGATGCGGCTCAGGGATACTGATTCTCTTGAATTGTTGACTTCTCCTAGGCACCTTGAATGCCTTGAATTCCTCCTGCTGTCTACATTCCTTTTTCTTTTTGCTACAGTTGAGATTGAGTAGGAAGGATATTTTTCCCTGAGTCGTTCTGGCAAATCACTCCAGTTCCCAAACCTACCCAAATACATGTGGACATGAGGTTATGTATTCACTGTACAGTAGGATATATCTGGATTTTTTTTTAAGGTCATCTGAAACTGAAAAAAATTCTATGCTATTTTTGTGCTTTGGGACTTAGTCAAGAGCAATTCCATTCTCAGAAATGATATGTTTTAATAAAACTGTGGCTTTTGGTCTTTTGTTGTGGACTGTAAATATGTTTTGGGGTACTGCAACCCGTTTTGTGGTGTGTGATGATGTGTTTTGTTAACTTTCTGTGGGCTATTTCCTTGAGTTGGAAATCTGCATGTGTCCAAAAGGAACTGATTTAAAAACAAAACATACAATAAATGCTAGATTGCATACTGCCTCTGCAACCCATTTAGAAACACTTACTCTTCTTGAATAGCAATCATGTTCTTCATTAATCTGAAGAGATTTCTAGTTGGTGAAGAAGGAAATGTACTATTCATTCCTTCTTACTGTAATGAAGAAATATGGAAGCAAAGGAGCTTGACTGTTACTAGTGGAGATTTTGGGATGCAATGGGATATTATTGAAAAGTTCCCTTTACGTTGTGTTTATAACATCTGAAGAGGTATGTTGATCAAGATTTTGCATTAAAAGTTTTAAAAAGGTTTATGAGTCCCTCTGGAAAGTCATTAGGATCACAGTTGCATAGTTTTCATTATTTCTGATAACATGTTCCAAAGAAATTCCTAAGAATTCAGAAATGAAGGCTTGTTCATTCGGGAGGAATTCAGTTGAAGAAAAAAACATTAAAAATGACTGAGCTGTGTGTCTACTTTTTCCTGAGGAGTGGGGACGTGTGGAGAAGACATGAAGAAGGGGCTGTGGTAGATGCAACATGCCTCACCTTCTGCATCAGCAGCTATTCATAACATTAAAGAGTGCTTTTTTTTTCCTTTGTTGTTGTTGACATAACTTTTTGTTTCACCTTCTCATGCTGTGATGGACCTGCAGACCTTAGCAAGGGCTACTTTTTATCCTTGTCTGCTGCATTCACGCTCTTGTGAGAGAGAGTGAGTGGGTAAGGGGAAGTCAGCTTTCCCGTAGCAAATAGCTGGCAGGCTGTTTGGCTCAGGATTGATGCTCATTGCTGCTTCTCAGCAGGAGTTGGTGGAACCCATGACAGAGACAGATTATGGCATGCTGGATTCTGTCAGATGAAGCGGCAGTGACTGCACAAGGAGGAATGCTTTCCTCATCAACAAAGCTTGCTTTCTGCCTTCTCTAAGGGGAAATGGTTGCCTGGTGGAGTTTTTTGGTGTATTTTTTTTTTTTTAAGCATTTACAGTTTATGAACGAAGCCTCTGAGAAAGGAGTTGATGCTGTTGTCATCTTTGAAATCAATTTCAGTATTACCATTGATTTGATGGGAGTGAGCCTAGTATTATGAACAGTGAGAAGCTCTTGGACTGTTGAGAACACGTGGCCTTTTGTCTACATGCTGTTCCTCTTAAATGGCAACTTATCAGCTAGGGAAGACACTGCAATAAATCACTGAATAGTTGTTCTTTTATTTTGGAAATACCTTACAATTCAGATTATGAAACTTTCAAAGTTAGGAATCAATTACTTAGCACATTCACACAGTGAAGATCTTTAGCTCTTCCAGTTATTCAAAACTGCTTTGTTTCAAATTGTAATTTAAAATACAGCTCAGTTAGGGAGCTGATATAAATCTGGTGATATTCTTTTAGATTTCAGTAGGCTAGTCTCTAAAACTAACATGAGCTTGCACTCATCAACATTTCAATTAACCATATGATGTTTATGTGATTCTAATTTTAGTGCATAATTTTTCCAGTTAAAAACCAAATAATTAGCCTTATGATTTTAGTAATATGTAGAATCCAAATTTCAGATGATCAATTTGAAAAAAAAAATTGCATAGTTAAAGAGATTCTCTAGCAAATATTTCACCTAAAAATAGCTTCTTGCTGGAAAAAAAAGAAAAAATCACCAGCACAAATATTTGGAATAATGATTTATTTGTATTTGTGGGCATAATTTAGTCCAGCTGAAACCTAGGTTATGATGTAGACAGACACATTCTTTTTGTGCAGCTCTAATAATTCAGGGCCCAGTTCTGCCAGTTTTCTGAATATTGAGTAATGGCAAGAAATTTAATGGAATATTTGTCCGTCATGGCTATTAAAAAAAAAAATTGTCATCAGTTACGTGCAGGCAGCTGGAGATAAGTGTTATGTCTTATTGCAGAGGAGTTATGATGGCTTTGATTTTAGCTCTTGTGGTTTTGTATTTTGCAAAGTCCTCCTGATCACAGTTTCATTATAGCTGGAGCTGTGTGCATGAGAAATGCTTCAATTAGCAATACATTGAAACAGTTTGCAACTGTCATGCTCCTACCCTATAATTTAGAAATTTGCATGAATTATTGCATTCATAGAACTGAACTTCCAGTGTGCCTGGAGGCTTTGGGTCCAATCTTCTGGTTCAAATGAGTCCTTTCAGTGCTTTAAAAGAATAACTGGTCTTTTTTTCCCTTTTTGTATTGACATGTATTTTCTTTCTGTCGCAGTAATACATATATGCACATAGATACATCCCAAAAAGAGAAAAACTGAAATCTGGATTTCACTTGCTTTACGTGTCTTGAGAGAGTCGTTTATAAAAACGTGAGACAGGGAGATTGATTTGCAAACATTTGGAAGCCATAGGGGTGATGCCTGATGAGGCTGACTATCCCTGCATGGGGCGCCCTGTCTCAGCCTAGACAGAAGCTGCTGGGATGGGGTTGGGTGCCCCATGCTGGGGTGGATTCTCTGCAGCACTCGGCGCAGAATGACCAGGGTAGTGTTTGGCCACGGCTGCTATGTGTTGCATGACCTTGTACAGTAATGCCAGGCATCAAGACAGGCTTGAGGGGAATTCATCTCATATAAGCTATGTTAAAAGGCAGCTAATCAGCATTAGAAACTTCTTTTAGAAACACATGGTGCTAATGCAAAAATAAGTCAGGATTACACAAGTGTAGCAGAATTGACGTATAGAGGCAAATGTGACATTATTAATAATTAATGCATTTAGAGCAGGGAGGGCTGTTTCAAAGACTTAGCTACCGAGGTGGATGCAGTGGCAAGAATCAAAACTTGTTGCATAAGTGAAGTATTAGTGTTGTCTAAATTCTCCAGTTGCTTTTGTGTCTGCAGCCAAAAAAGCATTTGCTGGCCAGGCTTAATTTGTGCTGTTATTCAGTTTCTTATTCCTTGCAACAGCTGTTTTAGTCCAGCTTACCCTGAGGAAAGCTCATAACTCATTATAGAGGGCTGTTTAAAAATAATTATTCAAATAACACAGTAAATTATTGCAGTCTGAATGGGTGGCTTTTGCTAATAGGCTGTAGTTCCCATCTTCTTAGCTTTGCCCGTCAGTGAGAGGCATTTATTGTGAGGGTGGTAATGAATCTCTTTCTGACATTGCCTTATATACGTATACCCCACTGCGGGTCACGTATGGCCAAAGGTGACAGTCCCCACAAGCTGCACGTGTTGTACCAGGCTCTGCTCCCAGCTTCCAGCCTTTGGCTCAGGGTCAATCTCCTCGTCCCTCTTGCAGGCTGCTCCATGACTTGCTCTCCTTACCTACTTTTTGTTTGCCTTCTGCCTTTTTTCTTGTGTTCATACCCAGTTCAGTCAGTCTCCTTTTTCTTTTCGTTCTTCAGTGTCCAGTGGTTTTGTAGCTCGCCTATACTGCATGGCTTTTCTTGGCCTCTTCTTATTGCCTGGATTCAAGCTATGCAGAGGTGATTACTTGGTAAAGTTCAGCTTGTCCTCATCACCCAGGTAGATAATTTCTTTTAGCATTTTTGTTAAATCTGATCCCAACAGCTCTCCAAGAATGATGTGAATTATTACTTTCTGACTTCCTTCTCTGTCACATTCTCTTTCTGATTCCAGTGTCTGTTGAGCAGGTTGCTGTAATAAAATATCCCTTGGTGTTCAGAGAACAGATTTTTCTGGCTACAAAACCATTCCTTCTGCTGTTTTTTCAGACCTGATTTCAGATTATGTGCTTTGTGCTTCATAGGTGACCCTAGAGAGGTCACTTCTCAGCAGCAGATCTTGTCAGATCTGCTCGCCTCAGCCCAGGTGATCAGCAGCTTGGCACGTGGAAGAGGAGGGAGTGCCCTGGCTGTGAAGGCGTGATTCACGCAATGGGCAAGCAGTAGTCCTGCTAAAGCAGAAACCTCTGTAAGCTCCCAGCACTAGAGCTGCATGATCACTGGAGTTGGCGTGTTGCACCCCAAAAGGGTCATGAGATGTTACGACCCCATAAGGCCTCAAGTTGCCTAAATCCTTATCTTCTTTTCTCTCTCTATGTGGTAAATACAATAAAATTGTCCTTCTATATAAAAGTGACAACATTTTATTGTTGCAGAAAGTGGTCTGTTAGTAAAGGAGGGCTAAAACACAACCTGATACTATGGAGCAACTTTAGCTCTGTTAAAATGAGAGATTTCCTGCTTCCCCAGCATCCTGTTGAATGCTCTCTTTCATATTTCATTGTGCTAATAGTTATGTTTGCTAAGAAGTGTTTTTGTTTAATGATCAATCAGGGAATTTAATTCATTAATCCAAAAGTGTTCTGCAGTGTAATAAAATCTTAACTACAGTTTACAAATGGAGTACTAAAATAGAAAAAGATGCAGTTGCTTGGTCACATAAATCTGTCACCAGTGAGAAACAGAACCCAGGTTTCTTGAGTCTCATCTCTCTGCTTGTTTCATGAACCGTGGCCACCTCATCACTGTTTGAGAATGATAAATACCTCCCATTTACAAGCACATATACATGTTCTGGTAATACAGTAAACAATGAAGCCTTTCAGTATTAAGTGAAAGTATTCCCAAGAGGCTGAGCCTGTGGTCCTTATGCAGACAAAGCTCTTGTGGGCTTGAGTCTGAATTTTGCTTTGAGTGATTACTAGACCAAGCTCATAATGTGTTTAAGCCTTCTCAGGGGAGGAAGACATCTAGCTTGAAGCAAATCAGAAGTGAGAATATTTTTCTGTAGAATGAAAGAGAATATGTGCAGGATCTCTGCGGATGAGGTCATATGAGAAAACACCCCCTTTACAATAAAAGTGGGCTGACTTACTGCTCCTAATTGCTTTCCTTGACATCAGTTAGCAAATCTGCTTTTATAGTTAATTTACCTGGTAACTTATACAAGCAATATTGCCTTTTATTTGCTCGTATTTTATGTATCTATGTAATTATTCCTAATTAATATTCTACAAAATAAGTTAAAAATTCAGTGAAGGGTCTCACTTTTTGTGTTTTTGCAGACTTGCTAACTGGCTTTTGATTTCTAAGGTTAAGTTTTAAATTAGGAATTTTTAAATGTGGTGTTGTATTCTCTCAGTCTCCAGATCTTAGAACATAAAGATGAAATGCTGTATTGTTGGAATGTTCCTTGAGAAGAACACCAAACAATAGACTTAAAAGAAGCACTTTAAGCACTTTACCTGGAATCATTCTGAAGATGATGGTGCCTCAGAATACTTTTCTAATAAACTTGTTGGCATCAGTGTGGCTTCTTTGACTGTCTGAACTTGTATGTATGCATTTCAGAGAAATATTTACCTATATTAGCTGCGTGTATCTGAGTGTTTGAGCCATATTTACATGGATGCAGCATTCAAGTAATTGGCATGACTATGAAATGCAAGCATTTGCTCTAGGCAGTTTACAATACGGGCAGAGCACGGTCATTTCAATGAAATACCGTAGGAGTCATGAGCAGCCTTTCTGCTCTTTCCTTTCCCATCCATACAAGTGGATTATGCTTTGTGCATGTATTATCACAACAGCACAGAGTTTGCCAGCTGTTAATATAAAACTTGTGTAAGTATGGAATATGAAACAGTTAGAATATGAGCATCAGTGATTTAAATACATTAAAAAAAATGAGCTTTTTTGAAATACCAGATAGCATGAGTTCCCAGTAACCATATTTTTTAAGGTGACATTCTTGGATTTGTGTGGTTAAGCACAGGTTCTTCATTTTCTTTCTCACAGTCACCCCAATGTGTATGCACATGCATGCATCTTGTCATTTTTAAGAAGGGATTTCAATCTTGGTATAGCAGTATTTTTGAGCGGAAAATTGTTTGGCAAAGGATTTTCAATCAGCTGTAATCTTGTGTGTCTGAATAGCTTTGAAGTCATTCTGATTTTGGAAAGGAAATACTTTTCCTGCTTCAAGTACTAAGTACTCCTAAAAATGTCTTTGTCCAATGAGCAAATTTCCAGCAGATATAAATTCCCTCTTCTTAAAAATATCATTTTATATTGGTGTGATTAGTACCATTAGTAAAGGTGTTACTGTTTATGAAATTTAAATTAAATACTACAGCCAGTAGACCTTGATGTAAGAGTTTTATCTCCCGGGGAAGAGAAAATTCCTACCTTTGCACTGAATAATTTTTATTTTGTTGAGGACGAGGGTTAGGGTTGTGAATATGATATTTGTTCTACATGCAGAAAATAGTCAGATCGTTTCACGAATACGTGTTAAAAGTTCTGGATAGACTTATAGTGACCTTAATCTTTAGAAAGGTTTTTATCATTATTGCTTTACTCTTATTTGATATTCTCAAGTTCAGGCTATTTAGAATCTCAGTAATGAACATTCGTGCTTTTACAAGTGATGTGATACAGAATATAACGACAATAAACTTTTTATACTCCTCCACGCTACCAACAAGTGCAAATGATGCAGAATGTACTGTGCGGGGGCAGTGGTTTTACTGCATGGGAACAGTGGTTTTATAGGTTCAATTCTAGAAGGTACACCTAGTTATTTCCTTAATTTAAACTGGTTTCTTGTTGCGCTGTAAGTTATGGGACTGCTTGCCATAGAAGACAATAAATGCACATGGATTGAAAAAGTGACTGTAAAAAACTATGGAAGAAATATCTGTTAAGAGTTATTAAGCACAAAGGCACCTTCCTGAACCAAGGAAGGCCCTTTGTCACAACCTACTGGAGTCAGAAAAATATCCTGAGGCTGTATCAAAACATTTGTCTTGTTGCTGTACTCAGGTGAGACATGAGCGGGCATGAGATGATCTCCATTAAGGCCAAAAGCCTTACTGGGGCTCTGATCTTACTTGGTACAGAGGTCTCATGTTCACAATTGTACAGCTATTGGTGATTCAGTTTTTTTATTAAGAAGCAAAGTCACCTGATTTACAGTAAATGGGCATTCAGAATATATAGATAGGAATGCAGAGTGCATGTTGAGTAGAAAAGGAAGTAGTGTAGGAGGTTTCCAGGTTCAGTCCTGTTTTTCACTGTCTAAAATTAACTGCTATTTTACATGCTCACAGAATGCATTATATTCTGTGCCATACTTGTTATGTTAGCATTTAGTGGTGTCTGATACATGAATACTAAGAGTAATATTTGGATCCACTCAAGCTCACATTCTGCATTTCTGGAAGTAATTATTTTTGTGTTTACTCCAGTAGAGTCAGGCCAGCCCTAACCAAGGTCTGAATTTATACTTCAACAAAGTAGATCTGAACTTTAAAACTGGAAAAAGCAGCAACCTTCCCTGGGTTTTATTGATGAGAGAAAGTGATGTATCTTGCATGAGGTAAAATTCTATTGCTGTAGAAATGTGTCTGATAAATAACTGCTTCCTGTTAACAAAGCACCAGAATACACGGAGAAGGCGATCAAGTGAATCTTTATCACCTATCAATATCTATATTAATAATATTTCCTTCCTCCTGGAACTGTGGCAGAGAAATGCAAGTATAGCAAGACAGAACTGTCTTGCTGTGAAAGAGCCTAGATATTATCTGCGGAGATGCAGCAGTGTTAGTATTTCATATTGTTTTGTTTTGCATTAGTTTTATTTTGAAAAAGGAGTCTTAACTCCTTCATTAATTTTTTTAGGGTTTTTTTTTTTTTTTTTAAATTAAATTTACTAGATGACTAAGACATTCAAAGGGCTGGAAAATACCAAACCTGGGAATACAGATATTGAATCTAATATACTTTTTTTTTTTTTTTTTCCCTTTGTGCCCTTTCTGAAACAGCATAATTAATGAAGGCAATATTTTCTGATAATTTCTGTGAAAAGTAATTTGCTTCCTTCTTGTCTCCCAAGTGACAGATTGTTGAAGTTGAACCTATCTATGATCAGGCACTTCTGTGGCAGACAGTTTCATATTTCCATAGATGTTGCCCTGGCCTGGTTGACTTGATTTATATTAACAGAGGTTGTGTGAAATTAAAAATTAATTAAGTTGATAGAATTTGTAATTGAACAGACTGGCCTGAGCTGTGGAGATGCAAATAGGTCTGTTCCTGTCCTCCCACTGCTGACTGCCCCAGCCCAGGGCAGCTGCGACAAAGCCAGCATTTAAGCAGGGATGGGCAGGAGCAGCATGGGGCCAGGGCTCCTCCTGGCCCCATTGCAGTTAAAGGAGGAAAGCCTAATTTAAAATAAGACATGAATGCAACAGTTCAGAGGGATGCTTCAATCAGCAGTCCTAACTGTGCACCTTTGGTATCTGCCACAGCCCTCTGCTGTGCAGATGTCTCCATACATTTGAATGGTTGAGGAACAATACCGTGGTTTTGCTTACCTGGAAGCACTACTCTAGGTGATCTGCTGATCTGGAGGGTGGAAACATTTGAAAAAAAAAAAATGGGCTTTTTGAAATGAGTAATGTAGTCCTTCCTGTGGTATATAGCGTTTCAGAATCCGCTTTGGGAAAGGTATGTTTGTAAAGGTCAGGTGAGCTATGTACTCAAACTGCAGAAGATATTTGGATGGTGTGGAATGCTTCCTTCTCCCCTGTGCAAACTGCAGCCTCTTTCATGGCAAAATAACTAAAAACAATTCAGTCAACAGTAAAAAGATCTCTAAAATGTTCAGTGATGTGAAGCATTCTATAGAGGAATATGTCATAAACCTGACGCAACTGAGTCCATCCTGTAAAGTAATAAAGAGAAATAAAAACTCCCTTTCACAGCAATTCGTGTTGTAGGGAGGTCATTTCCTGCAAGCTGATCCTGTCAAAAAGGGAACATGTGAGACCTGATGCACTAATTCTTCATCAGCTTTTCTCCATTTTTCCTTTGAGAGAAGAAGAAAATACTGTAGACTGGTATCATGAGGCATTGCTTAATCTCACTTGCTTTCTGAAGCACATTTGTAGTGGATTTAAATGCAAGATGAGCATTTAGATCCCAAGAAAGATACATAGTGAATGTGCCCACTGTTCTGCCACTTCAACGCTGTGCTGTTCAACATATTTTTAGGTGACTTATGTTCTGATGTTGTACAATTGTCTAGCCATCCTTCTTTGCTCAGGAAGCAAAGCCATGGTTGTTTGCATATGAAAACAGTACAGCCATCAAAGCAAGACAGTAGCTGGGTTAAGCCATATGATTGCACAGAATATGTGTTAAGATTCCTATTTTATTTTAAATAGGAAAACCTTTTTTTAGGTTATTTTAATTTAGTTACTCAGCAAAATTTTTGAGTACTCGACAGAAAATAAAAAAAAGGAATGAACTAAGGTGGCAGCAATTAGACCCACCAAAAACTACAACTGATGTTTGGAACAAACCCATTGTTGAAATGTTTGACTAAGTACTAATTAATTGTTTGACAATTGGAAAGATGTCTGCTGGCATTAGTCTGTATCAGGCTATGGATACAAGGCAGTTCTGAGCTATGCGTAAGTGCTTTACTTCTCAATTTCTCTCTTCGTAGATGGACTTCAATTTCAGTCTTTCCTTCTGTCACTGGACCGTGACTTAGTTCTCTGTTTTGAATAAACCTTAAATCAGTTTAGTTGTATCTTATTCAAAATGAGACTGAGTCATCTAGAAGGAGTATGCCTAAGTAGTGAGAATATGAAACTTTCAAGGTTGGTTTTGACAACAATGGGAATATGACCCAATTGGATGGTCAAGGCCAGATTGTATGGGGCCCTGGCCTCCCTACAATACTAATTAAATAGGGAGGTTGGTGGCCCTGCCTGTGGCAGGGGGATTGGAGATTCATCATCCTTGAAGTCTCTTCCAACCCTGGCCATTCTGTGATTCTGTGATGACTATGTCTCTAGCTGATTGGCTTTGAAGATCACTTAAAATCTTTGAATGCTCAAGACAAATATAAATATTAATGAACATGTCTTCACACTGTACAGCATTCTTTTATTAATTTAGGAATCTAGCCTGAGCAAGAAGAATAGAGAAATATTCTCATGTAGCATCCCCTTGGAAATATCCTAATTGCCAAAATGTCATGTGATGTGTGTGCAGGTGTTTGTGCATAGATACATAGATATGTGCACATGGATTAATTTCTTTAAAAATGTTCTCAGTTTTTGTTTGTATTGTTGGAAGGCAGGTTACAGGGAGCAAAGCTGATAGTAGAAAAAATTCTTTCCTTCCCTTGTGGCTTTATGCATGAAAAAAAAATAACAAAGATGTCAACATGAGGTATTTTTTAACATGCTATAAGACAAATGCTGTTTCAAGTAGAGTGAAATGTGGGAAATATGAATATTCATGTTTGAAAATTTACCTTGTGTTGAATATTGAGTCAGCAGCAAATAATCAAATAAAAGTACCAATAAATGAAATTGGAGGTAGTGGGGAAAAAAAAAAAAAAGGAGGAATGGATTCATTTTTTCCCTGTGAGTATACTTACTCATAACTCACCCCAAAGTAATACTTAGTAAATATTGCATTTGATTTTGTCCAGGTGGAGTAGGTTTATCTTCAGCTACCAGCTTTGCAAGCTACAGAAATGTGACCCGGCAGGCTGAGAATGTCATTTGGGCAGGACGTGTGCTGTATAGAAATTGATGGGTGTCGTTTCCCAGGGGATGTTGGGTGGACAGAACTGCAAAGGGCGACCTTCCCAGCTTCCTTCTCATGTTTTCAGTTATAAGGAAGGGTACTTGTTGAACTTCAGTAAAAATGAAAAATAGGACCAGCAGTGCACATGTACAGAGCATTCATTAGAAACCTCATACAGATTTATCCTGGTGTGTATCTGTCAACATCGTTACATGTCACAGGTCTAATGGAGTGGCTTACAAGTAAGTATGTACTTGAAATGTCACCATATATTATTATTTAAATGCAAATACACGTATCTTTGATCTACTTTGAGAAACATAGATTGCATTTCTGCCTGGTAGGATCATATTTTTGCCATTAATGACACTGACATTTATCAGTTTGTTAACTTAATGTTTGTTTTGACAGTTAGTGTGCTTTTAACAGTCAGATAACTTGTGAACAGAGAGAGACACGGGTTGCTTCCCTGAGGACCTGGCATCCAATTTTTTTTTTTTTTTACTGGTCTGACATAACACAGAAATCCTGCAACACTGTTAATTAGTCATTTTCAACGTTTGAATTTTCAGATCCTGATTTTTGTTTTTAATTGAAAAAGCACGTACCTGTATAATGAATTTAAGATTGACTTGCATTTCTTAATTAACTTCTTGCAGAGTATCTTTGAAATAATCCAAAAACTTTAGGTTGAAAATAAAATACATAAATGGTTTTATTTCAGACTGTACTTAGCAATAATTTGATAGCTGATGGTGCTCTTAGATTCTCACTGTATGTTTACCTGATAAAAGAATTATTACTTTGTAAATGTATTCATGCCAGGCAATGACAATTTAAGTAAACAACATCATTACGAGTGTCTGAGGTAAGGATGAGTTGATTGTGAGTATGGGAATGGTATTCAGATGAGACTTCAAAGATAATCTCAATAGTTAGGATATATTCTTCCACAAAGCATGCATCGAATGATGTATTGGAAAGGAGATTGAACCATGCTGTGAGATTACTGTTCTACTAAATTCTATTTAATATCCTAGACACTAATACAGTAAAATCCACAAGTAGTACAAGCCCATCTGTACCAGCTACAGCTACCCCTAGCAAATCACCATCGTGAGCCCTCGACTAGTTTCTGAAAACTAATGAGTTTTATCTCTTTCTATTTAGAAAGAGAGTTAAAATATTTTTATATGAGAGCAATGGTTTCTCTGTAAGTGGGCTCTTCCTGCCTCCATGGTGTGTTCAGTTCTATTAATTACGATACCAACTGTGTTCACTAACTGTAGGGCATGGCCTTCTTTATCTCAAATCCTGTTTTGGAAATGCTCTGAAAGTAAAATGAATATATTTAAAATGAATCTGACCATCATGTTTTGGATAAATCTCCTCTCAAATCCATCTGGTACAAGGATGTGTGGTAGTCTTCAGAGTGTTTTTTCATCCTTCCCAAATACTGTTCCCAGGTGTCATTCAGTTATTCCCAGCGATAATAAAAGATTTATGCATTGACAAGTGTGGAGGTGAAACAGTGGTTAACGCAGTGCTGCAAGTGATACTCCTGATCTGGCAGGAGCTGCTGGCATGCTTGCATTTTTAGAAGATTTTGCAAAGTTTCCCCTCATGAATAACCATAAATTATTTTCTGGAGACTTTGTGTGGAAGCTTATGTCACCTCTTCTGGCCTAGAGATTCCTGAGGTGCATAACAGTATAGTTAATCCAGTACATTTGTGCACAGAGGATCTGAAAGGGTATTAGTATATGAAAAAAAAAAGAGGATTTTCAGGCTTATGAAATAAGAACAATTACCATCACATAATAGTTTGAGTACCTCTTATTCCTTTCACCCACCACTTTCTTTAAGAAGTGAGGGAATTATAAAACCTTATGCAAACAAAGAGAGAAGAGGGAATAAAAACTTTTAAGGATTCAGGGTAAGCCCTTCTTGCTGTGATTGTGCTCTAACTTCATTTTGTCTCTTGAGAGCTGTAACATGTATTGAATTCATCAAAAAGAGAATGCATATCAGAAATGACCCTATGTTATAATGGGGAGAGATCAGGTCCTATTTTCACGGTGTATTAAAAATAAAGGCCAGTTTCAGGTCTCACGTATAAAGAAAAGAGGAGTAGGATTTGGGGGAGATTCCCAAGTCAAAATGCAACATTATAAATGAGCATTTACTTTGATTAGTAAAGCACAGGCTGTACTTCCAAATACTTGTGGTTTTGAATGAGCTTCAAAAGCCCTTGCTGATAGCAGGGAGATTCTTGGAAGAAAAAAGCCATCAAGTGTATCATAAAATTTTGGTCAGTCTGCTTAGGGAATGAGGTATGATGTATATCTGCAAGAAATAATTGAATTTCAGCTGTTCTTTCCAGTAGCATTTAAAAATAAATGGCAGTCATACTACACTGCTTCTCGGTTATTTCAAAAGCAAGACAGCAAGGCTGCATGTAGTGACTGTATATTGTTTGTTTTCAACAACTGGAGAAATTCATTCAGTTAATTACTGTGTGGACAGCAATGGGGTCTTTCTGCCACAGATTGCATTCACAAGGAAGGAGGAAGCTGAGTCCTCTGTTAGCATCCCAAACCATGCACTTAGGGCATAAAGCTTTTCAAATTCTTTAGTGAAAAATCTTTTAAGCTCAGATAGCTAGGTATTGTTTTTTCAAAAATATTGTAAAGAAACACTAGGGAAGATCACAGGGGCTCATGGATTTCTTCCACTGCCCTCTGAGAAGCCTGGCAGTTGCAGTGTCATTGCCCCTAAATCTTCCAGATGTCCTTTCCTATTAATGTTGAAAGCATGGCATTGTGTAACAGTTTGCAGGCTTAACTTTGCAGCTTCAGAGTTGGATATGGGTGGGTTTTTTAAGAGATATGAGTGAAGCAAACTTCTGAAGGGAAGTTCAGCTGCACTGAGTGCATCTTGAAGGTATCAAAAGTGCAACAAACAAAGCAAAGTTGCACAAACATGCACAAGAACTTCTTTACAGTGAGGGTGATGGAGCACTGGAACAGGCTGCCCAGGGAGGTGGTGGAGTCTCCTTCTCTGGAGATGTTCAAGACCTGCCTGGATGCCTACCTGTGCGACCTGCTGTAGGGAACCTGCTTTGGCAGGGGGGTTGGACTCGATGATCTCTGGAGGTCCCTTCCAACCCCTACGATTCTGTGATTCTGTGATTCTGTGATTCTGTGATTCTGTGATTCTGTGATTCTGTGATTCTGTGATTCTGTGATTCTGTGATTCTGTGATTCTGTGATTCTGTGATTCTGTGATTCTGTGATTCTGTGAAAAGTATTTTGTACACCTGAATGGTAGTAAGATTATTTTTAAGTGTCAGTGGCCTGTATGCAAAGCTACAGAACTATTTTCTTGATACAAAATGATAGTGAGACCCAGAGATAGATCAGCTGATGTTCCCCTGTCCATCTTCTAGGGAAATTATTGTACCGAACCTCATTTACTGCTGGCTCTTCCTCCTTTGGAGTTTTGAATGGCAAAACAGAAGACACAGCTTATTTTAATAAGAAACAGATGAGTTCCGTAATCACAAGAAACAGACTAGTCCCCTAATCACAAAGGAAGGCAATTATTTTAGGAGACATGAAATCCTAAGAGGTGTGTTGAGAACAGACATTTCTCTACCATTACAGGATCTGATCCCTGCTCTCGGTCTGCTGGCTGTCGTCACTTTTCCTGTGTGGCTTAAAGGGAGGGTTCACAGAAGCATTGAAGGGAACCTGGTGTCCTCTGCTCATTCTTCAGGCTGCCCACATAGGCCCTCAGGACTGTGGGTTCTTCCCCACCATCTTCTGAGTTTTTTCCTCTTGTTCAGAGGGCCATCTCCTCCCCTCTTTCTCAGAAAATCAAACATAGGCAACAATGGGAAAGGGACAGGTGGGTTTATTTATTTTCTGGCTGTCCCATGTACCACTTGTTCTAGTGTTTATAGTTAGGCTGCAGTAGAGGAGAAGGCAGGAAAGGGAACAAGTGTTGGTAAAGAAAATGGTGCACAAGAGCCAACAAGTGGAGTGAGACAGAAGGGACAAACACCAGGTGGGAAACACTGGATTTCCAGGTGGAATTAACAGCTCCAAGACAGTGCTGGTAGGATGGTTTTGCCAGGGTCAGAGTCAGCATTATTCCAGTTGCCTGCAGCCCAAAGCAGGGCTGGTGCACCTTGCTGTTAGTGGTAGAATGTAGTGCAGCCCATTGCTTCTGGTGCCTGTGCAGAACAAAGCTGGCCAGCAACATGGCACTTCAGTAGGTGCTTGCTGAACTGCCTCATTTACAGCTCTTCTGTTCTGCGTCTGATGGAAGGAAAGATGACTTTGTTGAGAAAGCTGGGGTACCCTTGGGGCAAATGAAGGTGAGTCAAAAGTACTGTGCTTTTGGCATTCCTGACCAACATATATACACAGGAAAGAAAAAAGACGGTGTGCAAGGCAGGAAAAAAAAAAGTAAAAGATTTATATATTTTATGGAATATGGAGAGTAAATAGTAAGTGCAAAAAGGAAGCAGGTGAAGTATGATGATCGCTGACCTCGTAATTTGTCAAACTCCCCATGCATAACACTGTCGTACTGCTTCAGTACCTTATGATATATTCTGTTTTGCTCAGATACTGAGATCCTCCTACTCAACCTTTAAAGTCCTTCAAGAGTAGCTGACCTTTAAAAATTATTTAAAACAAAATGCCAAATGAGAGTTTTCTTAAGTGAAACTCTTTTCCCTACATCCTTTTTTTTTTTTTTTTTTTTTTTTCAGATATTATTCATTGTGCGGACACATTTTATGCTCTCTTGCTGTTACAGCACAGCCAGGCTTGCTGGTAGATGCTGAATTAAAAAAATAGCCAGACCCTGAGACTTTGCTCTTTTTCTCGGTAACTAAATTGTAAATGAAACCAAATAAAACACGTAGCAGAAAATTAGGAGAAATCGAAGTGATCAGTGGGAAAGAGTAACCTTATCCTCAGAAAGCCAAATTCTGAAAGCTACGGAATATGTTTCAAGGCCTGTAGAAGTAATTTAAGGAGCTGGTGAACAACATTATTGTTTTCTCTGTAAATGAATTCAGTTGGCTGGCTGCTGGTGGGGAGCTCAAGTTTGGGGTAGGCAGTCTACTGTATATTCACTGAAAGCGTGTAATTAATTATGTGTGGTTACTTTATGCAGTGGATAAATCAGACATTACTGGGCCAGCAAACAGGAAAGAAGTATACATTGTAAGAAACAATGGCACACTGGCAAAACTGGGGAAGGAGGGAGGGGAAGCGAAGGCGTGAGCTGGATGACCCTGGTCTTTTCCATCTTCAGCCTTTATGAATCTATGAAATTGGCTTATTTGGGAGTTGGGATATTCTCATTAAAAAAACGAGGAATCAGCAAAAACTGCTGAGATGTACAGAGTGAGCAACCACACTGCAATTCCCTCTGGAAATCAGGGAGGGGAGTGATTCAAGAGGAAATAAGTGTCAGGAAATGCTGAGCTCAGATGCTGGTGAACCGGTCACAGGAAGGGTATCAGCTAAACATTGCTACTTAACCTGTATTGGCTCAATCCAAAATGCTTTCAGAAGTTTCCATGGCAAACATCAGGCAAATATGTTGGAAATGTGGTTTCCTTTCTCTGATTCATTTCATTTTATTTTCCTGTCTCGGTAAGGATTTGTTTCATGATTGAGATTTGTAATTAAGCGTCTCTCAGTCTTCTGGATGTGCCTGTTTTATGAGGCTTTTTATTTGTGCTTTCTGCAGCTTTGATGAAGCTTCTCCTGCTGTCACCTTAGACCTCAAAAGGCAGCTTTTGTACTTATTTTCATTGATCTGCCCTGTCTTTCGGCTCAGTACTCTCTATTGGGTCTGTACCCTCTGTACCTATAGAGAAAGGTCTACAAAGGTCACTCTAAGAAAGCAAGAGTAGATGCCACGCTGTGCTGGGATGTTCACCTTTCTCCTCCTCTTGCCCCAGCTGAAGACAACCATGGCTTTCACCTTCCTTTGATCTATCTACTTCCCATGGGATGAAGTGCCCTAGGCCACCTGTCCTCTCCCAATGGAAGACACATGGTGACAGGCCCAGACAGGTGTCTTCTTGGTTGCCTTTGGCACCTACAGGGGAGGGAGGATGCCAGTGAGCTGTGTTTGCCCTAAGTGCAAAGCTCTGCATGGTTCTGGACTCCATCTGATTTCTTCTTGTGGTTAAAGGGAATTGTCCAAAGCCTCATCAGTCAGGAACATGAGAAGTCAAGGTGGTCAGGTTTCACTCGTTACATGTGTTGGTTCTGCACCTGTATCATACTACTCTATTTTCAGTGTTTATGCAAAGGCATTGGTATGAAAGTAGGGCATAATTTTATGTGAAGTCATTTATTATACTAGGTTTGAGATCTTTTTGTAAAAGAACTCCAAATCCTGAGTCTTGAATAAAAACCAGAAGCTGGGTTGGAGAAACTCTCTGACAGCACAAGGTTTATATGGTCTGTGTTGAGACAGAAGTATTTCAGGCAGCCTTGTTTCTAACAGCTTTTCAGAGCTGAGCATGAGTTCTCTACAGATCAGCTTTCCTCTTTGTTGAAGCAGGTGAGAAATGTTCTTCACAAGGTTTTATTTATTTTACCATGCTATGTCAAAGTCAAGATTTTATTTTGGTTATATGCATTCATAGAGACTTTATTAAGAGATTTTAGCATTTTCCTAAATGAAATGGAGCTCCAGTGACTGTTTAGGGCCAATATGCTTATAGCATTAAGAATTTTACTTTCTCTTGCTTTCTAGTCATCCTAATGATCCAAAATAAAATTGGAAATTATAGCAAAAGTTAGTGATGATAAATTTAGAAGCGTCTAAGCTAATAGTGATAGAAAACCTACTGGTTCTTTCTTTCAGTGGTGGTTGCTCCCTGCAGTAAAGGTCTTTTTCTGCTTAGTTTATTCCTACCTTAAAGAGATCCCAAACTCTGAATTCCATTGTTTCTTTCGAGAAGTTATTCTGGGATCAAGCATATGTCAGTTTCACGTATATATTTCCCCTGGAACTCATTAAATCTTTTCCCTGTACTTACAATCCCTTGCTTCCAGCTAATACAACGTTTTTGCTTTTCCTTCATTTTTTTTTGGTGTGTGATATCTTTTTGATATGTTAGGGACATATTGAGCCTCTTCCACTCCCACAGAGCAGAACAGGAGGAAAATGTGAGATTGCAAAACTTTTCAAATGATGTGAGTGACCAGGCCCTGGCATTAATAGTGATTTTCTGTAGTTTTTTTTTTTGTGTTTGGTACTGTAAGAAGCTGTCTGAGTGTTGTTTGTGTAATATTGATGGAGTATGGGACATCGAGTCAAGCACAGGCTCTATTTTCTAATTAGAGCTGCTGTAAATAGGCTTGTTTTCCAGTATAGATGTGGCTAAAGTAATCTGCCCAAACAAAGCTGAGATTTGAGGAAGAAATTATTTTAACAGTTAGGGTAGTTTTCTGTAAGGTTATTTGTCTACATTGTTTTTCATGTTGTTTACTTCTCCATTTTTTGTCTGTGCAGCGTCAGCCAATGTTCTGTGGCTTTCTTACCCTTATCTGGATTTTTAATGTTTTGCTGCAACATCCTTAGCTTTATGTCTCCTTGACCATTATTCTTCAGATTCTGAGCATCTTCTCTAGCTCTTCCAGTGAATGCAAAATGCTTGTGCCCAGTTTGTAAGCCTGAACTGAAACAGAGCAGGTGGTTGTCATCTTGTCTTTCACTGCAGCCAGAACTTTGCAAAAAATGCCACTTTGTGTGCCAGCAGTAGTTCTGCAAGGAACATACTTGAATCCTTGAATCTCTTCCCATTACCCATATTTACTAGGCTGAGTCAGGAAAAAGGCTGCCAAAGCCTGCTGTCTCTTACTCCAGGAATGGTGTGGAATTAGGCACTTTTGTTTGTGCTGCTATTATTTCAGAAGGAAAGTACCTTATCAATTATCAGTGGTTTGAGCAACTCTTCTATATTGCCCTTGCCATACAAACATCTGCACATTAGATGCGTCTTTCAATTAATAAAGTCTGTGATAAAGGAGGAATTCTGAGCAATGTCTCCTTTAATGTTAACAAGTAATATTCCTCTGTGACAAAATGTCTTCTAATGTGCCATTTTCCAGAGGAACTAACAAAGCTTACAAGTACTCGTGTACGGGTGGAAACTTACTGAAGTTTTCTTTGCTCACATAGCTATGTGCTCTGTTTCAGAAAATACGAACTGCAATCTGTCTGGGGTGAGGGCGTGTGGAATAAATCACAGGCATCCTTCCTTGGGAACATTATGTTTGAAAGTAAAAGTCAGACAATGATTTGTACTGAATAATGTAACATTTGGCTCTATTCAAAGTTCTAGGAAAATCATGTTTTGGAATGAGAAGAAATTTAATGTAATAAACAAATGAAAAGCAGTTTCATTACTGTTTTTGAAAAAAGAAAAAATATATTAGAAAGGCATTGCTTGTGATTCTGCTATTAAAAGTTTGGTTTTTAACCTCATAGACCAAGAGAAAAACTTCAGTAAGATTGAAATATGATAATTGTTCTAGATAGCTTTAGCGTTTGCAGTGATGCTTTCATATAGCCAGAAACCCTGTTGGAAGTCGTAACAAGGCTTCCAAAGCACTAATAGAATACTTCAGCTGTTAAAAGTTGGGCTTAAAATGAGTTATCTTATTTGCAGTCACATGAAAATTCCCTTAAGAATCGCTGGACATGAATGTGAAAAATCTCTTTCTTTTTTCAGTATTGCTTATAATGAGATACAAGTTAATGTTTTGTTTTAGGTAGCTGAGAAGCATAGCGAGATGCAAAGTCTGTTTCATGCCCAATTTAGAGAAGCTTAAGTGTAATTTAGAAATTTATTAGAGCACTGAATTTTTTTTTAGGTAGCTACTGTTTGCAAATTAACTTTCATTTTTTGAGCAAAATCAATATGAGTCACTTGAATGTTTTCCAATACCCTGATACCATTTTTCTTCTTGCTTGGCAGCATAAATTTGAATTTTTTTTAAAGCTATTTTAAGATATATTTGTTAGCACGAATTAAGCACATTTAAAATTTTCCTGTGCAATGCTGAATTTAGCATGTGTCCAGTTGGAGCCTCACAAAACAGGGCAGAGTAATCTTCATACCTGATCAATTTCCACAGAAGAATGAATAGGCCATTTCTTTCTGGTAGTTGTCTTATTGCACATTCGGTGCTTTGCTTAAAGTAATGCTGTAGAATTTGTATTGGGAACAGTAGAGCTCTGTTGCAACAGTGCTGTCAACTCACCATCATAAGTTTCTTCATTAAACTACAAATCCAAAATCCCTTCTGTGACTTTGTGATCTTTGTAAATGTAACAAACTACTGAGAATGGGCTTTTTTATGGTAATGCTGACACAACCCAACCTGTAGCAGTGAAAAGACTGTGCTATCTGAAAGGCTGTTTAGTGAGTTTCAACTAAGCACTCAGTGCAAAGGAAGAGTTGTGTGCCATGCTGAGACTTTGCAGCCCACCCTTGTATGTCAGTGATTCTTCATCCCACCGCAGGCTGCTGTCTGCAGGCAGGATGGGAGATGACTGAATTGAAAGGTTTCTTAAATGCTTGGCTTTCTGCAGGGAGCATAGCATTGTGCATCCTTTATGTCATTTGCCCAATTAAAGCCTCAATTATAATATATGCAAAGCTAACTGGCTCTCATCTATTTTTAATGCAGCAATTTCAGCTGGGCATATAAATTAAAAAGAAATACAGGAGCCGAAAGGAGCAGAGAAAGGTTACAGCATTGGTTTAACTAGTTAAACATTGTTTGAAAAATGCCTTGTGAAGTAAGTTTGATTAAGTAAGAGAGCAAGTTTTACTGAGCTTTCTGCATTTGGTAGGAAGATTTATGAGAGAAGGCTGAATGTTGCTCTCAGGAAGCCAGAGTTCCCACAGCATGCAGGAAATCATGTATTTTTCTGTAACACTGAAGCAGGCATTCTGCATTGAAAGGCGTATCTGTGAGTCACCAATGTGCTGAGGAAGCGCAGCTGGGATGATAATCCAGACCACTGTCATTTTGCTCCCTATAAAAATAGAAGAGAGTCAAAGATGAGCTTACGCTCTTTGCCAAATTTCTTTCCTTGAACTGAAGATTCAAACAAGACAATTGGTTTTAATCTGTAACTTAACAGAATTGTTATTCATCTTTTCCTCCCTCCGACACTTCTCTAGGTCTGTTTTTTTTTTGTTTTTTTGTTTTTTTGTTTTTTTTTTTTTAATGAGGTACAGTGTTTGATCTGAAAAACTGGCTTCTTAAATGTTTACTGAGCTGGTTTTTACTGGGTGCAGTTGCCATACTGCTGCAGTCTCTGTCTATGTACCATTGCTGACGTCTGACAACACTCTCGCCCTGCACCTATAACAGAAACTCAGATTTGAGACTTGTTATTTCGGGTCTGCTTTTATAGTTACTCTTCAATTTACGAAATGTGAACATATATTATTACAGAAATTCCAGAAGATCATGTTCTGGCTGGAAACCGTAAAGTAACTTTTTTTCGCTCTAATTTCTCTCTGCTTACATTTTGTAGGCATTGCAGCGAAAGATTAATAGCTTTTAATGCCGTAACATTTTTTAACTAATTGTCCTATGAAATAGCCTTTTTTTCCCTTAAAATTGCATAATGTGGAATTTGCTGTACAGCGTGCAAGCAACAGGCTTGGCAGCTTAGAGCCATCTGTTCCTGGGAGGATCCAGCCCTTAATTTTTTGAGAGGGAAGTCCCTCCATGAATTTACTGCCTCACGTGTCTTTGTCCATCGAATGGAAGACTCGAAATAGAAACCTCTTAAGAAAGTGGGTAAAATAGATAAGTCAATAAAACAAAGTTCTTGAGCTACAGGCTATGTTCTAGAGAATTTGAATAGCTTTCTCAAAGTTTCAGGTGTTCAAGTGACTGTTGTTGTTTTTTTTTGTTTGGTTGGTTATTTTTTTTTTGTTGGTTGGTTTATCTTTGAGGAATTAAACAATGTTGAATTTGCAAGGATACAGAATTGAATATCCTGAAAATGAGCAGATACACTGCATGTGGGATAGGTGCATATGAGTACCCATTTCTCTAGCAGAAAGGACAGAAAGGAGTAATGTCAGAGATACCAAACATTTATCTGTGTTGTTGTATTATCTGTTGTATTATGATACTGATTTGATGATGAAATAGGAGCAGTTGATTAAAAAGAATTATAGCTAACAGTTTAAGTGCTTGCCCATATATACTTGTCAGAGAAATGGTAATAAGAGCAAGACTGCATCTCAGAAAGTTTTAATATTGCCATTAAATTGTTCAGTGTAAAATTATTATCTTCCAGTAAATGTGCTTAATTTGCTAAAGCTTTTCCGCATACGTTTTGAGGTTTTCTCTCTTGTGGTAATAAGTTGTCAGCTTTTTATTATTTCTTACCTTTTCACACATCTTTCTTTCCCCTGATTCACCTCAGATCAAAAAGGGCCTTCTTTTTCATTTTTCTCCTGTAACAGTGGAAGTTCAGTGCTATTTACCTTAATTTCCAACTATATGAGACCAGAAGTTGAATACAAGTTCATTTAATCTACATTTAATGCTAATTTGCAGTATTAATGTGATAGAAGTTAAGTTTTGAACCAGTAAAGGCTTTATAATTGCCTTGATCCATTCTAAATAAACCCTAAATTACTTGGATTAACACATTAGATGTGTTTTACCTTGCAAAGACCCTCTGGAGGATAAAAATGGCAGAGAGGAAAAAGGTATTTTTCTGGGAAAGCACTTTAGTGCTGTATGGCTCACCCTATAGAATGTAGGTCCATGCTTCGATTAAAGTATACTTTAAATACATTTTCTGGCTCAGAGCTATAGACAGCAAAACATGGAGTGCATACAGTAAAGATTGAAAGGAGATTGGAAAAATAGGGAAACTATAATGAAGTCAGGAGAGGAAATGGATTTTTTTTTTTAGAATTATGAATAGTATCTGTTATATTAAAAGAACAGGCAATCTTGCTGGTTCAAGTTTTCAAAGATTAGATCCAGCTTCAATACACGTTGTTTCTGTTTGTCTTTTTCTACTGGGGAAGACAGAGACCCTTAACTGAAAATTAGCTGGGAGTTGAGGAGCAGATTACAAACCTGAACATTTGTTAAATGTAAGAGAAGAAAATCAGATTTTTCTCTAGCTAAATATAATTGATATTCACACAATGCTGCTTCTGGAAATTTTGTGGCAGGCATCAACTCAGTTGACAAAGTTTTAATATTTATTAGATGACTGGCAGCATCTCATTTTGCAAGGTAGACGTCATGTTTGGCTGTCTGTTAAATAAAGTAAAATTAAAAGGATGTTCACAGTTGATGTGACTTTGCTTTTAGAAGCTTCTCAATGAATTTGTAGTTTTTACAAGATGCCTTTGAAACAGTGCTTGAAGAGTTCATAAATGGATGCCAGTGGATTTGCTGCTGACTGAAGGATACACTGAAGAATACTCATTTTACTTGGTCGCCTTCCCCTTTTTGAAGATGTTTTTCTAATCTCAAGTATACTGGAGCACTATTCAAGGCATCTTGCATGATTTTATCCCAGTACTTGGCTGGTTCGATGTCGGTATGCAGTATGTCATCTCTCTTGAATAAAGGCATCTGTGAGCATGTGGTGAGCTCTGTAGGTGGCTTCAGCTTGAAGAAGCTGCATTCTTTCAGGTGGGAAATCAACCTGTCAGGCTGAGTTATGGAAACATGATTAGTTTGCAGAGTTCATTAAATGAAAACTTTTGCAGCTCTGGGTTCCCATTGCTCACTGTGTTTGTTGTAGTGAAACAATCCAGTTTTTCATTCGCTGAGTAGAATACCATGTGTAGGCCCAGCGGGAGGACATTCCAGATTTCCCGTTGATTTTCTCTACCAGAAAGCATTTTTGTGATTTTGTTGGTGTTGCATACAGTATTGTCAGTTCTCCTTTGTCTTGCTCTCTTGCTTTTGGGTATATGCATAAAGTGGCATTTGGATAAAATGTGGAAGACTGTTGTGTAACAGAATATCTCAGTCAGACTATTTCGGTTGCCCCTAAGATATTTTAAGTCAGTACAGAAAATGAGTAATGATACCTACTTAGATATGTGACATTTGCAATTGAAAAGGGTTGTGTCCTCCACAAGAATCTTCCTTCCAGAATATGGTGCCAGATTTGATGAAAAGGATCTCTCTGGCTCCAGATGTTGCTGTCCTTCACTATTTTGAGCAGTTAAGGAGCTCCACAGGTTGGAGTCATTATAAATTCCACTCGCTGACAGCAAGGGATGAAATCTGGTACCTCTTTACTTTTATCATTGGTTCATTGCTCTTTGTCCCCTTTGTTTCCACCTCCTCATTCTTGTGCTAGTCCTTAGTGAATGGGAGAATGTGGTAGTAGGAAGGGCTGCAGGGTCTGGCATCGGCCCACCATATCATAGCTGTTGTTGAGGTCTGCAATAGCACAATTTGGAAAGTCTTTCCTATGAGAAGTGTTCATTCAGTGTTCCTGCCTTTTCCATTTTGTTGTCAGTAGTATTATCAAAATAGATCCATATAAACTCAAACTATTCAGGCTTTTGAGGGCACTTGAATACTTGTTTGTGTGACATGGGCATTCATTAAGAGTCAGTTGTGTTCCTTTCATCTGGGGAAAAAAAATCGTTCCTTAAAAAGGTTTTTGAAGAGGGCAGGGTTCTTTCTATCATTATTTGTTTATACGTTTGTAACCCAAAAGATTTCTTCCTAATGAAAAGTATAATGTTCCGTTAAGCTAGAAATGGCCACTCCTCACTTAAAAGCAAACTGTTATCAGTGAGGTATAGATTCATCTTTGAGCACTAAGCAATATGCTTGAAAGGTTGTGCAGTTCTGGCTAATACAATAGCTGTGCTTCACTTGCCTTTCAGGAGGAAGATGGAAAAGGTCAATGGGGTACAATTGCTGTACTGTTATATTTACAGATAAAGTGCCAGATAAGACAAAATTTATAAAAGAAACATCATGAGCTATCCATGATTAATTTTATGTTTTCTTTTTAAGCTGCTGTCTATAGATAATTGGTTAACAGCTTAAAGATTTGTCTAATAAATGCCTACAGTAAATGGAGCTGAAAACTCAGAGAAATGGCCCAATTTGCTCAGTTTTCAGAAGAATAAACTGGTTTGTCAGCCAGTTGTACGTGATTCTGATTAATTGATCACAAGCGATAGCCCACTGTTTCTTAAATGAGTGCATTCATCTTCGGAAGTGTCCTATAAAAATGCATATTTGGTACATTGTCTACATTATAGCTAAGGTAAACTTGTGCTATATCCTTCAGGTACCGTTCCTTCTCCTCATTAATTTTTATCTTGAGCTGGGTTTAAAGCCTTTTAAAATTAGATAACATGGCAATACATGAACACTGAGCAATGAGTCTGTGAGGGGTACTGTTTAGCATCTTCAGCATAATAACGTGCAAGACTGAAAAAATAACCTCTGTTGAATCTATTTTGGAATATTTTTAAAAGAGAAGAACACACAGCTTGAATACAATACAAGCACGTAATCCCTGACAAATCAACTTTTTCTTTAGTGACACTGTTCACTGGATGTAAATTACCTCTAGTTTATTTTATTGTATTTTCTTTTAATATGTGAGAAACATAAATTAATAACTATTGTTTTTCTCAACATCCCTAAAGAAAACTTTTTTCCCTTCCTAAGTATACATGATTTGGAGTTAATAAACTTCCCACCCAAGATTGGTAAGATGGGAACTGAAATCCTAAATGCCCGAGCCTATTGTGATTCATTCTTTGGGAAATAAAGGGCAAATGAAAGCATCTAAAGGGTACCCATGATCCATAAATGCATGCAGTAGCAAGTTATCCAGTCAGTCCCTGGAAAAATCTCTGATTTTCTCTCAGTACAACATCATATTTCACAGAAGTCTCAGTAGGTTGTTCCTAAGAAATTGAGAAAAATATGTCTAGAAAGTTGAGACCTTTTTACATTGACTAAGGATAAGTGTTGTGTTAGACAGCCTGACGGCATCTTTATGACAGCGGTGTAGGGAGAGCTCAGATGTAACGTTAGATCAATATGAAAGCTGCCAGGGTCTGGCGAAGGAAACCAGGGGACACATTGCCGTCTTGTCTCTTCTGCCTGTTGTACAGCTCATACAAATCAAAGCACTGGGACAGTGACAAGTGATGTTTCTATTCCTATCGATCTCGGCTGAGTGAACAGTCCTGAAGGAAATCAATGTCTTCCAGAGCCGGGTGTCCTGTGCCTGGGTTTCAGGCACATCATAAGCTTCATCAGTATGGACGGTGGAAATGGTTCGAGGCTGGGCTGATACCTCTGCTTCGGTGGGAGCTGGGGGGGGAAGCTGCACGTGGGTTCTGAGCATTGGTGTGCCTGGCCCTTTGTTCTCCCATGTGGCCTGAAGGCAGATATGCCACTTGATCACCAAAGCCAAATTTGGAGAAGTTAAAGGCCCAGCTCCCAGAGTAACACACACACTGTGGAAATTCAGGGTGGGAAATGGTGAAGCTGTGCTTCTTTTGGAAGTGGTATGTTGGCTTATATCAGCTGATTGTTTCCACAGAGATTTATTTATCAGCAGAGGTTGCATATTATGATGTTTTAGAAGTGCTTCATATTGTAAGTAGGTAAGCAAGTACACCTCCTGCAGAGCTGCTCCCAGCAGCAAGGTGGTTAGTTAGCCTCACCATTACAGGTAGTAGGAAGATTTATTTTATTTTATTTTTCTATTTTATTTTATTTTTTTATTTTATTTTATTTTTTTTCAAATCAAACATCTTTTCAACTGATTTTTTTCTTTCTCTCACAAAAAATTGAACTGCAACAGCTTGAGTCAAAGCTGAGGCTGAATAGTGGCTGACTTGAAAACTTCCTGGCACAGTTTCCCAGTAGCAGCTCTCTGGCACATCTGATCATATGGGGCTCAGACTTTGCTGTTTGAATCCTTCACAGCTATAGCAGAACAAGGCTGCCAGGCACCTGTGCTCACTGCATCTGCTTTGAAGAAGTTTCACTAGTAGGGAGCAAGTTTCCAACCGATGGAAGAAGAAGATCTATGGAATATTTGCGTGTTACCTTAAGATATTTTGTATTTTAATTAATAATGGCATTTTTGTTATTCAATTTCAGGTGTTTTGAGGAGGAATAGTAGGGAGTATTATAATGTGCTGGCAAGGAAGACAGACATTTGGTCTTCTATTTTTCTGCTTGCTAGCAGCCAAGAAGAATGGAGTTTTATATTTATTTAAGGGGCTAATTAATATTTGATAGACAAAATAAGTGCAATTTTCCATACAGGCTATCCAGAGAACAGATAAGATGATGAAACAATTTTATGTCTTAATTTTTTACCAATCTCTTGAACAATTTCATTTAAAATGTTGGTAGGTTGTGCAGCATAGAAACTTGTTTACATAAAACTGAGAAATTTTCCAAACATTTTTACAGTGTTGTTTCATGCTGAGGCCACAATGAGTAATCTGAAAATATCAGATCTATCTTTCCTGATTAATCTGCTTGATTGTCTTCTGCCTAAGTCATCAGGATTTTCATTCACTGTAAATCCTGCTTTTAGGAAAATGAAAGGAGCAAAAAACCCCACTCTACTAGCCTACAGAGATCTAGGTGGGACTAAGATATTCACATAACATGCAATTTAAGTAGTTATTGTGGAAAAAGAGAGAGTGAAGTGTATGATGCTAATCCTACTTTATAGTGGTTTACATTCATTTTGCACTGTTCTAAATTGCTACATGTCATACAGCACAAGAAATCCAGCTGACATACCAGCAGTGCTAAGCAGAAATGATCCTGCTACATACAGTTTCAGAACTGATAACATAGTAAACTGATAGTCGTATATTTTGCAAGTTCTACAGTAGCTGAAATGGAGTGTGTGATTGACACCATTTCTTCTTCACTCCTATCACTGAAATTGAAAGATATGAACTGTTGAATTTTGAAGCATATGAGGACATCTGTCACAGTAAATCTATTTTTGAACGAAGTGTCTGTGCTAAAACTGCAAAAGTCTGCCAAAGTATGTGTCTCATAAATTGCATGGTCTGTTCCATTAATAATGTCTGTTCTGATGGGTTACAGTGATAAAATGTTGTCTTCAGGACACAGACATTAAAGACTTCGCTTCCCTTCCCATCCCATACTCCAATTGTAGTCAAAACAAAGAATCTTTTCCTTCTTTGTTTGTATGTTTACTGACTGACTATACAGTCACTTCAGTTCTACTGGTTATTTGTATTAAGTGCATGTAGCATTTCACTATTTCCTATGTGCACTAAGATAATTTTCATTAGATAGTCAAACATAAGAAGTTAACCTATTGCCAGAGGTTTGTATAGCTGATTTTCAGGGCCTCCAAAAACTCAGTTTAAGATCTAGCATGTGTAAATAATAAAGTGAAGGCAGTGAAAAGTTAAGTTGCAGCTGGCAAGTGCGAATAGAGACTTCTCGGCTTCCTTGCTCCATCTTTGACTCCCTGCTTAACCTTAGGCTCATTATTCATCCACTTCATGTTCCAGCTACCACAGATACAGAATAAGAACAATACCCACTTGCATCAATCTCACAGATGTGTAGATGAAAAGTGACAGAAAACAGAAAGTAATATTATTTATGCTTCCCATTTATTTTCCATGGTTGCAGGTTTGAAAGCCTCATCCCAGCCCCTGGGTACCCGCCATCTGAGCAGTCCTGTGCTGCTCCAATGACTGTCTAGTCACTGTCTTCAGTGCTAAAGCTTTTGTGATGGTCTCTTTGTTCTCTACTGAAAAAATAACTAAAAATGTTGCTGTTTCACTAATGTTCTGTAATGGCAATCAAAATCATTCTCTCTCCGACATTCTTTTAAATTTTTCTGCCTTAAGGTATCTATTCAGGCAGTTAATGGTTTGGTTTTTTTTTTCTTCAGTAAAAAGCTGAGGGTAAAATGTCATTCCATTGACACAGATTTGAGAAAGACAAACAGGTGGCCGTTTATGAAATGCTTTGTATGGGACAAACCCACTACTGATTTAGAGGGAGAGATTCCACATAGAAGAAGATGGCCTGGATTGCAGCTGTGAATGTTAAAATCTCCTCTCCTGGGTGCTACCTCACTACATATTTCTAAATATCACTCTGTTATGATATAATATATTCAGAAAATTTTGTTACTCATGCTACTAAGATGAACTTTAGATGTGAAGTTTGTACACATATGCCTTTTAATCTTTCATAAATAACTAGTAGAGTGCACTTGTTTATAAAAGGAGATCCTGAGGATTATAGCATCTACTTTTTCTAGGTTTTATGTGAACATAAAATATGTATTTTAAAACTATTTATGGGATCCAGTATTCCTATAACTTAGTCATTTGAAATATATTTAGTTCTTATTTCCAATTTACTTCTGACTAGTGTAAAATAATAAGATACCTTAGGGCATCAGTATCCTAATAAAATTTCTATGAATGTTTTTTGATGAGTGAATAGGTTTGAATAGCAACAGATGACTAATTTTAAAATTGGAATGTTAAAAAGCTTTATTCAATGAGAGTATCCTTTTTTATATCTAATATGTTCTTTTGGGAGACAGACATTTTCAATCTTGGAATTTTTTTTGCTTGTTGTAAAGAGGGCAGTTACACAAGTTTGTGTTTCTTTGCATCAGAAGTGTCTCACTCTAGAGAAAGTGAATAAGTCAGTAGTTTTCCCAGTGATGTTCAACAGTGTTTAATGGATAATTAAATACTGTTAACATAATTGTCAGTTATAATTGTGTCTATAAACAAGATCATTTAATAGTATTTTAATATATATATATATATATTTATCCTTTCCTCTCGGGCAGCGTCTTTTCACCTGTTTTTAGTGGTCCCACTGGTAAATAATTCCAGAAGAGTGGAGAGGGTATCTTCTAAGTCAATATGGGTCTGGGGTTTTGTGGTTAGTTTTGGTTTTGCAGATTTTTTTAAAATTTTTTTAATAAGTTCTGTCTTCAGTTTTGGAAAGGCTAAATCACTGGAATTGTAAGTAATAGTTTAGATGAACAATAACAGTTTTCAGCAAATTTGAAAGTCTGTATGTATGCGATTTTCAGCACTCATTCCACAGTTTTCTCAACTTAATTTCCAGGTTATCCTGTGGGAATTAAAAAGCTAAGAAAGAAGTAGTTCTTAGTGCTGTCTAATTGTAATCTTTTTAAGGGTTGTCCTAGAATCCAGGAAAATTGCGTTAGCATATTTCTAGGCATTTTTGATGATAGATTTAAATATTTGGTTTCAGCATCTTGCTTGATTTAAGAACTTTCTTTCTCATTTAATGTGATTCAGAGTAGGTTTTTTCATTCATGGGAGAGTAAATCTTCTGTGCTTTGTTTCTATAAAGTAGTTTGTTCGAGATTCTAATGTGAGGAATCTCTGATGTCAGGATAATGATTTGGGGGTAAAATGCTTATTTTGATTATAGGTGGCTATATGGTTGAAGTAATAACAGCATTATTATAGATCTCAGTTTTTTCATTTTTTTTTTCTTTTAAAGATGAGAAGTAATAATCTCATGAGTCTTATGGAGAAGTTTCCAACTGAAGGTTTTTGTGTTTGATTTCATGTCTCTCTTGGATCCTTGTTTAAGAGCTGAATCCCTCTCTTTCTTCCTCAGTTCCTTATCTGTGGCATTGAGCTCTAAAATCTTGGGGATGGTAATAGGTTCATCATAAATCATGCTGTTACTGAATTCTTTTTAATGTGAATAATATTGAGTTGTTTCTTTTCTCTGTTTTCTTTTGCTTTTTTTGTGGATATGTGAGCATGTTCTTTCCATATGCAGTTTGCATAAAATGTAGATTTACCTGACTCCAGCCACCTTGCATAGCTTCTTAAAAATTTCTGTGATTCTAGAAAGCGCTGTGACTATACAAGTGTTATCTTCATTTTCAGAAAGCTAGAATGTTGAAGTTCTTAATGCATCGGTGAAAAGCTATTCACCTAACTTAGAACTGAGGTGATTTTTAATCTTCATGTGCATGATATACCACAAATAATCTTCATCAGAATTAGAGTAGTTCATTTTGACAGGACCTACACAGATCATCAAGTCCAGGTGCCTGACATCAGGGCTAACCAAAAGTTAAAGCACTTTAATGAGTATATCATCCAAACTTCCCCTGAGCACTGACAGGCATGAGGTACCAACCACCTCTCTAGGAAATGTATTCCAGTGTTTGAACATCCTCATGATAAAGAGATGTTTCCCAGTGCCCATCTGACCCTCCCTGGCACAGCTCTGTGCTGTTCCCACCCTGCCGTCAGTTCCCAGGAGCAGTTCCCATCAGTTCGCATGACAGTTCCCTCTGCATCCCCTATTCTGGGCACTACAGAGAGCAGTTGAGGTTGTCTCTTGGCCTCCTCCAGTCTAAGCTGTCCCATGTACTCGGCCTCTCCTCACATGAGATACCTTCCAGCCCTGTTACCAACTCTGCTGAACTCTTCTGGACATATTCTTTATAGCAAGTTTGGAGAGACTGATATTAATCTTTAGAAGTTAACAGCCTCTGAAGTTTGAATCTTAGTGTTGTTAGATATTCTTAATGTGTTAGAAGATCTTGAATTGACAGTTTCAGTACTTCAGCTCTGGCATGAATAGCCAAGCAATCTGTTTTTCCTGATGGAAGGAGTGGATGGTGTTAGATTAGAAGTTAGAGAGTGATCTCCTGGAAGAAGTAATTGTGCTCAAGCCCAGTTTGAACACACCATTGTTGGAGTGGAGTGGTTGCCTCTCTGCATGGAGGGCTCCTGCCAAGCACTGCACACAAGCCTGCTGCAGCCATGGCTCAGCTTGGCCACACAAACACAGCATGCCTTTCTTCAGATATGGCCTTGCCAAAGAGAGTATGTTAGCATCCTTATCTTTGCTCCCCCAGCTGAGAAACAGCAAAGAGCCCCTGGCTTGGAAGGGGCTCATGATCTGACATTTGTGGGCTTTTGCAGATTCCTATCCTACCAAAGCAGATGGTTCCTGAGATCATTTTCAAAAATGATATGCTGGTCAAAAATAGTTACCTTGCATAAATTCCAGTGATAAGACACATTTCTTAACAGCCTCTAGCAGTCAATATGGTTGTAACTTTTATAGTGTGGTTGCATTTGATATGCTTAAATGAGTGTGAAGAGGCCTACAAAAGCAATATTTAGTGGCAGACTAAAGGACATTATGTCAGACTTGTGATACTAGAGCATTGTTCAGCTACAGATGTAGACCTTTACCACTGAATTCCATGAAGTGCAAGTTTTGTTTGTTTCTCGATTCCTTGTAGGATAAATGTTACTGACGCAGCCAATAATATAATAGTGCTCATCAGATAAAGACCCTTGTGTTTGTCTGCATTTAAGCACCACAGTACAGTAGACTTCATAGTCTCCAAAGTGGTTTAATACAGTCTACGAAAATGACTGTAAATGCCAACATGGTATATCACCATAGTACTTCATTTGTGTCAGGGAAGGCATATTTACAAGTTAAATATTTAACCTACCCAGAATCTGTATTTGGCATTGATTTCAGCAGATGTTTAGAATGAAAAGCACATTATGAATGAGATCCGTCTTGCTCTGTGACTGCTCAAAAAAATGTCTCTTTCATTAATAGAAGAAAAATACTATTGTTTTATAAATCTGACAAAAATTTGGGTTGTTTTGCTGTAGATTACATGCGCTTCTTCCTGTGCATGATATCCTTTAAGACCTATGTCAGCGCAGTGGTAATAGAAACCCGAGGACAAGAAAAAAAAAAAAAAAAAGCATCAGTCTTTTTGGATTCCTTTTTCTAAACATACATTGTTTCATTGTTCCATTATTATTTTTTCCTTTCAGCACCAAACCTGAGATCTTACTATACCGTGTGATTTGTTGCATTGGCAGTCTCTCAGTGTAACAAGGACATGCACCACATTTTATCCCCTCCCTGAATTACATCAATATAGAATAGATTGCTTTAGGTTACAGTTGAGTGGAATTCTCTTTAAGTAGTCTAACTGGTGGAAACTCTATTTTAATAGCTGGTAACTAGTTGGAACATGGTAATTCACATGTTTTATGTGCACATGTCATCATGTACATCATGTATCTTTTGCTGAAAAGCCAATGCTGATTTAAAAAAAAAAAAAAAAAAAATCATCTGAAAAGTATCTTACCATGCAGTAGTTCCTATGGGAGAGAGTGCTGTTGATCGTTATTCTTTCTGTGAACATGCACAGCACCCAATAGCCACGTGGACAGATATTATCATGCAGGTATATGCGAAGCAGCAAAGCCATCTGAAATGAAACCATGATGTTTTAGAAACCTTTAAATTTATATTTTACATGGCCTTGCTCCAGCTGACTTTAGCGGGCCCCAGGAGCTTTCTGATGTAAATGCTTGATGGAAAATTAAGTCTTCAGCTGAAGCATCAGAGTAGTCGTCCTTGTGTCAGATGTAAAATACATGGTATCAAGGGGGCTGTACTAGTTTCAACCACTGACTGCTGGTATGGACTAGGGGAAAGCTTTTAACCTCTTATTTTCTTTTAAAGCATTTATAAAGATGCTGTGATGGTACCTATCCTAGCTACTATCCTTACACACTCAGAATGATAGGAATTTTGATCATTTTGGACTTAAATATGAACGTATTAAAAAAAAAACGAAAAGTGTGTGCCCATATTGAGTTGTGAGTCTTGCTTGGTTTGCTGATAAGGATTTTTGGTTTCCTGCTGAAATGCAACCTTGCCTTTAGAGGGCTAAGAATATAATCATTTTTTCCTTATTAGGAAAGATAGAGGCAGAGGGTAGGAACTCGGTGAGAATTCAGGCATGGACTATTGCTTTCAACATCTGTGGAATACAGAGTCTGCATTTTCTTCACGTGGGATTTGCAAAGCTGTGGAAGTGCATACATGGCAACATAGTTGTAACTCTACCCTTGGAGATTTGGCTTCTGCTTCTTAGAAATAGTATTCCAGAGCTCATTTACAGCAGAAAAGTAGGCTGCATCTCATTGAAGCACTGTGGTGTTGAAGGCATTTTCCCCTCTGAAAATTTCTTATTGGAGGTATTTACTTAACAGCCCTGTGTTAAGGATTACATTTCACACCCCTTTTTCTCTTGCTTATACATTTAATTTGGCAGTGGGGACAGAGTTTGGTTTGTTAAGTTTTACCTTAATCTCTGGCAGAAATGAGGAGCCTTACCTCTGCACACAGAATGTGCCAGGGAAATAGCACATTTATCACTAAAAATGTTCTGTACCTAGGATCTCAGCCTTATCCCCACACAGTTTTGTATACTAGACTTGGATGAACTATTTCTGAAATTTTTGAAGGCATTTTCCTTGGTGGGTGTAGGTTTTCTTTTCTGCATCTGTGTATAATTTACATAATCTTATCTGTATATGTCCAAAGTCATATTTCAGCATTTTTGGGCATACGTGTATGATCAAATGGGATTTGATAAAGTTGTTTTGTGTAAAAGGATAATGACTTCTCTCAAAGTTCAACTTCTGGTCATATGAGGTTTGTAATGCTTTTGCTTTTTAAGGAATAAAGTGTGACACGGAGTGCAGCCTACCGGCACAAGATTTTGCTTTGGAAGCTAATTTGTTTTGGAAACTTGAGTGATTTTCTGTGACCCAGCATGGTACATAGTTCTGTAACTTTACCAAGTGGTAAAAGGTTAAGGGAATACATGCTTTTTTGCATCATCCATGAAAGCATGCAATTTCTGACATTTGACCATGAAGGTGAATGTTAGAAGAATTAAAATAAAAGAATTTCTTATAAAACATTGAGAGTTTAACAAGTACCTTATGCACAGGAAGAGTGCTTCATAGATATGCTCTTTAAATATTAGGAAATAGCATTCTACTACCAGGATGTGACATCTCAGAGGCATGTGTGGGCCTTATCTGAAAGCAGGGAAATGGGTAGAACCAGGTGGCTAGCCAAGGACCCAGGCTTGTGTGAGTGATGATGGTAGCCTCTGTTATTATTATTTTTATTTAGTATTGATTTTTGTTTTTTTCTTTTCTGAATAGTAAAGCTCTTTTTCTTGTTTCCCGTCATTTCCATGTTTGGCAGACAACATGCTTGGCCTGGGAGTGCAAATTCAAATCCCATGATGTGAGTAGCTATCCCTGGCAGTTCCTCTCCAGGGCCTCAGTGGTGAGCTTTTCCCTGTGAATGTGCAGTTCTTATAAGGCTACTCCTCACTTTTCCTTAAAGAAAGGGCGTTTGCAGACACCAGGTTATAGAAAAAGCCGCTCTCTTTAGCACTCTTAAGACATGTAAGGCACGCCTGGCTTTGAGAAAAGTCGTGATGTTCTTAACCCTCAGAACCTAATTATGTAGTGCGGCTCAATGTATCTGCAGAGATGTTTAAGGAAAGTAATAACTGCCTTTTATTCCTGAACAAAAGCCTGACTTGGAAGAAAGGGGAGGAAATAAAAGATTTTTATACAGAATATTTGAATAATCAGGTCAGTAGGAGATGGCACATGGAAGATACCTTTTAGGCAATTTAGGTACTTAAGCTCACGAGTTATTATTAAGCCACTAAATGAGGACCTCGAAGAGCAGTGTTGCATGAGATTATGTGCAAGGATCATTTCCCGCACTTTATAACTCTGTCACTTACTGACAGAAAAAAAGAAGAAACTTTCTCTTGCATGGCTAAAAGTTTGGGCTGATTAATGTGACGTGGGTGCCCTACTGGCATGATATATGAAAACCTCTCTTCTTCTGATGAACTTCTCGTTGTTTTGCAAGAGGTTTGATGTATTTTGAGCAAGTTTACATTCTGCTTTGTGACAGCTTCGGTGCCCAGGCAGGAGAGATAAATTGGGGATGGCTGGCAGTGAAACCTTAACAAATGTGCTGACATCCCAGCTGAACCACAGGCATATGATGTGATTGATTTTTTGGCCCCGGGAGGATGCAAAGACTTGCTGTCACTTGAGTCCCTCTGCTCTAAAAGCCTCCAGAGATAAGAATTTTTAATTGATGATTAACTGATAATTAGCTGAACAAATCAGTGCTTTTCTCACTCAGCGCTCATGCTTCTTTTGCAGACTTTGATCATTTCCTCTCACTATTGTACTTGACACAACAGGCTCAGGTGTTGGTATATGCAGTCAGCACTTTCTCTCCTGTTTCCCTCTAACATAATTCAAATGTCTGCAGCCTGCTCTATCACTTCTTTTCAGTCGTATTTGGCAGGCTGATTTCTGAAAATAAATAAAGAAGAACTAAATAACTACTGCTGGAACCTGCCAGTGCTTGAGGTAATGGCCACTATGAAGGAAATTCTTGTGAAATTTCCTATTTTTTTTTCTAATGTTTAAATTGCTCTGGTTATCCTATAACAGCAGTCAGCACTCAAAGTAGTGTTCATTTATTATTATAAAAAGATTATTAAATTTTTCCTAACATCCGATAAAGTTAAGGAGAAACCCTAAACCTGGTATGCCTCCCTCTTTTACTGTTTTCTTACAGTGTGAGACATTTCTGCTCTGCATGCTGAGCTGGGAAATGGGAAAGCAGCAACTAATTCTTGAGTTTTTAGCTGTCCCTGTTCATGTACCTATTTACCTCCACTCATGTTTGCATCTCACCGTCTTGGTCCAGTTCTTTGTGATCCCTGCTTCTTTGGGCTCTTGCACAGAAAGTGGTATTAGAGAACTCCAAGTTCTATATAGGACCCAGCTTAGTTCTTGCTTCTGTGGTGAGTATTCAGCAGTGACTTTGCATCTTGGAGTCTGCTGTTTTTCTACACGTCTTTCAGAGAAGTGGTCTTTGAATTAAAATACCAGCTAAATGACACACGATAAGGTCAGCCACATTTCTGCTGATCATCTACTCCGGAATTTTGTGTCTCTGAGAGAGTAACAGGCAGCAACTCATTATCGTTCCATGTGAGTTCTTACCTCCCTTCAGTATCCTCTAGTCTGTGAAGTTTGGAGGTTTTCTTGTGGCAGCTTTTTGAAAATCAGAGCAGCAGCCCTGTGTCTGAGAAGCCTTTGATTTATTAGATTAAAATGTTGCTCAGCACTGACAGAGGCAACTTCAAGTGGTGTGCTAAGTTTTGGGAAAGCGACACAGGAAACAGAAAATATCAAGACGGCATTTTTGTCCAGATATTCATCAGATCATGACTTCATCCCAGAGGTCATACAGACTGTGAGACAGGAGTCTCAAGAGGATGCTACTGACTAGCAGGAGAAAGCATCCTAATTAGAGGAAGACATTAGTACATGCTAGTATCAAAATGAGCATCTATCTCAATTGACAGCAGGTCCCTGTTAGCTCTTCATTAATGTAAAAATACCATTTCATGGTGTTGGGCCTGCCTAACTTTATCTTTTCAGTAGCAGAAACTGTAGCTGTAGGTTTTTCTGTATCCGGACGTTTAGTATAATAGTAGTATAGGTATAATAAGAAGTTCCTTTTCCTATGTCTGAAAGGTAAGGAGCTCCCATTTATTAGTGTTATTATCTTAAAATCTATTAACTTTTTAGTCCTGACAAGAAGATACTGCATAGCTTCTAAAGGGGGGAAAAAAAAAAAAAAAAAAAGTTGCATACTTGTCATGAGGCAGAGATCAATGGCTTTATTCTCTCCTTTAAGGGGGTCTGTGTGAACTGTTCTTCATCTTTTGCTTTCTGCAGCTGCTTTTCTTCTCCTCCTGTTTGCATCACACCTGTTTACATTTTGCTGGTCAAAAGTAGACATATTTTATTACTTACAGTGTAGCAGCCTCTTCCTAAAGTAGTGTGTCAAAATGTAGTAAATAATTACTGCACGAAAAAGGAAATGAATTTTCTCTGTTTCTACTCTTAAAATAAAGGAATTTAATTTGAAAAGATGGAATTGCTTGTAATATAACCTTTGATAAAAGTTTGGGAGTTTCTAAAGTTGCTACCGTGACAAAAAAAACAAGGAAACAAAAGAAGGACTAGGGAGAGAATTTCTTCAAATTTTCCACAACAAGCAAGATGCGTATTTCAGGTGTATTTCATATAATTCATCATTCTGATATTTGTGTGACAATAATTACATTTATTTTTATATTGTAACATATATATATAAAACTTCTTTTAGTCTATTTCAGTATATGTAGCTAAGATTTTGAAGAGTTTTACTGTCTGCCATGAAAATGTGAATAGCAGACTGTAGTTAGTGTTTTGCTTGTTCTGAAATCTACCTTTAAAAGCTTACCATTTTTCCTTCATTTTTTTTCTTACTCTGTTTTTAAATCTATTTGGCAAGTGTCCAGAATGTTTTATTTAGAATAGTAGGATTAAAGGACACGATTGAAGGGTATTAGCTTGTCATAGAATTGCATCACTTGGGCAGAAAGAGGGCCTCCTCATCTCTCTAATTCATACGCATGAAAACACCAGTTCAGCATCTGCCATGACTATAAAAATAATAATGAATTTCTTTCTTAGGAAAGTAAAGGATTAACAACAGTAGCTCATGCCAGGATTAGCACGGGGAAGTGCTGAAACAACATTGCTGAACCACTTTGCCAAGGCACTTGAGTTTTAGCTGGTAGGAACAAAGCCGTTCAAGTCATTTAAATTGTATTTTGCAAGGGGAGACTCCATGGTCCCAGAACACGTGTTCTCAAGATGTGGATTGTAACAACATTTTGGTGCTTGGTGCTTGTGCTTGCTTTTCTAATGGCTGACAGGGAGCAAGGTCATTACACCTCTTTGTTTATAACAAAATCATGTCATGGCAAAGGTTGAAAGCAACAGCCGTAGATATTAAGGCTGAAAAGAGCATCGGGAGTTGTTTTTAACTTAGTTTTGGATTACAACACGATAGTATCTTTTGTTTTCCATGGTAGATCTTTGTCACATCCAACCTTGAAACCCTGTTTGAAACAGTGAGCTCACAAACTCCTTTGCCAGACTGTTACACTATCTGTTTTTAGTAGTTTTATTTTCATATTTTAAGATGTTAGTTTTAGTTTCTTGATTACAGACACTTTTCTCTTGCACTTTTCTTTTGCACTTGCCTCATGTTTTATTAATTCCTCCTAGGCTTTTATTTATAATGTTAAATTATAATTTTTTTTTCTCATTTTTTTCCCCACTAGGGAATCACTTTTAGTAAATCAGACTTTTAAAACAGATACAGATTTATTTATGTATTAACTTTTTCTCAATGCTTTTCTGGATGAAATTGGTGGCATCTCTAGTGAAAACACTATGAACTTCACCAGGTAACAAGTAGCCAAATTCCCCAGAATACTGGGTCAACGATTGGACATACCTGAGGTCAGTACTTTTCCTAAAAGAGTTTTTGTTGTCTTTCCCCTTAATACAAAAGTATTTTTGTTTAAGTTTTGATAAGAATTTTAGGTGCTCTAATTGTAGCTTCATTCTTGGTGTTGTATGAAGTTCAAAAGTACACTCCTGAAACAACATATCATTCTACGTACTGACTCTGTATGAACTTTCTTCTGCAGAAATATCTTACTGCGCAGCTTTTTTATGGACTTAGTTTAGCACTATCTGCTTTTGTTTAGCTGCCGTAGCATTATCCCAGTACATTTATCCTTCAAGTTGCCTCATAGTCCTTGAGGAATTCAGGTTCTGATCAGATGATGTTCAAGTATGTCTCTGTGTTTGTCTTTACTCTCACCTTTGTCAGTGCATGTGCTTGTTCTCTTACACTCCCATTTATCTCAGGAAATATTTTCTGTGCCGTGTTCTTATGCTATATTTCTGCAGTACAGGAGCCACTTCTCTTGTTTGATGGCTCACACATCTTAAATCCTTTCTTCTTGGTGAAAATTTCAACTGCTTATGACTGATCATCTTGTGCTCCTTTTTTCATATCAAATTCATTAGGAATACTGAATTTTACTAGTAAAATTAACCGAAGAATGTTGTTATTCTGTGCTAGGTTTCTGTTGTGGTAGCAGAAGGCTAATGGATGTGGTGCCAAAGAGTTTGCCCGTTGATTGTGGTGCCCATGAGTTTGTAGCCCAGACAGGTCATGTAGCAAAAGGGTGGAGCAGGCTGGCTCCCAGAGGGAACATCTCTCTGAGGGCTGTGCAATAGAAGTCTTAAAATCTAACAAAGGATTTCTGCTAAGTATCATAAGTTTTTCTCAGTAATTTGTGGCAACTTCATATTTCAAACACTGAAACAAGAATGTTTAGCTTAATTCAACATCAGAGAGCTAAAGGAGTCAAAGCACTAATATTGAAAATGATTGTGTTAGGATTCTAATGTTTTATATTCAGGGATATAAAGTAGTCAACAATGGAATATATATATATATATATTGTTTTTCCTAAAAATAAGAAATCCTGCAGTTACTGTTACTGTTTTTATTTAATATTACACACACACACACATCACTGTATGTGTATCTGTATATTTGTTTTTATACTTTATTTTTATATATTCATAAGGAGAAATGTATATATATTTATATACATTTATCTATAATTATATATATTATATATATATATATATTCATGTTTGTCTGGGCAAATACTAGCTAACAGGAACCATTTTAATCATCATAGATCAAGTTAATAGGAAGGAAAGAATCGATCAGATTGAGAATTATCCTAGAAGTAACAGCACTCACAAAACTTCATGTTGAAAGAAACACTGTGCTAAGTAGAAAGATGATGACTAACAGAGTATAATCAGCATCAGCATCATAGTAAGTTGCTACCTTCTGTGTTTTATTAGCTGCTTTATGTGTCATTACTGTGAGTGTGGCAGGAAAGCTGGATGGGTGTCTTGCACTTTAGAGGCAACTGTGCATATGAAGGTCTCATTTATAGAACAAGTCGGAAATCATTCATAACCACCACCTCTAAGAAAGCAAATAAAAACTGGGTTTCTTTTTTTTCTTTTTTAGAAAATTAGGAAAATATTCTTGTTTCTAATTATCCTTTAGGAAATCCTGGAAAAAATTTCTTGTAAAATAATGGCACTGGTGGAAGGAAAAGGAAATATGAGTCATGATCACAGTGCTTTTGTATGGTTCATTTTGCACTCTGGGGTGACCAGCTAACAAAGCTCATATGTATGGGATGCCCCCAGTGAGCGCCATCACAGAATCTCTGACGGGTGTGAGTTGAGGAAGAAGAGCCAAGAAATGGTGAACTAAAGAAAGAAAGACAGAAAAAATTGAGAAGTCTTGAGATACAATTGGAACAGAAAAATAGGAAAAGTTGCAACTGAGCAGTCTTGTCCTGGATATTTAGGAATTAAATAATTGAACTACCAATGTAGAATTTTATTTTATTTTGTCCTCTTTTCAAGTGTTTGATGGTATTTTCCCCAGAGATGTTTGAAAAGCCTTCTGGTTGTTTGTAATATACATATAAAATGGATTTTAGATCTATGTTTATTACCAAATTCTGTTGCCTTCCATCCACATTCCTCACTATAGACTGTATTCTGATTAGTGAAAACAGATTAATTTGATAATTGCAAAGGTATAGTTGTGCATTATTCTGATTTAATAAACTGTTATTTGGATTTAATCTTATTCTCTTGTTTAATGCATCAGCAAGCTGTGTACCTTTAGATGACGTTGCTGTTTGAAATTGATTTAAGGTAGTGATGCTCTTGTATTGATCCTGGCTTAATTTCAGGCTAATTTTGTTTTAACTGCGATTGATTAAGAAACTATTTAAGATAAGGTGATATAAATGACTGTTAAGCCATAGATGTGCAGAGAGATTTACAGTCTACTAAAGAAAATAGGTTAATGCAGACCTTCAGTTGGTCCACCTTTCTCTAGTAGTTACCTGAAACGTGGTTGGTGTCAATAAAACAGAAGAAATTGAATTAAATATGTCCACACGGCACATGGTTGAGTTGCTCTATATGTGCTGAAGCTACTGGAATAGTTTAATATATGTTGACACTGTTCTCCTTGAGTTTAGATGGGCACCTGTGTTATTGCAGCACGGGAGGTGGTTGTGAGGAGGAAAGGCAAGGACCTGCCATGAATTCAGCCCATGGTAAATGATGAATGAATCTCACACAGGTGACTTTTACAATCTCAGCTTTACACCGGCTGAAGAACATATACAAAAGCAACTGCCACTACTCATGATAACCTCTCAAAGTGTGGTTAGTTGTGTTTGGACTCTAAAGATAGCTTAAGAAAAAATAAAAACAAGAGAGGATTTTGACATGAGCTTTTGAAAGACCTTTTTTAGTATTTTGTTTTAGAAAAAGCTCTTGGTTCATTGGGAATATGTTTCATCTGGCATACAATAGGAATGGTCTTATTGTTAGCTATAAAAGTGCAAAGCTGTAGATGTAAGTGTGAAGATGTAGCTAAGAAAAGATGGTTATGCAATAGTTTATGTAGAAATTATTGAAAGAAATAAAGATACCTTAGCCAATTACACCAGTGCAATTCAATGAAATGTAGGGACTACTGTGTAGGGTGGATGGAGATGCATTGTTTTCTAGTCCAAGTCTCCTCCTTTTGATAGTGATCAGCCTGTGGTACTTCTTTTCAAGGAACAAGCTATAAAAATGACAGGAAAATAAGCAGTAATCTTTCTGTTCCTGTGTTAGCAATGTCAAAGCTCCCCTTCCTTGCAGAAGGGCCCCTGTGTCCTGCTGTGTAACGATTCACTCTCCTCCTGGTGGCTCCCAGTGAATTCCTTGTCAGTGGCAATCATCTTTGCATTATTCTGAATGCTCTCATCACTGATCTCATTTTGGAAAATTCTTCTACTGTTGACTATGGGATGAAGCTGATGAATATTTTTCTTGCAAAAGCCTGTTCAAGAATTTCCCATCCCTATTTACTGCTTGAGAGAACGATAAAGGACCTTATCGCAGGCTGAACAAAGGGGCAGGCAGGGATCTCAAGAGGTTTTTCTTCCTTTCCCCAGAGGCGAGATCAGTGTTATCTACCTTTTCCATGCTGACTGGTTATTTATCATTTATAATGTCATCATGTTCCTGTTCACTGGTGTCACCATTGGAAACAACCTTTTAAATTTTCCACAGGATTGGTTTTTATTCCCCATTTCTGTTACGTTTTCTATTCTCTTTACTTATCCCTTCACTAAGTTACTGCTTCAGGAACTTACGCTTCGCTTGGGATCTCTTGGATTCAGGGTTAGATCCCATTTTCCACATGTAGGCACCTATAGAACAAACTTTTAATAACTTACCAGTGATTTTGTATATTCTTTTTGTCAGTCCGGAGTATGCAATTAGAGAGATAAAATCTAAAGATAAAGCCAGGTCCTTACTAATCTGTTTTCACTACTCAACATTTCTGCAGTCAAAATCAGGCAAGGTAGAAGCAAATATAACTCCAATTTATTTTAATGGGAACTCAGGATTTTTAGATTGTGTCTGATTAAAAGTGCTCTGGATACCAATTCTCTGTAAATTATTTTTGCCTTGCATAACCCCCAAACGTATTATACTGCTACTTAAAACTGCTGCTGCCTGCTGCTAACAATTAGGCACTCAGTTTATCACTCCCAGGTTTTCACTGCTGAACCTGGCAGCATTTGACTGGCCGTCTTCTGTCTCCTTTCTGGGAGCCAGTCTCCAAAAAGCCAACATTAAATTTAGTGAACATGAAGACTGAATAATCATATGGATTCCTAGCAGCTCATCCAGGCCAACTCTTCTTTGCTTGAGTTGGAACTGTTTCAAGATATCTTACAAAACTAAATTATGCTAGTAATCTGGAATTCATGGAACATTTGGCTATGGAAATGTACTAACTTTTGGTTTTTTTGGTCTACTAGGAAGTGTACTGCTTAGATATTGCATACAGCATCTTTTTACTTGGGCTGTGGTATCGTTATGTGTGAGAAAGCATTCAGGTGGTAAAATGCTAATTGCAAGTAGTATCTTACTGATGTCGCTTTGTGATTATTTTCTATTATTTTTTGGTCCTCAAATATTTCCTTCCCTCCATTTATGGTCCAGTAGAAAATTCAACCTCATGCACAGTTTTACAGCACTTTTCTAGGATAGAAATCACAATCAAAAGTAGCCTTGGAAAGGGCCGTGGGTGTTTTTTAAAACATTTTGTGTGAGCAAGTTCTCTTCATAAGAAAATCTGAAGTACAAAATTGTGGAGAAAAATGGGAGAGAGAGCCAGCTGTATCCTTTTCTGAATGTTTTAGATGCAGTGATAAAATGAGTTGGTTTTACTGGGTGATAGCTGTATCACAGGCTTCTTAAACATTATTACTGCATGATTAAACCACTGTTGTTGGATATTCTTAATGTCTGAGTATTTTAGGAGGAAGATGCTTTTTATAAAGCACTTCCCTTTTCTACCAGCTGAGCCCTAACTCCTATGCTGAAGTTTTGCTGCAGTTGTGGAACAACATCTATGGGTGGAGACATTGTAAAAACATCTTGCAGAGAAAGGACTCTGTGAGAAGAATGAGATAAAAATAACCTGCTGATCTTATGGAGACTTGGAAGAGTACATGAGAGTAGAGAGGGCTGGATAAAATGTACATCTAGGAGTTGGTAATGGGATTTTCTTCACTGATGCATTCAAGAGGGTGGAAAAAAATGATAACAGTTTCAGTTGCACTCAGTATAGCAGAATTGTAGGGGTTGGAAGAGACCTCTGAAGATCATCTAGCCCATGGCTGTCCAACCTTTTGGCTTACCTGAGCTGCACTGAGTAAAGAGGAATTGTCTAGGGCCGCGTTTATCAAGGTTGCTCCGAAAGTAATGTCTCCTATTTACAACTGACGAAATGAGCACAATAACACTAATACAGCAAATTATCAGCTTCGAAACACTCTTTTTTTCAAAACAGTAACCAACACGAGCTATGCGTTTTCAGCAGAGCCGTGTACCATGTACCACTCTTGAAACAATCTGCACCAGTGGAGATGACCCACTGTCATTGTTGCCACTGATCGAAAGTACCCCAGTGCCTCACATCCACTATCTGTAACATTCAGTAAGCATCGATGAATATCAGTGGGTGCATTTTTTTTCCACATAGAGAAACTGAGTGGCACACCTTTGCTTCATCCACCCTTCCATGTCAGACACTGTTGTGTCTGACTGCCCCTCTGCTGGCATCTGTTGAGTGGCAACAAAATGTAATGGAATATTGGTGGGAAGGTTCAACCTCTACTGCTGTGCCACCAACATCTACCTCCGATGGAGGATGTTGATGTAGGCCAACATAGTAAAAATAGGAGGTATTACTTTCAGAGCAGCACTCATAAAATATATAATATAATGTAGTTGATATATGTAAGTAACAAAACTTATAGTAATTTTTAATATTTTTAATTAAAACAAAGAGAGCAACAAAGCATAAAACTACTGGAATATGTGACCTTGTTTTTGTGAAACTAATGCCTCAGTCTGGTTAGATGGTGGTGGTTGCAACTTAGTGAGCTCTCAAGGTGTTCATCAGAGATATTTGATGACATTTTATTCTTCCTGTGCTTCATCCTTCAAAAATAATTTTTAACTAATATATGTGCTATCAGAAAGTGATGAGCAAGGCATGACTGTGAGGTGAGGGGTATTTCTCTCTGGGAAAAGGGGGGCTTATAAAAGTTTGGTGAGGAGACATGATCAAGTTTTTGCTTGCCACTCAGTGTATTCCATTGGAAAATGTGCAGGTAATGTATTTATGTCGACTGAAAATGGAGGCACAAATAATCCAAAAAAATGATGATTTTTTTTTTTTCAATCTTGTAACCTGTAGAATTCCTTTATCAAAATGGAAAGCACTGTTGTATATTCTTCTCTGTTCACATGACTGTGTTTTGCCAATGTATCAAAATGCATAACATTATTTGCCATCACTTGATCTGGCACTGCACTGCATCCTGTGCCCTGGATTCAGCCCAGGTGAGGTTCCTTTGGTACTGAGGGGCTGGGCTATGTGGTGATGCAGAAATGCTGCTGTGATGGTGTGGGACAGGAAATGGCTGCAGTGCAAGCTGAGATAGGCTGTATGTTGGACGTGCCTGATCTAGTCCAACTTTCTTGCTAAAGCAGGTTCCCTAGAGTAGGCTGCAAAATTCTGGTCTCATCAATGTGAATTTTGGCTACAACTGATCAAAGATTTCACAAAATGGCAACAGTTGGGGGTGGGACAGAGGGCAGATGGAGAATTGTCAGTTAAAAAACAAATAGTAACAACAAAATCACAAAACCACAAAGCAAAACAAACAGAATAGAAGGAGTTAACAAAAGAAACCACTCTTCATGGTCCTTCTATTTCTGTGAGATATGTGGTACCTGCTTTCTGGCATACATGATGAAAGAGCTAAAGCCATTTTGAATTTAGGACAGAAATAAAACCGGCCATGAATTAGAATAGAAAATTTGTATGTACAAATTTCATAAGAATATCCCACAGCGTAGGATATGCACTAAATACCCTGAGATAATAACGTTCTTTTTGAGACAGCCAACTGAGCTGAATGCTTGACTAAATGCACAGAGTTAAAAAAATTAAATCAATGATGATTGAAATGGCACATGTGAAATTTACAAATATACAGCAAAAATGGAATATGATTGAAGTGACATTCTCCTGTATCACAGCTCTTCCTTTTGTTCTGGTGGAAGGTTAGCTTTGATTGCACTTTTTAATGAGTCTCTCTTCAAGTGTTCACCTATCTCTTCAGTAAGAATTATGAAAAGAGATGGCACCTGTAGCTTCCACAGCATATCTTAAGTTCCTGTTACTGCAATTAAATTATTTCTCTGCAATATTCTGTTCTTATGAGGTTCTCTGAGAAGTTCTCTGAGAGGTTACAAGTCTTTGAATTTAGGTTTTATTTCAGAACGGTGAATACACAAAGACTGATAGGTACACATTCTCCTAAAAACTTCAAGTCCAGAATTTCCCATTCCTGGCTGCTCAGTAGCTGAGTGTTTCTTCTGGTGAAATTTAGATAATTATTTTTCCCCCTGCAGATTCAGAGGGAAGAAATTGTAGGATGTACAGAACCTGTTCCACTTGTCTGCTGTTCATGACAAGAGCCAGCTCTGGAGAATGCTGCTCCTTCTTTCCTACTCTGTCCCATCAAGTTTAACCTTTTCTTCTGAGCTTCAGAAGAGGTCACCTGTTAAACTGGTGAGAGTTGCATACTGAATTGACCATGGTGCTGTCAGTCTCTGTTCATTTCAGATAAATTGAGAACCATTGTTACCGATAGGGCAAAGCAAATAGAGGATTTGTGCAAGCAGGCAGGGTGGAAACATTTCCATCTGCTTTGCAGGACAGGAAGTAATACGATTCAAGACAATTTTACAGATGTTGCATCAGGCTTTGCTAAGCTTGGACTGATAGCAGCTTTTAAATCAGTTGTAAGTATTGCAGCTCCTACTTTACACCATTCATTGGGATTAGCAAGGCTAGTTGCTGCTAGTTTACTTCTACTCATTGCTTTCCATATCTGCTTACTGTAACAAAGAGAAATAGTGGGGAAATAGCAAAACATTCCTTCATCCTATTATAGAATCAAAGTTTTCCTCATTACAAAAGGGTCAACAGAAAGTTAACTCCGGTTATATCTGAAAGTTTGTTTCTGTTCATAGCAGGGCCATCTGTCCCTGAATGCAGTAGCTCATAATCTCTGTCCCAAGTGGCATGGAGCAGCAGAGAAATTTCTAACAGTGCTAGAGTAAGCTACCTCTTCTTACCTTAGCCATACGTTTATCAGACAGTGGCATTTTATCAGTACAGAAAGCAGTGCAAAGGAGGTTCATGCACAGTTCATTCATAAGATGATAATGAGACAAACTGAGGGGTTCTGTGTGCCACTTTCTTGGCACCAGGTGGGGTTGCAAGGGTTGAAAGTGCTTAATCAGCTTGGATCTTGTGTGCTGGATTTACAGCTGTGGAGAGCTGTCTTGCTTCATGATGTCAGCACAACAGACCACAGCACTGGTGAAATTCATGTCAGTGGAAGATCATTCCAGATTAGTTATGCTCCAATATGGCATTTGGCTAATGCATTTTGACAGTACCTTCAAAATAAACAGCTATACTTGCCTATTGTAATCACTCACTCTATACATCTAACCTGACATTGAGCGCAGGCAGCCAGGAGAGGAGCAAGCGAAAATGTATAAATGCTTTATTGATTTATATGGACACCGTGCTTTATATAGATGCATTCATGCTTTTATATTTATTATTATCAGATTCCTATTATACTTGGACTTACTGGATTAATCTGGCTAAGGAACTGAGTGAGTCACATAGTAGAAAACCCACATATGGGGTGCTTATGTAACGAGTGTTCATGATCTGCAGAACCATGCGTTTGCCAAAAGATGCATTTTAAGTAACTTCACAGAATCACAGAATGGGCCGGGTTGGAAGGGATCATGAATCTCCAACTCCCCTGCCATAGCCAGGGCTATTAACCTTCCCATTTAATACTAGACCAGGTTGCCCAGGGCCCCATCCAACCTGGCCTTGAACACCTCTAGTGATGGGGCAGCCTGTTTTAGCACCTCACCACTCTCATAGTAAAGAACTTCAAATAGACTAATGTCCCTAGAAGCATCCTGGAGCAGACTGCAAACAAACTGCACCTGAGCAATTGCTTTGGACTCTCATTAACAGTTTTTTTTCTGTCTTATACTGTGGCACCCAAAGCTGCACCCATTGAAGGAGGTGAGGCTGCACAGTGCAGAGCGGAATGGGACAGCCCCTTCTCCCAACTGGTGGCAGCGCTGGGCCTGATGTACCTCAGGGTACAGTTGGCCTTTTGGGCTACCGGAGCATGCTACTGGATTATGTTCAACTTGCTGCCAGCCAGAACCCTCAGGTCCTGTTGCGAAGGGCTGCACTGCAGCCTCTCATCCCCAGGCATCCCCCAAACTTGACAAAGAAACGTGTGAGTGAGATTTGGGGCAGAGCTTGGATTTTTTTTGTTCTGTGGCATACAGGGTGGTGGAAGAAATAACAGTAGAGGATGTAGGGATGCTTTTCTTATAGCTTTGCCAAAAGCACTTTGAGAATAGTAATATTTCATTTTTCTGAATGAGTTTTTTAACATGATTTTTTTCAGTTTGCTCAGGAACATATTTTTGTGTCCTGTGTCACATGATATTTTGGGAAGTTTATGTGCTATTTTGTAAGTTTTGGTTGTTCAGAGAGCTTGCTTTCTTCCTTATGTGTTTTTTGTTGTTATTCTTCAAATAATAGCCAAAGGTTTGCATTTATTTCTATGTGCTTTAGTGAAGAAAGAAGAAAGTGTCTTTCACTTTTAACATTTGCTCTCCATTCTATGGCAGTAACATATTTTAATTTTGCACATATAAAAAGGGTTGGAAGGCTTTATTAATTAAAAAATTGCTATCCTTTCACTATTTTTACAACCAGATCAAGATATATTTGCGCTTGAATATATTGGATATTGTTCATAGGGCTGATTGAACTACTGTTCTATTAATATACAACAATTTCCTGTGTTTCACATACATCACTGTGATGGTATATCATATATAATCTAGATAGCAGTGGGCTGCCCTGACCCACAAAGATTTAATTTTGGTTCAATATCCCAGCATATAATTTACTTCGTTATCAAACATGACATCAGGTTTTATGGCCTTGTTTGATCAGAAGTGAAAGAGGTTCTTGTAGATGCAGAACTCTGGTGAGTTTGATAAAGCAATTGTAACCAGCCCCATTTTATTTACTTATTTTCACCACAGAGCATAAAAATTATTTCAGTTGAGCTGCAGACTGTGTAGCTCAGGATTCTCGGTCAGCCCACAGGGTTGTAATGAGAGTAGGTGGGAATATTTCTAGTAGGAGAGGCTGTTATCAGGAAAACACCACAGCCCTTCTTTTCCATTACTTGGTACTAATGGATGAGGAATTTTATACCTTCTGGTGAGTTTGCCCTAATGCCTTTGACTTCTGAGGGGTTTTTATGTCTTTTCAGCTTCCTTTGTTTCGGCTCTTGAGCTGTTCAGTCAAGCAGTTGAAAAACTGAAAGTAGAAACAATGGTGATCATTATCATTTCTTATTTTTCCTTTAATTGGGAAACCGGATGATGTCTAAACAGCAAAAGCTTTTGTATAAAACAATGCAGAATCATTAAAAATAGTTTAATTCTGTTCTTTGGTTCTTTTCTCCATAGCATGCAGAGGTGCCAACTTGCTAATAGCATTGGTCTTCAGTAGAACTGAAAACTGTCTACTGAATCTGTGGCGTTTTATACTAGCACCCAGAAGCACTTGCTGGAGTAAATATACACAAAATGTAACCCTGAAAACATAGTTCCCTTTCCTTTCCGATAAATTTTCTGCATTGCAAAGGGAATGCTGCTAAAAAACACTGAGTTCTTGTTTCCTTTACTCTTTACAAACCTTCCCCAGTACAGGAAGATTGAGTTCTGTAGCAATAGGTGAGATTACTCGTTTTCTAAATGTCTGAATTTCCACTCCTGTTGAATTCACACAGATATTGAGTGAAGAAAAATGCTGAAACTGCAGGACTTTGGTTTTTTTTCCATTTACGTTTAACTGTTGGTTTTTTGTTGTTCAGATAACTGCTTACTCTGCAAAGCAAGTCATTTTATAATGTATGCATAGAAAATGCATGTTAACTAATTAAGAGTTCTCCTCTAAAATGGCAAAATATCAAGGAAGCCCAGATAAGAGCTAAAGCATACAGTGTGTGAATATTGCACTTGAGTGGTTAGATAGTTTTGCAAAAGCCTTGGGCTTTTCCTTTCAGCTGTGAGAAGATTGTCAGTGCAGAGGTTCCCCAGAGGCTGTAACTGGTTAAGTTTCAGGCTTTCCCTGGGAAAGATGAAAATGCAATCAGTGAAAAAGGCACGTGAAGAGAAGAAGGTGTTTGTGACAATGATGTAGCCGTAATGATTTGGTGTTCTGATTAAAGACTTTTAATAATTACTGAAACTTTCGTTTATGCCCACTCTGTGTCCTAATAATTGTAGAACACTGATGATAATGTCTGTTTATTTGTGATTATATGCTTAATGGCTTTAATAAAGTCATATGCATTTCCATTACCAGAGCTTTTAAAATCTTCTCATAGAAATATGTAACAATTTCATCAGTGCTGACTGCACTGAGATATTTGAAAGCTAGTAATTGTGTGTTATGTCTACATTAGCAGGTTTTGTAGCCTATTTGGAACAGATCTGTAGAGAAATGCAGTTGATATGATATTTATACCTGTACTGTTACTGTAGTTATTTCCTTAGATTTTACTCCATGTTGACTGTAGTCTCATCTTGTAGAATGCATGTAGCATCACCTACTTTACCTGTTCATACATTCTGGAGTTGACAGTGTGAAGCAAATCACAACCAGAAAGAACAACTGAGAATTTGCTTTAGGAGAACTCTTCAGATCTGAACTGTAATGCTTATAAAATGGTTATGTAGATGTACCCATTAAGTGACATTAGCAGCATAGTCATCAAAACAATGACTACTTCTTAATGCTGTTACAAATTACAACTGTGTTCTGAAACACTAAATTGCGTCCCAAACTTATGTCAGCAAGTAGTAACAGCGACTTAGACCACAGGAAATTTTTCATACAGTTTTCAACTCCTGCTGTTGATGTACCACTTCTCCTTTTAAGAGCTTCCCTTTCCCAGCACCATTTCTTCATGAATTCAAGCAGCAATGTGTCAATGGTTGGCAGTGAAACAGTAAGAAATTCAAGTAGCTGTCACTGTATGAAGCATAGACACAGAATTTTAAATTCTGGTCTCTTGTTAATCTGAGTGCTTACAACTGCCAACTCCTTTTTGTGTGTGGTGGAGGAGAATTGTAAACCATCTCCAAGTACTTGCTTCCTCAACTGCAAGATGCCTATAAGGATCTGGCCATGTTTTGACTGGAGTGGCTGAGTTCAGATATAGCTTAAAAATGGGGAAACAGTGCATTATTTATGGATGCCTGTGCAAATTAGAGATAAACTGAAAGAGCTAACTTTGGGGTGTAAGAAAATGAGATTCCATGAAAAAATGAATATTTAGATTTTCTAGTCACTGTCCATTAATCCAGTTTTTTAATCAATTCATTTTTACCAGCAGCTGGAATATTTCCTGGGGTTGAACAATCAGTTGTCTTTTCTATGTCAGTCTACTGCTTGTCACAGGTACCAGATTCATAGCCCCGGAAACCAACGTCCTCTATTTTCATCAGCAAAGAAGGTTTGGTGAGGGCATAAGAAGTATATGCTTCCCCCACACTGCTCAATCAACATGCCTCAACCCTGACCCGAAAGAGTATCTCTAAGGGGAAAGATATTTGTTAAATTTCTTTTCCAATTAATTTGACAGCTCAGCTGAGACTACTAAGAAAAGTACTAATTCATGTTAATTGCAGTAGTGGACCTGTGTCATATGGGAGCTCTTCTTAGCATCACAAACCACGAGACAGCATTTTGATTAGGAGGTGGCACTGAAAGAAAGGATTCAGAGCCTATTCTGTATTAATTTGCTCACCTGTAAAATGGGGACAGTGATGTTCTTCTCCATGCATTAACAAAGGTGGAACACTTCTGTAGAATGTTTAGCCCTGATAAAAGCCAATTCATCTTCCTTCCATGCCAGAGACAAAATGCAGACTTTTCATAGTTCTGAATTCACTGTTTTGGAACAACATATGTGCATTGCCACGAATGTCAGGAAAATTAATATTGAGACAAGGCTTGAGCAAAAAATATCACCTATTCCACATATATGACAGTAACATGGAGGGTTGCCATAATTAATCTTTGTTAGTGATAAACTAGCAGTTATACTAAACCCTTTGCTTTGAGGTCTTTGAAATAATATCTAGGCTTTAGAGATGAGAGTAGAATAATTCAGGAGAAAAAGTGATTGTCTGCATTTCTCTTGCACTTTCAGATGGTGATACCATTAGGTGCAAGTTAGGCAAAGGTTAAGTTTTAGGGCTAGATGTAAGCTGTCTGACAATTCATTCATTCTTTATTTATATCAGCTTCTACATACAAACTTGTTTGCCTGGATTGGGCACAGAGCAATTACACAACCACCTTAATGTAAAGCGATAAAGCTGTTTTTCACTTATTAATTAAATCTAGCCTGGGGAGACTAGAGGCCACTCTTTTCATTTTTCATCTCTGAAGAGAGTGAAGCATGGCAGTGCCTTCCCAACAGCGCACTGGTTCCTATGAGCTGGAAAGGAAACCTTCACAAGAGCTTGTGCTCTCTGTGGCATTCAGGTCTGTATTTTGTACTCTGATGTCAGGAAATATCCATCATTTGAAGCTATTAGGATCCTACCTCTTGTTTACCTTCAAGAAGTCTATAAGGTAGTTTGACTTCAAGGGAAAAGTATCTTGACATTCTGTCCTTGCCAAATGGTCACTTAAAACTCTCAGATTTCTTTGTAGAAATGCTCACACAACCTTCTTTTTTCTCTCAGTCCAAGTTGATACTGGGTATGTTTTCTAGTATTTCTTTAAGCTTTTTTTGTTTGTTTGCTCTGTTGTTTGTTTTTTTAATATCTCTTAAATTAGTAAGTTATTTTTCATCTCAGTGTGGATTAAATTAGCTTCTCGAGAAACAGAACATGGGATTTCTTTGTTCGTCAAAATGACAGTTTAATATATCTCAGCATGTCCAGGCTGTGCTTCAGGAAAACATCTTGTTTAGGGAAAGTGAAAGACACTGCTTATAAACCCAGGTTTATTAAATTCTCTTTTTCAATGCTTGCTTCCACCAAATATGGGTGGAATTAAGGTAGAGCTGTGTTTATTTTCTTCAAATTCCAAATCAAGACTGTGGTTCTCAGTGATTTCCTGTTAATGAAAGATTTCTTCTCTTCCCACCTCTCCCCCCCTCCCCCCCAACAAATACATGCAAATGAGCTGAAATGCCTTATGCATTTTGGAGCATGATATTTGCGTACCGAAAAGCTAGGACAACTTTACTGTAGTACTGCATTTAGCACTGACTGTCTCTGACATTGCACTTTTAACAATGCTGCTGGTAGCAATCATGACCATAATGCACTTCATAAAAGGAGACGCTGAAGCCTGCAAGGCATAACATGAGACTATTACAGACTGCGGTTGAAAGGTGCAGTGTTATTCCCTCAAGATATTGCTATCTCTTATGTACATATAATTAATATGTCTGCCAGTAACAGTTATTAAACAAAGAACAGGAATTGTTTCTGCTGAATGACTTGACCTGGGAGAAAAGCCAATTTAAAAAGCATCTGATTAAAATACATTAAGGTCACAGATCACTATAAAATATGAAGTGAGGAGGAAAAAGCAGAAATTTCATGAGTAAGATTGAATACTACTGAGTGTGTTTTTTTGTACTGGCAGCAGCTTTCAGGTGTGAAAAATGAGTGCTTATTCCCGGGATGATTTTTCTAGAAGCACTGCAGCATCACATCACAGTGGATCCTTGCTGCATGTGCAGCACACCGTCCATCCTGCCGGGGAAGGGGCAGGTGAAGAGGAGAGAGTATTCCCTGAGCCCTCAGATGATGGCCCTGTCACTGTGGGAGGAAAGGAACTGTGCTGTCTTCGCTATCTGTTGATCTCTTCTAGCTGTGGACAGCTGCTGTGCTTCACATCTCCCGGCAACTTTGTCTGTGATTTTCCCATCTATAGATGCAAAAGTGTACACAGGCCACGCTTCCTTCTGCACTTGTCTTCCCCCCTGAAGATAAGTTATTGTAATAAGCAGCTGCATTTTGCAAAGTTAATAATGGAAGTAGTGATGGTTACGTCTTTTTAATATTTAAAATGCAACTTTTAATTTTGTCTGTGTTTTCAGAGTAGAAAGTATGTTTCATGCACAGAAAATGAAGTATGAGATATTATTGATTTGGTGATAATACTCAGCAAAAGTGACTGGGTTGCTCCTGCTGCTAGCAGTCTGGTAATTATTTCAGTTATTATACATAGCGTACTGACGGCTGCAGTGGAGTTGGTATCTGTTACATCTTGGTGAATAAACTGGAAGCTTTTATTTCCCCAGTTAACAGAACATTTGGTGATGGGAAGAAGGAGGAAGCCAATGTTTGTGCCCCTTCCGGGGGATCTTCTTGTGGGTTCCATTCCACCAGGGATTTTAACCTCCGTTAAAACCTTTCTCAGACATATTTCCCTCCTCCTCTGGGTGCTACAGCACTACAACCCAGCAAAGAGAAAACATTATGCTCTGCCAGTGCAGTAGCCTGTAGTGGGCATCTCCGCCAGTGGGGAAGCCTTAGGGCTGCTGATGCCTATTACTCTTCCTCCTCCTCCACCTCAGTAGGTACAGGGACCTATCAAAGTATGCTGTCCTCCGCCATGTGTTCCTAAAGCATGGTGCAGTACTCGGCTCTGAGGATTACTCCCTGAAGTGGTGTCATACTCTTTACTTGGATCCGGTGACAAAAGACTTGTCTTAAGTCCTACAGAAATAAGAATTGAAAATACGCTCTACTTTATAGAAGCCTGTCTGGGTTTTGTAGGCATGCAAGAAGATTCCTAGAGGCCAGGGGAAAAAAGGATGTGCGCCTATATAAAGCCATGGATTAAGTGGCTCTGTGTATACTAATATCAGCTAGAGCTGCTGAAGACTGTTTCCCTGCTCTGAGGGATTTTGCAGGAAATCCATATTATAATGCAGTGTCTCTAGCAGAACAGGGTGCCGAAGTGAGCAAGGGAAGAGAAAATGAGACATTTTCAGGGCAGTGAATGATATGTAATAGAAACCGATGATGGGATGATTCAGGACAGAATTTTACCTTCATTTCCTACTCTTCATGTATCTAAGCCAAAAGTGTAGTACCTCTATCCGGTGTTATTTTTAATATAGCACATGAATGACACATGGCTGAATATAATTTTTGACAGAAGTGTGAAACAAGCAGTTGGAAAATATCCTTCATTTAAAATTAATCATGGTTTTTACCTTTTTGTTGTTTAACTAAGGTATAAACACATGCAGGAAGGGAAAAAAGGTGACCCATCCAAGGAAAATGGTTTGGAGAGTTTTATAAGTTTAATTTATGCTGCTGGCTATGTCACCTGTTTTCACAAGCCGAATGCTGTGCCACATCTGATTTTGCACTTGTGCATATATATGCACAAGTATATGGGTCCAATTCTGCTGCTGATAAGAAGATTGAGCTGCCATCATCTCCTGACTATGATCATCACACATGTGGTGAGAACAAAGTTGTACATGCTTCCAAAATGGACTTGACAGTGCTGCAAAATCTTTACCTTCCCTTATTTGCTAAATTCTGTGGCTCAGTGCCACAGTGATGTTTCATCCTTGGGCTGCTTACTTGAGCAGCAGAGGAGCACTTGATCGCATAGTAGCTGCAGCCGTATCCTTCTCCAGTGTGTTGCAGTGACTGATCCAGGCCCAAAGGCCTGGTACATCTATTCCTGGCATGAAGAGCAGAGAGACATCCTCTGGTGATGGTGGACTGAGGCAGTAGGACTGCAAGACCGGTTGCACGGTTTGCGTGTGTTCGTGGTGTGTATGGCTAGGAGTCTGTGGTAGTGTTGTGTATAGCAGACTATAGAGTCTGGATGCTGAAATATACTTAACAGTTTAGTATTTTAACTTGAAATGAATTCAAATTGAATCATTTAACCCTTAATTAGGACAATGTTTTCCTCTCAAAGTCAAACACATTAGTCACTTGACTGTTGAAAAGACAGTCCCATTTGTTTTAGCAATGACTGCTGTAGGTGGCCATGTAGAGTTGTTTTTTTCTCACTGAAGTAACTTTCACCACTCTCTAAGGCACTCATCAATTTTAGCTTGAGGAAACTCATTTTTACCCAGTAATGAGGACAGCTGCAGTCCTGAAACTCTTACCAGCAGGTAACTTCAATGAAGCCAATGTGGCTCGCACTCATGCTGAAGAGATAGAAGTCAGTCCAAATACAGTTGTAAAATAATATTTGTGGTTGGAGTAGTGCAGGAGTTACCACTGCCAGTAAGTGTTGAGCAGTGAGGGTCCCTGGGGACAAATTCCCACTGCCCCCTGCATGGGGAGGGTAGCGAGACTGGGGCTGCAGGAGAGAAGTCTTCTCCCAGTCCAGTGTCCCCTTTTCTGCTTCCCTAGAGGTTTGTTGGCTTTGAATGCTTCATATGGAATACATGCAAATGCAAGACATTATTTTAGGTTGGTTTTTTTTTTTTTTAATATACACTAATGTATTAGTAATGTTGGTACTTTCAGCAACTACAGGAACAGGTAATCGCATTCTTATCTTTTGTGCAAAAGCACATGGAACTGAGGAAAAAAGAATCCTTGCCTTCTGAAAGAAAATGTTAACAAAATATGCTTCTCAGAGGCGTTCCCATGCTGAAATTACACATTCAGTGAACACTTCGTGTGCTAGTGCTTTTATCTTCAACCTGACTGAAGCAGAAGCTGTGGTGTTCGCCTTAAAAAGACAAGCTTTCTTCTGTCAGTTCATGTAATCCATTTTTTTCTGACATAAGAAAGCAGGAAAGACAGTTAAAGAGTTCTTTTTCTCTTTTTTTCTTATCAGAAATAAGAAATTAAGAAATTATTAAGAAAAGAATAATAGCACTAAATGCACTCAGATGATTTCTTGTTTGCACTCCCATTCCAAGCTTCAATTTCAAGTATAATTGCCTTTTTTTTTTTCTTTTTTTTTTTTTTTCCTCCTTTGGGCTGCAGTGCTGAATAATCTTAAATTGCTCTGACAGAGACAGTAAGTGCAAGACAGCCTGAGGGGAAGCTATGAGATCAGGATGTCCTTGCTAGGATGTGGTGGGACAGCAGGGAACCAGCAGTGCATCTCCATCACCAAATGCTGTGGTGGCAGTAGGGAAACAGGGATGTGTTCCTCTGGAAAAGCAGCAGCCTGATCTGGCTCCTGCTTCTTCCTCTCTATTGCCCCACACAAGCACCACCTTTTCTTAAATAGAGTCTATTGTTTTTCATGGAATCATGGAAAGGTTTGGGTTGGAAGGAACCTTAAAGATCAAGATCTAACCCCCTGCCATGGGCAAGACTGCCACTCCACCAGATCAGGCTGCCCAGAGCCCTATCGAACCCAGTCCTGAATGCTACCGGGGTTGGGGCATCCACAAAATATCTAGGCAGCCTGTGCTGCAGTGCCAGTGCCTTACTGCCCTCTAAGGCACTACTTAATGAAGTTTGATTCCTTCCTTTGCCATACTCACCCGCAAAATCTATCAGCTGCTTATGCAAGCTTTTTTATTGATGTTTAATTCACTGTCTTATTAAGAAACATTGGCTTCAAATATGTCCCAAATAAGCAATCTTACTGTAGTTGCATCCCATAAATGAATGTTCAGGTGTTATGAATAAATTATGCTTAATGAGCATAAGTTGTCTGGTGGGAAGACCAACCACATGGCAAAGGTTCAGCTTTTCCAATCTTTATTTTAAACTAATATAACGAATTATTAAAATGTATAAGATATATATATGTATGTACTCAGAAATGCCTCTTTGTCTTGTATATGTTTTCCATGAATATGAAAATGTCCTTCAAGCTAAGTAGATATGGTTAAGTGAAGCCATTTGTTTTTGATAACTGGCACTGAATTTCCACGGGAACTTCTGGTGAAGATGGTGTGTAAATCAATACACAGTGGCAGTGTGGTGCTTGTTTCTTTATGTGCTGTCTTGGTTACTGGTACTGGAAAGGGTGGGATTGCTATCCCTTCTTTTCTTGGGGCCAGGAAAGCCCATTCTGGACCAGAAGGCAGTAAAATATTCAGAAGCTCCTCTGTCAGCAGGAGGGATAACAGAGACAAATAGGCATGACCTGTTTATCATGGGGCAGTAGTTAAGAAAGGATGAGAGCTGAGTTTTAGGACTGCAACATCTGCAGCAATAAACCAAAAAAAGCCAATTCTCTGCTGTATTTTTTCCTAGTGGAGGTGTTTAAGAGGAGATGTTGAATTCTCCTTTATTTTCCAAAAGTTAAACAAGCAAAAATCTCCAAAAAAGCCTCACAGCCTGGGATGAGGTGGAAACAAAAGCAGCCCCAGCTGCAGAAGGTCAGGCTGTGCTGAATCCTACAGCTTGGCATGAGGGTCTGCAAGCTTTGCTGCAGAAGCACTTTTAGCAACTCGGCTTTCACAAGTGGCCTGGTGGCACTGTGCACCAGAGGCTCAACCTGGGGATTATTTCACTAAGGCTTGCAGGAGGCATTGTGAAGTGGGAGATGACTTTCTCAGCTGTTTTGTTAGCATAGCATGGGAGGCAGCAGCTGCAGCCAAACAGCCTCTATTTGCAAGGGCTTCAAAATGCTGGAGGGTGGCTGAGATTAGCACTTTCCTGTGAAACATTTCTTACATCTCCAGACCGACTCAGTGCTGTGCCAGGAAGTTTTTCTTTGTTGAGATGTTTCAAGGCTGAATGTGCAGCTGTGTGAGGTTTTGGTTTCCCTCTGCTTTCCAGTGTGTTTCACTCAGGTGTTTGGTGCCCAAAGCTAATGAACCAGAAATTCATGTAGGAAATGATTATAGATGGTATTGTGTGAACTGAATGGCCAGTACTGGAGCTTCCCTCTACTCCATCTCTTATGAAAGTGTTGTAATTATTTTTGATTACCACAGTCTGCTCATCCAAACTTATTTTTCTGTTTGGGCGCTGCATGCATGAATGGACAGGACCACATCATCTTGTATGTTGTTTTTCATCTAACATTTGTGAATCAGCTCACCTCCATAAGCAAAAATGAGAAATGTGAGCCTGTGTTGATTCATGCTAAGACTGGTGTACCTATTCTTTTGGTTTGAAGTAGCTTTTAAATCAATGACAGGTCCAGAACCATTTTAGTTATCCTTGACTGTCTGGGCTCCAGATACACACACACAAAAAAGGTTGTGTTTTAGATTGTGTAGCTCTTTTTTATTATTATTATTTTAACATTATAGGAGAATGTATTGGGGTTTCCTAAGGTTGTTAGTAATGTGTGTTAGGCAAGTGCTTGCTGTGAAATGAAAGCAATAGGTGAACCTGTTTTGAGATGCAGTCTCTTCTGTTTTGTTGTCTGTGTGCTGCTGTAGTACAGCTGTTGTGTAGTTACAGTTACAGTCTTATTGGTGTGTCAGCCAGAATGACGATACTGGGTATATTCCGTTTGGAGAAGGATGTGTGCCTTGGAGAGAAACTACAGCTGAGCTGCAGAGTCTGAGTGTTATCTGGTTTTGGTTTAATTTTTTTGAATTTTTAGATGGTGAGATCATCTTACTGGAAAGAAGTCAACCATGTTATTTAATTGCATGAGTTTTTCATAAAAAGATATTTACTTGATCGTTCTTTTCTGTAATTTGCTTCAAAGACCATTTTCATCTGATGCAAATGTGCCTTTGAATCAGTCTGAAATGCAACAGGAACCAAAACAGAAAGGATTTGCAAATGTTGGTGAAATGCCACCATCAAGACTTTGTCAGAAGCAGATTCTGTGGGCTGCAGCACAATCCCTGGAGGACTGTGTTAACACAAAAAGCATCCTCACAGTACATATCCCACAAATTTCTTGTAGTCAGTATCAGAGGCAGCTCATAGAGTCTGATGTGTAGGCCTTCAGTAATGGAATAGATCTTTCACTATTCAGGTTGTTTTTTTGATTTTGGATGGCTTAGTCACACTGAACTGAGTAGCTTACAATTAGCATTCCCTTGTAAACAAATCCCAGCAACAGTAGTGGATAAAGTTAGTTTCTTATGCAATTTAGGGACTATGTTCTGGTAAACAAACCAGAAGCTAAGAAAAATAAGTTCTTGTAACGCAGTATAGAAAATGTTTCCTCTTGCAATATACTGTTCTGCTATTCAAGCAAAACAATATAAATCAAAGCTGATTCATGAAGGACTTCATTCTACTAAGAAGTTAATTTCTGTTAGTTTTCTCATGAGAAAACTGTGGGTTTTAGATTGTAAACACTCAAAAATATGATCTATATATGAAAGATTCCAGGACAATTAAAAGATCACCTGTTAAAATGGAAGAGCTGTCCGTGAAATTTAAAATTTCATTCTTTTCATTTTGCAGCTTGTCGACCTGGGTTCTATAAAGCTTCTGCTGGCAATGTGAAGTGTGCCAAATGCCCACCTCACAGCTCCACCTATGAAGATGCATCTCTGAACTGCAGGTGTGAAAAGAATTACTTTCGCTCTGAGAAAGACCCTCCATCCATGGCTTGCACCAGTGAGTAGCATCATTGTGCTTGGGGCTGTCGTTTTTTGCTCTTCTGTCTGTATCTGAGCAGCTTGCTTGCTTCCTCCCATGTTCCATTGCAGTCAGCCATCCATTGCCTGCCATGTTTTCATACATGTTGGACAGGCTACCAGAAATTATTGGGCTGGATTTGTGTCATTTTCTTTTCATTTTCTCCAAGTTCTCTGTCAGAGTTGAGAAGGAGAGCTGAGACTTTTAAATTCATACCAATATTTTCATCAAAATCCAAGAGCAGTTATCAGTAGCTGTCCTACAGAACAACTCTCGAAGAGTGACATTCCGTCCTGAACTATGCCCTCAGAGTACTAACTGTTTAGAGCAAAATGTGGTTCTTGATGCTCTAGTTCTGTAGCCTAGTGAAATATTTCAGAATTCTCTACAGGAAGTAACTGGAACAGTTTGGTTATATGTTTTTTGCTTTTATATGCTTGTGCCCTTGCTACTCTCATTTTAGAGCAATACAGAAATACCTATTCTTTCCTTTGTAGGACCACCATCTGCTCCAAGAAACGTTATTTCTAACATCAATGAGACATCTGTCATCCTGGACTGGAGCTGGCCTCTTGACACAGGAGGTCGAAAGGATGTCACTTTCAACATCATTTGCAAAAAATGCGGAGGAAGCAGCAAGATATGCGAGCCCTGTAGTGACAACGTACGATTCTTACCCCGTCAGGCTGGCCTCACCAACACCACGGTGACAGTAGTGGACCTTTTGGCACATACCAATTACACTTTTGAGATTGATGCGGTCAATGGGGTATCTGACTTGAGTACACTTTCCAGACAATTTGCTGCTGTCAGCATCACGACTAATCAGGCTGGTGAGTCTCCTCCTGATTACCCTTTCTTTGTTCAGAACTACTGAGATGTATGTACCTTTGTCTCTACGCCCTCTTTTACAGTAGTTACTCAGAATGCTCATATGCTAGGGTAACTAATTGACTTGAATGTGCTAGTAAAAGTAGAAACAAACTCAGCATGTGCTGCTGTCAAAGGACCTGGCAGCATAGCTGTTATGATTAACTCCCAGTCCCCAGTTAATAGTCCCTAATAGCAGAGTCATATGATTCCGTAGCCAGAATGTGTTTTATTAATAAAACCAGATTTTAATAAAACAGTCGATTCAATTAATCTCCAACATAAATTACGGTAGTAATCTTAGTGATTAATTTTGATTAAATAGAAGTGGAAAAAAAAAAGCTTTGATATTAGGCACATCAAAAGCTAACATTAAATTAGAGAGGCTTAAAACATTGCTTTTTATTATTATTATTTTTATCCTTTGCAAGTTGTCTCACCAATTCTGAACCACTGCCAACACAATGGGGGTGTGGAGCTGAATACCAAATTAGGTCCCAGTCTCTTGGATGGTAATGTGCAAAGGGATTGCTCTGCTTCTGTGAGACTGATTACAGTCATCTAGGCCCTGCACAAGCACAGCAGTATGCCCTGACTGTCAGAGCAGAGCTTTTGTCACTGCTGCATTATTCTACCATTTGTGTCTCATTTGTCAAGGTTTCATCTAAAAGTTGTGAAGAATCTAGACTCTTCTCTAGCATTTGTTTAGGTGCCAAGACTGGAGAAATGTTTGCCAGAAAAGGGAAAGACTAAATCCTTAATTTTCAGTGGTCCTACTGCCGCTGCTCATAATCGGGATGCTTTGTACTAAGGGCATGTGTGTATGCAGTAGGACTGCTTCCACCTCTTTGCATCCCACACCACATCTCAAAAATACCTACATGTCTTCCTCAGAGCACAAACCAAGTTAATATAATTCTAAGTAGACATTCTCCTGGTAATCTAAGTTATTGCAATGTTTTTCACTATAGAGGTTATGTCTCTTCTCAGATCACAGATCTGCTTTGGTGGGAGGCACAGAAATGTGAGAACAGATGGTTTTCTGACAGCAGTCAGTATATTTGCAAATGCTCTGAAAAACTGTCTAACTATGCAGTAGGCAGATAGAGGTGGATCTGCTCAATAGGAATGTCTTCTTGTGATCCCTTTCTCATCTAGGTATTGACTTCAGCTCTGAAACATGCTTTTTATGTTCCTTCCAAGTAAACTGCTACTGTTGTATTTACATTTTTGGGATATTTCTGTCAGTGATTTGAGCAGCCTTTGTTTAGGTGCTCCCTTTTCTTCTGACTTTTATATCAGAGATATTTCGTTTCAGTCTATTCATCACTGTAGCAGCTAGAAATCACCTGGGGATGTTCTATTAAATGAATTCTGTAGGATCAGTGAAAGGTATTTCTCTGCAAAGGTCTTCTGCTTTGCAAGGTGCTTCCCCGGGGCCCAGAGCTGGCTGCCTTTGCAACCTTTGCAACAGGATGCAAGGAGGATTTTGATTTTGTTTTGGAACACATGACTCTTGTGACATGGTTGTCAGGGTCAATGCCTTTCTGGAAAGAGCAGTTTTTTTTAATGTAACTTACAGACTGCTTAAGCAGTTTGCTTATTTATTTTCTACTTTTATGCACTGTTACATTATGTAACAGTGTAAGTGATGTGACTTATTATATGTTTAATTGTTCTGTCTCTTGATCATGCTGGTTGATTTACTTAGTCAGATTTCCCTTTGAAGTTATGTATGTTGCTAAAACTATCTTAAATATTCTTATCAGTTATCTTAAGCATGGTTACAAGAAAGCAATTTCTCTAGTGTTCCCTTCCTGTTTAGATAATAAAAGGGACACACAAAGTCACACACTGTGCTGAACTTAAGATATACTGCACTGGGAGTTGTTGGGGGGGGGCATCCCTTGTGGTTATGCATTTCCATATGGCCAGGTAGATCCTGGGGACAGAGCCACTGGCAAGCCCACAGAAGAAACAGTGTTAGTAGAATAGGAATTCAGAAGAAAAGAAGGTCCATAACACCTGGATCTTTGCTCTGGGGTCTCCTGAATCCAGACACTTTCTCTTCTGCCAGCAATAATTTGAGAGCTCTCTGTCCTTTCAATAGACGTGGTGAAGTAGTAGTACTCATCCTGGACATTTAATATCCATGTGTTTCTCTTATCCACTGTCAGGGTCCATCCCAGCCTGGAGAAAAATATTTTGCAAAATGTTTTTCACTCTCATTAAAAAAAAAAAAAAAGCAAAAACACTGTTGTATGAGTGCATGAGTTTCCAAGAGCTTGAGGCAGGACTGCAGAATCTTTTTGATTTTCTAATGATAAAAATGAGATGTTTGTGGTGGTTATCTTGGTAGCAAAAAAAAAAAAAAAAGCATCAGTTGTATTGTGTTTGTTGGAACTCTGAGTCCCAAAGTCCTGCTGAAAAGAGAACAAACCTTCCTCTCCATGTTTCACATCACACACATGAGCATTTCTGCCTATGCATCCGTCTCCAGTCAAAAATATCAGAACATGCATTGTACAAACCTTCTTTTATATGGCAGCTGGGAGATTTGCCAGAGTGCGTTAAAATAAATTCAGCTGATACGTTAGTCAGTCAGTTTGCACAGCAGCTCCATTCTTAAATGTAAACACATCATATACACACATGCAGACACATATTTGTAATTAGCATAGACTTGTATATACACACACACACAAAGAGCCACTTTAGATGCTGCTGAAAAAAACAGGGATGCCTGCACAGTGACTCTGAGCTCTAGAATCTCTAACTGAAAACCATAATAACATTTTAGTGGAGAGTTTTGAAAGCTGATATAGAAGTAAAGGAAAAATGTGCTTTGTTGTCAGTTGTAAAGTTTGAAACATCCAGACTGCGTTTATTGAAAATTCAAGGAAGACATTACATTTTAAACTACAAAACTGGTGTGAAGCCAAGATCCAGCCCCATGCATTAACCGAAGTTCAGAATCATTTTGGGAAATAGATTGTGCTTTTTAATTTCAGCTGTCTGTCATAAGTTTTACTCTGCTTTTATTGCACTGTTTTCCCAACCTTCCAGTGAAGATGAGTAAGAAGGCATATCTGGAAAAAACAGCAACAAAGGCCTTTTGCAAAATCTGACTAGACTGATGTAACACTGGTATTTTTCTGATGCATCTTTCTGTCCATGGTATGGAAATAAGAGAAAGGGCACATATTTCTGTTTAATTTAGCTTGTAGATCATCCTACTTGATTGCAGTGTAATACATGCCTTCAGTTGCCGCTTGATACGGCATCCTCCAAATTATTTTGAAGCATTCTGAGGCTTTCACATTATGTCAGTTGTGTTGCACCAACACAGATGCCATCTCCTAATAACACCAATCAGCCTCATTTAGAAAGGGTCACTGATGACTATGGGAGATTGTCTGGAGTTCAGTGTCCCTCGAGGTGGTGAGTTAATAGTGAATGTGTCAAGCAGAGTGACTGACACCTGTGGCACACTGCCTGGCTTGTGAATGAAGTGATCAGATGTCTGTGCATAGATGTTCTAGCTTGACTGGGTTTTCTGACCACAGTTTGTGCTTTTTTAAAGATTGTTTGTTGTAGCTTTCTTAATATGTAAAACCATATTACATATTGGTAATATGTAATTACCAATGGTGGCTTTCTTGCAGCTTTAAAAAGAACACAAAAGAAAAAGTGATTCAGCCCAGGTCAGAACATTTCTATATTTACTTTGGGCTGCTGCAAGCACAGAAGTCCCACCAAAGGAGCTGTAGGCTGCTATGAGTTCTTCCCTCAGTCTCTTCTTCTCTGGGCTGTACAGGCCAAGAGACCTCAGCTGCTCCTCAGAGATCTTGCCCTCCAGACTCTTCACCATCTTTGCAGCCTCCCTTTAGATGCTCTGTAATAGTTTGATATCCTTCTTACATTGTGGTGCCCAAACCTGCACACAGTGCTTGAGATGAGGCTACACAGAGCATAGTGGGACAATCCCTTCCCACAACTGGGTATGTAGGGTGTAGAACTCACTCCAGAAAAAGACTAAGATTTGGTAGGGACAGCATAGTCGTGCTAGTGGGTAATTAGTAGGTTATCCAATGCAATGCACGTCTGTTGTGTCAGCAGTATATCTATGCTGAATATATTTTGTTGATACTGCCTGAGAAAGTAACATTTTTTCTTCTGTAAGACTGTTTTTATGGCACCATACAGTGTCATATAGTTTGTAGGTATGACTCAGGAATACTGAGCAAAATGTAACCAAAGATTTAATTGACTTAACTGAATTTTAAATAGACATACTCTCTGCAGTGACCTTTGCAGTCTAGAGGAGACAAGGAAGACTTTCAAAACATGTAGATATCTGCCCTGATAGCAGATGCTAATCCTAATACTTAAGATGTCAGACACGTCTTAAGTAGACTTTATTATCCCACTGCTATTCCAGTGCACACAGTACCGTGCCCATTCCTGTAGCTGATTGCCTCCTTCATCTGAGGAGGAATAACCCTATGCACCAGTATATGCTGGAGACCAGTGGACTGGAAAGTAGCTTTCCAGAAAAGGCCCTGAAGATACTCATAGACAGTAGGAAGAGCATTATCAGCAGTTTTGGGGCTTGATTCTTGCCCTCTACTCAGCCACATAAAGCCACATATGGTGTGACCAGTTTGTCCCCCCCCCAATACAACGAAGATATGGATACTGGAACAGGTTGCCAAAGAAATAGCAGTGTCTAGAAAGGACTGTTCTCTAATTTCTGTTTTCTCTTAACCTTCATCTTTGCATTCATAGAACTAGACCTTAAGAAGAGTAAACTTCACATACATATAATCAGGTTAGAGAGAAAGTAAGACTATGCGTGCAAAAGGTTTATTAACTCTGATATCCTTGCTTGAAATAAATTTAGGAGAGTCTTGTTGAATCATTTGTTTTGGTATTTAGCAATGATAACCTCAGAACTCTTATCATTTGTCGTAGCACGAAATATCTATGTGTACATAAGCATGAAAAACTGCAGTAGGATTGAATTATTTTATAGAACACCTCTATGAGAATGCATTGCTTTAGAGGGAGAAATTTGATTTAGATAAATTGCCTGTGAGTTAATGCCTCCTTTCTAAGTATTTTCATCAGAGAGTCTGCAGGATCCAGTCTTATTCTTCAATGTATTGTACATCATTGTATTCTGTTCAACAATGGTACAAACCTATGGTACTTCCCTTTTGAGTCAGCTATGAGTAAATTGAGACCTACTTTCCACTAACTAGCTTTCTTCACATGAATATTAGGATGCCTGATAATGGGTGAAAGCAGTTTCAAATCCCTTGTGTGCATTTCAGTTAAACTGCTGCAGACCTCTGCATAGTCACACGTAGAATGAGGAGGAGCTTTTTTCCTGCTTTACAATGTTAAATTAATTGGGACACTCTACAAGTAGAGTACTCCCATGTGGGATCTGAAGTGTTCTAAAAAAATTAGTTTATAAACAAGCTTACATTACATTAGTACAGTTTTATTGAGGAGACATTTTATATTTGACTCTGTCTTTACGCTTTCTAGTTGCAAGGACCGAGTATGCTCTAGATAACTAAGCTGTTGTCCCAAAAGATCTTGTGTATAGCTATAATGTTAGTTGAAATGTTTTGAGTCACCATGTGGGGTTGTAAATTCAGTTGTCCAGGTTAGGTCATAGGGGCTGCAGGAGCAGAGCAAGAAAGTGGAATAAAAACCCAGAAGAAGATAGATGGGAACAAGACATTTTGCCCATGACATTTTTATTCCACTAGCAGTTGCCTTGATCTAGCAGTTACTCCCTCTCTGGCTAAATATTCTGTCTTAAAATCTCTACTCTTTGCGTGCATTTTCCTGAGCTCTTGCCTATTTTGTTACTTCCAATAGAATTCAGAAAGTCTAGGATTCCAGGAAAATAATTATTAACAAGAAAGCTCAATGTCTATAATTATGATTTTTGTGTTTTCCATATATAGTGGTGTGGAAACTTTCATTTTTAATACTTCAAGTCTTTAATATGTGCCTGCTCGATAATAAAATAAGGTTGTTTTATTTTAATCCCTAAAGGTATCAGTGTAACAGCTCTAGAGGTAGTTTTATGTTTGATTAGTTCTTAAGAACCTAAGGCTTTGTAAAATGAGGTTTCCACTATGCAGCTGTTGCGGCACCTATGCAGGCCTGTGGCATGCAGAATAACAATAAAAAGATACACTATATATCATCTCAGGGTTCTCTAGAAGAGCAGTAGCCTTCCTTTTTCTTCCAAATGGCATCTTCCTTTTATTTTTAGTATCTTTGTTGTGAAATCTACAAAGCAGAACAATTCATTTAGCCTGTTCTTGCTTAGTTGTCTAAACGTGCATGGAAAGGTTCAGGAAAAAAGATGGTTGCAATAGTTGTTTCTGTGCCTCTACGTGTGGCAGTATTGGTTCTGGGAAAAAGATGTAATCCATTTTTGTCTCTCATTTATTCTGAGTTAATGAATTGCAGTGTGATAGAACTATATGAGATGGATGTAAACATACAGTCCTTTCTGTTGCATACACCTAATCAAATTTATTTTTTATTTCTCTTCCTATCTCTGAAAAAAGCAGCTAACAAATGCAGCAATTTTGAAACACAGAAGGAATAAGCTATGTAAAGGAGAAGGTAATAAGTGAGGCAGTAAAGAACTCTTGCAAGGGGCTAGGATCAAAAAATATTCAAAAAGGCTTTGAGCACAAAGCTGACCAATAGGTACAGAAATTAACATAATTGGGATAAGTGATTTAAAAGGTAGATTGGTGGTATGTCTTGATCTACGCTTGTCATTTGTGGATTGAAAATTCTAATCTCTCCATTCAGAGTCACCTTGAGGGATAAACATTCTAAATGAAGAAGAAATCAGCAGTTCTCAGTTCTGTTGTAGGCAAAGACTCATTTGGCTCACAGAGGAAGCTGTTCAGACCTCAGAACTAGAGCTTTTCTTGCCTGAAATCTGTTGCTTCAAGGAAGTAAATTCAGCACCAAGTTGGGCACCAAGCTTGAATATGTCTCTGATTTCTTGTGGCAACTGGCACTCTCTATGCCTTCAGCCTTTATTCTGCCAAGCTAGACTGTGCTGTCTTCAGCAACTTGCTAATGACATGTGATGCTCCCTGGCTAAATAAAATCCATTTTTAGAAAGGATTGTGTGCACTTTACAATCTGTCTCCCAAGACAGGTCCCTTAAGTAGATCTTCGAAGAGAGACAGTTTGAGAAAGCCACAGATGTTTGGTGCATGATATATTTCTCTCTTTCCCTATGGTCCTTATGAAAAGGACATGAAGATAGACTTATTAAAAGTGAGCTAATGACATGATGTAGGGAGTCTCTGGTTCATTGACTGTTATTACAGCTGTGCCCCATTACATCCCAAATACCTAGGACATGCTTGTTTTTTGAATGACATTTATCTCTTGAGTTTCAAACATTCCTGACATAAATAAAGACTTTATGCTTTTCAAATGTGTTTTACAGCTCAGCCCAGAGGCTATTCAAGGATCATTTTAACTCAATAAAACTCCTCCTTTAGGGATATAAAAGGGAAGTGTTTTAACAATGTCACTCCATGCATGGCCTTATATTAGCTAGAGACAGTCTGCCTGAACAGCCTTTGATCCCTTTTCCCCTGGATGTGGAGAAAGCTATGCTGAGGATTCAAAGTCCGTGACATACATCAGTCTGTTCAGTGCAAATGCAGACTTCATGTGAATGCTCATGACCTTACGGAAAGTTCAAAGGCAAGGTTTTGGCTTTTCCCGTTTTTTTTCCCCTTCTAGTGCTTTTAGCTACCCCTTTTCAGTATTGGCAAAATGGTGGATAATGATTTTTTTTACCACTTCTTTTAGTCTTTAACTTGATTCTACACATGGATTCTCATTTAATGCCTTAGTTTGGTAAAATAATAAAAATAATGAAATGTAAATAAGCAGGATGCTTAGCACTCAGTTAAATAGTACTCCTTAGACTTCTGACTTTCCTTTTTCTACACTAGCATTCTGAGTGATCACTGACGGAAATAATCTCTGCCTCTCTTGACTGAAGCAAAGATGTCAACTTCCCTTACTTCCTTAAGCTCCTTTATTTAGACAATTTTCAGTCAGTGATAGCTGAAAGGAAAAAATAGAAAGGTGCCTTTTTCTTTTGGTTTGGGAACATTTCTTTTAATGTTAATTATTAGTGCAATATTTATTTTTACAATCATTTTAATGTAAAACCAAATTGTAATAGAATACATATACTTCTAATAAACTATGCTACCATATATAAAGGAACCCCCAAATCCAAAAGAAAATGAAAGGAGATGTGAACACCTTTCAGCTGTGTTCCATCAATGGTTCTAGTCTTCTGGTTAACCTTTGCAAAATCATTTGGTTCAAAGCTAACTCTGGAAATACTAAAGAACGACAGGGCAAGAGGTTTTAGAAATACTGTATCCACTCACAGTGATTTCTGATCAGTTTGAAAAGGCTCTAATAGAATATACTGGTAGACCAATTCAAGAGTTTGCGGTGGCTATTTAAAGGAGAATAGAGATTTTATATCGGATATTACTTATCTGAACGCAGGTGTTGTTTTCTCTGTTTTTGGATACTGTTTTTTCTAGAACCAGTTCTTAAATACACTTCTTAAACTGTAAATGGCATTTTTCTGGTGGACTCAATAACTGCCTGAGAAAAGAGAAGTCTACTCAGCATCTGACAGTTGATTTCACAGTCATGGGGAATAAACTGTTCTTTCAGAAAACTTCACTCCAGGAAGCCTGAGGTTCTAACATCCTACAAAGTAATGTAACAATGGGGTGGGAAAGGCAAAGCAAAATTGTTTATTTTAAACTGATACAGTCTTAAACACATCCTGTGAAAAATATGAACTATTGAGGAGCTCCTACCATTGCCATCTCAAACGAAGTACAGAAAGAATAACATTTGTATTATGAGTACCATTGGGCTGAATTCTTAGGAAAGCATATACAGCATTTGTCTCCTCTGTGCAATAACAGCAGTGAACACCATGGCACCATAATTTTAAGTTTCTGATGTGAGTGCCTTGTGCAGCTTGATACTTCCCAAATGGACATGGTGTTTCCATGATTTATTACACACATGTTAAACATATGACTAAGTCTAACATTCTGTTCTCCCTGTGGAAGGCATTTGCTATCTCTCTTCATAAAAGGAGGGCGAGATGAGAACATGAATGTGCACCACTTAATGAAGTTTGCTTTTAATTTAGAATTTATTTGTAAGAGTGAGAAATGATTTCTGACAATCACTTGTCCAGTGACAGCTGTTGCCCAGGAGGTTGCCTTTCTCTGCACTTGAGAGTGAAATCCAGCAGCTGCCTTTTAGTGCAATTCCTGCTCGAGCTGCTTGTTTGCCCTTATTTCTTTTAAGGCACCTGTGCAATGCCCGCAGCCACTCTGGAGTCTATCACCACTGGCTGGAATCCTTCAGCTTTTAGGTGCATTCAGATACTTTGGACATAATGCAGGAAATCATCCATTAAAAGAATCACAGACATGTTCATCTCTAAAACGTTTTTGTTTTTTTTTTCTTTTTATGAGAGAAGCATCCATGGCTCTCATATTTGATTTTGTTTCATCCGAAGTTAACCTGCCTCTATTTAACCTAGAAGTTTTGTTCTTTTATTTCCCTTTCTCGTTTTGACTTTTGTGAATGCTCATACCTTGGTAGCCACCTCATAGACAGGATGGACATTTTCACCTGATTCGTAACTACTGAATGCTACAAAGATCTAGAGGAATGGCCTGCACACTGCCATGGGCCTCTTGCTGTTTGGGTTGGATAGGCTTCCCAATCTCTGCTGACAGGGAAGGTGCACTGTGTTCTGGCTGATGGTTGCCTAACAGTGTTACAGAATCAGGTGACATTTTACAGCGCAAGTCATAAAACTATATTGAGTCTGCTGCAGCTCAAGCAAAAGGTGCAAGAGCACATATAAATGTACTGCTCTGGTTTAACTATGTGTCCTGGAGATTAAAGGCCAAAGGACTGTGTCTGCACATCCAGTCAAGAGAGGTGGATAACTGCATCTGGAAGAGGAGAATGCAGGTTTACAAAATGTTAAAACGTGGCTTTTTCCTCTTTCTCCCTCCTGCCCTGGGATCCATCTGGTGACTCAGCTCCAGCCTTGCCTTTCTGGTATGTACCGGTGGGACCAGCCCCACCATTGCTCAGTGTGGCACAACAGTGTAGCAGGGGCAGTGTGAGCAACTGGGCTCTGTGAAGAAAATAAATGGTAGTGCAACCCTAGAAGTTTTAAAGCAATGCAACTCCTGCTTTCTGTGAGCAGTCTTCCTTAATAAACCACCTAAATGTTAATCCACTGACTAGAGACTGGAGGTGTAAAGGATCCAAGGGCAAGTGTAGAACTCTATACAAATAGATGTGATCGTATCACGGAAATATAATGTCATTGTATTGATTTGCAAGTTATTACTTAGGACTTTGTCACATATTGAGTGCTGTCTGGCAGCAGAATGGTTGGATGAAGGTGAAGCTAGAAAGACAATACGTAAAACTAAATGCCAGGGTTTTGTTTTGTGGATGGAACATATATGAGTAGCATGGCTGGCTGGGTTGGGCCCAGCTGGATGTGGGCTCCCCATGCTTGTGGCAGGGCTAGTGCTCATGGATGCGACTCCAGGTTTTGAGAGAAACTTCTAGTGAAGAGAGCAGTTTATTTCTTCAGACATTGGTCTTTATGCTTGCCCTTGTGCAATTGTTCTGGGGTTTGGGCACTGGTGCTCTAAGGCTTACAGATTTGGGTTTGGGTCCCAGTAGATCCTGCTGTCAGAGACTGCACAAGATTTAATTCTCAGATTATGATCTTTATTTATTCTTCTGGTTCCACGTTACCTCCTAAGGGCATTAAAGAAAATTTATATGTTATGTCAGATGATAACATTATGATTAGATAATAAAAATCACTAGTTTTCTAAAGAAAGAGAAACAAAAAATAGTACATTAGAAGTTTCATTTTTTTAAATACAGTCAGTTCTGCTGGCTTGGCTTTGTTCATGATCACCATCTCTCAGTATTACTGGGAATGTTTTACTATCTGATGCTGATAGCTGGTTGCAAGAAAAGGCTGAAAGTGAGTGGACCATGGTCATTTTTAGAATGAAATTTGGAGAACTTTACAAGGCCTTCCCAAATATTTAATTTGTGATCTAGGGACCTAAGCAAGAAACAGCACAACTCTAAATATTTCAGAAAATGCACACACATAACTTCCCAGAGTTAATAGTGAGTTCTCTCTGTCACAGAACTGGGAATTTTCTTCAGTATATACATCTGTAGGCCAGTCACATATGAAAACAATAACCAAGGAATAAGAAAAAGTCAATAAGGAGATTTATATACAGCTGCTATTAAACTGGAGGAAAACAAATGATCTGTTGGGGTCAGTTTCTCTGGGAAATCAATTTGAGCAGAGTTTTATTGTCCTCTCTGCTAGATCCTTCATGTTATTTGCTTCCACCTTTAATAGTTGTGAGTGAGGAGGGTTTTACACTTGTGAGCCTAAGCTCCCCGGATCATTGCATTCGTTACCTTTTCAACATCCACATTCCCAGTTGTCACAAATGCTACCTAACAGCACTGAGCACTCAAAATACATTTCCCCTTGTAACTCCAGGGAGCTTTGAGTGTTCATATTAACTGCTTAAACTAGTCATAAACCAGTTAGACTGTAGTACCCGTGCAATAGTAACCACTTGATTCATAAATGTCTCTATGTATATTGTATATGACTACTGAGAATACAGACCTTTTCTTGAGGAAAAAAAAATTGGCATAACCTCTCCATGCATGGCCACACAAGCCTCATGTTAGTTATAAAGCAAACAAACAAAAAAAAAACCACCAACCAACTTTTTTCAGTGAGGAGCACTAAAACATTACTCAGAACATCAATAAAAATGTAAATAAATGGAGCCCTATGATCAGCAGAATTTATCCAACCATCACTGAAATGCTCAGCTTTTTAGTCTAGAAGAGTATTCTCCTTAAGTTTTGCTTTGAAATATACATTTTCTAAATGATAATCAATTCAACTTAGTACTGAAGATGATGCTTTAACGTAATGTCTAAAAATTTCTATTTACAAAAAAAAAACTTCACAGTAATTTTTACTATCCTGTCACAGCAAGCTCATTTTTCTCAATTATAGTGGCAGCCACTTAGAAGATCTGTTCCAGCATTCTATTTTTGCACAATCTAATTTTTTTCTCAATTTTAAGAAAGGAAGATCCTGGAATTGCAATAAAAAAATGACATTTGAAGTATGAAGTAGTTCTACTCGCTTCCGTAGCCTGATTTTCACTCCACTTTCATCTTACTGTACTTATTTAATGGTCTTTAGGAAACAGGAGATCTTCATCTCTCTATTCATCCAAAAGACAGCATTGCTCTTAGTGATATCTTCATTGTTCAGTGATTTATCATGTTAAATTTCTTCAGCTTGTCTCTTTGCTGGAATTTCAATCTCTTCTGAAGATTGGTGATAAAACACAGTGACTAAAGAATTCTGGTGAGAAGGGAAGATTAGCTGTGTTGCAAAATGGAAATTAAGGCTGACATCTACTTTGAACCAGAAATGGTTGCTCTGAGATTAAAAAAGTTCTCTGGACTTGATGGGAGGTGGTCTATTTCTGCTTTGCAGGATATGTTCAAGTTCTTGAGGGGAACAAAAGAAAGAACTATGAAAGTGAGTATATTTCAAAATATACATTTTTCCTTTATACACTGACGCGTACTTAAAACTAAGTAACCTCTGTAATGTGCATAATTAAGATATTTTTTTAAAGAGATTTGGATATATATCTATTTTTTTATGTATGGATTTATATATCTAATTTCCATAGCTCAGTGGTTCAGCATCTGGCAGAGTTCATCGCTATGCTGCAGAAACCAGGTGTTCTCAATGCGTGGGATTGTAGGTCCCTGAAACTTTTTGTTCTCTGGGATCATCAGTCTCCCCTCCATTCTCCCATGCCCTGGGATGCTGTCTCTTTCAGACACTGCGTGTGTGCAATTTCTAAGCAGCTTTGGGATCAGGAGAGGTATATGAATCTTTTATAATGTTATTGATTATGGTAGAGCAGACGCTTTTTTAGTGAGCTGCTGTGAGATAAGTTACTGGTAGCATCTGCTAAGATGTGTATAAATTAGCTCAAAATAATTAATACTCTGAAAGTTTTTTTAAGGCACATCTGTATTGGCGCATATAAGAATATTCCTGCTTGCACCAAGAGTGCATTACAGCCCAAATTACTGTAATTTATTAGGGGAAAAGCCATTTCTTTTAATCATATATTAATTATTCATAAAAACTGTATTAATGTTACCTTAATGGGAAGTGTTACCAGCTGGGATACGAGGCTTGGCACTCTGTTCAAACACAAAAATAGATGAATAGCTTGACTTAAAAAGAAGACATAAAAATGACTTACAAGAGCACGAGAGCACCAGACATGGGCCTATGAGTTAGCATGGAGCTGGCTATGGCAGAGAAGCCCAACCAACTCATCCCTTGCATTTTGGCTTCAGCACTGATTCGTGCCTGGTTGCAATCCAAGTGGAATTGCTGGAGGATGTTCATTAGAAGCTGATCCTCTATTCTCAGTGCAAGTGCTTTGCAGCTCTTCAGCCAGCATGGAGCTGGTGAGATTATATAAAATCAAGAGACTCTTTCCCTCACACTTTAGAAAAATAAATAAAATATGACTTAAATAATTGAAATTCAAGATAAATTCTTCCTGCTGGGGAAGCAAAAGGGATTTTTGCAATATTTTAGTCTTGTGAACCACGTGATATGTGAAAGAGCTGTCCAGAGAATGAGTTTCAGCCCAGAAGTGATGTGAAAGTGTGTACATACAAATGCTTGTGTGAATAGATGCAGTTCTCTAGATGCTCTGCTCAGTTAAAGGAAGCTATCAGCATTTAGATTACAATGCAAGAGTAGAAGGCACATTTCAGTGGAATTTTATCAAAACCAAACACAGCATGAGTTTTCCAAAAATTAACTAGAGCTCCTTCTTCTTTTTTTTTTTTTTTTTTTTTTTTCCCCTGGCTCTCAAAAGATCTATTTTGGGGAAGGAAAATACAGACACAAAGGACACTGGGCAAAGCATGCAAATATGTAACGCCTATATGTAGTGCCTATGAAGTGCAACTAGTTTTATATGAACAATAAAACTTCATAGGATTCCGCTGAAATTAAATTGTTTAGATCAACCAGAGCCTTTTTATTGGGATAGCACAATGTGAACTTATAAACACATTTGTTTTACGTGGTAAGATAAAAGGCTGTTTGTTTGTAAAAGTTTGTTTTTTTTTTTAAATGACAGTTACAACCTTTAATGTGTGATCTATAAGTTATCATCTGGTGAATTTTGGCCAAAACCATGGAAGAGAGGCATTTGAAGTGGGAAACCAACTGAAAACAAGTGGGGGAAAAAAATAGAGCTTGCATAACTCTCAAACAGTCTAGGAAACTTATGGCTTGGAGCAACCCAGAAAGCTGGGTGGTCTGGAGATGAACCCATGTTAAAGTATCTTAGGTAATTACGACTTTTTTCCGTGACGTTGATAGTTTTGGGGGTTGGTGAGTCTTTGGCATGCAGTCAGTTGTCATGCCTAACCATGATTAATATGGATCAGAAATGAGGTAGTTCTGCAGTTAAGGTGTTTTTTTTTTCTTCAAATTTCATTTTCATAGCAATGGAATATAGGAAAAGCATATATGGGAGCAATTTGTATCTGGAGAACTTACCAAGTCATGTCTGCAGGAAGCTGGTGGTTGTTACTAGGAGTACATTGTGCATCCCAGGACTGTGTTACAATTACAATGGAGTATGAAAGCAGGATCAGGGTTCTGCAGTCTTGAAATAATAATACTTCAGCATTGTAAAAAAATAGGTAGTATTGTTGTTTTGTTCTCTTTTTCAGTACATCAGATGTATTTCACTGCTTACACTGTAGTAGCAGATTGAAACCATCTGCTGCCTTGCCACTACTCTAACAGCAAATCTCAGCTCATTTTCCTTGAGGCCAGTGTGCTGTAAGGCATGCGTACCAGGACAATAATCCAGCTGCTGAATGTTGATACAAGTCCAGACCTATGTTCATGAGTCTTTTAAATGGAAACAGTTTTCTTTGCCAAGGATTGGAAAGGAGATAAAACCAGTTTGCTTTTCTCTCCTCCCTGCTCCCCCCATCTATCCCCTTTCTACAGCACCATCCCCCATCACAGTGATAAGGAAAGACCGGACATCCAGGAACAGCGTGTCTCTGTCTTGGCAGGAACCTGAGCACCCAAATGGAATCATCTTGGACTACGAGGTCAAATACTATGAAAAGGTGGGAAGAAACTCTGAAGGGGAGGTTTTTATGCTGGTAATGTGGTAACGAAGTTATTTTGTCTTGCGTACGCTAATGGTCCAGACGCCCTTACTAGTTCACTGCATGCCACAACAGAGAGCGTGGTATGGGGGTGGGAGAGGGGTTTTTCAATATTAAGTTCAAATCTAGGATTTGTTAATGGGATTTTATCCACTGATATTTTCAAGAGGGTGGAAAGAATTGGTAATAGCAATTTAAATTATGGACAAAATTACAGAGTAATGGGAAGGGACCCCTGAAGATCATCAGGTCTGACTTCCCCTGCTAAAGCATGTTCCTTACAGCATGTTGCACAGGAAAGCATCCAGATGTATCTGGAATATCTCCAGAGAAGGATACTCCACAACCTCTCTGAGCAGTCTGTTCCAGGGCTCTGTCACTATCACTGTAAAGTTCTTTCTCATGTGCAGATGGAACTTCTTGTGTTCTAGATTGTGCCCATTGCCCCTTGTCCTATCATTGGGTGCCACCAAAAAGAGCTCAGCCCCATCCACTTGACTTCTGCCCTTCAGATATTTGTGAATGTTGATAAGATCCCTTCTCAAGCTTCTCTTCTCCAAGCTGAACAGTCCCATGTCTCTCAGCCTTTCCTTGTACAGGAAATTCTCCAGGTCCCTCATCATCTTTGTGGCCCTCTGATGGACTCTCTCTAAAAGTACCCTCTCTTCCTTGAATTGAGGAGCACAGAACTGAGGCAGGAGCCCAGAACTGGACAAAGTTCAATTATGCTGTCAATATTCATAGAGTAATTTGTCATCCTTGCATTAGTGCTTCCCTCTGGTACAAAGGTGATTTGGAAAGAGATGGACTAGGCTTTTAGTGACTGCTTTGCACTGTAAAAGTTCCCACTTTTCATGAATAACTGAATTCTTTATACATTGATTAGATAAATCAAAGAGAATCTGTCATTAAAGATGTTCTACCTTGTGTTGGCATTTTGTTGAACTTATGCTGTTGATTACTACATTATATAAACATTTAGTAAATCTGCATAATCTAGTGTTTTGTTGTTTTTGGTTTTTTCTAACCTTTCTGGTAGCGTCAAAAAGACCATAAATTTATGCAAAGATTGTGGAGAATGGTATTGGCTATTTTTAGATCAATTAAAGAGAACTTCAGGTGGAATATATTGCTACTGAAGTTGGTAGATTCAGTAAAACTCAAAATGTAGAGTTACCGATAAAAGGATAAACAGAAAGCATCTGTAACATCTTGGTTCGGTCTCACCTTAAAGTGCAGTAGCCTCTAGATGTTAACTTTGTGTTTTTTTCCATTAATTTCAATGGGAGGAAGATCAAGTCCATGTGCTGTGCTTGAGAATAAGTAAAAGAGAACTAGCTCATACATCAGACTGTAATTGTACATCCTTGGCAGTAAAAGCATGCAGAATTACTTAAGCTCTCTTAAATTCAGACTTTTTTGAAGGAAAAAAAAACCACAGATGCTGTCTTTTAGCAAAGTTTGTTAGAACTATGTATTTCGTAGAGCCTGTGTCTGAGAGATCCCAGAACTGCTCTCTGTTGTGCGCAGGTTATTTGCCTGTGTGATTAACCTCCATTTCATTTAGGACATGTCCTGGCAGCCACATCTCAGCTCTAACTCCAGCCTTTCCAGGCACAAGTCTTTTTCTGTGCAGCTCTCTAGTCCCACGAGGCATGGGTTGTGCTGCTCAGGTTTGTTGCTTGCCCTGGTATCAGATTTGGTTTTAGCTGTTCCAAAGGGAGATAATTTTTTCCGCTTGTGAGCATTTAATTCAATGTAATTAAATGACTGTCAAGTTGTACTTGTGTATTTGTGTTATTTTTTCCCAATGTTTTGATTATCATTCTGCAGTGAAATTGGCTTTTTAAAATTCATGACAATGATCATCCTCCAGTACAAGGGTGCAGTACAGTTCAGGCATGTGGCTACTATTCAATCTGTGTATATTCAGTCTTTGTGGAGCAACTGGCTGTCGTAAGACAGCTTCATGAGACAACCAATCTTATGAGCTGATTGTGCACATGTGTTTCTTCCCTTTGAAGTCTGTGATCAAGAGTTCATAGGCACCAGACAGCTTTCTTAAACCAAAGAGCCAATTGCTTAACAATAGGAGCCAGACTATTCAGAGCAAAGGGATTTAAAAAAAAAACAACCTCCTGACACTGGTGTTTTTAATGTGTGGTCTGTAGTCCCTTGGGGAGTCAGCAGCCTGTTCCTTGGGGTTTATGAAAGGTAATGAAGAAAAGGAAGTCCATTGTCAGGAGGCTTCAATCCATTGCCCTTTGCAAGTCTGCAAATTGGAAAAGGTTGAAAGCTCCTACTCTAGAGATGTTAAACTTACCTAGGGGTCAGGCCAGACAGCGCTGGATGGTGACTTCCTTTACTCCTTGTTGAGACTCATTGAAGGGATTGCTGCTTTTCAGTCTGAGACAGCTAAGCGGTCCCTTTCTCTCCTCTTCTGAAAAGAGAGCTTGCTTTTTAAACTGGACCACTCCCTTTAAAATCATCTTGGCCATGCTCATCAAAACCCACTGCTGTTAAGTGACAGGTACTAAGAAATAAACCCTCCAGAGTCAGCAATCTGGGTATTTCTACTGACAAGTCATACGTGATTGCTGGAAGTTGATTTATGTTGAGCCATTCTTTTCCCTTCTGCTTGCTTTTGCTCACAATAAATTACTATACAGAAATTAATATACACAGTATATTAATCTCAGAAATTAATATACACACTATTAATAGATTATTGTAAGTCAGTCCAATTCTGTCATTTATCTTGAAGAATAGGTGATATTTTTTGGCAACTAAATGTTACTGATATTCAGGATGTTACAATAGATTTGTATTAGAAACAGAACTAATATCTAAATGATGACATTGTGTAGTTTTTCTAATGCATTATTGGCATCAAGTCTGTGGAAAATATTAATTTTCATCAAGTATAATTAACCTTTTCAGTTTTCATCATGAGTGATTTCACTTGTGTAACCAAGAAATAATAGAGCTTCGTATGATGTTTCTATAGAAATCAGGATTTGCAGTTCTGGGAGACTATTTTGAAATGAACTTATAAGGCATTATGTATAACATTGTGAACTGGCAGTGACAGGTCTTTAGACTTCCTTTTCAAAATAGAATTATATTTTCTTTTAGAATCTATAGAGCTTGATTGTGAGGCTATTTGACCAGTTACTATTTATTTCAAGCATTTAAAAGAAATAAATAAAAGTGAATGTCATATGTAACATCTAGGCATTTACTTTATCACAAGACATAATATTTTATGGAATGTTAGCAGTACAGAATGACGCCCTGCTTTAGTCTGTCCATTTATAATGCTGTGCTGGATTTTAAGAGTCTCAGCTGACAAAGTGCTCATATAGCAAAAGTCAGGAGTTTTTTCTTGCACCAACAGCTATTTTTTTTTTTCCCCTGTTGTCCTTGCACACCTAATTAAGTTCTCTGGAAGTAGTATTTTATCATGCAAGGACAAAATACCGCATGGAAATTATTAATTGCTTCATTTAAATATGTGGGTAACAATTACGATAACTAAATCCCGCACTCTTTATTAGGGCGAAATGATGCTCCAAATGATGAGTGAATTTTAATTGCAGTCTTACATTACTAAAATATATTTGCTTTTCCTGTCATTGAAATAACGTGCTCAGTAGACTGGTTAAAACAAACAAATAAACATTATATCCAGTTTGTGCTTTTTCTGAGGTTGGCAAAGTAAATTAAATGCAAATGAATTTAGTTGCTTTTAAACTCCTATTAGGGTTTAAAGGGCAGGCCGTGTACACTCCATGAGTTTTGTGGGAGCTGTCATACTGACAGCTTTGCCAACAGTGAGAGGAGGCAGTGCTGGAAGCCAGAGCACCTCATGAAGATGTGCAGCCCAGGTTTGGCCTCTACTGCCTGCATGCCACCAACGGAGAAAATGTTCTTCCTGGTGCAGTGTAAACGTTCACTGTCCTTATCTGAAAAAGGACATACCATTCACTCTCACTAGTGCAGCCTCTATAAATGTTAAATGGATCCAAAAAATGTCTTTTGTAAAACGTGGTTTATAGTTGTAAAATTTCATTTGCATATGAGACACTAACAGTAGTGGGATTTACTTCCCAGTAAAGATTGTGTCTAGTAAACTGTGTAGATCAAGAGGAATATTCTTTCTGCGTCCAAGTTCAAATTTATCATCAGAGCATTTGATTAAAATTCTGCTTGGCAAAGAGTGACTTTCCCCTTTGTATATCCCTTCTGCTCATGGCAGCTCTAGCGTTGTATCTCTGAAGTTTTACTTTATCCCCAGGAAAGATAAACTTGGGCTTTTATGTGGTGTTTCAGTGATTTGATTACTATTAACATAAAAAATGACTTTCAAAATATGTGTGTAAAAAGTTTGCCATAAACTAAGATATCGTGACATCCTCCATACCATTGTTTTAAACATTTATTTTGCAAGTTCCATTGTGGATTATTAGCAGACAGGGCCATAACTATATTCTCTCTTGCACTTATGTATCTGAGCAAGAGGGAAATGTTTGCATTTCAGAAAAAGAGCCTGAAGTGAGATCAGAATGAATGTCCAGTCATAGCATACACAGAAGATTGTGTGTTTTACAGACAAGATTATAGTGTCTTTGAAATTCAAATGGTTGCCTACTTTCAGCTAAATGATGAGATAAGGAAAACTTGTAAATTGCAGTACTAGGCCTTTGTTAGTTAGAAAATATGTATTTTAGGCAAACCTGTTAGCTCCTTAAAATGTCTTCCTAGAAGTTTTCTCCCTAGAATTTATAACAGAAAACTTTTTTCAGAGATACGTCAGAAAACCATAAGAAAATCCAATGTTTATTTCGTTTTTATGCTTACATTGCGAGGAAACTAAACCATGATAAGCATTTTTATAGACAGTCTTTGAAGAATAGGTCCAGCTCATCCTATTTTAAATTGTGATCCTGGAAAATATTACAGACAGAGGCTTAGCTATTATTATTATTATTATTATTATTATTATTATTATTATTTTTTTTTTTTTTTTTTTTTTTTTTCAGTGTGAATGTACATTGTACATCATGTTAAATATTATGTAGATATTCTGGCAATTTCCTCAACTGTGATGTAAACTTCTCTGCTTCTGTCCATATCAAAGGTTTCCAATAATAGGTCAATTAGGCTTTGACAGCATTGAAGGCAATGGTTTCTGATACCAACCTACTATCTTAGAATAGACCTTACTCTCTTGCTCTGGACAGCACTGTAAAGCAAACAGGCTGTAACAGTTCCAGTCACTTGAACATGAAGAAGAGCTGCCTTTGGCAGTCAGACTGTATGAAGTGTTTTCCAGCCTCTCTCAGGACTTGGTACATCACTGGTGAAATTAAAAGCCCAGTAACTTGCCAGCTAATGCAGTCCCATAAAATGTAGTGGGAATTAGGTGAGATTCTTTTGCAATCAACATGCATTACCCCAACTTAGATTCCACTCTCAACAAGGCATAACTCAATGATTCGAGTGTATTTCAAAGTGAATGGGCAGCAGATGAAATCCCCACCACCTCCAGAATACAGAAGTTCTTCGTTGCAAGCCAAAGAAACTGACTTTTTTTCAGTTCCCCACATGTGGCTACAGTCCAAGACTTTCTCTGAGGCACTTCCAGCTGCCATTTTTAGAAAGCCAAAAATGCTTTTTTGGTACAGGATGATGGTAGTAAAATAAGCAATACCTCGGGCCCCAAATGGATGCTTAACATTTTAAACTATGCTTAGAGTGAGACTGAGACATGCTTTTATCATAACTAGCTTTTCCACAATATACAAGGTATCCAAAATTACAAAGTAGCCTATTTCTTATTTTACGTTAAAAGTCAGTATATCAGAAATATGCCTGCTGAAGCAGAGCATGCTTGTTAGGATATCATCTGTACTGGACGCACTCCTTATTCTTTAGCATAAGCAATAAAGAGTAGGCATACACCTCCTTCCTGGCTATTAAAGTCCTAGACTTGTACAAGAACAAATTCTGTGGGATTTTGCCCAGATGAGGCCTGACGCATCAGGCTTGTAGTTTTAATGGCATAATAGTAAACTGGTTATATTAGCCTGTTCATAGAGCTGGGGTAAGGAGTCTGAACAGGCTGCTGTTCTGACTGTTATAAGGATACATGCTATCTTGTAAAACATGAGGCAGTAAAAACCAAGTCCTGCAATAGCTCTGCAGGGCCCTAAAAGCTCTAAATTGGCCTGTTACAACTTCCAATTCAGTACAGTAGGCAAATCTGTTTTATGTTTTTTAAATAAAATTGTAGTCTTCATTTTTCTTGTTGTACTACAGGCAATGGACAAAGTGGTACAAAGCCATATAATGAAATGTCGTACACTCAGCATGTCTAGTACTTGATTTACAGTGCAAAGCTATAGGAGCTGTAATGATTTAGATTTCTTGTTAATCAACAGATTTTTAGTTGATAGAAAATGAATGGCTGTGCAGGCATTTGCCAGGCTATAAATATTCAATATGCCACTGCTTTCCAGGTGATTTGTCATTTTACATCAAACACCTCTTGCTGATGTTTCTTAGGGTGTGGTTTTAATCTGATAATTTCTTTTCCCAAAAGCAGGAACAAGAGACAAGCTATACTATTCTGAGAGCCAAAAGCACTAATGTTACTATCAGCGGCCTCAAACCTGATACCACCTACGTCTTCCAAATTCGAGCCCGAACTGCAGCAGGATATGGGACAAGCAGCCGCAAGTTTGAATTTGAAACCAGTCCAGATTGTATGTATTTGTTCAAATGGCTTAAATTGACTACTTGGGCAATTTCTGACTGATTTGAGTGGCTGTTTTCATTCCCTTTCTAGTTCAGTTGGTGCAATTCATTACTATTTATTATGGGTCTTTCTGGATAGCACTACTACATAACTTTTATGTTTTATCATTAAAATTGAAATGTGCTTTAAAGAATGTGCAGGAATACCACGTGTTATTTTCTTCCGTTGCATACCCTACCACTGCCTAGTGCCAGAATCAATATCTTGCTAGACTGCAACTCATACCAAGAGAGGGTCTGGTGCATTTCTATATTCACAGCTTGTAGCATGAATCCCGTGGACTTTAAACACTGTGCCCCAAATGAGCTAATATTATATAAGCCTGTTACTCCTGGGGGTCAAAATGTAATTCTCCACATTGCTGCAGAGGAGAGCTGATGTTTCTTATACAGCCTTGAGGTGAAACTAATGCCCACTGGCCAGAAAAGTGGTTGCTCAGTTAAATAGCTGGTAAGGGAATCTGCAGTCTGACTCCCTTCCTTCTTGTCACTAGATTTCTGGGTGACCTGAGGGAAGTTATTTACTTGCCTTTTTCTCTAATGCACAGATAATAACACTTACTTGCTTACCTGATGACCTTGTCAGTATTCTTTACAAGTTCTGTTTTTACATCAGAAAGACTAATGGAGCTCATCATCCTGAATAGTATGTTCTGACCTCTTGGTACTACATACTAAATCAGACCTTTTCTTTGCTGGAAAGTGAAAGTAGCTTAATACACCAAAAAGTCCACCTTAGTTCAGTTAACCACTTACTGATCTAGCCTGGTGCTGTGTAATTAAAGACTGCTTACCTTTTAAAAGGTGAGGAAAATCACAGAAGATTTTTACCTGCTGTTCAGAGTTGTAAAACAATTTAACACTGTAATTCTGATATGGGTTCATGAGGTTTATTCATGTACTCATCGTAATGATTGAGAACCCATGATATGATAAATATTCTGCTAAAATAACAAACTTTTACCAAGAAGAGTAGCGTAAGTAAATCCAGTGGTCTTTCACTATCTATGTATGCAGCATCTATGTATTTCTGAGGTATGCTAAGTACTTCATCCCCACTTGCTCCTTTCCAGCTTCAGCTTTTTGGAAATCAAATGTGCAATTTGTTTAAAGAAAAAAGTACTATTGCAAATTACCATTATGGTGTACGTGCATCTTTGGCATAATGAATGAAACTCAAATGGGACAGAGGAATACAGAAAAGAGAAAAAAAATCAGTTATGATTATAAAAGATTTCATAACTTGGAAACTGATGAGCTTTCTTTGCAAAGTAATTTTAAAAAAGAAGTTAAATAAAAAATAGAGTAGATTACCAGAAAATGTGGAAGATGACAAGAGATAGCATAAAGAGTGTACAGATTATCCAGATAAACACTGAATCACATTACTTGATTGCTGTTGTCATGTTATAACAACACAAGTGCACTTGTAGGCATGAAATAGGTGGAGGCTTCTTCCAGACAGTCACGTAGACTAACTGCCCAGTTTGTGGGGAGCAGGAGGTCTGTGTTTAAGCTCACTTTGGACGACTAACATGAAGCATTGTGGTGAGGAACCTAATTCTGCTGTACTCGATGAAGATCAATAACTGTTTGCTGAAGATGTTTGTTTGAGTTGGAAGGGTCCTTAGAATGGTGACCTTTAGATGGGAAATCATACTTGAGATCCAAAGATGTCCTGTTGCTATATGGCAATACCCAAGCACCTGGCTTAGGCACTGCAGAGAAGTGTCCAAAGTGAGGCGGAAAGAAGCCTTTCTTTTTTTCCAATGAATACTAACTTACATAATCCTTCTATCTGTTTCTGTGGGCCAAGACTTTTCACAACCTTCACAGCGATACTGTATGGCTTCATTGTGAAGCCTAATTCATTAAAGCACTTTCCATCACACAGAAGTGAGAATAAGGTTCAGGATTATTGACTAGCTGGGATTTCTTTTCAAGGAAAAATTTCATACTGACTGTAACAAACTGTTTAAATGTCATGAAACACATATGTTTGTAATCACATATATATATTTATATGCAAGGATCAATTTAACAGCTATTACTACAATCGGCAAGAGTAACAATCAGCTGTAGAAGCAACAACTGTAAATTTTCAGGAAGGCAAGAGTCTTTCATTTACTTCTCTTTTATTTATTTGTCTGATGAAAAATTACCTAACAGATTAAATATTTGGCATGAAACCAAACGCTATTTAGTGACAATTCAGTCTGTCTGTTCCCTATATGAGTGGTCAGTCGTGTTGTACTAATTAATGTTTTGTGTGGGGTGGTTATTTATATATTTTTGTGTTAACTTTCCAGCATTCTCCATTTCCAGTGAAAATAGCCAGGTTGTTATGATTGCCATTTCAGCAGCAGTTGCCATCATTCTCCTCACGGTTGTTGTGTACGTCTTGATTGGGAGGTTAGTTTGTGCTCTGTTTTGCACATTTGCTTCTTCTTCCATTTCCCTGTGGGACCTTGATGAGCGTGGCAAATCGAGCATCATCAGGCAGTAGCATGGCTGTTTTGTACCTTCTCCTTTGTCTGCTTCCAGAGAGCTCTGAGCTGCTTGGTAATGAGCCCGCTAACATTCACAGCCCCAATCATGCAGCAGTTGTTAAAAAAAGCTATAAACACATTCTTAGGCAATTGTAAAATTAAACTGTAGGGGTCAAAAATCAACAAATCTTCTCATTAGTCAATTTCCTCAAATTCCCTGAGAACATAACATGCCTCTATAGGATAGAGAGAATGTAAATATCATTAAATTTTCAAACAGGCCTTTAATTGTGAAGGAAAAACATTCAATTCTGTTTCCACCTGCAGTTCACATGTACAATTCTCTATATTCATTTTTTTTTCTCTGTTGCTTGTAGATTCTGTGGATACAAGAAGTCTAAACATGGTACCGATGAGAAAAGATTACATTTTGGGAATGGCCATCGTAAGTTACTGAAGTCTTTTAATGCTCACAGATTTGTGGAATTCATCACCTAGATAATGCATGGTTTTCAGTTAATAAATAAATAAATAAATAAATAAATAAATAAATAAGCCATACCTGACTTAAACCAAGGTGAAACTGGGAAGAGAATTCTATTTTCTTATGGGTAAGCAGATTTTCCCCTAACAAACAGTCTTTGTCTCAGTTTTATTCATTTATGTTCAGGTCAGTAATAAGCAAAACATTGCTGTGTTCAAATAAGGCATGTGGTTATCAATATGATATTGATTCTGCTGTGCAATAGTGAAATACAGTGTGACTTCAATTTCTTCCTTATCAACTGTATAACATCTAAGCAATGATTTATTTTTTTTCCTCTAAAGCAAAATACAAAATCAATGAAACAAATCTTGATGACTGCTGAAAGGACGATGAAAACTGGCTGTTTAACAGAAGTGATGCACTAACAAATTTAGTTTGGAATTATTGTGAGCATAGAATGAAAAGTAATTTGGAGTAGTTTTTAAAATTAAGAATAACTACTAAATGAATGACTCCCAAATTAATAAGATTTTCTAATCCAGCTCTGTTTATAAATGTTTTGTCAGAGCCCTGATTTTCTAATTATGAGTGTTTCATTGGGTCTCACCCACAACTGGGAAGATAGCCTTTCTATTGACTTATACTGTCTTTGAGTCACAAAATAAATGTAAACAGTTAACATACAGATGTGACATTTTTGTCATCCTGAGGAATCAGAGCTACTGTTGATCTTTCTCTCAAAGACCAATTCAAGCCCATCCGGTTTTGATATTTTTATACCTATTTTTCATGAGGTTACATGGCCTATCGTTCCTGGATCATTTAGCTGTGTCCTGAGAAAGGAGCAGTATGGAGCAAGGTCCCATCCGGGAGATAAATGGTGCAGGAGTTGATTTTCTGGTCCCAGGAGTGATTTGTTGCTACCAGAAAGGGGACACTTACTATGGCCATAGCTGGCTGGGGAGATTCTTCTGCTGTATGTCAGTTTCTCTGAGCCTCGGTTCACATGGTGAATAACCTGGCAGGGCTCTACCAAAGCAGAGGAATTCCAAATAATGAAAGATAGGTCATAATCAAACTTCTACCATACTCTCTTTAAAGCAGGAATAAATGAATTTTGGAGAAGTTTAAGGGTAAAGAAGGTGATGGTTTAAAATTCCCAATTAGGAGTGGAGAAGGTTTCAGAAATTTTTATCACTGCATTTTTTCTTTCTTTTACAGAGAGCATAAATATAATTCATTAACACCAAAATTGGATGCTCCCTTTTTTCCCCACTGAATTCTTGATGTTGAATGAGCATGCTTTTACTGAGAAGCAGCAGTCTTTTGAAACTGCTTCAGCTCCAGATAAATACCCTGCTATACCTTATAAACCATGTAGAACCATGTATTTCTATTGTTTGGCATGCTGTAAGGTTAATGTGGTTTACACTTAATCATTTTACTTCTGTTCTTATCCTTTTGCACACAGTGACACTGTACCATCCTCAAGAAGAGAGTTATTGGTATCCGTATGTCGCTCCTCTCAAATACACCTCCTCACCAAATATAATTGAATTAACATTTTAATGAGGGATTTACTGGCAGTAGTTGGAAATTAGGACTGCTTTCTAATCCCAGTGGCAATGGAGTAACTGTTCTTTGACTGTTCGTATTATTATTTTAAGTTTGGAGCTCTTCTTTATCTCCAGAGAGCTGTATCCACAAACATCTGTGCTCCTTCCCTACATTGTTAAGGGATATGCAAACTGTAGCAATGGGTTTGCATCGTGCAGCCCATCAACAGCTAACCAACTAGCCTGCAAAAAAATCTATATGAGTACATGTGGCCCATAGAATTAATGCTTCATCATCCAAATTTAATGAGGTTATAAAATAAAAGCAGCCAGTAAAAAAAGTGTTGCAGACAAATAACAGGTCAGAGTTTGCTCTCCTTACTCCCACACAATGGAAAGTTGCAATCGCTATTCTTAAGCATGTCAGTGTGGTTAAATTCCTGTGGATTAAATTGCTTTTAATTTGGCTTTAGATATTTATGTACTGCTTTCTGAGGAGTGCCATGCTAATCCACGCTGTAGTCAGTACAGAGGTGATCGTGAATCTGATGTTTCTGTTAGAAATTCTTGAAAATTATTTACTGATTTTGCAATCATTTTTATGTTAGGATTTGTATGTATCTACACATGTGGCTGATGAAACTTTGGTATTCTACTGAACTTGAGTCTTTCTCAAAGAATAAGAAAATAGCTCCTGTGAACTAGAAAAGGGTAAAGTAACTTCCCTGACTGTTGTAAAGTTTCAGCATCTCAAATAGAGCAGCTGGTTTATTTCAATCAGTTTATTCTGAATTACTTTAAAAAAGGCACCAGCCATGAGCTATTCCCTGCAGCCTTATTACAAATCCTATAATATTACTTCAAAGGAGCAAAAATGTGTTTCACCTCCTCAGATCCTCTCCCTTTGCCTTCTTTGGCTAGACCTTTTTTATTTTTTTGCTACCCTTAGGGCAATTCATGCTGGTAAAATGAAAATGTAAATTATTATGTTTGCACAGAATGAGCTGTAAAGTAGTACAGCTTAACACATGTGTATGTGTTTATTATCTGTTTTTCATGACAGAACCCAGTTACTATACAAGCTGCCCTTAATTATTGGTGTGAAGGGATTATTCTCCTTGCAGTCACCATCACCTGATCTTGGGAACCTCTGGGGTCAGCATTAAAAATCTGCAGCCAAAATCCCCTCAGAGCAGAAGCTTTTAATTGTTGTTATTTTTATTGAGGGTATGAGAGAGCCTGTAATGTACATTCAGCATGGACGGAAAGGAGCATTTACAAGATTTTTAACCAACAGCAATATACAGCCAATTACTTTTTGTTTTACTTGCAAGTAATTCTGTAATCATCAGTCTCTTGAAGGAAACACACTCGGCATTTAATGCTGCACATACGCAGCCCTTCTGTTAAGAGCGTGACTCTTAGTTTGCATTGTTTTCTAGCCAATTATTTTGGAAACTTGGTTTCATCATTTCTTTGTCAATTCTGAGGCCAATAAATCTCCATAAAATTGATGGTTTTTTTCACATACCCTTGGGATTGTTTGACAAAACAATGGCAAGTTCTAACTAATGGTGCAGAGGCACTTTTTCCCATCTACCTAACCACAATGAAATGTCTTTAACTATGCTACCAGTCAACAGTTGGATGCAGTAGAATACCACCATGCTGGAAGGGCTATTCCTGGGTAGATTAAAGCAATACTTAATATCTTTTATGTGATCAACTGAGACAATTGAAATATGTGTTCAGGAGCTCAGGTTTTGTGTTAGAAGCAACAAACGTCAAGCTGGATGTACTGGCTATTTTGCTTTTTGATAGAGAATGTCTTTATATTCTGAAATGAATATGGAGGGAGACACACAAGTTACTGCGTATGAATACAAGCATGGCCTTGAGCTGGGGAGGAGAAATGCTTTGCCTTCAACATCTTCACGGGGAGAAATGTTGGGAATGATAGTATGTTTCCCATTCCAGTTCTGCTGGGTTATGTGTTGTGAACAGCTTGAAAGTGCCTTTAAAATCATACAGTCGTTTGAATTAGTGCTTGATTCAGTCAAGCAGAGGAATCCTTGGCGAAGAGACTGTACAAAGGGACAAAATATAGCATAGGTACTAGGGGTAACTCAGTACTAGGTCCAAACTGTAATGCTAAGAATGACTGGCTTCCATCTTGTGTATTTGTAACAGAAGGGTAGAAAGAGGTGTACGTTTATTTATATATAATTTTCTTTTTCTTATGTATCTTGTTAGAGGAATCAGAAATGAAACAGGTTAGTACAATCCTAGGAATTTTTCAGGTTTACTGTGATATCAACCATTAATTCCAGGTCTTGCTACCTTGTAAGGGACAATATGAAGCAGCATCTAAACAGAGCAAGCCAAAAGGGTCAGGAAATATTTTATCATTTCAAAACTGGTAAGCATGGCAAGTGCAATGCTTTTTGAACTTCTGTGCAATAACTGCATGAGTGTCTCTGGTTTCACTCTGTCTTAAGATTCCTGGAGACTCATCAAAAGCTATTTGATTTGAAGAAGCAATGTACTCTTTTCTTCTATTGATTATATTTCTGTTATCTCCATTGCTTTCTTTAGGCAGATTAATTAAGTGTAAGTAACATTTTCTCTCTGAATTTCATACAGTAAAACTCCCAGGCCTGAGAACTTATGTAGATCCACATACGTATGAAGATCCCAATCAAGCTGTACATGAATTTGCCAAGGAACTAGATGCTTCTAACATATCGATTGATAAAGTCGTTGGAGCAGGTAATGACCACTAAAATACCTTTTACTGTATGTACTGTTTTGCATCTTTGACTTTGTACTTGTGACCGGAAAGGAAATCTTTGTAGATTTGCAACTTCCTGGATCATATTTAGAGCTGACTTCAGTGGATATTAGCAGACACATCTATTTGCTTTCTGAAGAAAGCAGATAATAAGATCATTTTTCAAATGACACCCCACAGCCCACACTTGGACACAGCACTTGGGAGTAAAGAGAGACTTCAACCTCATGTATGTTTCTCTTTAAAATCTGTCAGCATAGAAATGGTATCCACTGTGAAGATGCTTTCTATATTTTTATTAAAAGGATTGGTGACTATCATGCTTTGAGTGAAAGCACAAAACTCATTTCATACCAGTCACCACACATCCATCAGAATGCAGTGACCTATGGCTATTAGATTGATTTTGGTCACTGCTTTGGATTTGAATTATTGATTTAGGAAGAAAGAGTAGTATGTCTGATAACCAATTGTCTGAAGCATACGGATACTGTAAATTATTGGGTTTACTGAAAGAAAACTGTTGAAATGAGCGGATTTTGTAGTGGAGGAAACATGTAGCAGAAAGTCTCATCACACTGAGTCGTTCATGTTGCTGTGCAGCGTTGAAGCTCTTGATGGGATGCGTGCTTGATCCTTGAAGTGAAGTGGCAGATTGTCTCATTGAGCCAGATGATCATAAAGTATTAGCTTTCCTGCTGTATTAAAGCAGTTATGAGAGAAATACTATTGATTTTTAATCCTTTGAAAATTACTAGTTCTTTTATTATTGATTTTTTTTTACTTCTCTCTACATTTACTATTTGAATTAAAATCATGAGATGTGAGAGAAACAGACTTCTAGTGAGAGCAAAAGATTTTCATTTGGAAAAATATGTGAAATGATGCTGCTATGCTCAGTGCACCTACTGAATAGCCCAGTAAGAGGAAACACTATTAATTCTCTCACATTGCAGCTACTCAGCTGCTCGTATGCATTTAGGTTATCTTCTGAAAAGGTAGGATTATTGTTTCTTGTTGGTTTTAATTTTGCCCCACAAGAGTGCACTGTTCTCCATCATCTTCAGAAAAGGCATCAAAGCTTAGCTACTGTACATAATAGAGAATGAGTATGGTAATAGAGAAGGAGGGGGTTATTGAAAAGCCAAGTCCAAGAGTAGTATGTTTCTTTACAAGACTTCAAGGAGCCTTTATTCTCAAGCTTCCTTAACTTGGGTTGTCTAGAGTTTATGAATCTAGAAAGCAAATTCTAAGAAATAACAATATGTCATACTGTATGGCTCATTGTTTGGATATATCTTTAATTAAAAGTGCACATGAGAGTGAGAGATAAACCAAAATTGGCCAAGTATGAGCTCTGTAAATGGAGGAATGCCTTTCAGAGAAGCTTGAAAAAAAAATGCTCTAAATGTCCTAGAACAGCCAGGTAGTTTAAGAACAAGTATCTTTAGTCCATTCCACTCCAGTGAAAGTGACAGCAGGTTCAGCATCAAAACCTACAGATCTTCTGCATTGAAGCTGGGCTTCACTTTTGTATACATTATAAGGCCATGACTCAGATTCATGCAGCTTAAGAGCTACATATGGCATTACATTTAGCCATTCCTATTAACAGTCCCAAAAGATGCCAATAGGAAGTAAAAGAGATGGGGATGGGGAGAGGGAATGCAGATGAAAACACTTTATGCAGTGGTGAGAGCTTCCAAAATGAGTTTGTAGCATCACTTCACACTGCCCTCATGTGCTATATGTGATAGTTCGTGTAATCAGAGCATTATGAAAGTCATGTGAAACGCAGTGAGTGTCTGCTAGACTGCTTCTGCAGAAGCACTTTCTTTCCTCTCCAAAACCAGAAAGGCATTTCCCATCTCTTACTGAGTCAATGACTTCTTTGAGTGAAGGACCTAGGCTTTTTCTGCCCCTCTCTTTTACAAATGTGTGAATGAAATTTTAAAAAGATACTGATTCATTTGACTACATTAAATTATGACATAAGTAACAAGACCTTCAAGTCAGAGAAGTAATTTTGATATTCTTGGGTATTTTTCCAAATATTTTTTTCACATCCTTAGCCAGAAATCTCTGAGAAAACAGAGGGCAGCTTACACAGCTTTGAGAACATTCTCAAGTGTAATAAGGAAATTCTCTTATCCAAAAGAACCTCAAGAAAAACACAAGGGATTTTAGTGAGAGGCTAAGTGTAAGAAAATTGAGGCCAGAAGCCATATTTTCAGGTTTTTCTTTATAATAATTCCTTCTTTTAAAACAATTCACTTGTTTTTATGGATCCAGTTCAACAAACCACTTAAAAAGTATACATCCACTTGGATCACAGGAGAATACTAAGGAAAATAGTTTCTTGATTTAGAATTGACATATGATTGTACCTTGCTGAACATAGAGCACATATGTGCTTTCCTTTCGAAGTTTAAATATACTTGTAGCATAGCACTGTGTTGGCCAAAGTACTTCAAACATTTAGGGGTTTTACTGCGAAACATTGCAGTGTCTCAGCGAGGGCATGCACTGTATTGCCATAGTGCTGCTGAGGTTCCTGAGACTTGTTAAATGCTCAGTTTAGCTGCCTCTCCAGCTCTGAGGGAGCTTCATGCAAACAAAAGCAGTGTAATCCCCGTTCAAAACACAGCACAGTTAAGGCACCTGCCAGTTTCACAGATTCATCTTTTACTTGTCCCTTGGATCCAAAGGCATGGCCAGTGCCACTTAGTGATGCCATAAGCAGCCTGTGTAAAAAAGTTAAGATTTCATGAAGAGGGATCTTTATATCACAAATAGCCCTACTGTTATCTTTCCACATACAAATAGACGCATCAGTCTGCAAGGCAGCCTATACAGTTTTTGTGGGTGTAGCATAATTAAAAATGAGCACTTCAGAAAGTCTTAACATAAAAAGCCATCAACCTCATCTCTTAATCAGTGCTAGATTTTCCACCTTCCATCTCATATACAAAGCTTTTCTCCTCCTAAACAATATCTGATGAGTTACTGTTTCTTTATATACGGATTAACCCAATCCATTTCCTACTGGGACCAAATAGAAATGATTTACAGGAAAAAAATGTAGTATAACTGCGTATCAATGTGGATGTTAGCGACATAAACTTATGTAGCATTCATATGGTCGTCTATGTGAGGAAACTGAAAGTTAGAGTAGTTGGTTTACCTGGTAAGCTTTCTCCAGATTACTCAGAGTCAGTTATAAGTAGGAACTAAAGCAATGTTAATATGTTGATCTAGATTTTTTTTTTTCTAAAAAGGAAACTCATTTCATATTCCCAGGCACTAGGAATATTAATTGCTGTGTAGGGTCTGATTTTAGTCTCCTGTAGCATCCACTGGCTTCAAGGCACTTATAGAATCTAATTAATCATTCAAGATCTAAATTATGCAGCCATGGCTAAATGGAACCATGCTGATGGACATCAGCCATAACCTTTTCCTTCTCAAAAGCCAAATAAATATCAGATATACTATTCTAGAATGAACTGGAGGACTTATTGCCTAGACTACATACTGAGATCACAGATGCACTCTATTGACATTACCTGACCAACAGTTTTAAGGTTGTTACAGCTTTTTGGAGTGTGGAAGCACAGAAAAAAATGGAACACAAAGCTGAACATTATATTATTTATTTCAAGCCCTTTTTCCCCATTCCTTGTGTTTTAAAGTCATGCTTTTGTCTTCCTCTTTATGATGTTCTGACAGTACTGGACCGGAGTTAGCATTTGAGCTGAAGAAGTTTTTGCTGTGGGTAAAGCATACAGGTCATCTTAGTTTGCAGAGGTTGAATATTTTTAATTAAGAACTCTGAATATAATTCAGCACTCATTACTTACCAGTAATAGGTTTTACAATTCATTTTCTGAGCTGTTGCTTGTCTCATCAGCTTGAAATTACAAATAACGGTTGAAATAATGGATGTGTCCGCTATTTTAGTAGTATATTCCTGTTTATATAAAGATATACCCTGTTGATTTTTTTTAAGTCTCTAATATATTAATAGCTCAATATCATACCCAGAAGATGAAGCAGCTCAGCAACTGATAATAACGTATTATGGCTTTCAGTTCTATATTTTTTTTACGTAAATCTAACCTGGGTTACCAACAGAGAAAGGTTGTTGCCCTTTGACACATTTGTTCAGATTCTTTTGGTTAAATTGCCTATCTGACAGAGGAACCTTAGAAAACAAAGCTGAGAAGTGACCCTTAGGAGTCATTAAGTTGATGCCCTTACCAAAAACGGATTTTGTTAGGAACTTTCCTTGATAGATGGTTATTCTTTACAATCTCCAAGATAAAAGAGTTCACAGACTCACAAGAATATGTTTTTCTGCTGTCCAAGCATCCTTAGTGGTACATTTTTTTATGATGTAACTGACCTTTATTCTAATTTACACCTATTCTTTGTTTTGCCTCTTGTGTATAGAAAAAGAAGTCAATGCCCATCTTATTTAGAACCATCATTTTGATATGCCAAAACCATTATCATCTCTCCCTTTCCTCAGTCCTTGTTGTAAATAAATAGGCTCAGTTCCTTGAGTTAGGAACACGAGCATGCAAGCCAGATTTTTAAGATTCTGGTCATTGCTATTACTCTCTTCATCATTCCTGAACTGCAGTGTCACTAATGGGACATGAACTCTAATGCCAGCCATATGGGTGGCAAACTGATGAAAGAACAATGCAACTTACAGATTATGCATTAGTGCATAAATAAATGGGTTGAAGGTAAAATCTAAAACATCTCCCACGTGATATAGTCTCTGAAATCAATAGTGCGTGAGGATTTCAGTACAGAGATGTAAATTCATCATATTTTTCTGAACATTAAATCCACAAAAAAACAACATGATTTCAATTTTCCTAAAATATAAACGTTATTAAAAAAAATAACGTTATGCATTTATTGACAGAAAATGAGTGTTGAATGCCTCCAATCCTGTAGTTTCTATAAAGACTTTCTTTTCTATTCAGTAAATTGTTTCCCGTATAAAGACGTAGGGCAATTCTTGCTGTCCCCCATTTTCCTGAATGTCATCATTTCTTTGTATGGTGTTTTCTGTTTTTTCAGTTATTTTGTCATTAAAACAAGGAAGCAAACTGTTCTGAAAGTTACTTTAACCTAGGTGCTCTCTGTGCACTTTATTGTATTGTAAGAAGTCTTAAGTATGGGAAGAGTTGGATTGTTGGGAATCAAAAGTCAGTTACTATTCATATTTATTTATTTATTGAGATATTGAAACTTATATTCTTGGTGCACTCATTAAAAAAAATATAGAAATTTCTGAGCGAATTATTTTCTTCCATCAACCTGTTAACGTTTCATGCTTCTTCATTTAAATGCTAAGTAAGTTTTATTTCTTCCAGGATGTTACATAGCAATGGATAAACCATATTGTATAAAAGTAAACATTCATCAAACTTTGCTATTTTCTATTTAAGGATCTCAGGCAGTTCACAGTGGGCATAATATTCATAGTGGACTATCATGTCCTGTAGACCCATGGTGACAGGATGTATTCATGCAATTAGGTCTATCTGAATAATGGTAGAACAAAAGTAATCTGTATGGCCTACTTTCATTGGGTCCGTATGTAATCTTTAATTGGAATTTAAAAAAATTGGAATAAATAAAATAATTGGGAACCAAATTCTCTCTGGCCAAGATGAGTTTAATGTTGACAAGGAGACACAACTATTCCAATACTTTGTGTTAATTTGTTGCTCTCTTGCAGTTGTCTGAGTGCATCACCTAGGAAAGAAAATCAGAATTTTCTGGGGATGTTTATACATTCCTCTCCTCTGCAGTCATCTGAATTTTCAGTGCAAGTAGGTGACATTTTCCAGAGTAACAGCTAGAGAGCAGAAGCCTGGAAAAGTTAAGTAGTGATCTGCAGACTACCTCTGAGTTCACGTCTGCGGTCTATCAGTAGATATCACAATTTAGGGACTTTTTCTGAACACCGAGTCTTCTTAAATCCCCGTGAAATAACTACATTTAATCTTTCATCTTTTTTTCCACTTTTTTTTTAGGGGAATTTGGAGAAGTGTGCAGTGGGCGCCTGAAGCTGCCTTCTAAAAAGGAAATTTCAGTGGCCATCAAAACTCTGAAAGCTGGCTACACAGAAAAACAGAGAAGGGATTTCCTGGGAGAAGCAAGCATCATGGGGCAGTTTGACCACCCCAACATCATCCGACTGGAGGGCGTTGTGACTAAAAGTAAGATTTAACATGAGATTATTTTTTGCATGGGAACTGTCACCAGATAGCCTCTGGAGGTCTCTTACAACCTAAAATATTCTGTGATAGTCTGATCAATCAAAAAAGAGTAGCAGAGATGAAAACACTGACTCATCAGTGTTTATGCTCTGCAAATCCTTCCAGAGATGTTTATGTCATAAACCTGATCGAATTCACCAAATATCATCCATGAGAGATAAGAAAGGAAATGTTTGTACACTTATGCTGATGGATCCAGCAAAGAGGCAAGGATTTTGTCTATTTTGCTGCTCTCAGGATATCAAGGACTTAAACACAGAACACTGGGTTAATAAGATAGGAAAAAAAATGGGGAATATAAGTAGTCTGCTTGAAAATAGAACAGATGATGTGGTGTAAAGGAGCATTTCTAAAGAACATTGCAGCTAAGTAATAAGCTGGCAGATTTTAGGAACCAATTTAATACTTCAGGGATATAAATTACTACAAAGTGGCCAAGAGGCACTTGCAGATATAATCTATTAGAAGTCATGGAGTCTGGTATCCTAAGGTTTCCTAATTGCACTGAAGCAATACTTTCTGCCTTCAACTAAATCATTAGAATTTATCATTAGCGAAAGTTAATGAACAGCCTACCTGGCTACAGCAACTGATGCCAGTATATAAATAAGTCCACCCTTCTTCCTACGTGGTTTTCATGCAGGGAAAATACTCTGTGTGATATTCAGTATGTATCAGCATGAGGCATTTTAAATAGCCTCTAGAATTAATACTGCTTAGGTAAAAATATCTTTAAAAATTTTAAGCTGTTGGTAATAAAATTAATTTTATTCCATTGATAATGTTTAAGTTTTTTTCTAATGCACATTTTCTAAATCTACCATTGGATTATGGGTTAGTTTTTATTTTGTTTTGTTTTAAAGCATAATTTTGTCAGTGTTAATGATAACAAAGCAATCTCTTCTGAAACAAAGAAGTAGTTAAGAACTCCATCCATACATGGTACCTCCCTGGTCAAGAAACATATTTGAAGAACCCCCTCCAGCTCCTCTTCAGCTCCACATTAAGATAGTAGTGTGTTGTAACAGGCATTCCTGAATGCTGATATTGGTCTTACCTAGCTGTCCAAAGTCAGCTGCAGTAGCCTCTTTCCAGCCTTCCAAGCAGCTCCCAAGAGTAACATGGTCTTCTCTTTACAAGCAGCTGGTGGGATCTCCTACTTGTGGTGCTGCTTTATTTAGGAGAGTTCTGGCTCTCATTCCTTGTGCTGCTGATTGGTCTCTACTTTGGGATGCAAAGACAGAAATCGTTGGTAACAGAAAATAGGCATGAAATATAGGCATGAAATGTAAGCTTGTTCTGAAAGGCATAAATTCAAAGACTTCATCTACATTAAGTTTCCATTGCAAAATAACATGACAAATTTAAGGGCCAAAGTGCTGTAGTCATTGTTAAGTAGGAGATTGGTAAGACTTTGCATGAGTTATTCTTAAAAGCTGACGATAATTCAGGGTGCCCTGAAATTCTTCAGGGGAGTGGAAAAATTGTGTAGTATATTTTCTAGTTTGTGCTAGAGGACTTTACTGATAAAGCACGTCTTTACAAAGAAGATCTCCTTGTCATTTCAGTGAACTGCGTGAAATGTGCAGAGGACATTTTCAGTTTAACTGAGCAGAGTACAGTTCTCACTTCTTTTTAGTAAATGGTTTTGCTGTTTCTAAGCAATCTTGATTTTCAAAGTGGGTCATTCAAGATTTCACAAACAGAACGACACAAAAGATTTACACAGCTTACTGCGATGAAGTATATGAAATAAATTCAAATATGTTTCAAAATAAATGACAAAAAGTGTGTAAACCCCTATATGTTAGAAAGAAATACAATTATAATTCTTCCTTTAGGTATAATTCATGAAAGTCTGTTTTGCTGATTTAGATAACAAAAATATTATTCTTCAACTCATACCTTGTAGTTCCTGTTACAAAAAGGTTGCTGGATTTGCCTGTATAAATTCAGGTTACTCCTGCTTTTTAATGACATTCGTTTTGCGCAGTCAAAAGAACATTTACAAACCCTTAATTTCTTGAAACAAAAGTGTCAGTACACAGCTGAGCTGATCTCTATGTTGTTACATTTTGTATTTCTGTGGCACTTCAAAAAATAGTTTAATGCTCTGCATGCAGAATATTGACCATGCTTCTAAATGTGCATTACTAATTCTAACTTCTTGTATACTTGTGTAGGAGAGCATTAGTAAGTTTATTCTTTGGCAGTATTCATATCAGACTTGCTCTCTGTCTCAAGGGTGGCTGGGAGGGTTTGCTGTCTATCACACTGAACTATGAGAGAGCAACATCCAAGTATTCCCAGCTGAAGTCAATATAAGCATCAGGGATTCAGCCTCCTCTCCAGATGGCTGGAATAGTAATACGAAGGTTGAGAAAACTGTTCTGGAAGTATTTCTGTCTGTTTTACTGGGTAAAATTAAATGGCATAAATGCAAGAAAAGATAATCCTTTATTTCTCTTTAACATCCAGTAAAGTTTCAGAGGAGTAGGAAGGTGGGTTATGTTGTTTGTTTGTTTTTTCCTTGTCTTGATTTTGTCTTGTTTTTAAACCAAACCACTATATTGTAATAACATTTTAGCAAGTGTTCATATTTTGTAATGATAGATACTAAATCACACTCATAAGCGCTGGTTTATATACACCATTAGGAGAAAGTCTTTGAATTACTCTCTGGATCTCTCCTAATCCAGATAAGCAGGCAATGTGACCTTTCTTCATTAGCTCAAGTCTTTTGAGAGGTCTCAGAGGTGAACTCAACTTCTCATACTAAGCACTCTTCTGAAGCCGCAGTAACTGCAATCCCTACAGCAGGACTGCTTGACACAAGAAGTTCTCCAGCTGTGATGGCTGGGATCTGCCTGCCGACATGCTGGCAATGTGAAGGAGTTGCACTCACCAAATACAACTTCAGCCCCCTGCTTCAAATTGATTTTGGTTCTGAATTTTCCTTTACACCAGTCTCCCAGGCGTGCTGTAGTCAGTAATCCTAATAGCCAGCACACATGTTCTGCATAGTTTACTAATATTTTACAGCAATTTGTAGTCTGTTAGTATAATAAATTTCAGCAACACTGTTGACACAAGTTGTTATCGTGTATGAACGGCTGTGCTTTGATAAATGAATGCAGAGCGTTCTTTTAAAAGAACGGTGTTGCTTCAGAGCATATGCTTCTTATTACAGACACGTTTCTAACTGGATATGAGTGAAACCCTGCACTTAGTACTTTCTTAATTTGGATGATCGAAGCAGGAAGATGCTCTCCTAGTAGGCTGAAAGATGGATCTTCTTACTGAAATTTCAATTTTCTGACGTGTCATAAAACTGAGTTTATACAGAAAACAAATTCACTTTCTCCTGGTTTCTTACTGCACGGATTATCATAGAAAGTTTTGGATAGCCACAGTAGAGCACTGCCATATACTTTAAAGGTCCAGAAATACCTTTGGGCTAATATTACATACTCAATGTAAACAGGGTACATTTTCTGTCACTGCATATTTCCTGCAAGCAACAAGAATAAACAAGCAACAGAAAACTTCTGGAATTTTTACATCATTCGGTCTTTTATTTGTACTATATCTTATATAATTCTAAGTCAATGTTTTGAATGGAAAATCCGTTCTCACTAGTTAATGGATGGCAGTCAGTTAACTCCCGTTAGTGTGTCTCCCACAGCATAATGCATCAGCTGCACAGCAGAAAGAAGGTGTTTTAATCACTTCGCCTATGCAGAGAGGACAAAAGATTTTCTACTGAAAAGTCATTGAAGAATTCAAATCATTTCAATTATTTGAAATTAATGTTTTTCATCTTAAGAATTTCTTTTCAAAGAAAATTTTGGGAGTAAGGGATGGAAAAAAAGGGTAGTTAAAATTTGCTTTGCTTTTCTCGTGGCTTTCTGCATTTTGATTATAGCAGATATATCTTCAAAATTCATCCTGCTCAATTTTAAAAGCTTCATTTTTAAAAGTTCATTTAAAAAAATTATCACCAGCTATACCATATGAAGGCTTTTGTCATACTTTTATGATCAGAAGCCTTTCTGTATTATATGTGAAATAACAGTTTATCACAGAATCACAGAATCACAGAATCACCCGGGTTGGAAGGGACCTCAAGGATCATGTAGTTCCAACCCCCCTGCCTAGCAGGGCCACCAAACATACACATTTAGATCAGGTTGCCCAGGACCCCGTCCAACCTGGCCTTGAACACGTCCAAGGACGGGGCATCCACAACCTCCCTGGGCAGCCCGTTCCAGGGCCTAACCACTCTCCTAGTAAAGAACTTCCCCCTAACATCCAACGTAAATCTTCCCTCCTTCAACTTGGATCCATTTCCTCTAGTCCTGCTATTGTCAGCCCTTTTGAAGAGTTTACTCCCCTCCTGGGTGTAGGTTCCCTTCAGGTATTGATAGGCTGCAATGAGGTCACCCCGCAGCCTTCTCTTCTCCAGGCTGAACAAGCCCAACTCCCTCAGCCTGTCCTCATAGGGGAGGTGCTCCAGCCCCCTGATCATCTTAGTCGCCCTCCTCTGGACCCTTTCCAAAATCTCTCTCCTTAAATAACTCCATATTCCTACCCACCTTTCTCTCTACCACAAAGAGAAAATAAACAAAGCTTTAAAAAATATTATGAAATAACAAACTGCATATGGTGGTGAAATATTACCAGGGCAGTGACTTTTGGAAACTTTGCCGTAATCACATTCATTTCTGTATTAATTTCTCTTCAGCATGTCAAAGTCGTATATAATACCTCAGTTATGTTACAGAATACCTTCATGTAAAAAGAACAGTTTCACAAACTGGTCTGAATCTGCCCAGATGAATTTTCATATACGAGAGGCTTTCCAATGGTGCAGGAGTAATACTAAAGGTAGCGTGCTGCTGCTCTCAGGTACCTCCACATCAGGAACATGTTGGCTGTGCCACTGCAGCAGAGCCCTCACCCCTCTGTTGTGCAGAGCAGACACCTGAGGCGACAAGCTGTGACTCTTCTGTAGCCCATGCCCAATTCCCTTCCGGAAGAAACATCAGGATATGTGCCTGGCAGAGCACAGCTGCATAAATGCAACTGTTTGACTCACCTGCTGGACAAGGCACAGTGTGCTGAAAATACAGGATGCGTCACCTGCTAAAAATCATACCAGTTTTTAGCAAAGGAACTCTGTTTCTGTTGATGTTGTTGCAAACAGTTGTATTGTAGGCACAGTGATTTTTGCATGTATCTTTTTGCTTTCTATTTTAACACTGAGATCTTCCTTGGGATTTAGTAGATTTGAATGGGTCTGAAATGCCTCTTTTTTACCAGTCATTCTGTAGTCATTTTAAATGCCTGACCACTGTAATGTATTTGCAGGTAAACCAGTTATGATTGTTACTGAATACATGGAAAATGGTTCATTGGACAGCTTCCTACGGGTGAGTGCAATAGATCATTACATTGGGCATGACCAGCTCTTGTTCTGAGCTTGTTATGAATTTGTAATCACTCTACTCTGATACATCATGAGCATCCTTAATACTTCATTATTTCCACTGGTTGTCTTCATTATGATCTGCAAGGATGTTGCATTTTGACAGCTTGCTGCCTGCCACTATTATTCCAAAAAGACGTGAAGCATTTTTCGTATTATTTGCATGTCATGTCTATTAAATAAAAATAATTCTGGCACATTTAAATAAAAATTGTTTTTCTTGGGGCAAAGCTAACACTGTAATACAGTTGTGCTTGTTGGTTGGCAGCCTGTATGTCTTGCAAGTGATTTCCAAAGCAAACAGATTTGTGGAAACACTGTTGGTAAACTAGTAATGGTGAGCCAAGAGCCATTTCCCTAAATGTTAAAAGTTTAGGGAATAGCCCTTACGTGAGGGTGTTTGAAATCTTTTGCTAGCAAACTTTATTAGCCTATTTTCTTTCCCCAGCCTTAGACATACTGCTGTTCAACTGCTGTTGATTTATCTTTGTTTTCAGTCAAAGTTGGTAGCGAGCCTAAAAAAATTTGAACACTCCCTGTGTCACCAAGATTTACATGTGGCAAAACAAGAAGTATAGCAGAAATGAAATCCCATCTGAGGGGAAACACTAGTTTAATTTTAATTTGTTAGGGCGAACTCAGCTGTTGTCTGGGAGACTGCTTTGGTTCTACCACGGTTGAATGACATTATCCCCCAAATTCATAACACTCAACTAGACGTTTAACCCCTAAAGGGAGCAAATTGTCAACCTTAGTTTCAATATGTGCTGTATGTGTTATGATGTCCATTGAAGCATGTAAAATACATATAAATAATGTGTCACTGTATCTGAATGAAATATACCTGTACCGAGAGATATATATTTTGTATAGGCTTGAAATCCTTGAAGAAAGCTCTGAGGAAAGAAAAATATTTTCTGGCTGTAGAAAACAGTTGTTTAGCTTGTTCGTTCATTTGGGTGTGATTTTTTATTTATTTTTTTCTTTTAGTGTGGTTGCATGGAAACATAGAATAAGAGCATTTTGACTCATATCACAAGCAACCCAGGTCATATATCCCATTTTACAAATGCTTCTTAAAGGAAGTTATCTTGCCTTTCTTATTGCCATTGGAAGGCTATCTCAGGATCTCATTCCTTTCACAGTTAGAAACTTTCTTGTGATTTCTAGCTAAATCTTTTCTAGGGTCTACATAGATGCCCTCCCAGTAGGCTCTAGTTAAAGAAGGTTTTATAGTAGGGAACTGCCAAGAGGCTTTAATAATAATAATAAATTCCTTCATGAAAGGGAATTCCGAGAGGCTCTTTAAGCATCCTCTGTGCCATATCTTAATCTAATGTTTACAGCGTTAATGTTGCCCCTAAGTATATTAATCAGAAATGAAATGACTACAGTCAGGCTAATTTGTGTGAGCTCATCACACGTGGCAGAGCCAACTCCAGTGTATTTAATAAAGTTCTGGAAGAAGCAGCAGGAAGAGCTGGAGAGCTGCCCATGATGATACATTTATGGCACTAGGGGATTCATTTGAGAGCTGTTGTAGGACATACTGTTATCCTGTTGTCTATGTATCTGTATATCAATATCAAAGCTCAGTGTTAACAAATAGCATTAGTAAGAGCCCAGAGATTTAAAACATGTGTCTAGAAGTAGACAATTAGAAATCTATACAACTATCATTTTCTAGGCCACAGTGTGCTTGAGCGATTTTGTATTCATGAACTTGAGGAAAATTTGGAGAAATGAGTTCTAATCTGGGAGGCATTTGAAACGCACTGAATCGGGACAGCATTTATTGCAGCTAAAAAAATAATACTTACATAATAGAAAACTCATTAGTCTATTGGGTAAGGCGGGGATTTTCACTACCAGTTCCCTTTCAGTGAAGCTAGACATCTGTTTCTCTAACTTCTTGACACTCCAGACTCAGGGGCATGCACAACTTAGATTTATTTGCCACTTTTATACAGGGCCCATAAAGGAAATTAAAAATCTGATGAGAACAAGAAGAGGGAAACTGAATTTTTATCTGAATGGAAAATCTGTCTCTTTTCTCTCAGCTGATGGGCAGATTATTCTCTACAGATCAAAGTAGTGCCATGTGTGGCATTTAACTTTTGATCTCTGACTAATGAGCTCTTTGCCTAAGGAATTTCCAGAATCTTAATCAAAATCTTATATGTGGAGGCGCACTAACAATCTCTGAAATGACATTTCAAATGTTTTCCAGAAACACGATGCCCAGTTCACAGTCATTCAGCTAGTAGGCATGCTTCGTGGGATTGCATCTGGCATGAAATATTTGTCAGATATGGGTTACGTCCACCGTGATCTAGCTGCTCGTAACATACTCATCAATAGTAACTTGGTTTGCAAAGTCTCAGATTTTGGTCTTTCCCGCGTATTGGAAGATGATCCAGAAGCTGCTTACACAACAAGGGTGAGTTTTATCCTTTTAAAATTACACTGTTTGTTATGATAAAGTTGGTCTGAAAGCTGAGGAAGTCCCTGAAGCTTATATTCTTTGCTGCAGAGGCTCTCCAATCTTCCTTAGCCGCAGGTGTTCAAGAAACGATAAGCTCATCACAGCTTTGTTTTTACTTAAGTCTCAGAAAAGACAAAAGGCAAGAAAACATCCTGTTGGTAGATTAATTTCCTTGCATTGTGAAAAATTCATGGCTAGGTTTCTTTTTGCTGTATATATCAAGGAATGAATACCACAACTAGGGCCTAATGTAGTTTGGTACATAGTGATGTAAGACTTGATGCATGAAGGTTTTGTCACACTGGTTATTCAACTCTTAAACAGTTTTTTTAAAAAAAACAACACTCAGAAATAAAAAATCTTTTTATCTTTATGTTTTTATACCTTACAGTATGATGCTCTTTATGTCTTGATTGGAGCTGAGATCGCTGTTGTATAAAGGGCACATCACTCATACTTGCTGCTGTAGCTCTAACTGAGAAAATACTTCAGTAAAATTAAAAAGCAGTCTTCTTTAAAAGATCCTGTGCTTTTTTCTTATATTGTATACACAAGGTGGTAGAGACATAATGATGTCAGTTAGACTTACTTCTAACTGTTTTGTTCCATCTGAGATAGAGAAGGTTTTGTCTGATATAGAGCTGCTCACAGGGTATCGTACTCAAGTAAAATTTATAATGAAGCCTAGCAGCCATTTTCTCTTCACTGTACAAAACAAATTGGAGTAGAATGTATCAGCAAAATCTTGATATGGGTTTTCTAGGGTTTCCTTCATTCTTGATCACTGACAGGAACAAGCAATTATTGTGGTAGTTTAATTGAAAAACAAATAAAGGTATCCTAGCTGTTTTCTTACACATACATTCATATACATATAAATATGTATATATACATATTAGTATGTAAAATTATCAATCATACTTTTACAATTTATCATATATAAGGACATTGTTCTTTACTTGACCCTTCTGTGCTTTCTCTGACTTCTGACAAAGTGTTGCATGCTGGTAGAAGTGTGCAATACATGCTGCTTTAGGAACTGTCTGCAGAGATCTCTCTCATGGTTATTATAAAGAGACACTAATAGGAGAAAGCAGTTTTGTTCAGCATGTTCAGTATAGGTGCATTCATAGTTAAATATTAATATAATGGAAGAGTTCCTTAAAAGATAATCACCTGTAGTTCAATCATAGAGACCTGTTGCCTTGTCAAATGACATCCCCCAGTATGTATGCTTTGCAACTGAGGCAGTTAACCTCTGTTCTTTCACCACTGACTAGTGGCAGATATTCAGTCTCCTCTTGAAAGCAGCCACTCACATGCATTGAAGTTTCTTCACTCTTCACACATATCCCTCCATTTTTTTATTTTCTAAACATTTTTTCCAAACCTAATCGTTCTTGCTGTTCTCCTTCTGGCTATTTAAACGTTACACTTAAAGACTTATACAACAAATTCCCAGCACCACGCATAAGATATCTCTCTTGTTTCTTACACATACATTGTCTGTTAATATCTCCATGATGAGGACTCCTCCCATCCCTAGTACAACTTATCCTGAAGACACATGCCTTTGCCAGGCTTCAAAGGTAAGCTCTCATGTTCCAAAATTCACCTGGCATGCAAATGGATAGTTTAATATAATTTAGTAAGGGCATTTGGGGTACTCACATTAAGACCTGAAGACCTTTTTGAGTCCTAGTTAACTTATTCGAAAAATTTGTAAAGGCAAAAAAAACCCCAAAAAACACATCCCCAGCATGCTGCATATCATAGAGCTTTATAACTGAGGTGGATTTTGGTGTAGATGGGGTACACATAAATGGTTTATATCTCCAGGTGGGCTAGGACAAACCAGGATGCTCAGTGTCAGTGTTTCCAGCCAGCGTTGCATCTAAATAGTCTGTGGCCAAGTGCAGCATTGAAATTCTTTTCTTCTTCTCCTTTTGCCACCTATTTTCTAAGTCTAATTTCCTACTTACATTTAGATAATGAAGTGTGATGGAAAGAAACTATTTTGAGAAGTATATTCATTTGTGTTCTGTAAACTCCATCTGGCATTTATGGTGTATTTGCAAACTTCTGCAAGGAGATGCTCAGATAATTAAAACCTTCAAATACAACCTAGGACAATTGAATTTCCTTCAAAAACAGTCACTGAATGTAACTCAGCCACATATTGATTCTGAGAAAAGGACAAGGGCATTTGCTGTTTGTCTCTCTGCTCGAGTTTCCTTTGAAGTGAATTTTGTACACAGAACCAGATAGTTTGGGCATTTGCATGGTTGGGCCCCAGCTTAAACAACTGAGGACCAGGAGTGTGAAAGCATTCCACAGAGTGCATTTCCCCTCAGTGGATATATAGCTTCACTGTATTTAAGACCCAGACTGTTCCTGTCATACCTCTTGGTGATACTCCTGACCACTTCCCCAAGCTCTCTGTGACACTGTTCTGTGAGCAACTGGCAGAAAGGTGGGTAGTTCATGGTGCAGCTGCCTTGTATCGGTACAAGGTCTGCTCCTAGAACATTTATGACAAAACCATGACAAAATAGTTTTTAAAATAATGACATCAGAACAAACAATAAAATGCTTTTATGGCTAAAGGATGGCAACTACTTAATAGCATCTTAGAAAAGAGCAAAACAAAAGCAAGTTATAGCCAATTTCCAAATTCTCAAACATTGAAGATGTATCACACTCCTAGTTTTCTGCTTAATATCAGAAGTAGCAAGCAAATGTATAGAGATACACGAGGAAATAAATCTTTTACATGTTTCACAGAATTATATAATCAATAAAGTTAGAAAAGATCTCTAAGATCATCTAGTCCAACCATCCACCTACCATGGATACTGCCCACTAAACCATGTTCCTTAGTATCACATCTAGATGTCTCGAACACCTGCAGGGACAGTGACTTCATCGCTTCCCTGAGCAGCCATTCCAGTGCCTGATCACTCTTTTAGAGAAGAAATGTTTCCTAATAGCCAACTTGCACCTCCTCTGGAGTAACTTTATGGCCATTCCCTCTCATCCTATCACAATTACATGGGAAAAGAGGCCGACCCCACCTCACCACAGCCTCCTTTCAGGCAGTTGCAGAGAGCAATAAGGTCTCTCCTGAGCCTTCCTTCCTCCGGATTGAATAATCCCAGCTCCCTCAGCTGCACCTCATAAGACTTGTGCTTCACAGCTTCATTGCACTTCTCTTTCACTTCTTCCACTCCTATTTTCCACCTGTAAAATTCAAAGCCTGAGAACAATTACATTGTTTTAATTCATTATTGCAATTCTGGATTGGCATACACCAAAAAAAAAAACCCAGTCAGCCATTCAAGCTTTCATAATACACTAACTGGATGAATGTTATGTTGTTCTGTTCTCAGAAGCTGTGTGTGATGTTTTTGCCTAAGTGATATAATTTGTCATTTTTCAATACATAATCTATACTATATTTGCACTATTGTACAAGTGCTCTGAAGCACAGGGAAAGATCATCTTGCAAGAGAGTTGGAACTAGATGATCTCTGAGGTCCATTCCAACTTAAGCCATTCTACGATCCTATGATTCCAAGATATGAAATATGGAGAACTGGGATTAATAAGAAAACTTTCCTACCTGACAGGATCATATTTTAGCTTCTGAGTTACCATCACTGCCTTCATATCACAGAAAGCCCTAAGTAGCCTGAGGTTTTCCTGCTTACAGAAGCAGAAGCCAGCATCTGCAGCAAATCCACTAACTGTGCTGGAGGGGATGTACTGTAATTATCTATGCACTCTGCACCTATTCGATTTTAATTGAAAGGCCAAGGCTATATTAAAGTTTTCATTGTCAAATTGAACTTTTCTATTCTTATTATTTTTAGATGTCCGAATGACAAGTAGGTGGAACAGTATGAACTGAAGTTAAATTTAAACGATCACACATGTAGAAAGACTGTAATTATGTCTCTCAGGTGTATAGTATTTGGGTAATCAGTAGATGAGTATAGACTGTTTTAGTTCGCCCTTGGACATATCAGTGGTGTTCATAGCATTTCAGTGTATCCAGTTCCTATATTTGCATGCATAACTGACTTCTCCTTAAATCTGCATCACTCCAAAAGCATTGTGCTTTGGTGGTAAGTGTCCTGATTATATGTCCCCATATAACTGTGTCAGAGTAGAGTGGACACAGTGAGGCACCGCTCCTTGGCATGTTCTCTCTGCTGAGAACAATTCTTTCACTGCACATTGTTGCAACTGCTGCTTGACAGGAGATATCTGTCCTGCATTTCCTTGGTATACAAAAACACAGTAATACAGACTTAGTCCTCCAAAGGGTCTGTCAAAAAAAAAAGAAAAAAAAAAACACCCAAAACAATGACAAATTATCTTGCCTGATAAGTGTATAGAACAGAACTGGCACTCCATTATCACTTGAGAAGGAGGTAGATTCAAGATAAAATATTCATTATTAAGGGCTGAAGCAGAAAGGCTGTGTAATTTCAAGGTGTTAACCAGGCTCATCTCACTCACATCAGACCATCTTGCTATGCCCCAGTAAGGTGTCCCTGAATTAATCCAAGTCCTAAGGTAATGAATTAATTCCAGGCTTTTACCTTCAGGTTTTCCTGCAATGTTGTTCTAATTTTCCTGTTAGATCCAATTATTCTTGATTTTGCTCTCCCCAAGCTTGTGGCTGAGTGGCCTGTGACAGTCATCCTGTACAAGTGATAAATCACAATGCTGGAAGGAGTACGAAGGCCTGGAAACAGGTGCCTTGTGCCAGGCTCATGAGAAATAAAATGGGGACTTTGTTGGCTTGAGATGAATTAGAATGAACAGTCAGATACTGTAGGAATCACAGTTCCATCTAGAGTGGATAAAACCTTCAGTTGCTGCTGGCTTACTAATTTCAAACCCTGAGAGAGTCTCTCTGACCTGGGCTGCCAGGGATTTGGATCTGCAATAACAAAGTCTGACCATCTCTAATGCTAAGGCTTTCTTTCTTCTCAAATTCAGGGAGCTTGTCTAACCTCACACTAAGCATGTGCTTAAAGGGAGACGATGACAAAAAATATAAGAAATTTCTGTTTATCTTCAGAAAATGATCAGTAAACCTATTACCACTCGCTAATTATGTATGCACATGTAAATTCCTTTTTATAAGCCTGTGTCAAACAAATTTGGATGAACGTGTTTTCCTTGGCATATCTATGATGGTGGAGCTGGGTTTTTTTTGTTGTTGTTTGTTTTGTTTTGTTGCTCATTTGTATTCTAAGTTGTATGCTTCCCAACAATCCTAATTCTAAAGGATAGGAGCTAAAAATACTAGACCTTCAGATTTTGCTCTGGATAATAAGCAACAGAGATATCATAGAATCCCAAAATAATTTGTTTTGGAAGGAACCTTAAAAAACATCTAGTTCCAAATCCCCTATAATGGACAGAGACACCTTCCAGTAGAGTAGGTTGACCTTTCAAAGCACTTCCAGAGAAGGGACTTCCACAGCTTCTCTAGGCAACCTTTTCCAGTGCCTCACCACTCCAGAGTAAAGAATTTTTCCTACTATCTAACCTAACCATACCCTTTTTGGCTTAAAAATGTTACTCCTTGTCCAATCACTATGTTTCGTGATAATGATTCCCTCCCCATCTTTCCTGTAGGTCCCCTTTAAGTCTCGGAAAGATGCTTGGAAAAATGTAAAGCCTACTCAGAGTCTTCTCTTCTTTAGGCTAGATAACCCCAACTTTCTCAGTTTTTCTTCATAGGAGAGGTGCTCTAGCCCTCTGATAATCTTCCTGGACCTCCTCTGGACTCTCTCCAACAGATCTATTTTGGGGGCAGCAAGGGTGGATGCGGAAATGCAGGTGAAGTCTCACAAGACTGGAGAAGAGAGGGAAGATCATCTTCTACTTGCAACCTCCACTTTAATGCAGCCTGGGATACAGTCAGCTTTTGGAGCTGCAAGAACACACTGCTCACTCACATAAAGCTTTTCATCCACCCAAGTCCTTCTCTACAGAGCTACTCTCCATCCACTCATCACCTAGCCTGTATTTATATTTGGGATAGCCCTATACCAGGTGCATTACCTTGCTATTGGCCATGTTATGAGGTTTGCATGGGCCCTCCTCTCAAGCCCATCAAGATCCCTCTGAATGGTATCCCTTTCCTCCAGCATGTCAGCCACATCACTCAGCTTAGTACTTGCTGAGGGTGCACTCAATCCCACTGTCCTCAATACTGGCCTCAATACTGGCTGAAGAACATAACCTGTCATTGGTCTCCATATGGGTATCGAGCCATTGTGCACAACTTTTTGAGTGCAACCATCAAGTCAATTCTTTGTCTGCCAACTAGTCCACCCATCAAATCCATGTCTTCATTTTATAGTATAGTATATAAAGTATATGCTATACAAGTATATAATGTGGGACAGTATCAATTGCTTTGCATAAGTTCAGGTAGATGACAACAGTATCTCTTCCCTTATCCACCAATACTGTAACCCCATTGTCAGGTATGACTTGCTCTATTAAACTATTAAGCAATATCAAATAAAGAAGGCTAAGTTGTATGAATGCCTATTGAGCATGCAATACATAGCAAAAAAAATATGAGTAGGATTTCTTAGTACTATTATCACAACAGTTTGGAAGGTAAGAATCATTACATTAATTTTAAATATGGAAAGAAGTAGAGGAGTCTAGTTTTCCTAGCTCCAAGTCTGTGGTTTATGAGAATGTGTTTAGTTTAATTTGTGCAAAGATAATTCATGTAAGATAGCTACAACCCAGACAAAGAAGAAAAATTGAGGAGGTGATGAATGTCTAAAAAATATGTGTAATTCTTTAAAACGATGGAGAAAAAATGAGAAGGGATTTTTTAGTTCAGAGTGATCACCTGCTTTCAGAATTGCAGTATAGACTTTTTTAAATCACAGTAAGCCTTAACATTTTCAAAGGTAACAGTGATAGAAAAGCATGCATTTAGGTTGTTATGAATCTTTAGATTTCCTACATATATTGATACTTGAACATCTGTGAAAATGTACATGCTGCATAGTCCTTTGGGAAGAATTGTTTTTATGTTTAAACACTTCTGTATATAAAACGTACTTACTAGAACTTGTTTCCTATTCTTGCTCCTGAATTATTCATGAAATAAGTCATCAGTCCCCCTTTAAACAAAGATTGACATTTTTATGACAAATTGTGGAGCGGAATAGCAACATTGTAGTCTGCTAGTGACAGTTTATTTCTTTTTTAGCTACATTTTAACACTCTCCTTGTTTTACTCTTGTTTATGGAAATGCTGCATGTGTCTGTAGATTTGTAGTGAATTATAGTTAAGACTGAGCAAAGAAAATGTAATTCCTTATAATAGAGTATAGGGTCAGTGTACTTTTCACTAAAAACAATTGATACATAAACATTGATATAATAATCTTTCTTACCCATCATTAAAACTGTCCCAAAATGCTTGGAGGCTAATTAGCATCAGTTAGTGTAAATTATTTTCTCCAATTGTATGAATTGTAATAATTGTATACATTTCTTTTAAATGTTAAAGACCTTCTATCAAACATGGTATTTGCCTTCACTGCATAAAGTTCTTATGTTCTAGCCACAAACACATTTTTCCATGTGACATCTGAAAATCATTTCTCTAAGAATCAGCAAGGAGGGTTCACATTTTAACACAAAATTGAAAAAAGTGAGCCTGAAACCATCCGTGGAAATTCAAATGTTGAGAGAGTAGAATTCTGAGTACCCCAAAGTGACACTTTGATGTTTTGCATAACCAGCCATTATGCCAGCGTAAGTAAAAGAGCATCACTGTTCCTTTCCAATCAAGCACCAGTGTTGATATTTTCCTGTATGACCTACTGCTTGTGCAGCCTTTCTGCTGTGCTCTGAGTCTGCTGAGATTTGCAGATGATTTCTAAGCCAGTGGGATGAGTGGCTTGGGAAACTGTTTCTATTTGTGATGGTGAAGTTTTATTCCTTTAAAATTAGGATCATAGAATCATAGGATGGCTTTGATTGGAAGGGGTCTTAATGATCATCTACTTCCAAGCCTCCTGCTGCGGGCAGGCTTGCCCACTAGATCAGGTTGACTTTCTCCATAGTGCTCGCGTTCCTTATAGGGTAAGATGTGGGAACAGAGGAAAACAAAGTCATCTACTAGTACATAAAGAAAAAAGGCTGAAAAAGTTGAATAGAGATCTTTATCACCTCTGAATCATAAAGGGCAAATGAATTTGTTAAGTACCATAATATGAGAGAGCTTTACTCATTTCTTAGCTGTGCTTTGGGCTCACTAAGGGATTCAGGACATTTGTAAAATGCACATAGTGTTGTTTCTCAATAGAGTATGAGGAAAACAAAATCATTTTTACACTCTCAGTGCAGCAGCACTGGGAATTACAAATAACATATAATGAATAGAAAATAGAATGTACTTTTCTTGACTAAAGCACATTTTATTATATTTTGAGGTCTGAAACAGAGAAACATCAGGATCTCCAATCTGGCTTTTGTAATGAAAGAGTGGTTTGAAATGCCTGTATGTAATTACTGTGTCCTATATGCTGGTCCACCAGTAATGTGGAAATTCAGTCTTTACCTAATTGTAAGGGTTATGTATGAAATTAAGGTTTGCTTTTTGGCTAAGGTAAAGGTAAGGAGTCTTTTAAATAGGATGAGATCCATACAGATCTCTATGCCAGATTAGATCCCATCTCCGACCTTTGCCAAGCTTCTAAGAAATATTTGGTGACATTTTATAGTTCTGAATTGCAGGCTGAGTAACCTGTTGACCTCTGTTGACTACATTTAAGCTAATTTGTGCAGAAATCGCAGACACTTAGGTGCCAAAATGAGCTGTCTTTAGGTTTCTAATGAACACTTAATGTCCACATTTCTACTGTTAACTAAGCTGGTTAAACTAAAGCTGACGAGTTTATGTCTGCCTTGAGTGCAGGTACATAGATATTATTTTTATGCTTTAATTCTTGCTGGTTATTCAGTGGGAATAATAGCACCCCCTTCCCACACAGGTGACTGTGAAGCTAGGTATATGAGCAGACTGCAGTGTAATGGGGGTTTCATACGTGTGTTAAATGGTTACAGTCTAGGGTGAAATATTAAGAAAATATTCCTGGAACTGGAAACAGTTTGGAACTGTCAGTTTGTTGTAGTCAAATACTGTATTCAGTCCAGACCTACCTTAAATAGGAAATTTTGCACTGCTGTCATGTGGAGTTTCTTTTCTCACATGTGATCCACAAATCAGAGTCTGAAAGTCCTCTGGCATAGCTGGCACTATTAGAAACTGACTCTTCTCTCTAATTTTCATATTGCAGAAACTCATCCTGAGGCTTCTTGTGTGCATTTTACTAATCCGACCTATGGCACCAAATGGTGACCGTAATCAGAGAGAGTGGTTCCCAGAATTATGATATTAATTATAACAACAGCTTTCATTCTTTTCATGTTTAAATCATTTAAAGATGGCTTGTTTCTCTTGTGACTGTAAAAGAATGTTTAAAACCACTTCCCCAGATATTTTTGCTCTCTCCTTTCTGCACAAACAACCCCATCCAAATCTTTATCTGTGTCAGTCTTCTGGCTTGGTGAGGGCAATCTGTGTGTAGAACCTTCTGCAGCTGGAGGCTTGGGTTAGTGAAACACAGCAAATTTGGGGCCCCTTCATTTTCTTAACTGTCCTAGAAAACATGGGGTCTTTTCTGCAGGTTTCATGCTAAAAGGGAGTTCACTTGAAATGTCACATTGGAAGCCAAATCCAGATCATTTTGCATGGATAAAATGTTAATCTTAGAGATTACTTTAAAGTAATCAATCATAAATAATAATAATAATAATAATAAAATTCTATTCATTGCAGTAGAGCCATTTTTCTTCTTGTTGTTTACTTCTACTGTTAGGGGGGCAAGATTCCCATCCGATGGACATCACCAGAAGCCATAGCATACCGGAAGTTCACATCAGCCAGTGATGCGTGGAGTTATGGGATTGTGCTCTGGGAGGTGATGTCTTATGGAGAGAGGCCGTACTGGGAGATGTCCAACCAGGATGTAAGTATGCTGTTATCTGAGTTCTGTTCTCAAACAGAGGATCAGAATGCGAAAGTAAGTGAAGCATAATGAAACCAGGTGGCTCTGAGTTTTTGACGTTGACATTGAAGAAGATGTAGAAGTGAAAATTTCTCCATCTCTCAGGCCAAGAATAAGTTCTAATGAGCTTAACAAAAGGCTTATATAGTTTTAGTTGGGTATTTTGGACTTCTTTTAGTTGGACTTCTGAAGGAGCATACTAGAGAATCTTATCACTCTGTTGATTTTCTGTAGGATGATTCAAACAGTTTCACCACAGTGGTATCATTGTCTTTTATATTTTTATATTCCTTGACTTATTATTAGAAAACTCTCCTGAATTTCTGTTGATGCTCTTTGGTTCCACTTCTATAATACCGCATAGAAGCTTTCAGTAAATGTCAAATATGCAGAACAAGTTGCTCTTGAAGCTTGTGAAAAATAGAAATACAGTATTTCTACTAAAAGTGTAATGAAACCAAAATATTTCTGGAAGTAATTAAAGGATAAAGTAGAGTAGTGGAGTGATTTTGTTAGAAGACTTCAAATGCAGGCTTCTTTGCAGCACCAGTAAACTATCCAAGTCTGTAATCCAAATGATTAATGCATCTCTCCCAGTATTTCTTAAGAAGAATAGTATTTCCCAAGTGAGATTGTTGATATATTCTTTTTGAGTGTGTGTGTGTTTGTGTGATTCTTTATTGTTGTTGCCATAAAAATCCTAGTTTTATTCCATGGGAGATATGAACCAAATCTTCTGATATACAATCACTAATGCACATAGATTATATTTTTAGTGCTAGACTCAAGAATGTCAGTAACATAGCTGGAGACATACTTTGCTAATGCTACTTCATACTAAATAAGAAAAAAAAAGAAAAGCCAGAACAAAAGTTTTCCTTTCAAATTAGTACCTGTGGAATACAAGTCTGCAGCAAGCTACGTGTATCTTTTAATTAGTCATGAAGACTTCAATTGCTGGTGAAGTTTAATTAATTGTGTTACATAGGCTGATATACTAGTGGGATGCCTTTCTGTAATAACTGTTCACAGTAAAATGAGAAACAGAAATATTAACCTATATCTTTATATTGGCTGCTTTAATTATGGACTTTTTTATTATCCCTGCTCTAACTCAGATTTTTCATGTTTTTTTACTAACTGATTCAGTAAAAAGAAAGAAAAAAAAAAACAACTGAGAGGATAACAAAATATTCCTTTATTGTTTTCTACTTACAATGTGTTGGTTTTTTGACTTATATACAGTAGGACTGATCAATAGGCACCATACATTGTGAAAAGTTTATATTAGAAAGTGTTAATATTGGGCTAAATTTTATTCTGTCATGTGATGGTTTTGATTTCATTGGCCTTGAATCTAAATAACTTATAAAAGAGCTTGAATTTAAACAACTGATAAAAGATTCATAGAGGAAGCATTGAGTTACCTTGTGGAAAGTTTTTAAAGTATTTTCTGGCTCTATGAGATCAGTTACAGACTCATTTCTCAACATGACCTTCTACCTACCAGTGCAGTCTCCTGTGACAAGGTTGGTTGGTCTTCTGCCATATGCAGCATCCACTGGAGAGTATGGGACACACCTGTTTGTAAGGATGGTCAGACAAGTGACATTCAAGACCTTTTGCATTTTAGCATATTTAAGTAGGCAGCTTGCTAAATATATAGCTTTTATTTATGGTTCTAGTTCAATCAAATGTGAGTTGTGGTGATCCTTTTTAGACTCTCACCTTCCTCAAAGTCATATACTGTATCTTAACTCTCCCACAGCCCTTTCTGCATGCCTAATTTACTGCCTGGTTTACTTTGCAGATAAACCAAGAGCATTGCACTGCAAGACAATTAGTGAATAAACACAATTGTTTAAACATTGAATGTCCATGTTAATGTGGTTCACATAACTGATAAAAACAAATTGATGCAAGTGCCTTCAAGTTCTCAAAAACTTTTATCCTTGTGCAGGTAATTAAGGCTGTTGATGAAGGATATCGCTTGCCACCTCCTATGGACTGCCCAGCTGCCTTGTATCAGCTGATGCTGGACTGCTGGCAGAAAGACAGAAACAACAGACCCAAGTTTGAGCAGATTGTCAGCATCCTGGATAAGCTGATCCGTAATCCCAGCAGTCTGAAAATAATCACCAATGCAGCAGCAAGGTGACATATTAGATCCTACATTGCATGTGACTAAATGTCTTTGATTTCTTTTTCGTCCATAATTAGAATTTGTTTCATTTCTTTACCTACATCTTCATTTTCTAACCACAAATATTTGCAGTCTTAAAGAGGACAGAGAGCTTTCTGTCTGTTCATTTGGGAGAACTATTTAACATTATCATTGCTGCAATTTTTGCTAACGATGCACTATTATTCAAATTTTGCAAAGCTAGTATAGTATGGTTATGAAACCCACAGTAGGACTGAGCAGAGATTTGTGAGAGAGACAGAGATGAAAGATTTGGTCATTGTGTAATATTACTTTTTTTCTCATTAAACCTTGGATGTTGCTTTAAATGGTTAGTGTTTCATAGGTCACAGCTAGCCATGTTCCTAAGTATCTTTCAGAATTGGACCCAAGCACATAGCATACACTCTTACAGTGTACTCTGTGCTGACAAGTTACTTTAATCATATCAATAACCTTTTTGCTTTCAGCAGGACTCACAGTCTTAAAGATGCACTTACATTCGCTGTTTGATATATGCCTTACCTAGGAATTATTTCCAACCCATGCAGTGTTACCTAATTGCATTAAAAACATTCATTTATAATACAGGTTATTCAACACATTCTGGAACATCTCTATGATGAAATAAGAATTATTAAGAGAAAGTGAAGAGTGTGTTGACACCTAAGATGGATGTGGTGAAATAAAATCTTTGGTTTAGTAGACTTTAAGTGAATTGGTTTATATAATGCGCAGAACATCATACTTTTGCTTTAGTGATCTGAAGAAATGTGAAATTATTTTTAGCACAAATGCTTATGAAGAATTCTCCATCCACAAAGCAGACTGTCAGGGGGTAATCCATGCTGATTCTTCACACCCAGGTCTCCAAGAGCTGTTTCAGGGCAGGAGTACACATTCTGCCATGAGGTGAGCTTTGCAAATGAAGATGGCAAGTCACTCCTCCCAGACCTTTGCTTCTGGCACAGCCCCCTTCTCCCTGCTGCAGTCTAGCAGGAAAGCACAGAAAGAAACAGATAAGGCAGCACAGATAGGAGGGCTGCACTAGTGCTGTGGGCCACTAGGCAAGCTGCACGGACCTCACTTTCTTTTTTGTGTATCTGGTGTTGCTCATGTTGCTCATGTGGCTGTCCTGGCCACTGTCTGCTGCCACTCCCAAGGCATCAGCAAGAAAGCAGAGGTGGGAGGAAGAAGAAAGACTTGCTAGTGGGCTTTGCTGTTAGAAATACTTGAGAGAAGTCTTCTTGCACAGTAACTACATTTCATGATTTAATTGGTGAGCATCTAATGTACATTAAATCAGCACGCTTACCAGAGTGGTTATTTCTATTACCTGCTGGGTGACTGGTTAGGAGAAAAAAAAAAAAGCTTTTTAAAGCATTATCTTCTCCATGAAGCAGATTTATTCTAATCATCCTGCAACCTCATTTGGTAAATGGTTGATGCAAGCATCTGTTTTATACAAATACACTAAAGTGGTCTGCTAGGTTAGAAGAGACCACTTTAGTGTATCTGTATAAAATAGACTTTAAATAGGGAATCACAACTATCATATTTTGGTTTGGGGTTTTGATTGTAGAAAGTGATACCTGTTCCCTGTTTATTGTCCTCCCACTGAGGCAGATGAACCACAGCAGAGTGGAAAACAGTGTTAGCTGTCATTTCCAGCTTCCACTTCAGAGCAAGTAGAAGCTGATATCCTCTACTGAAGCCCACATTCAGAGTACTGCAGTGGAGCACTGCATTCTTGCTTTTCCAAGCAGCTGAGCCCCTCTCCTCCTCTGCAGCACCTCACTGCCTGGTGACAGACGCTGTAGTGGGACCCTGCTTCAGGCCCTGGGCCAGCCCAAGCCTCTGGGAAGCTGCATGGTGCCATTCAGGGTATATGTGACCCATAATCTTTCCATCTAAGTCTGCAGCCTATGATCTGTGCCAATCTCATGTCACTGCCAGCAACTGGGCAGGAACAGGCCTGGCTGCAGGGGACACACAGGGTGAACTAGTTCCCAGGGGATTACATCAGTGCTAATGGCTGCTCTCAATAGTTATTTGAGTCTGTAGTACTCCTACTGCACCTCTCTCCACACCCGCAGTAAGCAATTAATCTAAATTATGGAGGTCCCTCTTCTACCCATGTCTATGCTGCTACTGGTAGAATGGTAGAGCTTTATGCGTAACATATGTTCTTAAGTGTTCAAAATGTATTTGGTCAGGAAAATTGTTTAACCTGATGATGTCTGCTGCAGATGCAAAGCCAGTCTCTTCTTGCATATTTTCAAGTTGGTGCTTAAAGCAGTTACAGTGATGTTGTATCCTATTTGAAAACACATTTCTGGAGGTGCACAGGATATCCCTGCCCTCTAGTATGCTGCTTTTAACTGACTGCACCTGAAGGATGTGCTCAGCTCTGTGTCTGATTCCGTATCCCCAGCACATTTTATAGTAATATCTCATAGGAATACAGGAGAGGAGTCAAAACCTTCACTTCTGTATTCCCTTTCAGTTTTCTATCCCTTCTGGCCACTCCATGGCATCTAATAATTTCTTGGTACCTTGGGGGAAGTTTTTATCCTTATTGATCGTCTCTTTGCAGACCTCGCTACGTGCTTGTGAACCTCGCTTCAACAAAAGCTTTTTGTAGTCTCACTGTAGCAACTGTTTCATGATACCTTTCCTCACATTATGTTTTATCTCTAATTCACTCGAGAATTCCTTTCCTATTCCTTGGAAAGTACAGACTATGGCTGATTGCTTTCTTGTCCTTTTAATTAGGTGGCCACCTTGAGTTCTTTTAAACAAGGCCTGCACTGGACACATCGGTGTTTTGTGTCCCTCAGCCTGCCTTGAATTATCCAGCTCTGTAAAGAGCCATAGAAGCAGAATGTGGTGCACACAGAGTTGCACAAGTCATGCAGTTTCCTAAGGCATAACTGCATGATATTTGTATTTGATTTATGTCTTGCTGTTCTTTCTTGTTTTCTAAGCATTATGTTCATTTTTATAACAGAGTCTTTAGGTTGTTTGGATACCTTTAGGGTGGAAGTGAGTTCATAGTTCCTCCAGTTTTGATCAGTTTTATTATTTTTTTTCTTGAGCTTATTATTTTTTCAGTCCACTGTGTATTACTTCACATTTGTGAACATTTCATGCAGATACAAAGCAGATGGAAAGTTTTCCAACTTGAATAAAGAGACAGAGTCACTTCACTCACCTGCTAACCAGTTATAAAGCTATCATCTATAAGGGATCGCATTTTTATTTATTTGTGTAGAAAAAAACATAACCCAAGAGTCACACAACTGAAAATATTTTGTATATGCTGCTTTTCGGTGTCTTTATCTGTTTCAATTTTTTTCACTTATTTTATCTGGTTTGTTTCAGAAAGAACACTTCTCCTATATTTACATATTTATAATGGCTGAAGGGTTGCAGTGTAACTGTATGTGAACCTCACCACAACCATTTGAAAAAGATATTTAAAACATTATGTTTAATTAGAAATATATTTAAAGAATTTCTGTGCCCAAAATGAATTATGTTGTTGAAAGACCGTGTGACATTTAGGCGTAAGTGTTGTAATACAGGGTTAAGACAGCCCACGTACTGTGGCAGTCTTCCTCTAGCTGCAACAGTGAATGTGTTGCTGAGTACCCTCACATCTGTGATGCAGGTACAACTGAAGTCACTCAGTCTTTAGGAGCCTGATAAAACAGGAATAGCCAAGTGAGTCCATGGCCCTGCCAAGAAATCATTTGGGAAAAAAAAAATTGAAAATGATTTTCAGAAATTCTGAATTTCTATCAGATCTGTGCTTTCTTTTAAAACTGGGAAGGAATCCATGCAAACATATAATTAATTTGCTTCTGTATAGTTAGGACAGGAGGAAATAAATAATTTTACAAACACTGGGAGGAAAAGCCCTGAGAAATCAGGATATTTACTAAGCACTCTGTAGATATTTTATGTGTGTTTTAGTGTTATAATAGCTGTATTTAAGAGCAAGAATGGCAAGGGTTTGCATCATATTAAGTGCAGAAAATGGAGAATTGATGGTCTTCTAAAAAATATAATTATTTTGTGAGATGCTGCTGACAGTTTAGCAGCTATTTTTTTGTTGTTTTCATGAGATTTTCACTAAAAACATGTGACTTATTTAGCTTTGTGCATTTGGAGGAGTTCATATCTAGCTCAAACATTTACTACAGAAAGTAATTATCATTTCTTAATACTTAGAATCTGGTGAATTTTGTCCACTGAAATGCCAGCAGTATGATTTGAAATACATTCATGAAACTGTTTTCCAATTTGGAAATGCTGCTATCAGATGGCTTGCAGAAGCAATTGGTCCTCGCTTTATTCTGAAAAATGTCAAAACATCATCTATTTCAGGTCCTATTCCTATCTATCAGAAAATTTAAAGTACCTTCTGCACCAGAGGATTAATCAGCAAATTTGTCCCAGATCTTTGAAGAAAAAGGTGTTACTTAAATGAAAAGGACAAAGAGTTCAGCAGAGCCATCAAGCTTCAGTAAAGCTATTTAATTTCATCAGCAGAGACAGGATGTAAAGCTGACTCGAACTTTGCAGACTCCTCTCTCTGCCTCGCAAGCACTGCTTGTGGCATCAGCCAACCTCACTAACTTCCTGTCAGTCTCTGGGTTTCAGAGACTTTCAAAGGATTCAAAGTCTGAATCTTTGTTCTTGCGGATGGAGTCTTCTGAAGCAAAGTTTTATTTTGTAAATCCAAATGCATTAATCCACCAGTATGCTCCAGATACCATATTAAATGTTACATATTACAATATGTGCAGAAGTCTGCCTTTAATTTGCAGCTTATTAAAGAATATCAAAATAGACATATAATGTGGAAAGCTGAGTCTAAAATACGTATAAGAAAGCAGACTTTTAAAGAAATCACACCACTCTCAAAATAAAAAAGATGTTTAAGTTATATTTATTATAATTTCAAACTGAAGACCATTATCTGTGTTACTGTGCAACTTTTTCATAGATAGAACTTGAAATTTCCACAATACAGAACTCAATCCAGAGGTACTTCATAAAGGTTGGTTATTCTTGCTTTAAAATAATAATACACAACTAGAAATTATTCTTTGTGTTTGAAAGCCTTTAAAATATAATTGGAGGCTCTGGAAATGTGTACATTATAACACATGTAGGGCCTTGGCCGTGGAACTGCGTTGCCTTGATTGAGAACAGGAAGAAACTAGCCATTGCTCAGGGGCACAGAAGCATACTACTACATGTTCTATACTATTATACAGACTTTAAATCCTACTTTAATTTCCAGGTTTCAATTCTGTGATGAGGGGAAGTTTTCATCTATACACAAAGTTTATATTTTTCAGTATTCCATAATGCTCTGTAACTGCTTAGAAAAAGAATAATAATAATAAGCAACCAACAATAAATGCACTATTTCTGTTTGCACTTCAGCCTAGTAGGCAGGTTTGCTTTCATGTATGGTACACATTAGGAGTTCTGTATTTAAAATATGAGTTCTGCTATTACTGTTGTATCTCAGGCTAAAAAGAAAAATACAAGAAAGCTTGCTATTTTCAGAGAAAGCATAGTTGAAATTCTTTTAATATAGTCCAGGAAATGTAAGGGGTCAGGGACAGCTGGTCTTCCTGATGAAAACCCAAAATTGTTGGAAAATGTGCACAAATGATTCCTCATCTATACTTTCATGTGTTAACAAGTTGTTTACGGCCTTACCCTGATTTTCTTGAATTTGAGGTCTTGCTTCAGTTATTAACTGGAGTAATTTCCTTGGGCAGTTTTTGGCCTACTTGTTATTTGTGAGTAGTTGATTGCAAGATTGGCTTTATTGGCTCTCACTGTTGGTGTTCTTGCTGAGACAAAGTGTAATGTTTGCTCTCAGTCAACCAGATCCATCATTTGCGGTTAAAAATTTCAAGTTTATTTTTCACAAAGCTCAGTTCCACTTGAAATCTGATGATTCTGTGAAAAGTCTCTACTAGCTTGACAGGTTCTTTGCAAAAATTGAACTCCGTTGGAACGGCAAGCAGGTCAAAACAAAAATTTAGTCAATTTGCATTGGCTGAACTTTTTGTTTAAAAGTTCCTTTTTCTGCCATTCTGTTCAGATGGTTTCAGTGCTTGAAATGTATCTCTGACCTGCTGCAATACTGGCAGCTTGCTTCTTCCCTTTAGGAATGTTCAGTCTGAAGGAAGGAGCTGTTGGTTTTGCTTGGACCATTTCAGAGAGGGTTTAGCCTCTGTGCTTGCCCAGGTGTAACCAACAGAGTCTGGCCAACAGCATTCAGCCCACATGTGAATTTTTAGCTCCACTCAAAAGACAGCAGCAATATAAGCTGTGACCTAAAAATGAGGCTGTCTGCTCTAAAAGAATCCAAACAGTGTAACCCCAGTGTGCTAGCTCTCTTTCAAGTGACTGTTAAACAGCAAACACAGACTTTATGGATTTGGGAAACTTCACAGATCACACAGAAATGCAACAGATTCTGGTAAACAGTTCTTGCTGATGTCTAATCACAATTCGGGTTGTGTGTGGAATTCAGGCGTTAAACTGAAGACACGTTCAGGAACTTGAGTGAATTAGCATGCTAGAGAAAGAGAAACTATTTTCACCTGACTTTTTTTTCCAGTAGTCATTAATATCATGCCTGAGGTAGATATAAATGAACCACTGTTCCTTCAGAATTAAAAATTGTGAGGGCTCGCTGTTAACATATACAGAAAGACATCTATTTGCACTTTCACACTTCTATCAACAATACTGATGAAACTCAGACACGAGTTCGCAGTAGACTGAGTTATGTAGTTAGAATTTAAATGTGGATGGATTAGTGTGGGGCTGTATTTTGAGTATTTGCTGTCATTTGTGCTTCTGTGGGATTTTCTCCGTGGTTCTCAGCTTGATACAGCGTGAAGCTCTTGTTAGTGTTAATGGCAGTACTGCACTGGAAGTGCTGGAGAAAGGAACCGCACGAAGCCACAGCCTGACCCGATGAGTGCTGTAGAGGATGTCTGTCAAAATTCACACTGCAGCCAAATGGGAGGTACAAGGGCAAGTCATATAAAGCAAATGGTAGATACAAAGAGCCAGAAAAGCATTTTAAAAGCTCTCTAAGGCATTTTTCTCTCCATCTATTAAAGAGCCCATAGACTATCCAAACAATAATGACTGGTTGTTGTTAAGGGTCCTGTATGAATACCAGGAAATGGCCATGGGATGTTACTTCTGCTTAAAAGCACAGCTTAGGCTATATTATGAGAAAGATATCTCAGTAATACGCTGGTGTTTTTGCCTTCACTGTCTTCACTGATTTTGGTGAGGAAAAGGTGAAATGGGGAGTACTGATACATACAGACTTCAAATTTATTACCCTCACCAGATGCTGAAAAGATGGAAACTCCTTAAAACCATTTTTCTGAGGGGCAGACAAAGGACCATGAGAGATTGGAGGGCTGACACCTGGGGAAGCTGAAATTTTATGTCCTGCTTATCCTAGAGGAAGCTATGGCAGCTTTTTTGCCAGTGGACAATATGGAGCTAGAAAATAATTCCTGTGTGACATGTAGAGAGATGCATCATTTTGCTACAAGCCAGCAGGCTAACTGATCAGCATTCTTTTCACCGATTATTATTTGTTTTACTCCTCTTTATTCCTCCATCTCTCCTTTGACTTCAAAGAAGAGTCACAACCTGCTTACTGTCAGACTGTGCAAATGTGATGTGAAGCCCCCTGGGTAAAGCAAATTATTTTCAGGTCTAAGTTGCAATTTTTGCTAAGAGTACTTTAAAAATGTGCATGAAGTGGTAGGGCTGAACTCCAAGGATTCCTACCTTTAAGGTCCAGGGACAACCAAGTAAATACAGGGTCTCTACTTCTCCTTGGTATGTCATTTATTTTCTAATCTCCTGTTGTCACACTAGCGTACCTACAATTCTGTTTGTTGTAGAAGATAAAACTACAGTCTGCTCTGTGTGCTAGTTGTTCTTTTTTTTTCTTTTTTTCTTTCTTTTTTTTTTTTTTTTTTTGCTGCTGTTGCTGAAATATTGAAATGTCCTTGTTAGACCAGAATTCTGCATTTCAGCTTACCATAATTATAAAACACATGGCATATGTGTTTAAACTAGGCCTGATTTTCTCCCAGGGAGCAATTTCACTTTACAAAACCAGTTTATAATTAACTAAAGCTTGCCACCGGAAATTACTTTGTTTTCTAAATAGTTCCCAATTTAAATGAATCTGACTGTGGAAGAGGAAGTCCAGATTTAAAAACTATAGGTTGGTTATGGTGTTTGGAGGAAGAGATAGGCTACTGCAAGAGAAAGTCTAAGATTCTGTGTGCAGATCTCCACTCTGCATTTGCAGAGTGCCACCCTTTGTGCAGAAGAAGTCATTGGTCATTTGATTTTTATTTATCTTGGTTCCTAAAGTTTTCAATCGTCCTTTTCTCACCAGACAACAGCCGAGCAGAGACAAGGATCAGGAGAGTTTCTAATGTGGTTTTCTGCAGTCTTTGTCACTGTTACTTGATGCAACAAACATTTCCTCATGTTGTGACAAAAACCTGTGCTAATGATAACAAACTGTAGCTCTCCTTGCTGCTGCGGATGACTCAGAGGTTAATTCCAGCTGTTTACATAATGGGCACATCCAGAGAATGCTTTCAGCAGCAGGGCATTTTCTAACTGGCATCTCACTGTTAAATTTGTCTCTCTAACCTACGTCTGACTGACTTTTGTCAGGGGTACCACACGTCAGTAAATACAGCTCTATAGACAGGCACGCAGTCAAGACGGACAGGATAAAAGTCTTCCTGTCCTGTTCTGTTGAAAGATAATGCAATGGGGTATCATGGTTGGTCAAAGAAACAAAATAAAAAGATATTTTTCTTTTTATTTTTTTCAAAGAGGGAGGAATTAAAAAACAAGACAGAGGGAAATGTTCTATTTCACTTCCCCTGAGCAAACATGTAATTTCCATGATTTCTTTTTAATGACTCTCTTCTGAAGCTAGTAGGTACTGATTTATGAAAAGCTGTAAAAGATCAGGTGGAACCCTGCAGGACGTCGTTTACAGCTGCACGGATTGCAACCCATCTAATTTGTCTGGTAAAGTGTGAGCTCATGGCGCACATCACCCAGGCCATAAATTTCATGTTCAGACCTTCTGTCTAGGGGCTGGGTCAGGGGGGAAAAAAACGTCAATGCATGCAGATGCTCTGAAAGCCCAGCTTTCCCTTGGTGCATGTGAGGAGACATCACAGGCTCTTTGCTGTGAGACAAATTCCAGTTCATTGATAAACTATCCAGATGTCCTCTCTGAGGAGGAAAGTAACTAATTTTGGTTTGGAATCCTACAAGGAGAAAAATGATACTTTACAGTGCTGGTTATTCTGAGGTCACTTACATTAAAATTAGGTCATATTTTTTGTCCTGATGATACTTTGATCCAAGTAATAAACATAAAAGCTCTTGCAGGCCACTCTAATTCCTAATCCTGGAGAACTGTTCTATCTCAGCTTGTTTATGCTTTTTTTCTTTCTTTTTTTTTTTCATAAGTGATTCTTGAGTCAGTCCTTGTTTTAATAGATTGAAGTTGAAAAGATGTACTAGGCTGGAAAAAAATCTCCGTGTTTCATCATTAGGTACACTTCATAAATACTCTTAATAAATGTCTTGGGATACCAGACACTATACCCAGAAAACTATAAATAAAAAATATTGGCTCTTTGTGGGACAAACAGTAGTTGAGGAGATTCAGGCTGTACAGCTACTGGATAAAAATATCTTGGGCTTGATTTTCCCACCTGGGCCTTAAGCTGCAGTCTGTTTCAACCAGAGTAGGCTTCTGGTGTCTTCTGTCACCATGTCTCTTCCCAGTGGGAATGAGGTCTGCATCTGAAGTCAGTGGCACCTCCAGAGTCCCTTGCAGAGGCAGCAGAGCATGTCCTGACTGGGATCCAGACAAAAGAAAGCGAACAATAGTGCTTGAGCAGCTGCATCCCTGCCCTGAGACCTGTTGAATACTGGTGCTCAATCTGCGGAAGTGAATGACAAGTTGTGATTTGCAAGTTAAGATTTTCAAGCTTCTGATAAGCTCTTCAGGTGTGTCCTCTCATCCCAGAATGGAAGAAAATATTAAAATCATTTCCTGGTCTTGAAAGAATTCAGCTGATTGATAAGGATTGGCGTAATGTCAAGAATAAAGGTGCTGTTTTATATGTATCCAATTTCAATAACTGCTGTATTGCAAAGCTGCACTGTTTTTCTCTTGTCTGAGAGAGGAGTCAGGCACTAGAATGGGCTGTCCCAGGAGGTGGTGGAGTCACTGTCCCTGGAGATGTTCAAGAACTGTTAGATGTTGTACTGAGAGACATGGTTTAGTAGGAAATATTGGTGACAGGTGGGTGGTTGAGCTGGATGATCTTGGAGGTCTTTTCAAACTTTGGTGTTTCTACAGTTCCATGATTCATCCAAGGTGAAAGGTAAAAGTCTAGGTGTTACTGATGTGGTATTTCTTGATCCAAACGCACGGCAGATCGACTGCACGAGTAGGTTATTCCAGAGCTACTGATCTTGGTGGAACTTAGTAAGAACATGGTTTAGGATTGAAAAGTTCTGTTTGGATTATCTAGGCTTTGTAAGGGAGTTTAAATTTATTGGTGTTCGAACATTTGGTTCTCTCTAGGGCCCTTTACAAACTCTGCCTTTCTTCCAGTGCTGAAAGATGGCTTTGGTGGTGAGTGAAGAGGGTATTTTGAAGTCCCGATCAGTTCTCTAGTAACAGTAACTGTAACCTACACATTACACTGTGCCATTACAATCTTCAACTGATCATGTTAGCCTAATCACCTCTCATTTTTCCAGTGACAGAAGTAATTTCAGATGGATTTAGCTGTTGTTGTCAAATTATATTTCAGGTGATGTTCATTGAAATCACTAGGAAAACAAGCAAACAAACATACAAACAAAAACAACAATAACAACTAGGGAACCAATAGGCTGTAAAGTTGCAAAGAGAACTGCTTTAGATGACCTCTAAGTAAGCCTCCTACGCCCCTGAATATCACCATCCTGAAATCACAGCCAAACACATGCTTAGGTTTAGGCCTGAGGCAGACACCCATAAGGTACTTATCTTAAAATGATATGCATGCTAAAAGGATGCATGGTATGGGCATATACTTTTAACTGGAGGAAAAATTGTAGAAATACAGTTGATTAATAACGTCTGACTAGTTGAGTAAGCCACTATTGCCCTAATTAGCACTGGGAGAGAAAGGCAATTGGAGTTAGTGAGGTATCTTGTAGAAATTGTGTTTCAGGAGCTTCCTACATGACCAGGAAGAGAGCAGGTCAGTGAAGACTGATTGATTGCTGAGGACAAGAGCTGGGTGTGTTATGCCAGCTGCCTTCCTGGAAGGCCTTTTTCAGAGCGGACAAATCCTCTGCTTGGAAATGCATTTGTTTATCTGTGGGCTGCAACAAGTGGTTCAGAAAGCTAGCTGATTTTAAACCTTGATGCCTTCAAAGAAGTAGTATATTCTCAAAACTGTGAAAATAGAATTCCTCTTACCAGACAGAAAAAAAAAAAATTCTAGATCAATTTAAGAGCAACTCTTGCACCATATGCAATATCCAACTTTCAGATTCACCTACCTTAATTCTTCCTTGTTGAAAAAATTATATATTCATATACAATTCATATTCATACATATTAAAATTATGTTCATATATATTCATCTTTATTTTATTTTCAAAAGGATGATTTCATCTCAGTAGCTTCTAGGTAGCATGATACTTATGGAAAATGGCTTAAGTGGGCAAGGCAACATGGAGATGAGTTTTGTGTTTGATTCCTTGATTTGATTTTGTTTCAGACTGATTTTTTAGTTGTTTTTCAAGTAATGAATGTGGAAGCAAATCAGTTCAGTTCAGCATCCTTCATAAGCACCAACCTTAATTCAAAGGCAGGAGATGATTCAATTCACACTTTCAGATTATTTATATGATATTCTTATGCAAGTTTCAGCTTTAAGATGAGCACGATCTCAAATTGCAAACTGCGGAATACAAGTCTCATATGGTTGCATTTGTCTCGCAATTCACTTACATCTGATTTTTAGATTTGATGACATTTGTATGCCACTAGTGTCTTATTTTATATGCCTCTACCTTTTTAGCACCACCTAGGAGTTTTTGGAGGGCTGCAATACTATGAACGTTTGATATGTGTAACTTCTGCCAAAATGCTGAACTTGATATTTAGTGTGCATTGTTGTAGTGACTAGTGTATTGTTTGTGACTAGGTCAATCACATAAATATAATCTAAATTAGGCTTGTCTTTGCTAATACTTTAACACATTAAACTGTAGTATAATATTGTACTCTATGAATTTGTGATGTATCAGTGATGTAAAATCAGGGTTTGAGAAGCTGGAGCTCTTAAGCAAGGTGACTGCATAGTGTTTGTCAAAGCTGTCAGTGTGAATACATTTGGCCTCAGTGGCAGATAAATTCTGCAGATGAGCAAAAACCTGCACATAGCCTGGGAGCTCCTAGTGATGCGAATGATAAGTTTAGACACAAAATGAATCAATATTCATGTCTGATCCACAACTTTCACCATATTCTTCTTCATTTCAGGCCATCAAACCTTCTCCTGGACCAAAGTAACATTGACATTTCAGCTTTCCGCACAACAGGTGATTGGCTCAATGGTTTTCGAACAGGACAGTGCAAAGGCATTTTCACTGGTGTGGAGTACAGTTCCTGTGATACAATAGCCAAGATTTCCACCGAGTAAGTTGAAATAATCCCAGCCCTTCATCACTGGTTAGAGCTGGGGTTTCATGTTTTAGCATAAGGGTAGCATTTTAATATTCAGCTTCCTTTTTTTTTTTTTTTAAGCTAAAATAATATAATGTTTAATAGAAAAAAAAAAGTAAATTACTGTAGTAGTTGTAATACACATGCAGGAAACCTGAAACCTTTTTCATAACTCTTTCTCACTAATGTAGAGGAAATTTCAGTTTCTTCAGGTATGGCAGCACTATGCATAGTTTGGTATAAGAGCATTTGTTACCTTCAGTCACACTTTAGTAGTTGTTTTGTACTTGTTTATAATCTGCCTTTATCTGTGGTTTCCCCACAGCTGTCAGGTGTGCCAATCTTTTCCTTTTTTGCCCATCCCATATTCCATCAACCCAGGTGCCAAAGAGCAAGTACTATGTAACTGCTTTTCTCCAGTATGCTAATAATGGTTGCGTGGGTTGATAGTGACAGGACAAGGGGTAATGATTTTAAACTAAGAGAGGGGAGGTTTAGGTTAGATATTAGGAGGAAATTCTTCACACAGAGGGTGGTGATGCACTGGAACAGGTTGCCCAAGGAGGCTGTGGATGCCCCATCCCTGGAGGCATTCAAGGCCAGGCTGGATGTGGCTCTGGGCAGCCTGGTCTGGTGGTTGGCGACCCTGCACATAGCAGGGGGATTGAAACTAGATGAACTTTAAGGTCCTTTTCAACCAGCCGTTCTATGATTCTATGATTTTATAAATAATTATTCAGAGGGCAAACTCCCTCCTGCCTTGCATTTTGACAATTAATCATTATAAGCTTGAAAGTTTTAAACTTGAAAGTTCATACATTAAAATGTAGTGTGACAAGGAAGAATATGGTGGTGTTCTCTTTGCACCTGAAAAGGATCAAGTACAGTTATGAACTTACTGTACAGGAAAATCTTGACTCCCCATTGGGCTCACTGGATACAAGACCAGTTATGAAGAAGTAGCCAACAGCTGCAGGGCTGATAATTAAACACATCAATGCCGTTAATTAGTGTATTATTGCAACTATAAAAAGGCTGATAATGGGTTTTTATGACAATTACCCTTTGGGGACAGTGCAGAAATCCTCCAGGAATGCCCAGTTTCCTGTGAACAACTGTTTAATGAGCCCTTGGCAGGCATTAAACTGTTTCTATATTGCACAATGAACAAAGAGAATGAGCTGCCTGAAGAAATAAGGAGTGATAACAGCAGTAGACACAGGAAGCTTAGACATGGTGCTTATTCTGAGGATGAGACAACTGTTCAGAAGGCTTGGCACATAAAGTCACAATGTCCACTGGTCAGGAAGAATAATCATGTTGATAGGGGGATGGTAGAGGGACTTAAGATTGCAGCTGGCCCAGAAGTAGCCCCCTGTGTTTACACCACTGGCAAACACTACTTCATTGTCCATTCTTGCAGGTATGCAAACACAGCGGGGCTAAATGAGTTTTTACAATTTTTTGCAGCCTCCTGCTGTCTTCAAACAATGGCTCTCAGTATTCTTCATACCAGGATTTGTGTTTCAACAGCATTTCTGTACCTGGAGGCTCATCCAGTGCATCAGTATAAGATGAGCAAGTTGATTGGTCTCTGCTCACATCAGCTCTAGGAAGCAGAGAGGCAGGATGCTGACTCACCTAGTTTATATTCTCTTTTTTCCAGTGATATGAAGAAAATTGGTGTTACAGTTGTGGGGCCTCAAAAGAAGATCGTTAGCAGTATCAAAACTCTAGAAACTCATACGAAGAACAGCCCTGTTCCTGTGTAAGGTACCAAAATGATGTTGCTGAGGACAGAAAAAAGAAAAGTCGCATCAAAGAGCAAAAGCAATGGCTGATAAATGGCACAGTTTAAAGGAGTTCTTTGCAGCAGTTTTGGAAACATAACGATTGAAATTTCAAACCCACTGAGACACTCAAATACTGAGTATAAATGCCTTAAAAATAGGAGCGAACTTGTTTTGTATCTGTTAATCCTGAAGGGTGGGTGCTCTTAACTGACTGTTAATGCAGATAGTAAATTTCAAAAGAAAAAAAAATGTAAAAAATCCTTCCGAGTAAAAACCAGTGATACTAAAACCTAGAGCCATTTGAATATTAAGTGACTGAATAACATGAAAAACCCAAGGACATAAAAGCTGTGTATTTGATCTATACAGCAAACAAGAAGAAAGAAAGACTTACAGTATTTTTATACAGAAGAGATCTGTAACAGGTATTTTATTTCTTTAAAAGCAAGGAAAATAGAGGACTATACCTCGCAATCTGTCTGGCCATATTTACTATAATGTCATTGTAACATGCTATTTGAACTTCAGAAAGGAATACAGAAATAAAATTTGTAGTGACTGGGTTAGTTGGCAAAAGATTTTCACCATTGTGTTAGTTTCCCTAATTGTGTTCATTTAAATAGAAAAAAAAAAAGTCTTAATTCTTAAAAGACTTATTTATTTCCTTTCTTGTTTTTTGCTTTTTGTTTTTTTTTGTTTTTTTTTTACCATTATTGTTTATATTTATGCTTAAATACCTTAACCTGGCTGCATTATTGACAAGTGCCAAATATTATCAATACTTCATTGGTTTAACCTGAGAAATTGTGAGGGTTAATTACTTGATTATTTTATACTCACAACGTCATATACAAAGTACAGAAGGAAAGAAATGTCTTTTTTGTAGCTCCGACCCTAGGCAAAGCATTGGGACTTGCTGAGATTTCTTTCCTTTGCAAGTGAGTGATATTTAAATCTGGGCTTGAATTCTGTTGGAATTGCATGCCCATTGATCTCCAAATCAGTACCTAGCCTGGCCAACCATATGTATTTCCTTTGCTTTCCAAAGGCCTGATTTCATGTCACAAAGGTCTGCTGTCTTCAGATGCTGTTCAGGTGGGAGAATTACCTAGGAATTGTAAGAGTGTATCCTGCATGATCTGAGAGTGCTTTTTTAGCTTGTTGAGGAATTATGCATTACTGTCTTCCATCTCATGGGCTCTGCTCCCAGTGCTGGTAACTGGGAGTTGTACTACCATGTCGGCAGCCAAGGATGGGTGAAGAAGATGATTTAAGCTTCTGCAGTGGGAGTCTGGCTTGTCATTTTGCCTAATTCTGATCTAGAAGACCTCTGTCCAGATGCTGTGATTCTTCAGGAGCCTTGCTTTTTGATTCAGGTTCCATGGGCACCTGTGTTTGCCACTCCACATGGCTGCAGCCACCTCAGTCTTGACAGGACTGATTAGTTGTGTGGCAATGTGAGAGTCCAGAAAACACAGCACTCGCAAGGGTGTGCTTTGGTAGATGTTCCAGTATAACCAAAACCACCAGGCTCCATCCATTTAGGAATGGTTCTTCCTTCTGCAAGGTGAGTTGGGGTAAAGCCAGCTGTATTGCTTTAGAAGCAGTGCTTGGTCCCTTGAAAGAAATCAGAAGGGAGCCTATCTTTAGGAGACCATTCACATTTTTCAGTAGAAAAAGGAATGTAAAGGAGGGGATTTGAGTCTTCCTACATCTTCAGCATCTTCCCATAAGTGAGCTCTTAAGCTCCTGATTATGTTAATCCTAGTCCTGAACAGACACAGCTCTTTCCTCTGAAAATGGGGGGTTTAAGTCGCTGTGTGAGGCATTTCTAGTGCTGCATACAGGCCAGTTTCTTCATGCCCCCTTGGATTTCCAACTTGCCGTTTTTAAACTTAAACCTGATTCTAATGAGTCACAGTGAGTCATTGGCAGTCCAAGACTGTAAGAGGCAGTTGGGTGCATAGCATGCCACTTTCTGCTGTGCAGTCAAGTTTGTTGTCCTTTCTTTGCAGTGTTGGTCTGGTTTTTGAAGCTCCTTGTAGCACAGGGCACATAAATATGAGAGGAAATAATCAGTTCTTGGGATTTGTGTGGCTGAATCAGTTTCCAAATTGTTTTTATTGGGTCCAAGACATTTCAGATGCAGAGCAACAGTGTTTATTACACATTAATAAATAGAAGGAGAGTTAGGGGTAATGAACATGCTGTAAAGGATTGCATTTGAAATGCACTCACAGGATGAGAATGTCTTCTGAAAGAAAAAATTAAGGAGTTTTAAAGTAAGTCAAAATAAAAATCGAAAAGTGGAAGAAAAAATGAAAAGGAAGCACTTATGATGCAAAAACACTTCTTATGTACTACAATCTATTGTGAAATACAGCATGCTAAATACAAAAGCTATATTTTTAGTTGCTTAGTTCATCCAGAATCTTTCTTTTGTTCAGTTTGAGATTGCTCTGTCAGACACTGTTGGTGAATTTAAAAGTTCACCAAAATCCATTTGCAGACAATGTGTTTGTGGGGCAGCGTTTTACGTGTTCCTCCTGATGTTTTTCTTCAGCTTCATTCTGGAGATTAGGGATGAGTGGGCTGAGGTGGGGGGAATAGATCTCAAAACGCTCCTGAAAACACAGAGCTGGTTCATAGAATTTTAGGTTACAAGCAAAAACTTTGCACCAACCACTCTCAATCTTCTCATAGTACCATGTCATGTTCCTTGCCCACTGTTTGAGCATGCTCGGCGTAAGAAATTAAATCTTACTGATGCTTGAGAAAAAAAAACTCAGTTTTGCTTTTCTTTGCTATGAGGAGTATAGTGTTCTAAACTACACTTAGATATTTTCTCCCTGTCAAATGTTGATTTGTACTGTAAGTGGCCTCTTTTGCAAGCATCCTATACTCCCTATCCCCGTGTACATATGTATACATAGCAGTGTACAATTCTTCATTGTGGAGTAGAGATACTAGAATTTGTGTGGCCATCTTCCTGTACAGGACTTGCATTCATTATTGACATCAAGCAAAATGCAACAGCTCATAAAATGTCGTACCATATTATTGGGTTTGTATCTTTAAATATAGTTTCCATTTTATTTATTTCTGTTAACATATCTAGTTTTGTGCTGTTACTTAGCGTTCAATAAGCAATGTATAGATGTGATTTGATTGGCAATATGTATTTACTTTAACTTGTATTTCAAAGCATTACTTACTCATTTAGTTTATATATTGTGCAATTGTAGATGGCCTCTTACTAATGTAAAATGATTTGTAGTGGAAACATTTATATTTTTATAATAAACATAATGAAAGTATTTTTTACATACTGGAATACTGAGGTGATTGCTTGGAAGACAAAGTAAATTTATTTGATTAGAAAAGTGTGATAAAATTGTAATTAAATATGGATAAATTCTGAGTGTTAAAGCATGGGTTCGGAGTGAAAGCTAGATATTGCCTATATTATCTGTTAAAAGAAACAAGTAGTGCAGGCTCTAAATAGACAGACAAGCATTTGTACTAAACTGTCTTACATCAGTCAAAGACTTTACTTTCTCCATGGATACAGGAAAACATTGTCTATTACAGCCTGCCTATGGGATACTGAAAAAGTTGTCATTTATTTTAGTTGTGTCAACTATTTCCAAACTTCTGCATTTTTTCTTCCCTTGCCAGTGGACCTCTTTTCATCTTATAACTATGTTGAATCCAGTATAAGATGTAATTTTCAACAAAATAAAAAGCCCACCACTTACAGTAGTTTAACCCCATGATCATTTCTTGCCTCTGAGTATCTGTGTTAGACAATATTTTGCTCCTGTTTTGTTGTGTCCCTACCAAGTTTCTCCATGATTCATTGAAATGCAATGTCTTTAAAAATGCCGACATACAATTCAGCTTTGCACCTCAGGAATTATTTTCCCAGAAAAACACGAATGGTATGAATGTTCACCAAAACCAGTTAAAACTACTTGAAGACTAAAGTTACAGGCCTTTCTGTACCATACATGATTTTGCATGTTTTTGTTTATTACTATGCTTGCCAGGACAAAACAAGGAACACTATTATCTATCCTGGAGTATGTAAGTTTTGTCTTGGTATCTTCAGTAGAAGAGAAAATCACCAAAAGCAGCTACCCAAAATATACGGACAAAAATTTGTCTTAACTTTAAGCAGCCATCTTTTCTTCTGAATGGCAGTATGCCTCATGCTATGCTGCAGTGGGTACATACACTGTCATTTTAAATGAGGGAATTTTGATGATAGACTTGAAGGTCAGGGATGCAGCTCTGTCTCATCTATGCTACGTGCAAACTGTTTGCGTCTCAAATAGGTCTCACATCAGCAGTTGTTTTAGGTTGACGTGCATCTATTCCTTTAGCATGATCTGGTACTCTGTGTTTGCATTATATCCCAAAGGGCACAGTGGATATTAATGCTTACATAAGAGTTGCATTTATTGTAAAATTGTATTTGTGACTGCAGCCAGTTCTGAAACAGTGGGATACATTCAACCGAATGGAGCAGAGGAAGAAAATGTGTTGCAGCCCACCACCATGTCACCGCTCAAATCTGGATGTGTAAATTGCTGATAATCAGTTCCATAAACATAGATACACTTTTTTTTTTTTTTTTTTTTTTGAATGTCAAAGTGACTTTTTTCCACTTAGCATTCCTTCTTAAGGATGATGTCCAGATGTAGTTATCTAAACCAGTAAAAGCCTAACCAGTGCCAAGTGAAATCAGACAATTACTTCTGCTGTCTTACATATACCGCTCCTGTTAATATAAATATCCACACTTCCCTTCATTTTCTGAGCCTCTGTAATTCCTCAGATCCTTTCCAAGCCACCACTGCCTGTTCAGCAATTCCCCATTTGTACGTGTGGTCTCAGATCTTTTTTAGTCTTCGGTCCAATTCTTTGTGTAATTCTAAATGAATTTTAATCTCATAATGTAAAAATATTTCTCTTTGAAATAATTTTCTCAGCCTTATTTCATGCACATACTGTATTACTAGGCACATGCTTATCATACTGGTTACTAGTGCAAACTGTGAACAGCACGAAACACGAAGAACAGCCTTTTCTTGGCTTCTTTGTTAGACTTTTCAGATGGCCAGGAAAGTTCTGATAAATGATAAGTACTCAGTAAGTAAGATTTTTCAGCTCACTATGCATTCACATTACAGCGATTTCATAATAGCCCATATTTCCCCAGTTACCTCATAAGAATGTCATGTGAGACAGCACCAGAAGTCTTACTAAAGACAAGATAAATCACATCTACTAGTTTTTAGATTATCCTGTCACAGAAATAAATTAGGTTGGTTTGACATGATTTGTTTATTCTTGACAAATCTGAGTTGGTTTCTTAAGACCTTGTAATCCTGCAGCTATGTAGAAATGTATTGTGTGATATCTTTCTGGATATTGAGCCTAGCATACCTAGTCTTTAATTGCCTGGCTCTTCTTCTCTTCCCTTTCTAAATGTCACCGTGGTCTTTGCTCCTCTGCAGTCAGCTGAAATCCCTTCTTCCCTCATGCAGTTCAACATGACTTCTCCAAGAGTACAGGCAGCAGTTACCTAGTTCTTCAAGTTCACTATAGTAAATCACAGATTCTAAAAATTTGAAAGCATCATTCTGACTTGGAGAATTTCTAATTCTAAAATAAAAGTAAAATACATATTGGCAATTTTTTTTGCTGCATGCCCAGGATTTCAACTTCTGTCTTGAACTTTTGCATGCAAGCAAGCAAGCAAGTAACACAGATTCACTATTAAAGAAACGTAGTAACATCTGGTTGGTTAGCAAATTTATTTGTTTTTAATTAGACTGAACAAGTATAGTAAATCACTGCTATATGACTTTGGGGCTAAATAAAGTGATAAATAAACTGATAAAGTCAAGGATCTTAGGAACGTAGTGAAAATCTACTGTCTGGGATCATTAGAAATCTGTTAATTTATTCTGCTGCTGTAGACATAAAGGGGGAAATATCCTTTATCCCTACTTCTCTTGCATCCAGTTTATCCTAGTATTATTAGATAATAATATAATAATAATAATAATATTAGAAAGCTTCATTTCTAAATCTCTTTAGTAAAGTTGCCCACTTGAGTTTACCCACCAGGGGTTTGTAGTTAATACCCTTTCTAAAGCGTATGTGTGCAAATGAATGTGAAATAACCAGAATTTTGTGAATTATTATTATTATTTGGGGAAATAGGAAAGCAGATTTTAAGCTTGTATACGAGCTGATTCATCACTAAGCCACAAAACATACCTGAAATTACTGTTTCAGCAGTGATAAAGTAGATCTTGGTGTAAAGTGCCAGACATGAGATCTGAGGCACCCACAAATGTCATCATCCTATGCATGTAAAGTGCCTGTAGGCTGCTCCTCTAATAAATACTATGTTATTCCCAGAAGAAACTTTGTGGTACATCGAGACTGCCTCTCCACTGTGAAAGTTCATGTGCCTCTGGCCTACTGAGCAGCCTTGTCTGAGGTGAAAACACTGCATCTTTAGCAGTCCAGCCGAAACAGCATCTATCTTGGCAGCATCACGATCTTCATCCCAAAACATTGCACTCGCCCTAGGCCAGATCACCCCATAAGGCTGAATTTCTCCTCATGGCACAAAGCCCACAAGGATGAGAACTGAGTATTTAATCTCACTGCATTTATGTGAGCTTGAAGTATAATGTAATTTTAAGGCCCTGAGATGAAGCCAGGAAAAACATATATGTGTTAAAAGCAATTAGTTTGAATTAAAAAATTAAAAAAAGAAAATGGAAGTCTGGACCTTTGTGCAGCACCCTTGCCAAGGATTTGAATAAGCAGCTCTGAGGCCAATTTTCCTGTGTCTGTGTTCACAGTAGGAGTGAGTCCTTGGGTGTAGTTTCCAGCTTGAAGCAATTTTACAGGGTGGTTGCTCCCTTAATGTAGTCCTTTCATTACACTCAGATCTCCCATCTTCCCTCAGTTCAGTAGCCCAAATATAGGCATGATCCAAAAACGTTTTGCATGCCAAAGCACTCCTTTCTCCTACAGACTTCTGTTGGTGCCTCCATCCTCTGATGTTGCCACCAAGTATGTCCCAAACCTATGGGTAGATGGCTTACACCCATCATGGCTTGTAGACCAACCAACCAGAGAACCCAAAAATCAGGCTTGGGGATGACCAAATCAGTATTTCAACATTTGCCCTGATAGCTGCGTGCCTTGCTGTGCTTTCCATTCCTGATCACTTGCCATGCAAGTTTGACTGTGGATTCCCACCAGACATTTAAATGTGCATGTAATGTTTTCCTTATAAATCATGTTCAGTGTAAACATTTCTTCACACATTCCATTTTGAGTGGTAGAATAATAATTTAGCTAGAAAATGGTATCATTTTAATAGGAACAGATGATGCTTTGACAAAATAAACAAACAAACATCCAGGTTACTGGGAATGGCAGTGCCACTCAAATTTAAACACTGAATAGGCATCGCACCTGCACAAAGGTGAGCGAAAATGGTTCCTTGTTGTCCTCCCTATCTCTTGTTTTGTCTCCAAGTTGCTTTTTGCGTGACTAGCTGGATATTTGCTAGCAGGTTTGATCACTGAGAAAGCATGCAGCCTCCCCTCAGGCTGGCTGTCAGCTAATTAACACTAATGATTCCCCTGCTTTTAGCATTCCACTTTAAAGTTGCATCACCTTTTATTATTTTACTATTTTTAATCTCTTTCCTTCGCTCTCATAAAGTTTTTGTTTGGGGCTTTAGTGGAGGACTAATCCACAATCCCCAATTGTATATACTTTTTTAATAGTTATGCCTCATTAACTGAGTTAATACTTGCCTAATTGTAGTAGCAAAGCAATAAAATCCAACCCCTACAAAAATGTGATACTGTAACTTCCTTTCCTCTAACTGATGGTGCGCTGGGCTACCTGCCAGAGAAGCCAAATGGAAATAGGAAACAATATGAACAAATAAATTCTCTTTCTGAGGTTTAGATGTAAATGTTTCATTGGTTGCTGTTCTCGTCTTCTGTCATTGCTTAGTTCATTTTTCTTTGCCTTTGTTCCCATCTTTTATTCTGTCATTGTCCATGTGAATTTTGGAGAAGAAAAGGAGCTGGGCCATAGAGAAATTACTTTTTTTAACTCTTTTTGCCTCTTTCTCACCTGTTAGCTATTTACTTCATATAGGTTCCATATTCTGTTGTAAAAGCAAATATAACAAATACACCAAGAACATGCACACGAGCACATTCTCCCCATGAGCTATATAGAGGACCATAGCAAAGTCAAAGTAGCATATTTCTTGTAACAGGGTTTTATTATATTCCTGGTGCTTATGCATGCCAGGGAAGTGACCACAGAAGGAAGGCAACCTGAAGTACAGAGCTGAAGAAATCACAGAGCTTTGCTGGCCTTCACGTACAAAAGTATAGCTTATTATCATCCTTCTCCTGTAGTTTCTATCTTCTCTCTATATATTGTCTGCAGTACAATCATAAGTTAAAAAAAAAATAATAATAATAATTAAAAAAAAAAAGTAGGTGGGTTGTTTGTTTTTATTGCACCCACATGCTAACTGTGCCTTATTACTGCTTAATAAGATAAAGCTGCTACCACTGAATGGGGTCTTAGGTCTATGATAAGTATTTTGATCTCTGTTAACTCAGCTGTGCTCTTTAGGCTGTAAGGAATATGAAAGTTAGGGATGTGAGTGGCTTTTTTTAACTCAATTTCTTTGTGTGATATGATACTGTTGTTTGTTTGTTTGTTTGTTGTTGTTGTTGTTGTTTGTTTTTGGAAAAATCTGCAAAAAAAAATGCAAGAAAAAAAAAAAATCCAGTCAGAATGTATGTATCTCATCTGTTCTTAACTATTGTAAGTGTGATACCACGAGAATCTTGTTCTTTTCTCACAGCTTATTCACTTTAGTGATGTGACAATCTTCGCTGGTATCTACTGGTTGCCATTTTATAGAAGCCCTCATCCCTTGGACAAAATCTTTTTCTTTAGGGTTTTAGTACAGGCAATCACTATTGGTTATATGGCCTCCCAATGACATCATATAGTTATTTTGGCTGTATTCATTTGTTGCTCTGCCCCTGCAAGGGGAGCAGTAAAATTACAGTTGAAATACTTCACCAGTGTCAAGAGCAAGATCTTGTTGGTCATAACAGATGCTGTTCCACGAGAAAAGATTTGAACATTCTGATTTGAACAGAGTGATGTTATCTGTCTTGCACTAAACTAGTGAAAAAAGGAGCTTGAAGACTTCCTTCCTGAGCTTAATGAAGTCCAGATCAGATACTTTTCTAGTCTATGTCCTCAGTGTTCTAGTTATTTCGTGGACAGGTCCAAATGAATTGTTGATCAAATATTTCCTAAAAGCACGTTCAAAAGGAAACTTTCAAAACAGATCACATCTTCTATAATTTTATCAATAGATATGACTTTTTTGGAAGCAACTATTCTTATCACATTGTTAAGCATTCCCAGTTTGCTATGATAGGGTTGTACAAGTTGAATTAGCCTGTGTTGCTGAGACTATTTAAAAATGTTTACCCAATAAATACAACATGGGCTTAGTTCGACAGAGGCATGCAATACAACTACTGTTTTAGGCTGAATGTTAGCACTTTTTCTTGAGGGAGAGATTGCCACTACTATAGAGAGAAAAATCTTTTCTTCCAGAGCAAAATTTTCCAATAGAGCTCAGGAGGGTTGTCAGAAATTTCACCTGCAGTTTATGAAGAACTGATTAATTTTCCAATGGGTGGATGACAGGAAAAAAATTCTGGTTGAGTACCTGAAATACCGAGCTCAGTAAAATCAGAGGCAGAAGTAGAAGGCTCAGGGGAAGCGTTCCTGTTTCCTTAATTTAGCCTTAGCCGAGTGTGGGCACAGGGCTAAAGTTACCGCTCTTTCCAGAGATGCTATGTATGGTCTTGCATGTGCAATGGGAACAGTGCATTATAAATCTCTTTGCAGAACTTAGGAACGTAAGGTTCTTGGAAGAAAAATATGTTGACTCTTGTGTCATTTTGAGGTTGCAGCATTTCCAACTTTGCTATAATTGCCTAGCGCTTTGCATTTGTGAGAAAGTAGAATGAAATGTCTGAAAACTGTGTTCTGCATATTGTAAAAGTCCAACTGTGGCTCAGAGAAGTACTCATGAGACTTATTGTACCATTATAAGCTTAGAGTAATGTGCACATATTTTTCTTTTTAGACCGTGCACACTATATTCAACCCCTCAGGGTATAAAAAAAACGAACACATTTAATTTTGGGGTGGTTTTTCTTTTGTTTTGATCTTCCTGCATCAGATGCACCACCTCACGCAAGCAGGCTGGCTCAGCTAAAGGCGAGGTCCCACTAGCTGGTAATGAGTCCTAGCCAACACAACATTTGGCAGCTCACACCACAGTGCCATGGCCTTAGAGGTCTGTCCAAAGGCCCCGGTTTTACTGCTGTGTTGGGCTTTCCCTACAGCAGGAAGTCTTTGCTCCACCATGGGGAAGGGACGGATGGAGAGCCCAAAGAAGCAGCTGCAAGGGGGTGGTGGAGAGTGAACAGGTTGCAATCAGGCTCTAAAATTAAAAGCCCAGTGTTAGGATTTCCTGTCGGTTAATGGCACTGGCTCGACAAATCTCCAGTCCTCACCAGGGCACTGTCAGTTTGGCAGTGTAAAATAGAGAGCAGTGGTAGGATGTTTTATTAATGAAAATGCTCATAATTTGAAGCCCCTGAGATTTCATTCTCTTTGTGTATTGATTATTGTGCCTTGGCACCAGAGAACTAAGATAGTAACACAGTCTTTGCTCAACAACTTTGGTTCTCATTGTTTATTCATGGCATTTTGAGCATAGAGTGGCTATTTACTTTTTAATTTAAGTGGATATTGTTTTCCTTCTGTTCAAGCTTCCTAACAAGCCTTAGGTCAGCCTTATACGGAAGGTGTGAATGTTTCCATTAAATCACAGCAAACATGATGGGTTTAGCTATTGAATAATTCAGAGCATTTCATTCGGATGCGAACTATTTTACCAAATCAGCAACAAAAGGAGTTATGAAGCCTCTGTCAGTGAAGTCCTTCAAGAAAGTAATAGAATGGGATCTCACAGAAATCTGTTAGTGTAGCTGAGCTGTAGAAAATCTCTCTGGGTCTTCTGAGCTTGAGCCTGCCTGATTCACCCATAGTAATACCACACCTCCCACTAAAACCCTTGAAAAGTCCTTGCAATGAAAGATAAATATCACCCTTCCCATTTTCCTGGTGTGCTGGGCACATATGGACTCTAAGACCTGTTGAAAGGGTCTCAGGTGGTTGTTAATGTTGATGCCTGAGTCGTGGCTGACTCCCACCCAGTATGGTCCCCCTACCGCTGGACTGTTCTGCTTTGCAGGGTTATTAATACAAAATACTGAAAAAGTATTAGAGTTGCAAAATGCGTAAAAAACAAAATTGCACATTACTCTCCTGCTGCTCATCAATCCATATCTTTTCTCTCATTTTCTCTCAGCCCTCCATCCTCGCAATTTTAGTAACGAGAGAACAACCTGTGCAATCTGTTCAGTGAGAGAACAACTCATTTGAGCTCAATTTCCTCTTCTCTGTTGTTGAATATAACTTCCCCTGGGTAGGTGAAAATTTTGGCAGTCTGTACAAAGACTAGCAGAGACTGAAGCAGAAGCTATAATAGAGCTGTTACAACTTGACAGCCCTGTTTTGTAATGCACAGGGGGATTTTATTACAAGTCAATTGTAGCTTCAAGAAATTCAAGAGTATGGCATCTGCTTGCATGATTTTTAAAATGTTTAATAAATTAAATTGCAATAGATTTTAAATGGAAACTGTTGCTGCAGCAGACCTGAATGACCTAATATAAACTAAAATCAATCAAATAACTGGATTTTGTTGGCAAGTTTTGCTCTGTAAGTGAAAGTGAATGTGTTTGCAGCTCGAGAAATTTCACAAACATTTCTTCAGGTGCTGGCAAAACACTATTTTTATACTTTTCACTGAGTGCTTTGCTTTCTGCTGACTTCATGTTTAAAGTACATCCTGTTAAAGACTATTTAATATAGCCTCACAAGGACCTGTGTCATTACAGTGTCTATCACTGATGACCAGCAGCTTGGAGAATGACTTGCAAAAAGACTTTCCACTTTCCACTCCCCATATCCTCTCTTTCTCTTAAATTATGGGACTATGGGAGAGGACACAAAGGTGCACACCAGCATACCTCAGCTTTCTGTGGGAAGCCCCCATTTGACATCACTGGCAGCACGATGTTGAATAGAATTCTGTACTTAACATAAAATTATAGGTTTAATTGTTTATTCATTGTCAGAGTAATGGAAGATAGCCCATAGCCTATGTGGAAGAGTTGCTGGTTTGCATCTTCTTGTAGCCCTCCACTGGCAGAGGTGTTTTCCACACGTGGTAGGTACAATCCCTGTTACCTCACTGCAGTGCTGTAACACTGGGCACGGTGTCTTGCTGCCTTCCCTTAGCAATAAGCTCAGTCTCCTAGCCTGTCTTAGCCTGTCTGTCTCTTTGTAGGGCTAACTGTGGTGCTGAGAACACCAAAATTATGGGGTTTTGTGGCCTCTGGTTTAACCAGGGGAGATTCAGGTTGGACATTAGGAAATTCTTCTCTGAGAAAGTGATCAGGTACTGGAACAGGCTGCCCAGGGAGGTGGTGGAGTCACCATTCCTGGAGGTGTTCAAGAAATGTTGTACTAAAGGACACGGTTTAGTGGGAAATATTGGTGATATGTGGACAGTTGGATTGGATGAACTGAGAGGTCTTTTCCAATCTTAGATTGTCCCATCTTAACAGAAATACCTCTGCCTGCAATTCAAGAATAAATTTTAATGATGATTTAGACATTGTGATGGCAACTCAGGAAGGCAATATGCGTCTGTTTCATTTCTTTCCCACGTTTAGAACCAGGACCTCTATAATGGATTCAACCTTACAATTGTATTATACCCTGCTGCCAGTTATCAGTGCAAAAAATCAGATGCACTGAATGCTATCAGTACATATCACTCACAACTCAGACATACACTAATATTCTTAGCGTGATTTCTTACGTCCATTTTTGACATCGGCAGCAATCCAAAACATGTGAAAATCTGTGCTGACAGTATCTCCAATGCCTGAATATTGTCATACAGAAACACTTAAGTGTTTTTGTTGTTGTTGTTGTAGGGATGGACCATGTGTCTTGCAGCCATGCATGGAAAGTAGACGTTGTGCTTTAGGCCAGGGCAGAGCCCAGGGATGCCCAGGGCACTGAAGCCTGTGTAGCTGTGGGGCTCATCCCAATTGAGGGTTCTGACAGTGCTGAAGGGCTTGGCAACAGACTTGAAAGAGGGAAAAACCCAGCTGGAGCCCAGCTACCACATGTCCAACACATAGGCATCTGCAGGATCTCTGGAAGATCTTTGTGCTCCAGATCAGAAAATAAATATGAATCACTGCCTGTTTCCTGCAGAGGGGTGATGTTAAACACAGGGAGTCATCGGAAACTAAAATATTCACTCTTTGTTCAGTTTGTGTGGAGTTTTAAGATCCATTTCTTTCCCTCACTTTCTTATTTTTGGAACAAAAGAGCACATCTGCATGGGGATTCCACAGCATTTTCCAGATCAGCTCTGGAAGACTTTTTGGCCAGTCTAGATTCTTAAGACCTCAGAAAATTTCTGATCCAAGGCAGAAAACCCAGCTGGTCAGAAATCTGGAATTTTCAGTATTGGTGAGGATTTGAAAAACCTTTGGGATGACTGCCACCCTGCAGGACTACTTTGACTAAGGAAGGAGAGACATGGATCCATGCCTATCTGAAACAGGCAATTTCCAGGAGCCCAGGCTCAAGCCATCTGCATAGCTGGAGTTTATGACTTCTCTTGCTCCTTCAATTCCCTAGCTCTGGGGCAGTTTTCATAGCATAGAGAGTCTGAGGTGGGAACATCTATAAAGTTACTAGCTGCTTATCAGATTACTTTGGGGAGAAACACTTTATGGTTGACATAGAATATTTGAATTTCTGCAAATCAGCATTTTCTAATGAGAAGGTGTTTTGTCAAGAGCACTGTAAGCAATCCTGCCGAAAACCTGCAATGTGATTGGACAGGAAAGGATGGAGAGCACCAGCAATTCAAGATTTATCCATTGCTGTGCTTAATCTTCGTCTGTACCCACACAAACATCTATGTCCTGCACTGCAGTAGCTGGGAACATGAAGAAAATGAGTGGATCTCTGATAGCAAGTCCATGAGTTCTACCACTTTATTCTTTGTTCATTGGAGTGGATGCATTGAGAAGTGCAGGCACAGCAAGGAGAGGGACATTTTTAGAGAGGTTGTTGACAAACACAGCAAAAACAGCCAGCATTTTCAGTTAGGTATCACAGCGAGGCAGTCCAAAGCATATTCAAGTGCTGCAAGCAGCTCAAGACTTAATCAGAGGCAAAGCTTTTCCTAAATAGACTTAAGTTCCTTTGTTCCTCAGGGTTTTGCAAACAAAGGGGACATGGCACCTTTACAGCCTGGTGGCTCTGGGACCAGAAACTGGCCTCTGAAACAGAGAAGTGGAGCCACATCAGAGAAACTGCTGCATCAACCTAAGTGAAGGCATATTTGCCAAGGTGTCTCCAAAGATGAAATCATTATTTCTGACCTCTGCTTTCTCAAACTCCAATTCTATACAAGCTGTGGTTTTTCAGCAAAAAGGGCATCCTGTTTCTTTCCTGCTTGGAACTGGTGCACTCTGCTGCCTTTCAGGACACTGCATAGTAACAGGATGGTGAAAGCATGAGCTTCTATTTATTAACTGAATGATACCACGTGTAGATCCGTTGGATGTTTACAAAACTGTGTGGGTGGGTTGATCAAACACAAGGGGACCTTCCCTTTGGTTTAATTCCTGTTAACTGATGAGAATGGAATAAAAAGACACAAAAACACCCAAGTCATATCAAACGAAATCTATCTGGGCTGCAGCCAAACGAAAACAAAAATGAAAGATGATCCACACTGTGTTGTGTTTGTGTCTTGCTTTTTGAGGCTTAGGTGTAAGGATATCTGTCCATTTTCTTGCTTATCCAAGCCCGGAAGGAGCTCTGCCTTCCAGCCTGGCACAGCTGGAGCCCCAGTTCCTCCTGAGATGCCTAATGCCTTGCAGATTTATTCTATGCAGTTAAGGGACTTATCTCCTTCCAAAAAACACTCAAAAAATGATCACCTGATAGAGAAAGCATGGTCTCACGTACTGACATGTGAGAGGGAAATACATCATATGCCTAGGGGACCTAAACACCTCACCCAGACATCTAGATAGATATTCCCTGGCACATAAGCTGCTTGAGAGTCACTTGCTATGGACTGTGTGGTCTTAGAGGAGCAACTCTGGAGATGCAAGCAACCAGAAATTTGCCCTACTGTTATAGGAACCTCTGTTTCTCTTGTTATGAGATACGAGCTTAACATTTGACCTGTGCAGCTTCAGCCCTTTCCCTTAAACATCTGCCTATCTTTAGAGAAAGCTGTGTAGCTGAACTTTTACATCAGTAGCCACTACCTACACCTGCATCCATCTGCAATGAATAATACAGAGAGCTTTCACTTAGATTTAAAAGCGTGCATTTTCCCATGCTGTAACTTGATTGTCTTCCACAGTATTACACAGGGGACAGATTTGGATAAAAGTAAATCCAGCCCAAACTTTTACTCAGGGAAAAACTTATATTGGGATTAATGGGTTACTCTGATTTTCTGTCCTGCAGAACCAATTAAAAACAGTTAAAAAAAAAAAAAAAGTGAGAGAAAAGAACACCTGGTGTTAACAGGCCCATTCTTACAACCTTTTATCATGTATAGTGTTCAGCACCTCTTTAAAATACTACATAATCTGAAGGTAGCTTCTTTGCATGGATGTAAATGGAGGTTCCTGTGGTCACAGCTGTGTGTACTTAAAGCACTGTGGTAGCAGGTGTGCCTGGCTGTCCTAGAGATCCAAGTATCCTATGGCTTCTTGAAGGCTGCTTTGTGTTGACCAGCAAAGGTAAGATGATCTTTAATGCTCTCTTATTTGGTGCTTCTTTCTAAATGAGGGTTGTCTGGTAGTAGAAGGCATGAGTTGGTTATTGCAGGTTAGATAGCTGGTTAGAAGGTCTGTGATGTGGTAGCTGAGAAGGTTTCCTGGTGTGGCTGTTTTACTGTAGGTAAGCTGAGGAAATGGGGGGAGACCCTGGGTGGGAGTGTCCAGCTGTGCAAGGCTGAGGTTGAGCTGTATCCCCCTGTGCCTCGAGGTGGTGTTGGGCTGTGCAGCCTCTACAGCTGGAGAAGTATCAGAAGATTTGAATTCAAACCAGGAGCTGTGACAACACTCTGTTGTGCCTCTATCATTAAAGGGCTCCTCCTGTCAGGCAGGCAGAGAATTTGTTTGTGGATCCCTATGGCTCTGGTTTGTCCTGCTCTCTGCTTACTGCACGTGTGTAAACTCCATGTATATAAACTGTAGCTTATGTTTTGGTAGCATCTACTGTTGGACAGTGAAAGGCTTGTTGCTGTGTTTGTTTGAAGGAAAAAGCTTGGGTAGATGTCTTCTAAAACATGGGATGATTGAGCCTCATCACGTAGTCTAATGTATAGTAAGTGCTATGGCTGCTGAAAACTGGCTCTGATGGGAAAAATCCTCAGTGTTTTTGGTCCATCCATGTTCCTTTTCCTAGTCTCTGTTCTTCTAGAGCTCCTGGCGTAAGTCTGGCACCATGCTACAGGAATGCTGATAACATTATGCTCTGGCTTGGTGATGATGACTCTGTCTTGGACTTAAACATGAAGCAGTATACAGAGTTGTCTCTCCTTTCATCTCCCTTCCTCATTTTGCTGACCGTGAGCTTTCTCTGTCTTTGCTATTCCTCTGCCCCCAGCTGCTTTAGGATCCCCACCCAGGGCTGGTGTGGGCAGGGAGGTACCAAGCTGGGGACCCACTTTCCATCATGACAGTTCCAGGAAGGTGGCCAAGAAAACACTACTTAGCCTGTCTCCTTCTTCCCTTCTTGATCATGCTGACACTCTTATTTTCTTAATCTTTCTGGAATTTCTCTTCCTCAATTGTTGAGGAGACTTAAATTTTCTTGTATCAGACTTGCTGTGCCTCTATGAGCACTGAATGAGATGCCCAGGGCTGGGTGATTGGTCCTCCCTCCTGTTGGCCAGACCTGATGGTTTCTGCTTTAATGAAATACTTTTTAGTCTGTATGGTTTACAGATACAATGTCTGCGTAACTTTATAATGAGCATCCTTATATGGCTGTGTTGAAATGTGCCATTATATATATATTACTTACTTTGTGGAAATCAGTCTTCTCTCATTCCTCTGCAAGCTTCTTCTTTCCACCTTTTTCTGGCCAGCTAACTTACTGTAAGTTGTCTTTTTTGTGAGTTGTTAGGGTTTGAGTGGATGAGCTGATGTTAGCCTTTGGGCAGCAGGAAGATGACTACAGTGGAAAAGTACTGACTCATGTTGTTCCTCTCAAGTAACGCCTGGCCCAAATCCCTCCTGTAAGCCGGCAGTGTTCCATGGTTTATGCTGTGTATGTGGCAGAGCTATGGATGCCAGACACAGACAAAAGTAAAAAGATCTCACAGTTAATTATTTTAACAAAGAGAATGAACAGTTTCATGGTGCCAAGGCATGGAAGGTGTTCTGTATTGAGGATGCATGGGATAACTGCATCCCTGGCCTGGTACATGCTTCAGAGTATTGCTTACCCTGTGTGCAGAAAGCAATAACACTGCCTCTTGTTGGGTCACTGAATTGAATTACATCCTAGGCTTGAAACTCAACCTCCCACCTTGACAAATTGTCTGCTGGCTGAACACGATTTGAGCCACTCCAGTGCAGTTTCACTTAGCATCACCCCTTGGTATCCTATTAACAGTACGTGTTAGCAACAGACAGCTTGGCAAAATGGTAAATAGTACAGAGCACATGGCTGTATTGTCTCTTTGACTGTAAATAGATTGTGAATAATTGAATAATGCTGTACAAGAGTATCTGCCTAACATAAGGCATGAATTATGCCTCTCTCTGCTTCAGCTCAAACATTTCAGACTCCTTTTCTTGTCCATAATTGGACATAATCAGTAACACAGCCAGCGACTAAAGACTGTCTGGTATCAATTCCCACATACAGGAACGACAACATCTAGATTTTTGGGAGTTAATGTTCTCTATTAGCTGATTAGTTCAGTTAATTTGTTGTGTCCCATGGTGATTGTAAAGTAAATAAGAAAGGGTACTTCGTTTCAAATATCTTCCTGCAGCTCTGTGTGTATGTGTATATGATCTACACATGTGTGTATGTACGAGTTTGTCTGGTAGTTGAAGGCGTTGAGAAACTGCAGTTTTCCTTGACTTCAGAGGAAGCTGCTGGCTCAGGATCTACTAAAGAAAAGTTGTCCAAGAATATTTAGTCCAAAAAGAACAGGTTGTTCCATAGAGTAATATACAAGGAAAAGTGTGCATGATTAAAAAATAAAATAAAATATCAGTTTTACTTCTAGATATTTTTTGCCTTTCTGGCTAATGGAAGTGCTTTGAGCTGGATGTTTCTTCTGGAGGAATGTGACCTTCAGTGTAAATAAATGATAAAATAAGGATAACATCAATCTTATTTTTCAATTTGACCTCCCCTAATAAAGCTTACCGTGAATCTGTTCCATCTTGCTATGCCTAGATTCCAAAATTTATAATTGCTACTGTGGGGTAAAGGTAGCCTCATTTGTAAGTTGTAGGCCACTGATGGGTGGATTAGTTTCATATTTTTCTTGTGGCTTAGCTTATTAGTTATGGATTTCTTAAGTGACCATTTTCTCTCTTCACCCGTAACAGCTATTGTGTGTTATTGGGCAAATGTTTTTTGCTGTACTTGGCTAGTTGAAGTTGCTGACAACACCAGAGCACGTTTGTTTGCTTAACTCCATGGATGTGGGATGGAGAGAGGCATCTTGTTGATGGAAGACCTCCTGAAGTTAAACTTCATTTTAATTTTGAGTCAGAATGAGCTGTGTATTTGAGGTAGTTTGATGACAGAGCCTGTAGCTCCCCAGTTCAGTTGTGATCATCACCATACCAGTGCTTTTTCTACTGCTGTACCAGCTGAAAACACTGAGGGGGAATGCTTGTTTTGCAGCTTTGGATACCTGAGTTCCAGGGCTGTTCGACTCTTCTGTCATCCTGGTAGGCACCAGCAATTTCTATTGACTTCCATATTAATCTTTATACTTGCAAACAGACAGAGACAACGTTTCCAGAGACAGCATTTTTCACCTGGTGACAGCTGCAGGGCAACTGGTAACGATGGACTGGAGCACAGGAGGCGTGAGCATCCTGGTGGGGAGCAGGGCCTGTAGTTGTGCTGTGATTCAAGTGTCAAGTTACTGCTTCTCTGCCTTGTGTGTGGACTGTTAAAGATTAACGCAGGGCGATTTATCTTTTAGTTAGATTCACTTGACAGTGAATGTGACTATAACAAATTTGCTTGTAGTGAGGGAGCTTTGCCTAAGTCTTGGAGGTGTGGAGGGAGAAGATAGTTGCTAGAAAGCTGGAGGAGTGGATGGACAAAGGGGTTCCTTCATGGGAGCGCACTGGGACAGTCGCTTCTGGAAACATAACAAAGCATTTCATGGTCACTTCTAACTGTTGAGCCTTGGTGTTCTGAAGCTTTAAATAACCTTTTCCGTGGAGCTGACAGACAATGAGCAGCAGGTCTGGGGAGATGAGGTGGCATCAACTTTCCTCAACTCTCAAGCTGCTGTGTTTTTTCCACTGAAGGGCTTCCGGATGAAAACATTCAGGCTGATAGGGCTTTTTTTGTTTTGTCTCTGTGATTTGTTTTGTTTTCTTTTGCTTTCAGTCTAGAACTTGCCTTTAATACTATGGGGTGTAGAGCATCATGAAATTTGTTGGATGCCCCATCCTTGAAGGCATTCAAGGTGAGGTGGGGTGGGGCTCTGAGCACCCTCATCTAGCTGTAGGTGTCCCTGTGCAGGGGAGTTGGACTAGCTGGCCTTTAAGATTCCCTTCCAACCCAAGTGATTCCATGATCTTGTTCCCTGGAACACTTGCAATAACCATCCCTAGGAGCAGTAGGGAAGCACCCCATGCCCTGATAGTAACCACGTTGTGAGTGATGTTGGCTGCTTGTTGTGTGTGCCACATGTGTGCTTTGTACTCCTGGTTGTTCAGTGAGATACAGAAGCTCTGCAGATAAGCAGGGAAACACCACTGATTGGCAACCAATATTAGGCAAAGGTCAGTGATAATTACTCTGCCTCGTTTGCATGAGAGGTTTTGAAAGATGGAGAATAAAGTGTCTGTGGCATTTTCTGCCAACAAATTACTTAGCTGACAGGAGGATGTCACAGCTCATCAGTGCTGATAGTGTAACTTGGTACTTGTGCAATTAAGCAAGATAGAAATATTGCTTCAGAGAGTTAACTTTCTGGGAGTAATTACTGTAGGTGTCAACACATGCTGATGAGAGGAAAGAGGAGATATTTACTATATCTGCGAATCAAGGTTATGAATCATTAGATGCTTGCTCAAGATGATCACCTCTGTCCCTAGCCCATCCTTTCTTCCTCTCGTTTTAGCACATTTTACTGCTGATTATGCTAGGAGACAGCTTCACCTATGCTAATTAAGCTCTACTGATCAGTCTTGACTGTTTCTCATCTAATTGAACCTTTTGAGATACAGACTTTCTTTTTCAGTGTTCCCATATAGACTTTCTTGTAAAGGTAGAGCTGCAGAGCTTAAGTTGAAGCAACTGAAGTAGTACCAAGGGAGGTCTAGAGCAGCTAAAGGGAAAAATGACGTTTGAAAGAAGTTTGCAGACAGGTGGCATTTAATTAAGAAAGCTGGTGGCTTTGAATATCTCAGTTTTTGCATGTCAAGTTTCCATTACTAGAATGTTAGTGGGGGCTAGGAAAACAGGCTCTGGAAACTGAGCCCCTTAGGAATGTCTGCTGATTACCTAAAGGTGGAGATCATCAAGGCCAGTTTTTGGAGATGTAAAACATGACTTCTGATGAAAGCTTTTGTTCAGTAATAGTAATGGAGTGAGGCTTGGTTCCAGTGATTATAATAGTGCTGGAGATGTGTCCTGGGCAGTGCCAGGACTGGTCTGTATCCATGTCACTTTTGTACCTATGACTTCTTTCAAATGCTTCTCTGCTGAGCCTTTGCCATAGCAGAGCTGATGTGAATTGTGCAAGTTTGTGTTTAATTCTGTGAGGCTTTTTTTCTGAATAAATCAAAGTAGAAAATAGCAGAAACTTATTGAGTTTGATATTATTTTTCAACAGTGTCCTCTTTCTCAGTTTGTTATGTACTTAAATTAGGTATAGGGGGTTCCAAACAGACTACTTATTTATTAAGCTACAGCTGCATAGGTGGAACTGTGCAGAAGTGGAGTGTCCAAACTCTGCTGTCACTGAATTGCAGCTGATGTGAGTCCTTTATGCTCCTCTCAATGTCATCACCTTAGGGCTTGTCATGTGCACAGAAAATCTAAAACACACACTGGAAAACCCCTCACTAAGCAAAGCTTTGGCTGTAGCTTCATATAAATCAGAGCTTTGGCTTACCCTTTCTGTAGCAGAAAAAGCACACTAAATGCTTGGAAACTGTACCTGCAGACAAAGAGCTGCATGTCTTCATCTGAGACAGTGCAATTTATCATATGTAAAGGATCGTGCGTGTGGCAAAAAGCAATGCTCACTGGAGCAGAGTGATGAATTCTTCTCCTGTTCTACTGCAGCAGCTGTACCCCCATGTGGTGGGAGTTGTTCTGTGGTATTTTCCTCATCCTTGATGTCACTGATCAGCTATGGCATCTTCTTAAGCTGAAGCTGCTTTGGGGTTCTGCCTCAGGTTTCTGTCCCTGGAAGCATATTCTTGCTGCATCTGGGACCAGGATATTTCCTCTGGAATGACATCTGTACTGTTCTCTTTTGCCAAACCAGAAAGACAAGCTTTCCCATAGAGGTTTGAAGGTGCACCATTTTCTTCTTTGCTGCAATGACTTTGAATCAGTTGATTGGTTGATTTATTTATTTATTTATTTATTTTAAAGAAAGATGTAGACTGCATCAGCATGATCTAACATAGACTCATGGTTCTGAGGTATACTCCCAAGATCTGCTATAAGCAAGGTTCAGTGCTCATTTAAATGATCTTTTACTGTCTCAGTAAGCCTCTTACTGGGAGGAGTGAGGCAATTTATGCCTTCCTAAGGCTTACTTAAGGCTCTTGAGAGACCCAGGCTGGTATGTCCCTGTAGGTTATGTACTGAAAAGCTACCCTAGTTTTTCCAGCTGTATCAGATGGCTTTAAAAATATTGCATTTCCCTGCAGATCTTGCTTTGCTTGGTTGCATGAACTTTATTTAACACCCTGTTTTGTAGTTATGGTTGGCAGATACTACTCCTATGCAAGCCTGGAGTTTTAATATACAAGACAGTGTGAGCTGAACACTTAATTTGAAGTCAAAAGCATTAGGTGGCATAATGTCTGAGAAATCAGACTTGGGTACAATTTTTCATCTGGATCAGAAATAGTTATCATAATCAGACTGGTTGGAACCATGGGAGTTGAGACCAAGCAAGAGTGGCAGGAAGAGAAGAACAGGTCAAAGACAAATCTCATGGAAATTCAGCAGGCAGTAGAAGTACTGTAATAAAATCTTTCAATTCACTTTGAATATGAAGTTCACATAATGTTTCTGACTTCTCCTGCGTTATAGCTTGTTAAAGACTTCCCAAATTCCTTGTTTATGCATCAGTCTTGGATTTGATTTAAAAAAAAAAAAAAAAAAAGTTTACAGCAAATGATAATTTCCAGATGGAGCACCTTTCGTCAATTTCTAATTCTTCTGTATCAGGATTGTATGTAGGTGATACTCTTATTTCAAGTCCTTTCATAAACTAAAAGTTTCTGTTAATGGCATTCTTATTTTCATATTTGATCAGTGAGTTCTCAACATGCTTACTACAGTTCATTCTTCTCCTCGTGCTATCATTTGTCACTCAGTACTGTGAGATTAAAAGTAGCATGGCTGCAGCTCAGCTATTATCTACAGACACATAAAGGCCGGCAGTTTCAATTTTAAAACCTTTCACATTACTGTACATTTCAGTGACACATCTTCATCCATGGCTACTCATCTTTTTATTCACTCTGGATGAAGGAGGAATAGAAAATCTTTTTTTACTCTGCCTTTGATTAGTTCCCAGCAAGAGGGAACGCTTAAATGTGTTGGGATTTGGGAGTACATTGTGGGTTTTTTGGTTGGTTGCTTTTTTTTTTTTTTTTTCTTTGAAGTAGAAGTGGAGCAATAGCAGTTTGAGTGCCTGGGAAACTGCCCACTAAGGGGGATAAGGTGATGGAAACAGTCTTAATTGTCTATAGTATAAATACTTGTATTATCATGAAAGCACATTTGTACCTCTTTCTTTGCCTCTTTAAATGTGGTTATATCTTCAATAAACCAAAACATTAAAATTGGATTGGGGGATCCTTAGGACAGAAGTCTCTTCAGATTTCCTTTTAGGAAACCGATGCCGCTGTTTAGCTCAGATTCTCTTTTCATGTTATGCATAAATCTCATTTCATCCTACGTAGTAGCAGCATAGATGGGTGATGGAATCTAAGGATATGGATCTACTTGTCTGTCCAAAATCTTGGGCCTTTGTATTTGAGAGGGGTCATAAGGATGGTAATCCATTTAAGTTACCTTTCCCTGTATGTCCCTATGTTCTTACACTATCACAGCTCCCACTGAATGATGGTACCAATTCTTTCCCAAGAGCAGATATACTGCTGTCCTGCAGCATAATCACTGGTAAATGTTGACTGTATAGGAGGTACAGCTGGGATTTCTCTAGGAGTTTCATCACTCCCTGGGAAGGACCTCATCAGCCGCAGAGCAAAGCTCAGTGAGGACATATGGCTATGAAAGTGTTATGGCCATGCCCTTGCTGTTGCCTCATCTTAGGTTTCAGAGAGTGGAGAAGTGACACTTAAGACTAAAAACCAGTTAACACCAGACCAGCAGTGAAGCTACTGCTGAACAGGGAATTATTTAGTGTGAGATGATTTTTCTCTCACCTCCGATGTCAGGCTCTGCAGACAGAATTTCTCAGCCTACAGAGAAATTAGCAGTGTATATTACTTGGGCTGGATGGGTTGGGATGAATCCATTTTTCATGTACTCGTAAGGGAAAGGAATAATTAATTAATTAAAAAAAAAAAAAAGACAGATTGTTTCCTAAGTCAATGACAAATCTGTGTGCTTGGCTATTTTGACCAGGAAGTGTACCTGTTAAATTAGGCTGGACTAATTGAGCTTTTGCAGTGCCTTTTTTTTTATTTTTACTTTTTGTCTTACATCAAGTTTTTCCATTCAGAAAAAGTTCTGAGGTAGTGGCAGTAAGTTTCAGAAGAGAAATATATTCAGTTTGGAAAGTAAGATCAAGGATTTGCTACATCAAACTTGCAGGTGAAATATATATTTGTTTGTTTTTAGTAGGATTCTCTGTGCTCTGACACTAAGGATTCTTTAGTGAGCAGAAGCAGTTGTTAAGAATGTGTTGATTTGGGTTTGAACTCCAAATTCTCATGGTATGGAGTATTTTAATATGCTGCATTCAGACTCATGAAGGAGTTCATTACACTGACAGTTGTATGGGTTTAAAGAGGAAATGCTGTATAGTTGTAAACTGCAGTTGAAAAAGCAGAGAAGAGACCTGCCTGTTGCCTTGTCTGGAGCTGCCCCCATCCCTTGCCCCAGACCCAATTTTCTCTACAGTTTTTGTCCTCATGGAATATTAGGAGAAAAGTATCCATCCTGGACGAGGAAAAGGTATTTAAAGTAACTTTCTGTACACTTCAGGAAATGGTCAGAGGCTAAAATTCATGTATCAAATTAAGATGTTAATGATAATTAAGATGGAAAACAAAAAAGTCCACCGATCTGGTCAGATCTATGCATGGAGGAAAGGGTGGCTGAACTTATCTGAGACTTTGCAAATCCTTTCAGTCATCTGAACTTACATTAATATCTGTTCAGAGACTGCTGAGGTGCTGAGCCTGCTAGGGGGATCTCTGCAGAATACTGACATCTTCTGGAGCAATGCAGCTCTGAGATGGGATTGACTCTGGAGCCTGGAGTTGCTCATTGAATGGAAGGAGAAAATATGAACTGATAAAATACTCATTTGTATTGGGATGTTGAAGGGGAGAAATGTCTGTATAGTTCAACGTAACCTTAGACATATTCTTGTGACTTAAGTAGTACTTAGTGCAAAATACTAAAAAAAATAGGCCTTAATCCAATGCCTCTTATTTAGAGAAATATCAGTGAAATGGGAATAAATTAGTGAAACAAAGTTTGGGACAGTAAGCTTTATTTTCCTTTCTTCCCTTTCTCTTCTGAAAAGAAGGAAATGGATGCTTGCCTTATGCCTGGTACTGTTTTTCTCAGTAATTTTGCTGAGCTTTGCAGCATCCACAGTTCCTTGCAAGAGGAGTTGAGGATATTGCTGTGGAATCCTGGAGATATCATCCTTTCCTTTGCCAGGGAAAAGCTCTCCCCATCATAGGGGCTTCTGTAATCTGAGAGTAAATCTTCTTCCATGTGATGTAAGGCACTGAATTTCCCCTAAAATGTCCTTGCGGGGATGCATAGTCTAACATGGAGGTGGAAGGGCACTGATCACTTTGAGTTGGAGTTCCTTGTTTTCTGTAACCACTAGGCTGACTAATTGGAAATGATAGCACTGATTCTTGAATTGCCTTTAAACTGGAATGTAATGTCAGTGCATACAAAACAAACAACTGTCCATTTTTTAGATTTTTAGCCTCCAAATTTGATTTTCCGTATGGCTTTTGCATAGCTGCAGTAATCTTGTTCACTGTGGGGAGGGAGCACAGAGCCCTGTATTTGGCAGGGAGAGAGTTCCCTTCCTTTCTACCTGGGCTCCCTTTGACTTGATGAGTGGGGGAGGAAAAAAAAGTAATTGTGGTGCTTTATATAGATGCTGCAAGTCAATTTTCAAACAATTCAGAAACTGATGTTAGTTCAGAGGAAGGGATGGCTATGGAGGGAGCCCATGCAGTCAAACAGCTGTGTACTGCTTGCTCCTGCCATCCCTTGAGTTCTTCCTCCTTTTGCTAGATTTCTTGCTACTTGCATAGTCTCTTCTGCAGTATTCAGGCTAAAACTACACCAATCACTAATGTGTCAAACTGCATTCAAGCTTCCAGTTGTATGAATCACAAGAGATATTTAGCTCAATACCCTGTTTTAAAGTTCTAATGGAATTGCCCTGAAGCTACTGTGATATTTTTTTCTGTTAATATGAAACATGTAAACTTTGGAGAAGTTGAAAATGTAATGCAGCATCTCTTTGCAGGGCAAAATCTGGTGTTAGCATGTCTGTTCAGCAGTGATGCAAGTGCTTTTATGAGCTTCCTTTCAATCTAATACTGTATAGAAACCCATCTACTGAGCCAAAATAAAATAAAAACAAAACACCCAACCACATCAGTAAAAATAATTAAGTGATGCTATAGGAAAGTGAGCTTTACATGTGTTATTTTTCATCCTTTCTCTGTTCCATCCAAATTCTTGGCATTTGTGGTCACAGTAAGAATCTTCATGTGGTTTCATGGTGCAGGATTCAGAGAGCAGCTTGTGTGGCACAAACCAGAATTACTTGTGTTACTTGTTCTTGGAGACTTCAGTCAAGGAGCCCCTTCCAGAAAAACCACTGCGCACAGAGATATGGACATGATGTTCTGAACCAGTTACATTGTAGAAAGAAGTAATGAAATTTGGAAGGGAGAGAAGGAAAAATATGGAACATTTATAATTGCTTTTTTTTGGAGGGAAGGGGGGGATGGAAGGGGAGGATGGAGGGGGTACCTGTGTTCTGAACACAAAAGCAGGGAATCTAAATTTTACCCACTATTATGTACCTTCAATTACTTGAAAAATGAAAGGCTGAAGTTTAAACTTCTTTCAAGGCCTATTAGGGCAATCCCCTTACAATAGATTAACCTCTATGGTTTCCTTGGGATTACTCAAAAAACACTGTTTTCTGTGGAGCTGATCTTTGGTGACACAATACTGCTGCACTGAGGGGGCTTGAAGACCCTTCTGCCTTCTCAACTGGCCTTTGGCAGTGGTGACACTTCAAATATTGTGCTTACAGATGTAGTGGATGCATAATATGATACCGTTTTCTCAACTTGTACCAAACAATATCTTATTTCTCAAGAATTGAATTTCTCATCTGCGATAATACTGTAAATAATGGATTGTTATCCTACATGACTTCAGCATGTATTGTAACATTTTCATTAAGTTTGAAATGCATTTGTGTGCTGTAATTTGACAGCATCGAGTGGGTTGCAGTGAGATTAAAAAACAAAACAAAACACAATGGATTCCATGTTCAGGCAGGGGTGTCAGAGGAGCCTTAATAACTAGATCCAACACCAGAGAGTCCAATTCACCTTGAAAGGATGTCAGAGCAACCTAGGAAATGTGTACTGCAGCTGAACTTCTTTTTGTGTAAAGAATGGGAAATCTTCCAGTTGTCTGTAAAGAAAGCCACTAAACTTTTAAAATTATATTATACATTTACAGAGCTTTCTTTAAAGCATCGTTTTGTAGTGGTGTCATTTACCTGGAAAAGCTTTTGCTAGCATTCAGTCTTTCCAAAGCACAAGGTCCTAATCGAAATGCTGCAAAGCAGATATCCCACTGACCAGATCAAACAACCATCAGTAACTTCTTCCTGGTGCATTCAGTCACTTCAATTACACTTTTCAGAGGCATGTGCTCAATAAATATAGTGCTTCCACAAATAGTTCTGCATTTTGATCAGGTTGCAGATTCAAATAATTAGAATACTAGCTCTGAAACAGTAACATTTAAACATTTCATTTTTGAAGGATGACAGTGTGTAAGTGCCCTCCCTGAAGATTTTTTTTTTCCTCTATGATTAATTTACTTGCATTGCTTTAATCTCTTGCCATGTGCAGCAAAAAGACAAATTGTGTTTATGTTACCCTAGTCCCTCCCTTCATTTCCAAAACAACTTCTTTTATGCACTTCAGGCAACTTGAATCAGGCCTAATTACAAAGTCCTACATCTGCTTTCAATCTATGGGCTAGCACACAAGGTTGCTCTTGTATTTGGGCTTACACCATGGTTTCACTTGTTTGTTTATGTTTTGCTTTAAAAATGTATATGTATAAACATCCACAAGGACAGCAGTGTCCTAACATCTGACATCCATCACACAACAGCTAGGAAGGATACCCACTTTGATTCTTTGTCTGCTCAGGATTCTTGAGCTCTGTCAGGACAGGCACGGAGCTCCAACCATAACCAAACTTGCTGAAACCTTGACAGGGCTCATGAATGCTGTTCTCTTTTCTTCATTTTGCATCAGCTGTGTTTGCCTAGCAAGGAGGAACCCAGCTGTTTAAACACCTGAATAAAACCTTCTCTCTCTAATATTGGAGTGGTATCATCTCTGCTGGAAAAAAAGTTATACTGAATGAAATAAGGTGATTATATAATAGGCATATAGAGGAATGGTTACATTTCTTATGCCATCTTGCTTCTTAAATTGGTCATGCATTCTTGACATTTCTGTCCATTCATGCAAAAAGAAAGACAAAAGTCTTCATGGTAAGATCAAAGGACATCCTTCACTGAAAGAGGTAACTAGGAATCTTAGGGAAATAGAAGAAAAAACTTTGTTTTCATTTTATGGAAATGCTTACCGTAAGATCAGGAGTAAGAACACCAATGCAAGCAAATCTCACAAAGGGGGGAAGGTATAGATGTTTATTGTTCTTGCCCTCCAGCTTGTAATATTTTAGTTCTGCTGAGCACTGCTCAGTCCTGCAGGTCTACTCACTACAGGGCAGCACTGAACCTGGCGCTGGCTCTGCTGCTGATGGCTAAGCGTGCACCAAGGTGACTTCTGAAACCATGCAGTGCTTCAGGAATTAACAGAGATAAGGGCTGGAACTTGAGGAGGCAGGAGCTTCACTTTCAAATTCAGAACTCTTAAAACTCAAGGGGTAGGAACAATGAATCTACACAAAGATGTATGATAGGACTTCTTGGTGGTATATTATACACATTTGATCACTCATCAGTAAGGCAGCATTCTTAAGCATGTGCTGAATCTCTTTATCCTGTACTGTTATTTCTTTATTCTTCTTTCATAAGCAGAGGGAATATATGGATGAATGAAAGCATGTATTATACATATCGATTTAAGAGCAGGATTACTTTGTATCTTACAATAGCTCATAAAACTATTTTTTGGCTACGATTCTTGACAATGAGGATAAAATCTCCTTACAAAGTTATAGAAAATGTTAATAAACAACTGTTCTCACAGACATTTGGATTTGTTAGCTATCATGGAATAATTCATGAAACCATGGAAAACTTTCTTAGATTTTTTTGTATCAAAGTTGCAGAAGATAAATGGCAAAATTAGCCTTGAAGAGAGAAACAGTTATTCAGCAGAACATCCTTACAACAAGCAACATCGTATGGATCAGTGATTAGTCAGCTACGTATAAATGAAAAGCTAAAACGTATTTCTTAAACTAAGACTGTATTATTGACAGTGTATGGTAGAAGATGGTGAGCAGGGGTGGGAGTCCAGGGGAAAGAGTTCTGTTGCTGGGTTTGTTGTTGTTGTTGTTTGTTTTCCAAAAATACCAAAATAAGAACCAACAAAATCTCCAGTTTTACATCTGGTCCAGGTCAGGATGCAGAGCTAATTTGTCTTTAACATGAAAATATTTCTACAGCAGATTCTTCCACCTAATTTTTCAAGCCAAAGTTTGTGGAATATTTAGTGTGTCTCCCTCTATGACAATGGAGTAAGAAGTGCCCAAGGTAAGATCTCAGTCATGAAATGCTGCCAGATTTCTGGATGCTGGTGCTACTTGAATGAATGATAGGACTAGCAAAATATATGTATATTACATAAGGGCACAATATCAAACTGGAAATAAAACTATTCATTTCAGCTGTTTCAATCTTTTCGTCTGTTCATTGTTGATGGTGTGCAAACTTGCAGGGTATTCAAATGCAAGATTTGTTCTTGTTTCCTCAGTGCAATTGTGAGCAAGAGTTACTAACGTTCCTTAAGCCTCCTGAGCCACTTGTTTTCATGTATGCAATTAGTGCCATTATTATCATTGCAGAATATATCTGCAAAATATGCTATAGCTGTTTTGTGTGGGAGGTATCCTTTTTTTATGTAAAAAAAACTGTGTAAAATTGAGAGGGCTCTTTTTCTCCATTAAAATTACACTGCCTTAACATCACATTCCTCATTTCCTCAGTGACTTAATAAGAACTTAAATTAAACAAGAAAAGTGTTCTAACAAAGAAGTGAGGAAATCTAGAGTTAAAGCTGCTACTCTACTCTTAATTCACCCGGTGGTGCATAGGTACTCTATTAAGAAAGCCACAGAACAGCAGGTGAGCTTTTATCTTGTGTTTCTGCAATGTATATACCATATGTGCTACACAGTTCACTGCATATGCTATGTACGATCACCCACTGCTTCGGACCCCTGCTGTACCAAGGTACAAGCAGGTGATGTAAGAGGATGGGTAATGACTGCCTGATTAATATGTTCTCATTTCACTTGATGATTTCTAAGCTTGCAGCACATTTTTTTAATGGGATGGGATCTAAAACCATTTCTTCTAATACTATTTAGACCACATTAAACGTGTGCAAGGCTGTTTGAGTCTGACCCTCCACACCCAGCTCCCCATCAGCCTGAACCCTTCAAGAGCAGCTAGCTGAGGAGAGATTTCCCCTCCTGCTGCCCCACCCCAAGGCTGTTAAATGCCCTGAGACATGCAAGCAAAAGCTGCCTCCCTGCCGCGTCCAGAGGACCAGCAAAGCTATTAAGCATCCATGGTACTCTGTGCTGCTAATTTCTAAGTCTCTTTGACTCTGTCTTCTGAACAAGCAAAAGAAAAGGAGAGCAGAGAGTGAAGTCCGAGCAATTCTTCCAACTGTGCGTGCTGGGAGCTGGCTGTGAAATCTGTGCAGACATACTATAAACTGCAGTTACCCTCATTTTGAAAATGCATTGATCAAAAGGACCCTGTCAGTATCTGATTAAGGGCCATGTAAGAGTACTGAAGACATTTCCTTCTGGTTAACAGCTCTGATTACAGGGGGCTCCTGGAGTGAATTTCCCTGCAAGCAGACAGGCTTGTCTCCGGGCTCCACCTGACGCTATAGGGTTTCCCAATGGCAAGGCTTCCTGTTGTTGAAGGCTACTATTCATTCACAGCTTGTAAATCAGTAGCTTGTAAATCAATGGATGAAAAAACTACTGTTAGAGAAATGTTCCTCAGCAAATTCCTCTCCCTCCCCCAGATGTTTGTTTTCCCAGAGCGTATAGTCCATGATCATGGAAAAATATTTAAAAATTCAACATGTGTAACTAATTATAGAACTGGAAATGAAGGACCATACTTTCTTCTTTATCTGGGAAGCTTGCTGTAACTACTTTAATGGAACTTTTTCTTTGGTTAGGCATTCTTTGGTTAGGGTTTGTTTTTCACTGGAGCCAAATTAAAATTTTCAATGCTAAAAAGCAGTTGATGTGCATATCTTAAAACCAGAATGACCGAATGCTTTAATTTAAGCAAGAAGAACCAGAGAGATTTGTGTTTACTTAATACTGATTTTCCAGCATAAATGATTGAAATGATGCTAAGAAGCCCTGCCCTGATGAATTCATCCAGGTGATGATGAGCAGCTGCTACTACTGCAAAGAGCCCAATACATCCAGTGAAAATTTCTCGAAGGGGCTGGAGAGTGCCAGGGAGCTATGATAATTAGAGTACAACATTTGGTATCCAAACCTCAAGAAATACACACATTGAGAAATATAACAAGCTCAAACAGAATTACTGACAGACGTGCTGCTTATCTTGCCTAACACCAAGAAATGTGCTATGCATGTAATTTTTATTATTAACTCTTCTCTTTTGCGTAAGAAATCAGGCAGAACTGAATACCATTCTGTGTGGTTCATGACAGGCTTGCAGAAATCCACTTGAAATAAGTTTTAAGTAGCCTTGGTAGTTCATACCACTAAGCTGAACACAAACCATGGTGGCACATGTGGGCACCAATGAAAGTGAGCTCTCAGTTGATTTAATATATAATTGGGAGATTCTTTTGGCACTAACTCTTGCTTGCTCTGGACCAAGTGAGTGACTGGAGAGAGGCATTCAGGGAGGGGTGTGAGTTAATACTGCAGCCAAAGCTCTGAAAGAGTTAGTGTAATTTTGTGAGGGGAACAAATAAATACAGAAGGCACAGAGAATTGATGGATGAGCTGAGGGAAGAGGTGAATGAGCAGAATAAAGATGCTGAAGTTTTGCATAAGCAAGAGAGAAAGGAGAAAAGTTTGGAACTTCTTCCTTTTCTTAAAAGCTAAAATGCATGCCTGCTGCTAACTGCTGCTAAAGGAAAAGAGCATCATTAGGCCAGGGAGGTGAAAATCTACCACTTCTTCTTTTCCTATGCCCATCTTGTAGATGTGCTTAGTTTTTAATTATATACATGTTTTGTAAGCTTATGCATCTAAAATTAAAAAAACAACAACAACTTTTGATGGAAAGTAGGTTATTTTTTGAGAATAATCTCACTCAGTTGAAATTCTCTGCTTTCTCTGACAGAGATCCACACTTCCTGTATCTCATCCATGCTCAGGTATATCTGAGTTCACAGAGTTGCAAAATGATGACTTAGGACTTGTTCAATAGACATCCTTGAACACTTGGTGGTGTTAAGAAAAGGTGCCTGATCATAAAAACAGAATTGGCATAATTAAATATAATGCTCCTGGCACAACTTCATTGGCAGTTTTCACTGCCTGTTGAGTGAATGAGTGCCGTACCTCCCTTGCTCTTCTGGCAAGAAGGATATTGTTTTCACATTTTGTGGAAAGCCGAAAGAAAAACAATGCCATTAATCATGTCAGTTAGCCTCTTGTTACCACAAAAGGAGATGTCTGCTTCTTTCAAACAGTAGTAGATACCTGTACGTATGTTTGCATTATGGAATTCAGAGAAAGCTTTTTATGATGCTGCCGTCAAAGAAAAAAATCACAAAGGAAAGGGCTGGAGTAGGCTGTGGAGAGAATAAAATAGTCTGTTTTTTGTTCTTTAGACTATAATTATGAAACCATTAATTTTGAACTTAAAAATGCTTTCTGTATCATTAGTCTTGATTACTGAGTTACTCGCATTGTGGATTTTTCTTCTTTCTTTTTCCCATGAGAAAAAAAATCTGCAAATGTACTTTAAAGATATTCTGACATATGTGAAAACATGTTCCTTAAAATATTCAGGCAGCTTTCAATGGAGAGTGGAGTAGGAAGGAAGCCTCAGTTTTGGAAAGACTAATTCACTTAATTTTTCAGTTCTTCATAGTGTTGTCTCCAAAAACACTATCTATGCGTATGTATAACATATATAGTGAATGCGTAAATCTTTGGATGGATGATTCTAACAAAAACAAGTCCAAATCTTTCTCTTAAGTGAAAGCAAAATTGAACTTGGCATAAAATAGTTGGATGATGGTTTTCTCTTTCCCTCTCCGCAAGTTTCGATTTTCATACTCCTCTCTATTTCTTACTTGTAACGGAGAGTAAATAAAAACATGCTGAAACACTGTGATGAGGAGGTGCATCTGTAGTATTTCCATCAGTAAAGATTAAAATTTGGTGACTTCATTTAGTTCTGCATTCTAAAAAAATTTCAAGTTCCTGGGTGTTCAGATAAACCAAGATCTCAGACTTGGAGCTTTTCCAGTAACTGTGAATTGAGAGAGATTACTTGTTCTCTAGGTTTTTCCTGTTAGGATCTCAAAACTTCTGAGAACAATTATTTTTATATTTTGGAGTAAAATTTCTTAAATTAGATATTTAAAGATACTTTGCTTTGATCTAAATGTGTTAACAACAAGGCCTGTGGAAAACAACTCAAGGCCTATCACACTCAATTCTTTAAAATCTGGTCATCCAACTGCAAACGTTGACCTGAGGCCACAAGCTGCCCTCACTCCTGTTCTTCTGTGTCCTGGTAAAATCCAGTGTGCTTTATTCAACTTGGGAGTACTGTGACCTTTTGCCTTGTGAAACTTCTCTTATTACTTTTTATAATTGGACCTCTGGACATAAATTCATGTAGAAGTAATTTATTTCTAAGCCATTTTAATAGGCTTAGGTACTAATTAGTTTTGATTTCTTGATTACTGTCTTCAATCTTTTTGTGGTTGGTCACTTGACCCTAATGACTCAATCTTTCTAATTTGATTAGGAAGCTATGGGCACTGGTAGGACTAGTTGCTTGGATATGAACTGTTTCTGGAAGAACCTTTAACATAAATGTCAAAAGAATAATTCCTTAGATCCATCATTTTCCTCTTATTTGTACTTACTGCTTTCCCCATTTACTAACCAAGGACTTTTAGGAGACCTGATGGGTGCCCAATCCTTTTTGATATTATGCAAGACAAACTCCAAGCTGAGTTTCAGCAAGACTGGTACTTTATCACCAAAGGAAGACTTGTATGCAATTACTGCATCCGTTCTCATGATGAAACTATTTTCCATAGAAAGAATCCTGTGATTCTAGCCCATTTTCTTATGAGTCTCACGTTACAAACTTCATTCTACTTCTCATCGAATAGGAATTTGGCATTTAATTTTTTCTTGGTTCCTGCTGCATCTATTATTTGTACAAATAAAAGTTTTATGGGAAAACATTATATAAAATATTTATGCATCAAGTGGCTTGCTTTCTGTTTGTTTTTTCAGTTCTTCTATTTGTGAAAAGGAGAGTGTGACAAAACCAAAAACGCACAAAAAATGACAAAACCAGACAATAAAAACCAAAGAACCCTATTCCTTCCTTCTGGTAAGCTGGTATAAGAGGGTATGATCTGTAATCGTAGAATCATAGAATGGCTTGGGTCAGAAGGGATCCCAAGGATCATCAAGTTCCAATTTCTCTGCCACAGTCAGGGCCACCAACCTCCAGATCTTGTACTAGACCAGATTGCCCAGTGCCCCATCCAAACTGGTATAGAACATCTCCAGAGACAGAGGATAATATTAATGGAAAACAAGTTGTGAAACCTTATTCTACTTTCTTTTACTTCTGGGGTATTAACATGCAAAAGTTATGAGGTATTTGGTCAAAAAAAGTTTTGTATTGACCTTGTAGAAATTGATGAAGTTAATGTAGTTTGAATTCTGTATCAACAGAAAGTTGCTGATTTTTATAGGAATAATGAATGCTGTAGCTTCAAAGCCTTTCAGAAATTGCACATTGTTCTTATAATTCCTCTGGAATGTGGCTGCTTACAATCTCAGTGATTATTTAATTAGCCGTTTTGCAGTGTTAACTTATAGTGGATTTTTCAGGGGGAAACACTGGCTTCATTTTTGCTTGAGAGCTGTGTTTAAAATGTTATTGAAGAACTGAAAAAGCTGCAGCTGGGGAAGATTGTTTTGTGCTTCTAGCTGGTGTGGGTGCAATCTATGAAAGTGACATTGACGAATTATTCAGTGCTACGACTATATTTGTTAGCATCTCCCAGTTTTAGAAGGAGAGAAACAGATATGCCCATTAGTTGGCTAGTAATCTTCATTGTGTTCTAGTGTTCTAGCCAGGATGAAAAATTGATTACAACTGAATTAGTATTATAAGGCACTGGGAAGTATAAAATCTGTCAGTTCTTTTGCAAAGCAGGCAAAGATGTTTCATATGTGTATTTTTCCTGTCTGGACCTAAATCAGAAATGGTGATAAGAATGTGAAGAGAGAAAATTGACATATTTTCATAGAATCAAGCTCACATGATTGAGATTCTGGCATGAGATTTTAGTTTTTATTATAAGCAGCACCCAGTAAAACAGATCTTTGGATGCTGTATGAAGCTTTAGGAAAAACTATCATAGAGAAGTGTTTATTCAATGTATGTTGTCATAGAACAGTTAGTTCCAAGAATTTCTGCTGCTTGCTGAGTGCTTGTGGTGTAGGGACGCTTTCGCACATCTTAAATGTGTGGAAATATTACTGCATGTTATGTAAGGGCACTATAATTACCTTCATGAATTCTTATCAGCAATAAGTTTTCCTTTTCTATCATAGTATCCCTAGAAAAAGGAAAATATCATTCAACTGAAAAGAGCTTGTTCTGCATGGCTTCTTCATACTCTTGGTGAATAACATTAACCTCCCTGGTTGCTTGAGCAACAGCCTCCTGGATGCATCATGCAGGGTTCTTCCATCCCTGGAATCTACAAGTCACTGTAGAGAAACATATGCTCTTCAGGTGCACCCCTTTCTCACCACTCTTTCCTGTCTCCAAGGGTTTCATGGTCTTCTTTTTTCCTGTCACCTTCCCCAGTAACCTCACATGAGTGACATAACATTTTTTTTTCGTCTTCTTTCTCCCTTTTTTTTTTTTTCTTTGAGGGGATGTAAGTCTGATTCAACATATTTCTGGTGATAGAACTCTTTAGGTTCTCACAGGGGAAAAAAAAAAAAAAAAGCCTTTGTATAGCTGTTTCAGCTGAAATGTACCAGCTTCCAGCAGTGTTTTTAATTTTTTTTTTTTTTTTTTTTCCAAATTTTAATATCATTTTTCTGTAGGAGCATTACAAGAAATTTACAAGGACATAGTAGCTCCGCCTCTGGGGTTTAAAGTAAAGATTCAAACTACGTTCTATCTATCGCTCGTTTACCTATAGGCTTTATTTATTTTGCATTTTATTAATTAGCTGAAGGCATAATGAAGAGGCCACTTCCATAGTTTTTTACACTTTTCCTATGTATACATGTTGGCCATTCCATATTGCTAAACTTAAAAGATAACAATAGCACTGTTTCTGAAAGCATAGATAGGAGTGCTTTTTGTTGTGGTTTGTTTGTTTGACTTGTAGGTGAAACAACGGGAAACCCACAGATGGCATCTAATATTTAGGCAGGAAGAAGTCAGCATCAGTGTCACAGAGGAAAGCGTTAAAAATAGAAAATGTGCCTGTGGAAGGGCTAATTAATACACAGTGAAAATGCTCAGCAACACAGCCGGTGCCAAATTCTCACAGGAATGTTTTAAAATGACATTTTCTCAGTCTTTGGAATAGCTTCCATTCTACTTCAGCACAAGGAAATGTAAAGAAGCCATGGGAGTTCTGGTAGTGTGTCGTAAACTTCTTGGAATGCCAGTTCTGCCAACTTAAACTCTGTCTTGGTTGTGCTGCGTGTGCCAGGATGGAGAAAATGCAATCAGCTATCTCACTGCTTTTAGCTGTATAAAGCTTTCCCTCTTACATCTTTGGGAAGCTCAGGGATGCAATCAGATCCATCATGATGAAAAGCCATTTACAGCTGTGCAGCATGCTGGAATTTATCCCTTCTTGAGGTGGATCTGCAATTGAGTTACTCAGCAGCTGTAGATAGGCCACTTTGCCAAGGGAATAAACAAGTGAAAATTGACATCAGGATTTAACGTCTGTGGTTAAAGGACACTTCACCTTACCCCCTGTGTCTGGCTCTCTCCTTGGAGCTCTGGGTGAAAACACAGAGTGTCTGCTCCATGAGCTCTGCCTTTCATTCAAGATCTGTGGCAGAATTTGGCCCTGGTTTGATAAGATGCAGGCATGCATTCAATCTGCTGTAACTGAAGCCTAGTCACCTATAAATATCTTTGCTGACATTTCAGACTATTTTTTTCCTCTCTGGGCTATCTGGGACAGAAGTAGATACAGGCGAATGCCAGCTGTGCTGCAGTACCACACGATGGCCTGTGTGCTTGGGTTGCTACCCATTCACCCACTTGGTCCCAGTGCTGTTTGTATCAGGCTGCTGGCACACTGGAAGTAATGGGGAGCACAGATATTTGCAGATATTTATTATCAATTATTCAAGTGCTGAACTGTTCATACAGAAATACATGAGAAAGTGAGAAAGACCAAATTCTCCTTTTCCACACTTCTCATCTCCTTTTCCTTGTTCTGCAACTGCTGAAGAGGGACAGATATTGCTTTTCTGAGGTCTTTTGCATACTTCCTGTATATAATTTTTTTCACATTTAAGATGAACAGGCACCTTTTTTTTCTCTCATTTTGTGAGAAAATTTTATTTCTACAGTTAAATCTAGAAAAAGTAGTTAAATCTGTTTAATGATCTTGAGTTGACTTTAAAATCTAGCCTTAATACCCAGGGCTTTAGGTCATTTTCTGCAGAAAAATGCTCAACGTTTGTTCAAGGTACTGACTATACAACCTTGGAATAACTAGCAGAACCTTCGAGGATAATAATGTTCCTCCCGCTTGTACTGAACTTACTTAATGTTTTGTTCTTGCAGTTTTGCAAAATCCAGAACAACTCTGTGAAATAGGTACATAATGAGACTAGAATATTTTGAAATAAAAATTTCAACTTTCAGAATTTCTTTATAGCTCCATTCACGCTCTCTCAGGGTGGGGCTGACTTCTTCAGCCACCCCAGTGAGTGTGGTAAATGCCCTACCAGACATATTGAGAGTCCTCCTCTCTCCCTTCAGAGCATTTGACAAAGTTGCTGTCTGTTGGACTTATCTCTAGAAATAGCATTCAGGCCTCCTGATGCAATCCTCTCATTCAGACATTCAGCAGCTCTTGTGGCTTTTGGCCTTAGTGAATTTTTTTCCCTTTCCTTCTCCTTTGGCCTCTCCCCCCTCTGCCTCCAGTCTGAGGCCATATGGAGTCCTTCACTCTGAGCACCAACCTTTGATGAATATGCCCTTTATTGCTGTTCACTCCCAGAGTCTGCGAGAAGCAAGACTGACTTTGCAACTGGTTTATTTCATATCATAAAATCATCCTGGGTAAGTAAGGATCACAGAAGTTCTGCATCTGAAAGTTGTTTTTTACCCAATGAGCAAGTTCACCAAAGTTAATCACTTCATAGGGTCCAAACCATTCCTTGTTAATGAAAACCATGTGTGCATCAAATAACCCAAATCTTGACAAAAGCACTTTTCTACAAATGCATAACGTCTTCAGATTAAACCTGCCAGCATGCTCCTGAAAGTTGGGATGGGCTGGGGCTGGATCCCCTGTGGCTGTCCAGCTGCTGTCTACCTATGCAATGGCAGCTTGCAGTAGAGGCAGCCAACCCTTGTGGGATGTGAATCCCTTGAGCACTGGGGATAGTCTGGCAAGTCTCTCCTTTGCTTTAAACTTAGCCATTCTGTAAAGAGTGGGAGAAACTGGAGGTGAAGGAAGGAAATGGGTTTGTGGAGATCAATGTCAACGTTTGGTGCTGGAGGAAAGGAGCAGGTGGCAGGTTTGCTTGTAGTGCTCCAGTTCCCTTGTGCAGAGGGATTACGCTGTATAAGGTGTCAATTGATCACTCGAACTAAAATCTCCAGAATTCACTTTCTCAAAGTGCATCAATGAAACTTATCCTTTTGGCTAAGATACAGCAACCAGAGGCCAGGAAAGATGCTGTTGGGGAAACTGCTGAAGAAATGTTGTATACATAATCTAAATTTGAGTCCATACTAATGCTGATGTCATCACTTACAGTGTCACTCAGCTCTATTTCCAATGCGGGGCATTAAGCAGAAACAAACTTGCTGTCAGGCTGGAATGATTGCTTGAGAGAGGTCAAGCATTTATCTGTGTTTTATGGGAACTGGCTAGGGGAAGAACAAAATCTGCTTGGGCCTGGAGCATGGAGGAGGAAATCACAACTGCCAGCAGACCATATGCTGTGGCTGGCAGGTAAATGCACAGGATTTTTGTGTATTTATTACAGAGATTAATTATGCCTGTGTCGTTACTTTCAATGGCATTGCAACAAGCTCACAGTTTTACAACAAATTCTCCATTTGTGCATTTCAGTGATTATGTGGAACATTCCAGCTTTGTATCTTGAGCTAATTATCCTCTGGCAGCTAAGAACAGCTAAGAACAGCTCTGATGTTTATCTTCATGCATAAAGAAAGATGCAGCCCCATTTTCTATCACTTCTGTTAATTAGACACAATGCCAAACAGGTCCCTGAGAACTGATCTGCTTTCCAGTGGCTTTCTTGGTGCCCTGTAGAATGACTTCTGAAGTTCCTTTGCTCAGACATCAGAGGCCAAAATAACCATGTAGGTGAAAATGAAGAGTTGGTTCCTCAGGTGTATTGTAGAAGCAATGCACTGAGGATTTTTAAGGTGTTTTTCTGCTCTAATGGTAATTGAGAATCTATGAGACACTGCCTAAGTTTTACTGATTGTTTCATTTCTTTGCACTGGCACCATAATGGCTCTTCCCATCAGAGCAGAATTACCAGCACGTTTGGCTCAGCTGGTGGGCTCCATGCTGCTATAAGGAGTGGAGGGGTGTAGTGCTTGGTTAATATGGAGTATGTTCAGTTTAGAGTCACTTTTGTTGCTAACAAGATGCATGCTGGGTAGGGTGTAGGTTGTGCTGGAGTCTCTGCTCAACCTTAACAACCTCTTGATTCCTCTCAGCCTCCCCCTTTCTCCCTGCCTTCTGCCATCCATCTGAAGGGAAGCAGTCAGTCAGCTCCAGGATCCAGGATTGGCTCCAGGATCCAAGATTGGCTCCACTGCTGCATCACGACTCTTATTTGTGACTACATTTGGTGCCTCTGTAGCTTTATTTTTATGTACTTTAGGTCAACAAATGAGCCATATTGTTCTTCCCTGCCACGTGCCTTCTCCAGGGACTACTGCAATTCAGCAGCTCCATGAGTTTCACCTGGAAGCCATTCTGCCTCTGCTCCCTCCCATCCACCCTCTCCACAGGGAGTAATTGCCTAATAGTTTACACGTGTATTTCAATTATCTCTTCTCAGCCTTCAAGCTGCGTTACCTACCATGCATTTATCATTATGCAATAGCAGATTTGGGTACAACATCAAGACTAGATTAAAGTCCTGCTTGATTGATTTCTTATAAAGATTAAGGTTGCTGACATTTTCCATCCTAACTCAAATAGCACACACTGGCTTTGATTATGATCTGTTCCACACCAGTCTAAACCTGAAGTTGGTGGGCTTATGCAGATTCGAGAAGATCAGATGTGCTGGCCGGGTCTTTTGATGTCAGCAGCTGCCTGCTCCTATTTGCATGTGTTGCTGCAGAAGGAAAACAGGAGTTCTCTTTGTAGCTAATCACTCCAATTCAATAATTAATCTAAGAGTGTACAATCTATGTCATAGCTGGAATTATTGTGCCAGGTTTCATAACTCTGCCTTCATTTGTATCTCCTTGGTAACTGGCTCGGACAGGAAAAACAGCCAGTGGGTTTGCCTAACTTAAATATTAGGATGGAAAGCACATTTAATGTTGGATGCTTGGATGCATGCTGTTGGATGCAAGAAATGTTTTCTTGTGGGAGAAGTATAGAAGGGGAGAGTACATGTAAGCTTTGAACACATTGACACCAGTGTTTTTACCTTACACAAAACCCGTACCCTTCCAAGCTCATTCCAGCTTCTGTTTTAATGGTAAGCAAGCATAGCATGTCTTACTGAGTAATTTGATCAGTCCCCTCAGGAGCACTGTGCCATGAGCCATCTTTCCTCCAGCACCACCCAGCAGTGCAGCAGACTTCTCCAGGGCATGGTGTACAGACGCTCGAGCTGCTGCTGTGTGTGGCTGTGAGCTGTTCTGTTACCTCTGTAACACGAGCTTGTTTTATCTGTAAGTGATGAGGGGAAAAGCCTGTAGGCATTGATGTTTGCTTGCACAAGAGCCTTTATGTGAGTCGTAATTACCAAATTAGGTGTTTTAACTCTCTCTAACTGTGATAGCTGATAGAACTAATGGAGCTATTCAACCTCAGCAAACCTCTGCTTGTCCTAATTGCTACTAGTACTTCAGCAGTGTCCTTCCACTGCTATTTTTCTATCTTTTTCTACCTAAAGCTAATAAGGCTTCACATTCCTTTTCTTTTCTGGCACAAGTGGTTTTAATGAACTGGAGGTGTAGAAGCACTTAGAAGCTCAGGCTCCTGGTGTAAGCTCTGGGGTGGCAGTGCTCTGTGTCTCAGGGACTTGCACAGCTAGGTGACCTTTAGGAGGAGTCCTGTGAAGGATTTTGTCTATATGTTAAGCCATTCTATGAATGGATGGCTGCATAAGCCCCAAGGTCCCTATTTACCCACTAGACATTTTATACAGTGATGATTTACTCTCAAATGCTACCCCAAGGACCCCCACGTACTTCTCTGTTGGGTTGCAGTCTGCTTTAAATTTTATCCCTGCAGGAGCTGTGAGGCTGAATCCTGTTAGTGGCCCCGCAAGTCTGTGGGCTCTGGTTATACACCTGCATTACCATATTCAGTGTAATAGTTATTTTTCATTATCGCTTTGCAATTTTCTTGCCCTCTTCCCACCAAGAGAAAAATCAGGTCTTCATAAATTGTGAATAAGCTCCTGTCACTTGTGATCCATGGGCTTGTAAAAAACCATTAATTGTGATTCTTCCTCATTAAGTCTAACTATGGAGATCATGCAGAGACCAGTGTTGCATTAAGATTTTTTTGTTGAGAGACAGCAGTAAGCCATGACCTTATAAAACATAGCAGCTAGTATTTTTATTAGTGTGCAAGATATGATGCATTATATCTGCCAATTCTGTTATGTTCATGGATGATACAGGCTCATAGAAACTTGGTGCTTGACATTTAAGATTGATGCAGTAGCAATTAATTTAAAAATATAACCCAGTACAAGATTCCCAGCTAACCTAGTTATTGAATTAGCACAGTATTTTGAATTGCTTACATTTTGTGTGTGAGAAACAATTCATAAGAAAGTCATCGATGTTAATGCTGTTTTAACCTTTGCTGGTTTGCTTAAGGATATAACATTTGATGAGATGCTTGCAACTCCTGAAAAAGCTGCTCATTTCAACCAAGCAAATTGACCTGGCTATTGTTATTATCATGGAGAAACGTGCTTAGCATACAGGTTGCTAACAACCTAGATATTTTGGTCATCATTCTCATTTGGAGAAAGCTGCCATGTGGTAGCAAGGCTATGGTGTCAGTAGTATTGGGTTCATGGTAAAGGATGCAGTGGGCATTTTGTATCAACAACATTTGAACAAACAGCTGTTTGTTCAGAAGAAAGTTATTCTACTGCTTGTAGTCTATCTATCTTTAGATGTATAAGGAAAACCTAAACTAACCCAGCATAGCTTGGGTATGCTAATGCAGTTTAATTCAGGGCTTATCTTAATCACTTTCTACCAATTTCTATGCTATGCTATACACATCTGTCCATGTGTGTTCAACATAGGGAAGTTCTTGATGCTAAGGTACCAAGCAGTAAAGAAACTGTACCTTGAATACTCTTGTTTACTCTGTGAGAGGAATAAAAGCTTAGGCACACCAGCAGTGAGAGATAGGTTTGGGTTTCTTTACTTTTTTCTTTTTTTGTTGTTTTTGTTGTTTTGTTTGTTTTTAATGCCTGTTTGACAGAATATGGACTTCTAAAGATGAATCTTGTTCTGGCTCTGAAAAGCGCCTCTCTCAGCAGCCTGTGGAAAGTCAACTCTGTGCTTTTGCAGTGCATCTTGCAGCTGCAAGTTCTGTCCATGAAAATTACTGTAGCTCTTTCCTTCTGTTTCAGCTGCTTATTTTTAATGAACTTCCCTGGAAATGTATGCAGCCTTTGGAAGGAGTTGGGGAAGCACTCACCAAACTGACCTCAGCAGATGTTCTCTGAACTGGGTGTATGATTGGAACCAGAGGAAGAATAGAAAGGTTTTCAAATCTTTTATTTTGTTTGCATTTGCTTTGTAGGATCCTTATTAAGAATGAAGGACTATTAGAAATAGTGTTGTTCCCTTATCAGCCTTTAAGGATGAGATTTTCTGATTTGGTTGTTTGAATTACTCATAGAATAATTTGAATTTTGCTGCAAAGAGCACTAACTGCCATGGCAATTGCATTACATTTGCTAGTTAGAATACAGCCACTGCTAGCTTAAAAACTCAGTAAAGGTTAAGAAAGCATATGTTAAGCCACCAGGCAGAAAGAACAATAAAAAATTGATACTCAAATAGTTGATGCACAGGGGAAACTGTTAATTGCATCTCCAGGGTAAACAGAATGGTCTTTGGGCATAGGCAAAATTAGGTAGTTGCCTCAGGCAACAAAATTGCAGCCCTAAGTCAGACAAAGAAAGACCTTCTCAACAGCTATATCTCTGGTCTCACCAGTGAAAGAGTGGTACTCTTGGGCATCATTTCTTCCAGAAGCTTAGGGCTGCACCACTCAAGGCACTTTCCCAGTCCTAAACCTGTGGTCCCTATTCTCTGCACCTGCCTGAAGGTTGTGTGCAGGTAACAGCCATCCCCTTGAGCGCAGAACTGGGAGAAAGGCTAGGAGCTTTGTTATGTTTCTTCTCATCTCCTTCCTACACCTTTTCACACTCATGGATGATGGGTGCTGTGGGACAGTGGGAGGTCAGCATTACTGCTTCAGGGAGGTGAAAGTAGGTGCCTAACACTGAGTTAAACTTGAATTGTTTAGGTACTTGTTAATGGTGCATGGGCTCATACTTTGGTAAAGACATGGTATTTTGGAAGTCATCACCTGTGAACTCAGCTGGTAGATACTAGCAAAGCAATTGTGAAGACTGAATGAATCAAAATGCTTGCAAATCCTATTGTGATTTCCAATTCAATTGCTTTTCATAATGAAATAAAAAAATAATAATAGAATAAAACCAGTAACTCAGCATTCTAGGACCCAGCTTTGTTTCAGAACCAAATAGCAGCAGTCATCTAAGAAGGTATTTTTGAGCCTGGGTTTTGAGCTAGGGTGGTGCTGGCTGCTTCCCTTTGTCCTGGATTCTTGAACACTCCACAGCTGAGTGGGTTCTGTCTTCTTTTCTTAGCTGTAGAGCAGGGGCAGCCAACTTCCATGTTCTTAAGTGACAAACAGCTTGAGAGAGTCCTACTTCTTTTTGGCAGGCAGTTCCTTAAAACTGTCACATTGAGATAGTTTCCTCAGGGTGGAATGAATGTAACTTTTCTGTTATTTTCCACATCTCCAATACTTTTTCCTTTGAGTTAAAAGAACACATGATACACCATGACTTTTAAGAAAACTGGCATTGTTTACTGAAGGAGCTGACAGAAATGGTTGCTTTATGAACAGTTCTGATCAACTGAGGAGGTCCCAAATAACTGGAGACTTGACAATGTGAGCCCATCTGCTAGAAGGGTTGAAAGGAAGATCCGGGGAACTACAGCTTGACCTTGGTATTGGGAAAAGTTATGGAGCAGATCATCTTAAATACAATCACACAGCATGTGCAGGACAAGCAGGAGATAAGGCCTAACCATCATGGCTTCATGAAAGGGAGGTCCTGCTTGACCAATCTGATCTCTTTTTGAGACAGAGTGACTACCTTTGACCCTGTCTCCTACAGTATTCTCTTGGATAAGCTGGCAGCCCATAGCTTGGCAGGTACACTCTTCACTGAGTAAATAAAATATTGTCTGGAGGCCTGGGCCGGAGGTGGTGGTAAATGGCATTAAATCCAGCTGTTGACTGGCCATGAGTGGTGTTCCACTCATGGGGATCAGTATTGAGGACTGTTCAATATCTTTACTGAGGATCTGAACAAGGCAACTGAGTGCACCCTCAATAAGTTTGCAGATGACACCAGGTTGGGATGAAGTGTTAATCTTCTTGATGGTAGAAAGACCTGCAGAGGGATCTGGATAGTCTGGATCAATGAGTTGAGGCCATTGTAATAAAGTTAAAAAAGATCAAATCTTATGGGGAACAGCTAAGGGAACTGAGATTGTTCTGTCTGGAGAAGAAAAGGCTCAGGGGACTTCTTTGATCTCTACAACTGCATGAAAGTAGGTTGTGGTGAGGTTTGGGTCAGCCTCTTCTCCCAAGTAACAGTGATACAGTGAGAGGGAATGATATTAACTTGTGCCAGGTGAGGTTCAGGTTGGATGATAGGAAACATTTCTTCTCCAGAAGAGTGATTAGGCACTAGAATGAGCTGCACAGGGAAGTGATGAAGTCACCGTCCCTGGAGGTGTTCAAGAACTGAATGGACATGGCACTGAGGGACTTGGTTAGTGAACATGGTGGTGACTAGATGTTGGACTAAATGGTCTTAGTGGTCTTTTCCAACCATAGTGATTCTATGACTCTGTGTGTTGTGCTGAGAAATCTGACAGTGTAATATCTTAATATACCTTATTCTTTTTTTGCTTGCTTTTGCTTGATGTGTATGTCAAGACTAAACCATTTGGCCTGTTATATCTCTATTTACCTTAAAGCTGTCTAATCTGGTGTGAAGCATTCCCTATCTCCCATAAGAAAAATGAAGAATTCCTCTCTTCAGAGAGACTTCAATCCTAAGCCAAAACATCCAGAAGGCAGTAGCTACTGCTTATTCACTTGCAGAAAATCTTCTATGATGTTTTACAATTTTTGGATCCAGTTGCAAAAAAAAAGCTACAACTAAATAATAAATCTTATTCCCAGAGATCTGCCTACATTATTGATGGTGCCTTTAACAAACAGGAAAACAAGTAAGAGGGCGGCAGTCTAGCCCCTGCTTTGATCTCAGCATGTGGTGGGGAATGGTCCCTGCCAAATGGAGAAGGTATGTGTCAAAGCAGAGGAATAAGGGAGGACATTGGCAGGAGAGCCTCTAACCTTGTGTCTAAACCCTGCCAAGACTTCACAATTTTTGCTGATAGGTGGAAATAGTTTTTAAATACACTGCTGTTTCCATTTGTTCCCCTTCGTGTTACACCATACCAGACTTGCAGTAGCTTGCAGGTGATTTCTCTCAAGCATTGAAGTGGAACTGTATCTGCTGACAGGGAAATCTCTTCTGTGATTCTTTCACAGTTGCATTCCATTCTGCTCTTCAGCATTTAAAAGGAGATAACTATCTCTACTGGTTTTTCTGCAATAATAAATTGTGCTAATTTGTCAATTGAATTAGTTAGGTGTTTGCTGGAAATGAGAATTATTTAGGAAGTGGGAATGGAGCTGTGAGGTGGGTACATTGTGGGCTCTTCCTGATGGCAGTGAACAAGCTCTGCCTGCCCACTTAATATTGTCAAACACCCTAAGTTGTATGTTGGGTACTTTGTTCTTTTCAAACAACTGAGCTGTTTGGGTATTGAGAGCAGCAGATACAGTAATTGTTATTTCTGGAAAATATTTCTATTTCTATACCTTTGATTTCATACAAAAAGTAAAATTGTAATAAAGTAACTTGGGCAAAACTAGCACACAGGAGGTTCACTCTAAACACCAAGAAGTACTTCTGTGCTGTGCTGATGCTAGAGCACTAGCAAGGGTTTCCCAGAGACTGTGGAGTCTCCTACCTAGAGATCTCCAAAAACAACCTGGACATGGTCCTGGACACACTGTTCTGATTTTTCCTGCCTGAGCTGGGGTTGGACCAGATGGACCTACAGATCCCTTCCAGCCTCAGCCCTGCTGTAATTCTGTGGTCCTTGAAATAGGAGGTTATATGATTAAACTGAAAACTGAGACTCCCATTAACAGTTCCCTAAACAAATGGCTATATCCAAGCTCAGATGTGGTCCTTTGACAGGGAAAGGAGAACTGGCTGCTGCTCTAATCACAGTACTGGGAAGGAGAACAAAACTGAAGCAGACAAAAACAAAGCTAGCTTGATGACATCCAAGAAGCTAATGCCTGAACTTTTTTAACAAGGTTTAACCTGTGGATCAATGTTTTCCTAGAGAGATACTTCACTGCGAAGAAGGGGAGCTGACTTGATGCCGAGCTCTTATTGTCTTAGGCCATTTGTGTGTGAAATTTATAGAAGCCTTTGAGTTGGGAAATATTGTGAAAGCCACAAACATATACAGTGCCTACAACAAGCTTCCCATTTCCCTTCTGTTCCAGCCAGCACTGACTCTGTGGTGCTTACTCAGAAAAGTTTAGATACAAGTAAGCTGTGACTATCTTTTATTTGTTGCTTCAATAAGCTCTGGAAAAACTAAAATAAGCATAATACTCTCAAAATAAATCTAGGAAGAACCAACAGCCTATTTTCCATATTTTGACAACTAGTATTGTATTTATTTTTTCTTTTCTTTGACTCCAACTGTGATGTTATTTCTTCTCTCGGAAGGAAGAAGCCAAAAGCATTTTTGGGGTGGTTCTGTGTATGGCTGGAACATTTATGGCACTGAAAGAAACTTGTTTTGCCCAGCTGTTTAGGAGAATATGCTGGATAATTGGTTTAGCACAAACAAAATGACTACTGGCGAGCACAGATGTCATTTTTATAGTCAGACTTGATAGAAAATCTGGGAGTAACCTGTTACAAAAATCTGGTACATCTGTTTTCAAATTCTTTATTTGGAAGCTTCAGAAGGGTCTGGGGTTTTTTCAAACAAACATGATGTACTTATCTCCACAGGGAGAAAACCGTAATCACTTTACTCATTGAGCTACAGCACTATTTCCTTCAGAATCTTAATTTCAATGTCCAAAATTTAATTTCTAACAAATTTGCTGTCAGAATTGTGCATGTAAAATGAAGCAATCAAGCCACACTTAATTGAGGCTTTTGTATGTGTAGCTTTTATTTATTTATTTATGAGGTTAGACTGTGATTTCTAAAGCAAGCAACTTTCTTTTGTTTAAAAAGCAGTCATATTCAGTAATCAAATAGTAAAATATTAATGTAGCAAAAAGATCAGTAAGTAACTTCTTGGATCATACCTTTGTCAGGGCTGAGCTGGCTTCCTGAAACTGTGAAGAAATAGTAAGCTAGCTCAGAGTAGGAATCTCACCAGTTGCAACAGTTCTATAAATAGATCTACTCTAGAAACTGCAAATGGCAACTACTCTTGGTGTGATGATTTTCTAGTCATGGAAAAAGGAGAGAGTATTTAGATAGATCTTTTCTTCATTAATGAATAAATAAGTAGAGACTTAGAGACCTCATTAGTGTAAGAGACCTTTTGGGTTCAATAAAGAAAATGTCAGGTCATGTATTCTCAATACTTCTTGGCACTGGGATCTGTAGGGTACTATAGACACCTCTCCCTTCACTGAGTTGCCAGTTGAGTGGATCACACTGAAGAACGGGGCTGGAGTAGTATGAAGGTAAAAGAGGGGGGGACAAGCTCTCTCCAAAGGGCTCTGCTTCCTAAAGAAAGCTGCCAGGCAAGTGCCCTTTGGCACTTATATTGCTAGAAGTGGTTTATCCTGAAGTATTTCCATAGATTTTCCAGAGGAAGATGAAGACTACTACAGGACTCAGTGTAATGTTAATTCTGTAACTGTTCTCACTCGGTGACTCAATTGCAGAAAATACTATATTCCAGAGAGCTTTTCTGCAGCCTTCAAGTCTTAGCTACCTGCTCGCTGCTCCTTACTGTCAGCCCTTCACCTCCACCTCCGACCTGGTCCCAAAGGTCCTGCTGAGTGCCAGTGGGAAAGATCCCTACATTTCTATGATAAGGAGATTGTAAAACAAATACAAACAGGCCAAATTTAAACAAACATCATCCATCCACCAAAATAAGAAACCCAGAATGAGGGGTTAGCTTCAGCTTGGGAAAGTGGCTATATATTTTTTTAATCAAAGATTAGAAGAATTTACAGTATAAAAGCCATCTTTAACTTGTTGTTTAAAAAGCCCTGAGAACTGGGAGATGTGGGACTGTGAAATTTCCTTAGTGTGTTACCATCTTTTCTTAAGAGCTGGTAGGAAGAATACTAGGTAGCTATGAAAGAGACCTGATGAGAAACACGTGAGGTTAACCTTTTTGAATAATAATGCCATCCACAGGAGTTTCCCAGACATCACCCCTTGTCCCAGAAGACCATTTGTACTTCACAGCATTAATATTCATTAGGTGTAACACCATATGTTGCACAGCAGGATGCATTGCCAGCAGACTGTTTGTCATAAAGCCAGATTTAATAAAGCATTGTAAAACAAACATTATGATGATAAATACGAAATGACAGGCTAATTAAGAGAATCTTAATTGCCATTTTTCCATAATAACATTTGTTTAGTATGTATCTGTCTTGAACTAGTACCTTCCTTGTACTGCTTTTTACTTTGTATTGACTTCATAAGAGGACATGTGCCTTGTATGATTTAAGGCACTTAATGTTCTGTTAGAAGAAATAAATTCAAGATTAATAAATTGTTCCTGCTCTATGGATGTTGAGGACTCATTGATCCCTAATCTTGAACGAGTACAGAAAAAAAACTTGAAATATGGATTTCAGAGGGTTGTGAATTGGTTGGGGGGAAACTTACTGCCCTCTCTTGAGAGAATCTGTCTGAAAATGCAATAGTTGCCGTTCTTTGGACAGGTACTGTACAGATCTTTTACAGCTGTACTACTTTTAAGTGAGCAGCTTTAATATAAATTGCAATTTTCACATAGCAGACTGAAAGGCCTCTTTATTCCTTCTTCACTAAAACAGAATTCCATTATTGCTGTATTCCCCTATACTGGTGATTTCATGGGAGAGGAAAGGGTTTCAAGAATGTGAAACGATATTGCAAATTAATGCAGAGATGTGACACCTATTTTCCTACTTGCTGTTAACTCCTTTGTCATAGTAGTTGCTGCCAGTCAGTAAAATAATATATCTTGCTTCAAACCTGTCAAGAAGGGGAGCTATGAAACTTTTCTAAACTTTCCAACTATTTTTCCGTGTTCTTTTTACATTATGCAATGTCTTTTATTCTTACGATTTTCTGAATCTTCATTTGAATGAGAAAGACAAAAATCATGACCCGAGAAAATCTCCCACATCAAAACTTGTGGTAGATTTACCCTCCATAACTAAGGTAGCAATTGGATTTTAATTCTCATCTTAGTGAGATTTCCTCTTCTAGGGGTATCAGTTGCTATGGTAATCTAGATTATTTGGGTCTGGATGCATTATTTTGCAGAGATGGATTGGTGATTGTAACTAAAAGCAGGTAGGAAACTGGAAGTCAGGAGGAAAAAACAAGCTCACTGTGACACGCTTTGAATTCTACCATGGTTTGTTTCCATCTGGATACCTTATAGTTTTCATACATTTCAGAAAACAAAATATCCTAAGGGACAAAACAGAGTGAAAAGGGGTCAAAAGATAGTAATTCATGTCAAAATATTTATTCTGCTGTGGTACCTCACACAGAATAGTTTTACAGTGCTTGCACTGAAGATTTTGAAATGGCAGCGTTTCAAAAACTGGAGTGTGTGTTGTGGATTTATTTATTCATTTATTTTCCTAAATTGCAGTTTCTTATATGTGCAATAGACCTTACCAAATGCATGAAGTTTTCTGCGGTGAGATGATGATGCTGAACACTTCAAGAATTCCCAAATTTTGAATCACTCTCTTATCACCTCCTACCCTGTCTCTGTCATCAGATTAAAAGAGTGATTATTTAAAAAAATGATAATAAACTTTTCTGGTACACTGTTATATACTTCCCTCCCACCCCCCCCCCCCAACATCCTTATTATTTTATATGGCTCGTGATAAAACTGCAGCTGAAACAAAATAAATGGAAGTCTTGAGCCGTAAAGGCGATTGCTGTAATGCATAAGGACTTTCTTTTTGGATGGAAGTAGGTGAAAACAATTTTATTTCTTCTATGAACATTTTCTGAACTGAAATTTATAGTCCTTCCTAGTATCCCACCTGGATCATCTCCCAGTGATAGCTTGTCTAGTATTGCATTCTTTTTTCTCTCACTGAGTACCGCTTCATTTCGTGCTCTTGGTTTTTGACTGTACTTCTCAGGTTTCAAGGTTCTCTCTTTGGCATACATAAATTATCAGTACAGGATTTTCCAGCTTTATTCTGTTCTCCTTTTATTTACTACTTTCACTCTAGGTTTTAACCATATTATAGCCATTATTGTCTTTGCTTGCTGTGCTATCTTCTGATGGTTATCGGGTATTTCATGTTGCAAATGATAATCAGTTCCCTTAACATCACACAAAGAATGAGGTGAGCAAAATATCTATTTCTATCCTGTCAAGTTTCATCAGATATTGCCTCAAAAGAGAAGATTCCTCAAAAGAGAAGATTCCTCAAACTATCCACTGCGGCTAGAAGAAAAACAACTTGTAACTTTTGATAAAAAGCTTCAGGAAAAATTGAATGTTCCTGAAAAGGTACCTGAATTACTGAATTACCAATAATCTCAACTTCACATCACGCCTTAGTTTGATAAAGAGCCCTAGTTCTTCAGCAGGTGTCTCTATCTGAAATCTCTGGTAGTGTTTCACTGGCTTGGACAATGTAATAATGGAACTACCGCTTCCTAGAGAAACCATAACTTACCTGATTGTCTGAGCCCCAAAACACCCTGTGGCCACTTCTGGCATGTGTCGAGGCTCACGTGTGGACCTAAGGCTATACTTGAAACTCTCCTGCAAGGACATTGAAGATCAATGACAGACATGAATGGCAGTCACTCATGACTATTCAAGACAAGAATAGCAGTCCAGGTTGTAAAATCACTTGTGTTTGAGGAGAGAAGTAAGATGACAGGGAAAAATTAATAACTAATGTGTATTTTGCCTTGCCTGGAAGGTCAGTCATACTCTTGAGAAGGAAAGATGAGGCATTTGTAGCAGGGTATTGAATGAGAGAGATTTTTTTTAGAAGAATGGAGAAGGAATCTGAGGGGACTTACTGCACCATCCAATTTGGTTGGAAATTGTCAGTGCTATCTTAGGTCTTCACCTAAGAACTACAAATATTATACAAGGGCTGGTCCAAAAGTAGTGCATTTTATTATGTTGGCCCATGATGTCAGAGGTAGACAGTGGTGTGTCAATAGAGGTTAAACCTTCCCGCAAATCTTCTGCTACAATTTGTTGCTGTGCACTATATGGCAGCAGAGAGGCAGACTGGCATAATGGTGTCTGACATGGAAGTGTGTAGGAAGTGACGGTATGTCACTGAATTACGCCATGCAGAAAAAATGGCACCCATTTACATTCATTGAAGTTTGCTGAATATTTATGCAGACCAAACAGTGGATATGAGCACAGTGAGGTAATGGGTGATGCATTTCGGCATTGGTGACAGTGATGTGAAAGACAAGCCACGTTCTGGACAGCCCTGCACATCTGTCACACCATGAATTAAAGAGTATCTTGATCAGCTCATCCATGCTGATCAGTGAGTTATGACCAGGGAACTGTGTGTGGAGTGGAATATTGGCTTCAATGTGTCGAAAACAAGAGCACCAATGTTGAAATATCATAAAGTTTCCAGCTGGTGGGGCTCACTAGTGCACAAAGAGGAACAGAAAGAATGTCATATGCAAATCTATCAGGACCTATTGAACCAATATAAAGCTGAAGGTAACAGTTTCTTGGGTTGCATTATCACCATTGATAAACTGGCATCAAAACAGCGGTCCATGGAGTGGCAACTTGTGAATTCTCAATTGAAGATTCATGATACAGAACTCAGTGAATAAAGTGAGGTACACTATCTTTTGATACAGGAAAGGAGTGATCCTTCTGGGTTTCCTGGAATCTGGATAAGCCAGCTCTGACTACTACATTGTGACCCTAAATAAGTTGAAGGCTTGAACTTCCGGAGTTAGGTCAGAGAACAGAACAACCTTTCTCTTGCAACACAATGATGCCAGGCCCCATACCAGCTGGAAGACCATGGAGCACATTGCTATCTTGGCTGGACTGTCCTTTCATACCCACTATATAGCCTGGATTTGGTGCATTTTGACTTCCATCTGTTTGGGCCAGTGAAAAGTGGACTGCATGGGCAACTTTTTCCTAACAATGATCTGGTGCCAATTTTTACAAGCATGGTATGCAGGCTTTTGTTCATCACCAGCAAAAATACATAGGTAACAATGGTCACTATGTTGAAAAACAATGTTTTGTAGCTGAGAGTTTGCTTTATTAAATAATGTTATTATGTTCTTTGTATCCATTGTAATTTCCATGAAAATAAATAGGAGGCATTACTTTCAGAGCAACCTATATATTTGATAGATTGATTTCCATGTCCTGAACTTTAAGCTTAATCATTCAGTTAAAACTAAACTTTTAATTTATCTAATGTTTCCTTTTCTTCCACTTTTCCCTTTGTTCTAAAAGGAGAATTTTTCAACTCCTCATTGTTTTATGTATCTTTTAGTAAATGTGTAAATGTAGTGGCTCTTTATGGCTAGAAGATTGTCGTGGTCCCACCAAAGTGACAATCCATGTATAAATTAATGGGAATTGCTACCATCCTTAGCAGAAACTTTCAACTGCAAAACCTAAACACCAAACCTGTGTATTATCTTAACACATTTTCTGTTGATAGCGTATGGTCTTTGCTGAGTGGTGAGAAATAGTACTTTTAAGATGATTCTAATGGATAAAATAATTTCCTCTGCCTGAGAATTAGAACTTGGTAGCCATTATCGAACTGAGTGCTAACTGCTGCTGGAAGCACCTTGTTTTATGGATAACATGTAAAACAGGGAATTGGCTCTTTGGGATAACTCATGATCCCACAGTACGTAATGTTTCCTTCCCATCTCCGTCAAGGTGGGGCAGCGAGGTCTGGTATCAGGTGTAAATGGTTGCATAGGTAATAGTATCTGCATTCTCCCCACCTTTTCAGCATGCGAGGGTGCTGCCTTGCTGACATTGGCTGTGCTGCTTTGCACTGGCAATGGCTTACTTACAGCTCCCTGATGGCAACTGCATGGTAGGGAAGGCAGTGACTGATCCACCAACTCTGTCTCATGAGGGTATCTTGGGGCAAACAAATCACCTAGTTCTTCTTGTGATTTACACAAGTACTCTGTTCTGATTTATTTCAAACAGAAACTATTTTTTTTATGTCCTCACGCATTCCGTTAGTGCTGAGGTCAAAAATTGATAGGCAGATGTTGATTTCAAGGTGCTATTTTGGCCCTACTGACATCTAGTGGGACTTTCTGTTTGAAAAAGGGAATATGAAGTCATATTATGTGTTGGAAAATTGTTTGTGTTCGCACCACTTTTATTCTGTATGGTTTTAGTAGTTTCATACTGAGAATGCACAGCTTGAGGTTCGTCTATGTAGAATGCTATTTGTCTGTGAGTGGTAACTTATCAAAAGTGCTATATAGTGCTATGTAGTCTATCATCTTAGTTCTTAAGTCTATTGCTAATAACGTTACACATTAAGAAGAGATCCACAGTATATGCTAAGAAGGGATTTTTAGGAGTATTTTTAAATGAAATGTTTTAAAGAACTTAGTATTTCTTGAAATCTATGCTTAACAGTTTTGTTATCTTAATCTCTTGAATGAGCAACAGCAACTAAGCTGATTTTTTTCAGACTTAAATGTACCAAAGCTTTCAAAACAGTGGAGACTAAAGAAAAAAACTATTTTTGCCTTTCTATAATTGGCAAATAAACTGGTGTCCTGCTGCTGAGTCTGCCATCGAGAAGTAGTTCTCTTGACAGATTTTGCAATGAAATGTTTAGTGGAGGTTAAAATTTTCAGAATTGAATGCTCGTAAGCTTGTAGGAACAAGGCAGTTAATATCAGTAAAGAAATGATAGAGTACCTCTGCAGCAGCAATGCTGTTCTTTGATTTGTGGTCTCTAGACTAAATAGATGTGATTTAAATAATGAATAAATAGAAACCTAGATAAAGATCAGAGCTGAATAGTACTGAAGTGCTGCACATCTCTCAAAAGCAACAAACCTTATTTGTTTCGTATTACTAGTACATATTTTCACCTCAAAAGCTCTGAAGAAAATTTCACCTCAGTGCTGCTGTAATGTTTGTAACTTCTAATCTTCACATAGGCACAGTGCACATTTCAAGATGACGTGCAAGATAAGCATTAGTTAAAGTATATCAAATAATTGATATTAAACACAGTGTTATCAAATAAGGCCCAGAAAGCACAAATAACTGGAAGTTACAAGAATATTTTGAGAGGCAGGAATCATGGTTGGACTCTCATTCTGACTTGGCAGTGTCATTTGACTGGTGACAGGAAGGCCAGTGTAGGAGAGCTGCTAGGTAGCCGTGGATGTGTGAAGTGGTGCTTCTTGTGGCAGAAGCTCGTTTGCCTCCTAATTGGACTTGAACAGAGGAAGAACTGTTTTCCCTGAGCATGTCTTCATGATTAGCTAAGATCACTGCTCCTGCTGGATAGGCCCTGCTAGCCAAAGGGAGTAGCAGCACTCTATTTATCAGCAGCTTTGAATCAGTGCAGCCTCTAAAGCAAGTGAGAACACAGGTAAGCAGCTAGGTATGTAGTGGACCATACACCAGCCTGTTATTTCCAAGGACTCACAATATAAATCACCACAAAATGAGATCGAAATGAAACATGGCAAAATGGAAAAGGTATCTGTAGAGATTTTAAGGAGCTTTGGGTTATTTATTGTCAAGCCATTTGAGGGGGCTAAGAGAATAAAGCATCCTGAGGCTAGACTTTAAGATTCATAAACTTTTTCAGCTGCAATGGCTTTAATGAATATTTAAAACAACACACAAAATACCTGAGGTGCCCTACAGTCCTCCTTCATGCTGCTCTCTGGTGTGCTCCTACAAACGATCACTCTGAAGTCAGAAGGGAGTTTTTTATGAAAACATTCTCCTACAATAGAGAACAATGCATCAATGGCTTCTGAATCTCTTTTCTAACTTCCTCCCGCACAACCCTAATTGTGCATCCATAGCTCAAAACAGATTGTAATACAGTGAAAATATCTAACCCTATTAAACAAAGGTTTATGCAGAGCTGAAATAAAATTATTAAGAAGATGAGTTGGGGCATAGAGGAAGGCTTAAGTACCTCAGTTTCATAGCTTGTGGGAGCAGATGGTGAAAAGGGAAGCATAACCAAAAAATTTCTTCACTATTAAAAATAATCACAGATGTCTATTTTACACTGAAATCAAGCTTTTTTTTTGCTTTTTTTTTTTTTTAAAGATTAACAGAAGTTGATGCTCTAATATTTTATTATGCATGTGCACTTTCAAAGACAGAAGGTTTTTAGGATGTTTACTAGCTTAGTATTTTTCAGAGCTGGAACATGAGTTATGCTTTTGCATCCTGAAAAGAGAAGTACTGCTTTAAGGCTAACAGACAAGAAAGGTCACAGTACTTAATGGGAAGTTATTGCTATTGTATTTTAGAGAAGACTCAATGCCATTGACTGGAAGTTATTGTCTGTGCTGTTAAAATATACCTTTAAAATATTTGTGTAGCATGTGTTGATATTCTTGTGTGCAGTGTGGGCACTTTTCTGAGATATACCATACTGCTACTTAGCACAGCAAAGAAATGCCAGCAGTGTGTGACTAGCTTTATAAATTATTCAAGAACAGTCATGCTGATTTTGATTATGGTTTATGCACACTGACATTTTGTGGTAAGCTTCAAACTTGGAGGAACATGTTAAAACAAAGTGCTGAATTGGGTGACTATAGGAAATGAAGATACCTGATAGGAAATGAATGAAAGCTAGAAAGAATGCAGTCGTGACTAATTTTAGAAAATGCTGTGAAGTTCAGCGTCTAGATGATGGGAAGAGAAAAGAGAAAGTGCATAGAGTGAAATTATTCATAGACAATCATGAATTGATGGTAAATGAAAATATTTGGAACTCCAAATTACAACAGTAAGAACCAGGTTATCCTATTTCCTGGTTCTAACATTACATAAACTTGATACATTTGGGCATTTCTGATTCTGTCTTATCCGGTGTCTTTCTACAGCAAGAAAATAGCAAGTCTGCACTCTAATCAAATCAGTAAGCAATAAATCTAAAAGAAAAAAAATAGTCAGCTTAGACTAAAACAGTCTAAATTGTTGTTATTCTTGAATTTAGCTGGGACTACTCATGCTCTCAGCATCCCCTAGTGCATTTGCTGGAAAATATCTGGCTAGGTGTTTTCACATCTGTCAGTGAAGCCCAACCCCTAAATGCAAAGTTCAGCACTTGGGAACACTTTGTGATTTTGTGATGATCCTCAGAGGACTTTTAGTCTGTAGAAAACAGAAAAAGGATTAGATGGGTCCAGAAATGCATTACTGTATGTTCATCTGCAGAGGAACAACGTTCCTCCAGTTTGGTCCCGCAGGTTACATCACTTTGGACAATGATCTTGCCAGATTGTAACTACTGCTGTGTTTCAGAGGTGAAAGTGTTAGCTTTAGAAATCTTCAAGGTGAAATCAGGAGTAGAAGGAAATATTGTGAATTACTTTAGTATGTACTTATTTCCTTTGCTTTAATACATGACAAAACAAATCCTCTGATGACTGACTTGCAAAAATCTGAAAGAAGTCATGTACAGCATCAGAGAATGAGAGTGACTGATGGACACTGGCAGTCTGTTGGAAGCTGAAATTTCTTAGGCTTTCCAGCCTTAGCAAAAGTGGCAGCAAGGCAGGCCTATACTGATCTTGAAAAAAAGCCATCATCCTAAAAAATATTTGATATTCTCTTTCAAATTCTATCACATAAAATATAGTTGCAACGCAGAAGAGAGGCATGTTAGCATCACTTCGCTGTGACACTTCAGGTGGTGAAGGGGACCTAAAATGACTGGAAAGGCAAGCAGGCCCCTAAAATAACACCCCCAAATAATCATGGTGTGAATTCATATGGGGGAATGTGCAGGAGTTATGGAGTTATGTGTAATAAGTTTGTCATTACCTATAGCTCATTTGATGTTTTATGGGGAGATTATTACACTGGAACCTTTTTTATTATTAAAATATCAGGCAGCTAAGGCCAGAGTAAAATCCTCAATAGGACATTAGATATTTTTGAGGCAAAGAAGGTTGCTCTTGGAGATTGATTCTTTTTGTTGTGCCCTTCCTGATGACTTTAGAGATGGCCAGTTAAAAAAATTTAGCATCCTGTCTAGACAATTATTTCTTAAACATGCTAATGATGATACTTTCTTGAACATTGCATGTCTGGTTGACTCACACTAAAACTGTGGTGTGAATGTGTGATTTTTATACAGTGAGAAAGGAAAGGCTGGCAAAAATGTGATTAGTGTGATGGCAGTAGCTGTGGTAAACATTTGACTTACTGACCTACAGTACTTATTCCTTATTTATTCATTCATATAAATGTTATGCTTAATGTCTATCACAGACTCTTCTGCAACAACTCTGAAAGCACTAGGTTAATCTGGAAAGAAATCAAAACACTTCCAAGCACAGTATATTTCATCCATGACCAATGAAATAAGAATTTTTACTTTTTTCAAGCCGCTGCAACTGCTTGAGGAGGAGCACCTCTGGACTAGCAAGCTGCGCAGTCATATAGTAATTTGCCTTCAGGGGATCCTCAGAAAGCTCCCCCACTCTCTCCATGCCTGAATTCTTGGCACTTGGTAATGCAAAGAGGAGAGAGTCTGACTGCTGATCACTTTTCTGTAAACACCGTAATTGCTCTTATTTGATATGATGTGGGTTCTTCATCTATTCACTTCCTCTAAAGCCAGCTGTGTCTTTTTATGAAGGCATGAGAGCATCTCCACAGCCAGAGGGAATTCTGGACTAGCTGTAGTAAGCGCTTTCCTTGATTTTTTTATTATTATTGGTTTTGGTGTTTTTTTTTTTTTGAGGGGAGGGAGCTATACTACTGAAAGATCATACTACTTAGTAGCAACCATGGTAATTATAAATTTCAGCCTTTTCCTTCCAATTTCTGGCAGGAATGAAATACTGATGTATGAGTGACAAAATATGCCAATAGCTTATCAGTGCAGAACACTTAGCTTTCATTGCATACACATCTTCTCAGTGCCTAGTAAACAATGAGAGACATAATTGTTGAATAAATTCACCACTTCTGGGATGTATTGACTTGATTAGATAATTAGCTAGTGTCTTCTGTGCTATTGGGCCTTTCACCTTCAGTCTTAAGTTACTTGCATCTGGGGAGAAATGTGAATGGCTGGACTTCTCCACCTGTGATCTCCTTCAGCTATTCATTATAGCCCCTGACATATTTTCTGGGCCCCCTTCTTTTCTCCTTTTCCCACTCAGCCCTGTTTTCCCTCCACAAAAATCACCAAAGCAATTTCCTTTTGGAAAAGGAAAGGAGGAAGCAAGATGAGCAGCCAAAGCATCCCTCGTGGCCAAGGTGCTTCTGCACCATTTGAAGCTGAGATTTATTGCGTTGAGGGAGAGCTCTGGTATAACCAGTGATGAATCACCAGGGACAGAGTTTGGAGAGATGCTTATCTAGAAATACTATTTGATACCTAGGGAATAGTAGAGAGAGAAAGAGGTGAGTTAGAGTTTATTTTCCCAAACTCGCCCCTATTCACCACAAAGTCCTGTCAAAGGGATTTTTAGCTCTCATATCTTGTTTTCAGACATTTGAAAGTCTGCCAGAAAACAGAGGCAATAACTTTTTTTTCTGATAGCCATCTGGAAACAGTCCTCTGTTCTCTCTTTTCACTCCATAGTCCTCTGGGCAAAGCAAATCAGTTTGGTATCAGGAGAGGAGGAGACCACTCTGTTATTCAAAGTCTCCCTGTTTGCAGCTCATTCCTGAGCTGATTTTTGCCAAGAAGAGGAACAATTTAATTACATTTTTGAAGTGGGAGCATTGGATGGTGGCCCCTTTACATGTGCTGCTGGGGCTGCTGCCATGGAGGACCTAAGGGGAGATGGTGATTTCCAGAAGATACTGGGGAAAGAGAGGAACCTCTAAGGTCAAGGATCTGTAATTTCAGGCAACATAGGCAGGGAGAGGAGTGCAAAAGTTTGTGGGTAGGGAGCATGGCTCTGTGCTTGGATTCCTCAAGGCTGCCATATTATCTGTGTCCATCCATGTATGCTCTGTGTTGTTTAAAATATTTCTGCAGTTGAAATTGGGATTCTTTTGGGTTTGTTCTTTAGGATCACTTTGACATTTAAAGATTTCCCCCAAAATTTCCTTGGCTGCGGGATGAGGCTTGTCTATCCCTCCTCCTGCCTGCAATGAGTTTGGTAAATTAATTCTGTGCCTCCAGATTCCAGTATAATCTGATGTGGCAATAAATAATGATCTGTTCCTGAAGCCAGCTTAAATAAATACATTTTAAAATGTCCAATTAAAAATCAATCAAACAGCTCATATCTGCCTTTCTTTCCTTCAGAAATACCCAAGTTTAATTTTGAAAGCATGAATAATCTTTTTGCTGATAACATCAGGTCGCTATATATCTTTTCTGTGTACAAATACAAATCATATGTACGAGCTGCCCTGCAAATAAATAATGTGTACTTATATGATCAGCAAAGGTACTAGCATTTGTAGCTTCAGTATTTAAATAAACAAGTGTTTTTTCTTTGAATCTAGTTCAGATTATTGAATATTATTAAAATGATTGGGTAATAACTTCTGAGAAATGGACCCATGTTTTTCTGTTAGCGTTTGGCTTCCATTGCAGCTCCCAAACACTTTCAAATGAAGTCAATCTCTTAATCTCAGTTTTGTAGATGGAGAATTGGGATTCAGAATAGAAAAGTTACTATCCTAAGATTTTACAAAAGCTCTTGAAACTGAAGCTGTGTCCCTGAGTTCCCATCTAGTCCATTCGTTTCAGGCAGCTGCAAAATACTGTATCCTTATTTGTGTTACCTCAACACTTAGCAACCTCAGCTGGGGCCAAGGCTATGGTGTGCACCCAACAGTCAGCATCTGCGCTCTGATCTGTGTGCCTTACAATCTGGACAAGCATAGACAGGAGGCAAAAGAGGGTGAAAAAGTATTGAAGTGACATTTGTAAGAACAGACCTTAGTGGAGTGAGCAACTTCACTTAGAAGTTCTTGAGTTTCGCCATGAAACAGTATCTTCTAAGAGGTGTTATGGTGTTATCTACTGTTTATGCAAGGCCAAAAATGGTACCTCAGTTGAAGAAGATCAGCTATGTAACATAATTGAAATTGCCTGTTTGCAGGAAAAGAGGGAGTTGCTTTCTCAGTACTTCTAGCAGCTCTTTTGTTTCTTTCAGCTGTTGAAAAACAATAAATATTATATAAAATAATATATAAATAAAATATAAAATAAATAACATAACATAAAATATCATTTCAAATAACATATCTTGAAAATGTATCTCTGATCAGTGGTTATGATTCTGGTTATTTTGAAGTAGTAACTTCTCCTGTTGGTAAAGATTGCCATGCTCTAATTAGTCTAAAACAATAGTCCTCACCAGAGGTATTTTTTGAATAGCTCTAGTCATGAGTGACTTTGTCAGCTGCCTAGCTGTTAGTTTAAACCAACAGATCTCTTGCATTAAAATTGCAGCAGCCACTAAAAAGAAGAGTTAAAAAAAAAATTGTCTTGAAAGCTCTGTAGCAAAAAAATAAATCAGTGTCTAAGGTTCTTAGTTAGTTAGTTAGTTAGTTTTCCTTGACCGGCATTTCCCTGAATCCAGGATTGTACACTCCACCTCCACCAAACCAGAGATGACAAATTGCAGTTAATTTAACATGTCAGCTGAAGTGTTCTCTGTTCGTGTGTCTGCAGTGTGGATGTTTGCAGCAGTGGGTTTTTTTGACATCTGTGCTCAGGTGTCTTTCCTCCACTTCATAGCAGTCATTACTTTATAGTTTTCATGGGAAGGCTGGTTGCTTTAAAGCAAAGAGGGAGCATCTGAAGCTGATTCTAGGTGAAGAGCCAGCTCTGATAGCTGCTCTGACATGGTGTTTGTGTAATTTCCGGACTGATGTATAACTGGGATAAGCCTTGCACCAACAAGTAGTACTGGTAGGGCAGTAAGAGTTGTCAGTCACCCTGAGAAGAAAGAAAATGGGCTTGCAGGCTATGTTTTCTAGCTTTGAGGACAGCCTGTCCTTTACAGACTTAACTCTCACCACCTGCATTCCCCAGAAGCACTCAATTATCCATTAAGATTTTTAAGAGAAACAGAATGGCAATTAAGCTTGGTATGGCAGTGCAAAAGCAGTGGAAGCCTTGAGCTTGCTGAGAAATCTATCCATAAATGAATTAACTGCACAAATAGTTCCAGCTAATTAGAGGTATACATTCCCCAAATAACTTGATTCTCTCATTTACTTAATTGAGTTGATGGTTGCTCTGGGATGGAGCAGCAAACTGTTCAGTGACTGTTAGAATAAATATTGCTGACTAAATATTGTTAAACTGTCTGTATTTTTTTCTGTTAACTTGGTATTTGCCAAAGAATTAAGATAGTTAATTTATTTCTTGGTTTGTTTGTGTTTTTTTTTTTTTTTCTTCTGTTCAATACTTTAGAAGATGAAGTGAAAATTCATCTGCAATTTCCGAAGTTCAGCTGAAACATAGGGGCTATAAATAAGTATTGTTGAACAGTGAAATAGGGTCCTTATTTCACACTTCAGAGAAATGCTGACAGGGCTGACAACTTTCAAAATGATGACACATAAAAATGCTGTGCTTGGATAACAAACCCCACAATTGCTCATGGTCTAAACAGTCTTCTTTTCAGTTGATGTGAGTTCAGGATCCTAATATAAGGGAAAATCAAAGAGAACTAGAAAAACTAAAAAATATTGCTGAGATGATTTCTCCCTAAATGATGTGAAAAAGGTAAAGATATTAAACAGTTCCTGTTTTGTTTATTTGTTTGTTTGTTTTGTTTTGTTTTATTTTGTTTTCTGGCTTATTTGAGCTCTTCTTTTTATTGTTGTTTTGTTCTGTTCTCCACATAATACTTTTCTCCTCTTCCTCAACATTTCCCAACAGATTCTTCAATACATACAGGAGGGATCTCACACATTCTACATTGCTCTGCTGTTTTTTTAACCTTTAAATTTTAAATTCTAACTTTAATACACAGTAGGATACAGAATTGACCATTTAGTCAGTGTCCAACTTCCTAGTCCACGTTCCAGTGACCCTTGGACACCAACAACTGAGCTACAATAAAATATTTTTCCCTTTTTAAAAAAAAGAAAATTTTTTTTACTTATACTAAAGAAAGAAACAGATATGCTTGTATTAATGAAAACACTCTTTTTCAAGTTTTATATATTCTAAACACCTTTTTGTGTTAGAACTGAGATTTCAGTTTTACTCCAGTTTCTAAAAGTAAGGTAGTGCTTGATGATTGTGAATTTCCATTATGAGATTAGGATTACAGACACTATTAAATGCTTTTGAAATAAATCAACAAATAAAAGAAATGAGAAACTAAAATAGGAGGTAGTGAGGACTAAAGGAAAAAACAGATGTTAGATGCCTTTTTCTTGAAGGGAAATCAAGGTAGAAAGGTGCTTTTGCTCTTTGTTTCCTTGGAATCATTAAAAAAACTTGTCCTTTCATTAAGGAAATAATTTAAGCACAAGGTAATGGCAGCAGTGCTGTTTGTCATTAGCTTGTACCTGCCAATAAACACGGAAATCCATCTGTTATGTGGTCACTTTCCTCACCAACTCTCAAAGACATATTCCACATGTCAGTGTTCACAGGGAAAATCAGGAAAGAGAACTGCCAGGCCACCCAAGACTTCTTCAAATAGAAGATTTGTTTGAAGAAATGGAGAGCAGGTCCAAGACAACAGCCACGTGCACAGCAGCACTTTTCAATTTATTCTGCTGTATTATTACTTCACCGCAAAACCTTATCTCTGTTGTTTCCATTCTCACCCTTTCCCCGTATTTCTTGGCGCCCTCATTCTATTTCTGCCTTGTCCCACACTCACTTCTCTTCCCCTTGTTGTTCTGCTGTTTGTTTTTCTTTTCAGTGTACTTTCCAATTTTACTGGTGATGAAAATTAGTGCATGTGTTTGGAGCAGGGCCATTTGAGATGCTTATGGACATGGGAACATTTTTCTTCAAGCAACAGGGCAGGCTTCCTAATTTTGTACATTGTTGTGACTTGAATTATTATTTTTTTTTATTATTTGATCTTGAGCAGATTCAGCAGATGTTGCAAAGCAAATAAACCATATGCAGTGGTCGTTAGACATTACTCATGGTGTAATCCCTTTATCCAAATGTGAAAGTTAAACATATGAAAGAAACCATATCCTTAAATAGCGGGAGAAGTTCAGTACGTACTGAGAAAGCCACCATGACTAATCCACTTCATTATCTGGTGTAGCCCATCCTCTCCTAAGGAAGGTAGGCAGACAGAGGAAAGATGGATTCATGACTATTCTTTTAAATAATAAATGTGGACTAACCACAGCAGGTCAAATTCGCTGCTGATGTAACACTGCTGACTTCAGTGGATTTACACAAGGGATTAATGTAGTCCTTTCTCTAATATGTGTTTTCAGGAGGGAGGAAGATGGTTTTTATATAGATTCAGCACAAGGTCTGCTGGCACATAAACAAACCAAACAAAGCATTGTTCCCTTCTCAAACATCTGTTAGCATGACTGTCCAAGTCTTGTGTATCTGCCACAGGTTGTTATAACATAGCTGCCTTGCTTTAACAAGAAATGCAATAACCATTTGGTTTCTACTTTAAACAAGAACCTAAGAAAATGACTTTCAGGTGAAGGGAGTGGTGACTTGGCAAGGCACTTTTGGCAGGGCTGTGGATTACACATGAGGGAAAGTTGTTTGGTGGTAGACAAATTGTCTAACAATTAATAAAAACAATGCCTTGTGTTTCTACATGACAGGGGGCTGTGTGGGAATCATCTTCCACCCAGATGCTCTTTACCAATAAAATACGGTCAGCTCTGTAGATTTTTAAATTACATGCAGTAAAGTGCTTTGTAAAACAGTAACACCATACTGACTTGTACAAAGTAAGTAAACTGTAGTTGCACAGGTTACAAATTTGAGAGGTTTAGCCATACTGCACAGCTTGCCTTTAAAAGCATTGCAGCCTCTAAGGTCCAACATCAGTCCCGAGTTTCATGTTATGCTGAAGTAAAATTGGGTAAGACATCTTAAATCACATCAAGTCCTGCTCTAGGGAAATTGTTTTGACTAAATCTGAAAGCAAAACAAGAAAAGCTGAGGAGAAAGGAAAGGCACACTTCAATACTTTTTTTTATTATTTTTTTAAATAGATTTTAGGCTATGGTTGTTGCTTCATGGATTCAAGTCTGATAAGTTTCAAAAAAAACTTGTTTTCTTATTTTGGGATGCTTCTAAAATTTCTACTTATACGTAAGCTACGTGGAATCCTTGTTTGTTTTACAAATTTACATGTGTCTACCTGAACTATAATTACTGTTTTTAATTTGTTTTATTTCATATATTCTTTAGTGCTTTCATTTATCTATCCATAGTCATGCTTCTCTCCATTTACAGACTTTCGGAAAGTTTATTCTTGCATAACATAGCTGTATTGCTAACATTTTTTTTAAATGCTTTTAATATTTTTCTTACAAGTATTGGATCTGCATAATGTAGAACGCAGAGATCTATTTAAGGTTTGCTTAAGACCAATTTTCATCAGAATCAGAGCACATTTAGCATTTTAATTCTTGTTTTACAAAGTGACTGAGACACAACTAGCCAAACTTTTTTACTGAAGTAAAAAAAAGACTCTCAAATAACTTCTTAAAGTCATAGAGGTTTTTTTTTTTTTTTAAATCTTCGGATGAGCATATGTAGGAACTTAATTCTTCTTGTGTAAGAGACAAAGTTTGTCTTTTCAGCCAAACTGTAGATCTCTGAAGAAGGGAAAAATTTGCTTTGTTTCCTGTAAAGCAGCATACGGGATCGTTGTGCTGACAATTCTGCAATCCAGCTTCCTTCTGTGAGACTGCCGTATCATCTGCTCTAGGCTTGTTCGCTCCTGGTGTTATCAGCTACATTGTGCCTCTGAGACATTCTTTCTGAAGTAACCCGTTTTGCTCTCTTACCAAGAATGCTTTGGATACTTCATTGAGTTCTGCAACTTTTCCTTCCTGAAAGCAATTTTTCTAGCAAGTTTTGACAGTACAGACTGTTTCCCTTGGGAAGGGGGAAGGAATTTTTTGGAATTGCTGCACTGCCAACAGATGTCAACTATTAAAAAAAAAAAAAATCCAGATTCTTGGATGCATTTTTTCTTCTTAAATATAGTATTGACAGTGTTTTATCAATGACAATTAGATGATGTTGTGAGCATTTCCTCTTCTTGGAAGATATAATAAAATATATGCTCTAAAGAGACAGCATATTCCTTCAATTCATCCCTATTGTTTTATACTTAAGATCATGTTTTTTCATCTGCGAATAACTGCTTTCTTCTTTAGATTTTAGGATACAGCTATGGTTTGAGATTTTGCCATCCATCTGTCTGTACATTCTTCTGCCCTTTTATTCTTGTTTGTCAGAAAGCTATACAAACTAGAAGGTTCTAGAAAACTGATGAAAACCTTAGAGATTGGATTTGGCATTTATCTGATGTGATAATTGCTGATGTGAATTTGCTTTGGCCAAGAATTTTATTTCTTTACCACTTGGAAATAACAGGACTGGGATAAATTTTCCCAGTTCTGCAACAGTAGAAAATAATCATTTTGGATCTGCCTTTCCATATTGTTCTAGCATTATCTTGTTTAAAATGTAGTGCGTAGTGCGGCCAGCAGGTCGAGGGAGGTGATCCTGTTCCTCTATTTTTCCCCTGGTGAGACATCACCTGGAGAACTGCATCCAGATGCGGAGTCTTCAGTACAGAAGACACATAGACCTGTTGGAGCATGTCCAGAGTAGGGTAGCAAAAATGATCCAAGAGATGGAACACCTCTCCTATGAGGACAGTCTGAGGGCAGGGGCTGTTCAGCCTGGAGAAAGAAGGTGCCAGAGAGACCTGATAGAGGACTTTCAGTATATAAAGAGGGGCTACAAGAAAGAAGGGGACAGACTCTTCAGCGGGGTCTGTTGTGACAGGACAAGGGAAAATGGTTTAAAACTAAAAGAGGGGAGAATTTGACTGAATATTTTGGAGCCTACTAGTCACCAACAGCAGCTATTGTATTTTTCTAAGTAAATCCTTTTAAATGTATTTGAAGGATGATCCAGTGATGAGGATCCTCAGCGACGCATCTCCAAATTTACTGCAGTAAATTTTACTTGAATCCTCATCCATTCTTTTGAGGAAAGAAAACTCTCCTCCAATTAATAACCTATTTGAACTGTGCATAATTGAGAAGCAGTGAACCTACATACCTGATAATTGTATTCTCTGCATCAACATATATTATTTGTTCCTTTACAGTGGAAGTTAGGAGTCAACACAGACTTCTCTAAACAATTTTTTCTTTAGTGTAGAATGATTGGGCACTATCAACACATACAATGTACTTTAAAGCTAAGAACTTGCAATACTACAAATTAAACTGATGAAACATGTCAAGAACAAAAGTTCATGTCAGATACTGATTGCTTACTGACTTGGAAATGAATAAAGTGGGGACTGCAATTCACATACACAAAAAAGAAGATGGGACATCTGGATAGATCTGTCTATTTATACTTCATTCTTTGTTTAACCAATGCTAAGGTACTGGTAAATCACTCCATGTGTTCAAGGTGCACACTCTTCTTTGTCATCATCCAATTTTGCAGAATGGCTTTTGCATCTCTGCACCCATGTTTCTTAATTAGGAATAGGGAAAAGCAAAGAATCCAGGTGGAAGGGGAATTCCTAAAAATAGAAGGAAACAATCAGAAAGGGCATGCAAGATATTTTTGTTAATTTTTCTTTAAATCAGTCCCTATCCAGAGTAATGAAGTTGCTGAGCATAGCAGTGTTAACTGAAAAACATCAAGTCTGTAGCCTAATTTTTTTCTCTCCAAGGAAAAACCCTCTTGCATCCTTTCAAAAACTTTAAACCTTGAATAGAACGCACAATTGGAAACATGACAGGAGAAGCTATGTTATGAGTTTAAAGGCGGACAAAGCAGCTTGGTTCTCAGAGGCTTAGGGCAGTCCATGACTCAGACTCTCAAAGGCAACTTCTGCACTGCTGGAATGATGGGAAAATCACTCTTCATCCTCAATCTCTACTTCTTGTCCTTGGACTTCGAAAGCTATACTGCTAAATCTTATGCCAATGGTCATCTCATGAGTCTTATTTCTCTTGAGCTAGCTCATAGCTTCTTGCCTAGTCATCAAAAAGAAGTCAAATATAGAAGGTAGCTGAGTATCAAGAGGCAATTGGTAGACTTCTATCTGTCAAAAAACAGTTGTCCCTATGTGTACAGACTTTGTTCTTGTGGTGATCTCATTGTCAATCTGTCGCGGAGACATCTTGAGTGATTTCTGTTACTTTCTTCCTATACATTTATACTGTTTGTGCTGTGAATGCTTTTCTTGCTCTGAAGTGCTACATTAATTCTAATTGCTTAAACAAGGATTTTGTACATTTACTAGCTTTCCTAGGCACAGAATGCCTTTGATGCTGTATTTGGCAAAAATGATCTTTATTTCTAATAGGCCACTGCTTAGAATTTCTAAAAAGCTTCTTTAGATCTAAACAGCTCCGAAGTGAAAAATCTCTTTACTAGTAAAAAATAAAAATAAAAATGCAGAATTACTATAAAATTAAGGAGTTTTCCACATTTTTCTCTCAGATGCATTCCTGTAAGATGCTCTCTTTGCAATGTACATGTACTCTCTTTGGGTTGTAAATCCTCAGAAGTATTTTTATGGTGTTGTATTAGCTCTGTCTTCTGGAAGGGACCTAAGTTTCATTTGCCTGGAAGCTTTTATTACAGGTGCCTTTCGAAGGGTGATGGCTGGAGACACAAATCAAAAGTAAAGGTAGAAAAGAATTACTACTTGTCAGAGACCCTTATCTTTCCTGCCAGTCTACAGGGATCTGTAAAATGGCCTAGATTACAGATCAATAATGGAATGCTTGGCCTCAGTTAAGAAAGACCAAAACCTCATAAAATTTAAAATACAGTATTGATAGTGAATTGGTCAATTTCTGAGACCTGATCTTTACTACTCTGGTCTTCCACCTGAGATCTGTGAAATAATTACCTACTGGATAATATCAGTATGTGGTGAGCTAACTGATCTGCTAGCTTTGCCAAACTTCTTCAGTAACATCTGCTAAAATGCTCTAGAAAACTGCAAGTGCATTTGTTGTATTGGTATGTTAGTATTTGGTGTATTAGTATGTTGTATTGGTGATATAAATTACTAGAGTTGTTAAAGAATTGTGGAGACACACACAGGAAGGTAATAACAGTGACTTCAAAAAGGAATAGATAGAACCTCAGCGAATGGCCTTCTTTGGTAATACTTGCTTTTTTACAGTTTGAAAGATGAGTGTTATGCTGGTGAGATTTGCATAGGGATTTGAGAGCACTGTGCATTGGTGTTGTTGTTTTTGTTTTTTTTTTTTTTTTAAATTCTGCTTTTACTGAATTGACTGGCCATTAAATGTGGAGAAAGTTTCAGGTTCCAATATATGGCTGGGCATACAGATTTAGAGGAGTTTGTTTGGAATAGTTTTGCTAAAGATCACATGCTGTTTTCCTTCCTTGCAGCCCTCCTTGAGGTGTTTTGGATAACCCTTTCAAAGAATTTTATATGTAAGTTTGCTCAGGGGAAAAAAAACACATAACTTAAATATGTTGTGTGCTTACACTTCTATAGTGACCCATTTCTAAACAGAGATGGTTGCAGAAAGTTAAGTAAATATTAACAGATCTACTGTTATTTGTTTTGAAAATGTAGTCTCTTACGTTTACAGCATCATAGCCAAAGGTATTAAAAGCTTTCAAAACATCATCCTCTACTTCAAAGAATTGCTGACGAAAACTGAGGACAATCAAATGCCAGGGGTGTACTCACTGTGCTAGGTGCTCTGAGGCTGTCAGTCCTGGCACTGAGAGTAAGCTAGTAATTGTCAACTCTATTTGTATATACTGTCTGGAAAATCACACTGGAAAGTATAATTGATTAGACACTTCAATTTCAGGAAAATTAAATGGAAGATTTAGGAAATCCATATCCTAAGTTCTATGCCTGAGTGAGACTGGGCCATGAGAGGGCCAGGCCAGAATCTTGGGTGGCTTAGTACAAACTGTAACCTAAAGCAAGTTGAGTACCAAGTGGGCAGAATGGTAGTGATGGAGTCCAGAGACAGTTCCAGGAATAACAAGGGGATGAGGCAGGACCAGGCTCCCTTGGGGCACTGGAGATCATGCTGTGACATCTGACCTGAGCAGAAATGGCCTTAGGGTGAGGGTGACTGGGCATCGGTCTTGCTAAAACTCTGTCACCATAGTAAGGATTGCAGGTGTCCCAGAGGCCCAAATGCTTTGTTTTTTCATAGCTGTTCATGGTACTATGGATGCTGCTCTTTCCATGTATTTATTAAGCATGGGAGAATGTTACTATATAAAGACTTCCAGAAGTTCTTGCTTGTTCCTTTCTTTGATTATCCCTGTAAACATAGTAACACAAAATTTGTACCTTGGTCCTTTGTCACTGCATGAGGTATGTGAAATTCTCACAAGATGGCTGATGATCTATTTACATAGCTAAGTAGTGACAGCAGACTTTAGTTCTGAAGCAACAAGAGTCTACTGTAATTCTTATAATGCCCCTTTAAGAGGTCTTCAAATTTTGGAAAAGTCATGGAGGAAATGCTTATGAGGCAAATGTAGATCTTCATAGGAATCTTGGCATCACAGGAAAAGTCAGTTTGTAAGAGACCTCATGAGGACTCTACTGCAATTTCCTGTTCAGAGCAGGGTCAGCCATCCATGGTCTCTGAGCAGGTTGCTCAGGGCTTGATCCAGCCAGGTCTTAAAACCCTCTAAGGCTAAGCCAATTGCTCTGGTGCCTCAATGTCCTCCAAATGAAAACTTTCTTCTTAAATCCAGACCGAACTTCTCCTGTTTCAATTTCTGCCCATTGTCTCTCCTCCTTCCATTATGTAGCACTCTGAAGAGCTTGGCTTCATCTCTCAAGTGTCCTCTGTGTAGGCAGTGGGAGAAGCTATTGAGTCCCCTCAAAGCCATGTCTTCTCCAGTCTTTACGAGCCACTTATTCTTTCTTCCCAAGATAAGTACTGCAGCTGCTGATTACCCTGCTGACCCTCTGATGGTCTCACTCTATTGATACCTTGCCTGTATCAGAGGGACAAAATCAGATGCTGCATCCTAAGGGCTAAGTAGAATAGAACTCTTGACTTCCTCCTTTACTTTCATTCAGGCAGCTCAGGATGCTGTTGGCCCTGAAACATGTTTCATGTTTCCTTTCAAGATGCAAAATGCCTAGGAAGTTGGCATTCATTGAGCCAGTCTCATCTCTTCTTAGGTGCAATTCCCTTCATACCAGATAAAAAGTGTCTGAGAGTATTTCTTAGCTTTCATTAAATATTCCCGGTATCATATAGCATCTGCAGCATACATCCATTTATTTGCCAGATTAAGTTAGAAGAATTAAAAGTAGGACTGAAAATAAACACTCAACAAAATTACAAACAATACTTAAGAAACATCTTTACTGAAGTAGAATGGGTGGATTTATTATGTCAAAATAAATGAAAAATTGGTAGAGAAAGCCCTAATCTTTTGAAATTATGTTCATTCATTCTGCTCTGAAAACAAATGATAGGATGAAGTTCAAAATCAGAGTAATGCAAACTCCCAGGTGAAAGCTAAAGCTGCAGATGATGTTTCAAGGGTTATGAATTAGATAGTTGCAGTTCATTCAATTAAGGACATGATGCGTACATTACAGATGAACTTGTAGCCTGTGGTAAGAAGACTTGAGCCAGCCAGAAAAAGATTGCATTACTTCTTGTCTCACAGGAAGATCTCTTTTGATGGAGACTACAGGCACTTGGAGGTCAGTGTGGGGCAGCTTGCACAATGTCCTCTTGGCTGTGCCCCAAATCATGGAATGTTTTCCATTGACTTTCACTGCCATAGCTTGCTTAACCTTCACCAGATCCAAGATGAGTAAAGCAGAATTGGAAAAAAAAAAAAAAAAAAAAAAAAAAAAAAGGGAAAAAGAGAAACAGTTCAGATAGAGAAATGTGACCAGATGTTTTGGTGAGAGTGGGATGATCTCTTAAGAATAATGCTCTTTTGTTGCCACAAACATTGAAATACACAAGTTTTCACTGTCCCAGTTGTTTGTTCTTCCCTTCCAGACATATACAGTTCTGAAACTGCCCACTAAGTTTCCTTGCATCATGGGTTTCCATGCCTAACTAGCATGCTTCTGCACAGAGAATTCCTATAGAGTGGCAAGCCTTATAAGTTACTGATGGCATCTCTGATTGAAATTTTTAGGTCTGTTCCCAAGTTATCAGAATGGCAAATCTGATAGAACATCGTACATAATCATGGATTTTCAGAAAATATTTTTGTAAGCTGTTGTTTGTATTTACTCAAATTAAAATTACAAGTTAGCTATATGATCCATAACCAATCAACATTTATATTGTTATTGCTGTTAATAGGAGGCATAGGTCTCATTAATGAAAATGAGTATTACAGACTGGGCATGTATGTATAACCAAAGAAACTTCCGAAAAATGCTTTTCCCTAGGTGTTTTATAATTCTTGACTTAAATCTTGGAATAGTAACAGAGCAAAGTGATTTAGATGAACACTTTTTCCTATTGGAAAGCCCTCAAAGTTGCAAGTTAAGGAAGTAAAAAATATTTTAATAACAACAAATAGAATATGGTGCATGCAGAGTATCCAATTTGACTTATAGAGCAAACTTGACTGAAGAAAAAGAAAAAAAAGCAACAAAAAAACCCTTAAGCTAACCATAAATTAACTCAAGGTGAGGAGACCATTTGGTAAAATAATTCAGCATTCCTAGGGATGCTGTCTGATTCCACTGAAGTGGTTTGGTACCTTCCTTGATGTTGTAGAGATTGCAGTTATTTATGAATAACATGAGAAAAAGCTGGTTCTTGAAATAAGTGACTGACTGCAACTCTGGCTCTTGGCTTTGCTGTTCATCCCACATAGCATGTGTAAAGGGGAGAAACTTACATATGCTTGATGTACATTTCTTGAATGGTGTGTTGGCAATGGATCTTTTCCTTTGGTAGGATTTGGCACATTACTGGACCTGGAGATGGATCAGGTTCTCAAGAGTAATGCGCCAAGCTGCAGTGTGCAGTGTAGCCAAGTTGTATCTTAATCTACCAGCATTTCATTGAAATTAAAAGACAGAGATTTAAGTGCAAGGGGAAAAAATAATTGCACTCAGCTGGGCTTGGGGTGGTGCTGCAGATGGCCATGTGGGTGGAAAAAGAAAGCTAAGTTTTGTTCTCAGGAGGAGGACTAAAAATAAGAGGCAGTGTTGGTGCACCACACCAGTATTAGATAGCCCTTGATTGTATTTCACATCAGATTCCTTCTTCTAGTAGCTTACACCTGCTGCTGTATCCTTGCCCTGTGTTGCTTTCAGCCCTTAGCATGCAGGCTATACTGCCCTACATTCTTCAAAGAGAAATGTAGAGTGAAGAGATCTAAGTCCTGTCTCAAAGTGTACAGGGTGAATATAAAGCAGTCTATCAGGATGCTGGGTGTGTTTCAACTTTTTCTGTTGATGAAAAACACCAGTATACTATCATACACTTTTTGACACTCACCTTGATCATTCTCTTGAAATTTGTCCCTGAAGCATCCCTGAAATTCACCAGATTGGAATTTGCTTCCTATTGACTCAGTTTTCACTTTAAGCTGTAATGTTAAGTCTTTACTTTTTACCAAAACTAGCTTTGCCCATCTCCCCATGAATTTGACTACTACAGAAGTGACTATTTCCGTACGTACATGTACACATAACATTTCTATTTTTGTAATATGTACCCTGTTGCTGTAGTGCTGTGAAGCACCCCAAGTTCACATCACCAGGACTTTGCAGAGTAGTGAATGCCTTCAGGTTCTCAGAGGTTTACGTTACCTGGAGTTTGAGAGAGTTCACACTCACAGGAAACTACTGTTCTCATTTGAAATTTGCTGTGAATCTCCAGCAAATATGCAGAGTAAATATGTTCATAATTGTTTGTACAGCTTCACTGAGTTGGTTTTGTTAGTGTGTACAGTTCTGTGCAGTTAACATGTTACATGATATTACAGTGCCTTGCAATACAGGAGTTGTTTTTCAGAGCTAAATGCCTGCAATGTGCTGTGTTCTCTCAGTCTGCTGTGGCTGAAGGTAAAACTGCCTTTGCTAAAGAGAACGAACCTTTCCATGCACATCTGGAGGATACCATAAGGCTACTTATGGAGAGATGGTCTCTCCATTGTCTTCTGAAGAGGCAGGTTTCCCTCTTCACAGGTATAGCCATTTCTGCATTCAGTAGCTATTTGACAAGGTGTTGTTCCGAGGATAACTGCTAATTAGAGTAGCATAAATTATGATAATGAAGAAGGGCAAGAGAGAAAAAAAGAGCTGAAAAGAAGGGAAATCTTGTGGGAAGAACAAGATCTACTAAGATAAGCAGTTGGGGAAACAGCTCCTAAGGAAACAAAATCTTGATAGACCATGTTAGTGACAGATACATAGATGTGAGAGTAGAAAATATGAGTTGGTATCAAGAACGTGCAGGTCAGACAAGACACTGGGTAGGTGAAGAAATAGGTGAATAAGAGTGAGGGGATATGAAGCAAAAAATGTCTTTCATGCTGTAAGCTTAATAAGGGAAATTGAAATACTTTAATCCTGCAACGTTTGTTTTTGAGGTTACTGTGAACAGGAACTTAGTGTCTTATTGTTGCACTCATGTACAGCCAAAAAAACTCCATCATATGGGCCAAAGGTGTAACAGATGTGTTCAGTTTTCCGCCTTCAGGGATTGTTCTCTGAATGCTAACAGTAGTTAATCTCAAACTGAACATTTCCCCTGCTCAATGAAATAATTAATTGTTCAGATGAATGTGTCTCTACTAAGTTAGCCCTGCAGAGGTTTACACATAGAGTTCCTGCAGAAGCACAAATTACAAGCCGTTTGCAATCTTCATAAATTCAGCATTTAAAAATAGTGATTCTGAAAGACAGTAATTATTTCCACAAAAAAATAAAGCCACATTTTTGTGCAGAATTGAAAGAGCAAAAATTGCAAATAGCAAATTCAACAGATAAAATATTTCCCCTTCTCATGGGACATTTTTATTTATTTTAACTTAATTTGACTGTCAAAAATGAAGTGAAATTTTGTACTGATAACAAGCTTGCAATAGTTCATTTAAAAGTCTAATTTAAACAAAGAATTGGCTGACTAAGATGTGCAGTCTGCATCTGTTTTGAAGACGACTTATGACACTATTATCCCACCGTGATAAGATAAAGTGCCAGATGTGTGCAGGAAAATGTTCCTCACTCCATTTCAGAACTATTATTTCTGTTAGTTGCTATTATATCCTTTTCTGAGGAAGTTTTTGAATAATTATATGTTATCTTTTGAAACAGAGAAGCTTTTCCCCCTTTATGCATACAGGGGTCTTTGAGTTGCACAGGTGCAATTCCCATTTTTTCCAATGACAGAGTTTGGCTCTGTATATACTTTCAACCAATCCAAATATAGCATTTCCCTCCTGGTTTTGAGTTGTGAGTCATGTTATACATTTCCCATTTCTTGACTGCTTTGGCACCCCTCCCCGAAAAGGAGGAAAAGCCTTATAAAGTTTCCTTTGGCCCCCAAAAAGCAGAAACATCTGCTGCTGCAGCCGTGAGCAGTTCGCTGGCTGTGTTCCACAGTGGGAAGATGCAGCTCCACTACCTGGGGAGTAACATGGCCCTTGGGGTGGATGCCAGTCCCCTGGCTGCTATGCACAGGGACAGTCTAGGCTCCAGTGTGCACTTTGCCATCACAGTACTGTCCCAGCGTATGAGACTGCCTGGTGGTGGGAAGGCTTGAGGCACTGAAGTATCACAAGCTCTGAGTCTACACTCCCCTCCTGCGTTTAAAAATGCTGCAAATATATTCTGACTGCATTCTTACTCCATGCTCTTTTCTTCTTTTTTGCCTGCAAAATACTCATTAGGTTGTCTAAAAAAACTAACATGCTTAAGTATTTTTAAGGCTCAAGGGACTGTACAAGAAATCTAATTTTCCAAAAAGAAAATATTGCATTACTGTATTCATCATAGTATTGTCATCATCACAGAATTGTAGGGAGTAATCTCTGGAGATCATTGAGTCCAAGCTCCTTGCTAAAGCAGGTTCCCTACAGCAGGTTGCACAGGAAAGAATCCAAATAGGTTTTGAACATCTCCAGAGAAGGAGACTCCATAACTTCTTTGAGCAGCCTGTTCCAGCACTCCATCATCTCAAAGTAAAAGATCTTTTTGCATGTTTGTATGAATCTTTGATGTTTCAATTTTTGACTATCACCCCTTTTCATATCTCTGGGCACCACTGGCCCCATCCATTTGACTTCCATCCATCAAACATTTATAAGAGTTGAAAAAATTCTCCCTGAGCCTTCTCTTCTCCAGGCTGAGCAGTCACAGGTTTTTCAGCTTTTCCTCCTACAGAAGATGCTCCAGGCCCCTCATCATCTCTGTCACTGTTTGCTGGACTCTTTCTAGGAAATTATTGTCTTTTTTGAACAGGGGAGCCCAGAACGACACAGTATTCCAGATGTGGCCGCACCAGAGTAGTGAGCGAGGATCACCTCCCTCAACCTGCTGGCCACACTCTTTTAATGCACTCCAGGATACTATTGGCCTTCCATGAACCACTGCTGGTTCATGGCCAATCTATTGTCTACTAGGACACTGCATGGGAACTGCTGAGTCACGGCCTGAACCTCTGATTGATCACCTGAGGTGAGCCATGAGTCAGCCAGAGGAGCACAGGTGAAGGCAATTCTCCTGTGACCTATTTAAGAGCTGGCTACCAGTGGGGAAGGATCTCTTCTGGATATTGCTTCTACTGGTGTTTTGTGGATGAGCCCAGGATAATGGTAAGCCTTCCATTTATTCTCTTTTGTTATCATAGTGTGCTTTACCTAACTCTCTTGTTTATTTTGTGATTACAACAGCCTAATGTTCTTTGATTATACAGACACCCACGTCCTTCTCCACAGAACTCCTCTTCAGCAGGTCAGCATATTCACAAAACATTGAATATGAATCAGCCTAATACTTGTGCTCTCTTCTCTTGACTAATTCCCAAACAAGTTACCACATTTCAGGGATCTCACCAACTTTCTGTGAGCGTGCTCTCAGTTTATAGCTGATCCAAACAATGAGTGATTGTTTAACACCCAAAGAAAAAGGATTAAACATTAGTTTATGTTTATGTTTGTTTAGTTTATGTTTGCCAAGAGCATGCACACAGACACCAGGGCTTGTTTGACTTGTGGTAATTTGCTAAGCTACGAATGGGTAAAACTTAATAGAGAACCTGGATCCTCAGAAATGAAGACACCCAGAGTGCTATTTGCCCGCTGTTATGGAGATGATGAAATGACATTCACAAAGAGAGGGAAACAGTCTGAAAGCGTAGGACTGGTTTGGACCTGATGAATTTAGTCTCTCTTCCTCTGCTGTACACTCTTTCCTGTTGGAGGGCTTACAACTGGTTGCCTTTGTCTTTGTTCCACATCACATGAAACAAAGATAATAAATGATATTTCTGTATTTCACATGGATTATTTGGGGGATAAATTCACTGAGTTATGGAAGTTATAAGCAGTAAGAATCAGCTGTCAAAGCCAGGAAACTTTGAAAAATAGTGAAAACCTTGTCAAGAGTACACATTTAGACTAGATTCTAAGGGTAAGAGAAGGAAAAAACAAAGCTTGAGTTTTCTCAGGATCACTGAGCCTGTACATTGTTCATTTGAGTGCACATACAGTATCATCTTATGTATTCCCCTTTCAGAGATGACATGAGTATTAAGAAGAAAATATGAGTAGTGTACTTCTAGCATGTGAATACTGCCAATATGTGATGCATTAAGCTTCATCAAAGTATTTGAGGTCCAAAGACCAAGCTGATATGGAAGCCACATTTGATTTGATTATTAGATGACTTGAAAGATAGATGTAGGTATTAACATAGCACACCTGCAGTTCTTTTCTGTGCACTTTGATCTAGCAGATGATAATTTGTAATGGCACCACCTCAACCCTGCTCCACCTGCAGTTTGTTAGGATGGCAGCCAATGTACATTACAGTTCAATTGCTGGCAACCAAGATGTCACTCAGCAACAAAAAAGAAGTCAATTGTCATTTATCAGCAACCCTTCATCCAGCAAGTGCTGCTTGTGAGGTACCAGTGCTGCCCACTTGTTTCCACATCTGCATTATAAATGTATGTGAGGTTTTCTTCTCTGTCCCTGTCCTTCTCCCTCACAATTCCCAAATGTTTGGCTATTTGAATGTCAGTATTTGGAAGCACTGCGGATATCAGTGGATGTAAGAACAGCTTCTGGCTGTCACAGGGCATGCACCTGCTGTGCAGGAGTGGTACTCTCCTACACTGAAGCTGGCAGAAGCTGCTCAGTGCATTATGAGACAGCTAGGTGGGCTGCTTCCAAGTTCACGGGGCTGGTAGACAGGAGAAGTCAGATTTACATCAGAAAAACAAGAATTTTAACTGCGAGTGACGGTGCTCCAGCTCATTAAGTTGGTCTTAATTCATGGCTTAAAGGTATCTTCCATTAAGACCAAAGATACTTATATATGTCCAGTTTGACCTGCTGTGGGTTTTCCTCTCTGTCACAGACCTTTCTGGAGCCTGTCAGGGAACAAACAAGGGAGGAGGGAACATCAGAAATCCCTTTTGGAGAGTTTTTAGCAGAACACCTGATCTGAGGAAATATTTTGCTTTTGTTTTGCTCAGGTTGAGGCATATGAACATTATTTGGTGAAAGACAAAATCTTTTGGTGAACCCCGGTCTCCTTCATGCTCTCCTTTTTCTGTTGTGACACTGTTGTGTTGTCAGTATCTTCCCTCTTCTTCTTCAGCCTCAAGAAACTAATGAGAAAACATTCATTAATGTAGTGAGAGCAAATGGAGCTCTCCAGCTAAGTCCCTGTACGGGAAGAAAAACCTTTTACCTGTCTGAATGCAGTTGGTACCTTAAACTAAAGCAGAGAATGATGAGGCGAGTCCTGTGCTGACAGGTGTTTCACAGAGCAAGTTCCTCGTTACGGCCTTGATTATATTGGAAGTCCCTTCTTCCTTTTAACATCTTCATTCTTGGTTTCCCGCAAAGACAATGCACACACATCATTCCCAAATGACAGTGTTACAAATTCCTGTCTTACTAAAGATCATAATTGCTGCTTATTCTCCATTTGCACAGAGGATTATTTGGATGTGTTATTCAACTGGATGTAAAACACAAAGGTGAGATCTTTCTAACACTGCCAAGTACAGGCCGTACAAATGCAGAACAAGGAAAAATGCTGCTTGAGACAGTTCTTTATTTCACATACAATGCACTCACAGAATATGATAAAAGAGAGTTGTATATGGTTAGGGTGTATGTTGCATTATGCCCTGTAAGCGATACTACCACTACTACTCACACAACAGTACCGGTCTTTATGCATTTCCCTCATCTTTGCTTCTCTCTCTCCTTCTTTCTGTTTGCCTTCAAGGACTGTCTCTGATTAGGAAAATGGTATGTCTGCAAACCAGGTAATAGACATCCTTAAAAGGTAAAACAGACTCAGATGAAGGATAAGTTTACTAAGGTTGCAAAAGCAGTTATAACATCAATGTAGTTGATTTCATGGAAGGTCCCTGAGGAAATAATTTCCTGTATATATAGCTACAGTGCAGAGCAAATTCAGAAGGAGAGTTATAAATGCCAGTCACATCCTGGAGACATAGTTGATCCATAATCTAAGATGAATTTCAAACTTTTCTGGATGTTGAACCTTTTTGACTTTTTTCTTCACTCCCTAGCTGGCTGTGACATGGTCATGCTTCAGAGAAATAAGCTTAAAGCCTCTTCTTTTCAGATGTTATATTAATATTGATCTGCATGTCTACTGTTATATTGATAGAATGACAGGCTTAATGGCAAACATCTAACTTGGGAAATGTTTGTAAATTTTCCTCATTTCAAAATCAAGCTCAATACTCCTTGTTGTTCATGTGTGCGTTTTACTGGGAGAGAACTTTCTTTTCTCTTCTGTCAAGCTCACTGCAGTACCATAGCTCTTAAAAATCAGTTTTAGAAAATTGAAATTTAAAAATCCTGTATTACAAAGACTTAGTTTCACAAGAGCTCTTTATAGAGACACTATGAAACTTCGTTGTTGCTCTTCTTTTGCTTTAGCAAAAGGACCATCATAGCCATGTCCACCCAGCCCCACTCAGTGGCATGGGGTATCAGTAGGGCCAGGCCACTGTGTTTTCTCCACTACAGTCAATACTTCAGAGGCTGAATTCACAAGGCTTGGTGATACGTTGCAAAGATAACCAAGTCCAACTTCTCTGTGTTGAGGCTCCACTTTAAATGTCGTTGAATGAGCCCAGGTTTGTGAACCATGATGGGTGCTCTGATCGTAGGCTTCTCTTGTGGAAGAGCTTGTCTGGCCTTGGTCACCACGTGCAGTTTCAAGCTCTGTGCTGTGTAAAGTGTACAGGGCAAGGTGGCAGGCTGAATATGTCCGTTCTCTGGTTGGGTGAATTGCCCTTGCATGGCTTTTTGTGTTTTGGGAAATGAGCTTTTGGCCATATTCAAATCAGTATCTGAATGTTACCAATTTGCATCTAGTCACGCAAAATATGTGTTGTCTCAGGATGCTTAATCTTTCCTGTCTTGCTGCAGTGGGACCTCCCATAGATTTTTTCACATCGTTTGGGTAGATGAAGTTGACATACTGCAGCTGTGCTTTAGATAAGAAATAAAATGGGCCTCCTTATGTTTGGCCTTCACTCTCTCCTTACACATGCGATCAATACAAGCAATGTATGTGTATGTACAAGGGCCAACATTCTCTCTTCTGAAAAATGTAGAGGTGAAGTCCATGTGATTGGCTAAATCACAGTATCTGTGCGAGAGAATGCAAGACAGTGAAGAAAAGAGCAATGGTGGTTGTACACCTGAGTGCTGAAATTTCCCGACATCCCATCTGTCACTGTTCCTTCTGAAACACCAATTTTATGTGTTTATCTTAAATAGCAAGGTATTTTGTGCACTGGGTTCGCAAAGGATTTATTTATACTGAACCAGGAGTGATGTGAAAACCTTGTCAGGTTTTCAGGGCCTTTAACCCTGAGTGCTCCTGTCTGTCCCCATCCTGCACACAAATTCTGGTCATGAGACCAAAGCTGCACTGAGGTGATGCCTTAAGGGGTGACAGAGCAATGTGGGGCTTTGTGTAAGTTCACACAGAACCTTGCATTGACTTCCTGTGAGGGGAACATTGTGCTGTTGGTGCAGTCCCACCCAGTGAGGATGGGGAGCTATGAGGGACCAGGTGTGCACAGGTGGTATTGCTGGAAGATTTGGCTGTGTGCCTCAGCAATGAACCATTGCACTGCCCTTCTGGTAGGTCATGACAACCCTGACTGGTGTGTGGTGATGAGTGGCAAGGAATTGTAGTGGCTGAGTTCTTATTATTGGCTAAAATTCTATTATTCAGAAAAAGGAAATAATATTTCTTCAATCATATTAAATAATGTAGTGGTTCCCTTTTTTTCTTTCTTTTTTTTTTTTTTTTAAAGGAGACTGTTTAAAGGATCACTGAATTTGTAATTTCCCTTGCTTTTGAGCCATGTAGGTCTGAAACAGAAGGCAGAGAATCTAAAACACGCACAGACTTATAGTCAGGAAAACTATAGCTAAGTATTATGAGGACATCTCAGTCCTTCAGTCAGCATGCATTGTTAAATTAACAACAGTTGATAATGTCCTTCAGGAAGGACATTTCTTCATTCCCCCAGCAGTAAGATATATGACACCACCAGTGATGAATTCCTGGGGATGTGGAAGAGCAGAATGCCCTTGTATCCTGTTCTCCAACGTCCTCAGGCTCTGTGCATGTGTCATTGTCGAGGCAAACCTGAAGATACCTCATGGCTTTGTTTTCTCCTTAAGAATTTAAATGACAGAAAGAATCTAAAGCAATTCCTCAGCTCCACACATGGATCCATATTTGACAGAGCAGAAGGTAATCAAGTTAACGCGCGTAGGGTGCATCCAAAATAGCATAGCCCCACAGCATAGTGGTACCCACTATCAGGAAATGCTGTTTAATCATATAAAAATCTTGACTGCTTCTGACAGCCACCTGGTGGTGTGTATGCCATTGCCAGAACAAAATATGAACCGAAAAAGATGATCTCATGCTAAGTCCTGCACAGGATTATGTGTTGTCTGCTTATACTTTTTTTAAAGAGAACAGCACACTATTTACTGCTAAGCAGGAGTATTCCAGACCTTGTGCTACAATTGAAACTGAGCTAGTATCACCTGCCTTGCTTCTGTTTACAGAATTCCAATTCCATAAGCACCTCCCATTCAAGAAACTTCTCAGATAACTTCACAAAAAAGAATTGTTTTTGTTTGTTTGTTTAAGTTTCAGTGGGACTGAAACAGCCTGTGAAGCCATTTCATTTCCAAATACTGTTTTGGCTACATTTTACAATGTACTTCTGCTTCTGTTTAAAGCCAACGCAGTGGAGTGGCTAGAAGTCCTCGAAGGGCCTCTTATATCTAGGGTCACATCAGCACCATTGCCAACAGCAGTAATAAAACAAGCACAAAGCATTCAATTATTCTGTTATGTGAATGCTTCTGAAAGGAGTGAGCCCTGTGCAAATTTCTCTCCTCTAAAAAATAAGTGGAAACTTAGGATATAAAAGGGCTTTCCTAGAATAGTTCCAGCAATTAGCAAGCTGTGCTAAAGGACTTAAAACTCTCAATTTGTAAGTCACAATTTTAACTGCAAAGAGATTCAGTTTTTTTAGCATTTTATTGCATGGATTGCCTGTATCATTTTATTTGATATGGCTTATCTGTCTGTAAGTAGTTTAACTGCAGGTTACACCTGAAACATTTTTTTTAAGATCTTCGTTATATGGCACTTTTAAGTATCTTCCACAGAGTTGTTCAAGAGATGTTCTCAGATTCAGTAAAAGCAGGCATGTCCAGTCCACAGCCAGCCTGTATGTAGTCTGGCATGGCTGGTAATGCGGCCTCACCCTGCTCTGCAAGAGGCTCCAGGTGTGCACCCATCGCTCAGCAATAACCAAACTCCAGTGCTCTACTAATGCAGTGTTGACTGAACCTGAGACATGGTGGGGGCAGTGTAGTACTGACTCAAGTGATGGCAAATAGTTGAATGCATATTGATACACTGGCTAAACACAGGGCTCTGAACAGCAAAGAATACGTAGCTATGCTTTCTGGTTTGAAAAAGGAGTTTGAGAATAGGTTTCATGATTGTTTAAAAAAAAAAAAAATCATCAATTTATGTTTGCGGAACCACTTTCCATTGATATAAATACATTACCTTCAAGTTTTCAAATGGAATTCAAATGGAATTACAACTCTATAGAGTTGTAATCAAATATTCAATTCAAAAATCTGTTTGTCTCTTTACCAGACTTTCATAATCTCTATCTTACCAGAGAGAAATATCTTTCACTTTACAACCACACCTTATTTGCGTCATCATTTTTTGGCAGAATATGCATTTGTGAACACTTACTGTCAAGGATGAAGCACAGGAAGAGTAAAATTTCATCAATAATCTCTGACAAAAACCTTGACAGCTCACTGAGAATGGCAACTGCTACCATCAATCGACACTGTTGTATTAGTTTAAAAAAAAATAAGTTCAAATATCCCACTAGTTTTATGTTTTTGTTGCTTTTTTTAAACAAAATTAAAATAAGTTTTGTTATTAATATAGATTACCAATACTATGTTTTTTTCAATGAGAGCTGTCCCGAAAATAACATCTCCTGTTTTATTATGTTGGCCCATGATGTCAGAGGTGGGTTTTGGTGCTATGACACTAGAGGCTGAACCTTCCCACCGTTATGCCATTACATGTTGTTGCCATGTGACAGATAGCAGCAGAGGGGCAGTCTGACAGAATGGTGTCTGACAAGGAAGTGTGCTCACAAAGCAAAGGTGTGTCACTGAATTCTCTCATGCAGAAAAAACAGCATCCACTGACATTCATTGACACTTGCTGAACATTGATGGAGATCAAACAAGATGGAGACGAGCAGCCTCTTGTTCATTGCTAGCAAAGATGCGTAGCTAGTGATGGCGACTATGTTGAAAAATAGCATTTTGTCTGAGAATTTGCGCTATCATGTTATGTTATGTTCTTTGTATCTGCTGAAGTTTCCATGGAAATAAACAGGAGGCATTACTTTCCAAGCAACATATGTATCTGCAGCCCAAGACAATTCCTATTCTCTCAATGGTGGCAAGGTAAGACAAAAGGTTGGACACACATGAGTATAAGCATATACATACAACACATCTGTTTTAAGAAGGAGACTGATTCAAAATGTACTGCTATTTTTAAGCATGCATTTGTGACCTATCTTATTTGACTAAATCATTTGTGATTTGTCAGGAATGTGTGAGGGATATGTATCATGAGAGATTTTCTGACTTACCCTCTTTCAAAGATGTAAAGCAGAAGAAAGTCTCATCTTAAATCTCTATTGAAAAGCAATCAAACTTTGTCTGATAAGAAATATAAAATGAAAATTTCTTTCTCAGTTTATAAAGAGCTTTATCTTATACTCAGTGAACCCAGAGTAACTGATCAAGTGTTTTCAGAAATGTCTGGGCTGGGACCCAGATATCCCAGATCTCCTGACACATCTACCTGTCTTCTCTTACACTTCAGCTCTAAATTAGGTGCATAGGGTCTCAATATGATGCAGGAAACTTAAGGATCTTTGGGAAAGGTTCTCTGGAAGTTAAGCAGAAGCTACCTCTGTTAGCCTGGAGTGAAGCGCTGGGTTTTTTTTCTCCTCTATGTTGAAGAGTGTATGCAGTTAAATGAATACGGGCAGCATGCTCTTCTTTCTACTGTCCTCATAAAGGAAGAAAAGGTGGAGAAAAACAATGTGTCTGTTGTCTTGTCCCACTCAGTGTGTTGTGAGAGGGGTGAGTCTTTTTTATTTGCTCTGAGTGAGGGATTTCCCTGGTCTGCAAGCCCCCTCAATGGTAAGAGTTGCAGTAACATCACTGCAACTCAGTCATTCTAATGGGCCAGGGAACACAATAGGATTAAACAATCAAACAGTTTATTCAATATATTATCCGCAGTACTTTACAACAGGAGCTAAGTGAAACAACAAGTTGGGCAAATCTGATAACAGTAAAAACTATGTGAAAGAGCAATGAAATCACGTGAAACAGCAAATCTAGGAAAAAAAATAATTTTGTTTTTGAAGTTTTTCTTCAAAAGAACATAGAGCTTATTTTATCTTCAGTTTCAAAGGTTCTATATAGGAAGGAAGCTGTGTCACTGGATTTGTCTGACAGGAAAAATGAATGACTAGGAGTTTAAAAGTAGGTAAATGTAAAGTAAAATTAACTAACTGAATAAACACCAAAAACCCTCAGACTTTAGCAGACACAAGATCATTATTTGAAAACTAACTAGATGTCACTTGCAGGTAGCTGTCACTGTCCTGTCTCAAGTTTACATAAAAAGCTGACTATGGTGATGCTGATGCCCATGGCATATTATTTGTGAGCATTACTGCCAGGGCACTGGGTGATTCTACGTAACTGACCAATTATGTCATTTCCAAGTTGGCTGAATAAAACTGCAGAAAATGCATTGTCAGGAACCTCTTTGACCAGCAGTAAGTGAGACCATTAAGCAGTAAGAATCTCAGCCAGAAACGTCCATCTCATTTTATTTGATCATTTCAGTGATTTACCATTTCCTTGACTGAATTTTATGGCAACTTTGTCTTTGGTGTTCAAGTTTTTCTAATTAACTTTTTAAAATATTTTTAAATGTGTTAGTTACTATTTTTTACTATTTCTCATTCAAAGGAAATCTGAATACAAGCTGCCTTTCCCAATGTTCACTTTGTCAAATCAATGAAGATCATTGAACTAAGAGTGTCTTTTGTAATTTATAATTATAGTATTATCTTCTTCCTGAGGAAGCCAACCAAAGGAAACATGATGTGATTCACTTCAGCTCATAGCATTTCTGAAAGTCATGAAAACGTTAAGGGGCAGTCATATTTTTAAAGTCACAGAAGTGGGAATTGGACTTCAGACTCTAGAAGGTCTTACTGTTTGCTTGCATCATTCTTGACTTTTTAACATTAACATCTTGATAACTGATATATATCAAAAGCACTATGTAGTTTTGGGGAATTAGTTATGTGCAAAGCAAATTGGCATCTTGTTAGGAAAATTGTTATGTACAGCAAAATTCAAGGTTCTAATTCAGTCACAGATTTGTGTAGTCTCAGTGAAAGAAAATGTAAAATTATAAAATCTAAAACATGGTTTTGGAAGAAAATTGCTTTAGATTTAGGGTTGAAAAAGATTTATTGTCATCCAACTTTTCTTTTGGAAATTACAGAGACCATCAGTTTCCTTATGTTTTGTTCATTTGTTTTTATCTGAAAGCTTCAGAGGGCCTCATCTATGAGAAATAGAAGATAACTTGCTTTTTCCCAGAGGTGGGGAGTCAATACTTTTGAAAGACAAAACTTTTTCAAGACCAGTAGCTTTTATTTTGTAAATTTTATATTCAATCATTCAGGTAAGTTAAGGAGGAAAAAAATGTTAGGTGATGTATCCTATGGCCAGGAATGGGTCAAGGAAGCAGAAGTTCAAGACAGAGCATTTTGAGTAGGGGGAGAGGATAGACAGCAGAACAGACTCTGGCAAACAAAAACAAAGTAAATAAAAGACAAAGCACCTTGTGCAGCAATGATGAAGGTTTCAAATTTTTCCCATTCTCAGGGAAATTCTGACAGTAGTTGAGGAGCAGAGGCTGGAAATAGCAGGTGCAAAACTGAAATCTAACTAGTGTGAGTACTCTTAGCAGAGGGTTTAGTCCCAGTTTGCTTTCACAACCTTTCTGGCATGATGAGACAGTCAGACTTTGCCTCACTAACGCAGTATCTGTGCCTGGAGGGATTAGGACCATGTGTCCATTTTTGTATTGCTGTTCATTTCATGTGTTGACAGGCTGCCATATGCCCTGAGGATTTTTCTTCCATCTCTTTTCTTCCCTAGTTGAAGAATTTTTCTTCCACACCTCTGTGTGAGAAATCACTTTTGCTCACCAAAATAAATAACATCTCAGTGAATTAAGGAAAAAATGGATAGCAAGTTTCTAAAGAGAAAGATCTTTCAATTTCTTGGATTTGATCTACTGGAATCTACTCTTTGTGTCTTTATTGGTGGATCCCATCTGATCAGTTATTCATGTGATTTGAAAGTTGGTAGTATGTCTGTTTGCTTTGTAGCAATAGCTTTCTCATGACAAACCTTTTCGAGTGTCTAGTGCGCTAGCATACTGATGCCTTTTATTCTGGCCTCTTGGTAGAGCTTAGTCTAGTTAACTCCAAAGGGGTGAACGAAAGCAGAAGAACAGGACAGAGATGGAGAAGCAAAAAAAAGGGTAAGGGAAAAACAAGAGAATAAGCTGTAAGTCTTAGTCTACAGCGGGAACAGATTTTGTTCCAGCTGTTAAGGAGGCAAATGTAGAAATCAGTGCAGCTGCTGAGCCTGTAAAGCAAAGATTTCTGAGGAAGAAATTGATTATTCCTCTCAGCAGGACTATTTGGATGTCGATTTGTCCAGTGATTAAGCTAATAACACAGCTGATGCCCATGGAGGTACATACTCTTCTATTTCCTCACAACAGTTAACTCATCCCTGGGAATTCATATCTGCATTGGCCAAAAAGCAAAGTGTCTTACAATAGAAAATTCAAATATCCCTTAAAGTGGAGTCACTCACAGCAAGATAATAGACATGCTAAAACTCTAAGAGTCTTAAACTAAGAGTTTACAGTGAAAAAATCTTGAATTACCATCTTGAAGGAATTCAAATGGCTTGACAAATGTGTTGTCTTTTAGTAGTTAAATAGTAGTTAAATACTAGAAACCCCTGAATTGTACATGAAAATTTATTTCTTTGGAAAGGACGTTTTCATTGCTCACTCCATTTCATTTTCCAGAATTAACACTTAAGAAAGGGGTCAAGAAATTTTATTCCCGCTAAGAGGGATAAAGAATTGCTTAGTTTATTACTCTGACCTCTGTGCAACTGATATCTCAAGCTAAAGTTCATCCTAAGTCATAGAAACTATATGTATTGTTATAAGAAAGAAAATGACGCAGAAAGCTTCATTAGTTATTAATTAAAATGATCATCAACATAATAAAGAGAAAATCTAAATATTTTGTCTGGAATTTATGCATGCAGAAGAAATTATTTACCACCCTTCCTCAAAACTAAATCAGTGACTGCTCTGGAAGGGTGAAATAGATTTATTGCTGAAATGCTTTTCAGAATGTGATGCTTAACAATACATTTTCAGTGAATCTTCTGATATCTGGGGTATGGGATTTCCTGCAGTGAGAGCATGGTGTGGAGGTAGCTATAAGATTGTTGTAGCTATAAGAAGGTTGTAGGGTGCCTGGAGATGGATTGTCTTCATGCTCAGGGCTCCTGAGCTGACTGCCTTTAGCAAGTAAAAATGTTCATGAAGTTGCATATAGCTTTAACTCTGTAACCAAACTACTGCCTATAGATTCCTTAGTGACTTCAGCAAATGTGATTGGTAAATTGGAACCAAATTGCATTGCATGCAATTTATTTGACATTTTGTGGTGTTTTTTCTTTTTTTTTTTTTTTTTTTTTTTTTTTTTAACCATTACTGGACACCTGGCTTTCTTTTCTTTGGGTATGTTTTTCTTCTCTAAAGCCTTTTTAATATTTTAGATTAGATCAGGATGAATGATGTTTGTTTACCATATAAAGTCACATCCTTTCCTTGCAAAATCAGTCATTTTCAAATCCAAGAGCAATTTACACAAAATTTTAGTTTTATTGGTCTTAAATGGCAAGATATAATTTCAGAAACAGAGAAGCCTTCAAGAAAACAAGAATTCTCTTATGCATCTATCCCTAGTACTAAGTAGTCAGCTGGGGAAGAAAAGGAGGAAATAAGCAGCTGATATTAATCTAAGTAGATGATTTTGCCAAAACAACCCATGAGACATCAGCTACTCTTTCTTGAGAAATGAAGCAATCTTTCTCTGTGATGTTTCAACAACTTTTTTGCAAATGAAATGCTTTTCAGATTCCAGAGTAGTTCCTTGAAAATAACTGCCTAGCTCGCAGACAATAGAAAACAGAGAGATTGGGAAAGATCAGTGCTTGTGTTGCTTTTTTTTTTATGGAAAAACTCAGGGTCATTCATTCTAAAAATTTTCCGAAACAGACTCCAAATGCAAAGAAATAGAGAGTCACATGCACCATCCTCCAACATGAGGGAATCTTACTGGAGAAACAATCTCAAGAAAGAGTGTTAAAAATACATAACTCATGCAAATATAGTAAGTGGTCTATCTTCTTTGTGCTTTGGGATAATAAAAGACACTTTAATTAAAAATACACAGTAAGCGTAGCAGTATGAACTGTAGCAGCATGGACATTGATATAAGAAAGACCATTTGTTAAAGTGAGAATATGAAAACAGGAATGAAAGATCTCACTGCACAGAAAGGTTTTATTTAGCTTTGTTGAGAATCATGAGGTGGTAATTAATGGGAGTTGGGTAAATCTAAGAGAAAAAAAGAAGAAATTACACTATGGGATGTGTTTGGTGGAAGTGAGTGGAGAAAGGCCTCCAGCAACAGTGGGGCCAGAGAAGATGCTGTTTGGGGGCTCTTTAGGGGAAATAGAGGAGATGTTAGAAGCATTTTAAAAAAACAAACAAAAAAAAAAACAACCCACCAAGCAGTGGAAAAGCTGTGCTAAAAGTCATTGGCTAGAGACAACGAAAAGACCCTGAGCAGTAATATTCAATCACCTAAGGAGGTGTAAACAGTGGGGGGATTAATAAAAAATATGGGAATCTTCACTGCTAGAGGATGAAGAAATGAGTATACACCAAAACACATGGTGCAAGGGCATATCAAGGGGAAAATAAACATGATTCAGGAATAAGTTCAGCTGAGAGTTTTTTGACAAGATCCTTTTAAATCTCATGCTTTTAATGGAACGTGTCAGTAAGGACAAATTGCTATCAGAAAAGTATAGTTTGGGACAAAATTAGAGAAACTTTAGAGATTAGTCCCAAAATATCTTACATCATTCCAGAGGAAATGCTGATTTAAGATGTAAGAGGATAAGAGAATAGGAAATCAATATGGTATGTGTGAACCTCATGTTTACTATGAAAGCTTGACAAAGTCTGCACAGTGTGTAGTTCTGAAAACACAGTAATGTTACCTATGGGAAAACTGTCTTGCTGCATCATCACGTGGAGCACAGGAGTACTTCTCATTTGTTGTGAGACGAGCACAGAAAACTTTCAGTCTGAAGTGTTCTTTATTTCATTTCTGTAGATTAATTCATGTAGAATTGCATAGTGCTTACTAGAAGTTTCTAGTAAGTTCTATCACAATATAAGTAAATGTGTAATAGAATACAAGTTAGAGCTGCTTTTCATAGTATGGATTTTTTTTTAAATTTTATTTTTTTTGTACTCCAGGAAAAACGAAAATGAAAACATCCACCCCAAAATGGAATGTAATCACTCTTTAGTCTTCGGAATGAACATTTAGTACTTTTAATTTTTGTAATATCTACCAAGCAATCCATCTGAACCAATGTATCGTTCTAACTATCCAAAATGTCAAGAATTATATTTGAAAACGCAGCTTTTTTTTTTTTTTTTGCTTTTTTAAATTCTAAATATGTCATAGTCTCCATATTCATATGTCTGTACTTCCTGTGTATAGATGATGGGATTGATAGAAGAATTTATTGTTATTATAAAAGAGATAAATTTTTAACATCAATAAATCTCACTCTAAATCCTAAAATTTCAGCTCAACATCACTAATCAAATTTAATGGAAGTAATTAAAAGGAGAGAGTATTTAATAAGGTTCTCTAACGAAGGAACTGGAGTGCCTAGTCTCAGTAAGATGCTTGCTGAGGGCTTAGAAGGTATAAAAAACATTTCTGTATTTTCTTTTGAAACCTTGAAAAATTGAGGAGACTGCAAGGAGCTTAAGAATATGAATTTGATTAAATTCTTAATTGTCTCCCTTCTTCATTCTTTTTCCTTGTCTCTTATCTCCTAGTGCTTGGTGTAACTTTAAAATCTTACTGAGATAGATGTAATGAAGATAAAAACCTTAATGTATGCAATTGTTATTGACTCTTGAATCTTCCCTTTCTTCCATCCCCTCTGCTGTTATGCACGTGTTCCACAGCTCGATTGTGGAAGAAAAAATATTATGGTAAACTTAATGATTTAAAATAAAGTAAATCGGAAATTGAATTGGATGTATAGGACAATCACGTACCTTTCAATTGCAATCTTGTATTTTACAACAGCGGTACTCATGCTAAGGGAATAAAAATTGAAAATAAACTGTCTGGAATTACTTTTCTGCCATGGAGATGTGTAGACACTCAACTAAACAACTCTTATTTCTACATATCTTCAGAGTAAACAGTAGACTTTTGTTACCACCTTGAATTGAAAGAAGTCTGCATCAGAAATATCAGAATGATATCACACTCCATGTATGTATTATTATGTTTTGTTTGCTTGGTTCAGTGTAGGAGTATTCAGTACTTGGGGAAAAAAAAAATGTATGGTTGAAATATTTCTGCAAGTCATTTTAACATTGATATTGTGACATGTTTAGAAACTTCAGCCTTAGAGAAGGCTCTTGTATCCCAAGCATAATAGTTTATTATTCTCAATATGTTCTGTAAATAGCTTAAAATACAAAATTCTTGTAAACTGAATCAATGGAGTTACCTTTAGAAACACAATCTGGCAACTTTTTCATCCTTCCTACTTTCCCTCTCTACCGGATCTTTAAAAAAACTATTGTAGGTTTAGCTGAATCAGTTTATTTCAATGTAAATGCATTTGAAGCAAAAGAGAAATAATAGCTCATTTTTGTGTTTCATTCTTTGTATAAATTGGGATTATTCTGCTGAAATCTACAATTGCTTTGAAATTGATAGCAGAGAGTATAAAAAACTAGGCTTGTTCTTTCAGTCATGCACTTACTTGTTTTCATTCCCCTTTCTTAAATTGATATTGCTGATGGTCTTTTCTGTGGGTCACTGTAGAATGATGCACAGGGCATTTTTCCTGCATTTTGGTACTGATTGTCAGTCACAACTGCTTCATGGTCTCTTCATCCCCTTAGGTGAGCTGCTGGTTTTTTGGGGCTTTTTGTCCCAGTAAATTTTCAGTATCTCGAATGGTTGGAAACAATGATCTAGAACAATAAATTAACATTTGACTTTTCTGTTGCTCATGTAGTGCATTGTATCCTACTCTAGCAAACTGATTGTGCAAATGTGTTTAGTGTGAGTCTAAATTTCTACTTAAAAATTTTTCAAGATAAATTTTCTTTCTATTCAATGTTTTAACAAGACCACTATCTCTGGTCTTTCTGTATTACTTTACCTACCCCACCACTTCACATCACTTCACTTAACTATTGGATTTCCCAAGTCGCTGCTCATTTTCATTTGCTCAATAGCTGCATTTTGCAATGTAGGCTGCTGCTTTGTTCTGCCCACGTTTGATGATAACAACTCTGATAGCCCTACTTTCCCCATTCTCATGATCATAGCACAGATTACTCTTCCAGAGGTAACTAATAAAAGGAGGAAAGACGGCAGTTTGTACCAGGAAATGGATATTACTGAAATTTGGTTGTGTGAATACAAGAAGCATATTAGTTTTGTCTGAAAATAAATTTTCATGCCTTAAATGTTGCAGAAATAATTGATTATTAGTTCAGTATCAGCAAGGTAAATAGTAATCATTATCAACTCCACTAACCTCTCAGGACTGAGAAAACTTTTGACATTTTTATCACAGTAAATATCCAAGTTTACCGATTGTTCCATAGATTAAATGGATAGTCTACTCTGATCGATAGATTAGGAATGGATACATACACTAAAGGTAAAAAAAAAAAAAAAACAACAAAAAAAACTCAGAATACTTAGCTTCAGTGCCTGTATGAGCTTCCTTGAGCACAAACATTTTATATTATTGTGTTCCTCCTTCACCCAAAACTGATTTGCTGTAGTAAGTGTAGTAAGGAATCATTTGTTAATATAATTGTCAATTTCAGGCAGCATTTAGTGCATCAGTTCTCTTAGACGATAGACTAAACTCTTCCTCTTGCTCTTTTCAACCAGTGTATGAACATCAAATCCTTCATATCACATTAGATACCTGAGACTGCTTGGTTTTAGTGTTCTCTGGGATCACACTTACTTTGCATGCACTGCTGACATTTAAATATCAGCCAGATGTTGCTGTAATTTTATTTTCAACTCTGCTGGCCAAATTGTATGAGTCACTCCATGCTGATCAGGTTCATGCAACTTGCTTGTAGAATCTTTCAGGCAAAAATTATCATCTTATGATGATCTTCCTACCTCTCCCCAGTGATTCCATTTTAATGTATTCTGCTTTATAAAGGAAATCGAGGTCTCGAGGTTTGATTAATTGCAGTCACAAATTATGCAATAAACTGCAGTAAGTTTATATATACAGAAGGATGAATCCATTCTCCAGTCTTATAAATACTAAAACCTTCAAATGGAGCCGGTTCTCATTCATTTTGAAGTCTTTTTTTAATAGCAATCAGAATCCCTACTTTGAGGATGACTTCTCATATTCGGCACAATCTATACTTGTTCTTGTACTTATATGTAAACTGACACAGGTAAATTGGTCACAAAGTAATGGCTTTAATTGTGCTGAGGGAGGTTCATGCTGCGTATTAGGAAAAATTTCTTCTCTGAAAGAGTGGTGAGGTGTTGGAACGGGCTGCCCATTGAGGTGGTGGAGCCAGCGTCCCCGGAGGTATTCAAGAACCATGTAGATGTGGCACTGAGTGATGTGGTTAATAGGCATGATGATTGGACTGGGTAATCTCAGTGTTTTTTTCCAACCATACTACAATTCTATGTAACAGTTCTGCTCTACTAAATTCTAAAAAATTCTATTTCATTCTCAATTTGTTGGGCTACAAAAAAAGAGAGAATCATTTTGCAATAACTGAAGAGGAAGTATAAAACAGCTGCAGAGCAACGGATGTATTTAAAAATGAGACAGTGTTCAAAAAATGTACATATTTTTTCTTCTGGCTATAAATCCATTTCTTGTTTAGTTTCAATGGCATGATCACTCTGTATTTTATTCTTTGAGATTAAGAGATTCTCTGTACATTAAATGATAAATTAAGATGGAGACTTGGAGAGGTGGAGGGTTGTGTTTTTCTTCTTTTATTTTGATTCCCTTTCCCAGCCACCTAAGAGTACAGAATTAGAGGCTGTAAGAGGCAGTAATTCTTATCTAAATACAGAGTTTAAAACCCTCACTTTATTTTGGACCCCTTGAAATATGGTTAATTTCACCAACCTATGCTTCCAGGTCTGCCCCAGATGTCCTCCTGTTGCCGTTCTGGATTCCAGCTGAGCAAAAATTACCCATCTGGCTGTTAGAAAATCTGATTTCCTTCCCACCTGCCTGAGTATCCTCAATGCAAAGCACCTGATAAGTGCTGAACATGCTGACCCCAACTAGATTGATGTCAGGATGCAAAATAATTTGTGTGGAGACAAGGTTTTATTCCTGCTGTGAAATGAATAGGATTTGGAAATTAAGTAAATGAGGAATGAAAATTTCATCCTTTTCTCCATTACTCATAAAGGGATTCATACTACGTGTAAGGCTTTGAATGAAATCACTCTTCATCAATTTTCAGTTTGAAATGATCAATCTGATACAACTGCTCAATGGCTACTGTATTAGGTGAGATAACTGGGTGGAAATTAGGCCATATTTTCATCTAGAAAGAAAATCCTAATTTTACTGTGATTTTTATTTTACGCAATTTTCTGATTTCACTGTGTTGATTTAGAGACATAGATAAATAGTGTATACAGTTTAAAAATATTGTATATGCTGAACTATATGCCTTGAAGTCCTCATCTATTAGTGAACTTAGTGTCCATGCAGATTAGATGGAATGTTATAAATGTATAGAGTGACCAGTAGGTGACTCTTATCTTATGTAGGATGGGTCAAAGCCTCTATACCTCTGCCTCACAGCATTGTATTAACTGAAGTACATTATTTTTTCCTCCTCTCCTGCTGCAGATAAATGTGGATTTTCTGTGCACATTTCTGAAGAACGAAAACAACTGTTTAATAACCCTTTTTCTTTTTTCAATGAGCATTCAACCAAGAAGAGTTGAAAGCCTTCATTCTTGATGAATAATATATTGTTTTTTCTGGCCATTCTTGGGGAACTTCCTGAAGTGGGAATATCTAACATAAAGGGGAAAAGCAGTACCTTGGTATAACTTAATCTTCAAGGTCTAATAACAATAATCTTGAGCCTTTATGCTATCTGTGTTAGAAGGAGTATTGGGCCAAATGAGTTTTCTCCTGTACCTACCACCATATGGAAATGCTTTTTGTGAAAGCGTTCCTTGAGGGTTTAGATAGCAGAGGAAATGATTTTCATGATTGTTTTAAGACTTCATAAGGATCCAGATAAATTCTTTGCTTCACCCACAACTGACAGCTATTATAAGAGATCGTACTGACTGGAAATTCAAATTTTCTGTTGAATATCAACGTCATCCTTATTTAACTCTGGAAAGTGGGGTTAAATAAAAGGCTATGGTTAAAGTCTGTGGCAACTAAAAACATTATTGCCTGAGATGCTGCTGTGAAGAGCTGAGGGTTTCTAGGCACACAGCCAGTGCTTCTTCCCCCTTATTTAACAAACTGGACTCTAGAGATGTTAATAATTTCAAGTGGCAGATTATAGTATGCAGTGGTGGTGAGGATATTAGGTAAGTCTGTTTTAAGTAGTTTTGGAGGGTGTTTTATTCTTCCTAACATTTTTCAGGCCCAGATTTAAATTCCCAGAGTTCTAATCCAGAAGGGACTACTACATCAATTTGATTGAACTCCTGTTTGCCACAGGCCATTACGCTTAACACAGTTAATTGCATGTTGAGCTTAGCAACTTGTGTTGGCCTAGAGCATAATTTCCAGAGAGGTATGAGCTTGTGATTTGAAGTTATAGCACTGTTTCTCTCAGTGGTCTATTCTGATGTTTTACATGATATACTTTCGAGTACATGGATCGAGTTGCTTTGTATTTCTTTTAATTGCCAGTTATTGTTTCTTTTATGTCAATTGTTAACTTTATTAAATAATCCTGAATGCTAAATTTCTTTAATTGTCTACTTATAAGTTTTAGCAGAGATGAACATACTAATCTCTTTAATTGTCTTGCAATCCAGCACTTCCAATAGCTATAAAGTAATTTTGTATCTCTCAAAACTTTCTCTGTTTTCAACACATTTTAAGCCTTTTCTTTACTCTCAAAGAACTTTGTCAAGAATGCAGATCACCACGTGTGGTATAATCTACAAATGTAATCGGTGATCACATTTAAACCAATCCATTGGTAATCGAGTTTAATAAATTCAGCCTAGGAACAAGTCCTAAAAATTCCCAAGCTGCTCAGGAGTGATTAATTGCTGATGTTCTTTTTGGCGCTTGAGAAAGTGGACAGGTCTGAATCCATTTAACATGTGCTGTGTTGCTATGCGCTTTTAATTGGGATTTCTGCCGTGCAAGGTCAAAAATCTAACAAAAGCCTGATTTTTACAGATCAGTTACTTTTATTGGCCAAGCTTGTTATCTTATTAAAGATGACATTGTGATTACTGGGCACTACCTGTTTTTCACAAGATAACACTTAAAAAACATGACTTCTTTAGTTCAAATCCTTGGTTTAAGTTCTTGTTACATTTTCCATTGTTTTGTCTTGAATTTATTTATCTGGCTTATATTATCCGTATACTTTGTGAGTCTTTCTGAGGCAATCACTCCCTTCTTTTGTAATATTTGTTTTTATTCAATTTTTAGAAATAGTAGTAAGCCAGAGGTCTCCTCAGACAAAGCTTCTAGGGTTTTGAGTGAAAGTTATCATCAGTCCTGGAATTAAACTTTTTAAAATGTCTAATTCCCTACTGGATATTGCCTAATGACATTGCTCTCAGTTACTAATGGACTAGAAAGTACTTCATTGCCTGCAAAGGATATGATTATATCATCCTAGTTCATTCTAAATAGAGAACTGCAATATCTGCTAAATGTCTCTGCCCTAGTACTTATTGGAACTAAATAGATGTCGTGCAAGATGGAGCTGATCTGTCAGTTCTGAGCTAATTCTGCACTTAACTAATTTTAGGTGCCTCACAGTCTAGAATTCCCATTAATGAGTGGTTTTACAAAAGCTGTTCAACCTGCATTGCATTTGCTTGTTTTAAGCAAGTATTGCTCCCATCGCCTTCTACTTCTTGTAAGCAAAATGACCATTCGTCCACCCTCCAAAATTACAGACAGTTCTTTACAGACAGATCCTTTTGCCTAAGAATTTTCAGTGCTACTAAAACATCACATGGAAGAGGCAAATTCTCAGCAGTGTTATTTCGTTACTGAAACAGTGAAATAAATAATTTCTTCATTGTATTCTCTGTTTTCACTTCTTGCAGGTTGGTGCAACAGCACATTGCTGTGGAGATGGAAGAGCCACAGGCTGATGAGCAGCGCTTCCTGTCTCAGAGGAATGGTTTGTTAGCTTGTGAGATGAGTCTGCAGTTTGCACAAGTGCCGCGTGGGGAACAATTCTGACACTGCCAAGTCTTATTTTTAGTCCATAGCAGACAGCTGAGACTGCTCAATAATTATCTAAGCTGATTTCTTACCCACTTGATTCAAAAGGAAATGGCAGCTGAAAATTCAGAGCCTGCAGCTCTTCAGATTTCATTGTAAGGGTCCCAGGAATGGAATCAGTTTGGGGTTTGCCATCGGTGGTACTTACTCCATGCAGACTGCCCATGGCTGGCCAAGCATAGTGACACCTGTGTGGCCAAATCCATCTCCATGGGCAGAAGTGCCAGAGAGGGACTTGCAGTTACTACATTTCTGTGGAAATTAGTTGGGCTCCTTTTGCCTGTGAAACATCTTTCAGTGATCCTAGAGCAGCTGTGACAATCTAATAGCAAACAAAGGACTTCAGAATTCAATTGTACGAAAGAGGCTTTGAGGAGAATGATAAATGACCAGATTGGACAGGGTCCTGGGCAGCTTGGTCTAGCATTAAATGGGAAGGTTGGTGGCCCTGCATGTGGCAGGGGAGTTGGAAATTCATGATCCTTGAGGTCCCTTCCAACCCTGGCCATTCTGTGAAATTAAGCCACTGTTTTTAAGTACCTAATATAAGCCTTGTCCATAATGCTTTATATTTTATTTATTTATTACTGTCCATGATACTTTCCTCAAGCCTTCTTGCACCTGTTCCTGTTGGAAAACAACTAGTATTTGTCTGTCTGTTGTTTGTATTCTCAATAATTTATTTGTCAAATGCCCCTGAAGTATTGGCATAAAGAAATCAGTATGTCGATTTTTTTTTTTTGGTTCCCCTTTAGCCTTCCATGTCCTTGTGCTTAGCTCGGTAGCTCAGGGGATAACTTGTGTTTGGGTGAAAAAACTCTACCTTGGCTTAGAATACCTTTGATAAAAAGGGATTTCTATATTTATGTCTCTAAAATTATGTTTGGATTCTCTGTATCTCAAACTAGCAAGCAGTGGTTTACCAATTTTCTTAGATTATGAATTTGGAAGATAGTAGATTTTTTAAATAGATTGTGTAGATTCAGTTTCCTCTGTTCCAGCACTTCTAACTGCTGGATTGGTCTCACATGTTTTCTGCTTGAAAAAGCAGTAGGAGACTAAAGGGTGATACACTGCACTACAGTATCATATATGTGTTTTTAAGAGGGATGGGACACTGGTATTGATTGCTACAGTGCCTAGAGTAAAAATATTGAACTAAAAAAATATTTTTCAATTTCTTTGTGTACTATGAAAAAACATATGTGGTATGGCACTTAGAGATTTAGAAAGGTAGAAAGTAGCAATTAATAACAGAAACTGAGAACTTTTAAATGGGCTTTGTCAGGTAACTCAAAGGGTTTTTATCATGATGAATCCAGCCAAATAGATTTCTCCGAAGTATTTCTTCAGTGCTAGTATGATGATGACAAATCATACGGCACAGAAGAGAACTTCCTTAATTTATCACTCTGTGTATTTGCCTCACATTTTGAAATTTGTAAATACTGGACAATGCCACAAGCTATATTTGAGAGACATCCTGGTGTATGAGTGTATATGGAAGGTCATTATTCTATAAAAAGAAGGGCAACGTTTCTGCAGGAGGCTTTCTTATGGGAAAATCCTCTATTTTGCTGGTTTCTGGCTGAAAAATAATCCTGTGATTTTAATCATTTTTAGGACATTTTGACACTTCCTGTTCTACTGATAAGACAGGGCTCAATTTTTCTATGCACTTAACTGTGTGTTAAAGTTCTGTTAAAGCCAACTGAGGTTTATGTTCAGAAATGAGGCTGTGCTTCAGTGCCTGCCAGAGTCATCAGGAATTGACAATTCCCACTTGTTAGCATTTTAGGATGAGAATTTTCTATTTTATTCATAAGGACAGCAGGATCCAATCTGCTGCCTTGATATTGGTAATGCCTGTTTTTTCACTGTATAGAAGCAGGATACTAAATTCTCAGGCTTGAGCACAGAGAGCAGCACCAATATTTGACTCACATGGTATTTTCCATCTAAAAATCTCAAAGCACTTTCAGTGCAGGCTCATGTACTACTATCTTCCTACTAAAAAAGAAGATAAGCAGGGAGGAGGTGAAGTGGCTTTCACACAGACATCCAGAAACCTGTGGCAAAGAAAGAACATGGGAAGTGAGTTGATGCCTGTCCTTAACCAAACAATGAAGAGCTTGTTTGCACTTGCTGGGAGCACTTATGGCTAATTTGGGCATTTTGTATGTGAGGTCTTATTCAGCCCAGTGAAGCATTCTTGTATAGTGTGAACAGTAATTTACATGTTTTTGGCAACCTGGAAAAAATATTGACTCTCCCACTCTGTCACTACAGTGTACCATTGACAAGATTAATTTGGGAAAGTTTAGTTTCATCTTCACAGATGCCTGTTGCAACTTTTTTGAAACTCAGATGGAAAGATCAGCTTAGACCAGGACAGGGAAGAGGACTAGAATTAAAACTAACTTGAAAAATTGGGGCGGTGTTAATCAGACTCAGATTGCTCCATTCAGCCAGAGATCTGCAGAATCAAGTCATCAAAAAGCAGGCTGCCCTAGAATAGGGCAGAAACAGAAACTAGGAAGAAAGATAGAGTACTTTTATTAGGGGCAATTCTGGACTTTGCAAGACTGTTGAAGAAAGAATGCTTTACTCCTTCACTTTGCATTTTACTGTCCACCACTTGATAAATACTTTTGTCTACTGCTTTACTTGAATCCTATCACTTTTGACCACTCTGCTTTACAGCCGTCAGGTTTGAAAATTGGTAATGCTCTGGATTCTAGAGCTGTGTTATTACTTGATCTATTTTGGAGGGTTGGTTGTTTTTGTTTTTGTTTTTGTTTTTTTAATTGACTGGAGGTTGGTAAAGTGCTAATCCTTAGGCTGTGTTCGAACTGAGTTTGAAAACATGGCTAGTAAAGGCTTCAGCCCAAGTGAAAAGAGAAGCCAGAACTATAAATTTTGAAAATCAATTTCAATAGAACTATTTTTAAGTAATTTCTTCTATTACCTCGTTAATAGCTGTATCTTACCCTCTTCTCTTTCCTGAATACCATTTCAGTGAAGTAAAAGATTAAAATTGTGAGCAATAAAAGAAAAATATGAGGTTATGAAAATAATTTCATTTTTCTAGTTCTCTTTACCAGGTGACATTGTGAGAATTCACATTGTGCTCCTCAGGCACCGAGGTTGCTTGTTGACATCCCATTGCTGGGCTGGCTAGATTGATGGGAGTATAAAAGTAACCTGGAAGATGAAATTTAAAATAAAGTACTGGACTACTTTTCCCTTTCTCCAGAGTCTCTAAATCTCACAGGGGTGTTTCAGAGGTTTCTTAAGTTCTGTGTTGAAGCAAAGGGAAAAAAGAAAATAATTTTTGTAAAGTAAAAGTTTTCATTTGTCATTTTGACTTCAGAGGGTAACATGTCAAATGTTGTAAGCTCACCATAGTGGCTTTGATTTTTGCCAGAGATCCAACAAAACTGTGCCATTTCAAAAATCAAACTTGTTAGAAATATCTGTGCAAAGCAAATGTCAAATATGTATGCTGGAGTATTCATGATCCATATTTCTGGTCTTATAAACAAGAATTTGAGGCAACAGTCCATAAGTATCAGCCTGATAGAGAGCAAAACCACTGTTATTTACTTATCCAAATAATGTGAACTAATCAGTACACCTCAACAAGTGAATACTTGAGGAAAGAATTCGTGCTTTGTTTAAAAAGTTGAAAGAATTAATTGATCAATTTCTGATAATGAAAACATTATAGGAAATTGTAGTTTGATTATGGAGCAGGAAGAGAAGCAAAATGTACTGGTTGCCATTCTCTTCATGAATTAGTGCCTCTTGCTATGCATCCTGTTGTGAGAGGTCTAACTGACGTAGTGCGTAACACAGTTATCACTGTTATGCACAGCTCTTATATAATACCCATCTACTGTTAGAGAGGCCTTTAGAGGGTATGAATCAATAGTCAGTGGTTAAAATTCCTTGAGTAATTAATCAAATCCTTTTCTTCTAGTATTAAAAATGTGCCGTTTTCCAAACAGATTTCTGAAAAGCTCCAAATTTCTATGAATTTTATTTGTATATGGTAATAATCCTTTCTCTCTTGTCCTTTCAGTGTCCTTCTCCCTTCTTTTCCTTCCTCCCTTGTGCTTACTTTTCTAATCTCTGTTAATCATATAATAGAAACAAATCCATATAAACATCATAGCTATTTGAAGTGTTTTATCAAGACTATCCAGCAAAGCAGACACAGTTGAACCTCATGGCACTTTCCATTTTTATAGGGCCTCTTCGCTTCCTTTGGCTCCCAAAAGAAGGTGGAAGTATATATGAAGTGCTGAGTGTATCTCAGGTTTTGTAGCTATTCAGTACTGCTCACGGAAAAGATCTACCAAATTTCTAACAATTTCCTACTGTGTTTTAATATTTCTCTAGAAGAAATAATTGAAGATGTCAATTTAGTCATGCACTTTAACACCTTGGCAAAATTGTCTTGATAGCTCCAGGTTTGATTTTGCATGGGTTTTCGTTTTGTTTTTGTTTTTAATTTTTGTTTGTTTATGCTGCATGTTGGTTTTTGAAGATGAACTAATGTGATCCATTTTTTAGTTCACAGAAAAAATTGCATATCATATTTTTTTGTACGGCAAGGGGTTCAGAAACAATTTCTTCCATTGACACTACGTAATCATGTGGCAAAAGGCTTACCTCTTTGCAGTAATTGTCACAAACCCTGTTCTCATTCACTGATACATAGCATTCCTGATAGAAACTCAATTTCCCTGGTTCCTAGACAGGAACTTTTTATCACTTTTTAAGGTGGAAGCTGTCGCAGGAGAAGAATGAATGGGAAAAAAAGCCAGGCAGGTTGCTTTATATATAGCACTATGAATTAAGTCCTTCAAAGCTCATAAATCAACATTAGCAGTCAATGGTTTTTAAATGGGAGTTTGATTTTAGTTCTTATCTTGATTAAAGAAATTCATGTTAACGTTTTTTGGTTTTCCTCAACAACAGCAGAGCTGGAGAATCCCCAGCAGGAGCTGGCACCAGGGACAATTCTGCAAGCTCTGTCCTGGTGGGAGCCTCTTTTGTGGCCAGAGGAACTGTAGGTCTGTGAGCTATCCTGGGTTCTGCATTTCAAATTAGAGCATTGGAAACCCTATAAATAAAACAGAACGTCTTTACAGAGGCAGGCATTTTCTGTCCTCAGCCTGTAACCCAGACACAGCTTCCACTGTTGTTTTTTATTCTTTTTTTCCTAGCAGCTTTTTAGAGGAAAGGGAAGGTGATGCAGTGAATGTATCTGCATGTCCCTTTTTACAGTACAGTTGAGGCTATATTCAGATCCCTGGAATGTACACAGTTACAACATCTCTGAAAGTTTCTTTCATATGGTTAATTTCAACAGTAAATGGGTAAAGCGATCACATTACTGTTCCAGGATTTATTGGATAGGCAAAAAAACACTGCATCTTTGTCTTTCACAGATGACTTCACAGACAGCAGAATTCAGTAGTGCTACCCCTCTTACTTTCTTTCTGAATTCTGCATGTCCTCAAAGGATGTGGATCTTACAGTAACACATAAAACACAGCTTATGCAGAAATAGAATTCCTCTATAATTTGTACAATATGAAATTTTAGTAGTTTACATTGTAAAAATAATGTGATTTTATTTCTACTGTTTTTGCATATTCTTATTTCCTTTACCATATAAAAATGTATTATTTTTTTCTATAAACTTCCCTTTATAACTTTAATGACATTCATTTCCTTCAATTGTATTTAAGTATGCTGTTTGTTTCACTGATATAAATGACTAAGAGGATTTCAAAAAAGAAAATTAGCTGCAGATGCTAATTCTGTTTTCAATTTTGTAGTAATTTTTCAAAACCTGCCAGAAACTGAAATTTGGGAGGAGCCTGATGTGAGACCACCATTACAAAACTCAGTGGAACTGGGCTGTTCCTGAGAAGAAAATGTCCACACTTGCATTTTGAAGTGAATCATATATCCCCATCTTAAAGGCAAGGTAATTCTTCTCCTCTCATTTCAACTAGTAGTACGTGGATAGAAAATTTATTGATCAATTTCATACTCAGGAAACACTCAACAGTATCACTAACATAACTGCATACCATGTTAGGTCAGGACTTTATGTTTATCCTGTTTCATGTCTGCCTTGCCTTTGGAGTGACGTACAAATTTTGTCTGAAGTGCTGAACCACATGTGCTGGCAGTAGCTGGACAGGCTCTGTGTACTTCATTGTGTACAGAAAGTGCTAGTTGGTTGTTAGGTAAGCACATGAAGTTTGGATGGACATGTTCAGCCTCTTCTGGGTAAGTTACATAGAGATTTCTTGGATGTCACATTCTGATTTGATTCGTTCATTATAAATGCTAACGTTGATAACATCTTTTTAATTGTAAACAAGAAAGAAGAAAAATCACTAGTGGCATTTTACCTTTTTTGTGCCAACTGAATGATGCCAGAGTGCACAGAATGACAGCAGAAAACTGAGCATAGCTTCTAAAACCAAAGAAAAGTAGTCTTGTATTTCAAAGGAATTCAAGTTGGTTACACTTCCTCTTATTAAAAAACAAAAATCAATGTATATGCGTATATATAAGGCAAGAAATGAACCAACCAAAAACCTGTAAACTTTGCTCTAGTGAATGAGTTCTTTGGCAGTGTGTGGTAAAACTAATGATACCTCTCTGATTCCTTTAACCTGTTGTCGGTGTATATGGTTGCCAGATGAATGACATATAATATGAATTTTTATAAATGTACATAAAATGTAGTCTTGTATAAAGAAATATTTCCCTGTAACTACTTCCCATAAGAATATGTTTAACACAGGCTATTTTTTTAATGCCAAATGCTTAAGTTAAAATGCTTACCACCAATTAAGCGTTTTCAGTCAGAACACATCTGTATCCTATATCTCTACAGAAATAGGGTGCTGTCCCGTATTAAAAGGGATTTACTCCTTGTAGCTTTCCCAAAACAGAGTTGGAGTTTGAAAAAGATCTTTAAAACAAGAGATGAAAATGCAAAAAATGCTGTACTTCATTGTTTATTTACAGTGAAGTTATATACAGGAGATTAAGGAAAACCCTCCTGCAGTAGGCTAATTTGAAAACACAGAAGCATTATAATACTTAGAATAGCATTAGAAGCACTAAAATAGTTTGCTATTTCCCTCTGCAGATGTTCACTGAGAAATAAAATAATTTCAGGTCAGATTGCCACTTCCTCCAGACTTTGTGTCCCTGTAGTACCTCTTCCCTATGGGAAAAATATAATAATGATATGAAATTGCTTCACTTGTTCTCAGAGGGCTATATCTGTGTTCACCTAGACACAAGTCAATGGCTGGCAGTTGCAGCTGGGCATTTCTCTCTCATTCTTGGTCTTCCTGTTCATGTTCAGATGTTTGGTTTGGCCTGGGATAAAGAAATGAGGGGCCTGAAACACCAGGGTGGCTTTGATAGGCAGCTCTTTCAGTCATGTTAGTATACTTGGGTAGAGCAGAAAGAGCACCTAAGTGCCCAAATTGAGGTCAAATGGCACCTCAAGTCTATAGTCAGGAGCAAGCTCTACTGAGAATATATGTGCTATTTTAGTCTTTGTAGTCATATGTCAATGATTAAGTTCTTTACAGAAAGAGTGGTGAGGTGCTGGAACAGGCTGCCCAGAGAGGTTGTGGATGCCCCATTCCTGGAGGTGTTCAAGGCCAGGTTGGATGGGGCCCTGGGCAGCCTGGTCTAGTATTAAATGGGGAGGCTGGTGGCCCTGCATGCGGCAGTGGGTTGGAACTTGACGATCTGTGAGGTCCCTTCCAACCCTGGCCATCCTGAGATTCTGTGTGATTCTATGTCCATGCATCACAAACCCATATACCCATATGAATGTAGTTTACTTGGGTCTCTGGAGACTACTAACTTATTGCAATCTTTAGTATGGAAAACCTGCATGTATGGCATGAACGCTTCTGAATGACTTCCCTACACTGGAGAAAAAAGAAAAAAAAAAAAAAAAAAAAAAAAGCCCAAACTTGCTGCTTCCTATTCTTTTAAATGTAGATGTCAATTGTGTGTCACATCAGTTACCCAGTCATAATGAGCTTCTTTCAGATGATACATAGAAGTCCTGACAGGTTGGTGATTTTTATGTGCATAAATACAAACATACATAGACACAGATAAACCTTCATTTGTACTAATTAGATAAGCAGTCTAGTACCACTGCGTCAGGTTATCAAAAGAGGACTGAAGTGCAACATGCCCTGTAAAGCTTCAGTTTTTCAACTTGCATGTGCCTTGCTCTGCGTCAGGTGAGTGAGTAGACATTCCCTAAAACAAAGTGCTCTTGACTCTTAATTAGAAAAGATTCTATAAGAAGCTATCCAGAGTATAAAATATTCATGCAAAGGGATTTAAAATATCATCCACTTCATATTATTTTAGTAGTAAATTAAAGCTAGTCACATCTAACAAAATTATAAAGTTAGATTAGCAGAGAAGGAATCGGCACTATTTCAGCATGCTGAAGCTACAAAATAGTTCTCTCTGGCCCCATTAACAGGTTCAAGAATTGTAACAGGGCTCTCTAGATTTCTATTAAAATAGTATATACAGTATGATTACAATACATTATATCTTTATATAATATTTATTCATTTCCCCCTAGTCTTTTGAACTTTGTAATCCTTTGGTCAATTATTTTCAGAGAAGGAAATTGAAATTTCTTTCATGGCAACTTTGACAAATGTACAGCATATGTATTGTAGAGCATTCTCATGGGAGAACTTCAGAAAGAAAATTAGTTCCCTCAATATGCTATGAGATCATTAGCCTAGGCCTTCCTGAATCTTTTGGCATGGCAAACATACAAAGGACTCTTTCATCTTCGTTGCCTGCTTAGAAACATTGTCTAAGATCAGTATTATTATCCCTCTTAACTACCTCTCCCATCACTCACCCTTCCTCTCCGAGCATGGATTTAATAGAAAAGGTACAATTTCCACACCAAAAAATAAGTAATAGAATCTATATGTGTGTGTGTGTGTAGAAATATACATATGTGTATATATATCACTATAGGAATAAGGAAGGAGTACTAGACCCTATGGATCTCACATATTATGGCTGTATCTTTCTTTAGGGTATCTTTTCCTGTCTTGACTCTTAAAACCCAAGAAGTCAGAGAGACCATGCAGCCCAGCTTTCACCATCTGTGTTGTCCAAACTGTCATAGGCCATGCAAACACACATCCTGAAGAAGGGTTCAAGAACCATTAAGTTGCATTTAATGATTGTATGACTCTGATACACACACACGCACACAGTTTAGAGGAAGAATTACAATCTCACCAGGCAGTAGATGTCTTCCGTTTAGCAGCAGGCTGAAGATGATGATAAAATCATTAATTCTGTCAATATAAATGCTAAATAGAAATGGGAAATTGGATTCTGTCTTGTGTCACATTTTCTCTAGTAGGAAATTATAGTGGAGAAATTGAATCTGATGAACCTTCTGCTTTTATGGCCCCTCATCAAAGGTACAGCATATAGCCTACAATAAATAGCATGACACCTCTTAATTAAACAATGCCATTGTTTAGCCCAGAATACGTGTGTTTTTTGCTTGGCCAACTTGCAAGCTACAAGCTCCCATACGGATCGTAAAATAAAGAATAAAATAAAAAGGCCATAAAGTTAACCAAAATCAAATTAACAAGCCTGCACTAATTATCTCTGGTATTATAGCATTGCAAAGGTTGCTATAGGTTGACAGATAATGTAAGTGAGCTCATTAGAAAGTACTGAATGTTTTAATATTTGAAAAGAGAACATTTATGGCTTTTTGTCTATATATTGTATGCTTTGTACAATTTTCTAAATTAGCATCTTAGGTTTGTAAGTTGAATTCATAAAGGCACCATTTCTGGTAGAAAATGACTACATCATAGCTGAGAAAGCCAATTTTAGACATACGTGTACTGTTTGAATATCACACTAGGTGATTGCAGGGGCTTGCAGAAAGAGTACTGAGGAGAAGGAGAGGGAGAGAGCGTGTGTGTAGTAAATGAGTCTGATATGATAGTGGGGGATCAGTCACAAGAAGAATATTCAGAATTTTCCTTGTATACCTGTGATTTAAATGTACTGCTTCCCTGAACACGTAGAATACTTGCTAGTCATTGACATAATTCAACTTTGACTATAGACTGTACAAAAAGATTTTTAACTTTTTTATGTTCTTTTCGCTTACTTTAATGGATTTGTCCTCCAATAGGAGAGAAAATACCAGCCCCTCCACCTCACAGAAGGCCAAGGTATTAATAAAGATCTCTTAACGCAGTCAATGGCATGGTTGCTAAAAAAAAACATGCTAAAAACCAAGCTGTTGTGTCCCTGTTCATTGCAGGGCAATTGGACTAGATGACCTTTAATGGTCCCTTCCAATTTAAATGATTCTATGAGAAAATGATTCTGTGATACAGGAGAGACATGGACCTGTTGGAACTTGTCCAAAGGAGGGACACAAAAGTGATCCAAGAGAAGGTAGGTAGGTAAGAAGTCTGCCCAAGAGGGCAGACTTTCAGTATCTAAAGGGAGGGAGCTCAGGGTGGGTGGAAAAGGGGGTATAAGAAAGAAGAGGACAGACTCTTACAGATTCTTTAAAAGGGTCTGTTGTGATTGGACAAGGGGAAATGGTTTCAAACTAAAAAGAGGGGATATTTAGATTGGATATAAGGAAGAAGGTGGGTTTTTTGGTTTGTTTTTTAGGATGAGAATGGTGATGAGACAATGGAACAGATTTCCTTGAGGTGTGTGAATACCTCATCCCTGGGGATATTCAAGGTAGGGGATCTGAGCTGTACGTGTCCCTGTTCATTGCAGGGCAATTAGACTAGATGACCTTTAATGGTCCCTTCCAATTTAAATGATTCTGTAAGAGAATGATTCTGTGATTCTATAAACTAAAAAATTTTCTGTAAAAATTTTCTGATAAACTGAATTATTTTGCTCATGCACTCATTTATGATTTCCTTAAAGCTCAATCAAAAACTGTTCGAGAAAAAGAAATGCTCTTCTTTGTGTTCTGAGACAGTTGGCAGTCACAATACTTTGTTTTCTTTACACCTAAGTGCTGTGTTTTGGAATGAACAGCTCTGTGAAGTGAGTTATTCTTTTCATTATTACTAATGAAATTACTAATTTCTTACTTGGAGGCAAGTAAGAAAAGGAAAACTCAGTGCAGTGAGAGTGCACTTTGCAGCACCTTGCTGCTGGGTTACAGAAGGAAAAGCAAAAATCTCTCTGTAGTTGCCCAGAGAACCTAGCTGCCACCTTCTGCAGAATCCCCACCAAAAGGCAGCAAGCTGCCCCTGACTCCCGAGTTATCCCCATTGTCTTCTGTTTGTCTCTGAGTGTCCTGTCTTTCAGGTTCTGTGACACGGCCACATACATCCAGGGCTCTTCAGTGTGGCTTTACCTCTTTTTCTGCATTGCTAAAATCCTACCAGCTCTTCCTAGCATGAGCTTCTAGGAAGACCCAGTGAGCTGGAGGTAACACAGAGCTGGACTGTACCAGGGGCTAGGAAGGAAACACCCTAGGGACATGGGGATGTTTGTGACCTGTTAATGACATCCGGGGAAGGAATAATCACTGCCAGTGGAGCCAGGCATGATTCTTCTCTTCTTCAGTGGAAGAAATAGGGAAGATAGGAGGGATTTCATATTCCTTTCCCCCTCATTTCAAGCACTGAAAAAAATCCATTCTGAGTACTCTAGACTGTCTTTCCCATTCTGCTGCTGTTGAACAAAATTTGGTATTTTACTTAACTTTGAACAGATATGTATGCTCTTATTTCATGTCCGAGTTACCTTCCAGCTCTTCATAAGAAAGATAGCCAAATTAGTACTCAAGAATTGGCTTTGCAAGAATAAGATCTGGATTAAAAATCATGCTAAAAGCAGTTGTTTCTTGTAACTCCTAAGTAACACTAAAAGATCTTGTTGAACTCCCGGATGCACAGAGGCATTTTAAATGATGCATGTTTCTTTTACTAGCTAACCTTTTCCGATCTTTCAAGTCATGTTATCTTTAGGAATCAATAAACTCCCAGTAAAAGAAACTAAAAAAACACGGAATTCTCTGAAAGACCTTTCTGTGACTATGAGTGCAAATGATGGAAAACTCTCAACTCAAATTACTGTTTGAAATATCATTATTCATAAGGGCAAACAACCCTTTTGCTATGGCCATTAGCCTGAATATGAACAGCATTAAAAAGTGCCACAGCTGAAATATGAAACCCATTGAAGATGAAGTGTATACTATGGCTGTGTTCATATGCAGCATTCTTGACTGCAGTGTAGATATCAGGCTGGAATACAGAGCAAGTCTGATTACGATCAAAAAGACAGAACTGATAACTGACCAAGTGTCACAGATATATTTTACTGTGCTTTCGTAACTGAGGGATTGTTCCAAAACTCAATGTGTTGCATGGAATATAAATGTGACTAACATTTTGAATTGAAGGGTTTTTTTTTTTTTACTGAGTGTAGCATAATGAAATTTGTGTAAAAAGACAAAATTGTTATCACATGGTAAATTTAGATACGAAGGTAAGCATTTGGTGAGAAAAGAAAAAGCAATGAGGGAGAATCATAGAATCATAGAATAGTTAGAGTTGAAAGGGACCCTTAAAAATATCTTGTTCCAAACCCCCTATTAAAGGCAGGGGCACCTCCCATGAGACCAAATTTCTCAAAACTACAATCAGCTTTACTCTGAATGTTTCCATGGAGGGGACATCCACAACCTGGCTGGGCAACTTGTTTCAATGTTTCACCACCCTCACAGTAAAGAATTTCTTCCTAACATCTAGTCTAAATCTACCGTCTTCAAGTTTATAGCCATTTCCCCTCGTGCTGTCACTACTTTCCCTTATAAAAAGTCCCTCCCCAGCTTTCCTGTAGGCCCTCTTCAGCTTCTGTAAGGCATCTATAAGGTCTCCTTGGAGCCTTCTCTTCCCTAGGCTGAAGAGCCCCAGCTCTCTCAACCTGTCCTCATAGGAGAGGTGCTCCAGCTCTCTGATCTTCCTTGTGGTCCTCCTCTGGACCCACTCCAACAGCTCCATGTCCTTCTTGTGTTGGGAGTCCCAGAACTGGATGCAATAATCCAGCTGGGGTTTCATGAGAACAGAGCTGAGGGTCAGAACTACCTCGCTGGACCTGCTAGTCATGCTTCTCTTGATGCAATTCAAGATACAATTGGCCTCCTGGGCTCCAAGCATCCATTACCAACTCATGTTGAGTCTTTCATCAACTGACTTTTTTTTCAAAGTGTGTGGCAAATTCTGCAGCTCTCAAAACCCTTGCTTCAAGTTTGGTATTTCTGCAGGACATGTAAAATCAAAGCTATCATGAAGATGGATGACTAGGAGACATAGTAGGAAAACTTCATAAATTTCCAATTTCTTTCAGAGATTCTGGGCCAATGAGAGGATTGTCCCAGCTGCCAGCCCACCATAGTTCTCTTTAAGACCTTTACAAGCATTGCAGGCACAGCCTTAACTGGCAGCCTGACATCAGTTCACAGCTTTTATCGGTTCTAAATTTACGTTTATAATTGCATCAGTGAATTCTGTGGTAACCTTTAGATATAATTATTTTCACTCATATTGGTATTTTTTCCAACCTGTTCTACAAGGTAACTCCAGCAGTTTCCCAACCTACCACATTCTGGGTGTCTTCAACCAAAAATGAGTCCAAAAATTACATACATCAGCAAAAAAGCTTGGGGATACCTATACCTCATCATATTGACTTCAATATCAGTTTAAGCCTGTCAGCTTAAGTACTCCTGCTTGTCTGTACTATGAACTTAGAAATAGGCTTTTAACGACATAGCTGCTGTTGCACTTTGGGAGCCTGTGGTTTTCCTTCTTGGGGCTGGGACTGGACTCGAAGCATTAAGGAATCCTTTGGGAAACCTTTTGGGTGCTTGACCTAAGGGTGTCATTGGGAATGAAGAGAGATTTGCATGACTGTTTTGTGCCTTTATGTTTATGAAGGATTAACAATCTTCATTACGCATGCTAAAATTCTCTGATGGAATATACTTTTCTTAACTCCCTATGCAACATGCTTGAAGACATATAGCTTTTCTGAAATCCTGAAGGAAAGATGTAGAGCAAGACCACAAGAGAAATGACTTGTAACCTTTGGATGGAGTGCAGGAAGGTATGTTAGAAGTAAACCTTTTGAACTTCTCATCAGAGTTAGCTAAGAATCTCCAGACACTATTTTCTTTTCGTTTACCTACTAACCTCCAAGTTGAGAATGCTAGTTTGTACTTTCTTGTTCAATTTCACTGAGCTGAATATTTCAGAGGGCCTCTGTGCTTTCAGATACCTATTTAAGAGTCAGTGATTGTGGCAAATTATTGGATTTAAAAGTTCAGAATACGTTGGACAACAAGACTCTAGATTTTAGCTCTTAAATAGCATAATATAACTCCAGTAAAAGGGTCAGGACACAGGACAGATACCCTGTGTTGGTAAGCTGCTCTGCATAAGAAGTTGATCTGACTCTTGTGACTTTTGTCATAATTTCTTTATTAATTTTCAGTTTTCAGCTGGTTTAAACTAAATCCATGGAAGTCTAATGTTTTGCTAATCTGTGTAATAAATACACAGATTAATGCAGAATAGAGAGACTATCAAATGGTGTCAGATACTTGTGACTTGAATCATACAGGGAGTGTTGTTTGTATGCTTGTTTTTTTTTTCCTCTTTGAAACTAGCTATTATGTTATTTATGAAAGCTAATTTTTTTTGCATTTCAGCTGAATGGAAGACTGTGTGCAGACTGACGATATTTTCCTTTTCTTTTTTTCTTTTTCTTTTTTTTTTTTTTAAATATTCCCACTAGTAACATCATTGTGCTTGCACTATTCTTTTTTTTTCCTTCTGAAATACCCAGAATTATTTTGCTGCTTGTAGAAATTTAAATGAAAAATACTGCTTTTGAAATCATCCATATTATAAATGTAAAGCAGGTCTGAAAATTTGCTAGCAGAGTGGCTAGTATGAGTGTCATGTTGTGTGGGAGGCATGTTGCCCAATTTCTTTCTTTTTGTCTGTCAAAAATACCTTAGCAGTCTGCTCAATGATGCCAAACATAAAGCACAAAGAAATTCAGGCCCACTTGGAGACCACCTCTAGACTGAGAAGAAACATATGCTCCAGAAGCAGCATTCTTTTTCATTTGTTCAGCCTGGCATAATCCTCACATTCCCAGACTGACTCTTGTCAGGATTTAAAAATGTATACGGGGGCAGCTGGAGTAGTTTCCGTTCCACTTTATTTAAGCTCTACCTCTTAGCCTGCCGCAGACTTGGCAGACAAATGCCAACCTTCTTCAACTCCAATAGAAATGACTGAACCAAAGCACTGATATTGATTTTAGGATGATTTAGTACCCCTGTGTTGGGACGAGGTCTATGAATTCTTTTATTCATGTCTCTACAGTAACAATTTAAATTGGCAAGGATACACAGTTCTTCAGACTTCATCTCCAATTCATATTAATAGAATAGCCCTTCTTTTCATTAGCTTTATAGCTGTAAATGAATGATTCAGTATGGGCCATGTGCTTTGTTGATGGCATCAGGCCATTCAATCCTGTATTAATGGCATACCTTTTTTTCTCTACACGTGAGACTTTCTTTACTTGTTTGCTTTGAAGCATTTAACGTACCTTGGCCTCAAGTTTCTTTATCGGTAGTGTAATTGTATTTCAGGGGAACAATTTACACAGATCTATGGCAACAGACCTGTAATTGCCCATAGGAATAGGAACTGGCAACAACCAGACAGACAGACAGATCCTGAGACTGTGCAAGAGAACTGCTAGTCCAAATCAGACTTAATACAGATTATCTGTACTTAATGTTTCAGATTTCTTTTTTACTGCACTGGAAGTTTATGTGTGCAAAGAAGGCAAGACAGGGATGCACTCATTAGAATATTAATGTATGTGTGGCAGCATTTCAGTTTAACTAAAGAGAATGCTGCAAGACAATTACCAACATAAATATCCACATAGTAGCAACATTCAGAAATGATATTGCTATCTACGATTGTATTGGACTTAATGGAACAGATTTGTTTATGTGAGGAAATGTAGCCTCAGGTTCTTGTCAGGTTGGAATGCAAGCAACAAGACAAATGTAAAGCCAAATTTCATTTCCATTTAATTGTATTTGTGTTTGTGGACTCTAAGTACATTAAAGAGCACATGAATACAGTTGTAAATCCATCAGCTAGTGAACCCAGAACTAAATAATATTAAGCAGACTGAAAAATATGATAACAGAATTGAACACTGAAACAGATTTTGAGAATGCTGTGATTTCTGTAATAAGATTCACCTACCATAGATGCCTAGAGCATGTGTAGATTTAACTTTACTGGTAGAGACAAATACTCCAATATGTGTGGAGTCAAAGGGTTATCCTTCTTAGAGAACTCTTGTATCCTACATCTTCTGACCTAACTGCAAACCTTAAGGTAGTAAACACATTTTCTCACTTCTTGGTTTCTGTAAAAAAGAAATACCTAATTTAGGTTGTTTTTCTTTATTCCCATTTTCACCTACTTTCTAATATTCAGGACTGAGAAGAACTTGGTCTTTTATATGTTCAGAAATTAATTCCTTCAGTCAGTGCTTCTTGTTTTGGGGAATGGAGGTACTAATTAGGAGTATTTTAAATTTATACTGTTGAAAGCCTGACTCTTTTTTATTTCTGTGGTCAGCCTTGGTGTTATAGTTCTACATATATGCCATGCTGTCTGTTCAAAAAGAGCTCAAAACAAAATAAGAATAAAAACATGCAGATGATGACCTTGTCTTCAGATAGACGGCCTAAATACATCTGGTTTCTAGCATTAACCTTTGGAATTTATACGTCAGCAAGAAAAACTCAATTTGAGGAACTGAAGGTCATGTGCACAAACACAGATTGGAGTTTAGGACATGGAGAATCAACACAGAGCCTTTCAGTTTCTAAGAATGAATTAGATTCTCTGTGTCAAATTTCTATATCATTTCTGATAATAATGAATCCCCACAAAACATAATGTTAACAAAAACAATGAGAGTTAAAAAAAAAAAAAATTCAAATTGTAATCATTCTTTATATATCAGGGATGATGTTGAAAAGGAAAAAAAAAATCAATCAACCAATAATTCCTTACACTTTTTCACTATCTGTTCCTTGAATTCTTCACATGGTATCTCTTGAATTGCCATTTAAAAAAATTACAACTTTTGGCTTTACAGCTACTGGATAAAATGGCCAGCCAGCACCAGTCAGTGGAAGAGTATCTTTTTTAGAAAATAAAAAGAAGACATATTTTTGTCTTCCCTCAATTAAAAGACTGAGATCTTACTCAGCCATGGTTGAAGATTTGTGATGATGAAAGCGAAATACAAAGGCTTCTCCAAAGCAGTGTTTCTTGTTTTGTTACGTTGGCCCAGAACATTGGAGGTTGGTGGTATGGCAGTAGAGGTTGAAACTTCCTGAACTTCCAGCCAATATTCTGTTACATGTTGTTGCTGTGTGACAGATGGCAGCAGAGAGGCAGTTTGATAGAATGGCATCTGACATGGAAGAACGTATGAAGCAAAGCTGTTTTAAGGAACATAACGTGTGTAGAGTTTTGTGTTTGTATGTAAAATCTGACTACACCAGCAGTAACGCTAAAAACAGAGCAAGGAAAGGTTATGCTCATTGATTTGCAGGTGTTCATAGTGTTATGAACTATTGCAAGAGGAACACACCTAAACGTTTACCAGACGTGGCAGAGAGGAAAATGACATTCACAATTAAGCTGGAAAAGGTGCTTGCTCGTGCTGTGTGTTTGGTGGATATCATCTAGAAACTGATCAGTCCTGTTGATGAGCAGTGGTCCATGTTCAGTGACTGCTACAACAAGGGAGGGAGAGCATAACTTTGCTTTCATCCTGTCTCTGCTAAATGATTGTATCCCTGTGGAAGAAAAAGCTAACAGCCACACTACTACCTGGTGTAACGGTGAGCTTTCCATATGCTTCCTCTCTGCAAGACCCACTCCAGCTAAGTTTCAGTTTAAGAAAGACTATTGTATTTCTTTGAATACTGAATCTTTAAAAACACTTTAATAATAGCAAAAAGTAATATGGCATGCTACCAGCAAAAATATATTAATCAATTTAAGAATAATAAAAAGTCATTCAACTGATGGAGAGTACCGGTTTGGAAAATTGAAAGGGTATATATTCTCCAGCTCCACTTTCATTCTGAATGCTAGCAGTGAGTCATGTTAATATCTGACTACTCCACAGAAGTTACTGTGCTGGCTTATAAAAGCAATTACTGGGTACAGTCCTTCTAATCACAAAAAAAGTCTTGAGGCCAGTTTGTACTACAACAAGTATAACTCAACAGGATTGGATTTTTGGGGGTTGTTGGTTAAAAAGAAAAAATAAGTGAAAAACTATTAGTTTAGGTAGAAACAGAAATTATTTGAGATGACAAGGGAAAGAGAGAACTTTATGACATAAACAAAAGACATCATTCTATTTTCAGTTTAGACAAAAATTTTCCATTTCTCCAAAATAAATTTGCTTTTTTGTTCTGTTTTTCCTATTAAGATCAGTTTCCAAATGGGAAAGGACACTTCAAAATGCTTTTAATATGCTTCCCCTCCTCAAAGTAAAAGGAAATATTTTAGCATATTTAAGTATTTCCCACCCATATTTTTTAACTGATGTGACTTGCTGAATCCACCTTGAGTTTCCTGAAAGTTTTGGCTAGGGCACAGTTCAATTTTCCACTGACTTCTCCAGTCTTTTCAAAAATGTGCCCAACTTTGATCAGGTTTTCCCTCATGAGAAATAGATGTGTCCATCTGACAACAGCTAATATAGAAAATGAGAGGTGTGTTACTGCAAGAAGTGGCATGAAATTCTTAGGCAATTAGGATGTTTAGGAGGGAAAAGGGTGTTGAGCTCAGGCTTGGCCTCTAGTTTTATGTCCCTATGATTTATGAAATTATTTGGAAATGAAATCTTGACAGAGTGTATAACAGGTATTAATACCTTCTATGATATATATGGTGGAGAGAGCTTATGTAATCACCGATATTGAACCATTCACATGGATAATATGCAGAGAGAGTCTTGAAGTCTGCTTCCCTGTCCTAGAGCCCTGTGGGCTTTAAACATCTTTGAATCAAGATTTTCCAGAGTGACTTGCAAAGTGAAGTCCAATCTGTGATGCTTACAGAGATTTAACATCTTTCTTCAGATAATCTGCTTCACCTTGTGTTTTACTTCTTGAATTCAGCTGTCAAAATTGCATTAATTTTTTTGCAATTAAAAAATATGATTAAACATTTAATATAATAAAAATCATCAGCATATTAGAAAACCATGGAGAAATGAGAAGAAAAACTGGATAACTGTCATGGTTATCATGCTTGTTATTATCAACACTGTTTCACAACACTATGTTGATTTCAAATGGTGATTTAACATAAAGATATGTGAGTTTTAATACATTACTTGTGAAGATTCTTTCTTGTAAAGCAAGAATAAGATTATTTCATTTAGGCCCAAAGGGTGCTTTTTGTAAACAGGCTCCTCATTGAGGACTGTAGTTTTAACAGTGAAGAACCATGATAAGTTAATTGTGCCTGAAAATCCTGCTATGAGATAACATCTTGAATAATGAATTGTTTATGCAGGCAGAAGGAGGCAATTGCATCTGAAGGGGTATTGATCTTTCAGTTGTGTTAAGGATGCAGTGCTCTTAATTGGGCAATTTGTTTTTTTGTTTTGTCTTGGTTTCACTGTTTTATATTTTAGCAAGAAAGGTTACCATTTATTGAAGTTCTTACAGCAGTAATGAGATTGTCATTTAACCTAATTCTGTTTGTTCTACTGGTAGAAATGTTTTAATACTGCCATATTGATTTTGTTTAAAATAAAATGCTGCTTGTAACATCTCTGGCAGCTGCAAGAGTAGAAGCTCGTTTTCAGCATGAAAAAAAAATACCTACAACTTGCTATTTTTCAGATACAAAGCAGTAGAACAAAAACATGAGAGGGATGAGAGTTTTTCTTTATTTTAAGAGTGAATTATACGGGAGGAAAGAGTGTAGTTGAAATGGTGGGAGGGAAGAGGGGAGGTGTGTTTGATATTTGGGTGTTTCATGACTTTTCTTTCTGTAAGTTTCCTTACTATAGATGAAGCCCAGTGGGAGGATAGCAAACTCCAGGACTAGACTCTAAAAACTCAGCAAAGGTGATAGCTGACTGACTATTCTTTGATGACAACTGCCTCTGTAGACTTCTTGGCAAGTTCCTCCCTGGAAGCCTTCCACCAGAGACTGTGAGTGCTCTCCATCGAACAGCCAGATAGCTCTCATGCTTTGTGAACTGTGAAAGCTGAACAGAGTATCTAAGAACGGAGCTCATGTCTTGGAAATCTATTTCAAAAGCTCTGTCTCTTCTAACCATTAGATACACTTTGATTAAATCAAGCCAACTTTATTTGCCTGATGAAATAACTTGGTCTCTGACATATAAGATAATGTTAATGAATATTGAACTGCTATTAAAATAATATCCAGGAAGAGAATCCTCTGTATGATCTAGTTAAGCTTAATATTGTTTGACATTAGAGAAGAATGTGTTACAGATAAAGGATGTCACCTGAAGTGCATATAAAAGGGAAGGAAATGGGAAACTTTCAAGAAAATAAGTCACTGACAGAACAGACTCCCTGAAAGTTTGCTGCAATGCAATGTGCTGAGAGAGAGCTGAGAAAGAGTTGAGTTTGTCATATTATCCAAGTGGAGTATGTGCCTTCTACTGTCAGAAACTCTCTTCTGCAGAGCCTTACTATTTCCTCAAGTATGGATACATATTCTTCTCTGACAGCCATTGTGAAAATGATGATATAGTCCAGGCAGTACTTGAATTTCTATACAAAGTTATCCCAGACTAAATTATTCATACAGTACATATGAGCTGGAGCCCTGTTGGCTTTCTCTGCTCCAGTTGCAGCTGTTTGTCCTAGAGAAAGGACAATATTGTCCAAGTCCAAGTTTTTGTTTTTTGTTTTTTGTTTTTTTTTTTTTCCAAAATGAAAGAAGAGAAATATGTCTCTCATCTCATCCAAGTAAATGTCTTCTGGAGGGTGAAGTGATGAGAAGAAGAAAGGTCATTATAGACATATCTTGTGCCTAACGTAAAGGTTGGGATAGAATTTTGCCCTTGATTGATAAAAGAAAATTAAATATAGTTAAGAAATTATATTAGAATTTAACTGGGCTTTGACCAAGTTCATAGGAGCTGGTATTTGAAAATATGATAGTGGTGAAGTTTCTGTACCCTCTAAACACTAGGCTGTGAAATAGCTAATCCTGTCCAGTCATCATGTGTGTGTTGACATCTGTAAAACTTTGTCATATCTGACCAATTCCTGTTGGAGCCAACTCATTCTTGGTTTTGGCCAGGACTCAAAAATACCAGAAATCTCTCCTGTCCCTTCTACTTCCTGAGAAGCTGGGATACCTGTGCTTGAGGCCAGCTCTGGTGTTGGCATTTGCCTTCCTCCAGCCATATATAATGCTGTGGCAGAAACTTGCCTTACTGACTTGATATCCTGGCTTAATACAAACATGGTGAGCACTTCTGACCAACCCACCCTGAGTGCTCTCACAAAAGGTGCCCAGCTCACCTCACTGGGGTGCTAGGATGGGCCTCAGCTGGCAAGGGCTCCCTTCCCAGATGAAGCAGCTGGCTCTTACTGTGCCCTGATGTTTTAACTGTAGGTTAAGTAGTTTGATGGACTACTATAATATGTTCCTATTTTGGGAAGTTGAATTCTTTTAATAACCTGGTCAAGGCGAGGGCTTGAAACACAGTCTTTCTCTGTAGACAATTTCATTCTTTGTGTGTGTGTTCATGCATACATGCATTAGTCTGTACTACAAAGAAGAGAAATAATATACAGTGCTAGATAACTACGAGAAGTACTCCAGTCTTCATTAAAGAGTTGGGCAGGATGAGAAAGTTAATATGGCTAACACAGTAACAAGAAGGTGGGAAATAAAGACAGCAGGCAAAAGGGTTAGTAACTATTTATGTGATCTGAATCAAGCTGTCTATAGTAATCCATGAACTGAAACAATGACAGAAACTTTGTTTAATGAAAGCTAGGGAAAGCTTCAAATGCTTTTGACAAAAGAAAGGACAAAAATTGGGATCAGCAGTATGAAAAAGGAAAAAAGAGAAGAACTCAAGTAACAACCAACTTTCAAATCCTGGAAAAATTAAAAGGATAGTTTTAGAAATCAGGAAGACAAAAAGGAGAAATATGTAACAATACACATTACAGTGGTATATTTTTCTTGACTGATGATCACAAATCAATTTCTTGCTATAACATGAGAAAAAGAGTTGACATTTAATGAAATTTTTAAAATTGTATCTCATCTTATAGAAAAGGTAAGGGAGATACAGCCTAGCTGGTTCTCTCATAAAAGCAAATGTGAGAAAGTGTCCTTGGTCCCCTTTTTCATTCCTGAACTGATAGACCTATGCCAGTTGAACAATCACATCATCCAATACACCTTTACTTTTTCCAGGGACAGAAGAAATCATCTGTCTTTTTATATCAGCAATTAGGATTACTGGGTGTCATTTTTCCCTTCAGTGTTCAAGAATCAATTACTTGAACACTATAAGCTGGTTGAAGCTGAAATTGTGGTCGTCAGAAGAAATGGTCACATTTTTCCTTTTGCCACCTTCCTCTCTTTTTTTCCTCCTTTTTCTCCATCCTATCAATTAAAAAGGTTTGATTTAACCTGGATCAGTTCCCTGATTAAGTCAGCTGCATGGCTATAGAAATACTTGCGCCAGCATGACAGTAAAGGGTGGTAAACAGGTAAAGATAAAACTTTGCCTTATGTTACAGCTAATGTGAAACTGAGTTTAGCATAACACGTTTGCTGCCTGGCATGTCAGCTAAACAATTAAATGAAACTGCACTATAAGTGACTTCCTTACTGTCATCTATTTCTCTTCCCCTCTCCCTATATCAGATGCAATTAGTTTAAGCTTCCCATGCCTAATACATTTTTTCCATTCTGTGTTTAATCACAATATCCTGTTTCTGCAGGTGCACATTCTTCATTGCAACCATGGTTGTGTTCATGCTGGGGAATATTTTCTAAAAGCATGTGAATGCACTCACTGTAACTTTTCTGTACACAGTGACAAAAAAGAATACACTAAAAAGAATCATAAACAGATGAATTAAAAAATAGTGAAGTATGAATAGATAAAGTTGAAATCTTGTGATGTTTGAAAAGTTCTTTAAACTCTTCCTGTTATTGTTATCTCTATAAAATGATATTAAAAATAGAAAAGCTGAGTCATAATACATAACAAAAGTCAAGTCCTGTTTTAATAGTTGCAAAATGAATGGGTTAACGAACCTTCTAGATTTGTATTCAGTCTTCTGGTATGCAGAAAGTTGTAATTTTTTGCTACTGAATATATCATTTGAATATGTGATTGAATTAGGCTCATTCATTGGGTTTTGGTTTGTTTTTTTTATACCAAATCCTTCTTATACCCAACTCCTAGTGAAAACAGGCACTGGAAGCTAGAAAGTCAGGACAAATGTAGAAAAGCGTACACGACAGAATTGTTTTACTTGAGGTAACAATATACAGGTCAAGAAGACACGGAAAGAAGAAAAATGTTAAATGATTAAAGATGTCTGATGAGCAGTAGCCAAGACAGAACCCTTCAGAAAGAAATTTTTTTTTTTTTGCTTGAGACTTTTTATAGTGCTTATGCCAATGTAGATTCAACTCTGCTTTGTGGATTTATTAGAATGAATGTGAGGTACTGTGGGAATACAATTTTTAGTACCAAAAATCCATGTCAGAGTTATAGACAACAACAATACCCAAACAAAGGAATTTTGCTTTACTTTTCCTTTCCATTTTGAGGTTGCAAAGGAAAAACAAGTAATTTAGCTTTCATATGAGGGAAATACTGTTTTTTTTAACTCATAGTTTTGGGAGAAAAAGGTTTTCTGAAAGCACCAGCAAGAGAAATAACATTGTATCTTTGTCTCTTAGGTAGCATTTCATTATTTTCCCCATTTACAGTATGACTTAAGCAGATGTTATTTAACTGAGTGTACACAAATGAAACATTTCAATCCAAGCTGAGAAAAGTTTTTGTCTCAAGGTTCTATATACTTTATAGAAACCAAAAACATTGCGTGGTTAGCTTTTGAATCATTGAGGTTAAATACAAATAAGCAGGAAAGCCACATCAGAGAAATGTTTATAGCCTAAATAAGAGTATGGGCAACAAAATGGAAAAACTTTAATTACTAGTGCCACATATAATCTACTAACAGAAATGCAACACTGTCAATCATGACTGATGGATCTGTTAGTACAGTATGTACTTCTATATTTATATGAACAAAAGTGCATTTGGCATCACAAGAGCTGAACAGGTTGCAACATTCTAAAATGATAGGAAAACTCTAAAAGAAAAGGAGAAGTAAAAGATTAAAAGAAAAAGGGGGCTGAAGTTGCTTCCTTGTGGATAACAAAATACTCTGCTGAAACTGAAGTCTTTTAAGAAACTGCTTAATTTTGGCTAAGATTTTAAGAGTCACTGTAATCTCATTATTGTGAGGTATGGTAAAGCAGGGATTGTCACTACTGAAGGTGTCAGTTTGTTTCAGAAGTGTCCAAATATTTCCAAACTGAGAGGATCTAGTAATCCTGGATATGATAACTTCACCAAATAATCCCTAAATTTGAGTCTTAATTAGTCTTATTTTATACTTGGCTTCAGAAACAATTTTTATTTCATAAGAAGACTAGTCATTTTAAGTAATCTAGATAAATTTTAATAGAAAGATAAATGGGAAAATCTGTGTTATAGGCTCCTGTTTGAAAAGCAAAGAAAAAAGCCAGCTAATTTTACTATGAGTAAATTCATCTATATGGAGGTAGTTTGGAGGTACATGTTGTTGAGGGGTTTTGTGGCATTTATATGCGGCTATTTGTTGTTTTTTTTTTTTTTTTTTCCAACTAATATATTAAAACTGTACAAAACTTTGTTTTATTTTTTCCAGAAAAAAAAGGAGGAAAGGTATTTTATGAGTCTTTGCACCTCTGGAAGAGTGTTAATGGATAAATATAAAGCTCACAAATGAAGGAAAAGCAACAGCAAGTACAGGTATGTTAATGTTTATCAAGGTTAATGGTTCATAAGTAAAATAGAATTCCTGAAAATAAAGCTGAGCTAGACATCATAAAGTCTTTTAAATTGGGAAAACAATACTTTCAGTTAATAAATAAGCATAAACACAAAGAAAAATAAGGAAATTAGTGAGGTAACCATGTAGTGAAAAGAATGAAGAGAAGAAAGATAATCTAAATGCAGCCCTGAAATGTCCTGAAATGAAAGTATGAACACATTACCTTGGTTTTCAGTAGAAGTATTGGATATGAGAAGAAAAAAAAAAAAGGGAAGGCTTGAAGAATCTGAGGAGATAGAAACAATCACAGATGAAACTGGAGGAAAATTTCTAGATCATGATGTACTTAGTTTGGGGGAATCTGCCTTCAAACCTTCAAGAATCCTTAATGATCTAGCTTATGACATTATAAATCCAGTGGCAAAGCCCTGAGGACACCAGCAGGCCTTGACTGGCTGTGGGCAGCCTCACCTAGGACCTTCTCCCAGGTACTCTCCTACTTATGAACCAGTCTAGAAGCCCCATTTCAGTTCAGAACTTCTGGCTTCGCCTGAGCTACATTACAGATTTAATTTTAACTTAATTTTTAAAGTATATTTATTTTTCTTCTCCTTTACTCCTCAGTCCCTGACTGCTTTTATGAAACAGATTAACTCCGCTGTGTACTGGGTGTCTCACAGAATTCAATCTCATTACCCTAGAATTGAGAGGAATCAGGGCAGGTTGGATTATTTTATGAATTACGCAATATTTGAAAGGTAGACAATTCTGGTTTGATCAATATAAGTGATTTCTTAACCACTGGTTTTACTGGATTGCAGTACTTGGGGATTTATGTCAGTAATATTGTCATTCAAGTTCAGTTTGTTTCAATATCTGTTCCTTTAGAGAATAAGAAATGGGATTTTCTTTCAGGTTCTGTACAATAGAAGCATATTTTATTTCATGTCTAAATGGAGTTATCAATTTGTAAATATAAATTGAAGGAAAAAACAAAGATGTAGTAAGAAAATAGAAAACACTTGGGAAGCGCTTTTAATACTTACTGCATTTCAGAGCCAGGGTAGCCTAGTTTATAGAGATGGTTTACGTATAGAAACAAGTACCTCCCCATGCGGGGCTGTCAGGTTGGTAAGACACAGAGCAGTAAATCAGCAGAACTGCACCATATATGTAGTAAAGCTGAAGAAGAGGCAGGATGGGGTCAATGTGTTGTCTTGACCATATTGTTTTAATGATGTCAGAAGAGTCATTTTCCCTTGGGCCCACCTTGTCATTGGTCAAATCTGAAGATCTGATGTCTTTTAGAACACATCATTTCAGAAACATAGGGAATCTCACAATTCATTTCATGCTATTAACAGGTTCTCTTAAAATGACAGATCAGGTTCTCGAGAAATTAATTCCTAGAGCAGCATTACTCAAAATGAAACTAAGTTGTAAAAGATTCCCCTGAGGATCAGGATATCCAGACTATACATATATCCAGACTATCAGGAATTCCAGACTATACTCTTTCAAGGACATATGTATTTATTTTAAAAGGTAGAGGCAGGAAAGAAATATTTAATCTTATCTAGAAGAGGCTTGATACACTTAAAATAAGAGTCAGTATAATCAGTATACTTGTCCATATCTGAGAGCATATATTTCAGCGTGGTCCTGATATGATGCATTAACAACCAGCAGTGCCCCGAGGGACTAGCAGAACACAGTTCCCTTCCCTGGGTCTCCACTCAGTGCCATTCTCAAGCCCTAGGGCCGTCAGACCCTGCTCCAGCAGGACCTCAGAAGGGCTGATCTCCAGCTCCCATAACCCTGCCACAGTCCCTGCCAAGCTGGGGACACCTCCAGCCCTGCGTTCCACCAGGGTCTCACTCAGCCCCGGACCCACAGAGCTCTATGGTGCCCCTTCTGGAAGGCAGAACTCAGCAACATCATGGAGGTGTTTGATTCCATGCTGGTGTTTTGGTTTATTCCTGGTTACAGTACTCACAAAGACACAGTTGCTGAAAAAAATTATGAGTCAGATTGCTACCAATTGCTGATGGAATGCCAAAAGTTTATCTCTCTGGCAAACAAAAGCAGATTTTTTTCTGCTGAAGCTGGTGATGGTATTTAAGGGAAGAATGAAAAAGATCTCCCAGAAAGATTCCCCCCCTTCAGGATATCTGATATCCAGATTAAGATCTGAATTTTAGCATATTCAGTGGTGCTGACTTAGGGAATAAAAACTGCATCTCCCACGTAAGAATTGATGTTGGCCTAGAAGAGTGTTTAGATTCTTCCATGTTGCTGATTTTAAACCCTAACAGGGTGTCATTTGTTTGGGTCTGAGTGTGCTTTGTCCCCAGATCAGGTGTTGCTGACAGAAGGCTAGGAATTTGATAATCTTTACCAGAATTTTTCGCATAAAAAGGAAAGCCTTGAAAGCAAATGACTGCCATTTGCTCCCTGCTGCTATTTGCTCATCTATTTTCAGTGCGGAAAAAGTATCTAACCATCTTCCTAATGAATGTAACTCATTCTTTCCATCCTGTGGTAGCTGTTAATTGGAGTATTTGCTGCACCTAAAGGAAGGCATCTGACAAAATTTTTGTGCAAGTGGGCAAAATTGTCTCCTACATTATTTTACATCTAGAGGATGGATGTTTTTTTACTTATTGTTATTATCTATTTATTTATTGTTATAACTCCTCAGTTGTTTGAATAGTCTCTCCCTGCTGCCCAGTCAGTTTCATACAAGAAAGTCAACATGTAATTCCCTCAGTTTTAGAACACTTCAAACCATTTGTTAACATGACTGGATATTAAAAGTTCATAAAGCAGATTACTGTAATTAACTTCAAAAGTTACAGTCCAAAAGTACATGGAAACACTGCATCAATCAAAACTAATGAAAGCAGCCATAAATATAAATGGGCCAGTGCTTGAGGTGACCTAATGTTACTCATGCATGTACTTTCTAACAGACCATGTCCAGCTTCTTTCACTGGTATTGACTTCAGAGAATTGTAGCCATTTTGAAAGGTGTTCATTTATGTTACCTTGACAAATGAAGAATTATCATATTATTTTGAGGTTAAGTGAGCATAGTGAGCATGAGGGTTTTTTTAACTGAAAAAAGTACAATACTTTTCTGTAAAGAGAAGCAGAAAAACAGGTTAAGGAGAAGACCTTAACTCTCTCAGTTCCATTATGAACATTCCTTGCTTTGAATCAATTGATAGGGGCTAAATTTGGAGGAAAGAATGTTAAATATTCTCTCATATAGGATGAGAACTTTACCACTTCATTTGTGATGGTGTACCAGATTTTTTCTTACACTGCAAAACAAGACATTTATGAAATGACTAAAAAATCAGGGATAATAGATTGGCATTGTAAAACAATTTAAATCCCTAGTTTTGAAAAATATATGCAATATTCTATTGTGTGTTTTGTGTATAAACATATAGAAGTAGCTGTCTTTATGGAGATCTATTGTAAGTTACATATTCGTATAGTGTGAGATGAAAATGACAACAATCAGAGTTAGGAGACTTTTTCCCTTATGACTTCCCCACAAGAATGTAAATAGTCCACTTGTACTTATTGCTCCATGCAGAAGTCTGATATAGAACTCTGTGCACTTGATTTTCCTTTCAAATACAGAAATATATTTGCATACTCAGATTTCAAAGTGGAGGAAAAAAATGATCATTTGTGAACAGGAAGAAGGACCAAATAAGCAAAACTGTAGGATTATTAATTCTTGTAGAGCATCACACTTACACATCTCTGTAGTGATGTGACTGTTGAAAAATATTTTATAGGTTACGGATGTCCAAAATTGAGCATTCTACAGATATTTTATTAAGGATACCTGGGCATACACTGAGTCTGCCTTAATTTCAAATGATACTCTGTGGTTCTGGTCCCATACCAGATTCTGCTAGCAAGTTGTGGTCTGTTCTCTGGTGAGATACCTGGAACTATTGGTCATTAAGCTAATCATACAGGGAAATGAGGAAATCGTCCAAAATACCTCATGTAAAATACCTCAAAATGCCTCATGTATGTAAAATTGCAGTGTGTTTTTGACATTCAGTGTCTAAAATAGTGCCTTGGCTCTGAAGGCCTTAGAGTTTGAGAAGAACAATGGCATTATGATTATTTTACTGTGTTGGTTTGAGTATTCAGATTGCTACCAATTACTGATGGAATGCCAAAAGTTTATCTCTCTGGCAAACAAAAGCAGATTTTTTTCTGCTGAAGCTGGTGATGGTATTTAAGGGAAGAGCGAAGAAGATCCCCCAGAAAGATCTCCCCTCAGGATATCTGATATCCAGAGCAGGGTCTGAATTTTAGCATATTCAGTGGTGCTTACTTAGGAAATAAAAACTGCAGAATTTATAGGATGGTCCACAAGACTGTATCAACAACAACTGAAAACAGAATATAGGAATGTGGATTTTTTCCAGGACCTTTCACTGTTTGAAAGCCCATCTTTATTTGAAAGAAAAAAGTGGGTAGGGAGATAATGGGGGCTGCACTGAAGTATTGTAGAACTTTACTACTTCTTGTTGAAACTGAAATTATAAGGAAGGTAAATGCCTTCACCAATAGCTGATCCTGGCAGTGTGAAGAACAGATTATATTGATTCCTAAGGTGTTTTGCAGTAACTGTCCTCTGTTTCGCCTCTACCACACCTAGTCCTGCTCTTCCCAATTGCAATATATACAAGAATAACATAGTAAAATGCCTGAAATTTCAATTTCTGCATTGTGGCTGTAGCAGTTTGACAAAAAGTGTGAAACTTTTAGGAAGTCACAGGGAAAGGAAGTGGAAAAACACCTAAACAGTGTAAAAATAGTCTGAGCATTTTAGTCATTTTACAAGTGGCTGGTTCTACAACAGGATGCTATATGCAATTAAATTAGTATAATAATTGCCTCCACTGAAGTTAATGGAACAAATGTGAGTATAGATACAACACAGGGACACAATCCAGTCAAGCAGTTACACTCTCAAAGGGAATTATGTCATCTCCAAAAAAGGATAGCAGATCCTTTTCCAGTTTACAGTAGAAAGCTTGTTCTTTTAGTGATTGCTGCAGTTTTGAATAATGTCTGTAGCCCTCAGCTCTTCTCCCAGTGGGCTGTTATGACTGTGCTCCCTATTATAGATGGAATTTTCCTCCTGAGGATGAGCTCTGTCCTCAGTGAGCAACTGAATTGAAACAAAGGCTGGGACCAGGATGGGTGAGAGACAAGTGCAAAGCTGTAGCTCACTAACGATGACCATGTCATTGGGAAAGTGTTGTGTGTTTTATGAAGACATCCTTTCAAAGCAACCATGCTAATTTCTTACTATTATTGAAGTGGAGCAAACAAAATGAATGTTCCAGTAAGTTATTTACATTAGCAAGCTTCAAAGCAGATGGAGAGCTTTATATCCTGTTATGAAAGGCATACAAGTTACAGTGACATAGCTCCTAATTATGAACAACTTAAACTACACCATCTGCATTTAACAAAGCTCCATATGTATGGATGTGATCTAGCTTGGCTGCCTGTATTGTTAGCAACACGTGCAAAATAGATACCAACATGCAGAATCTAAAGATACTTTGGCAGGCTTTGTGGGAGGAACTGGAAATGTTTGTGGTGCCCCTTCCATCTTCACTGTCCAAACCCAAAAATGGGGGCAGCAATCATTCCAGGACATAATTGATGCCTCCTACTGAGAGGAGTTTTGATACATATGTTTGCCAAATTCAGCATATTGGTTACCCAGTCTTAACAAATGCGAGTTCTTTCTGTCTCTCTCGCTCTTTTTTTTCTTTCTTTTTTTTTTTTTTTTTTTTTGGCAGAAGATTTCTTCTTCTTCCATAAAGCAATTTAGACAGACAGTTTGTAATTTTAGATGCTCATATTCAAAGCCCACTTTGTTTGCCACTGACACAACACACTGCTATGCGGATTTCAGCATAAGGGATCTGTGGACCTCAGTGTAAAGAAGAATAAGAAAATTAATCCTTCTTTGGAAAATGAAGGTCCACTGAACCAAACTGCTTACCCAGGATACAAACCAACATCTGAATGTTCAAGTCATAAGGGGATTCTTCTATGCTCTGCAATATGAGGAATTACTTTGCTGTTTCCTCAAAGAGCTTTAAACAGTCTGTAACTGAGAAGGGACTTAGTGAGGGAGTGTTATTTTTCATCTGGTCTTAGCAGCTACTTCCTCTGGAGAAAACTTAAGGGCATGCCATTCCTCAGGACCTGAGCTACACTTAGCTGGTTCTTCCCCTGAATTGTGAGTACGTGAAATAATTAGGATGTCCTGATGGCGTGTGAAACTACTTGGTTGATAAAGGTGATCAAATGTTAAATTTTCTGTGTACTTACAGATGGAAAAGGGTGGAGCTAGTCACAGAGATACACGCCTTTGGTAGTTACAAATGATCTGCAAAAAATGACTCTTCTGACTCAGTATTCAGTGCTCTGGATTTAACAGTCTCGTAGATCCAGCCATCCCATAGATATACCCTCACCCACACTTTCCCCACTGAACCTAGCATGTCTTTTACCTCAAGGAGAGTGAATTACTGGTGAACTCTGATGGTGACAGACATCTTGCATTAAAAGGGCTCTGTGAATCATCTTTTTAAGATATATGACAGCTACCCAGGTAACTATTCTACCGGATTTAGTTCATATTCAGGCTGAACTGCAAAATAAAAACAAAACTGTCAATTAGGGAAAGACAAAAATAAGTGAAGTCTTTGGAGAAACAAAATAACAAAATAAAAACAAGAACAAACAAACAAAAAAAAATAGTAAATGGAGAACACAGCATAACTGGAAAGTGAGAGGGGATCATGAATGTCTGTTTTCACAGAAATCTGAATGTGACTGATTGGACTGACTGTAATAAATTCCCCCCAACCCTCTTTTTCTCCTTTTTATTCTGCTGTTTCAGATATGGAGATTAACACTGACCTTTGGGCTTTTACATCTTGCAATTTGCCAGCCCTTTGACAGAAAGCACATTCTCACTAGCCACTAAATTCCTTTCTGATCAGTATTACATGACACCAGCAATCAGAGAGCCTTTGATTCACCAGGACAAAGGAGAGAATGGAAATTTACTTTTTTTCCCAACACAGTATTGCCATAGTCCTATGAGCTGGATGTAATCCTGGTTTCATTTTTCCATTCCCATTCTTTTCTGATGTTATAAACCCAGATATAAGGCTAAACAAGAACAAGATAAGGCAAGTTCTTTTAGTATGTAAATACCAAAGAAATAAATCCTTTTACCTCTTGCTAACATCAGGTGGAAGCCATAAGAAGCCTTTATCTATTAACATTGAATACAAGTGGTCTATTCCACTTTGCTTAGAGGATTAGTTTCATTTCTAAAAGGAACCGTATAAAGCAGTAATGTAATGTGCTCCTTGTAATAAAGGAGCAAATGTGACTATTTTCAATAAGACATTTAAAAGTAGGGACAGGAAATAAGTTGAACATTAGATGCTGATGCTGACACCTCTAATAACCTCCTTTAGCAAACCAAATTGTGGGGAACTGTGAGGGGTGAGAGAAAGAAAACTCAGCATTCAGCTCTCTGCAGAGAAATTTAATTGAAGGACCAGAGATATAGCAGAGGCAGGCTTTGAAACCACCCTCAGATACAACTGTGACTGGAGGACTCTGCAGCAACTATTAAATATTAGTTCATGACTCTGGGAACATTTTTGTCTTTTCCATTGATACTACTTTAACACTTAATATGTAAATAATAAGGATTAAAATAAAAAAAGAAAATGGAATTTAAAGTTAAGAAGAAATAACGTCTTTCATTTTACTGTTTACCGTGTTTCTTCCAGGTGCTCCTGAAGCATCAAAGAACTCCTCTTCTTAGTGTGTATATATATATATATATATATATATATATATATGAAGATACTCCCTTCCTGAGTGCATTCTGTAAGTCAGAGTTGGTGTTTAATCAGATTTTGGAGTATTGCTTGCATGTTGTTTATCAAATGATGATACAATTGCATATTAAAAAGAAAAGCTGTCTCCTTAATAAAAAAACAAAAAACAAACAAAAAAAAAAAACCAAAAACATTGCAGGTGAAAGTCTAAAAGCAAATTAATTATCATCAGCTACTGAATCTGGCAAATTGTAAGCAGATTTGGAAGCTACCCAGAACACTATCAAATAGATAAACTTTAAATATTGCAATATAACTAATCATACTCAAATATTTCCTAGGTCATTTGATCAAGGCTGAGGTCAGCTTTGTTTTTGTAGGGTTTTTTTTGGTTTTTTTTTTTTTTTTTGAAGTGAAGGATTCAATCTAGTTTTTACACAAAAGGCACAAGCAAAATAAATAGAAATGAAGTGATTGAAAGCATGAGATTTTTAATCTGATGAAAGCCATTTTGGCAAAGTTCCACATCAAGAAAATGTTCAGAATTTTGGGGTTTGTACAGAGCAAATTTCTGGCATCCCCAAAAAAGTGCATTTAATCTAAGAAAGTATCTCTCTAGGATGTATATGATTTGCTTAAATTTCTGTTTTCAACAAATAACTTAAGCAACTATCAATCTCCATTCTGGTTTATTTCTTGTACACAGTATTCAGAAGAACTAGAAGAAGTCTAGTCTAGCTGCGAATACGGTGTTTTTGGTGCTAAGCTGTTGAGCTGATTAGCAAAAGGTTTTTTGCTTCGCTTTTGCTTTAGAGGAAGTGTTGAGTTCAGGAGTAAGTCCGGCTGAACACAATTGGGAATTTAAGGAATTGTTATTTCTACCAGGATATAAAAACTACACTTGTAGGGTATGAATTGGAGGTCTGGCTGGATGTAGTGAGTGTGGTACTTCCCAAGCATGGAGAAGAAATCCCTGTAAGTTTGGATAAGCTGAGGGAAGTAATAGAGGACTTTCTGAAACTCTTTAGTTATGAAGTAAAAAAAAAAAAAAATCAAGATAATAGTAATAACTTATATGTAAAGAAAAGAATGTAATCAACTGAATACTTGAAATGGTGTGAATTACTTGTCTAGCTCTTCTTTTTTGTGTGTAAATGTACACTCTCAGTGTGTGTTCTGCTCTGCCCTTGTGAAATGTGGTGCATATGTGCATGACAGTCTGAAGAGTATGTGCTCTCATTCTGTAAACACTCCTTCGTGCTTCATTCCCAAGTTCAAACATTGGATCGTCTGGGAATAGAAAGGAAAGTGCCCCAAAATGATGTGGAAGGCTTTCCTTGCATTTCTGGCATAAGTAATATTATTCTTCTGAGTGATATTTAGGACTTGACTTAAAGATTCTTGATATCTAGGAATGAGAATTTGCTGTGTCTAAAACTATTAAAATGTCATGGGCTTTATCATTTTCTGACCTTTAATCCAGTAAACCTTCCAAGACTGTTTTGCCTTTTTAGTAGATTAATTGGAAAGAATATGATACTCAAATGTTGTTTTTTTTCTTTTTTTTTTTTCCCTTTCTGTTTTTTTCCATTTTCTCTACTAGAGAAGAATGAAAATAAACTGACAAATGGTGTTTGTTTGCTGCTATAATACTCAAAGTTAGTGCCCATTCTAGCTACAAGGCTAGAATAAGACTTGTAGGCCTGCGGTGCCTTTAGGATAAAGAATTGCAGGGTTGGCTTTAGGTGGCTTTAGGGTAAAGAATCAAAGATGGCTTCAAGCTGCGCCAGGGGAGATTCAGGCTGGATGTTAGGAAATACTACTTCTCTGAAGGAGTGGTCAGGCAGTGGAATGGGCTGCCCAGGGAGGTGGTGGAATCACCGACACCAGAGTTGCTCAAGGAACGTTTGGACATTGTGTTGAAAAACATGTTTTAGTGAGAACTATTGATGATAGCTGGATGGTTGGACTGGATGATCTTGTAGGTCTTTTCCAACCTTGCTGATTCTGTGATTCTGCGAATTAGAGGGTCTGTAAATGTAATACATCTGCCTGAGTTCCCACTGTGAAGCTGCGTCAATTCTGTAAACCATAATCTTTGTTGTGAAGTCCCCATCATGTAGAAGAACTACAAATACATTGAAAAGAAGTTAATTTTGAAATTTGTATATGGTTATTGTCCATGAATGATTATGTGACAGTTCCACACACATTGCCAGGTTTTCTTTATTTTTCCTTTCATTTTCCATAATAAATAGAGGGAAAACCTACCTTAGCACAATTAATGGAATTTGTTAATATGTATTACTGAGCTTAGAAGAATTTTAGAAATATTTTAAATTCATGACAATAACAGCAGAATATGTACAATTGGGATAAGGTTATGTGTTTTAAGTAGCTGAGAGAGGCTTAAAAATATGAATCAAAATACTAGGAAAAGTAGAAGCAACTTAATTTAACTGTTTTTATTTTGTTTATACCAGTCTGAGTGCTAAATTAAAACTCTGTGTATTATTAGTAAAAGCAAAAACCTTTATTGTTTTAAGATCTTGCTTGTTTATGAAGGGAATTCTATAACATGGCTCCAAACAATCAGGATCTAGTTGCAGTGAGCAAGGAAACAACTTCCAGCTTTGTGTCTATGTAACTAATATTTAAAAGGCAGAGTCTTTGAAGAATGGAGATCAATGGACATTTTTACACATCTGAAAAAAAATAGGTCTACTTTGTAAAATGAGTGCCCTTGGAAACTCTACTGAGATGAGTAGAATATATCTACTGCAAGATCATTAAGATCATGTGGAAGATCATTAGCCTGGTACTGAATAATCCATTGCTGAATGCTTGATCTAATTAATGAAATCAAGATGGTTTTCTCAATCTAGCATCATCATCTAGCTAGGCAAGACTCAGACATTTTAGATTTGACATGCATTTCTCAACCCCTCCTAAGACCTTGTCTATGAACTTCTGGTCAATCAGATGAATTTTTTTGTGTTTTCTATATGAAACAATAGGAAAGAGACTATGTTTTGTGAATTCTTAAATTGTTCATTTCATAGTATTGGAATCATCTGGAAAAATCTTGGAGAAAAGCTGAATGCTTGATGCACACTGGAGATCACTCACCATGGATGACTATGAGTGACAATGGGTACTGATGTAAGATTGAGAAAAGACATCATTCTGGATTTTGTGGTGCACTGATCTTGGGTAGAAAGATGAAGTACACAGTCCCTCTCAAAATAGTTCTCTTTTCTACAAGTGAAGACTACATATTTCCAGCATCACTGTTCATGTAGCTTAGAAGATTTCTTTGTTTGTTCTAATAGGATCTCACCTTTTTTCATCTTACTGTTAGAGGATCCAATTAAGACTTTACCAATAGATGAAACAAAGATTTTCAGTTCACAAGAAATGCGCTATTAATGCTTGGGTTCTTATTCTGAATTTAAACTAAAACTCCTATTTTTCACAAGATGTTTCAAAAAATCATGATCACTTTTGGGTACATTGAATTACTGTACTCAGGTAAATAAAACATTTTATCTTTTGGTTTTTAATTATGACATATAGTATAGACCGCACAGTTCAATAAAGATAAAAAACAGGTTATCTATAAACAAAAAATATTTCATCTGAAAATAACAACTGTCACAGGAAGCTGTGATTTTAAATAAATTAACATTTTCACTGAAACATACACTGCTAGAAATATTTGACTGTTTCAGTTGTTTTTAAGTAGAATAAAACCATTTTGATGAATTGCTGGACAAGGACAGGCAATTGTTTTGATTTCACTCCAGTAATTCAGGTACCGTGTAGCAAAGTAGTAGTTATGAAAACAAATCAAATTGCAGTCTGTATAAAATGATTAAAATTGCTAGGCATGTTTTCTGTCTTGTGCTTTTCTTCCACTCCTTTCCTATTTTATATGAAACCGTGTGATTTTAGAAGTTTATAGACACTATAAAATAAATATAAATGAATCAAATATTTATTAGAAAAGACTGACTTACATGCTCTTAACTGTTCTTTGATTCATAACCAGTACTTAATTTAATCATAGGAATAGTTTATAAGAAATTGGTTAAAAGGCTGCAGACAGAGGCCCCATCCCTGGAGGTGTTCAAGGTCAGACTGGATGGGGCACTGGGCAGCCTGGTCTAGTATTAAATGGGGAGGTTGGTGGCCCTGCATGTGGCAGTGGGATTGGAGCCTGATGATACTTGAGGTCCCTTCCAACCCTGGACATTCTGTGATTCTGTGTAAATTAAGCCTAAAGCCACTGTACCTATTTCATTTCAAAGCCAAGTCAATGTACTGTTCTTCCTGTGATCAACTGACATTTGATATGAGAAATGTATATGACAGAAACAGCAGTTGTCTCTAGTGGACCTACAAGGGCTGGTCTGAAAGTAATGTCTCCTATTTTACTGTGTTTGCCCACAGTATTGGAGGTGGATGTTGGCCATATGGCAGTAGAGCTGAAACCTTCCCACCAATATTACAAAATGTATTTTGTTGCCATGTGACAGATGACAGTGAAGAGGTAGCATCTGACATGGGAGTGTGTATGAAGCAAAGGTGTGGAACTGAATTCCTCTATGTAGAAAAAATTGCATTGACATTCATTGATGATTGCTGAATGTTTATGGAGAACAAATAGTGGATGTGAATGCGGTGAGTGGATCACCTTCACTGGTGCATATTTTTACAAATGTAGCATGCAGGCTCATTGTACGTGAAAAAATCATAGCTAACAACGGTGATTACGTTGAAAATGACTGCTTAATATCTGAGAAGTTACTCTATCAAATAGTGTTATTCTGCTTTTTCTATTTCAATAGAAATAAATAGAAGGCATTATTTTTGGAGTGACCTACATAGATCTCCGTCACCTTCAAGCTCAATGTGCGTCTCCCCTACCTGTCTGTGTGCCAGAGCATCCTCACTGAGCAAAGCTCTCAGAGACACTGTCAGATGTTTGGTGAATATAAAGACACAGCCAGTTTCTACTTAAAAGACTAATTCCAAGTGTTTTTACATGTAGAAGGAGGCAGCCACAAAACCCACCCTTCATGAAACTTGCTGTGAAAGCCAGCTGTAGTGCTTTGCTTGGATATGAGCCTATATGCAAAGCCTCTTTCTTCCAAGCAGTCTTCTGACAGAGGTACCACATGGCGAATTCCCTCCCAGAAAGTAAATGACTCTCCTATCATTACTAGTGAAAGAGGAGGCTGATGTCTAAGCAATATGATTTATACCGGCTGAGGCCTGGGAATAGGCCAGGGTGGTGACAGAAGGAGAGAGAGTATAAGTAAGCTCTTCCAAGACAGACCTTACTTTTCAATGATGCAGAATGCCTTTTCATTTGCCAGTATGGACTGAAAGTAGTTATCAAGACTATACGTAATGGTAAAGATAGAAATTAATCAGTGAGTTTTCTTTACAGTGTCTTTTATATTTGCAATAGAAGTGAAAGCTAACCAGTAGAAGTGAAATAAGTTGGTTTATGTGGCAGTGGAAACTTTATGTTAGTATATTAAGAAAAAATAATAATAAGCATTACTTCTCTGGGTTATTGGTATCATGTCATCTATAAAATTCAAAATGGATTAATTACAAGCAGAAGAGCAGCAGGTTCTTTAGAATCTGTTTCTTAGGCTAGAGGAGCCTGATCCATTAATAATGTATTCATCACTGCTGAAATTAAAAAACTGGAGTCAGCTTTACTGAGAACCAGTTAACCATTTCATAGTAACCATTACAACTGAAGATGTTTAATTTACTGCTGCAGTGTCACTGACATTGATTTCAGGACAGGTTTCTCATAGTGGCCTTTGAGTCAAGCCTCTGCACCCCCCCCCCCCATACTTTGGGTGTCCCCATCCAGCAGTTCGAGGCTGCTCATCCTAAATCTTAGAGATGTATCTAGTTCTTTTTATAACTTACAAGTTGCTCAGTTCAAGAGGAATCTCTGAGCAAATAATTTCAATTTCACATAGAAATATGAGATCCTTCCTCAAGAATGATTTTTCAGGGGTACTTCTGATCAAAAGAGAAGCTGCTCACTGATGACGTACCAGGTGACTGGGAGTACCTATACAGGAGACTAGCTGAGAACAAGCTACCCATAATTTTGCAGCAGGTGAGCAGCTGAACTCAGGTGTTCTGCATCTTGCCTGAGTGCCCAATCCACTCTGTGCCCTTCGGAGAACTCACCAGCTGTTTCCTGGACTCCTGAGCACATTGGTTCTGAGGATGCTGTGCAAAATGCTCTGAGGAGAATCTTTTTAATGTGGACAGATTCGCTATGTGCTCCTGAAGCTCTGTGTCATGCAAGCAGCAGTTTCTCAAAGGTCCCAATTCCTCCTCCACCAATGGGATTCTTATTTCTGCAAGGGCTGTAAGTGATCTTTCACACATTTTCCTTCCTCATTGTAGTTTGTCCTGCTGTGTTCAGCCTCGCAGCCTCGCTGTTGGGAATTTTGCTAAAAGTCTTGTAGAAGAAAAATTGTTTGAAGCTTGGAAATGTTCTTATGTTTCCCCTTTGGGGATTTTTGGTAGTACCAGATAACTGGCTGTCCTAGTTCATCTAGATATTACAAAAATATCTCAATTCTCTCAGTGCAAGAATGTAAAATATATAACTTTTGAAACTTCAGAAATATTCTGAGGACAAGAAAAAATTTTCCTCACAAAAATTTAATGCACTGATGCTCTATTATGTCTTTTCCTCCATCACGTTATATGCCTACTGACTTTGATAATAGAAGGATGATGGAGTGAGGGCTACTTGTAAAATGTTTTTTTTCTTCTTGTAGCATTCAACAATTGAGATTAGGAAAGTATTCAAGAAAAATAGATATGGCCATTAGGATTTGTCTGTAAAACAGTATGAGGATGATCTCCCCTGTGAAGAGTTTCATTTTTCTTTGATATAGTTGAGTGATTGGTGTCTTTTTTTTCCGCTTGTTCGACTGTGTGCTTTTCCTTGTTGCTCTGTTGCTGTTTTGGTTTATTTTGTTTATAAATGGTTTTTAGAGGACCCTAGAATGTATTTCAGGAGTGAAATGTAACTGTTTAATCCTGTTAAAATTTGATATTATCTTTTAATAAGCCTCTTTTTTAACCTACCACTTAAGACAATCAGGCTTTTTTTTCTTTGAAAAAGAAAAAAAAAATGTGTTTTGTATTTCTAAAATGTGACATGAGTCAATTTGGAAAATTCTACTGTACTTTATTTCTTTTTTTAAGGTGTGCAAAAACAGTGTGTGCTCACAGCTGTTATGCTGGAGCTATGCCTCTAGCATGCAAAACTTTTCACTTTCCCAAAAGAAAGGTAAAGATGAACACTATGTTCTGTTGTGCATAATGCATATATAATGAAGGTGTTTTCTTGTATGTTTTCATATGGAATACTTTTTTTGCTGTTCATAGTACTCAGTCAGAAGTGTTTTTGTATTTCACTATCTTTAGTACTTGAGCATTTGTTTTGTGTTTGTTTGGTTTCCTTTATTATTCATGCTTTTCATTTCAGAAGATGTTTTCTTTATCTGTTGTATTTTCAGTGGGATTTGTTGATCTAGGTCACAATACTTCTCAAACACTAATGAATTTGTTTTCATACAAGTTATATGTTAACGAGGTTCACTGGAATGGTTGATCCCATGTGTTCCCAACAAAGAAAACTATGCTTCTTTAAGAAAACCATGCTAAAGTCTATATCCTCCTTACTGCTATTGTATATATAATGCAATTTTATGTTAGCACAATTGTTTGTAATGTGATTTCCTATGTTAAATCTTTACCTTTGACTACTGACCTGGCTTCCCTAGGGGCTAGATTTTCTTTATCTTGTTTAAATTTTGGATTTGCTGTGAGTACGCTGGATTTCCATGATTTTCAGCAGGATCATTTCTGTTACTTGATGACTTCTTTCTAATCCTTACGCTTTTCTTTATCTAATCCTTGTGTTTTGCCATGAACCAAAATTCTATCCTAGATGACTTTGTTCCTTATTATATCTGTGACTTTACAAGTCAAATTGTGAACTTTTCTCAGTCAGGTCTGCTTGTGCTCCTTTTGTTTCTTTTTCTTCTATTTAAACTGATATACACCATGACACTGGAAATGATTGTTGATATCACTTACCCAAGTGAAGGTAAGAGCTGATGTTTATCTGTTGGTGATAGTGGTGGCTGGGAGTGGTTCTCCAAAGTATGTCTGTGCTTTCATTGATTGGTATGTGCCATGTATTTAGAGCAATGATATTATGGAAAAAGAAGTTTTTGATGAATCTGAAAAGCGAGGGTTTTTCAGCTACTTGCCTGTGTAACTGCAGTAACTTCATATAGTGTTTTTTTCCCAAACTCTTCATGTTAGAGCTAGTTCATAGTATTTGTGTTGTAACAGCTAGGTAGTTGGCTCCATTTGCATGCTGGCTGAGAAGTATGGCCACAAAGGAAAAATCAGTGCAGCTGGGAAAGTCTGAAGGAAAATGTGGATGTTCCTCTATTAGAGTCATGCAATGATTTGAGGATAAAATTAGTTCAGCCCCATCTGCTCTTGTTCTTCCCCTATTTCAGAGAGTATAGGCACAACTGTCTATGGGGCTGCTATGAATCAGACTTAAGGTTGTTGCTGTTTTTAGATCACTTACTTATGTATTATTAGATTTGTAGAGTACAAGTTTAGAAGAAAGAGTTTGCTTGGGAAATGTCAGCAGACAGGAAAGTAGTAACTTTGTGGGTATTCTGGGCAAATGCTCTAGAGTGCATAAGCATAACCTTTGTAAACCTTTAAATACTGTCAACCCTGAAGCACCTGTTATTTTTGAATGGAAGAAGTGTAAAAACAAGTACTTGGTTTGAGCCTGAGCACTTCCTCACCTTTACTAGTGACACTTTGGCTGGGTTTGGGTGGCCCACTTCATGGGGAAGTCAACAGCCACTTGCTCTGTGGCAGTTTTCTCAAAGGAGACCAGTAGTTTGCACCAACCTCTTTTCTCCTTTTAGCAAGTACTTGCCAACATCCAAAGTGGACTCCAAAGTTGCAGTGGTGGGATCTGGATTTTTTTTTTTTTTTTTAATATTATTGTTCCAGAGGGAAAGTAAAGGCCTTCATAAGATTCATCTCCCCCTACACCAAATATCAAGGGAATGCTGTTATCTGTTTTGTCTCCCTAAGCTGCTTGTTCTACCTGCAATTAAGGCTTGTCCTTTTAAAGAACTATTTCTCTACTAGTTTCCCTTTTCAAAGTGAGGTTATAGCTTTCATACTACACTGGCTTAAAAGTCTTTGTGATGAGAAATCTTTTATTTCCCAAAACAAGTTCACAGTTTCAGAGCAGAACCCTGTCTCTCCATTTGGGGCTATTGTGTTTAAGTGAAGAAATGTGACACTGAATCCCCATCATATTTCTTCCTGCTTTTGACTTTCTTGACACTAAATTGGCAGTTTTTCTAGGCCAAAGAGGCAAAAATATTTTTAATTACTTTGAGCATATTTTGATCCCCAAGGTTTTTATATTTCTGATGAGCTTTGAGGTTCTTGTCTGATTCTTTAAGTTTTATTCCAAACTGTATGGATATTTGGGGATATCTGCTGGGATTAATTTTACTCTGGCATAACTATATAGAATAACTCTAGCACAAATCAAGGTTTCTGCACTTAGCAGCTGATGTCCTGGTCAGAGCTGCTTAGCACTGTTCTGTTTGCAGTTTCACAATGAGGTAAGATACCTTGGACTTCCAGAGAGATGACTTTGAACTACTCAGAACTCTGGTAGAGAGGGTCCCTTGGGATTCAGTCCTGAAGAGTAAAGGTGTTCAGGAAGGCTGGATGCTTCTCAAGAGGAAAGTTTTAGAGGCACAGGAGCAGGCTGTCCCCTTGTGCTATAAGATAGACCAACAGGGAAGAAGATCAGCATAGGTGAACAGGGAACTTTTTTGGAGGCTCCAAGAGATAAAGAGAGTCTACCTCCTGTGGAAGAAATCACCCATCGTTTAGGAGGAAACAGAGATTGACATAAGCCTATAGGTTCAGATGGGATCCACTGAAGGATGTAGAGAGAGCTGGCAGAAATGACTGCCAAGCTTCTTTCTGACATCTATCATTGTTCCTGGTCAACCAGAGAGGTCTCAGAGAATTGAAGGCTTGCCAGCGTGACTCCCATCTTCAGGCCCAAACAGAGGTGGGGAATAGAGTTAAATCCAGCTGGTGAATGGCCTCAAGTTACAGCAAGGGGGTTCAGGTCTCTCCAAAAGAATGGTCAGGTGCTAGAACAGCTGCTCAGGGAGTAGGTTGAGTCACCATTCCTGGAGGTGTTCAAGAAATGGTAAGATGTGGTACTGAGTACATGGTTTACTGAGGAAATATTGGCTGTAGGTGGACAATTAGAGAAGATGATCCTGGAGGTCTTTTCTGGCATTAATTATTCCATGATTCTAAGCATCTTTGGCAGAAAACATTGGATGTAAATGGATGGCAAGCTACAAGTAAATTAAGAGTTGATATCCACTCTTTCAGAGGATAAAATTAATGGGTATAAATACAGAAAGAACAATTTTAGAGTAACATTTTTCAAGTGTTTTTTTTTTTAATCTTGTATATAGTAAGCACTCCTCCACCCCGTCTTTTTCTTCTCTTTTGCAAACATCCCTTTCATTGTTAGCAGTCTGTTCAGATGCTGCACAATCCCCTTTGGAATATGTTGAGCGGTATTAAATATCACAGCAGCGTACTTCCTTGACTTTGCTGATGTTAAAATAGCAAATATTTGTTCTAGCTTTTTTCTATTTATTTCTGAGAGCGTTCTGCTTTAAGCATACCTTATTCAAGGCTTCTGCCTGAAGCCTGCCATGAACCAAAGTGTGTATTTCAGAGGTCAGCTGCAAACTGGTTATAAAGATAGTGCTGAAGGAAATTCCAGTAAGCAGGCAAGGAAGGAAATGGCCTCTTGACAATAGCAACACTGAGGAATGCATTTTCCCAAAGGCAAATTCTGTGGGGGAACCATGGTCACATACCAAAAATGGTTTCTGAATTACAGTTCTACTCTCCTTCAGGGAACAAGGAGGGAGCACCTCCTATCTTAATATTATCACTTCCTTGTTATTCTGATACAATTTCCCTAATGTGGAACTTCAGCACTTGCATTTCTTCTAAAATAGTGGTTTGTTGCATTTGTACCGATGAAGACTGTCACGAGCTGGGAAACTGTGGCACCACTAGAATTGTAACAGATACAGCAAAAATTGCTTCCCAGAGGGTTTATTCATTAAGCAAGCATTTTTATCATCTTCTCTCTTAGCTTTCAAGGCCATTGTCTGACATTTTGTCAAACGTGCACTTCTCTGAAGTGGTTTCCAGTCTTTCCTCTCTGAAATATTAACACTCATAGTTTCATCTGAAAAATCCATGTGCAGAGCAACTGAAGTTTAATATATCTGTATAAACATAACAAAATCTCAGTATAGTTTTAATAAGGTAAGTCTTCACCTGCAGCACAGATTGAAATAGGGTCATGAATTGGCACAGTGCTAATCCATTTGTAAAAGGAAAATGAGAAATGATCTGTTTGTGACATTCTCATAACACAAGGGAAGATTGTTATCCTGTTCAGCTCACGTTGATAGCAATGGGGGAGGATGTGTAATCTAGGAGCTGAATAAGGGATGACCTTGGTTTGTAGAAAGACACTTTAGTTAATGAATTTGTAAGTGCTCCCAGTTTCCATTTTCATGCATTCTCATTCCCATTCCTTCCTTCCAAATTGATCAACACTTTGTGTTAGGTAGGCAGTGAACTTGTCTGCAGTTTATCTCATATCCTCAGGTAAGTCCTGTAGAGGACTTTTCCCCACCACTCCTCCCTGTCTATGTGAAATTAGGCAGACAATGTCTGTTTCTCTGGACAGTATTAACAGCAGCCTTGGTGTTCTTGTAACTTAGTGCATTTTTTATTTTTTAAATCATTGAACACTGTACAGTGGTTTGATTTTTTTTTTTCTTTACTGGTAAATGAAGATTGATTATGGGGTAGGGAGAAGCCACTTAATAATTAAACTATTGTGTGATGGCTGAGATCAGTAGTACTGTGTCAGCTTTCCGCGTGTGAAAGTCAGCCTTATGGTTTTTAAAAGGCCATAAGTAAAAAATTCAAAACAGTTCAGTATCCGTTTCCTTTTGCCCAAGGTGTCTGTCTTTAAAAAGGCTGCTCTGCTCTAAACTGACTGCTGTGTCAGAGTGGAAATATTTGAGTATTGTTGCTAAAATAATTTCCGCATGTTATGACTGCTGAAATGTCTTCATTTTTGACTGAATTGCTGTCTACATGCTAATTTACAGAGAAAAAAAATCCCTTATTTTTAGCAATTATTAAGACAAAGAAGTGTTACTTGTGACATTATTAAAGCATCATCAACCTACAAATTAGTTACCTTATCTGTTCTCTATCAGCATAATCCTCATACCCCTGTCACCATGTTTACAAATCCAAATGAATATTATGCAGCCCAGATCTAATTAATTTTGGATTAGCCTTTCAGACACATGTAGTTCTGATCAAAACAATCTGTATTCTCTCTTTTCTGATTAGGATGAAGCCTGACCCCTGGAGTATTCTGTTTGTCAGAGGATGTGCTAGAACATGAATATCAACAAGCAGGTTAATCCTTAGGCTGTCACTTTCTCCTATATTCGCAGCAGCATGGTTTTTTTTGTTGTTGCTAGAAGCCTTAGGGATATATGTAATGTCAGAGAGCAAATCAGTACCGTGCAGGGCTCAGGTGAGATTGATATCAGAGTAGACGTTTAAGCAATCCAACATGATATATAATGAAAATAATCCAGTGAAATGACTTTTCAGAAAGATCTGGCATTCTATTGTGCTCTTTTTGAAGTGAAAAGCCAACTTGAAGATATATTTGTAAAAAAAAAAAAAAAAAAAAAAAAAAAAAAAAAAAAGGCAAAAAGCTTAGCTGCTATAAATTTCAAACTAGGTAATGAGAAATTTAGAAAATGGTGATTGAGTAATGTGTTTATTTTTATGCATCCGCTGACAGGGCAGCTACTGGCAACTTCTGTTTAATGACCAGAGCATTAAAAAAAAATAATAACAGTGGAAAAAAAAGCATTTCTCTTTCCCTTCCTCTCCTTGAGTCAAGATGAAATTTGGAAAGGGCATTCTAAATTTCAACATTAAAGTTCGCAGAATCACAGATTGAGCAGGGTTGGAAGGGACCTGAAGGATCATGAATCTCCAACCCCCCTGCCATGTGCAGGGCGACCAACCTCCACATTTAATACTAGACCAGGCTGCCCAGGGCCCCATCCAGTCTGACCTGGAACACCTCCAGGGATGGGGCATCACAGCCTCTCTGGACACAGGTCGCAGCCTGTTCCAGTACCTCACCACTCTCATAGTAAAGAACTTCCCCCTGAGATCCAACCTAAATCTCCCCTCCCTCAACTTAAAACCATTTCCTCTTGTCCTGCTGTTATCAACCCTCTCTTGTTTGTCACAATTTTTTTTTTTTTTAAAGTACAGTAAACTTTTTCCTTAACCACACTTACTCACAACACAAAACAAACCTTATGTCCTGAATCCTGTATTTTTCAGGGTGCGTGCTCTCATTTTCAAGCTCTTCAGTGGTTTGGCTCTGTATTTTGTAGAGAATGGATTAGAGGTCACAAGAGTGACCAGAGCTTTTGCCTGTATGAAGCGCAAGTATAATGCACTATAGACTGCTTAAATATTGATGTCTGTTGTACTCCCTTTTCAGAAATGCACATCAGTTTATGTACATTAGTAAGTGGTGCTCTTACTGAGTTGCACTACTGAAGAGCAGAACACTTGATGCTGTCAACTTGAAATCTGTTCTCTTCCAACTTCAGGAAGCTACTTCATACTAGCTACACCCTGGCACCCACACCATTTAAATTAGACTGCATCAGATAAGGCATTGAAGTATATTTTCTGGTTTAATTTAATCTGAAATTGATCCTATTTATGGGCACAAACTCAGCTGCAAAATGTGAATCAAAATTCAGACAGTGTAGATGACTAGGAGACTTGGTTTGAAAGTATATTCCTAAGTCAGCTAAAATATTGAGGCAAATAGATGCAGCCTGTTAAGTTAGATGTTTACAAGACTAAATTTAGCTAACTAGCTCTGTTGCAAGTAAAAATAAAAGGGAATATTTTTTGTGATTATTTAAAAACAAACAAACAAAAAAAGAACTTCTACAATACCTGGGCTCACCTAAAACAGTGCCTGGTCTGCTATATGGTTTGGTATCCATATGGATACAGTCATGTATGTCCTAATGGAAAATGTTTGGAGTTCCATTTTCAACACTAAGTTAGGGTCTGTCTTCTAGGCTGTACCCTAGTGGACTGCATCCTGTGACTTTTTTATACTATGTTAGCATCTGAGGTGTAAATCCCACTTTTACATTTGAACCAAGAGATTTTTTACTGAGGAGTCTATGGGGATGGGACTAGAGGAAAGAACCATCTCTTCTTTTTCTGAAGAAGTCACCAGCATGTCTAATGCTTTTGTACTGCAGGAATGTTCTGCTATGAATTTTCTAAGGCTGAAAGTTCCCATTGTTATACCGAGTACCTTGACTTTGTTAATTTGTTGTGTGGCTTCTGGTCTGATCTTCACTCAAATAGCAGTTTTACTGTAATTAAGGCTTTTTGTTGCTCAGTATAAGAAAATTATCTTGTTTCTTGCATGGAAGTCAGTATGTGATATATGATTTTTAATTTCTTTTTTTACTTGAATTTGATTCAGAATTTGAGGAGAACTATTTGAAGCTATTTGATGGCTAAAAGTTGGACTTGGGACACTAAGAATCCACACTGGCTCAACTTATGCTCTGACATCACAGCAGATAGCTGTGCTTGTCTTCATTCATCCCATGTTCCATGCTTTTTTGGGAAGATCAACTGAAATATATATTAAGGTTTAACAAATAAGGGGAAGACAGTCTTCCCTGCAAGAACAACCTTTGCATTTCATGTTGAGGTTGGATTTGTCAATCTAACGCACAGTGGATGAACTGCATGGGTGACGTTCCTTGAGGCTTCGCATTACAAGGCTTTTGTTTTTTACTCTCATTTTGGTCTTGTTCTCCCTTCTTGTTCTGGGCCTGCAGTTGTCAGTTCTGGATGTCATATTTTGTAAAGACTTTCTGCAGAGGGAAGATGGCATCTTCCTTTGTGCTTATTTTAGATATGGAGGTTGTATTAGCATTGTTTGTGTGACCAGATCAGTCCCTTACAGGCTCTCAGCTGTTCTGGTTGGACAGCATGATGGTTTAGTTTATTTTCTTTAACATGTGAGGGAAATAAATACTCAGTATAGTTGCTTTAGGACCGATATCTCTGCACAGTGAATGGAAGATTTTTTCATTGATTCTTTTTCCTCAAGCTTCTAGTTCCCTTTTTACTATCCTACCTGTCATGGTCACTATAATACTAATGCTATATGCTTCATAAAACACCTGAGATAAGGGAAACCAAATACATTAACAATATGATAATAGTTAGAAATATGTTACTTTAAAATCAAATGAATAAAAAACTGAAACTAACAAAATGTCATTAACCAAGAAGAACTAAGTTCTTGTAGGAAAAACTAGTTTTAATTATCTATTGTCTTCAACAGTAGAAATTAAGTTCTTAACAGCTAGTCAGGAATGTTTTGGAATAGGAGAGAAATCAATCAGGATACGTAATATTTCAAAACCTCTCTTTCAAGTTTAGGAGGCTTTTGGGAAATAAATAGCATTTGAAAAGTCAAAATAGTTGGATTATTTGATAAATATGATAATGAATGTACTTTCCGCATTAAGTGATCTTGCAACATAGGTAGTCTGCAGAGAACTTGCCTTAGTAGTTTATTATTGCAAACAGAATCTCAATTAAGTTCTTGTTTTTTCCCCTTCTCAGAAATGTTTATAACCACAGGGTTGAATGGAATGTGTAGAGAATTAATGTTTCTGCATTTGAATGCTGGCTAAATCTCTTTGGGCTTCCTTTCTCATTTTCCATCAAACCAGCTTTCATATTGCTCAGCCATGCTCCCTCAGGTGTAGAGCTCATCCACTTTGACTTAGGGTCACCTGATGGGTCATAGCTAGTGGCATGAGCTTCTTACCAGATCATGGAGACAGTCAGCATCAGTGATTAAATGTCTTTTCCCCTTTCTGTGCCCTGAGGTACCAAGCTTCTAGATCAATGTCAGGTTTTATACCATTTTCCCTGTTACACAGAATTTACCATGACAGGGCGGCTTTATTTATGTATCATTGAAACACTATCGAGCTGCCTTCTCTTTTGTGCCTCTCCTTAATGAGTTATTCTCCAAGGTTGGGGACTAACTGATTAAGCTGGTGTTACAGATAGCTTTGATTGGTGATACATCAGCATGTGTCAAGTGAGATGCTGCAGATCTCTCTATATATACTTCGTTCAAGCTTAGCTTTTGTTAAATACACAGAGGCACCTGGTAGCTGAGATGCTTTGCAATTCTGAAAAATTGTATACCTTTTCTGCAAGTAAAGTTACTGTAGCTGTGGGCTGCCGTATGCTTTTGGTAAATATATGCAAATCTGCATCTATTTGTATGCTGCCAAAAATGATTAAGGAAGAGGCATGCTTAAATACCTTGGGAAAGCAATTGGCTCTAAGGCCCAGCTGCTACGAATACTTAAGCATGGGATTAATTCTGTATGTGTGATCAGCATCACTGTGAGTTTAATGGATGGGCACTGATATAAGGAAATGTAGAAATGTTGCTGAGATAGAAGTTTATCTCTGAACATCAGTATAAATCAGAGAGGCCTGATAATATATAAAAGAATATGACCCGCAGAAATCGCTCAAGAATGAAAATAGGTTTGATTTTGTCACAGGTTTTTGGGGTGGTTTTTTTTTGCTTTTTTTGTTCCTTTCTAGTGGAATCTGTAATCTCTTTGAATACTAAACAATAGAAGGGAAAGAGAAAGCTAATGTTTCAAAATCAGTCTAAAGACCAAGATGTGCCAAAAATAAATCCACCCTGAGATGATCAGTTGTGTTCTTTTATTACTTTAGTGTTGTCTGAATTATTGTTGGACAAAACAATTGAAAGACAGAATTGTTTGAGACCAGTACGGTGGTATGGATTGCAATCCACCCTATATAAAGTGAAATAGCTGAAATGCTTGTTATGACTAGTGATTTCTTACGATCCTTCAGTAAAAGTAAGGTCTGCAAGTATTTGAATGAATGTGATTATATTTCAATTTTTCAGTGTTCAGCCTATCATTGTGGTTTTTAAGAACTGCTCAGCAAAAGTCTGTTACATTGTGCTAGACACCATATGGTTATTGTGAAAAAGCTGAAATTAATCTTTCACCCCACTGAACTGACTATCTCCAAATGGCTACTACCATTTGAAGCTTGACTTTAGACAGCCGGTTAGCAAGAGCATGAAATAAATTGAGAGAAATGAACATTAAATGTAAACTAGAAAATGTACGCAAAGGACAAGCAAGTAAAAGGAAAAAAATTAGCAGCAGAAATGGATGCTTTAACAACTCTGTTATCTCAGGGTGGGGGCAGGAGGGAGGGTGTGGGACAAACAATAGAAAAGATTAATTACATCATTAAGTAGAGCAACTTCTACTAGCTATAAAACCCAGAGGGCTTAATTCATCTTTGTATTTTGTCTTCAGAAGTGAGTGTTAAGTGATGATGCAAGATACAAAACACTGATGGATGGGATTGAGTCCTATATCTGAATGATTACAATGCTGTAAATCTGTGCAGTTGTAATGACCTTGGTGTAATATCAGTTTATGGCAGCTGAGAATTTGTCCCTTTACTGAAACTGAGGTTGTATAATTTTTCTCATGAGAACAGGCAATGTTACTCTGTAAAAGCCCGAAGAAAAAATCTAAAATCTCAACAGGACATTTTGTGGTGTGAACTAAATCCCTGGTATATAAAATATAAAGATAAACTAGTATGCTATGATGAACAGAAGCATGTGATGCTCGATGTACAAAGCAAGAGTAGCTTATTTATCCCATCTTTTATCTAAAGCTAGTAATAAAATTTATCCCAATACTTTATTTATTTTACAGGAATCTATTTAGCAAGTAACATAGAGTTTCACTAACTTGAGTGATGTTTGACCAGGAATAGTGGTGGTGAACATTGTCTCTCTTAATTGCTGAATGGGTTTCAGACCTTTAGTTTTAGAAAGAAGTGACTTCTGAGTACATAAATAAAGTTGCACACATCCAAACTTGATACGGAGCATAATTTGTTGTAGCATGATCATAGTTAAAAACTCACCTCACTCCTACTATAATTAAAGAATGTAAAAGAAGAATTTGGCTTCAATGGGACAAAAAATGCTGCATTTTCTCTGAAGAATGAGATCTTGATTTTCCTGGACTCCTGCTCTGGAGTCATGGAGAGCGTAAATGATATCGTCAAGTATTGGTAAAGTAAGATAACGCTTTAGTGTGATTGCTTTGGATTGTTTCTGGTGCTTACTTCTCTCTCTGCATTTCATGAGATCTTGAAATTCAGTTAACAATATATTTGGCTGGAAATGTTCTGAAGTCAGAAAAGGTTTTCTTACAGCTTGAATCTAGATCTTAAACAGAAGTGTCATTTTTTTGGATCCAGGCTCAAAGTGACTGAGGGTTATGTGATAGGGGGAGTCAACACTACTTCTGCACTGAGTTTACCTGCAGGATTTGTGTACCTGCAGCAAACAGCAGCAAAAACAAACAGTAATACTGTGAACAATACCTTTGTCTTTTTAGTGGGAAAGGTGAAGCATTTGCTCCGTGCAAAGCACAATGCTGGCATGCTCTGAAAACTGGGGAGGGAAGTCAAGATATTTAATCCCTTGTTCTTCCCCTTGTTCAGAATACAGAGGGATTTTTTTCTGCAACTATGTAAGTTTTTATACATTGGCTATAAAGTTCATCCAGCCATTTGAAAAAGGAGTGAAGAGTGTACCTGCCTTTGTCTTTGCCAGGCAGAGTGGTTTCACCAAGGTAGTATGGAGGAGGATGACAAGACGAGTTTCAGTGGTGAAGTGCATACAAAGCTGAGCAAGAGGGCTATTCAGGAGAGAACTTCTTTCATGTTCTTACATAAAACTTAAACAATAACACCTAGTATTACAGTGAGTTCAACTAATGACTCCCCTTGAGTAGAAACAAGTCTTTGTGAACCATACCATGAGAATATACTTTGTTCTCCCAGTCTAAAAGGAGAAGAATGAAAAGAGTAACATCAAAATCTTCCAATGGCTGGCTCTGTCATTCTACTTATACCATGCAGACACTGACTTTCTTATTTTGTGCAATCATAGTAAAATATGCTGGGATTGCAGAAGGGTTACAGCTGCTGTCTTCTGAACAACTTTATTAAATGTTCATTTGAAACAGTTCATCACTGCACCAGAGCAGTTTCCTCCTCCTCACCACACTGTATTGCTGTCACAATGCTCTAAAAAGACATTTTTCTCCCCTTCTTCTAAACTGCACAAGATCATTTGCATGAAAACGAGGACTTTGTTTCTTAAGTGTGCATCCATTCCCATAGCTTATCCTCCCACCTGAAGTCCTCATCTGTGGCATCAATGAGTTGCAGTGGAAATCAGTTTGATGAGGCTCTTTAAGAGCAAGCCACTTATATATTATATGCAATAATCTCTCTATAATTATAGAACTCCCCTTATTATTATTATTATAACATCTTTTAACACTTTTAAAGTTCCCTCAGTCCCCTAATTCAGCTTCATTGACCAGAAGACAAAGAAATCCACCAGCTGCAGAGTTAAAATCATGATGTGGTTGGCTTTAATCTCTCTTTAATCATTAAAATATAAATTAGTGCTTGCATTCGTTACTTCCCAAACAGCTTTCTCTTTTGGGTTTCTCTCATCCTTTGCTCATAACTGCCACCTGCTTCTTCTGGTGGCCTGCCTTGCTCCAGGGAAGAGATTCCTTCCCATATTTTTCAAGAACAAGGGAGCAAGGCTAAGCAGCAGGAAACCATAGTAGAGAAGAAGAGAGGGTGTAAGCAAGTAGGAATAAGTAGGTCAAAGAATAAGGACATCTTTGTCAAAGCGTGCTTTTAGTACATGAGTTTTTAGCAGGAGTGTCCCTTTAGGTAAGAACTAATAGAAGCCTTCATCGAGCATTGCTGAAATTTCCATCCAAAAGTGGATGTGTGGTGTGCACCATACAAATGTTGTATTTCCTTGAAGAAAGGACAGCAATATACCTCTGACAGTACCTGACAAGGGCAGAGCTTTGTATATGAGTCAAAATCTCTTGTGCATAACAGCATTTATTTTGAGTTAGTGCTCCAAAGACCTGGGTGATGTACATATGTCCAGACGGATGGACATATTTCTCTTTGGTAACAGAGATATTTTTGCGAATATCTTATTTCCAAGTGAAAATTGGCTCTATACCCACTGTAGAGAAATGTCTAGATAATCACGTTATTTGGTCATAGTTACCACCTGAGCTCCTGTATCAAAACTAGATCTCCTGTTTACAATGCATCTCCAAGCCCAGCAAAGAGCAACTTTGGTGGGTGGAATCTATACCTTCTAATGGGATGGAATATTTAAAACCTCAGGATTTGGTATGTAGCTCTTAAGGCTCACATCTCTATAAACTGACGCCTACATAAGATTGTGGGTCTAATGCTGTTTAGTGCCTTAGCATCTCTGATTGCAGAGAATACAACAGATAGAAAACCCTGAGTGCAGAGACTTATGATTATACAGAGCTTAAATTGGTATTGAAGTCCAACAAAGGCAGTATCTGGTTTAGTAGATGCTTAATCTTAAGCACTTGGAATCACAGTGAATCAATGGGATTTGTCATATATTTATGTACTGCTGCTAGATTAGGATTTAAAATTTTATTTTTGACAATTTTGGCAATAGGAGAAAATAAACACATGTTCATAGTTCAGCTGTGTGAAGCAGAAAGAAAAATTCAGGAAGTGTTGGAGTGGTTGACTGTTCTAGTACTGAAGAGCAATGTGTGGGTGAGTTTTAGTGCTACATATGTAGCTAAAAAGGATGCTCTACTGAGCAGTGAGGAAGTCTGGACTCATGGAAAAATCGCACAACATAGTTAGTGTAATCATAGTCCATAAGGGATACATAAATGTTTGTGCAAAGGGATGTTCCTGTTAAGAAAGGCTCAACCTGTTGGCTTAGAAAACTGCTGTTCTTATGCTTATTATCAAAACTTGCTTACACATTTCCTTAATGCACAAATTTAAGTTTTAAATTGTTACTGTGTCTGGACTGTATGTGTGTGTGTGTGTGTTTATGATTGTTTTTTTTTTTCCCCACAAACTTTAAACACTTTTTTATTTTGAGGGCTATAAAGCCAAGCACCTCTAATTTTAAAGGAAAAACAAAACATTGCATTTGATATGACAGGAATGTGTTCCAAAGTGTCACTGTTCGTGTGCCTGGCAGCAAAGTGATTAAAACTTATCTGCCGAAAGTAAGACAAAAATACAAGGAGTGGATGGAGGCAAAACATCCCTGGGCAGAAACATGGCCTAGCTGCACCCTTGCACTTCTGAAGAGCTGCCTTTGGCTGCACAACGACTTTCCCTGGCTCTGCTTGCTGTGTGAAGCAGGTTGACAGTGTCCTGATCACTCTTGTTGGCCTCGTGTTGCCACCATCAGCTGATTGCTGGTGTTTAGTACTACTTTGCTACAAGAGCATCAGTCTTACCTGAGTCATCTGTGAGAGAGGTAACTTTTATTGATAAAGAAGTTCATGTCCCAGTGTTCTAGAGATTAAACAACCCAATTAGATTGCACTTACTACTAATTATTACATTGCCTTTATTAACTTTTGCTGCTAGTATTTATTCTATATTTTTAAAGCTTTTAGTAATTTCAGTTCTTATTTAAGAATAAGGTTTTCTTTGTAATACTTCCTCTAAATGAAGTTTTGAGATGCTGCAGGTTATATTTAGAATCATGGAATTGTTTGAGTGTGAAAGGAGCCTTAATGTCCATCTGGCTCAACTCCCCTGCAGTGCACAGGGACACTTACAGCTCGATCAGGTTGCTCAGAGCCCCATAAAGCCTGAACTTGGATGTCTCCTGGGATGGAGTATCTACCACCTCTCTGGGCAACATGTTCCAGTGCTTCAGTACTATTATCATAGAAAAACTCTTTTTCTTATATCCAATCTAAATCTCCCCTCTTCTAATCTGAAACCATTTTCCCTTGTCCTATCACAACACACCTTGCTAAAGAGTCTGTCTTTCTTTGAAAAGGGAGAGTATCACATGGCTTTTGGGAATAGGTGGTGGGAATTACAAACCTGAGGAAAATTCGTCTAGCCTTTCCATCCCCCTGTCATTCGGAGGCTCTCTCTACGGGGAAACCATATGAAAATTTGGGGGCTTATTGAAGCCAACAAAGGATGTGGCATTGCATTGTGTCCTATGCTCAATAGATATCTATTTGTTCAAGGCCTCCTTCCTCTCCTGTATAAAAGGGTCTTTTGTAAGTGCTGCATTTGTTTGATTACTGAGCTTTTCTTCTTCACAAGGAAACCCCAACTTGGCTGTTAGAGCCTGGGCTTGGCTGCTGGGGATTGTTCTTTTTCCAGAGGGGAGTTTTAGCAATCAGCAGAGATGAGAAGAAGGTCTCAATAGTGCTTGCATACAAAAGACAATTAAGTGGAAGGACCAGATGGAAAGAGGAAATTAGTGGTCTAAGACAGCCATCAAGAAAGCGTGTGTTTGGGGGGGGATGGGTAGACCCTTATGAAAAAGGATAAGATGATTTAAAAGTCTAGAACTACTGAGCTCTGTGAAGGTATGATTTGTATTTGCAGTCAGTCTTGGATGAATAGTGTGAGGTAAGAGCTGCAAGTGCTCTCGTGGTTAAGCTTTACTTTAAAATTCCTCATCTGACCTAAAGTTTTTACTGAATGTGTCTTAAGATGTAATAACGGGAAAATATGCCAGTTCATATAGCCACTAGGATTTTATTTTGATGACTTTGCTTTTCCCTTGTTCCCATTCTTCAAATGAAGTGCAGTTTTTATGGAATCTCAGCAAGCATAGGTAGAATTTTGATTCATAATGAAAAGGGCAGAAGCCCCTAGCAGGGGAGGGATGTTCTTGGAGTGGACAGAATTGCACAGTGCAGTGTGTTTACTTCTAGAATGGGAACAGTAATTTTTTGAGATCAAATTGAATTTCAAAATTTGTCCTGTTTAGGTTGGCTGAGGTTTTTAGCTTCTGTTGCCCTTGATTCCACAATTCCTTTCTTTATTTTTCAATCAGGCAATCCTGATTTATGTATTTATTTTTGAACAAGAATAACTAATAATTGGCTTAGAAGAAGAGTGGGAAAAAGAAGAGAGGAAGAAAAAGAGAGGAAAAAGCATGCACACATTCAAATCCAATACTTTTGAAATCATAACTAAAAGCATTTATGGATGTACTTTTGTGCATTTTAAGTGAGTTTTGCTTTTTCCACTGGACTGTGCAAGAATTCAGGATATCAAACTGGGTAGCATCTTTAACATACAAGAGAGTCTTGCCTCTGCAGTGGAAGACTGTGAGAAAACTTTACTACTGAAGCAGATTAAAAAAAAAAAAGTGCTTTTTTTTTTTTTAACCTAATAATGAAAAATTATTTTTACCTTATAAATTTTCAAGCAGAGCTTGAAACAACAATCACTCCTTAACATATTTGTGCTTAAATACTGAAGTGTCATAAATATATCACCATAAATGGGTTTGGTTTTGTGTTAGTTGCTTGTTTTCAGTTTGTGACTGCAGCGCTGAAAGATATCAGACTGGTTCTTTCTGTGCATGAAGCTTTGATTTATACATGAGAATGATACAGCAGGATTAGTAATGGGAGAAAATATCAAACATAGTTGTGCCTATTCACAGAATTGCAAATTAGTGGGGACAGTAAAGAAACTCTGGAGGTTATTTAATTCAGTGTCTTGCTGAAAGTAAGGTCATCTGGACAAAGTTGTGCAGGAACATACTCAGCCTGATTTTGAACGGTTTCAAGGATGGATATTCCAGAACAACTCTGACTGACCTGTGAGTGTCTGATCACCCTTTTGTGTTTCAATTACCATCAATTTCATAAATTTAACTGGGCCTCACTGGAGAGGAAAGAAAAAAGAAGAAAAAAACAAAAGCCTAGGTTCATTTTATCTGTGCTGTCCTGTCAGACATTTATACACATTGATAAGATCCTTCTGAGTCTTCTCCTTCCCCTGTCTCAGTCCCTCCTCATAAGTCACATACTCCAGTCCCTTAACCATCTTTACTTTGTTTAACTTGCACACACCAAAAAGTCCATTCTATTTCTGCCTTCTAATATTCTTAGCAATCTTCTTCTGCAATTGAAAATTGGGATCTGAATCTGCAAGTAATTCTGCCATTATCAGCCCTGGTAGTGTTCCTATTATCAATCCCCTCTGCCCCCATGGGGGATAGCTAGTGCCATACCACACACCAATATCTTGGTATTACAACAATCAGTCTTCTGCAAGGCTAATGTGCCTGCCAGCCCTACTCAGATTATGATTTCTCTTTTAAGGCATTGCAGGTAGAGTTTCACGCGTAAGATGTTGGAATTCCTCTAAGTAACATCTAAGAACATTGAGTGATAACAACTGTGCTTGTGCCTTTGATAGAAACAAGTGGAAATGGATTTGACTGCTGCCAAGCAGTTAACAGACATTTGATCAGGTCTTAGATGGACATGGAATTCTTTATTCCAAACAACTTTTGTGTTGATATATCAAACACTCTTAAGCAAAAACAACAGAAAAATATCAAACTGAAGAGGAAATGCAGTGAACTTGCATGTAATCTCATATTTTAGTTAAATGTATCTTTACTTCCTACATTTTCTTTCATCTTAAGAGTTGCTTTTTCTTTGTTCCTAGAATAGTTAGTCTTGCTACATCACGTGCAAGAAGTGCTGCATGCTGCCAGGTAGAATAGTTTGACAGCTGCTTGAGTCTAATACAATATTTTTGTACTGCACATATTGAGAATAAATTAGGTGTCACTAAGTTGTGCACTCTTCAAATTTTAGAAGAACTATATAATGCAAGTGGGAAAGTCCTCATACAACATTAAAGAAATAGGATATTATTACTTGAAAATGTTATCAGGATATGTTTTGCATCTGAAGATTAATGGTTTTCAATGTGATAATAAATAGATATTTACATATGGGGTATTGAACTAATCTCACTATCCGTAAAATTACTAAATTTATTGTGAAGGACTGGTGAATAATTAATTCACTCGTGTGTTCAGTCAGCTCTCCATATTAAAGGATACAAAGAATAAATGAAGCATTGATTGCGGGTAGGTGGATAGAGTTCTCTGAATGCAACAGTGACTCCTATGCAGAAGGATGTTCCCGCCTTACTCAAATTATTAAAATGCTTCTTATTTGTTCTGATGTGTGAACCCATTCTTTTCCCCAGAAATATGAAAAGGGAACTAAAGCTCTCAGTTCTTTTACTCTGAGAGGATTTTCAAGAACAGACAACTACTCTTTTGAATTCTGAAAGGAAAAATCAAGTAAATATGTATGTTGTGCATGAATGTATGATTTCTACCTAAAATATAAACCCATGCATACAGGTGTTCATAAAATGGAGAGAATCTTAAAAGCAAAATTGGTAATCTTAAAATAATTTAATGTACTGCTCTGCATTTCTGACAGGTATCTGAAATATAGTAATTTATGAAAAAGGATTGTTAGAGTTTGATTTAGAGCAAAGCTAGGTACTGGAGTACGTTCACTATATGACAGATCATTCCTATTTTCTTTGTGAAGATTTCTGCAGTAACTTGTTTCCACACACCCCCTAGGTCTGTTAAAACCCTGCTTAATGGTTCTCATCTGAAGTTCCAGGATCTGATTCCCTTTTGTGTTCTGCATTCTGGGCCACATATGAGGGAAAATCAGGTACATGAGTAAGATGGTGGTGTGGGACCCAGCAGCAAATGGGCTATGAACTTGAGGAGAACAATATTGATAGAAGCAATTAATTTTATGTTGAGGTACACTATTCCTTCCACTGATCGCAGCTGTTCAGGTCTCACTGTGAATGAAAAAGGAAGGATGATATGCAGGCATTTCCAGTAACATTTTAAAAAATTATCCTATCAACAATTTAAAGGATCCTGTCTGTGTTTAAAACCTAAAGCAATTTAAATTCTAGCTTTAGAAAAATTAACTTTTCTTGCTTAGAAAAATCAGTCGTAGCAGAGGATTTGGATTGGCTCTAGGTATGTTTGTCAGCCTAGTTCTTCATCGGCTCAATTAGATGGAAGTCAGAAGGAACCAAATCCAGACTACACAGTAGGTGTGTAGGACAGTCCATCCAAGACTGGCAGAATGCACCATGGTCTTCAAACTGGGGAGATGGACCTGATGGCCTTTCAGAGTCCATTCCAACTCTAAGGATTCTGTGATTCTATGGTGACAAAATGTAATGGAATATTGGTGAGAAGATTCAATCTCTACTGCCACAACATCAGCACCTGCCTCTGACTTCATGGGCCAACATAATAAAATAGGAGGTATTAACATCACAGCAGCTCACACAATACTTCCCTCTACTTATTTCATTAAGTTTTTATGTACATTGTACATATGGTTGTCAGTTATTAAATCAGATATGGAAAAGGCTAAATTGTACATCATAATTTTCTGTTACATTAATTAAATAAGGATCAATTTTGTTAAATTTGCCTTATTATAGCAGAAATAAGGTGAAGATTTTCTTCTTGTACAAAAACAGTAAGCATTCTTGTCTACATGTACGACTGTAACACGTAGAAAGCCCACTTCTGAACTATGGCTCTTATTACAGTGTAACTTCACTTGTACTGATCTTAGTTGCCTGAAGCAGGGCTGGAAACAAAAGTCATGCTTAAGAGGAGTCTCCTTATAGAACTAAAAAAGCTCTTCCTTGTAATGAAAGAGCAAAGAAAGTGGTAAAATGTATACTGTTTGGAATACCTAGACCATGTCTGGGTGTCACAGGGAGAGCTAGGGGAGGAGAACAACTTCTAATTCAATCATAATTTTATGGATTGGAAGCAGAAATAGCTGCTTTCAATGAAATGCTATGTCTAGAAGAGGTGGGATTATAGAGGGATCGTTTTCAGTTCTGTAGGCTCTTAAAAGTCAATGGCAGTTGGAGACTCTCTTTGACAAGGGAGAATTTCACCCTGGAGTGAGTGAGAAAGGAATGAGGTCATTCAGAATCATGGGGCTGCAAATAGGCCACCAGATGAAATTCCAAATTATTATGGAAAATAAGTGCATGTTTGTATGACTGTGTTTATGTGGAAATCCTTTGCCTTAGTTTGAATGTTTCTCTTGGAACCATTTTGCCCCCAGAGGCAGTCATCAAGAAATAAATTTGGAAGGGAGATACACATTTGGCTTGCTAAATCTAGTTGAGTCAGATGTTTGGATTTGTCACTCCCCTTTCTTATATAAAGTCTGGGCTCAGCTGCTCAGGAGGGCTTGCTAGTCATACTGAGGGGACTGGTTATTGAGAGCTACGTTTCCTGCCTTGTCTGTTCTGCTCTAGAGCTGATGCTTTGACCTGTGTTGTAGCTGTTGTTCAATGTTATGAATTGCTTAGCCTGACTACAGGAGGCTTGAAGTGTCCTGAAGCAAACTGAGTTTGACCCCATGCAGCAGTGGAAAGATAAGTGGATAATATCTCCAAATTCCTGTAAGGGAGAGAACATTGAGAATTAATAATTAAATATTCATTAACTTTGTGGGTAAAGCTCAGTTCAGAAAAATAAATAAATAAAATTTAAAATTTAAACTATAATGATAATTAGTGATTCAAAAGTTTAGGCACGGTATCAGTTTCAACCCCCAAATAACCCAACTGTTACTAAACAAGTAACAGTGTAGAAATCCAGGAAAACTTCAAATTAGAAAATGATATACAAATCAAAATGGAATCTTTATCCTTCTTCTGTGTTATGCTGTGTATGCTTATTTTTCCTCACATCTGATTTTCTTACATTTCTCTTCAATTTCTTAATAGCTCTTGCTGTCTGTAACCTGCCTTGTGGAAGGTATTTTCTTATTAAAAAGGTTTATGTGAGTCATAGAATTTAGAACTACAAATTTCAGATGATTTGGAAAAAAACTTTATCTGATGTAGCTTCCATGAATAATCCAAGTGGCAACAGCATGAAGCTTTTCCAAATCATGAATGAAATTTAAGTGTTGGATTATTTGCTGTCCTTGAGAAATGTTGATACTTCTTTTCATATCTTCTAGTATCTGAGTATTTTGGGCTTGTATTTGGGCTGTGTTCCTGTGCACAGAAGTTAAAACGCACTTTTAGAAAAAGCCTTATATTTTCATTTGCACTCCAGGAATGATAGCTCTCAAGTAATAATTGATGTCAGGCATAGGAATGTTGTTACCCAAGTCAATGGGTGGCATAGCAATTGGCATGATTTCTATAATTTGAAGGTGTTTCACTTCCTCATCTTCTTTGTATCTATAGTGCTCTGCTTACATTTTCAGGTTGTATCTGGACTGGGTAGCCAGCTCTGGAAAATCTGTCCCTACATAAATGCAAAGTGGAATGGTGCACAGGCTCTCTTAGGACTAAACACAGCAGCAACATGAGTGAGGAGCCACAGTCAGTGCTAAATCCCTCTTCTTTATGCCATTATGTCTGAACCCACGTTTACCTGTGTAATCCAATTAACCTTGAGTTTCTTTTTCCAAGTCCAAGTTGTGGGCATTTGCATGCTCACCTTTCAAGCTCTAGTACTTATATAAGTGCTTTTCTGTGCTTGCTAAGGCAGCAGGCACTTGTCCAAGCTCTCCTTTGCATGCAGGTTGTGCCCAATGCAAGTGATCACTGCTCCGGTGGCTGTCATGTCAGTGGTTGCCCTAAGCCACTAAGTTGGGTGTTCTTGGAGACCACAGTACTGTTGCCAAGGGAAGGGGTGTTCTACTAGCTAAACCCATGGCAGTAAATTTGTGTAGACTCCCATTAGCTTTACCAACCTTCCTCTCTCATGTGTAGTGATAATAAATGTGTGCTGGGTGTGATGCCCCTTTATCAAACTAATTCAATTGAATTAGAGATAATGTAGACTGTGACTTAGCCTTCACTCCCATTTTAAGACTGTAAGACTTCAAGTTTACTGTCAGCTGCCTGCATGATCCGGCCTGCAGATACAGCTTAGCCTGGTGCTTGTTTCCAGGAGGGTGCTTTGGAAGCAGTGTGAGCTGCACAGCTTTCATTTGCTCTGAGAACCACCCAGTTAGATGGTTGGGCCTCAGCATTTTAATAAATCTGTGTGTTGTTAGACCTCATCACATTGTTATACCCAGGAGAAGGCAATTTTAATTTTCATATTGAATAGTAATGCTCTAAGCTAAACATATTGCTTTGAATCAAAGTAGCCAAAACTTGAAAGCATCCATAAAGTGGAAACAGGTGTATTCAGCTGTTTAAATACTTTGCAAGTTGACATGTTACCACAGTAGTTTGATTCACATCTCAAAGTTAGGCATTTGCATACACAGAGTGAGATCATAAATCATTTTGGACAGCATATTACTGTGTTAGTTCCTGCAGATTGATGGAAACAAGTAGCTACAACAAAGCCATGCAAGTCTGTCCTGAACATATATGTGGACTTGTAATCATTAAAGCAAAAAAAGTAACAGAAAGTCATTTTCCATAAATACTAAAAAACAGTCAGATAAGGTTTTTCTACCACTGCATTATTTTTATGCTTCCTTTTGCCAGGCTGCTAGTTGCTAAGTTGAAAAGGATCACGTGTTCATTTAAATAAAAAAGCAACAGGGCATCTAAATTCCATGTAAAAGACAGCTCAGCACTGTGATCGCAGAAGTAAATTCCAGCTGCTATACAATACTCTGAATCATGCACTATCTGGATTTTCTTGTTGTCTTTTAAGTAATTGCTCTATGCCATGACCCATGATCTTTGTTTCCCTGGAAGTAAGTACTACTCTATGTTTTATGACATGCTGCAAAATGGATGAAAATATTAATCTTGAAAAAGTTAATTTAATAGAGGAAGAAGGGAGGGAGCCAAGCATTATGTTATAGTTTTTTGATGAATACTCTATATTTCATCTTTATGCACTTGAGCCAAGAGAGTAACTCATCTCTTTGCATAAACATATGGTGGCTTTGTGTTTTAGGCAGATTTGTGACAGTAGTGAGTGAATGACTTTCCAGGCTCTGACAATTGTCATATTCATGGGCAGCAGTACTGCCAAAGAGCATGCATGTTAACATGGATATTCAAATTCCCTGCGTAGCCAGTGTACTGGATTCAGAAACTGCTTCCCTTTTAAAAAATTGAATGTTCTATACTTGGTTTCTTGGGGGTTTTCTGTTTGTTTGTTTTTGTTTATGTATTTGTTTTTAGTTGTCAATGGTCTTTATTTAAGAGCAAACATATACAACAGTATTCAACTGTTCTTGATCCAGAGTAGTCACAGATTCTGGCATCCATTCCTGCAGTCTTTTTCTGGGAAATGAATCTTTGTATGCTATTTAATGATGGGAGCTGACTACTGTATTTTCTCACTGTACATTAAATATGAGAGACTGTGAGGTGGAAAGTAAGAGAAATATCACCCCATCTTTTACTTGACAAAGAGTACCTGAGAAATCCACTTTTGCATCCTAACAAAGTAGGCAAGAAAGCTGCAGTAATGAAGAGAACAGTCTTGAATAAATTTAAATCTTAACTACTTTACAGAAAAAGAGAAAGCCTAGATGCAAGCTCAAAAAATACAGTAGTACACTGGTAAACCTCTACTTAAATACAAGAATGGGAAAGAGATTTTTTTTCTATTAGACAACCTTGTTTTACAGCCAGCAAAAAAGGGTCGAGAAATAAAGATCATGTATGTGGAAAATCAACCTCAGTCAACACTTAACCTCACTTGCTTCTTGAGAACACTTAAAGAATTCGAGAGGAAAAGGCTAGTGAGAGCAAAACAACAGTTTTGTTATATGGCAGTGGAAAATGGAAAAGGTTTCCTGGTCTTATACAACCATTCTCTCTTCCACTTAGTTCTTTATTGGCAGTGCTGATATCAACCTTAATCTTAAAATCTCAATATGCTCAAACCTAATTCATCCCAAACTACTAGCTACATTTCAAAATACAGGATTTTCCAGGAGAGTGATGAGTAGAACAAAGAAACTTTGAGCTCAAACACTGGTTCTTCCATCATTTCACAGGTGATATTTTGTATATCTCTCTTCAAGCAAATTAATTGTTTGTAACTGTTATTTCCTGCAAATGTAATGCTATCTATTCCAAAATCAGTTTTTCCTTAGGAATTAACAATTAGATTGGTGGTGGAGAAGGAATTCTTTGCTTTTAGTCTCCATTTGTTTAAAGCTTATTTAAATGAAAGCACAAACCTTACTCTCACCCAATTTAATTTTTGCATGCAGAGAATCCAAAAAGTGTAACTGAACCAACAAGCAGTCTCAAGACAGAATTTTCTCTCAGTTCATGTCATTTCTAGGACCAGGACCAACTAAAAATATATGTAGGAAGTGATAAACTTTACATTTTTAATTATAGAAATATCTGTCATGTTAGTACACAAGACACGCAATAAATGACAAAAGTTGGTAACCACTTCTGTCTCATCTTCCAGATTATTTTGTACCCAACAAAATGAGGTTTCTATAACATATTATGTCAGTGAAGCTGTCCAAACAAAGTGAGCAAAATAGATTTTGCCTTATGTAAGTACCTAGCTGATGAGTCAAAATGAGGTGTCGCAGTCAGTGGGAAACATTATTTCTCGATATTTTCGAATACTAACTTCAATAAGATTATAGTTTGTGTAAGTAGAAAGCAGACAACCATTGATAACTAATCTCTGAAAGAGCAGGAAGAAAGTACAGTAAGAAAAAAAAATCATTTTTTATACAACAAACACAAACCACTTAGACACGCACTATCTTGTGTAATCTGGATTAGCATTGAGGCACCTACTTGAGTTCTCCCGGTATTATTACTTAAAACTGAATTTGACTAGCTGCTGAGTATTCTTGCTTGATCCAGTAAAATGATCAAGACTATGCAAAGTAATACAGTACACTCTTGGTGTCACCTACACTCTACTAAATCTGTTACAGGCTTTTACTGAATAAACTTAGTCTCATTTGTCCCACTTCACTCATATGCATAAGTTTGCTATCCTTGGCATCAGGAGATGGATTTGTTTCTGTATTAATTGCAATTAGTTGCAACCTTTGCCCAAAACTATGGAAGTAAATGTTCACAATGAATCACAGAGGAATGGGGAAAAGCAGCTGAATTGATGAAGTCTTCATCTTGGGTGACATTTGAACTGATTCAGTGAAGAATATTTCAGGCACCAGTTGAACTCAATAAAACACCCATGTTCAGAGTGACATGAGATGAACTATATGACTTCTAGTTATCTTTTTAGTACAACCGTGTGTATTCCTGCTTGGAGAATGCTCAAGCCATGGATAAAATGAAGCACATTCTTTTAGCTTTGACACTTTCCTGAGTTCTTACATTTATTTTTTTCAAGTATAAATGTTTACGGCATATTGTCTTAGTTTTTCTTGTGAGGATATTGTGTTGAATGTAGACATCTGCTAGATGGGAATTTATGATAGCACTGAGCACGTCCAAGTTTTATTGTCATTAAACAGAAGTAAGTTTGCTGAATGCAAATTAACTTCACTACAATAAGGTATTTGAGAGACCAAAAGTGTCAAAGGGATCAAAAATGAGTTAGGCAAATTTATGAAGGAGTCATGAACTATTAAACACAGGTTCCCTGCAAGGAGTGCCTAAGCTGCTGTTTGATATAAGATAAAGGCCATCATACTTTTGCATTGATTCTTAAGTAACTCCCCTGGAACATTCACTGGTGGTCACCCTGAGAGACACAATGTTGTGCTTAATTTTGGATGTCTTGTTAATTGGTAATTTTCCAAACAATTAAAAAAAAAATCTAGGAAAAAAAATAAGTTTTGTTTACGTGTTTCTCCTTTGTAGCAAAGGTCAATTCTGTGTATAATCTCAGAGGCAATTTAGTCCACAGTCAAGTTGTAAGAACAATTACAAATGACTGAATTTTGTATCAGGAGAGTAACTTAGACTGTTTTTCCTTCTAACCAAAAGGAAATAGGTGTGGACTATCTTCTAGAGTCATAACTGAACAATGAAATAATTTATTCTACCTGGCCTGATTTTGTCTCTGCAATCAGGCAAATTATATTCATCTGATACATTAAACTTATTTTGCCATCGTGAAATTACTTTCTTTTTCTCTAAATCTATTCACAGTAGTTAAAATGTCTGAAAGCTTACAATTTTTCGTGCTCAGTATGGATTAAGGGAGTCTGTAAATTGATTTGAGTTACGTGTTTTGACTGACCCATACACAGGCAGCAATTACAATCACTAGTCAGTAATTTCTCTGACAATTATTTTCCATGCTGTATTAGCTTGTTGTTATATCTGAAATAGAAGACAAACAAGATTTGCTAGTGAATGTTATGCTTTTGTCCAGATCTAGAAGACCTGAGAAATGATTTGCAAGCCTAAACAATTACTTATTTATTTATTTATTTATTTTTACCAATTAGGTACATTGGGAGATTATTGTCTTCCTACAAATTATCTCTCATTAATTATTTTGTCATTTTGGTAAAGTCCTAATGAAAACCAATTCTCTGTAATTAGAGATTATGTTGTTGTTTGAAACTAAAGTTAATCCATAGCTGAAAGATCAGAATTCTATAAAAGAATGAGCTTTGGCCACTAAGATTCAATAATGAATATAACTTTTATTAAAATTTAATCTGCATGTCCTAGAAATGAATACCTATTTTGTTTTAGGGTCTATTCTGTTTTTGAACTTGTAGATCTCTGATTTTGCCTGGAAGTTGTCACAGTTCAGGTAAGGGGCATAACCAAATTTGTGGTCTCATCATTATTTCATCTCTCTTCCAGACAGGGAGCAAATTAAACCAGAATTTTGACTGTTTTTTCCCTTGTGCCTTTCTTCATCCCTTCAGGCACACAAAGTGGATCTATACACTCCAAATTCATTGATAGATTTTTCTGAGCTCACATTGTGACAGGACCAGTTATAACTGAGATCTGCTGCAAGATACTGGTGATTCTAGGAAACAGGCAACAGACCAAGAAAAGATAAATTTCAATAAAATTATAATTGAGTGTAAAATGAATTCACACCAGTGTCCAACTGAAGTTGCCCTGTAGTGTTACAAGATGTCATTTTCAAATTCTAACTCAGTGAATAAAATAGCAGCTGATGTAGCTATAATTGTAGAAATTATTTAAAATTTAAGATGCAAAATTTGAAAATATACTAAAATACATAATGGTTGTATTAAAAATAATAGCATGCCTCCATTTGTCCAGCCATTTCTAGCTCCAAACTAGAGGTAACTAGGCATGCCTGCTGTAGCAATGAATTTTTGCTTCTGAGCTGTTCTGTCTTACAGAACAGTTTCTTTTACGCTGCAGTACATATTTTATAGGTCAAGGTCTGACTTGTTTCTGATGGGAATGATGGCTTGCATTATAATGTCTTGTGGTAAAATAGGCCAGGTTTATCTTGTGCTTTGTGCTTCTTCAGCATTCCCAACAAAAACAGACATTAATCAGGTGATGAGCATGAAGAGAAACAGTGATTCCAGGAGTTAGGCACTTAGGAACTTGACAGAAGAAACGGCTCTTTACACAACTTAAATTTGATTGTGCTACTGTTGTCCCCTTGTTAAGGCTTTTCTATTGCAAGAGATATCCACGATGCTTTGAGAGAGTAAGGGTAGGTCTCTCTAAATGAACTCCTATAATGATCTCTGGTTTCAGAGCAGAGTTTTCACTTCTCCTTTGAGAAGTTCAATTACGTGAAGATTATAGAAGTAGCTGTAGGAGATGTTCTGAAGTGCCTTTGGTATTAATTCAAAGAGGAATGAGTCAAAAAATAATTTGAGGCCTGACATTAATCTTTGAATTTGTAGAAGAGCAATTGTTAGAAAATTCCCTACTGGTTTATTTTCCCAGTTTGATTCAGAACAGCCTTGAACAGTAGGTTATTCAGCACAGAGTTGATATTCTGTTCTATACAGCTAGCATAAAATATTGCTGTCAAGAGTCAATTTGGATCGGTAAATACCTTTTTTCCTGCAGTCCTCCAGTATGTGTGTTTGTTTTTTTTGTTTTTTTTTTTTTTGTTTTGTTTTTTAAAGGGACAGAGAGGGCAGAAAAACTGTTCTTGGAAAAACACATATTTTACTAGGTTTGATTAACATCACTTGGTTGATGGATCAAAACCAGAATCTGAAATCAAAACCTTTTTTTTTTTTTTTTTTTTTTTTTTAATGCAGTGAAGCTAAGTATTGAGTCTGTTTATAATATTGTTGAATTTAAGCCATCTTAAAACTCGTGTGTGCTCAAAATCTTATAAAGGAAGCTGTGTTTACAACTTGCTTATGCTCTTTAAAATCATCAAATTCTGTCTATGTGGTCTGATCTCATCAGAGTCGTCATATTTTAGGTCACCGTCTCTGCAACAATAGCATTCAAATACAGTACCTACAAACTCGACCCCAGACTAAACTGTATCCTCGGGCAATCTCAGATGCTGAACATTAAATCATTTCTAACTGCAAATTATATTCCCTTCATTAATTTCTAGAATTCCCCAATTTAGCAATTATACAAAGCCAAATGTTCAATATTAAAAATGCCCGGAAGATTTGTATTTTAATTTCTCTGAGCTCTTTATCATTGTTCGGAGATGGTATACGTGATTTACAGATGCTTAAGAATCCCATGGACGGACAAAATTATCATCATACTGGGAATCCATCTCCCATAATTTGCATGAAAGGCAAGATGGACAATTAGCATAGGCAAGACTGAAGCAAATGTATGTTTTACTCTGGCAAAGACGAGCAGTAACAACACTGGATGATGTGACAAGCTTTTTTTCCCTCTGGTTTTCTAGCTTCGATAAAGTCTATATGTATGAGTTGGGACCAAAATGTCCCTTCAGTTCATCTGTTCTTAATGTTATGTAATTGCCATATCACACTGTAAGCAATGGGGAAAAACAGGTTTCTGCTTCCAATTATAAAATGCTAGGTGTAAGAGCAAGCATGTACAGATACTGGCTGGGACACAGAACTTAATGTCAAATGCATTGTTCTTAAACGCTTGTTCTCAGCTTTGTTCTCAAAAGGATTTATATGATGTATCTAGGAGAATATTTTCTTCTCCAGTAAGATAAAATGAGTATAAATCCAACAAGATGCTCTCATCATCCCCGTCAAACCAAAATCTCTTTGAAGATTTGGAATATTTCCCGCTAGCTTTGATGAAAAACAGAGCTTTACATGAGTTATTTTTTCAAGAAGGATATAGGGCACAAGTCAAATTGTTAGGTTGCCCTGGGGATTCTCAGACAATTGCATTGCTGGATTGACTGGGTGTCCTGTAGCATATGCAGAAAGCTCAGACTGTGTTTGTTGATGACGCTATCATGTCCTCGTGGAGTTTTTTACTTTTCCATCTGAAGGGCAAGTCAAGGGGAGAACATATAAATAAATCACAGTGTATTTGCTACTTGATGTTTCACTACAAAATGTCACCCGAAATGTAGATATTACTTCCTGTGTTTTAGCAAAATGTTTGAACTTTACTTAGTGTATATATAGGGAGAGAAAAAAGAACCAAGTAGTATGGTGGCCTTTTTGTACTTGCCCTGAGCTTAGGACCTTGTTATGGTTAAGGTGGTGGTCTCAGCATAGTAAAGGAGGCCCAAGATTTGTACTTCATACTTGAATAAATAAAATAATTGTTGCCCCCTGTCTTCGGGATGCTGTGCCTCTGTTTTCTTCTGGCAAGTAACTGATTATAATTATTCCTCCTATAGGACACAGAATATACTTACTGCAAGTATTTTTCAGTACAGGATATTTTCGCAGGAATACCCACTGAGTTGCTTTCATAATAACATAGAAGGGATCTTTGCACAGAACCCTGCATACTTTCAGACCTGATACAGTGACGCTTCTGATGGGGAGGGGGGGGAAGTGGGGGAGGGAAGGGAGGGAGGGGTTATTCTTGAACCTAAAGGAAAGTTTGGACATCCATTTCCACAATTGAGTTTGAGCAGAGGAGCTGGGTTTTGCTTTTCCTTTGTGCTTGCAATCAGTTATATACAAATAACTAACTACATTAACATGAATTATTACTTTTTCAAGTGGGTAAAATAATATGAAATAACCTGATTTATTCATGCTAAGTAATATTTCACTCAAAAGGGGTCCTTCTGAACTTGGATAGAGGAAGTAGATCCAATGTTAGATTCTGAAATCTGAATGTTGATTCTTTTATTGTTTCAGATTTCTTATCTCTGAAGTTTCCAGAGGTGGATTCAAAGTGTCCAAAACTAAGGTCATTTCTCTTTATTGTAAATTAAAAAAAAAATTAAAATGTCTGAATTTATTTCTCACGAGTTTAATGTTTTCAAGATGGTGTGCTCCATCTCATCCTAAGTTTCCCCAAAGTCGGTGGAATCAGGCCAATGGTAAATATTGTCTAAAATTCCAAGAAGGAAACTTCCTTCATTCAGTTTTTAATTTAAGCTGCAGTTTTTCAAGATAGAGAGATTTAGAGAGTCAAAAGCACATCTGGGAATATTTTATAAACTGGACTATTTTCCTGATGAAAACACGAAGCTTGTCTTATATCCAAAATTTCATCTCAATTAGAGTTTGTATTCCCCATAAGCAGAAATGTTTTATTTTTGTTTTGACATCAGAGTCATGGTGTTAATTAAGTAACAGGAAAGCAAAGGTGGTGCAGAAAAAGAATGACATAAAATCCATATGTATGATAGCATGTGCATTTGAGGAAAAGTAGTTTCTTTTGCTCTTGAAGACAGCATTGTTCTTCTCTGCTTTCTGACCCTTGGAAAATTTACCTTAGGAGTTTAAGGGAGGGTAAATGAACAGAAATGAGTTTTTGTGTACTTACTCTTCAGTTAGCAACCTGTTAGTTCTCATTCTGAAGGTGAACTCTGGTCAGTCATTACCCTTTAGTTTCTAATATTAGGTTTATTATTAAATCTTAGTGCTTGTTTGTCTTGTTCTTTTATTATTATGTATTTATTAGCTTCAGTTATCCTTAATCCAGCTGTCAGAAACACTCCTGGTATATGAACAAGATACAGTAACTTTGACTTAAGCTGTTGTTCTGTCTCAGTGTTGTGAAGTTCACAGATACAAGTGCTCTATTTTGTCAGCTATAACTGAATTTGTTTGTTTGTTTTTTAACTGGCCATTGAATATGGTTCTTAATACTGATGTGACAGGATAGCCCATGCACGGTAGCCAATTCTGTAAATGTTTGTCATATGTTCAGTGATATATTTACTTCCTTGCATAAAATGCTCTTCATGAATTGAAGCATTCATGGAAATTGTGTGTAAATCCTGAAGATGATTATCAATCCCTGCTGTCCCATACAGGGATTCTTGAATGTAGTAAGGATCATATAATGAAGCCAGTTTAGTTTGCTAGTGTGTGTCTAGGAGACCATCGCTCTGCTGGAGATTGGCTTACTTTTTAATGTATGACTTCTTGTTTATCTTTATGCTGCCAGCGACTATTGGCCTTTACTGTGTGAATTTTCCATGTAATCTGGAGTTATACAGTTTTTTGGTACTGAATCTGCTCTACTTCCCCCAACATACATATAGAGATTGTTTTCTTCTATTAGTTCTTAAGAGTCAAGGAAGTAGTCTCCCGCCTGGACAGGGAAAACAGTATTCTACTTGTTCTGCCATATTATCATCTGTTGAGTTAGTTAATGCTCCACGCATTTACTTTATGACATTAAGCACCGAATCTGAATGGTATGCAGATTCTTACGGTGGAAAGAAAATCCACACAAATTATCTTTTTTATAAAACATTGTTCTGCCTCTTAGTATATCCTGAAAAGGGAGACAAGTCAAATCACAACAGTATATCAAATAATACATGTCTTAGAATGCAGAAATCACAACACACATCCTGTTCAGCAGCAGACAAAACCTGAGCGAGAAATTGAATTTAAGTATTAGGTCCTGTTCCAAACCCTTCTGGAAACTGTTTCCAAATACCTGAGGAGCTGCCTCCCTCTACAGGACCATGCCAGAACATGACAGAATAACAGAAATACCAGCTACACAATGAAACCAATAAGCAGTCAGAACAGAGCTTTCTCTCAGATGGTTTGAACTGTGGCGTTTATTCCTGGAATTTATTAGGATATCTTTAGTTTAAGTGCAAAAGAAAATGGCTTCCTTTAATTTATTTAACTTTCCCCCAAATAAATAAACTTCATAGAGGAGGAGATATACTGATAGAATATATATGGTACATACAGCTTTCACAAATGTTTTTGTGCAACGTTATCGACAACACATAAAGAATCCTAACTTACCTGGCAGCAGACACATAAATTTTCCACCACAGAAGCACATGCACCCTGTAGTGTACTCTGTTTACTGCAGTGCTGACAGTGCCTTGTATGTTTTGTTGATGTGTGTGGATTAGGGCACCAAAATGCTGCCCTGAACTGGATTTTGCTACCTTGATGCTGCTGGCTGCACATCTGTTATGACTACCCTCTGCTCTCTCTTTCTCTTCTTGCTCTTTAGCTTTTGCTCATTTTACGTGGAGACTCAGTCAGGATGGGGAATTATGTGTGCCTCTGTTTATGTGGAGTTCATCATAACTAAGCACTCATTTAAATTACAAAACTCAGGTTGTATTCCTATATTTATATGAATATATATTAGATGAATAACTTTGTACTTTGGGAAATGTGCTGTATGCAATATATATTGGTATTTTGCAATTGTGTCTTATTCCTTCGGTGTTTATCACACGCAAAATCTCCGCTATCACCTCTATGTAAAGAGATGCAGTACTCCATTGAAGAACCACTCCATAACTTTCATAATTTCCACTCCTGAAGAAAATTTGCTTAACTCCTTACACCACCTTGCTTTCTGATGGAAATAAAGTCTAAGTGCATCGCTTCTCTTCTATTAAGTATATGATATGAAATACTTCTAGGAACAAATGGTATCTTAAATTTAAAAATGATAATTTCTATTTCACTGCTGTATAGAAAAAGCTGGCCCACCTGTAAAATTCACAAGCCTTTGCCAAATAGTTATGAGAGCATTAAAAGTGTCAGATGTGGCAAATAGCTTTGGATTCAATGATTCATTGACTTTTTCTTAATTTAAACAGAAAATTTAATAAATAGCAGATCGCTCTTTTCAGAAAGGCAATCTTTACCGGGCTTAAAAAAATCTAACTTGGAATATTTAACATTTGAAATTATAATACTGAGTGGACCCAGAACGTTTGTAATTACTCCAATGTGGTGATCCACATGTGGTTGTAGGGATATGGGGAGACTCATTTTGAAAACTTTTGCCTGTGTTATCACAAAATGGAAAGATAAAGTGTGAGTTGTAAAAATCTAACTCAGGTTGAGTTTGCATGTTAAAAGAAGAAAGAAATGGCTTTTCAGATACATAAATAAGAAAATAAATTGAGTTAAATTCAATGACTTTCCTACGGTGATGTCATAATAGTAATAGAATTCAATTTAGACATGCTATTTAAAAATAAAGAAAAAGAAAATCTTCCTTGTCTTCCCCTTCCCTCCAAAATTGAAAGAGGCAATGATTTCAGGTAAACTTCTAAACCAAGAGTCTGAAACAACTGCAAGAGAAAAATAGAAGAGCTCTGGTAGTCAAAACTAGGTTGAGTGAGACAGCCAGCTACATCTGGAAAATAGCAAATAAAATACCTGTATGTAAAATGGGTAAATAAATATGCATCTACATACCTCAGCAGAATGGTTGGATTAAAAAATAAAGATAATTGGCAGTTAGGAAAAGAGCATTGTAAGACATAGCAAATGTCTTTACTACTGGACAGGCTTTGAAACATAAATCAAACCAGATTCATCCCTCAGAAAAATTAATCTAGGTACTGTACATCCTCTGGCTAGAGCTACACAACAATCTGAAATTCAGAAATTTATCAGTCACAAAAGAGCTAGTAAAAAATGATAGAAAGCATATTTGGTAGGATGATTTTAAGATAAATTGTAAGGTAAATAAAGCACAAACAGATGACAAGTAATGTTGAAGGGTGGATTACAGTGCAAATTAGAAGTGGAGCTCCGGATTAATTTGGGATTAATCTTGTTTACTCTTTCTGTTCTTGCTATTTATAGCCTTACTGACTTTAAATTCATGAAGAGAAAACAAGACAAAATTGAAAAACTCTCAATGATGAAAGATCAGTGCTCAAAAGTGAATGAACTGTCTACAGTTAGGTTTTGAAAATTAGAAGAGCAGTGAAACTGTTTGATACCTTCCAGTAGAAGTAATGAGACCAAAGCAGATACATATTAGTGCTAAAATAAGTATATGCCCATAACAGAAGTGAACTAACTTTACTAATTTTTAATTTCTGTCTGAAAAAAAAAAAAAATAAAGAAAACTGATATAGCTGTTGATAGCAGTTAGGAAACATTGAAATCCCTTTTAGTGGCTCAGAAGGATCTTGGTCCACGAGTGATCCACAAGAAATATGCCATCAGTGTATAACAGTTATAGTTTCCTGTAATGGCCAAACTGATAGTAAAATCCTTTAGGAAGGATGTAGAAATCATTCAATTTTATACAATGAAAGAAAAAGGCATGCAGTTGTGGTATAGATTTTAAAGAACAACAGAGAAAAGAATGCTTACCATAGAGAGGTTTAACATTAATTTTTATAGCTTAACCTATTATTGATTTTGATGATTACAGATCCAGTTAATGGTATAACCACACTGTAGGAAAGTCGTCTTCAGTAAATCTCAAATAGTATGAAAGATCAGTAAGTAATTGTCCCCAGTAAGCCATCCAAAATAAATTAGATGAAATACAAACTTCTGAATTCATAAACATAAGACATCTATCATGTTTTTTTAATTCATATGGTAACACTTAGTATCAAGTGGGTTTTTTTCAAATCTGCTTTCATAAAAATTTCCACAAATGCTAAAAGTATTTAGAGGTTATAGCCTTCAGTTGTCCTATCAGATTTCCAAGTTGTCATTTTACCACCCTACTTTTGAGTTTCACTTTAAGATACGCTCATGATCTGTTCTGATCTTAACTTCCCAAAAGACCTTTGGTAATTGAAAACAGAAGAAAATTCTATCTTTCAGTTAAAAAGATTGACTTATGATATTTTGTTGTTGGAAAGTCAGGGAAACAAACAAATCTCTGAAGGGAGCTCTTCACATGTGCTAGAAATTACTGAAATTAGTCTATGGTATAATGGAATCAGTGAAATGTTTTTTATTCCATGAATTCACAAGATCATCAGCTTCTAAGTACTGTCTGAGACACAACAGTTGGTGTTTAAAAACTTTTTCTTTGCCTATGGTTTTATATCATATAAATTAGTTCAGCAATGCCTCCCCTGCTTTGCCACGGGCTAATTTCTTTTTCACTGCAGTGTGAGCTTGGCAACTCTTTTAAATAACGTTCGTAAAGTAATGAATCCTTTGATTTTTCGGGATTTCTTACAATGTGACTCAATTATTCCAGACCAAGAGAAAACAAGTGCTTCCTATCAGGAGAGAGGTTCTTCAATGTAAAAACAGAAAATGTCTTCCATAAGAATTGTATAGAGTAACCAGTACAAGCTGTGTTTTCTGGGGCAGATTCTATAATTTTTGTTTTTACTTTGCATATTCTTAACTTACATACACAAATACCCTCTGTGTATCTACCAATTGGGCTTACAGGAGCCTTGCTCCTTGCCTTGTTGTGTGAATGTGTAGGTATCTGATTTATGTGTAAAACTGGGCATTCTTGTATACATAGGCACATTCTGGTATGTGCTCTGAAATGTGTGCAAATATGGCCTTCATTTTTTTTTCTGGGCTTCTATACTGAAGCCTCCAGATGGAAGTTTTGTCTAGGTGAAAGTACTTTGCTATTTCCTCTGGCCCATGTGCCAGACCCACAGAAATTGTAAATGAATAATCTCTGAATATTTAGGTTGACGCTGCCAGAAGCAGGAGTCAAAAATTGTTATCCAGGTGCCCACCATTAAATAGCTGAAGTTAAGGTTCTTGGAAAGAGTTGTAATTTGTAGTAGTAATAATTGAGAAAAAGTTTGTTGAGTGAGTGCAAGACTGAACTAAGTATTTTTTATTTAGAGATTCGTAAGGAAAAGCAAACAGCATGAAAAGGGTATCATGAAAAGAAACATTTCCACAGATGCTTGGAGATTATTAAAAGAAAATATTAGAGCTGTCATAATATTTTGTCTACTTCTCTAACTTATCCACAAAATTAGTTATGCCATAAAGATCCAGGAATGTAGAAGAATCAAAACGTACTAGTATTAAGAGGAGTGGAGTAATTTGTACAAGCTGGGAATGCCTGTGGATGGTGGACTTGCCACAGGAGGTGCTTCTATGGAAATATGGTTTATTAAAGAAGCTGGCTTGTGGATTCCAAATCCCATGGTGCAGTTTGCTGATTTTCAAACTCTGCCAGGACTTCTGATGTGCTCTTTTGTGGTACTACAAGACGAAATGCTGAAAATATTCCTCTCTGAAAGAACCCTCCAAAACCAAACGTGTTTTGGAATGTAGAGGTGGCGTAGGAGACACAGTTAACCTGGTGTGACTACAGGTAACTAAGTTCAGTTATCATGACGACAAGCTTGATAGAACAGAAACATATTATATTTTTCCATTATATTTTTCCTGTTTTCCATTCCCTGTCCCCTCAATGCAGATTAATGTTAATTAAAATCCATTCAAATCTGTTTGGGGCCTGTGATCCAGCTGTTATCTATTATGATCTGATCTTTAGTTTTGTCTTATCCCATGATTAAGTCATGATAAGGTTCCTCTGCTGCACTGAGCATTCTAAGCTGTGGGCTGGTATTTCATCCTTTCTGTTACTAGGGATGCTAAGAAAGTTTCTTGTCTATCTCACTGTGTCACAAAGCTCGTTTATACGCACCTTCGTCACTACCTTCAGTTTCCGTCATCGTTGGCACAGTGTGGTGAAACTTCCTGGTGGATGCTAAAAGCAGCCTGAGAACAACAAGTACTCAGATGCTGAATCATGTAAGTTTTATAACTGAAGGAATTTACATTACAAATGTGAAGGATGAATAAATGTAATTCAGCATACTAGTCCATCAACAATAATAATAATAATAAAAAAGGTAGCCCTTAAAAAGATATATAAATATATAGAGCAAATACATCAGCTGCAGAGGAACTTATTTCTCCACATCTTGTTTTTCAGTACAGCCTGGAGCAGTAGGGCAAGAGCAGTTGCATGGTTTCTGGCTATTTTGTCCTTTTCAAATTCCTTCCTTCTTCAGACTCTGTTACCTTCATTTACTACTGCAATTATTATTGACTGTTAACAACAGGTTTTGCAGAAGCCACTCTGCCCTGATTCTTCTGGTCACAAATTGCCATGGAAAAGGTACAGGACTTGGGGATTTCTAGGTGACCACAACTCAGAATGGGAAGAGCAGCAGGAGTTCAATGTCTGGGATGGGGCTGTTCCTCCAGGCAGAGAGACACCAAGGGGAAAATGCAGGGAAATAACATGTAAGGTGTAAATCAGGCAGTGCACTGCAGTGCATAGCAAAGACTAAGGTAGTATGGATGCGGGAGATAGAGTGAAAATAAGATCATTTTTGTGCAGTGGGAAGGCTGGGGGAAGGCTATGCCTCACAGAAGCTGCTGATGGTACAGGAAGCTGAGCTGAGTTTAAGGCAATGGATCCAGAGAGGCAGCAAACCTCACCTCCCCACCCCTCACCATGACAACCTATAATGCTGTTAGCTAAGCAAATCCGTGACAGTAGTCTTTAGTTTAGGCATTTGCAATAGTGCTTGTTTTTAAGAAGATGAAGGGGATGTGGATGAATGAAATACATAATTCCTGAGGGAATTTTGTATCTTTTCCCATACATGGTTAGGAATGTAAACATGTTGATGTTGGGGAGTTCAACTATTCATGATGTGGAAGTGTTAGGCGTTTTTTACCGTCTTTATAAACCTTAAACAGTGAAACCTAATGCTGAATAAACTAGATCTCAGCATAATTGTTTAGTGTGGGGTTTTCATTTTTCTATTCTAGCTGCAGAATTTGCTGGAAGAACAAGAAAGAACAGCAAACTTTTCATCAGGCTTCAGATCAGGCAGCAGATGGCAACTTTGGTTGTCCTCTGATCAGGCTGCCTTCAATTAGAGATGAGCCCCATCCCCTTCCAAGCAAGTACAATGAGAGGCTGAGTTGGGAATTGGATCGTGTCTAAACATTGTGTCTGGATTCAGAGCTCACCAGAGTTTTGCTGTACTTGATCCAAGAGCTTGGCTGGAGCCAAGTTCTAATTAAGGCTGGTAACTTGACAGAGACATGCTCTGTGTGCTGCCAACAGCCTCTCTGTGTTACCTATCTCCTGTGCTGAGATTTTAGGACAGATAAACTGTCTCCAGGGCACAACTGGTTTCTAAGGGTTGCCTGTGGCTTACTGTTTTGACACCTGAAGTGAAAAAAGATGCTGTTTGGCTTGGTAGTACTTTACTCACCTCCTTATAACCAGCTGGACGTAGGACATGCTTTCTATGAACAAGTGTCCTGATAAGTTAATGTAAGAAAACCTTTGAAGCAATCAGTGTCATTTACATAGGTGTTTGCAAATCACATGCAGCTTGTTCATTCCTACGGCACTGCACAGAGGAAAAGGAGCACCATTTTGACAGTGGACCTGTTGGTGCCAAGAGGACAAAACTGGAAAAATAATTTCGGAGATATTTGTTAGCATAGATAACACAAAACAGAGAATCTCTGTTTTTCTGAGTCTCTCATTCTCAGTCTGATGGGGGTTGTGCTGTCTGGTGTTACTGTATACTTAATCCCTTGCAATACAGTGAAGGAGAAAGTGCTGTGGGACTGCAGACAGTGCAGCTCTGTTTTCTGCTCCCTGATTTTCCATGTGCTTTTGTGATAATAGCTGAGGTTTGTTAAATAGGCCGAGTGTCTGCATCTCGCTGTTGCCTATCCCACTTAATGTGCCTCTTCATTATCAAGCTGAGCTCAGCTGTGAAAGGATCTCAGCACCTCATTCCTTTTCGAGTTTGCACTTCCAAACTCACACGTTTGGAGAGGTGGTGATGTTCTCCCTGGCTAGCAAAATGCAGATGGGCACAGAAAGCCCATAAGGCTCGCTATGGTGTACCTGCTCATGTGAGTATACCCTTCTATAGGTCCTTTTTGACTCTCCATGAATACTACTGTAGCAACTGTTTTATTCTGTGCACATGCTCTTAATTTATACCATGAAAGCATACTGGGCTTAGGGAACATGGACATCTGATGATGAACAATGGCTTTCACTATGTGTCTTTGAATGTGCTCTGTGCGGAGAGTAGATCTCAGCCCTGCTGTATCATAGAACCCTGCTCTACTGTTTGCCCTCAGAGGGGATACAGCCTGCAGATGCTCCCTGCTGCTGACATTCCCCTGAGTGAAGCTAAAGGATGAAATAAAACTTCCCACAGGATGTGGTGGGGGAGAGGAAGCTTACTCCACGAAGGCTGTGGCCTCGATTGCCCTCCCCATGCAAGAAAAAGAACGATCTCATCTTAGAGTTCTTGTCTTGTAAACAGAACATAAGTCTGTGGGCTAAGACACTGAAAGCCTGAGCATAGACACAAGCAAGCGCTGTGCCATACGTTAAGCTGTTTTTGCATGCATGGCGTCGGCATCTTGTTAACATGCCAACCTAATCCCACTCTTTTGCTTCACAGACAAGTACCACTTTATTAGCCACGAATCTATTATCTTCCCGTTTGAAGGGCTCTGAATGGCCTTACAGCAACATTCTGCTTTTGTAATACAAATCCTTTCACGTTGATAAAAATACTTTAAGAAATGAAAAGTAAGGTTCAACAGTGACAGAAATTCCAGTCGCTTCTTTCATCCTCCCAGTGTGAGCCAGCAGGTGCAACTTGACATTATTTAAACAAACCTTCCCCCTGCTTTGTGACTGAAGAAAGGCTTTGGCAAATACTTATCCTTTGATATGATGTGTACTTGACAAAATTCACAGGGAGATCTGAACTGCTGCTTTGAAGCAAATGCTTATTAGAACGCTGGAGCACTAAAGTGCACTGTGATTTGGCTCAGTTGCGAGTGAGACATCAAGCAAAGTGTGCCCATTATGTCAATTCAAAGTCAAGCCTAAACACACTGACTTCTGAGGAATCTGAAGAGAATTTGTGCGGCTCTACTGCTTTATTGCTTATCTCATTTGCATTGCCTTCTCCCTCTCCACATTTGCAGCGTAGTGGTTGGCGTATCATCTGGAATTCATCAAGTATTTTCCATTACTGTTTTCTGCTTTCCACTTTCAAACCTTCCTCTCTCGCCCTCTTCCTCAAAATGTGCCGTTTCCAGCTGAACAGGAAAGGGGATGAGGATCTGCCTCATAGTTTCGGTTCTGTTCCAGCATTGTGCTCGATCTGTGCAGGTATTCAGTGGGGAATATTCTGTATGGGATATTTGGGAAAATGCCATGAGAATTGAGCTGGCAGTGAGGAGACAAAGTCTCACATTGTGGTCTAGAAAATATTTAGAGGTGAAATCACAGAATCACTGAATCATAGAGATTGGAAGGGACTTGTGGAAATCATTGAATCCAACGCCTTGTGAAAGAAATCCCCTACAGCAGGTCATGCAGGAAAGCTTCCAGACAGGTCTTGAATATCTCTGGAGAAGGAAACTCCACAACTGCTCTGGGAGGCCTGTACCAGTGCACCATCACCCTGTGTGAAGGTTTTGCTCATGTTCATATGCAAATTCCTGTGTTCCAGTTTTTGAACGTTGCCACTTGTCCTGTCATTGGGCACCATTGAAAAGAGCCCAGCCCCATCTTCTTGACTCCTGCATTTTAGATATTTGCAAGTGTTGATAAGATCCACTCTCTGCCTTCTCTTATCCAGGCTGAACAGTCTCAGGTCTTTCAGTCTTTCCTCATATGAGAGATGCTTCAGGTCCCTCATCATTTTGGTGGCCCTTCATTTGGCTCTGTCTAGGAGATCTCTCTCTTTCTTGAACTTGGGAACCCAGAACTGGACACAGTACTCCAGATGTGGCCTCACCAGGTCTGAGTAGAATGGGAGAACCATCTCCCTCAATCTGCTGGCGACACCTGAGGATACCATTGGCCTTCTTGGCAGCAAAGGAACACTGCTGACTCAAGGCCAACCTTGTTGTTCACCAGGACATCCAGATCCTTCTCTGCAGAGCTACATATGAAAATTGAGCTAATGTATCTTTTTTGTCCCAAAGAAAACTCCAGAATGCTTTTCGTCCCTTCTCTCTCAAATTCTCTATGAAATGTTACAGTTTGTAGTATTGTCTTCTTTCTTTCCTGCTGGAAAGGCCTCGTATACTGGTCATCTTTCCTTTGTTCTCTTTCTCTTGATGCATTCAAATCAAGACTAGAGAGTTTCCTAACACAGTTTTGCTATAGTTTAATAGGAAATTAATGTATTTAAAGAAATCCTTCTATTGTGGTTATTAATGGTTAGGTTATTAGGTTATATACCAGACAACTCTAACTGTCCATCCTGGCCTTACTATCTGTGAAGTCTTTATCCATTACCAGCAGGTATAAAGCTGCCTTCAGCATGAAGTGGTGGCAGTTCATAGAATCATAGAATGTGTGGGGTTAGAAGGGACTTGAAAGACCATTCTGTTCCAACCTCCTGCTGTGGGCAGGGCTGCCATTCACTGGATCAGGCTGCCCAGCGTCCAGTTCCTCAGTGTGTGCCTGAGGAGGTGATGCTATGGCCTGGCCTCATGCTGGCACTCAGCAGGAACATGTGTATGCAGACCCTTGTGGGTTCCAGTCCTGCAGGAATTTTCAGAACATACTCCATCCTCTGTTGACAAGCAGGGAGTCCTTCTGCCAGTGCAGCCTGAATATATGGATACAATGAGTGTCATTGCATCAAGCATCAGAAGCAAATGAGTAAAGAGAAAGGTGCTCTGGGTTCTTGTTTTGCATGCTGTCACAGGAAGCAAATTGCCTGCAATTGTTGATTTGTTAAAAATGCACTGGTGAGAAATGACACTTGTTCCTTTTTCTGAAATCTAGCAAACATTTTCTGCCCATGATGCTGAGGAAGGCATGCTAGCCATGTCTATGGGCTCATCAGACATCAGGAATGCCTAGCAGCTTGTTGAGGTTTGTTAACCTCTTGGCATCAACACAGCAAACTACACGTGCTCAGCAAGAAACAGCCAGCACTTTGCCCTAACTCAGAGGGATGAGCATGCTGAGCAAAGAGTCTGGGCAAGACTCACGTGTAGGCCTTATTTCAGCAAGCAAAAGTGCTGAACCAATAACAACACGATGGTGTTGGCATCATGCTAATGAACCGGCCTCGCTGATGCTAGCGCTCTCAGGTTTTGGCTCCTGGACATGGGACCATGTATTAGAGAGCTGAGCCCATGATGCCATGATATCTAATGAATTGGTGTTGCCTCTATAAACTGGGACTGCTGTGCTGATAACCACAGGGGTCCAGGCTGCCACATAGCTGGAGACCTTTAATTAGTGGCCCTCATCCTTAGTCAGCAGAGAATGCTGCAAAATTCATGGCTACATAAGCCTTGGAAGGTCTTTGCTTCTATTAAAGAGATTAATAAGGGCAGTATAGAAAGTGAAAACCTGTTACATCTCCTGATTTGTTTGTGTTTTCAGTGTTCCATTTGATTGTGTAAGATCTGTCCTCCCACCTTCATGAGCTGAAGGAGCCTGATTTGCTTCTTTTTATACCACTTCTTGCATCTACAGCCAGATGCAGCTTCTGACATCAGGCAGAGGCATATCAGAGCAGCTGAGGGACAGGAGAGTGAGGCTGAGCATAGAAGTCCTTAGAGAAACTCACTCTCAAAGAGGAGCAAAGAAAAACAGCCCTCCTTCCCCAATCTGAGGGTGTTTTTTCACTATGTCCATGAGGGTCTTACCTTAGTGGGAAAATCTGGAAAAGAGTAGAGGGAAAAAAACCCTCAAACGTGATTATGCTTCTCAAACAAGTTATTTGTAGATTAAGATTTATTACATTTCCTCCAATAGAAGCCAGGGGAAGGTAATTTCTTTTCCCTCTGTTTTCCACAGGTTTCAGTCTCTTCCCATTCCTAGTAAACATTTATATGAGTCTGTAAAAAGACATTTGGGAGGCTCCCAGGCTGTCACTATTCAATTAGCATTTAGTATTACAGTCTTCCCTTTGCAAATTAAAACTGTGGTTTCCATAGTGATTTAAACAAGATGAGAATCTGAGTGAAGAGAAGCTGACATAAGTGAAGATAAGCTGAAAGCAATGTAGATATTTGTGATGTGGATTGGTTTTTTTTTTCGTTTTTTTTTCCCTCCCTAAAGAACATTTTGAAGAACAGACTGTAATCCTCACTTGAAAGATGCTTGGCAATGCCTGGGCAGATAAATCCGGGTGTGAAACTGTTTTGGGTGCTCTTCAACCCAGAGATTTGGGGTGAGCAGGAGTGCTGTGTTTTGCTAGGTGAGCCGATGGTTTTGTGTAATGTGACATTTAAATGGTTGAGTTTACAGCATGTTTGTTCAATGCCTACATTGACATGTACTCCTTTAGAAGAGGAAAACCCTGATCAAAGTTTGGTTGCTTCTGCAGATGGAGTATCACTGATGCAAAAGCTTGCATTCTGTACTGCGGAAGCGAGCCCTCCTCTCCTCTGAGCCACACTTCCTCTGCATATCTAGAATTTCAGTGAGGGAAGAAGTCTTGTCCAGTGTTTCTCCTAAAGCACTGCCACTTAATGATCTCTGAGACAGGTTCTTCTCTGCCAGCTGTCCTCATTCCTGCTGCTTCTTAGCTGCAAGAGGAGTTGCATGCTTAGAGCCCCTCGTTGAGCTGTTGGCATTCATAACACCAGGTTAGTGAGTGCACTGAAGTCTTCATAACTGGCCCACTTATTTGGTAAGGTGGTTAGGCTGGCCAGGGCACTGCAGCAAGGACACACCTATTATAGAGGAATCCTTGCCCTGTAGCAGACAGAATGAGGCATTTTTTTTTTTTTCCCCATGACAACAAAGGAATGTGGCTAAAATCTGCTGTAATAACTTATGTACGTCTCTATTGCTCTGATAGACTCACAACAGCATTTTGCATGAGATTCTATACAGTGTGCGGGTAATAGGACAAATTAGATATTCCAGCTGCAAAAACACAGAGTGCAGAGAATGACGTGCAGTTCAGCTGCACAAATACGGCGTTTGTGTGATACTGCATTCAACCCACTTCCTCCATGAGATTTCCTCTAGGTCAGTGTAGAAGAGGTGGCCACTGCCTGGGTAGTGGGATGCTCACCTTCTGACAGCTGCCAGTTGGGTGCTTGCAGTGAAACTCAAACTGAAACAAAAAAAGCTGGGCTACCAAAAGAAGTTAATAGAAAGAAGTGCAGCTGAATTTGCTTTGGTTGTATTTTTTCTTTTTTCTTTTTTATTTTTTTTTTCCTTTGAGTGAATAACAATAAATATCCATAAATATCCTTTCTAATTTCATTTAGTTGTCGTTTAAAGGGGTACTTGCACAACTTAATATAACTAACTGGTTGTTCCACTTGGGTCCACTTCGAATTTTGGTATACATTTCATCTGGCTTTGTACATTTCCCTAACTATCACCACCATCTACATCTTTCATCCTGGCGGATCCACTGAGTATCACAGCCCGCTGTAAGAGGAGTTCATTTCTTCAGCCATAGTTTGGCACGTGCACATATATGGAACTGTGGTTACATACTTGCATCACTCAGAATTGAGCAGAGAATTAAGACTTCCTGAAAGTGGTTTGCTTTTGTTATCACCAGTGCTGCTGGTAGCTGGCAATGGCAACATGCAAAACACTGGCCCTGACGTTTCCAACCCCAGCACCACATGTTGCTGAAATTCTGGAGAGTGCTTAAACAGCAGCTTAAAAAGGTATGTTTGTAAGCGAGAGGGAAGTCCTCAAGTTTATGAGATTTTTAGCCTTATTATGTAATAATTAAAACAGCACGAAGGAATCTCAGAGAATCTCAGCTGGATTTATTGTTAGGGCAAAAAAAAGTCCTTTTGCAGCAAATATTCTGAAAGAAGCAGTGGAGATGCTGTGTGATTTAATTTTTTCCTAATCCAGTACATCCTACATTCTAATCAAAGCATGCCTTCGCATTATGACTCTCAACTAGTGCACATCATTAATTTACCAATACAAATTGAGCAATCTGAGCAACAACTCTTAAGATAACAATGCAAAAATACCCTTGCAGAAAAACTCAGTTTGCTCACTATTTAGTTAACTTGTGAAAATTCAGAGATCTCTGCTCAGTTTCTGTGTGCACATCAGGTAACTGCCTGCTCTGAGGCAGGCCCCTTTAGCTGCATTACCCTGAGAAGCAGCAACCCAATTATGGTTCATGTTCAGACCATCCTACCTGATTGATGTCACTTGATCTTTTCCTTTCTCTTTCACTGTTTTTTTTTTAAAGCTATTATGCACTCACATGTCCCATTTACCTCAGCTGCAGAGTAGCCAGGAAATTGCAAAACGCTGTTATTAAAACTCTGAATTAATATCCCATTGGCAGTACTAATGGAGGAGCCAGGGCCAGAACAGCGGTATAGATGGAGCTGCTGTCTGATTTACTGCATCCAGTGAAGACGATTCTCACAGGTTAGAGGTGAGCTGCCTTTGAAGGAGAGCATGAGAGCAGTGTGCACATTTGTGCTGCCTTTGTCTGTAACGATCAGAGTTATTTTATGGCCTAAGGTCTAGGGGATTAGGGAGAATTCAAAACCAGATGAGAAGGAAACCAGATATGCTAGCAGGTCCATCAAGAGCATAGTCTGATTTTGATTATGGGAAGCGTGCCAGTGGGGTGAGCAGAGTAGAGGGGGGTTTGGTACGGTCTGAATTTAGAATTTTCAAGGAAACCAGATCACAGTGACAGGTTTGGTCCAGAAACTTGAAGAGATGAGGGTAAGAGATGTCTTGCTGGGTCTCGTGTGTCTGCTAGCTGTAAATAGGGGGATGAAAACGGTGTTTTTAAGAGTTCTGAAAAGGCACAAAGAACCACTTTGTCCCTAGGGACAAATGTGACAACTGATGCAGTATTGACAAAGTCTGTCCTGCAAGTAAACGCATTTCAGATGGCTTTGGTTTAGCAGGACGATATCCGTGTCTCCCAGTTCTTTAAAGCTCAGAGTGCTGCTTATGTCTCTTTAAGGGACTTTGCCAAGTGCCCTCTGCTTCTCTGCAACATGCTGTGGCCAGGGAGGGTTTCCTCACAGCCAGAGCCAGCACTGGAGCTGAGCTCTGTGCAGTCTCACGTGTATCCTTGTATCCTTGAGAGCTCTTCAAGAGGGAGAGTAGAGTTGAGCCACTGATTAAACCACCTCATAGAGCCTATAATTCAGTTTGGGGGATTGTTGTTGTTTTCATTCTTTTCCCTACTTAACTTGATTCTGCTGCAGCTGCAATAGTTAATGATGTGTTGAAAATTGAGCTATTATTTAACATAGGGGAAAAATGCCTTCCCTCTCCTGGCTCCCCATGGGCTCCCCAAGTCACTCGAATGGATCCTAAGGGGAGGAGGTTTGGCTGTTAGCTCAAGCAGCGTAGCTTGATGAACAAAGTTTGGGAGTTTCATAAACAAATATCTCGGCAGCTGCGTCCCACCCAGGTCGGTGATGGGAGGACAAACTGTAGCTCTGAGAGGTGGCTGGAGATCTCATCGGTTACTGTGCTCCTGGCTTTGCTCTGCAGTAAGTGGAACCACAAGCATTTTCATGCATGCAAAAAGGGACTTTCAGTTTAGGATAAAGCCATTTGCTTTGCTTTGTGTTTGGCAACAAAGGTGTTGACATTTGTCTTGTCTTATTTTATTGTGTTTCAGTCACAGCTGTAGACATTCTCCAAACTAGTTATTGGTCACAAATAAACATAGACGGGTAAGACATTTGCTAGCTAACATGTTTACTTTTCCAGTGTGAAGCTAATGAGTGACATCATTCCTTAGCAGCTGTCCTGGTTGCTCCCTCAAGGAACACATCTTGAGATAGAAAAAAAGAGACCAAAATCCTATAGAATAATACCAAACGTATACATTTAGCTGAGTAATTAACTGAAATAATATATGATTCATTTCAGCAAGATCACGAGTGAATCAGAATCTTGGACATCCTGTCCTATGCAAAGAGCCCTGGGAATGTTTGTTTAAGTGGGAAACATGCTCTGCAAGGAAATTGGTAACGAGGGACCTCAGGAGTTCAAAGCTAAAATCCCGCAGAAGAAATACCAAAGCCCAAGGCCATGCCCTTAATTGGCATACACCATTGGTTACAACCTGTGTACATCAAAGATCTGTCTCTCAATGCTTGTTCAAATTATTTGATCTTCTTGAGCTTGCAGAAACTGACGTAAATTGATTTTAGTCTGTAAGAACTTCAGTCTCTTCAAGCTCCAAAGGCAGATAAAATAACAATAGAAAAATGGCCAGCTGGTTTTAGTCGTCTGGAAACAAAAAGGATAAAGATGTGTCTAAGTGTAGAAGAAATTGTCAAAACATTTAAATATATATATTTAAGATTAAATCAAAATTGCTTGTCTCATATCACCAAAGGCTCCAGAGAAACGGATCTCCAGAGCTATTTTATTGCAGCAGCAAACAGTTAAGGGCTAACTCTTTATTTGGCAGTGGAAGCTAACTCTTTTGTTTGGCAGCAGTTTCAACTGTGTTTGTGAGAGTTGAATAACAATAATTTTTTTCAACATGCATGTTTTTTGCATCTGAGAGATAACATTTAACCAAAAAATGACACAAGGAGGTATCTCTGGAACCCACAAGTGAGGTACTGTATCCCATTTACAGCATGCTCTGGGGCAACTTGTCAACAGAATTGCTTCTCTCAGCAATGTCTAGTAGAGCTGCAGACAGAAAATCCCAAAGAAACATCAGCTACGCCTAAAATAACAACAACAAAAAGTCATTCTCAAGCTATTTCTGAAGGAGATATCTACTTCTCCAATTGTATGGCAATAAAGCTGTCATAGACTCGAGCAGCCAGTTGGCCCCAGAATGCAGCAGTTCTGACCTTTGTGTTTGCATAAGTCGGATGTAGAACTTGTAGTACAAGCATCTCCGAGAGCAAGAGCTGAGGTGGTCAACTGTGGTTGAGCGATGCTTTTCTAATATCTTATTTCCTTGCAATGTAGGGGAAGTACTGAACACAGTGAGAAGCATAACTCTCCACTGAAAATATCCAAGTTGTTCGTGATTAGGGACAGCCTCAGTAGTATAGCCACAGCACACTGGAGTACAGCAACAGCTATTGAGGAAGCTGAAGGGGATAACAAGAGCTATGCTTAAGGGCTATCCGTTGAATAACCTTGGCCTTAAACTTTGCAGCAATGTAGATAATTTTAGGGGGGTTTTCTGTCACTCATTTGTCTTAGTGGGAAAATGGTGAGCCCTTGAAAAGCCCTTGGATCTATGAGCATAGCTCAGTTCCTCTCCTGTGCTCATATTCCGTACCTCCAGTTAGCTGCCCTTCAAAATTACATGCACCATAAAACAAAGCAGGAGAAATTTTTGTTTGCTTGCATTTTTAATGGGCAAAACCTTTTGTTCATCAATTTTTTTGTATCTGTGGTTGGAATGAACCACCCCAGAGTTGCCCTGAAGTGCTTCAATGTAATGATTTGGCACCAGTGTCTGGCTGGTTATAATGACTCCCAAGGAGCTTTTCAGTCCTAGTTTCCCCGGTTAACGCTTGTTAACAGCGTCTACAAGACACTGCCTATCTGGAAGCTTGTGTAAAATGAACTGGTGTCACAACGCCATTTCTAGTAGACCTCATCATATGGGGAATATGAGCAGCAGTTGTGTCCTAGAAGCCTTTCTACAGTGTGAACTCAATCTCATCAATTGCTGCTAGTTTCCTTGCTTTATATTACCCCACATACAGCTATTCAAAATTACTATGTATTTAGTGTGCCTGGTTGGACATCCTTTGATAGGACAAAAATAAGTATTTAAAAAAGATGAAGGAAAAGCCTGTACCTAATAATCTGATTCTCATGTCAATATTAAGGTATCAATATGTTTCATCAGTACTCTGTTTAGCAGCTTTGCAGAGCTGGAACAATTTAAGCCCACAACAAATATACAGCCTTAAAAGGGACGTAGGAAATGTTAACCAAACTGGTTTCCCCCTTGCTTCTGTGGCATTGATTTGAAACACGTAAACCCCGCCAGACTTTGTTTTTTCACTTGTAGGCAGGAAGTTTATTAAAAAGGGAAAATACATGCAGCAGGAAAAGAGAGGGCTCTGGTGCTTTCCAAGTCAGCATTTACGTGACTCGGGTTCATTTTGGGAAGAATAATTTATAGTGGTGTGAATAAATAATAGCAGTGAGTTCTGGCTGTCCAAATAGGCTACATAATACCCTGGGAAAATTTCCTCTGCTGCGTGCTAATGACTGATTGTTGGCTTTTATGTTGTGAGCCACTGTAACAAGTAAATCATCTGAAAGTAACTGACGTGCTCAGGTTTGTTTAGGCAGCACGTGTCAAACTGCATCTTCGAGTCAGTGTGAGATATGAGTTCAGTTTACTGCTGCAGTCGGTGTGGTCTGTCTGTCTGCCTTTATAAGCAGTCGCACAAGATGGGCTGCTGAACTTAAAAAAATCAATGGTTGAGTGTAATTTGTGTAGCACACATTTGCCATTTTGTCAGTGTCACTTCTTGTGGAAATAAATTTGGACATCGGTTGGGTGCCTAACTCATCTGGGATGAATGATCTATTCATGCTAATTTTAAGAGCAATGGTGAAAATATATTCCCTCATCTATTCAATTTGTGTGCGGAGAAACATTTCCAGTCTGCCATTGCTCACGTCTTGTTGACTGCTCCTCTAGCTGTATCTGTTCAATGTAAAGCTTTCTTTTTTTCTCATTGCAGCTTTACTGAAATGACTTTCTCTATTATTGTTTAATCATCCAGATGAGAGTGTTGCACGCTTTCCCCCTTGCCTACCACTGCTTTTTAGCTATATGAAAAAATTTTGAGAGTTTATAATGAAAGGAAACTATGCGAAGCGCTGTTTTCAGTTTCAATTGCATCTTTTCATTGTTGGTAGCAAGTGGCCTTTTGAAAGATTGACTTATTTCTGTATCACTTGAAAAGGAAGATAAAATGCAAAATAAGAATTGGACATTGTGAATTTTTCCCTGCCCAGAGAGGCCTAAGTTGCTTGTGCAGATGACTAATTCACCTGCCTAGAATGTCTTCTTGTAACATCCAGGGACTGCGGTTTACTGTTAAATAGTGCAAGGTAGAAAGGAAGTAGTGTCTCCCTCAATTTCCAACTTTTAACAAGGGGACAATTTCTTCCATGTCACAAATGAGATTTTCTTTTCACATTTCTTCCAACTGAGTGACAGAGTGGTTTTTGGATTTTGAGCTGCTTGATGTGGACATCTGTTCTTAACTGGATTAAGAGCCCAATCCCATTACATGGGGGGTACCAAAATCTCACACAGTTACAATAATAGCTATGGGTCAATGCAGATCTGAGCCAGTCTTGAGGTGGTGACATAGATTTCAAAGGTTTCATCTTTTATTTCCAGTTCCTTGAGCCAGTCAGTTCCTTTCTTTGACAATCATCTTAGTCAAATTGGCTTTTTTCATTTTTTCCTTTCTTTTGCATATCTTTATGGATTGATGAACCTACACAGTGGAGCAAGACAAGAAAGTAATCCACTGATGGTTGATAAGATGTTGTAACACTGAATATGTTTTTCACCCCTGCTTTAGTGTCTCATGAAGTGCTTGCATCTATTTAATTTGGTTCTAGCCAGTGGTACCCTATCTGCCTTTGAGTGCAACTCTAATCACATAACGTGCCAATACCCTAATCCAAATTCAGCATTCGGTGAGCAATTTATATGGTGGTCATATACATAACTTCTTACCATCTGTCATCCCTGTGACTTCTACTGGCCCAATGCAGTTTCCATGGTAGTCAATGGAAATTTTTGAGGCTGATTTCACAGAGCAGAACATTCAGAAAAGGAGAGAGAAAATCACTGAAGAGCACACTTTCTTTTCCTTTCTCTGTGCTGTAGGGAAAATGCTGTAACCTCCATCTAACAGATGGCCACTGCTGTCCTCAGATTTGTTCCATATTTGTAAAGGGATGGAGAATTTTAAAACTGGGTCTTCCAAATACCAAGTTAGCAGTTTAATTCTAGTGCCATCCTTGAGAACAGATATGTGAGATGAAATAAAGGATAAAAGGAACAGGAAAAATCTACTAACATAGCAACGTGTTCACAGATTTAGAAATGAAGATATCTCCCTTAGCAGCATGTTCTCTCTGTTTCCCTATCTCTGAAATGAGCAGACATTTCCATGGCCCTCTGTCAGAGCAGTTCTAAGTCTGAATGTTCAAAAATCACATTAAGGCTTTCCAGAAAGCAATGTGGAATAGTCACAAGTTGAGTATACAAAAATTAATATGAAATATATATATATATATATCCCTCTAAATCCTTTATGGTTATGTTTGTTTAACTAATGACATGTGTGTGATACCTGATGAATGCAAATCCTCTGTTTTTTCTATAGCTTTTTTTCAAAGAATCAAAGAATTAAAATATCATGTCAAGCAGGGTTCCCAGATTAGTTGAATGATCATAATGAAGGGCAGAATTTGGCCCGGCATCTTGAGTATGTTGCTATCATTTGCTTCATATAGCTCTAATACAAAGGCAATATGAGAGCTAGCAGTTTCAGTCCTTTTGACCCTCATAAGAGTGAGATAAAGATTTCATGAGAAGAAAGAGAGCTTCAGTATTTTGAAGTGACTTTCACAGATTTTTTGACTATCATCTTTTTCTTCTCTCTGCAGTTCATTCTTTATCTGTGCCATAAAAATCACTTTCTCTCCTCTGGAGAGATTTTTCCTATCCCATGCCCTCTCTACTCTCAGTTTCTCTGACCCTCTTTTTACCTTTCTTTTCACACGGTACAAAATTTGGGTTGTTTTCAAACAAATCTGAACTTTTACTTTGTTCTGATTTTATTTGTGGCCTGAAAAACAAAGCGCATTAACTTGAAACAGACACTAAGTTGCCTATGGGGGTAACTTGTAAAGTACTGATGCTTGGAAAGTTCCCAAAAGAAAACAAAGCCCAGCAGTCTTGCCTTGTTTGTAGAGCTGATGGAGATCATTGACTCCTAAACCTTTGCCATCTCCTTCCAACCAGCCTCCTAAAATAACAAATATAGGGGCTGTGTCAAACAGTTATGGTCTTCTGAATCATGAGCCAGACGTAAGAGTGACATTTAGACTGTTCCTGCACATAAACGTCGGTAGCTCCATTTTGGGACAGTTCTGTCATGCACAGCAAAGCAGTGCGGATTTACTTCCACTAAGAATCTGGCCTCACGTCCCACAGTGAAGAGTGGAAATGATGGATCTGGAAAACAAAGCTGACACCATGTGCATGAAGAACCCCTGATTATTTTTTATTGTTATTATTGTTTCTTGATGATACACCAGGCACTGAACTAGTAGTGTACTCATTTCATGTGCCTGAAATTTAATTTAGAAAGTGAAGCTGATGGAACAGGCTAAGGGACCTGAGATTGGGCTAAGGCAAAGAGTGCGATTTCATAGTTGTGATATACCCACAACTCAGTATCTCAGGTCAGTTATGTTTTGAGTCAGCCTGTGAAGCAAATGCAAGTCAGACGCTCAATAATGTTCCCTACCATAAAGCACTGGGCAGCTCAGTGTAAACCATATCCCCTCTGGTGGATGCCAGGCATTCAAAGGTGCTTCTGATTGATTTGCATTTGAAGGAATACATGGTGAAAGTGTATTGCATATTAGATTAGTCTTGGAATCTGTCACATAAATTAGCAGTGATCTTGATTGCAAAATACTCTTATTGTTTATTTCTCCTGCATGCTTACCTCAGACGTATTTATTCATATTTGTTTGGCTTTCCTTATCATTCCTTACTCCCATCCCCGTTTTACTTTCTTATACTTCCTTGGGACACCATAAAAAATGTAGTTTACCTATATAGATACGATAGATAGATAGATATAGATATGACTGTTCTAAAGAAAATAATTTTTAATAGTCATATAAAAAGAAGTGCTTTATTATTGTTCACTTGCTGTATGGAGTGAGTGACATCAGTAGGAAATGGGCCACTGAGCACTGAATTTCTCTCTTGCAGTAGCATAGCCCTCTGGAGTGATTCCAAAGCAGGCAATGGTTGTACATGTTGTAACACTGATGGGTGAAGTGAGACACCAGCCCAGTGAATTTCCTATCACAGCACCCTCTATGTAAATGTTTATTGTGCATTTCCTGCTCTCAGCATTTGTTTCTCAGGCCCCAGCTATATAGAGTTACTGAAGTCATCTAGGTAATAACTTGAAAGAAAATAGACTCTGAATGAAAGATTTTGAAACTGCAATCAGCTCTTGAAAGAGGGAGTGAAATCAGGGATGAGTAACAGATGGTGATGGTGGCTAATCTTTCAGCCTATTATTTTACCATATGGGGGTCTATGCCACAGACTTTCATGCTGAAAATAAAACAGAAATTAATCATTGTGTGACAATATATTATTTAAATAACTCTGTTGCAGTGATATTTGCCTCCGTCTAGAAGCCATATGCAAGCGTATATGCTCCAAAACGAGATACAGCTGCATGTAGGCTGCTTTTGTGGTGACAGACATCATATGACTTCAGAGGAAAAATTGCTACACCACTTAGTTTACACAGAGAAAATGAATTTTCTGGCCATGCTAAGGAGACTGTGAAAGGAAACCCACATAGAAACACCCGATGGATTCTAATAGGAAATGATAACTTCTCTATGGAATTGAATAGAGAATTACATCACATGCATAGGAGTCTATAGGGTGGTTAAAAAGAGAAATGACTTCATTATGCGGACAGCCTCTCAGCTGGTCTATCTCCATTGGAGGCAAGAGTGCTCTGATGGCTGTTTTCAGCCGAGACACCTCCTTTTTGAGCCTTTGATTCTAGCCAACTGTAGTAAATGCCTGTAGTATTATGTTTAAATCCTGTTATCCTTCATAAGTCTCTTCTACAAGAAAAATACCCCAAAGCTAGTTGTATATTTTCTGTTTCTTCTGTAAATTATTCTTTAAAATGCTATTAAGGTAAGATCAGTTCTCCAGTGACAAAACAGAATGTATGTACTAAATTTCTGTTTTATTTTCCTGGTAGCTAATTTGTCTGTGCTTATATGTGATAAGGAAAAAGGCCAGCTCCCAAATGTTTCTGGCTCCTTCTGACTATCAGAGTGTGTTCCAGCACTCATTCAAGCTTAACTCAGTTTCACATAGGATAAAATCAATTTTAAAAACAAATTCTGGACAATATAGGTTCAGGTGTTGTATAGTCATGACTAGAGAGAAGATAGACTCAAGATGAATCATTTATTTTGCTCCACATCTCATGATCCAAACATGCAGGCAAAAACTCTTAAGAAGAGATCAGGAATCAGTGTATCTATCCTCTCACTAAGTGATCTGACCTTTTAGTTGACTGAGGCACAGAAAACTGTGCTTAAGACAGAAGATAAAATTGGCCAAAACATGTTACTAATATATAGAAGTTTGATATCAACTGCAGCCAGGAAGTCTTCATTTTAGTTTTTGCTTCAGGCATTCTTGCTCTCTTAACCAGCTGTTTGCCCCTTACCCACTAACATGTTAATACTATAGTTCTTTATGGTTGGTATTGCTGTCCCAAAGTTCAGTGAACAGAAGGAAATGCGTGAATAAAAAAAAAAGAGCATTCCTGTCCTCCAGTCCCAATTTATATGTTTGCTGAGAAGCTTAATCTGTGTCATGGTTTATTTGTATTCTAGTTACACTAATTTTGTGTATAAAAAGAAGACAGTTTTTGCACTGCATTCTGAAAACACAACTCAGGTCTGTAACATGAGTTAGGGCCACAGCTATGCTGCATGAGAATTTGAGTTTCCATTTTCAGTTTGGTCTCAGCATAACTGTGGATAATGTGCTGAAATGCCATGGTCTGTTTGTTAGATCTTGCCAGTAGCAGACTCAAAACTGTACTGGAGTGTAAATAATTGTCATTAGCGTTTTGAAAGTGCATCATTATTTAGTGGAGTTGGAGCAAAAGGAAGGTAGAGTTCAAAAATTAGCCAAGGATGTTTGAGAGGCTGAAGCAGAGGTAAAGGTTACAGATTTGAACATAAACTTTGTTACTTCCAAAAATTGTTTCTTACCTCTCCTTCTATTCTTCCATCTATCCCTCCAGCAAAATGGCAGACACTTTCTAACCTAAAACTGTGAGAAGGAAACGTGGGAGAAAGTCCAAAGAATACAAGTCATAATGTACAAAAAATGAATTAATCCTTGTGAAATGATTGTTCAAATTAACCTAATGTTGTGGTTAGTAGTTAAAACAGCCATGGCCATGCCCTCTTCTCATTTAACTTTCTTTTAATGCTGATCCCTGTGTGACCCAGTGTGTTTGATCAGATTTTATATTACTATTCAAAGCATAGACACATAGCAAAGTGTCTGACACTGTCTTTCAATTCAAAGAGTGCAAGTGAGTTGAACCATAAAATGGTTCCAATTAAAATAGTGCATGTTAGAAACTCTAAGATGAGTCTGAACAGTGTGTGATTGTTGTTTTTTTTTCTTGCATTCCCCACATTCTACAATGCATTCCTCTTTTTTGCACTTCTTGAACTTTTGTTTTACCTCTAGTATCCTTCTAAAACATCAATAATCATTCTACTCTGCGAATTCAGAAAGATTTAAGTATTTATTTTGGTACAATAGCAAAAGAAGTCTAGAAGAAATCATCTGGCTAGCACTCAGCAATGTTTCCTGGATGATCATGTTGAGCTTTAAAGCACAGTACCACACAAAAAGTCTGATCTGCTGATCTTACAGTGATGTTTTTCATTTCCCAATGGGACTCTCAATTTTTAATGTGAATCTTTTCCTTATATTTTGAGGATTTTTATATGGCTTTTTTGTTTTTGTTTTTTTTTTTTTGTTGTTGTTGTTGTTGTTTTGTTTTTTTGTTTGTTTTTCTGAAAGCATTTATGATACAAACATAACTACATAAAGGGTTTATAGTACTACCTGAACATTGCTTCTAATTTCTAGAGAGAAATAAAGAGGGGAAAAAATGTGTATTAATTTAAAAGAAGAGTAATGATTTGCTCACATTTCAGTATAAGCCTGCCTATTGTATTTGTGAAACATGCTTGAAAAGGCAAAAGCTGAAATTACAGTCATATCATCAAAACAGACTGATTCATCATTTATATACAGCTAATTGCTTGCTACTTAACCCACTTTTTAGCTACATGTGCAGTCAGTTTCAATCTTTAAATGCTTTCTTGTTATTTCAGTAATATCAATTTGTTCCTCAATCAGAAGGGTGTTAATTCACTGGTCAGGAGTTAAAAATAGGAAAATAGTCATTGGCAGCAGGCAGATTTCTTCCTTCCTTCCATTTGAGCAGAATCCAAATGATTAATCAAAACTAAGGATTTCATATGAACAGGAATTTTTCTGTAGTTGAGGAATCCACGTTATTTAACTCAATGCATGGACTTTGCGAAGTGTCGTTTGCCACTATTATCTATTATTTATCCAGCAGCACCCCTGAATGAACTAACTCACAATTTGCTTTAACTTGTGCCACCAGAGCTTGTAGTCCAAGTGGAAAGATTCAAGCCTTCTTTTATTCAGGTAAGGAAAGTTTATTTCTTGTATGGTTACAGAGTGTTGGTTCTTCTTCTGTGCAGTATAATCACAGACATCTTTTACTACCATGACCATGAAGTGAACTTGCATCCACTTCTAAAGGATTCCAGGCTCTTGCAGCTTGAACATGAAATTACTGCTTCTGCAGCTCTTTAAGATTATCTTATGAATTTCCTTCTATTATCTTACAGTGTATTTTAAAGCCATTTGGGACAGTTTGGCAGCTACTAATACATTGCTCTCAAAGCCAAATGAGTTTCATTTGTTAGTAGAGTTTGCTGAAGACTTGGCCTCTTCTCATTCCTGCAAAGAAAGACACTGAGCATTCAGCTATGTGGTTTTGTAACTCTTCACTTGACAGTTTCAAATATGTATTTCTGAGTTGCTTGGCCGTTTAAAACTCTCAACTCCTGAATAAAAAATTGAGCGAAACAAACTAACATGTCAGGTTGTACCTCAGCACTGCCAATCTAGAATAATCATATTGCCAATATTTGAAGTTCTGGATGGGCAGTAGGGACATTTAGATGAACAAGCCCATTGTGAGTAACTTGTCTGCTCTCTAGAGAAGTTGTATGCTCATAAACGCAAACAGCTTGTGAGTGTATTTCTGGAGAATTATGATTCTATGTTTCAGGAAGTCTGTTTCCCATCTGTGACCTACCTACAGTTTAATAGAGCATCAGTTTATGTCTCTCTGTGAAACTTTGGTGAGGTAAAGGTTCAAATACCTCTTGAGAATTTGACTTGGGCAGCAAAAACCTCTACAGGCATGTGGGCCAGGGGGCAGAGGCTGAAGAAGTCGTTGCTTACTTTCATCTTTCTGCTCAAAATTTGCTCAAGAGCACTGTCAGCATTTGTTCTTAATGAGCCTATACCTGCCTTGGAGTGGGAAGACATGCTGGGTGGAAAGCCACTGGCATGAGCACTCCAACTGAGCACTGAGCCTGGCTTTGTACACCACAATCCTTCGAAGAGCACCTGAATTGCAGTTTGAATGTCTGTGGTCCCTCAGGGGTTCTGATTCATGCAGTGTGAAAATGAAAGATGAGTTTTATAAGTGCAGGTTGATTCTTCAAGGAGCACGAGGGTCAGTTTCACAGTGCTGCATGCCACCACTTCAGTAAATCACTGTGGTTTCCAAGGGCCTCCAGCTGTGTTGAGATATTCTGTTGCCTCTCCTGGTATATTACTGGAGAGAAAGGCAGCATCATACGCAAGGACTGTGATCCTATATTGTCACAGCTCAGACTGACTATATGAAAGAACCTCTGGAATAGAAAACTTTTCAAACCAAATCTCTAGCCCTCTCTGGATTGGTGTGGCCTGAAGTTGTAGGCTGGAATAGTGAGGAATTGATCTTGTTTGCCAAAAGACAGGATTACTGTTTTTCCATTTCTGAAAATTAATAAATGGAGTTAGTTGCCAGATACTAAGATGTTTCTTTTAATTTATTTCACTGAGCCCTGACAATAGCACCTGACACTTAAAATTTTTGTGCTTTAATAGTCAAAACTTGCAGAAATCAACAGAATATTTTAAACAAAGAGGCGATTGTTTTTAAAGGCAGTAGATGCACAGTAGCAATAGTTTCCATGTCTCTGTCTCTTGTGTTAATGTAAAATCTAATTTTCTAACTTTAAATCCGTTTTGCCTCTTTAATCTCTGTAAAATTTCTAGTGTTGACCTCTACTTCTTGCGTAATTAGTGCTAATGAAAATCTTAAATGCCTCATTGAATTGGAAAGCTATTAAATACATGTCATTCAGCCTCAACTCTGAATTCCCCATTGTCTTTGGTGCACTTTTCCTTATAGTGACGAGCTATGAGTGTTAACATACTGTCTGCATTGGAGAATCAATTGAGCTACTGACTACAGGTGGAGGTTGAATAAAAACTTCATCCTAAATTGCCCATTGGATCTTCGTTTGTTAGTAATACGCTAGCAAAGGCAAGATTTTCTGGAAAAAGGGAAGAAAAATGCAACTGATCTTTTATCCTCTTTCTCCCTTTTCCATAACCAGCATAGCCTTTTAGAGCTTAACATGTTTAAGTCTGATCTGGGTAAGGGCTATATCTAAGGAGTGAGAAGCAAATAAAACATAAGTAAGATGTGCAAGCAACATTTTCATGAAGCTGCCTTCATTTCAGTGATTTTGGCAGGGCTAAATCAGTATGAGACGTGGCCCAAAACGTTTTCTTAGCCATTACTGCTTTGGAATTGGAGCAAACTACAGACTTGTTCTGCAGAAAATTAAGACTTGAGTCTTGGGTCTGTATCCAAAAGTTTTAGCTTGTTTTGCCTTTTATTAAATGGATGTTCAGACATTATTTCCAAGGTCCAAAGCTGAGTGAAAGAGTGGTCTGTGGTTAAGGCATTTATGTGTGGCCTTCAAGAGCCTGTTCTGCCACTCTACAGATGTTGCATGTGACCTTTGCTGTGCTACTCCTTCTCTCTGTACCTCAGTTTCCCATTCATTTAAGATTATTCTTCACTGCTTCTGGGAATACTGTAAGGATGAATAAGTTAAGACAGGTGTGTGAGCTTGTATGAATGGTGCTATTAAAAAAAAAGAGTTGAGAGCTGGTAGTTGGAAGAGACTCTTATGGTACAAAAGAAAAACCCTTACTTCATTTTTCGCCCACTTGGGGAGGTTGTTTTTTTTTTGACTCTCATAAAATATGACTGGTTTTTGAGCATGACTCCTGCTGTTGCTAAAACACTTTATTCTTAGTCTGATTCCCAAATGAGAAGATAGGAATGATGATGACCAATGAGTGTTACTGGTCTCGTATGTAGCTGAAAGAATGAGTGGAAGATAAGAAAATGGCTGAAGCTATGAGAACTGATTCTCATAGATTCTTCAAGAAGTGGGCAGGTGGAGAGTGTAAACCTCTTCCCTTTCAAGTAATAGAAATGAAAAATCACGAATGTCTGTAGAAGTAAAGCCTCCTGATGTTTTTTTTCTTTTTTTTGAAGGAAAAAAGTACCTCAGGAAGGATTTGCTGAGGAACTTGCTTTCAATTTAACTGCGTGACCAGACAAGATCAAAGGAAATTAGCTGGGACAGGAGGGAGACAAACAGACAGAATGTCTGACTGACTCCACGATTTAGAGAAAAATTATAAACTGTAAGAGAAATACTGAGGACATCTCTGAAGACTGTGCCATAAACCCAAGGATGCTCCACTTTGTTGAGGAAACAGAAACAGATGTGCTGATTTTATTGATCCGCAGCCTAATATCTCACATACATATAAGAGTCTTTTCTTGAAGACACCTTCACAGAGATAGTTTGGATCCCTTGACTCTCATTTTGCCCTGAAGGATTGTTTCTAAGCCTGGGGTACACAGAAGTGCAAGGCCTGGCTTTGGGGTGTGTAAGCCTCAGGCGTGGAATCAGTTGTAGCTGGATCATTGGGGCCCCACATAGTAACTCTGATCCCATTTCCATGAAGGCAGCATTACCCATGAGGGGTAGGTGGCAGGCTCTGGGAGGACTGTGGACACCAAAATCAGGGCACATTAATCCACAAGAGAGCAATATTGTATGCTGGAACAGGCTGAGGCACATATCGGGTGATGGCAGCAGCAGTTCTTCCTGTGTGGTGGGATGCCAGGGCACCTTGTGTCATGCTTTTACTGCACAGCAACCCCTGGATCTAATTCAGTTTTGTCTGGCTCTTTGGAGGAAACAGTCCTTCTAACTGTGGCTGGCCACACACTTCTTGCTCTCATCTGACTCGTCTGCCACCTCACCGCTGCTGGGTTCTCCAGCCCCACGAATTCCACTGTATGGACTGCAATGTGTTCTTCATTCGAGAATCTCAATTTTTTTTGGAAAAGAAATGCATTTTTGGCCTCTGTGGCTTCAGAAAAAAATCTTAAATATGTGAACTTTCCATAATGTGAAAGAGGGTGGACAAATAAAAAGAGCCAAGATTTATTATTTTTGAGTCCAAGGCATACTTTTTAGTGTAACTTAGAAATTTTGAACCTTGACTTCTTCTTCTTTTTTTTTTTTTTTTTTTTTTTCTTTTTTTAGGCAATAGTAACACTATAGAAAAAGAGAGAAGAGGCCCTCTGCATCTGTATGTGTATCTGGAGCTGTATCGTGGAAGTGAAAGGGATTATTTCTGGTAAATAAAGTGTGCACTTCTGGCATCTGGATTTTGGGAGAGTTTCTAATCTCAAATTTCCTTTGTGTCAGCTCATGTAACCAGAATTACTAGAATCTCATCCCTCTTATCCCAACCTTCTGTTTGTCATCCATATAGAACTCTGAAATTCCAAACATGCTGGTGTGAGAACACTGTGCAAGTCCTCTGGTTGCATGAAAATCTTTTTATTTGTGGGATTTTTTGTCTTTTCTGATCAGGTGCACAGCACAAGCCTGGTTCCCACAGCTGAGAGGAAGCTGTTTCTTGGTGTTCACTCTCCTGGGCAGCAATTACAATTTGTCAGGAATGCAGTTTATTTTGTAATTCAGCATTTCCCCATAGCACAATTGTGTAACACCTATGCAAATATTTGTTCCTATTAAACTGTTGGAAAAAATAAAACATGGTGGAGTTGAGAACAGTTGCAGCCTAAGGTAGTTATAGGAACAAACCTTTTCTTCCATTGTCCTTGAACCTGGTCCAGCTGTGATTGAAATTGTCAGTATGACTCCCACTGACTTCTGTAGGAATAATTCCAGACCTTAAATACTTGTAGTTCCTGGCAGGTGCTATATTGGCAGTAGTCATCTATTTACATATTCACATGGAATATTAGAGATAAAACAGGGCTGCCTTCATTGCTTAAGTACAAATCTTGAGGGACAACAGCTGGACGTCAAATGGACATCGGTTGCTGTGCTGCTGCAATCACTGGTTTCTCTGATTAAATGCTGTTAATGGAACCAAAGTATTGTTTTTATTTTTATTTTTTCTTCTGATTAATTCTGTATTTTATCCATTTATAGTGTTAGGCTAAGGTAATTAACACCATCTCCTACCCACTCTCAAGCAATCATGAGGTAAGAAGAGGTTAATGTGACAGATCCAGCAGCAGTGCTTTTTGCTTTCTGGGTCTTACTGAAATCTTTAAGAGTAAACACTTAGAGCAAGCAAAATTCGTGATATTTGTTACTTGCGGTCCAGGGACCCTGAGGCTGGCCAGACACAATGAGGGGTCGTAAAGTGGTTTCTTCCTTTCTATGTAAATATGGAAGGGGCTGATCTTTGTGTAGTTTGGGCTTGGGTGTGTTATTTTTAGATTTTAGGACTTTCTGAAAAATAATGAGGACAAAGTGTCCCAGGGAGAAAAGCAATGTTGGTTTGTTTGGTGTTTTTTTTAAAGGAACAGAGAGGATTTCACATGATCATTGGGCAGTTGTAGTATTATGAAAAACAGCAATAAAAAGAAAGAAAACAGGAATGTAGAGAAAGCAGCTGTAACTTTTCCCCCACATTCTTTTATTATTTCATTTGGAGGGAAAAAAGACCAGGATAAGAAATAATGCAGGAAGTATTTTTTTTATTGAATGTTCATAGTCTGATAGTAAAGAATGAGGTGATTATTAAAATGTAGGCTTTCCTATATGGAAATTAGGTGATCGTATGTCTATCCCCACCAGGATGCAATGTGGTTGAAATGACTGTCAAACTATTTACTCAGTGATAGCTCTTACTTAAGTTGCCACTGGTAGAAAACTCCATGCATTACATCCCTCCGGCTGCCACACGGTACATGAAAAAAACAGGTGGAAATGCAGACTCAAAGAAAATAAAAATAAAATAAATTTTTATGAAGACTGTAGGATGTAAGCTCATGTTTTGGGTGGATTACATGAAATATTTGAAATGTATTTTGGTAAATAATTCAACGTAATTCATTTAACTGGAAAAAAATATAATTGATATCTTCATTTTTTGCAGAGTAGAATCATGGATCAGTAAGGTTGGGAAAGACCTCCAAGATCATCCAATCCAACCATCCAGATATCACCAATATTTTCCACTAACCCAAGTCCCTCAGTACAAAATCTAAATTTCTTTTGAACACCTCCAGGGTCAGTGACTCCACCACCTCCCTGGACAGCCCGTTTCAGCACCTGACCACTCTCTTGGAGGATTTCCTAACATGCAACCTGAACCTCCCCCGGCGCAACTTGAGGCCAAGCATCTGTTCATTTACATGAAATTTTAGATTTTAAGAGTGGCTCCCATTTATTTTGCCCCGCATAGAATGGTAGGTTGCTTTAGCTTTACAGCAACCCCTTTGCCTTTTTGAAGTCATTATTTGGTTCAAGTCAAGAAAACTGCGATTTGAAAATAAAATAAATAGTAGCTTATATTTCATTACAATTTAAAAAAAATTGTCATGATAACACTGTTCATATAGTTTCATTCTGTAAATTGCTTTTTTTTTTTTTTTTTAGCACAGTTATTTAACTACACTTTTCCTGGTGCCAATGTTGAGAAGAAGTGAAGCTGGAGTGAGTATGTTAAATGAGACTATCAAGGAGTTACAGAGTCACATTCAATGAATCTGCAGACAGAAACTGTACTATCTGAGAAATACTCTTTGTCCTATAAAGGAAAAAGTGCCAGGTAGTCCATATAATAATTTGCGATTTACAGTATTTTAACTTCTGAATAGTGTTGTGTTATAATGCTCTAGAAGGTAGACACAAATGGTATTCTGAAATGAAAGAGAGACAGAGTCCGTAGTGCCTGTTAAATGTAATCTTAAACTTGACTATATGCAAAATAACTAACCCGGAAAAATCTTTAAAAAACAAAATAACTACTATCACCTAATATTTATACATTGTTATAGTGGTTAATAATGTTTTGCAATAATGTATGTGCATCTCTGTCTTTTCAGAAATATCCTGATTGCAGGAATGATATGTGTAACGCGTAGAAACTCTCATCACTTGAAGAGTCCATTATGGAATTATATCTTTACATCTTTAACTCACGTGCAAAACTAATATGAAGAATGTTCGTGCTGCAGTTGGTTGAGAAGAACAATGCAATAGTAAGTCAAAAAGGTTTTTTTTTTTTTTTTTGCTTTTTTTTTTTTAATCCACTGATGCTTTATTCTATCTGAACTCATCACTAGGAGACATCAAAAATCTTTACAAATTGAGTTACAGAGGTAACATGATAGGGATGTGCATAGAAATCTAAGCCTACATTTACTTATTTTTAATTAGTAAGTGCTCTGTGTAGTGCAGTGAAACAAACGTGCTTGCTAGAGTTTCTCCATTTAAAGTGCTTTACGAGCAAAGTTCAGGTTTTGAAGCATTTAAGTCAATGTAATTGCCTTTGACGTCTGCTGCTTTTCATATTTTTCTCTCCAAGGTGTATTTCTCATTTTTGCTGCCTCACTCTCCCTGTGTATCTGATCTCTTTCACCTTCAGATTATCTTTCTTAGTACTTCCAGCCTTCACCTCGTCAGTAAAGCTTCAATGGACAATACTGTTTGAATCAGAAATTTAACACCACCATCATCATCAGGTCTAACTGCACTCACAGGACAATCATGTAGATATCCACACGAGCTTTAAACTGGCTAGGTTCAGTAGCAGTGCAGGTCTAGACCACCATATGAATCAGCATGTGTTCCTGTAACCTAGTAAGAAAGTTCTGCAAATTAGATGCACACAAAGTCTTGCAAGACCTTCTTCAGTGGGAAGTTACACTGTCCAGTAGTTTTGAGGATCCTAGATAAGGATCCTGCCTTAGATCAGGATACTCAGGTTTAGGTCACTGCTGACTGAAAAACGTAATCTTTTAACATATCTGATACAAAATTAATTATACGCTTTTATGTATGTGTTTTCTTTACGCTGTGTTTGGAACCAGAATGGCTTTCCTTCTCTTCCAGTTAGTTGAGGTCTTCTGTGCCAGAGGAGCTTTTGATTATGATCTGGATTCACAATTCATGTAAGTGTGGAGATTAATTAAGTGAAGAAGGCATACCCCAGACATTTATAATTAATGCTTCAGTCGGGTATAAACCAGGGCTCCAAAGATGAAAGCTTAATGCTTGAATGATTTACTGAATCACACATTCCCTTTCAGCCACTGTTTTAAGGGCATGGTCTTTGCCAGCTCCACGCACATACTTTGAGAATTATTCACTTCAGAGCTTCTTGCATGATCAATTTTGCAGTATTTTTTTCCTAAGTGCCTTGGTACATGCTCATGTTTAATTCTTCGAACTTGTATCAATTCATCAGACCTGATTAAACTTTTTAGACCTGCAAGTAGATTCTTTGCATATTGAAGAACTTAATCTCATACCTAAATGTTTCTACCTCCAGGGTTCCTCAAATGAAAGTTATTCTCCATAATCTTTTCAGATGCTTTTTAAATACATTCTGGAAAACTATGATGACTTTAGGGGGCATCTAAATAAGATGGGGAAATTTACTCTGAGCCTTAATTTTTCTACCAGAAGGTGGACAAGCTTTTCCATTTCAAACTTTGAAGAACTTAGGTTTTTTTCCTTCTCAATTTCAGAGAGAATATTTGGAATCTGATCCAATACTCCCTAAGTCTAAAAGAACTGTGGGTAAGAAGGGAAGCCTGTATGGCTAAAAGCAAGCTAAAGGGGTCATTAGGAGTAAAAAGACATTGTTCAGTAAGTGGAAATCCAAATGAAGAACATAGAAAAAATATAAAGCTTCTGGCAATCTAAATTTGAAGCCAAATTAAAACTAGACAAAAAAGATTCTGAGGAGCAAGGGTGTAAGACGTGATAATAAAAACTTTTTTCAAGTACATCAGAAACAGGAAGTTTGCCAGCAAATTGATGGAGCCAATATATTACTGGAATGAAAAAAGACCACTTTAGAAGTATAGGTCTTTAGCAAAAAGGAGCACAAGTATCACAAGCACAGATGTTCATTATGGAGAGGCTTGAGGAAGTTTCTCTGTTGGAGCCATACTTTGTTGAGGTCTGCCATGAGAAGCTAGATATTCCTTAAGGTCACTGCCAACCCAAACCTTTTTATGATTCTGTTCTGTTTAGTGGTTTGATAGTAACAGAGATGAGAATTAATCAAAGGGATAAGGGCTACAGTGGAAATGAGCAACTTGCACAAAAACTCTAAGGAATCTCAAAGAGTAGTCAACTATTCTTGTATCTCTGCACTTAAGATAGCCTGTTTTAGGGGTGTATGACAATCTGTGTGTGATACTGCTTTTATGAAAGTCTTTTGGACAATCAGGAAAGAACAGATTTGAAGACGACTTCCATACTCCTATAATCCTCCCTTAATGTAGTAAAAGCAAGGCAACAAAAAGAAACAAACCTAAGCTTATCAGAGAGCAAAAGAGATCAAGTTTGAGGCCCTTCTATTTTTTACAGGTAATTTAAATAAGGCAAAGAGCGAGTTCTGGGAGGTCATTTGTTGATGACGCTTACTGTGATATTAGATGTATACTCATTTTGCATATAAGAACGAAGTTCTTTGAAAATATTCTGCATAGTTACATAGATGCCATTGGATTTGAATGTTTTTCATTCTTTTTAACGTAGCTCTGTGCTATGTATGGAACAGTTCTGTTTCCTGTATGCTTCAAGGCAGTTTACTTTCAAACTGTGGTAAGTTCTCAACCTGAAATGTAAGGTCATGAGGAAGGAAAGATTCTTACAGAAGATAAACTAATTAATAGCTTTCAATAATTTGGTTAAGTCAAAAGATACATGTAGGGATCTACTTCCAAATAACAAAGGATGAACCAAAAATACACATTAGTAAGACAGTACTATGTCTGTTTTTTTTTTTACGGCAAAACAATTATTCCTATGTAATTGTTTCAAATTCAATTTAAAACTAATACTGTTTTTTTCTTATCATTGCTTGGCTTTTGACAGGAAACTGCCTTCTATTCTAGTTTAAAGCCTTACCAGACCCTGAGTCTAAATCAGCACTGCACAGTTGGGATGAAGAGTGAAAGGGAGGAAGTAATAGTACCTGAAAATCAAATGGGGACTGTGAGACATTTGGTTGTTCATATGTCTGGAAGAAAAGCTGGTGTTCCCACTTCTCTGTAGAACTGGTCTGGCTGATTTGAGAGACAGGCCTCAGCTCTGTTCCCCATCCCTGGTACTCAAGGGAAAAATAAGGATAAAGTTTATTGTAAGTGATATTTTTGGTTAATACGTACAACGGCCACCTGGTCCCTGCCTGATCGCCAGCACAAACCAGAGCAGCCAGTTCATATCCCATTTCCCCTGCTCCTTCTGGAGCTCTGGAAAGTAACAAAAAAAAGGGTAGAGCTGTGCACATCATCTTTTCTTCAATTCCTCTTCTATTCCTCGGTTCAAAATCTGCCATCAGTGTTGGGGCCTGAAGCATAACTGAGGAAAGAGATGCTTTTCTGCCTATCTTGTGCCTCCTAAGGGGCTTCTGCATAGAATATAGTTTAATGTGGCCATTTCTGCCTTCTTTTTCATAATCAGTGATATAAACAGACTATACTCAAACTGTCCTCTGACCTATAACTTGGGAAGATCTATGTTGGTAGAGCTGCATTCAATAATAGCCCAGTCAAAGCTCTGACTACTGTGCAATAAAATTCTTTTTATCCGTGCCATACTATGCTGTGGCTCAGAAGTATTTTGAATGTCAAGATGTTGCCAAAGATGCCTGTTGATATAAAGCAGATGCGCGCTTTTCATTCCATCACATGTTGTCTACATGAGATGGTGTTGATATTTATATATTGACTTATGACTTTCTTTCTGAGTTTGGACTTGGTTTTATTTGCTATGCTTGAGTCTCCCTGTAGTCCCCAGCTATGGGGTAGTTTCTTCAGTGCTCAAGCTTTGATAGGGCTATCTGAATGTATAGGAAATCTCTGTAAGAAATGGTGAATGGGAATCCGGTGGTATGTAACAGGATCTCAGGCTTTTACTTACAATCCCCTAACACACATTATATAGTATGTCTTCTGGTTGGTTGATTGGTTGTGAATTTGGGGTTTTTTGTTTGTTGACATTTTTCACATTTTGTATTTCTGTGCTCATTTTGATGAGTATCATATAGAGTCATTTAACTCTATATAGAGTATCCATAGAGTTCAGATAAGCTGTCATGTCCTTTCTAATAATGTGAACAGCTGCCTTCAGTTTCCTTTGCTTGGATACAAAACTTTAATCCAGGTGCTATGGGAGCCAGAATTGCCAATGGCCAGACAGATACTTGAAAACACAACTAGAGGGATTAACTCGCTTACCTGAAATTACCATCAGCATATATTACTGACTTTTTTTATGAAATATTTTGTCTTATTTAAAAAAATAAAATGTATATAAAAAAGTAGGTTCTGTCCAGTACACTTCAGATACTCATTTTTCATTTATGAAAACCACACCTATCCAGACCAATGATGTTCCTTGCTCTTATCCGCATTTGCTACTTCTGATTTTATGTCTAACTTGTAATTGTTAACACTCTGAGATAGACCTTCTTATAATACCTTTGAGCTCAAAGATAACAGTGAATTTACCCCCATTGCTTCAGATGCCACTCCACAAAATCTTCGAATGCTGTTTCAAATGGGCAAGCCAAATTAGATGTTCTGCCTTTTACTGTTCTGGGGAGAAATCTTGTATGCCAATAGGGAAATAAATAAATAAATAAATAAATAGATAAATTTGTAAAAATGAAGAGAGAGGGGGAAAAAAAAAGGAAAAAAATAAAGAAAAAGGAAAGAGAAACAAAAAGACGCACTCCCTCCCCCTCCCCCCCCGCCGCCTCAGAGCAGAAGGAACGCAGGCGCGGCCCCGGCTCCGCTCGAGCGGTCAGGCAGCGCCGCTGCGCGGCTCCCGGCCGTTGCCTGCAGCGCTCTGAGCTCGGCTCGGCTCCTGGAGGCTCGCAGAGAGCTGTTGCTGCAACGCCCTGTAAAGTTTCTTACCTCTTCTGCTGGAAGCAGAATCCCTTTTAAACGCAGCGTCGTCTTTCCTCCAGAATGGGTGGGTGGCTGATCCTCAGGGAAGAATGTAAGTTAGGACCGAAGAAGTACCTTGAGAGATCGCCAGATTCCATACTGATGTTGCCAGGTTGATCATAGAACTGTAGAATTACAGAATGATTTGGACTGGAGGGAACCTTGGGCAGGGCTGCCACCCACCAGCTCAGGCTGCCCAACCAACCTGGTCTTGGGTGCCTCCAGGGGCATCCACAGCTCCCAGAAAGAGCTCATGTAAACCTAACTAGCCCTTGCGCTCTCTGATAACTGTGCTGGTTTTAACAGCTTACATAAACATGATGTGTATGAGCACTTCTTTAAAATCTGGTGTACCACACAGTATCAAAGTGTTGGATGAGAAACTGGCAATAGGTTGCATGCAAAGGGATTTTGTCCTTGAGCAACAAAGGTAGAAATTCTCCAGGGGGCAGTGGTGCGAGTTTTGTCTTTAAAGTATGCTCAGGGACATGATCTAGCAGAAGGTTGTTACAGTTAGGGTAGTGTGGTTAGATTGTGGTTGAACTTGATGATTTTGAAGGTCTTTTCCAACCTGAGCAATTCTGTGATTCTATGATTCTATATCTGATTGTGCTATGCTGACATCAAAGCCACAGTTATCATCTGTTTCTAATTAAATGCATTTGACCAATGAGGCAAAGGTAGAGTGGTTAAATAGCAGTTGCTGCAGCTGGTGTACGTGGGCAGAAGTATTAACATGACAGGTTGTGCATCTTAACATGGGCCATCACCTTTTGCCACGCTGTAAGCAGGGAGTCTCCTGCCCCACAGTGCAGAGTGCTTCGTGCAAGGAATCTTGTTTGTGCTGTCTCAGGCCATTATGTGTTTGTGCTCCTCTTCAGCTGAACTTTATTTCTGACCCTGCTGAGAGTGTATTGCTTGTTTTGGAAATACTTGCAATGTCCCTAGAATGTTTATTTTCCAGCCCAACACGCTGCTACATTCTTGCAAGCTTCCTCTGGGTGTAATGCAAGGTTTGGCCAGGAAACAGAGAATACAAATGAAAAACAGTGCCCTGCTCGTAGGGAAATGTAGTGAACCCATAATAGAAATTGTTGTATTGGAAACATGACAAAGATTTCCAGAGAAATAATAAACAAGCAGCTGGTCGGGACCTCCTTAAGACCATCATCTTCAAATGTGTATTTCCTGGAAGGACCAGAATATTTAGTTTAATTCTCCTCCTCTGCCCTCAGCAGGTAGGAGAAGCAGAGGGCAGGTTCAGTGACAGTCTATCAAAGCACATAGTAAGATAATCAATAACTATAGCAACAACACGACTTGATGGCCAGCCAAACTGCTTCCACACTGCTCCCAGTAAGGGGTCGGTGCTGCTGGCTTTTTCCCTCTGTTTGTTGAAGGCAGTGCTGGAACCAGCAGTGCACGTGGAGACAGGCTCTGAGGGGTAACAGCAGGAGCATGCTTCACTCCTGCAGAGCTTTTCAGGAGCCCCTCTAACACCAGGATTGACATCAGGGTTTCTTTGGCCAGTAGAGTATTGGAGGGGTTGAGACAAGACTTGTGTTTTCTGAAACAAAGGCTTAACCACTGAGCAAAGCAAAAGAGGTTCCAAAAGTGTGTGACAGAGAACCTGAAAGCACTTCGTGATGTCCATGAAGTCATCACAGAGTGCCCTGTGAATAGCAAAAAATATGCAGTTATGCTTTCCATTTTGATACAGGAATTCATCTCTTTTTGGCTGTATGTACATTAGTGAACAATTATTGTCAAGGATGAAGTACAGGCGGAGTAGAATTTCATCAAAAATCCCTGATGATCACCTAGAGTCACTGCCATCAAACCAAACTGATGCATTAGTTTCACAAAAACAAGGTTACATATCCCACTAGTTTTATGCTTTTGCTGCTTTCTTTCTTTTTTTTTTTTTTTTTTACAGTTTAGTAAAAATGTATATTAAAAAAAGGAGGTTTGTTCTCTATAACCATAGTATATGTTTTATTTGTGGCCCAAGACAATTCCTCTTCACTCAGTGTGGCCCAGGCAAGCTAAAACGTTGGATGCCCCTGTGTTAGATCATTGGGTGGTGCAGGAGAATAGCAGGGGATCATGCTCTCTGCAAGTGCAAGTTTAGCTGGCCAAGCTGTATCATCTGGTTTGTTAATACTGAAACATTTTGAATGCCACTTTGTGATAAACAGTGGAGGCAGAGAAATGTGTAGCAAGAAGCAGAAACTGAGGTGCGAATACGCATTCCATCATCCAGAAGGATGAAAGACTGGAAGAGTCTGGAATTGAGAAAAATGGGAAAAATGGGTCCGGAAACGAGGAGGTTTCAGAAATACAGTGAAAGAAGCAAAGTCTCCTATGAGAGTGGTGCAAGGGCCTGGCCACAGTGGAGGAGTAGTTAGAGACCAGATGAAACCAGTCCGTTGTTCACATGTTCGCATCCCACAGGTGCGAGGGCTTAGGAAGCCTTTGACCTAACCACTCTTTCTTTTTTGCTTCTCCTGGGAAGAGCATATCTCTCTATCTACACAAGGACAGAGTGCTAAGGAAATGCATAGAAGCAAAACAGTGGAAGGTCCACGTAGTAACTAATATGTCGATTCCTGTTTGCCTGAAGACCAGTGCTGAAGACCATGAAGTACAGGAAGTCTGGATGCCTGTGCGCTAGTGAAAGGATTTTGAGCATGAGGAATCTCAAGTTCTTAACCCAAACTTCAACTTTTCCTAGACCTTAGAATAGTGTGTTGTTTTGCTCAGCTGACACAGCGACTGAATCTCTGGTAGCACTACAAAATCCGAATTTGTCTGTAAATTACCAATTCAAAACCTGAAAATATAAATCCAGATAAATCTCAAAATATTTGGGTTTCACAGGCTTCTACTGAAACTTATTTGTAAGGAAGCAAGACAGATTCTCTTCTGTTTTATGAAGCAGCCAGGGAATTGATAGCTAAGTACCAGTGGCAGGCGCTGCAGTGCAGATGGTGCCTGAGCCTGAGATCGTGGCATGCCTACAGTACTCCAAGTGAAGCTGCTGAGCTGGCAGCCACCACAGCCATTATTTTATTGCTAAGCTAAGCAGATCTGACGTGTAAGTTCACTGGGACCTGAAAATGCTTCATTTGTGCTAAGACAAACTTCAGCATCAACGCTCAGTGACTAGCAGCATGTCCACAGATCGTGATGGATGGGAAACCAGATGCTTAGGAAAAGAGTGACATCAAATAGAGAACATATCCTCAGTGTATTGTTTGGAGAAAGTATATCCTATTGTAAAGGCAAGGTAAAAGTTGTCAGGAAGTAGGATTGACTTCTGTTCTATACAGGGGAACAAGTTTGGCATTGAATTCTACTGAAGTCAACCTGTGAACAGCAGCAAAACCATGAATTTATTGAGCAGTGATCCTTATTGACAGCACAAACACAGAGAGCTGCTGTAAGGATGTTTGTAAATCAGCCCATAAACACTGACATGTCTGTGGAAACAGAAGCCAGACAGGGAGGCCTGAGCCTTCCTTTCCCCTTGTGAAGTAGAGCTTGTACCATGCTCTGTGTGGGTACCAAACAGAGTTTGTATAAAGTAAGCTGGGTTACAGTAACATAGTGTGGTTTCCTGGAGTGTAAATATATCATCTGTAAGTTGAGGAAATACATGTCCTCTGCCCTCTGCACAACACAACGGCTAAGCATCCAACTGTACCTCCAGACAGCAGGCCTTTGAAGTAGCAGCTGAACAGTAGCCCCAGACAAGGCACATACCATCTGCTCCTTCTCTGCTTGCTTTGCATAGCTGCCAGCATCTCTTCCTGCTAGTGCAGGACAGCCCACTAGCTCTCCTCTAAGGCTCAGGCATGGCCACACCAAGAGACTGTATTTTCAAGCTCCAGTGGAGCTTGTGGAGAGGATCCAGAGGAGGGACATGGGGATGATCAGAGGACTGGAGCACCTCTCCTATGAATAAAGGTTGAGGGAGCTGGGTTTGTTCAGTCTGAAGAAGAGAAGATTCAGGGGAGACCTCACTGCCTTCCAATATTTAAAGGGAGATAATAAACAAGAGGGAGTCAACATTTTACATGCATAGATGTGATAGGATAAGGGATTTTAAACTGATTAGATGTTAGGGGGAAGTTTTTCACTGAGTGGGTGGTGAGGCACTGAAAGAGGTTACCTGGAGAAGGTGTGGATGCCCATCTTTGGAGGCATTCAAGGCCAGATTGTATGGGGCCCTGGGCAGCTTGATTTAGCAGGCAGGGGGGTTGGAATTGTATGATCTTTGAGTCCTTTACAATATGATTCTATGGAGAAGGTGTGGGAGTGACTTTCAGCAGTGTGCTGGGATCCCCAAATTCTCTCACCATGACAGTGGTCTGTAAATGAAGCTGGAATGTGCAGAAGGTATCAGTGTCATTGCAGCTTTCTTCATCACTAGGAAATTAAAGTCTGGATAGAAAGTTTCTACCAGGAGGTTAAATTTGCGTTGTTGCATAAGCCCAGCAGGACTTACGTTAAGAACTTAGGACTTAAAAAGACATTAAGCTATGCATTTATGTAATGCAGTGTACAAGAGACATGGGAAATCATTCAATCTCTGGGTTGCTGGAGAATGCCTTTCTCATTCTCTGTATGCTGTATTTAACAGGAACAGATTAAAATGGGTGTCCCAGCATATTACTGTCATAAGCATGTGTTATTTTTGTTTGTCGAAGAATCTTCAGATCTATTGTATTTCTCCTCTGACTGCAAGCATGAAGTTGATTTTGTTCTGGTAAAGAATAGCGTGAAATTTAAATTTCTGCTCTGGGATATCACATCTAGCTCAGGTTCACTGGCTGTATATTAATGGGCTCAGGGCAGATTTTCAGAGGCACTAAGGGAATGGAGGGGCAGGTGAGTGCCTGGTGTCCCTTTGCACTCTCAGAGAACATTCCTCCAGCTATGGTTTTGCCAGCTGCCTGTATGCTCCTCCTCTCCATGTTTGGAATTAAAGACATTAGCAGCAGAAAAACAGTGCACATAACAGGAAAAAAAGCATTGACTCTGGACAAAAGGTATGAAGTGCTTCAGGGATCTGTTTAGTATTCATTGTGAATATCCCCCAAGAAGCAGTGTCCGCTTTTAAAGTTTCACTGGCTGGAGTTTCTGAGGATGGAGGGTGGTTTTTATGTCAAGACCTACAGCAGGCTGCAAGGTAAGCCTGGTTAAATCAATTTCATCCTTGGTTAGTGGCAGTTTCTTTAGGCTTCAGTAAAAGGACTGTAGAAATATTGGCAAAGCTGGTTCTTAATTTCTTATGGATGAGCTAAACTACATTTTCAGCCCTTGAGATCATAGGTCACAGCTCTGCTTTGCTAGCATCAGCTGCTGACATCACTGACACCCAAAGCAGAGCAAGGGACTGCTGAATGCTTCAACTGCGAATGTCATTAATGGTGGGGAACCTGGAGCTCCTGGTATTCTGATAACAGCACAAAGTCAGTGCAGGAAGAAATGTTGCTAGAACTGTACACAGGTGAGAGAGTAACAATTTCAGTTACCTACTTTAGAGAGAAGTAAAAAACATTTTGTTTCCTGCAGGAACAAAATATGATGATAACAGCCACATAGTCAAAATCCACAGTTAGGCTTTGCAGTAACTTATAGAGAACTCAGCAAAGCAGCTTGCCCCAAATTATTATGATTACGGCAGTGTTCTGAGAAACATTCAATCTGCATTTCTAATGTTGGTTTTTTTTTTGTCGGGTTATTTCTTTGAGGTATTTCTCTTGCAAATAATGTTTGGAAAATAACAACATGAGGTTTATCTTGCTTTAAAAAGACAGGCAGTAACAACACACTTCTTACTTAAAATGTTTGTTCTCAGCCTCATTTATTTAACAGGACAGCCTTTTTTATGTGGAGCATTCCTGGAACTGTTGTTCATTTATCTTCATCTGCAAAGCTAAGTGCCTACAGAAGCAGCCTTTGCAGGAAAAGCATCACTCCTGATGGCCTGACCCGGGCTGGTCCCATTTCCCACTCAGGACAGAGCACCCCAAGAAGTCCGTGTTCTTAGCCAGTCCCAGAGGCTGAGGGATGGCTTGGGGCAGATCCTGATGTCATTCCAATTCACATCTGTGGAAAATGGCAAATGCAGACTAATGACTTCATTATGAGGGTTTTGTGAGGCTGCCAGCAAACTACTTACGCATCCCCTGGAAAGACCCCGAAACCTTGTATAAAACTTCACTGAGATACAGGTTTCAGATTTTCTGTGCAGCTTGCTTAGTGCCTCTGCTGCCCAGTGCGTTAATATGAAGACATGAATTACAAGGTGATAGGGTTTTCCTGTTCCAGGCAAGCAGGTTTGTTAAATCTACATGACCTTCTGTTACAGAAGAAACCCCTTAAACAAAAGGCTGGCTTCTGCCCAGGTTTAAAAGGGAAGATTGCTTTTCAATTGAGTGCCTTAGCAGGAGACTGTGGCCAGCTGGTGGGAATGAGCATATGGCCCTGATAGGCTGGAAAAGAGGAAGGCTGGCTCAGGGGAAAGTTCTTGGTTTGATCGGTGGGACTTGTACCAGAATCTGATGAAAGGAAAACTTTTCCTGGAAAGGTAAGACAATGCTGAATTGTAAGCAGGATATTTTCTGTTTTATAGATGAACAAAGTCATTTTTATTCTCTACCTTCCATAGTACTCCAAGTTTGCAAAAATCACATATAACTTTGTGTGTTTCAGTGACCTTCTTAGATCCTGTTAACCTTGCCTTTAGTAAACTCTTGTTTCTTATATCATGTGTAAGACCTTGGAAAAGTTCACGAAGTGTAGCTCTCATTCTGTGGAGTGGCTTTCACCACACCCCAGTGGTATTGCTGCTGGATGAGCTTCCCCACTGCTGTGGTAGCCCTTCAGTAGAGGAATCTTGGCCGAGTTAGAGACAAGTGCTGCTGATTCAGGCCCTCTATCTAAAAAATAAATAAATTAATTAATTAAAAAAAGCTAACTGTATGGCTTTTTGTGACTGCAGGGTGGTATGTTGTTGAGTTGGCCTTTATTTCTCTTGTAACCAGGTGGTAGGAAGGAAGAGAAACACAGTTTCCTAATGATAAAAAGCATTGCTTTGTGTGGAGCCGTTGAGACTTAACAGCAAGGTTTTTAGGTAAAGCAAGGTTTTTAGAGCTACTTGAAGGACATAATTTGCTTTTGAGGAAACATGGATGAGAGGCTTGGTCTACAGAAGGTCTGGTATCACAGATGAGTTTTGGACTTTGTGTCTTCAGCACGTAACTGCTTATGGAGAGAGGGAAGTTCTGTCTTTATGCATTGTTGCATTTTTCTGTGGTCCTCACAAGCTGTATGGCAAGGGTGTAATACCTGTAGCTCCATAAGCCTACATTGCCAGATTCATTTCTTGTTACTTGTGATTTTCTTTCACTTTCCTAATATTTTAAGATATTACAAAAGAGGAAAATAAAAATAATTTTTAAAAAAGCAATATAATTAACTCCTGAAGTACCTACAACTGTGCAGACTTTGATTGATTCAGTGCAAATATCTGTTTAAAAAGCCAAAGATATTGGCTCCCTGCTAGTATCTCTTGCTCAGAACAACCTGATTTCTATGGTTATTCACATTTTCCAATTGAAATCCATCTACTAATAATTTTACAACCTATCATATATAATAAAGGCGTACAACCAATGCAACAATGGGGCTATATTCATTTGGTGGATAGGAAGCATTGTTTTAAAAGCATAAACTGTAAAGCCTATTCCTGTTAAGTTTTTTTTTAGTTTGGACGGATGTTGTCCAAAGCAGATAAAATGCTCCCAAATCCAGGTGTTTTGGTATCCTAAGATTGCTGAGGTAGCAAAATATTTAGCGTATACATACAACTAATAACGTTGAAGGACTGACATCCTTCATTGTTGATCCTTCAATACATTGTTCAGTGATAAATAGGACTGGAATGTCTAAAATGTTTGGCTGCTCTTCCTTTGAAGATGGCAATGCCAGAGCTAACTTTGAATATCAACAATGGAGGTGTTCACACCCATTCCGGCCAGTTTTCTCTTCCAAGAGATGTGAAGCATTAAAGCACACACACTCTGCTTGGATGAGGCACATAAGCAGGAAGCTGCTTTGGTATAAATGAGAACCAACTCCGTGGCTAGATTGCATTTTCAAGGAAACTGGGACATGCTGATTTGTAACACTTGGTGCATACAGCAGGTTACAGCTGTTCCATGTAAACACTGAACAGCCTTTGCTGAAATGATTATGCCTAAAATACAATTACATACATTTGATGAAGGAGAAAAGATAGGGATCAATAAGTGTCATTGATCTAATTTCCTCCACATGTGCTTTAAGCCAAGCTTAATTTCTTCAAGCAGTATTACACAATTAATAAAGTTAAACATTTATCTAGAGAACAAGTTATCACAGAATGGCCAGGGTTGGAAGGGACCTCAAGGATGATGAATCTCCAACCCCCCTGCCACATGCAGGGCCACCAATCTCCCCATTTAATGCTAGACCAGGCTGCCCAGGGCCCCATCCAGTCTGACCTGGAGCACTTCCAGGGATGGGGCATCCACAGCCTCTCTGGCACCTCACCTGTTCCAGCACCTCACCACTCTCATAGTAAAGAACTTCCCCTTGATATTCAACCTAAATGTTCCCTCCTTCAACTTAAAACCATTTTGCCTTGTCCTGTTGTTATCTACCCTTTCAAAGAGTTGATTCCCCTCCTGTTTGTAGGCTCCCTTTAGGTACTGAAAGGCTGCAATGAGGTCACCCCACAGCCTTCTTTTCTCCACGCTGAACAAGCCCAGCTTCCTCAGCCTGTCTTTGTAGGGGAGGTGCTCCAGTCCCCTGATCATCCTAGTGGCCCTCTTCTGGACCCTCTCCAACAGCTCTCTCTCTTTCTTGTACTGGGGACTCCAGACTTGGACACAGTACTCCAGATGGGGCATCAGAAGGGTATTGTAGAGGGGGACAATCACCTCCCTGTCCCTGCTGGCCACCCCTCTTCTGATGGAGCCCAGGATACCATTTTCTTTTTGAGCTGCAAGAGCACGCTGGTGGCTTATGTTAAGTTTTTCATCCATCAAGACCCCCAGTAAATGACAGCAGTCGCCTTCACTTTGTCCACCAATGCCGTCCCTCTATCATAGAAAGTCACCAGATTGGTTAAGCATGACCTTCCACTGGTGAAGCCGTGCTGGCTGTTTCGGATCACACGCTCATTCCTCACGTGATCCTCGTCCAAGAGGATCTGTTCTGTGATCTTCCCAGGTACAGAGGTGAGACTGACTGTCCTGTAGTTCCCCTGGGTCCTCCTTGCTCCCTTTCTTGTAAATGGGAGTGATGTGATCCTTCCTCTAGTTGTCCAGGACCTCACCTGACAGCCACCACTGAATACTACCTGGACAGACTGCTAATTTAAGCTAGCTCTTGTCTTTGATGCTGTAGATTACCACAAGCTCTAAAGTCAACCATTTGACTGCTAGAACCAGTCTTGCACAGTGAAAATGAACAAACACAGACAAATACAACTTAATGGGAGAAAAAACTTGCAAATGCTGCTTCATTTAATTTTTACAATAGGGAGGCACTTTTACATTTTAAAAATGCAGACATTTCATTGTAACTACAGTATCCTAAAATATTCTTGCATGACAACAAAAAGAAGTGGTGTCTGTGTGGAAAACAGGATTTTCTTTAATTTCAATTCTATACCAATTTTTACACTTAAACAGAAAAAAAGCACCAGCCTTTTCTCCTGCTGCTCACACAGGCTGATATAAGAGTTTGTAGTACTGTTGACACTTGATTGTGTTTCCTCTCTGTTTGTACAAGACAGATACTGGCCAAGAGCTTTCCAGAATTCAGTGGTTATTTCGGTGGTTACTAGGCCCAAATGAAGCACATGTTTCTTGAGATGGGAAGACAGCAAGGAGGTGGGGGGATGCTTTCCTGCACTGATTTCCCTCTCATGAAATCTGGAGAAATGAAAGGGCTTTTTTCACATGTTCCTAGCAAATGGAACCTGCAGTTCACTGGCAAGCTGACAGATGTAGGGAATTCATGCAGATAAGCAGCTGCATACAAATCAGTGCTGGACAGACTCAGAGGCCATTTTGAAGTTGGTTGGTGTAGAAGAGCAAATATTGTTATATCTGAGGGTACAAGTGGGAAGCCGTGTTAACAATAACCACAGACAAAGGAATAATGTTGAAAGATGGGCTCAGATTCTGTGGTGTGATGCACTACTGTTCGTACTCAGCTGTGAAAGAAACTTCACTAATGTCACTGGGAGCATCTCTGGAGAAAGACTATCCTCAAAATGAATATTGTCACAATCCACTCTTCTTTACATACATTTCCACTTCATTGTCTTGAGAAAAGAAAGCAAACCCTGGGTCTAAAAATTTGACAGATAAATGTCTCTCTAGATGATGGATGGGAGTATATATATTCATTGCTTACAGCAATTCTCTTGCAATTTATTTGTATTGGGGTTAACAAAACCATATGTGAGCTGCAGAGAGAGGCTTCTGGTTGCGTGAAAATGAGCTTGGAAGCAGAAAGAACACTAAGAATGTGAAAGAAATACCAGAAACACTTGAAATTAAAACATGAGGAAAACAGTACTCTTCTAATCACTTGTTTTGTTAAACTTGGCTGAGCAGAACATGGCTTTACATTCTGATATTGCTAGTAAAATCGAGACTTTCAAGTAGGTCAGAAACTGTATTAGGGCTTGCAAATAAATCTCTTCTGGGGGCTCTGTGAATGCACAGTTGACAAAAGTGAATGGAATTTATGACGGACCATAGAGGGTGCTCGTATTGAGGAGTGCCAAATTTGTCATAAATTGAGTAACAGTTTGCTGCAAGTTCTCAGTTTTACTTAGGAAATTCCAGTCTGCTCTCCCATGATGAAGACCAGAGCTCCTTCCTTCATGCAATTTTCTGTTTTCTAAAATTGCCTCGCCTGTATTTTAATCCACTTTAGAAGTAAATTACCTGATCTAATCCAGAACAGTCTAAAGCTGTGTTCCTAAAATAGAGAATTAAAGTTGGTACAATATAAGCTACTTTGCAAAGATGAACTATGTTTAAAAAAAAAAAAAAAAGAAAGAAAAAAAAAAGAAAAGAAAAAAAGAAAAAATAATAGTTTGGAAGTTGCTTTACCAACATTGGTACAAATATGTAAACATACCCACAGACAGTTTGGGCTCTGGATTCCAGGGCATTTTCTCTTTTACTGAAGGCATGTACTACAAAACCTGTACAGATTTCTCTTTGTATGTTATATTTGGAAAAGCTTAATGAGAATGATTTTGTCTACATTCTAATACACTGCTAATTTTTACAACTTGTAACTTCGTGCTGATATATGAAAAATAAGATGTAAAATTTCTCTTTCCAAACTAAATATATGAAGGTCATAGTCTGAGCATGGAAGATAAATCTGGCTTTAAGATTTATCACTGATATGAATTAAAAAAAGAAAACAGTGCAGAATTTTGATCTTGATTGTCTCTCTTTAGAGCTGAAAAGAGAAGGTTTTTTTTCACCCATATTCTATATAAAAGGGTGGAAAAACACGCTGTTGATTATTTTCCTGGCACATCTTGAATAAAACAGTACAGGCTTCATTATGACATGAGACTAATTATGCAAATTATATCTGGAAGGAAAAAAGTTAAATTAAGAATTGAATGGTTACTCCATAATCAGTGGGCACGAGTGAGATCTGATGGAATTGTGTTTCAAAATGGCTTCATCCAGATCCAGCTGTCTGCTGTTGACCTTCACCTCCATGCAGCCGTTAAAGAAAGCAGTTACTAACGTAGCACCCACAGGAACATCTGCACAGAAACACATTCAATTTATTAGGCCAAGGCATGCAATGTCTTATGTATTTTTCAGACTAGCAAAATCATGGGGAACACTCCAGTCTGCCTCCGTTAGTCATCCGTGGGAGAAAACAGCAATTTGGCTTTTAAGTTCTTCTCCCTTCTGTTTAAGATTCCTTGAGATAAAGTCTGCAAAGCTGAGTAGGGTCAACACAATTTGAAATATGTATTTTAAGTGTTCTTCCAACCAGAAATCAGAAAATTATACATAATGCAGGAAATGCTGCTATGAGAAACACTTAAATACAATGAACTAGTACTGTGTGCCATGGAGTCCACTGTTTTTCTCTTGACCTACAAACAGATGCTTATAGGTTTAGAGGTCATGGAAAGAACAATCTGACTTTTGCCAGAAAGCTATTCTGGATTAAGATCTGCACGTTTTCAAATAGGGGACCCCTGGGAACTGCACACATTTTATTGCTTCCTTACTACTTCTTCCATGTGAAATCTCTGTGAGAGACCCACTTTATCTGTTGCTCATTTAGCTTTCTTAGAATCAGATCACTGATGTGCTTCCAGCGTTCAATATGTTAGGCACAGGATCAAGCAAGAACTGCTGTGAGGCCTCAGAATACAATATGTACTCATCTTATCTATTTAGGATGCTTGACTTTAGCTAAGGTCTTAACTCTTAAGGCCTTGGTGTTGGCAATGCGCTAGGAAGAGTCAGATACCACAAACATGAAGAAGGCTCTGAAATGACTAGAATCGTATTCAAGTTATTACGGCCCTGTTAATCTACTAATTTGCATCTACTAAGCAAATACAGACTTCATCTCTGTTTGAAAAGTCAGCAGGCATTACAAAAACACTTACCTGTAGTGGTGCCTGACAGTACTGTACTCTTAGAGTATTCTTATTCTACATATTCTATGTGAATGAAACTTGTCTGGTTAGCTGGATTACATGACGTTGTATACCCATTCAAAAACAAAATTATAGGAGAAAGTCACATTTAGTTACAATTTTTTATATCCTCTACTACCACTGTATAAAGATTTGCCTCTGCATGGATGCAGAAGCAACTATCACTTCAAACAGCTGTGGATTGGGGCTGCAGTACTGCCCCAGTATTGCTTCAATTCTGACGAGTAAGCCTAGAGGGTGAAATCATAATTCCAGCTTCCCCAGTGTATTCTGCCTTGAAAAATGCTTAAACAGATCATCTCCATGGGATACACAGTTTCTCACTTCTTTATGCTCATGTGTACATTTTCTCCCATGGAAGAAACACACTGCAGATAAAGACTGGCTTTATCTGTGGCAGTGCTTTGACAACGCAGCCCATGTGTAACGTGGATGTCAATTCAAGACTATGTTCATAAAAACTGCAAGGCTTTCTGTAGAAATTGTGACTTACTCTTCCTAAAATACCTTTAACAGAGGATAATAGAAAGTCTCTGCTGTTAGCAATTTAACTTCATAACCATGGTCTTTTTCCTCTACCAATTTTTAAGTTTGAGGAACTCAGGCTCTGAAAAATCATTGTCTGTGGCAATGCCTTTTTTCTGCATGATTCACTCCGAAATCAAACTGCTGTACAAATATGCATGTGTACACTTCGTGTACAAAATTATGTTTCCTCATGTTTTAACACTGAGGATTCACTTGTGGTTTGTTTAAACAAAATGTTATTTGCTGTTTCAGTGTATTTTCCATCTCACAAAGACTGTCAGTCAACGGTTGCTCAGAGCCTACTTGTTGAAACAATATTTCTGACTTAAGCTTCTGCATCTCTGAAAATTTACTCATAATTGTTTGTTTTCTTATATACTTGACACAGTTCCTACTGGTGGCATCTCAGAAAATACAATACTTACTCCTTCCCAGCTTAAAAAGAAAAAAGAAATCACAAATTCAAACCTCTAGAGAGAGACTTATGCCTCTTAATGGACCTAATAATGATCCTATTGAAAACTGAGCTCCTTCAAAAGCTGCATAGACTGGATGAAACAAGAAGAATCTGGGCGGTGAAAAGGGTAAACGGGTTCTTGTACAGTTGTATTCTTTGTACAGCTTGGGCAAGGCTGAACGTAATGAGGCTTGTACAAAAGAACAAATGAAGGAAAATAAATATAATTCACCTGGCAGGCCACCCAAGTAGGTGACAACATTTGTCATCATTGCTTGATGCAGGACAGACAGTTGCTCTGAATTGCTTTGGTCCGTGTGGGAATCAACAGACAGCTGAAGTTGCTGTTTGGTTACCAGAAGTCCAACTTGCACTTTTCTGGGTGTACATAGCTTCTTTGATTCCAGACTTGCCACAGTGATGTTTCCAATAGTCACAATGATTTCCTAAACAAGAGAATACAAAGTCACAAAACATGCTATGTGTAACTTTAACATGCAATTATACTTAATTTTGATACATTTTACATTTGGAAGTAGAAAGAAAAGGAATCTGAGAGATGTTTTAAAAAGTTGTATCTTAAGCTGGAAAAGATACTGAAGTTGATAGCTGCATCCCCTTTGTAAATATAAATGATTCTGAAATTTATAAGTGAGAGCATTTCCTGTAAAAACTCTTTGGTTGTGGTTCGGAGGTGAAATTTTGCTTCTCTTAAAGTCAAAGGGAGTACTGCTACAGCTTCAAAGGTAACCTAGTTTTCCTTATGTGCTCTCATTTCAGGCAGATGTATGGACAAACAAAAACATCTGTTTATAAATTGAAACTAACATACTATCATTGCTATAATATCACAACTCAGTCTCTGCCATACCTCCTCTTCTGCTCTGTGCATTTGGAAGAAAAGGTTAGAGATGTGATATAATGGATACCACCTAACAGAGGAGCACTTAGTGCTTTGTCTCTGCTGTAACAATCACAAATAGGAATTCATTTTCTGCACATCAAAAGATGATGTAAGCGCTTTGCAAAATATTAATTCAGCCTTCCACCTCCACTGTGTGTAAGTAACTTCTTTTTAGTTTGGCTTTTGTCACAAATGACTAGTAAGTTAAGTGAGACAAAGATGAGAGCTGTGATTCGTGTGAGTTGATGTTCCAGCTGCTAGAACTGTAAGATCACCTGTGAATCAGAAGAGTTAGAGTCCACTATGGACAAAGCAAGAGGCACTGTTTCATTAGAAACCAGAGCAAACATAACACCAGTGTCTGTGGATGGGCGAATAGTCATAGTCACATTTATTAGCCAGTCTTCAGCACTGTCAAGATTATCTGTTTTAAAAGAAAAGATTGAAATTAATTAGTTTACCTGCAAATGAAAAATTAACATAGTCTTAAAAAATTAGTACTTAATCTGTTTTCATGTTGTGGAAAAATTGGTACTAATCTCCAGATTAAGTGAATTTTGGAACTGCTAGAAAGAACTGCAAGTCTAATCTGAACCACCAGAACAACCCACTTTGCTGTTGTGCTCTTTTAGGACTTCAGACTCTTTTTAATGCTGTTTTCTCTGTTTTAACATGGAACAGGTGCCGTATTTATTATAGGTCAATTTAAGATCAAACCTAAAAAGCTGCTTAACTCATAAATTACTGCCACTGAGTAGAAGATTGGCAGTTCTGACACATTTTCACATTCCCAAATCGTTCCACTACTAAAATGGGAATATGCAGATGGGTAAAACAAATGTGCAGATGGTGTGAATATCATTTAATATGATGTATTCACAGTGAAGCTAATACAAAAATTGTTTAAAGAGCTATTTGTGATCTTTTGTAACTTCTAGCACCTGCCCTCCCTTTCCCCATTAACATCTAAGTTGTTTTCTAGTAGTTTCTTCAGGAAACAGAAATTCTACAACATGAAATGAGGTTAGATCCCTACACAGAGGAAGGTGTGAGTGGAAGCAGTGGGCTATAACAGCCTGTGGGAAGGAAAGGTAGCTGTGGGCAGCCACTTGAATCTGAGGAGTGTGGTACAGGGCTGGAAACTGCATGGAGGGTGGAGAGAGTGAAGGCATAGCAGCAGCCCTACATAAAAAGGTCGGGAGGAGACATGTCAACATGATGTGAACGAATGGGAGGGAAGCAGAGGAACCTTCAGTGGCATAGGAATCGCTCATATTGAGTTGATTGGAAACATGATATAAGAAGCTGAAGAAATCTTTTGAAGTGGGCTAGGGGATATAAATAAAAGGCCTCAGGAGGAATAGCAAGTCCTAAGATGAAAAAGACTGGGAATCAAAGGAGGGGCTGAAGGGCAGGATAGCATCTGAGATATAAAAGTGCAATGACAACAAGATTTGCAATGATACTAGAGATATTTCACTTCAGGAACTTGAGAGTACAGAGGGTGATTCTGACTTGCAAAATTTGAAATTAGGCCAGGAAGTCAGGCAATGAAGTTTTGGGTTAAGGAGGAGCAAGATAGCATTCAAATAGGATATTTATTTAAAAGATGAATTGCATTAACAAAACTATAATGATCCTTGTCCACATCCCCAGTATACTTTCTCTGTCAATACCATTGTAGGTCTCTCCGCAGACAAACAGAGCAGAATTAGATCTAATTAGAATTAGTGTTCATCTTTTGCAAATGGAGAGTATGCTTCCTAATCTAAAGCAAAAAATTAAACTGATGACATCAATGGGACCAAAAACCCTCATTCAAACATATTTCTCAAAAAAATTACTGGAATCACCACTGGATGTAGTGGCACATAGCTTAGCATTGGTTTGGGTTTTGTTGTTTTTTTTTTTTACTTTCCTTTACAATTCATCACCTCTTATCAACAGTCCAGTAAAAAGTATAAGAACAGACAGAAAAATACTTACTATAGTTTATATGAAACTTTGCCATGCCAGTGCCAGGATAGAAAGATCCTCTCTCAACTGTTACTAAACAGTGCTTGCTTTGTTTTTCTTGAATAACTTCTTTTACACCTGAATGTCCTTGATTCATCAGGTTCCAGGCACGAATGCAGCCATCCAGCCGAGGGTTAATCTGTAGAGGAATTACAGCACTAGGGGTGTGAATTCAAATCTATTTTGAAAAAGTTAATAAGAAAGTCTTACTTTACATATCAACATAGAGCCAATAATAACTTTATCAATGCTACATGTTACAGAACTGATACTTGAGAGAAAACAAATGGCATGCGTTTAGTACCTCAGCCTTCAATAAGTTATCCTGATTTAATACTTCCAGTTTTGATGTTACTTATCTGTATAAAAAAAGACACTGCTTCTATTTTTAAAGCTTATGCTCTTCTTTTGCTTAGATTACCATAGTTTTTCTATATCTCAAGGACAATGACAATAGCACTGTTTCTTGTTTCTCTAGTCTTCTACTTGTATGAAAGCAAAAAGAAATTTCTGTAATTACTTTCCATTAGGCAAGGAGATGCTGTTATATTGCTTCATATTTTTTTCTCTCTGCTTTGCTTTTGAGAAAAAAAAAATTAAGAATTAAAAAACTGGTGTACAGTTATTTTTTGTTTCTCTGTTAGCCCTCAGTTAGTTTGAGGGCTCCTGGACTCAGAAGCAGATAGCTGAAGCAACTTGGTTGTGCCCCCCTCATCAACAAGCAGAGCAGCTTGGAATGGAAGACTGAATCATTGGTGGTGTTTAATGTGGGCTACTAAGGTGTGTATATAGTATATATAGGTATAGTAGAAATGAAAGCTCACTGTGCTACCTGCACAGTGATATCCATACCCATTCAGGGCATAGCAGAAGCTAACACCACAAATGTGAGTCACTCCAAAATACTCATGCAGCAGAAAATTTAGGTGATTTAGGGAATCTTAAGTATATCTTTAAAAAAATAAGGTACAGAATCCTAAGGGATTAGGCTTTAAACATTGTCTTTGTAACTGAAACGAGAGAATAGACTGCAAAGTTCTCTGCACATTTACTTTCAAAACAGTGGTTAATAACCGAATTTTCATCTTCTGAACAATTTTCAAGCTATTCTTTCCTGCAAAATAACTGCAAAAGAAAAAATACAAAAAGTCTTAACTAACATTACTTTTTTAGTTACCTGTTTAATGAGAGTGTCACCAACTTTGCGAGGTAATCCTGCAATGTACACCTTAGTTTCTAAGAAACCGTGTGATTGCTTAAAGAGAGTTCCTGGGCTGTTAATATTCATCACTGCTTCTTTAGCTATTTTTACGCTGATGCTGTTTTCTAGTTCTTCAACTGATATCTAGAATGAAACGAAAATATTTAAATAGGCACACACCAACAAGTAGTATATTTCTAAATGCTAATTATATATACCTGTATGAAGTATTATTTGTATATCTCTAAATATCTGGCTTGTAAAATAGTGTTAACGCATTCAGTACTTCATAGCACATTTAAACTTGGATCATCACAGCTGTCCATATCCATGACATCCCATAGAAAGATGATCTTTTTTTACTCCCATCTTAGCCCCAAGAATGCCTACACAGCTGATTAGTTTACTTCATGCTCTGTAGAGTTTGCAAGATGCTGACTTCTACAATTGTACAATTTCTACATTTGGCATACAGCTCTCCATTTCACTGTAAGCTGATACAGAGGATGGAGTGAGTGAGATAGAACGCAAACAGAAGAGGTTCAGCACCTGCTCTTGCTATTGTTAGGCATCAAAGTAGAATTTTAATCTCAAGCAAGTTGAACTGAACTGAAACAGGTCTATGCAGAATTCTAGGTTCTCTTCTCTCACTCCCTAAAAACAAATTTGTCTTGATAATACGGTGTCAATTACAGATGGTGAGCAAGCTCTTTCATCTTGGCTGTGCGAGCTTGAAGAACAAGCTGGACTTCTGGTTTACTGAAAGTAAATTTTGCTTTCTAGGCAAAGTGTCTTATTACTGTGCAGTTCACTCTGCAATCACACTTTCTAATAATCTACTGCTTCCTTTTTCATGACTGCAAAGAATTCCTGTGTTGCTAGCTAGTGTTAATTCTCTCTTTATCAATGATGATAAACAGGTGCCAGAAATTCCCTGAGGAAGGGGATCCCTGCACATTTCATGGTTAATTTTTTTAAATCTGTGATTTGGAAACATCATTCTAAGCCTCCAGAATTGTTGCTTAGATTCTGCATATGGTGTAGTTCCATTAGGGGATTAAAGGAAGGGAAAGACAGGTAAATCCAACTTACAATATGCCACAGGCCATCATTAATGGCTTTTCCTCCACTGGTAACTTTTGTTCCAAATTCATTCTTGAATTGAATTTCAATCTTTCCATCACGAAGAGCAAGCAAAATCCATGCTGTATTGTCAAGGGATTCTGCATATAGTATAACTCCCTCTGAATCGTACGTCCGGAAATCAAATTCTGCTGAAAATCTGAATTATGAACAAAAATTTTTTTTTTTATTAAGACAGGAATACTGAAGTACTGAAGAGCCTAGGAAAGCCTGTTAGTAAGTAAGTTAATAGATAGTCACCTTTTGGTAATTCTGTTTCTGAGCATTTGTGATATTTGCATCCTATTAGACAAAGGCAGAATCTAATGTTGTTTATCTAAATCCAGGGAAAACTTTAGCAACTGATTCCTGGAGCTAGGATTTGAAAAAGCTTTTGTTCAGTCACTAAAACTCATAAGAGCATTGCATGTGAAGGACATCACATCCTGTTTATTAAGACGATAGAGGCAATATCTCTACTGCACTGCACGGAAATATGATGTAGGGAAAAATAAGTGATCTACAGTGTAATTTAGTAAAATGGGTTTGCCAAGTGCTGTCCTACAATTATAACTTAGCAATTTGTCTTTTATGCATCTCTCTCTAATTTGAGCACTTGTTGTCTGTGTCTTGGCAGCTAAACATACACATAGCAAAATTACAATTTACATATATAGGACAGGCTAGAGTGGGAAAGAGAGTACAAAAATAGTTCACACCTCCCAGAACTTCTGGACCAGATAGAACAGATTAAGAATGAGAGGAGAAAACAAAGCATAGAGAAATAAGGATTTGCTGAGGACAACAAATTTGAGTAATTTAGAACTTAGGTCATTTTAATTCCCAGTCTTGTTCTTTGTCCACTAGATGTCAGTCTCTTGCGCAGACCCACAGAAAAGCTTTCTGTATTTACAGAGGCTACTAAGATAGTTTCAAACATTTATCTTCTTAGGAAGGTCTTCCAGGAAAGCATTACTGCCAGGTCAACTTGGAAAAATGGCAGAGGAAAAAAAGAGGAAAAATTTCTCAATATTTATGTCTTTCTGTATGGTTCTGAGGCTCTGGGGATCATCAGCTTAACTGTTACTTTTCTGTTACTCTGAAATTGTTCAGTAAGTCAAGAAACACTGCAATTTTGGCTGCCACTATGAAGAAGTCAAGGGTAATACAGAGGTCACTATCTTTGTCAATTGCTCTAACAGCAATAAAGGAAATCATGTAGGTGGTGATTCAGACAAGGTATTGTGCTTTATCAGTGTCCTCAGAAAGCTGTGAAAGGAAGCACGGGTTTGGACCAGCCCTAGCCTGATTTTATTGAAATAGCAGCAGCAACAAACTTAAAGCCATTGCCATGTATGAGAACAGAAGCTATAAACTAACTCTTTTTCCTATAACATCTGAATTTTATTTGAGGATTCTAATTGACTTCTTGTATCTCTGTCAATGTCTCCAACTTTTCCTAACCCCTGCTCTTTCTTTCAAGGGAAAAATAAGCTTCTGTCACAAAGATACACCACTTTTTTTTTCCTCTCGTGTGCACAAGCCAATAGGACTTAGTGCCTATTATACCCTCAACGCCAGTGGTTCACATCTGCCCTAGCTCTGCACTGTTTCCTGTTTGGTACTCAGCTGCTACTGGCTCTACCTGCTTCTGAGGCGTCTGGAAGAAAATTGCTGGCCTTTTAGTTTTGCCACATCAGACAGGTTCTGTTTATATATTGGATGAGGTGTCTCAAGGACACAGTACAATCATTAAGAGATGCTGTGAAACAACTCCAGGCACATTACTCTTGCCTGTCCATTTTCACAGAATCACAGAATCACAGAATCACCCGGGTTGGAAGGGACCCCAAGGATCATGTAGTTCCAACCCCCCTGCCTAGCAGGGCCACCAACATACATATTCAGATCAGGTTGCCCAGGACCCCGTCCAACCTGGCCTTAAACACGTCCAAGGACGGGGCATCCACAACCTCCCTGGGCAGCCCGTTCCAGGGCCTAACCACTCTCCTTGTAAAGAACTTCCCCCTAACATCCAACCTAAATCTTCCCTCCTTCAACTTGGATCCATTTCCCCTAGTCCTGCTGTTGTCAGCCCTTTTGAAGAGTTTACTCCCCTCCTGGGTGTAGGTTCCCTTCAGGTATTGATAGGCTGCAATGAGGTCACCCCGCAGCCTTCTCTTCTCCAGGCTGAACAAGCCCAACTCCCTCAGCCTGTCCTCATAGGGGAGGTGCTCCAGCCCCTTGATCATCTTAGTCGCATTAGAGTCATTTTCAAATGACTCCATGCTCCCTTAAGTGACTGTACATGCAGGAGCTTGAGTTAATCTATTCTCCATAGAAGGGTATCCAAACCCAAGAGAGAAGGTGATATAACTTATGCACACAGTCCACTCTACATCCTCAGAAAATTAAGGGAAACGTCTGTGCTTTCCAGGCATACTTTTATCAATGGCAAATGCTTACCTGGTGACATTTGGCAATTTAAACTTTAAGTACAGAACAGGAATCCCTGTAAACTGCTCTGCCAGGTAAAGCAGCTCGTAATTCCTTTCTAGATTCAGTGGGATACACACAGGAACAGACTGAAAGTAATAGAAAAGAAAAAAACTGTTAACATTGTATTGTGAAATTCCATTAAGCAAATTCTATTGTTTCCTGTTAGGCTCCTTTTTGTTGTTATTTGTTTAAGCAATGGACGACTTCACTAATTTTTTAAAACTTGAATATCTATACATAAATTGATAACTCTCCTTTTTTTGTTTGTTTTGTTTTGTTTAGTTTTGTTTGTTTGTTTAGAATGGCCTCTGGCCTCAAGTTGCACCAGGAGATGTTCAGGCTGGATTTTAGGAAAAACTTTTCTGAAAGAGTGGTAATCCATTGGAATGGGCTGCCCAGGGTGGTGGTTGAGTCACGGTCTTTGGTGGTGTCCAAGAAATGTATTAAAGAACATAGTTTAGTGAGCAACATTGGTGGTAGGTGGAAGGTTTGAGTAGATTATCTCAGGTCTTTTCCAACTTTAATAATTCTATGATTCTATAAATGTCCATTTATTTAAGCTGTTGAAAGATAGCTTGAAAAAGTTCTGGTGGACTGCAACTATTTAAATATTCATTATTTTAATCAAGATTTCTCATCTTCCATCATGTCATTTTCTGTCACCAGGGACCTATGACATCCATCTGCTAGAGCCCAGACAAATTCCATTATTAAAGCTGTGTGGAATCTAAACATAATCAGGTGTTAGAAGGGAAGGAGGTCAGAGCTGTGACTTGAGTAGATTTAAAAATAAATAAGTAAAGATCACCTTCTCTTTATCAATACCAGTATACAACTATTCATAACTGAACAACTTCCAGTACAACTAGAATAATTCACCTGGAATAAAAAGAAGCAAATTACAGGTAAATACAGTAACAGATTGGTACAAAATATTTCTGTCTGTCTGTTCACTGAATGTAGTTATTTTATTTCAGTTCTGGAAGGGGATGTTGATGCAATCAGAAACACATATCACTTCCTGCTAGAACAGCATTGAATTAATATTTCTGAGAACTGTTAATGGGAAGGTCCTGAGACAGAATATTCTCAGGAAATGTGTAAAAGAAGAGTTCTATGTGTTTGTGGGAACTAAAAGTCCGTTAACAGTATGCAAAGCTGGGATTAATCCTAGTTCTCTAGCCAAAGTCAAATATGAATAATCACAGTCAGATAGCTGCAGCCACAATGAGGAGGGAAAAATCAAAATCAACATCAAAATCAGCAGCACCTAATTTTTCAGATATTCAGCTACCTAAACTTTTAAGCAGGCTTCTGCACATAGGAATTACATGTGGTACAGATTTAAACTAGTAAAATAATGAACAAACAAATGTAAACTACCCTTTCCAGGCACTGTTGGCTTCTTTGTGTTCTGGAACTGTGATTGTACAAGTAAAATAATATGTTCAGTTTTTTCTTGAAAGTAAAGCACTTAGAATGTCTTCTGGTAGAGGGAGTAAGTTCTGCATTGAAGAAAGGTGGGAAGATATGCAGAATGTACTTTAGAGCACAGATACATTGACTAGTAGGAGCCTAAAAATCAATTTGCTATGAAGGTATCCCTCAAAACACACTGTGTATCTTTTATATGATGGCAGTATATAGAATAGAAGTGACAAGAATGTGTGTGAAGGGCTCTTCTTCTTCAAGATATTCATTTGGTAAACAGCTGAATACAGTTACTAAACTCTAGTGCATTCATGACACAGCAGTTTCATTGAATGTACAAATGTGATTAATTTTATGGCTATTCCATTTCACATTTGCCAATAGTCCTTGGACTGCATATATTCTCAACTGATTAAACTATTTTTTTCAATTTCAAGGCCTGAAACTAGTTTCCAAATAGACAAATAATCACTTCCAAACAGCTGTACTGAACATGTAATGAAGCTAGAAGATACTCTTCTCCTTTGATGAAAAAGGAAAAATAAATGTAGTGACTCCCAATGTTGTTCAGATATTAAATTTTAGCAAGTACAGACAAGTTCTAACGTATACAAGCTAGCGCTTGTGCCAGACCTCATTCCTATGGCTTAGGTCCAGTTTTGTTGTATTTTGTTAGAGGTGTTGTTGCTTTTTTCTTTTTTCTTAGCAGTTATCTGCACTCACCTCATAAAACAAGTCTCAGCCTGCATGAATTTTTCAAAACATACAAAGAACGATTCACGAGAAAAGCCTCGTACTGAGATTCTCCAGAGTTCCAAATTTTCTTCTGCTAATAAGTGTAAATTTTCTAACTGAGCAACAACAGACCATTCTTGCTGTGAGAGGCTTCTTCAATTGGCAAGTATTACTACATCCTTTTTCTTAAGCTGTTGCAGATGAAAACTGTGGAAAACAGTCCAGCTTTTGTTTTTTTGATCCAAACAGGATCTTGCAGTAATTCCGCAAGAGTGAGTGAAAACTTTTGTGCAGTCTAAGAAAAACCTGGAAACATGTGGGCAAGTGGAATATTCTGGCTCTGAGTAAACTGAACAGAAATTATTTGTATGATAGGAGAAAGCTGGGATCTATTTTGGAGGCAGCAAAAAATAAAGAAGACTGGCTAAGGCTAGCTTCTCTTGACAAGGTTTGTGTAAATGAGTATGCCTGAACGGAATGGCATCCAAACACTTTACTGGGTCTGCTTTGTGAGTCAAACCATAGCTCAAAGTCATGAGCAACTTTTCAGCAATTTTGAATTGGTTCTCAAATAGCTTATTATTATTTTCTTGAAGCTAACTCGTCCTGTCGCCAACAGATATCCAACTTTGTGATTTTCCACATGGAATTTTATGCAGTGCAGTTTTACCTCACAATTCTTCATGTCCTTAGAGAGCTTGAACCCTTTCTTGCCATCGCAATAGCAGCTATAACTTCCTGGAGAGTTTACACAAAGTTGAGCACAAGTATTTTCAGCGCATTCATCAATATCTACAAGAGATGGAAGCAAGAGTTTTTAAGATTTTTCATTGAACAGACTGAAAACAAATGTTAAATTATTGGAATGATAGACGAGTTCTCCAGCATAAAATGAATCCAACAGGTGACTACCGCTAAGCTAAATTAATGCTAACGGATGTTCCCTGTGTAAAATTTTGAATCCAGAATTACCTGCTGCATGTTTAAAACCTAGCAATGTGATAAGGGCCTCGTACTCAGAGCTGGGGAAAATTTTGTCTGATTTGTGAGGCAGTAACAATTTGAAATGCAAGGTGGTTGCATTAGCACAGGAGACCTCAATAAATCACTACTGTTGCAGTAGAAATGCTATTCTGGGTCAGACTTCTTCCTTTTCCTACGGATATAATCAAAATTTAGAGTGTTAGAAGTATACATGGCAACTATGTGGTAAAGGAACATGTTTTATTCACATAAGACCAAAATCATTTCAAAGCAAAATATCTGTTAAAATGACATACAGCAATATCAGCTGATGACAGTCGATGACTACAGCTTTTTGGATTGTTCAAGTTCTAATTGATCTCAGGTACATAGCTGCAGAAAATGTTGCATAGCAGACTTCTGCTTCTCTCTTCAAATCTCTTCAAATGCCTTACAAATCCAAAATCTCACATAAGTAAATAGAAGAAGTTGTTAATACAGAAATATAGTACTGGATGTTGCCATGAATTGATCTGACGTAGCTTCTTGCAAATGCTTTTGTGTTGCAGCGTCATAACTTGAATTATTCTTATATAATGACTGTATAAATTCACTTGTGACCATGCAATCGTGCCTGAAATTGCAGTCTTCAGAAAACATTTGCCAGTGTTAAGAATTTTCACTGCTTGGATTTGAGAAAGCTGTCCTATTAACATGTGTTACTCTGAATGTACAAATACACAAACAAGCAAACTCCTGCAATTGTAAACTATAAACGTTCTGCGTGAGTAAGATATGAGGGTGGGTTGAAATGCTTAAAAGTTTATTTTGGAGCCTTATTCATACTTATTTCCACATATGCCTCAGAGAAAATAGTCACAAATTATTCATGCAGCAGAATTTAGTCAGTTGTTAAGAAGTATTTTGCTGATGCAGAACTGAAATTTGACCCTTCCATCTCCTTCATCTACAGTTAGATCGCTTCTCCTTTGTTTGGCATATGTACTCCTTCCCAGTTGGAAATCATTAAACTATTGATGGTCTTGATGGCTGTTGTCTATCCCAATAGATTGCAAGCTCAGCTTGGTAAAAGGGGTTCTACTGTGAAAGTCATTTCCTAATAATTTCCAGTGACTGGCAATCTCAAGTCTATTTAAAACTGACAACAAACCCATTGATTACAATGTCAAACTGGTTCTGTTGCTGGTTGTTTTTTCTAATTTTATCAAACATACCAATGAGGCAATGACAAATTCCAAACAGAATCTACACATACTATGCACTGGGTAAGAATAATGCTTTATCTATATTTTCCTATCAGCTTGCTTTGGAAAAACAAATTTCATTCTTATTGTGATCGCTTGTGGATCAGAAGAGGGTGAGAAATCTGCCTAGGCCTGAGCATATGGAGAAGAGAAGGTAAAAAAAAAAAACCCCCTATATCCTGCTTTGCAGTGAAGATATGAAAGGAAACACAAAATTCAACATGTCCTGAGAGGAATGCAAGTAGAGAGATTCCGAGAAGCAACTTTTCTCAAGGCCTTCCAGAGAAACATGACTCTGTAGAGATGCTTTAGGAGGCATTGTTCCCTGTGGAAGATTCTTTACCCCTTCCAGCATGTGAACAACAGCCAATACAAAAACATAAAACTATGAGCACTGGCTAGCCAGTAGCAATAGAGTAAATCAGAGTATTGAATTCTCTGAAAGCAGTAGCTCATTTTGAATGTATTCCTCAGGCCCAGAGCCTGCAGACAAACATAAGTTTATGAACATATTATGAAAGCTTATTGCACACTGCTTGAGAGATGAATTTCTATCTTAAATCAATTACTCGGAGACTTGCAATAGTCTTGGGGAGATGTAAATTTCCATTGCCAAAATGAACCTAATGCTCATGAGTAAGGTTTCCAGAGAGTATGATCTGAACAGGAGGACAGCAAGCTTCATGCATAGTTATGAAAGTCACCTTCCACATCAACTGCTCTGGAATCCCTATCAGTCCAAATAGCAGAATCTCTCCATGCAGAGTTAATTGTCCTGTTATAGAAATGCTGAATCAGGAGAGGATTAGGTTTTTTGGAGGTTTTTTATTGCTTTAAAATTATCCTTTTCTTCTTCTGAGTTGTATTCAACGTTTTTGCATGCTTGTTTTAGCTATTTCAAGAGCTTCCCACAGATCCGTCCAAATGATAGTTCCAGATCACAAAATAGTCATCAGAAGCTCCTCAGACAAACTCATGGATCTGTTGCAGCATCCTGGGTTCATACAGCTGCTTTCAGTGGAAGATTGAATAAGTTGCTTTTGCTGAATTGCTGAGACTTAAAATCAGCCATGAAGGATTTGCAAACCATGCCCTAGAAGAGAGCTGTTCTATATACTGCTAGAGAAACATAATAATTTCCCCAGAGCATGGATGTGGATAAGCAGGGTTTTGTATGTGTTAAACAATTCATGAGGGAAGGGGAAAGCCTTACTCCTTGTCTCAGATTTTCAGAACAGGTGCTAGGGAGAACTAATATCTGAAATGCAGAAATACTCTGTCCTGTTTGATTAACTGGCTTATTCACTTCCTTAGGAGAAGTTCCCTATTCAGAGAAGGTAAAATAATATGAAGATAGGCACACAAAATAATTAGGTAGTTCTTTAAAATGTGGTTTCAGCATGAGAAGAATATAAATTGGAATCTAAAATGGTATGATTTCTATTGAAAAAAGACTGGATTGTACAGATTTCTTCCTCCGATGATGTCTTGTAAAAGGTGGGAATGAGGAACTGTAGCAAAATTCTCCTAGGAACTGGTGGAAAAAAATCTCTTCCTCATTATGGTAACAGTCATCATCAATATAAGTGTGTATAAATGAATGCAAACCTTATTTTTTAGCAAGTGTAATTGGATTTGATCACCTACATGCAACATGACAGCAAAAAAACTAATGCCATTTAGTCTTTTTGGAAGGCTACATTTCTGTACATTTGGTGACTCATTTTATGTCATTATAACTATGTCTAAAAGCTTATTATCAGCACTGTTAGCAGTTCCATACAGGAGGTAAATCTTTGCTGTTTTTATGTTCTCATCTTGCAGCCCTCAGGGATCACTGTATTCAAAAGACAAATAACACTTCAATTCAATTTGATGCAATCCACATATCTGAAGAGAGTAGCGAAAGGGGTGACAATTAGATAAACTACCATGAGTTCTCATTCCAGTGCATGTAGCTCAAAAAGGGGCATAAAACTGTCAGTTAAGTTTTAATCCCACAGTAACTAGATAAAGAGCAGATGTCTGAATATGTAATCATTACCACAATGAAAAACTTTGTCACAAGAATGCTGCATGGAGCAAAAGATTCGTAACCAGCAATAAACTGCTTTTCCTTCCTTTTGAGCAATAAAATAGAGCTAGCATTCGAAATAAAAATCGATCACTGACGTTATTTTTTGTATGTGACAGAAATTTTTCCTTCATAGTAAAACTCTAAAAGCTCATATCCTTCTTTTATATCTGAAATTGAATTTCTGATACGTGTAATGAACCGAAATTTTAACAGAGTGAAATACATTGTAGAACAAGTTTGCAAATACTTTCAATGCTTGAAATAGTTATTATTTCATGATGGTTTTGGAAGAGTGGCTTCTTGCCATTTTACCACAAGTAATCAACACTTTTCAACTTTGTTGTAATTGTTACAGAAATTTGTCTTGTGTTTCTTTCTTCTGTCTTTACACTTCAGAAAAGAGTGAATAGTCTCTTGATGCAGGTCCTTTTTTTCCCCCACAATTCTTTTTCTGGACGTAGAAAAGTATTTTTCATTTTAAATATTGGGTATTTTATACAACTGTCGTGTTGTCACATCCAGCCTACAATGGAGATCAATTCACTCTTATGCTGTTAGTTTTCAACATAACTACAGACTTCAAGGAGGGATTAGACAGTTGAATTTAATGTTAAATTTCACTGACCCCAGCGAAAAGCTCTTTAATGTAATTTAAATGTAAAGACATATAAAAAGAGACTCAGTCCCTGGCCAGGAGGGCTAAATAAAACTAAACAACCTATTAGACAGATAAAGAAAAACTTTTTAGCATTTTGGCACCAACAGAATAAGCTTTGTTTTCATTTCTTTTTATTTATTCTTCCAAATATTTCTGTCTCAACCGGTAAGGAACTGACGAATGAGTACTTTTAATTGCTTTTCCTATAACCTCTCTCAAGTTAGACGCATATACTAAACTGACAAATGTGAAATATTCCATCTTCACAACTATAATGGTGCTTAGAAACAGGATACAAGACACCCTAGTAATGTCCAGATCCTAAAAGCATTGCTCCATGTTACCCAGAAGAAACCTGTTACTTGGTTTGAGAGCTTGAACAGAAAGTCCTTTTTACAGTGGGACATGTAATGTCCCATGAACTGACAAAATCATCTGGCATTACAAGAGAACACACAAGAATATGCTGGATACCCTAAGATTCCAGAGCAAGTCATTGAAATTGTGCACAATGCCTGCAGTATAGCTTGGACCCCTGAAAGAACAAACAAGTGAGTAACTCCATAGTAATCAATATATCATATAAGAGATGCTGGAATTTGTATAGCAGTAGATTCAAAAATGGAAAGAAATGGGGGAATATGAGAGGGAAGGAGAGGGAGGAAGGGAAGTCCTACCTTCACAGTTCTTGGAAGTTGAATTATATGTGTAGCCTTCTGCACATTCACATTCATATTTACCCAGGGTATTCTTACAGACAGCTGTCCCACAGATGTTTGGATGTAATGCACATTCGTTTATATCTAGAAATACAAACAAGTTATTAAAAATAAGTCACTCTTCTGCATATCATTTTTTCTTAACTTAGTCCAAAACTGTAAGAACTCGGTGAGGCTGGCAAACTGTCTCTTGCTAGTTAGGTTTTCTGTGCTTTTATAGCAGTCTATAACTATAGCAGTAAAGACTTCCAGAGGTCCCTGAAAGGCAATTTCTGCATACTCTCAGTGAAAAATGAATTCTCTGCCTGTCTACCTTTAAACTCTTCTCACATGTCTAGTGGAAAACAGGAAAAGAGAAACATATCTAAGAATGCAGTAAGAGAAATAGTCTGCGGATTTCCTATAAACTAAGTTACACTGCATAATAATATTCCGTCTTTTATAAAACATCCAGAAAGACAAGAAATAATCCTATCCATTTCTGACACGTCACAATCTTCTTTTAATTGTCTATGCTGACAGATTTTCAAGTTGCTCCCTGTCTCTTCATCCCTCAAATCATTTCAGTGTTTATCTTCTGTGTTGTTTCCTATTTTTCAATGTCAATGTGATAACTGGACACAACATATAGTATAAATCTAACTAGATGTCTTGTAGATAGAAAAATATCCAATCCCTGGTAGCATTTTAATTCCCACCTGTATGTGCAAGGATCATTCTAGTTTTCTCCATGGTTTTGTAGTAGCTGCACTGGGGAGAACTGATTCTGTTACCTGCCTGGGAGGATTCAGAACATTTTGAAGTCATAGCTGTCCAAAATACAGGCTACTTTTTGAGAGTTATCTTGTGTATTTTAAATTCCTTGGTGTATAATTTTGAAGATGGATGTAATTAAACACTTAAATCCAGTTTTTAAATGACCTAACTAGTACTGTGATTAGTTTTCAAGTTATTTTTCAATCTGACAGTCTTTGAATGATCAACACCCAGATCTGTACTTACATCACTACTGAAGATAGAGTAGAACTCCAGAAGAAATATCTCAGTCTAATAATAATCTTCACTAAGAAATCTTTTTTGAGATTTTTTTCTTTTAGTTGCTTGGTTATTTTACTTTGTCTGCTACTCATTGATTCTAGTGTTAGATAACTAAAAATAACTTGTTCTTTTTAAGCCTTTGCAAAGAGTCAGTTACGTCATTGATCCAAATTGTTAAAGTATGTTCATATATTTTTAGCTCCAATATGTGTTTTAAAAGATTTTTTCAACATCATTCCAAGAACTGCAGAGATTCTAAGTAGCTTACCTGTCTTCCCTACTTGATATAACAGAATTTATTTTTTTTCTGGTATTTGCAGAGGCATTACTAACTCTCAAATATATTTAGACTAAAAGTAGAAACAGTGGCAGACAACCCTTAGGTCTGGCCTCTTGAATTATTTAACATTGTCTGAAATGGTTGGCATGGTTCAGAAATATGTGATATGAAAATGAAATGAGGTTGCTTTTTTTTTTTTTTTTTTTTTTTTTGAAGTAAGATTTGATAATTATTTTAATATATAGACTTCATCTGGAGTGGAATGAAATGCATAGGCCATGTTCAATAATAAATTGACAACTACTATCCATGTATGGGGAAAAAAATATGCTGGGTGAGCGAAAGACAAATGTTTCTCTTCATGTACAGCATTTTCACTTTCATTAACAGTTTATTCTCTAATGAACATACAAACTCCCAAAAGAAGACAGCAAATTTGGAGTGACTCAGCCTAAGCCAATGTTTGCCAGATAGGAATTGCATGATAACAATGTTAGCTGGTTGCAACACTTTATGTTTCTGTTTCAACAAGCTTAAAGGAGATATGAAACTGGTTAGTGACTAAAACTTTCTTTGAACCTTAGTTGGTTCAGTATCTTCTTTCCTTGATCTTGTTCACTAAACAGTTGTCCGAATGTTCTTTTATAGCAGTGTAAGGTAGGAAGTAGGATGAGCAGCCTGGTTGAAGTAGGCCTGCATCTTCCAGTGGCAATGCAAGCTTCTGCTGATTTAAAGCATTTATGGAACTACTTGGCTAAATTCTTTCCCCTGTAGTCAATAGGCAATAAGCAATGGATTGTTATGTTGTGACACTCTCCTTAAGCCTTATTTCCTACCTCTGCAATCTCGTTTATTTGAATGCATGAAGTAGCCATCCTCACATAAACAACGGTAGCTTCCAGGCAAATTAGAACAGCGTTGGCTACAACCTCCATTGAAGTCTTCACATTCATTTATATCTAGAACGAAAACAAAATAAAAATCATTGCTCAGGGAAAAGCAACCACAGACAACAGCGTGCATGTAGGTATACTTCAAGATCTGATACTATTCAGCACTAGTAGAACTATAACCGTATTCCTAAGAACTAATATTGCAATGACATTAAAGATTATACCTTCTTCACAATTCTCTCCTTGCCATCCTGGTTTACAGATGCATGTATATCTGGCTTGTCCATCTATGCAATCCTTATATCCATCTCTATGGCATGGCAGAGGGCTACACTGGTTTGAAATTTCTGCAGGATGAAAACATTAGAATTACATGTTACTTGAGGATATTTCCCTCAAGGATCAGCTTAATCTTTCCTTTCGTCTTCCACAGCTACCTTTTACCTTTCAATAAATAGGGAGAGGCTTGATGAATAAGATCAGATATTGACACAAAACTCTTGTTATTAATTCTGTCAGCCAGAATCTGCAAGTGAAAAAAATCTAAAGCTACCAGTATTCTTCATCAGACAGAAAACAACTAGAAAACAAGTGATTCACTAAACCACAATAATCCTTGCAGATTGTAACCAAAGTCTTGACACTATTTTTTTTTTAGTATTAGAGACATATTTAACCCTTTAAAGAACAATGCTCTGTCTCATTACATTGACACAAATTTCTGTAGAAATTCCTAATTTTCAACAAGTACCCCAGAATAAAATTCAAGGGCTCAGTTTCTCTGTTCAAGAAACTGCACTGTGTTCATAGAGAGACTTATAGCTATGTGTTCATAGAGTTTGTTTTGGCTGACCAAGCCTTGTATGTAGACTGGATACATAAGTGTTTAATGCTGTCACCTGTCACAAATATTAACTTCAATGGAAAAAAAAAAAAATTGGAAAAATCAATGGAAGATTCTTTATGTATGCTGGCAAGATTTCAAGAGGCAAGGCTCAAAATACATAATTGGGACAGACAACACAAGGCTCACTATCTTTTTGCTATGCCCAAAATTCATAAATTCTTCAATTTTTTTTTTCCATGATTTTCCTAATTTTTATCAGCATAATATGTAAAGTGTCCTTATATTTATTTCTCTTAAGTCTGTCAGTACTCTTATGGATTATTTATCACCAAACCCATAGAAGTCACAAATACACTGTTTCTTCTTAAAAAATATGTTTTTGTACATATTTTAGGATGTTATTTCATGTTTTCTAAAAAGAAAATAAATATGAAAAAGGATATTATAAAAGAACAGGTAGAATGAAGACAGGATTTTGGGATGCTCAGATTAAAAAAAAAGAAAAAAAAAAAGTGGCTGGAAAGGCAAGTAATCTTGCAGAATGAAACTCGCTGTGATTCTGTGCCAGAGACCTCACTGAATTTCTTTATGTTAAGGCCCACAAAAGAGTAAGTTTAAAGTTCTGTAAGAGAGTTTAAAAAAAACTGTTAGTATATTTGTCAATTAAATTTACTTAATATTTAAATTCTGCTGCAAGCAAATCCCAAACCTCAGAGGCCAGACAAGGTCCAAAACCATACAACATGTCTAGAATAGCTACTCTATAGCACTTAATACTCATGTCGCGGACCAAAGGACTCCAGTTTCAGGTAAGATTGGCAGAAGAAATTGCAAAGAAGAAATAGAAGGAACGGGGCTGATATATGACTCTGTCACAGCAGTTTCCCGTGGTAAAAAAAAAAAAGTTGTCTAACTACCTACATTTTTTTTTCTCTTGCTTGCTAGTTTCTGCTTTTGTAGGTCAAGGAACAAGTGTGTGAACCAGGCTTGGAACAAGCAAAGAGTTTTATAAATGACGGATGTGGAAGGTACCATTGAAGTGTGCAACTGCAGAAAAAAACTGAGTATGAATGCTTCTGAGCAGAAAGTGATGATGGCATGTGAGTGAGTCTGATCTTACAGAATATGGGTTATGTTGTCAGTGCAAAATATACATAGATGGAATAAGATGAATTAAGTAAATAAATGGGAAGAGAACTGGGGATGTTAATATATTAAAAAAAAAAAAAGTTGATCTGGATGTACTCAGCCTTCATTGAAAAGATAGGTGGCAAGAAACATGCTGGTACCTCTATCCTCTCCCAGTTTAAGTCTTTGGTATCCAGAAGATGCGCCACAGTGAGCAGGATAAGTGTAAACATTGGGATTTTGTAAGCCTTTATTTTCAAAAGCAGTTAAGTATGCAACTATGTGATACAGATGTTTAGCAACTTCAAATTACTTTAAAATTGTTTGCATTGTTATTTTTATTCTTTTATTTCCTATCTTGAGATTCACACTAGTTATTGTATTGTTCTAAAGTAATTGTTATAATTAATTTTTTTCTGATTAGGAAAATTGGATTTTTCATTTTGACACTATAAAGCAATTTGGATAATTAAATAAATAAACACAAAACTTTTAAAATGAAAAAATGAAAAAATGCTTGACATTCAGTATCATAAGATGCATGAGTCAATGAAAATACATTTAAAAAAAAATGTCATAGTCTTAATGGGAATTAATTATTCTGTTTTCTCAGCAGTATTTCCTTTTCAGAAATGCTCTGCATAAAGTCCTTTGAACAGTCAAGCCTTTGAACCACTTGCAAAGGTTATGCTAACTCTCTTAACTTGTCCTTTCTCCCATTGACTGACCAACAGCAGTAACACATTTTTCTTCAATATTATGAATCCAAATGGAGAAATACAATAACAAGTTAACTAGCTGCTTTCACGGGATAATACAGAAACACTGTGCACTCACACAACTCTGCTGAATTCTTTCCTCCCAGAACCTCTAATGAGTGAGAAAGTGTGACATCAATGGGAGTACATTTTAGTTTATGACAGCAGGCACGTTGGCTACGTGATCTGGAAAATATGTTAATCCATGACCATGTATACTGTCATTATTAAGGATTTTTCTCACCTTCTTTTGCTTTCCGTGACAAAAACAGGGACAGATGATCAAGAATAAGAAAATTTCTCTGATGCATCTAGGCTGTAAAAGTTTAATAAATTCAGAGAGATATTTCTACATTGACGAGTTGGGAATGAGCTACAGATGTTTCCTGTGAATTTACTAGAAAAAATACAGTTCACAATGGCATTATGAATGTATGGGCATAGAAAACTACACATTGGAGCAGCATCACAAACTCTTTACTTTGTGGCCTTCCTGTATCTGAAGTAAATATCTAGATCCATCTTATGTTTGAATTTTTCAGTTGGTGGCATTATACCCTTCAACAAGGGCTACAGTGTAACCATGGGCTAAAGAGTAGTATAAAGGCAAATTTGCCAGGTGGCCTCTTTGCTCAATTCACTAAACAGGATCTGCTGGAAGGGCTGAGTCAAGTACAGTTACTAAAGATAAGGCAGAGTACTGAGGCCATACTAGGGAATGTTGGTGAGCTGACACAGCACACACTTCTATGCTTCTGGAAAGTCTTCCTTCCACTCTGCAGTTTGATTCTTTTCTGCTATGCTTTGTAAAAATTGAAAACAGTCGCTTACTCTGCAAATGCTCTCACCTAAATTTCTTGTCAATTTCTTTTCCCAGATAATTGTTTGCTGGAGTTAAATAGAGATTTGTGTATTTTTCTGCCAAGAACAACTGTTTCCTAGACATGTTTGTGCATTCAAGTGTGAGTGCAGTAGGTAAAGCATCCAGCAGCAGCACTTACCATTGACACATGCCCTCAGATCAGCTGGAGAATCTGGAGTCATTGCAGTAACCCTGAAAACTCCTGCTCGATAGGAGGCAAGGCAGCCTGCAAATGCAAATCCACACATAGGATACAAACACTCATTTAGACTGAAATTACAACAGCTTATACATGGCATCTTCAAAGACTCTCTTCTCACAGTTTGAAACAAGTTAGAAAACTTGTCTGGGCATATTAAAGACAGCTGATCACAGACCAACCTTCTTAGTGCCTTTGCTGGGATCTAAGCACATCAAACTGCCAAAGAGCTACTATGCATTATAATAAGCATGCAAATCTTTTAGTGCTGTGAGCAGAATAACAAAACTAACATTATCCAAATAGCAAGGGTAGTGAATGACACACTAGAGTTGCTCAGGTTTCTTGTACTTACTTAAATACTTGGGGTAAAAATACTCCTGCACAAAGAAAAGAAAAACCAAGGGTAAGAAAAACTGAAGGTAGACAGAATTACAGCAAAACACACTGAAAATGTTCAAAATATATTTGTCTTATGACTATAAAAGAAGCAAAAAAGAAAATCACTTGGATTCTTAATGATACATATAAAACTTGGCATGTATTCTATTCTTTAGGGTAAGATAGCAGATTATTTTCTAACAAAGGACTCAGTGGAGAGAAGGTTAAGATTCTGCACTGAATTTGACAATTTTGAAGTGAAGGCAATGACAGTGAATTGGATGTGATAATAAATTGGAGGTCAAATTGAAAATCTGTAAATTTTTTTCTTAGAATAGGAGGATCTTGCCCAATATTTTTACTAGAGACAGAGAAGCTTCCTTTTTTTATCTTCAGATAAAGAAGGGAAATAAAAAAAGTAAATACAACAACAACAAAACAAAAACCCCCAAAACACCACAACATGGAATAGGTTGAATATTTTACAGGAACTTCATTCCAAATAAAGTGAAGTCTTATTAAACTAGATTTTTTTTTTAAATAAACAACTGATTACTGAAACAATTTAATTTTTTTTTACTTAAATATCAACAAACAGTATCTCCAAATATATGCAGTGTTATCAAAGACAGAACGTAGAACTAATATATGGCTTGCAAAACAGGAATTCATCTTAATCACATTTTCTGTACATAATAACCCCTTTACAGGATGAAGCTGACTACAATATTCCTAATGCTAAATACTGTGCAGTGGGAATGAGCTGAGGAACAGTTATCTCCACTAGGAAAAAAACTCATAGTTCAATTCTTTCATTAAAAGAGTTGCACTGCCATGTGTTCTCTGTGTAAAATTTTAATTGAAGCTAACAGGCTTTCCCCACATGGAATGCTCGCAGACAACTGTGGTCTAAAACTGGTGATCCATACCTACAATCAAAATAATATCTACTCAACTATTCTCTTTGCTTATATGTCGTTTAGTATTAATTGATTCTATACGCAGGAGACTTTCAGCCCAGTTCTTGGTCTGCAATGTTTGAGGGTTTTTTTTAAGCTTTGCAGTGTGAATTCTATGTACTTCTAGAATCCCACTGCAAAGAACTACTATTTATCTCACAGATATTCCTCACATACTTACAGTTTCAGGATTATTTTCAAAGATTTCTCTGGCTTCTTCCTTGTTGCATAATTCTTCAACACACTCTCTTTCTAAATTTCCCTTCTTACTTTCTTCCATAAAAGAATTTGCTCGACGTTTCCTCACCAGGAACTCAGAGGCATACTGGTGGGATAGAACTTGGTAGAAACAAAGGAGCTCTGTTATTTATTTTTAACTGCTGAAATATGAGATAAACATGAGATTCCCTTACAAAAGTCTGAATTAAGAGATTACACATGAAGTGGCTGTTTCCTACGATTTAGGCACAAACATTCCAGGATTCTGTTCTTGGTACATGTCCTAGCTGTTTCTGACCAAAAAAGTCCCAAGTCACTACAAAAAACTTATGCAATGCTGTGTGTCTGAAGCACAACTTAAATGTTATATTCAGTCTTTTTTTTTAGCTATGATGTTGTAAATGAGATATGTGACTGATAAATGGAAAAATGCTCTCAAGACTTTTCTATTACCTGTTTCCTTGACCTAGAAGTAAATATTCTGATTCTATGTGTGATCAAAAATGTGTCTTAAAGAAATCAGGCTACCTGTTATATGTAATTAACACAAAGTCATTTTAGTTTTTCAGAATCACAAAGAATATGACAAAGTAAAAGATAATGACATTCAAAAAAATATCAAGGCTAACAACTGAAACTACATTCACATTTGACACAGGTAAAACAGAATCCTACTTAACTTTTTTATTTCAAATTGATCATGTTGTGAGTCATTCCTAATTTTCACATATCTTATTGTTGCTATTTTATTGACACTTAGACAATTGGCAAAGAAATGAGTTGTGAAATTGTATTACAATAAAAAGATATCCATTTGGTCCAGTGTTCTTTGCAGAGCACACAATATTATGGGGAAAAAGACCAAATTAGACTGCCTCATTGATTTTATCTTTGGATATACCTTGTGATTAAGATAAAAATGGATGAGCATAATAGCAAGAACTCCAGCTCACAGGGTTAAAGAGCATGGCTGACAGATGCTAACTAGACAGCATGGCACTTCTGCACCTTCCCTTCTTTTACCAGCTTTTACACAAGCTTTTACACAAGTCTGACTAGCATAACTGTCAGAGGGCACCTACTGTGCAAACCAGATACAGTGTACTTAAATATTCATCACTAGTCTGTGAAGATCAATTTAAACAGACATAGTCAATTCAGTGTTGTTTATGAGTTTATAATACCTCAAACACAGAGCACTTTTGTAGTCAACTGTCAGAGAACGGCCTCCCAAAGCACTAAGAGAGGAAAAACTTAAAAGGCTTTTTAGGAAGAATAGCTAATGATACACAGAACTTGAAGACAGAATGATTTTCAAGTGACAGATCTAACTTAAAGCCATAGCATCCTGAACACAAAGCTCTCAATCAAGTGATGGCAAACACAGCTGAAGCACTCTGGAGAACTTCAACATGAACAGTAACCTGATAAAACCTTTATGTTATAGCATCCTAAATGTATTTGATATGGAATAAGACTGTAGCCTCAAATTGATTTCTTTGGTGTATTTGATAAGACTAATCCTCACAGTATGGTATGTGGGAACTGCTAAACGGCCTGAACCTCTGATTGATTGTCTGAGGCAAGCATTGAGTCAGCCCAGGGAGCACAGGTGAAGGCAATTCAGCTGGGTGACTGGAAGGGGTGGAGCCTGGCTGCACCTCTCAGACCTCATTTAAGGGCTGACTGTGAGAGGGAGGGTTCTTTTCCTAGAGATTGCTCCCTTTGAAGTTTTCTTGCAAGCCTAGGACATGGGTGAACATTTCATTTATTTTCAATTATCCCTTTCCACTGTGATAAACTTTCTAGTTATATGATCTGTAGATGCTAGCCTAGTTACACCACTCTGTGTATTTGTTGTTTATACAGTATGGCAATAGGTAAAACTTTCTGAGAAGGCAGATAGATCTACTACAACATACCTCTAAAGCTCAGAAGCACATCCTTGTCTCAGAAAGTAACCAGCAAGTTGCTCAGAAATGCAAGGAGGAGAGGACGGCTTATGCCCTGAGTATTTGAGTAGGCATCAGCCTGGTTTTGGAGGATTCATTTCTTCTTACATACATTATCTATGAGTTAGTCTTATTGGAGACTGGAAAGATCTCTGTAAGGTGGAGACTGATCCACAACAGGAATGAGGCCAGGACTTCAGTACAAAGCTCTGCTATGTGTGATTATGCTGATAGAAAAGAGCTTTCATTGGTATATGCTACCATGAAAAACTAAGTAAGTGTGTAAGCAGAAAAACTCTTGCCAATTTTGTTTATTGTTAGCACTAGTGTAAGCTTGCTGACACAGCTCTGGGGCAGAGGCTCTGTGGTGAAGATGAGGCCTAATTCATTGCTGACTTTAAATGTTCTTGTTTCGACCATCATTCTCATTTCAACACATGTTTTCAATAAATAATGTGCAATAAAATTCCAAGTACAGTGCTTTGGAGAACATGACCCCAGATATAAAACTACCTGCTTTGAATACAGTGGGGTAGTGGAAATGGGTATATTATTTTACAGTAAGTAGTTCAGCCTTCATTTGTACTTCTCTAAGCTTTTAAGTTTAATTAAGATGCCTTAGTGCAAATTTCTTATTGAAAATATTTCAATTCACATGTACAGACTTAGTAGTGTATTTACTTAACTGTTTTTTCCTTACAAGGATCATGACAGGACTTTTATTAGAAAAAAAAAAATCCTCCCTGTTGTTGCTTCCAGTTTGATTACAGGAAACTCCAGTGAACTCCTGACCCTGCCAAACCAGTAGTTAACCCTTAAGGAACTCAGTGTATTTTATTTAAATATCTTTGAAGCCTCTTGGAAATCCAGGCTACAGTTTCAACCAACAGGCTCTGCACACACACAGTGTAGTGTCTAGTTATCAAATGCATGTTTAAAAGCAATACTCTTGATAAAAAATGAAAAAAATGAGGAGAGGATAAGATTGAGTGGTTACTTAAAGCTAATTTGTAGTGCACAGACAGCCACAAACCTGCCTTAAGTGGGCTAGTTAAGCACAGCTTAGAGCTGCTTATCGAATACCCTGGTTGTGGAAAGCTGTTGTAGCCTGCTACTGCTATCAGAGGAACTTCACAGACCCAATACAATGAATAAAAACTAAAACTGATGACACTGTAGATAGTGGAATTGCCTTATTTGTACAGTTGCTGTATTGCAGTCAGCTCCATAGTTCCTAGAGTCTTTAGAAAAGCACATCAGTGACATAAGCTTTACGCAACCAACAAATTAAAGTCAACTAACTGCTAATGTTTGTCTGTTCTGTCTTGCCCAAAACTTATACATCCTTATGCTGCACAACAAGAACATTTATAAAGCTTGCAATTAGTCCAGCATTGCTCACTGCTGTATGTTATTACAGTTTAGCCATTTGTGTAAAAAAAGAATAGTGTACATATGAGGCCTGCTCCTATCTTATTCTGATGTATCTTATTCTGGCCCATGATGTCAGAGGCAGATGTTGGCGCTATAGCAGTAGAGGCTGAACCTTCTCATCAGTATTCCATCCTATATTGTTGCTGTGCAACAGACAGCAGCATATGTCCAGTCTGACAAAACGACATCTGACATGGAAGTGTGTATGAAGCAGAAGTGTGTGTCAATGAATTTCTCCCTGTGGGAAAAATGGCACCCACTAGCATTCATCAACACTTGCTAAGTGTTTAGGGAGACCAAACAGTGGATGTCAGGTAGTAGGTGGTGCATTGCAGCAGTGGGCAAAGTGACAGTGGGTCACCTCCACTGGTGTGGATGTTTAAAAGTGGGGCATGCATGCTCTTGTTCATCACTGGTGAAAACGTATAGCTACGGTGGTGCCTGTGTTGAAAAAGAGTGTTTTGTAGCTGAGAATTTGTTCTATCAAATAGCATTACTGTGTTCTTTGTTGTCATTTTAATAGTAGGAAGCATTATTTTTGGAATAATATTTTGAAATAAAGTATATAAATTCAGTATCCGAAGAGAGGCTATAGGAAAGAAGGGAACAAACTATCAGGGTCTGCTGTGATGGCACAATGCTAAATGGTTTAAAACTAAGAGGGGAGATTTAGAGTGGATATAAGGAAAAAGTGTTTCACAATAAGGGTGGTGAGGCACTGGAACAGGTTGCCTAAAGAGGTGGTGGATGTCCCATCCGTGGAGACACTCAAGGTGAGGTTGGGTGGAGCTCTGAGCAGCCTGATCTAGCTGTGGATTCATTGCAGGGAAGTTGGGCTAGATGGCCTTTAAGGATCCCTTCCAACTCAAATCATTCTATGGACGTGTTACAAAAGCAGGAGAAAGGGAGATATCAAAAAATGCCTATTTTTAGGGCCAGTTCAAACTTAATTTCTAAAATGAATTTTCATCTCTCTATACTATTCTCCTCCTAGTCTGAATCCCTGCCATTCAAACAGAAGTTTGATTAGTAAACATTAGTTTTCTCTTCTGCCCGTTTAATCATTAGTAAGACACGTCAGAAGCACGCTTGCTTTGAGCCCTAATTTTAGTTGCCCCAGATACACAACCGTATCTAAGAGGTCCAAGCGCTAGGTGAGGAGAGGCTCTGATCCCCAGCGCTGGATTCTGGTCACCATCCTGCGGCCCCGCAGCCCTCGCCGTATCTGTGGACCGCGACTCCGAGAGCACAGCTCCCATCCGGAGGGCCCTGTAGCTCGGGTCAGCCCTCTCCCCGCCGCCCGCGCCCCCCGCCCCACTCACAGGTCGCGGCCTCCGCCAGAGCGATGGCCACCGCCAGGCCGGCGAGTAGCGGCACGCACCGCCCGCCCTGCGGCCTCATCGCTGCCGGCGGGGAGCGGGCGCGGCGCCGGGACTGCGCGACGGCTCCTCTGCGGGGCGGCGGGGCCGGGCGAGCCTCTGGGAGCAGGAGGGAGGGGCGGCGGGGCGGCGGGGCGGGGGGGGGGGAGGATGGGCCGAGGCCGACGACCGTGCCCGGCCCGAGCGTCAGCAGGGCGTCGGGGGCAGCGCCGCGGCGACGATCGCCGTCTGCGCCCGGCTCAGGGAGCGCGGCGAGCGGGCGGGCTCGGCGGGACGCATCGCCGGGAACTGCCGGGCGGCGAGGCTTCTTCTAGGCAGGAGCGGGCCGAGAGACGCCCGCGCAGAAGGGCACATCGCCACCCGGCCTGCCGCTTTCGGGTCCTCCCGCGTGGGCGACGAGGCGCAGAGAGCCGGCGGCACCTCTTCGCTGCTGATCGGTCGGCCCGCCGCGGGCGGTGCGGAGCGTCGCGCTCCTATTGGCCGACCGCCGGCCTGTCTCTCCTCCCCGGCGCGGCTCTGCCCTCCTCCGCGTTTCTCGGTCTGCGAGAATTTTGTCCTATATCCCCGCCCGTTGGCGGTAACCTGGGGTTACCGGCCTGGTTACGCGTCCCTACCGATGGGGGCTTCCACCAATAGGCGGCCTGGCGTTAGCGGCCGCTGGGCACGTGACCCCGGCGCGGCGGGGCGCACTGCAGCCGCCCCCGCAACAGCGCACCGTTCCGCCCGGCCCGCCTAGGCCGCACCGCCGCGCCACGACTGTTGGTAAGTGTGGGGCCGGGAGGGTCTCTGAGACTCGGTTGGGATGTGTATGAGCTTAATGCATTACTGCATTAACTCTTGTTTAAGAGCAAGCGAGGTGTTAGGTGACCCAAAGTCCCGTTTCGTGATCCAAAGGCACCAGCAAGCCCAGCGCTGTTCCTGCTTGTACTTTGTGTGCCTGCTGGCTACGCTGAAGCTTTGGCTGAAATGATGGTATTCAGGCTTGTGTGAAGCATGTCTCCGTCACTGTTCAGTTGCTTGGCTGGCTGTTCAAAACATAATGCAACTCAAGTAGAGCTCTTTGTTTTTATTGATAAAATTCAAACAAGTCGGACAAGGAGACCTGACAGCAGTCTTTCAGTATCTGAAGAGGGATTATGAGAAACGAGAGAGCACGCATTAGCAGGGTCTGCAGTGATAGGACGAGGGGGAATAGTTTCAGACTAAAAGAAGAGAAACTTATTTTGAACTTAAGAAAGAAGTTTTTTTATGGTAAGGGTTGTTATGAAGCAGGTTGCCCAGAGGGGTGGTGGGTGCCCCATCCTTGGAGACATTCAGGGGAGCCTGGACCAGGCTCTGAGCAACCTGAAGGAGCTGTGGGTGTCCCTGTTCATTGCAGCGGGGTTGGACTAGATGGCCTTTTAGGATCCCTTCTAACTCAAACAATTCTAAGAAGCAGCATAGCAGGAAACAGTTAAACTTGCTGAGAAGGGTAAGCTCTAAATGCTTTGCTTAATTATTCTTTAAGGAAGATGAAGGATTGATATTACAGTGAAAAATTCTCTACCAAGGGCAGAATGCTTCATGAAAACTCTTGACAGTGAAGTATCTAAAAGATACTTTGATGTGGAAATAAAATCATCTGATTAACAGATTCCTCTGAGTTTTGTACTTGCTGGTACTTGGTATTTTGGATCACATTACATATGGGCTGCTAAGTAGCTCTTGATCTTAATATAGATTTACAAGGATTAATGCAGTTTTTTATTATGGTTTTCTTAGTTTCTGTGCTAACTCTTTATGTTCTCTTACGTAAAAGTTGAATTGTTCACAGCTTTTGTCCCTGATACTTATGCCTGCTTGCTACCTAATTGTTATAGCTTAACTATACAGTTTTATTGATTTCTGAGCTTCTGGCCTTGTTGGTTTTGCTCCATCTCAAAGAGGAAGCAATCATCTTCAAACTAACAAATGTTACAGCTGTAGCAACATGTGTGTGCTGTTAATGAGCTCTCCATATCTGCAAAATAGCAGAACACCATGTCTGTTGAATACTGTGGGCAATGTCTTTACTGCAATTTTGTTAGAATCTGTAAAGCTGGACAGCATGTATAATGTGGGAAAGGATTTGTTCAGTGGTGACACCTATGTCCTGAAAATGAATTTGTGTAGCCATGTTCTCAAGACTAACTTTGTTGGTACTTGCTTGTTGGTCTAGGCACTGTATTCCATGGCATGTGTTTTCTTGGAGGCTTTTATGGTTGTTCAGAGCCTGGTTTTTGTATCTGGAATACTTGTAATCATCTTGTTCTCTTCTTAAGGAGCCTCTCTGTTCCTTACACACTAAGTCTTGTGGAGAAGCTATTCTAAGGAGCTCTTATACATAACAATGTAAATATTTAAAGAATATCTGTTGTCTGCTCTGGAAGAAATCTGATCTGTTTGTGATATTAAATGATGTTGGGCTCGTACAAAGGCATCCTTGAATGCAACAGCTTTGTAAGGTCAGGAGTTTACAGTTACTACCTGTGTAAATTATTTAAACTATCATTCTTTGTTAGGGATAATGTGTGTTTGTCAGGGATAGCTCCTCAATTTTTCCCCACTTTGATTAGTTTAAATTAGGAAGAAGTTTAGAAAGTTATCCTTAATTACTCAGTTTTCTGCTTCTCTTGAACGTGGCTGAGTTTGAGTTTAGTTATCACTGAAAATAACAAAGGAATTAATTTGGTTAAAAAAGGAACTTTGAGAAATGAGCTTCAGGAAATTTGCTGTGGCAGTTCAAAGTGTTACTACTTTCTGATGACATGGAGACAAATTACCAGTAGAGAACATCTGTGACAACCTGTAGAGGATTTTTTTTATTTTATTAACCACCGTCTCCTGCCCTTTGACGTAGCACAGACATTAGTCCTCTATTCAGTCTGTTTCCCTCCCTTCCCCTTGGCAAATGTCTGTGAGAAGAGTTGATGAGTTGGGCCCTATCTGTGGAGGTTGCTGTCCAGTACAGGACAAGTGGCATGTTGGACTATGGGATGCCAAGATGAGCTTGGAGTGATTTGCTGCTGCACAGTCCTGGTTCCCTTGCAAAAGGCTTGGTTTAAATAGTTCTTGTAATACACAACTAGAATACTGTGTTATTTTCCCCCAGGTTTACATCTCCTTGAGGAAATTTTCCCTATATTACCAATCAAGCACACCTGGGTATTTGTGCAAAGATTATCCCACAAATAGATTTGCCTTTTCCCAAGGGAGAAGTAACCCCCATGCTGCCTTTCCCAGCCACTAGCAAGCTCTAGTCTCTGATCTACAGTAAAGTAAGCAAGCTCTGTGACCAGCACAAGAGCCTGCTGATAACAGTGATGAAGGCTGCTCTGAAAATAGTGCCTTCTATTTTTTTTGTGTTGGCCCATAACATCAGGGGTAGATGTTGGTGGAATGGCAGTAGAGGTTGAACCTTCCTGCCAGTGTTCTGTTACATGTTGTTGCTGTGTGATGGGTGGCAGCAGAGGGACAGTCTAATAAAATAGCGCCAGACATAACAGTGCACATGAAGCAAAGGGGTGCCACTGAATTCCTCCACGCAGAGAACATTATACCCACTGATGTTCACTGATGCTTGCTGTAAGTTTACAAACACCAACCAGTGGATGTCAGCACAATGAGGCATAGCTAATAGTGGTGACTATGTTGTAAAGGAGTGCTTTCTAGATGACATTTAGCTCTTCCAAGCAGTGTTACAGTGCTCTTTGTATCTGTTGTAATTTCCATGCAAATAAAGAAACATTACTTTTGGAGTGACCTACGTATAATATGTTGAGCTTAAAACTATTCTTCTTCCGATGGCAAGGCAGAGTGGGAAAGAGAAAAATCTTGATGCCACATGAGCACTGTTCAGCAACTGCGGTATCAGCATCATTTTAGCAAAAAATACAAAGCTCAGCACCATGCTGTGAAGAAAGTACACGTCGTCCCAGCCAGAGCCAGTAGAGCACACCAAGAGGAGCATAGTGATTTTGAAGCCGTGTACTAACATTTGTCTAGGCTTGCCAATGAAGGACTTTCCATGAACATTTTTATACTGCTATTATTTGTAGTAGTACTGTTGTAGCTGAGGTGACTGAGGGCCTTTAGTAGCTTTTGCATCTTTGGGTGTTTGCATGATTTGTGTAAGCCACGCTGTTTTTATTAGACATACATGCAATCAGGCAGTCATTCCCCATATTTTATTCCACAGAGTAGCATCAAAAGGAATGTTCTGTTTATTTTTCTCACACTTGCAGGATAGAAAATGGAATTGTATAATGACAGATACTTGATTCTACTCTTTAATTTCATGAAAAGTAGTATACTAAGTTGCCTATTTCTCAAAGTACCCTCTAGAGAACCCAGTTTCCTTGATGCATAAAAGAAACTGATGGTAAATGAATATATGTAGTGGGTATGACATTTTGTTTGCATTTGATGTCTTATTATGTTACGTTCTTAGGCCGTACCTGTGCTTGAATTTGGCTGTTATTGCATAGCCAGGGGCACTGTGCAATGCAATGGCTAAACAAGCACTGGAATTTCATAGCTTGATATGTTGTGCTGCTCTAGCTTGCTGTTTTCCTGATGTGCACAGGTCTTGCATTATTATTTTGTGTGAGTGCTGTGGTGTTGCTACCCAGATGCCCCAAACAGGGGCAAACAAAGTGCGAAAGGGGTGAAAGACGCAGTGGGACTTTGTTGGGGTTGAGTAACACAGAATAAACAGGTTGCTGCTGTGTGCTGTGCATGCAGATGGTTTGTCTTGGTTACATGTTGGGACTAACTGCATTTGTTTTTCTTGCTAGGGGTTACAGGTCAATACCTGGGCCTCTGCTGTCTCCCAGTCTTCCTGCGTTGGTCTGACCTGTTCATGTCATTTCTGTAGCTTTCAAGGCTCTGAATGGCTAGTGAAGAGAGATGTTCAACCTAATGGCCAATTGTTGCACCTGGTTAAAACGGTGGCAGGAGCCTGTCAGGTAAACATATGAAAGTATTTATTTACACTTCTGTGCTGACCTTCTTCCCAAACTTTATTTCACATAATCTCACCAGTGTTTTACTTTAATTCCTAGTATTTTTTTTTCCAATTTCAATGTGTTTTTAACTCCAAGTGATAATCAATGTGTATTCTGAACTTACAAATTACATGTACACTCATAATGAAGGTACTTTGTTTCTGACTGAAAATATGAAGTTCAAAATTTGTTGCATAAAGTTTCTTATGGGGAGATGCTAGAATGTTTATGTAAAATTTAATCAATTTGGTTTCTGCATTTAGAGATTATAAAGTGTAGTTTGTTAAAATACTGTCAAGAATATAATGTAACCCCAGTGTAATTCTTGTCCCTTCTTTTAAGTACCTTAATGCTGCATTTTGTGATCAACTTCATGATCCATTCCTGCTTCTAGAATGAAACTGTTTTTCCTTTATGTTAGTTTTATTTTGACACAGTGCATTCTTTTTGCTCCAGTTAGCAAAGGTGCATAGACTTTATTTCAACTGCTTACAAATTGGGAAGAAGGGAAATAAGGGGTACAGCACTATTCCTTCCTTCCTTCCTTCCTTCCTTCCTTCCTTCCTTCCTTCCTTCCTTCCTTCCTTCCTTCCTTCCTTCCTTCCTTCCTTCCTTCCTTCCTTCCTTGTTTCCTTGTTTCCTTCCTTGTTTCCTTCCTTGTTTCCTTCCTTGTTTCCTTCCTTGTTTCCTTCCTTGTTTCCTTCCTTGTTTCCTTCCTTGTTTCCTTCCTTGTTTCCTTCCTTGTTTCCTTCCTTGTTTCCTTCCTTGTTTCCTTCCTTGTTTCCTTCCTTGTTTCCTTCCTTGTTTCCTTCCTTCCTTCCTTCCTTCCTTCCTTCCTTCCTTCCTTCCTTCCTTCCTTCCTTCCTTCCTTCCTTCCTTCCTTCCTTCCTTCCTTCCTTCCTTCCTTCCTTCCTTCCTTCCTTCCTTCCTTCCTTCCTTCCTTCCTTCCTTCCTTCCTTCCTTCCTTCCTTCCTTCCTTCCTTCCTTCCTTCCTTCCTTCCTTCCTTTTTCTTTTTTTTTTTAACTTCATTCATGTATGAGGATTTGATCTTGTGTGCTTGAGAAGTTGAGGTTTTGCTGACTGCGCTGCTGCTTAAAGGAGTATACTGAATTAAACGGCTTTTTGATACAACCTATTTGTAGACAGTTGTAAGTTCATGGCTGTTCCAGTTATGGCTTATGTTTAAAGTATAATTTAATAGGATCCCATTGTTCGTTTTTTGGGTTTCTCAGAGCTTTTAGCCTCTTCTCAAAAACTGTAGATAAATTATACTTCATGTATGATGTTATTATAGTTTCAAGACTAGAAATAGTGATGCATTTAGTGTTATTTCACTTAGGAGCATAAAGTTCAGCAAATTTCTTTTAGTTGTTTGAGTATTTGTGAATTTGAGGAATAATCAAGGTCTACTCATAAGTATCTTTTTCCTATGGCTTTCTTTAAAATCTTGTCCTACTACAAATTCTAGTCTGTGCACTAATTTGACTATACAGAGTATATTAGTAACACCACTGATTTGCACATTTCTTGGGGAAAAAAGAAGACGCAATGAGTACCAGAGCCACTTAGCTTATAGTGTCCTATGTTATCGACCCACTTTTTAAATTCTTTTATGGTGTTGTGTAGTTTCACTGGTTGATACAGAAATTGTAGTCTTGCTTATAGCAGCAGTTTTGTCTGTGGCAGAGATGATAAAAATTCAAGGAGTGGAAAGTAACTTGAAGAAACTACTAAAGAGATAAACACTATGAAGAAAAAGAATCTACAGTACCGTGAAATTAAAATTCAGCGGGCAAATATAATTTGTCCTTTGTAACTGTACCTTGTTATAGTTTGACAAATCCAACAGCAGATACACAAATGTAACAATGTTTGCAAATTAGATATTTTGAGATTTATTCTTTCTACTACTTTGTGGGAAGTTTGATAAGTTTCTTAAAAAAAATAAGCACATTAAAAAAAGTGATGTTTGGCAAGAGAAGAAAAGGGCTTGAAATATCTTTCTCTTTTCATTCTTTTTGGAGGAAGGTGACATTAATAATGGTGGGTCTTGATAATGCTGGTAAAACTGCTACAGTCCGAGGAATTCAAGGAGGTAAGCAATTAATTTATCATCTAAATGTATTGTTGAAATAGTGTAATTACTTGCTTTGTATCATTTTTATCTAATGTATTTCATCATCTCTTGATTTATCTTTTCCTCTCCTTGTACGTTGTTGAAATTAAATTTTTGCTGATTATGCACTTCTCTAGGAGTCTGGTAGCAAAAGTGAACAAGTTGCAGGCTCCAGTACATGGAAGGGAAGAATTAAATGGTCTTGTATGGAGACATAAAGATCTTGATTTTTGATACCTGGCACATCATGCTGGGGTGACGTTAAAAAAGTAGGTGCTTCTAGTCATGTACACTATGCTCAGGGGAAGTAGTAGAGCAAGCTCTGCTTTTTGTCCGCTGTAGTTAAGAAAATGTTGAGTTGAAAATAATGTAGCTTAACGCACCAGCAGCAGCTGACAAGCAGAATTGCTACTGTTCAAGAGTAAGAGTACATTATAGAGGTGAGGTGAATATAATGGAGAGAGCTGCCTCATAATACATTGATCCATGCAGCACTAGAGCCTTTGATCCACTCACACGGAAAACTAATCCTCAGAGACATTTTTAATTATTTTAGAAAGTAAGTAACTTACTTTAGAAAGTAACTTTAGAAAGAAAGTACTTACTTTTAGTAAGTACCTTAGTACTTGCTCGAGTACACCCCTGTATTGTTATTGTAATGCGAATTTGCACCAAAATCTCTTCTGGGTAAGGGTTCTAGTTTTGATTTAATGAGCATCATAGAATGTTTTTGAGTGGGAAGAATTTTTTGGGGGTATTTCAACAAAGAGCTGAAAGAACATTGTTGCTTGATTTAAATAGAAGAAAGTATAGGAGAAAGACTCAAGTCTGTAGGTAATGTTCAAATTCACAGTAAGTTTGAATTAAGAAGGAGAATATTATGGTTAATGGAGTGTTTCATATCTCAGCCTAGACTGGAAAAATTGGTGGACTGTGTTTTTTTCATGCTATATGTGCAGAAGTAGCTTTCTGGTGATCATCCAGTAACATGCAAGTATCAGTAAACTTTGTATAACACCAGTGTTCCAAGTCATATGGAATCACTATAGGTTGGTATCACTATATAAGGTTGGAAAAGACCTCTAAGATCTTGTATTCCAACTGCCAACCCTTCACCACCATGACCACTAACCATGTCCCTCATTGCCACATCTACATGTTTCTTGGAAATCTTCAGGTACAGTGACTCTGCACTTCCCTAGACAGCCTATTCCAATGCATTGCCACTACTTCTAAGAAGTTTTTCCTAGTATGCAACCTGAACCTCCCCTGGTACAATTTGAGACCATTACTGCCTGGCCTGTCACTGTTACTTGAGAGAAGAGGCTGACTCCCATCTCGCCGCAACTTCCTTTTAGGCAGTTGTAGAGAACAATGAGATCTCCCTGAGCATCCTCTTCTCCAGGCTGAGCAATCTCAGTTCCCTCAGCTGCTGCCCATAAGATGTATGCTACAGACCCTTCACAGTTTTGTTTCTCCTCTTTGGACACATTCCAGGGCATCGTCGTCTTTCTTGTAGTGAGGGCTGTGAACTGAACACAGTACTTGGGGTAAGGCCTCATCAGTTAAGAGTACAGAAGGACAATCAACTCCCTGCTCCTGTTGCTACACTATTCCCTTACAAGCCAGCATGCCATTGGCCTTCCTCACCACCTGGGCACACTGCTGGGTTGTGTTCAGCTGGCTGTTAATTAACTAACACTCTTCAATCCTTTTCCTCCCTGCAGCTTTCCAGCCGCTTTGCCCCAGATCTTTAGTGTTGCCTGGGATTATTATGACCAACATGCAGGACCCAGCATGTGGTCTTGTTGAACCTCATACAATTGGCCTAGCCTACTCATCCAATTCCTGCTGTAGTGTTTTCCTACTCTCAAGCAGATTAACATTTCCTCCCAACTTGGTGTTATCTGCAAACTTATTGAGGGTTCACTCAATCCCCACATCCAGATCACTAGTTAAGATATTGAACAGGACAGGCCCCAGTGCTGACCCTGGGGAACACTGCTACTGACTGCTCACCAGCTGGATTTAACTCCTTTCAGCCCCGTCTGAGCCCTGCTGTTCAGTCAGTTTTTTACCCAGTGAAGAGTACACACCATGATCTGCCAGCTTCTCCATGAGAATATTGTGGGAGATAGAGTTCGAGGCTTTGCTAAAGTCTAGGTGGACTGTGTCAACAGCTTTTCCCTCATCCACCAGGCTGGTCATCATAGAAAGAGATAAATTTGTTTAGACAGAACCTCCCTTTCATGAACTCATGCTGGCTGGGCCTGATCCCTTGGTTGTCCTGCACATGCTGTGTGATCTCTGATAAGAAAATAGGAAAAAATTTGAAAAAATGAAAGTGTATGTGTATAACATAAGGAATGGTTTTAGTGATATATGTTTTATACACTTTCTTTTTTGTTTCCAGAAAAATACTAGAAGTTTTGTAGGCACTTTCTTCCTTAAGAGACCACTTGATTTTGGAGGGTACTTTGCATTGCCCGATATCACTTTCAAGCAGGAAAAGATCTGAGATAAAAACTGTGCTTATGAAAATAAATAGTCTCTAAGGTGTTTTTTACTTATGAGATTGAAGTTTTTTTTTTTTACTAACTTCCATCTCATTTACACAAAATACTGCTGAAAATTGTTTTGACAGACTTTGCATTGACTTTGTTTACACTTGTTATGCAAGTTCAGTGACTTGCTCAATTCTGATTAAAGTTAGGAATAATGTATTAGGGTTCTCTCATTTGTGTTCCTGAATCTTTACTGTGAAAATACGAGTACATTATTTAGCCTTCAATTCTGTTTCAAGATCAACTTTAATGTCTTTATCAGCTAAAAATTATTGTTATTTCTGAAAGTTCTTTTTTTTTTTTTGGGAGGGAGGAAAAAAGAAGATACAAATATTTCTAAAGAGAGGCTCCATAAAAAAGGTAGTTCTGACTTCTGTGACTATTTCACAGGACTTGAATAGTGTTTGTTTTAAGGAAAAGAATAAAATTGTTCTCTAACAGAACTTGCAGAGGTTAGAACCTTCAAGTGTGTGTGTTGTTTGTTTGTTTGTTTGTTTCAAGCTTGGTAAAAACAGGATCATCACCAACAGTTACGATTGGTGGGTTTTAGCAGAAACCATTTCCAAACGTATTTTGGTTCTTAAATGTGGGCAAATCAGCTAGTCAGCAGTTATATTTGCCAAAATGGATTTGCAGCTTATACAGCAGATGCTGTTTTTTCACACAGACTGTTTACTGTTGAATCTTGCAGTACAACAGGACTGAATGTTTCAACCTTAAATATCATCTTAAATTTTGCATGATTAGTGACTTTCATCCTTAGCAAGCCTTCATGCTCTCAATGTTCTCTTGTACAGGCAAGTACGGTAAGTACAAAGACTGAATTTTGAAGTTGGAATCTTTCACAAACAGGTGTTCCATTCTGTTGTTGGAGTGTTGGCCTAAGCTGCTCTGGCAAAGGGTCTGTCTATTCTGAATCCTCATGTGGAGTGTGATGAGCACATTCTCACTCGGAAGGCTTCCCAGGTCATAATACATTGACTGTTTTGTTTTGCTTCTCAGACTGGGTTTAATACCGTACATCTGCTGTATGCTATTCTGTACTGTTTGGATGGGTGCACCTGGGATGGAATGGGTCTGTTATTAAAACGAAAAAACACAGTTCCCTTCAAAAGTAGTGTTAAATATTAAAGAATGCATTTTTTGCTTTTTGTTTTTTTCTTCCTTGGTGCTTCTATCTCAATCGATGTAAAATAATTGATTGAGAGTATGTGTTAATATAAAATTTCCTGAGAAGAAGTAAAATATTAATGTTAAATATGTAGTTAGCAACATGCTGTCAAGTAACATTGAAAGCTTGCTCCATGTGTTTAAAAAATAGGTTGGTTTTTTTTTTTCTGCAGAAATTACAATGTAAAATTCCCTTTAAATGAGTGAAGAAATTTCAGTAAAAAGTTCTTCTGTGATCTCTCTGACAGAGTCTCCTGAAGACGTAGCTCCAACGGTGGGGTTTTCCAAGATTGACCTTAAACAGGGACGCTTTGAAGTCACCATTTTTGATTTAGGAGGTGGAAAACGAATTCGGAACATATGGAGAAATTACTATGCTGAGTCATATGGTGTAATATTTGTTGTGGATTCTAGTGACATTGAAAGAATGGAAGAAACAAAGGAAGCCATGACTGAAGTTTTAAACAGCCCTAAGATATCAGGGAAACCCGTGTTAGTGTAAGTAATGTTTATAAATGTTTTGTTCGTAATCTGAAATGTAGATTTTGACCATTTTGACCTTCAGTATACCTTCTGATGAAGTGTATGTGTATAGTGTAAATATAATGTACAATAACAGTATATTTTAGCATTAAACAATATTGCAACTAGTTGTATGGTTTTTCTGAAGTATTTGCTTATAATAATTAACAGAGCCTTTTCTTTTTTTCCTTTCTTGTTTCCTGCTTTCCCTCTTGAAGTGTATGTGGTTTCACATTAACTGCATCTGACTTCCTAGTCTTTTTCAGGGATATTTCTTTATCTTCTCTTTCAGTATTCATAAAAATACATTGAATTTTTAAATTATTTTCTTAACTCTTGAAAATTTAAGTAATATTTCAAATGATATGGTAGGTTAAAGGCTGCGCAAATCTGAAATTACAACTTCTTGTAAGAATGTTGTTACTAAAGGCTGTGGGGAGACCTCATTGCAGCTTTCCAGTGTTTAAAGGAAGTTCACAAACATGAGGGAAATCAACATTTTACAAGGGTTGATAGTGAAAGGACAAGGGGAAATGGTTTTAAACTGAAGGAAGAGAGATTTAGATGAGGTGTCAGTGGGAAGTTTTTTACTGAGAGAGTGGTGAGGTGCTGAAACAGGCTGCCCAGAGAGACTGTGGATGCTCTGTCCCTGGAGGTGTTTAAAGCAAGATTAAATGGGGCCCTGGGCAATCTGTTGTAGCACTTGATCTAGCGTCTGGTAACCGTGCATGTGGCAGGGAACTTGATGATCCTTGAAGTCCTTTCCAACCCAAGCCATTCTATAATTCTATTTTGACCTACATCCATTCCATAAATTGTAAACGATTGTTTATATTCTGCAATGCCAGTAAAGATTCAGTAATTAATATCTTGTTCACCTAACACGTGGTGCTGCTGATGATGCATGATCAGTAATATCTCATTAAAGAAAACTTATTTCGTTAGTATTTGGTATTTGCTTTTGCTTTGGTGTGTGTTTTAAGTTTAATTGGTGGGAAATTTTGTTTGAAGTTTCAAAAGGTCTAGATATTCTTTCACAAAATAGAGAAAAAGTCATAAATTTATCTCCTTAAAAACTATCTTTTGTGATACACTGGAAGTAATATTTTGTTAAATTCAGCAATGAAAAAAATGGTAACAAACACAATTTTCATAGCTTATTTTGTAAGTTTAAAGTTGAAAATGGTTTCTCAGAACAGTATCTTTGTTGGGTGTAATTGTACGTTTCTGTTGTATTATAAATAATCTATGCTTAAAGCTGAAAAGAGAGGCCTTCCAAGGAGTAGTGATATTCTGGTGGTTTGAGAGTGAAGCTTTTTTATCTGTTTTGATGAAATGGATTACAGTTAAGAAAGCTAATTGTATGTTGAAAAACAGTTTAGATTTTAACTACCATTTCTGTGTTAATAGATGGAGAAGGCAAAATAAGCTATGAAAATTGTGTTTGTTACCATTTTAATGCAACTAGTTTAACTTAAATCTGTTCTTCTAAAAATGAGCAGCTGACAACTGTGCAGTGTTTCAAAACACATATAACTTTTTATTTTTATTTTTTTCATATAAATCTCTGCCCTAATCCTGTGATAGAGTTTACGTGGGTGTTTATTTTAACATCCACAGAGCTCACGCACTTCCTTGGTATTTAGTCCTGGTTCCAATCCTTGTCATTGGCTAATCAGGAGACAGTGTGTGTTAATTGAGCCTAATTGTTACTAAACTAAGTTTATTGATGTTATTTCCTTCTAATTGACTCTCTGCAGTCTTTGAGCAGAACTTGCTTGTGCAGTATCTTAGTTTTGTGAAGGGATTCATTAGTTCTTCAACTATTTCTTCAGCTTTAACTGTGGTGCGCTTAAGTGGTTAATCAGTCTTTTATGTATATGGAAATCGAGCAGATACATTTTTAGGCACCTTATACTGTTTTTCTAAGGAAGATTTACATTCAGCAAAAATAGAGGAAAAACTGCTTGCTTATTTTAATGAAGTTACGGGAGTTTACCATCTTAGTTATCCAAATCTCATTGCGAAGTATAATTTTAAATTGATTTAAGTATACAATATCCCACCACTACATAATAGGGAGGTGCAGAGAAAATGGGGCACAGTTCTTCTTAGACAGGTGGCGGTATGTAGTCTTGATAACCAAACAAGAAGCCAGAAAAGTTTATGCATCAGTTTTTTGATTGTTACTGGGATTGCCTGCTTTGTGTTACTTTTATTTGTACTTTATTTGTATTTTGGGAGGAAAAAATGAAACTTGAACCAACTAAATATGAGCACTTGTACAAACAAGAACAACAATAACAAAAAACAAAACAAAACAAAACAAAAAAAAAAAAAAAAAAAAAAAAAAACAAACCAATCCAAACAACAACAAAAACCAGCAATTGAAAGAATACTGATTATTTTATAACAGGTAATTCAACTGGTCTTGTGAATCCTGAGATTTACAATAATTTTGATGTTTCCCAAAAGCACATATGGCATGATTGGTACATTGTTTTGTTGATGCTTCTTATGAGTGGAAAAACAAGGAAGTGTTATTTGTCTCCTTTGATCTTTTCCTCTAGTGTATGTGTTTCAATGGAAATCATAAAAATTTAGGCACAGATGAAGATCTCATTCCAGTCTTTGAACTCAGTTTGGAAAAACAGGTGCAATTTTTTCCTCAGTGGAAGTGTGGAAAGGGAAAAGAGAAGAAAAATGAAGCAATGAAAGAATCCTGGGGTTGGTTGATAGGTTCAGTTTCCTGCATAAGAGCTGCTGCTTTGTTACTTGCAGCATGGGCAACACCAGCAGCATATTACTTTGCAAGGGTTTCTTTTTCGATACCTGACTGCAAGTCCAAATTTTTCTCTAGATATTTGGGTGTATTCTTGAGTGTTGTTCATACTGATTTCAATGTTATTGATCATCTCCCCCTGCTCTTCTACCAGAACTGATATCTGGATGAAAAGGTCCTTCAAGTCTTTGATCTGACTCTCTAGGCTGATTAGTTCTTTGTGTCTCTGTTCAATCTCTGAAAGCTGAGCTTTAGTAATTTTGGCTTCGGTGAGTAGATTTTCGTTGAAAATCTCCCATTTTCCTTGTTGGAACATATCATTGACTTCGTCCTCAGATACCTCTTTACCAGCTACTTCAAGCTGACGAACAATAAATCTTCTGCATTTCTCTTGTTTGGCTGTTATAGCTTCATTGTATGAAAGCATAGCATTTAGGTAACACCGGGACAGGAAAGTGTGCTGGGAAGCTAGAATTCTTACTATAGCACGTGATAACCCATATTCACTTTCAACTTTTTTCACTGTTTTCGACAGTTCATCCAAACCTTTTCGTATATGCTCTGCTTGAATTTTTATTTCTCTTGCTGTGTTAGATTCCTTTTTAAGAACACTGAACCTTCTCATTGAAGATACTAGACTTTTTTGTTGTTGACTGAATTTTTGAACTTCCTCCACCAAATTATTGATCTCGTTCTGAAGCTTCTGGATTTCATGGAAGTGCCTTTCGGTTATAGGCTCCCTTTCATAAATAATGGCCTGCTGTTCAAACTCTTCCTGCTCATCTCGTACAGGTGGACAGTTATTTTCTCCAGCCATCTGTAGTTCTTTGGCTCGGAGCTTAAGCTCCTGAAGGCGATCTCTCATGATTCTTGAGCTCAGCTTTTTTCTTTGTTCTTTACCTCTCTTGCAACTCAGGGAGTTAGCTCTTTTAGTTTCTTTTAGCTTGTTTTTCTGTAATCAAAGTGTAAAGACAATCCATGTTAGCAGTGGTCTATAGGCATTAAAAGTAGTTTTGGAACTCAGCAACTTCACTTTGTACGGTAGTAAAATTAGCAGGTGAGTGTTTTGAGTTCAAGGAAGGTGATGTAAGAACAATCTCCCCTTTAACCCAGTTTCTGTAGGGCTTAATCAAAACCTAAAGTTTTTAATTTATCTTCAGATGTGCACAGTTAAGTCTTCCCTTGGCTTTTTTGTTATCTTTTGCGTTTCCATAGACAGTAATTTGTAGTCCAATCCAATTTTTATGGTAGATTATGGCTTATTATCTAGAACTTAAAATAACTAAGAACATGGCATGGGGGGGGGAGTGGTGGATGGGGGGACTTTGTGAAGGAAGAGATGAGAAACTCAAATTCTTGTTTTATCATAATTCTTTATTTGATGAAGGAAAATGAATAACTTTAAATCTTTTTGGAAATACTAGAAAATTTTCATCTTCAGTTGAAAGCAAGCACTTTGGCCTTTGAGACAATCTGCCTAGGGGTCAGAATTTTGGCTTGAATATACGTTTTAAGCTCTTAGTTCAGCCACACAAATTTTTTTCTCCGTTTTTTCCTTGACTTCCCTTATCTGTCGAGTTAAAGTGATGATTACTGAACTACAGCAAGCAAGAACTTGTAGTTCAGTATGAAAATACTAAATAGAAGTGAATTCAGTATAATTAACATCAGGTATTGAAGATTTTATAAGCTTCTTTGGATTTCTGTCACTTTACATTGCCATTTGTGAACTTAATACAATTTTTACTGACATATTTATACAACATATTAGCACACAATTCAGTAGTGTTTCTTATTTAATAGAAAGTAGATTTAGTTATGTTTTCTACCTTAACTGTTGTGCATGCTTCACTGGAGATATTTAAACTCACTCTGAGAATTATATTAACAGAGATCTGTTAATGTGATGCTGGACTTTTTTAGTGGGAATGATTTTCTAGCAAATCTGAGAAACGTACCTTTCATATGGCTTTGGGCATAGCTTTCAGCCTGGCCTCTGCGGTCAGTCTAAATTTCCCTGTTTGATTTTGAACGTAGGAAAGTATTTCAAGGATTTGCTTGAAGACATCTTCCATTTAAAAAAAAAAAAAAAAAAAAAAATTAAAAACAAAATCTTAAAAATTGGCAGCTTTTTGCAGTTGGTTTATGGCCACAATAAAATATGTATATATTTTTAAATGACCTCTGTTGAATGTGTGCTTATCTTCTTGAATGCAGCAATATCCATGGAGAGGTATCTATAACCTGTAATGCACACAGATGAACCATTAACTAAGAAGCCCCAAAAAACAAGAGTGATAAGCATTAGTATTTCTGAATGCAAATATTTCTTCTTTAAGTTCAGATAAAGAAAGAACCTTTTAATGCCACAAGGAATAAGAGCTTGGAAAGGGCTGTTTGTGGGTGTTTATGTGGGATGGCATGCTTCTGGGATATAGTGCTCTGTACCACATACTGGGGATTGGACCAAAAAATCTGTAACTTAGACACACACAATGTGAATGTTGTGGGCGTTTCTTCCTATGAGTGCCATTAAATTGTTTTTGAAGAGTATTACAGCTCATTTGTTTAAGTTTGCAAGACCTTTTGTCTATTTTCAAATATTTCCTTTCTTTATGAGATCTCTGTGCAGGTAAATAAGTCGTTTGGAACACTGTGGATGATATGGACCTTTAAGGGAATATTTAAAATGACTAAAACAGCTCTTTCATCAAAGTACTTTTTCACTGAAACATTTCTGAAGATTTAACTTGGCTTTTCAAAATTCATATACTGAAGGGCATTTGGTAGTAAGATGCTTATGTTGCACATTTTCATTACATGGAGCATAACCCCTACACACTAGCAGGCAACTTCTAGAAGTCTTTGAATCATATTAATGAACCTGAGTTTATGGAATTAGTGCACACACTCTGCACCTTCTTGCATATCTACTGCATAGTTTGTCTTTTTGGTAGGATTATTTTTGTTATTGTTGTTATGGCTGTTTTAGGGCTGCTATTTTTCATTGTTTGTTTGTTGTCCTCTGCTCTGTAAACAAAAGGGATGCTCCATTCTGCAGAAGTCAAAAGTATCAGTTGTTGCTGCTTTGCAATTGATTGGCACTGGGTTTTACTTCTTATTTTTCAAGTTTTTTGTATAAATCTAATAAATAGTTTGTGATTAGCTTGCAAACTGTTCAGTGACTCTCAGTTACTCAGAGCAAGAATTAGTTACATGAGATACCTCTGATTTGACAGTGCTGAGGGTGTTACTTTGTTACATGTTACTTCCACATGTTACTGAGGGTGAATCACCTCTCTTAGGTATTTGTTGATTTCTTTAGGTAGACTCCACAAATTTGGTGTGTATGCATATGTTTAATACTATGTAATTCAACAGTTTTCTTTCTTTAATTAAAAGAAAGTTTCCTTTGAGTATATAATCTTTTTTAATTACAGGGATGAAAGTATTTTCTTAAACTTCCCATGAATGTTTTTCTTGAAATAAAATCAAGAACTGAAAATCTGTTAAAAGTGAAGTGTTCAGGACTAGAAGACTATTAAATTTTTACTTAGGGTCTTCTGGTCAAGTCAAATGTGTTTCTTTCATGGGTTTATTCAGGCGTGAATGTTAAACTGTGCAGTAGTATCTTTTAGCTGGTTTTGAGAGGTTTCAGGATAGTCTTCTAAGTGACTGTGTTTTATAGATGCATATTGTCTGAAATCCCAATTCTAGAGAATCTTTTTTGGTAAGCAAATGCATTATTTCTTTCCAGTATCCGAAAGAGTGCATTTTGTAATAGCTACAAGGAATCAATCTAGTAACCTGTCAATATGCAAACAATTTTGTTACATTAGAATAACTTCATATAATAGTTCTGTGGTTTCTCTGATCCCTTACCCATATTTAAGGTCCCTAAATATTTTTTTTTCATTATCTAAGTCATGGAGCTGTACATTGTGAACATATTTTCCATAGATTTATGCATTGCTATCTACAGGAAGATTAGCTTAAAAAAAAAACTTTAAACGTACAGACATCAATTGTAAGAAACAATGCTGATGTTGTACCGTAGTACAGATTTCCCTTACTGCTTTTTTAATTGGTTTCCCTTAAAACCCTCAACTCCACCCCCCACTTCTATGATTTCAGATCCAAACATAATGTTTATTCATTTGCTGCAAGAGAATAATTAAAAAAAAAGAAAAACAAACAAAAAAAGAACTGGTAGATAGTGAAAGTTACCATATTGTACTGAGAGTTAACAGGCAAACTTCCAAGTAATTTTGTGGAAAATGCTACTTCAGGGTGGAGAAAAATACAACATGTATTTATTTTATTACAGTAATTCCTTAGTGTTGCTTAACTAGTGGTATTTCCCACAGCAAAAAGAAGCAGTTTCTTTAAGGTTAACATTCTTTTGAAATGTTTCAGAACTGCTTGGCACCACCATGACTGCTGTGGGGAAAGTTCAGCGTGGGGCATGTGAAAGAACAAGGCTGTAGAGAATTGACCTGAAAATCTTGTTTTAGTACAGCCTAACGCATTTGTTGACCCATGTTAATTTAACATGGCTTGGCAATCCTATGATCAAAAGCAAGTTTTAATGGCACCATTAATGCTTATGTGAGGTGGCAAGACTTTATTGTATCTAAGGAAATTCAAGTAATTACTGGAAAGCTGTAATACATGCATACGGTCATCCAGTTGTTCCATCAGAACACAGCACAATTTCTCAAAAGGACAGTTACGGATTTTTCTTATGTTCAATTTGCTGTGGCTTTGAAGTGAGTTGATCAGAGGACCATGAGAACTAGGTTTGCTGTTCAATTTGTGTATCTATTAACAATTATTAATCTACTTTTTGATGGTTTGGGTTCACTGATCTCAAAATATTTGAATTCCTTGAGGGAGAGAAGAAACTAAAAAGCAGCAGAATTGCATGACTGTTAGGGGGCTCTTTGCAAAGTATGAATCATATAGTTATCCACAAAAGGAACAGTTTCTTCTCAAATCTCAGACATAAGAAGAAGTAAGCAGAAAACACTTCAAGCAGCTAATTTTTTTTTTTTTTTTTTTTTTTTTTTTTTTTTGTCTTGTTTATTGAACTCACTAGGGAGTGGAATGTAAGCAATGGAACCCTACTTTCGTATCCTACCTCCTATTTGGATTGCCTTCAAAACCCGCCTCTGAACTTGCTTGCCAGTAAATGTGGCTGATTGTATTGCAACTGAAACTCATGCTGGTTTAAAATAAACAAGGATGTCTTCATGACATAGATAACCTTGGAAATTGTTGGCTTGACTATTTGAGTGTTTCCTAACTAACTTGGTTCATATAGGGAGTCCTTTGTGTTGTTGTCCTTTGTGTTGGATTGTATGTATAGGTGTGCATCCTGCTGTTCTTTCGGTTGAGATGAAAGACTTACTGAAGTTTTTGCCAACACAGGGAGAATGTGCCAGCCCTTTTAGAGTTAAGGGAATTCATAGATGGAAATCTCTTGAGTGACTAAGTCCCCTGCATTCAGAATACAGACTGGTTCCAGCTTTCTCTGCCGAGTTTAAACCAATTCTTCATGTTTCGAACTATTTCAAAAGGATCTGATGTTTTCAAACCCATTCAAACCCATTTTTAATCTGATATTTAACACTAGGATTTCTTTCTTTAGAGTATTGATGTATGTCAATAACCTTATTTCTACCTTTTCTGGAAATAATGCCGCCCCACAGTAATGCTGAGGGCAAATCAAGCACAGCTGGTCAGACAGTAGTTTGAAGGAATTATGTCCTTCAGTGAATGAGCATTGTGAACCTTGATACTGTCTTCATCTTTCATGTGAGTATTACCTCATCTTCTTGGATCATGGAAACCAGTCTGAAGCTGGAATAATATTAATTCCTGGGAGCTGGACAGAGAGCAATAGCAACAGTGATGAGTAAAGGTTTTTACTAATTAAACATCCTGTGATCTTCTACATCAACTAGACTTCTTTCCCATTTATCATGAGGCCGTTGTCCTGCCACAGATATGCTACCAGGTTTGCCTTTTTAGTCATTTGCACAAAGGTTAATTTGACTTGAGAGTGAGTGTTTCAGGGGAAGAAGACTTGTGATGTTTGTAGCCAGATTCGTTTAACATTCTTAGGTGCTCCACGTTTTGATTAAATTTCACTTTCAGAATAGTGGAGTTTTTATGTGATCCTTATATATTTAAAAATTCTATATAGTGCTCCCAGTTTGACAAATCATTTAAGTAGATGCACAGATCTGAGCACGTGGTTAAACCTCCCCAGAAGAGCTCTCTGTTTCCCAATACTGTATGTCATTTTCGCTCTGAGAAGCTGAGACTGGACTTCGGGCAGCATAAGCTCAAGTCTAATTGAAGATAGTGGGCTTTGATCATGTGCTTAAAATTAAACAGGTCTTTAGGTGTTTCCCTAATAACAAGTGGTCTCACAGTTTTATTGTGTAGAATTATTTTATATTAACAGTGTCCTTGAAAGGCACTTTTCCCTTAATACTCTGTGAGAGCGCTTGCTAAGTTCTTGCTGACAAACCATGTTACTGCTGTAAGCAGTTCAGGTGAGATGCTGTCATAACCATGGTGTTTTGCAAGCAATGTGAATAGGCATGCTTCTGAATGATTTAATCAACTCATCAGGGTGTCATCTGGAGAGGAACAAATGCTGAGCTTGCTTTGCAGGTGTGGGAGCAATAAGATCCTCTGTATTTTCTGCTGAAAGTTTTTCACCTCTGCAGATGTGCAGCTGCTGAAGTTCCTTGCCAAAAGGCAGCCTAAGTTACAGAGGTGGGGAATGTGTGCACATCTGTTTGCGGAGGAGAGGTTTGTTTCTTCTGTCCTGGGGGATTATGTTCTCATGATACATATCACCAATTTTCATGGAGAAAAGTGCTGAATTTCACAGGGCACCATAAGGGCACTTTGTAAATAAGAATTCACTTGCTAATGTCAGCCAAGCACCATGTTTCTAAGTTAGAAAGGAAAGAATTCTCACTATTTCAGACTGTTGGAGGTTTGTATTTTAAAACATCAAGCTTCTCTTAAGACAGGTGTGTATTTCACATACTGATACCTATTTTAGCTGCTAAGCACGCTGTGAATATAAGCTTTGTTTCCTTTTAGGTAGGCATTGTGTCTTGGATCGTCCAGATCCAAGTGGTAAAGAGAAGTAAATACCTCTTACTGAAATTGAGGAGGTTGTTTTCTCCAACACACGCAGCACTTTGGCTTCTGGTCAAAATCACACCTGGAGGCACCATCTTCAGTCTACAGAAGTCACTGGGATCTTTTCCATGAATTAAGCGAGCCAGGGACCAGACTGTGATTGAGAATCTGTTTTTCCTTGCCTTTATGCGTTAGACTATATACGTAGTAATTCGTGGTCTAATTCCACAAGTGTCCTGAAAAGAGGTGTGTGAAGTGTTGAGTTTTTTCCAGGTCATGTAAGAAAGCCTGATCCTGCTATCTGACGTTGTTCAGCAATCTCAAACTCGGAGAAAGGTTTCCTACTGGGAAATCAACACACAATTACTTAGTTTGGATTGGATTTCTCTTTCCCAGTATTCCTTTGACTGACTCCGACTTGAGGTTTTGCCTTGGTATTAACTCTCACATAAACAAATAGTCCTGTACTTTTCTTGATGAAAGATATTGACACTTAACTGTGCTAAAGTTTGCTCCTTTGGTGTTGTCTTGTTATGCAGTAGGAAACGTTTATTGAAGGATAATTTAGTATATACAAATTCAGTGTAAAACACAAGATCTCTCTGTTAAATTCCTAAATTTCTCCATTAAACTCCCACTTGAGTGTTTAAGGGAAAACCAGGTTTGTGTCTAAAAGCCACAAATTTCAAAAAGTGCTGTTAGAATTTTGAGGTTACTTTTAAATAACTTATTCTGGTATGTAATATATTGCTTCATGTCCCACTTGCTTAACGCTTAACTTGGATGGGGCAATTTATTTCTTTTTTTCATCTGAAGGAATCTGGAAGCACTGTCAGAAACAGAGGACTTGCCTTACAGAAGTGATGAAATACTACAGCTGGCAATCACTGTAGGAATAGAAATTCCAGCTTTCCTGTTCTTCATACCCAATTACTCACATTTGTACTCCCTCTGCTAATTTATGCTCAAGGCAACCTTCCACTCAGCATAGCCTAGAACATTGTTAGCATCCATGTCAGACTTCTTCTTCACTGGTTGGAGAAGTTGGGTTACAACAGCTAAGAGCAGGAGGTTGACTTCAGTAATGGTAATAGGAAACAAGCATTAGCTTGCTAAACTGCAGCAGCAAATTGTTGACTAAGTTTAGAAACAGCTCTGAGTGCTCTGACATAAACAAATGTGAAGAGCATCAGTGAGATCTGTCGGCGTTTCCTGCCATTCCTCAGACATAAATGTTGCTGCATTTGAGTTACTGAAGCATTATTCAGAACCATAATCACAAGCTGTAGGCCTTTAAAAGATACTGTGTAGTCAGGGAGATGATACAGCTGTGGTAATTCAGTCGAATTCATGTGGCACTGTGCCTTTTCTATGTACAGTAAAAAAGTTATGTAATAGTGAAAGCATAGCCAAAGAACAGATAAGGCTGCAGAATGATTTTGGGCAGAAGGTGGATAGGGGTAAGGAAGGGAACAGGATAGTCTACAGAAGAGAAAAAGTCAGGGTCAGTTTTGCAGTACATTTTACAGTACATAAGCTGTACTTAGAGCTTAAGGATTATTGACCAGCTTTCATTAGCATACTATATTTGGCCAGGAGAGGGGAGTAGGAATGCGCATGCTGCATTTCAGTTTGGTCATGCTGACAAGCCTCATCTCCTAGGAAGGCTTTGCTCTCCATCCCCCCTCTCCCAGTGCACACACATAGTTGTTATTCAGATTCACTGGTGATTCAGTTTGTATTTGTTCTGGTAGTCATCTTCTTATATATTATTGACAGGTTTAGGAGTACAATTTTCACATCTTTGTCAAATATTTTAAGGGTACTGCAGGAGTATTGGCGTTTTGATAATTTTAATGTGTTGTTCACCAGAGATGAGTCTCTCCAAAGTGATGGCTTATGTGGATGGGAAGCCTTTACAATGACAGGTACAGGCCTTTACAATGACAGGTTTGTTCAAGATCCTGAGTGGAAGAAGTAAAGCAAAAAGTAGGATTGCTATCCTGGACTTTAGGAAAGCCAACTTCGATCTCTTTCGGGGCCTACTTGGAGCTGTCTCATGGGCTAGGGTGTTGGAAGGCAAGGGGGCCTGTGAGAGCTGGTCGGCATTTAAGCAGCTCTTCTTCCAAGCTCAGGATCGGTGCGTCCCTGTAAGGAAGAAATCGGGAAAGGGGGGTAGGAGACCTGTGTGGATGAGCAAGGAGCTCGTGCACAAACTCAAAGGAAAGAAGAAGGCCCATGAAATGTGGAAAAAGGGTCTGACTACTTGGGAAGAATACAGGAATGTTGTCAGGGTCTGCAGGGATGCGACAAGGAAGGCTAAAGCCCGCCTGGAATTAAATCTGGCAAAGGGGATAAAGGATAATAAAAAAGGTTTTTTCAAGTACGTTAACAGTAAAAGGAAGACTAGGGAGAATGTGGCTCCCCTGCTAAGTGACAGGGGTGTTCTGGTAACGGGGGATGCTGAGAAGGCGGAGATACTGAATGCCTTCTTTGCTTCTGTCTTCAGTGGAAAAGCTCCCCCTCGGGAATCTGAGACCCTGGAGATTAGTGAGAGGATCTGGGGAATAGAAGACCCCCCTTCTGTCAGGGAAGAGGTGGTCCGGGAGCGCCTAGGCAACATCAATGTTCAGAAATCCATGGGACCCGATGGGATTCATCCACGGGTGCTGAAGGAGCTGGCAGAGGTGATTGCTGAACCGCTTTCTGTCATCTTTGAGAAGTCTTGGAAGACAGGGATGGTGCCTGAAGACTGGAAGATAGCCAGCGTCACCCCGGTCTTCAAAAAAGGCAAGAAGGAAGACCCAGGCAATTATAGGCCAGTCAGCCTCACCTCTGTCCCTGGAAAGGTGATGGAACAGCTTGTACTGGATGTCATCTCCAGACAACTGGAAGAAGAGGAGGTTATCAGGAGTAGTCAGCACGGGTTCACAAGGGGGAGGTCGTGCTTGACCAACCTGGTAGCCTTCTATGATGTTGTCTCTGGCTGGGTGGATAGGGGGAGAGCAGTGGATGTAGTCTACCTTGATTTCAGCAAGGCATTTGATACTGTCCCCCACGACGTCCTTATAACAAAGCTGAGGAAGTGTGGGATAGATGAGTGGACAGTGAGGTGGGTTGAGAACTGGCTGACTGGCAGAGCACAGAGGGTCGTTGTTGGTGGTGCAGAGTCCGGTTGGAGGCCTGTAACCAGCGGTGTTCCTCAGGGGTCTGTGCTGGGTCCGGTCTTGTTCAACATCTTCATCAATGACCTTGATGAGGGGATAATGGCCACCCTCAGCAAGTTTGCCGATGATATGAAGTTGGGAGGATTGGCTGACACGCCTGAAGGCTGTGCTGCCATTCAGCAAGACTTGGATAGGCTGGAGAGCTGGGCAGAAAGAAACCGGATGAGGTTTAACAAAAGCAAGTGTAGAGTCTTGCATCTGGGGAGGAATAATTGCATGCACCAGTACAGGTTGGGGGATGACCTGCTGGAGGGGAGCTCTGCGGAAAGGGACCTGGGTGTCCTGGTGGACGACAGGTTGGCCATGAGCCAGCAGTGTGCCCTTGTGGCCAAAAAGGCCAATGGCTTACTGGGGTGCATTAAAAAGAGCGTGGCCAGCAGGTCAAAGGAGGTGATCCTCCCCCTCTACTCTGCCCTGGTAAGACCTCATCTGGAGTACTGCGTCCAGTTCTGGGCTCCCCAGTACAAAAAAGACAGGGATCTCTTGGAAAGAGTCCAGCGAAGGGCCACGAAGATGGTGAAGGGCCTGGAGCATCTCCCCTATGAGGAAAGGCTGAGTGAACTGGGTCTGTTCAGCCTTGAGAAAAGGAGACTGAGAGGGGACCTGATCCAGGTCTATAAATATCTAAGGTGTGGGGGGCAGAATGGCGAGGCCGGACTCTTTTCAGTGGTGAGTGGAGACAGGACAAGGGTAAACGGCCAGAAACTGCAGCATAGGAAGTTCCGCACAATCATGCGCAAGAACTTCTTTACAGTGAGGGTGACGGAGCACTGGAACAGGCTGCCCAGGGAGGTGGTGGAGTCTCCTTCTCTGGAGATGTTCAAGACCTGCCTGGATGCCTACCTGTGCTACCTGCTGTAGGGAACCTGCTTTGGCAGGGGGGTTGGACTCGATGATCTCTGGAGGTCCCTTCCAACCCCTACAATTCTGTGATTCTGTGATCTACACCCTGCCTAGGAGAACAGTAGATCCTGAGAAGTGGGCTACTATTATCCATTATTAATTTGTTTTGATGATAAAGTATGCCTTAAATTCTTATCAAAGATCACATCATTACCTCTGCTGAAACAGCTTTAAAAAGCAAAACCGAAACAAACCTGCAATAAAAATAAGGGTTGATTTATTTTTCTGTCCTTTAGTTATGATACAATGAAGGGCACTAGGTAGAAGACACTTGCAAGCAACGTATATCCCAAAGGAATTTCAGCTAAAAGTAATTTTTTATTTAATACATTTCTAGGCTGCAGTGAAGTTGCATCTCTGTTATATTGTGCAAAAAAAAAAACAAACCTGTGTAACTGTTCTTTTTGACAGCATTGGCTTTGAGTCATGTTCAGAGTCATGCTCTGGTCTGGAACCTCATTGCTGTTTTGAGTGTCTTAGCAATTCAATAAAAAAATTACTGAAGTATTTATGTCATTTAAACTTAATATTAACTCTTAATAGTTTCTGGGAAAGACTGAGGTTTTGAATCGAAATTTAAGCTTTCTGAAAAAGTTGTGCTTTCATTTATTCTCTCAAGAAAAGAAATAATATGTGCTCTAGAATCTTGTGTTATTACTCCAAGATACGTTTTAAGCAACTGAAGTAAGGAAATTTGTTGCAGATTAAATTTATTTTCTCCTTTTTTCAAAATAAAAAAGTTTCTTTTAGCTTAATTGTCTTGTAAAAACACATGCTTAAAGCAAGGATGAAAGTGTCCTCTTAAATCATCATGTTTTAAGATGATAATTCCTTGGAAAAGCATACTTAAGACTAGTTGTAAGTTCAAGTTTCTGTTTGTGGGCAGCATGGTTGTTATTCAACAAGAAAACAGTAAAGGCGGAGAGTTTGCCTTGGGTATAGGCCTAAAAATGCATACCATTTGTATTTGCAAGGTAGGTAAGTACTATCAAAGTATATCATATGACAGTGCAAAATCAATTGCATTTTCAATGCAGGGGACTTGAATGAGATCCCTATCAATATTTTTAAGAACTGCTAACATGCGAAGGCTGTTTGTATAATTAGTAACATGTTGTATCATCACAGCCCACTATGTGATGTGATGTTGAGGAAATAGAATCTTGTTTCTTGAGAAAATATCCCATACTAGCACTGCCAGAAGACAACTGGGCAAACCCAAAACGACCCATGTGAAGGAGAATAGAAATGGTACATTTGAAGCTATGTAGCTTGGGAGTTCTCTAGTTGATGTGAAAGGGAGAAACACAGATACTAAATAAAAATGTTTGATTCAAATATAACAAAACAGGTCTGAGTATTAAGGGGATTTGCACAACAAAATTTCATGGGTGAAAATGATTCAGAGATTGCTGGAAGAGTGTCATTAAGCTGTGCTGCTGGAGTGAGCACTTCAAGGGAGAGGTAAGGGCAGAAAATAGATTTTTAGTTATTTTAATTTAGATGTTCTTGGCCAGAAATCTGTAACACACTCAAGATGCTGGAGATACACTGCTTTTAGGGCAGTTCTGTGGTGTTGCATATGGGAAAAGCATACTAACAGAGAAGATGATAGGCAAATAATAGAAGTATGAACTTTGGCATCAGTAGGTATGGGAGAATATGGTAAGTTTTGAATCATCTGTTTTAGAAGATTTTGTACTTTCAAAGTCTCTACAGCTGCCAGTGTTCTTCCGTATCAGTTACAGAGATGTGGTGATGTTACTATTTCTATGAAATATGTGATTCAGTGATGCATAATGAATCAGTGGCAAAGCTGGGTTTGTACTTTGGAGTTCTGTAACCTGTTCTGAATTGCCTGTAGGAGATTTGAGGATAGCGATCTGTCATTATTTCCATGTGTACAGACAGTGATTCTCAGGCTGTCCACTGAAACTGTGGGTATTGGAAGGTGTTATGGTCATGCCTTTGCACTGGCATAAGTCACACTTGCAGGTGCAGCATACATCACTGAGTGTTATACCCTCTAGTTGGTAAAGGACTGGAATATCTCGTATTTAAAACTGAAGAACTTATTTAATGTGTTTATGATGTTTCGTGTACTAAAGAATTACTGAAAGTAGTGCTCTTTAGGAAACTTCAAAAACAACAACAACAAAATCACTTAGATTCCTGGTTTTGTTTTTCTTTCAGACAAGAATAATGCTAGTAATCAGCACTTTCACTTGTTTAGCTGGTATGAACATGGTGGTCACCTACAAGTCATAGAAATCCAGAAAGAAGACTATAAATTCCTCTACCAAAAGTTACATAATGAGGCTTTAGATATTTATATATCGTAAGGTAGAATTTGAAAGTAAATTAACAGAAGACAAGGCTGAAGCAGGATGAAGGACAACTGAAATCATTTCCATTTAATAGAGCATATATTTTTAACTCTAGTTTTCTCTAGAACTCTGTTAGTATAAATCTATTTCCAGATTCTCTTTTATCCTGATAGTAGAGTTGCAGGAGCAAAATTCATAGTCCCACTTAGTTTTCATTCTCATTTCATCTATCATGTCATATGGCTAAGTACTGCAGCCTTGCAACTCATCTGTAATAAATGTAAGGATTTCTAGGGAAGGCAGAAACCACAATGTATCTTACAGGCAGTTTCCATAAAGAAACTTCATTATTTGTCTTGGTGTCTATTATTAAGGTGAAATACATGAAAAGTATATGAAAATAATACATATTTTCAGGGATTTTTTTTAAATTCTTACACAAAAACATAGCAGCATAAGTTACTGCTTTTGCAGTTAAGCACCTGGAAGTTAAATACGGTGTTCTGGTTATAATCTCAGATCTCTTTGTGTAAAGCCCATTTGAGTAGTAGGTTGGAATAAACAGATAGTGAAGAAGTGTGTTGGAGAAATACACTTTTGGTAAATGAGAATAGGATTCAGGTATGAGGTAGGAATGTGGCTGCTTACCTAAAGTGAAACAAATGATAACTGACATTCTTTTAACCACTTCAAAAGGTAGTATGAGAATGGGATTGCTCTAGAGTTGCCTAAAGATACTATAAACAGGATGAGTTTAGAATCTTACATTTAAATAAAATAATAGTTAGAAGTGTCCTGGAGGAGCTAGTTAAGGAAAAAGGTGAATTAGAGAAATTGATCTCCCTGCAGTTACATGTACACAAACTCTTTCTTAATTGATGTTTGTAAGCAGATGGTCTTGGAGCGTCTCATCACTAGTTTTTCATTATATCTTACCCTAATATTCAAAGTGTTGTTCTATGTAACATTAGAAGGCATAAAAAGCAAACTAGGGAAATTAAATATTCTGTGTTTTTGAGGAAGACCCTAGTGTCAATCAGTAAAAAGTTACCAATGATTTTCCAACTCTTATCAACAATCCAGAAAGTGCCTAATGCTAAGGCAGCTCCTTGGAGTGCCAAAGAATGTAGCTTAAGATTTGCTAAGAGCCACATTTGGACTGTTTGTATAGTTAAAAGCTGTTAAATGCAATCTGCAAAAAGTCTACACAAAGAAGGGAGAGCAGGGAGTTCCTCTCAGTCCCGGTGGGAGGCCTGAAACTATTTGCTGGTTCTCCTATATGTGTGCTTGTTGAATTAGCAGTAAGTTTGTTTTTCTTGAAAAGCTAATGAACTGCAAATAATTGAAGGGCAAAAACTATCTGAAACACTCACATCTTTCTGTCTTTCGATCAAGAGTTTGAGCTGCATGGTCAGTAACATGAGGAAAACAAAGAAACTAATAAATCTTTTCTTCATATAACTGCACAGGCCTCAGTTTTCTATTGTCATGCTAGTAATTGCTGTCCACAGGACTGTCTAAGGGGGAAAAAAAATGGATGAGATGAAATGCTGAAGAAAATATGTGGAATATCATTTCTAAAAGCTCAACCGTGGGTGGAAAAATATGGCTTTGTTCTTTCTTGTTTAGACTGCTGCGCAGTTGAAAGCTTCTCCTTCTTGCCTTTGAATTCTGAGGAACGGTGGCTCAGTCATTCTCAAAGCTATGGCTTCTTGAAGTAACCTTCAAGCCTAGTATTCCTGATCTTAGATCAATCATTCTTTTAAAGATACATTTTCCTGAAGTTACTTCTACTCAAGATTGACAATTTTGATACTGCAGTATTTTGACCAAAGTACCCTGGAGGTATACTGTGCTCTGTTATATTTTTTATGGCCAACATGCAGATTTGACCAAACTTCTCGAGTCTATGATAACTGGCTAAACCCAAAAGCAGTATGTATAAGCTACTTTCACATATTACTTCTAACGGCCTGCCTGTACACTGTTTAGTTTTCAGTGTTCTTACTGTATGGTAATCCAGAACCAAATGCACAAGTTGTAAAGCAAATGTATTTAAAACAAAAAGTCCAAGCCTGCAAACCAAGAAAATAAACACATCTAGGCACTCATACAGAATACCTTCTGTGAAAGAAACATCTGTTTTTTCTCTAACGTTTCTTCTTTGTTTGTTTGTTTGTTTTAAGAAAACTGATATACAAATATATCCTTTTTATACCAGATTTTTTCACCAAATCTCTTGGACTGTAAAGTAAGTTTTAATGCTTATTTGTTCACTACTTGCTGGGTAATTTACATTTTAGAAGCAAGCCAACGAGTGCACGTAGTTCATGTTCAGAGACTTTTTTGCTGGTATTTCTTCTGGCTTCTGAGGGAAATACTGAAGTGTAGATGTCAGTTGTGCCAATGCACACATACACTCCCTTTCCACACTGTTTCCCATGACTCTAAAAATAAAGTTCAAAGCGCTCTAGTTGTTTTTTAAAAAAAGTCTTACATGACATAAAAGCATTTGGTTCTTTCCTCTTCTCTGTTTCTTTTATAAATAACACTTTTTGTGACACTAAGAGGGTTCCAAGTATACTTTGTGAAATTGAAGTAAGTAAAGCATGATTTAATTTACAAAAGCTTTGGAGTTGGCAAACTTAATGTTATATGCCATCAGTGCTTTTAAGTGTGTTTATCAATACTTCTTATAGTTCTGAAACACCGAAGATTGTTACATATGAAGTTCTGCTGCTTTGGAAAATTAAAACCAAGCTCTGTCCTTTAAGATAACCCCAGTGTATTCAGTAAAGAATGAGGTTTTATGCATAAAATTTGGCTTCAAAGCTTAGCATTCCCGTGCATGAGCAGTGGAGCTCTGAGACATTATTAACCCAGAGTTCTATCCAATTATTTTCAGGGTCGACATTTACTGTTTGCGTGTCTTGACACTTTCGACACAGACCACACAGCCTTTTTCTGATATTTGCAACTTTTTAAACGTTAAGTAAAATAGAAGTCTTTACCTTTGAATCCAGTGCTGATGGCACACGTTATCCTTTAGAAAGGAGCTCTGGAGGCTAAGCTTGAGTATAATGAGACAAATATTGTTTTGAGTATTTTCCCAAGTACTGTGTCTTGAGTGGCATTCCAGTAAGTCTTTTCAGCACGCTTTCTGCTCCTAGTCCTTAAATAATTGTCCAAGGGTTCATCTTCAAGTGCAGCAGTGCGAGAGAGAAGCTGACTTCTGCAACTGCAGTAGACAGGCAAATTGATTACTTTCTACGTGGGGAATCTGGTTCTGCCTGTTTGCAGCCCAGCCTTGCTGCAAGGCGGATCACTCTCATGGAGTTGGCCAATAGTAGGAAGTGTCTGAGACCAGCTCCCTAGGTAGAGACCTTGTCAGCTGCAAACATAGCACTGCCTGCCTCTGAAGCACAAGTGTAAGCGCAGTAATTGCTTTCTTCTACGCTGAAGTGAGAAGGAAAAAGAAAGTGAGAGTGTGTTGTGGATCTATTCATATGCTTACTTGAAAGGAAAAAACATGAGGCATCGTTAATGCACAGTGTGACGGTCAGTGTCTTAAACGTATTTGAACAATATGTTTATTCCTGAAGTTTGATCTACAAACTGAAGTGGGACAGGGATTAGAACAATAGGAAATGTATGACCTGTATTAAATGAATTCTTGGGGAGCACGAGGTGGAGACTGCTATTTGGATATTTCACTTAGCCAGGTACAGAACTTCAATTCCAATTTTTGAATACATTGGTATTATTACAGGATTTCTGTATTGGAAACAGAAGGTAACTGTCCAAAAAAGCAAACTGTATGCCATTCAAAGTAGTAAAGGTCAAAAATCAGCAGATACTGCATGTTATAGGGCATTACTGTCAAACTGAGGTATGCATTTTACAAAGATTACATTCTGCGTCATCTGTGATTTGTAGAATGTACAGTCCAGAGAAACAGTAAGTACTATAGTTATTTAATCTTGAGGTTGAAAAGGCTGTGGCAACAAAGTATGTACTCAGAAATATTTTCTTAAATCAGATCAAGATAGGAATTGACAGCACTGCTGAGGAATGCTTTTTGAGACTAGGAAAAGTGCAATAGGATTTTTAAACTGTGACAAAGGTAAGGTAAATGGAGGGGAAAAGAAAAAGAAGGCAGAGATAACTGTTTCCAGTCTTTTGATTTCTCCCTATAACTTTCTTGAATTCTATTTCAGTTTTTCTCTAGTTTAGTTTCAGGCACATTTAATAACCAAATACTGGAACAATGTTACTTGTTGTAGCTGTTTGTTAAGAAACAGTGCCAGAGTTACATAAACACGTTGAAAACGTCATTAGTTCTGTATGTGACGTAAGGAAGCGTGAAGTATTGTCTGCACTAAACCACAGAGAGTACAAGGCACTGTAGAATTAATATTTTTGTCAAGAAGTGGGAATGGATTATCAAATCAAGTGTTAACATACTGGGGAACTCTGTGCTCTTTCTAGCGCTGCAAGCAAGTTAGCAAAGTTTTGATCGTAGGTAGGATATAGGAGTTTTTATTTCCCCAAACTTTCCCCAAGCTGATGGTAAATGTATAAACTTTTTTGACTGCACGTGGTTTTTAAGACTAACGAAGAACAAAAGAGAATTGAGCTGTCAGGATGTTTAAGAAGCTGTCTTTCCATGGTCTCCTTCATACACACTCCTTGAAAGGGAAGGTCAGGTAATGAATCACAGCACATGAGATTAATGGAACAACAAGGAATGTTTTTTGGAACTGTAAATATAATACAGCTTTTTTGTGGCTCTTTGAGGTTAAAGGATCTCTTAGGATTATGATAATTAAGAACTGAGACTCTGATACTACAATTCTGGAAAAATCAGATTAAGTAAGTTTGTGGGTGGACCTCATATGCTGACAAGTTTCTCTAAGTATGGAGTGAATTCTTTACCATCGTTTCCTCCCAGTAAGGAGTATGATAAATTCTTATAAGCTTTGGCCAAACATTCCCTAAAAGTGATGATGACAACTTCAGATTTAGAAGAAAGACCGTGAAGTCTGGTTTTAAACCAATCTGCCATTGCATTCATGGAGGCCAAATTGTTTGTGATTTTGTCTAGAAAGTTGATTGAGAATTCTTTGGCAGTGGAAGAGTTGCTAAATTACAAAAAAGTTATTTTAGGGGAATTGCTTTACTAGAGAGAAGCAAGTGCAGTTTTCTGTTTTCCTAGTACTATGAAAAATTCCTTTTACAGCTTTTGCACTTAAATTGTCTGGATTATGACAACTGTAGAAAGGACTATTACCAGTATTTGTAGAAATCAAAATCTGATTATATGTTATATTCCAAAATGATCTGAGGGCTGCTCCAAAGGTAATGCCTCCTATTTTATTATGTTCACTCATAATGTCAGAGTGGATGTTGGTATAGCAGTAGAGGTTGAACCTTTCCACCAGAATTCTGTTATATTTTGTTGCCATGTGACAGATAGCAGCAGAGGGGCAGAGTGACAGAATGGAGTCTGACATGGAAATGCAGATGAAGCAAAGATGTGTCTTTTTCCATGCAGAAAAAATAGTACCCACTGACATTCATAGAAATGAATAAAAAATAAGACAATAAAGGCACTTCATTTTACAGAATACTTATTTTGTAAGTTATGCATTTTGTATACCTTCCTTTTTTTTCTCTTGCTTTAATAATAAAATATGTTTTTTAGAGCTATTCATGCAAATTCTGAGTTTTACTTATGAAGAACAGGTTCAAGATACTACATAACAAACTGTTTGGCAGCTGAGAAAAATTGTGCTTTCCACAGTTTTTTTTCTGTCCACCTCAGGCAGACCTGAGGTGATTGTGAAGCAGTATTATGTGCACGTGGAAAGTGCATGTGGATTGGGAAGTTGCAAAGTTCTGAACTTTGATCCACAGACCCCAGCAGGTTATACTGGGTTGCCATAGGTGAGCAGTACAGTTGCTGTCTTCTCAGCTGTAAAATATGATTGCTTTATCTGTGGATGCGTAGTCATTAATATCAGTATCTCTGATGAAAATGGTGTATGGTAGAAAGAACTAAGAATTAAAGCTGGAGTAATGCATTTCCTCTTTACTTTCTCCTACGTTTTCCTACTTTTGTCTGGAATGTAGTTTTTAAGATTAGTTTTTTTCCATATTTCTGGATGCTGAGTGTTTTCTTTTGATCTTTTCTTCAGGCTGGCAAATAAGCAGGACAGAGAAGGAGCTCTGTCAGAAGCAGATGTAATCGAGACCTTATCTCTGGAAAAGCTTGTCAATGAACACAAATGTCTGTGTCAGATTGTAAGTATATTTTAAGATGCTTCATTTTCTTATGCATACGTGCTTGTAAGGAGTAGGGAATTATGCCATTTAGCATAACATTGAAATGAGAAGCCTGCAATCCCAGCAACAAGAATAACGTTTATGCAAACCCTGAAGAAATTTACACCAGTTCTGTCTATTATCTTAGTTTTTCTCAGAGAAGCAAGGTTAATCCTCACAGAAACAAGGTATTTCTGCCATACGTCTTCTCCTTGTTTAAATTCTGCTAGAGTGTAATTCATTCAAGATATAAGAGGTTAAAAATCAGTGGGTACTGCAAGTTATAGGGCATTAGAGTCATGCTTGTACTGAGCTCTGCAGCCTACATAATGCTTGCAAGGAGATAGGGGATTATGCCATATAGCATAAAAATGAAACAAGATGCCTGCAATCCCAGCAAAGATATGGTATATACATCTGTATTTTTTTTTTTAATTTTTTTTTATTTTTTTCAAGCAATCTACTGTTCACCTTGACACTTGGCTTCTGAATTTGTTGAAGACATTGCTACAAAGGTTGTCATTTACTACTCCAGCTTGAAACCATATAAAAATAATGAATTAGTAATGTGGGTGTATGGCAAGTTTAGTATTCCACCTTCTTGAAGGAGTAGAAAGTGAAATTTGCTTATGTTGACATTCAGGAGGGACCACTGTTCAGTTGTAATGTTTGTCTCCTTTCTGTCCATAGCTAAAGCCTCATGTAGTCTGAGTTATCATCTGTGAAACAGTAAGAGTAAAGTAAATTAAGTATTCTAATTCCCAGCCCAGTAGACACAGTAAGATCTAGTTAATATCTGTCCTAAAATAATTACATTTTAGATGTAGTAGTCATGGTCATTTTTTAATCAACAAATCTTCTAATTCAAGTATTTGTGAGTTTTAAGTGTACGATCTTTTTGTAATTGCCACATAAATGTTTTAAGAATATTACAGATTATATAGAAACTATTGAACAATATTGGAAGATTATTTTGAATATACATTCCATCTGATATGTGGGTGTTAAACTTAAAAGCATTTTTAATTCTGTAGGAAGAGTTTAAATATTCAGTAGCACAGATATAATGTTATTTTGTAGGAAGCTGTATTATAGCATAGCCCCCCTAGATTCATTGTGTCTTGACCCTTTGAAGCCTTTTCTTCATTCAGCAGACATTGCACTGAGTATACAGCAGCAATCATAAACATAAAAAGATCACAGTATTGTTCTTGAGGGATTTCTATGGTAATATTATTTTCTTACAAATCATTAACAATAGAAAATACTTGAAAGATTCTAATGCATGTTTCCAGTACTTTAGATTTACTTAATTTCCCATTCTCTGTTTTTATCTTGAAACTAGACTGTGTACTCTGAGTCATTTCAGCTGAAAGCAGCTGTGAGAATCTTGCAAACCTCTTTATGAAGTATGGATTATAGAACTGTAGAACGGTCTGGGTTGAAAAGGACCATAATGATCATCTGTTTTCAGCCCCCAAGGAAAGGCTTTTACTAGGATCATTAAAGATAAACATGGTCGCAAGCTCTTTCAGTATGATCATTCGTGGGATAAATTTAAATATGGGATTATAAAACAAAAAAAGATTTAAATAAAATGAGGCAGGAATAAAAAAAAACTTTTTTTTGTTATATTCAATCAGTTTTCTTTTGGATTTTTATATTTCTCTGCAATTTGAGTCATTTGTCTAGCAGTCATACAGTGTCAGTCAGAATGACCATCATCTTTTTGTAATATTTCTATGTTTTCTGTATCTCTAAATTTCTGTATTTTATACTTGAACTACTACAGAAGTAACCTTTGTGCAAGCCTAGATGAAAATAGACCGGTCTATTAGCTTAGTTTCTTAGAGAGTCTACACGTCTTCTCCCTGATAAGGTTTTTCTAGAGAATGCTATGGTGTTCTGCAGTAAATAACACTCATATTTGAACCTTAGAATTGAGCCACATCTTTTTTGTTCCAATTAGAGCCAGTTATAGTTGTCTTCCTGATTACAAACACAAACAAAAAATTATTTTTTTCCTATTTTGAATTTTCTCCTCTTTTGAGGACTATTATCATAACTCCTGGATGCTTTTTCACTTCAAGGAGAAGCTCACTCCTGTCCTTTCAACATGTTCCTACTAGATGTACTTAAAATCAATATTTTTTAAATTATTTTTCTGTTCCTCTTATTTCCTTATAGTCAACCACTCTTACCTCAAGTGTTGTATCGAGTATTCTAAAATAGTTTAGCAAAATTTTGCACCTGTTTTTCCAATAGATTTGCCTACTTGTGTCTCTTTGTTTATGAGAATATCATAACAAAAGTTTTATTTCAGTCAAAATGGATGTTTTACGTCACTCCTCTCCTGATCTGAGAAATTGAAGAGGTTTGAGTTTTTCTGACAAATTCAGATACAACTTTATTAATCTCCTAAATGCTTGGGAATAACTTGAACATTTATTTCATGAACTGAAGCTAAACCGATTTCCTTGGATCTTTTTTTTTCCCCTATTTTACTAGATAAATATAATTTAGGCTATTATAATGCACCAGCAAGATAAAAAATACATATTTGAGTTTGATAAAATGCTTGTATTCCTATGAAGATGCATAGATTGTCTGTTGAAATAGGAATATAAATAGATGTGTAAATGAATAATGGATATTATATAACTGGTGTATATGTATGTTTATTTGGATATTGACATGCAAACATTTTTCTGTGCAGCAGGTAGTATTGCCAAAGTGGGACAGGAAATACAGGAATTTGGTAGACCTGATGTGATTTGTATCTTAGCAAAAAAATACATCTACATTTACACAATAACTAAATGCAGATTTATTTCTCATACTTCTTAATGTTTTGCAAGCTTAAGATCAACAGTATTGGTTTGGCTGGGCCCATGTATTTGGTGAAGTAATCTGAACTGCAAATAAATTAATTAATTAATTAATTTCCTTCTTATATTTACAGGAACCTTGCTCAGCTGTCATGGGCTATGGGAAAAAAATTGATAAATCAATTAAAAAGGGTTTATATTGGCTTCTGCATATCATAGCAAAAGATTTCGATGCCTTAAATGAGCGCATCCAAAGAGATACTACAGAACAAAAGGCATATGAGGAACAAAAGAAACGAGAACGAGCTGAGCGAGTGAGAAGGATACGAGAAGAAAGGTTCATTTTCTGCTATTTCTCCTACCTCCCTTCCCTCCCTCTCTAGGATATTTGATTAATTCTTGTTCATAGAGCTTATGTGATGGATTTAAGGCTTCAAGTCAAGGCTTACCTATTAGAAGTAAGGACCTGAATGCCAAACCTTTTCTTTAAGACCTACAAATTTTTGCCTGTTTCAGTCCCTTTTTTCATGCTGGAGTGAGAATTGCAAAGCCATTTGTGGAATAAATTTGGTCTTGCTGATAGATCTTCACAGGATGCTAACAATAAATATATGTATATATATGTATATGTATATATAATCATTTAATCTTAATATATCTTCAGGTGTGTCCTAAAATAACCTTTTACTAACTTAAATGACACTTTGTTAACCCATATGTGAATATACAAGATTAAACTTTACTTGATGCTATGCCTAATAAACTTTAGGGTATCCAGCCCACAAGGCACGGAGTGGACTTAACATGATTTAGGGAAGTAGGGACTCATGATCTGGCAAACCTGATCTATCTGTAGGTGTCCTTGCAAAGGTCCCTTCCAACTCAAACGATCTGAGCATTTATTAGTTTTCTTCCAAGGTCTTTTGCAGTTGTCAGCAGCCTACCAGGGTTCCGATTAGAGACTGTTGTGAACCATTTTACTGGGGAATTATCATAAAATGCTCTAAGTGCCCGTTTTCTCTCTGTCTGCCCTAAAAATGTAGAGACATGCAAGTCTGAGTTATTGTGAGAAGTAACTGTGAAGCTTCTGTGAAGTCCCTTGATTTGTGCCCTTACTTATTTGGTTTGATTTTCTCGACTTTTCTGACTCTCGCTGAAACAAATTATTTTCCCTAACTGTTACTATATGTACTGAGTAGTTTGTCAGCTGTTCTCCTTTCCATATGTTAAGAGAATCTAGAACGATGAGAAACAAAATGTGCTAAATGCACGACTGACTTGGTGCTCATTTTTGGGCAATATTAACCGTTTACTTCCTGTTCAGAATGTCACTTCTCACTTGTGATTTTCCTCTTAAAGAAATCCAAACCACTTTTTTTGGATTAATTTGGGCGAGCAATGGCTCAGTGTGTAGCCTGATGTGGCTCTGGGCAGGCTGGTCTGGTGGTTGGCAATCCTGCATATAGCAGGGGGGTTGAAAGTAGATGATCACTGTGGTCTCTTTCAACCCAGGCCATTCTGTGATTCTATGATTCTGTGAAATACAGAAGATGTTTTAGATAGTCTGGTTTCTCAGCATGTCAATTTTCTTGAATATTGAAGTGAAATAATAGTTGTGGAAGATTAACAATGCTGATATGTCGTCATGCTGCTGAACCATCAAAATCTTTGTTACAGAAGTATTCTGTCACATGTCTGATCCTTAGAAACTGCAGGCTTTCTGAAGTGCAACTTGAGCATTCTGGCACGTAACAACATGTGTTTTTACCTGTGCTATAACGTGTCTTTATGTTCTACTGATGTTAGCCTGTTACTATGATTTTTGTAGAATGTGTTTTCCAAAATAGAGAAAGATGCTGTAAAAATCAGCTGGCATATCCTGGAGGATGAGTCAGATGACCTAATAACTGGTCTCTATTTTGTAAAATTTATGACCTGGCTACTTGATAATTCTTTGTTCATCTTTCTCCTCTATCCACAAAACACACTATAACAACAACAAAATAATATCAACTAAAAAGGGAAAGAGAAGAAGGAAGAAGTGTACAAGATGAGGAGGACCCTGAGCCTGGGAATTCTGAAAACCCTTTCCAGCCTATAGCTGCAGTAATCTCTGAGGTATGGGAATATGTGGAAATCTGGATCATTTTAGACCTTCTAACAAATGTCTGAGAGGTAATAAGAAAAGTGGTTTCTTTGAAAGAATTGCTCTAAGTCAGTACACACACCACTTTTTTTTTTTTTTTTTTTTAATCTTGGCAGTCTTGTTTTCTGTGCAACAAATCAATGCTTTCTTGTTAAGAAAATTCCCTAGTATTGGTTTAAGGGGGAAAAAATTGAAGACACAGTAAAATAATCACACTGTAAAAACTTGATTGAAAATATTTCCTGATTAAACTATTGGACATTCAGGACTGGAAAATATTCCAAGTCTGCCAATTTCTTGTAAAGAGTTTTAGTGTTGTAGTTACTTAGATAGAATCTTCCTGCCTACTTCAACTTCTTAGATTTCTCAGCATAACCTGTTGTTTTCTATTGAAAATTAAGACTGGAAAAAAATTTGCTTAGGACTATTGTTCTTGTATATATATGTAGTGTCTTTTCTTCCTCATCTAACCAAAAAATAAAAACAATGCAAGAAAACAGGCTGTAAAGCTCTGTCACTCATATGTAAGTGGATGTCAAGATATAAATGTGAAGATAATTTCTTTTGCTGTAAGTCCCTTGTCTTTTTTTTCTTCTTGTGCCACTCCAGGTGGCGTAATGGAGATGTTACCTTCTTCAGTTATTATCTGAAAAGTTTGTATGCTATATCTGAGGCATAAAAAAAAAAAAAAAAAGTACTTCAGGAAAATTTCCTTGTATCATTAGTTTACAGCATTAAAAGTTATAAAAACAAATTAAAATATTATCATTATTATTATTATTAGAATGAAAAACAAATTGAGAAGGAAAAGAAGCGGCAAAGGTTGGAGACTGAAAAGGCGACTGTTGTTTCAGCATCTCGAACAGAACAGGAACAAGTGGATGCTCAGCAATTATCAATTAACGGTAGTCAAGAAACAAATGATACCAGACTAGAAACATGCAATTCTACTACTGCACAACATTTGCAGCATGAAGAAAATGAGCAGCAAACCTCAGAAAGCCTTGACTCAGGTAACTCTGCTTCCTTCTGATGTTATTTTTCACACATTTCTTCCCTATGTCTGCATTACTTTTCAAGATGCTACATGTTAATTGAATCCATTCAAAGCACACCATTCAGTTATTGAACTGAAAGATCTACTTTTAAAAAGTGTGTATTTGCTAGTTTGACTGATATTACTAGACAGAATGGCCTCAAGTTGTGCCAGGGGAAATTCAGGTTGGACGTTAGGAAATCCTTCTTCTCTGAGAGAGTGGTCAGGCACTGGAACAGGCTGCCCAGGGAGGTGGTGGAATCAGAGTCCCTGAAGGTGTTCAAGAAATGTTTAAATGTTGTACTGAGGGACATGTTTTAGTGGGAAATATTGGTGGCATGTGGATGGTTGAACTGGATAATCTTGGAGGTCTTTTCCAAACTTGGTGATTCTATGATTCTGTGATTACAGCTGAAACTGAGTCCTTTGTTATCATAATCTAATATGTGATCCAGTTGCCATCGCTACCAAGCTAAGATGAATTTGTTTATTAAAATGTAGAGTTTGCATATATTTTATGCTTACAGTAACAAAGTGTGCTCTGTACATTGCACATTTCACAAACTTTTGTTGTATTGTGCAAATCTAGACCGAAAACGCTCATGCATCTCACCCCAGTGATCATATTAAAAGATGATTTAACATGTTCTCTGAATATAACCATGTGGTATGTAATTATATATTCATTTAATTATTTCTGTTCCGTATAGATAACAGTAAGAAGAAAAATAAAAAAACAAAATTAAAAAGAGGCCACAGAGTAGAACCCATTAATGGAGATGATGCAGTTCCCCCAAATCCTACACCACCACCAGCTCTTCCACCAGGTAAACGTACTAATAAGCAATAACTGATGTCTCAATCTGTGGTTTTTAAACTTTTAAAATATTTATCTGTCAATGATGAAACTGGTATGCACACAGAGATACACTGCCAAAACTTCTTTAAGAAATCTCTGATGTAGTTTCCCACTTCACAATCTGAAGTTTTAGCAGTATTGATTTCATTCATACCACGGGGAGAAGTTGTTATTTTCACATGCACAGGAAAGGAGTCAGACTAATATCAGTGGGTAATCAAAATATCAGTATTTTTAAGGGTAGATCATTTTATTTTAAAATTATCTAAGTGGAATTCATCAAATGTATAATACGTTTTTTTTTTTCCATTCCTAAATGCTGTGAATTCTCCAAAAAGAGACTGGTGTCCATAAATTTTCTCAGAATCAAGTAGAGATGTATTTTGACAGTTTTTGTTTTTCTTTAGTTGGATGGGGAACTCCTAAACTTAATAGACTTCGAAAACTCGAGCCTCTTGGTGAAACACATCATACTGGTAATTTAAAATATTTTGGGTTTTGAACTTTCTTAAAGCATTCTCCACTGTTTGTTTGCTTCTACAGTCATTTCATTCTTCTTTTTTTTTTTTTTTTTTTTAATTTTCAGTGTCAGTTTTCTTTGACCAAAAGCTAATCCTATAATTTACTTGAAAGCATCTTTTTGATTTTTCAAGTCTCATATCTTTTTTCCCTTTTTTTTTTTTTTTGACTAAAGATGTAAGTTCTTTCAGATCCCCTTGCAAAATTTAACATTGTATGGGATGTTAAAAGCTAGTTGTTCTTTGTTCAAACAGAATGAACCTAAATATTATAAAAATGCATATTACAGACAGTACTAGGATAGTTACTTTAAGTGTGCAAACACATACTTCATTCAGGATATAAGTGGGCAAACCATACATTCTTAGTTTTAGATGAAAAAGTCTTCATTTTTCTTATGGTTTTTATTTTTCAGTTTTCCAAAAAACATGAAGACATTTGGAGTAGTATGAGAGGGGGATAAGCATACTAAAGCAATGGACACACTTGATCAAAGAAAATATTAATTCAGGAGTTTATAGAGAAAAGAGATCAGATTTAATCCTTGAATTAATCGTTTCAAGTCATGGTTAAGGTCCTGTAGTACAGCACCATGTGGACATACCTGCCGAATTTCTGAAGCAACAGAATGTGCAGCTTCTCTGCCAAAGGATAACCAACACACAAATAATCAAAAGTTGCCTAAAGGGGAATTAAAATCTCTGAGACTACACATTTTCCAAAGGAATGTACATAAAATGTAGTCTTTAGTCTGCATTTCAGAAAATTTTAATCACAAAGCCATCTTTCTGCTTTTTTTTTTTTTTTTTTTTTAAAGGAATGTAGAGAAAAGAAGGCAAGACAGAAAATCCAGATGGAGAGGTAGGGAGGGAAAGAAAGGGAAGGGGTGATAATTGTGGGTTTTTTTAATTTTTTTTTTTTAACTCAATCTATGCCTAAGGGAGGTGTCACGTTTTGTAGGAAAAGCATGGGTGGACAAGGAAGAAAAAAAAAATTAAGCTAGTTTCTCTACTCACAGGTGTGTAAGATCAGTGACCTGAGACCTGTGCTTCTTTAGTTTATTTGTAAAATAGAAACAGTAATGAAAATATTTTGGGATCTAAAGATAGAAAACACATCGGTAAGGGAACAGTCTAATGACCAGAGGTAACCACTGAGGTCAGAGGAAACTTAGAGCGCTCAGCACTTTGCAGATTAAAAACGTTGCCTGGGCTTCTGCCAGAGATTTGTTTTGTCAGAAATTTTGTTAATAACAGAAACAGCATAGAGCAGTAACATGTATTTCTTGAGCTATTTCAGCTTTTTTTTTTTTTTTTTTTTTTTTTGTCACACAAATTATTTCCAACATGGTAAAAGCTAAAAGTTATTTTCAATAACCTGCTATGTATGAGTCAGCATGGACTCTGAATGGATACTCTTTTAATGAACACTGAAAAAATCTTCACTTTCTCTTTAATTGGATGCTAAAGAAAAACAAAAAAAAGTCTATGTCATTAGACTCTCTCTTTCTTCATCTTTTTTGAACATTGCCATTTTACTCTGAATAAGAATTTCATGCTAAAGGCCATTTTAATAGTGGACTTCGCACCTATAAATACTGTTACTTTTTCAGCAACTGCTTTCTTCGGCTCAGGGGAGCGAAGTTCCTAGTGCTCATCACTACTGTTGATGACAGAGGTGTAGAAGGCATAAAACATATCTGCTTTATCTTTGTCACTGTTTATGAAGTGACCATCCCCATCACATAGTGAACCAATGTTATCTCTGGTCCTTCTTTTGCTGTTAAAATATTTTTTAAAGCCCGCTTTGTTGTCCCTCACAGTATATTGGCCACACAATTTTCTCTCTAGAATGGATAACAACAGTTTTTCCAGCCTCACTTCCAGTGGCAATATACCTTCTTTTTCCACCTATGCTCTATAAGAATCTCCTTGCTTAGACAAGCCAGCCTTCCTTCCTGCCTACATGACTTCCAACATATTGTAACTGCTTATTCCTGTGCTCTTAAGAAGGGATACTTAAAAAATGTCCATCATTGATGGACACCAAGGCCTTCAAATAGTTTACTAGGGGACCTTGCCAAGTAGTTCACTGAGCAGCCTGAACCCTGCTCTCCCCATATCCAGGATTGAAGTTTTAATGTCAATTTTCCTCCTATCATAAAAGATTTTAGATTCAACTACTTCATGGTCACTATGGCCAAGATGGCCATCATTTGCCACTTCACCCTCTCTGTTTGCAAGCAACAAAACTAGGAGAGGACTTTGCCGAATTGGCTCCCTTAGAACCAGTATCATGAAGTTATCAAGATATTTTAGGAATCTCCTGTACCTGTTTCTATCAGCTGTGTGGTATTCCCAGTGAACATCTGGCAAGTTGAAGTCACCCTTTAGGACGAGGGTGGATGATCTAGAGGTATCTCTTAGTTCCTTGAAGAACAATTCCTCAACATCATCATCCTGGCTGGGAGGCCTATAGCAGAATTCCACACTGATAGTTGCTTTATTTGCTTCACCCTTCATCCTTACCCAGTCTATCCCGTCCCTCACACACAGCCATCTCCTGCCTCATCTGCCATCCTTGTCCCTGCTGAAGAGCCCAGAACTGTCCATTGTGATATACTGATCACACAACTCTTCCAGCTACGCTCCACATCTGTTGATTATGTTGTAGTTCTGGGATTGAGCCAAGGCTCCTAGCTTGATTTCATGGTAATTGATGGCAAGTGTCTTGAAGACGCAATTTGTGATGAAGGCTTATAGGTTTTTAGTTTTTGGATTTTGTTTTTTTTTAATTTCCTTCAGCTGAGACTTTGATAAGGCTTTATTTCTTTGAGATTCTAAGTATTTAAGTTAAAGACTGCATTTAAAAGTTCAGTGACCTTTGTTTCTGCACAGAGAATTTTTTCAGGAGTACTCTCAAAGTCCATGTCCAAGAGCGTATATAACTGAATCATTTGATAGCTTTTCAATATACATCAAGAAACCAGCCCTCTTATGCTTCAAAACAAGTTTTTATATTGTTTGTTTCTGCTAGTCAATGAAAAGACACAGGAATAGATGTTTCCCAGAATTCGTGTATAATCTAGTGTAAGGTTTATGACTTCAGGATAGTAGTTATTTCTCTGCTTCTGTATTATTACTATTTTTTTTTTAAGTGAGGCAGAGATGTAGAATCATAGAATCACTCAGGTTGGAAAAGACCTTAAAGATCATCAAGTCCAACCACAACCTAACCATACCACCCTAACTAATAACCCTCCGCTAAATCATGTCCCTGAGCACCACATCCAAACAGTTTTTAAATACATCCGGGGATGGTGACTCAATCACCTCCTGGGGAGCCTATTCCAGTGCTTAACAACACTTTCTGTAAAAAAGTTTTTCCTGATACCCAACCTAAACTTACCCTGGTGCAGCTTGAGGCCATTTCCCCTCGTCCTGTCACCTCTCACCAGTGAGAAGAGACCAATCCCACTCTCACTATAAGCACCTTTCAGATATTGGAAGAGAGCAATAAGGTCTCCCCTCAGCCTCCTCTTCCCCAGATTAAACAGCCCCAGTTCCTTCAGTCTCTCCTCATAGGGCACATTCTCCAAGCCCTTCACAAGCCTTGTTGCCTTCTTTTGACCTGCTCCAGCACCTCAATGTCCTTTCAGTACTGAGCTGCCCAAAACTGAACACAGTTCTAGTACTGGTATTGCTGCAGAAATACACAAAACTAGTGTAGTATGAGGTGAAAACAACAATGCAAAGGTCTGTTTTTAATACGAGGTGTTATCAGAGATGTAAATCTATCTTAATAATTTAATGTGCAAACTGAAGTGTGTTCATTATTGGGCTATGTAGGACATAGATTGTGTCATTTTGTGTCATTCTTAGCAGAGAACGTTGTGCTGGATGTTTAAGGCAAAGTTAACAAGCAGTATAGTAAACTATTTCAATCTTTAATTAGTTACTTCCACTAAGGACTGCAATTTTTCCTGTCATGGTAATGATTCTAGCACAACACTTGGTAGTATCTGTTTATTGCCACTAGAGAATGCATTTGCAGGAATGATGAACCTGTCTTATGTATATTAGGAGCTAAAATTGTCTGCCAGTCCTTAAGTTGTCTGCCAGACCTCGAAGAGCTGACAGTAATAAAACATCCATTGTGCAGGTTTTCATCTACCCTGCAATCATTTTTAGCAGTTCAGTTGCTTTTCAGATGTTGATGGAATACTGAGTTAGTTCCATTAAAGTCAAGGGATTCCAAGAGTACAGAAGTTTGCTTATGCATTTTGCTTATGCAGTGATAGCTAAAAGCTTGATCCTACACACATGTATACATATTCTTAGATTCTTAGAGCAACGTAATGCAACTTGTTTTTGTTAGCTTTAGCTCGGAAATGCAGTTTTAATTCAAGTTATTTCATGTTTAGAACAAGTGTAATACAGCTTTTATTGGAAAACTATGCTCTCTTAAAGTTGAATTTTGTGTTTGGTGGCGTGTTGTTAAATCTTTGCTGGGGAGAAAATTGTCCATGTAACTGAAGTTGAGATTTGAATAATTCAAAAAGCTACTTAGTTTTTCTTTTTGATACCTGCCTCCTCTTACCATCTTTTTTTTTTTTTTTTTTTTTTTTTTTTTGCTTTTGTGAAACATTTTGTATGTACCTCTCTGCATGACCTGTCTCTTGTTTCCTTTTTTCTTTTGTATCACTAGCAAATATTTAAGGATGATGCTTATTCTCTTCTGGTGTACTTAATAGCTTTGAATGTACTTAATAGTCTTGAATGATTTTCCTCCTTTAAATTCCTTTATTGGCAACAGGTAATGTTACACCTATATCTAAAAATTCATAATATAGTTCTTCTAGAAAATTAGTATGCTTTTCAAGATAGATGCCATGCATAAAAGGAAACAAAATTTTGGGTGCTGCTTAGTGTTAGTATCACTTAAAACTTGATTGCAACGGCTGCATTGAATACACCAAAATTCAAATTTTATACTTCATTTTCTCTGTTGCCAGTTCTATACTTTGCATGTTTCATGCTCTATATTTAGGATCATAGAATCACAGAATGGCCTGGGTTGAAAAGGACCACAGTGATCATCTGGTTTCAACCCCCCTGCTCTGTGCAGGGTCGCCAACCACCAGACCAGGCTGCCCAGAGCCACATCCAGCCTGGCCTTGAATGCCTCCAGGGATGGGGCATCCACAGCCTCCTTGGGCAACCTGTTCCAGTGTGTCACCACCCTGTGTGCAAAAAACTTCCTCCTAATATCTAACCTAAACCTTCCCTGTCTCAGTTTAAAACCATTCCCCTTTGTCCTATCACTATCCACCCTTATAAACAGTCGTTTACAGGATGTTTGTAGATTACTTCTGGACGTGATCTCCCAAGTGCTGATGCACGTTTAACAAAATGTAATTAAATGTGGTTTTTTTGGACATTACACCAGCAGCTGTGAGCACTATGCCTGAAAGTTGCTTTGTAGGAATTAGCTCTAAACATGTCAGCTATGGAAACAACATTTGGCCTTATTTAAACAGTTTATTAAGCAAAGGAGATGGTAAACATCCATTTAATGTGTTTTTCTTCTCTGGCATTTTTTATACAGATTTCTATGGAAAACCTCTGCCACCATTAACTGTACGCCAAAGACCAAACAGTGATGCCCATGATGTCACTGCTTAACTGGATCCCAGATAACAATGAAAAAGCATGGTCAAGAAATTGTATTGTAAAATGGGTTTTGTCCATGAAGGGAAATTTTTAAAATGACAGTCTATGAGCTTCTTGCAAAGTAAAAATTTGGTAACAATTAAACACAGAGTTCATTCTATTCTACTTTGTCATTTACTTTTCACATCACCAGCACTTCAGGGTGAAGAAAGCATGAAAGCAAGGAAGATCTGTGTTTTCATGGAAGCTCCTATGAACACAGTACGGAATACATGTTGGGTTTACTTGTGAAAATCCATAGCTATAAACCCGAAGAAAAATACCTTCAAGATGATAAAATATTGGATTGTATGTTCTCTTTGACACCTTTCACCAGGTGCTGTGCAGTGGTTGATATTTTTGCAGCTAATAAATGGTTCTAATGCATTTTTTTATGTATGTTAGGGTGAATACAGGCAGGTTAAACAACAAATATCAAGTATATTTTTCTAACTTTTTATAAAACTATTTGAAAATATATGTGGATTTTCCTACCTACTATCAATAAAACAACACCCAGAAAGCATTAGAAAGCTGATACCTAAATACATGCAAGTAAAATGTGTTTGGCTTAACATTTTTCTTACAGTAGCAATATCTCTTATTAGGGATTACATTACCTTTATTACTTATTTCTGGCAATCCGAAGGGAGGTAGGTAGAAAGGAAACTTTAATATAAATACATTTTTTACAAAATTAAGCTATTTGAATGGCCTGATTTTTTTCTTTTACATTGTTTTAGTTTTGTTAACTGAGTTGGGTGTAGGTAATAAGTTCAGTTTGAAAAATAGAGCTGAATATTGTTTTGTCTGTTACAACATACAATAAAATTGCACACTGTGAAAGTTTTGCACTAATTCAGTCATCAGTTCTGATGAAAAACTGAATCATCCAATATGCGTTTAAGCTCCAGCACTTTTTAATCTCATTAACAGTAAAATGCCATCTTGAAAATAAAAGAATCTCCAGAATTTTAAGAAGTTATATAATGTCCCTGTGTAGTGTTTTAATTTTACATTTAAAAAGATCAAATACAAGGAATATGTAAAACAGGTTAGAAATGGTTATGTTACGTGGTTACTGACATGCTCTATATGCCGTCTTTCCTTTTACTTCCGAGGCAACCATTGGTATATTATATAAAAGTATATAGCCGTGCCACTTAATTACAAGGACAGAACCCTTATTCAGAGTCTTTTTAAGAAGTGCTCTTTGCTGATTTTCCATTCTGCTCTCAGTTTTCCATAAAGTGATATTATTTAATGATTGGAGAAGAAATTACATTAATGTGATGCATTCAGCACTTTGACATTAGAAATCTTTGCTGCATACCCGCAGTGTCAGTAAGTTACACAAATAAGTATACCATATTGAAATGACATGAGTAATTAAGATTTTAAGAGTATGTTTGAGTGGAAAAAAGAATCAGTCTTAAAAATATGAAGTTTGAATTGGGTAGAGAGGAGTATTCCAGGCTTGCAAATTTGGCAGACAGACAAAACAATTTGTATGTGACTGTCAGAATGAGAATACTTTTCTTATATTCTAATACTGTATTATGGTTCAGTTTGATGATTTGAGAGACTTAGTCATTTTCACTTCAAACAAACATGATATTTACTGGAGGAAGGATTGAATATTTTTTTATAAATACAATCCCAATCTTAACCAATTTTAATCTGTTACCACTTCATTATTTTGGCTGCATTATTTTGACTCCATTTTTGCTTTTTTTTTTTTTTTTTTTTTTTTTTTCCCAGTTTCAGTTTCTAGAAATGCATTGCCCTTTTTTATTAACACTAATAAAAAATAAATTAATTGAAGTCTTTATTAAAAAAATAAAGCTAAATACTGCTGTGGAAACAAAATTTGGGATACTAAAAGGTAAGATGTTGTTACTTATGTGTGGAATGTGTGCTAAGCGTCTTATGTGTGTGGACACGCGTATCAGTTTTGTTTCTGCTTTTAAAATAATCTGTACCAATAAATGACCAAAGTACTGAAAATGTTTCATACCGTTTTGTTTATGAAAATGTATTGACCACAGCAGCTTTTTCTTTTTTTATGTTACTTTGATTTTTTATTTGCTCAAGATTGCATTTATACCCACACTAAAACTAATGTACAGCATCAACATTTCCCACATTATCATAATTTTTATTTTTGAGGCAAAAATAGTCAAAAATATTTTATGTCTACAAGCCTCATTTGCACTGCTAGTATATAAAGCTCTAAATTTTAAAAGCAAATGTAGTTTGGAGATGTTTATCCTAAGATAGAAGAACTTCCCCCCTTCAGATAAACTGTTTCCTTACCCAGGATTGCTCTTGGTAACTGCTCTGTGGTAACAAGACCTGCACTTCTTACAAAACTTAGGGAAATAGGCCATGGAAAGGTTGACGTTCTGTCTGTACGCCTCACTGAATATGAATTTAACATCAAGTTATTTTCCTCTTGGGCTACTGGAATGACCGAGGTTGAGGGAAGTGCAGAGTGAGAGCTGTAAGGTGTGCTTCCCTCATCCCACAACTTCCTCCTTCATCCTGGACTCTCCACATAAAGCCTTTCTCAGGCACATAAATAGCAGAGTACTAATTACACTCCATGACTGTAGGGCAGGTATTGAGCATGGTACTGATCACACTTAATGCCTCACTAAGGCAGGCTTGTGGTTTGTGTTATTGGCAAAGTACAATTCAACTGTATGTATTTTCTTGCGTATGTTAGTAATGGGACTTGGCAGATCTACAGCTGCAGAGAACTGTACTTTTAGACCAGCTTTATTTCATATCTGATGGTACAACTCATCTATTAAAAACCTTTCTGGTTTCCTTTCAATTGAGTATGCAGGAGCACTCCGTTTCACCCACTGGCTCCTCAGGATATTGATTGAAACACTTTAAACTAGCTTTGAAGTTTGACGATCATTTGCATGAGGTGAGCATGAATGTTCCTAGTCTTCATTAGTCAGTGCCTGAAACTCAAATATTTATTTGGCGCTCTTGCCTTTACCTTTGCACCCCTTTCCATTCTGGTTTTTAGAGGCCAGTGTAAATGCAGAGGAGCTGCACAAGCAGTCATTAACAAAGAGCCCTGCTAGAGGAACTTGCTGTTTCCAAATTGCTCTTACTGAAGAAGTCAGTGTACTGGTTTAAGTGGGCCACAGCAACAACAGCAAAAGCAGGCTAAAAGAACTAACTGATGTCCTTCCTCACACAAGGAGCCTGCAGGTCTCCATGGTCTTGTTTCAGCAAACTGAGCCTCTGGAGCATGTCTAGAGATGGGAAACAGAGCTGTGAAGGGTGTGTAGCACAGCTCTTATGGGGTGCAGCTGAGGGAACTGGAGAAGAGGAGGCTCAGGGGAGATCTTACCACTCTCTAAGCCTGAAAGGAGGCTGTGGTGAGGTGGGGTAGGCCTCACGGTAACAGTGATAGGATGAGAGGGGATGGCCTTAAGTTGCACCAGAGGAGGTTCAGGTTGGATGCTAGGAATTATTTCTTCTCAGAAAATGTGGCAATGTATTGGCACAGGCTGCCCAGGGAGATGGTGGAGTCCCCATCCCTAGAGGTGTTGAAGAACCATGTGGTTGCAGCACTGAGGAACATGGCTAGTGGGCAGTACTGGTGGTGATGGCTGGTGGTTGGACTCGATGATCTTAGTAGTCTTTACAACCCCTGATTCTGTCTCTAGTGTTTTACGGGGAGATGCTGAGCAATGGAACGGTAGTTCCAATGTCTCTTTAAAAAAAAAAAAAAAAAAAAAAAAAAAAGGAAAGAAAGAAGAAAACAACCTGCTTCCAGCACGCAGCCAGCTGACCGGTAGAGAGCAGTGCAGTGCTCCAGCTGGGAGGAGTAGCCCTCGGCCGCCCCGCCCCACAGCCGGCCATGAGGCTGCCCCAGGCGGCAGGTCGCCTGCTGCCGCCGCTCCCCACCGGGGTCGGTCTGCTCCGGCGACGCGGGGCCGCCCAGACGCCGGAGCAGGTGAGGCGCCGCGCTCGGCGGCACGGGGCCGGAAGTGGGCGGGGAGGAACGACCGGCCCCTTCCTGCACCGCCCGGCGGGGGGGTGGTGGTGGTGTGTTCGGGGTTGCGTGCTTAACGGTGAGCCGTGAAAGGCTCTAAGGGAAGTGGAGGAATGATGGTCCTAGCTTGGAGGGGGGTGGTGTGGCACGGCCCCAAGGAGGAAAGCCCGGCAAAGTTCTGTGTCCGCTTTGTGAATAGTACAGCTTTGTTCAGAAACCAGAAGCTCTTTCTTCTTTCTTGTGAAGTGAAACATATGTCTATGTCTTGATGGAGCTGTAGGGGTTTCTGTTCTTTGCAGGGGGTTGGCCTAAGTGGCCTTTAAGAGTCACTTCCAACTCAAGCAATTCTATGGTTCAAATTATTATTCTTGGAATAACTTCATTGTTGCAGTGCTTTGTGGCTCCAGAGAACTTGTACGATGATTTCAATGGATTTTACTTAAATGTGTAGGTAAGCCTTGGCAGAAGTGATTGCCAAGTTCCAGGTTCTAGGAAGCAGTCTTTTCAGAGAATCACAGGATGGCCTGGGTTGGAAGGGACCTCAAAGATCATGAATCTCCAACCCCCCTGCTACAGGCAGGGCTGCCAACTTCCCCATTTATTACTAGACTGGACTGCTCAGGGCTCCATCCAACCTGGCCTTGAACACCTCCAGGGACGGGGCATCCACAACCTCTCTGGGCAGCCTGTTCCAGCACCTCACCACTCACAGGAAAGAACTTCCCCTGACATTCAACCTAAATCTTCCCTCCTTCAACTTTAAAATCACTTCCGCTTGTCCTGCTGTTATCTACCCTTTCAAATAGTTGCTTCCCCTCCTGTTTGTAGGCTTCCTTTAGGTACTTCCTTTAGGCTGCAATGAAGTCACCCCACAGCCTTCTTTTCTCCAGGCTGAACAAGCACAGCTCCCTCAGTCTGTCTTTGTAGGGAGGGTGCTCCAGTCCCCTGATCATCTTTGTGGCCCTCCTCTGGACTCTCTCCAACAGCTCTCTCTCTTTCTTGTACTGAGGGCTCCAGACCTGGAAACAGTACTTCAGATGGGGCCTCACAAGAGCAGAGTAGAGAGGGACAGTCTCTTCCCTGTCCCTGCTGGTCACCCCTCTTCTGATGGAGTCCAGGATACTATTTGCTTTCCAAGCTGCAGGGGCAGACTGCTGGCTCATGTTAAGCTTTTCATCCATCAGAACCCTCAGGTCCTTCTCTCAATGACTGCTCCTTCCAGTCTGTATAAATGCCTAGGATTCCTCCGGCTCAAGTGCAAAATCTTGCTCTTTGCTGATGAGCCTTGCTAGGTTCACCCGGGCCTACCTTTCCAGCTTATCGAGGTCCCTCTGAATGGCAACCCTTCTTTCTAACTGTGTCATCCGCACCACTCATCTTGGTGTCATCAGCAAACTTGCTGAGGTTGCACTCGATTTCGTCATCAATGTCACTGATAAAGATGTTAAAGGGCATTGGTCCCAAGACAGACTGCTGGGGGATGCCGCTCATTACAGCCTCCACCTAGACATAAAGCCATTGATGACAACCCTCTGTCTGCAGCCTTTCAACCAGTTTCTTATCTATCGAGTGGTCCACCCATCAAATCCACATTCCTCCAATTTGGAGATAAGGACCTGGTGGGGGACCATGTCAAAGGCCGTGCTTAAGTCCAAGTAAATGACATCGGTCGCTTTTCCTTTGTCCACCGATGCCATCACTCCATCATAGAAGGCCACAAGATTGGTTAAGCATGATGCTCCACTGGTGAAGCCATGCTGGCTGTCTCTGATCACACGCTCATTCCTCATGTGATCAAACATGTCATCCAGGATGATCTGTTCCATGATCTTCCCAGGTACAGAGGTGAGACTCACCGGCCTGTAGTTCCCCGGGGTCCTCCTTGCTCCCTTTCTTGTAAATGGGAGTGATGTGACCCTTCCTCCAGTCATCCAGGACCTCACCTGACAGCCACAACTTTTCAAATATGATGGAGTGGCTTGGCAACCACCTCAGCCAGCTCCTTCAGAACCTAGGGATGCACGCCATCTGGCCCCATAGACTTGTACACATTCAGTCTCATGACTTGCTCTGTCCTCACAGTGGGGGGGGATTTGCTGCCCTGGTCACCACCTAGAGGTTTAGGGACACAGGGCTCGGGGATGTGTGAAATACTGGAATCCTGGCCACCAGTGAAGACTGAGGCAAAGAACTCATTCAGTACCTCAGCCTTCTCTCTTTGTCCATTGAAGCCAGTTTTCCTTTAACATTTACCAAATGAGGTACACTCATTTTAGTCTGTCTCTTCTGGACAGTGTACCTGTACAACATCTTCCTATTGTTTTTCACATCCTTAGCAATAGGAAGACATTCTTTTCAGTCATGCTCTGCTTTTTCGCTCCTGATATCACACAGCCACAGGACCCACTACATTATCCTAGTGTGGATGGTGAGGGAATATGTTTGTCAGGCTTTGATTGCGCTCGTTAACAGGTGAGGAAGGAGAGAGGACCTAGCTTAGTTCTTCAGTTTGTTACATTTTAATATGTGTGGCATACCACCTCGACATCTTGATTATCACTGATACTAATTGATTTAATGTGAAAAAAATATTGTAATAGTTTTTAATAGTTGTTTTTGTTTTTTTGCCCTTCTAACTCCTTTCTCCGAAGCTGGAAAATAAAACCAAAGGGAAGCTCCAAAAGCAAATCTGTCAAGTTGTTCTGGACCACTTCGAGAAGCAGTACTCAACAGAGCTGGGAGATGCATGGAGCAGCATCAGGTCTGTTGTTTGAGGCAGACTGGGGATAGGGGAATGGGAGAGGTTCTGATAATTTATAAAGCACTTAAGAGTTAACTTCAAAAAGAGTCTTGCATAGATTATAGCAATTGTTCCACTTTATTTGTCATTTAGAACTGTAGTAAAAACAGGAAGAAACAGAAGGTTAGATATTGGAATTGTTACATTTTTCCCTGATGTTGGTTTTTTGATGTGGTGATTAAGTTTCTGTTCACCTGTGTGTGTGTGTGCACTGCCAGAATACTACTGTCTTGCATGCTCTGTTAGCTGTTCTATAGAACAGTTAAAAAAGTAACCCTTTTTACTTTGCAGCTGCTCTTAGTATTTTTCTACAGCTTCATAGTTGAGATGTTAGAAGAAATTGAGAGCTGGCTGTGTATCTATACAGAGAATAGTGTCACTTAACTTGGGCCTTGATCACACAGCAGCTGGAAAAGTGGAATTCAGAGAGGACACCTTGCCTTCCCTGCTGGATGGTAGTTCCTCATAAAAAAAGCCATAGAAGAGCACTTCTGGGGGATTTTATTGCCTAGCTTGTGTATAAGGAATGTGAACAAAAGCAGTTAGCTTCAAGATGAATGCTCACGTGAGCTTTGCCACATTGACTGGAAAAGTTTCTTTTATATTCTTAGTAACCATGTTACTACTCTGAATGACCTCTTGAAAATATATACGTGTAAATAAAAGCATGAAAGTGCAGCATTAGTTGAACTGAATCAACCTAAAAACTCTTAGGCTGGATCAATTTATGTTCTGCTTTTAGTCAGTGAATATTGCAGATAGGAATTCAAATGGAAAATGGGAAATCTTTGAAGAAAAGCCTGAAAAAATCAAATTGAAATAAGAACAGTTGCATCCCTGTATTTAAGCACTGCTTTTTTATTATCTTCAAAGAATGTCTCCTCACCTAGGTTTTGTTTTTTGTTTTTTCCTGAAGCAGCAATTGTAGAACGTACATAGAAATTGAGCAAAGGACACTTGTAAAAATTGCATTTTACTAATGCATGTATGCAGCATTGGCTGGAATGACCACTGCAAAGCCGATGGGATTGCTTTTGCTGTGATATCTGATGAATAACGTTACAGTTGCTATTTGTCCCTAGAGAGGTAAAAAAGTTGTGTTTCATATGTTATAACTTCCACAGTCGTTTGTTAAAGAATTTGGAAAAATTGAGAACACCTTACTTAAAAGAAGTTAGTGTTTTAATGCAATAACTAAGGAAAATGATGGCTTGATTTCCTGTTGAAGTTCTTTTCCTGCCTGTTTTTCACAACTGTATCTAATCAGGATGATTCTTTTTTGTTTGCAGAAGAATCATCTCGTTATCCATATGTAAGAAGAGGCTTCTTGTGTGGTGGGAAGTTCATCTTACTTGTCAAGTTATTAAATAGATTTTTCTTTTTCCAACCTAGAGAGGTACTCACATACCCATCGTACTGGCAGTACGCCGTCCTGCTCAACAAATTCAGCCACACTGCTGACCTGGAGGACACCTTGAATGCACAGGGATATCATCCTGCCTTCAGAGGAACTTTGCCCTATCTTCCAAGATCACTGAAGTGTTATGTCAGTAGAACTCCTAGGAGGTTCCCTTCACAAAAACACCAGACTGGTAAACTGAAAGAATATTATCTACTCAACGCTGCTTCTGTGTTACCAGTGCTGGCTTTAGAGGTGAAGGATGGGGAAGATGTTTTGGATCTCTGTGCTGCGCCAGGGGGTAAATCAGTAGTGATCCTACAGTGTGCCCGTCCAGGTACTGTATCAAGAAGCTGATTTGCATCTGGGCTATTTGAGTTGTGTATGTGTTTCTATATGAGAGTTGGAAATGGGGTGGTGGGTATTTAATAAAAGTTTTTAGTTCGGTGCTGTTTGCTAACATTCTTTTGAATTCTATTTACCTAAAACTGATAAAAATGGCAGAAGTTATTTAAATGTAGGTTACTGCATGCTGGCAGACAGATGCAGAGTAGCTTCGTTTTTCTTTTTTTTTCCTACTAATTTCTTTATATTACTTCTAAGAACTGAATTTTACTTCAAGTCCTTTGTAGATTTGTTGACCCATGAAGTTAAGTAATTTACAACTCTAGAATGTTTGTACTTTTTTCCCCCCTGCTTCCATTCTGGGCAGTGCTATGCAAATAGCGTAAGTAAATAAATGAACCAGTGTAAAATAGAATATAGATTAAATGCTAGATCTAGGCAGGGGAAGAAAGCTTATGGCAAGAAATTGGTCTATACCAGTATTTAATAAGTTCCAGTCTTGATTTACCTACATGTTGCAGAAGAGAGCTCTGAGATAACCCTAACATGTTAGAAAGCTGCTGCTTGATGTTGCCCAGTTTTGCTAGGCTGGGGGTTTCAACTAAGCCTTGGTTGCTGTTTCCAAGTTTGTCCGTTAGTTTGGGTAATTATCTCAAAATGTTTGCAGCAACTTAAGTTCTTACAGATGAGAATGTTAATTAGAACCACCTGTCTCACTGATTACAGCTGGTTCTCATTCTCTCTCACTTAGAGGAATCCTGCTGATGAGCTAAATGAAATGTGGGTTACCCTTTCAAAAATTTGCTAAGGGGGAACGTTTGTTGATTTTTACCTCTGCTTCTAAAGGTATCAGTTTGTTGCTGAGAAAGTAGGGTTCAAGGAAAGTTGACTGTGGCTCTATGTGAGTGGCTGGATGCTGAGATGTATTCTGCTGTCTATAGCAGACATAGAATTTAGGATGAACTACAGATGGGTGTCCAGAGTTGGGAAAGGAAAAACTTTAATAAAATAGCAACAGGAAGTAAGAGAAAATGTATTGTTGCGCTTGATAAATACAAGTGACTTTTCTTCAAAAGCTCTGACTGCTCTGACACGTTGCAGCGTGGGGTGCAGTCAGCTGAGCTTTCATTCAGTTAAAAGGCAGTTAATTTATAAGAGATATATACTTGGTTATCTAAGCACAATGACGGAAGGAGCCTAGAATAATCTTCAGATAGCACATTGGATGTGACTTATGTTTAAAGTTTGTTTTACTGTGGAAGTCTATTGCTAACTTCAGTATTTTATTTTTTTCCTAGTAAATATTCATGGATTGCTTTATAGGAACGTGTTGAAATTTGTGAGGGTTTATAAAAAACAAGCAGTGCTATAAAACGTGTGATAACATAAGCACATAGTTTATAAGCTCAGTGGCTTTCACAAAAAGTATCTGTAGAATTTCTGAGAATTGTGTAACTTTTTTTTTAAAGAACATTTACTTTCTTTTCATTATTTTAAGGTCAATTTCACTGTAACGAGTATGATGAGTTGAGATCAAGATGGTTGAAACAGACAATGGAATCCTTCATCCCAGATCCTCTGTTTAACTTAATAACTGTCTCTAACCTAGACGGTAGACAGATTGGAGAACTGAAGCCTGAGTTCTATGACAAGGTAACATTCCACTACTTTTCCTATGCTGCTCCCTTTGTTTTCTTACTTTGTTGGGTTCAGAAGAACATTCGCACAACCTTGTAGCTTTGTTATATAAACATCTGCAGAGCCTCAGAAATCATTTGATGAACCTTACTGCATGTTTGTTCATGTGCTAGATGATGTTATCCAGTTAGTCTTGACAAGGAGCCTTGATAACGAAGAGCTTGTGGCTTCAGGTGTGTAGTGGAAGTGCAAAGTCACGGCTTGAGCCAGTGATTGAGCACCTGGTGGGTAGGCAGGGCCAACCCAGGGGAGCTCAGTTGCAAGCAATGCACTTGAGCGATTAGAAGAGATGGAACCAGCACCCACCCCTTCCCAGACCTCATTTAAGGGTTGAAGGTGGAGATGAGGGTATCTTTTGCCAGACATCCCTGTCTACCTGAGGCCTTCTGAAGATAAGTACATTCTTTCCTTTGTTTCTTTGCCTATTGCTGTCATGTTTGAGCAGATCCTCACTCACTGCAGCTTGGAGTCTTGCTACTCTGCCATTGTTGCACCTTCCATCATGTTACCGTGAGGAACAAGAAAGATCCATCCAGGTAGAGGGTAGTTTTGGAGCAGCACCTTCTTATGTTTTGTTTTCCTACCTGGTGATTCCTTAAGAATGCCACATCTCAGCATAGTAGTTAGATTGTTCCCACATACAAGATGGAAAGTAAAATATGGTCTTATCAGTGCTTGCAAAAGTACTTTGATAGACAGTTCTCAGAAAGTGAATATCTGCATTGTGAACTGTCTTCTTTGCTCTTTTTTGTATAGATACTGGTTGATGCTCCTTGTTCAAATGACAGAAGTTGGTTATTCTCTTCTGATATTCAGCAAGCTACACTTAGGTTACTACAAAGGAATCAGTTACCTGTTCTGCAGTTCCAGCTGCTAAGGTGAGAAGTGTGAAGAGGAGCTGTTGAAGGAGCTTTTGTAGTTAATGAAAATTATATGAGGTCAAGATGTGTCATGTTTAGAATCCAAACCTAAGTTTCACTGCATGAGGAAAAAAAACCGTAAGAGTATGTTGTTGCAATTATTGTTTAGATGAAAAAATTAATTTGAATATGGAAATTTGCATGGTGTAACATAAGTGGTGAGGTCTGGGTCCTTTGCTGTGCTGCTTCTGCATGGTGCTCTTTAACTAACTTGTATCTATGTCTATTTTCAGATGATTCAGATCAGTCTGGTATATCTTTAGTGAATAAAGCTAAATTGATTTCATAAATGTTCTTTATCTGAAGTGAAAAAACTTGCACAGTATTCCTGGTTTGCTTCTTTGTCTTAAACTGTGAGAGTAGTCTTATTTTTGTGTGTGTGTGTGTGTGTGTGTGTGTGTGTGTGTGTATACCCCTTTGATTACTGTTAGCCCAAAAATACAACTTAGCATAACTAATTGGGTAAAAGAAAAAAAAAAAAGTTAGAGAATGCTGGTTTATGGGGGCATCAGGCTGGGGGAGGCTATTTTTCAGGAGCTTCCACCTTGTAGCTTAAATCAAAGTTGTCATGTATTACATTTTTTTAATAATACCAGAAATAGGCTGGCTAGCATTTGTGAAACTGTTGAAACTCATTTTTCTCCAATGAGGAAAAACTGTCCTGTGACTTCTCGGTAATTCCTTCTAGTCTTCAGTGTTTTTAACTAAGAAACAACCATGCCTGAAGTCTATCTGTCAAAGCAACTTGAGGGGAAATATAACATATTTAAAAAAAAAAAAAAAAAAAAAAAAAAAAAAAAAAAGTAGTCGTTACGGAAAGTTCCCTTTGCAGCATTTCCAGGTAGTCTTGCACAAGTTCTGGCTGAAAAAGACCTATCAGAAGCCTGTGATTTATAGCAGAAATATGAGTATCTTATTGCAGTAATGCATCATGTCATCTATTTCCTTTGAAGAAATCGATCATATTTAAAACACTGACCTATTTCAGTTTTTTTCTTTTCAATATTTGACATACAAAATCCAATTTGTGATTCCCAACCAAAAGAAAGCATATATCATGCAGTGAAATTTGGAGAATTTGCATAAATCATTGGAATTTGTAATGCTGAAGTGAAGGACTTGTGACGACAGGAACTTTTTTTTAGGAACAAAACAAACCAGAAATACGCACCTGTCACCCCCAAATAGGGTTTAATTGAATTATTCCTAAATTGAGGAAAGAATTTTGTCTGTTGAGAGCATACTTCACAGTAGCAACAAGAATAAGCTTTGTAAGGACTAGAACAGTTTTGATATGGGGTTTAAAATCCTTTTACTTTGACTTACATTTTATCATTCAGATATATCTGAGCAGTTCTGTAGATTGAATAGTATTGTTATGCACGCTGGATATTATTTTTCTCCTCTAAAAGATTTTGGGGCACAATAATTAAATGGTGAGTTTCATGCTGTAAAGATTGCACACTTAATCTAATAATGTACTTGGAAGCATTGTATGTGTCTGGTGGATTTTTATTGCTCCTTCTGATTATTTTAGAAAGGATTTCCAATATTAATGGCATATCAGATTGTACGTGAAAGGAGAAAAAGGAAATTATAAAATGAGAGCAGGAAAGGCTAAATGATTCATGCAAGTGCATTAGAATTTTTGCAAAACTAAGATTTAGAATATTACCTACTTGAGCCTTTGTTTTATAGCCAGGGTACGTAATTATAAATTAAAAACTCAGTTTGAATTCAGTCTCTGATACTTTCTGGTAATAGATACCTTCCAGTAATATCCAGGAAGGCTGAACGTATGCTAAATCACTTTCTTTGAGTCAGCTCACGCAGCGCTGGCTCTGGGTTACTTATTCAGGCTGCCTTGTGCTTTATGTTCATGGGTATCTCTCAACTCAGTTGCTCTATCTGTAAAACAAAAATAAATATAAAGCTAGATGTCAGCAATTTTGTTGAAAGTAGTGGAAGAAATGGTGTGATTTGTAGATAAAATATAAAAGCCAAGTGTGACTTCAGAATAGCAATAATTTTGTTGTATAAGGAAGACAGCAAAAGAGGTTACCTACAAATGAGAATTATAAAATGTGAAAGGGAGTGCAATCTTTGTTTATTTTGAGTGGCATTCAGCACATAATTTGTGATTTCTACTTTCTTTTTATTTATGGTGATGCCTCACCCGTAATCCTGTTCTGAATTTTGTCAGCCTGTTTTGGGGTTTTGGCTAAAGCAAATCATTCTTTGCAGGAGGGGGAATTGGGGACATCAGTGAGGAAGAAAAAGTTTTTGTAATACGTTGTACAAAGTGCTTGAAGGCTTCAGGGAGTAAAAAATCTTTCTATTAAAAAAAAAAAAAAAAAAAGTTGAAACTGATGTAATGTTCTTCCTCCACCAGTCTGAACAAAATCTGAAATGTAAATGAATAGCGTAGATGTTGAACAGCAAATTTTATAAGCAACAAGGGCATCACTGATTGGAAGGAAATTGAGACTATAGTGATTGTTAATATCAAAACCAAAGCATCCCTGCGGAGTGCTATAATCCAAGAACATGCTGCAAATCTTGTTATTATTTGGAGTGTTCATGCAGAAAACAAATTGCAAAGTAAGGAATGTTCATTTCCTGATAGTGAATGCTAGCGTGAAAGGCAGTGGTTCCCACAAATGAATTTACCAATCTTATCAGTTCTCAGATGAAAATTAAACTGGGGGGTTAAGGTCGAGTGCGTAATAACTTGATGGTGAAACTGTTACAGATGTTGTAATTATTTCTGAATCACTTATTGCAGCTGAAATAAACTGTTAGGATTCAGCTGAAAATAAATCCAAACAGGATGCACTTCAGAAAATGCAGCAAAGGCATTCAGACTACTTTAATTCTGTACACGACATCTTGCAGGAGTTAAACAGCTGTAATTGGTGTCTCATACAGTTCTGGTCCAGAGGAACTCAAACTGACTTTAAAAGATGTAGCTGACTTTTTTTCACCTAGTTTTCTTTGAAAGTAGTTAATAACTACAAGAGGATGTGTTAGTTTTGAGCGTGTAAGGCAAGCATGCACAAAGCTAAAAGGTTTGAGAGAATTTTGAGTGTATGAGGTTTGAAGAGACACGACTATTCCGTTCTTCTGATTACTGGTGGCAAAGTCAGTAATACAAAATACTTGTTTTACTAGTTGATCTTTTGGGTTGTATGGGTTCTTGTTTTTCAGAATTCAAAATGAAGCATTGTATCTAGATTAAGGAGTCAGAAAAAGGCTTTATTGCCCTTAGTTAATGAAATGCTTCCATCAAGACAATGAGCATGTCCCAGCATCACCATGGTTTGTTAAAGCATGTCAGCAACTCACTGCAATCAAACAAGGAACTTTTTTTCCTGACTGTTTGATAACTATCCACGAGAACAGCCTCTAAACACTCCACATACCTTTTAGCAGAATGTCCAATGTCTTGTCTTCCCTCTTGAACACCAGAGTCAATGTGCATGGCACGCTTTAGTCGCCTGTAAAATAAGATTGACATTTTCCCTTAAGTCACCAGTAAAATTGGCAGCCTAAGTCTCTAAAGGCTAACCTGCTTACCAGCAGACCAGCATTATTTTCTGAAGCCCAGTCTTTTGAAAATTAAGTGAATAATAAAGCTTCTCATGAAAACTTAGGATGCAAACAATTGAAGTTACAAGCTGCTCTCTGTAATTAAATCTGCGACATAGATTCATAGAATAAATGTGCTCATAGAATTTCATCATAGATTTTTTTTTTATTAACAGAATTGGAAAAAAAAGTGTATTCAATATTCTGAATTACTGAAAAAATACAGCAACTCCACTATTAATCCTTTGATTTTGGATGTGTCTTCTGTGTTTTCACTGAAGAGTTTTCCACATGTACTTCAGTGAAGAATTGCAATGTTTCTTTTACCCTTTTTTTGATGTATGTGTGCTGCAAATTGCTTATTTTGTTGTAAAGTGAAGGCAAATTCTGGTTTATTATTTATTTTAAGTAGGTAGTATGCAATCATATGACTGAGGTATCAGGGTAGGATACCACCATACTCTATGGTTGGTTGTTTTTTTTTTTGTTAAGACAAGAGCCTTTATGACACGTGGACATGTAATGATATATGGCAGCCTTGACTGAGAGTACTAGACTCCTACATCAGAGCTCTTTGGGTTAGTTATGTAGCATTTTCAAATGATCTGAGGAAATGCTTAACTGAGGTGTCAGTGATGCAGTGGTGAATTGAGAGAGGAAATGAATGCTGTGTTCTGTGGAGAATGGAAGAGAAGACATGTAGGAAAGTGAGGGGTATGTCATGTGCAGGATTGCTGATCTGTACTGTTTTTTGGCTTGTTCCCTGGAGTTTTTCCTGTTCCTCCTTATGTACTCCCTCTTGTTTTCCGTAATCATCTACTCACCTCCACTGAGAATCTGTTAGAATTGTAACTATTGTTCTGGCAGATTCTGTAGATGGTTCTTTCCTTAACCGCTTTCCGTCTCTGAAAAATTGAGTAATTTATGTAGAGTGATTGCCCAAGGCTTCATATCAGGTGTGCTCTTCAGGGCATTTCACTGAGCAAAACCAGGTTCCTTTTCTGTACTGTCTTGTCCCTTTGGTTGAAAGTGGTTTGGTAGCTGTTGGCTGGACAGTGAGCTTTTACATTTTGTTCTAATTATGCATATGTCAGTATTTATTCCATGCTATTCCTCAAGAGACTGTTGGTTACACTGCTAGAAGTACAAGTCAGTCTTATTCCTTTCCGTTGAGACTGCCATGAGACAAAAGTAGGGATGTGTCAGCAAAAGGGAGCACAATGTTTGAGCGTAGGGAAGGTGGGAGCAGTCAGTCCCTGGAAAACCAGACCAGAATCTGTTTTATATAAATAGCTGTTAACTAAAACACTTAATGTTTGAAAATTGAGTATCAGTAAGTGTCTGAATGAGTGTGAGAGACATACTGCCTCTTTGTTCGTATTAAAAGTCAGTCTTTCATCGGTAGGTAACACCTGTAGCAGGGAACAAAAGAATGCCTTTATTTATTTTAGAATAGACTCTGGTTGGTTTTTTGGAATTATGACTGGTTTCCATTTTTTCAGTCTTCAGAGGCTGCTGTTGTGGCCCAATTTCATCTTTCTTCAGAGATGAAATAATTTCTGAATTTATGTACTGCCTAGTTCCTAAAGCCTTTTGAGTGTTCTGTTCATAACTTACTTAACAAGTCCCTGATATTTATGTAATTTACATATCAAGTAGTGGGTTGCAAAAAAAAGTCTGGAATCAATAAACAGAAAAAAATCTATTCAGTGGCTAGATACTTGGGTTCACAAATCTGAACAAATGAAGACAAAAAAATTACTTCTGTCTTCATTCTTTTCTATATATGCGTGATTCGTAAGTTGTAATGAAAATTACTACTTCAGAACCTGTGTGGTAAAGTCACAGTAGGCTTCAAAAGTTTACTGGTCTGCCTTCTCTAGTTGAAAAGAAACTTTTCATAGAAACTATTTGGGCTGACTACGTTAATAATTTCTCAAATAAAACTGTGAAGTTTGGAAGAGGAATGGACCTCTGCAAGCATTAATCCTGCTATGACTGAAATGACTGAAGTTCTGATTTGAAGTGAGCTGACTTTGGCTGCTGCAGGGTAACTACACCTAGCCTTACTGTCAGTGGAGGCACAGCATGTATGTGTATGAGGCAGCTGCAACGTTTGAAAGTGGGGGAAAAGTTGATGGGTATTGCGTTGACACATTCGACTCTTAAATATATGTATAGAAATAACCTAATCTGTTGTCCTTGTCAGGGTACTTTTAGTAATTTTAGTAAGGCAATTTTAGTATAGCAAAGGATATCTCGTAGCCTTGTGTTAACATAGTGATTGTTCTAGGACTCAGTGTGCATCACAGGAGGAAGCTCAATAATGTTAAATTGAGGTCTAATATTCTTGAGGTCTTAATATTTACTTATCAGAAGAACTTGAAAATATTTGCTGTAGAAACATTATTGATCGGAATTTTCAGAGGAAGATATTGGAGCAGGTGTGTTTGGTTTCCTTTTTTGAAGGCTGTTTAGTTTAATTCTGCAAAATAGCTGTTTCTTACCATACTGTGTGGTGATACTTGAAGTTGTCTCTCTCCTGTACACCTCTGTCACTGCTCTTCACAAATTATTATAAACTGGGCATGTCATCACAAGAGGGATTTCCTTATCATCTTGGCTTTATCTGAGGAAAAGCTAAGCAAAACCTTTAACGTGCAGTCCATATTACCATGATGCACCTGGACTACTGTAAGAGAAAGAAAGAAATGCCTGATATCTTTTGTCAACAAAAAGAATAGAATTGAGGATAAAAGCAAGCTTAACTTCAAATACTCTAATTCTAGAATAGTTTGTATGTGTTAGCAGGTTTCATTCTGATCATGGTCATGCATATTGAGCAGAAATACATTCCGGTTACCAAAAGATGGCACTGTTGAAGTGTTATTATTTTTAAAATACCCTAAAATATACCCTATCTTTTTCTTTAAACACTGAAAAAGGTTAAATGAGTAATGTAATTAATGCTGACCCTTCCAGTGGCATGCAACATACACCTAAGCATAGGAGGAGTGGGCTGAACATACAGGTGTTAGCTGTAATTTTGAATTACAAACTTATTGTCTGCCTGTTTTTAAAAGAGAATTGGCAATGCCAAGACTTTTAAAACAACTAAAATGTCAGCTTATCATGTTTAATTTTCTTTTAATGTGAAAAATCTTAATTTAGGGTTCTTGCTTAACTGTATTTTAGTGCTTTTAGAGTTGGCTCTAGAGCTGCCTTTATTTCCAGAGGTATTAAATAATCATACTACTGTTTCCTCTAATAGCATCATCTCTATTTCTAGTTTTAAAGTAAAGTAAAATTCTTGAGAAGTAAACTTAAACGAAAATGTTCCGAAATAGTGTATTCTTTAAAATAAAATGTTATCCAGTATTCAAGATTTATGAGGGATTGAAAGAGACTGATGCACCATTTGGACCTCTGACTTTGTGGTATGATGAGTGCTACTGAACCTGTATCCAAAAAACATCTTGCAAAGAGCAAAACTTTTTCGTTGACAAAACTCATTTAGAATGAGAAGAGGTGCAACTTATATTTGGATTATGGCTTAGACTTATGTACTGGAAAGATATAAGTGCAAATTCAGTGACTGGAAAGTAATAATGTCAGTAAGCTGAGGCAGACAGGAGAAGCATCAAGCAAATTTCTACAGAATAATGTGCCAGTTAATCTCAGTATAACCTGTAATTTTCTAGCTATTGTAATTACAATGATTTGACTATTTTTATATTGTAGTGAGTTTCTCTAATTGTACGAAACTGATATCTCCTAAGTTGCATTAACTATCTCAGAAAATATTGACTTTTTTTCCTTTAGTTTAACATGTGAGTTTTCTCACAAACGTGCAGTAGTAATTGCAGTTCTATAATATACTTCTTTTTGCATGCTGTTTTATATTGCATCCTGGAAGAGTGGAACCTTTGGATTCAGGCCTTATATGATGAATGGTGCGTGTTAATTGATTGCTTTGTGTTTTACCAGTTTTATTCTTCTTTTGTTCTGCTGTGTGTTGGCCAGGTTACAGAACTAAAACAACAACCTCACACTTCTGCAATGGTGCAATATGATAGGGTGCAACACAAGCTGAGTTACACACATCAGCTGTTGACAGGATAGTAAAACAAAATTGGTTGTATGGAAAACTGTACATAGGAGGCTCCAGGAAAAGTTTCCTGTCCTTCTAATATGTATTCTCATGAGAAGCTTGAAACTGCAGTGTTAGTGCATGTCACATGTAAAATTCAGTATGGTAAACGGCTATCTTCAAGTTTATCAAATTAACTGTAACTCTATTCATATTTCAACTAAGTTTTGCTACTTCTTTAATAAGTTGGAAGAAGAACATCTGTAGCACTAAGAGAAGAATCACTGTGGTTTAATTACCTAATATATTTTATGTTTAAGCAACACATTATTATAAAAGAAAGGTGAAAAAACCATCAGTGTCTTCTGCCCTCATGTCTTTTTTAGTTATCCACATTTGGAGCTCATGTTTGGAAGTTACCAAGTACCTCATGACAAGCACTGGATTGCTTTGTTGAGAGTCAAGCTTTGAATAAGAATCAGAGTGATAACACCTTGTGTAAGAGGAACTGTACATCCTTGAACTGTGTAGTCACAGCAGCGATAGTGGGTTCTGCGGGGTGTCAGTATGTTATGGTCCAGCTCTGATATGCCCCTTTAATGGGACTTGTTTCCCTCCCTTGTTTATGGAAGATTAGTTTCCTAAATGTATTTGTGCATGCTTTCTTATGAATGAATTCTCTATCATGCTGACGATGAGGGGATCTGATTCTCTGAATCAGCTTAACCCACCACATTATCCCTCTGTGACTTTGAGCCCAGCTCTTTTTCACTTTGAATTTTGCAGCTCTTTGAAGGTTTTTCAGAAGCCAGGCGCAGCTTAATCAAGGATGGCGGTTGGTTGACATTGAACGCTGCTGCTGAAACAGCTGTTGCTGAGCTTGTCAAGATGGATAGATACAGCGATTTAACCTTGCAGTGTCAAGTAATCTCCCTTAGGTATTTTAATTCATGACATAGGTTCAGAGTAAAGATGACTTTGCATTCAGCAGCCCAACTTTTTTGGGTTACGGGGTAGTGAAAATTGTCAAGGAGTCTTGGGTTTTTGTTGTGAGGTTTTCTGATTTTCTTCTGGAAATTGTGTTGCTCCTTCCTCTGAATCCTGCACCAGGGTCTTCATGGTAGGAGCGTGGTGCCTTTGGAAATAGTGCCTATTAGTGCCTAATAGTGAAGTAACAAATAGAATGTTTGTTACTTCATAGGAGAAAAGCATTTAGCGGTGTTTAGGCTGGCCTCCTTTTTCAGTACTTACCTCTTAACTTTTCCAATTTTTAACAGTAAAAATGTCTTCTCACTTGTTTGAGTTCTCATATAGTATATGCGTTATAGGAATGCAGCTGTGGTTATCAACTCTGAATACAGTTTTATCAGGTGTACTAAAAGTACATCTTGATTGTTGTGCAGAAATATTTTCACATTTTTGACTGGCTGTTTTTTCTGTGGCTCAGCATTCCTGGATATATAGAGAAGGTGTAAAATTGAAGGAGAAAATATGAAAATGAGAAAACTATTTGGTTTCTTATAATATTATGAAGATGTGCTACACTTTAAGACACTGTTTAGATTTCTTCTCAGTAAGTTCTGATAAAAAGCTAGAAAATGAGCAACTATTAGATGTGGGAAAAATGCTTTTATGATTTCCAGAACCCTAAGGAAACAGAGAACTGTGCACTGATCCTTGTTTGTTGTTCATCTTCAGAATAAGAATATACTTTCCTGTTTCTTTAATAGTTTTGTATTTGTTTGTGATTAAACACAGAACACTCTTCAGGAATGGCCTCACAGAATGGCCTTTCGGAACAGTACTTAGGTACGCTGTCGTTACTAAGGTCTTAGATCTTCAGATACTGCTATAGCACACCTATAAAGCTACATACTTTTAGAAAGAGTAACTGAACTGTGAACATTTTTTTTTTTTTCCTTTCTTGTAGTAGCAGAAACAATTATGCCTGTGGCAAAATTGCGTATTTCAGTGACCTTTTCAATTCTGTGAAGTGTTGCTCATGTTTCATACATCATGTTTTACATGTTAAATTTGGATACGTATAATCAACTTTGTATATGAATGAGGAACTGCCCATGAACTACACTTACAGCTGTTTTATCAGTGTCTACGTTTGTCAAAGAAAGTGGGTATGTTGTCTTGCTTCCTGATAGTGACTCATTGTGGCACTTAACTGTTTTGTTCATATGTTTAAAAGTGCAGGATTTGCAATGTGCCCTGTGATTCCTTACTAGAAACTATGAACAGGTAACACTTTGGGCACTGGGCTGTTTCATACCAAGACACAGCAAAATGGCAATGAGCGTTACACCAAAATTCTGAAGAGATGCTTTACTGCAAAATTTCTGAACTAGAAAATGGTGCAATTAATTATGCCTTAAGAAGATAATTTCATAAAGATTGCTTTCACTCTAGCATTTGAAATCTAAATAAAAAGGCAGCCAATTCAAGACATCTTAAAACTTTTGTTTGTTGTGAAACAATGGAATATTACTGAATTTCTTGCAAATATTTTGTGATGTGCATACTGTGGCTTCGTGCTCTGCTTTACAGTGACTGTCTTCCGTGCATCTGGGTGTGTTTTGGTTGGTTAGACAAGCCAGGCAGAAGTAGCATTAACTCTGCCCATTAAAATGGACGGCTGTCACCATAGCGCAAGAGTGGCAAACAAAAAATTATTTGGACAGACAGCTGAGGCTCTCTGCTCCAATACTTTTTGAACCCTGCTATAAGGTGTATGTGTATTGGGGTGCAGGAGGAAGAGAAGGGACTATCCAGGACTGAGTAATTGAAGTGAATGCTGGTAATTAGAATCACAGAGTCATTAAGGTTGGAGCAGACCACTGTGATCATCTAATCCAACTGTCAACCCATCAGTTGCAGATTTGGAAAGTAAGGTCTGGGTTGGACAATGTGACCTTCAGGGTTCCCTTCCAACATAAATCATTCTGTGATCACGTGGAAAAATGTTGGTATGACAACCATTCTGTATTTACTGTCTCAAAGTGATGTGGTTAATGCCATCTGTTATCAGACTGTATCTACAGTATTCTTAAACACTTTCACAGATCCTCAGAAACTACTCAGAAGTCTGAGATAAGCTTGCTCTTTCACAGGCTTTAGCTAAGTTTGGAAGTGTCCTAGAATGAGTCCATTAGGCTCAGTTAAATTGAAAGTATTCAGACTACTTAAGTTTCCTGTAACCTGTTCTTTACCTATAACAGGCTGATCTTGACCTGTTCTCTCACTTATGCTAAATGTGAGCCATCTGCTCACTCACCATCTTTTTATTGAACTGATACAACAAAGGCATTAAACACTGACTTTTAATTTTTTTTTAGCATCATCTGTTGTCAGAGGTCTGTTCCCTTATGCTAAGTAAAACTGGAGTAGTGTAGTTACACTAACTATGTACTTGGCTTGTTGATGAACCTTACTGAGACTAATAGAAATGAGCAAGATGATCTTACACTCCTCAGAGAAATACAATACAAAGTTTAATGGTATAATGAAAAGAGTATAGAGTATATTACAAAGGTGTTTTCACCTGGGAAGGTTAACAATGATGTATTATCTCAGTCATTTGTCCGGGTGTTTCCCTATTATTTATAGGACTTTCAGAGTTGCTTTGATCCTGCTTATGATAAAGCTTTTATTATTGATTCTCGTACTGAAAAGGCCCAATCTTGTTTTTATAAAAGAAAGAAGGGACTTGAGGTTTCTCCCTCCTTCACTCTTTCTTTCTTTTTTCTCATTCTGGTATCATGCTTAGCAGATCCTCAGCTTGCCTCTGGAGGAATTGCTATTTCAGTGGCATTGTGTTTATTCATCTGAGCCTGAAACCAGGCTCACTGCTTCGGGGGGCTGCTCACCTGATTTGAGGATTGGGGTTTTTCGTTTCCACTTAGTGTCTTCGTGTTGCTGGTTTTGTTTCTTCTTGGTCAATGCAGTCATCTCAGTGATGCCTGCCAATCTAATAATTCAGTAGTCTTCTGTGGTACAAGGTTTTATTTTCTTTTTTTAATTTGCTGTAAGTCTATGAATTGCATATCTCATTTTCTTACTCTTACAAGTTATAGTCTTTCTTTCTTTATGAGAAGGATCTTGGGAATCTGGTTTAATGGAAAGTAAGCAGTTTGTTCAGTCTCAGTTTCAGTGGGGAATTAAGGAGGGGCGAGAGGGGAGGGAATACCGTGTACTGTCCATCAGTAGTCGTGAAATATTGCCCTTATTTAGCCAGTATTTGTCGACAGGGTAATAAGGGTATATAAACACGTAGACACAGGTAGATGATATAATGCAACAAATCATATTTCCTTAGGAAATCAGATTGAGAAGTAGTGTCTAAGTGAAATCTCCAGCCCTGATATATGCTGAATAAGTTGCTGAAATTGCACTAATTAGAGCAGAGCAGAGCAATTAGTCCAGGCTATTACTGCAACAGTACATTCTGCTATTTGTTCACTCCAGCAGCCAGCTAAGTATCTAACTAGCACTTTTGATGTGGTATTCACCCATTTTGTATGCACAGTTGCAGCATTTTCACAGTTATGCTGTGCATATAAATGATCCAAAGTATATTCTGCAACTCTGAATGAATGCTGTTATCTACTTGTCATTCTTACATTAAAAAAACCAACACACTCTTAATTAACTGATAATACAATAATGAATGAGGAGGCAAAACTGTGATGCAGGTGTTCTCCTGAACTGTCAATTATTCTATTAATATTTCATGATGTTATTTTTTCCTATTTGTGTACCTATTTGTAAATCTAGATTTACAGCTCTCACACCTTTCCTCCTTTTCGCCTCCCCTATTCTATCCCTCAGTATTTCACTATGTATGCTTAACTTTTTTTCATTATTTGCAGGTCTGCTATTAAAGCACTGCGTCCTGGTGGATCATTGGTCTACTCTACTTGCACTCTCTCAAAGGAAGAGAACAGCAATGTAATAAATCTCATTCTGAACTCCTGCACTAATGTTATTCCTGTAAATATAAGTGAAATTGCCAAAGCTGTTTCCCAGGAATTCACTTTTCACAGTGCTACACAACAGCATGAACTTCTGGTTCTGCCAGAGAAAGGGAGAGCGTGGGGTCCAATGTATGTAGCTAAATTAAGGAAAATGTAGTCCGCTTGATGCCCGTTAGTTTATTCACTAATCAACGAAACTGCATTTATTTCTACTGTGTGTGTGTTTGAACACGCACATGTCCAAGTCAATTGAATTTCGAGTTTCGCTGTTTTGTGTATGGAGCTCCCTAATAAAATGTAAATGAAATGTAACCTGGTTACCTAAAAATACAAAATGTGTTTTTTAACGTGGGCGTGTGGGCAAAATCAGAGCCTGGCAGTATTTTCCAGGTGATGCTCTTAAATGGATTTGTATTCCTGAATAGAGGCCTGTGTGGTTCTTTTTGTACTGTTTTTAAATTACTAATTCTGATGAAATAGAGTATATTTTTCAAAAATGGTTTGAATGGTGCCTGCTTCTGAAGTCTCGGAAATCCTGCATTCATTCTTGAAGGTACCTTGAAATGTGTTATCTTGAAATGTGTTTTCTTGTAAGAGCTGCTTTGTATGCAAAGTTGGTCATCTTAAGCTCTGACTATTCCTAGCAGTGGCAAAACAGGTTTAATATTAGTTAGGTTGTTTAATGGTTGAAAACTGTCTTATGTTTAGCTGCTGACCTTTGCATCTGTATATCGGCACCAGCCTTTTTTAGCTTGCAAAAATAATTTATATTTTTGAAAGGTCTCTGTAACAGTTGACTTAGATGTGCTTAGCTTTAATACTTAGTTTGTGACATAATGCAGTATATCGAGCTGGCTATGAGGCACATAGAACCGGAATGATTAATAACTGCAGTAGTGGTATCGTATTCAGACAGTTCTATTACGTGATTGCAGTAATTATGAACAAAACAATCTGAAGAGGTGGCTTATATCCCAAGTTGAGGAATTTTAAATGAATTTGTGATGGTACATCTGTGGTGTGTACAGGAGATTCAGTGAGAAGAATACGTATTAATGTTCTCTTAGGTTTCCGCAGTTCTGCTGTGCAGTGCTGTAGAGAAATATGGCAGTATAGGCAGGTATGTACATGTTCATGCATATATACACATGCAAACTGTATTTTCACGTATACTGTCGATGGACTGAGTGTATAAAGCACCGATTTGTCAGTGCTTGGCTTTTGCCTCTGAATAAATCATGTAACAGTGTATCTGTTTGGTTGGATGCCTGTGTTAAAATAGAATGGAGTCCTCCTGTGCCACTCTTAGCAAAGAAATTAAGTCGTTTCCCTGACTGAAACTTATAGTGAATTTTTAAGGAATGCTGTTGTCAAGAGTGGAGATTTTTTTGGGGGTGTATGGCACATGTCTCAAGTTTGCGTCATTGCGTAGATATGGATGTCATATTTTGTGTGTACGTATTTGTGTACATGCATGTACAATCAATCCCAATCAAAACCAAGACTAATGCAGATTTTTTTTCTTCTTGAAAACAGAAGGACATTGGCTCATAAATACTGGAAAAAAATAGTTAAAATGATTATTGATTCAGCACCTCATTAACAAAGGTGAGAAGAATGTTGATGATGTGAGGTCTTCTGTCAGAAGTTCCATTGGAAATGCAGTAGTTCTGCTTCAGTTTCTCTAGTAATTCTGTTGTGCCAAGCTGAAAAATGCTTGTTACCATTATGAGTAAACTACCTTTTGTCTCTGGAATGAATTTTGTTTTTAATGCTTTTATTCTTTGCTCACCTTGTTATATTGATGGCCTTTAACTCTTCACAGCAGTCCTGTCATAGATTGCTTAATGTCTGTCCCCACTCTGAGCTGTATGTTTACTGGGAGCCTCCTGGACCTAGTATCTCAAGCAGTGAGATGGCAATGTTCAAAACCACGGAAGCTAAACTGTAGAAAAATCTTTGTTGCTTAAAAACAGATGCTGATCATAAACAGTAGCTTTAGTTCTTTAGGCTCCTGTGACCGAGAAGAAAAATGGTTGGGGCAGTTTGCCCTCAAATAGAATCTCGCTGCTGTTCCTGCTGCTGAAGCAAATAAATGCATGAAGTACTCTTCTCCTTTGATACATGAATTTCCACAGTTATCCTCTCCTTTACTTTGTGAGGAAAAATGTTTGAGGCCCCAGTAGTATTAAATTTTCAGCAGTCTCTCTGAAAGCTTAGGACTGTATGAAGCATATGCAACTTGAGGCAGAGAAGTCACTAATGTGTGCAGATGATGAGACTGTGTTCCTTTGAAAAAAAAACTAACAGCATCTGCCCCAGAAACATTAAATGTAATATCTGAATTTGGAGTCATCTCAGGCGACTGGATGAAATAACAATACCCTAGTCAAAACGCTTTCCATCAGTTTTATTTGCCCTGTGGAAATTGAAATGGAAAGCCTAGAATGTAACATTCAGGAATGGAATTAAAATATGTGATTAAACTGAATAGTTGAGGAAAACGTGAGCTAGGTAATCACACAATGAATAAAGGAATGCTTGAAAACTGAACTCTGCTCAGTCTCAATATATGGGCGAGTCCCTGTGAACCGCATTGCATTAGATCTAAATTATGCAGCAAGGCCTCCTGATTTATATAAAAGCTGCACTGAGTTCTGCAGCACCCTTTGCTGTTCTTCTGGAGTTTCTTTGCAGCTAGCTTACAAAGGCAGCAAAACGACAGGAGGAAAAGAGGCTCACTGTGAAGTGATACTTATTTTGCTTTGTAACAGACGAGTGCTTGTTCAGAGTACTGTGGAGAATTTTTTTTATGTTCTAATTAGTTCTGGCTGCTGACAGGGATTTGGTAAGCACGTGTGGTGGGAGAGGGAGGAAAAGAAGGAGAAAACATTCCTATGGAGGTAAGGGGGATCGTTTGCATACACCATGAAGTAGCTTCCAAAAGCAAGGGTACTTAGAAAGCTCGTGTGCCTGTTCAGATATTTCTTGGTTACTTCCAATGTCTTTAGAAGTATTTTCTGTTACAGCGGGTCCAGAGGAGGGCCGCTAAGATGATCAGAGAGCTGGAGCACCTCTCCTATGAGGAAAGGTTGAGGAAACTGGGCTCGTTTAGCCTTCTTTTCTCCAAGCTATGGGGAGATCTCACTGTGGCCTTCCAATACTTGAAGGGAGCTTATAAACAGGAGGAGGGGGCGACTGTTTATGAGGGTAGATAGTGATAGAACAAGGGGTAATGGTTTTAAGCTGAGACAGGGGAGGTGTAGGTTAGATATTAGGAGGAAGTTTTTCATTCAGAGCGTAGTGATGCACTGGAACAGGTTGCCCAAGGAGGGATGCCCCATCCCTGGAAGCATTCAAGGCCAGGCTGGATGTGGCTCTGGGCAGCCTGGTCTGCTGGTTGGCAACCCTGCACATAGCAGGGGGGTTGAAACTAGATGATCATTGTGGTCCTTTTCAACCCAGGCCATTCTGTGATTCTTTAGAATTTCCTTTGCTCACCTTCAGGGCAAAGCAGCAATACTTTTCTGTTTTTTACATCCATTTCCCTGAGGTGTACTATATCTTGCCTCCTCTTTAACATGCAACACTGTTGGAAATGAGGTGGCAAATAAGTTGGCCTCTCCATCTTAATGGAAGTGGCAGCCTCAGGAACAGGCAGGTGAGTAAGCTGAGGGCAAGAAAGTGGCCACTTCTGTTGTGTGTTTGAGTAGCCAGAAAAATCTGTTTTATCTTCATGGCAGACAATTAAGATTGCGCTTGTTTAATGACTCATCTCATTGCAAATGTATCTCATATAGCAAATATCGGTGCAGAAGATTTCAGAGACAGTAGAGGTAACTGGTACTCAACTGGTTGTGCTTTTCTGCCATTCCTTTTTCAAACACAGAGGAAATATTTTCTCTGTTTAGATGTTTGGACTTTTTTTAGTGTCTGAGTATGTGTGTGTATATATGTCTATATATATATATATATATACACACACGGTACAATAAGATGTTCTTATAGAGGAAGCTTCAGTATTTGGCAGATCTTATCCTTTATCAATGACATCTTACACAGTTCAATTACAGCTTGTCAAAAGCATTCTCCACTGTGGAGCAGAGTGGAAAAACAAATTACACACAAATGACACTGGGCTGTTACAGTCAACTCAGGGACTAGCAACCTCTTGACTTCCTCACTAAGATGTGTGAAAAGCAATGGAAGTATAATGTAAAATATGGGAGGAAAGATACCATGGCTTTCTGCAGTTCTGAACTGAATGGAACAGCAGTGATGCTGAATCCTGTGCAGATGACCCGTGAGTGAGTGAGTGATGGGGAACAGAGAATTCCTGGGATGAGAGGGGTAAAAAATAAAAATTACTTGGGGCCACAGTTGTGTGCTGGGGGGGGGGGGAGGACCTGCCTAGCTCATTTGGCTATCACAATACTATCAGTAGGAAAATTTATTTTGAGGATGTTGCCAGGAAAGCGATGGGGTTTTGCTTTAAATTAATCAAGTATTTAAATCAGCTATGAGCATTTAAATAGAACCTGACTACCTGTTTTAGCAGAATGGATGATTGTGTTGGTGTTGTGTTCTTGTTGGTAAAATTGCTTTGGCCTGTTAGGTAACTCATGCAATATTGTCTATAAATGAGACTTTTTTTTCTATTTCTAGAGGAAACTTGAGCACTGCATATTGGTAGTCAACTTCCAGATAAAACTCAGCTAAAGATGAAACTCTTAAGTTTTCAATTACTGTTTTTGTCAAACTTGAATCAGAGAGCCTGGAGTGTACGCAGTCACTGATCTCAGGCTTTAGATAGCTCTGCTGTGCCCCCACCATGTGATATTTGACTAAAGGTAGGATTTTATAAGGCTGATCATAGCAACACATTTGTCTGAAAATGCCTTTCCTGTCTGATCTTCCTCAGTGCCCTGGGATTTAAAGTCAGGGTCTAATAGCTTTGGGAGGGGTTGAATTTTATTTGACAGAGTATGTGGTCTTCTGCAGAGAGAAGCATCACAGAACTCCCCTGGCTTCATTTAAAAAAAAAAGGCAGGTGGTGTGGAAATAAAACACTGTTCAAAAAGTGACAACTGCTCTTGAAAGGAAAGGGTAGAACATAAATATGGTTTTTATGATGGTTTGTATGTTTCACTGAAGAATTTCTACTCTATGCAGCTGTGTTTAGGTTGGTCACTTACGTAAGTGCTTCCTCGCTGTTTCACTTAGTGGTAGTTCTGTGGACCTGGTCACTTGTCAGCGTGCTGTGGTGGTGTAAACTCTCAGAGTCACAGAGGAAAAAGAAACAGATTGTGCTCCCCTAAATCTACAGGCAGTAACTATAAGTTATAAATTGTGTGTGTATGTATGTATATTAAATATTCTGCCCAAAAAGAGGAAGGTCTGGTGCTCTCTACTTACCTAAAACAAGGTAAATGTGTTGAGGCAGGTGGGAATGAGTGGGTAAGCAACAATGTGAAAGTAACTTTTTAAAATTTTTCAGTTTTGCTGGAAACTATAAGACAAGCATGTAATGCGTTACTGAGAATTAAACGATGGAATCAAGTTGCATTACTCAAAATCTAGGACATCAAATGAGCAGTTCACATCCCTGCCCGTTTTTGTGTTTGCTGTCACACTGGGAACAAGTGAGCAGCTATTGCTGTGCCTTCATTTGGGTATGATGGGCTATGAAAAGTAAGCAAATATGTAACTGATAGAATTCTCAAGTGTTTTTCTAGTTGTCTCTCTGTGGAACAAGATAAGAGTTGGGAGCAATGCGTGGTGTGTTTTGTAATGGTTTTAGCTTTGTTGATGTGTTTTCTAGGAAAAAAAAACTAGATTGGTTGAATCTGTGATCAAGTGATGGAATAATTCCTTATAGGAAGGAGAAGTCAGAACATTGAGTCGTTTAAATCTAGAGTGCACAGAGGATTATAAAAGGTACAGGGAGGAATAATTTTGTGTTGGCAGGAAATAGACTTAATAGTACTTTTTATCTGTAATTTTTATGAATCTATGGCTAACTGGGGAAAAGTTTAATGTTCCTGATACAGCATCTGAAGGTAGGAGAAGGAAGATTGACATACCCAGAGCTGTTATAATTCATTTCATTACTTCACACAAGGCTTTTATATTGTCACGCCCATAAAGCGCCAGTGTGTGTGCTTATAGCCAATTCATCTTTATATACTGCTGCTGATCCCATTGAAGTGAATGGCAAAACTCCCATCAATTTTAATGGCAGTGGGATATGGCCCATTTTGTAGATATACAATGTATATTTCCTGCACACACTACTTTCCGTGTATAATGTGTCTCTCATCTGAGGCTCTGAGAATGTTTTACAAAGCGGTTAATTCAAAACCATTCATGTCGCCTCCAACTGATAATGTGATCAATCTTCAGAAGGAGATTTAGAAGTTGGCATTTGGTTATTTATTTATTTTAGGCACAGTATGCACTTAGAAGGTCTCCATGTGTGAAGGGCCATCTTTGGAAAATTTCCATGAATGAGTTGCTGGAGGTAACTAGATTGGAAATGCATGTCGTACTTGCAAGGTTACCATTATGCTTCAACACCGAAAAATAGGAAGCATCAAGGAGAAATGAAGGCAGCATGGATCACTGGGTTTGTACATTATTGGTAGTCTGCAGCTCCAGAGGCTTAGAAAGGTCCCTTTTGGATATCACCTGTGTGAATGGAATAGATTCACTTAATTAACAGGGTACAAATAAATAAAAAGGTCATTATTGACTCTTCGGCTATCTTAGCGTTCTTAACTGAGAAACACATTAGACAGTGGTGAGGTACATACTCCTTCCAGAACCCATCATCCTTGAGCCTGTTCGAAATAAATGTGCAATGTATGAGCTGTGTTTTAGTAACTCTAAACTCTTGCTGCTTTTGCTTTGAAAAATGTGGATTCATAACAGCATTCAGCATGGGTGTGATAGAAATAAAGCTATCTGATAGACCTGTGTCTTCACTTGAGCATCTTCCTTCTTTCACAGTTTTGTATGTACGTATGTATGTTGGGTAGCATTCACATTCCTAGCTTAATGAGATAACAGAGTTTGTAAAGGACCCAAATGAGAAGCTTGCAGTGTTGCTTAGCCTTACAGCATAGTTGTGAGTCATGTACTAATAGAGACGATATCATTCAGCAAACTCTACTGCAGGTGACTTTCTGTACAACATGCTCTTTCACTTAGCATATGCTACTCCTTCTGGAACTGGAGTATGCAAAGACTTATGATCTCTTTGACTGGGCTGTATGCAAGAGTATATGCACCTTTTGAAGTAGGCCTCTTTTTGGTTAGGGCTGTAACACTGAAGAGTGTGTCTTTAATGAATTTAAGTAGCTGTGTTGTGGTGGGGTGACACAGGAAAATACCACCACCCGGAAGCATGTTAATGTCATCTAACCATCCAAGCAGTCAATTTTCATGCAGTCCTTTACATAGCAACTCATGTAAAGCAGTTGTCACCCAAGACAAACAGGAATTATCTGATTCAGTTGGTTTTCATTGCCTTTTATTTTTTAACCTTGTTTAAATACATAAGTAGTCATGGTGTTGTTGCTTTTTTGTTTGTTTTTTTAATTCTAGATACAAAGTTGACTTGAACTCTTAGGCGGTGATACATATTCTTACCTTGTTCTCAAGGACATGCTGACCTTCACTTCAAGTGCTGAAAGGATCACGCAGAGCTATATTCCACCATGTGTTGGATCGTATGCCATAAGTATGGCTTTGTGGAGAGGATACTGTTGTTGTTATAGCACTAGCCTGAAGTTCAGGAGGCCAGAGTTCAGTTTGCAGTTTTTACCTTGGGCAATTTTCTTCTGTTTTGATTTTTAGAAGCGCTCCGTAGAGGACTAACTCTCCAATCCATATCAAACATTCCTGTTGGTTTGTCTGAGAACAGAGTTAAGATACAATGAAGTGCATAAATTGCTTTGTCTTTAAACTCTCTGGGTCTCGTTTTTCCATCTGTCAACAAAAGCGAAGCTTGCTCCAGTAGCATTTACTTATTTATAAATGTCGCACTACTTACTCCACCAGTTTCCAGACATAAGTTGGCCTGGGACTTGATTTCTTTAAATTATGTGGCCAATTTTTTGATGAAAAATTTCATTGCTTTTGCTGAAAAAAATGCAAAGCTTTAACAACAGAAGATGGGGAACAGCTTTTCCACCAGAGTTTTTCTTCCTATATCCTCTCTTAAGAGTTCTTTCTTAGGCGAAATATATATATATATATATATATATATATATATATATATATATATATATATATATATATAATCTGTCCCCTTATGCTTTCTTCTAGCCTTCTTGCAGAGTACAAAATGCTGTAGTTTCTAAGCTCAGCTTTGCTTTATTCTGAGGAACATGGCTTTTTTAAATTATTAATGCTTGACCAAGAAACACAAAACAAGTTTTATTTTTCTTCAAATTGCATCATACAAATTGATTCTCAATGCAGAACTGAAGGTGTTTTGAAAAAAAAAAATAATTACAGTTTTACTTGGGTTGCAAGTGCAGAAGATATCAAAGGGAGGATATTATTGAAGTTAACATACTGAAGGCTACACTGCTACTTAAAGGAGTACTGTAATAGGCCTTTGGATTTTGTGTATAAGTTTGCTTGTTTTTTTTTTTTTGTTGTTTGTTTGTTTTTTGGTTTGTTTTTTTCCAGAAAGGGAAATTAGATAATAGTCCTGGTGAAAGAATGTATGAGGAAGAATAGATGCATTGCACTGGAAGGCGTGTGTGAGATTATTCTGTCGAGGCAACTGAATGGATCCATGCTTAGCTCAAGTTCTTGATGTGGAGAGGTTCTTTGTCTTCTCTGCAATGATTCTGCGGAGATTCAAGATCAGGTATTATGAATATTTTTTATGCTAGATGGAAATATCTGTGTTCCTATGGGGAATGAAGGGTAGGGAAAAAGTCTGAAGAGATTTGATTTTCTTTGTGTTTCGTTTTTAATGCCTCGGTACATACGCTGAGAGGCTTCTTTAAATTCTTCTACCTGAAAGGGCTTAGAGATGGCTAGAGTGTGATTTGGTTCTCAGGATCACAGATAATGTGCAATAGACAGCGCTTTGTTTTTATTGAACTTGTTGCACTGTTGATGTATGATTTTGAATAAGCAGTAGGAAAAAACTAGAGATAAGTGTCTTAATCTAAAGTTTTCTAAAGATTTTATTCCCATTTAAAAAAAAAAAAAAATTGCTCTTTCTGAAATTGGATATAAGAGAACGAGACTGTGAAAGGTTTTCTAAGGCAGCACATTCTCTGTTGAGTCCTACATTAAAAGGAAAATTAGAACACTGTCTTTCACTCTTTACACACTGACTTTAATCTGTCGGAAATGCAGTAAGGTTGACAGTAGCTAAGTGACCTTGGTGTCAAAGTCATATTCACTTCCTTGGAGATTTGGGCTTTCAAAAACATTTCAGCTCTTTGAAAATGTTAACTTAAAGGTCAAAATGGACTAGATTTCAGTCAGTTGTGTACAACTTTTCATTTTCCCAATGTTTACTTCAGGTACACAACTGCTGTTGCTGATAGTAAATGGGAAAGTGCATTTGATTTTTCCATAGGGGATTTCAATCAAAACATTGTGTAGACTTAGTTTGGAAAGGGTGAACTTCTGTTGGAATACCTGCAACTGGTTTATGCCATTTAACTGATGATTGTTAGGATGAATAAAGTGGGATCAGGCACGCAAACTGCATTTCACTCTCCTGCATGTGAAATTTTGCAGCAGTGATGTAGGCAGAGCTTAAAATGTCATCATACTAGTTCATCTTTAACATCCTGCATGCTCGTGTTTAACTCAAGTGATATGACAGGGCATTATAAAGAGGACACAAACAGAAAGACATCAGTGTGCAAATTCCTGACGCTGGAGTGACAAAGATAATTTCAGACTGCAAATCCTTACTTGGGTTAAGTCTGTCTCAGAGGTTGCAGCTGATATCTCCATTCAGGCTCCAGAATGTATTTAAAGATGAATGTTTAGGTCTTGGTGAGGTTAAGCCCATACAAGCAAACAAATGGGTTTCACCTTCAGAAAAAATGTAAGCTTATCTGTAATTTTCTCCTTGTGCTCTGCTAAATGTAACTCATCAGAATGGTCAGTCACTCCTGCGGGGCACTCCATCGCCCTACTGGACTGAGTGTATAGGGAAGCCCAGCACCTTGGGTTACCCCCCTCCCTTTGCTGTTACTTCTGTTTCTTACTTCTCTGCACTTAGATAGATCCTGACATTTGTAAAGAGAAGCATTTTGGTTTTTTTCTGTACTAACTTTTAGAGAAGGTAAAAAGAAAAATGGTCTGGTGGTTGGTGACCGTGCACATAGCGGGGGGGTTGAAACTAGATGATCACTGTGGTCTTTTTCAACCAAGGCCATTCTATGATGCTATGAAGAACTGCAGGAGAGGCAAAAACAGTTCTGGAAAGAGGAACCAGCAGGTTGGTTTCGTACTAGGGGGAAGAGAATGAGTACTTAAGAATCTAAATCAGTATCTAAAATAATTTCAATCAGAAGCACTGGTAAAGCTTACTCTCTTGATTTTTAGGAAAGATGAAAAGCATATTACTTGGTTCTCTCTGCTCTTCTTCTCCCATTAGCAGCTGTACTGGGCAAGCTATTTGCGTAGCTATCTGTCTGTCTTTATAAACACGTGGTGGTTTTAGGAGTTCCTACAGTGGGGATGGCTCATTTAAGCTTCTCCCTACAAAAGGCAGCAGTTAACGAAAATTAAGTGATTCTTCAAAAAACAACTCTTACTGAATATGCAGTAATCTCATGATTTCAGGCTTCTTTTGATATTCAACTCTCTGTGGGTAAAAAGTAAACAGGAGGATTTCAGAAGATTGAATCTTTGCTCTTCTTTCCTTGGTGTGCTCTCCCTTTTCAGAATCATTGTTTCAGAGCATTATGAAATGTGAAAATGTGAAAAATGCTGTCTGAGGAGCGATCGGTTTGGCATATTCTATTGGAAAAAGTTAGCAAATGTGAAAATATTTGAGTATCGCTGTTAAAGCTTCCTTACCTTTTTTGTAGCTGTTTGTTCCATGACTGTAATACAGTGAGAGTGCGATACGATTCTATCTCCTTGTTTTCTTCAGCTCATTCTGTAATGACAGGTCTGCAATGATATTTTTGAACTCATGCTCTTTTACTCAGGTCAGGACATGTGTACCTGATGTCTCTCTGGGGCTTCAGGTCGAGTAATTTTCTACTCAAAAGAGAGCAGCATTTAAATATTATTCAGCTGAATAGCTGATTTTTCCCCATCTCTTCCAAATTGTGTTACGCTTGCACTCAAATGCAAAGCATGTCTACTATGAATGTCAGTCAGTCCATAAGTATGCTGGAGAAGGAGGGAGAACAGTTAAAGTAGTCATTTATTGCTAAGAGTGCATGCAAACTGGAGTAAAAATGAAATCTGTCATCAGTTCATTAGCTTAATTTTTATTGGATCTGAGCTACTGCAGCCATTGTTATAATGGAGGTGTTATGACTGTTACCACATTTGGATATGGGGTCTGTTCTAATCCCTCTTAGTTTAATTTCTATATTTCTGGATGAATCAATCTGTTTTACCTCTTGTACAGACCTGTCAACTCCTTTCAACTCACAGCTATGGCCCTCCACCTGTATTATAACACATTTATCTCGCAAACCTAATTCATTAGAGGATGTCAATATGTATGTTAGGCTTAAAGACTTCCTGACTGCTGTTACCTTGTAGTAGTCTCTGTTGTTCTGAATTTGCACACTGAAAACATTTTCTCCTGCCTGTGTCAAGAGATGCTTTGCTCTGTATTTTTTTCCCTACAGGCCCATTGTACCTTGCATGCTGTATTTCTAGTATCGAGTTTGGCAGGTGTAGCTTGCAGGCTTATAAATGATTTGTTAAGAAATTACCTGGAGACCATTGTGCCTGATGCAAATATAAACACGTCAGCTGGAGTTTTCCCCTTACAAAGGAGATGGCAAAAAGGCAGTGCTTGAAAAACTGAGAAAAATGCATAGATCCTTTATATGTTAAGCAAGACAACTTTCCTGGGATTGCAGTCACTGGGACTGTGACACATAGCAGAATTCTGGAGCAAATCCTTGTCAGAGATACTGCCTGTGAACAGGTGCTCTGCTGGAATAAATTCTTATAGCTTCAACAGAGCAGTGGTGGCTGATCTCAGCAGCAATCTGGTCCCAAAGCTTTCGATCACAACACTTGGGCTTTCATGTTGCCTTGTCCTGGCGATCGGTTTAGGACTGTAATCCCTAGACCACCTGGATGTACAAACCTGAGCAGGTGTAAGCAGTGTGCTGTGAGCAGTGAACTGTGATGGCCAGTTTCATCAGAGGAAAGGGAATGTGGTCCCTTGGATTGCCTTGCAAATGGAAACTTTCAGGTGGTATGAACATACTTGTAGCTACTAGGAATTTGGCTGCCTATTCAAAAGGTGGCTGAAGTAGACAAAAAGTAAAAACTTGGAAAACAAGACTCAAGGGAAGGGAAATGTTAGACAACATTTAGCAAGCTGCTGACTTGTTAAACATAGTTCTCTCTAATTTATACTGAAGCAAGCCCAGTTCTATCCTGCCTAAATTTTTTGGCTTTATTCACAAAATGTACTTTCTTCTAGACATAAACTATGGTATGTACACAGTTATGCAGTGCTTGCAAACAAAAGTGGAACTTTTTCGTCTAATTATTTTTGAATTTGTGGAGTTGTCAGTATGACTTACGATATGACACAGCTTTTTGTTTCTTGTACAGTAGTAAGTGGCATCTATCTGGTGTGGATATTCATAGGAGAGTGAATTAGGATGTAGTGACACAAAAGTAATTTTCACCTCAATTTCAGTAAATATAGCAAATCTGTCTTCTGTCGGTCATACTTCTCCCACATTGTCTGCCTAGTAGAATAAAAATTGAATTGTTCAAGTGAAATTAGAACATCATGGCCTTGACCTGAGCAGGAATGAAAAAACTAGATTTGTACAGATGTTCATGTAATTAGTGGGGCTCCTAGCAATGTTAATTTTTGAGCACTACTAATTCAGTTGCAATAACTTCCTATATTAGTACAGTAGAGTGTCAATATTAACACAGTATTGCAGGGATTAAAAATGTTCACTTTTCCTTTTTTTCTTTTTTCTTCTCTTTTCTAATACATGCATGATCAATTTCAGGTGTAACATTCTAAAATTTTTATTATATTCAGCCAGCCCGGATCTCATTAGATTAGACAAATATTGTACAGGTAGAAAGTGGATCATGTAAATGCCACTATTATTATTCATGAATTTTCCTGCTACAGTGGGTTGGAAATCTGCAACAAATATTGTTCTATAAATGACATTATTTAAGATCTGGTATTGTATTTCTATATGTTTTCATTGCTATTTAATAGGGTTTGATTCATTTCTCTGGATGCAACTCAGTTCTCTACCATTAACATTTGTTCTCTCGCATTGATGATAACGTGAATCTTTCTTACCTCCTTTCTTCCTACCATCCAGGTAATCTCAGGATGACAATTTATATCACAGACTGGAACTTCAACTTTTCATAGGATAAGGAGTCCTGTCCTTCCTCCTCACCTTCTTTCCTTTCCTTTATTTTCTCTGCTTCTTAATGCATTCTTTGAATCAGACAAAATTTAGGATTGCTAAAAAGTGCTTCATCTACTGTAGGAAATAGCTTAATGACATGTTGCCTTCTGATGTAAACCTGTTTGCATACCAGTAATTGCTGTTGGATATTGTGTTGCAAAGCAGCCCAAAATATGGGAGTATAAATATATACACATATTATTTAGAGCATATCTGTAATATATGTAAAACATACAGGTAAACCATAAGTAAAAATATATAGTGTTTCATATGGTATGCAGTGATTTAGCAGATTAGTCTTCTGGAAGAATTTTATTAATGGGAAAGCTTCAACCTGAAATTGGATCATGCTATAATTAAAAGTAATGTCTGTAACATTAATTTATATAGGATACTTCAATACAATTAAAAAAAAAAAAAAAAAAAAAGATTCTAACAAATTCCACGGGTTATTGTCATATTCATGACAATTTTTATATAAATCCATGACATATTTATGGGATTTTATTGTTTCAATTACTCTTTTTTTTAGGTTGCATAAAAATTTCCCATAATGTAGTTCTGTATCTTGTATTTATGATTTGCTAAAGTCTGAAAGCAACTTGTGGTACAAAATGCAAAAGCAATTTGCTCTTGACAGGATTAGGTCTATGTTTATTGAACATTATTTATTACACATATATATCAATTCATTCACCTTAATTCAAGAAATTGTTTCTATTGCTTATGGCACACGTATGTTGAATACCTTCTTGGTCTGCTGCTAAAACAATAACACACAATAATAACTATGTGCAGACTGCTAATGAGTAATAACATCTAACATCCTAACATCTAATCTAAATCTTTAGTTCTCTTTAAGCTCAAAACCATTCCCCTTGTCCTGTCACCACCTGATCACATAGAAAGTCAGTCTCCTTCCTGCTTATAAGCTCCCTTTTAGCACTGAAAGGCTGCAGCTGAGATTTCCGCGCAGCCTTCTCTTCTCCAGGCTGAACAAGCCCAACTCCTTCGGCCTGTCTTCATAGAGGAGATACTCCAGCCCTCTGATCATCTTTGTGACCTTCTTTGGAGCCACTCCAACATTTGTGTGCTTTTCTTGTGCTGGGGGCCCCAGATCTGGTTGTAGTACTCTAGATGGGGCCACATAAGGGCAGAGTAGAAAGGAACAATCCCCTCCTTCTCTGCTGGCAGCCCCTCTTCTTATGCAGACCAGGATGTATTTGGCCTTCTGGGCTGTGAGCAGGCACAAGTAATACAAGCAGTGCATGAAGTAGCTTTCACACTCACATGAATATTCAGTGCTATTGTATTTTTGGTGGTGCAGGTTATTTTCTTTAATTAGCAGGCCTACTTGTCATATAATGGCAGTATATTGATTGGTACAAAATAGAGAAATCTAAAAGGTCCAGAGGAGATCAGAGCTGAGCTGCATTTGTTGGTGTTTATTTGTTTTGGGTAGGCTGAGATGTATAAACTGTTGGTTTTTTTTTTCTAGTTTTGTGGTTAAAGCATGACAGTCTTCATTTTAATATAAAATTGCTCTTAGTGCTGAGTTTCTGTATTCCATTTTCTATGTGCTTATGTTTCTGACTTGTGTTTGCTGAAGTTAATAACTCTTGTGTGTTTTAGACATGAATAAAAAATAATACCATTATTAGTACATCCAGTCATCACTACCAGAAATCTACAGTTCTTTTTTCACTGCAGATTGCTGGGCAAAATATTTTGAGTTATAGCCTTATTTACCTTAATCCAAGAATTTTATAGCAAGGGGTACATTTTTAAATCTAAGTTTATTAAAAAAAAAAAAAAAAAAAAGATAACACAAATATGGAAATATGTTCAACCTCAGTTCCAGGTCAGCTCAAATCAGGTCAAATGCAAGTTCTCTGTCCTGCGAGCATGTAATGGAACAAGGACCTGGACAAGAGCTGAAGGTGACAATGTGGGTGCAAACCCTGACGTTCAGATATGGCTCATCTGCCTTGTTTCCTGAGATATATTTCACTCGCTTGCTGCATTGGCCAACAATAAGATAGTCGTAGATTTGTCTCCTATTTTGTCTCAGGATCATCAGACAAGTGATCTAAGCAGGGTGATGAAGTGCCTGTTATAGCCTTGATCGTCCGATCAGGCTGCACGGAACAAAGCTACAGTGCATGAAGTGCTGCCAGTTTGAGTCCTTAGAACATTAAGATGGTGGCACTGTTCAAAGAAGCCATTATGTTTTCCCTATACAAAAGGAAAGCTCTCATGGTAGACTGTAGCAGCAGCAAACCATCGTAGCTAGTAAAATCACATACTCCAATGCATATGTAAGCTGGTTTTGTGGTCAAACCACTTCATTTATATTAGAAGGATGTCTAGGCCAATTGCTATCTTATCCTCATTTCCATGTGCTTCTGCAGGGTCTAACATTGGGTACTGGCCTATAGATACTCCTAAATACATGTAGGTTGCTCCAAAAATAATGCTCCTTATTTATATCCATGGAATTTGCAACAAATACGAAGCACAGTAAGACTGTTTCATAGAGGAAATTCTCAGCAATGAAGCACTTTTTCAACTTGGTGGCCACCATTAGCTGGCTCATGCAGAACTGGTCAAGATATTCTTCATTTCAAGGTGTAACAGCTGTACGTGACTCTCTGGAACATGACTTGTCTTTCATGTTGCTGTCACTGCTGATGAAGCACACCACCTGCTGCCTCGCTGTGCTCACATCCACTGTTTCATCTCCAGAAATGCTCCGTAAGTGTTGATGAATGTCAGTGGGTACCATTTTTTTCTGCACTGAAACATCCAATGACATGTTTTTTCTTCATCTACGCTTTCATGTCAGAAGACATTCTGTCAGACTGCCCCTCTGCTGCCATCTATCACACAGCAACAAGGTGTAAGAGAATATTGGTGGGAAGGTTCAACCTCTAGTGCCATACCACCAACAACTGCCTCTGACGTTCTGAACCAACATAATAAAATAGAGGCATTACTTTTGGTGCAGCCCTCATATATTTTGAAATACTACACACATAAATGAAACGTGCACCCTTGACCCATGTTAATGTTGAGCTAGCTGAGCAGTGTTGTAATCTGCTTCATCTTCACTCACTTCTGCACACAAATAATCACACACCTTAGATAAATCTGTGCATAAAAACTTTGTTATATCTATAGTTAAGGATGCAACATATCGTATCTCCAGAATTGAAGCCATTTGAATCAGATTTCAGTTAGACAAGCTAACTTTTCATACCGTGACAACCACCAGCCTAATATAAGATTTCCTTTTTCTCTTAAAGGTAAGGCTATTATTTTACTGAAGGAAAAGAAAGCCCTCCAGGATTTTTATACTCTGTCAGTATACGAAATAGGTTTTGGATCTGAAAGCAAAGAGTGATTTCATAAAGTTATTTTGATGCGGCTTAAAATCATGTTTTCTCCTAAGCTTCTCTGAGAGTTGAGCACAGACAGGAATTCAGCAGGTTTAGCACCGAGCCTTCTATACGTGTAAGTTGTTGATTGATGCTCTGCCTGCTAATTGTGGGGGTGAGTAGGAAAGAGCCAAGTGTTTTTGTTATACACAAAGGCCAGAAAGTAATATGATCTGACTTCCTGCACAACATAGGTTGTTTGCCAACACTTGAAGTAGCAACATTTTTATGGATATTGGATTTATAGCTTACATTTAAAATGTTTTGTTTATGTCAAGTGAGTGGAAAAGATGATGTAGAAGGAAGAGTTATTTTGCAAGGACAAAAGTTATTTTGCAAAACAAACAAAAAAAAGCAGGATAATTTCAAGTCCAGGCAGTAGGGTTGAGAAGAGGGAGTAGATTATTTATCTATTGTGAAAGCTAGGAAAATGTTTTGAGCAACAGAATAAACAAGGAAGGAGGAAGAGGAAGAGGACTTCATAGAACTATGGAATAGTTAGAACTGGAAGGGACCTTTAAGATCACCTCGTTCCAACCCACTGCTATAGGTGGAGACATCTCCCACTAGACCAAGTTGCTCAAAGCCACATCCAGCCTGTCCTTGAATGCTTCCAGGGAGGGGGCATCCACAATTTTGCTCAGTAACCTGTTCCAGCATCTCACCACCTTCACAGTTAAGAATTTTCTCCTAATAACCCTTTCCAGTTTAAAGATATTTTCCCTCGTCCTGTCATTATGTGCCCTTATAAAAAGCCCCTCCCCAGCTTTCCTGTTCCCCCTCCAGGTACTGGAAGGCCACTATAAGGTCTCCCCAGAGTCTTCTCAAGGCTAAAGAGCCCCAGCTCTCTCAGCCTGTCTTCATAGGGGAGGTACTCTTTGTGGTGCTCATCTTTGTGGCCTTCCTCTGCACCTGCTCCAACAGCTCCACGTCCCTGTGTTGGGGGCCCCAGTTCTGGATGCAGTGCTCCAGGTGGGGTCTCACAAGAGCAGAGTAGAGGGGCAGAATCACCTCCCTCAACCTGCTGGTCACACTTGATGCAACCCGGGATACAGTTGTCCTTCTGGGCTGCAAGTCCACACTGCTGGCTCAAGTTGAGTCTTTCATCAATCAGCACCCCCAAATCCATCCCTTTGTCATGTTTAAGAAATCTTTCTCTGAAAAACTGCCTGTTCTGCCCTTTGTTTTGGAGCATGCTTCTCCCATGTTCAGTTGTGCTTGTTTCAGACTTTGGTTAAATATCCTTGTTTTTTTTACAGCTGCAAACCACAGTCCAGACCTGTTGTATGAAATGCTGTCACACTGCCATAGAGTTTGTTGATTATCCAGGGCTTAGCAGAAGTGGACAAGTTTCAAACTTAAATCTCCTACTCGTTCCTAGGAACTTTTTATTTTTCCTCATTGTAGCTTATTTCCCCTAACCACCCCTGCCCTGTTTTCATTCAAGTAACCTGTCCTAAGTGTTACAGATTGAGACCATAAGCAAAAACTCTTCTGGGAACAGGACACTGTTTTAGGAGAGATGTGCAAATGAGTACTTTGCATACGCTTAAAGTGGAACCGTGTCTTAGGCTTCTATGGCATAGCACAAGACTTCTACAGATTTTGTGTTTTAACAAAATAATCTCATGCTATTTTATGATGCAGTGCTGCACTTACGCGTCAGAGAACAGAAAACTTGAAGGGTTTGGAAAACCAGAACTCCCTGCTAATATACAGGCTTTGAACCTGTGGCCACCTGTGGGTGGATGGTTTCTAATCCACTGTGGAGCTGCAGCAAAACACAGCAGTGTTAAGCGCTAATAACGCGCTTTCAGATGAGGAGTGAAACTCATGCATGGTGAAAGTGGGAAGTCTAGCTCAGAAGACACAGGAAATGTGAAGAACCTCAATGTCAGAGAAGCAGGCTTCATGGTCATGCATTCCCAAATGGTACATTTAACAGAAGAAGATGTGTGCAGTAAGAGCTGAGGACTCAGCAGTTTATTTGAGTCCCTGGTTCCTTGGAGGACTTTCAGATCTCTGAGGTTTGTATTTTCAAGCTTTACGGTGTACGTGGTCTAATAGAAATTCCCCTGGCATCTTCTGTAGGTCTCTGATATTTCAGGTTTGATGATGAAAGTAGTCAGCTAAATGGTTGGTCTCTAAATATAGGAAGCCTTTTAAGTAAGTTCAGAGAAAGAATTAACCTTTTCCCCTCCTCACACACCTCCTGGTGATTTGAACAATTGATTTTAGATAGGTAATGAAGTTTAATAACAGTATGATGAATGCACTTCAGTTCTGCACTTCATTTCACATGCTCCTGAAAACAGATGCTTGGTAAGAGACAGACCATTTTTCTGATAACATGTGTAGACATAGAGCTTGGTTTACTTCTTTATTGTTTAACATCTTCTTCTTGTCTTTACCCACTAGTTCTACATCAAGGTAATTCAACAGTTTATAGTGAATCATTCCTGACCCTTTCCTGATTTGACTATATTTCATAATGAGAACCATGGTAAATAGTGTGGGGCCTCTTAGAATTTGTCACTTTTCTTCCAGCCTTCAGTTTTTCTAACTGCCCACAGAAGCTTCTAAATACAGATTGTAACACAGTTTCCCTAGCAGGAACTGGAGAGAGCGTGGGTATACACAGATACTCCATGTATCAAGATTTGTCTTTGTGTAATTTGCTACCATATTCTGAGCTAACCTGGAAAAAGCAAATTAGGAAAAATGATTATTAGTTTTGTGGAAGAGTTACTTACAGGCTGTTAGCTTAGTATTTGGTCTACTGTGCTCAAGCGTGATAATGGATAATCCATTTGCCAAATTAGAATAAGGTTTTACTACTAGAACTTCTTGTCAGAAAATGTGTAAGCAGAAGATAAGAAGTCAAAAGACAATGAAAGCAATCAATAATAAATTTATGTACACATCTCCTGCTTTTCAAATCCATGAGCATAAATGTGTGGATGGAAACACTCTAATTGTTAGAACAGCCCATCATTGAAGGAATCAACTTTTTAATACAAGAATTTGCAGTGCAGGTTATGAAATCTTACTTTGTGGATCTTATAGCTGGTTATTGTATATAATTATCTGCAACTGGGTGAATTGCATCAGGTATACAGACTACAGACTGAGATACTACCTCTCTCTGACCTGAAGCTCTTCATCTCGTTTTATACACACATGTATGTGCTTCATGTACGATATATGCTTTATGTATGATGATGCATGTGTGCTTTGCATTTCAGTAAACCAAACACATAATGTGTGCTCTAGAAATGGCTGAACTGGGGAAATATCTACACTGATGTGTTTTTGATATTAAAATGTTGGGGCATTTTTGGAAGGAAAAGCTTTTCCTTTGGCTTTTAATACTCTGCAAAATTTTCATTTCATTCATCAGACCAATAAATCTCTGCTGATCTGCTCTAGTGAGTGAAAAAAAACTGTACATCAATGAATTTTGTGTGCTAGCAAGTAAGCCATTCTACAAGGACAGCTTCTGTTTCAGGAAACATGTTCTATTTCTCGTTTTCATCAGTGTTAGTATTCCTGTAATTGTTTATGATGCTTCATAGCCTACTTGTCAATATTGTGTCCTATGTCTGCAGAAATAATGGAGCCATAATAATGAGAAGCTTGACTACAGCATATGCTTTATCATTGAAAGGTGAGAAGAGTCCACAAATGCTATTTTTTTTTCCAAATAATGAGGAGTCCTATTTAGGTAAGTGCTTAGAAATGACAGCATCATTTGTGGCATCATTTTAAAGGTTCTGCTTTTGTCAGAGAATTAAGCTAGGAAACATCTGCTTTCTGTTTTAGAAACATTATACTAAATCAAGATCAGAAGGTAGTAGTCTCACATACACTGAACTAGAGTTGCTTTAATACTGATTGGAATACCAAGTACCTGTAACTGCCTCCTGGAGCACTATGAGAAAGGAGTAATATGATGTCCTTCTCTCTTCCTTTGCAGTCTAGAGCTTTGCTCTGTCTTCCCAGTGCTCCTTCTCCAGTTTGTATCCCCTCTGCCTGTGACCTGGTCTTCTCTCATGGTCACAAATGGAAAACTTGCCCTCTTCTTTTTCACATGGCTGCACTCCTTCCCAGCTTAGTGTTATTTCCTAAATTACTCACTGCTTCTCTCCTAAAACTCATGCTGTCTGCCATTCTTACTTAACCATTTCTTCTCACTGAGATCCACCAGTTTTCCACACTAGACCACTTTTCCTGTACAAATGATTAGTATAGATAGTATGAGACTGCACAGAGCCACTTTTCTCAAGCCCACAGGACAAAGTCACCCCAGTGTTGGCATGAATTCCCCTGTTTTGAAAGACAGAATGGGGGAATTGCTTCTACAAGGAATGAGGCAGATGGCTCCAAGTACAGTGAGTACTTACTCGTTGGAGAGAAATAAAACCTGTGCCTACTCCAATATGACAGATTGGTTTGAAAGAGTTCTGTGCAGTTTGTAATATCCAATGTGATCAAAAGAAGCTTACTTAGCATCAGTGACTCCCTCCATTTAATCCTTACTCTTTCACATGGCATAAAATTATTAATAGAAGCTTGGTAGCTATTGGCAACTGTTTTATGCATTTTAGATCAACTTTTCTGTAGGCTGTGTGAAAGCTACAGGATAAGGAAGTACTGGAGGTGACAGACAGTTGTACCTTTCCATGATCAAAAAGGTCAGAAGAAAGATCTTGACAGCTAGGTCACCAATAAATGTAAGATTTTCTTCATGTGGATCAATATATGGTTAATTAAAATAACGAGATATACGTAATAAAAGGCAGATTTGGCATCATAATAATAGTGCTTTGTCCTTGAAACTCTGTGGTTGGAGAGGCTCCTACTTGTAGTTTCAAAATGCTTCTTGAAACTTAGTTGATGAAATACAGGAAGATTTCTGCTCTATTGGATAATTTTCCTATTAGGTTTGCTTTACTCCCGATTTTACATATTTTTCTTCTTTCATATTACTTTCATTTTCTGTTCATACCTACTCCCTCTCTTCTTGTTTTATCAGTGGCAAATTGCAGTAGAAATAAAGCTTCACTGGCTTGGTTCTGAAACGTTTTATCTTATTTTTTTACCAGCCAGCATACCTGGGCATGCTCAGTAACTGATAGTTTCTCAGTAATCACCTTAGAATTGGCCATATAAGAAGTGGAATACAGATCTTGCTGAATGTCTGCTGACATTAGTAGTAGTGAAAAGTATCTCCAGTTGTCTGTTTCCCATTAAAATTAGCCTGTAGTTTATTTTCCTACTTTCCTCCCACTTACACCAACCGTGACCCAATAGGCTCTCATCTCTGTGCTTGCAGTGAGTGGTTCTGTTATGATGGAGGCATTCCAAGATGGAGCACTGCCTCCTTTTCACAGCATCTGAAAGGAAATCCTGTTATACCAGGCTGGACAGAGCTTTGAGCAACCTGGTCTAAAGGGGGATGTCCCTGCCTGCAGCAGAGGGGTTGGAACTAGGTGATCTTAAAAGTCCCTTCCAACCTAAACCATTCTATGATTCTAAGAGGCTTCAACATTGCTGCAATTTACATTATGGTAGTATGCTGAACAGTTGCAAAGGAGTCAGTTCTGTCACCCTATCTGTATCAGTATATGAAGGTGATCAAAATAGCCCAAGTTTGCCATTTAGTCTCTTGGAGTATACATGCTGTATAAATTTCACTGTCAGGATTATATTCTCCTGGTTGATTCTTCTTAGCCAGTAATTTCAGACAAATACTGTTGTAATTGTTCCCTTTTTATTACTTTACTGTTCCGTGCTTTGTTTCATCACTGCATATTTTTTGGAAGGAATGTTTTTAGGATCAGTTGTTTTAATACCTTTTAGACTGTATTCAGGTCTTTGCTTACACAGTCTGCATTTTGACTACATTTTGTTTTTTATTATTATTATTATTATTATTATTTTGCTTTATACGGCATCTACTAATGCCCCATCATAGGGATAAAGATATTTGAGCTTAAATTGAACCCCTGATGTAGTATTTTGTGAGTTTCATATATCTCTTCTCAGCACTGGCCCTACATTTGCATTAGATATATTTTTACCATAAAATTGTAAACGTTAAATATTGATTAAAACACACTACTGTTCAAAATGTGTGAGTCCTGGCACAGCAATTCTCTAGTCTCCGCATGCAAGTACTTCTATTTTTATTTCATAGTGTTCTGCAGTAAAATCTTGACAGTCACTTATGATGGATTACTTTAATTGCATAATGATTTGTAGCACAGCGTTGCTTTAAATCCCACATCCAAATAGAGGTCTGCTGCTCTGCAGCCTCTGGTACAAAAGTAGGCATTTGTTCCACTGAGTAATGGGGTAAGATCAAAATGTCCTGCACAAATCAATATTAGAGACAGTCCAACATCACCTGGAGATAGACTCTTCAGGAGAGAAGTCAACTTACTTGGAGTGAGTCACTCTTTCTGGAGCTTTAGTTTCCCTTGTTTATTGGATGTGCTTTGACCTCAGAGCTGTTGTTTCTGCTTGCTTGTTTGACTTTGGGATTGTTTTGTCTGTGATTCAAAGATGGGACTCATCATTGTAAGCCCTGAATGTCTGAAGATGAGTTTCTCCTCGGGGAGAAATTTAGCAGATTGCAGTGGCTGGAAAAAAAGGTTTGCCTTTCCAACAAAGGGATGGATGAAACCATCCAAATGGCTCAAGAAATTGGAAGAAGTCATAACAGTTGAACAGACAGAATAGCTTGAATCAATCTTGATGCAGCTTTCATCTTGTTTTGCTGCAGGCAATCCCTGTAAGAGTGCTTAAGTTCCCAGCACCAATGGAGAACACAGACTTATCTCCTTTTCCTGGAAAGCAAGAGATCAGGCTGGGATGCTGACATAAAACTCCTCTACACCAGTGCTCTCCAGAAAGCAATTTGGTTTTCTTTTATTGCTCTACTCATTCCACAAGAAAGTTGAGTTTGAACAGGCTTTTTGCTGTGTCTGCGCGTTGATTTTGTATTTATTTTAATAGCTCTGCCTGGTGGTTTTTGCCTGAATCTAACTAATGCATTTGTAAGGTGCTAGCTAGTATAATAAATAAATAGATGGCAACCAGCAGAGTGTTGCTGTAAGAGAAAAGATGAGGCTTGCTATTTGTGAAAGCAGCTCTCATCTGTTACCTCAGACCATAAACTGAGCTTAGGAATTAACATAAAAGATCAGTTCAGCCTTTGCGATACTCCTGTATTCTGCCTCCTTATGCTCCTGTGACCCTGGGCACTTCATACACAATCCAAAGTGTCTGTGTCGGTGATAATATGATGTGAGTTTGGGTGTTTGTTGTTGTTTTACTTCTTGTTTTTGTTTTTGTTTTTCTCTTAACCTCAGTGATCAAGGTTGATCAATTACCTGGAAAAAAAAAAAAAAAAAAAAGAAAAAAAAAAAGAAAAAGATGTTTCATGGCCCATCAATCTTCTGGAGATTGTACTTTTTTTTTTTTTTTTTTTTTTTTTTTTTCCAGCATGCTCTTGGATGTTCTTGAGAACCACAAAAGCGAGATCTGCTTTTAATACCCTTGCTGAGGTGAGGAGTTGTATTTTGCTTCCAAAAGCCTTTATGCTGTTGGTTGTAATTGGAAGCTTAAAAACAGCAGGCTTAGAAATATTTCAAAGCTCTCTAGAGAGCAGAGCCTGGTACTGGAGGCTTATGGACAGATTTTTGCTATCAGGTATGATATCAATCAAGAATAATTCCACTGATTGCAGGGCTGTTACTCTGGCATAACCAGGAGCAGAATGTGACCCTCAGTTTAATTTCTGATATGGCTCCTAGATTTATTAGAACTGTGCATCTCGGAAGGACCCTTCTTGCCTTTGCTGCAGCCACAGCTTGATGTAAATCAGATTTCCTTGCAGCTGAAAAGAGTGCTGATTATATATGAAGCTCTGACAATGTTTGCTGGAGTTCTGCATTCCCGGGACCGGCTTAGGCATTCAACCAGCTTATCCGTCTGCCTGTGACCTGAAGTAAGAGAAAAAGTGTTTTACAGTAGTAATAAAGAGATTACATTAGATGAAGTTATTTTCAGTAGCTATATCAGGAAGATTGAGAGTCAATTATTCTGGTCAGGTTCAACTTTAGGACACAAGCAAAGAAGAGAGTTGAGACATTTATATTGTACTAGCAAAAAAAAAAAAAGATTTAAAGATACTGTGTTTGCACTGACTACTTGGGAATAGCTAGTGCAGGGAATAACTCTGGAATAACTCTTGGTGATGTCACTGCTCGTATTTTGGGAGCTGGAGAATATTATTTCCATCTCTTTTTGGGTGCTTCCTGACTCTTAGCAGAAAAAAAAGGAGGCTGTGTGGCCTTTGTCACCTGTTACAGTGAATATTTGGTAGGAAGAACAGCACTGAGGCTCCTGATGGTATTCCTGGGATGTTTTGTAAATTTCTTTTCTGTTATAAAATCTGCTTTCAGAAAACTTTCCAGTGTTCTCTGCTGATCCCACAGAAATACTGATGTATCTCTTATCACTTTTTTTTTTTTTTTTCTGCAGAGGGAAATGTTGCTTGAAGAGTTGCCATATGCAATGGCATGTCATTCTGCTACCTATTTTTAAATATTCACATAGACCCCGTGTATTGGAAGGAAAGATGTCTATTCTGAGATAGCGAGAGCTGAATGAGTAACCTCTTTCTTAAAAGAAACTGATGATCAGCTTCAGATGAGGCTTTGCCATTGGAACGTAATATTAGTGAAGTCATACTGATGCAAACTCACTGAAGACCTTCATGTGTGCCCCAGTTATCCTGTCCACAAGACTTTGTTGATATTTTGGCACCATTACTTTACCTCGTCTGGCATCTGCTTCCTTCTCTGCATTCATCTGTGTATTTTCTGCATTTTTTTTAATGTGTTAAAATTTTCTCCTCTTTGGGACATTAGACTTTTATCAGTCAAAATGAGCTGAGTGATTCCAGCTTCACAGAATAATAGAAATACCAAAGCCTTCCAGAACACAATAGTGTCAAAGATGGTGTTTTGCTTTCAACAGCTTGTGATGTGCCTGGAAACATACATTGTTTTTCTTCTCTATGCCTTTTCCTTCCTTTCTGGGGACACTAATGGACTCACTGAATTGGCTGCTTATAGTGAGGGGATTTCAGTCAGGTTTTACTTCCTCTCCATGTTGTATAAATTCTGGCAGGTGAGCGCCTTTATATACTCCCTTCTGGCACAAGCTAAAATTGTCAGTGTCCAAAGAATGAGCTTAACAAGTATAATCAGCACTTGATCTACCATTCTGAAGAAAGAGCATCTAATTACAACTCAATATTTTATTCTGGTAACATTGATTCACCAGAATTGATTGCAGCTTGGTAAGCAGTACGCTCTCTCTCCAGTCTCTCCACTCAACAACCACTTCATCTCAGCAATAGCTGTTGAATTGGTAACGTAACTGCTACTGAAAATTAAGGAGACATAAGGAAGAAAAAAAAGCAACACCCCTCAAATAATTGTTATTACCTTTGCTTGGAGCAGCTTGCTAGAGCTGATGAGTATCAGTGAAACTCATCTACAATGAACCTTGATGGGGAGATGTCCTGGAGCAGATCGGGGTGTTTTTCTGTTAAGATCCAGAAGCTGAGTGTGATTTATCCCTGTTTTGCTTCTGTACAGCAAAACTGCCCTATTAATTGCACTTAGTGGTGACCATGGCATCCTGTAAACATTTTTGCCTCTTTTCCCAGCCATTGTAAATCAGAAGCTGTTACACTGAACTTCTTACCGGAGCTGAGCAGTACCACTACAGCTGAGGAGAGAATTGTGCTTAATTCACAGTCTCGCTAGCTACCAGCAACAAACTCATATTTCTGGGTGAATTCCTGCTTCTGTTCTTACAATCTAAGGGGGTCAAATACTGCTTTCAGCAAAGCCTGGTCAAGTATTCAGGAAATACTGTTCAGAAACACACATCTTCTGTTGTTTTTAGAACTCTGTCAAACCACAAATCAAACTGCAGCTTGAGTGAAAATTTATTTAAGTAGCTTTGCTAATTAAAAAGCACTACTGAGGAAGAACCAAGATTATTCCAAGTTTTAGAGTTTCTCTGAAGATATTGTTGGAGGTCAGGGGACGGAAAACAGTTTCTCCAGGCTTTGAGGAGTCTTTGGTGTTTCTGGAAAAACTGGCTGCCATAATAATGGATTGCAGACCCATTATGCTCCCAGTTAATCTGAAAAAGCTGGGTGCCTCTGCAGGCTCGTTTCTGGCAGAAGTTATGAAAGTCTCATTATTGTAAGTACCTGTTCTGTTGCCTATCAGTAACTGACAAGGCTGCCCTCTGTTCTACCCATTCTCTTCCATTACCAGAGTGTGGAGCCTTGCCTGGGGATTTTTCTTCCCTATCTTCACCACTGAGCCATTTAGCTGGCTTTTGGGATAGAGCTGTTCCTCTGCTCAATACAAATTAAACTGAGGTAAAACAGCAAAATCAGGAGGCTGTGTGACATTTGGGTGGTGACAGTGCTTCAAACGCCTGGCATGACTATGCAGGGTTAAAAGAGCTTACACTTTAGAAGAGCTCACACTTATGAACAATGAAATTTACATGCTTCAGAGGCTTCCTATCTCCTTATCTTGTCCGTGAGGAATTAATAAGCTAGAAGCATTCAGCTCAGAGTGGTGGCTTCTTTGCGTACCTTTTATTAAGTAGCTGAGGCGTGAGGAGACTGTAGCTTGATACATTTACATAGACTGCAGCTGACGGACATGAGGAGTTTTCTTTTGATGCACTTTCTTTAATCCCTTGCACACCAATTCATCCAGCAGGTGATAAAATATCCTTACCATTGCCATAAAAATATTCTCCTCTTATGTGCTGACATATCCACTGAGATCTCCAAATATTTCATAAACCTTTTGACTGAACTATTGTGAGGCAAGTTTCTTTAATCTTATGTCCTGCTTAAATTGAGGAGGAAAAGGGTGAATTAATTAGGCCAAGGCTAGTGTCTAATTTACAAGATCTAGAGCTGTATCTAACACTCATTTTTACTTATACATAGCAGTAACTCTTTCATAAAGTTTTTCTTTTTTTCTTTCTTTATCTAAAAACACATTGCCAAGCAAGAAGGAGATTTTCAAAAAATCTCTATGCTCCACATTTCTTTATTTTTTGATTCTTCTTCAACAGTTCCGTGACTCCACTTTTATGCCCTTCTGTCTTCTCATTTTTCTCCATCTTTTTTTCCTTGGTCCTGATCTTTGACGCCTTGTGCCATCCACTGTGAGTCCCATTCCTCTGCAGCTTACAGAAAACAAAAGGAGCAGGTTATGTAACCATAATGGTTTAATGCTTGCTTGCCCTTTCTTCTCTCTCTTTTCTTTCCTCTGAAGGCTTCCTAGTGTGTGTGGAAAAGAGACTGAGGCAGGTGAGTAGGGTTACATGCTGGCACATCTTCCCTGCCAACCTAGCCCAAGGACTTTGGATGAATGGAAGCCAATTACTAAGAATTCTCTTTTGGTTTGCCAAAGTGCTTTGGCTGAGTTCAAATATGTGTGTTGACTTCCCAATTCCAAACACAGAGAATAACAGATTTGGAGAATCTGTAAATTAAAATAAATAAATAAATCACAATCCATACACTGATAATTCATGAAGATAATTTTACAGTGACATTCATTTCTGTGTTTATTTCAGTCGATTCTGTAGCTGAAGTTCTGTGATTTTTTTTGGTGTTGATGTATTGGTTTTCAAATGTAGGAGTACTTTTAGGACTAAAATAGTATCTTGAGGGTAATGTTGCCTAAATAATTTGCGTGTTTCTGCATGTACATGTTTGCACAGCAACAGTAGTTATTGAAACTGATGCTAGATATTTCTTGTGTTTTCATTTAATGTTGGGTTTTGCTATTTAAAATTTTGTGGTATGATGGCATTAGGTATTTCTCAAGCATGTGTCAAAACAAGCAACCTGATAATTGCATTTTTGCTTTTCCATTGTTCTGTGCTATAGTAACTGCTTTAATGCTTTATGTGTTTCCACAGACTCAATTTTATCACAGAATCTTAGGCATTGGAAGGGACCTCTGAACATTATTCACTAAAGTAAGTTCCCTAGAGTAGTTTAAACAGGAAAGTAGATTCTGTATATCTCCAGAGAAGGGGACTCCAAAAATGACCCTGGGCAGCTTATTTAGTGATCTGTCACCCTCACAGTAAATAATATATTTCTCATATTTGCATAGAACTTCCTGTGTTCCAATTTGTGTCCCTCGCCCCTTGCCCAGTAGTGTCACTGGGTGCTTTGAAAAGAGCGTAGCTCCATCCATGGTACCTTCCCATTAGATATTTGTAAGCATTGATAACATTTCCCCACAGCCTTCCCTTCTCCAGGCTGAAGAGTCCTATGTCTCTCAGCCTTTCCTCGTATTGAGGAAAGACATCTCTGTGGCTCTTTGCTGGACTCTCTCTGGAAGATCTCTGTCTTTTTGATCTGAGGAGCCCAGGACTGGAAACAGTACTCCAGATGTGGCCTCACAAGGGCAGAGTAGAGGGAGGGGAGAACCTCCCTCAACCTGTTGTCCATACTCTTTTTAATGCACCCCAGGATAACAGTGGCCTTCTTGGCTATAAGGGCACCCTGCTGCCTCATGGCCAGTCTGTTGTCCACCAGGACACCCAGGCCCTTCTCTGCAGAACTCCTCTCCAGCTATTTTTTTAAAAAAGAATGTTTTTTAAAAAACATAAAGAGCATAATCTAGCTAAACTTGACAGTAGTATTTCATGCATAGCATTTCTTGAATCAATCATATCTAATACAGCTCATCTAATATAGATCATCTAAAGTAGGTGTCTGTACCTATGTATTTTGACTCAACAAAATCAGCAAGATTCTAGATTAAAACTGTTTTGCTCAAGAAAAACAAACAAGTTTGCTTTCCTGAAAGTAAAATATTTGTATAAAAAAAAAAGCAGATGGGAATTGCACTGACAATTCTGAAAGCAAAGAATGAAGCACAAACCATTCTGCCATCTTTGAATGCTGTTCAGGGCTGCTGCAGGCAGTGGCAAGATTTTACATGCTCATGTCCACCAGATGGTAACAGCTACCCACATGCTCCTTGTTGAGTGAGACCCTCAGATCTACCAGCTGGCAGAGCTCTTGTGTGGAGCTGGACTCTTTGGGAACTAGGCTTTCTAGCTGCAGAGTTCAGTGCTGGTGGAGTTTCTCTGTCTTTTGTGTTCCCAGCACAGTGTGTCTGTTTGGTCACAGGTTAGCTGTATCTCTGCACATGTGGGATCCTGGAATCTAGACAGGTGGTGGCACCCTGTTGCACATATGAAACACAACGACTGGAAAGCGTGAGGGGCTGAGTACCATCTTTCATGCTTGAAATGGTCATCTGGAAAGACCCTCAGCCCTTATGTCCTTAGTGAGGCAATTGGTGAAGGCCAGATTTTGCTCTGGCTGAATTCATGCAAATCTACTGATTTCAAAAGAGGCATGTGCAGAACTAATATCCACAGGCATATCAGATTAATATTAGATACACATGGTCTGTTATAGTATAACTCAGAAGGTAATTTCCATCTGATTCACACATTAGAAAATGCCAGATTTTGAATGTTCTCTGATGGATTTAATAACACTTTATCATCATCAAATGTCTCTCAAATGCTAATCAAGGCAGAAGAAACAATAAACATCTCTTCCAATTAATCTATATGAAAAAAATCTGTTCAATCAATAAAACTGAAAAGAATCTAATAACGTGGGATGAATCAAGATGATGAGGTTTTTCACCTCAGTATCGCTGGCTTAAATGGTCACAGAATCACAGAATATCCCTAGCTAGAAGGGACCCACAAGGTACATGAAATCCAACTCCTGGCTCCACACAGGACCACCCAAAATCCAAACCCCATGTCTGAAAGCATTGTCTCCTTGAACATCAATATCTTGAGGCCATGCCCACTGCTCTTGGGAAGCTGTTCCATGTACCACCACTCTCTGGGAAGAACCTTGTCCTGCCCCTCCCCTGACACAGCTCCATCCCATTCCCTCAAGCCCTGTCGCTGTCACCCAGAGCAGAGTTCAGAGCTGCCCCTCTGCTCCCTGCGAGGAGCTGCAGCCCCATCAGGCCTCCCCTCAGCTCCTCTGCTCTGTGCTGAACAGTCTAGGGATCTCAGTTCCTCCTAATACGTCTTGCCCTCCAGACCCTTCCACCGTCTTCATAGCCCTCCTTTGGATGTTCTCTAGTAGTTCTGTCCCTCTGGTCTCTGCTTTTGGTACAGTCTCTGTGTACAGGCTTTTCATTTATACAGGTCATTTGTGGGATTCCCTAGAGAGAACAGACTGATCTCAAAAATCCACTTGGGAACAGGAAATACGCAGCGCTGAGCTCCCATCTGCTCCCTCACACAGAAATGTTGCGCTCTATGGTAATGTTCCACACTGTGGCATTAACACAGATGAAAGCTGTAACGGATGCGCCAATGACTGCAGGATGGTGGTAGTTGTTTTTAACAGGCACTTACATGCTTAATGTGATGCAATTGCTAACATAGGATTTCTAAACAGAGATAAATACACTCACTAGTACAACTTTTGGGATAATTGATCCAAAAAAAAAAAAGAAGGTTTTCAACTTTTTGGTTTTTTAGGCATAAGCCAAGAAGATCTGCTGTTTAGCAGACTCAGGCCTCCTTGAAGAATAGTTTTAAATATTGAATGCCCTCTCCATGTAGAGAAAACGTCTCTATTAGAAGTCATTGGCTGAACTAGCACCTGAAGGACATCAATTTGATGTCCATTTGTCTTTCTTTGTCATTTAAGAGAGTCTTTTTGTGTTAAATGGAGTAGCTGGTGCAGAAATTGCTCTGATCTTGTTTTCTGGCTCTATCTATCACTTCTGACATGACAAGGAGCTCAGGATAGCTGCACTTAAAGGAAGGGAAGTACAAAATTTGAAGATCATAACCCTGTCAAGTTTCAGTTCATGGTGAAGTTGGCCATTTATACAAATACATTCAGATTCTTCTTTCAAGATACATTTGCAGTATCACACAAAACTGGGCTACACAGTTCTTGCTCAGAGCAAAATTAGAGGATTATGTATATTTCCTGTATATTGGAAAGAAATAGTATGGGCAAACAAAAAACTTGCTTTCTGACTTATTGCATTGTGAACAAAAATGCTACACATACATTAAAAAAAACAACAACGTATATATATGTATATATATATATATATATATATTTAATACAATATTTGAAACAGTGTTGTCAATTTTACCAGAAAATTTCACTACCAATCACTTCAGCTTTGGATTTTGTTTAGTGGTGAAAAAATGACATATGAATATTGATGGTGTTTACCAAATGGTTAGTAAAGCCTTACAGTGAGTTTTATCCTATGCTACAGTAACGTAGCAAAATACACAATGAAAACTTATCCCTATGTGTGTGTTAAAACATGCTTTCTATTTGGAGAAGAACTCTCATAAATTAAACTTCTCTTTTTGAGCTTAAGGTCAGATCTTTAATCTTGAGCCAGTATCTGAGCCATTAAATCTGAAGGAAACAAGGAGTTACATCTTACAGGTAGTCATCAGAATCATCCAGTTAAAGGTGTCAGTGGAAGTGATCTATCACAGTGATGAAGGGTAATGAAAGCGCTGTGTCTGGATCCAGGTGTAAGTGGCCTTCAGAGAAAGTGAAAAATCTGTTATTGAATATAGGTGAAATGTTGATTAAGTCAAGCAAGTCAAACGTTGATTCTAAAGGCAACAGAACTTTGTCAGTAGTAAACACGCTGTGAAGTCCTATTCCAAAAATTTCATGACCAATTCAAGGTTGAACAGGCTTAACTGATTCTGTAAAATTATGGTTTTTACCTTCAGTGCTTCCTCTCACACTGGAAGGAAGCTTGGGATTTTATTTCTTTTCTTTTCTTTTTTTTTTTCCTAAAATAAAACAACTCGATTATTGTGAGAATTAACCTGCCTAGAATTCTGTATCAATTACGGAAATGATTACACCATCTTTCTTAAAACCAGGGAGTGCAGGCAGTGCTGGTTATAAACCTTATCCAAATTCTGACCATTGTTATCACTTGGCAATTCATAAAATGATGCGTTTAAAAACCATAATCAGTAGTCTGTTCTATTCTGTCAGGAGCGTTCCCCTGTTAGACTCATGCAGTTTCAGTACAGCTTTTCTTTTTGTCTACAGCCATTAAGCTTAACAAGTGATAATGTGTAAACAAGAATATGCATTGTGCAGATAAATAGGCTCCCACTGTTGAACAAGTTCTTGGCAGTTGACATTAGAAATAGCTACAGATTGGAAACTGGAATACAGTATTTATTTTGATAGCACTCTCTGCTGTCTCCAGGATAAAATTAGTGGCGTTTAAGATAGATTCACTTTTCCAGAAGTTTTAAACTTTTTAAAACCTTTGTTTATAACACCAAAGGGAAAGATGATAATAATTAGCAGTTCTTCACAGAAATCAGATCTGCATTAATAGACTGAAAATTTCCAGTTCCATGAAAGCACAAGTATGTTTAGCCACTGTAGTCATGAAAAGTGAAACAAAGAAGTGCAAAGATTTGCACTGATCTCAGAGGTCTTTATTCAAGAAACAAAACTAATCTGGATTCCACACTCCACTGAAAACTCAGAGGAAGAAAGTGTAGCTATCAGTATGATATTAAATATTTCCTGCATGGACTTTTCATTAATTGCATAGGTGCTTAAAAGGCTTGACAGAAGTTCCAAACAAATGGTGAAGTTTTCTTTCCTGAAGCATAACATCATTAAATTTGCCTTCAACAGGTACTGTCTAACGTTAGATTCAGTTATTTTTCCCCTATTATTTTTGATGTACTTTTAAGTAAGAGGGGTAAATATGAAGTTCAAAGGATCAGTACTGGCAAACAAAGAGTTAAGCTTCAAGTTTTAGACTCAAGCAAATCTTAGATTTGGTCTAATGAAGAGCTTTCAAGTAATAGTGAGCAAGAGACGTTCACAGATATTCTTTTGAATGAAATTGTAGGTTTACTTTCCTGTCTGGTTGGAAATTTGCATTTACAGCACAATAATTAGCCCATCTATTTAAGGTTGCATTTTCTTTGCACATTCATCTAATTAAGCCATTCTAAGACTTGGGCTACTAAATACAGTGAGAATATTAAATGTCCACATGAATACATCATAACTATTTTTGGGAGAGATAGGGTGTAGTCATATATTGTGATGGGTTTTTGAAAATTCAGTCACTCTGACCAACAGCAACATTAAAGCAATAAATCCACTCAGTAGGTTCCCTATTACTGACTATCCACCCCAACATTAAGAAGCTTGAGTTCATTTCTTTGAGGATCGGTATCCAAATCACATAAAGCAACATCACATTTGTGTGAAAGACAAACCTGTAAAAGTAGTTATGGGACTCATGAGTTCAGAGATCATTTTTTTCCTCCTTATTTGTCCAAGCAAATATGTAATTTTATGAGATTTACATGCCTTGTAAATCTCTTATTGTTTCACTGTCCCTCTCTCCATCAAGGAGAACGATAACATCTCCACTGTACGAAGGCTGCATTGCTTGTTTAATCAGTTAAGCTTGTAAAATGCTTTACATTCATCTGGCTTTCTTCCATCACAGTATCTTGGAGAAAAATCTTACTCTTTTGTTGGCAAAGAAGGAATTTAATGGAGTGGCAAACTAATGTGTCCTGTTATGGTAGCTCTCTCAAAGCAGAGTGGCACGATATGCAGGCATGATGGATGAACCAATGTTTGTGGTGAAAATTGTAAATGACCCGTTGTAGGACTTGCCTTTAATGCAAAAGTTGATGGAGTTGCAAGTGTGTCTCTTAACTCAGATTCTGCACAAATCTCCATAACTCAAACACAGTAGTACTTTTAATTTGCACTGTTTGACCTTCTGAGGGAATAGGTTAAAACTCCAATCCCTTTTTACACTTCTCATCAAGACACTGCAACCCTTTACATCAGTCTCTCCAACTGAAACTTCTTTTGTACTGAAGGAAAAAAATAAAAAAACAAAAACAAAAACACACACAAAAATCCATAGGAAATAGTTTTTAACTAGCTCACTTTAGCTGCTGTACAAAGTGCTGAGAAAAGCACCATGGAATTAGTAGGACTATTGGGAATTCAGCAACATAAGGATTGTACAAAATGGGGCCATTCTTATTGGAGCACACTTAATGGTAAAGGCTTGTCGTACAAACAGGAGATGCAACTTATTATGGAAATGAAGACTTTTCATTGGAAACATCCTAAAGAAGTCTCTGCTGTTTCCCAGCCGAGAACTGTTCTCCAATGTCAAAATCATTCCAGAAGGTTTAGGGTTGAAATTTGTCAGGCAGCTGCTGTCAGACAGGAGAACAATTCAAGGTAATTTAGAGCAGCTGACTGGGATCCCTTGTGCTGCAAGCATGCTTACCACAATGCGAGCTCTGGAAGTGATGATGCTGGAGTCAGTGAGAGCTTCTACACCTTCTTTATATATAATTTCTCAAATTCTGAGGGCTGCTCAGAAAGTAGTGCCCCAGATATCAGAGGCAGATATTGGTGGTATGGCAGTAGAGGTTGAACCTTCCTGACAATATTCTATAATATTTTGTTGCCGTGTGACAGATGGCAGCAGAGGGGCAGCCTGATAGAATGGCATCTAACATGGAAGTGCATACAGAGCAAAGATGCATCACTGAATTCCTCCATGAAGAAAAAATGGCACCCACTAACATTCACTGATACTTGCTGAACGTTTATAGAGACCAACCAGCACATGTGAGCCCAGTGAGGCAGTGGGTGGTGCATTTCAGCAGTGGTGACAGTGACATGAAAGACAAGCCATGTTCCGGATTGCCAGGAATGTCTCGATCAGCTCATCTGTGTGAATTAGTTAATGGTGGTAAATATGTTGGAGAGCAGTGTTTTGTAGCTGAGAATTTGTTCTATCAAATAGTGTTATTATGTTTTTGTATCTGTTGTAGTTTCCATAGAAAGAAATAGGAAGTGTTACTTTTGGAGTGGCCTACGTATTAGTCGTTTGTGTATATGTGCTACTATAGACTTGCATAAGCTTTATATACTAGCCTGTCCATTAAAAAATCTTTCTCATGGTGAAAGTAGACTTCCTAACCATCTTTTTCCCAGTTCATACTGAACGTTCAAGATTAACAAAAATGGTAAATAGAAGGGGCACTGTCTCAGAAAAGTTTGTTCTGGTGCGTTGCCAGCAGAGCAGTGAAAACATTGAATAGATCCTGAAGCTTACAAACTGAGAGCCCTAGACAGGCAAGGACAATGGCCCCTGTGAGACCTAGATAGAGAAATTGTGAATTTCAATGTGAAAGGGATGGATTTGGCAACACTTCAAGAGTCTGCAAGAGTTTCAAAAAGGATAGGGAATCTAAGATAGGGAATTATGTTCAGTTGTTCTGGTAGTCTTCCACGACTGTGACTATTGAATTTTCTAAAGGAAGAATAACTGAGCACTTAGGTGCTAAGCCCTGGGGAAAAGCTTGCTGAGGCATTCTTAGGGACCTCCTGTACAGTGCCTGGGAGCTGCATTAACTTTCTGCTTGTCTGAGCCACACTACAGGTATTCCTGTGTCCAGGTTGTTGATCCCAACCTTAACTTGCAAATGTGAGTTATCAGCTTGACCTACAGACTTGCTTGCTGATATCTGGGATCAGCTGATTTTAGTTACAGTCTATGGACTTACTCTGCTCACCTCATTTGAGTGCTATGTGAATGGGCACTTACTTATTGGGTCTCAGCACTCAACTCTGCTTCCTCGATAAAGCAGTAGCTCTCACTGTAGCCTGGTGAGGTAAAACACAGTGAGTAGGAAGTAAGAGTTTGAGGAAGATTGTGCTCAGCTGGTAAGAAGCTAGAAGCAGTTGTATCTTGAAGCTAATCTGTGAAGAAATATTTTCTCTGCTTAAGAAATTTTCCAGCAGGAATAATAAAAGCAGTAATTGATGTGAAGTTTTGTGGACCAACAGAACTTCAGGTGAGTGGGAACCTGCTGAAACATCATAAACAGGTGAGCTCAGACAAGAGGCATTGACTTGGGTAATTAAATGCCAGGGCTTCATCTAAAATCAGCAAAAATGTTTCTGCTAGCATAAGCAAGGGTAGGATTTCACCAGGCAGAATTCAGCAAATAGATACATTTTTAGAGGGCTTAACTATAAGGCTTTCTGGTTTGTTCTTACTACTTCCATAGCGAAGTACAATCTATGGTTAAATTTTCTGTTGGATTGTTTGCAATAATTACACTTCTTTCTCCCATCATCCTGATTTGGCAGAGATCTAGAAGTATTTTGGGGGATTGCAAAATTGGGGTGCTTTTGGTTTTTTTTTTCTGTTTTGTTTTGCTTTCTTTAGTGTTCGTAATATATGAGAAGAAGCATATTTTGATTGGTTGCCAGTTGAAAGTGCAATTAAACATTTCTGAATCTGAAAGAACTTTTGAAGTCATTCCTTTCCTTTTTTTGCTGTTGCAGCTCTGATTTTTTTCTTTTTTTTTTTTCTTTTTGATATTTATTTATTTACTGAAAGCATAAACAAGTTTAATGTTTCATTTAGATGATGCCAGCTGTCCATTGTGAATGTAAATGATGATCCAGTGGAACTGCATAGCTGCCTTCAACAAATATGAAAAAGAAAAAAGAAATGTGTTGTTGCATATTGTGCAGGTGCCTCTGATGTGGGAATCTTTTTACTCAGAGGATATTTAGTTAATGTGTTGTACAGCTGGTCAAAGAGTGCCTTTAGGCAATTTGAAAGTTTCCACGGGAAATGAAATGCTTTGATGGAGTTTGCTGCAAATTATTATTTTGTAAAATCAGGCTAATTTTGATGTTTATTGTGTTAGGCTGATAATTAGAATTTTTTTGCCCTTTATCAAATTATTTTATTCTTTTTAATGAAATATATATAGTAAACTTCTGAGGGTTTTTTTTTAAGAAGGGAGGGATTTATTTTTCCCACATGTCAAGAAGTATACAGACAGTGCCTTTTAGTCTGTAGTAGTACCACTCTACAGAAAATGCTGCGTGGACTCTGTAGAGTTATAGAGGGTTTAGTTGTTATTTATCACTGTGGCTATAAGACTACATCATACTGCCAAATAATAGTTATCTTTATAAGGAGAAGATTGGCCTAATCCATAGAGCACAGACTGAGAGTCTGTTGATCTAGCTGCACTTCATCTGTGGATTTTCTGTCTGAGCATCAGCGATCTTGGCATCCACTGACTCAAGAAACAGGGAAGCTTTTTTTATTTTTTCTCAGTGTGATACTGCAACAAATAACTTAGTTTTGAACAGTTTCAGGGACTGGTAACAACCCATGAAATAGGTGAAACACAGGCCTTTGATCTATGTGGAGTGTGTGATTTTCTTCTATTTTTTCCTGTCCTTATTCTCAAAAGGCTGGAAATAATTTTCTAAACTTTACAGAAATATCAGATTTTCAACACAAATTTGCAGTAAGTTGTAAAGACCAAGGACTCACTTTTAATATAGAATTGCTTTGGGAAACTTGACAATAGCCATTGGCAGTGCTAAGGAAGTAATGTAAACAAATTGCTGGCACTCTTACCCGTGGTGTCGTTACAACGTGGATGCTACTTCTCTCCATAATGTTTTATACTCTGCAAAATACTTTTTTTTTTTTTTAATTAATTAATTGATTTATTTTTAAACCACTGCAAAAGCTAATTCTAGTTTCCTACTCTAAGGATACTTCATATATTATGACAGTATAAAAGACATATGACAGCAAATGGTGAAGGGGTTCTATAGGGCAAGGTTCCTGTGCCTCTACTGAAAAGTGTACGCTCTACTAACTACAAATGCTCTTGGAGGGCTGCAGTTTAAAGTAGTATATTCTTTCCAGCTCCAATTTCATCTGGGTAATTAAATTTGCTTTCAAATCCTTTTGTATTCAGTAAGTTACTGAGTACTAAGTATGTTCTTAAGAGCCATTGAGTTCCCTGTAACTTAAATGCATGCTTGAAATTAAACATCTTTAAAAGAAAGAAATTTGAATAACGAGAAATTGGAAATAAATGCCTGAGTTCATCACAGAGCTCTCAAGCAGCTTAATTGAATGCAAGTTGAAAAGAGTATAAAGCATGAACTCGCAGTGACCGAGCTCAAGTAAAGAATTCTATACACAGCTAACACTGTCAAAAATTTAAATACTAAAAAATACTTTCTCTTTCCTTAGTCTAAATCTAGTGGCAAATCATCAAACATTGTAAGGGTACTAGAAGAGGATTTCTAATCTTCCAGTACAGAAGAAGCAGGCAGTGACTGTGTCAGATAGCTTCACCTCTGATACTAGGAACTGTAGGAAACACAGTGGTATTTTCTTCAGCAGCATCATTCAGTGTGTGATGCACTGGCACATTTTACATTGGTGTCAATAGACAGAAACTGGAATACTCGGGTAAAAACAGGGCAGCATTCAAAAGCTCACAAAGTTAATATTCAAATTGAATATGAAATATTCAATATTGATATTTCAATATAAATTATTAAATTGAATATGCATTCCTCTAGGGTGGTGTAGATGACTTTCCCTGCAACGTCAGGGCTGACATGCATTTGTCTTGTGTCTGTGATTTCAGTAATTGCAGAGAAAAGAAAAATCTCAACATCTGTATGGGACATAACAAGTTCTGACTAGAATTAGTGAGTTAAGCTGGTAAGGTGATGAGAGTTATGGGGAGATGCACGTAATTCCCAAGGGTGGAAAGGAGGAGAAGAAGCATCAACATCTTCTAAATGATTCCAGTTCTGTACAAAAGCCAAGCTTGACCTTGCCTAAGCTGGGGAGAGAAGATGACATAATGAAAACTTTCAGTGTATTATTAGTCCCTCACTTGTAGAAGAAAAAGGTAATGCAAATCAGTTTTGTTTTGTTTTGTTTTTTTTCTTCCTTACTAGAGTGCTGACACAGAACACTGATGAGATTTGGGAGGAGATGTTTCAAATTAGAAACTTGGGAGAGTTGACAATTGATGAAGGGTACTGAGGTCACTCAAAGACATCCGGTAAGACTGTCAGTCGCTAATGCAAAGTCAATTTTGCCAAGTTTGGGATAGGATGAACAGAGCTGTGTAGGAGAAGGAATGGTTGAAAATCAGAGTTGAATTCTTGAAAAGTAGCAAGGTTGCAGATGTGAACTTTATCAAATTAGGCACAGGACCAAAAGTGTATGTTAGAAATATATAAATATGTAATAATATAAATATGCTCAAATGGGCATACTTATAAAAATCTATATATTTTCTGACTTTAAACATGAAGTGTCAGCAAAATTTACAAGGCAAAAAGTTAGTGTGTTAGTGTACCATCTTTTGAAGGAAATGCCAATCAATGGTCTCCAGTAGACAGTGAATATAACCACCTCTGTTTATTGAGACTTCTGTCTTTAGCATACTGTCTGATTTCCTTTGTCATAGAATCATGGAATGGCCTGGGTTGAAAAGGACCATAACGATCACTTAGTTTCAACCCCTGCGGTCTGCAGGGTCACGGACCAGGCTGCCCGGAACCACATCCAGCCTGGCCTTGAATGCCTCCAGGGATGGGGCATCCACAGCCTCCTTGGCCAACCTGTTCAGTGCCTCATCACCTTCTGTGTGAAAAACTTCCTCCTAATATCTAACCTAAACCTCCCCTGTTTCAATTTAAATCCATTCCTCCTTGTCCTATTGCCGTCAACCCATGTAAAGTGTCATTTTCTGCATTCGAGAATACTCAGTCCATGGGTATGATTCTTCTTTTGTTTCTTGATGTTTGTTGTTACCACCTCTTGACCAGACTGCTAGCGTAGGCTTTGCTGATGACTTGCTGGAGAGTGTTGCTCACAGGGACTAGGAAAATACCTCGCAGTCGATGATAAATTCATTAAAATGTTATGGTTTTGGTACACTGACTTCTGTGTTATCATAGTATTCTTCGCATACCAGTTGAGGACCTGCCTGTCTAAGAATTGGTCTGCAAAATGTGGTAGAAAGTGTTTCACAAACAGACCTCTGTGGAGTGTTGAATGAATGTTCCCTGTACAACCTGACACAGAAAATGAAATTCCGGGAAGGGAGGAAAAAGAAAGCTATGATGTTTGGATGTTTGAGCAAAATAGTCTGTGATTTTTTTTTTGGTATTTTGTTTGTTTGTTTGTTTTTGTTTGTCTTTGTTCATAGTCTTTTAAATTGTTCTTCCTGGTTAATTAATCTTAGCCTTCTGATCCGGTCTGTTGTTTACAGCACTACAATTCATCACCAGAGAGGTGTGTGCAGTTCATTGTGCCTGAGCCAAGGCACAGATCTGAGCACCTGCCCATTTTGGGGAAGTGAAGCATCTGACACAACCTTCAGATCTGAGAGCTGTCTTTACTATGGGCTCTGGCAAACTTCAGATTTGAATCACCAGCATTGTGGGGAAACAGGAACTGGGCAGTTGTCCCTTCAAAATACTATACTACAAATGTTGGGCTGTTGTAGCTGAGGATGAAGTGGATAAGAAAGCTATGCTGATAACAGTGCACGTTGTTTTGATACAAGAACACCTTGAAATTCTGTCTAGCTAACCCCATTGTGGCTACATACATTATTTCTGCAAAAGACTCCTCACTAGGTGATTGTGATTCCCTAAAACATGGGGATGCAGAATACTTGGCTACCTTACAAACGTTTATACTCACAAGAGTAGTGCAAAAAAATGTAGATTATATAGATTATAATGTGGGTATGGAATAGCTATAATAGGTATATTAGGAGGAGTGAGATTCTAAGTGAGATTTCTGTGTAATGTTCTCTTTATGTCAAGACTAGTTATTCACTTTCTGGAGAAAATGCTTACTTCTTGGTCACAGTATGTCAAGGCTTTTGGGGATATCAGCATGTTACTCTGAAGTTGGCTGTGCTAGCTTTCTGAGATTTTGTTGAAATTCTAAGTGCTGAATATTACAAATGATCTCTGAAAACTACATATAAGTACTCTTACAGATTTCAGTGATCTTCCAGCTTTACAAAACCAAAGAATTTTCTGATGTGACTTGGGAGCTTAATTCTTGCTATTGTGTTATTCTGGAATGGCTGGCTTATTTTGTCCATACGATTCCAATTGCAATTTCAATTACTTCTGAAAAGTTTGGTGAAGTCACTGGGAACTGGATGGACCAAGAAGCTCTCGATCCTTATTGTTTAGAATCGAGCAAGTCCAATAGGTCTTCAACTTTATGTAAATAAATAAATAAATATATAGGTGAAGTTTCAAGGATAAATAGAACTTTAGTCTTCAAAATACAATGGAAGACAAATCAAATATAGAGTAATAAATTCCTACAAAATTAATTCAGAAATGAGAAGTTTCTGTGGCTTCCAAAATCAGCCATAAGTACTCAAAATGATTGGTAAGTGTGTAAGAAAACATTTCTGCAAGCATGTATTCAGTATTTATATGATGTATCCATATGTGTGTATATATATTTAGTTTTAATTGTCAATTTAATTGTCATTATTGGTCACTGGAACAGGCTGCCCAGGGAGGTCATGGAGTCTCCTTCTCTGGAGATGTTCAAGACCTGCCTGGATGCCTACCTGTGTGACTTGGTGTAGGGAACCTGCTTTGGCAGGGGGGTTGGACTCAATGATCTCTGGAGGTCCCTTCCAACCCCTACAATTCTGTGATTCTGTTAAGAAGTAATACTTCATGGCTTAGTTTTATAGCATACTTAAGTGTTTTGTTCCCATTAATAAGTGGCTGACTAGCATGTGAGAGTATTCTTTCCTAGATTTTGGTACTTTTGGGCAACAATTTTACAGCATGCAGTTTTCCCTTCAAAGGCATTTGTACTTCGGCTTTTCACCAAAGCCATGTTGTAAATGACAAGAAAACTCAAAACAGAAGCAGTTAACAGGAAGCCTCTTCAAGGTACTGTGCAAGTCTTGCAAGGAACTGAAGCCCTTTCCTAATTCCTAATTCACGTACCTTAGCAAGTTATTTCCCTGGTGGTTTGCCTACAGTCATGTAGCAACTCTGGGAAGGTGCCCAATAGTGAGCTTAAAAGTCTTGAGTCCCATAATAGTCTTAATCAACAAGAGCTGCACTGTACCACAGTGTAATGGCTTTAATAACAGTATTACAGGAAGCTTGTTTTCAGCTAAAGTGCACAAGCAGTAGGATAGAAGCTCTCATATTTGTAAGTTAGGGTGAGCCAACCTAAAGACATAGTGAAAGAGTATTCTGCTTGAAGGTAGCTTCACAGAATCACAGAATGTCCAGGGTTGGAAGGGACCTGAAGGATCATGAATCTTCAACACCCCCTCCCCTCTCCCCCTCCACATTTAATACTAGACCAGGCTGCCCAGGGCCCCATCCAACCTGGCTTTGACTGCATTTTGGCTGAAATGCTATTACCTATGACATATCATTTACTAATGTGTAAAAAAGTACAGGTTAATAGCAAGGTTGAGTGCACTCGGTTGAGTCGTACCCTGAGGTATAACTGTACATGGGGAAACTCTTTTGCATCTTTATGTGTGTTATCCTCATACATGATGTGGGAGCGAGTCCAAGGAAGTAAAGTTATTGAAAATGGACCACTGAAAAATCAAAGCCAAAAATGGGACAGGTGTCTCTCAAAGTAACAGCAAACCCTCAGCTGGCACTAGAATTGGCATTGTTTGGATCTTACAGTCCTTGGTGTTGACTGATGTGCTGCAGTGTTGTCTAGTAAAGTTTTTTTGTTAATATTTGTTTTGTTGTTGTGTTATGGTGTTTTTTGTTCTTTAAATGTTTTCATGTGACTTCCAGAATGCCCATGTGTGCCAACAAGTGTGTGAATGTTAAAGCTGACAGATTAGGAATGCAGATATACATGGTATCAGCCGTGCATGGTATAAATGTTAATAGTCCTGGCTTTTATTTTTGAATCCAACTGCAAAGTGTGTGTAAAAGAAGGTGCAAGGTCTTTTTCTAGTTGCTGCATTGAGGTGTTGTTTTGTACATTATGATGAGTAACTGATACAAGTCGCTTGGGATTTGGCATTTATGTGGTACCATAACATGTCAATGCTGTAAGAGGTGTAAAGCCTTATGAGCTTCAGGAGTGTTCAGGTTTGTAAAACCAATCTTCTTAAGTTCTTTTTTTTTTTTTTTTTTTTTTTTTTTGTTCTTATAGTCCAGTGATTTGTGACTCCCCCAAGAAGTGTAAAGACCAAATGACAATATTTACAGGAAAAAAAGCTTGTAAAGAGAAAAACCTCAACCTGAATCTGCACAGCTGTATTGTTTTGGGAGGAAAAGGTGGGAGGGAGGCTAGTCCTGTTGCTGTATTGTTCAACACAAAGGTTCAATTTCCTTGACAAATGATGGACACTACCTCCAAAATTGGAACTCTGATCCCAAAGGGGCCCTGTGTTATTATAACATAAAGAATGGTTATTAAACTGTCAAAGGGTTAATAGTTTCATCTTAATAATCTTGATAGATGGTGCACATTTCACCAGTGCTCCAAAAGCCCACAATGAGCTTTAAAATATTTTACTATTGGCTTGCCCTTCATTTCCCGAAGAAGTCTAAGGAGAACGCTTCTTACTAATAAATTCTTTATCATAACTTAGCTGGTTTTTCCCTTAAAGAAGGGAAGTACATCTTTGCTATGCTGCTTGATTAATTGGTCTAATTTTATCAGGAAAATTAAATCCTCTTCTTTATCTAGGAAGTTATTCAAAGAGATCTGAGCAAAACCCCAGCCCGTGAGCCTGATGACTATTCTGCATAAGCATCTCTACACTTTATTAACTTATTACTTTTAAAGTGATTTCTGTCTGTCTGAAGGATTCCCTTCAACATTGAGGGCCATTTGTCTTCTGTTCTCAGGATTTTGGGATGACAAATGGAATGTCAGATATGACTTACTCTAAGACCTTAAAGGATTCATATAGTATAGCTCTTAACCGTGCCTCAAAGTTCTGTAGGATGTTACCTCTGAAGCTGGCCAATTTTGATGATCAAATAAATATCTGATTACAACAGAAAAAGTAGCTAAAGTCTTAGCTGAACTAGTTCTTAAACTACTGTTGATCATTCAGTGAGGAAAGGCTAATAAATATGTATATAAATATGCATAGGATTTGATCCCACTAGTGGAAATGGTGGTATTAAAACTAAGGATTAAGATAAACGTGTCTCATCAACTTGGATCCATACAAGCCAATGTTTTGTTTCTCCTCACTTTGGCTTGTATCATAAAAGGAACACATCCCCAAATGTGTAAAGCCAATGAAGACAAAAAAGCTCAATATTTGTATATAACAGTGTGAAATGTACGCATTTATAAGAGTAAATGTATATTAAAGCATGGAAAGGTCTCCTCATCTTTTTCATGAATAAGTTTGATTTGGATTCAGTGGTTGTCCCATAAATGTGATATTAAACTTGAGTAGAAGGTATGGGTATGGCCATGGTGCTGCCACCCTTATCTTTAAGTCTACTGAAATATCCTAAACCTGACAAAGCACAAAGTCTGAAGAATTATCTTATGGTGAAAGATGAAACAAAATAACATGTCTTCTGTCCTTCACTGTCAACATGATGACTCATAAACATTCTTTTTCTCTGCATTTTCCTCCTATTAAAATCATCCTGTCTGAGCAAAATGGCCCGCGACAGATGACAAATATGGGATATTTCATGGACAAAAATCACACTCTAAATTGGATATACTGTGAGAGTATTGCAACCTGATATGCTGAAACTTAACAGAAATGCAAAAGACATTCTTCACTCTGTCAGATACTGTCTGCAACATGACTTTCCATGTCGTTTACTCAATTAGGAGTAGGATGATTTTTTGTTGTTTTGACTCTTCCTGATGAAAGGTTGGATACTGTGACTTTCTGTGGAAAATAACAGCTGCAGAAACTGACCAGTTAAATATATGATAGCAAAACAGACAATACTGTAATAAACATAATGTAATAAACATGATATAATCTTCATAGCTTTGTTGTTTCACTCATTGAGATTCTGGAGATCTTCAGTGGAAAAGTTAGCTTCTTGCTTCTACAAAACCCAGGCTGCAGAATTGCCTTTATTTAGAAATTCTATCCTATTGTAAAATAAGTTTATTTAGCAATGAGAAGGGACATTGAAGAAAAAAGGAAGGACCGCATTAAGACTTCAGAGGTATAAAAATCGTTATGAGGAGGGAAGTAATGGTCAATCTTTTGTACTCCTGGTAGATAGAACAGGAAGTGCTGAGATTTATGCTTTATCAAAAAAGATTGGTTTACGCACCAGAACTATTTGTGTGTGGAGGGGGGGAGAGATGTTTGATTTATTTTATTTTACTATTTTTTATTTGGTGTTTGCTTTTGTGTGTGTGTGTGTTTAAGGTAAGGTTTGTGAAGAAAGTTGTCCTGTGTCAGGATTGTGGAGGATGGAGTTAATGATTTCTTAAGGGCCCTTCTTGCTGTATTGTACTGTGAATTTGTGCCATGCATTTTTCTCCATGTAAGTTAACATTTTGTTCCTTTGATGAATAGATAGCAAATCCTTCCTTGTGAATCCATTTCTAGTGTTTTTTCATGTGTTAATTTGATATCCATCTGCCTTTTTTTTTTTAATGAGCACTTTGACAAACCTATTATTTTACCCCCTAAAGCATTAATTGGAATCCCTTAGTTCTGAAGCCCTTTCTATGTAGTTGAAGAGTTATTTATGGTACCTTTTTAGTTGTGAATAGATTCCAGACATCCAGAGGTGGGGCATATTTCTTTGCTAGTGAGTTCTTAATTTTCATGTGATAAAGGTCTCCAGTTCTGGAGTTCATTTTCTCTGAATGTGACTTTTTTTTTTGTCCAAGACTATATCTGATGACCAGTGCTGCATTGCTTACAGCTCCGTTGGTCAGTGGTTTGTGTAAATTTTATTTCTTTTGTATATGAGGAAAAGGTTTTATGTGTTAGAGGAAATAAATCCTGTTATGTTGGCATGGTCTCTATTCTCCAGTGATTATCTGTGCTTCAGAGGTTTGAGGAGGCTGTAAAGACTGTCTGAAACTGCCTGGCTCAAGGTCTTCTCAGAGCGAGGAAACTTGAGGCTTTACAGTCCATCCAGCTATTTTATGTCACTTGGTCTCAGGACTACATGGAGCATTGGTAGCAGGAAGTGCCAAAACACAAGAATAATTTAGAGCAACTTCAAATGTCTGAATAGTGGTGAGGGTGCATAAACCATAACTTTTCTCTCTCTTGGGACTGACTTCAGCTCAGCTAAACCCTAAGTTTTGAGCTTGTGTGTTTAGGTGCATTCTGTGTTTATTGTGTTTGATTGTTGAAGCCCTGATGATGAGTAATGACTAGGATGTAAAATTTAGTCCATGAGGGATTTCTGAAAACTGAGATAACGATAACGCACATTAAGATGACTGACTAGGGCCTGTTTAGTTGCAATACAGGGAATACAGGGTCAGATTGTTTTTCTTGGTTTTTTTTTTTTTTTTTTTTTTTTGTAGTAGTAGTAATATGACTAGTAACTTAAGTGCAGGATCTTCAAACACACAAGCACTGGTGTTCTAACTTGCAAAATTCTCCCTTTTAGCTTACTTTATCAATTCATAGAATACCACTCATGACTGCCTAAGCTTCTTTCTGCAATACAGATAGTTTATAGCCAGCTTCAATTTAAGAGACATATACTGAATGTGTCATGCAAACAATAGTGCAATTTTGTTAGAATTTCTGAAATAAGAGTTTAAAATATTCCTATGTCATATGTGTGGTGTTCAGGATCTACTAATTGTATTTTTGTACTTCAGGATTGCATATTAGGGAACCTGCTTTGGCAGGGGGGTTGGACTCGATGATCTCTGGAGGTCCCTTCCAACGCCTACAATTCTGTGATTTTGTGATTCTGTAAATATTAATTTTTGGCCTGGAAGATGTTGAGTACATAGTCACTGACAACTGTTAACTATTGAAAGAGATGCTTGTTTGAATAGTACCTTGATTCTACAGTAAAATGGAATTTTAGTTAAAAACCTATTTTAGAATGAAGAGAAAGTGCTAATATGCACAAGATAAAAGGAGGCAACATGGCAGTCAAAGCAATCAAAGACACTACAAAGTTCAGAAAACTGGGAGGAGACTTTTTGCTTACTAGGAGAAATCTATGTTATATCAACAGAGTTTCACAGGTTAATATCTACAATAAATTTTAAAGAGTATTAGAAATAAAATTAGGAAAATGATACAGAGCAGTTGTTTTAAGTAGAAATCTTGCTGTTAGCCAAGGCAAACCCACCACACCTGTTAGTAAGTGGAAGGGAAGATGTCAATAACTGATGCAGGAATGGCAGATGTATTTGATTTAAATCTTCTCCATGTAGAGAAAGAAATGAAATAATATGCTCATACTGTATGAGGTTGTTGAGGTACTTTTTAATCCAATGATAATTTTGAGGAGGTTGTTGAATGATATCTCTTAGAGAGGAACACCCAGACTTCCTGATTTAAGGTGACTTTCATCAATGACAAAAAAGAGTTGCATGAAATTGAATTTATTATTCTCCATACATTGTGGATTTTGGAAGTTTTACAATCGCTGTTTCAAGATAAACTTGGTGATATGGACTGTAAAAATCCTGTTAGCATAATGTCTATCTCAGACTATATTAGGCAAATGATATAGATTTATTTTATAAAGAATTGATGGATTTACATAAAAGTAAATGCTAATAGATATGAGCTTTGAAGAATGTCAGTCAAAACAGGTGTTACTGATTAAGCACTTTGATATCTATGAAGATATAATAGACCTTGATCAACAGTTTGTAATATTATGGTTGCCTAAAGATGTAGCACTCTTTGGGTTTGTCACTGTACCTTTAACTTATTAGGAATTTGCAAGGTGTGAAAACAGTTGTCAGAACACTTGGTGAAAAGGAACTAAGAAACAGAGGAAAAAAGACAGAATTTTATTTCTGTGGGGCACTGGTAAAGTGTCTGTTGAAGCAGTTTGCTTAATTTTGGTAATTATCTTATGATCTGATGTTAAAAATTAAGGCCAGTTTAGAAAACAGGCTCTGAAGTCATCCTGGAAGACTCTCAGCAATGAGAAATACAAAAACAGTTAAATCTATGTAGGCATCAGAAAGATTACCCTAAGATGATTTGATTGCAAAACTTAAGTGTCTTCGAGGAGAGAAAATACTGGGTACTAATGGGCTCTTCAGCCCAGCATAGAAGGATGCGGGAAATCAGTGGCTGTAAATTCATGTTGGACAAACTAATGTAGTAATGGGACAAAGTTTTAACTTTGTAACCTCTGGTACAAGCTCCCAAGGGAAGTGATTTTAGGTGCTATGTTTCAAATCAAGATTCAGTGCTACACTGGAAAACATTCTTTAGCTGTACAGAAGTTACTGGACTTGTTTCATGGGCAACTGGGTAAAATTTAGTGGTGCGTAGTATACAGGAGGTCACTCAAAATGATTGTAATGGTCTTGTTTGCCTTTAAGCTCTATCAATAAATGTTTAAGTTAAACTCAAGCTCTCATCCTTCATTCTGTAGACTACGATAGGTTGTTTGAATTCCATTTTATTCTCTAGTACAAGCCTTGCTTTATTGCCTCCAATATTTATATACAAGAATTGAGGAGAGGTGACTCTGCAGTTGCTCATCCCTGAAGCACATTGTGGCTTGCGTTTGTGATGAGGACAGCCTGACCTGTGACTGCTTGTTCAAGGACTGGTTTGTCCTTGTTGCCTTCAGACAATACCCAATGCTGTGGCTTTAAGTGCCACGCAGCCCAGCCTGCTGTGTTTGGGGCAAGTCAGCTCTGCCAGCTTTAATCACTCACTTTAGCCTTGTGAAGAGGAAGGAGCAGAAAACGCTGCTCAGCAAGGCTGCAAGGCCATGAAATTGCGTTAAGCAACACTCATGAAAATGACTGGATTTGCTATTTTAGTGTAAGTGTCTAAATGTTTTTGAAATTGTAATTTTCTTGTGCTGTTATGTGTAAAGGTGACCTCTCCGTTTTGGGCCCCCGGCAGTTGGCTGCAGACAGCTCATCAGCTTGATTCATTTGGCAGGGGGGTCAGTCAGCACCTTCTCTGCAGCTGCAAAGCAGGATTGAGCTCCTCGCTGATTTGCAAGGATATGATAACATTTACTAGAAAATGCAGAACTTTCTGAAGATGCATTAGGGTTTAATTTTTGTGGCAGCAATATTCCTACCAGGGGTGCAAGGATTATAATCCTTATTCAACTTGCTAGCAACCGTTTCAGGAATAGAAAGAGCAGTGTCACTTGAAGAATCTCAAATGTCTGATGGAGAAGCAGGCCCGAATGAATACATTTTTGCAATCATGTCTCTTTCTATTTCACTTTCATCTTGTGCTTAAAATTGCGGCACTGAAAGAAGTAAGACTTGCGTTGCTTGCGTACTGCTGAGTTTTGCCACATGATGGCACACATCAGTCAAATCAACGTTGCAGTACCATCTGAAGAGCTGCGAATGGAGAGGAATTAAAGCTGGTATTCAGGGCTCCTGTGCTCAGGGTTTGTGATCCCTCACTGCTGCTTTGATTCACAGTTTACCATCGTCAGTGAGGGACAGTGGTTGTGACTCAGCCACAAGCTTTTAAAAAACCTATCTTTCCAGAAGGACTGCTGACAAAAGCTTGTCTTTTTCTGTTTGTGTTGGCTTGGTTTTCTCTTCAGACATCTAGGAATAAGGAAAACTTTGTTATTTCTCCAACATATAGATGAGATATAATGTGTTGTATTTGTTCTGTGAGATGTCAGATAGGGGATTTTTTTTTCTAAATGATCTTCCACTGGATAATGTTCTTTGCCTCCCTGATGTTATTTATCCCTTGCTGCGGAGGTGGCTGGTGAGAACATCTACAGGATCAAAGTGGTGTTGCATGTTTTCACTAAGCCAACGAGCATATACCAGTAATCAGCCTCAAAACATTGCTATGAAATTTATACTTATTTCAGTGTCAGTGCTGTTACTTCTCATATCTTGCATTTGTTTCTACTGTCTGTCATTACTAATAAAACAACCCAACCTTACTGTTATCTTAGCTCTTAAACCAGTTAATCTTTAAGGAAAAAAGTGTGTGTTGGGGGGAGGAAGCATAATTTGCTCTAAGGAGAAATGTAAGTTGCATGGAGTATGTGGAAGTGTGTTTCATGTTAATCCTGAAGGTAGCAACTGAAGGCCAGTAGGCCATGGAGCAATGCTGCATAAACATACAACAAGTATTACAGTCTCGGTTCCAAAATGCTTGGAGTTGAAGACCAAACATCCCTAGGGATGTAGGAAATAAATGCACGATCTGTAGAAAGCTCTGTGGGCTTTCACACTTTGCTGAGCTGCAAATAAGAGGATAATAGCAATGAGATGAATGTGAATGAGTAATTTGGAAATTTGCAGAGATTACTGTAAGGAAGCCCTTCATTTTCTATTCACAGTTTTTTTTCTGCAGTGTGTTACCCGGCTTGACAAGGATAAGGACACATGAATCTGAAGTAAGACTTGGACTGAGATATTCAGAAAGTTAGGCTAATTGCTGAGAACTAGCTCCTGTTCTCAGCAATGTTGTTCTCCACCTCCTATCACCCAGCTTTAAAATTCTGCCCTAAATGTGTCTCAACAGAAAGACTGAATCTCTTAACTTCCAGTTCACTTCTTGCAATGGTGAAATAGAATGACATCCTGGCCCTGCTGCCTGCCTTTTGCAGGCTTGGTTTCTGTGTGGTCATCCAAAACACACAGAGGCTGTGCATAGCCATGGGGAGAATTCTCTCTGGCCAGTTTTGAGCAGTACTGTGCCTTAATACAGGTAATTACAGAGATTAATAATATCACAATTTCATGGATGTTTTTAAGCATATCATCAAAATGGAAAACAAACAAACGAACAAAACAACCCTCAGCAAGTTCCTCATTCATAAGACAAAATGCAGCCAGACACCTGAAGCGAACAGGAAAATTCCCAAGCTTCACAAAAGCATTTGACATCTTTGTTAGTAAACAAACACTGCATTTATTGTGACACTGAGTTAGGGTACAGCGTGTTCTGTCTCGCTCTCCTTCTCCTTGTGCTTGTTTCTCTTCTCCTCCTGCCCCCATAGCTGGCAAGCTGATTCCAGAGGCTGATGACAACACTCATGCCTCTTTCCCCTCGAGTGCACTTGTTCGGCATCTGAGAGGATTGCTTTCTTGCCCTTGGGTAGCCAGTCACGCAATGTGAAAGATGCAAGAGTTCACGGACTGCTGAGTGCTTAGATGCTGCACTTTCTTAAGTGAAGGCAACTAGCGAGCAAGTGCAGCAATTAGAAGTAAAAGAAAACATTTTTTTTTTTTTTTCTGCAGGGAACATTTGTTGACCTCACAGCTGTTACTTAAAATGGGAAGGAAAAAAAAAAAATCTCTCTATTGAGAGATCTTTTTGTAAAGGAGCATATATGCTTTCCTCCATTAAATTCATCGTATCATGCAAAGAGAACACTCCCATCTTGAACTCATGCTTTTAAATATGACCTTTCTAAGTTTTTTAAAAATAGAGAAATGTTATTAGAAAGGAGTTTTAACAATAACATTATGATTTCTAGTGGTAAATCTTAATTTGCATTTGTCATGCCTTTCCTTGTGAAGGGTTTTGTAAATAATCCAGCAGGTTTTCCATACTTCTGTTTTTTGCCTGGAATACAATCAAAATAGTTTTCCAAATGAGAAGTACAGTGCAAGTCACCTGTTCAGATAACCCAAAATGATTTAGGTTCGGAGACTGATTTGTCATTTGGAGAAACAAACGCTAAATGCTTAAACATGTGATAACCCCTTGAGATTTTCACTGAATGCAGATGGTCAAGACCTTGGTTTTGTATCTTTTCTAATTAAACTCTCTTGGATCTCTGGCTGCCATGCAAAGGTATTCCATTTACCTATATTCAAAGAAAATATATACATATTATCCTAATGCAGTTCTCTCTGCTATTGATTTTGAAATCCACTGTTAAGAACAGGAACTAAGTTTCTTGATATCAAGCAAATGGTATCCTGAGCTCCATCAGAAGAGCGGTGGTCAACAGGGACAGGAAGGTGATTGTCCCTCTCTACCCTGCCCTTGTGAGGCCCCATCTGGAGTACTGTGTCCAAGTCTGGAGCTCTCAGTACAAGAAAGAGAGAGAGCTGTTGGAGAGGGTCCAGAGGAGAGCCACAAAGATGATCAGGGGTCTGGAAACCTCCCCTATAAAGACAGGCTGAGGGAGCTGGGTTTGTTCAGCCTGGAGAAAAGAAGGCTGCGGAGTGACCTCATTGCAGCATTTCAGTACCTAAAGGGAGCCTACAAACAGGAGAGGAATCAACTCTTTGAAAAGGTAAATAACAACAGGACAAGGGGAAATGGTTTTAAGCTGAAGGAGGGAAGATTTAGGTTGGATGTCAGGGGGAATTTCTTTACAGAGAGAGTGGTGAGGTGCTGGAACAGGCTGCCCAGAGAGGCTGTGGATGCCCCATCCCTGGAGGTGTTCAAGGCCAGGTTGGATGGAGCCCTGAGCAACCTGGTCTAGTATTAGTTGTGGAGGTTGATGGCCCTGCATGCAGCAGTGGGTTTGGATCTTGATGATCCTTGAGGTCCCTTCCAACCCTGGCCATTCTGTGAGTCTGTGTGATTCTGTGATATCATCATGTAGTATATTCTGAGGTTTGCACCTATGTTACTTGCATAACATAAAGAATGAATAGAGTGAAACTGAAGCTAGATCAAGGTATATCTTCTTGCTTCAGAATATCTAGAATCTGGACGTTTCAGATCTGATGTTGGCGTAGGAGCCTAATGCGGTTTGCTATATTTGAGTTTGATGGAAGACCTGTCACTTCAGATAGAAGTATGATGATGGAGTAAAGCAGGACTTTCTGAAACATTTAATCAAGTTGGAAATGATACAAGAATGCAAAAGGAAAAGCTTGACTATACATATTCTTGCAGGAGAGAAGATGTAATACTGAGGTCAGGAGTGCCCAGAAGCTTTACTGTGAGTGTAGGAAGAGTGTCTAAACACCAAAGAAAGCCTTTGGTTTCTAGAAAGTATTATTTGAACTTTTTTAGTCTTAATATCTAACTCAGACATAAAATGTTACCTCTGATGTCCCATCTGATGAGGCAATGCTTCTGTTGCTGCGTTGGGCCTACTGGGTGTTGCTGGATTGCAAGGCAGGAAAGACTGGAACAGCTTGTGAAGAACCCAAGTGCCAAGAGCCTACAAAATGTCTCTGATCGCTGTGGCAAGTGGCAAGTATGCTTTTGGGAATGCGTCATCTTGTCTCTCTGTAACCAGTTAGGTGGCATCACAACTTAAGCTATTTTCGTATAAGTAGGTCCAGGAGACCATGGGGAACTCTGTCCCTGGTGTTTCACTCCCAGGAATTACTAGCACATGAGTAAATCAGCTTGAGAAGGGTCTTGCAGAAGTCTCATGGAGCCTCACAGATTCATACTACTGTACGTTATGGGCTGCATCAAGTTGTTGAGCTCCAGTTTGGCTGCAGTTATTACGTGAACTTTCTTCATTTCGAATTGTTCCCAAGACTCCCTTTCCCTTCAATAACCTTAAAAAGTGATCACATTATTCTCAAGTTGTTGCTTATGGGCTCAAATGGAATTTAAACTGCCTGTCTGACAATGATGAATGAATCAACTCCAAATCCTTTGATGTGGATCAGCTATGTAGCATAACAATAATATTGTTGCTTAACATTTATACTGAAGTAATACTGCAAGGAATCTTAGCCATTCAGGGGCCTATTTTGTTAAGCACTAAATAAAGCACCTCGCAAAATAACAAGTCTTGTTCTGAAGATAAGACTATCTAGAAAACAAGATGTACCAATTGAAAAGACCAACAAAAAGGATTGGAAAGATACAAATGATAGTTGCATCTTTATAGTGCTGTACAGACCCTGTGCGCTGCTTAATTTTCTTGCACAGTTTACTGCCATGTTGATTCTAGATCTTGCTCAGTAATTTCATCTTCTTTACCTGGGCTGTTAAACTGTTAAGCTTTATTATTATATTATTTTTGTAACTGGGAAACTTTAGAAACTATTGAAAAAAATGAAGGGAATTCCCTACTAGACTGCACTGTTACCTCTGGACCATACTCTTTAAGTAGACTTTCTATGCCTCAGCATTCATATTCAAGCTTGAACCAGTTCTTTCTTGTAAGATGTTTATGAAGCACTCTGTGAAATTCATTACTCAAATCCAACCGTACTGTATCTGTCCTCTCCATTGCTTTTGTAATTGGGCTTCTTTGGAAAGATATTTTTTTTTTCTTTCCTCCCCCACCAACCTTCTTCAACTAACTCATCCTTGATGCTGTTCATGGTTTCTTGCCTCTTACCAGTGAGGAGTTTTAAATCAGTAAACTAATTTGTGTAACCATTTTCTCTGGAAGACCAGTGCCACCAATTACAATAAGAACAGATTTAAGCATCTTATTTCTGTTGACTGCTTTTGAATGTCTCATCCTGGTTATACAGTGATACAAATATATCTTTTAAAAACAAAACAAAAACACCACACAAGTGCTAATAGGATATTAAGGGTGTTTTGTTTTTTTTTAATCACATAAACAAACTTTTTACATATATGTCCATGTGCATGGAGACACTAACAAACATCTAAAAGAACACTGGGGGGTCTCAGGCCGTACTCCTGGATATTCCTATGTTAAGGTTTGTGTACAGGCATAACTGCTTCCCTGTACTCTGCATATGTTGTGACAGTGTTCACTTACATAGTTCTGGGATAGTGTGTGCTGAACTGCTTTTGACCTGGGAATCTTGAGTTCTCTCAGAGCTTTTGGAGCAGAATGAGCTTTACTGGCATACACTTTGCTCCTCACACTAGCAGTGTTTAATCTGCATATCACAACATCTTCACACTCTTTATGTCCCACTCCTGTCTGTCTTGTAAGATGCAAGGACTGCCCAGGGAGGTGGTGGAGTCACCGACCCTGGGGGTGTTCAAGGAAAGACTGGATGTTGTGTTGAGGGACATGGTTTAGTGGGAGCTATTGGTAATAGGTGAACAGTTGGACTGGATGATCTGTTAGGTCTTTTACAACCTTGGTGATTCTATGATTCTATGATTCTAAAGAGAATATGTGGTTTCTGGACACTGAGAGAATCATATAATAGTTGGAAATTAAAATGTCTGCAGTCAAAAAAATGTTTCTATGTAATTAGTTTCTCTCAAGAGAATCTAACTGGACTAAAAAATGCAAACAACATGCCTGGATGGCAAAGGAAATTCCAAAATACCTCCTGATCTGGAAGCAGAGTGTATTTTCTCCACTGCTATGAACAGGACTTGGCCTTTGTATTGCTGCTTACTTGTGAAGCAGTTAGATATCATCTTCTCACAGAATATAAATACAATTTTTTTGAAATGCATTCTTCTGGCCTGTATGGCCTGTGCTATATTATTAAACATAATTTATTTATTTAACATAATTTATTTTACCATGTGAGGCTGCACTCAGCCGTAAGCATTTGACTATTGTCAAACAGAAATGGGTCCAGGTGCTAACTTTTAAATGCCTGAGGAAACAGACTGAGTTATATATAATTAAAATGTTTGTGAATAATCTGCATTTCTTTCTGTCTTTCTTATGTGAAGAATTATAGGAAAAGATGGTTTTGTGCCCTGAAATGACACAGTAACTGATGTTAATTCAGGATTACTGAATGTGTCTGGATTTGGCATATCAAAATTAGCTAGAATTACTTTAAAGCAGAGTAAGTAATGACTTGTCAAATCCCTCAGACTTGCCTTTTTGGACTGTCCTGCACTTTCTGTAGCTACAGAGCAGATATAGATTTGGCTATTTTAGCATTTACCTGAAATGAATCAGTTGGAAACCACATGTAAGTGTGCTCTGCTTATTGATAACTTTATGGAGGAGGACTGTTTCTGGATTAGCTAGGGAAAGTGGTGTGTTTCTATCGTGTAATTATAGGATTACTGCACATTCAATTGGATTCCTGGGCAATTCAAACAAAAATTGTTTTTGCATGTAAAGAAAGCTATTATGGGGTTGGATTACATTAAAGAGCAAAGAAAAAAAAAACCAGTAGATTAAACTGAGCAGCGGAACATGAAAGAATAGTGAGAAAAATAAAAATATATATGCCAGTAAATTGCGAAAACCGTTGCTGTGATTACTTGAGAAGTATGTCAAAACACATTTTGAAAGATGACAATATGCCACTCTTGTGAAGACTGCAGTACTGAAAAAGAATGAAATAATGGGAGAAAGGGATAAATTACACATGTAGTTTCATCTTTTAAAGCATATATTGTGTCCTGTGTGTCCAACACTGTGTTCTTCTGAGAGATGCCTTTTGCCACCATAGACGTTAGTCAGGAAAACATGCAGTGGTGTTTGACAAAACGTGCAAGAAAGGGAAATCTTGTTGCAGTTTATTGAAGATCGATGGTAATTTAGATCCAGTTCAGAAATGCCGTTATGTTCTTTAATCATTTCTTGGCTAGTGTGCTAATAAAAATGCAGTGTATAGTGCTAATGCTGTATTTCAACCAATTTAATAACAAACAGTTGCTTCATGAGAAACAAAAGGGATTCATCCTCAAGATGGATATATGATTGCAATTATGATAGCAACAAATTGGACCTTAATTGTATTTGCTAATCTGAAGGAAACATTACAAAGGCTTTAGTGTTTTACTAGAGGAGAATGAGGCATATAGGAGGCAAATACTTCTTAACTTAAAGTCGGATTTAGATATGGAGAGTATTAATATGTATTACCGAGCCTAAATAGTTAGAGAAAGCACAGAAAAAGATACTTGGCATTGGTGAGATTATCTGCTCTTCTGACTGGTCAAACTAGAGAGTGTCCATTATGCTTACGTCTGGTTAGGAAAGAAGGCAGTGGAGGAGAAGAGAAAGAATCCAAGAAGTCTAATTTATCTCCTTAAAAATAATTTTTAAAAATGTAGTTGTTTGATTTTTTTTTTTTTAATTTTTTTATTTTATTTATTTTTTTTTTTTTTGCCAAAATGGATAATTTTAGTACAGAAAGCTTTGCTGGAATCCAGAAGTATTGCATCAACTGGCTTCCCTTGGTCAGATAGGTGAGTAACCTTGTAAAAGGAGATGAAATTTGTGAAGCAGGACTTTCGCCTCAGAATCCCACATTGGCTATGATAAGTCACTCCATTTTCTTTCAGGTATTTTTCAATAACTCTCATCATCATCATCTCCATAATTTTACCAGGCACTGAAGTAAGACTGACAGGCCTGTAATTACTAAGGCCCTCTTTCTTGCTCTTCTTGAAAACTGGAGCAATGTTTTCCACCCTCCAGTCAAATGGACCTCTCCAGATTCCTGAGACGGTTGAACAGTAATTGAGAGAGTTCTTGTGATGACATCAGTCAGTCCATACAATACCTTGGGATGAATTCCATTGGGCTTCCTCAACTTACATGCATCTAGCTGGAGCAGCAAATCTGTCAAAATTTAGGAGCTGCCATAGTCACTGTACTCGAACTCAGGGCTCCTGGGTTCCCAATGCTCATCACTAGTGTTGAAGACAGAAACAGAGTGCATTTAATGTCTCTTCTTTTGTCTCCATCCCTATTTGTGAGGTTACTATCCTCATAAAGATACTCAACAATGTCAACAATATCCCTGTGTTGTTAACAAGTTTTAAAAAGCCCTTTTTGTTGTCCTCTCTCAGTGTTGGCCTGCTTTAACTCTGAGCTTCGACTGCACAAATTTTCCCTCTTCAACAGTAAACTATCTCCATAAGTAGTCCTCCCACACTGTCTGACCTCACTGCCCATGGTTATATGCGACAGAATGTATAGAAGTCCATGTCACCAGACAGGTTGCATCTGAGGTGGTTGAAAGAGTTGACCAGTTACATGGGGAGGATGCTGTATATTACTGTGGAAGGGTCATAGTGATCAAGGAAACTTCCTGTTTGCTTCAGGAAACTAAACCTCATATACGTTGTCAAGAAGAGTGAGGTAAGAAAGATGAGGGTCTATGGAGTTCTGGGCTGATCAGTCTCGCTGCAGGCCCTTGGAAGATTATGGAGCAAATCTTCCTTGAAGCCATTTCTAGGCATGTGAAGAATGAGAATGTGACTCCAAACAGAGTGCAGACTGAACTAGAGCAACTCCTGTCTAGCCCAAATGTGTCCTGCAATGAGATAAATGGTTGTGTTGTTTACCTTACATTAGCAAAGCCTTTGGCAAAAGCTCTAGTGTTCTTGTAAATAAACTGGTGAGATACAGCCTACACAAGTGTAGAATGATAAGGTGTTTGAAAACTGGCTGGATTGTTAGACTCAAAACATTGTGATTGATGACACAAATTCACGGCTGATCATTAGTGGCATCTCTCAGGCACCAATAATGATGCTAACAATGTTTTACCTCCCTGTTCACAAACTGAATAATGAAATACAACACACTCTCAGTAAATGTATGATATTAAGTTATGGGAAGTGTTTGCTTTGCTGAAGGGCATGACTGCCTTTTGGAGGTACCTTAGCATGCTGGTAAGTGGTCTGACTGCTACCTCCAGGAATTCAGCACATGAAAGTCTGATATCCAGCCCCTGAGCTAGGGTGAGCCCCATGCAAAACCATGGTCTGAGCCCACAGCAGAGAAAATAAGAAAAAAACTTGGAGTCCCTGTGGACAGCAGGCTGTACAAGTTAGCAATGTGTCTTTGCAGCAAAAATGCCAGCCGCATCCTGGGCTGCGTTCACAGGAATGCAGCCAGCGGGCTGAGGGCAGGGAGTCCTTGGTGTGCTGTCTGATGAAAAGAGGAGGAGGAGGTGGAGGCAGGCTCTCTATTGAGGGGCACAGTGACAGGACAAGAGACAAGAGACAGAAGGGGGAACGTGGAAAATGTGAACTCAATATTAGGATTTATTTATTTATTTATTGCCACAGAGAAGGACAAATACTAGAACAAGTTGCCAGAGAGGATATTTTCTTCATGTCGTGATTACCATACACTCCACAGCTCATTTTAATGTACCCTTTGTCCTTGCAGAATACTTCAGCTTCATCTTTCTGAAATTTCAACATGGAATGGAGCATTTTGTTGTCATTAGCAGCACTATAAGAATGATAGGGTTCTGAACAGAAAATGCAGTAGAATGGACAGGCAGGGAATGAGGCTGAACAGTTTAATATAAGAATTTTCAAACAAATTGCCTGAAATGCTGTGTGATGGAGGAAAGGCGAGTCCCTAAATATAGAAGTTCCTCCTTAGTAGAATTCACCTAGAAAAATAGTTCTCTAATGTACTTGCTGCACAGAAACTCCCTGTTTCCCCCTCTCCCCTCCTACCTCCCAATTGGAAATATTATTATTTTTATTCAGAATTAGCTATCAAGGGTAAAACCCTGCTTTGATCAAAACCACTTTTGATTTCAATGTAGGCAGAAATTAATTCTGCCTTTAGGAAGTTTTGAAATATTTCTAAAAATGAGATGAAGTTACAAGCAGTTAAAACGTGCATCACAATTCCTATTTGTGTTGTTGTGGTAAAAGGTCATTGAAGCTAAAAACTGATAAAAACGAGTATGTGGTGTGTGTATATAGCTATGTGCATGCTCACATACCTATCTAACAGGTTAACATAGATGTTCAAAGGGCTGCCCTAAAAGACTGAATTCATGGTTCAGTAAGCTCTGGTTAGGATACAGCCCTACGCAGGACAAATTGCAAGGGAATAACCTAGCAACTCAGGCAGTATCTTCTGGGTTTGACTGCTGTGTTTTCTAACACATCTGGCAATTTTTGTCTTTTTATCTTCTGGCAATGAATTTGTGCAACATGAATGTCATCTTTTTTGTCTGTCTAATTTTACAGATATATTGATGTACCCCCAAATAAATAACAGTAATCAGAGAACCACAGGATTTGCAAGATGAAGTGGATGCTTTCCTGTTTGGTTTGCCATCTGCTTTATTTTGGACCAAATACATGTATGTTCAGTCCAAATCAACAATGTGCATTTCTTTAACTATCCATTCTGTCTGACTCATATTTAAGCATATTTTTATATTATTATAACCTTTTACAGATACAAATTAGGTAATTAAAAGTCCTCTGGGGAGGGGGAGGGGGAGGGGGGAGATTAACACCTGTTCTACACCTTAAATATTGCTCACTAAATTCCAAAAGCTGTATGACTTTATTTTTCTGAAAAGATTGTTATTATTTTAATGCAAAGCATTACACTTTTATTGGTTTTTTTCTTTTTTTCTTTTTTTTTTTCTTTTTTTTTTTTTTGTGAGGAAGCTGTTTTAGTCTGAAAGAAAGCTGGCTGCTGTTGGTTCTAATTATTACAAATTATGTGAGAGTTATTTTAGAAAGAGGAAAAATGATATTTTTTTTTCCCATGAAATGATGTTTCCATGCTGAAATGAAGAGTTGCTAGTGGCTAGTTTTCAAACTGATAATTTCAATTGGCTTTACTCCATCAACCACAAGGAAAACACCTGGCAACTACTTGATCCCAGCCAACTCTTGTTAACCTTTTGAACTTTACGGTAACTATCAGCAGGCACCAAGTCACTGCTACTAATAAACTGGCATTAAAGCTTCCACCTTCTAATAACATCTTATTGCTTTTCAATATTAAATAAAAGGAAATGATCTGTTTAATTACAGTCAAAGAAATTTTGCAATGCTGCACTGCCTTGAATGGCAGTAATAATAACGAAATGTATTGCGGGACATGGTTACATGAACTGATTGCTCTAAAGGAAAGCTAGAATGATAGCAGCTATTATATAGTGGCACAGTGGCTTCCAGCTCCTCCTGTTTGTTGCCCATGCTGCATTGTGCTGCCCATGCGTGCGTTGGTGTAGATGCACTTCAGCTAAGCCCCTTGCCTCACCCCTAATCCTGTTATCGTTCACCCAGGCTCATCTCTACCTGGCCTGCTTTTATTCCAGTCCCAATTCATATCTAGTTTGAAGTCCTCTCCACAAGCCCTGCCAGCTCCTGGGAAAGGATCCATTTCCCCTTTGAGACAGGTGAGGTCCATTTGCAGACCACAGGCCAGGTGCTGGGTAAACTGCCCCATTATCAAAGAACCCCAAATTCTTGCATTTGCACCAGCCTCTCAGCCACATGTTTATAAGATGGGTTTTCCTGCTCTTCTCAGTGTCTTTCCCTGCCATTGAAAGAATAGAGGAAAATGCTGCCTGTATGCCTGCTCCATCAGCTAACCACCTCAGTCCCCTGAAGTCATTATTGATAATCCACAGGTTTCTATCAGTGACTTCATCACTGCTGGCCTGAACTATTAAGAAAGGGTAATAATCAGAAGGGTGGATCAGACTAGGGAGTTTTCTAGAAATATTCCTGACCTGGGCCCCAAGGAGGCAGCAGACCTCCCCACAGGCAGGGTTGGGCTGACATATAGGGCCCTCCATTCCTTTTGGAAGGGAGATACCTACGACAATCGCTCTCCTGTCCCTCTTGGCAGATGTAGTTTTGAGGCGTGAGGTTGATGACTTCACACTAGACAGCCTCTAAGGTGGACCTCCCATTGCATCCTCACTCACCTTTCTCTTGGGTTCCAGGGCCTCAAGCCTATTATGTAGAGACACCTGGGGAACCAAGGTAGGTTGGGATGGGAGTTGCCTGTGTCACTGAGCTGGGACCTGTTTCCATTTCTCCTTTTCTCTCAAATTGGCTCCCTCTGCTCCACTATGACAGGGAAGAGGGTCCACCACTGTTTAGGGGGTATCACCCTGGTGTATTTCTCACAGAGTTACTTCACCATTCTATCTCCTGCTCACAGTCCCTGATACTCCTTAATCTCTCCACTTCCTCCTTGAGCCCTGCCACCATACTGAGCAGATCATCCACCTGCTCACACCCCACACAGGTGGAATCCCTGCTGCCTTTTACTGGCAGCAACAGGCTCAGGCATTTCCTGCAACCAGAGCTTGGAGTAGTCATGGTTAGGCATGCGAAGTTCCCCTTCCTTGAATTTGTAAGACATGCAGCTCATTTTCAGAGTGCGCTTTCACCCTCCCACTTACGCTGTTCATGAATGCTGGTCTTCCGAAGCCCAGGTACGTTACCTACCCTTGTCTATGAACTAGCACAGGCTCACCAAATCCTCTTTATGTTAATTATGTTCTAACCTTTAGTTGCAGTTATATGTTATAGGCTGAAGAGGGTGTAAGAGGGCCTGTTACTATATTGTTGGCTTCCCCGAAGAGGAGACATCCTTAGAAACGTACTGATGAACCCTGAGACCACAGGGGCGAAAGGAGAGAAAGCTCTTGAGCCAGCTGTGCTAGCTACTTCAATATTTGTTTCTCACTTTCCATAGCTCCCTGATGAGCCATCATATTAATGCTTTTTCCCCATATCTGTGCTGTACTTATTTTTTTTTCTTTCCAGTGGACACTATTCAGGTGCTGTTCACTTTAATCTGTTTAAAAGGCCAGTTGTATGGAGTTTTTTCTTATATAATTTTCATTCCAAAGATCTCCACGGTGATTTATTAAAAAAGAATAAGAAAAAAAATCGATTAATACAAGTATTAATTGATTCAGCTTCAAGATTCTTTCATATCGTATGTAATATATACATTTTTTAACTCTTCCTTTTGTTTTTTACATATATTTTTATTTCTCTGAGGAACTGGAGGACACAACAAACAAACTCTCCTAGGTATACCCCATGTTATGTCAGGACCAAAGTCTGTAGTAGACTTAAGAAAAGATTGAAGAGAGATCTTTGTTCACAAAATCAGTTCTTTACTGGTATGCTATGTGCAGCAATATAGGATGGGGAAGGAGAAGAGATACTGGGAAGCAGTTAATATTTTGATTCAGTTAAGAGGGTGATTTTGCTTTCTGACTTTATCCATCCAACTTCTTTTCAGGCTCATATGTAGGAGAAACATGGGGGAAAAATATCTCACCTGGAAGTCTAATGTGGGATATAGGCTGGCTGAGCATTTCAGCCTTAACTGACATGTATTCTTCTTTGCTTCATCTTCCAATTACCAGTGAGATGATTTGAATCTCCTAGCAGGAAAAGAGCTGGATGTCAAATCACCAATAGAACAGTTCATTCCTCCTGGAGATTCAGTCTGTGTTATGAAATGGGGAATACACATACCACTTCTTTTATTACTTTCTTTTTAAGTGGAAGATGCTGTACTGTTTGTTGATCCTCTTGTTCCAGTGTGGCCACGTTCATGAAATGTTTTCAGAAGGATGTGGTTTCATTTTGATATTACAGCCTGTCACTTACAACCCAAGATATTCTATGAATCCATGAGTTTGTGATTATTTAGCAAGATGTTTAATATCTGGGTACATTTGGACCAGCAAGGTCATCAATGGCATAATGAATAAAACAGAAAGTATTACATACAGACCAACAGATCTACAGGTTCCACAATATGTTCTAATGTCACATGATTCCCAGAAAGAGAAATAAGGATCCTTGTGGAGGAATTAACTGTAAAGTCAAGGGAGTTTTGGTTTGTCAACTCTGTTTCAAGAACTTTACTCTCATATTTATTTCTACTCTGAGCCTTGGCTGGCTCCTCAGCATTATACAATATTACTGTGGCAGACTGTTGAGAGGCAATATCTTCAAAGACAGTAAATCTTTAAAAGGACAGAGGAAACCATTAATGCTATACAGTCTGTTTTAGTGTTTATAGCTTTGTTTTTGTTTTTCATTCTGTTTTGCAGAAAAATTCATTGTTAGGAATACTCGTACCACTGTCATCATGCTTTTAAAAATAAAAGGGATTTTTTTTTTTTTTTAAGTCTTCCCTTTTCCTCTCTCCCTTTCCTGATGGGGCTGTTTCTGTTAGGGGACTAGTTAAAATTCTCTAGTGTACTGTATGAACAGAGGAATAAAAGTATATTTTACTTTACATTAAATAATTTGTATGGAAGGAATGGTTTCTAGCTAGTAGATTCAAAGCAAAGTCATTGCATGGTATGCATCTGCCTTTCTAAAGATCATCAGGTTGTGACAGACAAGCTAATCTGACCTTATGATTTGCCAGACATCTGTAAGTGTTCTAAATTAGTTGTCTCAAATTTGCAGAATTAGCTGTGTGCCCATGGCTTAATGAAGTTTTTAAATTGTTTCGGTCAATATCAGTGAATTAAGATATGCTACTCTAAAAGTGCCCTGCTATCTGGTCTCTTAACCTGCTGATTTCAGAAGAGCTCAAAAAAACTTCAAGTTTGTAAATTCTGATGTGATGTGTTAGGAAATCAGTTGTGGAGTTGTAATTTCGCATGGCACCTCGTCTCTCATATTAATGTTTCATCTGGGGAGGAAATGGGAAATTTCTGGTCTGCCATGTGCCCTCCTTTCTAGTTCTGGAAATGGCTCAGCACAACAGCATAGATAAGTCTTCCTGTCTCTGTTGGTGACAAAAATAAAAGAGATGTAGCTTTGGAGCATGAAGAAAACAAAAACATGTCATATACTGTAGACATTTCCTGTTCTCTTCTTTATGGCACTCCTCAGGACGCTGGCACAGACATTGTTCCTCTTGGAAAAGTTTAATACATTCCTATTTGATGTCAGATAGGTTAAGAAGTAACTAGTACAGAAGAAGAAAACGGAACATGCCCTTTTCTACCACAGTTCTGCTGTAAGAATGACTCTTTTGGCACTATATTAGTATTTTGTTCTAGCAGTGGCAACTTAATGTACTTGGTGGGTTTGCTTCCTGTAACTTAAAATGTTTAGTTGAGATATAAGGAGTCAGCTCTTACAGAGATAATCAGTACAAATGGAAAAACTGATGATCATTGGAACTAGCAGAGATATACCACTGTCCACTTGCATGTACTTGAATCAATCTTCTCAGGAGATTCAACCCCCAGTATAAACTTTGTTAATGAGCTAATACTTAAGAGTTTTTCTTAACTCTTCTAAAATAATAATAATATATTGTTAACCTTTCAATCACTTTGCAGTAAAGTTTAATAATATATTTTGACAAAGGTAACTAAAACAATGTTTATAGCTAAGAGACACAGAAAAGAACAATATTTCAGTGCTGGTATGATGGCTTGACTTTAGAGTGTCACTGAGATCTGAATAGGTGTTGAATCTCAGGAAAGGGTGATATTTTTGAACCTAATATAGCACTGCTGTTTGAACTAATATTTAGCAACAAGCTTTCCCAAAGGAGAGCTGTCTGCTATGAGAGATTTGGTTTTCTGGGAGACAGTACATCTAGCTAGGTGCTCATAAATGGTTGTTGTCCTTTCTGAAAAGGAGAGGGCAAGAGCAGCACATTCAATGGATCATAAGTGGTGAAAGGCATTTTGAGGATTGTAGTTGTGGAACTTGTTTGAGATTATTTGTTTTGCTTTTGCTAAGATGTAATCACAGGAAGGCAGAGAGAAAGGATGCCTGGTCACTGAAAGTGAATGTAACTGTTGAGCTGCATCAAGCAGATGGCTTCTTTGATGAAACTAAATACAGGACTAGTCTTGCAAGGGATTTGTTTTCTGGAAGCACAGCTAGAAGCACAAATATATGAGGAAATAGCTGGTAATATGGCAATGTGGTGGGGCAAAGTAACAGACTGTACATATAATAATTGGATTGGACAAGTTCCTTTCATGCCTGAGGCCTTTAGTCCAAAGTGCTTACAGAGTAACTAGTTAAGTGCTTATAGTGTAGCATCCAGGCAAACAAAACCTCTCTACAGAAAACTGAACAGTTGCACTACTACTACAAACCTTTTTTGCTGCTGGGATGTTCAGTCTATCCACTGCTTTTTACAGAGGGCATCATAGGATCTTTTTCTAGCTGACATGACGTGGCTGTTTCTCCTTCAGATTGAGCCTTAGCCCTAACTATTTTCTAGTTGCTACATTACTGATGAGTTGGATTTTGGTTTGGTTTCTGAGTGGTTTTGGTTCTGCTTCGGAGTACAATGTTTTGAAAGTCTTCAGTAAGTGACACAAAACACGATCTTCTTTCTGTAAGATTAGTTACTTCCTATTTTCTGCTCTGAAACTCACAGAACATTAAGAGCTGCTTGCTTCACCAGTCTCTGCCACAGTGATGGTGGGAAGCTTGTCTTCCTCAGCACCACCAGATGCAGGGTTCGGGCAAATAAAGAAAAGTTGACCTTTCTTGCCCCTACTGACTCCCAAGTTGAGGGTTTCCTGTAAGAATGACAGAAATGCTGCAGGTGCATGGGAATTGCTGTCAGAAAGTGTTTTATGGTGGGAGTGTTATAAATTTTATCAAACTTGCATTCAGGTTGCCCTGATGGATAGACCTTAAAGTTTTTCTGCCAGCCAATGAGAATTGTTGGTAAAACTGGAACTGGTCCTCTTGTATCATCTGCACTTTAAACTCTAGCTCCATTGCTGCATAGCAGCGTTGATGGTATCTTCAGGATTGTGTTCTTCTCTTTGTGGCAGATAGAAACAACCAAATACGACACTGATCTTGATCTTTTCAGGAAAACGACTCCTCTGCTGAGAGATGGAGGGGAGAACAGCCTTATTTCCTTAAGACGTTGGTGGCACTGAAAAGAGGGAATATTTCTGGTTTATGTTAGGGAGCTTAGCCATAACTTCCATGTCATTATGTGCTGCACCATTTGTCCTGTGCATTAAACATAAACATTTCGAATGAGCATAGGTTATTTGAGGAGTGCGTTTGCAGAACAGTCTGTAGTTCTGACTGATGGCTTTAGCTTCTATGCACATCTCGCTTACTGATAGACTTTCCATTGTCAGTCATGCCAAACTGATCTTATTTCCCATTTGTACCTTGCATTTGGATTTGTGAACTTCTCTGTGCTTATGTAAAGCTATTTCGCACAGTGCTTATTTATGCATCTATCTCAATGCATAATTATCACAATGCATTATGCAAAACGGGTTCTTATAGAAGGAATTACATTCAGAAATGGTTGTACCTGGGGCTTAAGAAATACTGAGGAGCAGTCTTCATTGAAGATCTCTGCAACTGCATGTCTACTTTCTATTCATTTTTTCTTTTTGTTTTCTGACTGAAGGATAGATATCAAGGCAGGAAGGCTACTAAGAATATGAAGTGAATATGCACTGGCACGCCGATGCATTAATATGTATGGGAGATGCATGGTTTCTCTTGCAAAAGCAACCACCTCCTCTACAGAGAATGATAAGCCTTTTTTTTTTTTTTCTTCTGTTTTTTCTTGAACATTGCATATAATTGCTAGGAAAAAAAAAAAAGGAAGGCTTAACTTATAGGGTTTCTGGAGTACCATTCAGTATCCACAGAGTGGATTCTTAGCCAATTGCTTTCTGAGTTAGAGTGCAAATGGCTGTGTGTTCTTTGAAGGTGCAGAAGTCCATAAAGAAGGAAAAGTTACATTCCATAGTGAGAAATTGTGCTCTGCCTGTCCTCAATGAGGATTTTTTTTCCCTTCGCTACTGCCTCATGTTCAACCTACTTGCTATTAACAATACTTGAAGCCACCGTGGATATGGGCTTTTGGCTACTGCTGATTTTTTTTTTTTTTTTAATGTGGATGCAGTTGGACACTCTCCTTGTAAACATTAGCCCATCCAAAGTAGAAGTAGCACAATCAATTCTACTGTTTGTCAATGTAAGTAAAGATTAATATTGAGTAGCGGGGCGGGAATGTCATACTCTTTCATATAAGCGTTACCAATGAACAGCTAAGGAGTAGATGTGAAAATGAAATGCCATCCCAAATTATTTTTCCAAAACAGCTCATTTTTCTGTTAATAATCTCAAGGAGTGGCATGATAAATATGAAAAATGAAAAACCTAATTTTAAGAAGTTGTTCTACGGCACTCTACACTAATCAGTATAGTTTTAGCGAAGTTCTGTACAATATGTAGCAAACCTCAGAATGAAAGAGAGATGCAGCTTCCATTTTCATCATGAGAAGAAGATGAGAGACTCTATCTTTATGTTCAGTGCATCTTTTTGTGTATTTTGAGAGAGTTAAGAATGTGGGGGAAGGTTTTTTCAGCTCTTCAATAGCACATTCCATGACTGAGCATACCTGTTTAAACAAAGCAGGGCACTTCAAAAACATGCCCTTTTTCAGTCCTGACATCAATCATGCCACACTTGTGACTGCTGGATCTAGAACAATGCTGTGATTACTGTAAGACCAACTACATTAAGAGCAGCAGTACTTCTAAAAATGAGCAGCGATTCCATTGTGTTGGCTACAACCACGTAAGGTTTTGTGACATCTTGTATAAGATTTGGCACCCTTATATTCCCACTGATTTTACTCAGAACTTAGCTAGCATCGTGAGACTCCTTTCTGCCCTATTTCCTCTTAAATTTGCTATCCTTTTGCCTTGGTTATAGCCTCATCATTGCAAACATGCTCTTAAATTTCCCAAGCTGAAATAATTCTTGAGAGAACAACAATGAAATTTAGAGGTGGCAACAGGGGAGCATATAAAGCCTCTGCTGAGATCCTTCAGCTATAAAGAAACTGTGTTACATTCTGTGTGCTGAAGTACATTTAAGAGTGGAGCTGCCCTCTTGGTTTAAACAGTCTTCCATTGGCCAGCTCCTTCAGTTCTGGCAGAACCGTTTTGGGTTTACATGCCGCCACAGACATAGTAAGAAAGGCTCTTCCCCAAGGGACATGGCAAGTAAAGGACATGTGAGGAGAACAGTGGCAAATCATTCAGAATGCTTCAGTTAGGTGCTGATTTTAGCAGAAGCCTATATGTGTGCTCCTGGTCTTATCTTGAGAATTGCTTGTTGCTGTTTCTTCTGGAGTTTCCATTTCTTTTGAAAATGAAGTATAAGCATTATCTAAGAATAATACTAAAAAAAGAGATATTTTTTTTCATTTGTTTTGTTTCTGTTATCAAGCCAGAGTCAATTCTTATAGCAAATTCCAGCTTTGTCAAATTTATCAACAGAAGGGGTGGCATGTCAGTTTGCAGGAGGAAAAATAATTATGTCCTAAAATGCACAGTACTGACTGTAGGACGTACTGTCACAGACTAATAGTGCTATGCACTCTTTCATAGCCTTTACACATTGCTCAGCTTTGCAATGTGCAGCTTGTTTTCATGTTTTCCAGGAGCCAGTTTCTAAACATTTTTTCTCCTTTTGGTGCTTTCAGTTTCTGTGAGCTCACTCTTTAGGTAATACCTCTCCTCCATACTCCCCTGTGCATTTTGACCACTGCACCTATCTAGGTAACAAAGCTTTTGAATACAATTTTCAAAACTTCCTGGTTGTACTCTAAGAAACCACCCCCACCTTTTAGAACCTCTAGACTATATGAAATGGAGAAGAATGAACCTTTGACAAGTTGTAATAGTCAAGGTTAATTCTGAAGCAGTGCATTTGTTTACTGCCTCTTAAGGGACTATCTCCTGCTTTGCATGCTGCTTAGTTGTTTCTGGAGCCAAAGAAACACTGCTTAAAAGGATTAATTTGGCAGGCACTCCTGAGACTTTGGAAGGTAAACAAGTGTTTCTTTACTGTCAATATGGCAATTAAGGTCCAGGAGATTAAAGAAAAGAAAGTAAACGCAGTTTTGACTCCTACAGTAGACTGATGGCTTAGTGATCTTCTGAATATTTCATGAGGTGCTTTAATGATTTTGGAGTAGTAAAATCCAGATCAGATTTGAAAACCTAAATAACTGTAGACTATGGAGTATGAATTAAGTGATGCCAAGTGTTAGGCAGGCTGGATATCATACTCTCAATGCCAGTGTCCAGACTTGTTTGGAAAATGACATTTCCTTACAGTGCAAGGGATATGCTGCAGGTGTCTGTCTGCCTGGAGTTTTTCTCTTTTGACCTCTTCATATGTTATCCTCACCAAAACTTCCATCCTCAACTTTGTGAATAAAGAGAATCAGGAATCTTCCCAGTGTAGTTGGCAAAACTAGTACAAGCAGCATGCTGCAATTTAAGTTGCAAATTTTAGAGATGCTGAGGCAGTTCAGAGTGACATTAATGAAGAATAAGATATGTAATCCTGTAAAGCTGGTGGACCAGCATGTCTTCAGCTGCTTTGTTCACTGCACAATACACAAAGCTGTAATTAGGCTTTTAACGTTCTGTTTTTCTTCTAGTCTCTCCTTTGGACAGCACTTTTATCCTTAAAGGGATGATGCCTCTTCAAATATAACTTCAGACAATTAATTATATTGCATTTCTTAAAGTGAGGGTGGGCCCTTATAGGACAGAGAGTTGTGGTCAATGGCTCAACGACCAAGTGGAGACCAGTAAGGACTGGCGTTCCTCAGGAGTTGGCATTGGGACCAGTGTTATTTAACATCGTTGTAGCAACATGGACAGTGGGATTGAATACACCCTTAGCAAGTTTGCAGACGACAACAAGCTGAGTGATACAGCGGAGAGAGGGAAGGGATGCTATTCAGAAGGACTGGACAGGCTTGAGATGTGGGTCCATGCCAACCTCAAGAAGTTCAGCATGGGCAAGTGCAAGATCCTGCATCTGGGTCAGGACAAACCCAAGCACAGATACAGGCTTTGTAGAGAATAGCTTAAGAGCAGCCCTAAAGAGAAGAATTTGGGAATATTGATTGATGAAAGATTCAACGTGAGCCAGCATTGTGCACTTGCAGCCCAGAAGGCCATCTGTATCCTGGGCTGCATCAAGGGAAAAGTGACCAGAAGTTGGAGGGAGGTGATCCTGTCCTTCTGCCCTTGTGAGACCCCACCTGGAGTACCATGTCCAGTTCTGGGGCCCTCAACATAAGAAGGAAATGGAATTGTTGGATAAGGTCCAGAGGAGGGCCACGAAGGTGATCGGAGGGCTGGAGCACATTCCCTGCCCTGTGAGAACAGGCTGAAAGAGGGGGGCTCTTCAGCCTAGAGAAGAGAAGGCTCTCAACAGACCTTATAGCGGCCTTCCAGTACCTGAAGGCTAACACAGGTACTCCTATGGGAAAGCTGAGATGGGGCTTTTTATAAGGGCAGGTAACAAGATGAGGGAAAATGGCTATAAACTGGAAGAGGGTAGATTTAGACTAAATATTATGAAGAAATTATTTACTGTGAGGGTGGTGAGACACCGGAACAAGTTGTTCAGTGAGGTTGTGAATGCCCCCTCCCTGAAAGCATTCAAGGCCAGGCTGGATGGGGCTTTGAGAAGGCTGGTTTAGAGGGAGGTGTCCCTCCCTACAGCAGGGGGGTTGGAACTAGGTGATCTTAAAGGTACCTTCCAACACAAACCATTCTGTGCTGTGTAATTTGAAATCGGAGACTAAAAATGTCTTAAGTCCATACAGAATACTGTGTATGTGATACAGTTGGTGAAATGGGCAGAATATTACCTGGTCACAGCAGGAGCAAGCTCTATTTTCATAATTTTTTTCTTCACCTTTCTCCCCAGTGCTGTTCCTGCTGTTTCTAATCCCAAGTCTGCTGTGCTTGGAAGTTAGAGTGTGAAAGAGATCATCCTTTGAAAAAGCAGTGAAATGGAGATGAAGATTTTGAACAAGATCCTAATATATTCCTTTGGGAGTTCTTCATACCTTTATTTTGAGATACCAATGTTTCTAAAATGGCAGTGTTTGTTTCAAGTCCTCTGGATTTTCTTCATGACAAATATAGGGAGAAAAAAATGTTATTGCACTGCTCGCTAAGTGAGGAATTTAATCCATTCTTCTGCATTATCTCCATCTATCTGCCCTGCTGTATTGATTTGACCAAATTGAGGAGCAATTTAAAAAAATACTGCTATACCTTGATTTCCAGGAAAGCTTAGTTGTTTTCTAGAATTGCCAGTGGAAAAAAAGCTCATACTGCAAAGCCCTTTTCTTCTGGAGGTGCCATTTCCAATCCTAACAGTAATACCTATTGAAGAAAGTTAGATGCACACAAGCCTATGGGCACTAATTAAGACACTCCCAAGGTTGCTGAGGAGTGCTATTTACTATCTTGGAAAAGTCACAGTGAGCAGTGGAGGTTCCTGTTTGCTAGAGAAAAGCAAATTTCATGCCAGTTGTGAAAGAGCAAGAATTATACGGGTATGGTGAGTTACATGCTGGTCAGCCTTGCCTTTGGCCTTGGGCAAGATTGTGGAGCAAATCCACTTGGAAGGCATTTCCAGACACATGAAGAATGAGAAGGTGAATGGAAACAGCCAGTGCAGAGATATCAAGGGAATATCACATCTGGCTCAAATGTGGCAAACCATCTCATGTAATTGGAGCAGACAGGACCATTACAGCTGTGTTGGTAGGATATGGATTGTACAAATGTTTAGAGCAGTGGATAAAATTTGGCTATATTATCAGGCTTGAATGGTGATGGTCAGTAACATGAAGTGGAAATTTTGCAGGGTATGAGTGATCTCCCCAAAGTATCAAAACTGATTCCAATACTGTTTATCTCTCTATTAACAAACAGGATGATGAAGTACAGTACACTCAGGAAATTGATCTGCAGTCCTAAACCGGGGGGTGGTTAGATGTGCTGGGCTACCTTTCAGAGGCTGGAATGGGGAAGCAGGAGCCTCATGCAGCTTAGCAAGAGAAACTTTCTGGAGGGGAAAAAAAAAAAAACAACCCAACGTTGTCCTGGGGCTGCATTAGCAGGAGTGTGGGCAACAGGCTAAGAGCAGTGATCCTTTCCTCTGTTTGGCATTGGTGAGACTGCACCTGGAGTCTCATGACCATTCTGGAGCTCCTCAGAACAACAGGCACTAAGGTGCTGGAGATTTGAGGATTTTTGTTTTTTAATTGCATTTCTAAAAATGTTCCCTGAGAGTAGTGTTTGGTTTGGAGCCTTAATCTGTGTATATATATATATATATATATATATATATATATATATATATATACACACAGATATATGTTTTTCTGCTGGTATAGTTGTTTCTCTGAGGAGTATGGTTGCTCTTCTCTCCTACCCATTTAACTTTTATCAGCACAGTTAAACAGTTCATAGTAATCCCTACTGGATTTATTCTACCTTTCCTGTGTGGGAGGAATCTTTTATGGACAGTTTTGCACATTTTAACTGCAGTCACTCTTTTGTGAATCCACCTTCGTATTTTAATCTTACTGAATGAATTGCTTATGCTCTTCAGCTGTCATTTGTAGACAAGTCCAAAAATGGGATTTATTTTTCCAAATAATGAAAGTGCTTTCGAAACAACAACTTACAACAGCTCCCAGAATATAAGAATGAAATGTCTGCTCATCATCTTCCTTAAATTCATGCATAGGTTTCTTTATCTTTTTTATATATAGATTTTTTTCCTGGAGAGTAAAAGCTTTGAAGGTAAACACACTGCTGTCTACATAAAAAATATAGTTGTCCTGGACAAATGCTCTTGAAACTGGTATTTTAGCAACCATTAGGAAAGGTGACTGGGGTTTACAGTCCTGTTTTATTAAGATGTCACTTTACTGTCTAAAAACTTAAAATGTATAAGACAAGCAGTTAATGAAAGAGGTTGTAGCAAGTGTGATGTTTCTTCCTCTGATCAAAGGGCACTTATAAAAATCATGTTTGGAGTACTGTGAAAAGAAATGTGAATGGTTTGATAACCAAGTTATTGTAAAGCTTATGTTCACAAAATCACTTTTTTCCTCATTTATGTTTTCTTGGTTCACTTATTCCTGACTCTTTCAACTTAGTTGTTCATGCCAGTGCCTAAAACCACAGTTTGCACTTAGTGCTCATGACCCATGCAGAAATACAACATTCCTCCTGTGATCCCTGAACTTCTGCTGTTTAAAAGCAACTGTTGGTGCTCTGAAAAAACCATGAAGAAGTGAAAAAGACAATGACAGTGCAGCAAAGAAAAAAACAAGTCCTTTGGTGAAGTGTTTGGAGCATTCTGTCATGTCCTCTTGGTGTAGAAATGCTTTGCCTCAACTACCTTTTCTGCTACTGCTTTTTGCATGCCCTATTGGGAAACTTCAGCAAAGAGAATCTTTCACATGGTGTGTGAAGATCCAGAAACTCATTATGGTAGCAGCCCCGCAAGGCAGTGCTGGGAATCAAACTGTGAAATTGCAATTCCTAAAGGGCAATATACAGAGCTACATGTTCCTGTAGTTTTCCAATGGAGTGAGCCACCCAGTCATTGCAACAAATGATGCTAAATCCCAGCAGCTCCCATGTATTTATTCTATAATATATGCTCCAGGGGATATAATCGCAGACAAAAATTCCATAAGAGAATTTACCTGCAAAGTTCAGCCTTAACAGGGCAACAACCTTTCCTTCTATGAACAGTTAATACAAAGGAATAGAAAGGATCATGGTGCTTTGTTGTTCTTTTCTTTTGTTATTGTTCTGTTTGTTTCCTTTTTTTTTTTTTCCTCTTCTCCTTACAGTTTTTTTACCCCCTCCTTCTTCCCCCACATCCTTTGGAGTTTTTCAGACCAATAAAGAAAGCAATTCAACTACACTGTAGTTCAGGAAATTGTTACTTGACGTTAATACCTACATGAAGAATTTCTGCAAATACACATACGCCAAGTTGAAGGAGCTCCACTCCTATTTGTTCTGTGGTGATCCAGTCAGGGTCATATAAAATATCACAGATATTTTAAGTGTGGAGATGAATCATGAACACAACCTGTAGTGTTAATTTATTGACAGTGTATAAATTAATTTATATATTAATTTTCAAGAATGTGAAAACCATATTTCTTTTGGAGAGTCTCCCCTAAACATTAGAAATATTCATAGACTCAGAGAAGGAATTAATTATCGAGAAGTGATGAGTGATAAAAGGTTTCAATATACATTTTCAATATCCCTTTTCCTTAAATAACATGTAGCAGTGGATAAGTCCAGCGTCTTCACGTGATGTGCAGTTCCTGCATATAAATATGCCATGGGCCATTTATTAAGCTTTATGGTTCTAGTGATTAACAAACTGTCCTTGTGCAAACATTCATACAGTTATTCAGAGCTAGAAAGGGTACAGCCAGTTCCTCTGCTGTGATGAGGTGGTAGTGCTCACACTCTAGTAAGGTTGTACGAGTTTCAAATGCAAAGCTTGCCTCCTTGAATGTTTTAGCTGTGAAAGCATGTCCTTTCTGGGGATAAACCATCCATTATTCTCAGAACACTTATGATTTGGCCTAAATTTGTGTACCTTTAAATTTGATACTTCCTGCATTGAAATGTCTGTCTGGCTGAACTTTTCAGTGTTTTAGACTCTGTGGATGCCAGAAAAACAAGATTGTCAATATAAAAAATGCAGGTAAGTTTAATAAGAGGGAATACTAGCACAGATACTTTTAATTACTTGTGCTAGTAAAAATACATATGTATTTATAGCTCAGAAAATGCTGACCTGGTTTCTAGTTCATCCCATGTGGCTTCATCTTGGATCTGCACTTTACCCGTGGATGGATCTGCTGATTTAAGTGGTGCTGTTTTGAAAAGCAAAGCTCAGTGTGGGTTTCTGGCACTATGTGGAGAGCATTACTGTAAATCTATCTTCAGAAGTGAGGGTTTTTTTTTTTCTTTTTTTTTTTTTTAAGCCCTTGGAAGTAGTCTCCTTTACAGCTGATATCCTATCTTTGCTTATTCCAGAGCAAAATTTATCTCAAAATGTTTTAAGAAAAATGTTTTAGTTATGGCTAGACTTACTCATATTTTCTGCTCTTTTTCCTAACAAAAAAAAAAATGGCCGAAATTACATCCCAGGAAAAATGTGGAGGAGGAAACATACATTATGAACAACATTTATGGAATATCCATGTTTATGTGATTGTTTATGTGTGTCCTTTTTTTCTTTTCTCATTGTTTTTGAGTGAATTATCAATTAACAGTTTCTGAAATGTTAGGACTGGTCAAAAACTTCTTCCTTCTGTAATCAATGCCACTACTTTAAGAAATCTTTAGGAAATGACATCTAATTATCTTCTAGCATATTTGATGCTTCAAATGAAGTACTCATAAAACAAGAAAGATGGGGAAATTAATTCCTAAACATTTTCCTAAAACTATGTTCAGGGAAGAAAGAGGAAACATGATTGGTGAGGCTATGAAAAAAGGCTGCTTTTCTCCAGAGGCCTCTTGGATGACAAAGGTGTTATAGGATTCTAGGAATGCAATTAGGACAGTTAGAAAAATCAAAATAAAGAATGGACTTTTAATTCTGAGTGTAATAAACTGCTGGAGCTATCTGTCTAGGGATACAGCAAAGCTGTCACCATTCTCTGCCTTTGATTTCAGCCATCTTGTGCAGAAGGCAAGACTAGAGATTGTAAGGAACACTTCTGATCTAGTAAACTGTAAAAATCATAACTCAATACCATTAAAACATGCTGTGAAGGTGATAGGAGACACTTGACAGACCAAGGTCAAAACAGAATTTTAAACGGTGAAATTTTAGTACGGATAAGCCTGTAAACAGAATATACACTAGAATGCATGTGGTGAGAAATAAAGCTTTGAAGCCTTTTAATTTAATTTATAGGCTACTGTTTCTATGTATTTGAATTTATCTAGTAGATACTATAGAGATTGCATTGTTATTAGTTTCATTACCATAGGATACAACTGAGTGTACTGCATGTTTCCCTAAGCATTATTTAGGATGCACTGCTAGGGGATGATGTATGGGGCTTTTCCGCCAAAACTCAGAGGCTATAGGGATAACAGTGACACTGACTGGTTCAGGGAAATGCTGTTCCAGCTCTTAGCCTGCAAGATGTAGGTATTTTGTTGCTGCTGCTTTCCAGCTGGAAATGAAGCAGCTTGAAAGATTAATTAGAATTGAAGAAGATAGGGGGTTCTCTGCAGGAAGCAAATGGCAGGCTTCCTTTTGGATATCAGGTGCTTTTGCAGTTCTTGATTGGAAGTAGATTTAACTTGTAATTGCTCAGCTTTTGAGGAGTTTGTTGGCAAAAGATTTCCTGCATTTGGAGTGTTGCAGTATGAAGATATTTCACCTCCATTATTAGCACAGTTAGACTGTATTTAGCAGTGATTGCCGGAGGTCTCCCCTTTCAGAATATGCTCTGCAAGCATTGAATAGTTAGGTAGCCTATGGTGTGTCACATAATTGTGCTGTTGTAGCACTGATGACAGTTAGGACTGTGGAAATGGTGAAGTATAATTAAAAGTATGATATGCTTTGTTATTGTAGTTTCACTCCTGTGAAACTTCTTTCATCCCAGCAAAAATGCTTCTTGTTATGTTTGATAAGGCAGAAATTTGGATGTGTTTATTTGGGTATTTGTGTAAAAGGTAAACCATAACAGAAGAAATTAAATCTTTCAATAGCATTTTTTTTTTTTTTTCATCACAATACATGCGTGACTGAGTGAAGCGTGCAGAAAGAAGGAGCAATTGCGGCTCTAGACCTGAGCGCTGTAATTTCCCAACTTCCCATATGCCACTGTTCCTTCCAATACACTGTTTTTATGTGGATGTAGAATCACAGAATGGTTCGTGTTGCTAGGGACCTTTAAGATCACCTAGTTCCAGCTCCCCTACTATAGGTAGAAACATCTCCCACTAGACCAGGCTGCTCAAAGCCCCATCCAGCCTGGCCTTGAATGCTTCCGGGGAAGGGGCATTCACAGCCTCACTAGGCAACCTGTTCCAGTGTTTCACCAATCTCACAGTAAATAATTTCTTCATAGTATTTAGTCTAAATCTACCCTCTTCTGGTTTATAGCCATTTTCCCTCATCCTGTTGTTACCTGCCTTTATAAAAAGTCCCATCTCAGCTTTTCTCTAGACCCCCTTCAGGTACTGGACAAGGTGGCTGTAAAGTGTCCTTGGAGCCTTCTCTTCTCCAGGCTGAATAGCCCTAGTTTACTAGGGTTTACCAATAGTTTCCTTACACTGAGCCAGGAGCAACATGAAAGTCTTGTCGGGGTTTGCAGACTCTTTACTCCAGGTATTTCTGTCTGCTACCAACCATCCCATGTGCAGAATCTGGCCTTAAGACTGAAGCTGCACAGTAGCAATGCTCCGAGGAGCAGCAGTCTGGGGCTTTGACACAGCTCCATGCCGTTCCCTCAGGCCCTGTCGCTGTCACACAGCGCTGCCCCTCTGCTTCCCTCGTGAGGGGCTGCTGCCGCCATGAGGCCTCCCCTCAGCTCCTCTGCTCTGTGCTGAACCAACCAGGGGACCTCAGCCACTCCTCAAACTCCTTGCTCTCCAGACCCTGCCCCAGCTTTGTAGCCCTCCTTTGAATCCTTGTAGCCCTCCTCTAGTTCTAGGAAGGACCTAAAACTATGTGGTGCTCAAAAACGCACACAGTGCTGGAGGTGAGGTTGCATAGAGCAGAACAGAATAATCCCTAACCTGTCTGGCAGTGGTGGATCTGAGACACTCCAGGGTATGTTTGGCCATAATTTTGCCATCCACGAAAGTGAGACTGACAGGCCTATAATTACCAGAGTCGTCTTTCTTGTCTGGGGGGGGCTGAGCTGTACAGAGCTTGCAGTTGGCAATGATGCAGTTGAAAGCCTCTGGGTTAGGAACAAGTGACAAGCAAATAAAGAATCTGTCCTCATGGAATTCTACGATAGGCTGCCCAGCCAGGATAGTGACACCAATGAATTGTTCTTTAAGGAATTAAGAGATACCGCTAATCAGCTGTCCTTGTCCTAAGGGTGATTTTTACTTGCCAGATATTAACTAAGAGTACCACACAGCTGATGCATAAAGATCCAGGAGATTCCTTCAAACATCTTGGAGATAACTTACTGGTACAGGTACTTAGGGAGCTGATGAGGTGAGGTGCTGTCCAAGATTTGTAACTTATAAACAGCAAGGGTCTCATGGGAGAAAGGGCTGTTGGGAGCCATCTTGACTGTTGTCATGGCAAGATCTCTCAATTATTTTTCAATGGTCTTGAGTATCTGGAAAGTATCCCAGTCAACTGAAAGCTAATAAATGTTGTTCCAGGTTTCAAGAAAGGCAGGCAAGAAGATCATTCCTGGCCTATCATTCTCACTTCCCAACAAAATTATGGAGAAGATTATGCTAGGAGTAATTGAAAAACATCTAAAAGAAAATGCAGTTATTGGTCACAGCCAATGTGTGTGCATGAGGAAAGCATTCTGTTTAACAGGCTTACTCTCCTTTTATGACTAGGCCACCCATCTAGTCAACCAAGGAAAGGCAGCTGATGTGACCATTTGGATTCCAGCAAAGCTTTCAATATTGTTTCTCACACTATCCTTCTGTGCAAAACATCCAGCACACAACTAGACAAAGACAGAATTTGATGAGTGAACAGTTTACAATAACCCGTTGACCCACTAGCAAATAAGGTTTCAGCAGACTGGTGGCCTGTCACTAGTAGGATTCCATAGGGCTTAATTTTAGGACCAGTTCTCTTTAACATTTCCATCAATTATTTGAGTGCAGGAGTTGAAGGTATCTTAAGTAGTTTGTCAGCAACTGAACTAGGATAAACATTTGGGTGTTTAATTTCCTTTGAGGATAGAGTGGTCACACTGGGAGATCTTGACAAATTGGAGGGCTGGGCAATCACCAAGCATATTAAATTTAACAAGAATAAGTGCTGGATTCTGCAACTAGGACAGGACAACTCTGGTTGTATGTAAGGACTGGGGGACAGAGGTTGGAGAGCAGTCCTATGGAAAGGGATCTTGTGGTTCTGACCGACAAGTTGAATCTGAATCAGCAGAGTGCCCTAGTCAATCCTGTTATAGTTTTTTTGCAAATGCATATGCCATAAATTTGGGTCTCACCTTTTGAATGAGTGACAATGTCCAGTGCTTGGGACCATGGCTCTTCTCTGGAAAAGAGTGGCATGAATGTACAAAATCACCTCAGCTCTAGGCTATATCCATGGAAAGGGACAGGGCATAGGGGAGCTCTGTTCATCAGTGCTAAATTCCTGAAGGTGAAAGTACAAGCCTTTAAATAAAATGAAGGGGCCTTCATGGCTAAAGGAACCGAAGAAAACACACTAGTTGCCTGACTGTCCTAAATGTGATAAAAATCATCCACTGCAGTGGATATTACTGTAAATCTTTGTCTACCTGACAGATTTACATCTACTAGCTTCCATAAAATTCAGTGTTAATGGCACAACACCTATTAAGCTGAGGTATTTCTAGGTATACTATATCATTGTATTTTACTGTAGAGTTTACATTATTCCTAGCATTTCAGTGCTTATATTACGAGGTGATTCAGACTGAAAATATAGTAACTTTTTCTGGCTTCTCAAGGACAAGCTTTTATTTTTGAGAAGCCATTCAGAAATGACAGGCAAAATATTGGAAATAATAAGGCTGAAAAATACCATCCTCCAGAATGGTTGAGATTTATTGATACATGTGTTTGGCTACTTTGAAGAGGAATTAATAAGGTGCCAGACAGATTCTTGTGTCTTTTTAGCTGTTTTTTTTCTGCTCTTTTTTTTTTTTTTTTTGTGTGTGTGTGGTGGTGGTGATGATGATGATGTTTGTTTCTTTTCCCTCCCTCTTTTTGCCTGTCTAAATAACAATTGGAGGACTGAAGGTTGCAAGGGGAGTACATATAGATACTGATGCCAAACCAATGTTATCAGTTTGGAGAGATTTTTGTACCTCAAGAATACTTCTCTGCTTTATTGCAGAAACTTGAGGTGATGTAACAGAAAGCATGTGCTGCCCAGCAGTATCCTGTGTTGCAAACTGCTGAGGCTGGATGCTGTGAGAGCCTGGGAGAGTAAATTTTCTCCCCTTAACTTCAAAGTCATAGAATCAGAGAATCATTTGAGTTGATAGGGACCCTTAAAGGTCATCTAGTCCAACTCCCCTGCAATGAACAGGGAAACCTACAGCTAGATCAGGTTTCTCAGAGCTCTGTCCAGCCTTGTCTTAAAAGTCTCCAGGAATGAGGAATCTACCACCTCTCTGGGTTCCAGTGCTTCACTACCTTTATCATAGAAAACCCTCTTTCCTTATATCCAACTTAAATCTTCCCTCTTTTCCACTTGTCCTGTCACAAAAGACCCTTGCTAAAGAGTCTATGTCCTTTCTTATAGCCCCCTTTAGATACTGAAAAACCACAGGTCTCCCTGATGCCTTCTCATCTCTGGACTGAACAGCCCCAACTCTCTCAGCCTTCCTTGTAGGGGAGCTATGTGAATCCCCTAGACCATTTTCATGCCCCTTTTCTGGACACACTTCAGCAGGTTCATGTCTGTTCTATACTGACATGAGTGTGCACGTGGACTCAACCCTCCAGGTGAGGTCTCACCAGTGCAGAATAGAGGGGTTGTTATCACCTCTCTCAACCCGCTGACCACACTTCTTTTGATGTAGCCCAGGATATGGTTGGCTTTCTGGACTATGAGGACATATTGCTGGCTCATGTCCTGTTTGCCATCCACCAGTACCCCCAGGTCTTCTTTAACAGGGCTTTGTGACATTACCTTTTTTCCAGTTACCAGGGACATCAACTGACTGCCTTGACGATTCAAATATCACTGAATATGGCTTGGCGGCTACAGTAAACAGTTCCTTTGGGACTCTGGGATTCATCTCATTGGGATCCATAGACTTATAGTTGTTCAGGTTTCTCAGGTCGTAGATGACCAGTAGCATTCAAGGTACATGTGAGGACAGCCCTGGAAGTAGTTACATATGGAATTAGTGGTTAGATTGAACCAGCTTTCATCTAAATATAGCAGAACAACTACCAGAAATGAAGGGATAACCTCAGAAGAAATAAGCTCGTTGTACTGGAGACTGCTTTCCTGTCACTCAAGTATCATCAGTGCTACTGAAAATGAGAATTTTCAAAATCCATATGTTATTGTGGGTTTTTGGGAAAAGCTTTTCTAGTTCTTTTTTAGACTCTTCTAATGCAGTGTTGCTTTCTAAGACTTCCAGTGTGACTAATCCTGCATTGTGTGCTGTATAGTCCTGTTTACCTTGCTAAAAAACTGGATTACACAAGAATGGATCAAAGACCTAAGCTGAAGTGATGAAATGAGACAACTCTCTCTAAGACACATCTGGTGTGAAAGGTAGTGCTGGCAAGACTTTTACTTTGCAAAAATATGTGATGTCAAAATGAAGTAATAATGGGGAATATATTTATTTCAGCAAAATTTCCAGCTAGAAGGCTTTAGTGACCAAGTCTTGACAAGGCCGTGTTAAGTGGCCTTCAAACCTAGAGCAGTAGTTAACAGTGACTAAACCATGGACCAGCACTGGTGTTTTCTGCGTGGTCATTTCTATTGTGGCCTGTCACCTATTCTGTTGACTAATTCCTAGGCTTGTTCTTCCTTGATTGGCCCATGTGGTAATTATGCCTTGCTATTGTTTTCTGTTAAATACAGTGTTATTATACTAAGAATTAGCTTAAAGTTAAATGTAATCAGTTTTTTTTTCTTTTTTTTTTTTTTCTGGATTACCAGTTTGAAAATGAAAGCTAGTAATGATGACTTTGATTCACAAAAAATGAGATCACAAAACATTTATTATGGTCTTTCAATTCTTCTGTATTCTTTTCTAGCTCAAAAGCAGCATTTTGAACAAACAGAATTTCATATTTCAAGTGTGATGGCTGTTTCCCAAGTTCATTGCTCCAAAACAAAAAGTAAATGTTATGTTTTCTTTTTACAAAAGCTGACATAGATGGTCAACCTCTAACATAAAATTTCACCTTTTAATTCAAAACGAAGGCTCACTGAGCAGAAATACTATGTGTACTGCAACAAGATAAGCTTAAAGGTCATCACAAGGATGAATGCAGTAATAACTGTAGTATCCTTACCTAGGCACAAACAGGCTTTTGCATGACTTAAGAAAAAATCACATGCCAGAGTGTTATGCAACAACAGCGGGGGTATCTCTTTTGGCCCCAGAGGAAACTGCTTGCAAAAGCAATTGAGATGAATTATTACCAAGATGCCACGACAGAACAAAGATGTACCAAATTTGGGTCTGAATCACTCACCTGCCGAAGTTGCATAAATCAGCAGGCAGTTTGGAAATTTGAGCATATGGAGACAGGGAACGTGTTCCATGGTGCCAGCTAATGAAAATATGCAGTGTGAAATGAACTAATATGGATGTCCCATATACTACAGAGATTTATATTCTCCTTTTTGGAAACTGAACCATATAATTGCAAGTCTAATTTGCTTGGAAAGATTATTAGCTCCACTCTTTTGGTAAGACTAATATTGTCGAGGTGTATTTTAGGATTTCTTAATTTTCAGGATTATATGTGAATTCCTCAATCTGTGAACTATTTCTAAGCCAGTCATAAAAGGAGTCTAAGAAATCAGGTCTGTTAAAAGAAAGTTTTAATCTACTGTTCTGGTTCCATACTTCCACTGGAAAACTTCTGGAAATCTGTAAATCAAACAACCTTGCTTACTGCTGACCAGTCTCATAAGGTGGAATAGGTTCTGATTCTGATTGGAGTATGCTTCTGATTCAGCTAGTTTATTGATGGCCTATGGTGAAGAGTAATGTCAAAAAAAGTCACCAACTCTAGTCCATATGGAGCACCTGTGGGCACTGTCTGTGTGAGCGATGCTACTTAGGTCAGAAGAGCTGGTTGGGGAGGACTGTACAATTGCCTTGGAAGAGATGGGGCACTGAAAAATGAATAAGGAGAACAGGCTGGAGCTGTTTCTGATGGGCTGTCACCATGTAGCAAACTCCTAAAAATAGAATGGATCTGATGGTCCATCATATAATATAGAATATCATCAGCTGTCAAAAAAAAATAAAAAAATCAGGTAAATGGTCAGGTCTTTTAGCTAATCTTGCTCATCTGAATGTTGGCTATTTTGAATCAATCAGATCAGTAAATGATCTTTGAAGCGGTTACAGAAAAATAAGTGCTACCCAGTAAGATACAAAGGAAAACTGTACCCTGAGTATCACTGGGGAGATTGGAGGATAGGCTGTATCTCTCTGACCCTAAGGCCAGTTCTTTGACTGGTTGACTGCTTGATTAGAGCAGCTTCAAAATGCTAAGCAGTAGCAGCTGCCAGTAGTCCTGAAGAGGCCATTTGTCAAAAGCCAGTGGGTTGAGTTAATTTCTGTAGTGGCTGCAGCCTTGCCAGCTGGTTCCTAACCTGGGCTGAAGCAGGGATCACAAGCAGGGATCACAAGCTGGTCTTGCAGCTGCACCTGCTTCACCATGGGCAGTGTTCAGGAGCTTCCTTCTTAGGAGGGTCACAGAAGAGCTGACATTGAGGACTGTAGTGCTGGTGTGAGCTGACATTATGCGTGAAACTTTGCCAGAAAAAACACTAATTAGTGTTTTTGTTTGGTTATTTTTTAAATATTATTTTTTTTTCTTTGCTATTGAAGTAAAATTAAATTTTAAGATGCCTAAACATATTCCTTGATAAGTAATATTTAGCTTTTTTGATGGCAAAAATCCAAGTGCTCCACCGCATGGAGCTCCACTGCCACAGCATATTTATTACTTTGCAATTATTGTGATAATAATTGTGCTGTATTTAACAAGTATGGATGCTGAAGAGTGGATGGGGGACACTGTTGAAACTAGCGTAGCAATCACTGGCAAATGTGAATATAATCTGTATCTCCTGAATTCAAACTGATGCTTCATTCACCTACCTCTTCACTTTTGCCCTCCTTACCCTCTCTGCACTGTGTTTTGTACAAGTTGCCAGTTCCTTATGGCAATCATTGTGGGGATTATTTAGTTGGCTTGTGCATTTCTCCCTGTATCTGCTTCCCTTGTGCTTGTGTTGGGAGAACAAGAGTCTTACTCTGTTCTGACCTTTCAGTAAGTTAACTTACCTCTTTGTGCTTGTCTTCTGTGAGACATATGTCTGGTTACCTTTTCAATTACCTTATTTGCTATTCACATTACTTTTCCTAAAAAGCATAACTCAAGTGAGTCTCAGCATCCTACCTGGAATCTGTACTACTCTGTTAACAGAGATCCTTTAGGAGACGGGCTAGCCCTGAGCAAGGTGCCGCTCAGTAACTGTAGAGCCAGGCCTACCTATTTGAACATAAAGTATTTTTATTCTGAGCTGCGTCACCCTTAGGGAAATAGTAAAAGTGCCTTTTCTAGCAATTAACTGGAAAACAGTTGTCTGTAACTTCACTTATCTTCCTTAGTGGAAAGGAAGAGGAGAATCAAGAAGAGGAAAGATGAAATATGTATAAAGAAAAAAAAGAAGGAAAAGAATTTTCTACAGAATGTAAGGCGTGCTGTTTCATGCTGCATTGCTGTCATCAGAAAGAATATATTTGAAAAGAAGAAAATACTGCCTCTGTGAAGTAGAAAAGTGATTTTTTTTTTCCCTTTAAAAAAAAAAAAAAAAAAAAGACCACTTAGAGACTTACGTAGAGTATCACTGAGGTCAAGTTCTGTTTTCTAGTTTATTTTTTATTTGTCCCACATGCCTAACTTCTTTTGAAACTTTAAGAAATTGCTTAAACGATTACAAGGGAAATACTTAGTACCCTAAGTGAGGTACTAAGTGAGGGGAGAATGGCATAGGCAGACTTTCTTTCTGGGTTGTAATGTCAAAACACTCAGGATTTAATGCTTATGTTGAAACAGACTTCCACGTGACCTTGAGCAAGTCACTTCGTTTCTCTGTGCCTCAGATCTCCACTTATCAAACCAGTAATAGTGTTTTCCCATTTGCAAGGCTGTAGTGAATATAAATGCAATTAAACAGTGCAGGATGCTTGGATGCTATTGAAATGGTTCCACTGAAGAAACTGAATTAAACTCAGGGTTAATTCTTCTCACAGTTTATAAATGTTCAAATTTGAGAGTTGCCTTGCTGATTAAGATTAATGCTGCTTGGCAGAAAATCAACATTCCCCAAACCTGTTTGCCCCCTGATCTGAGTAGAAGTAAACTGCCTTGTTTACCCCACCTCTGTTATCTACAGATACAGTGCTATCTTGTCCCTTCTGGATCAGGGCCATATTTGCACTGAGCCATGGAGGAAAAGCAGCCTAAGTAGAACGAACAGCAGGGCTCTGAAGCCACAACATGCATGTGGGCAATTCCCTGCACATGTCCCAGCGGAGTACTGTTAGGAGCCTACACACAGCTAACCAGTCCCACTGCACATTGAATTTTTCTTTGTTTGTTTGTTTTCCTGGTCTTTCCTGTGGAAGTGAGCTGTGGCTTCCAACTTGTGGAAGCTACAACTTGGCACAGTTTGGTGGGACTTGACCACCGCTGTCTGATAGGAACTTTTGTTATCAAAACCAGCAATCTGCTTTCGGAGAAAATAATTCTGTCGTGGGAGAAATGATTTATTTCTACTGTAGTAAGTTTATTTGCATAGTGTAGAAAATAAGATTTATTTGTTGAGTTAGAATCCCTTAGGTACAGTATAAATATAATTACAAGAACATATAAATATATTTATACTATGCTGTTGGGCCTTTGGCACACAAATCTTTTTTCCCTGACTGTGAAAATAAATGTTTTCAAAGAGAAATAAATCGTTAATTTCTACTGTTGACTTAAGAGTAGGAAAGGAAATATGCAGGCTGTTGACCCAGAAGACAATACATCCACTGTCCTTGGACATCCCAGGGCAATAATCTATTCCAAGTGGTATCTGCTGACTGTGCTAGTTTTCACACAATGATAGAGATATGACTTTTGACAATGTAAGATCATAGGGTAAAATATACTTCTCAATCAATACTTTGTTAGTTAATTCAACTTTTGAAACTATTGGCCCTTGGGTTTTCCAAGGTGTGGCTTGAAAACTGTAAAGCTCTGTTAAAAGGAGTCTGTGTGTGTGTGTTTTGTTTTGTATTTTTAATTGTCTGGAATGAAGTGGGTGCATGGAGCTTGCTTAGACGTTGTCACATAAATTCTGGGACAGCTTCTGGAAGGTGATATCTGGAAATGATAACTATTGCATATGGAACATAATGGAGATGTTTCATCTGTTAACACAGAAATAGGGAATCTGAGTTGAAGGAATTATTTCCATGTATACACTGTAATTAAGCATGTATTGGTTTCTTTTTTCTTTGCCATATAGGTAAAGCTGTGATACAAAAGGGCTTTAGAATGTTTTGTTGCCCTTGCCCAGCACTGATTCAGTTGACCACAGTCTATGGTTTTCTGTTAATTAATTCTGATAAATCAAGAGTTATTGCAACATCAGTGTTGAGAGACAATTTATATTTTGGGATGATCTGCATCTGGGGAAAGCTGGAACTACTGGTCAATGCTGGAACTGGTCAAGCTCTCTTTTTTGCATGTTTGTATCCCTACAACATGAAATGTATTTTACCATTGGAAAATGTTATTTGTTTTAGTCAGGGCCTTTCCTTCCAAAATTTATGTAGATTACCTGGTCTTAGATCTTGCTTGGCTTAGATCACCATGAGCAGGAATATACAACCTGTGGATTGGTTAGTTTGTAAATGTCAGAGCTCAGACCCGAAATTAGCTGGTCTGACTTTGTGTGTAGTTTTGCAGCTGTGTCTCTGAAGTCCTGTGGCCTGCTTTTGAGCCCAGCATATTGGCTAAATTAGGTGATCTTTGAAGGTAGGAAAAAAAAAAAAAAAAAAGTCAACAGGAGAGAGCAAAACACCCTCAAAACCTCTAAAACCTGATATTGATTCAAAGATTTGCAGTGAAAGAAAAGCTGCTTTAAACAGTAATTTGTTGTGATTGATTGATTGTGCTTGCAGCTTGAGATTTGAGCCTTATTTCTCATCTGCATTTATCTGGTTTGCACTTGAAGCCTTTAACATTGTTATGTTATGTTATGTTATGTTATGTTATGTTATGTTATGTTATGTTATGTTATGTTATGTTATGTTATGTTATGTTATGTTATGTTTTTTAGACAAAAAAAGATGACTAACACTGTAACACAAAAGTTCCCATATTAATCTCTGTTTTTATCTTTGAAAAGCAAAATAAATTACATTACCCTGATCTCATGTTTTTAATATCCATTTCTTTTCATGGTTCTCTGAACCTCCTCCCACTGTTCATTATCTGTATTGAAGGCTCGGTGCCAGTTTAATCCCAACTCTTTCAGAATGCTTGTGTATGTAAAACTATATAGGAAGTACTGAACAAGGACCATCAAGTATAGAACGCAATTGTGAGTCATTGTTTAGCATATATGAGTAACAGCATAGGTCAGCTTAGGTAGACTGAGAAGAATGTAGCAAGAAGGAGATTTTGGATATGAGAGACAGATAATTCAGGGTTTTCTGTGGCTAGAAGGACTCGATGATCTTTTGAAATCCCTTCCAACCCCTGTGATTCTGTGAAAGCCTACTTTCTGCAGTGTATTCCCACCACTCGTGACTTCCAGCGACCATGTGGAGTTGAACAAGCGGATACAGATGTAGCTCTTCAGACCTAGTATTGCTCTGAGCCTTCCAGGCCCCTTTGATCTTTGCTCACTAATCTTCCACTGAGGAGTGAAGAAAATGAATGGGAAACTGGAGATGTGTCAGAAGGAGAATGAAAACTTCTTAATTATTCTGAATCCTCCCTTGTGGAAGCATCTTTCTCCACTTGCTGTAGAAGTATAGTGTGCATGAGTCTCCCTGAGGTAATGGCAGCCTCTTGAAATGCCTTCTCTTAGTACCCAGATATTTAACCTGACATTTACAGTCCGTACCCTTTGATTGTGTCCCAGTTTACAAAGTTATCTCAGTTGCTGTGAATCAGCATCTTCACCTTCTCACTATCTACTCTCCATCTTTCTCCTTTACCAACTCTGTTATCAGTGATCTGGAAGAAAATAAGGTCACTGCTGATAAAGTTAATTAGCATTGAAACAGTCCTTGTAGGGATCTCTCTGGAAACACAGCTGTTCAGTGTTGTTTCTACACTCACATAAACAGTTTAGTCCTATCAATCAACTGACAGCATGTTTCAAAATGGGCTTTTTTTTCCTGTGAGGTGAGGACAACTTTTTTTCAGAAAGAGTGTGCTGGAACCTGTTGCATTGCTTTCATTTCACAACTTTAATCCTTTACTAATCAAAAAGTCGGGAAATAACTTAATTACAGAAACAGCAGTCTGTTGTACAAAGCATTTGTTATATAAATAAATGCAAGTTTATTAGACAATTAGACAAACCATGTCTAATTAGCCTACACACAGGTTTTGTCTTACCAGATTTCCCTGGAGCTTGAACAGGTTTTCCCTGGAACGAGTACTGAGTGTGACAAGGGCAGGAATTTCCTGAGTACTTCAAGGAGCTGATGTAGGTTGAGAAACTGAATAACAGCAATCTTAACGGGTTATAAAAGGAACCAGAGGGGAGTAGGTGGAATTTGATGCAACTCAGAAAATCAGTGAGTGACTGAAAGCAGTTGTAAAAGCAATGTCAGCATGGATGCAACCATCTGAAGAGAGCGGATGTCTCTATTTCACTATTTTCTTTACTTAAAAGCTAAATATTCTATTTGATATTGCAAGGAAATCTAACTTTTGTTTAAAAATTGTTTAATTTCTCTGGAGAATTCATAATAGGAGTCAATTTCTGTATTTTCTGTGTGTACCATTTACTGTTTTAAATATAAAGTTACAAAAGCAGAAACAAAAAGCTCAGTTGTAACAACTGCAGCTTTTAGGAGTTTTTGTTGTTGTTTTTCAATGTGTAATAGTTTTGGACACAGTTTCTAAATAATTACAGTATGATTTTCATACATAGCTAACAATAGGTTAATGCCAAATTTTGACAACTGATACCACTTCAAGCAGAATTATGTCAACAACACTTCTATGCTTAATTGGTGTAAGCCCATAAAGGCAGAGAAATTACTTAAGGACATATGGATAATGTACTTGGAAGACTCTAGTAATAAATATGTGTAGTCTATGAGTGATGAGCTATGCAACTTATTTTGGAGTGAATACTGGTGTGCATAGTGACTTCATCCAAAATAGTCAAAGACTTCCCAGAGTTGGACCTGACAAAGCTGACTAACATTATGATTCCAGAGTGTACCTTTTCACAAGAGTTAATTGATGCATGTGGTTTGCAGCATATTCTGATGTCTGTGCAGACTTCAGCTTTCAAATCCAGCTGGTTTGATGAATTGAGGCAAGAGTATCCAGGTGAAGAGAGATCTGCTCTATCTACTTCTGCTGAGCTTTGTGGCAATTAGGATGTGTGTGATCATAATAGTTCAGTTTTTGTATGCAAAATGTCTGGGTATTACAGCCTAGCAAGAGGATTGATACAAGAATAGATGCATGTTTAATTTTCAGGAGTATGATTTCTCGTTGCCCAGCTCATTTTACATTTAAGCAAATACAACAACAGAAAATTAGTTGTTGATATGAGTATTTCCTATTGCTGTAAAACTACTTATGTTTTCTTTAAGATCTTTCTTAGCAAAAGTTATCAAAGAGTTCCTTTTTTCAATTTTTTTTCAGAAGCCCAGTGAATTAAATTAGGTGCTTAAATCTCTCTGATTCAAATATTTTAATGGAATATCAACATTTGGCAAATGTTCTTCTCAACAGGAACAAATGAAGAACAAAGTTTTAAGAGCACATCAGAGCACACCTAATTTGTTTTTTTTTTTTTAATTTTTTAAATTTTTACCTGCCATAGCCAAAGTATTTGCTGTGATAAATGAGTGAAAACTGTTAGATTAAGTCCGCTTATACCAGCTGGAAGTGTGATCTAGGATTTGAGGTGATGAGCAAATATGAGTATGTGCTAGAGTTCATTTTATCAGGCTGGCCTCATATTGCTGCATAAATACTGCAAGAGTGGTAGACATGCAATGTTGTTTAACCATACTTGATTTTTTTCAAAACAAGCCTTAAGAGTAAGGAGCACAGTTTGAAAAATCTGGGTATTTTGGTGTGATGTACTTCTGGCTGATTACTGATTTAGAAGGTTAAGCTTCAAGAAGCAAATACTAATTCCTAATACTTTCTGCATAGTCACAGACAAGATGGCTTGCTTGTCATTTTCTTCACGTATTTCCAAGAAGATTTGCAAACAGATGGTGATGGTTTGTGAATATTTCACATTTAAAAGCACACTCAGATTTACCAGAGTCAGTATTTGAGGAATACTATTTGATCAGCTCTAACAAAAGTAATCATTGATATTATTTGAACAGAAGCGTGTTTAAGGAAAAGATATCCTGTGTCATTAAAGGAAGTGTTTAGATTTTGTGCATGCTCAGAATTATATGTGTTGTGTAGTTTTCTAGTTAAGTAGCTCTGGCTGGAATTTTCATTTCTGTGTTGATTGTATGAAAACGCAGGCCAGCAAGTGTGCATTTTGGTTCTGGCTCATCTGCCTATAAATTCATTGAACTATTTCCAAAATAAAGAATAAGGATAAACAGTAGTTCAGCCATAAGCACATAATTGTAATATCAGCTGCAAATACTCAAAAGCAAGACTTTCACTGGATGTCTTTTTAGGAGATCCATGTGGCTGTATTGTATTAGATTTTGGCCAGTTTCCTAGAAATTCATCAGCCATCGTTGGATGTGTCTGCTGCATGGGTGAAAGAGAAATGCCTATGTCTTCAGTAGCATCTAATTTTTTACTTATACATTGTAAAAATTTATGAACCAGAGCTGTAATACAACACTGCAGTGCACAGACCATTGGTACTGCTATAATCATTCAGTTGAGAGACCTGTGTGGACACGATTCAATAGGTAATGGACTGCATCAGTTCAGCTTGACTGTTGGGATTTTATTGCTCTACCCACCTCTGTGACAGCTGCTTATTAGTGTGCAGTGCTTTAGACAAGTCAGCATAGGAAATGAGCTCTTCAGTATTTTCCAAATTACGCTGTGGTATTTTGGTAGATAGGAGAGGTCTTCACCTGTGCTTCCTTCTTCTTCTCTGCTCTGCGAAGTTCCAATTTTCAGCTTTGGGCAGGTTCTGTCTGCCAGACCAAACACGTTAGAAAGCCCATCACCATACGCTGATTAATGCTAATTGGATTTGTGACCATAAAACCCCACGCAGCGAGTTGAGAGCCTGTGTCATTAGAATTCTTTTTTTTTTTCTTTTTTTTCTTCTGTTGCTTTATATATTATCTTTCATCAGCAGGCAGCAGATTTCTTTCTGCATAGTTGAAGGAATCAACATCAGCGGGGGGTAAGAAGGTGTTTTCATCAAATTAAATTCATTTACTTTTGCATGCTTTTGTAACCATTTGTCTGCACTGTGAAATGCTCTAATGGGTGCATAAGTCTGTCAGCTCCAGGCTATCAGTTTAAATCAGGTCCAACCTGGCAAAGATCATCAGTTGTTATTCTTTGTTGATTGTACAGGACATGGAATGGAACGGACTTGGCAAGTCCAGACCACTGTCTGTGGAAGTGTGGCCTATGTCATTGAAATAAATACATCAGTTTGGCTTCCTTTTCACACATGTTGTCTTAATGGAGATAGAAGTCTTAACATCTGATCCTATGCCCAGTGTAATCACTTGGAGAATCATTTCTTTCAGTAGATATTAAAGCAGGTGTAAGAACTGCATACAATCTGAGTAATCCTGAGAGCTATATCCAGAGGCTGTATAAGTCATGATATTAGAGAATGTTTAATTATTCATGTTTTTATGTCAAAAACACTGAGGCAATTTGAGTGGAAGATTATGCCATCCTCAAAGCTCTGCTGTACTGAGAATAAATACACAGCTTTTGTTCAGTGCTGTTTTACTCTTTGTTAATAACAAGACACGTACCCTTAAAAGAAAACAAAACAAAATCCTACGAATATCTAAAAAGTCCAGGTTGCTCAAGGCATGTACGTGCTCAATTAAAGATCATTTATTATTTATTGCTATAAAATTAGGAAGTTCCAACAAATGATCAGATGTTTCAAAAGTTTCTATCTATGCTGAGTTAACCTTATGTTGTCTTTTCGTGTAGGAAGGATAAGTAGAAGCTAACAGATATTCCACAACCTAGTTTTCATTTCAGAGGCTAGTCTTCAATGTCATGTGTGATGTGCTGCCATTATTACAGGAGGCAGATTAGGCAGCTGTTTTAATGAAATGGCAATAAGATGAATGTGGAAATATCAAGTGCACTGGGGGCATACTCTGCTAAGCAAAGTATTTGCAATACCTATTAAGCAAAATGTAAGTCAATAGAGTACCTGAACAGAAGGTGCTATAGATTGTTGTTCTTAGAAAATTTGGTGTAATTGCCTTTATTATTAAAATGGATGGCTTCTTTTATATCTGAGTGCTCATTTCTCCTCTGCCTTTCTCATTCCCAGTAGTAAATGCAGCCTGATTTACAGTTGCATATAAAAACTGCAAATCACATGGCTGTCCAGGATACAGTTGCTATGAAGAAGCATAAATGGTAGTAAAAAGGTGAAAATTGGCCCTGTGAGCTATATTACTATATATGGGCAGTTACTTTTTCCCAGGTACACCAAATAGTTGGAGATAGTGTGGTAGAGACTAAGGTGGATTGGAAGATTTCCATTATTCCACATTTCACTATGATTTAGGAAGTAAGTACATTAAATAACTCTTCAAGACCAAATTTGCTGGTAACTCACAACCATTAATGGCTGTTGTGGTGATGTAAGGCAGCCATAAATCCAGGATCTGTAGCTCTCAGCAGGGATTGCAGTGTCTGGCTCCTGGCCGGAAACTTACTTGGAGTCTTCAAATTAGAGACTGTAAAAGTCCATGAGCTTGTGGTTCTTTATGTCTGGTGAGAGCGTGGCTCTTTCTGACCATAACATACCACACATATGCACAGCGCCCTCAGGTTGGCTCCTTTATCATCTGTGACCTTGTTAGCCAGTGTGGGACTTAAAACAGCAGTGTATTTAAAATGCTTCCAGGAGAGGTGTGTGTCATGGATGTCTGGCTGAACCTGCAGCTGCAGCTATCAGCCATACAGGTGTCACCTGTATCAAATCAATCCTCAGAGTGACAGCAATCAGGCAGACAGCTGACTGCTTCATGTCAGCTGTGTTCAGAGATACTGTTCTGTGAAGGAAAGCAGAGGATTCCTTTTCCTCCCATTCTGTGTTTTAAGTTAGTAGAAAAGGGATGCTGAAAGATGCAGCTGACTGTACTTTTGTGCCATTTTACATATGATGCATTCTTTTAACTTCAGTAAAATTCCTAAAAATGCATCCAGTGTTACTGTTGTTACTGAAGATTGTTGTACTATGTGTGTGTGTCAGGCAACTCTGCTTTAGCCACCTTCTCTTCTGTATTGCTGAATTCTTTCTGCCTGCTCAGCTCTTTTCTTCCCCTTCTCATTAGCCTCCTTTAGCTTCATCTGGACTGATCACCTGCTGACTCCTGTTTGAGCTAACTGGAGATTGTTCCCCAAACATAATGTTTATAGGCAAGCTATGACTGTACAGAAGTTTAAATAGATGGAGTTCCTGGTTTACTCCTGGAGCACTTACATCTTATATCCTGCATGCACAAGACATTAAAAAAAAAAAAAAAAAAAAAAAAAAAAAAAAAAAAAAAAAAAACAATAATAAAAAAATCATTGCAAAAATGTGGTCATCTTCCACATGGTCATTTCTGTTGTAACACATTCAGCAAGGTACTTCAAATGTTTAGGAAATCTACAGGCAACTTCCTTCTCTTCAAAATTATTAAGAGGGCCTGCATTGTTGATTCATGTGTGCTTAGCATCATACTTCTTACAGTATGAAGCTAACCTCACTTTCCAAACAGCCTCTTGGAGTGCAAGCACAAGCATTTCTAGGTGAGAATAAAAATTGGAGCAAGTGAAAAAGGCAGCAGGAAGAATGCCCGCTTCTTGTTTTGTTTGAGCCTACCAAAGCAGGAACCTCTCCCTTTGTCCTTTTCTGTCCTCTACAGAATAAATCTACTAGTAATGTTTTCAGAAAAGAAAAAATTACCTTACAAAATTCAGCAAAGCTTTGCGACATCTGTGTCTCTTCAGGGCTTACACAGCTGAAAATCTAAGTATAGGTGCTTTCTTCATTGCAGAGAGATTTGTCAATAATATTAATATATTTGTCAATGATGCTAATACAATGCCATCATTATGCTGCTGTTTGTCTTCTGTTGTAAGAAAGACATAGAGAAAGTGGTGTCAGCTATTTTCAAAGTATTACGGAGACTTTAGCTATTACGCCTCTAAAGATATTCTTTCACTGTTTAACTTCTGCTTTTTACTTTTTTTTACATTCCCTTTTGTGTCTTCCTAAATCTTTCAGCCTTTAGCAACATCATGAGTTAATGGAATGTTACAAAGGAGCCCAACTACCTTTTGTTTCTAGTGCAAATGAATTAAAAACCAAGACCCACAGACTCCTGATCTTTTTTCAGGTTAATTGCAGAGATGTATTTTGGAGACACGTATATCCCTGGTGCATGTTGACTTGGATTTAGAAGAGCTTCTGATTTCACTTGCACCATCTAAATATCAAGGGATCTCTTGATTCTTTAGTCACTCTTTTTTTTTTTTTTTTCCCTTACGAAGTACTGCATACTTGTCTTGCTCAAGGTGACATCAACTGTTTTATGTTTTTATATCAGATAAACCATTGCAAATATGTACAAATTCCATTCTGTGTTCAGGTTCAGACTTGTGCAATATGAAGTAATGTGTACTACCGCAATCTGATGTACCAGTTGTGCCTAAAACTGCCAGCAGATACTGCCCCAGCCTCTTTAAGTAGAAAAGGCTCACAAAAGTTTTTGTGTTGCAGCTGGAAAGGAAAACTTCTGGGAAGAGAACTGTGAGAGTCCACTAGAGAAGCAATAGACAATGACATGCCTTCAAGAGCTGGAGCAAGACAGAGCAGTGCTGGATCCAAGGTGAGAGCAATGACGTATCTAACAGAAGATCAAGTGCTTGTTCTGCTTGGGATGGCTAAGGAGATGGGAGCTTGGGATGGCTTGGGATGTGCTGTATGAGATTTTGCTGCTTGCATTTAGCTTAAGGAAGCTGTTCCATGTTTGTCTGATACTAGTCCTGAGGGAACTATGAGAAGTTGATGTGGAAGGGATATGTGACTGAGTTTGAAGAGTAACTATTGGAGCAGGAATACAGTCCCATCACGTGAAGAATTTTGAGGAACCCAAGAAATCAAATGATTGTAGAGATGCTCCAGACATAGTTTCTCATTCTGTTTCTTGAGTAGGTTGTGTGTGTTATGCTAGTGTTAAATTGTGCCAGCTAAAGCCCTGTTCTTACCAGGTGACCTGAATGATGGCTTCTGTTTGCTTTTCTGTGATGGTGTGCTGTTCTTTGGCTGGGATAGAATTAATTTTCTTTATAGTAGCTTTTAGGGTGCTATACTGGATTTGTGATGAAAACACCATTAATCAGCACCAATATTTAAATTACTGTCAGTAGTGCTTACTCAGCATCAAAGCCTTTTCTCATGCTGCTCTGCCAACACGAAGCTGGCACAAGAAGCTGGGAGAGGTCACAGCTAGAACAACTGACCTAAAGGATACATTGTGCTGTATGGCAACATGTTGGACAATAAACATCATGATGGTTGCTGTTGCTTTGGGACTGGCTGGGCATCAGTCAGCAGGTGGTGAGCAGGTCCATTTTGCATCACTTGTCTTTCATTTTATTTTCCCCAGCTTAAAAAAAACCAACAAACTGTCTTTATTTCAACACATGAGTTTTCTACCTTTTGCCCTTCTGATTCTCTTCCTCATCGGCTGAAGTGGTTGTGTGTCTATGTGGAACTCAGCTGGTTGTTGAATTTAACCTGTAACGTGTGGTCTCCACAGCTTTGTTTGGTCCTAAGTGTCTCTCTTAAGCGTTCATTATTTTTTGAGTAAATTGAATTGAAATAATGGAAAATCCCAGCTATTTTACTGGATTTTGTACAGTTGAATGTACTTTATGTTTGCTCTTCACACTTTTCATTCCTTATAAAGATCTCTGGTCATGGCAATAAATTACTACTTGAATAGTCAGCCCTCTCATTTCGGGAACCGAGATGGATGAGAAAACTTAAAGCAGCACAAAATGTTGTTAGCAGTGTACTGACTCAGAAGCTGCTAGAGAACAAGGCCACCTGGCAGCTCAGAGGGACAATCTGGATTTAGCTGCTGAGAGTTACAGAGGCTGGCTCTGCTGAGACCCATGTGTAGTTAGCAAGATCACATGTGTGGTGCTTAATTACTAAGAGTCTTTGCAGACACCACCTGTATAATAGGGTTACTGACAAATTCCCTCTAAAAACAGCCATCTGAAATTGAGCCCTCTGCAACTTCAGCAAATCTGTAGAAACTGTGGAAAGATAGTCTGAACACTGATAAACATTTAAATACTGAACACATTTTTGAATCTGTAAATGCAGTCTTCTTTACATATGCACTTACATTCTAGCTATTCTATATGTGAGTACATAGCTTCTTTTGATAATCTATTTCTATAACAAAATCAGCAACTAGAACCCTGCTATTAATACTGTAGGTAGCGTATGTGGATGACAAGCCATATTTTTTTTCTTGCTTAGGTGTTAAGTTGGTGATTGTTTTATTATCCTCTATATAAATTATATACATCTAAATGGAAAAATTAGCTATATAAAAATCTAATTTCTTTGTGTTCTCACTAAAAAAGTGTTTAATTGATTTTTATAGCATCAAATAGTTAGATATGAATTGCTGTATTCTTACAGGTAATTCTGAGCATTTTAAAGGTGAAGTATAATTAAATCAACTTCCCTATTGGTTGTTTCTTCTGAGTTGCCTGGTACTGTATATCTCCTGTATCTAAGGAAATTTGTTACTGAACCATTAAAGTTTTTAGTAAACAAAAACATAGATATTTGTATATTGTTTGTATATTGTTAATATAGTGTTAATGTTGTCCCATTTAGTCAATGCATGTTCCAAATTAATTTTAGTATTAGAATTAATACCTAGCTTCCCCTTAGAATTAATATCTAGAGCTTCTCACTTGCCCTGGAAATGAATGTTAACAAGGAGACCTAATCCAAGTGCTACTTCTTATGGGTGTCAAGGGCAAAAGGTGCATAATATCAGTAATTCCTGTAAAAAAAATTACAAGGCTCTGTAACCATCTTACGGTAGGTGATGCTGAATAAGAGCATTAATAGTTTCCTGGGGCACATCAGGGAATCAATGTCTGCAGGTATCTGTCCGCCTCTTTTGCTCTTTAGAGTGTTCAGAGCAGTATTTTAGGAGACTAATAAATATAGGGGCATATTCAACCTTTTATTTTAACTTTTTTTTTTTCCCCCCATCCTTTCATTTGTAGTTACAAGTGGGAGATGGTATACGCAGTAAGTTGCTCCTTATGTGCTAAGTGCGTAGGTGTGTAAAATCAGACTGTGTATACCTTGACTCCCCTCCCTTACACTTCTTAAATCTGCTTGGTAATTTACTTATTCTGTCAAGTTAAACATCAAAAAACACTAAAGGTGGTAGGAAATAGATTCCAGTTTAGGGTAATCTTGACTATGCAGTCATGGTCAAAAAACTTGACTAAGCTATAGTGGGAAAATCACTTAATAAATCATCACTGAAGGAAGAGGTTATGGTTTGTTGGAGCTGTACTTAATGGTGAATCACTGTTTGGAACCACAGAAAATCTTGTAAGTGAACTTCCATTTGCAATCTGTCAAGCGGTTAACTTCTGGAAGATAGTAGCTGGGTTTACTTAAAAGCATCTTGGATTACGGTGGATGCAGATTAGCATCTCTTTTAGGAGTAAGCACAAGTACTGTACTGAGCAACATTCCCTTTCTTTACTGTTTGTCCCATGCAGAGTACAGCACTAATTGTACAGTAGGGGAAAAGGAGATAAGATTTTCAAAATAACCTGGCTTTCTGACCTCCATGAAATACATGCTATGTGCATGATATGAAAATATCAGAATTAGGTTTCCAGCTGTGGAAAGTGCAATTCTTCCTTTTCCCAAGGCAGTTTTCTTTTATTAGTGTTGCTCTTTGCTACAGTTGGTGGAATAAAATCATTTTGACGGGAAGGAGAAAAAAAGATTCTCCATTTTATCAGAGAATTTGTACTACTATTGCAATTGCATGTCTGTTAAGATCCCTATATACTGAAGCTGGATATTGGAAGGCTATAGAAGAAATTCATTTCAGTTCTTAAGCAACAGAAAAGTTTGTCATATAGCAAAAGTTTTTGCTGAATTATGGAAGTGGTTTTTCCCCATTGTGTTGGAAGTGAATGGATGGAGTGAAGTCCAGCTGGAGATCTGTTACAAGTGGTGTCCCACAGGGGTCGGTACTGGGGCCCATCCTGTTTAATATCTTCATTGATGACTTAGATGAAGGGATTGAGTGTACCCTGAGTAAGTTTGCAGATGGCACCAAGTTGGGAGGATGTGTCAATCTGCCTGAGGGCAGGGAGGCCCTGCAGAGGGATCTAGGTAAGCTGGATTGCTGGGCTGAGATGAATGGGATGAGGTTTAACAAGGCCAAGTGTCGGGTTCTGCACTTTGGCCACAACAACCCCAGGCAGCGTTACAGGCTTGGGGATGAGTGGTTGGATGATTGTGAAGAGGAAAGGGACCTTGGGGTGTTGGTTGATGCTCGGCTGAACATGAGCCGACAGTGTGCCCAGGTGGCCAAGAGGGCCAATGGCATCCTGGCCTGCATTAGAAATAGTGTGGCCAGCAGGAGCAGGGAGGTGTTCATCCCCCTGTACTCAGCACTGGTGAGGCCGCACCTCGAGTACTGTGTTCAGTTTTGGGCCCCTCACTACAAGAAAGACATCGAGGCCCTGGAACGTGTCCAGAGAAGGGCAACGAAACTGGTGAGGGGTCTGGAGCACAAGTCTTATGAGGAGAGGCTGAAGGAGCTGGGATTGTTCAGTCTGGAGAAGAGGAGGCTCAGGGGAGACCTCATTGCACTCTACAACTTCCTGAAGGGAGGTTGTGGTGTAAAAGGATCTGGCCTCTTCTCCCAGGCAAATAGTAGGACCCGAGGAAATGGCAAGAAGTTATACCAGAGGAGGTTTAGGTTGGATATTAGGAGAAACTTTTTCTCTCAGAGGGTGGTCAGGCACTGGAATGGCTGCCCAGGGAGGTGGTGGAGTCGCCATCCCTGGCAGTGTTTAAGAGGCGCCTGGATGAGGAGCTACGAGAGATGGTTTAGTAGCTTGTGGCACTGATAGGAATGGGAGGGTGGTTGGACTGGATGATCTTGCAGGTCGTTTCCAACCTTGTGATTCTGTGATTCTGTGAAGTGGTTTCCTGTAACATACATGCTAGCATGCTTTCAGCTTATGTGTGAATATCTGCCATTTTAAATGGTGCCTGGCTTGGAAGCATAAGTGTGAGAAGCTAGAGTGGAAAGGTGAAGGTGGAGCTGCAGAGAGTTCTGTACAACTCTTCATACTTACTGTAAGAGCTTTACTGCATGTGTGCACAGCTATTCCTCATAAAAGATGCTTCTAACTGCTTATAAACTGCTTATAGCTGTGTTACAAAATACATGTCCTATTTCTACTATAAAACTGCCCTGTTTCTTCACTCCAGTCAAGCTTAAGTTAACAGATGATCTCTAAAATCTTTAGTTGACTTTTAGAAAATCTGTCTTGCTGTTTTATGTGCACATATACTTATTTGTTGTTTTTTTTTTCCTCCTATACATCTAACACTGACAAGTTGGCCTTCTAGAACAACTGATTATCTTCCATTTTGCATTAATTCTTCCTCAGAAGAAACTCAGGAAGGAGAACCATCTATATTCAGTCTTCGTCTATTCAAAAGGGCTATGAAATAACATCCCATTTTACAATTTCTGCCCATTTGCCTGCTATTTATCTTTAAAAAGATTGGTTTAAAGTCTTATTTATTCAAAGTATTTTCCTCCCTTGCCCTCTCCAGTAGCCATTGCTGTCATGCTAAGGAGGAAAGAATCTTGATGTGATGTTTCAGCCACTGCAGGGATTAGTTTTTGAATCCCGCTTATTGCTTACTAAAGCAATATGTTTTCCTAGTGTGTTTCCATGAAGGTACTATGCCCATGCTTTTTGCTTTACCAATGGCTAGCTGTTGTGGCTGACTCATCCAGCACTGATATAAAGATTACTGAATGGATGTACAAGGAAAAAATGACTCGTATTCCAAGAGGGTATCTGAGAAGTGATTAGGGTCTAAGGGTTCTTATACTTACGTCCCCTTTGTTCAACCACTACTCTTCAAATCAAAATCTGAGCTTGCGTATTTAGACAAAACTCTTACACTGAACCAACTCCCTAATTGTTTTGCAATTTAATATTTAGAAAAGATTTTAGTTCTAGTTTTATCCAGTTGCATCTGGATGGACTTCTTATTAAATGACTTCTGTTTATTTGCAGAAACACAACATTACTTAAGGCTTTACTGTGAGGCTGATCTTATTTAACTGAAGTAGAAATAGCATTCTTGTTTTGACGCCTGGTGGCTGAAACAGAGGCTTCTCTTGTTTCCTCTACCTTCTTCTTGTTTGTAGCAGATGTATCTATCTCCTGTTAGACACTCATCTCTAGGATTTTTCTCACACGGTTTGTAGGGGAAAAAAAAATTACTACCTACGTCCTATAGCAAGTGCATCTGAGAACAGCAACTTGACAAATGTGGTGGCTTGTGCAAGAGGAGTCAGCACACCCATGCAGTTTTTTTTCCCATGTTTCCTGAGAAATTGCATGCCTTTCTTATAAACATAAAAATGAAAGCCAACAAAAGCCTTTTTTCACATAGCAGAAGAATGCAAAGAATAAAATTCAGAGCCCCCGAGTGCACTATGCTGGGTCACTGCGTATGGCAATACTGTGCCACAGTCCAGCTGTGAATCAGCTTCAGATTTGTCCCTTAGCTGCTGTGTATGTTGCTGACTGCTCTTGCTCTCCTCCTTCCTCTGCTTCTTCCTACCTTCCACCTGCCCTTTGCATCATCTCTGGTAGCTATGGGCAATAACTTGGTCTGGTCCCTTGGCTGACCCTGCTCTGAGCAGAAGGTTGGACTAGAGATGTCCAAATTGAATTATCCTACGAATCACTTTGTGTTAAAAGAAAATGGATGCAGATTTTGACTGTCAGCCTTTATTAGAAGAATCCAATCGGAAATTAGTTTTATTATTTACATTGCTTTTTCTGATATCACTTTGAAAGTTCATAACTGCAACTAACCGTTGTGATAGTGGTGAAATAGAACAAATGTTTGTGGGGAATGTCTTCTTGACAGACCAAAGAAAGTCATTCTCGTTCTGTAGTTCCTGTAAATGTTCCACATCACTTATGGGCTTTCCTCCACTGGTTTGATTTTTTTTGCCTCATACACCTTGCTCTGTGCTTTTGACACTTGAAAAATGGTACTCACATATTTGAATTTAATGCAGTCTTGTACCAATCGCTTTTCTGCCATGTGCAAGTTATGAAGGGTTAGGAAGGGCAGCAAGGATATACATTACAACATTAGGTGGTGCAACAGTGTGACAGAATTTCATCTTTGCAGATCTTTGTCCTCAAAGTGTTTTTTCTTGCTCTTAAATTGCTAACAAGACTCAGTTAAAATGGTATTAATCAAGTGTGGAGGCTAAATATGTTAATCTCAAATAATCCTTGTTCCATCTCTTATACTGGAGTTGAGAGGAATGCTAGCTGAATGAGGGATGCTTTAGATTCAGTTACACACAAAGCTTGTAGATAGCACATCTTCCAAATGGGAAATCCTTAAAATGTTGAGTGTGTGCTTCACTTTGGATGCCAGCCTTCCTCTGCTTAACTAACCAAACCATAGCAGGACAGTACTACTGAACTCAGTATTGAAAGGTTATTTAATTTTAATGATTAATCAATGAAGAGCATTTACTACTTAGAGCTTCTAATGGATCTTGTGCCGATAGAGATTACTGAATTATAGTGCTTTAGAGGGAGAAATGTTATGTCCAAAAGTGTATCCAGTTTTCAAAATAAAATAAAATAAAATAAAAAATACTGTATTAGAAAAAACAGTGTGTTCCGTGAAGCAATCACTTGTGTTAAATGTACCTAGGGATGTTGGCTTAAAGACTGACCATCTTCCAGAGAGGATGGATCTTTGCATTTACATACAACTTCTGATGTAGGATATGTTGTTGGTTTTGATAAACACTTGTCATCTAGTAGATGTGTTTAATGCAGTATATCAAGACATTTAACTTTTATGAGCACTTTTAACAGATGAATTGTAGTTGCCTTTCAACCCAAACATATCTAAAACAACAGGAAGAATTGTCTCCTCAGCAATGTTTTCTAAATAATTTAACAAAGCTTGCCGCGTTCAACAGGAGGGAGCAGCATATCTTTATTCTGTTTGTTTAATGGCAACCCTGTTCAAGCCTGAGGTTTTAAAGTGCTACCACATAAAAAATGATAAATAACAATGAAAGAAGATACTAATATCAGCAAGAATACAGGCTCTCTTCTTTTGCAGTAGAAATATGTGCTTGTTTTTTATTATAGTCTTATGGCTGATTTTACTCTCTGGCTTATTTCAGAATAGTTCTTTCTGCTCATCAGTTACTGAGAAACAGTTTGCCATCTTGTTTTTACCACCCCGTTATAAATCTTCTGAAAAGGCATTTTGTTTTCACAGGGGATGAAAAGATTCTTGTTGAAAGTCTTCCTAAACCATCACTGACACCAGTAGGAGCACTGATTTCAGCTGCTTCTAATTATTGTTTCTGCAAGAACATCTTAAGAAATTTCTTTATGTGAAGACAGTATGCGTAACAGACACAGCAGCACATCTCTGCAAGTAGGAGCTATTAAAGAGAGCTGTACTCTCACTGACTTCACACTAGGACAGCTTTATTTAAGTCTCACTGATGTTGTCTCATACTATGACAGATGATATCAGAATTACTCCCTTTAAAGTAACTTCATGGGTAACAGGCATGACTGGGCTCAAGCAAATAATCTGCAAAATCACAAGCATGCAGGATGCTAAATTCCTCTCTGTACCTACCATTCCCATTGATGGGAGTATCTTTCAGAGGCAAGCATTTGTGCTATGTGATATGCATAGCCATTTCTGTGAAACCAACTGTAGCTAAAGAAGGAAAAGCTGTGGCTTTCTCTATTTCCACATGTTTGTGGTGTCCCTAATCTCATCCTCTTTGTTGTGTCTTCTGTAGAAAAGCCACAGTCATAGAGCAAACTCACAGAATCAGAAGTGAGAGAAACACACTAAGCAAAGCAAAGAAAACCCCAAAATGTACTTTTTTTTTTTTTTTTTTTTTTTTCTTTAATCACTGGAGTGACATTAAGTGGGAAGCAACTGTACATCATCATGGGGGAGCTTGTGTCAGCAACAAAACCAAAATTACAGCACTTTCTGATGTGGAATGTAAAATTGACTTGCTAATACTTGTCTGTCAGTGGGTGGATAGCCATGTCTGTCTGTGACATGCATCACACCCTCGTACATGTGAAGGCTTGTGTCCCTCTGACCTCTTTTAGGTGGATACCATGGGTTGAGGGAACAGCTCTATTCTCTGCCCTGCTGGCTGCCCACTCAGCTCCTGCATCTTCCATTGCAGCTCAGCCTTTGACAGCAAAGTGAGTGGCTCCCCATTATTTTATTTAGTTTCCTTTCCCAAATGTGCTACAATATTATATTTCACAACAGGTAGGCAAGTTCATCTGTTGCTTCCTTGTTTTCCAGCATAGGCTGTGCTACTGACAGACAAGCAGATGCAGTAAGAATCTCCTTTATTTGGGTAGTGCTTTTGAGTAGTTTTTGCTCTTTGACACTTATATCTGCAAAAAATTTGAAAGCAAATTATGTTTCATTTTTTTTTCTTTTCACTTGCTGACATTCCAGGCACAATTTTTGGCACAGGATCCTACAGAAAGCTTTCAGAGCAGGCAGGCCATCTGTGGGAATGGGAATCAGCAGCTGAGACAAGAGTGGGCAGAGAGATTTTAATATGATGCTCATTTTCTTAGGATTATGTCAACAGCTGTCTCTCCTTTATTTTTGAAGCTTGCCTGATGACTTTGAGAATCTAGCTTTTTTTTTCTTTTATTTTTTTCTTCTGTGGATGCTTTCTAAGATATGTGAAACAGCTACCCTTTGCACCCCTTCTATGATGGTTTTCTACCTCTGTAAATAGTGGCTTCCTTTCTTGAGTGCCCAGGGATAAAACCGTGGTGCAAGAATGCCAAGTTTTTCGAAATAGAGCAAAATAAATCACTACAAAATTATTGATGGATGGTTTATTGATGAAAAACATACTTGTGTTTGTCTTTTGGTTTGTCCAGAAACATCACTAATATTTTCAAGAGCACAGAGAATAAGCACTGATGTTAAAAATCAGATTGTGTTTTGCAAGCGCATCTTGTTGTTTCCACTTCAGATTTTGAAGCTGAGTTTTACAGGTTCACTTGTAAGGCCAAACAGCATCTCATCTTAGTGGACTGTTGGATTTAAATGAGATTTTTATTCTCCATTTAGAGAGCAATGCACACATCTTGCTTCTCATTTTACTTTTCTTAAAAACTTACTCCCAGCACTCAGTATTTTTTTTTCTTAGCTTTGTATGTTTGTCATCTTGGAGTACCTATTTGTCTTGTAGTGCTGAATATCTGTACTGGAAACAGTACTGAGGAAAGAAGTGACATGCTGGCATCATTTTAATGTGATCCCTGTTAGTGCTGCATGGTGGAAGGGCATGCATGCAGTTTAGGCTAGATGAGTGCCAGAGGCAGTGTCCTCCGGGTGTATCAATCAGCACAGCGAATAGTCAGATGCCAGACCTGTTTCAAACACTTGATGTGTCTATGTATTTTTGCTTGAGGAGGGGGTTTGTTTTACGTAACAGCTGAAATTATTTTCAAGTTCTCCAAAATTCATCAAATCTTATTTCCTATTGGCTTTATGGTGGATTCTTGCTTTGTGTGCGTAAACTTTAAAATAGCTTGAGCTGATTTCTGACACTTGGACCCTTGCTTTTTCTTACGTTTTCAGACAGAGGTTAAGATCATTGGTCTATAAAGCTTTTCCTAGCAAGAGGAATTAACTACATCCCTGTAAAGCCTTAAAAAATCACTCAGCAGTGCATTTTCCATCCAGGTCATTCAGAGGAGAGGAGACTATTTAAAATGTACTGCCACCCACCTGGGGATTTCACCAAGATGTTAAGCATGCTTTACAGAGCTTGCCTTTGAACCACAAGTGTTTGGTATGTGGCCTGTGTTATGGCAGGTCAGAAGCATGGGGATTTCTGAGCCTTCTGCTGCTGAGAATTAACGGCCTAATGCTTACTTCTTAAGCGGGTGAGGTTTGTAATCTTGTCCAGGCGGGGTACAGGGGAAGACTGAAGCCTCTGAGTGAGCACAGTGTGCCAAGGGTGGGATAAAGGGATCTTGTGAATGTGATGAAGTATCTTGCTTGTTGATGAGACCCAGGAGCTTTTTCACTTTTGGAGAGCATCAGGCCCCACCCTGCAAGAGTGTTCATAGAGAGAGAGCTAGCTCTTTCCCCTTCTATTTCTTTGTCCACCAGTATTTGTTAGCCACAGAAGACTCGCCCGGTTGTGTTATCCTCAGCATCTGATAAGAGGAGCCAAAAATGGCTAGAGTAGTGTTGCCTTCCTGTAGCAACCTACAGACCAGTCCTGCTCTTTGCTTACTCTACACCTCCCTCCAGGGAAACGGGTACATTCCTTGTACCTTCCCCGCAGATGTTGGGAATGTCATTCTCCAGGATACCTTTTGTTATTTAAATGTAGAATTACACTGGAAGAGTCATATGTTGAGATGGCAACTAGAGGTCAGAGTTGGAGGTAACTTATTGCCTAAAGCTCTAGGAGAGCCATTGAGCCAACCAACTTTATTTTTGGTTGTTTGGTAGGTCTTGTCTGTGCTATTAAAGGTTGTTTGTTAGTAAGTAGTAGAACTCCTGTTATGGTTTTGTGATTTTGATTATTGGTATTCCACATCATAACATCATGTAGTGCACTGGGAGTTTTGTAATCTTGTTGCTGCTGTTTTAACCATCTGCCTGAGCCACTGGAAAGTCTGTAGCCTTTGTTTGTGTTAGTCTTTCTCTGTATGGCTTGCATAATGAATTTATCTCTCGATAACTGCTGGCTGTTGCTGTTTCCCTAGCCCATGGTAAACTGTAGTCCTTGGCAAAGCAAAACAATATGACAGTATCTTCTCTGGCTTTATGTGCTGCTGTTCATGTCCTAAAACTGTTTTTCAGGAGAATTGTGAAAGAAAATCAAGGAAAATGTATTCTAGTGATTGTGTCTGTGATGTCAAACTGGGATTGAAGTCTGAGCTTCTTCAGCATGGAAAAGGGATGGCCTCAGGAAGACCTAGCAGTTACAGTAGGGTTCTTAGAAATGTGTAGGTGTTAACATTTATAAGCATCTAGTTTTGTGGTTTCTGTTGTGTTGTTGTTATCGGCCCTGAAAATATATTTCTCCACTTCCCACTTGATTACGTGTCACTAATAAATCAGTGAGCCCCTTTGATCCTGATTTCAGTTAGTCATGTGAGTGAAACAGTTTTTTGTTGTTTTTTTTTTTTCCTTGCAACATTCACTTTGCTTTTCATTTGCTTTTCATTACTGCATTTTTACAGCAATGAGTCTGAATTGATCAGAGCTTTTTTGGCAACTCTGTTCACATAGTTTTTTTCAGTGAGCATTCCCAAACAGTAAGAACATGTTTAAATTTGAGGAGATAAACTGAACTAATGATATTTTAAAGAAGGCAATGTTTTCACTGCGTAGAAATGGTAGGTATCTGCAAGAAAATCTTCTTTTCTTGCTGTTGTAGGAGAGGTCTTTCCACTGTTTTTTCTCTGTCCAGTTAATTGTTGTGGCTCTTAAGCAGTGCAAATACTGCAATACAAGGACACAAAGGGATTATATTTTTTGCCTCCTCTTCTCAGATTCTAGATTGATGCTGAAGGGTCCAAGTGAGTGGGTCTTTGACATTCTCTCATTTCTGCCTGTGTCACTTGTGCTCAAGGAAGTTTAATACATCTCTTTACCTGACTGAATTTGCAAATAAAGAGAAGACCTTCTTCTGTAGTGACCAGCTACATCTTTTTGGGGAAGTATGACATGGAGTAAATTAAAAGTATAAATCATATACCATCTGTCATGGCACTATTTCATTTTTTTTCTGTCTGAAATACATTTTTCTCAGATCACTTTTTTTCTTGCAGTGAGAAAGGGAAAAAAAATATGACCTATTTTTAGAGGAATTATGGAATGAACAAACCTATTTATGTAAATGTCCTCCTCCATAAACCAGCAAATTTTGAAAAGTGAATTTACTTTTATTTCCCTAAGCTGAGGTTCTCACGAGCCATTTCAAACTCACTGTAATTTTTATATGATATTTTTTCTATTGATCAGTGTGGATTTTAAACCTTCCAAAGTTATCAGACTTTTGCTACAGTCTGAAACAACTGATCTGCAGATGAAATGTGAACTAATATGGTGACCCTTTTATTTTAATGGTTGTAAGCTTGTCTCAAGCTTTTCTTTCTCTCACAAAGTCTTTGTAGTGTTGCAGAAGCAGCATTTGCTTTTCCATAGGCTGTGATTTCAAATGAATCAGTTATTTTATATTTGCTTTCAGTGTATCAGAATTAACCTCACATTTGAGTGGTGTGTTTTGTTATCTTCAGCAGTTGCAACATTTGCAAAATACTGTGATTCCAAAGAAATTAATAATGTAACTTCCTATTAATCAAAATAACTTTAGTAACTTTACTTGTCTGTGTTAAGGAGTTTCTATAAATGTCATCTGTTTAAAGTTTTATATATCTCTATTTTACAATTTTTTATCAGTAGATGAAATAAAATGTTTTAGAAATGGCTTCTATCTAAAGAGTTTGAACATCACTGCTCTTTTCTGCAAAAAATGGTGAGCCTCAGATTTGTAATTGGCATGATATCTAATTTTTTCACCCATAGGGTTTAACTTTTCAAGCTGTCTATAACTCAGGGCTAAAACTATTTTCATACTGAAGCTGAGATTCCAACATAACTATGTGAGTCAGCACTTGAGGAGGAAGAGAAATGTGAAATTTTGCATGTCTTTCTATGAGGGTCTGAGCGGGTAGCATTCTATTCAGTGTAGATCATTTATGCCAGCCGATTTAGCCTGAGGGTTGAACATATTATTTCAAAAAGGACATAGGGCTCACAATCAATACCCTGGGGCCATCTAGATGCCCTATTATGCTTCCTGGGCTTGATCCTCCTCCTGTTCAAGTTGCTGAGAAAATTCCCTGTGACTTGAATAGTGTGAGATCAAAACCTTTATGTGCAGTTCATATTCTCATTTTTGTGCAGAATTTACCTGAAATATGTTGGTGCATCTATACTTCGCAAGTTTGAAAACATTTTTGGTATGCTTTTTTTAAATCATCATTACTTTTTTATTTCCAGCAATTGTGGGTAAGCAGGAATTCTTAAAATCAAATGTGTCAAAAGAGATTAATTTCCCTTCTGAGCATAGAATCATAGAATCCAAGAGCTCTGTTCTGAATGCATGAAGGACTATGATTTGTAAGAATTTGTAATAATAGAATGGGTAAAGCTACTTGCAAAGTTGGCTTCAGCATAGGCTTTGGTATCAGAGTATTTCATACCAGCTCTTGTAAAATGTCCTTGGAGAAACTGTAGCATATAGACCATCCTGCTGTTGATAGTACACAAATCTGTGAACTAATGATGGCAAGAGTAATACATTATGGGAATTATTTTGTTCTGCAATAGTACATTATATTTAGTCTAATAGTAAGAAGAAAATATTTTACTAACAGTGAAATGGTTCGTTCAGTACCTCTGTCTGTTCATGTGACAAGTTGCTGTCTAGGTGCTTGCACATGTTGATGGTGCAGAGTTTACCAAAACTTCAGCACCTGTGCGCAGTAATTAAGGTAGATTGCCTTGGAAGCTTACTCACCAGCCTTAGTAAGACTCATACACATGCCAAATTCTGCTGAGCTCTCCTTTGTTCTTTCCGTTTGCAACTCCTGTGAGTTACATAACGAATGAAGCTCAGCTTTTGATAGATGGTAGAGGAGAAGATCCAATTCTAAAACTGCTTTTGTGATAAATATTGGCATTCTCCACTTGTCTAGGTGAAAACTGTGGCAGTTTTATTCATGCCCTTCAACTGCCATTTGTGTTAAACCAGATGTTGTTCCCTTAATTTCATCCACATTCTTCTGCTCCTTGGCAATGTTCATAGATCTATCTTGGGTCATCTATTAAATGTCTTTTTGAAACAATTAATTTGTTCCTTCAGAGAGAACAGAACTAAATTTCTTAATGCTTGGGTTAATTAAATTATTGGTCAACGTTCTACGTGGCATTGAAGGAGTAATCCTTACACTGCAGCGTTCAAATGTGTTTACTGCTGAATCTTACAATTTTGATGCAATTCTTCATAAATTTCTTCATAAAGCATACATAAAAAGCCTTTTGGGATGCAGAGAACTTTGCAGTTGTAAAGCAAGAAAGTTTTGGATTTGCATAATACATCTTAGAAATTGTTTTCTATTCAAAGTTGTTTGGAGAGTTGAAACACTGAAAGACATTTCTATTGAGGTAGCTCACATAAGTGTGTGCTTGCAGTGCGCTCAGCAGTGTGTGCATGCAGCCCAAAAGGCTCCATTAGAAGAGGAGTGGCCAGCAGGGAGATGAAGGTGATTGTCCCTCTCTACTCAGCTCTTGTGAGGCCCCCATCTGGAGTACTGCATCCAGGCCTGGGGCCTCCAGTACAGGAAGGAGCTTTTAGAGCGGGTCCAGAGGAGGGCCACGAAGATGATCAGGGCTGGAGCACCTCTCCTATGAGGAAAGGTTGAAGGAAATGGGCTTGTTTAGAACTGGGAGAAGAGAAGGTTCTAGGGAGACCTCATTGTGGCCTTCCAATACTTGAAGGGAGCGTATCAACAGGAGGGGGAAAAGCTGTTTACAAGGTTAGAGAGTGATAGGACAAGGGGGAATGGATTTAAACTGAAACAGGGAGGTCTATTAGATATTAGGAGGAAGTTTTTCCACACAGAATATGGTGACGCTCTGGAATGAACTGCCCAAGGAAGTGGTAGATGCCCCTTCCCTGGAGGCATTCAAGGGCAGGCTGGTCTGGTGGTTGGCGACCCCAGGGGGAGTTGAAACTAGATGATTATTGTTGCCCTTTTCAACCCAGGCCATTCTGTGATTCCATGAGTCTATAAACTAGATCAAATTCCTTCATTGCCGTATTTAGAACTTATACTAGTGGGAAGAAAAAATGTTCTTTGTCCACTTACTATTGAGAAACATCTCATCTCTGAAAAGAGACTAGATTCCATTGTCTTTCTGTGCTAGTTTATAGAATGTTACCAGGTTAACCCCATGGTGTTTCATTGTCCATGAATAAAGGTGTTGGAAAACATTGTGAAAGTTGTATATGGAATGTAGCTCTCTTTTTCTAATAGATGGTGACCAGGAAAAATAAGAAGACAAACTCTGAAAGTCATCTGTTTTGATGGAGATGGTTGTCTGGACTATCAGCTAGGGATGCACATTGAAGCTGGTATGCATAGCCACATCATGCTGCCCTCTGCGCTTACTCTTGTATTTTGTCTAAGGAGCACTGCCCAAGTGTACAGGGGCTGTTTTGATTCCTGAACTAAACTGCTGCTTGCTTTAGGCTGCAGAGCTATTGTTATGAGGGTGCTATTGTCACAGTTAACAGGGTAGGAGTTTTTTGCTGGCAATTTGGCAATTGCCCATATCCCTGCATTCTGATATCTTTGCACAATTACTCTTTCCTCCTCCATACAGTCTGCTTAGAAGTATTTTTATTATTTGTCTCAGCCTTCTACTTTTTTTGCATATTATTGCCGACTGCCAACATGTTGTGTGCTGCCAAATGAGCTAGTTGCAAAGAGAAGCATATGGAAAGCCTTGTGAAAACAGAGGGAATAGTCTCAAGACCGCAGTTTTAACAACTGTACTAACAGTATGAACTGCTATGAAGCTTTGTGAAATAGCTACTTCCACTGGGGAGAGATCAGCCTTGGCTTAGAGCTAGGAATAAATGACAATCTTTGAGCAGTGTGACCAGGTCTTAGTGTGCAGAAGGCCATGTTTTTCTTCCTTGTTTAGCTGAACTCAGCAAAAATTCCTCCTTACTGCTCATAAGCCATGAAGAAGCAGCTTGTTTTACACATGGAAGGAATTTGAAGAATTTCATATCAGTGCTTTTAAAAATGAAGCCCTATCTAATTGCAACCCTATCTACTTAGCAATGCATTTCAGAAAATATCCTTGGAAAATTCAGGTGATCAATCTTGAGATAAAACCTGAGTGATCACTGTAAGTGCAGGAGTCAGAAAATTTAAAGACTGGTCCAATGTACTGATAGCTATATTTACTTTTATTGTGCAGGAAAATTGTGGTTTGGTGAGGTAATAAGTACTTGACTCATGGCAATGGCTGTTTTATAAAGTCATGCATTCTGTAGAGCATAATAGGTTGTTTAAATCAAAAATCAATCTCTTTTTAGTCAAACCTAGTGAGTTCTTGTTCCTGTTTTCTCTTATTCAACTGCTATGGTCATCTAAAGGTATCTGGAAAATACTGAGTATGTGTTAGTTAGGTTTTGTTGATTTTTGTTGCTGCTGTTAATTATTTTTATTTTTTAATTTCCAAATTGGAACTAGGATGAGTGATATCTTTTCTGTAGTGGCTTCTAAAATGTTTTTTTTTTTTAACTACATCAACATAAATACGAATAGGCAATACTTCATACCTCAAAAAAATTTCATTACAAGTTGATAATATCAAAATTATATTTTTGATTTATTTCCAGCTATGTTGGTTTCTTGGCAGTTATTATTTTCCAGTACTCTAGTACTACTACAGGTATTCTGTTTGCAAGCTCGGTGTATTGAAAACTGGCTAAGGCTGTTCGATGGTCATTTTTCAAATTATATATACATAAAAATGTATATAAAATTCCAGCATGAGGGCAGTAAGACACTGGAGAGGTTACCCCAAATGGGTTTGAAACATCACTCCTTGGATATGCTCAGCAATTGACTAGAGAAAGTTCTAAGCAGCAAATTATAGTTAAGCATGCCTTGAGCTGGGGCACTGGGATGGTAGATTCCAGAGGACCCTTCCAAACTGAGTTAATCTGCAACAACTGAGTGTCAGGGCAACATTTTGTAAGCTGCAGCAGAGAGGCTAGAAGTCGTCCTTTAAAGCGGAAGAGACACCATTGAATGTAACTAGTTACAACAATCTTCTCTTTTTTGAATAGATCTTTTTTTTCTGGTACCCAAACCTTACATATGACTCAGTAATAAGATGCTGCTCCATCTGTGCTGCTTTGTTTGGTTTTTCCTCTTGTTTTAGAGTCGAGCAGATATGGGCAGGAATAATTTTGATTTTCTCAAAATGAGGTTCCTGGCAGCTCAGAAAAGAAGAGACAGTTCTAGTTGGCAAGAAGCTGTTGAAAGCACGGGAAGTTCAGACATTAGAGATAGCAGATAAAAATGAGTGAAATCCAATTAAACAATAGAAAAACAGAGCAGGCATGTGGATGGCAGTGAAAGTTCTGCAGAGGTCAGTGCTTTGACCTCTTTCATTTCTGGCCAGCATCAATGACATAAATGTGGGAAATAAACTAATTGAATTTGCTGATGCCACAAAATCAGAAATTGAGGTCACTGCTGAACAGCTGGTAAAATTCAGACAGGATTTAGATCTACTATTTAAGCGGTCTCAGAGAGAGCAAATGAAATTGTATGTGTACAAGTGGAAAGGAATACGCATTTGGCTTCAAAATAAATTCATGAATACGAATTAATGTGATAGAACTAGAGTAAGAGAAAATTGAAAGTGACTTTAGAGTAATAGCTTACACACAGTGCTGTCAGGCCATGTGACAAGGTGGTGTGGTGCACCTTTGAATGTCAAAGAGAAGATCCCTTAAACTTAGTATTTGAAAAAGAGCCTCGGGAAAGCAAGGAAGGCTCAGCAGTGCAGTGATGAATACTGTGCAATGAATAACCACTTCTTCCTTGCCTGCTAGAAAGATATTCAGTACCTAAAGAGAGCCTACAAACAGGAGGGGAATCAACTCTTTGAAATCATAGATAACAACAGGACAAGGGGAAATGGTTTTAAGTTGATGGAGGGAAGATTTAGGTTGGATGTCATGGGGAAGTTTTTTACTATGAGAGTGGTGAGGTTCTGGAACACCTACCCAGAGAGGTTGTGGATGCCCCATCCCTGGAGGTGTTCAAGGCCAGATTGGATGAGGCCCTGAGCAGCCTGGTCTAGTATTAAATGGGGAGGTTGGTGGCCCTGCCTTTGGCAGCAGGTTGGATCTTGATGATCCCTGAGGTCCCTTCCAACCCTGTCCATTCTTTGATTCTGTGATTCTAGGTTATTGTTAGTCAATGGGATGTCTGTACAGAGTAAGAAAAAAGCATGCATGTGTATTACTGGGGAAAAAAGGAAAATCTCATAGGGGAATTATACTGCGGATACATTCCTTGAGCCACTCTTGGAAGTAATTAAAAAATTCTCTCTCCTTAAAAAAGATCATAAAATTTGGAAGCTGATTGCTTTAATTTGGAACCTTCATCTTTCTGAGTGGGCATAGATTTCCAGAAACTCACTGGAAACTGTCTTCTCTGAATCTCTTAAGAATATTTTGTTTCTTGAACACCCAAATGCTACAGCATGCCTGCATGCATGCACCTCGTACCTCTTTTTTCTGTATTTTGTTGTACAACATGAAAGCCACGTAGAGCTCTTTAAGATGAACTAAACAAACAACTCTGACATGATTTTCTCAGAATATCTATTCTGTCTGCACTCTGACAGCAATGTGCTTCTGTCAGAGGTTGGCACAGCATTGGCGCTTCCTAATGGATAGCTGTTCTTGAAGCCCCTGTCAGTGGTCGGTAGCATATTAAAATCTTAGTGCTCCTGATGTGCATCTGAAGTGTTCCTGTATGGAACTTTTTTTTTTTTTGGCTGGGTGGTTTGCAATTGAATGAAGTTTCACGTTTAATTTAGGTTTTCTTCCCTTCTGGGAATTCAGACCAGAATATCCTTGTCCTCATAAGTACGAATTATCTTACGATTTCTAGTCTAATTTTGTTTTTTATTCTGTTGTTGGAAATGCTTCAATCCAATCCGTTAAGTTAAATAACTCTCTTTCCTTTGTTTGCTTTCCTGGTGACAAACTAGTGAGTTTGCTGTTGTGTTGGAGATAAGGATGCAGGTAATATTCAAGTGTCCAGTCAGCTTTAGAAAGCAGGAAACTGGTATCCGTCACATTCTTTAGTATCTTCTGCTGTAGTAAAAAGTATTAATGCACTTTGCAAGCTATCAGGTACTTCACCAAATATTTAATGATGTTGTGGACATTAGCTGCAAATTTTCAGTACATATATATATTTTTTTCCTTTGCCAAGCTTCAGTAGCATATATTCTGTTTGGAGATTTAACACTGCAAAACCTGCATTACATTTCATCTTTTTCATCTGAATAATTTGGATTCAGATTGCATATGCAATATTCATCTCATAGCACAACAAAGAACAAAATGTTTGTGTTGCTGATGAACAGCTCAAGCATGTCTGTTTGGAAATAAATTCTGCAAATCAAGGATACATAGAATAAGTAATAGACTATTGAATTTATTATACTTTGTTAGCCCTGTGAGATGTAATGAGCCTGTCAGCAATTGCCTGTGGAAGGCCCAAACGACTGAGAATGTTGCTATGAATTCTCACAGTTGAACTTAGTTCCATCTGGTGGTTTGGGACTTTCTCTTTAATCTGCACTAGATTCGTACCTTAGATCATAGAATCATAGAATGGCCTGGCTTGAAAAGGACCACAGTGCCAACCACCAGACCAGGCTGCCCAAAGCCACATCCAGCCTGCCCTTGAATGCCTCCAGGGATAGGACATCCACAACCTCCTTGGGCAATTCGTTCCAGTGTGTCACCATCTTCTGTGTGAAAAAACTATCTGACCACATCTCCAGTAGAGTTTCTCACCTTACAGTGCAATTCAATCTCACAAAAGTCAGGGAAAATCAGGTATATTTTTCTTCTTCTTTTTGTATAGGAGAATAAAACACAGTTACATAGAGTAAAATTAAATTCAAAACATCTCAGAGCAAAAGTTAGTTGATCTCTGTTCAGTTGCAATCAAATTTTTTTTTTGTATATGACGTTCATATGCTGTTTCTGCTCCATGTCCAGATATTTGCTTTAGACAAAACTAGAGGCTAGCTTGCTAGCTTTCTGACTTCATAGTGAACATCACAAAATCTATCTAATTTTATATGTGTAGCTTAATAAAAACAATTCAGTTTTCTGATACATGATTGATTAACTTCTCAGTTGTGTTTTTATGAATATTTGTCTATGATAACAGAATAATGGTAGGGAAGTTCAGCCTCCTTTTACATTCACACCTATTCCTGCTTCACTTTGTTTCTTCCCAGTAGACTGGGAAAATCCTCCCTTGCAGAAATAGGGAAGAGTAGAAGCAGGAAGAGTGAAGTTAAATGCCATGTATCTAATCAGAAAAATCTTGCTTCTTTAAAAAATAAAATATAAAATAAAATATGGGTTTTGCATATATATATGCATATATCTACCTGTACACACATTCATACAACTAGGAGATGTAAAACAGGCTGCAAAACCTTGTGTCCTAGCTGCTTTTGATGGATTAAGGGCTTTGAACTTTTTCCTGTAATCAGTGTGTGGCATAAAAATATGGTTACACAACCATCAAGCTGATGTTGCTTTGATTACAAACAGAGTCTTCATGCAATTATTTTACATGTGTCTTTCACCTACTGCATTCTCCATTATCTCCATTATGTCTCCATTATTATAAAATGCAAGTGCATTTTATTGACACAATCAATAAGATCAGACAACCAGCTTCTACCTGTACAACCTCTATCGTGACCTGGGGCATTGTGCTGCAGTATAAGGAATAAGTGTGCTTGGCAGTGGATGGCTAGAACAAAAAAGTAAGAACAAGCAATCAGATTTCCATGTAGAAGAGTACTAATTTTTCCAGGAATGTAAGAGTCAGTCTTTTTCATTAAAAGCACTCATTTTGTCCAGTTTACCTTCTCTGATTGCTGTCACTGCTGTATTGGCTGTACCCATTAAGTGCATGGGGAAATTCAGAGAGTTTTCTAATATAATAGGAGGAAATAGTGCAGCTATTTTCATTCTTCATCCCTTCTTCTGAGACTGATCCACTGAGCATGACTTACAGTGATTGTTTCTGTCTTTCATGTAATTATGCTCTAAAGCACCAATCATATAGAACTTGCTGTAGTTTTTTGTCTGTGGATTATTATTATTTTTTCTTCGTGAAGTGTGTCATGCCTGGAGATATGGTGTATATGCAGTCTGAGATCAAATTAATGCTTAAATAGCATGGTAAGATTAATGTTCCTCTTACATTACGAAGTGCTCTTTAATTCCCCTTGGAATAGCTGCAAATGCAGTTTGAACACAAATACATTTGTTTTTGCTGTAGAGCAAGTAAGCATAATTTTGTTTCAAATGTGCTTGAGCTGCTGTTAAAGAATGCAGCATTCAACGAATAAAATAGATAAGAGAGGTGACAGTTCATAGGAATAGTGTGTGTGTGTATATATTCTTTCAGATTCAGTGCAGAGAGTAAAGGTATTTCTCACTGGCTCTAAGAGAACTGCATGCATTCCCCTTAGAATACACTGACGGTGCAAGATGAAAGATATAAGCTGCCTTATATTTCCTTCTGGGAGAGGACTCAGAATCTCTCTGTTAATGAGTAGGGTTTCTCAGGACCATACCCCCTGCCTGAACACAGAGGCAGGGTCACCTCGGAGCCAGCAAAAACTGTGCATCTGAATTTTAAGTGCTACAAAATAGGTCTTAGGGTATAGCTTTTCTTTCAACTTACTGAAGGCTGAATTCTGAGAGTATAAACAGTTTTTTGGGGGCATAAAAACTTTTTTTTTTTTTTTTTTTTCATCTATGTGAAGGATACCAACAGAAATCAAGACTTATTCTGCACTACGTTTATAATGCTTTATCTGTGACCAAAAAGAAGTCCCTTCAGGACTTCTTATTAGCTGCTTATTAGCAGCTCTCACCCCTCACTGCCCCCCTTCTTATACTTGGGGGGCAGTGAGGGGTGAGAGCTGCTAATAAGCAATTGAAATAGTTTTATGTACATAGTTCATTAGGGATTGTACAGGAAGGGGAATCATGAGTAAACTTATTTTATACTGACCTTTGTTTTTGACAGTTCAGTCGCTTCAGTCTACCCAAATCATTTGGAGAATTTTGCAGCATATACATCTTTTTTCTAAATTTTTTCAGTCCGCAGGTTTTTGGTTTTTTTTGAAGATGAGGATGTTGACCCACTTGGTCATTTCTCTCCACCTTCTTCCCTGCACACAACCTGAGTGGATCTAATGTTGTGACTCAGGTTTAGACTTGCTTCATTTCCCTTTATTTCCCTTTGTCACACAGACCATGGAAAACTTAGAGCTGCTGATTCTTTTAGTGTTTCTTTTGATTAATATGACATGATTTTGCATTTGTAATAAAGCTATAGATCAATGTAAACTTTGTGGATTCCACATTATATATTCCTTAAAGCTACTGTAATAAATTTGGGTATCACAGCTTAAAAAACAAAACAAAACAAAAAAAACCCTGCAATTTCCTCTTGTTGAAGTCCGTGAAAGGAGGCACAGAAAAATCTGTACTTAAGTAGTCTCCTTTTTTTTTTCCCCTCCTATTAACATCCGCTACCCCATTATAAACCAGTATCAACCTGCTCCTATCTTAATGTCTAAATGATGCACTCTGAGTAGCTGAAGATTAACATTTGTATTTTTATGTGCAAATATAATGCCATAGCAAGAAATCATCTTACTGCTTGTGTTTGCTATTTAAAGAATGTGATTACAGATGTGTGCACAGGAGCTTGTAACATTAGGTTTCTGGTAGTCTTGGATCACTTCAGCAGCAGATAACAGCAGCAATCAAACAGAAAGAGATAGCATGTATGTGTAATGCTTTTGGATTTTAATTTTTGGGCTATGGTTTGGAACATTTCTTAATAAGATACCGAACAATTTCTTGATTATAAATGCTTTTGCAACAAGTTTGAGGGATATGAAAACATCCCACTCTGACTGTAGCATAAATATACACGAGCACTCTGGTGCGCTTTTACAAATGTTTCTCTCTTGGTGAAGTTTTCTTAGACCTGACATTGTTTCAACTTAATTGTTTGGTATCAAAGATTCTGAGGTTCAGTAAGAAGAAAGATGTACCGAATTCTAGAATCTGATATGCCTAGCATTTAACATCTCTAAGTGCGAACAGTATCTCCTGTGACAGGAGAGAGCTTTTGATTCTCTCTGAAACTCTGAAAGTCAATGGATGTTGCAAAGGCCAGGTACCTCTGGAGATCAAGTGCAGCACCAAGTTAGAACTTTGACGATGTATGACATTTACTTTCCTGGCAGCAATATGAAGAAGACAGTTTCCCTTTCTGTTCAATTGTATTCTTTGCTTTTTGAAAACCACTGTCTAGAATGGAAAAAAAAAAAAAAGAAACAAAACAAAAAACCAAACCAAAACAAAACCAAAAAACCTTGTGATTTGTGTCAGGGTGATTTAGGGAGACAAATTTTGGAATTCTTCAAGTTTATGCAATTTTGGGAAATGCTGCAAAATATTATTCTGGTGATAGCTGTGTTATTTCTTCCATCTGATTTTTTCCTTCTTCTCCTTTAATTGCCAGATGTATTTGAATGAGAACAGGAGATGTACAGGAGGATTTCAAGCAATTTTTCCCACTGGGTTGTTTCCTAATCTTTTTGGTCCTAATTTGGTAGTCAGGAATGATTCCTATTCAATCTGAGTTTTAGCTGATTAGTTCCTCGTTCTTCATTAGTACTTATGTATGTGCATCCTACTTCCTACCCTCAGCCAGTCTGCTGTTTTATTTCTCTTCCTTTAGGAATTGCTTCAGCACGAGTAATGGCAATGTAGAAAAGAAAACCAAAAGTAGTTATTCACAATTAATGTGAAAACTGCATTTCTAGCAGCAGCTAATATTGATATTATCAATATTAACAATCTTCTCTTTCTCTTCTCCCTTCTAAGTCATTACTTTGCCTTTAATTGTCTATTCCACTTTCACATGAAAATCATAGTATCATAGATTAACTTAGGTAGTAAAAGACCTTTGAGATCAAGTCCAAAATGCTTCTGTATACATACAATCTGTGTGCATTTCTCTCTCACATATCTGTATTTCTTTCCATGTACACATGTTCACATTACAGCAATGTGCTTAGCAAAAGAGCAAAGAAAAGAGAAGAAAATGAAGTATTTCACTCTATTTCAAAAGGAGAAAACTCCTTGCATAAATTACATTCCTACTTTTTAGTGTGTGGGAATCAAGCTTTTGTCTTAGCCTTCCCTATTTCTTCTATCTTTATGTAAATAAACAAAATAAGAAAAAAACAAAGGAGGAGAGGGGAATATGGTAAGACAAGAGAAAGGTGAGAAGGATGATTTCAAACATGGAAAACAGTAAATCATGTAATGCATAAGATATGTTGTATAATATCTAAAAACGTAAGTGTATACATTCTTATCTTTTTGAGACAGCCTTTTGACTGATATGAGCAAGATTTGCTGTGTTTGCAGTTTATTTTTGTATATTTACTAGCAACTGCTTATGATGCCTAATTCTGTCCCTGCTTTATGCAATAATTTATATAAAAAAATTTTTTTTACTAGATTCTACATTCTTTAACCAACTTGTGTTTGCGAATATATCCTGTTTGAATGCTATGTAAACTATCCTGGATGCAGTGAAGAATTTGTCAAAAAGCTATATTGATTTCAAGAATGATGATCCCTATATACCCCACTCCTTCTGAAAGGCAAAGATGCCTTGGGGAAAGCTGTGATTTTTATTTTTTTTTTTCCACTTATATATATCAGATATGAGGGACAGAAAACTCAATTTCAGCAGAAATTGTTTCTGAGGTCCAAGCAGTTTTGCCAAAACTGTGGAATAGAGCAATAGCTGCTAGTTTAGTGTAATGATTGTGCTGTGTCTTACCGTTTATTTTGTGTGAGCTGCACTGTTGCTGCTTTTCAGGAGTTTTCTATGAATTTCAAAGAAACTTACAAAAAATTTGAAAAGTTACAGATGGCCCCTCCTGTTTTAAGTCCTCTGTACCATAGGTTTTATTTCAAATGCAGCGGAGCATGAATTTTATTCTGAATTTGGTCTGAGAAAGAATTTAGTTTTCACATCTCTGGGAAAGAAAATGATGAGGCATTCATTCAAGAAGCAGAACATAAAATAGAGGTACTTCATCTCTAGCCATTCTTTTTTCAAGTGTATTGTCAAAGTTACAATGGTGGCTTCTACAGCAAACCTTTGCAGTCATAAATATCAGTGGTTTGGAACCTTCTCAGTTTTCTAGCCCCATAGAAACGATAAAGAGAGATGAGAAGAATTTTCCATTTAAACTGGTACAGTATTGGTCAAATAAACATGAGTTGTAATACAACTGGGTTATCTTATCAGTGATGTTTCTACTTGATGCATTTCCAAGTGAAATTTTTCTGCTGTATTCAGATAGATGTGAAATATTTTCAGGTAAATTCCAATGTCAAATGTTCTTCTGTGATCTGTAAGTAAGAATGTGTGAAAAACAATGTCTACTTGTTGTTTGTATGTAAATTTTCCTTTTCAGCCTACTTTTCATGGCACTCTTAGCAAGGTCTGACAGCAGCTCAGAAGAGAAGACTGAGGCTGAGCGCAGAGCAGCCATGCTTAATTCCCTGCACGACTACCTGTTGGCCTCTGCAGTGAAATAATCATAAGTCATAGAATCATAGAATGGCCTGGTTTGAAAAGAACCACAATGATCATCTAGTTTCAACCCCCCTGCTACGTGCAGGGTCACCAACCACCAGACCAGGCTGCCCAGAGCCACATCCAGCCTGGCCTTGAATCCCTCCAGGGATGGGGCATCCACAGCCTCCTTGGGCAACCTGTTCCAATGAAAAATCTCTTCCTAATATCTAACCTAAACTTCCCCTGTCTCAGTTTAAAACCATTCCCCCTTGTCCTATCACTATGCACCCTCGTAAACAGTCATTCTCCCTACTGTTTATATGCTCCCATACTACTCCCTTCCCATACTGGAAGGCCACAATGAGGTCTCCCTGGAACCTTCTCCCAGTTCTAAACAAGCCCAGTTCCCTCAACCTTTCCTTGTAGGGGAGGTGCTCCAGCCCTCTAATCATTTTAGTGGCACTCCTCTGGACCCACTCTAAGAGCTCCATGTCCTTTCTGTACTGGGGGCCCCAGGCCTGGATGCAGTACTCCAGATGAGGCCTTACAAGAGATGAGTAGAAAGGAAAAATCACCTCAAATATTCAGAGGAAGGGGTCACATCACTTGCTCAGGCAGCTGGAGCAGTGAACAAAAGAAATTTAGTTGTTTTTGTCATTATACTAGAAGGTCCAGACACAATGATGTACAAGAGATAGAGTACTTTATAGTGGTACTGAGTATATTTTTATACAGCCAAGTAGTGTTCTCATTTCAATCAAGAGGAATTGGTGCAGAAAAGAAAGCCTAGAAATGAAGAGATGTGGCCAAGATCATCCAGGGAGCTGCCGATTCAGCTGCTAATAGTCTTCATGTCTTCAGAGTTGCAGCACAGTGTATTTACAGCAAACAACAACAACAAAACATACCTGAGAAAAGATATTTGATGCAACTAATGCTACTAAAACATGGAGTCTATTTCATACCAATTATTCGAATAACTGGGAGACACGTAGTTAAGGGGAGAGAATTCAAGGGAATGTTTCATGCCAGGATTTTTGACTCTTCTGGTGAAAAGGAATCAGACAAACTAGAGATTACCAATTGTACATAGACTTAGACAACAGTTTTCTGAGTATCTGTCAAGAATATTAAGGAAAAATACAACCCCATGGCATTATCATCTACCATCAGTAGAGTTTTCTGAGGTAACTAAAATTAGGGATGGATAGTATTTATAACTCTAGGTTTGCTTTGCTCTTCAAGCAATGTGAACTTGACAGATAAAGTCCAGGTAGGGCAAAGTGATGTCTGCTTCAATCTTTATGTAGTATGTTGGGTAGAACTATTCAAATAAAATTTTATAATTGAATCGATTTCACTTTTAATTCAGTATTCTAATCCTTTCTGCTACGTGAAGGCATTTTTTTAAAAGTTAAGATTAATCCAGACTCAACCTGAGAAGGTAGGAGGCATTAAGTGTATGAATTTTACAGAACTTTTTACAGTAAGGGTATTGGAGGATTGGAACAGGCTGCCCAGAGGTGGTGGAGCCTCTTTCTATGGAGATATTCAAGACCCGTCTGGATGCCTGTGATTCCACCCAATGAAATAATCTAGTACTGTTTTTGCAATTACGTAATTGCTGCCATGGCTCTGAAATCATCCAGAATACCTGTAGCAAGGAGGATTTTTATTTTAAGAAGTTGGAGTTATTTAAACTATTTACCTTGATTTAGATCTTCCGAAACCAGAGATGGAAGAGAAAACCACAAAGCTTGGAGATAGTAATTTTTTCTTCCTTCTTTTTAAAAATAAATAAATAATTTAAATAGTACTGTGGTGTTGGTCTAAAGTCTTACTGGGTGTTCACCGTGCTTAAAAAATGTTTATTTTTCAACCTGTATCCATTTTAATCCACTCTCAGTTGACTTCTGAAAAATCAGCATAATTAAAAAGCTAGGAAGGACCATATTTAGTTATATATAAATATAGGCTGATGACCTTATATCACCTACTGTGCTTTATTCCTTACTGGAATAATAAGAAGTTACTGTTTAATTAGTATGCTGGCTAAACAGTGAATCATATGTTAAGCAAATTGATTTCATCAATGGTTTAAACCTTATGGACTTCAAGGTTTTGCAAACCTTGCAGGCTGTTTTTACATCTGAGAATTCATTAAAATAGACTTTGTACTTTTGTACTGAGCTTTTTGTTTTGTCTTTTTTTTTTTTTTTCCCCTTCTGCAACCTTTCCGTGCAGTTAAAGAATTTGTGTGAAGGTGGATTAATATGCAGAAAGTGAAGGTGATGTGCATTACAAAAGACCTGCTCTATAAAAGAGATACTGTGACTTATGTCTGTTGCTGCTGCTCCAAATAGACTATGGGTGAAATTCTGCAACTCTGCTTGCAGGCTGCCAACTCAGCAAGCTGGTGCCACCTCTTTACCCAGCATAGCATGCCTACCTGATGTGACAATGTTGTGCTCTAGTGAATCTGTCAAGCCCTGTGAGTATAAGGATTTGTTAAGAAAATCACTTTGATCTAGGCAGTACTGTTTGGCTCTACGTGAACTTGAGATCTCTGGTAACAAACTGTATGCTGTTCAATGTTTTAGCTTTCCTCTTTCACTAATGTATCAGTAAATGCCCTAAACCTTCTGATATGTGATGTGACTTACCTCACAAACTAATTATTTTATTATTATTATTTTTTCTCTGGTACTCACTGTTTACTAAAAAGTGCCATGCTCCTGTGACAGTATCAAAGCTATTCATAAGCTTCACAAAGTTCAACAAGGCCAACTGCAAGGTCCTGAATATGGGTTGGGGCAATCACAAGCACAAATGGCAGCTGAATGGAGAATGAATTGAGAGTAGAACTGAAGTATTTGGTTGGTTGATGAGAAATTCAACATCAGAAAGCAGTGGGTGCTTATAGTCTGAAAGTTCAACTGTATCCTGGGCAGCATCAAACAGGTAGCCAGCAAGGCAAGGGAACAGTTGGCTTTTTCATTTCTGCAGATAATGCAAAAACATAAAACAACTGAACTCATGAGATTTGGGAGGCTTTGGAGTTATGGAAGTATGGAAGTATACTTAGGAAGTATGGCTTTTTAAAGTAATCTGTTAAGATTAAGTATCACTATTCTAAGGACAGGAGCTATTATGATTCAACATTTAGTTGCTTAAAAGCAGTACTCCTATGCATTTGCCATGAGTGACCCACACTGTTTTGTACGTTTGTTTGCTGCTTAAAGCATTAAGAAAACTGCACAGACATGAGTTTCTTGTTTTGAGAAGAGAATCTTGAAAACCTGGGACGTGCTGGGCTTGCTGTATATGTGCTGATCTACTTTTGTACCATCTAATGTGCCAGATATGCTCCTAGATGTGGATGCCTGGCCCACAAATGGCAGAGTGCATGTTTCAGATCAGTGCTGCTGAAAGTGTGGTGGTGACACCATTATAGTTGATGTCTTGATGCAAAACTGTCTGGATGTGGTGCTCAGGCACATGAGTTAGCGGAGGGTTGTTAGAGTAGTATGGTTAGGTTGTGGTTGGACTTGATGATCTTTAAGGTCTTTTCCAACCTGAGCAATGCTGTGATTCTATGATTCTATAAAAATAAACCATGTGAGTTTGGATTTCTTGTAGGTGGTCTGATATTTTCAAGGTTTTTTTGTTTGTTTGTTGTTTTTTTTTTTCCCTTATGTTCTGCTTTTGTCAAAACTGTGGGTAAAAATGATGTTTTATATGAAAGTGTATACTTCTGCTTGAATGTCTTTTGAAATGTGTTTTTGTCTGTATCTTGGGTAGTTTGCAAAACTAAGGTATTTAACAGGGCGTACCTTAGCATCTAAATCTAATTCTTTCTAAATGTGTTGCCCAAGAGGGCAGTTCTCATACTCAGGATTTTCTTGCTATGTCTTATTCACTGTGACATGAACAGGAGAAAGTAGGAAGCAAAAGGGAACCCATGATGGGGAGCATTTTTTTGCCAACTGCATCAGAAGAGACTTGTGGCCTAATCTCAAGTCATGTTGTGTATACTCCGCTGTGAAAGAATTTAGTTGGAGTTTGGTGACCTGTTTTCCTATTTCAATATGAAGGGGTTTTTTTTTCCTCTTGTAGTAGCTAATGATAATGTATTACCCTGAAGAACTATCTTCCATTTCATCATCATAGGAATAGTCAAAGAAAAGCCTACAGCAAATTATTTGTCTCTGTTAGCTAATTGTAGAAAAGCATTGGGAAGCCTTTCAACAGTGAAGAACTTCAGAAAATGTTTTATTTTCTTTTAAAATAAAAACTCTAAAAACTATATTCCTATGCATCAAAAATATTGATGCACAGCAGGTAGATTCTTTAATATTTCATTTTCTTCAGGAGTTCACATTGAAATAACTGCCTATTATCATTGTAAACCAAATCAAAACTGAAATGAAATTGAGACTGGTAGATATCTGTTATCAAAGCTAAGCAGGCTAAAGATGTCTCAGGCCGAGAAGAGTCCAGACAATTTCTGAGACCTGGCATGGTCAGGTTAGTAAAAAAAGCCTACAACTTTTAAGCAGTGGCAAAATAATATTCACTGTGTTAAATATTCTGTATTTCTTGTTTAAAGAAGACAAAGGAAAAAAAATGCTCTGTAGACTTTCTGTTTAAGATTGAGAATCACAGTAAGAAGTTTCTTAATTTGAAATTATTCTAAAACATACAAAATTGTTTTAAATAGTTGTGGTAATACTGTTTTGGTTTTTTTTTTCCTTCTTCTTTATCCTGTTTTTGGGGCAATAATAAATAATCAGACTAATACCAAACTGCAATTACAAACCTCATCTTCCAGTGCACTCACCTCCAGCTGAATGTGTAATCTTCTTATCGCTCCGTCTGGATAGCTGCAGAATGTTAAATGGGAATCAGTCTTCTAGGGTGCATTTACCATCTACTTCTAATTTGAAAGGTTCTTAAATCTGCAAAAGTGAGCATTTGCAAATTGATTTGGATGAACCAGCTTCAAGTTAATAGTTAGGAAATATTTATTTAATATTTTGGGCTTTTTAACATCAGATGCAATTTCATTTCCTGTTCCATCTTGCCGGTGTCACCAGTTAAATTGCTACTGAAGCATTCAGAAAACTGGTTTGATCTGGAAGATTGTGAGGGGTTGGGTTTTTTTGTTTTTGCTTTTTTTGGCTGCATGAGTTTCGGTTTGTATTCTCTTGGCTGCCCTTAATAATTAAATAATTATTTAACTGTTTTGTATTGTATTGAAAAATTGTTCTTTGTGTGTGTGGTTTTGTTTGTTTGTTTGTTTTTAAGAGATAAATTTATCAGTATTTGAATGTTTCAGATATTTAGGTAACTCACAACTGAAAGGCTAATGGACCCTTTGAACATTCTTTTCACTTGCCATTTTATTGCCATCCATTATCCAGCAAGACTGAAAAGCCTGCAGACACACTGTTCTATAAAAACGTACTCTGGTACCTAAAGAAAAAAGCAAAATAGGTAGACTCTGCCCAAGCACAGCTAACAAAAGCCACTTCATTTTACGTCCAAGCAAGCAAGCAAGATTTTGTCTTACTTTTTACTGAAGTGCAAATCAAGGTCTGTGTTAAACTTCCTTCTTGTAGGTAGACTAAAGATGAACAAATTTTAGACGGACCTTTTGATTAATAAAGCATGTGTTGAAGTAGCTTTGCTTGATAAGTGGCATAAGCCATGCCGACACATGCATTGTTGCTTGCAGAAATATCTGCATCCTTTTGAATTTTGGAGATATATGTGATGGAATTAATTTTTCTGGAACAAAACAAAGGTTTGACATTCTATGAAGCTTTTTTTTTTTTTTTCCCCCTTCAAAAATGTCCTACATGGCAAGGGATTAGTGTGCTTAGATGTGGAAAGAACAAGCAAGTCAAACCTAATTTTCATTGAAAAGAAGACTGTGGAGAAAATTTTATAGAAGGATCATAAACCAGAATATGCTATTTTGGTTTAGCTAAGATATTGCTTCCTTTATCTTTCAACATCTTGTCTTGTTTCCTTTCAATTAACTTATTTTTCTTCTTAGAGCTGCAAATAACTCATTTCTATTATCCACATGCAAGTGGCCCTTTGGAAGATGGTTGAATTGCTTCCGGCTTGTAAAATGCAAGCTGTTTTTTGTCACTTGTACCATAAGCACTGTATACTTCCTTCAGCCTCATTTTCATTCTAGCCTTATTACTATTTGCAAACACTCATCTGCACAGCTGTCACTTAAAGGAAATGAAGCAACTGAGGGCTCATTTGTTAGAGGTATGTAAAGAAAAATTGATCGCAGTTTCTGTGTGTGTCTAATATATTGTATATATTTTACCACTTTCTGTCCTCCTGCATTACTCAGGTGATCCATTGAGGTCAATGGGGAAGAAAATAATTTGAAAAAATCATTTCAAATTAGTTGCGTTTTTGATCCTATGGTTGATTTTGGCCAGAAAAATAATTTTAAATGCCCAGCAAAATATTTTTTTTTTCTCTCAGAACGTACATTAAATGGAAAAGACAAACATATAATGCATGCTCCTAAAGAGTACTTTTGTGTTCCAGCCCTCTGATCATTTTTTGTGGCCTTCTCTGGACCCACTCTAACAGTTTCACATCCTTCTTATACTGGGGTTCCGAGGTTTGGACACAGTACTCCAGATGGGGCTTCATGTGCACAGAATAGAGGGGGACAATCCCCTCCCTCAGTTGCCTTTTGTTTGTCCACCAATGCTGTCACTTCATTATAGAAGGCCACCACAGCTTGGTCAGGCACAATCTACTCTTGGTGAAGCTGTGCTGTCTGTCTAGGATCACCATATCTTGCACGTGCCTTAACATATCTTTGAGAAGGATCTGTGCCGTGATCTTCCAGGCACAGACATGAGGCTTACTGGCCTATTGTTCCCCAGTTCTTGCTTTTTTCCTTTCTTGAATGTGGGAGTGATGTATCCCTTTTTCCAGTCACTGGGGACTTTGCCTGACAGCCAGTTTTTCAGATATGATGGAAAGTGGCTTGGCAACCAAATCAGCTGTTGCTGCTTTTCACATCCCTTGCCAAGTTCAGTTCCACCTACACCTTGGCTTTCCCTGTATTCCTCCCAGGCTGCCCACCCCTGCTTCCATTGCTTATACTTTGCACTTTTTTTTTCTCTCAGCCTGACTAGTACATCCTTGCTTAGCTGTGCTGGTTTCCTGCCTTGTCTGCCTGATTTCATATTCTGGGAGACGGAGAGCTCTTGTGCTCTCAGGAAGGCATCCTTAAAGTGTTGCCAGCTCTGTTCTGTTCCTTTGTCTCTAAGGACAGTTTCACAGGGTATCTCATCCAACAGTTACTTAAAGAGCCCAAAGTTCTCCTGAAGGTCAGGGTCCTTTCTCTACTCTTTTCAGGCCCATGTTCCTCGAGATCAAACTCAACTATGACACGTTTGCTGCCACCCAGGCTGCCTCTGATCTTAACTTCTTACAATCTCATCTGTTTTTGAGCACCAGGTCCAGCAATGCATCGCCTCTGGTGGGTCTGTCCAATACCTGAACCAGAATGTTGATGTCAGTGCACTGTAGAAATTTCCTGGATTGCTTGCAACTCACCATGTTGTTTTCCCAGCAAATATCTGGGTGTTGAAATCCCCTGTCAGGAGCAGAGCCTGTGATCATGACACATCTTGCACCTGAAGCAGTAATACCTCATCAGTGGGCTCCCATTGATCAGGTGGCCTGCAGTAGAGCCTAACCATCAGATGCCCTTTATTGGTCCAATCTCTAGTTTTAACCCATAAACTCCCAACCTGCTCATAATTATTTCTCAGGAGCAGCTCTCTGCAGTCTATCTACTGCTTAACTTAGACTGCAGCTCCCTCACCTCTCTTACCTTGCCTATCCCTTCTAAAAATCTTATAGCCTTCAATCACGGTATTCTAGATATGAAAATCATCCCACCATGTTTCCATGATAGCAATAAGATGGTAGTTTTCCAATTGCACCACAGTGTTCAATTTCCACTGATTATTTCCCATGCAGTGTGCATTGGTACAGAAGCACTTCAGCTGGATGTTACCTTTTTAGAGGAGCCCTCCCAAAAACCTCTGGGAAAAATCTGAGGTTTTCCCCCCGCTGTTTCCTAAAGCCAATAGTGTTTCCTTACTCTTCTCTGTGTCCTCAAAGTCCCTGAGGCTGCATGCTCAATCACCCATGAGTTACATGAGGAGCAATTCTGTTCTGTGAATTCTGAAAGGAACAATTTCACTACCTAATTGAAAACATTAAATCAGCTTGACTATAGGGTACAAATTCTGAGTCTTGTTTATTAGGGTGTGTGCTGTTTCTCAAGCAATAAATAGAAACAAAGATTATATACTGTATATTTAGTAAGCTGTTTACTTTTATGTATGTAACCAGCTGATCACAGATGTTAATCTTAGCTCAAATTAGAATTAAAAAATAAGAAATTGTCTCTTCAGAGAACATTTCAGTCTCTGGCATTCAGTCAGAGGTCACCCAAAGGCAAGTGCCCTGTGTTTTTAACAGGGTTGATGATCATATGATTACTAATGCTTTTTCTTGTTAGGTGAGATAAAATCAGATCTCATGATTTTGAATGAGCTGATAATGGCTTTGAAATTCAACCCTGAGAAAGTTTACAGTGCGGCTTTGCAGGGTTAATTGTGAGAAGTTCAGAGGTACAGTATTTTTCTCTTTTTTTGGACCTGATTTTCTCTTTCCTGGAAAGAATGATAGTGCAATGCCAGTTGTAGCTGTTATTTTCATTTGTGATACAGCTCAATCATTTAGTGACAGATGCATCTCATTTATAGTGATCATGGATAAGCCAGTGGTAAATTTTGGTCACCCAAGAAATGCTTGACTATTCAAGTACTGGTTTTTATCCCCTCCCTTCCCCTCCCTTCTCCTCTCCTCTCTTTTCGTTATTTTAGCCTGTCTACAAATAACAATAGTCATGTCTCCTAGCACTAATAATTGTCAGTGTACTTCCATGTTTGTTGAGAAATGAAGGTTGAAACTAGGTCAAGTTTAAAATTGAGTTCTTGACCTCATAAACTAAAGGTCAAAAAATGTTTAATTTGGACAACAAAAACAACAACAAAAAATAATATTTTTGAGTTTTGAGAATTAAGAATTTAAGAATTAATTATTACTTTTTAAGAAATTATTACTTATATGAAAATGAGACTTTTATGTCTCTGTGGGAAGTTGGAGAGTGGGTGAGGGATGGAGCAAGAGGACTGGACTAGCTCAGGAATCTCCAAACTTACTTTGTGTTTTGTTTCCCCAAAGTCCATGGCTCTATCTAATAGAATAATTTAGATTTAAAAATCTCCATTGAAAGTTCAGAAGTTTTCCCAAAAACTGATCTACGTACTTAAAAACTCTTGATACTGAGAACAGGTCTTTTTGAACTTCTTTTTTCTCAAGGAATTTTGACAACAGAGTTTTTACTTTTTTTCAGATTAGTGCTTTATGCAGTGAAATATTCTTGTTCATTCTCTCTTTCTCCTCTTGCCTGTCCCTCCTCTCTGCCTACTACCCTCTGATATGGTGACAGGACTGCCAATAAGTTGCATCAAATCATGACAAGGTGATATCTGAATACAGAATAATCTTTGTCGGAATTATTTCAGGTTCATATTATTTCAGGTATGTTTAATCATGCATTTGAGGATCTTTTAAACTCTGATTGTTGACAGCATTTTATGATTGATTGTTGTTGCTTTGGGGTTTGTTGATGAACCTTGATGGGTTGAATGTGTCGTATAAAAAGTTTTGTCTGCTTCTTCATCAGGTGACTGCTCCGGTATTTCTGGTGTGAATACTGACGTAAGAGACTTGGAAATGAACCTGCACAGATTTGGGCCAGAAAAGATTTATCACAGGGACCAAAGGGGCTGATTTCTCCTATCAGCACCTCTTAGAGAAACAGACATTCTCATGGGTTTGTGATTCATGTTGCAACTTCCTCTACTCTTGGTCAGAAAAGCATAGTCACTGTAACACTGTCATGAAGTGTTCAGGAACACGTATTGGGATTTATTATGATAAAGTAGTGAAAACAATCAGATGCTTATTAACAGCAAAGGCTGTCTCAGGTTTGCTGCTAAGTACAAATGCAAAGCTATTTATCTTTATACCATATATTGGCTTCCATTTAGTTTTTAGATGTAATTAAATACATTGACTTGGATTTGTAATACTTTATAGACTTTATGTTCTAGATGCCTGAGATGTAGGTTGATTTCTTAATGCACTGTCTGTACAGCTGTGATCAGACAGAGTATTTTGTAGCCATCCTGAAATCAGAAAACATGACAGAAAAACCAGAGCTATCAGGTTTGTCAGTTACAGCCTTACATCTACTCTTGTTGTTATAAAAGATTATTGAGACAGCATCTACGTTCTCTTCCCCTTCAAAAACATGGGCAAAATAAGGCATAAAGTATATACATTTTTTTCTCCCAGAGAAACTGAACCTGCAGAAGGTAAAAAGTGCCAGGCTCAGAATAAAAAGTCAACCTCTACCAGCATTTATGCCATCTGTGGAACTCAGGGAATGGGCCATAGGAATTAACAAGACTTTAAGGAGAATAGATACATCCATTATTCAGACATCCTCCAAAGTCTATGAAAATTCCTAACCAGAAATTTGTAGAAGTAGAGGAGTATTTTGAGGAAATATGGGTAAGTATTGTGCCCTTCGCTTGTATCTCTTAAGCATCAACTTTAAGCTTTTTTACACACTAGTACTCTTCTTGTAATCCATCAAGCCTGCTCATTTTTCATGTTATGTAAAAAATAATGTGATCCTGTAACCAGAACCATCACTCTGGGGAAAAAAATGTAGGGGTTCACTCTTCAAGCATGCCTCTATTGTATTCTTTCTGCTCTCTTTATTTCATAATAGCTGAGTTTTAATTTATTCATTGTGCCTGATACGATAGTTACTTCACAAAATGGCTATTTTCAGTTGTCTCCAAATACCCACAAATCAAAGGCACACTTTATTATTATATATCAGTTTTCCTCAGCATAACAGTAAATATGGGATAATACAATGGAAACAGTATGAAAAGAATTTTGATCTTTTTCTTTTTGATAAGGTGAGCAACAAATTTTTTTTTTTTTTTGTGTGTGTGTGTGTGTGAGAGAGAGAGAGAGAGAGAGAGAGAGAGAGAGATTGCCCACAGAAACTGAAAAAATAAGTGCATAAATTCTTATTCAGTTTTCCTATTTGATGTTGACCCTTGCAGGAAAAAATAGAATGAATTATGCATAGATAAAAGTTTTCATATCTGCCTGCGAGCAGTTGTTATGACCTGTGCGTGATATGATTAGCTAGGATTTTTAGCTTTTAAAGGCTTTCTGATAGACATTATCCAATAATCTAAATATAGAATTAAATAAAAGTGATCGTGCACTTTTCTAAACAGAAACTTACCATTAACAAAGTCAGCATGTAATTTTTAAGTAGCAGTTCAATTGTAGTAAAAGCAGACTTTGAAAGCAGTGTATTTTCAGGTCAATCACAGTATTTGTAGGTTGTTTTATTGGAAATATTTTGTACTTTCCTGTGCCACCCCACCCCTGCTCTCCTTCCCTCCCTTTCTGTAACAGGAAGGCCACACCATGTGGGCCTACCTCACGTCTAGCTCTAAGCATTCATCTCCTGTGGGTGAGGTGGTTGCTTTTAGCGTTGGTAAACTTAAAAATAGTCCTCTCCACTTAAGGCTGTGAAAATTATAGTCAGTTACAGGAATCCCTCTCCTCAGAAAGCCCGCAGCCAGACTTAAGGGAGAGAAAATGCAGTGTGGTTCTGCTTGCTTGTGCCAACTTATCTACATGGCTCTCTTGGGCAAAAATGCTCTTCTCCATGTGACTGTGGAACAAAAAGTCACTGAGAGGAGGCAAGGGCTGAAAGCAGGGAATGAGGTCTGTCTGGGCTTGTCTGGCTACAGTTGCTTTCCATGGGGCCATCATGCTACAGCATTGACTCCCACCATCAGCTGAGCGTGAGCTCCTCACTCTCCTGGTCCAAAACATCTCTTATCCCACGCAGAGAAGTCTACTCAGGCAGGTATCTGCATCAGCCTGCTTGTCTCAAGAGTGGTCACTGCCTGGTACAGTTTGTTTGTTGTATACTTATGTACTATTTTGCTGTTTAGTTGCTTTACCCTCCTGCAGTCCTCAGCAATCTCTTTGGTATGACCTACACTTGCTGCCTAGGCACTTTAATAAAGTTTTCAAAGTATCTCTAAAAAAAAAAGATCCCCACAGCATTGGTTTAGCACAATTATTTGCTATGTTGGTGACTGCACAGTTAATAAGAGGAAACATATATATTAAAGTAGGAGTTTGAAAACTACCATTTAAGTTTTAGAATTTACTGCTAGTATGAAGAGGTGGAGAGTTTGCCAGAACTTCTTTTTTTTCTTCCTACAGATCATAGCAGAATCTGCTTTAACATGACAAAAGGCATTCATGCAAATTCTATTAGAAGTTTTCTGGTACAGCAACAAGCAAAACAATCACTATCAGAAAGGAAGATGTTCCAGCAAACAATGTACGTGTGATAGAAATAATTTTTTCAAGAACTTTAAAAACAAAATGAAAACAAACAAAAAGAAACAAACAACAACAACGACAGAAAAGCCAGCTATGAGTAGCAAACATCTGAGTGACCCAGTTAGAGTATATGGAGGTCTGATGCCCCTGCCTGGTTTAAGCAGATGCCAGAAAACTTAACTTGTTTGATAAATGATACATTCCGTGTATAGGAGACAAGTTAGTGCACAGAAGTCAACAGAAGTCTTACTACATCCAGCATCATCCACACATGCTACAAAGGTCTCTCCACCTAACAAACAAAATTTGGGGAAAGCTAGGAAGAAAGTAGTGGCTGAAGCAGTTCCTGACATGTGACTTCTGGGGTTCTGGTATCCTGTTATCTATTTGCTTTACTTCCTGGAAATTAGAACACAATGGGCATTTCTCTAGCAAGATTGTCCATAAGCTGCTTTCTAGTTCTGTTACAAGGAAGTTTAACTGAATTTGAAATAGCCTCAAAATTGGCAGCAAACTGCTGCCTACATTTTCAGATTCTCTCCCTGGTTTTTCATGTCTGAGGAAGATGATGGTGTTGTTTACCCCCTTGCTTTCCTTTTCAATGTGAAAATTAAGTAAGAAGCTTCGTAAAGGGGAAAATAGAGAACTGGCGTTTTAAAACTGAGAAAGAAATAGGCCTTTAGCTTCATATATTAATAGTTTCAAAAGTGTTCTGGATTTTGAAAAATATTTTTTCAGTCTTCTTTGAAAATTGGAGGTCTTTTCTCAGAGTTTATCATAGGTATCTCTTTCAAAGTTCCTTAAACAAAATAAAGGTAAACTAAAAACCAAGTCTTATGTCATAAACCTGGTTTTTAGTGTCAGGAGCTCTTTGTGTTGTTTTGTTTTTATCCTTAAAGTTGCATACTCAATAGCAAAATGTAAGTTGGGGTTGCTGAAAAAATCAGTTTGCTTTTCTTCAGGTGTCAGGAAGTGAAAGGAGATAGCGAGATTACAGCACCAAACTTCATACGTTTGCGGATTTCTTCAGTTCAAGTTGATAGTGCAAAACAAAAGGGCAATAAAATGTAATTTCATGTATTGTACAAGTTGCTCTTCTCTGAGGAATTAAAATATTCTCAAACTTTCCCCATCTATTTATATGATGCTATTTTAATTGCATGTCAGTGGCTTGGAAAAGGGCGGGTGACGAATTGTGCCCACAGGAGCATTTGGCACATAATTTTTCGGACTTTCAATTTGATGCAGCTCACTCTAGGCAATAAACATGACATTCCTGGGAAAGGAGTGTATTATAGTCAACTTGATGTCACGATTATTAATCCCCAATCAATCCCAGGACTTTCAGTGACAACCTAAATTTAAAAAAAAAAAAAAAAAAAAAAAAAAGGCATTTGGCCTTCCCACTCTTCTTCTATCCAGTCCCAAATCTCAAAACAGTACACTGCACTCGCAGTTGTTAAACAATCCAGGCAAAGACATTACAGGTATAATTACAGTTTATTGATCTCTTAAGGAGAAAGTAATGTGCTGTAAAAGACAATATTTGTCTCAGAAAGGTTTTTTTCAACAAGGGAGAGTGAAATACAATGACTGAACTGGCAGGAGTGATCTTGCTGAAAAAGAGGGAGTGTAGTTGTATAGTTAGAGCAAAGGATGTGGAATCCAAGTGTTTGGTTTGTTTGTTTGTTTGTTTGTTTGTTTTAATCTGTCCCTGCTCCTTTAACAGATTGATTCTGTTTTATAAATACATTGTGCAAGTCACTTCTAAACTGCAGCCTTGAATACTGCCACTGTTATCCTTGCATAGAGATATCTCATATGTCATTTTAATGTGTTCTATAGTGATGATGTACAGAATCACAGAATTGTTGGGGTTAGAAGGGACATCTGGAGATCACAGAGTCCTTTGCTAAAGCAGTTCCCTACAGCACATTGCACAGGAAAATGCCCAGACAGGTCTTGGATGCCTCCAAAGAAGATGACTTCTCAACCCTCTCCGGGCAGCCTGTTCCAGTGCTCTGTCTCCCTGACAGTATAGAAATTTTCTCTCATGATCAGATGAAACTTCCTGTGTTCCAGTTTGTGCCATTGCTCCTTGTTCTGTTGCTGCATGCCACTGAAAAGAGACCAGACCCATCAACTTGATTCTCACCCTTTGGGTATTTGTAAGTGCTGATAAGACCTCCTCTCAGCCTTTTCCAGCCTGGACAGTCCCACGTCCCTCAGCTTTTTCTTTTACAGAAGATGTGTCCTCTGCTAGATTCTCTAGAAGTTACGCATCTGTCTTTAACTGGGTAGCCCAGAACTGGACACAGTATTCCAGATGTGGCCTCACCAGGGCAGCATAGAAGTGGATAATTACTTCTCTCAACCTGTTGACCCACTGTTTTTAATGCACCCCAGGATACCATTGGTCTTCTTGGCCACAAGGGCACACTGCTAACCTGTTGCTCACCAGGACACCCAGGTCCTTCTCCACAGAGCTCCGCTCCAGCAGATCATTTCCTAACCTGTATCAGGTTCCTCTCTGTACAACTCTCCAATCTGACCAGGTCTCACTAACAGGACAACCTTCTGGTCTGTCAGACATTCCTCCCAGCTTTGCATCAGCAGCAAACTTGCTGATGATAGACTCTCTCCCTTCATCTAGGTCATCAATAAAGATGTTGAACAAGATTAGACTCAGCACCTACTCCTGGGGGTAACTGCTAGTTCCAGGCCTCCAGCTAGATTCTGACACTGATCACAACTCCCTGAGCTCTGCCAGTCAGCCGGATCTCAATCCATCTCACTGTCTACTCATCTAACCCATGCTTTCTGCATACTAATCATTCTCACACAGAACTCCAGGAGCATGTGATTGCTCTTGGGCTTGTAAGTGAAATCCTGTACCGCCTTTATTAAAAATGTTTGCATATATACCCAACAAGCTTGTTCAGGTCTGTCTGATGAAACTGTAAGCACCTAGGTAACTATAAGAACTGAATCTTATGCACAGGATTAACCCAGCAACTTTATTTAGTGTTAAATACATCTTCCAGTAGTTGTGTTCCTCTCCAGAGGAGGCCAGACAGCAATACGTACTTTCTGTACAAGCAGATAAAGGAAGTCTTGTCTATTGCTTTCCTATTCCTGTCTCCCAGTGAAATTGCTTAGGCTTATACAAGGATTACTCCAAAAGTAATGCCGCCTATTTATTCAGTTGGCCCGAGACATCAGAAGCAGGTGTTGGTGCTATGGCAGTAGAGGCTGAAACTTCCCAACAATATACTATTGCACTTTATTGCCATGCCATGACAGATGGCAGCAGAGGGGCAGTCTGCCACAATAACATCTGACGTGAAAGTACGTATGAGACAAAAAGGTGTGTTACTGAATTCCTCCATGCAGAAAAAATGGCACCCACTGACATTCATTGACACTTGCTGAATATCTGTGGAGACTGAACAGTGGATGTGAGCATAGGGAGGTGGTGGGTGATGTGTTTCAGCAGTGATGGCAGAGATGTAAATGACAAGCCTCGTTCCAAATGTCTATGTAGGTTTGAAAATGGTGGTGAAAATGTATAGCTAACAGTGGGACTATGTTGAAAGACAGGGTTTTGTAACAGAATTTGCTCTGTCAAATAGTGTTATTGTGCTCTTTGTTGCTGTTTCCATGGAAATAAATAGGAAGCATTACTTTCAGAACAACCTAAGTAAATATTAATTGAACAGGTTGTGACTTAGTAATTTTTTTTCATAATTACTTGTAAATCTGGACATAATGGGATTTTTTTTTTTTTTTTTTTAGTTCTTTTTACACGAAAAACCTTTTTGTGGAAATTCTGTCATGACAAATATGCATATGTGTATATATGTGTGTATGCAAGTGAACATCCTGTTCTGCTGCTGCTAATTTTTCGTGTGAAGTTACTAGATTAAAAAAAAAAAAAAAAACCACACAAAAAACAACCGTTAAGATTATGGATGAGTTTTCTAAAGGAACATTTTTCTTTTGAGTTTCTGTGCACATTTCAACATTTTAAACACTGCTTCTGGAGATAAAATACCATAAACACTGCTGATTCAAGATATTTGTCATTTCATATACACATCTCAACTTCTGACCGCTGATCTATATCTGACTGCTTCTGATAGCCGGTCTTCCTTTGTAAACCTCTCCTGAGAGGGGAAAGCAAGATAGGAAACTTCGTTTTCTGTGATGCTTGAAGTCTTGATCAGTCGTGACCTCTCAGGTTTCTTAGGAGGAAGCCTCAGGTCATGAATTTTTTGGGCTGCGCTCAAGCTCTGGATCTGTTGATAAGGTTCTAAGCCTTGTTGCAGAAGTAACACTGCACAGCTCAGTAGAGCCCCTCAAGCATTATAGTGTTTTCCCTGATAAGAAAGAACAACCGGTGTTTATAATGATTTCTCTATTAGTGACCCCCAGCAGCCAGGTTTGAAGTGCAATAAAATAAATCAAATGCTCTACCTCCTACATCCTTAGATAACTGGAAGAGGAGCCAAATGAATCTTGGTTTGTCTTCGTGAAGGGTCATCTCATGAAAGGTAATTGACCTTTCCAATACAATTATTAAATCTGTGGTCAAACCTAGACATAGAGAGTTTATTATTATACAGAAATGTGCTGAAGAGGAAGTCTTTCAGTTAGGGTACAAGGATACTCTACTGATCCATGACTGTACACTTAATTATCTTTTCTCCAAAACATTAGTTTTGGTTAAGTGCTAAGAGTCATGCTGAGCAAATTTCAAGGCAAAATACAACAGACAATCCCTGCCTTGAAGGGTGGGATATGAAGAAAGTGCAAGAGAGAGCAATATGTTTAAGCAAGGGGGGGGCTCCATTTTCTAGTCTTTATTACTGATGTTGCTGATGCTCAGGTACGAGCTACAGAAGAACAAGGCTTTAGGAAGATTTGCACAAGGAATTAGACTGTGAAGGAGGAGGTAGCCTGAGGAACAGAGAAACATGCAGCTGCATTCATAGACAAATAAAGGCAATAAGCAAGAGGTGTTAGGCAGTACAGGTGAAGGCTTAGGGCGATGTTGTTCTTGCAGTTCCTTTCCTACTGAAATGGGGGGATATAAAACTTGACATGTCTGATGGAACTAAATCATGTGTATTTGCTTTCTGAGGCAGCCCCAGTTTTGTACACTGATTGCATTGTAGCTTTTTTTCTCATTGATGATACAGATTTATATTTTCTCTAACTTCCAGTGGTGGGAGTTTCTGAGGACAGAGTTGTTTAGTGCAGGAAGGCAAAATGGAATTGAGATATTAAGTTGTTGTTTTCCTCTGTAACGGAAAACAGGGCTCAAGCCACAGGGCAGAAGTATCAATGGTGCAGTGATTTCACCGTTCCCTTGGCAAGCTGAGGACTGAAAGTCAAACTTTAATTTTAGGTTTGGAGTCAAAATATTGCAGAAGCATGTACTCTGAACTTGTGCACAGCTTCATCCATCTTTTGTAAGGGAGGGAAGGTGGTAGTAAGCCAGAAACTTTGGTATCTGCTGAAGTCTCTTTCTTTTTTGCTTTGGTGCTGTTAAGTAAATGCTGTACTGTTTGGTGTTGCTATTGTAGTGCTGTGACTCTTTCAGGTTCTCATGTGAGGGTTGCAACTTAAATGATTCCCAGCACCTGGGCTGGTCCTTTGTTTATTGCTTTTGGAAATGAAAAATATGGCCTGACTTTTCTCTAGCTGCTGCCAGATATTAAGCTGTCATTCGTCTAGTGTTTATTCAGCACACGTTTTTGGTGAAGCACAGAATGTCACAACTAACTGATGATCGATCCAGAATACCACAAATGCCTTGACTGAATAACACCCTTGCCTCTAAATATGGAGGGTCTTAATCTGACCTTCCTTACATTGATTTTACAGCTCTATTACCTTCTATGAAGGTACTTCTCATTTATACTGAGAGATCAGAATTGAACCGGACACTTCTGCTTAGAAGATAATGCTATTGGTTTGGCAACTTTTTTTAAAGTAAAACTAGCAAAATAGAACTTTTATGTTCCTTATTCTCTTTAGGTTAAATTCAGTCTTCAGAGATAAATCTACTTAATGGCTATATCAAATGGGTGGTTGTAATGGAGTGCTGATATTACTCTTGGATGTCACTGTTTGAGCCTTTTTGCTCATGCCTTGTAGTAGATTTAGGAAATAAGTTTACACATTTTCTTGCTCTGATACACTACAACTGGAATTCAGTTGACACAGTCTTAACTGTTTCTGGTTATATCTAGTACCTGACCAAAACCTGGCCATGGGAGACCTGGAATAAAGCTTAGAAGGTGGCTTCTGCTCTAAGGAGTTCATGTCCTGAAGTGATGTTTGCATGTGTATTGATAGTGGAAATTTAGTGCAGAAACAAATTAAATACTTTGTTCTGTGGATGTAGAATCTAGAAAAATTTAGGATATTATTTGATCACTTGAATTTGGAAGCAGAAGGTGAGAAAATTTCATGAGGAAAAACTACAATAGCTCTTCACGAGGGAGGAAATTGTGGGAGTCAGATCTCCTCTGTTCATGTGTTTTTCTGAGAAAACAACTGCAGAGATAAACTGGGCCAATTCTTAGGTTTGCTATGCAGACAGCTATCTGGATCTTGCCAGCCTTCTGTGCACCCTATGTTGGGATTTTTACGCAATTGTCAATTTGCTTTTATGATACAAATGCTGCCAGAGAATAGCTGATATATTACTCTTGCCCTGTACTGGTCTTAAAACAATTTCCTCCTCCCTGTGTGAACCTTTTCTTGTAATGTTTTATTCTGTAAAGGGTATTACTTACAGTTACAAATTGGCTGTGTAATCTCCCTTCTCACACATGCACATTGTTTTTATTCCTGCTGGGTTTTTTTATGAAAAATCCCTTATTTGCGTGTCAGCTTGTAAATTGATAGCAGCAGTGTCTTTGTCTAAGAACAATATCCAGAATATATTAATTTTCACTAAATATTCTAACTAATCCAGCAGAGAGGCTAATTTTTTTCTGACATTAGAAAACATCTGATATTCAGCATGATAAAAATCGTTGTCATCTAAATACTATTCTAATTTAATCATATTATTTGAGGGGGATGGAATTTTTTTGGGTAGTTGATTTTTCTCAACAAATCCTTCAAACCATATGAATGATAAAATATGACTTCTGAAATCTGTAGCCTTCACCTTCTATGTAAATATTGCTGTCAGACTGAAAAGAACAGATTATTTAATTTCCTTGGCAAGAAACTACTCTTAAGTTTCTCCTAAGACAAGCAGAATGCTTCAGCTCTGTTGTAATAGAAAAAAAAAAAAAACAAAAACTTTCACAATCAAGACCAATAAAAGCAGATACATCTAAAAACCCAGGGAGATTTCAGTTTTGTGACTGGCAAGACTGTGTTAACAATGAATGGTCCTTAATTTATGGTTGCCAAAGGTACTTGATAGCTTAACATGAAATATCATATTCTAAGCTCTGCAGCACTTTTTGTGATACTTTCTCTAGAGTATTTCAAAGCACCGCCCTAACCTCTGCAGAATCAGGATGGGCTGCTCTATTGGGCTGCTTGTTCACTTCTTTAGTATGTGTTTAACTCTGCAACACCTTTAGGGAGTACCCTACAAGTTAGCACTAATGAAGCCTTACTAGAAGTTTCATCCACAGGTCTAATGTAATGTATGAAATACTTAGTCTTGTTAAGATGGAGCGATAGTCTTGTTAAGATGGAGCGATCTCTTTTCTATTCAGTGACAAAACCTTCATTAGCACAGAATGAAGACTGTAACATTCTTCTTCCAGACCTTCCAGAATTACTGTAAAATTCAATTATCTGCCAAGTCTTTAGCTCCTGTCTCAAAATGAATTTAGTTTTCAGTTAAATTGATTATGTGAGATATACATATCTGCACTGTGTGAATGAGGGATAAAGTGGAGCTGTCTGGAGTATAACCAAAGGCTTACAACTACCCTGAGAGTATGCTTTATTTTGGCATTCTGTTGGATGATAAAGCTTGGCTGTGTTTAGGCATAGTTTGTCATCAGCAAGGTCGGAAAATGAATGCATTTGGCATGGATAACTGGAAACATTACTATATACTATAACCTTAGTTGTGAAATTAACAATCCTTTTTATAGGCAAGGTTTTATGACAGGGTAAGAGTAAGTAATGATTAATGGGTGAGATTACAGATAATGATGTGGATGTAATCATATATTCACTAGTCATTTGAATGATTGTAAGCATGAGGGAAAACATACTTTGTCCTTCACAATCAACCTAACATCTTCCACATTGTTTTCAACTTCAGACTTTTCAATTCATTTACTCTTCTCTGTGAACTCTTAATCTGCTAGGTACACCTCTTATGTGGAAGGGCTCCTTGCTATCTGAAAAGTTCCTGTTGCTGAGAAGAGGCGTGGATCTGATAGTTTCCTAGTTTCCAAGCAAACCAAGCTGAGCTCCAGAAGTTTCTCATCTATGTGTTGAGGTAGCAAGGGGCAGAATTTCAGATGCCCCTCTTCTAAATGTTTCTGTTCCTCAGGTCCTTCTCAAACAACTTGGAGAAGGTTTAAGTCTTCCTAATTTGCTTTCAAGGCATTGGAGAAGAGAGCTCTAGTTTTGCTTTTACCCAGTGGCTCCACAGATGTTAAAAGGAAATCTCCAAATACTTCAGATACACCATTAGTAGGCTTTTGTTTAGAAGCTACTATCTCTGTTGATTAACCTAAAATTCACCTCCCTCTTTTTACGCATCATTTAAAAACTCTAATATCTATGTAGTGTAGTTACTTCACTGTAAATTTGGCAAACAGTATCAGCTTTCTGAAATGTTTTTCTTTAAGTCATTCCCAATTCTACAGTGTTATCAAATCCATTTTAATTAAAGCTCAGTCTCAGTTGATAGCCTTAAGCTATAAACGCCATAACTCAATTCTTCTCTCAACCATGTTGAACAGATTCTTGCTGAATTTTGAGCTTAATATAAATCTGCAGAGATTTTCTGAAGCTTTTCGGAGAGTGTTTCTTTGCACTACTACTTCTTACTATAACACTTTAAGAGGTGTAATTGCATGTTATCGTATGACTGAAACAAAAACCTTACTAAAGAAGGATTTACTCTGAGCAACTTAAAACATTTATAGCCACATCAATATTGTACTTTTTCACAGAGTAGGATGTATAATCCTCTGTCAATTGTACAGATGATAGATGGGATTGAATTACTACTTATTGGAGGCCGTGGTCAAGCTTACCTATAGGCCTAGTTGAATGTAGAATCACAGATTCTGTGATTCTAATGTAGAATTTAAAGTAAATAAATATGTATTTAACTTGCTAAAAAAAACCAAAAACAACAAAGTTAAATATCAAAGAAATATATTGTTAGTTTTTTGAGAATAATGAAGTAGTGGATAACCATTACCAGGAAGAACAAAAAGGACAAGCCAGTTGGATTTATGAAGACCATATCATGCCTGACCAACCACATTGCCTATAATGAGATGAGTAGCGGTGTTGACAAGGGAAGCACAATGTATGTTGTTTACCTTGCCTTTAGCAGGGCTGCTGGCATGGTTTCCCACATTAGTGTTGTAGCCTAATTGGTGAGATATGAGCTTGATAAGCAGACAACAAAAGCAGTGGAAACAGGCCAGACTGTTATACTTGAAGGTTGTGATCAGAGACACAAATGGATGACCAATTGCTAGTGGCATCCTTTGGGGTTCGATACTGATGCCAATTACTGTATGATAACTTCTTTAACAACTTGAATGATGAGGTCAGGGCGCACTCACAACTGAACTGGAGTATGCACTTGATATGCTGAAGGGCAGGGCTGCTCCTCAAAGGAAGTGTGGCAGGTTGGAGATGAGCTTGCATGCAGCTCCAGGGTTAAAGCATGGAAAAGTGCCATGTCCAGTCTCTGGACTGGGGGAGCTCTGCCTGGCAGCATTCTGAGCTCACAGCAGAGAACACATTTTTGGGGAAAAGGACCTGTGGCCCTGGAGAGAGCCAGTCATCTTTCTAATCATAATCTAATTGTAATGTTTGTTTGCCCACCATTATCTCTGCTGCTGCAATTCCATAGAAGCTCAACTTTTTGTTGTTCGTTCAGCAAGAATATTCAGCATTTTATATCATGTTGCTTGCTTCACCTTCCTTTTGCATAGACTTTTAACTGACATGGTAGTGTGTTTTTTTTGTTTTTTTTTTTAAATACTTTGAAGCAATGTATAGCTTCCTACTTTCTAGTACTTTTAGTACAAGCGTAATGGCACACTAATATATTTGGGACTACCATCTTCTCTATGTAGAATAAATAATAATAATGGGCAAAGAAGTGGCAAATTCTGTTGGGAATACCTCATTTGATTCCTGCCAGCAACTTCTCAACTTCAGAGATTTGTTTCACTGTAAACCTTTTCAAACACAGATGTAGTAATGTTAACAGGCATTCAAATATTAGCCTCTATCTCAATGAACAGATTATCAGGATGGCAAACAGTAAAATTACTGTACAACAATTCTTTAGTTTCTGGAATGGGGCAAATTTTATGCTGCAAATAGTTATAGCCTGCTTCTGCCCAGATTACTTACACACCAGTTCCTATGCTGATTCATGCTATGGACTAACTTTCAGCATGCTAGGACTTCAAGAACAGTCTTCATGTTTTTCTCCAGCAAGTAACAGATTCAGAAACTGATAACATGCATTTCTTAAGTTACTTTATACAGTATTTTAAGTGAGTAATTCTGCTAAACAACCAAGAATCCCTCATTGATGCACTTGTGTTTTCTTGAGCAATCTTGGAATGCTAAAATTCAATATGTGCTGGATAATTCTGATTAAATCACAGAATCACAGAATTGCAAGGTTGGAAATGACCTACAAGATCATCCAGTCCAACCACCCTCCCATTCCTATTAGTACCACAAGCTACTAAACCATATCTCATAGCTCCTCCTCCAGGCGCCTCTTGAACACTGCCAGGGACAGCAATTCCACCACCTCCCTGGGCAGCCATTCCAGTGCCTGACCACCCTCTGAGAGAAAAAGTTTCTCCTGATGTCCAACCTAAACCTCCTCTGGTATAACTTCTGGCCGTTTCCTCGGGTCCTACTATTTGCCTGGGAGAAGAGGCCAGACCCTTTTACACCACAACCTCCCTTCAGGAAGTTGTAGAGTGCAATGAGGTCTCCCTTGAGCCTCCTCTTCTCCAGACTAAACAATCTCAGCTCCCTCAGCCGCTCCTCATAAGACTTGTGCTCCAGACCCCTCACCAGTTTTGTTGCCCTTCTCTGGACACGTTCCAGGGCCTCAATGTCTTTCTTGTAGTGAGGGGCCCCAACACTGAACACAGTACTCAAGGTGCGGCCTCACCAGTGCTGAGTACAGGGGGACGATTACCTCCCTGCTCCTGCCAGCCACACTGTTTCTAATGCAGGCCAGGATGCTATTGGCCCTCTTGGCCACCTGGGCACGCTGTCGGCTCATGTTCAGCCGAGCATCAACCAACACCCCCAGGTCCCTTTCCTCTTCACAGTCATCCAACCACTCATCCCCAAGCCTATAGCACTGCATGGGATTATTGTGGCCAAAGTGCAGGACCCGACACTTGGCCTTGTTAAACCTCATCCCATTCACCTCGGCCCAGTGATCCAGCTTACCTAGATCCCTCTGCAGGGCCTCCCTGCCCTCGGGCAGATCGACACCACCTCCCAACTTGGTGTCATCTGCAAACTTACTCAGGGTACACTCAATCCCTTCATCTAAGTCATCAATGAAGATATTAAACAGGATGGGACCCAGCACTGACCCCTGGGGGACACCACTTGATACAGGTCTCCAGCTAGACTTAACTCCATTGATCACCACCCGTTGAGCATGGCTCTCCAGCCAGTTTCTTATCCAACAGAGGGTAAAACTGTGCAAGCCACGGGCAGCCAGTTTCCACAGAAGGATACTGTGAGAGACCATGTCAAAGGCTTTGCTGAAGTCTAGGTAGACTACATCAATAGCCTTTCCCTCATCTACCAGTCTGGTCACCCAGTCGTAGAAGGAGATGAGGTTGGTCAAACACGACCTGCCCTTCATGAACCCATGCTGGCTGGGCCTGATCCCATGGACGTCCCGCACGAGCCGTGTGATCTCTCCCAGGAGGATTTGTTCCATGACCTTCCCTGGCACTGATGTCAGGCTGACAGGCCAGTAGTTCCCTGGATCCTCCTTACGGCCCTTCTTGTAGATGGGAATCACATCAGCAAGCCTCCAATCCTCTGAAACCTCTCCAGTCAACCAGGAGCGCTGGTAGATAGCCGAGAGCGGCTAACCAATCACCCCTGCCAACTCCCTCAGCACCCTAGGATGAAGCCCATTCCATGGACTTGTGACAGTCCAGATGGAGGAGGAGCTCCCTAACGGCCTCCACCTCAATCTCCGGGGAGACATTCTGCGTTTCAGCCCAGATATCCAGATCAGGGCACAAAGTGCCCTGAAGGTAACTGGTCTGACTATTAAAGGCAGATGTAAAGAAGGTGTTGAGGACCTCAGCCTTCTCCTTGTCATCTGTGGTCACAATCCCTGCCACATCAATTAAAGGATAGAGATTATCCTTGGTTTTTCTCTTGCCATTGATATATTTGTAAAAGGATTTCTTATTCTCCTTCACTGGAGTGGCCAATCTAAGTTCAAGATGGGCTTTCACCTTCTGGACTTCCTCCCTGCATACCTTAGCAACTTTCTTGTAATCTCCACTAGTAGCCTGTCCCTTCTTCCAGAGGACATAGACTCCTGTCCCTTCTTCCACAGGACATAGACTCTCTTTTTCTTCCTGAGTCTTGACAGTAATTCCCGGCTCATCCACACCGGTCTTCTCCCCCTACGGCTCGCCTTACGGTATTCAGGGACGGCCTGTTTTTGCGCCTTTAAGATTTCCACCTTGAGGAGCATCCAGGCTTCCTGAACCCCTTTACCCTTAAGGAGCGACTCCCAAGGGACCCGTGCTACAAGCGTCCTGAGCAGGTCAAAGTCCATCCTCTTGAAGTTCAAGATAGCAATTATGGTAATCACCCTTCTGACATCTCCAAGAATAGAGAACTCTACAATTTCATGGTCGCTCTGCCCTAGACAGTCTCCAACCTTCACATCACCTACCGGTCCTTCTCTGTTAGCAAAGAGCAGGTCAAGCAGGGCACCACCCCTGGTAGGCTCTCGTACCAGCTGTGTAAGGAAGCTATCTTCCACACACTCTAGAAACCTCTTGGACTGCTTCCTTCGAGCCATGTTATATTTCCAACATACATCAGGGAAGTTGAAATCCCCCACAAGAACGAGTGCTAGTGATCGCACGACTTCCGCAAGCTGCTTGTAAAACGCTTCGTCCATCTCCTTATCCTGATTCGGCGGTCTATAACAGACCCCAACTACAATGTCTCCCCTACAGGCCTTCCCCTGGATCCTCACCCATAGTCACTCCACTTTATCATTTGCAATCTCAAGCTCTTCAACATCAAAACAGTCGCTAATATAAAGGGCCATACCACCACCCTTCCTTCCTTGTCTATCCCTTCTGAAGAGCTTATTGCCATTGATCTCAACACTCCAGTCATGGGAGCAGTCCCACCATGTTTCAGTAACAGCAGCTAGATCATAGTTAGCCTTGTGCACAATCGCTTCCAGTTCCTCCTGCTTGTTTGCTCATGCTGCATGCATTGGTATGGATGCAACTGAGCCGAGTCATTTGCCTCACTCCCAGCTCTAAAATCATTCCCCTAGGCTCTTCTCCTGTGAGGCCTGTACTGTCCCCTTCCCCCATCATAATTAGTTTAAAGCTCTATTGATGAGCCCCGCTAGCTCCTGAGCTAAGATTCATTGCCCCATTTGAGATAGGTGGGTTCCATGGTCAGACAGCAAGCCAGGGGCCAAGTAAACTACCCCATGGTCAAAGAACCCAAAGTTTCTGGTTCAGCACAAGCCTCTGAGCTAGTTATTCATTGCTTGCACCTTCTGTGCAAGCTCTGAGTCCCAGACTGCCCCTGATAGTACAGAACAAAAGACTACTTGTACTCCTGCACCTTGAACTAAGCACCCTAAACCCTTGAAATCCCTTTTCATTGCCCATAGGCTTGTCTGAGCAATTTCTTCACTGCCCACCTGAACTATGAGCAACGGAAAGTAATCAGTGGGCCTCATCAGCTTCGGTATTTTCCTGCTTATGTCCCTGACCCGGGCCCCAGGAAGGCAGCACACTTCTGGGCAGCTCGGGTCTGGTCTGCATATGGGGGCCCTCCATTCCTCTGAGAAGGGAGTCGCCCACCATGACCACCCTTTTTTCTTTCCTGATAGAGGCAGTCTGGAGGCATGGGGGTGGCCGCCTCGCCTTAGACTCCCTCCTTGACTTATGCTCCCTCCTCGGCAGATCCTCCATCACCTCATTGCTCACCTCACCTTCCATTTCCAGCATGTGAAACCCATTTCTAAGTGGGATCTGGGGAAGTGGGGTAGGTAGGCAGGTAGGGGGGGTTCCCATGACATCGAGTAGGGACTCTAGTCCAAGCCTCCTCATCAATCAGGTCTGTCCCACTCTGATAGGGCTGGGAGTCCACCACTTTTGTGATGGTGCCTCCCTGGCACCCATTCCTCTGACATGCCAGCCAGTCACCCCCCCCCCCCCCCCGCAGTCTATCTCCCACTCACATTCCCTGATGGTCCTAAGTTTCTGTACCTCTTCCTTGAGCTCAATCACCAGCTGGAGAAACTCATCCACTTGTTCACACCTCACACAGGTGTAATCCCCACCATCTTCCCCAGGTAGCAGCAGGCTCAAGCAGTCCCTGCAGCCAGTGACTTGAACAGCCACATTTCTGAGCAGCCCCTCTGTCTGGGTTGCCACAGTCTTCTTGGAATAAATTCATTACCTGGTGGAAACCATGTTAGCCTTCCTGTTCTCAATAGGCTGAAACAATGGCTCACACCTACTCTGCTCTGTGATATCTTCTACCCTCCCTGACGCTATTTAAGGATTATTAGAGGGTGTGAACTGCTTATTAGCAGGTGCGAACGTTAAGGGCGAGGGTTTAAACTGAGCGGCGAACGAGCCGGCACCACCCCCGCTGAGTCGAGATCCTGCCCATAAGCTGCTAGATCCCCTAAACTTGCCCTAAAAAGAGCTTTTTGGTCAGTCTTTTATTTCAGATCCCTTGCCCAGCGCAGTCTTACCTGCTCTGATGTACATCGCCACAGCAAAAAATGGGTGTGAAGAAGTTGTGAGCTATTACCTCGTTAGGTAAGAAAATATTTTAAACCTGATTTTGATTTAAAATTTTGCATTTGTCATTAGGCACATACATTCTATCAATACTTTTTACTATTTCTGTTAAATGTGTAGTTGAATTAATCTTTATCAATTAAAATTTATTTTTGAGAATACATGAGAAATCATTATATGCAAAGCAGCTGAAATAGATCACAGAAGCTCACGTTCAGCCACAAATTTAGAAATGTCTTGTCAGTTCTAGTTGTTTCTCTGGCTTTAAAGGGGAGCTTGGCCAGAATCATCTCTCATATTACATCCTGAATATCTGTGGAGTTGAAAGAGCAATGTTTTTTTCTTTCCCTTTTGTTTCTCTATGACCTGGTTACTTTAGGTTTTCTCCACCAGCAATTCAAAGTTTCCTGTTGACCCATGGGTAGTCAGTCCACAAAGCCATAGTCCTATTGTTTGTCCCCTAAGATAACTTGCATTATCTGCAGAGTCTCTTCTAGGCTCTTGCCAAGATCAGAAGTGCTTTCCCACATGTGCCATAAGCAGGCATGGCTTCACTGTACTTGAGACCTGAAAGTGAATGGTGCTAAGCTGTGCCTGCTTTCTGGGCACCTGATTAACTTGGTCTGCATGGTGTCACGCTGGAAGAAAAGTATCTTTACTTTTCAATTCTCCCACCAGTTCTTTTATTGTTTGCCTCGATGATGAATATCTACACCAAACCAAAAGATGTTGGTGTGAGAGCAGAGCAGCAAACCACATACACTGCTGTCACTGCATAATTGTCAGATGGGCCGCACTCAGCTACCATTATCATTTCTTCCTATGTTATTTTTTTTTATGTTAAAATATCAACTTTTTTCCAACCTATCAGTAACAAGGAATTGCTGAAATTCAGTTAGCATACGTAATACCTATATTTCTCTCACTGAGGTCTAGACAACACTGGACGGAAGCTGTGTCACAACTCTAGATGATGTCCAGGCAAATTATGGCTCTATTTTGTGTGTAAATAGACCAATTTTTAACTAGCTGTTCCTTTATTTTCTTCCAGCCCCTTTTGTTGAAATAGTTATAAAAGTGATTTTTAAACTTGTTTCTGACAGCAAGTAAGGCTTATTTGCAAGCTGCTTTATTTTATTTTCCTTGTGCCTAGACACTTCAGTCTGAAATGCTGCTGTTAGTGGAATGATGAGTAGCAGGACTAAATGGGGCTTTTAGTCTCAGAAGAGATTTTATGAATGAGACACTCTTAGTCAGCTTCTGCTTTGAATTAACAATATTTCACTGTCTTGTGATCAAAGAGGCATCAACTTGACCAAACAAATACTGTAGAAGAAGTAGCAATGTCTTAATCAAATGTCCTCATCAGCAGAATTCCTCTTGTGAAGAGGGTGCTCAGGAGTCCTCAGCAAGCGCAGTATTGCTGAGCTTAGTGAGCTTCTGTGCTGTAAGCAGAAAAGCTGGCAAAGTTAAAAGGGGCTAAAAATTCTGCCCACCTGGACTGGGGGGTTTACAAATTTTTATACACATTTTATATCCAAAAGGTCTTCATTAGTTAAGATACTTCAGCAAAAAGATGACAGCAAGTATTTCAGATAGTTATTTAGAAACAGATCAATTTCCTCTCATTATCAGATCAAAGTTCTTCACATCTTTGTATTTGGTTTCCTATTACCATCATCTGATGTTATTTAAAAAAATAACGAGCCAAGTTACCCCACATCATGAGATTTAAAATGTAAAAGATAACATTTTTCCCTACTTTTTTTGGTAAGTTACTTTGTTTTCAAGAGTTTTTCAGCAACTTTGAAACTAAGAAACTTCTTTACGTGTGTTGCAGAGTGCTTTAGCCACAGCAACAAGAACATGATATAGGTAGGCTCTGTCTGAGTAGGTAGCTGAGTCCAGCATTGTTCTATTGATGATCCTACACTTTTTAAAGCACAAAGAGGAATTACTGAGAACTGTTGGTCCCATTAGGGTTGTACATTAAGTGTGACTCTTACTGCGTATATTCTGCTCAGAACTTCTGCAGTGGACAACAACCTGGGATTAATGAAGTTCAAAATTATTTTCTATTTCTCCATTTTGGTAGCCCATGCTTGTAGGAGAAGAATTAATTGTTATGCTTCTTGTTTGTCTGTTTGTTTGTTTTCCCCAAAATTAGGTAAAAGACATCATAAAGACATTATTCTAGTAGACTGAGAATCAATGCTACAGTTATATAAATAAAAATCAGCTTGCCTTTCATCCTTATGAGATCATCAAAGTCTTCGTAAATGTTTTCCACGTTGAAGCAGGGGGACATTGAGGAGACATAAAGCCACTAAAGAGGATTAAGTTTCAGCAATTCAAGCACAATTTACCTTGAAGTGGAAGCAACATTTATAAGCTTAACGCTGTAAAACTAATGCTCCAATTTCCTTCACATTCTGAATTATTTTTCTTGGCTATCTTTAATACTTATTTTAAAACTGGACATCTCCCTGCCTAACTCTATGATTGTATTTATTAGTGTGGGTGTTTTGACAGCAATAACCCAGTCCAACCTTGTTCCTGCCCACTGATAACTGGGGGTGTGGGGCTGATGTACTTAGCAGAGATCTGGTATACATTTGAGTCAAAGTGAATAGTTGTGTTGTTTTTTGTTGTGATTTTCTTTTGTTTTGTTGCTTTTATGGGTTGACTTTGTTTAAATTTTTGTTTGTTTTAAAGTATGGCTATGGTTTATTAGCTAAAACAGTAATGATTAGCATTCTGTGTACAAACACCACCTTTCAAAATCTTATCTCTCAAGCTTCTTTCCTATCAGATCCATACTGATCTCTGTCAGATAATGGAGGGATGAGGAAAATGGTGGCACTTTGAGCAAGCTGGTATTCACCCCTTAGATTGGTGGGTTTAGCAGACACTTGTGTTCCTTTTTCTTCTTCACTGACAAAACTTCAACACTCTTCAGTAGTGTCATTCCTGCTTCTGAGATTCTCCTAAAACAATTTTTTCCCCAACTCTGTGTATCCTGAGATGCATAATCAAAAATCATCAAATGGAAAGTTAATAAGATACACTTTGATAACTGTGGGTATATCTCAAGGTACATGGCTCACAAAGGATAGAGGACAGTGTGGCACATGGATAATGTGAATGACTGAAGATTGCTAATGGGAAAAAATAAGTTGTCTTAATTTATCCTAGTGAAAGTAAAATGAAAATCTAGCTGTGTTGTTTCTCATTTTGTACTGTTGCACATATTGTTTGATCTGAGCAATGCATCGTTCTTTTATGTAGGCAATTCCTCCTAGTTTTTCCGTGGAAACTACAACTACAAGAGAGCACAAAAGAACTATTTGGTACAGCAAATTCTGAGCTGCAAAGCACTCTTTTTCAACACAGTCATCACCAACTGTGTATTTTCACCAGTGATGAACAAGAGCTTGCATGTTGTACTTGTAAAAATCTGCACCAGTGGAAGTGAAACACTGTTGCCGCTGCTGAAATGCAACTCACTGTGCTCACATCCACTGTTTGGTTTTCAGAAATGTTAAGAAAGTGTTAACATATGTCAGTGAGTGCCTTTTTTTCCTTATGGAGAAATTCAGCGGCACCCTTTTGTTTCACATGCACTTCCATGTCAGATGCCATGTTGTCAGGCAGCTCCTCTGCTGCCATCTGTCACATGGCTACATGTGACATGTAATGGAATATTGGTGAGAAGGTTCAACCTTTACTGCCATACCACCACCATTGGCCTTTGATGTTGAGGGCCAATATAATACAGTAGGAGAGTTTACTTTTGGAGCAGCCCTCATATCTAGCAAAACAGTTTCTTGCAATCTTCATTTATAGAAAAGTGACTTCAATTACTACCAACGTGTAAAATGTGTCAGGAAGGACAGAGGTCACTTGGGCAGTGATTAGCCAAATCCAACCAAAACTGCCATTTACTCTAAGGCCAAAATTTTGAATATTTTTTACTTAGTAATCTGAGTTACGGAACAGGCAAATAAGTCTAAAGGTTTTCCAAGTATGATTTATTTTCATATTTGTGGTGCTTAATGGATTTTGTAAATTTCAATTTGTGTTAGATAATTTATATCACCTTCAATTTGCATTAGTTTTGCTAGTACATGGGCGTCTCTTTATGGCTAAGGGAATTAATAATCTGAAATTACCAGACACTCGTATTAATCAAATGTCTTATTACAAGGAAAATGACTTTTATTATCATACATACAAGACCAAAAGAAACACTAATTGCATTAGTTTGGTGCAATTATTCAGTATTTATCTAGACAACAACAGTCTAGGCAGTCCTGTTCCACTGTTATTACTTCCTTCATCGTTCAGGTGACAAGGTTCATGGAAATTGCCCTTCTTGTCTAAGCTTGGGCAACTCTAATTAGTTTTGTAGTTCAAACATTTTACTAATTTTAGTAATATCTATATAGGTGTGTGAACCTGCACATCTGCAGACTGTGTACAAAGCGTAGGGAATGGTGTGTTTCTGTAACTACTAAGCCAGCATTTTTAAGATACTGTGCAATCCAAATGATTGTTTTTAGCTGGATTGTAAATCAGAAGAGAACCTGAGGCATTTTGTTTGTTTACACCTTTATTTTTGTATTTCTAGAACTGTGGTTGTTCTATATCACATATTTTTCCTTTTTCATCAGTAATGGTATACTATACAAAAATAACAAAATACAGTTTGAATTAGATAATCTATTGTATGTTTAATCCTCTAGATTAATTTTTACCATCTCACACAGACAGTTATTGCTACTCACTGGATTCAGTTGTTTTCAAATAACAGGGTCTGGATTTTGTTGCTAAAAATGTAGCTTATTTAGGTTCCCCATCACTTTTAAAAACAGAAAAACTTGATTTTCTGTAAAGGTTTCTGATAATGCAGCTTAGAAACCAAACTTAGCTGAAAAAGTGATAATGGAAATACATTGGTCACTGATAATTATGGCATGTATATATGGCTTTGTCTCGTGTCCTGAGTGCTATTACAGCTGCTGGATAGAACTCTCACTTCTATTTGTTACATTGGTGAATAAAGTTGATTGGAAGGTTTTCTTGGGGAAATAATTTAAGGAAGAATTAAAATAAAATTAAAAAAAAAACAAATTTGCATTGTAATAAAAAAATTACGTCATTTCAAAATGCAACATATTTGTTATGCTCTAAATTAACACTTTCATCTAAATAGGAACGTTTTTTGCTTTTATTACTTGAAGAGAGAACAACATACAGGAGATGGTGAAAGTCAACCAATGTATTCATGTTATTTATTTCATTTCTTAAACAAAATTGAACATTATTTTTTCCAAAATTACATCTGATGATTTTGATGAACTCAGCCATTATGCATGCTTTTGAGGGATTGTCTGAAGCATAGCCATCTTCAGTGCTTCACTTCTCATGTTTGAAGGTATGAAGGCATTATGCTAACACTTAAAATACTTCTGTATAATTTTTACTAAAAGTTTTCCCTACAAAATTGTTTAGGCTACTAAATCTGCATATTAGTTTAATATGCAGAAGTTGTTTTATGCTTTTAATGTTTGAATATATACTTGTTCTCTTTTCTACTGCTATATTCTTGGGAGAGTCAACTGACTGTGAAATCCTGAATTAATTGCGTCAATCTAATGTCTAACAGTAAGCAGAAATCTCAGACTAACATACAGAAGAAAATGTTTTTACTATTCCCTTGTTTTAAAAATATTTCAAGGTGATTTATTTGTTTTTTCTTTTTTTTTTTTTTTTTTTCAGTCCAAATGTCACAGTTTCTGAAAGGTGGAATCATGGGTTTTCATAGCGTAATTGTGCTAGAAATTAGAAATCAGGGACTTTTCTCCCTCCTTTTACCTCTATTTAATATTTTACTTAAAGTTGTTACTTTATTTTTGCGTTCAGTATTTAGTGAACGTGATTTCCTTTGTCTCTGATCCTATGCACAACACTCAGTTTTACTTTGCTGATTCTTTCAGCCAAATTGTTTGCTGCTATTCTAAGTCAAAAGACGTAAGTCACTCTGAAATTAATACTCCCTATTTATTTCCAAGGAAACTACAGTAGGTACAAAGAATACAATAATATTTGATAGAGCAAATTCTCAGCTGCAAAATGCTATTTTTCAACATAGTCACTATCATTAGCTGTGCATTTTTGTCAGCAGTGAACAAGAGTGTGCATGCTGTGCTCCTAAAAATCTTCACCGGAGCTGGTCCACTGTTACGTGCTGAAACACACCACCCACCATCTCCCTGTGCTCACATCCACTGTTTGATCTCCATAAACATTCAGCAAATGTCAGTGAATGCCAGTGGGTGCCATTTCTTACACATACAGGAATTTAGTGACACTCCTTTGCTTCATACGAACTTCCACGTCAGATATCATTTTGTCAGACTCCTTCTCTGCTGTTGTCCATCACGCAGCAACAAAATGTAATGAAATACTGGTGGGAAGACTCAACCTCTGCTTTTATACCACCAGCATCTGATGTCATGGAGCCGCATAATAAAATAGAGGCATTACTTTCAGCACGGCCCTTGTAGTACAGCTTACTTTCAATTATTGGTCTATAGTACGTTCTCAAATTTTTCATAATATTGTAAATTAAATAATTAGGATTAGACTATGTCCAAATGACCCTGAAAACATGAAATAAGATTGTCACTCATGGAAATTTAAGATTGGAAATGATGCTCCTTTTCTAAAACAGGATGGGTGGACACAAGGAGCTCCTAACTGATGTTTCTCTAGCTCATCAGCAGATTATCCAATATTGCAATCTCCCTGAATTACCTGTTCCAAGACATTGTTGTCCCTTGGAGTTAGATGGAATGCTTTGTTTTGTTGTTGTTTCCACTGAAAATTTAATTGTCAGTTTTGTTGCTTTTTATTGTTCCATTTGGGAACATCTTTCCTATTATAACTTTGTAAGTACTCGAAGGAATGTTTGCCTGTTTTGCCTCTTCCTGCTCTTTTGCACCTCCTTTTTTGTAGAATAAATGAAGTCAGTTCTTTCGGCCTCCCTGCAGAGGTCATGTTTTCCAAACCTCTTGTCTTTTGTTTCTCCTCTAAACACAGTTCTGTTTATCCTTGTCTCTTCAGCAGTGCTATTCCCAGAGCTGGCTACAGTGAATGCTCCAGATGCATTAAAACGGCTACTTCTGTCCTGTCAGGCATGTCCAGAAGATGAAATAAAATCTGCACTATGTGCTGACAGCATCCTAGTGTTATTACATGTTTTACTTAATAAGCTGCAATTCTGAGATTTTTATTTATTTATTATGTAATAACAATTTCATGCTAGTGTTTTGGAGGTTTTTTTTCCAGTTTCTCAGAGATAGGGTCCTGCAGAACCCAGCCTATGGTTTGACTGAAGTGCTGATGACTGTTTGTGGGCTGCTGTGCCCACATGTGCCCTTCAGCTATGCAACTTAGGGCAAGTGCTCCTCAGTTCCTTCCAGAAACTTTCTGGATCTGTTCCATGTTCCCTGGGAGGCTGTATGCTGCCAGCTACGTACCCTAAACCTAGATAATTAGGAAGGATGGTTAATAAGAATGCCATACAATGCATGTGTCAGATTTGTTGAAGTTGTTTCTGCCCTCTGAACTATTCAAACTATCTGTTCAGAAAAATAATTATCTTGATGTGTTTGCTATTCTTTCCCCACATTCATCCGCAGTCTTTCTATCTTAAGTGCTTAGAATGCTCACTTCAGTTTAACAGATTATTTTTATTTCTTTGTGGCTCCTCTGTCTCACTAAGGATGGATATTTCCCTTTCAATGCTTTGGGAACTTAAACTCTACTATAACTTCTCTGGGTAGCTCTTTAGTCATCCAAAGGTTTGTTTACCACATTAGATTCATCTAACTTGCCTAAATATCCTTTATTTTATTGTTAGACAGTGGCTCTATGGAGGTGGAGGTCAATGATGAGTGGTGTCTTCCAGGAGTTTGTCTCGGGACCAGTACTCTTCACCATCTTTATTAATGACATAGGCAGTGGGATTGAATGCACCCTCAGCAAGTTTGCTAATGACACCATGCTGAGTGATGCAGCTGACACAATAGAAGGAAGAGCTGCTATCCAGAGGGACCTGGATAGGCTTGAAAAGTGAGCCTATGTGAATCTAATGAGGTTCACCATGGGCAAGTGCAAGGTGCTGCACTTGGGTCAGGGCAATTCCAAATATGTGTACAAGCTGGGAGAAGAAATAATCAATGGCCTTGTGGAGAAGGACTTGGGTGTGTTCTGATGGATGAAAAGCTTTGTGAGCCTACAATGTGCACTTGCAGCCTGGAAGGCCAACTGTATCCTGGGCTGCATCAAAATAAGGAGTCGCCAGCAGGGAGAGAGAGAGAGGTGGTTGTTCCTCCTGCCGCACTTTATCCTCGAGAGAACTCATGTGAGTACCGTGTCCAAAACTGGGACCCCCCATCTCTCAGTACAGGAACAATGCAGAACTGTCAGAGTGAGAAGAGGAGGAAATGATCAAAGGGCTGAAGCACCCCTTTGATACAGAAAGGCTGAGGGCGTTGGGCTTGTTTAGTTTGGAGACGTGAAGGTTCTGGGGAGACTTTGGTGTAGCCTTCCAGTATGTGAAGGGAGCTTACACGCAGGGAGGAGACTGACTTTTTACACAGTCTGTTAATGATATGACAAGGGGAAATGACTTTGAACTAAAATAGGAGAGATTTAGAATAGATATTAGGTGGTGCTGAGGCAGTGAAACAGGTTGCCCAGAGAAGCCATGGATAGATCCCTTTGTAAACCATCCCTGGATGTGTACAAAGCCAGGTTAGATGCGACCCTGGGCAGCCTGATCTGGTGGCTGGCAACTCTACCCATGACAGGGGGGAGCTGGAACTAAATGGTCTTTAAGGTCTTTTCCAATCAAAGCCATTACATGATTTTAACCTGTCATCTACTGTTTGCTTATCTTACCTGGTTAATGATGGAGCGGTACTTTGCTTTGTTTTTCTCTTATATCTCAGGTATTTATAAAACCTTTGCTTGCTGCCTTTTATGTCTCCTGCTAGTTGTGATTCATTTAAAGCCTGAGCCTTTCTGGTTGTCTGAGCACTTGTATTGTTTTTCTTCCCATCATTAGCAGCATGCCCTTCTTTTAACTCTCTTGGTCATTGGAAAGTAATTTTGCATTGATGTGTTTAAAGAACTTTAGAGCTGTTGTGGTGTTATATGCTTGTTTTCTCTCAGTTTTCTATGTGAAGCATTCTGTTTCTCCAGTTGCTGATTTTGAAAGGTTCTTAAAACTCTCTCATTTATGGAGAATTTAGAGCATTTTTCCCAGCAGGATGCTGCTCTGGATCATTAGTTAGATCTCACCTGATCACTAGAGGGTGACAGTACGTTTGCTTTCACCGTTGTGAAGTCCTTAACTGAGCTAATTACCCAATACAGGTTTTGGGCTTCCTCAGGCGATTCTACTCTTAATTGCCTTTAAACAGTCATGGGCTAAAAAATGAGCTTAAGTCTTGAATGATACTCAGTCTTTTTGCATGGAGTTTGGTTGCCTTATTCAAAGTATAAACGTGATATTGAAAAGTGTTTTTTCTTAACAATTACAACATTACATAAGAACTATATTTATTTAGTTAGTTAATTTTTATAAGAGTGATATAAATTAGTGAAGTTAACCTAAGTAACCTTGTAAACTTCAACTATTGGAATTCTACTTTCATGAAGGTTATTTGTGGTGCTATGTATTCTTCTCGTGATTTTTAGAGCATGATGTTGATATTTTCTGCAAATTCAGTTCTTTTAAGGTGCCTTAAAATAGGAAAAAAAAAGTCTTCAAAATAAGTCTTCAAAGAAAACTTTGATTTCCAAACACTAGAGAATTTGATCTTATTTTTCATCCTTATCAAAAGTCAACCTCTAATTTTCACTGAACAGATGTAGATTAGGAAAACAATGCAGTTTGCTTATTTTAAATGAATGCATTGTGGTGTGAATAGACTAATATCTGCCTAAAAGCACAGATACTGATTTTAAGTGATTTACCTATATAGTGATATTGTAATCTGTGCAAGTCCAAATAGTTTTATACCAGTCTCTGCATGTGTTATGCTTTATAGTTTTGATTTTTTTTTTATTTTTTGACAGTTGCAACTAATTTTAAAGTGATCATGTAAAGTTTTCAAGCTATGCCATGTCTTTGATTTTCAATAGTAAGTGACAAGTTATTTTGTGTGTATGCCCATGAAACTGCCATTGATACTAGTAAAAGGCCTATGAGGAGTTATTTTCTGCCAAGAGAGCTGTGTAAAGCCTGGAAGGTAACATGGCCCTGAATCCTTTGGGCATCCAAGTTCAGGGAAAAATTCAGAGAAATCCAGACTTTTCTATAGCTATGTTACAGTGAATATAACCTGGAGAAGACTTACAATTGGCAGTAATGTGATTTTTTTAAAAAAAAAAAGGTCATTCGATTTGTAGCAATTCTCTGTTTGTGACCTCAGCCTGTAAGAAGACAATGGTATCTAACCACAGGTTAAGAGAGGTGGTTCAATCTTGCATTCTATGAATATGTATGCATCTGAACAATTGAAGTTAAGATGATGCATGCCAACTTAAGATGTGAGAGAGCGTAAAATAGTCCCTAAACCCCTCAGCTGTCTCAAATGTCCTTCAGTTTTCTGTGGTTAAAGAGGATAGATTGAAAATCTTTTTCATGTTTTGCATTTCCCTGCACCAATATAAATCAACAATCCAGAGCTGTTGCTTTTCTCAGAGGTCACAGATAATATTTTCCTCAGATTCCATAAATTATTATTAAATCCACAAGCAAGTCCTCAAAGCTATTATTTTCTATTCCTGGCTTACTAAAACAGCTGTTGAGTGATTTTACAAAAGAATCACTATTAGAAGAACCGATATCAATAAAACTCTTTATGGGAATAGGGAGAAAGCTTAAATTGGTTTGAGGACAGGAGCGGTGTCCTATCAGACAGTGATACATTAGTCAGTAATGCTTGATGATAGCCCCACAGTGCACACAGCTAAACTGTCAGCCCTTCTTTAAGGGTGGCCACATTTGCCATGCTTCATCTGACAAAATGTATTTGGTGTTTAATTTAAAGCTCTGCTCCAGTAATAGAAAAGGGCTCTTAATATTGCATTAGTGAGAAAGCACTGAGCATCCAGTTCAATAAAATAGATTTTTTCCTGCTTTACAAATAAGATGAGAAAGTAGATAATGTGCTATTTACAACTTTTGTTGTGTGAATAGAAAGTCTAGCTTGGCAAGTGCTTGCATTACATTTCCTTTCTTAAATGAATGGAAGATGCCTAGAACTTTTCATTATTTTAAAGATCCATTTACAAATAGTCACGATGAAAATTCTGCCAAGGTATTCACAAGTGTTTACAGTTCCTTTTGGTAACAAGCGCTGCCAACAATAAGAGAAATCATGGGATCAGCATGGAGACACAGCCAGTTGGGAAGTAGGGAATTACTTTGTAATGTGCTATAATGAGGAAGTAAGGAAGAATTCAGATTTAAGTACCTTGTACTTAAGTACAGAGCTCTTGTTTAGCTACGTTGATATGATATGAGATACATATTTGCTGTTATATCATGAATACAACTGTATTTAACTATTATTTAACATTGTAGGTTTCATCACCCCAGCATGCTTCTGAGCAGAAACCATTAAAATGAATACTACTGACACTAACACTTACTGATGCAGATATTCGTACAGAGAAGTGGCCTATTGAATTAAGATGGAAGCACACAGAAATTATTTTGGTGTCACATTCATGTAAAGGGAAAAACAGTTTTTGGAACTTGCCCACAGTTCATTTCAGTATTCTTTATAGGGAGCTTTGAATTGGTCTTTTGCTTAAATTTTTCAATCTCTGCTTTTGAAATAAAATGGCAGGTAAGGCTCTGTGATGCAGAACTATGAGCTGCCTTGTGTAGGGGACTCATATAGATAGGAGTAACTTAACACTTAATGTTCAGACATCAAGGTAAAAGTCAGAAGTAGGCAGAATGGGGCACACAGTCCTGAGCACATACACACACAAAAGATGCAGAGAAGTTCAAATTGTATCAGGTATGTTATGCTTGTAGGTTAACAGCAGAAGTCCTATGTATTCACTGAGAGACCCTACTCTGTTCAGGGGAGGGCAGCCAGGTCTGTGTTTCTTAAGCCACTGTGTGCAAAGTAATGTTTATGCCATTGCTTTCAATCCTGATAGGGAAACAGTGCTGTGGGAGTAAGCTGCCAGCACAAGGACAGGCACTCTATGTGTTACTGAGCCTGCAGCTGGGATGATATTGAGTCAATTTTGCATGTGCAAAGTGAAGTGTGTGGTTTGCTGAAGACATCCTGTAAACCAAACTGAAGGCAAGTTTCTGCCATCATGCTGTGCAAGCTTTGCAATTAGGAGTGTGTGTCTCTGAAATGTGCACTGCTGTTTTCTAGCAGCACTGAGTAGCTAAGCCAGTGCATTTGAATCAGGAAATAGCAGTTTCTGGTTTTCAATCCCAAATTCCAACTGTGGTCACTGTCACAGGTAGGTTTTCTGCTGCTCAGTTGTCTTGACAATTCCTAGTGGGTGCCAATTAAAATGGTTGGACTGCATGTTTGTTGAGATCAAAATCGTGTGCTTCACCTACCCAGGCATCCATGCTGTCCACAGTTAGGTTAGGGTACCAGTAGGAGAAGTTTTAACTGATCCTTAATAGTTCAGTAACCGAAAAAAAAAAAAGAAGCCAATAAATAAATAAATGAATGATTTCGAGCAGAAAAGGATTGCTTGCACATTTTGGGCTAATTATTTTTCTGCTAACTTGTTTTTTTTCTCCTTCCAAGAATCCCAAGTTCCTGATAGCCATGGGAAAATTCACAACTCTGTGGAATTCCTTGCTCATTTCTTTCTCTCACTTCTCATAAATCCTGCTTTTATCCACCAAATGTTACTTGTTTTCTCTCTTGAATTCTACTGTCTATGTTTACAAGCCAAATACTGCAGTTCAGAATAGCCTGAGGTATAACTTGCTAGCAAAAAATCCACCTGCACTGTCCTTTAAAGGTTGGTAAATGATGCTATGCAAAGCAATTGCGTTTTCCTGCTTGAATTAACATCTTGGAACCATAAAGCAAATGCATAAATATCACACAGATGGGATACATAATACTCATAAAATGATTAATGTTGTACTGAGACTCCTCACAGACTCATCAATGGGAAGCAGTATCGTCTAAATGCTCTCTTGCTCATTGTTTGAGGTGAAGTTGATGTATGTGCAGGGTCAATAAGTTGTCCTTTCCAAAATAAGTTGCAAGTTACTTTAATATGACTATACTTGGTGGTAGCTTTCTCATAGTATATATTGATTGGAAGCTTTTTCAATTTATGTATACCATTTTTCAGCAAAACCACTTCACTGTTTCTTCCATACATCCATTTATTCCTTTATTTTATTTTCCTACTATGCTGTGAAAATGATATCTGGAGGAGATGACAGGAATTTTTTGTTTTCTTTCACAAAGTGATATAGGAATACTTAAATTATTCTTACTCTTGGATTCAGCTGCAAAAAGGAAATAAAATAATGGAAGAGGGGAAGAAAAAAGAGCTTTAAATTGTTTTAATCATGTTAGTTCATAAAGTTTTGAGGAAAAGTCTCACTTAAAAAAAAAATACATACGTATGTCCTTCTGACAGGTGGAGAAAACTGCCACCTACAGTTAAACAGAGTTGATGGAGCCCTGCTGCAATTCCCATGTGTGAGGTAGAATGGGTCCTGCTGCCCCATGGTCTTCCTGTTGTCTTCTTGTCTTCCTGCCTCAGCTCAGCTGGCTCTCTGGGTCTGGACCGTGCTCCTGTCTTGGCCTCTGCCCCAAACATAGCTCTGCTCCTGCATGCTGTGGCCTGGCCAAAACCAGCTCCAGATCTTTCAGCTGCAGCATGAGTTGAGGTGGCCACAGATTGAGCTCTCTCGCAACCATGGGGAGAATTTCCTCTGGTGTCCTTTGTTACTCAGTGTGCTGCCCTTGCCCCTCTAGCCTCCAGGAGCCAGGCCACTGGCTGTGTCATGGAGCATCAATGCAGACCTTTCAGTGTGGCTGAAAGATAGTCAGAATGAGAGTCAGCCACAGCCCACCCAAGGGCACACTGAATCTCCCTTCATTTAGTGCAGAGGGACGTCATGTTTCCAGCCATGCTACCTCCTGTGCAGGTTCATGCGGGAGAGCTGCCCCCTGAAGGCCTCTCAGCTGAGACAGATGGCAAAAGGAAGGGATTTTCTGCTTGATTGCTTCTTAATTTCCTCTCCATTATTTCAGACCCAATTGTGCAGTTGCCTGTAGAGCCAAGCATGCAGAGCCAGTCCTGTTCAGCTCCTTGGGATATGTTTTGCTTTTCACCTTGAGGGATGATGAGAAAGCACTATGAGAAGTGTCACCCCAAACTCCAGAGTTTTAAAATAACTGAGAGGTTGATCACATTGCTTTTCTATTTCTTTGTTGAATGGGCTGGAGCGTAAATCCAATTTTCTTTTCTTAACCCCTTCTTTATAGCTGCTTCCAAGTGCCATTACATGTGATCTCGTTGGTTATGGACTTGCTCAGTCTTTTGCAGTAGTGTTGTGAAGAAAGTGATTATAAATTTTATACTGCCTGGCAAAGGAAATCATCATGTTCTGCAAATCCAAGGGAGCCTAAAAATGATCGAAGTGTGGATGACCCAGTATCAGCAGGCTTCTGGCACTGATGGTAGAATGAAGAGTCACTATTCAGATCCTGGTTTGCAATTTGCTTATCAACAGTGTAGGTCTTCCTGAGATGTCCAAATTCCTCTCAGGTCTGCAGTTAAAACAGTCTCTGTGATAGTATTTCAATCTGCGGTTGGAATGACTCTAAGCAAGTGAGCAATATAATTATACATGTTGAAAGGTTGTCTCATTCACGGCTTGTGCATTCTTTTACTTTTCTTGCAGTTACTTTTTTATGTCTTTTAAAATTCTCTCTTACCCTTATATTGAGGATAATTGTACATAGTGTGCCAATTAATGTATTAAGTGGATTGAATGAAGCCAGGGCTCTATTCCCAGCTGTACTTTTGTCATACAGTGTGACTTTGAACAAGGGATTTCTCCTTGGTTCCTCTGTATCCCTTCCACCATTTGCCCTTGTGAAGTTCACCTGCAAGTTGTTTGGGAGCTCCACTGCTGCAGTAACTGGGAATACTTTTCAAGGTTCTGGCATATCAGCTCAGCCAGTAGTGCTTTGATATGTGAATATTAGTGTCTTGTTAATTTTCCTTTCATGTTCTGAAAGAAACTTATTTGTTATTCATTCTTTTTTGCTGCAGCCAGTGTGGGATTTGATCAAGGCACTTAGCTGCACAGCACCAACCTGTTTTTTGGCAGTGCTAGTTGTGGTGTGCTGCGTCTTCTCTGTGGAGCTAACTTTGCTCCGCAGAGCAAAAAAGAGATAAATTGCTTAGTTCCCTTAACTGGAACCATTTTCTTGTTTCAAGCATAAGATACTTTTGCAGACAGATTGCTATTGCAAAAATTGTGTAACTAGATTAAAATACATTGACACTTTCTAGTGCACTTCTCTCTGGGACCAGAATTAAGTGAGAATTAAGTCAGTTGAACATATATACATATTACATGTTTAAAACAAACAAGTATCAATCATGTATTCTCTCCTTTTTGAAATCATTCTATTGCTGCAGTGCCTAAATTAAAAATTTCTACAATAAAACCAATGTGTTCTTCCAGAAAGTATGATTTTGAAGAAAGCGTTTTCCTGTAGAATAAATGTGCAATCTTGATTTGCTCCTTAATTCTGTTGTGGTTTCAAGTTGCCTATGGTACCAGATCCATGCAGCACTTAGCACAGAAGGTGAGGCAGTCTCACTCAGGCATTGCTTATCTTCTGCAGCTTTCCTGGGATTGCCACAGGAGTCCAAAGAACAGACAGGACTCATCATGCAGTTTGTGCAGAAGCATTTTGTAGGATCAGAAGTCTTTGTTTCCCGTTTGAATATGATCACATCGTTTGTGTAAATGATTAGCCGAACAGAGCATGATTACTCTGTCACTAGAATGAAGCAACCTCCAGTTCAGTGTTGTTTTCTTTCGTGGTGGGAGCATACCCCTTGATGGTTTGCAGAGTATCTCGATCCATAGTGGAGTGCTATGTAATTGATAGCTTGGGGCTTACAAGAAATATGGTGATAGATTTTAAATGACAATGACTAGAAAGGTCTCTTTAAAATAAAACATTGGATATTTTAGCTGGAAGTTAGTTCAGAGTGGTTTAGGCTCTCAAATGTTGTGCTTTACAGTGTTTTTTTTTTTTTTTTTTTTTTAATTGTGGAGTGCTCAGGCTTCACATGAAAACAAATGGGAGGCTGTGGCTTAAGAAGTGGATTATATTCAGCCATGTAGCTGAATCAGTGAACGTGTGAACTTGGTTACCTGAACTGTTTATTTCCCCTATTATCATTAAGAACCTTTAAACAGGTCCAGTCAAAATGAGGTTATATGAAGGGGTGATTCTGCTTTCAGCAGTGAGACTTGCTCCAGAGGTTGTAAAAAAGATTGTAGCTTTCTCATCTCTTGCAAAACTGAAAGCATTCAAGAAGCAGGCTGAAGACAAACGAACTGCCAGAAAGGTAAATATCAGGATGGAAGGGCAGAACCACAACTGATATAAATCTATTTAAGCTTTATTGATTTCCAGCCTCCCCTCCCTCTAACTGAGGATGTGGACCAATATATTTAACATCCATTAGTGGTGTGTTTAAACAAAACTGAATAAGAGCTCAGAAACATGATTACAGTTTCTAAAATTTCAGACCCCTCAGCACTTTCTTATTTTTATGCATTTGATGCACCTCTGTTTTATTAATGCTCTTCCTGTGGTATTCTAATATATACTTCAGGGTACTGCTGAAGAAGACAACAGCTGTCTTTTCAAAGTATTTAAATGAATCGGAACAGGTGCAGTACTTCACAGTGCTGCATATAACTGCAAACAGCATCCCTGTTGTACTGCTCAAAGGTTCAGATTTCTCAGAAGAATTATGGTATTTGTTAACACTAAAATCATTTTTGTTCTTTGTTAAACTAAAGTTATACTAAAGTTCACGTCTGCACAGCAATGGCTGAGAAGAAAAGTTAGATATCGTTTGTCTCTTTAGGTCAGATAGAAGCACTGAAAAACACTTTTTGTGCCATTACCCAGAATACATATGGAATAGCTGTGATCTTCAACATAGAGTGAATGTTAGTACCAGAACTTTCAACTCTAGTTGAGCTACAGTTTTGAAACTGGCTCTTAATTTTAGCTACCCAATACATGGCTAGGCACCTGACATTCAGGATAGGAAGAGCTGACTGAAAATCAGGTTGTTTTTACATATATTGTACAAATTATGAATTTTGAATTGGCATTATGAATTAACTTAATCAATGAATGGCTTTGCATATGTGGAGTTTGCCATGCACAGCTAGGCATAGCTAAATGGCCAAGTTATGTTTCTTCAAGTTAAACTCCCATGGTTTTCAATCAGCTGTTTTTCTTGCCTCTCTGCATGAGGCTTTGCAGATTGAGATAATCTCTCAGAGGGAAAAAGAAACAAACTGGATATGCCTTTCTAGTGTAAGATGTGGTAAAAGTGAAAAGAGAGCACGAATGAAAAGGAATAGCAAAAACTGACACATTACAGAATGGGGAAAAAAAAAAAGTGTATTTTTGTGGTTGGAAGGGAGATTTAGCTGCAAGGCCATCTGAGGACGAAGGAGCTGTGTGCATAAAACTGTGGAGAAGAGACCATGCACAAAACAAAGAAACCTGGACTACTAAGACAGGTTTGATTTCAGTATAAAAGACCAAGGCTGATGAAGAAACTGAGGTAGTGCACTGAAAGCAAATTTTTTGGTTTTTTATGTTCCTTATATTACGAATGGCAGTGACTGGATTTTCTTACAGTCTCTGCATGCATTTGTGTCAAGTATTATGTTCCTCCAAACACAAGTACTGTAAAAACTTAGCCTGCCAGCAGATCTGCATGTTTGAGAAAAACAAACAAACGAACATGCTTAAATAACAGAGTGGACCTCGGGATCAACAGAGGTCCTAGAGATTCTGAAAGATGGGATTTCAGGTACACTTTTCAAGAAATGTTCATGCTTGTAAAGTGAGCCAGAGCATTCAAGGAATTCTCTGTAGGAATATCAAGGAGGGACAGACCCAAACTTCAACTGTAGGATGTGCATTCAACTGTATAACCTATCAGAAGTTATACTGGAGTACTCAAATTTGAGTAAACAGGGCAAGAACTGTCAGATTTTATGCAGGGATTGCCTTTTAAAGTTGCCTTTTGCATTTAATTACTGATTTATAGTTCTCTAAGTCATGAGTTATTCAGACATTTTTCAATTGAATGTCACTAGAATCCCCTTGAAATTCTGATTCTAAAATGCATAGAAATTCTGAAGGAAACACCTGGCAAATGCTCTGCTTTTTGTTGACTGTGAAGCTGAGCAATACAATTCACACAAGCAGAGGTCCATTAGTTACCCAGGTTTCTTTAGAGGCTCACTGCAGGTTTGAGTGTAATTTAATAGCAGGTTCATTGTGTCCATTATGCAAGTACTTTTCTTCGTGTGTATTTGTTTACATGATTAATATGGAATTAATCACTTAAAGTTAATTTGTGAAACTTAAAATATTAAAATCATCTAATTACTGTAAGCATTTTTTTTCAATGTCATCAGTTCTCAAGTTGTCTCTCTGGTGGACAACAGGTTGACCATGAGCCAGCAGTGTGCCCTTGTGGCCAGGAAGACCAATGGTATCCTGGGGTGCATTAAGAATAATGTGGCCAGCAGATCAAGGGAGGTGATCTTCCTCTTCTACTCTCCCTTGGTGAGGCTACATCTGGAATACTGTGTCCTGTTTTGAGCTCACGAGTTCAAAGACAGGGATCTCCTAGAATAAGTCTAGCAGAGGGCAACAAAGATGGTTAGGAGCCTGGAGCATCTCTCATACGGGAAAAAGCTGAGAGACCTGGGACTGCTTAGCCTGGAGTAGAGAAGGTTGAGGGAGAGCTTGTCACTATTTATAAATGTCTTAAGTGTGGGAGTCAAGTTGATGGGGGGCAGACTCTTTTCGGTGGTGAGCAATAGTAGAACAAGGGGTTATGTGCAGAAACAGGAATACAGGAAGTTCCATACAAACATGAGGAAGAATTTCTTTGTCAGAGTGATGAGTGCTGGAACGCGCTGCCCAGAGAGGCTGTGAAGTCTTCTACTCTGTAGATATTCAAGACCTACCTGGATGCTTTCCTGTGTAACCTGTTGTAGGGAACTACTTAAGCAAAGGAGGTTGGACATGATGATTTCTAGAGGTCTCTTCCAACTCCTACAGTTCTGTGATTCCATGATTCTTTGATTATGGGCATACAAACCATATGTAGCAAACCATGGCTTTCTACAAAACAATATCTTAAAACAAGGGACATCTGTGCTGAGTCTCATGTATCTTTACCTTAAAAGTATGTCACAGACTAAGCAGTGCTACTCCCAGTGCCTGCTATGTTATTAATGTTGCTCTAATTAGGCCAATCAGTTTTAATTAGTATACTGTCATGTAACAATCTCATAAAATACTTTGTGTAAGAAAATTGATCTGGCTCTAATGCTAATTAGTTTGCTAGACTCCCTACCCCATAAATGGGAATTGATTGCTTCCCTTCAACCCCTTCTTCCTTTTTCAGCAATTCTCCCATAAACTCTGTAATTCTCTTCCTGTTTCTTTCATGTATTTTCTTTTTAGTGTCCCTGTGTCTCTCTCAATTATTCTTCCTATTATTCCATCTCTAGTGCAACCTGAAAAGAACAGGGTTTTATCACTTGTCAGAGTGAGCTTTCCTCAGTTAATTTTTCCCTCTCAGGAATTTGCTAGATCAGAGACCATAAGCCTGTGTGCTGTCTCAGAGTGAGAGCTGACAGGGTTAGGCCCAGGTCAGCCTGCGTGTAAATCAAAGCTAGTGATGAGCTAAGACTGTGGATGGAATTGCAGATTTATCAAGACAGTAACATTAACATTACAAAAGAAGTACTTCATTGTCTTTCACTTGAGATTTATTTACTAGTAGTAATTTGCACAAGGGTGAAATCATAAGGTTAATAAGCGGATGAGCAAACAACAGTAAAATCAAATACTCTTTGCTACTCTTTAAAGCTAGGATTAATTTTGTTAATTGTGAATAATACTGCCTAAAAGTCTAAAAATTCTGGTTCTGTAAAGTTATAGATCAGTAAAGTTCAGTTATCTGTCTGGCCTTTAATATAAGCCAAATTAGCAGTCAAAATCTTGCATCAGTTTTGTGTTCTGTTTCCCAATAACTGTAGACATCACCTTTTTGGATGTTTATAGGTGGAGGAAAAAAGGAACAATGAAATGAAAGTATATATAAAAAAATAATAAACTTTTTCCTTTAAATTATTTTGATATGTTGGTTAAAACTGGCTTAGAATTACATTCCAAAGTATACCAGAGTGTGATTGGTATTAATGGGTCTAATAACAATGTGAACAGTCTGATGTGCTGTACTGGTGTTTCAAAGGCATATTTATGCCTAAGTATCTCCAGGCTCCTCTTTTGATATCAGGTGGCTCCACTGCAAGACTGATATTTCAGATTTAATGTTGAAGTCTGAAAATTAAACACACATGGGGCCGGAAAGGATATCTCTGTGGAGTCCAGGGCAGCACATGAAGATCTTAGTTACTTTTGCTGAAGGGGTGATTTTCTTGCTGTTACTGCCTGCAAAGGCAGTTGTTTAAACATGGCTAGGTGGTTATATGATATTTGTGTGCAGATAAGTTTGTTTCAGAAGGATCTTTTTGGTGCATTAGACACATGCACATATGAGCCATGCCTTTCGCTGTCCATGTGTTTCTGCTTTTGCAGTACAGACCGTGAGAATGAAGCAGGAGAAGAGTGTCTGATTATTGAGTGATCAGTCATTGTCCGTTTTTGCTTACAGTGACATTTGTCATGTCCAAAGGTGAAGTTTTCCATTTACTTCTTAATGAAATAAAAATCTAACGATGATATAAGTTGATGAATGTGTGTGTGTCAGAGAAATACACTGAGAGGCATTATGTATAATGTCAGATTAAATTAGTAAATTGCAGAAAAATATAGGAAACACTTTCTTGGTCTTCAACTAATTTTTTGTTCATTAGAAGCTTTTTTTAACATCTAGCTTGTAGCTACTTAGAAATATTGAGGATTCATGTAGCTCTTTGACAGTAGTACAGCCATTCTGGGTTTTTTTGAGTCCATGTATGTGCCTTTTTTGAGTCCATGAATGTGCCTTTCATCACTTAGATTCATGAAAGATTTGTAGTCATTTTGAGAGGAAAAGATCCTAATTCACTTTTCCTCCTCGTTATATGGTTTCTTTAGGCTCTTTGCTTTACTGTACTAGCAGAATATTGCAAATGATATCGGAGATAGTTTTTAAGGTGTGTGTTCACTGATAACGGAAAATAAAGGGGTTATTTGAATGTGATTAAATTCCTGTAATCCGTAACAACGGACTTGGCCATAGCAGTGTCTCCCTAATAATTGTTCTTTCATTAGCATCACATTTATTTTCAAGGTCCAGCAAAAAGTGTTGAAGAAAAACCCTTTTCATGAAGTGTCTAAGTTAGTTGTTACCAAGCGGATTTGATTACATCAAGAACTTGTTTTCCCCTTGTATGGGAACTGCTGAGTCACGGTCTGAACCTCTGATTGATCTGAACCTGAGGCGAGCCATGAGTCAGCCAGAGGAGCACAGGTGAAGGCAATTCTCCTGTGCTGCTGGAAGGGGTGGAGCCTGGCTGCACCTCTTCTAGACCCATTTAACAGCTGACTACCAGGGGGAAAGAATCTCTTTTGGAGATCCCTCCTTTGGAGTTTTACAGTGAGCCTAGGACGAGGGTAAGCACTCTATCTATTTTCTTTTTGGTATAATAGCCTGCTTAGCCAAAACTCTCTTGTTTATTTCATAATTATGACATCTGCATATTCATTTATTATACACCCCTTCATCAGGATTCCTGCAGGATCTGTAGGCTGGTTATCAATTCTCACCATATTTCCCCTCTAGATATTCAAGTATCTTTAAGATCTATGCTGAATATACTGTTCTTGTTAGCTTCTAAATTATGAGATGACACTAATGACAGGAAGTATCATGTCTCTGGTCTTAAAAGAGCAGAAACATACTGAGAAGTTCCTTATTCCTTGCTGAGTGTAATGAAAGCTTCCCATGCTCCGTTTATCCAGCAGAAGTTTGACCTGCTGAAAGACACATACACATAAAGAAAACCTGTTAGCAGTTTCTGACAGCTAATTTTAACCCAGACTCTATTTTGACATGAGTTAAACCTTGGTGTCTTAAAAATACATATTTTTATACCTTTGAAAAATTGTTTTCATTTAAGTCACCTCTGCTTGTTGTAGACCTTAGACCATCACATCACAGATGTACAGATGACAGTAGTCTCTCAGCCAGGTGCCAGTTAAGATGATAGCATGTCACTTCTCTGCAGTTTCCTCTGCTTTGACTGCTGACTGCTTCCCCTCCCAAATCCTGCTGCAGCGGGTACTGCTTCATACTCCCCACCACCACTTTGTTTCGTCCCAGAGATAGTTCAGTGGTGGGATATACTACCAAGAAATGTCAGACTTTGCCAACTATTGCTAAATGTAACTCTCAGCGGTGTGGGAAAAAAAAGTGTTGAACTTGAATACCACATGCATGGTAACTGTCAGCAAGTTTTGATTTTGACTACGTGATATCATTAAAAATATTTTCTGTTCTGTGAAGTACGAGGCTTGATGAAATATTTGCTCAAAGAGTTTAAGTTTCCTCAAATGAAAGGAGATGTATTATGAATAATAACAGTATAATTTGGTTACATGAACCTCAGAAATTCACCATTGGTCAGGAGTTAAAAATGGACTTTGAAAGTATTTTCCTCACGGCCTGCACTGAGATCATAGGCATCACCAGAGCATGCCTGGGCTGCATAGAAACTATGATAAGTACGTGGTCTCTGTAGCTGGCATGTGATTCCTTATTTGGGTTTACCCAGGCTGACCTTTGGCATCTTCTGAATAATGATCTGGAACCCTGCTTACAGGTTATAGGCCAGCCTCCCGTCAAGGGGAAAGGATATCATTCTTTTCCTGGCCCTGTACTCATGTTATCTTTTTTATATTCTCTTCTTTAGATCATCCTCTAATTTTTGTAGTGAAACTGTTTCCACAGATGCACCCATGAGGCCCATGTAGTGTAGGAGCAAAGCCATAGATTAGTGTAATTTTTCATGCTAATTAAAAAGAGCAAAAAGAGCTAAGGTGGAAAGTACTAAAAAAAAAAAAAAAAAAAAAAAGTAGCCGCCTGCCTACAGATGCAAAATATATACACACACACATAAAATATCTGTATATACTAACCCTTTTCTTTTTAAGGAAAGAAAACTAGAGCAGAGGAAAAATTCTTTTTTTAAATAGTAAAATATTGTGCTATCCTGAATTTTATGGTGCTCAGAGCTTGTGATGTGTTTGTTACTGCTTAAATATTTTAAGCTGCAGAATAGTTTGATTTTTTTTTTTTTTTCACAAATATTTGAAAATGTCTTATGGCAAAACATACTGGATTCTCAGCTTGAGTGTTGTACACTTCTGTTGTGGTGTTTTGCTTTTTCTTTTTTTTCCCAAAATACCTAGTTCACTTATGACCCTTTTAAATAAGGAATGAGCAAATGATGAAGTGAAATGGAGAGCATATTGATCCAGAGCATTTTTGCCCCAAAAGCCTCAGAATAATGAGGAGGGGAAAAAAAAAGAGGGAGTGAGAGAACCACGACTCAGGCTAATGCTCAGCAGTGTTGATGCTGTGACAAAGATATGCTGACTGACTCTTTGAATACAGATGTTAGGCTGAGGAGGATACTAAATTCTGTTAGTTTGAAAATAACTTGTGAGTATCATGTGTCTGAAGCCCTTTTTAGCTCCAGATTGTCTGCTGATAGTATTTTCTATATATACCCTCAATATCTCTCTGATCTCTGTATCTGATGGATATAAGAAAAATTTTACTGCTAGCTAGTAAAAAAATGCTGTATCTCCTGACTGCAATATCAATAAGGGGTTATATTTAGAGTTATGATACAGCTGTGAACTGTGACTCTATTGAAATGTAAAAAACTTCTACAGAATTGCAAACAAAAGAACAGCTGAGTGAAAATTAATTTGACTATTATGGTGTCTGGTCTGGTCATTCTTGATATCATAGCTCTACAATTTGGGAGATGTTTATAAGCTTTGAGTTCAAACAGTGAAAAAGAGCAGACCAATCCCATATCTGAGTATCCACTGATCTTGGAATACATAAGTGCTGGGGGAGAAGGGGCAGAGGGTCCTCTGTGTAGTAGGATTAACACTGCCTGCGATCCATCCACTATCTGTGCTCAGATTGTACCTTGGAATGGGATGCAAATGCCAATGTTGTAGAAAGAAACAATGGGAGACAAAGGAGAACAGTCCTAAAAGCAGCATCTGAACAAATGGGTATAATGTAACTACTTCATTTAGGAGAGAAATATGCTTTTGTTTCTCCAACTGCAGGAGGGAGAGTGTTCCTCAAAAATGGAGGAGAATGGCTTATAAAAGAAAGGGGTAAATGGGATTCAGTTGCTGCTTTGGAAAGTGCAAAATGATTGTATTGTTACATCGGTAGGGAGACCAGGGAGCAAACTCATTGCTCTGCTTTGTTGCTGATTTTATTTCATCCTTTCTTCAATAAGAACAAATTGCTGTTAGGAGTAATATCAGTATTTGCTCTAGGTGGTATATAAAACGTCTCTACTTTTCTCAGTTTTTATTCCAGTTGAGCTGGTTTAGTGGTACTGATAAAAGGCCTTGACAAAAGGAAATAGGAAACTGTGGGGACAGGCTGAGACCATGTCTAGCTGGGAATTGACCTCCAGGCTCCAGGGCAGTTGTTCAGTGCAGGTGGTATTTCCCATGTGAAATCACCTGCTGTGGAGCAAGGATCTAAGAGATGTTCTGTAGCATCCAGTTTATTCCTTCATCTCTTTTCTTGGTTTCACAGAGAAGGAGAAATCTGTATTTAGTGAGTATAGGTACTGACTTAACAAGAGGGAGAATCTTAGGTTGTAATTCTGTGCTGCAGCAATTTTTTTTCTGTAGTTTTGGTATTGTCTCCCTCCCTTAGCTGCATATTCTGGTCTCTAGGATGCAGCATGATCTCTGTCAGTCAGATTAGCTTCCTGTGGGCTGTTGATTTTTAAAAAAAAAAAAAATCCTGCCTAAGAATTGTTTTTTTTCAGCATGGGTCATTTAATTAATGATTTAAAACAGGTTGTAGCAGAACAACTCAAGGAGTAATTCAGTGCTGAATAGGTCCCAGAATGAGTAGCAAGTACAAATTAGTCTTAATTAGTCTTAAGCCTAAATTAGCCTTAGTCTTACTACCATAGTTCCTGTATCATGAAACTTCAGTCAAGGGTCATGTTTCAGATCAGCCAAAAAAGGTTGATATAAAAATTAGGGTTAGTGTAGGTGATTGCATTGCTTCATAAAGACACAAAACTGCTTGAAGAGGTACTTTGGAAATGATCGTTGTCACAAAGTGACACTACCAAGATACTCCAGGTTGCTTGAGTCACCTGCAGTTTAACTTGAGCAGACCCAACTGACAGATACTCTTGATAGATAACTGGCAGTGAGGAGCTTTTTTTTTTCTTTTTTCTCTGCAGTGTGTGGTGCCATTAAATCAGAGTTTTATGATAGTGACAGAGGAACATGAGGAACAGGTCACTGGTAGTTTCTGTGGCTTTACCATGAGTTCAACTAAGATGACTCCACTGAGTCCTGCAAGAGCAATGTCCTCCATAAACACTGTGCTTATGCAATGTAAGGAAAGACAGCAGTTTTCCAGGAGTGGCTCATTGCATCTCTGCCGAACAACTTTCTCTTACTATATTCTAAATTCTCTCCGTGTCCCTAATGAGACAAAGAAAGTGAATGGGGTAGCATTTTTTTCTCTATGCCTGCATAATTTACTCTCATTCAGAATGCTCTTTTTGTATTCCTATCCTCTTCATTGTTGCCATTCTGGATTTATTCAGTTCAGTCTATTATTTAATCAGGTACACTCATCCTTAGAGATTTTTATTTTTATACCAAGATAGCCTCACTCACATTGTAATCAAATCTGCACTGAATTTGTCATTTGTAGAATGTTAAAAGCAAAGATGACTGTGATCTATCTCTCTCTCTGTATACTAACATTTTAGTAGAAATTCAGGTTTCAGTATTGCCTTTAGTTAGGACATGGAAGCATAACATAGCTGAATTCTTATGTGTTTGTATTTTACAATAGGGAAAAAAAATAACAAAAGTTCCATGTATATTGTGCAACTCTCTCCCAGTAAACCTCGTGCAAATAAATTATAACGTTTCTATGCTGGCCTTCTGACTGCCATTTGCCCAGAAAATGATAAATACCCAGAATACTGGCAATAAAATGTCAAAGTTATGAAGGACATTACTATTATGAAAACATGCATTTGGAAGAGTAGAATAAATTATCTCCTCGTGGTAATAAGTGGAAAAAGAGGCTGCATCTATTAGTATGTTAAAGTAACATCTTTGTCTTAATATCACGAGAAAATCTGTTTTTTGTTTTCTTTTTCTGCCTTCTAGTAAGACAGAACATTAAAAGCAATTCTGTTTTCAGAGAGGGAAATTATTATCAGTCTTCTACCATTTTCACTTAGTCAGTGCTAGAATGTGAGATGTGTACAAAATCACATTCATGTATGTATATACATGCATATGGCATATATATGTAGAGAGAGAAAAAAAGAGAGCCTGGTCTAGAACTGATGTAACTCGGAGGCTACCATTATCTTCAACTGCATAAAGGCATAGATTCCTTTGAACATAGCCTTACAACTTTTCTAACATTTAAATAATGTCACCACTTCAGTGCTTTTGTATATGGATGTTATTAAATTCAGTATTGTATACTTCATGGTTGTCCTCTCTCTTTGTCTTTGGTGGTAAGCCCCTTGCTGAATTGCAAGTATATGTCCTCATGTACAGTCCTTGGCAGGCAATCTTGTAAAGATGTATCTGAAAGGTCTGCTTGAGAAGGCGCCCTATGGAAATGCTCAGTATTTAGGGCCAGAGAGAATGAAACCTAAGTCAGGTAGATGGCTTCAGTTTTCACAATGAACTTGATGTACATGAACATCCAAGCATAACTTACATCCATTCTCAGCTTCATTGCAGGGGCAGCAGAGAGTGGTTTGAGCCCTTTGGTTGCAGACCAATTGAGGATATGGAACTCAGCAAATTGCAAAAAACCCATCAGTTTTATATACATCAACCCTCTCGTGCTTGAGCAAAAGCTTAAACATCCCCTAAACAACTTGACAGTATTTAGTAGCTGCTTTCCCTCATATGAGTGAGGAGCCCCATTATTAAAAAATTTGCTTTGCTTTATTTCTGTCTTTGTTTCTTTCTCTAGCTTTAGATTTATGAGCCATTGTAAGCTTTTCTGACTGCTTCTGAAAAGGATTCATGTCTGCTTGTGTTCATGGCATTCAACAAATCATTCATTTCACAATGTTCATTTTTTTTTTTTCCGCTAACTAGTATTCATTTTTTTTAGAGCATCTCTCACAGTTCTTTGGAGTTATTTGTAGGATTTTGGACATCATTTTCAAACAAAGGGAAATTATTTGTTCTGGAATGTAGGTTCAATCAGTTCTAGTTCTGTTCTTTGTCACTGCAGAATTAAAAGCTGTGAAAGCCACTGCATGGTGAATTGAAGGCCAGTTCTCAGGCTCTATTTTTTGGAATAGTTGATCTTTGACTTGAGGAAGGAGGATGGGCCAACTGACCTAGTGATGTCCCATACAGGTCTATTGTCTATGATTCTGTAATTAGGTGAATTTTCATGTAGAAAAAATACATTTTATTTGTATGTCTGATGCTTGGGATTCAGCAATGCTTTGTTTGTTTGGAATTATTTGCAGTTTAGCCAAATGACTTGCATTTTGTTTTATGGTGAAGCTCCTGTTTTGAATGGAGGCTCTCGATGTGAGGCAGTGGGGTTTCAGCAGTGCCAAATGGTGAGCATAGTGACAAATGGTTGCATGTAAAACATCACTTAGGTAGAAAAAAATCTGCACTTTTTTTTTTCTTATAGAAATCACAGCAAGTCTTCAGCTCTTCCCTTGGGCACATCTGTCTACATCTGGGAAGACCATAGCCTTTCTTGAGTCAATCTGTTACCTTAAATGGGAGATGGGAGACCCCTGGAGAGATAAACATCTTAGACTCCTACCTATTTAGTATTCCTTCTTATCTTAAATTTAATAGCCAGACAAAATTACCTTGTGTTTTCTTTGAAACAGGCTCATGATAATTTTTCTCTTCAGTCTCTTGGGTGTGGCTTGATTGCTGAGCTTGGTGTGTTCTTTAGGAAAATGGCATCTATGGCAGAAGATAAAAGAGCAGTCTCCTGCCCTTGTCAATGGCCCATGCCAAATGCCTGGGGAAAGATGCAGAAAACAAATTGTCTTTCCCTTGACATCTCTCTTCATTTTCAGCAAGCAGCAGAAATTAATGTTTCATCTCAATTTTCAGCAACTTACAGTGAAAGTCAGAGCCAATGTTCATGTTGTTTTCATCTTTATGATGTTATTTCCGAAAAACCCTTTAAGACATTTGGCTTTGTGATTTCTAGTTGGGATGCCTATGGGTGTTAGTTTGGCAGTGTAAGTGCCAGAAGTTTGGAATAACAAAATCTATCTCAACTCCCAACAGCATTAGCTTATATTTTGTTATATGCCCCTCAGATTTGTTCTTGGGGGGGATCTTTTTTAAAAAAGTTTCTTGATTGATTCTCCACATCCTGATAAGGAAATATGGCTACAAGATGTAGTGGCTTGTGGTAGCAATGGAGGATGGTTGGACTAGATGATCTTGTAGGTCCTTTCCAAGCTTGTGATTCTATATTCTGTGAAATTTCTTGATGCTGATCTGGTACCTTCTCTGGTTTTAATTTAATGCAATCCTCATTGCAACTCTTTCCTTTTCCTATACTTACTGGTAAACAGGTATCATGTCCCAGCAGGGGTTGTCAAACTAATTCAATATATTTTCAGTTTTCTCTAAAACCATCAAAAATCAAATTTTTGACTCTTTTTAGTTGCACATTGTGAATCTGTTCAATCATCCATTTTAGGTCTCTGGTGTAGAAGGATCCAGAATTCAATGCAACATCTTACACCTCAGTTCACAGCTGTCCCTTAGGGATCCCTGTAGTACTGTGCATTCATAAACAGATCTGCAGAGCTCAGTACTTATCCAAAGGGTGCAGATGTCTTCCTGGGCATCTGAATGGTGTGCAGTATCTCCTGACACCTTTCTTTCTTTTAATGACTGATAATTGTAAACTTATTCTAAAATTGTTCTCTCCCAGATCCCCTTTTATTCTCTTCTTTCAAACAAAGCCACCTTATTCTTGCGCTGTATACTTTCCTTTTGTTTCAAATCTGCCTTTAAAAAATGCCATTCTTTCAGAATGTAGTGCTTTTTCTTTGCACACTATATCTTATTTCTCAGCTACAAATATGCACTGGTTTTCAGTATCACCTGGAAATGTAATTAATGGGATTAATGAATTGCACTTTTCTACATCCTTCAAATGACATTCTGAAACTGTTTCTGCAGGGAGAGTCAGTGAATATATTCTTGCAACTAGATATCCTATTGTTTAGTAGTTAATTTTCACTAACAGTTCTTAAGGCAATTCTTAGTTTGAGGCTTCGGTTTGTTTGAAATAACCTTTTACTAAAGGATTTGTGACACCAGTGAGGGAAAGAATAATCATTTCCTTTTCACCTCTATTCCAGCTAATTTTACCATTCCCTCCTCTGAGTCCTCCTTTTTCTGTGTTCAGATGAACTTCTCCCTCAGGTCTTCAAAACCATCCCTGGCTTACTTCCCGCATCTCTGATCTGTGCAGCACTTGCCACATGCCTCTGTAGCCCACTGTAAAACAAAAGACTGAGATGAAGAAAAGGAGTAGCTGCCTAAGATGTGGCAGCTCCAAGTTCTGCTATTTCTGTGGGAACAATGACCTTGGGAAGGCTGCTTGTTTTTTTTTTTTATCTGGTTCTGAATGTCACAGCTGGGTGATGGTACCAAATGAGCCAGTAAGGTGTTTTCCTTTCTGTGAGACTTCACAAGCTCTATTAATCCCACTTTTAGAGGCAGGAATTTATAAATCTTCCAGGCCATATGTTAAGCTTACAGCCTCATTTGTTATCACTCACAACAGGTCTATTTAATATTCTGTTACTATATATATGTATGTACGCACATATGTGAAAACTGCTATTGCTGGAAAGATGAGATAGTATTAATGCCAATAGTACTTTGCTTCATTTTAATGGGAGATCACTAGCTACTATGCAGTGACCAAATACGTGAGTGAATTTGCTCTTACAGTCATGGTTTCATGAAGTATAGAATAGAAACTTTCCTCAGCATGCATGTTTACCAGCAGGAAATTTGTTTGGTTTGATGGCCATTGTTGTTAAGAAGAACCTGCTCTAGAATTGAACATCAGCCCTAGAATCTAGAAAAGGCATCTGAGCCCTGTAAAAACTCTAGATCCCTCTATAGGGTCTAGGTAGGCACTACTGGAAATCAAATCTGGAACCAGTCAACAACCAGAGCAGGGAAGCTCTAGAATTTGATCTAGTCTCTCTGGACAGTCTTTCTGGAAATGTGGCCCAGTTGTAGTGTCACTTGGTAAAAGAAACTGCAAAGATTTTTTCACATTTCATAGCATGAAACTCAGCAGAGATAGTCTTCTGAAGCTCCTAAATAAAGAGGGCAACTAGGAAGAATGCCCTCCTTACTTGCTACCTGCTCAGGTCTTCCTTGAAGAGCATTCACTTGTCTTTGTGTGCTGCTGGGCTCCTCCTGTTTCATATGTCAGTAACTACTTCCAGCTAAGGCAGAAGACCCACTACCAACTCAGTGAAATAAATGCAGAAATTAGTAATGATCACATTTTTGGTGCTTCTGTTGAGTGTTATGACAAAACAGATCCAGTTACTATCAGTTTGAATACTTGACTTTTTGAAGTCTTGTCTTTTTAGAGTTTGAACTAATGCATTTCTCCCTATACTTCTGTCACTCTGTATTCCAACTACCTGTTTTCTGAAATGTGACAAAGACCAAAACTCTCCTTAGTACTGCTTCTTGATTAAAAAAAAAATATTTACGTAGTTCCTTTCATTCTAACAAAGCATCAGAGTTTTTTAACCTTTAAAAAAAATTAAGCTTATGCCATAATTAAAGAACTGTACTGCCTTTCTGTGCAGCTATTGCACTAATATTTGTAATGTTTCCTGATCTGTTACTGAATCACTTTTCATAAATGCAACTCTGAAGTGGGCCATTACACTGCTTCTTTTAATTGCATTTTATTTACTTTTCTACAGAATTATCACACTTATGAGTAATGTAATACTTACAAGCTAAATTTTATTAAGATCAAAGCACTAACTGCAGTGCTTGTTCTATGCCTTCACTTCTATGACAGTTATAGCCTTTAGGTTAAGCATGTTTTCCAAGTGCATTTTCTGCCCCAAAAATGTGTATTGACCTTATTGGTAGGTTTGCAGTTTTGTGATATATCTGTACCTGTTTGTAGAGAAGGAAGACAATTGTATTTGCTATTAGCGTAGAGCAAAGACCAGACGAGGTGACTTAAAAAGCAACTGTGGGAAAGTATCCTATTTTATTACACAGCCTTAAAACCTACTTGTGCTGTATGCAGTACATAGAATTCACAGACGTGAGTGGTCCCTTGGAAGCAGTGATACTACTTAAGGTAGAAAGATCTAGAGCAACCAGAAAATGATACAAAATTGGATAGCTGGCACACTGATAAAATGAGATGGAGCAAAAATCAATGGTCTTTTGCCTGTGCTATAGTACTGAGTATTTTAAGTGACTCTGTTTTTTTTCTTCAGGTTAGGGTGATGACATGTGAATAAAGGTAAATAAAGCTCAACTGCTTAAGGCATTTCCTGTTCCCTAGCTATTGATCATGTGTTTGATGTAGTTGTCCTTTCCTGAAGAAGTAGCTATTTAAAGGAAATGGTGGATTTGACTGCCAGAATTAATTCTGGTGTTTGAAAGTCAGTTTTTTGGGTTATATGTGCACCAATGGATACTCGAGAGCCTGTGGACATATAAAAAAAAAAAAAAGTAATTGTGGACATGCTGAAAAAGAAGTCATTGAATGACAGATTGGGAGCAATGACACTGTGTACAAGCAGACAATAAGAAAAATGTCTAGTTATAGGAATTATGAATGAGAATAGCTTTTTGACTTGGGAACAATATGAGCTGATAAAGCAGCACAGAAATAAATGGTGAGAAATGAAGGGTTTGAGCTTGCACTTGCTTATAGTTGTCTTCAGCAAACATTCTTTGGTGCTTAATCCCAAAGGATAAAATAATAAACAAGGAAAATCTAAACCAAGGCAGCCATGGATCCATTATGGACAGTAAGCTACCTGGAAAAGGAAACAAACAAACAAAACAAAAAACAACAACAACAACAAAAGGTACTGGAGAGGTTTCATGTCTTGACTGCCAAGAGAGAAACAGAACTAGCTCTACTGTTAGTACAGCAGAAAATATTTTCATTGTGCATAGAGAAAATGAAGCTAACAGAGACACAGGCCCATTAGATAGAAGGGAGAGCTGCCAGAACTGTGAAAGAAGGTAACTATTTGGCTGAGATGCATATTTTCTTTTGATTATCACTGAAAAACATACTCTGACTGACGTGGAACGTAAGTCCTTTCTGTGAAGACATTAACACGACATTTGCTGGAAAACTTAGAGGGCTGAATGGTATCCATGCTTACCAGATGTGTTGCAAAGAGAGCAATGCCATCTCTTTTACATAAACAGCCCAGTGCCTGGTTTGCTTCTAATAAGGGAAATAGTATGTCTTTGAGCGGTACCAAACCAGATTTCACAAGCCCTTGACAAACTGAACATTGCTTGAAACCATGCATATATCTTCTGGCTGCTGTTCCTCCTGCCTGTTTTTCTTGTGTTCATTGAAGACCTGCTTGGAAACTTCTTGCCACTGATCACAGCTAGCACTTTCCAGTTCCTTGTTTGTTGCTGTAGCAGGCTGAGCATTTGAACTTTTGCTGTGAGGCTTTCGTATTACTGCAGTTCAGCTGGAAGAGCCACAGCTCCAGCAGACCCACATATTTGAAGCTCTTAGAAGATATTTTATTGCTGTTGTACTTATTTATAAGTATGAATGTAAAGCAGCAGGTGACCTGCTGGCTGCAATGATATACTGCTTTGCTCATCACGTCACCAGGGACAGGACATTTTCCTTAGTGTGATATCACTGGAAAGGAGTGGGTTGTCCCTTGTTCAGTGGCTGTGAGGACAAGTTTTATCTGACTTTCCTTCTTTATGTATTTGGCAACAGAGCCCTTTAGAAGAAAGAAATCTTGGGGAGAAAGGAGGTGGGGGGAGGAAGGAAGAGAAAAAGCAAAGTACAAAAGCTTTACTGTATAAGTGTGAAAGACATTTAGCATGTAGCTCTTGTTAAAGGCCTGGCTCTGGTTGCTCTGTACAGCAAAAAATCTCTTCCACCATCATCCACTGAGAGCTTGGATTTATTGGGAAGCTGCCTGCTTCGCTTCTGTAGCAGGGGTTGTGTTTATTGTTTCTCTAAAGTGAGGCTTTCTGGTGACACGATGCAGCAGCAACCAATTGTTTGGCCCTCTGGGACTAGGGGAGATCCATAGTGATGCAGACACCTTTCCTCAGCTATCCTGTCTCTTTGATGCAAACCAGCATCAACTCTTAACTGCAGATTCAATTTGACGTGGGTGAATGATAGATCAGTTGAAGGCAGAAGGCAGAATAGACCAGAAAGAGTCACCTGGGCCAAATGCAAGGCTAAAGAATACCTGACTTGCTGAACTATCAGCAGTACTCACTTTTTTTTCAGGGTGTAGTTCTGGGTTTTCCAATCCTTTTATTCTGAGAAGATTTAATAGAATAACTATCTTGGTTGAAAGGTTTTTATTTTTGAAACTGGTTCAGTAAAAGCTCTAAGGTTGCTGCAGTTGAACAATGTAAAATGCATGTTGTATTATAATAGATAATTTCAGTTTTTTCATCAGAGAAGGAAGAGTACTTCTTTTTCTGATGGCTTTGTTAAAAGTAACTTCCTCTCATCTTCCTAAGAGCAATACTTTGTGCTAAATTAGAAACCCTATTAATGTATCAGCTGCATTAGAAAACAAACTAAAACACCTAGATAATTGATTGTTCTGTGGGGGCATCTCCTTGCAGGCTGAGCAGCTCCTATAACTCATCCTGATGACAGATTTCATTGACTTTATTTAGCAAATATTAAATGATTTCACCACGAACTTTGCCAAGCAGTACACCAGTCTGACCTGCTAATAACGTCTATCTGAATTTAAATGTAGGCATGAAACCAAAGAAGCTGTAAAAATGCCACAGAGATGCTGCCAAAACAGTAGCCTTTGCATAATTACATCTGTGCTAGGCCTTTGTCATATAAAAAATGTGGAGCGCATATGCTCGAAGTGTAGGAAGCAATGTGAATAATCACAACCTTATCCTGTAAGGTGATGAGAGCACGAAAGTCTAACAGAAGCTCAGCCTTCATGTGAGTGCAGTGTAGGTGAGGCTCACTGTAACAGCCCTATTGTCTGCACTGCCTTCCTTTGTGCTGAGCACAAAGGCAATTCAGTCATTTAGGCTGCTAATGTACACCAGAAGAGAGAGGGGGTAACAGCATAATCTGTTAAGGTGCTGGTTTGGCAGACAGTGGGTTATGTTTTCATCTGAAGGCTGCCAAATCCTGGCTGAGCCCAAGTTTCAGGCTATGGACTGCCACTGGCAGCAAACAAGGATTCCTGTGAAGAGGAATCTGCAATGGGTCAAATACTGTGCCAAGAGCATCTCTTTTATGTCCATCATTAAAAAGCTTTTGTGTGCTATGAGATAAATATTGAAAAGAATATAACCATGTTTAACTCATAACTTACTATTTCAAATACTTGTCCCTCCCAGTTCCCCAGAGAAACAAAACTCTAAACCCCAAAACTTGGGGAACTTCTCCCTGCCATGCTAAGGCAAGACTGCATAAGGCACTGAAATAATACAGACATGCCTGGCTGGAAATGGGCCACTTTCTTGGACAGGAGAGGATGAGCAAGGGAGGAAAATGAGACAGTCCCATAGAATTGTTCCACTGTTTGAGAAGCTGATCTAGATATATATGATATGATTTTAAAACCTATCTTGCAACATTTCCTTGATAATTTATTCAAGAAGTTGGATGCCATTCTTGATGGCTACTATTTTTGCATTGACTGTATTCTGTAGTGTTTTTGCATGTCTATTAAGAGACTCAGCATTGGTCCAACCAGAGTCTTATCTTAAACAGATTTACACAGCTTTTACTTGGGTATTGTGGTCTGTTATTCTATAAAATAGACACCATGCAAAACTGAGTAGCAGAGCTAATCACCTGGGTCAGTTACACAGTCCAATGGTAAGAACTGGGAATGGTTAATTTTTTTTAAGAATGTTACAAACATTGTCCAAGATCTCATTTACAAACATTTTGTTTAACATAATTATTTACGAGTGAAAGACAATGTTGTACATTATGTATTAGTGCTGTCCCTGGCTGAAGTCTGTATAACATTGCTGTGTGGGGCTGCACCTTGCTGTATAGTTGTGCCAGCTCTGACTGTGCTGGTGAGATTTGAACCTTGGACTTGGCTGGGAAAGAAAATGGCAACAGCACTGAAACACTGGCAATCATTATGTGATTTTTTTTTTTTTTTTTTTTTTTCCTCATAGTTGAATGTTAAAAAGACATTAGAATTAAGTTTTAGACAACAATTTCAGATACACTTTTGGTGTGTGTATATATTGTAACATCATTTGTTCTTGCAGCAAATAAATAAACACATCTTGCTGCATAGTGTGTAGGCTGCTTTGAGTCTACTTTAGTTAACAATAAGAAAATGTGTTAAGTTAGAAAAGAAATCATAAAAATCAGAAAAGAAAGTATGAAACTATTTCAGGGGTAGGAGAGGAGGCTGTGAGGTAAGGACAAAAGCACTGGCTGATGTTAAGTAGAAAATGTAGTGGTTGCCATCACCTGGTATTTTAGTGGATGCTTTAGAAAGGACAGCTGTATTTCTGACTTTGGGTTAGCACACCAAGCACTGAGCCAGAAGAAAACTGGCATAGAGAAGAAAAGAGGCGTTGTGAATTGGTTTCCAGTGTGCTGTCTGTCTACTGAGTCTGGACTGCTAAACAGAAGGGAAAGCAAACTGTTTAATCCAGAGTGAGAAGTGTGAGACTAAACAATAAAATATTATTTATTCATGCACACAAAGATATGTATGTCTCTTCAGAAGCATATGTATGTATAATGTTCAGAAGACTTCTTGGGCACCCCTCAATTACAAGTAGGGGATTGTGGAGTCATGGAATCCCAAACCTTCTTTAGAGCGTCCGGTCATGTTGTTTGACCTCTCACTGCTCTGTCAGAACAAGATATTTTTCAACAGTTGGTGTTGTGCACTTCACAGTTCCTTTTATTCTCTATCTTAGACTGAGGGCAGTCAACAGAGTTTCCTCTTGCTTCTCAACTGGGCTTAAAAATATAATATCCTCACCAAGAAGTGGTGGTGTGTTTAAAATCTTAAAATACAGACAAGTCAGTTTTAGAAAAGTGTATTTTCAGATGCCAACACAGATTGGGAAGTGGGTTGTCAAATTGCAACAGAATGCGCATTTTGAACTTAAGTCACCTCTAGAAGAATTCTGGTTTTGGTTTGGGCAAAATGGCACTGTCTAATTACCTCCTAGAAATCAGCTCGTTAGTCCCTTGTCTGGAAGATGTAGGCGATATGATCTCTGTGGAACTGCTGTGAGAACATATACTGTATTATTGGAGCAGATGCTGCTTTCTGTCACAGTGAAAAGTTGTGCTAACCCTTCACAAATACATCCATCTTATGTTTTCCTTCTAGTCAGTCAGTGCTAGGTGATCTGTTTCTCCTGATGCTCTTCTTAAATAGAAGAGTACAGTGTGGCTTGCAGTAACTTGTATTACAGTGCAGAACCTGATTAATTTTCTTGTTACTTAGATAAAACTTTGAACCCTCTTCTGACTGAGCAAATACAGAAGTGAGTGGGCCATTTGAGAATGGTCAACACCATCTTGAGATGTCAGCACAGGAGTGTACCTCAAGAACTGTCCCTGATATCTGCCCATGGAGAAGACTCAATGGACAGTAAACAGATGGCTCAGCTCAGTAAGCCTTCCAAACAATTGGATTGTTGACACAGTGAGGTTCTGGCTAGCTAACTATATCTAAGCTCCTCGTAAGAATGGCTGTCTGACAGTTGAATGCTCAGCCCTGCCTTTCTAAAAAAAAAAATAAATAAATACATCTTAATCCTTGAAAGACGATTTTATAAAAGGAATGTGTTAAAATGAGTGGTTGTAGCATAGATGACTGTTTGCTAATAACAATGGAAAATAGAAGCACTTGGGAGCACTTCCAGCTTTATGGTCCCAGACTGTGTGTGAAATTACTTTCTCAAAAAATAAGTGTTATGCAGAGATTATGCTAAATATGAATTATTAAAAACAGTGAATAATTAAAGTCTACCTGGGAACAGTAGAGCGGGTACTTTAAATCTCACGTGTGCACAAAAGAAAAGGATACATCAACATAGTGCAGTTTGGGACGGCATATTAGATTTGCCTTGTTTGGTTGAGTCTATATCAAGCACTAGTCTATACACTGTCAAGCATAGCAAGTCTCAAAGCTATACAGACATGTGCATAACTCTCAGACATGTGGCCTTAGTCTTCACAGAAGACAAGCAGTGCCTTTGAAAGGTAGTGTGAGTATGCTACAACTCCTGGGAGAACTACTCTGGCATTCCCATTTGTACGGGTTATTGCAAACTAGAAGTTTCATTCAAGTCCCATATGTTTTGTGCCTCCATGTACAGTCCCTAGCTGATCAATAAAAGGAGCAAGTTTGTTCTTGAAGACCTGTTCAGATGAACAGTGTGAACTTGTCCAGGTGCTTCCCAAGTGGAAGGTTCAGGCATATTTTTGGCTGCGGTACTTTTTTTTTTTTAATCTACTTTGCAGGAGATGTTTCTATGTTATTTGTGACTTGGGTACGAAGAATGACAAATAATGTATGTGAGGGCTCATAAGAAGAATACAGGAAAAGAGAGATGAGATGCAAGATTATCATTTTTGCAGTGAATGATGACCTAAAAATATAGGCTGCTAAATTTGGGTATAATGAGTCAAGCCAAGAAATAAAATTATACTTGACAAAAAGAAGCTAGTGAACCTGATTGGTTTCTACAGCTTAAGCACCCTAGTTTTTGCATGGAAAAAAAAAAAAAAAAGATGAAATTAGTATAAAATATCCATGTTTGTAAGTCTTCAGTTGAAAGAAAAGGAAGAAAATAGATCAGTGTTTTTATGAAGAAAAAATGATTTTTAGAAGTCTCCACTGTACATCTGTACATGAAAAACAGGTATGTTTTCAAAAACTCTACATTACATTTAGTTTTTTTTTGTTTGTTTGCTAGGGAGTATGTTCAGAAACTTTCTACAATATCTTTACACAGAAGAGCAAGAAACGAAGCATTAATTTATTCTCCAGTATTGTTTATGTACTACTTTAAAGGATAGCACAGGCATTCTCATTTGCACTTAGATGAACTACAGATGTCTGTTACGTGGAGTAACGCACATGAGCAAGTAGGTTTGTGAGGAAAGGAAGTAGGAATTTTTGCACAATGATGTTTATATATTAAAAAAAAACACCTGGTTCTACTGTAAAATGGATAGTTTATTTTCTTCCGAAAATAGCAATTACACTTTCTTCTAACAAGAATAAAATCTGCCAGCTCAGGGCTGCTTGTCAATCCTCACTGAATTTAGAAGCTCATCAACTCCATTATGTTTGTTAGATATAGTGTTGTTTTGAGACATATTCCTGGGATGTAGCTCAGCTCTATCTGTCCTGTGGGAGTAATCTCACTGGAGTATCATACCTGCTGTTTTCTTCTCCTTTACGTTTTAGCTACAGAAATCAAAAGGTTTACTGGTTGCTGCCATACCTTTGTCCTAGCATCTTATAGATCAGAAAGGACCATGGAAGGAATCTTTGTGCCTTATAGAGAACTACAATAGGCTGGAGGAGAAGCTGAGTTGATGCTGATTTCTAGCAAGACCTAAAATACTGGGAAAAAACATCATTAATCCTCTTTTCTCTTTCTAATTTCTTACTGTTTAAGCAGATTTCCTTCCAGGTATACTTCCAGTTTATCATAGCAGAAAATCTTAGATAAACTTGTTTATCTTTTTCTTTCTGACAGGAGATGAACATTTGAATCAGGCCAGCACATCAGGGCCAAGGCAGTTCTGCTGCTGCAGTCCCATACTCCATATTGGTTTCCTACAGACTTGTCCCATCTTTTGACAGCAGCTCCCTGGCCACTTCTTTGTCCAACAGCAGGAGCAGGGGAGGAGACACAGGTTCCTTGTAGCTCTCTCCTTTCTCCTCATATCCAGCATGTTTAATGGTTCACGTTAAGCGCAAATTTGAGATGCCAATCAGTAGAAGTCACTTTCTTTGAATTGGTAAGTTTTGCATGCCTGAGTGGGGCTTTCTTCCAGACAGATCTTTTACTTTAGTATCACCTTTTGGAAATAGATATGGGAGTCCATTTTCTTGTCACGTACTAATATGGAAGTAATTCAGCACAAGGAGGGTTTCCAGGATCCAACCCTGCAGCTTTCATCCACAATATGCTCAGCAGAGGTACTACCTATTTCCAAGCCTATAAAGTCTATAAAGCATGTACTTCTTCCTCTCTGTGTGATGTACAGCATCTCCCAGGACTACATTTAGTGTGCAGCACAAATCAAATCCCTGGACAGCCAAATCTGCGTTCCTACTTCACTTGCTTATAAGACAGTAATTCATTTTCCATTAGCTTTCACACAGATTATACTTCCTTTAATATTAACATGAAGAGGGATAGAATTTAAGTATAGTTCAAATTTACAGCAAATGAAAATGACAGTTTTTTTCCTTTCTTAGGTCTTTGAGTCAGTCATAAAAATATGTATCTGGCAGAATCTGTCTCACAACTTCATGCATCTGTGACAGATGTAGCTTTACACAAATTTCTCCCTCCTCTCACCGCATTATTAGTGCCAAGAAATGAGCACTAGTGATCAACTTGTATCTTCTTTAGGAAACCAGATTTATTAGGGTGTAATGTAGGGTGATGCGATGGGCACACAAATACCCATTTCTGTCTGCTGTCAGCGGTAGCAATCCAAACTGACAACCTCAGGCAAAAGTGCTCATTTAGAAGAAGCTCTTACAAACTCAGCTGCTCCTTGGCAGTGCGTGCAGCCCCACTGGCATCTCAACAGCCCTGAACATCACCTTCTGCGCAGGGTAGGGACCTGAATGCAAATGCTTGCTGACTGATAACAATTGTACAGCATCTTGTCTATCTGATATTTTTGTCTGAGAAGGTAAAATGGAAAAAATGCAAGTAAATATGTTAGAAGTTTGATATTTACTCTGCTTATATATGTTTTTGCCATAGCAGGAATTTCCTAGTTATGTTTTATTTGTTTTGAAACAAATATAAAGTAAAAGTGAAGGATTAGTCTTTAAAGTGTTTCATTCAGGCATTGTGATTATAAAATTTCCAGGAGGGCAAATATATTCTTCTGAGAGTCTCAAAAGTATTTCAGGAAAGATTCTACTTTTCAAAGAATAAAAATATTTCTCTCTCCAACTAGACTTGAAAGGGTTTCCCTCAGGAAGACAAACTTCTGACCAGTTTTAAGACTCCTGCTCAAGACCCATTATATCAGAATATGTTAGCATATCAATTTCCCATCTGTGAGTACTACAATTCACTGCTCACACACTTGCTTACTTGTTTCCTTGTATGTGTGATTAGATGTTTTATTTGGATGATGATTAATGATCCCTCATTGTTTTAATGTAATGCTGAAAGCAACAACAAATGGCACAGAAGCACTACTTAAATTCCCACCCTATCTGTTCTAGCTCTGGCCTCAGGCTTCTGCCCCATAAGATAAAATTGTTACTACACCAAAAGCTCCACACGGCAGGAACTGTGTTGTATGTGTGTGGCAACTGCAGGCATATGTTGTCTTAGGATTTTGTTCCTAAATACACTTTTTAGAGGGGATTTTGGTACCCTGGTAGATAATATTTTAAATAAACAATATCCTTGCTCTTCTCACTGACAAGTTGTACAACAGTAGCGCTGGCCAGGTGCCAATTCAGAATCTTTATGGATATTGAATGGTACAGACTCAGAGCTTGCTGCTGTGGTCCTTGTAGCTGCTGTGATGTTTGTAGGCTCTGCGTGCCCCTGCCTTCAATTTGCAGTCCTTCAAAGTGCTTTGGGGTTAAAACCAAAACCTCCTGTAGACAGTGCAAAAGGAGCTCCTTTGCAGTTCTACTGCTGGAGTGGAGCGGGATATCTACTTATTCCACAACAAACTGAAGGTGATGTTGAAATCTGTTTGCAGTAGTAAAAGTGTGAACAGATGACACTATGGTGTCCACGGGCTTAGTTTCATGCGTTGTGGCTGATACCGTATATCAGAAAAGCCTGAACTCTTACTTACTGAATTCAATGTGCTATTTTTTTTTTTAAATATATGTATAGGAAATATTTAATTCACCTGAAGCAAACAGAATTTTCCAGTTGTTCCATGCAAAGTGGAGCAAGTCAGTTGCCTTCTTTAGTATGGTAGTGGCAGGTCCAGGTTCTCTTATGAAGAACAGAGGACTTGAACCACAATCTCTGCTATTCTAAGCCACTGTGTGAATGGCCTGAGGGCAAGAATGGCACTACAAGTTGTGTGTGGGAGGAGAGAGGATAAACTCAAAGTTATGCTTTGGCAATGACTTTTCACGGTCCAGGTGCAAGGTGCTGACTGAGCCCTACAGAGAAGTAAATCCTTTTTAAGATTTGACCCAAATGACATCCCCCTGCAGGGTGATGTGTGTAAATGCAAATTGAAAAAGTAAATTAAAAAAAGGATCACTTTTTGTTTTACGGGCTACTAGTAACAAAACAAACAAACACAAAACCCAACAACCTGATAAACTGATAAATAATAATGTGAATCAACTGAAATGAATACACAAACATGTCTGTAGAGCTTGCATTTTAAACTGAGTGAGTAAGACAAAGAGAAAATGTACTTAAGCATCAAGGTCACTTTCATTGAATATCTTTAAGTTTGCAAAGTCACTGGGGAAATAATTACAGTTGATGGAAAGAAAAAACAAAGAAGTGAGTGCTTGTGAGCCCAGATGTGCAGGCAACAAATGGCAGTGAAGGTGCAAACAGCAGCAAGGTGCTTGCTTGCCAATGAGGTAATGCAAAGCTTGTATCATGATGAACAAAGGTTGAGATTATTGGCATTTGAAACACATTCATCATCAGTATCCATGTGGGGGAAAGCTGCATCAATAGTACTTGCCCTTGCTTTATTTCCAGTCTTCAGTGACTTGAGCTTAGCTGCTGACCTGAACAATGACTCCTCTCTCTCCCTGCAGAATTTGAGCTTATGTACAGCTCAGTTATGAGTTTCTGAGCAGGCTTCCAACTTTATGAAGATATTGCCACAGTTTGGAGAAAAAAAAAAAAACCAAACACCTCTTTTCTTTGGGCTATGCTGTATTATCAAAACTGCACAGCTGAATATTTGAGTTGTTCTGAATGCCCAGAGGATAAGGAAAGATGAAAGTCTATGCCAGTTCATTATGTATTTTGCCATTTTATTTTTCAAAAAGAAGTTGAAGTTTTGAAAACAAGTAGGAGTGAGGAGCACATGGATTTACTTTTAATGGGATTTGTGTATCTAAGTTTTCCACGCTATTTGGAAAATACTCAGGGATGATCAGCATAATTATAGGCTTGGGAGCAAGGCTTTGAGGGCAGTGCACCCTGTGCTGAAACAGCACCTGCTTATTTCCAGTTTTTAATGAAAAACTGTACTATTGGCAGGCATCAGTGCTGCCCGAACTGATGCTGCCAATAGTGATTGCCACCAAGAGCTGCCACCATGATGCTGCGCCCTGCACAAAACTCTTTTAGGTGTCCAGTTGCTGCCTGTGAGCAAGGGTATCCGGGCCAGGCTTACTGTGCTCAGGAGTCAAAGCACTTTTGGGTCTGTGCAGCTGCTGTGCTGTGTATGCACACTGAGCCCCATTGAAATCCCATGGCTCCTGGGAAGCCTTCTGGCACCCTGTGTTACAGTGCATAGGGCCCATGCTGGGCAAAGCCACTCAGCTTCAAAGGTACTCGCCTCCCACCTATATGTGCATGGTTGTTAAAATATCAAGCAATTCAGTAACAACAGTTGTGTGGTTCTCTGTGCTTCTCCTGAACATCTGCTGAGCGTTTCTGGCACAGCATGGAAGAACATTATCTTGTTTTATGGCTTGTCTTGTTCTAACAACATCGGAAATACCAACCATCAATATGCTCGCTCCTGAGAGCAAACCAATCACAGGTGTGTCAGCTGCCTACAATTATACTCACGGGCTCATATTCATCTTGTGTCAGCTCATCATAACTGCAAATCTGTGTATTTTTAAAGTTATTTATTGTCATAAGGATGAGCCAGATGACCTAATCAGTATGGGTTTTATGATTCATATGATGTATAGTAACTGATGTTAGTCAGAAAAGAAACATCTGAGGCTTTGAACAAATTTCCATTAAAATATGTTTTTCATCTTACGACATTTATTTCATGAAACATTAACTCCATTTTCTTCAGACTATTTTAATATTTAGAGCTAAAGGTTTTTCTCTCATTTTTGCATTACTGGATGACTATAATAATGCAGAATATATCATAAAGTTTACAGAGGGCTGTAAGTCTGAAACAATGTTACAGCTCAAATATAGAAATGAAACAAAGTCCAAGGAGAAAACTGTCAATGAAAATTGGTAGAAATTGGATATGTATGTAAATTACAAAAACTAATCTACTGAAATTCATAGGGCAAATAACCCCAGCTACTATTACTTGGCACCAAGTAGAAACGTTTCATTGAAAGTGCTGCTGCTGGAGAAATGAACTGATGAACATAAATTGAACATAAATGGCTGCAGGCAAACTGGAGTACCGGGCTGAAAAGGAACAGAAAACATTGTTGAGCATTTGTACCCATGCCTATGCAAATGTGTGTGTTTGTGCACACGTTGCTTTATACATGTGGGCTGCTCTGAAAGTACTCTCTCCTATTTTATTATGTTGCCCCACGACATCAGAGGTGGATGTTGGTGGTGTGGCAGTAGAGCTTGAACCTTCCTACAAAAATTCTGTTACTTTTTGTTGCTGTGTAACAGATAAAACAGCGTCTGACATGGAAGAGTATATGAAGAAAAGATGTGTCACTGAATTCCTGTATGTTGAAAAAATGGCACTGACTGATGTTCATTGGCACTTGATGAACGTTTATGAAGATCAAACAGTGGATGTGAGCACAGTGAGATGGTGGGTGGTGCATTTCAGCAGTGACAACAGTGACAGTGTTTCACCTCTACTGGTGAAGATTTTTCTGAATGCAACATACAGGCTCTTGTTCATCACTGGTGAAAATGCAGAGCAAAAAGTGGTAACTATGCTGAAAAAGTGTCCCTATCAAATGCTGTTATCATGCTCTTTGTAACTGTTGTAGTTTCCATGGAAATAAATAGGAGGCAGTACTTTCAGAGCAACTAACATACATACAGGCAAGTCTGGGGCATGATTTGGAATTCCACCCCAGCCACTTTCCCATGTAAAGCTCTCACAATTGCTGCAGGCATGAAACTCAACCAGAGTAGGGTCCTGGTATTGGTCAGAGTGGAACACTGCATGCTATCAGAGGTAACAGGAGTGGAAGGATGAAATCTGGCTTTCCATTGCTTGCACTGCTAATTGATTAATGCAGTGTATTAGGTTGCTAAGTAAGTTCTTACGCAAAGTCTTAGGCCAAAATCTGATATCATTTTTATCACTTTAAATTTGGAATTACTTCATTATTTCTAATAACAGGGGAAAAATGAGGTTTTATTTTATCCCCCTCTCTTTCTAATCCTTGCTCAAAGTTCCAGTTGCTTCTTTGAACAAGATATTTTTTTCTAAAGATTCCCAGTAGTAAGCATTAAAAACTACATTTATGTATACATATGCACACATTAACATCCCTCCACCTCCCACACGCATAGATGGCTTAAATCGTTCTATTCAGTTTCCTAGAAACCATACTACAGGCATGGTATTTAATAGTGAATATGGCTAACGTTTATTAGACTTGAACTGTATTGTGGGTAATTGTCCAGTAATGACCTTTGGTAAATTATATGAAGTCTTTACTTTACTTAACAGGGAAAGCAGGGTCCCCAAACTCTAATATTATCATCATTCAAGATAATGAGCAACACAAACCATTCTATTACCAATCTAAAAGCAATAAATGTCAAAGTAAAGAACTATGCAATATTCTGGCCTGGAAGAACAAAGGACAAAAGTAATGATAATGCCTTTTTATGTTTGTAGTCTATTATATCATGCATAACAAATGACCCTGTAATTGTAGACAGTGTTATTTTAACAGGCTGTAAAGAGAAAATGGTTGGGGTGGGAAAGGAATGTTTTCATCACTATCCTGACAAATGCTACAGAGCTGGAAAATTGAAATACCTGTTTATTTGGGTTTTTGTTGTTGTTGATATTGTTTTGAATTTCATTGTGGTTTGTTCTGAGGTTGTTTTGTTTCTCACCGCGATCACCCAGAGCTGTGCAATGTGACACCGATCCTTGTTTGACACTCTGATGGCTTTTCTAATGACTTTGTAATGGACTAAGTTTTGCTCTCAGACAAGCAAAAGCAAGGACAAAAGTATATTTTTAAACACAGTTTATTGATTTTATGGAAATTCCGAATGTGGGCATTTGCAGAGCATTCAGAGATCGCACAGCTTTTGGGCATTTATTGCCAACCAGGGAGCTCTGGGTGAGTGACAGGCACTCCGGGTACTTCTGTGCATATTACTGTGCTATAGATTCAGATAGATGTGGATTGGTAGAGTAACTGCTTTGAGCTATCTTTAAAATTTTATAATTCAAAATAGAAGCTAGTCAGACATTTGATCAGTCATTTTTGAGGTGAAGGAAATTGCCTGTAACTCAGACAGTCAGTGCCTCAGTTATTCTTTGGTAAAGTACGATAATTCTCACTTTCTTGTTCCTCACATTCATTTTCCCTTCTTGCTGAACAAATAATGTCTCTTAGTTTTCACGTCCTTCGTATCAAGATTCTAAGGGCTACAAAACAAGGCACTTACTGAAACAATTTTTGGTACTTATCTTTAGGTGGTTGAAAGACTTTCTTCATGCAGTTCTGATGACAGGAGGCAATTAGCACAAGTGACCATGTTACTTTAGGTGTACATGGTCAAATTCTGCCCCCAGGTACCTAGACTTGAAGTAAATCCAGCCATCTTACTCTTTCTCTTAATCTGTGCTTTCAGACTTCAGAACAAGTTTTAGCTGTGGGGAGGAAAGCAAAAGTTCTTTGCCCAGAAAGGGACCCTTTGCTGACATTATACTGCCTTATAGCTCACATGGTTCTTTATAACTTCCCTAAAATGTGCTTATTTTATACTCAACCTTGCACAACAAAAAGGATTCCATCAGATTCAAGGCCACATAGAGTCAAGCCCTGTGGGATTTCATTAGATGAAGTTCTGTTTTGACTTGTACTGGTGCTTTTTTATCAGCTGACATGTAGACCATAAACAACAAATATTATATTAAACTGAACTAACCTTGCTTGTATTATCTTTATTAATGCTATTTAACAAGATGTCTTCAGCATATGTTTTCTGTTCTAGGGTCACATTTTTCAATCTCAGAAATTAATCCATGGAAGTATTTATCAGATAGAAAACCAACCCTTGAAATAAAATTGTAAAATGTAGATTTTTGCTCGTACTGCTGCTTAACAGAAGTCATAGGAAAAAAAAAAAACAGCAAGCAGTTATTTTACATATCTCTTCCCTTCTCAGAGAAAACAAATGATTAAACTTCTCAATATTTGCATTTTCCCAACCAGCATACATCCAAAACCCGTTAACTGAATGGTAGGGGTGGTAGTGCCTGTCATAGCTCTACTTTTGGAAAAGATTGGAACCAGAGCTTGCTGATGGCTCAGTTCCCTCAGACTGCAGTTCCCAGTGCAGATCCAAAAAAAGATGTTCCACATGAGAATTAGTCTGGAACTTACCTGAAAACAGTTGTATAAACAAGAAACATAGCTTGCTTTGTGTTTATTTTTGCTCTTTATTCCTCAGTTCTAAATGTGTGCTACGTGCATATCTATATATATGTTCATCTGTTTCTGTTTGTCTGTAATTTTATGAGGCAGCATCTGTGAGAAGTAGTTTTGTATAATAACATGCATATAAGCAAAATCAACAGTTGGGTTTAAGGACTGTGTTCTGTAGGCAGAACAGTCTTGGGTGACTGTTGACAGTTGCTGTGAATTGGCTGCGATAGAGCTGAGATATGAAGAATGATTAAGTGGTTTATCTGAGGTGCCAAGGCTATTGACCTCTTTCTTGGATTATTACAGAAAAGAAATAAAGCTCATTTTGGTCTGAAAATAGTTATTCACATATGTAATAGAATTGCTTTTCTGCTTACTGCTGATTCCCCATCCCAAATGGGATTTTGTTACTTTACTAACTTTGTCAGATTCAAAAGCTGTTTCTGAGAGAACATATGTGGATACATCCTCAGACAAAAGTGTAAATGCTCATGCTGCCAGTGAGCTGTGAGCAAGTGAAGTGACGATGTTTAAGGTAATCAGTATGAAATAATTAGGGAAAATGTTTTGGAATAGCTTATCTATTGGGCTTTAATCTCTGATATATTGTTGGAACTGAGTAAGGGGCTGTATGAATGTTCCAAACATCAAGGTGAAGGCAGTGCAAGGCTTCAAATGGTACATCAGAAGCACAGGAAGTTTTGAAAAAAGTAGAAATCCCCAGTCTTCCTCTGGGAAAAAAAAAAAATCAACACAACAAAACCAACAAAAAGTAGGAGTAAGCTATTGCTAATCCAGCTTTCAGCTTATTTGACACTCCACAGATGAGATTTGGCATATTACTAGTGAAACTATAATGTAAGGATTAGCACAAACTAATTTACATGTATGATTTACCCTTCTTGGACTACCTCTGCAAGGTTTAGGGATTACCTCTGCAAGGTTTAGGGATTGCTTCCAAGCTACTGAGCAAAGTAACTTTATTACAGCCTTGGAGAATTTTTGTGTTTGCAATACTGTTCTGTGTAAGAATAATTGCTCATTAAATCTTAGCCCTGTTGTGCTGCATCTCCATACGGGCAAGGAAGCAGTCCCATCTGAACTGGATTATCCATTCTCCTACTTGTGCTCACAAATGTCTGACTAATCACAGTGTCTTCTCACCAGTTGTCCACTATCTCAGGAAGAGGGAAAAATCATTCTCAGCAGTTCCCCATATTGAACATAAGCTGGTTTCAATAGTTCTGCCTCTGATTAGCAATCCTGAAATTAATATAATTTTATATCTTTAGATGTGTGCGGTACATGAAGGCAAATTGGTTGCTCCTGGTGCTTATCTTATCAGTGTAGTGTGCAACCCATCATCAGAGAAAGAAACTGCTCTTCTTAAACTTGTTTTCTGAAACTTACTGCTTTTGAAATTCAATAGGTAAGCATCTCATACACATTTGTTTTACAGAATACGGGTTTTACTGACTACACAAATATTTTTTCGTCAAACTGAAGAAAAGTAGCACAACTACAAATTTTGCCTAAAAGAAGTTTGATTTAATTTTACTGAATAATAGGATAACTTTCGTAAATGAATATGCTACTTTAGTTCATTTATGCTAGGCAAACTTCCAAAGACAACATTTTTCCAACCTGAACTTCTGCAAAGATTAGAAACTTTCATTAGACTCAGCAGATAATATATACTGATTTTTTGCACGTAGTGCATAATTGTGAAGTAGAAGACCTCTCTATAACAGGTCCCAGCAAGATACAGGGAAAGCATGGGAAACACAGTGAAGGCAGAGTAATCTGTCCATAATGTATTTGTTGGGTTTTTTTTTTTTTGCTTTTTGACTTCTTTTCACATTAAAACCTGAAACCTAAAAGGTCCAGCTAATTGGGAAATTGAATATGCTTCAGTATAGAGAGATTGCATTTTGAAAAGAAGTTGTTTTGATCTGGAATTCCTCTTTACCCATTTCAACTCCCCCAGAATAACTTGTAAATGTTTTTATAACATTTAAATTTAGGATTGAAGACAGTTGAATCATTTTAAAGTGGCAAAATTTTGCAATTATAGGAAAGCAATGTACTGGCGCAGTATTTTATTCAACTGTAGTAGCCCTTAAAAAATATGAAAAGTCAATATTGCATCATGTACTGAAGTAGACTTATTTTTCAGATAAGAGTGTTTTTTGATCAAAGAGATATGATCAGTCTTTCATGTTATGTCTCCCAAGCATAGTAGCAAGAAAGGAGGTGAAGACGTTTTGGACTTAACTGGTTTTAGTGATTAGCAAGCCTTATATTTCTGTCTCCAGAACATTCTTAAACTCTGCATGACACAGGTATGTGACAGTGACTACCACTGGTTAGCTGTGCTCACTAATCTTTCTATTATGAAGAAGATAAAGTACTACACATTTTGTGCAGCTAAATTCTTATTAATTAATTATTAATGTAATCATTGAATTCAAGAGTGTTTTTGGTCAGTACTTCAAAAGTTGTATTTCTTAACTAAAAGTTGTTAACTAAAAGTTGTATTTCTTGCGATCTTAAGCACTTAGTGTAAATTGAGGGAATATAATGGCATGGTTGAGAAGTAAGATTCATCTCAGCCAGTCTACATGGACATCAACCAATACGCGCGCACTACATGTAACATCTTTGAGCTCAGTGTGTGCTGTTGAGACAGTGATGCTCCATGGGCAGACCCATTTGAGAAGACTTGAAGAAATCACAGGCAAAATGTCTAAAAGGCTGTTCTTCCTCTGATCCTTGTGCAACTGGCTATGAATTTTCTACATAAATGGAGGAGTCTTGAGGTCTGGAGGAAAGGACTTGTGTTAGTGAGGATGGAGGAAGGTGCAGTGCGGGGTTCTGTGGGACTCCACAATTTCAAATAGTCCCATCACATATATTTCAGAAGGAAGTGCTAATTAAAAGTATGAAAGAGCATATGAGATACTTGCGAAGTTGTTAGCCGAAGTTGTATTTATGCAGCTGTTATACACAGTAATTAGTCATAATTTAATGAGAAAGTAAGATACCGAGGTTTGCACTTCTTAAAGTACAACTGTCTCCCTAGAAAACACTGTTAGTGAGTACTTGTAATGAAGTAGTGGAAAAAGTATTTATCATTTCAGCAGGTGCATGAGAACTTTGCTGTTGTAGTTTTGCTTTGATCTAAATACATCACTGAACTGCTTTTCAAGGTTTTGAATGTGGTGGTGATATTTTTTGTGTAGAGCAGAGGGGAAGATGGGACGAGGTGTTATATATAGATGCTCTTTACATGGTTTGCATTAATGTGTCTCTTCATATGACTTTGCCATAAGTTCCTGCAGTACTGGGATATTTTTAGTAAAGTGGAAGTAAAAGCATGAAAAGTGCATCTTCTCAGTGTAATGCAGTGCAATATCTGATCCTGCTGGCATAAAGATCTAATTCACTGAAAAACTTTTAGATTTACAAAGAGAAATCTTTTGCCTTTACAATGACCTGTCTTACCTAAGGTGCTCTATATGCCCATAAATTTAGTATATGTGTTTTATTAAACACTATCTAATAATTATAATCACGTTGGCTTTACTCTGTAGTGACAGTTTTACTGTTTGGTTTTTTTCTTCCTCCCCCCCCCGCCTACTGTGTGGGGAGAGTTTAAATAACTTAGTGAGAATGTGAAACGTTAATTATCTGAACTACAATGCCAAATTTTATTGCCAGGCTTCGTTCTAACTAAGTTTGTCTATTGTTGCTATCCACAGTTCAGAGAATTAATTAAAAGAACTTGGCCATTAGCAGCCTACAGGAATTCTATCTGTTTCAGCATTACCTCAAATTACAAGAAGTTATTTAAAAAGTAACATTATTAATGTAAAAAAATGTTTCTAATATTAGGAAAGACAGAATGAAATAAACCGACTACATTGGTTTTGCAGTGTTACCCTTTTGAAAACTTAACTGCAACACTGTGAGTTATAGTTTGTTTTGGGGGGTATCCAGTACCTGCACCCTCCACTTGTGTATCCATGGAAGTTGCGATAGTAGAAAAGGGGAGAAAAACTACAGTAGCACAGTGTTTTCTAACCAGCTGTTTCACCATAGAATCATAGAATTGAATTATAGAGTTTTGAAATATAAAAGGAAAGTGTACTTTGAAAAGTGGTTTGAAACTCTGGGTTTCATAATGATCTACATTAGCAATGCTGATTATTATTTTTTTTTTTAATTTTTAGTTGGATTTGACCGCATTTCATGGTGCTTATTTTTGCCTATTGGGTTGCCTCTCTCCAAGTGTTCCTCTCTTTCCTTTATGAAATATTTTCCTGTGTAAGAGAGGATGGTTCTATCATAAAGAGGTACATAGGCCTAAGGGAAAAAAAGTGTGACCTCCCTAGAAAGAGTCTGAATTTTCTCTATTCCAGCACATTTTGCTGCTAGGTATTTGCATTTGCACATGCATAAGATTCATTGTAGTACTCCTATAAGGACAGATGAGAGTACCGGTACAATTTTTTTTTTAATGTGGCATTTAGAACTACATATACCAGATTTCTTTTTTCCATTAGAGGCTTCTGGAATGTGTGCTTCATGAATTGTGTGTTTCAGAGCACTACGTGCATAATTAGAGCTGGGTGAATTATTCATCCCAAAGAATGCTTACTGTGAATTTTCTACAAAAGCTCTAGCTGTTATGCTTATTCAGTAGAGTGAGATTCTGGTTTCCAAGGGCTCTTTATTTCAGTTGCACTGTTCACCTATGAAATTTGTATGCTTAATCTTTTATTTTCCCTCTGAGATGATACAGGATGCTGTTCACTCAGCTGATGTTCCTCCTGTCAGTGTGGCAGGTCTGACTGGCCAGCTGACACAGAGAGATTTCTGAAGATGCGATCTTTCCCCACAGGCAGATATATTCCATCAGAACAACTCAAAACTGATAATCAGTTTGTCACTCACGTACTTCAGCAGTTTGCTGGTACTGTTTTGAGCTAGGCTAACTTGGCTTCATGAATATCATTCATTGTGATCTTAGCCTCCTCTTGAGGGAAGCCCTTTTTAGTAACTGGCTTCCAGAGTGTTTGCAAACAGAACTGACCTGACCTGACCTGGAGGTGTTGATGTGGCCTGACAGCTTGCAGAGTGAACACCTCTGTGACTTTCTGTGGATGATTAGGCTTGTGAACATGTGTGAACACTGGGTTATGGCATGTTTCCTGCTACACCAAGATTGTGTTTTTCCAAAAGCTTCCAGCAGCGTCAATGGTCAGGCTGCTGTGACCACTGCTGCCCCAGCCACCCTGGGAATGCTGCACAAAAAAGCACAACATTCTTCTCTCCTTGTTTTGCTCAGCAATGTTCATTTCTGAAGTGATTTGGACTTTGCTTTGCCCTTGTTGGGAAAGGAAAGTGTTTTAAATGTGAAAAAATTGTTGGCGTTGGTTCTGCTGTGACTGTGGGAAAACCAGGTCTTAAGCTTAAACCATGAATCTTGATTGCTCCCTGATGAGCATTCCATCTTCTGGTGCCCACAGAACACGAAAGATGAAAAGGCCGAGAAGATGATCAGAGAGCTGGAACACCTCTGCAGGAAAGAGAGGCTGAAGGAGCTGGGCTTGTTCACTCTGAAGAAGGATCTGGAGAAACCTCATTGTGGCCTTCCAGTACTTGAATGGAGCCTAACAGGAAAGCTGGAGAAGGACACTTGATCAAAGAGTGTAGAGATAGGACAAAGGGGAATGGCTTTAAACTAAGAAAGAGGTGTGTCTTTACTGCATGGGTGGTGATGCACTAGAGCAGGCTGCCTGGAGATATGGATGCCCCATCTCTGGAGGTGTTCAAGGTCAGGTTGGATGGGGCCCTGGCAGCCTGATCTGGTGGGTGGCAGCCCTGCCTATGGCAGGAGTTTGGAACTAGATGATCTTTGAGATCCCTTCCAACCCAAGCCATTCTAGGATTCTATGGTATACAGAAATTAGTTTTCCTAAAAATGCATGAATTAATAAATAAATTAATAAATGAAATAAAACCAATCCCTTAAGTGCTAATAAAGTAAAGATAATTCTCTTTAAAATATATATTATGTATTCATATTTTTAATATACTTGTTTGCTAAATTTGTGAAAATTTGGGAACCAGTGCATATTTCCTTATAATCTAATTATTTTACCCAGACTCTCTAATGCCAAGAGTAAATAATTAAGTAACTCTAATGGTTTCATTTATGCTTAATTTTTTTTTATTATTAAAAAAAAAAATCTGTTTACTGCACATAGAAATTACTTTATATTAAAATTTAAAGGTCTAGATTTTTTTGCATTTTTTTTCCCCTCACCATTACTTGATCTACCAAAGATCAAAGATGTTAAATGAGGTATATGCTGATCCTTAATAAGAAAAAGTAAAAATAAAAAGGGAAATGCATCTCGTTAGCAACCAAATTGCTACTTTGAGCAAGTCTAATAAAGTCTGATAAAATAAACACTGATTACCACCATAGAAAGGAAAACTATTCATGCTTAAATTATTTGTTCCCTAGAGAGTAGAATTCACTTCATAGCATCAGAAAAAGATACTTTTTCACCTACATGATGTAAGATATTCATGTTCTCCCAGAAGATTTATGTACCACATAAAATGTGTTTAGTTTCTTCATAATAAAGGTTTAATAACACATCTCTTGTAAGCAACAGCATCTCTGGAGATACTGTCAAATGAATGTATGGTATATGTTTTCCCATTGATAAGAAAAACATCATGCATGATGAGAATTTCACCTATGTTTGTGCCTCACTCTGGTTATAAAATGCTGTAACAGTTTTTCTAGCTAATCTGTACTTATTGATTCCATTTTTTGTAAGAAATACAGTTCATTCGGGAAGAGTATGAAGGAATAAGAAATTTTGGGAACCAGGATGTGGAATAAAATTTTTCACTTTACAGAAAATTGAGTGTCTTGAAAATCTGAAAAATTAGGAGAAAGGACTTCCTATCAGTTTTGGTGGGAGGCAGTGTGTTATAACAGTGGTATACAGCTTGCATAAAAGACCATAGGTTCTGCCCATCAGCATTAAGAGTTAAAGCTGCAACACTGGGAAATCCAGGCTTCTTTTTTGTTTTATTTTATTGAAGATGATACTAAGTTATAATACTAGAGATCTGATTTTATTTCTGGCTTCTTCCTTTGACCTACCATGGAAAGATCTAATGTGATCTGTTTTTCTATTTCTTGTGTCTTGTTTAGTTAATATCCAGGAAAAAGTCATCTCCTCCTGTATTTAATATAACACAATCTACCACAGAGATTCTGGTAGATCTCCAGGAAGACAGAAAAAAATAGATGCTGTGAAGTAGATGATTTGAAGTTCAAATTTTTTCTTGCTGTAGTTCACATTATGTGGAAGCTATAAATAAGAGCAGATGTTGACCCAGGATGATCCATGTAAAACAGGCATAGATTTTGTCTGAGGAGTAGTATTCTATTTAAAGTAGTAGATGAAGTCAATTGCAGTCTATCTGACCACACAGGTTGTTGCATGTCTTGTGATGCTCCCTTATTATCTTGCAACTGTACTGAAATAAGTTATCGTAAAATATTTTTTCTCTCAAAGTTGAAACAAAGTCAGTCAAAGCACACTTCATAATAAAGGTTTAATAACATGTTTCTTGCAAGCAACAGCACCTCTGGAGATATTGTCAAATGAGCATATGGTATTGTCCAGTGACTTCAATCAGCTCTGAATTAAAGTCAGGCCATACTTTGGATTATACTGTTATCAACAGAAAGATTAAGCTGAATCAGGAACAGAGGTTTTATTTGTTTTCAGATGTATTTTATTTCTCAGGAATAAGATCTTAAAACATGGAAATGATCTATGAAATACAAAACTATTTATATGGAACTGTGGTACTGTTTGCAAATGTTATGCTCATCTTAGACTCAAATGACTTTTTATATACTCCAGTTTTAAAAATATTAAGGATGGTATCTTAAATTGCATTATCTGCCACAAGTTACGGAAGGAGCAAGAGATCCGATCTAAGCCACTTGAAGTATTTTGTTTTATCTTTCATGGTAACAAGTACAGTAACATTTAAGAGACAGTGACATTTCCAAGTTTTGACTGATGACCTACACCTTTTCTCTCTCTCTCTCTTTTTTTTTTTCTTTAACAGTAGTTTTCTTTATTAAAAACCTCAAATGTCATAATTCTCTTTTTCACTTTTTCTCCCTCCCTCTTTGCCTTTATCTGCTACAGAGCTCATTCTTCCTCCAGTCACTAGGCTTTTTTCTCCAGCTCTCTTTCCTTCTACACACAGTCTTTCATCCTTTGCAGTGGCTTGCCTTTAGGCAAGTTCTTGGGGGATGAAGCTGTCATCTTTCTTCAGAACAACACCCAGCTTTACTTGCTTGTGGCAGCCACACATATGGAGTCTCATTGGTAAAAATCAGGTTTTCTACCCCTGAGCAGCAAGCAGCTTTGTCCCATCCAACAGAGAAAGAGTGTACACCCCACAGTGGCCCACTGAGTATGGGGACCTTGGGAAAGCCAGTGGTTCCCTTATGAAGACTGGTTGCCTGAGGAATACTAGAAATTTACTGGGCCTATGGACATCTGTATAGCTACTTTACAAAGGTATCCTTTTAGCTTCTGTCAAATTATGTGGGAGTATTTTTGCAAAAAGAATTGAGAATGCTTGGAGCATTTGACGTGACAAAATCCTTGCAAAATTGATACCATAAAACTTGGATCTGAGAAATACTGAATTTCATTTCAGCAGAGACAGCAAATATTTCTTTAAAAAAATATAGAATTCACATTTCACTTGATTGTTCTTCACAAGAATATTATTGAAAGGAACATACTTATTTGCTAACTTGACTGAGAGTGTAACATTGTAAATAATTAGCTTAGCATTGCCTTAGGGGATGTGTTTTAAAGTGCAAGCAAATTTGGTAATGATGTAAGGAATTAGTTCCTCTCCTAAAGCTTCTGTATAGTTCAGTGTTTGAAGCAGAGAAAACCATTTTCCTGAAGGCCTGACACTTGCATCACGAATGAGATCTGCTGAGAAACAGCATCTCACTAGAGAGTAATGAGCTCTGTTTGATGCCAGCAGCATTTTAGGTTTTGTCTTTAAAAAACAAACAAAGAAACAAACAACATACCAGTCCTGAAATTTACTGTATTGCTGAGGAGAATCTGAGGAATGACATGTTGGCACTTCTGACATAATTCACAATCTCTGCCAGACTGTCACTGGTACAAGGCCATGGGATGATTGGGTATGACGGTTGTCAAGGCTTTGTTTGCCACCAACACTGCTTTACAATAGACAGTCACTGAGGAACAGTTTCTCGTTAAAGAGGAGATTTCTCAGCTTTCCATAAGTAAATGGCAGTTCAAATTCTCAGTCACTAGCATAAGTGAAACTTATCTAGCTGCAAACTTAAGTATTATCTGGAACCTGACTGATTTCTGCACTGTGCTTTGGGAAGATCGACTCCTTTTCAAATAAAAACTTGATACTTTTTCTTCATGGATTCTTTTTCTTCATGGAGCTCTGGACACATGATGACATTTGAAAAGAAAGCGTCTCCTGCAATTGTGGTGAGGTGTACTAGACTGGTGGTTTGGAAGCTAGCACACAACCAGAGAACTGGAGCATTAGAGTTGATTAATTAAGTAATCTCATGGATTACTTAATCCTTGTAAATTTAATCCTGACTGGGGTTGCTTTTCCTGCAAGGCAAGAACAGGCATGCTTTCAGTGACATTGCTATTTTCCAGGGAGGCATTATGTGTAAATGAATCACTACAAGTGGTGAAACTCTCATGGAGAGGATTTTGAATGTTTCCCTTTAGAAATGAAACAGTATGGTTATTCCAGGCACATTTTATCACATTTATAATTGTCAGTTAATAATTAAAGTTCTCAGAGTGAAGGACTTGCACAAAAGATGATGCACCAGTACCCCTCACTATATATCAAGTACTAAGAGCTTATTTCTAAGGGCAATAAACTAAAGGCTTGTTTGAAATGTAAACATACAAGCCAAAAAGTGCTGACTTTGGTGTGAGCTAGATAGGATGAGTTAAATAGAAAAAGCTCAGCTTCATCTTATATAATGTTTGCACTGTCTACAGTACCCTCAATAACCTTGCAAGCATCAGGCTTTTTTTCTTCTCTCTTATAAAGGCCTCAATGTTATATAAAATATACTATCAATTGCCTTCACTACATTTTTGAAAGGTTGTTGCAAACTTTTTCTTTTAAATTCAATTCATACTTACGTGTTTGCAAGTTGTTTGCTGATTTTCCTTTCACCTTGCATGACATACCTTTTCCCAATTTCAGTGGCTGTTCCCACATTTCTGCTCATGCTCCACTTCAGGGAAGGAGAAGTGGCAGCTCTGTAGCCTGGGCAGGTTGTTAGCTAGGTGGACAAAAGCCTCTTGGCTCAACTCCAATTTATAAAGGGCAATGCAGGATGATGGTAATATTCAGCATGGAAAGAGGTAAAACTGTATTTCTGAATTTTACATTGAAAGAAATACATGTCTTTGAGTATTGTTTTTATAGAATCATAGAATGGCTTGGGTTGGAAGGAACCTTATAGCTCACTCAGCTCCAACCTGTGGGTACAGCTGCTCCCCAGCAGCTCAGGCTGTTCAGGCCCCCATCCAACTTGACTTTGAGCTTGAACCTGACTTACAGGGATGGGGCACCACAGCTTCTCTGGGCAGCTGTGCCAGCTCCTCACCACCCTCTGAGTAAACAATGTCCTTCTAACATCTAACCTAAATCTCCATTCTTTTAGTTTAAAGCCATTTCTCCTTGTATTATCACCATCAGGCTGTGTAAAACATTGGTCTCTATATCTATACTCTCCCTGTACGGGCTGAAAAACTACTACAAAGTCTCTCTGGTGCTCTCTTCTCCAGGATGATATATGTATACATGCACCCACCTACATAGGTATATATACATATACAAGTAACACCAAAAAAGACACTGGAGCAGGACTTAAAGACTACAATCACATCGTCTCTTCAGAACTGTAATTTTAGCTCCACCAAAGCAGTAGCAGCAGTACTAACTCCTGAAGCATTGCCATGCTGCCAGAATATGGACAATTGCTCCACAGATGTCGTAAGGTGGGATGTTTCTTGCTTTGACCTCATTGCTGGAGGCTCTGTCAAAGATGTCTAGCATTTACTACTATTGGTCTTGGACTGTTTATACGTTGCTTAGCATACTTAACTTGGAAACTGGAGAAAACCATGGTGTGAGGGAAAGAAGTTCAAAAGAGTGTCTGCCTGTGGCAGATCACTGAGGGATGCTACATGCCTCAAGAGCAGCACCAAGGCATGGCAATGCATGCTGGTGATTTGATCTAGTCCCCACTTTGGAACTGGTGAAATCTCTTGGGAAGACTGTTGGCCTTCATTTTTCCTACCCTGCAGCAACAGCCACAAAGCTGATGAGCAGCAGTTTGTGGTGAGAGCTTTGCCTGTGTAGGTAACTGGTTGCTAAGATCTCAGATGATGAGTCCCCCAGATAAATATATCTTAGTCTATACTCAGAATCAGAACATAACACATCTTTCATAATGATCTGGTGCTCAAAGAACCCAGTTGACTCATCTGAACCCAGCTTGTGCCATGCTTTTCTGCAGTCTGGCAGAAACACAGCTCTGAATTAGCTCTGCTCCACATGAGCAAGATAATATATTTATTTATTTATTTTTAGGAATATAGAATAGTATGCAGACTATTCAATTCTGACATCCTTCAATGTCTGACACTTTCTGCAGTCTAGGCAGAGTTATACTGTATAAAACTGTATCAGCCCATTGGATATTTTAGAACATAAATGCACAAAAAGTTGGATGGTACCACAGTTAGAGTAATCAAATAATTTAGAATGCAGAAGCTGTGTTTCCACAGAATTTTCTTGCTATGGGAATACCCAGTCTTAGCTACAAAGTTGGGAAGAAAAAGAGTGGAGATGGCCAAGAACTGATAGTTGGATAAGTGTCATGCTTACCTTGACTTATTTCCATTTAAAAAAATACTAATATTGAAAAAAGATAACTAAAAAAGATATTGCTCAGGATATCAAAAAATAATTAAGGTATTAAAAGGCTAAAAATCTTCATTATTAGAATCATAGAATGGTTTGGGTTGGAAAGGACCTTTAAAATCACCTAGTTCCAACCCCCCTGCTACAGGCAGGGACACCTCCCTCTAGACCAGGTTGCTCAAAACCCCATCCAGGCCAGCCTTGATTGCTTCCAGGGAGGGGGCATCCACAGCCTCCCTGGGTAACCTGTTCTAGTGTCTCGCCACCTTCACAATAGAAACTTCTTCCTAATACCTAGACTAAATCTACCCTCTTCCAGTTTATAGCCATTATCCCTCATTCTGTCACTACCTGCCCTTATAAAAGGTCTGTCCCGTGCTTCCCTGGGGGACCCCTTCAGGTGCTTCCCTGGGGGACCCCTTCAGGTGCTGGAAGGCTGCTATAAGATCTCCTTGAAGCCTTCTCCAGTCTGAAGAGCCCCAGCTGTCTCAGCCGGTCCTCACAGGGGAAGTGCTGTTCCCCTCCAGTCATCTGTTATCTATCCTTTCAAAGAGTTGATTCCCCTCCTGTTTGTAGGCTCCCTTTAGGTACTGAAAGGCTGCAGTGAGGTCACCCCACAGCCTTCTGTTCTCCAGGCTGAACAAGCCCAGCTCCCTCAGCCGGTCTCAGTAGGGGAGGTGCTCCAGTCCTCTGATCATCTTTGTGGCCCTCCTCTGGACCCACTCCAACAGCTCCATGTCATTTTTGTGCTGGGGGCCTCAGAACTGGACACAGTACTGCAGATGGGATCTCATGAGAGCAGAGGGGCAAAATCACCTCCCCCTACCAGCTGATCATGCTTCTCTTGATGCGACCCAGGATATGGTTGGCCCCTCTTTTAAAACAAACACAGAGTTTTAAGATTGTCTACTGTGATATCCTATTTCCATAAGCATTGAATTTACTAGGATAAGAAAAAAACAAAACAAAACAGAATTTGAAGAAATAAAGAAGCATTTTCTTATCTTAAAACTGTGAATATATGAGATTACTTTTTGTGCATTTCAATGGAGAAAGGGAGGTTGTAAGAGTTACTAGGAATGTATTTTTCCTTTTCAGACAGGGGTGACATGAAGAGATACAGATATACATGCTTATTTTCATCCATAAACCGGTCATTTACATCAAGTCTATTGTAGTGCATTAAAACTTACTGGGGGAAAAAAAGCAGCAGCACAACACTGAATTTACTGATTCAAAGGAGGAAGAAGCAAATAACCTTACAGAATCTGCATCTCTACTGTGGGTAAGTCAGGGCATAGTCCAGTACTATTAGCTCTAGGTGATGCTGCCTGAGTAGAGAGAGGTTGAATTGGATGACCTCCAGACTGGATGACCTCCTTTTCAGTCTCAACCATACTGTCACTCTGTGATTATATAATTTGATATACTTTTTTTTTTTTTTTCCCCCTTTCTAATAGATTAACATGATGATTCTTTATCTAGTGTGACAGACCATTCAGGATTTTAGGAGATAGCATGCTGTTACTGTCCAAGGACAATTTCTCATGGTGGAGGAAGGGGAGAAGTGTGCTTCCAAGCAAAGATGAACTAGCAAAGGATTATACTGGAGGAGGAGCCAGGAGAAAGGGTCTGATACAGCATGAAAATCCTGACTTTCATTTCTGTTTCATTTCTGAGTGTATTCAAAAGAAAGCCTTTTTTTTTCCCATATTTATCCATTTACAACATATACAGTTCTTTTATATATATATTTATATATATAAAGAAACACATGCTTACAGACAGTTCTGTAAATGCATACCCCTAATTATCCTTGTCTATTCAAAATATCTACCACAGCTGTACTTTAATATTGCATAGTACTTGCCAAGTCAACTAAGTGAGGAATTTATTCTTATCATTTAGTTCAAGTCTTTTTATCAATTGACTTGTCTTTGGATTAATGAAATAATGACTACCTTCAGGAGTGCACTCAGCATCAGTTTTGTTGGTTCTCCTTTAAATGGTTGCTTCTAGGTTTTAGTTGAGAGTATAGACAAGTAGTATTTCAAAGGGAGCTAATTTGACATTTCTAAAAGAGCAGCCTTTTGTAAGATGTTTTGATTACATGGCAGAGCAGCCTCTATAAAGAGCTATTTGGCTAAGTGGAGCTTAAAAAGCTCCAAACGGGAAAAAAAACAATCATAAAATGACTACTCAAGTATAACATGAACAAGGGAGTTTTAACAAGCCCTGGGAGACAGACCTTTAGCTGAAATTCTCATGTCTCTATACGTGTGTGCTGCATATTTCAACATCATTGATGCTAGTGGAACAGGGGTGAAAAGTAAGATAAGTGTTGCCCAGTTCTCGTGCTTCTCAATTTGAAGCAGGGTACACCCTCCTCCTAAAAAGTGTTACTTTTAAAAAAATGTTAGAAGTGGTGGCTGTGGAGATCTGCAAGAGATGCTTTGTGCTACAGCCTATGTTTTTTTCCTTTTGGATGTGTGCTAGTTCCTTCTGTCAATCTCTATTTCATAAGAGTAAATTAGAGGGATGTGTAGTGCATGTTGCTCAGTTTACAAGTTTCTACAATTTCCTCCCTAAGTACTTTAAATCTGATCTGTTTTCCATTTTATTAAAGCATCCCTGTCTTGCAGATGGGTACATATTTAAGATGGCAGAATTGTTTGGTAGGATTGGAGAAAGGGATGGATATAGGGCAGTCTGAATATTTTCTCCTTTCTAAATGTTTTATTCATGCAGGTAGGCACAGTGATAAAAGGAGCACTGGTCTGCGTGATTTTCTGAATGTAATTTGAATTCTTTTCTTTTCATAGTTGAAAAAAGGAAATCTAAGAGAATGTAGCTACTTATCAATTTTCAAATTCCTGTAGATGTTGAAGAGCTGTAGAGAGATGAGATCTTGTAACAAGTAGACATTTTGTTTTGTAATACTGCTAAAAGGAGGAATTCTGGAGATCGTGGTTTAACTTTCTTAGATGTATGTAGCTAGAACAATCTGGCTGCATGAGTGTGACTTCAGACCACTGATAGTTAAAATATGCATGTTGCACTTGAAAACCAATTTAAAATAAAAGTAATGATAATTAAAAAAAAAAATAAAAAAATCCTTCCTCTACCTCCAGAAGCTCTCCACTACATTTTCTCTTTCACTCTGGAAAGTGAAGAGAAACACATTGTTTCAGCTTTGCAGTATTTAAAATCAATCAAACAAAAGCCATTAAAGAAAAAAGGCTCTTCCCATTAGGTCATGTTAATATTCTCTCAAAGGAAATAGTTGTTAATTCAGCATTCAGTTTATATTCCTAAATATTAAAAGGGGTGGTGCTGGCTCAGAAAAATAGTCCTGTTACAGCACTCTGGTTCTGGTAGGGCTCAAAAATAGGTGCCGGGGGAAGAAGGGAAGAATATGTTGATCTGTCATGGGTATTTCACTCGTATACTTGCTCAGCCTTTGGTAGTGTGCACCTGAGAACTCTAGATGAGTTTTGCCAATATATTTGTCCCACTGCTAATTGAACCTACTAAAGTCTTTGATATTTCAACTATTTATTTTCTGTTCCAGAGTTGAGTTGTGTACAGTAATACCTCTTGGTTTGTTTTCAGGTTGCGAGCTGCATCCTGGCTAACTCTCACTCAAAACCATCCCATGTTTAAACACTCTTAATTTCCAATGTCTACCAAAAAAAATCTTTTAAGTTCCTTGAAAATGTACCAGAAATTAACATCAAAATGATCTATACTAAAACTATGCCTCTGTTATCATTATTGGGATGTCGCTGTATGTGTAACAGAGCACAGATACTATTTGTTTAATCTTAAACTGATCTTTGGCAGAAGCTTCTCTGATCTGATTACATAGAAGTATAGCTATCAATAAATGTATGCATACATATGTTTATATTTTTATGTATTTGTGTATTTACTTCAGAAAGCAAAACATTGCATCTTTTACTCATACTGTTCTCTGTTTTGTTTTCTGCAACTTCACATCCTATTCTGCTTCCCAGCACTATTGCAATCTTTTTTTTCTCCATTTTTCTGGAACTCTATTACTGCTCTCAAAATATTCAGATTAGAAAAGAGGGAAAGGGAACTGGGAGTGAGCTGTTAAAGTGAAGGAGATGTCTACAGAGAGATAAATTCCTTTTCTATTTACACTTTTATCCTGTACAAAAAATATCAGGATTGTGCAGTAAAACAACATTTGAGTCACAGATTGCTTTTGTATGATCAATGAATATTAAGATGTTATAATTATGAAATAAACAAGAGAGTTCAGCAAAGCAGATTATGATAACAAAAAGAGAATAGATAGAAAGCTTACCCCTATCCTGGACTCACTTACAAAACTCCAGCAGAGCAGATCTCCAGAAGAGATCCTTCCCTGCTGGTAGCCAACTCTTAAATAGGTCTAGGAGGTCTTCCAGCAGCACAGGTGAAGGCAATTCACCTGTGCTCCTGTGGTTGACTCATTTCTAGCCTCAGGTGATCAATCAGAGGTTCAGACCGTGACTCAGAAGTTCCCATGCAGCTTTTAGGTTGTGGATTTCTGCAGTAAGAGAATTCTTACTGCCTGTATTCCTCTTGTAGCATGACTGCTCTAAAATTTGACTTTGAAAGCATTGTTGGCATTAAAATATGTATTTAAGGATTTTTTTTTTTTTTTTTTGGCATATTACCATTTGAGCAAATTTGATCTGAGGCTGTCCCTTGGAAACTGAAATCCAGTGTTTGAATTTATTTCTTAACAGATTTTTTTTCTTTCTCCATCTCCAAAAATAGCCACCTCAAGATAAAAGCAATAAAGCAAATGAACTCCACTGCATATTCGAAACATTATTTCTTGCTTATCTTTTCAGATTAATTTTTTGTGTAATTAGAAAAAGCGATAAGGCATAGGCACAAAGGATTAAATATATGAGGAAAAATCGCATGGAAGATTCATACAGAAGACCTTACACAGCACTATTACGTGCACAGCTGTGGACCTATGATCAATAACAATCTCTTTTCAAAGAATCTGGCTGTCCTTTGAAGTTAATATCAGGTCTTTTTCCTCAATAGAATACCAAAAGGATAAAGCAAAATGAGGAAATAGCCTCTCAGGTGCTGTTTTGATATCCCACTTGTGGGCATCTCCTTGGTAATACCATCCAAATTAGATCGGAGCAACACAAATGTATATGAACTTGATAAATGCTGCAATTATGGATTGATTTCTTCAGCAGGCCTTTTACACATTGTTAATGGCTGTGGTCGAAAGAGGCTTACCTCACAATTTCTGGTCAACTGTAATTTATACTCTGGTATTTCTGCAGAGTTGATTGACTCTTGCCTGAAAGTATGGCTCACATCCTTCTTTTACACCCTGGTTTTAATATATCTCTACGTGATCCAGTTACACAATGCAGGGAAGCTTGCAGCAGTAAATTTAACCTCTTCAACAGTGCAACTTTATGTGCCTCACATGCACGTATGTAATTTGCTGTAAGTCCTGAAGTCTTGTAGAGAGGCAGCGCTGATTCTTTGAAAGTAATGAATTCTGACTTCTGAACTTGCTTTAATGTAGTTAAGACAGAGGATATAGCAGCAGAAATCTGAAAAGGGGGAATACTGCATTACTGCTCAGAATAACTTCACTGCTTTTAGCATCCTAAAAATGTTCTGCATCTGCCCTATGCTAATCATCTGGGCTTTTTCTATAGCAATGGAAGATGCCAGTGAAAGTGTGTATTGTTTTCCATGCAATGGAGGGAACATAAATATAAACAGCTTTCACCAGACTAATCCCTCTTCAGCCATGTTGGATAAGTTTCTTGCAGAAAAAGTTCATTGGATAGGATTTAGGAGACATACAAATGGTGGAAAGGAGGAACAAACATCTATAATACAATATCTGTTCACGTATTCTCTTCGGGCATCAGTATGCTGAATTTCCATTTGAGTAATCATGTAAACATTGTAGGTCCCCTAAACTGGCAGGCTTGTTCCCTGCCTCAGACAAGTGAAAGATTTGCTTTTCTTTGAGTGCAGAACTGAATGTCTTTGCCTCCTTAGCAGAAACTGAAGTGCTGAGTGCCTCTCCACCATCACTGATGTACCTTTGTCAAAGTGAAGCTTGATAAATAGTTCTAAGGCACACCTCAGAAGTTTGCCACTCAACGGAGACGCTCTCTCAAAGACGAAGACAGACGTTAACCTACATCATCTTCATATGTGAAAAGATCACCTTAAAAAGAAAAGCAGGAGATTTTGAGTAAATAAGCCCTGTAAATTCCTGACTCCAATTTGGTGCAGAGCTGACCTTTCAAGAGTACAGGGCACGGAGATTTTCAGGGCTTAAGAGTTCTCATCAGACTTTTGTCATTCTAAGGAACAGCATAATATGAGATTGATTGATATTTTCTTTTTTATTGGAGAATTGAACAATAAGAAACTCAGTATATATATATATATTTATTTATTTATTTTTAAGGGAAAAAAAGCATACATATGAAGTGAGATCCTGTACTTTTAAAATGAATTAAAAAAATAATGTAAACAAACCTTTAGGAGCTTAGCTTTTGGGATGCTGAAGAATAGAGGAACAAGTGAAACATGAGCAGCTCGAAAATTATTCATGGATCATTTTTTTTCATCCTTATGAAGAAAATAATACCTGTAGAAGTGCGGAAGTTAAGTATTCAGTATTCAATTGGCAGAATTGTACAGCTGTAATTTCCATTATAGAAATTAATCAAAAGATTCTGTGAGAACTACAAAGAGCAGGAAAATAAAGCATTCAGGATGGAGAAGTTAGATGAAAATATACTGAACTTCATATCACTAGTTGTTGAAACTTTATGCTCATAAACTCATTACCTTGCTTTGCAGCAAAAACTGAGGAAAACAGAGATTTTCTATCTGTTTGGTGAGAATTTCAGCTAGTTGGTCAAGTGGACAGAAATAGAGATTACTTTAGTATGTGTACAGGATTTTTTTACCAAACAACAGGAAAAAAAAAAACAAAACAGATAAAAAAGAGAAACAAGTTGAATAAGCTTCAGTTTATTATTACATACTTTCTATTACAGAGTTTGATCATGTCATCTTGATACGGTAAAGTCAGAGGAAGAGTGTGTAATTCAAATACTTATGGTTTAAATGATCAAGACATGCAGGAAATTACAGTAATCCCTTTTCTTATTTGCACAACAGGGATTTGCCAAACAGATTTGATGGTGCCGTTTAAAATTTGCAAACTCTTTGTCACGTAATGGCCCAAGACTGAAACTTCATAGCCTGAGTCTTCTTTCTCAGAGGTGCTCGTTGACAGAAGGATGCGTTGTATTATTATACCCACCATCAAGCAGTGGGTAGAACAATGATCCCTACTGTGAAACCCTCAGAGGTCGATCTAGCTCTAGATGGAGAATCAGTGGAGGCTCCCATCGATGCAGTCACAACAGCAACGTCAAAGGTCCAGGTGCACAGCTCCCTATCCACTCTTATCCTCCGCACCCAGAATTAGCTGGGAGGCCATCCATTAACTTGTCTACCTTTCCACCCCCATCCCCGCCCCTCATAAAAGAGGTGGTATCTCTTCTGCATGGATTACTGAAGAAGGGGGCAAGCATGGACTTGGTTCCTTTTGGCTGCTGCGTTGGGGTGACAGGATTCCAGCTCCCAGAGAGCTACTGGAAGCCTGGGGTCCTGGAGCTAGGGGCATCTCAGCTTAAAGACAAGAAAGCTTTCCTACAAGTGCTTGAAGATGAAGTCAGACCCTCCATGGTGGTACATAAAGAACAGCTGTAGATTAATAAAATCAGTTTAAGAGAGAGCTGTTCCTTTGGAGCTGATGAAAAGATTGTCCCCACAAGGCTGTTCAGATAAAATAGCTGTCCAGAGGGTCCGCAGAATCTGTCCTTGGAGGTATCTGAACTTAAAAGGAAGAGACTGGGTGCTCCCAGATATCATTGTTTCCTCTGTGTGCCTTGATGTCATTTTCTGGCAGATATCTTAGGAGGGCAAGAGTTTCTCCTTGGAAACCTGCCTGCAGGCTCCCATTCAGGGCCTAATAATAATTCTTACTACCAGACAGGGAGTTTGTCCTCCAAACAAGGGAACAAAAAGCCACAAATGCAGTGGCCAGTACTCATGCAACCAGTGACATTCAGGTCACAAATGTGGATCCAGCAGAGAATGGCGTGGGGCCTAGGTGTGTCTATTAGCCAGAGAAAAGTGTGTGGCCAAAGCATGCCAATCATACAGAGAATGGCAAGGGGCTCAGGTGTGCCCATTCACCTGAGGATGGAGAGCAACCCATGGGGGTGGATCCACCACAAGATGAAGAAGGGCTGATGGAAAATGGAATCACCTGTTACAGACATGACCTTGCATTATCATCAGTGTGCCTTGTCTTTCTGCCTCAACATCAGGAACAGGATTGTATAAGAACCAGGCCAACTCCCTGTCTGCATCACAGTGTCTGCCCCCACCTTTGACTTGGAAACAACAAGCAATTTAGGCATCTTGAAGGCTCACGTATTGGATTACCAAGCAATAAGCAGATCTTTTGTTGATTGTTTGATGGATTCTTCAAGGCCTTCTTTCTCAGCCCTCATGAAGAAATTGCACCTGTTTTTCATGGAGCCCCAAGAGAGGGGAGAAGATCAGGCTAAGTATTAGAAAAACATTCATCTGTCAGAGGGTGCTCAGGCACTGAAACAGGCTCCTCAGGGCAACAGTCACAGCCTCAAGCTGCCCAAGTTCAAGAAGTGTTTGGACAGTGCTCTCAGACACAGGATTTTAATTTTGGGTTGTCCTGTGTGGGGCCTGAAGTTAGACTTGATGATCCCTGTGGATGCCTTCCAACTCAGGATATTCTATGATTTTTAGAGAAGCATTCTCCAAAAATACGCATTTTTCATTCCACTCCTATCATGTCTGTCCTATACGGTTGAGGTCAGAATCTTTCCGTTATGATTACAGTTATACCTAGTGTATATCCATCTTTGTGGATGACACACAGCTTGTAACAGTCCATCTTCTCAAATAAATATGAGAATATAACCTCATCAGATACAGCAGAATACCACAAGGAAGGTGAGATCTGGGTGTATATGCATACCATGTAATAGAGAGCCCAAGTTACTGTATATACAGATAACTTCTTTTATTTTGTGTTCTGTTCATGCATACATATTTTACTTTTAGTGGCTATAGTAGAGACTTTCCTTGAGATTGGTATTTAGTATCCAATTAACAAAAGACTGAAGTGCAGCTCTGTCAAAAACATCCTCTAGTTCTGATGTGTCTACAATGAAAGGCTGCTTGGTAAAATATGTATTGATTTCTTTGCAGCAAATGTGCAATTGTCTGAAATGATAATTCTTTGTGAGGAAGTTACTGGGAAACTGCTTGATTCCGTGTCTGAGGTGTAGGTTCAATACCATCCATCTTATAGTAAGGCTGAGAACAGCCAAGACTTGAAGTTGTAATGCATTGACCCTTCATTCTCTCAGCAATTGCTGCAAACAGATTGCTGGAGTTCTGATAGGTTTAGCTTGTTGCAGGTTAAAGATCAATGTTCAATGAACATATAAGGTTGGGAGACTAGCTTCTCTCTTTTTCCCATTAATTTTGAAAAAGGGCTGTCTGCAGGTGAATTGTCTGGCTTATGTGAGAATCCATAACCAGTTGGAGCAAAATTCCAGATGTAGTTAAGAGACACTTCAATAATGTGGAGCAGGTATGTCATAAAGGCAGCTTTCTCTCCAATGTGCTTCAGTGTGGAATAAAAAGAGCTTTGCATAAACATAATTTGCAAATCACTTTTCATTGGGCTCAGCGAGATAATTGAAAATGGATATTTTTGAGGAGCTTACACTCTTAAGAATGACAGAGGGAAGAGAAGACTCTTAACACAGACAGAGGGAAGGGAGAACTCTTTTTGGTGGATTATTAAGGTACTCTAGACCCATCTGAATTTTTTATCATTTAATTCTAACAGCAAATATTAATAATTATATCTGCTGCTTTTCTCACTGCCAGTGCCGTCCACAGATCCACTGGGGCGCAGAGGTTTGTGGAACTGCTGTGTTGTGCAACACTTTTTTTCTGTTGTATTGTACAGTCATCCACTAGACAGCTAGAAGTTGCATATTTCATCTACAAAAAGCCTAAAAAATCATAGCTGTAAGTGAAGAGAAAAACTTTCACTTATCTCTGAATTGTATGAATTTAACTGATTTCTGTCTCTTGTCTGCAGCTGATTCACGTTTCCAACTTCATTGGTTTTCTTTATTATTTTGATGCACACTAGCTATCTTGCCTATTTCAGTCCTCTAGCAAGTTAAAAACTTCACCTCCCATTTTCTTCTGAAACAATTGTTTCAGATCCTGTATGTGTCCCCTTTTTGTATCTGATGTAATTGTTTTTGTATTACTTTCATTACTTTCCCAGAAACCTTCTTAGATATATTCTTGATCAGTTTTAAAACTCATTCAGGTCTATTAAAGCAAAGCTGGTATTCCATGTTAACCATTTTAAAAATGTATTTCAGTAATTCCCAAGAAGTAAGAAATGAAGTTCTATTGTTTTGTTTGTGGTGTTTTTTGTTGTTGTCGTTGTTTGTTTTTTCAGATTTATATTGAACACAGTCTGATTATCTCTCAAGGGTAAGCAATAGCACCATATTTTAGGTAGTTTTTCCCTTACCAGATTTCCTAGCTTTTTTCTAGCTATCTGCTTTAGTACATCTAACATATAACTGCAAAGTTAGATGGATTGCTTATTTTGGTTTTGGTTTCAACTGCTGGAAAAAAAAAGAAAAAGTATCAACCTTGTGGTCTATTTAGGAAAAGAGAAGTGCTACATTTTCAAACTAGCCTAGAGATGACAGTTTGGTAATGCATCGTACAGTTAGCCAGAAGCAAGAATATTATTACCAGGAAAGCCTGAGAAAGAAAGGTACAAGCAACAAGAGAGATGCTAAGATCTTAAGTAAATTATTCAGCTTGCCCCCAGGCCTTCAAAAAAACCCCAGCCAATTCGCAAGTACCACCTTAAAGTCAGTGAAACAAGTTTTGATCTACAGTCATCTTGATTGTCTGAGAAATACAGAGCAGTAATGCTGTTTCAGCTGCCTCGCAGTCCATTGAAGTGTCTCAGCTTGCAGATTTACACTGAACAGAATTTGGTTCTCTAAGGATAGTTCATAGCCCTCGGGCACTGGTACTTTCAGGTTACAATGCTTTTCTTCTTTCTAGTTACCTTAATAGAATCCTAGAATGGCTTGGGTTTGAAGGGATCTGAAAAATCATCTAGTTCCAATTGTTCTGTCGTAGTCAGAGTTGCTATCCCCTAGATCAGGCTGCCCAGGTCCCTAACCAATGCGACTTTGAATACCTCCAGAGATGGGGCATCCACAACTTCTCTGGGCAGCCTGTTCCTGTCCCTCATCACATTCTCAGCAAAAATTTCCACCTAATATCTAACAAAATCTCCCCTCTTTTAGCTTAAAGCCATTTGCCCTTGTTCTGTCACTATCAAACCACATAAAAAGTTGATATTCCTCCTGTATAAACTCTCCTTAAATACTGGCAGGCTATAATGAGGTCTCCCTAGTGCTTTCTCTTCTCCAAGCTAAACAAGCCCAGTTCCCTCAATCTATCTTCACAAGAGAGGAGCTCCAGCCCTTTGATCATCTTTGTGGCCTTCCTCTGAACCTGCTTCAGCAGTTCCATATCTTTCACCTACTAGAGCCCAAGGCTTCAACACAGTACATTGAGTTGGACTCAATGATCTTTAGAGATCCCTTCCAACCCCTACAATTCTGTGATTCCATGAATTCTGTGAATTCTGTGAATTCTTGGTCTGACAGCCACAATTTTTCAAATATAATGAAGATTGGCTTGGCAACAACACAAGCCAGTTCCTTCAGGACCCTGTGGTACCTGTTAGGATAACTGTTGCATTCATTTTTGAAGCTGGGTGAGTAGGGGATTCCACATATCTCAGCACACTCATGATCTGTCATTTGTCTGCCCTAACACCTCACAAATTCAACTGTTAGCACCTTCAGTTTATCTTTAGTCTCATGACATGTCAAGAGATAATTTAGTAATTATCTGACAGATATTGTCCATCCGTAACATATATATAGAGAGAGAGAGAGAGAGAATGCTGATACTAGGTGAAATCACTGGTAAAACTGCCTTCATAGAAGTGATCTTTTACATGAATTTCTTTGTGAAAAATCCAGCAGGGATCAAAATGGGAAGATACAAAACTGTGGTCCTATATTCCATTCCAACACCATTCTTTCTCAAATCTCCCTCTTTTTGAGACATGTTTTCCTGGTGTTGACACTGTCTGTAGTTCAGGTAGTTTGCTTTATGGTGTCCATAGTGAAGAAGATAAAAGTGTTGTGCGGGCTGGGTGTGCTGGTGTGCTGTAACATGGTGATTTACTCCTTCCTCTTCAAAGAGTTTCTCATATGCCAAGATCAGAGAGGCTAGTTGAATTGCTGACATCTAGCAAATAAATAGCTGCAGGATAGCAGGTGGCTGTTCCAGCCACTCCATGTTTGTGCTTTAGAGAGCTGTAAATACACATGGCTGTGCTCATCATCTGCTGTTGAGTGCCTTTTCTACACACTGCAGTGAAATAATAATGTGCAACATTGTACCCTGATAAGAGCCAATTTTACTCTTGGTGTACCTCTCCAGTGCTTTATAAAAATTTATCTGTTCTGGTAGGATGACTTTTAAAATAGAACCACAATAGGTACTACCTTCTTCAAAACATTTCTTATTGCTGGTGAGCTCATAAATCCATATTGAATTGGTTCGAAGAGTGCATGAGCTGTGCGGGGTAGCCAGTGTGAACTGAATGCAAAGATTTGAAATTCTTTGGAGAGAGCCACTTGCACTGATTTTCTGTCAAATACTTACATACCAAACATAAAGAAATTATGCTGTCTTCAGTTTGGCGGATTAACATTTGTCATTAACACACAAATGTATTTTTTTAATTCACTGAGTCACTTGGATGCATCTGTTGGTGAACTGCAAAGCTTAATGTGATAGGAAAGGGATCAGTGTTACTCTAATTGACCACTCAGCACAAACTTCACAGTTTTGTTAATACATACCTTTTCTTACTTAGGAAAAAAAAATAAAACATAAATAAAAGTGGGAGAATTCTAGGCATATAGAACCTTCTTTACTAGCTAATACTGCCTTATTTTCTGAGACAGTTTCAAAACAAGATGTATATTGTTGCTTGTCTGCTGTTAGATTTCACCCCTATTCCTTTCTCCTTGCACTGAGAATACTTGCACATATTTCTGGCCAGCAGCCTGGGCTTGTAAAGTGTTGTCTTCCACAAAACAGCACAGTAATCTTTGTGCTGCAGCATGAAGCTAACTGAAGTGTGTATTATTTTCAAAAGATGTTCTCAAAATTAAGCATTTCACCTCCATTTGGTGCCATTTTTCTTCTGTTGGCCTCAGTCTGGAGCAGAAACTCCCAAGTGTGACAAAGTCAAAGTTTTTGTGACTGTAAGATGCTAACTGCAATTTAATTTCAGCTGCTAATTTCTTTTTCTTCTGCTTATCTCCCTAGCTCTTTTCTCTGTGATGTTAGCTTGATATTTTTTTTTTCTCTCCTGCAGTGTTCCTCTGATCTGAGAGGCATCAGATAGAGAAGACATTCATTCAGCTGTTCTTTCATTCCTTATTGCTTGCCTTAAAAGATCAAAAGCCAGTGTCCAACTCCAAATCACATATGAAGCAGATTGACAGAACTGCAAGTCCTTGAAAATGAAAGTTTTGTTTTGACCAGTCCTATGATGTCTCTTAAAGCCCCTATCTTGGTATGATCATACAGTCATGATGGAAAACTGAGCCATCAGTTCACAGAAGAGTGAAGTATTAACTGCTCAATGTAAGGCTTCAATTATTTTCTCCTATAAAGTGAATATTACCATCTCTTCTTCCACCTGCAAACAACTGTTGGGTCTTCTTTGTTCATTTCAGTTGCTCTCAGTTCTCTCTAAACATCACCCTGCTTATGCACAGCCTGTTGGCAGTGCAACTCTGTCCCGTGCCTGAAATGCAGAAGCAACATATGCTAAAGAAAAAGCTATTACCAGTTTTACCACTGGATCCCTAGACAAAATTGCACAGGTAGGTGTCCAGGAAGGTCTTGAACATCTTCAGAGAAGGAAACTCCACAACCTCTCTGGGCACCCTGATCCAGTCCTCTGTCACCCTTATCATGAAGAAGATCTTACACATGTTTGTGTAGAACTTCCTTCTGTTCCTTTGCTTCAGTTTGTGGCCATTTCTCCTCGTTGCCCATAAGGATGTTAAATAGCACTGGTCTCAGCATCAGTCCCTGAGGAACACCAGTCATTACCTGTTTCCACTTGGCCCCTGAGCTGTTGACCACACTCTGAGCACCAGTTCCTTATCCAGTAAGCGATCTGTCAATCAAATCCATTTTTCTCCAATTTAGAGACCAAGACGTCATATAGGACAGCATCAAATGCTTTGCACAAGTCCAGAAATATGATATCAGTTGCTCAATTCCCTTCCTCTTTTTGGCTTTCACTCATTCCCCTTCATCATTCCTATATTCATTTGTCCTCTTTATTTTTTCTATATCCAGTCTCTGTTATGACATTACTTACTACTACTGGTTCACTTAGCTTTTTTTTGTTGCTTCTTCTTTCCTCTTTGATCTGCCCACCAGAGTACTATGTAATCATAACTGAAAAGATAATCAACCAAAAGGTAAAAGTACAGCTATTGTTTTCAAAATAAAATTATCAAAGACATCCAGATCTCCTGGTTTCATATTTTCAATCTGTGTTCTTTGTTATTACAACAGATTTTTTCTTACAACCAGGAAAGGAGTAATTATTAGGAAGGAAAAAGGAGAACAAACTTTTTTTTGAAAACAAATGTGTATGCACATGAGCACATGCATGTACACAAATATAGTTGATAAACTACAAATAATTTCTGTAATTGCAAATATATGTTTTACAGAAGAAAAATTTTTACTTACAAGTTTGATATGTTACTGCAGCCATATAAAACTCAAAAAGAGAGGAAAAAAATATTCAAATATATTAAATTGCTTTATTATCTCTAAAATAGGCTGAAATAGATTAGAGAGAGAAATAGAGAATCAAGAAAGAAATCCACTCTAGAAACAAAAAGACAAGGTCATGTTCTATATTGTAAGGACTTGTTTTGTGGTTACACAGTATGGTTTTACTAAAGTTGTTTCTGACTTTCTTCTCATCTAAGAGGTTTTACTTGGATTAGTAAGCCAATGTTCTGATCCCATCTGCTGCTTTTATCTTTATTATCTACATTTCACTGACAGTTAAAACATTCCTCCCAGAGAAATGCACCAAGTTGTATCTGAGCTTTTGAATGTGGCGTTCAGTACTTGGCTGCAAGCCAAAGGTATGTGTGTGTATCTCAACAGTTATTGAAACACCTTGATGAAGCCTTTTCTTGCTCCACTTTATTTCTTTGAGAATTTACCTCAGTGTATCTTTGAGTAAAAATCATCAGTTTTCTTTTGGAAGAATACACTTTTTTGGAATACAGGCTTTCTGAATATTTAGCCCTCTGGCTCATCATGTCATTCATTTTCATAAAGTTAAAGAATCTATGAGGAACTTCCGGAGCTTTCTAAAATTATGTTTGCAGCATGTGCGTTTTCGCAGGTCTAATTGATCCAATCCTTTTGTTGATTAAGAGAGCTATCAAATATTTTTAAATAAATTGTAGATAATAAGTTATGTAAATATTATTATATGTAACATATGTAATAATGTTGATGAGCTGATCACAGTAAGTAACTGTATATTTTGCATCTTCCCATGCTGATTGATTTCTTAGCAAATTAAAAGTTCATGAGGACCTGGCAATTGAAATCCTTTAGTAAGGCACTAGCTCATCACTAGTGGTGTGCTTTGGTGGCCACCTGCCAGGGAGAGTAGTTTTGACAAAAACTGTAGCACTCCAGGGATGGGAAATCCCTTTCTCCATGAAAGTATTGTCAGAACCTTGTATCCTAAGACGTACAGCTTGAGAAGATTATGAAACCATGTAACATGATCTTCTCCATCTGTGAACGTAGGCCTGGCATAATCATGTGAAGGGTACAGAAAGGTATTTTGTGGAAGAAGTGGTGTGAATGTCACTTGTGAAGTGTGCTTCTCTCTCTCAAAACATTCTGTTCTAAAGTATGAAACCAAGCCCAGAGTTAATAATGGCATAATTTTTAAAGATTCCTTCCAACTCTAAAAATTCTAATATTCTATGATTCTATGGTAACTGTTCAGATATTTTGCACTCATATTTTTGGAACTCACTCCCCAAAACCTTCATTTCAGTTTTCTGCATCATGTCTCTAACATCAGTTGTCTTTTCAGTAAAAAACAAAACTGCTCTCAGACCATCAACACTATGTTTCTATCAGAACTTATTTTCTATGTATCTTAAAGTGTGTACACTCTCCTTCATCATTGCTTATTTTAGTATACTCCACTAGGCTATTTATGTGTACTTAATTTAACTCACCATACATGATTGAGAAGTTTTTTTTCTTTCTATCACACAAAGTCAAACTTTTAATTTTAAAACAGAATAGGGAAGCCAAGTTCTTATGCTAACGGTGTATTATGTATCACCACTTCTCTTTCAACTGTGTGATCTTAGAAAATCTTGATGTAAAGATTTTGGTTAAAGGAATCTACCATAGCAACTTTCCAGCAATTGGATCCCATCTGCCTGTTAGCTTACGTAACAATCTTCTTGTTTAACACTTCTGCAGTATATTCATGGTTTATGATGAAGTTACTCTTGAACCTTCACTTTGATAAAGTGCACTTTGCAGTTTAAACTTCTTCCTATGGAACTGCAAGGTAATACAGGTAATGCAGAGATGACAAAACATATTAAGTCTTGTCAGGAGTGTTTCTACTCTTTTTTAAAGTCTTCTCAGTGTTGTCATTTCCAGTTGTTTCACATTTGGGCTCTGTGCTCAACTTAGATGCAGGAGAATGCAGAAAATACTTCCCACATGTTGTCATCTATATATCATCAAAGAATTCAGTAGTCTTGCTAACAAATACTTTCATATTAAATGATTATATCATATCCAAAGATGGGCATGTCTTTACTCATGAGGAGTAAAAATAAGTCATGATCAAATCTTGCTGTTTGGAAAATTGCAGTTCTACACTCTGAGTACTGTAGTTTGCCTCTCAGTACTTAAAGACAACACTGAAAGTTTTCCTAGAGGTAGAACTTTGCAAGTCTGTCTGCACAACTTCTTTGATGGAGTTTTTGAATGCTCAAGTTATGCTATAAATAGTTGTTTTTAAGGGAAAGTTCAACAGTAATTAAACAGTCCCAAGATTTAATGTCAAACTAGGACATATGAATAGTGATTTAGATTAGAAGTTCTTTTGGATGCATTACTAGTTCAACAACTGGTAACCTGTTTGGTATGAGGTACAACTCTTCTACTTCCCCTTAAGATTAATTAGCTGTGTAGTATATTAATCAAACCAGGTTCGGGAGAAAAATCAGGATGTGGATTCCTGCATGGTTTTCAGTTATCTCATTTGTTCAATCTAGACATTTGGATAATTAAGATCAGTACAGGCAATTTAGCTAAAGTGCAATCTACTGGAAATATTATCTAGCAATCTAATTGTGTTTATCTCAGGTGTTTTGTTTTGTTTTGTTTTCTTGTTTTTCTCCCTAGTTATTTATACACATAGCACAGTAGTTCAAAAGGCTTCTTTTCTGAAGTGCATGGCATAAAACTATGCCAGATTTGCATCCAAGACCAACCTCTTTGAGCAAGTTGTTAAGAGAAGGCCCCTATCTATATCCCTGAAAAGTATCCTTGCTTGGCTCCCCTTTCTCCTGAAAAAACAGAATTCATATCAGTGCTAGTATCCAAGTGATGTGCTTCTCTCCCAGACAATATTTTTCTGTAAGAGGAGAGGTTTCAGACAGCTCATTACATGCTGCCATAATTAGTAATTGTAGAAGAAAGTGGTTTTAAAGGACTATTTGGAGCTGCACCCTCACATAACAAGAAGTATTGTGGTTGAAATTTCAACACCGAACTGGAATATAACAGGCAATGCAATCCTTTGTTTGTGGCATGACTCTGATGGGCTGCAGAACAATTGTTCTTTGAATTTTTAAAGTTTATATATTTGTATGTGTATTTCTGTTGTGTGAATTATGGCTCCAACTACCTTAAACATCCAATGCAAACAGTCAATCTGGCTTGCATTCACAAATTTTCCCTATAATCTGTGGAGAGACCCAAGCTGTTATTCATGTCATAAAATGAAGGGATAGCTTCATTTGATGACCTGAATTGCTCTCAGGAGCAGCAATTTTTTTTTTTTAATTTATTATTATTATTATTATTATTATTATTATTATTATTATTATTATTATTATTATTATTTTGCTACTTAGATGGTAAATAAGCTAGTCTGTCATCTAATTTATATGCTAGTTCACTTGATGTGAGTATCTCCCTTTACATCTTATGCTTCTGTTCCTAAGGAGAATCCCTCCACACCAAGAGCATATCCTTAGATTTCAGCAGCATTGGTCATGGGCTAAAATACATATCATCAGTATCAGTAATGCTATCTGGCCCATGAAGATTCGAAATGCAAGAAATTTCCATCCACAAACTATTCATTATTAGAGGTAGACATCACCACTGTGCATTTTAGGCATTTAGGGAAAAATAAATAAATTTTAAAATACACTAAAGTATGTGTTCAGAAAGGTGAAATTAATTTCATTACTTGTGGAAGTGTGGTTTTGAGAAGCTTGCCATTGCCAACCAGAAGACAATGTCTGACCAATATTAGTAGCTTTGAAAATCATTTGAAAACATTTTGCATGAATTTGGCATCAATTTAAAAATGAAATTGAAATGCATGATTTAACTACTTGCTGAATACAAATGTATCAATAGTCTAATAATTAACATTAAAAATGCTTGTAAAAATGCATCAGTGCCACTTAAATGAGATGACTGAAAAATCCACTGCTTTTTGAAATATGGCAAATTAATAAATTACAGATTAAAAAGCATTTCAGTCCACAGAGCACACCATTCAGGCACACTGAGGTATTACAGTAGTGGCTTCATCTTTCAAAATTAGCAAACATGCCTTGCAAGGTAAGGATTTGGGGCAGCATATGGAAATTTGTTATTCCAGTTCAAAAATTCAAAACCTGCTCTCAAGCTAATAGATCCATAAAAGCTGTTAGCTTGAGCCTTGCTGCTGCAATTCTGACTACTTGAACATAATGTTCTTTTAATGATCTGTTATTAAATGCATTGTACACAAGTGTTTGACTTTCCAAGGTTTAGGAGTTGTTTACACTTGGAAAGAAGAGGAAGCTGCTCACACAGTATTGGCAGGCAAATTGTCCTGTTAAGTTGAAAGCTGGTATTTCTAGATATGGTACCTGTTAAATCTCTACTTATGTAATCTTTACCCCCAGTACTCCTTAATAATTTAGTGATTTAGCGCTACAAGTGATGACAGTGCTTCTACACTGGGTGCATTTCTTTGGGACTATTATTCATGGTGGTGAGTACTTACATGCAACAATAAGTATTGGCAAGACTAGCTCTTTATATTTTAAGCGTAATCAGAATCAGACGGGATACTGGGCACCTCTCAGTATTTTTAGTGTGCTCCTCATTTGATGTTTCTCAAAGAGGAGAGCTCAGCTGCCTACAGCTCATATATCAAGCACAGTAAGCATGAGGCAATAACAGAAGATCCAGCTAGTGGCTAGGGATGTACATTTGGTCTGTTAAATGAGAAAAAAACCACATTAGGCTTGGTGCTGGGGGTGTATATTTGGGCTGCAAAGCATCAGTCACTGTAGAAGTAATAAAGATCTAAGTGACAGCAGTTCTTAGTCTCTCTGTGTGTGCATGTATGCTTAAGCCTAGACAATGACACAAGTAGGTTATTATTATAGCTGTGACATTCATTGCTGTGTTAGTAACAATGTCAGTACTTCCATTTAAAACCACTATATTCACAAGTTTTTAACTCAGCAAGATAAAATAGCTAGAAGCTTTGGAGCAATTTTTTCCCTTTAATAAAACTCAACCAAGGTTTTACAAGATAAGTGTAAACTGCCTGAGTGCATTGTCCTACAGTGCATATTGATTTGGATGCCTTGAGAACTACAAAATGCAAGTTTTAAGAGATTTCATTTGGTTATCATGCTTTTAAACAATCTCACTGATGTTCTTTAAGCGAAAGTAAAAATAGAAATAGGAGTAGGAGTACTACATTAGAAGTCAAGTTATTGGCTTCATATTATCCATCTAAAAAAACTGCTGTCTAGCATTGGATATATATGTTCACTGGAGTTATGAACTCTTCAATACATGCTCACTACTGCAATATTAACTGCCCTACCGTGACACTATGTGACCCAGTATTTGAGTGTAAGTTGAATATACTGCAACACGATTTCATATTCTAACCCCTATGAATATGCCTTACCATCTTACCATCTTTTATTTATTTTTGGTTTAATGCTTAGCTATGTAGCTGCACACACTGAGTGATTGAAAGATGTGGTGAAAACACAGGAGACTGTAAAAGAAACATAAAGAGTTCAGACTTAGAGGATCTACTTACTGTTATTAGAATTTAAATAGGAAATTGACTTTTTTTTCCAATAGAATATATATTTTTAATCAGATAACTGGAAATATATGACTTTAATCAATAAAAACAAAGAGGAAGGGCTTGAAAAATCTGAATTCGGTGGGCTAATGTATGCCTTATTATAACCAAGTAAATATCAGATAAACAGTTCTGCCTGTAGAAATTGAATCTGAAACAAGAATGAGCTCTGCTGATTACGCCAGCAGTGTTTTGAATATACACTTTTGTTCCCAACTGGAACCAGGAACAGCAAAGAAGGCAGAAAGTAATTAAGTTATGGAGTAGATGGAAGGAAATCTTTGCTAGGTTTTCCCCTAGCTTGAGTGCTGCTTGGTAATTTCCATTTCTGTTCTATCTTGCTGTTCACATGTAAAGAGCACATGGTGTGCCTAAGAAGTGCTCCACTATAGAACGCAGCTGATGCACTGTGCTCTAAGTTAACACTAGCTTGAGAAAGGGACTACGGTGTAACAGTAGATAGCTTTCTGAAATATTTATGTTAATTCTCAGTAGTATTCAAAAGCCAAGATGTGATGGTCTCTGAAAAGTAAGCCTAGAAGAGTGTGTGCTGTGCATTTCTCACCTCAAGGAAGATGCACTAGAACTACATGTCTGGAACTGAGGAGACTAGGAAGGGTTTTTCAACCTGGAAAAGAGATAGTGGTGTTTGTGGCTATGACAGAAGTGTATCCAATTGTGATAAGTGCCGAGGACTAAAAATCAGAAATAATTATAATGTTTCATGAAATAGTCAGCTGAAGAGCTCAAACAAATGGCATGTGGTGCCACAACAGCAACTAAATTTCTCAGGATGTGGGGGCTCAAATTTTACATTGCTCCAAATAGTAAATTGCTTTTATGGAAAAGTTATGAGGGCAATTAAACTCAGCTTTACCTCCATAGATTTTACGAGATTTTAAACTGCAGATTGTTAGAGGCTGCAAAAAGTGGGAGAAGTATCTTGTGTCTTCAGTCTTTTGCTATTCACAAGGCATCTGCATCCTCCTCTTCTTACATGTCGTTGCCAGGAGGTAGTGCTCTAAGGGAAGTCCTAGTGAGTATTGATGCGGGTTAGTTGGTCACTTGACTATGGCAAGCATCAATTTGAACAAGCTCCTGAGGGAGAGAGATTTCAGTGTGATTTGGTAGGAGTAGGTATGCTTGGTATTGGAAAATACTTTCTCATACATGGCACTTGGCTATCACCTTGTAGATTTCTACTCAGAGTGTGAATTATGTCCTTATATTCAACTGAGCAAGCATTCAGCATGTAAATCCCAGAGCTGATCACATTTTTACTGTTCCTTGAATCTTTGCCCACTCTCCTTCTCACCAGAGGGAGGCCTGAGAGCACAGTGGGATCCCTTTCTGCAATAGCACAAAGCCTTGCTGATGCTCTGACCCACAGAAGCATTTCTGTCTCAATCAGTGCCTGTATCTCTGTCTGTCATTCATACCACTAGCAGATTTTTTCCTTTTTGGGGTCAGGAAGGAGAAGTGTAGAAATGACAGTAATTACTGTGGCTTGCAGATATGTCTGTTACTCTGACAAATAGACCTTGCTTATTCTGAACATTTTGATGCAGCAATAAGAAGTTGAAAACATAATCTTTTTTCTTTTCAGTCTTCTCAGCCTAGACTTAAATTTGATCAATTTTGAAGCCCAGTGTACGATGAAAATGTGTATCAGAAAGCAAGGAACAAATGGGCTGAGGGTTCAGTCCATAAAGTGCTGAAGATATATGAGTTATAGTGCAGACAAAGCTAGAAAGGCTGAGCCACGAAGAAATCCTAGTAAAGAAGGAGCTGGGAAATCAGACAGGTCAGATTTATGCTGTAGAAGGCCATGGATTCCACAAGGGCTGGAAATGAATTTCCCACTCTTTTGGGGTCCAGCAGCACTCCCTGGCACCTAGCTGCTAACTTGTAAATTGCAGGTGACTAAATAGGAAGTGTAGAACAGATAATATAATAGGAAAAGAAAGGGAGAGAAGGAGAGGGAAAGGCAGAGTTAGATTTACAGCTTCTTCAGGCTTTCTGAGGAAAAGAATAGCTACTAGGGGAAGGAACAGCAAGGTAATTATCCTACAGGAGAGGAAAAATGCCTTTCTCAAGGCAGACAAAAATCTGGGCTGGCAGTATCTGTGTGGTATAAATAAGGGGAAAGCATTGTTTTGGAAGGAAATGCTAGAATTTTGAAGGTTATGAGACTAAATTTCCAATTTGAAGAACACTTCGGAGTATTATATCACTGTTTTGACTCTGGCTCTGTTTGAACTGTGTGGCCAGAGTTACACTGACACATTCCCTATTTAGATCAAATTATTTTCAAAACTAAATATAGAGCAACAGAAAGGAGGTGAGCGGAAAATATCATCTAAGAATGTTGTAGTATTGCAGTGCTCACTTTGGTCCTCATGGTCCTCATTGGAGAGATAATACAGAATCACACCTGCAGGATTTCACCAATTGACCACAGACGACAGCACATTAATAAAATTTAATCTTAGTCCAATTTTCTGAATAAATAATGCAGTTAGTCCTCACCCACATATTTCACTAGAATGTTGCTAGTGACTCATGGCTAGAAAAAGATTTGTACAGAAGGTAGTCAAACACTAACTAGGTATGGAAGTGAAATAGTTAAGCTTTAATTAAAAACAAACAAACAAAAAACATTTACTAAATGTGGGCAATGGTTTACCATAAGAGGAGAGAATTAAGCATCAGATCCTGTCAGGATGATAAATTAAGTTTTACATACACTCTTTTTTGAGCTATAAATGTGTCTGTATAATGTATTTGTCTGACATTAGGTAATTGTACAGTACAACAAATAAATTGTGTAATAACATTACCCTCAGATGGTGTTTGCCCTGTTACTGATCATGATAATTTCAGTACCAATATTTTGTGGAAGAATAAGCCTTTATCTAAGGCCTCTTCTCCCAGTTGAAAATGATAGGATGGGATGAGAGGGAGTGGCCTCAAGTTATGCCAGGGGAGGTTCAGATTGAATATTAGAAAATATTTCTTCTCAGAGTGTGGCAGTGCACTGGCACAGGCTGCCCAGGCAGGTGATGAAGTCACTGTCCCTGGAGGTGTTCAAGAAGCATGTGGATGCGGCACTGAGGGACATGGTCAGTGGGCATGGTGGGGATGGGTTGATGGTTGGACTACACGATCTTAAAGATTATTTCCAACCTCAATGATTCCATGATTTTATGATTATCTTTGGCCATTGCTGATTTACTTCAGAGCCTCTCTGAGAGCATTTAGAACTGGGTGGGTTACACCTGGATCTCTTTCTCCCTTATATGCTGAATCTGTGGAAGAGCATGAATGATCCTGAGGTACATACCTGTCCTTTTTATTAGTAATGAAAAATTAAATAAAGACACTATTCTGTAAGTAAAAACATGAACTGCAGGATTTTTTTCCAGGAGAAGCTCTCAGTCTCAGATTATTCTTGCATTTCAAATTATTAAATTAAGCCAAAGCACGAGTGAGTTTAGTGCCAAGTAGACTTAGAAGCTTGAGAGAAATATTTAGAAAGGATGGACTTTGGTAAGTGAGGTAGACATCCCTAGGCTTTCTGTCTGGACTGGGGAGAGTGCCTTGACTATAATGAAAGAGGAGTGAGACTAGAAGCTGAAATATCAGGTCTCTGAATTGCCTGTGGGGATGACGGGGGATTGGGCATCTCTTAAATGCATAAGAAAAGAAGCCTGCAAGCTTTCTGGATACTTAAAGCATCTTGAAGTTTTTTACTGTCTCTTGGTACTGTTAATACACCTGAAAGTCTTTGAGAATGAACTTGGGAACCATCCTGGTACCTCTCAGCTGAGAGACGAATTGCTACTACAGACATTTTGCTTTTAAGATAATGCAAAACCTGGTTTGTCTGTTAACCAAAGGCAAGGTTTCATTTCAGACTGCATGCAAATATAAGCCAGTATCATTTGTGGTATGTTATTAATTTCACATTGGAAGAATTATACTAGGTTAGTTTTGCACAAATCACATTGTGGTTATGATAGAAAGACTTCACATAGTTACTGTGAGAAAAATAAATGCAAATAAGAGTCTGTGATTTGCTGATGGTTACAAATTCCTCTGCCTCTAAGTGGCATAGCTGTAGAATTGGGTTAAGCTGCTGGGCATGAGCACAGTAGGTTTCTGTGTTTATTCTGTGTAATCTATTTTTTGTCTCTTTTTAATCTTTGTTTACTTGCCAAACATTCCTTTGTGGCCTCCTTTCTACTACTGCATGCTGGGTTTTGCGCTCTCATGTTGTTTACTGAAGCTTAGACATGAAAGGACAACAAAATGGACATTTTAATCAATTAACTGTAACCTGATCAAAGTTTAATTCTCCCTTATTGCTGCTACTATTGTTTACAGTGTTTTTATTTACAACAGCATCCAGTTGAACCTTCAATTCATGTGGTGTAAGAAAGTCACTCTCTTGCACAGTATAGCAAAGTAAGAATCTGAAAGTTGCATTTGATCAAGGCCTGCCTTTAATCGCTGTTCATGTCAGAGTTGTGAACAGCAGCTTGGCATTCCCAGTGGTCTAAAGCTGAAGGCAAGAGGGGAGGGTGTTGGCATACCAAAATTTATGCTTACAGTAAGCATGCAGAAAGTGACTGATCATATATATATTGGCCTTTTATTCAATTCTTCTTGCTTTCAGAGGCCACCTGCTCTCCTTTATTCCACTTGAAGGGAAGTAACAAACATCTTCAGTCTGTACATTTATAGAAGAGAGGATTTATTTGTCCTTTCTGATTCATGGAAGGTAACTATCCAAATCTGTTGAAGGTATATACAAAAAAATAATATCCTTTTATATGAAGTCATTTTGCTTGGTTTTGGTTGCATAGGGCTTTTGGCAATTTCAAGTGCTGAGGTTACTTTTTTCTCTTTGATGGTGGAATAATCTTCTCTTTAAGGATGCTACTTGTCTCAGACACCTTTCTTTTTCTTTTCTTTGAGTGTTACGCACAATGTAAAAAAGAGTACACATTCTGTAGTCTATCCAAACAATTATATTTGCAAATTTTGTCAACTCTTTAAAGTTCTCTGTACATGTGATTTACAAAAGGAATGTGAAATCTAGGAATAAAGAAGTTTGGATCAGGTACATATCCCAGGAAATCTGACTGATTGAGGATAATTTGGATAAGTTTGGGGAAACCTGCTGCTTTTGTATATCCAGGGTAGCCTTTTGTGTGCAGTGACTGATTCTAAGAATTTTAACCTTCATTGATCATGATCTGTTCACATTTGAAATCAAGCTACTGGGAAATTATGGCCTTTAAACTGTTGGTGGAATCTGCTGCTGGTCGTATCAAGTGTATCTATGAGTACATGAGGGAAGACCAAGAGCACATTCCTGTTGCTACCATGGTTTGATTAGGCAATGCCAGACAGAAGGCTGATTTGATTTCAGGGGTCAAGATCTTAACAGTTGAATATAAGTCAAATCATTGAGGGAATAGAATGGCAAGGGAGGATGTAGTGGATTGTATAAAGATGAACTGGCAATTTTGAGAACAGGAAGAAAATAAGGAATCGTACCAGATAATTAGCAGACCTTACAGATCTTGGTCAGCAGGCATTAAGTCATATCTTGTTCAGCAGTAGTGGCACATGGGTGAGGTAACAATCTGAGCTCATGAAGTTGGGTTTCTTGAAAGTGCTTCCAAAATGGCTGAAGGCCATACTCTGAAGCAAAAAGCAGATGAGGGTTAGGAATGGTTTTGATTTCAAAGTACTGGAGACAAAGTTCCTGTCTGCTTTTCTATAGGCGTAGATTCAGCTGAAGGTTCTCCTGGCCTAAGAAGGCTCTTCCTCTCCAATTGTCTGTTGATATTCAAGGAACTTGGCCTGCACAGGCAGTTTTAGTAACAACAATATATTCATTCTGATTCCTTCATATAGGAAGTACATGATTAGTTTTACTTTTCTTATTTTTACATTTGCAGAAATGCAAGTAAGGAAGAAAAATATCTGTTTCGTTTTCTGCATGTTTTTTTCCAATTCATCTTCTCCACTGGCAATGGTTAATGAAAAAGATTATTTTATTAATTAAACATTCAAAACAATGCTGGCAGCCACTTCTTTGGAATAATCTTCTATGCATCGTAACCTTCTAACTCTGTATTTAATTGCTTTTTTTCCCCTCTTCCCTCCCTCTGGAGCACTCTTTCAGAAATCTTTGCTGACCTTTCATGCTTCTTTTGCATTTCATGTAATTTCAGTTAAGAAATCTTTAATTAGTAAAATAATCACTTCTGCTTTTAATCTGTTTATGCTTTTCTGCCTGACTCTTGTTCCTCAACTCTAATTCTTGCTGATTGCAGTGATGCCTGTGTTAAGGGAAAAGTTCATCTTTCCTACTTCTTAGGGGAGGGCTCCTTCATAATTATAATTCATAATTATATATCATCCTTTCATCTAACAGGTGTTTTAATAAAGCACCTGCCACGACAGATTCATCTTACAATCATTAGATTTGGGCCATACTTGGGGCATTTAAGTGGTTTGTCTTATGGCATCAGACATCAGATTTGGGGCCAATAACATTTACATGCAACCAGATACAAGAATACTTGCTGAACTCCAAGGGAATCATCTCACAATATCAACATAGACAACACCTTGCTACCAAGAGGATCACTGCATGTACTGGCAGAAAATCTGTAGAGATAAGCAGAGTGTTTGCACCATCTTCAGTGATGCAAGCTGAAGGACTTAAATAAGCTGCTGTGTTTAGCACATCTCTCTGGGTTCCCTGTTTCATAAATGGAGAAGCTCATCCAGAGAATGTCTGAGACCACCTGAGTTAGGCACTGTCCTCATGAAGGCAGCCTGTGGATAGCAGCTGCAGCTCCATTAGCTTAGCTCAATAGGCATGTGGCAAATACTAATCCAGCTCCACTTTTGTGTGCTTGCATTGTTGCCTCTGAGAGCAGTCACTCATGTGGAGCCTGATCCAAACACTTAGCAGTCAAAGAGTTTTTCTACAGCCTTTGTGGGGTGGAAGCAGATTGACTGGAACAAATTCTACACGTCTTTACACTCATCTGTGATGAACAGACTTACCTCCGATTTACAACTTTATTACTGTCAGCAGAAAGTGGCTCTCTGACATTAATGTACTGGTGACAAAAAGCTCATAGAGTCAAGTCCATCAGAATAGATGGATGCGAAGAAGGTTAATTATACATGACATAGTTGCCATATCTGAAATAAAATGGATATAAATTTGAGTCCCTTGAATTTACTCTGGTTACACATCCATGCAAATTCTACTCAACTTGAGCAGCTAAAGTAAGTAAAGTCAAGGTGTTCAGTTAGGGCTTTTCGTTTTTTCTTTTTTCCTTCCTATCTGCATATGTGTTTGTATGTTGATAACTTGGTTTATTAAACAACTAACAAGTACCTGAAGATACATTCTCTGGTCACCTTGGACGAACCAGAGATCAGTGTCAGGGAAGTCAAATAGATAACTGAAAATGGTGAGAATAACTGGGCTGATTTCCTCTGCATCTGTTTCTCTATTCAGAAACCCTGCTGCTCCTACCAACACCAGTTAGTTCACAGTCTTAGGCATCACCATCACATGGATTTCAGCACAATGCACAGTCTGTGCATTCATTTGCAGGGGCAAGGATATATGTTCTCAGAATTGAACTACAACTCTTGGATGAACTGCTCATTTGAATTTCCCCTCCTTCCCTCACATCCCCTGCTGCTGAGATGGCACTTGCACCTGTGCCCACTTCTGCTCCATGTGTTCGTCAACAGCTGGAGGAAGCTACTGCTACTCCCTGCCTGGAGCAAACCCTATGACAGAGTTGCCAAGGTTTAAGATACATATATATCAGCCAGTTAAGAAAGCTTAATTTACCTATCTGCTGTCTCTGCTTGCTTCTCTCACCCCGCTCTATTATTTCGAAGCTAATTTGATCTTTTCATTGAGTTTATTGAGAGCCTAATGTTATATTCAACCAAGCACAGCTTTTTAGCCCAATGACCTCAACATTATACAAAAATGAAAAAGAAGAATGTTTAGCAATCTAGCCCCGCATAATCAGCAAAACCTTAGCATTCCCAAATAGCACATAATTTCTGTCTCAATGGATTTTCTGTTGACATGTATATATGTTTTCTTCATGTTGCTACCCTTCCTTCTTCATATTCACACCGCTTTTAACCTTCTAAGTTCTAGTCTTCTTCTTTTTTTCTTTTTTTCTTTTTTTTTAAGGAAGAACAAAGTGAATGAGCAGTGTAGCTACTCACACATTTCTGTTAGGAGCAGAAAAGCTATGCAAGTTTGAGAAGGTGGGAGCAGTCCCCAGTTACCTTCTTTCTCTTTGTGTCAAGAAGAAGCAGCAGATGCCTGACTGGAAGCCCTCAGAGTGCTTGGCAAAGACTGAGACTTTACAAGAGGAGCAAGGAACAATGTCCAGCCCAGTGTGAAGTTGTCAGCTATTTACTGAGGATGCAAGGGGGAACTGCATGAAGCCTGCTGGATTAAATGCCAACCCGAGAGAGAACACATCCTGCATAAACACAAAAGGAAGTGGGGAATTTGTTATCCTCCACATTAATTTTTTTTTCTTCTCAATTGCCTTTATTTTTTAAGAAGTCATATGCTACCCATATTCTTAGGAGGTTTTCTTAACATCTTGGAAAGTGAGTCCCTGACTCAATGGAAAGAGGGTATGGAAAAGAACTGCATGGACACTGTTCTTCTCTGTACTGCAAAAGATGATCTGACTCAAGTATAGAGTATAGTAAATCTTATAATGAGCTTTAGCTCATCTCTTGAGTACAGCTACACAGTGACCTACCAGGGAATTTTGGTCCTTCATGAAAGATGCTTCTTGATATCTTTTGTCAAGGCTGTGAGTAAGGTAATAAATCAGTATTAAGTTTTGCAACTTATGTACAGTTGAGCCTAATTAGAGCCAGATATTCTGAGGAACATTTATTTACTAATACCTGGGATATAATTTAATAGGCAGAGCTGCCTGTTGTTTGTTATGCTTACTTGGGTTATTTTCTCAGGAAAAAAAAAGTTTGAAATTGAAGTTCGTTAGGAAACAAAACAAAGTGGTTGGCCTTGGCAGAAAAGAAGCTGTGATCCCCTAGTGAAGTTATTAGCTTCCTGTAATTTAGCTTGTAGAAGTGGATTTTCATAATGTGTAGTTAGTACATGTTTGTTTACCACTGAGGATGATCTACATTTTGTTTTAGATCTCATCTCAGAAAGTCTAAAAGTGATTATGTGGTAGCAATACAGCAGCAGACTGATGATTAGCTTTGCTTCCATGGTAGGGTTTTGGTTCCCTTCATTTTCCCATGAAAAGAAAACAAATATCTGCCTGCATTCAATTACAGCCTTTTAAAGCGGTATATGCTTAAAATTGATGTCAACAGACAAAGTGGTGCAAAAGTACTGGTGAAGGAAAATCCTCCAGGTCTATTAATTGTAGTGGTAGGTGCTCTGTGAGGCATCTGCTGGGTGGATGCAGAGGAAAAATGGTTAGGGAGCAGAGGGATCTGTACTTGACTTCTGCAACCCCATAGATTTTGTACACCGGACTGTAAAAATAAGGCCCAAAAGAAGAACAAGGTTATACGAGAGAAATAGCAGAAACCAAGTCTTGATCCCACAGTGAGAGAACATATCTTTGATCCCACAGTAAGAGAATGTATCTTATACAGCTCTCTGAAGCAGTTCTTTGTTAAAAGGAAATGATTTGAATGTAAGTACACCAAGTGGCTGCACAAGAGAGAAATTCATTCGCAGATCTGATGAAATCCTTAAATTCTGCCATTTTTATATAGATTTATACAGACAACTTGGAATTTTCTAGATGGTCCTTAAGATTTCTTTCTAACTTAGGAAATTCTCTGACTCTGTGATTTTTTCATCTTCCCATAGGAAAGGCCAGAATCTTCTGAATACATTTAGCCAATTGATGTACCCAGCAAAAGATATATCTGTTTGTAGGTAAATAATGTAAGTGAGAATGTGCAGGTCATAATGCAGTATTTTTGAAGTGTAGTCAGTTTAGATTCACTTGTGTTGTCATTTGCTTAGAGTTGTCATAACTCCTCTACACAAGGCAAGTGAGCGCTTCTACTAGTGATTACATCTTTTTTCTAGATCACTGCCTGAATTTCATGTATGACTGTTATTGCAGTGAAGAAGTTCAATTAGATGTATAATTTGAGTATACAATTAACTTTAGGTAGAAAATAAGGCTTTAAAGACCACAGCGTGTTTAAATGAAGTTGTTCTCTGTCCACTGTTGTCAAGAAGGGAGAATACTTCAACTGGGGAAAAAAAAATTACTATCTCACTTAGTGGGACTTCCCAAGCTTCTTCAATTCCAGCACAACCAGTCTGTGATCTAAGCACTCCCATTCTCTTAAAGATTTGCAGTGATTTATTTTCAGTGTCACCAACAGCATCATCGTTACTTGGAGCTCCAACTGTACCAAATGTTACGTTAATAAATCATCAACCCTGAAAACCGATACCCCAATGAATTGAATGAAATGAAAGTGTTTCTGTAGAGCAGTTTCACTGACAAAGTTGAAACCTCTGCTGTCCAAGTTCATAAAATTTCCATCAGCTGGTTTGGCCAAAGCCATCAGACACAGCTTCCCTGACTCAGTGTCAGACAAACGTTATCAGCTGATGGATTATTTTTTTTTCTCATGTCAACCCATCAGTGTGTCTGGTGTTATGATTTTTGCTTCCTCTAAAGTGACACAAATTGCTACTTTATTTCATGGCCTGAAAAGATACTAATGGTTAGGTCTGACCTTCCTTTTCCAGTTTGAAGAGCCCTAGCTTCCCTTTTGCAGCTGCTTGTTTCCTCCTCCATCCCTTTTTAAATGCGCTCAAACACAAAAGCTAAGAGCTCTATTTGTTTTTGCAGATCAGTTAAATATGCAAAAGGATACTTGCCATGGGCATTCATATGCTTGTGTTTGAGTTGTTGAATCTTTTTGCAGTGCAGTGCTCACTACATTCACCTGCTTAGTTCTTCTGTCTGTGAAGCTCACTGCCATTTAATATTTAAGCTGTCATTAGTCTTGTGTGTGAAAAGAAAAAAAATTCTTGTGATTGAATGATTCACTTTGCATTTGCACACCTTCTGCCACAAATACCAATAAAGATAGAAAGTTGGTTCTTTATGAAACTTCAAGATGGCTCCAAGTCTAGCACTAAGGCTGAATGCAAATAAACTAGCCAAGCAAGAATGAAAACAGGCTACTTTTTAGACATGGTAATAAAGATTTTCCTTTCCTGTTTCCCATCATTATTAAAAGCAATCTAAAACTTATAGCATACTTATGTATGTTACTCAGAGATCGTACAAAAGTAGTAACCACTGTAAAATAAATCCAGTAATTTCATCAATTTCTTTAAGTAAGTATAATGTAAGTATTCATTTTGCATTGGCCTCAATGCAGTGATGCCACGACTTCATCAATTAAGGTTTTTGAATCTTGTGAAGAAAATAGAGGCCGGATTTCTTTTTCCTTTCCTATCTCTAAATGTTTTATCTATTACTGTTTTCAGTAAGAATACTAATGCAACCCTGAATCTAAAAGAGTAGACAGCCCAATTTTCTGTTCTCCTGAGGTCAATTTTCCAGCTTTGGTTTTAATTTGACAGGAAATAACAGAAAGTTTAGGAAGTGGATTTTGCTGTGCTCAGAGGTATTGATTTTTAGACATTGATGCTGGAGTGTTTGATTGGGGTCCCTTCTGTCTTTATGTCCAGAATGACTAACAGTGCTTAAGTAGCTGAGAAGAGGCTGAGTTCTTCAGGTAATGATGATCATTTTATTTTAGTATCTCTATACTTCCTTGCTCTTGGCTATCACCTCTGCTTGCAGGGATAGAGATATGCATCCACAGACTTCACAGGGGCCTGTGCACCCACTCTTCCTTGCCTGCCCATCCCCAGTGCAAAGTCTTCCCAGTCTGGAACCCTGAAGTCTTCCTCCCGCTGTCATCCTGCCTGCTCCTACTTGCCATTTTGCCTTCTGGCCATGCTGTGATGGAGAGGACTGCCTTAGGGCTGTGTGGGCTTAAAAGAGATACTGTGAGGCACTGGAGCCGTGCAGATTTATACAGTTGTCACTGGACATCAGAACTCTGTGAACTTGATAGAGTTTGCCTTAGGGTTGTGTGGATTTAAGGGCTCCACAAGATTTCAGGATATAAAAATCCTTCTAAAAACTAGGTAATTCACCTTCAGATCTTACAAAAATAAATAAATAAGTAAATATCTTCAGGCTGTCCAGCTAAAATACAGTAAGACAAAACTATCTACTTTTTCCAAAGCTTTGTAAGAAATTCAATAGCTCAGTGTGCACCAAATTTCTTAGCAATATTTACATTAATTTGATGCAATTAGTGGGGCAGAGGCAGTAGTAGTAGCTACTAGCAGCATAATAGAGAGGATAAAACTCGATATTTCTGTAGCAGACCAGTAGTGATTTATGTTAAATAATTTGAAAAAATCCAAAGATCCTCATATCTTAAAAAATAATACATAGCAAAACTCTTTTGTTTATTTTCCTCATAACCCATATCTGGACTATGTATTTCTCTTTGATATTTCCCAGGGTAGCAACTATCACACCTATTGTCCAACAACGCTTAAAGAAGAAATCAATAAATTATCTTAGGCATTAACTGAATTTATAGGTTAGTTAAGCCCAGGCTAAGCTGATGGAGATTATCAATTACTCATGTGTGCTGATGGAGATTATCAATTGCTCATTTGTCTGAGGACCAGAATACTCTTGCAAATCAACATCGGACAGGAGTCTTATTTTAGAGTAATGCTGAGGCTCAGTGTGACCTACTATCACAGTACCATAGTTGTATATCACAGCTTCTAGCATTACTTGATATGAGCTCTTACAACTGTTATTTTCTTTCTTGGTAAAAGTTTGATTTACAGAGTCATTTCTAAATGTCATAAAGTTCAGGGCTTGAAGTAACAGTGGTCATTTATATTATTTATAAATGGAGATATTGTTGTTCTAATTACAAATACAATAAAATAATCCTTTCTTCTAGATGTTTTGAGCAAGGGAGCTAAACAGAATCAAATAACTGCCAGTGGTTAATTATAAGAATTGAGTTAAGATTGCATTGATGAGTCTGATGAGTGGATACTGAGACGAGGCATTGAACATTGTTACTTGGACAAATAATACAGGAGTTGAGTTTCAGTTTTTGACAATAACACTTTCACCCTTTCCGAGGGAAAAATGATCCTGTTTCAAAGTCATACAGGAAATATTTTGGTAATAGAAGTTTTAATATCAACCTGAGGATGTTAGATTTGCTATCTCAGAAATTCCACAGAAAAAAATAACAAATCAAACAGTACACAAAATGTTTAAAAAAATTCCCCAGCATACTCTTACCTCAAATAAACATTTATTTGTACTTTTTCCTCATGCCAAAAAAGACCTAACAACCTGTAGTTTATTATGATCAGAGAGACCTTGGGTCTTCTCTAGTCTCTCTAATAAGGACCTGATCTCATTTAACCTACTCTTCTAACATAGGTAGGAGTAGTAAAATTATGATAAAGCTACACTTGAGGAATTCTGTCACACATAGACTTCATATCCCTCTTTTTGAGCAGCTATTAATGCATAGCAGGCTTACTTTCTTATCCTAAGGCAACTAATTCTCTGTGAGAGGCTTTGATAAGGGTCACTGTCAAAAAAAAACTTGTCAGTGCTTTCATTAAAAAAAGTAAGACCATACAACAACAACAAAAAAAAACACATTCAAAACAAATAAACAAACGAAAAACCACAAATGCAATCCAGATGTTCCTATAATTCTTGATGGTATGAATCTGAAATCACATTTTCTGTATAGAAAGTAAAGCACAGAAGAAAGACAGCCTTTTAGGTGTTTGACGAACTGGGTGCCATACAAAACTCTTTTGAAATTGTAGAGGTATGTGAGAAAGATGCATTTCTTAGGAGAAAGGGAGTTAATTCTCTCTGAATAAGTATCACCATGGGCTGTTTGCTCTCAACCGGTAGTTCTTAAGTCTGCAATCTCTTATAGCCTCGTGCATAATTAGAAGTTAAAAAAAAAAATAAATCATAAGGCAAAAGAAAGATGAATATTCAAATATTTCTAATGTCACATGAGCTATATCAGATCTATCAGATACGATGTAGGATGTTATAGTCAAATTAACATTTATGCCACTCTGTTCCTCAATCTGCTAATGAAACCTGTAGGTAAGCACAGATTCATGGGAAGGGAGAAAGCTGCCTTGTGCTGCCAGCAAAGCTGTGATAGGAAAAGAATATAAATCTTCGTGAATGAAGGAATTAGCATTTTCTGCCCCTGACCCTGAGTTTCTGAGGCATTCTTTTCTTGACACTGCATTCTTGCTTGACTCTTGCTTACTTTAGACAGCTAAAGTGGCAAATCAGTAAAGAACCTAAAAGCCCTCATACAGCACAAAATCTGTTCTTCCAGTATGGCTCTGCTTCGGCAGTGCTACTTCCTAATAGCAAAAGGATGTTCAAAAACTTGACTGTACAACTTTCAAATGACGGTACATGTTGAATTGTGTGCCCTGCTAAAATTCAAAACAATTTCAAATATAAGTTCCTAAAGAAAAAAAGCAAATGCTAATATTGCAAATAGAGATGCACAGCAAATTAGAATTGAATGTGAGGTTCTTAAGATGCAATAACATCCCTCACAAGACAACCTGATGTCTTCTGAGCAAAGGAAATATCTTGCCAAGATTACTTTCATTTCACCATTTGTGATTTCTTTTGTATTAACAAGGATTGAAACAGAGCATTCAACTTGCCTTCAGAAGAGTTGTTCTGTACATTCAGCAAGTGTTTAGCAAAGTCTTCCCTGAGTATCTGAGTAGCTGTTGCTTGCTTTGTTTCTTCCTCTGCTGTCTTCATTTTTGCCTCTTTCTGAATAGTCACATTTGTCAATTTGGTCTTTTTGTCCTTATTTTAAGGTTTTTGACGATGTAGTTTGTCACAAGAATTATTATGGTCCCCAATAAGTGTTTAAAAAACAAACCAATTTCAAAAGATTAGGTTGTACTGTCTTATTTTCTTGTGCTGTACTTCTGTATATTTATTTCAGAGATGAGCAGCTTTACCTTTTAGAACCCATAAACTCTTTCCCCCATCTGATAGGGAACAAGCATGGCGAAGCATGTTTCTCTCATAAGGGAGTGGGTCAAACTGGGCTCTGGACATGGCAAGAGAAAAGGAGAGACATTCAAGATGTTGTTGACTAAAGGAATGCAAGTGATTTGAGAAGTCCAGAAAAAAATAAGTTGAGGGCTTTTTTTTGTCTCCACAGCACTTCATTTGATATTTCATTGACATATTTCTGAAGAGGATGAAGTCATGCTAAATAAAGCAGATATATCTAGATATAATTTCCAAACTACAAATTTATGCAGATGCAGCAGATCAAGACTTTCCCATCTCAAGGACTCATTTAGTAACATTGCCAGATGCAATAGTTGAGGAGCAGCACTTGTTACGTGGGGCTTTTCTGCTGAGAGAGTTTTTAGAGCTGGCTGGAAAACCAGCTTCCTTTGGGTGCGTGGAAAACTACCACTCTTCATGTCTGTTCTCTTATAAATTTCTCTATTTATTTTATTTTATTTTATTTTATTTTATTTTATTTTATTTTATTTTATTTTATTTATTTCATGACAAGCAGAGAGAGTTGTACAAGTCACAAAAGTGTGAATACTCTTCTCCTTGGTACTAAAGAGAAATAGGTTTGAATTGAAGAGTTCATATCATCGAAGCAAGTTCAGATCATTCATTCTTATAGCACTTGTGATTGGTAGGCAAGTTACTTTATGAGTTTTGACATATGGGTTTCAGCTCTATGTAATATTTTTCAGTCACAATTATTCACAAAGCTGTATTTTCTAGACCAAACATTTCTGACTAATTTGGAAAACCTTTCTCTGCCCTTTAAATATGTAAGCTCATCCACTATCAGCACCTCTCCAACTCAGAGGTTTACTTACCAGGTAATGTAGTCATAGAAATGAACATAACAACCAACTGTCTTTGTTAGAAAATCAGACTGATGAGAAGAAATGGGGAAAAAGATGTTGGTACAGAAATCTTCAGGGAAGCAATGGCTGATTTTACAGTACAGTGGATCACAAAATGTCTTTCTTAATTTCTCTTTCTGTGCAAGGCTAAATACAGCCTCTATCCTTCCAGTTTCTGGGTAAGAGTGTTAGGAGCAATCTTCTGCACACTGACTCTGAGCCAAGAAGACTTTAGGGCCCCTTAAGCCCCTCTTCACTTCCTTCTGTTCCCACATTTCTCAGGATTTTAGAAAAGCAGTATATATGTGCACATGTCCTAGTTACATCATGGCACAAAAATGTGCCATTCTTTTTCTGTGGAGGCACAGATATTGTGATTCAACAGGACCTTTGCACAGTTTCATGTTGAAGGAAAAGCATCAGATCTCCCACACTTCTTCAGATCTGCCTCTCCCTATTCCTGATGTCCAGAGTATTTATAGGAGGTTCTCATAATTTCATGGCTTCATAAAACCTTGTTTGTTATTACTCACAGAAATTATAATTTAGGTCTTGTGGAACCTAACCTGTTGCACCAACTTTAGTTAGATCATTGCAGTACTGATATTTCTAATGTATAAATTGATGAGCTCTGAACCAGTTGTCCTGTAGGAGGTGAGATTTTGTGAACAAAGAGAATTTTAGGCAATTGGGATAATATTTTATGACAATTTGAAAAAGAATGTGTTTGAGTCTCAATTATGGTTTATAAGTGTGTTAATTTATAATAGCTCAAAAGATGCTACTCCATTCACATGATAGCAACTCACTTTTAACTTCAGGCTGGAAAAGATCTGCATGCAAGATGCCAAAAGTTAACAATTGAGGCCCGCTAGGCTCTCAGAAAAGCCCTCAGAGCCATAGCATGCACACAGCTAATGCAAAATTGTTTTACCAGTGCTTTAATTATGTGTTAATTATTTATTCATTACATTGTTTATCCTCAAATTTTATCAAGTCTCAGGTGTCCCTGCCTAGAAGCCACAGTTACATCAGTGATGGCAGCACTGCAGTCTTGCATGAATACGTTTAAGCCAAACTCTCCTAGATCACAGTGTTATCAAGAGATGGAGACCTTGAATCCAAGAATCCAAATTTATGAACTTTCAAGCTTCCAGTAGTTGAAGGAGGAGGAACAACTGTGTACATGGGTTGATGGTGATAGGGCTAGGGGGAATAGTTTTAGAATAAAATGGGAGACTAATATCCTAGATTGGATATTAGGAGTAAGTTTTTCACACAGAGAGTGGTTACACACTGGAACAGGTTGTCCAGAGAGATTGTGGATTCTTCATCCCTGGAGGCATTCAAGGCCAGGCCTGGATGTGGTTCTGGGCAGCCTGGCCAAGTGGCTGGTGACCGTACCCATGGCAGCGGGGTTGAAACTAAATGATCTTTGAGGTCTTTTTCAACCCAGGCCATTCTGTGATTCTATGATTGTATGATTCACAGAATCACAGAATCACAGAATTGTAGGGGTTGGAAGGGACCTCTAGGGATCATCAAGTCCAACCCCCCTGCCAAAGCAAGGTTCTCTTACACCATAACTGCAAACCCAATATATCATTATAGAGTAAGTGCTGAAGTGTAAGCAAAGCACTTCAGATTGCTTGTTTGGGCTGAATATTAGGAAACATTTCTTCTCAGAATGAGCAACGAAGTACTAGAGCAGGCTACCCAAGGAGGTGGTGGAGTCACCATCCTTTGGTGTTCAAGAACCATGTAGATCTGGCACTGAGGGGCATGGTTAGTGGGCATAGTGGGGAAGAGTTGATAGTTGGAATAGGTGATCTTAAAGTATCTTAATGATTCTGTGATTTTATGATGATATTGTATTTAATTTTCAAGTAACAATAGTTATGGAAAAGGATGCGTTTCAGTGATTTTTTCCCATCCATGAGATAGTCCTCGTATTGAAGATGCCAGTAATCTAAGAATGGTACATAACCTTTCAAGAGTTTTTTTTTTTCCTAAACACGGACAAATTAAACTCATCCTGAAAGTCCGTTGAAGCATTAGTAACAAAATCTGTTGTGCTTCAACACTGCATAATCAAACTGATCTTCTGAATAATCATGAGGTATCACAATTTATACCTTCCATGATTCTATGATTATAAACTGTATACTGAATACTTATTTATAATCCGTAGGTAGTCTGTGGGTTTTACATCACTGACCAAATCATGCTGTGTTCTTTCTTTGTGTCCTTCTTTTATACTTTCTCATGGAGCTTTCTCTTTTTAAAGTATAATATGCAAAAGATGCTGGGACTTTATCCTAGTGAATTACTCCATATTTCTGCAAAGTCAGAACTTAAAGCAGCTTATTTAAAAGTAGCATTATCTTCCATGTTTTCCTGAATTTAATAACATATATAGTGGTCTTACTTTATTATGGTTAGTTCATGATCTTATTTTTATTCAGGTTATTAAAAATAAAGCCAGAGCAACATGTTGGAAACCGAGCTTTATTCAAATGCTGTCATTCTTAATTTTCATGCTTTATTGCCTCTATTTATGCTCTACCATAGGTTTGGTACAAATCAAGACCATCACAAAATACATTTGATAATGCGTTTCGGTTTACAAATATCCATTGAAATACCGAACAAGAGGAACAAACCAGAACATAGGAAGAACATGAGGAACAACTTTTTTATTGTGAGAGTGACAGAGCAGTGGAGCAATCTGCCCAGAGAGTTTGTGGAGTGTCCTTCTCTGGAAATATTCCAAGCCTACCTGGATGCTTTCCTGTGCAACCTTCTGTAGGGAACAGCTTTAGCAAGGGGTGATGATTTTGATGACCTCTAGAGATCCCTTTCAGCTAATAAATTAGGTGATACTGTTTCAAGGTTTGCGGTTTTTTTGTTGTTATTTTAAAGGATTTTTTTTTTTCCTAAACACTTTGATATTTTTTTTTTTTTTCACTAGTTAAGAAGCAAGCTTCTTCATGAATGTGATAACTTAATTCCTCAGCTTGCATAAATTGAGAAATCATTATGCAGTCTGTAAAACTGCATCTGTCGTTTACAGAGACCCAGTGGGTGAGTGGTAAAACTGTTCGTTTGTTCTCTACTGGGTCTTATTATAATTTTAATATTTCTAGTTTTTTACTACCATGGCTACCATTTGCTTCTGTATCCTGTGAGACTTTCCTCCCTCTCCTAAAAGAGGTGCAAGAGGGATTACTTTCATGATAATAAGCAGACAGGATTTTAAGAAGCAGAGTGGTGCCACTGCCATCCTGTCAGCATACACATGACATCTGCTTGGACCCACAGTGCTCTTTCAGGTCATGTGGTCCATCAGTTTTTTTGTGTACTTCCTTACCAAAATTGGTCCACTTGCATTCTCCTCACCCCTATTATATGATGGACAGATGGCTGTTTATTGAAGTTTCAGATCCGCATCATTTCCTCTACCTTAAGTTTTATGAATGCCTGCAAATTTTTAATTGCTTGACAAGCAGGATGTTGTAAACAACCCATATTTTATGCATATATGAAACATAATCATGAGTTTAATGACTTTATTGATTGATGGTCTTGAAAAGTTGAACAAAGAGGATGGGAAGGTAGAAGATTTGGCAAGAAGGTATCGTGTGATACTTTTAGAAATCTGAAGTTTTTGTGGCATGCTTTATGTGTCCAAAGTGATTCCTAGAAAGAAGTCAGGTCTGTGATTGCTCTTCAGCAAGCCCTAAGTTATTGGTGAATGAAGCAGCAGCCCCACATTTCAAAAATGGGGACCCTAAGAGAGGTGTCAGAGGTGATGCCTTGTATTCTTGTCATTTCATGAGTGCCCTTTTGCCACATTTTATTGTATGATTATCATTCAGCTTTCTTTGGAAGGCTACTTAGTTATCAAACTTTGATTGACTGTTACAGTCATGACCTGTCAATGGGAAGTTCAGGAGAACTCTAAAGGCTCTGTTCAAACTTCAGAGGATGGGAAAGATTCAGTCTCAAGAGCATTAGGGATATTGTATTTCCACAAAAGGTGGGATGGAAGTTAAATTTTGTTGCGACTTACACTGTGTGTAAATTACAGGACTGTAGCTCATTTATTTTAATAGATAATTCACATCCTATGCGTCTGGAAATAGGATTGTCAGGGCTGGTCGTATTAACAAGGTCTGTACTCTACAGCTAGTACAATTGAAAGCTGAGTGGAAATGCTTAAAAATATCCTCTTTTTTTTTTTTTTTTTTTTTTTTTTTTTTTTTTTTTTAAGAAGTTAAGAATAATGCAAACTATTTCTGTGTTAGGATGAGTTTTGTAAAGTGTAGATGAAGGAGGAAGCAACCATGGTATTTTTCTCTGCTCTTGCGCAAAGGTTTTGTATAACTCTCTCTGTCTCTGGTTGTGTTGTTACTGTCATTGAATTCTTTGTTTTTAACCAGTCCTATGTACAAAGAACTGTTTAAGTTTGAATACAGATAATTTCCTGAGGATGATATATTTTTAAAGTTCTGGTGAGGCTGCCTGCAGGCATTGCAGTTATGTGCCTTTCAGATGTAAATGAACACCATTCTTCTGCCACTCAAGCAACCCTTCATACTTGTATCAATGTACTTAAATACAGAGGGAAGCAGTGTTGAATTCTCTCACCAAAGGGTAATTAAAGAGATGTATTTAGGATGGCAAAATGAGTACAACTAGTACAACAATTGGACATCAAAGTCAGACTCTCCTCTCAGTTGAAGTATAAGAAAACTGACTTCTTTTCTTTCTGAATTACTTTTATATATTTCTTCAGACTGTAAATCTAGCAATCATTCTTTTTCAGTTTCTAGTTCTGTACTGCAGACATCCTTTAAAATGCTTTTGCTGGGGGAATAAGAAGGAGGGAAAGGAGAGGGAAAAAAAACCAAAATCATAAAGAGAAGGTTCAAGTTGGCTGAAGAATGTAATTACATTCTCTAAAAACAGTTTTATTCCATGACAAAGTCTATTGTTGGCTTTTGTTTTGTTTTGTTTTTTTTTTTGTTTTTGTTTTTGTTTTGTTTTTCAGAGAACTTCACTAATCTCAAAGGGATGAGTACTGAATTTCAGATATTTTTTTTTCTTTCCCTTTTTTTTTTTTTCTTTTATTTATAAGTCATATCTTTGCAAGAGAGGTTTAGCTACTATTAAGTTTCTTTAGTGTTTTTTTTTTATTATTATTATTTATTACAGTTGAAAAAAACTAGGAGTTGAGTACACCTCCACCCTTTAGATAAAGATAATGGATGTTCACTCTTCCATTGAAAAATTGTCTTCAGCCAAGCATCTATTTGGCAATTTTGGAATGCCAGCGTAGCAGATTAAAAACATTGGGTCCCAGTGTCCTTTTCAGTCCATTAAGAGCTAACATGTACATTTATAAGAAGAAACATGCAGCAAGCAATCATGTAAATACCAATAAGGGTTTCTTAGTAGCAAAGCTGATTTCATATAAATAACTCATCTTCGTCCTTTTTAATTAAAAAAGTTTAATTAGAGAAATCAGTTTACACTCATCATGATGTACAAATGAATTCTGGTATATGTCAGCCAGAAATAAATAAATAAGAGTGAAATAATCAATATAAAAAAGTCAAAAAGTGTCAGATAACAAGATTTAGATTACCGGCAATTAATATGTATGGCTGGGTTAGACCCAGCTGATTAGAGGGTGTAGGACAGCTGAAAACACTTCCAATTAAGAGAAGAATGGAAAAGAAATTGACATGTGGAAGTGTATAAGAAATTCCAAATGTAAGTGCATGTGACTGACTTCCATCAGATCACATCATTCATGCCTTGTCCCTGTGTCTAAAGAAGCTCCCTACAAGAGAAGGGAAGGAGTAAGGATTCCTTCCTCCTTTCCTGGCACACAGCTCAGGTTAAATTATGTATGTTACCATGTACCTCATGGTACTGAGGATTTTAAGCAAGGGCTTACTCTGTGTGATGCAGACTTTCAGATATTTAACAAATAATAGTGAACAAGAAGTAAATAGTGATTTAATTATTATTTGGAAAATAATGGAAAACAGGAATTTCCATTACTCAAAGACAAGGAAAAACTATCAGAGCAGAGTGGATTAAATGCTAATTAAGCAGATTGTCTAATTTCTGCTCTTATAATAATTGAAGTATTTTAAAAATATTGAAAATCAAATACAAACAGAGCAGTCACCAGTAAGGACAAACAATATGCAATGAACAGATCAAGGTATTTTTCTTTTTTCTTCCCAAGGTGGATTAAAGTCTACTTAAGAACAGATAAGGAAAGGCTCTTTAATTTTAAATGGTAAATTTTTTCCTACTGTCCTTTGAAGCTAAGATTTATGTGATCACATTGTCTGTTCATCTCCTATCCAATAAACTTCTGACCTTGCTAGCAATTTTAAGCCAAATTTGACAAAGGATTAGAGATCTCACATGCTTTATTCTGTTCCTTAACAAATTAAAAAGAAAAATCATACAAGGATGGCAAAGGAGAAAGAAGTGAACTTGAAGCCATTGCTAAACACGAGAGAATAACAATGAACAAACAGCACATGTCTCAAATTTGATTGCTCTCATATGATTGCTGCTCATCTTTTAATATGTGTACTGTAAAGGGGAGGTGAAAATCCAATAACCTATTCCAAAAAAACACTATAAACTTGTACGTTTATGATTTAACAACACCAAGGGATTTTTTTTAAAAGGTGCACATTTTTGCTGCAGCAGTGGTTGGTATTAGGTAATGGTTCAACAGAACTCAGAGGCTGAAAGCTTCTACGTGAAGCTCTGGCACTCTCAGAGGGGAAAGGCTGGAGGAGTGTTACAGTCAAATTCTTGCTTATTTTTTGTTCAAGCCTAGTGTTTTCCCAACACATCTTGAGTTCCCTAGCTTTCTAGTCTGTAGAGCCTGTTCCACTAGCACTAGAGCATTTAATTGTATACTGGAAATAGAATAGTTTGAAAGGTACAATATGCAACAGTCTCCCTAGCACCATAGGTGCAGCATAGGAGGTAGAAAACACAGGGAAGAAGTAGCTGAAGCAATTTGAAATTGCTGACATACTACCCCCAAAGAAGTCTATATTTTATTCTAAAAGGGAGAAGTTTAGAATTTCAAAGCAGAAGGAAACAATTTCCGAAAAGACCTCCAAAAAGCTGACAACTCTAAATTCAGCTGTATCGCAATACTACCCTTGCCAAATATATATATATAAAAAAAGTGCATTTGTACTTCTCTGTTGGTTACTCTTACTTAAAGTGTGTATGTGTGTGTGTGTGATGCAGCTGATAATATATGTTGGTTTAGTTGCTATAGGAGGAAAGTATCATAGAATCATAGAATCACAAGGTTGGAAAGGACCTACAAGATCATCTAGACCAACTGTTCCCCCACTACCTATTGCTACCACAAGCCTCTAAACAATATCTTATAGCTCCTCATCCAGATACCTCTTGAACACTGCTAGGAAATGGCCACTCCACCACTTCCCTGGGCAGGCCATTCCAGTGCCTGACCCCTCTCTGAAAGAAAAAGGTTTTTCTTATGTCGAATCTAAGCCTCCTCTGTTACAGCTTGCGGTCATTTCCTGGGGTCCTGTTTGTTACCTGGGAGAAGAGACCAAACCCCTCCTCATCACAACCCCCTTCAGGAAGTTACAGAATGCAATGAGGTCTCCCCTGAGCCTCCTCTTCTCCAGGCTAAACAATCTCAGCTCCCTCAGCTGCTCCTTGACCCCTCACCAGTTTTGTTGCCCTTCTCTGGACGCACCCCAGGGCCTCAGTGTCTTTCTTGTATTGAGGGGCCCAAAACTGAACACAGTGCTCAAGGTGCAGCCTCACCAGTGCTGAGTACAGGGGGATGATCACCTCCCTACTCCTGCTGGCCCCACTGTTTCTAATGCAGGCCAGGATGCTGTTGGCCCTCATGGCCACCTGGGCACACTGTCAGCTCATGTTCAGCTGAGCATCAGTCAACACCCCCAGGTCCCTTCCCTCTGCATAGTCATCCAGCCACTCATCCCCAAGCCTATAGCACTGCATGGGGAAGAACAAGTGCTGAACTGGCTAAGACACCACAGTAAGGAATAGCCTGCTGTCTTTCCAGGGGTATCAGCTCTGATGGGGGAGCTCCTAGGTGCGAAACAGAAAAAGTAGTCATTAGGATAAATTATTAAGGGGAAAAAATCAGAACTGAAAAATTTCCTGCCAATATAACAGACAGCAGCCTCTCTAGAAGTCCATAGCTGAGGCTATGTTGTTCAAATTATTATTATGTTAGACTGAAGAAAAAAAAAAAAGCTTTCAATCAAGGCTACTCCTTCAGTGGCAGAAAATTGAACAGGTTACTGTTTTATATTTTCTTCCCAGGTATTATTATCTTCAGCCATGCGTCATCCTCCTATTTCTCCACGCAGCATGATTGGTTTAACATGATTTAGGAGACAGATGAATGTTCAGTAGAGTGATTGCTCCAGCAGGCTCATGGGCTGTGCTTAGGAGCTGTGGGAAAACTCAGAGCTTATTTAACACATTGCAGAATTACTCTCTTAAGTGGATTTGTTTTGTCAGGAGCAAAAAGAAGTTCTGTTTTCTGTTTTCAGACACTGTCAACTTTTAAAGTTGTTGCCCCTCTTCCCCAAAACCCAACCAGGTTCTGATGCACTGAGATTTGTGTTTGTGGTAAATTGCAGTTGTACGTACAAGCTGCTTGTAGGCCTCCTTCTGTGGAAAGAAAAAAGGAAGCTTTCTTGTAGTTCCAGTGAATCTGAGAGCCAGTTCAGTGGGATAGCCTGAGTTATGCTCTGCTGTGTAGTATGACCAATTGGTTCTATCTTTGAAGATGAAGTCATACAAAAGCACAGCAGTTTAGTTCTTCTATGCTTCATACATTTGCTGACCCAGATTTTAGTACTAACATTTCATTATGTAGCTACAAAGCATTCTCCTATCTTTAAGGGTCATCTAGAAGACTAAACACAACCGGAAAATGTTTGCAGACTACTGAGGAGTTAGAGCTGACCTGTCAAAGTTGGGAACAATGCTACTTTAAAGTCCTTGACTCAACATGTATACAGCTTTTGACAAGAGGTATCACTCAAGGAGAGAGAAAATTTTTTGCTAGAAATGTGAGGTCTTTCAAAGACAGAAAGTCATTCTGCTGCAAGCAGAAATGTACTGTGGGTAGCGGGGAAATGAATCTTTTGATTATGAGTTCTTACTTAAAATAACATCGTTGCCATTCCCTAGGATGGAAAAAATAGCAGCTGACTCCCTCTGTCTCAAAGGAACAACCAAAAAAAAAAAAAAAAAAAAAGCCATCAGCATGTTCTGCAAATATAGATGAGAAATGTCCAATATAATAACCATAAACATCCTGTACAAATATAGGATTGCAGTACTAACAAAGTAGTGTAAATGCTAAAACTGTAGTACAGATGAAAAAATCAATCTCTGTACTTCCCCAGGAGTGTAGATCTATGCTGAGTGCTGTCTCTAGGTACCTATCACCTTTCAGAGTGAGCTTGTGTGGGGAAGGGCGGATGAGGAGTGTTTTTTGCCAGTAAGCAGCACATTATAAGCATTAAAAACACCAAATATGAGATTTATCTCACTCATCTGAACTGGCTGTCAGCAAAAAGGCCATTCTATTTTTATGTTTTATAAGTCAGAGATTTTAAGAGCTGACAGTCACCTACCTATTACCTAAAGAATCTTATGGCATTCAGTTTGTTCTCAAGAGCACTAAAAGAGCAAACAGCAAGCAGAACAAAAAGGCATGCGTATTTAAGTGGTTTGCCAGCATGGAACCCATAGACTCTTCCAAGAAAGACCATGTTGCTGCACTTAGTAGCATTTTGTAACATATAAACCTGTAAATACACAAAATACATATTACGATGTAGTTTTCAGTCTGAGCAAATACTGTATTTCAGAAACAGGTGAACAGAAATTGAGCAAAAAAAATAGCAGTATAACTCCTGTGTAAACATTCCTCCATCCAAAGGGTTTTTTATTGCTCACGGGTGTTAGAAAGGCACCAGCTGTCGCCAAGCAATAAGGAGTCGTCAGCTCAGTATTACCCCTAACATTTTTGACCCTACGGGATAGGTTTTCAGCAGGTTTTCAATCACACTTAGTCTCCTACTCTCTCTCTGCTTGTCTCTGAGCTGTATGCCTATCTTTTGCTGTAAATGAAGTGAGTCAATCATACATTATAAATGCTGATTGCAGCCCCATTAAAGGTCTTATATGTAGACATTATCTACATAAATAAAAAAGGTATGATCTATTCAAATGCAGCTGTCTTCGTTTGGACCATGCACAGTTAAATAAACACACTCTTATTCCTGCACTCTGTAACAGAAACAAAAAAACCCACATTTCTGTAGCTGTGATTTCAAATCTACAGTGCCCAAAATGTTATGTTTGCAAAACTTTTGACGCAATTATGAACTCAACTTCAGAGGCCGCTTATTTTATAATTGGGATAGGAATGATACTCTTCTGAAAATCTGTCCTTTCTCTGGGATGCTGAGCCCATCCAAAAACTGATACATCTGATTCCTCGTAGTTTAAGAAAAGCACTGAATTCAGAAAGGACCATAGTGCTAAGTAAAAAGCTCATTTGATTGATTGCTACTGACTGTTGAAGATATACCTGAACAATTACCTTCTGTGAAACAGGAAGCTAATCAATACTAGCAGGTAAGTTAAATGCTGGATAACTCCAGCAGAATTTGAAGATGCCAAAAAATATTAAATAAACATGTCTGGAAGAAATGTGGCTCTTCCACAATACAGTGAACAGCTGTAACGGAAGCAGCCATGTTTGTGAAGTGCTGCACTTGCTGTTGATTATAAAGGGACCAATGATATAAGAGTGAATGCTTCTTGACTGAGCCCAGTAATAAAACAGCCATGCATTAACAAGGGTGGACAGTTTTGGTAAGGTTCAGTTTCGTGGTTCATTTTCAAAACTTCAAGTTTCAGGCACTTTTTCAATTGATCGTTGCTATGCTATTGAAATCAATGACTTGTCACCAGTGGCTCTGTGGTGATGCATTACATTTTCTCCATCTTGGTCAGAAGGGTTGATTTCTTCTTGTTCAAAATCATTTCAGAAAGGCTATGTAGTTTATCTGTTTTTATTATTTAAGCATTTTTCCTCTTTTCTTTAGAAAAGCCACACTAGAAATGTGTGATCCTTCACATCCATCTATAAATGTGCTCCAGTCTTACGATGCTTTATTTGGAGTCCTTTTTTTAACTGGAGCATATATCACACAGTAGAATAAAAATCAAAGAGCATGTGAGGAAGCAATGAATAAAGCCACAAAGGACTTACAGCCAAACTAACAAGCAGAGTGGGGAAAATCAAGATGATGGTGATCTGGGTCTGAACGTTCATGACTGTTTGAGATTGCTTAATCTTAACCTTTTAACATCTGTGTCTTTTTTTTTTCTTCTTCTTTTCAGTTAACATCCTTTATTTTTCCTCCATTATTGAAAAAAACTTTGGCAGCATAACTTATCAAAAAGGCATTTTACATTATTCAAGTTATAAATTTCATCCAGGTTTTTCTCTTTCCTTCACTTCATAAAGTGAAATAAATGAAGCGTACCCCAGCACCCATCAAATTCTGACTAGATCAAATTGATCTCCAGACTAGGCTCAATTATTATTAAAATGGATTTTCTTATTAGAAAATGGCACATAGTGTTTACACTTCTCCTTCTGCTCTTATTGACTCCTCCAATTTATACTGAAGATTAAGGGTATGCAAATATGAATAGTCCCATCAGAAATGTAATTTATTTACAAAGCACTGAAAAAGTAATGCTGAAACTCATTTGAACAGTCATTAATACTTTATTTCAGTGTTTAGTTTAGTTTTGTTTTGTTTTCCTTTTTTTTTATTATTATTATTATTTTTTTAAAATTTGCTAGGTAAAGGAATTTTAGTGCCAAATTTGCAATTCTTTACTGTTTAGAAGCATCCACATTACCAATTTTTTTTTTTTTTCCTTTTCTCTAGGACATTGCCTTGGTTGTAGGATTTATTTATCTGGCCAGACATTCTTGTCACCTTACCCAGAACTCCACACATGTAAAAAGTTGTTTTAAAATGAAGTCAGTCCATGTGAGTATGAATAAAGATCTCAACCACTCTATAGATAGGTCAGCATATCAATGTTTTTTTGGAGAGGACGTGTAACTTATTAACTTGGGTTACATCAGGCACCGTTTTTTCTTTTGTGTTACTTTTTCTTGTCACTAACTCCTTCTTGACAACATTTCAAAGCAGCCAAAATGTTCTCCTGACCCTAAGGGAAACACAGCTAGTGAGGAAGCCTCTTATTTTATTCTAGCGTAGATTAATTAGATGCTGCCAACAGGTAACTCATCAAAAAATGAACTGCAATGTGCTGATAAGAATCTTAGGAGCTGGAGTAGCTCAGCTGAAGTAAACAGCATAAGGTGGTGAAGTTGTTCTTGCGAGTGACCCATTTGGCTCATATTTTCCTTTGCGCATCTTTCAGTTTATTGAAACTGAAAATATTTAATTAAAGTTGCATTAGGAAAAAATCAGCCACTCTTCCCAGTTTTGTGTCATCAGTAAACTTGCTGACAGTGCACTCTATTCCCTCATCCAAGTTGTTGAAGAATAGATTGAATAGTATGGTCCCAGTACCAATCCCTGAGGGATTCCACTAGACAAGGCCTCCAACTAGACTCCTTCCCACTGATCACAGTTTCCTTCAGCCAGTTCACAATCCACCTCACTACTTGATTGTCCAGACCACACTTCCTCAGTTTAGCTGCAAGGGTACTGTGGGACCTGGTGTGAAATGCTTTACTAAAATCGAGACTGACCATGTTCACTGCTTTACCATCATCTATCCACCTGGTTATGTCTTCATAAAGACATATTTTATTTTGACAGGCTACCTGTTATGTCAATTAAGCTAATGAAATTCCCTCCTTAGACATTATCAGCAGTAAATCAGAAACACATCTGATTTCAAGACAGACCTGCAGGAGCAAGTCAGAAGTACTTTCTTACTATCCTGATCTGTTTTCATAAAAGGTTTTTAAAGCACACTGATGTTGAGAAAGTTCCTGCCATTGTATTTGACTAATCAAAGACTACTAATACTGCTTGTCAGAGCCTTAGTTACAATATAGCCAAATATAAATATTGACATTTGATAATTTTTGCTTTCATTAGCAGCTTTGTGTGATTTTTGAAGACATTCTACTGCATTAGGACGCCATTTTGCTAAGTATCCTCCTGTATTCAGTGCAGAGGAGATTGTTTTGGTATTGAGTTGTATTGAGCTATGGACTGTACTCCCACTTCCAGCATTCTTAGCTATTTGCTTATCTCAGCAATTTATTTCTGATCTATTCTTATTTATTTTATCAGTGTGAAATGATAAATGCTGGCTTTGCTGCCAGAGATTCCATTTGCGTATGAATTCTTTACTTTCATTTCCTAAGTTTGATTTATGACTTGCTGTTGAACCTTATCATTTTGTCTTGTACTAACTGTGAATTTGAAATAAAGCTGTAGTAATTTGTCATCTTTTGCTACATAAAGCTTTCATTTGTTTTGAAATGCATAGCCTATAGACTGACAGTCCACTCCGCCAACTAATGACAGCTAATGAAGCTAATGAATAGCTCTAAAGTCTGTGTGTGCAAATACAGGTCTGCATCATAATGGCTGTGCTGGGTTTAAACTTAGAAGGAGTTCCTAAATGAGAGGAAATGTAGAGACGCTTTTATAAGTTATGTGTTTGCAGAGAGCACCATTTGTCAATTTTTCTTGGCTGCAAAATACCCAGCATATGAGAAAAAATTCACCATAAACTCCATGAAAAAATTTCTTTTATATGTTTGATATAAAAATGTTTTTTTTTGAAAAGAGCAAAAATTTGGTCAACCTAAAAACTTTTCCTACATAAGTGAGAAAATGAGTTGCTTACATATTACAAATAGCAAAAATCACTGCTGTAAATGCTGTAATGCAGCATTTATATAAAGCTGTTTTGCACAGCTTTATATAAATGCTGCATTAAAAAAGCAATACACAAAAGAAAACAAACACCAAAAAAAGAAAACAAAAAAAAAAAAAACAAAACAAAACAAAAACCCACCAAACAACAAATCTCTATGCTGGAGAGGCAGCATTACATTTTTAAAGTCAGAACCTTTCTTTCAAGAGTATGTTCCGCTGTGTTAACCTCTGTTTTATCCTAAGAAAATTCATTCTGTGATTTCTTTTTGATTTCTTATTTGGATGGGCTTTACTATTAGGCTTATTACTTTGATAATAAATTGCATAATAATCTGGAAAAGCAAGGCCAGACAAACAGAATGAAGAACAGGACAAAAATACTGGTCCGTTCATCTAAAAATCTGAGATCATCATCAATATTTTATAACTTTAAACTCTTTTTAGAAATGATTTTGTAGAAACAAAAGTCCTTGAGAAAACTTTGCTTAGTAAGCAGGTATAGAATTAAGAGAAAATAATTTGTTATAGCAGCTTATTATTGGCCCTCTTACTGAACATAAATATTTCAGAAGTTCTGTATATTTTAATGGTATTTTATCCAGCTATAAAGCAGTCAGAGAAAATGATACATATTTATTTGGAAATTACTATCCATTCAGTTTTTGAAGAGCAGTTTTCACTTTTGTTGTATTTGAGATCTTTGTTCCTAGCTGAATACCAGCACGTTAAAAAATGAGAAGGTATTTACAGATTTCCAGCACTGTTGCTGATTCCTCCTTCACATGCAGACAGTGAGCAAGCTTCTCTCCTACTTGTCAAAAATAGACTGTGAAGATCATAGGCTTCTTGCTTTAGCTTCTTTCTTGTGCCTTTGAAAAGGACTGAATAGGAGCCTGTTAACCCAGTGACAGCAGTAGCTGGAAGAGGAAGTAGAGTGCAAAAACAGACCCAAACCAGACAGGGAAACTCTTAACTGTGGTTTGCCCTTAAAATCATGCTGAAGTCATTCTTGAAGAGCCGTGACAGAGCACTACTGTGCACACGGCTTCTAATGTATACCCCTTATGATCACCGTGCCCCAAAGGTCTGTACTTGAAGAGCAAGAAGCTCTCTGGTTCAGTATTCAGTAACCATGCATCCATGCACCATTGTCAAACTGCTGCTAAAATTCAAAACTTAAAAAAAAAAAACAAAAACAAACAAAAAAAAAAAACAGAAAAGTTCTCTTTCAGTGACTGATTTTTTCTAAAGTTTTCAACACATCATTATGCTCTTCTCTAAAATGCAGCAAAACGTGCATTTTTTCCCTTTCTTCTCATTAGAAAAACATTTCAGTCAGTGGCAGTTTAGTTGAGGTGTACCTAGGTCTAGCACAGACATATTTACCATGTGTTTAGTTGAAAAAGAACCGTGCTGGGCTTTTCAGTTGCACCAGAGAATCCTCGGAGTAGCAAAGACGTTGTGCACATTTGGACAGGATTTTCTGCAAGGTAAGAGAACAAGGCTGATCAGATCTGACAGTGCCCAGTGGGGACAGGGTAAATTCTTGGACAAAAGTAGAAATTGAGAATTAGTTACAGCATAAACAAAGAGTATGTCTTAAAGCACCTATCTGTTTTTCACCAAAACAGGTCCCTGGAGATGTTTCCCTTCACCTTTGTTAATCACATGCAAAGGACTGGAGTTAGACAAGCAGATAGCTGATCTCTGCTGGCCACAAGCTATTGCCTCAGGTCTGTACTGCAGTTGCTTCTTCAGCAAATCTGTTGAGCTTATTCTCTTTATTTGCATTTAATTCATTGCTACTATCTGTTGGATTATCTGTTTTGTTTTTCCCCCCTCTCCCTCCGATTAAAGCAATCATTAACATTCTGTGTTGGGCTTAAAGAGTGCTAGGATATTTTTGATCCTGCGTATTCCAGACATCTGGACAATATTAACCACAAACAATTTGGGTGCAGATGGTGATTTCCTTTTCCAGTTTTAGATTAATCCTATATATATTTTTAATTAGGGTCACGTATCTCACATGTCGTGTAAATACCACAGGGAGACCTTCTGTCTGTGCCAGAAATGCTGAATCAGGACCACATTAAAGGAGGCTTTAATGACAGAGAGCACATGGCTTGCCAATGGGCAACAAGGCAATCAGATTCTGACTTTCGGTCTCTGCATGGGTCCAGCAGCCAGCCTGCCCAGAGCAGAGAACAGTCTGAGAAGAGGCACCAGGACACCAACTGATTCTGTTTTATTATTGCCAAGATTTTACTTTGATCACTGATAACAATAAAAAGGGGAGGGGGAGGATAAGGTCTAATTTAGGGGAGGAAAAAGGCTTCAACAGAAGCAGGTGTCATTGCAGTACAGGGAAGGTGCTAGACAGCATTTTGTGATGTTTGCTTGGCAGGTCTCTCCATACTATACTTGAATCTACTCTGTTAAGGTGTCAAGAATCTCAATCAGGTCTGATTTACCCTTCATGAATGTATTTTGGGATGGCACAAGAGGCATGCACATGCCATAAGAATTGTACATTAATGTATATGAAAGAGTTTGAAATGCCTGATAGTGTGAGATGCAAATTTTGTGCTGGATCCTTATGATTTTTTTTTTTTTTTCTACTGGACCAATTTCCTTTTCCTGCATGCTTGTTTCTTGAGAGCAGTGCTGCAAGATACATTGAGCTTCTGCTTCCATTTATGAACTCAGAGGTTACAAACAGGACATCACAAAGGAATATCAAGCCTTAAGACCACATTAACGTAGAGTATCAGTGTAACGTAGTCTCAGTGTAATAGTACAAAAAATTTACTTCTTAGCATAGCTGCCTTTTATCTTTCCTGTGGTCCTGAGTGGAAACCATTTACTGGCATGAAATCCCTCTATCACAATGCCCCTGTGGGGACCTGAGTGCAACAGTTTTTCTCTGTACAACCACTAGCCTTTCTGGTATATTTCCCTCCTGAAGCGTAACATTGTAGGAGGGCTGGCACACATGCGTTTGTCTCCTGAATTCCCAGGAGGTGAACTGTAGGTATAGCAAAGGAACCATAATGAGGGTTTGCCTGAACACAAGCCCAGGTGTCTCTGCTGATGTGTGACCATATTGCTGCCAGGCATGCTTGTATTGAGCGAGGGGATCTGTGAAGGTCTCCCTTTGCCTATAGTCCTGCTGCGGGGTTAGCAGACTCATGGGTTTCAGTGTTCTGTCAGCGTGGAGAGCACTGCTGTCCTCACTGGCCTATCTTCCATAGCTGTAACAGCAGCTCTCCCTCCCTGACTCTTATTTCAGATGAGTTGAGAAAGCATTTAAGAGTTTTAATGATGACAATAAATGATCCCAATGGAATTGATATGCAAATCTTTTTCTTTAGTACATTGCTGAATCAGGTTCTCAAGTCTCATTTCTGACCACAGTGGTAGAAACACACTTATACTGTCACTAGTCATTTCCTTCCACCAGATTGCAACTGAGAACAACTAATGCTCTCACAGAACACTGCGAGTTCTCCAGCTGAACATTTCTGTGCTTAGTAAATATGCTAGTCAGTTGCAAAGAAGAGTAATGAATCCTTAAGTGTACATGAGAATGATTTATGGTATAATGTGAATTTACAGCCCATTACAGGAAATAATTACATTCCACTAATTACAGAATTTAATAGTCACTCCAGCCTAGCAACCAGCAGTATGAGCAAGCAGATTTGCAGCAGTGCAATCAGAAATGTGAACTACAGGAGAAGCATTTAACTGAAAATCAGGTGGCCATTTAATCCTACCTCACTTCAGAGATCTAACTTATGACAAAGTTGTTATTTATTTTTTTTTTCTGGTCAACTTTTCTGAAACTTGAAGGAAATGGAATCCTTATGGAGACTGACTCAAAGTGTATTAAGATTTTTGCTTAATCAGTGTTTAACTCCAGCATGTCCAGCATATCCAGCATATGCAGCTGAAAAGAATTCTTTGGGAGGAATAAAAAACCTTAACTGCATCATGGCTGGCTTTTGTAACAGATATATGATAAAGTTGTATGGGGTGCAAAACTATTCCTTTTTCACATGCCATCCCTCACACAGTGGATAAGCGATGTAGAACTTGCTTCTTCGAACTGTGGAAATGATTGGTAACTGTCAGAATCAGTTCTATACATGTGGACAATAAAGCCCACCATGTCTGCCCTAAGATTTTCAGCTGGGAAATAAGAGGTCTTTGTCTGTGATACCTAATTCACCTGTCTGGCTCTTGACAGGGCTGCTCACAGTGAGGCGGTCTGCAGTCTGTGCATGTGACATATGAGACCTAGGAGGCAGAGATTTTGTGTTAGGATGTGTTTAATCAAACAGAAAAATCAACAAGGCAAATTTTGGTTTGAGAGAACAGCATCTAATGGGAAGAGGAGCATGTTAACTGAAATGAAGAATTTTATCCAGCTTGTGCTATATTATTTGTTGGTCTGAGAGCAGTGCAGTGGGAAAAGCCACTCACTGTATGTATGTGTTCTATTTAACCTTCAAAGCGGCTCTTGTGGTTTTTAAGAATAGCCTGTTGATAAATATTCATTCTGTGTTGGACTCAGGAAAGTAAAAACATCTTTCACTGACCAAAAAAGTTTGAACTTAACAAGATTCAGATGGGAAGAGCAGATTGTAAGCAAATTGTCAGTCAGTGGGCATATAATGAGAGTGTGTTGCAAAACTGTTATTTTCGTATGTGTGCATGTTCCAGAAGAGATGTTAAGTGACAATGCTGTCCAGAGTTGATGAATTTTCTGGGAGAGTGAGATAACTGCAGGAGCACAATCAGTTAAATAAAGGCTCATTTAAACACAACTACAGCTTTTCCTTCTGTAACTTTCCAAATTCGCATCAGTGTGAAACCAGAAATGCAGAGTGTCAGCTAGTAGTGGATACTAGATTCTCTTCTCATATTCACAGGGTTGAAAGGGATTCTCTTGATCTCAACAAGACATAGCAGACAAGAAATGTAGTTTCTTTCAAAAGCATAGAACAGCAAAAATCTTTGTTTGTGTTTCAAGTCATAAGAATTGTGTTAAAAATTAAGTTCTTCGATTTGTTCTGTTTGTTTTGCAAAGATCTAATCTGAAATTAGAATTGTGTTACTTTTTTTCCCTTTCTCTTCTTGAACATTTTGTTAATTTGAGATGGTACTTTTTTTACGCTGTTATTTTGGAATGAAAATACCCATGCTTCAGTGGCACTGGGCCTCACTGTTTAGTCCTAGCCAAGCTGGTTGATCTAAATATCTTTCATGGAGGCTTACAGACTGCCATCATATAAGCTGATAGATTTCTCTCAATAAAATGCACACCAGCATTTTGAAAAACTGATTGTTCTTCTATCACATCACTGTATTACTTCTTGAACTTGAATCTAATGTTCTGGATGTTTAACTCAGGTCCATCTCTATTTTGAATTATGTGATAAAGAAAACTGAAGGAAGGTAGAAGTGGAATCATATTGTTTTACTGAGGAAACGGTCAATAGCAATTTGAGGGGTTTGTTTGTTTAGTTAGGGATTTGGTTGATTTTTATGCTGCTTTTTTGGACTATATAAAAGGAGATTTTTTTTTCTGTGTCAGAAGGAAAGATATTGTCTTGGTAATTGTGTAGAAAGCATGCCTATCAAAAAAAGTAAAGGAAATTCTATTTTGTTCATGTCTGTAAATGTCATGGATCTAACTTCAAAGGAATTGAAAAAGCATGAAAGCAGCATTAGGTCCACACTGTGTGTGTATGTGTGCGTTTACTACCCTCCACATTCTATTTGTCTTCCAGAAGTCTTCACTCAGCATTCTCTGCCACCTTCTACACGCCTAACCTTCTTGCCTTAACGTTATCAAATAAGCATGATTGTCAAAAATTATCTACCTATAATTTACAGTTAATGAATCCTATTAACACAATTCTGTCATGTCCCATGATTTATAGATTCTATATGAAAAATATACTCATTTTCTTTTCTACCTGCTAATATATACACATGCTGAAAAGGCTGCAGTTTTCCTTCTGCACTGTCTAGCATTGTAAATTTTGGAGGTTGGCTGTTTGGTTTTTTTTTTTTTTTCTTAAGGAGCCTTTCAAAAAACAGCAGAAGTAAAAATGGTGCATAGAAATCGGGAAGGTATTTAGTTGTAATTGAATTTCTGTTTTTTAAAGTCTAATGTTATCTTTACTAATAGCTATACCTTTCCAGGATTAAAAACAAAACAAAAACAAACAACAACAACAAAAAAAAAACGAAGCAAAAGTGGCTTGGTTTCTACCTCTGTTTACAGTCTGATTGCATAAAAATTCAATATACTTGAATAAACATGTTTATTCACTTAAATAAACATTTGTAAAACAAAAAGGCCAGATCCTGAGTTTCCTAAAGTAATTTGAAGTAGTAGTTTACACCATCTGGCCTTAGATTGGCAGTTCGTGACTAGCTGGTGCTTGAAATTCAGACTGCTTGCAATGACAGGCATGGAAGGCCAAATAAGATTATCACAGTACAAGGTAACTCTACCATAGACTTCCAAACCGTCATTTTGGTATGCCGAACTTTAGAGTTCTTGATATCAAACTCTTTATATTCATTTAGTGCTCCGTGTGATAAGCTCCACCTTCTCCTTTTGGCAGATTGTGCAGGTGCTCTGACCAGGACAGCCATTTAATCATACTCACAACCAATCTTTTAGAAGACAAGCCTTTGATGATTGCATACTATCAAACCAGAGTTCAATATTAGAGCAGCATGGACACACAGTTATTAATCAAATATTAATTAATTACATTTATGAGAATTACTTTCTTTCTTTTGTGATCTTATTCTTAAACCTCTACTGCACATGTAACCACATCCGCAGGTCTTGTATTATCATACTGTATGTTACCAGATCCTACTTCTACTCAAGAATGATTTGATGTTAATCTCTTATATTAATGTTCTTTGTACTATTTTGTGGTAAGACTCAGAGGTGCTGTGCCTGAAGCTCTTCACAAATGCATATTTGTTTGTGCACACACACACAACAAATAGAACCACAAAAACACATAAGGATTTTTTTTTTTTCCAGATTCTAGAGCTATATAAACATGGGCCAGAGACTTAGCAGGTTTAGAGCTCAGTTTTCTTTTAATATTTACTGGAATGTATGAGGGTTTTTCAATGTGTAAGTAATCAGTAAAGTAAATTTACAGTAAATTTGTAACTGATTTCAGAGGATCTCTCTACACTTTCATAGGTAATGACTCTTGGAAAAAAGGTCCTTATGTAACCTGCATCTTTAATTAATGAAGGTAAAAGCAGAGTGTTGGTGAAGGCAGAGATGTTATTGACTGAGAGAAGGACTTTCAGAGGGCCTTGAATTGTTTCTTATTGTTTATTGCCTATAAGGCTTTTTTCTTTTTTTTTTTTTTTTAATTCTGAAACTTTTGGTTATGTATTTGAAAATATGCTTACTTACAGAACTTCTTTTACTCTTTCCTGTGTTCACAAGCTCAATCAAACTGAACTTTCAGTAGACCTGAGAAAATTCACTCTCAGTGCTCATTCGACCTTACTTTAAGAATGGAAGTTAAATTATTAGCTGGTTTCATATGTACTTCCAGGCAAGCATCAGATGGTCAGTATAACTTCACTACTCTGACAAATAAAACAGGTCCAAGGACTATTTTCCTGTGACTAGATGAATCGTGTCAAATAACTGCAGATCTCTTGGCTCCTCTGGCTCCATGCAGTGTGTTATGTCCCTGACATAGTATTTGTACATATGTGTGTGCATTCTTTTCTTTTCAGTCCAAAGTGATGTTTACATAGTGTGAAACTCATAGACGGTGTGTGCATGCATGTGTGTGTGTAGGCAACTAACTTCCCTCTCTGGGCCACAAGTATTTGGGCAACTTTTACAATCAATTTCTGTGGGGAGGGTATGCACAAATTATGAATATAAAGCTTTTTGTTTGTTTGTTTATGAATGCACACAGTAGCCCTGACTAATGAACTGCTAGGCTAAACATTAATGTGCTCATCGCTCTAATGAACTGCCTGATGGGGCTTTGCCAACCAGGCGGCCATCAATCAAGTGATGACAGGTCAGTCTCCTCTGCTTCTTAGAATGAGCAGATCCTCTTGTATTGTTGAATTAACATCTTCTGGGGCTCTATTTCTTTTACCTTATAGTTTTATATGTTTTTCTATATGTATTTTTCCTCTTAAAATCTTGAGCTACTCACTGTTCATATCTCAGAAATTAGACAAATCTCAGCTGAGGAACACAGCACCAGCTTACCAATGCAGATGATCATCTGGAGCAGTACTAGAGCTTGTTCTCAGCCCTGTTTTCCTCAGAAGTACAGATAAAGGGCTCCCAAGGCTGGGCTTGCTTTGCATGGAGCAGCTAGAGGCTACCAACATCTTTATTCTCCTAGCTTCATTGAATTTCCCATGAGTTTCTTTGGTTAGTTTATGCTTCAGATCAGGTGGTGATTTCCTTGCACTACAGGAGGAAACCTGACAGAAAGTGCCTGAAGGCTGGTGCACTTTGCAGGCTTTTGAAACAGTTATGTGTTGGAGAAGCTAGCTGTTTCTCCTGTAAATGGAAGTCTTTTTTCTCCAGGATGCGATATTGAATTGCGATTGCATGCTACAGTATCAGTCCTGTAATCTTCTAAAGGACAGTTTATCCCACAATGATTATTTCTGAGGAATATTTACTTCAGTTTGATAAATGATAATTTGTCTGCTGTTAAATTTGTGCTATAATTGTATTATTATTACTTCATAACATTTTAAAATTCTCTTTGTCTGCTGATTTGTGCCAGATCATTTTTTTCGACTCTCCTTTCTCAGATTTCCTACTCTTGAAATCTGAAACACATGTATGCAAGCTATTAATTATCTCAAAAATCCATTATTACTAGGTAGATTTCAATAGCATTACAGCTGAGGTTGGCAAACAAATGATGAATTGTCCTCATTAAACACTGTTCCTGTAAATTTTGTTCCAGACTTTCAGAGATTAAATCTAGGATTCAAAGCTAGAGTAAAGGAAGACTGGAAAGAGTTGAGCCTTCCCTGGCTCAGAACTACAGCCCAGATAGTGATTAAGACAGAATTTATTCTCCAAAGTTTCTGAAGGTTTTGAGGTTCCTTTGTTTTCTGATGCCTGGATAGGGTAAAGGCCTCAGATTGCTTTGGTGTTATATGAAACATGTCTTCCATTGGTGGACGAAGGGAAGGCGACCGATGTCATTTACCTGGACCTGAGCATGGCCTTTGACATGGTCCCCCACCACATCCTCATCTCCAAATTGGAGGGAAGTGGATTTGATGGGTGGACGACCCGATGGATAAGCAATTGGTTGAAAGGCCGCAGACAGAGGGTGGTGGTCAATGGTTCTATGTCCAGGTGGAGGCCGGTAACAAGTGGTGTCCCCCAAGGGTCTGTCTTGGGACCGGTGCTCTTTAACATCTTTATTAATGACATCGATGAGGGAATTGAGTGCACCCTCAGCAAGTTTGCTGACGACACCAAGCTGAGTGGTGCGGTTGATACGGTGGAAGGAAGGGATGCCATTCAGAGGGACCTCGACAGGCTGGAGGGCTGGGCTCGGGTGAACCTGATGAGGTTCAACACGGCAAAGTGCAGGGTTTTGCATTTGGGCCGGAAGAACCCCAGGCACCTGTACAGGCTGGGAGGAGTGGTCCTTGAGAGCAGCTCGGCAGAGAAGGACCTGGGGGTCCTGATGGACGAGAGACTGAATATGAGCCAGCAGTGCGCTCTGGCAGCTCAAAAGGCAAATGGGATCCTGGGCTCCATCAGGAGAGGGGTGGCCAGCAGGGACAGGGAGGTGATTGTCCCTCTCTACACGGCTCTTGTGAGGCCCCATCTGGAGTACTGTGTCCAGGTGTGGAGCCCTCAGTACAAGAAAGACATAGAGATTTTGGAAAGGGTCCAGAGGAGGGCGACTAAGATGATCAAGGGGCTGGAGCACCTCCCCTATGAGGACAGGCTGAGGGAGTTGGGCTTGTTCAGCCTGGAGAAGAGAAGGCTGCGGGGTGACCTCATTGCAGCCTATCAATACCTGAAGGGAACCTACACCCAGGAGGGGAGTAAACTCTTCAAAAGGGCTGACAACAGCAGGACTAGGGGAAATGGTTTTAAGTTGAAGGAGGGAAGATTTAGGTTAGATGTTAGGGGGAAGTTCTTTACTAGGAGAGTGGTTAGGCCCTGGAACGGGCTGCCCAGGGAGGTTGTGGATGCCCCGTCCTTGGACGTGTTTAAGGCCAGGTTGGACAGGGTCCTGGGCAACCTGATCTGAATATGTATGTTGGTGGCCCTGCCAGGCAGGGGGGTTGGAACTACATGATCCTTGGGGTCCCTTCCAACCCGGGTGATTCTGTGATTCTGTGTGATCTGTGATTCCACATACAGCAGCATGGAAGAAACTTCTGGCAAAAAGAAGAAACTTGCAAGGCAAATTGACCAAATTCCTTACTGCTCTGCAGGGATTCTGCTATAAATTTTCTTAGTATTTGAGTATTCTTATATTACATTGGAGTTTTTAGTACATTCGAAATGATTAATAACACCTTTATTACTGTGGGGCTGGAATTTAGCCCTCAATGGAGTTCATAGAATCATTGTCATGGAATGGTGTAAGTTGAAAGGGACCTTAAACATCATCCAGCTCCAACTCCCTGCAGTGGGCAGGGCTGCCCCCCACCAGCTCAGGCTGCCCAGAGCCCATCCAGCCCAGCCTCAGATACCTCCAGGGAGGGGGGAACCCACATCTTCTGTGAGCAGCTTGTGCCAGGGCCACATTACTTTCTGAGTAAAGAATATGCTCCTAACTTCTAGCCTAAATCTCCATTCTCTCAGTTTAAAGTCATTCTCTCTCATTACTAGAATGTGTAAAAAGTCATTCTCTTTTCTGTTTGTAAGTTCCCTTCAGGTACTGGAAGGATGAGTTGAAGGAATAAATGTTTATTTCCCCAAATCTTGTTCATGCTGGGTAGTGAGTTGCAAGCTGTGTCCTCATGAATCTGCCAAGGCTGGCACAGTGCCCTGACACACTTCTGCAGCTTGTGGGAAGTGAAGTCTGGATGGAGCTGTCAGCTCTCTTGGGAGCACTTTGTACACAGGGCACTGAAACTGCAGCTCTGATGATGCACCACACTGCCTGGTGCTGGATCATGTTAATGTCAACTACCCTGGTTTTGACTGAAAAATGTCAGCATTGCATCCAACATTGGAGGTATTTTTTTATAACCTGAGGGCTTTGGAAGTACTAACCATTTTAAATTTTGTTTTAGTCTGCTGCCATTACATGATGAGATGTGATACTACTTCCCTGCATAGTGCTGCTGCGCTGTTCTTGAGGCACTTTTAAAAGCCATGGTAGCTGGACTGCAGACAGAGTGAGCTTTAATGAAAGTTTATTTTAGACACAATGCCGGAAGAGGAAATTTAAAAAGTGCAATTTCTTTCAGTCTTCTAAAAGAAATCTACTGACTGGGACTTTTCCTTCCTGATTTACTGCTATGGTTGTTTCTCTGTAGGTCTTGATAGGGCAGCTCTGTCTCCAAAATCAGACTCCCACTGACACTTGTTAGCTGGAGGGAGAAAGTAAGTCTCTCAGTGTGGAACAAGAGAACCAATGCTCTCTGCACAGCAAGAGCTGAGCATCTGTAGTGACACATGCTGGGTGCAGGGGAAGTGGAGACCCTGTAAGTGATGCAGTGTTACCAAGGTGCATAACATGGTTGTCTGCCCACAGACAGCTCACAGTGCTTAGGGAGCACGGGGATGAGGGTGGGAGGTGATCAAACCAGCCTTGATAGCTTAAATCGTTCAAGGATTTTTAGATTCAATCACTGGCTGAAGCTTTCCCCTGTGTAGATATAAACACATCCTGATATGCTGGCTAACGGGGATTGACAGCTCTGTGTTTAGTCTCCAGTAAAATCTCTTCTTTATCCTCCTGAATATACCTTATAAAAGTGTCTTCATCTGTATACCATTATCTGCCAGGCGAGATACCGTCACATTCCCTTTTTTCCCTTAAGATAACGTTTCTTCTTAAAAGGACACAGTGGACAGGGTATCAGAGCTTAGAGTACTGCTCTCCATGACTGCATTGTGCTTTGATAACCTATCTCCCAGCAGCTTTCTCAGGTGAACAGCTGCCAGGACCCTGCCAGAAATCCCCTTCAGCACCAGGCCTGCCTCCCGCTGCACACCCGCCCATCCCGCCATGGGGGAAATAACAGTGTGCCATCCATGTGGAGATAGGGTCACCTTGGAGGATTTGTGCTGCCTTCACTTTTTTTTCCTTGAAAATACTGTCTCATGCACACAAGCCTATTATAGAGATCTATATTTTTTTTCCTGAATGACTAGCAAGCCGCAATTTGGTTTCACCTACATTGCTGTCAGAAATAGAAATGTTCTTGATGCAAATCTTAACCTTAAACTGACTTGAAACAAAATGAAACAGTTCAGAAGAACAGCAAATACATAGAAAAAGAAATATTTTGCTAAAAAAGTGACTGTCTATAGTTATATGTAGAAGTTTATAGAAGTATAGAAGTTGTAGAAGTTTACGTGTAGATTTATTTGGAAGAATTGTACATATATTATCAAATGTTAACCAGCCTTTATTTAGTAGATGATTCCTTTCTACTTGTGGTTTTCATCAATCTTTGTCCAAAACCTTGATTTTAACCAGGAAAGCCTAAAATAGAATTTTAAGTTTGCCATTCAAGCTTACAATTTAACAAGAGTCGGACCTTCCTATGACCATCGTATCTGGGGAGAGAGGGGAAGAGAGGAACTTGCTTACTTAAAGGGAAGTTTTACTATCAGTTTGTGAGTTATCTTTCTGGGATTCAAGTCACCCTGACAGATGGGACTTCTAGTTCCCACTCATCTACAGTCGTACTATGTCAGAGTAAAAGAATCTTCTCATTTTCTCAGTTCCTCATACATTTCTCAATTTTATGTTAACAATGAACACTTGAACAAACTAACACACAAACAAAAAAGCTACCGGTAAAACGAGACTGTATGCAAAGAAGCTATGGCTGCAAAAAAGTTGGTTCAACTCTTCTAACTGTTTAAACCCCTCTGTTTCTAGGACTTCATTGCTTTAAAAATCTATAAAGGTCAGTACGTAGCTCCTGAATTACTTTATTTCAGAGAATAGGATAGGATAGGATAGGATAGGATAGGATAGGATAGGATAGGATAGGATAGGATAGTAATATGATGAGTAATAAAAAAGATAACAAAAGTTATATAATTTTTGAAATAAAGCTCATAGTTTATTTTAAGTGAAAGAAATTGCTTTATTTAAATGAATAAAACACACTTGAAATACTAAATAAGTATTTCTGCATTAAAACTATATGTTTCTTTTGCGAAGTTGTTTTTGGAAATAGGTCCCACATTGCAGACTGCATAACTTTGTTATTCATTTACCTATGCACTGTCCCTTGGAAACATCATTATTTCCAGCCCACAGGCACTCACTTTTGAAGAATTTGGAAAACCCTCTTCCCCACACAAAGAAATTGATTTATTAAAACAAACATGCAAAACCCATAAAAGCCTAGAATCATGTTTAAATTCATTCTATGTGAAGTTTAAAGCACACAAATGCCACCTGAAAGGTGCTGAAGCTTTTATTTTAAATTTAAATGAACATTAGCAAAGCAATAATAATAAAGGATTAACACTGTATAACGAAGTAGTCACATTTTGCAGTGCAAGAGAGTCATAGCCTCCGTAGTGAATCATTGCTATGGTTACTAAGGATAGTTTGTGCGGTATGTATTCTGGAGAGGTTGTGAGAGTAAAGCAAGAAGTCATAGAAATTAGTGAGCTCTTCATTATTATCATTGTAATGGTTCCCTAGTGGGCAATGTATACTAGGAAAAAACTCAGACACTCTGAAGAGTAGTTAGTATGAACACACACTGTTAGGTCTCCCCCAAGGTTAATAATTCATCTATATACACGTGAAGTACCAGAAGGCCCTAATCTGTACTAAACTAAGCAATTTCACTTTGAATCTTCCTTTCTTTCTAGAAAAACTTCATGATAAAAGTGTGCTATCTAATCCACAGGCAACATTCTTTTCTTACTTGAGTCACTACAGTGACAAAAAAAGAAGAAAAAGTCCTGGAAGACATCCCCGAAGAAGAATCATAGAATCATATCACAGAATCACAGAAAGATTGGGGTTGAAAAGGACCACAGTGATCATCTGGTTTTAACCCCCCTGCCATGGGCAGGGTCACCAACCACTGCCAGGCTGTGATCAGGCTGCCCAGAGCCACATCCAGCCTGGCCTTGAATGCCTCCAGGGATGGGGCATCCACAGCCTCCTTGGGCAACCTGTTCCAGGGCATCACCACTCTCACCACTCTCTGTGTGAAAAACTTCCTCCTAATATCTAACCTAAACCTCTGTTGTCTCAGTTTATAACCATTCCCCCTTGTCCTATCACTGTCAACCCATGTAAACAGTTGAAAATGAAAATGAAGAAAAATGATTAAATTGAAAAAAACAGTTGGTGAAGTAAAGATTAAGAAAGAAAAGGAGAGAAAGGAAGAGGGAAAAGGGGAGAAAAACCAACACAGAAGGAAAAAGCTAACTTTCTTTCCCATGATGGACCATACAACTCTTGCTGTTCAGAAGTGCAGGACACTTCTGTGCTGTTCTGCCGCTTAAAGTTGCAGCTACTTTTGCAACTGAGGTGAAGTGAAAAATAATCACAGACATGCTAAGAAAATTCACTTGCATGAATTCGTCTCTGAGACCTGCTGGACACAAGACCAGGAGTAAGCTGAAAATAAATGGAATAATTAAATATACTCAACCTTAAATGTTCCAAGATCATGGCTGATTTTCCCTCATCCTAGGCCCTATGCATATTGCAACATATTTTTTGCAATGTAATGATATTATTATTATTATTATTATTATTATTATTATTATTGTTCCTAGCTAAATATGTGGACCCTTTTATTTCACACAAGCTTACTTCCAAAATATTCTCAGTTCATTGATCTGGAAGTATTTTTTTAATTAAATAATGTCAGTAGAGATCCTCATAAGCATGCTCATAAGCATGTGGGAAACAGTAATTTTCAGGAGGCTCGGAAAAACTACCTGGGAGATGGCTACGTCATTCCTAGAGTGACTCCTACATATCCCATACAATATCTTGAAACACTAAAAGATTTGCATTGGATTTCTTTTTCATTTTAAGTCTTAAGAATTGGATCAAAGATTCTCACACTGAGTTGCTTGTCTTTACCGGTCATGATTCGTATGTTTGTGAAGTGAAAAAAGCAGGAGCAGCCATGCCTTGAGGTAGCAGGGTGTTGGGGCACAGTCCCTGGGCTAGTTGCTGTTCAGCCTTAGGAAGGACTTCACAAAGGAGATGCTGCTTTTACCAAGGGGGTTTTGAAACAGGAGGTTGCTATAGCTAGCTAAGATCAGAAGGGCAGTATAACAACAGAGCAGTTGGTGGTTGTTAAGGGATTTATGACAAAGTTAAGTAACAGCAGGAGATTGGGCACAAAATCCCGTTTCTCCTTGATCTATTAGTTTTCCCTAGCTGCAACAGCAAAACCCCCCAAAAACCGGCAAAGAAAAAAAACCATTTTGGATGAAACACGAAAAATTACAGTCCTATTATCTATCAAAAAATGGTGCTCTTTCTCCTATAATAAATCTTGTATATGTTTTAACTTGCTCATTCTCGTTACTTTGTTAGTACTGATTTCAAATATATAAAATATGGGACAGTCTCTTTTAATTTTATTATTATTATTGTTATTATTTATTAAAGTGAATTTTAAAACCATATGAATCATGATTTAAAGCAATCCAAATGGAAGAATTAATTTCCAAAGCTAAAGCAGGCTGGACAGCATATCAGAAAAGAACCCACGTTTTGTAGAGATGAAGAATGGTAAATATAGTAAAACGCAGGAGAAAACAATAAATTGTTGAGAGCCAAATATGTGTTTTGGGATCTCCTATCAATCATCAGAACAGACACTTCAACTTTGTTGTGCTGAGGTTAATGAATTATAATAGAAGACACCAACAGGATAATAAATCCCCCTCAGGGAATGGCCTCTTTCAACTCTGATAACCAGAGTGATTTGGTTTTTGTAAGCGGGTGTTGGAAACTCTATAAAACATTTTGACCATATCTCACAGGGAAGCAGACAATGCTTTCTGACACAGTCATTCAAAATATCTTTGCCAGAAATTAATGTCTGAATTACATATTACAAAAATACTGAGATGAGAAGTAAATGAGGATACCATTAATGTATCTTATGCCATTCTTCCTCAAAAATCAGATCTTCTTTCTCAGAAATATACTGCAGTTTATAAAGTCAATATATTATGGTTAAGAGAGTGACTTAAATCTGCATTGTCCTTTATATTGCTGTTATTAAATTCTAGAAGGCAGTAGCTACCTATTGTCACTTGCCTTATTTCACATCATCATCACAACTGTGCTCATTCTGCAATATAATAATCAGAGATGCACACAACTTTTATCCCTAAACTGGAAGTCAGGGCCGAGCCCCTCTGCCATAAAACCAAAGCAAATTCAGAAGCTGCCAGGCAGCAATGTTATGACTGGAGGCATCCCACTTGTTTCTCACGCCCATCTCATCAGAAACAGAGAGCTGCCCCTTCTCCCTTCCAGGGGTTTCTTTATGCCTAGTGCCTAGCTCTTCCTACCTTTTCTGTTAGAAGAGGCAAAGGCTCATGGTTCTTTAATTTTTAGCTTTTCTAACAGTGCGATTGCGGTCAGTACGTGCTATGCACAAAATGCAGTGCTCCATGTAGTGCTACTTAAGGGACTGGTGGTAAGAGGCAGAGGCAGACATGCCTCTCCCTATGGAAACTCTGTGGGCTCTGTTCAACCCCCTTCACAGCATGTCTGTAGTAGCTGGGCTGTTACCTCTTACATACAAATCTGTCTCATTTCAGACTGAAAGTGCATATTATTGGAGACCTAAGGAAAAAAAGTGCTGCCTGACTCGGTGACAAAATCATGACAGGACAAGGCTGTCTGCTGATATTTAAAGCTCAGAGGTGGAGAGATGGGCTTCATCCAGAACGAGCGAGAAGCTGTAAATAGGAAAATGGCACACTTTTAAAGAAGTATGATATTGCTGAATGCAGGAAAAGATTCGTGACAATGAGATTTATTATGGTGTGGAGCAGTCTCCTGGGGGAAGATGTGAAAGCCCCAGTCTTTTAGCGCAATTTGGAGCACAGTGAACAAAAGATATATTGCATGGAAAAGTCTGGCTCTGACAGGAAGATAAAACAGATGGACCGATAGATCCTTTACAACTGCAAATCTCTGATTCTCTGGCTTGAAGGTCCCTGTTGCTTAATTAGTTCCATTAGTTTCAGCTGAACTGTTATGATGTGATAGTTATTGTGCAAAGTTAAATCAATGGATGAGTGTCTGTACCACATTGTAGCCTACACTGCATGCAGTATGAGGCAGAGGAGAAATTCAACAGCTATGTAAAATTGTCACCTTTGAATTTAAATAAATACGGGTGGAGGGAAGCTGCTAAAATTTAAAAAGTGGCAAAGCATCTTTTGCACAGCAAGAGCATACTGAAGATCATACAACTTTGCTGTTATGCTGTCTAGTATCATCAGGTTCTGGTATGACTCCTTGGAGGGAGATTACAGCTAGGATAGTGAATACTGTAAATAAGACACCAATTGCTGACCTCCAGTTTCTGAGAAGGAAAATGAGGCAAGCGTATAAATAACTGTGATTTTAATGCAGATTGAACTACTATATAAGGTTTCTAATACTTACAAACTGATGTTTAGTTGTTGCGCAAGTTTATTTGTATGGCAATTATAGTAGAGTTATCTAAGGTGCAATGACTCTGTTTGGTCCCGGCTTTGAATTCCAGTGGAAAACTGAAGGGAACTTAATGATCATGTGTCACTGTAGTGAGGTCTTTGTTAAATGCTGAGGTCCTACTGAGTGCCAGCTCTTCCTTTCAGTGAGCTTCAGCTCAGGCCAAGTGCTGAAGACAGCTCTGCTTTCCACCTGCACAATGAAGGCAGACACAAAGACAAAAGCTGTCTGGTTCATATTGCAACTGGATAACTGCCATCAGTAAAAGCTCCTTTCTCCACATATTTTTTTTACCCCTATGTGTGTGTGTGAAGAACAAAATAATCTCAAACAGGAGCACAAAGCTTTTGACTCATGACTGCTTGATCAAAAGGATTTTGCATTGGGAGAGATGGTGACTAGTGGTTGTGGTCCCCATCTTTGCTCAGTACCTTGCTTCTGAGTTGAGATAAGGATGGAGTGGTGCAGATTTTGAGGTCTTCCATATTCTAGACTATCTGTTTCATTGCATATGCCATAGTTCTGTTCTTACAAGTATTGACAGAACAACTGCTTTGTGCTACTTCCATGGAAAGAAAATAAAAAAAGCAGAGTGTTTCATGAATTTAGGTTGAGTGCTGGTTTCTAGTCCTGTCTGCTGCACATTTTTTAAGGAACTCTTGATCAGCCTGTGCTCTGTCTACTAATGAAGTTTGTTTAAAGAGTACTGTGGAGTTGTGTGTTTCTGGGACTCTTAAAAATATCTAGGATGCTTGAAACTTCAGACTAATGTGTTATAAAGGTTTCTGTAAGGTGCATTCACATCACTTAGACTTCCTAGCGTTTTCTGATTGTAGCTTGTCTGAATTGCAGATAGTGTTATAGAATTTGTTTTTTAATCATCGTGTTTCAAAAGGTGACTTAAAAATGCAGAAAGTACTGAAACTGAGCTTTCTTAAGGTTATCAGATTTTCTTCTTTTGCTTTTCACTTGCTTATTTGTGAATCGGGATCATCATTTTAAAACACTTTCAATTTTAAAGAAGTTTTCATTTAGAAATTTGAAGTTTCATCCTTGCATTTTTATCACATTTGACCTGCCATGAGAATTCAAAATATCAGAGGATACAGATCTTTAATGAATGTATGCTATTTTTCCTTATAACTTAATTGCTCAGATCATTTTGATGCTTCAAGGCAATGTTTGAGCAGCTGTGAAAAAATTTGCATGTCCTCAGAGTAAAATACACAGTACAGGCATCTGTAGGGATGCCTGGCTGAATGTACTTACAGCTTTGTTCAATTAAATACGGTATGCATCTATTCTACGAAATGTACTGTTACACAAATAAACAGTTTCCCAAGATGGGTGAGTTTGCAAAGAGATGACCTACTTGCAAATCTTTGGGCTTCATGCCAAAGAGATCTGGATATTACAGACCATCTAATATCTTTTACAATATTTGGAAGGTTAGAATGACATTCAGTTTGAACAGTTGTTTGGAGAAAGATGCCAAATTTTGTCTCAGTGACATAAAATGCCTTAACAGGAAGAAAGAACAGTAATAAAACTGTAAGAAAAAGAGATAAATTGAGACCTATATCAACAGAAAAAAAATGACATCTCTTTCCATTTACTGCAGGTGCTGTGTTTGACAATTCTTAGCCTCTGGAAGATGTTTTTTTTTTTTAAGGCAATCTGTTCCTCTCCTTAATTAGGTAAGTGGCATATACTATTATACATAGGTTATTCAGATCTGATACACATATTTAAATTTAGCAGTATGTCAAGCAGAGGCTAGACTCCTTTAATGAGAGACAGTAGAGAAATAAAAAATGAACCAAAGCTTTATACTCTCACATCTGCTTCTAACAGGCTGTCCTGCAAAACAGGTGCCCTAGATCGTGCTGCTGTACAGTTTAAACAATCAGTGCAAGCTTCTTACTCAGTTCCATTTAGCAGCAGCCATGGACACACGTCCTCCCCCAGCCACAGATGTGTTTGCTAATGAAACACTGTAAGCTCTATTTTGATGAGGAGCTTAGCGGATCTTCCCTGTTCCTGATTGCCATAACAGCAGGTATAATGGGTCCTGTGAGCACTCTCTAACATCTATTTTTGAAGATGTGTCGGTTAGTTTAATGCATGGAGCTGCATCAGAGGAGATGGGGTTGGGAGTTAAGATTCTTCACCAGAGGGTGTTGAGACCCCGGAACAGCCTCCCCTGGTCAGCGGTCACAGGCTCAAGCTGCCAGAGTTCAAAGAATGTTTGGTTGCTGTTCTCAGACATCTAGTCAGATTTCTGAGTGTTCCTATATACAGCCAAGAGTTGATGATCCCTATAAGTCTCTTCCAACTTGGAATGTTCTATGATTCTATGATTCTAAATAGTTGAATGAGAAAGTTTTGCTAATATTGGCTAATTTTCATCTGTCTGATAAGCAGAAGAAAGGGAGAGGGAAATTCCTCAGGTTATTTCAGGAGTGTACATTCACAGTAAAGCTCCTACAAGAGATGCTCCTTGAGACTGTAAGTGGCAATAATCTGATATATTCTACACTACAAGATTAAAGTACTCCCTGCACACGGCTGTCATCACTCAGCTTTCCTATACTCTTCTTTTCTTTACCAGTTCGATTTGTAATGGCTGAAAAGCTTTTGAGGATAGCAAACACAATTCTGAAGCCAAAAGGTAGAAGAAAATAAAGATAGAAGAGGTGAAATGATCAAAGTAGCATAAGAAGAAGAGATGAAGATAGATAGATATTTCTTCTATAAAGTAAAAAGTATCATTTCGCTTTGCACCAAATAAAACTATTGGCTAGCTCAAGAAAACATAAATGCCTCAACAAAAAAACATAGCCTGTAAAGGGGACAAAATTGGGAAGGAGGCATTTCATCTCTTCATTCATAATGTTGTTTTTGGTGACTTTAAATTTCCTTATACTTCTGTAAATTATGATTACTATTAAATTGTAATTACTATTAGGATACTGAGGGACATGGTTTAGTGGGGAAATATTGGTGGTAGGTGATGATGGTTGAACTGGATGATCTTGGAAGTCTTTTTGTGACCTTGATTTTATAATTCTATGACTCTTTTTTTTCGGGATAATTTGTAGGAAGATATAACTTTAACCTTGTAGCTGAAAAAAAAAAAAAAAAAGGCTTATTTCCACATTCAGATTTTTTCCATTCATATTATCTTCTGTTTCACATACTTTTGGCCACACATAGCATAGTTCCACGTGCCAGTACAGTTTATGACACGAATTTGGAACACTTTTTATTTTTTGTTTTCCATTAACATTGTGATTTTGAGCTCTGATAGTCCCTAAAATTACTTTATTTTTGTAAGGAAATATTTTAAAGTGCTACAGATTTTTCATTTGTATTTTACTTTTGTTAAGTCTCATACATTTCAATATTTAATAACATTAAATTGATAGTAATTTTAATGACGTGCACTGTTTTCCAAAAAGTGCATTTTATCTATTTATTCTTATAAATTTTTGAGAAAGAAAACCGAAGGCAAGACGAATTGAACACCAATTTTGTGTGTCCTATCTTTTATGGCCTTTTTCTGATTCAAGCTAAGTAGGTTAATCTATTTTGTCTCAGAACATTATTGTGAATCGCTTGCCATTAATTATGTGACCCAACAGGAACAAAGAATAAGTGAAAAAATAAATAAAATATTAATTTTGCTATACATTGGGCTATTACCTCTGTTGAAGAACAGAAGCTTTGGCTTTTCATTTGAGTAGGCAGAACTGAATCTTTCTTTAGAGCAAAAGGACTACAGAGCCAGAGAACAGGAACAACATAGTAAATAATGTTAATAAAATAAAAAATAGCATACTATGCTAATTATACAGAAAGTAAGAATAAAATACCATTTATATATATATATATATATATATATATATATATATATATATATATATATATATATATGTATATTTTATGACTTTTGACTAGTCAGAAGTCTGAGAGAGAAATCCACTTAGGGGAATGCTAAACATACAACATTGACAAAGCCACACCTGCTATACCAGAGAGTATCATATGCTTTTCAAGAAATACTTGCTAAATAAAGAGGGAGTCAGTGGAAAAAAGGAGGACAATGGATGGCTTTCTGATGAGACATCTAATTAATAGCATAGCCAGTTAAGAAAATACAGGCAAAAAGCAAAACAAACAAAAAAAAAACAACTGATTTAAGGAAGTTAAAAAAAATGATTGAAACATAAATGTTAACAAATAATTCTCTGAAAACTGTTTTCTGGAATGCTTAGTGAGCACTGAACGCTTAGTGACTCTCTGAGATCTGCTGGTCAGAGTATAATCAAGTCATTGTGGTGTGCACAGCAGATTGATTAAGCGATTGATCAAGCTGGGAGCTGAACTCTGGTATCCAAAATCATATGTACTTTGTTGTCAAGAAAATTATCTTGTATAGGGCTGTGTGCTGCCATTCCCCAAATGCTTTCAATGCTTATTCAATCCTGCACGCCTTTATTCTATGCTGCAATTTAAAAGACAGATCATCCTTCTGACCCATCTGAACAGCGTACGTTTATCATCCAGCACTCTGCAAGTTCCAGTCCTTTTTTTTCTGAGACATTTCAGTGACACCATTATAAAGAAAACAGGAAATAAAGCATGTGCATTCATTGACTATTTATCAGCTTAGAAATGAAATTTCTGTCATTTGGAATTATGTGAAAAACAAAATAAAATTCAGGAATGCAGAGGAAATGAAGAACTGTATCTCATTTTGGCAAACACAGAACTACATGCTCATGTGCATTTTTTCACCATTAAGAAGGTAACAAAGGAATCACTGAAAAGTCTATGGTGCTTCCATTTTCAGTCTGTGTTGTTTTTTGTTTTGTTTTGTTTTGTTTTGTTTTGTTTCTTTCTAACTTTGTAAGTCTTGTACATCTCAAGCTACAAATTATAGGCAGTTGGTAAATGATTTGAAGCAGTTTGGGTAATTATTGCTCAACTATCGTAGAACAGTCAGTAACATGCAACATTACATTGAGTATAATCATGTATCATAATAGACTAATTCCTTGTACTCTTTACTTTCCCTCTTTAAATAAGCTGCTCACGTATGTTCTTCCTCATAAAATCTGTCAGCTAATAATTAACACTCTATTGAAATACACATCACACTTTTTATTAAAATTTCATTTCCCATGAAATTTCATTTCTTATTTCTCACGAAGAAAATACAACTGTCTGTTTAGTGAGACTTTTCAGTGTATATTTTTATTCCAACAAGAATAACACCTTTGATTATAGGAAGTCAAACATTCAATCTCTATGCCAAAAATTAATAGACCCTTCTGTTTCATTTCTTCTTTGAGAAGCTATTTTAAGCGTGCTGGACCCTTTATATGATGTTTGCATAACGTATGAAAAAAGCTTAAAAAAAGAAAATCCTTTCTGTGGAAGAAAAATTCCTTTCTTCCACCAGAGCTGCTTGAATGCTTCTTCTACATGTACCTTTAAACAGAACAGATTGAAAATGTTAGCCCTGGAGTAAACAGATGGTGTCAATAATGACTGATACTCACTGGAGTTCCATGAACACAGGCATATTCATAGCCTGTCAAGCAGCCCATATTGTGATCAACTGATACAAGTTACCTACAGGCATATAAAGTGTGAGCAAGACCAAGACATTTTAGAGTCAAGATGCCTAAAATTGGACTTTTCACTGCATACTGTTCTAATGTAGCTTGGTTTGTTTTGCATGGGATTTGTTTCAGTGCTTTTAGTAACTATATAACAGAAAGATGACGTACTAAGATGCCATCTTCTCTGAACCTTACTAAAACTTTGAAGAGTACCACCCAAAACTGAAGTCGTGTGCAAGCTGACAGATGTGAACTGTTGGGCAAGTTGAATGTATGCATTAGCATCCTTGCCTACATAACCACTCTATTCCAACAGACAGGAGGGCATGGTGTTAGAACAGATTCTCCTATTCTATGTACAGCTCACTTCCCTCATGTACTAAACATCAGGTTTCCAAACAGCAGTGAAGCAGGCGCTTTCTTTGGAAATCTCTTAAGTCAGTGCAATGAGTGAATCCATGGGAAGCCATTCCAGATGAGGGTAATGCAGAATTTACTTCATGCATGTCACTGGAGAAGTGTTATTTAGTGAAGCAGTAGTTATTGAAATTGAAGTTAAACAATGCAGTCATTTGGAAGTCATTCTGCTGAATGAAATTAACTTAATAATTGATCCAGGAGAATGTTTAAAATACATTTTCTCATATAGGGTTCTGATATCTTGACTGATGTGACATGTCCTGATTGCTAAATCAGATTTCCTCTCTCACACATTTATAGAAAAGCCACTTGATATTTTGATACAATTAAAATAATGATTACTTAAAAGTCTACATGTATAAATAGATTATGCTCTGTTATTTCCATTATCAATACAATTCTGTGAAACTAACATCCCAGCACCTCAACCAGTCCTGCTGCTTGCTCTTCACAAGATTATTCTATGGCAGTAGGCAGACTCATTGTACAGCACAAAGTTATGGTGTTTTAAGGCTGGATGTAGGAGAGCCTCTACGTGTATATGCAAATGTGTCTGCTGAAGCTGCACTGCAATTAAAGGTGCAACTGAGTTCAGATTTTCATGCAGGAGTAATACAGTAGGATACGACATGAGAGCAAACAGTTGAAAATGGAGGCAGAAAATTCTTTGCTAACCTGTACCTAATTAATTACTTGCTGTTGAATGCATTCTGTCTAATGCTTAAGTCTTAGTTCCCATTTCAAAAAGTCATAAATGACTTCACAGTAAAACAGACAAAGGAGTATTTCAGTTATTCAGATCAAATTACTTCTGTAGTGGAGACATGAAGGAGAAGAGCTGAATTTGATGATGAGTGCTTTTATTCATATATTCAAATGAGTATCATCTCTATTTTGAGCAGATTCTGTGATTGTATGTGTTGATTGCTAATGTAATCTGATTTATAACAGAAAACAAGCACTGCCCAAAGCTTAATAACGTAAAATCTTATTTCTTAAGACAGCTTTGTACAAACCTGCAACACTGTGCTAGCTTTTCTGTAATTTTTTTTTTTTAAGTTCAGAAGTATAATCTCCTACTGCTATTGGCTTTTATACACTTTTTTATACACTATACTACATGAATTGCTTTCTCTCATTTAGTTTTATTTGACGGAAAATAAGATAGGTGGAAAAAAAGTTGAAATTTTTAAGCTTCATGAAAGATATATTATTCTGTGAAAAAGTTGGTTCATTAATAATCCTAGTGCAAGAGCAGAATTTGGAAATTATCAGTTTTTGCTGATAGTATGAATTAGGTTCTATATAAAAATGTATCTTGTTTTTTCTTTACAGTAATGAAGAATTACAAGAAATTAATGTTGACGTTACTTAATAATAAGTACCTCTCTGTGTATTTTCCTTCATGTACTTAGGTTGCTCTGAAAGTAATGCATCCTTTTTTTTTTTTTCATTTTTATTTATGGAAATTACAAAAGATACAAAGAGCACTATTTGATAGAGCAGATTCTCAGCTAAAAATCACTATTTTTTTTAACATAATCACCACCTTTAGCTATGAATTTTCACCAGTGATGAAAAGAGCCTGCATGCCACGTTTTTGAAAGTCTGCACCATTGGAGGTGACCTACTGTTCCACAGCTGCTATGATGACATTGTTGCTAAGAAAATGTTGTTCACGCAGTCCATCTTTCATCGACCTGAACAGATGGAAGTCAGAAGGTGCCAAATGCAGACTGTACAATGAATGTGGTAGGACACTCTAGTCAAGATTGTCACTGTGCTCCCCCATCTTCCAACTGGTATGTAGTCTGGCATTACTGTGTTGCAGGAGAAGAGTTGTCTTCTTCTCTGTCCTGGCTCTGGAAGTTTGAGCCTTCAGCTTAGAGTCTCAGTGTAGTAGAGCTGACAGTTTGTCTGGGTTCCAGGAAATCCAGAAGGATCATCCCTTTCCTATTCCGGAAGACAGTGCACAACACTTTACCCACTGAGGGCTGTAGCTTGTCTTTTTTTTTTTTTTTAATGGGGAATGCACCACATTGCTACTCCAGGGACTCCCATTTTCACTCCAGCTCATACAGGTGACATCACTAATGATAACAGTGTGATCCAGGAAATTGTAACCTTCAGCCTCACATTGGTTCAATAGGTCCTGAAAAACTTGCTTATGTTCTTTCTGTTCTGCACCTGTGTGAACATTCATGAGACCCACTTGGCGCAAAATTTATGATATTCCTACATTGCCACCATCATTTCCAATGCACTGAGGCCAATATTCAGCTTCATACACAATTCCCTGGTCATGATCCACTCAGATGAGATGATCAAGAGGTATTTTGTGGTATGGCAGCTGTGCATAACTGTCCAGAGCATGGCTTGTGTTTCACATCACTGCTAAAATGAAGCACATACCGCTTCACTATGCTAGCATTCCCTGTTTGGTCTCCATCTGCCATACAGCAATAAAATGTAACAGAATACTGTTGGGAAGTTTCAACCTGTAGCACCATCGCACCAACATCTGTTCTGACTTTATGGGCCAACAGAATAAAATAGAAGGCATTACTTTTGGAGTATCCCTCACATATTAGGCACAGTAAGGATACACATAATACATATCTCTCCAGTAATGGAATATTATTTGCAGCATAAGTGCAATTACACTTTTTTTTTTCTATTAAAATAAAATAGCAAATCAGCGCAACATCAAACTAGAAGACCAAGCAAAACAAAATAACTTCTGACGTTCCTGTATGTATATATACTGCCTACACTAACAGTAGACACAGTACATTGGTCCACATTAGATTAGAGGGTGACAAGATATTTGGGGGACAAAGCTGAGGGTCTTGGGTATAAACTAAATTCAAGTGACGTGCTAGAAATTGTCCGAAATAGTGGCTTGGTAATCTCGGTAAACTTAGAGTCATCAGTACAAAATCCTCTTAGTTGACAGTGAAGTTGATGAGGAAGAACTACCCTGAGATTTTTGTTTCCATTTGTAGCAGGTGGTACATTTGCCAGTGAAAATTACAAGCACGAGATTCGTATTCCCTTAAAACTAAGTAAATAATAACTCTGGAAAACTTTCATTACCTTTTTACGTGCCTCTGACTGATCTGAATCAATTCTGTTTTTTCTATTCTCTTTATTTCCATGCACAAAGTTGACATGGAGTACAATTCATCCACATGGGTAAGACCCTTTTACTCACTGCTTTCATTCCTACCATTTTGTTTGAGATTGCCAAAACCTGTCCTAGCAGAGATACTGAAGTAGCAAATCTTAAGCAAACCTCACTGTTTTCCTTTCTTATGAGATTTGACTGTTTCCTGTCTGCCACCTTTATTCCTTTGAACGCTGTTCTGCTTCATAGTTGTACTCGGGCACTGCTACTTCCCTTCTGTTCCATCTTTTCTAGTAAACACTGGTTTTGTATGTGCTATTATAAATGAGATATAGTTCACTGTTGTTATTAGATTATATTTTATTTGTTGATGTGTAGTAAAAGCATTTTAAAGATTCAAAATGTACTAGGTAATGGTACTTACCATTTTTTATCTCAAATTTTGAAAAAGATTCCACTTGAAACTGGATTTCCATTGCATAAGTATTATGAAAAATTGTACAGTAATTTTCTTAGGCATTTGCCCTACCTCTGTGGCACATTCTCCTATATGTTCATTCAAAGTGTTTCTTACAGCTTTCTTCTCTTTAATGCTAGGGTTTGGTTTCTTTTGTGCTTTTTCTCTAAATGTTTCTTTGCACACATATTGTACTTTCCTCAGTCCAAGATTTTGAAGCATAGTGCTTTCATGCTTTGTAAGAATTTCCAGAGGTTTATTTTGAACCTTGTTATTTTGATAGTTCTTTCTTCTGTCAGCAATGACTGGAATAGGATAGTACTCAGGGGAAACAGAGTTATGCACCATTACAAAGTCTGTATATTTTTCAAGATCCCTTATGTTGGGGTTATGACAGTCTCTAAATAGACTTGTCTAACCTCACACTCTGTCAATCATTCGAAACAAAAGATCTACATTCAGCTTTCATTCAGTCCCTGGGAGAAGCCAGGCAAGACACCCTAACAAAATAAATGTAGGAAATAGCACTCTATTGTACCACTTAAGCCTGAAAAAGTATAGCAAATCAGTAGATTTCCTATTATTTTTCTTCTTTCTTTGTTGAGATGGATGCAATACAATAGACATTTGCAGCTTTCCCAAAATGCTTTTGGCCAAATTCATCCTTGGTACAAGTCCATGAATTAATGGAGACACTCTTGGAATTAATGTGATTCACTATTCCTAAAAAAAGTTCAGGGGTACTATAATGAAGCAATACTGTTTTCTGTGACTAAGAAATCATGAATAAATGGTAATAATTAAATTAGAAAGACTAAATTCCAGCCCTTAATAGAAAAGGAAATGTATTTCCATTAGAAGAATGATCACAAGAGTGGTTTTACCAAAAGCTAACACAGTCACTTTTGTTTTCCCTCTGTTCATTATACGCTGAATATAGTAGACACAGGAACTTCACTGCATCTAGTTGGATGCAGGGGGGAACTACCACAAACGGAGCACATAAAAGGCCAAAATACTTCTGAGATCATTGCTTCAACAAATCCAACAGATCTCAATACTAATCTCCATGTGTTAGCCCATGACAAATTAGTATCTTGTGTTGCATGGGTACACGTATAGAGTACCCCCTTCTTCTTCAGACATGGTTAGTAAGAGCATCTGCTATTCAATAATTCCTTATCAAAATAAAACCTGAACACATTCTAATTGTTCTTCCAAGACAGAAAAGGAACAGATCCCCAGGTGCCTAAGGCTTGACAAAAAGCTCTCTTCAAAACTGGGTGACTTCATGTTAACTGGGTAGAATAGCTCCAGCATGGTAAGTGTCAGAAACAAGATAGATCAAATTTAGACAAAAAAAGATTTGGGGAAAAATAAATAAATAAATAAATAAATAAATAAATAAATAAATAAATAAAAATAACTGAAGGTGAGCAAACTGAGGGGAAAGGATTTTGTTAGCTTGCTAAGTTTTTTAAAGCTGCCTTGCAGTGAAATCCCCATCACAGTAACAAGCAGTGAGCACAGCAGAGCATATTAACATTATCATTTTCTGTGCACTGAACAGGTAATACTTTTTTAAACTGATCTCTGAATGGACTTGTTGCCAGAGGACAATGGCAACTGGGAAGTTATTGCTTCATTTGTGTTTGACTGGAATTGTTTTTCTCCTTTAGTTTTGCTGTAGAGTCTCATTGGCTTATCCTATAAAAACACTTCTCCTTGTGCCCTTCCATGATGCCTTGTGCTTACTGTCTTCCTGTCCTGCTGTTTCTACTTTCAAAGGTTTCTTTCAGTGAAAAGGGCATCAATATCTGTCATATTATTTCTATCTAATTCATTTATGGCTTCTGCTTGTGAATCTTTGATTTCTCACTGGAAAATAAATTTCAAAATCACTGACCTAGCAAAACAGTAAGGAGATGAATTAGGAGAGGGGGAAACAAAACCAAAAACCCCAAAGCAAAGCCTAACTGGTATAAGAATAACCTGTAAGTTAAAAAGAAGAAATAAAGTGTATGCTTTCATATAGTTATTAGGAACCAAAAGCTCCAGATTTTCTTTTGGGTGTAGTTTTTCTCAGTTTACATGCTCCACGCATTTATGTGCATGCTTTTGTGAACCAAGCTAAACATATTCCAACACCCTGTTGGCAGTTCAGGTCTCCATCACCTGTATGATAGGGCAGATCATAGTCCCACAGTAATGCCTTGCACAAATGTGATGCAAACAAAGCTTCTAAAAGTGGTTTTCCTCTATGTGATGAACAGATCACTGACAGAATTGGTAAGACTTTTGGGCACAATGTGAAGTAATACCTGGACATCCTATAGCTGTGCCAGTTATAGCCTTGCATGGATTTGCCTGCCTTGCTTACAGCTAGGCAAGTTCTTTGCCCTCCCAGTTATGTCTTTGTGGGTCTTAACTGCTTCTTGGATTTCAGGCAGCTTTTGGGGGATAATGAAAAATCAAGTTTTGAGAGGAGAGAGCTGTAGGCAAAAAGATGATGAAGAAAAAAAAGAACAAAGAGATGATTTATAACGAAAAGCAAAAATCTGGGCAGCTATAGTCTTGAGGTAAAGGTCAGTTCTGCTCCTACTTCCACTCCCCAAGCTGTAAGCAATGCCCTGATCCCACTCTTCTGCTGGCTGAAGGCTCCAAAATTAGTTTCTCTAAGCACAGGGGAGTGACAGGCCAAAAGCAAGGCTCTCAAACTTGCTAACTGAGACCTTCCAGCTGACCAGTGCACCTGCAGAACAACAGGGCAGCCTGTACCTGATTCAGGGCAGCACCAGGCTTTATGATCTGTCACAGTTGAGGGACTCACTGTGGAACAGCAAGATGAGGCAAATCGTTATGATTTACCTTGTGCTGTAAAGTGAATTGGGGAAAGTGATGTTTTCATTGGAGTAGTCACATTTCTGTAAGTGAGAATTTCCACTCATCTCTAGAAACAGAAAGTTAAGAGGCTAACCTTTAGAAATTCAGAAGATGCTAAGTATTTTCTGCAAAGACTGACAGATGTTTACATATTAATATCCTGGCCTTTTAGCTTATGCATTAGTCCACATTTAACGTATACTTATTTTAGCCTCTGTTTGACCGTGTGCACAATTCCCATTTCACACATGCTCAGTTTTCGTATCAACTTCCTCTTCCAGAACTTCAAGCCTGCTTTAGCAGTGTTGCTAATCACTGCTTTCTATAAAGACACCACCTCCCAGAGGAATTTGAGTTATGGGAAGAAGCAAATACTGTTACTTGGAAAACTGTGCAGAGAAGCAGAGTGATTTTTAAAGTGATTATTGGTGATATTGAGTGTTGAGTAACTGTACCGTTTATCATCTAAATTACTTTTAACTTGCACTTCAGGTCATTCACAAAGTCTAAATCTAATAGTGCTTTGCCTTCTGTGTATCAAGCATGCTCTGTATCTTAAAGTATGCATTACTTTAATTTTGCTGGCTAGAGTGTATTCTGCCAAGAATAGGCTTGATCACAGAAAGAGAGCTTCTTAAACAGCAGATTAATATTTTGTCTCTTAGACATTCCTACTGTCTTTAAGCTGAAATGCCATTATGGTAAATATACTTGTAATTAGACGCTATTTTTAACCTGTTATCTATAATTCCCAAACTTTCAAATCTTGAGATGTGACCTTCTCAGTTGAACTGAGAACAGCTTGTCTCTGTACAATGCTTCTATTAAATATGCATGCATCTTCTGGTTGATAGAGATATGGTACCTCACATACCTTCCTGTTCAAGTGAAGGGTAGTCAACTGTTTTTAGTGCCATTTTGAAGTAGAAGAAATTACATATTTTCAAATGAAAGCTCTCTCTGATATATTTTCTTTGAAGTAATCAGTTCCTCTGAGCTGACTCACTTTCCACTATTTATGGTTGTTGTTTATTTCTCCCTTCCTTTTAGGAACAGTCAAAAGAGAGCTGTCCTACTTTTACTTGCAGCCAGCTTCTAATCAACATCTCTATCAAGTTTTCACAGAATGCAGCAATCAGGCATTTTCTTCTGTATTGAAATCAGTTGCCAGCAATAGCTTGGTATCTTTTCAAGCTAATGGCTTTAAGGCAGCAGAGAGAAAGACAGAGATGGCAAAACAGCATAAGGCCACCTTGACATTTATCACATGTAGATAATATGGCAAATGTGGCTGCAGGCTACCGTGAAGCTTTCCTGTTGTACTTCTAATGTTGCTAGAGAGGCAGAAAGGAGATTACCAAAACTGTATAATTTTGAACAATATATTTAATCTTAGCGTAATAGTGAATTACCTTTTATAGTTTCAGGCTGTCATAACTAAGTGGGAGAAGGGAGAACAGAGAAAACAAGATGGCAGTGAAGCTGAGAACAGACTGTGTAGCATTTCAGCAATGCAATCCAGCAGACCGGTGGTAGTTTTTTGGTAATAAGGATTCATAACATATTGGATTCCACAATGTCACATGTGTTGCATTACAGGCACTACACAGTGTTTCACTTTAGCATAAATAAAATCTAACACAGTATGTGGGACTTCGCACCTGGCTCTTCTGTGGCGAGTTTCAAGGCTGATGTATTCCTTTTGTTACAGTAAGGAAGACAGGTAGGGGGAAAAATAAAAAGGTGAAAGTGATTTCTTGAGTAAGGTGTAGGTACAACTGGAAAGCCCTGGGGGTAAATAGTATTTCGGTTATGCAAGCCTGACAGGGTAGTTTCATCAGGTTTCCTGTGATCTGGTGAGTTTAACCTTTTCACCTCTCAGTTATATGTGCAGCAGGGCACAACTGCATGGCCCCAACCAACATGCCTAGTGCCACTGAGACCACTACATCATTATTATCCGTAATATGTAAAGAACCCAGTTTTCTTCATTTAATCTGGGTTTCTGACACCATTTCATCAACTCACGTACCATGTGCATGCATTTAATGTCATTAAATATTCCCTCTGAAATGAATGGGCTATTTCCATGTCTACACATAGAAGGTAAACCTTGCCTGAATTTTTGCTCTTAAAGATGAATTAACAATAGCTTGATAACATTTGCAAATGAAGTGACCATTAGGGCAGTGATTGAGAGTTCCTTTTGTGTAAACTAAGAATTACAGTTATTGATATGTATTTCAATCACGCATTATTCTCTGTCGTTTACTCAAATATTTTTTTAAATGATCACTCCCTTTTTAAACATGTACATGTACACAGTCTGTAACTCCAATTGTTCTAATTGCATATAATCTAGTTAATCATTTTTATTAAAGTTCACACTGTGAGACTAATGAACCTGAAGCACTGGGATCATTTTCATTACACATGATTTGATCAGTTTACCAGATCTGCATTGTCTCATACCCAGAAGGAAACAACAACAACAAAAACACTGTTCAGATGCAAAATGCATCTTCTTAGTTATATCCCCTACAGGAAGTAGTTTAAATTAACTGTCCTTTAGCAGAAATGGGAATGTAAGCTGTGCTTTCCTTACTGATTTTTAATACGAAAGGTGGGTGACTAAAGAAAATTTCAAAGGATTGTGAAACTAGAAGACAGAAAGTCAGCTGATAGTGATGGACTATCTTGATAATACAGTTACAGGCAGCTGACGTACCTACAAAACTGATGTATCCAAAAGTTTAAGGAAAGATACAATCATTTTGGACGACAATTAGTGATCTGTTCTTATTTTTTTCCCAATGGCCTGTAAGGAAGGAACAACCTTTTAGAAATCATTAACAAGGCCGCTTTTTCCTTGTTCATCTTCCTTCCAAACATGTTCTCTACATGCAAGTATCTGGCCAATGAGCAAAAGGCGGCTGAATGGACTGTGTAGGTGATACATAGGAAGCAAGGGAAGTGGCTGTATTTCCACCTCTATTAGTCTTGACAATAAAATACACCTTTCCTTTGAAGGATTGACAAAGATTCTAAAAAGTGAAGCAAAATAAAACTTCGCTTTTTTCAATACATGATTTTCATCACAGTCTCTTTGCTTGATGGTCCAAGGAAATAGATCTTTCTATGTGATGTTGAACAAACTTTCTGAGATTTGGGGACCTGTTTCAATTCTCTCTTCGAAGAAGGCAACAGAAGACAGACCAGACTGTAAAACTGAAAATCACTATCAAAATGCATTTTAGCCAGCCTTTTCCCCAGCCAGGAAGGTTCCTATTTATCTCACCTTGGCACTACAGCTGTCTTTTGAGATGGGAACACAAACAGCGTACACAGCGCCAGCATTTTTAAATGAAAGCTCTTCTACAGTAACATAATAAATTTTGCCACATAACCTATGGGAAAGGGTTCCTTCTTATGAAAATGGCATTTTTGCACCTGGCAGGACAAAGACCTCTCTTCACTCTGTCCTCTTGGTTCCTCCAGTATAATATCAATTTTTCCTGTGGCTTTCAAATTGTGATAAGAGATATCGGAAATAGCTTATCTCTCCACCTGCCTGAAGGGAGCAGCTTTAATATCACATTTAAAGTTGAGCAAAATACAAATACAAAAACTCTTTTTCATCACAATTTTCATTGACTTTTTAATGGTTGGTTTTCAGTCTTTTTTAACCTCTGGTAATTATGCATCCAGCACAAACTCATCAATAAAGTATTCCAGATAACTCCTCAGTAATGAGAATACATAAATCCCCCACTCGATAGGCTATGCTGTCAGTTCACCCCTCCCTCCTTCCCTCCAAATAAACACACATTGTTTGAAATACTGCAATCTTTATGACAATTCATTTAAAGTGGAATTTGTTGATGTTGGATGAGATTCTCAACTGCAGTAAATCAGCACTTTCTGAAATCAATGAAGTAACTCTGAATTGCACTAGATGAGAATCAGTCTGCTGCTATTTGTAAACAGGGGTTCCTTTCATTAAGCATTGTTGTTATGGTTACATCTATCTTCAGCTTAATTAAATGCAGTTTTTTTAATTATTATTATTTAAGAAGTTAAATGAGTTGTAGTTGTTTTGTTTTGTTCTTTGTATTTAATGACAAAATATTACATCTGCTTTCTACTTTTAGGAGATAAAAGTACACAGGTTTTACTTATATAATTTATATTAGTCAGTCTCCTTCTCTTATTTGGATAAGAGGAGATGTAAAATTCTGGCTCTGCTAAGGCAAAGAGATTGTCTCTCTAAAGGTGGCTCTCTAATCCCCAGACAGGGGATCCAGTCAACTGCAGTTTGCTTCTATCATACATGCCAGATATCCTTCTCTTAGAAACTGTGGTGGAGAAGAGGCAGGTCTCCTGCAGAGTGAGGACATGATTTAAGCTCTGAAGAATGTTTTACAGTTTTACAGTTTAAACATAGTTTTTCTTCCCCTTTGCCAATGATAGTCCTCAGATCATTTCTCTCTCGCTTTGGATAGCAGGTGGCAATTTGACAGTAGGCCTTTTCTATCATGGGCTGCTTCATTGCTCACTTTCAGACCTGCTAGTACAGGCAAAGACTTAATTTCATGACATCCCTAAACATATACTAAAAATGTGGCACTAAGTTATGTCTTGGAAAGGGAAAAAAATATATATCCTTGAGTGATGACTTTTTAATTTCTCATGTCCTGTCATTCAGAAAAACATTGGACAGAAGAGAGCCTGCACTGTGGTCACTTGGCTTTCTGCATTTAGCATTTCCATTTATTGTGCTAATGAAGTGCATGTAAAAAGAATTTCTATAAGTAAGTAAAAATAACAGGGAAGGTTTGATACTTCTGACACAGTCTGTTTAAGGCCCTATGGCATATGAGCCTAATAGCGTCCTGCTTTCTTTTTTTATGATTTGATGTACAGAGGGTTACCAAATTGCTTTTTGTATGTGAACTTTCAATTAAAATTTCCAATTTCCAGGTCCATTGCTTTGTCTCTAAGAGTTCCAAAGAGAACCAAAGCAGGGAGAAATGGCTCCACAGAGTTCAGCTTCTGTACTTATTACAAGCTGGTTAGGAGGCTCCTGCTATTTGCTGGCTTAGAAAACAATTTGAAATTCAAGTAACTCTCAGCAAGCCTAACAAAGACCGTCAGAAAGCTAGGCAGCTAGCCAGATTCATATGCCTTATCTCTGAAAGATTTTTTGCTCTGATGCTCTCCTGTACTATCATACACCATTTTATTTCCTGCTTTTCTTTCTATATTTGAAGTGGGAACATGCTGGTGTTTTAACTATCTCCTATGTATTTTTTTAGAATTGAGATTTTAATGCTTTATAATGATAGAAATTATTTAGTAAGGTAGGGCTTAGAAATAGAATAATGTACTCATGTAGAAAACCGAGCCAGATTTTCCATTCAAAGGAGCAAATGTAAGTATAAGTGAAAAATGTGCTTATCCAAATTAAGTTGAAAGTCTGGCACATAATATAAAGACTCCAAGTGCATCATCTTCAGCTTTCGTAAGGTATTCATCATAGTAACAGTGTGAAATTAACTTCAATTATGTAGCAATTTTAAAAATGCTTTATGATGATGATCCATTCAGCATTTCTAACTTCTTAGATTTTTTTTTTCCACTTTACAACCTCTATTTTCTAATAATTGAGCTCAACAGAGAGATGACTTAAATCTGATGTAAATTCATAATTTTTTTCATAATTTTTGACCATCACAATTCCGGATGTATTAGGAGAGATGCTGCTTGTGAGCTCATGAATGTTCATGAAAACCTCACACTGTACTGTTCTAAAATCAATGTTGAGACAGGTTCACTCCAGGCTTTCTGACATCCCTGGATCTGAAAGGCTAGATCTTTACAGTTTCAGCTGAGCCTTTCATTATTCCTATGGATTACATGTACAAATTTTCAAACTTTGGTACTTGTCCAAGTGATTTGATTTTCACTTGCAAGTGGGAATGGTACAATTTTGAAGCCAGTGTTCGGTTTTAGTGTCTCTGAATTTGAAACTTTCCTTGACTGCATGTATTATGGATTTCATACACTTGTTTTAGTGATGGAATGAATTTTTTTACTTTTAACTCAACCTGAAATTTTAGCTATTTTTTCAGTGTTTGTTATTAATCTAAATTACGTCTGTCCAAACTTGTGGCTTGTCTGGGCTGTGCTTAGTAAGGAGTAATTCCCATGGATCGCACATACATTGGTTGCTTTGAAAGTAATGCTTCCTATTTATTTCCACAGAAACTAAAACCCTTACAAAGAGCACAATAATCCTATGTAATAGAGCAAATTCTCAGCTATAAAACACTATTTTTCAGCATATTCAAGGCCATTAGTGGCACATTTTCACCAGTGACAAACAAGAGCATGCATGCTGCACTTGCAAAAATCTGCATGGCCATCCAGAATGTGGCTTGTTTCTCATGTCACTGCCATCACTGCTGAAATGCAGCACTCACCACCTCACTGCTACATCCTCTGTTTGGCCAGTTTCTCTCACAGAAGACTATGATAAATGGTGTCAAACACTTCACCGAAATCCAGATAGACAACATAACATAGAATATCCTAACTTGGAAGTGACCAATAAGGATCACTGAGTTTAACACCTGGTTCCAGACAGGATCAGTCAAAATTCAAATCATGTTTTGGAGACTGTTGTTCAAATGCTTATTGAATTCTGGCAGGAATCTTTTCCTAAAATCCAACCATTCCCTTGTGTCCTATGGGAGAAGGTATTCCCTCTCAGCTGCTTCATAGAGTCTTTTCTCCCTTTAGCTCCTGCTGTTTTTGAGAAGGCCACTGAGCAGACTACATCTTTAGAGGATTGCTTGTAAATTCTTTGGGTTAGATTCATTGCACACAGAATAGTTTGTGTTATAATCCCTCTCTGGTACTGATGGGGAAACATTTCACTTGATGAGGTTGCTCCAATGCCCCACTCAACCTAACCTTGAATACTTCTAGTGATGAGGCATCCATAGCTTCTTTGGGCAGCCTGTGCTGCTGTCTCACCACCCTCATAATGGATTTCTTCCTTACATCTACTATAAATATACTCTCTTTCAATTTAAATCATTGCCCCTTATCCAATCACTACAGACCCTGAAGAAAAGTATTTGATTTCCATCTTTATTATAAGCCTCCTTTATGTGTCAAAAAGACACATAAATAAGGAATAAAGAATGCAATAAAGAATTCCCACAGCCTTTTCCAGGCTTAATCCTAGTAAAATGAGAGGATGGCTTGGGTTGGAAGGGACCTCAAGGATCATCAAGCTCCAACACCTGAATTCTCACAGACTTTCTCTCACAGCCTTTCTTCATAGGAGATGTGTTGCATTCAGCCAAGCTCAGTAAAGTTTGAAAACTGTAGGGAGATTTGAACCCCCTATCCTCTCTGGGCATTACTTCCATACCTGAGCACCTTCATGGTGATAGATTTTTCCTTTTGTCTAGCTGCGAGTTGTCCATGCTGCAGCGTGGGCCTGGTACCTCTGCTGGACTTCTCATGTTGCCCCAGTGCAGCAGCTCAGAAGATGCCAGTTCCAGGCCTCCCTTTCTTCCTCTTGGTGAAGACACGACAGGTCTTGGTGAGGGAGGCAGGGAGTGAAAAGAAGGATGGGTTCACAGCAGCCTTGGTTGTCAAAAGTATTTCCAGGAAATGAATCTCCCATTTGAGCCTCCAGGGTGATTCTGGAATTAGGGCTTTCCTGGATAGGGCGGTTTAGCACCATCATTGAGGCAGCCATGTGGAGGGAGGTGAACAGAACCCCATTCTCCTGTGATGGTAAGGCTGGATTCCAGGTCTGTATCTCCTCCCGCACTGAGTGATGAGCTAATGATGTTTCTGCCCTGATGGAGTTGGATGCACTTTCATAACCTCTTCCTCTGGCTCTGGATCCACCTCCATAGGTTTCTCATCACTCTCAGATGATGAGTGAGACCTCTTGACAGTATGGAGCCTCTTTATCAGACACCTTTTCTTGGTAGGAGTGCAATCTAACCTGCCTCCTTGGCAAAAACAAACAAACAAACAAACAAAACTACTTGGCTATTGAACTCAAAGTTGCCACTGGCATCCCTTGCTCAGTAACTGAAGTTCTGCACACAGGATTCCCATATTTACAGGGCTCAGAACCAAAGGCTATGAGGTGACTTATGAGATCAGGAGGCCATGGTGATATTCTAACAATGTCCCCTGATAACTAAAACACAGCAGTGTTGGGAGATGTGGCCTACAGTCTGACAGTTGCCCCAGTTCTGAAGGAGAAGGAAGGATGGGGGTGCTGAAGGTATTCTTTGGGATAGCTCCCCTGTGCTATTTTACTTGCTATAAAGAATGTCTTCTCCCTGGATATGGGAACCCTCAGGGGCTCCAGCCACTTCTTCCTCCCGTGTGTAATGTGCCTTCCATGAGAGGGTGGCGAATGTGTCTCAAGAGGGCTAGGGGGACCTCTCTCTATCACTGCCTAGCTGTCTGCAAGTGATTTCTGACAACTTTCCTTTCTCTCACCTTATCATACAGGTAAGATAAAAGTATGAGGAAAAAGTGTCACCAAATCACAGAATTGCAGGGGCTGGAAAGGACCTCTAGAGATCATCTAATCCAACCTCCCTGCCAAATCCTAGACCAGGTAGGTGTCCAAGTGGGTCTAGAATGTCTCCAGAGAAAGAGACTCCAAAACTTCTCCAGGCAGCCTGTTCCAGTGCTACGTCACCCTTACTGTGAAGAAGTTATTATGCACATTTGTGCAGAACTTTCTATGCTTCAGTTTGTGACCATTTCCCCTTGTCCTATCTCCACACATCACTGAAGAGTCTGGCCTCATCCCTTTGCCTCTCACACCTTAGGTATGTGTAGACATTGATCCCTTGCCCAGTACAGTCTTACATGCCCCAAAGCCCCCCACAAGTCTCTCTCAGTTGGTGTGTATTAAGAGCCCACAGAAAAACAGAATGAAAGACAAAGTAAATATGAAAATAGGTGTGTTTCACTCCTTGCATGCAAGCCAGACTGAAAACAGCTTTCTGAACAGAATAGGATATGTGGGAGGACTGTGGCCTATTTTCAGTCCGGTGTTCTGAATCTACAATTTATTTATTTATTTATTTACTTATATCAGGTAAGAAAATTTTTAGACCATACCTCCTTAAGCATGGCAATGAAGACCTATCAGATTTAGTGAGTTTTCTAGCACTCCAAGAAGTGATGTGGAATCTGCTTTCCCATATAATCTCCAATCTTCTATGATTCTATGATTTGTAGTCTCTCCCACCAATCTTCTTAAGCACAGGATCCAGCATCTTATTCTGGTCTCATGGCATCCTTGGATCTTCCCATTACCTACCATGACACTGACAACAGCTCAGAAAATTCTGCTGAAGCTACAGAATTTGTTCTGTCTTACAGTGCTCCATCTGGCCTCCTCAAAATTCAAAAAGGAAGATCATTTGTAAGGAATTGTTTTTTTTTTTAATCTTTCTTTCCACTCCCCTCCCCTGCCATGAGTCCAGGGGGAAAGTGGAAGCACTAGGAAAGAACTATGTCTTCTAACTGAGAGGATATCCTTAAAGTAAAGGATCTCCTTTAACGGTTTCACTGAAGTCAGCATTTACATAACTTATTTCTGGTTTCTGTGGTTACAGTGCAGACATCCCTTTCTAATTCCAAAGCCCTCTACCCACTTGACTCAGGAATATATCTACTGTAACTCTTCAATCTTGTTTTAAGATTAAGTGGGAAAGTTGAACTTTTAAAATTCACACAGCGCAATGAATGGGAAAAGTTGCTTGTCATTCATTTTAACAAAGATTGAGATGGCTGTAACATATAATCACTAAATTTAATGAAGTAATTACTTTTCAATTTGATTTCTAATTTTCTACAAAAAAAAAAAAAATAATCCATTGTTATTAATGGGATGGGAATAATTAACAGTACCTACCAATTAAAACTACTCTTCTCATGCTGTACTACATATTATGAGATGTTTTATAAATTTGCTGCATTTTTCATAAGGAAACATGTTATGTGTTGAATGAAATTGAACCTATTCATTCCTTTCTTTTGATATTATCAGCTAGCAGTATCAGTTTATACTATCTTTCCCCTGATCCAGCACCTCACCACTCTCTCCGTAAAATGCTTACCCTGACATCTAATAAATATCCCTTCCTTTAGTTTAGAAACATTCCCACTTGTCCTGTCATTATCTATCCATGTAAAAAGTTGTTTTCCACCATGTTTATAAACTCCTTTTAAATATTGGAAGGCTGCAATGAGATCTTCCTGCAGCCTTCTCTTTTTCAGGCTGTACGAGCCCACTTCCTTCATTGTATCTTCATAGGAGAGGTGCTCCAGCCCTTGGATCATTTTTGTGGCCCTCCTATGGACCAGCATCAAAATCTCCACATCTTGTGTTGGGGGCCCCAGACGTAGACACAGTACTCCAGATGAAGCCTCACAAGGGCAGAATAGGGGTGCATAATGGATGGTACAATGAAAACATCTGCTGACAAACACAGTAATGAGAAAGGCAAGCAAAATATGAGTTTCTGTAAGGCCAGAAAAGATTGCTGAAAATATTCATTAATCATTATTGGAAGTGGCCTTCCAGTGCTTGAAGGGAGCAAATAAAAAGGAGGGGGAACAGCTGTTTACAAGGGTGGGTAGTGGTAGAACAAGGAGGAATGGTTTTAAACTGAGACAGGGGAAGTTTAGGTTAGATACTAGGAGAAAGTTTCTCACACAGAGGGTGGTGAAGTACTGAAACAAGTTGCCCAAGGAGGAATGCCCAATCCCTGGAAGCATTCAAGACTAGGCTGGATGTGGCCCTGAGCAGCCTGGTCTGGTGGTTGGTGACCCTGCACATAGCAGGGGGTTTAATCTAGATGATCATTGTGGTCCTTTTCAATCCAGGCCATTCTATGATTCTATGAAAAGTGACCACTTTAGTAGAAATGCTAAGTCATGGCTTGAACCAGTGATTGAGCACCTGGTAGGAAGGCATGGCCAACCCAGGGGAGCTCAGGTGCATGCCGTGCACAGAAGTGACTGGAAGGGGTGGATCCACTAAAGTAAGCAGAATGTTTAGCATATATTCCCATTCCTATTGTTGTTAGCAGCAGACTTCTTGCCAGTGCTATTCCACACATTGTTAGCAGCTACTGTTTTTGTGTCTTCCTCTGGCAAGTCTTATGCTCCTGACTTAGCTAGGGGGATTTATATGTGATAGAAAATCCTGTGAACTCCATTTCACTTGTATGTTTTAGTGTGCAAATGTAACTAAAGCAGACTGACCAGATGCCAGTTTCCACCATAGGAGTTGTGTTTCCACATGGAGAGGTTCTTCTGATCTAATCTGTGTGTATCATCAGCCATGAGATTTTTTCCCATTCCTATTTAGAATTTCATAGCACAGGAATGTTGTTTAGTAGCAGTGATGGACATTTATTTGTCTGATTATGTTGCTGTGGAAAAATATTTATTCTTCACTGAAAGTAAATTTCTTTGATTTACAGAAGCAAAGTGTTTTGTTTTGTTCTGTTTTGTTTTGTTTTTTTCCTGAGACAGAATCTTATGCCAGTTGCAAGGATGGATGCAATGCAATGCCATTACTATCTCTTCAGCAGACACCGAGATTTGTTTTGACTGCTTTTCTTTTCTTTTGGTACAACACATTTGTGTTACCTCTTCAGCTTCTCTCTTCTGTCTGGGCAAAGACCTACTTTTCACACTACCTGTCCCTGTTTAATGTTCAGTCATTTGTGCCACAGTGTCCTTTCATGCTGTCTGAATAACACAGTTGTGCCTTCTTATCAAACTATGACATCAAGCAGACATAGGCTCTCTGGAAGTAATAATCCTTTTCACAAGGAAAGATGTCTTCCATATTCATGTTGTTTTCAGCATTGGGAAGATTCCAAAATGTTAACATCAGAGCTTCAGTTTTTATTAAGAAAACGTAAGTTTTCTTTCAAACTTCATTGCCAAATTCTGATTGAAACCCAAGGATAGCCTAAAGGCTGAGGTTAAAAAATGTCCCCATATACTTCCTGTTTCACAATGTCAAGAAACTTTCAGAATAAGAACTTGATATGTAAACACTTATGTTTGGCAATACTGCAAAATATGTTGCCTTCCACGCAAATTTGTTAGAAAACAAACCCACACAAAGCAGAATCTTCTTTTTATTTTTTCCCCCCTGATGGAAAGAATTACTGGACCACTTTTCTTTATTAGTTTAAAACGCTAGCATATCATATAATAACAAATCAGTGAACACATTCCAGTTAATCACTTCAGGGTTACTTGATTGGGCACGTGTCAATTTCTTGAATAAATCAAGACCAGGTTAGGAAGTTAAGCTTTTGGGGGACTATGGGTTTGTGTTCAAGAGAAAAGGAAAAGCAGGGGAAAATCACACTTGAAAGAACAACAGCACTGCTGTTCTTTCTAGAAAATAGAATACTTCACATTACAAGCACTTGCTACTTCTTGACTTTAACACTACTAGCTCAGGAAAAAAACCCACTTGGTTTGCAATAATTAATATTATTGTCAATTATATTTTCTTCACGATATCTCATTAACTCTAATTTATGCAACTAAAAATAGGAAATATTTCCTGAGAGACAAACAAGTTCTACTGCAACCTTGATAGCTTTGTGAATGTGATTTAATCAGATAGGTTCACAGTGAAATCCTGCAGGCAGGATTTCTGCAGCCTCAGATTTATAGGCTGATGAGATTGCGGCCCTGGCTCTTTGGCTAGTCATGCTCTGATCTGATCATGGCTTCTTTGTTAGGTGTGCTAACCTGAACAAAAGATTCAGCCCTATGATCAACCTTAGGGGCAATCCTCATATGGGGAAACTCAGTCATTTTAAAACATTAATTTATGGGTAAGCTTGGGACTGTATTAAAGAAGCGAACCTCATTGCTGAACTCCTGCTCAGCTTTTATCTTGTGCTCTAAGGTAGACTACTGTGCACCAGCACACAGACTAGCCCTAGCTTGTGAGGAAAAAAAGGCTATTTTTTTTTATTATGGTGCCTTAGAACTTCAAATCAAGAAGGAAAAGCAGCATATAATAGAAGCATATTTGCCCTCCTTTCAGCTTCACAGAAGCATTTGAGACAAAGAAAAGTGACTTTAAAGCATGTAACTTCATTTGAAGATGTTATTATGCAAGTAACCATTCTGAAATCAGCTACTACTTGCATGACATGAAAATCAGGCAGTATGGCTTTGGCTGCTCCCTAGGTGACTCCTAAGAGGTGCTGATGTGCACAAGCTGCCCAGCACCGTGTTTCCAACACTGACATCAATCCAGTCTTCTAGTAGTAATACAAAAGGAACAAATTTTGCTCTTGCACACAATGAGTTTCTCTGCATTCTACTGTCTGGCTTATAAAGTCAGTTGGAAGAAATAGGACTTGGGGAGTTTGATTCATCTCATCTTGAGGTAGATGTCTGAGACACATCAGATGACTGTCTTTTTATCACTGGCTATTCTTTGCAAATGGAGGTTAGCACAAAACTTACACGTCGGTATATGCTTTAAGGACAAATATTCTAACCCTACCCTTGGTCAGATGAATGCTAAAAAACAAACAAACAAAAACAAACAAACAAACAAACGAAACCAAACCTGTAAATGGCATTGAATTGATAAGCGAATATTTGTCTTTTACATAAACATCCCAAGGAGATGTTCCTTTTTGGCTGAAAAGGACAATGGTATCCTGGGATGCATTGAAAAGAATGTGGCCAGTAGACTGAGGGTAGACAGTTCTCCTCCCCCTCTACTCTGCCATGGTGAGGCCACATCTGGAGTGCTGTGTCCAGTTCTGAGCTCCCCAGTTCAAGAGATGTGTCTCGCCTGCTCTGTGAGATCTATGCTCTTTCTCACCTTCTGTGGCACTAGCCTCATTTGTCTGATATGAGGTCAGTGAAGCCATTTTACTAGCTCAAGAGAATGGAGACAGCAGAGACTTAAGGTTAAATTTACCCTGACTGTAGTCTTTCCAGGGCATGGAAACATTGTGACATGTATTATTAGTATTACAGGTTAAAGTGGCTGTGAGGGAGCTATTGTCTTGTTCTTCTGTACAAAAGCGTGTCTGTAGAGCTCTACGAGAAAGCATAAAATTTTTGACAATGATCAGTCTCTCAGGTAAGACGATAAAGATTCAGTCTTTTTCCCTTCCTAATTGCACTTAGCATCTGTACTTATTTATTCATGAATGGCTTTTTGGGAGTTTGCTCCAGCCCCTTTGATAAACAAATGGGGTTCTCTTTCCCTTTTTAGAGACTAATTATGCATTTTAGGATGCCAGAAACATGCGTCTTAAAGAAAACAATTTAAAAAAACAAAGAGTGCCATGGAAAGTACATCCTTGAAAACTTTGATGTCTGTTTTGCTGTTAAAACCATGAATGACCAAACCATTTTGCATTTCTGCCTTCCCCTGCTTTAGTTCCAGGTTCCAGGCCCTTTCCTGGGGTACCTCACATTTGAAACACAAGAAAGGACAGCTCTGTTTCTTCCTGCCACTGGAAGTGAGTCTCTGTGCTATTCCTTCAGCATTCAGGCATTGAGAACTGCAGAGGAGCTGTGGCCAAACTCATTCCCAGGCATCCTCAGCAATTTTCAGCTTTCTCAGTATTTTGATTCCCCATGAGAATAAGGAAGAGAAGGACAAATGGCGAAAAAGAATTCAGTAAGTGGTACTCTCAAACCAGGGTACATCTTCAGGCATTCTCTAAAGTCCATGCAGATATTAAGGACTTGGTGTTAATTAACCTACTCTCTGTTCATCTTCACAGCTTTTGCACAGAGGCCAAGCTGAAAGTCAAGTAGCTAAATGGTCCTAAGGGTAAATACCCATGGAAATTACACTTTCAATAAAGTAGAGGGCCGAAGAAGTGTATGGTTTTCACATGAAAATGCTGTAATAGCTATTCAAACCAAGTGAAGTGTTTTCAAATCAAGTTTCAAAGTTCAGAGTGGATACAAAATAGTTAAATCAAGATCAGAATTCAAATTTGGAATTTGCATCTCAGAAGAATAAATAAATCAAGACCTTAAAGTTAGATCTGAATAGTATGTGTGAGTGTGTGTGTCTGTGAGGGTATATATACATGGGAACAGCTGGAAAACTGTGAGGATGGCCATCAGGCAGCAGAACAAATGCTGGAACTGTAGGAGGCAGCACCTGCCACTAAAGCAGTCCCACAACTGCATCCACTGAGCAAAGCCTCAGACTGGCTTCTAGCTCCTTGCAACAAGGCTGTGGAAAAGTGAAGATGCAGGCTGGCTGTCCCAGGTTTCTGGTGGCTTGCCACTGCTCACACATTTCCTTTCGTGTTTGTCTTGCTAGAGAACATGCAGGTTTTCAAACTCAGCCAAGAAGATACCTGAAGTGAAGTCAGATCAGTGGTGAGTGTATATGGCAAGTATTGACTTTACACTGTGACAGGAAATGTTGCACCCCTGAAGACAAAAATTTTGCTTCTTAAATAAACAGTTTTTAAATATGCCTTGTAGAGATGACTTGTGTGTGCATAGTGGGTAATGTCTGCAGTTCTTAGGGAACTGACTGAATTATAGTAATTCACTATTTCAGGCATCTTTGTTCTTGCAGTGCAAAGAACATTTCTGCAGCTGCAAGATATTGGTTAGAAAGATGTCCCTGTGCTTTGCTAAGAGGAGAAAACGTGGGCTAGGATTCATTGAATTTCTCAATCCTCTCCCCACACAGCAGAGAAAGCTGCTTCTAAGAGAAGCTTAAAATAAGAACTCTTCAATGATTAATTATTAAAGTGCAGATTGTTAGGCTGGAATTCTAATAACTGTAATTTGAAGCCATCTGTCTGACACAGCTAACCCTATCATTAAATTCTTTCTAAAAATTGTTCTTCAAAAACCAGAGAAGGTGCTGAGCAGACTTTAATGGAAGGAAAGGAATGCATAATGGAGCTTTCTCTCACAGCTGACTGTTTCTGTGTTCAAGCCAATCAAGCCCTGTGAAGGAACCAATATGCCCTGTGCCCAGTGCTTGTCTGCTGAGGCCATTGCAGCATAGCCACAGGCAGAGCAGCAGGTAGAAAGGAAACTAGCAGAAATCAAGCAACCATGTTAAGGCATTGAGCAAACAGAATGTATTTTGTAATTAAGGTGTAATAAGGGATGCAGAGCTCTTAGTATCTCCTGTGGTAGGATATACTGCTATCTAATAAGATATTATTGTAAGGATTGTGCTACAATGGATGAGAAGAGTGACTTATTTTAATGCATTTAGAAGATGATATTTGACAATGTTGAGACTCTACTGCAATGATGTTTCTGAATGGGAATAATAATTAGGCCAAGGGACAGTATGAGTAAAAATGTAGAAATTTGCAGATATGCACACGTGAGTATACACATCCTTCCATACATCCTATGTATACAAATAGGTCTGTACAGTATTTTTAATGTATCTCTCTTCATTTTATCTCTTGTCACTCTTGTGGAACTGTGTTCTTTTACCCTCAGCTAATCACACAGCGTATGTACTTATACTATACATCCTACAACAGTAAAATACAGACCTGCTGTGGTTTTTAGTAGTACTTTACTTACACTTAGGAAGTTCTTAGACATATAAATCAGAGAATAGGTGTAATTCTGCCTACAAATGCATACACAACTATCTGGGACCATAATGCCAAAGGTAATTTGTTGGATAAAGTTCATTTTACTCTTTTATTTGTTTATTATATATATCAGGAGTAGAGGTGGTCGGAAATTATAAACCAAACTCAGAACAAGCAAAGCTCCTGGGATAAAATTATAATAGATGCAGACAACTGTATTTAAGTATTCCTTGGAGAAATGCTAAATCCTTCAGCAGTCAGTTCATACTTGGTGGCAGGAGCAGGTCTCTTGCAAAGACTGTGAGGGAAGTAGGTCTGCCAACAAGTGCAGAAAGAAATCATGGAAGTATCACTTTATGCCCCTCTTACAGAATATTTAAGACCATCAGCAAGGCTACTAACCTCTTTAAAAATAGAGTCCTTGAATGTAAGAAAACTACTTTCTTTTCAAAAGGGAAAAGCTGGTGACATCAATATGTACTACCTATTATGTCAAAGTATGTATTATGTAATGAGTTTGTAGGACAACAGTGACTGTTTTCAAACAGCAGAACTGCATGCTGTTACATATTTTGGTTTTATATCTGGAGTACAAATATAGGCTGCCTCTGAGTGCAACCACTGGAATGCTGGACACAATAACCTTGTGTTCACAAAAAGAAATACTTTGAAACTTCTCAAGGTGAAGCCCTGTACCATTTCTGTCTTGGGGCACACTCAAGTCAGATGCTTCAAATACAAGTGTTAGAAGTTCATCAGCAATAGCCTTCTAAATAATCTGTCCGATGAGGTATTTGTATTATCTGAGGGCAATTTGGACTGAATTTAGGGATGATTGGGAAATCAAACAAAAACTCTAGCAATTCAGATCCAAGATGAATGACATTTCTGCCCTTACTGAAGAGAAGATCAAAATAATGAAACTTACTCTCATGCCTGAACCTTGGCAATTGTGTAAACTGAAGAATTGAGGCTTTTCTTTTCACTGAAAGTTATTTCTAGCCATCAGAAGGAACTTCCTTAGTCTTTTAGACCGAAACATGCATTTTAAGCACTTCTCAGTGAGTTGAAAAGCACTGATTTAGGGTTCTTTGGTTGTTATTTTGTTTCAAAAGCTTTCATTCCAAAAAATTAGATCCAAAGCAATGCGAATGGGGGTCCAGACTGGGCTAATGGCTTTTGCAGATGTTTTTTGTGTATAATAATTATTTTCACCTTATTTATGCTATTGAGTCTAATTCTAAAGACTGGTTGTATAATAACTGTTATTAATGTTTGTAATTATCAAAGATAGCACTGGTATTTTCTGATTTGTTTATATTTCTAGGAAGATGCCCTTTTCACATTGTTAATGTCAAAGCCGCCCCTATTAGTATGGTGTTCTACACTGAAAACAGTACTTGAAGCCATGGTCAGATTAATAATATTTATATGATCATTAGCTATTTTCTGATTATGATCCCATGCGGAAACAGGACTTTCATACTGAATAGATAACATAATTCAAATCCCACAGTGGCTCCGAGGTTTTTAGTTTCTTTCTTGTTTCAGATGTGATGTTTTACTAGGGGAAAGAGTAAGAAGAGCAGGAATTATGCATCCAGCCTTCCTCCCAGCTACATTCCAGGGCTGTAACAAGCAGCAGTCGTGGTGAGCGTAGACCACACTAGGGAAAATACAGCCATAATACAGTCATAAATTGAGGAAAACAAAACAGCCCCAAAAATAAGGGCAGGGTAAAATTAGGAGCTGGATGTAGCTGTGCCAGATCTGTGCCAGGTGGGGATTTGAATCAAAATCTCATATAGTGTTTTGAGACCAACCAAAGCTGCGTCAGTGTGCTAGAGCAAACTTGTCCCATCTAGAGGGTAGAAATGTTGCTGCTCCTTCAAATCACTGGGAAATGATTAAAGACACTCCTTGCAATACTGCTGGCAGCAAGAGCTGTGGCTCAGCTTGCTGGACATGTTTGTCACTCTTAATTGGAAAACTCTCTTGAGTTTTAAGTGTGTGAAACTGTTTCTCTTTGTGAGTCAAGGTCAAAAATGCTTCGTGCTTCTTCTCTCATATATCTATAAATAAAGCTGAGCTGGAGATGCTACTGAGTCTTACGTACTGTACACTGTATATGCCAGTTTTTGTTTTGTGACTTGTTGCATAGGCATTTTCCATGCCATCTACCTGCTGTCAGTTGGAGTCTTCCTTTCTTTTTAAAACTTTCCTGTGAAGAGATTGCCTGATTGGTACTGAAATATTTCAGCTAGTTGACAATTTGACCTGCTGTGAACGCTGACTTCTCACCAGCTTGAAGCATGACTAGAACTCTGCTTCTGTTTTTCTACTTTGTATTGCTGATGCCAAATGATGCCAGAGAAGGGGCTCTAGATTTTCCTGGTGGCCTATATGTAACAGGCTACACAAAAGATACAGGGAGCTTATGGGACAGTGTGCGACATCCTTTCATGGCAGAGGAATATGACAAATTGCTTTGCCTTGCTGATTTCCAGTGGGCTCTCGGGTAAGTATTGAATCCACAAGAGCAAAAGGGATTTGTTAGAGAATGTAAGAATCGATGGCTGAAACACTGAAAATAGAGTGGCAAGGAGTTATTTTTAGCTCTTTGGTTTTGTTTTTCTTTTTTCTTTTTTATTAGGGGAAATGAATAGAGAATTAGATCTGGCATTGCTAGGTCAACCAAACGTTCATGTTTTGCTGTAATTATTGGATTTTGTTTTGGAACTCCCCAGAAAAGCACAATTAGTGCTATCCAGTACTTCCTCTGAACTGAAAGGTTTGGTTTTTGTTTTCTTGTTTTCATCGGGGATTTGATTAGGGTGCTCTTCTAACACTTACTGTTTTCTCCTTTTCAGAAAGTGTCCCATGTGATGCTTCAGAGGTTCAGTGCTCATTCCTATTACAGCCATTTTAGCACTTTCACACCCCTTTGATAATGAACAAGACTCAAAACATCATTGCTTTTCTCACTGGTAGCTAACTGTGGGCAAGGTTTCAAGGATGACATGAGCAGCTTCCTATTTATGGAGTTCACTTTACAGGCTTCTTCATCAACTCCATTAATATTTATGTAAACTCAAATTGCTTTCAATGTCATTATCACAACATATCATTTTGCCTCATTGCACATATTGTAACTCCAAAAGGTAATTTGACAAGGTTAGGTCCTTATATATGCTTAATGATGTGTACATGATTTCAGCATTTGCTTAGATGTGTGCTTGTATTTTGTATGCTCCTCTTGGCACTCTGACTGCCTATACTGGACTGAATGTTCAAAATGAGGGTCCCTCTACACATCTTGTAATTGATGCTACATGGAGTGAGTGAGTTGCACTGATCACACAACAGGCTTAGGGAATAGGGAATCTCAGCCATCCAGGAATCTGAGAAATGATTATGAACTGACCCAAAGGCAAATATTTCAGAATATTGCCAGAAGAGGAGGTGGCGCATACTGAAGAGGCTCCACTATGTTATAGACTGCTAGAAAATGAGAAGAAATATGCCTTGTTCACTGATGGTTCCTGTCACATTGTGGGAAAGTAATGGAAGTAGAAGGCTACTGTATGGAGTCCTATATGATGATCTGCAGAAGCTACTGAAGGAAAGGATGAATTGAGACAATTTGCAGAAGTGGAGTCCATCTAGCTCTACCTTTACAGTGACTCTTGAATGGTGGCAAATGCCCTGTGGGGGTGGTTACAGCAATGGAAGCAGAACAGCTGGCAGTACAGAGGAAATATCCTCTGGATTGCTGCATTGTAGAAGGGTATTGCTGGCCAGGTAGATAACCTGATTGTGAAGGTATGTCATGTAGATGCTTATATACCCAAGAGTTGTGTGACTGAAGAACCTCAAAACAATCAGCAGGTGAAAGGCTGCTAGGATTGAAGTGGCTCAGGTAGACTAGGACTAGCAACATAAGTGTGAACTATTTTGGTCTCAGTGGGCCCGTGACACTTCTGGCCACCAAGGAAGAGATGCAACATATGGATGGACTTGGGAGCAAGGGGTGAACTTAACTATGTAGGCTATTGTACAACTAAGCCATAAATGTGAAACATACTATAATTAAGCAAGCCAAGCTGATGAAACCTTTTTGGTATGGAGAAAGATGGCTACAATATAAATACAGGGAGGCCTGGCATGTGGGTTACATCACTCTCCCATAAACCTGCCATGTCAATCACCATTTGTTTATGGTGGATGAAGCAACCACCAGATGGCTGGAGACATATCCCATGCCACAGCACAAAATACTACCTTGAAAAGGAAGTCTTGTGGTGACATGGCACACCAGAAAGAATTGAGTCAGACAGCTGGACTCATTTACAAAAAAATCTCATAGACACCTGGGCCAAGGAGCATGGTATTGAGTGAATATATTACATCCCCTATCATGCATCAGCCTCTGGAAAAATTAAATGGAACAATGGACTGTTAAAGACTACGTTGAGAGCAATGCGTGCTGGGACATTCAAACATTGATATACAGAGTTAGCAAAAGTCTCCTGGTTCGTCATTACTTGGTGATCTGCCAGTTAAGCTGGTCCTGGCCAGTCAAAACTCCTGCATACCATAGAAGGGGATAAAGTTCCTATGGTGCATATAAGGAACATTCTGGGCACAACAGTCTGAGTTATTCCTGTCTCGGGCAAAGACAAACCTGCTTGTGGGCTTGCTTTTGCTCAAGGGCTTGGGTGCATGTGGTGGGTAACACGGAATGATGGGGATGTCTGGTTTGTACCTCAAGGTGATCTGATGCTGGGTAAGAACAACCAGTAATTCTGTGATGTTAAATTATTACATAATACTGCTTGTCATCTTTATTATGGTCATTATATGTCTTGTTAACAGCAGTACAGTAAAAACTACCCAGGTTAAGGAAAAATGGACTCAGATGGAACTAGAATGAGTTTCTACATGCAGTAATCCAATTCTGTGAATCCCTCCTCCTACATAGAAGGACAGATAAAGATAAGGCCCGAAGTTATGAAAAGAATGAATACCGGGGCAATTTACGTGGGAGGGCCCATAGACTATGGGATTAATATGAATGTGTATATATGTATCGAAAAGCAAGATAGATTATAGTAACGAGGGCAGTTAGGATGTGTAGAAATTGTAATGTCTGAGTATGATGGAAATAGTATGGAATAAAGGGTGTGTATTGTCTTTAGTTTCAGCTGGAACAACATTTCTTTGAAACAGTATCAGGTGCGATGCCACGTTTTGGTTCTAGGAGAAAAACAATGTTGACAGCACACTGATGTTTATAGCTGCTGCTAAGCAGTGTTGTACAGAGCCAAAATCATACTCAGAGAAGGACCCAAGGAGCTGGCTGGGAGCAAAATTAGGATGGCTGACTTAAACTGGCCAAAGTGATATTCCATATTGTATGACATCATGCAGGAGGAGTTTTGAAAGGGGTAGGAGTTCATCTTTTCTTTTTGCACTACTCGGGGAGCTATCTGGGCATCGGTTGGGGGATGTTGAGCAATATACATTACATTTATATGTATATGTTTGTAATATTTTTCCTTTTCTCTGTCTTAGTAAATAGTTTTATCTCCAACCATAAATTCTACTTTCTTTTTTTTTTTTTTTTTTTCCCCAATACTTTTCCTCCATTCCACTGGGAAGGGAGGAGGTGAGTAAACAACTCTGTGGTGCTCAGACACCTACTGGGATAAACAACATTGGGCTTTAGTGGAAAATGCTATAAGACATCCACCTTAGTCACTGTTGAAATATCTTTCAAATGCAGTCTCCCACACTGCATGCTACATCATTCGCAAACAAGGTGAAAATGCAGATTGTCTGAGTAGCTAACAAGTCCAAGCTCACATAGACCTTCACAGCTATGAGTTAACCCAACTTGTTGAAGTTACTGTACCTAGTTAATTATGGCTGATGGCATTAAATTTGGGGATTTTTATTTTGAGTGTTTTTGCTGGAATTCTCATACACCTCTGGTTACTTGGAATTTTCAATGTTCATTTTTCTATTCAAACCTTGACAATGACCTATAGCACTTTCCTATTCTTTTCTAATAGCCATGTCTGTGATATCATAAACCAAAACACCACATTAATTATAAGAATATCTAGTATTGTCAGGCTTTGCATCGCACAATTACAGGCAAACTGTGGTAAGTTTTAATTACTTGAGCTGTGATTTGAATTACTGTTCTTTCAGTTTGATACTTGGATCCGTTGGAATGATGAGCATCAAACATACGCAGTGTCACTTTCAGTCCTGCTTAAGATCATTTGCAACAGGAGAAACACTCATTGCAACAGATTCTGCACACATGAAACATGAAGTGATGCTTGAGCTGCAAGGCACATAAGTTTATTTTTATGCTGTTCCCAAATATATGCCCCTAAAGCCCATTAATAAAGTTCTGAACTGACTGCAAACCTGATGCCATTTCTGTTTTAGCAGTCACCTATCAAATCATGCTAGAGAATATTTTATTTGCAATTAAAGTCTCTTGGAAGAAGCTCTTCTGGAACTTTATAGAAAACGTTAAGACTATTTATCTACAAAAGCATTTAATTTAGTGTGAAATCCAAATAAATCAACCGTATATATTTTTAAATCAACAATAAGAATGTGATTTATTAGAAATTAAAAGTGGTGAAGGCATAGTAAGAGAGATGAAGATACCTGAAAAAGTCCTACTAAGTTAAAACTTGTTCAAGCATTAGGAACTTGATGCATGAAAAATGTCTAAAATCCAAAATGTGACACTACAGGATATTCCCCAAGGATGCATGTTAGTCTGTGATCAGCTTTTAAAACTGATAATTTCCACCCACTCTGGCAAATACCTTGGCTTTTATTTTTTTATTATTTTTTTTTTTAACTGTCAATAATAGCTTTATATCTTAGTTCTCCAAAATTCATCTCAAATAAGATCACTGTATCCTGTGAGCCATGAAAAGTTGATATGGAAGGGAGACAGGAGAAAGTATTTTATTTTTTTGTATTGGTTTGGGATTTTTTAATAGAGTTTCTCTTATTTCCTGGTATATAACAGATGGAAACGGGCTCACAAAAGAGACAGCTTTATGAGTAGAAAATTTTTCTCCTTATAATTTTTATTATTATGTATAAAATAAATCTTTCTAATAATATTTCAAGAATTTAGGTCAGTTTACACTTTAAATATCTTTCAAATTCACAGTTATAACAAGTTAATCTTTTTGTCTACTATTTTAAATCTTCTCTTCGGCATTCTGCTCAGCTAATTATGACAAGCCAGAAATATTCCATGGTTCTGGGTTCTTTTTTTAGATGATAAGCATTATTATTATTAATATTATTTAATTAAAATATGTTTTTTTTTTCATTGTAATGGGATATGGGCTGGTGTCGAAGCGCTTATTGCATACTGACTCAAGCATTAGGCAAGGAAAAGTGTGTAAAGAGAAAGGCCAAGGGACAATTTATTGCAGATGAAACAATCCTACCTCCTCCACGAAGCTTTGTAGGGGTGCTTCTCTGGAGACTTGGCTCCCAGTGCCAGCACCATGCATTCTTGCCCTTGAAAGAGTTTCTACTCATGTCACCCATGTGCCAGCCACACAAGGGAGATTGTCCCCTCTGCTCTCTGCCTTCATGACACCCATCTGGACTGTGTCCAAGTCTGGGGGCCCAGCATGAGACAGATGTGGAGCTGTTGGTGCAGGTACAGGTAGACCTAATTTCAGCCTTTCATTATTTAAAAGGAGCATATAAACAAGCTGGAGACTGTGTTTTTTGCAGGCGCCATCAATAGGAGTGGTGACACTGCTCCGTTACAAGATCTGCCTCAGAGTACTACTGTATTTCCAAACTTCTAATATGAATGGAAAAAGGAAAGAAATGTAGTTGTGTTAAATGTCAGCACAGCAATATGTTGGTGACCAAGCATAGTGCATGACTAAATTTCATGCTTCCCTGAATCACAAATAATTTACAGAGCTATCGGGCCACTGGTTTAATTTTCCTATTAAATTGGCAGTCATTTGACCCAGGAATTTGCCATTTAGATTGTTGAGAAAAAAAAAAAAATCTGTTACAGGATTTTTTTTTCCATTTATACAAAACAATCAAATGGCACAAAAAGTTTTATCGTTTAAGTTGAGAGCTGTATGACTCTCATTATACACGAAACTTTTTCACTGCAGGACTTGTACTTGCAGGTGCACTATACACATAGAAAACAGCATTCTACTTGCTTACCTTTGGGTAGGCTTAAAGCAGCTTGCTCTCCTTTTAAAAAATTTAAATGGAAAAACTACCACAATTTGTGAAGGAAATTTCTGTTTTACTAGAACTGCAAACACACTAGCCTAAAGAATTGCTGGCCAACATACTTAAAAAATGAACAAAATGTAGTAATTTGTGCAATAACTTTTAGCCTATATTTATTTTAATTTAGATAAACACAGAGCAAATAATTTTTTAGTATGAATGCTTTTCAACTCCATCACTTGGTGCCATGCCCACCGCCCTCTGGTGCAGAGCCTGTCCCTAACCCCCAGCTGCCCTCCCCTAATGCAGCTCCATGCCGTTCCCTCTGGCCCTGTCGCTGTCACACAGAGCAGAGCTCAGCATTGCCCCTCCACTCCTTGTGAGAGCTGCAGCTGCCATGAGGCCTCCCCTCAGCTCCATTCTGGGCTGAGCCAACCAGAGGATCTCAGCCACTCCTCATACATCTTGCCCTCCAGACCCTTTCTCATCTTCCTAGCTCTCCTTTGGATGCCGTCCAACAGTTTTGTCATGGCACCCAAAGCTGTGCTGGAGGTGAAGCTGTACCAACATAGAGCAGTGTAGAACAATCCCTTCTCTTGACTAGGAGTGCTTTGAAGTATAGAGGAAAAAATCTAGATCTGACGCAAGAGGAGAGAAGAGGGACTGAAATTAGGCAGTCAGCTCTGTGCCTCTAATTGGAGAGAGAAAGGTCTTGACCTAAGCTGCTAAATTTACAAGAAGACTGCAATAGATTTAAAATAAATGTGGTACAGTGCCCAACAAGCTTAGCCAATGGAGGAGAAATTGATTTGTTGTTGCACCATTAAAGGAGATATTGTCCAGTTTCTCTATAAAGCCATGTGTTTCCTACCCAAAGAGGCATTTTCCCAGTGGTATCTATGGAGTGGTACAGCTGTGCTGTAGTCCTGAAAACAGGACAATGTCTAAATAGCACAGACAAGTGCCACAATGAGGTTTTGAGGCCTCAGGTGCAAAACCAAACCAAAACAAAAGACCCTATCATATTTTCTTATTCTCCTTTATTCAGTGCCAAAGAACAAGGACCAGAAAAAGAATCAATCCTCTTAGGTCAGTGGAAAAGCAGTCAACAAGAATTAAACATTCTCAGGATAACTGCTTTCCCGTAGACTTCTCTTCCAATAGGAGTGCAATTCCTCATCAATCTGTTCTCAACATTTTGAGGGAAATGGTTATTTTAAAGGAAGATCACCCTTACATAAGATGAGCACTCATTTGTTTGTCTTGTCTCAAGTATGCTCCTACCTTCTTCAACCTCCTTTGTTTTTTTTATCTTATTTTTGCATTATGCCATGCTTGAATGCAAATTCCCACTCCCAAACATAACTGAGAAGAAGCTGGAGGAGGAGAAAAGTGTACCTATGTGATGTTACTTGCAATATCCAGGACACCAATGACAAATGACAATTGACTGGAATATGCCAGTAATAAAACCTCCAAAATATACATCACCTGAGTGGCCACTACATAAAGTGGCATAAAGGATGCTATCCTGATCACCTTCATCTCACTAACCATTCTGACAGTGAAGTACAGTACCCTGAAAGTCATTGGGAGAATCAAATTAAATTACAGACAGCATTTACAGAAGATGAGTTGTATATGGGTGATATATATACTTTTTTTTTTTAATAAAGAATATCTGATCTAGTGGGTAGCAATCCTTCCTACAGTAAGGGGTTGGAATAGATAATATTTAAGATCCATTCCAATTCAAGCCATTCTATGATTCTATGATATTGAAAGATAGAAAACAATTGGGAGGACTCCTGCTTGCAACAATTGCATGTGGAATATAAGTGGATTAATACTGCTCAACTGCCACAGTAAGTAGTTATTTCTTTTACTACATTGCAACATTAAACAAGCAAGAAAAACAAGCTTTTGGCATGGAAATAATCTGCATAATATAGGCCTTCAGTGGCAGTACCTCATTCAGCTGCCTGTTCTTCACTACACAAAATAGGATAATATAATGAAATATAACAGGATTGCCTGTTTTTTGTTAGTAGGTGCACAAATATAAAAACATAATAGTAATAATAATTGTAGAGCATGTCAAATAATGCATCTTCTTTTTAGCACCTCTTAAGTTTGTTTGTGTTTTCTGCAGATTGTAGTGTTTAGAGGAGATATAAGAATAGTGAATTAACTCATAAATTGTGGGCTGCAATGTGCCTGCTAAGCTTGCACGCATGTTTGAAAGACTATTGATCAAACTATATTTCCCAGGCCAAGATTGCATGGATGCTACACCAACAGACCCAGGATGAATTTGTAGCAGAAAGGACGGAATTGGCACTGACCATCACTGAAAAACTGGCAAATCTGCAAAAAAAACCCACACCAAAACAGAACTGGTCCAGCTTTCAATATTGACCTAACGAAGAAATTTTTATTCTGAGATCCTGAGAGTATCAATTACCATATCTGCAAGGCTTTACTTCTTTACATTCAATCTATTGTCTGCCCAATAATTTTTGTTGTCAGAGGATGAACTGCAGGGGTAGCATGTTTACAATCAAAGGAAAGTTCATGATCCCATAATATAGGCACTCCTTTGATGCTAATTTTTCCCAGAAATAACAACTTCACTTAACAATATAATTGTACATTATAAAATCAGAGCTGTGCTTCTAGTAGAGTAATGCAAGAACAATTTACTAGTAACACGAGACTAATTCTTCCAGCTATCTCTTGTGTTAATGGCTGTAGGTCACAGCAGTGTGGGTACTCAGCCATGGCTCTTTCAAAACCCAGCATTATCCAGGGAAAGCATCAGCATTGCTCAGGGCTTCCCAGAACAAAATTTGCAAAGGGGGTATCTTTTTCAAGCAACTCTTCTTCTTCGCTCCCTCTTGCTTGCTTTTGTAATATGATATCTAAAAATGATTTGAAGAGAGAAAAGAAGGGGCAATTGCTCTCTATTAAAGCTTTTTGACATTTCATTTGTTAATATTTTCATTTTTCTGTTACATATAGTACTTATTTGGGTTGTACTGGAGGCACCAACAAGTGGACAGTACTTCATATATATGAAGTATGTGGGTGCAAGCACTGCAAAGACCAGCACTGATCTGAAAGCACTGTGTTTTTTGTAGTTACTTAAGCTACAGCAAAGTAGGAGAGGGAGAGGGAAGGCAAGGGGGAGGAGGGGAGAGGGAACAGGAGGGGGAGGGGGAGAAATAGGGGGAAGGAGGGAAGGAGAGGGAGGGGAAGGGAAAAGAAGGGGGAGAGGAAAGGGGAGGGTGCGGGGGAGGCAGAGGAGGGGGGAGATAATAGATATTAAAGATATAAGATAAGATAAAGATATAAGATTATCTTATATCTTAATTTATCCTCTCAGAGTGCTTTTTAAAATATTTGTACGTGTTCCTTTTTAGAAAGGTGCAGCTTTCCAGCCAAGAGTGCCTGAAATCAGTAAAGAAGAAGAATGTAAAGAAGCAAACAGCCCAAATCTGCTTGTTGAGAGTGATGGAGGGCAGGAATAATGACTTGGTTCAAGTCATTGGTTCAAGTATGAGCCAGGGTCCCTCAGCCTTGTTTTGCTCTAAGGTGCTTCAATCAGATGTACTTCTTGCAGTACAGTGAAATTTCTTCAGTTCCTTTTCTTACTCCTGAGAGTTACCATCTCAGTGGGGGTAGAGAAGAAACTCTGGGAGCAATGCTCTGTGGCCTAGATTCACTTGAGTGCTTTGGTTTATATTTACATAGTAGGATTGATAAAAACTGTCTTCTTTAAGTGTTTTAATGGTTTGGGATTTAAGCAAACAACTACAGTAACACACAAAGAGGCAGTACCTTTCTCCAGGTTCCTTTCTTAAATCTTTCCTGTTTTGAAGTTTATCATGAAAAGCAGCTCCAATAAGTTTAGGACACTGCCTGGAAGCAACTTATGTTTAACCTTTACATCAGTTTGAATGACTGACCAGAATGGGGAAGAATATACTAGACTGCAGACTGCCTGTGCTGATCACGAGGGCTCTAAACTAGAGCTGCTGAGGGAAGGATGTGTACTGCTGAGTGACAGAGCAGGGAAAAAAAACTGAGATTTGTCCCAGAGGTTTGTGGGAGGGCTCCTCTAGGAAGGTAACACGGCCAAAAGCCCAGCTGAAGTGCTTCCATACCAATGCACATAGCATGGGAAATAAGCAGGAGGAGTTGGAAACCATGATGAACTTGGAAAACTATGATCTTATTGCTATCATATAAACATGGTGGGATGGTTTGTGCAGCTGGAATACCACCACTGAGAGCTATGAGCTTTTTAGACGGGATAGGCAAGGTAGGAGGTGTAGGGATTTATGATTTTAAGCTAAAGGAGGGAAGATTTAGATTAAATGTCAGGGGGACGGTTTTTACTGAGCAGGTGGTAAGGTGCTTTAACAAGTTACCCGTAGAGGTTGTGGATGCCCCATCCCTGGAGGTGTTTAAAGCCAGGTTGGATGGGGCTCTGGGCAATCTGATCTAGTACTTGATCTAGCTGTTGGCAACCCTGCCTGTGACAGGAGGGGTTAGAATGAGATGATCTTTGAGGTCCCTTTCAACCCAAGTCATCCAATGATTCTCTGATTCTATGAAATCAGTGATGATGTTCTCAACATCTGTTTTGTTCAGCACATGAACATGAGCTGGCTCTGGTATGCCATGGTCACAACATCCAAATAAATAGAACTGCTACAAATATTTTTTCCAACAAGAAACATAATTCAATTCCAGGAAAGAAACATATTGAAAGGCATAATGAAATGTAAGAATGACAGCATTGGTATCTGATACAGACTGAAACAAATTTGAGGTTAACAAATGAAAGAATTAATGGAAATGGAATATGACTACATTGGTTCTCCTATGTGTTTTATTTCCCTAGGGTTGAATTTGCATTCAAACTACGTTAGATATCTCCCTGAAAAAATTACAGTGCAGAGAAAAAATAACTAATTTCATTGAAAATGAATCACACTGTGAGCTATGTCTTTAAAGATACATCTCTGACAAATACATCTGCTACAATCAGCTTTCTACTTAATTCTTAATATACAGGAGTAAGTTCATACTGCAATCAAGTATCTGACTTGATTTTACTGCAGTCAGAAAACATATACTTTCTGTCAGATTCTTCTGAAATAAAAATCAACACTAGAAGAAAAGAAAGCTATCCAGCTTTGCAATGAAATGAAGAAATGGCAGCAAGGGAAGGAAATGTATACATAATATTGTTCGTATTTGTAGCTCATGGCCTAGATGTTTGCTTTTAAATAATTTCTAAATGAATGGACATCTATAAGCAAAAGCTGCAGCATTGTTTTAGCAGACAGGAAGTCCAAAACAATAACAATTCTGACTCAGATGTGATTTTATTTTTCTTTTTGTTGATTTGGTGTACTCATTTAAAAATAGACAAATGTACAGTTGACAATGCGGACACTATCAGCTATTGCTACATTATACTATATAAATACGACAATGAAATACATACAAAAATATCGTTTAAAACTGGAGAACAGGATGATGTCTCAGGATTAATGTGAGAGGACATTTGAGAATGGAAACATATCATCGTAATCCTTCTAGAGTAAGTGGGATCCTTTCACTTGCACTTGAAAGGTCACCAAATCATCTGTTTGCCTGTACCTCAGTTGGTCAGTTTTCAGCAGAACCCATCAGAATACAGGGGATCAGCATCACTCATTCACAGTGCTGTCGTGTGGAGTGGCAATATTCTAACTACAGTAAACAACTCAAATTGTATTTTTATTTTTCTTCTTGGACTTTGAAGTTCTGGCATTTCTCACCTTTAATGATACCATCTGCTTTTATAATTGCTCAGTATAGAAGTAGAGGGCTTTTTCCTGCAAAGGCAACACCCCTTAATAAAAGAACCTGCATTCACTGCATGAAAATTCTCCTTATTTTGAACATGTATCTGAAATAATATGTTGTGGTAGTCCAGTAATAAGGATTTTGAAAATGCCAGAAACACAGAGATTAAATTATAAGGGCTTTTCTGACAAGTTTTTCTACAGATACATAAAATCCCACAAAAATCTGAAGAAGAAATTTTTTTTTTGTGAAGCTTTTGGCTGAGAGGAAAGAGCAAGCTTAGAAACCACAGATAAAGCTCACCATCTAGGACAAGTGGGTCATACTGTGTGCAATGCACCTGCATGCAGATGGGCCTTCCTAATGCCAATGGAGTGCACTGAAAGTGTAATTGGAATGTGAGTGATGCAGTAAGCCTTGCACTGTTGATGTGGTGATTGATGTTCACCAGTTTCACTCATTGTACACAATTTGATCATGACAGCGTGGAAAAGAACTATTTCATGGCTTAATATGAATCTTCCGGTATATCTGATACAGTAAAATGTGCTTTTCTTTTTAATGAAAGATGGCTCAAATAAATGGCTTAGAAAACAAACAGACCAACTTTCTTGGAAAAAGGCATTTATTGTTCTTGCAGCAACAAGAGATCACAGGCAAGCAAAACTGCAGTGACATTTTGCACTCTCTCACTGATCTCTAAAATGTAGTAGAGACCCTGAAACTTAAAAATAAATTCCTCTAGAAAGGGGTTTTGTCCTGTTATTTCACCTTGGAAGTCACAGGTGTCTCAGTGTGCTAAATGAATTTAACCGTATTAAGGATACAGTGTCATGGAGAAATCTTCACTCCTGGGTAATCTTCAGTGGATTTTTTTGGTTTGTTTATTTATTTTCACATTCCAGTACTCAGCATGTTGCCAAGTCTTGCTTCCTTTTTATAGGATCTGGTAAATCTGATAAATGGTCTTAGTATGAAGGCTATTTGGTTATTTCTTATCATTGCATTTAACTCGCTCACAAAGTGATGGAGGAAAAAATACATAACCTCCTGTTTCACATAAAATCTATAAGCTAATTTTCTGACATATGCATTGCTAATGTAGAAATTCAAAGCGTGAAAAGTTAGGGAGGATATGGGAAAGAAAATAAACTCTTTCTGTGGACAGAAGCAGCAGTTACCAAAGCCCAGAACACCTCACTGCAATATATGGTTGATATGGAGAAAATCTCCTAATATTATGTGGTTTCAATCAAATTGAGATCTAATGAATTATTGGTTTATTGACATCACATAAATAACTGGCAACCTGTGACCTACATATTCAGGATTGATACCAACAGGGAAGATCCATCACAATACTAGAAATTTACAAAATATTGACACTGACAAGCATTCCACAGCCTTCCATTTCCTATCTCCGAAAGGCTGCTCCTTGAAGCACTCCTGAGGCACTCAGACTCACACAAATTTCATACTGCTTTATTACTTCTACCAAGCAAGATCTTCCTTTTTCTAAAGGCTTCTTGTAATTCCCAAGCTAATGTTTAATCCAGCTAATGTTTGTCTTCTTCAACTACTCCATCAGTTTTGGCCAAACACCCTCTTTTTTGACATTTTTAAGTGAAGTGATTTCTGCTCACTTTTCTCTCTGTTCAGCTATGGTAATCCTCACCATCAGACCAAGCAGAGGTGCTGTGTGGGACCCCAACATTCACCCTTTGAACACCCTTTGACACTAATAGAGTTTCAGCATCAATTTCCACTCATTTTGTATGTATTATTATCTCACTGTTGTAACTCTCTTCCACGACACAAGAACTACCATAACCCATAACCTTAGGTTTAAAGGTACATGCAGAATTGCTATTATACCCAAATCCAATTCTCTTCCCTGGCAAAAATACAGCTGAGTGATCTTCTGCTCAGTTTGAACAGTCTGTATATCCAGTGATATCCACTTCTCTCCTAAAACTGCATTTATTTGGGTAGCTCTTGTAACACTGTCCTCAAAAACTTTTGGTAAGCTTGAGCACCTCACCAGCTGCTGCTACCCAGCATATTTGACATGGAGGAGGGACCAGGTAACACTCTTTTGACAAGACAAATGGCAGTATGATGTGGGGTTCTTTTGCCTTCAATTTCAGTGAAGTCATCTGCTTTTACATAAAATATGCTGGGGTTCATCAGATCTTGCACTGTCAGATGAGTGAGAGTTTTGCACAAGTACAGCCTCATCTGCAGTAAGCAGCTTTGAGTGCCATGATATAAAAAGGACAAAACTACTAGAAAGAGTCCAAAGAAGAGCTGCAAAGATGGGGAAGGGTCTGGAGTGCAAGACATATGAGGAGCAGCTGAGATCCCTTGATTTGTTCAGCCCAGAGAAGAGGAACTGAGGGGAGGTCCCATGGTGGCCTGGAGCCCCTCATGAGGGGAGCGGAAGGGCAGCGCTGAGTTCTGCTCTCTGATGGTATGAAAATATTCTTCACCAGAGGCTGGTAGGGGCCATGGAATAGGCTCTCCAGGCCAATGGGCATGGCCCTGAGCTGACAGAGTTGAAGGAGCCTTTGGACAATCCTCTCAGAAGTATAGTTTGCATTTTGGATGGTCCTGTGTGGAGCCTGATGTTAGACCATTCTTGTGGGATCCTTCAAGCTAGGGATATTTAGTGATTCTATGAAAATGCTTTCAAATGCCCGTGAAACCTTGGCAATCTTGAGGAGAGCATGGTGAGGACAGTAGTTTGTGCATAGGGTTAAGAAACATGGAGGCTAAATTCACAAGTGCAAAGTATTTGCAAAGGGTTCATTACTGTCCATTATTTGGAATATGGTGCCTATGCTGGCAAATTGTTTGCACAGAGACTAGTGCAAGGGCTGTGTTTCTCTGGCTTTCCATGTGGAGACACTATATGCCCTATCCTTTCCTCAGCCCAGCAGGATATCTTCTTTGCATGCTGACAGGAGAAATTGCATCATCTGTAGTTAAAACTGGATGAGGCAAGGAAATAGGGCAAGGAGCCAGGCTCTCTGGTAAGACCATGCTGGGCCCAGGAACTTCTTGTGCAGTACTCTCCACTGGTGCACAGGTGTTTCAGAAAGATTAAGCGACAAAAATTATTGAAAAGTAAGTCATCATTTAACACCTGGAAGATAGTTTCAACTATACATTTGAACACAGCTCAGCAGTCAGAGACACCTCAGCTTTCCATTTATGTCCATCAAAGGTTTCCTGAAGCAGGTAAAGCATTCACTACTAAACTCATAATTATCTCTCAGAGGCCATATCATACAACTTTGTGCATTTCTTCCAGAACATATATTCTGTGCATCAGAATGAGTAATATTTCTGACAATCTGTGCTTTAAATACATAACCTGTTACAAAGGCATCTACAAATATTTTTTTGTCATTCGCATTATGATGACAAAAATATGGGTTAAATAGAAGTTGCAATATAAGAGGGAAGGAGTACATGACACAAATAATTACTCAAACAGATTTTGCATTTTCTAGTACGTATTATCACTTGAAGACAGTGCAATTTTTAAATTATTTCATTGAAAAGGGAAATGTATGTAGGTGATTTATTAAAATTTCTTTAGCACTAGTCATTTCATAAGAGTCAAAACATCTCATCTAGCAAAGCTAAGCATTGTATTTCAGTTTAAGCATTTGGACTGTGCTGAAATTCATTTAAAAAACGCTCAAAACGTTCAGAGATTTAGAGCTTTAGGGTAACAGTTTTATTTCCAAGGATTTGCAAAGTCATGTTCACTGAACCGAATTGTGGGTAGATGGTTGGTTGGTTTTTTTAAGTATTTAATTGATATAATACTTGTATAAATTTCAAATTTCCTTCTAAGAAATATGAACTACCTTATTACAAATGTTTTGTGCAACCAAATACTGGCTTGCAACATATTCGTGTTATAAATAATCATCCTTTGAACTTAACCCTCTCATAGCTTCTATTCATTAAAAGCCAGTTTTCGTATCAGACCTGCACCAAAATTACTGAATACAGCAGAAAAAACAGATTGGTCTCATTTTCCTCATCTCACCTATGTTACCCTATCAATTACACAACAAACTCAACACAGTTGCATTTCCGCCCATCCTGAAAGTGGTTACAGCATTACAAGTCAAGCTCCATTTACTAATAGCTTCTTCTGACTCTTTCCAAGGTGTCAGGCACTGATTTGTGTGGTGTTGTTTTTTTTTTTTAAAGTAAATAGAAGAACTTGCCAGTAACCACCTCTCCTTCTCAATAGACAGATGTATTCCAGTTCAAACATTTAAAAGCTTATTCTGATTTACAGTGGCAATGTCTAAAGTAATCTTGGCTCAGATGCATCCTTTCTAAAATATCAAATGTAATAATAGTGCCTCAGCATATGCTGGCATTAAAATGAAACGAAAAGATAAAACAAAGCTTTCTCAGCAAAAGTTTTAGCTAGATTTTTCATGCTGACTTGGGCTCATCCAATTTAGTAACTTCCATCACTCTAAATATTGAAATATGTAGCCTGGGTCACTGCATTAATGTCAAATTGTCTTTGGGCCAGGATGACTCGTGACTATGTATCAGCAAAGAAACTCATCCTCATCTCAATTATATTTTTTGCTACACGCAAAAGCTGTAGAGTTGCATGCATTTTGTCTTCCCAGCACAGACATTTAATCTGGATACTGAAGTGTGTTTCTCCATCTCTGCAGCCATTGGAAGCACTTCCCTTAGTGTCCCTGTCAGGTGAGAGGTTCAGCACTCAGGCTTTACTGCACACTGCAAACCTAAGAGGCAAGCAGGTGAGGAAGGCTTGCAGGCAGCTCACCTGAGGGCTGGTGTGTGGTAGAGTGAAAGGGATGCTGGTTGAAATTGCAACTTTTTTTTTTTTTTTTTTTTTTTTTTAATTAAGATTCCTCCCTCTTTGCTCTTTCTTTTCTAAAGTATTCTTTATTTTTAGAAAATTGGATTCTGATAGAAGATATATGATAGGTAATTCCTGGGGAACCAGAGCACTTCTTCATATTTATCTTTGTTCTCACTAATCCTTATTAAAGGATTATTTTTTCTCCTATAGACTATCCAGAGGGATGGAGTGATCTTTGGAATTTGGACTTTACCTTTAGTAAAAGTAAAAGCTACACGTAGGACATTGCTTCTGTTCACATTAACATTTATAGATGCATTAATTCTCCTCACCTGAGTACAATTAAGAGCTTGCATGAACATTTGCAGAACTGGGGCCAAAATAATTATAGTTTACATAGGAGTGTGACAGGGAAGTATTTCTTACCACAATTAATCCTTTAGAGCACCACAAAAAGGCCAATTTTTCAGTTAGAATAGAACAGATTATGTGCTGCTAATCAAAGGTAAAGTTTATGTAATACAAATAAACAATATTTATTATTATAGGATTATATAATATTTAACAGCTCCATAATTCAAAGCTATTTTTATTTCACAAATGCTTATTGCAAATGAAGAAGAGAATGAGAAAGACTTTCCTTATATGTGGAGACACTTGGATAACAATTTTACATTAGGTGGCACTAATTCCCTATTAACTGGTATTAATGTAAAATGCAAGAATACTGCAATTCCATAGAGCTTATTTATAAAAATTGGCAAAGCATATATTCTTTGTATGTACCATATACAGGTTACATTAGCCTTCAGATGTTCTTTAGAATCAAGTCAGATTAAATTTTGAGGTCATGGACAATTTCAGAATTCTGGGTTGTTCTCAGATACTCAGTACATGTCTCTGTTAACTAACATGATGAGTGCTGGCATTGAATCAGAGAAATAACCATTCCTCAGTGGGATAGATATTTGAGAGTAATCACTAAGGGTACCAAGGCTTTTTACTTGGCGATGACGTAACTTTATACTACACAACAGAAGATTTTTCTGTCAAATAGAAGATACAAAATGATGTAGTCTACTTTAGATGGTGATGTGGCACACAAAAACAGCAATTCAGATGCAATTTCTCAATATGGCTTCTTACAGAGTTCACTGTTCTATGGGGCAGATTCCCTTTTTCGTTGCATCACATACTCTGCCAAGCCCAGGAACAAATTCTGGTTACCAACAGTAAGCTGTCTAATTTCACAGAAGTCACACTGGGAAGAAAAGGGAGGAAAGAGAAATTTTCAAAGAATAGATTAGATATGCAATGTTTAATACATTCACAGTAACATGGGAAACCTCGTGAGACCAGCTCCTGCATATTAGGCACATAAAGTGATGTGTTACCATTGTTTGATACAGGCGAATAAATATATTTGTGCTTGCAGGTGTAGGCACTGACAAAGGAACAAGGAAACACATCCTTGTAGAAATTATTTAGCAACATTTCCAAACTTGGTCATTTTCTTATACAAATAAAAGCCCAAAATAGGCATAGCAGTGAGGACTCTGCCTAAAACGAGTAAGTTTTCTCAAATGAAATGGAGCACTAACATCATTCTGCATAAGGATTTGGATTGGAAGAGATGTCAAAGAGCATCTAGTTTCAACCAACTACCATCCACAACCTCTCTTGGCAGTGTGTTTAAGCACCTCACTACCCTCTCAGTGAATATTTTTCCTGTGACAGCTAATCTAAAGCTCCCCTCTTGTAGTTTAGAACCTTTCTCCCTTGTCCTGTGATTACCTAACTGTGTAAAAAGTTGATCCTGTTTACAAGCTCTCTTTAAGTACTGGAAGGCCACAATGAGGTCTCCCCTGAGCCTTCTCTTCTTCATGTTGAACACATCCGGGTCTCTCTGCCTGCTTTTGTAATAAAGGCTCTTCAGCCCCTTGCCTGAATTTGAATTAAAGGACTCCTGTTTTCATCTACTGATCCACATAATTAAAGAAACCCTGTCATACAGACTGGTGCTGATATTATAGGCTAAACATATGCATACACCTCTATATGTATGCATGCATTACTCCTTCTCTGTGGGGCTTGGAACATTGGAAGATCAGGAGATTGAGCTTTCCATTGCCCAAGCGTGTTGTCTGCCAAAGGTTCAAAGGAGTCAGGTGAGCTAACCATTTTACAATCAGATTTTCCTTAACTGTATTGTAAAACTCATTGCCTTACGGCTCCCAACTCAGCAGTGTTTTGTTATAGCACATGGTGTTCGCTATTGATAACTGTCAGTTTAATTTCTCAGGAGAGTCTGAAATCCTATGTGCCAGAGCTAACATGGGAAAATAATTGACACAGTGGTGAGGGGCACTGTTCAAAGGAAAGCCTTTTAATGGATTCATGAATCAGGAGTGAGAAATCTCAAGAAGAAGTGGTAAATGAGCAGCTGATACAAATCAGAGGAAATGAATTTTCTCAAAGGTGAAAGCACATCTCAGAGAATTTGCAAAATTAATTAGAAGATGCAAGGGAACTAACGTATGAAATACTCTTTTTAGCAAATTCCATGCCAGTGTTCTCCTAAAGGAAAATGCTCCCAAATCAAGACACATTTATTTAATTTCCGCGTTTTAAAATATTTGCCATTAATTTATTGTCAAATGAACTAGAAGATAATTTAGCTGCTGATTTTTGCCAATCCAATTGTATCTCCAGCTAAGCCTACCTCCCTACTGGAGATAACCACAGGGACATGTTTCTGTGTTTCACCCACCCCATTGTGTCACTACCCCACATGTCCCCACAGGCCAACACCTGTGGGTGAATCCTATGAGTTCATCAGCATTACCATCCAATCTGTCCTTCCACATCTGCCATATGCAAAAAGCCCAGGGAGGTAAGCAGCAGAGAGCCAGAAGGCAGCAACACATTCAGGGCTTCCTAAGATCAAAAGCAGCGTTTATCTGCATGTTGTTGGGTCTTTTACTGGGAATCAGTGTTTGTGTTATTTGACCTTGTTGCTTTTCACAAGATCAATTTTATTTTATGATTTTAATAATTTTCTCATCATTCACCTATACCGTTTTAAAGGGTGTTTATTTTGCTGTCAGTCAGGCATTTGACCAGAAATTAATTTAGTGCATTGTAAGCCATTTTGAAGAGAATGACATTTGTAGAATAATCATATTATTGGTACATTTACAGAGATTTTCCATCTCAAACATCTCCCAGATAGAAAGAGGGAATTACCAAGCATTATTCCAAAAGGGTCAGGTAGTGGACAAATTGGATCTTCCCTGTGTTACATCTACCTCAGGATGGGGATCTTAAGATGTTTAAACAAAAAAAAAAAAACAAAAAAAACAAAAAAAAAAAAAAAAAAACACCAGCAAAACAAAACCAACCCCAAACAACAGCAGTGTCTGCTTGTCTGGCACTTGGGAGGCAGTTTGGGATGAAAGAGGGATTAATGAGTAGCCAGGACATAGGCACCACCCCATGGGTGATGCCAAAGGGCCCCATCGCCACTGCAAGTATAGTAATGCTTTATTTACTCTACAGTAGTATGATCTTCATACAAAACTAATGAAAGTCAGAGTAATAGCTAAGAGAAAAAGGATTTTTGCTTGTTCTCTGGTTTAATATCATTAGCAATATTAATTGCATAGTTATACAAGAATGCCATAAATTCCTAGAGCAATAAAAGGCTGCTCTGTTTCCACTGTAGGTATTTTTCAGTGAACAGCTTATTTTCATGGAAACAACTTGCTAGTCAAAGCAAAAGAAAATGTGGAGAAATTTGGGAGGAGGTTGGGAGAGACACTATTATTCACAGCTTTGTGCAAACTCAAGTTAAACCTGAGTCCAAACCTTAGATCTGGATTTTAGGATCTCCTTAAATTCCAGAGCTTTGAAGAATAGCTGCAAATCCCTACATAAACCATCCTAAACTGTGCCCTGGGTATTCTAGAACTTGATTTGAAGGTTTGCAGCTTAAGACTGCCTCTGCTATGAATGCTTTGAGAACTGCCTTTAGCTGGCATTGAAGTGCTCTGTACAAATCTGTGGCTGAGCTCTATGCACAAACGTCCTACCCTTGCCCATATCAGAGATGCAGAACTGTACTCTTTAGGTGTGATTTTCCACTGCTGGCTATCCAGTAAAACCAAAACATGAATTTTGTAACCCACCAGAAGGTCAAGATTGTTTTCTGCCCTTGATTTAAATGAGTGTACATGATTTTTGATAGAAAAAGCAGTTTTGTGCACCGCCTTTGGCAAAGCAGATCAAGAGTGAGGCTCCTTCCTGCTTCTGTGGATGTGAGAGGACACATGCAAGGACAGCACTGTGATGGCTGAACAAGGAACATTGCAGAGAGTTCAGGAAGAGCATCTGAAACAAAATTAAAGTTTGACCTATTTAGCTTATCAGGTCATGTGGTGGTTTCCTTGGGAAGGTGGGGATGTTTTTAAGAAGGGTAGAAAGGACGAGTGAGGGAATTAATGACCTGTCAGCCTAACCTCTCTGATGAGGAAGATCATGGAGTAGATCCTTCTAGAAGCTGTACTAATGCATATGCAAGAGGTGGAGGTGATACCAGACAACAATCATGTTTTCAGCAAGGGCAAGTCCTTACTGACCATCCTGGTGGCTTTCCATGGCGTCATAACTGAATGAGTGGACAATGGAAGAGCCACTGACATCCATCTGGATTTCAGTGAGGCTTTGGACATGGTCCGGCACAGCATCCTTCTCTCCAAATTGTAAAGATACAGATATAATGGATGGCCTCAGCAATCAATAATCATCAATGACTTGATGTCCAGATAGAGATCAATGATAAGTGGTACCTCATAGGGGTCAGTACAGGAATCAGTGCTCTTTAATATTTTCATCAATGACATTGACTGTGGGATCGAGTTCACTCTTGGCAAGTTTGCAGGTGACAGCAAGTTGTGGTGTGGTTGACATACCCGAGGGATGGGATGCCATCCAGAAAGACCTGGACAGGCTTGAGCAGTGCACCCAGGAGCACCTTATGAGGTTCAACAAAGCCAAGCACAAGTCTCTCACCTGAGTCACAGCAACTCCTGCTATTAATACAAGCTACAGAATGAAAGGATTGAGCGCAGACTTATGCACATAGTAATAGAGATATTACAAATTCAGTCCCATAAAATGTTTTCTAAAACCTGTAAGAATGCTACAGACATGCAAGCATTAAACTGCAGTTATTAGAGCGCTGACTCAGGAAATGATAGGAAATGTTCCATGTGCATTGATAAAGGAATGACAGGATTTGAACTGCCCCAAGAGCATGGATCCTCCAGTACTCTGTTGACCAAGCACATGGGACCACAGCAAGAGTAGGAGCAATGCAGCTGAACTATGAGGTACTTGGTTTGCTGAGCCAAACAAATATCTCAGCAGATGAAGCACTGACAACATTACAGTTGTAGGAACACCACTTTGAAAAGTCCTGGGTGCAGTTTCTTTAACTCCCTGTCACATTTCATCCAGAATCAAATGAAGGAGGACTCAGCAGAGCCTCTCTGTAGCAGCGACCTTAGTAAATGTTTGAAACAAAGTCTACAATGTTACAAAATATATATTCAAATAAAAGAAAAAGCAACAACACCCCTTTCTGTTTACTTGGACTTCATCTTTACTGGAAAGCAGAAGAGCAGACCATCATGATGTTTAAGACACCAGCCATCAACTCACAGAACTCTCTGAGATACCTAATTCCCTGCTACTGTGCCTTTCTCTCATCATTTGAGCAGTGCAGAAGATCAAAGAAGTAGGTGATAATGTACTAGCAGAGTGACATTAAGGAAAATTAGGTTTTATGTAACAGAAAAGTGTGTGTGAAATGTGACTACCGGAGAACTTCCAGTGACTAGCCATTTCGCATAGATGGTTGGGGCAATATTATGTATGCAGTGTTCTCTTTCATAGGGGAGCACAGAAATAATCAGCATTTTTTATGTCCACACTTCTTTATTAGTGTCTGCAGGAATAAGGATGGCAGTGCGGCTTAAACACTATGTATTTATGCCCTAAACCACAAATTCTCATGCTGCTTCCTGCTAATACTTGCACTGCATGGCCTCTAGAGTGCCTTGAAAAGCTGTCTTCAGCATGTAAATGTTGACAGTAATGGAATGAGACAGAAAAACATGAGGCAGCAAGAGGTGCAGTATGAATGCAGTGTCATAATCAGTCACTGGTGGCAGTCATTAACAGTGCCAGTGTGTATATAAAGCGCATTAAAATAATTTAATGCTTTACACAAAGCATCCCCAAAGGTGAGTGACTGTGGTGGTTTAAGACAACAGGAAAAACAGACTCCCTCCTACTTATGAGCAGTCCCCCCTGAGAGGGAGGAACTGAAATAGATCTTTATTTGACTCTGAACAGAAGAAAGTCCAGTGGTGATGCCCATTTTCCCATTCTAACTCATGTTCTTTATCCAGATATAGCAGACACAAAGATATTGCTAAAAGCAGGGCTAGATATAAAGAGATGTTAGGAGAATGTTGATATTTTCATTCAAAGTCTTTTCCATCTTAATTCTGACAGGTGAGGGGAGAATGGGACAAAGAAGGAAGCACTAACTACATTAAATATAACATTACTTTTCAATCATTTCATCCAACCCGAATGTGTAGATACAAAAGCACTCTCATTGCACCCAATTTTGTGCTGAATCTGTATTGAAAAAGAGCTTGGATTTGAACACTATTTCAGATATCATAATACATGCTATTGTCCAACTTCTGCCTTGTATTTAATTATGAGTGTGTTTATATATTACTCTGTAAGGCAGCAAAAAGTCTTTCAGATATCAAAACAAACACGGTATTTGCTCCTCTTCTGATATCTGTTCTCCTTCTCTCCCCCTCATGACACCTTTCCCTTTTCCCTCCTCTAGCATCTCCCCTTTCTACACTTACCAAGAGAACAAAGGAAAGTCTCCAGACCCCCTTACTGTTGCCAAGCAGCTGCAGAATTTCCACGCCATCAGCTCTGATGCTTTGTGAGTTGAGGTGTTGTGCTAAAAAAGGTCTCACTGTATGGCTATGTTAAAATTCAGCATCTGTACCCCATTTAGATTCTCAGTAGTGGTAATCACTGCAGCACCTGAGCTATCCTTACAAGCCAACTTAAACATTGATGTCCAAAAGTTCTCTCTCAATGCTTTGGTAAAAACCAGTGAAGTAATATATTTCCATCGTGTATGAGTTAAAACCTAAGTGGACAAACAACTAATTACCCAAATTCTCCTGCTGTGGACTTTTCTGGTAGAAAACAGCAGCCTTCAGAATTGATTCAGTGTTTGTATTTGGAATACATCATCATTGAGAAGTACAATTTCACCTCATCACTTATCACAGCAACTGTAAATGCAAGAAACTCCCCTCCCTTTGTATGGGTTATCAGTGCTGAGTCAATATTCCCTAGGCACAGATCTCAGCAACAGGCTTAGGTACAACATTTTTTATTATTTCTTCCCTAGCATTTCCAATAAATGGAAAAATTATCAGTGCAACAGCCTGCTCAGTATACCTTGCATCTAATCTTTCTGTTTTGTATTCTCATTTGATGGACAAAATTGTATTTGGCAATGTTGGTTGTAAATGTATGTCCATGTTTCTGGTTAGTGCTGATGACTTGACTTAACGGAATAACTTATTTTTGGAGTAGTAGAAGAAAATGGCTAAGAGCTATGGCAGGGAAAAGCAGTACAGTGTCTCAGCACAAACAAATCTTCAAGGATTGCAAATGCTCTTATCCTAGTGGTTTCCTGCCCTTTCTGAATCATCACAGAATCATAGAATGACTTGAGTTGAAAAGGACAACAATGATCATCTAGTTTTAACCCCCTGCTATGTGTAGGGTCACCAATCACCAGACCAGGCTGCCCAGAGCCACATCCAGCCTGGCCTTGAATGCCTCCAGGGATGGGGCATCCATAAGCAACTTGGGCAAACTGTTCCAGTGTGTCACCACCCTCCATGTGAAAAACTTCCTCCTAGTATCTAACCTAAATCTCCTCCAGTTCTCCAGATCTTCTCTGCACTTTTTTTGCATTTCCATATGTATTAAAAATGCAGGGATATTTATTTTAAAGTATAGCAAAGGACAAATGTAAAGATGTGTGATGAACTGTTATATCACCAAGAAAACTGATCTAGGCACCAATTCCCAGTTTTCTGGGAGGGCTATACAAATGTTATTTGGGGCAAAGTTATCACAGTTCAAATGCAGCTTTATCTGGAGCAGACATATGTATGAGAGTAAGGAAATATTGAACACCATTTCAAGAATTTATGTGCATTAAGAGAAGAAGGGTGAGAAAGATGTAAAATAATTGAACTACAAAGTGAATATAGGCAGGGATAATTTAATTTTGCAATCTGAAATGTGAGCAGGGCATCGCTACTTAACAGGCCTTTAAGGTGAGACCTGCTGAGGGATGTTTAATAAGTGTCGGGGGCCAGGATCCCATTGGCACCTCACCCTCCGACAGCCCAGATGCCACAAGCGGAGAAGTGGAGGAAGGTCCAGTACTGACTGTGGTTGCGTAGAGTGTGGAATGCACCGGCCATTCACCGATAAACATCTCTTCCTTCACACGTGAGGGATTTCTTTCACCAGCTTTCCTACTGAGCTGCTAATAAGGTAAAGCCTGCCTTAGCTTGAAAACTGCCTTAGCTTGAGACTGTGACTCAAGTAGATATTTCATGCTATCTTCATTTGACTTTGGCTCCTCAAGATCAGTCTCTGATCAGCACTGCCAGCACAACTCTGTTTGATGCCAAAATAATGAAATAGTGCCTCTTTACAAGATTTGCTTTTTTTTTTTTTTCATTACATTGTTGTGCCAATCTCTAGCTTTGGGTATTTTTTGCTACTGAATTAGAAGCATAAAAAAATCTTTACATCACACAACTTCCACTTTTCTACTCTCTACTAAGCTGCTACTATTAAGATTTAATACTCCAAAAGGAACGCCATGTAGGGAATTTCTCTGCTTTGAAGGAAGGTAGAACAGCTAGATTTTTTCCCTCCAAATAAGCAGATGAAAAATGGAAATTCAAATGAAAACGAAATTTGATGGCTCTTTCTCATTAGGACTGAACTGCTGAGATGCCATGCTCGCTTCCACCAGTGCTCTGAACACCCACTTGTGGGAAGAGCAGGAATTACTTTCCCAGTAGGACATGAGCTCTCACATAAAAGTAAGGGCTGGGTAATAGCTGCTACAATTCCTACAGCTGAGTGTCTTGGAAAGGAGTTGCTTTGAAAAAGAAAAGCACCTCGCCAAGGCTGGACCTAAAATAAGAGCCCTATATCCTCCTGATAAAGTAGCACAATAACTGGGAGGAAGGAGGGCCTGAAAAAAATGGCATAAAGCCCAAAATTCACACAAAACTTCAGCTTATTTTTTTTTCTATGAAGGTCACAGAAATTTTATTAGTGATATCATGAGTGGAAACTGCTGAAAAATGAAGTTGTAACCCTGGTATAGAGGGCTGGATAAGAATGAATGTCAAGAATGAAGGGGCTGTTGAGGAATCCCAGGCTATGTCTTCTTTAAAACAGTTTCTGTCCTCCATAAAACACAGTAATATCTTTGTCACAAGAACTTTTCAGTACAAGCCATTGCCTAGAGCTTATATTTTGACATTTGTGTGCCTGAATTTCATCTCAGCATTCAGGTACAGGTGAGTTTTCCTGGGATCACACAGGCATCACTCTGCTTCAGCTTTCTACCTCAGATACTTGCAAAAACACTGACAGGGAGGGAGACAGAAGAATAGGTTGACAATGGAGGGAAAAAATGAAATGAAAAATGTTTTGTGATGGCAGAACTGTAAAGTCTCTGTCCCTGATGGGGGAAAAGCTCACCTCTGTCCATCAGCAAGGGGCACACAGCACCCAGGCCAGCCCTGGGGACAGGTATCCTGCCCTCCCGGCAGGGAATGGGCTCCAGGTGCTGCCAGGGAAATGTCATCTCCAGTATCTGCATGCAGGGCAGTTTTGTGTGGTAAGCACAAACTTTTCTGACTTTTTCCCCAGAATGAGCTGAATGAATGTTTTATGTGCAGATTTTCTGTTAGTCTGTGAGGTCAATGTGCCAGATGCTTGCTGCCAGCAAAGAACTACCACTGTTTTACTTTGTTGCTGACTTTGCAAATACATATTGTACACAGACTACATTTTTCTCACTTCAGTATAAGACCCTGTGAACAAAATAACAAGTAAATAAACCCAGAAATATAACCCTTTCATATTCCTTAATTAAAATATAAATGGCATGTGTTCCACTAGGCTTAAAGTAAATGCATACCGAATAATATCAATATCATGAGAAATACCATTTTTTTCTCCCTATGTTATAGTTCACATGCAACTACAATCCAGAAGTAAATTATTGCCGGAGGAAATGGAGTGAGAAATGCCCTCTCAGTTCCTTTAACATTATACAGTACATTAAGAAAGGAGTCTAGGGAAAAAAATAATCTTTCCTTTTTCAAAAATATTTGTTCTTTAGAAAAATCTGTCAGAAAGACAGTCTGCGCAAAGAAAATATATACTTAATTATTTATTCTGGTAAAAAGAGTTGGTTTGACAAAGTGTCAGGTTTGTTACATGAATACTTTAAAATGGAAAAAAAAATAATCAATATGTTGTATAGGTATTTGTTCCTGTAATCTAAAATCCCTTATCAACTTCATTCTATGTCATTCTAGGTAGAGGATGTTCACTCTGCATTACAAGATCACAGAATCACAGAATCACAGAATGACAGAATGGCCAGGGTTGGAAGGGACCTCAAGGATCATGAATCTCCAACCCCCTGCCACATGCAGGGCTGCCAATCTCCACGTTTAATGTTAAACCAGGCTGTCCAGGACCCCATCCAACGTGGCCTTGAACACCTCCAGGGACAGGGCATCCACAACCTCTCTAGGCAGCCTGTTCCAGCACCTCACCACTCTCTGGGTAAAGAATTTCCCCCTGATGTCCGTCCTAAATCTCCCCTCCCTCAACTTAAAACCATTTCCTGTCATCCTACACATATAAACCCTTTCAAAGAGTTGATTCCCCTCCCCTCTGTAGGCTCTCTTTAGGTATTGAAAGGCTGCAATGAGGTCACCCCGCAGCCTTCTACCATAACAATATAATGCATGTCATATATTGGATATCGGAATTATCCTGTCACTTGTTTTTTAAGAATACTTTGAAATTCTACCAAGTCTTCCATATGATTCTCAAATGTTATATTCAACCGTATATTCACCCAGAGAATCTGTAGTCTAAATATTAAATCTACTCATAATCATGAGATTATGAATAGAATAGATAGTATTAGTTCAGGCTCTTATCTCTCTCTTCCATTGAAAGTTATTTAATGCATACTACTGGACTGTCAATGGGGTCTGAATCATGCACAACCATATAACAGAGAGATGATGTCTGTCCTACACAGATCTGTAGAGGGACAAAAGGCAGCTACAGACAAGAGAACAAAAGGTAACAAGACATGATTTGGCAGCACAATGGACAGTAGTCAATAGCCTGCCAGCTCGTTGATTGACAGGCCCTGATAAGAGTTTTCTTTCCATGTTTGTTCCAAAAAAAAAAAAAAAAAAGGGAAAAACCTTGTTTAATTTCAGCTGTGTAGATTGCTGTCCTCTTAGAGACAATATTGTACCATTTTCCCATTTTCTGAAAGTCCCTGTATGCTTGTATGCTATGTTATAAGTCAAATAGCAATAATTTCCTGGAAACATCAGCTTAGACCGTCAGTTTCCCAGCATGCATTTACTTGAGCATTTCTGTGTATTTGAGTAGTTATAGGCACCAGGATTAATCAGCTGGATACAAATTCATATGCATGTATGTATGAATCTGTGATTTAGCACCTGACAGCGGATTTGACTTAATTATAGTGAAGAAAATGATTGATCCTCTCTTCTATTAGTCAATAAAATCTTATGGTTTATCAAACTTCTTCTTTTTTTTTTTTTTTTAATGCTTATAAATTCTGACCTCTTCTTGTCCCTCAGCACCTTCAGAACAATCACAGATACAATAAAAATACATAAATTTTACAGTGGCAAAATTCATTTAAATAAAACTCAGTCAAGTTTTTTAAATCTTTCTGAAGTAGGTTTGTAATTTATTAACGCACAGCAGTAGGAACCTATGTCCAGCTCTAAAAAGCTTGTCTGTCTGGTTATGACTGTAGTTGGAAAAAATCTTCTAAACATTGCCTGCCAGATTTTTAAAGACAACTCTGAGAGGCAGATGGTCAGAATCACATTCATTTTTTAAAATATTTTCCCTGACTATACAACATAATAATTTCAAGTTAAGAGAAGAAAGCTTACACTTGTATTAAGCAGTTTTAAACTACAGGGAAAATACTGAAATAAAATAATATGTCGAGGATTTTTTGTTTGTTTGTTTTTAATTCCCAAAGTAGTGCAAAGCCTAACATAAACCTGATTTAGAACACTGCATACACTGATAAGCCTCACAGCCCTGGTCAGAGGCACATAACTCACTCAAAGCATAAAGATTCTCAATCCTTCAGGCAGCTTGAAAAATCTTACTATTGATCATTTCTATGAAAAAGAAGACAAGAATAAATCTGTACCAACTTCTACCTAAAGTGAATTATCACTTTACAACTAGATCTGAAACAAGAGATTTCAAAATTGATTCAAAATGACATGTTATCATGTTTAATGTCCCCCCTCATTTTATTGATAAGGTGACAACATTCCTGGCTGTGCAAATACATCAACACTGAAGGATATTTTGAATATACTCAGCCTTAATTCCAAAACGGCATCAAGAAGGAAATGAGGTGCAAAAAGTTTCTTCTCTTATCGTACTGGGGAGAAATCCTTGCCTAACAGGCAAATCAATGAGCCACTCTAACTGCTCCTCCTCTCCTTAAACCCTTTGACACAGAAGTGACATTCACACTGTGAGTCAGGAGAGTATCATCAGTAAATAGGGGTTTATCTGCAGCTAGTGCTCCAGCAACATTGCTGGAATGCCAACGTCCTGAAATAAGAAAGGGTTTTGAATGCTCAGCTCAACATGCCATAGACATTTATGATTCTCAGAAAGTGGCAGAAGGTCTCTGTGAGCTAAGACCCTAGTGCTCCCACACCCAAACAGTGGCAACAGAAAGCCCCTGGGGAAGTGAGACCAAAGCTCCAAAGCCTAAATTCTTTTGTTGTGCCTAAGGTACTGATCCTTTTATCTCCCAGATGTTGGTTCAAGAACTCCCTTTCTGGATGTATGAAATATGCAGGGCAGTCTTTTATGTGTTTTGACATTTCCACGCAGCTCCACAAGTAATCTTTTACCTTGCACAGGATGAGTGGCAGAACAATTGGCGTGCTTTCAGCCGGGGCCAGATATTCATTGAGATAGATGCATTACCGCTTGGATTCTTCCACAGTTGTACAGAAACATTCTCTCAGAAAGTTAAGAACCATTGCACGGCTTTTGTTTTTTTGTTTTTTTCCCCGTGTACAGATAAATTAAAATACGGCTATTAATAATTAATTGTTACTGGGAATCCAAAGAAGGAAAAAAAAAAAAAAAAGAATTAGAGAGGATGTGAGGTAGAATTAATAATGTACTGGAAATAACAATTAAAATGAATTGACCACATGAAAAGAGAAGTTTGAAAATAAGGTCTATAATTCTTGTCCAATAATGTTAAGTGATAATTATTATTGTAGATGAAATTGACCAATATGTCAAGTAATTATCCCTAGATAATTATACTTTCCTCATCATCCCTCCCTCTTATTTTTCTTCTAAGCTTTCAAACCTCCTGGCAGAATAGATCCATGCAGCACAATTTATGTCCAGCTCGTGAATTCCACACTGCTGAGATTACAGCCCATCATCTGGAAGCCAGCATGAACCTCACTCACTCTTGCAGGTTTACTTCAGGAGGGAATAAGCTGGAGGTGAAGAGAGACTGTAGGAATTAGCTGTAAACTAGTCACAATGCATAACACCAAACAATGTTAAAAATTGCTATTTTCAAGGGGAACAACCTGCCATTGCAATATGGAATGATGGAAGAAGTGTGTTGACCTGCTCTGGCCAGCTTTGTTGAGGAAAACTCATTGTGAACTCCCACTGTGCCTGGAACAACAGAGGCCAACTCCATCTTTCAGCAGCTGTGCAGTATGCATGTTTGCTAGCTTGCCTCTCTGATGTGGTAATATCTCCAAAGAAAAACAGCAGCCTAGCTTATGTGCTAAGTGTCTGTTTTCCTCCAGCGCCTGTAAGCCTTAAATTCATTCCCCACAGACTACTTCAGTATTTTATGTGCAGGCAAGCTACATCTAAAATAATAATGAATATAAAATGTCCTAAATATCTCAACATCCTCTATTTTAATGTTATTTTAATGAATATATTATGACTTTAAACCTTTCTGAATTCCTTTATATTTAATGTAATTCTCCATTTTCATCAGACTTTATAATCAAATGTAATTTTCATAAGAGACAGAGACAGTTTGCCAACACTGAAAAGAAAACACAGTAATAATAACAATAAAAATCATTGTTTTCTGGAACCTTAAACCATTAAACTGAGCTGAGCTAATCAGATTTACCTGTGCTTTAGATATTTGGTGCTAGGAGAGGAAGTGTTCCTTACTACAGAGCTACTGTGTTTGGTGGGCAAAATTAAAAGAGTGAGGGAATGAAGAGAGATACCTGAGAGATGTGTAGTGAGCCTTTGGAGGCAGCCCTGAGATAGGGTGGATGTTTATGAACTGAGAGGGAAGGAGGATTATGGAGGAGTCCCAGCCTGACTCTTTTCTATCTTATGCCATTTTTCCTTCTCTCTCAAGCACTGGGCTCTGCATCTACTTGTTTTTCTCTTTCCTAAAGCTTGTTGTAGGTTTTCCTTTTTCCTTTTCTTCCCCCTTTCTCCCTTTCCCCATTCTAGAGGTCTCAGATCTTTGACAATTTGGTGCCTGGTTTCCAGTTTCAGATTTTAGAACAGCACAGCACCAGCTTGTACTTTCAAAATAAAGTGCAGTGGCAGCTGGCCGCTGTAATCAAATGAATATTTTTACTAGCAGCATGGATTTGAAGAGAATACATTACAATTCAGCTCTACAATGCTTACTCTTTTTGAACTTGAGAATTGCTATGGGTTGAATATTTGAAACTGTTAAAAGCCCATTTAAATAAAACATTGGCAAAGGGCCAAAGACAAAGCTCAGGGATGTCAATGAGAGATTTCCTTGGCTTCAATGCACTGCATGACTGGCTTTATAGAAACAGATTTTCCAGTCATACGAAAGCAATCTGGGGATAGTCATTTGATTTTCAATAAAATCAGTCTCGCAAGCCTGGTATCTTAGCTCAAACAAAGCTCACAAGTGAGTGTGTGATCACCTATAGGTTACTAAATGAAGGACACATATCTGGCTAATAATGAGCAAAAAGTAAGACACTCATCACGATTCACTGAAGATCCATTACACAGGAAGGCAATAAAAAGAGGAACAGTAAAAAGAAAATATGTTAAAATTTATTTACAGAGTAAACTTTAAATATGACCACTACAGATGTTTATATGGAAATACTGGAAGACTTTTCATATTTAAATTTTGTTCTTTGGGCAGCTACAGATTAAGAGATGAATGATGAAACAGGCATGCCTTGATTGTTATTTGGTTATTCCTGCAGTCTTCAAAATGGTAAGGAAAATATTTGAAAAAAAAAATGGGACTACTGTGGGTCTCCTTAGACCATTATACACTGCTTCGTCCATGAGCTGGTGAATCTAGATGGCTTACCCTGACAGCATAGTTATATATAATGTGTGATTGCTTCTCAGAGTAGCACTTAATCGAACCCTCTCAGATACTATGACAATATTCTGATGATAATTCTGATGATAAGAAGTTGTTTATGGCAAACTTGGACAAAGAATTCTAATATCCTGAAGGCTTGTGACTCATTTACGCTGCAGAAAACAACTCTTTGAACTTACAGGTGGTCAAAACAGTCATAAAAAAATCACCTGAAGTTGATCAGATGTGCTGACAGATTAATACAATGCATGCTCATAGACTTTTCAGCCTTTTGTTGGTAGTGCTTAGAAGATGAAATTAATTATGATATGCAAATTAAGTTGCAATGACATTCCAGTCCATGACGCCAAACTTTGTAGTTAAATCTGCCTATAAAGGTACAGTCACAAATTAAGATGGTACTAAGTCATAGAGTCACAGAATCACCAAGATTAGAAAATACCTCCAAGATCATCTAGTCCAATCATACACCTATGCCAGTATTTCTCCACAAAATCATGTCCCTTAGTACAACATCAAAATGTTTCTTGAACATTTAGGGACAATGATTCCACCACCTCCCTGGGCAGCCTTTTCCAATACCTCATCACTTATTCTGATAAAAGACTTTTCCTAATATCCAACCTGAATATCCCTTGGCAGGGACATCTTGAGGCCGTTACCTCTCACCCTATCACTAGCTAAATGGAAGTAGAATCCGAACTTTACCTCCTTTCAGTTAGATGTAGAGAGAGCAATAAGGTTTCCCCTGAAACTCCTCCAGACTGAACAATATCAGCTCCCTCAGCTTCTACACGTAAGACTTGTTCTCCAGGCCCCTGATAGTTTTGTGCTCTTCTCTGGACACGTTCCAATACCTTGACGTCTTGTAGTCAGAAGCCCAAATCTGAACACAGTACATAAGATGCAGCCTCACTAGTTCTTAGTATGGGGGAACCATCACCGTCATGCTCCTGCTGGGTACACTATTTCTGATAAAAGCCAGGATACCACTGACCTTGGCTGCATGTGCACACTGCTGGCTCCTGTTTAGCTGAGCATCAACCAACGCCCCCAGGTCCATTTTTTCCATATAGTCTTCCATCCACTCTGCCTTTGTACATGTCAGAGCTTAACAAAACAAAAAGTTTAACAAAACAAAAGTTATTGTATTACTTGTGCTCCCCTCAATAAAACAAACAAACAAATAAATCAATTAATTTTAAAAAAAAGCAAATTTTTTTTTGTGATATTACATTAAAAAGTGAGGTATTTTATATTCTTTCTTAACATCTCCTGATGAGAAAGGCTGATTAGAATGAAAAAGACCAATTCAAGTGCTTGGGCAAAAACACTGTGTTGCCTCAATGTCGGTTTTTCTGACACATACTCAATGTTTCAAACTTATCAGACATGAAGGTGAAAGCCCTTTCATTACAGTTCCTTATGAGCTTAGCAGGCAGGCTTATTCTGCCCCATCATACATGACAAGTACTTGTCAGCGTTTTTTTTTCTGTTACTGAGATAAAATCATCCCATGCTGAATGGTCATTATTGTGAAGCCTACAAACCTGAAATGCTTAGTCAACATACAATACTACAATAGTACTTTGCTTGTGTGGTATACTTCACTGTAAAGACGTTATGTATTTTTGGGGATATATTTTCGAAGTGCTTTTCTATACTTATCACCCACGGGCTTTGGCCAGTGTTTTGCAGCTGGAATTCTATCTACAGCTCTTTTCACATGCACACAGGAACCTTGGTGGGTTTGAGCTATAGGATCCTTCAGAACTGCTGGACTCTGGGGACCTTCTGAGGGTCCACATGATTGTAAAGGGTGAATACTAAGCAACAACAGCTTTCTTAACTTTCTTCCCTGAAGCAACGCATGTTGGCTGCTGGACAGAGCCATGCCCTGCATGGGGATGTTGGAGTTGACTGCAACCACGTCCTTCATGATGAAGCCCTGGCCTCACCTCACACAGCAGCCCCACAGCCCTTGCTGCCATCACTTCAATACTTGCACCTGATACATCCTGAGTCTTGGGAATAAACCCACAGCACCAGTTGAAATAGCAGAGGATGATCTAGTGGCCTGGATGTTCTGGCAGACACAAAGCTGACCATGAGCCAGCCATGCACTCTCATGGCAAAGAGGACCAGCAGGCTCCTGGGCTGCACTGTGAAGAGCAATGGCAACAGGCTGGGGGAAGCCATCCTTCTTATCTTCTCAGTGTTGCCTACTGGCTCCACTGCTGGAGTATTGGAGAGTATGTGGCATCCTGGAGTGTGCCTAAGCCCATCAAGATGATGAAGCAACTGGAGCATCAGTTATACATGCAGAGTTTGAGAGAACTGAGATTGTCTAGCCTGGAAAGGAGAGGGCGCAAAGAGACCTTATCCATATGCAGAAACATCTGAATGTTCAAAATGAAGACAGAGCTTGGCCCTCCTCAGCAATGCCCAGTGAACAGACAATAGCAAATGGATACAATTAGAAATGCAGCAAATTTCATTTAAACATTAAAACAAATAAACAACAACAATGAAAAAAACACCTTAAACATCCACAACACTTTACTGTAAAGATAGCCAAACAATGGCACAGACTGCCCAGGGAGATTGCAGAGTCCGCATCTTTATTGGAAAGTTGTTCTTGGCCCTGGGCAAATGGCTATAGGTAGTTCTGCTTCAGTGAGGGTTTGGACTAAACAATCTCCAGAAGTTCCTTCTGGCTTTGGCCATTCTGTTATTATGTACTATAGCAAATCTCTAGAAGTTTTATTTTAGTTTTTTGTTTTTGTTTTTGTTTCTCAAGCATCCTCAGAAAATCCTAAATTGCTTTCCAGGTCATTGTACTTTTTCTTACTAAATGAATGCAAGTCACCCATGCAGCAGAAGAGCAAAAGGAAAGCTTTCCAGATCGGCAGAGAAACTCCTATACAAAATCTGGCTGCGAATTTATGGGCCAGGTGAGAGATAAATAAAGCTGAAAATCATTCATTGCCACAACATTGCTTGTGTATGGACTGTATGAATGAAGTTGTGTATGCCTGTGAATGAGGTTATTTTGGAAACTTGAAAGCGATCATTATCACAAAAGGATGGATGTTCACATTGCCAGCTGGGCAAAGAAGCAAAATTCCCTACTTTGAAACAATGCTCACTGAACTAGTGAACAGAATCAGAAAATTAATTTGGTACCATACCAAGGGTTTAGATTTTCATGTGCTTTCAAGTCCTCTGTTTCTGTTACACATGAAAATGTTTACAGAAATTTATAACAAAGCTGTAGAGCCACATGATGATTTGATAATGTCTTAATGGTCTTTGCATTCTGTAAGAAAGCAAAACTTCACAAGGCTTCAAGTAATCTATCATTTTCATGTAAATCAGTCTGCCACAGAAATGCTAACATTTCTCTTTTAATTTGTATTTTTTTCACTTCTCTGTCCAACATAGCCATGTCCCAAGGCCAGCCAGAAGTGCAAAGGAAGAGCAAAATACTGACTTGTGCCTTATAACTTCTTTAGTTAGAAAGTTAGTGTTTTGTGGTGAATGTTATCAAAATGTTGAAATTTTAAAATTTTCCAGGTACTAATAATGAATGTAAAGCCAGACATCAGAGTTAGAAATACCGTCTTAAATTCAACATTGAAGGACTACTAGAAATAATTTATGAAAAATGGGTTCATGTTTCCATTCTTCGAAGATGAAAAGACATGGAGTTATAGAAATTTCATGGTTTTTTTTAGAGCACAGCACCATTTACAAAAGTTATAATATTGCTAATATATAACCAGTTATAAACACTGATTTGCAATGACCTGCATCATTTACTTTTGCCTTTATGCTCCCAAACTGACTATGCTAAAATTTTTGCAGTATTACAAACTGAAAGTGCCCTACTCAAATAAACACTATTAACATTCTCATCCCCAACATTTACTCACCTCAGGGGAAAGAAAGTAGCTGTGTTGCATTACATGTAATGAAACTGCACATGCAGATTACAAAAGAGATTCCAATATCAGTATAAAGAGATTTCAATTTGCTTCTTCAGTACCTCTTGATGAGCTATAGGAACAACAGAAGACCTCTTCTCCTTTCTCTTGGCTGACTGCCCGACAAATTTTGCTCACTCACAGCCCTGAAGACAGCTCTTGATTGTGTTTTGATGTTTCTGCTGACCTATTACTGTATTGACTGTATGGCAGCCAAAACATACATTTGTGTTCTCATTTTTCCCCTGCACTCCTTCCACTCAATCAAACAGGCACACACACTTCCACCAAACAGGAGAATGCTTTTAAGCCATCTCAGTGCTCCTAGGAACTGTGTCATAAGAAATCTCTGTGCTCTTCAAAGGAGCACACTTATCTGACTGCTAAGACTTGCCATTTTCTCCTTTTGCTTTGTTTTGCTTTGCTTCTCCCCACCCTTACAGTATAACATCCATATTCACTTTAGCTTGGAAATGACTATTGTAACAAATATTCCCTGTGTGGCAGCTCCTTCCATTCTCTGAAATATTTAGCAGGAGCAGTGTCTTTTTTGATGTGAAGTACTGGATTTTTAATTTGTACTAGATTGCTGGAGATGATTTTTTTATAAGGTGCAACTGTCCACTTGAATTACCATCGGGTGACATTTCTTGCTGAAGACATGAAAGACCAAAAATGTCTCCAAAGTACTTCTCATCCTGTGGAGCACATAAAAAAAATTAGACCTAGGTTTACTGCAGGTCCTTTACACAGCTTTATAATCCCAGAGGTCCCTTATCCAGCATTATAATCCTTCACTGCCTTACATTTTTAGCACCACATGATTATGGTTATGAAATTGGAGTTCTTGAGAGCTGCTGTACATCAGCAGAATTACTTCCACTCTGTAAAGGTAACTTGTTTTGCAGTTGCTCTAGCCACCATTTCCCTCTCTGTATTTAGAAACATTTGCAATACCCCTGGCTAGACAAAAAAGTCCGTTCAGTGCTAGTCCTTTCTCTGTTGGTCCTATAGCAGCACCAGAATCTGCTTTGGTGTCATCTCCTTTCGGATGAACTGTCTCTTCCAGAGTTGGGCTGGAACTGAGATATCTGCGCCAAACACTGGTGTCTCAGTTGAATTTTCAGCTATGCTACTGGTCTTCGGGGTAACCTTAACCAAGAGAACTCAGCCTTTAGACGTTTCAGTTCACATCTGGACAAGACAGATTAATCGAGACAGATTAATCGAGATGTCTCCGATTCACTATTATAATGTCAGCATTTTGAGCAGGTAGGATATGCTGAAAGCCAGTCCCAGCTGGATCTTTATTGGCTTGATGCTGACAACTTTCTTCACAAAATCAGATTTTTACTGTGATTTACACCAGTACTGGAAGCATTTAGCCTATCTAAAACCATTATGACTCTTCAGTCTGTTCATCAGTGGCATTGCTCTGCAGTTAATTACTATAAAGACTGTTAAGACACATCTGCGTACTTCTATAATAGGCATTTACTCTGTGCTTTCTAATAGCACTTTACTAAAACAGATAGATCTGATTGTACACTTTCAGATGTTAGACATAGCGGGAGGCATGGAGCATAGAAGTAGCACAGTTAAGCATTTCAGCACTGACACCTAATACCACTGTATAGTCTGGCGACATACTGGGATGTGATGCAACATTTAATGTTTTAAGATGTATCCATAAAAAAATCAAGACTGGTGGAATGGTGCTGGTATCACAGCACAGACCCTAATTTTGTCTACCTTGAAATGGTTCCTAATTGATGCTTGTTACTTAATGACAATGACAAATACAGAGCCTCTCACTTTCAAAAGTGTTTCTTCCAAAACATTTTTTTAAAAAATGAGGACATTGGGAACTAGTATGGAGCATATGGGGAACACACACTTTGCAATAAACCTTGGGCCAGATCCTTCTTTGTCATAGTTTTTATGAACGTTTCAAAAAACATTTTTTTATAATTTACTGCCATTTGATCATAACAGGAAATAATGTCTACAAATACCTCTGAGTTATGTCGTTTGTCTGTATTTAATGCATTTAATAAAAATATTAATACAATGCATTTTTTTAAAAATGTACTTTAATGGTTTGAAGAAAAAATGCATAGGAGAGAAAGAAACATGAATTATTTGCTGCTTGGCAACTACTGAGTACCTGAAGGCTAAAGCAATAAAAGGGTTAGAGAAGTTTGTAGTCTATTTAGCCAGGAAAGTAAATGATTTGTTTTTATTGGTTTTATTAGCTACCATGGATGCATCACACTTTTCATCCTAACCTTTGAATTACACAAAACTTGTATCACAACCTATTCCGTGTCAAGCAAAAATATTTTGGAGCTGCTGAAATAGTCTCACCTCCTATTGACTGCTGTTAAATTTGGGAACTGATATCCTTCCAGGTTTAAGCCCATAATGAGGTAAACAAAATGAACATTGCATTATGGAAAAAGGTAAACAACCAGAACAGCTTAACGAAATCAAACAACAGCAGCAACAACAAATTCCAGACCCAAAACTCAGATTCTTTTGTTGATTTTGTTAAAAATACAAACTTTTGGTAACTGGCATATGTCACAGTGAAGATTGTCCATGAGTCCCTGACTGTTTGCATTATGGTGAAAATATTGAATGATGTAGTCTCATTCCCTTACAGGCACCTGGACTTTTAGCTTTTCTGAGATGGTGGTGGCTGGGTAGAGCTCAGAAGCCCACAGATATGGAGATGAAATATGCTCAATTCAGCTGAAACTCCAGGTAATGAAGGTTCCAAATCTGCAAACTGCTGCTGAGTGGTTTTCTCAGGGAAATCCATCACAGTCAAATTTGCATGGCATAGAAAGTCAATACTGGTGATTGAATGGCTTTAAATAAAAACCAAATCACCAAATCTGTTCAGTGAAGTGCTTTTTTAAAAATAATTTTAGAAGATGCTAATGCATGTGTTGTAGATCTTAGTTAGAGGATATTTTTCCCCTCATTTTATATCTATCTAAATAGATAGGTAGATAGACATGACCTCATATTATGTAATCTCATTCAGTACACTTTATTTGGAAATCCCTCAAACAACTGCCTGGAGCAGAAGCTCTGCACAGCACATTTCCCTCCCAGGTGCTATGGTGAAGGAGAATTAAAAACAACTAAAACTGGCCTTTGTGATAAGAATTAGAGAGTAAGTAAAGCAATCAACACTGTTCTAGTAAAATTAAATGCAATGGTAACTTGTTGGCAAAAAAAAAGTACTTGCAGCCAGCAGGACCAGGGGCAGAGAGAAGGTAACTTATATTTGTAAAGCCTGGCGTTGCCACATTTATAAATCCCACTGATCAACAGATTTCTATCAGCCAGCCTGATTTTTCTCCAGAGTGTAAAAAGATTAAAACATGACAATTGTCTAATGTTATTAGGAACATTTTAATATTTTTTTTCAACGAATTGCTCTCTTCTATTTTTCAAACTAATGAACTGTAATAATAGTAAACAGAATACTTACTCAGTAATTATATTCAAAATGCCAAGATAGACGAACATACATGTTTCAGCCACTGAGGTTTGTATTAAGCCATAGAATCACAAAATATCCCTCGCTGGAAGGGACCCACAAAGGCCATACAGTTCATTCCTAAACATAATTTATTTCCCAAGCTTTTGAGTGTGGAATAAAGGAACCCAAACCAAAACAAATAATAAGATACTGTATCCCTGTTTCAACTATTTTGACACTAATATGAAGAAGTCAGTTTTTACCCAGTGCTAGTTAAATAGGCTGATGTCATGACTGGAACACCAGCTGCAGAGAAAAATGTTTCTTTTAATGTTTGAGATTTGTTGTGGTCTTAACTCAGAGCAGTGCTTCCAGGAGTGTATAAGGCATGAGTTTATGCCTTCTTCAGGGCTCATGAGCATGTGCTCAATGTTACTGCTCTGGAAACAAAGACTTTATCTGTAACACACAGACCATACAGCACCATCAGGTCTGAAGGTAGTGTCACTTTTAATGGGATCATGTGCATGAAACACTGCTAAAAAAAATCCAGGAAAATCTGCGTAGTCCACTGAGGTCCCTATGCTTAAGACTGATTTGAAATACTGTCAATGTAAATGCAGATCTAGTATTACTGCCTGAGTAATACCTTCTTTAGCATGAAGGTTCAGAAATCTGAAAAAATATTGGCACATAATTATAGAGCTGACAATCTTTTAATTTGGATTTGCCTCTCACAAATACAAATTTCTCTCTGTTAGAGTACAAACACAATAGGTGGTATTACTACTTTGTGATACCAAGGTTGACAAATAAAAAAGAAAATCTAATAACTTTAATGCTATTAGAAGAGGCTACAAAGCTCAGGCCAGTTACATTATGTCCTAACCACAAAAAGATTATATAGTAAATATAGCAAGTATAGTTGTGGTGTTTTTTTTTATCTCAAGCTTGCAAGAAAGACTTGAGGTTCTAAAATATTGTTGCAATGGAAAAGAAAAGAAGAATAAAAAGGAAAAAAGAGGCGAGGTGAGGCAAGGAGTGCCAGATTTTAAAAATATTTTCAACTGCAGATAAAAATCTTTCCCCCCCCAAAAAAAAGTACCTGAATTTTTAAAAATGGAATTAAAAAAAATTTGATTTCTAAATTTTAACTGCTTACTAAACTACAGCAAATGAAATCAATTTTCACCAAAAATATAAATGCTGTAAACAATTACATGATTCTGACAAAAAAAAATCTTAGTATGACTCTTCCAATATACATTTATTTCATTTTCCAAATAATTTTTTTCTAAGCAATTTTTTTATAATACTACTTCAATAATAATAATAATGTATAAACTTAGCGTGAGATGATGAGTTTTATGACACACGTAGAATAATCTGTACCAGTCTTTATGGCTTGGAGCAGTTGTGGATACACCATAGAAATTGTAAAGACAGAAGACATTTGATCGTCCATCAACAGTAAAACAGAACATTCTCTCAATAAGATACAGTGTACAGAAATAATTGATTTAATATTTTCATTAAAAAAATAATAATTTATTTTTAGAAAGCGTGCTTGCAGAAAATTTATTTTCTGGAATGAGACCAAACTTGAGGCTTTCCTCAGCAGGTCCAAAGGAACAAGGTGAAAAGTTATCAAAACTATACACTGAACTATAAAGGTAGCCATACTCATACTCTCTTTTCAAGAAACAAGCATAGCTTAAATCTTCTTTTCACACTGACTGCTAGACTAAATTCTGCTATATCTAGTGTAAAGCCTTTTATGTTCTCAGAAACCTGCCGAGAGTTGAAAAAGAACAACTACTAGTATCTCCCTCCTGTTTTCTTTGTCCTGTGAGTCGTGACTGAGCCTTACAGGCATGTAGCAACTCATCTTCTGCTTGCCTGCTTATTTGTTATGCAGACCTCAGGATGGCTTCATTCACTGCTCATCATTTCTTCATTTATGGATGACACAGCAAATCACACTCATTTGCTTGACAGAGAGTCAGTAACTCTACTGAAAAAGTCTCTTGATAATGCAAGTATATCAGTGACAGGAATACCACAATGCAGCAGTGTAGTATCTGCAACAGAAATATACCTGTAGTTGGGGTTAACCTGGGGTTAGATGGCATGGTGCTCCTTGGGCACAGGACTGACTTAGTCAGTTCTGCCACTGAACTGGTTTTGCAGAGGAACACCACGCTTTGCTCTATCATTTGTATTTCTTTTGACTACTCTTTTTCAGTAGCATGGACTTAACGTACTTGGCATTCATTAGTTTTCCTTCTGGCACCTCACATATTTAAGTGACTCATATGCTTAAACACTGCGTTATGTAAAAAGCTTAATCTGTGCTCTCTTACACATAAAAGAGAGGAAATATTCCCAACTCCCACAGTAGTGCAGCCCAGTATGGTTAATGTCACCTGCTAGAAATGCAATGTAATATTAGTATTTTTAAAAACGTAATGCTTATGAAAAAACACTGTGCTGTTGTAAGGATTTGGAGTAGTTTACCAACATTTAGGAACCTATTTTTCTGTGCAGACTGTTGTTATATCTTTCCCAGAAGCAGAGTGTCATTCCAGAAAGGCAAGAAGAAATTCCCTTCCTTTTGAAAAAGAGTCCTCCATTTTGCCATCTGTCTTCATGAGACTTCTCCTGGCCAGAAACATTTCAAATAATTTATCTAATAAAGCCTCTTGGGGAAGCCCTCTCTTGGCGTGTACTGGCTTTGAAGACAGCTTATTGGTGGCATGTAGTCAGCCAAATTAGCAGATGATACCCAGAGGGAAATTCTGCTTGTTTCCATAAAGGTCAGTTCAGCAAAGATGGCAATATCTTCCACCAGGCACGTGACTTGGATACTCAAAGGCACTGCAGCAACAACTTCACTGTTGCCATATGCTCTAACCATCTGGATTCATCATATGTGATGGATGTTGTAGCTCACTTTTTTTACTTAGGATTGTTAACTAGAACCATGCATCTTTTGCAAAAAATCTTCATTACTGAAAAATAATGTATAAGTAGTAACATAAAACCCATTGTATTTATAGCAAAAAGAAAAAAAAAAAATAAAAGATTTTGTGGCCATTCACTGAACATTCTGCTATTTGGGCGTAGTAGTACTATTACAAGCTCAAATTACAATATAGAAATGCTTTTCTTAAAGTTCAGCAGTTACTCTGTGATTCTAATTAACTTCATTAGTTGATAATAAGGTCCTCCAGTGGATATGGGATTTAAAATGCAGCTGTGAAACAAAACAATATATGAAGTCCAATAGTGAGGGCATGGATATTGTAAGTTCTGATAAGGTCAGCAGATCCTGGTTTACAGATTTTTGGAGCATGTTATTACAATAATCTATATTTCAGCAAGATTTTAAGCAGGAAAAATAGAATGCAATTTAGTTTGAGGCTAATTGTAGAGACATCAAAGAATGTCAACTTATGCCTTACTTATTTGCATGACTGTATTATTTTTAAGGGAGTATTTTTAAATGAAGGTACATAACTTCCACAGTTTTTAAGAATACCAGCTTTTTACACATGACAGCTGGAGCTATGACAGAGTTCAGGTTTAATAAAGTAATTGATAAAGTAATTGAAGAATTATTTTAAATGTAACTTTACCATGTATAATCCTAGCTAATTTCAAAATTAGCATTTGTGTGCTTGACATGTCATCAGTCTGATCTCCGTACTACACAGGTTGAATTCTATGGATTTCTGTTGAGTATTTTTGACCCTGGCAAGATTAAAGGAGATACAAGATGTTGTCCAGAGAAAATAACATAAGAAAAAGCAATTCAAAGTATACAAATCTATAGAATCTATGTTTCTATGAATCTAATGACTTGAATCCAAATACTGATGGAACTGTGAGATTCATAAAACTTAAATCCTCCCTCCCCACCATTTGGAAATCAGTCATTTCTCAGTGACATTTCAGAATATTTTCTGATGGGACAATTTTAATACTTTGGTCTTCAAACTGATGTATTCATTAATAATTTACTCAATTTTCTTCTTCTCCTCCAGCCCCCCCCCTTTCCAGGGATAAACACGTCCTATTTGCTCTGCACTTTTAAGAGAGTTCCTTGATATTCTAGCATGAGAAACCTAGAAAAAAAATGAATAGTGAACTTGGAATCTTGATCTTGACATCATTAATTTAACATATATCAAAGAGAAGGACAAAATGGAATATGTTAATTTGGATGAATCGTGCTCATCAAATAAAATAATCAATTAATCTATTTTGTATTTGAAAACAATTTAATATACATGAAAATTATTTTCAAAGTATCTTCAACTGACGTCCATAGATTTATGGTAAGTCACTCAAAGCAAAGAATGAATACACGCATCGAAAGCATTCACGATCAAGCTCAGTCAAAACTATCACACAAATGATTTGCACTTTCAAATTATTACTTAAAATTCTAATGAGTAGGGAATAGGGAATAATTATTCACTGTCTTTTACAAAGAAAGAACCAAGAAACTTAGAGATGAAAGCTTTAAAACAGAGACAATCTCCTCTTCATATTTTTAAGCTTCTTTATACAATAAAGCTGTTGTAAACCTTGTCAGAAAATGTTTTTCATTCTTAGATTTTAGAGACTGAAAGGTAAATGAGCAAGCTGACAGAAAAAAAAAAGAATCAAATCAATGCTGTTGAATATGAAAGGATACTTCAGGGTCCTCAGAAGCACCTGAATTATCAATAATTGAAGCTTTAGTATTTGTAGATTTTCAAGAATGCATTGTTTCTCATCCTGTACGTCCACTGAAGTATGTAATAATCACTGTTAAAGGTAGACATTTAAACTGACTCTATACAGCCATTCCAATGGGATATTTGTCTCAAAATACTTTTAGAATAATTTGAAACATCGTAAGATGTTCCACAAAAGCAGGATTATGCACCATATTCTCCTAGACTAAGCCTAAAGTGATTTTTACTAGATTAAAAGCTACAAAGGCAAAGCCCTTTTTCACACTGTTCATTCATTTCTATGAGGCAGCAGCCAAACTAGCAAGAACTGCATCTATGTCAGCAAGAAGATCCTTGGGCAATCAACTCTACAGCAGCCCAGTTAGCTTCAGTACCATCAGACAGTGACCTCTCTCTTCCTAGAACAGGACAATTTTAAGCAGTTTTACTTGTCATGGAATAGTTGCTCAAAGATAAACACAGCTCCCCTAAACCCACTCAAGTGTACGTGAAGAACCAAAAGATGAATTGATAAATACATGAAATCTAAGAGAACATGAACTATCAATAACTAGAAGTGATAATTTAAACAAAGTTTATATTTTCAGATAATCAGAAGCTATTGCAGGCTGCTCTGGAAGGATGCTGGTTGTAGATTTAATATACATGAATGTCTTTACTATTTCCAAATCAGTATCTGTTTGAAAAACTGTTAATACCGTGAGCTGAAATAAATTGGTTAAATACAGTGTAATAAAACATTTAAATAATTTTTGTATATCAAATGCACAGTTAAATGCATTGGAACATAAAAATAGGCATTATACATATTTTTTTTTTATTCAAAGAACTGAATATATAGCACAGTTTTATCTGGATTGTGAAAAAAGATTTTCTAAAATAATACCTTATAACTGTGCGATACTTGATCCTCTATGAAAAATTATTTTAAAAATGTATTAGAAATAATGCGCAATTTCTAAGTCTAAGCAGTGTGGATATTCTGAGCCTTGATTTAATAAACTGTTTTAACATTAAGGATCTCCTTAAGCAAAAATGGATTTAAGAGGAGTGTGGGAAGAGGCAGAAATTATAGCAGTTCCTGATAGGGTGCAGAAGTATGAATCACACCGGTCCTCTTTTGGCCTCTTTCCAGCCCTGGCTTTCATATTTGTTATATACAAGATCTTGATCAAGAAGCTACCAGGAACAGATTTGTCAAGTCTGCTGCAAGTAACGAGCCTATTACTTCAGAATCCTTGGTAGAAAATCAGCACCCGTGTTGGCAAACAATTTCATCTCTCAGGGGCATCATTACAGCACTAAGACCCTGATTTTACAAACACACTCTTTACAAGTCTCAAGTTCCTATAATGTGCCGTTTGCAAACCAAACCTTTGGTGCTATTAATGATTATCTTCCTAGGGGGCAGAAGCAACACAGCACTTGCTGATGTGCTATGAGTCATGCCTCCAACCGTAACACCCCCTTTTCCAGGCCTTCAGTAGTAGTTTCAGCTTTCAGTATTATTTTCAGCTTTTTATAAGTGCTAAAAGGTGCATTTTGGTGCAAGAGCCAAAGATATCTCTGAGAGATATTTCTTATCTCTGGTAAGAAATATCTCCATATCCATGGCACAAAAGGACTATGAAGAATAGACACACTACTGTAAATTGTCTTGTGTACTTGGTCTTGCATGAAGTGGTTTCAAAACTCTTATGTAAAAATATAAATACATGTTATTTGGCTTGAATGATCTCCTGGAAATCTTTAAGACAGCTATATGGAGAAAATTTTGTTTATGGCATTAGTCTAAAACAATTTTAATTTCCAAATACTTTTAAACACACTGTATTTCACACAGTCTCAGTTTTTGATGAAATATGATGACCCAGGAATCAACAGAGAAAAAATCCTTAAACATTACCAGTCTAGTTGATAACAGAAGTAGAATTTTTCCCTTTACAAAAAGTGCACTACGGATGTATTGGTTTTTTTTCCTGTGTCCAACACTAGCAGTTCACAAAACCTATATATTTACAAATTTCATGATGGCTCTTGATCCCTTAGCAGAGAAATGCCATGTAGTCTATTTTAGTATTTAGCTAGCTGGGCCATGGAGTAAAGTAGAATTCCGAGTCAGGGCTGATTATCTTCTGGTTGCATTTCCTGCTATCCTTTACGAATCCATAGAAATCCACAGAAACCCAAATGCAAAGATAGAAACGATCTGTGATGAAAAGAGGGAAAAATGCTCAAAGCATTGGAAAGTAAACAGAAATAGAACATTAGAAAGAAAAAGGAAAACCTATTTATTCTAGATTAGTCAATAAATTGCCCTATGTATACACTGGTAAAAGAAACAAGTTTAAATGCCTGGTTATGCAATCCTAGATTACGTCCATACATTTGTTCAGCTATTCTGTTTTTAAGCACCTGAAACAAAGTTGATATTGGGTTTTATGATATGCCGGATCATTAAAAAACATATGGTTTTCCCAAGTCAGTCTGCATATTGGAGTTCTTCAGCTAAAATACCATATGAAATATTCCAGACGTGCTGTGAAGGAATATGTGTTCATTGTTATTACTATTAAGAAAAGAAGAAAGGAAGAAAAGGAGGAGAGGAGAAAAGAAGAAAAGAAGAAAAGAAGAAAAGAAGAAAAGAAGAAGAGGAGGAGAGGAGGAGAGGAGGAGAGGAGGAGAGGAGGAGAGGGGAGGAGAAAGGAAAGGGAGAGGGAGAGGGAGAGGGAGAGGGAGAGGGAGAGGGAGAGGGAGAGGGAGAGGGAGAGGGAGAGGGAGAGGGAGAGGGAGAGGGAGAGGCAGAGGGAGAGGCAGAGGGAGAGGGAGAGGGAGAGGAGAAGAGAAAAAGAGCAGTAGAACTTTATGTAGTTATCACTGACACAAAACAGGACTTCTGAAAATATCTTTAGAATTGTCACTATTATAGGCAGCTGCATATGCACATAGGTATGACATTGATTAATCATGAAGTCAGCTCCACTGGTCACAAACTTAAAAAGCCTTCTACCGAATGGAAAATTCAGTTTTTTGACAGGAGTAATGTTCGGTCTACATAAGAAAAGCCTTTAATCCAATGCCTGATCATTTTGTTCATCTTTGGATTTCATTTCAAATATGACTGTATCAATCAAGTATGATATCTCTCCTGAACTGCTTCATGTTTAGGACCCTGAGGGAAGCATCTCATAATGTTCAATGGCTGACCTCACTAATAAGTCTCATTCTTCTTTAGTCTGATTTGCTGGAGCGATAAAGACTTTCATTGACTAAAATAGCCAGTTTATATAGATTTAGTAGCACTAGGGAAGAGAAAAGCCTATTTCATGAAAAATAAATCTGATATGATCATAACAGAATCTCAATGGGTTTTATAAAGATTCATTTTAACCAGGCAATTTAACAGAGTGAGTGGGAAATAGGTGGAGAAAGGGAAAAAAGATAAAAGAAAAGAAGGGAAACAAAGTGCTTAGCTGACTAAATTGTAACATGAAAGAAATTCAAGAAGCTTTGGAAAGAAGACAGGGGCACATGGGCTCATTAAACGCAAAAGATCACAAGGCATAACTTCCTTACAGGAAACCTTAAACCTCTCTAGTGAAACAAATACTTGTATGCAGTTATACTTTTCTGGAATTGCTCCTGATCACAAATTATTCATTGCTTTCTATGAACAATAACATTTAACATATTCTTCTTGCTTTATAAGCTATGTTCAACTACCAGCACTATGTACTTCATGCAATTACCTTGATGTTTTCCTTTCTCTCCCCCATTTGAAATGAAGCGAGATTGTTGTTTACTTACAGAAATTTGTTATTGACTGTGACATACAGAATATAAGTTAGACTCAACTTCTGGCTTGGAAATTATCACTAAAGTCTACATTTTTATGGATTCTGCCACAACTGCCACACGCATCATGAATTCTGCTGGCCTCTAGGCGCTGACATCTACTTCACACTAAAATCAACATTTCCCTATATTTGGTCTCAGAAAATGGCTTTTCCTGTCATCCAAAAGTAACATAGATTGTCACTAAGGCTTTTCTCTTTAAATCCCAAAGTTCATTGGCAGAAGCAAGTATGTTCAGAATAGTTAGATCCAATTTCCTCCATTACTTGTTTATTCAAAAGGAAATACCTGAACTCTAAATCCCAATTGTGACATATTTGATAAGGAGCTAGAAAAATTAGCTTTTTGAACATATGTGCTTCCTGTTTCAAAGGTTTGCTGCTTAATGTAAATGAGATAAATGCTTTTCAAACTTTTCTGTTCTTCAAACAGAAGACGGATATCCTGAGTTTTAAAAACCTAGCTCACCTATAATTTAGAGACCTCTTTGTGAGTTATTTTACTAATTTATATGAACCTTAAGGAAAAAGAGGGAATCTCTAATCCTACAAGTTTTTATATAAGCAACAGATTTTATGCTCATAATTAGTCCTATCAGAATATGTGAAACTGCATATAAAGAGTTCATACAGTACTGATATAAATATATTTTGCAGGGTTAATAACTGCTACAAATCATCATATCTAGTTCTGAATTTAATGTGTTCGAAATGAAGTTGATTACAGATGAAGAGAAGAGCAGAGCTGATGATCAATAGAAAAGCATTTTTATGTTTCTTAATCAAAGTCCTAAACTTAGAATCTTCTCCTTCTTTCATTCCCTCACTTCTTGTTTTTATTCTCTCCTTCCCTCTTATGATCTAAATGAATTTTCTTCCATCACACATTCATTTACCAACATGTAATTAAAAGTGTATAGGGAATATGAAATATTTTCCATAAATAATATTGTGTCAGCAATACTGAGCTTGCCTTTAAAAAAAGAGATCCTGTCTCTTAACTTTGAAAAAGGGCAAGAATGATTAATATGAGCACAACTATATAACAAAAGGGTCACAGTAGAGAAGTGAAATATACCATCATTTCATTTAATATTTTCACTTACTAGAAGTCTCAAATTACAGATGAAGTTGTATCATGTTGTCAATTTCTGGGATTCTGAAGTTTTGCAAAGCTAATTCTGATTTATATGAGATCTATTGTCTGAGAAAATAAAATATAATTATTTCTATTTTAAAGATAAGCTAATCTAGAAATAATTCAAAGTAGGTTAAGTGGCTCATGCAAGGCCATAGAAGAAGTTAATGTCAGAGTGAAATTAGTATCTAGATGGTGCCAACATGCTATTTAAGTATGTATGCATAGCTTACAATTTCCAGCTTCCAGAGAATGGCAAGATATGTTACACATTGTGGAATGCATCCAGCTCACAGACTTTCATTTAAAGCTACTTTAAAATGTTAGCTGCAGTATTGTGATTGCTTTTGTAAAAAAGCACTGCTGTGCACAATTAATCCAGATATGACATTTGATCAAAGATAACTGTCAGAGTGAAGATCCTTTTATTTTTGCAAAGTGCAAAGGTATTTGAAACAAGATTTTTGGTGGCGGCCTAGAGGTATAACTAAATGATATCTTCTGAGCCTTCTGTAATGGCTTTCACAGTTAGTGCCACCATTACTAGGAGGAGAAGAAATATGTAAACTAGATCAGTAGATGTCAGAGGTTAAATGGAGATCATCCTTAAGGAAAGAAAACTTTCTTGAAACTTAGCCTCTAATCTGCAATACTCTTGCTCTAGTCTGCAAAAGGACTCTGTTGATGAAAAAAGATGTACTCATATAAAAAGCTTGCCCACAGATATTCACAAAATATGTGCATCTGACAGTGACTGATATTCTCTTTCAGAGGAAATGATGCATTGTTATTTATAGTATGAGCAGAAAGGCACAGAGCATTTAAACATTTGCCATACCTGCTGTAATTAATCCCACCCCCAAAACTTACAAAAGCTACAGAATCAAAATATTTATTACGGTATAATGGCATTTTCTTCTCACTTGGAGGAGCCTAAAGCTATCAGAACATTTTTAGAGTTATTTTTCAATTTTCAAGAGTCTGTCATCAGAAAATGCTCCAATAAGCTTAACCTGAGCAACTAACACCAGGCCTATATATAACCCACCTACAGGCAAATAATGACTATCCAAGTTCTTGACAATGAATCAGAAAAGAACAAATTTAAAGTAAAGCCAGTGAGTGACTCTAGAGCCACCATTTTCAATATCCTTCTCTGATGTGGTTATTTTATGTTACCAACATAAACTCCCTGGTCCAGCTCTGCATCTTAATGGCTGTTGAAATCATGGTAGAAATACCAGGAGTTAGGCAGCTCAGTATCCCTCGCATGTTAATTCTCCCATGAGAATAACTATCATGAGACTAACAGCACCTGTGCACCTCAGAGGCATATACTGCATATAAATAAATACTGGAAAATCCAGCTCTTCAGATATTATAGCTAGATAGAGAAAACAAGGCCATGATAGAAATAATTTAATTATCAGCCATTTGGACCTGATCCAACAACTGGACTTTTTATGGTATCACTATGAACCATACAAGTTCTTTGTTCACTGTGACCTTGTCCGTATTTTCATAATATGTAAGGCGTTACAGTGAAACAGCAGTGAGACACAGGAGGGAGGAAGACAATTGCAACAGCAGGGATGTCTCTGTGAAGTACTGCTCAGCATCATGGCCTCCTTCCTATTACATGATTATAGTGTTCAGAACAAGCAGACATTAAGTGAAAACAAAGTTTATGACATAAGTAACAGGCCAAATTTTACTTCTTGAACTCTATTGTTGATGGCTGAAATTTTCCATCACGATGATGATATGAATAATTCATGTTCCTAACAGTGAAAGAGGATGGCTTTCACTGAGACTCTTCAAGATATGCAGAACAAATAGGTAGGTTGATCCTAAATGCCTCCTGTTTATTTCCATGGAAATTACAAAAGACACAAAGAACACAGTAACACTATTTGGCAAATTCTCAGCAACAAAATATTTTTCAACATAGACACCATCATTAGCTAAGTCACGTGAATGAGCTGATTATGATGCTCTTCATTTTGTGGTATGACAGCTGTACATGGCCATCCAAAACGTGGATTGTGTTTCATGTCACTGTCACCACTACTGAAATTCATGTCCTACTACCTCACTGTGCTCGCATTCACTGTCTGGCATCCATAAACATGCAGGTGTCAGTGAATATCTATGGATGCCATTTTTTTCTGCATGAAGGAATTCAGCAACACATTTGTGCTTCATATGCAGTTCCATGTCAAATACCATTTTGTCAAAATCCAGACATATAAATTATGCACTGGACCTTGTCAATGATAGTGAGAGTGTGTACTACTTTATATGCAGAACATAAAGATGAGTTTGTGAAACCTTGCCTTATCATGTGCCTTAGTCTGTCGTTGAATATTGTTAGTATTGCTGAGAAGCATTGTAGAGAGAAAATAGTGAAGAGCAAGTGACCCAAGTGCCTTACAGTAACCTCTACATAAACCACTTCTGACACTCACCATTCATCCACCACTGTTAATGCAGCAATGTAAAACATACAACAAAGGCCTATGAGTGAGGTTGTTCATCAGCATGACAGCCAAACAGGAATCTAGGATATCTGGAGGACATATCTGGCCCTCATTATTAGGGACATAGTATACATTTTTATATAGCAATATTTATCTTGTCTATAATTTAATAATGTCAACTGTCAGATTCATCTTCAGAGATCTAAACATAAAGGGAAAATGGCTAATTTTGTCTTTTCCCAGTTATAAAGAACAGTCTTGAAATTATCCTGCACCCCTTCTCTTGAAAATAACAAAGTTTTGTAGGCTTTCAAAAGAAGGCCATTTTAGCTTCAAACTATTCAGCTGTGTCTGTAAAAGGAAGAGCATTAATCTGGCAGTAGTAAGTGAAAAGGACATGGTCTAATTCTCTTGAGGAGAATTATTTTTTTTAATTTTGTTTCTTAAACTTTCTTAAAAGCCACAATAAGAGGCAAATACCATAAAAACTGTTCTATAAAGGTAAGACATCTTTTCCCACATTAGAGTGCAAATAAATCTTTGCCCTCCAGTGGCACTTCTTAGGAAGGTGTAAGAAATGCCCAAACAAGTAGGCAATGAACTGAACTTTACCAAAGGCTTTAAATGTTTCACACATCCTATATGGTGAGAAAAGCTCTCCTGACAGCACATGTAAGAATTAGATGCTGAAAGAAACAAGTACAGATAGGAGGTCTGATGCTGCAGTTATGGGGAAAATTCCCTTTGAAGTCCATAGGAATGTGAGCAAGGATTGCAGTTTCTATCACTCTTCTGACATCCATATCACGCATCTGATTTAAAAGCAAAATTTCCATCTGAGAGGTTAATTCTTATCTTTCTTCCTTTCTTTATACAATTTTCCCTTTACTAGCTATTTTTAGCCCAATTCAGCTGCCTATGTGATATAGCCAGATCACTCGGCAACTGTCATTCAATTATAAAAGGGAAATTTATGCAGAGCGATGTGTTACAATTTAAAGGTAGCATTTATACTTTAAAAGGCAAAGAACTCATACTGACACTCATCTGAGAAGCTGCTCTTGAAATCCTGCCAGTCTACACCCCAAAAGATATGATAGAAAATTGAATGCAGTGGCAGTAATTTTGATTTCAAAGGCTAAAAATTAATAGAGGAGTTTTAATTTTCTATCTCTAAAAGATTTAGAAAGATTTAGAAAGATTTACTTTCTAAAAGTAAAAGGATTTCACTCTAGCAAGAATGCTGGGTATGGAAGTGCTGAAAGCAAACTGCAATAAACGCTGAAGAAAAGAGCATATTTTAAATTTCTTACTGCTTCTACCACTCCACCTATTTCATTTTCTGACTTTTGCTTGAAGAAAAAAAGCCTCACTATTTAAGATCTGATGAACTATATTTCTCCAAGAAATAGGCATTTCTCTGAAAACTGCTTCCATGGCAGGGCATGGAATGGGGAAGAGGAAGGAGACATTATGGTGCCAATATTGATTCTTTCCTTCTTTAAGTCAGTTATGAGAAATCTTACCCTGGATGCAGATGAACTGAGCCTGCTTGACACGTGTGCCTAAGGGGATCTCAGTAGGTACATATCATGTGCCAGAGGAGTACTTGAACCAGAACAGATTTTTGTGCTGTGACTTCTGCACGGGGAAGATTCTGAGGATGCCTATCAGACCAGGTATTCTAGTAGGACTAAAAGGGGACGTCATATGGATCTTGAAAGATTCAGAACATGGTACTGCCTCATCAGGAGTTCATAAAATACCTTTAATCCAAACACTGATGTATTGTTGATTGTGTTTAACCAAGAAAAAAAATAAAAGTCCACTTCTTATTGAATAAAAAAATGCATATACAAATACTTAGGCTTATTTGAAAAGTCACTCATTTTATTAAATATTAAAAGCATCATTGAAAAGAGAATGCATTCTCCTTAGGATTAGCAATTGAAAGGATATCTCTGGAAATACAGTATTAGGATTTCTATGTGCCATTCTACTACAAAGCTGGAGTGCAGGATTGTGAAGAGGTGTTTTGGTGTTACTGTTCCTACTAATAATAATTCTTATTAATTTTATTATTATTATTATTTATTAAGGGAATCTTAATCTGGCAAAATAACTTTCCTACATTTATTTGCTTTTCTTTGAACAGTATCTACTCTTTTGAGACTATACTCATGATAATCAACATTACTTCTCTACTGTTAATAGCTCTCTTCTTGTATGAGACGGAAAGATGCAAAAACAGATTTTAAATGAAATGGAGAAAATATATGTGTATTGAGTGAGTATCTGTAGTTTTTCTTTTTTGCTCATATTTAGAATTTCTTGCCCATTAAAATGCAACCATTCCGGATTAACAGGTGAACAAAAAACACACAGTGATTGTATTCTGAGTTTCTAGTACTTGATAAACTGGGGACTTTGGAATGATATTTTATAAGTTCCTCTCTTAATACAGCAATAATTATGAAACTGGATGTTAAGCCCTGAATATACTGTTCATCTATTTTCAGTCCAAGTTGGTTTGAAATGTCTCTCTAGATGACTAGGTTCTTTATTATAATAAAAACACACTGTAGAATACGAGGCAAATGTAGTAATTTTGCTTAAGTGCCAATTAAACATGCTATTTTTGCTAGATTATTGCTCTACCATAAAAAATACTAGTCAGATGAGACAAGCCAGTCCAACATGCAGATTACCACCGTGAAAAAATAAAAAAAAAAAATGTACTTATTCTTTGACAAACAGTTGGAATCATCTACCTAAGGTTCACAAAGGGCAGCAAAATAAATTAGCTAATAGTGAATATAATTTAAATTCTAGTTCTGCATAAGATACAAACAGTATGAGGCCTCAGTAAATCAGCAACATTCTAGACAGATGTAATTTTTTTTTTTTCCCAGTAAAAGTTGTGATTTTTTTTTCATTTGGTGATTGTTGAGTTATCATAGCCTACAATAACAGTGCTGAGATCCATTTTCTAATATTCAGTCTTCTTTTATGAAGATTTTATGCTCAAGTTTAGGGATAGCCACTTTAAGCCAAGAAAATGAGTGAAATGTTTTCAACACATTAATATTGTGTTGGCAGTAGAAAATTGGAAATTATTTGACTTCTCAAAAATTCACACGAAAAATAAGCTTCCAAGTGCTGAAAGTTTCTCCTGTCTGAGCTAGCCATTGTCTGTTCTGCAGTTTCAGTGTTCTCTCAGAAGAGCGCACCATGGTGATTTCAGGTCACTCAGTAGTAGGACAAAAACTGCAAGAATGTTGCTGTTTTCTGCAGGATAAACATTTTAGGTAAGTACTGCATCTGCCTTAAGAAGATACTTAAGCCTAATTTCTCTTTCCAATAAAATTAGCATGCCCTGTCCATAACCACACTTTCAGTTTAGACAGTGAGACATTTAGAGCAATCTACATATTGTTAAACAAAAAAATAATTGAATAGTAGCCTTCTGCCTTCAGGGCTTGCACACAACTTTTGTAAAATTGCAAAAAGCAAAACGTTGCAGGAAAGCAGTATGCATTTTGCCAACTAACTTCCAGAAAACTTACCATATCTGTAACATGTCACAGTTAGTGAAAGTTAAACTTTCCAGTAGTTCTTGTTAAGAGAAATCAACTGGCACAGCCAGATGTTACACTGACACTGATTTCAAAAAATGATTCAGCTTGAGAGGAGATGGCTCTATTTTTGTTCACTGAGAAGAATTGATGTAATTTAGATCAGGAAAGACCACAACAATGGTATTTGCTAAATAATTAATAATTAAGCAATTCTTAATTATTACCCCCCTCAGAAACTAAGGAGTGGATAACATTTATTAGTGGTAGACAGTTACGGAATAAGGACCTCAAACAAATTGGAGAGATGTTATTTGAAAAATGTACATACATCTTAAATTCAAAATATTAAAAACAGTTCTTTTTTCACTTTTAGAGCTGACAGGCTATACTATCTGTATCCCTTTTCAAGGACTTTTGTTCTATCCCTTACTCTTACCCTTGGGATATTTCTACACCATTCTAAGGCTGAAAATATGTAAGGTCCCCAGTGTGACACACAGGATATGTGTTAAACAATATTATTTATCTCGCAGACACTGGAAAATAGTAGGTCAACATTTTTGAAGATATTAAAACAAACGAGCACCTTTTACTATGTAGTTTCAAAAAAACTGAAGTTTAAACAGTTTTTTACTACCTTCAGGTAAAAGAGATGTTTGTGGCAGACCTCCAGGCATCTAATTCCATGATAGAATCCAATTTGAACACATTATGCCTTCTATTTTAAAAAGTGTAAGATTTAATTTAGATATCCATTTTCAAACAGCTAATCACACATGACATATTTTACATTCTAAACTATTTTTTTTTCCGTTCTCCAAGATTGAATACAGTGCACTGTAAACTGTCTATCTACAGCACAGGGTTTTGCTAGATTAACTTTGGGTAAAACATATACTCAGGTTTTTGGTTGTCATCTTAGATACTGGACACTGATATGTCATTCCTGATTTACTGAAGTAGCTAACAATGTAATAACGTGAAGTTAAACATCTCCTATTCTTCCATTATATCTTTTGTTTAGGAATTCTTAAATAAAACTAAGCGTTTATTAATGATATGATTATGTCAACATTTTATGGGCCAATTTGGCCCAGTTCTGAGAACCAAAAATCATAAAAGCATGACAGATTACTACAAACTTCTCTGAGCAGCCTTTGGATAAAATCCATTTAAAATACGTATTAAGTAGATACATAGGAATAATGAAAAAAAGCAAAGGGAGTATTTGTTTATTACTACACTAACACAAGAGTTTTTCAATAGTGTTTTGCTTTCAAGAGATTTGCTTTTTAATATTCTGATGACAAAAGCTTTGAAATGTGTAACATAGTACATACCTGTAGCAGCCATTTAGTTTTTATCTCGCTGTGCATGGAAATATTTGTTTTATTTTTAAATGAAAGTACAGATAGATAGTACAAAATCAGTCTACTCAAACATCTTTTTAATCTTATGACCTGTATTTGCATTTCTGATACAGGGAGCATGAACTAAATTGTCTAATAATATTGTAGTAATTTAATGCAGTATACTACAATATTAATAAAGTGCACATCATACCATCGTAGTGATTAACTTAAATTCCAATAAAGTCATGTCATTAAGGAGAACGTATTACATTATGTAATTGGTTCTTCCTCTGTTACAAGAATTGCCTTTTCAAGTACACACAATTACATTAAAATGAAAGTTTCAATTTAATCAATGCATAAAGTAATGTCTTTGACTTTCAAATATGTTCTATGAAAGGCTAATTTGTCAACAGCAATCTAAAATTGATGAAGAATCTGTTTCAACTTTGCCATTGGAAGACAAGATAAAATCAGGGTTTAATTCTTGATTGCCATCTAATTTCAGAAAATCAGAGAGTATTTACCCCACTGTGAATAATCACATATATAAATAATTGTTCCTTGGAATGCTGCAGCAAATATTTATTTTAGCTACTCAGATGGATGTATCTCCTGTGCTTTTGAGAGTCTTGATTTGATAAGAATCAACTACCTCTCACAAGTTTTGTACGTGCTTTTGTGTGTGTATATTTATGCTATGCAGTTGTACCTCTCTCTATGACAGTTGTATTTGGGTATCCTCCTGTCTATAGCACAAATTTTACAGTGAGGTATGTTTGTCTTTGAAACAAAGAAAAAAATAATTACCAAACAAATGAAAATAGTGAAGGGCAGTCTAAATCAGATTGAATGTAAAATGTTGTAGATTAATATTTAAACGTTGCCTGAAGAAAGAAAATAGAGAGGTCAGAGTCAAAACTGCCTTATACATCTTTTCATAGAAACAGAAGAGGAACATGGGACACCAAGGTGTTTCCAATAGAAACAAAAAAAAAAAAAAAAAAAAGAAGAAAAGCAAACTCCCTGCTGCCTATATTTATCTTATTGTGGATTTGCAGACACAGCATAAAGAAGTCACAGAATCACACAATCACCAACGTTGGAAAAGACCTTCAAGATCATCCAGTCCAACCATCCACCTATCACCAATAGTACTCACTAAAACCAATAGTACCTCACTAAAGTGGGGATGTACATCAGCTGTTAGTCTGACTTGTGAGACTGGAACTGAATCATAATATTAACTAAAGCCTTGTAATTGTGCGGAAGTTATCTGAATATTTTAAGATCAAAGAATTCGAGATACAACCTTGATTTATGCATACTCATGTGTGAGTATACAGATGTACAAATATATGTATATATAGATACATAAAAATATTTAATATTTAGTTATTAATCAAAATAATCCATATTTATATAAGAACATTTAATGTTTATTTCAGAGAAGCATTTTGGCTGGAATCCTAGTTGAGACAGGCCACATACGTGCATTCCCCAAACAAGCTGTAACAGATTTCTCACTACAAGATGAAGCAAAGTACATCTGCAACATCATTATTCATTGTTTTAATGAAAATGGTTTCAAATCGAACAAGAAAGTAGTGTGAATTAGAAGAGAACTGCCGAACACAGGTATTTTTCATTTGCTCCCTAAGTATAAAACTACAACTCATGGTGAAAATGTATAATAATAATAACAATTAGTTAAATGCATTATGCATCAGTTGGCTGCTCACTTTGAAAATAATGAACAAAACTAAGCCTGTGTAGTTTGTAAAAGACAGCTGTAATGATAGGCCACTCTTTTCAACTATTGTGAAAGTGGGCGGTTCATTTATTCTGTTTAAAAGACTTAATTTCTGATGAAGCCTGCAGCTATTTAGGGTTAATAGACTTTCCTTGTGTCATTATGCTTTTGTGAACTGTAAAAGTTTTCAATATGAGTAGGCTAAGAATTATTCACAGATGTTCTCAGCTGAAGACGACTTCTTCAACTCTTTCCTTGCCACTTTTCTGCAGCATATTAGATGTAAAGCAGTACCCAGAAGCTTTCAGCACTTTTCGCATTATTCTTTCTCCCAGTCAAATGAAAAGTTGTCCATAGCAACATATGCTGTCCCCTTTGTGATTCACTGCTCTGTTTTCTCTGAAGAAAGTAGTTGCATATGTAATCTAACCACTCTCCTCTCAAAAAAAAGCAGAAGAGATTTTTCTTTGGATTGAATTGCTCGTTTATTTATTTTCTATTTCCATACGTTGAACAAAAAACCCTCAAATTATTTTCACATTTTAATCCATATGAAATGCGATCCATAGTTTTGCTGTGGTGATATTGTAGGATTCAGTGTTTACAAATAGGATTGTCCAGAAGTTAAAAGATATATGATGGTTCTCTTCTGAAACTTGAAGTTTCTTCAATTTAACACAATTATCAGTTAACTGTAACACTCGTGAAAGTCAGCTATATCTTGTTTCTTTCTTATTTAGAAACGTGTCAGCCCCACCACTCTCTTACTAACCATTCTCAGTAGGGCAGGCAGAAAATTTGAGATGAAAAATCTCATGGGTGAGGATGAGGGGAGATCCTTTGCCAATTATCATCATGAGCTTTTAAAGACTGTTTTAAGTAAGATTGACTTATTTTCTTGTCAGTTAATAACAGAGTAGGATACTGAGAAGCAAAGCAAAATTAAAAACCCTTTCCCTTCACCATTTTTCTTACAGCATTGAACAGTGAAACAATGCTGTGTATTGTAAAAACAAACTAAAATCTAAGTAGAAAGAATCAAACAAGTCTTATAAATCATGCAGCTTCAATCTTTTCTTAGTAATCCCTGCTTAAATACTTTCTTTGCTTATGAGGTCTGTACCTACATCACATCTCTGCCTGAGAGTTGTCTGAGCAGCAGTGTGCTGAGCAGGGCAGCCTATGATGGCACTTCCTGCATCTCTTCTGTCAGTATTTGTCTGCTGCACACAAATCACTTACACATGCATCAGAACAGAGGATGAAGCTCAGGTGTTTCATTACAAAGGGAAGTGCCCAAAGTACTAGGTTATGAAACCATTTTCAGTTTCAATCTGTGTTATTTAATGATACTCTAAAACATTCCGCACAGAATGAAAAGGAAAAAAAAGTCAATGAGAGGAACTCCAGGAGATGGAGCGTTTTCCCCAGCAAATGGCAGTCCTAAAATAGTTTAGAAGCTGTGCAGGAAACAGAGTTTGATTTTCCATACTCTTACAGGAGTACATTTGCCAAAGCTATTGAGTGAGGTAAAAATAGCAGAAGAGTTTTAGAAGTCTAGTCCAATCTTTTTTTTTTTTTCCCTTTTTTTTTCTGACCAAATTAATTTGGCAGGTTTTTGTTCAACTGGAAAATATCACTCTCCATTTTTGTAAACAGAACATTACACAATTATCTTTAAATCATTCATTTTTGTTCCAGGGAAATATAACAGTACCTCTAAATAACCAGCATGGTGTAAATGTTAATAGTTTTCATCATTAATTGTTCATTTGTAATCAAAACTGATAAAAATGCTTGCTCTTAGAAGCAATTTTACTTTCTAAGGAAACAGTAAAGGAATACTTTTTATCCTGGCATCTAAATGTTACTGCCTTCTCAAACTGGTATTAGGAAAATGGTGATTTTTTTTTTTCATTAGTACACAAGTTTTTTCAAAGATCAGTGACCCTGTTTTGCCATACGATTACATCTGAATTTCAGCTTTTCTTCAGAAAGTAAATTTTTAGCCTCGGGATACAAGAGACAAGACTAAGAACTTAAACCTCGAGATCTTGGAAGATAAATAAAAAGCCACTCAAAATTATTACTTTCATCTTTTCCCACGAGTCTGGCTCATGTATGGAGATTGGTACTATTGAGGCAACTTGAAGAACAAAAGCAAGAAAGATAACATCCAGTCTAGATTCTGCAACAATAAAACTGTACAATTGCACTCAGTAACAACTGCATTTAATTCCTATTCCAAAAAACCTGAAAACTCTGCATTTATTCAGATGATCGTAAGAAGAATGCAAAGAATCTTCACCCTTTCATGGCAGCATAGGACAGGTTAGGATAATAGAAATGCATCTGCAATAACTACAATTTGAAATACAAGCAAACAATTAAAAAAATATGTTTTCTCTTTTCACAGATTTGGACTACTGCATTTAAGTTCACATTACAAGTGTATGGTGTTGTTTTGGAATCTTTAATCTGACAGCACAAGGGAAGCTGAATAAGAGGAGCACTCTGAGTAGAAGGCTATCATGATAAAGAAAGCTGAATTACACATATTTTCTATGAAACCACACTGAATAAGAGTAAGAGGTGCATTTGACAGAGCATAAGTGCAAAAACAAGTGTCCTAAGTCAAACATCAGCATACACACATGCTAGTGTGAGCTAAGGACAGATGCGCATGCAGAGCTGATATGGGTCTGAAGGAATACACATAATAAACCTTATATGAGAAAAGTTTTATTAAAGATTTTTTGGTTACAGCTCATTAACCCTGAAGTATGAAATATCACTTAGGGAAATTGCTAATCTATGGTATCTGACATGGTGAAAGAATAAAAGAGGAACTCACTGTGACTCACACAGCTTTGAACTTTCCTTTCTAAATACCACTCAGCTTTCTGCACGATAGCAAGTAACCCATGAGGTGAAGTTTAGCCCCCAGGATAATGGAGTGAGGATAGGGTTTCTGCCTTCTCAGCTAACAGGGCTACAAAAAAAAGTCACTGCGTGTAATTATTTGTTTCAGTCAGGTCTTTCTGATCGGCACAGCTCTCTTACTTGGATGTACAAGGTTTAGTTGGAATAGAGTTAATGTTCTTCACAGTAGCCTGTATGGTGCCATGTTATGGATTTCTGAGCAAAACAGTGTTAAAGCACATATTTTAGCTGTTGATGAACAGTGCAAAAACCAACCACTATCAATACAAAAATAATCCCAACAAAACAATCAACCAACCACCCAACCAATCACAAACAACCAAACATTGTATGTCTCTTCTGCCGCAGCATGTTCACAAATGGCAACTTCCTTGAGATGTAAGCTGATGTGTATGTTTCTAAGATACTAAAAAAAAAAAAATAAAAAAAATCACAGTTTCTTCTGTACAACAATGGATGTACTTCTGGCTCAGGACAATTTTGTCAGTACTGCACAACTCAGGAAATTCTACTTCATACTAGAATCACTATAGATGAAAGCTATTAGAGTGCCATTCCTCTTTATTACAAAAAATAGGTTTCAACAGAGAGTCATTTACAGTATGCCTTAGCTACAATTGAGAAGAAAACAACAGCTTACTCTGGTTTGAGGCAGAGGGTGTGATAAAAATGAATCTGGTAAATGAAACACACAGTAGCAGAAAAATAAGTAGTTCTTTAAAATATGGAAAAAAAAAAATATTTCTAACAGAAAAGGCTCATGTGATCAACATAACCCTCCCTGAAAGTAATGCCTCCTATTTATTTCCCTGGAAACTAAACAGGTACATAGAGCACAATAACACAGAATCACAGAATCATAGCACTGTAGGGATTGGAAGGGACCTCTATAGATCACTGAGCCCAACCCTGATGCAAAGCAGGGCCCCTGCAGTAGGCTGCACAGGTTGGCATCCAGGTGGGTCTTCAATAACTCCAGGGAAGGAGACTCTACAACCTCCCTGGGCAGCCTGTTTCAGTGCTCCATCACCCATTACTGTGAAGAAGTTCCTTTGCATATTGGTGCAGAACTTCCTATGCTCAAGCTTATGGCCGTTTCCCCTGGTCCTGTCCCCACAGAACAGAGGTTGGCCATGTTCCTTAGTCTTTTGCACTTACAATATTTATAAAAATTAATAAGATCACCTCTCAGTCTTCTTTTCTTAAGGCTGAACAGACTTTCCCTGACTTTTTTTTGTACCAGGGATTCCAGAACTGGATTCAGTACTCCAGGTGAGGCCTCACCAGGGCAGAGAAGATGGGATCACCTCCCTTGACCTGCTGGCCATGTTCCTTTTAATGCACCCCAGGATGCCATTGGCCTTCATGGCTACCAGGGCACACTGCTCACTCATGGCCAATCTGTTGTATACCAGGACCCCCAGGTCCTTCTCCATAGTGCAACTCTCCAATAGGTCATTTCCCAACCTGTATGGATACTTGGGTTACTCCTTCTCAGGTGCAAGACTCCAGACTTGCTTTTGTTAAACATCATCTGTTTATTGCTGCTATCACACTATTTGATATAGCAAATTCTCAGATGAAAACACTATTTTCCAACATAGATACCACCATTAATCAAGTCACATGAATGGACTGATTGTGACACTTTCCATTTCATGGTGTAACGCTTGTGCATGACCATCTGGAACATGGCTTGTCTTTCACATCACTGTTGCCACTTGTGTGAAATTCACCACCAACCGCCTCACTGCACTCACATCCACTGTCCTATCTCCATCTGAATAAACATTCAGATAGGCACCATTTTTTTCCAAATGAAAAAATTCAGTGACACATCTTTGCTTCACATGCACTTCCATGTTTGATGCCATTGTACCAGAATTCTCCTCTGCTACCATCTGTCACATGGCAATGAGTAACAGAATATTGATGGGAAGGTTCAACCTCTGCTGTCTTATAATAACACTCACCTCTGATGTTGTAATCCAATGTAATGAAATAGGAGGCATTACTTTCAGAGTATTCCTCATACAATCACCTCACAAACCTTTATTTTCAGAATGCTCTTATTAGCTCTCTTTTTTCAAGCTTTCTCTTAAGTTCAGAGTTGCACTCCCAGGGTCCTTACAGATTGTCTCCTATTTCACTTTGTTAGCTATCCCAGCCCAGTAAATAAATCTGTGCTATATAGCCCCATCTCCCTCCATTGCCACCCCTACTCAGCAGAAGTTTTTCCCTGCCTCCTGGTTGGAAACAGTTCCTTAATTAATAGCTTTTTTTTTTTCCCCATTTGAAAAGGAAGGAGGGATTTCTAGCATTCAAAGCTCTCTTTATACAAGATTTTTTGTCTAGGCTTCTAAAAAGCGTCTATGAACATAGCTTTCTTGAAGTCGTGAGCTCTTATAACCTTAGTTGTGGCGCTGGGTTTTTATGAGTTTGCTCCCGTCATTTTCAGAGGTCTCAATGTAATCCTAGACAATTCTTCAGAATTCAAGGCAGTCATCATGCACAAAACCACATACACAGGTGGAATATACTCCTCTCATTCACTGGAATAATTTCTTCAACTAACAAAAGTAATAAAAACATTCTTTTCTGTGAGATTGAATCAGTTAAAGCTTTTCTCTCTCAAATCCTGTATAACATGAATTGATAGCTTTTTACTTTTTTGTGATGCATTTCATCTCTTGCTCAGTGTGGATTTTTAGATATCAGGTCTTCACAAAATCTGATGACAGTTCAGACATAGAAGAAGTCAAAGCCTTCTGTCCTTGCAGCACAACAGATCTCTGCTACTATCATTCTGGGTAGACATTTTCCCAAGATAGCTTTTTGCTCTGTGATATACTGATGTGCCTGTGTCTATTTACGGGCTACTATTTGTAAGCTATCCACTTCTCATGATGACATGAAACATAATTTGTTATTATTATCACTTTTTTTTAATACTTTTTTTTTTTTTTTAGAAAAGATGAGCTATTTTAAGTGTCTTTGTTTTAAACTTATCTTGCTAAAACGCATCACAATGTTTGATAAATATAGTTAGTTCTCATACATTCATTCAACATTTTTATAGAATATTTGGAGAAGGAGGTACATTGGAATTTAGATTTTTTTGTGGGGGGGGGAAAGGGGGGGGAGGCACCTATGGAAGTGGTGTTTGGCTATTATAGTATTCTCCAAATTGCTAAATATTTCCCAGAGTTGTGGCTTCTTTTTTATAACTCATTTATGTTTGGTTGATATGAATGTATAACTCAGAAATGTAATCTTGTACATTGTAATACCCCTGAACCTATAGATGCTGATTCTTAAATAAGGGTTTCTACAGATATATGAAAAAGGGGAGTTCATCATATTGTCTAATTTGGCTTTTTTAATCAAAAATTCAGTGTGATTTGACAAAGATATTAATATCGTAATATCACTCATTCTAGAAAAAGAAATAAACTATCTAACCGTTGATCAGTTGAATGTATTAATTTCTCCTTATAATTCTTTCCTGCTCTTGCCTTTAAGGGTTTCTATTCTGTCTTTTTTTATTATTATTATTTATTAAAATGTGGCTTTTCCTATTCTGACAAGCTCAGTGTTTCTGGAAGAAAAATTCTGTCTCTCTGCCCCTGCTGTTCATTTGTGACTTAACAAGGATAAGTTATGCTATAAAAAAAAGTCAAGACATCAAAATGAGCAATTCATTTGTTGTAGACAAGCAGGAAATGGACTGCTTTATGCACTTGTATAGATAGATATTGCTATATCTAATAATATTATAGCTGAGACTATATATATGTCTATAGTATGTATGTATACTGTTCTCATGGTAGAAAGCATAAATAATTTGGGGTCCTTTCCCCTTAATTGCAAATTGCAGAACTATGTCAGAGGACTTACAAAGACTTTACTATTTACAAATTTCTGCTCAAATGAAAAACTTCATCCTGATTGGTTAAAATTTGGTTAAAAATGCACCATGCTCTTCATATGACTTAAAAGGAGTTTATTTACGGTACCTTACTCATGGAACAATGCCTTGAATTTCATTCTCCCAGAAAAAATAAATGTGCCCTTGCCTTCCCCGTCTACCTCCTCTCCTGCTTCTCCACATTAGGCTTCTCACCCTGATTACACAATGTATAATCAATGGATATCAAGACATCACAATCACAAAATAAACAAGAGAGTTAGGTGAAGTGGACTAAGATAACAAGAAAGAATAAATGGAAGGCTTACCCTTATGCTGGGCTCACCACAAAACACCAGAAGGAGGGATTTCCAGATGAGATCCTTCTCCACTGCTAGCCCGCTCTTAAATAGGTCTAGGAGGGGTGCAGCCAGGCTCCACCCCTTCCGGCAGCACAGGAGAATTGCCTTCACCTGTGCCCCTGTGGCTGACTCATGGCTCGTCTCAGGTGATCCATCAGAGGTTCAGGCCGTGACTCAGTAGTTCCCATACACACAAGATGTTCTAAAACTTTTTTGTTTAAGTCCTGGTTTTCTCTGGTCTTGCTTCTTATGCAGGGTCTAATTTATTTCTAATCTCACTATGAAAGTCTAGCGAGTTTTTGGTTAGGAATAGCTGTAACCATCACTGTGTGTGTGTGTGGCTGGGGAAATGTGTGTCTGATGGGTTTGCATTTCTTTTATTTTTTATTTTTCTTTCTTAATGAGAAAAGTGAAGTAGTGTAGATCTCCTTGTGCTATGGAACAGTGAAAGCTCTACTGTATTTTTCAAAAAAAAAAAAAAAAAAAAAGGCTTACCAGTACTAATTTTTTCTGCTCTAAAATTACCTAGTGTCTCATTTTTTTGCTATTGTCCAGAGAAAAATGTGACCTTCCCATTCACATTTTCATGCTTGAGACTACACAATACTTACTCTTATCTGTTTATATTTAAGAGATTCTGACTTGTTTCAAACATACATCTTCGAGTTCTGCAATTTCTTGACATGTAATTTGTCATGAGCCTGCGTGATGTTCTGGAAGAAATATGAGGACTGAAATGTATAGGCTGTATCAGAATTTTTGCTCCATGCTCTCTTTTGTAGAAAGCGCATTACAGTTGCACAGAAAACTTGCTTTTGGCCATATGTCCACTCCCACAAATGCACAAATAGAACAAGGATATTCCTTTCTGTATCTCGGTGCCACCATAGTGATGTCATGAAGAACTTTCTGCCAGTTCTGCACATTTTGTCTCATAAATTTTTGGTTTTTGTGAATGCATGGTTTCTACCATCTGAAGGGACGTAAGATTCACTCACTCTTCTCTTCTTTTTAGTTCTTTCTTATTAAATCAACTATTTCATTATCTCATTTGACACCAAGCGTTTCTTATTGAGATTTGGGAACTCTGCACCATTCCTCTTTCTCTCTCTCATTCCTTCTCTCCTACCCCACCCTCAGAGCATAACTAAAGTTTATTGGGAAAGAAGCTAGCTTTTTTTTTTCCATTCTCCATACCAGAGTGAGAAATCTACAGCTAGCATTCAAAGCTGCCTGAAGTTAATTTGCCTTCAAAATATTATTCTGAAAGACTTCAGCCTGGACATAGCTGTGTAAAAACAGTTGCACGTATACATGTGAGCAATTATTCTGAATTCCTTCTATCTTAATCCAATGGTTCAGATATTTTACTTTTACTTCAGCAATTTCTGTGCAATATTTTAAAGATAATTTTCTTGATTGTCAACAAAGAAGCATGGATTTTTTGGCTGCATACAAGTTGTACATATTCTAACATTATGCTAATTAAGTTTTACAGGCTGGTCATCTAATAGTCTTGAATTCCATGACAACTTAAGTCCTCAAAAGGCTTTACAAAACCTAGATGAGTATTAAATGGTCCTCTTTCATAACGTTTTTCCAAGTAATTTAAAAACTGATTTACATCAAAACAATATCACTGCATCTCAGGGGATCAACAATTGATACGATATTCAGGAAGATTTATGATAATGTCCTCAGTCCAATATGTCTCAATTAGGCAGCTAAAAATCATCAGTCACTTGGAACATCTGAATTTAAGTGATTTCATTAAGCCTAGTATAAAACAAGTTTGCCAAATTAATATATATCTTTATGTTAACATTGAATGTTTTAGAAATAATATTTTCAGAAATAGATGATTATACTTAATTAAAATAATCTCATGGTTCACTCATTTTGATGACCATTAAATCATTCCAGTCCTGAATTTAATTTCAAACCTGCAATTATTATTAAATGGTCTTGAAGTGTATAATCCAATACCTATGGGATGGTAATGTTACTAACCTCTCGGAGCTAAATTGAAAACAAATAGGCTTTTGCACTTGTTGCCAGTGAGAACAGTACATCCCCAGGATAGCTAAAAAGCAGAGCAGTTTCAAAAGGCTGCTATTACTATTTTTGTTAAAACATTTCTGAAATTCACAATGAGCTTCTACAAAAAAAATCTGTGTTATTCTGCTACCATGTTTCCCTATCAGAATGTATTAAAAACATACTTGCATTCATCCAAAGATCTTAAGCATTTTAAAGGAAATGGGGGGCTTACAGCATGCAACACGAGGCGGATAGATCAGTTCTCAAGAGACTGTGCATATCCATGTTAACAAGTACCAGTGTCTTATTTTAATTCTATTTCATCAGAAGCTATCTTGCAGCTATGCTATCAATCATGCATTTTCAAATAAAACACTGCTGCTTATTGTCAATTGTTAAGTAGTATTTAATCTCTGTAACTGTAAGGAATAAATAATTGTTAAGAAATTCTAGTCCTAAAAAGTTGCTAAGTTTATGACTGAAGATCACCACTACTAAATTTTCATCCATGCTTCTGTTTTGAGCTTTCTTGTTCAGTGATCACAATACATGCATTTGGCATATCTATATCTTTTCAACTTCACATCACTTCAAAGTATCTGTGATCACAGCTGTATATGAAGAAAAATTAACTACCTGGTACCTATCAGCCTATTGATTAATACTTATAACCATCTGATATTATCATCACTCAGGTAGGATTCCCTATCAGAGTTAAGCAAGCCCTTGTTATTCTGATATAGGCTCAATCTCTGAATGCTCACTGCAGCCCACATCACATTTTAGGCAGGAAGATGTCCAGCTCCTGTGATGGTAGCTCCTGTGATTGCCCTTTCTTCCATACTAAGAAATTAAATTCTTTAGTAGAAATTTACTCTTGCTACTGTTATAGATCAGGGTTGTTTGCTACATTACTTGTTTCTGCAAGCAAAAAAGTAAGGAAAAGATGCAGCAAAGAGTCTGAACTAGGCAAGAAGAGAGCATAAATCTATCCTGTTCTTCTCAGAGTAGCTAACCAGGCACATAAACAGATAGGGAGAGATAACATACTGCCAAAATGCTTTCATTTATTCCATCCTCATCTTTCTTCCTGAGACCAGAAAAACCGTGGATACCCCACCCTTGGAGGAGTTCAAGACCAGGTTGGATGGGGCTCTGGCGAGTGGCAGTCCTACCCACAGATGGGTGTTGGAGCTGGGTGGGCTTTGAAGTCCTTTCCAACCCAAGCTGTTCCATCTTTCTACAATTGTTTAGACTTACATTTGAAATAGTACTGTTTAATATAATTAAATTCCCTAAATGTAATTTTTTTTCCTCTCAATCCTGAATCATTATAAAATATCTGAGATCTCAACACTTTCCTGTAATTACAAAGATTTCAGGCATCATAACATCGTAAGATTTACTGTTTCTGATTCTGACCCAATATGTAGCCTAGATTTTCTTAATTTCACTTGCTTTTTTCAATTTAATGTAACAGTAACATCCTGAAATAATCTCAAGTCTTCATCTTACTCTGGATTGTAGATAATCTTATGATACTTTATTAGAAGGTATGGTATTTTAATTTTTATGAAAATCATTTTTCTTTCATAGTTTGCCTTAAAATTATTCCCTAATACATTTTCTCTCCAGCAACATAACAGAGTTGGCTGAGATTTAAAACTTATCTCTCTTATTATTGTCTTAACATTTTTTCTTGTTTTTATTACAGCTTTCTAGTGGGGTTTGAGCATTACTGAAGAATTATAAATCTCTAGGAAAGTTATGACTGAGAAAAACATTTTGAAACAAATTTGACAGACTGCAGTTTGCTGTTTAACTTTGTAACTACTGATGAGAAAAACAACCCAATTTCTGCTGTAAGCAGATAAGAGACACTCTTATCTGCCTCATCACTTTCAGACAACAAACAGAACCCAAGGGATGCAGAGCTTAAGTAGGACTCATATTAGAACTGTTTTAAGTGCTTGTGAAACTGCTATCAATGTTTTAGCTATACTGATTATTTTGCTTTCACAGCTGAGAACTCTGAAGGGTAGGGTTTGAAACTTGTATAGGCTAATTAATTAATTTGTATTTTCCAGATACAAGTAAAACTATCTTTGCTAGTAAACAGAAACAGGCTATTATGAAAATGAATTGTCCAGATGATCCTCACTTTTCTTGAGGACTACTTCACTAGCTGTCCAAGCACTGAGCCTACCCAATACAAACATTAACTTGTATAAACTGTTATATTCTGTCAAACCATCAAAGATTTGTTTTTAGCTCTCATTTCCACTTGTTCCAAGTTTTTGGAGGATAAAACACTTCTTTGCTGTGGATGTCTTTGCATGTGCTGCCCATTGCTAGCCAATTGTGTAAGACATAGGTAATGAAAGACTCACCTCTCCCTCTTCTGTGATTTTGCCATTCTACAACAAAAATGACTGGAATCTAACCTGGAGAAACGTGCAGAACTCCTCAACTCTATTATCTGGTCTCATGCTTGAAGATATCTCCCAAAGTCTTCCTTAACATCATTAATGTTAAGTATCAAAAATACAAACACAGCTAACTATAAACCAGATTTGCATGACTTATGTGCTAACACAGGAAAATCTGCTCTGTCACACTGACAAAGTGTGTTATTTATTATTGTTATATTGTTAGTATATTGTTTTCACAACATTTCTTTACGGTTTATTTTGGAAATATCTCTTTATAACATTACCTAATGAGGTCACATCATTTTATTATTCTATGCGTTTCCAGTTTAACAAAATATTTTTCCCTTATACCTTAGGGATACGTAACCATATTTAATCAGTCTTGTCCTGGTCTGTGTTATTAGACTGAAGAATTCATCAGCTTATATTTCACAAGGTTGCCTTGAAAATACTAACTGAACATTTACTTAATTTTTCCGTCTTTTTTTTTTTACAATTCAATTAATCATGAGAAAGCTATTTCTTACTAAACGAAATAGTTTATTTTTTCACTATTTAAAACTGTCAAATGTACCTTTTTTTTTTGTTATAGATTATGTAGACTTAAAAAAACTGAATTACTTGTTAACTTGGTTCCAGTCTGCCAAGACAATTCATTAATATTAGTAATATAATAAAGGTGGATTCCTAATTCCGTATAATAGTTGTTCTGAAGCGTTTAATCAAGATTTGTCTCACAATATTATAGCTTTCTACTGATGCAGATTTGTTATCTTTGTTAATTCTGCAAATCTGTTGCAACAGACTCCTTTTTCCTTGCCTTATGCATATCTTCAGTTCTATGGAGAAAGAATGTGTCAACAATCAATTTAAAACTGATTGTGGAATGAGAAGATTTTCCCTGTAGAAATGAAGAATACCTCATTTGGAAAGCTGCATACTCTTAAGAAAATCTACACTTTGTGAACACTGGAGGAAGAATGGCTTTCTGCAAGTTTGTTGAGATTGAATCACAGCCTATATAAAGCACACTGGTTATGAATTATTAATGTAATAAGCCAGAAGGCTTGAGAATAAAAGCTCTCTGCTCCCCCTCTTGAAGGAAAAAGGTAACGTGGGAAGGCCTCATTTACATAAATTATTATTAGATTCCAAGTGCATTTTTTCACTTTTTTTCACTTTTTTTTTTTTTTTTTATTAAAAGCCCATGTTCTGAGCTTTGTAGTACCCTGTGATGCCTGTGAGCTTGCAGATGAGGGGAAAGGATTGGGAAAGACATAGCCTAGCAAAAGCAGTTGCCCTGAGCAAACTTCTAGTTAGAGGCATCAAAGGCAATAAGACTGACTTCCCTGCTGGGGTGTTCCACAAAGGAGTCTTTGCTGGAAAAGATTAGTGGCAGCAACTTTGAATAGAAATTGGTGGTATAGATTTGTCTAAACCTGTGGAAACCAGGGAGAAAGAGCAAACCCTGCCCTGAGAAGATCTCATATTGACTAAATGAATTTGAGAAAAAGGATTTTAAAAGAAATTCGTAAGAATCTCAAGAATGAGATCTTTCAGAAAGCCAAACAATTAGTAATTGGAGCACTGTAGAGTATCAACCATGTATCTGTCAAATTATTTTAATTATATATTCATTCAAATAGAAATATAACTCTTTACTCCCACTTAACATATTATTTCTGCTACTCACTCCCAAGAATTCATGAAAGAAATCAAACAGTGAGGGAAAGTCTTATAAGACCACTACTATGACTGACCAGTCATCAAGGTGGGTTTTATTAAATTCAAACTCTAATTTTTGTTGTAGGTGACTGCGGGACAAATTTTCAGTTATTTCTCAATGTGCTAGAGTCATTGGTGACTTCTGCCTGTTAAATTTTTCCTCTCTGCAAAGACATTTCTGAGTGCTCCCAAAACTGTGCTCTATGCTGATTTTATTTTTCTTGGTTTCAGAAAAGGCAGATGTTCATTTCATAAATAAATTTCCATTCTTTCCTAATGCTCCAATTCAATCATGGCATTGTCAGCTCTTTAGCAAAAAATAGTCTATAGGTTGTTTTTTTGTTTTTTGTGTTTTTTTTTAGCTAATATTACTGTGCATGGAGAAGATGTATTTTAAAAGTATCCATTTTTTTTCCAGCAGTTGTTTCTATTTCCAATAAGTAAATCTGAGTATTTGTAGAAATCATTACACTTCCCTACAGTTTCTGCAAATGTTAAAGCAGCATTATTTAATTATGTAAAGCAACAGGAAAGCTTTTGTGTCTTGATACTCATAATAGCATAAGTCAATATCCATGCTAATACTAATTGAAAAATTAATACCTGTTTATTTTTGTTGTCAGAAATAACAAATATAAAAGACTAAGTGTAAAGACACAACCCAGTTTCCCCATTTGTAAGATTATTTTCAGTATTTCTTTATACTGACACCAGTCATGGGTCAAAATCCACTGTGCTAGGTAATCTGCATTTAAATATGAAGGAGTAGGCTAAAAGCTTACCTTTGGTCTCCTCTCATCTCTGGAAGAAAGAACAGTGGGCTCCTCTTCACACGTAGACCACCACTCGTACTTCAGTTTACCTCTCTTCCTCAAGAGCTGCTCAAGTAGCTCTTAGGATACGCATCTCAATTGGCATTAAAATCCATAGACTGCATCAAAGATACCTCCTAGAGGCTTAAGGTTTTGTACTTTCTATTAATTATATTTCAAACGCATACATTCATATCATTCAGACTCTTGCCCAATTTGGATTTAATTAAAGGGATTATAAATACATGCATAAATCTGAGAACACCAAGGGAGCATTGCAGATAGAATTTAGGCTCTTGGAGTCTCAGTTAACTAAACTCTAACTCATTAAATTTACTTTTAGCTATGTAAATTATAGAGAAGTAGTAAATTATTAACGCACATATCCACAGACCTCTCCATACTGATTTTAAACACAAGTGTGTTGTGTTTAATCACCAAATTGGAAAACATAAATTAGGGATTGGTGACTCTCCTCTAGAGAGCTGAGGGCTTGCCTTCCTATTACCCTGATGGAATTTCACAGGTTGGTGTGATGTTCTTGGTTTTCATTATTAAAGGAGACTCAAGGTCAAGGAGTGAGGTTAAAGTTACACCTTAAAAGACAGTGACAAATAGTGGAATCTTGATTTTTATTGTGGATTTTAATCTTTATAATTTCATATTTTTTGTAGGAGAATTATTATTGGCTATTTAAAAAAACAAAACCATAACTGAGAATAAGGCAAGCTTATTTTATATTCCTGCAATCTTGTGGTTACAACAATTGCATTTTCTGCAAAAGAAAAAAAAAACAAACACATTAAATATATCAGAATGCATACATATGTCCTTCTTCTCTTTTCTTTCTTCAATTCTTCTTGTACATGTGTAATGCCAAAATTGTTCAGCATCTTGTTTATTTTCATCTGTAGCATTATAGATATGCATTTATTACCTCTTGTAATAACAATAAATACATACATGCCTCATTTCTGTGCTTGGAAAGATCATGGAGCAGGTCCTCCTAGAAGCTTCGTTAAGGCACATACAAGGCAAAGAGGTGATTCAAGACAGCCAGCATGGCTTCAACAAGGGCGGGTCTTGCCTGTCCAGTCTGGTGACATTCTATGATGGAGTGATGGCTTTAGTGCATGGGGGAAGGACAGTGGCTGTTATCTACCTGGACTTCTGCAAAGCCTTTGACATGGTCCCTCACCGCATTGTTCTCTCTAAATTGGAGATGTGTGGATTTAATGGATGGACTGCTCGACGGATTAGGAATTGGCTGGCTGGATGTAGTCAAAGGGTTGTAATCAATGGTTCTGTATCAGAGTGGAGGCCAGTCATGATGTCCCTCAGGGGGGGACAAGTTTTGGGACTGGTGCTCTTCAACATCTTCATCAATGACATAGACGATGGCATTGAGTGCACCCCCAGCAAGTTTGCAGACAAGACCAACCTGAGTGGTGCAGTGATACACTGGAATGGAGAAAAGCCATCCAGAGGGACCTGGACAGGCTAGAGAAGTGGGCCCATGAAAACCTAATGAGGTTCAACAAAGCCAAGTTTAGGGTGCTGCACTTGTGTTGGGGCAATCCCAGTTGTTTATACAAAATGGGGGAAGAACCCCTTCAGAGCAGCGCTGAGGAGAAGGACTTGGGGGTCCTGATAGATAAGCTGGACAGGAGCCAGCAGTGTGTGCTGGCAGCCCTGAAGGCCAACTGTGTTCTGGGCTGCATTAAAAAGGGGTGGCCAGCAAGGAGAGGGAGGTGATTGTCCCCCTCTACTCAGCTCTTGTGAACCCTTGGAACGGGTCCAGAGGAGGGCCACTAAGATGATCAGAGGGCTGGAGCACCTCTCCTATGAGGAAGGGTTGAGGTAAGTGGGCTTGTTTAGCTTGGAGAAGAGAAGGCTCTGGAGAGACCTCATTGTGGCTTTCCAGTACTTGAAGGGAGCTCATAAACAGGAGGGGGAACAGCTGTTTATGAGGCTGGATAGTGATAGGACAAGGGGGAATGGTTTTAAACTAAGACAGGGGAGGTTTAGGTTAGATATTAGGTGGAAGATTTGCACAGAGAGGATGGTGACGCACTAGAACAGGTTACCCAAGGAGGTTCTGGATGCCCCATCCCTGGAGGCATTCAAAGCCAGGCTGGATGTTGCTCTGGGCAGCCTGGTCTGGTGGTTGGCGACCCTGCACACAGTAGGGGAGTTGAAACTAGATGATCATTGTGGTCCTTTTCAACCCAGGCCATTTTATGATATATTTCTTATTTATTTAACAGAAAATGTATTCAGAGAACTTGGGGGATGGGGGGGGGGAAGGGGAAATCAGCATTTTAAAGCTCGCAAATAAAAGAACATAACAACTGACCAAGTAACAGCTGCTTGTGATAGATAATACATACTAAATGACATTAAGAATGAGGCACACAGTGGGTGTGGTGGGATCTGTGAGATTTTCTTCATTTAAGAACCAATAGTGAGGTGCTGTGTGCCTCTGGAAAGGCCTCCTTTGCTTTGTTTCCCACCCAGCCTTTCTGTATAATACATATACTCCTGCTGGAAAACCCCTTTGCACATGATGGCAGAGCCTTTGGTATTAGTGTCTGATCTCTAAGAACTGGAAACCACCACTTTTGTTCCTATAGTTTTAGAATTGTTTACTGTTTTATTTTTTTTTCCACAGTTATTGCACTGAAGTTGAAAAAAAAAAAAAATTAAAAATACATTTAAAAAAAAAAAAAAAAAAATATCTCCAGGGCAGTAGAAATTGCTGTTGATAATGGCTAAGTGATATTACTTTCCTGTGGAAGATTACTTATAATATAAACTGGATGTTACAGAACACAATGTGTTTAAGGAAAATGTCTTTCAGAAAAGGCTGAAATACAATATTCCTAAGAGCATTCAGTTTACAGTTATGGTTGGACAAAAGAGGACTAACCACAGACTAAAATTGACTAATTCTTTCTGTCTGAATCCCTTTGTCATCCTGGATAAGCATGTAACAGTTTATGTGGTAAGTGTGCTACATGGTGCCATGAGTCATTAATCAGTTTGTGACTGCAGCAGAGCTGCCTTTCAGAATTATATCCTATTTCCAAACTAGGTCTGTGATAACAGTACACAGGAATAACACTGAAGGAATAAAAACTGCAACATGTCTGTGTTGAATTGCTGAAATCCAGGCAGTGGACATGCAGGCAATCTGTATTTCACGGCATCTTGTGACTTCAGCACACTTCAGGGCACAAAATGTACCACCACATTGCTGATGCTTCCAGCAAACACTTTATGGCTTGGTTTTCTCTGCAGAAGGAGGGTGATTCAGCAGCTTGCAGGCATTCTGCAGAAACTAAGGTCTGGAGGCTTCAGATGCAATTCAGTTAAACTTTCTACCTATAGAATAACCACATCTGTTGTCTGTCTTGTGCTGGGGGCCCCAGGCCTGGACACAGTACCCCAGATGGGGCCTCACAAGAGCTGATAGAGGGGGACAATCACTTCCCTCTCATCCCTCTTTTAATGCAGCCCAGAACATAGTTGGCCTTCCGCACTGCAAGCACACACTGCTGGCTCCTGTCCAGCTTCTCATCTACCAGGACCCCCAAGTCCTTCTCTGCAGTGCTCCTCTCAAGGGGTTCTTCCCCCAGTTTGTATAAATACCTGGGATTGTCCTGGCCCAAGTGCAACACCTTGCACTTGGCCTTGTTGAACATCATTAGGTTCTAATAGTCATATCTCTTCAGTCTGTCGAGGTACCTCTTGATGGCTTCCCTTCCCTCTAATATATCAACTGCACTACTCAGGTTAGTGTTGTCTGCAAACAGGTATCAACTGGAAGACCCTGCCAGAAAAAAAAAAAAACAACACTTGAATTCTCCTGTCTTTTACTTGGGATGAAGCCGCAGAGGAGATGCTTGACCAAAGTTTGCGAAGGTCTCTAAGAGCAGACTTTACTGAAAAGCAATATGATAAATTAACTCCACATTATTCAGAACTCACCCTTGGATGCACTTGTCCAATTTCATCTTAGTTCTAAAGGCTAAATGTCACTTATATTTTATTTATTGAGATGAAAAATTTACATTTTAGACCAAAGTAGCCAAGATTTAAATGCTTCAGCACTGAGGCTGCATAAACTCCAGGAAGTTGCTATTCATTACAGTTATTAGAAAACTCTCCCACTCTAATTCACTATGCTTCTGCTAAGACTGTATTTTTTGTCACCATTGATTGTGAGAGAACATAGCATAAAAGCAAATGTCAGCTTTTTGTGACTCAGAACTCACTAATATTTCCGAAGTCCTTCATATATCATTAAATTAAAATAGAAATTGTATCTTTTGTGATATTGCCTTAGAAGGAAAATTAAATTAGAAATACATCTGGCTTTAGTTATTGGTCAGTGAAAGTACATAGATTTCCAAAACAATGCTTCCTATTTATTTTCATGCAAACATTGCCACTGTGCTGCATAGTCTTCAAAATGCTTACATCTGTTGCATGGCAAAAAATTTAATAGAATGTCAGTAGGAAGGTTCAACCTCTACTGTCATACCACCAACATCCATCTCTAACATCATGGGCCAAGATGATAATATAGAAGGCATTACTTTTGGAACAACCTTTTATTAAACTTTCACAGTATTCACAGAAGACACAGAAAGGCAGAAACTAATTCAGTTTCACCTTCTGGGAATCCTTCTCTTTTTATCACTTTGTTCCATGAAATTTAAGGAAAAATGTATAATGGAGATTTTCTTAACCTCATTTTACGTACTTACTCTTTATGATGTCTAAATTTCAGTTATGTCCCAAATTTTATATAATGAAATTAATTCAGCACAGAATAATATTGATGATTAGAAACTGTGTTTAGGTTTGGATCAGAGACATGAACTGGACAGGTTCAGCAAGTTCCCGTGCTTGAATAAAGCTCAGTTCAGATTCCTCACCCATTTGCACTATCAAAAAATTTAGCTCCTGGGTTCACTGCCCTGCTCTATACCCTTGACCTTCTACACTCCATATAGGTTCACTGCTAGCTTCTCTTTTGATAGTGAACAAATTGTTCCCCCTATAATGGAATTTGAGAGTTTTTCTGGGAGCAGTTAACAAGTTGTGTGAGCAGCATAGCTTTTAAATGGGAAAGTAAAAGAAAAACAAAATTCTAAATAATCTTCTAATGCCAGGAATAATCCCACATGTGGTTTTATGTCATGTTTGTAGGTATGCAATTCCTTTCATCATAGCATAGAATGGCTTAGGTTGAAAAGGACCTCAAAGATCATCTAGTTTCAATCCCCCTGCCATGGGCAGGGTAGCCAAACACTAGACCAGGCTGCCTAGAGCAACATCCAGCCAGGATTTCCCTAGTAAGCTATTAATAAAGAACTGTTCATCAAGACTGTGGTATGGTCTTCATGGTATTTCAGTAGTTTTGAATTGCAAAGATACAAACTAAAGTAATTTAGGATATAAAGATCTTGCAGAGATCCCAGATGTCTGGGCATCCAGCATTAGAAATGCAGCTGCAATGTAGTGGAAAGGATTAACTGTGAGCAATATGGACACAATCCATTCTGTACCACTTGGCCTGAAGGTAAAAGGAGAGTGGAATGATATCAAGTATAAATACAACAACAATGCTGTTTTTCACATTTTGCAGCATAACAGGATTTTGCTCTATAATATTCACTTTTAAATCAGGAACAACATTTTTGAACTAAAAGAATCAAACAAATAAAGAAAGTTTCCAGAGGGAAGACTAATATCTTACATTCTTTTTCATTCAAGGGTACAATTAAATATGCTTGAAGCTTACCTAAAAGTTTGCTGGATTGCAGTTTCCAGATGGGGTTAATAGATTGCTAGGACACATACTTTGGTATAGAAAAAACTTTAGCTTCATAAGAGAAACAAGGTCATATGCATTTCAAAAAAGTTTTGAGCCTGTTTGAAAGAAAACCCAGAGTGAACTAGGTATCTGAGCTTTGAGAAGCAGGTAATAAATAAATAAATAAATAAATTGGTCAAAAGACAGTAAAAGCAGAAAGCACATACCTGTTGTGAAGATTAAGCAATGAATATAGATAAACAAGATATTCATCTATGAACCAAAGATGAGGTAACTTCTAAAATGCTCACTTTAAAGTGAATCAGAAACCAAAATAGTCTCCCTCTAGACTTATACTGAGAGTCAATCACTTACTACTAAGTGAGTCAAATGTCTTTCATTTTCTACACAGTACCAGAACATAATGGTCAACAGAACCAGAGAAAATGTGAGGGGGCCTGAGTGTTTACATCACAGTGCTTCTCACACTGGCCTTCAACTTCTGTGATTGACAAATTTCATGTTGATGAATTTCTCTTGCCTCTTTTTCAACAAGTTAACATGAGTTCAAGGAGTTCCAGTTCACTGAAGGAACTAACTGCAAGAGTAGGTTCAATTAGAGGAAAAAAATGAGTTGAAGAGGACTGAAGAGAATCAAGACACTTGTGAAAAACAAAGTGTCAAGTAACATGGTGATGGATATACATCATGGGAAAGGTTGTGTATTTTTATAGGAGGTAACTACTGAATTAAGGAAAAATCAACTGTGGTGTATGGCAAATACTACTAGATTCCAAACAAAAAATACATACCAGTAATTTATATTCACAAGTTTGTTTCCGTGAGTCAAATAAAGTTGAGCTACATTTATAAGGAAAAGAATATAAGATAATTGTCAGTAAGTTATCAGAAATTTTGATAAGTTTCTAATCTGCGGACCTACCTACAAAATAGGAAACAACACAGTACATCCCAGAAGATAAGCAATACAGCACACTGAAATGGGACAGAGTGATAATGGTTTCAGATAGTAGAAATCTAGGTTCAGTTCCCCACTTTACTGTGCTGTGTGAAATTCAGAAAGACTTTCTGCCAAGTTTTGTAAAAGAGTACTTCCCTATTTCTGCGATCCCTTCTGTTGCCAGCTTAAACATTTCAGCATGGACAGATAGATAGTCTGTTGTCTAAACCAACACGATGTTGTTTTGGAAGAATTTGTACTGGGCTTTTTAGCAGCAAATGATAACTCAAAAAACATCACTTGTGAATGCAACTCAACCTTGAGGCTCAGGCTGCTGATACTCCTGAGAGAAGGAAGACGTGGAAACCATTACCAGGAATGGGAATAGATGAACCTTTTCCAGAAGGAACTCCAGACTTTGACTCCATACACCAACAAAAAGCATCCTTTAAGTAGCACAACCCTTTCATAGGACAGTTCCAAGACCCAGCTTGACCTTTTTTTTGTAATGTTTAACATAATAGCAGAGACTTACCAAGGCTAAAATTTCCAGTGATTGCTTCTGTAATCATGAATGGGATATTTGTGTAGACATATATGTCTTCTTGGAGAATGAAGAAGGAAGACAGACTCATAGGAAGATTACAAAATCCAGATTAAGGCACCACAGCTCACAAATGTGGACTGCACTGTTTTCAGACAACATTTTCAAGAGGCTTCCAGCCAGACTAGTTTCCCTGGGTGGCACGAATGAGATGTGAATCATCCTCTTCTCTTTTGTAATTAACCGTAGCAAACTTCTGCACTTTTCAACATTCATCCATTACTGCTTTCACTATGACACCTTGTAATGGACGTACTAGATGGCAGGAAGCTGCTTCAGATTTCACCTCATGGAATAATATGTTCTCACTTCTGCACACAGACAAGAAAATTAACAATCGGAAATTAGATGATAGAATATGTATTTCTCATGAATCAGTGACAAAATATTTTACGACCTCCTGTGAGATAAAAGGCAAGACAATAGGGAAATTAGTAGATTTGTTAAAAAGGAGAATAGTTTTGGCAGAGCATCATTCTTTTCCATTACAGCAGCACAGAGAAAAAAAGGCTCCCTAGAAAAGAGATGGTAAGGCCATCAATATGCTCATTCAATGACTCTGATAAATATACTCCTAAGCATGGTGCTTTGATTTCAGATCTGAGCATTCTATTACACAATTAAGACAGATGCTAGTTCTGATTTTCTTAAAATTCTTTCCTTTTGCTTTCAGAGTAACATTGTTACTTTATAGAAATGGTAACGATAGTAAACCTAAAGAAAATATTGTTCTTGTGTTGAAAACACAATTTTCCAAAGGCTGGGCAGGGCATGGGAGGAAGATGACCATTAATTTACAATTGAATGCTTTTTTTATTATGCCTTTTTATTATTAAAACTTTTGTAGAAGTAGAATATTTTTATGAATGCCACAGACTTTTTTCCATTGCAATAGAGTTCCACAACTGAAGGCATTAGTTTCTTTTTGATATCTGAAAATCTAAGTAGAATATCTTATTTTTCACTCTGTCCCTTTTATTATTTTTTTTTTTAATTTTGTGTGCATGCATTTATCATTAGATAAAAATGCAAACAGAAATACATTTTCTCTTCTGGCCTTTCATTAGGTAAAGAAGTTCTGACCCTCCAGGTAAGAAAAAGAAATGGAATGAAATGACATTGACTGTGGATTGATATAGATTAACAATGGTATTGAGTTGAATTTGATTGGCCTTTAGTACATGGAAGTGGTGGTGATGATAATGATGGTGTAGTGAAGAAGATTTTTAAAAGTTAACTTTCTAAATAACATTGAACTTCTAGGGAAAAAAAAAAATTAAGATACCCTTTTCGAAAACAGCATTATAAGAAAAAAAATCTTATAAATCTCTCTTTATTCAATCAAATTTAAAACGTGAAAATACAATTATGAATACTACATTTGCCAAATATGTTAGCTGCCTTATGCTACTTAAACTGAAAAGAAAAAATCAGCTGGAGCCTTCTATTCAGTTAGCTTTCCTTATACAATGAATCTGTAATGAGTCTTAGGCTTCAAGAAGTAAATCCATTTGCTAACTAACCAGAAGATACCAATATCAGTACAACACCTGCTCTACAACAATACCTTGGACTGACCACCAAAGCTGGTCAGTGACCTGCTGCAATATGAGAAATACTACTTTACCAATTTGCAGATGGGTAATGCAAACACAGAGATGACTTTCTGAAGATCAGAAATGATTATTTGGCAGTAGATAGTATGACTATTTTATTATTTTTTTCTAACATCAATTCTTGGTCAGTGTCTATTTGAGAAAGAGTTTATACTGGAATTAGGGAACCCATTACCTCTTTTTTGATCACCTGTTATCAACAGTTTTTCTCAGCACTGGTAGTGAACGCTGGTGAATCAATACGTGGTCCAAATCCAAGCAGTCATTTTCACATAAAGAAGAATTGTAGGACAAGAAATCAGAAAAGGTAGATAATTTCTTCAGTAAGTCTGAGCACAAGCAGGTGCCCATCTCCATCTCACATTTACATCAAGGAAAAGTATCCCTTGACGTCATAAGAAATCTCCTTGAAAATTGACTAAAAGCCAACTAACTAAGGATCTTTAGAAGCAAAAGGTCTTAACAGGCACATGAGCAACAGGCACTTAAGTCTCACAAAAGTGAATATGCTTTGATAACATGGCTGGCAGCAGAATTTAGAACAGTACTAATGTGCACTGCTCACATCAGGAATTTAATAAAGTTTACTGTGATATTAGCTTTAAGCTGAAGACAGGTGATAGTAAGTATGACACATAAGTCATAACATGCTTAAAGAAAAAAAAAAATTCTCTTTGCTGCCTGGAAGGAAATTTGTTACTAGCAGTAAACAAAGGAATAGATAATGACAGAAAAGACAGAAAAGAAAAACTGAAAGGGGATGCTTCTTGCGGGGGATGATTTGTTGTAAGCATTTCCCTGAGATGAGAGCAGAGCTTGTGAAGGGGTAAGAGGAGATCTAAAAATTTAATTTTTCATTATCTGTAACTGAATTTACTGTTTCACACAGTGAAAGTCTGATACAGTCCTCTCTGGTCTCAGCCACATCTCCATTTCTCACTTGCCCTTGTACTCACACAAGCACCATTAAAAGGGATTTTAATCTATTCTAGTTAACAACATTTCCTTATGCCTGTCTTGGGCTCCCCTATGAGAGTTCCCTTAACTAAAAGTCACAGCATTCAGAGGAACCTAACACAAACATTATACAAAATAGTACTGACATCTGACTTGCTACCAATGCCTTTCTAATGCAGCAGAAATGGTTTCTGCCAGAAGGATTGCCATCTGTGACTTACCCTCTCTGCCAGGTTGCAAGTTTCATGGAATGATAGTGCCTTTCTCTAGCAGGTCTGGCTCTAACTGCTTCCTGGCTCCATCCTGGACCATGAATGATGACGCTTTGGGAAGGAAACGTGGGCATGTGTTACCATGAAAGACAGAGTAATGTGATTCAGCTGTGTTCGTGGTGAGCATCTCAAGAACTGCCATAGCATGCTCCTGACATGCAAACAGCTGCTGCAACAATCACACAAATTCAGAGGTGAAATACCAGCCCAGCTTGTGGAAACAAACCTGTGCCCAGTTTCTACCTGGGTGTTGTCCCAAGGAACAGGTAATGAGGCTGTACACAATCCTAAAAATGCATATTTGTCTCATCTCTGCTGAGCTGTGCTCTATTGCTAATTAACTGTTAAGATGGCCTCTGCCCAAATAGTATTATAAATGGAGAGTCCCATGATTATCTGCTACTCTGTAACTACTAGGGAAGAGACACACGAAACAAGAGTGCAAACATTTTTATTATGGGGAAGACAGCCTAATGAGACAGAGATGGGCACAAGGAAGGAGGCAAAGAGCTCTGCCTCACGGTGCACAAATTTCCCTAGCCACCAGAACTGAATTGAATGATTTCAGATGGCTCCTCCTGATGGAAAGAGGTCTTACTCATTTCTACCCCCAATGGCTCCACAGATAATAAAAACACCTCAGATCTTGCACTGACAGCAGTTTCACTCCATTTTTTTTAATCATGCATATAATTATGACAAGTCCAAAAGGCAAATGACTCCATAGATTTTAGATGACAAAACAAAGGAAGAGCAAAATCAGAGCAAAAGTGGAAACATTTTAAAAGAAAGAAATCTTTTAAGAGATTCAAAATAAAAATGCTGCTACCTCTACATTAAAAAAAAAAAAAAAGCACTGAAATTTACCTCCCCTCGCTGCCTTTTGATAGATAAAGTCTCTAGAACATTACAACACTCCACAGGGCAAGTATAATTTAGCTATTACTTCCTTCTTTTATTCAAATTAGAAGCCAACATTTATTTTCAGTTTTGCTATATCTTTTTAAGCTGATCTCAGACTGGAGGGAGGAAATTTCCCTTTAATTGTTTACAAAAGTACAGAAAGATGTGATTATTAGAATGTCTGCCCCATGCGTTTTTGGTTTGTAGTACAGTGAGATAAAACCAAGCACAAAACAGAAGATAGCTGAAACTTAATAATCCTTGTTCCCATTAGCAGACAATGCTCTAAGTTTAGCTCAGAATGTTTTATTTCCACACCAATTACTTCCAGGAAAAAAAAAAAAAAGTCCAGGAATACAGTAGAAAAAGGATAACTAGAATATGATCACACTTTCAAGAGTGATTTTTAAGAGAGAAACAAACTAAGAAATAGGCATCTATAGAGAGTATATGATGACCTCAGGCTTTTTTGACTTATCATCCATGAACAGCAAATTACCTCTATGGTAGCTTTAAGACTGTTTTCAACAATATGCTTTGTTCCCACAGTTAAAATGAACAAATGTTTGGTTTAAGGGGAAGGGCTGTTTTCCAAAATGTGTAAGCCAATGACTGCAGATCTCTAAGGGAGCAGTCCCCATTCAGTCATGTTAGGAGTATGTAATACTTAACAACACTGCAGCTCTCAAAATAGGTCTACCCCACAATAAAAGGGAGACTGACAATCATGTACTCAAACTTACTGTAAATTAACCATTGCAGTACAAAGATCCTTGGACACTTACATTTACATAGCTTCTCAGAAGCAGATTTAGCAGTCTGCGCCAAGCACTACTGTTTATAACTATAGCACAATCAGTACCTGAGATACCTATAATGCTAACTCAGTTGGATGAATATAGGTTATATTCAAAAGACAGAACAAACATCCTCCACAAGAAGTCTGAGATGAGGTACGCAAGAAGAAAAGCATCGTCCATTCAGAGATACTGAGAAAAAAAAAGAAAGGGTGTAGTCAGCCCTATAGCTGTGTCACTTTCCAGCAGATTCACATGCGTAAGACTGTTTACTGAGTTCTCAGCCTTTCATATATAAACACTGTGGACAAGAGCAGTACAAAGGTTCTTTCTTTGATATCAGAAGATCAAAGCATTTTCACAGACACACTGGTTTGTCATTTTGATATTATGGGACAGCTTGCTTGTGCATAAGGAGACTTAATAAGCTTAAAAAGCTACCCCTGCATTTCTTTACTTGACTGTATCTGCTTATTTCATTTTCCTTAAGGCAGCAACTATGGATGTCAGAATGGGCAGGATGTTGGGCTGCCTGAGCACTCTGATCCTTTCATCACATCATTACAAAAGAACCGGGTGAAACATGGGTCATGGGAGAAAAGTACTGCAAAAAGATTCACTCTACCCGATTTATTTCTTGCTATATTATTGAGTCATCATCCTTTGAGCTGCTCACTGTTTATGATGTGTAAAAAATACATAATTAATTGTCCGATTCAACACTGCTAGCACTGTGGCCTCTGACAGACTTTCATTTATCAAGATATGCTTTTCTTTCTTTGTATTTATGATGTTGCTTAAGAAAATTAATTTGTCCAAATTCCACCAGAGATTCAAGAAGGCAAGCCACTCTTTCTTTTCCACTGAAGCTATTGTCATTGGATTTGAAATTTTCTTTTTAACAAAGAATTCATTTACATACATTAGAAGCTACCCAGTTGTACAGTCAAACAGCTGTAAAAATGCACTGATAAATAATACAATGTTTTTGTACTTTTCTCTGCATTTCAGAGGTCCAGATACTCACTGCATAAACTTTGATGTGATTACCCATCCCTTTCCTGCAGAGGAGATGTAAAAAACATGATCCGTGTTATTGGTTTTCTGGAAACATTATCTGCCTGCAAAATAGAAGGTTGTATAACATTTTGGGCTGTGATGTCAGAAAGAACTGTCTTTTATACACAGCACATTAGAACAAGTTTTCCAGAAACAGAGAATGATATGAACCTGCATAATATACAGTTTGTATATGTATAATATATATATATATATATGCGCTGAAAGTATATTATGTGTTATACTGAGAGCATACATGCTTTTATCAGTTAAAAAAAATTTGGCCTGAAATTATTGAAAAGGCTTGCTATTCAACTAAAAATGCCTGCCAATGGGAAGCAGGTTCTCATTATGATTGCTGTAGGGGTGAAAAAGCTGCAAACAGAAATAATTTTCTATATCTTTTTGATGAAGGTGGGGAAAAGGCACTTTCTGAATGCAGCTGTGACTTTGCACGTGATGGAGAGTTACAGGTTCTGGACTATGATATACTAAAGTATAATTTCTGTACTTTTGGAGGCAGTTCAGATACATTTTTTGTTTCAGAATAACAGCTGACAATATGGAGAAGAGTACAGCAGTACAAGTAGCAGTAAATAGATATAGGTATATATTAATAACAGATATATTAATAGCTCAATTCCTCTGTGTATTCCCTTTAATTAAATAAATCAATCATTTCAGGTGTTTTCTGAAACTTTATTTACTTCCATTGAATAATTCAGTGATATGGATGAATACATTCAAAATTTAATTGCACAATTTCATACTTCTGTCGTTCTCACCAATCCTTTACAGTCTGTAAATACTAGATACTTAAAAACGTAACACACTAGGCGAGGAACCAGTAAAGGAAGATATGTGCATATGATGGAGCATTATGTACAGCTATGCTCTGCTTGCAGTGGGATTACTGCTATCTACTAAACCTACACCACTTTGCAAAATCCTACAATCTTGACATAGACACAGCAAACAAGCACTAGCCAAAATTAATCATGCGTTAAACAAATTCAAGTCCTCCCTTGTCAAATGTTGGAGTCTGCCATTCAAAAAAAGTGTTTGTGAATTTTAGGTAAATCACATTTAGGTAAATGTTTTAGGTAAATTTTTACTGCAATAATGAAAGCCAGAACTAAGTACTGCCCTTGATGAAGTTAATGACAAAATCAAGTGAATTAAATGGGGACGCTGGAATGCATTTCTAAGTTTTCTGAAAGCTACCTACACCATTGACTTATTAATTCATACCCTCAGGACTTACTGTCAGACTGCAATTTGTGAGCAGCTTTCAACAAGTGACATTTTATGGCAAAAAGTAAACCTAGTAGAGGATATGATTCTTGTTATTCCCTCCAACAGCTGAATCCAAGATTATCTTGAACTCATCACAACAAGTTATACGCATTTGTGCTGTTTTTTTGTTTGTTTGTTTGTTTGTTTGTTTGTTTTTAACAGAAAAAATATAATACAGTGCCATATGTGCTACTTGCCATGCTGTGTGATTTTAGGTTGATTCAACTTAGCTTGAGATGTAGTTCAAGTCCAACAGTAAAAGGATAGTACTAGTAATGTGCAATTACAACACATCATCACTTAGATTCAGTTGGTCTAATTCTGTATCATGAAAGGGTGGCATTTGGCAAACAGGTTTCCAAGACTGTTCTCCCAGTTTTTTCAACATACTGGCACTACCAGGCAAAAAACAACAAAAGGGTACTTAGAGGCTCAAAGCCCTTGCAAGGTTTTATTTGCATTACAACACTATAATAATGATGAATTTAATAACCACTATCAAAGGACTGGAGAAATGATGTAGGACTCAACCACTGTCCATACAGAACATTAGTTTGAAACATACGGCACTTTGTTTCCATAATGACAGTGCTTGTCAGATAACGCTGATGAAGCCTTAATGTTATTGTGCCCTGAAATACATTTCATCCCAGCTAGGGAGTTTAAGATGAACAAAGGTTTTTCTTTGTTTTTAAAGAATCATGCTCAGAATAGCTTGAAAAAACAAGCTTTTAGCAAATGATTATTGCTCCAAAGTCAGAGTACTGTGTCTAGTCAGACTAGTCATTAAATATCTCCTACAACAGCAGCTCCGGTGCCATCTTAAGAATGTACTCTTCAGGCTTAGGTAGGCTTATTTCTACTCCCATTCCCTATCTTTTACACCAACTCAATTTGGTAGTTACATGCAAATGGGAGCTCTGTTTAGGGAAGAGCGAGTCACATCACTGATGCAACATCAATACATGGTAAAATATGTGGAAGGGATGATCTAATGGCACACAATCTTTTCAGGGTTTCTCCTGGTGTAGGGCTGTTTAAAATCTTGGAAGGCAGTGCACTGCTTTAAGCTGTTATGACAAGTTCTGCAGCTTACCAGGAAAAAAGAAGAGAAAGACAAACAAAACATTAAGTACTAAATGTTTTTATCTTCTGTTGTAAATTACTTAGTCTGGTTTAACCTTGACCGTATTGTGTCCTATTGATGTACACATGCAAGCTTTGACATACTCTATGGCTTCTACCAAGTGAAATCAGTACGAAAATTAAAAAAATACTAAAAACTTACTGACATATGCAGTTTACCTTATCATTTCACATTAACCTATACTTAGTATTCTTACCCACTATGGCTGTTCATAGAATTTATCTGAGTCTTAATGCTAAATGAGATTATCACAGTAGATATCAATACTGATACTCAGTCAGAGACTTTCTGTCCTCAAAATAGAAGTTTTGAAATCAAATGTATGGTGAATAATGAGAAATGTGTTTCTACTACCCCTAGACATGCTTTCTTTCTCATAAAATAAAAGTATGGACACAATCCAGGATTTCCTTAGTTTTTGTCATGAATTTTTCATCTCTATCTTTAAATGCAAAACTTTGCTGCAAAGAAAATACACATCTAGACTGGTAACTTGGATCCCTTTATTTTCTACGTGAGTGGTAATTCACTGAAGCTAAGGTACAGACCTCTGTATTTGGCATATTCAAGTTCACTCAAATTCAAGTAATTAATTCCAGACTGCATTCTTATTTCTTTAGTTTGCATGAAAAAATGACATTCATTTTTGCTGGAGGCACCTGGATTTTACTGTTGCTAACACATATGCTGCCTGAGTTTTGTACAGCCATATGTTCTTTATGACAAGAGGAACTTCAAGGACTAGCTATACATTATTTTCTGTGGCAACTGACCAAATCTCATAAGGAATAAGCCTGGAGGAAATAAGAGAACACAAACAAAACAAGAGAACCAACAATTTGGTTACCCATAGTAGAGGGCTAGAAGTTCTAACAAAAATGATAAGCAAAGAACCTTCATACTGATGAGAGCAGGCTTTAAGCTTAGAAAGATGTACCTAGTCAAAACACAGTGCTAGCTAAACCAAATGCTTAATGTGAAAAGAAGGAAACCTAAATGGTAGTCTGTTATTGAGAAACAAAACAACTACCTCGTCTCCTCCCAAAAATAAAACCAATAAGCAAAAATGAAAGAAAAGTTCATTTTCACCTTTAGGGCAATCCTTGTCTTTACAGGAAAGAAAAATCCTTTAAGCTAAAAATACCAATGCTCTTTGGAGGACTAAGTTTAAATAAGATACAATACCTTTTTTGATTTCAGTGTACAAGGGCTGCTCCAAAAGTAATATGTCCTGCTTTATTCTGTTGGCCCCCAACGTCAGAGAAGGATGTTGGTGTTACGGCACCAACTGCCAAAGCTGAATCTTCTCATCCATATTCCATTACATTTTGTTGCCTTATGACAAATAGCAGCAGACGGGCAGTCTGACAGAATGGCATCTGACACAGAAGCACATATGATGCAAAGGTGTGGAACTGAACTCCTCCATGCAGAAAGAATGGCATCCATTGACATTGATGGATGCTTGCTGAATGTCAATGGAGACCAAACAGTGGATGTGAGCATAGTGAGGTGGTGGGTGGTGTGTTTCAGCAGTAGTGACAGTGTTTCACCTCTGCTGCTGCAGTTTTTCACAAGTGAGCATGCAGGATCTTGTTCATTGCTTGCGAAAATGTACAACTAATGGTGGTGACTGCCATGAAAAAGTGCTCTGTAGTTGACAATTTACTGTCAAATAGTATTATTTTGCTCTTTGTATCTGGTGTAATTTCCATGAAAATAAACATTAGGCATTACTTTCAGAGCAGCCCACAAACAGAGAAGCTCTTGGTTTTGAAGAAATTCAGCTAAGGCTTGTTGGTATTCTTAATCAAATAAATGCTCATTTTTTTATCTGTTCATATGGTAACTAAAAATTTTACAGAAAAAAAATACTCTTTAATAAGGAAATACAAAATAAATGAGCACAAATGAGGACACTGGAGATTTCTGAAGGATAAAAGCTTGTCCCTAATTGATAGCAAATTGATGACAAAGTGAAAGCTGGAAGATTTGTTTGAACCAGATATTTGTTCTAGACCCATTCAACCATCAAAAACATAATGCCTCCTGAATATTTACCAAATTCAGACTGATGAAAGAATATTAAAGATGATCAAAGCCATTTACCTCTGCTACCAAATAACGGTTCAAGAGGACTGCCACTAAACCTATGGACTCACTTTTTGGTTGCAGTCACATTTTGGATACATGCATAGGGAAGAGCAGTGTGTGATTTGCAAAAAGCAAGCTTGGAAGATATCAGGAACTCACAGCTTTCACAGGGCAAAGATTTAGGAGGCAACTAAACTATAATTCAAGATTTAGAACAAAAAACTGTGCATCGGAAACACAATCTAAACAATGGTTTCCAAGGCTCAGTTTCAGGGAAGAATCAAAATCCCCTGAAGTGTTATGAAATTTATTCTCCTTTTAAGCCACTAAAACTGGCTGAAAATTGCATAGGGATAGACTGTATCTCAGTTTCATGCAAACGAAGTTTTCAGAGAGGTGAAATGGGGCTGTTACTGCTTTCAGCTAACAAAGCGAGGAGAGGACCAGGAGCACTGTGGTCAGTTCTGGAACATACACATGGCAGCATAGAGACAGGGCAAGTAGTCAGATTCTGGTGCAGCCAGGAGGTGGTGTAGTAGTCAGATCCTGGTGCAACTCTGAGAGACGGAGTGAAAAGCCTTGCTAAAGTCAAAGTTCACAACCACCACTGCTCTTCCCTCATCTATCCAGCTGGTCATGACATCATAGAAGACTACCAGTTTGGTAGGGAATGATTTGCTCTCATTGAATCCATGCTGACTACTCCTAATCTCCTAATAATCTTCTCTTTCAGTTCCTTGGAAATGGTATCCAGAACAAGTTGTTCCATCACCTTTCCAGGGACAGCGGTGAAGCTAATTGGCCTGTAGTTGTCTGGATCCTTCTTCTTGCTCTTTTTCAAGATTGGAGTGATGCTGGCTATCCTCCAGCTTTCGGACACCTCTCCTGCTCCCTCTCTTCTCCTAATTAACAATGCCTTTTTTCCACATTTCATAGACTTTCTTCTTTCTTTCGATTTTTTTCCATGAGCTCTTTGCTCCTCTATATAGGTCTTCTGCCATATTTGTCTGGTTTCTTACTCTTAGGGATACACTGATCTTGATCTTGGAAGAAGTGGTGCTTAAATGTTCACCAATTCTCTTCGGTCCATTTACCTTCCAATGCTCTAGCACATGGGATACCTCCAAGGAGATCAAAGTTGGCTCTCTTGAAATCCAGGGTTGTAATCCTACTTATTGCCCTCCTTCTTCCACCCAAGGCCTTGAACTCCACTATTTCATGGATGCTGCGTCCAAAACTGCTCTCAACCTTCACATCCCCAGTCAGTATGTTTATTTAATGGCTTAAAAAATCCCAATGCAAAGATTACTAGCCAGATTTGCCTCCTAACTCTTCAGCTTCACACGTTTCAGACAACCATCCAGTCATGGAGTCACTTTAATAATCACTATTTGCCAATAATATGCTCACACAAGACTGTAATGATTACAATTCCTGTCTACTCATCACCATGTCCCAGTTAGTCCTAGGCATGTCATGACCTACCAGAATGGCAGCATAATGGTTCATTATGAGGGTACAAATCTAAAAGGATTCAGTATGGATGCGTTGTCCTGTCAGAACCTCAGCAAGTCACCACAGTGTCCCTCTGTCACAAGCAAAGTCATTTGGAAAGCTTTTGGAGCACTCTGCCCCCATCTATGCCCCCTTGGCTTCCCTTCCCTTTCCCAAGCCATCCATCTGTTCCCCTAGTCATGTGTTTCTTATATGGGGAAGGGAGGCATGCCCAATTTGACCAAGATAATCGCAAAGCAGGTAACAATCACTATCCAGCCAATCAGGAGGCCACTAACAAGGCACAGGTCATAAGACCCCAAAAATTCTAGAACCAATTGTCTACTATTACAAGAAACAATAGTATGAAACAGGTTTGGAAGTATCTGTTCTGAACTAAAGTAAACAGTAAGAAGTTCATGTTGGGACCAAATTTCTGATCCATGATGTAAAAAAATGTTTAGTACTCTTACAAAACTAAAATGTCAAGGGAAAAAGATATGATGGCAATGGTGGTCTTCCAGAGTTGTTTTGGTTGAAAAATTTGTGGATTTCAGAATAAACAGATTGGAAAAACAAACCATTTCCACCACATATTTCATTGACAATATACCAAAACAGACTAAAGGATTTAGCAGACATTTCAGAGAGCAACGAAGCCTTGCTATCTTGCATATCAACTCAACTCCATCCATACCCCAAAATAAGAAATTTTGTCCAGCTTTCAGGCTAATATACCACTGGAAATCAAGTATTCTTCCTTCCTGGCTATGAAAATTAATGTTCAATGACTGGAATATTCATGAATGGGAGAAAGAAGGGAGAGAGGAGAGCAGTGTGCTGCAGATCCTACATGATCTTCCAGTAGGCCAGTAATTCAGTTTTCCCCCATTGTGATGTAGCATTCAGGACTATTTACAGAGAAAAGTTTGGATCTGTGGCACAAAAAGTGAAGAAAAATATTCACTTCTACAACTTCAGACCTCTTATTGACTCATCAGAAATGAATAGTGGCATTCTTACAATGGAATGGAAAAAGCAAACTACGAAATGGACTGAATGTTGCTTTTGAGGGTTTTTTGAGGTCAATCTACAACATTTTACAAGATGCTCTAAGTAAGCTCACCATGGAAATCAGGACAGTTTAATGAAGGTGGCTCTAAGGGACGCATGTGCTTATTCTATCATGTCAGTCACTTTGATAACCGTGAACCATCTGGCATATTCTACAGATCTGGAGTTGTACCTTGTCAGAAATACATACTTACATTGCAAGAGACAATGGTACACACAATGGGTTATCTAAAACAAATTGCAGATGACAGCTATATAGTATCCTGGCATTTATTTTTGAGTGAGGAGTGGAGGAACAGCTCACTAGAGTATGTGAAAATGATTGTCTTGGTTAATAGATGCAATTTTGTCCACATTATGCTAGTTTATTATAATTTTATGTATGTTATGTATTTTCTATTCTTCTTCTCAATATGATAGCTAGGTCATTATGAATGATTTGTGTTGATTTGGTATTAATGCATACATTATATGTGATCACTGTTCTGCCTCTGGGATTAAAGGTGTAATGTGCTGGTTAACATTTTCTCAAGCCTTTTTCATTGCTTCTTCAATGTGCATAATCTTTACTGACCCCCACACTAATTTCATTTTAGAATCTGCCTGAAGGGAATAGCTAGAGGTGTGAAATAGCTGGAGGAGGATAAAATAACACCTTATTATGAGACAGTCATTTGAAACTTGTCAGTTTGGTCCTTGGTTTAAAAAATACAGTATGAAAAGATGAGCCTAGTTACAGTATGAAACTGAGAGACAGCCTCAGATAGAATTAATAAATATGATCCCTGTCCAGATCTATGCATATTATTTTTGTTTTCATTACAATCTGTATTCTATTACTGTGGTAAATACTACTCTCAGCCATAAACAGGATTTTCACCATGGGAACCAATCCCAAAGCATTCACCATCCATGAATGAAATGAAAAAAAACCACTAACAAACTCAAAAATAGAGAGATACAGACAGAAGAGTAAAGAGAAGCACAAAGACAGTATTGATCCCTGTGACCAAACAGTTGGTGGTTGATGTACCCACAACCTGAGTGTGTACTCAATTCCCACTGGACATTTAATACACTGCTGTTAATCAATTGCAGCACAAAACCACACTAAAGGGCAATCCTATTTAGTGGCTGAGTATTTCTGAGTGAATACCTTTAACTTCCACTATCAATACTTGGAGATCTGCAGACCACCTAAACAAAGGATATTTGCCATGGACACTTAGCATAGCTATGTGTCTTTGTCATGTGAAGAAGCTGAATGCCACAAAATACAGCTAAAATACAGATCAGTGAAATTTGGGTCTAGACCAGTGACTGTCTCATGTTAGTAGCTTGCCTGGGAATCACAGTTCCATCTCCTTTCTTTTTCCCCCTCTCTCTTCCCAGTTCTTTTCTTCCATTCTCCTTCCCTTCCATTATTAAAGATTTACCATTTTCATAATTTTTAATAATGTTCAAGAAACTAAATGAAAGACAAGGCTGAGTTAGCAGAAGTCTTGGCTATAATCAGTCATGTAATCACTTAGGAATACGATGCTTCATTCACCTGATGGCTGGAGAGAAGCCTGTGGGGTGGAAAGGCAGGTTACTGCACCGTGAGAAGCAACACCAAAGGAACACAGTTTGACTTCTTAGCATGCAAGTACATTTTACACCATACTCTGCTGAGCATAGAGTCAACAGGGCTAGTCTGCATACATGAGGGTTGCTCCAAAAGTAATACCTGCTATATCATTATGTTGGTCTACAACATCAGAGGCAGACGTTGGTGATATGGCAGTAGAGGTCGAACCTTCTCACCAATATTCTGTTATGTTTTGTTGTCATGTGGCTGATGGCAGCAGATGGGCAACCTAACAGAATGGTATCTGACATAGAGTTGCCTATGGAGCAAATATGTGTCACCGAACTCCTCCATGTGGAAATAATTGCACCCACTGATATTCATTGATGTTTGCTGAATGTTTATGGAGACCAAACAGTGGATGTGAACATAGAGAAGCATTGGGTGGTGTGTTTCAGCAGTGGTGATGGCAGTGTGAAAGGCAAGCCATGTTCAGGATGGTCATGCAGATTTCTCCAAGTGTGGTATACAGGCTCTTGGTCATTGCTGATGAAAATGTGTAGCTAATAGTGGTGACTATGTTAAAAAAAAAAAAAAACAAATGTTTTATAGCAGAGATTTTTCTCTATGAAACTGTGTTATTGTGCTCTTTGTATCTGTTGTACTTTCCATGGAAATAAACAGGAGGAATGACTTTTGGAATGACTTGTATGTACAATCACATGAGAATTTTACGTAAAAAGTGACTTCCTTCTGAATGCACCAGTTCACCAATCTCCAGATTCTCTATTCTTAACATTACTTTCAGCACAATAGCTTATAAATCTTATTTCCACCTATATTTAATTTCAATAGTTAAACCATTTAAAATGGAAACAAGATCAGCAAGAAAATAGCAATGACATGTGCTTTTGGGATGCATCTCTTCCATCCCACTCGGAATATAATTGTGAACTGTTTTTAACATTAACTCTGAAAAATTAGAACAGAGTTATAACCTCTATCCTCCAAATGTGAATCCAACTCTTATCATTTACTCCACATTTTGTAGCAAGGAGCTTGCCAATGGATGTCTTCATTCATTGCTGTTGCATCCTGGTACAGAAGACATAGAAATTTGTATTTCTTTTTCAGAGAGATAATATTTGACAAAATCTGAAATTAAGGAATAAAATCATTAATTAAGGAATAAAATCATTAATTAGAAGAGATGCCTGAAATCTTTTATCAGGATTTATCAGAGAAAAATCCTCACATAATGCAAGAACAAATAAGGAGTAGTAAAATGGTAATCCAGATAGGGTCTGTTAAGTTTGATTAAGATCTCATGAAAACCAATTCAGAAAGTGAGCTGAATATTAAAGTATTCAAAAGGAAAGCATTTAAGAAAATTATTCCTATATGCAGCAACAGGGATGTGTTACAAGATATAAAGTCAGAAAAATCTTGGCATAAATTGGATGAAGCAATTAGATTGCAACAGATTTATTTCTGTCATTTAGAACACAGCAGATAAGTTACTTCTAAACCCAACTTATCTGTGTAGCCTCCACACTTTTCTGAATGATAGATTATACATTGTGTTTTACTGTATCTATCACTGCAGCATATGACTTAAATCAGAACAGATTCCCTTTTTGCTGAAGAAAAAAAAGAGAAGAATCACTGAAAAATTAACAAGGCTTCACCAGCTCTGCTTCGCAGCCATTGTGAAATGGAAACCTATCAACTTCACTAGAGCTACACTAAAACATGTGACTTTTCCCTGTCCAGAGCTTTAGAATAAGTAGCCTACAAAGAAATTATCATTTTACACAACCTAAGCTTGAGCCTCCTCCCCAATAAACAAAAGGCCTAAACAGTAACACAGTGTTCCTTCATTTACCTCAGTCTGCACACACCTTCTTCAGCCATCTCACTATCCTCTGGGAATAAAATAAAATAAAATAAAATAAAATAAAATAAAATAAAATACCAAAACCACAAACCCCACTTTCCTATTACCTGAACTGCATTTATTTCAAACACTGGGACAAAATGAGTATTTGAAACCAGTGATGCACACATTTTAAAATTCAACACGAGGAGTGAAAACAGCCATTCCAGTTGAATTTAAATGATATTAACAAAACCACAGGTAAGCATAAATGCTATGTCTTCATAAAACCCACTTCTATTTTTAATTAAATACACCTTTGTGTGCAGTAAGTCACCATTCAGATATGCCAGACATAAACTTATACAAGTAACAAACCATGATAATAAGGTAATCCTGTTGTACCTGCACATTTCTTCTGCTTGAAAACCTATCACTGGAAGAATCCCAAGTTCTGAACCAATAAGGTCATAGTGTGTAAGCAATGCAAGTATTTTCTGATTGCTTATACAAGTGCCAGTATGAACCTGGATCATGCTTGTCACCACTCTGCCAGAGTTCAGGAAGTACCCAGTAATTCCTTAGAAGGTAATGGCAAAAGTTAATGCAGCCATATCAGAGCTAGGGCAAGGTGAGAAAGTATAACAGTGATGTCTCTCAAAACTAACAGTTAAAGTATTTCATTTTTTACAAAAATAAAGTTTGGAATGTGGAGGAGGGAAGAAAAGTCAAAGTCAGTTTCTCCCAGTTACATATCCACAGGGATAAAAATTCAGATCATATTCTCACATACTCCTTCATGTTTCTGAAAAAGGCCTTTTTTTTTTTCCTTCCTCAAATAAAGCTGCTTTTCTGTCATCTTGTGCCTTTTTTAATTACATGATAAGCTTTCGGAGATACTGATCTTCCTCCAGTAGGTATTAATGTAATAAGAAAGCATTAAAGCACATAAAAGGATGCTAATGCCAGAAGGTCCGGGTGGACATTTAATTTCGCCAGCAGGGAAAGATCTTGCCAGTTTTCATAACAGTATGCTACAGGTAAAAACCCCTGCAACCCCTGGTGACAATTCTCAGTTGTTTTTTTTTGTTTGTTTGTTTTTTGTTTTTTTTTTAATAAAAATAAATATGCATAATTTTAAGTGACTTTAAAAAGAGTTTTTACTGACACAAATGCATTGGTTCAACAGCATATAAAGGCTTATACAAAGAAAAAATTCCATTCTTGATCTGAAATCCAGTCATGCAGAAGAAGCAGAATGATGAAAATAAGGCATTGAAATAACACCTATTTCCTTCTGCTGTTCTTCTGTTCCTTTAAATATTACCTAGGTATTTCTAAATCCTGACATTCTATGTGCATAGACATTCCCTTGCTCTCGTGAATCGTGAGACAGGTCACCTAAAAGCAGTTATTTTTCTTCTTTCTGAGACTAGTAAAAGAATAGACACTTTTTCAGTTACAGCTGCCTTTATCAGCAATCCTGCTAATGATATCTCGGTTATTTTAATTAATTAATTAATTAATTAATTAATGCTAAATTATTAGAAGAATTTATAACATAGTTAAGAATAACAAAATGGAAAAGATCTAATCAGATAGACTTATTCTGAAGATGATGCGACTCTTGGCATAGCTGACAAAAGAATATATCAGACAGGGAAACATGCTGTGTTGCTTCTCTGTATCAGGTGCAACATTACACGCAGCAAATACTTGCATCTTCATCTGTGCAGAAAATGAGCGATTTACAGAGGTTTTCCTCAATGCTTTTATGTTATTTCAGGTTAAATATAAATAACAGAAAAAAAAAAAAAAAAAGTAATCAAACTTAAGTCTTCTGTTAATACTATTTACTCATCAAAATTTCATTTTAAGTCATCTTAGAGGAAGGAAATTTTACCTGATCATCAAATTTGATCTTCCATTTACAAGGACTTGAAAGAATAATGCATGCTTGACTAATGCATTTTTTTGAAAGGTACCCATCTCTGAAAAACTGTTTTATAATATAAATATATTTAGCCTATCAAGAAAACATTTTTACAACTTTTCTCTATATCATCTTCAAATGTCCAGCAGTTTAAACAAATATGTGCAAACTTGATTTGTGCTTTCAAACAGCATTTTTCCTTTACTTGGCCTACCCTTTTATAATCTGTTACTTTCTTAAGACTGCACATATGACTCCCGATGGCCCACTCTTGGGTGAATTGGGATCCTATAACACCTCTAATACAGCGCTTACCAATCTTTCAACATTATACTGTCTCTGGCTCAAGCCATAGCTGATGCCAAAGCTGTCACCTTACCCACAGTGACTTCCAGCCACACTCTTTCCTAGACAAGGCCAGTTGTTCCAATAATCTCATGAGTAAAGATGGAAACTCATTTACTCCTGTGTACACTGTACACAGCTAGTAGCAGCTGTGCGGTTGTCTATAGCTTACACCAACCAAAGAGCTGTTCCACACGTCTGGAGCCTCCTCACTGCCATGATCAACAGCAGGAAGCTTTGGCTCCATAGCATGATAAGGAGCCAAGAGTCTGCAACAGCAGCAGGCACATTTCCTCAGGTGACACCAGGGTGACAATATATTGGGTGGGGCAAGCATCTTCCCATGGATATTGGCCTCGAGAGGCCATGAAGATTGAAACTGGACAGAGAATTTCCAACATTCATCTTAGCAATGGTGAGTTCATGGAGAGAAAAATGGTCTATCAGACCATTGCACAAGTCTCTAAGGAACACATTAGCCCCTTTCTGCCATGTCAGTGTTGCTTTTTTTTTTCAGCATCATATTAAAATACTTCTTACTGAGTTACTGCTCTGATTTCTAGAAGTTTGCACTCACTCCATTTTCATCATTGCAACTAGCTATAAAAAAAGACACTATATGACTGGAGCCATCTTACTGAGTGATACGTACAAGTCTGTAAGACTTTGGCCACTATTAACACTTTATAAATCTGAGCAATGAAGAAACTTGATTGCTAGGGATTTTACATTTACTTTCAAACTGAGGTCTGGTCTTAATAAGTTGTAGGCCAAGTATCTTCTCAAATAGCTTTAGAATTTTCTCTCATTTCAATAAAGTTTCTCCATTTTCAACTACCTTAAGATTAGCCAATTACCCAGTTTTGTAATAATACATTTATTCCCAGTGTGCAATCTAAGTACAGTAACTGTAGGAACTTACTTTTCTCAGCCAAGATAACAATCCAATCAACAAATAAAATTGTATTTACTTCACAAGAACAATTTTCATGCAGCCATGAGAACTATGGTCCTTAGATCAAAATACACTGTCAAAGAATGCTGTCAGTAGTAGTGGCAGTAAAATTATGCTAACACCTGACACAGCCATTCTTGAGTGCTAGATTTGCAGCTTTTCTAGGCAAGATATTTAAACCCATGAAGAGTAGATAATTAAACAACTGAAAGTTACAAATGGTTGTCACATCTAAAAGATGACCGTTGCATTTATTAGTAGACTGTAAGCTGCTTTTCATACTTTGTTATAACAGTGTTAGTTAAGAGAATGTTTTTAATCACATTATGGACATGATCACATCATACTTTTTGAGCAACTTTACTTGTTGTCCACTGTATCTTAAATATACACCTATACAATATGTTCGTGTAGTGAGATAAAATGTAGACCACAGTCAATTATTGTTAGTAAGAAGCCAGTTCAAGTTTAGTAGCTCCACTAACAATATTATATTGAAATTGCTCAGAATGGTATTCTATTTTGTTTTATTGAAAATGAGTTCATCTTTCCTTCTCTTTCTTCATCGCTCAATTCTTGTATCTAAATCTTTAATGGAAAAAATCATACAGGCGATCTGTAAAAATCTAACAAACTTTTACATCTTTTCAGCACGTGCAAAAAAAAAGACTCAATGCAGTCTGAAAATAGCATTTCATAGTGTTACTAACTGGCACTAGCATGGAGTTTAAATTTTACATTACAGAAGTATGGATGTACAAGGATGTAAAATTTTAGTGCTGATTTAGGGCTTTGTGACAGTATGATGTGGCTCCAGTTCAAATTTATGGAAATGAAGCAAGTCACTGATTTTGATGATTCTTCTCTGCATAAGATAAATAAAGCCTAAACTGTGAAAGGGACAGAGAATTGGTTTGGGGGGAAGAAAAAAAAAAAAGACAGCTTAGCAGATTTTCAGTGTCAGTAACTATTCACCTCTGATTTGAAATGGTTGAAATAATTTTTAACTTTTCTAATATAAAATACAATTTATTCTACCTGTACAAATATTGAATTAACTTTATGAGGCATTATACATCAGATAGAGAGTCTCAATTAAAACTCGCCTTGTCTTGAACCAATGGAAAATTGACTCCTCTAAAAATTAGCAACAATCTGATTGTCAGTGAAACATATCTGATAAACTCTCTTGCTCATGCATGTTTGTGTGGGCACTTATCTACTTAATACTAACAAGGGGATTTGCATTGCATTGCAAGGACTACCATTTGGAAGAAATGATGTGGCATCTGCAGAAGAATTCTTGTAGATGCTTCTGAGTCATCTACTTCCACAGGATGTAAAAAAATAATAATTATATGATTCTACCAGTTATACAAAAAATGAAAGGATAAAAGAAAAAACGTAAGGTATGAAAGCAGTGGGATATAAAAGAAAAATGTCTCTGATGTAAAGCAGATATAAACACTGCTGCTCCAGAACAGCATTAGAAACAATCAGATCATAGAAGAGGAGGAGGAACAAAACGATGATATATTCATAGATCACTGGAATGCTTTTCTTTAAGCTTTCTGATTCAAGTTTGAAACTAAAGAACATCAAAACATGAAAGCAGGCTATAGTAACACGAATTGTGAGAAGAAGACCAAATAATTATTGCTCACTCACTATATGGAGAAAGTAAGTCATGGCTTATGATGCCAGAAGGCCAAAATTTTCCTGCTTGTCTACAGCATTCATCATAAGCTATTAGGCTGTTGGTGATTGTAAACAAGCAACAGGAAAGAATAAAGGTTGAGGCTAGATTACAGGATAGGGTTGCAGTCTCATGGCTTGCTGTCACCAAGAGATGTTCCACTTCCAGCTGCCTTGCAATCCCACTCCCTCTAAAATTCCCAAGCATGAAGTTCTGCAGCCAATCCCTCTCACTTCCTCGTGCATTCTTCTGGCATCTTTGGTTGGGCAAAAAGTCTCTGCAAGCAGGATATACACAGTTCGAAAGCATACACTGATCGGTTAACCCTCAAAAGATAGCTAAGATAGAACAAATATTAATTACCCTCTTCCTCTGATAAAACACTGGAATGCTATTTTGTGAGGCAGGCATATGTCAGGAGGAGAAACTGGATGTGCAATGCTTGCTGAGAGCAGTCTGTAATGCTGTTGAGCTGCCACATCACCAACCACACTGACACTCCACTTTTTTTGCTTGTTTGTTTGTTTCTTGTAGGATTTTACACCTCTCCACCTTGCTATTTTTTTGCGTTACTGAATCCCTAAGCAATTCAATAATCTTAATTATGTGCAAGTGAAGCCTCAGGGTTGTGGGGAAAGATTACAAAAAAAAAGTTATAGACTGTTGTCCCTTGTGTTTACTGATTTACTTCACCGATATGATAAAAGAAATTGAGATTTGGGGGTTTTTTTTCCTTGTTTTTTCCAATGGTTTGCCTTCTTGTGAGGTAAGGAATTAAGAAAATTTACAATATCTCAGAAGTGCTGTCAGAAGCTCCTTCCTGATGCAAGACTGGTAGGGGAAAAAGGGAAATTAGCCGTGGGAACTCCATGTTTTGGTAGCAGTAAACTTAACTCCATTTATGCTTAAGGAACTGTATGAAAGAAATTCAAACATAAATTATTTTGATAACCTGTGGGAGGCAAGTAAAGTTCTAGAATGACAGGAAAGTAAAAATACTAGGTACTTTTAGGGAAGGGAATAAGTGTAAACATTGGAATTATAGACCAGTCTGTTTAACTTGGGCTCCTGCAAAAATACTGGGATATGAGAAACGAGTGATTCATAAGCACCTTGAATAAAACAAGGTAACAGCTAACATTGATTTGTCAAGAATAAATCATATCAAAACAATTTAATTTCCTTCCTTGAAAAACTTCATTGAGAACAACTAGGTTTCTCTTGTGCATCTTCTCTTTAGTAAGTTTTTCTTTACACAACATTCTCACAATCCAAACACAATCTACACAAAATCTGCTGCAAGACTGAAACATGATTAGAATTGCCCATTAACATCAAGATTAAAGAATGTATTACATAGTTATCTTCACCGAGTTTTAGACAGTATTTTTATTAATGGCCTAGCTGAGAGTGTGTTTATTAAAACCACAGATACCAGCTAGTATGAATGACAAGTGTATTAAATTCAACAAATAAAGGAATGATCTTTAAAAACTGGAAAAACACTCTGCAAAACTACTGAAATAAATAAGCACTAGGTTCTACACTTAAGCAGGAAAAATAAGCTGTACAAATTCAAAATGACTAATAACTAGTGAGGTAGTAGCTTTGGAAGATCTAAAGGTTTAAAAGGATCATAAACTGAATATGAGTCAACAATGTTAGGCATTATAAAAAAGTACATTAGGAGGTATAAATAGAGCCTGCAAAATATTCAGCGCAATCCTTTTCTCTCAGCATTGATCAAACCACATTGTATGAAAGATGTGGGCCAATTGGACACTAGAGGGGAACAACAAAAAGCAGAAAATGTGATTTGACAGAGATGCTTTGTCTAGTAAAGAGAGGACAGTGCTGAGACTGAACAGCTTTCAGCAGTAAAAAACTGCTGCAGAATTCTCAGTGCCTGTGGCAATAGGACAAACAGTAACGAGCTTAAGTTGCATTAAAAAAGATTCCAGTGAGACATGATAAATTTTCTAACATTGAGATAATGAAGCCAACTAGAATAGACTGCCTAGGGAGTCAGTGCAATCTCTAGCATTGCATATATTTTTAAGAACACATTTAGATAGATATTTATCAGGAATTACACAGGTGTTGGGCAGGAAAAGGGATTAGATGTCCTATGGATGTTCTTTCATTCCTGTCATTTGTTATTCGCAAATTTCAAAAGGACCATTCTGAACCAAGTATGGTTGTAAACATAATATTAAACTACTGGTGGTCTTAACTGTTCACTCCAAGACTGTAATGTATTGTGATTTGTGATTAAGAACCTTTACATTTCTGGGATTCAATAGGAGGAAGAGAGGATTAAAGCCTGTGTGTAGTATTTTTCATCTGTTAGTCTGAGAAAGGTTCCATCAATTTTAATTTCATCATAATTCAAAGGGGAAAGAAAACAACACTGAGAAAAACTAAAAAAATGTTCGCTGAAGACATACTACTGCTCCATGAAGCATGTGCTATGTGTTTACTCAGTAGAATGAGAATGTTCAGAGAAGTGAATAGTGTTTGGAGCAAAGAAAGAGAACAAAAAAAAAAAAAAAAGAAATATTCTACACTGAGAAATACACATTGATTGAGAAGCAGGTAACAGTAATAAAAAACGATGTGTTAATTTTTTTTTTTTTTTTTTTTTTTTTTTTTGCATTAGATATGAGAGCACTGTGAAGCTGAAACTGATGCTGTAAACTGTTATCTGTTAAATTTGGAGTAAAAATATCATATTGCCCCTACACAAATGTATAAACTGTGTTTCAAAGTTTAAGGTAAAACCTAAGAAAGGAAACTGCTGGACAAATCAAAAGCTCTATGGTGTGTTAAATCCCCATCTTTCCATCAGAAACCATCCGCAGTAGCTAAGCATGGTGGTCATTTGCTACTCCAGTGGAAGGAAAAAATTAGGTGAATAGTAAAGAAAGAGTTTTGAAAGGACTAAGAATCATAAGAAACAGATTGTAAATGTTTAAGAAAGACATTTAAGAAAGCATAGCAGTTTTATTACAAACTAGCTTTGGTGCACTGGGAAGAATGTGTATCTATAGACACATATGAAGCATATGATATAATAATCCTCCTAGTGGGAAATTAGGTATCCAACTCTCTGAACTCAGCTACACAAATTATAGATTACTTACATCGATATAAAGCAGTGGACTGTGGGCCAGGCTTCCTGCTTCATTAAGCATATATTTGGAAAACAAGAAAGGGAGAGGCAGTCAGAGAAAGTTGTGATGGCTTCCTGGTCCGCTGCCCAAGCTTTTAAACAGGCCCAGGATAAAGAAGGTGCCCTCCAGGTAATCACCCAGCAGCCCAGTACTGCTGGCAGAGTGCTGGATGCAGCCACTCCCCTCCTCGACTGCCTTCTCTACAGTAAGAGCTCGGGGAAATGGCATATGATCTAACTGCGCTAGCTCTCTACCTTCTGGGAACTGCCTTATGTTTCATTGTATTTGTTATTGTCAAGGAAGAAGAAATTCACTCTTGAGAACAGATCACCAGTTGGGTAAAAAAGGCAGGAGGAAATCTGCTGAAGAATCAAATAAATGCAGCTCCCATTTTTCAATCATTTTGTCTGATGGACTCTGAAAGATAACCACTGTTTTGCAGCACAAAACAGAATTTAATGTTGTTATTCAAACTCAACATAGCATTGTTAACTATAATTCCACAAGTTCATAGTGTTAAAACTGCCCACATACAAAGAAATACATGAGAATACTGCAAGTAGGCACACTAAGAAAATGACTAATCATAAAAAGTTAATGAATTTTGACACATTCTTCCAAATGATACTACTAAAAATGCTTTGAACTCCTATTTTTCTTTCACTTCTTTCATTTTTTTCTAGAATGTAATTAATTAAAAAATATGATATTCTCAATAGATATTTCAAATACTAGAACAAAGTATTTTAACGTTTTACCAGATATCTCTGCAATTTAATCTAACATTTAGTGTCATTAGAGAAAACACAGTCTTTCCTTGTAAACAAATGTGCTTCTAAATTTGACCTTTAAATATGTTTTATGAAATGCTTCACTTAATTAAAGTCTGAAAACTGTTTACTGAAGCTGAAAATTTGAAATTTGCTGTTTTACAGATCACCTAATCTATCTGAGTATTTCTTTTATGAAATTCTGTTTTGAAAAGCTAACAATCGTGAACTGAGGAGGATGAGGGAGAGCCACAATGCTTCTGATTTTTCAGCAAGAATATAATTCTGGAATTAATTGTTTCAGCTTAAGACCGAAGTTTCTTTATCATATGAGAATTTTATTAACAGATTTAGGTATACACATTGCTCCTAGACTTAAATTATTTTGGTTAATGTCTGCAAGTATCAGATACTTTGCTGTGTTCCTACAGTACTAGATCTGCAGCCAAATCTGAAAGATCAATGCAGAGAGAGAACAAACAACAAAATTTTTAATCTTTTTCTGAAGTTTTTCAATTCAAGCCTTTTTTTTTTTTTTTTTAAATTATGCAAATGTCAATGCAGTGTATAAATACAGCAAGGGAAATAATACTCATCACTGTTATCATCTGAAATGCTAAAGCACTGGAAGTCATGAAGTGTTGAGCAAATACTGTGTCACAGAGAATTGTTTGAAACTGTATGACCAGACCAATGTGGCTTTGTGTCTTTTAACCCATTAACTAATCTTTGGAGCAAAACTTGCAAATTAAACGCTGAATACTTATACTAGAAGTAAACGTGGACTAGTTTTTACATTCAGTTATTCCCTTATATGAATTCTTGCAATTCATTTTTTATGAAGGACAATGATCTTTTTTCTCCAGTTTTGCAGGGAGAAGCACAACACCCAGTCTAAAATTATTTAGAAATAACACTGTTACACAATTATTACAGAAAAAAGAAGAATCAGAGATGATTATCATCTTTCATTTGCCTTTACTGCAAAAAGCTAAATCCTGGCTCTCAAGAATTTTTAAAAATATTTCCATCAAGACAACTTAAAGGTTAAATACAGCCTGTAAATGAGGACACATTTTCTGACAGCAGCGACAGAGAGTTTCTTCAATAAGATGTTCAGGTTAAGATTAGGTGAGAATACAAGAAATGTTTTATAACTCTTCAGTGTAATGGAAGAGAAGCCAGACTAACCAAATCAAAAAATACCTGTTACCTTGCTCATCAATTATATGCCTGTAGGGAAAGGCAATGGCAGATAACCAGATTTAAATTACCCAAAAAAGGGTAATGATTACAATCCAATTAAAGAAAGATAGATTCGCTTTTCAATCCCGAGGATCAGTGTTCACTGAATACTCCAAAAGGAAGGATTTTCACGTAAAAATCCTTTGCTTGTGGCAGCCAGCCCTTAAATGCAGTTTAGGGTTGGGTATGATCAGGCTCTACCCCTTCTGGTCACACAGGTGAATTGCTTTCACCTGTGCTCCCAGGGTTGGCTGTGTTCCTTCAACAGGCATTCAGTCATTGGTTCAGGCCATGACTTTGCAATTCTCATACACTCCACCGCTTCATGGCATGAACCACTAATTGAGCAAATCGGGGGCAAACTATTCTGTACAATTTATAACACAACAGATGTTATATCGCGATGCGGATACAACTTTTCCCATTGTGATATAAAGAGTCCAGAGTTTTGGATTGTACCATTTCAGCTTGAAAGATGTTCAAAAAGTCCATCACTTGATGCCACTGAAGAACAGGATCAGGATCTTGTGAATATCCTTCAGTGGCACTGGAACATATCCATGTTTGCTTATGCCACCTGCCTCTGCTGGTGGTTTAGGTGGGTCATGGAGCTCACGAGGAGTAGAGTAAGTGTTTAGTTGGTACCAGTATGAATGCATGTAGTATTTCTGTTTTGAATTAATATTTTTGCTTGTACAGCAGCATGCCCAGGTCTCTGATACCACACCCTTTGGCCTGATGTTGATGGTTGCATTACTATATCAGAAACTAAAAAGGGAGGAAGGAGGATTCTAATTTGCCATAACAACATGATTAGTGTCCCCTTAGCAATGAAAACTGGGGTTTGCACTATAATTTTTGAGGGCCATTTGTCAACTACTTATAGGATGACTGTTCTGCCTACTTCTAACAGTCTCTCACAAGGTGCAAGTAGACCACACCACTTAGGTCCTAGTTGCACCTCCAAAGGCCATTTTATCTCATGTGTACCTGGTTCCAAGGATCAGGGCTCACTGATACTCCAAAAGGAGAGATCTCCAGGTAGAAATCCTTCCCTTGTGGCAGCCTGCTCTTATATGAGTCTTAGGGAAGGGTGGGACAAGGTTCTATGCCTTTCAGTCCCACAGGTGAATTACTTCCAACTGTGCTCCCAGGACTGGCTGTGTCACTCCACTGGATGCTCAGTCATTCCTTCAGGCAGTGAGGCAGTGTCTTAGCAATTTCCGTAAAATGACGATCTGAATTTATGTCAATCTTGCATGTTATGTTGTGCCTAATGTATCTTCCTCATCATCAGAGAATTAGAAATCCCAAATACGTAAGGTTTATTCTCCTAATTATTTATTGTCTCATAATAAACAGGAGCCTCGTTGCTCATTGTTTGTTTTGTTTTGTTTTTGAAAAGGGAAATGAGAACAGAACCGTTGAAATTTTATCTGTAAATACATAAGGAGGACATCAGAGCAACGGGACCCAGATGACACATCTGCATACAAAAAGAAGTCCTGTCGGGGTTTAAGAATTCTTGGCTTATTGCATTGGTCATATGTTCATAGCATAACGCTTATGGCATTAAAGCAGAGCAGGCTGCAGCTCACCAATTTGTGAGACAATATCAAATCACTGTTAAATGAGACTTATAAGCCAAAAGAGACCTGATGGTAGCTGCCAGAGAGAAATGTGTTATATACTGTGGGTTTCCAGTCCTTTAATTGCAGTGCTTCAGCACATGACTTCCCTGGAACATCCAACTTGTATTGTCTTACCTCTGTTGTAACCAGAAGATATACTTTTTTTCCATCTCTCATATTTGTCTTTAATGTTTGCTACACTTCAGCTGATACACTTATGACTCACTCTTTTTATAATTACCCAAACTGACTTTACACTAATCATCACGTGGTAATATCAGAAGGTAAAACGATAAAAGCTGCCATTGTTGCTGAAGTATTGACAAATTTCAACATAGCATAAAAACGTGCAACTCTGGAAAGTATTCTGATTGTCTGAGTTTAGTACTTCTGTTGCTACATTATCCAGAATCCTAACATGCAGGAAGAGCATTCATTTGCATAATTACGCCAGCATTAGGTTAACTAAAAATATCTCCATCAACAATGAATAATAAAGCATAGCTGTACAACTTCTCTCCATCGCTTCTCTATAATAACATACAAATTCCTGGATGAGTGCCTTCCAGTAGTAATATTCTCTGTTCTTATTTTACTTAAATTTGAAATAGTACTTTAAACCCTACTGCTGTAATGTCACTAATGACGAATAATATTCTTGATGACAGTTCTTAAAGAGAAAGCTAATGATAAAAAATCTGCCCGAGTAAAGATTAGATTAGAGTTAAGTATCAGCTTTCTCATCAGGACTAAACTGATCTTGTGACTTAAGGCTCTTACATTAGTGAAAGTAGAACTGTAATTACTCATAGATCAATAGGCTGCATGATGCTTTGAAAATTCCAATTTGTGTCTCAATTTTCTCACTGTTCTAATTTTCCTTTGCATTATCATTTTTAAAATATTCCCCTATAACTTCTGCTTTTGTAGCAATATCTTCCTCTTTTTTTTCTTCTGTAAGCAGACATGCAAAAAGGCTAGATGGAACAAATCACAACTTGCTTAAAGGTAAAAGAGGTTACACATTGTAACAGAAAATTCATTCTTGTACTACGGACCCAATCTGCAGCTGAATCAGACCCATGAAATGAACTCTCAAGTGAAATTTCCATGTATTTCCAATGCAAAACTGGGCTATGTATCTGTCAGATGTGACAAATGTGTTTCTACAGCTGCTTTTATTCCTTCTCTTACAGTTTTACTAAACTGACAAGAGAAAGCCTTTTTCATCTTTTGAATACCCACCTCCATGTCTGGGAAAATGTCAAAAACATAGAACCAGATTAGACTAAGAGGGGGAGTGGGAAACTTTGCTGAAGAAAAGAAAAGAAGAAAAAAGAATATATGCATACAATATGTAAATTTTATGTTGCCCTGAGAAATTTGAAAGTTTGCTTGTTTGCTTGCTTGAGGAATACAAAAGTTCCTTTAATATGTATCAGACTGCAAAATAATAGCCTCAACAACTGAATTTTTCAAACTCTAAACCAACTAGTGCTGAACCTCAAATAAACATGTGCAAATGAATTCAGTGTTCTTGATCTAGGAAAGAAACAAGACAAGACAAAACAAAGCGCCAGAATGCCCTGTGCATTTTAATACCAAGTGCAATAATTACTGTTGGAACAGCTAACCAAACCTACTAAGATGGTGCATTTTCTGTTATGGAAAATCCCCAAGTCAAGATTAGTGTCACATAAAAACATGAATTGGTAGCTTTAAATTCAAGCTGTAGTCTTGCAGCATAAATTAATTGGATTAGGTACTTAGTGTAGCTAATACAGGAAGTCAGACTTAATTATCAGCATGCTCCTGTCTGCCCTTAAAATCTATGAAATGCCAAATAAATACCTTAACAAGAGATCTACTACAAATGACATTCCCAGGAGAGAAATCTAGCCTTTGATTTTATGTATCTATCAATACCTAAAAGAGATAAGTCTTTAATATATAGTTGCGGTCAAGCTAAGCAAATCTCAGGTGTATAGAATGTAAAAGTCAAATGGTACTTAATAAAAACTCCAACATTGGAAGACAGGGAAATTAAGTTTGGCTTATAACTGATTTCCTGCTGCCCAAATGAACAGTTGGATTCTACACGCTAAATGGGCATACTAAATGGTTTTGCCTTAGGAGCTATGACAGATCACAAACTCTCCATTTCACTAGGCTGGACAGCCCAGTAAAGTGCTACACTTAAATGCTACATGTTCTGCAGTGAAAAGGAATTTTACCTCCAATGTGCCAGTACAAGGACATTTGCCACAATATTCAGGAATAAGTTTTTAAAGTTGAGCAAAATTAGCTATACTGTAGTATTTAATCTAGGAAAATGTAATGGTCTCATCATAGCACTTAAAAGATGCATTATTATCATTAACTGAGTACTAACATCACAATTATGTGACCTCCTAGACTCTTCTCTCTCCTGAAGACAGCTCTGTTTGCATTATCTTTCTAGTGTTAAACTATACAAAACTGGAATACAACTTCTACTAGCTTGCAATCATAGTAGAGCAGAGTTTGAGTGGGAAACTCAAGAAAAAAGGGCACAATATTTTGACTCCCCTTTTGGAGAAAATGGGAGATGAACAGAAAGAACTAAAGGACTGAAAGGGCTTATTAGTTGTTCTGTGTGCCACTGAGAAGCATGTCTGCAAAAGCAGAAGGTACATAAAATGAAGAAACATATATAGTTGAATTGATGCACAAAGCCAAGACACTTGACTGTTCCTGAGCTGTGTGGATACTTGGACTATAAACATTATAAAGCAAATGTTATACAGTGGAGAAGACATAAAGCTTTGAATATACATCTTGATTGTGCACCAGACAGAATAAGCTGCTTAACAGTCCCATACCAGCTAAGAGACTGTACTCAGACCTCCGTCACAGGCACTCTTCCAAGAGCAGAAATGAGGCAGCTGTTAACAAATGTGAAACCAAAATAGCTAACGTATAAGGAGTGGCATGATGCAGGGCTAGTGAAAATAGCAAGTGTAGCAAAGGTAGAACTCAGGAGAGGATAACAGAACAAGCACTGGATAGAAGAATGACTAGGAGAATGAGGACTCCTGCAAGGAATCTCTGCCACGAGCAGAGACAGAAGCAGGTAATGAGAGCAGTCATTGAAGAAAAGATAACAGAAATAAGAAATAGTAACAGATAGATCGGCATATCAGATGCTGGAACCCAGCAAATCTCAATATTTTTTAACTATGATAGATTACAGTAGTACTACTTACAGTAGTAGGGGAAAAAAAAAAAAAAAAGCTTGTCTTCATAAAGAAAGAAACTGTGAAATTGATTTAATTAGTCTTTAGAAACATTAATTGCTACTGCTGATTTACCTTGCATGATTTTCTTTTCACACAATCAAAATATACTTTTCAGTCATTTCTCAATGGTGACAGTGACAGAACCTGAGGGAACAGCATGGAGCTGCACCAGGGGAGGGTGAGGGTTAGGTAACTGTTCTTCACCTGAAGGCAGTGGGCATGGCCCCCAGTGCCAGATTTCTGGAAGCACTGGGATAATGCTCTCAGATACAGGGTTTGGGTTTTGGGTGGTGCTGTGTGGAGCTGGGAGAGGAACTCGATGGTCCTTATGGGTCCCTACCTGCTCCAGATATTCAGTGATTCTATGAATTCCCAGAGTGCTAGAAAATTTTAACATAATTTTTCATGATTTCTCAGTGGTAATCAGTATTTTGAATATTAATCTATTTAAACTTTAAACAAGCTCTCATATAAGGGTCAGAGCACTAACAAGTAAAAGAGCGATAAAAGAATCAAGTGTGTCATTCTCCTTTCTCCATGGAGTAAACTTCTGTATAGTAAACAGTAAATGTACAGAATTTACTTACCTGCCAATTGACAATTGGAAAAACAAGAAGTTTAGAGAAACTGGTAGCTTTCTCTTCAGCCAATACATGCAAGTTTCAAGGCTGTAAATATGCAGCATTGCAGCATATGCTGAGTGAAGTGGTTTAGAGGTTTAGAGGAAAAAAAAAATCTTGCTTACCTTAGTGAAAGAAGGTTTTGGTTTTGAATAACTGGAATAATGAACATCCTTTTCATCATGGTGATAAGGCCAGGTGCCTTTCAGGAAAGTTTCAGATGAGGGCAGTTATCAACTGGCCATTACAACATATGAGGAATTAACTGCCCTTCTGGTAGCTTTAGCCAATAAGGGAGCAGAAGAAAGTAAGTGATAGCTTTTCAGTGCTGCCAGCACACGACAACATGACAACCATGATAACTTCTTGAAAATACCAATCCCAGCTTTCTCCCTGTTCTTGATAACATTAAATGTAGAGTAATGTCACACTTGGACTGCTGCCTGTTTGGAGAATAATAACACCATATAATCTTTGCTGAGACACTGCACATATATACAGACATCTTTTTAGAAACATAATCACATAAGGTATTGCATGTTTAAAATAGTGGAAAGTAAATGCAATTACTAGAATATCATTGCAGGTAATAACGTTTTGTAAATGTTTTGTTAGACTGCATGGATGGATAAATTACTCAAATGTTTCTTGAAAGTCTTAAAAGAGGAAAAGGAAAGATTACTATTTGAGGCCAAGCTTAGAAGTGGAAAAGATGGGAGAAGAGCAAATTAGAGCTAAAGCAGATTTAGAAAACTCATTTTGTGATTAGGAAAATCACCAGCAAGTTAAAAAATCAGATGAAAGATAATGTTTCTGAACAGAATTTTAATGTTAAACATGTATCTACTAAGCAAAAGAAAAAATATTTGTTTAAATAATTCAACATTTTCCAGTTTTCCAGCTTTTTGATGCTGTCCTCATCTTTTCGCATTCCCTCATCTTTATCAAAAGTCATAAGGTGCTTGTATCTTCAAGGAAATTATGAGGAGCACAATGACCGCAGCTAAGAAACCATATTTTATTCCTTGAATATTTCTAATGAGTTTAGAGGAAAAAAAAAAAAAAAAAAAAAAAAGAGCTGAATAGCTTCAGCACCCTAAGAGATATTTAATGATTCCTGACACGCATCCCTTCCAAACCAAGGTTTCTCACATTTTGCCCAGCAGCAATGGTACTAAAAACAAAGTTACAGCTGATAATCAGAACTCCAAATTCAGTAAATGTTGAAGTAAGTTTAACTTTTTCTAACCCCCCAAAAGCCACCTATTTTAAAGCTTATAAAAAATTCCAGTACAGTCAGAGTAGCTATATACTGTTTCAATTAATTCCTGTGCCTGAAGGAAATACTATGCCATACTCGTCCCAGAAGCAAAAGTCCTTTCTCATGTATGCCTTTAAGTATTTTTGCCTTCTTTTTTATTCTGAGGCAGTGAAGAAAAACAAATGGGAACCCACCTGCAGCAGTTTTTGAAGGAACTTGCCAATTCTGTGTATTTAATACATTTTTCTGTCTATATCAGCAAAAGGACACCGTCAGAACTAGTAATGCATACTTTTTGATCATCAGTGCTAAAATGGGCAAGTGACAATCAATACACATGGCTTCTACAATTTGTCATAATTTATGAAATAGAAATAAGCAGTTTGTTTTCAAACATGACCTTAACCATGGAGTGCTCATTGCTGGAGAGAAGTGTTTTTGACAAGAACTTGATATGGAATCAGGGATGGCAAATAACCAGTGAACAGAAAGATGTTATTTTTCAGCATGGCTTGACCAAAGTTTTGCACGACTGATCTTTCATCATATCAAGATTGTATCAGGTAAGATGTACCAGTCTCTTCACTGAAGGTAGCAGCATGTTGCCTACCTTAATCTAAGGAATCTCAAAAAAGAAATTGATTTCATTATGTGCAGTAGTGTATCTCATGCTGACAAAGACTAGCATGCTTAGTTTGAAGAGAAAACATTTCACTTTAGTGCACTGATAGGACCATCACCAATAATATGCCTGTAGCTCCACAGACTACAGTATCAGGTTCTTGTTCAACAGCTTAAAAATTACTGCAATAAAAATGAAAGTATTATTGCCTTGAAGTAATTAGGGGAAGGATCCATTTATTGTACAATAACACACTGGCAATCATTAATGATTATTGATGCAACACTTAATTCCCTGCAAAATTCTTTTAAGCTGTGTATATGAAGTGAATAGTATTAAAACTATATATTTTCCATATGTAGTTATATATATATATAACTATATGCTTTATGCCTTTGAAAAGAAGTTTTAAAATATGCAGCATGTTCTTTGATTTGTCACAGTCTTTCATGTACTTTCTGAGGCATTTTTAAAGAAGTATTTTTACTCACTTTATATGATCTTTGTAAACTTTAAAAACTGGAACCTTTGAACAAATGGGAAGAACTACATTTCTGTTTCCCCACACAGGATGCCAAGCTGGAACTCCTTGAGCAGTGTGGGTACCATTGCAGCTTCTATAGCTGCACTTGCTGCTTGTTTGGCCCAGCCAACCCAGCTCCACACTAGAGGTAAGGGATCCCTGAGGGGTATGGTAAGACTTCTGAGAGTTCTTTTCTCCTCTGTGATCTGCTACATGCAACATATGGCTCCTGGATACATGTAGACAGTAAAACTATGAATATTTTCATACCTTGACTTATCAGCATTCTAAAGCAAAGCTGCACAGCTCCAAGCACATAATCAGAACTTATTAAGCCCTCAGGAAGTTGCCCACAGGAACCACACTATCTCCCCCTAGTAGGTAGCACAATATACTGCTTATATATATATGTAATAGATATAGCACAATGTAGTAGGTAGCACAATAATATCAACACCTAACTACAGAAATCCATTTTCTTGTAGCAGTGTGACAAATATTAAGTTCACAGGGACATATGTCTTTCATTCTCTTTAGTATATAATATGGAATTAATTAACCTGGAGTGAAATGACAAAAAATAGCACCATTGCAGTTCCAAGGTAAGATATATATTCTTTCTGATTCTTTCTCAGACTTTATTTATGAATGACAAATAACTTCTCAGATTCCATTTAAACTCATTATTATAATACAGTTATTTGTACAGTCTGTATCATTCAAACTCAGGTATATTTTCCCACAAAATATTGGCTGAGAAAAGATTGACTTGAATCTAGAAATCAAAAAAAAAAAAGAGGATCCTTAATCTTTCTTGCATTTTGCTGATAACAGCATTCAACCTGATGAAAGAAGTGTCTTTCTACAAGGTAGCTAAACGTTTCTCCTCAGACGTTTGAAAAAAAATGGAATTTCCCTTTACAGTGGTGATCTGTTTAGTTCTTGATTAATCCAACTTCACTGAGATATTCTTAGAGGAAGATTATTGTTTTATATTTCTGAATCAGAACATAGAGTGACTGACTGTAGGCATCCAAGCAAGAAGAGCACAATTATAAAAAACTGCTGAGACCAGCAAATTCTGAAAAGGAGCCACTAACAAACTGCTGTTGTATGTGGCTGGATTTGTTTTGGTAAAGGAGCTTAAACATTGATTTAGTTATTTAACTATATATATATTAATTGGAAATGGTTGGCATACACACCAATTAAAAATTTAGAAATGCTGAACTTCTGATGTGTAATGCCAAAGAAAGAGTTAAACATTAAGTGCATTCATTTGGAGGACAATCTGTTAAGAGCCTCACTATGGAATGATTAGACCTTCATTATGTTCATATGTAACTGCTATATGACGCAGTAGTTTATTTCAAATTAATTTTACATGTGTTAAATTCTATTTGCATAGAATGTCATTGTGGTGAAATCCAGAAATCTGTTTAAACTGCATGGCTAGATTTAGTACTAATACACATTTTTTGCTATCTTTGTAGAGCGCTGTTTAACAGAATACATAAATAAAACAGCATATAACCACTTGTTTCATAACTACTCTAGGATGTTTGTATGGAGTAGACAAATAGTATATAACCTAACATTTTACTTCAGTAATGACTTAGATACTCAGGGTGATAAATTTCTTACTTTTTGTGTTTAAATATTCACATTGCCGTACATTTAATAAAAGAAAGTTCCATGGGCTCTATTTACAGCCTTACTGTTTGGCTGTGTTGGGCATTTCAGAACTGTAGCAAAAAAAAGCCCACCTCAGGAAGTTACAGTAACACAGTAATAAATATGCCAAGAACTACCTACATAAAGAATACACTACATCATGGAATGCAGCCCTAATTTATGTGTGGTCATCTTTATCTCTGGGCTTTACGGCTTCATACTTGTTGACAAAATAAAAGCTCAACAAGATATGAAAAGACCATGACTTTCCTCTTCCAGCTGTTTCCAGGTCGTTACTTGCTGCTGAATGCAAAATCAGTCCCCAAAACAGAGCCATGTTGTCATGCTTGCTCACTGCTCAACAGTTCCAATTGCTGGCCTGCTCCAATGGTTGGATTTCTGTAATGGCTGGATGATTCCAGCAACTGAATGTCTACAATGGCAAAGTGCGTGCTCACTGTTTCCATGCAACTGCAAGAAGCCCTTAGCTCTCCCCTTTCAGGTCAGGCCTTGGCTTCTCACCCTACTCCTGCTCTTGGACTCTTTCCCAAAATCACAGATACAGTGCAGCAGATCTCTGCAGAGTGCAACAACCCACCAGCATTTTTCCCAGGCATGTCTTCAACAGCACTAGGACACAAGCTGTCTTGTCTACCTTCAACAAGTCTACTTGCCTTCTCTCACTTCCAAATGGCACATTTATGGCAGACATCTCAGTCAGTCATCCAAAAGAATGTGACCTGGCAGTATTTAATTCACTCCTTTTCTGTTATTTGTTGGTGGACTCTGTCCAGCAACCATACTTAAAGTTGGCTGATATCTTGTTAAAAAACCAAGGTCTCAAATTTCAACTTAATATTTTGTTTTGCTCAGGTCAGGCAGGTACTCTACATTATTATAAAATACTGTTGTTTTTTAAATGATAATCTGATCTACTAAATTTAAAGAGAAATGTGAAGTCTTTTGATGCCATGGGGATAATAATTGTTACTTAACTGTTAATTAACGTGATTCTTCATCACTATTGTTGAGAGACAGTCTCTGAAGCAGCAGGTTTGAAAATGCTTAGTGCTAAAGTGATTTCCAATTTCCCTTTGAATTGGTGCTGTGAACAACACAGAATTCTCATACTCTGTTTCATAAAGGAACAAGAGTATGGTACACTGTCAAAATACTTCCCAATTGGACTCAACATATGTTATTTAAAGATGAAAAACTGTGTCATTCCAAGAACAAAAATGGAGCAAGTAATAGCTTACAAGAGAACTCACAATTTCCATAGTGGACTCCCAAAAAAGTGTTGCTGAAATCTCATCCACAATCATTAAGAGAGTATGTGTTGCTTCTGTTTACGTCAGATCATCATATTGAGGAAGAGCTACAGATCTGATTTAGAACTATTTTTCTCCACTTTGAGACTTCCACAAAAGTCTACCCTCTCAGGATGTTCATGTTCCTGGGTAGTGCATTGTTGGGACTTCACATGAGATCAACAGGTTGCTAATATAGCCAAGCTGTGTGTCACTGGGAGAGAACTCAGTTATCATTGGATATTTCCTTTTGTGACTACCTCAGAGCCACAGGAAAAGTCAGCACGGTGTTAGGAGTTATTCTGTTTATTGCCCATATATGATTCAGTGATATAACCCAATCCAAAGCATGCTAATACTACAGCTGCATTTCCAGTAGATGTGGAACACATTGGATCACATTCCTTAGTGACCTCTTCCAGAAGTCAAGCTCTGTGTGCTCTTGCATTCAACAGTATTAGTGTTGCAGAATTTCTTTCTATAAGCTAGGGAAGGATTAGCCTGGAAAGATCTGCATAGGAGGAGATAAACTATGTGGGTAAAGAACAATGTAAAGTTACTCATCAGCTTAAACATTAATAACTATTTTGAAAGGCCACTTTTTTCTTGCCCCTTATCTGACTATAGAAGTTGCTCAGGAATGAAGAACTGGAGCACAGTTCTTGCTGCACAGCAATCTTTCAAATACTTCTGAAGCAAAACTGCATAAAGTTAAGCTTTACAAAGTCATGAGTAGACACTTGGCTGGGACAGTTAAATAGATCAACAGAAGCTGAGGAATTTAGTAAAATACAGAGAATTCATAGAGACATAGAAGAGCAAGAGAAGTGACTGTCAGGTCTAATATTAGGTCAGTCATGTCAGAAGTCACTAAATATAAACAAATTAGGAAACTGCAGATTAGGAATACTGAAGTTATGACTAACATTCTTTACTTTAAAACATTCTTTACTTATAAGAGTGTCCCACTGTACACAACTACTTTCACTGTTGCCAAATATTTAAAAAAACAATCCCCATTGGAAGTGGATGATAAGATAACTGCATACAGTCTTAATTACATAGCATACATTAAAGATAAATGGCACTCTCATTTTCCAAAGAAAATAATCATAATTACTATACAGACTTAGAATCTTTAATTGCTTTTGAGTAATTATCCATTTCTCTTTACAATGTGTTCAATGTAATTTGTGCAATAATTAGCAGAAATAAAATGCAGAAGTAAAAATAGGTTTTTTTCTCTTTTATTATTTATTTAAAATTGGAAAGATAAATAATCCCAGATTTTAAAAGCTGTTTTCATCATCCTGGTTATTAATTTCCTGATCTTTATTTGTACTTACTGTTGTTAATCACCTTGCGAGTTCACATACTAATGAAGATAGCAATAACCATTGTAACGGTTTTATGAATTAGTAAGGTAATAAACACTAAATAAAGATATTCTGCATCAGTGAATTCTTCATTCATTTTTCTTCTACTGACACTAGTTTTAGTTTTTAATTATTATGCTATTTTATGATGCACTGGCACCGTCACTAGAAAAAATAATGAAGTCTTCATAATGGGAGACTTTCCTATGGCGCTTCACTATTAAACAGTCTCTAAGAAGCAGAACAGAAACTGCCATATACGTGTGAGAGTTATGAAGTATACAGTTTAATGAAGTGTAGCCTAGCTACATTTTTGTGTGTGGTTTTTTTTTGTTTTGTTTTTAAAAATGAGATGGAGTATATTTCATAAAATCATCTTGATCTTTGAGTGTCCTTTAACTTCTCCATAAACTAAACCTATTTACCTTTGTGGAGAATTTTATGGCCGTAATTTGCCGCTATCTTAAAGTAGAAATTTTATTAAGCAGTTCCTTTTCAGTTGAATCTCTTGTTCTTTTAGCACATTTTCTCATCTTAGCATAGTTCACTACCAATATACTTACTGCATACAGAGTAAACATACTTCTATGTAGCAATAGGTGCTTTGAAAGTAGACAGATACAGTATGTAGATCTCATGGCTCAGGCAACATACGACTGCAGTATTCTTTTTCACAATAGTAGAGCAGCAAGTAATCACAAGAAACAAGCTGCTTCCTGTCCCCAAGCCCCCTCACAGAAAATCTGTTAGGAAGGAAAAGGCATTTCTGTACATACTGACATTGTCAATGAAGTTTAAAAATATCCATAAAGTTTAGATACAGCTCTTCTTCTGAAATTAGTTAACCAGAGTTCAGGTGGAACAGATTCTGTGCACATGGAAATGGCAAGGACATTTTTTGCAGGTCTGATCTGTTAGGTAGTTCTAGTAGAAAGCCCTGATGGCCAGCAGTAGTCTCACAGTAACAGCCTCCACATACCAGCAGAAATACAAACATACTTTCAACTTAGATTCAGCTCTTCCAGTATTATTGAGGTATACAAAGGTTGCTCTGAAAATAATGCCTCTTATTTATTTCCATGAAAACTACAACAGAGCAAAATAACACTATTTGCTAGAGCAAATTCTCAGCTACAAAACACTTTTTTCAACATAGCCACCACTGTTAACCAATTTGCACAGATGAGATAATTGAGACGCTTTTCATTTCATGATATTACAATAGCTGTGCATGGCCTTCCATAATGTGACTGTGTTTGTTGTCCATGTTGCTGCTGCTGAAGTGCAACACCCACTGCTTCACTGTGCTCCTATCCACTTTTTGGTCTCCATAAAAATTCAGCAAGTGTTACTGAATGTCAGTGGGTGCAGTTTTATTCATGGAGGAATTCAATTCCACACCTTATCTTCATACTCACTTCCATGTCAGATGCTATTCTGCTAAACTGCCTCTCTGCTGCCATCTGTTACACAATAACAAAGCATAACGGAACATTGGTGTGAAGACTCGACATCTACAGTCGTACCACCAACATTGTCTCTGATGTCATTGGCCAACATAATAAAATAGGAGGCATTACTTCCGGAGCAACCTGAATCATTTCATGATCCTTTAAGAATGAAGAGTACCATAATTCCAACAAAATTACTATGCTGCATCTTAAACAGGATAAGTGATGTGTATTTCATCAAAATTTGGTGAAGCATTGGTTTAATAAATCTTTATGTAACTTTCTTTCTGACATAAGCCATGCTAATTTCTTCAGTAAGTTTACAATGACTGGACTTAACTTTTTATATTCTGAGAATAATTCCATAAGACATAACACACTTCTATGCTGAAATAATAGAAAAAAGCAAAAATAGGAGCAGAAACAAAACACAACAAAGCAAACAAAAATACCCTAGTGACTATTTGATCTGAAAATGACAGCACCCCCTCTTCCCATTAGTTTCAAGGCAAAAGAAAGCTTTGGTCAATTTTGCAAGTGTGCTAAACTGCCATGCCACCAAAAGAATTCATGAATTAAATACAGAAATACGTTATGGAACAATAATAAAGCTTGAATTTAAATATAAACACAGTACAACTGAATCTTAGGCAGTCAGTTGATCATTTCAGGAAGCCCATCTGTACGTATTTGCAAAAGCTCAGTTTCAAAGCTGCATATTTCAGAAGGGAATGAAATGGATTAAGGCCCCTTGACCTCACTATAGAGCTAATTCTATGCTGTAATTCCTTAGTTTCATTATGTGAGAACTTTTTTACCTTCTAAGGCATGTTAATATTGGTTTATCATGTTCAGTTGCACAGGCTGGTTATCCAAAGGGAAAATTCATGTGTTTCACTACAGATTTTTTCATGTTCTGTGGAAGCATCCAGTGCTTATAAGATCTACTAGCATTGCTTAGTGTGGTAAATGGCTGAGAGATCATGAAATATGGAACTAGGACAGGCTGTTACCCTATTTTTAAAGACAGTATCTGAAAATGTTTCTAGTGCAATTAAAGTGTTCAGCTGCACCCTGAGGCATAGCCCTGAGCAAGAGTTGGTGTTTAAACTACTCTACCTCTGTCCTTGAGATGTCTGTACAATGAAACTCCAACCAGACACCTTTTTTTTCCCCAGTTATCACAGGTTTGCTGCAGACCGTAGACTAGAAGAAAGTTAGCATAAAGTCAGAGAAGAAGTGAGAGCCTGCAGGTGTTACTAATTACACAATCCTGTGGGACATTACTCTCAATTTTCTCTACTTCTCTGATTTTGGATAGCTGGAATGATCCTATTACAAACTGAGATTAACACAGTTTTATCTCTTAAAAGTCTGTGACATCTGCTCTAAAAGTTCAAGATCTATCATTTCAACTACAGAAAAATGCTCATTATCTATTAATAGGACATTGTTCCTATCACACAGCAGTGGGTTTAATTAAACAATGTCTTATATTTGATGTTATGTCCATATACTATATACACACACTAACCAATAAACAGCCAAAATATAGTATAGCTTTTGTTTTTCCATAAGGTAAGCAATAATAAACAATTATATTTGAAATGACAAATGATTAATCTTAAATGCAGCCTCATGCTTGTAAAGTTTGGCATAATTAATGATATTCAGTAATCTAAGCAGCAGTTACCTGTACAATTTCATTCACATCACTGTATTTAAAAATACTTTACTCAATTAATACTTATTACAGTGCATAAGACTGAAATATAAGTGAGTAAAAGAAGTGAGTGTGCTGATACACCTGGTGCTCTGTCTTACTGTAACTCCAGCTAACTTACCACTCTGATTTTGATTTTGTCAAAGTAAAGAATGTCACTTATCAGACATTTCTTACTGCATTACTCAGAAGAAGAAAAACAAAAAAGTGTCACAGCAGATGATAAGGTGATAAATCGTTTAATTATTTCCACAAAGAACATGATGCATGGAACTTAAAATGGACACAGAACGAAGTCCTAAAAAGCCAAGAAACTTGTTATTTATATGGAAGAGAGAAATAATCTTTCCTCTTTGATATTTAAAATTGCACTTGATGCATTTTTAGGTATTAATGAGAATCCAGCAAAATGCTGAATTTCTTAAGAAACAAATTAAAGAGAGGCTAATGATCTGTATACTTACAACAACAATTTAAGGGAGATAACACTGCACTTTTTTCACATCTCAAACTAAGAAAGGCCACTGCAGTGACTGTTGGAGGAAACAGTGGTGGCAGGAGGAGCAACAGCAAACTCCTCCCAAACACACCCCTCGCTGCTCCTGGCTTGCAGCCTCAGATGTCATGAGATCCTAGCATAGTGAGACCATATCACATCAGGTTACCCTTAGAGCAAAAAGCAAGGCCTAAAAATTACCTGTGTTTTATAAACTTCACAGTAGATCAGCACATCTTCCTTGGGAGAAGATCCCTTGGTTCAGGGATTATTTATTGCCCTATTGATCTATTGCATCTGTATATCTATCTATTGCCTGTCCTTAGCAAGTGGTACATTCCAGAAGTAGGAAATCTAGAATTATAGGCAAAAATGTAATTTTTGTTTGTATGCATTCACTGCTTGCAACACAACATTCTATCCTTGGCAATTTCTTTTATAAAAATAGTAGCTACAAATGCCTGCAAAAGTGAGCGGAGCTGGTTTTGATCCAAATTGTTAACTTTCATCTGAAAAGCTAAAGCTAGTGGTCTTCACCAAGTATAGCATATTTTCTCTGATTTACAAGTTAAGTTAGAAGAAAAAGTTTAGCCCTCATTTTTTAGTAAAATCACATAGTATAGCTGTAAAATGAGTATAGATAGCACAAAAATCAATGAGCAGAAATTGTCAGATATCCTTTTGGAGAGAAGCATGAAGAAGAATGAAAGTCAAGGAATTGAATTCTAAAGTTTTGGATATCCTATGAAAAAGAAGTCACAGATAACCCATTGAAGAATCAATTATGAATGTAAGGTCCATGATCCAAAAGCATTGTGCCAGCAAGACGTATCTTACAGATGTGATAAATTATGAAAATATTAGGAGGAAGATATGTAGCCCAGGAGAAAAGATAAAGTGAAAATGGCTTGTAGGATAGTCTCACTCTATTGTCACAGCTTCTACAGAAGCCACAAAAATTGCCTGCTTATCACACTCCCCCAACCCACCTCCCTGCCTCAGCTGGATCCAGCTGCTTCTGTATTCTACGGATCTGCCTCAAGTAGATAGAAGTTTAATATGTTGTTGGATAAAAAAACATTATCATTTTTAGCAGCCTGTACTTCTCAGGGAAACCTGGACAGAGCAGATGTGGAAGTGAGGAAATGCACTCCAAGTGTGCCTTATTTCCCTGCATTTAATCTAGCCAAAAGCAGGAAGAAAAAAAAAAAAAAAAAAAAAAAAAGAAGAAAAATTACTGTTTAGAAGGTTTTCTGTTCCGATTCATCTAGTTTCCTTTGTGTTTCCATAAAATTTTAAATAAAAATAGATAAAAATTCATTTTTAAAGTCAATTTCATCTCTGTTTTCCATTGACTAGAACAACAGTTTTAGGTTTGCAAATTGCACTTTACAAAAATGTCTGGTTCTCATTGCAAATCTGGATTGCAATTTTCTGAAAGCTTGCACTTCTTACTTTTAACAGAAAGTTGAAATTTATGACTAGAATGTGGCTGGAAACAGTAACATTGTCTTTGACATAATGGAAAATGATGTATTTTTCGCCCTGTTCATTAACGTCAGTTACACATTGATTCTTCATTTTAGTGAAATATTTGGTGCTTTTCTTATATGACAATAATAAATTAATTAATTTAAAAAACAAATAAACAAACAAAAAAATAAACCAAACAAAAAAAACACCACAGTAGTAATCAGGACACACTCCAAAAATATAGAGAAAATTTTCATTCAAAATTCCCTTGACAAGTCTATTACAAGGTTGTAGTGGATCAGTAGGTACCTACGTAGTCTATGCAACATGCAAATGTATCAGAAGAATGAGAACAACCCTTAAAAGTCTTACCTTGAATGGAGAATAAAAAATGAGAGTCAAGAGCAATTCCACACATAGCAATTGTGTCTTTGATTACAAATTTATATGAAAATACATCAGCATTCCATATGTTGCTAATGTTATTTATAGAAGTGTCCATCTCATTTTAGCATTTTCTAAACTGCTAAGCATTTGTTTGTTCCCTTTCTAAAATGCTTCATTTTCATTCCAGGTGAAACTTGAAACTTTTACTTAATTTTTGCCTGAACTGAGTATGAATTCTGGCAACTTTGATTTGGTATATTTCAATAAATAAGTTATTTACTTATATGTATTTTAGTTTTCATGTGTAGTACTGGCCATGAAGCTTAATTGGTGGTGGACTGTCAATGAGGAATAGGGTGAGAACAGGCAGAATTGGAAAATATCAGAAAATGGAACATTTTTATAGGAAGCATGTTTCCTTATACAGTGAAGTCAGTTCAACCAAAATGACCTGAACACCAGATTGCTTGTTTTTATTCTTTCTGTCAAAAGTAAACATGGTTATTGACACCTCATGAATACTAACAGACCATCAGAAAATATTCCAAAGTCTGCAATTAATTTTTTTCAACTAGGAAACAGATGTACTGTAAAACTCCCAACATCTGCTGCCATCCAGCTTTGGGGCAACAATACACTATTTTTGCTGCTGCTCAGTAAGAAGGAAAATATATAATTTCTGCAATTTTGTAACTACTATTCCTTTGTTAAGGTTGATTTTTCTACCACAGAAATCCTAACTTTCTGCAACTGGAAATTCTGTAGTAATAATAACTGAGGTTATATGACAGTACTGAGCAGGGACCTTCTGAAAATCACTTCTCTTTCATTTCCACAAGCCAAAAGTCTTTTAGTAAAAAGTTTTACAGGGCCACGGATCAGCACAACAGACATTTAACCTCTAGATTTTGGAGAAAACATTCATTCATTCAGCCACTGGCTCTACCTTCTCTTCTATTCATAGATAAACGGAATATCTCAGTTATGTTCAGTAGGAAGATTTAAAATTTAACAGGCATTGAGATAGTTAATAAAAATAAGAATAAAAAAATAATAGCAGATGTGAGAAAGCAATGAGAGAGGTCTAGTGTGCACGTACAATAAAGAGCATCTATGTAGAGGGAATGTACAAAATCAGAAATTGGAGGCTGCAAAGGAGCAAGCAACATTTTTCCAGTTAAAATTTTTTGTTAATTCACAGCTGCCTTCAAAAAACTAGTTCAGAGGATAAAATAAGAACAATTTACTCGAAAATATATTCCAAGAAGTGTGAAGAAGGGAGTTCTTACACATAAGTTATGCCTGAAACACACAGTTACAGCATGAGAGAAAATCTCAAAGTCATAGGGCTCCGCTAACGTGTGCATCTTAAACTGAATTTATAGAAACACAGTGTTGTAGAAGCCCACAAAATGGTACACGTCAGATATCAATCTGCATGTAAATAAATTACAAAGTATCCAAACTTTTTCGATGCAGGAGTTCAGCAGTTCGGCATAAACAGCATTATTCCATGAGGCTGAATCTTAAAATAACATTTAATCCAGTTCACAAAGGATCTAATAAGTTGTTGATGGTTGCATTGAATACTACCAATTATAAAATAAAAAAAATAAAAAAACAACCACTCCAGTGTATATTAGAGTTTTGATTTAATTTTAATTTTGGAAGCTCTCTGATTTCATATTAACTTGTTAACGTTTCAAAAATTACGTATGAGCAAACCTGTTTGTTTGGTCGGTTTGTTTTGTTTTTAATAGTTTGGGTTTTGTGTGATTGTTTTCAGTTTCTTTAGGAAGCATTTTGTTAGAAATTTGTGTTAGAGAGGTGTAGAGTTTGCCATCTCTGTTCCTACTCTTCTTCACCTGTCTTCTTCTCTCAGTGAACAAGCTCTTGTTCTTCTCAATGTATAGAACTTGCTGAATAAATACATACTTTCATTCATGGAAAGTAGTAAGTAAAACTACTCTTAGGTAACATTAGAAAAAATTGTATTTAAAGATTGTAACATTACGCAAGGGGACAAAATAGGTTGCACAGATTGCTGCCATGTGCCAATGTTGTACTCTCACAACAGATGTGAGGACTCATTGCCACACTGTTCAGGAATAGCTCTATTTAAATCAGACAGGTGCATCCACTCTGCATAGTGCTTAACTCAGGGGTCCTCTCAGTTCCCTATGGATAGTCTCTGTAATTATTATTTCTTCTTTTTTCTTGAATTCATAACAATAAGAGCTGTGTTGCTGCCCACTGGAAGGCTGCTTCACTTCCTTCCTTGTTCATTTCCAGAAAATCTCGTTGAGCACTATTCTCTGCTAAATTGTTTCTCTTAGCTCTGCCATACTTCTCTAAACCTCTTATGCACATCTTAACAGATGTCTCAGTGACACTGGAAGAGCTTCACTGCCTAAGACAGTAAGACAGCTCAGTTTTGGAACTACTGAGTCCTACAGTGGTAGACTGCAAATTCTACTGCAGAGCCCCAGACCTTCATGTACTAAATCGGCTTTGCTGCGGCTCAGGTGCGCAAAGAAGGCTTACTCACATACTGCCTGTGGTATGCTTCAGAGATACCATCATTGTTAGAGGCTACCAAAGAGCCCAAGAAACATTCTAACCACACAGCGTTCCTTATTAGAAGGAGAAATATCGCCATCAGCGGATTGATGGAATGAGAGTGCAGTTGAGACTTAATTAAGTAGTTCATCTATGATTGATTTAATTGTGCAGTTAGCATTAATTGATTCTCATACAATACAGACAACAAGTATATCCTGACTAGAAAGTTAAGTTTTACAAGCTTGTTTGTTTCTTCTAGGTTTTGCATCTGTTATTTGGCCTTCTGTACACAGTAATATTCTGTTAGATGAACATCACAGTGTTGTATCACTCCTACTGTGGCCTGATTTATCATTCCTACATACTGTAGTCATACAACAGTCTTAAATATGTAAGTGGAGCTACATCAATGGCCATAAATCTCAATAAGTAAGGCTTGTAGCCTGAACTGGAAATTACTGTGATACAAAGCAACTAGAGGACTGGCTACATGAATGTCTACATGAAATAATGACATGAATTATCAGGAAAAAGCTAGACTGTAATCTTACAGTGTGTCAGCTACTCCAGCGTAAGAAGTCTGTGTGCATTTCTTCCTCTGTGACATAGAAGGGTTTTCCTACCCTAATTTCTTTAAACTACTCTGTATTTGCGGTGGAATAAGAGCTCACACAAAGAATACTGCTCAACATCTATGTGTAATAAACCACAGTCCAGTTAAACTCACAGAACTCACAGTCATTTTTTCCTTCAGCAGTGATCAAATTTTTTTTTTTTTTTTTTTTTTTGGGACATAGACAACTGTGGGGGAGAATAATTTTCAATAAAACAAAAAGCTTCTGCAAAGTCAACAGTGCAGTACTGCAATACTTTTTTTTTTTTTTTTTTTTAAAGCTTTGGTGCTATTTTTAAGAAGTTCATAAGAAAATTAACCAACATCAGCAAGCACTTCTACATTTTATCATTCAGTGCTCTCATCATATGGAAAACAGTTGTCATCTCTTCTTTTTTTACAATTTATAAAGTTCACTTTTTATAGAACAGAATGTTACAGTAAAAGTGAATGTTCAAACATTACTCCAGAAGATTTTCCATAACATTAAATATCCCTGGAAGACGTTTCTATGAAGAAACAATTACGTGCTATCACTTATTTAAAATATTAAAAGAATAGATTTCTTTTTAATGAAAATAACAAGTAATTCAATAAGGAGATAACATACAAACAATATGGCAGAAAAGACGGTGTTGTGCTGCTTAGATGCCAAGAAGAAAAAATACTAATTTTTCTGCAACTTTAGTATATTAAATGTACTCGTGTATACCTCTGGGATCAGAAAAGGGTGACTCCTTACGTACTTTCTGGGTATATGCCAATTTCAATCAGGTTTTTATGATGAACCACTTTTTCTGTTACAGGTACTATGACTTTTGGAGTAGGAAACTTAGCAAGGAAGGATTCCCTAGTTATGTGTTCCATAACGTAAAGACTAGGAAGGACTTTGCTATTCAGAAAAAAACCTCAAAGTAGAAAGCAACAAATTGGTGATGAGGTGTAGGGGGAGAGGAAACCCTGTCCTACCTGAATAGAGATGTTCATTTCTGAGGTGGTTGCATAATCAATGGATATTAAGATGCTATAATCACAAAAAAGAACAAGAAAGTTAGGCAAAGTAGACTAAGATAACAAGAGAGAATAAATGGAGAACTTACCCATATGCTTGGCTCACCCACAAAAAACACCAGAAAAGGGGATCTCTAGACAAGATCCTTCCCCACTGGTAGCCAGCTCTTAAATAGGTCTAGGATGAGTGGAACCAGGCTCCACCCCTTCCAGTAGCACAGGAGAATTGCCTTCACCTGTGCTCTTCTGGCTGACTCATGGCTCACCTCAGGTGATCAATCAGAGGTTCAGGCCGTGACTCAGCAGTTCTCATACAGGTGGTCAAACACTGGAATAGGCTTCCTAGAGAGATGGTTTTGCCACATGCCTGTTAGCGTTCAAGAGACATTTGGAAAATGCCCTCAGAAACCCTAACGTTAGCTCTGAAATGTTCATGCAGTTGTACTCGATGATCTTTGAAGATCCCTTCCAAATGAACTATCCTAGTCCACTCTTCTCTACTCTATTCCCATAAAGATATTCAGAAGTGACTGAAAAAATGCTAAAGTTCCAACAAATTCTGTATAAAGCAAGACAAAATGCATTAATTATGTCCAGATTAATGTATAAGTTAGAGGAGTGTAAGTACTTGATACTTTTTTTTTTTTCAGAAAGAAAAAAACACTGCTATAACAATAAAATTGAGAATGCAAGTAAATCAAGTTTAATTGCAGATATCAGGACACTTATCCAGGATAAATATATTAGTTATCATGACCCATTTTCAGTAAACAGTAAAAACAAAACCTCTATTGATTTAATTTTACACAGTTTGAATTAATATTTTCTTGAGCACTTTTACTGTATTAGTAATCTTAAAATATTCTTAAAAGATATTAAACCAACAAACAGCTTCTCTGCCAATAAAATTAACTTCTACCATTCTTCCAAGAAAGTGTCCATGAACTACACCTAAGGTAAGAACAAAGGGAATATTTGGCAGGTTTCCAATAATGTACATGATTATACATGCCAAATACTCCCCAAAATGACTTGCCTCTCATGGAAAGTGTTGTATGAGGCTCAGCACAGAGACGTTCCATGAATAAAGACTTACTTGGCAGTAGTTAAGTGCTCAGTATTTACATTAATCTGAAGATAATGCAGCCTGGGATTTCTCACTGATGACAGTGTAGCGCACATTAAATAAAGAAAATTATCTCCCAGTAAGACCCTTCCAGATAAAGAATCAGTTTTAGAACATACCTATATAGATACATTTCAAGAGAGATCAGGCCTGAAAAACAGCTGAAGACAGAAGTTTTACAAATGCCATTTCAGAGTTGGGAATAGAAATGTTTGGGTTTTGTTTTTTTTTTTTTTTTCCCCTCATTGAATACTGCTGGCAAAGGGTCAACTTAGATACAGTTACAGTACACCAAATATTACACATAAGACTAGACTGTTTGAATATCTTAAAAACTACATGAGTAATGCAGACAAGACCTGCAACTGCTATGCAAAGGAATGGAGTGTCCGGACTATGGCAGGCCTCTAACTAGCAGGTCAAAGATCTTTATCTTGTACCTCAGAGGAAACTGCATTGCCAGATATATTTCCATTATGGCTTAAAATGCATAATACTCCAGATATCTTTTCTACTGTGAAGTGCAGAAGATACTGAATAAAAAAATACTGTTTTCCCCCTTGCACTTAAGATTTAAAGATTATATTATTTATTAAAATGAACATGAGCATTTTACTAAAATTTCAGACTTGTTTGTACAGTCATCTTTTTTCTCTGGAAGACTTAACAACACTGTTGGCAAGAGAATGAGTACAGATAAAAGCGCATGAGTCATACTCCCATGATAGAAAAAATAAGTTCTCTCATGTCTACTTTTGAGTATGCAACTAGCTCGGAAAGAGCAATAAATTAACTTCCCATTGGTTATAGGAGAATCACAAGACAATTGGTCTACTGTGAACTTTGAACAAAGGTTTAAAATAATAAATTATCATATAAAGTAGTTCATTCTCATTTACAGACCACTTCTGTAGTCTGTAAAATGGCTACGGATTTCTCTGCTGCCATTTTGTATTATGCAGTATATGTTATGCATTTTACAATATGCGTTATAAGCTATATGAAAGCATTGGGCAGCAAGTTAGACAGGCAGGACTCTCCATTCATAAATGATACTATTGTCACTGCAGATTGAATTCAGATCTTCATGACTTTCCCAGATAGTGGTCTCTTAGAAAAGAGGAACTTTCTCATCAGCCATAGGGCACAGGGAAAGTGAACATGGACAAGTAGAGAAAACAACAGCAGAAAGGTGATTTGAGACCTAGAAAGTGAAAGAGATTTGATATCAGAAAATACATTAAAAACCACACTGCAATTCCCCACTTCAGTCTAATGCACTCGAGGTAGTAGGATGAGAATGGAGAGACTGCTCTAGTACATTTAAACAACAGAGAAGCAGCTGAGATGTTACCCATCCCTTGAGTGGCCTCTGAAGTACTTTCCAAGGGAGAAGAACTGGTCCTTCCCAGGGTTGTCTCCAAGCAATTTACGGGACTTTATGTTGGCAACTATTCAGAAAAAAGAAGCAATGGAGTTTCCCTGACAACAGAACTACAGCTTGATGCACGAGGTGTAATTAAAAGGGCCAGAACATTTCCCTTGCAAGCCAGCTCTCTTCTCATTATAATGCTCCACATCATAGATCACATGTGTGACCAGGCACCTGTGCTCTGTTTACTTTTTGCTTTCCCTAGCCATGCTGAGGAACAGCAAGTAGAAATTGTGTTCCTCTAATTAGAGAGTTCACTCACCTTTCAAATAGCAGCAAAGCTGCTGAGGCGGAATCTACTGTTTATAGAACTGCCTCTGCACAAGGAAATGAGGAAAAAAGAACCTAAGATATTAAGAAACATGAGAACAAGCCATAATCAAATATTTTCTTAACTGGCCTGGCTTTTTGGGAACGCAGGCTTTGAAATGCTTTCCTTTATTTCATAGGCTGAAAAAATACATACAGCTTCCTCATCGCCTTCTCCTCTTTGCATGAAGAAGGTTCAGTGGTGCAAGTTCTGCACAGCTGCAGCAAGTGCAGCTTGGTCAGAAACACATACCTTCCAACTTTATAATTAAAGAGTTTGGCTGCATCCTGACATTAGCATTACCACCCCCAAATTATCATTCTGGCAGAATCTGGCACACATTTTTCTATGATTTAAGGATCCTTTACTACTATTTCTAAATTGCACAAACTCCTTCATTCATTAAAATTACAAGACAATTATCCTATTCTGCTATTAATTAAAAACAAAAAAAACAAAAAAAAAAACACCAATTATTAAGATCAGAACTCCAACTCTCACTGCTACTTATTTATTTTCCTGTCTAGGAAGAAAGAGAAATAATATCTTTTTTCTCAGGAGAAAGAAAAATATTATTGAAAATTTCAATTTAAGGCTGGGGAATTTTGTAACAGAGTCAACTCTAAACTATTTACAACGTAAACCCCATTAAGGAGGGGAAGGTGAATGCTAATACTGCGACTGTGGGACAAAATAAGCAACATGCTGCCAGAATTTAGACGAGCATACCAGTGTACCATAAGAGATACTGACATTATACCTGATCAGAATATCACAAGAAAGCAGGATTTATTTAAAATCTTGTTCCTCCCAGACGCCTACATTAATTAATTGAAAGTGAAATTCAAGCTCTTACCTTGCACTAGAAGTTGGCATTTTCTTTTGGAGGTTTGATTTTTTGGCATTATTGTCAGCTGTCACATTTCATAGCCTTATGGTGTTATTTCCTTAAAAATTGCACAATTTATGCATACAAAAATGAGGATTTCAGAGTATTTTATTTATCTATAATTTGGGTATATGACTGTGTGGAAAAAAAACCACAAAACAATTAGGGGAACAAAAATTTGTGTTAAATAAGTTCAAAAATGGGAAAAAAAATCTTTAAGAATGTGCTATTTATGGCATTTTATTGTATTCTGTGTGCTCCCAACTTGCAGCAAAGGCTCTGAAATTCAATGCACTTATACATTTAAAAAGTAAAATTAATGTAGACATTTCTGATTACATTTGACATCCAGAGGAATTTTAAAGAAATATATAAAAAAAAAGCTTTTATCTTCTTATTTACAGAAGAGATATTTCTTCAAGCTTCCTCCAGTTCCTCACAATCTATGAAGACTCACCAATTTACAGCAACACTGAATTATATTTTGCTGAATTGTATGATTGAATGAGCTCAGAATTTTTTTTCTGCTTAAGTGGTAGAAGTAGCTGAAGATTTTGAAATTAATCCTATGTTATTGCTTCTAAGGCATGAGAAGCAGATTCAAAGTTCATAAAATTCACATGAATATGGGTTTTTTTTAGATTTTGCTCAAAGGATTTTTTTTCTTTTTTCAAAACTACAAACTCTCAGAATCAAGCAAGAATTTTGCTGGAAGAGTGCCTGTTTTAACTGCTACTGCCATGGTCACAAGATTATTTTGCTTTTTTTTTTTCCTATTAAATTATCTCTTGAGGTAAATATAAGCATCATTAGGGAAAAGAAGCAAATAAAAGTTTCTAAAATGACAATAATCCCTAGTTTTTTAGAATTGGCTCCCCAGGTTCTAATTGGGCATTTTTAAACCCCTAAATATGTATTAATACTGCACACAATTTCCTTAATTGCTTTCTTTGATTTAAAATCATCGTGTTGCTAGAACGTTTGAAGCCTTACGGTGAATGATAAAGCAAAAGAGAGTGGGTGCTTTCTTTGCCTGCTGACTTCTAATCTGAGGAGAAGTAGCAGCTTCTGCTGCTTTCCTGAAGATGGCAGAAAACTTGCTCTTTCAAAGGTGCTTCTCCAACCAGACTGGATTTCCTCTGTCTCATCTTAAAAGCATTTTTGAAACACAGCATGAATTAATATTCTTCAAAGAAAAGGTCACATGAATCCTTTCTAATGGGAAAAGCATGAAGTGACACAGCTGCCCCAGTTAGTAAACAGCATCTCCCATAATATTAGTCAGCAGTGGTTGCACCTTAACTATCAATAGCATTTAAACGTTCACTGGCATTTATATTGTGATTAGACCTAGTGCTGAGTGGAAATACTATTATTTGGTACTGGAGGCTGAGCACAGACTTACTCTTCTTAACCATCTTAGGCCCTAGGGGACTGAATAATGTGTATTGGATCCCCAGACATCACTTAGTATCATGTTTTCAGGGTAGTGAAAGCTGTCATTTTCAGTTTTTACATAAAACATTTTTCAATACGTTTAGCACACTGTTCCTCCATGTTACATTTGTCTTTCTTTTCAATTTACCACAAATACTTTTCTTTTATATTCACTTCCTAAAATCAAATGGACAAATATTCTGATTTATCCATGTCACTCACTAAACAGGAAAGGATTAAAGTAAGCAAGGACCAAATCTGAATAAGTATGCAGTAAATGCCTTAAATTATATATTGAAAACGTGAAAGCATCGTCACAAACTGTCAGTCTATAGAACAGTCCTCCTTCAGTCCTCCTCTCAGCACAGATGACTGCTCATCATAAACATTGTGGGACAGTAACTTTGGCTTTTCATTACACCCATTCATTTATTTGTTTATTCACAAAATTTGGTAAGCCTCTATAAGTCTCCAAGTGATTCATGAGAATTAGAGAGATTGTAATGTCTTGTATAGCATTGTTCGCTGTATAACAAAGAAGAAATTAATTCAGCAGTACTTTAAATATATGGTCAAGCTTACTTATCAACTCTCTTAACAAAATAGTTCTTTTAACTGGATTTTTTTTTCCAAGCATCAAACTGTCTTTCATTAGTGTAGTGTAGATGTGCTCATTTAATATAATTTGTGATAATTTTATTTACATTTTTAAAGTCAAGGAAAACTCAACAGTTCCTTGCTCCAAAGTGCACTGTATATTCATTATTGCACATGATACAAGCAGGTTTGCAAATTTAAAAAAACTTTCAAGCAATAGATATTGTCTTCAGTGCAGCTGGACAGTGCAAGTATACTAAGAGATATTGAGAGATATTGCTCTTCTATCCAGTTGCATAATAGGTTTTGAAACTCTTTAGGATACTAAAAATCTCTACATTTTTAAGATATTCTTTTTAGTATAATAGGGTCATTACAACATATGAAAGTGAAAATTTCCTCTACATACTGTACTTCAACTGCCATAAATATGTTTTGTTGATGGTGACTCCTAACCTCAATAATGTGTCTGTTTCTTCCCTACCAAAAAAGTGACAGTATTACAGGCTTGATGATAAGACCAGCACTGCTGGAAGAAGACTACATGGAAGAGGCTTCTTCATCCTCCATACAGGATGAAGGAAAAAAACTGGCAAGATTTATGACGTCTGTAAGCATATGCATCTCAAACAACATCAAGTGGGTGAACCAATTGTCTTCCAAGCCTAGAACATTATTACAGAAAAATATAAAAGGTGCTACATCAATAATATATGTAAGAACAACCAAAACTACTGAGGACACATGCTCTGCTCTGAATCTCATTAAAAGAGAAAAAAAAAAGCAACAGTAAAAATGTGTTAGAGAATTGAGAGGCAGCAGGTTTCCTTTTATTCCCTAATTCTCAGTACTGACTTCACTGGACATAAGTGATAACAGTTTTCAAACATCTCAGTACCCTCATTATATGGCAGAAACTGTACTTGCTGAATGCTGAAGTAAAAATCTTTGGATAGAGCTAGATTTTCTGCAGTGTTGACTGAGGTCTTAGCACATTTAGATGGCATAATCAAAAATACAAATAATGTCTCACAAAAATAACTGGGATATTTTATCAGCCCAAGAATTCGCAGTTACTAAATCTCTGATCCCATGAGTACTCTGCAGTACCCTATGGCTGTAAAACAAAACAAATAATTCTTTCTGGTGTGAAACACCATGTTTTATTCAAATTACTGGAGGTGAAATCCATCTGAAGCTGCCCATATACAAGCCAACTATCCACACTGCTTTTACACAGGAACAGAGGCAGAAAATTCTGGGACAGCATTTATCCCATTCCAGAATAGCTGCGGATGACTTGGCCCATTGTTTCTTCTCCCCACAGCAGAGTAGGCCTGGAAGCTTTTGTATTTGTCAGAATTGCAAACACCTTGAGATTACAAACACATTTACAAACATGTTACTTCATAGTCTTGTTCTTTCTGAGGTTTATCTTTTGAATGTATAAAATGTTAATGAAATTATTATATCAACTATAAATTAACTTGCCTTCCAAGTTACACTGAAATTATTTATGTAAATTGATGTCTAAAGTCCTTTGTATGCCAGCAACATACAACTTTTGGCATTTTGTCACTTGCATTATCCTCCATTGCGGTTACATGTTCTCCTTATCCATATTAGATACGTAGTGCTTTGATAAGTGATTGAATAACAGGTATAGACCAAAGAACACCAAGTCATCAATCTGATGCTATAAAGCATTCTGTTGCAAATTTGTAAAGCTCTGATCATCACTTATGCTTGATATAATCCTCAAATGGTGAGTAAATTGAAACCTCAAATAATGTTTCCCCTGTAAATCAAAAGGCAAAACTATAGGCAGATTGAAAAAATACTGGAAATCACATATGGAAAAACAATAATGGAGCTTTGTGGGTTCATCTCTCTAGATCATGCTACATTTTTTTCTGATAGTCAAAAACTTCATGTTCCCAAAATTCATGCTATTATTAAACTACAGTGTTTAGAGTTAGAACTTTTTTGTACACTTTAGCAGAATGTTACTTCACGTACCTGATTTTATATAATCCTCCACTACCAATTCAAGCTTGGGGGAAATATCCTTTCTGTATTCCTGTTGTGCTCTTCCTTCCCCTTAAGTTTTTGTTTTGTTCTGCCTTTTCATATATTCCTGGAGAACGTTGGCCTTAATCTAAATTTAACATTATTGGTCAATTTTGTCTTCCCAAAGAGCTTCCCACTCAATTTTACAGCAGCCTTAGCAAAGCTGCATTTCTGCCAACAGATGAACTTAGGTGTTGTTTTTATAGAGCTATTATGTTCTCTATGCATGAAACATTAAGCTTATGACAGGCTGCCAGTCTGGAGGCAACAGACTGGTTTAAATGCCTCAGGGGTGCCATGCCAATCAATTCTCTTGTCTCTTTTTTTACCAGCCGAGATACGTATTAATGAAGGGTGAATAATTAAAAAGAAGGAATGGATTATAAGGGACAAGACAATGTCATAAAAGTAGAAAATCAATAGAAAGGAGTTGAAGAGAGATCCATTCTATTGTATCTCCAAACTGCTGTAATGTGTGCACTGTACCACCTATGAACTGCCACAACCTTCTTCCTCCCCTGCCTCCTTTTGGAGCTTCAAAGCATCTAGTTGGATCTGAAGATGTCAAAAGTTGATAAGGAGTGTTACAGAGAACTGCAGACTCTCCATTCATGCAAGGCCTGTAATATTTAGGAGTAATTCTGATTACTGTAACTGACTTCACAACAGAGAAGCCCTCCCAGTTTCTTCAGAATCATGAGACATGAAAGAAGTGTTCTCCAAATTCTCAAAATTTCTAAAGGACAGGCATTTCAAATACAGAAGAGAAACAGCCAAATTCTTTTTTTTTCCTACTTTGAAAACAAAATCTGCATGATATTATACATACACCTTAAGAAAAAAATATTTTTCTTTTTTTATATGTAGATTGGTCACAAAAGCTGGGAGCTTCTAAATATAATAGTAGCTAAAATTCCTATTTAAACCCTGGCTCAGGAAAGACATCTCTTTGAAGATGGCGCTTGTGAAACACCTAACAGTGGGTGTCAATAGCTGGTGACTGTTTATTGGACACTGGGATGTAGAATTCAGAAAAGGGCAGAAAAAATAAAGTATTGAAGGTGGGGTTTTTAAAGGATTTTAGATTATAGCTGAAAAAAGTATATCCTAAGGTATTAAACTGACAAAATCAAAAAATAATTGTAGAAATTCCAAAAAATCTAGCATTTATTTTCAAACAATTTCTTACTTTTAGGCCATTCCTTTGTCATTTCAGTTGCTAAAAGGCTAGCGGTGTACTCAAATACTATATCATGAGCTTCATTGCATATGGAAAATCTTAACTGTGTCCTGATTTCAATTTGTGCACTCATTTTAAAGTATGTTAGTTGCAGTAATTTCAGATAACACATTGTTTCATTCATTGCCAGGTAGAAGACAGTAATCTTTAATGGATTTTATTTCCCTACAGATTATTTTGAAGCTTTTGGCTACAATTATAGGTTACCATTAGCACTGAAGTTACAATAACTTGTACAGAAAATGAGCAACTAAATTTGTCAGTAATGAGTCTTAGAGCACTCAAGGGCAGTCAGTTGTGAAGTGTAGCACTATGAAACTGCAAGTGAAATTTCTCTTTTTGTGCTTAAAATTTAGCTCATATACAAAACTTCAACATCTGGAAACCACATAGTTGCAATCTTACTTAGAATCTTAATGCATAGTTGTTGTTTTTTTCTACAATTTCACTTGCATTTGACTCAGTGATGGCAATTGTTAGATGAGTTAGCCACACTTTTCATTGTTATTCCAAAAGGACAAGCAGTAGCATTCAAAACTTTGCTTACCAGCATTGTAGTGAGCAGCATACTGAAGATCTAGTAATTATTTATAAATTGCATTTATGTCCCAGATACTTTGTACTCGGGATTAAAAAACAGAATAATATGCTCAAATTATAAATTAAAAGAAAGAAAAGGATCATGATAGCAGTAACATGTAGATTGTCTGCAAAGTTTTCTTCCTTTCTTAATCTTTTTTTTTTTGGGGGGGGGGGGGGGGGGGGGGAAGGGGGGAAGGGGTGGTTAGTATGTAAAGCATTCAGTGTCATCTGAAGAGGTAAAACAGGCTTTCTACAAGTATATCAAACACACAGAGTATAAATTCTTAATAGAACATGGAACACAAAAACTGAAATCCCATTGCAAGTACTGTCAGGGATTCCGTATGCAATTAGAGATAACACTTGAAATAATATAGACTACCAGAAGTATCACAGCCACAGAACTGGTCTGTAATCAGATGTAAAGGATTGTTATTTTTCTCTTTTCCCTTACCAAGCTTCAAAGTATTTGGACCTACGTGGTCAGAATTGCTCTCTGAAGCAAAAACTGCACGTGGCTCTATTATCAGAAGACGCTGAATCTTGATCACCCTTCTTTAATATCTACATATCTTGTTTTCGTTTGGGTTTCTGTATTTGAAAAAAATTACGTTTGACTATAATGATTAAAGATTATAAAAATAATAAAGTAAAAATAAAAATAATAAATAAAATAAAAAAAAGATTATAAAAAGATATAAAAATTATAAAGATTATTTACTGTCTCCTTCTGAATTTTCTAATATCCCACTGCTTATAAATGCAAATATTTTTATCTATACCTTTTAATTTCATCTAATTTTAAACTAAACTACAATTTCATATGTCCATTTTTGAATTGCTCTTTTCAAATTTTTGCACATAACTTAGAACATCTGTTAAATTTGCAATCGATGTTTATTAGTTACAAGCTATCAGTGAAGATCTACTGTTATTTACACCTGGTTTTCATGTTTCTACAAAAATAAGTCTAAAATTAGTCTATTTTAAAAAATTATAATTGAACTGCTTTGCTTAGCATGCTGATATAATTCTAGAGGAATACTAAAGCTGAAGTGGAGGAAAAATGTATATGAAAAGGGTAATTTATTCCTTCAATAGGAAAAAATGAAACAGTGATGTGTTAGCAAGGATGATGTTCTTAAACACTGATAAAAGTTTGAGAGAATCACTGCATTTAACAGTTTTCTGATTTTATCATTGACTCTAAAATACAAAGGAGAAATATAAAACCTTTACAGTGTAGCATAAAGTTAATCCCCGCAAAGAGGTAATGAAGCTGCTAATGTTTGGCTAAGTATCACCCTTATGATGCGATATAGAAGAGCAAATGATTTAGCTCAGCGTCTCACACAAGTGAACATTTATTACAGTAGGGCTGAAAAGGCCAGTAGGAATATTTGTCAAATTATTCTGACTAAGGTTGTTGCATAAGACATAGAAGAGCAGAAACTCAAAATATTCTTTCTAATTAAAAGCAGAGGAGACACCTACACTTATGATGAAATCTCTACAACAGGTTTTCTGCCTGCTTGATCTTTTTAACTCCTTTTAACTACCAAAAGTGATTTTCTATATTCAAACTTGATTATTCACCAACTTATACCTAGACTTGGAAGTTGAATCAATGTTTCCAATAAGTTGCCGTAGAAAACAAACCAAAGAAAAATAAAATAGACAAAAATACAAACAGTGATTATCTTTTGATTGCTATTTACTGCTATCACATTTTGTAGAGATTATCTTGTACCTTTCAGTATTACAAGACAGCAGGGGGCACTTAATGTAATACAGAGGAAAATGTCTTAACTCAAAATGAATCATAAAAGGCAGTCACAAGAACTGAAGAGAACAATCAAATTTTTGAAGGTAGTAATGTGAAAAAAATGATAGTGGCAAGGAAGTTTAGATTTTGAGATTTACAGTACTATCATTTGAACTGTCTTAAATGTTTTTAGATTATTTGTCATAAAAATATATATATTTTAGTTGAGCTTCTCTGCAGTCTGTTATGAACACGTGTCATCAAACTCTTTTTGCAAATTAGGTATTTCCATTGCCAAATAAGTATTTATTCTTCTCACAAGTTGTTCCAAAATGACCACCACCAATAATGAAATATGTCCTGAAATATCTGACCAATCATAAATGAGATATAGTAACTACAAAACAGACAATTTTCTTTAGCTGCTAAGGAAACTCATAAATTGGATGTACTGCAACCAACAAACACTTCTGTAATCATCACAGTGAAATCAGTAAACGCAGACATAATTACCATGGTTTTCAAGAGGTTATATGTTAGACCTCCTTCCTGAGAAAACGCAACTCTGGAATAACGAAGGCTCCTTCAAAAATCATCTCTCAAGTGTGTTTTGTTAGTAAGTATGAGAACCTTACTAAAAAAATATATTCTCACATGTTCAATTCTCCTTCTCACTCATTTAACAACAGTACTTGAACTGAACAGGACTATTATATATTTATTTCTCCATCATACTCAAACTTCTTACTAGAGGATGTAGGGCCTATTTGATATATATAGTGGGATTGGTGTTGTTACTAAGGGTTTATTTACTTTTCAGTGATTTCTTTAGCTAAAGTTAACAAAATACAAAGACTACACTGGAAATAAGTTGTCTACTTATTTTAGAAAAGAATAGCAGAATAACAATTTATTAAGAATCAACAGAACTTAAATACTGGATAACAATAGAAGTAAGTGAAACCAAACCACAATACCTTTACATACTTCCTTGAAATCTTGAGAAAGAGCCGAATATACTAAAATCGGAGCAATTACTCTGCAGTCAGGTGGATAGGAGTCATGATGAATAGAGTGACAAGGAAAAACAGTTGCCTTATGTTGGACCAACTTAAAAAAACATAATTTAAGAGATATTAAATTTTGAAAATAATAATGAGTAACTTAATGTCATTGAGGAAACAAATGTGATGTAAACAAAGATAGCAAATTCCTAAATTGTGGCTGGGAGTAGTTTTCTAAACAAAGAATAAGTTTTCAAAAAAAAATTCAAACCATAGAGGATACTATTGTTAGTATTTTGATATAAACTTTATATAAATGAAAGCAATCTAATGCTCCTATGCTCAAAGAGAGGAGATAATAATGCTGAGTTGTTAGAAAAATGACCAGCAATCATTTCCTGTATTCTTGAAAGTTCATATGCCATTTCAAGCTGTAACATCTGTAAATGACAGAACATCTTTACAGTTTATTTTGGAAAGTTGAACAAAAAAATAATCTTGTTATCTATTCCATTTTACAGGACTGCAAAAGTAACACTTCTGACACTAAAAGAGAAGGTATTTTATCTAAAAGTATAGTAGATTGCAAATATTTATTTTCTTCATAATTCTTTTATTAACTTTCTACCTTATTTCAAAATACAGAATGAAATGGTGACTGGATTGTTAATTTTCCTGCAAGTTTAAAATTTGGCTACATTTCACTATGTAGTTACATTTAATAACATTTCCCTAAGATGTTATGAAAATATTTCTATCTGGTATACTGACTGTATTTTCACTGGATAAGTAAGTATACAATATGCATTGGCACAAATATTCAAGATACATTAATTTTATTTATCAATTTTCATTATAAATACATTTTATCAGCTTTATCTTTCCAGCCACAGTTCTATTTTATTTTCACTCTTCTCAGAATGTACCAGGCTAATATTGTTTAATAATACTATATACAGAGCGGGAAACTAAAGAGGAAATGGAAAAAGATGTACACAGCTCATTAAGTCAAATCTGCAAATATAAACCAGATCCAAACCCAAGTCCTTTCCAAATTTCCAATTTATACCGGCCTTTCAACGAACAACAGAAAATATTTTCAGAGAAAGCTTATCTCATGCTTCTATTAGTTGTTGAAAATTAGACCAATTCAGTGATTATGCAACATCAAAAAGAACAGGGGAGTTCTTTGTTAGGTTTTTTTCAACTTATAAGTTTCAACTGAAAAGTAATTCAAGTAATTCAAGATGCAACTGCATTTCAAAATAGAAAGGTCTTCATAGACTTCAGTATGAAATGCAATTCTTACACAAGGTGAAACATTTACCACAGAGGTGGGAAAATATTATATTAATAATAGCAAATAGAGAAAGAAAAATATATTTCCTAGAAATTAATATCACTTTCAAGTATTACAAAGCCAAAATGTTGCAGAGAAAATGTAGTAGCCTCGTGAACTATATAACAAAACCTCTTAAATCCCTAATACTAAAACATAGAAAAAATTATATTTTAAAGAAAAATTAGTACTGTTTTAATCACTGAAGAACTAAAACTGTTTTCAATTTCCATTTGATTGCATGTTTTTTATGTATTTAATTTGATGAACCAAAGCAAACAAGTGCCAGAGGAATCTGCTATGATAGCAATATGTCTGAGTCTGAAATGACAGATGTATGTCTACTGACTTTCCCTATTCTCTGATACGGAAAAAACTACTTTGTTTATTAAAATTCCTTGTAGAAGTCAGTATCACATGAACATTCAAAAAATCTAGATGGATGTGATAATATTTTCACAGTTGAGAGCACAGTGTTTCAATACCAACTATTCACATCAACTGAGAGTGCGTATTCATTATTCGTAATATACTCAAAGGTCACATAGTAATTTGGCAGGAGTAAAAGAGAGAACTAGATAGATCAACAAATAAAAATGCTAATTCTTCAACAACTACAAAATCAATCAATACAGGTCTGTTTGAATGATTCAGAAAGAGAGCTAATGGAGAAAGATTTGAGAAGTTTTACTCCTGGTTAGGTATATTTTAAGGAGGATAAAATTAGCAAAACAACAAAAAACACATACACATTATTTGTAATGAAGAAAATCCCTTGTCAAAAAGTTTCCTCTCAGAATAGTTACATATGATAGATTCAGTTTACCATGATTAGTTAAGAAACACCAGTTGGTCTATATTTTGATAGGTGCATTGTTTTCCTACAGTGACAGCACCTACCTACTTGTACAATTTTATAAAGTTCAGCTATCTGTCAATAGTAGCAATGAGGTCACAATAGTGCATCTTTTTCCCACTTTTGCCTTAGACTTCAAAATCACTATCACATTCAAAATAATGTGTAAGTAAAATAAAACCACAGAGTTGTTTTTTTATTCCTTTCACAAGAAATAGGACAATCTTTATTCAAGACAAGCACATGAATTGATTTGATATTTATATTGCTGGACAGTGAGCCACATACACAATTTCCAGTGCACGAAAATACAAGAAAATATTATGGAAATAAATTTCTGTAAGTGTAGTTAAATGCTGGAATAGATTTCTTAAATAAATTATCAGATCTCCATCTATGGCAGTACTTAAAATTTGACTTATCAAATAGCCTAATTCATCCACAAAGTTGTCCAGGCTTTGAGTAAGGGTTTGGATTAGATGATCTTCAGAGATTCCTTCCAATCCAGAGGAAAGAAGTGTACACTAGTGGTTTTGTAACACAATAAGAAAAGCTGGTAATGATTCTGTTCTCCACTTGGAGGGAATTTTAGATTTCCAAGACAAGGAGTCTCAGAAATCTTTACTTCCTCCTCATTCATTTTACTCACAAAATGGACAATGCCAAGGAATTAAGAGGAGGGAGAGAGATATATTTCCCACAGAAGATGAGTTTCTCCATCAGTTAAACAGTAAACTTTACATGCAAATCTTTTTGTCTTAGTTTAGGTTAAAAGTTCAGTAGGTAGCCAGTGATCAGGAACAAGGAAGTATCAGGGGTGCCATCATTTTCTTGCAAACTGTGAATGAAAGATAGTTTCTGATGACTATTTGAGTATGGACTAATGGCAAAGAATCCACGCAGGCCAGGAATTCTTGTGAGTTTTTAGTGTATATTGTTTCACAGAATCTTTCCACAGCAGAAGAGGAATTATCTGAGTATGTCTTCCAAAATAGAAGACTAAAAACAGTAATCACAACTCTCAAACAGACTCACCAAAAGCTTCTTAAAGGAAATCATGTGCCAGCAATGAGCATTAAAAAATAGTGTCAGCTTCAAAATTTGTCTTTTTAGTATCTGAAGACCCAACTCTTTTCTTTAAAAGAACAGGGTTCTGACATTACATTATTAAATACCCTGACATTATCAAGTAGAAACAAAACAGTATCTAGGTTGAGTTTATGTAGCGAAATTAAGAAAAAGGATTTGAAACCTTTACCCATTTTGACCACGAGTAAGGTAAACCTGAGAAGATATGTCACAGTTTTGGATAGGACAGTTTCTTCTCAGAATCTTGTATGATGTCCTGTTCTGATGAAAATAGGGATGATGGCACACAGATATTTCAGTTGTTGCAGAGTAGAACCAAAGACTTGTTTTCACTGAGCAAAATTATTTAAGGCTATTGATAGGAAACAGAGGATATAGACTGCTTCTGAAAATTTATGTTGCATAGCCTTCCCATGTTTAGCAACTATTCCAATTTAGCACAGTAATCTTAACACCAGTTGCAAAGGGTGGTTGACCACTAGGTTATGAGGATAATGGGGATAATCTATGAAGGTATAAGGGACAAAAGCAAAAGCCAGAGCTTTGATGGCCTGGCATAATTATTAAGTTCTTGTTTCATTCTCTGAATGACAAAAAGTGAATAATTCTCAGTACTGTGGAAGGTGCCCAGAGGCAACTCTGAGGCCCGATATAAACAGAGTATTTTACACCTTGTTTAAATGATGGAGTCTTCTCTCCTCTTACTGTTACTTCTGAAATGCTAAGTGCAGTATGAATTCTATAACAACAATGAAAACTTATTTCAAAGTAATAGATATATGATGTCATTGACATTTTCTCCATAATCCTAATTACTAACACTAACAATAGTTTCCAGTCCTGTTATAATGCATTGATGATTATTTTGTTTCTGCACCTGCTTAAACTCTACCCACTGCTGCAACTTGGTCAAGCTGCATGATTACAATGGCCCCTGCCCTCCAAGAATGGCACAAAGATTGATGTGTTCCAAGGGCCAAGATTTCATTAATTAATGTTGTGTTTTGAGGAGAAATTATTTATCCTCTGACATTTTGAAACTTCAACAACAGAAGTTGTGTTTCTGAGTATCAGTCTGGGATTGTAAAACCCATCCATACAGCTGCTTTCAACAGCAAAATCTGCTTTTTCAATCTTTTTTTTTTGCTAATAAAATTCTAAGGTATGGCAAATAAAAACAAAACAAATCAATCAAAGTGACATTGCATTTCCACATTGTAGTTCACATGCAATTGCCCTGTCATGCATTCTAAAGGTTTATCATATCATTTTGATATTGTGTCATGTCTTGATACTAATTCCCAATATCAGAGCATGTTTGCATGCTGCTTCTTTTGTATCAATGTTATTTAAGGTAACATAAAACCTTTATTATTCGTGGGTCATCTATTTGTTTTCCTGAATTAGCATAAAACTACTATGAGTGGTAAATAACTTGGAATGAAATTTAAGGCACATTAATTTTTAATGATTTTCCCACACTTCATTTTAATTTGGCTGTATGCATCATTTGCCTTCTTAATTTTTCTGTTTAGTGAATTTGTTCACAAACAAATCCATAATACTTCTTTTATAGGGGAGAGATATTGAGTAAGTTCTTTCTTGCATGGAAATCATCGATCATCTATTTACAAGTTAAGTAGTAGGTAGTGGAAGAAGATTAACACAGAAGAAATCCTGTTACATGTAAATAAATGATTATTTTTGTCTTCTACAACCTCTCTTCTTGTTGAAGTAATTACTTTTGGGTCTACTGTATTAACCATAATTATCAGCTAATGTGTAGGAACATGCATTTAATTTGTAATTAAATGGCATTTACCAAGTCAAACCTATTAATAGTTAGTACTTAAAGGAAAAGTTCTTCTACTAAGTCTGTGATTATAAGTTTTCAGTATTAATCTAATATTTCTGGTATAATTGCACTGGTTTTCCAAAACTTTTGGGAACACAAATTTTTGCTGCAGTAAGTAGGTTTACACTGGCAGAGGGAAAACTTTTGAGAAAAAAAAAAAACATCCTCATACAAAAAAGATAAAAAGGTCTTAAATGTCCTTTTTTTCTGCCTCGTGAAAATTAAATAAAAATCAAGATATCAGCAGCATTTATTTAGTTATACAAGAATAACTTATAAGAAGACTTCATTTCATTTGAACCTATTCTTACAAAATTGCATCTGGCACTCAGCTACAAGAACTCCTATTTTGTTATCTCCAAAGTACATAATATCACGTTGGTCTCAGTATGAAAAAGTGCTTTCTAATCAGCAAATTTCATTGTTACAAATTCCCATCTTCATTTCTCAGCTGCTTCTAATCCCTTATAGCTATTTTACTCTTAGATAGTTCTAGAACAGTCAAATGCATTAGACATAATCAAATCTAAAGGCCAGCTGCACAACAAAAAGGACTTGGTTCATTTAGAGTTTATTCTGTCAATAATATTTTTATAAAAACATGAAAGTTCCCTCCCATTAAATATTCCCCAGATCATTCTATTTTATTTTTATTTATTTATTTTTTTAATAAAGCATAACAGAGAATGAAAAGAGAAGGAATGCTCAAAACAGTAGTTTGAGCTTTTAGCAGATAATTGTCAAACATTTTGAGGCTCATGTGAGTTAGATTTACCCTCTTTTATTAATGAGTTTCTATAAAATAATTTCTTGAAATCTGGTCTTGAAGAAATGTAGTATGTTCAGTTTTCATTATTCATGCTTTCATCAGTCTAAATTCATTATATGTTTCTTGAGACAAGGCTCTGCACTTTCTGCACCTAGAGAGCACACTACCATTTTCTCAGACATCATTTCTTCTTTGAATCAAGTTCCAAGTTTTATGACTTTTCTTCAAAGATGTTTTATGCTTCGGGTTCAAGGGGTTGGAAAAGATACTTAAAGCTCGAGGTTATGATTCAAGTTGTTCTATTCTCCCTTCTATGCAAGGGAACTCCTTCAGGATGGTTAAACTCATCTATATGATAATTTAGGATTTTTCCCAGATTTTTCAGATTGGCAGAACAAAATTCCTTGTTTAATACTTAGAACTCAGGATTTATTTTCCTAACCCTGTTTTCTATGTCAAATATTTTAAAATGAATTAAAGCAAGCAAACAAATAAAACCAAAACAAACAAACAAAACCCACAGAGATATTCCTAACATCAAAGATCTTTTCCTTTGTTCTTGATTTCAGAGGACAGGAGAACACAAATCCATTATAGATGTTAAACGTGCTCTCCTGAACAATAATTAAATGCATTACTAACAGTGGTGACCGTTTAAGTTTATAAGAGATTTTACATAGTATAAGAGAGAAAATAGTGCATGCTTGATATATCTTCAGTCCAGCACATGCCTAGATAAGAATAGTATTTTCTGGTATTTTACCAAACTTGAATCTTTCCAACTTTAATATAATTGGAAAATTACAAAGACAAGCAAGATATGTAAAAAAAGGAAAGAGAACAAAAAAAAAAACCAATAAAAATATGATGATTTGGAGAATTAAGAATGAAATAAAACTGATTCTGTTATGAAAATACTAAGCTAATTTTTTAATACATATTCAATTGAATTCCAAAAATTCCAAACAGACTGTATTTTATTTATTTATTTATTTTTAAGACTCCTTACATGAGAAAATTGCAGTTTCTATACTTTTTAATACCATTTCCTAGAGGAAAAGAACATTTGTTAAAGCTGACCTTTTCTTGAGAAAGGTGTTGATTTTGATGAACTGGCTTTCTTCAACAGAAAAGTACCTAATCAAAAAAAGAATCTTAATCAGCTCAAAAATGCAAGCTATCACAGATAGTAACCCTATGAATGCAGCACAGTTCTTTAACCAGAGAATGGTAGAACATCCACAAGCAGTCCTACATGGAATTTCAACACCCCTGAATACTTTGGGATTATTTCTAACTGCAGATTGATTTGTCATGTTCTGCAGCACATCTTTGAGGTCAGAAGACTGAAAGGTAAGATAAAATATAAGATTCTCATAAGTCTTTAAGGTTACTCCCTTAATTCTACTGCACAGTCAAAATTCACAGAATTATAATACTGAAGAACATGGCACTGAATTTTACTGATCCAATCTGCTCTGCATAGATAGACACATAACACTGACTTAAGTGAGTTCTCTAAAGTATTTTTCAGCCATGCAGTTTCCAGCTTGGTTTTACACCAAAGAATTCATCTAAACTTGACATTCTGATGTTTACCAAATGCAGACTCTAAATTATTAAGGACTTTTTTTTACAAGATACTTTAAATGCTATTAAAAAAGAAAAAAAAAAAAAAGTCCAAGCTAAATTATTTTCAAAAATAGATTTGCTGTACAATTTGATAAAGCCCATACCTGCCATTCATTTATTGAGTGTGTCAATGTCACTAAGTAATGTCTATCAGTAACATTTTTAGACTAGATTTCTAATCCAACTTAAATAATTGACTTCAGGACCACTTACTGACATAAGGGCAAAAACTTACTAAAATCCTAAGCCATTTCAAGAAAAATGAAGTGGTACATGATTGAACAATTTAAAAAATCATGCTAACTACTATATTCCTTAGAATTAAATGTGGAATAGTTTCAGAAATATTAATTTGTTAAAATGTGGAATAATTTCATAAGGATCATTATTCATTCTTGTATTTTTTAGCATCTTTGTACATATACATTTCACCCAGATTTGCCTTTGTGTACATATATGATATATATGCACAAAAAAGTGTGTAGAAATCCATACATGTACATTCATTGAATCATAAAATGGCTTGGGTTGGAAGGGATCTCAAAGCTCTGGTTCCAATCTGCCTGTCACAGGCAGAGTTACTACCCACTAGATCAGATTGCCCAGAGCCATATACAATCTGGCCTTGAACACCTTCAGGGATGGGGCATCTACAGCTTCTCTGGGCAGCATGTTTCAGCACTTCACCACACTGTCAGTGAAAAATTCCCCACGGGCATCTAATCTAAACCTCCTCTCTTTTAGTTTAAAATCACTCCTTAACACTTATCACTTTTTACCCGTGTAAAAAGTTTATTTCTCTTCTGTTTATAAGCTCTCTTTAAATACTGGAAGGCTGCATTTTTCAGCAGGACCTAGTTAACTTCCCATTCTTTCCAATTCCATCTTCTTACCCTTCAAGTAACATCTATTATCACTATATCACAGTGCCTAGTGATTTTGTGACTCTCTTGGAGCCCTAAAAGGAACCTTTTTCTAGAGGGATATTTGTATTATTTTTCCTGCTTGAAAATGATGTGATTGAAGAGCAAAGTTAAAATGCATTATTTGTAGAGACTTTATACACACAGCAGAAGTTATTCTTGGTATAAAATGAATGATTTCATTATTAATGTCTGCAAATTATATTGGGATAAATAAAACAATTTTTCATAACATTTAAAACACATCAAAACAACACACACTGATTAGCATAACAATTTACAAATGGCCAAAAAGTAGTTATTATAAAGTTTTCCATCATCCAGTCACTTATTATTCTCTAATTAGTACAGTACAAACTATGTCAGTTTATTAAAGAAAAAATCCCAACATAGTTCTACTAACAAACTCATGAAGTTTTTGAACAGCATCATAATGTAATAGAGTAGGATGTCAAGACAGCATGCTTTAAGCTACTGAGATATAACAGAAAGGAGCAGAATTATGAGCCTCAGTACAATCCAATGAAATTTAGGAGATTTCTGCAATGGATATAGTCCTGTGGATACTCATAACAATGTTTACTAATCTCTAGACTGCTGCTGAAATCAAGAGAACTGCCCAAGAAGTAGGCATCTGCAGCATCAGCCTTTAACCATCCAGTTTTCCAGAATAAGCTAGTATGTAAGATGTAATTAAGCAGATTCATATATTTTTCTTCAGTTTGGATGTTTAAATTTGGCTCCTACATCTATAAATATGACCTAATTTCTAACTATGCTGAGTGCTTACAATTCCCAACAGTTTATGGAATCAGTCATCATTAAGTTGCATAAAAATACTGATGAAACCAAAGCTGCCTGCAGGCCTTTACTTTTGCTCATTGTTATTACTAAAGCAATTGCATTTACTCTCAGAAACACTCTTCAAAACTAAGAAGCAAAAATGCCTTTTTAAAATGTTGAAAATTTGAATATTAATGTCAAATTTGTTTTGGGAAGGAGGCAATTCTTATGTTACTTGCCTAAATGTATCACTGAATAAAGAAATTGATCTTATTTTTTTCAGATTAAAAATGGTGAAAATATGTAGGGTAATTTCCAAATTCTTGAAGCGAAGTATTTTTATACTGCCCTGATCTGAATACAAGAGACATGTGGAACAGCAGGACATATGTCAGCTTAGGCTTCATAAAACATAACTTCATCTTCTCTCCAAAGCATCTTAAGATTCCCTTCTCCATTCGGTGATAAGTAACTAGAAAGCAGTTACGAGGATCATGGAAATGTCCGATGGAGTCAGTTTATGGACTCTAATGCGCTGATTACAATAGTGGTATACTTCAAAAATTAAACATTTAAATGAGATTTTGGCCTGGAAAACCATCCTCTAGGATGCAAATAACATACACACCTATGAAATAATTTCCATATCAAAGCAAACAGTGTTTTTTCTTCATTTTCTAATTGTTCTACATATACATTTGAAGACTTAGAAAACTGAAACTGGATTTTTTGAGGTCCCTGGGAAAACAGTTGTTCAGGACGTGGCATAAATACACAAAGTGTATGTAGTTTTTTGAGGCAAGACAAGAAGCATTCTCACTCTGTACAAGCCTGATAAGAACCTATCTCCTTGACATGGGAGGTTGCCACCTTTGAGGCAGCCTGAGCAATTACTCAGTGAAATAGGAGGGTTAATGAGTATTTCAAATGTTCTCCATTCAAGTGTCTGAATACCAGCACATCTTGGTCCTGGTGGATACACTCTGAATACAAAAACAAAGTTAATGACATTTATTTACACCTGCGCTGACATTTTTGTGTATGCAGAGGAAAATCATCAACATATTCTCTTAAAGGTCAAAGCCTTTGCATAATATATTTCACAGCATGGAACGGATACCTTCTGATGTAATTCAATTGCTATGTTTACCATGAGTTACCCATTAAAAAAAAACAAGTCTTTAACCTTTTTAGTATATTAGTGTATTTTCTTTCATTTTATTTCCTTTTTTTTTAATGGACAATAGAGGAGTCTTATTCTTTATAATCTCCACCAGGTAGCGTATGTTCACTGCTCAGTTTAAGTTGACTTATTTTAATTTTCATGGTTCCTCTATCCAGTTTCTCTGCGATTTATTCTGCTGCAATGAATATTAGAAGCAATACATATTTGTGTCTCATATATCTTCAAAGACTGAAGTATTCTATCTTCTACCTGAAAATTTCCTTACCCATTCACATATTTATAGATTAAAGACAACACCGTTTCCTTTCATATGGACATAGGTAACACTATGGATTTTTTAACTTGCACAGAATTTTTCTTTGGTGATCTCACTTGTGCACTTTTTTTTTTTCCTAAAAAAGCATGCTGGAGTGAAAAGTTCTGTAGTAAGCAGAACATTAGGGGAAAAGACTTGAATGAGTACGAGTACAAGGCTGGAATTAGATATTTTTATTTTAATCAGTTGTATTGTGCATGATGATGTTTCCAAACCTGCTGTGACATCTGTTGTTATATCAGAAATTCTGTCATAATCATCTCTTGCATACAAAACAACAAGGAGAAGATTATTCTGGATGACACGGAAAATGAATTTAGCTAGGATCAGAATTTAACAGAGGGAAAAAGAGAAGTGTAGAAGATATTACTCCATGTAAAATACCTGTCACCCTCACCATTTTAAGATAAACACAAGGATTAGTGTACTTTAAACTCTGTTTATTATTTTTGCATTAACCTTTTTTCTTTAATTAGTCTCTTTTCTGTTTTACATACTGCAACAGTTGTTATTTCCGCTGTTTTATTTTTTTAATAGTTTTATAAGGCATATATACATAGTATTATTTAATGACTATACATTAAATAAAGCTTTTCAAAGCCCGTCATCTGAGGAGCACTGAAAAGCTTTTGACATATATATAGCTCTCTACTCTTAAACCTAAGTTTAATCAAGATACCTTTGTGCACTTATGTGAAAGTAAAGTAATTGTTAGTTCATTCTCCCAGAGCCATATTTATGGAGAGACCATATTCTTATCTAAACAGCAAACACAGTAATTCAATTGCAACTGAAGCTGCAACTTAGGCCAACAAAAGTGGGGTAGAGCTATCTTAAACTGTTTGACGTGAGGTAGTACTCTTCTTCTTTTCCAGTTCAAAGATAATTTCAGTAATTATTTTCAGTGACAAAGCTAAAACCACCTAATGTTAAACAGAGCGTATTCTTCTCACTAATCCCTCATTTCTGCAGTGCATGTGTAGCAGTTATTTTGCCAATTGCTTTCATATTAAATGTCAGGGAAACCATTAAACTGATATTAGTAATTGGCTAAGTCGTGTAAGTCTTCATGGTGGTTAAATGAATGGTAAGTTTTGGATAGCCTTTAATGAAATAATGTACACATTGTATTAAGTGACTTCTCATCTGATTTCTTCCATATCTAATGGCAGTCCTTGGTAAGCAACCACCTAAGATTTATTTCCTCTGCCAGCAAAGGAGAAAAACCATGATATGAACAAGTAATAAGGCAATTTCTGGGGGATATGGAATTTAAAAACTTGATTTGAACACATTTTAATTTCTATCAAACCCAAATCAGCTGAGAAAGAAATAAGGACTTGAGTTTCTACAAATCAAGGCAGAATTAATTAGATAAACAGTTGTGATTTAAGCCAGCAGGCAGATAAGCACCACACAATCATTCACTCACTTCCCACTACATAATAATACATGGGCTGCACCAAAAGTATGCCTCTTATTTTACGCTGGCTCGTGTGGTCAGAGGTGAATGTTGGTAGTATGGCAGTAGAGCTAGAACCTTCCCACCAACATTCCAATTCATTTTGTGGCTGCACAACGGATGGCAGCAGAGGGGGAGTCTTAGACAGTGACAGTGTGTCACCTCTACTTGTACAGATTTTTGCAAGTGCAGTATGCCAGCTCTTATTCACCTCTGGTGAAATTGCATAGCTAGCAGTGGTGACTATATTGAAAAAGAATGTTTTTCAACTGAGAATTTGCACTATCAAGTAGTGTTGTTATGCTATTTGTATCTGTTGCAGTTTTCATGGAAATAAATAGGAACATTACTTTTGAAGAGAGCTACCAGTTTGGAGGGATTTCAGACTCAGTACAAAGCTTATAGTTCATTACTAGCAAAGGCAATACAGAATTTTTGGCCTACTTACGTGTTTTTTTCGTATTTATAATAAATTAATAATTAAGAACTGCAGGTGTAGATAACTAATACACAACTTCACAAGTTTAATTTCCTGTATTTTTCTCCACTGCACCCATAAGAATGATACAGAAAATTACCTTTGCTCCTCAATAATTAATTTTGTTTAGAGACATGTTTGTCCTAAAGTTATCTACCAAACAGGTATTATCTACCTGCATTGAATAAACCCTACTTGGAACAGCAAGAAGAGTATAGAAGATTTGCATAGTAACAAGGCAATAATGTGTTTATAATTGCTATTCAGTATTCATTTATTTCACTCTTCTAGGGCTTCTTATCCACTTATTTCAAATCAGACAAACACAGATATTTAATAATCATTCAATCACAGAATCACAATGTTGAGAACATGTTGACATGAAACAATGTTGAAAAAGACCACCAAAATCATCTAGTCCAACCATCGACCCAACCCCACCATGCACACAAAACCGTGTACCTAAGTGCCACATCTACCGGTTTCTTAAAAACCTCCATGGATGGTGCCCCCACCATCTCCCTAAGCAGCCTATTCCAGTGCATTATCAATAATAAAGAACTGATGGCCTGGCAGTCCATCTGTGCTTTAGGGAGATGGAGACCTAACGGGCTTCAAGTTGAAATAACACCTCTGATACAACAGGATTGGAAGCAAAATTTGGACTGTCCGTGTCTCAGTAACACAATCACAAAAATACCCTGTTTTTTCCTCCTTTACATTTTTTTTATAGCCTGTATATCACTAACAAAGAAGCCAATTTGTTGAGACATGTATGTATGGGGCAGACACTTGCTTATGAATAATCTTCAAAGTAACATTATCAGGTTTTGTACAGCTGTTGGGGGCCTTTGACATTGCTTTTAAATAGGCGTCTCCCTTGTACTTTGGATGGCCAGAGATCATTTATAAGAACTTAGCCAAAATGCAGGTTACTAAAAAAACATATTAATGCAATCAAAGGGATCATCTGACCACATCACAAGAAAGTTCTATAGTATGCATATAATAATCCTCTGAGCATTAGATTTTAGGAAAGTTATTCCTTCTGCAAGATATCTTTTCTGCTGTTTTATAACAGAAATAGTGAATTATCTTAAAATCATCCAAAATTTAGAAAATTTTGACCCAAATGGTTTCACATTTCACATTTCTCTATACTTTCACTGTGGTTTGCATTTCATTTAATTTTGGAAGACTAGTATTATTTCCACCAAAATTAAGCTCTGTTTCACTATTTTTAGAAGTTTACTATGTATTTTTAATGTTTATCATCTAAACAGGAAAATAATTAATTCTTTATTTGTGTTAAATAGATTTCTGAAATCTTCACGTATCCCTAAGAAAGTTTAAGAAAGTAATCCTGACGTGTGTAGCAAGTCAACCACACTTTCCCTCTGCTGCTAGAGTCAAAACATTTTTAAGAGTCAAAATATTTTTAAGACGTAATGATGTTCACCAACTTGACTTTTCCTTCCATCTCCTTCTAGAACAGGATGATACAGAAACCATAACAGACTTCATGAAGTCCATGTTCTTGACTTAAGTATAGGAGTTGCTGTAGGTCACTGAATGCAAACTTGTATCTCTTACAAGAGAATGAGAATTATTATTATATGCACTCAATCTAAATATTCATGGTCACTTTCTAATTATTTTCAGGATCTTATCTGGCAAGACAGATCATGCTAACAACTTCATTAACTTTGCCAGTCAGTACCACAGTGTGGAGAGTATTCACAGCATGATATTTTCAAGAAAAACTGTACAAATTTCCAACTTCATCACAATGACAATTTTTCCCTTGAAATATTTTACTGAGATTGAAAAACTGTTTTGAGTAAAACTATAGAACACTAGCACAGCCTGTACTGGTTCTCTACAGTGTGTTTTTTGGGTTTTTTTTAGAGGTTATGTTTTTGCACAGTAGTGTTGTTTAATTCAAGGAAACAGGTAATTATGGCCTTGATAGAGTTCTTTCCATTACAAAATACTACAGTGGAGCTCAGTGATTTCTTCTGGTAGTCATAAATATTTCATTAAATTAATTTTAATTAAAAAATGTCCAATATTTAAAGTGAAATTTTACCTTTTCATTAGAAGATAAGTAGATGCACAGAGATAGCATAGAATTTTCTTCCAGGAACTTCAGAGATTTCATGCAAGCTTATTCATGTTGCAACACTAAAACTGAACTTCTACAGCTATAGATTATCACACTGGTAATATAAGTCAGAAGGAGGCACAGTTAGTCTCAAGTCTGAAAATGCCTTATCAAATACTGGTAGAAGGTAATGGAAAGACTTTCTGTGATGAAAAAACACTGGATCTTGGATCATACCCTAACCAAAGAGTTCAAAAACATGTAAAAGGCCTGCCAACAACAATACAAAGCAGAAATTCTCAACTCTAAATACTTCCTGCTCTTTTAAAGTTACAAGGAATTCTTAATTTCCTCCAAACTCAGAGAAATTTGTAGTACAAATGCATTTTAAATATCTTTACTGAAATCTTCAAAAACACATTTCCACTTTCACAATGCATAAAACAAACCAAATTATAACTGGCCTAGGGGAAGAAAAAAAAAAAAAAAGGCAAAATAAAAGAAGAAGAACCCACCTAAAATCCTAAGAAAACAGGAGAGATGAGAATAGAAGGCCTCTCTGAAAGTTCTTAGGTGACATTCACTATATAGTGATGATGAAAAGCAAAATTCTCCCAGGGATATGTGTCAAACCATTAATGCCCTGCAGTGCAAGATGTAAATTGTTGTTACAGGCAGAAATAAGCAGTTCTCATCATGTCAATATAAGGGCTGGTGGGGAAGGAATGGCATAAAATGGACTGACTAGTTATGCAAAAGTTTAACAGAATTCCATGAAATGAAAATTTGGTACCAAACAATTACTACTGGTAAGTGTTTAGGGTCAGTTCATCAGTCATCCTGAATCATTAACCCTGCTAGTGAAAGTATACTGCATTCAAGACAAATGTGTATTTCAGGTCTACTTTTATTTTTATTTATGTATAGGGAAAAAAAAGAAATCATAATCATTTTAATCTCAGAAGAATAGTTTTGCAACCAAATGCTACATAACCACTTCAATTAAAACAAACAAACAAACAAACAAACAAACCCAACATATTGGAAAGTAAAATTGCATAATTCTCCTATATTTGTTAACGCTAAACAGAAAAAAATGTTTTAACCTTTATAAACAAAATTCAAAAAGCATTCCTTCCTGAGCCACTAATGTATCTTCCTTCTCCCTGACAATGTCAGATTCCAAGTTTGAAGAGCTTTCTTCTCTCCTATTTTGAACAGAGATAATTACTACTTTTAAGTTTCTTAATTGCAGCTTTTCTTTTAGATATAATTTTGGGAAGGTTTCCTGCACATTATTCTTTCCAATATTACTTTACAGGAGGAAATGGAGAGAGAAAATCTGTGTTCAGAGTAACAGTAATTCATAGAAGTTTCTTTAAATTTTAAACATAATTTAAAAATTCATAGAAAGCTCTTCAGTATAAGAGAAGAAATGTTTAAGAGTTTGTAGGAGGGAACCACATTCTGGCCAAGCCTGAGAGATTTCTCTTCATTTGTCTCTATTTGAGATCACTGAGCCAAAATCAGCTCTGGCAGAAACAGACACAACTCTACTAAATCAATAAGGTCATCAAAGCTTTATAACTAGATCAATGCAAAGAATAGCAGAAATCTCTGGCAAAATTCTGCAATGGAGCTGGGCCCAGCTCTACTCTGGACTGAGTTTGTCTGAGGAATCTTCACAGCTGTACTGACACCAAAATTCAAAGCATCTAGGAATTTTGGTTATTCTAGCAAAAGAATATGAATCATATTTGTAAAAGAACATATTTCACTGTTACCTGATACAATGTCTAGTTGGAAGAATTACACCAGCCATGCAACCCTTTTCAACTCTAAGAAACTAGCGGTTTATAGGATGCAGTTTTATTTGCTGAGGAGTAATAAGTATTCAAAATACAGCCTACTGAGACACATGCATCAATTCTCAATGTATGAATGTTCAAAAGTGCTGTGTAGCTCCGCTGCATTTTCTGAATTGTAAGTTATCCTTCAGAAATTCTGAAACTTTGTAAGAGGATCAGAAGTTATTTTGGTTTCTGTTTCTTTCAAAGAATTGGAGAGGAGGAAAATACTGACAATATTAAACATGTTGCTTTATTCCCAATCTAATTTTACCAAGAAAAAAAAGTCTGATTTCTGAGAAAGCTTCATCAGGAAAGACAGAACATTACATACAAAGTTGTATATTCTATGCATTATATACACTCCTGATCTCTCTCTCTCTGTCAGAAAAGGCTTGATGGAAACTTTGTCTTCTGTTACATACTTTTGTCTGTCAAGGGAAGTGCAGTTTCACATTCAGAACTGTGAACAGATCCGTTGCCCTGTGCATAGGTATATGGCTGTCTCACCTCCTATAACCAAAGTTTGACACTGATAATCACAACTGTGGCATGGCAGAGTAAGCTTATTGAGAACTTTGCAGAAGGTATTGTATTTGAGGAGTCAGAGATCTTGAACTGACCATGTCTTCCACATTTCATCTTAGCCATTAAGAAAGATGCATGTTATTAGTATAACCTGTAACTTAAAATATATTTGGGAATACTATGCTCTCTGTGGACTATGAGGTCAAATACATTGATCCTGACTGGGAAAGCATTGCAAGTTAGAGTATTTGTGCTCCACAGTACATTTAACTTGAGAATGTCTGTATACTATGCTATACAAATTCCTGGACAGAAGGAATATCTCAGTTTCTTGCGAGTGAGGGTACAGTCAGCTCCCACCACCTACAAGGCCTTGCCTTTAACAGAGATTGCAGCATGTGAGCAAGTTCTCATATGAACGTTTTTTAATAATAAAGTTAGTTTCTTGTAAGAAAATTTATCAGTAGATTGATTGACCATAAAGGGGGATCTTCTCTTCACAGATGGGACTTGCACAGCATGCTCACATGGGAGAGATCCATCCAGGGTCATTGTGAGCAAATGCATTTTGTGTCCAAAATGTGCCCAAAATCTGAAGAGAAGTAAGATTTACTCTCAATAAGACATAATAATAACAACAACAACAGATTTTCAAAGCCATTTTTGTTGTTTTTTTTCTTACTGAGATCCAGAAATAATCCTACATAATTTCTCACTTCTCACCCAGATGCCCCCAAGCACAGAATAGTACATTCTTCTTCAAAGGAAATATACTGCTTAGTTTTCTCTATATATACTTATGTACTTCAGTTATGATCTTTTGAATATGACGGAGAGTGTCTTAGCAACGACATCGGCCAGTTTCATCAAGACTCTGGGATACATGTTATCCAGCTCCATCAACTGGTACATATTCTGTTTCATCAGGCTGTCTGAGAATACTTATTATTAAGGAAATAAACAGCTGGAAGTACTACGCTGATTATCTCAGCTGAGAGTTGTAAGCATGCTGATTATTTAGCGCAAATTCTTGAAAACAAAGAAGAATGATGTTCAGGGTTCAGTGGATTTTGTATGCGCAACTACTGAAATATAACATATTAACAGAATTAAAAGTACTAAGTCTCTTTGGTCATTTAGGCTGGATGAAGGAATCTTGTTCCTACCAGCTGGAATTCTCAAACCATGTTACATTTTATTTATTCATACCACATGTGCCATCGTATTGAAAAGCATGAGACAAATCTGTTTCCCAGCTGTGCAAATATCAGTGTTTCACATCTACTTCTATTCTATCAGGAAGAAACAAGATAAATTAGTCACCTTGCATGGAAACCTGAGTAAGACAAAGGTATACAATTGTGCTGTGGTGAAGCAGAATTTGCAGCTTTCAAGTTTGGCTTGGGAACTGTTGCTTGAAGGAAACTGTGACAAATTGGTTGCTCTGCCAATAGCATTAAGACGAAAGGAGGCTTGTATTAAACAGGAGTGTTCCACTTAAATCAGGCATCCAGTTTAAGTGGGTCATCTTAACCTACCCATCTTGCAAAAAAGCCACTCTGATCCTTTTCTCAGAAGCCTTGCTGATTTGAGCCATAGCAATTTCTGTACTACAAATGTTCTGAGTTGATTTGGACCAGCTGCACTGTAATTGAAGCCAAGAAGCATTAACTACTTAACTGCTGCTTCACAGGCATCTTACACTGTGCATGATTCATCTCAAGTATACCACTTCTTATGACAAGATACAGTAGACCTAAAGCGCTTACAGTTCCAGTGGGAAATTGACCTAATTTACTATTACAAGAAACAACAGTAAAAAACATCAAAAGTACAGGTTAATAAGCAGAAGAAAAAAAGCAACTGCAGATATTATTTTTCCCCTTTGAACAGAAAATCATGCTTACAGCTTTTTTATAGTGCTAAGTTATGTACTGAGATACATCAAGCCAAGCCTTTTAATTTAGGAAACACAAGTGATGATACACTGAGTCACAGTGAGCAGTAGCAATTCAGTTCAGCAGGGCTTCCCACATGATTAGGAACTAATCAGTGAGCTCAGCTCTCATCCCTATTTCATGTTTCAGGCAAAAGAAACAAGAGGTCAGGAGATCACTTTAGCAGGAGACAGTTGTATAACCAGACATTGCCCAGCATGACAGGTCACTCGCTGACAGGATTATACATCCTCAGTGGAGTGGGCAACAGCAGCAAGGTACGGACAGAGAAAAGAAGAAAAACAAGAAAGTTTCTTCAACAAATCTATGAGGGAGACAATGAAAAATGAGGCTGCTTGTTTAGTTTGAGAACGTGTTATTGAAACAACACAGATGTTAAGTTTATATGAAGGTCTATACGTGTACAATCAATATACAACTTCAATATTCAGCATCAGCTCATGCCTTCTGCCACACTCCTCAATCTGCTGCCATCCTACAATGAACAAAGCTTCCTTAATTACAATAACATCCTCAAATATATCTGGAATACAAAGAAAGAGACTCATGCAAACAGACTTTGAAGAATAGTGAACTCCAAATATTTTTGCCCTCTGAAAAGTGATAGAATTTTTTTCTCAATTTTATCAGTAGTAAAGGAAACAGTATGCATGAATACCACCACAGGAATTTAAAACTTTTAAGAGAAAGCTGAAAAGATGTCAGCTAGATGATTACAATGGATTAATCTCATAGAATTTCTTTCTTTTCAGGTATGTGTATGTTCACAGCTAGATATCACAGACTATCTATTAAGAAACTTACAGTAAAGCCAGTGAATACAGAAGTGAATTTCAAGATAGGTGGTTATCATTGACTACATATTAGTGAGAAAAATAATTTACCATTTTGTATTAACCTTCCTTTGCCTTAGCTCACTTTCCTATACAGTTAAAAAAGATACAGGTAACAAAGGTCTATTTTATTAACTTCAGTCATTCTCTATCACATCCAGTTCTTGCTAATAAAACCATAATGGTGGACAGAAACAAAAAATCCACATTAAAGGATTGCAAATTTCCCTATCAGAATTAAAACCTGTAAGAGCACTGGCCAATGCAGAATGAGAAAGCCCGCAGAAATACCCCTTGGCCTGAAAGAAAAACAAGGGAGGGTCATGCAGTTGTATATGTATCAGTAGAGCACTTGTTGCTATTTCTGGGAAAGGACTGTTCTCATGATTTCATCTCCCTTTATGGGCACCTGTTCTCTTGGTGCAAGTGTTCTATCTAAGACATGTTGCAGCTGGTTGTGAAGGCAGCTGTTGACCTTGAATTTCCATGCCTTAAACAGACCCCATCAGACAAAGCAGTGTCCACTGTCTCTCCTATACATTGCTACTTGTTACAGTGCATCTACTGAGGTCTGTTATATTTTTAGCAGTATAATCTGATCTTATCAGTTTACTAATATCCTCATTAAGTTTTACTAGCCAACAGAATCAAATCCTATGCCTTTTCTAACAATAGGCACAAGATAACAGTGCATTTCTTTTGAGATATATATTGCATGTATTTAAAAGAAAAATGGAAACTTTCCTCCAGAGCAGATTGGTTGCATAAAGAATTAAAATCTTGTTAAGAGGAATTTATGTGTGAACAAAATACTCCTGTTATGTGTAGTTTAATTAATCACCTACATAAAGCTCAAGGCCATCTGTTCAATACATGAGAAAGAAAAAAAAAAAGAGATAGCAGAAGATCATTACAGTGACAGCACTTAAGCATGCTTATTGTGCTTGGCCGTTGCAACATAAAGATGTTTAATTAGTACAGCTTTTTAGAAAATTGAGGAGAATATCCTCATACTTAAAAGGAAGCTTCAAAGAGAAGATGCACATTTCTAGGGGAATAAATCCTAAAGCAATAGTAGTCTTTGTGGCATCTAGAATTTACACAACTTGAAATGCTGATAAAACCTTGATTCCTAAGTGCAGCCCTGACAGGGTTCAAATAACCACTGGACTCATGAGTGAATTCTGGGACTATTCCATGTGTGGGTCCCTCCAGACACTCTCATTTTAAGCCTTCATTTCTGTACGGCTTGAAAAATTATTTGCAGGCAAGTACAGAAGTGCAAAAATCAAAATTGGAAATGAAAAGTACAAAATTATACTAAGATACTTACTCCCAACTGAAGTAGTATATTACATAAATTTTGTAAGTTTAGTAAGATTTGGACTATACAGTTGCAGCCATTTCTGAATGCTACTAGTCCCAGTAGCATGCAAAAACCTACTTATCATAGGCTTATTTGGGTTATTTTTGAGCAACAAAGATACACAAAACAGGAGGAAATTGGGAACTCATGCTTTTTTTACCTTCTTCCAAACTAGATAATTCATACCCTGAATAAAGCTTATTAAAAGCTTATTGTAATAAATTACTCATCCACAAAGATATTTTTAGGCTTCTTACACAGTTCCTTAAATGTAACTGTATAAAACCAAACTGCTATTCTCATTACATAATTTTCTATTTCAAAACATATATTATCTTTTATTATTGTTGTTATTATTAATCTTCCACAAAAAAAGACTGCTTTAAGTACTTTTTCTGGCAAAATTGTTAGTCAGTGTAAATATTAATGTAATTGGCATGTTGAATTGATATTTGAAACAGCTCACAGCTGGTAGCCTGCCTAATGATTTTATTATTGTTGTTATTTTGCATATCACAAGAAGTCTTCTCAGAAATAATATTTTCTTTGTATTTACACTTTTATTGTCAGAAAACTGGTAGTTTGTTTATTTTAAAAGCAAGTTTTCCATGATAATTAATGACACTGATTTACATGTCTACAGTACGCTACACAGAAGCTTCAGGCTGTTACTTCTGAGTGTTTAAAAGCTACAATTCCCCCACTGGAATCTGCGTATCACAAATATCAGCAGTAAACCAGTCTCTTTAAATCAAATGACTATGTAACAGGTCATAGCATAAATATAGCTTTCTTGTCCCATAAAAATGTTCAAAATTTTGGAAAAGAGATTTTACTCTGCAGCTGAATAAAATAAATCCATCCATATGTTTTCTCTACCTTTACCACTCCAGTGTTCGATGTGGCAGATTACTTGACTTCTGTATCTTATGCTCGTGTCAAATTAACTCTAAATGTGTAGTTAAAAATTGTGAATTTTTTACTAAAACAGGTAGAAAAATAGAAAAGTGTGCAGTGTGAAAACACAGCTATACAAATATATACACGTGGCTTTCTAGGAAGAAAAAAAGTCTTTTCACAAGGGGCCAGATATTAGCCACTATGAAGGGTTCTGTAAGCAGCTTATTCAAAGCAGTGTCTAAGACGCTCAGGGCAGGTACAAAAAGATCTGAGGGCACAGAGGTAACTGGTCTGATAGCAGCTGTGTTCTTTCATGCCCATGGTTAGACATCTCAGTAGGAAAGACATGTGAGGCCTTGTTTCCGGATTGCCAAAGTGATTCCTTGGTACATGCTGGGGCTGACATGAAATAGCATTCTTGGGCTTCAGCAAGACAGGGCACATTTCAACATGTCCCAGGGGCACACAGATCCATTGAGAGACCTCTGCAAATCCAGCTTTTTCTAGACTTCTCCTCATGCTGTGTGCACTGTTGTGCTGTATATGTCTATTTCTTTATTTATTTATTTTGTAGTCAAATGAAAAGAAAAAAGGTATACTCAGGAAAAAGAAGGGAGCAAAAAGCCCTACTAGATCAAAACATCGTACAAAAATGTAGGACAAGAAGGAAATTAACATATAAGCAGTAGAATTTCTTACAATCTTTTCCTAAGTAAACACCTGCATGAACTCATCGCTTAAAGCAAAATCAATTGAGTTGTGCTTATCTCTCAACATAATTATCAATTAATGAGTTCTGTGTATTTGTAAGCTTCATTATTAGCATAATATTCTTCATTGTATTAACTTCTTTCATAATAATTGTTTGTGTGAGTCCCTTAGGCTATTAAAAAGACATCCACAAAAGTAATTATGAGGACATTCAGTCTTTTTACATCAGAAGAGATAAGAGATTTTCAAGGAAATGTCTTTGAGTTCATAGTTTCATTATTCAAAGGCTTTCAATTAGAAAATAATTACAACTAAATGGGCATTCCTGTCCTCAAAGTATCAAGATTTTTTAAAAATGTAAAATGGCAGAAAGGTTCCTAAAGCGTAATAATTTAAGAAATAAAGAATAAAAGAGCAGCAATTTTTTAAAAACTAGGTGTCCAAATGGCAGGAAGGCTAAAATCCATGTTAAAATGCTTGAATGAAATGGTGAGCAGTTCTTTACCTCAGCAGTGGATTGTGAACAAGATCAGAGGCATTCTTACAGGGAGATCTTCTAAACAAGATCTGTATCAGTAACTCAGGCAGATGGATAATGCTGATGCTGTAGTTGAATGCCTGCCTATTAAAATTTTAAGATGCCTAATTTCAGCTTTGTGATATAAAATGGGACTTTAATTCTTCCAGTTTTGGCACAATATCATCCTATATTTGTTTACTATCATTCTGTTAGCGGCCGGTTTCCATGACACTGCTGGAAGTCAGATGCAATAGGGAATACTGTTAGGGCTATCATTGTGATTGGCCTGGGGATTTTCTCTTCTCTTTGTACAGATTTAATACATTACTAATTCTTAGCTCCAGCAGAGATACTAGTTACTGTTAGTCAACATTACTGGTTTTTATTATTAATCTGCCCATCAATGCTGCAGAGGCTCGGAGAGGACATCTCCCGATGCTTACATGACATCTCCCAGTTCTTACATGAATCCTGGGAGACATCATCTCTCACCAGCCATACTTTCTGACATTTAGTTGCAGTAAATCAGTGCAAGTATCTTGGAAGTCCAGTGACAATACTGTAGTTGACAGGCAGAAGATAGCTTTTGGGAATGGGATTTGGACTTGCTCCTCTGTGAGACTGATTAATATGGGAAGTGAGGGAGAAAATGAATCCATTTTCAACAACTCCTCCAGTTCTAACTCACCTGTCTGAAACAGGAAACTACAATGTATATATTTGGCACTGGAAATCTCTTTTTATTATAAATTGAGGAGAAGGTGGACAGCTCTGGAAGTGTGATCAATGACTTAACTCATCTTTGCTGTCCTACAAATCCCAAAGGATCTGTGATATTAGAAGTAGAATCTACTGGCTACTTCTAGGAGACAAATCCTACTCATCTTAGAAAATACCTAGGCAGCAGATCAGGCAGGGGAGGGTTCACAAGATGCAGTGGTAAGTGATTCCAATCTGTTGTCTCATTACTTATAACTGATTTTGATGGTACGCATGACTTTCCTGTTTTGTTGCCCTGTCATGTTGGTCATCTGGGGGCATTTTCCACTCTCAGTCATTTTAAAGATGCTATAGTCTATGTTCTCGAAATTAGCATTGAAATTCCACCCTCTGCCCCCCACTAAGATGCAATGATTTTGAAAATATATCACTATCAATTTTGTCATCCAAATTATTTTAGTCAACATAATTTACATTATATATTCTATAATTCTGGTGACTTTCACAGGATGATTTGTTTAGGACTCGTAATAGAGTATACAATGTATATCAAAGCTCCACCAGTCTCCACCTCTCCTAAACCTATTTAAGAGCTGGCTACCAGAGGGGAAGGATCTCTTCTGGAGATCCACTCTGCTGGAGTTTTGTGGGTGAGCCCAGGATATGGGTAAGCTTTCTATCTATTCTCTCTTTGTTATGATAATCTGCTTTGCCTAACTCTCTTGTTTATTTTGTAATTATAGCATCTTAATATTCATTGATTATACACAAGCATAGTGAAAAAAAGAACTAAAGAAGGACATCAATAAAGGCTTTCTCACTTAAAGAGGATACTGCTGTCATTCATTACTGACCTTATAATGACTCTGACATGTAGAGATATCAGAAGTCAAAAGACCAGATGTTTTAAACAACTATTTTTCTGTATATTAAGCGATGCTTAGAAATCAAAACTCAGGACTTCAGAATATCCGATTAAAAGCAGACCAACTCCATCTGCTCCATCTTTGTGTAGTTACAGCATTCAGACAGAATACATGTGAGAAACCTGTCAACAGTCAGAAAGAGTAGGAAGCATACATTACCACACAACTTCACTAAATTTCACAGTTTATCATGCACGAATGAATCTAATGCTGATTTTAAAGATAACATTATATTCCTATTGGGCAATGCTTTTCAGTATATGAACACCACCAATGGGAAGCACAACTGAACAACAGGGAGTAAATCAGGATGAGTAGCTTTTAAATATGCCATATTTCACCTGAAATATCGTATGTCCTATAGAGTCAGAATATCAGACTTCAGGAAACCTTTGCACATTTCTCACATTTCAGTTTTTAGTCCAAAACTGAAGGTTGAAGAAATGTGTAGACCAGAGTCTGTACATATATTGTCATACATATACTGCACACACTGCATCAGTTCTATGGTAAAAAAAAAATGTACTTACTAACCACAGAGCAGAGAAGCACAACTACCAAGGCCTAACAATCCAGGAAGACAGCAAATACTGGCTAGACAAGGGCAGTAGAAGGTAGGTTAAACTGATATACACTCATGATTGGGCAACTAAACAAGCAGGTGAAGTAAAACTGCAGGAATTCCTTCACTGGGTTACTCTGTTTCATTTGGATTTCAAGTCTTTTAAATAAAATTATTACCAGTTTGCCACTTCTATTATCTTTCTTTTTTTGTTTGTTTGTTTGTTTGTTTGTTTCCTGAAGGAAAGCCTGGTAAGAATCAAATAGTAGCCTACTTGGCAATCCTTGAGCCAAGTATGTTTTTACACAATGCTGTAGAAAATTGTCTTGTTGCATGCACACAACACCATATCACCACTGAATGTGAGTAGAAAATAGGGAGATTCTACACCTCGTATTTCATCACTGTGGGGGACGTGAGAAAAAAAAAGTATACAATGCTGCAATTGTCCTCCTGTTGATTGTTTTACGTCACACACGTAAGAATTCTACTGAAAAAAAATAAATGTGAGGGAACCAAAGGAGATGATGGAATAGTAAACAGTTATAACAGTTATAACAGAAAGGACTAATTCTTGGGTGGAAGATGTAAAATTATCTGCTGCGTACTTAGTTGCTTTTTGAATGGCTTCATGAACCTTGGTCTTCTCTGCAATTTTCTCATCATTCTTTGAGATGATGGATATTTCAGTTAGAATAGATGGAAACTTCTTGATCTCAAATCATCCTTATGACAATTAAGATAACTATGTACACTCTGATTTTCATTCTCTCTCAATGCCAAAAGTCTTTTCATTTTTTTATTTGTTTAGTTACAGAGAATTTTACCTTCACAGTATTTTCAACATTATTTAATTTTGAACATCCTTCATTCTGTAACTGTTTTGATTGGAGTTATCTTAAAATAGACTAACTGGGATATTAAACTACCCTAACCTCCTTTACAGTAAGAAAAAAACTATGCTGTATATCATCAGCCTTCAAGGACAAAACTTCAAGGCTTCTATCTGTCTTGCTCTGAGCTCTCAACTTATCATTCATAATGAACTTTTTTTTTTCCATCAAGCACAACTGTCAACAGGTGATAAATCATTGTATTGTGTAGCAATTTTTCTCTTTTTTATGTTGCTTTCCTTTCCAGCAGTCTCTTATAAGATATATATTTACTATAGATATGAACATATTATGCATTACTGCCTTTCATTTCTCCAAATTCATGCTCTGAATAATAAAATAAGCATTAATAAAAATCCAAATGTTAATTGTCTTTTAAGCACAGTTCAGATAAAAACAGTGGACACATACAGCACAATTAATAATTCAAAAGCTAGCTAATTCGAGAGTTAGCTAATTCAAGAGCAAAAAAATGTACATGTTTTGAAAGGTATTGTTTTCTTCAGAAGAAAAAATTCTTCCAGAAGTATGTTGGATAGAAAAGGAATGGAGAAGATAGTATTCCTTACATTCCTGAGATTGATAACAGATAATAACCCAGAATGAAAGCATGCTATTTCTTTAATCTTGTTCTATTTCACTTTTCTTGAAACATTGCTATCAGAACCTTAGCATGATCTTTGCATTCTGTATGAGTAAATTACCTGGATTCTCTTGTAAGCCCTGTGCCTGCTGCAGGAATGACGAATTTTACAAGATGCAGCTGTGAACCACTCATCCTAGGGCTGACTTCATATGGCCCAAATGTTTTAGAGGAGGGTTAATGAGGTTGCTCAAGATCAGTAAGTCAACTCAAAAGAATTCAAAAAAACAATGGTGCTCAGGTAACATTTCCAGCAAATTCACAGCATAAAACAATGGGGTGTATATGTGCTTGGCAGTGATACCATTTAGTTTCTAATGCTTTTGTATGGCTTTACTAGACCATAGAAAGCATGCAACTGCTTACTTACAACTGAATATTCAAACATGAACAAGTATGTTTTATTTACTACAGTTTTCATGCATGTCTCTTGTTCTCCCCTTAGCCCTTCCCTTTGTTGCTTTCTAGGATCTCTCCAAAGCAGCACTCTCCCATCCCTTTGAATTCCTGTACCATGGGACTTGCTATACTCCCAATGCTCTATATTTTATACTTAGGAAATTCCCTGTGAGTGCTGAACTATACAAATACTAAACTGGCCTCCACCCAGTCTCTAACTACTGTGACATTTCATACCTTTTAACCTTCTACCTTGTTGATTATGGAAATCTGTCAGGAGGTTCAGCATGCATTGGGAATATAGGAGTAGGCAAAGACAGCACATTCGTACACCACTCATCTCCTTAGAAACCAAACTAAAAATATCACTTTTAAAGATAGAATGAAGCTCCTATTGAGGAGTAAATGGAAGTGCTATTATAATTCTCAGTCAAATCCTTCAACTGCTTCATCCTAATTGCTTTATTTTTCCTTAATATTTTTTGTTACCTGGTACAGGCAGGAAGTCTTTTGAATTATACAGCTTACTTTATTCTTAGACACCTACTTCTCATCACATGTGCTTAAGTTTTTGCTGTTCCAGTGACCTGCAGACCACCTACCCTTCGAAGGATCATCTAAATACTATCTATGTAACTCTTCTGAACATATGGGAAAGTTTAGAGTGGTAAGTATAATACAAGAAAATGTTCTCCCTTTTACCCCACTTTGACTGCAGCAGATCTCTCTTTTTCAGCACATTACAAATGCGAAGATAGTTTCAAACATCTGTCCAGAGAAGAATAGGTAGCACAGTAATGCCACAAAACCTGCCAGCTGCATGTTTACCAGTTCTCTTGAGCATGCTTCTTGCTGTTACTTTGCAAAGAGGGGAAGTGAGAGAGGAATGGAGAAGTGAATCAGAAGAGAATACCACATATAATTTACTAACTTATTCACAGTGCATTTGAAGTTATTAAAGCAACTTTTCCTCCAGAGGTATTCAAGAGATTACTCCAGAACTTCCACTTGGATTGCCCACAGTGAATCCCTGTAGGTTCACAAGACTGTTATGCTTTGGCTTTTTGTGTTGCCTGCTCTCCCTTCTGCATATGAGTACAACAGTCTTCACATCTAAAGGAGTCAAATGGAAGCAGTCAATAAAGATAGATATTGCAGGACACTGGTCAGATAAAATTAATTTGCATAATTACATTATGCAAGGTTTCATAACGTATATTTCACTGTTCAGAATGATGAATTTCAGAAGTTCATCTACACCTAGGAAATATCAGCATGCAGCTGTCACTGCATGAAGCTGATGTGAATATTTGTTATTGAAAATGTTGAAAATTAAAAATGTAACTGCTCAGCTGGCCCAGCCATGGCCCTCCCAGTGCCGCCACAGAGGCAGAAAGAGAGACCAAGGACTCCCTAAGAGCCAACTGCAGCTATAGGAGATGCAATGACTTAGCTTGAGTGACAATACTGTCACATACATTCTATGTGACCTCAATCATTCCTCTGTGTCTCCTACATCATGCCAGCCTTCAATACTGAATGGCACAGAACTATGATATACTTGTTGAAGTAAACATCACAGTGTTTATAAGGGTGTCTCTATTATATTTCTAAATTTGAGAAGTTTTGGTGCAATGTTTAATGCTGTGATAACACAAACACACGTTATAGTTAAAATAAATAACTATCCAGTTATTAAAAAAGCAGTGAAAGCTGTGAAAAAATTTATATTGAAACAGACTTTCAGATTGATCAGATCATTTATTAGAAGAAATATTCCTACTCACAAGTAAGTCTTTCAAAATAACATACCTCTGAGAGTTAGGGACACAGTCATCTAGCCAGTGAAGAGTGAAATTTGACACTAATAAAGCAAAGAAAATTACTAATTTCTCCCAAATCAGACTTAAATTTTCCATTCAAAACAAAGAGGATCACAAACAAGTTATTTCTGAAATTACAGAAATCAAGGATTTTTTTCAACACGTTGCTGAATGGAAAACACATTATTCAAACAAATTAAAAATAATAATAGTAAAAAAAGAAAAAAGTTCATATATGAAAAAACTAGAAATGCATAGCTGGACTTATGTGGTGAAAGAGCATGATTGGTCATAGCATGCTGTATTCGTTTAAAAATTGCCTTGGGCTTGCTAAATTACATATAAGGCTCATGAGTAGTGAAATAGATGAAAAACACAAGTAATTTTTATCCTTAGAATCTGCAAAAAGATATTTTTTGCACCCCAGAAAAACAAATGCACAATCAGTGTGGTCAGAGTAGGAAGGCATTATCACATATAAAGGGCAGTGAACTCTTCAGAGTTCATAAAAAACTCAATCATTCAAAACTCATCAGAGGTGGTCACTTTCTTGAGTATGTTGTAAAATATTATGAATATGTATTTTTCCTCTGTCTGTCCCTCTCATAAACACACACACTCAGGTCAAGAAGTGGAGGTGTTTTGTATGACAGTCATGTCACCATGACATGAGGAGATATTATCTGAGGACATAACTAGTGGCCTATGATCTGTTATGGATGCTAATCAGTAGTAATTGACAGGCACATAATTTAAAAAATGCCATTTAAATGTCATAGAATACTCCTACACTTGAACATAAGATGTTCCAGACAAACATGCAGAAAAAATTCTTTATGGTAAGGATGATGAAGCACTGAAACAGTTTCCAAGAGAGGTTGTGGAGTCTCTTTGCATGGAGATAGTCAAGATCAGTCTGCATATCTACCTGTGCGACTTACTGTAGGGAACCTGCTTTAGCAGGACTGTTGGACTTGATGATTTCTTGAGGTCCCTTCCAACTCTGCAATACTGTGATTCTGTGAAATTCCTGACTCTGTATAAAATATTTGGGCTGTATGTCCATAGCTAGCTTTCCTAGTTTATAGAGAAATTACACATGGCTACATCTTAACCCACGTGACAGCCTGCAGAAAAATGGTTGTGATGACCTGAACATAAGTGTGGTGTGATTTAGTCATTTTTCAGTAAAACTTCATGTTGTCAGAAAAGTCATCACACCTCAGAGAGGAGATGCTGATATTCTGCATTAAAAGAAAAAAAATGGGGGGGGTGGTGAGGTGGAAGAGGAGGGGGAGAGGAATGAGATTTCACCAGAAATGCACTATGAAGGAATTGAAAGAGAGCTCACAGAAAGTACACACTATTACAGGCGTGTACTGAAAGAACTTTTCTGCTTTGCCTTCATGGCATGTCTTCAGAGCATACAAACTCAGACACTGCAGGCTAGAAGTTACAGTGTCCCAGCAGAAAGTGCCGCATATTGGTGGACAGCAAAATGGGTGCATGCTCTCCCTTTCCTGGTATACAGCATGAGCAGTGCAATGCCAGGCACCTGGCTGGTTAAAAACCAGGTGATCAGATAAGGGGAATGATTTTAAACTGAAGGAAGGGAGATTTAGATTAGATGTCAGTATTATTCTGAGAGGGTGACGAGGTGCTAGCACAGGCTGCCCAGAGAGGCTGTGGATATTCCATCTCTGAAGAAGTTCAAGGTCAGGTTGGATGGGGCCCTGGGCAGCCTGATCCAGTGCTTGATCTACCTGTCAGTAACCCTGCCCCCAGTAGGAAGGCTGGAATTGGATGTTCTTTGAAAACCTTTCCAACCCAATCCATTCTATGGTTCTATGAAACCAGTAGTGTTTACAATAACTAGTAACATCAAAAGGAGCTTCTACAGACAAGCAGGAGCTTCTGTAATCAAAAAATCCATTTTTTCTTAATAGTCACACTAGCAAATTTACAAACATTGCAAAGTCTCTTTGAGTTTCTGTAAGCAGCCCAAGGGCTTCTCTTAGATTGGCTATCACTGCACCTTTCATTTAAGCAAGCTTGTTTTTAAGTAATTTGCGTGCTCTCTTGAGAGTGACATCAAGAAACCTGCAATGCAATTAAACATTATGTCTCACTCATAACACAAAGCATATGGACTGCACTTTGTTTGATTCCAATGAGTTCTAAATAAAGCTCTGTTTATGCAGTCATTTAAATCAAAAAGCAGACCAAGCACACTTCCCCAGCAACGCCCTGAATACAACAAGAAATCTGCACCATCCGGCTGCTAGCACTGGCACCCACTGCTTGGTTATCTGCTACTATTCAGAAACTCAAACTCCTGGAAAGCTTTGTACACAAAATTCTTAGCATAAATCACTCTCTCCTCCAATTAGCCTTCATCCTTAGACCCTTCAGCTGCACCATATGAAGTTCCCTCTTCTCCAATTCTAAAAGAACTTCTCTTTGTATTCTGCCTTTCATTGTAGAAAAATTCCCTAAGGAAATAAGGAATGGGGTTCTAATATTTTTTTTCTTTTTTATTTGGGAAAATGTAATGTGTATTTCCCTTCAAGATATTAAAAAAAATATATTTTTTATTCTGATCAAATGTAATTCAATTATATTAAAGTGCTTTAGCATGCTACATTTTTACGTATATACCAAAGTAATTTTATAATACATTTCGTGGGTGGTTTTTTTTTTATTTTTTCTTATCATTCCAGCAGGAAAAGCATACAAATTGCATATATTCCATTACATACATTATCACTACTGTGGAAATTATAGCTCAATGTTAAAAAACACACTAACATCTTATTTTCCAATAAATTCACTTTTGTGGATAGTAGTGCATTTATCCAAGTTATAAGGATGTATTTTGTAATTCTGTCTTATTTTGCCAAAAGAGAACATGTAATAAATTTTGCATTGAATTTATAAAACATAGAAATTTTTTCAAGGATTTTTAGCACAAGCAGGAAAATTTAACTGCAATACTAACTTCTGACTTTGGAAAAGGATTTCAAACTCAGCCTCAAGCATGCTTCAAATTCATATAATGTAGTTCTCCCAATTACATAAGATGTCCTTAAAATGAGCCCTTAGTCCTGAGCAAAGCGTTGAGTATTTTAAAGCTCTGTTGAGCCACAGCTGATCTGTGGGCAAATTGTTAGCAAGAGCCGTGATTCAGTTATGGATCATGCTTCCTATCTAGAGGACTTTCTGAGGCAGTCAGCCCTGAGGGGGAGAAAAATAAGAATTAGCTCTTCTGGATGAAATTGCAGAGCAACCAACTGCTGAAGTATGGTCTCAGCCCCAGTAGATATCTCTCTCACCCCTAAGGAAATAAGGAAGAAATTCTCTTGAAGGCAACAACAATTAATGGCGTTGTCACTACTCACCAGAAACTAAATACATATTTTTTGGTGACTTCCACAAGTGCTAGATAGACTTTATTTTGATGAGCATTTCAGATTCTTAAGGACTTTTGAGGCAGTATTTAGAGAGAGCTTCTTCAATATGAACAGTTATGTAACTCATGGCATTTTGTCCAAGCACATCACTGTATCAAGCAAACAGAACCAACTAATGCCTAACCTATTTTGGAGATATTCAAATTCTCTTTTCCATTCCAAAGACCATTATTTCATCACCACTCAATGAAAAAACTATCCTTTTTGTCTTCTCTTCTCTTCTCCTTTACCTGCCATCTGAACCTGAGTAAGCTACTTCGTACATGAGAGCTTCACTTGCAAAGGAAAGTTGTTCACCCATCATTTCAGAGAATCATGCCCCTTGAGGTGACCATACCAAGGGGTCAGCTCACCAACAGGGCTGTTTCATTATGTCTAGAAAGAGCAATGCTAACACATAGTGAAGAGCGAGGGAAACACAACTTTACTTGAGGTGGAGGGTGGAGATTGTCTCTTACTTCCATCAGCATAGAGGTAAGTCCTAAGACATTGCAGATGTGTAACACTGCAGTTTTTGTGTTTGTGCGGATTGTTGTAGGGATAAATCGGGAAAAAGCAAAGCAGCAAAGTCACTGTCCCTAGAGGTTTTCAATAAAAGGGTAGATGTGGTACTGAAGGACATGGTTTAGTGAGCATAGTAGTGATAGATTGATGGTTGGACTAGAAAATCTTTTTCAATGTTAATGATTCTACGACATTAATATGAGGTTAAGCTTTTGGAAGAATTTTTGTGCCATGAGAATATAACCCCTATGGGGACTCAGAAAAAAATTCAGAGATAATGCAGCCCCAGCCCACTGGCCACTTTGGCACCCTGGCATTTTTTATATGATTGGACAGCACACAATCACTAATATAGCCAAGATATGTCATTACTTTCATACCTAAATAATATTTCCATAGCATCTTTCCTTTTGAGGTGACTACAGAGGAACTTAGAACATTCAAAAGATTTTAGACTTTCTCAACGTAATTAGTGTTCAGATATTAGTTCATACTTTAAACCACTTATTGCTAGCAGACAATATTACAGGAGAGAATGGAATTAATAACTTACTTATTGCATTACTTTATGTTGTTTTCATTTGCAAAGCCCTGTTTATTTTCACTTTTTAAAAATTTATATATATATATATATATATATTAAGCAATCTGAATTCTTTCCTCATCTCTCGAAAAGTAATTGAAATAAAGCACTGTTTCTCTGGTCTCTGCTTCTGCACTACCACTTTTCCCTTGTGTGTCTGAATGATCAGTGACCTTTTGGATGGAGGCGTCAGGTCAGCAGCTGAAAGAGTGAGACACAGTCTGCAGCAAATAATACAATTTTCTTCTCCTAGACCATGAGTAGTGCATAGCAGGTAGCTGTGACGTTTCTTTGTAAAACCTATGAGTACACTACATGTGCCTTATATTTGAATGATGTGCATCTATGATTGCGTGACATTTTTGATAGAAAATGTCCATGCAAGCAGGCTCAACAGGGCTCTCATTTGGTTCACATGTGAAGTGTCAACCCACTCAAAACTATTTTGACTTTGGCCATCTGGTGTCCACAGCATGCAAATAGGGGAATTCTGCTCCTCTGAGAAAACATCTGTTTCAGAAATTAACAGTACACATTGAACTGGGTTGTGAAGCTGAAGGAGAAGGTACATCAGGCACCTGGTCTGCACAGAATACCATTTCAGCTTGGTGTGCTGGCTGTAATCATACACACACAGATATATATATATCTACAATTATATATATATATGTATATTCATAGCTTTAAAGAACTAGTATTAGCCTAATTTCCAAACTGCTATCTTGCTACAAAAATTAGTGCGATCTATGTGCAGAACAGTACAACCAAGCAAGTCATAATACACTAAGACTCATTAAAACTGAAGGTATCTACATTGACCAGTTGCACCTCATAACAAGAGCTATTTCATACTGATAAGCTTTTCAGTTTAAAGAAGAGGAAAGACAGAGTGAAAAAAGTTCTTATCCAGCAAAGTGCATTAATGTCTACAGACTGATAAACAAGTAGAAACAGTAGTGATACTAAACTTATGAACACAATTTGGTAGCCTCTAACACCAAGGCTGTCAGACTTGCGCTAGGCAAATCACAATAAACTTTCACAGCATGAACTGACAGTGCATTTATGTCAAACAGTAAAAGAATTCCTGTCACAATACTTCCTATTTGCTAGGATATGTACAACATTTCTGTAGTCCCTTCCCACTCTGGTACAAAGGAACCAATCCTGAAGCAAAATCAGGGAAACTTATTCACATCTGCCTGTCCAGTATTAAGCAACAGAATTCTATTCACAAGACAGCAGTTAATTTTATTGAGCTGTTCACAACAATTAGAGCACCAAGAAATTTTTGGAGTAGTTTAAATCATGGACTATTAATTGGCTCAGTGAACATCCACATGGAACTTCTCACCCAGAAGGGTACAACGTATATTTCAAACAAGAACACTAAAGCATATATTCATAAAAAACAATTAGAAACAGGTCATCAATAAACCCTTCAACTTAGCTGAGCAAGGAGAATGTTTCCTTGGAGAAACCAAAGTTCTGACGATGGCATACTTTGCACATAAGGAATTTTAAAATCTTTTTAGTAGTTGAATAAAAAAAAAATAGTAGACTACTGACTGTATTAAATAGAAATGGCCTATCTTTCTCCTAGTAGCAATTTAGTAATATGACAGAATAGGAAATAGGAAAGAAATAAAAGAAATTCACTGGAATTGACCAAATTGGACACTAATTGACCAAACTGACCAATAGGATCACTAATGCCAACTAATGAATGGTATGGGCTTGCTCTGAAAGGCTCCATTTCTATAAAGCGGTTCATCATATAATCTAAGTAACTGAGAAGGTTCACTCTAAGCAGAAGGAAGGCATAAAACCTAAGCAACTCTTTTCTAATTTGTAAACAAATTCAAGAAATAATCTTACTCCCACTGCTAGCAACACACACGCACACAAAGATATAATAAGAAGATATCAGCAATTGGATAAGGGATTAGATATAGCCAGAAACTCTTTCCACATTTAAAACACCCCTTTTTCTGATCCCTCTACTTTGGCATAGAAGTTGTGGTTGTGATAATCTGCCCACACATTTAGCAGGAGAAAGAAAAGAAAGTGAGAAAGCCTAACATAAACATATTTACAAAGCCACTGAGTTGTTTATAGAAGTAAGGTTCTGCTCATATAATTAAGAAGCAAAAGCTTACCTGAATCTCCAAAATCCAAACTTCTTTTGAATTTTAATTCAAAATAAAGTTTAAAAAAGAAATCCCTCAGAATAAGAAAAATTTGCAATGAAACATAAGAGAATAAAGAAATGGAATAAACAAGTTTGAATAACATAGCAGTAGAATACGAAAAATGATCACCTTCACAGCCTTTCAAGTGTCTCAGCCAGCATTTCAGGTCTGTCAGAGACAGAGACTATCTGGTTTTAAACAGTAACATTTCCATACACACCAGCTCTCTCACTACAAACACAGCTTTTGCCATGTACACCATCCTGGCTTTGTGAGTTAACTGTGTTGAAGATGAAAGAGTCTTTCTACAGGGTAGAAACATAGCTAGACACCAGGGAACATTCCTAGGACCCTCCATTACACACACTCCAATGCTGTACCCATTTTCTTCTTCATATTTCTAACTAAATAATTAGACAAAGTATGAAGAATCACACCTAACCACATCTTCGATCCCTCCTCCAGATAAGCTTAAAATAAAACAAAAATTGAAGTTTGTATAGAGAGGATTCCATTCTCTTCAGAGGAATCACTACAGAGTTCCAAGGATTGAGTGAGTAAGTATAGGTTTCTGCTATCCAGAAAGCAGGCAGTGCTTCCTCTTTCTTAAGACTGCTGCTCTCCAATATGCATCCTTTAGAAGAACCTTTAGAAGGTGCCTCCTCTACTTTCCTGACTATAAGGAACCTGTTTGTCTTAGTGCAGCAGCTGGGAAATTCTGTGCTGACAACAGAAGAAGGATCGATCCCAACGAGAAATCTTCCTTTGCCCAGATTTCCAGACTTGTCATATTTTGATGAAAATAAATAAAGAAATAAATACAACAGGAAGAACCTTTGTCTCTTCTAATCTTTTGGTCTGCAGTAGAAGACCTGACACGAATGATCCTTATAAACTTTATTACACTCTGAGTTGCAACTTGACCAGCTTTTTCATCTTGACTGAGTGCTATTAAGGAACTTGCTGGTTACTTTGTTTTTTCCATTGGAGCTATCACATTTTGCAAAAGGAGGAAAATATTAACTGGTTAGTAAGCAAGCCAGGAGGTCAGTACTACAGTTAGTGAATTAGTTGTGTTTTCTGGCTGTGGTTACTATGCACAAAATTATCAAATTCACCATTGAATAAGGAACACATAACTTGCTACTAATGTTTACCTCAGAACCATCTCTACATTAAAAGTTAAGGTAAAATATTAAAGCAGCTATCAATTACATCTGAAACAGACAACTTAAATTACAAGTGCTACATTATTATTAAAAAGAAGAGGTCTGCCTTTCCCTGTATCCATCTTATTTGCTGATATTAGCTATCTTCCCGATATACGCTGCCTGAGGGTTTCTGTTTTATCTATAATCTATGCCTCAGGATAAATTCACCAGGAAGAATATATTCCTGGGAAATACAATAGCTTTTATAACAAAATTTTCTCTGATGTTCTCTATTAGATAGAACTAATTTCCCCTCCTTTTTTCCTGGAAAAATAACTTGCTTCTAATTTGTTAATGATATACAACTCGAAGTATTGTGGAAATGAAAACATCACTCAGTCATATAAGATACATAATATGCATTGTATATACATATGCTAATAATCAAAGTTAAATTCCTTTGCCACCCATCTTAAGACTCTGGTGGGAATGTCTGTAACATGCAGATCAATGAGTTGCAGTAGCTGATCCCTATATGTGAATATATATATATATACATGTGCATATATTTTTTTCTCTAGGAATACCATTAAAGTCAACAAAACCAACTCTGGAGCTCTCCTGTGAAAACAAACCAGAACAAACAAAACAAAACACAATCCAGTCTGTAGGCAGCCTTCAGAGCCATTCACAGTTTGGACAACTCAAAGCTTTTTACATCTGGTGCTTGACAGCTGCCTTAGGGACTACAGTGCACAATCTCTGTCCACATTATTTTCTTGATACATAATTATTAAAAATATAAACAGTGATGTAAGGTTTCTTCACTGTAAGACTTTCTAAAATTGGCCAAGTAAGATGGCTCCAAAGGTTCTTTCTGCAGATGTATTCACTTAAGAAAGGAGAAAGAAAAGCCCTACATTAACTCTTCAAACCAACTAAGGAAGCAAAACGAACATTCTTAAATACCCAGTCACAATGAGACTGACTCTCAGAACATCTTCAATGAAGCAGCTTCATTTCCTGAATCTAGCTATTATCATTCTACACAAAATTTACTCCACTTTTAAGAAAATACAATTCTTTCTTCGTTAACAGAATTGTTAGATATTAAAAAATATGTTGTTCCAGAGGTTAAAAATGTTATCATTATGTACAAATTATGAAGCAGGAAGGACTATAATTTTCAGCCAACTATAGGCTGTTTATGATTCAGCAAGTTAATTAACACGCAAACAATAAAAACCCAGCAGCTTTTTACTTTCATCCTTTGGTTTCTGAATACCTATTAAGCTTTTGAGGCTAGAAAAGATATCTTATAAATTCCCCATTCAAAGCTTGATATGACAGGTATTCCATCCACTGTGCTATACACAGTACCTCAATATTACCTCAATACTGACAAATATGGTAGCAATATCAAAAATATCATAAAAAGCTGTGTGCAAGACAGAACCAGGTAAATTCAGAAAAGTAAAGTAGAATAATTTCAGAGTATACCATCCCGCTCACTCATCATTCATACTTCAGAAAACTGATTATTTTAATTAGAAAATTACAGAAAATAAAATGGCTGCTGGTTCATTTTCTGTTTGCAACAGATGAGCAGATAGCTGTGAACAGTCCTTGTTCATTAAAGTCATAGAAGAGTGTCAATCATATGATTTTTACTGCAGATACAAGGGAGACAAAGGAGCTGCATCCTGGTTAACATGTCCAGCCAGTACAATTTAATGTACAAAAGCAGTATTTTTGGCTAAAATAAAATGCAGATGGACCTGGAAGTGGGAGATGTTTCCTTGGAAATAGTATATAAAGGATATGCAAAATGATGTGGTGTGTCTGTTAGAATAATGAACCATGACTCTGAAAAGCATAAACATGCTGGAAAGAACCTACTTAGAGACCAGAGCCTGGCACTGAAACATGTTGTTTGGGTAAGGAAATGAACTTGGATAAAAGAAATAAACAGATGAAAAAAATCTATTCAGAAGCTTATTTTTTTTCTTTCCCACCTTATAGCTATTAAAACATATATATCTAGAGTTCTTTCATTTAGGTGCAGCAGCGTCCCCCTACTGCTTGTGTCAGGATGGGACTTTTTAGGCATCAGACGGCTGTTTTAGAATTTCATGCTACTGTGAACTGAAACAATTACGAATCAAGAAGTGATAGAAGAATATCTATCATGTTAAAGGCACTAGATAAGCAGTGGAGAGATGATAGAATCTATTCTATGAAACATAGTGTTTGGGGTATAATCTTCACATACACAAGGGATACAAGCAGAATCATAAACCTAAAACACTTTTACCATGTTCTGTTCAGATCAGATGCAATAAAATTGTGCCGAAAACTTTGAAATCACTGTTGCAAACACTGCTGGAAAAATTATTTGCAAAGAATGTATTTCAACTGCAAGTTATTCATCAATCATTTAACAACTGACAGCAGCAGGAAAATCCTAGTTATATCTTCACAGAAGCTGAGTTGAGGCCAAATTATTTTCTGCCATCTTGCAGACAGTCCTCTTAAAAAGAAAAAAGTTTAATTGCTAGGCTGACTTGAACTTCCTGCAGTACTAACATCTTCACAATAAAAGGAAGAAAAACTCTATCACCTAGAAAGTTTATAAAAATGCATACATTCATCAGCTGTGCAAATTTGCTTGTTTTACAGATTCTCTAAGTGTACTTTATTAGACATCTGAATAGCAAAATTTTTGTACTAACTGGATATGAGTAGTATAGTTTAGATCATTATAAATAAGACTCATCAGTTTTTCTGTATGTCATCGATAACCTTAAAAAAAGAAGTATAACTCTAGTAGAAGTTGCATTTGGACCATTTGGATTGTGGAAGAAACAAAAAAAAAGAAATTAAAAAAAAAATCAGAAAATCATCAAAATATTTATAATATCACAACTTTTACTCAGAACAATATACTCATAGCAAATTCTCATTAAGAAAAATCCTGGCCCTACTGGTAGCTCCCTCTCTTTCCTTCCTGACCAGTGGACAGCACAAAAAAAAAAAATGACTTCTAAAAAACCATGCTTTGAAAAGACCTGAAAGAACTCTCAAAGATACACAAGAATCCTGGATGGTGGCTGAGTTTATCTTTGTACATTATGGATTTCTCTTAAGCATAGTTAGTTGGCGGGTTCTTGTTGAAATCATTATCCTCCCTTTCAGAATTGAAACAAAACATATCTGCTGTTCACACTGAATCAGGAGGCAACATCGCCAGCTTGGTGACACTTTTCATTCTTGTTGGACCATTTTGTTTAAAAATGGATTCTCATCACCATCTTGACAGATGAGCACAGCTTTAAATCCAACAAACAGCGGAGGAAATAAAATGATACATTTGCATAATGTGCAAGAATTTAGCCATATGCAGAAAGATATAAATGGGATAAAGCTTTGTCTCGCTCCAATTTATAGGAGGAAGATGGTGTGAGATTAAGAAATAACGGTTCAAGTGTTGGTCCAACCAGTTTATTATAAATCCTAATCAGGGAGACAGGGAAGGGAAGGAGGGCGATAGAAAAGACAGGAAAGAAGCAAGAATCATGTAAAGCAAGGATAGTCAGCACCAGGATCCAGCAGTGTCCTGTTGCATGATGTTTCGAAGATCCAAGGCAAAAGCAGCAGGGGTTAGGGGGGAAGAGCATCAGCGTGGCCAGCCCTGAGCAGCAAGCAGGTAGCAGGAAGAAGTCGCAGAGCCAATCCAGGAGGAAGCAGCGGGACTCAGGTAGCAGGCCCAGGAGAGTCCGTCAGCATGCAGGAATTCCTTATTGAGGAATCTGATGGCAGACACCTTTGTTCTTCTTCAGCATTGTGGTAGAGTGCAGTGCAAGTCCAGGAGGGAGTGAGGCAGGTCATGAGGCTTCTCATGGCAGAAACCTCTTCTTTTTCATGAGGAATCTGTTGCCAGAAAACCTAAATCTCATGGTTATAGGTCCCCATTTTATCCTTCTTCTGCCAGTGTGGCATTCCTGGGCACTTGAGCAAGAGTCATGTGAGTACTCCCTGAGATGACCATCTTCCTTGAGATAAGTCCACACAAAAGACTGCTTCACAGCCATTAAGCTGTGGCTTATCTCTCTCTTGTTCCCCCTGGCCATGTCCATCTGTGTCCCTCAAAGGATTTCACAACCCTTGCCCAGGACTTGCTTGGACTTGTCCATCTGTGTCCCCAGCAAGCTTTGAGACAATGATGTAAAAGAATAATCTCTTACAAGCTGTTCATCAAAAACTTACTCAATGGAATTATATCAGGTGAAAAACCCACACTGCATTAACAGCCCTCTACACGCTACCATCACTTCATCAAAAATTACAGAAAAAAAAAAACAAAAGAAAAACAAAAAAAAAACACCCTATGGGGACTAAATACCTGACAGATAATTTTGAATTTTTCTAAACAAGGATCTTGACAAAACAGCATCTGCTTTGACTATTCCCCAAGTCTGGCAGTAAAAACATTTCAACACAATAAGGAAAGGGAAAAATAAAAATGGAAAAAAATCCACCAGTGAAATGCACCTTGAATATGTTGCATTATTTGTAGTCTAAGACAAATACATTTCCCTTTCAGAATCATTATATACCACATTAAATTTACTTCTAATTTTAGTCAGTTGTAATAAGGAAAAATAACCTCATCACCTTAATCAAAGGCGTGTTAATTCTACAATCTAAAGCTAATCCAAAAGTAGACAGATGGCTCTAAGAAATGTTGCTTTTATCACACAACAGACAGATGTTTCCAAATTGTCTTTTGGTAATTGTCTGATAACCTTGCATGCCTTGTACACCAGCATGTGAGCTCTTCCTTAGCTTCTAGATATTACTGTTGTCATTTACTCTTCAAAAAAAAAAAAAAACAAAAAAAAAACAAACCTACAACCATGAAGCTGACAGCTTGAAGGTAGCATGGTCTTTGCACTGTGGAAATCTTCACTGCAGTTGCGGAAAGGAAAAGCAGCAACAACAAAGGAGCTGTTTAACTGTCTGAAGTGAAGGAGTCAGTGCTGGAGCTGAAGGAACCTGCTGATTTCATTTAATACAGAGAAGCTCAGGCATCGTCCCAGTTTCTATGTCTGCATAAACTAACCAGAAATACACCCCTAAATAAGTTCTGAACATTTTTATTTCATTTTACTTCTTCAAAGACAGCCAGAAATACTACCACTGTTGCAGCAGGCCCAATATGAGGTTTTAAGAACAGATACCAGATTAAAATTATACAGTCCAAAATAAAGTTTGGTGCCACAAATCTTCAGGGAAATTGCCAGAAACATATGCATCTCTTACAGAAATGTGTGAAAACACTCAGTAGAAATGCATTCAGATGCTATAAATTCATAAGCATGAAAAAAAAATAATGCACAGTGCATTACTTCATATGTAACAAATTACTTCTAAAGTTTGTGCAGGCTCTGAAAGTTATACTGATGAAATAAATTGCAAAGAATAAATTAGATGACAACTTATTTATAAAAATGCTAGGAGAATCTATGAATTGCTGCATCATGGAAAAGAATATAGACTTGCTCTTCAGATGAAGATTTTAAGTGTTTTCTTAACACTTGTCACATACACATTTCAGAAACATTCAATAGGACTATACATTATTTATTATCCATCATAACTTGCTTTTAAATATTTGCTTAGTGTATCTCCTATTGTCTTTATTTTCTGTGTACATTCCCCATAATACTGTAAAACTGTTTGATTTACTGTACATATTTATTTAGCAGTCATTTTTCATAAAGCTGAGAATTCTGAAATTACAGTTGCTGTTCAAAAGTCATCATTCAGTGACCAAGAAAAGTCTCATATCTGAGAGATTTCAATTATTTTACTGTGCAATGAAATCGTACTGCCATTACAGATGCTGGTAAATACTAAAAGTAATATATATATTTTAGATTGGCCCAGCCAGATATATTCATGATAAAACTCTGCCTTAAATTGAAATCAGTATACCCTTACAGAAGTATAAAATCAACTCTGCTTTTCCTTGATTAGAAAACAGACACTTTCAGGTCTTTTTCAATATTCTGAGCCAAGTCTCTGACAACACAAACTGGTAGAGATTCAAACAAGAGCCCTATTCTGAGTTGTGCCATTATTCCAGGCTCCTGACAACTATCACAGACTTCATTTACAGTGATGCTTTACTTTTTTCCCCAACACAACTCCAAGTTAAAGAAGACTTTCAGTAACAATTGGAAAAAAAAGAAAAGCGTAGACATTTTTTCCTTATTTAAAACGAATAAGAAACAGATAATGAATATAGCAAATAGGTTTGCTAAGGAAAAGTACACATACATAGACATAGATTTACTCTATCCTCCAAATATATCTTCTTAAGATGTTAAAAGCTTTAAATACAACCAATCATCAAAATTCTCTCTCAACTCCCAAACTCTACTTACATTTTCAATTGTACCATGCAGTGCAATTGACGACATAACTTTTTCTTAGATTGTATTTGATACCTTTCTGTAGCTTTATTTGCATCTTATTTTTTAAACATCCAAATATATATAAATAGGAAAGTTTTTTTTTTACAATTTCTGGAAAATATCAATCGTAACATGCCTTCTTCAAGTAAAGAGACCCTAGTTTTCCTTGATTTAGCATCCATTCAAACCTTTAAATACACTTCAAAGAAAATGGCTGTATCTCTAAACTATTTGGGAAAGTAAAAACAAAAATTAGTCAGATTTAAATTAAAAGTACTCAGCCACGAGTGTGATAATTTTGTACAGGCACATTAATAGCAGGAGGAACAACCAAAGGACTCATTTGGAAGCAGTTGTGCTTTGCAACATAATGTACATGGATGAATGTACAAAAAAACAAACCAAAACAACTGTCACAGGGATTCCTCTGAATCTGTTGCTGTTCAGTATTCTCAACAGCAGTTATGATGGAGTAGAAAATAAGTTTATTAAACTTAAAAAATACACTAAGTCAGGAAGAGCATGACGTTTGTTTTGTAGGGAAAAAAATACAGCCACATAAATCAAGATAATTTTGAGGAATTGGAGATTGGGGGGGGGGGGGGGGGAATGACAATGGGGGAAGGTGGGAAGAAACAGCAGAAGCTGTCCTGTAATCAATAGAAATAAGCAAGTGAAAAAATACTGAAGATGAGTAACTGGTGAGAAGGCAGTTTTGCAAAATGAATGAATGAATACATAAATAAATAATTTTTTTTTTTTTTTTTTTTATAAAAAGGAGATGATTTAGATGCTATAATCTATCACAAGATAAATATGGAGATTTAATACTACGCTAACTTAAATAAACACTAAGTACAGCCTGCAGGACACATCAAGTAATTGTCTCTTCTGTATTATTAGGCCTCAGCCAAAACTGTCCTATTCTGACAGAACAGTAAGATCTTCATCAGTGGCCAACATTAAAGACAATGAAACACTCATAAGTTATAGCTCAGCATTAGGAAGAAAACACGGGAAGAGGAGAACACCACCACTACAAAGAAGCTGCTTATACCATGGTGAAGACAAGAGTTTTATGGTATTAATTACAGTAATAAATTTTCACATTAGATGTTCAGAAATACTTTTTGTGGTAGCAAAGTTTTGGTATATTAGAAGTGGAGCGTTCTGAGTTATATGGAAAGTTGAATAGGAAAAAATGTGAATAATGTACAGTTAGGTGATTCTGAGTTATGTCCAAGCACTAAATCATTTCTTCTTGAGATGGCTGTCAACAATATCATCTCTTGTCAATACTTGAGTGCCAGCATATTCTGGTTCAATAAATGCAATACACTGCTGATGAGCCCTCAGTGTCTCAACATCAGTTATTGCTATATTCCATCTCTCGATGACATGATAATCACAGACTCATAGGGATTGGAAGTCACCTCTGGAGATCTGCTGGTCCAATTCCCCAGTTAAAGTAGATGGGCTAGAGTAGGTTGCAGCAAAACTTATTTTAGAGAGGAAAATGAAAGCAGTCTTATTTTGAAGAACAGCTAGCTGAATAGATGGAAATGCAGTAACTGGGATGAAATCAGGTAAACTTACACTGTGTAACAAGAAAAGTTCTCAAAGGTTGTTGGCAGAGAGCCTTTTCTAGATCTTCTTGCATATAACAGAACCTCTAAGAACATTTGCTTTGATTGGCTACTGTTTCAGGCACTATGTTTTCTTCCTTTCTTAAAGAGTCAAAGGTCTCAATCTTGTTTAAGGTTTACACTGACAATAAAAACTAAAATCTTCAATTATCCATTGTTGCATTACTCCCTCTTTGAAATGCAGATGCACTGGCCATCAGAGTTTATCATCTGCTGTGCAATTCAGCACACTGCTCTCTGCTCCCAGCTGAAGACAGAGCATGTTCACATCAGTACACAGACCTGAAACCACAGAGAATCATAGAACAGCTTAGTTTGGAAGAGACTTTAAAGATCATTGAGTTCCAACAGCTTGAGACAACAGGCACAGCAGGGTATGGCAGGACATGGGGCAGGAGTCTGGGAAACAGCAGCTGGGTGAGTCACAGTTCCATTGACAGGCAGCATTTACAGCTTATATCTTATATACCTTATATCTTTGAGAATTTCTGTCCTGTCCACTGTATAGACTGTTTCCACTACCCAAGGAGTCCTGTCACTGTATACAGTGGAAAGGAAAGTGGACATGTATGAAATACATTCCATAGATGTTTTGCTAAAACCTTTAATTCTCTGTTCAAAAGATGGTTAAATGGTTAGAACAATTAGGCATTTCATTGCTTTTTATAGACAATGAAAACCAAGCTCTTAATTATTTGCTACATGTTGGATACTCTCCCACAGACAACCTTTAGCTGTATAAACATAGAAGTGAACTAGAATGCACAACTGCTTAAACAAAATGACTGCGCATGCAACCTATTTTCTTAATGCAATCATGCGGAACTCAAATTATGGACATTTATTTTAAGATAGAGTGATAGGACAGAATTTAGAATATTTTAAATAACTAGGGAAGATTGAAGCTGTAGAAGTAAAAGCTTTTTCCTCATAAGAATATTCACTCTTTAAAAAAAAAAAAAATTATACCAATTCCTACATCATTGTCCTTAATCAAATACAGAAAATAAATTATATGCACTGATGAGGAAAATATCATCAGAAATATACTTAAGCTTATTACATAATACTTTCTGATTAGAGCCCCAGTAACACTTCACAAATTGAGATACATGATTATATTTTCAACTTGGTATGGCTGAAACAGTGGGGTTTTTTTTGTTGTTTTTTTTTTTGTTTGTTTGTTTTGTTTTGTTTTTTAATAAATGAGTTTCCTATTTAAAAAAAAATCAGAATGTAACCAGAGCTGAATCACACTCCAAGGACTGCAGTTTTACAGAAAGCTATACAAATACAGTGTAAATCTCCACATTTCTGCATTTTGTACTTCCTTATTTCTTGGAAAGGATTGAAAAGATTTTGACCATTCATAGATAGAAGAAAAACTGTAGATTATTCAGACTGTAGAAGATAGGAAGAATGAATATTCTTGAAAATTGTAGTATCTGTTGTTTTACTTCACTCACTACAAATAAAAATCTAATTTTAAAAGACACAAAATAATATGACACAGTGATTTTCCTTAGATTGTATTTGATACCTTTCTGTAGCTTTATTTGTATCTTATTTTTTAAACATCCAAAGATATATTATCTATGAAAATAGGAAAGCTTTTTTTTACAATTCTGGAAAATGTCAATCACGTAACATGGCTTCTTCAAGTAAAATATTCTATTTTTTTGAGAAAAAATAAAGGGAATTTTGAGGTAGCTATGTGCAATACGTGTAGAAGTAAATATTTTTCCAGAATTAGCTATGTCTTATAAATCCACAGCAATATGACTTCCTTATTAATCAGTTATTCTACGAAAGTGCATTCTTCTCAGTGCATCATTAAACAGAGTCATTAAAATATGGATTCGGAAAAAAAAAATCTTCTATGATAATTAAGTTTTGAATATAAAATTTTAGTTAATTAACCATCAGTTAATTTTCACTGTGCTTTACCCCAGGAATGACTACAGAATCTTGTATGTAGCAGTATAAATGTCATACAAGATCCTTTGTTATATTGTCTTGATCATTTGTCCTGTAGTAAAAGATGTAAATGCTTTAGCTGTGACGTAAGTAAAATGATGCTTTCTGAACTGCAAAATACTTGCCTTCTAATGCTGCAGCCAAAAGGGAAATATTTTAGGCAAACAGAATAAAAAGTAAAAACAGAACCTTCACAATGATGCAACCTACCCTGACGTGGGAATAAAACAACCTGCTGCTTTTACGCCTTACAAGAAACATGTCCCAGACTTGCAGAATCACCTTATTATCTCGACTAAAATGAAGACTGTGGGAGGTATTTGGGGTTTGGAAACATCTATTCTGCTAAATTCCCTCCCAGCACTCATAGCACAAAGAATAGTTGTATGGAGTGGGTATGTGTATCTCCCACTCACATTGCATAGTGACCTAGCTCAGCAAGTGGTGGATAAGGAGTTTTAGATGCCAGGTAACAGTCACCAGGTAGTGACCATGTAAGTTTGCTTACAAGTTATCACTTGTTTCTTTTTCTGGTTTTTAATCCAGACTTTGCCTGGTGAAAGCATTTCTAACCCTCTCTTCCTCTAAAATGCTTTGCATTAGAGAGAACCCAAAGGAACAAGTGGCATTGTACTGTGGTTTCAAGTTTGATTCCAGGATGGGACTGTCAGCTGGATGGCACTTTATGAGCAGCTGCATACTAGATAAACAGCGTGACAGCAGCACATAAATGTCAAGATAAAATATTCCCCTTACTGGAGGAGTACCAGCTAACCCCAGCCACTATTCCAGCCATGTACTCACAGATTTCAGTGCAACATGTTCTTCCCACAACTTTCACACTTCTCCACAACTTGTGTGCACAGTGCCATAACTGGCATTTCCTCACCTCCCTCTTTTCCCAAGACTTATCTTTCAAAGCCAAATCAATGAGTGCTCATGCACATGACAGCTGGTCCACATGTCTGTTGTTACTATGAGCCAAACCTGCCTTTTCAACAAATCCTTCCAAGAAAACAAATGAAAGCAACAGTCATCCGCTGGCATTGCTATTCACTTAGATCCAAATTAGAAAGGTGTACCACATTTCCCAAAGAGAAGGATCATTGCTTTTACCTGTGCATTGGACACTGTCACAGGGCAAAACACCAAGCAGTACCAGGATACCTTTCTTTAGGTAAAGGTTTCTTTGTAAAATGGTGTAACACCAAGGATCAAGCTTACATAAAAGCCATATATCCCAGCATGGCTGCTACTCTAACTGCTTCAAATACAACTCCCCTAGACCAAACGATTTTAAATAACTCCTGCATAAATTCCTAGGTATACCTCATAAATGGATAATAATAAAACTGGAAGAAATTACCTGCAATCAGACTGTGATGAAATCAGGCCTCAGCTCTGACCCTGCAAAGAATGATTTGTGTATGTGATTGAACATTTTAACTCCAGCCCAGGCTGTGGCACCATTTGAAAACTACAGGCTTTGCAAGTCAAGAAAATAAACTGTATAGATAAAAGCAAGGAGGACTGACATTGCCATCTTAATAGTAGTGATAAATAAATACATAAATAGTGAAAAACCCCTTTGAAAAATATTGTATGAGGTGGTGAAATTGCCCAGTACATTCTGTAAGAAATTGGGCTTGAAGTGTTTTGAATGGTGAATCAAATACTACATGCAGCTCTGATTGTTACATTCTTTTTCATCAAAGTGGCTCACCTCTGAAGGTGACCCTTACATAATAAGGAAGTGTACTGCTTCCAAAGTGAGAAGCACTGAAGGAGTCAAAGACAGCTGTAAGGTGGTTGCTCCTGTTTGCAGCTCAGCTGCTTACATAAATGTCTACATATGGAAAAAGAAGTCCTAACTGCTTTTTGCACCTGCTTTGTAGGAAGAGGGAAACAGCTTGGCTAGAAGATGAAGCTCCTAGCAAAAAAAATCTGCCATGAAATTCCAAGGTGTCAAATTTTAAGTGTGAAATGTGTGACACATAAAAATTATGATGCACTGAAATTGTATGGGGGAGATGGCAAGGAAAGGGAAAAGTGCTCATGTGTTGTATCCTTCTGTGCACCTGCAGAATGGTGGGATGTGAACCAAGACAAGGGAGACCTTCATGACAGAAGCTTAACTAACACTCTCACCTTTGTACTCTAAAGAACAAACATTTTGAATGATTTCTATGCCATATCATTAAGCTCATCAAATGACATGGCAAGAGCAGTCAGAGCCTAGAGAGCAGAAGCACAGTAGAGAATAGGAGCTAGAGGAAACCAGAGATAAATCTAAGCATAAACAGGTAGCAGGAAAAAATGGGAAAAGCCAGAAATGCAGCAATATCCATGTGCATAATATTTCTGAGGATTTGTAAAGAAAAAGAGTCATGGCTTCTTGCTACAATTATTTCTGCGTATCTCTTGGCCTGCAGAGTGTTGGAAGAAGGTAAGGTACACTTTCCAAGGTTACATAAAGCATATCTATAAAATGGGAATATAACACTACGCGCAGAAGTAGAGGGTACCATACTTAGTTGGAAAAAAACACATTTTTATACATACCCACTGACAACAATTCCAGCTGAGGAAGTACTGTAGATAAGCATCAGTGTCTCATTTTCTTGCAGGCTTTTTTGCTCTTCCTTCTCACTACACCAGAGATACTACTTTATTTGAACCACATTTTATATTCTAATCGTCAGATTGTCATTGTTTAGAAGTCTAACTCACCCCTCTAATAACATTTGAATTGGAAACTAAAGTTTTATGAGGTTGGCTCTGAAGGACATCACTATATTATTAACCTGAATAATGAAAGAGTGGATTACATTCTTTTTACTCATTGAAGATATCTGTTATACGCAATATAGATAGGGCCAGTATAATGGCTAACTGCAATGACTGAAACGTAGCTAAGGATGTTTTCTCATGCTTGGATGGTATTTGTTTTCTTCCTAATGCTCCCTGAAAGGAATCTCATAAATGACAGGCTCTTCTGGATTGCAATCAAAGGAAGAAACAACAATTGTATATTAATATGAGTATAATTTAGAAATTATTTTTGTTTTTCCATGCTTCACTGATAATACCATATCATACATACCACATTTTAATTCTTTTCCAAATGTCATTACCTATTTTCTAAGGCATAAGAATATATAGCTCAATAAAATCATATAACAAACAAAAGCCAAGAGTGAGAAATTTTAATAAGGAAGAATTTTAAAATAGCATTGGTACAAGTGGATTCAGATTTTCTGATAAAAGATGAAGGTAAAAAAAAAAAAAAACAACAACAAAAACATGCATACAAACAAACAAACAAAAACCTTAAACACTTGATATATAAAATAACTCCTGACTCACAGGAAAACAAGATTTTGACTGTACTGGATTCCACCTGATCTAGATCAGAAAAATAAACAACCCACACCAAAATATTCTGGTTATACAATGGATCAGCAACATGGAGAGCAACAGGGACAAAAGCAAAGTCAAGTATAAGCCCCTGCTTGAAAAGATGTCTGAAAAATGCTTTGAAGGATAATTTTATAGTGGATAGCCATTACTAAACAAAGATGAAACTTTGTCTGTTTTTGATGTTCTGCAATAGAAAGTAATGCATAAGAGAAAACAGATTATTTTGCAGAGAAAAACAGGAAGTAAGACAGTAGGGTGGCTAGAATATTCTGTCATGTAGCAAATGAAGGGAGATTATAAGGTGAAGTCCAACCTAATAAAAGAAGAAAATAAAACAGCTATTTGATTTGATTCTTTTCCATGTGCTCACTAAACAGTTCTCTTGGTTTATATCAGTCTGCATTTAGACTAAGAAGCTCAATTCATATCACACTACTATTCAAAATCTACCGTTATTATTATATAAAAAAAAACTAAACCCCTGTTTTTTGCTTTTCTTCACCCTCTTCCTTTTTGTAGGGAATCTTTTAGTTCCTTTATCCTGTTCACTTCTCATTAGAGTTTCGTCTTCTGCATTTCTAAAGTTCAAGCAGGGGCAGGATTATCTAAGCCCTGGTAAGGTGAGTGAGGAACCTGACAAAGACCAGTTGAATAGTGGGAAATCACAAAGACCTGCAGCTTCTGCAAGGAAAAGTAGGACAGTAATAAAGGCCATCAGGACTGAGGTGGTTAAAAAACTAGAAAAAGGTTGTATTATTGTTCAAATCTTGATAGTCTTTATTCTAAACAATCTCAGGCCTATTTTTCTTTTTTTTTTTTTTTTTTTAAAGACCCATTTTTCTTAAAAGAAAATTTGGTAATGAGTCAACTACCCATTAAAATGGAGGCTGAATCTCTTGTCTGCCTCATCAAATATGCTGGTAGCATACTGGTAGCATTTCTTAACTTGATTCTTGGCTTAAATGCCCTTTTAATGTACTCATTAGTGAAATTTTCTAATTAAAAATGCAACAGTGAAAAAGAATCCCTTTCCCACACAAGTCACATGGAACCAACCTGAAACATCTACATGGGTCATTAGATGAATTGGCAATTTCAGATCTCAGAGCAGTTCTCCACCACTTCTGCTAATTGAATAACTTGTAACAGAAGTAGGCTATTATCTTTTTTATATATAATCACAAAAGGCAGAAAATAATTTATTCTATTTTTCTATTTTCTATTTCTATTCTATTTTTGCTGCTTAGACAATTTCACTGACTGTGAGGAATGTGGTTTAATGGGCATGGTGAGGATGAGTTGTTGGATGGACTAGATGAACTTAGAGATCTTTTCCAACATGGATGATTTTAAGATTCTATGACCTACCCCTAGGATAAACTAGGTATTACAACAGCCCCTTCTACCTTTTCCACACATTTATCCACATTAACAACTCCAGATTCCTTCCAAAGCTTCTTGTAACTGCAAAGAGTATCTCAAGTATCTCACCTCTTTTGTCATCTACTGCAAAAGCATCCTCAGGCTGCTGCCTCTTTCACAAAACAGCCCAATACCACAGGGCGACATCAAGCCATTCACTCTTACAGTAACAGTAATAATAATATGTTGTAGTGAGGCACTGAGAAAAAAAGGTAAACATGAAAAAAGATGTAGTAGTACTTCACATTCATCTCCTGCTTGAGCTTGTACCATGGCACTTGTTCAGTCTTTGTGGTTGGAGATCGACTTTTTCTTCTTAATAGCTTCAGGGAACTAAAGTATTTCATGCATGTGTTAGATACCTCCTCAGGAGCAAGTCACAGCACATTTAGTGATTTTCTACCAACCAGCTCAGCAATATCTTTAAAGATCAAGCCACAAATCGCACTTCAATTGAACATTATACTACAAAAACCTAAACTGTGAAGTAAGTAACTGTGCTAGAAATTACACAAAGTTGCACCTCTGCCACTCACCTTGGGTGCTATAAACTTAAAAAGACAACCAGTAGTGCTTTAATAGGGCATCTATCCACTAATTCTAGCTGTTTTAGTGAGAATTCAAATCTACACTGCTGTATTGGGTGCAGGTGTGAAGGTGCTGGCAGATGCTGTAAGGCTCCTGTGTGAGGCAAAGTTGGGGCTGCCTCATGCCCAGCACAGCCAGTTCCAGATGGGTCCAGTGACACCACTATGGGGCTTGGACAGGCTCAGCAGAAAAAGGGTGTACATCTGGCAAAGTTTGTTCAATAAAGGAGAGAAAATACCAGATAGAGAGTGAAAAGCGAGGAAAAATCCTGAGATCAACAGCTTTGTGAATACCAAGGTCAGAAAAGAAGAAGGTGCTTCAGGTATCAGAGTAGAGGCTCCCCAGCAACCTGTGGAGGAGCCATGCTGCAGGAGCAGGGCTATTCTGAAGGACTGCTGACCACAGGAAAGACAGGTACAGGAGAAGTTCATGAAGAACTGTGGTTCATGGAGAGGACTCAGGCTGGAGGAGGGAAAAGTGTGAGGACAAAAGAGCATTAGAGAGAAACTGCTGTGGACTATAACCTACCATTCCCCACACCTCTGTACTTCTTTTAGATCCTCCCATGTGATTTTAAATTTAAAGCATTATTCAGGTATTTCTAGTTCAAGATGAAGTTTCTTAGCCACTGAATTTAAAAAATAATCTTCCCCACATGCCATAGTTGGGTGCTTTTCAATCAGTCTCATCTCTTTCTGCAGGCACAGAAACCATATTTTAAAATTTGTGTGGACTCCCTCTTCATACAGGTATGCATTTTCTATGTGGTTTAATGACAATATCAACATTTACCACTAATGACTATGAAAGAACCATCTACGAAAATTGTGTGAGGTACTTGCACGTAAGCTTTTTTCCTATTTTTTTCCCTCTGCTAAAAATAAAGCACTTACCAGATGAATAAAAAGGCAAGCTCTCAGAAACACTTCAAAGATCTAAGTACCACATTATCTCTCTTCCCATTCTTAATGCTGTAGGTATAATTTGCCCCTACAAAAACTTTTATCAAGTATAAGGCTAGTGCCTTGACATCTAGATTTTAGGTACGGGACAGCCAACAGTTTGTTAGCAGCAGATGTTCTTTAAACGGGATATGGAGGGATTAAGCAATTCAAAAAAGCACTTCTCTCAGACACCCAGACATCTAAGAAGGCACTAAGCACAGAGATATTCCCAAAATCCTGCTCTTCTACACATCCTAAATGCAGAGACGGGGCTTTAGGAAATATATAATTGCCCACTCAATATCCAGAGTCCAAACTGAGACTTTTTTTAAATACTGTATTTTAAGAAACTACATCAATTATCTAAATATACTTAACATTTGCCCTGGCAGTAGAAGACTGAGACCCAACACCTTCCCCAGCCTGAAGGATTTTAATCCAAAATTCCTAAGCCTTCTTCAAAAATATTTAACATCAAGCAATACACAAAGTTGAAAGAGTTTCCTATACTTCTCCCAGTGAAACTGGAACACAGTGATGAAAAAATTGAAAATCTGTGAAAAACAGAAATCTGAGTATCTGGTACTTGATCCCAAGACTCTCTGGTTTGTATTTGAGAATAAAGCATAGCAAACTTCTCTCCTCCTGCAGCTCCAGTTTTATATGAAACAATCACAACTGCTCAGTAGTTTCTGAACACATTCAACTCACTTTAAAGCTATTGTGTTCATTAAGACTTGTCAAGGACTCCCACAGATAAGCACATAGCTTCAGATTTCTGACTGAGTTCTGATTGAGTTTAAGTAGGATTTAGGTTCTGAAATGATCAGATAGAAGAAATTAGAGCAATAAAAATGTGTAAGTGTAGACATTTCAAAAACTTTCACGTCAAACAAAGCCGCCAATGAATAGGGAAAGATTCAGAGTTCAGTGATAACTCTCAGGATGCAAAGTTCTAGTTAAGAGGTTTCTATTTTTTTTTCAAATTGAACAATTAGATCTTAAGTTAAATCCAATGTGTCAAATGTAGAATCCTACCTCAGGGTCACATGTTTCCCAATGGCCATGTAACACCTTCAAGTATTAAAGTTAACATTAATGACCACTTAACTGCCTGTGTGCACTCACAACATTTCTATTTCTTTCATTGATTTACAATCAGAAATCTACTGCAATATTTCAGTACACCTCCTGGTCTTGCTGGAGTGCATTTTTTTCTGACAACGGCAGTATATTTTGTTAGCTTAATGATGGAAATATTCTCCTGAGAATGAGATGACATATTCTTAACAGGACAAGGCTTAGATTATAAAGTAATAAGTCTTGTTTATATTACATTGAGGCTTAAAATGTTTATTTGATGTACAGTGAACTACTTTTTAGTCTGCTGGAGAAAATGTAGGATTTTGTGAGGATTGGAAGTACTTAGGCCTGTCTGCATTTTGATTTCATTCTTTGCCCATACTTCAGATGAGAACTTGTCAACTCATCAGAAACACGGCATTGTTCTTGGACATGATCATGACCATCTGTCCAACTGTACAGCTGATAGATCTAGCAACAAGACAGAAAATGTTTTCTTCCTGTTACTTAACAAAATTTTGTTTGGATTAAAATATTAATTAAAAATATGCATCTACTATAATGAAAATACACTAGAGGCATCATGAATTAAGACAACACTGAATGTAGCCATCAGTAAAGGATTTAAAAACACCCAGAATCTTTACCACAGTCACCAGTTTGAACCATCTGGAAAAGAAAAAGAAACTTTGCTTTTAATCTATCTTATATGTTCATCCTGCTGTATTTTGCAAGTAAATTCTATTCCCTGGCTTGAATTTCCCTTGCCCATCCAGCATTTCAAATCTACATAACAATCTATGCACTAATGGACTCCTAATTTTCTAGGGTAGTCAACCACACAAAACACTAGCACAGGTCATTAAAAGAAGTGGAAAATCTAAACAAAGACATAACAATTAATTCTGCACAAGCAATAACTTCACCAAAAACCTTTGAAAAATATTTATAGGGCTGTTTTTCCAAGTTGAATCTAATTTAAATAGCTAATTTTTCTATGAGCTTATTTTATTACTGTCACATCATTAATGTTTTAAAGAAACAGTATCTAGAACTGACTCCAACTTGCAACTTGTCTTCTTTCTCCAACTCAGAATTTAGGCAGATTGTACAGTCATTTGACTTCATTCCTACTTAGTGCTTCTGAAGTTAATTCCTTGCTGAATTTTATTTATTCTGATACAGAATTTCATTACAGTATTCCATGTTACTAAGGTGTGGGGTACAGAGATTTAGTTCAGGCACAGTATCAAGTTTAACAGGAAAAACAAAAATATTTTGTTATTAGTTTCTATCCAGTCTTTACTGAAGTTCTATATCAAAGAGCAATTTATACAGTGATTTAGCACTCTGTCTGGTCCTGCAGTACAACCTATCTGCTCAGCTATGACACGCATTAAATGCTATTTTTATGAAAGCGATCATTTGCCTGATCATGCATTCTGCAAGTAGACATTTCAAGCTGGGCTTTATATTTTAATTACTGCTAAAAACTAGTTCCACAACAAAAGGAAGTTTATTTAATTATCACTTATTTACCTACACCGCATCAGAAACTCAGAAGATTATGATTTAGCTTATCAAATACTTATGTAATCAAATATCAAGGGGCCCCTCTTGGGCATAGGATGCTAGTGTCTGCTGATGGAGTAATTGGTAAAGAGATTAGATAATTCAAGCGATCTGTAGCCATGATTCAAACTTATCAAAGAGCTGTGGATAGACTAAGTTATACCAGAATCTTTTTTCCTTCAACATTTAAAGATGATGTCATCTATGAAGATGTCAAACCAAGTACAAACCCCTGGGGAACTCTACTAGTTATAAGCTTCCAACCAGACGCTGCTCTGCTGATGAAAACCCTCTGAGCTCTGCTAGTCAGCCAGCTGTCAATTAACTTCACTGTCCACTCATCTATCCCACACTTCCAAGGTTTCATAACAAAGACATGTGTATAAAACGTTGCTAAAGTCAAGGTACACAACATCTACTGTTCTCCCCCCATGTACCCAGACAATGATGACATCATAGAAAGCTACCAGGTTCGTTGAGCATGCTTTCCCCTTCGTGAATCCATGTTGACTACTCCCTATAACATTCCTTTCTTCCAATTGCTTGGAGATGGCATCTAGAACAAGTTGCTCCATCACCTTTCCAGGGATGCAAGTGACATTTGACTGGCCTGTATTTTCCCATATCCTCCTTCTTGCCCTTTTTGAGGACTGCAGTGACACTGGCTATCCTTCAGACACAGACGTGACCACATCACTGCTCTCCTCCACTCAAAATTTTCTCCTCCACAATATCTTTTAAAATACCCCCATACTATCTCCTTATTATGTTCATGAGACTAATCCTACCAAATCCCTTGCAGAAAAAGCTAATATAGTTTTCTAAAATAATAATAGTAATTGTTATTCAGTTTTGGGGAGTTTTTGTATTTTTCCTTTCTAAAACAATGAATTACTGGTAAGTTTGTTTCAGAAGCTGCTCAGGAGGTAGTAAAACGGTGTTTGATGGGCTTGTCCCACATATGTAACCATGTATTCTTGATTAATGTGGACTGTTGTCTTCAGGAAGTTTAATTATGAAAAGGTGCTGAGTTTGCATCAATTATAGCAGCTCAGATCAGCTGAATGAGAAGACTGAGTACATGCTCAAATTCTGCATATTTCTTTTCCTCTTCATTTTTCTTCATAATGGAATATGTAAGTCTCTCTGAAAGTAATGTCTTCTATTTATTTCCAAGGAAGCTACAACAGATACAAAGAGCACAACACTGATGGAGAAAATTCTTAGCTACAAACACTATTTGCCAACATAGTCACCACTATTAGCTATGTATTTTCTTAAGAGCCCGCATGCCATGCACACAAAGATTTGCAGCAGTGGAGGTGACCCACTCTTTCACAGCTTCAAGGATGGTATTGTTGCTAGGAAAATGTTGCCCATGCAGTTTGTCTTTCATTGACCCAAACAGATGGAAGTCAGAAGGCACTAAATCCAGATTGTAAGTTGGGTATGGTAGAATAGTCCACCCAAGATAGCAATGTGCTCCACATTCTTCCAATTGGAATAGAGCCTGGCACTGTCATGTTGCAAGAGAAAGGCTGCTGTCTTCTCTGGCCTGAGTCTGGACATTCCCATCTTCAACTTAGTTAGATGCAGTGTAGCATTCAGAGTTGGTGGCTCGTCAGAGCTCCAGGACATCCAGAAGGATCACCTCCTTTCTAGCCCAAAGGATGTTGCATACCACTTTACCTGCTGAGGGCTGCATTGTTAACTATTTCTTCAACGGGGAATTTACATGTCACCAATCCACGGGCTACTATCTGGACTCTGGCTTTAGTATTAACACCACATCACATCACTAGTAATTATGTGGTCCAGGAATCTGTCACTTGCAGTCTCATACTGGTTCAATAGGTTCTGACAAACTTGCATACATCTCTCTATTGCTGTGTGTGCAATGGTGATGCACACCTTCCAAAAACTTCGCAATATTCCAACATTACCACCATCATTTCCATTGCTCTGAAGCTTCCGTTCAGCTCAATATAGGGTTCTCTGGTTGTAATCTGTCAGTTCTCACAGATGACCTGACTGAAATGTTCTTCTTCCTTGTGTGACAGCTGTGCATTGTCATCCAGAACATGTCTTTCACATCACTGTCACCACTGCTGAAACATAATACTCACTGCCTCACTGTGTTCACATCCACTGTTTGGTCTTCATAAGCATTCAAAAAGTGTTGATGAATGACAATGGGTGCAATTTTTTCCACACAAAGGGATTCAATGACATGTCTTTGCTTCATACAGAGGTCCATTTCAGAATTCACTGTATCTTACTGCCCCTCTGTTGCCATCTGTCACATGGCAACAAAATGTAATGGAAAATTAGTGGAAAAGTTCAGCCTCTCCTGCCATATCATCAACATCCACCTGTGACATCACAGGCTAACATAATAAAACAGGAGACAGCAGTCCTCATAGCATGTCATATTCTGCAGAACTGATATACCTTTTGGAAGTAGCAATGGAAAGAAAGTTAAGGCAATAACATTCAGCTGATACCACTGCCATTTTCAGGAGTATAGGTATTCTTTGCCTAAAGGAGAACAAAAACTCATCCATATGACTGACACTAAGGGAGGTTTTGCTGATGTATGAGCTACAATGTTTCTTACAATGACTGCCAAGGTCACATTTGCAACAAGATGTCTTCAATATGAAAATTGACAACAAAATGGCCTCTAAATTTCCTTCATGACTTCTGTAAACTGTTATTATCAGCTTCTCTGTTAATTCAAGCTGCAATTTGTCAGTAGCCAATTAGCCTAGGAATAAATATCTGTCTCTTATCCAAACTAGCACAACTGCACAAACAGAAATAGGACAAGAATAAGAAATTTGCCTGGAATCACCAATACTACACAAAAGGCATTAGTATTATTTATTGCAACTTCTTAAATTGAAAGATATAAAGAACATAGTTACAATATTATGTGAATAAGATTGCTGACATCAAACGCTTAATGAAAAGAGCGTAGCTTAATGCCACAACTAAATCATGGAACGGAGAATAATCCCGAACACAACAATACGTATAAAATGTAATTTGGCTTAGAATAGAAAATGTAGTTTTGATTAATTTTCAAAATACAGAATATATATTAAAAAAAAAAAAAGACAAGAGTTTTCCAACAGAATTACTAGAATGTAGAGTACTTCAATTAAAGCAAACAAACAAAACAAAACAAAAAAAGAGCAAACAAGCAAACAACCCCCCCCTTTTTAATACAGATGTGCTGATTTATCATCCTTTTAACTAAAAATTACTGGTAAAAAAAATTCTGTTTGATAAGCAATCCTAAATAACTCATCAACTAGGATCTAGAAAAATAATGAAATATTCTCTTTTTATTGCATTAATTTGAGGTCATTATGGTCTAGACAGCACTATTAAGGCAAACATAAGACTTGCAGCCAAAAAACTTGTTTTGTTTTCATTTGTCCACAATCAACGTGTATCCTAGATATTTGCAAATGTAGGGAATATCCATCACCAAGCATGTCATGGACATAATCACATAATCAATATACTTCCAACAAAAGGAGATTCTTTCACCAAATTTTAAATTCATATTATAAAATATGTTTCCGCAAAAAAAGTTTCCAAAGTAAGGTTTTTTAGTTTGTATGTTTGGTTTTTTTGTTTGTTTGTTTTGTTTTGTTTTTCATGAGGACATATTTCTTTAATCATTCAAATAAATAGAGGCAGTACCTTCCAATTATTTTATGCAACATTCCTATTTATTATGCATGTTTTAAGTGATTTTTCAGATTAGCAGTACCGTCAAAACACAAATTTAAAAATATAAATAAAAACAACAGAACGGAAATCCTGAATATAAACAAAATATTGGACTTCTTTAACAAATCATTATTTGATATAAAATTAATTCTAGTGAAGTTATTGGGAACTAATACATATATTATATATAATATATATATATATATATTTGAGTTTGCTCAGAGTTCAGGAATCTCCCACAAATACACCAAGTTTCTCATATAAATAACTATTGTATACTTTTGTCTACATTAATGCTTGCAGCATTAATAACAGCTTGATGTTTGAAAGAAATGAATGAATTAGTGTAAATAATCATTACTGATAGGTCATCCATCTTGGAGAAAACAGTGTACAAAACAGACTGTGGAAAGGAAATAAGATGTTGATCTTGAAAATCATGCTGAGCTACAAATAACGTGCACTCCCAGTTATTCCAGTATCCAAGGTGAGAAAAATTGATCTTGATTAGAAAACATTTCTGAATTATGCTATAGATCTGTATAATGGAAAATGAAATCTTTATATTTAACAACAGTCTTATACTCAGTGACATTAGTATACTTGAAATTTTGCCAAGAAAACTACAAGAATTAACCTGTGAAAAATAGCTTTGAGGAAATAATCTTTTGTGAACTTCTAGTGAGACTTTCTACTGATTCCCAATGATTGGCAGCTCTTCTAATGGGCAAAAAGTTTGACTGTTCCCAAGAAGTAACCCATCTGTGCTTTGATTTAGGAAGCAAGTTTGTACAGTTTGTATAACTGAGTTGAATCTTGATTTCATAAAGACTGACATTCACGTTGAATTTGATATGGCTCAAATGAGATTGAAAAAACACAAGTTCTTATTTCTTTCTCTCTTGTTACAAGCCTCATCCATGTATCTTGAGAACAGAATTGAATTGCCTCATGCTTAATGGATGCTTGGGTTAGTGTTTATCTGTCTAGATAACAGCTTTCTCTTCTAATGAAAATATTTTGGATTTCAAAGGGAAGTCAGGCCGAGAAGTCAAAATGTCTCTAAACCAAGAAAGCATTTATTTAATTAGAATATTTTCACATTCTTAGCAAGAATGTTAAAATCTAAAAGAAAAAATAAATTATTTAGCCTCTATTAGAGAAACAAACAAACAAAAAATTGAAAATACTATTTTCATAAGGAAAATATCACCACCTGAAAAAAAAAACCAACACATTTTTGTACGAAGAAAGCTTTCAAAAGTTTTCTTCCCACAGCAAATCTTTTTGTCAGTTGTCAATTTTGTCAAAAGAATTTATTTCCATGTAGTATTATGATATCTGTACTTAGGCCAGCAAGAAGCAGCAAGCAAATTTTTTTTTTTCTTTATACTGACTGATTTCCAGCACTCAGTTGAGTCCATGGCAGGATGAGAATCAGAAATACCACCACCACAGTCAGAATTAATAGGCAGGCTGAATGGCAATCTCCTGGGAGAGACACCTGAAAGTGAATTAATCTTGTAGCTAAGCAACAGCTATATTCAGGAAAAACTTTGTGTTAAATAGGAATACCTTGGCAAAGTTATTTTAACAATAAGGCAGATACCACTGCTGATTGCCTTTAAATATGTGTCTTTGTGTGTTTCAGTAGATACCTCCAAGACTAAACACAGATGTAGCTTTTTCTGCAAAATATAAAATTGACTTAAAATATGTAATTGAGTTATACACTTAAACACTGATGTTCAGGCTTCAATTCTATATTAAATCAAGGATATTTTCTTAATGTTATATTGTAACATTTCACCAAAAATATAATTTCCTACCAGTACTGGGGAAAAAAAGAATGGGTTTAAATGTAAAATAAAATTATCTCCTCTTCCCTGCAGAGTCCTTTCACTCATCTCCTTTGTTAAACTTCTCTCAGTGCCTGTTAATTAATTGCTGTGATTGAGGTCAAGTTTGAAGATGGTAGGAGGTTAATTTTAGACTCTCTCGAGTGCAGGCTTAGAAACTCATTACCGTTACTGATACTTGAGTCTCGAATTAGACAGACCTATAGCATCTTAGCCTCTCAATGATATTGACCTTTCTGCAAAGAAGTACTGCCTTGGCCTGTGTCAAAAAGGTCTGTTCTTAGTGCCTTTTTAATTTCTTTGGTTCTGTTGCCAGATTATAAATTACAAGTGAGAGCTCTAATTAGTCTGATGTTCTCCAAGGAGGCTAGTGAATATAATGTAGTATTACATGTAACTCAAACCACCCCTGAAAGTGCTTTTAGCAGAAAAACAATTAAAAAGAAAATGAAGAAAGAAAAATTGCTCTGTGCTTACACTGTGCTCAATACCAGCTGGCACACTAGAAATTATATTACTACTCTGACTTGTGGCCAGCAAGAATCTTACTGATTGTAAGTTTATACTTGCTAAATTCATTACAAGTTTGTACTTAAATTATAATCTGTGGTAGCATTACAAACATTTCATAACAAGTCTGAAATTATTACACACTGTCCTGCAACCACTGTTTGCAAAGTGACAAATAAGTGCAAGCACTTCTACATTTTCTTTACCACAGATAGAAAGCAAAGAGAAACTACACTCATCGATTAAGGCCTGTTGGTTCTGTTGGAAATCATGGCCCATTTCTAAACTGTATTTATGAAAATAAACATTTGTCTATATTTCCTCATGTACAATCTGCTGAAATACAGACACAGAGGAAAGACCAAAGTACCTTCAAAATGAAAACCCAAACAATCTGAATGTTTAGATTGCTATCTAATGAAATCTTGCACACAAATGTGGTTTGCACTGATGTATTTGAACTGCCTTTAAACAACAATCTGCAGCCTCTGAGCACAGCAGAAGATCCTCAGGTATGGGGAAGTATTCTAGTGATGTGAACAAAGCTTTGTGGTAGCACAGACACACCACAGGTTAACACAAAGCACCAGGGAAATCTTTTATATCCTTCTATATAATGTAAAGTAATACCTTTCTGTAGTGAAAGAAAATCCTGACTTTTTTTTTTTTTTAATAATGGTTTTTGATCTAGTCAGAATATAAACATTCACGAGAAAATCTAAACAAGATTCCAGAAAGTATAAGTGACAGACTTAACATAAAATATCCCAAGATTTTCTAGACTCTTCTTTGTTAATTTTTTCAAAAGGAATTTAATTCACAAACTCCATATTTCTAGGGTTTAACATAAGGCTATTTCGAAAACTAAGGATATTAATGATTTTAGCTGTGCTTATAAACTTCAAATTTCTTTCCCATACAGAAGTTTAGTTTTATAAGCTTGTCTTTATAATATGAGCATCAGGACCAAATCTGAGGTTGCTGACCTTTAAACTAGTACCTTCACTGATATGCTAGGACATTTAGTTACAAGTCACTATAATTATCATTTTCTCGAACATTACTTGTTTGATATCACTAGACGATTAACACAAAAACCAAAGCAAAACAGGGATCAGAGTGGTATGAAATGTTGTTTATAGAACTCCTTCTGGAATATTTGATTTGAAGCTGTTTTAAGAAAATAAACCCTTAAAAGTACATTGTGTATAACTATGTAAAACTACCAAAAAAAAAAAAGCATCGGTGAGTAAAGTAGCTTATGCCGAGTTGGAATGCTTTGTTATCACTAAGCTTTTGTTACAACTTGATGACTAAGTTTGTTTTCACTATTTAAGAGCCCAATCATTAGCTTTCTTTACCTTAACTTTTGATATTGCAGTATAAGAATATTAAAGGATCTGCAAAATTTATTTTTCAAATATGCACATTTAAAGAGAAAATGTAAAGAAAAAAAGCCTTCTAAAAGAAAGGAATGCATCATTAAGACTTTTATTTCATTGCATGATTTTTCTGCATAAATAAAGGGGATTGTGGGATTGCGCCTGTGACTTCTCCTGGAGAAAGAAATTCTTGAAAGCCTTCCTGTTCCTCACTTATTTATAAATTTATTTCTAAAGAGATTGATTTATTTATTGTTGAGAATAAAATACTTTTTTTAAAAAAAATGAGATTACCTTGAACAGGCTTTATTCATATGCTTATGTATTGAAATCAATACTTTTTTTCTTACTATTTATCTGTCTTAATGAGGACTCGCGTTAGAAAGGATCTAAACAGAATTATCTTAGCAAGAGGGAATTGACCGGATATCTCATGGTACTGGCTGAGCTATATCTACAATACATTGGTGGGAAAAAAAGACAATCTAGTGCTATTAACTCTAGAAGTAACACAAGGAAATCAAACTTGATTCTTGAAACCTGGCTCATACCAGTAAGCCACCCACATGACATCCACATGACAATGAGGTTCCTTTCTTTTTCCTTTTTTTTTTTTTTTTTTTTTGGCATATGAAAATCGACAGGTCTCAGCACAAAGCACCACAAAATACCAACCTTCTTTAACTGCATTTCATTAATTGTTCACATGTACACAACTCTTACAGCACTGAATTCCTACCGGAAACCTTTCAAAGGAATGATAATGTTCACTTTCTGTGTATAGTCTCAACAGAGCTAGAGATATATTTTATGCTATACAGAAATAGTAGAAGTAACACTTGGTTTTACTGCCCTGCAGTGTTCAGGTATACATGCATTACAAGGTCTTGTTAATGTATGTTCAGGGCCCCACTTCACAACTTTTATTCACAAAAGCAATCCTTACTCCTTTAAGTGTCAGAGAGGTCACACAGGATTTTTCCAAAGGAAGACTACATACAGAAGTTAAATGACTTCATTTTACCGTGTTCATGGAGCTTACTTTTTTATTCAATTACTTCTAAAATGTTAATTAGCTCCACTATGAAAAGTCACCAGAGAATGAAAAATTCTCCTACAAGCAGTTCTACAGTCAGATGAATCAATTTGGATCCCACTGGCTTCCATTTCAAAAGTGATTATTCTGCAGCTTTATTACAAATGGCTACTTTGCAACAGCAAAGCTGAACACTTGCACTTCTTTAAAGTACACTTTTGAAAGCAAAATGATTGTTTGCACCTCATGTGGACTTATTTAATTATCTGTTTGTTTTGGCTCATCATTTTGTAACACAATTGGAGATAAAGGAGATTGAATATTGTGGAATGAGAACCATGGAATAGGAAGGTCAGTTCTACAGTCCAAATCTGTGAAAGCTCCAAACACATGTGGGACCTTATGGCAGCTATACTACTCTTGAAGGGTAGCACAGCAGCAGCAGTTCTGCCTTGGGTCAGCAGCATGGTCTTCAGCTCAGCCTTCAGCTCTGCCACTACCCTGCTTATTGTCTAGCTAGTGCTGTATAAACAAATTTCAATCATAGAGCAGAGATGCACAAAATATCTCAGGAAAGACTCAGAGTGTTTTATTTAACAAAACAAAACAGTATTTAGGCCAGTGTTTCAGCATTTTAAGGTTATACCACCACAGGCACCATTAGCAGATGTCTCTTAGCTCTATTCAAGAAAAAAAAAAAAAAAAAGGCAGTTACTTGACCAACGCTAATATTGATGGCAACAGCCTCTCCCCTGTGAGCCTGCTAATAAATCCATAGAACAAAGTAGTGTTCACTTATTCTCCATTCTCCTTTCCAATTCTTTTTCTTCCTGAGAAAGATTTATAAACCTCTCCCTGATAACACAGTGTTGCATTCAGTGGATATCTTTTCATATTAAAAGGAACCAATCTTCTCTGCATGATTCATGTCCAAGATCCTACCTGTATAAAACACTGGTTTTGTAGAATACAAAGTTAGATAGTGTTAACTTATAACTGATTAATAAAATGGCTTCTAAGGAAAATCACAGGAAAATTTCTGCCCCAATAAGTTTGCTTGAATTATCCGTATCCCAAAAAAGAGACAGCACAGTCTTCAGCTTTCTTTATTCAAATAAAAGGAGAGTCCAGTGGGCATATCCCTGTGGGGTCTCTCAAAGTACTGGGGAACACAGCCCCTCTTTTATCCTTGTATTCCAACACTAGTGAGCCCTTCTTTCTTTTCCCATTTGCTGAGGCACTCTGGGTTCATGTTCCTTTTGATTCATCTATCAGGCCATTCCCTCTTAGTTTCCTTTGTTTATACATACTTTGTAATCTGGATTCAAAGATTGCTCTTTTTTCCAACTAGAACTATCTCTGTATCCTGTAAAGTCTATCACTCTGTTCGTTCCAGCAAACAAGATTTACACACAGGTGCTAAGCTAGAATTTCCTGCCATATACCTGAAGATAAGTATGTTCAAGCAGATACTTGTGACTGAAACTCTTCTCAGCTTTTTCTTAATCTTGTTTTGCAAATACCCCCTATTCTTCCTTTGTTCTTCCCAAATTTCATCTTATTTCACAAGGGCACTTTATCCTTGCTTTTCCTTCAAGAACAAGCACTTCAAGATAGCAGTCCAATGTATAGCTTCGATTTTTTTTCATTTTTATCCTTAGTATCAGGGTCTCCAATAGTAACACAGGGCACCTTACTTATATGTCAGTAGGGCTGGGCCTGTACACACCACAGCAAGATCATACAGCTGACTAAAGGTAACCTCAAGCATAAATATAAATTGTGTGGAGAATAAATTGGGAAGAGCCCTGCAGAGAAGACTTGAGGATTCTGCTGGATGAGAAGCTTGACATGAGCCAGTAGTCTGCAGTTGTGTCACCAAAGGCCAGCTACATTCTGACTGCGTCAACGTCAAGGTGTCCAGCATGGAGAGAGAGGTAATTGTTCCCCTGTTGCTCCTTATGAGGCTCCACATGGAGTACTGCATCCAGGCCTGGGGCCCCCAGCATAAGAAATACATGTAGGTGTTGGAAGAGGTTCAGAGGAGGTCACAAAGGTGATGAGAGAGCTGGAGTACCTCTCCTATAATGAAAGGTTGAGGAAGTTGGGCTTGCTCAGTCTAGAGAAGAGAAGGTTCCAGGCAGACTTCATTTCTGCCTCCCAAGGGGCTTACCTAATCTAGGGAGGGACTGTTTATCAGGAAGTGTAGTGACAGGACAAGGGGTCAAAGCTTTAAACTAAAACTGTGTAGATTTGTATTAGACACTAGGATAAAACTCTTTACTGTGAAGGTGGTAAAATACCCATAGAAGCTCAAGGCCATGGTGGATTGGAGCTTTGGCAACCCGGTCTAATGGCAGGTGTCAGTGGCAGCGGGATGGAACTAGGTGATCTTTGAGGTCCCTTACAACATAGACTGTCCTTGGAGTTTGTGATAATGGCTTCCCAATTGAATTTTTTTTTGCCTTCTTTAGAAGTCAGTCATTCTATTTTCACAGATAATAGCCCATAATATTTTAACAGCTGCCCAACTATGAAAATAGTTTGCTTTCAGTTGAGAAACAAAAGCTACAGAAAACAGGTTTTTCCACTGGGAAAAAGGGAGAGAAAGAGGAAAGGAGAGAAGGAGAGGAGAGATGGAGGTAAGGGAAGGGAGGGAAGGAGGAAAGGGGAAGAAATTACTTTAGCTACACTAGAAAATACATATATTTGTGAGCGTTATTTTCTATCAGTGCATCAGTCTTTTTTATTTCCATATTCTACAGTAGAAAAACAGTAGCAATGTCAGAATGTTGCAGAATGGCTGCCATAGTATAATTCTACAACTAGCTACTGAACAAGCTATTCAAAGGACTCATAGTCAAACTGTGAGAAAAATATTTTCCTAAAACTATGCTATTTGGGGAGATGCAGGGGAAAGGTGATAAATTGTCAACATTTCTAATGAATTTGTACATCCTTTTGAATATTTTTATAAATCTTTTAGAAAATAACTTATTTTTTAGAACTATCCTTTCTGATATTAGTGCAAATCAGAGGATAGAAAAAAGATATTTTTAATTCTGCTGTATTAAAAGCTATTGTAACGTACAGTGCCTCCTTGGAATCATGCTTTGTTAAGTTTTGGTCATCTTCCTTCTGTTACATTCCTTCTAAGATAGAAAGGGTTCACTGACGGATGACAAAAACAATTAGAGGCATGAGAAAACTTCCCCCATAAGAAATAAGCATTCTAAGATTGAGATGTTTGTAGATAAGACAAATAGGAGAGGACAAACCAGAACTTTACAGAGTAACGAATGTTACAAAAAAGACAAATGGAGTAGAGATGCTCCTATTTATCATGTCTCTTAACAGAGGAAGAATGGTTACCTCAATGGCACTGAAAGGCAACAAATTTAAGAGATAAAGGATGACTTACCCCCCATTTTTACAACATGTACGAATAAGGAGAAAATTTAATTTAATTTCATCAAGGAGTTTGAAATATCAGATTTGAAATTAAAAACAAAAAACACGAATTTTCTGAAACAATAAATCTGAAGAAATGAAATATTCTCCATAAGAATTGAAAATTTGGCTTCTATTTTCATTTAGCAAAAAAAGCAGAATTTTAAACAAAGTGATTTCTGAGCAAAAAGGAACTGAAGCCCAGAAGGAACTGAAGCTTTGCTATGAAAAACTGCTTCCTCACATTTATCTGAGGAAATAAAATAAAACAAAAACTACCAAACAATGGTTTCCTCTGTGTATTGCTAAGATGAAAAGGACAAATTTAAATAAGAAGTAGATACTTTTTTCTCACCAGTTATAACAAAAAATAACTTTAGTTAAGAAAGCATCAAGGCTTCGTTAATCTTTCTCATCTGTATCTGTAGTCAGATTAATTAGAATGCATAACTAATCATGCTAGCACTTATTTTAGATTATACAAAATAGTTGTGCTATTTTTATTTATTTTTCAGAGAATTAGAGTTTGTACCAAAAAAAGTTTACAGGAGACAATGTGAAGTATTACCTAGTGACAAGAAGGATAAGCTTTCTAAGAGTTGTTAAAATGCAAGCTATACACATTATTTGGTAACCTATATTTCCAAACTTACATCTACTGTTAGCTACATGAACTATAGAAATGAGGAAGTAATATTCAAGAGTGAAAATGCAAAAGGAACTACAGCTTTATACAGCTTCACTTTATTCTGATTTATTTTCAGAGAATCATCTGCAGAAAAAAAATAAAAGTAGATTTACCAAAAGAAAAAAAAAGAAAAAATAAATTTCAATGCATTTCTCTTAATTAATAGAAGAGCTAAACATATTTAAAATTGACCAAGTGAAATGCTTTGTTTCTTCAATGCAAACAATTTACCAAGTTCATTAAAATGTATTTCAAAATGGAGAAAAACAGCAGAATTGTATTATGTAGCATAAGAAGGTAAGAATTAACCTGGCCAATAATTGTTTTTTTTCCAACTCTTCCAGCTGAAAACCAAACACAGAAAGAACTATGTGCCCAAGTCTACAATTTACTTCCGCTATAAATTTTGAATGTTCTCTAGTTTCTTTTTAATGTTGTCATCAACAGCATGTTATGCCTTTAACTGTCTGTGGTTCTACTTTGTTTTGACTATCCTGTCATTGTTAATTCATTTTGAATCTGCTAGAGTAATACTGATCACAAGGAATTCATTTTATATTAATGTGCATGTCATATTCATTATCATGGGGAGTTCCACTATAATTTTGCCTAAATGAGAACAAAACTAATTGCCAAATAAATAAATAAATAAATAATTGAAATTATAATATGTTAGAAGGGAATAACTTGCTGGTTTTTTTTCAAAAACAACACAAAGTTTCATATTTGTAACCATGTCTCCCCACATATTACTTCAAAAAATTTTTTCTTAACTAAACTTGAACTACTTTGGTACATATTAAGACGTTTCATCAGAGAGCCCCAGTACAAACAAACATTCTAGTCCCTTTTGCAGTCCTTTTGACTTCACTGGCACAATTTATTCTGCATAAAATTCCAGCACACAGCTTTTTCTCTACCTAATCCATATGGATTTTCTCTACAGAATCATGGGCTTCTGATTATTTTGGTACATAGGCAGTAGCTTTGCTTACAGTTTTTTCTTGTTCTTCCTAACCTTGCAACAGTGACAAAGACAGAAGTAAATATGGTCAGAACCCCAGCATACTGTTATCGAGGAGTTGATCTTGCACCTTCAAACCCATGCTCCCACAACTAAGCAGAGACACAAACATACCCAATAACTGACACTGCTTTCTTCGAACAAAGAACACTTCTTTGATCCATCTCCTTCACACAGAAACCCCAGAAAGGTTTTGGTTATGGGGGATGCCTAAAGGTCTCTAGTGCAACAACCTGCTTAACTGAGGGCTGTCCTCAAAAACAGATCATAGTGCTCAGCATCTTGCCCTGTTGCTTCTGAATTTCTGCACGCATGGAGAATTCATATCCTGCACCTGCTTCAGGGCTTATCATCTCATACTATTCTGGCAAAGCAGCATTATTACAAATAGGATGGTCATTAGACTTTCAGCTGCTTTTATTTATCATCAAATGTCAGCATGAAAATGCAGAATGGCCCATCTTGCTTTGTGCCCAACTGCCCTTTTCACTTTTTTTGCAAAAAGTAAATTCAGCAGAAAGTTTCCCTGAAGTTAAGCTGCCTGGCAACTGCCTAACCCTGTGGTGTAGAGTTCCACATCTATGCTAAAAATCTCCTTTAACTATGAATAGGCAAGCTTGATATGATCTAGATCTACCTTTACGATAAAAGTACTTAAAAGTGTGAGTGCTTACCATGACCTTGTTTGATCAGTGGAGTTGAGCTCATAAACCTGCAAGAACAGTATTTTGTATACAGCACAGAGGAAAGAGATCTCCCTCTGATTCTACCTTGCAATATGTATAACCAAGATGTTATAATTGCAATATAATCAAAAGAGTAAGGCAAAGCTGTATAACCAAGATGTTATAATTGCAATATAATCAAAAGAGTGAGGCAAAGCAAACAAGGATCACAAAAGAGAATAAGAAGAAGAGCTTACTCTTGGGTTGAGCTCACTAGAAGATATCAAAGAGGAGGATCTCCAGAAGAGATCCTTCCCCTCTGGTAGCCAGCTCTTAAATAGGTCCAGGAGGGGTGCAGCCAGGCTCCACCCCTTCCGGCAGCACAGGTGAATTGCCTTCACCTGTGCTCCTCTGGCTGACTCATGGCTCACCTCAGGTGATTAATCAGAGGTTCAGGCCGTGACTCAGCAGTTCCCATACACAATATAAAATGAAGAAGTGTCGTAGAAATGCGTGATATTAAAATAACAAGTCCTGTTTCTTTTTTTACCTGGTTTATTATTTTAATATGAAAACTACTTTGACTATCAGCATAGCATGAGATTTTCTTACTTACTCTGTGTTTAGCACGCTATTAGTATGCAATTGAAATTCTGTTAAACTTTTGCATAACTAGTCAGCCCATTTTATGCCATTCCTTCCCCACCAGCCCTTATATTGACATGATGAGAACTGCTCATTTCTGCCTGTAACAACAATTTACATCTTGCACTGCAGGGCATTAATGGTTTGACACATTTCCCTGGGAGAATTTTGCTTTTCATCATCACTATATATGGTTTTCTGTGCACAGGACTAGCTGGTTCCAACAGCTACAGTTTCAGCTACCAGCATCCTGGCCCATCATGAGTAACAAGGGATGCATTTGTTATGTTAGAAAGACCTTTCCCAAAAATGAGGAGTCTTTGAGAGTGGTCAGTGTCTCCTTCAGTCACTTACTGTACAGGGTTTCTCTGAACTAACTAATCACATCATGAAAATGTTTAAGGTTCCTGTGCTTCCAAGTCATTTACTTTTAAAATGAAGTGATACCACTGATGTCACAGGTGTCTTTCCTGAAAAACTCACCTGGGGTGTGGAAGCAGCACAAACTGAGTTTGGTAATGCAAAGGATTAAGATGTTTTCCAGTGAGATGTTAAAAACTTGAGTACTTATGAAGACTTTGGCTAGGCTCATGAAAATTGGCTGATTTAAACAATGAGAATGAAGTACTTAGATGTGGTTTTTTGTTTTTTTTTTTTTGTTTTTTGTTTTTTGTTTTTTGTTTTTTTTAAGACATGAAACACACATTCCCATCCTACCCAGCCTTTCTATAAAATGATTGCATATTAGCAACAGCTGTTCTTCATGACAAATTATTTTTATGCCAAAATTTTTTGCTATCTTTTAAAAATGATGTGGATTGCTGCCATTATTGATCCCCCACAGGGCTACCATTAGGATGTGGCCTCTTTTATAGAGAGTTGTTACAATACATAGGTACCGAGAGGACGAATTTACAGACATATAGATACCATTAACATCAAAATTTTTCCTTCAAGAGAAAAGGTTTACGGGTGACAATGCAAATTTTAACTGCTAACCAGTGGGTAATTTAAACACATTTTAGGATCAAATCCCTGTCTCACATCACTAGCAAAGTTGCAGAAGTTTCCTACCTCAAACACTGCAAAGATAACCACGTATTAACAGAGCAATGCAAACTCTTTGAATCTAAGTCCTTTGAATATTATTTGGCGTTAACTTACACCAGAAATAAAGCACTGAGAATTCTCTAGTGGACTTTAACAGAGACCAGGTAAGAACAGTTATAATAAAAAAAAATTAAATTAAAAATAAAGGGCTTTACAATGCAAACCATAAGATTATCTTAGCGTTATAGCCTGATGTTCGTTTGGGCACATTGCTGCAAAGTAATTTCACTGAGAATGAGAAACACCTCTGCCTCTTACCGCAGGCTGATGACTCCATGTAAGACTGATTCTAATTTAACCTCTGGCAAACAAGCTTGTTTACTATTAATGCAACTCCTAAAAACAAAATGAAGATAATCAAGGAGATGAGCACTTCAGTATCCACATTCATAGCTGTATCCAATGATGCATTTCACACAGCTCAGTATTCCATTGCTGTGCTCTCAGCCTCCTTGGCTCTACAACAAAGCTATTTCTAATCCCAGCATAAACCAGCCCATACTGCACAGAGGCAATTTCTTACATTCAAGCACCTGACCTTCACTGTGTCAGAGCATGCATCTTTGAATTTAATTATCATAACTGGCTTAACTAGAGGAACCTTGGTATTCAGAAGGTCCGAGCTCGGGTTGTATGGAAAGATAATTCTACCTCATGGAAGATTTCTGTTTTACTGTTGTTTGATTTTAATCATAGAAAGTTGGGCCTGACCTTTCTCTACTCAACTTCTTTGTTCACAGCAGGCAGCATCAAAACTCACACAACTCATGCAATAATCAAACATTTTAAATATTAAGCACTTCCATTCAAAAAACCCAAAATCTTATACAGGACAGACTACAAGAAATTGAAGGCACTCAATAAAGAAATGGGTTTGGGCTACTCCTTGATCTCTGGTGTTACTCAGAGTCCTCCAGTTGAGACTGTGAGTGTTGATATATTTTCCAGTGGAAAATAATTAAAAAATCAAGATTTACTCTACAGTGAGTTACAACAGAAAGTCCATTTATACAACACAGTTCTCTGATGCTCTTGCATAGCTTGGAGAGACCCTATCTGCCACACACATCAGAAGGCCAACTCATGTTCACCTTATGAGGCTGGTGTTCCCCAGCCTTGTGCTGTCAGTAGGTTTCGGAAGCCAAGAGTGTGGATAGCATACAAGACTATAAGACTAGGTTCTGGGTCAGGCACTCACCAAAATACTTCTATTTCTAAACATTATGATAGTATATAAAAATATATATTATTCTCCACTAGGATTTCATCTAATTTCAGACCAAAATCTGAATATTTCAGAATGTCACAGTAGAAGAATAGCTTTTCATAAGGCCCACACTGCATGGTCCCCAACAGCTATAGATTCTGCAGTGCTGTGACCATTCACTAAGGCATCTGTCTTGTGCAGCTGCAAAGTTACAAAAAGGACCAGAGGGAAATCAGTCAAGTTTATGAGGGGAACTTGCGCCGCTGGCATGCTTCTTCCAGATCCATCTGCACGCTGTCCAGATTGTGATAAACCAATAACTTTGAAGATGACATTTCAGAGTATAGATAAACAGAGGTTAAACAACAGTCTCCTCATTTTTTTCCCCTAAAAGTACTAAGAAGAGCACTTGAGTTTTAGAACCATAAGACACCTCACAGGGAAGGGCTCTAAAAATAAACAACTGAAGGCAAAAAGCTTCAAATCCTCGCTTGATGCAATTTCTAAAATATTAAGCATTAAGTCATTAGACCAGTTCATCAAAGGAGATAGTACACTAATTAGCACCTCAGTGCTTTCATGTTTTGATTTTTTTTTTTTTCAAAACAATGAATTAATGTATATACAAAGGATAACCTGACATTTTTTCTACATAAAACTCCGTCCAATGGAAAAAATGAGAGCTCAGTTCAGAGTGAAATTGTATGACCTACATTATGCAGAAGGTCAGACCAAGTCTTCAAAGAGGTTTCTTTCTCTACAAAATCAATAATTCTATTGGCCTCTGAGACAAACACTAAAAGTGCATGAGAGAGGCAAACACCTCCTTAACTTTTGAATGATTTATTTAAAATTTTTCTATCTTCAGGTGAATGCCTTTGTGAAGCTTCAGATGTGCAATTTCTGAATATGCATGTTAGAGGGCGGGAAAAGAACCAAAAGTAAATTGGGGAAAACAGAGATGTTTGACAAGAAAGTCCCTAATATATATGTACACAAAACAGCTATGAGAGTGCTTGCATATTTCTTTCCAGTGAACTGAGAGACACAGTTATTTCCCAAACAACTGCCATTTTTTCATTTAATCCTCAGATTTGATATTAAAAAGTGCTAAAATTCCAATGCAATAGTCTATGTAATATTAATACGTAAAAGCATAGGTCACAAAAAGGTAATATTTGGATTAACTATTGAAATCAACAGAAGGCTATTTCTACTGCATGGTTAAGGGATTTTTGTTTACACAGAATAGTCAATGCCTTCTTTTTTTTTTCTAACAAAGAATTACAGAATTTCTCTGAGTACTATAAAATGTGCAATTAAATTTAGATCTAGTTCAGAAATTCACAGAGGCATAATTACACTGTACCATTCACTATTTCTTTTGGTATTGTAATTGATATTTTCTGGATAAATTCACGTCATACAACATATAGAAAACCCAATTAACATTCAAAAGATAGAAGAAGAATATTTAGTCATCAAATGAACTGGAAAAATAAACTGGGGCATTAGCTATGTATTTTAATGTTAAAATTCCTTTGGTGCCTTCTTCTATTCTCCTCTCTACCACCGCATGCATCAAGCCTAAAAGCAAAACGAGGCATAGCCTGGTAATTTCTAAAATGTTTAATATTAAAAATGACTGTTATCAGCTACTTTATATTTACCAAGTTTTTCATGGCAAAGAATGAACACAGCCCCACAGGAAATTTTTTGGTGACTAATGCTACAGAGATAAGCGCATCACATGCCTCCTCCTTCAGCTGTGGTAAGTAATAGAATTGTGATCCATTCCCGTGATATTTTGAAACCACTGTTCTAACAGACTTTCATGGACAGTTCATGAGCTTCAGCAGAATCCCAGTCTCAGCCTCACCTCACTCTTGTATCAAGGTCTTAGGGTTTCTCTCAATGTACAGTGGAATTGATTTAAAAAACTGGAATTTGATTAATTTGTTAATGAATTAAAGACTCATTCAGAATGTCAATTCCAGCTTAGTGAAAATTCCATTTTAATTTATTTAGTAACTTTGCTTTTTGTAAAATGAACACAACACAAAACATGTTAAGTGAACCTTAGTCCTGTCAGAGAGTTGCATTTCGGCTTTTAACTTCAACAGATTAATTTTTCTCTCTGCAGGTAGCCTTGTCTTAATTCATGTCTTCCATGGTGATTTATGATGCTAATGAGATCAAGAAAATAAATGCTGAGGAGCTTCAATCCAGATGGTATTTCAGCTCAACCTCATAATCCTCTTCTGTCTTTGGGACACTGCTCCTGTACACTTGTTGCTGTGTGATTGTGAGTTCTAATTTTTGGCTCCCTGTACTCAGTTGTGCTTTTTATTTCCTCATATTAAAAAAAAAAAAAAAAAAGGGTTGAATCTCACTACAAACCACATGGGTGAACATAATATGTACTGACAGCATTAGGTATTCTACATACAAGTTTGTAAGAGCAACTAGAAGCTGATTAATATTTGTGGTACTATATGGACAAGAAAAAAAAAACGTTCTGATTCCTTCTCAGTACTGTGCTGTTGTTTTTTTGTTTTTTGTTTTTTGTTTTTTATAGTGACAGTAGCTGCAAGCCTCAGAAACTTTACAGACAGCAACCAGACGTGAATACAGGAGGCATTTTTCTGCCTCCTGTTTTGATATCAAGATGCCATTTATTCATAATACTTCTGTAGACAATTTCACTAGAAATTCTGAATGTGCTTGTATGAAATTGGAGGTAAAAAATAAGTCGAAACATCAGCATTCAGATGATTTCTATCATTCAAGCGGCATAAAACTTCTGCAGATTTGGTCCAAACTCAAGATTAAGCATTATAATCATTACCCAAATCATGCTGGCATAATCACAGTGGCCTCTGCTCAAATAAATTTCATCCTGAATAATCATAATCACTCAAATGGACAGACAGAGCCCAGCACATCTGTTTCTACAGATCAAGAATGAGGTTCAGTATAGAACTATAAATTAACACAGAATGGGGAGAAAAAAACAGTCTAAGTAAACCAGGGAAGTGGAGGTAAAATGTCAAAAATAATGAAATGGAGACTGTCAGAACTGTTTTGGCTTTCATGCAATAGCTGAAATATCCAGGGGAATAAGTCTTTTTTATCTCTGTAATGAATACACATATTTGTCTAATGTTCTTTGTAGGGTGCCACCCATGGTAAACAAGATGACTGTGGAGTCCTCTTTTTTGGAAATCAAGCAATATGAAGAATTATCTGCATCCTAGAGTCCCATTTTTTAATCATCGTATTGTCAGAGACTTCCTGACTTTGTCCATTCTACAACCAGGAAATTTTAAAAAGACAATAAATATTTTTTTTAATACTCATCATATATATCCATGTAAAAGAAACAGATGTTCAGTAGCTCAGTTTATGGGGAAGTAGTGTTGTCCAGGCATTACTATAAGAACATTCTAAATCCACACTCAACTACATATTATATCACATGCTTTATCATGGTCTTCCCAAGGGTGTTTTAAAGATGCATTCATTAACAATTTTAAGGTATCAAATGTTTTGGTAACCAATATCTACGTGGGGCTGCAGTCAGCCTCTGCAACCAATTTAAGAATGTTGAGATTAAACTTGTTTTATTTTAGGGCTTTTCCTGTTCATGTATCATAGACTACATTAAAAGCACAGACCTTTTTCTTCTAACAGTCTTTCCTTCATATTTTCAGTTAAAAATTTGTTGCCTTTTATTTTCCCCAAAACATCACAAAACATCACTCTGAACTGCCTGTTTCCTAATACACTGCAGTATGAAAACTTGATTTCACCCCAGTCAAGGAAAGATACTCAACCTCCTGAGAACACAGTATCTTTCTGTGGCATTCGTGGCTCCTGCCAGGAGAAGAACTATTGCTTTTTTCACCTTCCGAGTACAGTGGCCAATACAACATGAGCTAGCTCAGAAGCATGCATCAGTGCATCACAGTTCATCCTACACTGACCCTTCAAGAGCCAAGTTCATTACAACAGTAAAGCCATAACACTTATTTCATGGTGCGTACAGATGACATTAGTGTCTGAAGTCCGCGTACAATTTCAAGTTTCATTTTTACGTAATGAAGGAAATTGTGATTTTTGTTTTCAGGGCTAGGAAACAATACTTTCATGCAATTGCATGTTCTAGATCAATGACTCCAAATATGTGCATACTGAGCTTCAGTTTTAACGCAGCCCCGGGAGTTTAACTGAATCTAACTGCCACTAAGATAAGCCTCAAGAACTGAAATAAGCTTGCATAGTAGTACAATAGATCTCCTCCCAGCATTCGATAAATAGTTTCTATTTTCAGGATTTTAAGTTTATATGATTTGTCCTCGGAGTGGAGCTTGGGTGAGATTTGTGTTTCAACCTCTTATTTCCTGTAATGGAAAGTTTGTTGTAAAGCTATTTTCTAGAGGATAAGGAATTGAAGTCACAAACAAACAAGAATGAAAACTTTCATAATTTGCTCTCTTGACATTTCTTGCTATCTTCCATTTCAGTCTACAAATGATTGGTCTATTCCTTCATTTCATACAGCAGTTTGAATTTTGTGGCATAAGAATGTAGTTAGCAGAAAAGTAAATTTTAAGGGAGAGTCTTTAATGCACTGCTGACTGAGATGTTCTAATACGACTACGTGAACCTGGCTAAAAATAATAAGATTATGTTCAAGTGACTGGCTAGGTCAAACGGTACGTTTTATTTTCTATTTCTACCATAAGAATGTAATGAACTAAGGAAACCATAAAGGAGGGGGAAAAAAAAGCACCATGTTAATCACCAAAGCTCCAGAGTAATCCCCAGAGTTGATTAGTTTTCAGTCACTTTCTGAATAGTTTGATGACCACTAATAAGATTATGCCAGGTTTTTTTTCTTCTCATCATCATTCAGAAGGTCATAATGACTATTCACCTCTCTAACATTATAATTCACGGTGACTTTAAATGAGTTGTGGAATCAGTTTTAGATAAATCTCACCTACAGCATACATAGCCAGTGAATTATCAGAGACTACATGGATGGTCATATTACTGTCACTTTTGGGACCTGATTCTAATCTATTGCCTATATGAAGTCACTGCTTATCTACCTCACATATCTGAACACAATTACCATTATTAATAAAAGAATCAAATCCCTTGTATTTTAAGTGAGTACTAATCATTACTGTTTCCTCCCCCTTAGCCACATCACACTATTTTGTTTAATACATATTGTTGACTTCTGACACACTCACATACAGCTCTTTAGATATCAGTGACTAAAGCTGAGTTTGTCTTGCTGAAAATTGTGTAAGTTTCATGGTTCCTTATTATTATGACAAAAGAAAATCTGCTGAACATAAGCATTCAGAAATCAGTGACTGGCATTTCTGTAAATGTCCCTCTAACTATTCTCAGGACAGTAACTTCATTTAATTGATGTTCATGTCCTTTTTGTTCAGTGACCTTTTGGGTGCAGAACCTTTCTTCTTTGCTTAAAGCAAGTATGTATTACAGTGGAAGACTATTCAAAGAGGTCTGAAATCCTATTTTGTTTTCTCTTTCTTTGATTTCTTAGTAATATTAAATAGTCAGTACTATTCAATACTATCCAAGTGGACTTGGATAGTAAGATGTGACTCCCAAAACTAAAGTAATAATTTACACAACAATGCTTTCAAATCAGGCTGTACTGCATACAAAAGTCCTTACTAGATCAAGCCAAACTCTGCTGTGTGTTAACAAACTGCTGAAAAAAAAAGCACTTGCAGAAACTTTTGAAAGATGTGAGAAGTATGGCAGTGGCAGTCACGTGTACTTAACTGCACTTATACTGTAGAGTTGGCTTTTACTAAGAAGCTATATCTAAATCATTTTATTGTGGTTACAATTAACATCTTCTATGTGAATCCAAATGCCTTTTCTAAAAAAAAAAAAAAAAAAAGAAAAAAAATTTTTTTTTTTTTGTTTTATCACAATCAAAACCTTTAGCTATGAGTTTGACTGAAACAACTGAACAGCAATGCAATATTCTCAAGACAAAAATATCTCCTCAGGGTATCAGAATCGTTAATCCTTGAAACATAAATAAAGCTTTCATGGATGAAGAAGAACAGCTATATCAAACAAACTATTGGCCCCCTGTATATCAGCTAAGAGAAATTTCATGTCTTCTCTTAATCTTGCTGAGCTATTGCTAGATAAGCACAGGATGTTAGATTTACCTGTTATTACTTTGGTAATTCATGATGTTATCAGAATTGTTTTCTCCTAGGAAAGAACCTGAATGAGACAGTCTTATATCCCATTTCCATAAGCTTTCTGCTGGTTTTTGTTGTTGTTGTTTTTGTCCTGAATATCTGCTTAGAATATTCATTCACTCTCACAAAATATGCAACTTCTTTAATCTTCCTTTGTGTTTGAACACCACTTTTAAGAAAAGAAATGGCTACTGATAGTCTTATTATCAGATTTTAATAATTCTTAATGGACATAACATAGAAATGAGAACATTTCATTTATCACAAATCCATCCTTGAGAAAGGATGATCTGATGGTAGCTGTTCTTATTTGGTATACTAAGAAAGAAACATGCCACCTACTCCATAGTGTAGTCAGCATCATCTACTGCATATTTTAATGGTTTCAATTGCCAAAAATGCGTTGTTACAATGTGCTGAACACAACAAAAGAAGTTTAACTGCAGTGAGATTTTAATGTATCAGGATATGTTAAATACCAAGGTTTGTGAGTGATTGCATGTAGGGGTAACACTCACAATCGAGGGTAGATTACAGCTGTGCCTACTGGAGTAGCTGATTCTTGTTCTTTTCTCAGATTTTTATAATTAGGTTTTGCTGGTTCAAGTCATCCTCTGATGATCCTTGTCTCTCAGGAAAGTGATTTTGTTCTATTAGTTATAGGAATGTAAAGGATGGAACAGCAGAGAACTAGTAAAAAGATGTTGCTCTCCCATTAATCTGCCCATCCTTTCTTGGCCAGTGATGAAACTCCTCCCTGCCTCAGCCTGTCCAATGCACAGGGCAGGTTCATTTTTGCCCTGGTTTACTATAAATGTGATCAGCGAAGTTAAGACATTGATGGCAATCATGTCCCCTGTGCTAAAGCTTCAGAGACTGCACACTGCACATTTTTGAACAATTGTTATAAATATAACTTATTTAATTAGTTAGTATCTGCCTGAAAGAGTATTGTGTAACAGTACTATTTTTTCAAGTATATTAAGCATTTTTAAATGTTTATGAATTTGATAGGTATTTTTGTTCCACATTAAGGGCTGTACTTAGTAAGCCATTAAAAAAGGAATATTAGGAATATTACAAAGTGCAAATCAATCTCAGCCTGCACTTCTTGTGCATTCGTAGAACAGATCTAGAGCTGCACACCATGATTGACAGCTCTCAGTTCACTCAGCAGCTTCCATCAGGCCTCAGGCACAACACACCAAACAAACAACTTCCCTTCCACTCTTACTGTGTGTTCATGCACACCCAGTGAATGAGCAGCCCTATCTGCATAAACATTTGCCAAATTCATGCCCACTGACAGATCTCAAAAATCTTGGCCAGCTTCACAGCTTGAGGAAGAAGTGACTCTTCATCTGGAAGGACAAATGACTGCTACCTGCAGTAATAGCACCGGCTGTGGTCATACCTCTGTTTGCAGAGGGTCAATGTGCTGAGAGCAAATAGGGTAACATCACACCTAGCATGACAGGGAACACCACCTGATGATTCTGTTAGAAGTATAAATACTTTCAATAGAAGATATGGAGACACTAAAATCCAGAACAGAAAATATATAAACACTTTTATATATGGATATATAAAATTACCCCAGTTCTTCGTGGTTATTCTTTGGAGGAAAAATTAATCACGTTTTCTATTTTAAACCAGCAGAAAATCTGTACTCAATCTGTAGACAGCACTCTTTTGCTTCCCTTCGCAAGATATAAAACAGGAAGCCCAATTTTAATGTTCTACTACTATTCTGCAGTAGTTATACTCATCATTCCAGCAGAGATGTATTCCACATTTATACCATGCATTTGAAAGTGCATCCACTTGTGTGTATAAGAGTATCACTATACTATGGATTACAAAGCTGTGCAAAAATCGTGGGACTCCTGTCTGTCAAAAGCATTTACATTATGGATGTTTAGAATTAACATAGCATATCCCATGTGGAAGCTACATTATTATAGAGTATGGTAAAAGATCAATTAGTTAAAAGTACAAAAATGTACTTAACAAAAGCATGGCAGTTTCTTCCCTTCAGCCCCCCTCCTTTTTACTCCCTCCCTCCTGAGTGTCAATTTAGCTGCCAATTCACACTGGCCCTTCATGACCACAGTGGGATGAAGCACAGAACAGATTTATGCAGAGGCTTGCAGAAGGATTATGATCAAAATGATGATTACTCCTACTGATATCACTGCTGTCCAATGTTCATTTAGCTTTGAGGTGACCACTCCTGATGTAGACACTGTGACTTTAGAGCCAAAAGCTATCAGTGTTTTGGAAAACATTTGTTACAGTAGGGGGTGCCTGACAAATGAGGATTGAAATTAATGATTTAATATCATTACCAGCTGGGAATTACACATAAGTAGAACTCAGTGACTGGAAATTACTGCAGTGTTAATTTTCATGGATACCACACTGTGTTCTCCAATATGCAGGACAATATAATATGCAGCCACAATAAAATGTTACTGCAGTAGTAGAGCTTTTCAAATAAGCTCTACCTGACACATTAATTTTTAATTACAAATCCTTATTTTCTGCTAAATATTTTAAAAATACAGAGCCTGTGAAAATTGTCATATTGGTCTGTGTTTTGTTGACTTTATTATTGTTACTGTTTTAAATCAGAAAGGCAGTACAGCTCTAAAGTAATAATAAATAAATAAATAAATGTTACTGCTTCTGGCAGGATAGCATATTTTTGCCTTTGAGACAATCAAAGGTGTTGAAGATTACAAAATTATGTTTCTAGACTACGTTTTTTTGCTGTTCTTTCTCATTCCAATGACAATTTCACATTTTGAGCATTCGGTTGAGTATTTTCATGCCCAAGGAAGTCTCACCACATAAGGACATAAAAAGATTATATATTTATCTCTAAACAACAATACTAAATCCATTCCCTTGAATTAGGGATGCAAAATAATGGTGTGGTCAGTATGCTGCCAAATAGACAATGATACATTCAGCTGCATATCAAGAACCTGTTAGATAAATGGCTATTATCTTTGTTCAATTGATGGCTTTCTGTAAAGCACTTCTTCAGCCTGCTGGAAGCTCACCACTTCTAACTAAGACTGCCTGGAAAGCAGCACATGGACAGTTCTAACGTTGGGAATTAAAATGAAATGGCATATATCACTTGTCAGCTCCACCACATAATGCATCACTAGAATTTTGGCAAATGCCATGAGCAAGGATGAATACTGTGACCTCCACCTAATAATGTTCACAGGCCCACACAGCAACAACGATAAGCATTTAAAACCAGAATGGCTTTGTATAATATACAGGGGCAACAGTCCAAGAACACAACCTAAAAACAAGATCTTTCCTTCCTTCCTTGGCAGGTGTCATATCCAAGGAGCATGCTTTAATGCACCTACAGGTTCAAAGACACTATAGTTTCTGTTTATGAAATGGAATGTTAGTGATAACATACTTTATTTATTTTGTCTGGTGTAACAAAGTTATAGAGATACTAAAATCCCCTCCTTCCCTTTATTTACTTATTAAAAATAGATAAAACTATCCTCTGACTCCAAAGTGGATAGAGACTTTTTCCTATAAGGCTGAGGATTGTTCCATGTAGGTCACATCCTCTTTCCTTTACTTTGCAGTAAGAATAATGATCACAGCCTTGTTCCAAGCACTACATTATTAAGGGAATATGAATATCCAGGCATTATTCTAACTTTTAAATGAGGGAATATAAAGTTATGCAAAATTAATTGGAGAAAATGGAGAACATGGAAAAGTCAGTGAAACTCAATGCTGGATACAAAAACAAACACAGCTCTGTGATCAAACCATTATAATTGTTTTACTACATGAGGTTGTGTTTAATGAGGGTAATGAGATATCCCAAAGCTGCAGCCCTTCTGTTGTAAGGTATTCTTTAAACGGTTTTTATCAGTTAAATACAAGGAATAAAACAAATGTCACAGTAAGAGGAAACAATGATACAAACATTTGTTTTTAGCAAGACCTCAATTAAAACAGGACCTTTGTTATATTAAAAACCCTTGAAATATTAATTACATTCTGCCAACTTTGATGAAAATATTGTTTAATCATTAACTTGGGAATGGAACCACAATCTACCAGGCTCCACTGAATCCCAGAGTGGAAGCCTTAGACTGGCTGGAAGAAAACAGTTTCTAAACCTCACAACTCCAGGCAGCAGATTTATCACAAAGCTTAAATCTTTTCTGTGAGTGAGGAGACTCTGTAATTACTACAAAATAAACAAAGACAACTTTTAAGCCATAAAAGTTAATGTGACTGTAAAAGTTAACATATTTACAAAGGGGAGAAACAGAGAGAGGTATAAAGGAAAGCCAAAGGGAGTATCTAACAAATTGCACTTCAAATTTTATCCTGATCGCTATCAGTAGCATTAACACTGGGATTATTTAAAACCTTAAATATAGTTGTCATTTCAAATTACCCTGACAATTTCAGATTATATTCAATAGAATATTTTAAATATCTGAATATTTCAGCTTAAGCATGCTGTGACAATTACAACGGTAGAACAAGCCGCTCTTAGTCTATGGATCCTTTACTTCAATACCAATTTTTACAATAATGTTGCACAACACTTTCTGAATTTTACTGCTATAACATATTAAAGTAAGGGATGGAATAAATATAGAAAATCATTTGTTTCAGATGCATTAAAAAAAAAAATGTTGGAAGATGTGTTTATTTAACCCAGAATGAGAAAAATAATTCAACATAATGAAGTTGCTAGAAATGAGAGTAAAAAAAATAAGATAGAGGGTGAATCTGCTACACTTATTTTAAGAGTACCTTTGAAAGAATCCAGTGTCTGAAATGTAGTCAAAATAATTTGGTTTAATTAATAGATTTCATTTTACATGAGAGGTGAACTATCTGAAGCTATTCGTTTTGAACAAGATAAAATACAATGGCATCAATTTAGATCAATTTTCAAAGAGCCTTAGACTTTGGAACTTAGAGGGTCAATTGACAAGACACTTGGAAAAGGATATGGTTTAACATATGGAAAAGTAACTAGAGTTTTAAAATTATCAAATATCAGCATCGTAGAAAAGAGAGAACACTTAGTAGGCCTGTATCTAGCTGTTCTGGGGGCTTTTTTTTTTTGTTTGCTGCCCACTTTAATGCTACTTGATTTTTAATGCTAGCTTAAAGTTATTTAATAGACATTTCCCAGGCAATGAAGTGTTTTGTTTTGTTTTGTTTTTCCTCTTATTTTACAGGACAGAGTTATTCGGTAGACATCTGCAGTGCTATTTAAAAAATGTACCTGGAAGAAAGTTTCAGCTACAGAAATTTCTTAGCACAGAATCACCAGTCTACCAAACATGAGACAGTAAAACTATTATTTCCCTTACTCCAAAATTTGCAAAAATAACTGGTTTATTTCCATCAGCTTTTCATAACTCCATATAGATATTAAATAATATTGCCTATATAAATTTCATACAAACTTTTCTCATACTTTTGAGATACTGACATACTACTTTCTGATTAGCTGCTAATTCGGAAGGTGCATGTTGAAAAATAGAAGCCATAAGATTCCTTAGATTTGTAACCTGTAGTTTTGTTTATTTTACTGAGAAGAAGAACTCCAGATTTTTTATTAACCTCATTAAGGAATGTTAAGAACGCTTTTTTTCCCCCCTGGGTTTTCTTACAGACCTATAAACAGAAAGAGACCCCAACTCTTCATTCATTCATGATATCTGAGATTTCAGGAACCACAGGCAATATCAGAAGCATTATACTACCATTTGCTACACATGCTTTTTTTCATCATACTAGTTGACTATCCTGGGATTTTGATTAGAAATACAGAAAATCATAATCTTCTCTTAACTTTCATCAGAGAAATACATGCTGCCCTATGAATGTTGCCAGTGACTTAAATCCCTTGGAAGTAGATTGTCTGTACTGTCTAACCACACTAAAAATTTAAATTAATGGTCTTCTTTTCTAATTATCTTACTTTAATAGAATCTGGTTGGAATCCATAAAATCATTTTAATATTTGTTTTTAATTAGGACAATTATTGGCAATTTAACTCCATGTAAGATCTTTTAAACTGAATGTGTTGTTTCAACTGTTGAACTTATTAGGCAAGCTGCAAGTCCCCTGCTGTTTCCCTCAGCCCTCCAGATAGCACACTGTATGTTCCTCTTCAGGAGGGCACTTTATCAATTCTCCCCATACAGCCACCACAGTAAGCTCCCTGGACAGGACTTGAGCACTTGTTGAACACATTCCTTTTCCAATGAAACTCTTCTTCACGGGCAATAAATTCATCACAGCTGAGGCCTGTGTTTTCCGAGAGTCCCTCTGAACTGAGGTGGCAGGGTTAGGCCTGGGCCACTGTCTTATAAATCGACATCAAAGACTACTTAAAGCACCATAAGGGAGAACAATGAGGAATACTGGAGATGGTAGTATCTACCAGTTGACATTGAATATAAAATGTGCTTGATACAATCTTCTTCCAGATTTTTCTATAAACCCTCTATAAGTCCCTCATGACAACTGGATTATTTAGATAATTAAAAACTAAAATGAAAAGAGAAGAAATGGGCTTATAAACCATCTATTTAGAAGGCTATAAGGCTGGCAAGTTTAATCACATTGGTCTTCAACTAGCAAAAGCTTAGGAAAGATTAAAGGTTAACAACCTCTGCTCTTAGATATCCACACTTGATGACCTAACATTGTATTATAGACAGGAAGAAAATGTGAAATGTACTCTTTTTTTTAAAAAAAGTCTCATTTTCAATGAGACAAATAACCCCTGATATTGAGATACTGGGGATATTAAATTATTCTATAATTGTAAAACCAACTCTTACTGTATTTCTAAGACCTGTATGCTAGACATTAAAAATTTCAACCTTACCTTTATAGAAAACTTGTAAAGATGCAGTGCTCTCTACTAAGGCAAATGGTAATGTGAGTCAATAAATTCAACAGGTGTGCAGGAAAAAACTCAACACCTTATTGATTGGCTAAAAGCACAGGACCACAGATGTAAATTAAGGCTTGACCTAAAGCTTATTCGTATTGATAAAGTCATTCTACTGAATGTGTTGGATTTTGATGAAAGTCACATAAGAGAACAGAAGTCAGAACAATCTGTTTTTCTGTAGATACTTGACATTTTGCCTTATTAGTGTACAAGAACCACGAACCACACTGGCCCTGAGGAATTCCTACCTGAGAGACAAGAAATTTTTTCAGGTATTTTCTCCACAGTTTGCCTTTACAGAAATTTTCTACAGCAGTGTTAATCCTGGAGATATTTGTCCCACTGCATTACTAATACACCATTCTCACAGCCCTGTCACTCTGTCACTATGATGAACCTTCTGTGAAACAGGCTTTGCCAATCTCAAATTATACTCTTATTACCTAACAAAGAAAAAGCTGGCAGAAGTGCCAGCTCTGTTTCATCAGGGGAAAGCAAAAGTCAGATCACAGAAAAGCAGAGAAGTTCAGGAAGTCAACTGTCGATGGGTTTGCGCGATTTGGAAAGCGCAAAAGGGCAACACCTTTAAGAACTATTCAAAACTCAGGTTTGCATGAAGGCAACTGAAAAGATTCCATGTCTTTCACTGTCTAGTACACCCAAACTTAGTTTTCTGTTGAAATGAGTCCCTCCTCATGGTTAGCTGGCATTCTCTCACATTTAACTGGGCAACATAACCCAGTGGCCTGGAATTAAAATCAGTTAAAGCAGCATGGCAGGCTGCATACATCTCAGAAAGAGCAACTTCTCACAATTCATACACTGACAGAAAGCAAAGGCAGCAGTAATCCAAGGACAGTGAGAGAAGGGACATCTTCTCAGGATGAGACATATGAAATAGCTGAGGTCAAATTATGTTGCCCATTTATAACACAGATATCCCAATACAAGATTCTATGATTATATAAATTGCAAATATGCAGAAGAAAAATTTCCACATATGTGAATATTTTATAACAAACAAGCAAACAAGCAAAACACTTAACTGGAGGTATTCAAGACTGGGTAACTGCTATTCTGTCATGTATACTATAAAATATAGCATATGTATCAGCACACACACACACACACACACAAATAAATGTAAGCTTATCTATGTAACTATGCATAAAGATAGTAAGAGTCCTAATCATTCAGGTAAAGAAAAACAATGCATTTGATCACCTCCTATTATAAGATTCCTATAAATAATATTTTAAAATATATTGCATTTGGCCTCTCTTGGAGTATCACAGAATTGTAGAGGCTGGAAGAGACCTCTTGAGATCACTAAATCCAACCTTCTTGCCAAAGCAGGCTCCCTACAGCAAATTGCACAGGTAGGCATCCAGGTGGGTCTTGAATATCTCAAGAAAAGGAAACTCCATGACACCCCTGGGCAGCCTGTTCCAGTGCTCTGTCACCATCACAATAAAGAAGTTCCTTTGTATATTGGTGTGGAACATCCTATTCTTAAGTTTATGGCCCTTTCCCCTTGTCCTGTCCCCACAAACTGCTGAAAAGATGTTGGCCATGTCTCTTTGACTCCCACACTTAGGATATTTATAAACATTAACGAGATCCCCTCTGAGTCTTCTTTTCTCAAGTCTAAACAGGGTCAGGTCACTCATAAGCCGTTTCTCATAAGAAAGATGCCCCAGGTCCTTTGCAGCCTTCCACTGGACTCTTTCCAGGAGATCCCTGACTTTTTTCAGATCAGCTGATACTCCAGGTGAGTCCTCGCTAGGGCATAATAGAGGGGAAGGATCACCTCCCTTCTATCTTGAAGCATTGCTTTGATTTCATTTTACTTAAGTGTGGTAGGGACAAAAGGAAAATTATTGTCTTCAGAATCTTGAGAAGGTGTTTTTGGCTAAGTTTTAATGGCTAACAACAGAAGGGAATCTTTGTAGCCTTTATCCAGACTAATACATGAGAAGAGTCCATCCTCTATCAATCCTTCAAGCCTCATAATCAAAAAGATTTTATGAAACATACTCACTGAATATAATATTACATCAACCCTATGCGAAAGCATATAGGTGTACTTCAGTGTAATGCAGATAAATTTACATGTTGCATGATTTTTTTTTAATCTATTGAAACGTCCCTCTTCAAAGGAAAAAAAAAAAAAAAAAAAAAGAAATCAACTGCTACTATCCAGAGCTGACTAAAAATGCCTCACTAAGATGTTTTATCAGTGAACATTTGTGTCTGGACATTCCATTTTTATAATGCATTTTACTCAAACCTAACAGGAAAAGCCACATATTTTCTCTAAAGAAAAATGATTGGGGGGAAAAAAAAAAATAAAAAAAATCAGAAAATTCAATAGAAGGAATGAGATATTTCTATAGTTGTTGTTTTTCTTTTCTCTTGCTTAGTGAAAAAAAGTTTGTATTATTTTATCTGCCTCTACTTAAAGTGGTTTCCAAACCCAGTCACAATTGTCCAGAAACTATAAAAGACATGGTTTGAATAAAAACAGTACAACCCGAAGATAAAAAACTAACGCACCAAACTACATTTAGCAGCTGCTAAATTTGTACTATTACACAAAAGCATTCTCACTGGTATAGTACTGAAAATTCTTTTTCAAATAGAATAGTCAATGCATGTACTTATAGGCCAACATGTGAACAGTTTGTTTCTTTTTAACTACAGCAGTTAAATTCTTAAAACCTAGTGCACACAAAATAAGGACGCTTACAAAAAATAAGATGTATCCATTACAAAATTAGAAAAACCTGCATTACTTGAGCTACTCACTTATAAAACCAAGGTTTTTTACATCAAGATTTCTGACACCCCTACCAAGACAAAATTCTACAGTAAATGGAAAGAACAAATAAAATTTATATCACAAATAACTCGAACATCCTGCATAGGTCAACTTTGACTGCTGTTAAAAGGGAAAAATGTAAGAAATCCATCTCAAAACATTTCTAGGATTACGCTACAACACATTAGTTCATTCTACAGCAGCACAATAGTAGTCTTTTCAACTATGATGAAATACATAGCATTTTTGTAGCTCCAGAAATAAAAGAAAAATGGAAAAGTCCTCCTGATCTCCAAAAGAAGCTGTCATTCAGAGATGCAGCAGACCTATCTCTGGAAAAAATGAGTAATAAAGACAGATTTCCACATTTGGTAAGTGGAGGCTGCTCAGCAGAAAGGACTGACCTTCCTGTTTCCCACAGCATTGCATGCAGCAATGTATTCTCTTTCCAATTCAAAATGCTTATCTATTGGTAATACTGCATGTAAATGATGTCAGAAGGAACTTGCTAAGTGCAAAAGCTATTATTTCAAGAATAAATCTAAGTTTAACACTCACCAAGAATCAATCTGAAAAAGTACTAGTGGTAAGTTTATAAAAGAAGGACCCAGATTTGTCTCTAGAACACTTACCATTACAGTATCATGTCCTAGACAATATTTATTGTATTATCATCACCACTGTATCTGTGTACTTTTCCTAACGTATATTAAAAACAATAATTAAATTTGCACAATTTTCTTAAAATATCTCCACAGTACGCATAGTTAATCTTTTTATAGGGATGATTTTAGATCAACAGCAATGCAGGATAAAAAGGTAATAATTATGCTCATTCTGAGCAAATCATGCCAAATAACAAGAAAAAAATTCTTCAATGTTTTAATCCACTAGTGTAAACAGTGGAAAATGTAGACAAATATTAAATTCCTGTTACTTTCAGAAGAGCATCTGTACCAACTTCTACACATACCTTTGAAAACCTCTTCCTCCAGATAATTTACCAAATGGCACTAGATCCATTTGTAAATGGGAAATAAATTCCATCAAGAATTTATTTAACATTTAATAATGTATTAGATCAATGATACAGCCATCTCTATGAACATCACATAACAAAAGAAAAGAATACTCAATATCGTTATATTCAGTAAATAAAATTCAGAAAATATTTTTGTGCTTTGTTTTCAAAAAGCTGGTTTCTTTCCAATGTACAGTTCAGACTAAATGCCAGGGAAAATTAAAGACCTCAAAGACCTTGCGAACATATGAACAGTTGCACTGCCAGGCATAATTGTTTTCTGACGCATATCTGGCTGGCATTTAGTACCTGCCCTAGTGGAAAAGGTTGCTATTAAAAAATAATCTTTGTATCTTCCTTTAAAGCAAGAAGCCTGTATGCCAGTCATTATAGCGTGGCATGGAGGAATATTAATTCACTATTTTGTGAAGCAAGTTTCATTCAGTTTCATCATTTATTATCTTTCTTCAAATGTAAAGATGTTAATTAACCAGGTCCTGCATTTGAAGAAAACCAATAACACAATGAGCAGTTGCATATTATTCCTGATCATTAATCAACCATGTTCTTATCCTGTTTACTAATAGCTGATCTAGTAAAAATGTCAGTTTACAAATCATCATCCCAACTCGTAACTTCCACTCATTTCAAAATACAGAATAAGTATGAATCTGTTTTACTGGATAAACTGGAAAAGAAGCAAGCTTATACTCAGTGCAATTTAAATTAATTTAAACAAACATAATACAACATGAATTTCTCACAAGTTTGAGAACAGTAATAATTTGCCTATAAAGGAAAAGATAGCAGTCCCTCCAAGCCTGTTGTCACCCAATATCTTTGTCCAAGTCAAGACTCAGCAATAAGCTATTTACAGCTAGTGCTTGATTGCTTGTATCACAAAGGCTTTTAAATTTTGTATCAGTCTGTACATTAATGTTTAAAGAAAAAAATTTTCACTGAGAGAAGGAAGGAAAGTTTTCATCTTACCAAAGCAAGAAGTTACAAATATTTACTAACTAGCTAAGTGGAAGATAACTTATTGTAATAAAGAAACATTTGCACATTTATAGGAGGGAAACAGCCTGTATTCCAGGGGAAGGCACATCTCTTTTCTCTAAAGTGAGAATTTGAAGGACTCTGAGAGGAAAAGACAAAATTACAAGTATCCATGTTTGCTTTTAACTTTGTCAAGTAGAATCATAGAATCATTTGAGTTGAAAGGGACCTCTAAAGACCATTCAGTCCTACTCCCCTGCAATGAATAGGGACACCAACAACTAGATCAAGTTGTTCAGAACCATATCCAGTGTGACCTTGGATGCCTCCAAGGATGGATGGGGTATCCACCACATCTCTGGGCAGCCTGTTCCAGTTGTAACCATTATTGCAGAAAACTTCCTTATATCCAATCCAAATCTCCTCTCCTTTAGTTTGAAACCTTTTCCCCTTGTCCTGTCACACCAACCCAGCTAAAGAATCTGTCTCCTTCTTTCCTATAGCCTCCCTTAAGTTACAGAGAGACCATTGTATTTAGGAGATAACAGCACTTTCATGGGCAAAGTGGCTAGGACTGAGATCTGCTGGGGGAGGAAGGTGGTAGCAGAATGAATGGAAAGCCAGTGGAGGAAGACAAAGCTGACAGTGCCTTGCCCAAACAACCCAGATTAAGAAGGTGAGGTAGACCAGGTAAGAATTGTTGAGTACAAAACAAAAGGATGAAAAATCACAACAAAATATAAGGCTTAGGAAGTGAAGAGCTAGGATAGAATGATAACTAGTAAGACTAGGACTGGAGACTGAATTTTGGACTTGAGAAGTGCAATAACCTACTTTATTATAGTATTTCTTTACCAGAGCATACTCTCCTACAAGTCCTACAACTGTTTTTAAAACAGCTAAAAACACTTTGTTCTGTATTCCCCATAACACAGAAGTGCAAATACAATTTTATAAAGGCAGAGTGTCAGCACTATCATGAGCTCTGAAGTTCCTAATTTTTACCATCACAAGACTATGACTAATGTTGGAATTAATCTGGGTAAATGCAGATGCCTACATCTGAGCAAGTCACATGTTCTTCTATAATTATCAGGGATCTCATCAATAGAGAGCTAAAAGCATTTAAGGCGCAGTTGGCCATCTTTAACATCTAGCAATGATAAATGAATTGCAACCTAAGCAGGAATTTTGTTTCAGAAGAATACAGAGGTGCCTTGACTGATCAGTGTAGAAGATACCCACTTTTGATATACAAGATTGAAGTGCCGAATTTCACTTCTCCTGCTTAAATTATAGTTACAAAGGATTGAGGTTACAGGGAATGTACAATTTCTATTGAATCTATAACAAATGCTATTCTGAACATCAGAATTGCGGTGAATTTGCTTTAATTCAGTTTTCCATAATAATCATTAATCATATATCCTCACATTTACCTATTCACTATTCCATATCTGCATTTTCGCACTGCTCCAATATTTACAAGTAGTTTTATTTTCTCCTACCCTTTATGCACTTATGGTTGACATTTATGACATTTGTGAACATTTTACATAATGAGTGCCATTTAATTCAGTTGGGCCTGCTGCCATCATTTAGCCAGACAGTACAACTAATACCTACTTCTTCAATTTGCTTTCATAAATAAATCCCACAAGACATGCTTTCAGAATCCTTTCCAACCCTGTCCAAAGGATTCCACTGGAATCCTTTCCATTCTCCTCACAGTAGTGAGGAGATGGCTCCTGCATCCAACCACATTTACACCAGGTGGTGTTTACAGCTCTCTCAAGTTATCATCTGTTATAGAAAACTTTTTTTCTTTTCCACATGAGATGTAGCTGATGTGTGTAAAACTGATCTGACTATTTGTTGCTTTTAAAATAATGGAGGGTGCCATAGCAATTACACCTACACTTACGTGCCATCTGGACAAGAGCTGTCAGTGAAAAATAAACTGCAGATGAAATGCCATTACTGTTTAAATAACTATGTTATGTTCACATTAAGGTTGAGTGTCTTACTAATCTCCAAATGTACACAAGTCCTAGAGTTTGTTAAGCAAACTGATATTTAAATGAAAAAATACCAATACTTAAATTTTCAGAGCATTATTAAAAGGTTGCCATGGTAGAACGCAGCCAAAACAAATGACATGACTCCAGAATGCGCCCAACTTGGAACTCAGTTGTTAGGTTGCTTTATTTCTTCCCTCCTATGTCTTAGTTAGAATTGTCATACCAGAAAAATTCTGATTAGCCTAATATCAGAATATATGATGTAAGAGCCCATGAGTCACACGTTTATCACCATGCTAATTTTTGCAGTGCAAACTAAGGAAAATCTTGCTGAATAATCCGTACACAAATCAATTTGAGATTTTCTGTCTAGTAAATAGATCGGTTATCATTATATTCACATATTAGTAAAAATGGAAAAACACTACACAGAACCATGTAATAAATGAATATAGTGTTTAAGAGAAAATGTAAAAGGAGTGTGTTTCCCTATTTCCAAAGAAGAAAGAATTTGACAAACATTGATTAAATATCACAGATCCTTTTCTGTAAGTTTTATTTGCAGAGCGATTTGCAGATTAATAATCTAAGGCATAAGCTGTGACAAAAAGAGCAGCAAGTCACTCAGTGGTAAATGCACAGAAAAGGAATCAGAAATCCTGATGCTGAGTCTTAATAACTACTGCAAGCCTCCTTCAGCCCTCCACGGGAGAAAATCTACTAACAAAATCATAGGCTCATAGCTGAGTTTGGAAAGGAGCTCTGAATATCACCTGACCCAATTCCTTTCTCAAAACAGGAAATTTGAATCAGTCTGCTCGGCTGCTCCTACAGGCACACTTTCAATATCAAGGATATCTCCCCAGACTTTCTGATCAGCATGTTCCAGTTGCACAACCAGGTGTTCATGCACGATACATGTACGCTTCTAAATCCTTTACCCTCACTGGACAAATGAAGAGAACACCCTGTTCCCTCACCTCCATCCCAGAGCCTTGTACACATGGTCATTACTAGCAAGGTTTCCCTTGATGGTATCACTGTGACCAAAAGAAAGAGGTATAGATTTGAGGGTGACACCATCATGACAGAGATATCCGTTATTTCAATGATACACTTAGTGCAAGATCCTGATACAAAGGGAAGTTGTGTTTCTGTGTGTATGAATTAAATTTAAAACTCACAGTTTTAGCTGCAAATATTCTGGCACCAAAAACATGGTTTCAATTTGTTAGAAATACTGACTTTAGTGTAACACCTCATTTATTTGGTTCAAGAAATAGCTGACTAGAGGCTTCTCCATTTGTCTGGTCAGGTTGGCTTGAGAACAGCATCAAGGGTTTTACTGCTAAACGACAGGCATAATAGACATATGTAACTGAGTATAAGCACTACTAAACTCATCATTATAATCACTTTAGACAAGTAATATCCAGCAATAATTGCACAATTCTCAAAATAACTCAATGGATATTACCAAATTTCCACCTGCAAGGGACACTTTTCCAAGAATGTCCAGATTACTTTTATCTGGAGTTCAAGAGCTATGGAAAAGTTACCAATACTTCATAAGTCCAAATACACAGATTCAAGGTTTGAAGTGCTGTGGGGTTTGTTTGTTTGTTTCTCTTAAAACAGTGAGGTTTTTTCTTATTTCCAATGCTACGCAGCAGAATATTGTGAGTTATCTGAAGGGCTGCTTAATTCATTATTCACTACAGAAAGAACTGTCCATGGAATTGTGGCTCACTTGAAGTAATGATTTCAAAACAGAAATCATGACTACATCAGTCAAAAGATTTAGTTCATTAAGTGTCTTCCTGGTAGGGATTGCAGGGACATTTGATATAGGTACATGGTCTAATGTAGACAGAAACATGTACCATGATTCAGAATTTGTCAATTAATGCCCATGTGGTTTCTTTCCATCCTTTGCTAGTCAGGAATTTAAAGTAAGAAAGTTCCTTAGAGAAGGATCTGAATGAATGAATGGATTCACTACTGTGATCAAAATCTATATGTTGTATTTTAATAAAAATCAGCAATGTATTTATTATCATTGGATGGCTAATAGAGCTAAATCAGATGGAAAAAAAAAGTTTAACTTTTTAGATTAGTTCTAAGATTTACTTTAACCTTTACATTGTCTCATGTGAAAAGTGGAAACTGCACTTACAGTACCAGTCTCCCAGATTAGAAGTTTCTGAACAAATGTTTTCTTATTAATATTTCATTTTCTTTAACATAAAAGGGAAATACTGAATAATATATTCCAACGGATCTTAAAGATAATATTTTTCAATTATATTTTTCAAATAATATTTTTCTTACTTTCCTGCTTGAAAGAAGTCAAATTCTCAAAGTTTCCACCCTATGTGCCTGTCTAGCACCATCCAGATCAACAGTTCTCATCATCAGCTATGTTCCTGCATCTGCAAGACAGTGATTGCTCATTCCACATATAAAAAACATCATAGCATCTAATAACACAGTAAGAGATCTCTTGGAGCTCAATTTTAGCCACATTATATAAACATGAACACAGTATTATGCAGTTTTGTGACAGAGAACTGCAGAACTTTTCTTACTTCTATTTGTTTTTTTTGAGTTCTGTCTTGCTGAAATCTCATCCCTAAAGCCTACAATCAAAAGCACTTTAATTATACAAAGTCTCAGTGGAGTCTTGGCAGCAAAGTACAAGGGAAAAGGAAGGAAAAAAAAAATCATACAAAATGGATGTTAGAGGGCACAGTCACTCAGGGGTCTCAGACTCACAAGCAGCTCAGATTTGAGAGTATCAATCAAAACCCCATTAGAAAACATGCACATGTCTGACACTGCTAGTGAGTGCTGCTGGGGAATGTCCAGCCAAACAAAATCCACCTCCCAGAGTGCCCAGGCAAACCAACACCACCTTTCATATGGCAGGGCCAAAGCATTTTCCCTTCCTTCTTTCTTCCGAAATATGCATTACAAACGGTAGAAGAAAGTACCTCCTGCAAGTAATGATAATCAAAGTATCTCAGGGTCATGGACAGTACAGGAGGAGATCACCTGTTTGGCTGTATGATGTACCAATGCTTTTAAGCTAAACAAAAGGAGAGATAGGTTGTCAAAGAACTTACTTCTTAATGGCCTCCAGAAAGGGCTGTAATCCATACACCTACCACAGTACCCTTTCTCAAGTGAAAGAGAGGAAGTAGTAGGAAAAGGACCAAGGAAGTACTATTTGCATTCCTCTCTCTCAACATGACATAGATTAACATTTAGACAGCAGTTTTTTCAGTCTTTCCAGGGCATTAAAACATTGCACTGATAGTCTCAGCTGTATTCCATACAAGAACTGTTAATTCCAAAATAATGCTGAATCAATTGGATGATTTACTTATTTATTTTTGTTTGATGTGGCTAATCCACATGAAATACTCAATACACAGTAGAAGACAGGGAGCGCAAACCTTACAGATTTCTTTTGGTCTCAGTTGATATTACATTTGCTGATCTCCATATGATCTTCTAGCAATGAGTTATTTTTCTTACAAGTTAATCTTAAAATTGAGACACATGTTTATTTACATATTTGTATTTTTACATATTCATAGGTAGTTATCCGAGCAAATTGATAGGCTACAGCACAAACTTCATGCTTCAAATCACACTGAACGTGCAACTAAAGTGAAAAGAAAATGACTCAAACTGAATTTAGGAGTATTTATATTATGCTTTCTAGATTTTTTAAAATGTACTTAAAACAAACAAACAGAAACAGAAAGAGATCCATAGATCCGCTATTTGTATTAGGCTCCTTTCTAGAAACAAGGATATTTAAAATCTTTACTCTGTCTCTGAATTATCAGGTGAACTTTTTTACTTTGGAAATCAGAGCTTCTTTCAAACTTCTTCAGTATATTTATGAGTATACTACGTTTTGTACCAGAAAGAAATAAGGCTTTTTCCTAAGAAGATCTAGAGAAATTGAACTGAGATTATAGTCTTAACTATATTTACAGTAATGAGAACTTAAGAAAAATGCAAATAATTCACATAAGTAAAATTGACAGTTTATATAACTGAAATAACATCAAAAATTTTCTAAACAAAAATAAAATTATAAATTCACTCAATACTGCACTTGCAATCTCTGGTAGAAATGGAAAAAAAATATCAAAATTAATAGGCCCTTTACTACTGCCTTAACCATAAGGCTAAACCCTTACGAAAGAGGAGGGAAAACAAGAGAAAAGTAACGTAACAAGAGAAAAGTAACGTAACAAGAGAAAAGTAACGTAACAAGAGAAAAGTAACGTAACAAGAGAAAAGTAACGTAACAAGAGAAAAGTAACGTAACAAGAGAAAAGTAACGTAACAAGAGAAAAGTAACGTAACAAGAGAAAAGTAACGTAACAAGAGAAAAGTAACGTAACAAGAGAAAAGTAACGTAACAAGAGAAAAGTAACAAGAGAAAAGTAACAAGAGAAAAGTAACAAGAGAAAAGTAACAAGAGAAAAGTAACAAGAGAAAAGTAACAAGAGAAAAGTAACAAGAGAAAAGTAACAAGAGAAAAGTAACAAGAGAAAAGTAACAAGAGAAAAGTAACAAGAGAAAAGTAACAAGAGAAAAGTAACAAGTAACAAGAGAAAATGGAGGGAAAAATTTAACTTTTTTCTGGTGAATTTGATGAGTGCCTAACATCCAACTGAGTGTCTAATATTCTGAAAACATTCTTACTCAAGTGACAGTTTCTATATTAATCTGGATGGACTTGAAAAATAAATGGGATATCGTTGTAGCATTTATTTACTCTTAAATACATTCAATTTTCTCACATGATGAAAGAGCCACATTAAAACCTTATTGCTTATCATTTTGTCTTTTGTTACACTTGGATTTTTTATTTTTACTGTACGAGTTTCTAAACTCCAAGTATTTGATGTATTTCAGCGATTATGATATGGCAGTAAGAACTATGTTTCATAGCTGGGGGCTTCAAAGTTTAATAAATATTCCTAAAGCAATTTGCATTGTTTCATGAAGTACAATTGAAGTAAAATAAAATATAATCTTATTAATAAACTGGCTGCTGAAAAACAGCAGTCACTAAGTAATAATAATTCAGAAGAAGTCAAACTCAACAGATGTTTGAGACTTGAGAACTCAGATACAAAAAACTATTTTGCTTGTCAGTGTTTTTGCTCTCACTTTCACCTTGACTTTTCTCACACCAAAATGCAGTACAAAATTTTAAATGCTGAACAGCTTTCCTACATTATTCTTAGATTTTAACAGATAATATTTATTTACCAAAGGATTTCCCACCATCTCACTCAAAAATTAACACCAAACTGACTTACTAATACATTTCTCATGTGCTTGTATAACTTCAGTGTTTTGTGGGATAGAACCTCTTGCACATTTGGGGTAGAACCATCTCCTCATTTCATGTAAAAGCTGCCTAGCAGCCTGACATCATTATTGTCTGAGACTTGCAAGCATTATAACGAAACAAACAGAAGTTTTAATACAAGTGTCATCCCAGATTGCAATGCAGTTTTTTTTAATATAAAATTAATTTTCATGCAGAGAATTAGAAGTACTGATAATAGAGTTTATAATGAAGAATAGCTGTATGTAGAAAATTTATTATGCCACTTCTGACTAAAAATTCTATCATTCTTTGTGAACACAAACTAGTACTAGTGTAGTACTAGTACTACACAATACTAGATAATATACAGGTGATGTTTTAATTAGGTTACGAACACAAATCTGTAAAGCACCTTAAAAAAAAAACTATTCACTTCTGGTACTATAGGGAGGAGAGAAGAACAGTGCAATGAAAAAATTTCACTTCCCCCAAACCTGACTAACAAGAGAAATTTGTTCTTCAGCTGGTTTAATCAGAACGTCCTATCATTTCCCCAAAGAGTTGTCTCTTGCTGCTTCAGCAGAATTTCCATTCTCCCTTCGTCCTTCAACATGATGCCATCTCACAAGAGACCACGGCCACTTCTATATTTTATCACCATCAGAATCCTTGGACAGTTTGTTTCTGGGACATTTGAAGGTTTTCCTCTCTGCTAAATTAGAAAATGATTCAGCGCTATAATTCTCAAAAGTATTTTAAGCTCAGTGAAAGCACAGACCCCAGATAAGTGGCTCCCTTTTTAGAAAGGGTTTGCCCCACCTAATAAAAAATTTACCAGGTAAGTAAGAATTTGCAGGATTAAAATCTTAACCTTTTCAAGAAACCTCTTGAATTTTAACATGTAAATAAATACCAATGAATCAGGTACTAAAATTAACACATAGCATTAAAACAAACAAAAAACAAACAAAAAAACAACACTCCCCACCAAAAAATAAAACAAAATACACACAAAAACCCAACATCCAAACCACAACAAATAGCATAACCATTACAGAAACACTGTCTCAGTGTACAAAGGCAGCAAACTGCTTCTGAGTGGAAGTGCTATACTAAGGGACAAGATGAAATAAGGTTATGTGAACAAGTGTTCTAGGATTTTTATTCAAATTTTTTTGATTTTATAAAATTCAAGTTTACTGTAAATTGATAGATATCTTTCATAAAGACTAAATTCATAACACATTTGTCCAATTATGCCTGTGAGATCTAGTATAAATTTGAAATAAACTCCACGTTACCAACTTCATCTAAGCAACATCTTGGCAATCCAGGGTTAATCTGTACATTCCAAGATATATTAAAAAAAGTTCAAAAATAACAAAATTTATCATTTATCTGCAGTGAAGTACTATCAGTATTAACAGTTTTAAATGGTGGAGGGGCAAAGATGGCTGAAGGGGATAAACACATTTTAGCAGTTGCTCATCCCTACTAGACTGTTAAAAATCCAATGCAGACAGAAGTGACCGCCACATCTGCCTGCTTGTCATCTCAGTGCCTTCTATGAAAGGGAATACAGGTGCTCACACACCAAGCAAGAGGCCACATACAATTGCCACTCCTTCCCTCCCATCCCCTGCCCAAACTAACACATCAGTGGTCCAGCAAGGGAGGCAAAGAGTGAAAGGATAAGACAGGATAAGACAGCTCAAAAGCTGTCCTTTAGAAAGTATCCTGCAGACATCTATGCTAAGGTACATGACTTAGTCACATTTCACAGGTCAGTTCACAGAATTCTGCTCTATGAGAGTTTTCTTTCCTTCTATTTTTCCTTCCTGTTTCCCCATCTAAGCAAGAATGCTACTGAAGCATCAGTGTGTGTGCACATTTGAGAATCACAGCATGAATCTGCTTTGTGTTTCTGTACCTTAAGTCAAAAAGGAGACAACGCTCACAACTGTACTGGAATTTGGGAAGGAGATTAGAAATACATATCAATGTGTTTAACAAGGTTTGCCTCCTACCAGTGGTCTTCAGTGAACAGAAGAACATTTACACAACTCAGACAAAAATGCAAACTCTTCCTTGGTGCAGACCAGCTTTCCCTAGTGAATTTCTGATGGCAGGTTTAAGGCTGACTTCCTTTCTTCATAACATTCAACCGTGCATACATCTTGAATGGTTTGCATTCTTAGCTATGCCATTCCTGGACACTTTATTTTATGCAGTCACCTTGGTTTTAAATTTACAAATCTATTGCAACTGCAGGCAGACTCTGAAGCAGGAGGCATTAAAATTCAGAAACTCATAAGGAATACTAAAGATAACAGGACTTTCATTTTCTGGGACCCAGTGGTTTTAGCAATAAAGCTTCTACATATTTTCAAAGGAATACATACCAAAAATTTATACCGTATGGTAACTGCCAAATTCAGGACAGTATCTCAGACTTTTCTCTGCAAACTCAGGTTTGCTAAAAGTATGGATAGCTTCTTAGCAAGGCCATGAAGCAGATGAGGTGTCACACCCTTTGTACTAAGTAGGAATCATATCAGGTAGTCAAGAATGTACTTGAATATCGATGTCCTCGGTGAGTATCTATCCCAACTGGACTTCTTTTCACAGGCATAAACATTTCCACAAGCCAGCCAGCCACAGCAATTCCAATAAACTTTTCTGGATGGAAATGTGGTTTCAAATGAAAGAAAAAGAAAGACTTTCAAAATAAACACAATTCTGTAAAGATTTCATTGAAATAATTTGAGAGAAAAACATGGAAAGTTTCAACTTCTTTTGGAACTTTTGTTTAATTCTGTGCAAACAGCAATAAGGAAAAGAAACTTGGGTCAGCTACAGATCACAGACTTTTTCCTTCAACATGGAGGCATACTGTAAAATGCCAAAGCTCTTTTACTATGTTCACTTAAAATAAATCCTAGGAGCTTACAAGAGAAGGGATGACTTCAATTTTGGCTGGCTCCTAGAGAACCATCTCAGAGGCAACAAAGCAAACAAAGCTAGACCTGTTTAAAGAACAGTAGTCCCACAGAATAAGTTCAACTTCTTTTCTTCATTCTGAATATTTCAGAAATATTTTTCACCTTATAAGTCAAATGTTTTCCCGTTTCAGCTCTTCCACTACAGAACCAAACCACTGGCTTTAAAAAAAAAAAAAAAAAATTTTACAGATACAGTCATGAAAAGAAATGCCAAGGTTTTCCCAAGTACTGGATTTTGATAAAAAATGGCAAGGAAAAATAATCCAGCAATTATACCTCTTTTATTTGCTGCCCTGACAATACACATTTCTCACATTACTAACATTTTAAAATACAACAGGTTCTTCAGGCTGCAGATGTTCCTGTCTAAAATGCAAAAGGTCTGTAAAATCTGTTTACCAATAATGAGGAAAAAATGGACCATTAATTAAAAATACAGCTGCAGTAATAAAGGAGTGCTGTGCAAAGCCCCTGCTACCCTTGATTTGCATGACCCAGTCACAGTTCACCTCTTCTTGCAATTCCATTTCCTGGCCCTGCTGCCCAGGGAGCTCATCAGGACTTGGAGGCAGCGGGTGGACTTACTCAGATGCTGGAGAGGAGAGATGAGCAACATATTCTCTTCCTCCTCATGTATTGCTGACTATTGACTCATACAACTGACTTGGTTGCTGTGCTGCTTCCACTATCAAGTATAATTGTTTCTTAATACAGATTCTTTTAAAACATAGGTTTAAAAACCACCAGTGTAGGCCCATAATTACGGTACCTTTTCTTCTTGAATCTCTTCTAATTCAGAGTGTAAACCTATTACTTCATATTGCTAACACTAAAATGCTATACCCTGAATTTGTGCAAGTTGAATTCATTCTAACTCACTTCAACTCTGTAAATTCCTTTAAACAAAAAGTACACTGGTAAAACTTGCTTCAGTATAACAGTTTCCTAACAGTTCCTGATAGTTCTTCAATAAAGAACATTGCAGCATTTAGATCTTCAGTCTTTGCAGCAATCCAATAGGAGGTAATGGTAGGCATACCAATTAAAGCATTTTATACCAATATTAATATTTACTATCATTTCTCTAGAATCTCACATGTGAAAATACAGTGCAGGAATAAAAAAAAACAAACAAACATATCATAGAAAGGTATCAGACCTAGACATCAGATTTTCTTCTTTTTGTCTTTCCCCTGCAGGCTATAGAGTCATTTGGACACTATATGAGTAAAATAATGCTTTTCCTGATAAATTCTATCGGATTAATGCTTAGCTCGCTGTGTAATTGGTATATATTATTCTGGATTATTCATAGGAACTGAGGATTTATGATCATTAAAACTGTCAGAATTTTTACTTCTTATTCTGTTTTCCTTAGCTCAAGATATTCCAGTGTCCAATAGAACTCTGAATAATAACATAACTATATGGCTTCTGCAGCTCCATCATGATCTAGAAAAGAAGCCCTTGAGATGACAGTTTAACACAGTAATGTACATTTAACCACAGAAGATTCCTATATTTCCCTGTGTTCAACTGGAAATTCAACATTAACAAGCCATCATGCCAAATTACAAGTTAAACACCTGGACAATATGATTACAAAAACAGATTGATGGAAAAGTTTCCAGTGCTTGTAAACCTCACAAAATTGTTATATAGTTACTTTATCTATTATTTAGAAGCATTATAAATATTATATAACCTTGTCAAAAATTTAGGCCCCTGATGGGACCTGTGGTACAGCTATACTAACAAATGCCAATCAGCAAATGTAATCTACCTCAGTAAAACAAAGTGCATTTCTCTGTTATTTGCAGTAGTGCAATTAGACTTTCTCCTGTATATTAGGCTATTTTGTTTTCTCTCTGACACGTAACCTGCAGCAACTTTAACTTTAAACCAACGTTCATTAAATTCTGCTGACATAACTTATTTGAGAAAGAGAAAAAAAAAACTTTTACACTCAAAAGATCAAGCATGCAGCTGCTGTTCGGATTACTGGAAAGTGACAAGAGCCTCTATCAGCATTCACCACAAGTTAAAAAGCAAGAGCTGCAGGATATCCAGGGCAGCCTCCTGTCCACATACAAGGCACCCAATGCCTTACAGCACACACTCGGCCGCAGTTAGCTGTGCTGAGACAACATGGACAACCAGGAGTGCAGCCTCTCCCACCTTCACACAATACTTAGCACAAAAAAAGCATCTGTGAAAAAAGGTCTTCAGTCTTCCTTTGCCACATTACATCCATCCCTTAAAAGTACAGACTTATCAATGACTCTTATGTGAAATTCTGTGGGAATATTCTTCCTTCCACACTATTGCTCAGTTAATGCCCTCTCTTCTACCTAACCAGAAAAAGAAAAAAAAAGTTAAGGCTAAGAGAGTTTTTACTCCTGTAGTGAGGAGCACTTAACTTTTTCTTCTGATCCTACATGCTGATGATTTGGAGAAGTGATATTACCTAGTACCACCAGTGCCACCTGCTCAAGAGCAGCTCTTCCGATGCAGCTAACAATATGAAGGCTGGCTAATCCCCTACCGATCTGCTTGCCAGTGCAGATGGAATACAATTTCAAAGCAAACCTTCTGGAAAATGTCTATGAAAAAAGACCGTCAACATTATTGTGACACTGCATTTCTTATACCTCAGATCCAACAGCTTTTACACACAACTAAATAGGAAGAAAAATGATGAGAAAACAACACAGTAGACTTCCCTCCTTCCTTTTTGAATAGAGGCTTATATCATAGAATGTGGGGTAAAATAGTACTGTGAAATGCATTACAAGTGAAAAAGGAGTTATTTTCTGTATCCGTGAACTATGCACTCAAAACATTTCTACTACAAGTAGGCAGCAATTTTACTTGCTTCCGAAGTGTTATTCTGTAAACAATCCCTTTAAACGTGCAGAGCTCGTTGAAGTTGACTGCACTTATCTAAACCTCTTCACATAAATTATAAGAATAACCTTGAGAACCAGTAAGCTCCTAATGGAAAAAATAAAAATAAAAATCAGAAGATTCCTGTTGATTGGAGGAAAAAAAGGAAATAAGAAATGATGCTACGTAACACTGAAATTTTGTCTTTTTTTTTCCCCCCATAGTTCTACCTGGAGAAATGTTATCTACTTAATCAGATGAGACTGGTGTAGATGAAAAAAAGATGCCAGAATACAAGCTCTCCATTTTGTCTTGGGGATATTTCTTAATTTCTAACCCTGACAACGGTGAGGATGATATTACTTATAAGAGCTGCTCATCCTATTTCTATAAAACCTGCACTTTGCAGTTATATTTCAGTTGATTTACTGCTAGTAATAACAACTGATCATACTCAGAAACTTGGCACGAAAAAGGCATTTACTTCTTTAATTAACAATGAGCACAGCACAGTAGATGTAAACAGAAAGACAAGACATACCTGAGGGACAAGATGCCAACCAGAGAGACCTAGAAAGTCTCAAGCTGTGGCCCAAGAGAATCTTATGAGGTTCAACAAAGTGAAATTCAAGGTCTTACACTTGGATTGTGGCAACTCTGCCTGTCAACATGAGCTGGGGGAGGAAAGAATACAGCACAGCCCTGCCTAAAAGGGCTTGGGAATATCAGTAGATGGGAAGCAGGACGCTAGTCAGCAATGTGTCCTCACAGCCCAGAAAGCCAACCGTATCCTTGGCTGCATCAATAGAAGCATGACCAGCAGGTCGAGGGAGGTGATCCTGCCCCTCTATTCTGTGCTGGTAAGACCTCACCTGGAGTGCTGCTTCCAAATGTTGAGTCCCAGTACAGGAGAGACATGGACCTGTTGGAGCACATCCAGAAGAGGGCAAGAGAAATGATTCAAGGGATGGAACTCCTCCCCTGCAAGGACAGACTGAGAGAGCTGGGGATTTTCAGCCTGGGGAAGAGAAGGCTTCAGGGAGACCTGAGAGCTACCCTTCAATATCTGTAAGGGGGCTATAGGAAAGAAGGGGACAGACTGTTCCAAAGCTTGTGTTGTGATAGGATGATGGTTTCAAACTAGAAGAGGGGAAATTTATATTGGATACGAGGAAGAAGTTTTGTACTTCTGTCTGTACTTTCGTGAGGCACTGGAACAAGTTGCTTAGAGAGGTGGTAGATGCCCCATCCTTTGGAGACATCCAAAGTGAGGATGACAGGGCTATGAGCAGCCTGACCTAGCTGTAGGTGCCCTTATTCATTTTAGGGCAGTTGGACTAGATGGCTTTTAGATGTACTTTCCAATTCAAATGATTCTATGATTCTAAACATCTGCAAGAAGCGAAATCTTGTTCAAAAAAATAGACCAGATTACATGCCAGCTGAAAGCCAGGATCTCAGAGTGCTAACTTCCTTACTTACATAGAATGTAGCAAGGACTACCTCTCTTATTCCACCTGCACTTTCATATTTCACCTTGTCTAAGTTACATTCCCTTCACTCTGCATCTCCAGTCATATTTTCACAGGTCCAAAAACAAATTATTTCTGTCCTGTAAAGTAGACTATTTTCATTGCAGCCACAGAAGCAATTTTATTTTTTTAAAATATCACTTGAGTTGATAACACTTTAGCCACGTTTAAGTATTCCTCTTTATTGTATTCTCTCAATGCTGATGATGGTTTTCTGTGCCATCTCTAAGGGCACATTTCCATTGCAAATATCTGTGTAGCATGCAGTTGCAACAGATCCCATCCAGCTTTAGATTAACCAGGATTTGTAACTAAAACATTTGACCTACAGTATCCTTGATTTCTTCACTGAAGAAGTAGAAACTCTTACAGATAACCTGCCTTCATACTATAACTGTTCCACTAGTTTGTCACACTAGGACATCACATATTCAATTTCCCCATGGTCCCACAATATTACCTTCCGCAAGAGCCATCTAAGACAAGTAAAAGTGCTATTTCTGGAAAAATTTCTATGTATTCTTAATGATTTATCAAGAAATCCAAGGTAGACAGTTGACAACGCAAAATGTGCAAAAAGCTTGTTTATTTTATTTTTAAATGTGAATAAGTAGTAAGGGAACTACATCGTTGTATTCATCCCTGTCAAAAATAAGTAAATGTCACCTAATACAGATGAGAAAGTATTTTCTTCTCTGTAAAGTGTTGGCTTACTGTTTACTTCAGAGAGAAAAAAAAAAAAAAAAAAAAAAATCAGTCTGCATAGAGCAGAAGTGGCATATTCCCAGAACTTAGGTTCCAGTCTTTGGCAGGATAGTTGTTGAGGAACCTCACTATCTGCAACACTGATGATAAAGTTCTCACATATTCAACAAGCCATGGGACAGATGCAGAAATAATTTCCCAACTGTTGCGTTTTATTTAATGTGTCTGTCTTTCTGACATTCCTTGATATATTAAAAAAAAAAACAAAAAACAAGGAACACCTTTTTTTTTTTAGTAAATAAAACTGTGTACATAAACATGTGTTGTACAAGAACTACTGACTGTAATATTGTGTTTTTTTCCCCTCTTTTGTCTTATAAAAAGCTGCAAAGAGAGAAATAAATTCTTTCTTCTAAGAGCTTTAGTGCTTTTTTTGTGTTGATGTTGTTGTTGCCTGCATACAACAGATGCTCTTTCCACAAATTAGTTTTTAATTTCTTTCATAACTCAGTCAGAACAACCCTTCAATTTATAGACAGGGAAAAGATTTACTGCTGCACATAATTCTTGTAATTATGTAACAAAACTGCACTTTGCTAGATGAAAACCTTGTCTATCAATCATTCTGTTTAGAGTATGGGCAACATAATCTTCTGTTACACCAGCTGTGTGCAGATCAGCCACATACACCAAAGATTTTTTAGATTTCCATAGTATGAAGCATAAAAAATTACTGTGGTAGCTAATAGACGGGCAGACTGCAAGTAGGCCAGATAGAGAGTGTTGAACTGCAGTAAGCAGTTAGGAATGTCACACATAGCGACTCCTCCTCCAATACCAATTTGCAAGATGAACAGCATTTACATGTTTTTGAGTCATCAAAATAGTCCTGGCAACAATAAAGTGTACATAGTTTCCCCACTTATAAAAATCCAGAACTCTGCTAGTCCAATAACACAACATAAAAAAAAAGTCTGCTTGAATGGCTCAAGTGAGTGGCTTGGAAGCTAGTGGAGCCTAAGCTTTGAAGTAGCATGAAAACTGCAGATGTTTCACCATCAAATAAAAGCTAGCAGATAGTACAAAGGCAATATTGCCAGTTACATTAGTGAAAGCATTATTCGTGCAGCTGTAAAAAACATTTTAAATAACTGATTTTAAATAAGAATATGATTTAGGTAAGTCAAAATATTGTTTCACTTTCACATAAAGAAGTTACTTGCATAAAGGGATTATACTGTCTACAATTAAACTTGAAGTTACTGTCACATTAACAAGAACAAAACTGAGAATATAGTAATGTTTCTCTGCAAAGTCACGTATGTATGCCTGAAGGCAAGTTAACCTCCAGGGATTACCACATGTTCTTTAAAGAAACTGATTAGTAAGCTGTGCTTTCCAATGAAATCAGTTTACTGCGTGCCTTCAATAATTGACCTGGAATCATTACATTGTCTCAGGATACACTGTGTACCATCCATACAAAAATACTGCAAGGATAAACATTTTAGAAATCACAGTATCACAGCAGTTGGAAGGGACCTCAAGACATCAGTGAGTCCAACCCCTTTGCCAAAGCAGGTACCCTACAGTAGGTCTCACAAGTAGGCATCCAGATGACTCTTGAGTACCTCCATAGAAGAGTTGACAACCTCTCTGGGCAGCCTGTGCCAGTGCTCCATCACCCTCACTGTAAAGTTCTTCTGCATGTCAGTACAGAACTTCCTATGCTCAAGTTTCAGACAACTGCTCCTTGTCCTGTCTCTACACACCACTAAGAAGAACCTAGCCTCATTCATTTGCCTCCCACTTCCCTTTAGATATTTATGAACATCTATCAGATCTCCTCTGTCTTCTTTTACCCAGGCTGTACAGACTCAGACTATTTCTTCATATGAGAGATGCTCCAGGCCCCTCATCACCTCTGTAGACCTCTGCTGGACTCCTTCTAGGAGATTCCTGTCTTTTTTGAACTGGGGAGCCCAGAACTGAACACAATAGTCTAAATATGGCCTCTTCAGGGCAGAGTAGAGGGGGAGGATCACCTCCCTTAACCTGCTGGCCATGTTCTTTATAATGCACACCCAGATACCATTGTCTTTCTTGGCCACAAGGGCACCCTGCTGGCTCATGGTCAACCTGTCACCCACCAAAGCAACCAGGTCCTTCTCCACAGAGCTCCTCTGCAGGAGGACATCCCTTAAACTGTACTGATGTATGTGGTTACACCTCCCTAGGTGCAAGACTCTACACTTGCTCTTCTTAAACTTCATCAGGTTACTCCCTGCCTAGCTACCCAGTCTGACCAGGTCTTGTTGAATGGAACATCACAGCCTTCTGGTGTGTTAGTCACTCCTCCCAGCCTCGTATCATCAGAAAACTTGCTGAGGGTGAGCTCTACCCCTTCATCCACGTTGTTGATGAAGATGTTGTACAAGACTGGACCCAGCACCAACCCCTCAGGAGCACCACTAGTTACTGGCCTCCAACCAGATTCTGCACCACTGATAACAATCCTCTGAGCTTTGCCAGTCAGCTAATTGTCAGTGCACCTCACCATCCACTCATCAATCCCACACTTTCTTGGTTTCATAACAATGATATTGTGGGATATTTAGTTATTACTTTTTTAAACCATCATTCTCCACATTCTTTCTTTCCCTTCAACTGATGATGAAGGAGGAGTTCCTTCCCACCCATTCAGTGTTTGTGAAACAAACGGAGTGGGTGTCCAGCCCTGGTTCCTAGTACAAAGTAGAGATGGAGCTACTGGGGAGAATTCAGAGCAGGGTCACAAAGATGAAGAGCACCTGTCACAGTAGAAGAAGCTGAGAGAGTCCAGCCTGGAATAGAGGTTGAGGGGTATGACAGTGCACTCCTAGCCCCCCACCTAACCTGGTTGTTATATCCAAGGCCTTGTGCATACAATGAAGTGCAAGAGATCTTGTCCTTGGAACAAATAGCAATCAGTGTTTCACCGCAGGTACACAGACATCTTATAACAGACAACTGGCTCAACAGAATCAATTCTAAATTGTATAATTGTGAGTCATCTTACCCCATAAATAGCAAGCAGCCTAAAAATCCCTTTGAGAGTTGTTCTTGCAAGTAGCTGGCTCATAATGTTCCATTATCTGCTCTAGTAGATTTCACAATGCTTAAACCATTAATTAGAGCAGCCCTGGCTATCCTTACACCCCTAGCTGCAAAACAGGATGCGATCAAAAAAGACATAGAACATAATTCAATACATGATAAAGATGCACAGAATACCCTTAAACAACTCCCTGCATGAGAAGAATTAAAGCATGGCATTTGCTAATTACAGTTGTGAAGTGGGCCTGGGTGATGCATTAACAGACAAAAAAAAAAAAAAAAAAAAAAAGAGTTTTATACCATGGGGCAGAGATTGTAAGTGAGACCCATGAAACAGGGAACAGAGGCTCAATCAAAAGGAAATTTATTTTAAAAATGTGCAAACAGGATCTCAAGAATTGAGAACTACTTTACGGAAAAGGGCATAAGCTCTAGGCATTCCCAGAGCTGCAGTGCATGCTCAGCCTACTAGCATTACCTTGAATCTGATTGAAGCATTCCAGAAAGGAGATAGTAGTGAGAGAAAGAAATGTATATCATCTCCTTCAACACTGGTTCAGAGAAAAGGAGATAATTTCTTCATCTCTCTTAAAGAAGAACATGAAGAAAACAAACAAACACAAGTAACGGTTGGCAGATAATTGGGTCTGCCTGTCAGACAAGTGGAGGTTTATCAATGGATAAGCTATGATGGTCCATATATTCTGATTCCAGTCAGTCCTCAAAGGCAATTGATGAAATTTCTAATAGATACAGGAGCTCACTTCTCAGTATCTTGCTGATAGTACTGAAAAGATGAGTGTGGCCTGGACAGCAAAGAGTTAAGATTAACCAGTGTGAATAGAGCGAGTTCTGTTTGACAAACCAACTTGTGGCTCCCCAGTGAGAAGCGTCTGTCATCTACTCACTTTGCAATTACAGAGCATCATGAAAATATTTTAGGATTTGGTGCCTGCTGAATGGCAGCATGTAGTCTTTTGGCTCAAATATCAATCCCAGACGCCACAGAAATAGGGAGGTCACAGTGTGTGTACTTCATTCAACACCTGCACTCTCTGAATTCAAAGATCCCCAGTGTACCGCAGTACCCCATTTCTACCGCAGCACGACATGGGATTCCTGAATTCACAGCAGATTTGGAGGAAAAAAAAAAAAAAAACAAATTATATTCAAAACCCACTCCCCGTATAACTCACCTCTCTGGCAAGCTCAGAAACCAGACAGGAGGTGGTGATTAACAATCGATTATCAGCACCTGAATGCCAATACATCATTGCTGGCAGTTGCTGTCCCAAACATTGGCGACTTAAAAGCTTCTTTGTAAGCAGACGCACACCCATAGATGGCAGCCTTTGATGTAAAAGATACACTATTTATGGTTCCCAAGAAGAGGGTATAGAAAAGTTTTCTTTCACTTGGGAAGGGATACAATGTTTACCTTTAACAGACTCCAAACAGGGATATAAACATACTTCCACAATAGCTCACACTGCACTTCCTGAACTTCTAGAGACAATTTCACTTTCTCGGGATGTGAAACCATATCAATATATGGTATTTGCATCAGAGCGACTTCCTCTGAGAAGGTCAGGCAAGTGGCAGCAGCACTACAGCAACCACTAAATGAAGAAGAAATTAAGATTCCATCAGGAAACTGTCAGGGACTAAGTAGAGAAGTAAAATTTGGGGGTATTTTGTGGGTATCAGACAGTGCAGTTATCCCTCTGGACCTTCTAAGGATAACTGAAGAGCTACAAATTCCTAAATCAAGGAAGGAGTTACAACAGTTAATGAGAACCTTGAGATAGTAAAGAAAGAATGTACCTGGGTTTCCTACCATTTCTCATCCATTGTACTCATTCCCATGGAAAGGCAAGCTGTCGAAGTGGAAATCAGAGCACAGAGAGACAGTCAAAACTCTAACTGAAGAGTTAAAAACTAGGGCTAATATATCCCCTTTGACCCCACTATAGTTGAATGGGTTTTTGCTGAAAGTTCTAGTTGCTGTAACCTATTTCAAATTGGCCTTGATGGACCAAGAAGGACTTTACTGCTTAGTTCACCCACACTTAAAGAAATAGACCAAAGATATTCTGAATGAGGAAAAGGGATGTTTATCTCTAGCCTGAACAGTTAATCAAGTTGAGAAAATACATCAGGACAGCCTGTACAAAGCAGATGGCCATATAACTTACTGGAAGTCCTCTAGGGGACAGCTTCCCCAAAAGGAATTTTGCAAAAACACACCTAGGAACAGTATGTGTACCTAACAGGAGTTGCAGAAAATATTAAATTGGTGGAAAGACATACTAAAGTTTCCAAATCGGAGATGCCTATAAACAGAGATCCTTTAGAATTACAACTACCGTTTAAGCCTTACCAATTCTGAATACACCGTTCCCTTTTGTAGGTACATCAACAGAAAACATTTTGTTTACACCTCATTCAAAAGAGTGAGTGGTAAATGGCAATATAAAGCTGTTGCGTTGGATTTTACCACTAACAAACAAGTTATAAAAGAAGGTGAAAACAATGCATAAATAAAAGAAATAAGAACAGTTGTCCCAGCAACACAAAATGGAGCAAGTGTCATATATGTAGATTCTTACGCTGTGCGGGCTTGTACCACACAGTGGTTCTGCTAATGAGAAATCCTGAATTGGGAAGAAAATAGATCCCCGTTTGGAGAAAAAAAGATTGACAATTACTACTAGACACAGTCATGAAAATACCTTTTTAAGATGGGATGGGTAAAAGCCCATCTTAAAGATAATCATCCTGCCACAAGATTGAATGAAAGGAAGGATGAATTAACCAAAATCAGAAAAATCACCTTATGTCCTGAGTGGTATCAGTTTGAAGAATGGTTACATCAGCCTTCAGGTCACACAGGCAAGGAAGCACTTTACTGCACAGAGCAAAGACTTGATCCTCTCATTCACAAAACTGAAATCTACTTAGAAAACAAATGGAGCTGGGATAGTACTAATCAGCTCCCCCAACTCCTGGAAATTGCAGGACAAGAAACAAAGGTAGGAAGTCAAATGGTCAGTGAGTCCACCCATGAGAAAACAAATCAAATCTATGTGATTGAGGTCAAATCAAAAATAAACAGAAAGAAAAATTGTGCCACTGAAAGATTGGACTTTTTAATATCATTTTGTTTTAGTACAGATTGTTTTTGTAGTCTGGATTCACCATGATGTAGGTCTGTCATTTAAATTCAAAATAGCATAGACACAGAATAACAACTGCTTTGCCCATATTGACTTTTCTCAGTAACCCCACTGATGTCAAGAGTAAAAAAACACTCTCTCAAAAATTGGACAAGTGACTTACATATATTACAACATTCAATGCAGTCTTTCCTATCAGGACTGGGAGCTAATCAATGGCTCTTATCCAGTATACTACCAAAGTAGGAAAAAATTACTACAAAGGATAACCAATTGATTGTAGATACACTTGCTATAGCTCAAGACAGTTCTTCTTTTAGACATATCTAGACTCAAATATGGATTTAATCTACAGTAGCAGCAATTACAAGAGAAGGCAAAGGAGACACCTTAACCACTGAGATTCAAAAGTTAACTTGGAATAATGCAAATAAATTGGAAATAGAATTCCAATCCTGGTGGCAATTGGTTAATTTTACTTATAACACTTCTGATAATAAAGCTACAGCTTTTGTCTTAACAATACACAATGCTTCACTATATGCCATATCCTCAATTGTTGCACTGGAACTGATACGAGTGGATCACTCTATCCATTAGAACACAGTATGGGACCAACAAAATTGGGGGAAAAAAAAAAAGCAAATTGTTGGAAGTGAAAAGTAGCTGTGAAAACTACAGATTTAAGGTATAAATCCCCCCCAGCAAAGCCTTGGTGGGGGGAAGAGCAGGGTAAGGGTAAGATAAAACAAACTGAAATGGAAGATCAGGTGCCTGGCTGATCTAAGAGAGCTGAGCCAGTTTGTAATAATAAAAGGTTGGTGTATAACCAAGATGTTATAATCACAATACAATTGTGTATAATCAGTAGATATCAAGATGTTATAATTGCAATATAATCAAAAGAGTAAGGCAAAGCAAACAAGGATCACAAAAGAGAATAAGTAGAAGAGCTTACCCTTGGGTTGAGCTCACTAGAAGATACCAAAAGAGGAGGATCTCCAGAAGAGATCCTTCCCCTCTGGTAGCCAGCTCTTAAATAGGTCCAGGAGGGGTGCAGCCAGGCTCCACCCCTTCCGGCAGCACAGGTGAATTACCTTCACCTGTGCTCCTCTGGCTGACTCATGGCTCACCTCAGGTGATCAATCAGAGGTTCAGGCCGTGACTCAGCAGTTCCCATACAGTTGGAATGTGAAAAAGGTTTGGGTAAGGCACAGGCCAAGGGAGGTAGAGAAGGAAATGGACAGGAGGGTGAAAAGGTAAAAGAAAAAAGGAGATGCCCTGGACCTGGGGTCGAGAAACTAGATCTTCAATGTGCAAAGCATTTGAAATATAGATGCTAGAATAGGGAATGCTCAGAGCAGGTACTGGGAGGGCAGGACTCCCAGGGTCCTGAGTCTGCTCTCACCTGGGAGTTTAACTTGATAACTCTGAGTGAGAATTGATGGGGAGTGGGGAATGAATATGTAGAATTTCTTATAGATAAACATGAATTGTATTCAGTTATAAAGACATGCAAGGGACAAGCAACCAAACATAATCAGTAGTTGGAGCCAAGCAAAAGCTAAAGTGCAGCCATTCTTCCAACCATTACAGTTTTAATTTTGGAAAAGAATGCATATACATCAATTTCTATATATGCCTGATTGCCCGATGCCATTAATGGAGAGAGATATCTTAAACAAACTGCAGACCCTAGTCAAATTTGGTGAAATAGAAATCTAAGAGCATATTATAGAAAATAAAACTGTGGAGGCTCAAATTCTTATGTTACAGAAGCTGTTCCCTTGTGACCAGACAGCTGCAAGGGAAGTAAAATATGCCATGACATTGTGGATCAAGGTATCATAGAGACACCTGGACGATCAAAGCAATTAATGGTAACTATCCAGCAGAAGCTAACAGTAAAATCAGTCAGACAAAAAAAATACACATTTTCTTTGAAAGAAAACTCCGTAATGCAGAAGTTCTTGAAGCTGGAAAGCCCCTGTTTAAAATTTGTAGATGCTACAAGCTTGCTTGTACAGAAAGCCAGGAAATTGACTTTGGGAAATAAAATATCTGTGTATGTCCCTCATATGGTTACTGCAGGAAAGTTTTTGGTTACCTCCAAGTAGGATCGTGAAGTATCAAGCTGTCCTAGTGAAAGAAAAGGATGTGGAATTAAAAGTAACTAACATACTGAATCTGGCTCTGTTTTTAAATGTCTCAACAGCAGAAAGAGAAATTGAAAGCAACTGTCTTCAAACAATTGAACAAGTATATTCTAGTGGAGTTGATTTGAAAGGCTTTCCCCTCTGATATCTAGATGTGGAAATGCATATGAATGGTAGCAGTTTTACGCAAGATGGTGTTAAGAAGGCCAGGTATGCTGTAGCAACCAGAGATAAAATAATAGAGGGTGGAACTCTGGCACCTGCCACCTTAGCACAGAAAGCAGAACTTACAGCCTTATTAAGAGCTTTGGGTTTAGCAAAAAGGAAAATAGTTAGTATTGGACAGAGTCAAAATTTGCATTTGACATTGTGCATGCCCATGGTGCTATCTGGAAAGAACAGTGGCTATCAACCTAACAGAGAAAATCTGTAAAACATGCCCCCATCTCTCAGCCTAGTTGTTATGTCCAAGGCCTAGTGCATACAGTGAGATACAAAAGACCTCATCCTTCAGACTAACAACAATCAAGGTTTCATCACTGCTGATCAGATACCTGGTTCAACAGAATCAATTCTAAGTTCTCATAAATAGTGCATAATGAATGAATATTAAGATGTTATAATTATGAAATAAACGAGAGTTTCACAAAGCAGACTATGATAACAAAAAGAGAATAAATAGAAGACTTACCCCTATCCTGGGCTCACTCACAAAACACCAGCAGAAGCAATCTCCAGAAGAGAGATCCCTCCCCACTGGTAGCCAGATCTTAAATAAGTCTAGGAGCCTTCACCTGTGCTCCTCTGGCTGACTCATTGCTCACCTCAGGTGATCAATCAGAGGTTCAGGCTGTGACTCAGCAGTTCCCATACACTAGCAAGTAACCTAAGAACCCCTTTGAGAGTTCTTGTAAGCATCTAGACGCACACCAGAATCTTCTCTTGAATAGGGGTACCTCTTAATGTTAGTTAACATATGTGTAGAGATTCACCCAGGACATGGTGATGCCTTGCCAACAGATCCTTGGTAAGTAAGTGGTAGATTGGTTTTTTTTAGGCTATAACAAATTTGCTAAGATTTTACTTTAGATTCATTATGCTCCCCCTCCTCTCTGTGTAGTGAACAGTCAAGGCTATGTAGCCATTTTGGATCTTGTTAAGTCATTGTAATCATCGTTCAAATTACAATCTTATGTCTATTTATATAAATAATTATGTCTGCCTTCCTCTTCCACAAGTGAAATGGGCAGTGCTTTAGTCTCCTTCCATGATAGGGGGATCTTATCAGTGCATTTGAATACTTAGGGAGAAAGTCCAAGACCACCTTATGAAGTTGAATGGGTAGAAGTCTGTGGGGTAGAGGACATGCATTCCAGCATCCTGAAGGAACTGGCTGATGCAATTGCCAAACTGCTCTCCATTACATCTGAAAAGCTGCAGCTGTCAGAGTAGAAGACAGCAGGGAGACCTCACTGAAATTTTCCAGTACTTGATGGCAGCTAATAAGCAGGAAGGAGACTGACTTTTTACATGATCTGGTAGTGATAAGAGAAAATTTCCTTAAACTGAAACTGGGGAGATTTAGATTACATGTTAGGTGGAAATTCTTTACTAAGAGGGTGGTGAGACACAACTACATGCTGCCCAGAGAGGCTTTGGATGCCCCATACCTGGAGGCATCAAAAGCCAGGCTGCATGGGGCTCTGGGTAGTGTGATCCAGTAGGTAGGTGGTAACTCCATCCAAGGCCCAGGGCTGAAACTAGATGATCTTTCAGATCCCTTCCAACCAACGATATTCCATGACTCTATGAAAGTATGAAAAGGGTCTCCTCAGTGTTATTCAATGACTGGACAAGAGGATGTAGATAAATTAAAAACAAGAACAAACAAAATCATAAAACAAGCAAGTACTCCCCAAACAGAAGAAAACACATTTTTACTGTGAGGGTAGCCAAACACTGGAGAAGATTGCCCAGAGAGGCTATTGAGTGTCTATCCTTGGAGATGGACTCTGCTTGAACAGTGGAGCTGAACTAGACTATTTTGTGATTCTCCTTCCCCTTGTGAAACAAGAAACAAGGAAAAATGATTATTCACTTCCTTGTGTTATATGAGAAGTACAGAAATGTATTTTAACACGTTGACTGAAGATTGCAACTGCTGCAGTCATATTTTTCTGTACTGAGCTATGAACACTGCAGATGTTTTGGTCACTTCTACTCTTCCAAGAATTTCATTTAAAAATCCCCATGCTGTACTTCATTCATTATCAGAAGATGATACTCAATTAGTCCGCCTTCAGAAGTCTTACTGAATGGTTATTTTTTGGCAATTTTATATTTGCCCAAATGTGTTACTTAAATAAGAAAACTTGCATGTCTGCTTAATAATCAAAAATAAGCATCTTCCCAGGCACACAAAGGTAGCTTGAAATATTCCTATTAGCGATCACTGTGTTTTACTTGCCAGGTTGCACAAGCACATGAATGTGGTAATACATGCAGGTTTCAATGTGATCGAGTTTGTGTTGTGGGCACAAGAGATGGAGTTATCCCTGCACTGTTCCCTCCACAGCATTCCATTTTAACCTGTGCAGCCCATGCCTGAGCAACAGGCATGAAAAATGCAATTCATGAAAAATACAGTTAAAAATCACATAATGCTAACGGAATCAGAGTAGTGTCATAGAGGTTGGAAGGGACCTATGGAGATTACTTGATCCAACCCCCAGTACTGTTAAAAGATCTTGTGGGACTGTATTACGAGCTGTCCAGTCACACATGTAGCCTGTGAGTTTGATCTGCCAGGTTTAGAACAGTTCACCTGTGCTCTCCTTGCACACTACAGGTTGTTTCCCTTCCCCTCCCCCCCCCCAGTACAATTCAGATGTAAGGAGAAAGGTCAGGAATTAAGGAGAAAAGTTGCACATGAAAGAAACACACTGTTGATATGTGCACTTTGATCGTATCAGTTTGATTTGAATATGTTGAAAACTGAAGGAAGGAGAGGATTTGAATTAAAGCTCAGGAGCAAGAGAGTACTTCACACAGCAGAAGATATTTCAGTTTATTCACTGAACGAGGTACTAATGGTAGTCATTCATGTCTTCTCAGTCTTGTGACCTTCATGAGTTATTTAGAAAGAGTCCCCTGTGAAATGTGTTCTTCTGAAAGGAGCATGACTATTTTAGTGTTTCCATTCAGAATGTAATCTACTGCCTGTTGTTGCACAAATGCTTTATAAACAATTATTTACAACTATAAACAATTACAGACTATCTATGGATTTTCAGAAAATTAATTACACTTTTTTCACAAAAATTACTTAGAGGTATAACCTGAAAAGTGACACTTTGTTTTCAAACTAGCTTTCACAGTACCCAAAGCATTCAATACCCAATAAAAGTGATTAAGAACTATCCTTTGAATAACTGTTGATGTATTAGAAAGTTTTCAAGAATAAATTTCAAAAATTAGTACATGAAACTTTTATACTGCTCTTATTCGTAACATTTTTCATTATATACCAAAAGCAACTTAAAAATTAAAAAGCATAATATAGAATAGGTAGTGTTCAAATTATTACAACCTCATTCTATTAAATACAACAGAAGCATGACATACAGCAATAAAAATCCACTGCTTCAAAAGGATATGGATATTAAAAAAAAGAAAGTACTTTGTGGACTGAGAACTTCAGAACATAGACAAAAATTTCTTTAAGACAACAAAGCAGAATTGCTGGCTGGAATGACTGTCCCAGAAAAGTATACAATCACCAATGGCATTGTAAGGAAGTGCTTAGATAAGAAAGTTCTTGTTAAGAAACACAGAAAATGACTTACCAAATAAGAGCACAAAACATACAAAAAGAGCAAGAAACACATGGAGACCAAGTTAGACTTCTCAATTAAAACAACAATAAAAAAATCAGCCATAAAAAATGCAAAAAGAAAGACATTACACAATGAATAAGCAGCACAGATTGAAGTATAATACATGCAAGTTGCACAATAAAATACAACATTCTGCACAGCAGATTATGATGAGCATGGAGGAAGAGGTGGAGGGGCTAGCGGAAACTACGTGTTAATAATTATAAGACCAACGTGCAAGCAAAACATTAAACAGGAGATACTGACCAGATAATTTCAAAATTAGAAGTCTGGGCACATCAGCGCATAAAAATGTTCACCAATAGTAAGTAGCTTTTAAATACATCTAGTTAAATATGACATCACACTGAAATAGCGCCATCAAGGTAAGAAAACAAGGAAAAAACAGGAAAAGGAGAGCCTGATTTCACTAGCTCAGAGAGTTTCCGAAGTAAGTGTTAAAGCAGAAAAAAACATCTGTTCAAGAAAAAGTGAAATGTAACAAGGGAAGTAAGAATAGGTAAGAAGGTTGACTGGGGCCTCAGGCAGCCTGGTCTAGTATTAAATGTGGAGGTTGGTGGCCCTGCTTGTGGGGGAGGGAGAGTTGGAGATTCATGCTCCTTGAAGTCATTTCCAACCCAGGCTATTCTGCAATTCTGTGAATGTGACAGCAGTTCACTTTTTTTTTTTTTTCTTTTTTTTTTTTTTGAGAAAATATTTTATAAGAAAGAGGTTCTATTTCATTAAAATTCTCTACCTAGAATTCAATGAAACTTCACATTCCTAGTGCTATGCAGGAAATCATTGAAACATAGAAGATGTTTATTAGTACAATTTCCTTAAAGTAATTTAGTTAAAGATGTGATTATACGCTCCTTTGAACATTAATACCAGGAGAAGCCACTAGTGAAGTTCCTGAAGTACTTGATACTGTTTAGCGCATTCACAATTCAATGGGATGAAAGCTGCAATGAAATTTCTTCAGGAAAAAAAAAAAAATTGCAAGGAATAGTCAAAGGAACAACTGGAATTTTAAGAAAGAGCAAGATGAAGTTTGAAGCAGTAAATAATTATATTTTCAAGTTCTAAATCATGCAAAGATATTCACACTTGGAGACTGAAAACATTCATTTATGTCATTAAATCAAAGCTGGAGAAAGGTTTGTATTTTATTTGAGACTGTGACATGGTTACTCCATGTCATAAACACACCATGATTGTGAAAAGACCAGTGACACTGTACGATGTATAATTCTACAAACTTTCAGAAGAAATATGGAAATACGGTTCCCACGTAAAAGTAAGCAACAGTACTAAGCTTATGTGCTCATTTTTTCAGAGCTGACACTGCACTTAAGCTAAAAATACAGTTTTTTTTTTTTTGTTGTTTTATAAATTCTAGAATGCAGTGAATGCAGCCTAACTATTAACATTCATTATGTATGCTGAAGTATGTGATCTATTTCTCCCTTCTTCTTCCCAGTTTTCTGATCTTCCCTCATTTTGCTCAGAATGCATTCCATCTTAACACACATCTTCAATCCTCTGATCAAATTAAATATCCAAATTTCCAAAGTATTTCTTGAACTATGTGATCCCCAAATATCATAGTAGACACAGCATAACACTGTTCTGATAACGTTTCAGTTGCTCACCTCTGAAGTAAATCTTTGAAAAAGTTATACACAAAAAACATACTTTTCTTTGCCTCATCAGAATGATTTTTTTTTCAGATGAATTCCAATCATATCTCATCTGAACCTTAATTTAATTTTTCATGCCAGTGCTCTGGAGCAGTAGGATTTGATATCACAACTTGCCACTGTATACAAAAACCTTATTGACAAAAAGTAGTTGCCCCAGTCTAACAAATAGCAGAAATGATGTCCTTGCTTGAAGTGCTTGAGATGAGGCTGCACTGAAATTAGACGATGTACAAATAACCAGACTTTGCAATAAAGCAGGGTGCTTCTTCCTGGGTAAGGAACTAGCAGATGACCTCATGTGTCTCTTTACCTTTTGGTGCTGTTAATGAAAGTACAGATGTACACTGTTGAAGAAGCTAACCTAAGGGTTTGGCAATTCTGATACCTACCATGGTAGGTAAACTTAAATAGTTGAGCCATGAACAAGTTAAGAATAATAAACATAAGCCATGTAAAATAGCATTCCCTTTTACAAATCAACCACATTAACTCTGTGCCGATATCTCTGATACTACTTTGGGAACAGAATCACCAAAGCATGAAATGGAAAGCGTTAACTTTTTCTATTAATAGCTTACAACTCTGCTCTACTACAGTTGTTCTGTGTCTTCATGTTTGCCTTCTTTTAAATGTTCAAAAAGCAAATTCCCTTCACCACTGAAAAAAAAACTGAAAGCTTAGGAGAAATTTAATTCTCAAAGACGTCTGATTCTTACTATACCACACACGGTTCTGGCTTTGATTTCTCTCATTCACATCTTCAACTCAGCCTTCTGTGATAACAGGAGAAAGCTATCTTGTTAGATTTGCAATCTGGCCAAGTACTCTGCTTGTGTGTGAGGGAAAGAGAAGGAAAGGAAAAGCACATACAGACATTAAGAGCATGTACAAATCAGGATACAGGCCTGAGGCAGTAGCTACTACTCCCATCACGGATCATCCTAGTATTCGTGTCTAAATATTCAAATTTTGCACAAACCCTTTTTTCTTAGCAAAGAAACAACGAAAAATGTATTTGTATAGCCCTCTGAAAAATATATTTACAGCTGAGAAAAATAGTCATTCATGATTTTATATAAATATATACTTTTTATTTTCCACGACAGATGAGTTTCTTGAACAAATATTTTCACTGAAATGTTACCAGTGACACTCAAGTCATTTTTTCAGTAAGGCTGAAATCAGTTGAGAACTGGAAACAAGAACAAATATTCCATTCACTGTAGCAGCCATTAGTCTTGGATTTCAATATGATATTTCATATTCAATTACATTTCCCTTCTCAGAGCTTGTGTGCGTTTATTTCCAATTCTAGTTTCCTTGCTCAAACAACCCCTCTTCCTCCACCACTCCCCAGAACAAACTCTCTTAGGACTCCCCCTTTTCACCATAATAATCTCATCATGGGAACATTTTATATGGTGAAAATTAAAGTTATCAAGAAACCATTAGAATCATTCCTACCTTCTGAAATGCAGAAGATAGGGAAACAACCTGTTGAGGTTAGATGAGCATCTTAGGATGAATATTTCCCAAGAGATAAATCCTTTCAGCATACTGTCAAGAAGCTCATGGCTTTATGAACAGCCTGGAAAGAAAATCTGGTTCTTCACTCATTGATGGAAAAAGGTGTGAATTTGACAGTAAAAGTTCCAATTAAAAGAAAAAATATCTATGCAAGCTTCTAAACTTCTAGAGGTAGTAGCAAATCCCCACCCTACATAACAAATAAAACTTGAAAGTTGTTTATCCTTCTACAAATATGACTAATTATGTAGACAACCAAGCATTTCATCAAGCTAAGTAAATGAACTTGTCTGTTAAGTGTTAATTTCACCTAAATGCTAATTAAAATCTTCTTTCTATTTAATTTTATGAAAATTAAAGGAAATTTTACATTTAGACCATTTTTGTTTAACACTTAGAAAAACATTAAAAGATTATTACACAGACGAAGTCTTCTTAGCCTCCTCAGATTTCACTGAAGTGTACAGCACACATGATCAACCTTAAAAGGTCTCTTTGGTGATTTCCTTTTTTAATGAACTGGCTGGAATTCATTATACAATAATTATATGGAGGTTTCACAGGTAAGCTTCTGTCTTTAGGGTGAACAATACAAAAATACCTCAATTTTACTGTTAAAAAAAAAAAACAAAGAAAGAAGGAAAATCACCATACCACCTTCAATAAATGATTTGGAGATACTAATCTGAAATCTTCCAGGAACAAAGGAGGAAACAGACAATAGAAAATCTGTGGGACCAGTAGGGTAGTGAGCTTCACTCAACTATGAATTCAGCATGGGAGAAATTACATTTCATCACTGACAAAAGCTGCAAAACAAGAAAAAGCTTCTGCATTGTGGTTTCTGTATTGTAACTTTTCCAAAGGCTTAAAAAACAAACAAATATTTATGTGCTGGACAACAGCAAATTGGTAAGTCCAACTGCCTGGATGGGTACAAATTACTTGAAGTTCAGCTGCAGTGCAAAAGAAGTCAAGCTGCTTTCAGTAAGAATAATTGTTAGCATATCCTTATCATGCAGTTGTTTTGAAGCATTCAATGAGCTATTTTTTTCTAGCAATCCTTGGAGAATGGCATTCCACTGAGTTATTTCATCTGATACTTGGCAATAAAAATCAGGCTTCTATTTCCCATAGGTAGACCCTCTGTCTACAACTTGCCTTACAACTAGGGTGAAATTGAAATCCAGAGAAGTGCAGACATCATTATAATAGACCTGTAAAAAAGACCGAAATAACCGTTGCACTGAGAACAAGGATAATCTAGCCCAAAATCCTGTGTCAGCTGCTAGCCAACAGCAAATGCTTTAAGTATATGGACAAAAATATTGTCTTATATTTAACCCACCATTTACCTGCAAATGATTAAAACCCATTTCTACTGCAGGGTAGACTCACTGTACTGGCCAAGTTTTCCAGGAACTGTCTTCATCTATGAGCAACACCAAGATGCTCCTTTCCATTAGAAATGGCTGTTTTTTGTTGAGTAACATGAACAAACTGGAAAGGCAAATAAATACCAAGTACTACACGTTCTCTGGGACTTTATTGGACAATAGGATGCCAGCAAGGGTACTGAAGGTCACTATTCTTTTGTGACATAATGGCTAGAGAATTTGGAATGGCCAGGACTGTACTACACTGGATTAATGTCTCCTCACCACCACAATGGTAAAACCCTGCTGAATTTATGAACAGCCAGACCACCTGCAAGCTGTCCTGAACCATAAAGTCCTTGCTACTCCTGAAGGCTATTAATGTGTCTTGCAGCTTGAAAACTATCATTACCTCTTCTCTGCACTTCCTCCCCCTCCACCCACTGGACATTTGTAGCCCAGTAATAAGCCAAATCATGTACCTCAAAGACCTCACCTTCAGCCAGCCACTATATAAAGGAGGAGACCTCCCAAATTCAACCAGAAGCTGAACATGCAATGGCCTACTAAGAGTCTGAGGAAGGAAAACACACAAGCAAGTAACTACAGCTAAACTACCCTAAACATGCACTGTTCTGCTAAGAATACATCCAGATTGAACCTTCGTGCTCATGCTTCCAGTCCAGCTTCAGAAACAGGAGTTTTCATGCAAGCAGAAAGCCTGGGAGCATGGAAAAATGCGTGATGGAATTCAATCTGCTCAAACCAAAGTTTCAGATTATGTCAGAATCAATAGTGAATTCTTACAAATAGTGAAAACTGTATTTGTTAATGAAGGTAGAATCATCCTGCTCACACAACAGGGTAAAGGTCCAGTGAGCAAGTAGGCGAAGGGTTCAACATGGTGGGCCAAAAAGGTAGAGTGTGAAGCTCTGACTCCCTTCAGCAACAAGCTTGTTCTACCAGAGGCACAGCAGACTATCCTGTGCTCAGAATCAGTGTCCTGCACAGCAGAGAAAAATCCACTGTTCCTAAGGACTCTTCTAATGTAATACCAGGACTCAACTTTTTTCCCTACTCCTATTTGCCTTTCCTTACTAATAATGGCAATATGTAACCAGGGAAAACCAGCTCTCAGGTAGCATGTGACATGCATTCTACTGCATCAGTTTCTGAAGTGAATAAAATTAGTAAACCACTACCATACACACACACATACATATATACACACTATAAATAGGTATACACAAAAATAATCTGGTGGCTTCTAGATGTACTCTCATTTTGGCTAGATTAATATACATCAATCTCTTCTATGGAAAAAAAAAGAGTTGGTTACCTGATGTGAAAGATATAGCAAAACATTTGACAGATTTTATTTGCAGAAATCAGTTTCATTTACTTTTTCACCACCAAAGATGAAATTTCATAAACTACCGAAAGATCTGGAAAACTACAACAAGAACTGGCATTCTCAGTCTACTTGCTTAATAAAAGAATGATCATATAGCATATCTTACTAGGGAGCCTTTTTTGTTATTTATTTGTTTTAAAGGAAGACTAATCTTTATACTTCTGCACAATTAATTGATGTACTCTCCTTATTCTTGAAGCAACGCCACCTGGACTGCTTATTTTACCCCCATTACTATGCATTAGCATATTCTGATGCTTTTAGAGCTCTACTGCCATATAGAGAGAGCTCAAATGGTATTTTTCATGTCAATCATGGCATACTAGTAAAACAACTTGTCTGAAAAGAAGGGGTAAGAGGAAAATCATGTCTTGTTTAATAAAGGAAGATATCAATTATCTGCACATAAGCAGAGAAAAAGGCCTACTGAAGACTGAAACATCAAAAACAATTGCTTTAAAAAACAAATTTGGCAGAAAATTTAGAAAAAAAAAAAACAAGAACTCTTGAGTTAGTCCCAAGTATTGCATAAATATTATTGTAGTCACTCTGTAACACTGGCAGTAATAGTCACATCATCTACACAGTATGAAAGAAGCATTAGAATATTGCAAATAACTAGAGTCATATTATATGGAGTTTAGTGTAAAATAAACTGTAAATATAAACTATAATTCATATGTAAATGATATTGTGAAGACTTAATAAAACACCTACACTTTCCAGAGGAAAAAAAGCTAACAGTCTAGAAGTACTCTGTTAAAGGTGCAGAATAAGTATTACTAAAGAAAATGATGGCACAATTTAATAGCCACACAAAGATGGCAGTTAATGCTTAACACAGCAAGTTTTGATGGAAGTAATACAGAAAGGAAAAAAATATCTTAGTTAAGATCTAAATTAGATCAGAAAATCTTTTCAGTAACAACACCAGCAAGAAGTTTATAAGACTCCGTTAGGCAAACAGATCACAAAAAAGAATTCAAATTGTCGCAGAGAGCCTAATCAAACTCTTAGCATTTGTGTATAATACAGGAGATCCAGACTCCAAGCCAATCCTTGTAGGTGATACATTTGAAAAAACTACTCAAAATGAAGCTCAAACAAACAACTGAATGGCGGTAGACTGAGACAGATGATAATTCAGTGAGGAATTAGAGCTAAAACTTCAAAGAGCTATGTTAATAACAGCAATGCCTCCTACTACATGCATCAGATTCTGGAAAAAAATAAAAATTAAAAAAAAAAACAAACAACAAACCTAATCCAATACTAATGACTATGAAGGTTAACACTCAAGATGATTCACAGAACTACAGAGAAGTCTAGATTGCTCTGAGAAAATAGGCAACAATTATTTTGAGAGTTATTAAATACAAATGGAAACAAATTCATGCCTTCAGTTTAAACAAACTACTTCTTTGAACAATTAAATTTATGTTATCAGGTGAGCAAAAAATGTAGTAGCATACTTGCACTTTGTTAAGTAAAGCTGAACAAAAACATAGAAAAAAATATTTGTATAAGTCACTACCAATATAAAATAAAATCTGGTTGTAGGATGCATCACTTAAAACAGAGGTTCCTGGCTGAAAAAAAAAAGAGACAATAAGTTAAGTTGCTATTATTGTATATATTATACATTATTGTATAATTGTGCTAAGTTGTTATTATTATATTTATTATATTTCATTTGTTGTTATATTTTATATTTGACAGTAGTCAAATCTGCAGCTGACTACAAAGCATGGAATTATCCCAAGCTATTGAACTAGTGTCAAATGAAACTCTATATTAATAAGTGAGAGAATATGTACAATAACAAATTTGAAATTTAACATGGTAAAGGAGGAAGAAGGAAAAAAAAAACAACACACTATTAGAAGCTACTAGATATTTTGCCTAAATGCATGTCTTTGCTCATTAAATGTAAACTTCCTTTTCTATAAAAATCTGCACTCTACTGGTATTCTTACACACACACACACACAAAAAAAAAAAAAAAAAAAAAGTGGAAAATAAATAGTAATCTGCAGTACATCTGTATCTCAAAAGTTTTCTGTACTTTTCTGAAACAAAAGAATTTCTGAGAAGTAAAAGCAGGGTGATCAGAGGCCCCTCTACAACTTCAGTTTCAACTGCAGTATCTGGACAGGTGAAAGTCAGATTCACAACAGAAGGCCTACAAATTACTCTTGCTAGAACAGCATATGATATGGTCCTAGTGAAGACAGAGCTATGCAATTAAGCTAATTAACTGCAAAGACAGAGTTATTTCATCCCTGTTTGCATCCTTGTTAAAACTTCATACTTCAAAACATGTCAGAATTAGAATACTTTAATAGCAAGTATTACAGTGTCAGGAAAGCATGTTAAAATAATTACTTTTACAACACCAGGATACATTCAGATTTTCTACTTTAGTCTTAAAAGCCACTCAATTTACATGTTAACCCAAATCTAGCCAAAATATTTGCTGAAAGCAAGGTAATTGGTTGAAGACTTCAATAACAACTTAAATCACTTGCTACAGTTGTAATATAACTAGCTATCCAAACATTTGCATGTTTTATTTTTTTCTCCTACCTATTAAGAATAACAGTGATTTGGTAGAGTTGACTTTGGGGTGGGGGAAAAGCCCTGAAAACGCTACTTAAAATTGTCATCTATGGTACAGACTGTACTTTTCAGAGGACAGAACCTCACCACTAAGGATTGACACAGTTATAAAAATATTCCCCAAAATTTCATATACAAGAAATAACACAATTTCTACTCAACTCATTAATGGCAGGTAAGTGCCCAGTTCTTTCCACTTCCTCCTTAGACTGAGATTAAATTTGTCAAAATCAGTCACCTTGGCCAAAGAATTGATATATTCAGAGATTTACATCTATTATTGCTGCACTTTTATGATTTTTTTTTTTTTTGTTTTGTTTTGTTTTTTTATTGAACATCTGAAGGATATCCAAAAACCAATACTGTTACATATCTGGTAAGTTTCCCAGGTTTACATTGAATAGCAAATAATTTTCTCCTCTCAAGGTTAACCTTCTTTTCCTGTTCTCCTTCACAATGAAGTCTTCAAAATTTGTGCTAAGTCACGCAGAGGGCTTAAGTTCCTCCTAACTAAACCTTCTGTCATTGGCTCCCTCCCCCCTTTTTTTCTTGGGAGAAAGCCAGAAACCACAGACACAGTCACTATATTACCAGAGGCAAAGGAGCTTGAACATTTGAAGTGGCTCAAATACTACAGAGAAAAAAATTAAAAAAAAAGAATTGCAATGCATTTCCCAACTCTTCTAATCGTTTTTTTTTTTTTTTATTTACCTCTCCTTTCTCCTCAAGATATTTCTTGAATAGTGTCTGAAAGTCCTCATTAGAAGGTTGACAAAACCTATGGTGTTTTTTCCCCCCATTAAAATGCTGTTTAAACTGAGTGCTTTGCAAGAGCATATCAGTTTAGAGGAGAATTTACCAGCTTTGCATTTTAGGAACTAGGAAAAAATTGCTTTTTATTATTTATAACACTCAAAATACATAGCAATATCAGATTTTGTCCATGTAAAACTAATCTGTATTACACATATACAGTGGCCAACAGATTAAGGAGAGGGTTTTTTGGTGTTTTTGTTCTTTTTTAAACCAGCATTTCAGATTTGTTTATTGAGTTTCTGTGGCAAAGAACAGCAATGCATCAGGACTAAAATCCTATTATAGCTTACATGCAGTTCATGTTAACGTGGAATTAAAAAATGAAGAACAATTTTCTGGAGTAGTAAAATATCAACTGTGGGAATTTTCAATGTAAATTTCAAGTTAAATGTTTTCAAAAGTCAAAATGAAGTAATCACCCTCTAAGTCCAAGGGACTTAGAAATTTGTGTGTTTGGAAGGGTAGTTTTTTCTAGCTAGGATACAAAAAAATTTCACCAGATCATAAAAACACTGCTAAGGTAGCTGCTAAAGCCCCGTTCCTTCTAATGCCTGTCTCATCTCTTTCATACTTCAAACACTTCTTGTAGAAATATACTTAGCCTCTCTTGATCATTCCATAAACATTCACTTTTAATCTGAGAGAAAGTAATGCTTCTTTATTAGGACTGCTGTCTAATACATTCAGCAAATAAACCATCTCCAGGATTCCAAATACTCCTCACAAAAATAAAGCTAGACAGTCAAAGCTCCTAGAGGAAGACAGTGATACCAGCTCTGATAAGACATGAGCAGACATTCATGCCACACTATCCTTACTAAATCACAGATTCAAACCTACCTGGATACTTACTGACTGCACATTAGAGGTTCTTCTGGGGAGACCCACCCTGCTTTCAAAAGATATAGGGAGAGAAGTTTTCTGCATACTTTCAAGTCCCTGAAGATTTGCTTTGTGGAAGTGGAAATCTACATTCTGTTCTGATAAGTGTGAGGGTAATTAGAGTTCAAGTTAATTTTTAGTCTGAAGATACAGCATCTTCATTAAGAAGTTCTGGTAAAATAGGGTTTATTCCTCTATTAAACAAGGTCCTCAAACCCCCCTGCAGATTCTCTAGATGTTAGTAATGTGGAAAAAATTTCACTTGTCATGCATCTTTAAAATTTTAATCAAAGCATGTCAACGGATCAGATAATGAGAGATTTCTTTTCCCTGTGGTGAAATTGTCATAATGAAAGTTGCAGGATACCATATATTTTCAAATGAACTAAAATCTGTCTCTTTTAGCTATTGCATATTACAGTATCTTTTGGGTTTGTTTTTTTTTTTTTTTACCCTTAATCCCAGACATTTAACTAACTGCTTTCTAAAATGTGTGCATCAGTAAATTTCATCCTTGATAACTTCCATTCTAGCACAGAGAATATTTATCTATAACTATTGTTCTCAAATTTCCAGTCTCTTTGATCCTAACTCCTTTTGCCAAATCAGATACAAAAATCTGAAAACATTTGCATGACTCAGATTAAGTTGAATCTAAGAGTTTGAGCCTCCAACTCCTTCTGAGCATCACTCTTCTCTGAAGAGCAATCTTCAGTACAAGGAGCTGCAACATACCTGAGGTTCTTTCATCACCATGAAACTGAGGTTTACTGTGAAGTAGCTAATTAAGTTCAATGTTCTTAGAGGCTACATAAACATATGCTTCACACTTCCAGATAGTAATCTATTCTAGGAGGGAAAAAATAATTTTTCCACATTTACTCTCCAAATTACTCTTTAAAAGTAAAACTGCTGAAAAAGATTCGGGGAAGTTAACTAAGGCAGGAGAATATGAAAAAAGTGACGTAATTTTCATGAAATTTATCTAAAGTTTCCAGATGGGAAATGACATTTACATGATGACATGCAGATATAATGGATTGGCCCTACTGATAGTTATATGAAGAAATAGTCCCAGAGGAAAAGCATTCAATCCTTGCTTTGTATAGGCATGCAAACTGCCCAATATTTGAGCTAAATGATGGAAAGTGATGCAAATGCTACAATGGATCCATTTTATCCATTTTGCCTTCATGATAGATTTTCACCTTAAAACTAATGTTCAGCTAAAGAAAGCCTTACAGATGTCTCATTTTATATATATATATAAAATACTAAATAATAATAACTAATACTATAAAATATATATATATATATATGAAATACTTCCAATATGTACCACTTCTATGGCCAAAAAATTTCCCCAAATTGCAAGAAAAATACATGACTTTTAAAACCAGTTTTATCAGAAGTCTCAAATTGCTATATAACAACTTCCAACAAATCCAATAAATCAAAACTGCTATCTTCCATTTTCAACTATCCCACATTCAGAAAGAGCAGTTAAATTAATTGAAAGGTATGTGTTTACACTGAAAATATCTTTTTCATTCTAGCATTCATGTACATGGGAGAATATCTGCTCTCTAATCATGAAATGAATATGACTTCATGTACCAGAATCAGCCATAGAACATAGAAAGGAAATTACTTTGCAGAGGGAACCACAGGGAAAGACACATACCTAATATGCACAAAACCACATAAAAAAGAAAAAAAAATCAGAAAAAAATCATACATTTTTTTAAGAGGACTAAGAACAAATGGTTACATACTTCATAATCAATGAACAGCATAAAGCGTGTGCACTTTACTTACTCTCCTCTATCAAATACAAAAGAATGTTTCTTTGAATATCTTAGTAAAAGCAGAAATATACTGAGGAGAAATGAAAGCAGAGTTTAAAAATTAGCACACTTCCTGTAGTTGTGACAAACCCATTTGGTATTACTACACCATGTATTACTTTATCATATTGCTTTTAAGCAACCAGTGAGTTTTTAAAAAAAGATTTATGGGAAACCAATGTCACATTTCAGAGAATGGTTTATCATTTAAGTGCTGGAGTAAAACCTTGTCTTATTCTTTGTACACACTTGAAAGCCCCTTAGCTGAAATAAATCTGTGTAAAACAAAAGCAAATAACCAGTAACAAGCATAATGGCTCTGCTTTATATTTGTAGCGTGAAAATGGTGGGGGAATCTACTTTCAATGCTTAGTTTTATACTAATGGATGGGGAGGTTTGGGGTAGAGGATGTGACAGCTAGGCCTAACTCCAGTTTTTAAATGGTATCTCAGGCTTTGTTTCCTTCCAGGCATGTCACTTTTGAAATCAAGAACTCCGTCCTCCTGATCCAAAATGTCTATGTGTTTTCAAACGTTATGAAAGACTCATGCTGTTGTGTAGCTCTAAATCCATCTGTTTCTTTGCATGGGTGCTACCTGCATCATAACTAATAGTTCTGAACTCGGAACTTGGGAAGCAGTCAGACATAAGAAGAAAACAAGTCAGCCCCCACAGATCTGTCATCTTGCCTTCCTGCCCTACAAAGCCCAACAAGAAGTTCCGCAGTGGCCCACAGGGTCGCCACGTGAGCCACTTCTCATGCTGTTGTCCTTGTATTACATGTGACAAGTATCAAAACTGCAAAAGGGGAGTCTGAACCATTCCCATACACTGTCTTGTGCAATTCAGTAACCTGCCTCAGGCTTTACTAATTGCTTCAATAACATGTACCCTACAGCAGCCTTTGGGTCACTTGATTTCACTCCAGAAAAATGATAACAAATGTACGATAAGATTTTACAGCTTGTCTTTGTATTCGTTATTCTTCACATACTATTTGTTACAAGGCAAATTAATATTATTGTAAAAAAAATTCAGCAGAATTCAGGAGCTTTGAAACAGAAGCAGTATTTTCCAATTGAGAACAGCTGCTGTAAGTTCGGTTTGATTAAATTAAGCAGTCAAACCATCTGAGAGAAGAAGCAGCTGGTATCATAAAGAACAAAACCATACTGATAACAAGGAGAAAGGAGATATGCAGTTTTACGCATTTTCATTCTAAGGGGAACTTCCTCACTTTATACCTAAAAGTTAGTTTTACAGACATAAGCATCTGTTACAGAGTTTGAATCTTTGGCATTGAAAATTCTGAAGAAGAAGCACGCATATGCAATATGCTGCTCTCATACAGATGCTGATTTTGGCTGTTAAATAATCCAGTATTCTGTGTTCTATTTGGTGTTGCCTGAATGTTGTGATAAGGTTTCTATAGATAAAGTTCAGTCCAATATTGAACACATTTATAAATAAGATTAATAGATTAGCATCCAGACAGCTAAACAAGATTAACACATGTCCCCAAGGACAATAAGGATTATAAGAGAAGTCTACGTTAGCATCTTTGGCAATTTCAGGAAGGAGGAGCCTGCATAAGAGGAATGAAGCAATCCACTCCATGGCCCAAATAGACCCAAACAATCCAGGCAGTCCTGGCACCTACTGCTCAGGTCTCTTGCACTGCCACTTAAGTTGCCAATTCTACAGGCCAGAGGCTGAAAAGATTGTACCTTCCCTATTAGCTTTGGGAGCCATACCCATAGTGTGCTCCAAAAACGTTCACGTGACTGTGAATGTGCTATAAATTCACATGCCAAATTATTTTGCAAAAATGGTTCTGCACTGATATAGCTTGATTTTCCAGTAATGAAATTTGATGATCAAAATACTTCAAAATGGTGATTAAAACCAGCCAATTGCAAAATATTTGCAAGTGCTATAGCTTAAAATATTAAAACAACTAATGGCAGAGAGCAAAAACATTCATGAATGGCAGAAGGTTTAAAAAACAAAACAAAAAACCCAAACACGTCACATCAACAACCCTCTCCACCTCCCAAAGATTTATATCACGCATTATTTTTCTTTGTTACCCTTCCCACTGCCAGTGAATTCTGAGTGAGATTTTCTTTTGACTGCAGTGTACCTTATTAAATACTAGGTAGTATCTGATTCTTTTTATGTGCCTATCCATGAACACAGCTTTGTTATAGCCACCATAAATCGTATCTGAAACCTGCTATGCAGTTTACTATGTGTATTTATTACAAGAAAACCTCATTATAACAAATTGAAACTAGACAGCACGCACATACCCAGAAGCTTCCCATAGTGAATAGTATGCAGTCCTAGCTCTGCCTCTTCCATTCTTACTCCTTTTAGAATAAGCATGGGCCACACGTACAAGATCTTATATTCACAAATACAATTTATGAGAAATGTCATCTGTCAGTTTGCCTTCAGTAGCCAACATCTCACATACTCTAAGTTAAATTATGTTCAGTCACGTTAAACAGGGAAACATATCTAACTCAAATACTTACACTTAACGGATAATTGAGAACTGATCCACTAAATGAGCATTTTTAATTACATAGTTGCCAGGTGGGGGAGGGAGTTTCTTATCTCCACAGCTCTAATTTCCTGTATGCCACACATTGTCCTTCATGAATTGAACTGATGAATATACATAATTACAAAATTCTTTGTGCAAATTAATACAGTTAGGGCTGAAAATTCAGTAATCAGGCCATAATAATAGAAAATAGACACTAGAAAACTAGTGTCATAAGAGCATTTATAGCAGCTGAAAAAAAAAGTAAAAGAAGGTACTGATACCAGATTGCAACTGCTTGTTGTTGCGTTTTTGTTGTTGTTGTTTTAATTTTCATTTGTAAAATATAATCAGAAATATTCTCTATTCCAAAGGGAAAATTTAAACTTTTATCAATGTTCTAATTTTTTTTCTTTAATTATGTTATATTTTCTAAAAAAAAAAGTTCAGCCTTCCCGCATTGTATTTCAGTTTAGAGCTACAAGATCCAGACAGAATAAGCTGAGGAACATCAGCCATTAGCAGGAAGAAGAGCAGACAGTACCTTCAGGCCAGGAGCAGCATGGACCCATTTCTCAACAGGGAACTGTTACCATAGAATCATGGAATCACTCAGGTTGGAAAAGATCTTAAAGATCATCAAGTCCAAAACCAAAGAGAAAAAGAGTTTTTGTCTTTGGAAAGGCAAAAAATGTGTTTTGTATCAGTTTGGATTTAGATGGCTTTAAACTTTTCTCAGCTGCTTTGAAAATTCACAGCACAATAATTGGTGGAATGCAGAAATCAAGAAAGCATTGCAACTGATGTAAACGAAACACAAATTGTAACACAGATGATACCAAAAATTTTTTTTCTTTTTACATTTTTAAAGGGAAGAAAATTTTTCTCAGTAGGTGCATGATGTCCAAAATTCTCTTCGTTGTTCAAAAAGAAGACAAATCTCTCTCTTTTTCCCTAGCATTATGTGACTTGTAGAATTAATCCTCTTATTTAGCACACAATTACATTTGAATCTAAAAATACTTAATGTACTTCCCCCTTCTCCCTCTTCTCCCCCAATATTTTTTGCATATATTTTTCAGGAGAAGCTGTTTTATTTCATTGTGATAATGCATGACTGAGTTAAAAGCTCTGTGAAGCTGTCACTCTTTGTCAGATATTCAGGAACACAAATGAATTCTGACAAGTCATTTATCCTGTAATTCAGTGTCAAAGTGTAATAATATCACTGGACTGCGTCCACTACCCATATTAAAACAGAGCTAGAGTTACAGTGCAAACTGAAAGCAACTTTTGTATATCAGAATAAAAATTCCTATAACTGGTACCCATTGTGTTAATCCTTTTGGTTCTCAATTAGGTAATAATAAAACTGTGGATAAAACTGAACATTAAATTTATTAAAATTGGAATTAAATCCTTAGCAAATTTAGTGACACCTGTGATTACTGCACTGGCTTTAGCTTTCTAACAAACATTGAAGCTTGAGACGCTGGCTCAAGTCCCCAATAAGCATGTATTCACTTTACAAGAGCAGACGGAGCAACAAAGTACAGAATGCAGTAGAATGGAAATTCCAAGCATATCCATTAGGTTTTCTAATTTTATTAAATTAAGTCCACACTGTGAGAACTGTCACAATTGTTTCTTCACACAATCTTTCCTCAAACACTTCTTTATGAGAAATATTGGCAGATACTGTTTCCCTTCTGAATCTCTGTTCAAAACTTGCTTAATTTTGGTCTTGCTGCTATAACCACACCTTGAAAGTTGGCTGCTTTATTTTAATTTTTTTTTTCAGTGCAAATTTAAAGACATTGGCAAGATTTTTCTTTTCCTTCTCTTCCAAATGTGTTATAATTTGAAGAAAAGAATCGGATCTTCCTCAAGTTTCAGTATTATCTGGTCTGTTGCTAGTTGACTCAGGTCAAAGATGTCCAAATATACCAAGCAGAAGCTTGTTTTAATCACTGTGGCATAGTTTAACATAGTGGGGTAGCACTACCAAAATAGGTTATCAAAAATAAATATTAGAAACCCAATAAATAATTGCAAATATTTTTTTTAAATTATTACTGTCTCTCTTGAACAATTTCAGCCTTCCAGTTTTACAACATAGGATTAGGGATTTCTAAACTGTTGTTTGTTTCCTTGTATGTTTAAATCAGTAGAGAGATAATCATCAATGAAAACTTAGAGAGCTGGAAAAGGCCAGCATTGATTTTATTGAGGCTAAGCCAGACAGGTTAAACCTTAAAAGAAAAAAAAAAATCAACAAAACACAACAGGACAGAAATATGATGTATTTTTCAGTTTTTAAGTTGCTCTGTACAGAAAAAGATAAGTGAGAGGTCATGTAAGAGCAACAGTCTTCCTAAAGAGAAGAAAAATGTTTTAAAAGGATCTGTGAACTATCACATATATACACTACAGATAAGTCTTCCAGTTTGCAGACAAAGCAGTCTCTCCTTGACCTGTCCAGACTCCTCCGTAATGTATTAGACTCACATGTTAAACTAATCAAGATTTATACTTAAATAAATAAATAAATAAATCACAGAATCCCATGCCGATGTTTTGCTTTGTAACCATAAAAGAATTTCTGCACTTTAAGTCTGATAATTACTGCTAAGTTCAACAGCTGATAGATGGATTATTTTGAAGAGGTGGAGAGAATCTCCTAGAGAGAGAGTGAGAGAGCATGAAAATAAATTAGAATTATTTATTTTAAAAGGGAGACTTAACAAACAGGGATGTTATGTGAAATGATATGAATATAGGGTGTAAATCAAAGGAGACTGTTTTTCTTGATGCAGGAAGTGTCTGGCCTCTCTCTCTGATGATATCCCAAAACTGATACACTGATACAACAAGGAGCCCGAGTGGAAGATGACAGACAATGCCATGGAGAAACAAGGGCAATCTGATTCAGCAATGGCAACAAGTGTCAGCCAAGAGGCCCAGTAATATGGCATATCTTACTTCACCCAGGGTATCAGATGAGTTTAATAGAGTTTAGACCCATTGGGTGCAAGGCCAGCCACAGGTATGTCTGTAACATGGCTCTGGCAGACTTCAGAAATGGAGGTCCAACCTTGAAATCATCTAAGCAGTTACAGAAGGCAGAACCCTAGTGGGGCCTCTGTAGGTCATGGCAGTGAGCCATATGAAAGCAAATACTGAACCCTAGCAGCCAAACTTCCAGGGCATGGCAGGGGGTGAGTGTCAGGCTGGCATGAAGCAGCATTCATGAGGGAACTTTTTGTAAAGGAGTATTTTCTGTAGGAAATTGTAAGCAGATAATTTTGCTAGTGATTCCCAGTCATTGCTCTTCTACGAAGCCTTTTGACAGAGTATCACCTGACAAGTGTTTTTTGTTGTTGTTTTCTATACCAAAGTCTTAAATGTAAACATTAAACAGAATTTCCCTTCTACCTCTCTCGTTTACATAGGCCATTGACAATACTCCCTTACCCATTTATCTACCATTTCCAGTAAATATCAATCCACATTTTCTTCAGAGTTTAGTTAATGACAATCTGTGTAGTACTTAGCTCCAGGCAGTTTAAGATCCCTGAGATTTTCCATATCTCAGAAACAGTGATTATTGAGGACAGTTTTCAGGTTCATCTATGAAGATTTACATTTAATAAACTCAGGCTATATTTTATCCAGGGATAATATGCAGTGGAGGGAAAGACGCTAAATAAAGAGCAAGGTGCTAAAGCCCAAGATGATTCACTTGACTTCACAGTGGATGTGCAATTAACAGATTTATCTTTTTCTTCAAAATGATATATATTAACCTATGACAGTAAGGACTTGATAGTCATTCATCTAAACCACCATATTATGGCAAATACTTTTTACACACACAGAAAACACAAGAAGACGCCACAAAATGGAAACAAGTATGGATTAATAAAATGCATATTTTCGTCAAAGCTCTGAATTCATACCTCAAAATGAAATTTTGTTGCTATATTGACTGGGTTTGAGAATAAAAATAAGAAAATATGTCTGTAAGAAAATAAGAAAATAAGCAATAGTTGTTCAGGTCCATCTGACTTCTTCAAACACCCCAAGCTCCCCAAGTTCTTTCTACAACAACCATACATCAATTCAGTCTTTACGTTCAATAATTATTAATTTTCCTTATATTTTCTATGTTGAGAGACCACTTTTCCTCTTAAAGTCAACCCTTTGTAAAGGGTTTAGAAAGATGAAAAGGATTTTTCTTTTACAATCCAACTTCTATGTTAAAAATTTCAAGTTGTTTATCAGCAGATCACTTACACAGGCATCTCTTTTTTCACTGTTTCTTCATGCCTTTCCAATTTCTGGCACTAATCTCAAACCATTATATTGACACAGAAAAAATAAAAGATAAAAATAAATAAATAAGTAAAAGATTGAAAAAAAAAATAAAAATAACGGTTTGGAAACTGTTCAAAGTAGCACTAATTCCACCACAGGAACTCTGTATATAGATTTAACAAGACACTTTCTGATTGTATGCACAAAAATCTATGTTATACTTACTATACTATAATATTTTGCAGCTCTATCATCTTCAGAAGGAAACACACAGTAAAAAAGGATCTCTAGTGAAGAGCTGTTTGCATAGTTTCATTTTTACCACCTCTGACACAAGAATCTCACCTAGCAAATTGCACTGGAGGCCACACAGATTGCATTTTGCACTGTGTTTTGGGTTTTTTTTTTCCACTTGTCTGAGCTTGACTAGCTCACACAGCTATTCACTGCAACATTTTCATTTTCTCTAATACAATGCTATATCTAGATTCACCTTGTGTCCCTGTTCTTTCTGTTGTTGATAGGTATGATGTCCGGTTGTAGCATCAAGGCTCAAGGGTCTGTTACACTAGACATCGTACAAAGCCTCTGCCCCAGAGAACACACAAAATACAGCTGATGGGAAGAACCAGTGAGGTAACAGTTCCATTAGTATTTGCACTGTAGTGCTCTAATCAACATTAAGTTCTGCAACAAGTATATAGCTTGTGCTGTATATGGAGTAGGTTACTTAGAGAAAGTGTACCCTCTGGGTGTACTTTGTTATTTACACTATCATTCTACTACCAGAAAGAAAGATTGAAAATTACTTCAACAAAGAATAGTTATTGCAGCTTGGTTTCCAGTGGATGAAACAGTTCTTCATGTACTGTCCCACTGTAGCATTATCTTCAGAGAAATCTGTATAGTGGAAAACTGTCACTTTGGGTTTACATTAAAACTGATAATGCAGAAGAAGCAGTTTCTATTGTTCCTTTTCATAGAATCACCAAGGTTGGAAAACACCTCCAAGATCATCCACTCCATCTGTTCGCCTATCACCAATATTTCACCTTAAACCACACCTTTAGGGTTGATGAGTCATCCACCTCCCTGGGCAGCCTGCTCCAGTGCCTAACTACTCTTTCATAGACTAATTTTTTCCTAATGTTCAATCTGAATCTCCCCTGACACAACTTGAGGCCATTCCCTCTACTCCTATCTCTAGTTACACTGGAGAAGAGATCACAACTGACAAGAAAAGACTGCAGTTCTATCCAAAATGGACCATCGAGGTAAAGAGCAGAGGCTAAGCAGATTCCTATGGCACAGCTACGGCTCCTGTACCTTATACTGAGGCTGATGAACCATCCAATAAGTTGTATCAGCTCTGCTTCATATGCAGATGGTTATAGATTAAAGTTGTGTCTATTTCCACAAAATTCAGGCAATTCAGATATTATCACAAGTACAAGATTATTTTTGTCTTTCTGAATCCTCATTGCGTTTTCATCTTCCTCTCAGAATGAATTAAGAAAAGGAATGAAAAGACTTCTGTAATCAAAACTATCATTTTTCAGCAAGAAACAGAACCAAAGATTGTTCCTATATCAAATAAAATTGCAGACTACATATATATATTTTTTCTAAGCAGGTGTCTCATCTTCTGGACATATCAATACCACAGGTTTGTGTGACTAGTTGTTCATAATACAGGAGACAAAAGGAACTTTAATTCATCCTGTCCTGGAATATTGCCTCTAGCTCAAGTCAGTCTGTTTTAAAGGCCCATGATGATTTTTTCAGATCATTTTCTCTACCTCATGTATTCTACAGTAGTATCCTGAAGGTGATGATAAATCTGCTTTTGAAATAAATGACTTCAAGTCTCCTCTTAGGGATACTGGTATTTTTCTCATTTACTACCATCTCAAATAATTTTACTCCTTCTCTCCAAAAGAGCATTTTTCTGAAGTTTCCTGAGAGATATTTTCCTCATAATTTGAAAATACTGCACCCTGGAGGAATAAAAATTAACCTCCAAGCAGTATTTATTTATTTATTTATTTATTTATTTATTTATTTATTTATTTATTTATTTATTACAGTTTTTCTAAGCTCTGCATCAGCCACCACCTGAAGCATATGCTGTGAATTCTCATCCCGGAATGCTAGCTGATACAGGTGACATGCCTGACTGCTGCTTTAAAAATAGAAGATAAGTGGATGAAAAATGAAAAGGTGTATTTATTTTTAATATGGTATTTTAAATGGCTGAAAAGAAATAGATGAATTCTGCAGTCATGGTGGTCCAGTTCAGTGGGAATACTCCCTTTCTTCTTTTTGTCTTCTTATTGGAAGTACTTTCACACATATCCCACTGCATGGGAGTAAAGGTTAATAGCTAGAATAGGATCCATTATCCATTAACTGCAAGTTGGTAGACTATACGTCATATTCATCTGTTTTACTTCAAGATTGAAAGATAGAAAGAATAGTGAAAAAAGCTAATTTTATCCTCTCCAGCTTCATGAAGTACCACTTTTTTGTATTTATGTATGTGTGAATATATATATAAATATTTGTGCACAGATATAAATATATAAAGCAACAAAATGATAGATATTTTCCATAAAATGCATACTGACAAAGACACAAAAAACACAAGTTTCTTGCGAGCCCACTGGTTGAATCAGGTTGTATAGCTGAATGCTTTTAAATACTGGTTACTGATCAGAACTTATCAAGCAGAATATATATATACATGACAACATTTCAAATAGGAGATAACTGTGTCTCCTTTGCTTTAAATTATACAGCTTACAATCCTGAGGAATGAAGCAGGTGTGTTTAAATTACTCACTGCATCCCCCAAAAATGATGTGTGTTTCAAGATGGCATTGACTGTGTCCTGCCTAAAGTGTTGATCAGGACTGGGGATTTTATACAGCATAAGAAGTCTGACTTTAGGTCCAGTACACAGGTCACAGATTGTGACAATAAGGTATTGGCAAAGAGAAGCATGGAAGTTACTAAAACACGAAATTTGGGAGGTGGCTACAAGAATTCCCAGATCTCCACACCCAGAAGACTAGTAAGAAAAACCTTTAAGTACACAACACCAAGCCCTTGTTATCACCCAAGACAAGCATGAGGTCTTATAGAGGAGCCTTACCAAGGAAGAAAGGTCTGGAGCACAAGTCTTATGAGAGAACTGGGTGAGAGAACTGGGAATGCTTAGTCTGGAAAAGAGGGGAGAACTTAGGCTTGGAGGAGACCTTATCACTCTCTACAATTGCCTGAAAGGAGGTTGTGGGGAGGTGGGTATTAGCCTCTTCTCCCATGTAACTAGCAATAGGAGTAGAGGGATTGGCTTCAAGTTGCACCAAGGGAGATTCAGGTTGGAAAGATTTCTTCCCCAAAAGAGTAGTCAGGCACTGGAATAGGCTGCCCAGGGAGGTGGTTGAGTTGCTGTTCATAGAGATGTTCAAGAAGAGTTTACATTTGTACTAAGAAAGATGGTTTACTGGGGAAATATTGGTGATAGGTGAACAGTTGGACTGGATAATCTTGGAAGTCTTTTCCAACCTTGGTGATTCTAAGAAAGCACGCAAAAAATATACCAGGCTGGGACCAATGTTTATAGCATTCTGGAGACACAGTGGAAGATAAGATGTAGATAAATCTACAAAAATTATCCCAGATAGTTTTAAATAAATCAATTTATACAATTAATGTAACTTTAAAATTACAGTGAAGAAGAGAGCATTCTGACTCTGTAGATGCAGAGGTGAAAATGTATAGTGTCTTCAGATACATGTCCATATTGTTCTAAATTTATGCTCAGAGATCCAGAGGATCGACTGTATAATGCTTTAGCCAGATATCAAGTGTATTCAAAGCTGCACAGAGAACTGAAGAATGAATATTAGTATGATCCACAAAGCCTTGAAGAAACTATCTGATAGAAGCTCCATGGTGCTATGGCTTCGCTAATACAGGTGTCTGAGATAACTTGTTTAGAGAGAGTAACAAGAAATCTCATAATCAGTTTGTAACTTCAGTTTTGGTTCACAATGCAAGCATCTTTTGAAGATTTAATTGCAGTCTCACAAATGCCACTTTTCATTTCATGTCCAGTTAAAATGATGCTGTGACAAGTAATTGCTAGTTTTAAAACTATATTTTTTGAAAGTTGTCACAAAAGTATGAGGGAAAAGGATTAAATATCAAGTTTGAATAAAAGGAAATGCATACTGATTTAACTTCTGTAAGGGGTCTAGAATATATATATGTCATGTCCCTTTAATTACACTGGATCTTGATCATTCTGTCTTCCTCTCCTGCCATTATTAGTCTGTTACAGAAAAAAACATTTTTAGTGAGGAATGTGTTTTTTTCAAAGTAATAAAGATATCACTCCAAGTTTTCTGTTGAGTCACTCCAACCTCTGTCAACAGATTTGCATCTGAATAGACACAGTGAACTTCCAAACTTTCTGATCATATAAATATAATAACCTGCAATACAATTTCATAGGACATGTCAATAAAGTTAAAATGACAGTATTAAGGAAAGTGAATTCACATACAACAAAGATTTTTGCCATAGATATTAAGCGTAACTGCAAGGTAATGTATTATTACAATGTGTTGAAAATACAGTACTGCAATTAACACGTGCTTGCAAGAAATATGGAACAAAGTGTAGCTCAAATGAGATAAACAGAGATGAATTTTGATGAAAAATGAGTCTCAAGTTGTTAGGTCATATTTAGTGACCAAAAATCTAACAGGCTTTGTCATAAAAAAAAAAAAAAAAAAAAGATGAATTTTAAATTAATTTTAAAAATTGTTACTGATTCACATCCTGAAGGGATCATGTAGACCAGGCTGGAATTTACAGTCTCCATTTCACTTTTAATTACCACGAGAAATCCATTAAGCTCCTGTTCAAAACCAGTTTGTTGAAAAGACAAATCCCTACCCATTGCCCTCAGCAGTGACTCATGCAACAGCTCCACACAGAAAGTAAAGGCAGAACACAGTTTTTGAGGAACTTCTCTCAGAACTGTTTGGAGGAAATGCCTATGTAACTGCGTCAAAGGGAAGCAAAGAGATTAAAGGAAAAATCCAAGGATGCAGCCAGAGCAAACACTGAGAAAATTCTTTCTACCTTTCTCCCTCCTCCCATAGTTTCCCTGTGGGACAGCTTTGAACAAAAGTACTACAAGAGAAGAGTTTGGAGCTCATGTTTGATGGTGTTTATGCTTATGGATATTGCACAAATTCTCTGTACATTTTCCCCTGGTTAGGTTTTACACTTCCCAAGGCTTTGCATTTTGTACATTCATTACAGAAAAAGCCACTGCAACATTAATCTTCTCTCCCAGCTGAAAGAACCAGTAAACAACTATTTCTGGCTGATACTTTGATCAAAACGCAAGCGTGTATAATGCTCTAAAAGTTTTTCACCATTGGTCTAAATATAAAAGCCACTTCCATAAAGCAAGGCATTTAAAAACCATAGTCTCCAAAATGGCACACAAGAGAATATTTTCTTCTTTCAACATATTTAATTCCTGTTAGTGGTAATAGGAGCTGCACCAAAGGACAATATGCCTTCAAGATTAAACATATATTTGCCATCATGGCTAAAGATATCCATAAGTAATGTATGAAACAACTGTCAGTTCCTAGATCTCTTTCAGAGTGTAAATCTTTTCCTCTAGTATGGTTAAGGCATAGCTTCATGTGACTGCTTAAACAGAAAAGAATATGCCTAATCGGAGAAACTATGATGGTTTCTTATAAAATACAGGGGACACAATTTGTTTGGAATTTCCTTTCTACCTCAGAATTACGATTTTTCTACAACAGGAGATATAAAGCTCTACATGCAGATCACACACACTGGTTATGTTATATTGGTTTCTTTTCACTGATTTAAAATTTTGGTAAAAGCCTTTGCTTTTTTCCCTCAGAGTACTTCTAAAAATAATAGGAATCACTATAAGAAAAGCATGCTATTTCATCTCCTAAATATTTTTGTTACATAGAAAAAGAGTGTGAGGATACCTTCTCATGAATAAAAACATCAACAGGTTAGGAAATATGAATATTTTCAAAAATTATCTTAAAAATTCACAGGAATTCTCATGTCTTCAGTCACTCAACAGAACTTCCCATATCTTTCATTATTTGCTTTGGACAATGATATATAGGTATGAGCAAAGTAAATGAGGCAGAGTTTTGCTTCCACAGATCACATACATGTTTCTGTGACTGCATGATCCCTGTGTTCATCTCTGCGATGAAAATATCATATGGCTGAGGTTCTTTGGCATTTTTCTCAGTAATTTAGGTTGCTTGAGAGAAAACATACCTTCTGAGGGAATTCAGCACCCGGTAATTCGGTGGTCAGGCTGAGGACACACAGGAGGGAGATCCTGTCTACTAGACATTAGGCAGAGCTGAGATTCAGCTGACTTTGTTTTGCAGTTTCATCTTTTCAATCTGAACCATTTTATGGGCCATTCCTTAAAAACATTTGTTTCTAGTTTTCTTTGATATCTGTAACTTCTTCCTCAATTTTGTTACGGCTTTATGATATTTTTTCACTTAATCTAAATCTCATATAATTTATTTGAAAGCAATTTTTTTTGTGTGTATTGCCTCATCAGTAGAAATTGACACATACAAATATTTTAATTGTTTAAACACTTAAATCTAAGTCTTATATTGCTCCATGTGAACAGACAAAATAGGCTTAAAATGTCTGTAATCCAACAAGTGGATTTTATTTTGAAGAAAATACCCCTATCTGGGGAAGGCTTTTAAAAATATCTAAATATTTTACATTAGATGTATGGAGATGGCAAACTGGGAAACAGTATCTGATTTTTCTTCTAATACAACCATTAGGGATCCACATATGTAGAGTAGTTATAACAGAAATTCCCTTCCTCCTTGACACCTAATGTACAAGACAAGCTCAACGGCCATTTGCTAATTATATTACAATTAGTCTATTCAATTACAATTAATCAGTTAAAAACTTCCAGTAAAACATGCAAAAATGAACAACAGTTTTTTAAAAATATAGGAAAAAACTACAAACTTGACCATATTAATTATAGAAGAAAAAAAACCCTCAAGAAAGCCACTCATATGGTGTCTTTTCACTCATGCCTTGTTATGTCAGGCAGTACATTTGCATTATAATCCATGCCAAGAGGACCTGAAATGACTGTGACATATAATTAGATTATGTAATCAAAAAGGCATTTAAGTTTGCTTTTGGACAACTTACTTTTGACAAAGAGTCACAATACTTCCAGTATTTCTTCTTCACATCAAGGAGACTGTGCAATGCTTGCTAAAATTTTTTTATAACCTGTTTCTGGTTGTTCAGTATATGCCTACCTGCTACAATCTTACAACTTCAAAGTGAGAATAAAGCAGCCTATATATTCTTGTATGGTACACGGCAGGTGTAGCATTATTAAAGGTTTTTAATTTGCCAAACAAAAAATAAAAAACAAAAAAATGCAAGCCACTGGTGTTATCTAGTGTTAATCTTATTGACCCTTATTTTGCTATGTCATTTAATGATAGTAGTAAGAGACAATAACAATACAACCAAAATCAAACATTGTGATCAATAAGAAGGTTCAAGGAAAAGGAAAGATAGTGCATGAGGAATATTAGTTTATGTTTTATTAATTTTCTGTCATTATGATCTCTGAATCTGTTTACAGAGTTCAACTCATAAGATAGATATAGTGGGGAAAAAAATGTGTGATAGAAAAACAATGACATATTTTGGGTCCAGTCTTATTTAACAATTCCATGAATGATCTGGATGAAGGGTTAGAGCGAGTCCTCACCAAATTTACTGATTATACAAAGCTGGAAGGAGGCCTGATACCCCAGAAGGCTATATTGCCATTTACTGGGACCTGGACATGCTGAAGTGTTAGACAGAAAGGAACACAACGAGGTTAAAAAAGGGCAAGTGAAGAGTCCTGTATCTGTTGAGAAATAACCACATGCATCAATACAGGACAGAGGATGATCTGCTGGAAGGCAGCTCTGCGGAGAAGGATCTGGGGCTCCTGGTGGATAACAGGTTGGCTGTGAGACAGCAGTGTGCCCTTGTGGCCAAGAAGGCCAGTGGGTGCATTAAAAAGAATGTGACCAGCAATACAAGGGAAGTAATCCTTCCCCTCTATTCTGCCCTGGTGAGGCCACATCTGGAATATAGGGTCCAGTTCTGAGCTCCTCAATTCAAGAAAGACATAGAGTGTCTTCAGGGAGTCCAGTGAAGGGCCACAAAGATGATGAGGTGCTTGGAGCATCTCCCTTATGAGCAAAGGCTGAAAGATCTGAGACTGTTAAGCCTGAAGAGGTCTGAGTGAAAGTATAATGAATGCTTATAAATATCTAATAGGCAGGAGTCAAATGGATAGGGTCAGGATCTTCTCAAGGATGTCCAGGGGTCTTACAAGAAGCAATGGGAACAAACTGGGACATAGGAAGTTTCATCTGAACACAAGGAAAATCTTTACTGTGAGAGCAAGAGCACTGAAACAGGATGCTTAGAGAAATGGTGGAGTCTCCTTCTCTGAAGCTATTCAAGACCTGCCTCAGCACTTTCCTCTGCAACCTACTCTTGGGGGTGTTCTTTAGGAGAGTGGTTGGATTCAGTAATTTTCAGAGGCCCCTTTCAACCCCTATGATTCTGTGATTCGGTACCCAAACTTCCTTTGCAATTCTTTTTTTAATCAACTTTTTTTAAGGAGATAAAATAATGTACAGGACTTTTTAAGATGGAAGAAATGCATGACTTCATCACAGAGTATTCATGAAAACAGTTTGATTTCTGCTTAATTCAAAAAAATGCTTATATATTGACCACATTAAAATGTATAGTGATAACACCAGTAAACTTCAGAACAGCCTTCAATAACTTGCCAGTTAAACTTTTCTCCACAAAACATCAGTTTTACCTGCAGTGCTGTAGCAGAATTCAATGATCTGAGACTTATAGGGCACATAGTGTACCAGATACCACTACCATCAGCTGATGCAGGAGAGAGCTTATTTCAGAGAACTCCTAAGAGTCTGAAAAGGCAAAGTGCAGCCTAAGGTTATCACATAGAAACAGTGTGTTGCACAAACTAGCAGCACAAAGAAAGTAGTTTTGCATTTTTTTTGTTTCTAAGCACATATGCCAGAGATGAATTAGAGTTTGTTGTTGTTGTTGTTTTTTTGTGCAACACATCAAATTAATCCAAGAACCTCTTTGCCAAAAATGCTCTTATGGGACTACATGTTCTATTTCTTCCAGGAATCCTTTTTTCCTTGTCACTAATAAGACTACCTAACAAAAGTTCAACTTCTGAGATCATGCTCTTTTCTTCTGTCCCTTGCTAGGGCTGCCTACAACATTATTCTGTCTTGAAACTAAGGCAAACTTCTCTTTACTCCTCCCTGTTCCCTATCTTGTAGGATTTCACAGACCACCAGCTCTGGTGCCCAACACACAGCACTTTCTTTGCCTGTTATCCAAGAGACTTCTACATTTTCATCAGCTCACTCCCCCAGTTTTGTCCTCAGGTAATTTTCACCTCAATTTCAGCTTTACAGCATCCGCTTTGAGACAGTGAACATTATAGTTTCAAGAGCAGTAGAAACCATTTCCATTGAAAGCGTGTCATTTAAAAGCAGTCCACTTAGAACTGCCCTAGCCAGCTGGCCAAATGGAGACAAACAGCGTCATTTTTCAGAAGAAGAAAGAAACAGGAGCTTGCCTGCTGACTGCAATTTAGAACTGCACCCAGCCACCACAGAAATCTGGTATCCACAGAACTCCATCCTTACACAAACCACTATGATTGGTGTCTATTCAAACTCTTTGAAAGAAGTAATATGCAAACATTCTTACTCCTTGCACAGAGTAGAGTATTAGAAGTTTAAGAGTTTCATAGCCTCTGGCTCTAAAGATCAGAAACTAATTGTAAATTGGTAAAACACTGCCAAGGTTAAGGTACACTGTTGTTAAGTATCTGGGCTGCTAATAAGAGCACATCCATAATAAAAACTTCATGAAGCAAAGGAATATGTAAAACCTAATGGTATTTATGGAGAATCCTGGCAGCAGAAAACGTGTCAGCAATTTCACAAGAAATAGCAACAGCTTTCCATTTTGCTTATTTTTCTCGTTGGTTTCTAGGAGTCTGAAGGATAAACCTGAATAAAATAGAGTCCCTCCTCACACTCCCCCTTTATTCAATATTTATTACTCCAGTATTTATTACTATGAGGCTTTAAACTGCCAGATTGTCTTTGAATCGGAAATAGTAATTTATCTAGATTACAGATCACTTCTCCGTAGCTGTTATTGCAATTATTCATTGCATTTTGAAATATCATTAGTGAAATACAAAGAACAGAAAAAAATAATGTATGCATGAAGTGTTCTAATCATTTTTGTCCCAACTGTTCTGAAAGTGAGCCATTTACTCTCTTCAAAGTTATTAAGATGGTATGAAAAGGTATCAACCTGAATCTTTCAACTCTGTGGGACAGTCTTCACAATTACCTAAGAATTTCATAACAAAGACGAATGACAAAGATTTCTTCTTTAAAGAACTTGAAGACTTCATCCATAGTTTATGAGAAACTTTGAGAATTAGAAATGTTTTTGGGAAAATTGTATCTATCAAAAATTAAGCTCTTTACTTTCTCAGGCCAATAGTGATAAAAGCATAATAGCTGTACAATTGCCAATAATAACAACAACAACACAGCAAAGTTTTCTCAAATATAACTTATATGTTTTCCAAAGTGCATCAAATGACAGGTGTAACTGCTAAGCCATGTGGAAAAATATCACCATAACATCATCATAAAATTGAATTAAAATAAGGATTACATAAGAATACAGTCTGTAGAATTCTGTACTTAGTAGAAAATTCAAAATTTGTGCATAAAGCAAATTGATAGGGTTATTTGAAAGGCTAAAGTCAAAGCGATTTTAAAAATACCTAAAATTTTGCCATGCTTTTAGATAACAGTTATTGTATTTGTAAATATTAAACTGTTAAATATTCCATCTCACAAACAGACAGCCATATGACCATGCCTTTTCTAAGAGAGAATAAAAAGGACGTACCCATATGTATGTATACTATCTGGATACTAGCTGTTTGCTATACCAGCTGCTGATAAAAGTAGCAGCAATCCTGACCAAATCGTAACCTGCATATCTGACTTTACACATATCTGATCAGAAATCTGCTGTGGTGCCAATGTTCTCGATAGCCAAGGGGACTGCATGATCTGACCATATGCTCTCTCTTAACACAACAGATTCATGTCAAAGCAAAGTAGTTTGAATGTTACCAATGCTCACTTATAATGGCCTGCAATCTGCAAACAATTTGAAATCACATTACATAGTTACGCACTAGAAGCACTGATTTCAGTGCGAACAACAATCTGCCCACTCAGAGATAGAACCTCTAGCAAGCAACTTCCATTCTTTGAATAAATGTGGTTGGTATCTGGGTTTCAATTTTCAACAATATATACAATTAAGAACATAAACTACCAGTAACATGGCTACCTAAACAACAAAGAATATTGATTATTAATTTTATTGAGGGAAGATACTCTATAAATACTATGCCTGGAATCGTGGGAAGAAAGGATTGAGCACATATTATCAAGTTCCTACACATTAACTAAACCAGAACCTCCTCCTAAGCAGTAGACAAATATGTGGAATCAGCAAACTTACTTTAAAAACTGGGAAATTACCTTGTCAATAACCACTCATTTGTCCCTGCATATAATCTCTCTAAAGAATTACAGAAATGCAAACCTGAAATAAAATGAACTCATTGGAGAAATACCTTTAAAACAGCCTAAATCTCCTTGATAGTAAAAAAAATAATAATAATAAAAAAAATCACTGTGAGAAATAAGAATGATGGCAAGAAAACAGAACAATCTAGTAAGTTTTAGTTATAATGACTTTAAATGCCCTTTTGTCCTTACTATTTTGGCTGTACTTCACTCAGTAACCACTGATCTTAATCTCATTTTACCGTAGTTTGTCTGGGTTCATGCAGATATAAGCAAAGGACCTTTAAATTTCTACTCCAACCACAAAGCTCAGAACTGCTATCAGGAACAGAAATCTCTCACAGGCAGCTTGGCATTGTTCCCATACACCAGGACTACACTATGAGACTCAAATATGTAGTCTGAACTGAAGAGAGTTTCAGAAAGGAAACATCCTTATCCTTCCCTCACCTGCATACATCAATGTATTTATTTGCTGGAGAACTACTGAAGAGCCTATTTTGCCAGGGAAGACCTCCCCAGCAGAATCTACAGTCTCATTAGCAGAAGTTTCTTCATTTTTCTCCAAGCATTATAGTCCCACTTAGGTCTGTGTTCACTCTGAACAACTAGTACAATTTGAAACACACCAACCATAATAGCTGTCTTGGAGATTAAACTGTTTTTAAGATTTTTTTCCAATTTGCATTTCAGTTTTCTGTAGTAACATTTTGTTGTTGCTATATTTTGACAATGTCAAAAGCCATTTTTTTTTTCCTGCTTAAAATGAAGAAATCATTATTAATAATTCGGCAGATGCTTCAGAGCTTCAGAGTTCCTCAGTGCTGTGCTGTGTCACTAATACTGTGGCCCATTGCAGATGGCTTCTTCCTTTTGGAAGGTATTTTTTTAATCAAAGTCAAGGCTAGAAAAATTCCATATGAGACAAAAGCATTCTGCCTACAGCAGAGTGCCCAATTCTGCAAACTACACTTACTGAAAAGCTCTTTAGAATCTGACCGAGAAGAAGCTAAAATGAAATTACTCAGATTTTAATAAGTTATTGTAGAAGAAAAAATTCTGAAAATTAACAGAGGACAATAGATTTATTTGTCCCCCAAATGCAAGATAGAACATTATAGAATATTTTTTCCACAGTTGTTCTAGCAGCAACACTCAAACTGCAAGCAGTAAATGTAACCAACTGCAAAGAAATATATGTATTAACTTTTACATGTTTTTTTCACACAAGTCCTTCTGAAAACATTTAGCTCCTAGAGACACACTGTAATTAAGAATGAGCAATGTAATCCAAAACAAGATAAAGAATTATAGCAGCAATTAATGACATAACTTTAAAACTAAAAAAAAAAAAGCAATTTGTTAATAAAAATCACTACTGCATAGCAGTAGCTGCTAAGAGAAAAAAAAAATGATTATAATTAATCACTTTTAACAAACAAGTTTTTATACAAGAATCTCTCTTAATCCCTTTGTTATATTTTATCAGTAAGGCAAATGCAATAATTTAGCCAAGATGTGGATTTGTCCAGTATCTACTAGCCACATGCAAAAAAGTCCTCATGACAAAACCATAAATGACCACGTAAATGGAGACCTGTAGGTAGAAACTGCAATGGGACAAAATCCTAGCTGAGAGAGGCCAGCAATTGCTTTAGGATTCTCAGTAGTCTACTGCTGGAGGGTGTTGGGATGCTGGTTGGTCTTGGGGCAGCTTGGGATCAGTTTTTCTTATAACTGCATGTTAAATTGCACAGCATTATCACAGCACAGGTTAACACTCATGACAGTTCGATAGGGTGGTTTCTGTCCAAGTCCCCAAGGACAGACTTCACCAGCTGAGCTGGTGACCCAGTTTGCAGATCAGTTTCTCACAAAGAGAAGGCCCTTCAGATGTGCCCATCTCCATACCTCTGCATGGTTCATACACAAAGTTGCTATGAGGATCTGTCACCAGACAGGTTAGTGACTCCTTTGTAGGCTAGTCTACAGCTTGTTGTGGCTCAGATCCTCAACTCAAAAACTTTACAAAGAGGTTGAGGAGCTAAAGGAATGACTTCATGAAGTAGTTCAGCTGCCAAAGAAACCACAGAAAGAACCTGAACAAGCTATAAAAAGGCCTTCTCTTTGTGAAAACCCAGCCTCACTCCTGCAGGTGTGCATCCTGGCTTGCATGAGAAAAGGGGTAGCCAGCAGGGCAAGGGAGGTGGTTGTCCCCATCTACTCTGCCTTTCTGATATTCCATCTGGAGTACTGCATCCAAGTCTGGGGCTCCCAACACCAGACAGATGTGGAATGTTTAGAAAAAGACAAAGGAGATCTACAACGACAATCAGAGAACTGAAGTGTCTCTCCTAAGAAAACAGTCTGCAAGCGTTGGCTTGTTAGCCTGAAAAACAGAAGGCTAAGGGGACACCTTATTGTGGCCTTCCAGTATTAAAAGTTCATAAACATGAGAGAAATCTTTTTTTTTTTTTTACAAGGGAGGATGCGATAGGGCAAGAGGGAATGGTTTTAAACTAAAGGAAGGGAGATTTAGGTTAGATGTTAGGGGGAAGTTATTTACTGAAAAGGTGTTGAGGTACTAGAACAGGTTGCTCAGAGAGATAATGAATACTCTGTCCCTGGAGGTGTTTAAAGCCAGATTGCTTGGGGCCCTGGGCAATCTGATCCAGTACTTGATCTAATGGTTGGCAGTCCTGCTTGTGGCAGGGATGCTGGAACTTGGTGATCCCTGAGGTCTCTTCCAACTCAAGCCGTTCTACGATTCTATAATTCCACGATTCTGTGATTCTACAGTACTGTGGCATTGGGTTGTTTGTTAGCTCATAGGTACTACTCTAACAGATCAAATTCTACCTTACTGAATGAATCTGGAAAAAACTTCTTATAAAAAATATTTATCCAAGTTATCTGAGACAAGAGCAGCTCTGGCACTAACAAATCCTAGGCAGTACTTTCATATTTCAAAGCTGAATGATAATGTAATAGACAAATTAATAACTTATTTTCACTGTAAACTTTGATTTTTATGCTGACTGTATCATTAGGTATTTGTGAAAATTTATTGATAGCCTATTTTGCACAATTCCATTCAGAAACATTTAAGGTTTACACAGTGACCCAAGAAAAGACTCATCCTACAGTCCTATTTGACTTGGACAGCTAGAAGAAGGCAGGCAGAAATGACAGACAATCAATGACATGAACATGACTGATGATAATAAGAAGCATGCCAGAACACAGAGAAAAGAGTTTTTTCAAAGTATATTCCTTTCTTGTATCCATAAAAGAAAAAGCCACTGTTAATTAGAGTTAAAGGGCTAAATATTCAAAGTAGTTCAAAGTCTACAAAATGTCACACATTAAATCCGTGACACAAAAAGGCAGTTCATTCCTTTGGTACACTGTACAAAGCAGACAACAGTGACAGCACATAGCAGTTTTCAATTCTTGAAAAAAAGTCAATCTGGTTACTGAATGTGTCCACACTTACACACAATATATCACAGAGTGTTTCTTCTGGACTTTAGGTAAAGATAGTATGTTAACTGGTCTAATATTGCACGGATCACAAGATGTTAATATGCACAGAGACAATAAAACTGCATTTACACATAATGAATGAGCAGCAAGAAAGGAAATGGATGAACTGCATTTTTTTCAGTAGATCATCTATTTAGCTAAATGTTGCAAAACAATCTTAAAAAGAAAAGTAATTACAAAAGTGACAAAAAAAAAACCTACCAAACAAAGACCTCATTCAAAATAATGAGATCCATCTCTTTTGAAACAATCCTGAGGCACAATTCATTTTCTTTCCTATTGAGTGTTGCCTTTCTGCTTTTTGTTTTGGCAGGAGTTGAGTTAAAGCAGTGTTTCTTCTATGGAGTGCAAGAGATTCACAACATGCATCTAAGCACAAAGTGCAATTAAAAACACATTAAAACTTTCAATAAAGTTGCACAGAAACTCAGATGGCTTAACAGGTTTAGCTGCAGAACATTTCTGTAGTTCGGTCCATATCTTCTTTATTCCATCATGAACATGTACTGCAGTAATTACCTGCATTCCATATTTGTGTATTTATTCTAATATTAGCACAACTTCTTGTCTTTTATTTTAAAAGCAAAACTACAGCTTTCCAAAGATCTAACTCTACTTGTGCATGTAGGTATTTATTAGCATACATATCTTCATGCATTATTATTGCTATCAGAATTTCAAAAAAGGGCTGAAATTCCTATTCTTGTAGATTTTTGGGGGTTTACTCAGTGACACAGCAAAAACCACTACTGTCACTGTTTTCATCAACCATCTATTTCATTCTGTATATAAAAATGAATCCAGTTGCCTTTTATGCTTATCAAATGTTATTCCCTCAAGCACACATACAACAGATCTCAGAGACAAGATTCATTATACTGATTAAGTATTATATAAGATTAATTATACTGTTTAAAGTCCATGAACACTTTTTTATGATGATTTTATCATATGGTAATACCATTCCATGATTATAATTAACAGATTTTCCTGTTCTCTTTAATACTTATTTATTCATTCAGAGAAAGTGAACCATAGCCATTAAAAGAAAAATCAAAACGTGGACTTCAGTTTAAAACATTTTTTTACCAGCTATGTTTAACTTTAGGAATCCTAACTCATAATCCTATAGCAATTTCCCCATTCTTTACATTTAACTTACTAAAACACTTCTGAGGGTAAACCACCCTCTAAAATTCCTAGTCAGTGCCAGTGGACTTGTATAAGCCAAAGTAGGCACCCTTCCTAAACATTTATTTTCTTATGAAGCAACCACAGTGCATCAGATAACAGCGTGTTATCCAGGCTATAAATAGGGCTCTTTTGTGCAATCTTGTTGTACTATGAAAAGAAACTACAGTAAGATCTTCCAAAAGACCAAAGAAACAGGCAGATGCAGATTGGTATATTAGAAGCACCATAAAGTAACATATCATTGGAGTTATCAGGGCAGCATAGAGTATCTTAAACTTTATCAGGCTTCAGAAGGAATGTGTCTTAAGAGAACTGGAAAAGGGGGGAGAAGAGCAATGGGAAGAGAGTAACTGGTGAAATGACTCGAAGCACCCATCTGCCAGACATTATCTTTGGCCCACAAAGTTGTACATTTTTCACTTTTATCTTTCCTTAAGGCAATAGAATAAACTCATAATCATTTCAAAGTCCACTGTCCCCTAATCCTAGCCAAATATAATGCCATCTCTAATTTAAAGAGAAAGCAGAAGAGTTAAAATGTACTGAATTGTCCCAAGCTTATCTATCACTTTCCATGAGCTTTGTCCAACTGTCTCCTATCAAAATTTCCCTATAAGCCTCTCTCCATATTTGAACTCTCAAAATAAAGAATAAAGCAACAAATGAGAAATACAAGCGGTAGTATGCAAAGTCTACAAAATGCAACTTGAACTGACTGTTAAAGAAAAAACGACAAGTTTTCAGGGACAGATGATCAAATGCTTCCAGTATTTCCCAATGTAGATAAACCATTCCTGTTTTATGTGAATGAGGAGAGCAGGGAGATGCTAAGACTTCATTTCAATTATAAATGCTTCCCTGAATCTGTGGAAGTAGAAGAGATTCCCTCAATTGAGGGAATTAGTAGTGAGTCTCCCTCAGCTATCCAAACGCCTGAACAAAGGGCTGCCAGCTCATTTCAAACAGCATGAATGTAAAGGCCAGTGATGATACCTTCATATATAAATGAAAAATTATGTCTGATCCAAAGGGCTGCCTACTTTGATAGTACTGCAACATCTCAAGCATAACAGGGCTGCATGGATATGTGCCTAGTTTCATTTTAAATCAAAAGGAATCATAAACAGACAGAATTTTTTGTTATAGCTTTCAGTTAAGAATTTGCCTTCGTGAAGTGTTTTAGAAGCTTCTAATTACTAAATACAAAAAGTTCTTGTGGACAGCAAAAAGGAAATAATAGATTGATTAGTTTTCCACACATACACACAAATGTTCAATACTTAATCCTTCCATGCTATTAAGAGGCCAGAACAACGTACAGAATGCGTGAATTGTGAGTTAATTCATTCACTTATACACACATCAAAAAAATAACTAGCAAATAATAATAATTTAAATGAGATATAAAATGAGATCTATAATTAATGTCTTCTCTGACCACTTAAGTTGTAGTATAATCTTAAATGCTTCTTTCACACATCAGCCTCTGAAATAAGATATATCAAGTACGAAGTTAATTGCATGAGTATATAAATTAACAGACATTTCTGGCCCATTGAAAGCAAGTACTGCCAAGATAGAAATTAGAATTCCAAACCTTTTCTTTCATAGAAGGAAAAGTAATGGTTTGCAACCATTCTTGTATGAATTCAGTAGATTTTTTTTTCAGAAGTAGTACTCTTTCTGATAGTATTTGCAAGTAAACATCTAGTTTATCTGTGGAAATTAAAGAACTCAGGGTAGCAGCTGCCCTCAGCTAAAATGCATTTCTCTACCCAGACAAATGAGATAAAAGCATAGAACTGAATATATTCAGCCCCAAACCAAAATTTAAATCATTCAGTGCTTCTACTGTGATTGTTACATTCTTTATAGAAGAGATCATTTCTTTGTTCAATGTCTAAATGACTTTCAAACCACTGAAGTTTGGATCTATGGCATTTTAATTTAAACAATAATCATTTGTTTAAAAATGGGGAAAATTTTTTACCTTGTTCATTTATGATTCCAAATAGAGAAAAGGAGAAATACAGAGAAATGTTCATTTGAAATTAGTCTTAAACACTTAAACAAAATTTTCCAATCTTTGAACTTGACAGAAACTGTACAATTCTATTTTGTTTGAATATCATGAGTCCCTTAAAACTTAAATAATCAAAACTAATATTATTTAAGAAAGAAGTTTTATTTTTATAACACAAGATCATTGAAATTATAAAACAGTTTTATTGTCCAAATTTCATTTTTGTTTTAATTAAGATAATTTGATCTATTATCTGTATAGTTTGAAAACACTACCAAAAAATGGTTGTGTTCTAGTTGTTGGATTGGTTGCTTGTGGGGCTTTTTTGTTGTTGTTGTTGTTTTTGTTGTTTTTTTCCCCTTACACCATAGTTCTTGGATACAATTAACTCTCATTGAATAGTCTTTTCAGAGTATGAGTTTCACAGTGCATCACATGCATCCCCATGACAGATCAAGCACAGAAACAGGGAAGTATGGATGGTAGACAATAAGGTGATTTTCACTAATTTAACACAAAGCTCCAAAGCAGCATCTTTCCCCTCTTTGAAAGCGTGAAAACTTTGAAAACAGTTATGCCTATGAAAGATGGGGAAAGTAGAGGATTGCATGAGGGCATATGAACACTCTCCAATTGGGTTCAGGCTTGAATCTCTCCAGAGTAAATAATTACAGGAAATGATTTGGATGTTGTTGCCTTCTTCACTGACTTAGCACAGGTGAGTTTCCTCAGACAAAACATCTTGATTGTTTTTTTCTTGTCTTTTTTTTCTTGTTTGTTTCTTTCTTTGGTTGGTTGGTTTGGTTGGTTTGTGAGGAGGGGGGGTTGGGTTATTTTTGAGCACACATTTTTGCGTGACCTAAAGGGTCAGACAGATAAACTTCATCAGGGGAACAGGTTGGTAATGCTACTAAAGTTTCTTTTGTAGTGACAATACTTAAATCCTAATGAAATTAATTCAACTAAAGGCACTCAGCACCTCACAAGAGTTATTCAAAAGTCTACTGCATCAAGTTGTATGAAGAAAAATTAATTAAGGCATCTCAGAAGAATAAAAAACCAGCTTAGGAAAAGATTCTTTAAAAATGTAAATTGAGTTAGCCAGATAGGCAAAAAAAATAATAATATATATACAAAGCTTAAAAGTGATCAGAATAGCATCTCTGTCCTGTAATAGTGTTCAAGAGAGACTGAAAAGGACAGCTCTCTGAACTTAATAAGGAATGGTATAATAAGAATACAGCATTCAGACACTTACTGTGCTCCATTACTTACACTTGAAAATTACACATCAGAAGTTTATATATTCACAACTGCTGGCTTTCAGAAATACATTAAAACTGTCAGAGCAGACTCAGCTGTTACTACTTTACCTAGCATCTCTCCAGTAACAGACACATCCATAAGTGTGATGTAGTGAGGGAAGCACAAAACTACAGGGAAAATGTATTGGTTATTTACATCCAATGTCCTTGGAACACAAAAGCCCAAATTAATATTTAATGCTGTGTGTTATGAATGTTGCTGAAAAACTACAGTAGAGACTGAGAAATAACTGTAGGGTTCTAAATTCAGTGCTCAGTGACAAAGCCTTGAAACGTTGTTTTTTGTTGTTGATGTTTTTTCTCTATATTTATGTACTTTATTTTCCTTTATGTTAATCATTATCATGGCTACTTATTTTCAAGTCTATCTTAAATAAGTTGAACCGGTAAGAAATCTTCAACAGAACAAGTGATTAAAATATGGATCTAAAAATAAAGAATTTTAAGGAATCTCAGAAAAAAAACCTTAGGTAGAATAGCTCGGTATTCTCACCATTCATAGAAAACAAGCAAATTCTATTGTTCCCTTACCTCTTCATTTAGTCACTTTTCTTGAAGTTCACTTCCAATACAGGTCTTCATTTCTCACATTTGGGGGATCTTTCTTTCAGTATTCAGATTTCTAATTCTTTCCTTTTAACCAGAGCTAGGCATTGATAATTGTGCCAGATTTTGCAAAGAGTTCAAGCAAAAATCGATCTGTATATCTAGTAGACATGCTAAGGGCTGAAAATGGTGCTTCTCAGGTCTTTAGCTTCAAGAAAAACGCAGTTCTGACTAAAACAAAACTTAAAGGGCAAAATCTACCTGCACGTCAAAAGATTTGCTTTTTGGCCAATGCCACTGTTAAGTGGATTGTGGTTTCAGAAAACAAGGTACAGGATATAAAGCTGAAAAAGAAGCTAAAATCCATAAAGGAGAGTGCAAAATCTATACTATTCTCTCATTACTTTGTTTTGTTAGCCAAGGTCTCAATTTTCCTTGCCCTACAAATTAGCTGTGTTATTCCTAGTACATCTATAGAGCAGCAAACTTATTATATGGGCTCTTATGCTTTGCATTTTGGCTTATTCTATTAATTTTATTTGTTGTTGTTTAAGAAATAAGTTCTCTATTCAAAAAAAAAAAACCCTCCAAAGCTAACTGATAACTAATAAGTTGGTTTAACTGTCAGTGTGTGAGGGGAAAAGCAGACAGAAATCAGTTGAAACTTTTGCCTGAAAATTCTGAATTGGATAGAAGATGGAAAAAAAAAAAAAAGGAAAACAAATACACCAACAGAATCAGAACAATGAAAGATGTCATCAAAATAGATAAAATTACTTAGAAATAAATGAGACTCACTGTTTCCCATCAAAATTCATCAATCTAAAATCATTTTGTTCCTATTCTGGAAGTACGCAAACAAAGCCATTATGATTTCTTTTTAATGCATCTGAAAAACACAGTACATCCATAATTGCAGCAATTTATTGTAGGGTTTTTGTTGTTATTGTTGTTGTTGTTGTTCTGGTTTAGATTGCATATAGTAAACCAACTTTCTGAGTAAGTAAGAGATTGACGCCATTTGTATTTGAAGTTTATTCAAGCATCATTTTAACCAGGAAACTGTGAAATATTTCTAAAAAGAAGAACTTCACCGAGTCCCATGACCCCACTTTTAATTTTTCAAAAGAAAGCAAATCCCTAATTCAGATAGTTTAGATTATAAATAACAGTATACAATCATTGCTCTTATTTTCCTAATCTTCAAGTTAGTTACCACTTAATGCTTAAAATTAACTATATTAATCTTTCACCTCCATTATAACTTTTTTCTGTGCTCTTCTTCATATGTACAAACCAAAGAAATAGACAGTGTCTTCTCACCTCCCTTCAAATGCATGTCTCAGACAAGACATAACACAAACTAATTCCATTTTCCCCTCCCTCCATTTGTAGCCAATTAGCCAAAAATGCATGAGACAACAGTAGTCCTGAAATGTCTTTCCCCTTACACATGCATTTGAACACATCATTATTCTCCACCCTGATATATACTTTTTCTCTCCATTAACATATTCTATATATTTTATGGTGTATCAATCAGTAAGTAGAACAATGCTACTTCACTGGTTTCCTCCTTTTGGAGTGAGATTTCCTAGACAAATACATTTTTCATGTTTGCAGATTCCTTGTCATTTTTTCCCCAATTTTCTCCAGCTTCCAAAAAAGCAGAGTAGCTCCCAGCTAAGAAACCCCTCTGACCTTCTATGGTCACAGTTCTACAGGGGTTGTTCATAATTATTGGACAAACAGATGCCCTGAACATATTCCTACCTGGCTGGGAGTGATCTATTGGCCTGATTTTTAGGCTGAGCTGGCAGTTTCTACCAAATACTCTGGAAAGCAAAATACAAGCTATCATCATTTCTACTAAATGTACCTCGTGGTGCTAAACTACATTCATCTTACTGTATGAATCTGAACAATTAAATCTGCTTGCTCAAATGTAATCATACTTGTAACAGAAAATCCATATTTCATATGGACATGAGTACTGCATTTAACAACAAATAATTCTGTACTGGTAACACGGTGTTTAAACTGGGGTGGAAGGAGAAAGACATTTAAGACTTTGGTAAAGGTAACTTGTACTGATTAGAGATAGTGCAAAATTCACAATCCTGTGTTCTGACAGTTATTTCTGCAGAGCAATTTGACATATTTAAATTAATCCAGTTCCAGACAGAACATTTCATTACTTTCTCTGTAGCCTGTAAGTAAAAGCTTTCAAATTTCACCTGCCTTTTCAATTCATTGATCATACACCATCTCATCCTAATTTAGAAAAGCAAGTAAGTATGAACATAAGACCTGTGAGCTCAAAGCATGACACTGATGCTTTACTAGACCAAAGTAAACTTAAGTGTGCATTAAAAGTAAATTTTTGAATCAGAACTCTAAATTGAAAGCTTACACAGCTTACACAGCTCTTGGTTAACACTGACATAAAAACAAGCACAACTCTTGGAAATGTTAAGGAAATTCAACAACTGTCAGTAAAAAAAGATTTCCTCATTTACTCTGTGCTTTGGCCATTTTTAAACCATTTTCATGCAGAGACTACCTGCCCAGTTATACACAGCCATCTCTGCTCCGCCTCTTTTCTGCAGCCAGTAAGGTCCCCAGAGAGGGAGAGAAGACAAGGAGGACATAAAATTGCTAAAAAAACCCCTTCACTGACACCTCCTGGTGGTCTTACATGTCCCTGTACTACTTGGATAAACTCGGATACAGTGCTAGTCACTGACAGAGCATCAAATACCAGGTAGGGAGCCCCACAACCTGCAGAATGGACTGGCTCATTGTTTATCAGAATTGCCTCTATTGCTAACCAAAGCTTCTTAGCAAAAGAAGTTCAACCTATGTTTTTAAGCAACAGCAGAGTGAAATATTCAAGTACATAAAACAACAAAATGATTTAAAAAGAATATATTCAACCATGAGAATCTATTTTCTTAAACTAGCAACACTTAAAACTGATAAATATTTATATTTCACATAGATGAGAACTAGAGATTGTCTGATTTCCTCATGCACACACACTAATAACATTTTTTGAGATCTACTCCTATATCAGCCATTAAGATTTCTTCCTTTGAGGCTCTGACTGCATAGACAAGCATGAGAAGTGAGAACTAGTAGAAAAACTTTTTACTGTTTGCACAACACAAGCTATGATACAAACTCATGCTATTGCAATTTACCTTAACCCTCCCTTCAGTTGCATACCTGACAGTTTGTGCATATACTATCGATGTGCAAACATAAAGCATACTTCCACAATGCTCATATAAATGCTGAGAAACAATGTACACACAGAATGTGCATTTGAACTTGCCTTTACATTCATTGTACATATACAAATATTTTGCATATGTGAAGCACTGTAACAGGCAATGATTCTATCCACAGTGAGTGGGGAAAGGGAGATGGAAGGATTAAAACTGTAGCACTGCAAAATATTGTGTAGAAGGAGAAAGCCTGTGCATGGAGTGGTGCTGCAGTCATCTCGTTTTCCCACATAATACTCAAAGCACAGGTTTAGATAAAATGGATGTATTTAAAGATGAGCAATCACTACTATGACTGATAACTACTTTTCTTTGTGTAGTTAACTTTAGTGGATCTCATGCCAACCAGAGGATAAAGGTGGAAGGAAAGATGCAAAATAGTCACACAGTGCTGGAAGTATCTCTCCATAGCAGTTTCTGCAAGATTAGGGAAGATTGTTTTATATTTGAGTCAGGTTTCAACCCCTTATATTCTGGTTTGAGTATGATTGCTGTGTTTATATTTATTATTTAATTTCACATGAACTAGCAACAAAGAGCTTTTCCTACTGGTCTATGTAATTTTTTGTAAATTATTCTTCTAGATAGCTTTATTTCTACCCATCTGATTAATTCTTCCCAACATACAAATTTAAAAACAAAAGCTGTCAGGGTAGATCATAGTTGGCATGTCACTTTCCAAATATCATTTACATTTTTCACTTTACATACATCTTTAATAATCAATTTTATTTTTTCTATACATATTTCAGTGTGAAAATGTTTGCCATCAATATTAAAATAAGAATTATCATCACAGTCATGTACATAGCTTTTGGAATTACCTCAAATCCCATCCATTACACTCATATTTAATAACCAATATTCATTTTGCTTCCATATTTTAATATTAAGTTGCTTGCTTAGCTGTACAGAGAAAGAAATCTGTCTCAGTGTCTTTCTATTCACATCCTCTCAAAACAGAAAGGAAAAAAAAGGCTTAGAAAGTTTTGAGATGTTTAAATATTGATTAAAAAAAACTCAAAAGCACTGTCTACAACAAATACAATGTGATAAATTAGTCATTTTAACCAAAGTTATCTTAGAAATAGCCCTTAGCTCAGCAGCTGAATTGTAGTGAGCCACATACTTGTAGGCGGCACCCAGACACCATGTATTTGTTTACCAACTTCTTATTCTGACACAATCCCAGAAAATCCACACAGATTAGGATGCATAGATTGGAATTTTATTAATTTATCGTGATTCTATATTCTCATGATTATGTGAGACCACATATAAAACAGAGGAGATCAAATTTGTACTGATGATGAGTCTATGGAACACCAGAAAAAATATATAAAATTTTCATGATGCTAATAGTATGTGATAAAAAAAAAAAAAAAAAAAAAAAAAAAAAATCATTTGCCACATAATCTGCAGGCTTTCATTTAAGTCTTTGTTTGGCAAATATGCCAATTTCCTTCAGTGATAGGATATGCATTCTATAATACTTCTTATGAAAACAAGAGGTCACATTACAATGGCTGTTCTGGAAATTGCCTTATATCATTTAAGCTGACAACAACTTCTACTTCCCTGTAAAAAAATTACAGTCCTCCGTAACTGTGTGTTATGTCTGCATAGAGCTATAGAGCATATGAAGGGAAAGAACTTGCATTTTGTGACATCATCAGTAGTAAAACATTACTAGGAAAATAACCACTTGGAAAATAAAATCACATCATTACAGAGAAACAAAGAAAGAACAATCTCTGTGACTATAATATAACATAATGAATGAATAAGCAAGCTAGAAATTGTTTTCAATTTGTTAGAAAAATAAAGATATCTTGATTAAATGCATTTTCCCTCAACAGAGGATTAAAACATTCATTTTATTTTAAGATCTTACAGCTGCTGGAACAACGGGATCATATGACTGTATTGCCTGCTATCAGTTCACAACAGGAAAACACGATGAAAGTAGCAGATCACCTGAAGTTTTGCAATCAGAAAAGTGAGGGAGCCAGATGGCACCTTTCCATAGGTTGTTCCCTTCACTCTCTATGGAGCCCCTCAGAGGTCTTCAGCATGCTGACCAGCCAAGTGCCAGCAGTAATGGCACATGTGCCTCTCACACAGAGTGGGTTACACAATGAACTGCATTTTTTCTGTTTTAGGGGCATCCTAACCAAAATGCTTCCTCTCCCTTTTCTTCACAACAAGATTTTTGCACCTGCTATGCCACAGCTTCTCTGTGGGAGCTGACACTCTTTTTGCCAAGTCCTCCCTGATTACTCTTTGACAACACTGATAACAGCTTACTAAGAGCTGATAGTCTTGAAACAAAGCAAAACCTCCACTGAAGGAAAAAGGATGAAAATTCTGGCTCTGGCTTCATTCTCCTTTCACAGGCAATAGATTGATACTAGCATGATAAAATCCCTATTAACTACCCGCAGAGTCTACATCAAACTAAGGTAATTCTTCTTAATGCTCATGAAGTTTTCCCCCTGAACAAATGAAAAAACAATGTCTGTACTATCTTACTATCCTACAAATCTCTATCTCAAAGTGTTCTTGCCCTATATTGTTTTATTAGAATGAAATAAAATTACATACCACACACCAGTGACTAATGATACTTGATTCATGCCCTCTCACCCAGGCAGCTCCAGGTGAGTCATCATCCATGTCCAGGCACATGTCCCTGGTTTCTAGGGCAGATAGTTAATGCAGAAACTGAGATCTCATAGGAAATCTAAAAAGACAGAAATTTTTTTTGATATTTGACTTTTTAAGCAAATGGTATTATGCAGTAGGGCTGTACCTAATTCACAGAAAAAAAGAAAAAAAAAAAAAAAAAAAGACCTAAAATGAGATTCAGAATCACAGAACTCTTGAAGTTGGAAGGGTCCTCTAAAGGCCACTATTCCAACTCCCCTGCAATGAACAGGGACACCACAGCTAGATTAGTTTGCCCAGGGCCTTATTAGTTTGCCCTCACCTTAAAAGTCACAAGGGATGGAGCATCAATCGTATCACTGGACAACCTGTTCCAGTGCCTCACCAGCCTTACCTGTAATAGATCTTCTCCTTATATCTAACCTAAATCTACTCTCTTAGAGCTTGAAACCATTTCCTTTTGTTTTATTGCCACAGACCCTTCTAAAGAGTCTGTCCCCTTCTTTCCTGTAGCTCCCCTTTAGATGTTGAAAGGCTGCTATCAGATCACATTGAAGCGTTCTCTTCTCCAGGCTGAACAGCCCCAGCTCTCTCAGCCTGTCCTTGTAGCAGAGGTGTTTCATCCCTTGGACCATTTTTGTGGCCCTCCTCTGGACTCAGTCCAACAGGTCTGTGTCTCTCCTGTACTGAGGACTTCACATCTGGATGCAGTACCCCATGTGAGGCTTCACCAGCACAGTTGAGGGACAGCAGGGTCACCTCCCTCAAGCTGCTAGCCGTATTGACTCACTGAAGGACACTACACTCACAGATTACCTAAGCTAACTTGCAGAGAAATACTGAAGAAAAGAAAAGAAAAGAAAAGAAAAGAAAAGAAAAGAAAAGAAAAGAAAAGAAAAGAAAAGAAAAGAAAAGAAAAGAAAAGAAAAGAAAAGAAAAGAAAAGAAAAGAAAAGAAAAGAAAAGAAAAGAAAAGAAAAGAAAAGAAAAGAAAGAAAAAGTTTATATATTCAAATACTACACCTTAAAATATTGAAACTCGTACAATTTCCTTCACTTGAGATGTACAAATTGGATCTTGGCCTCAAGAGAGACAGCAGAACATCCTTTCTAAAACAACTGAAATGGTGAAAAAGTAATGGTGCAGGTTGCTTTTTCAAACACACCTGGTGATAATGACGCTGCGGTTTCTATTCTTATTTATATAGCAGCTCAGTGGCTAAAAACACAGAGCTTTATTAATGTAATGCAAACTAGGACCACTATTGCAGGTGAAGGTTTGTAAGCTTTCTATAATCCAGGGTCATGCCCATTCTATCTTCCTGGAGAGCCTGAAGGATCTTTTCTTAAATATATGCTGCCTCCAAGAAAAGAGACAAGAAGTACCTCAGGACACAGCACAAGGTAACACAAGTTGCTCTTACACAAAATGAGAGATTGATCTGAACTTCAGACTAGAATTAGATAAAGCACCTGGGGCTTTCCTTACCTGGAAGGAATCCTAACCACTGGTCACAGAATGCAAAAAAAAAATCCTACCAGAGCTGTTCCGTCATTCACACTTTCACAAGACTGAATCATGTAATAGGCCAACTACAATATACACCTAATAACATATTGCACCTGTCATGGGGGAACATGCACATAAGCTAGATGCAGTACTACTCACACTTTGTCAATACTAATGTTCTCTGAATATAAAAAATACACCCAACTTTTGTAGTCAAGGAACTTATATATTTAAAACTGAGAGATCTACATATAATCCTGATGCCTGCAAGGTTTTCACCATAGCATTCTCAGCATAAGTTTAGATAACAGAGAAGCTATATTTCTTTAAGTGTTTCACTCTACCAATTACTGCATCCTTTTACTGAGATTTACTAACTAAAAAATTTACTAAAAAAGTAAGAAAGGATGAAAGCAAACTGAAGGATAAGTGGGACATATTGGAAGGTAAAGAAAAAGGATACTCAGAAAAAAGATAAGCACAATAATGATTTTATTCTAAGCAGCCTTGAAAAAATCTCTCTGCACTTTCATCCATTTTGGCATTATCTGAACACTGCAAGATAAGACAGGACAGAGTTCCTTAAGGCCATTGAGTCCAACTGCCACAATCCAAAATTACCTGTAGCAGATGCCAAGTTCAATAAACTCAGCAGGGATTAGCACTGCCATCTGCAGGATTACACACTTTTCCTATCTGCACAAAGTAAAATGCTTTCCCCCAGATTTTTCAGGAAACTTAACAATGAAAGAAGACCAAAATCCTCAAAAATCCCTACATAGGAAAAAAATATTCTTCTGGTAAAGATCAGGATGAAACAAAATCGACAGATTTATTGTGATAAAGGTGACATAGGAATGAAACATTTTGACACTACTAAGTGATTCCCATTAGTTTTCTAATTTGTTACTTGAATGACAAACTTTCACTGTTGAACTTTAAGTTGTCTCCAGGTCAAGTGCTTGCTTCAGGCAATTGTAGTTCAGTGCTTTACTCACTGCAAGAGAAAACCATCTGGTGGCTTTTATGGCTCAACCAGTGCATATTTAGTACATACCAATATTTTCTCAAGGAGACTGAGGAGGCAGAGTCAGGGGTATAGGGAACCAATGCTTATGAAGTCAGATTTCAGCAGTTTTACTGTATGCAAAAACAAATGCTAAGCATTAGCCTCGATAGATTATAAAGTGAATTTTCCTAAACCTATAAAAGAGCCAAAACCTTAAAAATGAGATTTACAACCCTAACTTTATTTGAACACTTTTGAAAGGCCTAATCATCCGTACATTAATCTGTACAGTGATATATGACTTAAAGGCTGAAAAAAAAAAAAAAGAAAACACATTAGGAAGTACATTAGAAAGAATGAAGAAGTGCCAAGAAGAGATAGAAGAGTAAATGCACAAGATCTGGAACAGAATGGGAGAAAGATACTGACACAGACAAGAAATGGGGAAGATGTTTATTCTTCATCCTCCGTACTTTTTCAGAGTTTATATTTATGACTGAAAGTTGTAGATTGGAAAAGTTTCAATGTTGTGTTAAGACACAGGCTGTCATAAGACTATGAAACTTACTGCTCACTGGGCAAAATGAGGGTTAATGCCCACCTCAATTTCCCTGTATTCCAAGGCTGCTTCCTGATTATGTGCATGTTCGGTCTTCAAACAGAATTCCACATGCTTCATAAATCTTGAATTAGCTACTGTATTGGAGGGGCTTCTTTATTACTGTTAGAATGCTCTCAACAAAGCTGTCAGCAGCACTGCAGGCCACCGAGATATTTCTTGACATACAACATGGATGAGAAATCTAGAAGCATGGTTGCCTGGTAATAATTCTGAGTCACCGGCTGTAAACTACTCATTTCATTGCACAAAGTTTATAATTGTACTGACTATATGAGACTTCAGAACCCTTAGAATCAGCAGAGAAAAAATGCTCCATAGAAGTCTCACTAATAACTATCAAGTTACTTCAATTTAGGGTGCATTTGTGTGTGCTTGTAGACAAAAACATATGAAAACATCTTTATGTGTATACGTTTTATAATCTCAGACTGTCAGATTTCCAAGAGAGTCTTAGCAGAAGAGGCACCTTGCTCTTCTGACAGCGAATCAGAATCTTCAGTCAGATTCATGGCTAACAACCTAGCACGTACAAATTAGTTAAACACAGTTCATGTCCAGCCATGTCTTATTTATTAATTACTATGGTATAGTAAGACAGTTTGTTGAAATGTGTGAGAATTCTAAGAAATATATGAATGGTAAGAAAGCGAGAGAACTGGCAAACTGAGGGCAAGAAGCTCTGCAGCATTAAACACAGGAAGGAAACCTATGACCTGAGAAGTAGCAGATGACAATACATCAAGTCCACAAAGAGAGCAAAAAAAATAAAAATAAAATAAAAAAAAGCAAAAAAAAAAAGTCTGATTCAACCAGGAAAAAGTCCAAAAATGACAGCTGACCTGTCTTTGTGTGATACATTCAAGCAAAAACAGAGAAAATCTGATTACATATTGTTTCTGGGAGATGATATACCAGTTCCACCTTCAAAACATCAACACTGTGTTGTTAAAGATAAAGGCCTCATGGCTCTTCTGCATTGTGGAATAATTTAGAAATAAAATAACATACCAATCAAAAGGTGATGTCACGGGGTGCAGAAATAGGAAAATAAAAAAGAGGCAGTGCTACTTCTCTTAGTCTTACTGCTTGGAAACAGGCACTGATACAGTATGGGGAATCTCTGAGAATCTTAAGAGTGCCAAATTCAGCAAGGAAACAAAGGTTCAGAGAGTAACTACCAAATTAAGAAACACAACCCCAAAGGAAATTAAGTGAAAAGTTGCTATGACCAGCAGTAAACTTAGTGTTACAGAGAATCAGCAAGAAACGTGCAGAGTAAGGAGTGATAGAAGGTGAGAATGCTCTGTATTAAAGACACAAATAAAAAGCAATGAATGTCTTAGTTTTACCTGGGAGATACGTGCAATTCTGAAAGCATGAGAAGATAAAATGAGCAGTTTGAAAAGCAGCTGTACAACAGAAAGAAAAAGGATGCAGAGCAATACACGATTTTGAACCTGGAAGATGAGTGGCTGCAAAACAATGTATCTTTGGACATTTTTAAAACATTCATGACATGCAAATTTTCGGACATTTCCATATAAAATTTCTTATAAAACATTTAGAGCAATGTATGGAGCTAAATAATGTATAAATCTTCAGTCACAAAATGCTAAAAGTAGGCCAATGCAGAAACAAGTTTGCTCACTTCTGGCAGTCTTTCCTTTGGCTTTAATCTTTTTCTAGTAACAGAACTCCTTCACTCACAAGATGTAGAATACCAAGAACTTCCTTCCATTCGCTTTCTACTGAAATTTCCTTTGCCCACAGTTTGAATACAGCAAACAGTTAAAATCCAAACTTAAAATTAATAATTTACTAGGACATTCTCACTATTCATCAATAAGCACTGAATGCTAATCAGCCTGGAATAATCTTAGGGTTTCTATAAAAAGAGAAATGGAGGTTTGAAACTTCTTTAGGAGCTTTCTGTGGGTGCCATCAACAGAAAGATACAATGACTAACAGTCAAGCACAAAAGAATAGCCTGTTTCCTTGCATGTGTGGGAGAACAGGTAGAAAATAAGATGACTGCTCCAAAAGTAATTTTTCTTAGTTTATTATGTTGGTCTAGAATGTCAGAAGCAGATGTTGGTGGTATGGCAGCAGATACTGAACCTTCCCACCAATATTCCATTATATTTTGTTGCTGTGTGACCCGATGGCAGCAGAGGGTCAGTCTGAAAAAATAGCATCTGACATGGAGGTGCATGTGAAGCAAAGGTGTGTCATGGAACTCCTCCATCTGGAAAAAATGGCACTCACTGACATTCACTGACACTAGCTGAACATTTCTGGAGACCAAACAGAGTATGTGAGAACAGAGAGTTGTAGATTTTTTTTTAGTGTGGCACACAGCCACTTGTTTACTACAGGTAAAAATGCGTAACTAATGGTGGGGAATATACTGAAAAATATTATTTTGTAGCTAAGAATTTGCTCTATCAAATAGCATTACTGTTATAGTTTTCACAGAAATAATTAGGAAGCATTACTTTTCGAGTGAGCTACACAGCTCATCATCAAAACCACTCTCCATTCCCCTGTTTCCAAGCAGCACTAGAAGCAAAGGATTTTCATTTATACAGCAGTAAGTCACATGGATCAGTGATTGGCTCAGCTGCATGGTCAGCTGAAAAATATCCTGTCCAAAAAGACTTTGCATCTAAAAGAGCAGGCAAACTCTGGCTTGTGAAAAGCCAATTTTCACTTTAAGGGTGATCAACTGAGAGTGAGCTCTGATATCTCAAATGAAAAGGGACCACCAGGATTACATGATACAATCTGCTGATTAACATGTCACAAAAATACAGTAAGTTATTCTTAACAATATTAAAAAAAAAAAAACAAAAAAAAAAACCAAAAACTAACACCGTATCACTGTCATTGATGAAAAGCAACGAACCTGTTAGTTTACTTGGGAAATACGTGAAAAAAATGGAAGTAGATCTAAGAAGGTACACCACAATATATCTAAAGTCAGATTTTCTTAGTCACCTCAGTGCTCAACAACTTGTCATTAATCAAGAGCCCAGACGAGACTTTATCTATCCTGTACACATTACATAAAATTAACTTGCCTCAATTTACAAGAAAATTTAGCCCCCCTTCCCCCCCCCCCCAAAAAAAAAAAAAAAAAAAAAAAAGCTGAAACTGCTTATAGCCCTTTAGTGTATTTGAACACAGGAATTAGACATGCTGACAAGCCATGCACTTCATACACTGTAAGAATTCAGGGTAGTATTGCAGCATCAGATAAGACCAACCATCAGCCCTGGCAGATTGGAGAAGGGAGGTTTCTTCACAAATCCCCAAATTATGCCATTGACTTTCAGCTGAACAACAAAGGCTACTGCAGAGTTTCTGGAACTGAATATTATGAAACTTTGCCAAAGGTTTTAGAGAAGGTAGAAATGCATTTATTGGAATTTATTGGAATGGCCTACTAATGTAAAACATTCAGTTCCATGCCTTATAGGAAATGTTTGATTTTATAAAATAGGTAATGCTTTTGTGATAGATCCATGTATTTGACAACACATTGTCTTAAGCTGGCCAGACTGTAGGTCTTAAAGAAAACAAACAAACAAAAGTCACTGACCCTATCTCAGTTACATCTTGCCTGCTGTCAGAACACAGGTTCTTTAAATAAAGCTCAGCACTCAAATGAAAAACCCAGCATTCTGCTTTTGACCAGAGCAACAGAAAAGAAACACTTGGGAGCTTACTACAGCTCAACCATCTGTGATCATGCACTGTTTCCAGGCAAGTCTAGGCAACTGGCTGCATTCTGTTTCCTGAATTAAAGCAATTTATGTGTTTTGTAAGTAGCATTTCTCATCATGTGAAAATAGGATCCTCATTAACAATTCTGATTCCATTTATTTATTTATTTATAAGTTTTGACTGTCTCAAAACACATTACATACTTGCACAGAACTAAAGATTATGATCAGGAAAAAACTGTCAACAGTTCAGTACAAAGATAGAAGAGGAACTTCAGAAATACACTGCTAGCCCTGGAAAATCATGCTACTTGAATGAGCTTAAATGAACAAATTAAATTTCACACAGAAATTTCTGATGCTTGCACCTGTGTTCAAGCACAGATACTGTTGCTAAAGTAACAAAGTAAAGTTCTAAATGGAGTCATTTAACCCACTATTCTCCAATGTGAGGCAAAATGGAACAACAAAAGTAATAAAAAACATGTAAGCAACATCATTTAATTTATATGGTACTTGGAAATCCAGAATTTTTTAACAACAGAAAAAAAAACCTGTAGTTTCTGCATGGTTGCATCATTTTACTTAAAAAATAATGCTTTTCTTCTTGGATGCAGAAATTCATGACAAATTCCTAGTCCATATACAGCAACTTTCCCAGCCTGAGAATAAATAAATAAATAAATAAATTCTACATTTCATTTTTCATAAAAAAGAACTAAATAAAAGACCTCTAACAAATGGAATATAATTCCTCTGGAAATCACTACTCTAAATTGACTCATTAGCAAGAATTCAACAGAACCCATTATCAGCTTCATTCTGCCAGAAATATGCTTACCATTGGTTTTAGTTATGTGCAGATAAATGATGGATTCTGGCTCTGAAATTGAAAAGCTGATGACAAAGTGGCTTTGCTTATACTGATATAGAAGATTAAGAAATTGTTAGAATAATCATTGTTCGATAATGTTGATGGGTCACCACATTCATGGAGTGGAAAAGATCATAGAATCATAGAATGGTTTGGGTTGGAAGGGACCTTTCAGATCATCTAGTTCCAGCCCCACTGCAATAGGCAGGGATATCTCCCATAAATCAGGTTGCTCAAAGCCACATCCTGCCTAGCCTTGAATGTCTCCAGAGTGGGGGCATCCACAGTCTCTCCAGGCAACCTATTCCAATATCTCACCACCCTCATAGTAAATAATTTCTTCTTAATACGTAGTCTGTATCTACACCTTTGTCTCGCTCCAATTTATAGGAGAGAGATGAGGTTCTTTTAATATCTGTATACCCAGCGTGAGATTAAGAAACAACGGTTCAAATGTTGGGAACACTCCTGAGCACTCTCTTCCGCTCTTCTACAGAGCAAGCAGCTCTGAGGGAAAGGGCTTTCAAGTGTTCCCAAAGCGATATCGATTGTCACACGGTTAGCACCCATCAGTTGCCTCCTCAACAAATCACTCAGAGTCTTATCACAAGAAATACCTCAGGAAGCAAGCTTTGAGCCAAAAAACAAAGAAGGATTCTCACAACCTTTCCAGTTGAAAGTCATTTCCTCTTGTTCAGTTGCCACATGCCATGATAAAAAGTCCCTCCCCAGCTTTCCTGTAGGCCCCCTTTAAGTACTGAAAAGTCACTGTAAGGTGCCCCAGAGCCTTCTCCTCTCAGGCAAAAATATACAACTAGTGGACAGAATGCAAGACAACTAACAAATCCTCAAACTCTTTAAGATTCCAAAAAACACTTCAAATCCATGCCAAAGAAGTCTTCAGGTTTATATGTACACATGCTGCTTTCACAACCAACAACAATGCTCATACCAGAAGTTCTGCTTTTAATGCTCCCACTTCTTTATCAATGTAGATTTATTCAATGCTTTTTAATTTTTTTTAAAAAAAAATGATATTTCAAATTATTTATATGAATTTATTCATCAACATGCAACAGATACAGTGTTTCAATCCACTACCACTGGCTCAGAGGTCAGCAGTGCTCTTCTAGCAAAGAAGTGGCAGAAATTTCCTTTATATTCCTGTAAATGCCATCCCCACCTTATCTCAAAGCAAAAAGCACATTTTTCCATTAACATTTGCTTTACATGGAACACTAATATTAACTGGCACATACAGGAGGTCCCTCTGCCTAGACCTGATGCTTTTGACATCAAAAACTGGAAATGCAGCACCTCTGCTGCCAAGGAAACCTCCTCACCTACCAACGAGAAATTTACACATGGAAATAACTGTTTTCTTTTTATTCAACTTCTTGTTCTTAGATACATGAATAGAGATTAATAACAAGTCTCTCCAATGCTAATAATGAGCTGACCTGAGATATGAAAATACAAGACAGAAAAAAGTAATCTCCTCCCCAAATTTGAGTTTTTGAGCTAATACTGTTATTCATTTGCATGTTGGAGACAGCATCCACCACAGTTTAATTATTACATCCCAGCCTCCTTATCCTCTATTACAATTTATTATTAATCTCATATGAAACTGTGGTACATCAGCTATATTTGTCTAGCAAATTTCTAGAAATATTAAGAAATAAGACAATTTTACCTATATACAATTTCTGATTCTGTCAGACATGTTGTGGAGTATTTTTCCTTCTGTATACCTCACAGAAAATCTTGCTGCTACCGCTATGAACATACACTGGCATTTAATATTCAGGTATTGTAAGACAATAGAGCAGATACAGTACAGAGCAGTCAGATTTCAGAGCAGTCAATATTTTACAATTTCCTTTTCTGATCTGACATCAGCCTTTCCCGCCCTTTCACTCTGTTGAAGAAAAACAGAAGGAAAATATAAGATCTGTTGTCTCTATGAGTCCATGTGCATATACATTGTGTTCTTATGAAGTCATTAGATTGTGCACACATACACATTTGAGAACTGGTCTGTTGTTTTCCTGTTACTGAATGTGTGACAAAAAGCTTTCATGATATCTTTATGCAACTTCACAATTTATGAAGGAGACCAAATCCTACTGTACAGATATCAGTGATTTGACACCCTTCTGCTGTCATAACCCAACTTTATCCCATAATCCTGATTATACCAATCACATTCTCCATATTCCACATCACTAAAAACAATTTTCAGACAGGGATGACATCGGGAAAACTCTGTCTCCAAAATCCAGAATATTTTTTTCTTCAATAAATTATGTACTTTTTATTTGAAAAATATAATCAAGAAAACATCAGTTTCAAGGATTTTTTTTTTTCAAAGGATCTCCTAGTAATGTAGCTGTACAAATGAGCTAAATCAAGTTCTTCTGTGCTTAAGTTCAAATCAAAGCAAAAACAATCCATTAACATTTTGGGAAAATATACAAAATATATACTGTATATCTGGACATATATACAATAATCAAATAATTTTAAAAGCAATTTTTTAAAGTTTTAAAAAAGATTTTAAAATGAATTTATTTATCCCTCCAAAGCAGAAGTTTGCTTTTAAAAATCTATGGGACAGTCTTAAACTAGACAGCACATATGATCCAACCACTGTGGAAAAATATTAGTGCATATTCATTCTGAGGGGTCATATACAGTTGTGAGCAGAATCCTGAATTTCAAGCCAGCAGTAGTAGCATTCACATCCAGAAAGTATAGCTACAAGTTCACGTTCATTCTGTGTTGCAGACATGCCAATTGACTACAATGGGAGACAAACTGACTACAATGGTGTAAATGCCAAATACTTCCAGGAAGAGCTTATCTTTTATGTTCAACAGCTTCCAAAGTGACTATAGCCTGACGGATAAACACAAAACTTTAAAAGATGTCAAGAAATCCAACTTACTCTGAAGACTGAAAATATTTGCAGAAATAATTATTGAAACTACAAATTAAGGATAACATAGGAAAACACTTGTAACCCAGTACATCCTTGACCACCTAATGAAAACATTTATAGATTTAACATAGAATTTTTTAAGACAGTGCTCAAAATATCAAAGGGGTGTTGGTCTGCTGCAGAGGTCACATACAGGATGGGCAGACAAAGAAAGACTGATAAAGTAAAATAGAGGTATAAACACAAAAAGTTTCATGGCATGAGGCCAGAAAGATGTTTTAAAAGGAACATAAATGCTTAGGGTATGAACCCTGCCTGCTAATTTATTGAAACATCCACAGATTCAGCTTTGCATTAGAAGAATCTGTAGTCATGACAAGGATTTGGGAAGCTTAGGTCAATCCACAAAATCAAGATATTCTTACTTGTGACAATTTACAGCAGTCCCAGCTGAAGATTAGAATTGCAAAAGTTTAAAGAAGTACCTCTGTCTTTCCATTTAAATTTTGTGTGTCCCTGAAAAATTGCTTTTCTTAGATCTATGAATTGCATACCTGCTACTTTAATTGTTACACTAAGCATTTTGCATTACATTGTAGAGAAACTATGTCTTGTACCCTTCGCAACCTGTGTAATATTAACAACAGCTGCTAATTGACACAAAGCGCAATAAAAAAGAGTATAATTACAAACATAATCTAACAAAACTGTGGGACAGCTCAAATACCTGAGAATTTTAAGTAGAAAAATACATCATTAAGAATTTACAGTTTCAACCTCTACAGAGACAGAAACCTACAGAATGCATGGGTGAGCTCCAAGAAAGAATATTCTGCACAAAGGGGGTTTGTTCTTCAAATGATTTATCACGGCAGGCTCCCATCTAGCTACAGCAGGATAGGGTTACCAGCTACTTATATGGGTTTTAATTTACTAATGAAAACTTCCCTAACTTAACACTGACTGATAATTCATAAGGATCAACCTCATTTTCAGTGGCAAAGCTCATTAAGCCTAGTTGCTTGAGGTCAGAAGTACCACTGTACACAGGTACGAAATTCTATTAACATCTTATACAGGAACGTAATTTTACCAAGTGGAGAAAGACAGTATGTGCTATGTCATCAATATCTACACAGGTATTAATCTGTCCTCTGGACAGGTTAGTTCCATACTGTAAAGTCACTCCTCTCTGACTCAAATCTCTTTAATTACTTAATAATAAACATAGGAATATCATTTTACTTAAGGAAAAAGATTAAAACAACATACTGGAAAATGCTCAAATTAAACAAGGAAGGAGGGTAAACATTTATGCAGAACAGGCCAGAATAGATTTTAAGAGAATAATAATTATGATGGCAACAACAAAACTATTGTTCTGTATTGAATGAAAGAGAAATATCACCATGCAGCAGCTCCAGCACTGATAACAGGCCATACAGCAAATTCAAGCAGTAAATCAGCTTCTTCAGTTTTTTGTGCCCCTAAAAGGATTTATTAGGATACATTGTAAAAGAGCAGGGAGAATTACCTAGCAGGAGTAGGATAAAATTAGTAATATTCCTTACTCAGCAATAAAGCTATGATTTACATGTGTTCATACAACAAAAATAACAAATTTTATCTTAAAAAAATCTTAAAGAAATACACAGGAATTATAAAAATAATGATAATTAGAAACAAAAACACAACAACAAAAAACACAAGAACTCTTATCCTTTTCTTAAACAATACTAACTGAAGGTTGACAGCTCCAATGTGTATTTTAGAAGGGAAGAATGCAGTTGATTTATAACCCATTCAAATCTAGCTGCTTGACTGTTCAAACACTGAAAGAAAATTTGTGTTTATTAAAATAAATGGACTATAAATTTATTAACAAATCTATCCTTAAGAAGAATTATTTGCAATTAATGTGAGAGAACATGGGGTATTTACTACTCTCCAGCTAGCAAAAATATTTGATAACCAAAACATATGGCAGCAATGTCCTTACAACAATTTAAAAGCAACTTTTCTTTGGAAAGCCTACATGAAAGGACTGGAGCGTTATCATTTACATTCCGTACCATTCAGAGAAGTCACCATCATATTGCCACAGTGTTTACACATTATTTTTCCATTCACATATCGTATGGAACAAGGCTACCTCTACCAAATACTGCCAAAATTCAAAAGCTGTGCAAAATCATTTCTTCTATGGGAGGGAGTTCTATTCTATTCCAGTTGTAGTGCATTTTGAAATAAGCTCATCTCAAAGGCACTGTAGTTTGAATATTATTACCCCCTTATTGCACACAGGAGAGAGATGTAGACAGATATGCAGATAAAAATGCTAAAACATTTAATATCAAACAAACTCAGGGCAATAGAACTTACCACTCTGAGTGCAAACCTCAGCTTTCAAAGATGAGTTCAATCAAAGCCGATAATGTTTAGATGCTATGCAAGTTTAGCAACAAGTGCCTCATAATAAGCAACACATTTTGGTGACCAGATGGAAAAAAATTGCTTTAATATAGAATTTCGTGACAAAGATGATAAAGAATTCAGCTTTTTAAAATTGCATTCAACTTTTTAAAGCCGGAAATGTCTCACTTTCTATTTAAAAATCTGCATTTTGACATACTACTTACTATTTGCAAAACATGAGTAGCAACAGAAATGCCGTAAGAAGTTGGTTTCCTAACATATAGCCTAAGAGAAAACAACTATACATACTGGGCTGAAAACTTGTTTTCCATTCCCTTCAGTTTTTCCACAAACAATAAAACAGAAGGAACAAATGTCTGATTTAATACACTACTGGAAAAAGAATTAGTAGAAACTCTATTTGCTTCTAATAACAATTTTGCTCAAGCCACAGAGTGAAGGAATAAGCATGAAGTGAAGACTATAGAGTGATGCTTTCTCCTGATCTAATTCTAATTTTCCATCACTGCTTGCCTTATGTCTGTCTCTAGACCCAGAAAAAGTAATCTGCAACAATCACTGCTCCTCATTTTACATTATTTTGGCAGAGCTTCCATTTTACTTTCCAGAAATGGATCATAAATATGGCTATCCAAATGAGATAAATGACTCATGCTCATTTTCTGCAGCATACAGGATTATCCCACAGATGATTTATTATGGGAACAATAACTAATAAAATGTCTTCTATCTAAATTAAACTAAGTCAAATTAATACTTCAATAACCCACAACTCCCACCAAATTATAATAGGGCAACAAGACTTAAGATTAAAACAATTCATTACATTATCAACGTGATAATTTCTTGTGTAGGGATGCAAAAATCCATTAGTGTGTTCTGCTGGTCCGTAAACAGCATTTCACAATAAAATTAAGCACAACATTTGCATGTTATGAAAGATTTCTTATTTTGATTAATACCAGCCCTGGAATGGTGACATTAATCTACATATTTGAACATGTTCCACAGCCAGAAAATGGTTATTCACAGAACTTGATTAAGCATGCTTTCCAAAATGAAATATTAAGAAATGCATGTAGAGTTAGCACTTCTACAAAATCATGAAAATAATTGGAAAAATTGTAATTACTCTGGACAACAAACTTCTCTACACTTCTTTGACCAGTTTTTTCTCAAGCATCAGGGAAGCCAACATCCATCCGTTCTCTTGAGATATGCACATCCCTCTGAGAGCAGATCCAGATTTAATTTGCAGAAGAGGAAAGCCGCACTACCAGTGATGAATCAACCTGCAGGAGAAAGCTTCAGCAGGACAGATTCAGCTGCTGTCTTTGGGATTAGATTTATGCCTGCAGCACAGTTGGAAGACAATAGTAGAAACAACACACTAATACAGCTGCGATGTTTAGTATTCCATAGGAGGAATGTGTTTTCCTTAGGACACCTCTTTTCTGTTATTTTCTAGAATTATAACAAAGGTATGTTTATGCGATTACAACTAATTACATGACCATTATCTTAAAGAAAACAAAGCAGAAGAAGAAAAAATTCCAAGTTTCTGCTTTATATTATCCACAAATAAGGCAGACACCAGATACTGAGTTTCCTTCTTTGCATAGCAATTCTATTTTTTTTTTTATTTTGAATTTTGCTAGGAAAAAAAAAAAAAAAAAAGAATTTGCAACATTTGAACACAAGTTTCAATAATTAGCTATACATTAAATTCTAAGTCTTCTCTTTCACTTCACTTTTTTTTCTTTTTTTCCAAAGTTAGAATACCTCATGGCTATTGATATAATAATGTGTATAACATTCTCATCTCCAAACTTTTTGGCTTATGATCTCATATATCTTATACTTTTATACATATATAAATACATATATATGAATCAATCCCAGAAAACACTACTGTGGATATTTTAATTACCAATATAAATACTGAATCACTTTTTGAATCTTCCTAAGTTCTTGGCCTATGTAGTACCTTGTTGCAATGAATTCCATGGGTTAATTATGTATTACACAAAGACCCGTTTATGTCAGATTTATATCTTTTGAATGAAAATCATTTTAAATTGACATCACAGGCTCCTTCCCCTTACAATTAATTGTAGCAACTTTTATCTAGGTATCTACTTTTATTAGGCATCTACTTTCTATTTTAATTTGATTAAAACTTCTTGAGGATTCCTCTATTTTTTTAATATTCAGTCAGCTTAAGTGCTATCTGCAGAAAAAAAAAAAAGAGAAATTCTAGAGGTGCTGAACAACTTAATTTAAGAACTTCTTTAAGATTTTATATCATTATAAAACTCAATATGGGAAAGTAAAAATGATAAGCATTAAAAGGGGAAAAATATGTTCTCAAAAAAAAAATTAAATAAATTGTCATCCATCAAAAAACAGAGTAAGAGGATAAAAGATTTGACTTGTGGTGTTCAAAAACTCTTAAGTGCTCCCTGATGACAGCTAATGGCATTAAAAAGCCTCTTAGAAACGTATTTCAGAAAACTGTTCTAAATGCAACAATTTTCTTTAAATTCAAAACACTTCACTGACCAGAAGTTACAAAGCCTTCATACATATGAAAATATTCTGCCCCTGTAAAAGCCAAGCACCACTGTCTATGAGTGTTTGCTACGCAAAAGCTCTTCTCTCTTGTGACCTTAGCACACTCTCTCACCCTTGCATTGAACAGGGAGGTGCTGCAGGACCAGGGCAGCAGGGGAGGTATTCTCCCACCACACAAGTGCAACAGACTGCACATCAGCTGACAAGCTGATGTGGGCAACTGAGTAATGAAAAACTGAATTTAAATTTGGAGAGGCAGCCAGCTCTCAGAGGTCAACCTGCATACTGCAGCATGATGTTATCCAATATGACAGTTAGCTGGCCCAACAGCAATGATATCATTCAGTAGAAATTTGTTCTAGAAATACAGAACTCATTTAGAACAGTTTTCAAAGAGATGTAACACTACTTAGTCTCTTCCACAGCCTCAGACCAAATGGGAAAATGATACTCAATGTGTACAAATGATACTCAACTCACTGTACAAATGGATGGTGTTTAATGACTTGTCTACACAGGCGTATATTCTACGGAAGTATCTGACAGAATAGTGTATGAATCTAAGATCAATTGGATGCGTGTGTAAGTTAGCACTATTTCAGAATACCAACTAGTTGATTCTATCATTTTTCTGTTCTTCAAGCTAACCACAATTAAAATAAAAATAAAAAAATTTAAAAAATATTTTTTTTTTTTTAAAAAACAGACTTTCTTTCTTATAATGTCAAACTGTGCCTGAAACCTGAATCCTTGAACTTTTTTCCCATGGCCACAGTGAAACTCCATTCCAAAAGGAAAGATACTTTGTAAGGACAGATGTTTTTTCTTGCAGTAGAAGCCTCTGTGCAGCACAGCCCAATAAAGCTAAAGCTCACAGAAAGTAGCAGCTTTTTCTTTCCTATAGCATGACTTATCTTAGATATAATTAGATATTGACATGATCATCAAGGCATCACAGTAACATAAAATCACACAAACATGGCCAATGAGGGCAAAAAATCCAAAATCCAATAGTAATGATTCAAGTCACATCACTCAGTGTGCTCCACGAAGGCTGCCCGCTGCTGGGCTGCAACCATATGCCTGACAGAAAAACAAGCACTTTAGGAAAAGATCCCTTCCAAGAAGCAGATGCCAAAGACAATGAGCACAAGGTCAACAGTTCACAAGGAGCCACTTGACTTCTGACTATTTTCTGACTAAATTCTCAGTCTAGGAGCTATATCTGGAGACCCACAGACTTCATTCTGCAGTCATTTAAACTTGAAGAGGTATTTTTTGCTTCAATTGATGGGGGGGGGGGGGCGGGGGGGAATGGCAAAGTAAATGAAACCATCAAGTTAGTGCAGACTCAAGAAGAGAACATCAGATAATATCATCTGTTTCATATATAGTCTGCTTATTGCCTCAGGAGTCTTAATGAGGCTATCTGCAGTCACAACATATTTGATAACAGAGTTTGAGAACTGCAGAATACACTCAAATACTGGCTTTGCATCAAAAACAACTTTGGTCTGTTTACCCAGAGGGAGACTCCAGTGTCCATGCTGAAAAGTATCTGATGCTAGTCTAATCTAAGTCAATATCTAGACCAGTTTATCTAACTATTTCCATGTTGATTGCAATTAGCCTTTTACCCTGCTTACTTACCCCAAGTTTATCCAAACCCAAGGTTTTCAGTTACATTTTAAATTAAGAGATTCAGATAAGAAATTAATTGCAAGATAATGATATACTTATAGTCAGTTAAATACTAATGAAAGCCTTACATGAAAGTAATTGTCGTTTGTTTTTGTTTTTTTTTTTTTTCCCCTAAAAAAAAAAAAAAGCAAACAAAAAATAAAATATCATTTTTGGAGTTTTTGTTTGCTTGTTTAAGTATCTATTCTGTGCATCGGTCCATGATTTTACCAAGAGATGCACAGATTTGTCTTCTACAAAGTATTCTCTTAATTATCAATTATTATAAAGTGTCCTCAATTTTTTTAGTAACACTTCACAGAAAATTTCTCACACCTTTAAAGTGACAGAAGTAGAAAAATTGATATGATTGCCACTTAAAATATTTATCAATTCTTTTCAAGAATAAAAAGTAGAGACACTTCTGAAAGAAAGGCAAAGTCCATTCAAATATTATAGATTTGAGATTATTTCCTTTGAAATTGTTCATGAAGATATTCAAATAAATGGTATTATACATTATACACTAATTACATATCCAACGGCATTTGTCTTTTTCATCAATTACAAAAAATGTTTACTAACAGTTTATGTTACTCTCTGGCTCTATGTGTCAAGGAGATAATAAACAGTAAAGCAACAAAAGACTAATATTTTTAATACTCCATTTCTTGAATAACTAAAAATTTATTTAATAAATTTTAAAAAAACCTTTAAAAGATACAGTACTATCTTCAGACAAACAAAGAAAAACACAATAAGAAGTGAAAAAACTTACATGTTTCTCAACAAACCACAAGTATATCCATAAAGAGCCAAAGTTTTCTGAGAATTAACCTATTGTATTGTTATCTATTTTATTTAATCATATTTGAGTGAAAGGACTGGATTTATTGCTATAGATTCCAACCCAGAATCCAGCAACATTTTTACATTTATAGATTCTTGCTATTTGTAAATGCATTTTAAAATTGATGTTTAAATTCACATTGATAAGAATACAGATTTTTAAGCTAGCAGAATCTCATCTAGTTCAAAATAATAAAGTACACTGCACCTCTATAAAGATAATTGACTGGTACATCTGGTATTTCTGATCTAACATAAAGATCCCAACAATCCCAAGATCAGTGTTCCTTACAATTGGTCTTTCAGCAGTCTCTTTCAGTCAGCCTTGATTTCACACACATCAGTGTAGCAAAGGCTTACTCCAACAGAAGGCAGCTAGATTTGCTTTTCAGATTTGAACAATGGAGAAGTTTCTTTAAAAGTTCTTTCTGACTTGTCATAAACCCATGCAACTATGCTCCTATGCCGAGCAACATACAGTGCTGTCAAAATTTCCATAATTGCAATTTAATTAAGAAACAAAAATATAAGACTTGAAATGGGTCTGAGAAAGCTCCAAGTATGCTGAAATAGCCTTGAAGGTCATAGCTGTTCACTAGCATGGTAGAGAACTGTAAAAGATGTAGGTTTTTGTCAAAGATACCTCTATGCCCCTACTCCACATTTCTTCCTACCAACCCACAGAGAAATTGTAAAGATTTATTACATTTCCCCACTCACTTATTTTCACACATCCAATATCAAATGACTAAAATTTTGATTAGCATACTATTCTAGCATTTTTCCAGCCATAGAAAGAAAAGAAACAAAAAGCATAATGGAGCAAACATTAGATAGAATTCTTTGGATCACAGTTTTCCAAGAAACAATATTTAAATGCTTTTAAAAATGAAGAGTAAATAAATACTTTTCACATCCTCTTCCCTCACACAAAGCATTGTGGTAATAACCCAAAATGGAGACATGTGAAACTGTAGGAAAGGAAACAAAACAACCAACAAAAATAAAACAGACTAAAACACTCCTATACTTATATTCTCAGAATTACAGCAGTTGGGTGTTGCCTGAATACATCTCCACTGCCATTAAAAAATGAGTGCCAAGTATGGCACAGATAAAAAACACTGACTTGATTCCTCCTTGCTACTGACAAATGAAGAAAGCATTGCCCATGTGACACTTCCAGATCACTACATCTAGGCACAAGCATAGAGAAGCCCAAAACGACCAAATTTCATCAGGAAATCCTGGTGTCAGTCTCTGATTTTCTTCAGTTCAACCACAGCTTCAACAGCCTCTAAAAGTTCACTTCCTTAGGTTCTGGTTTGGTGGACAAAAAAGACATCTAGTTTTAAATGGACAAAAAAGACATCTATTTCAGGAAAGAGGCCAGGAAGTAGAAACTAGCTTTCTTCATTTGTTTTTCCCTGCAACTGGAATCCCTTTAATTGAATGCTTTAATGGGAGAATGCCTTGCTCTCTTTAAAGGCACTGAACAGTAAGGGATACGAAATTTAATTTCATCTTAAAGTTGCCCTTTCCCTTTTTTTCCAAAGGGAAACTAAGAAGTGCACTTGATGTGTTATGACAAACAAATTGCCCATCATTTTAATCAAGGTCCTCTAAGAATTTTCGATTTTCGATACGATCTGTTTTCAAAATGTTGGCAGGGCTGGAACCAAATCACTGTGTCTCATATATAGTTTAAAGCTGCACCAAGCACTGACAGCAATGTACAGAAACATTTTTAAAACTTCACTTGATTAAGCATTAGAATAAGAGAACTTTTGTGTTCATGTAACTCAATAACACTCTCATGTAAAATGTTTATTAAGCATCCTTTTTGTTCATTTGCATTCAAAGACTTCAAATAAAATTACAATAGTAATGTTTTCTCTAAATGATTCTCTTCTGCTATGACTTATTGTATCCTCTCTTGTACGCATAAGGCCAATTTCTGTGAAAGTAATAAATGAAATGGTAAGGGAGTGACTCTCCCTCTCTTGTGATATTTCTTCTCCTCAGATTGCAAGACAAAGACTTCAGCAAAATGCAATACACTGCTCATTTTTATGTGGTAACTACTACCATAGTCATTTTAATGCAATCACATTATTTACCATCTGTTCTTTGTTTAGCCAAAATAGATTTTCTACATAGTTCATTTGGACACTTGAGACAAATAAGCTATTTATTCCTGTCAGTTTAATGTTTCAGCTTCTAGAATTTTAAAAAGAAAATATTTTCCACATGGAAATGTGCTCTCAGATATTCTCTAATGTAATATATTTCTGAATAATGGTAGCTTGTTTTATTGCCACCTTTTAAAAAAGGAATTACATTTTTCAACATCTTCGATCTTAACGCAAGTGCTTTAAAGATGTTTAGTGCCGTATTTCAAAATTAACTCTGACAAACAACTTCTACAAGTTGGCAAGTGTCTTGGATTTGCTTACTTCAGAAGCGTAAATGTCCTTAAGGCAAAGTATTAATCACATTAAAGGAAAGTCAGGTCCAAAAACCACTAACCCAAGACTCCATGACAGACTTTGAGATGTAGATTAAAAAAAGAAGCATTAAAGAGCATTAAATTTGACCATGGCTTCCAAAATTATTATTTTTTTAATCTATGATTTTGCCATGGAAGTAGCAGCATGCAATGCAGCAGGAAATGAGACAGGGAGGAACTCAGTATTGACACTTGTTAGGACCATGTCCAGAAGTGTGTGCAAACAACAGGACAGAGCAATTATGTAGGATTTCCTAGCAGAAATTCAGGACAATATTATTTTAAAGATGCAGTTGCGAGACTATGCTCTTTCAAAGAATAAAAATAAATGAAAATAACAGAAATAGCAAGAACTAACTACTAATGAAAAAAACATTTTGCAGTATTTATCTTCTTAAGTTATTTCTGTTTTGGGACACGATGTAATTTCTAATTTATACTAAAGTGTAATGCTATTTTCCAACCCATTATTTAACAGAACTAAGGCTTATTAAAATGTATGTCATATTATACCATGTTACGTCATCCTACAGCATGTATGGATTCTGTATTATGGATATCCTACAGCATATATGTTCAATCAAAGTCTTAGACCATGGGTATCCAACCTTCTAGCTTGCCTGAACCACACTTAGTAAAAAGGAATTGTCAAGAGCTGTATCTACAAAGGTAGCTCCAAAAGTAATGTCTCCTACTTATTTCCACTGAAAATACAACAGATACAAAGAATACAGTAAGTTTATTTAATAGAGCAAATCTCAGCCACCACAATTAGCTATGCATTTTCACCAGTGACAAACAAGGAACTGCATGCTGTGCTCATAAAATCTCCTCCAGATGAGACGATCTGCCATCGCCACTACTGAAACATATCACCCACACCTCACTGTGCACACATGCACTGTTTGGTCTCCATAAACATTCAGCAAGTATCAATCATTGCCAGTGGGTGCCATCTTTTCCACATGGAGGAGTTCAGCAATACACCTTTGCTTCATATGCACTTCCATGACGGACACTATTCTGACAGACTGCCCCTCTGCTGCCACCTCTCACACAGCAACAACATGTAACAGAAAGTTCAACTTCTACTCTCACATCACCAACATCTGCCTCTGACATCATGGGCCAACATAATAAAATAAGAGGTATTACTTTCAGAACAGCACTCAGACAATACAGCTAATGCATTTAAGAAACAAAGCTTATTTTAAGTTTGAATGTTTGGTTTGATGGCAGTAGATGCAATTCTTAGTGAGATCTCAAGGTGTTGGGCAGAGATTTTTGATGTCATTTGGCTCTTCCTGTGTTTCATCCTTGAAAACAGTTGTTCACAAACGTTGTGTACTGCCAACAAGTGGTGATGTGCATAACACATAACTGTGAAATAAGAGGTATTTCTCTCTGGGAAGAGGGGGTTTATAAATATCTTGTAAAGAGACATGATCAAATTTTTGAACTCTGTACAATCCATTTGAAAATGTTCAGGTAGTGTATTTATGTTGACTGAAAATGGAGCTGCAAATAAACCAAAAAACTGATGAATTTTTTTTTGCCATCTATAAACCTATTCTCAAATTCCTTCAGCAGTGTGCCCTTGCAGCCCAGAAACAAACTGTATCCTGGTCTGCATCAAAAGAACCATGGCTAAAAGTTAGAGGGAAGTGATCCTGCCCCTCTGCCCCTCTACTCTGCACTGGTGAGACCTCATCTGAAGTACTGTGTCCAGATGTGGAGTCCTAAATACAGATGAGACACAGAACTTTTAGAGTGCATCCAGAGAAGGGCCATAAAAATGATCCAAGGGATGCAACACCTCTCCTATGAGAACAGACTGATAGAGCTGGGGCAATTTCTCTCTTATAATACTTAGTCTTCCCATCAGTTAAAACATGAAAACAATTTATATGCAGAAAAGTTTAGTGCCACTCATGTTATGTATTAAAATGAAGACCTGAATGCAAGATAAAATCATTTTACAATCTATATAAACAAGAAATACTGAGAATATAATATCACTACAAGTTTGTTCAGGCAAAACTTACAGCTGCATAAACAAAGATCAATAGTCAATGCCCAATTATCAGGTGTGGTATCATTCAAGTCTCATTTTTAACTATGATGTATATGAGTTTTGGTTTTTGGTTGCTGTTTTGCTTGATTGACCTAGTGTTTTAATTATGTTGGCTTCAAAGCTATTTAATTTTTTACTGTGAGAGCTATTAAGATGGATACTTCATAATAACAGTATGAAACTGGTTTATACTTAGAATAGTTTAATTATAGCAGCCAAGTGATGAACAAGTGATTGAATTCCAGTTTGAAATACACTTTTCTTACTCTCTTAGGCAAATCCCACTGTGTTATTTTCACTCAGTAGTTCTATCTCAGGAATTTAAAATTATACAACCAAACTGCTGTAAATTCTCGTGTTCTTGAGCTACATGACACAGATGAAAAGAGAAAATAATGGCCATAAGTTTTCCTTGCATCTCTGTCTTCACTTGTCTGCACATGCAATATTTACTGACAGTATACACCATATTTTGCTACTGAAATATGTCAACATACTTAACCTAAAATTTAAACACTTCAAACTTGGTATACTGAAAAATTTCTGAAGCATCAACATCTAGAATTCAGTATTTGTCTCACTGAGGTCAGCTTCTTGTTGGTATTCAGCCCAGAACATCAACCCAACCACATTCTATACATACCATAATCCTTAAAACACCTCACATTAAGCTCAAAAATTAATGCACAAATGAATAAAATAAATAGAAATCAAACACCAGAAACTAGTGTGGGAGTGATTGAAAGAAAACACTGCATTCTTCCCTTTCTACTAGATAATATAAACAGAAATTTCCACAGAAGACCACAATGTACAGGAAAAATAATGAAATACAATAATTAAAAAAAAAGAAAAAACAGAATCCTCAGAAGAAAAAAATGTGGCAATAGTGCAAAAAGCAGCACAGCCCTTTACTTTGCTGATCATCTGGATATACGAACTTTCTTCAAAGTCACAAAACAGCTAAAGAAAACAGAAATTAAAGCATTCTTTAAAAGGAAAAATGGCATTTTCAAGTGGCTAGGAGAAATCTTAAGTGTGTGGCTAATTCAGTACAGGTTATAATTAAATAAACTGTTAAAATGAAGGGAAAAAAAGCATATAAAATAGGGATCTGACTTTTGAATGATCTGACTTTTTAACTGGCACATTTAACTAGTAGTGGCTGAACAGTTTTAAAATCAAATGACATTACAAGTCAGTCCATTACTGCAAAGGCTCTGGCTTAAAAGCACTTTGAAGAACTACTTGAAGACAAATTTGAAACATCCCGTTACCTTCAGCTAAATCAGGTAAGGAGTATCAAGAGTCAGTGTTTCTGAAGATCATTTGCCTTGAGCTAGAGCTTTTTTCTTTCAAAGGAAATTTAAAAATTGAGACTTTTAGTAAATTTAACTAAGAACATGTCCAAGTTTTCTGTTAATTTGAAATTCAGCTAGCTCCTCTCATTTCCTACTGATACAACTAGACTGAAATCTGCCTCATAAAAGTGCAAGGACGATAGGGAAGATGTTGTTCTTTCCTCTTCAGGTTTGACATAAAGAAAAAATCATCAGGAATAGCAGTGGGAAAACTGGTTTTCCTCAAGTTGCTCTTATTTCTCTGCCCCACACACAAATTTCTAAGCGAGTCTTTATGTATTTAACTTGGACTCAGAAAACAACTTGATTTCACAGAATCACAGAATGGCCAGGGTTGGAAGGGACCTCAAGGATCATGAATCTCCAACCCCCCGACACATGCAGGGCCACCAATTTAACACAGTTCACACTACATTTTCAGCATTTACAAGAGACTGTAATTTAGATTCCCACCAAAGGGAGCTGAATTTATTGAGCTGTAAAGTCTTTTTCATGAATATACCTGAAGTGACTTTCACATTTCTCTCCATCATAAGACGCATCATGTACATGTAGGAATCATAAAGCAAATACAGATTGTATATTTCTACTTTTGTCTTCTGCTAAGAAAACAGTTAAAATTGACAGCTAGTCCCTGCAATTCCATGACTTTCCTCTACATCTCTGTTGTCTTCTTCCACAAGATAAAAAAGAAGGATTCCCTAGAAGTGAATTTTGCAATATCCTGCTTTTGATGACTCATTTGAACTATGGATTGGCAGTGAAAAATCTTGGGGAAAAAAAAAATAACACCGATATTTGAGATTTGAGAGCTCTATGCCTTAAAGCACCACAGTCAGTATAATCCATATTGCTGTAATTGGATCCAGATCCATTATAACTTGCCATAGTGTCTAAAAGTATATGGCTTCAGCAGTCATACAACACTTCTTTGAAGTGCAGTACACATGAAGAAAAGCAGACAAAAGAATTATGTAAACAGTGTTTTTTATGTATAAGCTAAAAGTAGTTCCAAAAGCTACTAAATTGCTAGAGGCAAAATTCTGCTTTAGGAAGTCTTATTTTCTCTTTTATGTGTACAACAGCTTTACTTTTCTTGCCCATCCTCCTAAAAACAGAGGTTTTCCAAAAGCTATATTTGTACAAGGGGAAAACAAAACAAACAAACAAACAAAAACGCACATAATTTCATTACAGCTGTAGTATCTCTGTTTTATATTAGGATTATAGAGAGGGTCTATTTTAGACATCTAAGGTATCTGGAACCCTTTTACTACCCGCAGCATTACTGCCTTCCCCAGCTCTTCTCCACAAAAAGGCATCTATTTCTATTAGCTGTGCAATTAGGCACAGCTCCTGCCTTTAATCCTTTGAATCACAAAGAGTAAGAGAAGATTGAGCTTCAGATGTAGTAAAGGCAATACATACAACTGGGTTGAGGAAAAGGAAAAATTACATGTCTAGAGCGCTCAGAAGTTTGAGTAGTACATTAATTTACCTATGTTTTATGCTACTAAAAGAAGCTGAAAATTCAAAAAGTTGATTCAATTTTCATTGCTTTAATGATATTTACAGAAGGAAAGTATTACATGGATTCAAATCAAGAACCACCACAGATTGTTAATTTATTTCAGGTTATAGACACATACTCCTCCTCATTTCCCTCTAATACTCTACCTTTATCTCCAAGTCCTGGCCCATCTCGAAATATGTTAGCTCTGCGAATCAAGAGATTAGGTTCACCCATTACTTATCTTCATATACAGAGCACAACGGTATTTGAACATATTTTGACAAGTAGTTGTCTCAGAATCTAGTTTAAGAACTGTTTTTCAAACAACCAACACTTGCCATATACTTGCCACATAGTTCTGCAGGGAGAAGCTTAAGTACTGAACAACACTAACAAAAACTCTGTCCCGCAGGTAAGAGGAAGAAGTTTCATTAACCCACTATAGGGCAGGGCTAACAACATTCATTACATATCACGTTTCTGTCATCTTGCTACATACTTCATACGTCAAAATACTAATTCTATCATCTTAGATCTAAAAATCTTTCCGAAAACTAAATCTCTATGAACACTGAGCTCATGTCTCCAAGTCATATTGCAGCAATTGACAGTAAGAAGACTTAGACAACAAAGTTGGTTGTGTAAATAAAAGCCTGATGAATATAAATTTGGGAGACAGTGAATTCATTTTTCTGTTAAAAATAATATGGACTTTTGGTTGGTACAAAAGACATCAGAGTGTGAAATCATTTAAATTAGTTAACAGCGAAGATTGCTATATATTGCTTGACATATTATTAATTTATACCAGTTTAACTGAAAAAAATAAATTATTAATATAAAAGCCTGCTAAGAATTACAGTCTGTTAGTACAGAATGTAACACATAGAATATCTAAAGACACACTTTTGTTGGTATTAACAACTGAATCCCAGTTCAGCTAATCCAGAGTAGCAGCTATGTGCATGTTTATGCAACTGCTCAGGTGTGAAAAAGGAAATGGATAATTTGAAAAATTAAACTGATGTGTAAAGGATGTTTTTGCATCACCATCTGTTTGTGCTGGAGTGAAAAATAGAAACAGCTCTCTAATTAGTGTCTTTAAGTCAGTATTATTCCTTTTTCAGGGCTCAAGGGGTGTGTGTATGTGCCCATACCTATAGAAGAAAAAATCATTCAACTCTCTGCAAGGGAAATGGAATATATTGCAAGATTAAAGATGGGGGAATGCTAAAGAATATGCACAAAGCAAAAGATTCCCAATCTGAAAAGCCACAGTAATATGTTTTGAAGGAAAAAGATAATACATGATACAGTCATACTAAAGCTAGAGAATTGTAGATCAATCACTTTCTGAAGGCATTTGAAGATTACTGTACTAGACACTATACTTCAGCAGTAATGCACACACTGCCAAGTGCTACTTTCTGAGGGAGAAAAAAAATCTGAGATTAAGTCTTATTTAAAACAGATAGTGATTGATAACGATATCTTCCCAAAGTGGTGCCAACAGCACCTATTTTTTATTTTTGTACAATCAAAGTAAAGGAGGGGGGAAAATAGAGAGAAGAAATCGCAAGTAGAAGTAATATTTTGTTAATAAAATTGAATTTTAACTAGGTAAATATTGCTCTTAATGTCATTTTTATGCAATCAGATATTTTACAGTCATCCAAACAATAGCTACTTCTTTTCATGAACCTCCAAAGGTACAGACGAAAAACTGGAAATAACTCTATGCTACAGAAAATGTAAAAGTATGGATTTTATCCTAATAAACATATGACTAGAAAAGCACAGACTCATTCCTGGCATTCACATAATTCCAGATATGGGATCCAGATACTCAAATGATATGCCTGGAAACTCAAAACACCACCATAGTTGATAACCCACTAAGGTTGAAGCTAACCAAAAGGTAGATTAATAAAACACATTTCATGAAAAAAAAATCTTAAGGAATCAATATTAAGACATTGTATCCATTAATTATTTAGTGGCTGAGGAGATTTGTAACTGTCATTTGTTTAATCAACAAAACGATATCCTAAAATGTAGCTCAGATAAAAACTGGATAAAAACTCTGAAGTAAAATAATAAAGAAGTTATTGAGGTTCATTTTTTAGTAGCTTGGTAATTTCATGTCATTTGAATTTTCTATATTTATCTAAAACCACAGGTTCAGCAAGCCAAATATAGAAGAAGTGATCATATCAAGACTTGAAAGGGAACAAACCTCAAAATGAGGCATTAACTTGGTCAATTATATTTTCTCCTTGTCTGAAAGCAAAATCCAGTATCACCTACTTGACCAATCATACAGAAGAAATACATCAGTTACTACAAAAGGAAATGAGAATTGACTGAAAATAAGCAACTTTGTGATAAAGAGGTAATGCAGCACCTTTTTGAGTTCTACTTTCTGACTTTATGGCTTTTGAAACTGGCAAAAATTACACTCTTGTTATGCTCAACAATACTTGTTTTAATATCTCACTATTATTTGCATTCAGCAATACTTTTTATACCTGCTATGTCCTCAAACACTAAAAACTTCAACATAGATTTTCAATCATGACTATAATAGTATGATACAGCTATTGCCATTTACAGATAAAAGTATACATCTACTGTTATGATAAGAGCACTTGTGCTTGAACTGAAAACCTACTAAGAATGTAGAAAGAAGGATTTGGTTTTTTTTTTTTTTAAAAAAAAGGTAATTCTTTTCCAGATGAACTTTCAATTTCAATAATTTGTCACACTCCCACTTCAAATATACTACATAGAATCAAAACTCTACAAGAAAATTGAATCTGTACTTATATGTCTTACTTGCAAATGCAAACAAACTTAATAAGAAATTCTATGAAAGCAAGAAGAAATGTGATCAGAACAAATTTCTTAGAGCATGTTTTAAAAAAACGCATGCTAAAATTCAAAGCCAAATTGTTTGAAAATTAGAATGTTGCACTCCCTTAAAAGTTTTCTTCTGTAAGATTTTTTGCAAACCCTGTAGCTTCCAGGTGATTCTAAAACTGAAGTAAATCATAAAATATATAATACACTTGTACCCATCTTAAAAATTGTAGGCCATTTATAATGCAAAATGTTTCAGTGCGCAAAACAGCTTTTACCTTAAGGAGCTTACAACTTAAACACAGATTAAAACACAGGTAAACCAATCATCTAAAGATAAGGCAATGACATAAAGCTCAAGAGTCTTAAACAAGATACCAGAGGAAACTTCCAAAATTCACCTTGAGATTGTATGATTTCTTCCAATGTCTTATTTTCACACAGATGATATTGATTTTGGAATAATCAAAATCTCTCATCCTGGCCCATATCAAAATTTATTTAACCTTGTATTCAGATTTAAGGGAAAACTTTCATAGACCTTCTGCAGAGCTACTGCAAATTCAAATTTGACCCAGGCAGCAAAGCAAAAATAAAAAAAAAAGAGCAAAAATTTCAATTAATTTGAGAGATAATGCATTCACTCAGGGAAAAAAAGAAAGGGAAGGGAAGGGAAAAGGGAAAGGAAAAATATCAACATCATCTGGTTTTAAAGAGCCTTCCTCTACACTACACATATCACAACTGACCTGCTGGAGCTTGTCCAGTTCACAGCCACAAAGATGAACGGACAGAAGCAGCTGCAACAGGAGGAGAGAGAACCAGAATCAGAGAGGATCAAATAGGGAGAGATAGAGAATCAGAAGAGGATCTTATCAGTGTGTATAAATACTGAAGAGGAAGAGAAAACAAGTATGCACTGTCAGGTCAGGAAGCAACAAATACAAATTCAAACACATGAAATATCATCTGAACACAACAAAATATTTTTTCATTGTGAAGTTAGTCAAACAATGGAATAGGATGCCTGGAGAGGCTGCATAGCCTTTATCCCAGAGACACTCAATCCCAAGCAACATGCTCTACCTTATTCTCCTTCAGCATGGAGGTGGACTAGATGATTGCAAGAGGTCCCTTTCAACCCTAACAGTGCAATGATACTGGTATACTGTGGTCATCATCTAACTCTCAGATTATAGTCAATGTAATTTATTCTTTGCAGACTGTGATTTACAGCAAAACTGCCAGGTGTTCTGCAATTAAGCATGGTTATGATCATTTTCATTTTGTTTATTCTTTTCAAATATTTCTGTCACTACTAATTTCTCCATATTATTTTATGGGTGACTACAGTAAATAATCTTCAAAATCATCACTTATGAAAAAATCAACACTGTTTCTGTTTATCCAGGATATCACTTCTATTTTCTTTCACATTCAAGGCAGCTCGCAGTTCTAGTAAAATCTTTACAGATTTAGGTTAACCAAGATTTAGAAGCACTGTGAGAGTAGATTCAAAACTTGTGTATTCATTTTTATTCAAGCAAAGTTTTTTTTTCTCGTCAAGTCCTTCCCAGTAGAGAAATGACAACAAAGGAACTAACTTAGGCTCAGGTGTGGAGATGAAAGAATTAAGAAAAATTAAGAATTAAGAAAGATTAAGAAAAATCAGCATTTACATTGCTTCAGTATCTCTAACTTGTCCACTCCTACAGGTACACAGATACACACAAACATACTTAGTATCTGCTATGGTTTAACATGTTATGATTACCTTTTTTTGCCTGTAAGCCCTGCAAACAGTATAATTACATAGGATAAAATCTATTGCAAGGATCATCTGAAGCTGAGCAAGACTCTGATCAAGTCTGTAAAGTAATGATCACTTCCAGAGAATAAAAGATGCTTGTATTTATTCCTGAGCATTTCATGTTTATTTCTACCATTACCACAAAATAATTGCAAAAAAAAAGGAGTAATGCATTGCCTTCAACTTTTGTTTTATTACTCAACATATAGCACATTCACTTAAGCTTTTTGCCAGCAGGGGTGAATTTCACACATGCTATTACAGTATGGACAAAATTTAACTCTTAAACCATGAGTAGATTTAAGCAATGTCAGGTCTTTAGCAGAAACTGACATTCATTTTGTCTTTTATCCCAGAAAACCTTTACATCAAATTACATATGTGTTCAGTTGAATAAATCAAGCAGACTGCTCTCCCTCCTCCTGTTCTTCCCCTCATTGTCACTGTCAAGAAGTACACACATCTCTAAACTGACATCTGGCTCTGTAGTAGCAGGTTTAGATTTCAGGGCAGACATGTCCAACCAGTGGCCCAGTCCAGCTTGTACCAGCAGCCCACACCCCCTGGCCTGCACCATCATGGAAGATGCCCAGCCCAGCCCCTCAACACCAATGGAACATCAATGCACTATTAACCCCATCTGGGCTGAAAAAAATGGACGAGGCACAGTGGGATGCCAGCTCTAGTGATGTCAAACAATGTCACCCATTTTTATACATTGGCTAAAAACAATCCTGCGAACAGGGAAAAATAAGCAGCTGTGATTTCCTTTCTCATAAAGGAGTCTGAGAATAGGTTTATAGATGGCAAAAAAGATTCATCAGTTTTTTGGTTTATTTGCAGCTCCATTTTCAGTCAACATAAATACACTACCTGAACATTTTCAAATGGATTGTACAGAGTTGCAATCAAAAATTTGATCATATCTCTTCACCAGATGTTTATAAACCCCCTCTTCCCAGAGAGAAATACCCTTCACCTTACAGTCACATGCTATACACATCACCACTTTTTGGCAGCAAGTACATTTGTGAACAACTGTTTTCAAGGATGAAGCACAGGAAGAGTTAAATGTCATCAAAAATCTGCGGCAAACACCTCGAGATCTCACTATGAGTTGCAGCTACTGCCATCAAACCAGACTGACACATTAGTTTCTCAAACACAGAGTCAAATATCCCAGTAGTTTTATGCTTATTTTGCTCTCTTTCTTATCTGTTTTAATTCTAAAAAAAAAGATCAAAAATTAAAATAAGTTTTATTAGTCATATACATTAACTATATTATGTGAGTGCTGCTCTGAAAGTAATGCCTCCTATTCTATTATGTTGGCCCACAATGTAAGAGGCAGATGTTTGTGATATGGCAGTAGAGACTGAGCCTTCCCACTAATATTCAATTACATTTTGTGGCTGTGTGATAGATGGCAATAAAGAGGCAATCTGACAAAATGGTGTCTGACATATGAAGCAAAGGTGTGTTGTTGAATTCCTTGACGTGAAAAAAGTGGTATTCATTGATATTCTGACAGAGTACTTGCACTGGTACAGACTTTGAAAGCGCAGCACACAGACTCTTGTTCATTGCTAGTGAAAATGTATAGCTAAGGGCTGGGATATTGAAAAAGAGTGTTTTGTAGAATTTGCTTTATTAGGTAGTGTTACCGTGCTCTTTGCATATGTTGTCATTTCCCTGGAAATAACTAGGATGCATTGCTTTTGGAGCTGCATTTATAGATGTAGCCCTAGACCGTTCTTCTTCACTCAACACAACCTGGGCAAGGCAAAAAATTTGGACACCCATGTTGTAGAGAATATAACTGAATTGAGATCAAATGCCTCATCTTTCACCACTGAGAGCATCAGCTATGTGCACAATACTGAGATGCTGGCATGCAGTGAGCAACATTAGCTCCTCTGATTGTCTGTGCCAAACACATACTGCAGTGCCAGCTGATTAGGTATCTGCCTGTAATTGCAACTAATAGCTTTGGTTTTGACATTACAGAAAGAGAGAGATATTCCTTTGTGCTCAGTGTATCTTCTAGGCCTCTAAGACCAACATTTCAAAAACACACAATGATAAATTTCTATTAACATATATTAACATGCTCCCTAAGAAAAGAAGTTCCTTTTCAGGTACAAAAAATGACTAGCCAGGTAGAAAATTAGTGCAATACAAGTGCAGTTTCAAGCCCAGTGAATCTTAAAGAACCCTCATAACAGGTGTTTATATTTTAGGAAAAAAAAAAATTAAAATATGTTAAGTAACCCATTTGAAACCATTTTGTATATGGAGAAACTGATCTCTCTATTTATATAACAGTACTGTTACGAGGCTTACTTCACTTTGATACTGAAAAACATTTTATCCGATGACATCAACACTAGTCATGTCAGAAAAAAAAAAAGCCTAAGAAAAATAAAAACTGAAGCCAGAGAATATTAAACTTAGTGGCTTACCACTCTCACAATTTAAAGTAATATTGTTCATAGCAATTCTTGCACTAAAGATGATACAAAATTCATATATGTACGCTTAAAATGGAAGATATCTTTAATACACAGCTACCAAATATAAATATCATTTTTTTAAACTGTCTTGGTCTAAAGCAATTCAGTATTCAGAATAGCAATTTTTTAGCAGTATTCACTGAACCTACTACATATTTATAGCACACATTGCATTAAGTATACTTACTGGTTTCTCACAGAGATTTTGTTCCCTGAAAAGTGCAGGAAAAAAAAAAAAGAAAAAAAAAAAAGATGAAAGCTGATATTTATCTTCCTGAATAAAAGCACATGACTTCAAAGAACTTCCTCTTTCCTGTGTGCATCTATTTTAATGCAACAACTATATACACATCCACTGCAACCTTATACGCAATCATTCAAACAGTGCTGGGTCTGCACTGACCACTTCAATCTCTTAACTGCTCAGAAGACCAAAGTTGTCTTTCATTCTGCCAGCTAAGGCACTAGTGCTCCCTTTTAGCTAGGAATTCCACAATATCACAGTCATGGCAACCTTATTCCAAAGTCCGTAGGGCTTTCAAAACAGGAAGGAGGAGAGAAAGTATGAAATCAGCACATTCCCTGAGACTGGGAAGAAAAATGGAGGACATGACAAGCACATCTGCTAAACTGTTCTAAAAGTAAGGCAGAGCAACAGTAATGCTTTAGATAAATGTTTCTCAACCCTTTTAGCCATGCTTCATTTCTGTCACCTCTTCATAACAAGTGTCTGTTGGGGTTCCAACTAATCCTTCACACTTCACTTGCTGTTTATAGAGACTACAATTGTAGCTTTACATTACATTGAGCTGGCACTTCCATTATAAATGTACTTCTTTTTTTTTTTTTCTTTTTTTTTTTTTTTTTAGCATCAGCTAATTGTACAGGGGGGAAATCATTCCAGATTGAAATAAGAAACATATGCACCTAGTTATCCTTCCTAGCATTTGAAACATTTACAGATGATTAATTTCTTTTCAGCAACACAGTTTGTCTGTCACAGACTGTTGTTTGACAACAAATTAAATCCAGCTTTAGTGTTCCAAGTACTGAAAGAAAAACCCTGGTTATATGGCATAAACCATGCATGGACTGTTAGCACCACTGTTGTTTCATACTCATTCAAAATTACTAATTTGTCTCCTATTCATTAAAAATACCCATGATTTAAGTAGGTACAAGCAGCCTAATATGATCTAGTCAGTTCTCCCACAGACAAAACCTGGCAACAAAAATAAAAGCAGAGCTCCCAAGCAAAGTTTCTACGTAATTTAACAGAAAGGCAGTGGCACACACTTGCCTGACAAGGGTCAAAGCTGTATCACCAGGTGGCAGAACAGTGATCATGGAAACACATGGAAGCACAGCACAGAAGTCACTTCTTCCCTGTAAGTGACCAATTACCTCTAGGGAAGATAAATATTTTCGTTATTCTGAATTCTAGAGTAGAAGTTGGGAGAGAGCAAAACTTGAAGACAGAGATAAAAATATGACAATACTGGATACATACTGAAACTGTTGGTGTACAGTGTGATAGGCATATTCTTTATGTAGTTCATTTTCACTTGATGGTAATACCTAGGAGAAAGAAAAGGGTTGTACAGAAAATTGTATTTATATTCTAGAGTTAAAAGCATACAAGCAGTAAAAAAAAAAAAAAAAACAAACACCACAGTAACTTCTGATTTTCAATCTTAAAAATGCGTGTGACACATACCTTCAGATTTCAAGCTCATCATACCTTCAGAGGGTGTTAGGACAATCACAATTACTGTTTTCAACCGATTTTCCAGTATGCCTTGTCCAAATTGTCTTCACTAATTTTGAAGAAGTCAAAAAAGTTGGTCATCAGTGGGTGAAAAGAGCAAAGTCTCTCACATGCTTCTGCCAACAGACCTTAAGGAGCAGGTGAACTCCCTGCTGACAGTATGGAGTGAGGGTAATTGTTCTGAACCTGGCAGACTGCAGAAGCAGGTTTGAACATGCAGGTAGAGACCGGTGTCATTATTTTGCTTGTGTTGCTGAGTTCCTGAATGTCAGCTCTTTTGTTTTCTTCATGAATGTATATATTTTTTTCTGGCAATGTTTAATTTATTTTTATTATTTGGTCAAATAAGAGACATTTGCTTTATTATGCTGCTCTTCCTGTGAACTATCATTGCTATGATGACAATTTGCACAATACTGTCCAATTCCTATCACATTTCTTTTGATAGATTTTCTTATTTCTTCAGTTTGTCTTGTCATAGATTGGTAAGACAAACTGACTTTAGAAAAGTCCATTTTTTAACAGGACAGATTACATCTGTCATGCTTTCAATTTCTTAATAAACTCACCATCACCATCAGTAACTGTTTATTTATTTATTTATTTTTCAGAATCAGATGCCATCACACAACTAGCTTTCATGATAGAGTCTTGAATAGTAACTTTAAAAATAAATTATTGAGATGATAGATTTTCTTCAGTTCTACTGTTTTGTCATTACAATATATCCCTTGAAATTCACTGAATTTGGCAGCATGTTTTTGCATATAATGTCTTTTCAAATTGTAATCTTTGAGAATTGGTGCGATTTCCTTAGAAATTAAGCACAGTGCCATATCATTCGTCCCAACAAAAAAAAGAACTCATCTGTGCATTTCTTTGCATCTCTCTTACTCCATCCACCATTTTTCTTTCTTGGGTTTGTTTTCTTTTGAGACAACATTAGATAGGTTGAGATATTTTTATCAGTAGTCACCCAGTAAAACACGCCAGTGTTTTACACACAGGCTGCTTGCTGTGTTTTGCTCTTAAGCAGTTAAGGTGCACATTGAGGAAATTAGGGTAGTTCAATGCTGGATACCAGAATCCAAGTGCTGAATTCCCCAGTTTAGCAATAAATTTATGGCTGGCTAATGTTTCAAATAATTTGCTAGAAAAATAATAAGGGGGAGGAGCAGAAAAGAATGATTAATGCAGAGGTAATGTTGTCATGCAGAAGTTGTAGCATTCAAACTACAGAACTGTGAGGAGAAGATAATTTTATTTAAACAGCAGAACTCCAGCGTGACACAGGAAAGGGAGTACTTGTGCACTGACAGTAATTGTTTTTTCTGCATTTAATATGAGAGTGAAATGATAGAGTAATAGGAGATGCAATAGATCAGTTAATTTATAGACTTGATAAGGATGTTGACAGCATCAAGGCTGTTTGTATTTTATAATGTTATTATTGCTACTCTTGCATTAACTGTGTATTATGGAGCTCAATGCAGAGTATATGAAGCGAAATATTATGAATGCAGGATAACAGAAGAAAAGAGCATGTTTAATAATTACTTTATCAAGTGTAATAGTAATGCTTCACACTTAAAGATTTTTAAAAGAGCAAATTGATTTAATAAAAACAATTGAAGACTCACATCTCTGAACAACACAAAAGAAAAAACTTTCCTTTTTTTTTTTTAGAATGAAATTCAATTAGAATAAACAGATTTTTTTAATCCCTTTTCTATCTACCATTATTATAATAATCAACCTTGGATTATCCAGGTCCTCTCATTCCAGTAATGGTTTTTAATAGTCAACTACTGGGAGCTCCCAGAGGAGTTAAAATGATCCCTGTCTGAGGATCAAGCCCTTATTTTTGTTACATGTGATTGAGCTCCTGAATTAAGGTAAACATCAATCAATCTTTCTCATCAATTTGCTTACTGATGTTCTACAGAAGAGCAAGTTACTTTACTTACTTATTGTGTAATTGTTAAAATGTCTGTAAATAGGAACAGTAATGGAGGTGTCAGTTTCAATTAAAACACACGGTAGCACACTTTGCACGGCAGAACTCTAAAAGTAGTTTCTCCAGTCCCAGTGCTACCTTTTGGAACAGCCAAGTTTACTAGTTTTAAAGGTGTGTGATCATCACACAGGCAGAACATTAGAAGTAACTTCAAAGAACAAAATACATTACTTACATCAGGTAACAGGTAGGCTCTGGAACACTTCTATGAAATAACACATATTAGCATCTTCAGCTATAGATGTATATATATATTTGCATTGGTATAATTGTGCAGAATGATTTTGAGTTTGCCTACTACCTCATGGAAGAGCACACATATTTAGTGTAGCTTACTGTCAAATAATGCCCTAAAATGTACATTACTTGGAGCCTTCCTTTTGCCTTTGTGTCTCCTTTCTCCTCTGCCTTACACACCAAGGAAGACAAGTTATGTGCAGCAGTGGCAGATCTTCCTTATTTACTTGTTGAGCACTGAAACAGTACCTTCTCCGTTTTTAGTGCCTGCCAGTATAATCAAGAGTTTCTTAGTAAAGATGTGAAGAAGTTATGGTCCTTTCCTTTATGTCAAACAAGGTCACACTAGGGTAGCCAAGTAAGAGTACAAGATTCTTTACTAACTGAAATGCTCTGATGTGATGGAATATACAGCAATGATAGCGGGGTAGCAAAGTCCTAGGCTACAGTAAGTGAGGATGTGCCCAAATGCATCAGCCACAAACAAACAAACAAACAAACAAACAAACAAACAAACAAACCACCCAAAAACAACAAAACTCTACCTACACTTAGAAAACCCCAGGTAGGCAGAGACCTCCAGATGAAGCAGCCTCACCTCCACTGCCAACTATTAAATGAGGTCTGGGAATGGGTGGATCCTGGGGAAGGGGTTCACACCTTCCAGTCAATCATTGCTTGCACCTGAGCTCCCCTGGGTTGGCCCAGCCTTCCCACCATGCGCTCACTCACTTTTTCAGGCCATGACTTAATTTTTCCACTATACCAACCAACAAAACACTATTTTTTTTTTTCCTTTTCTCTTGTTAAATACAACAAAATTATCACGAGTATGTAAGGGAAAAGAAAAAAAAAAAACCTACCAGCGTATTTCCTGAAGTGCAAAAAGATGGGAAAAAAAGCATGTATGTTAGGGGGAAAAAAAGGAAATAGTCCCCAAAATTTTCCATACAGTGTACTATTGATATATTTTTAACTTTGACACTTTCATTAGATGGTAGCATATATTAACTAATGATGAACAGCAGAACAACGTGATTAAATACTAGCAGTGTAGGGTTAAACTCATTAGGTTATACTACTCATATCACCTTCTGCAAGAACAAGCAATTAGAATTTACAGATTTTTATGAATATTTGAATTTGTCTGAACTTAATCCACATATCTAATATCAATAGTGAACATTGCTTAATATTATTTAAGTCTGAATATAAGGCAATACACATCTGCATTCCAACATCAAGATATATTCATCAAAAAGCTATATGGAAATGTTCATTTGAATTCTCTAGTACAAGCATAAGGTCTTCCCATACTGAAGACATAATACGAATTAAAGAAAGACACTACTACAGAAAGGTACTACTACAAAGGAACACCACCATGTGTTAGGCCTCTAACACATTTTCACACCATGATTCTTGCAGTGCTCTCTGCTACACTATGAGATACTAAATATTGAAAGCCACAAGTAGAGGAGGGATGACACTGTCTGTTATAGCATCAAATCAACTACAACGTACTTCAGTTTCTCCCTCTGTTAAACAGAACTGAAAGGAAGTGAGGTAGATAGACCAGCCACTCTTTCCGGTTTACTTGTATCAATTCTGATATAACTTTTTTCTTGTGAAGCATCTCCAGGTGTCAAATCAAGTGATGATAGAGCAGCGTAATAATACAGAGTTCTCATTTATAACCCAGGGGAGGCTAGTGTTCTAAGAATTGCAAAATATAATGAATACAGGACACATTTAGTAATGCCTGTTGTCTGTCTGTTAGTCAACCACTCTTTTAGTACATTTGACATTCATGCCTACAATGATTCTCCTGGGCCTCATGAAAATATCACACATAACATGAAATTATCACTTTCAAACAAGCTTGAAGTTCCAGATTTTTTTATTTTGCTATTTCAAAAGCTCCCCTCTGATAGAATTCTCCAAGGTAACCACACATCTCTTTAATTCTTCAAAAGTTACAATTCACAATGTATTATATTTGCCAATTTATAGAAAAACTTGACATTAAAGATTAGCAGATTCACATCACTGCATAGCTTAGTCACAACAATAAAAGGTAAATTTTGTTTCTAATTTTGAGGTAGAATAGCAGGGAAGAAAAGGGAAGAAATACTTCAGAAATTTCAACCTCTAATGAAATAATGAGGGCTCTGGCACCTAACATTTTAATTTGTATTTGGAGATAATTTATAAATTGGTATCAAATGCATGGCACAGTATCATGCGGAGAGGAAATGAAAGTTTAGCTTGGAAGGAATAATGTTATGAAAGACCTTAAAGCTTTGAAGTAAAATATGAAGTGAAAACTTTAGCAGAAGGCAGTGTATTTATGGGATGATGATAGAAACAAAGTCCTCAACTAGGAATTAACCATGAGCACCAATGTCCTGGGTCCTCAAACTATTACCAAAGCTGCTGACTGCTAAGAGAAATTATTTATGATTAAATGTCTTTAACCAAAGTAAGAGCAGTAACACATCTGTCTGTGATCTCAATTGCAATTCTGCCTAGGATTCACAGGGGAAAGTGCACAAAACACAGAAAAGCTCTACTGTGTGATCACCAGCTGCCATTCTTTCTAATGACTGAAATTATATGAACAGAAAACTTTCTTTCACCATCAGAAATGGCCCTCTAGGTGCAGATTCAGGCAATTGAAAGAACATATTTCAAAACTATGACTGTGTCCAGAAATTAATTTACATTCCCTGTAAAACCAAGTCATTTCTTCAAATTTTGGTTCAACTGTCTTTGATATTTCACTGAAAAAAAAGGCTATATGGAAGTTCATGTACGTGACACTGGTTGATGCTGCAAGACATTGAAGTTTTCACTTCATCAGGGCTAAAAAATATAATTACTGTCTTTTGCAGCATTTTCATTAGTTTATTCACTTTATGAGAAAGGTATGGCATTCCTGTTTACTTCTACTGAACAGGTGAAAGAAGAATGAAAATCTATGTTGATTCTATAGCACAGTTACTTATCACACACTAAGAAAATGGTGATATTTTGTCAGGACACTAATAGAGACACATTTCTTGGCTTAAATCATGGAGACCATCAACACCTAGTTTAGAACTGAGATATTTAAGATCAGCAAGAAACTTTAAAATTCCTGAAAACTGTTTTTTTTATTTATTAGATACCTTATTTATCAAAGAAACGTTTTGTTTGAAAAAATAAATAGGAATAAAATATATATAAAAAGAAATATATAAATATATATATATAAGGAAATAGGAATAAAAAGAAATAATTATTCATTGAAGTCTTTGCAAACTCAAATCTCCCAAACACATTTTTCCCTTTGTTTTTCCATGAGATGTTTTTAATTCATACATATAACCTTAGCATGTAACATGATAAAAACACTGCTTCTACATATATTGTTTTCCTGGTCACCTATTTTTTTTCTTTTTAACTGTTTCTACATTCTATGGAAAATTATTTCATCCATTGACACACTTTCACGAATAAGATTAACATGTTTTCATTTAACATTTAACATTCAACTGTACACATCTGTAAATGTAGTTTATGACAGCCATATACGTAATCTAGGAACTGGGTTAATATCCAATGAATCTAACAGAAGATGCTAGTAATTCTGTCCAGTTTTTGACCAGACCAGAACACAGTTTTTGCAACTTCTAAAATTTCTGACTTCATATGAATGCTGCTCAGATAGTATATTTGGTATTAATATTGCCACTGGGGAAACTGTTCTCTACAGTGCCTTCCAAATTCTGAAGCATTCTGAAGCTTCAATAAAAAATTATGGAATCATAACAAAACGATTAGTCATAATAATATGCAGAATATTGGAAGAACAGACAGATGAAAGTAAAGCATTAAAAATCTTATCTAAAGAACTAAAATCAAAATTAAGCTTAATACAGTGAGTAATCCCTGTACCTGAGCAGAGAAGATAGCTGCAGTAGATTCCACAGGACTTCTATTACAAGGTGTTTTTTTTAAAACTTAATTTCTTTTTCTTCATCTTGCTTCTATCCGGTATTACACATATGAAGGGTTTGTAGCTGTACAAAAGTAACAGCTGAGCAGACATGAGGTGCTGTTCATAAACTTAGGAATGGTATGTTACCTCATGCTTTCCTAAAGCTGATAATTTAGAATATTTCTTATAAAATTACACTTCAACTTTCTTCCTAAACTAAACATGTTCTTCACTTTGCAGAACCAAGTGTCAGCTGGTTTGAAAAATTTCATAATCATACCACATGCGACTCATATCTGTAATGTTTTAACAAATGCTTAGATAGTCAAAACAACAAATGTATCTGGTTAGTAAAATTAAATACCACTTTGTCCCTTCATTTCAGTGTTAATAATACAGCTATAAGGAGTAAGTTAAGCAAAAAAATTGAGCTGTTAGAAGACTACAAGCTCTGAAGAACTGCAGCCTTGTTAATTTTTAGATGTGTCTGCTATTTGCCCTGGCTGCCTTACCCTGATATATATATATTTTTTCTCATGTACAGCTCTAGTACAGAGGAAAAAAAATTATGCTTGGGACCTACTTTTTTAACATGATATTGAATTTAACCTAATCTAAGTCTCCTACAAATGCCTAAGTGTTAGAAATGAATCTCAGGAAGAATAATTTGGACGAGTCCACGGAACCTTTAAGGATATCTTCCATTCTTCTACTCCTTCTTTTAATTATATGTTGAAGTGGGATACCTCTTGAAGTTGTTACCCGATTGTTGCTAAAGCCCACAAAGTTCAAGCAGTTAATGGCATTTGCACTTACCTTCTGCTTAATATTTTATGTAATCAGTAACTGTCAGGTATCAGTTTAAGAATCTTCTATTATCTGCAATATTTGATTAAAACGTGTAATTAGGAAAAGAGTTCACCTTATATACAAATTGGTCAAACCATTGTTTTAACTTATAAAGGTCTATAAAATTACCTGCTTCATATATTTAGTCACTTTCCAAGTGACCATTTAGTGACTCTTCTGTTTAGATAAACAAAGAACTGTGCAATTTTATATGTCCCATGATCATAGCACTTAGCTAAGGACATCCAAGCATAAGCACCATAAGCACCATAAGCACCAAAGAACATGACATTTGTTAGATGAACTATAAAAACCCTTATTTCATTAATAGCAACACTATGTGCATAGTAAATCACTATGAAACTAGTTTACATTTTGCAAATTTGTTTGCAAATTGCTGTTGCTCTCGTTACAGGTAATCACATATGTATTTTTTCAAAGCTTGCTCTAATGTATGTAACTCCAACACATAAATCCATGTAGCTGCTTGTGTCATTCCAGTATCTGTTCTTTTATTGGAGCAAGGGATCTAGCAATATACAAATAGCAAGCAAACATTTACAAAGAAATTCACAAGAATTTACATTCAGGATGTAGTGCCATATTGGTTTTCATTCATTTTTATTTTTCACTCTTGTTCACATAACCCATGAAATAACACTAAATTCAGAGCTCTAAAGCATTCTTATTTTCACGCTGTAAAAATATATGCACATCAGAGTTTACTCAAACTATTCTTCCCCATATCTTCTGCACTATGCGCAAAAAATAATTTATCTTTTTTTTTTCCAAATGATATTATTCCCTCCATCTTCTCATATGCCCAGATAGATTCACTATTCCATTTACTCTGGCTGCATCAATTTCTTGTGAAAGAAAACCAGATTTTTTCCTATTTTTTTGTCAGTTAACCTTGTGATCCATCACTAACCACCTGCTTACTCCCCCTATTCTCAATAGTTCACAATTTAGAGTTTGGCTACAGGCTTGTGTACAAGCAAGAAGAACTTTTTTCTTCACTTTTCCCTTTCATAGAAGATACTCTGTTCTAATGCCAAGAGCCTGCATGAACTCCAACACATGAGTATTTGTTCCCTTCTACCTTTTCAGGTGGTTTTATTCATTGAGTAGCCCATGTCTTAGCTCCACATTTCTAACACTTAAACCTTATTTTGACAATAAGCTATCCCTAACATGACTGGGCAGAAAATTGTTGTCCCAAAGGAACTGAGCTCTACAATTCATCTCTGTCTAAAAGTCACTGACCCTAAAATTGCGTTACAGCATTTTCTGCACACGTGAATGCAGCAGGGCTGAGCTCAAGCAAAAATAAGTGTCCAAGATGAACTTGCTAACAGAGCAACTCAGGGAGACAGAGTTAGAAAGACTATGATACTTGGATATTGACAGCTGTCACAGCCCAAGCTTAGCTAGACACTTAAAGTAATACAGAATTCTCATTTTCAGTTGTAAGAAAGTATCTTGTTACAGACCTCTTCCTCTTACCATCAAGTAACATACCCTCAACAGAAAGCAATTTGGTCAGTGCTATGCTGTGCACAGTACAACATGCTGAACTTTCTTCAAACTAGGGGAATCTTTATTTAAAGCAGACAATGAACAAGTGAAACTCAACACAGTCGTTTTTAAGCACTTACATTATTTCTTAAGGTAAATCAAATGCCTTATAGTAAAAATTCTGTTATTTATTTTCCAGTCATTTTTAAAGAAAAAATAAACCAAAATTGGGTTTATTGTAATACACATTTTCCTGCCTCAACTAATGGCAAAGTGGAATTGCAGGTTTGTGTTGTTAGTTCAGTGTTTAGATTGCAGAATATGTTTCTCAAATTTAAGGAAAGTCAGTAAAAATTCAAGTACATCTAAAATGGAGGTGTCAAATGTGTAAAGGCAGCTGAGTACCAAATAAGTTAAATCTGTACATGCCTCCTTTTTTCATTGTAATCAAAAAGGGAGCTGCAGAATTATGTCTAAAAGCAATATAAAAATGGCAATAAATTGGAATGTAGACAGTGAGAGAACTGGAGTATTTAATGCAAAGTAAGTTAAGAGAACAAGGACTCTTTATTCTGAAGAAGATGTGCCTTATAACACCTGATAACTACCTGATAACAATCTTTTCACAGCATAAAGACAGCAAGGAATCAGAGCCGTTGCATAGTCTCCATCCTTGGACAGTTTCAAGATCTAAATAAATCAAGCTGTAGCAGCGTGGTCTGACCACACAGCTGTCCCTGATCTGAGCAGAAGGCATGTCTAAAAACTTCACAAGATAATGTCCTTCCCCTTGATTTATCTCATGATCGTATGGTTCAAAAAGGTCTAAGAAAATAAAGGATACCTCGGTTACCTACCTTAATCTCACTTGAGGCTTTTCACAGTTCCAAAGTATGAAACAGAACTTCAAAGCTGTGGTTTCTCATGCAATTAGCTGAGATCAATCAGCTACTTAATTAGCAATCATCAACTTAAGTATAAAAAGGCAAAATGTTTATTAATTATTTTTTTAAATACAAACTGTAAAAGCTAACATCACTCCTCATAGTTGAAATGCAACTGAAAATCCTTCAATAATACAAGCAAATCAATTCCAAATTACAGCAACATCTGATCTTTGGTAAATTTAAGAATAAATTGTATTTCATCACATTATAAGTCACTTCCCCATGTGGGGAAAAAAAAAAGCATAGGAAAAAAAAAACAACCACACACACACACAAAACAAACAAACAAACAAAAAAAAAAACACTGAACTACACCAATATTGAGCTACAATAACAGTTTTATAAATACTTGTCATGATGCAGACTCAGAGTTAGGATTAATTGTTAAGGCCAAACATGCTTGCCATAAAGTATCTTTATCTCTCTTTCCTTCTATAAAAATAAAAGATGCAGCACTGGCAGCAGGGTGTTGCAGGTAACACTATCTTAGAAAACATTTGTCAAAGAAAACAAATATTTGTTCATATAATAATACAAGGGCTGTTCTTAAAGTGTTGCCTCTATTTTATTATGTTGGTTCATGATGTCAGATCACTTAATTTTCACACTAATCAGAAAGTACTATTTCATCCTCAGGATTTATTGTTTTTGAGGGTTTTAATAGTTGTACTGAGAATTTTTTATTTTATTTAGAAGAATACTTATTTTTCAGTTTACATTAATGTAATTATTAAATTAATGGTAGTTTCCTTACTTGCTTCAGGCAAATACATACAAACTGTGATTTGTCTGTCATAATGTGTGTATACACACTGTTTTGTTTCAAAATGAAATACGTATATTTGGAATGCAGAACATGAAACCAATTGTAAATGGCTCTAATGCTAACACAAGAAAAAATAGAGTATATATATCAAACACTGAAGAAAACCAATGTTTTCCTTGTGTAACTGTGGTCCAATTTTTATGCTTCTAACAGCAGTACATAGAATGAATCACAACATACTTATTTATTCCTTTTCCCAAAAATTCATTTTGACAGAAAATAAAATCACAGAGAACTAAGAAACAAATAAAAGTTTGCCTGTCTGACCTTTAAAAGGTGTCTTTAAATGTGACTTGTGGTGCACCTGAATTCAACCCAAGTTATTACTGACCAATAGTTGCTAAAAAGTCGTAGTAGCTTGGTACCAAACTGCTTGTAATTCTGTGGTCACACTTAGCATTTTTAGACATGTGCCACAAAAATCATCATCAAAGCTACTTTTGCCTGCAATACCCAAAAGCCTGCAGATAGGATGGCTTCTTCAACACAGTAAACTTCTCACCCTAGAAGTAGTCAGCCCAAAGAAGATCACAGCATGCTGTGAAACAATGTAGGAATGACTGTAGTGTCCAAATTATGCCTGATCTGTTTGCAAATCTATGGCTGCAAAAACTCTCATAAGCTGAAGTCTCGGTGGAAATATTTAGCTTTTTAATGCAGAATCTTTGAAACACATTTGGTTACTAGCTGGAAGTCAAACTACAAAGAAAACAATCCCGTTGAGGAATCCTCAATGGAAAAAAAATCAAACTCCCTAGCTTTTTATCATTCACTGTTAAGAAGTCCACTGAGCAGTCATTTTCATTATTCTTTCATCACAAAGTGAGTCAAGAGTGCTACACTATTGACAACTTCTTCCTGTTTCCTCCTCACTGCAGGCTACAGATTTTATGGTAAAGAGGGACAACCACATATCACTGATGGCCCTTCCTAAATCATCTATCTCCTGGGGCTTTTGTTTTCCCAAATGCTGAATGATTACCTCTCCCACAACCTGTGTTTCTTAGATTTTTTTCTTGTCTCCTCTATAAAAACCTCATTTTCTATTCACACAGTCATAAGGGGTAACAGTTTAGCCAAATTTAGAGTGCTGTCAAAATTGCTTCTTCCACTTCAGACTTGAAAGATTTCCATGTGTATTTTATTACTATTATTAATTTATTTGACTGTCAGTTGGCCCAATAACAGATATGACTTCTTCAAACAAATCTTGGCTTGGTTACATATTTAGGCCATCACTGAAGTGCAAAAGTACAACTACCAGAAGACAAGTGTTCTAATGCAACGGTCATTCAAGAGCTGTCACTTGAATTTCATTAGAGAAATAGTTTTTCCATCTACTATGTATTATTGTGAAGCAGACTAGAAGCTGGCAAAACATGCAGAACCAGTTTGAAAATTGACAGATGTTTTGACAGATCTTTAGATAAACAGAAACTTTTACTGGGACCCTGTGGAATCTCTTTTGACACATACCTTTGAGATCACTCCTCATGATAATGCCAGTTAGTCTCAAAGGAGCTCTCTTTCTCTTCTTTCTCCTGAATTTTAGAAAATTTCTGAAGGGTCTGACAATACTGACAAGACTGTACCTCTCTTGCCAATGATGACTTGGAACTAGACACACTCAAAAAAATTCATCTTGTCTATTTAGACAACGACAACATCCAAAAATAAGATATGAGCGTGAAAACTAGAAAAAGCATTTAAACATTTCCATGGAGAGGCATGCAAGAAAGATAACTGGTGATGGTCACTTTTAGCATGACTTCTCTGAATAACTGATCTAAGTGCCATTTCTTTTATGGTACCTCCTGACACTGAAAAGATGGGGGGGGGAGGAGAAGTTGTAGGGCTGGAAAAGAAGATTCTTAGACAAGCTAAATAGACGACCTCAGTTATCCAATAGAGGAACCTATTTCTACTTCATTCACTTAAATCTGCCTGTAGAGATTACACTTCTAAACCGAGTACCAGAAACTTACCAGCATGGATAACCCCCAGATGATCACATGAACTACATATTTAGTTCTCAAATATTTTAGGAAATAATATCTGCATGTCAACTTAAAGTAAGTATGTATATATTGACAAGCTAAGCCATATTTAGTCATTAATTTGACAACATTTAAGAAATTTTCACTTTGTTCCAGAACCAAAAAGGAAGTCTTCAGCTTATATTCTATAAATAGTGGTCAGAATATAAATTTATTAATTAATGGTTATGCATCAACTGTATTATTTCACATATGATCAGAGTATACAGAAAGAGAATAGCCTGCTGTACAATTATGATCTTTACAGTTAACTGTGTTGATGACAGCATGAACGTATGGTTTGTTTTTTTTTTTCTGAACTGAACTGCATTTATGGAACTAGCTTCTGCCTTCTCTTTTACAATCCTTTCCCAGTCCAACTAACTGGATCACAGATGTTGAAAAGAAAAAAGAAAAAAAACAGAAAAAAATGGAATTTTATATCTGGTTGTTTTTTTTTTTTTTCAGTATTAATGTTACTCAGATTCAAGCATGTCAATTCAGCAACAATAACAAATGTTACCCAAAATAATCAGAATAATATTTTTGAAACGATTTGTAACAGTTTTTTAAATCTCTTAGCTTACTTTCTAGAGAAAAACACAAGTATTTAGGTTCCAATCTTTCTTCTTTTTTTTTTCCCCACAGATTGTATATTTGTTGTTTTCTTTCCTTTAGCCTTATCACCCACGCAAAGACAATTTTTTTAATCTCAAACTTGGGAAACTCAATTTAGTAACTTTTAAATAACAACATTCACGTTCCCAGAGCTTCAGTCTACAACTCATAATTATCTGCCAATTCAAACAGTAGTAACTAACATGCCATTCAAAGTCATATGCATCATACCTGATTGTAAATCTATCAGACTATGCCTTTGTATATATAAGCTTAACTTTTGTTGACAGGACTAAATTGGGATTAAACTTCTAGCAGGAGTACATTTATATGTAAATTTACTTTTTTGCAGCAATAGATTTTCAGAACTTAGCACTAGAAACCTGAATTTAATCAAGGTATTTGCACACACAATTTCCTGTGCAAAACAATCATGCAAGTAATTTAGCAAGCAAGTTATTTCCATTTGGTTGCAAGTGTCTGCGTGTATACAGTCAGAGTAAAGCTTTGTGCATGCATACCATCTGAATAGGCAACCAGTGCACTGAAAACTGATCAAAAATGCAAGTTTAAAGAGCTAAAACTGTGTGAAAGGCTGAAAGAGTGCTGAAATAAATAATACTCAAATATCAGTGTGCCTTTTTGTTACCTCACCATGTATTTCCATGAGCTTCTGAATTAAAAAGCAACAGCAAGTGAGCAAGGAGAACAGATAAGAGGAAGACAACTAGATCTTTGTATCTTTTTGTTAAATACAGTGTCATAGTATTCCCAGTGTGGAAAGTGATGCTAACAAGAAAAATTCAAGGAGTCTAGAGAGACATTCTTACTCTACTTGTTGAAGGGGATATGTCTCACCAGTTACGGATTAGAAATTGAGGATGCTGGTAAAGATTTAAGAGTTCAAAGCTAAAGAATTTATATGTAAACAATTTTAGCAGCAATAAATGGTGAAGGTGTTTGTAATATTTGTGACACCTAAAAAATCTGCTTGTCATGAAAGTGCTACTAGTATATAATACCAAAAATCAATAACCTACATTTTGTTAATTTAATTTATGGCATCAACATTTTTGATTCCTCAATGCAACATTGTTATTTTGTTTAAAACAAGGTTAGATTTATTCTAGGGTTAGTGCAAGTAAAACAAAATCATCTGGACACCGAAACGAAGCACTATATATCTTTAGAAAGGAGAATTCTACAGCAATTCAATTTATATATTTTTAGTTCCAAAAAATGTACTCCGCTGAAGAGCTGTGGGGCATTTTGTTTTGTTTTATAGATATGTTACTGTAAAAGAGTATGTCATAGCTAATGTTATGGCATACAACATCTCACTTAACATCAGCTTCCCAGAAACTGACTTTTAGGCTTAAAAAAGAAAAGAATGAATGTTGCCAGGGAGCTGCAAAACTACAATGCATGTTCACATATTTCTCTCATAATTTCTTACACGTTTATCAACAATGTAATATCATTAGCAAATTACTCAAAAGATTTTATCAAAAGCTGACTTTTGTCTAAGTTTGAACTAAGACTCCAAAACAAGAAAGCTAGATCAATGCTTCTAAAATTCAAAACTCATAGGGAAAATAAAATTGTAATCCTAAATGAGACTTACGAAGAAAACAGCTGAGCAACTGCCATCAATGTGTGGGTGTTTAATTTTTCTTCAAGAAAACATTTTTAAAAATTGCTTGTGAAGTAGTTAACATTTTTAAAAAACAGAAAGGCTTGTGCGTATTTACTATCACAGTTTGTTGATTCCCAGTTCGAATAACTTGTGCTAGTGTTTGCATAAACCATCACAAAGTATATGTGGCAACTCATGTAATTACACTTCAGTCTCTACTGAAGAGCACATACTCTTTATTTAAAGCACAAAAATAGGGATTAGAAATAGAAACTTGGAGGAACATCATACTTCTGAAAAATTTTGTCTATTTAGACAACAGAATACTAAGAACTGAGAAGAAATAACATCCAACCACAGAGCAGGAAATTAATTAGATAGTGACCTCTAAAAGAGTCCCTGGAAAATGAACATACAGTAGGGCACTCCTTTGTCAACCATTTTCCTTTAAAATAATAAAAAATAATATTTTCATTCCAGGAGATAGAAGAGCAGAGCAAACTAAGAACCTTATAAATAAACAATATAAGATTATATTTTAACAACAGTATTAGAAATTACATCTCAGTGACTTATTACATTTGTCTTTCAAATAATTTTCTTTTCTTTGCTTTCTCTTGACTGTTCATTTCTTCTTAAAACATTCTTACAGCCTTTTTCCATACAGGCTACTATTCTCACTGCCTACTTCAGTATTATATTTGATACAAGTAGGAGTCTTAAATCCTTATATCCTAGGCACAGATGTCAGTCATTCTATTACCTGGAGAAATACCATCACAAGTCCCCTAGTAAGGGATGACATGCTCCACACCAATCTTTACTTCACAGATGTCTGGTGACAATGCAGGAACAGAGATATGGATATGTTGTGGCTCAAATTAAAATCTAAATGGAGCAGGAGGCAATTTCATTGTGGTGTTCTATTAGGTCTATTCACCTCAAGAAAGCCCCCTGAAGCTGTTTCTACTTCTCTTTCCAATTTTGTGATTTACCCTGGAACCAAGCTGCTAGTTTCTGACACTTGTTCCTTTTCCCGTTTTAGCATTCCAGATTCTAGCTGTCAGGAACTGCTTGTCCTCAGCTTTCTGCTTCCCTGGTGCTAGGAGATAAACAAGTAGGTTGTGCTCTTCCGCTTGCTATCTTTCCACCACGTACATTAAACATTCTCTCCACTGTCATAGTCCAGGTTAGGAGAGCAGATGCCTTCCTTTGTGATCGGTAATCTTCTTCACTGACTGCAAGAGAGTAACTATCTGAAAATCAGCAAACAATGAAATCCATCTCAGCCTATAATGACTGCTTACTTTCTTAGACCAAATGTCCAATCCTTTTCCTGTCCTACCATGATTCTCCATCGCTGCTCCTTAACAACTTGATCTTTCATTATTTATTGGTACTTCAGAGTAGGCCATGTTTTCTTTAACTGTAGATATGTGAAAATCTTCACCAACATGCCAGGAACATCTTGATAGCTAATTTATCTCCCTACCACATTTTTCTTCTTGAAAGATTTGGTGTTCTATTTAGTCTATTCACCTCAAGAAAGCCCCCTGAAGCTGTTTCTTCTTCTCTTTCCAATTTTGTGATTTACCCTTGATGACCACAGAATCACAGAATGTCAAGGAATGAAAGGGTGAAAGGGACCTGAAAAGATGATCTAGTCCAATGGACAGGTACAAGACTGTAACAACCTGTGCACATAATTTCCATGACTAGCAGACCTTAAATAGGACTTGAAAAGTTTAGCTGCTGCAAGGAGAATAATGATCACTAACACAAATACACAATTGTCACTACATAATATAATGTAAGCTAGCACAATTCTCATGGTTAAAATACATACACAGCTCTTTGGACTAGACATATTTGTTGGGTAATATACATGAAAGTTGTTAAGGCAGATTAAGTCTTACATTCAAAGCTTTCCAATAGAGCTTCACTGGTTTATTTCTAATATATTCCTGCAGTAGAAAACAGGGGAACAGTGAGAACAGAGATCTCTAGTTCCCATAGATAACATATCTAGATGGTGACAAAATCATTAGAAAACTTTATTATGAAGCTCTAAGAATTATTACTATTTATTTATAGAGCAGATCTGCACAGCCATTCAGATCTGCCCATCTAGAGCAGACTTCTATGCAATGGAAATATGTATTTATGCACAAACACACATACATATCCACTAATACACTTGGATAGATAAATATATATTTGATTTAGGACAGGATTTTCTTTTTAAATCCAACAAAAGCAGCAGAAGAGTAGCATTTTTCCATCCCTTTATTCTTCCCCGATTTTTCTTCCTGGCACAAAAACTAGCTGAGACATATGCCTGGCAAGCAATATTGAACTGGAAATAGGTAGAGCCTGGCAAAGTCCCAAATAACTGAAAACAGACTTTTACCATGGCAGATACTGAATAGCTTTGACTATAGTTAGTGGTAATAATGCCACCCTCAATAATTGAAAGATTGTGTTAAAGTTTTAGAAAAAAAAATGGATAAACATTTGGGTACACCACTATATAATCGCAATAAGGATATAAGAGCTCTCTTCAAATACCAGCAAGCATGTAAGTGACTGAATGGCAAAACATTAAATTTGGTATTAGTAAAATCTAAATTTAGAAGTGCTTTTTAAACAAATTCATTTGTAATAAAGTTCTAGCTTATAGAATATTATCATAACGGTTCGTTTATAACATGTAGTTTAAGAATACGAAGTCAGATGTTTAGATATCAAAAAGGACTTTTTCTCATCAAATTCTGTGAAGCTGTAATATAATTCAATGTCTAGATAGAACAGTGTACTGGCAGAACATATTTTAACCTGTCTGATGTACCAGTTTTTAATAAGTCAATTTGGAAATCAAATCTGTACATAAAATAATAATTAAATAGTTTATTACCACTGGGAAAATAAATAATAATAATTTTATTATCCTATGTCGTACGTGTATCCTCTTTTTTTAATATATCATATATTTTCACTTAACTAAATCACGGAAACATTAAGAATTAAGTTCTATTACTCGTACTTCAGTTACGCATGGCTTCTTAACATTAAATTGCCTGTCATTGGCTACTTTATTATATACTATATAATTCTATGTTATATTATTATTGTGCATTCTACTCTGTATTACTAGGTAAACTACTGTTGTTACAAATCACTAATGAAAATTAAAAGGTCCTCTTGATCTGTAAGTACTGTTCTTTAAGGTATTCAGTTCAAAGGTAATGAATAAGCACTTACTGAACTGCTTCCCTTCATACAGTTATGCCACATCAATTGCAATCAAGCTGATTAAAACCAACAAAAGAACAGTTAATAATTTTCTGTGTCAATAACTGCTCAGATAGCTTCATGGTTATGTAATGATCACCTATGAAAAAGACACTAAAGCAGAAAAATCGAACATATAAAATATATGAATATAGAATGCATTGAAATATGAATGTCAAGGAATAGCATTATTTTTCATTCAATGAATTAGCAGCATACATGCAGATACACTGTAACTCCTTTCTCTTGTACCTATATCTGTACAGTGCACTGCTAAACACTTCTGAACAAGAAGCCTCAGAACTGAAACTTCCATGGCTGCATGAATGGGTTCAGCCTCACTAATTAGACCTGCTGAGAGAGGTTAGCTGTGCCACACAAACATGATTTCACAGCATACTCCAAAGTCTCCAGTTTAGTATATTCCAGAGTGCAGGCAAGTTCACAGAACATGCCTCTACCACTGAGATCACTTTGACATATCTTAACTAGCATTTACATGCACAGTTCCAGTAAGACTACTTTTGCAGGTACATCCCAATGTTACTATATGCAGTTTCCAAGGTGATCCCTTCTTAAAGTTTTCCTCTTTGAAAAGAGCCTGTTTGGCATCCTTAGCATTACAGACACTTTCTTCTATTATGAGAAGCACCATTAAATCCCATAAAATGACATATATATGTTTTCCTGGTAAGAAACCACAATGACATTACTTGATAAAACCATTCTGTGCTGAAGACTAAGGCTAAGACTGTTTTGAACAGTATGCAATAATGTAAAATCTCATAGTGTCCCTAATAATCAAGATTTTGTTATTACTGTACCAACTCTTTGCTGGCATTCAATTATCCATTTGAAAGCTCTATAAACAATTTTTTTTTTTTGCCCATTGTTAGATATAAAAAGGGGCCCATTTACCAGACAATAGGCACTTAGCTCTTTGTGGAAATATAATCATTTCAAGGGATCTCATTCTGAGTACTTAGTGAGACACACACTAACACACAAATAATAATAATCACCATTCTTTCAGAAATATTAGGTGCCCTCAAGACTAAATGTTAGTACAAATTTCTCCAGAAAGAGGCTGTAAATATATGTATGTATATTAATAAGATAATTGGACAAATGGAGCAACAGTTTCCTTTGGGGAGATGAAATATGCATTATTTTCCTGTCAAAGGCAAATGAGAAAAGGAGATTTTGTTGGGTGGCATTTTTGATAATGGTCTTTAATTCCGTTTGGAAGAGCACTGTAGTCACTGGGATACAGAGCAAACATATGAATTTCTAAAGATAGCTAACAATTTTTCTCCCCCACACAAATCAAATCAATTCTTTGAAAATAAAGGATTGTGGAAAAGAAACTCACTCTCTGTTCACATCTATTCTTAGTACTTAATTAGATCTTCACGTCAGCTTAAAAAAAAAAAAAAATCAGATTTGGATGAGAAAAACACTATAATGATAAACCTGCATGAACTCTGATGGCATATTGTTGATCCACTTTCCCAAATGTGATCATACTTTCTGTTGATATAAATACTTGTATGTTTTGGGAGGAGTCATGGAAAAATGATCAGTTAAGGAAATTCCTGAAAGCTCTTCTAAATTTTTTTTTTTTTTTATCATTTACGTGAATCTTAAACATGAAATTAGCTAGCAGAGACAGTATTACTTGAACAAGAAGATAATCACACAAGCAGGTAAACAGAATAGACTGAAGACAACCATTTATGAATACATTTGTATCTAGTATTTGTCATGCTATTTAGAAAATTGAACAAATACATAAACATTATGCTGTAACAACAGATAATGTAACAATAGATAATGTACAATCACAGAGAGAATAAAATGAAGTGAATAAAAAACTCACACAGGCACACAAAAACTAAAGGAAATAAAGTCACTCACAGGAAGAATTCAGATCCCAGAAGATAGTATTTTTAAATACTCTAAACAGAAATGGTGTTGACCTTACCTTTCAAAGTGAGGAAGCTAGCCAACCTTTCCTCATACAACTGTGCTTCACAGGATTGTTTAGCTACTAATGAATGCCATTTTCCCACATTTATATCATAATCTGCTAAAAGGAATCAGAGAAAGGCATAAAGCTTTCAGTTTCATGATCATGAAAGAGTGAGATTTGTATTCACTTTAGGTAGAAACATGACAAGCTCTTTATGTCTGACTTTCCATTTTACAGATTGGCCCACAGTTTCAGAGGCAGATGCTGATAGTATGACAGTACAGGTTGAACCTTCCTGCAAGTATTCCATTACGTTTGGTTGCTGTGTGACAAATAGCAGCAGAGGTGCAGACTGACAAATTGCTGTCCAACATGGAAGTGTGTATGAAGCGAAAGTGTATCAGTGAATTCATCCACGTGTAAAAAATTCTACTCGTTGACTCATGAATGACTAAAGTGCACTGATGATAAATTTCTGACATGGGTGGCCACAGAGCCAACAAGGAAAGATGCTCAGCTGGGCTTGACACTTACAAACAAGGAACAACTGATCTGAGAAATTACTATCAGAGCAGCCTTCACTTCACTTTGCATCTTCATGTGATGGTAGAGTTCAGGACCCTAAGGTGACTGAGGAGAAATTGATGTTCACTCTTGCAGAGATAATGTTAGGAAAGCCAGTGCTAGCCTGGAGTTGAATCTAGGAAGTAGTGTGTAGAGCAACAAGGTTTTTAGAAGTATTCTAACAGCAAAAGGAAAACCGTGGAAATTTTGGGCCCACTGCTGAGTGGAGCAGAGGAAGTGGTGACAAATTACACAAAAAATCTGAGGAAACTCTATGCCTTCTTTGACTCAGCCTTTACAAGTGAAACTCTCCTTAATGAATTCCAGACCCTTTAGATCAGAGGGAAATTCTGAAGCAAGTATAGTTTACTCTTTTTGGAAGAGAACTACATTACAGAGCACTGAAATGTAATGGATGTACTTAAAGCAGCTGGGCAAGAAAGATTACATTTGTGCCAAGAAAAGGTAGCTGATGTCACTGTAAGACCACTGTCAAGAATTTTTGAAAGGCCATGGTGACTGGGAAAGATTCTTGAAGGAAAAAGCTAATATCCTTTCTAGAAGAGCAAGAAGTAAGATTATAAGTACTACAGGACTTTCAGCACCTCATCCCAGGGAAAATGATGGACAAAATCCTCCTCAAAAAATACTTCCGAACACACATATAAGGTGGTGACTGGAAATATTGAATGCAGATTCGTGATGAGGAAATCACGTTTCATCGTTGTCAACAGTCTTCTACAGTGAAGTAACTAGCCTGGTGGATAAGGAGAAAGCAGATGATTTTGTTTATCTAGACCTTAATGTGGTTTTTGATGCCACATCTTATAACATCTTTACAAACAAGCTGACAAAATAGATATTGCATATGAGGACAGTGAGCTGGACAGAAAACTGCCAGAGTTGCAATAAGTGATATGCAGTCCAGATGAGTCAAGCCATTAGTGCTGGTCTCAACTATGGGTCAACACCGAGGCTAACACCATTCAACATTTTCAGTAACAACCTGGAAAATAGAACAGTGTCCCTGCAGTAAATTCACAGATTATATGAAATTGAAGGAGTGGCTGGTTTACCAGATGGTTGTACTGTCTTTCAAAGGGATTTGGAGAACTAGGGTAGATAGAACTACATGAAGCTCAAAAACAGGAAATGAGAAATCTTGCATGTAGAGAGAAATAATTGCAGGTATCATTACATGCTAAGCACTGATCAGCTAGAAAACAGCTGTGTGGAAAATGACCTTGGAACCCTGGTTCCTATTAACCACCTGTTAGACAGCCATGTTCCCTTGCAGGAGAAAGAAAAAAAAAGACTAACAACATATGATCTTCTGTTAGGAAGCACACTGTCAGCAGATGGAGGGATGTGATCCTTCCTCTCTACTCATTGCTGCTGAGGCCATATCTCAAATTCTGGACTCAATATTGAGCTCTCTAGATCAAGACAGATATGGACTTACTAGAGGAAGCCCAGTGCAGAGCTACTAAGATGATGGAAGGACTGAAGTATCTGTAAAGCAGGAGAGGCTGAACAAGCTTGGGTTCAGGCTGGCAAACAGAAGGTTCAGGAGGGATCTTAACAATGCGTATAAGCATTCATAAGGAGAGAATGAAAAAACAAACTTCTTAGTAATGCCCAGGCAGGACAAGAGGCAATGGGCACAAAATTAAATGTATGATATTTCATCTCATTTTAGAGCAGGTTAATCCACGTGATACTAGCATATCTTCATACTTACCCACTTATACAACTTCTCTGGTGGCAAATACACATTCTGTTGAAACACAATGGTCTAATTTGAAACATAGACTAATGCATTCAGACCTACATTTATGAACTAGTCAGCTCTTCTGAATTTAAGACCAGCTTGAATTACACAAACCAGGACAGCAGTCAGTAAAGTAAGAATGTTTAGAGAAATCCTGTTCTGAGTTTTGTACTAGTCCAATTTTTTCTCAGCCTGATTAATCTATAGGGCAGTAACTCTTGCCTGTATGTAGTACATCACTAGAATGATGAGGTAGAATAAAGAGCAGAAAGAAGTCTCATTGTGGATAGCATTTTGTTGCTTTTCAAGATGTCTTTTGTCAAAGGATCTGACTGATGCCACATCTCTGGGTTTGATAACACAGAGAGAAAAATAAACAACTGGGAAATTCCGTGAGAACACTGCATTACTTTTCAGCGTTCATTAGCAATCTTCCCAATTAAAGACATATTGAGTTAAATCTGCAACAACAAAATCAAAGCAGAAAAAGCAATGCATTAACCAGACAAATTCTGCAAAGATAGATACAGTACATCACCATGGTCTAGACAGTTTTGATCAAGCCGATGCTTCTGAGTAATATTCCCTGAGAGGCACTTGTTTAACATTCAAGACAAATAAGCAGAGTGACTAGAGAAGAAAAAACTGCTTGAAAATTAGAAAATTTCCCTAGGGACAACTGATAGATTTCACGTATCTCTGAAATCTATAAAAGATAAAGAATAAAAGAAATTTTCAAAACTTCTCACATATAGAATAACATCTGTAGCTCATTTGTTTTTGTCTAATTAAAATATCAATTAGACTTTGCAATACTATCAGCATTTTGAAAAACTTTAATCAAAGAACAAGCCCTCCTGAGATCCAAATTTCTGTATTTTATAGGATGACTATTCTATTATTTATTTATTTATTTATTGTCTTTCTGTAACCACTTTTGTATATCCTGGCATTAATTCTGCTCACATTGATTCCTAGGGTACACTATGCTTAGAAATAAATTACCTTTGTGTACTGTCAGCGAACAGTCCTTCAAACCTAATCACTTTAGTCTATCACTCATGGGACTATCATCTTAAAGCTCAGTGAACTGAAGGTGGCCCTGGTCATGCCCTGGTCACTCTGCTTGTTTGTCAAAGACAAAGATAACTTGATATGCCAAAGGATTGAAGATTGGTAGAAACAAATGTATCCGAAGATGACAATGAAACAATAAGATGGTTGAGTTTAAAATAAGGCTGGTTGTAAGCTTTATTTCAAACCTAATGGTAGTGCCAGCCACTACAAGCAGCTTTGATACACTTCTCAATTGCAATATATGCTTCAGAGAAAAAAAATCCTACATTTTCTGAAACCATAGTAAGTGATGACATTAATAGGAAACACACACAATCTATGAGGTAATTTTAATATTTCATCCCCATGTCTGACACACTACACTGCGAATTAATCTTCACCTCATTGCCTTCTTTCCATCCTTACTGGGTTCACCTTGGCCTGAGTGCTGTCAGAAGAGCTCTCTGTTAAGAAACACAATGCTAGCATACTGCAAAGCATTATGAGAGAAGAATCAGTCACTACAAATATGACTGACCCGGGCTTAACAATTAACAGCTTACAAAATATCTTCACAAAATTGTGAAACTGCAGCTGCTTGGTTCATCTGCTCTTCCTTCTCCATCCCTCCATCAAGTCTTCCAGGTTAGCTCCAACATCACTACCATTAAGAATGAGAAGAAGAATTCATAAAAAGAAAATACTGAGGGAGCATCACATTGCAGGGAAGTAAGTGAAAGTCTGTCAGAGGCATAGATTTCTACAAGGATTAACCTATAAGAACATATCATATTCAATGAAACCAAAAATAAAAGATTGTGCTACCTTTTTCAAGCAAAATATCTATTACTGTGTGGTGGAAAAACATGGAAAACAGAGAATAGATGATGTGGACTTCCAAATTTATAACCATGATCACAGGAAGATGAAAACTATGGTGGTGCAATAGTGTGGATCAGTCTAGGAGTACTCAAAATAACTTAGTACCAGAGAATTAATTTTTCTTGTCACAGAATCATGTCAGCTCTGACAGGGCTTTTTATATACTATTTGCCAAATTCAACTTTAAATTTATCCAATCTCAAATAGCATGCTTTAGTGTTAAGAGTTTAAAAAAAATAAAAGCAAGCATAATTTGGCTACAAGGGGCATTTCAACCGAAGAATTTAGAAATTTACATTAAAAAAGCAAACCTTGAGCAATCATATGTCCTCCTCTATAAAGAAGCAGACTAAAAAGAGGTTAAAAGTTACTGCAGTAACATGTTTTTTTTTGTACTACTCAATCAAGCATAGGTCCAATAATGTACTAAGCAGCATGTCCTACATACAGTTATATATCCATATCACAAACTTCTCCAGCAATGTTCTAATATATGGTCTAACCTTTGTCTGAATATGTACTTGTGTTCAAAAATTTGTAACAACATGTAAATTCAGATGAGTGGTGGCTCAGTCTGTCCTCAAACAAAACCAGCGACACAGTACAGGTGCTTCTCTCAGTGTAACTTCCAATGTTCAAATGCTCACAGACAAACAAACAGATTAAAACATATCACCATTGTGAATAAAATCCAAGAAGTGGTGTAGTAAACAATTACTTTTTACCACAACAGAAATACGGTGTTCTAGTGCACTTCTTGGGACAACAGTGCTCCTCTGTAAAAAGAAACTGTTGCAGCCATAGCTTCCCAATATAGATGGCTAAACTGGTTTAGCCAAATGAGAATATATGAAGAAATTCCAAGAGAAAGAAAACAAACCCAGAAATTTTGCATTGGCTCAAAATAGCATTAAAATTTATAGGCAGACATTAAGAGCAAACTATGACTTCTTCTTAAAGACTAGCTTTCATGGAGTTGTAGTATATCAGAAAGCTCTCTTGTATTCAAACTTATCTTTGCCACCTTCTTTGCTAAATTTTTTTTCTCCTCATCCTCAAAGCCAAAATAGCAGTGCTCAAACTTTTAACAGCAATGGTCCTTGAAATATGCAGTCTTTGAATAAGTGCCGTTGGCACTATTGGCAAACAATTTCCACTTATTTAAATTCAACAGAACTAAAATCAGAAAGAACTGCTCTAAAATCAATGCCTTACATACTTAGGTATAAATATTCGAAGGCTACTTTTTACAGACAAAGAGACAGCGTGAAAAAATGTATACAGTTATAGTGACATAAAAAGATAATTCATCAGATCTTTATTTATCTAATTTAACCAGGTTCCATTAAGCATGATCTTTTTCAAAGCTATTTGACAATCCTGACTTCTCGTTATGAAGGAATATAATATTATAATATAATATGGTCTAGATACTTGGCAATTTCTTCTCTCTTTGCAGTTTAATCACATACCTGAAGTAGACTAAGTGAGAACAAATATATTCCATTTCTGTTGCATAATTAAGTTTCTGTGTTTGCTGTAATTGACACATCCATACCATCTATTGATCTTATAGTTCCAGTAATGACAACCTTGTCATAAAAACAAACAAAGCAAAACAAAAAACACAAACAAAAAATAAAATAAAATAAATAAAAATAAGCATTTCTTAATGTTGGTAATACTAATTCCAAATATATGTTCTTTCTTAGGAAACAGACCAAAGAAAAAGAAGCACAAGTAAGGATTGAATTTTTACTCTGGAAAAACAAATTGTCTAATTCGTATACCAATCCTTTCTGCATTTAGAAATGAAACAGCAGTAAAAATGAACTGTCATGCAGCAGATTTTACCTCCACTTGCAGTGATGGAGTATCCATGTCAACCAAACACATTTGCTTCTTGTTTTCATACCTAATGGCCTGACACACAGGAGCAGAGATAAGAATCTATGCAACAGTTGTTTCTATCTTCTGACCTCTTATCAGTAAAATATCAAGTTAGAGAGCATTTGCATGTCATTTTCTCAGGACACTGCATTTAACCATGATTGGGAATTGAACATAAAAACTTACTCTGAAAGTTCATTCTATTAATCAAAGCTTTGTGCAAAAAAAACCCCAAACAAACAAACAAAAAAGAACTTCTGGATTGAAGATTTATCTTCTTTGCCCCTGTACTGTGAGAGACGAGACATGCCAAGGAATCAAGGAATGCATGGATTTGGGCTAAGAAAGTAACAAGCACAGGTATCAAGACAAATAAATTTGCCATACTGAGATAGATCAAAGGTCCATCTTGTTAAGCATCTATATCAGAGACAAATTCCAACAGAAGCAAAGAAGCAGTAACTTCTTGAACTGCCTCAGTAACACTAATCAGAAAGCACATATCACAGGCCTTTCACAAAACAGAATCGTGGAAGGGAACAAAAAAATCTGAGCTCTATATAAGGAAGACTGAAAAGGGTGCTTTGGATCCTAAGCCCAAATACTCTGAAGTTAATGCAAAATCTTCCCTTTCAATGGACTTTGGATCAGACCTTAAAGCTAGATGCACTAATGTGCTAAAAAGAGCTGTGTCAAACAGCTCCAAAATCTAAGATCCCTAGGCACTTGAATAGAATGAATCATAGAATGGCTTGGTTTGGAAGGGATCTCAAGGATCATCAAGTTACTACACCCCCTGCCACAGGCAGAGTTGTCAGTCACTAGATCACACACTAGATCAGATTGGGCCCCATGCAACCTGTTCTTAAACACTTCCAGGGACAGAGCATCCATATCTTCTCTGGGCAACCTGTTACAGCACATCACCACTCTCTCAGTAAAAGTCTTCCCCCTAACATGTAAATATCTAAATATCCCTTCCTTCAGTTTAAAACCATTCTCATTTGTCCTATCACTATCTACCCTTGTAAAAGTTGATTTTCCTCATGTTTATAAACTCTCTTTAAATATTGGAAGGCCACAATATGTCTCCCCTCAGCCTTCTCTTTTCCAGGCTGAACAAGCCCATCTCCTTCAGCCTATCTTCATAGAAGAGGTTCTACAGCTCTGATCTTCTTTGTGGTCCTTCTCTGGACTTTCTCCAAATGCTCCACATCTTTCCTGTGTTGAGGGCCCCAGACTTGGATGTAGCTGTCCAAGTGGGGCCTCACGAGGGCAGAGTAGATGGGGACAATCACTTTCACCTCCCTGCTGGCCACTTCTTTTCTGATGGAACTCAGGATATCACTGGCCTTTTGGGCTGCAAGCGCATGTCAAGGTTTTCATCAACCAGGAACCCTCTATTCTTGCATGTGTTGTTGTCACTCCAATCCTGATCCAGACGATCCACTTATTGCTCCTGCAGGTGAAACTCCTATAAAATCAGATGAGCCGCACAATATAGCTGTTAGAGCAGTAAGGCAGTCTCTCATTTTCTAAGAGGTATTCAAAAGCTACATGGGGAACTCTGTATTTGCCTTTGGAGAGTATAATCATTCACAAAGAAAGTCTTACATATTCTATCTTGAAGAGGAGACAAGACAAAAAGATTCCTATAAATCATTATTCAAGCACTTAGAAATTCGGAAGCAAATAGGTTTCTTTGCAATTCTATAGGTGGAACTTGAAAATATATTGAATGATTATCACTTGCTACAAACTCCTAAATGAAATCAAGGAACTAGTAGAAGTTTTTTTCTAAGTACTGTTAAGAAAACTAGAGTAGGTTCATGATAAATTGTAATACTGAAATTTCTCTGAATGCATGAGGCATGACTGTGATTTCTCAAAAATACAGAATTCATGTTTTTATTACAACACCATTTATTTTTTCATCCTAGGCTCATCTGATTTATTTCTGTCTTAGTCATTCCACTTACATGGTTTCAACATCATGACAGTAGTTTTGGATAATTTGGACACAGTAACTTTTCTTCTCTCTGAAAGCCAGAAAGTTTAATATAAATTTTTATTTCACCAATACAGAGTTGAAAATTACCAGTCTTGCGTTGCCTCAGTGAATTATACCCAATTTATATGCCAAGGTCAAATTCAATTCAGTGACACGGGGGAGAATGGTGATACCTGAAAGTGCTTAGAAGAAATTGACAGATAAGGGTAGAAGTATATTAGAACTCAATTTTCCACAGTGGCTAAAGATCATAACTTACTTGACACAGAACAGGATTGGTTGTTTGCCCTTTAGACCCTCTCCCAGAATCAGTATGATTTTCACAGGGTTTCACCCATAGTAGTGTTCTGAACGGATTCTATGATCCCTTCCTCTGGTAGAACTGAACCCATTATAGATATTATCATGGAAAATTTCTCATCATTACATTTAAAATATTGAGTTACTTTATTCTATGAATAAATTTTTACTATTCACCACGTCTCAATTTATATTTTATAGAAAATCTGAATGGGTCTTCTTCAAGTATATACTAAATAACATATCTGCCCACCATAACCCAGCATAACTCCTCTTTTAGCAATTAAGTACAAAGACAAGGACCACATCATTTAATTTGTTGCATGTTTTGTAGCTCTAATGAAACTAAGGCTTTCTTTGGCACAAAATGATTGGAAATCACTTTAAGAGATTTTGGCAAATATCTTTGTATAACACAAAAACAGTCCTGCTGAGTATTTCCCACTGAACAAGTCATTATAAGTGCTTGAAAACTAATTAACAAATGCTATACCTGGGAGCAGAATACAAAAGTACCTGGATATTCTTAAGAGTTAAAATCAGACAACGAAAAATATATGTGCAGCAGAATTTCTTAGAAGTCCTTTTTTTAAAAAAAAAAAAAAAATTTTATCCAGATATGCATGTAACGTAGTGCCACACAGTATGAGCTCACTGACTGCTGAAACATTAATGCAATTGAGCTATTAGTTGAAGATTGATCAGTGCATTACTTTGAGGAAACTATTTCATTTTCAGGAACCAGATGTTAATGAAATTAAGGCAGATGATCACTGGGCCACTCTGCATTTTCCACACAATTATGCTACCTGGAATTGACAACTTTGACACTTGGGAGAATAATTTTATTCTTTAAAATTCTAAGGTCTATGACAAGGTAAGTGACCCATCTGTGGAGAGACACAGCTACTCTGGTAGTAAGGCAGGTGTTGAAATATTAAAGCTACTTTCACCACAGCTTGCAATATCACTTCTTTCAGTTCTGCCCCTGAATGCAGCTTCATGGTACATTCAGAATGATTGCAAGAGGATCCCCTGTAGACAATAAAGATTTCACAGAAGCTAAAAATGCATTTTGTTTTCCTCTCATAAGAAATATTAACATTTACTTCTTTCACTGGAATGTGCTTGCAATGGTTCATTAGCAGGTACCTAATGATAAACAACGCCATCACAAACAAATTGCAAACAGAAGAAACATTAATGTTTTTATGTTATGTTATGTTATCAACAGTATCAACACAATTCATTACCAGTCATTTGAGACACTAGCAATGAAAAGAGAATCAAACTGCAAGATCTAGTGACATTATTTTAAAAATGCATAATTTTAACCATTTTAAGTTTTAGATATATATCCAATCTAGAGATCCAAGGATACTTTCCTCAGTGCGCCTCTTTTCTCTTTTCAAAGTATCACATAAGAAGTCTATTATTATGTCTACTAAAACAGAAGAAAAGTGCATTATTTCACCCTGTATATACAACACAGAACCTGCAAAAGAGGAACAAAGATCAACTCCAATTTCAGGTTCTGAAAATTCACTGTTAAACTGTGATAGATTAGAAATACTTAACACAGGGAATCTAAATTTGCATTCAGGTTTGCTAACCTGCAAGTCTACAAGTCCTGTAGAGGTAATGCTAATCTCATTTTAACAGATAGTAAAAATTAAGAAATGTAAGTATTTCTATTGAACAACTAATTCTGTAAAAGCAATGAGTCTCAGTACAATCACCTGTAGGCACCTATTAGAAACCCTTTTGAAGGAGGAAACTTGATAGACAAGATCTTGAGTTATGAGCCAGTTTTACACCACACTTCCAGGGACTGAATTGACAGACTTCATTAACAATGAATCGGAGCTTGAAGGGAAAAATGTGTAAGTCTATTTAAAGAATGTTACAGAAATGTTACTAGTTCAGAGATTTTACCACACTAGTAATACAGTAAGATAGCAAAATGATTTTGCTGGTTTAAAAAACTCTGGTTCCAATAGATCATAAACAATAACATAACAGTAATTTAAAAGTATCAGGGAAGTAAAGATTTGTTTTTAATAAGGAAATAATCAGAATAAAGTATTAACAACCAAGTTCAATAAACATAAGATCTCCAATATATACAGTGAATGTGCTCTCATACTTATCTTTGATGGCAAATTTATCAGCGATTCTAATTTCAACATTTCTATCTTTGCAAACCTTTGTTCATCCTCACAAAACCCTACCTGTTTAAACTGAAAACCAGTTTAAATTGCAAAAATTCAAGCTATGAAGCAGATCATAATCTGAAAACTTCAACTGAAAAAGCTGAGCCAAATTTTATGTGCTGCTGTCAAAGCCTAAGATTTGATTTTTCAAATTAATCAACTAAGAATTTAAAGGAATAACTGAAGTCCCACACCAGATTCAGTTTCAGAACTAACTTTTCTTTATGTAAGTATCAGAATAGCCAAAGAGTTCTGAATTTTATTGCTTTTAGAGATGAATGATTGCACTCAATTTCCAAGCAATTCTGCCAAATTATCTTAAGAGCTATATATTGCTTTTTATAATTATAAAATAACTAATATTCCTTCTGTGTTTCTTTTATACTGCCTACTGGTTGAAATAAATACAGACACTTTTATATTTTGCAGAAGGATGAATACAGAGTATCCAGAACATCATAAATGATTCAGGCAAAAGAAATACATCCATCTGCAGTCCCAGAATAATAAGGTCAGTAGTGTCTCGAGTTGCCAAAATATGAACCTATATAATTTTCCCCCTAATTTATGAAATGCTCACAGATTCCTACATCTTTATAAAGAAGAAAAACAAACCAAACAACAACAAAAATTTCTATCTCCAAATCTTGTTCACTAGAGCTTTAACATCTGAGAAGACTGCAGTTGTACATTATAACAGAAAACTATCAGTTGTACAAAATACGTAATATGAAGTATTGTTAGAAAAGATACAGAATGAAATGGGCTTCAAAGAAGCATTAAAAAGTAATATGAACTCATGAGATATCAGCTGCTCAGTTATTTGAGCACAACAATATTGGCACATATTTATTACCAACCTGCTACAAAAATAAAATCTAAGAAGAATTCTAGAAATGTAGCTACAAACATTCCTTTCTATTTGAAAGTTTCCTAGGCATGAATTTATAGGCATTTATATGTGCATAAAATTGATCATCTGCCAAGATATGATTTCTTGTTGGATGTGGACAGTTTACTGTTCACAACTTTTATCTCAAACAAGGACAAACACAATATAAATACTTTCTGTATTCTTGAATGTGTCTATAAAATACACATTTGGCTCTGGCTTTAACTAGTTTTATTGGTATTATTAATGCACTGAAACTAAAAACGTGAAACTGTACACTAGGGAGAGATTCTTGGCTCTGAGATTAAAGTTAATGGCACTAAGAAGTTTTGAATAAACTAATAATTTGCCATGTTAAATGTGTTAAGATTTAACTATTATGATAGATAAGATTAGGCAGATCTGTTCATTGCAAGAAACTAATTAACTTACATTAAAGGAAGAGAATTTTATGATACTCAGATAAAGAAAGTTTGGTAGGTATTCTTAATCTTCAAATAACTTGTTCATTAGAGGTTGTGCTCTAAAAATCAGGAAAAATAGATTCAAAAGGAATTTTATAACTTACAACCTTGCCTCAGTTTTGTCATTCCATGTGAACTTGACACCAAAGGGGAAGGAAAAACCATATGTGACTGTTTTCAGGTTCACTGTGATTTCTCTGTTTTAAATCAAGACAAGACAGTATCCTTGTACACATTTACCAATCACTCTCAGAGATCTAACAAGTTTATTTGAAAGTCTTGATTCCTTCTGTCAGACAACTTAAATTTGGTGTTATGACAGGAAACCTCATAGCCTCCAAGAGAGCACAGATTATAGATAGCGTTTTTACAGGGTGATTATCTAGAGGTGGTTCAGATAAATTGTTGTAAAAGCTGTTTAACCATTGGAGAGGCAGATGTCCTTCAACGGCTTTGATGAGATGAATGCATCATCTCAGCAATACTCTGAAAGCCTGAAAGATTAATCAGGCTTATAAATGTTTTTCTAGATGAAATCATCCTTGTTACCTCCTTGAAACAGATCCTCACAGTCCACTCGAAAGCCTTTAGGAAAGAACAAAATAAGTAGCTGTGAGTAAATTACTTATGCTTCTAAAAAGGTAAAATACAAGAATTGGAGAAATGGACTAAATCCCAGTATTATATGAAACAGATTTGTGATACAGCTTATTGTTTCCTCTGAGTGGATTACTTTGTGCTAAAAGTGCTACAAAACTATTAATCACATCATGCTGAAAGATGAACCCAAAAAGTTCACCCAAGTTTTAGCTACTCTGTTTTACATGAAAGGGTTGATCTCTTTAAGTAGTTTAACCACACAGTTACTACTGAAGTCCATGCATAAAATCTGGGCTCTGTTTTTTGTTTGGTTGCTTGGTTTTGGGATGGAGAGTAGCTTTACCTGTTTTATTTTTTAAAACAAGAAATTCTTCATTTAATGTGTACACACTCATGAAGTCAGCATTCCTCTTACCCATCAGGTAGACAAACAAGTTAAATAGAACATAGCAATAGCCTGTGGTGCACTGATAATATGCTGTAACTCAGCTTACAGGGATCTTTTTATTTAACAATAAATATGTAAATCAAAGACATTTTACACAGTACTGAGTTAGAGAAGTGCTGTTTTACACTGCGTTTGTTATTTCTACCTGATCTTTTTATCAGTTCTCCAGTAGTTCTGAGGACATACCTTGCAGCTTAAGTTTGTTGAGGAGGCTGCTCCTACTGAAGTTGGTAGATTGAAAAATACAGGTCACTTTTGAAACCTGGAAAATTTTCCTACCAGTAGGTCTGCTCTAGTTTGGGAAAAGCACATCCTTGTGAAATACTGAACTTGGAGTTAGGAGTTATCTTTCTAAACAATCACACCTCAAACAGTTACTGATTTCACTCAATTTGGCACATTGTAACAACTTTCATACAGCTAGAATTCTGATTTGTCATATACTTGTTTCAATTTAGACAGATGTTCCATTTGTTCTGTGCATAAACACTGTTAATTGTGAAAGTCAGATACAAACATTGCACTAAAATTTTAATTAAGTCTACTTATCCATGCTTCTGATACTTTGTGATCATGGTGAGGATTGAGTTTCAGTTCTTTGAAAATTAATGGAAAGCACAAACCCCTAAGATGTGTTTAAATATGAAATGTACAGCACTACAATTGATGGAAAAACCACCATCCATGCTAAGAAGAGAAACATGCCTGTGGGACTAAGAATCCAACTCAAAGAAACTGAATAATAAATACCTGAGGTAATATTCATCAGCATGCTGCTAACCAAAATAAATCCAACAGAATATCTGCTGAATGGCAGAAGAGTGGCTTTCTGGTTGGTCATCATAGTAAATATACACAACATAGGACCTAGTAAGAGCTCTAGAGGAAACAAGACTCAGGATCCACCTAATGAGCTTTCTCCAAAAAGGTTTAGACTCCAAAGCCACAGGCAGAGTAAATACAGTAGAGACCTGAAACACAGACAAAAATTCTGTATTTTCTGTTTGTGAAATTTCCACAAACACGAGAAGTTTCAAATTTGTAGCTTTCTGAACTGTGTTCAGCAAACATCAGTCTGCAGATCATCTCACAAAGAAATGGAGAGAGATGAAGAGAGATGACCTGGCAGATAAAGAAAAAGGTTAATTATGACATCAGTTGAAGAGCGTTTCCTTGCGTTACACAGATACGGGGGAAATAAGTCTCAACAAAAATTTTGGATAAGTGGGGAAAAATAAAAAGGAACTGATATAGAAACTCCTGTGTACACAAAATTTCTATTGATGCTACAATGACCTGACAGATTGAGTCCAGCCTGAATTAAAAATAATTAAGCAGGAGAAGATGGGTGCAATGTCCACTGTGATACAAAAAGGAGAAGAAAGAGAAAGCTGTGTTTTGGTTATGCAGAATCAGGGCCTATGATGTCAGAAAAAGCAGGCTGGAGTGTTAGGTGTTGGAGAGAAACAAAGTACTGTCTCTTCCACCAATTAACTTACAACATGAAAAATGACTGTGCTTCCATGTTACTGGCAACAGGAGCGAAAAGAGAGAAAACTAAAGAGTGCTTAAGACATGCTAGGCAGAGCTAAACAGGAGGTTAAAGGCCCATTAGCTTCCCTGGGGTAAATCCATATGGTAAACCAAGTAGGGATTCTGCAGATCTTGACTGGCTATAGCATCAAAACAGAAAACATTTGTTGACAAAGAAGCACTTCCTAAGAGGCCTGTTCAAGCAGCATGCCTTTTATAAAATGTTCAATGCCATTCAACATGCAATTGAAGGAACAGTAACCTGTAGATAAGTAGCACTCGAATCCCCTCTAGCACTACCCAGCTCCCTCAAACACAGACAAGTCTGCAGCTCAGCACAGGTACCAGTGGACTTCCTGAAAGGATCTGAAACATTCAAATTGAAGGCAGATGCTTTTTAAGCCTCTCTGAACAAGACCTTGGCAGAAAAGGAACTCTTCCGTTCAATGTCTGCTTTTAATCTTTCAAGTACGAAAGGTCACTGCTTAGCCTGCCTCTGAATACCTACCACCCCTGCTCAAAATGGCAAAGCAAAGACAAAAATAACCTTGCTATACTTTTTCCCAAAATGGTAGTGGCTTTTATTATTGTGAGGTGCAATGCCTTAACTATTTCTTGATCTCCATTTCTTTTAATTTTTTATCTTTTTTAGGCCCAATTGTCTGATATCTGTAGCCTGACTCACTGAATCTAACTTCGATTTTTCTAAAGACAACTAAATCCTGGTCAAAATCTGGGTTCAGTGATCAGGTAAAAGTTCAGAGGTGATAGCCTGAACATGAATTGTACTGCTTAAGTTTTCCTTCTCTTTTTTTCTTAGCATATGTTGTATGAGTACAAAACTTTAACTTACAACCACCAAGGTAGCAAATGAAAGCACAATAGCATGGCACTGTTCTTTCTAAAGATATTCTAATTAGTGATTTTGAGAAAATACATTTTTCTTTTCTCTAACAGTTTCGAAAGCTCTCTTACAAAAACCACTTCACATCTCATCTGAATTACCTGTTATCTGGTATGGCTCAGCAAATGGCAGACATCATTTATTTATAAGCCCTCTTAGACATTACCTTTAAAACAAAATTCAAAAAATATTTGTAAAGGAAATTATTTCAAGTCAGCAAACTATTCTGTATCGAATCTTTCAAATCTTCGTTACACTTCCACAAGAAAGAATTTTGCAAAATATACTTAATACTTACACTGTTGGAATTTTTAAGAGAAATTCTTCAGAGAAAACCTGACATAAGTTGAAGCACATGAATGTTAAAACAAATCAAAACTACAGACTGCGCCCATTCAAACAGACACTTGGAAAACCAAGAAAGCTTGCAGCGTTTGTTCAAAACCAGCACCACAGCTCTTTGCACTTCCAGTAGTGTTTTTATACAGCGGATTTGAGCTGCTGAATCTACAACCAGTATATTCATTTATAATCATGAAGAAATACAGACATAGCTTTTTGATAATCCTAAATTGTAACACAATGTCATCATATGACTTAGTTATTCTCTGTTTAGGGAATCATTCTGCTCAAACTACAATTTATATATTTCCTTTTTGCTTCCAGATGCATTTTTCTTCTCCCTTAGTTATGTTTTACTTCACATTTTTGTCAGTAAAGGTCACCCCATTTCACCTATTACAGAAATATCCATGAATGGACATTGCATATTCAGTTTGATTAATAAACAGGATTTTTTTTTGTTTTAAAGAATTTGCAAAGTTCACCTCGGAGAAATTGGCCAACTGGATGAATGCTCTTAAGCAGCTCATACCCCAAATCTTACCTCACCATTCCCAGAGATCAAGTAAAAGAAGCAAGTCCCAAAATTCTGTTTTCAAAAGGAAATAAATACATATTCATACAGAATCACTGAAAGGGTCTCTTTATCCTTTTTCACTACAATCCAAGAAATATAACATGCCATCGACATCTGAAACCCAGGAAGAAAACTCTCTAATTCCAGTGTGGTGTTAGAATTCCTTTATTTCTCTTAACATGTACTGGGCAACTTGAGAAATCAAGTGCACTCTCTCAAAACTCAAGTTCTACATTTAAAAAGTGAAGACAAATGTATTCAGTACACTAGCACACATATTCATTCTTTTTCAAAAACTCATTAATACATGCTAATGTCCCGCTGGGCATGAGTATTTGCATCTAAGATAGTCATACGACTGCTTACTTTCTCACCATTTTTGCATCATCAGCTTAATCACAGACTGTTGGCTGACCTCTAGCTGTTTTTCCCCAATTTGGCAAACTTCCATTGCTTGTTAGGCCATAATAAGCAATTTCCAAAACAATATATATGAAATTAGAGGAAAAAGTCCTTGCACCTGGTGGATGCAAAGATAAAAGTAGTCTATTGTGACCCCAGTGTTTCTTACGAAGCAAAATCTTTGAGAAGAACAAAGCTGTTCACACACCAAGCAAAGCTGAAACGGAAAGTTTTTGAACTAGCACTCACTGATTCCTTTTTCTAAATATATCGGTCCTTAAACTAATGCATTGATCCCTATTACTAAACAAACGAGCCTAAGAATAAAGCCTATAAATAAATTTCAACAACAGTTGAAATCTCTGGAGACATTCAAGACCTGCCTGGATGCCTACCTGTGCTACCTGGTGTAGGGAACCTGCTTTGGCAGGGGGGTTGGACTCGATGATCTCTGGAGGTCCCTTCCAACCCCTACAATTCTGTGATTCTGTGATTCTGTGAAATGAGCAATTGATTTTATTAGGACTTACTCATTTCATTTGGGGTCAAGGTCTAAACTAGCAAAGTGTTATCTGCTTCAATGAGTCTTTCAGATAGAAACACATTTTCATTCAAAACATTAGCAGGATCCAAACAATTTATTCTACGGCAAAGGTATTCCTGACTTAGTGACAGATTATACCGTCTTTTCATAAGGGGTAAAGATTTTTGAAGAGTTTCTCAAGATTGGATACTTACTGAGTAGCAGTTCTAACAAGAACTAGTTTGGAAAGCTGACTTAGTTCATTCCTTCCTCCCATTTGAGACACAAAACAATAGATTCCTTTGGGAAGCATTTTGTCCTTTCCATCCTCCTCCTTGTCTGGGAAACTGGGCAAGCTTCTTCCCATCAATACTTGAATTTCTTCAAATTCCTATGCGGGACTGTCAGTGGAGAGATGAGGTTTTGAAGTTTCTGAAAAACAGTTTTCTCTTTGAGCCATGAAGTTCCCAACCACCTCTGATCAGTACATGACAGTGACAATGTCCTTGGGCACAAACACAGCACACTCTTGGCTAAGTAGCCAGATGCGGCCTCCCAGCACCAGTGGAAAGAAAGTCATAAAGACAGTGCAATCAGCAATCAGTGACAATGCATAAAGTATCAGAAAGGGAAACAAGTCAGTCTCCCAGAGAATACTAGCAGAGATATACAGGGTTCTTCTTTCTGCTTTGCGGTTTTGCCAGTTTGCAACAAGTTTTTGTTCCAGTCAGAAGAACAACAACAACAACAACAAAATACAAAAAAGCCTGAGTTTCTTACATTGTACATAATCTGCTCTTACACAAAAGCCTAGAAGTTGCACGATTCAGCATCATAGATCCAAGTAGACAAATCACCAGGAGGGCGCACAAAGGAAGTTTAAAATCCAGTTTGATTTCTAGAACATTTCTATTTTGACAGACTGCAGATAAACAAGCCAAGAGGATGAAACCTCTCTGGGGGGAAGGGCGATGGCAAAAGTACAAATATGGGGAGGAATAGCAGGTTGATTATACCACATTGCCACAATCTCGCAATGGTAAGCATTATGTGCTTACCATAGTGGAGGCAACCACTGGGTGGCTTGAAACACATGCCATACCCCATGCTACCATCCAAAGCACCATACTGGGTCTCAAGAAACAAGTCCTATGGCAACATGGCACTCCAGAAAGGATTGAGTCAGATAATGGGACTCATTTCAAAAATTCTCTTGTAAATACTTGGGCCAAAGATCATGGCATTGAGTGGGTTTACCATATTCCCTATCATGCACCAGCTTCTGGTAAAATTGAACGCTACAATGGATTGTTAAAAACTATGCTGAAAGCACTGGGTGGAGGAACATTTAAGCACTGGGAGAAGCATTTGGCAGAAGCCACCTGGTTAGTCAATACCAGAGGATCTATCAGTTGTGATGGTCCTACCCAATCCATCTTCGTACATACCGTAGAGGGAGATAAAGTCCCTGTTGTACATGTAAAGAGCACGTTGGGAAAAGCAGTTTGGGTTCTTCCAGCTTCTGGAAAGGGCAAACCTCTCTGTGGTACTGTTTTTGCCAGGGACCAGGGTCCATTTGGTGGGTAATGCAGAAAAATGGGGATGTTCAATGTGTACCACAAGGAAATTTGATGTTGGGGGAGTGCAGTCAGTAATTCTATATATATATATGTATATAGACATGTGTGTGTAATGCATTTTAATCATTGTTTATTTGTATATATGTATATGTATGTTAAGGATGATGTAATGATGTAGAATAAGGGGTGGAATGTCACAGTTTTGTGTTATTTGGTTTTCAGTATTCCACATCACAACATCATGTAGCGCACTGGGAGTTAAAGTGTTAATGCTCCAATTCCAGGTACCTAACCCTGTACATTATGGAAGTCATGGGATCTGGCCCTTCCGGGTGCCTTGCAGTGGATGCTGGAGGGTTCTTTCCTAGCCATTCCAAGCTTTTCCGGTTTAACTCGGTCTCAGGAACTCTCTCACCTATTTTATTTGATTTATTAGTCTCAATTTCAATTAGATTGTATTATACTGTGTTATCTTGCATTCAAATATCATAGTTAGTAAAATAAGTTTTCCTCCATAGATTGTTGCTGCTGCTTTTTGTTTTCCTTCCATGAGACCAGCTTCTATCTCTCTATTCCTTTTCCCTTTCCTTTCCCATTTTGTGGGGCCAGGGGGGGAGGGGACAGTGGCCTACTGCCCCCTGTCACAGGCATAGATTGATTGAGTTAACTCAGTGACATCTGCTTTTCTGTTTTGTTTTGTTTTAACCCAACCATTTGACACCATTTTTTCACCCATCCACTCTGTGCTGATATACAGAAAACATGCACATTTTCATGCGAGCAAGCTGCGTGCATAACACTTGCAGCCAGGTGTCTGTTCTTGAAAGGGTTCTGTCAGAGTCAGCATGGGTGTTTATGCTATAACATTGTCATTAATGTGTATAAGGGTGACACCTGAGCTCCTCTAGAGGGGAAATCTTTTCTGAAAATGTTCCTAGCTCCTTTTCCATTTACCAAATAACTAACAAATTCCTCTAGAACACAGTCTTAACGCTACACAGAAAAGAAAACGTAGGCAAAAACATGAGTCTCTGCTTACATAAGAAAATGAGTGACAAATAAGCTCTTCAGTTCTCACTGAAACAAAACAACTCAGGGAAAAAAATGTGTGTTGCTTGTTTCATGCCTGGCAGCTTCTATTCATTATAAAGACTGTTCTTAAGAAATGCTATCCAGTGGTTGAACAATTTTCTTTAGAGGAAAAGTTATGAAAATTACTGATTTATAGCTAATTGTGGAGTACTACATAGATTCTTGCCATTATTCTAGTTAAAATCTACAGATGTTTAGAAGCTCTCTAAAACTCTAGATAACAATTTCTATATGCCAACACTACAGTTTATTCCTCCACACAGTTCCCATTATATTTTTCATTGAAATGACCTCTTTATTATCTTTTTGTAAGACACTATTTTCTGTCAGTAACATCTTTGGCACAACAAACATTTGGGCTACCTAGGTGAAAATAGGAGCAGATTTTTCCTTCCTGAATAATTTCAGCAAAATGCTTTATTGTTCTTGGGAATTAAAATGAAAGAAGGAAACTGTAGGTTTCAGCGCTAAAATAAGAAAATGAATAAGCTTGGGTAACTTCCTCTGTGCTGCTCAGAGTCCTGACTTTCTGCAGTAAAAACCCATCTCCAAAGCAAAATTCTTACCACCTTGTCCCTTTTCCTCTGTTGGTCTTCTGACAATCTGGCCAGTATCTGCTGAGTTACTACCATTCCAAACAAATGTGTCTTGAAAACAGAAAGCTCAGTAACTTCAGGTTATACTGCTCCTGTATGCAAAAATAAGAGTTCCCAAAAAGCATTAAACCTCATTGAAGAGTAGTCCACTGCCAAAGAGAAATATAGTTAAAAAACAATTCAGTGGGGCAGATTTATTAGCATGGAGAAAGTCGTCACATAACTTCAAAACTTGTTTTCTTTGTAATGTTACAAGCAGCAATGAAAAGCCAACAGTGTCTCAGAATTGCCAAAAAAATGGTATATTGGCTGTCACAGTCATAAGCCTTTTCCACTTATAAAGATACAGCCCAAATTCATCAAAGCGCACAGAGCATTCTCAATTCTCTCAAGGAAGAATGTGACTTTATTCTTACTGTTGGCATAGTATCAATTAATACAAATTAAATGTTAAATATTTCACATTTATCTCAGACAGTAAATGGCGCATCCTGTTTCAATTCTTGTCAAACCATAGGTCTAGATCCTCAAAGGAATGAAATATCTATTCATTAAAGACCAAGTAGTACAAAAAAAAAGAATTATTTTGACCTTTTCCTGTATTCAAGAAAAAATGATCTAGCATTGCAATGCTAATTCTGTTAGCTGTATGTATCACAAACATTTCAAAGATTTCGTTTGCATTTCATACTAAGAACGTAAGGGCAAAGAACTGGCACTATTCACCCACCATACTCAAAACAGTTCTGTTGTTGTATTTATATATATATAAATATATATACACACACACAAAAAAATAAAAAATTTCTTTTTGTTTGAAATTTTCCAGGTCTATAGAATTCAGCAAACATATCTAGAGTTGTGAAAACTGTGGCCCCTAAGCATTATCATCTTTAAAATTCATAAACTAAAGTACATTGAAAAAGTTTAAGTTGTCGATCTGGGAAGTAGAAAGAAATGCTTCTTCTCATCCAAATAATTATTTATCTTTGTTAAATACTGTGTTAATGTCACAGACTCAAAACCTCAGTTCTTTGCTTTGCTAAATCAAAGGCATGATGGCTCCATAAAAGTTATTGTTTTTGTTAATAACTTTTTAATAGCAGAATTACTCTTTATTTGCATCTTGAAGGCTTTCCTTTAGTAAGATACATCCATTCTGATTTAGCCTACCTCAAATCACAATTTGTTTCGTCTCTACAATACTCCTTCTGCCAAGATAATGAATTGTAGCAGTTTTAGATATCAAAAAAATGAGTGAAATGCAAAATAAAACTAAGGACATTATAGTTCTATATATATCTGACACCAATTTATATTTTCAGAACTGAGAGTATAGACTCAGAAAATGTTCTTGCAACAACTTCTGAGTTACATAGCTAAGAAATCTCAGAACAACATATTTCTTATTCTAAGTTATTAAATAAACACAAAACACTTGACAAGGAAGCGACTATTTAAAACTAAAATAAACATACTGATTTTGTTTTAATATTTCAAACTTATTTGCAGCAGTATCCTGGGAAAGGGAAAATAAGCATGGCCAAACCATTTTTGCCATGGGATACGCAGATTTATAATACGGTTTTCTTGAGCTTTCAGATAAAAAGAGATGTCCCTCATCTGTGAAATAAGAGTAGATTTTCACTCACAGGCTCATGGCATCATGAAAACAACAATCAAAATTGATTGATTCTTGACTGCAATAATCTTCTCAATGATTATTGTGACTGTAAGTCAGAATTCAAAGATTCAAAGCAAAAACTGAATTTCAACCAAGTACAATTGTAGTACTTTCTAAAAACAGGAAAAAAATCATCACAATATAACACTAAGAAACAGAAATACATAAAAATATGTTAGAACATTTCATGATTTCACAGGGTACTTATTAGAATGTAGCTTAAATTTAAGGCAGTGTTGCACCACCATTTTCTACAAGTATCATCCAAGGCATATACTACAAAAGTAAAGTCTATCATTTTTTCTATTCCCATGCCACCTCTTTTCTCACTACCATTTTAAAAGCATTTGTGCTTGTTGGTAGAACACTGTCACCAATGGTACTACTATTAACACCACCCTTACTCTTCTGTTGATGTTTTGGCAATCAAAATCTTGCAATGTATAATTCACTGTGATTCACTCCATAGTAAAACAGACTACTTAATTTTTCTGCCTCTTACCTTATCTCAAGGTGAGTCCAAAATAATGCATGCACAAAAAGTATTACAAAAAAACCTTGTGACCTATCCACACCGAACAGTTTTTAGTACTACACATTCTATCTTTGTTGATATAATACCTCTTATCTCAAGAAAGAATTCTAATAATCTGACATGATTATATAAATTATTCAATGTGTGTGCATCTACATTTTTGTGACTGACCAAATCAATGATTAAAGGCCCGGGGTCAAAGAGATATAAAAAAAAGATATTAGTTATCAGATATCTGAAATGTATTTTCTCTTTAAATACATTTTATATGAAGTGAAAGTGCCGTTAATCTCCATTTCACATATAAATTAATAAATATTTTGATGTGAATATGATTTTTGATGACTTTATCTCAACATTAGTTTTGTATTGTGCACCACATGATTATCAATTTTCTACTTCATTTTTAAGAGGGATTTTGTGTGCATTTTGTGCGTGAGATCTCTAAATGATTTAATCATACTCTTCGGAAGGAATGGGGACATGCCATACCATCTTAACAGTAGGTTGGAGTTTGAAGATACTTTACTCCACGCCAGCCATTTATCCAGACTCCACATTTTTTTCCTTAGTAACTCAAAGATCTTTTGAACCACAGTACATGAAAAAGAAAGCACTGCAAACAGGAAGACAAGTAGGTAAGTAGCTAGGAAAACTGAAAAGTCCTAGCACACTGGAAAGAACAGCAGACAATTGAACAATTTCAGGAAATACTGCACAATACTCCAGTGACCTGGAAACAGGTGGAAGTCCACACTAAAGTTGTGTGATCATGGAGGAGACTACTGAATGCTATTTTACTTTAAGATTTTGCTTGCCTTACAGATCTTAAATTAAAATGCATGGAGGAACACAGAGGCAGAACCAAGACCATGATACAAGCCAGAACACCGTCTCCCACAAATATTGAACTATACTGCATGTTCTGTATATGCATAAGGAGTCTCTTACTACTCTGAATGATAAACCCTGCTTTGCTGGCTTGTGAAGAGTAGGAAAATAATCAGAAATTACTTTAGTTACTGTGTTGTTCTTTCAGACAAGGCAAAGGACAGACAGATGAGTGTAATATTACTTTTGCAACTTTAGTTCTTTGTATTCATTCAAATGGCTAACTCCAAAATTAATGACCATATCACTCCTTTGTCCTATCTTCATGAAAGGAACAGAATTTATATTTAGACGACCAAGTTGACGTAGGTACCTTGATCACCTTAGAACTATAGCATTTTCTCTCTGCATCATTCACTGCCAGCTTACCCCAGTCTTCCTGAAACCTCCCATTGGCATAGGTCCCCAGACAGCACTGGCTATGCAGTTTTATTTTAGAATTAATGCTCTGAAGATTAATGAGAGATTCTTTGCTTCCATTGAGGAGGGGAAAGAAACCAAAACAGAAATAAAATGCAACCAAGAAGCAAATCCAGAAACATCTTCAGAACAGAAACAATGCCACTGTAGTTCTTGTGTGACCCACTAATTATTCAGTTATACTTAAACTGGGGGCAGGAACTTTCTAGTCAGCATCAGTATCAATTCATACAGATAATGAGCTATAAACAATAAGTTGTTTGTGAAGAAGCTAATATTTATGACAAGTCTTTTATTTTTCTTTCAATTTAACTGAAACATCTCAATGCTCCAAAAAAAGGATAGAGAATCATACAAATACAATCATTCAAGGAGACTTAATTATGCTGAGTAAATGAATAAAGTAGCAATTGAATTATAGTACTGGTTAAATGAATTATATTGAGTAAATGTCTTTTAATGAATAAATTTTTGAAGTAGTTAAACAAGTAACTACAGAGAGTGATTAAATTAATTGTTTCATTTCTACCAGTACCCATATTTTTCTTTCTATCATGTACTGAAATTGAGGCTTGATTTTTAAAAATGTTTTTATAACCTTGCATTGAATTGATGTTACCAGTTTAGTGAATGTAGTTATATGATCGTGTTATTCTTCCAGTCAGTTTTGTGCATCCCTAAGGAAGCAGAAAATGAGACTTGAAATAGCCACCAAATTCATGTAAGAGCAGGACAGTATTTTGTAATAGATTCTCAAATAAAAACACAAAACATTTTCGTATTTCTACATTACTGTAACTCCAAAGTGCATTTCAAAATTTAACTACATCTGGATATGCTGGGCTCTCAACTATGTTTAAGCATTTGCCATATTAGTCAGATGCCTCACAGCTAATAATGTAAATTAAGTCATAACATATAATTTTTAATATGTCTCCAGTGTTCTCCCGGTAAACTGAATAGCCTAAATGCTGTACTAATCTGTTTTCACAGAATCACAGAATTGTAGGAGTTGGAAAAGACGTCTGGAGTCAAATCTCCCTGCTAAAGCAGTTCTCTATAGTAGATCACACACGAAAGCATCCAGATGGGTCTTGAGTGTTTCCAACAAAGAAACTCCACAACTTCTCTGGGCAGCTTATTCCAGAGCTCTGTAGTACTCAAAGTTTTGATAGACTACGATCAAAAACATCTACAGAAAGAAGCAATTGTTGTGTTAAACATTTCCAGTCTACTATACCTAAGGGAAACTAGCATTCATGACAAAGGCTTAAGAAGTGACTGAAAAGGAATGACTTTGCTTTTTCATCTTTGCATTTTTTTGTTATATCATGAGCTATGTTTTAAAATGTCTACTGTACAATTTTGGTACCACAGGACACCAGTCTTGCAGGCTTCAAAAACTCTTTAGCCAAAAATGTTATAATTCTCTGAACTTCTGGAACTCGTTAACAACTTTTGTTGTAAAGTATAGATTAAGAACATACACATACCAAAAACTTACAGTGCAAATCTACCTGGTTACAAACAAGCTAACTTCAAAGTAAATCAGCTACTACTGCTGTCAGTATATACATGACTGCTATTACACAGTTTTTTCTTGTTCTGAACTGAGAGAGACGGCACTTTGTGGCACTTAGAGGATCCTACCATTCCACCTACCATCCTTCAGCTAGTGTTAGGGGATTAGCTAGTTGCTAACAAAGCAGAAACACAGGAAATTCAAAAACAGCCTATAAAAGAATGCTTATAAGGCATAGCCTAACTTCCCTGTAAAAGCAGATTGAAAGGATAAGCTTTATTTACTTTCAAGAAGAAAACAACATGCATTAGCTTATTTAAAACAGATAAAATACCACTGTGGTTAACAGAGGACAGGCAATTCAAATTCACCCTTTCTTATACTAGAAGGGCACGAATATAGTCAGTTAAACAGAAATCAAGTTTTTAATAATGCACGCACATTACTCACATTAGGATACTATTGTATACATGCTTATAAATCTTCATCTCAAGGGTAAAATACAACAGCCCTGCTAGATTTCAGTTCTTTAGGTTCAATAGTTTGCTACTTTGCACAGAGAAGTTTTGATCTCCAGAGTAATTTCTCCCAATAAGTGAATTAATTGTGTCTCAAGTAGTCTCTCTCAGGCGTGTGCAGATTCTGAATGAACTTTATTGATCTTTCTAACATATATACACTTTTACAACCTCCATCAGAAAAGCCCAAGAAGTTGAGGCACTGTACCCCAACACAGACCTAAGAACATTTATTGTACTAATGAAATAAATCAGAATAGACACAGATAGTTTGATCTTTCTGATTACATAGTACAAGCTTTGATAGAAGTACAATACTTCTATCGAAACCATAGAACTACAGTGATTCAAAGACAACAAGCATGTGGAGCTCTGTCTTAAGACAAAACACAAAGGATGTTCTATATTCCTCATTCCTTTCTGAACAAATATACTCTCTATCGATTTATTGATATACATTTATAGATCTATAAAGCTTTCTGGCTTCATGCTAGAAGTTTAAGAGAGTTTTGATAAATGAGGCAGTATATTAAGCCTCCAGAAAATACAATGCAGAAGCAGTAGAAGTGTATCATTTTGTCACAAATTCTAGAGCTTCTGGAAAGAGAAATCTAATGTATTTTCAATATTATATTTCAAAGAAACAAAATTACACAACTAAAAGTTTCAATAAATAAAATATCATAATATTATATCATAATCAATCCCACGCAAAATAAATAAGAAAATAAATAAAACCTAAAAATTCCATTTCAGCATAGGGAAAAGCAAAAGTAATAACTCAATTGTGACTCTCATACCTGTGCAATGCACAATTTCTATCTAAACATGTGTTGCTCAAACCTGAGGTGAAGCTTTCCAGTGTCACCTGATACTACATGCATGCCTGAGTTGAGAACTTCACGATTGGAGGTTGATATAAATGGAATCTTGTATTTCCAAAAATAAACAGGAGCTTTATTTTACGTACCATCCCTGGAGAAATTGATGCATAATCTCACAAAAGTACTGGCAGAGGAGCAGACACTCTGTAAGAATCTGAGAAGTTTCCAGAGGAAGCCCTGCTTTCCAGAGGAAGCACCTCAGAGGTGGCCCTGATAGGCAGGGGGGTTGGAACTACATGATCCTTGAGGTCCCTTCCAACCTGGGTGATTCTGTGATTCTGTGATTCTGTGAAGCCACCTCTTTTCAAAATACCAGTACAACTTCTTGGAGCAATCTTGACATTGATATTTCAGTGTGGTATTCTATAATGAGAATACCATATGGACTATTGTAATGCCCCACAGACAGCAAGTGAGGATTTCCTAAGCATCACTGGCAGCCCTGCTTTATCAATACAGTCAAATCCCACACTTCGCAAACTGACTTTCTTGTTCAATTGAAAAAAATAAATTATCAAAGAAATGCATTTTCAAAAAGGAAACATGAAAGAATTTTTCTACTCCCTCTTTATAACTATTTCCCCCAAACCTGCATCCCTCCAGGCATTACACACATTACACAGTCTTACAATGAATCTATGATGTCCATTTGCAGTTGCTGACATCTACATGGTTACTACCACTGAAAACAAAGTACAACCTCCTTTCGTTTTGAACAATGAGGAGTTATTCATCTATTGCATGCCAATCCTCATTTACGAAGCAGCTGGCAGTGCAAGGAATGGCTAAAAATGATTAATAGCTACCTGTCAGCAATTTGCTCTGCCTACACTGGTTGTAATTCCGACTTCCTAAAGAATCCCACATTTGAACCACTTAGCTATTATACTATCACTGCATCAACTACACAGATGGCAAAAATGATTTCAAAGTTGACTGCCAGCAGACTGCTGAAAGTACATCAACAGTGGTGGAAAAAACTCTAAGAATTCCACATAGCCTGGCATGAGAAATGTGCCAAACTGACAACTTTGCAGATTCAGTCCACAAAACAGCAAGGACAACAGCTGTGCTATCTTCTCCATACTGTCCCATCCCTGTACTTCACTGCTGACCTGGAGAGACCACCACAAGAAGCAAAGAAACATTTCAGTTATTTTGGCACCTCTGATGAGGCTGCTAGCGAGGGTGCCAATTAGTGCCAGATTTCATCATATTTGTAAAGTGGAAATGTGTTTACTCAGAACTGGGCTGAGACTACCAAATTAATTTTACATAGAGTGCTTAGCCACCGGGTGGTAACAACTTGCAGCTACTAATTATTTGGCTGGATTTGAATCCTAAAAGTAAAAGTGGAAGGCTGTCCATCCCACTGCTGGTCCCTTGACATGCTCTGACCTCTACTAAAATTCAGTAATGAGGAAGGAAAGCTATACAGCTTTTATCCACACCATGACATAAGAACGAGATCTGCTTTCACATTAGTTTTATTTTTAAATCGTCTTAGCACTGCATGCCATACTACTTTCAAGAGGACTACTGTAGCACTTTACCATTTATGAGCTGAAGTAAAATCACTGGTTGTTGTAGTTCACAAAGGCAGTATTCTGCCAATCACTAACAATCATTAATGCTGTAAGACACATCATACATAATGCATTTGCAGTTTCAGTGCCAGGAAAATCTGCTAGATTAATGCTTCCTACCCAAGGCTGTAAGATCTCTATTAGGTTTTATTACACAATACAAATATTTCCAAATTTCTCGTATCACAAATGTGCAAATAGCGCAAAGGTGCATTTATAAGAGTATTTATTCTTCTTACAATTGGAAACTGCCTTTGACAGAAGGCTGAATTCCACCCAAATTTTAACGGAAGAACTGCCATTACTACTATTCTTGTACTGCAGTACAGACAAATATAAATAATGTGAAAAAATAGAGCATTATAAGTCTGTGGATTTAAATCAAGCCAGATTACTTATTAATCATTATGTTCAAAAGAGATTCTCATTTATTGCACTCCACAAAAAGAAAAATCTAACCTCCTGTAAATATCTCCAACAATGCTGTTGTTTGAAGCCCTCTGAAATACCAGGACACAAGATTATATTTGGCAACACAAAATTGCAGTTGAAGTTTTTGTTCAAACAAGGATGTTCAAGTTGTTTTTTGGAATCCAAAGTAAAGTATTTCAGCTTACATTAGGAGAGGGATTAGTATAGCAATTTGTTCAACTGAAGTGTAATTAACTGCATTTTGGCATCTGAAACGTGTAGACCTATTCTTTAAAAAAAAAAAAAAAAAAAAAAAAAAAAAAAAAGAAGTATTGTGAAACTCCACAAGCAGATACCATCCACTGATTTTTATGAAGTTAAAAAAATGTAATGGCTTGGCGCTTCATTTCCCAGGAACACTACAAACATGCTTAAATCTTGATCAACTCTTTGGATTACTTTCAGACCAGACGAAGAAAGCAGTCTTTCTGTACTTTTTCGTTTGCATACTGTAGCAGAATAAATAAAATAATATGTAATACAATGTAGAAGAATAAAACCAAACTATTCACCATGCCCTCAACCTTCTAAGATTAACACTAAGATTAACTGCAGAATCAGTAGGAGTTTTAAGAGATGTTCAAGGCGTCAGGTCCCTCTACTCACCCTTCTGCTTTTGAAATAGGTTCTACAAGAGGGTTTTCTGAAGCTTAGTAATGTCCATACACCAACTAGAACTCCTCTCTGCAGTGTGGGTTATTCATAACAACTTTAACTCAAATCCTGACGTGTCACACAACTCTTGGGGTCACTCTGCAGGTTTTCTATATGCTGCCAGTGATCCTCCCTCTGGAATAGCACCTGGATTCTAATACTGAGACTACTCAGTACTTCTCTACCAGCCTGGGTTGAAGCTGTTTGCATTACTAAGTTGGTAGAGGCACATGCAGGAAATAGGCAATTACCTCAACAACGTTCTCAAGAATCAAAACAACCCTAAAGTGATTTCTTTTCCAAGCACTGACACAGTTGTGATGCATTTTGCAAAGCACAAACATTATAAATTTGCAACACTGAAGAGGGGATGATTTCATTTGGTCCACGGACACTGGATCATTTAGAGTCTTTTCTTGCTATTTTCTTCACAGCACAGAAATGCTTGATTTTTTCTTCAAAATCATTCCTCAACTCCAACAGCTCAAAAATGTTTATAGATGTACTACTTTCAATCATAGAGGAAGTAGGGAGAGAAAATAAGGACAGATGTGCATTTCTGCATATATGAACACCTCTCTTCCATTAATTTACTACATATCCTCTTATTTAATGACATATCTAATAAAGAGACAAAGGAGAATTACGCCTACTGAATTATGTCTGATTTTTTTCTTTAGCAAACAAGGCAATTCACAACAGATAGATTCTTAAGCTGCTGTTTCTTAAACTCTATGGATAAAGTTCTCTTTCCTACTATTATAACCTCTTTAATACCAGAATCAGAATGCTGACCTTACCTGTACTGATGTATCTGTTATTGCTATAATGCTATAATCCTTTTCACTTTTTTTTTTCCCCAACACTGTAACCAGATATGAAAATAGTCCTCCAAATGGGCAATAGTTGGCACAGTCTGTAATCTCAGCATGAGGCTCTTCGATTTGTTCTCATCAGCTTCTTCTTTCTTTTCACGTCTGGTCATTGTGCTTGCTTTTGATGCATTACATTTACTGGCTTTGAGAAATGATCAGAAAAATAATTCCACTTTAATTTAAAACAAAACTGGAGAGGAGTATTGAAATTCTATTCTTTACCTTCTACACTACTAATTTGAAATTAATTTGACTGTTAAATATTAAATTTCAAGTGATGTTCAAGAGTTAAGTGATCCAGATTCCGGAAACTACCTTTGTCTTTGCAAATTATATAAAAAAGAAACATAATTCTTGACTAAATACCATTTCTTTACCTTATCTATTTTGAGCTAGTAAGGAAGATATAAGATAAATTGTTTTTTACTTCCTCTCTGAAAAAGATCAAGATTTTCCAGATGCATTACAACAAGACCACAGCATAGCTAATTTACAACAAAACTCCTGTCTTCACAAGAGTTCTGGCTGCCTCTGTTAGGAGAGGCTTACATGATTTGTATACCACAACAGCTCATCCAGATCTTTGGGGCTGCTGGTAGGCTCTGCCTCATGTCAATGCACCATCAGTCCCAAACTTGTTCCACAGTCAAAATATTTATCAATTTGACTCCATCACGTATTCTGGTTCTTCAAAGATTAGCACTTCCCTTAAAAAACATACACAAAAAAGCCTAATATATATATAAAATATACTTTTTCACAATAACTTGTTAACAGAGCAAATCTGTTAACCATATACTGGAATTATGATTAAAAATAAATAATGCCACTTCTTCTTTCTCTTTTTCACGCATAGTACAAGATTTTACCTACAACCAATTAAGAAGGTTTTGTTTTTGTTTTTGTTTTTCTGATAAAAGCAGTGATTCTTACACCCTTGAATAAAAAAGATGGAGCCTGATGAAAAAAACATACTACGATGTATTTAAACCATATGAAGCCACAGCACTATTACAGCAACAATCTGAGCCTGAAAATCTTAATTTATTCCTAGCAGAAGTCCTCCTCTTCCTATTACTGGAAGCTCGTGACAAGAAGAATTCTCTTAAATCAAGCCTAACTAGAGCATCTAAGGATGCACTTAGGCCTCTTCGTTTGTGCCATAAACTGAAACTAATTCTCAGGTAAAATACTTTGGAATAATGCAAGGATACAAAATATGTCTAAGCATAATTCTCTAGATTTTAAAGTTAAAACTCTTGGCAGAGTTTATGAAAAATAGAAATGCAATCTACAAGAGTGAAAAGTACTTTTCCATCTTTCCAGTGGTTCACAGGACTTATTTAAAATAAATAAATATTAATAATTAAATGAAAGAAAAACAAAAACAACAACAACAAAAAAGTACCTAGAATGATCTCTTCCTGAAGTATAATTCTGCCAGCTTCAAAGATTATTTCTGTCCTTTCCATAGATTAACACCATCTTAAATATGGCCATCACATAGAGTAAAGACTACTCAACAAAACTGTAAACATCTAAAACCAAAGTTTTGTGTTTTGTTTTGTTTTTATGTCCCACATAATAGGAAAGATCTAGGGCCCTTCATCCATTGTCAAATTGTGCATTATCTTCCTTTTGCATTGGGTCAGAGCCCCTCATTGGATAAAAAATTTCAGAGGAGACCTTATCTGCACTATTAAGGGGGTGGGAGACAATTAGTAGTCATTAACAAAGTTTTAGGATTAAGGAAAGATTCTGAAATCAAAGGTAGAAATATACCATCAGATTCCTTTCTGTCTGAACACCTGTTCAGGATGCACTGACTCCAACAAGCATAGCTGATACAGAACTTACAGTATAGCTTATTTATTCATTTATTAATAAATTTATTAATTTATTAATAATATTAATGTTAGCTAAAAACTCAAGACCAGGTATAATGTTTTTGATACAGTTCCATATTATTTCCTTCCAGTTAGAGAAATCATAACAAAACAAAAATTAGGACATTGGAACATGCTTCCACCTGAATTTCTGAACCATAATAGAAGATGGATCCCTTCATTTCCTGTCAAAGATAATGACACAGCAATACTTGCAGCACATACTAGAAAAGAACAGGAAAAAATAAACAAAAAATTCCCCTCATCACAGTTAACACGTCTTATCAGAGAAAAAAAAAAAAAACAAAGAAATTATAATAGTTCTATTTATTGTACCTATTGAATGGCAGCTTATTAAGTTTTCAGGCTACTTTCTCTCTTTTCCATCCCAACTTCTAGGTGTTCACAATTCTTGCAGATTACATTTACTCTAAAATAGAAATCTCACCCTGATACCTTTAAAAAGTCAAATGAGAAAACAGTTGCTTTTTCATAATTCATGATATAATTGGTAAAAATCTAACATGAATCTGTCTGCTTCATCAACTTAAAAGACAAAAAAGGTTTACAGAAATAGAAGTCTCTGCAACTCCTAAACTGACTTTATACATTATACAAACCATTATACATTGTACAGCTTGCACTACCTGTCACCACCTCCTCTTCATGTAGGAGATTCAATTTGAGGATTAGAGAACTAATTGTTTATTTTGAAAACACCTCCCTGCTATTGCACATGCAGTGAACAATTTTATTTCAATTTTATTTGTACATAAGAAAAAATACAGCCAACTTCAGAGGCCTTTATAAGCACTTCCATATAGATATCTAGACTTGTACAGTCTTTGTTTTTTAATTATGCCTCTCTTCAGATGCTGGTGAGTTGCAGAAACATCTCAGATTCTAATCACTCATTCAAACAATACTAATAGCAAGGCAAAAACAGCCATTTCAACATTAATTTTCTATTAAATATATTTTTTAAAAAACTGTAAACTGCCCATAGAAAGCCAAAGAACATTTTTCAAGTGCCTCCAATAAAACTGAAGTGAAAAGTAAAATTGTGAAAAGCTTGGTTGCAAAAACTTGAACCACACACAGACAAACTCTCTTTTCCAGTTTTTAAAGTCTGTTGTAGAAAATTCCTCATATACTTCACATTCCCACTTGTTTCTAAGAGCATGACCTTACTCCCAATAATTATTCAAATCAAATCCCAGACTTTCATTTTCATGGCCAAAAACCTCAGCCTGAAGTAACCACAATTTACAATACTCATTGTTACTACTTAATTTATATTAATTAAATAAGAATTAAATAAGAACTAATTCCTTTTTTTTTTTTTTTTGAAAAAACAAAACAAAACAAAAAACAGTAACAAAAAACCCAACAATAGACTTTAATACAAATTATTATTATATTAATATATACTATTTAGGTGACAAAAGAGTCATAGATGCATGAATAATTAGACACAGGCAAGTAGAAGAGAAATGCGTAGTAATCAGTAATGCTGCACTGATCACTACTAAGATCAAGACCTGTTCATCTTCTGTGGAAGAAAACTCTCAGTAGGGTACCCCTAAATGCAGTTTAGGATCAGGATAGAGCTCACCAAAATGTCAGCAGTTGAAAAAGGGTAGGATTAGCCCCATGTATTTTTAGAGGATTCACCTGGAGCCCTTCAGTGCTCATCAGGAGACAGATAGATTAGATTACCACTGTAATCCAGAAATGTTGTCTCTGTTCAGCTGTATACCAAAGAGCTTCTACCTAGGCCTCAACTTGTGGCGAGATAAAACAAAAACCCTGGATTCCTTCCATAATTTGTTATGCGTTTGGAGCAGGTTCCAAATGCAAAGATGACACTGATGAACTTAAAGGCCCAAGAAAAGTTACTTTTCTTGATAGTTTATACTTTTCTTGATAGTTTATAGTTTTCTTGATAGTTTATAGCTATGTTTTACATTTGATTTGATTTGATTGAAATCCTTTGTCATACAATAGAGCAAAGATATCACAGTTCAGAGGCGTGGCTTGAAAATATATTAATGGCCAACTTCATTCTCTGTTTTTCTAATGCTAAAACTATACTTAAGTGATGACTAAAAGGCAACGCTTTATACAGCTTGCAAAAATGCAGTTAAATCTTTACTTTTGCTCATACTAACCAGAGAAGTCATACAAGAAATGACAAATGAAAATACATACAAAACACAATAACTGCATCTGAAATGCTCCAATAACTACAAACAATTCCTTTGTCTCCATTGTCTATTTCAAGACTTTGTAGTCTGCTAGTATAGGAAACATCCTACAACTGAAACAACCTGTATACTAAGCTAAAAAATTACTGTTATCATAGACAGGAAAAAATTACTTTTTCCTTTTAAGTAAGTGTGTGACATAAACAGAAAAAACGCTAACAGATAACTGCATTTCAAACTAATTTATTTTTGATGCAACCACCTGGTGCATTGAACCACCCAAAAGCACTTCCATTTTTCCAAGGCATCAGGTTGGCCCTGCTCAGCCTGTTCTTATCATTAACTGCCCATTTTTTAAGATCTGAAATGAAGATAGGGTTTCAAAACAACTAAGGAAGACAGGCTAATGTCTGATAATGAATGTAAAGGAAAATACAGAATACTCACTGGATTCATTGGAGGTTTTGTTTGCTTAGGGTTTTTTCTCCTGTTTCATTTTGCTTTTTGGTGGTGGAATGGTTTTTTGGTAGGCAAACACTATAAAAGATCTCTAGATCCATGAAGAAATCTGTCTCCTGGCACAGGAAAGTATCTTTTGGAACTGTGAGATGTAGATGGTTTGACACATATATTATCCTAACAAAAAATATATTTCCCTTAAGAACACCATAGAAATCACTTTTAACCTGCATAGGTCTGCGCAGAACAGGGTTCGAATGCAATCATATGATGCTCTACAAAAGCTGTAGACCACGTTTCATGCTGAACTGCTGGTGATTTGACTTGCAGTGACTTATCTCCTCTAAGGGAGTTCATCATGAACATGAATGCAATGAAACATTTCTGGAAGCACTGATGGGATGACAGGCTTAGGAAAGTGAGTAAAATATGTAGCTCTGTTCTCAGTATTTGATTTAACCCCTATTATCTATTCACTACTTTCAAGAGCAGTGGAAGATAACATTTGCTTGTGAGGAGAGAGGTTAGGAGTGAAACAGTAGTCAAGGACTGGCTGAAACTCCCTTCTGTCTGCAGACAGAACTCAGGATCTGAGCAGGATTTTAACGAAGTTCTACCTTCTACCCTCCACAGACCCAGAGGAAAGGAATGAGAAGAAAGGAGCTTCATCTTCTTATCAGAATAAATTTACCTGAATTTACAATCTCTGACTTTCCAGTACCTTCATGATAAATGCTTCTTAACTCTGTTGGAGTCTCAAAAAGTTAAAATGTACAATTTTTTGCTGCACTGGTCTACCTTAGATGGAACTATGGATATTATATGCCATGTAAGTAAATGCTCATCTGAGGAAAGAGGTGTTTTGGGGAGGTAGCTACTGCTGGCTGGGCATTGCTTTAATTTTGGTAGGTGGTGAGTCATTGCCTTTTTTGTTTTGTTTATCTTTCCCTTACTCTTTCCTTCCGTTATTAAACTTTCTTTACACGAACCTATAAGTTTTATCAGTTTTGCCCAGTTCTCTCCTCCATGTTACTAGAGGACAATGACTGGCTGGGGTCAATGTACTAATTAGACTTTTAGGGAAAGTAATCTTTAAAGAATTACCCAAAGTACTATTCCGACTATTTTCTTCCAGTGAGCAAGGAAAGGCAGAACAGGAAGCTAACATGGCACTGAGAGTTTCTGAACTGATTTTAGTAAAATGCATTATTCAAATTAATGCATATTGTCCATTTAAGACAGTCATTTAAGCTCAAGAACAGAAATTTAGTAGATGTTAACTGAGCACAATAGTTCAACTGAATTTGTGTGAAAAATATCAGTTACAAAAGAAGTCAATAGTAAAGTGAGAACAGCATTTTGAGGCAAAGAAATAACCTCTGACCTATTCTGTACAGCTGGAATAAGAAACTGCACGTACACAGACATTAGTGAAAGAAATATGTATATACATTCCCACAACTCTAATGAAGAGAAACATGCAAGAAAATATCTTCTTACAAAAGGTCAAGAATCTAACAGGTCTCTGAAAGAGAGAAGGTATTCACAGGGATAGCAAAAATAGCAAGAGTTAGTAATTGGTAAATATACATTTTGAGAGGTTACACCTAGTGGATACAGTAGTTCTAAATTGTCAGTGGTAGTCATGTAATCACTGCTGTTACCACTGCTGTTACTGTTACAGTCCAGCAAGGTCAGTTGGAAGTAAGTGGAAAAGCCATCCATGCTGCATTGATTCTACTACTTTCAAGGAATGACAAAATTCATTTAAAGGCTTCTGGAGGTTTATCCTTTTAACTGTGCTATACATATATACTACATCAATCTATCAAGCCTTCTGGTTCAATATACCTCTGTCAAAATCCTGGAAACAAAAAAAGTGGACCTAATTGTCACTGTATCAACGATCAGTAAGATAAGGTCAAATAATATTAAAGAAAAAATCTGTAGCAACTTCATTTTTTGGTAGTATGAAAATGAATAGCTTCCTTTTCTTCAGTAAGATTTTCATTCAAATGATGAAGACTATTTTGATAAGAATAAAATGAGGAATATGAGGGGCTGCTGGGACAAATTAACCCTCAGCTATTGATGAATATTTATTTTCATTGAAAGAAAGTTCATATGTGTTGGAAGGAGTAAGTAGAAAAGGAAACTCAACAGTTTCTTAGCATTGATTTTGCCACCTGTTATACTTACATAATAAACTACATATCACACCTTTTAGGAAAAATCAAAACTGACACTGCAAGGGGAAAGGTCAGCTTTTCTATCTTCCTTCTAGCATTACTAATCCACTTCAACAGCCCAGAAGGTAGAACAGAATCTTTCCAGTTTGATGCAATTCTCAGCTTTAAAAGAAGAGCCTTCTGGCCTTCAATCTTTCTTCATATAACTTTAAAGAAACAAAATAAATAAATAAATAAATAAATAAATAAATAAATAAATATGTCCACACAATCACTGTGAAGACAAGAATTACCCAAAAATTTAATTAAAAGGATGAAGTCAGTTATTGAATCTTACACGGAGAAGAGGGGCCAAAAAAAAAGCAAACCAATTGGGAAAACTTCTGTTTCATAAAGAAATTAAGTGAAACATTACTGGGCAAAGGAAAAGGCCTATAGTTTAAAAAATAATACTTATACAGGAAAAAAAAAGAAAAAAAAAAAAAACAGCTCATTTTTCCCCCTGTGGTTACAGGAAGCAGCGGAGAGCAACACCTTTACAAAGTCTGTCACCAGCAAATGCAAAATTTAAGGACGGAATTACTTGGTCTCTTTCAACATTCAGTAAACTCCCACAACTCCTATTCCCATAATTACTAATGTGTAAATGAACAATAACCTGATCTGAAATTCACAGAAGGAAAAAGTTACAATTTTAAGTTTCACATATGTGATCTCAAATAATGATATGAAATATCAAATACAGAATGTCTGCTGCCTAAAGAAAAGAAAAACTGAGAAACTCAGTTGTAGTACAAGAAAGTACTCTTATTTTTTCCTTCCCTACCTTGTATTCTTCTATCAACTGTATCTGCTTGTCAATCAATAACTTAATTAAAACTGCTATAATAATATTATAATATGTGTTGCTAATTGTGCAATGCCATAAGTATAGCCAGGGCTCTGTGTGCTCTTGTCATTTTCATTATTTGAACTTATCCAGCCTATAATATTAATAATGCAGATACACTTAACCAAGATCCATAATTCCTTCATTCACTGCAATAAAGTAAATGATGCATTTACAGTTTCTTTGTCTGGAGCATTAAGCAGTATAGTAAAAATGTCAAGAGCAGAGTTTTATTCCAATTAAACACACAGAAGAAAGCCTTCTATTTTTAATTACTCTTTTATATCTCTGATTGAAAAAACAGAACTGAAAACCAGTTCTGGAAACAGTGCTAATCTAATGAAAAAAAAAACACCCTTAAGAGCCATTGTCTTCATTCAGTCTCATCATATCCAATATCAAACTGGGCTCTCCACCATTTTTCACTTTTACTTTGAACAGCAAAATAGACCACTGATGAAAGAGGATTTATCCAATTATTATGAGCAAAGTAGCTTTAACTTCCTTTAGATATCCACTAACAAGATATAAAATGACACTTCCCGGACACATCACTAGCACAATTCGGCCTTTATTGATTTTCATATCATGTTCTTCAGTCTGAGATGACTCTCTTGAGGACTCTGCTTCCCAGCAGGAAAAAAAATTGCCTTTTCTATGTTTGAATTCAGATCTATTAATGCATCCCTTGCTGGAGACTGTGTCATTTTAATTCTTTCCCTCTTAAGTTGATGTGTCTACACCTTGCTGTCTCAGTGTCCTAATGGATCCCAGGGTTAGAGGTCAAAGTATGAAAACAAAAATTGAAATTGCTCAACTTAGGAATCAATAAGAAAAAGACTCTTAACTTTCCATCTATGGGTAAAACGTAACAAACGAGGTGTGATAACCACATTTAACCTTGTGCTAATGTTATAAATAGAGTATCAAATCCAAAATACATTACATTGCAAAAATAAAGACAAAAAGTCATTAATATTATTGTTCAATCTGCACTACTGCCATCAGGAAACTCACAGTTGAAGGAACAGATATTACTCCTTTGTGCTATTCTGAACATTTCTGAGGCGTGACACTGACATTATTTCTCTAATGTACAATTTAAAGGCTAAGAGGCAATCTCAGTAGTCTAATTACTGCTGAGAGGTAAGTTTCCCAGACCAGGATATGTTAACTTCACCCATATGCCTGCATTTGTCCATGATTACATATTCCACCTGTGAAAAAGACACAGTGGTGTAATAAGTTAGAATTGGCAATAAAAAACCATGTGGAGCCTTCACTTGAGTTTGGAAAGTGCAGCAGATTAGCTATGTACGTGCAATGTCTGGCTTGCAGGAAAGCATTAGTTTGTAGAAAAAAAATGTATGAAAATATAATAACTACTGTGTTGTACTACCTAGCTTTATTGAACACTTAATGCCCAAAATTTATGGAGCTTAGATCATTGGAAGATAGTAAATGGAAAGATAAAGAGCCCAAAACAATTGTACATCTCAACATTTATCAGTCCTTGTAATAGACATAAAACATAATTGAATGGCAGTTCTGACAGGAGCTAACTCCAGTTAATAATCATAATGAAAATATCCTTATTGATGATGCATAAGGGCTTGGAGTGAGCTTTCAGAAAGTTTGCAGATGGCATCAAATTGAAAGGAAATGTTAATTTGTCTGGGGGTAGGAAGGCCCTACAGAGGGATCTGGACAGGCTGGATTGCTGGACCAGTGAGACGAAGTTCAACAAGACCAAGTGCCAGGTCCCGCACTTTGGTCACAACAGCCCCAAGCAACACTACAGGCTTGGGGTAGAGTGGTTGGAAGACTGTTCAGAGGAAAAGAACCAGAGGTGGATGTTCAGCTAAACATGAGCCAGCAGTGTGCCCAGGTGGCCAAGAAGGCCAATAGCATTCTGGCTTGTATCAGAAACAGTACAGCTATCAGGAGCAGGGAAGTTGTCCCTCTGCACTCAGCTCTGATGTGGCTGCATCTTGAGTACTGTGTTCCGCCCCTCACTGTAACCCTCATCTGCCTCTTCCTACCTGAAGTAGTCCAATCAGTGAGATAAAAACTGTGAGGAACCAATTCAGAATGGTGTTGCTGTCTTTAAATAGATACAAAAGTAATACTTAATACAAACAAATACCATAATTCAAGTGCCCATTCATCTCGAGTAAATGTTACAGCATAACCTAACTACACTGTAACCCAGCACTGACAATCTAGAAGAATCAATCACAGTATAAAAAAGTCAAGACATCTGTCACTAAAATTAAGGAAATTAACTTTGTTTTGTCCCCCAGTGCTATGAGCTAGAGCATCTTTTTTTCTACGTGTCTTTCACTTAGTATTTCTATATGATTTGTTTTGCATTTTCTTGGTGGACCACGGGCATATTGCAGATTTCATTGTTAAAAACTTAAGTCCTTAAAATAAAAGATACCCATCGCTAAATCATGCTGTCTTCCTTATAAATTCATGGACACGGGCACTGGTCTCTTTACATATAATACAGAGCAAATTATCTATATGAACAGTAGTCTCCTCAACCCTCCAGCAGTCATCAGTAAACTTTTATCATCTATGAAACGTTTTCTTCTACAGAATAATATGGTATGCCAGCAGGAATTCACTCTAGGCTCGCTCAGATTCTCTGTAAACCAGAATACATAGGTGATCTTTGTAGCCCAGGTTCTGAATTTAATTTCTAAGTGAATTCCTTGGGCCAAAAGAAAGGCTTTGTATGAGTCCACATGTACTCTAAAGGACACAGATCTCATACTGACCCCCAGTCAACATATATAAAAGCACATAGCCAGTCTTACAGAATCACATTTTCAGTAACTCAGTTCAAGGGCTATTCTGTTATCAGCATCAAATTATTAATTAAGAGTATCCACATACTATATGTCATTGACATTTACTATCTATCTAGTGGTTTGCCTGGGGGGATATTTGCCATTCAGTTCAGCTGGTAAAATGCCTGCTGAGCAAAGACAATCCCAATTTTGGCTGGCATGCTGTATGGAATGTGCACACAGCAGGAACTCAGCAGCAATGAGTCGGCCAATTGATTAAATCTGAGCACTGACCAGCAGGTGTCTTTTTAGTGTGCACTGAATGGCTTTTCCATAAAACTCTCTGCTTCACAGCAGCTGGATGCACATCACTTTGGTCATATATCAGTATGTCAGGAATTTTTGCTGCAAGATGAAAGCATCACTTTTTTGTAGATCTCAGAAAAGTAATAGCTTTCTTTTTTATTCTTTTTTTTTTTTTTAATTTTATGTATTTCCTTGTGAAAGCTTTCAAAAATCAACAAGTTACTAAATAAAAGACAACAGGAATTGCACATCTTAGGTGATTTTGATGAGACAGTTGAAAATCTATTTGACTTTGGACTTCTTCCTCCCTTTGTGTTCCTGTTTCATACCCACCCAAATTAGAGATTGAAGTATCTGGCTGAAACTAAAACATATTAATGTAAATTTTGTAACTCTATCATGACAAAATTTCAATAGGAAGAGCTATGGTGTTTTTGGTTACTCTTGATCCCACAGCAAGAACAAAGTTCAAAGTTCCAGGAGGTAACTGAACTTCTATTCTAACTCCATGTGATTTCAATCCCACAATTATATGTCCACACCTTACTCTTATAAATTTGAAGAACCTTTAAACAGCTTTGCTTTCTCTATACAGAAAAGTATTTGCATGAGATACACATTGTATTCACAACAAAAGGAAATGTGTTTTCACTCAACAAGTAGTTTGAGCTTCCTTATACGAAAACAAGAAATTAAATTATTTAAAAGTGATCAACACACACACACACACACAAAAATTATCTAGAATTATAACTAATGCTTAACATACTTTGAGGTTACAGATCCATGTTTAATTATCAGACATCCTAGTTAGACATACCCAATAAGGTAGTTTTTTCTTACATCCTTGTGATTTTTTTTTTTACCTTTCTTCATAACTGTAGTACTAGCCTCTACCAAAGATAGAGAATAGAGAATTAAATGTACTTGAAATGAAGCCCTGTATTCATTGTGATTCGAAGTTCCTTGCCATACTCAAAGTACTTACAATATGCAAATGATAAAAAGATGTATCTCACATAAAAGTTGTGCAAGAGATTGGTCATTCAGTAGCACTCACCATCTTTGATCGGGAGTGTACTTTGCCTTTTCTTTGAGGAACATAGCACTGAGGTGGATTTCAAAAGAGTGTAGCTGCACTACTAAAAGTAAAATTTTTACTAATCAGATTACCTGAATTATTAGAATAAATATATAATAAAGCAGGGACATTGGTATTTTACAAGTAAGGTAGTTTGCACCACTGAAATTGCAATACTAATTACATTACAGTTTCGCTAATATGAACAGAGCCATCATCCATGGGAGGAATAAACAAACCTCTACTTGGCATCAGTTCAAGGCCTCTCAGTGCTGTAGAAAAAGTGGAAGTCTTCCAAAGGAAACTGTTCTCTTCCTTGAGAGTAAAATTCAACATGGTCAAAGTAGCAGAAACAAGGAAGTAGTCAGAGAGGGCTGGCAAAGTTCACTGACCACTAAGGAAATGAATGTAGTTGGGATGAAGGTCAAAAAAAGGTCAGGAAAGAGCTGCAAAGTACAAGACTGCTGCTGGAGGTATGGAAAAAATAAAGGGAGTGGTGGCTACTGCTCCACTGGTCATTTAGCAGCAGAGGAATTGGAAGGGAGACTGACACTCTGAGTTGTGGTACTGGCAAAGACAATACTGGCAGTCTACCACCAGAGGACTACACGCATTTCTGAACCTGCTTTTACTCTATTTTGAAGCAGAAATGGCCATAGTAGCTATTTCCTTCCCCTCTGTTGTCAAATTGAGATTATGTTCAGGTGCACTTGAAATCTAAATTTCATGTAGTTCTTCAGTACTACAGGAAAACAACAACAACAAAAACCAGTCTAAAACCTTCACCTTGACAAGCACACCAAGGGCTTGTAATATTCCAAGTAATCACTACTGTTTCTTTCTCGGACAACAAGCATATGCAATACTGATCCATAAAATCTGTGATGCACAGAGGAGGCTGAGCACTCAGAACCATCATTTCCTCATGTAATTGTCAACTACTTGTCTACCTCTGTAATTTCAAATTCCAATATAGGATGTGGGCTGTTTTACTGTTCATTCAAAACATGTCTCTAGCTTGACAAAAACTACTATTTAAAACCATAGAAAGTAATATCTGGAATATAATCATAACTACAGCTAGTAGTACTTCCACCAACACAAAAGACAGAAAAAACCCTTGATGTTAGAGTATCACAACTAACTGAATCACAACATAGTCTCATAAGCTGAGAAGAGGCTTAAAAACACTTGACATTCAGGAGTCAATGAAGATGCAGCTGTCCTCGTTAGTATTTGAAACTTCACTGCCACTTGCTGAGGCAGATTTAATGCATCCCCCCAGCTGATAAGCAGAAATGGTAAACAGTCCGCATTAATCAGGACATACCCATCTCATCTCAGTCTTTTGGGGGACGAAGGTCCATTAGGGAATGAAAAGCAGATAAAGCAGGACTTCAATTACTTCAAGTTTATTTCTGATTCTGCCTGAAGTATCCTTGTGTTCCTCCCAGAAAAAGGAAGTAAGATATTCTGAGATATAACATTAGAAAACAAGAGGAGCACAATACATTCTCATTTCTTTATTCACTCTTTAAAACAAGCATGTCCAGTCCACTGTCTGCAGGCTACGTGCAGCTCCAAACAGCCAGTCATGTGTCCCACAAGATATTTAACTTTTACCATTATTATGTGATTTTTAGCTGTTTATGGAATCAAATGGAAAATTTGTGTCAGAACACGAAGATGAAAAATGGCTCACTGATTTAGCATTTAGCGTTTTTGGTGGATTTTACTGCTCATTTAAGTGAGTTGAATGTGAATCTTCACAGTAAAACTTACCTGTGCTATGTTTCAAACTGTAACAATATTCAAAACAATACCTAAATTGGGGCAAGCTCAAGTTTTGGCAAATATTTTTATTCATTTTTATATGCTGTCCTGTCCTATACATATCCTGTCAACAGCAAAAACTATACAGCAATGCTTTCCATTTTGATACATAAATTTGAGAATAGATTTCAAGGTTTTTTTAAAAAAATAATCTTTTTTTGCGTGTGTTAATTTTCAACTCCATTTTCAGTTGACATAAATACATTACATGAAAATTTTCAAATGGAATGCGTACAGTGATCAGACACTGAACTCAAAAATGTATGATATGTACTTACTAGACTTTTATAAGAGAGAAAGATATACCTTGCTTCACATTCACACCTTATTCATGTCATCGCTTTTTAGCGGTACGTATATTTGTGAGCAACATCAAGGATGTAGCATAAGAAGAGAAAACAGGTCAAGAATGTCTGATGAACACCTTGAGAACTCATGGAGAATTGCAGCCTCTTACATCAAACCTGAATGATGCATGGGTTTAACAAAAAAAAAGATTGAATATCCCACTAGTTTCATGTTTCTGTTGCTGCCTTTTAATGTTTTAATTTAAAAAAATAATAAAAAAATAAAGTTTTATTGCTTACAGACACTAACTACATTATATATTTTATATACAGCTGAAGACAATTCTTCTTCACTCAGTGCAGCCCAGGCAACACTCATGCTTTAAAGCAGGTAGATGTTATCAGAACTGGCCAAACATTGTTCCCCAGATTTCCAGCAAATAATGTTCTTTGTTTTTCCAAGATCAGAACAGGTGAAAAGTAGTTTTACAGAAGTTAATGAAGAAGGGGAAAAAAAAAGGTGTTTCCAGTTTTCCTCCATTTCTTTGTGAATGAATTTGACAGAGACTGTAATTCCCAATTTTCAACAGTAGAGAATATTTAGTACATAAAACAGCTTAGATTGAGCATGTACACAAGCTATTACCAAAGATGCACCAATTTTGAAATGTAGCTGCTAGTATGAATCTCAGTGACCTTGCTCTAAACATCAGGTCAAGCACATACAGTGTACATCCGTCAATGTTTCTTTTACTGATTATAAGATTTTAGTCATGAGTAAGATTTCCTCAGTGCACTTTTTCCAAGAAACTGTATTTCAGACAACTGATTGCAGCTACGTCATTCTGTCTTAGACAGCCAGAAAATGGTTGGAAAACTTGAGCCTTACACATTTTCACTTGGAAGACTGCAATGAAATAGTCTACAGAATGTTCCTTTTTACAATAAGTCAAAAAACAAAAACATAAACAAAACTCTCTTTAATAAAAAAGACAGTTTACCTTCTCTGTGTACTTGGTAACATTTTACAGTTCTTACTCTTATCCTTATTATCTTACTCAAGCAACAGTCCTGATGAGCTCAGCAGAAACCTGCAGGCTAAGATAACCTTGTGACCTATTATGCAGCAGCAAAACCTGAATGCAAGCATGAGGTAACAGAAACTAGTTGTGTGTTATACCATCTGTAGAAATCACATTCTTACCAGAACCACCACGCAGTGCTTCCCAGGTACTAAGCAAATGGCAAAAAAACAAACTCTAAAAACAGCTGTGTGAAGGGATTCCATGCAGCTGCTCAACACTCGAGTAATGACACATTTATTTCTTATATACAACAAAATGCTATGAATGCTTGCAATTAGTGTCAGGATTTTCTTTTAATAAATACAGAATAGTGAAGTTCATTTCCACAGAAACTTGATACCACACATCACAACTTTTTCAACACTTCTTGATATCATGGAATCCTTAGAGTTGGAAGGGACCTCTGAAGGCCATCTAGATAACTGTACTGAACAGATACACCACAGGTAGATCAGGTTGCCCACAGCCTTATCCAGCCTTGCCTAGGTGAGGATATGAATGGAATGAATTTGTATTACACCATTACAGATCAGAAAAGAAAGAGTGGCTCCTGAGAAAGATCATGATGCAAAAAATTCTCAAAAAGCCAAGAATTCTCAAAAAAAAAAAAAAAATCTTGTATTTTTTACACAGCAGTAGTTTAAATGGTTTCTAAAATGATGAAACATGAAAGATTTGAAATGCTCTTCAGAAATATCATTTAAAAGAAAGTAAAAAGAAAAAAGAAAAACAAAACCAAAAAGGACAATCAGCAGTTCTTTCAGATTCAACCCAATTTAAAGAGGCTGACTATCTACTCAGAAGAAGAAATAGTAAAGCCACATCACGCAACACCAAGATTTTGTGGTAAGATGATGTACATGTATACACATACTGCACTTTAAAAAAAAGTCTTTCTTTACAAATGCTGATTTGCCTATAATGTCAAACAATCATGCCCACACCTTGAAGCATTCTGCTTATCACAGCTAGCATTTATGGAGAGACAAATGTATATATTTTTTGAGTCCCATTGTCCCATTGGGAGTTCTGCTGTTCAAAAATCAGCAACACCTTAAAGAAAGAAATGCTATCAATCTCCAGCTTGCAATGAGCAATTTATATTTCCAGAGGTAGACTATCTGTGAAATCATAAACCCCAAGAGAGACCTCATGCCTGAGGAACGGCATGCCTGAAACCAACAGATTTTCCATCCACCACTACAGATCCACGTACTGACAGGAAGATCTCAAGACCCTAAGCCTGAGGCAAGCAGAGTTTATGCTGCTGCATGCAAAAGCAGTTTGTACACTGAAAGGCAACAGTTGGGAATATGACAAACTTGTTCATTTTAATCCAGAAAATAAATCTGTCATTCTTGGAAGAAAGCTAAGTTGTTTTCAGAGCTTGCTTGGTATATTTGCAGAGATATTTTGGGGGTTTTGTTTGCTTCTAATTTGATGTTCTTTTTTAGGACGTGAAAGTTTTATTTGCAAGGGGTTAATCGTGTATCTCTAGCATTTACTGAAGCAGTTATGGCCACTATCACTACATACAGATGCTTCTGTTTATTACTTATCTGGGTAGTGCAGATTAAACAAGTACACAGAGGGAAGAGCTGTTTTAGCTTTAATCCTCAGTACCCAGAAGAGTCTATGTATACTCAATTGTTCTGGGATTGAAAGAATTAGAGTTTTCACTAACTCATAAGATCAGAACTATATGACAGAGTGTACAATTGAGACAGAGCAGAGGTTGCATTCTGAGAAATTCTGCTTGGAGACTATCTATGGAAGTATCCCTTTGCAACATGCTTTGGAGCTCTTTATGAAGCCTTTGTTTTAGAGACATCAGTCTCCTGATGGATGACTAGAGCCTGGTAATACTATTTAATGAAAGTAATTTATCTGACAAGTATTCACATCTGCTTCAAATTGCTTTCAATGATCCATTATTTTGGTCAGCTCCATAAACTGAACAAATTCAGCAAATAATAAATCTATCAACACATTCTGTTCACAACTCCTGAACTCCTGCTTAGGAATAATTTTTGTAACTTGAAAAGTGGACAAAATGCAAGTATTTTGTCCCCGCCTTCAGTGTAGTAGGATGACAAAAGCAGTGATAGGCTCCTTAAGGAGACATTTGTGCTTTACAAGAATTCAGCACAGCAGAAAGTCAACTCTGATTGTACTTTAGTGCAAGACCAACTACAATTTTCTCAAGACATCCTCCGCTTCACATGAAAAGTGATTGCTTGTGAAATACAGGAAATTTCTTTGTGGTTATCTCAGCACAAGAAATGGAAACTACAGAAACTAAATTTACTATGCTTCTCAACAGTTGGCCAGTATTAGCAAATCTGTACCTACAGTTCTTCACCTTATGGATAGCTGCCTTCCTATCTTTTAGCTTCATTCTTCTGCAGGGTCAAGCTCCCAAAGCTGTACTGGCTCCAGAAGAATATCAGTGCAGCTCTGCAGCACATTTTCCATCACTTGTACTCCTTAAGAGCAACAAACCTTGCAAGGCTGTAAGCAAGCACCAGAAATACTACAGCAGAAGTGCTCTAGGTAAAATGAAGACCACAAGATAAGCTTAATGTAGAATCCACTAGACAAACACAATCTCTGCCATCACTCACACAGAGCATAAAGGAACATACGCTCTACTCAAAAATGTGTTTGTGTTGTCAAGTTATGGCATGCTTTCAACCTGGAAGTGGACTCAATTGCACGCAACAACATACAACACAATTCAGGTTGCATACAACTAGTCCTAGGGCTTTAAAGTAAAGTGAACACAGACCTTACCTCCACTGGGAGATATATAACGAATACCATTCCACAGCCTGTTGTGGTTTCGTGATTTTTTTTGTTGTCAGTATTCCACATCAGAACATCATGTGGACCAGTGGGAGTTAACGAGTTAATGTTCTAGTTCCGTTTACCGTTGTGGACTCTGCGTATCCTGATGGGAGGCGAGGGGGCGGCATCCCTGGAGGACCTGGCCGGCAGAGGCAGTGGGGAGAAGCTGCGTTGAGGACCCGGAGCGTCAGCCTCTCTCCGTCCCGCCCGGCTCGGCCGTCTCAGCTCGCCGCAGAGAGAGCACGTGCTTTCCCTCGCACTATCGTGGTTTGACTCTCATTTTTTGATACTCTTGTCTCTCTCGTTTTGTTCGACTTAGTAAATCCACTATATTACCCTCCCACCTCAGGTCGTTGCCGTTGTGTTTTCTCTTAGTTAAAACAATCGTCCAGCTCTCTGCCCTTCCCCCTCTCTCGGAGCGCACGTGGCCCGGGGCGGGCTGAGTCGCGGCAAAACCGTTCGTACCCCCTTTTTTCTTCTCTTCTTCCCGGGGCCTGTGCCCCCCCGTCACGGACTTATATCTAAGGATAACCCCGTGACACAGCCTTACCCCTGCTGCCATCATTTGTCATGGTACCAAATACAAGCAACAGGCAAGTAACAACATAGAAGTTATTTTTGTAAAAGTCATCAAATAAGACTAAACACTGACAATAGCAGCAGGTTAGCAGAGCATTTGGGCCACAATTTATAACAGAGTTCGGTCTGATGTCACAGGGAGATACTGTCAGGGTAAAGAAGAATTCAGCACACTTTTACATATACAAAACCATATATACTTAGGGAAAAAATACATACGTGTTAAATATAGAAACACAAAGTGAACTTACTGTTCTGTGTTGTTCTGCTCTTTTGCCACACCTCTGTTACAAATTAAATGTAAAGAATAACTGAAAAAACAGAGACATATTTTTCTGAGTGTTACTACTTCTATCCCTCCTCGTAACAAGTCAACAGAAACAAACTGGTGTACCACTGTATAAAGTAAAACACACTTTCCTTGTACTTTCAAGTTCAACCCTTTTTGCCTCAGGAATTCTCCTGGCTCACGGGTTTGATGTCAGCCCTTGATTGTGTTTTGATGTTTCTGCAGATCTACAATTGAGTTCAATTCTCAGCAGCCAAAACAGACATTTGTCATCCTGTATGCATCAAATTTCCCGTGGCACACTGCCCACTTAATCATGCAGGCAAGGGGAGGGTTGACAGAGCAAGAGTCTGTCTGCAAGTCACTCTGACCTAGCATGTGTGGAGTCACATGTAATTACCATTACTTATAAGGATCACTCAAGGCTTCCTGGTGTTGCTGCACACCAGTTCAACCACACCAGAGTGTCTGAGTAAATATTTGCACGCAACAAGGAGCTGTTGAGAGAATTTCATCTTCAGCCACAGCCCCCAGTGCATGAAATATTCAGCACATGAAATGTCTCCAGTGATGCACAGCGGTGGGTTTCATTCTGATTTGATTAGCAGTGATAATTCTTTCATGAGGTGTGACTGTCCTTCTAGATTAGCATCAGCCCAGATTCCATGCAGCAAGTCACGGAAAAGAGATGGCAGAAGAGCAGTCTGACATGTTACAAGGGTTACTTTGTACAGTCTCTACCTATGGCAAGATTTCATCTTCAAAAGAAAATGGTAGTGTCTAAATTTTAATTTTTAAAAAATCATCAATATGTAGAACTCTCAATTTAAATGTAAACACATATTCAAATCTCTACACTAGTGGAGAAAAGAAAAGTTTAACTCAGGGAATTTTTTAATGTGCCACAAATGAGACATTCATTTCTTTTCCTGAAAAAAGTTTGAAACATTCCACTGTCAGATGTGCTAAAATGTGCTTCTGTGTAAGGAATACTAATCATCTCCTAATGAATACCTTAGAATTTGATATTTATACTGAATTAAATTTTACTTACCTCTTCTTTATCCCTGAGTACATATCGTCATTGCAAGCAATTGGGAATTTTCAATAGCAATTAAGTGAATTTGATAATGTCCTTGTAATACCAACTATTTAGACTTTTCCACTGTGGTAAATTCCCATATTACTTCTTTACTGTAGCAGTGAAGTTCTGAACATAAATCTAATGGAAGCAAACTTTTTTTTTTTTTTTTCAGGAAATAGAAATTTATTGGACAGAATGAATTGTATGGAACAGACAAAAAAAAAAAAAAAAGAAAAAAAAAAAAAGAAAAAAAAGACTAGTGTTCCTGAAAGATATTTTAGTTTGCCAGCCTGATCACTTACCTTTACAAATGTTGGCCTAGATGCACTTCTGACTTAGACAAATTGACATGGAAAGATTTGAAACTGTAGCAGCGTTTTGTCTTAATGCAAAAACTGAAAAACTCACCTATTTAAAAAGTATTGATCTCCCAGGCTGATGTATTTATTAGCGTTGGAAGAGGACATAGAGATATAGTACCACACAGAACATTGCATACTACCAAACTCAGAGGAACTGTTTTTATTTATACAACCCACAATACAAGAAATTCAATTTTCAATCTAGTGGTTTCTCCTAGATTCTTTTAGTTGTCTCCATCTTCCATCAGTGCTTCAATTTCACACCCCAACTTGTCACCCAAGTAGTTTCTCCCTAGAAGAGTAAGCGGTGAAGCAGTGGACCCCCCTCATGCCACTAAGTGACCCTTCTTTAGACTGCATTGCACCCCTTAGACATGTTCTCAGTTTTATCTGCAGTATCCACTTAAACTGGGGTAGCTAGGATAACAGGGTGCTGGAGGCTACACTAGGGAAATATATCCCATCTCTTCAGTACTCAATGCATAAATTTATTTTCCAAATTAGACCAGCAAAAGCAACATGGAAAATAGAACTCCGCATGGAAAATGGAATGACAAAGGTTTCAGACTGGGAGATCAATAAGGCAGACATCAGGCACTATGTCTATAAGCGCTTTAAAACAATATTATTATCCCAAATATTTGTTGCTACTTAGTAAACTTTAAGATGCAGTATTTCTTTTACTTCCCTGACTTCCAATATTACAGGTTATACTGTTTCAAATATATCTAACTAAACTACAGTGCATGTTCACATTTGATGTATTGTGATAAGCTTAAGCATATGGATTACAGAAAGATTAGACCTAACAAATCAGTAAGTTAATTCTAGCATTTTTTTCCTTTTACATGTGTGTGGGTACAAATGAACTTTAATGGCATCAAAAGCCACGGGAGATAAAAGAGTGTTTTCTGGAAAGAAATATTCAAGCGCTGAAGTACTACTACTACTACTACTACTACTACTACTACTACTACTACTAATAACAACAACAACATAAAGTGCTACCATTGGGAAAGATGAATGCTGTCCTGATTTTGAAAGAGTTCTTTTGTTCTGTTTTCTTCATTCTTTTGTTTTTATCAAGTCAAAAATCCAAACCAAATAAAACAATCAAATAAACAGGTACACTGAACACTTCCCTTGTTCCTGAAGTATAACACATTCATCTCAGTCATAAAATGTTCTTGAATTTAAAAAAAAAAAAAAAAAGTAAACAAAATAATGTGAAACCAGTTTTGGATGCACTTCCTGTGCTTCAAGCAGAGTCAGCTATTTCACACGAGTTCTGGCTCTGAGAGGCATGATCTTTTGATTTCAGGTGAGGGGAAAGTTCTCCTGTCTTTTCCAGGAGGCCAGCTGGTGAGGGCCTACCAATAAAGACGCGGGCTGACTCTCTCCTCCAAATTTATTTTTGGTTCATTTGATTTATTATTCTTAATTATTCTGTATTATCTCACCTTCCTTCTAATAAATTCATTTCTCCTGTCTCAATTGTGTTTTTTTCCTCTTCCTTCCCTCCCTTCTCACCAGTGGAGGGAGAGGTGTTGAGTGGTTAACTCTTCAACCTGCAGCATAATCCCTTCACTTCTTTATGAGATTTCAAATATAAATATTTTTAAATGAATTTTTATATATTATGTTGATGTCTTATTTTAAAAAAATGGGATGTTGTTACTATTTTTTTATTTAGTTTTAAAAATAATATGAAATATTTTAAATTTTGGAAATAGTATAACTAGATCTAAAATACAATCAAATAAACAAGTTTCCTCTGCCATATACCCTCTGACAAACTCAATAATCCGACACCTTGTAGGTGATTCTGCAAGTACTCTATTAAAACAAAGTTTTGTTTTGTTTTGTTTTGTTTTCCATAGCCTTCTTGCAATTACACTGTGTAGTCACTCTAGTAACAAGCAATGGAATTCATTCTCAGTCAGGAATATTACTCTGCAGATGATGCACACAAAAAATGGCCCCAAGCAAAAACTGCAGGTAATGCAATAAAGCAATAATTAGAAGTAAGAAATGAAAAATACATGACCATGACCTCCAAAAGATTCCCAAAGATTCTTTCTGTGCATTGTCCAAATTATATCTCAAGTACAAATTATATATGTATATATATATATACATTTTTGCTAGTCCAATTTATATCGAATACAAATTGTGTATGTGTACATATATATGTGTGTGTATATATATATGTACATACATTTTTTATTTATATTTTTTCTAACTAGGCCTTGAAACTAAATTAAGTCTGAAAAAGTGCATGGGAACTTCTCAAAATGATAAGTGTGCACTGAACAACTGGGCATAATGGTAGGCAGACTGTTTCAGCTACTTAATCTGGCCTGTAAGGCCTTGAGACTTAGCTAAGTATCCTGAATTCATTTATTAAATATGCAGGTTTTTTACAGTGGAGGTGCACCACAATTATTCTTTTAAATGCTGAAACACCTGGAAATTCTTTCAAATTCACTCAATTTCAATCAAGACTTAAAAAAAAAAAAAAAAAAAAAAAAAAAAGACAACAACAAAAACCTAGGAAATGTGAAAGATAAGAACTTGAGCAGAAATGCCTCCAAGTGGGCTGAATGACAAAAAAAAGCAGAGGGACAAAGCAAAAATAATAATAATAATCAAACCAACTGTACTACTACAATAAAACAGGAACTTTTGTATTGGGTGAGCCTAATTTCTAGATGTTTCTAATCTTTAATGTCAATAGAGGCCTTGTGAGTGCTAATATGATTTCATTTCATTTTTATATTGGGTCTTCACTTTGCAAATGAAAAGCATGTGGATTTAAACTTCAGCAATAGTAAACACTGAAAACATAGCTAATTCTTGGAACCAACAGAACACAAAAATGTTGATGTTCACATGACACCAGACACCGCAGAGTGAGCCTATTCCTCCAGTAATTTACCTCAACTTTAACCTTATTCGTATTCAAGACCATTATAGTACAGTGGAGAAAAACAGTACTGTAGAAACATAAGAGGAAGGAGAGATAAAAGGAAAGCAGGGAGGAAGAAAAGTGTAACATCTTAATTGAACTGAGATAGGGAATGGTGATATAGCCTGCAGCTATGGGAAAACATTTCCAGTGATCTAATTCGCATGACGAGTAGGGATGGAGACTCCCCAGTACATGTCATTTCTTAGAAGTGGCTGAAGAACTGGTTCAGAGGCATGCAAAATAAACCATCTGTTGCATGCTTGTTAAATTTGAATGAATAATTTGTCAGGAATAATATGTTTGACAAACTTAGCCTCTCTCTTTTCATCATGTTCATAGAATACTCTGAGTGAAATTGCATTATTTAAACATACCCAAATCTCTTTTCAGCTTTTTCTGATGTAGAGCTCAGCAGCAAATAATTCAGACATTTGCTGAGCTGTGTTAAAATAAAGATAATGCAGTGTTTTTTTGTTTCTTAACTGTATGAACAAACACAACCTACTTCTTAGAACACACATTCACAGGTATTTAAAAATTCATTTCCATGGGTAACAGGCTTTGTTGCATACAAATATATATCCAGTGAGAAGAAAAATAAAGGATGTGATAAATGAGAGAAGGGATGCCTTGCACATCAGTAATTTACCTAAGCAAAAGTTTACTACAGAAACTTAATAACACCAAAACCAACATACATTATCATATTCTGGAGGTAGAGTTTTCCAGTAAATTCTTATTTTCTGAATGTTCAAAAAAGCCATAAATTAATAAAAAATTTAAGCAAGCAAATTTAAATATTTGAGTAAGCAGTTCAGATTGCTTACATTTACAGCTAATTATTGTTTTTTTTTTTTTTTTTTTTTTTTTTTAATAGTAGTCCAGATCCCACTAGGATTCCTGGAATTACGTTTTCAATTGTGTTATCTTTTTTGCTATAATACTTAGTCATTTATATCTACCCCTCCCTCACCCAATCCCTTCCCCCTCAAATAAATACATAAATAAATAAATAAAACCATTCACTGTTCTGAGGATCTGTTTCTTGTGTAGTACCACAATCACTGAGAGCATGCAATTATTGAAATGAAGATGTTGGCAGCCTTCCAGATGCCAGTAAGCATACAGTGGGTATTACTCACAAGTTTCTTGTGTGCTATTCTGGGCTGTAATCTATGAGTTCTAAAAACAGTGAGCTCCCAGCAGTGCTTGTTCCCTCCTTTTGATGCCAGATTCTTTTGTAAAACACTGTCATCTTAGATTAGCAAGAACATTATTTATTTCCTAATTCCCTGATGGTGTTTTTTTTCTATTCTCTAACATGTATCTTTGACATGGCTTTCCTACCATAAGAGCCTTGAGAATGGAATATGCACAAAACAAGTAACGAGAGTCCCTGCCACCCTGAGTTTATATGATTGGAAAAAAAGGCCTAAAAGCCCATTCATTGGCTTGATCTGTCTGTAATGTGACAGGCTTTTTAAATCAAATCTGAACCGTTCTAGAATTTCAGAAAACATTCTAGGCATTAGCAAGGACTCTGATCACTTCTGATGATAATTCAATTTTAGAGATCAGTTTTGCAATCTCCCAGCCAAGAACAGTAAGGTAGAGTACAGAGGATTTTTTTTTCTGAGAAACTGCTAGATTTGCCAGCCAAAAAGGAAATCAGTCAGAGAAATGAAATGGCAAAAACATTCTGGTTTTATTTTTCATGCATCTGTTTACAGAAAGAAAGATCAATTCAGTTCCAGAACACTTGAAGAATACTAGGTCACTCCTAGCAAAAGTGCTTCTACTCCTTTGAAGCCTCTCTTAAGTATGGGTGTTGCAAATGAACGTCTGGTCACCTACACCCATATGAACTTCTAGAGTCCATTTCTTACTGGAAGCTTCTGACACAATAGCTGGAATTATAGTAGCTGGTCTCCAGTGAGCAAAAAATTGTTTCAGAAAATGACACATATCTAAGTAATGGCTAAATGCATACAGGCCTTATTACTACCACTGTCAGTCACATTTCTCTTTCTCACTCTATCATTGATAATATGACAGAGCTACATAACCAAATGCAGGATCTACCCACTTAGTGTGTGATCTCAGAAAAAGCTATTACGGTAGAAGTGAGCAACTTTTAAAGTATTGAGTATTCTCTTTCCCAGGCACTGTAACTCGCTATTATTTGAAATGGTAAATCCAGAAAAGGAGGGTTGTATGAGGACCAGCTCTTTCTGCATGTATAGTTTCACCTCCTAGGTCTCTGCTAAATCACACTCTTCTTAATTAATTACTGAGTCCGAAAAGCTGGCAATACTACTTTATGTAAAAATATTTTTCCATTCGTCTGTATAAGGTAAATGTACATCCAGAAGCTGACTGTTTTAAACTGTATTTTGCTTTAGATATAAGTAGATAGTTGCAAAAGTAATGCCTCCTATTTATTTCTATGAAACTACAACAGATACAAAGAGCAAAATAACAGAAATTGATAGAGAAAATTCTCAGCTATGCAACACTATTTTTCAACATACACCCCACCACTAGCTATGCATTTTCACGCATAATGAACAAAAGCCTGTATACCATGCTCATAAAAATCTGCATGGCCATCTGGAAAGTGGCTTGTCTTTAACATCGCTGTCACCACTGCTGAAATACACCACCCACTGCATCACTGTGCTTACATCCACTCTTTGGTACCAATAAACATTCAAGCATCAGTGAATGTCAGTTTTTTCTGCATGGAAGAATTCAGTGACACACCTTTGCTTCATGCACACTTCCTTATCCCTCACCATTGTGTCAATGTGTCCCTCTACTGCTATCTGTCACACAGCAACTTCAAAATCCATTGGAAGAATCATCAAGCCTGCTTTCTACCTTTTTATATATAAAAATAAAACAGAAGTAATCTATGTAATAAGAACTGTTAAACCATTTTTTTTTTGTGACAAAATTTCAAGAAAACAGTGTACTTTTCCATCATCCACAGTGGAAAGCATAAACCCGTAGACTCTGTTGCAGTGAGAAATCAGAAATGGCCATGTTTTGGTTCAGAAATGCAGCTGCAGTGTTTATTGGGAGCAGAGCTTCAAATGACACGATTCCCCATCCACATACCAGACACCTCCCCAGTGACAGGAAGCAGAAGTAAATAGAAGGAAGATGTTGCTACCGGAGAGCTTAGATGGCAGGAGAACAGAAGTGTCCACAATATAATTCTGCAGTTTTTCTTAATGTCTTGTGTCAACTGAACTTTCTGGGCTTTCAATTTTTCAGAGCAGAATAAGGAAATAAAAGATAAATTAGCAGTTCTATAGGATATTCAGCCTCAGGATCTCCCACTGTTTTGCAAACTTTAATTAATTTTTGCATTACTTTTGCAGGATAGAAAATAAAATATTATCTCCAGATTGCCTCTTCCCCTGAAATTATAATAAGTCCTTCAAAGCTGCATTCTAAAACTGTTCCAGATCCAGGAGCTGAACCTGGACTTTCTGCCTGACAGTTCCTACTCTAACAGCTAGCTGTACTGCCACAGCAGCAGAGAAATGAAGCTAAAAGTAGGTGTCTACTTGCATTTTACTGAAAAAGAGCACAGAACTGACTCATGTGGGACATGAATAAACTGCTGTCAGCACCACTCACTTCTGTATTTGTAAATTCTGTCCCTGATTCCCTTTATCTAACATTTTAAAGTGAAATAAAGCCATGAACATCAGTTTTGAATTCCTCTGTATAATACATAAATATATCTATTCCCTGAGATGGTGGTAAAGAAGATTGCATTGTTTTCACTGTCAGCTACTAAGAACTTCCTGATCTGCAAGATTAAGCTATAATGCTGTAGTTGCTATTTTTCTAAAGGCTTTTAGAGAAAATAGGGAAAAAAAAAAAAGAAGAAGGAAAAGGAAAACTTTATTAATGCAACATTTTTTTCAAACATTACTCCCATTCTAATAATCATAGACTCCGATCTGTGATTATACATGTTTTAAATGTATTGTGTTTGTTAGAATTTGAATATGATGCTCATTATATTTTGATGCTACATTCTGGAAGTAGACACACTTGCTAAAATTATGGTCTTTCTCCTAATGAAGAATTTACTCCAGCTGCGATGTATACAAAATACTCTCAATTCCTTACCCAACTAATCATAAGATGTTTTGACAGAGATGTGTTTCATGAGACTGAGATATAGCCTTAGTACAGACTGAGATATAGCCTTAGTACACCATAACTTATAAAGCAGTCTCACTCAGGACATACATATTTCAGATAAAGGTAGCAAAATTCCTTTCTTTTCATTTTTCATAGATATTCCTGTGCTAATGTCAACTAACATATGAAAAAAAAATGAAACTGGAAATTTGACATTTTTAGTGAGTTGTGTGTTCTCAGAACATTTTTCTTGCCGTTATTTCCACTATTAAAAAAATTAGTAATCTCATTTTACACATCCGATTTCTCTTAACTGCTTATCCACACAGCAGTTGTGGCTGATAAAATCTGCTATAAATACTTCTGAATTTGATCTAGACCTGATGTCACCTGGCAAACAGCCTCAGAGAGCAGCAGTTTTCTGGTTAAGAAGTAACAAAATTTTCTCACATAAATCTCAGTTAAATTCTGGCCCGTGGCATAACAGAAGCCTGCATCATTTCTTATGATCTCACTTTGTAAATGTTTGTGTGGACTACAGATGGAAGAAAAGTCTCAATATGAATGCATATTGGACCATGATGTACTAATGTTCTCACCAGAAATTATGAGGTTTTTCTACTTTGTGGGATAGTCACCTCTCCTCCTTTGCATTTTCAACTGAATCAACTGCCAAGGTCTTTTCCATGACTCAGTATTCATGTTGGTGCTGAGCAACATTATAAACATTCCAAAATGAATACTTCAGACTGCTATATTCACAGCTGTGTACAGACGGCATAAACTTGTATGGAACCATACTGTCCCTCCCCATTCCATTCCCTGGAAGTTCCTTTCTTAGAAGAATAGCTATAAAACATAATCAATTAATAATTTCAACATTCAATTTCTTAGCTCTTGTTTCTCTTTCATCTTACAGATGACACCAGAATGAAGAGAATGCATCTAGTAGAATAGGAAAAGGCTACATAGCCAACCTGAATAGGCTACAAATGTCTTCCTTATGAGTTTGAATCTTTTGCATGATCTAAAAAAGTGTGGAAAAGTGTTTAGCTTTCATTTCTATCATTCTCTGCTACTGTACCATAGAGAACTTTTACATCTTTTCACAGAACTCATAGTCTTCATCAAGAATATCACTTTGTAATTTGATAAAATTTATACAGTCACTCCTCTGTCACCTGTGTAAAAGAAAACTTTTTAAGAGAAGCCACCACAGTGTAGGTGCAAAAAATTTAATTTCTCTACTTTTTCTGAGGAAATGAGGATATTCAGTACCTGTAGTCTTTCATCCCAGTAGCTGCTCCTGCTTTGCAGTTTCAGTAGCTGGTGGGAGCCTAGCTAGTGACCAAACAGGGCCCTTTCCTAGGAAGGAGTAATAGTACAGATGCTGTTAGCCTTCAGTTAAAATCATATGATTCAGCAAAAGTAAGCAAAAAAAGTCACTAGAATTCTGATCTCTGTAAATGCCCAGGTAACAGGATCTGGCAATACTGCTTATTTTTTGTATGCTTCACAGCTATTTTCTCTTCAGAGTGACACTGTTGGCAGAGGTTTTGGAAAGTGGAACATTAGTACCACGTGCAGGCAGTTGATATTTATAACTTATACAAAATACATTTAGCAGAGTTGTTCAGTTTTAAATATGTTGCATGATTGTTGCTTAATCCTCTACCTTAAAGTGTGTATTCAAACAAGAAAGCTATTGTATTTTCCCGATCCAGCAGAGATTATGATGTACTTCAGACACTGCTTCCCTCTGAAAGGGCAACTCGAACAGCACTTAATCATTTTTTGGTTATTAATTTTTAAATAACATTCTTTGTGGGAGGTTCCCTGCAGTGTCAGAGAGGCTTCCTCATCTTAGCAACATCTGCTGTTTCTACTACTTGTATAATCTATACTGTATTTTTACCTGTTTCCTCCCATTAACGTTGTCTTTCATTACACTACTTGAGGCAGAAAACATGAATGTGGAAGATATGCCAGCGGGCTGGCAGAATCAAATTTTTACACTTTTTCATGATAATCTGAAATTTGATAAACATTCTGTATCTCATTTATGTAATAAAATGTGTTTATACATCTGTAAAATGTAAAATTGCAAATTTTTAGCTAAATTAACAAAATAAAGGAATCATTTCTAAATGGTACAGCAATTTTGTAATGTAATCTGCAATATTCCATAGCTAATAAACACAAACAGTTCAATTGTAATGCATTAACCATTGAATAATCCAACAGGGATATGAGATGGGGATGGGTGGATGACTGTATGTGCATTACATGACATGTAAGTCCCCTTGTCTCTTCTATTTCAAGCTCAAAGTAAAAATCAATCCCCAAATTGCCAACTAGCATGCACATAGCAATTGCTGTACCAAGTCATAGCAGTCAAATGACATATTCAGTGTTACAGGTTCAGATCCTGGAAAGGCAGGTATTAATTTTTCATAAAGGACAAACTGCCCACTGACATAACCTTGAGGATTGGGGAAGAGAAGACTTTAATTATTTTGTAGTCTGAAATAACTTGCCTGTACACTAAATGGCCAAAGTCTGTCTATACCTGAGATAACTTTCATTGTTCATCCTACTGAATTCTCTCCTCAGCTGTTATCATATAAAAATAACTTGGGATGTTGTTTTCAAACAGTTCCTTTTAGAGTGCATTAGCTGTGCCTGATGTTTAATAAGCTACTACCACAATCTGTTTTCTTGAAGACAAGCCTGTAAAATTCTTCATCTTTTCTTTATTCCTGTTCTCTGTGCTTTTTTGTGTCATTGAACTTCTCTGTAATGTTGGAACTTTTCATTGATTCATGCTGCAAGTTGGACCCCAGGAAAAATCCAGATGTCAAAGAAAAAATTTAAAATGTTATTCATCTTCTTTTTGCTCATTTTCAATGACAGTCATTTATGCAGTCTAGCTCAGCTTGCAGTCCCACAGACTCTAGGAGTTGATACAGGAATGTCAGGAAGCTGAAGGAGGGGAAAAAATACATGGAAGGAGTGCATAGGGAATGTAATTCTTAAGCTGAAGAAAAGGTATATCATGGCAATAGGCCCTAAAACATCCTGCAAACAAGCTTTATTTCTGATTAACGTTTTAATTAAACTAAATTATTGATATGCCTAATCATGCTGTTCTGATGATGTCAGAATATTTCCTGATTTTGTAATTAACATTCATTAGAGAAGGAGATACATGACTGTGGGTGAGGTGAAGGAAAGAAAGTGGAAATGTCCTGGAGGAGACAGGTGTGTTCTGAATTTCTGCTCTCTGAGAATTCTCATTTTTCTAAGACTCCTATGGACAAAGCAAGCAGCCATAGGAAATTATGCAGCCTGGTGCACTATCAATTATTTGATGAATTCTGATAGCTTCTGTTTGTTATTCAAGGCAATATCATTGTAATGACAATTGTTACTCAGTGTTTTTTCCCCTTCATATTCACCTTGAGTAAGGCAACTCCCACTTTAGCATTACTTATTACACATTAATAAGTGCAATGAAATGTTTTACTATAAATGTTTGTGAATAATGGGCAAGAAGGAATAATGGCTTGAATGTCACTGGGCATCCATACCTAGGCCTTAACTCCATTAGGTTAACATGACATCTTATTGCTGGGCGTTCTGGGTAGTGAAAAAGAATGAGTTTAGTTTCAAGTGATTCCTGCATTAAAAGTGTGAAAAAATTAAGTAATCCTGACTGAAGCACCTAACAAGAAATCTGAGGAACTAAATTATACTACAAAGTGTTCAGTGAATTATACTTTCCTACTCATTGGCAGTGATTTTAAACAAATAGAAATCTGCAGGACAAGAAAGTGGAAAAGCAGTGGAGAAGGTAGAAAAAAAAGGAGTAAAATACTGATTTGTAAAATCTAGGTAGTTAGACTGTGGGGACTAATTTTCCCTGGGCTTCATTACATTGACTATAATTCCAAATCAGTCTTACCCCACTTGAGAGAAGCTCAAGAGTCACTTAGCTGTCACCTTCTCCCAGCAGTTGTCATCTAATCACAATATGCAGTCCATACCCAGGAACCCCCGATTTTAAGCACGCCAGTTTACCATTTTTAAGGCACATGGAGTTTATTCTCCCTGCTGTACCTGGACCATGGTTCAAATTCTTCCTCAAGTTTCATGCAACTAGTGTCCTTGGTCTGAAGATCTTTACCCGAGTGATTTGTCAAACGCTGTCAGTATTACCATTTTTCATTGGACTTTCAACTACTCCAGCAGAATTTTGGATCTGTTGAACAAAGTCAATGCATTACAGATTTTCTTCACTGAGAACTTTCACTTTACCCACAGAATACAGGATTTTTTCCCCTCCCTGTTCTCATGAAACTCTCTCACAGGACTTTAAAAATGCAATTTTTTTCAGTCTTTTTTTTAGCTTTCTTTAACAGAACTCCTCAATTTTTGCATAACATGTAGGCAAAGGAGTCCAGACCTTTCTGATCATATCCTCTGGATATTCAAACAGATAATTAGGAGAGGAAAGGAAAAAAAACATAAAAAGAGGAATGAATGTGCAGTGAGAGGAAAGTTTAGTAACTAAAGTACAGTTATGAGTAGGGTTGTAGCAAACAGACAGGGGAGCAAAGTACTAGTCTAAAAAGCCCAAAGCTCCTCTCTGCAGTAGGGGATGTCTTTAAAAATGAATGATGCTGTCCAGCTTCAGTTCCCAGCTGATTATTTTCTATGCTCTTTGGAGAAGGGTAGCACTTTGCTCACAGTATCCCAAACTGGAATCTTGGTTTTGTACAGATCTGCCCCTGATCCTGGTATTGCTCTTGTACCTCATAAATTGGCAGTCAGGCATTTGGTTCCTTCCAGTTCTGATCCAGAGACAGCAAACTCCTTAAATTAGGCTTTCATTTATCTTAGTTATCTTGATTTATGAAGCATTCTCTGGAACATTCATCATACAGCTAATCTTGACTAACCTTGAGTAATATTTGAATCTTGCTGCCCCTAATTTTACTCTCTTTTTGAAGCCTGAGTTTTAAAGTATTCTCCTTCTGCCCTTGAAAATACTCATAAAAGCTTAAGATACATCTTGCTTTCTTCAAAAACTTTTCCTCCAGATTCCATCTCCTCAGCAGGTCTATTTTCCCACCACATTTAAAACTGATGGAAGGTTTGAAGTGTCTAAAGTGGCACCTTGCTGGTATGATATTAGCTGTCTACAAATTCTGTTTGTTAATCTCACAGTACAAAGTGATAAGGTATTGCCAGTTTTCAATATATACTTTATTGAATTTGAAATTACAGTTATTTTATTATAGCTTTTATTTTGCTTTTCTAAAAACTTCAAAATATTTAAAACTTTGTTAAATTGTTCGACAAATTCTCCCATACCTCCCACCCATTCTACTTTTGATTCTTTTCTTCAAGGAAGAAGAAGGTCTAGGTCTCGTTTATTTAAAATGTTTAACACATTTCATAGTCATGTTCCCTCTTATCATTCTCCCACACTCCCATGATCTGTGAGTTTCTGGAGGGCACATCTTCAGGCAGTCATCTTCCTAGTCACATCCTTTCTAGGATATGTTCTGCAGATTGTCCTTCCTTTCAGAGCCAAATGTGATAAGTTTGGACTTATTCTTATCCAGGCTTTCTCCTATGGCTCTGCAATAATCCTTGGCAGCAAAAGTTTTAGCTACTACTCATGGTGATAATCTCAAAGTTCTCTTCTGATCTGGGGACAAATAAGCCTGAAATCAAGACTACCTCACTTAGATATGGGCCACTCCATTCAATCACACCAATTTAGAGCAATTGACTAGAAGAGCACTCTAAAATCTATCAATAATTTTGCACATCTTCCCATTTTTGCTCTCCCCTCTCTATGCACATATATTTTTATTTAGAAACACTGGAACAATAAAAGTAATCACTCTGCATTTTCTTTATACAAACTATACAAACTAGGGCTTGAAAAATTCAGAGGTCATGTTAAAAATTTATTTTGTAGCTTAACATAACAAGTGAGGATCCAGAAGTCTCCAAACAGCAAGTGATTTCACATACCATACTCTGCACAAAAGACAAAAGTGGACAAAAGACATAATTACAGCCTTATCTCTGAGTTTTGTGTCTTGATTTCTGCATAGTTTAGTACTTTAAACTGGCAATAGATAAACAAATTCTTCTCTTACCATCACCGTGAAGCCATTTGAAAAAGTTTAGAAAGGGATACATTCCCTTTGGTTTCTTTCTATCTCACTTCTGAGCATTTATTTAATCTGCCTCAAAGAATCCAACTCCAAAGGTACTGCTCTCTTGCCTCCACTTTTATGAGTACTGTCTCTGTATTCCTGTTGAAACAAAAGAGGTAGGAATATTTTTATTGCAAAATTTTCCAAAGAAATATTTTATGTAGGCTGAGATGTTTGCCAGCAGTACATTGTACAAAACAAACAACACTCCTTGGTTAAAGATCTGAATATATTACTGGCATCAGATTGTTGCTGACATATAATGCATGCTTAAGGATGCATATGAAGCAAAATAAACACTCTTGTTACAGTCATCCAGGAACTTTATAAATATATATATATATTTGGGTGTCTTCCCAAGTCAATATGACTGCAGCTGGTACATTCATAGGTAACTCCAACAAATAAGAGACATTTCAGTGATTAACTGACTTGCTACCAAGGCTCATTTCTTCCTGATCATGAACAAACTACGTCAGTGGAGTTGTACAGAGAAAATTTTCTGGGCAGTACTCTTCCAGGCTACCAGAGCTACAGAGCTAGTGTGTAGAGCTCAAAATCTAATAGGCACTGAATTTACACAAATGTCTATGCAATATTTCTAAATGTTTCAGAAGGTATCCTGGTGGAATGCAGGAAGAAAAGTTCCTGGTAATCACGGAAAACATCACTTCCCCAAAGTCTTCTTGTTCTATTAGTAAGCAACTGCACTAGCTTGCCTTCCACCTAACAGCTTAGTAAGTAACTGCCCCTGGCCCTGAAATATATTACGCAAGCCCAGGTGTTCGTTTTAACTGTTAAATGTAAGGAAAATGCAAACAAAATCATGGAACAGAAGTTATAAGAATTTTCAAGGGCTTGATACACAACATTTCAGTTTGTTCATTTTAAAAAAGATTATATATATAAATATATAAATATATATATTATATTATATGTATATATATTTTGTTGTTGTTGTTGTTGTTTTTGTTTAAAGGAAAAAAGGAATAGAGATCCCCGATTTCTGGATTTTGTTGTTTTCTAAGAAAATTTCTGTTTGGGAAGAGCTATTTTGTAACATATAAGAATGTTGACACAGTACTTTGACAAACATTGTTGTACCATCTTTTTGTAAAACTTTTTTTTTATTCTGAGTAACTCAGAAAGAGAATTAAACATTAAGAGATCTTAAAAGTGTGTTTAACAAACACAAACCTTGAGTAGAAAACATTATCAACATTTTAAATTGGATTAGTTTAATTTTAGAATGCAGTTTTATCTTGTTTTCAGGAGAGATGAAAGACATTTAAATTGCTCATCAATAATTAACGTCATATACATAAATATGTTATATGTATATGGCAGTATTTTCCCCATCTCACTGTTTGGTAGATAATTGAACAAATCTACCCTTACTTTAATTGTCTTTTTCTCCATCAAGGTTCTACTCCTTGTGTCCAATAATCAATAGACTGAGTAGAAGGCAAAGCTATGCTGCAGTCACAAACCTACTATGAATAGTTTTATAACTTTCTGATCTCCTAGATGTCCCAGAGGGTTCTTGCCTTTCTTACTGATTGGAATAGCAGCTACATTAATAAAGTAGCCAAAATAAAAATTTGCTATACAGCTAAGCAAGGAAGTTTTGCCACTTTCAATGATTTCTGAATTCTGGGTGAATTATTTAGTTCATTTCACAACAGCTATAGAGAAGTGTATTGTTAAAAGATACTGAAGCCAAATAAATATATCTGTTTATGTACAGCCTAAATAAATTTTTCATAAAAGTGAAATCACGTGAGTAAAAATACTGAAGTATAATATGAAACAAAAAAACATTGTAACTTCTATAGTGTGATGTAGTGTGATGTGAGACTTTTTTATAGAGATACAGAGGAGTGCTCATATACAAGGACTGGGGGAAATTGAGATTCTCTAATAACAGTTCGTGTCAGCTGTTCACAGAGTGATGAAAAGGTGTGTTGTATGGGTGTCATGCTGGAAACTGCAGAGCTGAAAATTCTGCTAAGTCAACTCAATTGACTTTGGCAGGAATTGTCCTGACAGAAGGACAGCGTGAAGGACGCTGTACAACTGTCTTCTTAATCCAAGGAATGGAGCCCCAAGTGCTCCGTGGGAGAATTTCTTATTGATTTTAAATCTGCTTGTTATAACACTCATCACAGTAATCTAGTGGAATAAAGCCAGAAGAGCATCACTGTGGCAGATACAATGATCACACAAAGATTTGAGGTTGGCTGCATTTCCAGCATAATCCAGTTGCAGCAGTTGTGTGCAGTCTGGTCTCCCATGTTCACGGCTTGGCTGAACACAAGAACAGTGTCAGAGTCCATGTCTCTTCCTAAGGTCCCTTTGCACAAGGACCAGAGAATGAGAGAAGCCAGATGCACAGCACACACTGCCATGTGCCGAACACTGAATAGTCCAGAAAGTAATTGGGCGTGAAAAGGAGTGAAAATTTCTAACTCCATTTAAACAGACAACTGCTCTTCTGTGAAGAAACAGAAAGGAAAGCGTCTGTACAATTCCATCATGTTTCTGTGGGGGATGATGTTTTATATCTTTATATCACATTTTATATCTTATAGTAGCATTTTTAAGGTATTAAAAGCCAAAAATTTACCACATAGTTAATTATTAAAATAACAACTAGGAAGTGTTTATGGTATGGAAAAAAACATAAAAACATGAATAGACTTAATATTATATGTATGTACACATATCTATACATACATCATATCCATCACATTCATTCCATTTATTTAGCACATGCAGGTATGTTTATTTGTGGATAATTCAAATAGAACACAAGTATTTTCTAAATAGTCTTACTCTATGCAGCTAAACTTTAGTTTCTCTCATTTTTAGCCTGTATTTATTTAGCTATCTAGAGATTTCTTTTTAAAATCAGAGTTCTAAGTTCCTGAGCACTACTGCAGGTTAGCTGCCAGACTTACAATGGATCATATCTGTCTTTGTGGTCATGTATCAATGCTATCTTAACTATTTATATTAAAATTGCTTTAGATCTCCAGATGGTTTTTTAATGTTCCATCACTTTGGGATTCTAATGTACTTTCCTGTAAGGCAAAAAGGAACAGGGAACAGGAAAAATACGCTAGCTGAAAAATTAGTACCCTTTCAGGCTCCTTTGTTACTGTAATTTTTGCATGCAGTAAAAAGTTTGGAAAGCAACCCAGAAAGACAGTGGCATTCTGGCACTGCCCAAGCAGGGGAGAGGTTTGGGTTGAGGGTATGCCACAAGGCCTGGTACTCCAGAGACACCACATTGACCCAAAGAGCAGCATCTTGCTTACCTTCACCCTGTCAGATGCCCTCAAATAAAATACAGAATGCAACCTCATCTGCATCAGCTACATACTGTGGACACAGCTGGGTTAACTGCCATCATCAAAAGGAAAAAATACAGGTAATGGTAAAAAAAAAAAAAAAAAAAAAAAAAAAAAACCCACACTTTCCAAACTTAAAAAATAGTAACCTCAACATCCTGGGACCTGAGAGATCCTTCTCAGAACAATAGAACAATCTCTTTCTGGAAGTATTTTATAGGACAGAGGAGATACAGATCTGAAGACCCTCAGAGGTTGAAAGAGGGAAGTGAGGAGACGCTGCACCATAGGAAATGTTTCAATTCCTTTGTTACTGAACAAAAACTGAGATCAATGACACAGTCTTCTTACTTTCGTACTTACTCAATTGTGACATCCCAAATACTGGCTAAATCTGAGGTATATTTCTGATATGCTGAGGGACAACTCAATACACTTCGATGGGCTACCTATCATAGGCCTAAACATAAAATTTCACAGATCTAATTGACAGAAATTATGTTTACTAGGTGTGAGTTTGGAAGTGTGTCAAATTTGTTTTGATGGTTGTTTTCTGATTTGATATGTTTCAACCTTTTATAAAATCAATTACTTATGCAATCAGCTGGAGTAAAAAAAAATAATTGTAAGTAAATGCTTATCAGCAGTTGAGACAGTTAAAAAAAAAATCAACAAACAAAACCAGATTGTTTTTTCAAATTCGTCTACAGGCTTGTTAATAAAATGGTTTTGTACAAACTGCTGTTGCATCTCTTTAATTTGATAAAAATGAATTCACTATGAACTTGTACACTCCCAAATCCTTAATTCCTTTAATAGAAAATGAAATCAACAACAAACCTATCTGCAGACTTTTCTCATCACTAATAGTAAAGGTGAAGTTTGTTAGGTAGCCAAAATGAGGAAATAAAAGGCAGACCTGCCATACAAACATAGCCAGTGTATATTTCTGGCTGTAGGCAATAAACCCATGAGAATGTACCCAGACAAAAAGAAAACAAACACCTGTGTTATGCTGATTTGTTGCTGATGAGTGAAAAGTAAAGGAAAAAAAAAATTCACAGTAACTGTCAAATAAATCATATTGTGGTGTTCTTCTATGATTTGAGTTATTGACCAAGAACAGAATTCTCAAACTTACTGATCAATTTTGAGGAGTCATTGCAAGTTTCTCATTCCCATCCAATTATTTTTGTGGCTTTCCTCGTTTCTGAAAAGAAAGATGCATTTGTCTGAGATGCCTAAAGTCAAACTTAAATACCTAGATTTAAAAATGCACGTCAAAAGAGCACATTTCTTCTATATTCTGACATACAAAATATACTGTTCCAAACAAAAAAATGACTAAATAATAGAAGCAACTCTTTGGTAAAACATTGAAAAAGTGAGAAGAAAACTTATTTCCAATTAAAGGTAATAAAATGCATCACCCAAAGAAATATACCACTGCAAATACAGATAGTGTGCATCACCGCACATAAGGCAAACTTGAATATGAACTGTCAAAACAAACCCAGTACTCAATTCTATCTTCTTCCCTACTGCAGGCATTTTGCTAAAATACTCGTATTTTTGTCATGATTTTTTAGATTTCTTCAACATATAAATCAGATTTGAGAGAATGTGTCATATTACGCATCCCGGTCATTCCTCTAGTGACAAACATGTCTAGTTGTTTAAAGGTACACTGATAAAAATGAAACTTGTACTATTTTTTAAATTCCCTATGCCCAAGACTGTTGAAAAAATGAGTAACAATTTCTTGACTACAGATTTTAGCTTCAAACATACAAGCACTTCTAGTCCCATGCAACTCCGCTCGTTTTTTTTGATCCCTTTTATTTTGATATGGATCACAGAATAATCTACACCCTAAATGAAGACTTAGAAGAAATCTCAATTTTATCATTTAGGATTGAGGCACACCTTCCATCAGATTTTTATTCAACTTTGGGAAAGTGATCATAAATATAAGTTATATTAATTTTTCAGAACAGTATTCGGAACTTTTTTTTTGTTTTCAGTCAGAAGATTTCAAATAAAGCCTTGCCACTCCCACAGTAAATGGGAATTTCTTGCTACAGAATGCTACAGAAATCCATAAAAATCAGGCCTTGAAAAAAAGTAATAGCAATGAAAAACAAAGTAAAAATACAAAAATTTCCAAGTCACATGCCAAGGAGCTATGAACATGAGCGTGCAGTAAAACTGCACAGGAGATTGGTTAATCTGAAGTTTCTTCGTATAACAGGCAAAAAAGTTTATTTTCCTTACAGGGCACATGGAAACAAATTTCAGTTTGGCACAGCAGATGAGAATAATGTATAAGAGAGGTGAAGTGATATTAATCTTCCAGCTGAGAGGAATGTTATTGCATGTCCGACTGTGACAGATTCTTTTGCAAAGAACAGCAAAAATCTTCTGCCTAAAGCACATCAGCTATTTTTTCCCCCTTTATCTGAGAACGCTTTAGATGATGAGACACTCAATTTATTTCTTCAGCTAATTTTCTGACCTCATATGATCTAAGCAGCAATTCTAATTCAGATCATTCCATCTGTATGAACACACCTAAATTATTAGCAATTAAGAATCTTGCAAAAATGGAGCTAACCAAGTCAAAACCAGCCTCTCAGCTGTACATAACAAAAAGTGATGTGGAAAAGAAAATAAGACAGTAGAGGGCAAACCGTAGTCAGAAGAAAAAAACAAATAAACAAAGAAACAAACATTTGGAATTAGTTTGCATGGGCACACAGCTACAGTAGAAACACTATGTGCTGCATTCACATCTGGTGCAAAGGGTTCACAAGGACCCAAGGAGGCCATGCTGGGCAGGAGCCCCCTGAATCATGGCCTCGTGGCTGCTACAGGAGCAGCGGTGTGGAAAGAAGGATCTGGACTTTGCAGCCAGCCTTCAGAATTAGCAGGCAACAGAATTGTCAGCTGACAGGGAACAAAAAATGTGGACTACAGATTGAAAGACAAGGTTTCACTGATATTAAAAGGTGTCATCTCAACCTGTAGCTTAGTACAGCAGTTATTTTAAGAGAAAAAAACATGACAAACATGACTTCCAAACTCACTGGTTTGTTTTTAGTTTTTCGTATGCATTAATTAGTCTGAAAAATCTATTTGTAGTGGATCCATATACTTTCTTCTTTGAGTCTAGTTAAGTACATCTCTGTACTGACACCAATTAATTAAGTTATTTGCACATTAATATTGTAAAAAAAATGAAGCTGTTAGCAATCAAAAGGAAAACTTGTTGTCAAATTTTAAAAAATCCTGTCTTTATTTCAAAATAATTCATAATGAACACTGTTTGCCAATTGAACCTCCGGAGTTATAAAGAAAATACAACAATCTCGAGGTCTTTGTTTGTTTTCTGTCATTTATCCCATTAAGACAGATTCTATATAAAAATAAAAAATAACCGAATAAATATTTGGACTAAGAAACATCCTCAGCTCTCAGGTAAAAAAATACATAAAGTAACTTAAAAGGACCTAAATTGTGGGTATATTTGTGGGTAAATCCTCTATTTCTGTTTGCTTTTGCACTCTTTTCTATGATGTTTGAGGTAGGTTTAAACTTCAGCAGACAAAAAGATATACTAAAAAATAATCTAAATTCTAATACTGCTAAGTTAGCCTGTGGAGTGATGCTAAGTACATTTTCCTAGCATCTCTTCTTTTGCTTTCAAGAAATATATCATCTTGGTTCACCAGATTTCATTAATTTTCATATTAGTGTTTTCTGCAAAAACATTACTGGCAGTTTTTGTCCCTTAATAAATGCTAAGGATGAATTCCCAAGGAAAGATCACTGCATATAATCTCATTCCAATTCTCTGGTTTCCTTTTCTGTTGGGAAAAGCCTTGTTTCATAAGAGCACTACATGATTTGATTTCTTCTGCAGTCTTGACATCAGTTTACTGTCTTGGCTTTTCTTCTAAATTATCCAGTAACAGAACAGGGAGTTACACACCAGGCCGTGATATTTGGGTTATTTAGGGTTCTTCGTGGCTTTTTTCTGGGCAGTTTACCTGGCATCACTGCTAGGCTGACAGGCTCTCTGTAGGGAGGTTTTCTATCTGGAGAATCTCCAACAGGCTTTGAAAGATTTGGAGTCTCCTGTGAGTCACTGCCATGATGCCTATTCTGACAGGCTGGAGCTGCTCCACTGGCCCTTAAGATGCAATCTGTTCCCATCAGATATTTTCACCTTGCTGTTTCAGAACCTGACCCCTGGACAAGGTGAGGATCACTTTAAGCAACTTTTTCCCTTAGCCAAGTCATTTCCATAACCTGCTGCAGGAGGCACTTGGTAGTAGAGGTGCTGATCCCCAAGGACACATTAAAACATTAAAAACTGATCAGGAAAAAAAAAAAAAAAAAAGAAAAAAAAAATCCTTAAGGTTGGTAGTGCCATTCTCAGATTGCCACAATTTAGAGCACCTATTGCTCCACATTTTGTAGAGAGATTTTATTCAATACAATCCTACACTGCATTTTCCTTGGCTAACATCTGTTCGGAAGAGCTATTAGAAAGAGTTTTCCAGCAACACAGAAATTCTGTCAAAGCATTCCAGCATCCCTTGGGAGTTTGATTCACACACAGGCACACTAAGGAAGATTCCTTCTCTCTTCAGATCCACAGCTGAATACCATGAAAAAGGTACAGGGTGGATGCCAAGGTGATCAGCCCACCTGCCAGAGAACAACGCACAAAGCCAGAAAACTGATTCTCCAGATCTACAGAGATTTCTACAACTTTCTGATTCCTGTGTATTTTCTAACATCTTGCATTTGGCGTTTTGTGTATTTGGGCTCACTGCTATTTTGTCTGTGTTCATCTCAAAACAGTGCTCCCAGCTCCTATTTGAAAGTTCTATGTATTTTAGGAACTCTGTTGCTGATCCTGATCTAAACCTGATTTATTCCACGTGACCAGACAGCTATAATTATTGCTTCAAAGGCTTGATATATTTCATCTGAGATAAACATGTATTTCAGATAGAGGTTGGTTTGACAACGGGAACACTGAAAAACAGATTTGTTTACTCTACTGGGCTGGCAGATTGTGGACTACTTGGCTTCTGGTAAAAAACAACAACAACAACAAACCTAAATAAAAGACATTGGCCTGTGAAGCAGTTTGCAAAGCTACCAATATCCAGATTCAGAAACTCAGTCCTTTTTACTATTACAAATTCTGGCATTTGTAGCTTGCTTGCAAAAAAATAATTTCTTTTACTAGTGTAAGAGTAGCTTTCAGCACATTTTGTAAAAGGAGAACTTCAAACATCCATCAAAAATAATTGAAGCTAGAAAAATATCTGAACAGATAAAATGACTAGCTTTTCACTTCCACAGAAAAGACCAAAAAGGGCACAGAAGGACAACAGCCAAAGAAGAGTTTAAGCAAAAAACTTTTAGAGTTTTTCACAGTTCAGCTAGATAACCAGATCGTGTTAACACTTCTACTTCAAAGCAGCAATGGCTAGGTTTTGTACACCAAGTCACTATTCTGTTCTCTTTGGGATTTGTAATACTAATGGAGGTACTTAACTGATGTATTAAAATAATTAAAAATTATTTTGACATGAAGGCTTTGACCTCGAAGTATCTTACCTGTTATGCCTGTAAATCAAATTATCATAAATAATTTTTGTAAATTAGTTCTTCTCAAACACCTTTTTGTCCTGTGCACACAGTACCACAGTTCGGTGTTCCATATCCAATCTTTCTTGTTTCAAACATACAATCTCACTTGTAATGGCCAATGTTGCATTCCTGGCAATTCATTCTCTAGGAGCTTTGCTGCAACCTGTCCATGAGGGACAAGTAGTGAGTTTAAACTGCAGCAGGCTTATATTAGGAGAAAAAGGTGAAGATCACAAAGCCCTGGAAGAGACTCTCCAAGAAGGCTGTGGAGATTCAGTTGCCAGAGATTTTCAGGGGAAGACCAGCAAGGATAATGTATTGTCTCAGAGGAGGTTTTAGAGCATCTTCTGCTCTTCTTGTTCAGCAGTTTCCTATGGCATATGTGTTTCAGACCTCTTTTCCTAAATGCTTCTCAATACCTCTCTGATGAGTACTAGCTCATGTTTCAAGCTGCACAACATTCTATCAGAGAGATGAATAGCCAATGCTCATAGGGAGAGTCTGGCTCAGAGAAATGGGCCCCTTAGGCAGCTAGTGTAGAGGTAGCCCCACATTGTTCTCTTTCCTTCTGCTTTGCATGTGAACTTTCAAGGAGGCTGCAGAGGAGTAATAGAAGAGAACAGGACAGGGTAGAAAAAAGTATCCCTAGCTTGAAAGGGATTTTTTTTTTCTTTTTTCTCCTATGAGTAGAACATTCTTCCTGGAAGTTTGGGTTGCCTTTCTGTTTCCACTGGCCATTTCTCTGAAAACTCTGATTTGGAGGTGATAATTTTTAATTGGTCTTGGGATTTTGTTTCCTAATGCTTTGCATTTTTATAGTCAGCTCAGTGGAAGGATCTTAAAACATGTGATAAACTAAGTGATAAACTAAGACTCTCCAAAACTGCATGAGGTGGAAAATAAAATAATTAGAAAAGGGAAACAAGTTCACTTATCTCTAGCCCATAATAGTCCTCAAAATGCCCAGAAGGAGGACCCCAGCATGTAGTGCTTACTCTTGATTTAATGTCACTTGAAACACAGTGAGTGTGGAATTGTAATAAAATATTCTTTTACAGTTAAAGCTTTGAATTACGAGCTGGTACTTGTACTCAACGAGAGTTTTGTGCATCCACCGGAGCAGGTCTACAGGCTGAATATCCCTTTCCAGACCAACATAATTTGTTTCAAAACAACAGAAACTCACTTTCCTGAAGTGTAACTATATGTACACACAAAATAAAAACTGATTTCTGCTAATTGAGTAAGAATACAATGTAAAAAAATACTTCTTGAAAAAGGTGTTCTGCAGGAAAAATTATTAGCCCTAAATCTTCCTTTGCAGTAAAACTATGTTATGGAAGACCGGATTCAAATCTCAAATTTATGGCTTTGGAGCATCTTTCTAAGACAAAAGAAAACTTTCCTGATCATAAGTTCTGCTCTAATGGTAGATGCAGGGCAATTGCTGTTCTCCCTGAAAAGCCCTAACCTTCCAAGGCAGAGTGAGCACGCCACGCAAGCTAATTGCTGTCATAAAAAGGACATTAGTAGCTGATAATTACAGCTGAGATAGAGAACAATATGTATATATATTAAATGGAAAAAACAATAATAATGAAGAAAATTTGGGTAGTATTAATTGTAAGCAACATAAAACAGACTGCAGTCAACAGCAGATGAATTGCATGTTATAGAAAAAGACCAATGCAAAGCGTAACTTCAGTTGTTTAGTGGATGTTTTGATAGCAAATATAGCCAAGATTCAGGTATATTGGCAAGTATTATTTATCTTCTTCTATTTGATTCATCAAGTTCACAAATGAAAAACATATATTTGGGAGTTTACAAAATCTTGGGATGAGAAGTTATTCCGAGAAATTAATATAACTTTATTTTTACTTCATTTGGTATTCAAGTTTAATATTAATACTTATAATATAATAAACAAATAAAGAAGAAAAGCAAGGCAGCCACAGTTTTATGCAGAAAGGAAGTAACAAATATTCCAGTGTTATTCCAGTATGAGTCTCGCTAGCTGTGCTCTGATGCTCACTCAAAGAATCCAAAAACCCTCTCAGCACAAAGGTAGAATAGAAGGAAGTTGACCAGAGAGAAGAAAATACCTCAGTCCTCACAGTTGAACCTGTCACTCCCTGGTGATAATCATCTCACAGGAAGACTCCAAGCAGCACCACAATCTCCCCATCACTAGACTCACATCATCCAACCAGTCACTGCCCCATACCAGAATATACTGGTATTCGTAATCCTCTGTCAGATTGCGTATCTTTCAGGTTGCTGATCAATAAGACTTTGTGGCAGTCATATCACTGTGTCCAACATTTTTGGGTAACCACATATTGAAGCTGGAGGAAGCTACTTTTGAAGGGATGATCTTCTGATTTGTTTGCACTGAGAAACTTCTACATAAACACCATTTCAGAGTCTGGGTATATAACAGGAGCATTTCTAGTGACAAAGTAAGTCTTCCTCACAAAGTTAGTGCTAATTCTTAAAATCTATCTTATGAATGCACACACACAAAGCAGAAATGCATATTTGAGGAATCTATGCCATGCCACTGCTACTATGCACGTTTTCCCTGTGACTGCTGTTCTTACAAAAGCTGTTGATCTACAAGCAGCAGCTTGTGCACAAATCAGAGCCCTAAGCACACTGCCGACACTGGCAGGACATGATGCAAGCTTAGAAGCACAAGCTGAAGCTGGCACATACCTGACCCCACTGCAAATCATTTTGCTTTTAACAAGGCTTATTCAACTTCCTGAAAACGCAGTCCTTTGTGGTAATAAAATATATCGCTTCATTATCTCACATAAAACGTATAATATATATACATACATATTTTAATCATGTTTATTGTTAGCATTGACTTACAATGGAAAAGTGGGTTTGACCATGGAAGAGCTGTGTAAATAGAAGGAAAAGCTACAGAAGATAAACAGATGTAATTGACAAATCTATCAAACTTGATCAATGACAGCACCTTCTGGAGAAACAGCATGTGAGTGTTCACATCTGATCGCAAGAACCATGCATGCTAGAAGTACGTTTTACTCTGTAAGAATTATAGGATTTTTGTTGTGCTGTAATCAAGTAAAGGTCTGCCTCTCACAGATAACCATTAACAATAAAGAAAAATACATCCTCAGTTTGCATAAATTGCCACAGGTCACTAAAGGGTTTGTCTGTTTCATACCACTATGATTAGCACTTAGAATTACCCCGTTAAGAATTTCCTCCTATTCTGATTGCTAAACTCTATGCCTAAATTACACTGTTTGCCTCTAACAGTCTAGCTTTATTTTTTTTAATAGAACAGCTGTCTTGTGATTTTGTTGGGATTTTTTCTTTTTTCCCCCGAAAACAAGTAAAGGAATAAAGGAATGACCAATTACATTGGAGTGTAAGGAAAAGAGAGAATGATGTGCTTGCTAGATTTGGGAAAATATTTAACTAATCAGGCCATTTTAAAAGCTGTTTGTCATCATTTTGAATGGCTTATCATACACATTGCATAGGATATATGACATAGCCATGTCTTTCAGTGCCTGTTGGAGCGCTGGCCGTGTTACTATGTTATTCTACACCCTCTCAAAGTATTAGAGCTATAGTGACTTCTGCACAAGCACTTAGTGACTTAGAATGCAGAAAATAGGATGTAAATTAGGGCCTACTGCATATAACTCAAAATTTACCCACAGGTTAAAAAAGTTAAGTGAAACATCATGGCCTTCGTGTTAGAGTCTAAGAAGCGTATTAATTTTCTCTGAGATCTAGATGTATTAAACAAATCCCTTACTCACTTTTGTCTGGTATTACATGTTATTGCAGTTTGAGTACACAAAGCATGAACATTTCACTACAGATTGATAAAACCTGAGAAAGATGTAAACATTGTCTTGAAAAAGACAGTGATAAGAGCCTCCTTTTGATCCAGCAAGAAGTGATTCCAGCTCACTCTTTCCTGAACAGAAATAGTCTACTAAAATCTAAACAATCTTCTCTCTAAAATCCACTGAAGCCAAGAGGAAAGAACTGCTGATTTCAGCAGGTTGTGAGTCAGACACTTCTGTTTTCAGATAGGAAGAGAGGTAATCAGGCTGAAATCCCTACCCAAAGGTCTGAACTTTATTAGAACAACTTCACTAAAAATGACAAAAAAAAAAAAACAAAAAAAAAAAAAACATGTTGCTGACTTTACTGAAGCCCATAAGAATTATAGAAGTGTGGAAATGAAATAATATTAAAAAGTTGTGGACTACTTTTCCTGGGATTGCATTCGTTATAAAAAATCAAAATATCATGAATTTCTGCATAAAAATAAGAGTTATGCATTTATTCCTTTGTTAGTTATTTTTAGAGGAAGTCTTTTTTCTGTTCCCTCACTGATGCCTAATTATTAAACAAGTTGCCACATTTTTAATGAATGTGGAAGACTGAAAAAAAATACAATGAAATACTTAAAAAGCAAGAAAAAAGAAAAGCAACAAAACAAAAAAAATCTACAATAGACTGCATTGTCTAGCACTATCACGTGAAACACTGCCCAGTTGGTTCTTTATCTTCAGGAGCTCGTTAGTTGTCCATGTAATTTTGTTCTACTGGGTGACTTTACAGGTGATCTCTCTGAACTCTATGATAGGCTGAAAGAGATCATCTGAAAGACAGTTCACAAATGCATATTTGTACCTAACTATAAATATGTTTGATATTTGCAGTGGTCATTGGCTTCAAAGCAAGGTTCCTCTATTAATACATGAAATTTAAAATAAGCATCCCTTTTGAGTTACAGTAAAGGGCATATTATCATTCCTTTCAGAAATGCACGCAGAAACTGATTATACAGTCATTTTCATTAACATAAGACCTTTAATAAATCTCTTAAAAACAAGAAAACATGCACAACATTCTTAATGATTTTTTTTTTTTTTTTAATCAATATCTAACATATGCATTTTACCTCCTTTCTTCTCTTGCTTTTTCCAGAGGTCTCAGGGGGACTGTAAGAAGAAAGGGTTATACCTGCTTCAGAACAACATGAAATCTTGACTAGGAACAGTCAAGATTTCTAGCTGCCTTAAGGCAAAACTCAACATTGCTGTCTTCTTTTTGAAATATGTGGCAATTCTAATTCAAGACTGAGAAAGGAATCAATGAAGCTGGCAAATCAAATCTAAAATAACATCCCTTTCTAGCAGTACAGACTGGCCACTTGACCTGCATGATTGGACTGACTTCTGCATACGGACCTGAACTACCTTACAGAGACCACTGCTATGTCAAATATGATTTATGAACACCATTGTCCACTTTTTCTGCCACTGCTATAGACAGTTTGTTCACCATTACTAGATACATATGAAAAGCTCCTTTCACTAAAACATGAGAAGAATACTGTATCATTTTTCCTTCCAATTAAAAATGGTAATAAAAGCATGTTTGCTCTAAAATTGTCAAACTCTCCAGAAGTTCTTAAACAAATTACAATTCTAAATAAATTAATAAACAATGATCTTGCAATAAAAAGAATAACTCACATAACAAAGAAAGGAAATAAAAGTCTTCACACTACTTTTATTTGTCGGCAGAACATTGTACTCCTCAGCCATTTGGACCAGGTTAGTGGAAATCTCTCAATTCATATTTACTGTGGTGTATATTTACCTGCAGTTTCCTTTTTCACTTCAGAAGGAAAACTGCTTCATTCTTACTATTTTTTTGGTCACGTCCTATAACATCTGTGTTGTTCAACTGACTTCAGCTACAGTACATACAAGCCTACAGACTAAGGCTGGAACTCATAAAACGCTGTGAAGTAAATGGCAAAATAATGTGAAAATAGGTGAAAAGGAAATGAGATTGAGGTAGGACTGTTTCATACATAGAATAAATGTGATTTCTGCCAATAAAACTTAGCTTTAGGGAAGATAGTTGTCTGAATCCTGTTTTTCCTCTTCTAGAAGCTCACAGAAATGGAAGTCCAAAGAGCTTACACAGATGAAAGCCTAAAGGACAAACAAATTTTAGGAGAGGAACCATGACTGTGTTCTCAAAACAGACTTATTTTCCTCAGAAAAAATGTTGAATACTGTTCCAGACTGTCCCAGCAGCTTCCATAAAACACCAATATTTCCCAACAGGATTCTAAATTTATTCCCAATTCTAGCATTTATAACTTCAAGAGAAAAAAATATTCTAAAACTTCTTTTAGGCTGTTTTCCATCACAAAACTTTGCCTGGTCTATTCATCCTCTTTCACGTTCTTTCAACATTACACATTCTACTTCACATTGTTAAGTCTCTGCCCTGATCACCTAATTTTCTACACTGTCCCCAGTACTTCTTTAGAATCTTCATATTTCTAGATTCATGTCTACTTCCTTGACACATCTCATGTTTTCCAGATACAGGAAAGTTTCAGCTTATGTCTACAGACTCATCAGGAGTGCTTTTCTTCAGCTCTTCGAGCTGCTGAAGGGAGTCCTGATGGTTGTGGTTGCTCCTTGACTTGTGGATACAGAGTACAAAATACATTATCACAAAGACTAATTATACAAATTTCTGTCACTTATGCTGCAAAGAAGCCCACTGAGGACAAAAACTGTCAGTGACTTACAGGTACCTTACGTTCTCCCGTGCAAAAGGGATTGTGGGTGTTCAAATACAAATCTTCTGCCACCTTTACAAAACCTGGGATTTCTTCAGTGGGCCACAACTCACATACTGAGTAAGTGCCATATTAAATACAGAACAGCAACTTAACCCTCTCTTAGGTCGTGACTGGCAATTGATTCTACTATGCCGACCTTTGCCAAGTAATGTCTCATTGACAGCTCCTCAGTAGTATTTCAGTACATTAACTCCACTCCCAAGATTCTTACAGAGCTAAGCGAGGATCAGTCAGCACTTCCTACATAGTAAGCTTTTTCTTCTTTTTCAGTATCTACTTCCCCTAGAACTTCTTCACAGCCAGATCTTCTTTTTCAATCACGCTAGATGTAACTAAACCTAGTCCATCATTTCTATATTTTTATTATTAAAAATAAAAGACTAATTCCTTCAAGCTTAGACACTTGTTCTCTGCAGACATTCCACAAGATTTGCCAAGTAGACAGATAATTTAGCAGATCTCAGCCTGCTCCATAGAATTCTCCATTCAGCTTCCTACAGTGAGTTTTGAAAACATTCTCATCTATCACCCCTACGCCCCTCTGGGCTACATGAGGACAAAGCTTCAGATTACAAAGCCAAATAACTTCCAGACCAAGAGAAATAATAACAACAATATTTGTGGATTACTACTCACCACTGAAAAGTAAGGAAAAAGTTACTTTGGCAGGCTACCTCAATTTAAATTCATTCATTTGGATGAAAAATATTACATCTAAAACAAGGCACCTTCAAAACAGGAAAAATGCTGGAAAGATATCTTTAAAGAGGACCCAATCTAAATTGTATACTGCAAAATTACAAAGGCCATGAATTGGTCATTCTTGAGTTTAAACATGCAGACTGGATGCTAAAGACTTCAGTAAGTAGGACTGAATTTAGGCTGTGATTTTCCCCTATTCCATAGGGACTGGGTATTTCAGGTCTCATAGCAAACCCATTATCTTCTCAGTCCCAAGATAAATTTTTAATTAGTATTTTTATCAATTATATCAGTATGTGCCATGGAGGAAGCTCTCTTAATCCCTCTGTTCTCTCATAAAGCAGGCTGTATTGCAATTGAAACAGAATACTCAGTTTACAGCCTTATTAACATGCTAACAAGCAATATTTTACCTTCTACAAGCTTCTTATTAAAGTGGTAAATTAATTAGCTTGCCCAGACCATAAAGGTCTGAGACCACCAGCCAATATGAACTTAATTTTTCTTGCATTTCAAACACAGCCAAGTGCATCTTTGTGACTGTGCTTTCAAGGTCAGGCTAATGGGCAAGGAGTAGGTTTTTGGCTGGTCTATTTTCAGGAAAATAGAATTTGTCTTGCTTCTCTTTGTCTGTCTGTTTAGAAGGAAGAAAAGTTTCAGAAGCATTGATGAAATACTGGCTAATAATAGTAAAATATTTCTATTATAATTGCTAACTTATTATTTATTCTTTTCTTATTAACAACCCTTTTTTTGTACAATTTTTCAATTTGTGTTCAACACTACTGGGAGTGATGTATATCTCCTATTCCTATCTGGAATTTCAGAATTTTATCCTTCCTTCAGTTCTTCCCTTATGGATAACCAGATACACGGGGTCCAGGAGGTTCCTGCAATGATTGAAAACAACTTTCTGACACAGGTAATGGAGGAGTGACAAGAGATGTGCTTCTTGATCTTGTTTTTACTAAGAAGGAAGGGTTCAGTGGGGAAGCAAAGGTTGGGGACAGCTTGAGATGCAGAGATACTGATCTTGTGGAGTTCAAGATCTTGTGTGGACGAAGCATAACAGTAAGTAGGATTGCTGCCCTGGGCTTCAGGAGAGCAGAGTTCAATCTCTTCAGTGACCTACCTGGAAGTATCCCATAGGCTAGAGCATTAGAAGGTAAGGAGACCCCATGAAGGCTGGTTGATGCTTAAACATCACTTTTTCCAAGCTCACAACTGGTGCATCTTTAAAAATAAGAAATCAGAGAAAGGTGGCAAGAGGCCTGGGTGGATGAGCAAGGAATTCACAGGTAAACTAAAAGGAAAGAAGGTCCATGAACTGTAGAAAAGAAGGGCTGTCTACCTGGGAAGAATCTAGGAATGTTGTCAGGATGCAAAAAGGAAGACTAAGGCCCTCTTGGAATTAAACTTTGCAAAGGAGGTAAAGGATATCAAGTATATCAACAGCAAAAGAAAGACTCGGGAAATTGTGGGTCCCCTTCTAAATGAGGTGGTTTCCCTGACAACAGGCAATGCCAAGAAGGCAGAGATTCTGAACGCTTTCTTTGCTTCAGTATTTAACGTTAAGATTGTCTTCAGGAATCCCAGATCCTGGAGGTAAGAGAGAGATTGTGGAAAGGAAGGCTTCCCATTCATCAAGGAGAATCTGATCTGAGAGACTCTAGCCAAAAATCAATGCACACAAATCGAAGGGCCCCAATACAATGCAGCCATATGTGCTGAGGGAGCTGGCAAAGGTGATTTCTGAACCACTCTGTTATAGTTGACAGGTCCTGGCTAACAGGAGAGGTGCCTGAAGTCTGGAGGATAGCCAATGCCACTCCAGTCTTCAAAAAGGACAGAAAGGAGGATCTAGGAAACTACAGGCCAGTCAACCTCACCTCCCACCCTGGAAAGGTGATGGAACAACTTGTCCTGAATTCCCTTTCCAAGTAATTGAAAAAGGTTATCAGAAATAGTCAACATGGATTTCCAAAGGGAAAGCATGCTTGACCAACCTGGTTGCCTTCCATGATGTCATAACTGCCTGGATAGATGGGAAGAGAACAGTAGATGTTGTGCACCTTGACTTCAGTAACACATTTGACACCATCTCCAACTACATCTTTGTTACAAAACCTAGAAAGCATGGAATAGGTGTGTGAATAGTAAGGTGTGTTGACAACTAGTTGACTGGCAAAGCTCAGAGGAGGAACATCTGGTTGGAAGCCTCTAGGTAGCAGTAGGCCCCAGGGGTCAGTGCTAGATGTGGTCGTGTTCAACATCTTCATCAATGACCTGGATGAAGGGATAGACCCCTCTCTCAGCAAGCTTGCTGATGATAAACATGTGGTAGAAGCAGCTGACACACCAGAAGGCTGTGCTACCATTCAAAAAGACCTAGTCAGGCTGGAGAGTTAGGCAAGGAGGAACATGATGAGGTTTAAATAGAGCAAGTGTAGAGTCTTGCACATAGGGAGTAATAACCACATACAACAGTACAGGTTAGGGGATGACCTGCTGAAGAGGAGCCCTACAGAGAAGGACCTGAATGTTCTGGTGAACAACAGGCCATGAGCCAGCAGTGTGCCCTTGCGGCCAAGAAGACCAATGGTATCCCAGGGTACATTAAAAAGAACGTGGTCAGGAGGTGAGGGAGGTTTTCCCCTGCTTCTACTCTGCCCTGGTGAGGCCACATTTAGAATACTGTATTCAGCTCTGGCTCCCCAAATCAAAAAAGGCAAGGATCTCCTAGAATGAGCTCAGCAGAGGGCTATAGAGATGAGGGGCCTGGAGCATCTCCTACATGAGGAAAGACTGAGTGACCTGGGTTTTCTCAGCCTGTGGAAAAGATTACTGAGAGGGGATCTAATGAATGTTTATAAATATCTAAAAGGAGGTGGGAGGAAAATGGACTAGGCCAGGATCTTTTCAATGGTGTGTAGTGATAGGACAAGGAGTCATGGCCTAAAACTTGAACATAGGATGTTCTGTACTAACATGTGAAAGAACTTATTTATGGAAAGGGTGGTGGAGCACTGGAATAGACTGTCCAGAGAGGTTGTCAAGTCTCTTTATGGAGATATTCAAGACCCATGTGGATGCCTACCTGCACCTCTTGTACAGTAACTACTTTAGCAGGGGAATTATACTTGATGATCTCTTGGAGCCACCTGTAACCCCTGCAATACTGTGATTAACAATTTCTCCTACATCCTCCAGTGGAGCGTTTGCTCTACTGTTCTGGCCTATTCCCTCTAAACTCTTTTCCCACTCTCCCTCCAAATTTTTTCTTTATCCTCACTTTTTTTCATTATGTGCTTTTAGTAATTTAAAATTCACAGTCTGAACCTTGTAGTTACAAATCAGATCCATTCATTAGCTTTACATAAATGTTTGTTTGTTTTTTATAATATATCCAAATTTGGAATGAGACTTTGCTGGATTATTGGAAACTGGTTAACAAAGCAAAGGATTATAGAAATGCAATCTACGTTGTGTGAAGTAGAGGCATGAAGTATCACAACCTTCCAGCTTTGGCATTACTGATGTTTCAGATGCTAAGAGAACTTATTTGAATTATTTCAAGTTCATTGGTGTTTTCCTGTATTGCAGATATTGTATAAAAATATCAGAAATAAATACATTGTAGAATTCTAAGCTGCAGATATTAGCACTATAATCCAGAAGGGAGTACCATTTTCTAAATTCATGTAAGAGCTAATCAATCCATGTCATTATAATTAGATTCTAGAAAGTCTAAATACTTTACAGATAACAGATTCAGATAACGTCCAAACTGTCTAGCAATTGGAAACATACCTCAAGTGATAGCTTTGCTAATGAGTTTGCAGCTATCAAGTTCTAGAACAGCTCACGTTCATTTATTAGAGGAAAGAAATACTGGAGTAGTTTCTTGTGTTTTTTTGTTTGTTTGTTTCCCCTTTCCTTGTTTCCTAGATGTTTGAGGCCATATGTGGTAACTTGTGAAACTTGTGAAAACATCTAAAAAACAGACAAATAAATAAGACTTTCCCACTCTAACCATTTGTTATTTGCCAGAAAACTGGGGCAGGACTTGCCTACTTACTGGCAAGTCTAAATTCCCAGTCACATAAGCCAGGCTTGGAATTAAAAGCTTTTTCAAGCCCTCTCTTACCAAGTTTAAGAGTTCTGAAGGAAGTCACATGCACATCCTTTAAAAGGTGGGACTGGGGGCTTCAAGAGAACCTTCTTCACATACATTGAATAAAAGCTTACAGAAATAGGACAACACAAAACAGAGTAGATTTTTTCAAGGCTGATTCTCAAAGAAACTACCAATAGGTCACTCAGATGGTCAGTAACTTATTTTCAAACATCTTAATGTAAAAAACTGATTTAACTACTGCAGCTCTACCCCCACATTAAGATAAAATGCACTTAATGTTTGAGAAAAAGAATCTTACATGCTTCTCAAAACCTGCATTTTTCAGCAGAGATGGATTTCCATATTTTATCAATAACATCTGCCCACTAAGAGTTGGTAAGTACCATCATACCAGTACCTGTAACAGTTGATATCAGAGCAAAATCTGTATATGATCTAAAGGTATTTTTTCTCATTTCAATTAAGATGCCTCTTTTTAATAATAGAGGTAGAAAACTTTTCATTTTAAATTTTGTAGGTTGTTAAAAATTGGGTGCAATCTAATTTTGAATAATTTATTTTCTTCAGAATTTTTAATAAGCCATAAATTCTCAGATTTGGGATGTTTCAGTGAAAGTCTATTGCTGTTGTCATTGATGGAGCATCCATTTCCTCTAAAGAAGTGTCGTGCCCTACATCAGCTACCACAATACTGACAGGAGCTTCCAATGAGGACAGATGTCTGGGCAAAAGCTCAATCCTTGGCTCTTTATTTGGGAAACCCTTGACAAATGTGAGTTATTCCAAATAACATGTTTTGGCATTAATGTACTGATCATTTTCCATAGGAAGTTCTGTACTAAAATAACAAATGTGCATAAAGCACGGGCCACAAGGAACTGCAAGTACTTCAGAAGAAAAGACTGGGTTCTAGCCTTGTTTCAACATACTGGAGTTACAGTTTGAATAAGTCATACTATGATATTTCAGAGGATCATCATGCATTCAAGAAGAAAAAAAGAAACAGCAGAATTGACTAAGTAGTATTTTTACAGAAATAACTCATGAGCTATGCCATGGTTAATAATGTTGTGCAATAGGAAAAATTGAACAAAACAAATCATTAATATAACCAAGCTAGACAAGACACAGTCCCTGCCCAGCCTTAGTGAGACCTTGACTAGAGTAATTCCTATGTGTAGTTTTGTATACATAAAGCAAAGATATTCACAAATTCCAGTTCAAGTAAGAATAAAAAGAATGATACAAGCTCTGGAAAACAATGTGGTTTAGTCAATCCTGCCTCAGACGTTTGCTCAGACAAAAGAAAAAAAGATAGAAATGGCAGAGGCATCCCTTCAAGTGTATAAAAGGCTGCTACAGATAGGCAGAAGATGGTTTATTCTTCATAAAGATATATAGAAAACAGTTTACATTTGAGCTAAACTAGAGCTAAGAAGCAGGAAGCACAGTAACAGGAAGGCCTGCAGAAGTAGGTTAGGAACAGCAGTGATAGTACTTATTACACACTGGAGACAGGAGTGAGCTAGACAGACAATTCCTGACATCTAAGCTCTCACTGCTCACAGCCTCTGTAATTCCCAACCAAACCTCTGCGTAAGATTTTACTTTCAGCAGAAAGATCTTACTTTCAGCAGAAGACGTGAATGACTTTGTCTCTTTCAATTAAGGGAAAGACTATTGCCAGAGATGCAATGACCAACCAGGGAGAAAGATAAAGAAAGAAGAGACAGATGAGCTCTGTTATGCCTAATAGGCTGGGTAACAGAGGAGCATAGAGGAAGCACATCTCTTCTTACTTAAGCCTTCATTTAGAAAGAAAGTTGGAGTAGAAGTACTCTGACTTTTCTAATTTTTAGAAGGCATTTGCTCTCCTCCAGTGCTTCAGAGGAGTAACTGCTGTGTTATCTGCCTTCCTCTCTTCCCCCTTCCCTCATCTAATAAGGAGTTTAGGCATTAGGCTACTGGGCAACAATAAGATTTAGATTTTACGTAAAGTGGTTTTTTCCTCTTTTATCAGCATTATCAGTAAGGTAAGAAATTTTGATGTATTAAGAAAAAGTAATTGATGTGTTAATGTACAGATAATTAATTTTCTCTCATGTTGCTCCTTCTTACATAGAAGCTCAGTTGAAAAAGATGTTTTACCTTTCAATTGTATTTGTTCTGGAAGACCTTTTGCTTGCTAAAGCTGTTGAAAGCATGGAACAAAATCTACATACTAGGTCTATTTCAAAAAAGGCCTATTAATCATAATAAAACACTTTATCAACTTCACTACAGGTATAATCTCTCAAAATACAATAGAAGACAGGATCAATCAAGTAATAAGATAGTGATTGCAGTATTTTTTTCTTAGACACATTCTCTTAACTGGATGTGCTCAATATCACAAAAATCATGCTGTTTGAGAAAAAAGTATCAGCTAGATAAAAATGACTGGAAAAAACACCTATAAGTCTTACTTTATTCTTTCCTTATGATACAGAAATAATAAAGCCCTAAATCTACCTAGTTATCACCTCAGACATAAAGGGATCTTAGAAAATATACCAAAATACCAAGTTTGTTCATCCTACAAATTAAGAGGGTAATAGATCAAGACTCAGGATTTTCTGAAATACATCTACCCCTATAATATCAGGGCTGTTCTGAATTTAATCTCTTCTATTTTATTAAGTTGGCTTGTGATTTCAGAGACAGATGGTGGTATGGCAGAAGAGATTGAACCTTCCTACCAATATTCCTTTTGAGAAAATTGTATGGATCACTCAGGTCTTCTTGGCACATTTTAGGTCATACCCGGAACATGGTGTCACATTTTGTTTCCCCACGAACACAAGAGAGACAGTGGAAAAACTAGATACGACCCAGTGAAGGATCACTAAAGCATTCAAAGAGTTGGAGAAGTGACATATGAAAACAAGTAAAAGGAATTGGGTTTGTTCAGCCTGAAGAAGAGAAAGATTAGAGAAGATTTAGTTACAGACTTTCAATAGCTAAAATGTACACAGAGGGGACAAAAGTGCTCTTTTTGTGAGGATGAACCGAACCAGGACAACCAGCAATGAGTTGCCAGAATGGAAATTTTGCTGGAATAAGAAAGCAATTTTTTTTTTTTTTTTTTTTTTTTTTATAATATGAAAAAATTAAACCTTGGGAAAAGACCCTCCAGAGAATTCATAGAATTCCCCATCACTGAAAACATTCAAGACTTAGCTAACAGGGCCCTAGATAACCTAAAGTAAGGTCTTGCATTCAACAGCGAGTTGAACTAGAGGACTTCCAGAAGCCCTGTCCAGAACAGACTTTTCTATATATCTCAGCACTCTGTAAGAATTAAGTGCTTAGAAAATTAAGAAATGTTTAGATTTCTTATCTCAAAGGACACATATAAGTCACATCAAAGAACAGCCTTCCATTTCCATATTTATTTGGAGACACAGTGCCTGATAACATTAGAAGATTTAAGAATTGTTATCAAATAGTAAGCAAAATCAAGAGTGATGCCAAAAACTACATTTCTCAACTCCTCAGCATAAGTATCAAATGAAAACAAATTGTGCCATTACTGAAGAGAGGAAAAGAAAAAAAAAAAAAAAAGAAAAAACCAAAACAAAGCAAACAAACAAACCTTACAGGTTCTGGGTTGTCTTTCACCTATCTGGCAATCTCAGAGACACAGTTATTATTCATCTGGCCAAATCACAAATCGCAACAGTTAAGGCCTTTAAAAAAAAAAAAACAAAAACAAACACAACCACCAAATACCACAGTTTCAACCTGAATGCTGCATTGAAGGAGAGGAAACACAATATCAAACCTCTCTTCACCCAGCTGAGCCTCCTTGAATACTTCTGGCCTCAGCTCTACTGAAATTAGCTTTATAGACAGGGACAGTTTTCTAAAGCACTATCGTGAAGAGCTTGCTTCACAGACCCAAAGAGCCTTTTTGTCAGAATTAAGACCAAATTTTGTTTTATTTTCAGTCATGGTAACTGCTAATAAGGTCTTGTAAAGAGACTGGACATGTAGACAGTTTATTGCTTGTATTAATTGCCTGAAAGCCTTGATTAAACATTTAGAAGTTTTAAGCAATAGTCATGGTTCTAAATCGTTTAGAAGATTTATTTCTCTCCATACACTGGCTCATACTATTTCATATATCCATATAGTTAGCTCTGTATATGCTTTAAGCTTCATAATACATTATTTTGCAACTGAGACAACACTATCTAAAAATTAAGTATAAATACAGCTTTTGGATTTCAGCACAACTACCAAAAAAGCATTAGCCAATAACTGCAGTTAGCTTTGCCAAAAATCTTTCACTAGCTTTGAATTCTGTGACTTATTTTCCTCTGAGCAATTTAAATAATCATGGAATACCCAAACAAATCACAAAGCAAGTTCCATATGAAATCTGACCTCACTGCAAAAGAAATCTAACTAGATCTGTGAACATTAGAAAACAAGTCAAGCACAAGAGATTTCCAAAAGAGTTCATTTCAGTTCTTCCAGAGTTAGTGGCCAATATGGAGTTCTCAGAAACTATCAATGAAAGAGGCAGATATGAAGAAAAAACATTCTCTCAGGCAATGATATTTTCATATATTACAACAGCAGATGAAGATGTTAGGTGACATATTAATACATGAGATTTCTTTCCTGAAGTCTGTACAATTGAAACAGGTAAGATATTATTATATCTACTTTACGCCAGGGAATCAGTGTAGAGAGTAATACCTGAGCTGAGTATGCATCAGAGTTGTTTTCTCTGATGCAATCCTCTCATATGCAATAACGTCATGGACACGACAGCACCACTGTTTTAAAATCTATGTACTTTTAAAATTGTGACTGCATTTGTTCATTTAAGCACATCCAATAAATCTTACACTCCCAATGTGTTTTCACGGGGACACATACAATTGACGTGTAACTTATTAAATCACATAGAGGAGGGAAGGGAGAGAAATCATAATATCTTCTCTTCCAGTGAAAAGCAAGCTACAGTTTAGAGCACGTGATTTAGCATGGCAGGGGACTAGTACCTCTGACTTCAAAATTGGCACTACCTGCCCATTGATTTCTAAGTGCAGTGAGGCTAGACTATTCCCTATGACATCAATACTACTTACAGCATCACCCACTGTGTTTTGTGCAAATCACTGCTTACAAATTCCTTGAAGTGCAGTCCTACTCTGCAATTCATCTTCTTAATGGCAAACACATGGAAAACTCTGATGTGTTTCTTCAGTTTTGACAGTTTTTGCTTGTGTTCCATAAGTGCTTGTAAATGTAAGTATAGGGAATCTCTCCCAAATCAATAAAGCCTGTCAAAATAAGGGTAAAAAGCCCATAATTCACCATTGTTCTAGATATATAGAAACACCCTAGGGAGTCAATAAAATCATCAGGTCAGGAGCCTTAAATCGAAAGAGTAGGAAAACAAATCTGTCAATCAAAAACAAAGACATAATACTTCCTTTTTGTCTTATCGAGTACTTAAATCATTCCTAGATGTATCCAGGTTAATTCTCAGCCTGAGAGACTGAGATTTTACCTTCTGCAGTAAGGCAGGAAGTGTGTCTCTTCATAAGCTGATCCATCAAATTTCACCTAAACTTAAAGAATTGTACTCAACAGAGGGGCTAGAATATATTGCCATATATGTGTGGTTATAATAATGCATATAGTATTTTGTCAGTTAATGAAAACTAAAAACAAACACTGTCACTCCAAATACCTTTTTTAGCAAGCATAGGTGAATTCTTGTAAAGCCTCATTATGTCTTTCTCTAGACAGAGGCACAATGAATTATTTCACACCATTGAGCTTAGATATTTTAGTCACTCTTTTCTTGCCCCTGGCTTCTTCTGACTGCACTTAATACAGTCAGAGACAAGTCAGCGAGGGCAGATACTAGAGGAACGTTACAAATATATTTAATATATAATAAGTATTAATTATTTACCCAACATCTGTTCCCAATGCCAGAAGTAAGTTGTCTGTGCAGCCTCTGCAGGTATGCTTCAGCTAACCTGGTCTAAGAATTTTCATAGCTTTCCAAACTCTTGCTTACCATTTCCACAGCTATGTAGAAATGCTTACCAGAAGGCAAAGAAAAATGTTCTTGTTTAAATACCCTGCAGCTGTGTATCCAGGCTAAAATGCAAGGCCTTGCCCTTCAAGATATTCCAGTCTATTAACAAGTCTCAACTCAGAAGCATGGGCTTGAAAGGGCAGGTTCCCCACAAGCTTTCCCTGGCTATTCACTTGCCAATAGCTTGTCTTGGTAAACAGCTGACTAGAGCTAGAGTGCATGCATCAGTTTAGCGCATGTTGTCACCTCATCCAGTGATACATGAAGCTCTCACACAATGAGGTGGACTCTGACAGGGCTAGAAGATGCAGGTGCCAATAGTACAAACTAATTTTCCTTCCTGCTTTACTGGTCACAGGATGTTTTTATGATCATAAGGATTAATTACTCAAGACTGTTGTAAAGTAAGTAGGGGGTGATTATTTGTCTAATAATCTAATTGTTTTGTCTCCCCAAACAGGCCTATTGCAAACACAAGTTCTGTTGGGGAAGGAAACTATTTGATTGAAAATAGAGATGCCAGCAGCCAGCATGCTCCCTGTGCACGGGAGAACTGACACAGCCATGACCAATTCACAGAGCTTCTCTTGCCTGCCAGATTCCATCTGAATTTATTCAGATTAAATTCCACCAGTGAGGAATGAAATAGCACCACTTAAGTACAAACCTAGCCATTCATAACAGCAATCTCTGCTGTCCTGACAAAACTTCAAGGTTATTCTATGAAATCAACGCTTATTTCATTCTTATTCAGGGACATATTGGTTATCAGTCTCTTCTTAATGTGGTTCTCAAAAAGAATTGACTGATACCCAGAAAATCTGAAGTTTTCAGAAAACAGCAGTTGCCCTGCACCAGTCTTCCTCAAAGCGCGTGCGATCTGTAAACTCTAGTTGCAATTTGTGGGATTTGTCTGTATAGAAATTGAATGACTATAGCTGGCTGTCATAATTCTTCAGAAATACAGGATATTACTTGCATGATTTTCTTTAGGGCATCATTGTTTCTGACCCTATAATGTTAGAGAAGGGTCTAAAGAGAAAGTTTCAGGATACTTTCGAGACTAGAATATGATAGGCAGCACAATGACGGAATCTGACAGTGTTAAAGGCAACATAAGGTTTTTTTTCTTTAGTAAAAAAAATCTTGAAATAATTTATGACATTTGCATACTGGAAACATTAATCTTGAGGTCTTCTAGAATCAGAGAATGGTTTGAGTTGGAAGAGCCTTAAAGACCATCTAATTCCAACCACTCTGCTATGAAATGGATTACCACCCACTAGATCAGGCTCTCCATGGCCCCAAACTCAGCCCTAAATGCCTCCCACAATGAGACATACACAATGTCTGAGGGCCAAGTGCTGTAGTGCCTCACCACTCTGAGTAAAGGATTTCCACATAACACTTAATCTAAAATCACTTCTTTTAGTTTTTGTCCCATCATTATCAGACCATGTAAAAAGTAAAAAGCCTCCCTCCTGTTTACAAGCTACCTTCAAATACTAGAAGGACTCAGTGAGGTCCCTCCAGAGACTTCTCTTCTGCTTCTACAACCTCAGCTTTCTCAGTCTGCCTTCACACAAGACATGCTTCAGCCCTTTGATCATCTTAATGGCCCTCATCTGGACCCACCCAAGAGCTCCAGTTCTGCCTCATGCTGTGGATTCCAGGCCTGAATGCAGTACTCTCAGTGCGCTCTCATGGGACAGAGAGCGCATAGGAGCATGAATACAATCTTATCACTTGCCCTACTGCCAACACTTTTTTTTTTTTTTTGCATAATTTGCTTTCTGGGCTATAAATGCACATTGTTGGGTCATATTTTGTTTTTCATCCACCAGTAATCCCAAAGCCTCCTCCATATTGCTGCTCTCTATCCACTTGTTACCCAATCTGCACAGGACCTTACACTTCACCTTACTGAATCATACACTGTTTACATGAGCTCACCTCTCAAGATCCCTCTTTAAGTCCCTCTAAAACTCTGAAAGTTTCTTAGAAATAAATAATTAAATCAGAAAATTTCAGTTCATTAAGAAGCTTCTGAAAGTGAAGCTGTTTATGAAATCTACTCACTCACTTCTTCACTTCTACATAACAGAAGGAAAGAAGGTATTTCATTTGCAGGCTAATTCAAATTTCAGGGAAATTTTTCCACTTCACACTTATCACATATTTAGATTAACAAGAAGTATTCCAATATTTAGTTTTTCTCACATTCACAAATCTAGATACTAGATGCAAGAAAACACAGGTTTTCTGACATAATCCCTGAAACCTCATACCTCCATGCTGCTACCAGCATCCACTTTCTTGTGAAGAATTGGGGAAACAAAACATAACCACAGCCTGATAGTACACTTAACAACACTGGACCCAAAAAAGGAAAAAGAGGGAGCATACCATACAAAATACTATTCAGCAAAGCTCTCGTAGTAGCACTGAGAAGATTGAACACTATTTTCCTCTAGTGCTTGTCCTCATAAATATCCTAACAGCGGTCTACTGTTAGGACAGCATGTCTCTGTAGAAACAGAACTTCTGAAATTAAATATATGCCCATCAAGGTAGTAATGACGACTTTAGAAATTGAATAAAATATGAATAGTTCATTTGGAAGCAACCTGCAAAGATCATTGAATCCAACTGCTTGACTACTTCAGAGTTAACTAAAAGTTGAAACCTATTAGTAGAGGCATTAGCCAAATGCCTCCTGAACACAGGCATAAAGCACCAATCAACTCTCACAGAAACTTGTTCCAAAGTTTCTTTACCTTTGTGACTTATTTCGAAGGAAGTATAGGAGTTCGAATAAAGACAACCAAATAGCCCATGTATCCAAGTAGTCTGCACTCAAGCATAATACCTTTCTGGACATGATGAAAGACAGCAGCAAGGAAAAAAAAAACTGAGTGACAAGTAGATAAGATAGTTTGTAATTATTGGAGAGAATCGGATATCAATGTTTTTGTATCTAACAATGCTTTTATATCTTAGTTGCAAATTACAGACTGTCAGCAATTTGTTTTATGATTGTGATATTTTGGTTGACAGCTGCTTGTCACTCAAAATTGAAGTCTCCATATAAAATATCATAGTGATTTTTTTTTTTCCAAAGAATTTTTACTTCATCTAGTAACAATATATTCAAAGATATGAAGAGATTTCTGTATTTTTGTGAACAGTTCAAGTCCATTCTAGTACTGACCTGTTTGTCTCTCTTCTGAGAAAACTGGATAAGTAATTAGATGACAGCGTAACACAAAGCAACAACAATACTCCATCAGCAGGGTCTATTTTTAAATCTACTTTCATCTTTACTCATTTGTCCTGTTAGCTGCACAGTATAGGGTCTGAAGAATGCCTCCTTCTTTCCCATTTAACCAGGAGGCACAGGTGCAGAGCTTGCATGCCCTGACAGTCAAGAATATTTAGCAGTAGGAATAGTAGGCAGTGCCTCAAAATCAAGCTGGTTAAAAAGAAAAACAGGTGCTTTTTTTCAACAGTTGCTCCATCAGCACTGCTCCCCTGCCCTGTTTCTGAGCCCTACACTCCCCACAGTCACTGCAGGTGATCAAGCTGCAGACTAGCAAGCAGCGGAAAAGCTTTTATCATATCTCAATATGCATTTGAGATATCTGCTATCATGAGTAAGTTCAATTGCACAAAATTAAAAAGAATTGAAAGGGTTAATCCTCTTACTACATCCTATAAGAACTGGTATAAATCTGATTTAACATGTTTATGTCTGTCTCTCTCTCCTAGGTAATTTATAATACCCTCAAGTTCCAATATAAAAAGCACATAGCTGCAGGGAGACATGTCAACTTCTCTTACACAGACTGTCATTCCCTTGGAAACATAATAATTAAGATATCTGGTGTAACTGCTTCTGCCAGAAATATTTTTAGATTTCAGCTCATTTCAAGAAACTCAGAATTCAAGGGTAAAATTATTTAATGCTGCATGTCAAACTAAGAAAATTATCCCCCACTGTCAGGAGAAACACAAAAAAAACCAGACATTAATGCACAATTCCTCATCAATAATAAGAAACTCTCTTGCTGAGAAAACAGTTTAAAAAAAAAAAAAAAAACAACAAAAACAGTGAAGCCAAGGATTAACTTCCCAAGAAACAAGCACAGCTGAAACTGAATTGAAATTGTTACTGCTGTTACAAACAATCCCTATCTGCCTTAGATATTTTCACAGATCTGGAGGTGCTGAGATGGCACAACAGATACCTCTTCTGTGACCTGTGTATTGGCAGCAACAAAAGCACAGCGCTTGCTAGAGCTTCTTAGGCATAAGAACCTGTGTGCTTACAGCAGTGTCTTACCTCCTATCTGCTTGAGTTAACAGTTATCTCCAGCTTCAGCAATGAAACAGTGATAGGTTTGTATAGTATTCAGCGTACTGTTATGCTGCTGCAAATAGTAAAGACTCATTTAATCAGTGAAATTAGACTCAGTCAAGAGGCATCTGGATGAGGTGCTACAAGATATGGTTTAGTAGTTTTGTGGGTAGTAATGGAGATAGAAAGACGGTTGGACTAGATGATCTTAGGTTCTTTCCAACCTATGTTAAATAGGTTGTAAACAGGATAAGTTTCTTGAATTTGCCTGTTCAGAAATGAGTATTTTTCTGTCCAGTCACACATCAATTGCTCGGAGCAACTTTAGGGCAGGTAAGTGTACTTCTGTTGAGGTCCCAGCCTTTTCTCTGTAAATATCACCACTGAAAGGCCATAAATTATTAAGGCCTATACTCTAACATACACTGAAACTGAAAGCCAAAGAGAAAATCTGACTGCTCAGTATAGAGGAAAGACCCCTTAGCTGCAAGTGCATAAGCCTGTTTGTAAAGCCAATTGTGATATAGAAGGGTAGACACAGATCAAATTAAGTATTGAGCAAGCAGGATCTTGTGGGAGTCACAAAATTTTTTTTGAATCAATGAGTCAGCATTATTTGAATTGCTATAGGCAATTAATAGGTTTTGATGGATGGGTAGGGTTGGAACTTGTAGTACTCAAACAAGAGTGGCCAGTGTTAAGCTGCAAAGTGAAAGATAAAATTAAGTGTCCAAATATTTAAGAACAAAAGTTCTGGAAAGGAAAAGAAAGTAATGCCTTCAGTACGAAAAACCACAACTACACATCTTTCCAGAAAGGTGAACACTCAGCTGCAAGTCACACTAAGTATTTGGTGCTAAGGAAAGCAAAAGATTACTTTGTATGCATTGTATAGGCAGTCCTGTTTACACGCTACATGATATTCGTCCTTCTCACAGAAGCATTATATTATTATCATGTGAACATGAGTCAATTATGCCTCTTTCTGCAAAATTGATGGCGAGTCATTCTCCAGACTTTGTTTTTGCAGGTTGTAAAGTTTTCTACCTTGCACTGTTTTTATTGTACTCTGCAGGGCTTTGTCCATTCTTTCCAGAAAAATCACTCAATCTGAACAGCATTCTCCAGGGTGTTTGAAGGTTGTTCAATTATGTGTCATTTACAAGTCTAGTAAATACATTCCATGCTCTGCTACCCAAGACACCAACAAGAATTTCAAGGCATACTGAGATCTGTTGAGCCATGCTCCATGCATCCCTCCATTTTGACAGCAAACATCAATGATCACTATAGAGTTTGAAATACTTTCATGCAACACTTCCAGCTTTTCCTATTCATTTCCTTATTTTCCTTTTAAGTATAATCTGAGAGAATGTCATAAACCTTATCAGGCCTCTGATACTTACTTTTCTCACCTTCTGCACTGAGTTCAGTAGGTAGAATGCAAGTGATTTTTTTCTTGATAAATTAATACAGGTTATTATAGCCTTCTTTTCTTTTGGATGCTAACGTATCTTTTTGAAATACAAATTTTCATGTGTTTCCCAGAAAGACAGATCAATTTAATCATAGCTTAATTCATTCTTTTTCTCCCTTACTTAGAATAGCTGGGCGTTCTTCCATTTTTCTTTTCCTTTCACACTCTTTAAAGAAAGTATTGTATGTACAATCTATTCTGATGTTTTACATAACTACTTATGCTTTAGAGTAGTTATCTTAAAGTTATCAGCGCTGTTTTCAACCTCTTACCAGCCACATTATAACTTCATTCAGCACAACTCGAGCATTTCACTTCTCTCAGAATAGTTAAGGGATGAGTAGACTTTAGGAAGCAGTTGTTCACCTTTTAGGAGCTATTCTGAGGAAGACTGAAACAAAGTAGATTGTGGGTAGATGGTGCTGGCCTATGTTGCAAGTGTGACCTGCTAATTCACAAATACTGAAAATCCATTAAAGAAGGTGACATCTGACTGCGTGTCACAGTCATGTCAAAATACAGATAGACTATGACAAGCTCATAGGAGTTACTCTTCAATAAAAATAGCCATCTATGGCTATTGATGATAAAATAAATACAACTAGCACCCATGAGAGGCTAATGCAAAGAACAGCTCAGGAAAGATGACACTCAGTAAGTTTGATATTTTCCACATAGATGAGCCATAAAATACCCATTCTGAGACATTTAAAAGCAATTTCAAAATTATCATCATAAATCGCTTCTAAAAAGAAAACATTTTGCACCTTAAATATCAGTGCCACAAGACATATTCATAGACAATGCAGAAGAGGGATTTTCTAAACAAAAGAGTAAAGTATTTTATTCTATCATCAAAAGGAAACATTGCAGAATAGGGTGTTAAGTATGTTCCGGTTACTGAAAAAAGTACTAGATTTTAAACTATTGACCCTGAGGTCCAGACCAATCCCTTCAGAGTCCTTTGGATGAGATGAAGTTAAAAATCTTTCTCCTACAGTCTGGGATTCAAAGAGATCTCAATCTTGTGAGACAGAAGGTGAAAGAATTTCATTAAGAAGCCACCAAATTTTATTAGATTAATATAATAATAATGTACCTTCTCTAGTTATAGATATCCATAATTAGAAAATCTTTTTTACACAGGCTGGTACATTTGTTTTATTTTAAGTCTTGATTTTTCCATACTCAAAATTGTTTTTGATCTAATCTTCTCTGCTCACATCTGCCTTTATTTGATTATTCTAACTACAAATTTCAATTCTCTAAGCTGTCCACAAATGCAACATAATATTTATATCATGCACAACTGCCACAAGATACTGAGCAGAAAAATTACTACAGCTACATGATTGTCTTCAGCTATCTTGCAATTTATTCAGTTTTCACTGCTAGAAAGAAGTCTCCAAACTTCACAGTCTACAGCCAAATTATACTGATCTGAAAGTTATACTTTTACCATATATCCTGCCATATTGTTTGAAGTTCTTTAGTGTTTTATTTGTTGGTGATTTGTCCTTGCCACTTCAAGATCATGTTTAAAAACTTTAATTCCAAAGCACCCTCTTCTTTTACCCATATGAATTCTCCTAGCTAGAGATTTCCAGTCCCGTGAATAATGAATGAATAATTTAAGACTCAATTTCTTAATCTGTTGCATTCATTCATTTTACAATGAGTTTGATGAGAATTGAAGGCACTAACCATCTCACAGAAATGAACATCTGAGCTGTAATTTTTTTTTTTTTTTTTTAAAAGATCGCCTCTGTGAGGAAAAAACTAAATGGAACTCCAAATAATAATTTAAAGTGAAATCCATGAGCATAAAGATATTAATTAAAACTCATTTCTTCCTAACCTCAACTGTTTAAGCCTGCAGTTACTATTTACATAGAATCCAGGGAGTTTCACACTATGTTTCATTTTCAATACTTCAACAGCACTAAGGTATGAAAAGAGAATACTTTACCCAGCAGATGCCATCCACTAATTTCCAATTCTAAAAGAAAAAATACCTTTACAAAATATGTTTTAAAAAGAAAGCCACTATATATAGCCAGTACTTTTTTAGCTTCATTCAAAGCAATCATCTATATAGTCTCTTCCAATACAGATCCACTACTGTGTTCTATTGTCCTGATGATTAAACTCATTTTTAATTGAAAATAGATTTTTTAAAATACACCTTCCACAGTATTTAAAGGATAAAATTTCTCACAGGCTTTTGTTCTAAACCTCTCTAATGGGATTTCATAGAAAATCTAAAGGAAGCAAATTCACAACAGCTAATATACTTTAATTTTGAAGGTAAGGTTCATTGGAATAAAAAGTTTGAGCTCTGTATTAAAACAGCATTTGCATATTAACATTTTTTTTTAATGTATTTGTTCATACAGACCTTAGTATAGTCATGAAAAGGGAGAAAGGAGAGAAGAACTGGGATGAGAAAAAAATAACATGAATTTGGAATATAAGGGAGTAGAGCTACATTCCCATAGGATACAGAAACAGCAAGTTCATCTTTCCATAAACTAGAAACATAGATGTATTTAAAAAAAAAAAAAAGAAAAGAAAAGAAAGAAATATATGGTACATAATCTTCTGTCATGCATATAAATGATTATAATATTAAGTATGTATTGTAAGAAAGAATTAGGACCAAAAACCATGTAAACCATACCAAATTTAAAATTTGAATAAGCTACTGATACAGCATAAATAAGTTGTTACAGTTCAATTAGAGCAATCTGTTACTTTCAGATGTAACAGCATTTAATCACATCTTTTCTAAGAAGATTCAAAGAGCAACTGGCACTGCATAGAGAAGGGGTAACGGAATACTTAGAAACATTTTCAAAGAATTAGGTAAGCAAGGAAAATGAAATGACTAAGCTTTCACTGTTCACACAAGAATCATGTTTATCTAGCAAAAAATTACCAGGGTTTTTCCACTGCATCCCTCCAGTCTTCTGAGCAACTGCAAGGCAATCAACACAAACATTATCCAACTCTTACCAGGTACCATAGCATTTGCAGACTCTTAGTAGGGGACTTCTGGAAAGATGAGTTATTAACCTACATGTTCTGTCAAAGTTAACTATGAAAATTAGGATCTCTCCCAGAATTTTTAAGTAATTTATATGAGGTTTATATGAGGTTCCTGAGAGGCACTATAACAATATTTGCAACCTGTAAACTCAAAAAAGATTGAGTGTTCTGCTCAACAACAATCTTCTCTTCCTTCACATAGCAGGGCACAAGGTTCTGAGTTCCTTCCTGTCACAGTAATTTACCTCATTGTTCAGACAGAAAAAACAACAGTCACGGTGCAAGTTTAATTCAGTATAGCACATCTTGTTTTCTAAACTAGGTTCTCATAAAGTCAAAAGCTTTCAAACACCAGTCCCAACATTATCTAAATGAGATTTATCCTTCTTACGAACATTCCTCTAAATAGGTGTAACATGATAGAAAGCATGCAGAGCAGCAAGGTCTTAGGCTACAGCAAGTGAGGTTCTGCTTAAATGTGACAGCAGTAGGTACAGAAATAAAAGGAGGAGAAAAAAATACTTATCTTTGAAAGGCCTATAAGGCCCTCAGGGAGGCAGGGACCCTCCTATGAGGTACCCTCACCTCCCTACCAGCCCTTATACGGTCCTGGCTCCACCTCTTCTAGCCACTTGGATGCACTGCATGCAGCTGAGCTCCCCTGGGTTGGCCCTGCCTTCTCACCAGTTGCTCAATCACTGCTTCAAGCCATGACTCAGTATTTCCACTACAATACAGTTGTATTAAAAAAAAAAAAAATAAAATCCCACTTTTGTATTTTCTACCTATAAAAACATTAAGCAGCATTAGTTATCTACACACCTGATAATCTGTAGTTTTGTGCTAATAGAGGAGAAAAAACATAACATGAACATATGACCCCTATTTTTTATTTAGATGTAACCAGCATCTTTTTCATTATACTAAACACAGTAGCTATTTTTAGAATTAGTCTTGAAAAAAAAAAAATGCACCAAGATCCCATATAGCGTAATTCAAGCTTCCAGTTCAGAGAATACTACGTCTGAGAGTACAGCTTGATCACTTGTGGCTGATTTATAGAGATTCGCACAGCTTTTTCAGCTTATATTTTCAAAAAACAAAACAAAAAAGACATTATTAAGAGAAAAAAAGTAGGAAAAAATGTTTTTGATTCATTTACAAATGATTTTTTTTTTCTTATGGCCTCTGCCATAGAACCAGCAAATAAAATTCCTCAACACATACAATGAACACGAACAATAAGGACTCTGTCAAAATTGAAATCAGCATGACTTCTATCAGAAATTTAAATGCCAAAAAGAGATCCAAATAAACAGAGGTTTCTTCCAGGTTCATCATATACCTCCTTGAAAGTTTCCATACCTGGCCTCCCTGTGGCATTTCTACTACCAAAACACTGAGGAAGATTCTTGACATTCTGACAAAAGTAACCTTCTCATATCCAGTACCATTGCAAATCTGCAATCAAATCATGCACTCATTAAATTCTTATTACTTTTAACATATTTCTCATGACCTACAAAAGCCATCAACTCCCTCTCTTTTTCAGATACTCTTTTGTCCAACTTTCTTACTAGTTTACTAGTTACTAGTCCAACTATTTACTAGTTTAAAATATAATTTCCTGAGATATTTTCCTTTTTCCACATGGCTGACCTCAATGCTACTTAATTTAAAAAAGTATGAAATTATCAGCTGACAAAAGAAGCAAAGGAATAAGAATATAATCTTTGTACTGCTTGAAGAAACATTCATATTAGAAACTCATATTGTGAATGTACCGGTTTTTTTAGATAAGCTGACAATAGCTTTTTCACTTTGTTTATATTACGTCTGATAAGTTTACTTGAAATAAAGCATTTGAAAGTGATACTATAGCTCATTTCCAAAACCTTCACCAAACTTTGAGAACAAATTCTTGAAGTGTTGTTATTTCCATCATCCACTTTTTCCATATCCTGACTACAGTCTACTTTGACTGAGAAATAAATGAAGCACTGCTGTTATACCCAACAATAAGAATGCTGAATTTGTACTTGCACCTAGTCCTCACACATATGCTCAAAACATAGAAGACACCATATTTTGCAGTGACAGTGATACTACTGTATTTATTTTATTTTCTAAACAACTGATAGGAGGAGTGGACTTCAGTCCGAAGAATTGTCTCTCAAAACTTTTGAGGAGAAAAAATAAAAATCAAAGTATGGAATAGGCATGTTGTTACAAGTATTTCCTCATGTGTATGTTTAGCATCAGCGTACTCAGATTTTTATTGTCTTACTTTCCTATTTCTCAGTTACTATCATAAAAAATAAACTGCACTGTCAAAGATCTAGCAGAAATTACACATACTTTACATATAATTGAACGTATTACATGTCTTCCTGTCAAAATTTACAAGGATGCATTGTTAAAGAAGCACTACCGGTAATTTAAGTTCATTCATCCATCTAGAGAGCAGTGCTCTCTAATGCTCTCTTCTTGTTCAATTTATGATGCCCCAAACAGTAAGACCTTACCTATTTCTTCTTGAGAGAAATTCCATCAAGTCTTGCTTGCAACACCCTGCTTTGCAATCAACATTTAATACTTTCTAAAACATGCAAATTTGCTTCCACTCTGCTAATACATACTTATAGAAAGTACAGGTACTTATTTGTATTCATAGACAACAAAAAAATTCGACATTCCAATTTTAATTATTTTACCTTAATGGTAATCCCAAAGGAAATCAAGGGAAACACTGTTTTCTCCATATTTGATAGATGGATGGACTTGTCACTCGCAAGAGAAAAATCCAAAAGCACCACTATAATGACTGTGCTGTTAAAGGCAATAGTTCTGAACATGAGATAAATCGCTGTGAGAAAAGCAAATGCATTGTCAATATATCTTCAAAAACCTCCTTAGCAGTTTTTCCATTACTATTTCACACTGTCCTACTTGGATCGATTTCTCCCACCTGCAGAACTTTTTCCCTGATAAATTTCAGTACTTCAATTCAGCAAAAGGGTAACAGTTTGTCTATATTGAGTAGATGGATTTACCAGCATGTATATTTTCACTGTGACTACATCAAAATACTGGAAAGACAAGTGCTTGATGTGTTGTTTCTATACAATGAATTCACACTTTATTTTTCTGGATGTTTTGAATAGCTTGGAAAATAAATATAATTATTCTCAAGTCCAACATAAGAGCTGAAATAAACCTACCAACTCAGAACTAATTGGTATTCAAGTTTATAATTACTGGCTTTGTCAAATAGATCTATTCTGATTGTTTCACTTTATTAGTACTGTCACTCCTTTTAAATTTTAACACCGTGATTAAATCAACCTGTCTTTAGTAATTTCCATGAGTTACACAATTATGCAGGTAGCAATTAGAGTAGTTTGGACATGAAAAGCAACTCTTGAAAGAAAACAGTGGATCTGTACATTTAGTTCATTAGGTGATTATCATTGTTAGATTAATGTCAAGAAAATCTTTTAAATAAGAGTTATGCCAATTTGCATCTCCTTTAATAACAGAAAGATGCATATGAAAAAACTAACTCTGTTAAGTTACTTCCAAATCTGCCAAATTCTGTGATCCTTGCATGAACTACTTAGACTACCTATCCAGTTGTGTACACAGCACATTTTCCTCCACTACATCATTAAGTGAGATTGAGTTTTTCCATATGAAATCAAGCTGACCATCTAAAATTGCACATATAAACAGGGATATTCAAGTTTGTTTTCTATATAGACTTCTGGAATTTCAGATGCAGCAAGCATTAGCATAGTAATATCAGACCTGTGACTTCAAAAATGAACATAAAGCTTCTTCCAAGACAGTCAACGCCATGAGCTTTCAGTTCCATCCTCCTACCCTCACCTACCTCAGTTTTCCTCTCAAGGCTGTCTACAATAATATACAAAATTCACACAGATTATCCTGGCCAAAGTATCATTAATAGAGCCCACAGTCCATTGTCTAGTTGTCAATAAACTGTACATGTTTGACAGGAATAGTATGACTACTGAAATAAGAAGAATATATCAAAAAAAACACACACATAATTAGCAGCTGTGAAAAAGTTTCCCACACGCATCTGTAAATTCCTGAGGATACATTTGACCATAAGAACAACGTTAGCCGGGGACTGCAAATAATCACCAACACCCACAGATACTGGAACTTAGATGTACCTCTTCTTGCCATCCTTTATATTCTCTTGAGCCTTAGTATTTTTTCTTGGCCTTCATAAAAATCAAACTAGCATCAGATTTAGTACGTATGTCATGCGGTGAGATTCATCTCATCCAAGCATATGTGTCTTCAAGTATATTCACATGATCTGGTTACTCTAAGTTTCACAATTAATATACAGTTTATTCTAGACTCACATATTTTCCCTTAACAAATGCCTTTGATATCTGTAGTATGTGTTTAAAGGCCAAGGACATCATCTCCAGTATTCGCCAAGGATTAAGTACTAAAATGAAAGTACTGTAAAAGAAAGAGGCAGACATCACTGCATTTTATGCCCTTAAAGTAGATCAAGGACATAAGAAATCTCCCTGATACAGACGAGTAGGGTTTAGATGTGAACTAGATGCCAAACTGCTCAGCCTTATGAAAATTAAAGTACTTTCATGTAGTTCCCATGAGACAATGATCCTTATAGGATCAGACCGGTGTGGTTTTTTTCCCTGTCTCCTAATTTTAGCCAAAGTATAAGTTGTTTTAACAAGGGTACTTCTCATTTAGTAAGTGAAATAATGGCAGAAAGGCATTGCAGCAGCACAGAGCACAAAGAGACAACCACCTGAAGTATTTAACTGCAGACTATAATGGGTTTTGTAGTCCTCCTTGAACTTTAACTGGCTTAACAATGCTTTTGTTCATATGAAAGTTGAGCCTTAGATCAGTAATGATCTGAGAAACATGCAGTATAACTCTAACTAGCTTTCCCTTTTGGATACGGCTTCCATTCTCTCACAGAGGCACATAATTTGGCCACACACACACACACACGGTTTAAGACTTATATGATGACTTATTTGTAAGTCATCTACTTGCATTGTTGAAAAGAAATTAATACCATATTGAGGATAGTTCATGCTCTTTCCTGAACTAATTATGGACAGCCAACTTAAAACACTCTGATTTAAGACACATGAATGTAAATTAGTATATGTATACCTAGTTATTCAATTCTCAAATATCTTTGAGGTTCCCCAGTTGTTTACTCTGTTCACTGTACCCAGAAGCGTTGTTCTATTAAAGCAGAGAGCAGAATTCCAGATGCTTCAGCTATGGGTATGATTTGCACTCAGTATACACCCAGTAGAAAATCTAAGCTACAAGGTTGGAATAGTTCTCATTGTTACTCAGACAGAATATAATTGAGTAACACGTGCCCTTTCTCTTTGAAATTGGCAGTTCTTGTGAAGCTACCTTTTTGAGCATCAAAATTTGAAGTTAGAATAACACTTGTTTATACACTTCCAGTAAAAAAATCACATATAATACAAAAAAACCTCACCTTCACCCACAAAAAAAAAGCCCATAGCCATAAGCTTATCCAACCATAAGCAAGAGAAACTTATCCACATTTTCACAATTTGCACATTTTACATGGTGTTATGTAACATAATCTTAATTTTAAAAAATAATAAAAAATAAATTAAAAAATAAAAATCTTACTCCTGTAAATGGTTGTTTCTATATGGAAGATCTGTAAAAGTTTCACATTAGTGGATCAGAAACTGCTGACTGGGAAGCGATATATAAAACGTAAAATGATATGACAAATTTAACTGCAGACAAAGCATATTATTTTGTATTAACAGCAAACATTTCCAATCTGAGGGTAGTATTAATGAGAATCTTATTGATTTGATCAAACCTTGTTAGTTTTTCTGTAATCCATATTGAACTGATTTTTAAAATCACTGATTTGTTTATAAATATTTTACATAGGAAAAATCATATGATCTGTAAAATGAACTTTTTTTCTATAAAATATTGATTTTTGTATGTGCACACACCTTTTAAGTTGATAACTTTGTGTGAACACTTGTTTGTAATTGCTTAATCTTTTAGGTGCTGGTTATTACACAGAGGCGCAATCTCCAAGCTGCTATCAATAATAATAAAACAAGCAAACAATATTTTATCTCTTGCAATGTTTTTTTTTTTTTTTTTCTTATGCTAAACATTAACACGAGTACCTCTTTAGCTCAGCCATAAGAAAGACTTGGCCAGATTCAACACTGGAGCCAATCCGACAGAGACAGAAAATCCCATGGAAGCCAATAAAATTAAGTAATGCACCATTTATATTAGGGTATGTTGAATAAGGAGGTATTTGGAACCAGTAAAAAAAAAAAAAAAAAAGTGAAGATTTTTTTTTTTTTTAACATACATCTAGAACATTAGCCATTGTACTGTCGATTTAATACATAGGAGATTACAAAAATCAACATCATGTTTTCTAGCGTTAAAATGAACCACTTTAAATCTACAAGCATAAGAAAAAATGTTCTCCTGAAACCAAAAGAACTCATTTCACACAGAGGCTGATGGCAGCATTCAGCCCATGTGTTCCACAGTACTAAACCAATCTGTTTTCCTTGCAATGTGTATAAAAAAAAAAAAAAAAAAAAAAAAAAAAGGAATCAATAAGCCTTCCACGTGAATTAGTATGGTCCATAAATAGGCTCGTGCTTTCAGTTTAAGATATTATTCATCACCACCCCACAGCTATCATCAAGAAAAATTACAACATAGTAGAGATAGAGCCACAAAAGCATTTAAATTCCAGAATTTGCTTCTGCAAGCAAAGAGTACAAACATGCGTCTCTATTTTCACTCAATTTGTACTATGTAGTTGGCACTAAATCAGTCTTCAGTTACACCCACAGTCACTGGTGTCTGCATGCTTGCGTGCAGGTAAAACCAAGTACTTTTTATGATCTGCTCTTTCTGGGTTATGTTTACTTGTAAACATATTTTTAAGTGTTGCTCAGTCTCCAACCATGTTCCCTTTCTTGCTGGGAATCTCAAGCAATTTACAGTAAAATACATTACTGATGTTTTTAAGCACACAAAAACACTGAGGTTCAATTGGAACGGCTCTTCATTGTCCTTACCCTCCATTGTCACAAGTCTGTGAAGTGCACACTAACAGAAGGGTCATTAATTTTCACTGGCATCAGTACTATTAACAACATCACCCAGGCATTCAGGACTGGCATTTAAAAATAAAAAAGAAAAAAAGGTAAAGAGATGCACAGTTCTCTGATCTTCAGACTCGCTGGTTATGCCTTACTGCTCCAACAGGAGGCAGTGCAGCACGACAACTGGTCATCCATAGAGCCAAGCATGACACTTGTACAGTGGTGCTGACAAGATGCATCCAGGTCAGGATTGGGCTTCCCCTGATCTCACAGGCTGAAAGCCAAACAGTTCATGTTAGCAGATGACCAGTATAGGTAGGCACAGGAAGCTGAATGGAGTACAATAACCATGCCTGGTTTGTGTAGGTCTGAATAAAATCCAGTTTGCTTACTCTGTAGTGCAAAACAACCCATAGAGGCAAAGCCCACACCTAATCTGAACTAAAATGCTAATTCTTGTTCACAAATGCATATGTATGTGCCTGAGTAACACTTGAACTAAAAATTTCAACCTGTTATTTAGCATTTAACTCCACAGTGTTATAGGATAATTATTGAGACTCAAGCTTTGAAATCTCTGGAAATCCACATAAAATCTATCAGCCAAAAAAAGGAGAATTGATCTACTCAGAGAGGAAAGGAAAGTTTTTAATTTTTTAATTAATTATTATTTTTAGATGAGCTGTAGACTATCTTATTCAGCAGCTCATCCAATGACTTAAATCCTAGGAGGTGTAACAGCAGGAGTCAGCACAAATGCTTTGTATAGGACAAGCAGCTGCCAATATGATTGAGTTGGCATCTATACCTGTAGTAGATCAGAAAGATAATAGAAAAGTACCTGTATATCAATGTAAATTAATTAAAGCCCCTCTTCACATAGTAAGGATATGATCAAAATTTCTAATCAAAATGTGTCAGGAGAGTAAAGAAGCAAATTTCCCTAGCATCTGTTCTGACAGAAATAGAGCAATGGTTCACAGGCAAGTGCCAAAGTTCTCACTCAGTTTGGTGCAGTAATGGAAATAATCACTGTGACAGAAATGTTTCAGAGAAAATACAGTTTCAGATTAACAAATTGCCTGAGAATCATTAAGAGATAGGGCATAAAATTATATCAAGTCATGGCAACAAAGGGCTTACATTTATTCATGGAAAAAGTCAACCAAGACAAACTGCTGTAGCATTCATTAAGCTAATGAGGGGAAGCACCTTGAATTGCAGTTTGAGGATAATACCTTGAGGTCAGAATGCAATTTGATGCAGCTTTGGTTCTCTTTACTAAGAACTATTACTAAGTTTTGAAAACAAATCTGAAGTCATGGGTATGACTGCCTCTCCTTCAGAGAACAAAAAGGAAAAAACTTTTATGAAATATATGTATGCCTTAGTTTTATTTGAACATTACTCTGTGACTCTAAGTGATAAGAAAGCCCTAACCTCAAAGGCTGCTTTTCTGAGAAGTATGAGTATCAAGTGAAATAATTTTAGTTTCACATTAATCAATATTCTTATGGAAAAGGAGGTAGAAAATGGATGAAAAGCATTAAAAAGGAAAGAAAAATTTAACATCCACAAAATTCCAAACAATATCCATCACAGGAACATAAATGGATAACTGCAAGCTGCCTATTTCAGGCTGTGCAGTAATAGTTATTCTGAAGAAAGCCAGAGCAATTCGGCCACATTTCTGGAACACTTGGGAACTACCCTGGGCCTGCATCTATACTGCAGCAACTAGCAAAATGCCCTTAATGCCTTCAGCCTGAAAGCAGGTTGATGCTCTCAAGTATTAGCACAAAATTCCTTATCAAATTCATGTTCCTGCCTTTGATGAATTCCAGACTAGATACCTCTGACATGATCCTCTCACTTTTGACTGCCAAACGAACATCTTTAAGATCTACCTAGAACACAAACTATGTCATTTTAAATATGAGGTTGCTGTTATATGCTCAGTGAGCACTAAGACTTACATATGATCAACAAATATACAGAGCAGCATGATTAGGTTAATATCTACAGATCGTATAACTAGAAAGGTTATCACAGTGGAAAGAGATAATCAAAAATAAATGAAATGCTCACCCACCTTCCTAAAAAAAAAAAAAACTCTAAAGTGAATGATCTTCAGAAAGAGATTCTTCCTCAATGCAGTCAGCACTAAATGGGTAGGAGAGGTACAGCCAGGCTCTGGCCACACAGCTGAATTACCTTCATCTGTATTCCCATGGCTGACTCAATACTTACCTCAGGTGATCGATCAGAGGTTCAGGCCATGATTTAACAGTTTCCATACAGACCTAGAATCTCACAGTTTCAGGTTCTGGTCCTGTTCCCAGTCCTCCTTACAACTTTTCATCATCTCACTTCCCACAAAGGGTGAGTATCTCTCAGGTGCACCAGATGGTACTTTCCCTATTCCACTTTTAGCTGATGAGGACCAAATGCAGGTGAAACAATTTTAGTGATAGGGTCTTTGCTAGCCTGACTTAATTTGACTGAAACTAATCAAGCAGTAACTGGTTAATTAGTGGTAGCAGACCCATGGAGGTAATAACTTTCAGAATGAAGGCAGAGATGAACTCCAAACCAGGCTGAAGGCATCTAAATCTGGCAGTAGTATGGAAAAGTTGTTCACCTGCCTGATAGACTTGTATAATATCCTGGCTAAAATCCAGACTAGGGCAGAAGGACTTCCAAAGCAAAAGCAATGATCATGTTCTTCAGAAGTCCTTGTCTTACTGTAAGGTTTAGGAACAAATTATCAACGAGAACCGTAAAAAGTGTTGTGTTTGTATAAGGGAACAGATGAACTTTTACCATGAATTATACACTCCATTCTGGCATTGAGTATTTCTAAACTGAGGAGTAGGGTCTTAATACTACACGTCCTGTATGAGTAACCACAAACCCATAAGCACTGCCTCACGTATTGAATTTTATCCAAGACAATACTAAGTAGGAAGCTTCCTTACAGACTGCAACTATTTACTCTTCTAACACCAGAAACAATTCATGAGTGATGCAACATAGTTCAATAACCAGGTCATGGCCTGGTATATACAGAATTAGACAAAATGTTTATGAACAATTTTACCCAATACTTAGCCTGTAAGCAGATGAAAATGCAGATGAGATAGTTGCATGGAAAATTCACTTTTTTTTTTTTCCCCCCAAGAATTATTATCTCCTGAAAAAACAAATTATCAAAATGGAAGAAAACAATCTCAAGTTCAAAAAAATCTATGTACTTGTTACAGATATCAGCTGTTTCTGTTTTACAGATTATGCAATCCAGGAGATAATCCAAGTAATCCTAGTAGTCTATTTTGGATATTAAAGTCTTTTTGTCCAAATAAAAAGAAAATTATCATTAACATCCGAACAACATAGAGCAAGAGTTTGATCAAATATCATGCATGTCAGCTCTGAAATCAACAGACCTGCTGTCCAGAGATCAGCACTGGGAGGCTAGACAAGAGGTATTTCATTCATCTCCTTGCACAGTCAGCATTTATCTTCTAAAAGTAAAATAGATGTTATTATTTCAGATGTGAGAGAAGGAACATGATAATTTTAACAACTGCTTCACAAACAAAATCAAAACAACCCTCCCTGGATTCTGCTGAGTGTCTAAAAAAGAAACTATTTTCTAGCACTAAGCCATTGCGTCTCTCAGAAGCAGGTGAGAGACTTTAACATAAGTTTAAATCATATGTGATTTATCTGTTATGTATAATATCCATAACTGAATAGTTTGAAGTTAAGCATAGAAAAAATACTCCCATTGTAAATATTGCTTATTGCATGCTAGAGCAATGCATATGGAATATTTTTGCAAGAAAACATTGTAACAAATAAATAAAGGCTTCCAACATTGTAAGGAACTATAAAATTCTGTAGATAAAACATAAAGTAAAAGATGATGGTTTTTTTGTTTGGTTGGTTTTATTAATCCATGATGAGTCATACTAGTCATCAGTCAACACTCTTGTCTCTGCCCTACATCATATACTTCACAACATCAAAAGCCTTCTGTATACTTGCCTTGTTGCAGATTTTCTTCCTTTGTAGCTTCGGAAAGAAATGATCCCTTCACATGGCTAAAATAATAAGCTAGCCTTGACAAATGAGATTTGATTACTTCTGCTTCAGCCTGAGTGACAATAAAAATGTTATCACAAGATTATCCACACACACTGTCAATTCATGGATGATATTTGGACAAATTTTACAACTTATGGATGTTTATTATCTCCACATGTAGTGGTAGTTTTAGATTAGCACTGAGTTTGTCCCTTGAACTTTTAATTTTCTCCTTCATGAGTTCACAATAATAATCTGTCAATGCTTTAAATTTTTCAGTTATAATCTAAAAATAAGTAGAGTTCTCTGTGCATCCACTGCCATCACAGAAAGATTAAAATACTGTAGTGTGCTGCAGCTGAAATATGTTTCAATATGCTTAGACAGAGCTGCTTGAAAGAGCACAAAATAGTATTAAAAAGTGCATATAACAGCTAGCTGTTGATTGACAGGATCAGTACTGAAAAAAAAAAAAAAGCATACTAAATTGAATTGTGCTTAAAAAAAAAAAAAAAGAAAAGAAAACGAAGGGAAAAAGTCAAATCTTTCCAAAAGAGAGGACACTTCAAGAACAAAAGAAGATAATATGCTTGTATTTCCTAGAAAACATGATTTTTAGAAACATGGAAACGTAAAGTGAAGCAAAACCCACAGCAGACATTATTTGACCATATTCCTTTAAGTGCCCGAGGTACCACTACATCTGAAATATTCCTGCTGGAGCGCTTGTCCTTCACATTCTGTGTTCACAGTCCTCAATCACTCATTGGAGTAGAGATCTGCTACAAATGCAAGAGGAGGATTAAAAGTCTGGGGGTTGGGTACATTTTTTATTTCCTTGCATTTTCAGTAGTCAAAAAAGAAAAACCCTCATCCATCACTTCGATAGAAGTCCACAGGGCATCCATTTATTCTATTCAGAACAGGATCCAATGAGTTCAGAGCCTTATTTATGTCCTTTCAACGCTCAGAAGTTACATTTTCTTGGCTGTTATCTGAGCATTACTATTTATTATTAGTCCACAATGGAGATCCTATTGTAATGAACTGTGATATCCTGGCATACTTTATGTTTGCTGGTCATATCAAATTTATTGTAATTACTCTTGAAGTAGATAGCATAATTTAGAGAAATCTCATTGTGCGGAAGGGAACTCCTGCACAAGGCTCTCGCTGAATTTTCTATAAGCCTGTGCTAGGGCTTTCTGTTCCAAAAGCTCGAATGATTGCCAGTCATCTCGAGACTAATGCTTTTTGTAATAGAAAATATTCATTTGAAAATGAGCAATAAGTTCATGACAGATTCATTTCATATCAATAGAGAGAGCATGCAGTTCTAGTTTTTTATGAATCTAAAAAAGAGAATGAGGCTTTAAAATAAACCTTTCTTATTAAGTAAAACTGTCTATTGAGATACTTTGTTTCCAAAGAGATGCTTTGCCTTGAGACGTTTGGCTAGTTATTGGATATCTCAGCAAGAACACCTGGTGAGCTGGGTTACTCTTCTGGATCCAGATCAGGTTTACTGAGTGCATCCTAAATCACTCTTAGGTCTGCTGAGGACAGCAGGGGATCTCAGTCTAAGATCCATTCTGAAAGCTTGTGCAAAAGTAATCACAGGAGCAGCTCCAGGAGATGGAATAGTTCAATATCTGCGGTAAGCTCAATAAACATGAGTATGTCTGCCCTTGAAGAACTACTGTGGGCTCAAGCGCTGCCCAATAATCACATATCTAGTTTATTTGTCAGCACACTCCCTTTACAGCCGTAGTCCACAGCAGGGATCCTTCCTCTTTCAGTTGACTGTTGGAAGTTGCAGTCTGCAAGGGCACTGCAGCCCTATCCTAGCTTACCTGTGTCTCCCAGATACTCCAGCTTCTCCTAAGGGACCACATTAAGCTCTCCTAGTGGAAAAGCTTGTCTGTGGAAGTTGACAGACACATAGAGCGCACCCATGGCTTGCTTTTCAGCCCTTAGTTATATACATCTTTGAATGGGAAGCCCAGGCAGCACCTTAATAAGGTCAGCAAGGTTTTCTGCTGATTCTCCACAGACTGGCCCTTCTCCCAGACAAAGACTTTAAATAAACACAAAGACTTTAAATAAATAATGACTCAATGTCATTAGAAAAAAAAACGATGTTTTGTAATTTAAGAAATCATTTAAGTCAAAGTTATCATACAAATATGTTGCAGTGATCTACGTGATCAGTTTTCTAGCACAATATTCATTGCTGCTATGTTATCGATTTTCTTGATGTTACACCTGGGATAAATTTAGCTGCTGCTTCATAAAATTACCATTTGAAGTCTTATTGATAGTAATCAAGTGAGCATCTCATTACATTATCCCTCATTTCTTAACAATAGGAAGGAATATCCACCAGGGATGGCAGAAAAGGCTAATCCATAAATTTCTCATTAGCTGAAAGGGAGAGGAACATTCACTTGAATAATTGAATATGTTTAGCATCACAGTCTGCAGTTAATCATGTTTACTTACCCTTAGTTCTCTAGCATTCACAGAATGATATCACATAAGTTTTAGACCGGCATTAACACTTATCAATGTGCAAACTAACTGTTCAGAAGTACATTGAAGGATGCATATTTTTAAAGCACTGAGAAAATATCTGTACTTAGAATAAATGCAATTAAGTTTGCATATAGCACCATTCTTCTAATTAATGATCAATAATAAGCAAATTTTTGAAATAAAGCTGAAGTGAATTATTCACACGAAGTAATTTACTCGATTAATTTGCTTTAATTTTCTGCTTGGAAGTTTCTCTGTTACCTTTTGAATTTGTTTAATGATTTCTAAAGTTTTGTTTATACAGACTGTTAGATTTACCAAAGTGAAAAATCTGTCTTTAATTTCTAGTTATTTTTTATAAATTATTCAGAATACGAAGGAAAATACAAAAGACAAATTCAGCACATTGTTGCAAACCATTTGCAATAGAACAGCTTGAAAACAAAAAGGCAATTATAAGATAATAAAATATTATGGAACTTTCCATAATATCTCACCTTAATCAATCTTGCTGTAGTTATGAGCCTCTGCATTTTTTCTTTTTACCATGTACTAGGAGAAAAAGTTTTTCTCGTGTTCTCCATGGAAGATTTTATTTCAAATCTGTGATAATTTCTCTTTTCAGCTCTAAAGTTAACTCAAGGTTTCCTCACAATTGGGTTATCTAGATTTTCTGATTTTTTACTTTGTCAGTGCTCTTCTCTTGACAAACTCACTTTCTGGAAATGTATTTTCCACCCTAGAATGCACATTCTATGCTGGGTGGAGTATACATACATCTTACTTCATATTTATCTTCCTTGTCACATTAGTACAATAATGATTTGCATTAATTTCCTGTTATACTGAGGAGAAACTGTTCTGAGTCTGTTTCAGCATTTGCGCATTAGTTTGCACTTATCCTAAACTGAAATGCTGTGGGTTTTTTGTTTCTTTGTTTGTTTGTTTGTTTTGTCTACTGTATATAATCTGCAAACCCATTTATTCTTATCCTCCTAGTTGCATAAGCAAATTTATCAACCAAACTTTCAGCTAGAATCAACAGAAAATACTGAGTGCTCCTAGATACAGGAGAAAGATACATGTAGTTGGATACAGTGCATCCTTCCATTTGCATATAGGCATGAATGAGAAGTTAGTCATACTCTGAATTTTTTACACATCCACCTACATCCTCCCAGCTGCTTTTGTATATCTGATTGGAAAGCTATCTTATAAAATATTCTTTGCAAGAAGTAAAGCTATATTGAAGCTATGGAATGATTCTTGTGTAAATCAATGACTTGATCTGCAATTCCTTTTGTGCTGTTCTTGGCAATTTCCCAACTGAAGAATAAAAGTGAAATTCAAAGTTCTAACATACAAAAATGTGACTTTTCAATGTTTCTGGGTGGCAAACTAAGAACTTTTCAAGCATTTTCACCTGGGAAACAGTCTGATCTTTGTAAACACTCTGTTTTCCATCAGACAAGCAGGACGCTTTGGCAAAAATATCCTTATCAGAGTTCTATGTGAACTGTGTATACTACAGTCAATGTCATTTAACTCCTTCATCATAAAATACTTCACATACCAAGGCAATTCAGTTTGCTTAGGCTTTCCCAAAAATGTTGTGAATGACTTTATTCAAGTGCTGGTTTTATGCATTTAAATTCCACCACCATGCATAGCAGGAGGAGTACCGTAAGTATTACAGATGTACTGATAATGTTTATAATTATATAATATACTGCAGACAGCTGTGAGCCTGCTTTGCACAGTCTGAGTCAAAACACTACGTACATGCACACAACAGCACAGGGTTAGGATTAATCCAGTCAGAGTAGCACTGGCAATGTGATCTATCTTCCCAGAGGTAAAGTAAGCCAGTTGCTAGCCAAAGTCAAGACACAGGGTGAAAATAAAACCCAGCAAGCATAAATACACCAAGAAACATATGGTCCTCTGCATCTCTGAAAGCAGGTTTGCTGCTCCATCACTTTCATGTGCTAGAAAAGCTGTTGCTTAATTCAAATGTAATAAGTTAACAATGAGTTGATGGCTGGTGGCCCATACAATACAGCAAGCAGTTGTGTTAACATATCAAATATGTTAATAAACTTGTATCAAAATAATGTCAGCATGATCTCCATAGGTGCTGGTCTTGTATGAAGTCTAATGTATTAGTCTTCCATAAAAATGCAGCACTACAGCAATCACAACTGTTGATATGATGTTCTGTAGGAAAAAAAGCCACCAAGATGTTCAGGTTCCTTGCATAGTAATTGAACCATGCCTTTTTTAAAATGTGTTCTTTCTTTTTGATTTTCATTCTAGTTTTTTCTCTGGAAGCAATAAATATAAACCAAATTTTCTCTTCTTTTGATATACATTATTGAAACAGACTTCCTGCAAAACAAGAAAAAAAGCTGGATACATATTACCTAAAACATATATTTTTAACATCCCCTCTTTTTTTTTTTTTCTTTTTTTTTTTTTTTTCCTAATTTACTGAGATATTTGCTGAAACCCATCTGTTTTCAAGAACAGAGACCTGGAATGTGCCTCCTACATCTAAGTCTCCTGGCTCCGCAATTTTAGTGGGTTTATTCCTTTCATATAATCCTACTTACCAGGCTATCAAACGCTATCTTAGAAAGTGTCATCTTTCTTACCTCCTCCAATACCTCTGAATGCCATACAGCTCTATTGGAAAGATGTTGCAAAAGTTATTCCTTCTTTCTTGTGAGGACTCAACAGATCAGGCTTTACATCTCTTTGGGCAAAGGAAGCTCACAGTCTCTTCCTGTATTCAGGCCAACTTGAAAGCTGGCTTCATGAAAAGCTGACCAGAGGAATACACAATGCTATACACAACATCTTATCAGCATCTCAAAGAACAGCTGCAATTCTTCAAGTTTTAATATATCTAATAAACTTCATGATTACTTCTGCTTCTTTCCTTACCTCTTTAGCCATTCTAAAAGAGAAAATGAAACTTTTTTTTTTTTCTGATGTTGTTTCTTTCAGATGTTGTTTCTATCTGTTAAGATGACATACCTAAATTATTTGGTTTATTCCACTACATCTGAAACAATATTTTACTAGATTGCATGTGAAAATCAAAACTTTCAGATCAGTTGGGAAGTTCATGGGCATGTTCTAACTGTTGGGCTACATTTTTGCTGTGTAAAAATGACCACAAGTAAAAACACTTTTAAGTACTATGAAGTATTTTAGTCAGAATGTATTTGTTCATCACACTGAATTGATTTCATTATAATTATATTCTGGACTGTTTTTCAAAGACAGTCCAGCATTATTGGAGACTTAAATGAGGTAGTGGTAGCATCAATATAACATGTGATTAATCTAGAATACAGAATGATCATTTTTAAGTCCATCAGTGTTGGGTATATTGCAGTGACTTATAAAAAGATCACTACTTTGAACCCTAAAATTGCTGAAGGTCCATATTTGCAAAGTATAGAAACAAGTTGCCCTACAGAGTGCAGTTTTCTTACAGTGTGGCATTACAGTATAGTCTCAGCCACAATACAATATCCCTGAAAAGAAAGCAAGTCTTCAGATATCACAAACAACCAATTTCACAGTACAAGCAGTCATAAATAGAGCTAAATTCCCTTTAGTAATAAACTATTCATCTTTGTGCTTCATTGAGTTCAAAGAAAAGCATTTTTCAGAGTTTAAGCAATTAAGTTTACATTTTCTTCTCTAGAAAGGAACTTATCACAAAAGCACAGGATCAAGAAGCCACTGTGCTATTGGAGGTATTCTCTGCGTATGAAATTTCAATTTAGAAAAGCATGTAAAACCCTAGAGACAGTTAAGACCCAATATGCTAAAGCTATTTTGTTTTCATAGTGTATTTATTTTGTATCATCACTGACCCAGGTGATTAGCTGCTGAATTAGAATGGCTGTGCATTGGATTCAGCTAACGAAGTCTACCCAGCACAAACCAAAATGACAATTACCTATGCAAATCAGCCAAAGTATATTTCGAAACAATACATGTTTATAATTAATATCCCCAAAATCAAAGAAGCTATGCTTACAACAGAAATGCACTGCATTTAAAGGTATGCCAGGGATGACACTTGGCAGCACTAAATGGACGCTGGGGACAGAGTTTCCCACGTAGATGCAACTGGCAGAAGCACTGCATGTGCTTCCTTTTTGCTCATTTCTGCCTTCCTCACCAAATTGCCTGCAACAGCACCCCCAATGCGGCTCTAGCCAGCACAGTCAGAGTACTGGAACAACTTGAAAAGCCTGATTTTGCTAAATGAGTCACATATTGTCTGAAACAATGTAAGGGCCATTCACACTATCAGGTCCAAGAGAATTACACTGTCCTTCAGAAAACAAGGTAGCTCCCACACTGGTACACCCTTGGTACACCTTTGAGTGCTAGATACAGACATGACCTTTCCAACAAGACTGGATTCTGCATTTCCAGGACTCTCACTGACAAACTTCTTGCTTTATTTTGTTGAGGGCTTTTTAAATTTTTTTTTGTTTTGTTTTGCTTTGTTTGTGTATATTTGTGCATGTGTGTGTATGAGCACAGCTAAGGGATCAGCCTGCAATGTCTACTATTTTCTAGGCTGCAAAAATATCACTCTTCCAGTGTTGTACAATAGGGAACTAAAAACAAGAGACAGGTAGGACTCCAGGCAAAGTATGTTAAATTTCTGCTGTTTCAGTGGAGGTACAAGAACACTCTGAAAGAGAGATGAGATGTAAAACAAAGACATCAGCCACCCTATGGTTATTGTTAAAGATCCCATGGCTCTCTTTCTATATGCAAGACTGTTAATAGTCATACCTTGGCCAGACTACCTCAGGTAATTATAGTTTGTCAATCTGAACTTCCCATGCAGATCAGACTGGGATGCTGTGCAGCTAAGCAATGCCTTTGTTTCAAAGGTTTTCAGCAGTGCATGAAATGATCCCTGTACATGATTTGAATACCTTTAAAGATTGCCTTCACTGTAAAAGTAACTAGATGGATGCAAAACCACTGTAATTATCATAGTTTCATGATGGCTTTAATAACTTTTTCACTAATTTCACAGCCTTGGAGTTATTATACAGATAGTCTATCCCACAGAAGTTGTCCTTTTTTGTGTTGCAAAACATTTAAAATCTTGCTGGTTAACATTCTTTCAGAGATCTTGAGTTGTTTGATGGTGTTTTGTTTCTTTTACACAGTAATATATTAAAGCTAGCTGAACTAGCTTCTTTGCATAGACTTATTCACATAAGATTGCCCTCTTCTCAGGAATGTGAAACAGCTGTGACAATCATGGCTGTTTATTTGCATTCTGCTCCACTAATAGATTACACTTGTAGGCTGGGGCATATTTTTCTGTTGTAGTTTATAAATCTTGATTAGTGAAAGTCATCACGTACCTAAATCAGATGAAACATCAGTTTATGGGAAGAAGGAATGACTGGAGAAATTACAGGGGAAAGCAAATAGTTTTTTCAGGAAAAAGAAAATGAAGACAAGGTACTGGTACTTTGATGCAGATGTAGCCCTTGAAAAAAAACTATTTTAAACAAGTCAGAATTTTAGAAACACAAAGAAGGGATTGGTGAGATGTGCAACGTTAGATTTACAAAATCAGCAACTGAAAGCCAAGATCTATTAGTCAGAGAGAGGCCTGACTTCACCATGAGAAAATATTTGAAAATTAAATTTTTTACACTAGAATCCAGACCAAAAATACATGTGCAACTGGCCTGGATAAAAGATAGGATATGGTTGGCTTTTTGGGCTGCAAGGGCATATGGCTGGCTCATGTACAGCTTGGTATACATCAGTACCCCCAGCTCCTTTTTGGCAGGTCAGTGCTCCATTCTTTTCAAAATTATATTCATTTAAAGCCCAGGAAATAAAATTCAGTATTCTTGAATGGTTAACAGTATTCCCGCCCCCTCCTCTCTCTTTTGGCACAGTTAAAGTCTGTTTTCTTTTAGCCCAGCAGAGCTAAAAAGAAGATCCATAAAATACTTGGAAAAGGAAGATACCCAGCCTTCCTGGAATGATGCAGGATTCTCCTCCTAGAAGCAGCTGAGCTGAGACCACTGATCTTTTCATTTCAAATCTCTCTGATATTGTAATATTAGGGCACAGAAATATTAATTATATTTAGCCCACTATGGCTCTTCTCATACAAAGTAAAACACTTAATAAATTGAATATCATTATTTCCATTTTTGTTTTCTCTTCACAGAGGAAAATTACAATACAGAGACTTGGTCAAAGACAGAGAATAGGTTATTGCTGAGATTCAATTAGTTGGATTTAAGGAAATTAGAAATCACACATCTCTAAAGAAGACTGTCATAAGGGCCACTCTTATGTGGCTCTAAAATACAGTTCCTCTAACCTTTCTCTCTCTCTGTACACAATAAAGTATAGCAAAGCAGAAAGTCTGCGAGCAATTTTTTGGTTTAAATTCATTTCTTAGGAAGCAGAACAATTATGTCAGTTATGTTGTGATCAATGGTTCTGTGTCAAACTGGAGGCTGGTCACAAATGGTGGTCCCTCAGGGATCAGTCTTGGGACTGGTGTTCTTCAACATCTTCATCAACAACACAGACAATGGCACTGAGTGCACCCTCAGCAATTTTGCAGATGACACCAAGCTGAGCAGTGCAGCTGATACATTGGAAGGAAGGGAAGCCATCCAGAGGGACCTGGACAGGCTGGAGAAGTGGGACCATGAAAACCTATTGAGGTTCAATAAGGCCAAGTGCAGGGTACTGCACTTGGGTTGGAGCAATCACAGGAATTTTTTAAAAGCTGTGGGAAGATCTCCTGGAGAGCAGCCCTGTGGAGAAGGACTTGGGGGTCCTGGTAGATGAGAAGCTGGACAAGAGCCAGCAGTGTGCGCTTGAAGCTCGGAAGGCCAACTGTGTTCTGGGCTGCATTAGAAAAAGGGTGGCCAGCAAGGAGAGGGAGGTGATTGTCCCCCTGTACTCTGCTCTTGTGAGGCCCCATCTGGAGTACTGTGTCCAGGTCTGGGGCCCTCAGTACAGGAAGGGCATGGAGTTCTTGGAGGAGGTCCAGAGGAGGGCCACTAAGATGATCAGAGGGCTGGAGCACCTCTCCTATGAAGAAAGGTTGAGGGAACTAGGATTGTTTAACTTAGAAAAGAGAAGGCTCCAGGGAGACCTCACTGTGGCCTTCCACACTCGAAGGGAGCATATAAATAGGAGGGGGAACGACTGTTCGTGAGAATGGATAGTGATAGGACAAGGGGGAATGGTTTTAAACTGAGAGAGGGGAGGTTTAGGTTACATATTAGGAGGAAGTTTTTCACACAAAGGATGGTGACACACTGGAACAGGCTGCCCAAGGAGGCTGTGGATGCCCCATCCCTGGAGGCATTCAAGGTCAGGCTGGATGTGGCTCTGGGCAGCCTGGTCTGGTGGTTGGCGACCCTGCACATAGCAGGGGGGTTGAAACTAGATGATCATTGTGGTCCTTTTCAACCCAGGCCATTTTATGATTCCATGATTCTATTCTAATATTTATATCAAACACATGCCAGTAAAAAAAATTTTACTATAAAACCTTATACTATACATCTAAATTCCACATAATACAATAGTTAAATTTAAGTGACAAAATTGCACACTGAAATCTGGATTTTACATTCACAAACAGTAATATCTCTAATGGAGGTATACTGATTATACTCAGATTTGTTCATAGAATATCTGGAGTTGGAAGGGCCCTGTAAGAATCATCAAGTCCAACTCCTGGCTCTACAGTATTCCTCTTCTCTGGGCTAAAATAGGGAACCTCAGCCTCTTCTCACATGCCTTGCCTTCCAGACCCTGTCCGATCTCTGTAGCCCTCCTCTGGATGCTCTGTAACAGTTTTATGTCCTTCTTACATTGTGGCACCAGAAGTTGCACCCAGCGCAGGAGGTGAGGCTGCACAGTGCAGAGCAGAGCAGGACAACCCCTCCTCCAGGTGGTGGCAGTGCTGGGCCTCATGCACCCTGAAGTATGGTTGGCCCTTTGGGCCGTCAGGATGCCCTGCCAACTCAGATATAATTTGTTGTAGATCAAGAATCCAATGTTCACCATATTTATACAATCTATTGGGTAGATACACTTATTCCCCTGTCAGTGCTCATACAGAAAAAAAGCCATCTGTAGAGTGGATGTTATTTCCTCCCCACCTTCTATCATTATACATCTAAAGCAATTATACAGCCAACCTTACTGAATTTTCACTGCAATGAGCCTGAAAGTGACTTGTGACATTACTTTTTTCTGATGCTCACAGAGGACAAGAGGAGTAATCTTAGGGATTCTTGCTGAAATTAATGCATTTTCAATTTCAATTCTTACTCCTTCCGATTTCTGAGGGGGTGAAGGGAGAACAAAGGAGCATAGGGTAACATGACAACACAAATTTGTCTCTATTGTTCCAGAAAACCATTATCCATTACCAGGAAAAGGTTTTACTTTGTGTTGTATAACACAATAGACAGAAAATACCCTTTGGGTTTTCTGTAGGTTACTACCTTTCCAAACCAAAATAAAATCTCTTTTTCAATTATTTTTTTTATTATTATTATTTTTTTTTTTTTCCCTTCTCATCCTGGGATTTAGATTGTGCCTTCAGATAATTTATTTCAAATCCTGTGGGGGTTTACACGTGCATATCTGACAGTAGACTTAGAGACAAATACTTTTCTATTCTAACATAGGGTTATCTTTTATCTATATCTTCCTGTTTCATTTTCTATCATACCTGAATCTTGGGGGAACACGATAAAAAGAAGTGTAGCATGTTCTATTTGTTGACAGTTTCATTTGTAAAAGAAGATTCAATAATGCTATATCTGTGCTGGTCATCAGTAAATGTAAGTGGGGTCTTGCTGTCGGTGGTATACCTCAGCTACATATCTTTCTTCCTCTCATTGTGCCTAAATATAAAATTGAAAAATGCTGAAAGATAAAAAATAAAAGCAAGAGAATACAGCTACCCATACAAATATCATGAAAATACAGGGATCTGCAACTAGCATGCTAAATACATTGAAGAAATCCCCAAAAGCAAGATACTACACAATAAGACTATCTCCTCTTAGATACACAGGTATAATACACCTCAGGGCCTAGCACTCCTTCTCCCACTCCATCTTTCTAATTTTATACATCCCCTCAAGAATTATGGAAGAGAAAAAGCAAAAGAAACCCAATCAGTGAGCAGATTGTTTTTTCACCTAGTTACAGCCTAAAAAAGCAACACATGTCTTAGGGAATTTTAAAGAAAAGGAAAAACTACTCAGGTAGAAACCACATGCTATTTCATCTGAACTCTTTATTCTCTTTTTTATTTATCCACTACATTAGTAGCTGCATACTAGCACAGCTTCCCATTGATCATTATACAAGCTTTAAAGATACCGAGATAAAGCAATGTAAATTTACATCCAAACCTGTTGTTTTGTCGCATCTAAAACCTATTCAGATTGAGCTGATATTCTAGTGCTCTTCTCAAAGCATTCAGATTCAAATTGCTTTCAAGTTTTTTGATGGCCACTAAAAAAGCTGAAGATATCAAGGTTTTATTCACCTGAATTTTAGGAGATCTTGAAAACTTTGTAACATCCCTGACAAAAAGGACCTGTGAGTACTGGTGGATGGGAAACCAGACATGTGTCAACAATGTGCCAACTGTATCCTGGGTTGTGTCAAAAGAAGTGTGACCAGCAGGTTGAGGAAGGTGGTCCTGCCCCTCTGCTCTGTGCTGGTGAGGCCTCACATTGGGGTACTGCATCCAGATGTGGAGTCCTCAGTACAGGAGAGACACCTCTCCAACAAGGACAGGCTGAGAGAGCTGGGGCTGTTCAGCCTGGAGAAGGCACCAGGAGGGAGACCTGATAGTGGCCTTTCAATATCTAAAGGGGAGCTACAGAAAAGAAGGGAACATTATCTTTTGCAGGGTCTATTGTAATAGAAAAATGGGAAATGGTTTCAAGCTCATAGTAGAATTAGGTTAGATATAAGGAAAAAGTATTTTACAGTGAGGGCAGTGAAGCACTCAAACACGTTGCCCAGAGAAGAGGTGAATGCCCCATCCCTGGGGACATCCAAAGTGAGGCTGGATCAGGCTCTGGGCAACTTGATCTAGCCATAGTTATACCTGTTCATTGCAAGGGAGATGGACTAGATGACCTCTAAAGGTCCCTTCCAACTCTAAGGATTCTATGTTTCTATGAAAGCTACTTTCCTTCACAGCCGAAATTATGATCAGTATCCAGTTTCTCAAAAAAAAAAAAGAACAATTTACTTTCAACAAAAAAACCAAAAACAAAACAAAACAAAAACAAAAACAAAAACAAAAAAAAACAACAACAGTATTCAATTATTGCTAACCCTAAATTTTGTTTTTTTTTAAGATGTGGCTTCAAATTGGGGTATATAATTCTTTTATAGATTGACTAACATAACTCCTACCTTGTTTTCTGTAATGGGTTAAAACCAGCTACATGTAAGAACTTTTCCTGCTTTATGGAGTCTTTCTGGTTATTTATCAATAATTTAACAAATTCCTGACAGAGATGACCTTACTTAAGAAACTGTCAGCATCCTCAGAAGTTGTCTTTCCTTGAAGAAACTTGAATATTTTGAACAGACTCTCCCAAAAATCCACACATGAAGTGAAAAACCCTGTTTAAAGTCAGTAGGCACAATAACAGAGAAATGAAATCAACAAAATGCCCCACAAAGGCACTATAACTGTAATATTTACTTCAGATTCAAGAGAATTCAAATGATTTGAACTTTCATCCACTAGTGACCCACTTGCCACCTGACACCAGACAAACTGGACATATCTACAGCAGCAAAGGATCTTGCTTCTAACAGAGAACCTATGTTTCATTTACCTGAATGCTTAATATGCTCGTTTTGAGGTTTTCCCCTCTTTCTCATCCCCCCACCTTAAAGAAAACAACAACACAAAAAGAAGACACAATCCTTTAAGCAAGTTGTTTCACTGCAGTAAAACGTCTGTGACTTGATTGCAAAAACCGACAGTCTAAGCTTTTAATTAAAGCAGATTACCACAGATTTTTTCTATATTCTTCTCTGTTCAATTACATATCAAATCCTCCAAATCCAAGCATTGTTAAAACCATTACAGCTTTGATTTACCATACTGTCATTAGTGGTCTAGCTGTCAGTCACATATTGTTGTACTATCCTGTTTGAATGACATAAGATTCTTAGTTGTCCGAAAGCACAACTTTGTTTGAAGTAAGTTTCCTGAAAAAAAAGAATGCATGTAGTCTCTGTTAAAATAAATGCTAAAAGACGCTGGAAGTAAATTGCTGTAAAAATACTGTCAGTGAGCATGGGTTTTTGAAAAGAATACAAGACATCACATCTAGATATAGTAGTTACTGTCAGCATTATCTTACTATAGAGGAGGGACTGAAAAGCAGATGCTTACACAGTTTCACCATTTAGTAGCAGAGCCAGCTAGTCCATGAAATCAAAAGCTGTAACAAAAGAATATTTTTCTTATTGTATCAAAATAGCAGAGAATAGGAGCTTGGATCCCGTAGCTCCCAGAGGGCCTCAAAGACTCGAAGCATTAAATCATAAATCTGGGAAATAAGCAGATCTGATTTCACAGTAAGTACAAAGAAGATCATAAAATACCTGAATTGGTTTGTAACAGTTTGATGATGCAAGAGAAACCTACACCTATTGTAGCTTCAATCACATGCTTTGTTCAGAACACATCTACACTTATCTCTGTTTTCTTCCTATGTTCTGCTTAGCAGGAAAACCTTAAGTTGGAAGAAAAGAGAGCCTCTGCCAGATGGTATAAAAATAATAAAAAGTCAGTAACAAGCAATGCAGGTAGACTGGACATTTTCAGTATGTACTCTCATCAGAAATAGAGGAAGAGGTAGAACAAAACTACAGGAAAAATAAGTTTTTTTGCACACTCAAACAAAACAAAATTTGTATTGCATTTTATTAAATTAAATGAATAATTAGCAATACTTATAATCAGATTTAATATTTTGAGATTACTATTTCAAGCAGAAATCCATACTCATGTACTCATGGAAATAATAATGATCTTAGAAGTGGTAGGGAAGGGGTTAAAAACATCACTGTTAGTTCCTGGAGGAAGTTTGTTTAATCTTTGGGAGCTAATTGCTCAATATTGCCCACATCAAGATTTTTAAGTGTTTAGCACTGCTTCCACATAGAACAGTAGATAACAGAAGCAATATAAAAGTATTTTTACACAGATGCAATTGTTAGTAGATCAAACAATTTATTTTAAAGAGGAAAATGGTATTTTAACCATATTAGACACATCAGAAAGTCAATCACTGAAGTGAATGCATAGTTTATTCTGTTTCATTGTTTGTTTTTAATGAATTCACTGCCTACAAGTAACAGGAAGAAAAAAATCTCATACACTGTGAAAACTTATATCTGCTTATATCTAGATGTAGAGCAAGAGCCCATGTAAGCAGTATTTGAGCACTTTCAGGGGAGGGATAACAGCAAACATTTAGAAAGCTATGTTTCAGCTTGAACACTAGGTGGATTTTGAGATTTTTTTCCCCATCCCTACCGAAAGTGAATTTAGCTACACTGTGGAAAAAAAAAAAAAAAAAAAAAAAAAAAAAGCCTATATTAAAAACTATCTTCACTGTACTTGTTCTGTGACACACAGAATCCAAAACTTGACTTCAAAACTATCTGCCCAGTTTAAGGGCATTGTAAACAAATTGCTGGCCTGTGCAAGTCTTGTTGTTTCCAAAATTTCAGAAGAGTGACCTTACAATAGTAAAACAAGAACTGTCTGAAGAAATGTTGTTTTTTTTTTTTTTTTCTGGACTTACATTGAACAGTAGAATGGAAATAAATGAGAAAGTGAAAATATGCTATGCTAGCTCCTGTTGTTTTTATTCACTGTAGTCTTCCCTCTTTAGATACAAATTCTGAATCTGTGATGGAGCAGATAGTCTGAATTTAAATCGAGTTATAAGAAATAACTACTTCTAATAGTAAAAATAGGGGAAAAAAGTTATTTTCATTCTATTAAAATCATTAGTAAACTACTCAAACTGTGGAATGTAGGCATGTCACATTACATGTATTTGAGAGCTGTCTAAGCTTTTATCACCACAGAATGAAATGCAGACACATCTCCATTATACTAGTCACTTAGAGATATACTTGCTAGTGTTCCACAAATTACTACGGTAATGATAATCATTCATAACACAGAATCATTCACAACACACTGATTCATAATCATTGATAACACAGAATGAACTGTCTTTAAGAATAGTAATTAAATGCTTGTAAACAGAGAGAAAAATCTTGACACCTGCCTAGGAAGAATAACTGAATAATTTGTGATGTTGTATGTGGTGGAGAGACAAAATATAAAGCATATGTAAACTGTCCACTTTTGTCCATGTAATTAAATTGATAGTGTTTTGAAAACAATTTTAAAAAATTTTTAAAAATTTTTAAAAACTATGAATGGATTTCTAGGCATACTGTATCAAACTTACTGAGTCACAGCCAGAACAAGAGTCTGAAGAGCACAGGTTAGAACAGTGTGACCTGAAAGGCTTTGAAAGCATCATGGCAGATTGGGAGGGTAAAAAAAGATGATGTGGATATAATTCATATGGATTTTAACAGGGTTTTTATCACAGTACTGCACTGAAATCTCAGAGAAACTGCCAAACAATCTGCCAGAAGAAGTAAACGATGATGGAAAGAAACACCACTTACTAACAAACATATCATGTAGGAGGATGGAAAGGTATCATGTGAAACTACACACTGATTGCTGCCAAGGCCAGTACTATTCTATATGCCAGTACAGGACCTCTGGGAAATTATCATCTCAGTAGAACTTTCAAAGCAACAGCAGAGATTACTATAATTAAAGTTGCACTTGGATTCATTTACTAATCTATGTACCCAAAATTTTATGTTTTTTTTCAATTCAAGACAGAAAAGAATCTGAAGTATCTGTTTAAAGCATTCTCTAAGTATCACAAGTGTACATGACTTTCCTTAATCATATGACAGCTAGTAAACCATTTATATGAAGAAAATACCATCTTTAATGGGCAGCACCTTGCAATATTAAAGTCAATTTTAGTTGTTTATGATGAGCAAATGAGATGAATGCACAGCACAGATACTAGGACAACAAAAAGCACGTTAAATGCTCTACCACAGGCTAATAACTTTCTGCTGACATATGCAGACCACTCCGATTTTGCAATCATATTAGCTTTGTAGCTAACAGTTTTACCTCCAAACTGCACTTCAGGAGAAGTGTAGTCTGGTGAAGCCATGTCTCCACAGTGCTTGTGCATGAGTCTTCCCCTCCCAATACAACCCCCCCTCCCTGTGTATTTACATTGTACTATGAACTTCAACATCGAAGCAAAGGTAAGTTTCTAAATGTAGTATCAAGTATGTGTCAAACATAAGGTAGTTAACGCACTGCTATTTTAAAAGTACTTCATTTTTAAAACATTAAAACAGTTGAAGACAAATTTTAATAATCATTTCCCATCTACTGCTTGCCAGCAAAATAAAATTAATTTGGATGAAGGTAGTGAATTTAAATCTTTGGCAGCCAACCTTCATTAGTTTTCTATATATAGTTTTCCATTCTCCAGAGTGTCCCTCTACCTCAGATAGTTTTCCTTGTATATTGCTGCCTCTACCAATTATCCAACGGAACGGAAGGATTGCTTTTGGTCACTGCATAATACTGCTGGAGGAGCACACGTATACATTCCATCTTTGTTCAGCACACAGTATAACAGGGTCTCAATGAACATGCTCTGAAAAATAACATGCTCTCTAGAAGCACTCTAAGATAGCTACCTGAAGAAAGGATCACTTTAAGGTCTTGCAATTAGAAGAAATGTTAATTGCAGATTGCAGAAACTTTAGTAAGCCCTGAAAATGAGAGGTAGATAAGTGAAAAAATTTCATGGATATTAGAAACATTATTTTGCCAACAGATCTACTAACTCACAGTTCGTGCAAAGTTATAGTCAAGACTTCTGCTAAAGACAGAAAAGAAAGAGAGGAACTGAGAGATATAAAAAAAATTGTATTCATTCTTCTAGCAAAGATTTGTGTGCAGTACTCTTTTTCTAAGCTTAGCATGCATCAGTTTAAAATTAATAATCAGTGAATATATTTATTTTCAGAAAGATGCTTAGGGTGAATTGCTTTACTCATCTATTCTGTTTTTAAATATTATATTATTGAATATTTATATTTTGCTATATGTAGAATTCAATTGTAAATATACACTTCATATTTCTGGGAAGGTGGAGTCTGAACTTGGGCTTATAACAGACCATGGGATTTTGAAATATGAAACAAACATCAGCAAGATGTCTGATATGGGACCATCCATAGCAGAACTTGTTGCCTAAAATACCTTATATGAAGGTCTTATATAAATGTTATTAAAAAGCAGAGAATCAAATGAACACAAAGAAGAACATTAAAAAGAAACATTAAAAAGTATAAAATTTCAAACATAAACAATTATTTTTAAGGATGCTATTTAAAGATTTAAAAAAAAAAAAAAAAAAAAAAAAAAAAAGAAACAGTATTTCTTTACTCTGAATATTCTGAAAGATCTCCTTGCCACAGAGATCCATCTCACAGGTCCACAGTCATGTAACTTGATGATATGGCATTTCCCCACAAGTGAATTTAAGGCATAAAAATTAAGTTATACATATGGGAGATTTTTTTTTTTGTCATTGCTTTCTTCAGTTTTAAAACCAAAATATGATTTACAGAAATTCAGCTTTGTGTATTAGCTCTTTTATATCAACAGATACTTCTACCATTTCTCTAATTTTGATCAAATCTAAGTGTGTAATGACTGTCTCGCTCCAATTTATAGGAGGGAGAAAAAAAAAAAACCTAATCAGGGAGACGGGGAAGGGAAAGGGGCAATAGAAAAGACAAGAAAGATGCAAGAATTGCATAAAGCAGGGATAGGCACCAGCAGGATCCAGCACGGTCCCATAGCACGACTTTTGAAGGTCCGAGGCACACGCAGTGGGGGGGGCGGGGAGCAGCGTGGCCGGCTTTGGGCAGCAAGCAGGTAGCGGAAGTAATCACAGAGCCAATCCTTGAGGAAGCAGCAGAGCTCAGGCAGCAGGCCCAGGAGAGTCTGTCAGCATGCAGGTATCACTTCATGAGGAATCTGATAGTCAGGAATCCTTGATCTTCTTCATGATCTTCTTCATGAGGAATCTGTTGCCAGAAAACCTATCCTCATGCTTTTCGATTCCCCTTTTATCCTACTTGCTCTCCTGCCTACCTGACAAGGCAGGGTCTTGGGCAAGAGTCATTTGAGTACCTCCTGAGATGGCCATCATCCTAGAGATGAGATAAGTCCACACAAAAGAGCACTTCACAGCCATTTAGCTGCGGCTCATCTCTCTCTCCTTGCCCCTGGCCTTGTCCATCTTGTCCCCCAGAGAAAGGATTTCACAACCTTTGCTCAGAACTTGCCTGGATTTGTTCATCTGTGTCCCCAGCAAGCTTTGAGACAATGATGTAAAAGAATAATCTCTTACAATAACAAGTCTACAATTCCTGATGTAAACCACTTGCATCAATTAACTGGAATTCATCAACCACCTTGTTGTGTTACCAGTAAAGTATGTTAAGTTCTTATAATCCAGTATTCAATAACTACATAGAATTCTCTCCAAAAGATAGGCTCCTTACTCTTTTCAACTCCTTACTCCAGTAAAATCTCTGAGAAAAGAGTACTTACAAAGAAATCTTCCCAGTGATGACTCATCCACAGCACAATATGGAAAAATAAAAGCAGTACAAAAATAAAAATCCATTTAAGAACATTTTTCTCCCCTCCACACACACACTTCATGTGGAAAACACATGATTATTTCAGAGAGGATAAGCAAGAAATGCATTTCAACACATTTTCATTTTGCTCAAGGCTAGCCCTGTAAAAATTTAAGCAATTATAAGATATGCCTGGAACTGGAACATTCTGCTTTTAGCGTACAAACTAGGCATCTTTTCGGCACACACAGCATTTTTCTTTAAGAGTCAGGAAAAGTCTTATAATTGCTTTTGTGTTCTTCCGCATATGATAAGTGGAGTAGAAAAATGGGGACTTTCAATGAGTATTGCTTAATTTATATGCACTCGTTGATTTTTCCCCAACATGTCTCTCAATAATGAATAATACAAAGAGAAAGAAGAAAAATACTTCTGTTTTTTGTAAACTTTTGTTTTTTGCTGCACATTCAGAAGTTCCACACCCTACAGGAATATATTATCAAAGCTTCAAGAGAAAGTATGCACACCTATCTCCCCCATTTCCAGCATGCAATTCCCCATGCAGTTTTGAATCTCATCTCCTTATATTGAAGTCATTTACTTCCTATTTGGCTCGTGATACATTAAGAGTATTTAGGAGAGCCATTGTGTTGTGTTGTTAGATTCAATTCCCATAATAAAAGTCCTAGAAAATCCCCCCCAAAAAAATATTCAGCAAAACTTATATTCTACTTGGTGTTTTTCTTAGTACTCTATAGAATTAAACTGAATAATATGGTCCGATTTTAAACTTGATTTTTAAAATATTTCTGTAATTTGGAGTTTGTTTTTAAATATATTTTCCTCAAATCCGATGTACTACAGACAGAACAAGTCTCTCATTCTACATTGTTATTCAAGAAGGCAGACTGCAATCTGACCTGAAGCTAATGAAATTCGGCAGTGGAAAGGAAATATGTACCTATATAGATATGCAGTGCAGGAGCACAACTAATTAGAAGAAGATCTTAAAAACTGTTATACATCATCAGGAAGCAGTAGATAAACATCTCAGTGAAGGACTTGCATCTAACTCAAGTTAACACGCTCAGTTAACATACCCCAAAAGAAATCACATAAGATCTCTATTCTATGAATGAGAATATGAAGATGATAAGAGAAATATAATTTGATCAAAATTACCAAAATATAAATGGCATATTCCCAGTCAATTACACCTGCCATTAAGAGAATTGAGTTCAGTAAGGCTTCAGTCCCCTTGTGCTCCTTTGTCACAGCTATCAATATAAACAAGTTTGCAACACGTGGCATAGCAATATACCTTCAAGACAGCTCCTCAGCTCTTCTCTGATGCATTGCCATCAAGATCACAAGTCCCACCATACCCACAGGGCTTCCCAACATCAGGAGGCTTAGCAGCATGTTGCCCTACAATCACATCTTACCTCCTCTTCAGCCAGAGCTAAACCAAAACATACAACCAAGATTAGCTATTCCTTCTAAGGTTCCTTTTGCTCCTCACTCAAACTCCCAAAGAGTCCGAGGAGCTTTCAATGGTACTGGTTGTCAAAAGAGAGCTCAAACACTAAAGGCAATTCCAGGAAGCACTCTCTTAGCATTTTTTTCTGTCTTATACTTTCAAAATTTTGCCTTAAGCACTTTCAGTGACCTCGATTCAATCAGTACAGAAAAGATAAAGTCACAGAGAAACAATTGGAAACAGTCTTTCTCTTAGAACAAACAAATGAAATGAAAAGTTCAGAGAATACATAATACAAGTCAAACGGTTTTTGGATCTCAAGAAGTACACACTGTACCACTTCTTCACTATCCTGATTGCCACATTTTCCAGCTTCACTAAGCACTGTATATTAGCATTCAGTGTTAAAGCTTCATCGCTAGGAGCCAAGTGATAATAAAAGCTAGAATAGTCTTTTCCTTCATATTTTTTAGGTTTTCCTTAAACAAAACAAACAAAAAAAATAACAAACTTATGTACTAAAGTAATTAGATAAAAAAGCCATAGACACAATTGTAGGTATAAATGTTGATTTTACAAACTCATGACAATAAGCTCAAAATTTAGGACTAGTGCTGGAAGAGTTGCAAAATAAATTTGAAATGGATATATGTGGAAAATGATTCACACTTGCTTTTAACAGAGACGTGTGAAAACAATATTCAAGCTGAACTGGCAGAAACAGTGTTAAAGATATCCTCCAAACAGCCAGATGTTCCTGCAATTTACTAACAAGGATGGGTGAATTACCAGGTGATCCATGCAGGAATGCTAATGAGCCGATTGCCAGCAGATACATGAGTCTAGGGAGGTGCCAAGGAAATAAAATTGCGGAGAAGGGAATAAGTAGTGGGCAGAATTGTGCATTATTGAAGCTGCTTGCATTCTAGAAGTTAGCAATATTTTTCCTAGTGTTTAAATTGGCTGAAACAAGTTATACTTTAATTAGTATTGATGTACCTACAGCAAGCCTTGCTTTATTTTGAATTGATCCCTGCTCAGAGCAACATTATCATTTACATCAAACTATAGACAAGTGAAGGCTGTTGATAAATTCAGTCCCACTTACAGGCAAAAGAACGGTTTTTGCACTCTTTCAGTATTCAATAGAATTCTTATGATTCAAGCTTAGTCTTACATATACACACACAGAGAGATTCCGTTTATAAAGGCTTGATGTACAAATAAGTCACAGTAAAAGAAATTTGAAAAAAAACAGCTTCAGAAAGCTATATGTACAAAACATCACCAACAATTTTCCATTCTTTATCATTTATGCACGTATACCAATACATTCTCAGAAGACAACCAAGACTTTTCCCTATTTTTCTATAGAACACATTTAAGACCGTACTATTACACTTTTACAACAAGTCTCTCCCAGAATTCTCTAGAGTAGCAGGCTGTAAGTGACACCTATGGTCCCTATGCATCCTCCTGTTTGACATAATTGGTCTTTCATGAAACAAATTATGGTGAAATGGAGAAAGGAAGAAAACCTCCCACAAATAGAAACCGAAAGTAAGAATATGATTAAGGAGGACGGAGAAAAGCTGTTTACTTATTTGAAATACTAAAATTTGTTACAGATTATTCAGAAAGTCTCTTAGAAACTTAACATAAGGTTTTGTCATCTTATGTTTCCTGCCAATAAGTGTTCTGTTCAGACTTGCAAAGCTCTCTGAGAACATCCAGATTATTCACATTGTGATTTTCTAAAGCTTCAGAGAAAAAAAGTGAATACTTGAGCAGTACCAGTGTTTAGTACCTGAGTGGTAACTGACTCCAGTCATCTTTACTGAAAGGCTCTTTTCCAACACTGTGTAACTGAGAACAGGAAGGCAGGTAGACAGGATGAAAATAAAAGCCACAAAAACTACATTGAACTATCAACTAAGCCTGAAAAGCTACATCCTGCAAATGTTTAGCACACAGTATTTTTTAAGAGTTCCACTTTCCTTGATGATTTACTCTGAACAATTATAGAAGATAATCTAACAGGTACATTTTCATGAGAAACAGATAGTGGTCAAATTTAATCTTTTCTTACCTGGTACTGACCTCTGGATATAGCCTGAATTTTACTGTTAGAAAATCTACATCAGTGCCACATCATTTTAATTTTATGTTCCAGTTTTACTACAAAGTCACTGAAAGTCTGTTAGACTTAACAAAAAAGATTTTGTGGAGAAAACTGCCTACAGCAGGGGCAGCCAAGTCAGAGCTGATGATGAGCAGAGCCAGGATTTTGAGTATTTCTCTGATGAGTGTCACTGCTATGAAAATGGAATCATGCCGTTTTCTCTCATTCCTACTTCTCATAGGAAAATAAGATCAAGAGACAGAAGCATCATCTGTTCAAAGCCTCCATAAAGAATGAAGTTACTGGCACACCAGTAATCAGATCTCTTTCACAGCAGAGGGAGTACATTCCTTCCTACTTAGCATCAGGATCATCTTCCTGCTGTAAGCAGTAACTTGGCTCAGAACAGCATACAACTCTTTGTACAACATGGGTATGTTACAAAATTTTCAGAAAGAGCTAATGGAAATAAAAACATCTTTAAGGCAATGCTTCCAGTTTCAGCTTAATTTTGTTACCTACATGCCACTTCCAGTAAATAAATAATCTCAAATGAGAAATCTCAAATGGATTAGTATGTATTTATTGATTGCCAAGGTAATATTTCTAACTCGCAGAAACCTGACACCTCTTGACCAGAAAAGGAATAGAAAACACCTCTTACTGAAGCAGGCTTTTATTAGAAGATCATATAGATGCTTCAGGGCAATAAAGACAAGTTTGAGAGCAGTACAATCCATTTTTAAATTATATTAGTGCTTAGTTCTTTTTTTCTGAAATAACCTAATTCTCTATCTCCATGTGCAAGCTCCCTTCTTTCCTTGTTGTTCTTCAGAAAAGGAAGAGAATGAGCATTATGAATTGTTGATGTAAGCAATTTTCAATAGTTAAATTTTTTTTCCAGCAAAAGTTCAGGAAAAAAGTTGGACAGGAGAAGGATGCCATCAGCACAAGAAAGCATGTGCATAACCATCTGTAGCAGCTCTGTACTTCCTGCCACCTTTCAGAAAACACAAGATAATGGCATGAGTAATCTAGAATAGACAAACTTAACCAGGAAAAAAAAAAAAAAAGATATTTATTCTAACTATTCCTCATAGATATGTGATTGTTACATTAATCTAGACTGTTTAGGGCCCAGTTACACCCAGCTGACAGTGAGAATATTGATATGTGTCTTGTAAGAATATATCACAGGCACCTCTACGGCTCCTTCTTTGGGGTTTTACATTAGTAAAGGAACCTGCTCCTAGTATCCTTAGAAACGGAACGACTCTTCATCTAGCTTCCACATATCTCCTTATCTCTCTCACCTTTGGTGAACCAGCCTTCATCTAACATCCAACGTTTAATTCTTCAAAGCTTTCATATTCTACTTGTCCATGTATATGTGATAATATTTTTATCTAAGAAGATCCCTAGGAAGCCAGGATACTCAAGGGCTTAGAAGTACTCAATGTACTTATTTAAAAGATATGTGCCTGCCAAATACTGACATTTGCAGACAATTGGTAAACAATTTGTTCGTAGTCTGCACCAAAAGACCCTAAGTTCTTATTTTTCCTGTGATAAAATTGCACAAGATTTCATGGACTCAGGAGCACAGAAACATGTTCACTGTTGTCTCTATCCTAGAGCTCAGGCACAAAACAAGAGTGTAGAAAAGGATATTTTTAGTATTTGGAAGAATGGAACCAAATGTTTTTTCTAAGCTCTAACAAATGTGTTTATTATTTAGGATATACATTACCACAACAACATTTCAGGGGTTCATCTGAAGTTCTCTGAATGCAAAAGCACTCCTTCACCCTTTCAACATTCTGCTCACTCTGCTGAAGGACTTCTGCTCCAATCTAATAGTGCCAAACTGTCAAAGCAGGCATCAAGAATTTGAATCTAGCTTCACACTCACCTTTAACAGGAAAGATGAAGATACCAATGAAATTGAGGAAAAAATCCAATGTTATCAAATATGCAAGCTGAAGTCCATAGACTTAGTGGTAAAAGTGTACAGGGTTTAACTTTCACTCCCTTTCTCTCATGTCTCACACTGGCATATTTATGTCACATTTATTTTCTATATTTTTCTATACAAGAGTTGTTTCATCTTAAAATTATATTCACATAAGCTATAGATGAAACCAAATAGATGTGATCTGGATGATTTGATAATTATTTATCTTTACATATTTTGCTCTTCATTATTACTTCTTTTTTCTAGATGCACTTTCACATCAAAAAAATGTTTTTTTTTCTTTTTTTCTTCCATTTCTTTCTTCCTTCTATCTCCTATTCTCTTTCACATTGTTTTCTGTTCCAGTTCTATGGCTAAGCTTCAGAGCTATTTCAAAATAACTCCTTCTTTATATTTGTGTAGTGCCATGTAACTTTACAGCCATATATGTTGTTTTTAGTGCTGAAAACTATGATTGGGATGTTCAATTTTACAAGGCTGTAAAGTAGATTCCACTTAAAATGGAAATGAGTAAAATCTTTAACATATATCAACAGAACTTGTTTGTAAAGTTTCATCCTCTAGTAACTTTTGTCTTTATTAAAGCTAAAGAAGTCAGTCTCATGTGTCACATTTAGAGAAACACTGGCAGAAATGGCCCTGAAGCCATAATAACCCACTAGCCCAAATAATTCACACTTTAAATGTAAATGGCTATCTTTCAAACCTCTGAAGATTTGTTTCCCAAAGCCACCTTCACAGATACATCATCTGTATTCAAACACAAACAAAATATTTTCCATAGCTGCAATTTAAAACCAACAGACAAACACAGACTACATGCAGAGGAGAGAAAGTATAGCAAACCAAATAAACTGATTAAATTGTTGTGGCTAATCCATTGGTGGGCTAAACTGCTAGAGCAATTGAAACAATTTTTTGTAAGCTCTAGAAAAAAAGCACGACTGCACATTTTACACAGCTGCTGCTGCTTTGGTTTTAGTGATGTATTTGCAAGTAGTTTTTACTAACAGTTTACTTCAGACTTTAAATCACTAGAGTTACAATAGTAGCTCAGGTGAAGGTATTTCTCTAAATTATTTTTATTCTGTATAGTGTTATTCTATTTTAGAATCTAAAATTCTACCTATTAGGAGTGCACATAGCATTATACATACAAATTGAAAGTCACAGAATCACAGCATTGCAGGAGTTGGAATGGACATCAGTAGATCATTGAGTCCAATGCCCTTGCTAAAGCAGGGACCCTGTGATAGGTCACAAAAGTAGGTGTCCAGATAGGTCTTGAATATCTCCATAGAAAGAGAACTATAGAATCATAAAATCACAAGGTTGGAAAGGACCTACAAGATCATCCAGGCCAACTGTCCTCCTATCACCATTACAACCCACAAAGTTACTAAGCCATATCTCATAGCTCCTCATCCAGACACCTCTTGAACACCACTAAGGATGGATCTGTTGCCTGGAAGAAGGGCCCGAAACCCTCCTCATCACAACTTCCCTTCAGGAAGGTGTAGAATGTGATGAGGTCTCCTCCAAGCCCCGTCTTCTCCAGATTCAACAATACCAGCTCCCTCAGCCGCTCCTTTCACTAGGACGACTGTGACTGTGGTAAGAATAAAACCCCAGACAACCTCAAACTTGAGTAGGATTTGCTGCAGCAGCTGGATGCATACAAATGTATGGGGCCCACAGGGGTTCATTGCATGACAGCTCCGAAGCAGTGCCGTGTGATCTCACGAAATGGATTTGCTCCATAACCCACACTGGTAACAAGGCCAGGGAAGAGACAGGAGAGAGGACAGCAGAGGAGTGAAGCAATGCGGCCATATTTGTGAAAGCAAGCAGTGATGCGGCTGTGTTTGTGACATCAGCAGACGAGTCACAATGGGGTGTCAGGAGCTGTAAGAGAGGGAGCAGCACAGTGGCACTTCGCCGTAGGCCTTCAGTGAGTGCGGTACGCACCTGCTAGCGGCTAGCGGCTATGGCTCGGGTGGTCTGCATCACCCTGGCATTTATCGGAATCACCCTTTTGGGAATTCACCTCATGCATAGCAATATGCTGTGGTTTGGTCTCCTTTGGTGCATCAGGAAGATGAAATTTTGGCCAAGGATCAGCAGCAATCTTGGGATCTCTGCTGCCATCCTTGCTGTCTTCCTGAAGACCTTCATCTTGCTCATGAAAGTGGCTCGGATGGACTTCATCACCCAGGCGTTTATGGGAATCATCCGCCCGGCAATTCACCTCATGCGTGGCAGTATGTATGAGTTCGTTCAGCTGCATATGGAGCAGCTGAGTCGGGAGATGGCTCAGCTACTGGACAGCATGGTGCAGTGGAACCAGTGGCAGAACTGGGCAGGCAAAGGAGCCATGCGCATTGCTTCCCTTCAGCACTGGCAGTTCTGGGCCTTTCCCGGAGTCTTTATCCTGTTCTATGGACTCATCTGGTGCATCGGGAAAAGGAAATATTTGCCAAGGATCAGCAGCATTCCTTGGGTCTGTGCTGTGCTCCTTGCTGTCGTCCTGAAGACCTTCATCTTGCTCATGAAAGTGGCTCGGATGGTCTTCATCACCCAGGCGTTTATGGGAGTCATCCGCCTGGCAGTTCACCTCATGCGTGGCGATACGTATGAGCACGTTCAGCTGCATACGGAGCAGCTGAGTCGGGACCTGGCTCAGCTACTGGACAGCATGGTGCAGTGGAACCAGTGGCAGAACTGGGCGGCCAAGGGAGCCCTGATCCTTGCTTCCCTTCAGCACTGGCAGTTCTGGGCCTTTCCCGGAGCCTTTATCCTGTTCTATGGACTCATCCGGTGCAGCGGGAAAAGGAAATATTTGCCAAGGATCAGCAGCATTCCTTGGGTCTGTGCTGTGCTCCTTGCTGTCGTCCTGAAGACCTTCATCTTGCTCATGAAAGTGGCTCGGATGGTCTTCATCACCCAGGCGTTTATGGGAGTCATCCGCCTGGCAGTTCACCTCATGCGTGGCGATACGCATGAGCGCGTTGAGCTGCATATGGAGCAGCTGAGTCGGGACATGGCTCAGCTACTGGACAGCATGGTGCAGTGGAACCAGTGGCAGAACTGGGCGGCCAAGGGAGCCCTGATCCTTGCTTCCCTTCAGCACTGGCAGATCTGGGCCTTTCCTGGAGCCTTTATCCTGTTCTATGGACTCATCCGGTGCAGCGGGAAAAGGAAATATTTGCCAAGGATCAGCAGCATTGCTTGGATCGGTGCTGTGCTCCTTGCTGTCGCCCTGAAGACCTTCATCTCCCTTATAAAAGTGGCTTGGATGGTCTTCACCACCCAGGCGTTTATGAGAATCATCCGCCTGGCAATTCACCTCACGCGTGGCGATATGCATGAGCACGTTCAGCTGCATATGGAGCAGCTGAGTCGGGACATGGCTCAGCTACTGGACAGCATGGTGCAGTGGAACCAGTGGAAGAACTGGGCGGCCAAGGGAGCCCTGGTCCTTGTTTCCCTTCAGCACTGGCAGATCTGGGCCTTTCCTGAAGTCTTTATCCTGTTCTTCGGCCTCATCTGGTGCATCTGGAGAACGAAATATTTGCCAAGGAGCGGCAGCATTCTTTGGATCTGCACTGCAATCCTTGCTTTCTTCCTTAGGCCCTTCTTCTTACTCACAAAAGTGGCAGAAATATGGAGGTCCAGCAATAAGGTCAGCAGTGATGAGGAAGAGGACAGTGACTCAGACAAGACACGGGAGCTGGGCAGAGTTCTGTCGGTTCCCACGGGAGCCGACAGCACCGAGTGGCCAGCACCGTACATGGCCGACAGTTGCCAGCTGGTGCAGGAGCTGGTGGATGACCTTCTGCGCACCTGCCGAGGACAAACCTGCCACAGCTTCACGCCCCGGCTGCAGCCACCCACCGGGGTCTGCGTCTATGAAGAATGGAGCTTCCACTATGACAGCGTCATCTGCAGCGAGCTCGTGCACGTGAGGCCTCCCCCCAGGCACACCTTCCATGTGGAGCTGAACGACGTGGAGGAGACAGCGACGAGCAAGTCCTGTCTGCGCGTGCAGCTGGAGTACACCTGCACGAGGGAGCGGCTGCTGGGGGACATGCCCTGCTTTCTGCACCACGATCAGGAGGAGCTGAGAGGAAAACAGGAGCCCGGCTTGCTCGACACCTTCTGCACCGTCTCCTATCTGCGTGTGGAGGAAAGCACGCTCTGGCTCCAGGACTAGGTGAAAGCAGCCTGGAAGCGTCTGCCTCAGTCGCATGACTGCCTCCTGGAGCTGCTGCCCTCCAGCCACTCATGCAAGATCTGGCTGACCGCCCCCTCTAACTCCACCTTCAACATCGAGATGACTCTTGGGGTGCTGCTTGATGAATCGGGCACATTCCTGAGCATTGGATAGGCTCAGGATACGTTTCTATGTTCTTCTCAATTTCGGTCTTTCAAAGTATGTCATCCTACTTAAATAAATTGGATTGTTAACATCAGTGCTCCTCGTGTAAGTTTTCTTTTTTGTGTCTACAACACAAATCAACACCGAAGAATAGTTTTGCTTTCAAAGCGGTGGCTTTTCAATCTCTTATTTATTGCTAAGGCTCTTTTCCACAGCTGCCTTTTGTTTCTGGTAGGTAGGAATCTGTTCAATAGCGTCAAGACGTGTTCAGTACCACTGAGATGAGGAGTCAGGAGGAGCTTGATGTCTCAGGCACTTTGGTGAGCATTGAATAGGCTGAAGCCAGCTGCACCAGCAGCATGGTGCGGCCAGGAAACTGCGCTGTGGCGGACATACAGATTGCCAGGCATACGGCCAGGCATGGCCAGCACTCTAGCTTCTACCTCAGCTGTCTGTGGACCAGCACTTGTCTGCTGGTGGGCACAGCTTTTCGCCCCAAGCCCTGAAGATGGTTGTGATTCGCCACCTGACAACCGTAGCCCTCTGAAGCCTGGAGCAGGAGGAATTGCCCCTGTGGCTGGATGACCTCCTGCGGCACTTCTGCTGCCGCCTGGAGTATACCTCAATTGCTTCCTTTCATGATGTGAGAGGGTGATGGTTTTTTTTGACTTGCAGCTCTAAAATGGGGCGGAAGTGAACAGACAATCCCTCAGAGCATCTCGAAATATCAAGAAATCCACTTGGACCATTTCTTATTAGCGTCACAGAGCTACCGCTTTCATTCTTTTGTCAATTTTTGACTGTGCAGCCCTACATTTTCTTTCACAGATTTCTTGGTATGTTATGTATATTAATTCTTTAGCCAACTAGTGGAAAACATAAGGAATTTTCTGCAGTTTCCTTTTGGCTTTCGGCTTCGATAGGTGCTGAATTTCCCTGATTAACGGTGACTTTTTTCCATGCATTAAGCTGAAAAGCTCTTGCCCCCAAATTTCTAGCCTACATTAGAGTGTCAGTTGGCAGCATTCCTGTTCATACTTCTGCAGTACTGTTCCACCAGTGAGGCATGGCACACGGATCATGATACCGATCCAATCATACAGTCACAGAAGGAGATTAGGTTGGTAAGAGACCCCACAGCCTTTCTAGGCAATCTGTTCCAGTGCTCTGTCACCCTCACCGTAAAGCAGCTCTTCTGCGTGTTTGCACAGAACTTTGTATGTCTAAGTTTTAGAACATGACTCCTTTTCTTATTGCTACACATCACTGAGAAGAACCCGGTCTCATCCATTTGCCTTCCGTTTCCCTTGGGATATTTATAAACACAAATCACATCCTCCCCTCAGACTTCTTTTCCCCAGGCTGGACAGACCCAGGTTACACAGTGTTTCCTCATAAGGGAGCGTGCAGTGATGTGGCTGTGTTTGTGACATCATGCAGTGATGTGGCTGTGTTTGTGACAACATGCGGTGATGTAGTCGTGTTTGTGACATCATGCAGCGATGTGGCTGTGTTTGTGACATCAGCAGACGAGTCACAATGGGGTGCCAGGAGCTGTAAGAGAGGGAGCAGCACAGTGGCACTTCGCCGTAGGCCTTCAGTGAGTGCGGTACGCACCTGCTAGCGGCTAGCGGCTATGGCTCGGGTGGTCTGCATCACCCTGGCATTTATCGGAATCACCCTTTTGGGAATTCACCTCATGCATAGCAATATGCTGTGGTTTGGTCTCCTTTGGTGCATCAGGAAGATGAAATTTTGGCCAAGGATCAGCAGCAATCTTGGGATCTCTGCTGCCATCCTTGCTGTCTTCCTGAAGACCTTCATCTTGCTCATGAAAGTGGCTCGGATGGTCTTCATCACCCAGGCGTTTATGGGAATCATCCGCCCGGCAATTCACCTCATGCGTGGCAGTATGTATGAGCTCGTTCAGCTGCATATGGAGCAGCTGAGTCGGGAGATGGCTCAGCTACTGGACAGCATGGTGCAGTGGAACCAGTGGCAGAACTGGGCAGGCAAAGGAGCCATGCGCATTGCTTCCCTTCAGCACTGGCAGTTCTGGGCCTTTCCCGGAGTCTTTATCCTGTTCTATGGACTCATCTGGTGCAGCGGGAAAAGGAAATATTTGCCAAGGATCAGCAGCATTCCTTGGGTCTGTGCTGTGCTCCTTGCTGTCGTCCTGAAGACCTTCATCTTGCTCATGAAAGTGGCTCGGATGGTCTTCATCACCCAGGCGTTTATGGGAGTCATCCGCCTGGCAGTTCACCTCATGCGTGGCGATACGTATGAGCACGTTCAGCTGCATACGGAGCAGCTGAGTCGGGACCTGGCTCAGCTACTGGACAGCATGGTGCAGTGGAACCAGTGGCAGAACTGGGCGGCCAAGGGAGCCCTGATCCTTGCTTCCCTTCAGCACTGGCAGTTCTGGGCCTTTCCCGGAGCCTTTATCCTGTTCTATGGACTCATCCGGTGCAGCGGGAAAAGGAAATATTTGCCAAGGATCAGCAGCATTCCTTGGATCTGTGCTGTGCTCCTTGCTGTCGTCCTGAAGACCTTCATCTTGCTCATGAAAGTGGCTTGGATGGTCTTCATGACCCTAGCACTTCTGGGAATCATCCGCCCGGCAATTCACCTCATGCGTGGCAGTATGTATGAGCGCGTTCAGCTGCATATGGAGCAGCTGAGTCGGGACATGGCTCAGCTACTGGACAGCATGGTGCAGTGGAACCAGTGGCAGAACTGGGCGGCCCAGGGAGCCCTGATCCTTGTTTCCCTTCAGCACTGGCAGATCTGGGCCTTTCTCGGAGTGTTTGTGCTGTTCTTTGGCCTCATCTGTTGCATCAAGAAAACGAAATATTTGCCAAGGATCAGCAGCATTGCTTGGATCGGTGCTGTGCTCCTTGCTGTCGCCCTGAAGACCTTCATCTCCCTTATAAAAGTGGCTTGGATGGTCTTCACCACCCAGGCGTTTATGAGAATCATCCGCCTGGCAATTCACCTCACGCGTGGCGATATGCATGAGCACGTTCAGCTGCATATGGAGCAGCTGAGTCGGGACATGGCTCAGCTACTGGACAGCATGGTGCAGTGGAACCAGTGGAAGAACTGGGCGGCCAAGGGAGCCCTGGTCCTTGTTTCCCTTCAGCACTGGCAGATCTGGGCCTTTCCTGAAGTCTTTATCCTGTTCTTCGGCCTCATCTGGTGCATCTGGAGAACGAAATATTTGCCAAGGAGCGGCAGCATTCTTTGGATCTGCACTGCAATCCTTGCTTTCTTCCTTAGGCCCTTCTTCTTACTCACAAAAGTGGCAGAAATATGGAGGTCCAGCAATAAGGTCAGCAGTGATGAGGAAGAGGACAGTGACTCAGACAAGACACGGGAGCTGGGCAGAGTTCTGTCGGTTCCCACGGGAGCCGACAGCACCGAGTGGCCAGCACCGTACATGGCCGACAGTTGCCAGCTGGTGCAGGAGCTGGTGGATGACCTTCTGCGCACCTGCCGAGGACAAACCTGCCACAGCTTCACGCCCCGGCTGCAGCCACCCACCGGGGTCTGCGTCTATGAAGAATGGAGCTTCCACTATGACAGCGTCATCTGCAGCGAGCTCGTGCACGTGAGGCCTCCCCCCAGGCACACCTTCCATGTGGAGCTGAACGACGTGGAGGAGACAGCGACGAGCAAGTCCTGTCTGCGCGTGCAGCTGGAGTACACCTGCACGAGGGAGCGGCTGCTGGGGGACATGCCCTGCTTTCTGCACCACGATCAGGAGGAGCTGAGAGGAAAACAGGAGCCCGGCTTGCTCGACACCTTCTGCACCGTCTCCTATCTGCGTGTGGAGGAAAGCACGCTCTGGCTCCAGGACTAGGTGAAAGCAGCCTGGAAGCGTCTGCCTCAGTCGCATGACTGCCTCCTGGAGCTGCTGCCCTCCAGCCACTCATGCAAGATCTGGCTGACTGCCCCCTCTAACTCCACCTTCAACATCGAGATGACTCTTGGGGTGCTGCTTGATGAATCGGGCACATTCCTGAGCATTGGATAGGCTCAGGATACGTTTCTATGTTCTTCTCAATTTCGGTCTTTCAAAGTATGTCATCCTACTTAAATAAATTGGATTGTTAACATCAGTGCTCCTCGTGTAAGTTTTCTTTTTTGTGTCTACAACACAAATCAACACCGAAGAATAGTTTTGCTTTCAAAGCGGTGGCTTTTCAATCTCTTATTTATTGCTAAGGCTCTTTTCCACAGCTGCCTTTTGTTTCTGGTAGGTAGGAATCTGTTCAATAGCGTCAAGACGTGTTCAGTACCACTGAGATGAGGAGTCAGGAGGAGCTTGATGTCTCAGGCACTTTGGTGAGCATTGAATAGGCTGAAGCCAGCTGCACCAGCAGCATGGTGCGGCCAGGAAACTGCGCTGTGGCGGACATACAGATTGCCAGGCATACGGCCAGGCATGGCCAGCACTCTAGCTTCTACCTCAGCTGTCTGTGGACCAGCACTTGTCTGCTGGTGGGCACAGCTTTTCGCCCCAAGCCCTGAAGATGGTTGTGATTCGCCACCTGACAACCGTAGCCCTCTGAAGCCTGGAGCAGGAGGAATTGCCCCTGTGGCTGGATGACCTCCTGCGGCACTTCTGCTGCCGCCTGGAGTATACCTCAATTGCTTCCTTTCATGATGTGAGAGGGTGATGGTTTTTTTTGACTTGCAGCTCTAAAATGGGGCGGAAGTGAACAGACAATCCCTCAGAGCATCTCGAAATATCAAGAAATCCACTTGGACCATTTCTTATTAGCGTCACAGAGCTACCGCTTTCATTCTTTTGTCAATTTTTGACTGTGCAGCCCTACATTTTCTTTCACAGATTTCTTGGTATGTTATGTATATTAATTCTTTAGCCAACTAGTGGAAAACATAAGGAATTTTCTGCAGTTTCCTTTTGGCTTTCGGCTTCGATAGGTGCTGAATTTCCCTGATTAACGGTGACTTTTTTCCATGCATTAAGCTGAAAAGCTCTTGCCCCCAAATTTCTAGCCTACATTAGAGTGTCAGTTGGCAGCATTCCTGTTCATACTTCTGCAGTACTGTTCCACCAGTGAGGCATGGCACACGGATCATGATACCGATCCAATCATACAGTCACAGAAGGAGATTAGGTTGGTAAGAGACCCCACAGCCTTTCTAGGCAATCTGTTCCAGTGCTCTGTCACCCTCACCGTAAAGCAGCTCTTCTGCGTGTTTGCACAGAACTTTGTATGTCTAAGTTTTAGAACATGACTCCTTTTCTTATTGCTACACATCACTGAGAAGAACCCGGTCTCATCCATTTGCCTTCCGTTTCCCTTGGGATATTTATAAACACAAATCACATCCTCCCCTCAGACTTCTTTTCCCCAGGCTGGACAGACCCAGGTTACACAGTGTTTCCTCATAAGGGAGCGTGCAGTGATGTGGCTGTGTTTGTGACATCATGCAGTGATGTGGCTGTGTTTGTGACAACATGCGGTGATGTAGTCGTGTTTGTGACATCATGCAGCGATGTGGCTGTGTTTGTGACATCAGCAGACGAGTCACAATGGGGTGCCAGGAGCTGTAAGAGAGGGAGCAGCACAGTGGCACTTCGCCGTAGGCCTTCAGTGAGTGCGGTACGCACCTGCTAGCGGCTAGCGGCTATGGCTCGGGTGGTCTGCATCACCCTGGCATTTATCGGAATCACCCTTTTGGGAATTCACCTCATGCATAGCAATATGCTGTGGTTTGGTCTCCTTTGGTGCATCAGGAAGATGAAATTTTGGCCAAGGATCAGCAGCAATCTTGGGATCTCTGCTGCCATCCTTGCTGTCTTCCTGAAGACCTTCATCTTGCTCATGAAAGTGGCTCGGATGGTCTTCATCACCCAGGCGTTTATGGGAATCATCCGCCCGGCAATTCACCTCATGCGTGGCAGTATGTATGAGCTCGTTCAGCTGCATATGGAGCAGCTGAGTCGGGAGATGGCTCAGCTACTGGACAGCATGGTGCAGTGGAACCAGTGGCAGAACTGGGCAGGCAAAGGAGCCATGCGCATTGCTTCCCTTCAGCACTGGCAGTTCTGGGCCTTTCCCGGAGTCTTTATCCTGTTCTATGGACTCATCTGGTGCATCGGGAAAAGGAAATATTTGCCAAGGATCAGCAGCATTCCTTGGGTCTGTGCTGTGCTCCTTGCTGTCGTCCTGAAGACCTTCATCTTGCTCATGAAAGTGGCTCGGATGGTCTTCATCACCCAGGCGTTTATGGGAGTCATCCGCCTGGCAGTTCACCTCATGCGTGGCGATACGTATGAGCACGTTCAGCTGCATACGGAGCAGCTGAGTCGGGACCTGGCTCAGCTACTGGACAGCATGGTGCAGTGGAACCAGTGGCAGAACTGGGCGGCCAAGGGAGCCCTGATCCTTGCTTCCCTTCAGCACTGGCAGTTCTGGGCCTTTCCCGGAGCCTTTATCCTGTTCTATGGACTCATCCGGTGCAGCGGGAAAAGGAAATATTTGCCAAGGATCAGCAGCATTCCTTGGATCTGTGCTGTGCTCCTTGCTGTCGTCCTGAAGACCTTCATCTTGCTCATGAAAGTGGCTTGGATGGTCTTCATGACCCTAGCACTTCTGGGAATCATCCGCCCGGCAATTCACCTCATGCGTGGCAGTATGTATGAGCGCGTTCAGCTGCATATGGAGCAGCTGAGTCGGGACATGGCTCAGCTACTGGACAGCATGGTGCAGTGGAACCAGTGGCAGAACTGGGCGGCCCAGGGAGCCCTGATCCTTGTTTCCCTTCAGCACTGGCAGATCTGGGCCTTTCTCGGAGTGTTTGTGCTGTTCTTTGGCCTCATCTGTTGCATCAAGAAAACGAAATATTTGCCAAGGATCAGCAGCATTGCTTGGATCGGTGCTGTGCTCCTTGCTGTCGCCCTGAAGGCCTTCATCTCCCTTATAAAAGTGGCTTGGATGGTCTTCATCACCCAGGCGTTTATGAGAATCATCCGCCTGGCAATTCACCTCACGCGTGGCGATATGCATGAGCACGTTCAGCTGCATATGGAGCAGCTGAGTCGGGACATGGCTCAGCTACTGGACAGCATGGTGCAGTGGAACCAGTGGAAGAACTGGGCGGCCAAGGGAGCCCTGGTCCTTGTTTCCCTTCAGCACTGGCAGATCTGGGCCTTTCCTGAAGTCTTTATCCTGTTCTTCGGCCTCATCTGGTGCATCTGGAGAACAAAATATTTGCCAAGGAGCGGCAGCATTCTTTGGATCTGCACTGCAATCCTTGCTTTCTTCCTTAGGCCCTTCTTCTTACTCACAAAAGTGGCAGAAATATGGAGGTCCAGCAATAAGGTCAGCAGTGATGAGGAAGAGGACAGTGACTCAGACAAGACACGGGAGCTGGGCAGAGTTCTGGCCGACAGCACCGAGTGGCCAGCACCGTACATGGCCGACAGTTGCCAGCTGGTGCAGGAGCTGGTGGATGACCTTCTGCGCACCTGCCGAGGACAAACCTGCCACAGCTTCACGCCCCGGCTGCAGCCACCCACCGGGGTCTGCGTCTATGAAGAATGGAGCTTCCACTATGACAGCGTCATCTGCAGCGAGCTCGTGCACGTGAGGCCTCCCCCCAGGCACACCTTCCATGTGGAGCTGAACGACGTGGAGGAGACAGCGACGAGCAAGTCCTGTCTGCGCGTGCAGCTGGAGTACACCTGCACGAGGGAGCGGCTGCTGGGGGACATGCCCTGCTTTCTGCACCACGATCAGGAGGAGCTGAGAGGAAAACAGGAGCCCGGCTTGCTCGACACCTTCTGCACCGTCTCCTATCTGCGTGTGGAGGAAAGCACGCTCTGGCTCCAGGACTAGGTGAAAGCAGCCTGGAAGCGTCTGCCTCAGTCGCATGACTGCCTCCTGGAGCTGCTGCCCTCCAGCCACTCATGCAAGATCTGGCTGACCGCCCCCTCTAACTCCACCTTCAACATCGAGATGACTCTTGGGGTGCTGCTTGATGAATCGGGCACATTCCTGAGCATTGGATAGGCTCAGGATACGTTTCTATGTTCTTCTCAATTTCGGTCTTTCAAAGTATGTCATCCTACTTAAATAAATTGGATTGTTAACATCAGTGCTCCTCGTGTAAGTTTTCTTTTTTGTGTCTACAACACAAATCAACACCGAAGAATAGTTTTGCTTTCAAAGCGGTGGCTTTTCAATCTCTTATTTATTGCTAAGGCTCTTTTCCACAGCTGCCTTTTGTTTCTGGTAGGTAGGAATCTGTTCAATAGCGTCAAGACGTGTTCAGTACCACTGAGATGAGGAGTCAGGAGGAGCTTGATGTCTCAGGCACTTTGGTGAGCATTGAATAGGCTGAAGCCAGCTGCACCAGCAGCATGGTGCGGCCAGGAAACTGCGCTGTGGCGGACATACAGATTGCCAGGCATACGGCCAGGCATGGCCAGCACTCTAGCTTCTACCTCAGCTGTCTGTGGACCAGCACTTGTCTGCTGGTGGGCACAGCTTTTTGCCCCAAGCCCTGAAGATGGTTGTGATTCGCCACCTGACAACCGTAGCCCTCTGAAGCCTGGAGCAGGAGGAATTGCCCCTGTGGCTGGATGACCTCCTGCGGCACTTCTGCTGCCGCCTGGAGTATACCTCAATTGCTTCCTTTCATGATGTGAGAGGGTGATGGTTTTTTTTGACTTGCAGCTCTAAAATGGGGCGGAAGTGAACAGACAATCCCTCAGAGCATCTCGAAATATCAAGAAATCCTCTTGGACCATTTCTTATTAGCGTCACAGAGCTACCGCTTTCATTCTTTTGTCAATTTTTGACTGTGCAGCCCTACATTTTCTTTTACAGATTTCTTGGTATGTTATGTATATTAATTCTTTAGCCAACTAGTGGAAAACATAAGGAATTTTCTGCAGTTTCCTTTTGGCTTTCGGCTTCGATAGGTGCTGAATTTCCCTGATTAACGGTGACTTTTTTCCATGCATTAAGCTGAAAAGCTCTTGCCCCCAAATTTCTAGCCTACATTAGAGTGTCAGTTGGCAGCATTCCTGTTCATACTTCTGCAGTACTGTTCCACCAGTGAGGCATGGTACACGGATCATGATACCGATCCAATCATACAGTCACAGAAGGAGATTAGGTTGGTAAGAGACCCCACAGCCTTTCTAGGCAATCTGTTCCAGTGCTCTGTCACCCTCACCGTAGACTTAGACCCTCACTTAGACTTTGTATGTCTAAGTTTTAGAACATGACTCCTTTTCTTATTGCTACACATCACTGAGAAGAACCCGGTCTCATCCATTTGCCTTCCGTTTCCCTTGGGATATTTATAAACACAAATCACATCCTCCCCTCAGACTTCTTTTCCCCAGGCTGGACAGACCCAGGTTACACAGTGTTTCCTCATAAGGGAGCGTGCAGTGATGTGGCTGTGTTTGTGACATCATGCAGTGATGTGGCTGTGTTTGTGACAACATGCGGTGATGTAGTCGTGTTTGTGACATCATGCAGCGATGTGGCTGTGTTTGTGACATCAGCAGACGAGTCACAATGGGGTGCCAGGAGCTGTAAGAGAGGGAGCAGCACAGTGGCACTTCGCCGTAGGCCTTCAGTGAGTGCGGTACGCACCTGCTAGCGGCTAGCGGCTATGGCTCGGGTGGTCTGCATCACCCTGGCATTTATCGGAATCACCCTTTTGGGAATTCACCTCATGCATAGCAATATGCTGTGGTTTGGTCTCCTTTGGTGCATCAGGAAGATGAAATTTTGGCCAAGGATCAGCAGCAATCTTGGGATCTCTGCTGCCATCCTTGCTGTCTTCCTGAAGACCTTCATCTTGCTCATGAAAGTGTCTCGGATGGTCTTCATCACCCAGGCGTTTATGGGAATCATCCGCCCGGCAATTCACCTCATGCGTGGCAGTATGTATGAGCTCGTTCAGCTGCATATGGAGCAGCTGAGTCGGGAGATGGCTCAGCTACTGGACAGCATGGTGCAGTGGAACCAGTGGCAGAACTGGGCAGGCAAAGGAGCCATGCGCATTGCTTCCCTTCAGCACTGGCAGTTCTGGGCCTTTCCCGGAGTCTTTATCCTGTTCTATGGACTCATCTGGTGCAGCGGGAAAAGGAAATATTTGCCAAGGATCAGCAGCATTCCTTGGGTCTGTGCTGTGCTCCTTGCTGTCGTCCTGAAGACCTTCATCTTGCTCATGAAAGTGGCTCGGATGGTCTTCATCACCCAGGCGTTTATGGGAGTCATCCGCCTGGCAGTTCACCTCATGCGTGGCGATACGTATGAGCACGTTCAGCTGCATACGGAGCAGCTGAGTCGGGACCTGGCTCAGCTACTGGACAGCATGGTGCAGTGGAACCAGTGGCAGAACTGGGCGGCCAAGGGAGCCCTGATCCTTGCTTCCCTTCAGCACTGGCAGTTCTGGGCCTTTCCCGGAGCCTTTATCCTGTTCTATGGACTCATCCGGTGCAGCGGGAAAAGGAAATATTTGCCAGGGATCAGCAGCATTCCTTGGATCTGTGCTGTGCTCCTTGCTGTCGTCCTGAAGACCTTCATCTTGCTCATGAAAGTGGCTTGGATGGTCTTCATGACCCTAGCACTTCTGGGAATCATCCGCCCGGCAATTCACCTCATGCGTGGCAGTATGTATGAGCGCGTTCAGCTGCATATGGAGCAGCTGAGTCGGGAGATGGCTCAGCTACTGGACAGCATGGTGCAGTGGAACCAGTGGCAGAACTGGGCGGCCCAGGGAGCCCTGATCCTTGTTTCCCTTCAGCACTGGCAGATCTGGGCCTTTCTCGGAGTGTTTGTGCTGTTCTTTGGCCTCATCTGTTGCATCAAGAAAACGAAATATTTGCCAAGGATCAGCAGCATTGCTTGGATCGGTGCTGTGCTCCTTGCTGTCGCCCTGAAGACCTTCATCTCCCTTATAAAAGTGGCTTGGATGGTCTTCACCACCCAGGCGTTTATGAGAATCATCCGCCTGGCAATTCACCTCACGCGTGGCGATATGCATGAGCACGTTCAGCTGCATATGGAGCAGCTGAGTCGGGACATGGCTCAGCTACTGGACAGCATGGTGCAGTGGAACCAGTGGAAGAACTGGGCGGCCAAGGGAGCCCTGGTCCTTGATTCCCTTCAGCACTGGCAGATCTGGGCCTTTCCTGAAGTCTTTATCCTGTTCTTCGGCCTCATCTGGTGCATCTGGAGAACAAAATATTTGCCAAGGAGCGGCAGCATTCTTTGGATCTGCACTGCAATCCTTGCTTTCTTCCTTAGGCCCTTCTTCTTACTCACAAAAGTGGCAGAAATATGGAGGTCCAGCAATAAGGTCAGCAGTGATGAGGAAGAGGACAGTGACTCAGACAAGACACGGGAGCTGGGCAGAGTTCTGGCCGACAGCACCGAGTGGCCAGCACCGTACATGGCCGACAGTTGCCAGCTGGTGCAGGAGCTGGTGGATGACCTTCTGCGCACCTGCCGAGGACAAACCTGCCACAGCTTCACGCCCCGGCTGCAGCCACCCACCGGGGTCTGCGTCTATGAAGAATGGAGCTTCCACTATGACAGCGTCATCTGCAGCGAGCTCGTGCACGTGAGGCCTCCCCCCAGGCACACCTTCCATGTGGAGCTGAACGACGTGGAGGAGACAGCGACGAGCAAGTCCTGTCTGCGCGTGCAGCTGGAGTACACCTGCACGAGGGAGCGGCTGCTGGGGGACATGCCCTGCTTTCTGCACCACGATCAGGAGGAGCTGAGAGGAAAACAGGAGCCCGGCTTGCTCGACACCTTCTGCACCGTCTCCTATCTGCGTGTGGAGGAAAGCACGCTCTGGCTCCAGGACTAGGTGAAAGCAGCCTGGAAGCGTCTGCCTCAGTCGCATGACTGCCTCCTGGAGCTGCTGCCCTCCAGCCACTCATGCAAGATCTGGCTGACCGCCCCCTCTAACTCCACCTTCAACATCGAGATGACTCTTGGGGTGCTGCTTGATGAATCGGGCACATTCCTGAGCATTGGATAGGCTCAGGATACGTTTCTATGTTCTTCTCAATTTCGGTCTTTCAAAGTATGTCATCCTACTTAAATAAATTGGATTGTTAACATCAGTGCTCCTCGTGTAAGTTTTCTTTTTTGTGTCTACAACACAAATCAACACCGAAGAATAGTTTTGCTTTCAAAGCGGTGGCTTTTCAATCTCTTATTTATTGCTAAGGCTCTTTTCCACAGCTGCCTTTTGTTTCTGGTAGGTAGGAATCTGTTCAATAGCGTCAAGACGTGTTCAGTACCACTGAGATGAGGAGTCAGGAGGAGCTTGATGTCTCAGGCACTTTGGTGAGCATTGAATAGGCTGAAGCCAGCTGCACCAGCAGCATGGTGCGGCCAGGAAACTGCGCTGTGGCGGACATACAGATTGCCAGGCATACGGCCAGGCATGGCCAGCACTCTAGCTTCTACCTCAGCTGTCTGTGGACCAGCACTTGTCTGCTGGTGGGCACAGCTTTTCGCCCCAAGCCCTGAAGATGGTTGTGATTCGCCACCTGACAACCGTAGCCCTCTGAAGCCTGGAGCAGGAGGAATTGCCCCTGTGGCTGGATGACCTCCTGCGGCACTTCTGCTGCCGCCTGGAGTATACCTCAATTGCTTCCTTTCATGATGTGAGAGGGTGATGGTTTTTTTTGACTTGCAGCTCTAAAATGGGGCGGAAGTGAACAGACAATCCCTCAGAGCATCTCGAAATATCAAGAAATCCTCTTGGACCATTTCTTATTAGCGTCACAGAGCTACCGCTTTCATTCTTTTGTCAATTTTTGACTGTGCAGCCCTACATTTTCTTTTACAGATTTCTTGGTATGTTATGTATATTAATTCTTTAGCCAACTAGTGGAAAACATAAGGAATTTTCTGCAGTTTCCTTTTGGCTTTCGGCTTCGATAGGTGCTGAATTTCCCTGATTAACGGTGACTTTTTTCCATGCATTAAGCTGAAAAGCTCTTGCCCCCAAATTTCTAGCCTACATTAGAGTGTCAGTTGGCAGCATTCCTGTTCATACTTCTGCAGTACTGTTCCACCAGTGAGGCATGGCACACGGATCATGATACCGATCCAATCATACAGTCACAGAAGGAGATTAGGTTGGTAAGAGACCCCACAGCCTTTCTAGGCAATCTGTTCCAGTGCTCTGTCACCCTCACCGTAAAGCAGCTCTTCTGCGTGTTTGCACAGAACTTTGTATGTCTAAGTTTTAGAACATGACTCCTTTTCTTATTGCTACACATCACTGAGAAGAACCCGGTCTCATCCATTTGCCTTCCGTTTCCCTTGGGATATTTATAAACACAAATCACATCCTCCCCTCAGACTTCTTTTCCCCAGGCTGGACAGACCCAGGTTACACAGTGTTTCCTCATAAGGGAGCGTGCAGTGATGTGGCTGTGTTTGTGACATCATGCAGTGATGTGGCTGTGTTTGTGACAACATGCGGTGATGTAGTCGTGTTTGTGACATCATGCAGCGATGTGGCTGTGTTTGTGACATCAGCAGACGAGTCACAATGGGGTGCCAGGAGCTGTAAGAGAGGGAGCAGCACAGTGGCACTTCGCCGTAGGCCTTCAGTGAGTGCGGTACGCACCTGCTAGCGGCTAGCGGCTATGGCTCGGGTGGTCTGCATCACCCTGGCATTTATCGGAATCACCCTTTTGGGAATTCACCTCATGCATAGCAATATGCTGTGGTTTGGTCTCCTTTGGTGCATCAGGAAGATGAAATTTTGGCCAAGGATCAGCAGCAATCTTGGGATCTCTGCTGCCATCCTTGCTGTCTTCCTGAAGACCTTCATCTTGCTCATGAAAGTGGCTCGGATGGTCTTCATCACCCAGGCGTTTATGAGAATCATCCGCCTGGCAATTCACCTCATGCGTGGCAGTATGTATGAGCTCGTTCAGCTGCATATGGAGCAGCTGAGTCGGGAGATGGCTCAGCTACTGGACAGCATGGTGCAGTGGAACCAGTGGAAGAACTGGGCGGCCAAGGGAGCCCTGGTCCTTGTTTCCCTTCAGCACTGGCAGATCTGGGCCTTTCCTGAAGTCTTTATCCTGTTCTTCGGCCTCATCTGGTGCATCTGGAGAACAAAATATTTGCCAAGGAGCGGCAGCATTCTTTGGATCTGCACTGCAATCCTTGCTTTCTTCCTTAGGCCCTTCTTCTTACTCACAAAAGTGGCAGAAATATGGAGGTCCAGCAATAAGGTCAGCAGTGATGAGGAAGAGGACAGTGACTCAGACAAGACACGGGAGCTGGGCAGAGTTCTGGCCGACAGCACCGAGTGGCCAGCACCGTACATGGCCGACAGTTGCCAGCTGGTGCAGGAGCTGGTGGATGACCTTCTGCGCACCTGCCGAGGACAAACCTGCCACAGCTTCACGCCCCGGCTGCAGCCACCCACCGGGGTCTGCGTCTATGAAGAATGGAGCTTCCACTATGACAGCGTCATCTGCAGCGAGCTCGTGCACGTGAGGCCTCCCCCCAGGCACACCTTCCATGTGGAGCTGAACGACGTGGAGGAGACAGCGACGAGCAAGTCCTGTCTGCGCGTGCAGCTGGAGTACACCTGCACGAGGGAGCGGCTGCTGGGGGACATGCCCTGCTTTCTGCACCACGATCAGGAGGAGCTGAGAGGAAAACAGGAGCCCGGCTTGCTCGACACCTTCTGCACCGTCTCCTATCTGCGTGTGGAGGAAAGCACGCTCTGGCTCCAGGACTAGGTGAAAGCAGCCTGGAAGCGTCTGCCTCAGTCGCATGACTGCCTCCTGGAGCTGCTGCCCTCCAGCCACTCATGCAAGATCTGGCTGACCGCCCCCTCTAACTCCACCTTCAACATCGAGATGACTCTTGGGGTGCTGCTTGATGAATCGGGCACATTCCTGAGCATTGGATAGGCTCAGGATACGTTTCTATGTTCTTCTCAATTTCGGTCTTTCAAAGTATGTCATCCTACTTAAATAAATTGGATTGTTAACATCAGTGCTCCTCGTGTAAGTTTTCTTTTTTGTGTCTACAACACAAATCAACACCGAAGAATAGTTTTGCTTTCAAAGCGGTGGCTTTTCAATCTCTTATTTATTGCTAAGGCTCTTTTCCACAGCTGCCTTTTGTTTCTGGTAGGTAGGAATCTGTTCAATAGCGTCAAGACGTGTTCAGTACCACTGAGATGAGGAGTCAGGAGGAGCTTGATGTCTCAGGCACTTTGGTGAGCATTGAATAGGCTGAAGCCAGCTGCACCAGCAGCATGGTGCGGCCAGGAAACTGCGCTGTGGCGGACATACAGATTGCCAGGCATACGGCCAGGCATGGCCAGCACTCTAGCTTCTACCTCAGCTGTCTGTGGACCAGCACTTGTCTGCTGGTGGGCACAGCTTTTCGCCCCAAGCCCTGAAGATGGTTGTGATTCGCCACCTGACAACCGTAGCCCTCTGAAGCCTGGAGCAGGAGGAATTGCCCCTGTGGCTGGATGACCTCCTGCGGCACTTCTGCTGCCGCCTGGAGTATACCTCAATTGCTTCCTTTCATGATGTGAGAGGGTGATGGTTTTTTTTGACTTGCAGCTCTAAAATGGGGCGGAAGTGAACAGACAATCCCTCAGAGCATCTCGAAATATCAAGAAATCCTCTTGGACCATTTCTTATTAGCGTCACAGAGCTACCGCTTTCATTCTTTTGTCAATTTTTGACTGTGCAGCCCTACATTTTCTTTTACAGATTTCTTGGTATGTTATGTATATTAATTCTTTAGCCAACTAGTGGAAAACATAAGGAATTTTCTGCAGTTTCCTTTTGGCTTTCGGCTTCGATAGGTGCTGAATTTCCCTGATTAACGGTGACTTTTTTCCATGCATTAAGCTGAAAAGCTCTTGCCCCCAAATTTCTAGCCTACATTAGAGTGTCAGTTGGCAGCATTCCTGTTCATACTTCTGCAGTACTGTTCCACCAGTGAGGCATGGCACACGGATCATGATACCGATCCAATCATACAGTCACAGAAGGAGATTAGGTTGGTAAGAGACCCCACAGCCTTTCTAGGCAATCTGTTCCAGTGCTCTGTCACCCTCACCGTAAAGCAGCTCTTCTGCGTGTTTGCACAGAACTTTGTATGTCTAAGTTTTAGAACATGACTCCTTTTCTTATTGCTACACATCACTGAGAAGAACCCGGTCTCATCCATTTGCCTTCCGTTTCCCTTGGGATATTTATAAACACAAATCACATCCTCCCCTCAGACTTCTTTTCCCCAGGCTGGACAGACCCAGGTTACACAGTGTTTCCTCATAAGGGAGCGTGCAGTGATGTGGCTGTGTTTGTGACATCATGCAGTGATGTGGCTGTGTTTGTGACAACATGCGGTGATGTAGTCGTGTTTGTGACATCATGCAGCGATGTGGCTGTGTTTGTGACATCAGCAGACGAGTCACAATGGGGTGCCAGGAGCTGTAAGAGAGGGAGCAGCACAGTGGCACTTCGCCGTAGGCCTTCAGTGAGTGCGGTACGCACCTGCTAGCGGCTAGCGGCTATGGCTCGGGTGGTCTGCATCACCCTGGCATTTATCGGAATCACCCTTTTGGGAATTCACCTCATGCATAGCAATATGCTGTGGTTTGGTCTCCTTTGGTGCATCAGGAAGATGAAATTTTGGCCAAGGATCAGCAGCAATCTTGGGATCTCTGCTGCCATCCTTGCTGTCTTCCTGAAGACCTTCATCTTCCTCATGAAAGTGGCTCGGATGGACTTCATCACCCAGGCGTTTATGGGAATCATCCGCCCGGCAATTCACCTCATGCGTGGCAGTATGTATGAGCTCGTTCAGCTGCATATGGAGCAGCTGAGTCAGGAGATGGCTCAGCTACTGGACAGCATGGTGCAGTGGAACCAGTGGCAGAACTGGGCAGGCAAAGGAGCCATGCGCATTGCTTCCCTTCAGCACTGGCAGTTCTGGGCCTTTCCCGGAGTCTTTATCCTGTTCTATGGACTCATCTGGTGCAGCGGGAAAAGGAAATATTTGCCAAGGATCAGCAGCATTCCTTGGGTCTGTGCTGTGCTCCTTGCTGTCGTCCTGAAGACCTTCATCTTGCTCATGAAAGTGGCTCGGATGGTCTTCATCACCCAGGCGTTTATGGGAGTCATCCGCCTGGCAGTTCACCTCATGCGTGGCGATACGTATGAGCACGTTCAGCTGCATACGGAGCAGCTGAGTCGGGACCTGGCTCAGCTACTGGACAGCATGGTGCAGTGGAACCAGTGGCAGAACTGGGCGGCCAAGGGAGCCCTGATCCTTGCTTCCCTTCAGCACTGGCAGTTCTGGGCCTTTCCCGGAGCCTTTATCCTGTTCTATGGACTCATCCGGTGCAGCGGGAAAAGGAAATATTTGCCAGGGATCAGCAGCATTCCTTGGATCTGTGCTGTGCTCCTTGCTGTCGTCCTGAAGACCTTCATCTTGCTCATGAAAGTGGCTTGGATGGTCTTCATGACCCTAGCACTTCTGGGAATCATCCGCCCGGCAATTCACCTCATGCGTGGCAGTATGTATGAGCGCGTTCAGCTGCATATGGAGCAGCTGAGTCGGGACATGGCTCAGCTACTGGACAGCATGGTGCAGTGGAACCAGTGGCAGAACTGGGCGGCCCAGGGAGCCCTGATCCTTGTTTCCCTTCAGCACTGGCAGATCTGGGCCTTTCTCGGAGTGTTTGTGCTGTTCTTTGGCCTCATCTGTTGCATCAAGAAAACGAAATATTTGCCAAGGATCAGCAGCATTGCTTGGATCGGTGCTGTGCTCCTTGCTGTCGCCCTGAAGACCTTCATCTCCCTTATAAAAGTGGCTTGGATGGTCTTCACCACCCAGGCGTTTATGAGAATCATCCGCCTGGCAATTCACCTCACGCGTGGCGATATGCATGAGCACGTTCAGCTGCATATGGAGCAGCTGAGTCGGGACATGGCTCAGCTACTGGACAGCATGGTGCAGTGGAACCAGTGGAAGAACTGGGCGGCCAAGGGAGCCCTGGTCCTTGTTTCCCTTCAGCACTGGCAGATCTGGGCCGTTCCTGAAGTCTTTATCCTGTTCTTCGGCCTCATCTGGTGCATCTGGAGAACGAAATATTTGCCAAGGAGCGGCAGCATTCTTTGGATCTGCACTGCAATCCTTGCTTTCTTCCTTAGGCCCTTCTTCTTACTCACAAAAGTGGCAGAAATATGGAGGTCCAGCAATAAGGTCAGCAGTGATGAGGAAGAGGACAGTGACTCAGACAAGACACGGGAGCTGGGCAGAGTTCTGGCCGACAGCACCGAGTGGCCAGCACCGTACATGGCCGACAGTTGCCAGCTGGTGCAGGAGCTGGTGGATGACCTTCTGCGCACCTGCCGAGGACAAACCTGCCACAGCTTCACGCCCCGGCTGCAGCCACCCACCGGGGTCTGCGTCTATGAAGAATGGAGCTTCCACTATGACAGCGTCATCTGCAGCGAGCTCGTGCACGTGAGGCCTCCCCCCAGGCACACCTTCCATGTGGAGCTGAACGACGTGGAGGAGACAGCGACGAGCAAGTCCTGTCTGCGCGTGCAGCTGGAGTACACCTGCACGAGGGAGCGGCTGCTGGGGGACATGCCCTGCTTTCTGCACCACGATCAGGAGGAGCTGAGAGGAAAACAGGAGCCCGGCTTGCTCGACACCTTCTGCACCGTCTCCTATCTGCGTGTGGAGGAAAGCACGCTCTGGCTCCAGGACTAGGTGAAAGCAGCCTGGAAGCGTCTGCCTCAGTCGCATGACTGCCTCCTGGAGCTGCTGCCCTCCAGCCACTCATGCAAGATCTGGCTGACCGCCCCCTCTAACTCCACCTTCAACATCGAGATGACTCTTGGGGTGCTGCTTGATGAATCGGGCACATTCCTGAGCATTGGATAGGCTCAGGATACGTTTCTATGTTCTTCTCAATTTCGGTCTTTCAAAGTATGTCATCCTACTTAAATAAATTGGATTGTTAACATCAGTGCTCCTCGTGTAAGTTTTCTTTTTTGTGTCTACAACACAAATCAACACCGAAGAATAGTTTTGCTTTCAAAGCGGTGGCTTTTCAATCTCTTATTTATTGCTAAGGCTCTTTTCCACAGCTGCCTTTTGTTTCTGGTAGGTAGGAATCTGTTCAATAGCGTCAAGACGTGTTCAGTACCACTGAGATGAGGAGTCAGGAGGAGCTTGATGTCTCAGGCACTTTGGTGAGCATTGAATAGGCTGAAGCCAGCTGCACCAGCAGCATGGTGCGGCCAGGAAACTGCGCTGTGGCGGACATACAGATTGCCAGGCATACGGCCAGGCATGGCCAGCACTCTAGCTTCTACCTCAGCTGTCTGTGGACCAGCACTTGTCTGCTGGTGGGCACAGCTTTTCGCCCCAAGCCCTGAAGATGGTTGTGATTCGCCACCTGACAACCGTAGCCCTCTGAAGCCTGGAGCAGGAGGAATTGCCCCTGTGGCTGGATGACCTCCTGCGGCACTTCTGCTGCCGCCTGGAGTATACCTCAATTGCTTCCTTTCATGATGTGAGAGGGTGATGGTTTTTTTTGACTTGCAGCTCTAAAATGGGGCGGAAGTGAACAGACAATCCCTCAGAGCATCTCGAAATATCAAGAAATCCTCTTGGACCATTTCTTATTAGCGTCACAGAGCTACCGCTTTCATTCTTTTGTCAATTTTTGACTGTGCAGCCCTACATTTTCTTTTACAGATTTCTTGGTATGTTATGTATATTAATTCTTTAGCCAACTAGTGGAAAACATAAGGAATTTTCTGCAGTTTCCTTTTGGCTTTCGGCTTCGATAGGTGCTGAATTTCCCTGATTAACGGTGACTTTTTTCCATGCATTAAGCTGAAAAGCTCTTGCCCCCAAATTTCTAGCCTACATTAGAGTGTCAGTTGGCAGCATTCCTGTTCATACTTCTGCAGTACTGTTCCACCAGTGAGGCATGGCACACGGATCATGATACCGATCCAATCATACAGTCACAGAAGGAGATTAGGTTGGTAAGAGACCCCACAGCCTTTCTAGGCAATCTGTTCCAGTGCTCTGTCACCCTCACCGTAAAGCAGCTCTTCTGCGTGTTTGCACAGAACTTTGTATGTCTAAGTTTTAGAACATGACTCCTTTTCTTATTGCTACACATCACTGAGAAGAACCCGGTCTCATCCATTTGCCTTCCGTTTCCCTTGGGATATTTATAAACACAAATCACATCCTCCCCTCAGACTTCTTTTCCCCAGGCTGGACAGACCCAGGTTACACAGTGTTTCCTCATAAGGGAGCGTGCAGTGATGTGGCTGTGTTTGTGACATCATGCAGTGATGTGGCTGTGTTTGTGACAACATGCGGTGATGTAGTCGTGTTTGTGACATCATGCAGCGATGTGGCTGTGTTTGTGACATCAGCAGACGAGTCACAATGGGGTGCCAGGAGCTGTAAGAGAGGGAGCAGCACAGTGGCACTTCGCCGTAGGCCTTCAGTGAGTGCGGTACGCACCTGCTAGCGGCTAGCGGCTATGGCTCGGGTGGTCTGCATCACCCTGGCATTTATCGGAATCACCCTTTTGGGAATTCACCTCATGCATAGCAATATGCTGTGGTTTGGTCTCCTTTGGTGCATCAGGAAGATGAAATTTTGGCCAAGGATCAGCAGCAATCTTGGGATCTCTGCTGCCATCCTTGCTGTCTTCCTGAAGACCTTCATCTTGCTCATGAAAGTGGCTCGGATGGTCTTCATCACCCAGGCGTTTATGGGAATCATCCGCCCGGCAATTCACCTCATGCGTGGCAGTATGTATGAGCTCGTTCAGCTGCATATGGAGCAGCTGAGTCGGGAGATGGCTCAGCTACTGGACAGCATGGTGCAGTGGAACCAGTGGCAGAACTGGGCAGGCAAAGGAGCCATGCGCATTGCTTCCCTTCAGCACTGGCAGTTCTGGGCCTTTCCCGGAGTCTTTATCCTGTTCTATGGACTCATCTGGTGCAGCGGGAAAAGGAAATATTTGCCAAGGATCAGCAGCATTCCTTGGGTCTGTGCTGTGCTCCTTGCTGTCGTCCTGAAGACCTTCATCTTGCTCATGAAAGTGGCTCGGATGGTCTTCATCACCCAGGCGTTTATGGGAGTCATCCGCCTGGCAGTTCACCTCATGCGTGGCGATACGTATGAGCACGTTCAGCTGCATACGGAGCAGCTGAGTCGGGACCTGGCTCAGCTACTGGACAGCATGGTGCAGTGGAACCAGTGGCAGAACTGGGCGGCCAAGGGAGCCCTGATCCTTGCTTCCCTTCAGCACTGGCAGTTCTGGGCCTTTCCCGGAGCCTTTATCCTGTTCTATGGACTCATCCGGTGCAGCGGGAAAAGGAAATATTTGCCAGGGATCAGCAGCATTCCTTGGATCTGTGCTGTGCTCCTTGCTGTCGTCCTGAAGACCTTCATCTTGCTCATGAAAGTGGCTTGGATGGTCTTCATGACCCTAGCACTTCTGGGAATCATCCGCCCGGCAATTCACCTCATGCGTGGCAGTATGTATGAGCGCGTTCAGCTGCATATGGAGCAGCTGAGTCGGGACATGGCTCAGCTACTGGACAGCATGGTGCAGTGGAACCAGTGGCAGAACTGGGCGGCCCAGGGAGCCCTGATCCTTGTTTCCCTTCAGCACTGGCAGATCTGGGCCTTTCTCGGAGTGTTTGTGCTGTTCTTTGGCCTCATCTGTTGCATCAAGAAAACGAAATATTTGCCAAGGATCAGCAGCATTGCTTGGATCGGTGCTGTGCTCCTTGCTGTCGCCCTGAAGACCTTCATCTCCCTTATAAAAGTGGCTTGGATGGTCTTCACCACCCAGGCGTTTATGAGAATCATCCGCCTGGCAATTCACCTCACGCGTGGCGATATGCATGAGCACGTTCAGCTGCATATGGAGCAGCTGAGTCGGGACATGGCTCAGCTACTGGACAGCATGGTGCAGTGGAACCAGTGGAAGAACTGGGCGGCCAAGGGAGCCCTGGTCCTTGTTTCCCTTCAGCACTGGCAGATCTGGGCCTTTCCTGAAGTCTTTATCCTGTTCTTCGGCCTCATCTGGTGCATCTGGAGAACGAAATATTTGCCAAGGAGCGGCAGCATTCTTTGGATCTGCACTGCAATCCTTGCTTTCTTCCTTAGGCCCTTCTTCTTACTCACAAAAGTGGCAGAAATATGGAGGTCCAGCAATAAGGTCAGCAGTGATGAGGAAGAGGACAGTGACTCAGACAAGACACGGGAGCTGGGCAGAGTTCTGGCCGACAGCACCGAGTGGCCAGCACCGTACATGGCCGACAGTTGCCAGCTGGTGCAGGAGCTGGTGGATGACCTTCTGCGCACCTGCCGAGGACAAACCTGCCACAGCTTCACGCCCCGGCTGCAGCCACCCACCGGGGTCTGCGTCTATGAAGAATGGAGCTTCCACTATGACAGCGTCATCTGCAGCGAGCTCGTGCACGTGAGGCCTCCCCCCAGGCACACCTTCCATGTGGAGCTGAACGACGTGGAGGAGACAGCGACGAGCAAGTCCTGTCTGCGCGTGCAGCTGGAGTACACCTGCACGAGGGAGCGGCTGCTGGGGGACATGCCCTGCTTTCTGCACCACGATCAGGAGGAGCTGAGAGGAAAACAGGAGCCCGGCTTGCTCGACACCTTCTGCACCGTCTCCTATCTGCGTGTGGAGGAAAGCACGCTCTGGCTCCAGGACTAGGTGAAAGCAGCCTGGAAGCGTCTGCCTCAGTCGCATGACTGCCTCCTGGAGCTGCTGCCCTCCAGCCACTCATGCAAGATCTGGCTGACCGCCCCCTCTAACTCCACCTTCAACATCGAGATGACTCTTGGGGTGCTGCTTGATGAATCGGGCACATTCCTGAGCATTGGATAGGCTCAGGATACGTTTCTATGTTCTTCTCAATTTCGGTCTTTCAAAGTATGTCATCCTACTTAAATAAATTGGATTGTTAACATCAGTGCTCCTCGTGTAAGTTTTCTTTTTTGTGTCTACAACACAAATCAACACCGAAGAATAGTTTTGCTTTCAAAGCGGTGGCTTTTCAATCTCTTATTTATTGCTAAGGCTCTTTTCCACAGCTGCCTTTTGTTTCTGGTAGGTAGGAATCTGTTCAATAGCGTCAAGACGTGTTCAGTACCACTGAGATGAGGAGTCAGGAGGAGCTTGATGTCTCAGGCACTTTGGTGAGCATTGAATAGGCTGAAGCCAGCTGCACCAGCAGCATGGTGCGGCCAGGAAACTGCGCTGTGGCGGACATACAGATTGCCAGGCATACGGCCAGGCATGGCCAGCACTCTAGCTTCTACCTCAGCTGTCTGTGGACCAGCACTTGTCTGCTGGTGGGCACAGCTTTTCGCCCCAAGCCCTGAAGATGGTTGTGATTCGCCACCTGACAACCGTAGCCCTCTGAAGCCTGGAGCAGGAGGAATTGCCCCTGTGGCTGGATGACCTCCTGCGGCACTTCTGCTGCCGCCTGGAGTATACCTCAATTGCTTCCTTTCATGATGTGAGAGGGTGATGGTTTTTTTTGACTTGCAGCTCTAAAATGGGGCGGAAGTGAACAGACAATCCCTCAGAGCATCTCGAAATATCAAGAAATCCTCTTGGACCATTTCTTATTAGCGTCACAGAGCTACCGCTTTCATTCTTTTGTCAATTTTTGACTGTGCAGCCCTACATTTTCTTTTACAGATTTCTTGGTATGTTATGTATATTAATTCTTTAGCCAACTAGTGGAAAACATAAGGAATTTTCTGCAGTTTCCTTTTGGCTTTCGGCTTCGATAGGTGCTGAATTTCCCTGATTAACGGTGACTTTTTTCCATGCATTAAGCTGAAAAGCTCTTGCCCCCAAATTTCTAGCCTACATTAGAGTGTCAGTTGGCAGCATTCCTGTTCATACTTCTGCAGTACTGTTCCACCAGTGAGGCATGGCACACGGATCATGATACCGATCCAATCATACAGTCACAGAAGGAGATTAGGTTGGTAAGAGACCCCACAGCCTTTCTAGGCAATCTGTTCCAGTGCTCTGTCACCCTCACCGTAAAGCAGCTCTTCTGCGTGTTTGCACAGAACTTTGTATGTCTAAGTTTTAGAACATGACTCCTTTTCTTATTGCTACACATCACTGAGAAGAACCCGGTCTCATCCATTTGCCTTCCGTTTCCCTTGGGATATTTATAAACACAAATCACATCCTCCCCTCAGACTTCTTTTCCCCAGGCTGGACAGACCCAGGTTACACAGTGTTTCCTCATAAGGGAGCGTGCAGTGATGTGGCTGTGTTTGTGACATCATGCAGTGATGTGGCTGTGTTTGTGACAACATGCGGTGATGTAGTCGTGTTTGTGACATCATGCAGCGATGTGGCTGTGTTTGTGACATCAGCAGACGAGTCACAATGGGGTGCCAGGAGCTGTAAGAGAGGGAGCAGCACAGTGGCACTTCGCCGTAGGCCTTCAGTGAGTGCGGTACGCACCTGCTAGTGGCTAGCGGCTATGGCTCGGGTGGTCTGCATCACCCTGGCATTTATCGGAATCACCCTTTTGGGAATTCACCTCATGCATAGCAATATGCTGTGGTTTGGTCTCCTTTGGTGCATCAGGAAGATGAAATTTTGGCCAAGGATCAGCAGCAATCTTGGGATCTCTGCTGCCATCCTTGCTGTCTTCCTGAAGACCTTCATCTTGCTCATGAAAGTGGCTCGGATGGACTTCATCACCCAGGCGTTTATGGGAATCATCCGCCCGGCAATTCACCTCATGCGTGGCAGTATGTATGAGCTCGTTCAGCTGCATATGGAGCAGCTGAGTCGGGAGATGGCTCAGCTACTGGACAGCATGGTGCAGTGGAACCAGTGGCAGAACTGGGCAGGCAAAGGAGCCATGCGCATTGCTTCCCTTCAGCACTGGCAGTTCTGGGCCTTTCCCGGAGTCTTTATCCTGTTCTATGGACTCATCTGGTGCAGCGGGAAAAGGAAATATTTGCCAAGGATCAGCAGCATTCCTTGGGTCTGTGCTGTGCTCCTTGCTGTCGTCCTGAAGACCTTCATCTTGCTCATGAAAGTGGCTCGGATGGTCTTCATCACCCAGGCGTTTATGGGAGTCATCCGCCTGGCAGTTCACCTCATGCGTGGCGATACGTATGAGCACGTTCAGCTGCATACGGAGCAGCTGAGTCGGGACCTGGCTCAGCTACTGGACAGCATGGTGCAGTGGAACCAGTGGCAGAACTGGGCGGCCAAGGGAGCCCTGATCCTTGCTTCCTTTCAGCACTGGCAGTTCTGGGCCTTTCCCGGAGCCTTTATCCTGTTCTATGGACTCATCCGGTGCAGCGGGAAAAGGAAATATTTGCCAGGGATCAGCAGCATTCCTTGGATCTGTGCTGTGCTCCTTGCTGTCGTCCTGAAGACCTTCATCTTGCTCATGAAAGTGGCTTGGATGGTCTTCATGACCCTAGCACTTCTGGGAATCATCCGCCCGGCAATTCACCTCATGCGTGGCAGTATGTATGAGCGCGTTCAGCTGCATATGGAGCAGCTGAGTCGGGACATGGCTCAGCTACTGGACAGCATGGTGCAGTGGAACCAGTGGCAGAACTGGGCGGCCCAGGGAGCCCTGATCCTTGTTTCCCTTCAGCACTGGCAGATCTGGGCCTTTCTCGGAGTGTTTGTGCTGTTCTTTGGCCTCATCTGTTGCATCAAGAAAACGAAATATTTGCCAAGGATCAGCAGCATTGCTTGGATCGGTGCTGTGCTCCTTGCTGTCGCCCTGAAGACCTTCATCTCCCTTATAAAAGTGGCTTGGATGGTCTTCACCACCCAGGCGTTTATGAGAATCATCCGCCTGGCAATTCACCTCACGCGTGGCGATATGCATGAGCACGTTCAGCTGCATATGGAGCAGCTGAGTCGGGACATGGCTCAGCTACTGGACAGCATGGTGCAGTGGAACCAGTGGAAGAACTGGGCGGCCAAGGGAGCCCTGGTCCTTGTTTCCCTTCAGCACTGGCAGATCTGGGCCTTTCCTGAAGTCTTTATCCTGTTCTTCGGCCTCATCTGGTGCATCTGGAGAACAAAATATTTGCCAAGGAGCGGCAGCATTCTTTGGATCTGCACTGCAATCCTTGCTTTCTTCCTTAGGCCCTTCTTCTTACTCACAAAAGTGGCAGAAATATGGAGGTCCAGCAATAAGGTCAGCAGTGATGAGGAAGAGGACAGTGACTCAGACAAGACACGGGAGCTGGGCAGAGTTCTGGCCGACAGCACCGAGTGGCCAGCACCGTACATGGCCGACAGTTGCCAGCTGGTGCAGGAGCTGGTGGATGACCTTCTGCGCACCTGCCGAGGACAAACCTGCCACAGCTTCACGCCCCGGCTGCAGCCACCCACCGGGGTCTGCGTCTATGAAGAATGGAGCTTCCACTATGACAGCGTCATCTGCAGCGAGCTCGTGCACGTGAGGCCTCCCCCCAGGCACACCTTCCATGTGGAGCTGAACAACGTGGAGGAGACAGCGACGAGCAAGTCCTGTCTGCGCGTGCAGCTGGAGTACACCTGCACGAGGGAGCGGCTGCTGGGGGACATGCCCTGCTTTCTGCACCACGATCAGGAGGAGCTGAGAGGAAAACAGGAGCCCGGCTTGCTCGACACCTTCTGCACCGTCTCCTATCTGCGTGTGGAGGAAAGCACGCTCTGGCTCCAGGACTAGGTGAAAGCAGCCTGGAAGCGTCTGCCTCAGTCGCATGACTGCCTCCTGGAGCTGCTGCCCTCCAGCCACTCATGCAAGATCTGGCTGACCGCCCCCTCTAACTCCACCTTCAACATCGAGATGACTCTTGGGGTGCTGCTTGATGAATCGGGCACATTCCTGAGCATTGGATAGGCTCAGGATACGTTTCTATGTTCTTCTCAATTTCGGTCTTTCAAAGTATGTCATCCTACTTAAATAAATTGGATTGTTAACATCAGTGCTCCTCGTGTAAGTTTTCTTTTTTGTGTCTACAACACAAATCAACACCGAAGAATAGTTTTGCTTTCAAAGCGGTGGCTTTTCAATCTCTTATTTATTGCTAAGGCTCTTTTCCACAGCTGCCTTTTGTTTCTGGTAGGTAGGAATCTGTTCAATAGCGTCAAGACGTGTTCAGTACCACTGAGATGAGGAGTCAGGAGGAGCTTGATGTCTCAGGCACTTTGGTGAGCATTGAATAGGCTGAAGCCAGCTGCACCAGCAGCATGGTGCGGCCAGGAAACTGCGCTGTGGCGGACATACAGATTGCCAGGCATACGGCCAGGCATGGCCAGCACTCTAGCTTCTACCTCAGCTGTCTGTGGACCAGCACTTGTCTGCTGGTGGGCACAGCTTTTCGCCCCAAGCCCTGAAGATGGTTGTGATTCGCCACCTGACAACCGTAGCCCTCTGAAGCCTGGAGCAGGAGGAATTGCCCCTGTGGCTGGATGACCTCCTGCGGCACTTCTGCTGCCGCCTGGAGTATACCTCAATTGCTTCCTTTCATGATGTGAGAGGGTGATGGGTTTTTTTGACTTGCAGCTCTAAAATGGGGCGGAAGTGAACAGACAATCCCTCAGAGCATCTCGAAATATCAAGAAATCCTCTTGGACCATTTCTTATTAGCGTCACAGAGCTACCGCTTTCATTCTTTTGTCAATTTTTGACTGTGCAGCCCTACATTTTCTTTTACAGATTTCTTGGTATGTTATGTATATTAATTCTTTAGCCAACTAGTGGAAAACATAAGGAATTTTCTGCAGTTTCCTTTTGGCTTTCGGCTTCGATAGGTGCTGAATTTCCCTGATTAACGGTGACTTTTTTCCATGCATTAAGCTGAAAAGCTCTTGCCCCCAAATTTCTAGCCTACATTAGAGTGTCAGTTGGCAGCATTCCTGTTCATACTTCTGCAGTACTGTTCCACCAGTGAGGCATGGCACACGGATCATGATACCGATCCAATCATACAGTCACAGAAGGAGATTAGGTTGGTAAGAGACCCCACAGCCTTTCTAGGCAATCTGTTCCAGTGCTCTGTCACCCTCACCGTAAAGCAGCTCTTCTGCGTGTTTGCACAGAACTTTGTATGTCTAAGTTTTAGAACATGACTCCTTTTCTTATTGCTACACATCACTGAGAAGAACCCGGTCTCATCCATTTGCCTTCCGTTTCCCTTGGGATATTTATAAACACAAATCACATCCTCCCCTCAGACTTCTTTTACCCAGGCTGGACAGACCCAGGTTACACAGTGTTTCCTCATAAGGGAGCGTGCAGTGATGTGGCTGTGTTTGTGACATCATGCAGTGATGTGGCTGTGTTTGTGACAACATGCGGTGATGTAGTCGTGTTTGTGACATCATGCAGCGATGTGGCTGTGTTTGTGACATCAGCAGACGAGTCACAATGGGGTGCCAGGAGCTGTAAGAGAGGGAGCAGCACAGTGGCACTTCGCCGTAGGCCTTCAGTGAGTGCGGTACGCACCTGCTAGCGGCTAGCGGCTATGGCTCGGGTGGTCTGCATCACCCTGGCATTTATCGGAATCACCCTTTTGGGAATTCACCTCATGCATAGCAATATGCTGTGGTTTGGTCTCCTTTGGTGCATCAGGAAGATGAAATTTTGGCCAAGGATCAGCAGCAATCTTGGGATCTCTGCTGCCATCCTTGCTGTCTTCCTGAAGACCTTCATCTTGCTCATGAAAGTGGCTCGGATGGACTTCATCACCCAGGCGTTTATGGGAATCATCCGCCCGGCAATTCACCTCATGCGTGGCAGTATGTATGAGCTCGTTCAGCTGCATATGGAGCAGCTGAGTCGGGAGATGGCTCAGCTACTGGACAGCATGGTGCAGTGGAACCAGTGGCAGAACTGGGCAGGCAAAGGAGCCATGCGCATTGCTTCCCTTCAGCACTGGCAGTTCTGGGCCTTTCCCGGAGTCTTTATCCTGTTCTATGGACTCATCTGGTGCAGCGGGAAAAGGAAATATTTGCCAAGGATCAGCAGCATTCCTTGGGTCTGTGCTGTGCTCCTTGCTGTCGTCCTGAAGACCTTCATCTTGCTCATGAAAGTGGCTCGGATGGTCTTCATCACCCAGGCGTTTATGGGAGTCATCCGCCTGGCAGTTCACCTCATGCGTGGCGATACGTATGAGCACGTTCAGCTGCATACGGAGCAGCTGAGTCGGGACCTGGCTCAGCTACTGGACAGCATGGTGCAGTGGAACCAGTGGCAGAACTGGGCGGCCAAGGGAGCCCTGATCCTTGCTTCCCTTCAGCACTGGCAGTTCTGGGCCTTTCCCGGAGCCTTTATCCTGTTCTATGGACTCATCCGGTGCAGCGGGAAAAGGAAATATTTGCCAGGGATCAGCAGCATTCCTTGGATCTGTGCTGTGCTCCTTGCTGTCGTCCTGAAGACCTTCATCTTGCTCATGAAAGTGGCTTGGATGGTCTTCATGACCCTAGCACTTCTGGGAATCATCCGCCCGGCAATTCACCTCATGCGTGGCAGTATGTATGAGCGCGTTCAGCTGCATATGGAGCAGCTGAGTCGGGACATGGCTCAGCTACTGGACAGCATGGTGCAGTGGAACCAGTGGCAGAACTGGGCAGCCCAGGGAGCCCTGATCCTTGTTTCCCTTCAGCACTGGCAGATCTGGGCCTTTCTCGGAGTGTTTGTGCTGTTCTTTGGCCTCATCTGTTGCATCAAGAAAACGAAATATTTGCCAAGGATCAGCAGCATTGCTTGGATCGGTGCTGTGCTCCTTGCTGTCGCCCTGAAGACCTTCATCTCCCTTATAAAAGTGGCTTGGATGGTCTTCACCACCCAGGCGTTTATGAGAATCATCCGCCTGGCAATTCACCTCACGCGTGGCGATATGCATGAGCACGTTCAGCTGCATATGGAGCAGCTGAGTCGGGACATGGCTCAGCTACTGGACAGCATGGTGCAGTGGAACCAGTGGAAGAACTGGGCGGCCAAGGGAGCCCTGGTCCTTGTTTCCCTTCAGCACTGGCAGATCTGGGCCTTTCCTGAAGTCTTTATCCTGTTCTTCGGCCTCATCTGGTGCATCTGGAGAACGAAATATTTGCCAAGGAGCGGCAGCATTCTTTGGATCTGCACTGCAATCCTTGCTTTCTTCCTTAGGCCCTTCTTCTTACTCACAAAAGTGGCAGAAATATGGAGGTCCAGCAATAAGGTCAGCAGTGATGAGGAAGAGGACAGTGACTCAGACAAGACACGGGAGCTGGGCAGAGTTCTGGCCGACAGCACCGAGTGGCCAGCACCGTACATGGCCGACAGTTGCCAGCTGGTGCAGGAGCTGGTGGATGACCTTCTGCGCACCTGCCGAGGACAAACCTGCCACAGCTTCACGCCCCGGCTGCAGCCACCCACCGGGGTCTGCGTCTATGAAGAATGGAGCTTCCACTATGACAGCGTCATCTGCAGCGAGCTCGTGCACGTGAGGCCTCCCCCCAGGCACACCTTCCATGTGGAGCTGAACGACGTGGAGGAGACAGCGACGAGCAAGTCCTGTCTGCGCGTGCAGCTGGAGTACACCTGCACGAGGGAGCGGCTGCTGGGGGACATGCCCTGCTTTCTGCACCACGATCAGGAGGAGCTGAGAGGAAAACAGGAGCCCGGCTTGCTCGACACCTTCTGCACCGTCTCCTATCTGCGTGTGGAGGAAAGCACGCTCTGGCTCCAGGACTAGGTGAAAGCAGCCTGGAAGCGTCTGCCTCAGTCGCATGACTGCCTCCTGGAGCTGCTGCCCTCCAGCCACTCATGCAAGATCTGGCTGACCGCCCCCTCTAACTCCACCTTCAACATCGAGATGACTCTTGGGGTGCTGCTTGATGAATCGGGCACATTCCTGAGCATTGGATAGGCTCAGGATACGTTTCTATGTTCTTCTCAATTTCGGTCTTTCAAAGTATGTCATCCTACTTAAATAAATTGGATTGTTAACATCAGTGCTCCTCGTGTAAGTTTTCTTTTTTGTGTCTACAACACAAATCAACACCGAAGAATAGTTTTGCTTTCAAAGCGGTGGCTTTTCAATCTCTTATTTATTGCTAAGGCTCTTTTCCACAGCTGCCTTTTGTTTCTGGTAGGTAGGAATCTGTTCAATAGCGTCAAGACGTGTTCAGTACCACTGAGATGAGGAGTCAGGAGGAGCTTGATGTCTCAGGCACTTTGGTGAGCATTGAATAGGCTGAAGCCAGCTGCACCAGCAGCATGGTGCGGCCAGGAAACTGCGCTGTGGCGGACATACAGATTGCCAGGCATACGGCCAGGCATGGCCAGCACTCTAGCTTCTACCTCAGCTGTCTGTGGACCAGCACTTGTCTGCTGGTGGGCACAGCTTTTCGCCCCAAGCCCTGAAGATGGTTGTGATTCGCCACCTGACAACCGTAGCCCTCTGAAGCCTGGAGCAGGAGGAATTGCCCCTGTGGCTGGATGACCTCCTGCGGCACTTCTGCTGCCGCCTGGAGTATACCTCAATTGCTTCCTTTCATGATGTGAGAGGGTGATGGTTTTTTTTGACTTGCAGCTCTAAAATGGGGCGGAAGTGAACAGACAATCCCTCAGAGCATCTCGAAATATCAAGAAATCCTCTTGGACCATTTCTTATTAGCGTCACAGAGCTACCGCTTTCATTCTTTTGTCAATTTTTGACTGTGCAGCCCTACATTTTCTTTTACAGATTTCTTGGTATGTTATGTATATTAATTCTTTAGCCAACTAGTGGAAAACATAAGGAATTTTCTGCAGTTTCCTTTTGGCTTTCGGCTTCGATAGGTGCTGAATTTCCCTGATTAACGGTGACTTTTTTCCATGCATTAAGCTGAAAAGCTCTTGCCCCCAAATTTCTAGCCTACATTAGAGTGTCAGTTGGCAGCATTCCTGTTCATACTTCTGCAGTACTGTTCCACCAGTGAGGCATGGCACACGGATCATGATACCGATCCAATCATACAGTCACAGAAGGAGATTAGGTTGGTAAGAGACCCCACAGCCTTTCTAGGCAATCTGTTCCAGTGCTCTGTCACCCTCACCGTAAAGCAGCTCTTCTGCGTGTTTGCACAGAACTTTGTATGTCTAAGTTTTAGAACATGACTCCTTTTCTTATTGCTACACATCACTGAGAAGAACCCGGTCTCATCCATTTGCCTTCCGTTTCCCTTGGGATATTTATAAACACAAATCACATCCTCCCCTCAGACTTCTTTTACCCAGGCTGGACAGACCCAGGTTACACAGTGTTTCCTCATAAGGGAGCGTGCAGTGATGTGGCTGTGTTTGTGACATCATGCAGTGATGTGGCTGTGTTTGTGACAACATGCGGTGATGTAGTCGTGTTTGTGACATCATGCAGCGATGTGGCTGTGTTTGTGACATCAGCAGACGAGTCACAATGGGGTGCCAGGAGCTGTAAGAGAGGGAGCAGCACAGTGGCACTTCGCCGTAGGCCTTCAGTGAGTGCGGTACGCACCTGCTAGCGGCTAGCGGCTATGGCTCGGGTGGTCTGCATCACCCTGGCATTTATCGGAATCACCCTTTTGGGAATTCACCTCATGCATAGCAATATGCTGTGGTTTGGTCTCCTTTGGTGCATCAGGAAGATGAAATTTTGGCCAAGGATCAGCAGCAATCTTGGGATCTCTGCTGCCATCCTTGCTGTCTTCCTGAAGACCTTCATCTTGCTCATGAAAGTGGCTCGGATGGACTTCATCACCCAGGCGTTTATGGGAATCATCCGCCCGGCAATTCACCTCATGCGTGGCAGTATGTATGAGCTCGTTCAGCTGCATATGGAGCAGCTGAGTCGGGAGATGGCTCAGCTACTGGACAGCATGGTGCAGTGGAACCAGTGGCAGAACTGGGCAGGCAAAGGAGCCATGCGCATTGCTTCCCTTCAGCACTGGCAGTTCTGGGCCTTTCCCGGAGTCTTTATCCTGTTCTATGGACTCATCTGGTGCAGCGGGAAAAGGAAATATTTGCCAAGGATCAGCAGCATTCCTTGGGTCTGTGCTGTGCTCCTTGCTGTCGTCCTGAAGACCTTCATCTTGCTCATGAAAGTGGCTCGGATGGTCTTCATCACCCAGGCGTTTATGGGAGTCATCCGCCTGGCAGTTCACCTCATGCGTGGCGATACGTATGAGCACGTTCAGCTGCATACGGAGCAGCTGAGTCGGGACCTGGCTCAGCTACTGGACAGCATGGTGCAGTGGAACCAGTGGCAGAACTGGGCGGCCAAGGGAGCCCTGATCCTTGCTTCCCTTCAGCACTGGCAGTTCTGGGCCTTTCCCGGAGCCTTTATCCTGTTCTATGGACTCATCCGGTGCAGCGGGAAAAGGAAATATTTGCCAGGGATCAGCAGCATTCCTTGGATCTGTGCTGTGCTCCTTGCTGTCGTCCTGAAGACCTTCATCTTGCTCATGAAAGTGGCTTGGATGGTCTTCATGACCCTAGCACTTCTGGGAATCATCCGCCCGGCAATTCACCTCATGCGTGGCAGTATGTATGAGCGCGTTCAGCTGCATATGGAGCAGCTGAGTCGGGACATGGCTCAGCTACTGGACAGCATGGTGCAGTGGAACCAGTGGCAGAACTGGGCAGCCCAGGGAGCCCTGATCCTTGTTTCCCTTCAGCACTGGCAGATCTGGGCCTTTCTCGGAGTGTTTGTGCTGTTCTTTGGCCTCATCTGTTGCATCAAGAAAACGAAATATTTGCCAAGGATCAGCAGCATTGCTTGGATCGGTGCTGTGCTCCTTGCTGTCGCCCTGAAGACCTTCATCTCCCTTATAAAAGTGGCTTGGATGGTCTTCACCACCCAGGCGTTTATGAGAATCATCCGCCTGGCAATTCACCTCACGCGTGGCGATATGCATGAGCACGTTCAGCTGCATATGGAGCAGCTGAGTCGGGACATGGCTCAGCTACTGGACAGCATGGTGCAGTGGAACCAGTGGAAGAACTGGGCGGCCAAGGGAGCCCTGGTCCTTGTTTCCCTTCAGCACTGGCAGATCTGGGCCTTTCCTGAAGTCTTTATCCTGTTCTTCGGCCTCATCTGGTGCATCTGGAGAACGAAATATTTGCCAAGGAGCGGCAGCATTCTTTGGATCTGCACTGCAATCCTTGCTTTCTTCCTTAGGCCCTTCTTCTTACTCACAAAAGTGGCAGAAATATGGAGGTCCAGCAATAAGGTCAGCAGTGATGAGGAAGAGGACAGTGACTCAGACAAGACACGGGAGCTGGGCAGAGTTCTGGCCGACAGCACCGAGTGGCCAGCACCGTACATGGCCGACAGTTGCCAGCTGGTGCAGGAGCTGGTGGATGACCTTCTGCGCACCTGCCGAGGACAAACCTGCCACAGCTTCACGCCCCGGCTGCAGCCACCCACCGGGGTCTGCGTCTATGAAGAATGGAGCTTCCACTATGACAGCGTCATCTGCAGCGAGCTCGTGCACGTGAGGCCTCCCCCCAGGCACACCTTCCATGTGGAGCTGAACGACGTGGAGGAGACAGCGACGAGCAAGTCCTGTCTGCGCGTGCAGCTGGAGTACACCTGCACGAGGGAGCGGCTGCTGGGGGACATGCCCTGCTTTCTGCACCACGATCAGGAGGAGCTGAGAGGAAAACAGGAGCCCGGCTTGCTCGACACCTTCTGCACCGTCTCCTATCTGCGTGTGGAGGAAAGCACGCTCTGGCTCCAGGACTAGGTGAAAGCAGCCTGGAAGCGTCTGCCTCAGTCGCATGACTGCCTCCTGGAGCTGCTGCCCTCCAGCCACTCATGCAAGATCTGGCTGACCGCCCCCTCTAACTCCACCTTCAACATCGAGATGACTCTTGGGGTGCTGCTTGATGAATCGGGCACATTCCTGAGCATTGGATAGGCTCAGGATACGTTTCTATGTTCTTCTCAATTTCGGTCTTTCAAAGTATGTCATCCTACTTAAATAAATTGGATTGTTAACATCAGTGCTCCTCGTGTAAGTTTTCTTTTTTGTGTCTACAACACAAATCAACACCGAAGAATAGTTTTGCTTTCAAAGCGGTGGCTTTTCAATCTCTTATTTATTGCTAAGGCTCTTTTCCACAGCTGCCTTTTGTTTCTGGTAGGTAGGAATCTGTTCAATAGCGTCAAGACGTGTTCAGTACCACTGAGATGAGGAGTCAGGAGGAGCTTGATGTCTCAGGCACTTTGGTGAGCATTGAATAGGCTGAAGCCAGCTGCACCAGCAGCATGGTGCGGCCAGGAAACTGCGCTGTGGCGGACATACAGATTGCCAGGCATACGGCCAGGCATGGCCAGCACTCTAGCTTCTACCTCAGCTGTCTGTGGACCAGCACTTGTCTGCTGGTGGGCACAGCTTTTCGCCCCAAGCCCTGAAGATGGTTGTGATTCGCCACCTGACAACCGTAGCCCTCTGAAGCCTGGAGCAGGAGGAATTGCCCCTGTGGCTGGATGACCTCCTGCGGCACTTCTGCTGCCGCCTGGAGTATACCTCAATTGCTTCCTTTCATGATGTGAGAGGGTGATGGTTTTTTTTGACTTGCAGCTCTAAAATGGGGCGGAAGTGAACAGACAATCCCTCAGAGCATCTCGAAATATCAAGAAATCCTCTTGGACCATTTCTTATTAGCGTCACAGAGCTACCGCTTTCATTCTTTTGTCAATTTTTGACTGTGCAGCCCTACATTTTCTTTTACAGATTTCTTGGTATGTTATGTATATTAATTCTTTAGCCAACTAGTGGAAAACATAAGGAATTTTCTGCAGTTTCCTTTTGGCTTTCGGCTTCGATAGGTGCTGAATTTCCCTGATTAACGGTGACTTTTTTCCATGCATTAAGCTGAAAAGCTCTTGCCCCCAAATTTCTAGCCTACATTAGAGTGTCAGTTGGCAGCATTCCTGTTCATACTTCTGCAGTACTGTTCCACCAGTGAGGCATGGCACACGGATCATGATACCGATCCAATCATACAGTCACAGAAGGAGATTAGGTTGGTAAGAGACCCCACAGCCTTTCTAGGCAATCTGTTCCAGTGCTCTGTCACCCTCACCGTAAAGCAGCTCTTCTGCGTGTTTGCACAGAACTTTGTATGTCTAAGTTTTAGAACATGACTCCTTTTCTTATTGCTACACATCACTGAGAAGAACCCGGTCTCATCCATTTGCCTTCCGTTTCCCTTGGGATATTTATAAACACAAATCACATCCTCCCCTCAGACTTCTTTTACCCAGGCTGGACAGACCCAGGTTACACAGTGTTTCCTCATAAGGGAGCGTGCAGTGATGTGGCTGTGTTTGTGACATCATGCAGTGATGTGGCTGTGTTTGTGACAACATGCGGTGATGTAGTCGTGTTTGTGACATCATGCAGCGATGTGGCTGTGTTTGTGACATCAGCAGACGAGTCACAATGGGGTGCCAGGAGCTGTAAGAGAGGGAGCAGCACAGTGGCACTTCGCCGTAGGCCTTCAGTGAGTGCGGTACGCACCTGCTAGCGGCTAGCGGCTATGGCTCGGGTGGTCTGCATCACCCTGGCATTTATCGGAATCACCCTTTTGGGAATTCACCTCATGCATAGCAATATGCTGTGGTTTGGTCTCCTTTGGTGCATCAGGAAGATGAAATTTTGGCCAAGGATCAGCAGCAATCTTGGGATCTCTGCTGCCATCCTTGCTGTCTTCCTGAAGACCTTCATCTTGCTCATGAAAGTGGCTCGGATGGACTTCATCACCCAGGCGTTTATGGGAATCATCCGCCCGGCAATTCACCTCATGCGTGGCAGTATGTATGAGCTCGTTCAGCTGCATATGGAGCAGCTGAGTCGGGAGATGGCTCAGCTACTGGACAGCATGGTGCAGTGGAACCAGTGGCAGAACTGGGCAGGCAAAGGAGCCATGCGCATTGCTTCCCTTCAGCACTGGCAGTTCTGGGCCTTTCCCGGAGTCTTTATCCTGTTCTATGGACTCATCTGGTGCAGCGGGAAAAGGAAATATTTGCCAAGGATCAGCAGCATTCCTTGGGTCTGTGCTGTGCTCCTTGCTGTCGTCCTGAAGACCTTCATCTTGCTCATGAAAGTGGCTCGGATGGTCTTCATCACCCAGGCGTTTATGGGAATCATCCGCCTGGCAGTTCACCTCATGCGTGGCGATACGTATGAGCACGTTCAGCTGCATACGGAGCAGCTGAGTCGGGACCTGGCTCAGCTACTGGACAGCATGGTGCAGTGGAACCAGTGGCAGAACTGGGCGGCCAAGGGAGCCCTGATCCTTGCTTCCCTTCAGCACTGGCAGTTCTGGGCCTTTCCCGGAGCCTTTATCCTGTTCTATGGACTCATCCGGTGCAGCGGGAAAAGGAAATATTTGCCAGGGATCAGCAGCATTCCTTGGATCTGTGCTGTGCTCCTTGCTGTCGTCCTGAAGACCTTCATCTTGCTCATGAAAGTGGCTTGGATGGTCTTCATGACCCTAGCACTTCTGGGAATCATCCGCCCGGCAATTCACCTCATGCGTGGCAGTATGTATGAGCGCGTTCAGCTGCATATGGAGCAGCTGAGTCGGGACATGGCTCAGCTACTGGACAGCATGGTGCAGTGGAACCAGTGGCAGAACTGGGCGGCCCAGGGAGCCCTGATCCTTGTTTCCCTTCAGCACTGGCAGATCTGGGCCTTTCTCGGAGTGTTTGTGCTGTTCTTTGGCCTCATCTGTTGCATCAAGAAAACGAAATATTTGCCAAGGATCAGCAGCATTGCTTGGATCGGTGCTGTGCTCCTTGCTGTCGCCCTGAAGACCTTCATCTCCCTTATAAAAGTGGCTTGGATGGTCTTCACCACCCAGGCGTTTATGAGAATCATCCGCCTGGCAATTCACCTCACGCGTGGCGATATGCATGAGCACGTTCAGCTGCATATGGAGCAGCTGAGTCGGGACATGGCTCAGCTACTGGACAGCATGGTGCAGTGGAACCAGTGGAAGAACTGGGCGGCCAAGGGAGCCCTGGTCCTTGTTTCCCTTCAGCACTGGCAGATCTGGGCCTTTCCTGAAGTCTTTATCCTGTTCTTCGGCCTCATCTGGTGCATCTGGAGAACGAAATATTTGCCAAGGAGCGGCAGCATTCTTTGGATCTGCACTGCAATCCTTGCTTTCTTCCTTAGGCCCTTCTTCTTACTCACAAAAGTGGCAGAAATATGGAGGTCCAGCAATAAGGTCAGCAGTGATGAGGAAGAGGACAGTGACTCAGACAAGACACGGGAGCTGGGCAGAGTTCTGGCCGACAGCACCGAGTGGCCAGCACCGTACATGGCCGACAGTTGCCAGCTGGTGCAGGAGCTGGTGGATGACCTTCTGCGCACCTGCCGAGGACAAACCTGCCACAGCTTCACGCCCCGGCTGCAGCCACCCACCGGGGTCTGCGTCTATGAAGAATGGAGCTTCCACTATGACAGCGTCATCTGCAGCGAGCTCGTGCACGTGAGGCCTCCCCCCAGGCACACCTTCCATGTGGAGCTGAACGACGTGGAGGAGACAGCGACGAGCAAGTCCTGTCTGCGCGTGCAGCTGGAGTACACCTGCACGAGGGAGCGGCTGCTGGGGGACATGCCCTGCTTTCTGCACCACGATCAGGAGGAGCTGAGAGGAAAACAGGAGCCCGGCTTGCTCGACACCTTCTGCACCGTCTCCTATCTGCGTGTGGAGGAAAGCACGCTCTGGCTCCAGGACTAGGTGAAAGCAGCCTGGAAGCGTCTGCCTCAGTCGCATGACTGCCTCCTGGAGCTGCTGCCCTCCAGCCACTCATGCAAGATCTGGCTGACCGCCCCCTCTAACTCCACCTTCAACATCGAGATGACTCTTGGGGTGCTGCTTGATGAATCGGGCACATTCCTGAGCATTGGATAGGCTCAGGATACGTTTCTATGTTCTTCTCAATTTCGGTCTTTCAAAGTATGTCATCCTACTTAAATAAATTGGATTGTTAACATCAGTGCTCCTCGTGTAAGTTTTCTTTTTTGTGTCTACAACACAAATCAACACCGAAGAATAGTTTTGCTTTCAAAGCGGTGGCTTTTCAATCTCTTATTTATTGCTAAGGCTCTTTTCCACAGCTGCCTTTTGTTTCTGGTAGGTAGGAATCTGTTCAATAGCGTCAAGACGTGTTCAGTACCACTGAGATGAGGAGTCAGGAGGAGCTTGATGTCTCAGGCACTTTGGTGAGCATTGAATAGGCTGAAGCCAGCTGCACCAGCAGCATGGTGCGGCCAGGAAACTGCGCTGTGGCGGACATACAGATTGCCAGGCATACGGCCAGGCATGGCCAGCACTCTAGCTTCTACCTCAGCTGTCTGTGGACCAGCACTTGTCTGCTGGTGGGCACAGCTTTTCGCCCCAAGCCCTGAAGATGGTTGTGATTCGCCACCTGACAACCGTAGCCCTCTGAAGCCTGGAGCAGGAGGAATTGCCCCTGTGGCTGGATGACCTCCTGCGGCACTTCTGCTGCCGCCTGGAGTATACCTCAATTGCTTCCTTTCATGATGTGAGAGGGTGATGGTTTTTTTTGACTTGCAGCTCTAAAATGGGGCGGAAGTGAACAGACAATCCCTCAGAGCATCTCGAAATATCAAGAAATCCTCTTGGACCATTTCTTATTAGCGTCACAGAGCTACCGCTTTCATTCTTTTGTCAATTTTTGACTGTGCAGCCCTACATTTTCTTTTACAGATTTCTTGGTATGTTATGTATATTAATTCTTTAGCCAACTAGTGGAAAACATAAGGAATTTTCTGCAGTTTCCTTTTGGCTTTCGGCTTCGATAGGTGCTGAATTTCCCTGATTAACGGTGACTTTTTTCCATGCATTAAGCTGAAAAGCTCTTGCCCCCAAATTTCTAGCCTACATTAGAGTGTCAGTTGGCAGCATTCCTGTTCATACTTCTGCAGTACTGTTCCACCAGTGAGGCATGGCACACGGATCATGATACCGATCCAATCATACAGTCACAGAAGGAGATTAGGTTGGTAAGAGACCCCACAGCCTTTCTAGGCAATCTGTTCCAGTGCTCTGTCACCCTCACCGTAAAGCAGCTCTTCTGCGTGTTTGCACAGAACTTTGTATGTCTAAGTTTTAGAACATGACTCCTTTTCTTATTGCTACACATCACTGAGAAGAACCCGGTCTCATCCATTTGCCTTCCGTTTCCCTTGGGATATTTATAAACACAAATCACATCCTCCCCTCAGACTTCTTTTCCCCAGGCTGGACAGACCCAGGTTACACAGTGTTTCCTCATAAGGGAGCGTGCAGTGATGTGGCTGTGTTTGTGACATCATGCAGTGATGTGGCTGTGTTTGTGACAACATGCGGTGATGTAGTCGTGTTTGTGACATCATGCAGCGATGTGGCTGTGTTTGTGACATCAGCAGACGAGTCACAATGGGGTGCCAGGAGCTGTAAGAGAGGGAGCAGCACAGTGGCACTTCGCCGTAGGCCTTCAGTGAGTGCGGTACGCACCTGCTAGCGGCTAGCGGCTATGGCTCGGGTGGTCTGCATCACCCTGGCATTTATCGGAATCACCCTTTTGGGAATTCACCTCATGCATAGCAATATGCTGTGGTTTGGTCTCCTTTGGTGCATCAGGAAGATGAAATTTTGGCCAAGGATCAGCAGCAATCTTGGGATCTCTGCTGCCATCCTTGCTGTCTTCCTGAAGACCTTCATCTTGCTCATGAAAGTGGCTCGGATGGACTTCATCACCCAGGCGTTTATGGGAATCATCCGCCCGGCAATTCACCTCATGCGTGGCAGTATGTATGAGCTCGTTCAGCTGCATATGGAGCAGCTGAGTCGGGAGATGGCTCAGCTACTGGACAGCATGGTGCAGTGGAACCAGTGGCAGAACTGGGCAGGCAAAGGAGCCATGCGCATTGCTTCCCTTCAGCACTGGCAGTTCTGGGCCTTTCCCGGAGTCTTTATCCTGTTCTATGGACTCATCTGGTGCAGCGGGAAAAGGAAATATTTGCCAAGGATCAGCAGCATTCCTTGGGTCTGTGCTGTGCTCCTTGCTGTCGTCCTGAAGACCTTCATCTTGCTCATGAAAGTGGCTCGGATGGTCTTCATCACCCAGGCGTTTATGGGAGTCATCCGCCTGGCAGTTCACCTCATGCGTGGCGATACGTATGAGCACGTTCAGCTGCATACGGAGCAGCTGAGTTGGGACCTGGCTCAGCTACTGGACAGCATGGTGCAGTGGAACCAGTGGCAGAACTGGGCGGCCAAGGGAGCCCTGATCCTTGCTTCCCTTCAGCACTGGCAGTTCTGGGCCTTTCCCGGAGCCTTTATCCTGTTCTATGGACTCATCCGGTGCAGCGGGAAAAGGAAATATTTGCCAGGGATCAGCAGCATTCCTTGGATCTGTGCTGTGCTCCTTGCTGTCGTCCTGAAGACCTTCATCTTGCTCATGAAAGTGGCTTGGATGGTCTTCATGACCCTAGCACTTCTGGGAATCATCCGCCCGGCAATTCACCTCATGCGTGGCAGTATGTATGAGCGCGTTCAGCTGCATATGGAGCAGCTGAGTCGGGACATGGCTCAGCTACTGGACAGCATGGTGCAGTGGAACCAGTGGCAGAACTGGGCGGCCCAGGGAGCCCTGATCCTTGTTTCCCTTCAGCACTGGCAGATCTGGGCCTTTCTCGGAGTGTTTGTGCTGTTCTTTGGCCTCATCTGTTGCATCAAGAAAACGAAATATTTGCCAAGGATCAGCAGCATTGCTTGGATCGGTGCTGTGCTCCTTGCTGTCGCCCTGAAGACCTTCATCTCCCTTATAAAAGTGGCTTGGATGGTCTTCACCACCCAGGCGTTTATGAGAATCATCCGCCTGGCAATTCACCTCACGCGTGGCGATATGCATGAGCACGTTCAGCTGCATATGGAGCAGCTGAGTCGGGACATGGCTCAGCTACTGGACAGCATGGTGCAGTGGAACCAGTGGAAGAACTGGGCGGCCAAGGGAGCCCTGGTCCTTGTTTCCCTTCAGCACTGGCAGATCTGGGCCTTTCCTGAAGTCTTTATCCTGTTCTTCGGCCTCATCTGGTGCATCTGGAGAACGAAATATTTGCCAAGGAGCGGCAGCATTCTTTGGATCTGCACTGCAATCCTTGCTTTCTTCCTTAGGCCCTTCTTCTTACTCACAAAAGTGGCAGAAATATGGAGGTCCAGCAATAAGGTCAGCAGTGATGAGGAAGAGGACAGTGACTCAGACAAGACACGGGAGCTGGGCAGAGTTCTGGCCGACAGCACCGAGTGGCCAGCACCGTACATGGCCGACAGTTGCCAGCTGGTGCAGGAGCTGGTGGATGACCTTCTGCGCACCTGCCGAGGACAAACCTGCCACAGCTTCACGCCCCGGCTGCAGCCACCCACCGGGGTCTGCGTCTATGAAGAATGGAGCTTCCACTATGACAGCGTCATCTGCAGCGAGCTCGTGCACGTGAGGCCTCCCCCCAGGCACACCTTCCATGTGGAGCTGAACGACGTGGAGGAGACAGCGACGAGCAAGTCCTGTCTGCGCGTGCAGCTGGAGTACACCTGCACGAGGGAGCGGCTGCTGGGGGACATGCCCTGCTTTCTGCACCACGATCAGGAGGAGCTGAGAGGAAAACAGGAGCCCGGCTTGCTCGACACCTTCTGCACCGTCTCCTATCTGCGTGTGGAGGAAAGCACGCTCTGGCTCCAGGACTAGGTGAAAGCAGCCTGGAAGCGTCTGCCTCAGTCGCATGACTGCCTCCTGGAGCTGCTGCCCTCCAGCCACTCATGCAAGATCTGGCTGACCGCCCCCTCTAACTCCACCTTCAACATCGAGATGACTCTTGGGGTGCTGCTTGATGAATCGGGCACATTCCTGAGCATTGGATAGGCTCAGGATACGTTTCTATGTTCTTCTCAATTTCGGTCTTTCAAAGTATGTCATCCTACTTAAATAAATTGGATTGTTAACATCAGTGCTCCTCGTGTAAGTTTTCTTTTTTGTGTCTACAACACAAATCAACACCGAAGAATAGTTTTGCTTTCAAAGCGGTGGCTTTTCAATCTCTTATTTATTGCTAAGGCTCTTTTCCACAGCTGCCTTTTGTTTCTGGTAGGTAGGAATCTGTTCAATAGCGTCAAGACGTGTTCAGTACCACTGAGATGAGGAGTCAGGAGGAGCTTGATGTCTCAGGCACTTTGGTGAGCATTGAATAGGCTGAAGCCAGCTGCACCAGCAGCATGGTGCGGCCAGGAAACTGCGCTGTGGCGGACATACAGATTGCCAGGCATACGGCCAGGCATGGCCAGCACTCTAGCTTCTACCTCAGCTGTCTGTGGACCAGCACTTGTCTGCTGGTGGGCACAGCTTTTCGCCCCAAGCCCTGAAGATGGTTGTGATTCGCCACCTGACAACCGTAGCCCTCTGAAGCCTGGAGCAGGAGGAATTGCCCCTGTGGCTGGATGACCTCCTGCGGCACTTCTGCTGCCGCCTGGAGTATACCTCAATTGCTTCCTTTCATGATGTGAGAGGGTGATGGTTTTTTTTGACTTGCAGCTCTAAAATGGGGCGGAAGTGAACAGACAATCCCTCAGAGCATCTCGAAATATCAAGAAATCCTCTTGGACCATTTCTTATTAGCGTCACAGAGCTACCGCTTTCATTCTTTTGTCAATTTTTGACTGTGCAGCCCTACATTTTCTTTTACAGATTTCTTGGTATGTTATGTATATTAATTCTTTAGCCAACTAGTGGAAAACATAAGGAATTTTCTGCAGTTTCCTTTTGGCTTTCGGCTTCGATAGGTGCTGAATTTCCCTGATTAACGGTGACTTTTTTCCATGCATTAAGCTGAAAAGCTCTTGCCCCCAAATTTCTAGCCTACATTAGAGTGTCAGTTGGCAGCATTCCTGTTCATACTTCTGCAGTACTGTTCCACCAGTGAGGCATGGCACACGGATCATGATACCGATCCAATCATACAGTCACAGAAGGAGATTAGGTTGGTAAGAGACCCCACAGCCTTTCTAGGCAATCTGTTCCAGTGCTCTGTCACCCTCACCGTAAAGCAGCTCTTCTGCGTGTTTGCACAGAACTTTGTATGTCTAAGTTTTAGAACATGACTCCTTTTCTTATTGCTACACATCACTGAGAAGAACCCGGTCTCATCCATTTGCCTTCCGTTTCCCTTGGGATATTTATAAACACAAATCACATCCTCCCCTCAGACTTCTTTTCCCCAGGCTGGACAGACCCAGGTTACACAGTGTTTCCTCATAAGGGAGCGTGCAGTGATGTGGCTGTGTTTGTGACATCATGCAGTGATGTGGCTGTGTTTGTGACAACATGCGGTGATGTAGTCGTGTTTGTGACATCATGCAGCGATGTGGCTGTGTTTGTGACATCAGCAGACGAGTCACAATGGGGTGCCAGGAGCTGTAAGAGAGGGAGCAGCACAGTGGCACTTCGCCGTAGGCCTTCAGTGAGTGCGGTACGCACCTGCTAGCGGCTAGCGGCTATGGCTCGGGTGGTCTGCATCACCCTGGCATTTATCGGAATCACCCTTTTGGGAATTCACCTCATGCATAGCAATATGCTGTGGTTTGGTCTCCTTTGGTGCATCAGGAAGATGAAATTTTGGCCAAGGATCAGCAGCAATCTTGGGATCTCTGCTGCCATCCTTGCTGTCTTCCTGAAGACCTTCATCTTGCTCATGAAAGTGGCTCGGATGGTCTTCATCACCCAGGCGTTTATGGGAATCATCCGCCCGGCAATTCACCTCATGCGTGGCAGTATGTATGAGCTCGTTCAGCTGCATATGGAGCAGCTGAGTCGGGAGATGGCTCAGCTACTGGACAGCATGGTGCAGTGGAACCAGTGGCAGAACTGGGCAGGCAAAGGAGCCATGCGCATTGCTTCCCTTCAGCACTGGCAGTTCTGGGCCTTTCCCGGAGTCTTTATCCTGTTCTATGGACTCATCTGGTGCAGCGGGAAAAGGAAATATTTGCCAAGGATCAGCAGCATTCCTTGGGTCTGTGCTGTGCTCCTTGCTGTCGTCCTGAAGACCTTCATCTTGCTCATGAAAGTGGCTTGGATGGTCTTCATGACCCTAGCACTTCTGGGAATCATCCGCCCGGCAATTCACCTCATGCGTGGCAGTATGTATGAGCGCGTTCAGCTGCATATGGAGCAGCTGAGTCGGGACATGGCTCAGCTACTGGACAGCATGGTGCAGTGGAACCAGTGGCAGAACTGGGCGGCCCAGGGAGCCCTGATCCTTGTTTCCCTTCAGCACTGGCAGATCTGGGCCTTTCTCGGAGTGTTTGTGCTGTTCTTTGGCCTCATCTGTTGCATCAAGAAAACGAAATATTTGCCAAGGATCAGCAGCATTGCTTGGATCGGTGCTGTGCTCCTTGCTGTCGCCCTGAAGACCTTCATCTCCCTTATAAAAGTGGCTTGGATGGTCTTCACCACCCAGGCGTTTATGAGAATCATCCGCCTGGCAATTCACCTCACGCGTGGCGATATGCATGAGCACGTTCAGCTGCATATGGAGCAGCTGAGTCGGGACATGGCTCAGCTACTGGACAGCATGGTGCAGTGGAACCAGTGGAAGAACTGGGCGGCCAAGGGAGCCCTGGTCCTTGTTTCCCTTCAGCACTGGCAGATCTGGGCCTTTCCTGAAGTCTTTATCCTGTTCTTCGGCCTCATCTGGTGCATCTGGAGAACGAAATATTTGCCAAGGAGCGGCAGCATTCTTTGGATCTGCACTGCAATCCTTGCTTTCTTCCTTAGGCCCTTCTTCTTACTCACAAAAGTGGCAGAAATATGGAGGTCCAGCAATAAGGTCAGCAGTGATGAGGAAGAGGACAGTGACTCAGACAAGACACGGGAGCTGGGCAGAGTTCTGGCCGACAGCACCGAGTGGCCAGCACCGTACATGGCCGACAGTTGCCAGCTGGTGCAGGAGCTGGTGGATGACCTTCTGCGCACCTGCCGAGGACAAACCTGCCACAGCTTCACGCCCCGGCTGCAGCCACCCACCGGGGTCTGCGTCTATGAAGAATGGAGCTTCCACTATGACAGCGTCATCTGCAGCGAGCTCGTGCACGTGAGGCCTCCCCCCAGGCACACCTTCCATGTGGAGCTGAACGACGTGGAGGAGACAGCGACGAGCAAGTCCTGTCTGCGCGTGCAGCTGGAGTACACCTGCACGAGGGAGCGGCTGCTGGGGGACATGCCCTGCTTTCTGCACCACGATCAGGAGGAGCTGAGAGGAAAACAGGAGCCCGGCTTGCTCGACACCTTCTGCACCGTCTCCTATCTGCGTGTGGAGGAAAGCACGCTCTGGCTCCAGGACTAGGTGAAAGCAGCCTGGAAGCGTCTGCCTCAGTCGCATGACTGCCTCCTGGAGCTGCTGCCCTCCAGCCACTCATGCAAGATCTGGCTGACCGCCCCCTCTAACTCCACCTTCAACATCGAGATGACTCTTGGGGTGCTGCTTGATGAATCGGGCACATTCCTGAGCATTGGATAGGCTCAGGATACGTTTCTATGTTCTTCTCAATTTCGGTCTTTCAAAGTATGTCATCCTACTTAAATAAATTGGATTGTTAACATCAGTGCTCCTCGTGTAAGTTTTCTTTTTTGTGTCTACAACACAAATCAACACCGAAGAATAGTTTTGCTTTCAAAGCGGTGGCTTTTCAATCTCTTATTTATTGCTAAGGCTCTTTTCCACAGCTGCCTTTTGTTTCTGGTAGGTAGGAATCTGTTCAATAGCGTCAAGACGTGTTCAGTACCACTGAGATGAGGAGTCAGGAGGAGCTTGATGTCTCAGGCACTTTGGTGAGCATTGAATAGGCTGAAGCCAGCTGCACCAGCAGCATGGTGCGGCCAGGAAACTGCGCTGTGGCGGACATACAGATTGCCAGGCATACGGCCAGGCATGGCCAGCACTCTAGCTTCTACCTCAGCTGTCTGTGGACCAGCACTTGTCTGCTGGTGGGCACAGCTTTTCGCCCCAAGCCCTGAAGATGGTTGTGATTCGCCACCTGACAACCGTAGCCCTCTGAAGCCTGGAGCAGGAGGAATTGCCCCTGTGGCTGGATGACCTCCTGCGGCACTTCTGCTGCCGCCTGGAGTATACCTCAATTGCTTCCTTTCATGATGTGAGAGGGTGATGGTTTTTTTTGACTTGCAGCTCTAAAATGGGGCAGAAGTGAACAGACAATCCCTCAGAGCATCTCGAAATATCAAGAAATCCTCTTGGACCATTTCTTATTAGCGTCACAGAGCTACCGCTTTCATTCTGTTGTCAATTTTTGACTGTGCAGCCCTACATTTTCTTTCACAGATTTCTTGGTATGTTATGTATATTAATTCTTTAGCCAACTAGTGGAAAACATAAGGAATTTTCTGCAGTTTCCTTTTGGCTTTCGGCTTCGATAGGTGCTGAATTTCCCTGATTAACGGTGACTTTTTTCCATGCATTAAGCTGAAAAGCTCTTGCCCCCAAATTTCTAGCCTACATTAGAGTGTCAGTTGGCAGCATTCCTGTTCATACTTCTGCAGTACTGTTCCACCAGTGAGGCATGGCACACGGATCATGATACCGATCCAATCATACAGTCACAGAAGGAGATTAGGTTGGTAAGAGACCCCACAGCCTTTCTAGGCAATCTGTTCCAGTGCTCTGTCACCCTCACCGTAAAGCAGCTCTTCTGCGTGTTTGCACAGAACTTTGTATGTCTAAGTTTTAGAACATGACTCCTTTTCTTATTGCTACACATCACTGAGAAGAACCCGGTCTCATCCATTTGCCTTCCGTTTCCCTTGGGATATTTATAAACACAAATCACATCCTCCCCTCAGACTTCTTTTCCCCAGGCTGGACAGACCCAGGTTACACAGTGTTTCCTCATAAGGGAGCGTGCAGTGATGTGGCTGTGTTTGTGACATCATGCAGTGATGTGGCTGTGTTTGTGACAACATGCGGTGATGTAGTCGTGTTTGTGACATCATGCAGCGATGTGGCTGTGTTTGTGACATCAGCAGACGAGTCACAATGGGGTGCCAGGAGCTGTAAGAGAGGGAGCAGCACAGTGGCACTTCGCCGTAGGCCTTCAGTGAGTGCGGTACGCACCTGCTAGCGGCTAGCGGCTATGGCTCGGGTGGTCTGCATCACCCTGGCATTTATCGGAATCACCCTTTTGGGAATTCACCTCATGCATAGCAATATGCTGTGGTTTGGTCTCCTTTGGTGCATCAGGAAGATGAAATTTTGGCCAAGGATCAGCAGCAATCTTGGGATCTCTGCTGCCATCCTTGCTGTCTTCCTGAAGACCTTCATCTTCCTCATGAAAGTGGCTCGGATGGTCTTCATCACCCAGGCGTTTATGGGAATCATCCGCCCGGCAATTCACCTCATGCGTGGCAGTATGTATGAGCTCGTTCAGCTGCATATGGAGCAGCTGAGTCGGGAGATGGCTCAGCTACTGGACAGCATGGTGCAGTGGAACCAGTGGCAGAACTGGGCAGGCAAAGGAGCCATGCGCATTGCTTCCCTTCAGCACTGGCAGTTCTGGGCCTTTCCCGGAGTCTTTATCCTGTTCTATGGACTCATCTGGTGCAGCGGGAAAAGGAAATATTTGCCAAGGATCAGCAGCATTCCTTGGGTCTGTGCTGTGCTCCTTGCTGTCGTCCTGAAGACCTTCATCTTGCTCATGAAAGTGGCTCGGATGGTCTTCATCACCCAGGCGTTTATGGGAGTCATCCGCCTGGCAGTTCACCTCATGCGTGGCGATACGTATGAGCACGTTCAGCTGCATACGGAGCAGCTGAGTCGGGACCTGGCTCAGCTACTGGACAGCATGGTGCAGTGGAACCAGTGGCAGAACTGGGCGGCCAAGGGAGCCCTGATCCTTGCTTCCCTTCAGCACTGGCAGTTCTGGGCCTTTCCCGGAGCCTTTATCCTGTTCTATGGACTCATCCGGTGCAGCGGGAAAAGGAAATATTTGCCAGGGATCAGCAGCATTCCTTGGATCTGTGCTGTGCTCCTTGCTGTCGTCCTGAAGACCTTCATCTTGCTCATGAAAGTGGCTTGGATGGTCTTCATGACCCTAGCACTTCTGGGAATCATCCGCCCGGCAATTCACCTCATGCGTGGCAGTATGTATGAGCGCGTTCAGCTGCATATGGAGCAGCTGAGTCGGGACATGGCTCAGCTACTGGACAGCATGGTGCAGTGGAACCAGTGGCAGAACTGGGCGGCCCAGGGAGCCCTGATCCTTGTTTCCCTTCAGCACTGGCAGATCTGGGCCTTTCTCGGAGTGTTTGTGCTGTTCTTTGGCCTCATCTGTTGCATCAAGAAAACGAAATATTTGCCAAGGATCAGCAGCATTGCTTGGATCGGTGCTGTGCTCCTTGCTGTCGCCCTGAAGACCTTCATCTCCCTTATAAAAGTGGCTTGGATGGTCTTCACCACCCAGGCGTTTATGAGAATCATCCGCCTGGCAATTCACCTCACGCGTGGCGATATGCATGAGCACGTTCAGCTGCATATGGAGCAGCTGAGTCGGGACATGGCTCAGCTACTGGACAGCATGGTGCAGTGGAACCAGTGGAAGAACTGGGCGGCCAAGGGAGCCCTGATCCTTGTTTCCCTTCAGCACTGGCAGATCTGGGCCTTTCCTGAAGTCTTTATCCTGTTCTTCGGCCTCATCTGGTGCATCTGGAGAACGAAATATTTGCCAAGGAGCGGCAGCATTCTTTGGATCTGCACTGCAATCCTTGCTTTCTTCCTTAGGCCCTTCTTCTTACTCACAAAAGTGGCAGAAATATGGAGGTCCAGCAATAAGGTCAGCAGTGATGAGGAAGAGGACAGTGACTCAGACAAGACACGGGAGCTGGGCAGAGTTCTGGCCGACAGCACCGAGTGGCCAGCACCGTACATGGCCGACAGTTGCCAGCTGGTGCAGGAGCTGGTGGATGACCTTCTGCGCACCTGCCGAGGACAAACCTGCCACAGCTTCACGCCCCGGCTGCAGCCACCCACCGGGGTCTGCGTCTATGAAGAATGGAGCTTCCACTATGACAGCGTCATCTGCAGCGAGCTCGTGCACGTGAGGCCTCCCCCCAGGCACACCTTCCATGTGGAGCTGAACGACGTGGAGGAGACAGCGACGAGCAAGTCCTGTCTGCGCGTGCAGCTGGAGTACACCTGCACGAGGGAGCGGCTGCTGGGGGACATGCCCTGCTTTCTGCACCACGATCAGGAGGAGCTGAGAGGAAAACAGGAGCCCGGCTTGCTCGACACCTTCTGCACCGTCTCCTATCTGCGTGTGGAGGAAAGCACGCTCTGGCTCCAGGACTAGGTGAAAGCAGCCTGGAAGCGTCTGCCTCAGTCGCATGACTGCCTCCTGGAGCTGCTGCCCTCCAGCCACTCATGCAAGATCTGGCTGACCGCCCCCTCTAACTCCACCTTCAACATCGAGATGACTCTTGGGGTGCTGCTTGATGAATCGGGCACATTCCTGAGCATTGGATAGGCTCAGGATACGTTTCTATGTTCTTCTCAATTTCGGTCTTTCAAAGTATGTCATCCTACTTAAATAAATTGGATTGTTAACATCAGTGCTCCTCGTGTAAGTTTTCTTTTTTGTGTCTACAACACAAATCAACACCGAAGAATAGTTTTGCTTTCAAAGCGGTGGCTTTTCAATCTCTTATTTATTGCTAAGGCTCTTTTCCACAGCTGCCTTTTGTTTCTGGTAGGTAGGAATCTGTTCAATAGCGTCAAGACGTGTTCAGTACCACTGAGATGAGGAGTCAGGAGGAGCTTGATGTCTCAGGCACTTTGGTGAGCATTGAATAGGCTGAAGCCAGCTGCACCAGCAGCATGGTGCGGCCAGGAAACTGCGCTGTGGCGGACATACAGATTGCCAGGCATACGGCCAGGCATGGCCAGCACTCTAGCTTCTACCTCAGCTGTCTGTGGACCAGCACTTGTCTGCTGGTGGGCACAGCTTTTCGCCCCAAGCCCTGAAGATGGTTGTGATTCGCCACCTGACAACCGTAGCCCTCTGAAGCCTGGAGCAGGAGGAATTGCCCCTGTGGCTGGATGACCTCCTGCGGCACTTCTGCTGCCGCCTGGAGTATACCTCAATTGCTTCCTTTCATGATGTGAGAGGGTGATGGTTTTTTTTGACTTGCAGCTCTAAAATGGGGCGGAAGTGAACAGACAATCCCTCAGAGCATCTCGAAATATCAAGAAATCCTCTTGGACCATTTCTTATTAGCGTCACAGAGCTACCGCTTTCATTCTGTTGTCAATTTTTGACTGTGCAGCCCTACATTTTCTTTCACAGATTTCTTGGTATGTTATGTATATTAATTCTTTAGCCAACTAGTGGAAAACATAAGGAATTTTCTGCAGTTTCCTTTTGGCTTTCGGCTTCGATAGGTGCTGAATTTCCCTGATTAACGGTGACTTTTTTCCATGCATTAAGCTGAAAAGCTCTTGCCCCCAAATTTCTAGCCTACATTAGAGTGTCAGTTGGCAGCATTCCTGTTCATACTTCTGCAGTACTGTTCCACCAGTGAGGCATGGCACTCGGATCATGATACCGATCCAATCATACAGTCACAGAAGGAGATTAGGTTGGTAAGAGACCCCACAGCCTTTCTAGGCAATCTGTTCCAGTGCTCTGTCACCCTCACCGTAAAGCAGCTCTTCTGCGTGTTTGCACAGAACTTTGTATGTCTAAGTTTTAGAACATGACTCCTTTTCTTATTGCTACACATCACTGAGAAGAACCCGGTCTCATCCATTTGCCTTCCGTTTCCCTTGGGATATTTATAAACACAAATCACATCCTCCCCTCAGACTTCTTTTCCCCAGGCTGGACAGACCCAGGTTACACAGTGTTTCCTCATAAGGGAGCGTGCAGTGATGTGGCTGTGTTTGTGACATCATGCAGTGATGTGGCTGTGTTTGTGACAACATGCGGTGATGTAGTCGTGTTTGTGACATCATGCAGCGATGTGGCTGTGTTTGTGACATCAGCAGACGAGTCACAATGGGGTGCCAGGAGCTGTAAGAGAGGGAGCAGCACAGTGGCACTTCGCCGTAGGCCTTCAGTGAGTGCGGTACGCACCTGCTAGCGGCTAGCGGCTATGGCTCGGGTGGTCTGCATCACCCTGGCATTTATCGGAATCACCCTTTTGGGAATTCACCTCATGCATAGCAATATGCTGTGGTTTGGTCTCCTTTGGTGCATCAGGAAGATGAAATTTTGGCCAAGGATCAGCAGCAATCTTGGGATCTCTGCTGCCATCCTTGCTGTCTTCCTGAAGACCTTCATCTTGCTCATGAAAGTGGCTCGGATGGTCTTCATCACCCAGGCGTTTATGGGAATCATCCGCCCGGCAATTCACCTCATGCGTGGCAGTATGTATGAGCTCGTTCAGCTGCATATGGAGCAGCTGAGTCGGGAGATGGCTCAGCTACTGGACAGCATGGTGCAGTGGAACCAGTGGCAGAACTGGGCAGGCAAAGGAGCCATGCGCATTGCTTCCCTTCAGCACTGGCAGTTCTGGGCCTTTCCCGGAGTCTTTATCCTGTTCTATGGACTCATCTGGTGCAGCGGGAAAAGGAAATATTTGCCAAGGATCAGCAGCATTCCTTGGGTCTGTGCTGTGCTCCTTGCTGTCGTCCTGAAGACCTTCATCTTGCTCATGAAAGTGGCTCGGATGGTCTTCATCACCCAGGCGTTTATGGGAGTCATCCGCCTGGCAGTTCACCTCATGCGTGGCGATACGTATGAGCACGTTCAGCTGCATACGGAGCAGCTGAGTCGGGACCTGGCTCAGCTACTGGACAGCATGGTGCAGTGGAACCAGTGGCAGAACTGGGCGGCCAAGGGAGCCCTGATCCTTGCTTCCCTTCAGCACTGGCAGTTCTGGGCCTTTCCCGGAGCCTTTATCCTGTTCTATGGACTCATCCGGTGCAGCGGGAAAAGGAAATATTTGCCAGGGATCAGCAGCATTCCTTGGATCTGTGCTGTGCTCCTTGCTGTCGTCCTGAAGACCTTCATCTTGCTCATGAAAGTGGCTTGGATGGTCTTCATGACCCTAGCACTTCTGGGAATCATCCGCCCGGCAATTCACCTCATGCGTGGCAGTATGTATGAGCGCGTTCAGCTGCATATGGAGCAGCTGAGTCGGGACATGGCTCAGCTACTGGACAGCATGGTGCAGTGGAACCAGTGGCAGAACTGGGCGGCCCAGGGAGCCCTGATCCTTGTTTCCCTTCAGCACTGGCAGATCTGGGCCTTTCTCGGAGTGTTTGTGCTGTTCTTTGGCCTCATCTGTTGCATCAAGAAAACGAAATATTTGCCAAGGATCAGCAGCATTGCTTGGATCGGTGCTGTGCTCCTTGCTGTCGCCCTGAAGACCTTCATCTCCCTTATAAAAGTGGCTTGGATGGTCTTCACCACCCAGGCGTTTATGAGAATCATCCGCCTGGCAATTCACCTCACGCGTGGCGATATGCATGAGCACGTTCAGCTGCATATGGAGCAGCTGAGTCGGGACATGGCTCAGCTACTGGACAGCATGGTGCAGTGGAACCAGTGGAAGAACTGGGCGGCCAAGGGAGCCCTGGTCCTTGTTTCCCTTCAGCACTGGCAGATCTGGGCCTTTCCTGAAGTCTTTATCCTGTTCTTCGGCCTCATCTGGTGCATCTGGAGAACGAAATATTTGCCAAGGAGCGGCAGCATTCTTTGGATCTGCACTGCAATCCTTGCTTTCTTCCTTAGGCCCTTCTTCTTACTCACAAAAGTGGCAGAAATATGGAGGTCCAGCAATAAGGTCAGCAGTGATGAGGAAGAGGACAGTGACTCAGACAAGACACGGGAGCTGGGCAGAGTTCTGGCCGACAGCACCGAGTGGCCAGCACCGTACATGGCCGACAGTTGCCAGCTGGTGCAGGAGCTGGTGGATGACCTTCTGCGCACCTGCCGAGGACAAACCTGCCACAGCTTCACGCCCCGGCTGCAGCCACCCACCGGGGTCTGCGTCTATGAAGAATGGAGCTTCCACTATGACAGCGTCATCTGCAGCGAGCTCGTGCACGTGAGGCCTCCCCCCAGGCACACCTTCCATGTGGAGCTGAACGACGTGGAGGAGACAGCGACGAGCAAGTCCTGTCTGCGCGTGCAGCTGGAGTACACCTGCACGAGGGAGCGGCTGCTGGGGGACATGCCCTGCTTTCTGCACCACGATCAGGAGGAGCTGAGAGGAAAACAGGAGCCCGGCTTGCTCGACACCTTCTGCACCGTCTCCTATCTGCGTGTGGAGGAAAGCACGCTCTGGCTCCAGGACTAGGTGAAAGCAGCCTGGAAGCGTCTGCCTCAGTCGCATGACTGCCTCCTGGAGCTGCTGCCCTCCAGCCACTCATGCAAGATCTGGCTGACCGCCCCCTCTAACTCCACCTTCAACATCGAGATGACTCTTGGGGTGCTGCTTGATGAATCGGGCACATTCCTGAGCATTGGATAGGCTCAGGATACGTTTCTATGTTCTTCTCAATTTCGGTCTTTCAAAGTATGTCATCCTACTTAAATAAATTGGATTGTTAACATCAGTGCTCCTCGTGTAAGTTTTCTTTTTTGTGTCTACAACACAAATCAACACCGAAGAATAGTTTTGCTTTCAAAGCGGTGGCTTTTCAATCTCTTATTTATTGCTAAGGCTCTTTTCCACAGCTGCCTTTTGTTTCTGGTAGGTAGGAATCTGTTCAATAGCGTCAAGACGTGTTCAGTACCACTGAGATGAGGAGTCAGGAGGAGCTTGATGTCTCAGGCACTTTGGTGAGCATTGAATAGGCTGAAGCCAGCTGCACCAGCAGCATGGTGCGGCCAGGAAACTGTGCTGTGGCGGACATACAGATTGCCAGGCATACGGCCAGGCATGGCCAGCACTCTAGCTTCTACCTCAGCTGTCTGTGGACCAGCACTTGTCTGCTGGTGGGCACAGCTTTTCGCCCCAAGCCCTGAAGATGGTTGTGATTCGCCACCTGACAACCGTAGCCCTCTGAAGCCTGGAGCAGGAGGAATTGCCCCTGTGGCTGGATGACCTCCTGCGGCACTTCTGCTGCCGCCTGGAGTATACCTCAATTGCTTCCTTTCATGATGTGAGAGGGTGATGGTTTTTTTTGACTTGCAGCTCTAAAATGGGGCAGAAGTGAACAGACAATCCCTCAGAGCATCTCGAAATATCAAGAAATCCTCTTGGACCATTTCTTATTAGCGTCACAGAGCTACCGCTTTCATTCTGTTGTCAATTTTTGACTGTGCAGCCCTACATTTTCTTTCACAGATTTCTTGGTATGTTATGTATATTAATTCTTTAGCCAACTAGTGGAAAACATAAGGAATTTTCTGCAGTTTCCTTTTGGCTTTCGGCTTCGATAGGTGCTGAATTTCCCTGATTAACGGTGACTTTTTTCCATGCATTAAGCTGAAAAGCTCTTGCCCCCAAATTTCTAGCCTACATTAGAGTGTCAGTTGGCAGCATTCCTGTTCATACTTCTGCAGTACTGTTCCACCAGTGAGGCATGGCACACGGATCATGATACCGATCCAATCATACAGTCACAGAAGGAGATTAGGTTGGTAAGAGACCCCACAGCCTTTCTAGGCAATCTGTTCCAGTGCTCTGTCACCCTCACCGTAAAGCAGCTCTTCTGCGTGTTTGCACAGAACTTTGTATGTCTAAGTTTTAGAACATGACTCCTTTTCTTATTGCTACACATCACTGAGAAGAACCCGGTCTCATCCATTTGCCTTCCGTTTCCCTTGGGATATTTATAAACACAAATCACATCCTCCCCTCAGACTTCTTTTCCCCAGGCTGGACAGACCCAGGTTACACAGTGTTTCCTCATAAGGGAGCGTGCAGTGATGTGGCTGTGTTTGTGACATCATGCAGTGATGTGGCTGTGTTTCTGACAACATGCGGTGATGTAGTCGTGTTTGTGACATCATGCAGCGATGTGGCTGTGTTTGTGACATCAGCAGACGAGTCACAATGGGGTGCCAGGAGCTGTAAGAGAGGGAGCAGCACAGTGGCACTTCGCCGTAGGCCTTCAGTGAGTGCGGTACGCACCTGCTAGCGGCTAGCGGCTATGGCTCGGGTGGTCTGCATCACCCTGGCATTTATCGGAATCACCCTTTTGGGAATTCACCTCATGCATAGCAATATGCTGTGGTTTGGTCTCCTTTGGTGCATCAGGAAGATGAAATTTTGGCCAAGGATCAGCAGCAATCTTGGGATCTCTGCTGCCATCCTTGCTGTCTTCCTGAAGACCTTCATCTTGCTCATGAAAGTGGCTCGGATGGTCTTCATCACCCAGGCGTTTATGGGAATCATCCGCCCGGCAATTCACCTCATGCGTGGCAGTATGTATGAGCTCGTTCAGCTGCATATGGAGCAGCTGAGTCGGGAGATGGCTCAGCTACTGGACAGCATGGTGCAGTGGAACCAGTGGCAGAACTGGGCAGGCAAAGGAGCCATGCGCATTGCTTCCCTTCAGCACTGGCAGTTCTGGGCCTTTCCCGGAGTCTTTATCCTGTTCTATGGACTCATCTGGTGCAGCGGGAAAAGGAAATATTTGCCAAGGATCAGCAGCATTCCTTGGGTCTGTGCTGTGCTCCTTGCTGTCGTCCTGAAGACCTTCATCTTGCTCATGAAAGTGGCTCGGATGGTCTTCATCACCCAGGCGTTTATGGGAGTCATCCGCCTGGCAGTTCACCTCATGCGTGGCGATACGTATGAGCACGTTCAGCTGCATACGGAGCAGCTGAGTCGGGACCTGGCTCAGCTACTGGACAGCATGGTGCAGTGGAACCAGTGGCAGAACTGGGCGGCCAAGGGAGCCCTGATCCTTGCTTCCCTTCAGCACTGGCAGTTCTGGGCCTTTCCCGGAGCCTTTATCCTGTTCTATGGACTCATCCGGTGCAGCGGGAAAAGGAAATATTTGCCAGGGATCAGCAGCATTCCTTGGATCTGTGCTGTGCTCCTTGCTGTCGTCCTGAAGACCTTCATCTTGCTCATGAAAGTGGCTTGGATGGTCTTCATGACCCTAGCACTTCTGGGAATCATCCGCCCGGCAATTCACCTCATGCGTGGCAGTATGTATGAGCGCGTTCAGCTGCATATGGAGCAGCTGAGTCGGGACATGGCTCAGCTACTGGACAGCATGGTGCAGTGGAACCAGTGGCAGAACTGGGCGGCCCAGGGAGCCCTGATCCTTGTTTCCCTTCAGCACTGGCAGATCTGGGCCTTTCTCGGAGTGTTTGTGCTGTTCTTTGGCCTCATCTGTTGCATCAAGAAAACGAAATATTTGCCAAGGATCAGCAGCATTGCTTGGATCGGTGCTGTGCTCCTTGCTGTCGCCCTGAAGACCTTCATCTCCCTTATAAAAGTGGCTTGGATGGTCTTCACCACCCAGGCGTTTATGAGAATCATCCGCCTGGCAATTCACCTCACGCGTGGCGATATGCATGAGCACGTTCAGCTGCATATGGAGCAGCTGAGTCGGGACATGGCTCAGCTACTGGACAGCATGGTGCAGTGGAACCAGTGGAAGAACTGGGCGGCCAAGGGAGCCCTGGTCCTTGTTTCCCTTCAGCACTGGCAGATCTGGGCCTTTCCTGAAGTCTTTATCCTGTTCTTCGGCCTCATCTGGTGCATCTGGAGAACGAAATATTTGCCAAGGAGCGGCAGCATTCTTTGGATCTGCACTGCAATCCTTGCTTTCTTCCTTAGGCCCTTCTTCTTACTCACAAAAGTGGCAGAAATATGGAGGTCCAGCAATAAGGTCAGCAGTGATGAGGAAGAGGACAGTGACTCAGACAAGACACGGGAGCTGGGCAGAGTTCTGGCCGACAGCACCGAGTGGCCAGCACCGTACATGGCCGACAGTTGCCAGCTGGTGCAGGAGCTGGTGGATGACCTTCTGCGCACCTGCCGAGGACAAACCTGCCACAGCTTCACGCCCCGGCTGCAGCCACCCACCGGGGTCTGCGTCTATGAAGAATGGAGCTTCCACTATGACAGCGTCATCTGCAGCGAGCTCGTGCACGTGAGGCCTCCCCCCAGGCACACCTTCCATGTGGAGCTGAACGACGTGGAGGAGACAGCGACGAGCAAGTCCTGTCTGCGCGTGCAGCTGGAGTACACCTGCACGAGGGAGCGGCTGCTGGGGGACATGCCCTGCTTTCTGCACCACGATCAGGAGGAGCTGAGAGGAAAACAGGAGCCCGGCTTGCTCGACACCTTCTGCACCGTCTCCTATCTGCGTGTGGAGGAAAGCACGCTCTGGCTCCAGGACTAGGTGAAAGCAGCCTGGAAGCGTCTGCCTCAGTCGCATGACTGCCTCCTGGAGCTGCTGCCCTCCAGCCACTCATGCAAGATCTGGCTGACCGCCCCCTCTAACTCCACCTTCAACATCGAGATGACTCTTGGGGTGCTGCTTGATGAATCGGGCACATTCCTGAGCATTGGATAGGCTCAGGATACGTTTCTATGTTCTTCTCAATTTCGGTCTTTCAAAGTATGTCATCCTACTTAAATAAATTGGATTGTTAACATCAGTGCTCCTCGTGTAAGTTTTCTTTTTTGTGTCTACAACACAAATCAACACCGAAGAATAGTTTTGCTTTCAAAGCGGTGGCTTTTCAATCTCTTATTTATTGCTAAGGCTCTTTTCCACAGCTGCCTTTTGTTTCTGGTAGGTAGGAATCTGTTCAATAGCGTCAAGACGTGTTCAGTACCACTGAGATGAGGAGTCAGGAGGAGCTTGATGTCTCAGGCACTTTGGTGAGCATTGAATAGGCTGAAGCCAGCTGCACCAGCAGCATGGTGCGGCCAGGAAACTGCGCTGTGGCGGACATACAGATTGCCAGGCATACGGCCAGGCATGGCCAGCACTCTAGCTTCTACCTCAGCTGTCTGTGGACCAGCACTTGTCTGCTGGTGGGCACAGCTTTTCGCCCCAAGCCCTGAAGATGGTTGTGATTCGCCACCTGACAACCGTAGCCCTCTGAAGCCTGGAGCAGGAGGAATTGCCCCTGTGGCTGGATGACCTCCTGCGGCACTTCTGCTGCCGCCTGGAGTATACCTCAATTGCTTCCTTTCATGATGTGAGAGGGTGATGGTTTTTTTTGACTTGCAGCTCTAAAATGGGGCGGAAGTGAACAGACAATCCCTCAGAGCATCTCGAAATATCAAGAAATCCTCTTGGACCATTTCTTATTAGCGTCACAGAGCTACCGCTTTCATTCTGTTGTCAATTTTTGACTGTGCAGCCCTACATTTTCTTTCACAGATTTCTTGGTATGTTATGTATATTAATTCTTTAGCCAACTAGTGGAAAACATAAGGAATTTTCTGCAGTTTCCTTTTGGCTTTCGGCTTCGATAGGTGCTGAATTTCCCTGATTAACGGTGACTTTTTTCCATGCATTAAGCTGAAAAGCTCTTGCCCCCAAATTTCTAGCCTACATTAGAGTGTCAGTTGGCAGCATTCCTGTTCATACTTCTGCAGTACTGTTCCACCAGTGAGGCATGGCACACGGATCATGATACCGATCCAATCATACAGTCACAGAAGGAGATTAGGTTGGTAAGAGACCCCACAGCCTTTCTAGGCAATCTGTTCCAGTGCTCTGTCACCCTCACCGTAAAGCAGCTCTTCTGCGTGTTTGCACAGAACTTTGTATGTCTAAGTTTTAGAACATGACTCCTTTTCTTATTGCTACACATCACTGAGAAGAACCCGGTCTCATCCATTTGCCTTCCGTTTCCCTTGGGATATTTATAAACACAAATCACATCCTCCCCTCAGACTTCTTTTCCCCAGGCTGGACAGACCCAGGTTACACAGTGTTTCCTCATAAGGGAGCGTGCAGTGATGTGGCTGTGTTTGTGACATCATGCAGTGATGTGGCTGTGTTTGTGACAACATGCGGTGATGTAGTCGTGTTTGTGACATCATGCAGCGATGTGGCTGTGTTTGTGACATCAGCAGACGAGTCACAATGGGGTGCCAGGAGCTGTAAGAGAGGGAGCAGCACAGTGGCACTTCGCCGTAGGCCTTCAGTGAGTGCGGTACGCACCTGCTAGCGGCTAGCGGCTATGGCTCGGGTGGTCTGCATCACCCTGGCATTTATCGGAATCACCCTTTTGGGAATTCACCTCATGCATAGCAATATGCTGTGGTTTGGTCTCCTTTGGTGCATCAGGAAGATGAAATTTTGGCCAAGGATCAGCAGCAATCTTGGGATCTCTGCTGCCATCCTTGCTGTCTTCCTGAAGACCTTCATCTTCCTCATGAAAGTGGCTCGGATGGACTTCATCACCCAGGCGTTTATGGGAATCATCCGCCCGGCAATTCACCTCATGCGTGGCAGTATGTATGAGCTCGTTCAGCTGCATATGGAGCAGCTGAGTCGGGAGATGGCTCAGCTACTGGACAGCATGGTGCAGTGGAACCAGTGGCAGAACTGGGCAGGCAAAGGAGCCATGCGCATTGCTTCCCTTCAGCACTGGCAGTTCTGGGCCTTTCCCGGAGTCTTTATCCTGTTCTATGGACTCATCTGGTGCAGCGGGAAAAGGAAATATTTGCCAAGGATCAGCAGCATTCCTTGGGTCTGTGCTGTGCTCCTTGCTGTCGTCCTGAAGACCTTCATCTTGCTCATGAAAGTGGCTCGGATGGTCTTCATCACCCAGGCGTTTATGGGAGTCATCCGCCTGGCAGTTCACCTCATGCGTGGCGATACGTATGAGCACGTTCAGCTGCATACGGAGCAGCTGAGTCGGGACCTGGCTCAGCTACTGGACAGCATGGTGCAGTGGAACCAGTGGCAGAACTGGGCGGCCAAGGGAGCCCTGATCCTTGCTTCCCTTCAGCACTGGCAGTTCTGGGCCTTTCCCGGAGCCTTTATCCTGTTCTATGGACTCATCCGGTGCAGCGGGAAAAGGAAATATTTGCCAGGGATCAGCAGCATTCCTTGGATCTGTGCTGTGCTCCTTGCTGTCGTCCTGAAGACCTTCATCTTGCTCATGAAAGTGGCTTGGATGGTCTTCATGACCCTAGCACTTCTGGGAATCATCCGCCCGGCAATTCACCTCATGCGTGGCAGTATGTATGAGCGCGTTCAGCTGCATATGGAGCAGCTGAGTCGGGAGATGGCTCAGCTACTGGACAGCATGGTGCAGTGGAACCAGTGGCAGAACTGGGCGGCCCAGGGAGCCCTGATCCTTGTTTCCCTTCAGCACTGGCAGATCTGGGCCTTTCTCGGAGTGTTTGTGCTGTTCTTTGGCCTCATCTGTTGCATCAAGAAAACGAAATATTTGCCAAGGATCAGCAGCATTGCTTGGATCGGTGCTGTGCTCCTTGCTGTCGCCCTGAAGACCTTCATCTCCCTTATAAAAGTGGCTTGGATGGTCTTCACCACCCAGGCGTTTATGAGAATCATCCGCCTGGCAATTCACCTCACGCGTGGCGATATGCATGAGCACGTTCAGCTGCATATGGAGCAGCTGAGTCGGGACATGGCTCAGCTACTGGACAGCATGGTGCAGTGGAACCAGTGGAAGAACTGGGCGGCCAAGGGAGCCCTGGTCCTTGTTTCCCTTCAGCACTGGCAGATCTGGGCCTTTCCTGAAGTCTTTATCCTGTTCTTCGGCCTCATCTGGTGCATCTGGAGAACGAAATATTTGCCAAGGAGCGGCAGCATTCTTTGGATCTGCACTGCAATCCTTGCTTTCTTCCTTAGGCCCTTCTTCTTACTCACAAAAGTGGCAGAAATATGGAGGTCCAGCAATAAGGTCAGCAGTGATGAGGAAGAGGACAGTGACTCAGACAAGACACGGGAGCTGGGCAGAGTTCTGGCCGACAGCACCGAGTGGCCAGCACCGTACATGGCCAACAGTTGCCAGCTGGTGCAGGAGCTGGTGGATGACCTTCTGCGCACCTGCCGAGGACAAACCTGCCACAGCTTCACGCCCCGGCTGCAGCCACCCACCGGGGTCTGCGTCTATGAAGAATGGAGCTTCCACTATGACAGCGTCATCTGCAGCGAGCTCGTGCACGTGAGGCCTCCCCCCAGGCACACCTTCCATGTGGAGCTGAACGACGTGGAGGAGACAGCGACGAGCAAGTCCTGTCTGCGCGTGCAGCTGGAGTACACCTGCACGAGGGAGCGGCTGCTGGGGGACATGCCCTGCTTTCTGCACCACGATCAGGAGGAGCTGAGAGGAAAACAGGAGCCCGGCTTGCTCGACACCTTCTGCACCGTCTCCTATCTGCGTGTGGAGGAAAGCACGCTCTGGCTCCAGGACTAGGTGAAAGCAGCCTGGAAGCGTCTGCCTCAGTCGCATGACTGCCTCCTGGAGCTGCTGCCCTCCAGCCACTCATGCAAGATCTGGCTGACCGCCCCCTCTAACTCCACCTTCAACATCGAGATGACTCTTGGGGTGCTGCTTGATGAATCGGGCACATTCCTGAGCATTGGATAGGCTCAGGATACGTTTCTATGTTCTTCTCAATTTCGGTCTTTCAAAGTATGTCATCCTACTTAAATAAATTGGATTGTTAACATCAGTGCTCCTCGTGTAAGTTTTCTTTTTTGTGTCTATAACACAAATCAACACCGAAGAATAGTTTTGCTTTCAAAGCGGTGGCTTTTCAATCTCTTATTTATTGCTAAGGCTCTTTTCCACAGCTGCCTTTTGTTTCTGGTAGGTAGGAATCTGTTCAATAGCGTCAAGACGTGTTCAGTACCACTGAGATGAGGAGTCAGGAGGAGCTTGATGTCTCAGGCACTTTGGTGAGCATTGAATAGGCTGAAGCCAGCTGCACCAGCAGCATGGTGCGGCCAGGAAACTGCGCTGTGGCGGACATACAGATTGCCAGGCATACGGCCAGGCATGGCCAGCACTCTAGCTTCTACCTCAGCTGTCTGTGGACCAGCACTTGTCTGCTGGTGGGCACAGCTTTTCGCCCCAAGCCCTGAAGATGGTTGTGATTCGCCACCTGACAACCGTAGCCCTCTGAAGCCTGGAGCAGGAGGAATTGCCCCTGTGGCTGGATGACCTCCTGCGGCACTTCTGCTGCCGCCTGGAGTATACCTCAATTGCTTCCTTTCATGATGTGAGAGGGTGATGGTTTTTTTTGACTTGCAGCTCTAAAATGGGGCGGAAGTGAACAGACAATCCCTCAGAGCATCTCGAAATATCAAGAAATCCTCTTGGACCATTTCTTATTAGCGTCACAGAGCTACCGCTTTCATTCTTTTGTCAATTTTTGACTGTGCAGCCCTACATTTTCTTTCACAGATTTCTTGGTATGTTATGTATATTAATTCTTTAGCCAACTAGTGGAAAACATAAGGAATTTTCTGCAGTTTCCTTTTGGCTTTCGGCTTCGATAGGTGCTGAATTTCCCTGATTAACGGTGACTTTTTTCCATGCATTAAGCTGAAAAGCTCTTGCCCCCAAATTTCTAGCCTACATTAGAGTGTCAGTTGGCAGCATTCCTGTTCATACTTCTGCAGTACTGTTCCACCAGTGAGGCATGGCACACGGATCATGATACCGATCCAATCATACAGTCACAGAAGGAGATTAGGTTGGTAAGAGACCCCACAGCCTTTCTAGGCAATCTGTTCCAGTGCTCTGTCACCCTCACCGTAAAGCAGCTCTTCTGCGTGTTTGCACAGAACTTTGTATGTCTAAGTTTTAGAACATGACTCCTTTTCTTATTGCTACACATCACTGAGAAGAACCCGGTCTCATCCATTTGCCTTCCGTTTCCCTTGGGATATTTATAAACACAAATCACATCCTCCCCTCAGACTTCTTTTCCCCAGGCTGGACAGACCCAGGTTACACAGTGTTTCCTCATAAGGGAGCGCGCAGTGATGTGGCTGTGTTTGTGACATCATGCAGTGATGTGGCTGTGTTTGTGACATCATGCAGCGATGTGGCTGTGTTTGTGACATCAGCAGACGAGTCACAATGGGGTGCCAGGAGCTGTAAGAGAGGGAGCAGCACAGTGGCACTTCGCCGTAGGCCTTCAGTGAGTGCGGTACGCACCTGCTAGCGGCTAGCGGCTATGGCTCGGGTGGTCTGCATCACCCTGGCATTTATCGGAATCACCCTTTTGGGAATTCACCTCATGCATAGCAATATGCTGTGGTTTGGTCTCCTTTGGTGCATCAGGAAGATGAAATTTTGGCCAAGGATCAGCAGCAATCTTGGGATCTCTGCTGCCATCCTTGCTGTCTTCCTGAAGACCTTCATCTTCCTCATGAAAGTGGCTCGGATGGACTTCATCACCCAGGCGTTTATGGGAATCATCCGCCCGGCAATTCACCTCATGCGTGGCAGTATGTATGAGCTCGTTCAGCTGCATATGGAGCAGCTGAGTCGGGAGATGGCTCAGCTACTGGACAGCATGGTGCAGTGGAACCAGTGGCAGAACTGGGCAGGCAAAGGAGCCATGCGCATTGCTTCCCTTCAGCACTGGCAGTTCTGGGCCTTTCCCGGAGTCTTTATCCTGTTCTATGGACTCATCTGGTGCAGCGGGAAAAGGAAATATTTGCCAAGGATCAGCAGCATTCCTTGGGTCTGTGCTGTGCTCCTTGCTGTCGTCCTGAAGACCTTCATCTTGCTCATGAAAGTGGCTCGGATGGTCTTCATCACCCAGGCGTTTATGGGAGTCATCCGCCTGGCAGTTCACCTCATGCGTGGCGATACGTATGAGCACGTTCAGCTGCATACGGAGCAGCTGAGTCGGGACCTGGCTCAGCTACTGGACAGCATGGTGCAGTGGAACCAGTGGCAGAACTGGGCGGCCAAGGGAGCCCTGATCCTTGCTTCCCTTCAGCACTGGCAGTTCTGGGCCTTTCCGGGAGCCTTTATCCTGTTCTATGGACTCATCCGGTGCAGCGGGAAAAGGAAATATTTGCCAGGGATCAGCAGCATTCCTTGGATCTGTGCTGTGCTCCTTGCTGTCGTCCTGAAGACCTTCATCTTGCTCATGAAAGTGGCTTGGATGGTCTTCATGACCCTAGCACTTCTGGGAATCATCCGCCCAGCAATTCACCTCATGCGTGGCAGTATGTATGAGCGCGTTCAGCTGCATATGGAGCAGCTGAGTCGGGACATGGCTCAGCTACTGGACAGCATGGTGCAGTGGAACCAGTGGCAGAACTGGGCGGCCCAGGGAGCCCTGATCCTTGTTTCCCTTCAGCACTGGCAGATCTGGGCCTTTCTCGGAGTGTTTGTGCTGTTCTTTGGCCTCATCTGTTGCATCAAGAAAACGAAATATTTGCCAAGGATCAGCAGCATTGCTTGGATCGGTGCTGTGCTCCTTGCTGTCGCCCTGAAGACCTTCATCTCCCTTATAAAAGTGGCTTGGATGGTCTTCACCACCCAGGCGTTTATGAGAATCATCCGCCTGGCAATTCACCTCACGCATGGCGATATGCATGAGCACGTTCAGCTGCATATGGAGCAGCTGAGTCGGGACATGGCTCAGCTACTGGACAGCATGGTGCAGTGGAACCAGTGGAAGAACTGGGCGGCCAAGGGAGCCCTGGTCCTTGTTTCCCTTCAGCACTGGCAGATCTGGGCCTTTCCTGAAGTCTTTATCCTGTTCTTCGGCCTCATCTGGTGCATCTGGAGAACGAAATATTTGCCAAGGAGCGGCAGCATTCTTTGGATCTGCACTGCAATCCTTGCTTTCTTCCTTAGGCCCTTCTTCTTACTCACAAAAGTGGCAGAAATATGGAGGTCCAGCAATAAGGTCAGCAGTGATGAGGAAGAGGACAGTGACTCAGACAAGACACGGGAGCTGGGCAGAGTTCTGGCCGACAGCACCGAGTGGCCAGCACCGTACATGGCCGACAGTTGCCAGCTGGTGCAGGAGCTGGTGGATGACCTTCTGCGCACCTGCCGAGGACAAACCTGCCACAGCTTCACGCCCCGGCTGCAGCCACCCACCGGGGTCTGCGTCTATGAAGAATGGAGCTTCCACTATGACAGCGTCATCTGCAGCGAGCTCGTGCACGTGAGGCCTCCCCCCAGGCACACCTTCCATGTGGAGCTGAACGACGTGGAGGAGACAGCGACGAGCAAGTCCTGTCTGCGCGTGCAGCTGGAGTACACCTGCACGAGGGAGCGGCTGCTGGGGGACATGCCCTGCTTTCTGCACCACGATCAGGAGGAGCTGAGAGGAAAACAGGAGCCCGGCTTGCTCGACACCTTCTGCACCGTCTCCTATCTGCGTGTGGAGGAAAGCACGCTCTGGCTCCAGGACTAGGTGAAAGCAGCCTGGAAGCGTCTGCCTCAGTCGCATGACTGCCTCCTGGAGCTGCTGCCCTCCAGCCACTCATGCAAGATCTGGCTGACCGCCCCCTCTAACTCCACCTTCAACATCGAGATGACTCTTGGGGTGCTGCTTGATGAATCGGGCACATTCCTGAGCATTGGATAGGCTCAGGATACGTTTCTATGTTCTTCTCAATTTCGGTCTTTCAAAGTATGTCATCCTACTTAAATAAATTGGATTGTTAACATCAGTGCTCCTCGTGTAAGTTTTCTTTTTTGTGTCTACAACACAAATCAACACCGAAGAATAGTTTTGCTTTCAAAGCGGTGGCTTTTCAATCTCTTATTTATTGCTAAGGCTCTTTTCCACAGCTGCCTTTTGTTTCTGGTAGGTAGGAATCTGTTCAATAGCGTCAAGACGTGTTCAGTACCACTGAGATGAGGAGTCAGGAGGAGCTTGATGTCTCAGGCACTTTGGTGAGCATTGAATAGGCTGAAGCCAGCTGCACCAGCAGCATGGTGCGGCCAGGAAACTGCGCTGTGGCGGACATACAGATTGCCAGGCATACGGCCAGGCATGGCCAGCACTCTAGCTTCTACCTCAGCTGTCTGTGGACCAGCACTTGTCTGCTGGTGGGCACAGCTTTTCGCCCCAAGCCCTGAAGATGGTTGTGATTCGCCACCTGACAACCGTAGCCCTCTGAAGCCTGGAGCAGGAGGAATTGCCCCTGTGGCTGGATGACCTCCTGCGGCACTTCTGCTGCCGCCTGGAGTATACCTCAATTGCTTCCTTTCATGATGTGAGAGGGTGATGGTTTTTTTTGACTTGCAGCTCTAAAATGGGGCGGAAGTGAACAGACAATCCCTCAGAGCATCTCGAAATATCAAGAAATCCTCTTGGACCATTTCTTATTAGCGTCACAGAGCTACCGCTTTCATTCTTTTGTCAATTTTTGACTGTGCAGCCCTACATTTTCTTTTACAGATTTCTTGGTATGTTATGTATATTAATTCTTTAGCCAACTAGTGGAAAACATAAGGAATTTTCTGCAGTTTCCTTTTGGCTTTCGGCTTCGATAGGTGCTGAATTTCCCTGATAACGGTGACTTTTTTCCATGCATTAAGCTGAAAAGCTCTTGCCCCCAAATTTCTAGCCTACATTAGAGTGTCAGTTGGCAGCATTCCTGTTCATACTTCTGCAGTACTGTTCCACCAGTGAGGCATGGCACACGGATCATGATACCGATCCAATCATACAGTCACAGAAGGAGATTAGGTTGGTAAGAGACCCCACAGCCTTTCTAGGCAATCTGTTCCAGTGCTCTGTCACCCTCACCGTAAAGCAGCTCTTCTGCGTGTTTGCACAGAACTTTGTATGTCTAAGTTTTAGAACATGACTCCTTTTCTTATTGCTACACATCACTGAGAAGAACCCGGTCTCATCCATTTGCCTTCCGTTTCCCTTGGGATATTTATAAACACAAATCACATCCTCCCCTCAGACTTCTTTTCCCCAGGCTGGACAGACCCAGGTTACACAGTGTTTCCTCATAAGGGAGCGTGCAGTGATGTGGCTGTGTTTGTGACATCATGCAGTGATGTGGCTGTGTTTGTGACAACATGCGGTGATGTAGTCATGTTTGTGACATCATGCAGCGATGTGGCTGTGTTTGTGACATCAGCAGACGAGTCACAATGGGGTGCCAGGAGCTGTAAGAGAGGGAGCAGCACAGTGGCACTTTGCCGTAGGCCTTCAGTGAGTGCGGTACGCACCTGCTAGCGGCTAGCGGCTATGGCTCGGGTGGTCTGCATCACCCTGGCATTTATCGGAATCACCCTTTTGGGAATTCACCTCATGCATAGCAATATGCTGTGGTTTGGTCTCCTTTGGTGCATCAGGAAGATGAAATTTTGGCCAAGGATCAGCAGCAATCTTGGGATCTCTGCTGCCATCCTTGCTGTCTTCCTGAAGACCTTCATCTTCCTCATGAAAGTGGCTCGGATGGACTTCATCACCCAGGCGTTTATGGGAATCATCCGCCCGGCAATTCACCTCATGCGTGGCAGTATGTATGAGCTCGTTCAGCTGCATATGGAGCAGCTGAGTCAGGAGATGGCTCAGCTACTGGACAGCATGGTGCAGTGGAACCAGTGGCAGAACTGGGCAGGCAAAGGAGCCATGCGCATTGCTTCCCTTCAGCACTGGCAGTTCTGGGCCTTTCCCGGAGTCTTTATCCTGTTCTATGGACTCATCTGGTGCAGCGGGAAAAGGAAATATTTGCCAAGGATCAGCAGCATTCCTTGGGTCTGTGCTGTGCTCCTTGCTGTCGTCCTGAAGACCTTCATCTTGCTCATGAAAGTGGCTCGGATGGTCTTCATCACCCAGGCGTTTATGGGAGTCATCCGCCTGGCAGTTCACCTCATGCGTGGCGATACGTATGAGCACGTTCAGCTGCATACGGAGCAGCTGAGTCGGGACCTGGCTCAGCTACTGGACAGCATGGTGCAGTGGAACCAGTGGCAGAACTGGGCGGCCAAGGGAGCCCTGATCCTTGCTTCCCTTCAGCACTGGCAGTTCTGGGCCTTTCCCGGAGCCTTTATCCTGTTCTATGGACTCATCCGGTGCAGCGGGAAAAGGAAATATTTGCCAGGGATCAGCAGCATTCCTTGGATCTGTGCTGTGCTCCTTGCTGTCGTCCTGAAGACCTTCATCTTGCTCATGAAAGTGGCTTGGATGGTCTTCATGACCCTAGCACTTCTGGGAATCATCCGCCCGGCAATTCACCTCATGCGTGGCAGTATGTATGAGCGCGTTCAGCTGCATATGGAGCAGCTGAGTCGGGACATGGCTCAGCTACTGGACAGCATGGTGCAGTGGAACCAGTGGCAGAACTGGGCGGCCCAGGGAGCCCTGATCCTTGTTTCCCTTCAGCACTGGCAGATCTGGGCCTTTCTCGGAGTGTTTGTGCTGTTCTTTGGCCTCATCTGTTGCATCAAGAAAACGAAATATTTGCCAAGGATCAGCAGCATTGCTTGGATCGGTGCTGTGCTCCTTGCTGTCGCCCTGAAGACCTTCATCTCCCTTATAAAAGTGGCTTGGATGGTCTTCACCACCCAGGCGTTTATGAGAATCATCCGCCTGGCAATTCACCTCACGCGTGGCGATATGCATGAGCACGTTCAGCTGCATATGGAGCAGCTGAGTCGGGACATGGCTCAGCTACTGGACAGCATGGTGCAGTGGAACCAGTGGAAGAACTGGGCGGCCAAGGGAGCCCTGGTCCTTGTTTCCCTTCAGCACTGGCAGATCTGGGCCTTTCCTGAAGTCTTTATCCTGTTCTTCGGCCTCATCTGGTGCATCTGGAGAACGAAATATTTGCCAAGGAGCGGCAGCATTCTTTGGATCTGCACTGCAATCCTTGCTTTCTTCCTTAGGCCCTTCTTCTTACTCACAAAAGTGGCAGAAATATGGAGGTCCAGCAATAAGGTCAGCAGTGATGAGGAAGAGGACAGTGACTCAGACAAGACACGGGAGCTGGGCAGAGTTCTGGCCGACAGCACCGAGTGGCCAGCACCGTACATGGCCGACAGTTGCCAGCTGGTGCAGGAGCTGGTGGATGACCTTCTGCGCACCTGCCGAGGACAAACCTGCCACAGCTTCACGCCCCGGCTGCAGCCACCCACCGGGGTCTGCGTCTATGAAGAATGGAGCTTCCACTATGACAGCGTCATCTGCAGCGAGCTCGTGCACGTGAGGCCTCCCCCCAGGCACACCTTCCATGTGGAGCTGAACGACGTGGAGGAGACAGCGACGAGCAAGTCCTGTCTGCGCGTGCAGCTGGAGTACACCTGCACGAGGGAGCGGCTGCTGGGGGACATGCCCTGCTTTCTGCACCACGATCAGGAGGAGCTGAGAGGAAAACAGGAGCCCGGCTTGCTCGACACCTTCTGCACCGTCTCCTATCTGCGTGTGGAGGAAAGCACGCTCTGGCTCCAGGACTAGGTGAAAGCAGCCTGGAAGCGTCTGCCTCAGTCGCATGACTGCCTCCTGGAGCTGCTGCCCTCCAGCCACTCATGCAAGATCTGGCTGACCGCCCCCTCTAACTCCACCTTCAACATCGAGATGACTCTTGGGGTGCTGCTTGATGAATCGGGCACATTCCTGAGCATTGGATAGGCTCAGGATACGTTTCTATGTTCTTCTCAATTTCGGTCTTTCAAAGTATGTCATCCTACTTAAATAAATTGGATTGTTAACATCAGTGCTCCTCGTGTAAGTTTTCTTTTTTGTGTCTACAACACAAATCAACACCGAAGAATAGTTTTGCTTTCAAAGCGGTGGCTTTTCAATCTCTTATTTATTGCTAAGGCTCTTTTCCACAGCTGCCTTTTGTTTCTGGTAGGTAGGAATCTGTTCAATAGCGTCAAGACGTGTTCAGTACCACTGAGATGAGGAGTCAGGAGGAGCTTGATGTCTCAGGCACTTTGGTGAGCATTGAATAGGCTGAAGCCAGCTGCACCAGCAGCATGGTGCGGCCAGGAAACTGCGCTGTGGCGGACATACAGATTGCCAGGCATACGGCCAGGCATGGCCAGCACTCTAGCTTCTACCTCAGCTGTCTGTGGACCAGCACTTGTCTGCTGGTGGGCACAGCTTTTCGCCCCAAGCCCTGAAGATGGTTGTGATTCGCCACCTGACAACCGTAGCCCTCTGAAGCCTGGAGCAGGAGGAATTGCCCCTGTGGCTGGATGACCTCCTGCGGCACTTCTGCTGCCGCCTGGAGTATACCTCAATTGCTTCCTTTCATGATGTGAGAGGGTGATGGTTTTTTTTGACTTGCAGCTCTAAAATGGGGCGGAAGTGAACAGACAATCCCTCAGAGCATCTCGAAATATCAAGAAATCCTCTTGGACCATTTCTTATTAGCGTCACAGAGCTACCGCTTTCATTCTTTTGTCAATTTTTGACTGTGCAGCCCTACATTTTCTTTCACAGATTTCTTGGTATGTTATGTATATTAATTCTTTAGCCAACTAGTGGAAAACATAAGGAATTTTCTGCAGTTTCCTTTTGGCTTTCGGCTTCGATAGGTGCTGAATTTCCCTGATTAACGGTGACTTTTTTCCATGCATTAAGCTGAAAAGCTCTTGCCCCCAAATTTCTAGCCTACATTAGAGTGTCAGTTGGCAGCATTCCTGTTCATACTTCTGCAGTACTGTTCCACCAGTGAGGCATGGCACACGGATCATGATACCGATCCAATCATACAGTCACAGAAGGAGATTAGGTTGGTAAGAGACCCCACAGCCTTTCTAGGCAATCTGTTCCAGTGCTCTGTCACCCTCACCGTAAAGCAGCTCTTCTGCGTGTTTGCACAGAACTTTGTATGTCTAAGTTTTAGAACATGACTCCTTTTCTTATTGCTACACATCACTGAGAAGAACCCGGTCTCATCCATTTGCCTTCCGTTTCCCTTGGGATATTTATAAACACAAATCACATCCTCCCCTCAGACTTCTTTTCCCCAGGCTGGACAGACCCAGGTTACACAGTGTTTCCTCATAAGGGAGCGTGCAGTGATGTGGCTGTGTTTGTGACATCATGCAGTGATGTGGCTGTGTTTGTGACAACATGCGGTGATGTAGTCGTGTTTGTGACATCATGCAGCGATGTGGCTGTGTTTGTGACATCAGCAGACGAGTCACAATGGGGTGCCAGGAGCTGTAAGAGAGGGAGCAGCACAGTGGCACTTTGCCGTAGGCCTTCAGTGAGTGCGGTACGCACCTGCTAGCGGCTAGCGGCTATGGCTCGGGTGGTCTGCATCACCCTGGCATTTATCGGAATCACCCTTTTGGGAATTCACCTCATGCATAGCAATATGCTGTGGTTTGGTCTCCTTTGGTGCATCAGGAAGATGAAATTTTGGCCAAGGATCAGCAGCAATCTTGGGATCTCTGCTGCCATCCTTGCTGTCTTCCTGAAGACCTTCATCTTCCTCATGAAAGTGGCTCGGATGGACTTCATCACCCAGGCGTTTATGGGAATCATCCGCCCGGCAATTCACCTCATGCGTGGCAGTATGTATGAGCTCGTTCAGCTGCATATGGAGCAGCTGAGTCGGGAGATGGCTCAGCTACTGGACAGCATGGTGCAGTGGAACCAGTGGCAGAACTGGGCAGGCAAAGGAGCCATGCGCATTGCTTCCCTTCAGCACTGGCAGTTCTGGGCCTTTCCCGGAGTCTTTATCCTGTTCTATGGACTCATCTGGTGCAGCGGGAAAAGGAAATATTTGCCAAGGATCAGCAGCATTCCTTGGGTCTGTGCTGTGCTCCTTGCTGTCGTCCTGAAGACCTTCATCTTGCTCATGAAAGTGGCTCGGATGGTCTTCATCACCCAGGCGTTTATGGGAGTCATCCGCCTGGCAGTTCACCTCATGCGTGGCGATACGTATGAGCACGTTCAGCTGCATACGGAGCAGCTGAGTCGGGACCTGGCTCAGCTACTGGACAGCATGGTGCAGTGGAACCAGTGGCAGAACTGGGCGGCCAAGGGAGCCCTGATCCTTGCTTCCCTTCAGCACTGGCAGTTCTGGGCCTTTCCCGGAGCCTTTATCCTGTTCTATGGACTCATCCGGTGCAGCGGGAAAAGGAAATATTTGCCAGGGATCAGCAGCATTCCTTGGATCTGTGCTGTGCTCCTTGCTGTCGTCCTGAAGACCTTCATCTTGCTCATGAAAGTGGCTTGGATGGTCTTCATGACCCTAGCACTTCTGGGAATCATCCGCCCGGCAATTCACCTCATGCGTGGCAGTATGTATGAGCGCGTTCAGCTGCATATGGAGCAGCTGAGTCGGGACATGGCTCAGCTACTGGACAGCATGGTGCAGTGGAACCAGTGGCAGAACTGGGCGGCCCAGGGAGCCCTGATCCTTGTTTCCCTTCAGCACTGGCAGATCTGGGCCTTTCTCGGAGTGTTTGTGCTGTTCTTTGGCCTCATCTGTTGCATCAAGAAAACGAAATATTTGCCAAGGATCAGCAGCATTGCTTGGATCGGTGCTGTGCTCCTTGCTGTCGCCCTGAAGACCTTCATCTCCCTTATAAAAGTGGCTTGGATGGTCTTCACCACCCAGGCGTTTATGAGAATCATCCGCCTGGCAATTCACCTCACGCGTGGCGATATGCATGAGCACGTTCAGCTGCATATGGAGCAGCTGAGTCGGGACATGGCTCAGCTACTGGACAGCATGGTGCAGTGGAACCAGTGGAAGAACTGGGCGGCCAAGGGAGCCCTGGTCCTTGTTTCCCTTCAGCACTGGCAGATCTGGGCCTTTCCTGAAGTCTTTATCCTGTTCTTCGGCCTCATCTGGTGCATCTGGAGAACGAAATATTTGCCAAGGAGCGGCAGCATTCTTTGGATCTGCACTGCAATCCTTGCTTTCTTCCTTAGGCCCTTCTTCTTACTCACAAAAGTGGCAGAAATACGGAGGTCCAGCAATAAGGTCAGCAGTGATGAGGAAGAGGACAGTGACTCAGACAAGACACGGGAGCTGGGCAGAGTTCTGGCCGACAGCACCGAGTGGCCAGCACCGTACATGGCCGACAGTTGCCAGCTGGTGCAGGAGCTGGTGGATGACCTTCTGCGCACCTGCCGAGGACAAACCTGCCACAGCTTCACGCCCCGGCTGCAGCCACCCACCGGGGTCTGCGTCTATGAAGAATGGAGCTTCCACTATGACAGCGTCATCTGCAGCGAGCTCGTGCACGTGAGGCCTCCCCCCAGGCACACCTTCCATGTGGAGCTGAACGACGTGGAGGAGACAGCGACGAGCAAGTCCTGTCTGCGCGTGCAGCTGGAGTACACCTGCACGAGGGAGCGGCTGCTGGGGGACATGCCCTGCTTTCTGCACCACGATCAGGAGGAGCTGAGAGGAAAACAGGAGCCCGGCTTGCTCGACACCTTCTGCACCGTCTCCTATCTGCGTGTGGAGGAAAGCACGCTCTGGCTCCAGGACTAGGTGAAAGCAGCCTGGAAGCGTCTGCCTCAGTCGCATGACTGCCTCCTGGAGCTGCTGCCCTCCAGCCACTCATGCAAGATCTGGCTGACCACCCCCTCTAACTCCACCTTCAACATCGAGATGACTCTTGGGGTGCTGCTTGATGAATCGGGCACATTCCTGAGCATTGGATAGGCTCAGGATACGTTTCTATGTTCTTCTCAATTTCGGTCTTTCAAAGTATGTCATCCTACTTAAATAAATTGGATTGTTAACATCAGTGCTCCTCGTGTAAGTTTTCTTTTTTGTGTCTACAACACAAATCAACACCGAAGAATAGTTTTGCTTTCAAAGCGGTGGCTTTTCAATCTCTTATTTATTGCTAAGGCTCTTTTCCACAGCTGCCTTTTGTTTCTGGTAGGTAGGAATCTGTTCAATAGCGTCAAGACGTGTTCAGTACCACTGAGATGAGGAGTCAGGAGGAGCTTGATGTCTCAGGCACTTTGGTGAGCATTGAATAGGCTGAAGCCAGCTGCACCAGCAGCATGGTGCGGCCAGGAAACTGCGCTGTGGCGGACATACAGATTGCCAGGCATACGGCCAGGCATGGCCAGCACTCTAGCTTCTACCTCAGCTGTCTGTGGACCAGCACTTGTCTGCTGGTGGGCACAGCTTTTCGCCCCAAGCCCTGAAGATGGTTGTGATTCGCCACCTGACAACCGTAGCCCTCTGAAGCCTGGAGCAGGAGGAATTGCCCCTGTGGCTGGATGACCTCCTGCGGCACTTCTGCTGCCGCCTGGAGTATACCTCAATTGCTTCCTTTCATGATGTGAGAGGGTGATGGTTTTTTTTGACTTGCAGCTCTAAAATGGGGCGGAAGTGAACAGACAATCCCTCAGAGCATCTCGAAATATCAAGAAATCCTCTTGGACCATTTCTTATTAGCGTCACAGAGCTACCGCTTTCATTCTTTTGTCAATTTTTGACTGTGCAGCCCTACATTTTCTTTCACAGATTTCTTGGTATGTTATGTATATTAATTCTTTAGCCAACTAGTGGAAAACATAAGGAATTTTCTGCAGTTTCCTTTTGGCTTTCGGCTTCGATAGGTGCTGAATTTCCCTGATTAACGGTGACTTTTTTCCATGCATTAAGCTGAAAAGCTCTTGCCCCCAAATTTCTAGCCTACATTAGAGTGTCAGTTGGCAGCATTCCTGTTCATACTTCTGCAGTACTGTTCCACCAGTGAGGCATGGCACACGGATCATGATACCGATCCAATCATACAGTCACAGAAGGAGATTAGGTTGGTAAGAGACCCCACAGCCTTTCTAGGCAATCTGTTCCAGTGCTCTGTCACCCTCACCGTAAAGCAGCTCTTCTGCGTGTTTGCACAGAACTTTGTATGTCTAAGTTTTAGAACATGACTCCTTTTCTTATTGCTACACATCACTGAGAAGAACCCGGTCTCATCCATTTGCCTTCCGTTTCCCTTGGGATATTTATAAACACAAATCACATCCTCCCCTCAGACTTCTTTTCCCCAGGCTGGACAGACCCAGGTTACACAGTGTTTCCTCATAAGGGAGCGTGCAGTGATGTGGCTGTGTTTGTGACATCATGCAGTGATGTGGCTGTGTTTGTGACAACATGCGGTGATGTAGTCGTGTTTGTGACATCATGCAGCGATGTGGCTGTGTTTGTGACATCAGCAGACGAGTCACAATGGGGTGCCAGGAGCTGTAAGAGAGGGAGCAGCACAGTGGCACTTTGCCGTAGGCCTTCAGTGAGTGCGGTACGCACCTGCTAGCGGCTAGCGGCTATGGCTCGGGTGGTCTGCATCACCCTGGCATTTATCGGAATCACCCTTTTGGGAATTCACCTCATGCATAGCAATATGCTGTGGTTTGGTCTCCTTTGGTGCATCAGGAAGATGAAATTTTGGCCAAGGATCAGCAGCAATCTTGGGATCTCTGCTGCCATCCTTGCTGTCTTCCTGAAGACCTTCATCTTCCTCATGAAAGTGGCTCGGATGGACTTCATCACCCAGGCGTTTATGGGAATCATCCGCCCGGCAATTCACCTCATGCGTGGCAGTATGTATGAGCTCGTTCAGCTGCATATGGAGCAGCTGAGTCGGGAGATGGCTCAGCTACTGGACAGCATGGTGCAGTGGAACCAGTGGCAGAACTGGGCAGGCAAAGGAGCCATGCGCATTGCTTCCCTTCAGCACTGGCAGTTCTGGGCCTTTCCCGGAGTCTTTATCCTGTTCTATGGACTCATCTGGTGCAGCGGGAAAAGGAAATATTTGCCAAGGATCAGCAGCATTCCTTGGGTCTGTGCTGTGCTCCTTGCTGTCGTCCTGAAGACCTTCATCTTGCTCATGAAAGTGGCTCGGATGGTCTTCATCACCCAGGCGTTTATGGGAGTCATCCGCCTGGCAGTTCACCTCATGCGTGGCGATACGTATGAGCACGTTCAGCTGCATACGGAGCAGCTGAGTCGGGACCTGGCTCAGCTACTGGACAGCATGGTGCAGTGGAACCAGTGGCAGAACTGGGCGGCCAAGGGAGCCCTGATCCTTGCTTCCCTTCAGCACTGGCAGTTCTGGGCCTTTCCCGGAGCCTTTATCCTGTTCTATGGACTCATCCGGTGCAGCGGGAAAAGGAAATATTTGCCAGGGATCAGCAGCATTCCTTGGATCTGTGCTGTGCTCCTTGCTGTCGTCCTGAAGACCTTCATCTTGCTCATGAAAGTGGCTTGGATGGTCTTCATGACCCTAGCACTTCTGGGAATCATCCGCCCGGCAATTCACCTCATGCGTGGCAGTATGTATGAGCGCGTTCAGCTGCATATGGAGCAGCTGAGTCGGGACATGGCTCAGCTACTGGACAGCATGGTGCAGTGGAACCAGTGGCAGAACTGGGCGGCCCAGGGAGCCCTGATCCTTGTTTCCCTTCAGCACTGGCAGATCTGGGCCTTTCTCGGAGTGTTTGTGCTGTTCTTTGGCCTCATCTGTTGCATCAAGAAAATGAAATATTTGCCAAGGATCAGCAGCATTGCTTGGATCGGTGCTGTGCTCCTTGCTGTCGCCCTGAAGACCTTCATCTCCCTTATAAAAGTGGCTTGGATGGTCTTCACCACCCAGGCGTTTATGAGAATCATCCGCCTGGCAATTCACCTCACGCGTGGCGATATGCATGAGCACGTTCAGCTGCATATGGAGCAGCTGAGTCGGGACATGGCTCAGCTACTGGACAGCATGGTGCAGTGGAACCAGTGGAAGAACTGGGCGGCCAAGGGAGCCCTGGTCCTTGTTTCCCTTCAGCACTGGCAGATCTGGGCCTTTCCTGAAGTCTTTATCCTGTTCTTCGGCCTCATCTGGTGCATCTGGAGAACGAAATATTTGCCAAGGAGCGGCAGCATTCTTTGGATCTGCACTGCAATCCTTGCTTTCTTCCTTAGGCCCTTCTTCTTACTCACAAAAGTGGCAGAAATACGGAGGTCCAGCAATAAGGTCAGCAGTGATGAGGAAGAGGACAGTGACTCAGACAAGACACGGGAGCTGGGCAGAGTTCTGGCCGACAGCACCGAGTGGCCAGCACCGTACATGGCCGACAGTTGCCAGCTGGTGCAGGAGCTGGTGGATGACCTTCTGCGCACCTGCCGAGGACAAACCTGCCACAGCTTCACGCCCCGGCTGCAGCCACCCACCGGGGTCTGCGTCTATGAAGAATGGAGCTTCCACTATGACAGCGTCATCTGCAGCGAGCTCGTGCACGTGAGGCCTCCCCCCAGGCACACCTTCCATGTGGAGCTGAACGACGTGGAGGAGACAGCGACGAGCAAGTCCTGTCTGCGCGTGCAGCTGGAGTACACCTGCACGAGGGAGCGGCTGCTGGGGGACATGCCCTGCTTTCTGCACCACGATCAGGAGGAGCTGAGAGGAAAACAGGAGCCCGGCTTGCTCGACACCTTCTGCACCGTCTCCTATCTGCGTGTGGAGGAAAGCACGCTCTGGCTCCAGGACTAGGTGAAAGCAGCCTGGAAGCGTCTGCCTCAGTCGCATGACTGCCTCCTGGAGCTGCTGCCCTCCAGCCACTCATGCAAGATCTGGCTGACCACCCCCTCTAACTCCACCTTCAACATCGAGATGACTCTTGGGGTGCTGCTTGATGAATCGGGCACATTCCTGAGCATTGGATAGGCTCAGGATACGTTTCTATGTTCTTCTCAATTTCGGTCTTTCAAAGTATGTCATCCTACTTAAATAAATTGGATTGTTAACATCAGTGCTCCTCGTGTAAGTTTTCTTTTTTGTGTCTACAACACAAATCAACACCGAAGAATAGTTTTGCTTTCAAAGCGGTGGCTTTTCAATCTCTTATTTATTGCTAAGGCTCTTTTCCACAGCTGCCTTTTGTTTCTGGTAGGTAGGAATCTGTTCAATAGCGTCAAGACGTGTTCAGTACCACTGAGATGAGGAGTCAGGAGGAGCTTGATGTCTCAGGCACTTTGGTGAGCATTGAATAGGCTGAAGCCAGCTGCACCAGCAGCATGGTGCGGCCAGGAAACTGCGCTGTGGCGGACATACAGATTGCCAGGCATACGGCCAGGCATGGCCAGCACTCTAGCTTCTACCTCAGCTGTCTGTGGACCAGCACTTGTCTGCTGGTGGGCACAGCTTTTCGCCCCAAGCCCTGAAGATGGTTGTGATTCGCCACCTGACAACCGTAGCCCTCTGAAGCCTGGAGCAGGAGGAATTGCCCCTGTGGCTGGATGACCTCCTGCGGCACTTCTGCTGCCGCCTGGAGTATACCTCAATTGCTTCCTTTCATGATGTGAGAGGGTGATGGTTTTTTTTGACTTGCAGCTCTAAAATGGGGCGGAAGTGAACAGACAATCCCTCAGAGCATCTCGAAGTATCAAGAAATCCTCTTGGACCATTTCTTATTAGCGTCACAGAGCTACCGCTTTCATTCTGTTGTCAATTTTTGACTGTGCAGCCCTACATTTACTTTCACAGATTTCTTGGTATGTTATGTATATTAATTCTTTAGCCAACTAGTGGAAAACATAAGGAATTTTCTGCAGTTTCCTTTTGGCTTTCGGCTTCGATAGGTGCTGAATTTCCCTGATTAACGGTGACTTTTTTCCATGCATTAAGCTGAAAAGCTCTTGCCCCCAAATTTCTAGCCTACATTAGAGTGTCAGTTGGCAGCATTCCTGTTCATACTTCTGCAGTACTGTTCCACCAGTGAGGCATGGCACACGGATCATGATACCGATCCAATCATACAGTCACAGAAGGAGATTAGGTTGGTAAGAGACCCCACAGCCTTTCTAGGCAATCTGTTCCAGTGCTCTGTCACCCTCACCGTAAAGCAGCTCTTCTGCGTGTTTGCACAGAACTTTGTATGTCTAAGTTTTAGAACATGACTCCTTTTCTTATTGCTACACATCACTGAGAAGAACCCGGTCTCATCCATTTGCCTTCCGTTTCCCTTGGGATATTTATAAACACAAATCACATCCTCCCCTCAGACTTCTTTTCCCCAGGCTGGACAGACCCAGGTTACACAGTGTTTCCTCATAAGGGAGCGTGCAGTGATGTGGCTGTGTTTGTGACATCATGCAGTGATGTGGCTGTGTTTGTGACAACATGCGGTGATGTAGTCGTGTTTGTGACATCATGCAGCGATGTGGCTGTGTTTGTGACATCAGCAGACGAGTCACAATGGGGTGCCAGGAGCTGTAAGAGAGGGAGCAGCACAGTGGCACTTCGCCGTAGGCCTTCAGTGAGTGCGGTACGCACCTGCTAGCGGCTAGCGGCTATGGCTCGGGTGGTCTGCATCACCCTGGCATTTATCGGAATCACCCTTTTGGGAATTCACCTCATGCATAGCAATATGCTGTGGTTTGGTCTCCTTTGGTGCATCAGGAAGATGAAATTTTGGCCAAGGATCAGCAGCAATCTTGGGATCTCTGCTGCCATCCTTGCTGTCTTCCTGAAGACCTTCATCTTCCTCATGAAAGTGGCTCGGATGGACTTCATCACCCAGGCGTTTATGGGAATCATCCGCCCGGCAATTCACCTCATGCGTGGCAGTATGTATGAGCTCGTTCAGCTGCATATGGAGCAGCTGAGTCGGGAGATGGCTCAGCTACTGGACAGCATGGTGCAGTGGAACCAGTGGCAGAACTGGGCAGGCAAAGGAGCCATGCGCATTGCTTCCCTTCAGCACTGGCAGTTCTGGGCCTTTCCCGGAGTCTTTATCCTGTTCTATGGACTCATCTGGTGCAGCGGGAAAAGGAAATATTTGCCAAGGATCAGCAGCATTCCTTGGGTCTGTGCTGTGCTCCTTGCTGTCGTCCTGAAGACCTTCATCTTGCTCATGAAAGTGGCTCGGATGGTCTTCATCACCCAGGCGTTTATGGGAGTCATCCGCCTGGCAGTTCACCTCATGCGTGGCGATACGTATGAGCACGTTCAGCTGCATACGGAGCAGCTGAGTCGGGACCTGGCTCAGCTACTGGACAGCATGGTGCAGTGGAACCAGTGGCAGAACTGGGCGGCCAAGGGAGCCCTGATCCTTGCTTCCCTTCAGCACTGGCAGTTCTGGGCCTTTCCCGGAGCCTTTATCCTGTTCTATGGACTCATCCGGTGCAGCGGGAAAAGGAAATATTTGCCAGGGATCAGCAGCATTCCTTGGATCTGTGCTGTGCTCCTTGCTGTCGTCCTGAAGACCTTCATCTTGCTCATGAAAGTGGCTTGGATGGTCTTCATGACCCTAGCACTTCTGGGAATCATCCGCCCGGCAATTCACCTCATGCGTGGCAGTATGTATGAGCGCGTTCAGCTGCATATGGAGCAGCTGAGTCGGGACATGGCTCAGCTACTGGACAGCATGGTGCAGTGGAACCAGTGGCAGAACTGGGCGGCCCAGGGAGCCCTGATCCTTGTTTCCCTTCAGCACTGGCAGATCTGGGCCTTTCTCGGAGTGTTTGTGCTGTTCTTTGGCCTCATCTGTTGCATCAAGAAAACGAAATATTTGCCAAGGATCAGCAGCATTGCTTGGATCGGTGCTGTGCTCCTTGCTGTCGCCCTGAAGACCTTCATCTCCCTTATAAAAGTGGCTTGGATGGTCTTCACCACCCAGGCGTTTATGAGAATCATCCGCCTGGCAATTCACCTCACGCGTGGCGATATGCATGAGCACGTTCAGCTGCATATGGAGCAGCTGAGTCGGGACATGGCTCAGCTACTGGACAGCATGGTGCAGTGGAACCAGTGGAAGAACTGGGCGGCCAAGGGAGCCCTGGTCCTTGTTTCCCTTCAGCACTGGCAGATCTGGGCCTTTCCTGAAGTCTTTATCCTGTTCTTCGGCCTCATCTGGTGCATCTGGAGAACGAAATATTTGCCAAGGAGCGGCAGCATTCTTTGGATCTGCACTGCAATCCTTGCTTTCTTCCTTAGGCCCTTCTTCTTACTCACAAAAGTGGCAGAAATATGGAGGTCCAGCAATAAGGTCAGCAGTGATGAGGAAGAGGACAGTGACTCAGACAAGACACGGGAGCTGGGCAGAGTTCTGGCCGACAGCACCGAGTGGCCAGCACCGTACATAGCCGACAGTTGCCAGCTGGTGCAGGAGCTGGTGGATGACCTTCTGCGCACCTGCCGAGGACAAACCTGCCACAGCTTCACGCCCCGGCTGCAGCCACCCACCGGGGTCTGCGTCTATGAAGAATGGAGCTTCCACTATGACAGCGTCATCTGCAGCGAGCTCGTGCACGTGAGGCCTCCCCCCAGGCACACCTTCCATGTGGAGCTGAACGACGTGGAGGAGACAGCGACGAGCAAGTCCTGTCTGCGCGTGCAGCTGGAGTACACCTGCACGAGGGAGCGGCTGCTGGGGGACATGCCCTGCTTTCTGCACCACGATCAGGAGGAGCTGAGAGGAAAACAGGAGCCCGGCTTGCTCGACACCTTCTGCACCGTCTCCTATCTGCGTGTGGAGGAAAGCACGCTCTGGCTCCAGGACTAGGTGAAAGCAGCCTGGAAGCGTCTGCCTCAGTCGCATGACTGCCTCCTGGAGCTGCTGCCCTCCAGCCACTCATGCAAGATCTGGCTGACCACCCCCTCTAACTCCACCTTCAACATCGAGATGACTCTTGGGGTGCTGCTTGATGAATCGGGCACATTCCTGAGCATTGGATAGGCTCAGGATACGTTTCTATGTTCTTCTCAATTTCGGTCTTTCAAAGTATGTCATCCTACTTAAATAAATTGGATTGTTAACATCAGTGCTCCTCGTGTAAGTTTTCTTTTTTGTGTCTACAACACAAATCAACACCGAAGAATAGTTTTGCTTTCAAAGCGGTGGCTTTTCAATCTCTTATTTATTGCTAAGGCTCTTTTCCACAGCTGCCTTTTGTTTCTGGTAGGTAGGAATCTGTTCAATAGCGTCAAGACGTGTTCAGTACCACTGAGATGAGGAGTCAGGAGGAGCTTGATGTCTCAGGCACTTTGGTGAGCATTGAATAGGCTGAAGCCAGCTGCACCAGCAGCATGGTGCGGCCAGGAAACTGCGCTGTGGTGGACATACAGATTGCCAGGCATACGGCCAGGCATGGCCAGCACTCTAGCTTCTACCTCAGCTGTCTGTGGACCAGCACTTGTCTGCTGGTGGGCACAGCTTTTCGCCCCAAGCCCTGAAGATGGTTGTGATTCGCCACCTGACAACCGTAGCCCTCTGAAGCCTGGAGCAGGAGGAATTGCCCCTGTGGCTGGATGACCTCCTGCGGCACTTCTGCTGCCGCCTGGAGTATACCTCAATTGCTTCCTTTCATGATGTGAGAGGGTGATGGTTTTTTTTGACTTGCAGCTCTAAAATGGGGCGGAAGTGAACAGACAGTCCCTCAGAGCATCTCGAAATATCAAGAAATCCTCTTGGACCATTTCTTATTAGCGTCACAGAGCTACCGCTTTCATTCTTTTGTCAATTTTTGACTGTGCAGCCCTACATTTTCTTTCACAGATTTCTTGGTATGTTATGTATATTAATTCTTTAGCCAACTAGTGGAAAACATAAGGAATTTTCTGCAGTTTCCTTTTGGCTTTCGGCTTCGATAGGTGCTGAATTTCCCTGATTAACGGTGACTTTTTTCCATGCATTAAGCTGAAAAGCTCTTGCCCCCAAATTTCTAGCCTACATTAGAGTGTCAGTTGGCAGCATTCCTGTTCATACTTCTGCAGTACTGTTCCACCAGTGAGGCATGGCACACGGATCATGATACCGATCCAATCATACAGTCACAGAAGGAGATTAGGTTGGTAAGAGACCCCACAGCCTTTCTAGGCAATCTGTTCCAGTGCTCTGTCACCCTCACCGTAAAGCAGCTCTTCTGCGTGTTTGCACAGAACTTTGTATGTCTAAGTTTTAGAACATGACTCCTTTTCTTATTGCTACACATCACTGAGAAGAACCCGGTCTCATCCATTTGCCTTCCGTTTCCCTTGGGATATTTATAAACACAAATCACATCCTCCCCTCAGACTTCTTTTCCCCAGGCTGGACAGACCCAGGTTACACAGTGTTTCCTCATAAGGGAGCGTGCAGTGATGTGGCTGTGTTTGTGACATCATGCAGTGATGTGGCTGTGTTTGTGACAACATGCGGTGATGTAGTCGTGTTTGTGACATCATGCAGCGATGTGGCTGTGTTTGTGACATCAGCAGACGAGTCACAATGGGGTGCCAGGAGCTGTAAGAGAGGGAGCAGCACAGTGGCACTTCGCCGTAGGCCTTCAGTGAGTGCGGTACGCACCTGCTAGCGGCTAGCGGCTATGGCTCGGGTGGTCTGCATCACCCTGGCATTTATCGGAATCACCCTTTTGGGAATTCACCTCATGCATAGCAATATGCTGTGGTTTGGTCTCCTTTGGTGCATCAGGAAGATGAAATTTTGGCCAAGGATCAGCAGCAATCTTGGGATCTCTGCTGCCATCCTTGCTGTCTTCCTGAAGACCTTCATCTTCCTCATGAAAGTGGCTCGGATGGACTTCATCACCCAGGCGTTTATGGGAATCATCCGCCCGGCAATTCACCTCATGCGTGGCAGTATGTATGAGCTCGTTCAGCTGCATATGGAGCAGCTGAGTCGGGAGATGGCTCAGCTACTGGACAGCATGGTGCAGTGGAACCAGTGGCAGAACTGGGCAGGCAAAGGAGCCATGCGCATTGCTTCCCTTCAGCACTGGCAGTTCTGGGCCTTTCCCGGAGTCTTTATCCTGTTCTATGGACTCATCCGGTGCAGCGGGAAAAGGAAATATTTGCCAGGGATCAGCAGCATTCCTTGGATCTGTGCTGTGCTCCTTGCTGTCGTCCTGAAGACCTTCATCTTGCTCATGAAAGTGGCTTGGATGGTCTTCATGACCCTAGCACTTCTGGGAATCATCCGCCCGGCAATTCACCTCATGCGTGGCAGTATGTATGAGCGCGTTCAGCTGCATATGGAGCAGCTGAGTCGGGACATGGCTCAGCTACTGGACAGCATGGTGCAGTGGAACCAGTGGCAGAACTGGGCGGCCCAGGGAGCCCTGATCCTTGTTTCCCTTCAGCACTGGCAGTTCTGGGCCTTTCCCGGAGTCTTTATCCTGTTCTATGGACTCATCTGGTGCAGCGGGAAAAGGAAATATTTGCCAAGGATCAGCAGCATTGCTTGGATCGGTGCTGTGCTCCTTGCTGTCGCCCTGAAGACCTTCATCTTGCTCATGAAAGTGGCTCGGATGGTCTTCATCACCCAGGCGTTTATGGGAGTCATCCGCCTGGCAGTTCACCTCATGCGTGGCGATACGTATGAGCACGTTCAGCTGCATACGGAGCAGCTGAGTCGGGACATGGCTCAGCTACTGGACAGCATGGTGCAGTGGAACCAGTGGCAGAACTGGGCGGCCAAGGGAGCCCTGATCCTTGCTTCCCTTCAGCACTGGCAGTTCTGGGCCTTTCCCGGAGCCTTTATCCTGTTCTATGGACTCATCCGGTGCAGCGGGAAAAGGAAATATTTGCCAGGGATCAGCAGCATTCCTTGGATCTGTGCTGTGCTCCTTGCTGTCGTCCTGAAGACCTTCATCTTGCTCATGAAAGTGGCTTGGATGGTCTTCATGACCCTAGCACTTCTGGGAATCATCCGCCCGGCAATTCACCTCATGCGTGGCAGTATGTATGAGCGCGTTCAGCTGCATATGGAGCAGCTGAGTCGGGACATGGCTCAGCTACTGGACAGCATGGTGCAGTGGAACCAGTGGCAGAACTGGGCGGCCCAGGGAGCCCTGATCCTTGTTTCCCTTCAGCACTGGCAGATCTGGGCCTTTCTCGGAGTGTTTGTGCTGTTCTTTGGCCTCATCTGTTGCATCAAGAAAACGAAATATTTGCCAAGGATCAGCAGCATTGCTTGGATCGGTGCTGTGCTCCTTGCTGTCGCCCTGAAGACCTTCATCTCCCTTATAAAAGTGGCTTGGATGGTCTTCACCACCCAGGCGTTTATGAGAATCATCCGCCTGGCAATTCACCTCACGCGTGGCGATATGCATGAGCACGTTCAGCTGCATATGGAGCAGCTGAGTCGGGACATGGCTCAGCTACTGGACAGCATGGTGCAGTGGAACCAGTGGAAGAACTGGGCGGCCAAGGGAGCCCTGGTCCTTGTTTCCCTTCAGCACTGGCAGATCTGGGCCTTTCCTGAAGTCTTTATCCTGTTCTTCGGCCTCATCTGGTGCATCTGGAGAACGAAATATTTGCCAAGGAGCGGCAGCATTCTTTGGATCTGCACTGCAATCCTTGCTTTCTTCCTTAGGCCCTTCTTCTTACTCACAAAAGTGGCAGAAATATGGAGGTCCAGCAATAAGGTCAGCAGTGATGAGGAAGAGGACAGTGACTCAGACAAGACACGGGAGCTGGGCAGAGTTCTGGCCGACAGCACCGAGTGGCCAGCACCGTACATGGCCGACAGTTGCCAGCTGGTGCAGGAGCTGGTGGATGACCTTCTGCGCACCTGCCGAGGACAAACCTGCCACAGCTTCACGCCCCGGCTGCAGCCACCCACCGGGGTCTGCGTCTATGAAGAATGGAGCTTCCACTATGACAGCGTCATCTGCAGCGAGCTCGTGCACGTGAGGCCTCCCCCCAGGCACACCTTCCATGTGGAGCTGAACGACGTGGAGGAGACAGCGACGAGCAAGTCCTGTCTGCGCGTGCAGCTGGAGTACACCTGCACGAGGGAGCGGCTGCTGGGGGACATGCCCTGCTTTCTGCACCACGATCAGGAGGAGCTGAGAGGAAAACAGGAGCCCGGCTTGCTCGACACCTTCTGCACCGTCTCCTATCTGCGTGTGGAGGAAAGCACGCTCTGGCTCCAGGACTAGGTGAAAGCAGCCTGGAAGCGTCTGCCTCAGTCGCATGACTGCCTCCTGGAGCTGCTGCCCTCCAGCCACTCATGCAAGATCTGGCTGACCACCCCCTCTAACTCCACCTTCAACATCGAGATGACTCTTGGGGTGCTGCTTGATGAATCGGGCACATTCCTGAGCATTGGATAGGCTCAGGATACGTTTCTATGTTCTTCTCAATTTCGGTCTTTCAAAGTATGTCATCCTACTTAAATAAATTGGATTGTTAACATCAGTGCTCCTCGTGTAAGTTTTCTTTTTTGTGTCTACAACACAAATCAACACCGAAGAATAGTTTTGCTTTCAAAGCGGTGGCTTTTCAATCTCTTATTTATTGCTAAGGCTCTTTTCCACAGCTGCCTTTTGTTTCTGGTAGGTAGGAATCTGTTCAATAGCGTCAAGACGTGTTCAGTACCACTGAGATGAGGAGTCAGGAGGAGCTTGATGTCTCAGGCACTTTGGTGAGCATTGAATAGGCTGAAGCCAGCTGCACCAGCAGCATGGTGCGGCCAGGAAACTGCGCTGTGGTGGACATACAGATTGCCAGGCATACGGCCAGGCATGGCCAGCACTCTAGCTTCTACCTCAGCTGTCTGTGGACCAGCACTTGTCTGCTGGTGGGCACAGCTTTTCGCCCCAAGCCCTGAAGATGGTTGTGATTCGCCACCTGACAACCGTAGCCCTCTGAAGCCTGGAGCAGGAGGAATTGCCCCTGTGGCTGGATGACCTCCTGCGGCACTTCTGCTGCCGCCTGGAGTATACCTCAATTGCTTCCTTTCATGATGTGAGAGGGTGATGGTTTTTTTTGACTTGCAGCTCTAAAATGGGGCGGAAGTGAACAGACAGTCCCTCAGAGCATCTCGAAATATCAAGAAATCCTCTTGGACCATTTCTTATTAGCGTCACAGAGCTACCGCTTTCATTCTTTTGTCAATTTTTGACTGTGCAGCCCTACATTTTCTTTCACAGATTTCTTGGTATGTTATGTATATTAATTCTTTAGCCAACTAGTGGAAAACATAAGGAATTTTCTGCAGTTTCCTTTTGGCTTTCGGCTTCGATAGGTGCTGAATTTCCCTGATTAACGGTGACTTTTTTCCATGCATTAAGCTGAAAAGCTCTTGCCCCCAAATTTCTAGCCTACATTAGAGTGTCAGTTGGCAGCATTCCTGTTCATACTTCTGCAGTACTGTTCCACCAGTGAGGCATGGCACACGGATCATGATACCGATCCAATCATACAGTCACAGAAGGAGATTAGGTTGGTAAGAGACCCCACAGCCTTTCTAGGCAATCTGTTCCAGTGCTCTGTCACCCTCACCGTAAAGCAGCTCTTCTGCGTGTTTGCACAGAACTTTGTATGTCTAAGTTTTAGAACATGACTCCTTTTCTTATTGCTACACATCACTGAGAAGAACCCGGTCTCATCCATTTGCCTTCCGTTTCCCTTGGGATATTTATAAACACAAATCACATCCTCCCCTCAGACTTCTTTTCCCCAGGCTGGACAGACCCAGGTTACACAGTGTTTCCTCATAAGGGAGCGTGCAGTGATGTGGCTGTGTTTGTGACATCATGCAGTGATGTGGCTGTGTTTGTGACAACATGCGGTGATGTAGTCGTGTTTGTGACATCATGCAGCGATGTGGCTGTGTTTGTGACATCAGCAGACGAGTCACAATGGGGTGCCAGGAGCTGTAAGAGAGGGAGCAGCACAGTGGCACTTCGCCGTAGGCCTTCAGTGAGTGCGGTACGCACCTGCTAGCGGCTAGCGGCTATGGCTCGGGTGGTCTGCATCACCCTGGCATTTATCGGAATCACCCTTTTGGGAATTCACCTCATGCATAGCAATATGCTGTGGTTTGGTCTCCTTTGGTGCATCAGGAAGATGAAATTTTGGCCAAGGATCAGCAGCAATCTTGGGATCTCTGCTGCCATCCTTGCTGTCTTCCTGAAGACCTTCATCTTCCTCATGAAAGTGGCTCGGATGGACTTCATCACCCAGGCGTTTATGGGAATCATCCGCCCGGCAATTCACCTCATGCGTGGCAGTATGTATGAGCTCGTTCAGCTGCATATGGAGCAGCTGAGTCGGGAGATGGCTCAGCTACTGGACAGCATGGTGCAGTGGAACCAGTGGCAGAACTGGGCAGGCAAAGGAGCCATGCGCATTGCTTCCCTTCAGCACTGGCAGTTCTGGGCCTTTCCCGGAGTCTTTATCCTGTTCTATGGACTCATCTGGTGCAGCGGGAAAAGGAAATATTTGCCAAGGATCAGCAGCATTCCTTGGGTCTGTGCTGTGCTCCTTGCTGTCGTCCTGAAGACCTTCATCTTGCTCATGAAAGTGGCTCGGATGGTCTTCATCACCCAGGCGTTTATGGGAGTCATCCGCCTGGCAGTTCACCTCATGCGTGGCGATACGTATGAGCACGTTCAGCTGCATACGGAGCAGCTGAGTCGGGACCTGGCTCAGCTACTGGACAGCATGGTGCAGTGGAACCAGTGGCAGAACTGGGCGGCCAAGGGAGCCCTGATCCTTGCTTCCCTTCAGCACTGGCAGTTCTGGGCCTTTCCCGGAGCCTTTATCCTGTTCTATGGACTCATCCGGTGCAGCGGGAAAAGGAAATATTTGCCAGGGATCAGCAGCATTCCTTGGATCTGTGCTGTGCTCCTTGCTGTCGTCCTGAAGACCTTCATCTTGCTCATGAAAGTGGCTTGGATGGTCTTCATGACCCTAGCACTTCTGGGAATCATCCGCCCGGCAATTCACCTCATGCGTGGCAGTATGTATGAGCGCGTTCAGCTGCATATGGAGCAGCTGAGTCGGGACATGGCTCAGCTACTGGACAGCATGGTGCAGTGGAACCAGTGGCAGAACTGGGCGGCCCAGGGAGCCCTGATCCTTGTTTCCCTTCAGCACTGGCAGATCTGGGCCTTTCTCGGAGTGTTTGTGCTGTTCTTTGGCCTCATCTGTTGCATCAAGAAAACGAAATATTTGCCAAGGATCAGCAGCATTGCTTGGATCGGTGCTGTGCTCCTTGCTGTCGCCCTGAAGACCTTCATCTCCCTTATAAAAGTGGCTTGGATGGTCTTCACCACCCAGGCGTTTATGAGAATCATCCGCCTGGCAATTCACCTCACGCGTGGCGATATGCATGAGCACGTTCAGCTGCATATGGAGCAGCTGAGTCGGGACATGGCTCAGCTACTGGACAGCATGGTGCAGTGGAACCAGTGGAAGAACTGGGCGGCCAAGGGAGCCCTGGTCCTTGTTTCCCTTCAGCACTGGCAGATCTGGGCCTTTCCTGAAGTCTTTATCCTGTTCTTTGGCCTCATCTGGTGCATCTGGAGAACGAAATATTTGCCAAGGAGCGGCAGCATTCTTTGGATCTGCACTGCAATCCTTGCTTTCTTCCTTAGGCCCTTCTTCTTACTCACAAAAGTGGCAGAAATATGGAGGTCCAGCAATAAGGTCAGCAGTGATGAGGAAGAGGACAGTGACTCAGACAAGACACGGGAGCTGGGCAGAGTTCTGGCCGACAGCACCGAGTGGCCAGCACCGTACATGGCCGACAGTTGCCAGCTGGTGCAGGAGCTGGTGGATGACCTTCTGCGCACCTGCCGAGGACAAACCTGCCACAGCTTCACGCCCCGGCTGCAGCCACCCACCGGGGTCTGCGTCTATGAAGAATGGAGCTTCCACTATGACAGCGTCATCTGCAGCGAGCTCGTGCACGTGAGGCCTCCCCCCAGGCACACCTTCCATGTGGAGCTGAACGACGTGGAGGAGACAGCGACGAGCAAGTCCTGTCTGCGCGTGCAGCTGGAGTACACCTGCACGAGGGAGCGGCTGCTGGGGGACATGCCCTGCTTTCTGCACCACGATCAGGAGGAGCTGAGAGGAAAACAGGAGCCCGGCTTGCTCGACACCTTCTGCACCGTCTCCTATCTGCGTGTGGAGGAAAGCACGCTCTGGCTCCAGGACTAGGTGAAAGCAGCCTGGAAGCGTCTGCCTCAGTCGCATGACTGCCTCCTGGAGCTGCTGCCCTCCAGCCACTCATGCAAGATCTGGCTGACCACCCCCTCTAACTCCACCTTCAACATCGAGATGACTCTTGGGGTGCTGCTTGATGAATCGGGCACATTCCTGAGCATTGGATAGGCTCAGGATACGTTTCTATGTTCTTCTCAATTTCGGTCTTTCAAAGTATGTCATCCTACTTAAATAAATTGGATTGTTAACATCAGTGCTCCTCGTGTAAGTTTTCTTTTTTGTGTCTACAACACAAATCAACACCGAAGAATAGTTTTGCTTTCAAAGCGGTGGCTTTTCAATCTCTTATTTATTGCTAAGGCTCTTTTCCACAGCTGCCTTTTGTTTCTGGTAGGTAGGAATCTGTTCAATAGCGTCAAGACGTGTTCAGTACCACTGAGATGAGGAGTCAGGAGGAGCTTGATGTCTCAGGCACTTTGGTGAGCATTGAATAGGCTGAAGCCAGCTGCACCAGCAGCATGGTGCGGCCAGGAAACTGCGCTGTGGCGGACATACAGATTGCCAGGCATACGGCCAGGCATGGCCAGCACTCTAGCTTCTACCTCAGCTGTCTGTGGACCAGCACTTGTCTGCTGGTGGGCACAGCTTTTCGCCCCAAGCCCTGAAGATGGTTGTGATTCGCCACCTGACAACCGTAGCCCTCTGAAGCCTGGAGCAGGAGGAATTGCCCCTGTGGCTGGATGACCTCCTGCGGCACTTCTGCTGCCGCCTGGAGTATACCTCAATTGCTTCCTTTCATGATGTGAGAGGGTGATGGTTTTTTTTTGACTTGCAGCTCTAAAATGGGGCGGAAGTGAACAGACAATCCCTCAGAGCATCTCGAAATATCAAGAAATCCTCTTGGACCATTTCTTATTAGCGTCACAGAGCTACCGCTTTCATTCTTTTGTCAATTTTTGACTGTGCAGCCCTACATTTTCTTTTACAGATTTCTTGGTATGTTATGTATATTAATTCTTTAGCCAACTAGTGGAAAACATAAGGAATTTTCTGCAGTTTCCTTTTGGCTTTCGGCTTCGATAGGTGCTGAATTTCCCTGATTAACGGTGACTTTTTTCCATGCATTAAGCTGAAAAGCTCTTGCCCCCAAATTTCTAGCCTACATTAGAGTGTCAGTTGGCAGCATTCCTGTTCATACTTCTGCAGTACTGTTCCACCAGTGAGGCATGGCACACGGATCATGATACCGATCCAATCATACAGTCACAGAAGGAGATTAGGTTGGTAAGAGACCCCACAGCCTTCTAGGCAATCTGTTCCAGTGCTCTGTCACCCTCACCGTAAAGCAGCTCTTCTGCGTGTTTGCACAGAACTTTGTATGTCTAAGTTTTAGAACATGACTCCTTTTCTTATTGCTACACATCACTGAGAAGAACCCGGTCTCATCCATTTGCCTTCCGTTTCCCTTGGGATATTTATAAACACAAATCACATCCTCCCCTCAGACTTCTTTTCCCCAGGCTGGACAGACCCAGGTTACACAGTGTTTCCTCATAAGGGAGCGTGCAGTGATGTGGCTGTGTTTGTGACATCATGCAGTGATGTGGCTGTGTTTGTGACAACATGCGGTGATGTAGTCGTGTTTGTGACATCATGCAGCGATGTGGCTGTGTTTGTGACATCAGCAGACGAGTCACAATGGGGTGCCAGGAGCTGTAAGAGAGGGAGCAGCACAGTGGCACTTCGCCGTAGGCCTTCAGTGAGTGCGGTACGCACCTGCTAGCGGCTAGCGGCTATGGCTCGGGTGGTCTGCATCACCCTGGCATTTATCGGAATCACCCTTTTGGGAATTCACCTCATGCATAGCAATATGCTGTGGTTTGGTCTCCTTTGGTGCATCAGGAAGATGAAATTTTGGCCAAGGATCAGCAGCAATCTTGGGATCTCTGCTGCCATCCTTGCTGTCTTCCTGAAGACCTTCATCTTGCTCATGAAAGTGGCTCGGATGGACTTCATCACCCAGGCGTTTATGGGAATCATCCGCCCGGCAATTCACCTCATGCGTGGCAGTATGTATGAGCTCGTTCAGCTGCATATGGAGCAGCTGAGTCGGGAGATGGCTCAGCTACTGGACAGCATGGTGCAGTGGAACCAGTGGCAGAACTGGGCAGGCAAAGGAGCCATGCGCATTGCTTCCCTTCAGCACTGGCAGTTCTGGGCCTTTCCCGGAGTCTTTATCCTGTTCTATGGACTCATCTGGTGCAGCGGGAAAAGGAAATATTTGCCAAGGATCAGCAGCATTCCTTGGGTCTGTGCTGTGCTCCTTGCTGTCGTCCTGAAGACCTTCATCTTGCTCATGAAAGTGGCTCGGATGGTCTTCATCACCCAGGCGTTTATGGGAGTCATCCGCCTGGCAGTTCACCTCATGCGTGGCGATACGTATGAGCACGTTCAGCTGCATACGGAGCAGCTGAGTCGGGACCTGGCTCAGCTACTGGACAGCATGGTGCAGTGGAACCAGTGGCAGAACTGGGCGGCCAAGGGAGCCCTGATCCTTGCTTCCCTTCAGCACTGGCAGTTCTGGGCCTTTCCCGGAGCCTTTATCCTGTTCTATGGACTCATCCGGTGCAGCGGGAAAAGGAAATATTTGCCAGGGATCAGCAGCATTCCTTGGATCTGTGCTGTGCTCCTTGCTGTCGTCCTGAAGACCTTCATCTTGCTCATGAAAGTGGCTTGGATGGTCTTCATGACCCTAGCACTTCTGGGAATCATCCGCCCGGCAATTCACCTCATGCGTGGCAGTATGTATGAGCGCGTTCAGCTGCATATGGAGCAGCTGAGTCGGGACATGGCTCAGCTACTGGACAGCATGGTGCAGTGGAACCAGTGGCAGAACTGGGCGGCCCAGGGAGCCCTGATCCTTGTTTCCCTTCAGCACTGGCAGATCTGGGCCTTTCTCGGAGTGTTTGTGCTGTTCTTTGGCCTCATCTGTTGCATCAAGAAAACGAAATATTTGCCAAGGATCAGCAGCATTGCTTGGATCGGTGCTGTGCTCCTTGCTGTCGCCCTGAAGACCTTCATCTCCCTTATAAAAGTGGCTTGGATGGTCTTCACCACCCAGGCGTTTATGAGAATCATCCGCCTGGCAATTCACCTCACGCGTGGCGATATGCATGAGCACGTTCAGCTGCATATGGAGCAGCTGAGTCGGGACATGGCTCAGCTACTGGACAGCATGGTGCAGTGGAACCAGTGGAAGAACTGGGCGGCCAAGGGAGCCCTGGTCCTTGTTTCCCTTCAGCACTGGCAGATCTGGGCCTTTCCTGAAGTCTTTATCCTGTTCTTTGGCCTCATCTGGTGCATCTGGAGAACGAAATATTTGCCAAGGAGCGGCAGCATTCTTTGGATCTGCACTGCAATCCTTGCTTTCTTCCTTAGGCCCTTCTTCTTACTCACAAAAGTGGCAGAAATATGGAGGTCCAGCAATAAGGTCAGCAGTGATGAGGAAGAGGACAGTGACTCAGACAAGACACGGGAGCTGGGCAGAGTTCTGGCCGACAGCACCGAGTGGCCAGCACCGTACATGGCCGACAGTTGCCAGCTGGTGCAGGAGCTGGTGGATGACCTTCTGCGCACCTGCCGAGGACAAACCTGCCACAGCTTCACGCCCCGGCTGCAGCCACCCACCGGGGTCTGCGTCTATGAAGAATGGAGCTTCCACTATGACAGCGTCATCTGCAGCGAGCTCGTGCACGTGAGGCCTCCCCCCAGGCACACCTTCCATGTGGAGCTGAACGACGTGGAGGAGACAGCGACGAGCAAGTCCTGTCTGCGCGTGCAGCTGGAGTACACCTGCACGAGGGAGCGGCTGCTGGGGGACATGCCCTGCTTTCTGCACCACGATCAGGAGGAGCTGAGAGGAAAACAGGAGCCCGGCTTGCTCGACACCTTCTGCACCGTCTCCTATCTGCGTGTGGAGGAAAGCACGCTCTGGCTCCAGGACTAGGTGAAAGCAGCCTGGAAGCGTCTGCCTCAGTCGCATGACTGCCTCCTGGAGCTGCTGCCCTCCAGCCACTCATGCAAGATCTGGCTGACCGCCCCCTCTAACTCCACCTTCAACATCGAGATGACTCTTGGGGTGCTGCTTGATGAATCGGGCACATTCCTGAGCATTGGATAGGCTCAGGATACGTTTCTATGTTCTTCTCAATTTCGGTCTTTCAAAGTATGTCATCCTACTTAAATAAATTGGATTGTTAACATCAGTGCTCCTCGTGTAAGTTTTCTTTTTTGTGTCTACAACACAAATCAACACCGAAGAATAGTTTTGCTTTCAAAGCGGTGGCTTTTCAATCTCTTATTTATTGCTAAGGCTCTTTTCCACAGCTGCCTTTTGTTTCTGGTAGGTAGGAATCTGTTCAATAGCGTCAAGACGTGTTCAGTACCACTGAGATGAGGAGTCAGGAGGAGCTTGATGTCTCAGGCACTTTGGTGAGCATTGAATAGGCTGAAGCCAGCTGCACCAGCAGCATGGTGCGGCCAGGAAACTGCGCTGTGGCGGACATACAGATTGCCAGGCATACGGCCAGGCATGGCCAGCACTCTAGCTTCTACCTCAGCTGTCTGTGGACCAGCACTTGTCTGCTGGTGGGCACAGCTTTTCGCCCCAAGCCCTGAAGATGGTTGTGATTCGCCACCTGACAACCGTAGCCCTCTGAAGCCTGGAGCAGGAGGAATTGCCCCTGTGGCTGGATGACCTCCTGCGGCACTTCTGCTGCCGCCTGGAGTATACCTCAATTGCTTCCTTTCATGATGTGAGAGGGTGATGGTTTTTTTTGACTTGCAGCTCTAAAATGGGGCAGAAGTGAACAGACAATCCCTCAGAGCATCTCGAAATATCAAGAAATCCTCTTGGACCATTTCTTATTAGCGTCACAGAGCTACCGCTTTCATTCTTTTGTCAATTTTTGACTGTGCAGCCCTACATTTTCTTTCACAGATTTCTTGGTATGTTATGTATATTAATTCTTTAGCCAACTAGTGGAAAACATAAGGAATTTTCTGCAGTTTCCTTTTGGCTTTCGGCTTCGATAGGTGCTGAATTTCCCTGATTAACGGTGACTTTTTTCCATGCATTAAGCTGAAAAGCTCTTGCCCCCAAATTTCTAGCCTACATTAGAGTGTCAGTTGGCAGCATTCCTGTTCATACTTCTGCAGTACTGTTCCACCAGTGAGGCATGGCACACGGATCATGATACCGATCCAATCATACAGTCACAGAAGGAGATTAGGTTGGTAAGAGACCCCACAGCCTTTCTAGGCAATCTGTTCCAGTGCTCTGTCACCCTCACCGTAAAGCAGCTCTTCTGCGTGTTTGCACAGAACTTTGTATGTCTAAGTTTTAGAACATGACTCCTTTTCTTATTGCTACACATCACTGAGAAGAACCCGGTCTCATCCATTTGCCTTCCGTTTCCCTTGGGATATTTATAAACACAAATCACATCCTCCCCTCAGACTTCTTTTCCCCAGGCTGGACAGACCCAGGTTACACAGTGTTTCCTCATAAGGGAGCGTGCAGTGATGTGGCTGTGTTTGTGACATCATGCAGTGATGTGGCTGTGTTTGTGACAACATGCGGTGATGTAGTCGTGTTTGTGACATCATGCAGCGATGTGGCTGTGTTTGTGACATCAGCAGACGAGTCACAGTGGAGGATGGGGTGGGGGTGTCAGGAGCTGTAATAGAGGAAGCAGCGCTATGGCACTTTGACCTAGGCCTTCAGTGAGTGCGGTACGCACCTGCCATAGGCTATGGCTTGAGTAACATTCATCACCCTGGCGCTTCTGGGAATCACAATTCTGGGATTTCACCTCATGCCTGGCAGTAGGTATGAGCACGTTCAGCTGCATATGGAGCAACTGAGTTGGGACATGGCTCAGCTACTGGACAGCATGGAGAAGCGGAACAAGTGGCAGAACTGGGCGGCCAAGAGAGCCATGCGCCTTGCTTCCCTTCAGCACTGGCAGATCTGGGCCCTTCCCGTAGTCTTCATCCTGTTCTTTGGCCTCATCTCGTGCATCAGGAATACAAAATATTTGACAGGGAGCAGCAGCACTATTTGGATCTGTGCTGTGATCCTTGCTGCTTTTCTTAAGCCCTACTTCTTCCTCACAAAAATCCAAGATTGTTCCCGAGATTATCTGTTCCATAACCTTCCCCGGCACCTGAGAGTTGAGACTGATAGTTCTGTAGCTATCAGGATCATCCTTCTAAGCCTTTTTGAAAATGGGTGTCACATCTGCCAGTTTCCAGTCCACCAGGACATTTCTGGTTATCCAGGACTGCCAAGAATAATGGAGAGCGGCTTGGTAGTCACATCTGCCAACTCCCTCAGCACTCTTGAGTACAATCTATCTGACCCCTTGCACTTGTGAACATCCAGCTTTTGGAGCAGGTCCAAAAACTTCTCATTGTGGATTATACAGGTCCTATTCTGCTCCCCATCCCTATCTACCAGTGCAGGGAGCTGTGTGCCAAGTCTTACTATTAAAGACTGAGGCAAAGAAGGCATAGAGTACCTCAGACTTATCCTGATCCTTAGTCACCAAGTCACCCTCAGCGTCTAACAAGGGATGGAGATTCTCCCTCCTCTTGCTCTTGACATATTTATAGAAATATTTATTGTTGTCCCTTACCTTAGTGACAAGTTCAGTTCTAGCTGGGCTTTGGCTTTTCTAATTTTCTCCCTGCACAGCTTCACTATGTACCTGTAATCATTGTAAGTAGCTTGCCTACTCTTCCAGAGACCATAAACTTTCTTTTTGCTCTTGAGCTCCAGCCAAACGTCTCTGTTCAGCCAGACTGGCCTCCCTGACCATCAGCTTGTCTTCCGTGGTTTGGGGATGGTCAGCTCCTGCACCTTTAAAATTATTTCCTTAAAGTATTCCCAACCTTCCTGGGCTCCCACATTTTCCAAAACTACCTCTTAAGGGATCCTCTCAACCATGGTCTTAATGTGGTTAAAGTCTGCCCTTTGGAAATTCAAGGTGGCCGTTCTGCTGACTCCCCTCTGTGGTTCAACAAGGATTGAGAAATCTAGCATCTCATGATCACTAAGCCCCAGACAGCCTCCAACCTTCACATCCCCCACAAGACTTTCTCTATTAACAAACAGCGGGTCCAGGATTTTACTTCCCCTTGTTGGCTCCTTCACCAGCTGTGTCAGGAAGTTATCTCGCACACATTCTAGGAACCTCTGGGACTGTTCCCTATCTGCTGTAAAAATAAATTATAAATTATAAATACAAATTATAAATACAAATTATAAATACAAATATATATAATACACACATATATATATAAATACAAATTATAAATACAGCAGATATGTGGGAAGTTGATGCCCCCCACAAGAACAAGGGGAAAAGACCTGGAGACCTCACCCAACTCTCTATAAACTGTCTTGTCCACCTCTTCGTCCTGGTTGGGTGGCCTGTAGCAGACTTCCATGATAATGTCAGTCTTATTGGCCTTTGTTTTTATTCTGACCCATATGGTCTCAACCCTATCATCAACCAACATTCATTTCCATGTATTTGCATTCTTTCTTAACATCACCGCCTTTCCTGCCTTGCGTATTTCTTTTGAAAAGTCAGTAGCCATCCATTACAGCACTCCAGCTGTGCGAGTCATTCTACCACGTCTCCATGATGGTGACTGTACATCATGGCTTTCCAACCTCACAATGATCTCCAGCTCCTCCTGTTTATTACCCATGCTGCATGCATTAGTATAATAGCACATGAGCTGGTCTTCCTTTTGAGTGGCAGTAGCCCCAATACCCTCTTGACCATACTCAAGTGCTTCTGTAGCCACCAACCTCACACCAACCCTTGTGTTCTTCCTACAAAGGAGTTAGTGGTCCTCCTTCTTCACCAAGACACAAGACTGTGGGATCTTTCTGGCACATCCACATACAATGCAGAGCACTGTATCTGTTCCACAGGGCAGCTGGGCAGGCAGGGGGATCCCCAGGAGAGCGCGCCTACATCACTAAGCAGGGACCTGTTGCCACTGCCCCACACCCCCTGATTCTTCACCGTTGTTGCTAGGGGAGGAGAGGACAGAGGGCTCACTCTAGCAGGAACGCTGTTTGCCTGCTAGTTCCCCTCTGTCACCTGTTTGAAAGGTGGCAGGGGGTGACCGTGCTCCACAGCTTGCTGCTTAGATCTCGAGGCTGATAGGGTTTGGCACTGCCAATGAATCTCCCTCTCACATTCCTTTATGCTCCTCAGCCTCTCCGTCTCCTCCTTCAGGTCAGTCACAAGGCTGAGTAAGCCATTTAGCTAGGTCACATCTTACACAAGTGCTGTCTCCCTTACCTAGCAGTGCAAAGGCCAGGCTCTGGCACTCACCAGCCAGAGACCTGCGCACTACCACACTGTTGTTTTGGGACCTGATTCTCCACATTTTTCTTAGCAGCAGCTTTCCTTTCATGTGCGCATGAGACTTCAGTCTGGGTCTCCACATTTTTCCGGGCAGTAGCCTTCGGCCGGCGTGCAGCCACGGCAAACCAGCAGGTTCAGCAGCACTATTCGGGTAGCCTTAATGGGCGGGACTGATCAGCTCTGCCCTGCTGCCCGTAGTGCTAGCACTGCCCTCGCCCCGTTAGCGGGCCTTTAACAGGTGCCCCCTCACTTACCACTCTTCGCAGTGATTCACAACCCTCCTCAGTGCCGTGAATAGCTGACTTACGGTTTCAACGCTTTTGAACGACCCACATGAGTCTCACGACCTGACTCCTTCCAGAGGCCTTTTCTAGGCAGGGGGCGTAGATGCAGAGCCGTTGCCCTGACAACAGCCATGCCAGCCAGCCGGCTCTCAAGAGAACTGCCGGGCTACTCTGTTGTCTCAGGGCTCCCTGGATGAGGGAACCGACCGAAATCGGCCTGCACCTCGCGATCGGTCGCTGCCGTTCTAGCCGGGACAGCTCGGAAGCAGCTAACCTAGGTGATCAAAGAGCGTGGACCAACATGTACCAACTCGTACCAGTGTGTGAAAGAAAAAAGCACTGGCGACTGGTTCACCCAGTTGCTTGCTGTCACCAGCTGAGCTGGGGCTGGCTTCAGCCCTCATACAGGCTGGGAATGAGACCATTTGCCTTGTTAGAAATCTCTGAAACCACGGCACAAATGCACTCCACTGAAAAAGGCCCCTACCCAGCAAGTAAGGCCGCATGTGAAACGTAAGACTTGAGCGTCGCTTCGATCCCCAGAGCCATTAAGCCTACAGGAAGTAAAGGAGAGTGTCCGACCTGCAGGATAGAGCACTGCACAAGAAGGCTGTGCACACTGACTTGAAGACTTGGGAACCTTTTGCTGAAATATTTCCTTATGTCAAGAGGTCCGGTTCTGATCAAGAGCCAGTATGCACTGTGCTTCAACGGGAGCTTAGAGATGAAAAAAAGAAATGAACAGAAAGGGGGATATTTGGATATTTTCTGGATTTTTATGTAACTTTACTGGACCGGTCACTCTGTGGCTAGGTTTTGTTTTTCAAGAAAGCAAATGTATGTGAACGTGGTTGCAGGTGTGGATTTAACTTTTCATTCTTGAACATGTGTACTTTCTGCTCCATCTCACATGTCTGGAAAGGAACCCTTTTAAGGAGTACCTTTGCCAGTGGAAAGAGTAGGGGACAATTGCTTTATTCAGACTGTATTTTAAAAGCTGTACATACATGGTGGGTTGACCTTAGCTGTTTACCCAGTGCACACCAAGCTACTCTCTCTCTTCCCGTCCTCAACAGGGAGAAAATATGATGAAACAGCTTGTGGGTTGAGATATGGACGAGGAGATCTCTCACCAGTTGCCGTCACAGCTTTTGGAAGATGAATTCAATTTATTGCCCTTTAATGACAAGGTTGAACAGTGAAAACTAAAAGCAAAACTAAAAACACTTTTCTCCTACAACTTCTACTCTTGAGGCTCAACTTTACACTTGAAACTTCAACCTCCTCCCCTCAAGATGAGCAGGACGGACTGGGAATGGGGCCGTGGTCAGTCCTTAATGCTTCATCTCTGCTGCTCCTCCATGGTCTCTATCTTCCCCCATGAAGGATGCTGCTGAAGCTAGAACTGATCCTGCATGAGCTTCCCACAGGCTACAGCTCTCCCAGCACTGCCCCAACATGGCTTTGAACCACTGGGTATACTTGTCAGGCACTGCTCCACACAGGTCCCCAGTGGGTGGCAGCTCCCCCAGGCCCCCGGCCCCACTGCAGGCTGCTCTCAACGGACTGCAGCTCCAGCCCAGGGCTGCTCCGTGTGCTCTGGCTTCCTCCAGGCCTCATCCATTGCTGCACTGTGGGCTCTTTCATGGCTGTGCATGGAGATCTGTCCTGCGCAGTGCCCGTGAGCTGCAGGGGGACAGCCTGCTCCACCATGTGGAGCAGAAATGGCTGTAGAGACGTTTAATGCCCTCCTCACACTATCTTCAACACTGATGACGAGCTCTGGGAAACCCAGAGACATGAGTTGGAGGACTGTGACTGTGGTAAGAATAAACCCCCAGACAACCCCAAACTTGAGTAGGATTTGCTGCTGCAGCTGGATGCAGCACAAATCTATGAGGCCCACATGGGTTCATCGCGTGGAACTCCAAGGAGCTCCATAGGACTCCATTTTAGGGCCAGCTGTCTTCAATATTTTCATACCACATCTTGCAGCACCTCATCCAGATGCCTCTTGAACACCACCACAGTGACTCCACCACCTCTCTGGGCAGGCCATTCCAGTGCCTGATCACTCTCTGACAGAAAAAGTTTTTCCTTATATCTCATCTAAATCTCCCCAGGTGCACCTTGTGGCTGTTTCCTGGGGTCCTATTTGTTGCCTGGGAGAAAAGGCCAATCCCTTCTTTATCCTAGCCTCCCTTCAGGAAGTAGTAGAGTGCAGTGAGGTCTCCCCTGAGCCTCCTCTTCTCCAGGCTCAACAATCCCAGCTCCCTCAGCCACTCCCCCTAAGACTTGTGCTCTAGACCCCTCACCGGTTTCTCTGTCCTTCTCTGGACACGCTCTGGGGCTTCGATGTCTTTCTAGTAGTGAGGGGCCCAAAACTGAATGCAGTACTCAAGGTGCGGCCTCCCCAGAGCTGAATAAAGGGGGATGATTACATCTTGCTCCTGCTGGCCACACTATTTCTAATGCACTGGCCCTCTTGGGCACATGGGCACACTGTCGGCTCATGTTCAGCCAAGCGTCAACCAACACCCCCAGGTCCCTTTCCTCTTCACAGTCATCCAGCCCCTCTGCGCTAAGCCTATAGCACTGCATGGGGTTATTGTGGCCAAAGTGCAGGACCCGGCACTCGGCCTTGGTGAACCTCATCCCATTCACCTCAGCACAGCGATCCAGTCTATCCAGACACCTCTCAAAGGCCTCCCTACCCTCAGGCAGATCAACACCACCTCCCAGCATGAAGATATTAAACAAGATGGGCCCCAGTACTGACCCCTGGGGGACACCACTTGTAATGGGTCACCAGCTGGCCTTAACTCCACGAACTACTACCTCCTGGGCACGGCCCTCTAGCCAGTTCTTTATGCAGAGAAGAGTACACCCGTCCAGGCCACGGGCAGCCAGTTTCCCCAGGAGAATACTGTGAAAGACTGTGTCAAAGGCTTTGCTGAAGTCTAGGGAGACTGCACCAACAGCCTTTCCCTCATCTACCAATCATTTGGTCACTCACTCATAGAAGGAGATTAGGTTGGACAAGCATGACCTGCCTCTCAAGAACCCGTGCTGGCTGGGAATGATCCCCCGGACACCACACACGTGCCATGTGATCTCACCAAGAGGATTTGCTCCATAACCTTCCCTGGTACCGAGGTCAGGGAAGAGACTGGAGAGAGGAGAGCAGAGGAGTGAAGCAATGCGGCCATATATGTGAAAGCACGCAGTGGTGTGGCCTTGTGACGGCGTGCAGTGATGTGGCTGTGTTTGTGACATCAGCAGACGAGTCACAATGGGGTGCCAGGAGCTGTAAGAGAGGGAGCAGCACAGTGGCACTTCGCCGTAGGCCTTCAGTGAGTGCGGTACGCACCTGCTAGCGGCTAGCGGCTATGGCTCGGGTGGTCTGCATCACCCTGGCGCTTCTGGGAATCACGATTCTGGGGTTTCACCTCACGCATGGCAGTATGTATGAGCACGTTCAGCTGCATTTGGAGCAGCTGAGTCGGGGCATGGCTCAGATACTGGACAGCATGGAGAACTGGGACCAGTGGCAGAACTGGGCGGCCCAGGGAGCCCGGGTCCTTGCTTCCCTTCAGCACTGGCAGTTCTGGGCCTTTCCTGGAGTGCTTATCCTGTTCTTTGGCCTCATCTGGTGCATCAGGAAGACCAAGTTTTTACCAGGGAGCAGCAGCACTATTTGGATCTGTGCTGCCATCCTTGCTCTCTTCCTGAAGACCTTCATTTTCTTCATGAAAGTGGCTGGGATGGTCTTCATCACCGTGGTGCTTCTGGAAATCATCCATCTGGGAATTTACCACACGTGTGGCGATACGTATGAGCACGTTAAGCTGCATATGGAGCAGCTGAGGCGGGACATGGCTCAGCTACTGGACAGCAAGGTGAACTGGAACCAGTGGCGGAACTGGGCGGCCCAGGGAGCCCTGGTCCTTGCTTCCCTACAGCGCTGGCAGATCTGGGCCCTTCCCGGAGTGCTTATCCTGTTCTTTGGCCTCATCTGGTGCATCAGGAAGACCAAGTATTTGCCAGGGAGCAGCAGCACTATTTGGAACCGTGCTGCGATCCCTGCTGCCTTCCCTAAGGCCTTCACCTTCCTCATGGAAGTGTCTCGGATGGTCTTCATCACCCTAGCGCTTCTGGGAATCATCCGTCTGGGAATTCACCTCACGTGTGGCGATATGCATGAGCACGTTCACCTGCGTATGGAGCAGCTGAGGTGGGACATGGCTCAGCTACTGCACAGCATGGTGCAGTGGAACCAGTGGCGGAACTGGGCGGCCCAGGGAGCCATGCGCATTGCTTCCCTTCAGCACTGGCAGATCTGTGCCTTTCTCGGAGTGTTTGTCCTGTTCTTTGGCCTCATCTTGTTCATCAGGAAAAATTTGCCAAGGAGCAGCAGCATTATTTTGGTCTGTGCTGCGATCCTTATTGTCTTCGTTAAGACCTTCGTCTTCTTTGTGAGAGGGGCTCAGATGGTCTTCACCACCCTGGCGTTTAAAGAAATCATCCGCCTGGCAATTCACCTCACGCGTGGCGATATACATGAGCACGTTCACCTGCGTATGGAGCGGCTGAGTCGGAACATGGCTCAGCTCCTGGACAGCCTGGTGCAGTGGAACCAGTGGCAGAACTGGGTGGCCAAGGGAGCCCTGCTCCTTCCTGCTCTGCAGTACTGGAAGATCTGTGCCGTTCCCGGAGCCTTTATCCTGTTCTTTGGCCTCGTCTGGTGCATGAGGAACACGAAATATTTGCCAGGGAGCACCAGCATGACTTGGATCTGTGCTGCGATCCTTGCTGCTTTTCTTAAGCCCTACTTCTTACTCAGAAAAATGGCAGAAATATGGAGGTCCAGAAATAAGGAGGACGACAATGATGAGGAAGAGGAAAGTGACTCAGAGGAGACACCAGAGCTGGGCAGAGTTAGGGCCGACAGCACCGAGTGGCCAGCACCGTACATGGCCGACAGTTGCCAGATGGTGGAGGAGCTGGTGGATGACCTTCTGCGCATCTGCCGAGGACAAACCTGCCACAGCTTCACGCCCCGGCTGCAGCCACCCACCGGGGTCTGCGTCTATGAAGAATGGAGCTCCCACTCTGACAACGTCACCTACCGCCTGCTCGTGCCCGTGAAGGCTCCCCCCGGGCACACCTTCCATGTGGAGCTGGACGACGTGGAGGAGACAGCGACGAGCAAGTCCTGTCTGCGCGTGCAGCTGCAGTGCACCTGCACGAGGGAGCGGCTGCTGGGGGACATGCTCTGCTTTCTGCACCACGATCAGGAGGAGCTGAGAGGAAAACAGGAGCCCAGCTTGCTCGACACCTTCTGCACAGGCTCCTACCTAGACGTGGAGAAAAGCATGCTCTGGCTCCAGGACCAGGTGAAAGCAGCCTGGAGGCGTCTGCCTCAGTCGTGTTACTGCCTCCTGGAGTTGCTGCCCTCCAGCCACTCATGCAAGATCCAGCTGACCGCCCCCTCCGACTCCACCTTCAACATCGAGATGACTCTTGGGGTGCTGCTTGATGAATCAGGCACATTCCTGAGCATTGAGTAGGCTCTGGATACATTTCTGTGTTCTTCTCTGTTTCTCTTTTTCACAGTATGTCATTCTCTTACTTAAATAAATTGGATAATATTAACACCAGCGCTCCTTGTGTAAGAGTTTTCTTTTTTGTGTCCATAACACAAATCAACACCTAAGAATATTTGTGATGCCTGATGACTTCCACAGCCCCCCTTTTACGTATTCTGTTAACCACGCAAGGGGCCCCGCAAATCCTATTACGCCTGGTGACCTTGACAGCCCCCGCTTTATGTATTTCGTTGACTACATCTCTAACTTGCGTATTTTGTTAACTACAGAAAACTATGAAAGAACGGTTCCTTTTAGATAGACAGGAGTTAGAGTTTTATCCTTTTTTTCTTTTTTTTTTTTTTCCTTAAGCACGTTACGAGGGAAAAGCAGACCGTATATAGCCTATGTATGTGGCCACAATTCATGAATTCAGAATTCATGATTTTCTCAAAATCACTTGAGTTGCAACAGCATATCAAGAAAACATTCTGTTATTCTGGTCCATCACATTGTCACAAGTGTAATTTAGTCATAATTCTCATCTGCCTTTCTGTTAGCATTCAAAAAGAGTGATTCCTTTTTGGATCAAAAATCTGCGTATGTCACACAATTTAAAACCTAACAGTTACTTTTGGTATACAATAAGCAAAATACATCCTTCTAATTAGAAGTGGTTAAAAATATTATCTCCTGCTAGATCAGATGAACCCTCAAATTATTTCTTCAAGACTATTTTTTCCTGAACAATCTTCAGGAATCATTTACCTGTATCTATATTGCTGATATCCCAATTATTCGAGACTTCTTCCTGAGGCTGAAATAGTTTGGGCTTTTCAAAGATTTTGGCCTTTGAAGAGCATCTAAGTCTAACGGTCTTTAGCTGAATTACAGAGAAACTCTTCCCTGTATATCTACTATTTCTAACAGAAAAAAAATGGAAAACAAATGCTGAGTAAGGAAGTAATGGAAGACAAGAAATCACTACATTTGTGAATGTCCAATGTTTAGACTGCTTCAGCTTTTTTCATCTAAAACCATGAGTTTTCTGTGAGACTGCCTGAATTCAGAAGCTTCTCCACACTCAGAAGCAGCACTAAGCCAACTGAAGGCAGATGCCCTCTATCTCACACACTAACTCTTGTAATTCAGGGGAAAAGAGACAATCATGTAACTATTCTTGCTTAATCCACCTGTCTTCCTAGCTGTGTCATCAGTTCACCTTCTTCCCCTTTCATTCAGGGAAGAGTATTAAAGATTTTGAAAAACAGACCACATCAGAAATTAAAAATATGGGTGAGATGAAATTCTTGCCCAACTGTGAATGCTAAAATAATAACAGCTCAAAGGAACAAGTAAAAGTGTATTTTATTCCTGCATTTCTATTATGCATATATATACATATATATCGTTTTTAAAATGAAAAAAAAAAAAACTTTGGTCAGTTACATTCTGAAGTTCTCTTACATGCCTGTTATTAAGGTTAACAAAAAATTAATGAAATTTTCAATAAAACATGAACCAGTGTAAAGACATTAGGAGTTAGATTTAGAATATGAAACTTCCTATCCTTGCAGCTGCACAATTTTCCTACTTAATTTACATAACAAATGAATTCCACTCAGATTAAAAGATTTCAGACTCTCTGTTCTTAGTGTATTTAATCATGAAGAATTACCTGGCACATTGACATTTTGCAGGAAATGAGATTTTGTACTTCTAATGGGCTATTTCTTTTCATATTATTCAAGAAGAGACCAAACCAAAATAAATTTATATGCTTGCAATGAATCATGTTTTCAGCATCAGTGTCTAGGACAATTAAATATCAACAATAAAAAAAGACTAACTATATACTTTTGTTAGCAAGACATTTACAGTTTTAAATAACTTAAAATATGAAAGTTGGTGCTATTACCAGAGTTAAAATTCCAGTTTGCAAAATGCACATATACCAATATATGAATATCTTCACTGATGCCCTGAGTAGAATCCACCTGCTTGAGATTTTTCTGGATTATGCAAAGAAGTCAAATTCAAAGCACAACCCAAATATAGCTTTAGACCACACAAGCAGCCGAAAGAGAATTTAGATCAGTACATCTATCCTTGCAAGTAGAGTATATCATAAATGAACTGTCCCCAGTATACCTGTTACCAAGTAAAAGTAAGAAAGCCATTATACTTTCCTTAATACTTGAACACTATACTGAGGAAAAGTGCAATCAGCTCTAGTCATTTCACACACCAAAAACTGCTTTTGAGGAAACAGTAATAAAATAGTCACCAAGATGTCATGCATCCATCAAAATAAATTCATTAGATTTTTTTGCCATACTTCTGCATCTTACCTCTTTAATGTGGTATTTTGATTACAGCGTAAAAAAAAACAACAAACAAAACAACAATAATAATAAAAACCACAAATCACCATGGAAATAGACTGAAACTCCCAAATATAAAATTAAATAAGAACAAGTGATTTCAAGTGCAAAGCTTTGCCCCAGCATAACATAAATAGAAGGACTGTAAGTCTGTAACAAAAAATCAGTTGTATCCAGGATTAGAAAGAAAAAGGTAGAGATTTGTTCAGACAAAATATGTGGATTCAATAATACTGGATATTCAGCCAAGACACTTGCCTGAAACTTAAAAATAAAAATAAAAACAAAAAAAGTACTGTAAAGGAACAATTCCTGGCACACACAGCTTGGCATTCCATCTTTGAGGACTTTTAATTACATTTTAAACCAACAAAAACCAAACATACTAACAGGCAGACAATAAATATGTAAAATAGCTGAAATAACTGCTTTATTCCTCTGCTCTGCTATGGTCTTGATCATTATTCCAGAGGAATAATTGTACTTGCTGGGGACAGAACCTTCTTGTAAGGACAAATGCGTTGGTGATTAAAACAACATTAGAAAACATGTAAGGCAGTGTGGTATGGATATGTGTGACAGGTACTTATCCCATATTCAGGTGAATAACTCATTTCTCAGCTAATCTTCAACTAAACCCAAAAAACTATCTGGGAGTCAAGCTTCCAGTAGAGTCTGAAGCCCAAACCCACATTTATCATGATGTACTTCAGAGGCTGTCCTTCCTGTAGAGTCAGTCTCAGCACAGTTCCAAACAAACCTGCAGATCTCCTCTCTTGGGATTATTTCAAGTCAACCTACAATTTTAATTTTAATGCACTCTCATTCTCTGCTCCTCACTCAGGTCTCTCTGCAGTGTTTTACAATCAACCATAGCCTGCTGATCAGCCCTGAAGAGGTTTCATGAGCCACCGTTAGTTCACTACAAGAGCAGAGATCTTCCTCCCATCCTTGTCTACAGTTGTCAAATACATTAAATATTAAGCAGCTTCATCATGCCTGAAGTTTCAACAAGATCAAGAAAGTGACCATCTTCAGAAATACAATTTATTAAAATACTTCCCCCCCAGCAGGGATTGAAATAAAATAACTACAGAAATCTTTTAATGAGTTATGTTGGGACATGCATTTCCACAGATAGAAACAAGAAAAACCTCTACCAGCTTAAAAAATAAAAATTAATAATAAAAATTAATCTCAAAATTAAAAATCAAATTAGATAAAACTGGCAGTATAAGATTTCACAGCAGGAAAACAATAAAAGAATCCTCAGATGTAAAAGTAGGAAGCAAGCCATTAGCTAAAAAATAGCTACGTAAAAATAGTATTGTCATAAATACACAATGAAAAATTTGTTGCATGTTTTTACATCTCTTTTGAAGACTTTACTATTACGATGAGTATTCTGACTGAATGGTCAAGTTTGCTGTGATGTCTGTAAATATAGAAGGCAGTAATGATAAGCTGATGCTAGTATTTGTAATCAAATGCTCTTCTGAGGACCTCAACCAGTAATTAACACAATTTGTAGTTCTTCCTCTCAAAAGGAGATTTATTTGACACTTACATATAAACATGCTAAGTAAACCATATGTATTCTCTGCTGTAGATGCTGAGATACCAGGGCCACTTTTTAAATCAGAGGAAGGCAACAAAGAAGATGAGAAAACTGGGAAGGTGCACCATGTGTCCACTGTGCTTTTTCACTAATGAGGTCCTATACAGTCCATGACTTCAACATCTCAAGGTGCAGCTGAACCATGTTGCACGAGCAGTCTCCCTTGCCAATCCAACCCTAGCTTCATGGTGTGTAGTCATGGCACAGTAGTACAAAACCACTGCCATGGGCTAATTGCTGAAGATGTAATTAGATACAACCAAGGGATTATGAAGAAAATACTTGTCTGAGAGACCTCTTCATCTACCTCAATGAGTATCTACTGATTATGCTATGGCGATACTGCAGGGACAAGAGAGAACATGAAGGACAGACTTAAACCAAATATTAGGATTGTCTGCATATGCAGACATCTGAAATATCACGGAAGTTTATTTTAAAATGTTTCCAGTTCTACATGCATTGCAAAAATCAGGTTGAATATAACAGCGCAAGTCACTGGGACACCTTCAGCCAATTTCTTTGTACATCATGCTATAAGAAATAAATACAGAAAAACTACATACAGGTGCAAGAAGTTCAGAACATCGTTTGAACTCTACCTGAAGTAGAAGAGTTGTCCTAGACTACAGGTGTATTTGACAGAAGACATTCTGTCTGCTAATACAGAGAAGCAGTGAAGGTAAGTTTAAATTTTAGTATTACCAGGAAGCTCACCATAACACATAATCCAGGCTTAAGAAAATCTTGTTCTGTCAAAACCAACTGTGGACAACTGAAAACAAGAAAGTTTTCTTTGTCTCTAGATTAACAGTATTGTATTTTCCTGTAAAGATGCAGACTTCATAGTCTGATCCTCCATTTCACAAGGCTACACCTGACAGCCCTACTGAGATTCCAGTTACAGATTGGTGACAGAATTATGCACATTATATTCATTCTGCAAGAATGGGGACAAAGAGAGTCCCAGCATATATATGTATGGTAGTATGGTATTAACAACAAGAAAATGGAGTACACCCATTTTAATGCTCTGTACTGCATGTTCATGTATCTCTGGTAGAAGACAGTCTGCAAATGTCCACCCAGAAGATTTGTATTTCAATATCACATCCAGACATAAACCTTAAATTCAAGCAACCTGAAAGTAGAAAAACAATTAAAAAGCCAAACATTATAAATTAAATAACCACATACAAAATGTTTCAAAACACGGAAGTTCATCAAATCTGTCAGAAAACATCCTAATCCAGGTCTGCCGGTATAATGGCTTTCAATCTCAATTGATAATTTTTATGCATATTGTTGGGAAATTTTAGACTTGCTCAATTATCTTTATGCTAAAAAGAGTCAGAGAAGAGTCTTTAGCTTCCTTTATTCTAATAAAGGTAGAGTCTACTGGAGATATTTTCCCAGAAGCATCTCTCAAAGTATCACTTCGCAGATTCCCTTTTATCCAAACTTTCCTACACATCATCCCTCCTCTGTTCCTCACAGGCTGAAGTATTCAGACGGTACAGACTTCCTGGTCTGCCTAATACTTGTTCCCCCTTTCATCTGAACTTAATATTAGGCCTGAGCAGTAAGTATAAAGTTTGTAAGTTCAAGTTGTCTACAGACCTTTGTAACTAAAACCACATTTGTTGAGAGTGTACAGACTGAGTGGAGAGGAATTTGTAAGCTTCTGCACAACAACTTGTGAGCGAGCATACCTCATTGGTGAGCCTCTGCATAAAATGATTTTATTTGAAACGGCATCTTCATGCTTCTTGTATCTCAACAGCTAGGCATATGCACTTTAATTAACCAGAAACCATGATCAGGAACTTATAAAAATATTTAACTCCACATTTCCACTAAAAATCAGGAACAGGTTTTAAGCAACAAAACCTGTGCATGCTGTTAGTGCACTCCTCTCCAACCACCTACCCAATTTTTTCTGTTTTTTGATTTTGTGGTTTTGGTTTTTTTGTTTGTTTGTTTGTTGATGTTTTGGTTTTTTTTTGGGGGGGGGGGGCTGGAGGAGAGCAGAGTGGGATGTTACAGGGGCGTTGTTGTTTTTTTCTTCCAGTGGTGGTTCCTCCAGTTGTGTTTTATTTCAAGTGATTATTTTCTTCTTTTCAGGCACAGCTTTTTCAGGTGTCTATAGCCAATGTGGTTTTAGGTGATTTCCCGGGAACATAATAAAGTACTTTCATTCAGGTACTCCAAACCAGGTGTAGATTTTTCACGTGTTTTACTTTCTGGATTAATTTTTAATCTGGTAGATTTCTAGTTGTTCTTCTGATCCTGTTTTTTGCCAGATGTGGTTTCCAGGTGTTTTTCAAGTAATTTTCTCCAGCCTTTTATTATATGTGCATTTATCACTGGGGTGCATTCATGATTCTTTCTGGGTACTTTTTGTGGCATTTCTCAGGGGGTGTAAAAGCTATTTATTTCAGGGTGTTTGGCTTATTTTGTCTTCCAGGTGTTTTGGAGATGTTTGTCACAGAAGGAAACTAAAGCACTGCACACTTCACTCAAAAGAGGAAGGCAGAAATATATTTATTGATATAAATAAATATAAGATGGTAGTTTAAACAATTATTACAGCTAAACAAGATTCTTAACAAGATTCTTAGTGAAGCTAGTATAGCTTAAAAACAACAAATCACTTAACAAGGATCTGTCAGTAAAGCATCACCACATTCTAGATGAGTCCCTGCACAGGCATCAAGTAACCTTGAGAGGTGATTTTGGTTTTGTGCTTTCCAGGTTCTTACTGCAGTTGTTTGTTTGCTTTCCTAGGTATGCTTTTTTTTTCCCTCATTATTTATTTTCCAGACGTGATTGTTTTTGTTTTATTTTCCCTTCGGCTGATTTTGTGGGGGCATTTTTCAGATGTTTTTAATATGAGTGGCTATTTTGTTAGTTTTGTTTCAGGGGGGTTTTGGGGGGTGGGGGTGTTGGGTTTTTTTATGTGAGATGGGAGTATTATGAAGGAGTTAAATGAATCTGAATCTTTTGATAGGATCATCACTATTTCCATCCCTGAAAGAAATTTTGTTTCTTTGATCCATGCTTTCATTTTTTTCAGAAGGTAGATTAAATAATTTTGTTGCTACACCTACAGAACTAATATTTCCTTTTGCATCTCTCATGAATATAGTAATGCTGGACTTAGTTTGGTTGGATGAAAACAATATGAGTTAATGAAAATAGGAATATTTAAAACAAAAACAAAAACAAACCTACTGTAAAAACATTAACAGTATACACTTATTTCCCTCACTCGGTTCAGACATTCATGATAGATAATGAAAGATACTCATTTTAGATTCATACATAGTGATATTCCAGACTGCACAAAATGACTGATCATAACTTCAAAATTGTGGAATTGTATGTTGCACAAAAATTGTACTCGAGAGGAAGGGGAATTATATTATGCAACTACTTAATTTATAATAGTTTGTAGCATGAATATATTGGTAGATGTCTTTTAATCTCAGACTAATTACAGGCAGAAAATAATGGCAGCCTCAGAAGGCCAACTTGAAATTATCCGTAGATTCACTGCTTCTTCCTACATGCTACCCCTTTTCATGTCATGAAACTGTTGGTTTTAGCTTTTCGCTTTATTTCTGTACAAAGTCAGAATGAGGCAGGAAAGCGTTTAAGATCATTTTACAGAAGAAACCTTCTAAGTCGCATTTTACATTTAAAAAGAAATAAAATTATATTTAATATACTTTTACAGTAAGGCTGCTTAGTTCAAGAAGCTTCCACATGTGATTCTCCCAGTTAGTTTGAAGAGTTTTAAGTCAAGAACATGACATTTAAAATAAAAGGTATACTGATACCTTTATTTATGTCAAACCTTAATGTGTTTTGCATGAAAACGCAAGTACGAAATTAGTTGGCTCAGTGCCCAAGGTAATTGCACTCCTTGTATTGTTTTCTTGACTTGCTGCCAGAACTGGCAAAGCAGGCATTTCCCTCAGAAAACGTTGCTAATGAAAACTGTCAAAGTCCTTACAGCGCTCCTTATTTTGTTATAGTTAAGTTGTCACCTCACTTGGGTTGACTGCTAGATTTTTGTTTTCATGTGCCAATTATTTCTTGGCTATGTACTCATGACGTAATGGTAACACCCTGAATCATGTCCCATTCCTTGCAAACAGTAATATGAGTAATGGAGCCTTTTGGTTTTGAAGGAAAAAAAAAACAGAAAAACAATTCCCTGCAGATCTTTAACTTCAGCTTTGGAAGCTGGAGACAGATAAACTATATTCTTTACTCAGCAAAGTTCAGGACAGAAAACTCCAGCTAGGGAGTTTCAACACTACTGCTATCAGGTTCCTGGCTCTAAAACAGCATGGCTCATTTTCTGCTACTGAACCTTATGCTCACTGCAGACCAACACATCCTATTAAAGATATCTGGAAAGTCTGCTAGAAAGAGGTGAAGAGATGGATGTCAAGCTGATGCCATACACTCACATACTGCAAAGGTAACAGTCATACATATATTTATTCCTGAATTATTGGTATTGCTTGTAGAAGTTTCGGAGAAGAATTGTTAATACATCCACACAGTCTGAAAAGCTACTGAAAACTATCTTTCCTCTCACCGGTGAGAGCTTCAATATGAATCCCTACCATGGAATTAGAAACAAAGAAACAAACTTCCATTATGACAGGTCATGATTCCTCCCAGGACCTAAGAAGTTTTGCTTCCTTACTCTAACTTCTTCATCCCTGCCTTATTTAAGAGCTTGAGGTCTTGCATTTCTCTCTGTCCTGCTGCACAGCTGTGTGGCTGAGAAATGGTTCCTTTTTGGTGGTACAATTTCCTGAGAACTCCAGAAAGTGAATGCCACAGAGTTGATTGAATAAAAGAAGCTATCTGCTGATTTTCCACAGAAAGGAAACATGTAGCCTGATTAAAATCACCTGTGAATTTGCTAAAAGAAGTGTCAGACGGAATCTGTAGCCTCTGACTCCCCAGAGGAATGTGATACAGTATAGTTCAGGTGCACTGTGAAGAAGCCATCGTTTCTCCTGACATCTGGATAAAAAGAAGACTGTTTACTACAGCAACCAAGTGCACCATTCACACAAAGAACATTTGTCAGACTGTCTCAAGGAGAAAAAAACAGTGCTGTGCTCATATTCAATCAAACCAGAGGCAGGAAAGCCACAGGAAGAGGGTGGCTTGGGGCTGAGCATCTGTCTTGCACATAATCCTGGTGCCATAAGTGCAGGAGGAGAAAAAAAAAAAAAAAAGAAGAAGAGAAAAAAGAAAGAAAAAAGAAAAACAACCTACTGAGCTGAAAACTTTATCAGAAATAAGGAGTACCACTAGTTAGCATTCTTGTTTCCCATGTCTGAAGAAGAAATCAAATACAACTATGTCATGCCACTCTGCAGTACCTAAGTTTTCCTACAAGTTCATATCTTGTATCACATGTTAATAAAAAAGGTATTCATTGAGCCTAACAATGTTCCCTTGTTTATTTTCTGCCGTCTTCTGGACAAGAGTTCTGATTGCGTGAAACACGTATCAATTATATTGACAAAAGATAAATTTTTGTTTCACTGCTCAAAAGAATACAATCAAATATTTTCTGAGCTATTTACTATGATGGGATTTTTTCCCCTGATTTACATTCCCTGTAAGACTTTGCATTAGTTTATGCTCAGGTTTCTGTCATATTTATATAAAAGTCAAGCACAATAATGAATCAACACTTTTTCTTGTGGCCACAGAGAACCTTCTAAGGGTGTGGATAGAAAATGCTTTATATACTTCAACTATAGAAAAAGAGAAAGAAAAAATTTGGATAAGTTATGAAAGATACAATTTAAAGATTAATATGCCAATCAGCATTAACAAGTCTACACTTCATTACACATCATTAACAAGTCTAAACATTTCTAGGAAGATACTGTACACAGAACTAGATTACACTAAGTTAATTTATACATATATGATCAAGTGAAGTGCAAATTCTCCTCCAAAGCTTACAGTATATGAATGGCTGTGATTTCAAAAGAAAATTAATTCTTCTATCTATCAAAACTAAATTAACATAGGAAAGAAATATAGTAAGAAATCTCATTTCTTCCACAAGTGACTAAAAGAAAGAAAGATCACATATCCAAGGAAGTTACTTGCATGTTACAGTGCTGCAGGTGGTGTCATCACCTCAGCCTACTCACCACATTTCATCACTCTACTTCCAAATCAAGGATGTTGGAAGGCAAAAACATCACAACTGCATTCAGAATTAGGCATGATGTTTGCTTCTTTTGGTACTTCAGTAGAAGTTAGTCATCAATAATTTAGAAATCTAACATGAATTGTTTGGGATGATGCATTCTTTTTGTTAGTCTGCCTTCAGACAAGAACAGAAAGTATTTATAATAATGTATAGGAATGTGAAAAAAGTAACACTTTTAAGTGTGTCACTGAGAAATGCTGAAGACTGAATGGTATATAAAAAAGTGGCCACTTAATGATAGTGATATAAAGTAATTATCATCTTCTATTTCTCAGTTATACTCACTGTAATCTCTTTTTATTACATAATAGTTGATGAATACATGCTTCTTAAACAGCACTTTATAAATTTTTATTCTAAACTGCTGAGTGCATACTGAGAAGGGGAAAGGAAATCAAGTTCTGATTTCCACAACCCTTCCTCAACTTATGCTATATGCAAGCTAAATTGATTTCTAAAAGCATCATTGAGCTGGGCTATGGACCTGAGCTGTTTCACAGATGATCGTGTGCTCACTCTGTACTCTGAGCCAGCTGGAAGCTATGTGGCTTCTGCTAGTTTTGACTGAGGCCAAGTTAATAAACTCTGCTCAGAAGCAGAAAATATTAGGTAGGCTATTGCACCAGAGTAATGAGGCCATATGCTCCCAGGCAGCAAAGGGCACGGGTAGAGGCATGCAGGGTCAATTTAGGCTGAACATAGGGCAGGACCTAATCTGCCTACTAAATACTGTGGTGATATGTAAACTGAACAAGTAAACCAGCAGAGTGCCTATGAAGCAGAGTATAGCTCTCTCTCTTTATGTCCTGTTGCTTTAGAGGAAGGAGGATAGCAAGAGTTCATCCTCATGCCTTAGAAAATCACAGAGGATGGTGTCATACGTACTCCGCGCTGTGTTTGTCAGCTGGATAGATCTTGGCTGTCTGACAGCAGTGAATGCATTCCTGCTTATGGGATCGACTGGAATAGTTATGGTGAAAGATATAAACACCGCAATCTCAAAATGCTACATCTGCTCATTATTTGTTTGGTTTTTGTTTGTTTGGATGGTTGGCTTTTTGTTTTGTTTTGTATTTCTGCAGTGAAGGGTAACTTCTGCACTGGAATGGGGACTTTGTTTTTCATACTCAGTTACTCTCCTGACAGCATTTAAATATGACTGTTGTCTTGAATTCATTTGTTAATTTTTCCCCACCTGAGATGAGTAGAGAGATGTTCTCAGAAGAGAGCATGTGCATGCTTGTGTGCTTAAAGAATGAGGAAGAGGAGAATGTTCTCTTCTCCTTGGCCAAATGTGACTGAGCCATGGCTGGACAAATCCTAAGCCAACTCAGTGCAGAAAACACCCAGTACAAGTAGAACAAGTAATGATGAAAGGTAGAAGGATAGGTTTTTGCCTATTAGACTTCCGGAAGTGAGGAAATAGCAAAAGTAATAATTGGGCTGGCAGTCCAACTGATAAAAATAGACAGCTTCCTATCAATATTGCTGCCCCATCTGATGACTCTTTCCTGATTATCTCCATCTCAGGATGTTTGTGTCCTAGAAGCTTACAGAATTAAGCTGATATAAGGGGATGAGAGGGTGTATAAGAGATACAGGTATTGTGCTGAGCATCAAAAACTCTTGTTAGGATCCTAATTTGTTCTACAGTATTTTAATTATGCACTCTGGTACAATGCTCACAAAAAACTTGGCCATTTTTGGGAAGCACATACTTGGTAGAACATACGTATACTATTCATAACTTTTAGGAGGATAAGGAGCTGGATCATTTTGAAATACCAGCTGACCAGTACAGTAGTACCTTGCTTTTTAAGCAACTATAATAAAATAAAAAAGAAATAAATTTCTCTGTAATCATCAAAAATATAAAATAGATCAGTAAATTTGTAATGATGATTAAACTCCAGATCTTGCAGACTGTGACACTAAATAAATAAATAAATAAAAGTAATAAAAAGAACAATCCTAAGGCTGTGTTGTAAGAAACAATTCCAATTTGATATTTGCTATCTTGGTTTGTTACACCTCCAATATATTACATTGATAAAATAAAGAAAGTAATATGAAAATGGGAACTAAATGTAAAATTTAAATTTAAAACAACAATTATTTCAGTGTAAAAAAAAAATAATAAATGCATACTTTATTGAAATCAAACACATCAAGAGAAAATTGTTTATATTTGGAAGGTTTGTGTTCTACATTCCATACAGTATTGTCCATCAGCGTGACAAGCCAACTGGTTAAGTTTGTGAAATGTAAGGAGCTGATAATCTCATTTCCTATTTCTTCTGCTCTCAAAATTTCTAGAGTTCTAGGGGTGTGAAACCTGATGTATTGGTTAGAATTGAGCTCTGAGGCCTTTTTGATCTTCTGCCCAACAAAATTCCGATGTCTTTCAGGCATTTTGAGTGATAATGTTTTATAGCTGCTTATGTTCTACATTGTTAGTTGGAAACAATACCTCTAAGGAAGTGATGAGTTGTTTTCTTGTTGTTTTTTTTCTTTCCCTCTGTCAAAGAAAATTACTTCAGGAAACCATAATGGTCTTGCTTTGTATCCCTGGCAGGCAAGAGCTTGCTCTGCCTCAGATTTGTTACATTCTGATCTAAAACTCACATAAATAATATTAGCTCTGGCTTGATTCTCTGTATTGGATTAGATTCTATAAGCAAGTACCTCTGCAGAGAAACTAACCTTGTTCCTAAGCAAGTTTAAAGAAGAACTACAGCTCTTACACTAATGGTGATGATGGATCTAAACCAGGAAAGCTTACAGATGGTTAAAAAAAAAAATAATAATCAAGAGTTAACTTACAAAGTCAGATTAAATTCGTGTGATGCAAGTATTTTCTCAAATATTGAGTATTCAATATGTGGGGAAAAAAACACTACGCATGGAGTTTTTTGTCTTATGGGAGGTTTTTTGTTTTCTTGCTTACTTTTTATATTCTTAAATACAAATCTTGATGTTTAGCTAGAAGAATTGAAAATAGTAGCCTTGTAAATACAAACCAAGTGAACGCAAGGTTCTCCATAGGAAGTGAAGAACAGAAGGAAAGGAAGATATGATTTGACCTCATTCTTCAAGCTTAACAGCAGTGTACTTGACTATCATTGCACAGCAAAGCAAACAAATCATACACCTAAACAGTTTGACTTTCAATTCTTACTTTGCTTCGACTTTGAGCAGTTATTCATACTGAATATGGGAACAGCTCATATTACACATTCATTAGCTTAGACCTCTGCAAAATGAGTTATGGTATATGTTCTCACAGGTAGCATAAGTGTTCTGTTCACTTGTAAGTTATATCAGACAGCACATATGAATCTGTATTTTGAGATTCATGTCTTTCAACAACAGATTGCAATCTACATTAAGCAATCAAAGCAATAATTTAAACTACAGCATTTTGATGTCTAAATCTCATTCATAGACAATATATTAAGAAGAATGAATTACCAACACCTTACTTTTCCTCTATATACTTTCTATTACACTCTAAGTAAAAATGTGATTAAACATTTCTACAAAGGCCACAAACTCAACTTCCAACATAATATCACAGTCCATAAGTTCACAGTTAAGGTCTCTCTTTCACAAATGACATATTTTGATTCTAAATATTCTACAAAAGGGTATTTAAGTATATGTATTTACTTAGACTTTAGATGGCTATCTATTATTATACCTAATAGAAAATGCATTGAAATCATAGTAAAATTAATGACCAGGAAAAATTCTATCCTCTCTTGAAGACTACCTAAGTGACTAGCTAATCATCCCTACTTGATTTATGCACAATTCATTCTGAAATTGAAGAAACTGAAACTGTTAAATACAAACTCCTTAAAAGAAGGAAATTACTAAGAAGCATGTAATGAAAAATGACACAGTACAAGAACTTTATAATTTTAAATGAGACACTGTTAGTTTGAGAATAGCAATTAGGTGAATTCAGGGGAGATTACTGTTGCATTTCAGGAGACACCTGAACTAGAAAATAGAAGATGAGAATCTTTATATAAAACTTTTGTTAGCTGTATTCATATCTACTCACTATGAGGTTGAAATTGACTGACATCAATACCCTAGACTGGAAAAGCTCTTAGGCCTTTAACAGTCAACTATATATTCTAAACTACTCAATACTGTAGCTATTAAGAGTTCTGACATGATTAAAAAACTTTAAAAATTGTTTTGGTGATCGAATACCGAGACAACATAACAAAGCCAGATTCATTTTAAAAACAATAATAAATAAAATAAAAATAATTCCTTGTTCCTGCAATTTTTGTGATATGGTTTAGTGGGCACAGTGGGGACAGGCTGATGATCTTAGATCTTTTCCAACCTTACTGACTGTATGATTCCTTTCCACCAATCCATTCTTATTCATCTCCATCACTGTACTTGAAATCAAGCACAAGATCAACAATCAAATCATATCCTTATATCTTGTATGCTATGTCTATACAACTATCACAGATTTTGAATAATACTTTTGTTATATCTTTGTTTTGCCCATTGAACATAAATATATATACATGTCTAACTATTTCCATAACAGATTGCCTCTTTCTTGCTTTTCTGAGTAGTTGAACAGTTTGAAAGGAAAATAACTGAATAGAAAAATTCAGTATCACATCTCCTGTAGGGTACTTCACCAAAATAATTGGTGGAATAAATGGCCTACCTTCTACTACTGTCTATACTAAAATACAAACAAGATGTTACATATGTCACAATATTGTGTCCAAGATCCTAAAGACTCAGAACTTGAATGGAATTTTTTTTTTGTGAAATAAAACTACTTTTCTTCCTCTCCCCACTCTTCCCCAAAAGGCATTAAAATCCAAATATCAAATACATAGAGACACAAAAATTGAACTTAATTTTCCTCAGGAAAACAAACATGCTTTCTATGCAGTTTTGGACCTGCCTTCCAGACAATTTTAGAGAAATATGGGATGATTGACAGTGTCTATAAAGGGAAAACAGAAAATTTCATGCACTAAGCATCAATTCTCTGTAACATTTATCCATAAAAGCCTGTCTAAACTCATTTGCTGCAGTAGACAGAAGCAAGGAATCTATTTTGGCTCCCAGATTCCTAACTGCATATCTGTCTCATAAAGACTAAAAATACACACAATTGCAAATATGACAAATGAAATGAGTCATAAGGAAGAAGTTGACAAATTCACCTTTCTTATTTACCATTTTGACTAATTATTTTAACAAAGTAAATTCAGAGTTAAACATTTCAATCTCAATTATGAACAAAAATGTGCTTCTAAATGATTAAAGAAAATAGCAATGGTAAAATCTATCCTTAGCTTTGGATTACTTTAGTCCACTAGAATTATAAAGTCTTTTGACTTACTGAATTTCAACATTTTGAATGTCATATGAAGATAGTTTCAGCTGCAGAAAGATTCAAGGTGCTTAAAACCAGTCCATGTAAAAATGTTTCTATATTCCTTTTATTTTATTTTATTTACTTCTGGGAAGGATGCTTTTTGCAGAATTTCTCTACCTGTATTTTAACAACAAAGGTAAGATTTTTTTTTTTTATTATTATTATTTTTTTTTTAAACACAGAAGGTAAGAACAGAATTAATCATAGAATTGCTCTGGTTGGAGAAGACCTTAAAGATCATCAAGTCCAACCACAACCTAACCAAACTACCCTAACTCCCAAAAAACCTTCCTGAGTACCACATCCAAATGGTTTTTAAACACATCCAGGGATGGTGACTCAACCACCTCCTGGGGATCCTATTCCAGTGCTTAACAACTCTTTCTGTAACGAAGGTTTTCATGATATTCAACCTAAACTTACAATGGCACAACTTGAGGCCATTTCCCCTTGTCCTGTCAGCTGACACCAGTGAGAAGAGACCAACCCCATTCTCGCTGTAAAAAGGGTGTGCTCCCAGAAACTATTAGCTGCAGGTAGGACATTCTTCCTATGTGAAGGCTATTTACTGGTATATCTATAGTTTGAAGAATCAAATGTAAGCATGAAGAAGTGTTATGGAACAGAATTTAATTTTACTATTCAAATAAAGCCTATCTGAATTTATAAAATAAAATAAAATCAGCAATATGGATTTATTCAACCATAAAATCTACCACCTAAAAAGGGGCAGAAGTATTCTACAGCAGGTTTCTGAATGTAACAGTGCTGGTACTTTGTAGTGCCAGGATGCTCAGATAGGAGCATTTTAAATGAGCGTAGATACTTAGTGTTCCTATTAAACATATACACTAAGTATTCTTTCTCATCAGAAAACATTTTGTGCTTTGAGAACTCTAGGCTTGCAGTGGAAGAGTAAAATCCAGCTATTCTACATTTGTCTTTCAGGGTATCACTCAATGGAAACTGCTGAATAGGTCAAGTACTTAGTCTATGATCGCAGTAGGTGTGTGGAATTCAAAAGGACACAAATCAGTTATCTTTTTTGTAGTATTTCCTCAAACATCTTTGTGGACTCTCCGAAGTGCCATAAGAACAGAGCAGTCCCAGGAAAATGCCATTTGGTACTCAGAGTGTTCTCCTTCTATTTGCAAAGAAATACCACAGGAACAGTCTGTTCTTATAGTGAGATAGAAACTAAATCTCTCCACAACATTTTCAGTGCCAGCCAGCCCGTCCCCCATCTGTCTGTCAGCAGGAGAGAGAGAAAACAAATGAAAAAAAAAAACAACTAGAAAGGAGAAGCAACCAGAATTTGGGCACAGGAAAGAGCCATCTGCTAAGAGAACAAAAAAAAAAAAAAAAAAAAAAAAAAAATTAGGCAAAAAATTAGCAGAACAAAACCATGGCAGAAAATTTCAAGAAAAGTACAGAGCCACACCACAACTCCTCCTACCTTGCCTGACCCTTCTGAATAGCTTGTAGCCATTCCTTGCAGCAATCCAGTTGTGGGAGTAATCCCACAACATGTCCATAATAGCAACTAAGTCATAGTTTTCCTGCCTTACAATGGGCTCCAACTCCTCTAGTTTGTTGCCCATGCTGTGTGCATTGGTGTAAATGTACTTCAGCAGAGCCTTTAACCCCACCCCTAATCCCATCATCCTTCCTCTAGACTCATCTCCAGTAGGCCTGGTTTTATCCTCTTTACCCTTCATATGTAGGTTAATTCCCTCTGAACAAGCCCTGCCACCTCTGGGGCAAGGATCCCTTTCCCCCTTTGAGACAGAAGAGATACATTAGCAGCCAGCAGGCCAGGTGCTGAGAAAACTGCCCCATGGTTTTAAAAAAAAAAAAAAAAAAAAAAAAAAATTCTTTCATTTGCACCAGTCTCTTACTTCTGTATTTAGAAGAAGGATTTTCCTGCTCCTTACAGTATCCTGCCCTGCCATTGAAAGGATGGGGGAAAATACAACCTGTACACCTGCTCCATCCACTAATTGCCTCCCTCAAGTCCTTTTTGATAATCCTCGGGCTTCTCTGAGCAACTTCATCACTGCCAGCCAGAACTATCAGTAAAGGATAATAATCAGAGGGGCAGTCCTGCATTCACGTTATTCATAAAAATACTGAAGAGAACTGGCCCTGAAATGACCCTGGGGAACCCCACTAGTGACTGGCCACTAGCCTGATGTGACCCCATTTACTACCGCCCTTTGAGCCTGACCTAACAGCTAACTGTTCACAGACTGTATTATGTTTTTGTTCAGCTGTACGCTGGCCATTTGATCCATAAGGATACCCTGAGAAACAGCTCTGCTGAAATCATTTTATCTATTCTCTTTCCTGAGTCATCCGAATTAGGTTTGTTAAGTGGAAGCTTTCTCTCATGCACCTGTGTTGGCTGTGACCAATTGAATTTCTAACTTCAAGGCTTCAGAAAACAATGCACAGGCTGGCAATGTTAAGCACCGTAAAATTGAGATTAGCATCAGTTGAAAAGAGTTCGGCTCTTGCTGTTGAAGTAGAAGCAGGTGACCTGCAGATGTCCCTTCCGACCTCAGTCAGTTCGTGCTTCTGTCTTTCTGGAAATGCTCCCCAGCTGTGCGGCAGTGGTGCTCTCAGCATCCTATGCCCACATTCCCCCGAAGATTTCTGTGAGGACAGTCACTGACAGAGCATTTCTTCTCACAAACAGTTGATTGGCATCTGTGCACCAGAACCCAGGAAGTGTCTGGGACAGGCAGGTTATCCACTCTGCCCTCAGTGATTAGAACAAGATCCATTAGTGGTGCCTCTCGCTTGGGCCCTGCTTCAGCCTACTCGATGCTCGAGAATGTGTCCGATTCATCAAGCTGTACCCCAAGAGTTATCCTGGTGGATAAAGTGTTCGTGGAGGGGGTGCTCAGCTTGATCTTGCATGAGTGGTGGGAGGGCAGCAGCACCAGGAGGCAGTCACACGACTAAGGTAGACGCTTCCAGGCTGCTTTCACCTGGTTCTGGAGCCAGCCTGTACTTTTCTCCACATGCAGATATAGGAGCCCATGCAGAAGGTGTCGAACAAGCTGGGCTCCTGTTTTCCTCTCAGCTCCTCCTGAGTGTGGTGGAGAAAGCAGAGCATGTCCCCTAGCAAGCGTACAAGACAGTAATTTTCTAAAGATTTTGTTGCTTATTCTTTATCTTGCATCCCTAAGTTTAGTGGCTCATCCAAATAAATATGTAATTCTTGCCCTTGTTTGAGCAGGGTAGCTTCTATTACTTCATCATAAATTATCACATCTTTTCATTTTAATATTAAAACTGCTCCTAATTTGTAGTCAGTCTTGTGCAAGAATAAATATATCAAATGTACAAGCATAAACACATCAAACTGGAAAAAGTAGTTGCAGATTTCTTTCTACACTTAATCCGCTAGATTTTACTGTCTCACATAAATTATTACAGCTCTTCATGAAGCTCTCCTGGTGGTATACCAGAAATCAGTTACAGAAGAGAACATACTTGTCTTGAAACATAGCAGGAATATTTGGCAAAATATTTCTGTGTATGTACAGCCTTCGATGTTTAATAGTCTCAACGCATATTTAGAATTCATATCAAGGTATTGGAAAACCCTTGAGACAAATTTATAATTCACAGTGTGTATGAATCACACTTATTCAGATATTATTGATGTCTGTTCTATAAACATTTGCAAAAATCATAATATTCCCAAGATGATTGTATATGCTATTTTTTTTAATCATTACTTTCTTCTTTAAAGCTGTCCTCTAAAATAGACTCAATATTGTCAATATTTCCTCTGCTAAACTTATGTCATACTGAGGTGGGTTTTTGTCTGTCTGTTTGTTTGTTTGATTGTTTGTTTCCAGTAGATTGTTATTTTAAATAGGACTGTGGGACTTGAAACAGGTATCTGAATGTTTTGTCCAAATTTTGTAAGTGATACCTTTGTCTAGTGACTTTTTTTTGTACTACTGACTAGACTTGCTCAACTGGTAAATATTATGCAATTTTCAAAAACAATTTCTAAATATTTGTTACAAACATCAGTTTAGTTTTTTCTATGCTGCAACCTGTACAGAGGATAGATTCATGAAGAAGAACACAACAATCTTTTAACTAAGTTTAATTGACTTGAGTTTGAAACCAAATTTAATATTTGCAGAGTGATTTTTACATTGTTTATTTAGTTCTGCTGAGGTGGCTATAAAGCCATTATGCACAGCAAAGAATAATGATATTTTAATGTGCTCTTAACTTCTCTATATGGACTGACTTTTTTTTTTTTTAACTGGCTTACAAGCTTGCATGAATCAGAACAGAAAAACATTACCAATTATTATTATTTGAGGATTAGAAAACAGAATGACATACATCCTCTCCATCATTACCATTGTGGGTAAATTCTATTAAAATGTTACTTTCTACTGTTTACAATAAATTTTCCAAGCAGAAATTATTTTTCATTTCCAACATCAACAAGCAACATTCACTACTGTTGGCTATAGAAAAATATAAGCATTCAGAGAAGTCAGAGACCTGTATATTCATCTTAAAGGATAAGGGTTGAAAGGCTACAGGTGGTAAATCAAGCTATGTTTGCTTACTGTTGCCTTGAAGACAGGAGTTAATACAATTCCTTTAACTTTGTTCTGTACAGCTGACAGAGTCCATGGTGGTGATCTGATATTATTATTCAAGGGAAGTGATATTTCTTCAGTTGTTCATCCAGTTTACATCAATATTTTGGGGCACTGCTAGAGCCTAGGGTTACTGCAACCTATCATAACTACTGGAGCTGTGTATGATGTCATAGTACAGATTGCCCATTTAGCCAAAGTTTAGTGTATTGTGTATTTAAGATGCTTTTAACAACTAAGAATCCCCTTCCAAAAGGCAGAAGTTCTCTTTCTTAAGGAGGAGGGAGAACAGCACAGCACAGGATATACAGATAAGAACACTGATTGTGGGAACAGGGAAACAGGTCTCTCTTGTTCACTGTATCTAAATCTGGCCTTTATTTTCTGATGTTTTGGTTTTTTTTTCTTTCTGTTTTTTTTTTCCCCCTATTGTACAAGAGCATAATAGCTCAATAGGGAGTGTAAAAAATGGATATTTACTATTCATTTTCATTCTAAGAAGCTGTCTAATGTATAGCCACACATCTTAAACATCTTTATTGTAATTTTATTCTCTTCTACTTCCCACGCCTGAAGTTTAGCATTGTAGAACAGTATAATGAGCTGTTGCCTCCAACAGCTGCTACTAAAAGCTTATGCTTTGGCACAGTGACTGATAAAGCCACTAGGCATGACATTCAACCACATATTGTATCTACAGTCACCTGAGCGTATGCAAATGCTGCCCAATTTATCAACTCGTGCCTAATCTTTCTTTAAGCACGGGAAATGTTAATGAGTTTAACACAAAGCAAAAAAAATTGCTAGTATACTAAACAATAATGTAGCCTTTCTACCTCCTTCCCACACCGTCTCAGACTTCATGATTCTTCTGTAAACTTTCACTGGTCTTTCATATTTTAATGTATGTTTCTAAGTAAGGTTTTTCTTTTGATGTTCACAATATGGGAAGTTATTGTTTCTAGAGATTCTTCTGTATTTGTTTTTCATCTTTCTTACCTATTTCATGTGACATTTTCTATTAGGATGTTTTTGCAGTTGATGGCAGATACATTTAGTAATAAAACACTGCCAGCTTGACTGAATCGGAAATTCTGAGATCTGATAATGTTGTAAAGAGAGGATAACACAGAAAAATAAAATTTCACATAGCTTAAAGGGAAATTTAAAAGTGGACTACTCAGTGAAATCAAATTTCAGACAGTGTTTTAATTGCCCTCTCTGGCAAAAGAAAACAAAATGAACAACCAAAAATAATGTTCTGTGCTTAAACTTGGGAAGAAAACAAAGAAGCTTTTACTTATAGGACATCAGCAAAATCTTATCTGTGGTTTGGAGCCAGCATTACGTAGCCTAGATTAATTATGTTAGATTTACTGATCTTTGGAGTATAATGCTACAGTAATAAAATATCTCTAATTACGGAGTAACCTTGAATTAATCAAAGGAATCAACAAGTTAATAAAAAGATAATGTTTTGTTAAAGACGATGGAATTAGAATTGGTGTTTCAATCAACTGTCTTCCCACTGCTTCTTCAAAAAGAAGTCTGAGAATCTGTTTTCAGGCAAAATTTGCAATATTCATTTCTGAAATATGTCTATTATATGGAGAGAGAGAATCACTGAACATTTCATAATTGTATTTTTTATGGCGAAGGATTGGGCTGGAATTTGAACTGCTTCTGCTCTCAATTTTTGAGCTATGATAGCACTAGGAATTAGAGAGAATTCTGCATCAGAAGAGTAGACAAAGAACCCTTTCTGTAGGAAGAAAAGTTATATATAGGAGTTGAACAATGATGATTTCCAGCTGAGATATAATCATATTTTTTTAACCTTTAAAAAAAAAAGTCTAAATTATATTTTCAACGATCTCAAATACGAATGCTAAACATGGTATAAATTACATTTAAGCCAGCTTTTTGTAACTCAGGGAAGATTAGTTGGGGTAGAATTAGTTTCTTCTTCCACATTGTCAATTAGATTATAAGATTCTTACTGCTGCTCACAGTATACTTTTTATTTAGAGAATACTAAAACTTGAGAAAAAGTAAAGAAAGTCTAAAGCATAATAATTTCCTATCATAAATATGATGAAAAAACACTGTTTTATTCATAGACATCTATATGAAAATAACCATGTGGAGAGGAAGAAGAGAAACGGAGGGAGAGAGACTGTATCTTTGATATTTTAAAATTCAGGGAAGACATTTTCTAATGAACTACCACAGGAGCAGAATTTATAACAATAAACAAAAGGAAGATTATGGAATATATTTTGCTGTGTTATAATTTCATAGAAGATAACAGGCCTATGGGAAACAAGATGTGAACTTAGTTCAATAATAAATCCAGAAGTTCTAAAAAAAACAAGTGAGATTTCCATATGATTTCAGTGGTCCACATCAAAAGCCCAACAAATACAAAAGTACTGTCTGTTCCCCAAAACTTTCTACTTCTGTATACTTTTGATTCAGATACAGTGTGACAGAGAAAACAATAAGAATGTAAAAATTGAACTGTGCAACTTCTCAGATCTTTCAGGTAGCTCTATGTAAGCCTCAGCATTTAACACCTATTAAGAGACAATTTTAACAAGTATCTAAGCATCTAAGGAAAGAAATCTCTTCTTGTAAATCATTTTGTCCTTATAGTTTGTTCTTATTTCTGTCTCATCTTTAAAGAAGCCATCATCAGTTGAGAGTAATTTCCAATTCTAGAATGTTGTTTTTAGACAGAGAAAATTGAGAAAGATGCAATGAAAAGTGTTATGCTTCAGTTTTAGCTTGCACATGAAAAATTAAATTGTGAATTTCTACAGTTTTCTTTGCAGCTACTTGCTCTCAGTAAAACAACTTATATAAGCATATTTTTGTAACTGCATTTGTCCAAACACATCCAGATCACTGTAATGACAGGCAGAACTCACACTGACTCACAGGTTCGTCTCTAAGATCTATTGTAGTAAAGAACATTTTCTGGGGAAACCACATGCTATGGTGAAGAGAAGTATCATCAATGTTTTATCAAGTTTTCTGTATCTGCACTGTTTGTTTAATGGCATGAGTGCTTTCTTCATAAAATTTTTCATTGGTGGTTTACATGTATTCTGGATTCAAAAAAAGCCACTAGCCTTTTTCATCAATTCCATAGAAGCAACTGCAGAACTTTAAATGACTAATTTCATAATTTCATCCATTTTTTAAAAATTATACTTTGAATGGATATAACTAAAGCAACTGTATTTCTGTTGACAGACATTTAGTCATAAAAAAAAATTGAAAAGTGAGCTCATTTCAAATCTTCATCCGTGTATTTTTCACTCTCAAGCTGCAGAAAATTGCTATGCAAAATTTGTCAACTTTTAAATGCTAGCTACCTCATATTCAAGGACTCTTTAAGGAATACTTCATTGAGTCCTATCACATAACTACCCACCTATCCCCAAGTTCTGCCTACACGTTGAAATAAGTCAAGGTAGCAAGATCCTTTCAGTGTCTAAAGGGGGATATAAGAAAAAAAAGGACAGACTCCTTAGCAGGATCTGCTGTGATAGGAAAAGGGGAAATGGTTTCAAACTAGAATAGGGGAGACTTAGATTGGATATAAAGAAGGAGGTTTTTTTTACAGTAAGGCTGAGAAAGCACTGGAACATGTTGCCCAGAGAGTTGGTGGATGCCCTGTCGCTATTTATTGCAGGGGAGTTGGCCTGGATGGTCTTTAAGGGTCCCTTCAAACTCAAATGATTCTATGATTTTGTGACAATTCTGCAATAACTGAGCAACATTAATCTATCACATCTGCAGAGCTACATAGCTACTTTTTTTTTTTTTTTTTTTTTTTTTTTTAGAAAAAAATGAGGACAGAAAACTTGTTTCCAACCTTAGATTTCTAAACTTCTAAATTATTTCTCAGAGATTATTTCCCCAAGTCTTAGCTGCTAGGGAGATTGTAGCTAATGATTTCTGCAAGATGTATCATTAATCACAAATTCAACTGAAAAAAAAATTTAAAATCTCACCCACCAAATCTCCATGCTGTGAACATTTTTAGGACATAATTTCTGCAAGGATCATATTCTGCCACTTCAACTCCACAGAGCAGTACTTTGGTCCTGAGGAGCAGCTCTCTTTAATTAAAGAGATTTCTTTAGGCAGGGAAAGATTAGCCACTCCGAGTGAGAATAGTGTTCAGCTTGAGATGACAGGACAGTCTTTGCAATGCCAGGTTAACATTTTATACTATCCAGGAAATGCGTATTTCCTGAAACAAAAAGAGCTGTAAAAGAAGAACAAACGCTGTCTTCATTTAAGCAAGGACGCTGCTTTAAATTCATCTAATTGTGTTAAACTGCTAATAGGCTAATTTGAAGAGCCCAGCACAATCAAGAGACTGATATTTAATTAACAAAATTGTGCTTCACACAATGCCAGACAAGGGGTCAATCCTTGAATAAGTGGTTCCCTAGAGGGAAAAAAACATTATTAATGCTGCAGAAATTAATTCTTCTGCTGCTAAATAACATTGATCGGGCAAGACAGTGTTGTTCCATAGTTCCTTCCTTCAGCATAACTTTCCCTTTTTTCCCATGCCAGCTTTTCTGTTTAACTGATCCCTATATATTTTCTCACCTGGATTTTGCCTTATATCTCATTTTAAGCGTTTGAAATTACATATGTAAACTCAAACATGGCTGAACTCTCACAGTGTTATTCATGTAAACTTCTGCCTTGATGACAGTAGTGTCACTGGTATTAATTTACCTTGTTTGTGAAAGTTCCAGAACTATGTCACCAACATGGCTGCATCTGACTTTAGAGGATTTTATACGCCATTAATAATGCTAGGCAAACTTCAGAGGATTCATATAAATGCTTGAGAGTTCAGCTACTATCCCAGTCAATCCATATGTCTCAGCTTTAGGATGAAATTCTGTAAGGACTGATTACTTCAGTTCAATTTTATTTCAAGAGACTGCTCGGAATGAAGAAAGGTAGCAGCATCCAGCCCCCACTTGGATAGCATGCACAGAGCTTAAGTAGTGAGAAGCTGTAGGGAATATTGATGAACAGGAAGAGATTGTTTGAACAAAAGGCATTTTAACAAGCAAAGAAAAGCTCCTTGATGAACATATTCAAGAATCTTGGCAGGAGTGATTTCATAGGTAGAATAGAGAATAATTTTCAGTCAGGCTAGTTTCTTGCTCCTTAAATCAGAGTAATTTTAAATAAAAGTTTACTGCTGCTTAGCTGCCCCAACATCCAAAAGAATATCAATGAATAGCAATGATGATCTTTAAGGTCAGCTTTTTAGCAGGAACTTCCTCTTCTTTCAATTGTAAAACCTACTCCTGGGGTGGGGATACTAAGCGGAATATGCCTTAGTCAACAACCAGACTTCTCAGTTAGTTGTAAGAGTTGATTCTGGCTCAATATTTTCCATAGCTGATATTCTAATTGTTATCCTCAAATGTTTTAAATTAAATGACCTTCTGTTATTTGTGATATTACAGTTATTTGATGATGAAAAAGGCTTCAGAGAGTTAATTTGCTAAAATGAATGCATAAACTTCAGGATGAAAATTTGGTTACACTACCTGCAGCAACTGCAAACTTCTCTTTCTGACATTTCTAGATTTCTTTCTCTTTCTTACAGGTGTTAGACTATGGGCAGTGTTCAAGAATTAAATATAACACCTTACTATTTCAGAGAAAACAGCAAATTTCTACAACATATGTGAATGATTCATCACCATGACTCAAACTGTAGACAATGCTTATGCAAAAGGTCAAGCAAGGCATTTTTTTAATAGAAAAAATAATTAAGAATCAATTAAAAATACAGTGGTAAAGCAATGATGTACACAAGGGGATTTTATTTCAGCCTTCAGTTTTCAAAGAAAAAGGCAAATTGCATTTACATTCTACCAGCTGGTATAATATCAGAAATATTTATTCATTGAACATGATCAAATTCCTTTTAAACTTCAACGGTATTTACCAATAGGGTCTCCTCACTTCACAGTGAAAAAATTGTTTTAGTTATTTCACAGATTTGAAAACATTTCCCTTGAAAATTGTCACTTCCTCTCTGTTTTACCAAGTGCATTTGTATGATTCATCTTGAGAGCACACAAATCTTAAGCATATTTAGAGCTTCAATTGCATCAATGTAACTATAGAAAAAGGAGTTTGATGGTGTATCCTGGGGGAGGATTATCAAGAATATGAGCTCGTCTATGATCTAAATGTAGGAGCTATGAAAATTCTTTACCATCAGTTGTGAATCAGTAACTGTGTTAAAACCACCAAGCAGAATTCAAAGTCTTTATTACGAGAATAATTTCAAGTGAAAATATCTGTAAATCCCTTTAGAATAATCACATACTCTTAAGCTAAATTATTCATAATTATACACACCTCTAATATATTTATGTAGAACAGAGTCTGAATCAAAAGATAAACCTTTTTCTGTAAGTGAACAATATTATTTTAATTATTTTAATTGATTATTTGATTATTTGACATTTGATTTTAAATTGAGCCTTCCCCATCTGTTCTATTCTCTTATTACAAACACACACACAAAACATGATTCTGAATTATATCTTTAAAATCTAGATAAAGTTATTTAAATATGTGCATTGATGTTTCATACATTAGCCTAAGCTAGCTAACTTTTTGCCAAATTAGACTGAAGTATGCAAGTATGTATACATGCAGCATATTGCAATAAATTTAATTTACAATACAACTAAGTTCCTAATTGTAATTTTCGAAATGCTACTGAACAGTGTTAAAAAAAATAATTAGAAAACAATTTACTGTCCCAGAAATGCTCAAGCAACCCTGTATCTTTCTATAAGAAAGAGCAAAAGGAATTATTTCAGTAAATAAAATATATGGTTTTATTTATGTGATGCAGGACTGTGGTGTTTCAAACATAGGGCTGAATTTCAAGTTTACAAAGCACTCCTTAGACTCTTAAATGCAAAGGTTAGCCTGAATTGTTTTTTTTTCCTGAGATATTAATCAGAAGGCTCCAAATTCAGAATACAGGCTTGTATTTGAAACTTTCTGAGATCTTGATGAAGAGAACCAGATGTGAAGATGTTTGATAGTATTTCATGAGAAAGAGACCTTCCGGCATCCAAGACCAGTGCAGGCAAACTGCATTAAGTTTTCAATTCAGAATCCCTAACTGAGAGGAACATCCTGTCTCTTAATGACAGACTTCATGGTTTCTGTACCACAGTGAAAGCATTACACAGCTTCTTCCAGTATTTAAAACTTAAGCTTATAGAGGTTTTAAATACTACTTTTCTTTAAGGAAAGAAGAAGGAATAGTTGATAAGTATTAAGAATGTTTTTGATGGCTAAGTCTTACATTTTCATAGAAACATAGAATCATAGAATCCTTAGAATTGGAAGGGACCTCTGAAAGCCATCTAGTCCAACTCCCCTGCAATGAACAGGGACATCCACAGCTAGATCAGGACCTGTATGTATACAACCTCCAGAGACACAACCATAGATGACAAGGGGTATTTCAATTTATTCAAAATCTGCCATTAGGCTACTGTAGGAAGTGACCACAAGTGTATGGCTGCCTTTTTACCAAGAACTAAACTTCACCTTCACTGTTTCCCCAAAGTTCCTTCTCAGAGAGAAAATGTTATGAATGGCTGTCACTTTTCATTCTGCATCCCTGGGCACACACCATGTTTATCTCTATAGTTATTTATCAACAATGTAAAATATATATTTTTTAAAAGCTTTTTTAGCTTTGTTGCTTTGTTAAAACCTGCTTCCATTATCTTTTCACAGTGAGATAGCACGATGTTCGGACACTACTTAACGCTATGAGGTTCAGTCACAAAAGCCAATGCCAAATTGTTTTTAGCTCCCATGCAAATTCTTTGGAAAATGAATGTGAGTCAGTCACATTGCAGTAATGTGCTGCTAAACATGTCAGCAGCCCACAGAAGAAAAATCCAGGAGTATGCACAAATTGTGAAATTAATGATTGTGTGCAAATGGACTTTCTATTAAATATACACAAATACTTTATTTTTCTTCCAAAAAAGAACAATCAGGTAGTCAAAAAGAAACATCCTAAGTATGTGAAGTACAATGTTCATACTTTTGCAGGTGATAAGATGAAATACAAATGTAGGAACCAAGACTGATACCAACGTAGGATTTCCTGCTGGTAAAAGATGTGGTAATGAAAAACAATTTATAGAGTGAGTGATACAGAAAAGATGCTCAGTACTGTCTCTTTCTGTTCCTGCTAGTAGAGGTAAGTTAGCTTTGTCATCCTCAGATGGACAGTGAATAGGTGAAGAGGTATCAGTGCGAGCTTTGCATGAAGCAACTAAACATTGTGTGGCATGTTTGGCTTTTGGAGAATGATCCATCTGTCTGTTCAAGAAGAAAACAGACTTGTGTATCCTGTTGAATAACAAATACATTTTCATCTTAGGATCATGACAGTATAAGAAATTTATTTGCGTATTTGGCTTTTTATTTTCTTGCTGTTGCAGTAACATGCACTTTGGACATATTATTTAGCGCTACCTACTTCAGCGACAGTAAAGCAAAATATAATTTTAAGCTTATCAATATTACAGTCACACACAAAAAAAGTGAGAACAACCATCTTGTCTGTGCACCTTATCAACATAAACTCACACTTAACTAGAAAAGAAGAGGAGAAAATAGTAATTTTTCTTCCATTGCAACATAAAACAAATGTAAGATAAATGTACAAAAGAAACGGGCTCTTAGAAAGGTGAGATTCCTCTGGCAACCTACAGCTGTGTAAGATGCATTCCAAAACTAATAATGAAAACCTGGGTTTACTTAGGAGAACAGTAAAGCAACAAGGACAGATTCAATCACACAGTGATACACATGGAAATATTAAAAATACAAGAAGTTGTATAATGCAAGTGCTCAATATTAAAGGATTGTACAAAGATTTGTACTGTTGTAACTGGGAAAAGAGTCAACCATTTTGTAAAAAAAAAATTCCTCCAGTTTCTAAAAGAGAACAGCCAAAGAATCTATCTGGATTGTTTGACTGCCTGCTACAGTCTGATTATTTTCACTGATGTTACAATTTTATGCCAACATGTTGAGCAAGCAGCAACCAACAGGACCAACAGATCATTCAGATAAAGAAAAAGATAAGTGATTCAAACACAATAATTAAATCAAGGAATTAATGAAATAGGAGGGCAAAGACAGACTTAAAATATAATGGAGAGTGAATAATGGCAAAACAAAGGGGAAAAGCTATCTAGAAACCTATATTTAATGAATGAAAAAACTATTTCAAGATAAAAGGGATAAGTGGGATGTAACAGATAGGTAATGAGAAGTTTCTGTAATATGATTGCAAATAAAAGACAATAATCCAAATGATTTATCCTGGATAAGCATACAATATAAATATTGTATAAATAAGTATTATATAATATTATTATATAAATAAATATTGGCCAGGACAATGAATTAGTACTCAGTTTTAGCATGGAATACAGCTTCAATGTCTGTGATATGGAAAGAAAAAAACTCAGTAAGAACAACAACAAAATACAGAAAGACTTTATGCTCATGATCTGATTTACCAAGTAGAAGTAGCTTATGAGTCCCACACACAAGGCAGTGGCATTGGGAAAAAGGCCAGCATTATTCTGGCAGCAAATGCAGCTAAGGGCTGTGCAGTTTTAGTGCTGACAGGATGGCTCTCTGCAATTTCTTCTGATCAGTGCTGGAAGACTCAGAAGCACAGTGAAAATCTGTCCTTAAGCAGTACCTCACTGTTGCTTCCTGGTGGGCTCTCCAGAGAAGAACATCCAAAACACCTATCCTCTCATTTTAAGTTATTTTATTGGAATCTTCCTTTACTAGGTCTTGGAAAAAAACATCCTAAATTCCACCCAAAGTTTTGTGAGTTTCTTCTCTTCCATAAGCTAGAATCTTTTTGTCCTTCTTCAAATTTCTTTACTCACACGATTGTATTTCAAGAGAACAAATATTTTCTCTGTAACATATTGCAGTATCACATAGGAATCACATAAATAGTATTCAACTACTATGCACAGTGCATACATTGCAGGACCAAACAAAAAAGGACACGCAGCTGTTGTCAGAAGATAGGCATAAACATTCTTCTGAATAATAATTCTATTCTCAAGGCATTTTCCTTCTGTTTCAAAGTAGCACATACAGAAGGAGCCAATATTGTACTAAAATCTTTGTGCTTGTTATTGCAGTGGGTTCTTGGAACTGTTATTTTAAAGTCAGTTGCTGAAATCTGGTACTGAGAGCTGTCATCTGCTGCCTGCCTACAAGCTGCCAGTAGGTTTTTGTTTCTATTGCTATGGAAACACTGGTTGGAATAATTCAGAGAAAAAGAAAGAAAAGTATTTTAAACAGTCAGAGTTTTCAAACATTGACCCAAGGCAGAATTTGTCATTATTATCCATGAAGGTCACACCTAAAGTGTCAGGCAGGAATAACATGTGGCATTTGCCCTTATTCTGATCCCTCAATTGTGAAAACCACAAACCCAGACAATGCATCATAAAGTCTTTCTGAGCTATGTACCTTCCTTTCCACAGATGTCAGGTATGTGGGGAAGTATAAATAACTGAATTTTTTCACACCTACAAGCAGGACAGAGATGGACAATGCATTAAGCACTGTATCCGGAAAGAGTTTTGGCAGTTTCCACAGGTAAAAATCACTTCTGGTCCTGCCCGATGATTCCTATATTGGATCCATAAAATGTAATGAACTACACAAGCTTCATTTCTTGTTTCAGGTATAAATTCTTCCAAATAATTGAAGAAATAAATTCTTTCAATGCCTCTTCTATAGACTTACGTAGTACTACCATTACAGTATTATGAAAGAATAATGTAAGAATTGGAGTCAAAACTTGTCCAGCTTTAAGGTGGAAAAAACTGACTAAGTAGCCAGCTCCTATGTCTGTCAGGTACTTAAACATTCATATGGATGTTTTCATTACATCTGAAAGTGATGGACTAGAACCATAATTTCTAAAAACTTTTATTAGCATTCTCTCTTCTATTTTTCATCTCTGATATTTTGAAAATTATTTCATCTATTCAACTTCATACATTTTAAGATGTCACTAACTTGTTACACGCCCTTAGGTTTTCTAGTATTTTTCACAGTTTTGAGAAATCATTTAGATTTCAATAATCAGCAGAAAGAAAACTACAGTTTAATTACTTATTTTCATCTGTTACTGATGGCCTTGTAGTTAGCTTGTATATTTATGTGCTCCTTATTAATGGAATTTAATTGAATTTCTCTGTTGATTACATGGCCCTTTGCTCCATGTACAGTTTTCACAGACTTATCAGATGCTGGTTTTTTTTTGCCTTCCGTTTTTCCATTTCTTTATCATACCTGAGCTTTTCTTTCCCCTCTGTTAATTCAAGAGCACTAAGAGAGATGTGGTGGTGCTTCTCAGTGAAATGTCTCCTGTTCTATCCTATCCCTAGTTTCTAAGTCAGATTGCCTAAGCCAGAGGCTTAAACACATTGAAGCTTCTGCAACATTCTTTTTCTTAATTGAATACATCATCCAAAGAGAACAAGTAAATACACTCTGTGCCTAGGTATGTTTTCTAATTTCTCAAAACATTACAAACTACAGCTGTAAGCACAGACTGTTGGATTAACTGGAAGACAAAAAAAAAAAAAAAGCAAGTGCATATATATTCTGCTTCTCATTACTCTAATTGTTACCTGAAGATTTGTGGAAGCTAAAGTCTAATTTGTAGCATATTTTCACCATAAAGTAGTCTTAATTTCAGTTATAAAAAGAAATACTGCCAATCTTGATGCTTACTATATATTATTTTGTTTGTTAAATTACATACTGAACAGCTAAGGAAGAATATAACAATGTAAGGATGAAAAAATAAAATAAAATCTTATCTCTCTGTGACACAGTTGTCCCTGTCTGAATACTGCTTTAAAGAATTCAAGATCTTTAATAAAAAATGATATTGTTTGACACGGTGTTTTCAGCCAGGTAAGAATAGCAAAGGGCTACCAAAAATATACTTTAGGTTTCCCAACCATTAGTTGTCCCTACCATTTCATACTCAAAACAATTAAAAAAAAAAAAAAAAAGGTGAAAATACTAAGAAGAAAAATAATGAAAATAAAAGTAGCCTGACAACTACGTATTTTATTCTAACTCATGTCACTACTGAATGAAAAGGCATGGAACTTAAAAATAAATCTGTATTTGGTTCGTGCTATTAGAAAATGTAGAATTACTTTCTTGTTTTCTAATCTTATATGTAAAATGAATGGATTTCTTGAGGTGGATATAACTTGACTCTCAAGGAAGAGCAAAAGTGATATTCACTTCTCTGCTCGCTGAACTTGGGGAAGCATATAGTATCTGCACCTACAGACATTTACCCATGCTCTAAAGTTCATTTCAAAGTAAGCCTGAAAAATATCCTTGAATGAAAGAAACTGCTTTCTTCCTTAGCAGAAGAGCTCCTCTTGAGAACTTCCTGTGACCAGGAGGATCTCAAGGAAACTGCAAGAAAAAAATAAAGTGAGCATGATCAGGAATGAAGAAGGTGAAAACAAGGATGACAGCAACACTCAGAGAATTAGGAGATGTAAGAAAATATTCGGAGTAACTAAAAGAAAAGAAAGATCTTTTGTTCAGTGCAATCATGCAAAGCAATGTTATTTCAAAAAGTGCTACTAAAAAGAGGGAAACATGGCCAAAAAAAACATACGTAAGCTAAAATTTAGGCTTCAGTCTGTTACTACAGTCATTCAGATACACATCTGTTGCCAGCTGTATTTCCATTAAGTTATTTCATTGCAGCGTATTGTTAATGCATCCCACGCATCCCAGAACATGCCTCCTCTCCCAGATCTAGCAAGCTGTGTTTAGAGCTATTTATTTCACACACTATAACCTCAGATTTTTTTGCTATTACTATTGTCACTAGAATGATCAAATAATAGCCACATACAGTTTTGAGTTTATGAAGTTGCTTCAAATCTTTACAGCAACTTGGACAATGTAGGTCTTTACCTAAGACCCGGGGAAGACTTTCATCCCTAATAATTACTTTATTTTATGGGTAAGTCAATTGTCAAGCTCAATTTTTCAGTTTCATAGTGACGATAAAACCTGTCTGTAACGGAATTGGCACTGGGATAGGCTGAATAGATCAGCAGAGACAATCCAGTCATCTTTGCCTTTCAAACATCTCAAACAACACCCTATCAGACAAGATGCCAGCAAAACAAGAATGAAGTAAAGCATAATTTGATGTTCCTGATTGACTCAGCTTTCAAAAATAAGGGTTCCAAAATATATTCAGAAATATATTAAATAATATAATTAGGATATATAGAAGACTGCCAATCCTACATAGGAAAGGCAAAATATCAAGGTTTTTCTGAGCACCTCTGAACAGTTTTCTGAGGATCTGGATTCCAGTTCTGGAGGGTTCTGTAAGGACTCAAGATCTTGTCTTGATAACTGAACCATTGTGAAAAAAAATGATGTGGATCAAGGGCAAAGAGAAGAGAATTTTTCAGTGTCAGTCTCTAAATACAGTAACTGCTTGAGTAAATTTCACATTTCAGAGGTTTTTTTTAAATTATTATTATTTCAAAATAGGTCTAATATTTTATGGCTGATGGCCAACTTACGTCTTCCCAAAGACTTAGCAAACCCAACAGCATATATTAACTTCCTTTCTCTAAGTGAAGTTCTCTAAAATAATGCTCCCAAAATAAAGTCTATCATTTTCTGCTAAACTTGAAGGGCCTATTCTAATAAGTATGAATTAGAAAAATAAGTATTCTTTGGCAACTGTTGTTGAAGTCACTTTTGCATGTCACATACCATCATAGGGATACAACTCCACTGAGTAGTCCTCTCCATAGAATCATATATTCTATGATTCTGCACAAAATGTCTCTAATTTTACTATTACAGGCAATAACTTTCCTATAGAAATTTACTCCCCAGCAGTACAAGATGAAGAAAACCTTACCTAAGCAAAGATTTGCAAAAATGACTCTTCAGTACAAACATTGTCATGCCATACTTCATATTTAGAAGTTGATAGAGTATAAACGAATTTGGCTCTTTGGAAAATTCCACAATGGAGTTACTGCTTGACAAAGCCTGTTGCAACAGCATCTGTTTTCTAATGAGCATATCTTAGGGAGCCAATGACAGCTCTCTCATTAATGCTTTGTCTCAGAAGGAACATATAACTAACTTCTTGAAAGCTAAGATTTTTGCCATCATGAAATGTGGGACAGAATTTTCCAGTCACAAGAAAATGCAGTTCTTTCTTGAGAGGAAGTATTATTTTGCTTTATCAAAGCACACAAATGTAGAAGTTTTTGCACTGGAAGAGTGCAAACCCTGAGAAATCTTAAGGAACAATCATTAGCCTTGGAGTAGTGATAATGAAAGTGCAGGACAGGTTCATTGTAAGCCTTTCCTTTTGTATATTATTTATCAATGGCAATCTGAAAAACCATACTAATTCTAGTCCTTCACATTTTATAAATTAGACTGCCAATCAAGTTAGAGTACATGGAAAATTTACAACGAAGATTTAATCATTTTAAAAACTTTATGTGATCATTTCTGTGGAACTTTGATTGGGAAAAAAAAAAAAAAAAAAAAAAAAAAAAAAAGTATTTTATCTACCTGCATATCAAATGGTACATTCTACATCCTGTAGAAACACAGTAAAAGAACATAAGATATTTCCATTCTCCAAAGTAATCTAATGTCAACCGGCAAACGAATGTTAGAAAGATAAGTACTCAAGCACTTAACGTGTCCAGAACAAGAGAAGCTATGGCAAAATCTACAATATTAGACTGAAATATTATCATGTCATTGCTTTCACATAGAATTTTAATTGGACTGCATAGTGAGTGCAAATTACCATTTGTGATTTGTTGCCACTACTACAGTGTTTCATTACAGTAAAGTAGGTTTTGAAAAAATACTTAAAGAGATCTGCTTCATTTTCTGTATCCTAATGCAGAAGCTCTCTGAAAAATGATAATTGCTATAACAAAAAGGTCTAGCTAATTCTCACTGTTCCACATTCATGCTGCTATGCCGGAGCATAGAAATTGATAGGGGAATTGTTTTACAGTGTTGCACTGAAAAATAACAGATGAAGATATTCTGGTAGTTCCCTGGCAGGAAAGGAGGAAGTGAAGGAAAAAGTCTATTTTAATCTTTTAACACTAGTTGAGAGAGGCTGTGCTCTCCTTTTCTTCTTTAAAATGTGTCTTCTGAGGAGAAATACTAGGAAGAACCTGCTCAGAGAAGAAACTGCTGTAAAAACAGCTGAAGTATAAACCTCTGTGTGCTGAGAGAATATCTTTATTGCATTTTCCTGGCATTATGCAAACTGCTCTTTCAATCCAGCCTTGTCCTTTCCTGTTTGTCAGTCTTGGTGAATTCACTCTTTGCTTTGACCTCTTCTTCTCTTCCCACTTTAGTTTTGTCACTTTCTTTTTCCTCTAGAATGACTCACTCCATTTTTAGAGTATCCTCCCCTAACTAAAGCTGGCTAGAGAAAGCAGGTATGCAATATATTTAGTCTCTGTAGAAAGCTTACTCTGTCTTGTTTTGCTACTTTAACTCTAAAATTTCATCTTTGTCGTAGGGTCTAAAAATATTCCTGTATTCCAAAAATCTCCAAAATTGCATGAAGTCCTAGGATCAGGAGGCTGAGTTCTTTGTAACTCTTTAGCAAGTAACAGTACGCTGAGTGCCCTAATTCTTGCATGAGATCAGCAGAAGTGGCTTCACAAGGAATTCAAACTCATCAACTATAGACTGTAGTGGATAATATGTAATTTGTAAAAAAAATTCAAAAACAAAGCCTCTTTTCTAGAATATTAAAAAAAAAAAAAAAAAGCCATTCAGTTTGTCCAAACACCAAACATGTTGAAACTTCTCTGTTCCCTTCATTTTTGTAGATTTCATTTACTTGGACTTTGCTATTACTCCAACTCTCTCTGTTCATTATTGGCCATCATTAAGCTCTCTTGAATTCCAAAGGTTAATTAGAACATAATTGTTCTCCTTTATAGTGACTGATACATACACTCCAGGGATTTGAGGCTTCTTCCAGAGAATATGTACTGTCTTTTTATTTAATTAAATAAGGAACACATGAAATACATGATAACTTTCATTTACTCAGGCGGAGTATTAGAGTAGTAATGCAATGAGGAAAAAAGAAACAAAGCACTAATGCATATCATGACTTTAAAACACTCCCTTACCATGAGGAAATAACAACTCCTCACCCCCCTGGCCTCATCCATCTCCTTTCCTTCCTTCTTTCTTGATCAAGAAAGCATGAAATATGCTCATAGATAGCTAACACTAAAAGTTTTTCCCTTTTAAGCAGTAAACAGATACATAGAACACAACCATCACGATTTAGGATCTATTCTGACAAAATTGATTTGGTTATTGAGAAGTAGTTACTATGGCAGTATTAAGTCAAATCTAATGAGTCAATACAAAGATTAATGAATGAAGTGTCTTTAGAAAGGGATTCAAAGTAATTGAGATGAAAGTGATGAAACAATCCTTCTGATTTATATTTTTAATAATATATGCTAAAAGCAGCAGTTTCTGCTAGACTGCAGTTGCAGTAGCTGAGCAATTCATGAAATTTGCAAATAGGATTAGCTATGGGCTTCAGCTTTGCTACTTATACAATTGTATTTAGTTTTAGTCCTAAAGCAGATTTACCACTCAGTCAGGTATAGAAAGGTGTAAGTCATACCAGAAACTGAAGAACATCCTACTACACCTATGTCCTCAAAATCCCAGTTCTCTGATTTCAGATTTACTTTCTTACCAAAATAGGTCATAGTAGAACATAGTAGAACAGTATCAATGGAGAAAGGCAAAGCTGTAATTTTAGGATGACAGAAGAGGGATAAAGACCTTGGAAATTAAGGGAAATTTGGAAAGATTAATAGTGATAATCATTCTAGAGATACACTGAAAGTTCCACATGCAGGAAGGAAATGGCTAAAGACGAGAGAGCCACAAATGGTAAAGTAAGTGGTGAGAGGAAAATGGAGGGAGCAATCAGATATAAATTTGTGTAGTACATTGGAAAGGAGAAGAAAGTTACAAAATGAAGCTGAACCACTGGATGGAGAAGTAGTATAACAGTGCAGAAGGAGGAATGCTGTGAAAGGCATTGCTGAGTACAACACAGATAATTGTGTGTAAAATGTTCTACCCCAAAGAAAAGAAATAAGAAAGTCATCTCCTTGAAAACAGCATAAGGAAAAGCATAGAGGATATTTCTGAAAAATGTTCTGATTATTTGGAAGCATTTTTTGGTATTTGGAAAACCTGAATTATCTTAGATTCATTTGTACAAATTCTGGGGAGTAAGGCTCCTACTAGAGGTTCCAGATGTATGGAAATCCAATATTAGAGAAATATTATTGAAAAATATTTATATCCTGAACTATAAAATAGATATGCAATTGTACATTAGTCTTGAATATTGTCAATGTAACAAAACTTTAGAAAATAATATCTCAGCTCCAAATACATTAATTCAAGAGAAAAGATAATTCAATAAAAATATCTATAAAATTATTATCTCTGGTAGTCTTTTTCTCTCTAGCCATAAGGAAAATTTGGTTTCCCAAGACTGGTTTTGTTTTTCATTTCTTTTAAATTATTCAAGTGGGTTGTCTGTTCTTGCAATTTCTGAGCTCATTTAAGGGATAAAGTTCAAATTGTAGAGATGTGCATGCAGGCAGTGAACGTTTAGATTCAAGTTTCTGACAGAAACTAGGTCAATTCTGTATGCCCACAGTGCTTTTTGAAAGGTGTTCAAACATCTCACTAATACTACAAAAGATGAGGAAAAGTATAGATGAAAGCTTTAGCCTTGAAAGAAAAAAAATCACTAAAATACAGGAAAGAAAAAAATCAGCAGATATTGTTCTCACTCGTTTTTGAAAAGCCTTGATGTTACAATCATCTTCTCATTCACTTCTTAAATAGAAACACCTTTTAAGTAGCAATTTCATGTGATATATTTAAAAATCTGATTAAATTATTGTTACTTTTACTGAGAAAGCTTACCCTCAGCTATAAAACTGTTTTCAAAATAAGCATTAAGATTGCTGCTTCAGAAGTTCAATGCAGGTAATCCATGTTGCACTGCCAATCTAGAATATTATTTGATTAAATCAATAAACAAGTAAGCTTGTTGGCATATCACTCTCTCAGGTATCTTGATAAATACTTTAGTTGCATATCTATTAAAACTCACAAGAGCTTACAGTTATTTTCTATTATGATAACTTGTGTCAAGCATCAAAAAATTATTTCATCTTTATTTACCACATCAGTCTGCCTAGAAATGTAATTTTCAATTACTGTTTTCCACCTCTAAACATGAAAATATGAAGTAAGAATGGTAGAGAAATTTAACACTAATTGCTTGTGAAAACTGCATCATCATTTAAAATCACACCATGCATTTATACTTTGTTATGATAAACTACTGGGTTCATTTAGTTTGTAAATAATGTAAACCTTTCATATTAGATGAAGAAATGACAAAGGTAGAGTTCATGCAATCAGTTAGTAATACATAAAAATTAACTAGTCACCAGCTGCTCCACCATAATGAATGGAAAGGTGGCATACAGATTTCTTCTTGAGCAAAAATGAGATTATACTCCCGGGGATATATTTAATCTCACTAAGACAAGTAGTGCAATTATGGCAATTAAGTGTAAAATTATTGAAAAACCCAAAAGGTACTTAGAGACGAGCATGTACATACAAAATTTAAAGAAAACTGATTTTTTTCCTTCACCATTAGTATGTCTGTAGTAGTATAGTCGTTCCTATCCTGCTGAGTTACTCTCTGTACTCGGTCTCCCTTCAAGTCATCACACATTATCTAGAAGAAAGACTATATGACTGAATTTCTGAAGGCTAATGATATATTGTGTAACAAGAGCTCAGAAAACAGAGTTTGGAAAGACTGATGAAATTGGGCTTATATAATCAACTTAGGAAAAGTAATTAATTAAAATTCAGTATTAAATAAGACAATAATTCCTAACAGTCCTTTGTTTTACCATTTAATTTGTAATGGTTAAATATGTGCAAAAACTATTATTTGTTGCAGTTTGTAATATTTCATAAAGGTGTCATGACATGCAGGGATGTAACAAAGGTCAAGGCTCACATCTGGCAAGGAAGGTAAGGACAACAAGAAAGGCTTCTCTAAGAATGTCAATAGCAAAAGGAAGACTAGGGAAAATGTGGACCTGCTGTTGACTTCTGTGGGTGCCTTGGTAACAGAGGACACTGAGAAGGTGGAGATACTGAACTAATTCTTTGCTTTGGTCTTTACCATTAAGACTGTCTGTCTGGAATCCGAGAGAGCTTGTGGAGTCTCACTCTCTGGAGACATTCAGAATGTGCCTGGCCACTATCCTATGTAACCCACTCTAGGGAACCTGTTTTAGCAGGGTGCTGGACTTGATGATCTCCAGAGGACCCTTGATTCTGTGACTCTGTTTCCAATCAAATGATGAAAAAAATTCTCAGAATCATTAATAAACATGTAAAAATGCTTCACTGTAGCTTTCTCATTACAGTAAATGGTTTCCAACGCTTTCTTCAATATTATATAGAAGTCTTAGTCACTGCAAGAGTGAATATGTGCTCTGCCAATTAGTCTACTTGATGGAAGGCTAGAATAATAATGCTAGAACAACAACTATAAATTAAACTATCTGAAGACCCATAGGTTAGAATAATAGGACATGCTGTAACAGTGTCAGCACGGTAAATTCAGTCCACTATTTCACTTATTTTAGCATAAGTGTATAGAACTCTACTCTGGGATCTCCAAAAAGTAACTGGGTATAAAATTCAGGTAAAATCCTCATAAGATGCTGAGAACTACTGATGATCTTACAAAACCAACCTTCCCATCTTGAAAAAGGGTACTCCTGAGAATGATTATGTTCCTATGAGAGTTAACTGTTAAGGTAAACTTCGCACAACAGTCTTGCAAGTGAATCTGGAGCTCTCTGCCTCCTGGCCAAGCAGCCTCCCTCATCTAATCTGATCCTGACACCACCTGTTTGCAGAGGTGTTTGATCCCCAGGATTGGGGCTGCCCCATTTGCCCCACGTCCTTCCCTGTGCACTGTCTGCCAGGCTTTGCCATGCTGCCCCAGCACTGGGAAAATCCAGTTGCCTCTCCTAAGCTCTTCCACCCCAGAGAGCAGTCAGCCATTGCTTCACCACAATGCACAGAAATTGCCAAGACCTTTTTCTCCTACTTTCCTCTCTTGAATTACCTGTGCATATAGTGACCATTTAAGGCACAGCATATGCTTATCTGAGCTTGATTTCTTTTTGCTAAAAAGACTGCTGTTTCAGGGCTTTTAATCTGTGTAATCAAGACAATACTTGTTACTTTCTAGGCACATAATGCAGTTTCAGCTGTTAGAATAACAAATGAAAAAAGGGATCAGTGAACCCCTCTGCTAGGTTTTTTTTCAGTATTCACTAATTTCGCTGCAGTATTTTTAGCTTGCTCTTTACTATACTCACTTATTCCAGAGCCAAAAGTTGTCACAGCTTCCAAGAACTGTAAGTGAAAAATTACTTTCAAGACCTTCATCTGGGAAAAATGACAGGTCTGGCTCTGCCTTTCTTTTGCAAAACACCTCTCAGTACGTGTACAATACATTTGTAACAATTCAAGTAAAACTGTGCTGTGCCATGCAGTAACTTGTTTTATTATTGTGTGAAACATCATTGTCCATAGACTTCAGAAAGACCTCAAAAATGCAGTTCACTACAGTAATCTTACTCACAGTTATATCAATTCTTCTTTTTCATATACATCTGAATGTGCTGCTCCTAGACTTCACTACAGAATGGTATTCACGAGAACAAGTACAAGGGCTGCTCAGAAAGCAGTACTTCCTATTTTCTTATTTTGGTCCACAATATCAGAAGCAGATAGACTGTGATGGTATGGCAGTAGAAGCTGAATCTTTCTGTCAGCATTTTCTTACATTTAGTTGCCATGTAATTTATGGCAGGAGAGGAGCGGTCTGACAAAATGGATGTGTGTATGAAACAAAGGTGTGCAACTGAATTCTTCTGTAAGGAAAAAATGACACTCACTGGCATTCATCAACACTTGCCAAATGCCTTTGTGGAGATCAAAAAGTGGATGTGAGCACAGTGAAGCAGTGGGTGGAGTATTTCAGCATTGTGACAATGACATAAAAGACAAACCACATCCCAGATGTCCATGCAGATTTTTACAAGTGCAGCATTTAAGCTCTTGTTCATCACTGGCAAAAATGCATAGCTGATGGTGGTGACTATGTGCAAAAATGGTGTTTTGCAGGAGGCATTACGTTCACAACAACCTACATACTTCTGCTCATTGAGAGTATACCTCTGAAAAAGTGAAAACTTTGGTTCTAATTTAAAAGAACTTAATTTCTTCAATGTATCCTGAGCTCTATATACTCTATAAACTCTTTTCCAGCTCTGTTACCTCCTTTATTTTGTTTTCTTTACTGAGTTAATGTAAGAAAAGTCATGCAGTACAAGAAGATGTATTATGCTGGAAAAAAAAAATAAAATTCAAATTGGGAGTAAGTCTAGATATAGAACAACTGGGGAGTTTGAATGGCAAGACCTTTATGTATAAAGACAAAAGAATGATGCATGTTGACTAAATCAATAGCTAATTGTACAGCATTAATCGAATCCTGGAGATAATCCAATAACTGAAATCTGCTGCTGGTCACACAAGTCCTATTTAGTGGGGTCAGCTCATAATTCAGGTCACTTTTGTACTTCTCATTGATTTTGGTTAGCAAGAGATTTGTGGTTCAGATAAGACTATTCATCTCTCAACACTGATTCAGACTCAATGAGAGCAATTACAGTTGATGAAATACTTTTGTATTTAATGGTTAAAAACATGTGAATAAATATATATTTAAGTCAACCTATCCTAATATCAAATCTTTGGAGCCCTGCCTTGTCTGAACCAGCATCTCCAAAAACAAATGGAAAATCTATTCCCAGTCCTAAAAAAAAACTTCTTCATATATTAATGAAGATAGAAGATTATGAAAATTAATCCTTCTTCCTGAATAAAATCTACTGAAGAGGAAAAAACAAAGACATTTAACTCTCATGGGAGCAGAACATAAACAATATTTCTACTTTTCGCGCACGTAAGCAAGCAGCTCTAACACAGTTTCTATTCACACCATCTGGGAGGTGCCCTTTTACTCCTTCCTGACAGAATACAGGACTTCTCTTAGCAAAATTGCACTCTGATAGGTAAATTGCAGGGAACAGTTTGGAATTATGCTGATATAAAAAGAGATACAAACAAAAGATCAGCAAGGATTACCATGTTGTAGGCTTCCTGACAAACCTCTGAGCTCCACAAATACGAGGGGGTTTGATGCATTAATGTAGCAATCACAGATGTTCCCTATCCTCCAAATAATTTGCAGAAAGTGTTGCTTCTATGAAATCAAAATTTGTGTTTAAATATATCATGTTCTAGGAACAGAAAATCTTTACTAAATGATGCTGAGCTATGTAAACTCAGTCATTACTCTAGAATTGCTTGTTTGGGGAATTTTAGGCCAAATTCTGTCACACTAATGGTTGCTAATACTAAGTGGCAGCTATGTCTGCTCAAGCAACTTTATTTACTCTAAACTCCCCAAAGGTACCTCGAAATGTCTTGTGCCCATGATTGAAGTCTCTCTTATAGCTTAATCCCAGTGCTTAGAATTTAAGACCCTTTAGGCTATCACACAATGTGGCTAACGTTTGTAATTGTGACCTTCGTTGGTCTGTATTGGAAACAAAGTAGTGGCACTTTCTCAGTATCATTTTATATCATTAGCTGTTTTAAATAGTGAATCAAAAGAATATTTTTCCACAGGAGTGTTATTTTGCAATAATTTGTATATATATTGTCTTTTCTACTTTAAAAGCTTTTGAAAAGACAAGTAGACAGCCTTATCAGCAATTACCACCAGATATAAAAGAGACACAGGAAGGTGATTGTTAATCTAGAAAATCCCCTGCCATCTGAACTTGTTTGATGAAATACAGCATGTTAAGCTTGAATGCAAATCTGTAGAACTTGATTTCATAGTAATGCATTGTTCTGAGTTCAGTTGCTTGAAAATGTATCTGTGCATAATGTTGTTATCTTTAAAATCAATAGGAAACTTCAGCATGAGGCAATCTGTATCTGAAAAAGGGAAGTACAATTCAAATTTTTGTTTCTGTATTGTACCTTTTAAGATGTATCTGATTTCTATACCACCACTGACTTGCTATCCATAGTGATGAGATACATTACTAAATAAAAGCCCTCCAACCATGTGCTATATCATCATATATCACAAACATTACCTACACTTCATAATGAGTCCCAAGTCTACTCTTCCAATGCCACCTAATATGGTAATATTTGCCACATGCCAATACTATACTAATTACATATGTATATCTATTTGAAGATCAGCCTACACTCTGATTCTAACCTTACAGTGTATCTTTATCATAACATCATTTAAATCTACATTATTTTGTGTTTGAAAATATAGTACAGTAAATGTGTATAATGTGTATCATACAAAAAATGTGTTCCTACATCTCTACCTAATCATATATGGAAAATTTTTGTGTGTTAGAATTTTTTTTAAATATAGAAGACCTAAAGGCAGGCCATGAAAGAAAAAATATATGTTTTTAATGATATACATATCCAAGAACGAATCTCATATAGTCAGTGTAACAAATGATGGACACAATGCCATATATATAATTACTCATTAAGGAAACAACAAAATGTTATTCACAATGTTTTTTGCTACTATGAGTCATGATCTTAAAAGTACTATGCAACATTCTGGCACTTCTTATTGTAAGTCTTTGTCAGAGTCCAATACTCCCTGACTACTTTCTTTTTTAAAAGAAATTCCACGCATGCTGTGTGCAATGTTTAATATAAAATTAGCTTATTAGAAGATATGTGATGTTACATAAAATTTTGATTCAGAAAAGTGATATAGAGTTGTACTGAAGTCACCCTACAGACACAATATAGCAATTGCAATATGCAGTTGAATCACAGTACATTAGCGGTCTATGCAGGCTCAGGATACCACAATTCAGGACAACCCCAGTCACTGGGAAGGAATACATAAATTGAAAACAATTCAAGTTCATTGCTCTTTTTTTGATATGTGCTTAGTTTTTTTATGTTCTGTGTTGGGCTGATCCATGGATTCGTTTCCCTGATGCTGGTCTTGCTAACTCTGAGAGATTTTCACACTCTTCTAACAAACTCAGTGGAAAACCTTAAAACCACCAGTTGATCCAGTTGATTAAACACCAGTTTAATTTAACCAGATTAATCACCAGTTGATTAAACAGCTGTTGGTAGCTGTTTAACAAAAAAAAAAAAAAAACAACACAAAAGACACCTTCTTGAGAGACCCTTTGAGATGAGATAGTCTGCTATTTTCATCAGCTGTCTTCAGTCATACCCTACATTATTCTCTGAGCTTTATGAGTACATTGCTCTTGCCCCCCTCAACTGAACCTTCTTTAATTTCAGAAATTTATTCACAGAGTCAAATCCAACCCCTACACATTTCTGCAGTCACAATCCTAAAGATATTATACAGAAAATTCTCCTTTAATTAGTGTTTTCAAATCGTGTGTCTATAGAGCTTCCATTCTAATATACCTACAAGTTTATTTCAGAGAAAGGAGAATATATCAAATCACAATTACTGCATTAACTATTTCCTATAGCTCAACAGAATTACTCTAAATGAACTTGCAGGCTGCATTCCACTTTCCTTAATGTATGATGTCCATGCAGTTTGTTTTCTCTTACTGTTCATTTCTAACAGTAAGAAGGGAAAGCTAAACCTCAAAACACAACAACAATTATGTATGAAAACCACAAATTCTGAGGAAATTCAGATGGCAAAACAAGGAAAACTATCTTAATCACTAATCCTGTGAATCACTGAATATCAAATGATGATCATTAGTTGTTTGGACCCATCTTTTGCTAGCTTTAGGATATTTTCTCTACCATTCTTTTTATGTTGCCAGATTTGGCCAAATCTATTGTATTTCAAAGCAAAATGTAATCTAAATAGTACTGCAAACATCAGCAGTTTTCACCATATCTTTGTCATTGGCACAGTGACAGCTGCAGAAATACAGCTTAATCTGAAATCTCTTCTGAATTTCATGTAACCTTTGAATCTCCTCCTACTTTGCAGTCTGTTTTTTTCTCATAACACAGACTACTGCTTTTGTCTACTCAGATGCAACATTGCCACAGCAGTGGGAAAACAAAACAATTAAATATTACATGAAAAAGCATTTTTTTACAGAATGAGATTTGATTCTGATGCTTGATAAGAAGGAAAGATAATTATATGTTTACATAGTGACCTGTTAATATTCATAGTTAAATGAGAATTGTACATACCTTATGACATTGAGATAATGTGATTGAATTCAGGTTGAATGTTCCATTTAACAGCCTTATTCAACTGTGAATGAGTCATCTACAGGGAAAATAAATAAATAAATAAATTTTAAATAGTTCATAAAAATTAAGTAAGTAAAGGGTTAATGTAGAGTTAAGTTAAAGTCTTTAAAACGTGAAAGTAATATAGTCCTGAAGACTAACTTCAAAATTACATACAGTCAGATAGTCTTCTGATAACAAAATTTTACTTGATTGGTGAAATAATAAACAAGTATTATTACTAATGCAGAATTGAACAGTGTTACTTTGATAATTTATGGCTCCAAGTAAGAACTGCTTATCCTTTGAAAAACGACTGTAGCATTCTAAGTAACAAGAGTTAGTGCTGTCAGGCAGGTGGGATGTGTTAGATCTAAATTTGTAACTCTTTGTTAAAGGTGGAGCATGAAGCCAAAGATGGTTATTCTTAAAGTTGTTTTTGTACTTTGGCACCTGTAATGTAACAGCTTCTGAAAAGAATTAATTACATCATATATCACTGCAAAGTGATTTCCTTGTTCTAAACAAACAAATCCCTCTATCTCTGTGTGTCAGTGTGTTGTTCATATTGCTGATTCACAGCTTTTTAATTTTAAATGTTTTTGGCATTTTGCCTTGGATTTGCTTTAGATCTTTATCATCTATCTTTGCAATACGGTAATTCTTTCCTTGGCAAAAGATGTGACACTTACTGTGAGATATTAAGTAGCCAAGCAGTTATTTCATTAAGACAATGGGAAAATATGTTTTGAATAAAGAAGCTTTTAAAGAAAATAGAGTAAGTGTCAGAGTTATAAGATGTATGTTCCGTTTCACAGAAGGGTATCACTGATACTTCTCTATTAGTTTTTTAGGAACATGAAGTAGTCCAAATAAGTTGCTTGTTTTACCAGAGTACAAGAATGAATGCTTGTGCAGATTTAATATTGTAGACAACAGCAAATCCAGTGGCTGAGAAGGGCACTAAACAAAAATATAGACAGGGAAGAGTCTTGTAACAAAAGGAAACATTTAAAATAAAGGCCAGTAGGAAATCTTGACTAGGACCATCATAGCTGATTACCAACTACTCATGGTCTGTTTTCAAGGCCAACCGCCATTTCTGAGAATATTCTCTTCCTGAACTAGAATCTTGCTGCATGGAACACCCTCATAAAAAAAAAAGGGGTGAAATACTACAGCCAGTTTAAACAGGGCTCTCATCAAGGAAAAACTGATCAGAATTTGTATATAATTTAGTAATAATATTACAAAGGAATTTTATGTAGTTGTCTTGAGTCTGTTCAGTGATAAGTTAACAAATACTATTCAGTGTTCCCTACAGGATGCAATGGTAACATATTTTTAAAAATATTTTCTTTGTCCTGAACCACTAGAATTTTGAGGTTGTGATGGCTGTGGAACAATTTCACATTTGGTTGGCTCACTTATGAATTTATATGCCATATTAAACCCCTCAAAACAACATTTTTATGCTTACCTATCAGCAAGCATTTCAAATCCAGAGGATACTCTGAATTATGTTTATGTTGCAGACATATAAGTAATGAGAGAAACAAACAAAACAATGACAGAATATGGTAGACTTTTGAGGGTTAATAACTTAAAATGTAATCTCAGACATGTCTTTTGCTTGAACTAATTTTATTCTTTGTTGTTGAATACACTTTTGATAGTATTCTGGCCAAGATCTGTGCATAATTCTGATGACTGCTAGCAGGTAAGTCATAACTGTCAGTCCAAGACACTTCTGGGAGCCCCATACGATGGAATATTTGCAAAGAAATTCCTGGGAGGAGTAAAAATAGGACGATGTTCTTTAAGTATTATTTTACATAGACTTTGTAGACTAAGATAAGTGAATTATTTTATCATTTAATATCCCATTGTGTAGTAAGGCAGACATAGGCAATCATAACCCCAGTAGGAGTAGTTAACTTTCTGTATGAAGCCTCTTAAACACCACTTTTGGAGGGAGACTGGTCACAGTGCAGAAAAAAGTGTGTGTGTATATATACATATATATATAATGCTTTGTATGATAATGGGATTTGGAGACAGGAATAAGCACAACAACACTGAAATAACGACAGACTAACCCTCAGATTTTGAAAGCTACAGAGTCTGTGCAGCTCCAGATATACCTGTTCAAGTAGAAGAGATGCTAAGCAATCAAATTAAGAAAAAAAAAAAAATAAGGCAAAATAACGTGCTGTGTGCAGTCAAATAAGGCAGTTAATTTCAAAGACCTACCGAAGGCATAGTCCTCTGTGACGCAGGGAGAGGGGCACTTGCTGAAGAGAGGAGCTTCGGCCTTCAGGAGCCTGTGGCCTTCACTTGAGAGTGGTAAGAGAAATGAGAGCCTTCATAGTAGTTATGTATGAAGTATTCATCTCACAGGACTTCCCTGGAGTTTTCCCCCCAGGACTCTGCCTCAGCCCCTGGGACATCTGTCTGTACCCGGCAAGGCCACAGCAGGGCCACACTGCAGCTCCCACAGTCCTGTTTGGCTACAGGCCCTGCTGTGAGCCTAACATCACAGTGGGCCCAATCCGATGTTAGCCCTATGGGTACCTTGCTGCTGCTTCCACTCAGGATTGGAAAACAGTACTTTAAATCAAGTTGCAGCCACAGTAAGGTGGTTTGAACTGCAGCGTAGTGTTTTCTTCAGCACTGTTTCACCCCTGCGAGTACATTCAAACGATTGTGCTTCAGTCTTTGAAGTAAATGGCTTTTAACTCATGGGAGCCATATAGCTATGGAATAACTTCATAATATAAATTCCGAAGCAAGGGGTTTTGAGGTTTAAGCAATTTCCTGGCTTCTAGGTATCATGTTAAATAGGATATGCTTTCTCTTGTAAAACAGGTCTGAAAGACAGAAAAATACTGCACATTGAGTAAACAGGGAGTAGAACATATTTTATGTTTTATTGCCAAGTAACAGTTAAAAGGGGAGAAATGTGGCTGCCCAGACTTTTGTGGCACAGAAGGGCTAAAGCCAGCCAGACACTTTATTCTTTCTTCTATAGCAAGCCCATACCTGCTGATATATGACATCTAACATTTAATCTTTTCATATCTTAAAATCTCCTAAAACCTTTTGCTTAAAGTAGTTATAGTGGTTCCTCTTCCACACAATTCCTGTTGATGGACAGTATCCAGAACTAGGACAAAATTGGTACTAGTTTATATTTCTTAGTGTTTTTCTGTTTTTTTGGGAGCTATATGGTTTCTGTCTAGTATTGTGTTGTTGAGGCATACATGCTGTAAAGAATGCAAATTCCTCCTTTATGTACTAGGAGACATTGCATACTTTGCTGCACTGAGCTGTCATTAGGGCCTGATCACTATAGCAAATAATCATTCAGGGTAGTAAAAGAATGCAGTAGACCACAAACTACTTTTTTTTCCTATGCTCTTTCTTGGAAACAAATAATCAATATAAATAAATCCTCCCAGTCAGCCTCTTACAAGAAGACTGCTCTTTTCAATGCTTGGATTCTCCTTTAAAAAAGCTTTAAGAGGGCTGGAAAACAGATTATGCCATACCCTTCAAGAAGGTGGATGTGAAAGATAATAAAGGCCATAATTAAGTCGGTAAGGGTAGCACTACTGAAAAGAAATACTGAGCAAGCCTCACACATGTTTCTGAGGCAGTCATATTCTGTTGTTGGAGACTTGCACTAAGATGCCTGACTAATTCTTTCAAACTTCAGAATAGTTTGTAACAAAAATCTTTAAATTCTTCTTTCTTGTAATTTGATCGTTTAACACTCAATTCTCCACACTGGTTAGTCATAAGCATACGCTGTACATAAATATATCAGTGTCAAAAAAACAATCCTAGTGCATTCAACATAATGTATTTGTTGAGATCAACAGTGTAAAAAACATCGTAGGAACTTGCAGGAATGAATAAATGTAGTTTTGCTGTAGTTAGTTTCTAATTACACTTAAACTTTCTTAGCTGCATTTGACAAGATATTGTACACTCTAGATGTGATAAGATTATTATATCTTCAGGACAAAGAATCTTCTGTGATTTTGTAATCAAGTTCAATATTCCTAGTTCTATGTTGTTGGAAAATAGTGCACTAAGTCATGGCAGAGTATCAGAAAAAGTTTCTGAAAATATAAGAATGTTTTTGAGAGGGGAACTTATACAGGCTGCAAATAATTTAATGTCTGATATTCTGTGTCCTACAACTTTGAGAAAAAAGAATACATTAATAGCCAGACAAATAATAACCATTATACCTTCATCTTCATGTAATAACCTCCTTCTGGATATAAGATTTCTTTTTGATTCAATAAGAAAGTTGCTGTATATCATGATTCTTCTACTTCCCTGAGAAAGACATTCATTTACATTTGTAATGGAATCAAACAAGAAAAATCTATATATTTTTAAAATTATTTCTAACCATAAAAAGATTAACAAACAAACCTATGCTAAAACTTTGCTGCAACAAAACCACTAGTGAAATACAAGAATCTGACTTTCTTTGGCATTACTGTTCTAGCTAGTTACAAGGCCTTAAAATATGACTGTCTGGTTTAGCTGAAGTAATCCTTAGAAAACAAGTTGTCTTCCTGATGCTTTTTGGCGTCCATAGGTCCACCATTGCCATTATGTGCTCCTGTGAGTAGGTATTAACCATATTAAACACACCAGTCCTTATTCCAGTCTCCATATTTTCCCCCAAATCTACAGAGTTGCCACTCTCATCTCTGAAGACACATGCCTTTTTATTTCCTCCATTCTGCTTAGCAGATCTTCAGGATCTACTCTCCAAATGACTTCCCTTCTGCAGTCCTACCAGTTCTTTAACCTTCTGTTTCTCAGTCATCCCCCATGATGCCTAACTTTTTGCCTAATTTAATGCTTGCATTAATATAAGGAACAATCCAGATATATGATATTAATATTGTTTGAAATGGTAGGCTGTAATTCAGCAAACAATGCATATTAGTTCTGACAGCAGTTAATTGATGAAAACAAGTCCTTAGTATCTATCCTAATCATGAACTCCTTCAGCAGTTCTATAGTAGAAATGAAATGGAATCAAAAGCTTGGAATTGGTATGTGGGTTTAATACCTGCTGGCATATGTCAAGCTTTCTTTGGTTTCAAAGCTCTCAGATAGTGTGTCAATTTGAGAACATTTTACACGACTTAACATAGGTAAGTGTTATCAGACATTGTCTTTTCCTTTTGCCTTTTTGCAGTTTCACCAGAACAGGACATCTTGACTGTCATGAAAAGCTGACAGAAATGAACTGGCAGCACCCAGCTGCAAAACAATTCAGTATGTGAAAGTAACTAAGCAGCAAAAGATTTTCCTTCCAACTTCCACTCAAGTTAAGCAGAACAATATTTATTCAAATGAATTTGTTGAAACAGAGTATTGATGTAACTCAATGCTGAAGAGGACAAGTTTTGTGACCTTGACTCTCCCAGCTGAAAATTCAGTGAACTAATTAAGGTCCACATGTATTCCAGGAAAAACATCAAACTTTTTATTAGATTTATTAACAACTCTATAAACAATCCAATCTTCCTAATTCTGCCTTGTGGACAGAATTCTTGCAGAAAGCATTTGATGTTCTGGTAAGGTTTTTGGATTTTTCATTCAGGAAAGCATATGCCCCAATTTCTATGACAGGCCTAAAAACTTAACATCTTAAATCAAGGACTAGTTTGGAGCTGTTGTGGACATTGTCAAATCTTGCCTTTTTTTTTTAGCTTCACCTTCCTAGTCACAAATTTGGGAATGTTTTACTATGCTACAGTGCAGTATACAGCCACGACCAATGTTATGTCAAAGGGTCGAGCATTTCCAAAAACATGTATGGTGTCAGTGGTTGCTTTCTTCATGACGTTTTGTATGGCTCTAAATTCTGCTCGTGGGTAGATTATAATGTTCTATTTCAGTTCTTCAGAAGTTTTCAGGGAGATCAGTTAAGAGCTTATTGACATTCTGACTAAATATCCAGTCTTCAGTGACTGAAGCCTTCTAAGCAATTCCAGCAAATATTTTTCGTGACTTCTAAATTTCCACAAATTTGATTTTAACTAGTTGCTTTATGCCTTATCCCCTTTACTTAGGGGAGTAAAACCACCTCATGAGACTGAATGTATACATAACATCCTTCCTATGGTCCTAAAGGAGCTGGTTGATGTGATTGCTGAGCTGCTCTCCAACATATTTGAAAAGTTATGGCTGTTGGGCAAAGTCCCCAGGGACTGGAAAAAAGGAAATGTGAAATGTCACTCCCATTTACAAGAAAGGGAGGAAGGAGGACTCAGGGAACTACAGGCTGGTGAGCCCCACCTGTGTGCCTTGGAAGGTCATGGAGCAGATCCTCCTAGAAGACATTTTAAGGCACACAAGGGATGAGCGGGTGATACAATACAGCCAGCATGGCTTTACCAAGGGAAGATCATGCCTGACCAATCTGGTGGCCTTCTATGATGGAGTGACTACAATAGTGGACAGCGGGAAGGCGACCAGTGTCATCTCCTTGGACTTGTGCAAGGCCTTTGACATGGTCCCCCACCACATCCTTATCTCTAAACTGGAGAGATGTGGATTTAAGGGGTGGATTATTAGGTGGATAAGGAATTGGTTGGAAGGCCATAGACAGAGGGTTGTGTTGAATGGCACTATATCCAGGTGGAGGCCAGTGACAAGGGGTGTCTGCCAAGGGGTCTGTCTTGGGACCAGTGCTTTTCAGTATCTTCTTCAGTGACATTGATGATGGGCTCAAGTGCACCTTCAGCAAGTTTGCTGATAGCACCAAGCAAAGTGATGTGATTGACAAAAGTGAAGGGAGGGATTCCATCCAGAGGGACCTCAACAAATTTGAAAGGTGGGTCCATGTGAATCTCATGAAGTTCGACATAGCAAAGTGCAAGGTGTTGCACGAGTCAAGGTAATCTCAGATATGTATATAGACTGGGAGAAGAACTCCTTGAGAGTAGCCCTGAGGAGAAGAACTTGGGGGTCCTGGTGGATGAAAGACTGAACATGAGCCAGGAGCGTGTTCTTACAGCTCGGAAGGCCAATGGTATCCTGGGATCCACCAGAAGAGAGGTGGCCAGCAGGGAGAGGGAGGTGACTGTCCCTTTCTGCTCTGCCCTTGTGAGGCCCCATCTGGAGTACTGCATTCAGGCCTGGGGCCCCCAGTGCAAGAAAGATGTGGAGCTGTTAGAGAGAGCCCAGAGGAGGGCCACAAAGATGATCAGAGGGCTGGAGCTCCCCCCACCATGAAGACAGGCTGAGTGAGCTGGTTTTGTTCAGCTTGGATAAGAGAAGGCTGTGAGGAGACCTCATTGAAGCTTTCTAGTATTTAAAGGGGGATTATAAACAGGAGAGGAATCAACTTCTTATAAGGGTAGACAGTGGCAGGACAAGGGGGAATGGTTTTAAGCTCAAGGAGGGAAGGTTTAGATTGGATGTCAGGGTAAGTACTTTATGCCAGAGAGTGGTAAGATGCTGGAACAGGCTGCCCAGAGTGGCTGTGGATGTCCCATTTCTGGAGGTGTTCAAAACCAGGTTAGATGGAGCCGTAGGCAGCCTGGTCTAGTACCAGACCTAGTACTACATAGTTGGCCTGCCTGTGGCAAGGGGGTTAGAATTCGATGATTCTTGGGGGTCTCTTCCAACCCAATCCTGTGATTCTATGATTCTATGATTGTGATGGACAAAAGTAAACAAGTATCAAATTAGCTTGAATACAGCTATATTCAACATCATTTGTTTCTTTAAAAAAGTGGGAAGATAAATGAGGGAATAAAAACATATATTATATGGTTGAAATAAATAGATAAATAAATAAATGAGGATTACTTAATACCATAATACCATAATTAACAACTTCCATTATGCAGTGTATTTTGTATGAAGAAAGATCATTTTTAGGTTTTTTTCCACTGAATGCTTTTTGTCAGTAATTGCCCTCTCTGTATGGCATAGATAAAGTCATAGTTCTTTGGAAGCCATTTTGTATAATAAATGTTACTTTTTTTGTTTTTCTTTATTCCATTTAATTAATGCTAATTCTGTTTTTCTCTTTTTTCTGTTGATTTAAAGGCTCTTAATGCCTTTCTGAAAAAAAAGCTATTTAAACACTAAAACTCCACATATAAATGTAAATTCAAGATGGTATATCCATATCTACAGGAAACTAAGAAAAGAAAGCTGCTTCTTTGAAGGAATTTTGGCAGTGTAAAGGCTGAAACTTCCATCCAAATGAAATTGGTATTCTGTAAAGGTTTTTGAATTTTCAGATAGAATAAATTCTCATGGCTTTTCTAGTCAGCCTTTTTAGAGGAATATATTATCCTTTGGAGTGGCACAACCGGAGTATTCAGAAAAAAAGATAAAGAAGGCAATAAACTACTGCCATAAACTCAAAAGGTGATAAATATTTTTCAAAGTTCTGTATAAATAAAACTTACTTTATCAATTTGTTGGTAAAAGTTGCAGGTATGCATGTTTTGCTACGTTTACTTTCCAAATTAAAATAAAAATTTCTTATACCATATCTCAAAGACTAGCCATATTTGTCCTGATATATTTTATTTGGGCAAATATGCTCCATCTGCACTGTATTAAGGCTGAATATTAATTATTCCATGAGGTTCACTTACATTGGTAGAACAAGCTGTACAGCTGACTAAAAGAATAAAGTAAAATAGCTCTGTTTCTGAACAAGAGCATTGACCCTGTAATGGATTTTCTTGTACCTCTCATGAAATAGAGAGACTTTGTCATTTCCTGAAAAAAGGTCTCATTAATATTTGATACATTTTTCTTTGAACATGAGATTTCATGAGGTCCCTTTTGTAGGTATACTTTACTGATGTTTATTTAAGAAAAAAAAAGAAAACAATCAGCAAATAAAACTTTCCTTATTTCTTGTTGCAGAGGTAGGAAACACAAGGAATATATTGCAATGAAAATCTGCCATTACTACAGAATAGAATCTCACCTTGAAAGGCACACTATACAAATTTTTTACTAGGAAAGGTTTCTCTTCTAATGCAAACTGCCAAATATGTTTCAAAACTTCATGCTTCATTTTTATCTACTTATTTTCTTTAAATTCTTTCCTACATTTGACTGAAGTTTTGCATGAATTACAAAAGCTTGATTTCCTCTAGCTTTCTTGTGCGCATCTCTGTCTTCATTCTGTAACCTGGAAGCCTCAGATTTCTACCAGACTGGAAGTGTTAGTGGTTTTGAAGCATGAGTGAGTATCTTTGTGATCAGGGACATTGTGTCAACCTGATCAGTGTTGTAACACAAAAGAAATAAGACGTAGTCAGTCCTACATGACACAGAGTCAGAGTGATTCTGTTTCAGCACCTCTGAAGGCAGGCACTGACCAAGCAGCATGCACTGAGCCAGAGACTCAGTGGAAAATTCATTCACCTATTTTTTTTTTATATATTCCTTTCCTACTCTGAAAGTAAACAGATTTATTAAAGTTAAGTTACATGGGTCTGTAAAAACTGAATATTTTCCCGCATTTCAAAAGTCTGTGGGTGAGACGGATGATGTCATTTATGAATAGCCTAGAAGTAATATTAAAATAGAAAGTTGAAGAGCTGGACTTAGTTCCTCAAAAGCATAGAACATGCTCAGTTGTATAAAGAAACTCAGTAATCAGTAGCTTTAGGTGTGCAATTTACAATGTTCAACATTCGTGGAGATTGGAGACTGCTGAAAATGTCATCAGTCGTCTATTTAAAGTCTATACTGTCTAGCAATCAAATTAGAAAAGCAGTAAGTCTAGAACACTATACAGAGTTCAAAAATTTTGGTCAAATTTTCCTTTATCATCAGTGAAGCATGAGAGAGCTAAAGATGTTCATTATTATTATGTTCATTATTATTATGTAGTTCATGAAATAAAAAACAGAATATGGAAAAAGAATTAAAACACACCTCTTCAGCTAAATTTTATAAGATACTCTCTAAGCAGTTCCATATCTCCTGAGTAAAAAGTGGGATAGATGTCAGCCTTCAACAAAACTTGAAATGTTGCAGAGCTCACTGTAAGACAGCATCTCAACTTTTACATTGCAAAGACATAAGGAATTGTAATCCATATTTTATACACAGGGAAAAATTTGCCATAGTTTAGACAATCACTGAAGGTCACATAAAAAAATACAGTGCAACCAAGTGTACAAGTCAAATCTGCTTCCAGTCCAGTTTTTTAGTTATTGACTCTTTCTTGCTTTTAATCTTAAGAATAGCTTGTCTGGCTAACAAGGCTGAAGAAATTGCTTTATGCATTTTAATAACATCATTTAGAAAAATGCTGCTTTAACAAAATGTATTTCTAGTAGTCTTGTACTGTAGTGTAAGAGAAATGTGTAGATCAGGTGACATGAAATGTGTTCAGCCATAAGGGGTAGATTCAGTGTGGTGTTGTATTTGATAGAATATCAATCAAATCCATACCCTGAGATTCTGCAAGAGGTGCATGCCTCCTGGCATGTAGCAGCCTAGATGTAGGTTTAGATGGCAGGCTAAAAATAGCCAGTTCCTCCAGATTTCAATCATTTTTCCAGAAAGACTCTTGCCAAATCAAGTAAGAGTTTTATTCGTTACAATATGAACTCGTATTTGGCCTATAAAATTATCTTAATTTCTAGAGGAATGTTTAAAATAAAAAAGGAAATCTCTTTCTTTCAGTTTGATATTTCTCCACTGAGATTAAAATTTCATAAAACAACCCTAGTAAATAAACAAGATCAGGGTCTGCCCCAAGTCTTCTCTTTTGCCATACAGTTCTTTGTAGTGTGGCATCAGTTAGTCATGGGGAGAGGTGTAAAATAATAAATACAGAAACATGAATGTGCTGGACAGCACAGGTGCCATTATTGTCATAAATATCAAGAACAATTCTGAGTATAGGTGGTGGAAAAGAAGGTGAAGGACCATATGGGAGAGAAAATAAGCAGTATTTGCTTTATGACTGGGGAAGTTAAATAGATCTTACAGTGTGATAGAAGAGATTTCTCCTTTCTCATAAAAATTGTAATTAAGAATCTCTTCATGACAGTAGTTCAGGATAACTTGAGTTCTTTATCCTGAGAAGTTCAATACTGGAACATATATGTGGATATCTACAGTAAGAAAAATTGTTAACCAATGGTGTGCACATTTCTATATCTATTTTTCTTAACTTCTTCTTCAAGAGATTTCACTGAAATTGCATTTCTTCATTATGCCTTTGAAAACTCTGAATGGAGACATTATAAATCCCCCACATTAATTGGTACTTGAGTTTTTGGCACAAGTTGATTGTTTCTCTCTTCAGATCTAAATTAAAATAACAAATGGCAGATAAATGCCACCAGAGGAAGTACAAAATTCCAGTCTCCCCTGCTAAGTGTGACAGAAAGAGAGTTCTTCTGATCAAATGCTGAAATTAATTACTGGTCTTTTTCGTTTAAATGAAAGTGAACTTCAACACATACTGCCCACAGAAGATTTAGTAAGTGCATTTTGTGCTCTCTTTGTTTGGGGATGTTCCAGCCTCCGCGAATATATCCTACTGAGCTGATTCCACTTCCATGCAAATATTTTTACTTGAATTTCTGCAATGCCATTTGCTATCTCTCTTCTTATTGTTCTCTTCGAGAGATGATAAGAACTGGGATAGAGAATTGGAAAATTATTGTTTTTACAGATTAGCAGCACTATAAAAATTTTTAGAATATGCTATTTTCTAAATTTAGAACATGCTCTTTTCATTAAACTATTTCACTGGATTTTTCTCTTTTCACAACAGGGTTATGATCTTAAGCAGGCAATGGTGAGGTACAGTAATGCACAGGAGATGCTAAAAGCCTGAAATTTTGCCAGTAGCATGGTGAAAGTGGAGTATGTTGTATGGCAGGCTGTTCTTAAGTGAGATGCATTCCTGTGAGATGAAAATTGGACCAGCAATTTCTGAATTGTGTCATTATTTTCTTGTAGATTTTATGGTTTTCTCAAGACGCAGCGGAAAATATCTTATTTGCTTCACATTTGCTACTTTTCCTAAATTCATAGAATGTACTTACAAAATAACTGTGAGGTGGACTATGTTTGATTATGAATATATTATTGTACAGTTAGAATATTCTAATTACCACCAGAAAATCTTATCTATCTTTTTTTTTTTTTCCAACACCAATAATTTTCTATATAACCATGATATATCTGTACTCAATCTTTAAAATTTTGTTTAAGAAGGATGGAAAATTTTCTATTGCAGTAATTTTCTCAATGTTGTTATAAATTTGAATTGGAATTTCTTTTAGTTTTACTACATAAATCAACCCTTGTTTCTGAATGTCTTCTCTTACATTAGAAGGGAGTATTAAGCACAGCCCACCATTTGAAAGAAAATATGTATCTGGGCTAGTGTACTGTAACTGAAAATTGCTACAGGAAACTGACACAGATTGTAACACAGAACTTATAGAAAGATTTAGAGCTGGTTTTATTCTCATCTTTTCACTGTATATATTGAATACAGCCACGTACAACATGCAGATACTTCCAGACAGACCTCTTGTGCATTCCTACCTATCACCAAAACTCCCAGATTAAAAATCTATGGCTCATTAAACAGGAAGGGAGGAGTATATTGCCTTAGAAATATTACAGTCTGTCAGGATTGCCTTGTCCCAGAGCGGAGACTTATCTGTAAAACCTGCACACAATTACTTTTTAATGATTTTATCTTGGCTCATTAGGAGAGCAGCTACCACTGAGATTTAAGAGTAATCATGTGTCTATACCAATGATACAGCTACAGTGCATCTTGGAGAGGCACATCAGCATTTACTGAATTGGCGTTAAAACTTAGAAATTGTAAATGAGATAGAAAAGTGATAGAGAAGAGATGATATAAAGCTTGCAAAGCATGTCCATGAGATTGTATGTTATAACAACAGAAAGATTTTCCCTGCTTGACGGTGTAATTTTCATCGAATCATAGACTGCCTTATGTAGGAACCTTAAAGATCACGTAGTTCCAGTTCCCTTGCCGTGAGCATGGCTGCCAGCCACTCGATCAGGCTGCCCAGGATCCCATCCAACTCAGCCTGAATGACTCCAGAGATGGGACATCCAAAAACTCCCTGGGGAACCTGTGCCAGTGCTTCACCACACTCTGAGTAAAGAATTTCTTCCTAACATCTAGCCTTAATCTCCCCTCTTTTATTCTAAAACCATCCCCCCTTGTCCTATTACTATCAGACCATCTAAAAAGTCAATCTCTCTCCTGCTTACAAGCTCCCTCTCAAGTACTGTCAGGCTGCATGCTCTTCTCCAAGCTAAATAAGCCCAACTTCCTCAATCTTTTATCATAGGAGAGGTGCTCTTCCCCTCTGATCTTTGTGGCCTTTCTCTGGACCTTTTCTGACAGCTCTGCATCCTTCCTGTGCTGGGTGGATCTGGCCTGGATGCAATACACCAGATGGAGATCCATAATGATAGTGTAGATGGGGTACAAACACCTACCTCTCTCTCCTTGATGGCTGCCCTTCTTCTGGCACAGCCCAGTATAACTTAGCCTTTCTGGCTGCAAGCACACACTACTGGCTTAAGTCCAGCTTTTTGTCCATCAGGACCCTCAAGTCCTTCTTCACAGGGCTGCTCTCAGTAAGTTCTTCTCCCAGTCTGCAGGCATACCTGGGATTGCCCCAACCCAAGTGTAATACCTTGAACTTAGCCTTGTTGAATTTCATTATGTTCTTGTAGGCTCACTTTTCAAGTCTGTCCAGGTCCCTCTATATGGCATCCCTTACTTCTATTATATTAACTGCACCACTCAACTTGGTGTCATCAGCAATCTTGCTGAGGGTGCATTCAATCCCACTGTCTATGTCATTGATAAAGATGCTGAAAAGCACAAGTCCCAAGATGGATGATACCATCCATTGCTGACCTCCATCTGGACAGAGGCATTGATCACAACCCTCTGTCTGAGACCATCCAACAATCTCTTTATCCACCAAATAGTCCAGCCTTCAAATCCATATTCTTCAGTTTAGATATAAGGATGTGGTGTAAGATCACGTCAAAGGCCTTGCACAAGCCAGATAGATGGCATCATTTGTTGTCCTTTTGTTCACCGATGCCATTACTCCATCATAGAAGGCCATCAGATTGGTCAGGACCTTGGTGAAACGGTTCTGGCTGTCTCAGATCACTGCCTCATCCCTCATTTGACTTAACATATCTTCCAGGATGACCTACTCTCTGATCTTCCCAGGCACAGAGGCAAAACTCACTGGTCTGTGCTGCCCTGGGTCTTCCTTTCTCTTTTTCTTGAACATGGGAATTACATCTCCCTTTTTCCAGTCACGACTTGACAGCCACGACTTTTCAGTGATGGTGAGTGGCTTGGAAACCACATCAAGTAGCTACATCAGCACTCTGAAATGCATTGTCATCAGCCCCATAGATTTATACAAAATCAACCTTATGAGGCAGTCTCAAACTTGCACTTCTATTACACTGGGAGGGATTTTGCTCCTCCACCTAGAGACAGGCGGGGGAAGCTGTCCCGTTCAGGGACAAGAGGCATGGGAAGCCTGAATGCCAGTGAAGACATATGCAAAGAACTCATTGAGTACCTCAGCCTTCTCCATGTCTGCTGAAGCCAGTTCTCCCTTCTCATTTATCAGAGGGGGCACATGCTTCTTGGCCTTTCTCTTATGATCAGTGTACCTGTAGTACCCCTTGTCATTTTTCACATTCCTTATCAAGTTCATTTCCATCTGCTCCTTGACTTTCCTGATCCTGTCTCTACATGTCAATGCAGCATCCCTGTATTCTTCCCATACCACCCATCCCTGCCTCCGCTGCCTGTACTTCTCCTTATTTTCCATCAGCCTGAGCAGCAGGTCCTTGATCAGCTTTGCAGGTTTCCCGCAGGGGGATGGAGAGTTCTTGTGCTCTTGGAAAGGTGTCCTTGATGAGCTGACAGCTCTATTCCACTTCTGTTACCCTAATGATATTTTTCCAGGGGATCTCATCCAACAATTCCTTAAACAGCCAGAAGTTCTCTCTCCTGAAGTTCGGGGTCCTGACTCACTTTTGCTGGGCCTGTGTTCCTCCAGTTCATGAACTCAGTCAGGGCATAGTCACTACAGCTCAGACTGCCTCCAGTCTTCACCTCTTTAATGATCTCCTCCACACTGGTGAGCACCAGACCCAGTGAGGCTTTACCTGTTTGATCTGTCTAATATCTGGAAGTTATACTCAGTGGACTCCAGGAGTCTACTGCATCTTTGCAGAATGTACCCAGATATTCTTCTTGCTTATATTTTAACTTGTTTGGAATATAAATTGTACTATACTTATCCAGTTGCTCATGAGAATTTGATTTTAGATAGCCTGACTAAAGAGAAGACTTGAACTTTCAGGTGAGATGTACTGATCAAAATATGCATGCATTTACAGGAGGTGATTTGAATTCAGTGCCCTTCTGGTGCAGCAGGACAGGAAGATTATGTTTCATATAGTTTTCCTCTAAATGGCAGGTAGCTTAATCATGCTGGATTCTTGTGGGGTCTTGTAAGACCCTTAATCTTATTAATTATTTTAATAGCTGTTGTATTTCGAGATAATGTTGCACCACCTCTAACTGCAACCAAAGAAATATCATTCAAAATTTCCCCTAAAACCAAGTTAATTCATCATGTGAACTATGCTTCACTGCTAACATCAGTATGTGCTCGTGTAGGTACATGTGCACGAACACACACGTGCACTCACAAGACTCCACCAGCAATTTCACAAACAGGGAGAAATAGAATAGAAGATGTTAAACTACATCATTAAAAAATCAAAGATCAAGTCATTGAAAAGAAATTAGAAGTTCCAGATGCTGGCTTCATTGCTTCATTCTTTTTTTTTTTTTTTTTTCCTCTGGGAGAAGAAGCATCTCAAAAAGACCTAATAAAGACTTTTTGGAATAAAAAATAGCAACTTAATTCCTGCTAAAAGCAAAATGAAAAATGAAAGAATTGAATATAAGAATTAGTTTAAAAAAGCTATCTTGTTACTTTCTTTTTATTTAGAAAGAGAACAGTCATAATTCTCTCCTTAAGGGATTCAAATTGTAAATCAAAATGCTATGAGGAAACCAATGCAATTATACTTGTAACTTTTACTAGACACACAATTAATCTAGTTGTTCATGTAGAATATATTAACTGCACACTAAAGCATAATGTAGTTCAAGACTGTTCTATACACTAGAGTACAATAATTATAATGAATATTACACTTTGTATGTTACTTAATATACAAAACTACATGCAAATTTTTCCTAAAATGCTACAGATTCAGAAAGTCTGATAACTAAAACATGCATTTTATATAAGCAAAAATAATAACCAGTTTCTTGCAATAATTAGATAATTATACTAATGGATGGGAGGAAAAAAGGTAGTTTTTCCCGAAAACTGTTTCTTCTATACGAAGGAATAGACATCATGATGCCATTACGAGAGGGGTAAATAGGATTTCTGCTTAAAATGGTTGGAGTAGAGCTACACATCCTTTTCCTCCCCCATTTGAAACTGCCTACTAGCAAGTCCAATATTGATACTACCACATTTGTGGAAATCTCATGCTAAGAATTTACGTTCTTCCTTGCTAAGAATTTTATGTAGATTTAGTAGTTTGTAGAACTTGAATGGCTATTTTGAAAACTCTCTTCAATCACTTCAAATTGCATCCCAAATAATTTCACATCCTTTGATACCATCGTGATCATTCTTGTGGTGCGTGGTGAACTGATGGTGCAAAGTCAACAACATGCAGCAGTCAAATGATACTGAACACCCACTCTCCCACTGAAATAGTGCTTATATTCTTTTTTTTTTTTTAGTGCGATATGGCAGGTGGGTTTTCTGATACAAATAGTTCACTAGTGATTATTGTTCATTATTCTGCTAGTTCACGTCCTCAGTTTAATTCCTGAGATGCATACAGTTGTAAATGGTTGAATGGTAATGATTGCTCTACTCATCACCCACACGCAGAAGATTCTGCCTATGGACTGAGTTTAAAGGAACCCAGTCTTTTATCCTTACTGAAAGGGACAAGTGACTTCAGTTATGCCAGGGAGAAAGCCTCAGAATTAATACACAGCGCTTAATTTGGTTATTCTCCATCACTCAATGCGTAAAGGAATACAAATATTGATATGTACAATAGAAGCATGATCCTTGCTGAAAATCAAGAAAATTTTTCTTCTGTAAGTAAAATTTCTCAGCAGAAATCTATTTTCTGAGACTTGATACTTACGTGTAAATTCGATCAATTAAAGAAAGTTAGGAGACACTGTTCTTAGATTCCTTAAATATGATTTGCATTTAAGTAGGTGAATAAATGCATGTACTAGGCTTACTTGTTCACTTATCTAACTAATAATTCTTATATTTGTTTAGAAGAAAATCTTAAAGAACATATTTTACTATACTGTTTTATACTTACTGTTAAAGAATCCTTGCTTTCTAAATAGTAATCAGAAATGCATTCAGTGAAAATAGCTTACTAGTTCTCCCCTAACTTTACGTACAACTCATAATGCTAAAGTAGAACACAAAAGAATGGTAGGTCTTTTCTGTAGTTTTGTCCTTCACTGCTCCTATTTTTATACATAGCACTAAGGTTTACTCAGGAAGTGCTACATTTTTGTTGAAAATCATATTTAAAATCATAATTACTTGAAAATCTTAAATAAAATTTCTGTTTAATTGGAGAACTGCACTTTTGGCAGTGCTAATTATTCAGAACAATTGTAGGCAATATATTCTAAACTGGCAGGTAGCTCTAAATGTTATAGCAATCTTTCCACTTGCAGTGGTTTCATTAGTAGCACTGTGCAACTCCACTGACTTGGCAGGGCTGCTGAGTGTGAAGTGAGTCAGAACATCTGACTGCAGGCACATTACTTCTTCACTCATACATACATAGCACAAATACCTCTCCAGGGTGGAGTTTCAGCTGTTCAGAAGGGCTTCCAGTTCTTTTTACTGTCTTTTCCACGAAACATGATATGTCAAGAAATATAATATAGTAACATAACAAGATAACATCTGTCAGCTATCTCTGGCATAACACATATTTGAAAGCTATTGTCTTCCAGTCCTTACATACACAGATTTTTTTTGCAGGTCAACCCAGTCTGTTTCTGCATTCTTTCCCACTTAAATTAATACTGTTTTTATTTTCTGTATTTGTTTGATGGCTTTATTGAGGACCTAATCTTGAAATCCATGGCTCTTGTGGAGCTGTGCAAATGAAAATTTCTCCTTCAAATAATTGGTCCATGTGGAGCAGATTGAAGAGAAGGGACAAGGAAAAAAATGATCAATTGATATTCCATGATAAGAGAATTGAGATGAGGCAGAAACTGTTGTGAAAGACATTGCAGACACAGGACTGAAGTCTGTGAGAAAAGTTTACCTAGCACCAACACCTGCTCTTATAAATAGGTGTACAAACACAGCTTCCACAGGCTAACCATTCCAGAAAACTGCCTATCAACACTTTGGTATTGCCAGAAGCACAAGTCATCTGTGTTTTGAGTGAGAATTGAGATGAATGTTAAATGCAGAAGGAGATGACATCATGAGCAACTGCAGATTGGTGTGAGAAAAATGCAATTCCTGAAGCTAAAAAGATGTTCAGTCGAGAGGCTTAAGTCTTTCAAACTGAATTGAACTGAACATTCCACGTGTTAGAAGACTTAGACTTATCATTATAAGCTTATCAGACAAATGCTACATTCCTTTATTCAGTGTATGAGTCATAACACATCCATGAGGATGATTTTTTGATGAGCAAATCTATTGTACAGATGAAAGAATCTTAATAAAAGACATGAATGCAATATTTTCTTCTTAAAAACATCACATGGAAAAAAAGAAATCACTAGCAGAAACAGGAAGAGAACTTTATAAAATTAAGGACAAAAAAGTAAAAACTAACATATAGAAATATGTAGGGAAAAACAGTATAGTCAAAAAAGCCGAAGCAAATCCTGAAAGGTGATAATAATTTGAGACATTTACTCAGTTCAATCATGCTTTAATAGACAAGCTTATTCTAGCAATAAAACCTGAAAAAAGATTATGGAGAAAGGAACAATGACAACTGGATTCAAAATATCCTCTATAGACAAGATCTCAGAGTATTACTGATTCCAAAACGTAGACATTCAGAATTGGATTTTGTAATATCCACCCCAATCAGAAGTAATGAACAGAAATACTAACCAAAATCTCTGGAGTTCATAAGCAGAGACAAAGTTTTCATTAAAACAAAACAAAACAAAAAACACCACAGAATGTATTAAAAATCACAGTGTTAAAATTAAAAAAAAAAAAAAAAGGGTTGGGGTGGAGGGTGAGATTGCCACTGTAAGAAGTATGGAGTTATATATCTTTGGAAGAAGGGGAAATGTTCTCCTAAGAAAAAGAAAGATTGATTCAGAAGCAAAACCAGAACAAAAATATACTCTTTTATTAAAAATCAGAGCTGACCTTTATCTAATAAACATCGCCTTTCAAATTTCTGAAATTTGAAGGAAGTTCTTGACATCTCTATTCAATTTACATTGAAGCATCTAATAGATTTATAAAATAATAAACACAAAGATGCAGTTTGCACACTTAAAGTAAGCGGGGACTTGAGTTAACATAGGTTAACTTAAAAAGGTGGTCTATCTTTTGTCTTGTCTGCCATGACAACTGACAACAAAATCCTGGTAGCCATAAGAAAAACAACATCTTGTGGCTTAATTTATTCCTTGAACATTTCTCAATAGCGGAGAAAGGATTCAAGTTCAGATACATCTGGTAGAATGACATGTTCAAGCCCACAAAGGCTTTGCGGGAAATGGAAGTGCATGTGTTTGAAGTAAAATGCTTTCTCAAGTGGAGAAAGATGCAGAAGAGCCTTGCCCTCTAGTGGCTGGAGAACTAGGAAGTAAGCACAAGTCTCGTTTTCACTAATTGGTATCCACATTTGCTTGTAGCTTGAATAAATTAGTTGGTTTAAATTACTGAAGTTTTCCTTAGCTTCAGATCTGAAAAAAGAATGACAATCACTAAATCACTTAATATTTGAATTCATTTTTCATGGGAAGAAAAAAGGTGTTGATACAGAACTTGAAAGTGAATGGAAATGAGCTTTAGAACAAGCTGAAGCCTACATGAGCAGACAGTTAAATAAGAGGAAGAGCTATACATGGATATCTTGATGTAATGTGCAGCAGTTTACTTATCCAATTTTTTTTTTTTTTTTTTTTGTTCTTGAAAGGCAGAATGCAGTCATAATTTCATGGATAGGGTAATACACTTTGCAATTAGTAAGGAAAATCTGATCCTGTCTGATGTAAATTTATCATCCATTTAAAACTAAATTAGTTAATAAATAAAATAATATAGAATTAATGGAAAGCCATTTCAGGAACGCTAGTCCTGCATTCATGGAAATAATTTGTCTTCTTGATATCTAATCTGTGTATATCAGGGCAGGAACTGTTAACATTGATGCTCATTTCTGCTCATTATCCTAGTGCTATCCATTGACTTTTGAAATGGTTACTCTTCACTTCACTGGTCTAGCCTAAAAGGAGAATTAGGGCATGTCAGACACATCTCAAACAAAAGAATTAGCTATTGAAATAAACATAAGATTGTGAATAGCATAGTTAATGACATTCTAGAACACATAAAATGAATAATGTTGTCCGTAAATTGTCTACTTATTCAAATAAATAGTCTAATACTAGGTGGACTGCGTAGTTTTTAAATTGTGTCTTAAATGAAGTATTAATCTCTTGTTAGAACAACATATTCAGTTTATTCATTTATGTATTTATTTTAATGAAGGAATGAGCTGTTATAGCGGAGCATTATTCCTGTTACTGTTCAACAGCCCAGGTCAGCAGGTTTAGCCATTCTGTTGTGGCAAACAGACTGCTATTTTATTTTTCCAGAGATTGCATAATTTCCTAGGGCAAATCTCATTTTCCCTATTCAAAAAGATTTTCTTCCATTAAGAATATTAGAACTGTCCTTAATAAAGCACTTTCCTGTCTTTAACTGGAAACCACCCTATAAATGCCATGGCTTCATGAAGATTGCAGCAGGAGAGAAGGACTAAGGTTATTTTTATAACACATCTTTGCTTTACTTGAAATATAAGTAAAAGTTTCATTTTGGAATATAGTGCTTTTATTAGCTTACGTAAATTGTACACTAATTTTCATAAGAAAGCCAAACACCACTGTCAGTTATTGCTGTGTAAATTAAATAGACAAAGAAAAGGCAATTGTCATCAAGTATAAGCCAAACCTCTGACTCATTACAGCAAATTAAGAAACAATTTACAAAGTTTCAAGTTCTAAGAATGCCAATGATTTCATTGTCTCAATTAAAAAAAAAAAAAGACTCATTTGCTTCCTGAATTTTTGTTTACTCTTATACTTTTCTTTCTTGCACTATAATAACCAAGAAAATACATTTATTTAGTGTCTTCTTTCAATCACTTTGGAGGTTCATGTAACCTGTAATATCAACCCTAAAGCCATTTGATTATTTTCAGCAGATTGCATGAAATTTGACAGGATTTTGCAGCTTACAATTTCACCATAAATAAATTATTCAAAGCAGAATGTTTAACTGACTTGAAAAAATTACAGTCTGAACATGGTATAGTAGGGAATGTATGTATAAGCATAGCTTTTTGATAGGATAATATACTACCTCACTACCTACATTTTAAATGAATATGTTGGTTTCAAGTGAATGTTTCAAAAATCTTTCCTTTTTTTCTTTCTTTCTTTTTCTTTTTTTCTTGTATATTGATATTAACAACAAATGAATTGGATGGAATTTTAAGTAGAAACAACTTTGCCTAATATAATATACAGCACACTTATCTAGAGAAAACTAGATTGTATTCCACTGTGAGAAGACGTAATTAAGGTTACATGTTCTCACTGTAGGAATTAAGCAAACTGTGGGTACGGAAATGAAGCTTAATATGCTTCATTTTTAGGATAAGAAAATGCAGACATTTTTCCTTACAGATTCTCTACAGGCTTCTTCTCGACAAGCAGCAGTTCAAAGATTTTCATATTGCTTGCAGTTCTTTCTTTCTTCAGTCACATGGCCTTTTACTATTGCCACACATGAGACGCTGTGGGTTATGTTTGCAAAGTTCTGAAATTTTAGAAAATGTCAGCATTTGACATAGTTCTTGCAGCTGTTGTCTGCAGTGGAAAAGACTTTCTCCAGTGTGTTGTGTAAAAGCTTCAATAAACACTTATTTTCCTTCTAATTTTGTTTGTAACCTCAAGGGCTTCTGGAAGTTTTAAAAGGCTAATATCGAATCTGGATGGTAAGAACAGCTAAAAGAGGAAGCAAAACATTTTCCCAAATTCCCCCACATCATCTTAGGCCCCATCCTTAGGAATCAGACTGTAATATAAATGTCTAGAAACATTTTCTGTTTGGTTGTGGATGTGGGTTGCAGTTAGTGTAACCGTCAGGCAAAACAATCTGCCCCCCATTCCACCCTATTCCACAGTTTTGTGCCCTGAAAGATCATAAATTCTGAGCTAAAAAAAAAAAAATAATAATTCATTTTAGCAATCTAGAATTTCTGATTGTTTCCTTTTGATAGTTCAGACATTTCCACTTTCTGACTTATTACTTGCCATGAATTCCATCCCAGAGTCTCATTATTCCTATATGCATTGTAGAAAACATATATTCCTAAATCAAGACTGTAGTACAAGATGCAGTCTCTAAAAGTATTATGCTAAAATACCAAACTCACAACTCAGTGCTCAGGCTTCTACATACATTCATGTTCTGTATTCAGAATAAAAGCTGGCTAGGGGATGTGGTGTTAACAAGAATTCATCTCTCTGATCTCACAGAACAAAACAAATGAAGATATGCACAAGAGACTCTGTGGAGGTCATAGTTGAAACCCTGTTATGCGCAGGAGTTGTAAATTACTGTATGCTTCCTCAAAAAGAACAGTTAGGCAGTCTGCTAGGCAAATGGTCCCCCGTGGCTTGTAAAGCAGCGTCTTGTGTCACTATATATCCCATGGAGGATTAATGATTGTACTGTGTCTCTGTCAGCCTCTGACTTGATGGAGAATGTCTTGATAAGTATTACAATAGCTTCCTCTATCCAGATGGCGTTGGAAAGCGTATTGGTTGCCAGAGAATAAAGAAGTTTTCTGTCAAAACTCATAATATTTAATAGGTCAGATACCTTGTGTGCTGCATTCTTTGCTAGGAATCCAAAACTGACACTGATAAAGGCAGAGCAACAAATTACCCAGCATGTAAGAATCTGGGTTCAGAAGATGAGAAGACACAGGAAAGCAATGAGAATACTGGAATAAATCTTGGCTTCATCAGGAAGCCTCAAAAGAAACTGGAGATGGCTACAAACACAATTCCATGCATCTCTTCTGATGTTACTTCTTTTGGTGGGCACTCTACTGTAGCAGCAGCAGTGGTAGTAATAATAATAAACAAACAAACAAATAAAGACAACAAAAACAGAGAGGGAGTTCCCCAGCCAAATATATCTTTCAGATTTCATGTCTTTACTAAAAGAATGTCTCTCCAAGAACGCTTACAAATTCCGAGATTCATTGGAAAGAAATATATATTATCCATAAATATGCTTAATTGCATGTAAAAAAGTTAAAAAAGGGTTGAAAAATCTCAAACAAAACTAGTGAAGAATGCACCAGTAAAGAGGAAGGATATTTTTTCATGGGAAACAAAGAAATGGCAAATTTTAAAAGTATTAGTTGTGGAATAATATATCACAAAAGACTTAGAAAAGAGAATTTTGTTTCTGAAAGTATATTATGTAACAGCCCGCTACATTATTAAAACAAGAATTCTTATTATTTTCTCTTCCAGTATCACCTTCAGAAATCTGACCCATCTACACACTGCCTTTGGCAAGATTAGATGTAAAATCCAAGGTAAAATCTTTAGGGAAGCATTTGGTCATTTCCTGTCATTGTTCTGGTTTCAGAAATACTGAGGGTAAAATGCTGAATATCATGATGAAAACAGTTCAAGACCAATTTGTTTGCATGACACCTGCTACCTTTTTTAGAATGTTTTCTTCTTTAAAATACTGAATTTCTCCTTCTGGAGTATACAGTTATTTATATTCACCACTTTTGAACAAAGACAGCTTTGGGAAATCCAACTCTAACGGGAAATCTAACTCTAAATCCTCTTCCCTTCTCCATGAAGGGAACAGAAGAAGGAGGGCCAAGGAAAGAGACAAAGTGACATTTACATTCTCCAGTGGAAAAAGTGTTTTGTCTTAACATATGCTCTTAAATTTCCAATGTAAAAAAAAAAGATTTTCTGATGTTCCAATCCCTCCTAAATATTCATGCTTGTAAAAGTAAATGCTGCTATTACTGTGTTAGTTTTGCTATCTAAAAGACGTAGCTAAATTCAAAGATCAGTATCTAGCTGAGACAGTATTTCTGTTTTGTTTCTGTATGTTCTGTACCTGCCTGAATTTTAATCTCTAAAGAGATTTGTAAAATAATGAATAAGTTGAAATACTTCACTCACGTATTCTCACTTTTCTCACTTCACACTCCTTTAGTTACAACTGCATTTTAGATAAAGTCAGACTCCACAAAAAAAATCAAAATTATATCATAAAATCACAGTTCTCCATCACAAACTGTTTACATGAGCTCTCTATCTCTGTTTTCAGATATCTGTGGCAACAAAGTTTAGATCTTTGAAGCAAAAGTTTCTGCAGCTTCCTCCTAAAAGTTCACACGCCCAATAGTTTCTTCTAGTTTCCCTGGTCGCCTGATGGGGTCCAAATCTACTTTGGATGTCCAAAAAGGCTCAAATCTGCTTAAGTTCCTTCCCAATGTCATGCTGTGACAGGCGCAGCTGTATCAAATGGCAAATGAGCTCTTTATCCTATTTGAAATAGATATAGCTGAGGATGTCCAGTGTAGCCATTTTTCTAGGGTGAATTTTCCATCTATGTTGAATAGAAATGCATGTCATGACATACATTGAAGCAGATGAGACCACTTTGTACAGATAATATATTGGGTCTTGTGAGCAGAGAACAGAGATCTGTTACTGTCTGATTTGGATTTCCCTGGAACACGAGCATGGCTTTACTAAGCATGTGCTTAAATAGCAAGTACTGCATACTTCTAATGCTTGTAGATCTTGGCAACAAGATTTCTCAGTATGGATTTTGAATTTACAGTGCACAGGTGCTAATCATTAAGGCCACTCAGCACTATACGAAATCACATTTTTTTTTCTGCAGACAGGCTGCACACGAGCAGTGACTGCTTCTACCTGGAGTGCTCTGCACTATGAAGAATAGTATTCCCCAAATATGTCTTCAATGCCTCAAAATATGCAGCTAACCATCTGGGTTATTCTAAGGGATTTTTGGAAAAGATTATACTAGCACGTTAGAAGGTAGTTTAAGTCTAAGGCTCAGAACAGCTCTTTGGGGCTCTGAGAGCATCTCTGTGAATGGGAGGAAGTGTTGGGGTGAGCGGGTGCTGAGTCTAGAGCCTGTGCAGCTGGAGTTTTTCCTTGTCCTGCTGCTGGCTACAGAGGGAGGCTCTCCAACAGCACTGCACAGCAGGGAGACTGCTGTTGGTGCTGACCACTGCCTCGGGAGCTGCTGCTGGCTGAAGCCCTCACACTTGGTCCCTGCATGAGCTACAGCCCTGCTACACTTCAACCCTGCCCTTTTAATCTAAAAGAAAATAATAATCTGGATTTGTCAGAGTGGTGTAGACCTGTCAGTTAGTCCTCTTTTACTAAATCCAGGTATTAGTTGTTAGAATAAGATAATACACAGAAAAATATATGATTGCCATCAGGGACAGTTTAGTAGTTTATTATATGTGAGTAGCTGTTACAGGCAGCAAAAGTCAACTTACCTTTACAGGCTAGAAGGATGTTACATGCTCAGGAAGCATATGAGATGTGAGATTAAGAGGAATGATAACTTCACGGGCCAAAAGTTAAAAGAATCCACTGGAGTGTCCAATAGTTGATGAATATATACTATTGTATTTAGATTAGGTTACAGTGGTACAGTCACGTCCAGTTAAATTACATACATGAACATATTTTTTAATGTGTCTGTTTGTGCATTGACTGCTTTCCTTTGTGCTTCAGTTTTCGTTCAGATGTTCTCATTTGGAGATACTCAAGGTTTGCCTGCAATGTTATTGGCAAGGTAAGTCAGAAACATCTTCTTCCCTAGAAGTAATTGCCCTGCTAGTAAAAAAGTAGTAATTCTTTCTACTAATTGTAAGTGTCTGTCTTGCGTAAGGTTTGCTTTTATCATCTCTGCAGTCACATAATCATCCATATATGTTACATCATCACTGTAGAAACAGAATTCGGTGTGCTGTATGATCACTGCATATGAGGACATGTGACTGGAAACTTCTTGTCGGAGACCTTCATTTACCTCGTTGATTTAATCAAAATTTTATAGGTTTGAACAGGTTTTCATTGTCAACATGTTTTCTGTTGTTAAGGACTTCATGAGTAAAAATAAAAACATTGCTATAATTGTTATAAAAATCTCAAAATGACAGAATTATATAGCACCAAAATTCTAATAAAATTAGCACTATTTTTTAATTATTTTCTTTAATATAAGGAACATGTTAATTTTTTCTTCATTCTTCTTAAACTAATGATGTTTGGTAAATCAGTTTTAACACTTTGTCTGCTAAAATATTTTACCTTCTCACTAATTCAAAAAATTTCTTAAGACTTCACATTTGATTGAGTCTGAAAATAAGAACAGGTTTTTAGTTAACATACAGTTTTTGAGCAATATAAAATTATTTTCAAATTTGAGATGGAAAGCTTAAAAATATTTATTTTTCTGTCAAAAATATTTTCCAGTTACAATAAAAGAGCTTACAGCTTGAAGGGTTATTGATTAAGTTTCTAGTTTCTGCTTTGAAATAGATTCAACCATTTCAGTAGAACAAAGTTGTCATTGCCTTCAATACTTCAACTCATTTTCATCAGGAATTTTAGAACACTGATTATTAAGATTTTAAAAGTGCATTTTGAAAAGATCTAGGATTATAGTGGGATTTGGATTGGCTTCAGTGGACAAAACAGTCGCATGAAATATGTTTCTTATTAATATAAATAAATTGTTATCCATTTCATTTTCTAAAGATTAATATAAATTTGATCATTGCCTGGAATGAATATGAAGCCAGCTATTGATGTATTTTAACCCCACTTTCAGCTTTATAGCAGACAATCACACAAATCTCTTTTTTTGTGATAGTTTGGCTCTTTATTTTACTGTCAGTTTGTTTCTTACATATAGCAATCCAATGTTTCTCTTCTTGGACTAAATTTGAATATTTTACTACATGAAACAGATGCTTAGAGAATCTTGAAAGAACAGCAATATCTTTTCTTCTGCAGTTCAAGTGCTCATTTTATAAACAGAGGGTGGAAGAGTCCTTATCCCATTTTAGCAGGTTACTCATTTGGTGCAGCTAGATCACTTTAAAGGCATATTCTCAACATTCATTTGAAAATTATTCAATTCTTTCACCTCATGGAATATTCATAATCTTCATCTATGAGGTTTCTTTGTAAACTCTGCGTACTGTTTTGCATTCCCTTGCTTGCACAGAAACAAATGAACTGTTTGAGTTGAACAAATTGAATTTTAATCAAAGAGAGTGAGAATAATTTTAAAGGTATTTAATCCATATTCAGAAGTCAAACCAAAGTCTGTTTTTAGTTATGTGATACAGATAATATAAAAAGTGTGCACCTAATGTTGTCTTTTAGGATGTGAAAATTGCAAAAAGAATTAAAATGCTGATAAGGTAAGAAAAGACAGAGATAGAAAGGCACAGTTCTTTTCAGGTGTGACATAAAAATATAACTATAACCACTGCTTATTCATATTTCAAGTTTTGGTAATAATTTATACACAATTCTTTTTGAAGCTCCTGTAAATTACTCTTGGCTGTACAAGTCCCTCTAGTGGCATCTTGTATGTAACAGATAACCAACAAACTTAGCTCTAACTCTCATTTTTTATCCATACACTATGTAAAAACTGTCATGCACTTTAAAACTCTTTTCACATCTTCTGTTCAAACTGTGTTTATGTTATTTATACTACCAGCCCTTAGAAGACCAATTTCTTTAAAAACTGGCATTGTTTGAATCATTAGCAGTTCAGTCTTAAAAAGCAGTATTTTGAGTAAGACATATTAGGTTGTTTGTCAGTTCTTGAGCACTAGGAAAGTTTTCTGGTTTTTGCTTATCAAATACTGTGAAGTATTTTTATGTTGTGGGTTTGAAAATGCTCCTCTTGTGTAAAGTATTTAGAAGTGATGTAGTTTAAAAGCAGTGGCAGTGACACAAATTTATTTAATCCTTCTCATCTCTATGAGAACACTATTTAGCTTGATAATACTTAGAAGAAAAAGTGTCCATTTCTGCTTACTGTTTACTTTCAATCTAGCATTTAGTAAACATTTCAGGAGTACCAGCAGTCCACACTGAAAAGGTGTTTTGGAAATGCAGGTTTAGACTATTAAAAGCAATTGTACCAAAATATTTCAAATTCCTATTTGAATCAATATTTCCAATAGACTTAATTTCTTCAAAAAATTCCTGTTTGTTAGAAACAGCTTGTTACATGTTTAATTCCTATTTATTGCATTTTCAGTTATTGCATCTGTCTTTCAGATTCTGAGATTAAATAAAGATCATAGGTCAAAAGATAACATGTTTCATACTGTATAATGCTAAGTAATTTATAATAGTTCAGCTAGTAAGTCAGTGTTGTTAGCTACCAATATATATAACAAAGCTTTTATTATTGTAGTTTTTTTATTATTACATCAGCAATTGATGACTATAACAAATATATTCAGTTATGTGTATTTACAGAAATATTTCTTTTCACACAAAAACAATAGTACTATATTGGGTAATTGTTCTGAAGTTTTGAGGGCATTATTTATGCTCTTTTTCATACTATGTATTAACTGCCAGTGAAGCTGAAAAATGTTTGAACTGATTCAAATGAATAGATTTCAGGATCCAAAGTGGAATATTTTCTTCTTTATGTGATGCAATGTTTTTGTTTAAAATATATATTTTTTAAAGATCAAAAGCACAGCCTCACTGAAAAACAACCAGTTTCCAGTAATTTCAGTGGTCAAGATTGTCCCAAAATGAGTCTTGTGTGTTGCTGAAGATAACTAGTATAAAATAAAATGTTGACTATACTTCTTCTTCAAAGCCTTTAAAGAAAATTGTTTTCTCTTAGTATCTCTAAACCTACATTGAATCTCTTTACACAGTCAAGGTGCATAGGTGCTTTTTATATAATTCGCACGATACCATAGTCAGTTTTACTATGAATTAAACACTAGCAAATAGGAGAAACCATGCATCCAGAAAGTAGGTGTTAAAACCCCGTTCCACATTATTAGAAAACACTGCATGGATTAGTGAGAGTCAGCTAGCTGAAGATCTGGCAGCAAAGAAGCTTTATTATTAAAGGCAGCTAGAGGTTCTTAGGAAATAATTAACTATAGCAAAGAGAAAGCAACAGATATTTGTGTAGAGATGATCACTGTAAGCAGAGAAGCATAAAAGTTCAAAGTAATCCCTCCCAGGGGTTATTGGAACGAGCATATTCATCACACATACACACCTTGTATTTTTACTTTTTCCTATTATTATTTTATTTTATTTTATTTTATTTTATTTTATTTTATTTTTTTGTGAAAAAAAAAATATAAATCCTTTCCCGTAAAATGCAAACAAAATTTCACAAATGCATTTCTTTGATTGATTTCCTTTTAAAATTATAACCTAAATATATCCCCCACTTAGTAATTTTGTTGGTATTTTTTCACTCTGAGGTGATCTACTGTGGAAAAAAAATCTCATTTAATTTGTGCCAGCTGTTAACAGCAGCGTAATAGCTTCCTTTTGTTATTTCTGCTATAGTTTGGCCAAAGCTGTCACACATACCTAAAGAGACTTAATCAAGAATGTAACACAAAGGAAAGCGAGACCTCCTTTTTATTCAAGGCTTAAGCAAACCTCTTGTCAGAAAGGCTCCTTTTCACCTGTCCTTTTAATGTGGTGAAAATGGAACTATGTAAAACTGGAGTCTGACCACGTAGTTCCACAGACTAGTTGCTAAATTTGGGTCAAACCAGAAAACGTGTATCAATTTTTTTCTCATTTACCAAAATTTTGGGTAAAAACTAATATGTTTTGCAAAACTTAGGAAGGTCTTTTCTTTCCAGTTTCCCATCAGTCATGCGTTCCAGGTTTCCCTAATGTTGTAGCTGCTGAAGTAACCAAGAAATATATTCAAAACTCTTATGCCCGTAGGAGAAATGTTAGTTTAAATTAGAGTGGGAATATACTGGGAACCAGGAAGAGAGAGATGCATTCAGAATCAGGACAAAGGGATCAGACTGTTTTTAAACTTTGGTGATTCCAGTCTCCACCTTTTTTATCCGTAACTGACAACAACTACAAACATGATAAATTCAGTTACCTGAGATTTACAATGCTTTTAGCATCTTCCTTCTTATAGAAAAAGACTGTAGCAAAAGTCAGGATAGAACCAAATTTGTCCTCCTGTAGGCTACATTTTAACGCTGACAACAAGTGATGTTTGTAATTCCTTGCTGTCTCACTTGATTTTTAAGTCCTGAATGCTACTGATCCTGTGCATTCAAAGAAGACAAAGACAAAAGTAATGTGTCAAAAAGGTATTTCCTATCTGCACTGTTAACAATTAAGTCCTCATCTTTTCAATCTTTTTTTAAAACAAAAACAAAAACAGAAATTAAATTTCAGGTTTTACGAAGAAGGCTTGTTGGCACACAACAGCCTTCTTTAACAGTACTCATTTATCATGAGTAACATTTGGACACTTACCCAACTACCTCAATTTCTTCTCCTAAAGGCGTTAGGCCATTGTAGTGAAAGTGAGAAAGAAAAGCATAAAAGATAAATTTCAGAGACCTTATAAGAATTTTCAGGATGTCGTGGCTGTTCACTCAAAGCATGAAGCCTAAGAAGCAGCCTTGGACAGAACAATGTAGTTCAGTCTCACTTTCTGTGCTTTTTCTCTAGACATATATCTTCTATCAAGATAAGTTTGAAGGGTTGATGGCTCTGGGAATACAGGCATCTCCACAGGTATTGAAAAATGTCTACTGATCATAATGACACAATCAGCATCTAATAATGTGAATACACAATTTATTAAACTCTTGAGAATGTAAAAAGCTGGGAAATTCATACGTGAGAATTCTGAAGATAGCCAGACTTAGAGGATGGCTTCCTAAATAGTAGTTAATGCAAGTCTGAAATTTGTTATCCATTTGATCACATCTTTAAAAATTAAGCAACTATAAATGCTAATTTGCCAATGTATAATTAGGATACACAAACTACTTGAGATTTTCACACAACACATGATTTCTTAGAACATGTAAAATCAAGAGCAACCGTTTGAACTGCAGTGTTTGTATGTATGTATGTGCATGTATTTGAAAAAGTTATCATTTGTTCATGTGCATATTTATTTTTATACAAACACACAGAGACATACACAGACATAAATATTTAATGGCAGGTCGGAAGACATAATCCCATGTCTCATTAGACTTACATGCAAAATTACCCTGGACATCCAAATGCATCTTTCAAACATAAACTATTTGAATTGTTACTGCTGTCGGAAAGGAAGATGGTGTCCAAGCCAAACTGCGATATTAGGGCTTCTGACACTAAGAAATGCTGGATATTTGATGACAATTTTAAATGAATAAGCTCAATGACAGATTGCTATCCTGTGAAGGATTTCAATTAGGAAATTATGACAGCATTCAAAGACTTCTTTTTCATGTTTTAAGTTTCAACTAAAGGTTGCCTGAGAGGACTGAATTCACAGAAGTGATTGTGAATGGCTACTTCTTTTCTGCCAGTGTGAGTGCGTGCCAAGAATAGATGTTTTCAGACTTGTAATAGTATGCTCAATGCTAACATTTTTTTCAGAGTTAGTTAGAATATTCTGTGTAGAATGGCTAAGTGATTGTACCAGATTAACTTTGTGGTGGTGTGAAGGACCATTACATATAACTGAAAATATTTGACTCACCATTTCTAGAAGTAGTTACAGATTAGATCAGCCATATTGACATAATTGCGACCAATGTCTCACATACAATATGGTTATTGCAGACTATCACTAGATTTCCATGGGAGCAATTGCTTTCTCTTAGAGGAGATTAGCTCAGCTTGGTGTGCAGAAATGTATATGCCACATCATACCAGTTGGTAAGATAATGCAAGCACAAATAAGAGTTACTGTTCAAACAGAACATTAATCTGTGGTAATGATAAACATGTCTGCTCCAATGCCTGAAGCAATTTCTGCACTAAGCTGTAGTTGGATAAGGGCAAAAATATATGTCTTTATAATAAGCCTAGTTGTTTGCCTTTGCTGTTATTTGTACTGAGCCAACCTCAGTATTCTCTCATTTTCTGCTACAAGGCAGCAGTACCAAAAAGGGAAAAACAATCAGGATAGATTCAAATCTTTAAGTTGATATGGTTTTAGTTCAAGTAAAATAGTATACAGCCACAGGGCTTGATTTCAGAAGTAATATATACTAAAGCATGTGATTTTTTTCTATTTTTTTCTGAGGTGTTATAAAACTCAAGTAGTCAGACATAGGCAGGTCCAATAAAACAATTCAAAAGTAAAACTCTGAACTCTGTAGTTTCATTACTATCTACAAAGTGAATAAATCTGACCTCACTTTTGGCTTCATCATTTTCATGAGTATGGCATGAAATTTGAGTTCTTGCCTCTTCATAATAAAGAAAGGTCCAAATATAAATGTAAGCATCTTTTACAGATGTATGTGTTTAACTTTGAAATTTCGGTACTTAGAACTGGGCATTTAATCTTGTAACGGTAACCCAGAATATTTACAGTGGTAAACATTCAATTATGGCTATATTTATTACTACTTCTAATTACTAAATAAATATCTTGCTGCAATCATTAATTGGCTCTAAATATTCTTAGAAAAGAAACTATGAAGCTTTATGTGCTTTTAGAGTGCTCTGTAAGTCTTTTAACTTCCAGGAGATAAACAGCTCAGACACAGTCTTGAAGTATGCCCTCACTTAATCACTCTCAGTTACGTCAAGGGGACTATTTGGAGAGTTTGAATAAAATCTCATTCTCCAGTAACTACAGTATTTCCTTCTTTTTTTTTTTTTCTTTCACCCCACTCCCCCAAAAGCATTTTGTTCATGAAAAATACTCTGTTAACATTTTCAGACAGTTTGCAATTAAATAGCTGGAATTGTTGAACTGACGGAGATTGATAAAGCCCTTATACAAAAGCCTACATTTCTTGCACTTCCAAGCTTGATTAGTATATAATTCTGTCTCTCTTGCATTTTAATTCAAATGTTCTACTAAACTGCAGTCATACCTACATCTCTGACATATTTTTGCCCACACTATGAGGAAAATTTTCTCTCCTTCACCATCACTGAGGTCATGATTTATCTTTGTGGTCTAGATCATTCATTCGTCTCCTCCAGATCCTTGACTGAACTCATTCTACTGCCTTTATCTGGAATTCCTTTGCCTTGCTGCAGCACAATTCCACTCACTAAACTGAAATATTGAGAATACTCACTGCCAAGCAATTTGCTACTCTTGGTAGAATCCCAGGACTATTCTATTATTATTAGACTTTTCTGCAAAACATAAACTTTTAAACTTTTGCTTTGTCTTTTGATAAAAAAATACGGATGTATATAGAGATCTACATTCTATTCTATATAAATATAGGATTCTATATAAATATAGGAACTAAAAGCAAAAAAAAAAAAAAAAAACACCAAACGATAATAGATGTGCTTGTATCACCCCTTTAAATGGTTATTTTGTTTATTTATAAATTAATGTGGAAATGCAAAAGCAAATTCTTTTTCTCCCCTTGATGATGGGAAGGGAGCCTTTGTGAATGCAGAAAACTGTCACAATCTGTAAATACTTCACGTGAATCACTGCACATACCATAAGCATATATGGGGCTATGGTAGTCACACACACAAAAAAAGTATCAGTAGTTCTCCAGTGTTAACCTGTCATTCAGTTTGCTAAAAATTAGAAGTGGTAATAAACTAAGAGGCATACTCATTCAGATGAAAATTGTATGATTTCTAATTCAATAGAAATATGAATATACTTTATAAAAAAACAAAAACAACAACAAACAACCAGAGCATACATTCAGTTTCTTGGGAAAGTGTAATTTATCATCCTGGGTAGGATATATGCTATCAACAGGTTCAATTCTGGTTATGCTGTTGAATCGGCAGTGAGTTTTATTCATGGTTGGCTCAGACCGTTAACAGATCAGTATTACATTATGTTCTTAATAGTACACATATTATACTTTAGGTTAGGATGTGTGAGTGCTGCTCTTCTAAAACATATTCATGAGGGTGTGTTGGTCTGAATATCAAAGTAATTTTAAAATCATAGAATCCTATTGACATGTATGGAGAAGGAACTTAAAATTTGTTTTAATCTGTTCTGTCAGTGTCGTAAGAACTAGATCACATGCAGTTGTGAATAATGGTTCAAAGGACTAACATACAACACAACACTATATTATGGAGAAATCTTATTAAAAAAAAAAAAAAAGAATAGTTTTCCTTTTATTTTATTTTATTTTTTTTCCCCAGGAAGTTACAGTTTATTATAATTAACATAGCTATGACACATTAAAGACAAATTATATATACTTAATTATACAAACAAGAAAGTACAGCATATTACATATAATTCTGTGCCTATGTCGTATTTCCTTTCTTGTTTTGTTGTTGTTGTTTATTTGTTTTTAGCAGAAAGGAAACAGCAGTGAAGGTAGAATGGGTATTTTTCCATTTCCAGGATAGATTAAATTATCTTTCATTTTAAGAGTGAGAGTATTTGGATTTCCTTGCTTATAAAACATACTCTTTAGAAATTAGAATATAAAGATATTAAATCCATTTATATTTGTTTAGCTGGTACAGTTATGTGCTCAGAATAAATCTAAAGCATACTTACACGCTACTAAGGAATATTATATTTTGGAAAATACTGGCATGTAAACAGGACTCTACCTATTTATATTTAATATTTTTACTTTCCTCAGTTACATTTAACATGTTTACATATCTGAAGTGCAAAAGCATAACAATTACGATTTAATTTGGATTTCATAATACATGAGGCTATAAAATATAGTTAACGCTCTTTTGTTATACAACTGTTTCCCTTAGATTGTGAAAAAGACATAAAAAGATTTTGTCTGTGATCCTGTCACATTTTTCACTACCTGCTTTTTTTTTTTTTGTATTCAGGTGTATTCTGATGTGACATGTAGAGACAAAACAAGCGGTAAATCAGACCTTCTAAGCTGCGTTCAGAAAATCTGATTTTACTTCATTATTGACAACAAAAGGGAAATAATGTACAGTATGCCCATATGATGTTTATGCAGATGTACATGGAGATACCCAAGTGCACTTAGGGAGAGTATGGGGTATATGGAGAGTGCATCCACATATATACAATGTGTGTTACTAGGGCTGTCTGAGGAAAACCTGCTATAAAAAGCTGAAATGTGTGTCATGCAATAGCAGATGTGAGGGAGAGAATCTCAGTTTACTTTTGCTGAGTGCACTGCACTTTTTCATTAACACATGGCAAGACTTTTTCAGAGGTTAAGGAACAAGACAAGCAGCTGTGTTGCACGGCCCAATTGTCCCGTTTTAAAAAGAGAGACTTTGTATAAGACTTCCTGCACTAATTTCTTCCGGCAGTATAGTTGGAAAGCACTTTACTTTAGCAAAGAATCTGAATTCTCATCTATAACCCCCAAACCCAACCATACAATGTGTCTGTTACTTTCTTTTGACCTTGTTGTTTCCAAAGTAGAATAATGCTGAGGCACTGTAGATTGCAAAGCTTCATGTATTTCAGGTGAAACTCTAAACATTGAACTTTCTCCTTGAACACGTTCACCATGAAACTAAGGCAAAATGCTAATCACTATTCGACAACTAATATTTTTTTCCTTATGCTTTTCCTGTTAAGCTTTCTTTTTGAATAGGATTTCATTTCTTTATGTGAGGTTGTTATTTCAGCTGAATGTGGGAAAATTTGCAGCAGAACAGCTATGAGCTGGAAGGATTCACAAAAAAATAATAAATCAAATGTGTATTTCATTGTTGGCTTTGTTCGCTGAAAGACTCCTTTGAAAATAATCTAAGACCTGATTCTTAAATCTGTGTTCTGAATATATTCTTTTTTTTCTTGCATTACAAAGTGATTGTTTCCACATACAGCTTCACTGGGTGTCTGTACAGGAGACAGCTCAGGAGCTCAGGAGGAGCTCTGTTGTGGTCTGGTTTGGGACACTGTGGCTGCATTATTACTGACTGCATGGGATCTGTGGATGCACAGAAACCTTGGGAATGAAACAGCTTTTCTTTTACACGTGCATTTGGACACTTGATTTTAGGAACTCATATACAGAAATGTGGAACCACACAAAAATGAGGAAGAACTTTTTTACTGTGAGAAGGACACCAAGGCTACCAAGAGAGGTGGTCTTCTCAGGAGATACTCAAGACCTGTATGCACATTGGACCATACAACCCTCTGTAGGAAATTGCTTGAGCAGGAGGTTGGATTCAATGATTTCGAGACGTCCCTTCCAGCCCCTAAATTCTGGGAATCTGATTCCTGTTTTCTCTTTGAGTAAGTCTTGTTGTCTTTGAATAAGTCCGAAAATCGAAATGCTCAACTAAAAGAAACAGAAGAAAAAACTCCAGCACGTGGCACAGCTCCGAGTGCAGCGCTCACGCAGCGAATCCGTCCCAAGAGCGCGCACTGCCTGGGGTGGAGGCGCGGCGCAGGCCGGCTAGCAGCAGGCAGAGCCGTACCTCCACCTGCCTCACCTGTGCCTGCTGCCAGCGAGCGCCGCGCCGCGCGCCAAGTTCACCGCTCGCCTCCCGTCAGGTTCCTTCCAGGCCCCGCCGCCGCGGCCGGGCGTTTTGCCTTGTCAACTAACCCCCTCTAGCGCCCAGCCGGCCGCATCTGACCCGCGGGCTGCGAGCCGAGGGAGCGCCTCTCCTCCTTCCATCCCTCCCCTCCCCTCGCCGAGGCGCGCCGCGCACCTCACGCCCGCACTCCCCTCTGAGGGCGGCTGAGGAGGGGCCGCCGCCGCCGCCCAAACTCTCTCCCCCCCGCGCTTCTCCCCGCGCGCTCCCGGCCGCCCGTTTGGCCGGCGGGCCGCCCGTGCCCGAGCGCCCCCGGCGCGGGGTCGCGCCGCCCTCCCGGCTGACCGGTACCCGCCGGGCTAGGGCCGTGCCGCTCGGCGGGGGAGCGGCGGCACCAAAAGCCGCGGCCGGGAGCGCGACACGCAGATCGGGAGCGAGCGGCGGAGATCGCATTAGAGCCGCCGCTGCTGAGAGGGAGAGGCAGAGACAGAGCGGGGAGAGAGGCGGCGGCGATGCCGCCCCGCAAGTTTTGTTGATGGCGCGGGGAGCGTGAGGAGGCGCCCAGCCCCGCTCCCCACCCCGCCTGCAGCCGAGCAGCCCGGCGGCGGGGCAGGACCATCCTCCGCTATGGGATACTGAAGCCCCTCGGCGCTGCGTCCGGCCGGGGATGAGGCGCGGACGGCGGAGGAGGCTGCCGGAGCTGCCGGCGGCGCCTCTACGGGGCTGAAGGGCCGCCCAGGAGCGGGGCTCAGCCCGAAGTTGCCGAAGCTCTCCCCCTCGCCAGCGCCGCCGCCCCTCGCGGCTGTGCGGCACGGAGCTCCCGCACCCCTCGCCGCCTTCCCGCTCTCCCTCATTCCGCCGCCGTGCCCCGGGACGTCGCCGGTGGATGCACCCGCCCCGGCCCGGGCAGCCCCCGGCGGCAACGCAGGCAACGCGGCGCGCCCCGGACCCCGGCGGGGCCGCGGGAGGCGGGCTGGGGTCGCGCCGCGGCGTTCCCCGCCGGCCTGAAGGAGGACGCGGGGCGCTCGGTGGGCCCCAGCCATGGGGTGTTGCGACGCGCGGGGGCTGCTCTGGAGATTCGGCCTCTTCCTCCCCCTGCTGACGGCGCGCCCCGCAGCCGGCGGACACGGCGCCTCCAACCAAGGTGAGGGCGGCCGCGGGGCCGCAACTTTCCGGCGGGCGCGGGGCGGTGGGGAGGGGGCTTCGGACCCCGCCAGGCGGCGGGATCGGCGGCTCGGAGGAGCGGGGCGGGCGCTGCGGCCGGGAGCCGCCCGGCGGGGTTTTGTCCGGCGGCATCCGCTGGGGGCGGCCCGTGAAAGTTGGGTGCGGGTGAGAGGGAAGCGCGGAAACGAGCGGGGCCGCGGCCGTGCGCTGCCCTCCAGAGCGGCCGAACTTGCGGCGGACTGAAAGTTATCCCCGCTGAGACAGAGCGGTGGCATCCCGCTATGTGAAATGGGATTGCTGAGGGATAAAGCTGGCTCGTGCTGAGCGGGCTTTAGGGTGCGTCGCTCACGTTAAGAGACATGGTTGCCCTTAACACCTGCTTTGGCTGCTCGAAAAAATCCTCATTTAGAGCCTTTGTCACAGGTGCGTGCTCATCAGGTCCAGCTGAAGACGGTTGTTGAATTGCTTAGGTTGTAATGTACGTGCTGAAGCAGTGTGCCCCTGGGTTGGAAAGGGAATCACCCTACTTAGAGAAATGAAGATTAAAATGCGCGGCACACTCAGATGGTATCAAATGTTGTTAGGAAGAGCTGGAAAAAAAAGTCAACGGTTGTGAAACGTTGTGTTCTACGTTATTGAACATCTGGATAGAGCAAAGCATTTCCATAACTGTTTATTTATTATACATCTCTCTACTTAGTTGTGGAGGAGGTAGGATGCATCTATTTCTGCATTCAGAGTCCTTCCTACTTTTTGTTTGTTTTAAATTCTTTTTTTTACAATTTGCTTTTGTACAATTTACCTTTCCTAGTCAGGGGTTTTACTGGGATGTGAGTGAAAATACAGGAGCTGAAGGGCAGCTCTAAATGCTGCTTCTAGCGGAAATTACGTTACCTATTATTCTTGAAAGAAGTGCTGAATATGACTGTGTTGGAAAGTAATGAGCAAACAGCTTTTTACTTGTGGAGTACTACCAAATTTGTAGTTTATTTATTTTCACAGTTCGCTTTTACATTCTTTTTTCTGTGTTCGTTACATTTACATGGATAACAGTAAAAAGAGTGAATAAAACACTGGGAAAGCAGGAAGATGTGATAGTTCAGGCACTAAACCCTTCAGCAATCAGGGTCAGATATGGTAGGGACGTTCCAAGGAATACTATTGCGTTACCTCTTCTGCACTGAATGTGATGGATAATTCCAGTCTGTAAATGGATAACATATAATCATGTTAATGCTCTATTGCTTTTTGTCCTTACTCATGTTTTAGACAACATCAGATTCTCATAGCAGCACAATGCAGTTCTTCTTTTATGTCATTCTCATTAGTGCATCCTAACGTCTGCCACATTACCACAAGACCTAACAAGACATGGGAATGCTCTTGAAAGTAATTCATGTGTGCTGTAGAATAATTGAGACATTCTACACATCAACAGTAAAGAATTTTTATTAAATAGTGCAAGTTGGATTAAAATATTTTAATGTAAAATACTAAATTAATATTCAATATTCCTGGGATTAACTTAGTAATAATTTTAAAAAGCAGTTAAATGGAGGAAAATTATTGCCCATTAGCCCAGAGAAAAGTCTATCAAGGTTGGAGTGGATTTTTGATGTTGACATAACTTTTCCCAACAAGTTCAGGTATTGAGACAGTGGGTGCACAGAGTACTGATACATTTCTTAACTTCTGAATGACTTCTCTTTCTGCTCTTTGTTTTGAAACCTCTAATCAAGAGAAAGATCTCTTGTCTTTGGTTTTGCCATTTTACATAGACTTCTAATTAGTCTAACTCAACCAAACACATGAACTGGAGATATACTGGATTTTCACCCATATAAAGATGCTAGCAATAAACATAATGTTAAACTCTTACTGATGACTTTCTGTGAAGCCAGAAATTGAATAAAAGAAAATAAGTACAGTGAAGCAGTTGCACATTACGTAGCATGTAAGTTTAAAATGCCAGTGACTCATGTTTAGAATCGCAGCTATGAAGAATATTTTGAAATCTTGTGCTGTTGGCTGAGGAAAAAAAAAAAATATCTTAAACTTTCATAAGGTGATATTTCAGATGATATGTCTTGGAAACATGTTTGCATTAATTGGTTGGCTTTTCACTAATAGTAGTTATAGTCATTATAACTTAGCGTAGCTTTAGTATCCAAAATGTTTGGCCTTCTGTTTTGTATTTACAAGCATACCAGCACCAATACTAACTTGCAAAGGAAGATTTTGCTTGGATTGTTTGATGGGGGAAAAATGTGGAAGGGGAATAAGCTTATTAATCCAGTCTGGTAAACAGAAAGCCCTTCCTCTTCATTCTTAATGATTTATTTTCTGTTACTAAAGAGGGATTTTCAGAGAATTAATGCACTTCAGTCTTATAAATAACCATGCTGGAGTTTATCTTTTTGTTTGTTTTCTGTGAACAAAAAAGATATTTGTTTTGATATAGTTCCAAGACTCTCAGGTTGTCTTTCTTCAACCAGTAAATCAATTCATGGTGTCTTACAGTATCTGTAGCAAGCCAGACAGAAACAATACTATTGACAGAGAAGTGAGCTTACTCATTCATCTTAATGGAGTGATAAGTTCAAAAAACAAATAATGAGCATGCCAAGAACTAGATTTTACTGTTAAGAAAAATCCTGTAGGTAAGCAAGGCCATGAAGCTGCACAGGAACCTGTATCACTGCAGTCTGAAACTGAACTGCTCAAAACAAAAAAGCTCAATTAATAGTGTGGGTTGAGTGCATGCACATTCATCTAAATTTTGATTGAGTGTGACATCTGGTTACAAACGGGTCATATTATTGCAAGATTTCAGCCTGAGTTGTTGGTTGGTTTGATTGCTAGAACATGCTGGATTGAGCAAATACTCTCAGACCTAAAGATACGAATAAGAGCGTCAGAAATGTGATCTTTGTGTAAGGATAGAGTTGTTAGGATAGAGATAGCATCAGTTAATGGTATGATGCTGTCCTTTGCTAAGCGTGCATGTAAGTGTTCCACATATTACATTACATTAACCAGAAAGAATGTTTGCATACCAGTTTCTTGGAATCTATAGTTGCTGTTATCTTTCACCAGACAATTGATTTCTGAAGTAAACTGTAGGGCTTGCATACTTCATCATGTCTACCAGTGAACTAGAAAAGGAAGTTGTATGCTTTTTCAGCTACCAGGTGTCACTGTATCTTGCTAGGTTATGCAAGGTTCGTTTCTTATGCTTCCTTCTAAAAGGCAAAAATATTCATTTCCTCCTGGAGAAAAAACAAAACAAAACAAAAAAAGTTAAGAAATAATGTCAAGCATGAATTCCAAAATTGATATAGCATCTATTTTCGCATTGATTATGCCTGATGTAAATTGGGTAGCTTAAAGTATGTAATAGAGCCTTGTGATTCACATATTAAAATCTGAGACAGTTCACTAGTGACCTTGAGTTCTTCATCAGTTCAAAGATGTTGGCCTGTATTTATCCATATATTTATTTTTAAGTAAGTACAGTCTATCACAGAGATTCTTTTTGAATTCAGTACTCAGAAATTTCTTGCAGTTTAAAGAAACCAGGGCTGAGGGTAGAGGCTGAACTTTCCTCTGAATGACACAGATGCTGTTTTACTGATGTTTTACTGATGTTTTACTGTTAGAGGATGCCTCATCCTTTGAGAAATGCAGGTGTTGGGAAGCAGGCTGTCCTGCTGCCTGCATTGTACTCACTGTGGCAGATTCTGCTGTTAGTTGTCCAGCTGGTGTTCTTTGTGATCATTTACACAATTAGACCAAAAAAAAAAAAGCTATTGCGGTAGAAGTTTGGTTCACTTTTAAGTATGTATGGAAAACACAAAACTTGCCCCACTCTATTAAGATTTAATTATTTTTTTTAATTACTTCTACCCTATTTGTTTTTCAGTGATAAGGATGACTAAGGAACCTCCACAGATGTAAATATGCACAAAATGACTTTTTTACCCAAAAGCCTAGATTTGGATGCCTTAAATATCTGAGATACCTGAAGTGAACAGAATTGAAGTTAGTGCTTCATGATATGTTCATGGTTTTGTATTTAGCAGTATTAACTGCTGTTTGGATATTTTGTTATTTTGAGCAGTTTAGGATGATTAGTATGGAAATAAATAAAAAAAAATGTATATCTCAACTGTCAGTAAAGATCTCATTTTCTTCTGTAATTTTGTTCTTTAATTCTCATGTAATTTGGGGTGTGAAAACACCTCAGAGGAACTGAAATATTTCCAGAATTACACAGCTTGGCCCTGTTAAGAAAGGAAGCTAAATGCTGGAAGGAATTATGGAAATACAGGCTGAAGAGAACTGCTGATGGTTAGTGAGCAGTGTTTTCTCCATCTCTCCTGATTTATTCATGGAGATCAGTGTTTTCAGTTTCAGCGGGTGTCATGCTTGTGTTAGGAAACAAACCAGTGCAGTTCCTAGAAACCAGTGTAACACTAACATGTTAGTGGTGATGGTGGAGATGGTGACTGTTCTGTATTTGCTTCCTATTCTAAATTCTTTCCAAAGGATCTGCTGCTGGTTGTTCTCCATCTGGACCTCAAAATCAGAGTAGCTATACTCCAGGTTTGATCCAGAATGACCATTCTTACTTCCTTATGAATTTAACTGTCAGTGTTTCAACATAAAACTTTGTTTTTTTGGCACATAAAATAGTTTTCAAATGAAAGAAGGAAGGAGTTTGCAAGAAATTCAGTTATATTCCTATGGAAAACTCCTCCTCGGTTTAGATTTTAGATCTAAATAATTCGTTACAAACTCTGAGGGCCCTCCTGGGTATCTGATGTCAGACTTCTCAACGGTGAATTTTAGAGAAGTCAGTTAAGTAGATGTTTTGTCAGTAAGACGTACAGTGCATTAATATTCAATGCATTTTGTAAAATTAGAAGCCTAATTTGATTACAGTCTCCTTTAACTAATCACCTATATTTAGAAGCTGATATACATATGCTGTTTGAGAAATACTGTATTATTCTTGGATCCAAATATAGCACAGTTAGGATATTTCCTTCCTTCAGCTGGATGTGTAAAATGGAACGTCTCCATTAGGATCGCTTACTCTGCCTTGACATTGACATAAAGAAGAGGCTGGCCTTTTGTTTGTTGTGCCCTTTAGTGCTGAAATGCACGATACAGAGATAGAAGGATGAACAGTACAGAAATACAGAAGTAGGGAAAGAAATTATTTATGCCAAATCTGCTCTGATATCAGGAAACCATGTATCATGTGGAAAAGGTCAAAGAAAGATATCAGTTGTGAACAAGGCATCTTCAGAAACCATTTTTGAACTTGTAAATGGTACACCAGTCTTTATAGTGGAGTGTCAGAACCGAGAACTACTAGTGAAGATTTCTCTTGCATAATAAAAACATAGGGTTTTTTGCAGGATTTCTTTTTGTACAATGATCTGCACAAATTAACTTATTTAACTCTATGAAAAAGTATTTCCCAGACTTTTTTCTTAGATTGCTTTTTAATTTCTGAATGATACTTTTTTTTTCCTCATGGCTTTTGCCTTTGTCAACTTACTTTGTGACAGTTTCTTAAAATTCTGAACTTTTTAGTAATGTTTGTTTCAATTCTTGAATAGTTTTGTATGACTTTTTAGTAACCTGAACACCTGTGTTTTGTTTAATATACTTACTTTGCAAATACTTTTTTCATTTCAGTATTTGTTCCTCAAAATAATCATCAGTCCATCTTCTGTTATAATGATGCCAGAATATTTCCAGACCATACCATACAAAAGCCCCTAAAATTTAACACTGAAATTACCTTCAGCTCACTCGTTTCTCTTTTAACCTCTCTAGATAGCTTTCCAGTCTACCTCTTATTCCATCAATCCTTATACTAGTTCCAGTGATGCTTTCGTTATTGCTTTTGTGAGACCTTTCCTTGTGTGTGTGTATGTATGTCTGTAGGTAGACTTGTGCTTTCCCATGTCTAAGAATAAGTCTGTTTAAAATAAAGGCATTAAGGAGAACTCTTCAATTAATGCAGCATCCATTTATAATGCAAGTACAACCTTTAACTTGCTGGAGAATGCAGCTTTGAGGCCAAAGTTGGCTTTAAATCAAGTGTCTATTTTATTTGGGTATCTGAAGCTCATCAGTCATGTTAAAAAACAAAAACAAAAGCATTTTTGTAGTCAGTAGGAAAAATTATACTGAATTGTCTCACTGACGCAATGTAAAATATCAGTATGTTAGCATTTCCAGCACTTATTAAGATCTCTGGATTTGGACTAAATTCTACCATCCCATAAGAAAACAAAAATACTGAGCACTGTGATAATATTGATGATTTAATCATCAGAGGTTTATTATTTTCAACCATTGCAGGCATTTTTATTATGCTTTAGATGCTTTTATATATAATAAAGAAACACCACTCATGCAATCAATGCACAGGTGTTTTTCCTCCCAGTTGGTGATACTGTAAAAACAGTTGCCTTCTCTTTAAACAGTTGATGGTACCTGAAATTTTAAGCTAGCAGGTACCACAGGTTTATATGTCGGGCTTTTTAAAATCTAATTGCATTCTATATACATAAAGCCCCAAAAGTTGTCATTGTTTTTAAGGTAATAGGGTCTTTTATCTTTAAATTGGGACCAGATTAAAAAGCACTGCAATATTGCTGCTGTTTCTTTTGACAATCTAGTAGAGTCAGTTTTGTAAAATATCTTTAAAAATATTTCATGAGAAAATTATATTTAGATTCAAAAAAAAACCAAACTTCCTTTCTGTAGAATAATCTTAGGATTTTGAAAGTATTTTGTCTCTAGTTATAAAAACGCGAAATTCACATTTATGAATTCTGAAATCTTGATTCAAAGCCACAGAAACATTTTGTTTTTTACAAAAGGATAGTGATAATACAGTGTAGAATACATGTATGAACATCAAGCACAAGCTTGAAACTTGGCGAATCAAAGCTAGGGTACTTCAGTAGTATAATACAAAATTTGTTTTTAAACAATCCCAAAGTCTTCACATCTTTCTTCCTCACTCTCACGCTCCCCCTGACAAATACTTCTGTCCCAGAAAAGAGGGACAAATACTTTCTCTGCTGTTTGAAAGTTCTGTGTTACTGTGATTTTAATGCAAAGAAGGAGCACAACTGAAATTTTGATGAAAAATTAAATACTGTTCTTGCTTTGTATTCTATACCAGAGAAGGCTGTGCTTCATTTGCTCACCTGGTCACATACTGCTTAGTAATGTATGACCGGGACTGGTCTCTTCTTATTTGCTCATTTTGCCATCTAGCCCAAAACAGTCCCAGCATCAGAAACATAGAAAAGGTTTTCCTCTTCTCTCCTTTCGCTCTCCTTCCCTTTCCAGCAGCCTCTCCCACTGCCTCCCTTGTCAGGCTAACTGTGTGCACTTGTAATTCTAAACTGAATCTGGATCTGATGAACTTGAAGTGAGCCTTCACTTTTGCAAGTGGATTATAGTGAGCTCGCTAATTACGTGAGTCAAAAACACATGTTCAGGTTTCTCACTAGAAATGTTAGGTAATATATTCTAATTATGCTTATCAAGCTCCTTAATTCTCTAATCAATTTGTTAGTAGCAGAATGCTTAGTATTTAATCTCATTTCAGCTTTGATGGTTACTTTAAAATTTCTGATTATAAACAGACATTTCGTGAACAATACATATTTAGTAAAGTTCAATAATGGTTTTATATTTGACATTTGACAGCTAACCATTAAAATTCTATCTATCTGTTTTCTAGTGCTCACTTTTCCCTGCTCCTTCCTCCTTATGGATGCAGTAAAGTAAGAGAAGCAAGAAAATAAAAATGTAATTGGTCATTAGCAGGTATATTTACTTCTAGTCAGAAAACCAGGCTGTATGTTGTGCTGGGAGAGACTCTACTTCAAGTCATTAAAGAAACAAGAATTTAAACATGTTATACTCTTTACTAAAAATTTTTGGTCTGAGTTTAGGTAGATTTATTAGAAGCTGATAGAGGGTTTTATTTATTCTGAGCTGACTGAATTCCAGACAGTTTTTGAAGGTGTCTGCTCTTTGCTGATGGGTTCTCCAAGAAGACTAATACCAAATTAATGATGACTAGATGCACACCTGCTCCTCATGGGTCAGTGCTACCCTTCCTTGGATACCATAGGTGATGCTTAAGTGAAAAGTACTAATGCAACCGAAGCAATCTAGAATGTTTTAATATGCAGACATGTTAACTGCATTTGTGATACAGCATTCCTTCATTGAAATTATAGAAGATTAAGCTTAGAATCAAATCATAGCTGTGTCGATTCTATGCGAAAAGAAAGATGGGCAGAAGCACCATTTGTAACAAGCTCCTCTGAAGATACATACATAGAATGAGAACATAGCAAAAGGTAGATTTACTGGGAGTTTCACAGCTTCAATCCACATAATGGCTTCTGCTCCTAGGACAAAAGGGGAAAAGTCACATATAGCAAACAGTATAATTGAGGCTAAGGACCCTTGGTTAGAGTGTACTTGCTGCTGTAATTTCCATTTTCTGGCTGCTGAATATTTCTTAGTTTAAAATAAAGGAATAAAAGAGTGAATTAGAATGCATTCTGTAAAATAATGCACTAGCATTTTAATCTTGGTACAAGTGATTAACTCTCTGATATGTACCAATCCAGTTCTCCCAATGCATTCCAACTGCTGATTTAAAACAAAAATTGCTGATTTAAAATAAAATGAAAGAAAAGTTTTGGCTAAAATTGAAAATTATGTCCAAATATATTTTGGACATAGTAGGAAAAAAAAGTGAAAGGAGATCTAGGCATTCTTTCTGTAGGGTTTCCACTCTGTTTTGTTTATATTGCTGAAACTGTTAAATGTTTACGTGCCAGAATGATGCAGTAGGAGTAACTACTAGGAGGATTATATTAGTTTTAATCATTCAGTTTAGTGGACTTTAGTTCTTGGAGGAACATTTTATTTAGATAAATATATGTACTGTTAATATTTAGAAATGGAGAAACATGAACTTCTAAACCAAACTTGATCTCAGATTGTTTTCATATGCAATGAGAAACTAAACCCAATTGCTGCTGAGACAACAGTAAAAATATTTTTCCTCCAAATAAAAAAAAAAAAAAAAAAAAGGTTTTATTCCCTAATTTCAGAAATATACTGAAATGTCTGTGCTGTGGTTTAACTCGACAAGTGCTGAGCACCACACAGTTCTCTCATTGCCCCCTTGCCAGTGGGATGGGGGAGCAAACTGAAAAAACAAAGTAAGAATTACTGTTGAGATAAAATTATTTACTAAGATAGGGAAAAGGGAAATAGTTACAACTATATACTAGTCTATACATTAAGTGTTGTGCAAGTAATTGCTCACCACTATTAATGTCATATTAATGGTTACTCTTGATGAAGATGACTATAATTGTGTTATCATACGTCTCCTTTTTCTGTAGGCTATCTAAAGCCAAGGGGCATCTTGTTTAGAGAAGAAAAATGAAAGCTAATGGCTGGAATGAGTCAACATTTCTTGCTGCTGTTAATACATGTCCCTGTGCAAACATTATACTACATACAGAGTTGTTTTTCCAGTGTTTAATCTCTTTAAAACTATTTTTTTTCCCCAATATTCCTTTCAGCCTCTGGATTGAGGAGAAGAATTAAAGGCCAAAACTTTTATCTTAGGTAACCAGCTTTTGACACCCACTGCACATTCTAAGCAATCAGTTTTTCATATGCTCATAAAAAAGCTTCTGTTGACTACTCTGAGAGCTATCTTTTTCTGACGTTTAGGTTTCTTGTGTTAAATTGAGTATCAGGAAGATGTGATACTTTCATTGATCAACTCTACACCTTCTATTATGTGATACACTCAGGATCTGACAGACAAATGGTGATAGAAGTAGGTATGACACCTTAGCTTTCAATGTATGCTTCAGCTAAATTCATTACATTTTTTTTTTCTTCTTGTACATAACTAAGTAGTTCTTTGTTTGGAACATTTTGAACCTATGTTAAAAAGTTGTCAAAACGCAATTTGTCAAAATGCTGAATGCAAAGGAATTGAATTAAAGATTGTATGTCTTAACAGTCTTCCTGAAGGCAAAACATCAATCCCACAGCAACAGAGGCTTTATCCAGTTGGTTCAAGTTTGACCCCCGCAGTCCTAGAGTCCAGCTATCTTTGATGTAGTCCATGAGTCATAGTGACTTGTGTGCTGGCTTTTCCTAACTTTTAAATGTGGGAATTGCTAATCCCATTAATGTAAAAAATATAATTAATATGAATTTCCTTTATGACCTCTTTTTTTTTTTTTTTTTTTTTTTTACATTTTCAGAAGATCTTTACTTTCTTCCTCTTCACTGATCATTCACATAGAATGCTGGTTTGTTTAGACTGACAGAATAATCCTCTCCTTAATCTGAATTAAGGCAAGAGAGACTCCATTTTACCTGGCATAGGCATAAGACATGAAGGCATGCACTTTGCCAGTAAGTTGTGTTAAGCAACAAAGGAATTTTGAAGAAAAGTGTATTCATTTAGAGGTTACACAATGAAGTTGTCCTCTCTGGGTTGCGTAAGTGTTCCAATGACTGCAACCTCTCATTCTTTAGCTCCTAATAACATTACTTGTTCTTCTTCTCTTTTTATTTTTCTTAATCTTATTCTTCTAGATGGTTTATGTCCCACAATTTCCCTTTATTTCATTGTTCCATTCCTCACTTTGCTGCATTTGACTTGGGATGTTTGTCTTTCTGAGGTCTGTTGGGATGAGAATACTGCTGAAAGCTTGCTGCACTTATTGATTCGGCAACCAGGAGATACAGGGAGAGAACCTTTTGCGCACCTTCTCTGTCTTAGGTTGCAGTATGCTTGTTTGCTCTGTGCTGACACTGTCAGCACAGTCAAATAGGTATGTAGAGTCTGTTAAACTTGGAATGCGTTAAGAATAAATAAGCTTTGGCAGTGCCAAAATTTCAGTGTAATATAATGAACAAGTTCAGCTTGGATAAACGTGAACTTATAGCAAAGGACATCAGTGAACTGCTATCAAGATACTCCAAATGACAGACATACTAGTGTTCATTAATTAAAAATGCAAAGCATATTTTCCCTTGTCTTGCTCTTGGAAATATTTGAGCAGCTTTATTTGAAATGTTTTCTCAGAAATGCATTTCAAACATTTAAATATTCTATGTTGAATTCGAAGTGAACATTTTAATATGCAAAATATTTGAAAGGTAAAAAAGTGTGTTTGAAAATGTTACTTAGGTAACCTGAGTTATAGCCATGGTTAGAATGGAGATCACTATCACTCTCATAACTATTTTTCCCCTTTTTTACTTTCTCATGATATGCTTTTTTTTTTTAAGTTATAGTAATGTTTAGTCTGTCCATTTTACTAATAATCATTTTCCTTACAAATGTAGTAACGAGTAGTTTTAAATAATGTCCTGAAGCCTTTCACTAGTGAATTTTTAACATATTAGAGAAAATTAGCAAATAATTTTTAATAGCTGTAGTCTGATAGATTTATCTTATATTGGAGAGGTGTGCCTCAAGAAATAAAAGCTGATTGAAATTGGTGACACAGATGGACATTTTGAAAGCAGGAAAGAAAATCAATAATAGATTAGACTTGATTAGATGTTGACATTTAGAACTACACACAGAGAATGTTAAAATTTACTGACAACAGTCTTCTTCCTGATTTGCATTTCTACCTCTACTTTTTTTTCAGATGTATTATGGTACATACATTATAAAGGTTAATGAACAAATGATGATGAAATTACCATATAGATCATAGAACCTTTCGAGTTGGAAGGTCCCTTAAAAGTCATCTAGTCCAACTCACCTGCAATGAACAGGGACATCTACAGCTAGATCACAGTATTAAAGCCCCTTGCAGCCTGAACTTGAATGTGTCCAAGGATAAGGCTTCCACCATCTGTCTGGGCAAGCTGTTTCAATGTTTCACTATTCTTACTGTGATTTATTTTTTTTTTTTTTTCCCTAGAAAATCCATATCCATATCCAGCCTAGAGCTCCTGTCTTACAGTTTTAAACCATTTCCCCTAGTCCTGTCACAACAGACCCTGCAAAAAATCTGTACTTTTCTTTCTTACACCTCCACCCTCACTTTGGATATTGAAAAGATGCTGTCAGGCCTCCTTGGAGTCTTCTCCGGGATGAACAGCTCCAGCTCTCTCAGTCTGTCCTTGTAGGAGAGGGGTTCCATCCCTTGGATCATTTCTGTGGCCCTTCTCTGGATACACTTTAACAGGTCCACATCTCTACTGAGAATTCTACTTCTGAACACAGTACTCCAGGTGAGGTCTCATCAGTGCAGAGTGGAGCTTCTTTTGATGCAGTGCAGGATATATATAGTTGGCTTTCTGGGGTGCAAGAGCACATTGCTGGTTCATGTACAGCTTGTCATTCACCAGTACCCCCGGGCCCTTTTCAGCAAGGCTATTTTTCATCCTTACATCCCCCAGTTTGTGCTCATAAGTAGGGGTTGCCACAGCCCAGGTGCAAGAACTTGTATTGCTCTCAGATCATCTGATTGGTCAGGCTGTAGCCTGGAGGGATGCATGTTTGATAATCTAGTTTGTTTTATGTGAAAACTATTTCTATTTATTTTTTAACTTATTTTTATGCAAAATTTTGAATTTCATAATGCTTAGTTGCACAAGAATCATTTAAGAAGTTATTTTCCACCTTGCCTTGCTCCATACTTTTGTTTGTAAGAGCAAGTTTCTTTGTTATCTGTACTTGAAAAGTATTTTGTTTGAAAACTCGCTTTTACCATTTGAGAAGATGACTTCCTTGTCAGCAGAGAACATCTTCAGCAAAACTGCAGATGACATAAAAGCCAGAAGAAATGGCTGATAGGCCAAAGGGCCATACTGCCATCCAGAGGGCCCTTAACAGGCTGGAGGAACAGGCTGACAGAAATCTCACGAAATTCAATAAGGAGAAGTGCAGAATCCTGCACCTGGGGAGGAACAACCCCCAGGAACCATGACATGCTGGGGTCCAATCAGCTGAAAAGCAACACTGTGGAATAGGGCTTGGAAGTCCTGGTAGACATCAAATTGAATGTGAGCCAGAGATGAACCTTTGCAGCAAAGGCAACTGACAGTGTCTGGGGCAGCATTAAGCAGGTATTAACAGTCGCTGAAGGAAGGTGATCCTTCCCCCTTCAGCACTGGTGAGGCTGCACCTGGAGTGCTGAATCAAGTTATGGGCCCTCAGTACAAGAAAATTGGGTGAAGGCCCATGGAGAAGATAGAGGGACTGTACTCTTCTGTGAGGAGAGGCTGAGAGAGCTGGGATGGTTCAGCATGGAGGAGGCTTAAGAAAGATCTTAATGATGTGTATGAAAACCTACAGAGGGAGCACAAAGAACAGAATCAGTCTCTTGTTGGTTGTGGTCAGTGCCAGGACAAGAGGCAAAGGGCACAACCTGGAACACAGAAGGTATCATCTGAACGTAAAGGAACACTCCTTTACGGAGTGCTAGCATAGGCTGCACAGAGAGGATGTGAGGTCTCCTCCTAGGAGATCTTCACACACTGCCTGGACAGAGCCTTGGGCAAAGCCTAGGAGGGCTTGCTTGAACAAAGTACTCTAGAGGTCTCCTTTAACCTCAAGTATTTTGCAACTCAGCAAAATACATCAATAAAAGAACCTGAATTTTAGCAATGGACATTTCTGTCCATTGTCTTGCCATGCCCAACAATAACTGTAGTGAATTCTAAGATTCCCACTGCATCTAATTGCATATCCTAGAAAGTAGGAATGAAAGAAAAAATCCCCAAGGAACAAAATATTTTCAAAGCAGAACAAAAAACCCCAAAACCTTACTGTGTGACCATTTACAAATGGCAGTGGTTGAAGTAAGTTATCTGGAGCTGCATTCAGTCAGCATGTCCTTGATTTCATTTATGTTGTAGTTCAGAAGTGAAATGTTTGGTTTACATAAAAGAGAAAAAGGAAAATGGTGGAACCTGATTTGCTGCATCATAGAGGATCAGCAGAGGTCTAAGAATCAGACATTTACCAGGTGTTATGGGATATGAATGGTACCAATATCAGTGTATAAAAACTATATTAGAGCCCAGGAATGGAAAATAAAGTTAGGGGAGCAGACTTATTTCTACTGGGTTATTGCAGTTAAGTGGATGTGTATTTATTTTTTTCTCCCCTTTTCAATTTTTGGAATTTCTTTTGCCTTTTTACCCCTAAAAAATGTTGAAATTAATACTGAAGTCTGGTGAGGTGTTCTGATAAGCTCTATGATGAGAAACCTCTCTGCAGGATGACAAGTTTGTGTGTCTTGCTCATATTCTCAGGGTAAGAGCAATTGCAACCACCTGAGAAGATGAGAATTTTCTCCCCCTCCAGATCAGATCAGACTACCAAAGCAGTTTATGGTTGGAAATTTTTACTTAACTATAGCATGCAATATTAGGAAAAAATTCTTCTCAGAAAGGGCAGTGAGGTATTAGCACAGGCTGCCGAGGGAGGTAATGGAGTCACCATCCCTGGAGGTGCTCAAGAAGCATGTGCATGTGGCACTGAGTGACATGGTTGGTAGGCATGGTCGGGATGGGTTGATAATTGAACAAGATAATTTTAATGGTGTTTCCAAACTTTATGATTCTGTGATTCTATGTACTTAATCTAAAAAAGAATAAAAATGTCCTGCTATTGGCAAATTCTTCATAATAATCATCAGTTAAGGGCCCACGTAGTTAAGGGCTGTGCAAAAAAATGTTTATTTTGGTTGTTTTTTTTTTTTTTCTTTAATGTATTTTAAGTTAGCTATATGAATACTTGACTCTTTGACCAAAGGGATTGTTTCTTTTCTGACATCCAGTGATCTCATATCCAAATGAGATATGATTACTCCAAATTCAGTGAATGCGTTGCCCAAATAACCTGATTCTTTGAACTTCCTGGTACTTGTTGAAGCTGACGTCATAGTTATTCAGAAAACAATTGCTTTCAATGTTTGAGCTTCAGGGTCGCTACCATATGGAGCACATTGAAAGGATTTTGATCTGATTTAAACTAAGTGAAAACTATAGAAAGTGTTTAAGACACCCTCTTGATATTAAATATTTTATGAATAAAAAATACTGTTGTTGGTAAACTTAATGGAAGTAGTGTTCTCTAAGGAATGGTAAACATATTTATGCAGTCGTAAGTATGATTTTCATTTGCAAACTACTGTAGGGAACCTGGTTTAGCAGGGGTTGGATTTTAGAGGTCCCTTCCAACTCCTACAATTCTATGATTTTGTGATTCATTAAAGTAAAATGATAAAACTTAATACTAAACCTCCTGAAATAGCAGTGTTTTGTTTTTATGTTTTTTTTGTTTTTTTTCAAATTTTGAGATGGAACAATACATTTCTGAAAAGGAAGAAGAGAAGACTATAGGAAGGAGGAAGAGAAGATTAAAAGTCAAGTTCTTCTGACTCTCTCTTACATGAATATTCCAATTTACAAAATTTTGGGTTTAGTTTCGGAGAAAAAAAAAATTACACATGTAAGTGTATTGGTTTGTACATTCCAAGTAAGTTCCAGGTGTTTTTAGAAGTGTGTTAGTAGAGAAAATAAAAGGTTTTATTCCAGTGTAGGATGGGGAAGAAATGTCATGAACTTGAGCTCATTGATTCAATTTTTATTGCTCAAAACTGCTGCAGTTCATAAAATTCAGTTTTACAGACTATTAGTCCATAATGTGGGTTATGTCCTTTGGAGACTTATGTTAAAGATAAATGGAGTCATTCAGAAAGATCTATGTTGTAGCTTTATGGAGGAAGTTCAAGAATTATTTAAGTGCTCGTGACTGTGTTCCATAAGGAAGTGGGATAAGAAGAGTTGCCAACAGCTTTGAAGTTAGGAAAGGAAATAACAGTGGAAGAGTCTGTTTATCCTTTAGCAACAGGCTTGGTTTCCCTGGATGAGAGGAAAAAAAAAAAAAAGCAATGTTACTGTTTTTTTGGTTTGTTTGTTTTTCTATTGCTCACGACAGAGAAGGTAGTATTTGCATTGGTGATGTGTGCTGGGACTGTTTACACTCAGCATGGAGTGTCTGTAACAGGAACACAGGATTGGAAAGGAGGTTTGTTATAACAAGCAGATGCCTCACCTGACTCTGTATGAAGAATTGATTAGTTGTCAGGTTCAGTCTAGTTAATTGACATTTCCTCATTCCCTTTGGATGGTTTATAAAATGTACTTATAAACTGCATTTGCTAGTAGATAGCACCTACTTGCTCCTTTGCTGGTGTTCCAGTTACTGTTGCCTTTACCTGTTCTTCTTCCCTTTTTGATTTCTCTGCTCTTGAAAAAGTGCGTCCAAAAGCACATGTGGTTTTGTAGGTGAGATTTTACTTCTATTGAAAATACCTGCCACTTTCTGTGGTGGAATTTGTCTCCTTCATTACTGTGTCATTTGACTGGGCCTTGTTTATCTTGTCACCAGCTAATATGTGTGAGTCTTAATCTTCTCTGTTTGCTGCTAAATTTTTTATATACATACATTTATTTATATGAGGGCTGCTCTGAAAGTAATGCCTCCTGTTTTATTACATTGACACATGATGTCAGAGGCAGAAATTGGTGCTATGGCAGTAGACAATGAACCTTCCCACCAGTATTCCATTACATTTTATTGCTGTGTGACAGCACGGCATTCCTCCTTGTGGAAAAATTGCACCCATTGACATTCATCGATGATTGCTGAATGTTTATGGAACCAAACAATGGATATTGGCATAGAGAAAGATGTACTGCATGGGCCACATTTCCATAGCAATGATGCCATCACAGCAGCTGTGAACCAGTGGGCCACCTTCGCCGGTGCAGATTTTTATGAGGGCGACATGCAGGCTGTTGTTCATTGCTGGTGAAAATGCACATGTAATGGTAGTTACTGTGTTGAAAAAGAGTGCTTTTGTAGGTGAGAATTTCTCTATCAAATAAAAGTGTTATTGTGCTTTTTGTATCTGTTGTAGTTTCCATGAAAATAAATAGGAGACATAACTTCCAGAGCAGCTTGTGTGTGTCTGTGTGTACACGTGTGTGTATATTTAGCTCCTTTTGGATCATCTTACTATTTCTATTTGATGTCCTCCCTTTTTTATTTTACTGAACGAGTAATTCCTTCTCTCCCTATAACTCCCTACAAAGTATTCCAGCCTTCAGTTGTGTTCATAGTGCCTCTCCCATGAAAAAGTCCTATTAGGTCAAAACTACTTTGACCAAGGACATTTGTTAAACATTATATAAGGTATGTCTCATGACTAGTCTTTGAGAAATTGAGTGAAAATTGCAGTTATATACTTTCTGTCTCAAATCATGCCTCTTATGTACATCCTCACCTCTTCTGCTCTCTATTTAAAGCAGCTAAAATGCTTTTACAGCTTGCTTCAGTTTCCTAACTCAGATTTATTTCTGCATTTATAGAATAAAATGTACACAGTATGCTAGAATATTGGCTATTTACACAGTGTTGTCACACAAATAGTAATTTAATAATACCTTAGCTATAAAAACAAATAATCTTTCATGACTTTTGTCGTTTCAAAATACTTTTCTATCTGAATAATTCTGAATTAAGCCTGGAAAACATAGTGCATTCTTGAAGTCAAATTGAATGAAATTATGCTCGAATTCAGCTGTAATTTTACCTTAATGCATTATAATTCAGATATCAGGTTTTTCTTCCCTAATTTGATTCTTCTTGGCTATTAGGATCACTCAGTACTTTGCTTTATTGCACTTAGATGAAATAAATTAAGCTGTACAGCAATATAAAAGATAATATTCATTGTTATAAATTTGGCGTTTACATGAATGAAACATCTTAAATTCCCCCTTCATCTGTTTTAAATTAAGTATGAGATTTAAATCACTTGTTCTGATTGAGAGCAAGCACAGGAAATGAAGGGACTGTGGACAATCAAAAAAGCATACTGAGATTCTCATCAAGGCATTCATTATTGTTGGTGGGAAACAACGTTAAACAATAATTGGTTGCATTCACATAGAGGGTAGGAAAAACCTGCCACAAGACAGTATTATATTCGTAAGCTGAGAATGACTTTGAACAGGTGAACAAGGGAAAGCAACTTGCAGAGTATTTTCAAATTGCTCAGACACCGTGGTAGCTAGCTCTAGCAAGAAAAGAAAGGCCTTAGATAAATGACGGTTTATAAAATATGTATAATAAATCTGTGTTCAATAGTAGGTATTATCTCCTTTTATCTTTTTTCTTTTTTAAAGCTAGGCTTGTGGATATATTCTTAACTTTCATCTGTCATTGTTTTGACTGGGTTAATTTTCTTCATAGAGGCTTGTATGATACTGTGTTTTGGATTTTTGATGAAAATAGTGTTGATAACACACTGAAGGCTTAGCTGTTGCGTGGCAGTGCTTGCAGAGAGCCAAGGGCTCTCCTGCTCCTTTACTGTCCTGCCAGCCAGGAGCTGGGAGTGCACTGGGAGCTGGGAAGGGATGCAGCGCAGACAGTGACACAGACTGGCCAAAGGGATGTCCTCCACTACATGTCATCGTGCTCAGCAACAAAAGCAGAAAGAATGAGGAAGAGAGAGGTGTTTTAAATGATGGTGTTTGTCTTCCCAACAAACTGCTCTGCGTGTGAGCCTTGCTTTCTTGGGAGTGGCTGTACACCTGTGAGCCCATGGGAAGCAACAAATAAATGCTCTGCTTGTAAACATAGCTTTTGCTTACCTAGTAAACTTTTTGTCTCAGCCGATGAGTACTTGCACTTTTACCTTCTTGTTGCTCTCCTTCATCTCAGCTGAGGACAGTAAGGAAGAAAGTGTGTGGTACTGAGCTTCCTGCTGGGATTAAACCACAACATCATCCTAACACCCTTCCTTTGAACACCAATTCTTTCCATCTCATTCCTTATTTAGTCCTTGTTATAATCTCACTCATCTTTAATATATGTAGAGAAAAAATACATGTAACAAAAAGCATTTGGGCAAAAACAATTCATAGATTCAACAGCTTAAATTAATGTATGTTAAATCTACTGAGGATACTACATTTACTTCACAGATACTCTATCATTATTGAAGATGAAAGCTTGCTTCTTGCAGATAGGCAAGATAGGCATTTATCAAGTCTGAGGTAGAAATGAGGACAGTTCAGTTGTCGTAGTTTTAATATGTGCTGTAAATTGCCATATTTTGAAAGACTGTGATTTAGAATTTTGGAAAAATCAGTTACTGATGATATATTTTGGAATTTAGATACAATTCCGATGACAAGTCGTTTTAATGAGAGCAAATATGTGTAAAACCTATTAGCTGCCTTTTCTTTCCAACTCGTACATTATTTCTAATGTGCATGTATCTTTTTTAATGCACTCAATGTTTGCCATCTTCCCACACAGCCCAGCTATCCATTAGCACTTTTCAGTGCATTCCCTAATTATATGATAGTCTCCAATCCACATTTTCCTGCAACCCCAGTTCTGCTGTTAATTATTTTTTTGCTGCTCAGTGTAAGTAATTTTTGCTTTTCCTTTTGGTGTTCCTGAAACATTTGCCTTCAGGCTAGCCATTTCTCCCTCAGGTAACTCAGTGTATCTTTGGATCCTCTTAAGCTCTACCACCAACTCTGTAAGACTATATGTCCTTTTAGCCACATCTGTTCACATTATGCTCCTGGAGAATTCATTGTCACACTGCTCCAGTCCACCCATTCAATCCATTCTCTGCTTCATAGACATCATTTATCTTTTGGGCCTTAATCATTTTCAGCAAACTGCAGTTCCTACAATACTCAGGGGAGAATCACTCAAATTTGCTCACTGTGGTAAAAGTACCTGTCCTTCACAAACTCACTTTCAGTATTTAGAGTTTCTGGTTCTGTCCTCCACAGACAACTATTTTCTGTCTTTCTCCAGTATTCATTCCTCCTAGCTAGTTTCCTACTTGCATCTTTTGCAGATGACACTGTATTCCATTTCTCCAGCTTTACTTCCGAATTCACTGGAGTTCCAATTTGTCTTTGACTGATGATACAAGTAGAGGCCCTTAAAAATCAGGGACCTTTATGGGCAAGGGAGAACAATTGAATTATGTTCTGTAAGACTTGTATGGCATGTAGAAAGGTACATTAAATCTGGGTCTAGATGGCAGTCATACTGGTTCATTCTTTTTCTGTCACTCTTTTTTGTGACTTTCAAACAAGCATGTAACCATAGTGTAGTACATTTTTTTAAATAGAAAACTAGATTAGTAAAACATGCAGTTTTGGAAGGCTTCGTTAGTAGAACTTAAAATGCTATGTTGATGATCTTCCATGCGTGCTTTCATGGTGCTTTAATTATGTCTGGTAAAATCTTCAGACAAAGGTGAAAACAGAAAATTTGTATGCAACTGCATATGTTGGGGCTTTAGATGATGGGTTTGCAAGAGCAGGAGAGTTTCCTAGAGGAGTTGCTTAAAGTGCATTCTTTGTGCTGTGGCCTCTCCAGGGCAGATTAGAGGAGGAGGATCACCTCCATTGACCTGCTGATCACACTCTTTTTAATACACCTCAGGACACTATTCAACTTCTTGTCCACAAGGGCATACTGCTGGCTCATGGCCAGTCTGTTGTCCACCAGGACATGCAGGTCCTTCTCTGCAGAGCTCCTTTCCAGCAGGTCATCCCCAGCCTGTACTAGTGCATATGGTTATTCCTCCACAGGTGCAGCATCCTGCACTCTTTCTCACTGAAGTTCATCAGGTTCCTCTCTACCCAACTCACTAGTCTGTCCAGGTCTCACTGGATGGCAGCACAGCCTTCTAGCGTGTCAGCCACACCTCCCAGCATTGTAACATCAGTAAACTTGCTGAGGATGGACTCTATCCCTTCATCCAGATAGCTGATGAAGATACTGAACAAGACTGGACTCAGTACTGATCCCTGGGGAATGCTGCTAAATAAAGGTCTCCGGCTGGACTCTGCACAATTGATCACAATCCTCTGAGCTCTACCAGTCAAGTCGGTTCACGCGAAATCATAGATGAATATCCTGGATACATGTATCTGTACTGGCTATCCCTCCCAAATAAGCTGGGAGCATTTTCATTACATTTTAGTCTTCACTTATGAGCAAAGAAGATCTTATAAATTATTCCCTGTTTTTCCTTTAAGAGTAATGTATCTCCACAGTCCTGATGCTGTTTGTACCCTTCTCTCATTTTCTAGGTTCAAATATTTCAGACAGAATTGCAAAAGAGAAGGAAAAAAAACTTTTTAAGAAAAATGGCATGAAGCATATTTCAAACTTTACCTTCGTGATACTCATTCAAATATAAAGGTTCCCACATTCTGAAGTAACTGTGGATGTAGTATTATATAGTCTATATTTGGCATTGCCTTCAAAGTCCCCTGGCAGCACTCCAGCTATCTTCAATGACATTCCCCTTGCATCCTTGGGATATCTAACAGACACTTAAGTCTCAAGCAGCCCTTCAAAGCAGTGCTTTGAGCTAAGTCAGCTGAAGAATGCTACTGAATTTCCAGCAGCAGCGATGCTATGCTGTACCTGCCAAATCATCGTGCCCCAGATGTGTTCATTTCAGGTCACTGGAAGTCTCACAGATTCTTTCCACGTTCATGTGTGTTACACATGACTTCCTCTAGTTACAAAACAGACTGTTTTCGGCCATAGCAGAAATGAGTGGTTTTACTTTTTACGTTGTTTTAGCAGTCGGTTTGTTTTCTTTAATTATTTTTATGAAAGTATTACAATGTTAGGTTAATTTTTTTTTTTCTTTTTTTCTGCAGCTGCTTAAGGTCTAAGAGTAATGGACTAGGAAAAGACATACTGGAAAATATTCCCTGTGTCATCTTCAATTCATTTTTTGCACTCTAAAAAATTCAAAAGAATTCCTAAAGTAATACAGAAAAGCAGTATTTTTACTTCTTAATGCGAAATCAGAAAAAAAAACATTTAATTTCTCCATTTTGATGATCATATAGTCACAAAAGAAAAAGAAGATACACTCTCGAATATGAAACCACTTATTCAACAGGTCAGGCATAAAAGCTTAGTGCATGACTGATGGCATTCTCAGATCTATTTTATGCTCTTCAATTATCTTTGAAATCTTAATGTCTATGTACGTGCTTTAAAAGTATATCACTCAAAGCTTAAAGTCTGACTGTGGTACAGACGAACACTTCCATGCAGTGCAATCTTTTAAAGCAATTTGATTTTTGGTTAGATAGTCAAAACTTATTTCCTGTCAAGCAGATGACAGGATGTTGTATATTTATTTGTTGATAGCATTAGAAGTACTGCAAACCTGATTATTTTGTAAAAACAATTGAGCCTTCATACTGATGTTCCATTGTAAGTAAAGAGACCAAGACTTTCAAAGCTAGCAATTATTAGCATGTGCTTTAGTTTGACAGCCTGACCTAGCACCTGTAAAATGTTCATGCTGTGGAAGGTTGGTGCTTGACACCATAAATTATAAATGAAGAGCTAGTGGAAAAAGTGACAGACTGATTCAGTGAAAGAGAGAATTACAAAGCTGGAAAACATTAAACTGACTGGCTATGTGGATATTTAATCAAAGGAGAGAGGAAAGATTTTATCATCATGAATTTAAGCTGGGGATATCTCTGGGAATATTTGTCATGAGTGGAGCAACTCACAAGTCTTCTTTCAAATAACTTTTATTTACTTTGGTATATTTTTGAGGCTCTGCATTGAAAGAGACTATTTAATATAGTCAAGTGTTAACTTGATGTTTTCCAAGTTGCCTTTTGAGTTTCTGGGTGGTATTTTTCATAGTTCTAATCTTCTAGACTCTTTTTCTATATATATCATACAGTATAACCATAAGGCCAGCTGTATTAAACCTTTCACTTTCGAAGTGGGTGACTTACTAAGCAAATGAGATGCCACTCAGAAATCAAGGGAGGCAATTTGGTTGTTTTACTTGAGAGCACTGACACCTTTGAAAGTCATGAGTGCTTCTGCTTTGATATTCCCAGACCTGGTGTTTCTACTGATGACTTGCCTTATCTGCTGACAGTTTAAACCATTATTAAGTACATCACTTTTAACAATTAAAAAAACAAACAAACAAATATAGACAGGATAGCCCTTTGCTAGCCTTTGTATGTCTCTTGTTTTTTTTTTGGTCAGGGAGTTTGTTCTTGTATTTGAGTGTGTTCATCATGCTTGAGGTGACTGTATACTTGCAATGGATTATTATAATATCCTGTCATTTCAGGAGGTTTGTTTATATAACTTTAGAATAAATTTGAGTTGGTAATTCAAATTGCAACAATGAAATTAATTGGGATTAAATCCCACACGGGCAGATACACTTTTCCACTGTCAGTGCCACTTCATGCAGACATTGCTTGCAAAAGAAGGTACTCAAGTAGTGAAACAAATGGAATCACAGAATCATTTATGTTGGAAAAGGCTACTAAAATCATCCAGTCCAACTGTTAACCTCATAATGCCAAATTTACCACTAACCCGTGTCCCTAAATACTTCATTTGGATGTCTTAAGTACCTCAGAGATCTGCAATTTATGGGCTATATGAGATCTTTGCTTTCTGTATCATAACTTTCTGTCTGCAAAATAGGAACGACCCCACAAAAATGCTGACTACATCTAGGTAAACCTTTATTTAACAGCGTACAGTTAAGAAGTTATGCTGAACTACATAAGTAGTTCAAGACAGAGTAGTAAAGAGCCTTTGGATTCAGAGGGCAGATCTGTGTCTCCACTCTTTCACCAGTAGGCCGGTTCTACATCTCTTGGCCACAGAAATGCTTGCTTGCATGCTTCACAGCTTCTCTTTCCGTATCTGATTTGTCCATAGGTTAGAGCTTCATTCTCCTTGTTCCTACTCTCAGTTGTGTTCTGTAGCCCTGTGGCTGTGTGTGTGGGAATAGGCATCTCCAAGGGCCCTGCTTTTGCCTGAACTGGATCCTTCCCTCAGTACTTGAGTTAACTTGAGTTAGAGATGCACAAAAACTTCTTCATGGGGCTATGCTGTAAGTCAAGCATGAGCTCTCTTTAGTTGTTTCAGCCTTTGTACCTTTCCTAACATCTGCCTGTTTTGTTCCTCAGAGTATCAAACAGCTAATTTTTCATCATGGTTAGTAATTAACCATGTTGATAACCATATTTGAATAAGCAGTGGCCATTTATCTTCCCAGTCCTTGTCTGTCACTTCATCAGCTGTCCTTCTCCTACCATCTCTGTTTAAAAGGAAGAGGTCTGTGTTGGTTTTGATTCTCGTTCTACTTGAAAAGACAGGTCAGATTTTTGAAAGTACCTCTGTATCAGTCTGTCCAGTTTTTCATGGGGCAAGGTGAACCCGTGTAATACCATTTTTTACTTTACTAATAGAGGGGCTGGGTCTTTGAATCAGTGCAGTGTAGGAAGAAGCAGGTGAATAAGCTGGGTTTGATTATCTTTGTGATCTCCTGTAAGAAGTTTCTATACTGTTTAAAGCGGGAAATCCCAAGAAATGTAGAGTGTGGGAACATTGATTATGGAAGTATTACCTTCATTATTAGCCTGCGTGACAATTATACATGGCTATACCTTTCCAAAATCTTCTGTGTGTTTTTTTCACACATGGATTGTTGCCATGTAACTTTTTTTTTTTTCCCCATCTCTCCAAAAACATTGGTGTAGTAAAAGATGTAAAAGCAAGTGTTTGTAAGAATGCAGAACAAATAAAGACTAACAGAAAAGTGGAGAACGTTAAGCCTAGTGTCATGACTCCACAAATGAAGTCTCAACCTAGCTGGATTGACTTCAGCACACAAGTCATGGGTACTTTGCCATTGCAAGGAAAGAGAAATCCACTTGTCTGAATTTCACTGTTTCTAATTTCCCTAATGAAGATACACTCAGGTTAATAAATATAGCTGATAAAACTGTCAGGTGTTCATGTTCATTTAGAAAAATCTGCCCAGCAATCTAGTGTTGACATTAACATGATGGTGAATTGCATATCAACTAGCTTTTTCAAGTCAGAATGAAAATTACTACATAGTGCAGCTGGGTTGTTATCTTAATTATGTGAGTCCTGTTTCTATCAGGGCTGGTCTTTGACTTCTTTGCATCTCACCCAAAAAATCAAAAGCTTAGGAAAATAGTACAGATATGTGACATAAACCAGCTCCAATGTTATTTTCTGGGTCTGCAAAACATATTAATTTATCTTACTTCATTTTAGCAGAAATCCACTCTGAGAAGAAATGCCTTAGAAATAAAAGCTTAATGATTAAGATCACACCATTTCCCTGGAATCTGAAGACTTTTTTTTTCCCCATGTGAAGATTTCTACCAGCCCAAACTTATTCTTCAGGCTTTTTTTTTGCTACCTGTCCTGCAGGGCTGACAGTGCAGCACCCAACCTCTTTTGTTGCATTACAAATGTAGAAATTCATTCCTTCTGGCTGAGCTATGGATTTGAGGATCTCCTCCTGTCTTATTCCCCTGTTAGTCACTGCAGTGTTCAACTAAATCACTTTGAAATCACTTTGACGCAGTGCTCTTGGGCAAATCTGTATTATAGTCTAGAAGAAGTAGGATATTACCTATTTGGTCTTCATTTCACTTTTACCTGAGGAAAAGTCAGGGGTTATGTGTATGTAAAATCATTTTTTCTAAACATGAATATGCTTTCTCTTTACATCAGTAATTGTTTTTCTTTCTTGTATTTATGAACAGGACTCATTTTGGGGAAGCAAGAATGTACGTTAGACCTCAAAACAGACAATGTCTTAGGGCAAAGCAACTTGTGAAGCAGTAAAATACGTAGTTGAGATAAAGCTTTGAATAATTTGGCATTATAGCTATTATCCCAGAAAAAATTAAGTGCAGAAATTGTTGTGTGTTGCAGCACAACAGATATATTTTCTAGTTGCTTGCTTCCCAGACTGTTGCATCAGTGTGGAGGTGATGCAGTCTCTAGTTAAACTGTACAACAACATGTTCCTGCTCTAGGTCATTGTGCAGCCGGGCTCCTGAGAGATCTGTTGCAAAACAGGAGGAAAGGTCATTTCTCTTCATTTTCTTGATTATTCCTTTTTGCATGTCAGAGAAGTCTCACAAGATCCTCTGTAGAGAACTGCTACACAGATTTCATACCTTTCCTTGAGTCAAATAACTGTAAATGTAAATAGTTGGTCAAATATTCCCTATTTTAATTGGACTGAGACTACTTCACGAATGAACTCTACCTGTTATATGATGTCTCAGCAAAAACAACCCTCATTTAAACATAAGCAATTAGGTATAATGGACTAATATTCAGAACAAATCTATTGTTTCTAGTTTTGTGGTTGTTTTTTTTTTTTTTTTTAACTTAAGCATTTGAGAAATATTCTACATAATTTTAATGATATGTAAAACAGACTACAAAAATGATGGAAAAAGATAACATAAATTTGTATTACTGTTTGGTTTGAGTGTAAGGGTTCTTGTATCTTGAAAATAATTCCATCTATTTCGGTTTTTATCTACAGGGTTTTAACTCCAACTTTATAAAAGTCTTTTTTAAGTTTGTCCAGCATTTAAAATATTTCCTGATCCTAAAATAAAACCATGAATAAAATACAATCATTAATTATGTTTTTTTACGTAGAGGTATGACAAGACGTAGGTATGTTCAATGGGCTGCATACAGATTATAAAGTATAAATCAGAATTGCTTATCAAAGCATTCTGATGAGTATTTGAAGTATTACAATTGTTTCTTTGACAACAAAGTAGCATTAGGAAGGAAGTAAAATGCTATTGTTAAAATAAAAAATGTTTGTGTTTGGTTATTTTATACCTTAAGTTTAGGGTAAACCTTGGCAGCATGTAGACACAGACTTGCCACTTTTTAAAAATCCACTGTCTTACTGTCAGAAGGGCAGGTGTTGAAATACTAAAAATAGTCCACAGTAAATGTAATAGACAGCAGGCTGACAATATGTTCTCATTATAGTGTTTCTATTCAAATAACACATAAGGACCGATGTCTGTTGTTCCCCAAATATGAGAGCCAAGGGCTTTCTACTTTCTAAAGGGCATACTTTTCCAACTATCTATCAAAATTTCTGCAGTCATTTCCAGGTAAAGCAAATATTGACATGAAATGAAGCATTTACAAAGAAGACAGTGGTAAAAGAAAAATATCTAAATTAGTTGGTGCTGTGGAATTCATTAAATGAATTAGGTATACTTGTAGAATTTTAAGTGTCAAGATTTTAACTGTGATTGAAGTTTATTCGTTCAGGCTCATCCAGACCAATTCAGAAGATTTTTTTTCCATCCCATTATGTCCCCATAAGTTGTTATTTGGAAATACTTGTAAAATTGCATTTTTGTTCACACAGTTGAGCAAAAGTTGTGTGGATGTCCTTACAGCTCCCCGTTCCAAATACAATCATACATTATGTTTGTGTTTTATTATTGTAAAGTGATGTGTTGATGCTATCAGAGATTAATTACATAGCATGAATAATAAACAGAAAACTCTGCATAGTTTGTGAAAGAAGTGGCTTATCCCTCTGAATACTGAAAAGCATATGGAGTTGAAAAAATAAGTATTTGGCAAGTGAGTTGTAAACAGAAGGGAACACGCAGACTTGCAAAAATTACATACAATGAGTTATAATAATCAGCGTTGGTCTTTAATATGTCTCATCCACTTAATTGTTCAAATGAAATACTGTGTCATTCCAAGGTTAGTTGCTGCTTCCATTTCACTAGCTTCAGGGGTTTGACAGTATGTAGAATAATAGTACTGAAGATACATCCGGAATCAATTGCCTCTGCCTCTATCAGTTCTCTCAGTAGGTACAAGACACTCTTTCATTTTAAAAAATTACATAAATTGCATCTCTCAGCATGGTATCTTGCAATTTGAGGTATCAGCAATGAAGTAAAGAATTTGGTTTATTTTCTTGCATATTTATATAGCACTGTCATATAAAAATCTACAAACCATAATCAAAATTCAACACCACTTTCCACCCAAAAAAGTACAAAACGAGGCTAAATCAGAGCTTCATCTTGTTTGTTTTTTTTTTTTATTTAGCACTTACCCAGTGAGGGAACGCTGATGTATAACGGCTTCTCTGAAAACAATGCCTCCTATTTTATTGTATTGTCCCTCAACATCAGAGGTGGATGTTGGTGTCCTAGCAGTAAAGGCTGAAACTTTCTGCCAGTGTCCTGTTACGTTTTAAAAGGACAGTCTGACAGAACAGCATCTGATATGGAAGTGTGTGTGACGCAAAGGGGTGAAACTGAATTCCTCCATGTGGAAAAAATGGCATCCACTGACATTCATCAATGCATGCTGAATGATTATGGAGACCAGTCAGTGTATGTGAGCCCAGTGAGGCAGTGGGTGGTGCGTTTCAACAGTGGCAACAACAGTTGACCACCTTCGCTAGTGCCGGATTTTACAAGCACAGCATGCGGGCTCTTGTTCATCACTGGCAAAAATGCATATGAGGGCTGCTCTGAAAGTAATGCCTCCTGTTTTATTACATTGACACATGATGTCAGAGGCAGAAATTGGTGCTATGGCAGTAGACAATGAACCTTCCCACCAGTATTCCATTACATTTTATTGCTGTGTGACAGCACGGCATTCCTCCTTGTGGAAAAATTGCACCCATTGACATTCATCGATGATTGCTGAATGTTTATGGAACCAACCAATGGATATTGGCATAGAGAAAGATGTACTGCATGGGCCACATTTCCATAGCAATGATGCCATCACAGCAGCTGTGAACCAGTGGGCCACCTCCGCCGGTGCAGATTATTATGAGGGCGGCATGCAGGCTGTTGTTTATTGCTGGTGAAAATGCACACGTAATGGTGGTTACCATGTTGAAAAAGAGTGCTTTTGTAGGTGAGAATTTGCTCTATCAAATAAAAGTGTTATTGTGCTTTTTGTATCTGTTGTAGTTTCCATGAAAATAAACAGGAGGCATTACTTTCGGAGCACCTAAGTTAGTGAGGGGTCTGTAATGACTGGCAAACTAATGACAATACAACATTGGAAAAAAAAGAAATTCATGATGAGTGGAAGAATGGCAGTGTGAAAAAGGATAAAGTAAAACTGAAGCTTCTGACATGAAAAATGTGTGCTTACGTTCTGGAGAGAGATGAAGCAGCCTTCTAGTCTTGGGAGTATGTGCATGTTTGCATGTAAGGTACAGAAAAGGTAACTATATTGGCTCTGAAGTAGCAGGAGCACTACGAAACTGTAGAAAAACGTAAAATTATTTAACAAAGGGAATACATTTCAAGTTCATTAAAAATGATCTTGTTGTGTAATACAGTTCTCTTGTGGAAATATGGATGAATAAAAAAGGTGGGTAGTAGGATTTTGGGCAAAAGAACTACTACTATTACTGTTTGTTTTAATGTTGTTAGCACAGAGCCACTGGGTTTGAAATTACATGTATTCAGGTAATAGCAGGGAACAGTGACACTGAAATAGATAACTGAATCAATTTAGAAAAAAATTACGCCTTATATGTCTGTATGGAATATATGGAAAGAAAAATGGTGCTGTGAGGGAATTAGTTTTTGAAGACTCACTGGAGACTTCATGTATCTAGGTGTAAAATGCCACCAAGTTAAAGAACACTTGTTTAATGTAAAGAAATATTGCACCCAGTTTAAGAACTTATTGGGGTGGAAAAGTGAATTATCATTAAAGAGGTGCTGGTTTTTGTACATGAAAAATTATCCGGACTTGTTTTCATTCATCAGAGGAGAATTATGTGTGTTGTGTCATACATGAAAATATGAAAAAGAAAAAGGCCAAAGTGGAAATTAATTTTTAAAATTCGTGATTGCAAAATCATTGATAAATTTAAAAAAGGCCAGTTTTGGATAACAGCTCACTTTATTTTAGAGGTAGCATGAAAACAGAAATAAAAGCACTTCTAATAATTAATAGGGAAAAAAAGTATAAAAGTGTAAATAAATATCCACTGGGAAGCAACTTAAAAAGGAAACTTAAAAGGGTAAATTTGAAGGAAATTTAAAATAAAATAAATTCTGTTAGGTAAAAGTTCATGTCTCAAAATACTCAAATAGAATTTCTCTATTGTGAATAAAAAATGTTGTTTGAATGGTATTGAACTATATTTGGAAAGAAACAAAGAAAATAAGGTGCTAAGAATTTAGAAATTTAGAAATCGGCATTTTCTTCACATAATATGAAAAAATGTCAAGCATTCCCCACCACCTGGCATAGAAAATTCTCTTCCAAATGTCCTGGAAGAATTGGCTGAGGAGATCTCTGGGCAACTAATGGCAAATTTAATGAGTTCAGGGACAAAGGGAATTTAAGAGTATTGGAAGAGCGTATGTGTTAAAGTACTAGTTTGAAAAGGAAAGAGAAGCTCCATTAACCAGGAAACTAGATTTTTATAAAAATCAGTGCTGGAGAGGATTTGAGAAGTCATTCAGTTTTTTCCCTCTGCTCTAAGGCAGTGTGAGTTTGTGTAAAAAGCAATGGTTAACCTGTATTAAAAGCCTTCTATCCTGGAGATTCCTCAGCTTTCCAATTAGTCTCAACTATCTCTATTCTTTACAATGTAGAGATAGTAAGGATTTTGCTAAAGTCTAACATAAAACTCTCTTTACTGTAATTTAAATCCCTTCTTCCTTACTATTAGTAAAGAGATCAGATCATTCTATTTGGCTTAAACTGACTTTGATACTTTTGGGGATCATGAGTGGGAAGCCCCTCTATTTTGACCTCCAAGGTGCATGAGTCCAGTGCAGTTAAAGCCTTCCAGAGCTCAGCCTTCCTAGAGCTCTCGTTCCTGGTGCTCACCCGCACTCTCTTGGCAATTATCTTCGTATTTCTTGAGGTCAGGCACTGAAAATCTGACACAGAACTTCCTTAGAAAAATCTTACAAATGTTGAAGAGTGGGAAAGATTAGTTTATGTTTTTCGTTGCTGTAAACCTGTTTATTTATCTCAGTCACACAACATTGCTCATACTTTTTTTGCTACGTGATTTGCTGTGACCCTGTATAGTTTTTTTGAAGAGCTGCTATCTAGATGGGGGCTCCCAGTCATTTATTACCACAGCTCATTAATCATGCCTAAAACAGACAGCTGTGGCATGCAAAATAATGGAAATACTGGAAAGGTCTCAATTGATACACATGGAATGAATGCCAGTTCATTTGTTTTAAAGAAAAGAGGCCTGGTCAAAACCAAAAGAATTAACAGTATTTTCCAGCTGATTATATGTTAATTGCCAAGTTAACTTGAATATTACTTATATCTTCTCTCCTTCCACCTCAGGCAGACAACCACAGAGGTAATATGTTTAGATTTTATAAAGTATGACAAAATAACGCAAAGTATTCTGGCAGTATAAACCTTATCAAAGGTTCTAGAAAGTGAATTCAGTACATGGACATCTAAGAAACCTTAAAGTAGTTATTAGTGATTGGTAAATCACAGAATTTTAGATATTCCTTATACACAATTCAAAATTCTGACTGGTTAACATCATTCATTAGTAACATGCAAGTAAATGTTAAGTCAGAAGCTAGCAGAAAGAATAGTGGAGTAGAAAGTAAGTAAACAAAGATATGTAAACAGAAAGCAGCCTGTAACACTTATTAAAGGCCAGTCCTTAAATGTAAGACTTGCTTTAATAAGAACAAACGGGCTTAAGAAAAATGCAACCAAAATGAAGAATAATGGTAAAAAGGAGTGATTCAGTAAAGGACAGTGATCTTGATAGATTAATAACTTCCTATTAGTGCTGTGCTGCAGTAAAAAGTGGTCTGATGTGATCAGGGATATATAAACAGGTTGTAAAAATTGGGAAGGTCCTTTATCTTAATGAGTATTGTTAGAAGGAATGATTTCAGAACGGTTCAGGTGATATCTGTCTAAAAAAAAATGAAAGAAAGGCCATAAAAACTGGGAAAAAGAAAATGCTGTCACTTCAGAAGAGAGCCATTGCAAGTATATTAGGGCTGGAAGTGAGAGACTTGAGCTCAGAGGTTACATCTTATAAATGGAAACATTACAGTTGATAAGTAAGTTTTCAGAGGAAAAAAAAATGTGCCAGATTTGCCTGTCTTAAGACATAGGCAGTCATGACTGCCCTTCTAGAAGATAGTAAAACTTTCCATCTGCTATTTGTGCATGTTTTACCCTGCCTGGTAGAGACATCCGGTATCTACAAACCTGGAATTGGCCACCCCACCAAGCAAATGATAACTGGGGAGAGTGTGCTGCCAGGCCAAACAAGTTGTTGCAACATGCATGGCCACTGAGCCTGGTAGAGATGTAACATTGAGATGCATTTGTCCACAATGAGCGGGTGGGTAGTCTAGGTGATCTGATGGCTCATTCTGATGCCAGGCAATGAATTCATGAACTAGTTTGGCTGAAATCCTTTATGCTTTTAAAAATATTGGGTCAGACTGTCTGGAGCTATGTAAAGAAAGGAGAAAAGAAATGTCTGGAAGACTTTTTCCTTGGTTGTACCGATTGCAGGGTTCATCTTCAGAGCACAGTCAAAATTAAAATTCCACACTGCCAGTCCTCAGAGCTATGTTCATCATAATTTTAAATAAACCAGTTCCCTCAGGTCTTGGCAAAACCTCTAAAAAGATTAATTTCAATTGTAAAGTCTAATAATAGCAGTGTAAGGTATGTAAAAAAAAAAAAGGGGGGGAAAATGGAGCTTGATGTGGCATAATGAGTTATAATTGTTTATGTAATATCTATTAAAATACAGTAGAAAACAAAGCCAAACACTTTTAAATTATGAAGTATGACGTTATCAGTAGGTTTACAGAAATGTTTAAATCTGTATATTACTGTTGTCCAAATGACATCACTCCTGGCCTGGTTACTTAAGGAGTGGCACGCAACTGTTAAATCTTAGTTCTTTTCATCAGATAGATTTGTAATGGTTCTTCACTTTTAGTTGTGGCATTGCTTTGTAATAGCAGAACTCTTTGAGTCTTGTTCATTCTGCAAGTTTTATAGTCTGTGTCCCCTCAAAGATTGGACTCCTACAGATGGAGGTTGGTGTCAGACATGACAATAACATGTTTTTGCTGCAAGCAATTTGTTTATTGCTTTTTCATAAATATTAACTTCAGCTCCAAGTGTGTGCTTCACTTACAGTGGCAGCTAATGGCTCCTCCAGGGTGACCTCTTTGCATGAAGTCTCATTTACAAGGAATGGGACATTTTATGGCAGAGAAAGGAGAATAAACACGTAAGCGTAGGGACATGGGTCAATAAATACAGCTTTCTAGGGAGCTTCCTCATTTTAATCATCACAGGTAATGTCCACTGTCTGTAGTCTCTGAGTTTGAATTTTCAGTTCCTTAGAAACCGACACAATTCTAAAGCCAGACAAGTGTTCATTCCTGTATGTAACTTGGATATACATATATGTGAGCATTTCTCTTAGTCTGGAACTTCTTTAGCTTAGTAAATTTTCTGCCAAGGAGCTGTTAGTTGGAAGTTCCTTGGCAGTGCAAATTTGTCTGCCATTAGGGCTGTACTGGTGGGGATATACTGATTCTTAATTACCTCATTTAAAGCTAGCTTGGGTATCTCTGTCCCACGCTGAAGTCTGTTGTGTAGATATCTCAAAATCACTGAAGTGTGTGAGAACTTTATTACTTTATCCATGTCCTCATTTGTGTAGCTGCTTCTGTTGATTTCACTACTTTACAGGGATCTGTATTCCATTACCGTAAATTTTCTGTTTACTGGATCTGCCATTATTTGCACATTTTTGATTGGTAATTACACTATGTTATTTGGTAGAAGTACTATTGCAAAGTCCTTTAACTTTTATGATTTTCATTTCTGACTTTGAAAATGCTGCTGTTCTAATTCTGGTTAGTAGTTGTCTGAATTCCCCAGTTTGAGATTGTAGCAGATTCAGTGACTATAGGTGAGCATATGTAACCACAAATATGCTTATCAGGTGAAATGTGTCAAAAGTTGTATATAAACAAAACTCAGTTTTTTGATGGGGATTATTTTGTAAATATATAAAGGAAATATTATTAGATTGTATTAAATTTAAATGTGGTTTACCATTGATGAACTCACTCAGTTTTTAATTTTTTTAATGTGTAGCTTTGAGCTTTTGGGTAGTACTTGATTAATTCAGGCAATAAATTAATAAATTCAACATTCGCTGAAGAAATGAATTTTTTTTTCCTTCCCATGTTTAGATCCTTGTTCCTTTGAATTATTAGTTCTGAATACCTTGATTATTAAGTCATAGCTTACTAAACCAACATGCTAAACTCTGACATTGCTAATAGCAAAAGTCAGTTTCTTTCTGCAAGTCCACAGGTTTAGCAGTAAAATATAGTTTTTTATTTGACTATTTACTTGTTTAATTAAATTAGTTAATTTAATTAATTAAAGAATTAAAATATAATAATTGTACTTGATAAGTAGTAAGACACAATCTCAGCTGAGAAACAAAGATATTTATAGATAACCCATATAAGTTTGGTTTGCTTGAGAGGCAAGGAGGAGAGATGGAGAGAAGAAAAAAAGTACCTAGGATGAACTGCAGTGTTCTCAGAAATCAACTGAGCATTTGGTATTCTTAATGAAAAGATACTTCTAAAGCTACTGACTTAAGTTTTCTAAGGTGACAGATCCTCAGTACATTATTACTAGAGGGGTAACAGAGGAAACTGATGCTTTGGAGATCAAATAGGAAGAGACTTTTCTGACTCTTGAATAGGAGTTTGGGAGCCTGATACAAACAGAAAGTATTACAACAGCTGTAAATCACAGCTTTGTAAGTAATGAAAAGGCAGCAATGGTCTCGAAGGAATAGTGTTTCCATTTTTGGAAATGGGGCATGTAAAATAAAAGGTTGAATTTACCTTTGAATTATTAATAAAGATTTGTAAACTGGTGAAACAGTGAAGAAATTCTGAGTAAAGTCATCATCCTCTTTGTGGAATATTTTTTTTCAATGTCATTAGTTTTTTTAGATTCATGATTAAACATTTAATTGGATAATGCTGAGTTTGTTACCTGGCTGTAAATTTGCTGATAAGACAATTTGAATTTGAGGTTAGAAGTCAACATACAGTCAAATACCAAAAAACTCTTAATTGCCACTAGTACAGAAGACTAAGGAAGATTTTAGACCAGGTTCCCTCTAATCAGCTGATATGCCCTAGTAGATTGTATGCCAGTGTGTGTTTTCCATAAGGCAAAAAAGTGATGACCTGATGTCTGCTACGTAATGTTTTATAGACACACATTATCTATCTATATATAACTGTATATATATAGCTGTAGATGTTATTGTCCAAACAGCCAATGCACAGAAAGAGGTGGAAGATAATGTGCAACAGCGTAAAACCCCCAAATGTACACAAAGTGCTATCAAGCTAATATGATGATCGAAATGCTAGGGACACCTATCCTATGAAGAAAGGCTGAGAGAGTTGGCTTGTTTAGGTTGGAGAACGCTCCGGGGAGACGTTGTTATGGCCTTCCAGTACTTGAGGGGAGCTTATAAGCAGGAGGGAGCCCAACTTTTTACCTGATCTGACAGTGACAGGACAAAGGGGAATGACTTTAAACTAAAAGAGGGCAGATTTAGGCCAGATGTTAGGAAGAGCGTAGTGAGGCACTGTCACAGGCTGTCCAGTGAGGTTGTAGATGCCCCATCCTTGGAGGCATTCAAGGCTGGGATGGATGGGATCCTGGACAGCCTGATTTAGTTGCTGGCAACCTTGCCCTTGGCAGGGAAGTTGAAATGAGATGGTCTTTAAGATCCCACCTAATCCATTCTATGATTCTGTGAAATGATAATAGCTTAATTTTTCTCCATCATTTAGCTATCAGAAGGGGAATGGTAATCTGTGGGCTATGAGGAGGAACTGAGCTTTCAAAACATAGTAACTTGACAATTAAAATCAATTGCAATATGCAGTAGTTAATTTTATATTAAATTGTAATTTACATTTTAAAAATTAAATTAGGTCAGATTAAACAATTCCATTAGAGGGCAGTAGTACCTGTAGGTATGAAATCTCATGTACTAAATATTTAGTTCACAGTCAGCTTCCTTATTGCTATGATCTGTATTCTGTATAATTTTCACATTAGTAGTGAAGAGAAAAAATGATGCTACTGTAATTTAACATATTAAAATAGTGCAGAAGTGTTTTGCAATATACAATAATGCACATCCTGTCATATATTAAAAAAATAAATATTGCAGAAGCTATACAAAATAATTGTAATAGCTTTCTGCACTGTGATATTCCAGCTAAAAGACCAACTCTAACATAGTCTTTCTGCATTCAGAACTATACAGTTTGTGTATTGTATAACTTCCATTTACTTCTTGAAAGCTTATGGCTTTTTTTTCAAACATCTGTCTTTTGAAACTCTCGTTTTTCTTCATATTCTGGGCTTTAATGCTTAAATTCATACACAGAATTTCTAGATTTCAAGGCAAGGATTTGCAAAATCATGCACACATATTCAGAAGCCTTTTAATGATGAAGCATCATTGGTAGTGTATAATAAATCAGCAATGATTTCTGCAAAAGGTTTAGTTTTTGTAGAATTATATCTTCTGAGACATTTAATAACGAGATGTAAGCCTCAAAAGCTTAGGTGTTTTTATTCCTACCCCAACACTGCACTTGGGCAAGAGGAATCGCAGACATGCATACAGACTGGGAGGAGAATTCTTGAGAGTAGCCCTGCGGAGAAGGACCTGGGGGTCCTGATGGATGAAAAACTTAACATGAGCCAGCAGTGTGCTCTTGCAGCTCAGAAAGCAAATGGTATCCTGGGCTCCATCAGAAGAGAGGTGGCCAGCAGGGAAAAGGAGGTTTTTGTCCCTCTGTATTCTGCCATCATGAGACCTCATCTGGAGTACTGCGTCCTGGTCTGGGTCTCCCAATACAAGAATGACAGATTGTTAGAGAGGCTCCAGAGGAGGGCCACAGTAATGATCATGGGGCTGGAGCACCTCCCCTGTGCAGACAGGCTGAGGGAGCTGCGCTTGTTCAGCTTGGAGAAGAGAAGGCTGTGGGGTGACTTCACTGAAGCTTTCCAGTACCTTAATGGAGTCTACAGACAGGAGGGGAGTCAACTGTTTACAGGGATAGATAAAGGCAGGACAAAGGGAAATGGTTTTAAGTTGAGGGAGGAAAGATTTAGGTTGGGTATCAGGGGGAAGTTCTTTACAGAGAGAGTGGTGAGGTGCTGGAACAGGCTGCTGAGAGAAGTTGTGGATGCCCCATTCCTGGAGATGTCCAAGGCCAGGTTGGATGGGGCTCTGGGTAGACTCTAGTACTATTTAGTACGAGATATGGAGGTTGGTGGCTCTGCACGCAGCAGGAGTGTTGAAGCTTGATGATTCTTGATGTTCCTTCCAACCCAAGCCATTCTGTGATTCCATAATTTCATTGGTTTAATAGTTTTAAGCAAATGTACTTGGCTGATATAACTAGTTCAGTTCACAGTAGTTTATACTTTACTGTCTTGTATATGTCTAGTCCAAGCAATACCACAAACATACCATTTCTTTTTCCATTTTCAGTTGTGCTGCTTGATACTACAGCTGTCCTTGGAGAATTAGGATGGAAAACATTTCCTTTAAATGGGGTAAGTCACTCACCATTTTGGTTTTATTGTCTTGAATTTGGAATTCTGACACTACTGAAGTGAATGGCCATTATACCTGAGTGGATGTTCTTGCAGTATGGACTTGTTGGAAAGATTTTGGTTATCCTCAGGACTAGACCAGCCTGTGGTGTAAAAGGGAATAACAGATGTAATAATGATCTGAGTGCACATTATTATGCCCTTCTGTGGCTTTTCTGCTTAAGAGTCCACCACATTCTAAAATCTCATTCTAACTGTTACACATCTTGAAGTTACATATTAAAAATTCTTATATTTGTGGCTATGTTTATGAATACATTATTTTTGTAAATTAGAAGGAAATTCAAGTTTTGACTTTATAACATGAATAAAATAAGGATCAAGTAAAATGGCATCAGGTTTGCTAAATCAGGAGAACATTAAAAATATGTTAATGCCATTAAACCAGTATAAACATTTTGAAAAAAATACTTCACTCGGGCTTGTTGCTCAGTGAACTGTTCTAGACTAAAGTTCACTATTCATGTTTAAAGTTACAGATTTACAGTATTATTAGTACAAATTGGACAGGCACTTGACATTCTGTTCAGGGCTGTAGAGTGTTGCAGGTATATGATATATTTGGAGGTGGTGTGGCCAGCTGAAGTTGGGACAGAGGTGTATTTTTGTTATTTGAAGGACAGCTGTCAGTTCTTTGACAGTGGCTACACCTCAGATGCTGTGTTCTCTTTCTACCTGGTTGATGCATTTAACAGAACTTAAGAGATATCTGTATTATAACTGTTGAACTAAGATATAGTGTCCTGGAGCATTTAACAGTTATCACACTGGCTTCTAGTCCTGATATCATTGTATGTGTTGTCAACAATCAACGCTTTTGGTTGTGTATCACATGCTTTTATATTAGCTGGCATTGTCTTATTTCTTGTGTATGGCACAGATTTTCTGGATTTTCTGAAGTTAGCTCAGAAAGTATTATTTTTCTGAGTGAAAAATCTTGTTCCGCTTTAATATATATATATTTTTTGTGATTAATTCCTGAAGGAAGAAGAAATTGTCTATCCTTAATAATTCATATTTGTAAAATGCCTTCTGTGTCTCTGCCCTCAGGGATTTCAAGCAATGTGACATTTCTTAATCTCAGGCTATTTTAAACTTCATGGATAACTTTTTTTTTCAATTTTTTTTTCAGCCTGTTGTATTTCTGGACTTCCTTTTATTCTGTTATAGATACTTCCATGGGTCTCATTTTGTGTTCAGTCTCATGTACTCTGATATAATTCTGCAAATTTTTTTTCTTCAGAAAACCTAGATGAAGCAAATGGTCTCGTATATTAAATTTGTCACTGCATTTTCACATTATTACTTTCTCTAGCAAAAAGCAAATACTGCAGTATACTGTGTTGAGAAAATACAGCAAAAAATTATTGTTCTGGTTTTGTGATGAATTCCATTCAATTAAACAGGGAGGTTGGCATTTGGAAATTAGATTAGATATAATTTCAGATATTCTGTAAATTCTGAAAAGCTTTAGTTAATCTGATAACAGTAGCCACAATATGCAAGCGTAAAAATGCACTTAAAGTTGATATAAAATGTAGCTATGATAAAATATGTGTTTTGCTTGGTCAGTCCTACCCTTGACATTCATTTTGCAGCATATTGATGTTTTCAGGAAAACTGACTTTGCCATGTTTTAAGAGTAAGAAGCATTCATTGGCATAGAGAGAGTTTACCTTTAAAGCAGTGCTTGGAATTTTATTAGAGAATTTACCAATAAGTAAATTGTGTTCTGTTGTTGTATTTTAATTGTTAGTGTAAGTATGTGGGAGTAAAGAGGTTCTTAGAATAAGGAAAACAGGACATATAAAATAAGCAATAAGGCTTACTGTGACATTAAAGAGATGGAGAAGTCTGGAGTGATAATGCAAGATAGAAAGGTAGTAACTGTGAGCACAGGAAACAAAGCCTTAACTGTGCAATATGTGGCAATGCTGGACATCTGAAACAGTGCAGGAAAAAGGAACAAACAACAAAGCAAAATAAGTAGTGGAGATGAACAACACAGAAAATGAGAGTTCTTTCAAAAAGATGAGCAGAAGTGCTGATCAAAATCAATGTTTTCCCATTATTCTGGGTTAGTCTTATTCTGACAAACTTCATTAAAATATAGCAAATGAACATGTTTTTGACAATCGATCATACTGAAAAACTGCATAGAACTATTAAAGTATGGAACAACACATTACTTATGCTTATAAAATATTAAAGATACTGAAGATGAAAACTAAACTGGAATGTATTTCTGTAGTATTTTCATTTAAATTATTCTGAGAAAATGTACACTGAGACACGTCTTCTGCCTGTTCAACACGCTCAGCCTTGTGGCACCAGCACCTAGAGAGGTGGTGGGCAGGTTCTCCACTCTGCCTCCAGTGAGCACAATTAGTGCTTCTCACTTGTGCCCTGCCATGACTGTGAGGAGAAACGTTACATCCTGCTTCTCTTCACAACAGGCTGCTGCACAGGGCCTTCTCTCTCTTTTCTCTCTGCATCCTGACTTCTTCCTGCAAATGGAGGGTCATCATCTGCCACCATCTGAGTCCTGTACATGCAGCTTTGTGCGAGACCCCACCTCTTCCACTGTCGGTGGAGATTTCTTCCAGGGTCAGCATCTCAAAAGCTAATCGCACAGCTCCTCAAACTTGCACAGCTCCCAGGCAAGGGTAGCTGGCTTCTGTACCAGGTGCTGGAAGAGTTTGATTGGGCCCAGCTGTTCAGAGAATGGCAACAAGACCATGTCCTCAGGAACCCTCTCACATCCTAAGAGAAAGGTGTTGAGACATTTCTTCTACAGGCAGCAGCAGAGGTGTTCTCAAAAGATCATCCAGCCACAGGAGCAATCCCTCTTGCAACAGGTGGCAAACCACAACTGTCTTCAAGCACTGGGAGGAAAAGCCTGTACTCACCAGAAGGTGGGTGCAGGTCCAGAGACAGTTGAGGCAGAAGTTAGGCTGCTAGGCATTCCTGGCCACATGCCTCAGCAGTTTTCTGGCCACACCATGATGCTGATGTAGCTGGCTTCAATCTATTCAATATTCAAGAAAGTGCCCAAGTAATTGTGCTGCACTCCAAGCATCATCTTGATGGACAAGGTGCTATCAAATATATTTCTGCATACCAGAAACAAGAAACAGCTATGGAAAAGTGTCTAAGTGATAAGTAGCAGCATGAAAAAAAAAGCCGTATTTAAAGCAAAACTATTCATAGATGTTAATTTGTCTTATAAACACAAAAAAGACAACTGTTACAGGAGGAGCACTGGTATTATTAAATTTCAGTGCTGCTTTCTAGCAAATATTTTGTTTTCCTAATGCATCAAAGGAAGCCAAAGAGCAGGAAAAGGACTCTAGTAAAGGCCCAGAGCTGACAGTGCAGCAGGGCAGCAAGCAGCAGGTCTCCCTTGACTGCCCAGCTCTGCCTCTGGCTTCCCTGCTCCATGCTGTCCAATAGCTGAGCCATGTCCCGACTCAGCTGCTGAGTGCAGCTGAATGTGCTCATGCAGATTGCCATGCACAAGGTGAATTCCCAAAGGGATGATTCCTGTCAACACCGGTATGATGAAGACCATCTGAGCCATAGCCACTAGCAGGTGTGTACTGCACTCACTGAAGGCCTAGGCCAAAGTGCCACAGCACTGCCTCTATTACAGCTTCCTGACATGATCCCAGTGTGAGTCTTCTGCTGCTGTCACAGACATGGCCATATCACTGCACCGCTCTGTCTACAGTCTCCTGCTTCATCTCTGTAAGAGATTATTCTTTTCCGTGGTCTCAAAGCTTGCTGGGGACTCAGATGGACAAGTCCAAGCAAGTCCTGGGGAAGGGTTGAGAAATCCTTTGTCTGAGGAACACAGATGGACAAGGACAGGGGCAAGGAGAGAGAGAGAAGCTGCAGCTTAATGGCCATGAGGCAGTCAACAACCAAGAAGGGAGGTTTTCTGGAACCAGATTCCTCATGAATAAGAGGTTTCTGTCACGAGAAGCCTCACGACCTGCCTCTCTCCCTCCTGGACTTGCTCTGCACTCTACCACAATGCTGAAGAAGAACAAAGGTGTCTGCCATCAGATTCCTCACTAAGGAATTCCTGCATGCTGACGGACTCTCCTAGGCCTGCTACCTGAGTCCTGCTGCTTCCTCCTGGATTGGCTCTGCGACTTCTTCCTACTAAAAGCTGGAAGAAGCTGGCCATGCTGCTGCTGCTACTGCTTTCTCCCCCCCTGAGGCTGCTTTTGCCTCAGACCTTAAACGTCGTGCAATGGGACTCTGCTGGATCCTGGTGCTGACTATCCCTGCTTTACATGATTCTTGCTTCTTTCCTATCTTTTCTGTCACCCTCCTTCCCTTCCCCGTCTCCCTGATTAGGATTTGTAATAAACTGGTTGGACCAACATTTGAACCGTTGTTTCTTAATCTCACGCCAGGTATGTTATAATAAAAGAACCTCCTTTCCCTCCTGTAAATTGGAGCGAGACATTATCTTATCTCCTCTCCTATCCTCTCTTACCTTATTCTCTTTTCTCCTTTCCTTGATCAATTAGTATCAGAACTCTTGCACCAGTCTTCTCAAGGCTATGGTCACCTGGTGACAAATCATAAGTTTTTGGCCAGAAGTACTGAATAGGCCAACTAGGAGATGAGCCCTCAGGCATCTTTTGTTTGAGAATCAGCAAGACGTTGTAGGACAAGGACATTTGGGTTGAAAATATTTAGGCTGTGTATTATAGTTTTGGCAGCATGCACTTTAAGGGTGTATACTTCAAGCTTCTGAGGGAGTTATTTAGCAGTAACCTCTGGCAATTTGGTCTGAAGTGTTCAGGAATCTATGAGAGCCAGTTGCTTTTTCAAGAACCACCTTTTAAATGCCTGAATCATGTGATCCCATTGTGCCAGAAGTCAAGTAGGCAGGGCAGAAGACTTACCTGACTGAACAGGAAACTGCCTTGCAACTAGAGAAGAAGAAAATATATGATCTCTGTGTCATGATGCACTGTCTCCCTAACCTGGCCTTTCACCTATATCCCTCTCAGACAACAACCATCACTATTGGCTGTGATGGATATATCTGGTCATGATAACTGAACTGGGATCAAGGTAGACTCTGAGGAAATAGCATGTATGGATCAAATATGGCTGGTATGCAGTTATGACTAGCAGTCATTTGTCTTACCCCACAAATAATGGATGGCCCAGGGCCTTCTGAGCTGTCATTGCATGGCTGCAAGCAATGCCAGAATCTTCCCCTGGAGTAGGGATGCTTCTCGAAATTATTCATCAATGCTGAGAAATTCCTTACGTGCAACGTATTTTCAATGTGATTAACTGACAGCTTCTTGAAACTTCTTACAAGATTGAGACTTCTTATCTGCTAATAGCTTTCTAACTTGCTGTATGGTATTGAGTGACATAAAGGATTGATTGCACTTACAATTCATTAGACATAAACCATTGGCCAGAGGGTCCGTTTTAAACCTCATGACTCAATGGGAGGGTCTCCTTAACAGTTTTGGCTGATTGTCTATTCAGTACATAATCAAGTGACCTTACCATCATGAATCTTGTTAAGTCATGTAAGATTTGTTAAGTCACTACCTTATAGCAGTAAAATACAACTGCCTCTTCTCTCTTACAAGTGAAGTGTATAATATCATCTGTGACACTGTGGAAGCAAGGTTTGGCTTCTCAGGGAGAATGCTAAGCAGCAGCACGCGTCTGCAGGGAGAAAACAAGAAAAGACAAAGCCCAGCTCGACTTAACACTGTCCAGCGTGGTGTGACACAACAAAAATAGCTCTTTCAGGTACATCAGCTGCAGAAGGTCAATACTTGTAGTGGATGATCAGATAACAAGTAAGATGGAAGAAAAAGAAAAGGCACTTAATTCCTTTTTTTGCTTCAGTATTTAACAGTAACTACAGATCTTGAGCTGCCTAGACCTCAGAGTTGGAGAATCATGATTAAGGGAACAGTGATTTGTCATCTGAAGTCATTTAAGGGGACAGTTGTATCAGCTCAGCATTCATGAATCCAGTTGGGATGCACACCAGAGTGCTGAAGGAATTAGCAGACATTATAGCTAGGCACCTATCAACAATTTACCAAAGCTCATGTGAGTCTAGGCAGGTCCCTGCTGACCGGAATCTAGCCATATAAAAGGACAGTTTTATTGGACACCTAGAGAAAAGAATGCTGAGAGGCAACCTCATTGCTCTCCACAACTTCCTGGAGAGAGGGAACGGAGAAGGGAGGTACTGGACTCTTCTCCTAGGTCACTAGTGATAGAATGCATGGCAATGTACAAAACCATGCTGGGGGGTTTGAAGTCTATGTATGAAAAAAGTTTCTTTATTGTGAGGGTGTTCAAACAGTGGAATTGTCTTCCTAGAGAGACAGTTGATGCCCCACGCCTGCTAAAGAGATGTTTGGACAGTGCCCTGATTAGCGCAGTAGAAAGGCAATACAGGAGTAGAATAGCAAAAGGACAAACAGGAAAGCAATGCTCACCCATCTCCAAAGATCTATACTAGCAGGGAAAAACTCCACAAGAGAGGGCTCTCCAACCAGTCCTTAAATGGGGTGTAAGAGAAGTGCAGCCAAGCTCCACTCCTTCTGGTCACACAGCTGAATTGCCTTCACCTGTGCTCCCAGGGCTGACCCAGTCCTTTTCCCAGGTGATCATCAGTGGTTCAGGCCGTGACTCAAAAGTTTCATACAGTGTGCTGTCTTTGTATGCAAGAATAAAGTCATTAAAGCACAATTGCAAAGCTACTTTGACAGTAGAACATTTCTGGCAGTAGAAAAATGGGATGATGGGTTTTCTTGAGACTGACATTAATAGGATTCATTAATTTATGGGCATACTCAGTCACAAATATTGTTTCCATTAAATTAAACAGCAACTGAAATTGTTAATGTTTGGGATTTGCATAATTTTGAGTATGCCTCAAAGAACCTAAACAGGCCAGGGTGGAGTAGAATAAAAAACTAGAAAGAGGTATTCTTCTGAAGTTTGCAGATCTTCAACATTCACCTCCTAGTTTTTTATTTATAGTATACTAATAATGAAAAAAAAAACCAAACTTACAACCTTTATCAGTTTTGGTAACCTCTCAAAAGTACATGCTTGGTACATAACCAAGAAAGCAAAGATACAATACAGTGGTTTTCTATTTAGCATCTATATGCAGCGTAACCACTTAGCTGCAATGATGAGTCATGCAAACAGTATTATCCATTATTTGGTAATACATGATTTATTTTTTTGTTTTCTTCCCTGTTGTTTGTAAAGCCTTCCTGAAGCTTGAGTATACAATGCTGCTTCTTAGAATTGTTTCTTATTTGCTTGTCAGTTTTTTTCCTTGCATTTTGAAATGATAATAAATTAAGTGCTTACAACTATAAAAATGCAGTGTAAATTAATATCCTTGAGGTCAGCAGAATCAGTTTTTATTGACTGAGTTCCAGTTTAGCTCTTCAATGATGGGCTGTCTAAAGTTCCTTCTTTAATCATGGACACGCGTGATACTTTCTCTGTTCTTTGGGCTATACTTCATAATGTCTGACTGATTTTTGAAAACACGTGTACTAGGAAAGGAAAATAGAAATTTACTCAACAAACTCTCACTCCATAACTTTTAAAATGTAGAAGTTTTGCCTGGATTGGTACAAAAAGTGGGAAAGAACTCTCTCATGGATTTAAAAAGAGAATGTTAAGTATAAATGGGTAGGCAGGCCACTTGAGATCATATGAACCAGTAGCCAGAGTTCCAGCTGAAGTCAATTTAGTGAACCTGGGGAAAGATGATACTTCTTAAATTTTTTCTCTACTCTGTGGTGCTGTGATAGTTAGAAGGTCAGTTTTTTTCTATGGGATTAAGCACAGATTTAGTGGTTAAAGCAGTTTTGAAATTCAGGGAAGAAAGGAAAAATAGGGAAACCCTCACTGAAATGTAGTGTTCCTCAAACTTCACTGATCTGTTAGCAGTAACAATAATAAAATATTGTACCTTGGGAAATTCCATATCTTTCTGCCTCTTCTCTCTCTTTCCCTCCTCTCTCATTTCCCTCTCCCCTTCCTTTTATTTATTTATTTATCTAAATTTCCCACTGAATAAACAACAGAATACAGTTTTGTGTGCAAAGTTTGTTTGTGTGCTATGGTTTGGAGACCATCGCTATAATGACCCATCTATTGCTGATAAACTTTTACCATTAGTACTTTACTTAAGAGGTTCTATTTGTATTAAATGAATCTACTTTGCAGGTTTTCCACTATATTTAGAATGTCACATTCTTACTGGAAGAAGAATATAGTGAAAACACTGGTGCTTCTTGCATTAATCTAACTTTACATTTGTATGTAGACTCTTAATAAGCTCCTAAATTATTTTAAATATAGTACAAAAGAAGGGCAAAGCGATTTTAAAACACATTGCTATGAGAAATTATTTAAAAGTGGGAGGGTCTTGTAGAAGATGCCTTAACTTGTCATTGTAGGTAAAATATGTAGTCTCAACAGTAGAAGCAGTAGAAGCAATTTAGAAGTGTATAACATCAGCCTACTAGAAGTTTCCTAGGTTATTTAACAGCTGTGAAGGGGATGACATTCTTTTTATCCTGGTCCTTTTAGTTATTTGAACAACTTCCTTGTCAATTGTTTGTTTGTTTGTTTGTTTGTTTTTAAATTGATTTATCCACAGAAGAAATTCTGTCTTAAGTGTCTTCTTTCTTTGGGCAACCTTTTAAGATTTTGAATAACTGTCACTAACATGTACTTTTAGGGTGGTTTCTTTTTTTATCCTGAATTTGTTGAGACTGATCTTGTCAAAGTACTGATTTTTTTTCCCCTATCAAACTCATTATTCTCTGCTAAAATAATTCTTTTGAAGTATATGTATCAGTCTACAATTTAGCATTGTCTGATATAGCACTACTCATTTACTAATGCTTTTTTAAAAAAATTTTTGTATTATTTTCAGTCAGAGCTGAAATGGTGTTTTTTTCCAGAGCCAACTTTCTTTCAGTGTAGCTACATCTACACTTTTCCCTTTTTTTAATTTTTATTTTTATTTTTATTTTTATTTATTTTAAAAACTGTTAGCTATTGTGGTGATCAGGTCAGTATACCCGAGGAGCATTCTTACACAATAGTTGGACTAGTAATCTTTTTAGAATTTTCTGCATTTTCTTAAGTTGCCTCAAAACATATATACAAAGATTAGCATATATATAAAGATCCCTCTTCTTTATTAAAATTAACAACAAACAGCAGTTAGCAGAAAATATTGCACTTTTACATATGAAGTCGTTGCATACATAAGCAATAGAAAACAGGGTAAGACATTAGCTTCTTAGAAGTTACAGAAAAGCTAAAAAAGAAAATAGGAAGTATGACTTTATTGTGTGAAGTGATAATACAAATAATAGATTCAGTTTTAGACTCAACAGAATATAGCAAGATGGGATATAAGGTGAGGAAGTAATAAATGAGAGATATTGAATTAGTAAGGAAATAGTAATGAATGAGATGACCCATTATGTGAGTCATAAAACTAAGTCGTATATAGGGAAAACACTAACACAAACATTAAGTAAGTGAGGTTAGTGCATTAAACATGCTTAGGTGGGAATATGACATCAGAAGAAAAAGATAGGGAGTGTATTGTAGATACAGCAATACTTGCCCAAAAAGGAGTTCTGCTTTTCATATTATCTTGTTATCTACAAGCAGAGGAGAATGACATGCTACAAAAGTATAACAATAAAGAAATAATAGTACAGATTATAGCATGAAAAAATGCAATTTCTCCTAACTGTAGTTGTCTGTTGTTTAGATTTATCTGTGAAAAGAAAATAGGATAAGTGATCTATATTTGTAAACTGATAAATTTGCATACCCACATGGTCATATTAATATTAAGGACAGGTTGATTTGAAAACTTCATCTTGCAATGAGAATTACAATATCAACAGTACTTCTAATCTTCACGTTTAATATTGTAACCATTAAACCTCAGTAGGTATTTAAATTATTAATGACCCGAAAGAACAATTCATCAGAATGCTGTGACATCACAGGCTATAAGTTTTCAAGCATTGTCAGTGTGTTAATTCAGTAAGAAGCAATTCACTAAAGTCTATGTTTTTAAAAGACATCAAGTAACGAAGAATTCTTTCAGTAGAAATTCAAGAGTTCTTTCAGTAATTTGTTCCATTAATTAGATCACTATTTTTAAAGTTTCCTTTTGTTTCCTACTGTTCTTCCTTCTCAGTCTCATGTTGTATCTAAATAGATGAAGACCCTTATTGCTCCTCCTTCTACTTCTCCAAAGTTCAAGTCATGGTGTGACTCTTCTTTTTCAAAAATACTGGCAGAAGTATGCAGTGTTTTACAGTCAGTTTTATTGCTTTATACAGTTAAAATCATCATGCCCCTTTTTTTTACTATTCCCTTGTTTAAACATCAAAGAGTTCCCACTAGCTTTTTCACTGTAGTAATAATACCAGGAGCTTTTGTTCAGTTGATTCTCACTATAACTCATGGTTGTCTTCCAGAACTGCTGTTTTATAACTCATAGTAATTTATTCATTAGATATAAGAGGTATTCCCACTCCTAGAGATGTAAACAGGCATCATCCTTGAATTAATTTTCCTGACCAAAATATTTATATCAACCTGTATTTTAAAAATTTGCTAAATAACTTACCTTTGAATAGTCTTGTTACAAAAAAATCTTAGTTATGTTTCATTTTTATTGTTTCCGTATTGCATATATGATGCTATATAACTATATGATATATAGTCATAGTTTTTAGCTTCTATAGTCTATGTTTGAATGCTGTAAAATACTTGTGTAACATTGTACACAAATATCACACAATCGAATAGCTTTTTGGGAGGGTAATTTGTGGAGTAATATACTCTAGGGCATATAGAATCATAATTAAGAAATCTGAAAGTATTCATCAGATTTTAGTCTGATAAGAGCCCTGTGTTTTGAGAAATGTGACAGTGAAAAAGGTATCATAATTCAAAGACAGCCTCTGCTTCCTTAATGTCATATTTTGGCGGGTGGACCGACGGCCTGCTGAGTCCCTACATTGCTACTTGCTCACTTCCAACCAGCAGAGTGGGGAAGAGAAATAGAAAGGCAAAAGTGAGAAAAAATCCTAAGTCCTGATAGTTTTATGAGGAAAAGAACAATCACTCATGACCTCCCACCAGCAGATTGATGCCTAGCCAGACTCTGAGCAACAAATACTCTGAAGAATACTTACCAGCTGTGTTGCTGAGCATTACATTTATATAGGATGGGGCTTTCCCTTGGTCACTTGGGTCTGCTTTCCCACCCCTGGCCTATTCCTTGAGTGGGCAGAGTAAGAAATAGAGAAGGCCTTGATACTGCATGAGCGCTGTTCAGCAATAACTAAAACATTAGTGTATTTTGGTCACAAATGTAAAACTCAGCACCATGTAGGCTGCTATGAAAAAAGTTAACTCCATTTCTGCCAGACCCAGTACACAAAAATAAAGTCAATAGGAAAAAAAATGTCAGTACTACAGAAGACTCATATTCATAAAGTCTTTCACTTCTATTTTAGATAAACATCTTTGAATAGTCCATGAAACATAAAGTTGCGCCCAAGTGTTTAGATGTTGCAAAAGAGTAAGAAATAATGCTTTATCCAGGAATTGAGGACAATTCTAAGAAAAGGAATCTGAAAGTTTAAAAACCTCTATTACAACAATTCTGCTGCAGTAAAGATATATAGTTGTGTCTGTGAAAGCTCAGCAGTCAGATTTCAAAGGTGTCACCAAGAATATGGTTTTAATAATAAGTTTAATAGAAGGTAGGGATTTAGCTGTCAGAACATTTAACAGAGATGAAGGAAAGAAAGAAGCTAATCAGATTTTCACACAATCTGGGGAATTTAGAGATAACATTAAGAAAAATATTTTAAATTACATAGTAGAACAGTAATTTGAACATAATCAGACACCGTGCTCTGCAGTGCTTTATTTAGAACCCTTTTTGATGTTTAAGGCATGGTGTATGAGGAAAAAGGTAAATAGAGGGTTGTTTTTCTTGAGATGAATATTAATCTGAAGGGATTTGATGATTAGGTACATGCAGCTGTCAAAGAAAGCTTTTGTAGAGGAATTACTGTTGCTAATCTGAGGTGGTTTACCTTTGAGATTCCACTCCCATGTTTCATTTAAGAACATTTACTAGAACATTAAAAGTTTTCTTGAAAAACGTATATCTCTCTGACTGCCAATGTGCAAGTAGTTTGGCACATGCCTAAGTTTTTGTTTTTCTCAGTATTTCCTATTAAAGAGGCAAAAATCTTAATTTTTGTGCCTACGTAACCTTAAAACCCTACCTATGACTGAGTCCCCATTGAATGGATGCAGTGTTACCAGTGCATGTTCATCTATAATCATGTCCTCCTTTCTGTGCAGTATTCTAGTTAGTATTCATTTGGTTTTGTGTGAAACATCTGATTACACATTCCACAGAGGAAAGCTATTGGTAAAACATAGTCATATTCTTATTTGGATGCTGCAAACACATTGGGGCCCATTTGTGCTTGCCACTGTGCAGTAACAGATCTAAAGCATTCATACCCTAAACAATGAAATATAATTATCTGTAAATTAAAAAAAAAACAACTAACACCCACTTTTAAGAAAATGTATAGAATGGAGGATTATAAGCATGTTTGAATGGTTTAGCACAGAACAGTTATATGTTTCAATAGTCATTTTTTAACGCAATAGAAGTAGACTCTAATCTGCTTAACCAAAAGCAATTTTTGTTTTTAATCTACTATGTAGTAAGTCTGAACTTTATGATGATAACATTGTATATACTGTTTGAATTATTTTTCCTTTCCTTTTTAGTTTAGATGATGTTGTATACAAATATGTTCCTAATAAAGGCAAAATTTTCTGTCCATAACTGAAATCATTACTATAGGATATCTGCTAAGCAGAAACATAGTTATTACCAGGTTTGTAGCAGGGTGTCCTCTTAACTAGAATGTCAAGCTGAGAGTTTATCATCTCATTGTAAGGTACCTGTTTTAGAAGGGTGTTGGATTAGATGATCTCTTGAGGTTCCTTCCAACCCCTGTGATTCTGTGATCTCCATTTCATCCTCTCTGACTTTTAACATAAAACATAGCAGAGTTAAAACCTTTGTTGGATCCATGTATCTGAAATTCATATCTATCATAATAATGGATTGATCGCATTCGTGGACAAAGGAAGGGTAATTGATGGTTGTTAGAGTTAGGGTAGTATGGTTAGGTCGTGGTTGGACTCAATGATCTTTAGGGTCTTTCCCAACCTGAGCGATTCTATATTCTATATTGTCTACCTGGACTTGTGCAAGGCCTTTATCATGATCCCACACAATACCCGCTTCTCTAAATTGGAGGGATTTGGATTTGAAGGCTGGACTATTAGTTGGATAAATAATTGGTTGGATGGGAGCATATAAACAGGAGGGGACCAACTTTTTTACATGATCTGATAGTGACAGAACAAAGGGGAATGGTTTTAAACTAAAAGGAGAAATGTAGGTTAAATGTTAGAAGAAATTTTTTACTCAGAGGGTGGTGAGGTACCAGCACATTCTACCTAGAGAAGCTGTGGATGCCTCATCCCTGGAGGCATTGCTTGGGATCCTGGGCAGCCTGATCTAGTGGTTGGCAACCCTGCCCATGAAAGGGGAGTTGGAATGAGATACTTAATATTGCTTCCAACCTAAGCCAAGCTGTTCTATGATTCTGTGAGTAGTGAGGCTGTTTCTGTTCTTGTCCATGAGTAAATTTTCCCCACTGCCTTCACGTACCAAATATACTCTATTCTTTCTTACTTGTGTGTATACTCTCATGACTATTAGGGACTTTGTGTGCTGTTGAAAACCCTTTTTTATTAGGATCAGGATTACAATTAAGATCAGGGAAACAGGCAGTCTTGTAATGTTTAGTGCAGCAAAAGTACTACTTAAAATGTCTTTTTTTTTTTTTTCCTTAAACATATTTGTTTTGTACTTTGGTCAGAATTAGTTCATGCACTTAGTGCCCAGAAACTACCAAATAGCAAATGTAAAGCTGTTAATTTCATTTTCTTAGTATACTGATTTGTAATGTATCTTATCTATCATATGTAATTTAACCATAACACATGAATCAATTTGATTATTTTCCAGAGCATGTTTCATCTTATGTTGCAAAAGAAGGCATAGAGTGGCAGTAGCAGTACTTGGATTTTCTGTTATGCTTCCCACTCTAAGTATGAGAAACAGTGTAGGTAGTGGAGCACTGTAACTATCCATCTTTTTTCTGTGCCACAATCCCACAAAATGTATGCTAAACTCGATACTGTTTTTTTTTTTCTACAATGCATTGGTTAGAAGTTAAAATAGATAAGAATACTACATATGGGCTGCACATCTATGTTCTCTGCACATAGAAAATAGCTTTTTAGTCACTGCAAATTTCACCTACATATCATGGCTTAGGAGGACAAAAGGAGGAGTAAGAAAAAAAAGAATAGTGAAAACTAACACATTCTTGCCTTTTTTCTTGTAGGGAAAAGGGAATAATTTGAGAGGGAAAACATACTTGACTTGGAAAACAAGTATAATTCACTTAAAAATTACATAGGATATATTTTCAGGTGTGTTGAATTACAGAATTTTTACTGTTTCTGCCAGCATGTAAAAACTCTGAAATACAAAAATTAATTCATACCCATTCCCAATTAAATATAACATTGTTTCTGAGACAATTCAACATTCTCTGTGCACAAGAATGTAGCTGTAAAGCATATCAAACTGAATATCGCCTTCATTGCAAAATTGTGAAAAAGAAAGGAAAAAAGAAAATAGAAGAAAAGCAATATTTATGGAAATACCAGATGCATACTGAAAACCTCTTTATTTGAACCAGTGTATTTTTAGAGACTATACTGACCTCATGGGAACTTCTTCCTTGGAATTCCTATATGCATACAAAATGCTCTCATAAATGCTTAAGTAGTTGATAAATATCAGGGTATTCTGAAAAGCATTCTCTGTGAATTGTACAAAAGGCACAAAATATGTTATTGTTGTTACTGTTTTTTATTTCCTAGAGAGAAAGATAAAAGATGCTTTATTGTTGTTGCTTTTTCTTATATGCTATGTTCAGTAATTGAGTGAAACTCCTGCTTTCATTGTCTTTAGTGACAGGAACAATTATATAATAAAAGTGGATCTTCTATGTGTAATTAAAACCATTAATACACCCTTAAGGATTTGCAGTAGACTGACCTTTATTAGAAGGCTTTACTTAGAAAAGGAGTTAAAACAAAAATTGACCAATATTTTTGGACACTTTACTGACGTTCTGATACTTTGACTTAATTTTTGAAGTTACAGGAAAGCAAAGTATTTATCAAGAAATCTGCAAGTTTGAGTCATCTTCCAAGCCTCTTTTAAATACTTAAGCACAGACATCATACCCTTTGCAAATCACAGTAAATCATTTACGTTCTGATGTTGCTTTAAAATCTAAGGCATTGCATGGGAGTTCACGGTTTTAAGGATGAAAACACTGTATATATAGTTTTCTGCTCTGCAGCAGTTCTCACTAAGTGATTCTTGATACAGCAGTTAGGACCAGCTTGTTTGGGGCATAATTAAATAAAATTGTACTGCTCTATTTTCCAGAATTTTTCCTTTGGAGTGTAGTATTTCATCTAGTGGTTGGCAGCTCTGCCTGTGGCATGGAGTTTGGAAGTTCCAACCGAAGCCATCCTATGATTCTGTGATTCTGTGATTCTGTCATTCTGTGATTCTGCCATTCTGTCATTCTGTCGTTCCATGATTCTGTCATTCTATCATTCCGTGATTTGTTTTTGACACTGGTCAGTAAGGACTCTATTGACATTGTCTGAAATCTCCATGTTACTTGTAGTCCTCAAGGGCTTAACACTTAACACGCTTTAGTTTTCTTATTTGTAGTTAAAGATTCCTCTTCATACTTTGCCTGGGCCCATTTCGTTTAATCTGTCTGTATTTTATCTTCTGTCAAAAAATCCATGTTTTACCAGCTTCCTGAGTGATTTGTGCTTCTCTGTCCATAAAGTCATGCCAAAAACTCCAGTCAACATATAAGCTATGATGGATTGCAAGCTAAAAGAGGGTCAAGAAGCAGTAGTAGTGTTGTGCATAGAGTCACAGAATCATAGAATCACTCAGGTTGGAAAAGACCTTATAGGTTATCGAGTTCAACCATGATCTAACCATACTACCCTAACAACCCTCTGCTAAATCATGTCCCTGAGCACCACATCCAACAGTTTTTAAACACATCCAGAGATGGTGACTCAACCACCTCCCTGAGGAGCCTATTCCAGAGCTTAACAACCCTTGCTGTAAAGAAAGTTTTCCTGATAGCCAACCTAAACTTACCCTGCTGCAACTTGAGGCCATTTCCCCTCATCCTGTCACCAGTGAGAAGAGACCAACCCAGCTCTTGCTGTAAGCATCTTTCAGATATTGGAAGAGAGCAATAAGGTCTCAGCCTCCTTTTCCCCAGACTAAACAGCTCCAGTTCCTTCAGTCTCTCCTCACCCTTCACAAGTCTTGTTGTCCTTCTTTGTACCTGCTCCAGCACCTCAGTGTCCTTTCTGTACTGAGATGCCCAAAACTGAACACAGTACTTGAGGCGAGGCATCACCAGTGCTGAGTACAGGGGCAGGATGACTTCCCTAGTCCTGCTCACCACTCTATTCCTGATACAAGCCAGGATGCCATTGGCCTTCTTGGCCACCTGGGCACAATGCTGGCTCATTCAACTGACTGTCTATCAGTACACTGCTGTACATTAGTACACATACTTCTTGACTTCCTTGCTGCTTTGCAGTGGTCCCACTTGCTGTTCCTAAGACAAATCTTCTATAAATTCAGATCTGGGGTGAGATTATGTCCCTCCTATTCGTAGCGGTAAACACTGAAGTGATAAACCATAGGTTTACCATAGGCTGAGACTACTGAAAACATCCAGCTGAACTGAAAACTTGATGCCACAGAAATTCTTCTCAGGTTTGCTCTCCCTGCCTGTACATGTCTGTTTCTAAATTTCTAGTGTTATGCTAGAGCTTGAAACCTCTTCTCTGGGAAGCAGTTAACAATTTAAAATGCACAGCAATTGTCAGTCCAAAATGTAAAGAATTGAAAACTACAGATTTAAGAAGATATACTTTACATAGTAGTTTGCACATGACTTAATACATTTTTCCTTAAAGGGATTCAACCAAGTACGGAGTCCTTTACCACAAGGATTATGTATTTATGCAAACAGTCATAGCAGAATTGGAAACTGTTCACATAATCCTAATAAGTAACTTCACAAAGTGGAAAATAGGCAGTTCGTAGATATGTTTATTGACTGCTAATAAGGAAATTTAATTCTTCTTAAGAATTACAACTTTGTAGAGAAAAAAAAAAACCGTTAGAAAATCTAGGCATTTATGAATATTAATTATAACTACATTTCAGATTCGCGAGTATAATACTCCTCTATTGCATTTAATGAGAAGAAACCCTTTTGAGGAATTTAAAATGCGATATGTGACCTGCAGAAATAAACTGAAAGGTCACTAGTGCTTTGAGATGTGGAACAAAATTCTAGATATAGAATGCAGATATTCTATCTGGATTCTTGTGTTGTTAAGACAAGCATATACCCTTGAAGTAAACAGAAGTGGATGGTCTCACTTGGCAAAATAGTACTTACTTCATTTTGTATTTCTGGAGGCTTGATCATTCTGTGTATTTTAGAAACAACCAAATCTTTTCCTCTGGACTCGCTGAGACAAGATGGAGGGGTAGATGACCTTCCTCTGGGTATCTTACTACTAGGGAAGGGTCTTATTAACTCATCTGTTTAAAACATAAAACAAAGACTCTTAAACAAGACTATCACCAAATGGAACAAATACGTATAAATTCAACTATTAACAGTTATTTCAAAAGTTCTTGGAATTTGATTTGCAGTGTTAAAAAATGGGCACATTCCCTAGAAAAAAATGAATGTTATTGGCACAACAGCTAAGTAATGTGACAATACACTAAATATCATCACCTTGTTCAATAATTTCTCATCCTCTGCTAGAACTTTTTATCAGCTCTCCATACAATAAAGAATACTCTTAAATTTTTCATTTTATTTCATGAAAAGCTTGGCTATTTTCTTTTGCCTCTCAGCTAACTATGTATATATTGTATTGTATATCCTTGTATTATGCTTCCAATTAGGAAGTGATATAGCGGTGAGAACTGGACATGTAATTTACACCATAAAATTTGACTATTAATGTTCAACTTACTGTAGCAATGTGTACTCACATTGGGTCTTGGAATGTTAGAAGCATGACACTAATAATTTTATATTCAAGGAGTTTAAAAGGCTGATGGAGTTAATTCATACCAGCATAACTAAGGAGATTGCTTGGTTCCATGTTTCATGTAGGGTAGCTAAGGGGATTGACTTCAGCTGTCTGATTCTTGCCATGATGATTAAGGGAATTTTTTAAAATACTTCTTTTTATGTTGTATAGCTACTCTAAAAGGATTAGTTTTGGATTGCACTTTCACGTAGGAAAGCTAAGGGGATTAGCTTTAGCTTTTCATTCTATGACAAAGTAACGTGAGGCAGTTGCTTTCACTGCTCATGTGGTTGCATCAAGAATTTTCTCACCTTTGTTGTTCTTATTTCAGTTTCTTTCTGTCTGTTCACACTAGTCAAAGTTATTTTACTTAGTTCAAGCTTTCTGCCCTGCAATCAGAAAGCACATAGTCCATTGCAAACGTTTATCAATAAATTGAAGTTCATGAGAAGTAATGAAATTCCATGTGTTTTTTTTATCTCTTCTTCATTAAAACTCAGCAGTTACTGTTTCTTTAGATAAAATCAAATTTAGGAATTGCCATAACCAGTCACATTTGTGGTTCATCTAATATGCTATCTGATGTCTCACAATGAGCATGACGATGAGCTTTAGCAGTAGATGAAGGTCTCAGGACTATTTACACTACCTGTTGGAGTGCAACTGCAGCAGAGATTATGGAGCAAATCCAGTAAAGGTATCAAATGGGTCACAAGTGGCATAGCCAAGCTAGTGTGGCACCAAGTCCAAGACAGCTGACACTCTGAAAGGCTATGATTTTTTACTTGGAGAGCAAAAAATGTAGACTCAAGTGCTGTCAGAAACTCTTCTTATGTTTCTTGTACAGCATTGCTTTGTGAATATTGTGAATATACCAGTTCCAGTTAAACCAGCTCTGAGCTCTGCATTATGCAGCTAGCACAAATTAATATTTCCAAACATGGTAGCAAGTGAGATGTCTGTATTTAAATTCAAAATAGGTACTCCATGTGCAGCTGAATAATTTATGTCTATACTATTAAATAAATCAAGATCTGTGCACTGGCCTTGAAGACAGAGGTGCATGTCTCCACAAAACTGTTTTGAATACTTGCTCTTAGCTAAGTCTGTCTTTACGGAGTGCAGTTTTTAGATCATACATTTGGAAACTAATGAACTTCTTCCTTTGATAATCTATTTTTGTATCTTTTTAAATTGATAATTATTTTTGTAATGAAAGTTCTTGGAAATTTAGATTTTTGTTTACCAAACTGCATTAGCATCTGCCTATCTTTAAAGTATGGATAGTTCTTTTGAAGTTTAAAATTAAAAATATGTTTAACTGCTGTGAAGATATGGTTTTATATATCTGTGTTTTGTTAGAATAGGTGTATCAGAAGAAAACAGATGTAGACTTTTTGTTTGGTACCCATTAGCTCACTACAGACCTCATCCTAAGCACTTGCTGGAAGCATTCCCTTCCTGATGTGCCCTAACCAAATGTCCCATGACCAGAAAATGTATTAGATGAGTGCTAGGTGGCTGGCAAATATCAAAGCCACACCAGAGACTCTCCTACCAAATAAGCAGAACGGATAATAATGCACCTGCTACCACTGTCTTAATATACACATGTAGTATAAATATATTAATATAGTACAAATAATATATAGTATATTATATAATACATAATATACAAATAAATATATTAATATAGTACAAACCTAGCCTTAGGGACAATATCTTTAACAGAATATCTGCAAAAATGTATGTTGCTTATATACCTAATTTTGGTCCTCCGCAATGCAACACAGCAGAACTGCTTCAGCACCTACTTTCTGCAGTTAGGTGTCAGCTCACAGGCTGGTTATTTCTGTTTCACTTCGGTTTTATATATACTGTTGTGATTGTATACAAACATGAGCGATGTGCAAGCTAGGATTGTGGTCTAGGATTGTCGACTAGGATTGTGGTCCACAACTATCTGAATTCCTTTCACATTTTGTTCAGCTCAGTAGAACTCAGTGCTTGAGTTTATCCCCTCAGTGTGCTACCTCAGCTCTGAACTTCCAAGGCTTCTTTCCTGTGACATTTTGCCCTTTGACTCTAAAAATGAGAGAATTAAGCAAATTTTATGTGAAAGTTTGCACATTTCAAATGAAAATAAGAATGATGAGAATTGTTTCCAGAAACACTAACGTGACAAATACTGTACTGTTCAAACCTTTTACGAAGTATACATATATTGAGCCAAACATACCATAAACCACCTCAGTAAAAAATGGAATTCTCTCTAATGAATTTGAAGTGGTACTTCTATGAATATTTGGCTTTAATTTAAGCCCAGCTGGTTTACCCACAGTGCAGGATCACAGTCTGACGAAAGTGAAACCAACAGATTTTTCTTCCTTTTCTTGGAAATTGTGGGAAATTTCCTGGAGGAATATGCTTTGTTCTTCATAATTACTTTGATTTATATATTGGAGACTGTTTCTGGTTGTGAAAGATTTTCTTCTTTTACTACTACATACAAGCTAGAATCACAGAATAATAGTTACTGCAGTGGCTTTCTTGTGAATATTCTTTCCTATTGGGAATCATGATGATGAATCTACTAGCTGGTTTAGTTAGAGATAAGTTATAATCTATGATTATTAAATTTTTTATTTTTTGACTCCCTTGGGGTAATGTGACTGCATGTATTTCAAAGTTATGAATATATAATAAAACACAGTATTTCTGACAGCAAATTAATCAAAGCCAATTAGATAATTTTGTGAATCAATGGAATCTATATGAAGAGAAGTTTTTCAATATTGCCATGCGTCTTTTTTGTGCAATGCTGTTGCATATAGTAGAACTTAACAGAAATTTTCATCATGTGTGTTTGGTATTTGCAGAGGAGGGGTAGTCAGAAAAAAAGAGCTTCAGTGAAGACAAATGTAAGTGTAGGAAGATTTACTAAGAAATGAATTGCACATTTTTTCTTTCTGTGTTTAATGTCACAAGTAGGATAACAGTAACTATAATTCATTAAATTCATTGACTTATTAAAGTCAACAACATTACATTATACAGAGGAAAGAAGTCAGTATGTGATAGCAGTACAAAATTGACTTAATATTTGTAAGAACCATGGTTCAAAATTTTTTACCATTTTAATGTTTCAAGTAGAGAATACTTTTGGAAAAATCCCAAGTTTTAGCTAAAAGAAATAGTTGCATTTCAAATGACATTTCTAATTCCTTTTTTTTAGAGTTTTATTTTTAAATATAACTGTTGTAGGTATGATGTAGTAAAGAAATATCAGAGAAAGTGGTAGAAAGTGTTATAATTCATGTTAAGAAGCGATATATTAGGTTAAAGCCACCATTTCTGTCTTTGTTTCTGAAGATTAGTGAAAGATTGATTCTGTGCAATTTTATGTAGTTTTTCAGTTATTTTTCCTGTTTCCTTTTCTTCAGATTTCACTTCTTCATTAGAGTTAATTAATTATTACTTACTACTTATTTTTGGTTTGTTTGCATTTGCACCAAAAGCTGTCTTGTCTGAACTATAAGAATGATGATATGTAATCCCTGTGAGCATTGAATATCTCAGTAATGCTAAGCAGCATGGTAAAAGCAGTTCTGCATCAACTTCATCATGCTTAGACTCCTTGGAAGTGGAATTCAGCTCTTCTTAGGTGCTTCTTAGGTGTGACTCATAGAGCAGAGGAAACCCAGCCTTGTAAAGTTCATGGCTTTGCACAATATCATATGTAATTACTTTCAATACCCTTGGGAATATGACAGTGGAAGAAAAACACTTCTATTGAAATTCCTAGTTTGTCTAAAATAACACCACAGCTAATGCTGAGTGACATGATATTTGAGAGAGCAACTTTCTTAATCCAAGGACTTTTTAAAAATCCTTCTAAATAGTAAAGTACACTTGGAGGCTGTGACTTAGAATCTAGTGTAAAGTTCTTACCATTCATGGATTTCTTTGCTCTTTTCCAATTATTAAAGAAAACAGGGGACTAAGTTCTACCACTTCTGTGTGAACGCAGAGGAAACAATGGTGCCTCGGCCTCTATCTCAAAGCAGAGTACTTTCACATCTAGACCCTGGCATCAATGCAGCAGGCATCTGGCATAGTGGAACTCCTTGATCTTAAAAGAGCAGTGGCCAGCAGAGGGGGAGGTGATTGTCCCTCTCTACTCAGCTCTTGTGAGGCTCCATCTGGAGTGCTGTGTCCAGACGTGGGGCCCCCAGTACAGGAAAGGCGTGGGACTCTTGAAACAGGTCCAGAGGAGGGCCACTAAGATGATCAGAGGACTGGAGCACCGCTCCTATGAAGAAAGCTTGAGGGAACTGGGATTGTTTAGCTTGCAGAAGAAAAGGCTCCGGGGAGACCTCATTGTGGCCTTTCAGTATTTGAAGGCAGCTTATAAACAGGAGGGGGAATGGCTGTTTACATGAGTTGCTAATGGGGAACAGTTTTAAACTGAGACAGGGGAGGTTTAGGTTAGATATTAGGAGGGAGTTTTTTGCACAGAGGTTGGTGACGCTTTGGAACAGGTTGCCCAAGGAGGCTGTGGATGCCCCATCCCTGGAGGCATTCAAGGCCAGGCTGGATGTGGCTCTGGGCAGCCTGGTCTGGTGGTTGGTGATGCTATCAACAGCAGTTGGGTTGAAACTAGATGATCATTATGGTCCTTTTCAACCCAGGCCATTCTATGATTCTCTGATCTTAAAATGTATGTGATGCAAGCTATTGGCTGTGTCTTCTGTACCTGCCAGAGGTACACACACGGATCATATTGATAGTACATGCTTCTAAAACACGTGAAACCCTACAGAAGTTGCAATAACAGACTTCTCAGAGCAGTCCCCTCCATCCTACCCGTGTAAATGTAGCAAGTGTCCATCTGAAGTCATTGGTAGCAGGGAGCTGCAGGCCTCCTGTGTTAGGCAAGGCTGGGGCTGCCTTCTGTTTGGCACTGCTGGTACCAGTGGTCCCAATGCAGGTCACAACCAGGCCCAGCAATCAAGGTGGCAGCAGCCCTGGCAAAGTGTGTCCAGTAAAGGAGAGAACATATCACAGGACAAGGAGTGAGGAAAGAAAATGAGAGAAACAACCGTGTGAACACTGATGTCAGAGAGGGAATTTACTCTAAATTTCCAAAGTTGAAAACATACATTTGAATTACTCTTCAAAAATTTGACCATGTGCCTTCTAGAAATAGTGCCTTCTAGAAACAAAATTATAATTATATATAATTACATATACTGCAATAGTATTGTACAAATTTCATTTAGTGTATAGAAATAGCATATATTAAATGTTTTTACCAAAAGTAAAGTTATTTACCTAAATGTGAATCAACCACTATGAACAAAATCAAAGAGAAGATTCCAGGTTACTCTGGAAGCAGAGCATGAATATTTGGACCTGTGTTTAATGTTCAAATATACACTCAACTGGGCAGCACTGGGTTGTTTACTGTAAACATCGTTGGGTGCAAGTTTCCATTTTCCTTGGATGCACCCTACACAGGCAGAGGCTACTTCTTTCAGAAATATCAAGGAACGTACAATAGTTACAAAAGAATTGCTTAAAGTGCAGCTGAGAGACTAGCATCTTAGGGAAAAAGGAACTTTGGAAAATTTTTTAGCTGAAAGTGGATTTTGATATCCATTAAAAAATAATAAAATAAAATAATAAAATAATCCATTAAAATAATTAAATAATGCTTTTTTTTTCTTCTCAAATGAATTGAGAGATTAACATGTCCTCTGAAAAGGGAGCCCAGTCTAATTTTAAAAGCTCTATAGAAAATGGCATAATTAGGCTTCTCTTTATTGTTCAAGATATGCTGTGTTTCTACTGTCTGAATATTGTTAAGAAGTTGTAAAATTTTGACTTCATCTACCAAAGGGAAAAAAATAATGCAACACAAAGTTAGTAGAGGGATTTTGCAGTATGAGTCTAGGAATGGTCAAGAATAAAGGAGCAATCAATGAATGCTGCATTTTTCCTCTGATTTCTTATATAGACAGTTAATTAAATATATTTTGCAGAAGAAAATTCACAGTGTTTAGGTAACCCTGACAATTCTCAGCTTTGTCACTTTTGGTTTAAATTAATTAAGATACTGTGTTAAGTACAGAGAGCATTTGTTGAATTAATTACTTGTTGGCTTGCTAATAGCAGTAGTAACATCAGAATATGTAAATATCTCTAGATGTGTCTCTACAATTCTGCTTGTCTTGTGATGAGCCGTGTTTGGAATTACTGTTATATCCCAATTGTTGTAAGTTTAGCTTTTTCATACCCTGCTGTCTCACAAGTTTTCTGGCCGCGTTTGTCTGTTCATTTGGCTTATTTCTTTCCAATCTGTCAGCAGGCTTGCAACATTTTCATTTCTGCTAGCTACATCAGTTAGATCCCCCTCAGTGATCAATCTGTTCTGCATTCATTTTGCCATGTACTGTGCTGAATTTGTAATTATGTCTAGAAATAGTAACAGACAGTTGGTCAGTTGGAAAATGGGACAAGTAAGAAATTATGATGACTTTAGTTTAATGTACTTAAAGCAAAAATGACAGACCATATATAGGATAATTTAATAACAAAGTACTTTGTTTATGACAACAGCGTTATGATTGAGTTTTCCAAGTCAAGTGAAAATGTGCCCTTTTAGAAGACTCTAATACTTTGTAATTCAAATACACAGTCTCCATTTCTTACCTTTCACCACCATCTGAAAAGTATCCCCAGCTACACCTGGCCTTTGAGATGCCATGATCCCAGTTGCCAAATCTCATTTAGACTGAGGATTTGTGCCGGTCGCCCATGTCCACGTAATTGAAAGTATTTTGGTGGGGATGTTTTCTTTGTTTCCCATATGTGTTTATACTGCTATCAATTGATAGTAGCTTGGAAATTGGATGTCAGCTGTCTGCATCCTCTCATCATTGTGTCATCTTAGTGCATGATTACAGTATTGTGCACTCTAAACACTGCCATTGTTTTTTGTAGATTGTGGTCATTACCATACACATAACCTTTAGATCCTGAACTTGTAAAATATATGTCAGTTCACTTCTTCAGAGCACTGTACATAATTTAAAAATGAGAATAAAAACTAATTCTGCTTTCAAAACAAAACAAAACTCAGCAACTCCCTTAAAACACAGCTCTTTGACCTTCCCATGTGTAAGTGTATATTAAAGATATATATACTATTTTCCAGCTAACAGCAATTTGAAAACAGAAATATTTGTCCATTTAGCATAATAGCAGTGTATGCTACAATCTACTTTTACAATCATACATGATTCTTTATTAAAACTGTGCATTTATGTTAAGGTTATGCTAGCAAATGAATTCTAAAATGCTGTCCAGGAAATTTTTGGTTGAAAGATGTTCTCAGATTGCTAGTTGTTAAGGCCTTTTGCATAAAAACTGAATTGGAAACGTATATTACACTAACCACTTTAAGAAATAAGAAATTGTAAGAGAGCACAACTCTTCTTAAACCATATTTACTACGTAATATTGAACTTGTTGCATTATGGACTGGGTTATTCTTAAGTTATTCTGAATAACTGGGTTTAGATGGATTGCAAGGAACAAGAATAAAGAACTAGTATTATTCTAGTTTGAATGTTGAAATCTACACTGAAATGAAAAGCCAATAAGTGATTTTGGAGATATCAACATCAACTTTAAACAGAAGATAATATAACATAAGAGATGTTTTCCTAGCACATGTTGACACGATCACTTCTTAAAGTTTGTGAATGATGAGGTCATCTCCTCTTGGTTTGTATTACTGTTATTTTTTTGTAGCAAGTACAACTTCATCACCGAATATAGACCTGCAGTAGAATTCCATTTTTCATTCAGGCTGATGGGTAAAATCAGATAAAACACGTCATGCCAAATGTTCACCAGATGCCTTAAGTGCTTTGGAACAATTGCATCTATAACATAAGTAAATTGCCAGAAAAGCAAGTGAAGATAATCAGAGTGAGTAATCTGAAAGTGCAGGAGAGTGACATAGGACAATTGGTAAAATTGATGCAATGTAGATTAGACATGAGTTTTATCAGCATTTCAAAGTGTCATAGTATATTATCTTGCAGTGGAATATATTAGTCTGAAAAATCTACAATGATGTTTCAATACAATATGATTTTCAATAAAGCTTAGCAGCTCAGTATCTTTTCAATATAAACTTGACAAAATGGTTGCTTTTTGGGAGACTACATAAAAAAAAAACACAACAACAACAAAAAGTGAGAGTAAGGATTAGTGTAATGCAGTTCAGCTAAACTAGAGAATATTACACTCAGTAGAAATATTTCAGATCAGTAAAACAGATCATTTGACATGTAACTCCAATCGATTTTGGCGAAATACAATTAGGTAAAAGTTTATAAGTTTAGTCCATTAATTTAAGATTAAATTGAATCAAAGCTGTTGCTTTCACCATATTTGTCTGTTCAGAGAAATCAGGCAAAGTTCGAAAAAGGAAACATTTCTATTTCCATTTCCATGTCAAAATTTAGGGGGGCTATATTTATTTATATGATTGAAGGAGAAAAAGTGCAATACACTGATGAGAAAGATCATGTTATTGAGCATTTGTATCAAGTTATCCCTACAGTTTTTTTTATTTAGTTTAAGTGAATGAACTTATTCTGAGCTGCCTTTTACTATCACAGAACATTCCTTCAGGTACAAAAACATTCCTCGAAATATAAAAAATTGGAATGGTGGGTGGAATCAAGAATCATGAAACTTTACATTTGATCTATTCATTAATAGCACATGGAAGTAGAGGAGAATGATGATTTTTGAAAAAAAAAAAACAAACAAAAACCAATATGTTAGATAGCTATCTTAAGGCACTTAAAAAAAGAAAAAACGCTTAAATGGAGTTGCAGATTTATGCTCAAAAAGTGTAGGAAAAAAATAATCTACTTTTATGTAGTAACCTACATTGTTTAAGAGGATCATTTATATTCACCAACACAGGTAGTCACTCTGGTGATATAAACCATACCTCACTATTGGCTTTGCAAGTGTCATTACACTACACTGTTGGTGCACCAATAAATTCTCAAAATGATAGCTCTTCAAACTGCAGTTCTGAAGCCTCTAGTACACAGTAAGTCTCAAATGTATGCATATTCTAGAAGTATAAATACTCTGTTACAGAATTTATACGTGTTGCAGAGCGTTCATTTAAGTTGCAATCTCTCGTAGTCCCACTGAAAATGAGTTCCTTATATTCAGCCTGCAAATATATCTGATGCCGTTATGAACAGTCACAATACAGAAGAGAAATCATGTACAATTATTTTATGCATATTCCTCTTAATTTAAAAGCTGCTGAAAGTTCCCAGTGTTCACATTAGTTCTGCCTTCACCTTTGGCAGAATTTGCTCTCACTGCTTCTGTACAGCCTCGTACTGTGCCTGCAACAGATGACAAACACCTGAGTTTTAATAATGTTTTACTGTAAGTGGTTGATGGAGATCAGGAAAAGCTATCATATTAAATGATGAGTGGTCACTTACTTTAAACAAGCAAGAACACTGTAGTTGTTTTTTATACAGTATGCCATCTGTATGTTTTTTTATTGTAGGAGAACAATATATTTATCTCAGAAAAGGTATGCATAAAGGTCATAACTCATTTAATAAAAATAAAGGGAAAATACATCTATGCTTTCCAGTGGCCAAAACTAGAAATTTGATTGAGTATCACCAGGAAGGTCATATTTATGCATGATCTCTGCTTTCATGGCCACGAATCTTTTTGGGATATATAAGCTTAGAAGCAGATGATAGTCTCTTAAGTCTCCTGTAAGTGTAGAAAGCTGCAATGTTTGAGTATTTTTTTTGATCACTAGGATTTAGCACTGTTCAGTTTTCTCTCTTGATACTGTGTGCCTGCCATTATACAGGAAAATTAACTCATTATGCTGAAGAGATGTAAGTAAACAGGAAGCTAAGCTGAAACAAGGTTTTATTTTATTTAACAGATGCCAATTAACCCATTTTTACTACCATTTCTCTATCTATTAGTCATCTAATCTCTTGGAAGCACAATGGCAAAATTGTCATGAGAAATGGTTTAAAGGCCAAAGAGCCTAATTATTTGTGTAGGGACACAACAGAAGACACAGTAAAGAGAAGAAAGTGCAGAGTTACTGTATGATTTAAAGAGAGAAATCAGACAGTAAAGATGTTTATACAGGACTGACATGTCAGAGCAGCAGGCAATTAAAAAATGGCAATGGCAGTAATGTTTTGCATATATTGAGACAGCTGTGTAGAAGTGAGAATATAGCTTTATAAGAGGTGAATTCTGAAGGTCAGAAGACAAAGGATCATGCCCACGTATACCTTTTGAGGAAAAGATATTTAAATGGGATCATATGACTTCTGAATTTCTGATACTGTCACTGTTAGGAGAAAATCACAGATTCTGTCTTAACAGTGCTAAATTCAAGCAAGGAAAATAATAAAACTATAGAACAATTTAGGTTGAGAAGGACATTCAGAAGCCCAACCCCTCACCGAGCAAGGCTAATTTCAAAGTAAGACCAGGGAGCTTGGACTTTTTTTCAGGAAAGTTTTGAAGGTTTCTAAAGATGAAGACTCCACAGACTTCAAACAGCCCAATTTCTTGCCTGTCTTCACCGTGACCAATTTATTTTTATTTATTTATTTGTTTGTTTGTTTGTTTTAATATATTTGACCACTATTCTCATTGTTGCAACATGAGATGGCTTCCTTGTGTGCTATCACTGGTGACTTCTCTGTAACTAGATGTAAATTAACTGCTGATAGCATAGTGGATGCCTGTTCAGCCTTCTCTTCTAGGGCTGAATATAGCAGCCTGAATTATAGCATTATAGCATTACATGTTTCAGGCCTTTCACTGTTTTGTTGAACCTCCCCTGAACTCTCTGCAGAACGTCAGCATTCTTACACTGTAAGGTCACATCAGTTTATTGTTCTGCATAGCTTTTTCTGGCCAGCCTATCTCCTGTAAAACTACATGGGCTTCTTCTCTTTCACATGCAAGATTTTGCACTTGCTTTTGTTGAATTTTTTCAGGTTTCTGTTGGCCTTTTTGTCAAAATTCCTGAGAATGACAGCCCTGGTCTCCATAATATCAATCTCTCTCTGTCCCAATGAGTACCATTTGCAAACTATCTGCATGTAATCAAAAATACTATGGCAGATCATGTCAAAAGCTTTGATACAGTCAAGGTAAACAGCCATCATTGCTCTGTCTTTGGCCATACTCATATCATCATGGAAGTAGATCAGGTTGATCAGATAAAATTTGCCCTCTGTAAGTCTCTGCTGGTTTTTCTCAGTCAATTTCTTCTCCTTCACCTATGTTCCTTTGACTGTCTGAACTGTCTGAACAGCTGAGCTCACCAGTCTTTAGTTCTTAGTCTTCCTTCATGCCCTTTTGCAAAATGAATGTAATGTTTGCTTTTTCACATTTACCGTGCCAATAAAAAACTCAGAGGAAGAAAAAAATCAGGAATTGCCTTATTCTTTTCCATGCTGTCTGTCTTCACGACTTCTCCCTCACTGGGTAGTAAGCCACACATTTTCCCTGGTCTTTCTTTATTTGCCGATATATCTATAGAAGCCTTTGATATTCCTCCTCATATACCTCTCCAGGTTCAGCTGGACTTTAGATTTGCTAATTCTGTTCCTGCATATCCAAGTATGCATTACTTCCTACATACCTTCTTATATTCTTTCAGGGTGGGTTAGCCTTGTTTTTATTTTCCATACAATTAATATTTTTTGCTGCTTTACAAGAAAAGAACGTGGAAGTAATTACTGTTAGTCTAGAGTCTCGCACAAATCATGGAAGTGATCACTAAAGGCAATGCAATGCATTGTTTTCATCACACAAAAAGCAGATCCCACCTCTTTTTTTTTCAGCTTGTATTGAAGTGATAGATTAGAGGTTGTGAGAGGGAAATGTTTTCAGGCTTTGGAAATCTGCCTTATTGCTTGTTCTTGAAATTAAAGACCGAATATATTTTATATCAGTAATCTTTTTTATTTTAAAATTCTGCAACAGTACAAGCACAAGTAGACATGCAGTAGCCTTTTTCTGCTTTCTTTCTGCCCCCTTGGCCTTCTTCTTCAAATTTATACTTGAGACAAGTATGAATTCACAGGAAAGAAGTTATCAATACATAAACTCTCTCCAAGCACTTCAGTCTCACAAATTGCTAGTATCATGTATTAGAAATAGGACAGCTTGACAGGAAACGTGACCTTCCTGATATAAATCATTCCTTTCTTTGCTTCAGAGAATTTTGTTATCTATTCTTTCTGTGAAATATATCAACAGACTTAATAAGGCACAAACAAAGATCTTCAAGTTTTTGTTATGTGTTGTAGATATCAGGAATTTATGAGCATCAAATCAGTATTGTGCTGTTTAGGATTAATAGACACCAGGACATCAATTTAATTTTATGCTTTTAGGTTTCACTCAAGAGTGTAAGTTTTGCTACCAAAAGTACTGAAGTAGGGAGTTTATTCTTCCTTTTAAAATTGAAGCAAAGCAGAAAACGATTCTTTCTGGAGAAAGAATCTCTTATTGTTACAAAAAAATTAGTTTAGAGCCCTTGTTAAAATAATGAAGCAACTATTTCGTCTTTTTCTATTGATGATTTAAATAGAACTCTATTGCTGAAGTAGTTTATAGCTACTGCTGTGTGAACAGGAATGGAGAAAACTATAGGCATGGAAATTTGGAAATAAGAAGATCTGCCCCAAAATTTCAGTCAGATCAGTGAACAAATTATACATTTCCTACTCTGTCAAAATGTATCAAAATTGTGTTTCCTAATGCTAGAAGGTTTATGAGGTTATTAACACATTGGTGTTATCAGTGTTACTGTTGTTAGCAGTAATATTCAAGCTAGTAGGAAAGCAATTATTTATGGAAAATATTCAGTATGCTGTAATTACTGTAAATGTGTAATCAGGTATTATTGCAAGGATGGTAGTATTTATTTCTGAGAAAAGCACCAATTTTAATTAGATTGGTACAAGGGCTGCTCTGAAAGTATTGCCTGCTGTTTTATGATGTTGGCCCATGACTTCAGAGGCAGATGGTGGTGCTATGGCTGTAGAGGTTGAAAAATGATAGTAAACATAGTAAGGTATTCACAGTCCTCTAGAAGTACATTCTTGAGAAAAAGCAGACTGTTTTTGGGGATGAATGCTGGGTAGCTGAGTGATTTAGAAAAAAAAATATATATATCCTTTGTTTCTTGATTGTATTATCATCCAAAGAAGCAATTTTTTTTTGCAATGCCTTTTGAAAAGAAATATAATTCCATCAAAGAAGTAATTATCTTAATTAAAAACTGATTTCTACCAGTAGTCTGAATATTTGCCTGTATCAAAACAGTCAAATGAAGCTTACAATAAGAACAATTCACAGAAGCAAATATGAACCATTTCAAGTTCTATGCCCAAGGAATATAACTTACATAAAAATAGTGAATGGTTTGGGGACTTGGATAACAAAATTTCATTGTACCAAAAGATGTACGTAATACATTGCATAAAAGGTCCCTTTGGGCTGCTTGGTGATACTGTGTTTTTTGTTTGCTTGTTGGTTTGTTTGTTTGTTTTGTCCCAGGACAGGAATAAGAGTTTCATATGAAATATGCCAAACTAACGTACAATATGATGTGGGAAGTGGCATGTTCAATTTCAGTTAATCTGATTTTTTTTGTGGGTGATGTCAGTAGGTTGACAAGTTTCTTGTTCTCTCTCTTCCTGACTTGTATTTGTTGAGACACTGATACATTATTGCTAGCATGTGGATTTCTGAACTATACTGGAAGACCAGTACATTTTTATTCATGTAGTAACATGTAGTCTTTCACAGACATAAACACTTTTTGTGTTGGAGTTTTAGTAAGAAAAGACCTTTAAATTTATTACCAGAGATAGGATCTATTATGGTTCTAAAAAATACAGAAGCTCTAGTTTAAGTAGGCCAAAACTAAAATGTGTGGTCATTGTCATTATTTCCTTACTCCTACCTTAAGTATTGTTTGGGAACTGGTCAGCCAAAGAAGTACAAATAGAAAGTTCATTGAGTGTTTCTGTTGTGTGAAGCTCTCTAAGCTTGCTGTAAAGCTTGTGTTTATTATTTTTGCTGAGAAGAATTGTGGAAAGGTACAAAGATTAAACATTAAAAAGAAAAAAAATCAAATTGACACTAGAAGTTATTCCTACAACTAAACAAAAGCACTGTACTGTCTCTGAGAAGTAAAGCCTCAATGTAAGATGCTATTTTGATCAAACTAAGATGCTTTTGCAATTTTGATTCTAAATATTGCTGAAAGGAATTCCTGAGAAGAGTGTACTTGAGTTGCAATAAATTTCTCTCCATGCTCTGTAACACTACAAGACCTTTATCTTTTTTTCTTCAACATCAAGTCAAGTTTGCAGGTGTGTTACCTGTTCTGTATAGTTACAGAGTTTTGCTGATGTCCCAGTATTATTATTTGCTTCACTAACTTAGTAACCTTCTCACAGTCACTGCCCTGGAGCAGGACTGTTCCAGCAGGAACAGGGGAATGGGTCCAGCTGTAAGTGGACCAGCAGGACTCAGTGTCCCAGGGGCACATCATCTGCTCCTGTGTGCTGTGGGTTTCCACACTGCCAATCCAGGGAGCTCCGCATACTTCATGTTTCTGTAAAGCTAACAGTTTTTAACCTTTTAAGCTTATTAAAGTCAAGCTAATGCTGATAAAATAATGCTGCATTCTTCCATTGAAATGATCAAATCATAGCTGGGAAATGCAGTAAAAAACAAGTGGCTTATCTCACTCAAGCTACCTCTGGGCTAGCCAGTTTTGGACCACAACTGGAATTAAAAAACTTTTAAAGGTTAAGAAGGCTTTTCTTTCTCTTCCATCTTCACAGAGCTATACTCTGTATAATGATCCGCTTCTCTGTAGTAAGTCATTTTTACAGTTACTGATAGCATACTTAGGTTTTTAATTCAACATTCTAAACACAATAGGCAGTTTTATGGGGGAATTGGTTTTACTGCATTTAGAAAATTTCATCAAATCATATGATATACCACAATGGAGCTTTTCCGCATGTAGCTTTAATCCGTTTGATCTATGACATACAAATAGTTCTCTGTGTTGAAGGATCACAAATGTGATTTTTTCCCCCCTACTTCAGCTGAAACACACTTTCAAGTACAACGCTTGACACACTGTTTCAGACAGCTATCAACAACCATTTTGTTTCATCAGAGGCTCAGTGATGCCACAGGAAGTGGAATGAAGAGCTGCAAATGCATGCCAAGAGTGACCATAGGCAATTCAGCAAAGGTTGCAGAGTGCACCTCAGTTGTAGCTCAGAACTGCAGCATTCAGATGTAGACTTTTAGAAATATGGTACCAGGAGCAAAAATGCGTGTATCATACGATCTTTAAATTACGATGGCTGCCCTCAGACTTTCTTCAACCACTGTAGACAGCAGTCATTTGTATACTGATGAAGAAACAGAAATTGCCAATGCAAGGTGCTAAATCAACTTGAATTCGTTCAGATAAAGATTGCCCCCCCTTTGTCTGATTTGGAATGTATTGCAAGTCCGCATGTATTCAGTAGAGGAACATGAGCAAAATGCAATTGTTTTCCACTGGGCCTTTTCAAAACAAATGTTTCACATAAATATTTCTGACAGAAAGGAAATCTGAAAGCAGTTTGGCCTATTTAAAGAAATGTAGCTTTCAAATTGCTTCAGAGAATTCTAATAAAAGTGTTAAAATTTGTGAAATATGGAGATTCAGCATGGCTAGGTAGCACATTTTTTTAGCTGATTCATTGTTTTTGGGTTGAATAGATGGATTAGAAATGTAATTATCTGGCAATATTTTAATCTTTTGATTTTCTTTTTTTTTTTAATATTTCTGGATGGAATAAAAGAATAGGAAATGAGATATACATGTGAATGGAAAAAGACTTGATGTAAAATTTACTATTCTACAAAGACTGGAGTGTTAAAAACTCTTTTTTTATAGGTAGTGGGCCGTGTCTTCTCAATTAAGGCTTTCTTGCGAGTTGCAGGAAATGATATCAATAAAAGACAAAGTTCCCTAAGAGGCTGATGATTACTTAAATATCTATCACAACTTAAACTGAGCACCAGATCTTCTCTGCAACATTGGATCTTGTTGTTTCCTCTCCCACTGAAGTGAGGGATCCCACTGCATTTGTCCTCTTTCAAATGACTGTTTTCCATACTAATAATAATAATAAAAAGCATTAACATGAAAGAGCGATGAGAAGAATTTAAACATTGAAATGTCCTATACTCAACTGGAGATGAAATAATGAACATTCATTTCACTGTGATGATTCAATATGTTGCATCACTGCTCAGACAGTGTAAGTTTAGTTAAGAAGAGACAAATTTTAAGTATTTGGTTCCAGAAGGTACAATTTCCACAAATGTTAAGATAAAAAGTAAAAGATTAAAAAAATGCACGCATTTGAGATAGAGTTCACTGGACACTTCCCAAATGTAACAAAACAGGCCACAGGACATAGTGTGGCTGCTTCTGCTTTCAGATGTCATTGCTAGGTATGGAATTTTGCTGTCCAATTTTAAGCTGGGTTACAGCGTAGCTATTATGACAGTGATGAAGATGAAGCAGCTGGTAGGAGACACCACTATCATTCCATATAAAATATTAGTAGCAATGTTATTAAGGTAATGGTAATCTGTGGACATAAATTAGAACAAGTCTGCAAGTGGGGGTAATTTCATTCATTAGACTATCTCAGAACATGATTGTTACTGCAGAAAAACCTTTCTTCTGGTCTGCCTTACACAGAGCAGAAATTTTTACTGCTATTGCCTTGACTTCAATTAGTCTATTAAGAGCTATGAACTCAAAACTGTTTGCTGTCCCTGAATTAAAAATGTTTACTTCAGCATGTAAAAATGCTAAATAATAACCTAAACAGTATGCAGATTCCAAAAATTTTGAATCTCACAACACAATTATTGAAAATCTTTGAATTACAAAATCTACTAAAATGTCACTTGTCTAGTGGAATTGGGTAAGCATAGCACAGTTAAATGTAAATTAGGAGCATTTATTCCAACAGATTTTTTTGTTCAGAATTTAATGGAATTTTTCAAATTTGCATACTTTGGTCAGACTTCATAAAAATGCAACGATCAACATGTGCAGTGAGAAATAATTTGCATAACATACACATTTATAATACAAGTTTAGAACTCTGTAATGGTAACCAAAGTTATGTTGTGGATGAAATCTTCAGCCTACGATCATTTGAATGTGTTGAAAACTTATAACTACACTTTAGAGATTCATGTGGATGCATTTTAGTAGACTCTTAACCATTTTCAGTATAACGACTTTGAAAAGACTGCATCTGTAGAAGAACTGTGTTTGACACTGTAGCAGAGAGAAGATCAGTAGAGCATGGCTGCATGTACAGGTTATGAGTAATGGCTCATTCACCTTAAGCTCCACAGAGCTGCACCTCTATGAGATGATGGGGCCATGGGCAGCCTGATTTGGTGGGAAGAAGCACTGTCCATGGCAGGGGGGCTGTAACTTGATGATGTTTAAGGTCCTTTCCAACTGAAGTCATTCTCCTATTCTATGTAGCTGTGCATCAGATGGCCACCTTCTGTGTAACTTGGGATAGTGGGAGACTGACAACTCCTTTACATTTCCATCCAGTGCCCTAAATTTATGACAGAATTTGCGGGAGAAGGGAAACTGCATGATGTCCCCTCCTGCCAAGATTGTTTTTTCAACACCCCTACTCAGTGGATGAATGACAGCAATTTCACTTCAGACCATTTGCTAATGTATGGGTCATCTTTCCAAACGCCTTAGTTCTGGCTTTCATATCTGCTTATAATTTGTTAACTTGGGAGGTGCCAACAATCTGCAGAACTGAAGATACTAGATACAATTTTAAACTGAGAAAATAAAGTTCTGTATGAGTCTGAGAGCCCACATTCTGTCCATACATACTTCTTTTGAACTAAATCAAAGTTGGGCCTGTATAACGGTGAGTGGATGCACAATTGTTTGCATTCCTCTTAGGTCTAGTTTAAAAAACACCTTTCTATTTAGAAAGGTGGATGCCCCCGTCCCTGGAGGTGTTCAAGGCCAGGTTGGATGGGGCCCTGGGCAGCCTGGTCTAGCATTAAATGTAGAGGTTGGCGGCTCTGCCTGTAGCAGGGATGTTGGAGATTCATGACCTTGAGGTCCTTTCCAACCTAAGCTATTCTATGATTCTATGATTCTGTTGACTAGATGAGGTATCACACATGCACGTTTACAAACTCAGTATTGAGATGGATGTAATGGAAAATACATTTGCCAGCTAACAAGGCCATATGTGGGTGGCTGAGCAGAGAAATACTGTGATATGAGAATAGCATTATTGCTATTTAACACCTTATGGTTTGGATGGCAAAGGCTAAATAAAAAGTAATGAGTTTATGTAAGCTACTGGTAGAAAAGTTTCTTCTGGAAGTTTTGGTATGTGAGCAGGGTGGCCTGATGGACAATGAACATGTAATTTTCTTGTAACTACAGAACTTTAGTCTCCAAGTCAGTCGATGAAATGTCAGTGTATAATGAGACCATAAAATGTGCTGTACGGGAACACATGAGGACCACATGAAAAAATCAGTTTTGAACAACTATCGTACTATTGTCCTGGGCTTAGTGTAGAAATGGTAATAGTTCATTAGTTCTATTAAGGCAGTTTGGAAGAAAATGAAATATCCAGTCAGATGTAATTTGACAGATATCTGCATTGTCTGATGAAATTACTTATGTAAACCCTTAAAGATACACAGATTAAAACAAATGGAGGAAGAAGCTTAGCAGATGAAAGCAGGCTATTTTTGAAAAAAATATATGGACTCCCTTTAATAGTAAGCAAGATTTCATTTAAATTTATTCTTGCAGCAATATTTCTGTTATGTTTTACTAACAGTGACCATACCTCATTATAGGGGATAGGCCTTTAACCTTTCAGTAGTCACGAATAAATGTTACGCATGACTGAGTGCAGTGCTACAATCTCTATAATAAAGTAAAACTAAACTACCTTAAAGCAACTCTTCAGACTTTTAACACAGTGGCATTAATGAAGTTCAAGAACCTTTGGCATTTCCAGTGTTGTTGTTCCTTTACTCCTATTTTCTCCACAGCAGTTTAAGAGCTCTTTACTTATAAATACAGACTTCTTTGGCTCAATTTTATAAAGGTAAGCACCTCTACCAGTCTTAACAAAATTGCAGCAGTCCAACTACCATTTCTGAGGTTATTTACTAGAAAAAGATTAAGGAAAAGATTGCTTTCACTCCTCAAATCTGTGCCATCTGTGAGTGCTCTATAGAATGATCTCAGTACTTTGGTAGTCAGCGTGAAGAAAAAGGTATGTTCAGAATAAACAAAAAGAAGCACATACAAAAAATAGGATTACTATTTAGTCTTTGCATTTCCAAAATCTGTGACAGTTTACGAAGCTAGAATATATAGTCAGATACTAAGCTTACAAAGTATACCTGCTCAAATACCTTGAAAAAGTGTTAATCCACCTGCAATCACAGCATTTCTTCATCAGATGCTCTGAAAAGGAAATGTGTAATTCCAGACTATACTTTTCTCTTTAATGCCTAAATCTATCTCAAGCAGCACATCCAGGTAAATGCTCAACAACGGAAGCCTGAAGCTGGATTTCAGTCTTCTTTATGCCAGTACTACATTTGTGTCCTGGCATACGCTAAATCAGGAGAACGTGGTTCTGAAAATACTGTCTTCTCTTCCAAGTGTGGAAAAATACCATTCTTAATTGCCCTTGGAACAACTTGTGGCACAGATTACTTACTTAATGAGGCTGTGTAATCAATTATGTTTTGGGGGGAAAAAATGGCACAGGCTGATAAAAATGCATAAGGCATCTCAGCAGACCTATAACCTGTTCTTAAATATGATGGAGAATATCTTTTGCTAATCTCTAAATCAGTGTTTCTTATGCAGTAAAGCTTTCATCAGAGATCTAATCCTGCTCCTCTTTCAGTTAATTTCAGTTTTGGAATTTCAATTCTGTTTTGAGTCCTAAAAGAGATTTGAAATTTTGAAGTGGTGTATTCATAGTGCTATGGTTCAAATCCCTCTGTTTCTGCTTTGTGGTCTTTTCTCAGTGAATAGAATACCAAGCCTGGTTTTCAAAATATTAATGCATTGAAAAGGGTTGAATATGTTGATAGGGTGTCAAAAGACTTAAGATACACGGTATATTTATTGACATATGTTAGTGTTACACGCCATTACTCATAGAAGATGGACACTTTGTCAGTACAGAGGCCTGTTTCTAAGACAGGTGGCTTGTAACTGCTATCGATATTGTCTTTGTTCAGATTGAATAAATGTCACAAGAAATACAAAGTGGTGCTGCTTACCTTTGTCATGAATGGAATTGACAGATTGCACGTTGTCTCAGAGATTCCACCACCTCATCAGCTGTTCACAGGGAGGTTGGCTAGAGGAGACTATTGTTCACGCAGGTTACTTAACTTTCCTGTTTCAGTACCTCCATTACACAAGGTGATCCTTCCCCATCTCAAAAAGGTATTTTGAAGATCAGTACATTTGTGATTATAAAGCACAAGATGATGAAAAAAGGCCAACTAGATCTGATCCATCAGAACAAGCTCAGCCATACACACTTATTGAGAGCATGCTTATGGTGCTAAAAACACTTCAACTCACTTAGAAAGTCAAGATAGAAAAGCAAGTGCAGTTTGCAGTTGATAGCTGGTATTGAATGGGAGAGTATAACTGCAAGCTTTTGGAAAGTAGGTGACGTTTGCAGGTCTCAATACATGGGATCATCTGAGATCAGAGATATTAATTAACAGAAAGAAATATTTCTTCTGAAGAATTAATGAGATAGCTGAATGGGATTTTCCTTAGCAATTTACTGATTTCAATCTTAAACATTTATAAAGTTGTTATTATTATTATCAGTATTACTATTATTATTATTAATGTTAAGTTTGAAGAATAAACAGATTGTGTGTTGGTATCCAGGTTCTTGATGGCAGTTTAGACAGTTTCATTCTTAGTAAGTTCAACTGGTGTATTTACAAACCTTAACAGAACTACTTAGCACAGACCACTTTTGAAAGAACTAGACTCCAGAGAAAAATAGAGTCAGCTGATTATGAACACCTATTTATTTCCTAAATGAAGAACATTTGTTTTGTGTCCATCAGCAAGCTGATGATTTGATTTTGTTGTTTTTTTTTTTTTTGTTTGTTTGTTTGTTTTTTTATTTGCTCTTAGATGCTATGATTCTAGGTTAAACTTTTAGAGAAACACTGCTCAGCATATGCTTGATAGGATGAATTTTCTTTCAAATACAGAAATGTGTAGAAGGGCTATCTATACCACATTTTCCAGAAAATTTTCCAGGAAAAAAAAAAAAAAGTGTGTGAATAAGATAATAACATAATAGACACCATTTAATAGAGTGAGTAAATCAAGCTTTCAGTGCCTCTCAAGTGTCTGCAGCTTCTTGAGCTACGTGGTACATTAGTGGACACTTCAAACTTAGATTCTAATACCTTCTATATAGTTTGGCAAATGCAGTCACTCACTCTTGTTATTCTTTTAATGAACTTGATAATCTTTTTTGATCTAGATACAGAACCACAGCTTCCATAACATGTATTGTGTACTGAAAAAGAGACAAGAACGCAGTGATAAAAAATGAAGTACCTTCTCTAAAGTAAGTCATCTATGAGACACATTAAGAGCAGAGCTGGGTTTTCTGTAGATGTGTACTCTGAATCTCTATTTTATCTCATTGTCTATGCTTTGTGGCACAGTAGCTTTGTGTTGTAGTTACTTGTCCAGCAAAGGCAAGCAGCAAGATATCTGCTATATATAGCTGGTTCTCAGAATCATAGAATGGCCTGGGTTGAAAAGGACCATAATGATCATCTAGTTTCAACCCCACTGCTGTTGATAGCATCACCAGCCAGCAGACCAGGCTGCCCAGAGCCACATCCAGCCTGGCCTTGAATGCCTCCAGGGATGGGGCATCCACAACCTCCTTGGGCAACCTGTTCCAAAGCGTCACCAACCTCTGTGCAAAAAACTCCCTCCTACTATCTAACCTAAACCTCCCCTGTCTCAGTTTAAAACCGTTCCCCCTTAGCAGCTCATGTAAACAGCCATTCCCCCTCCTGTTTATAAGCTGCCTTCAAATACTGAAAGGCCACAATGAGGTCTCCCCGGAGCCTTTTCTTCTGCAAGCTAAACAAGCCCAGTTCCCTCAACCTTTCCTTATAGGAGAGGTGCTCCAGCCCTCTGATCATCTTAGTGGCCCTCCTCTGGACCTGCTCCAAGAGCTCCATGTCCTTCCTGTACTGAGGACCCCAGGCCTGGATGCAGCACTTCCAGATGGGGCCTCATAAGAGTAGAGGGGGACAATCACCTCCCTCTCTGCTGGCCACCCCTTTTTTAATGCAGCCCAGAACACAGTTGGCCTTCCTGGCTGCCAGCACACACTGCTGGCTCCTGTCCAGCTTCTCGTCTATCAGGACTCCCTGGTTCCGTGGATACACTCTGGGCAGCCAGCACACAGAAGATACCAAACAGAAGCAGCCTGCACTTAAGTCCTGCACTTGAGCCTTCCTCCATTTGGGTCACTGTTTTCATGCTCTGATTTTCAGAAAATTTTTGAAATATTTGTAGCATTGAGATTTTCTGCAGATTAAGCCAAGAGATTGAAAAGGTATTAATGAAAGGAATTACAGACAGGCAAGCAGCAATCACAAAAACCTTATTTCTATAGAAGCTATCTTCATTTCTATGTTAGTTGGCTTGAATTCTTTTCCTTTCTTAATTTAAAATCTGCTTTTCAATAAAAGTTGGGTGAGACACTGCAATTAGCATACTTGATTAAAGTCATTTCAGTACCTGAGAAATGCAGAGCTATCCATAAAGTAAATAGCACATAATATATTGAAACACAGGTAGTGAGACACAAAGACTGCCTTAGACAATAAGCAGTAAAAGATATACGGAAGTACAGATTAAAAAATAAAAAAGCACCAAGTGACAGTGCAACACAGGTGGAAGTGGGGGCAATCGTTTAGTCCTGCAGATGTTTCCCTATATGAAATTTATTTTCATATCTTTTCTGTCAGTCGTATAGACAGCATGAAAGCAAATAAAGTAAAACAGTAAATGCATATTTCAATAATTCTATACATAATGAATGGGATTGCATCTCGCTTCATAGCTAGATGGTATTTTTCCCCTATAGTAAGCAATATCCAATTCAGAAAGTCTCTTCACCCCTTTTAGAGTATGACCATTTAATCTATTCTTTGGTACAATTCCATATTGATGAGTGTTTAAATCCCACACAAATTTTTTTAGATTGTTCAACATTTTGAAACAGTTCATCCTCGTACACTTGTATTTTTTCTGCCAATATTTTAAAGAGTTTACCAGGTCAGAGAAGCCTGTATTAGTTTCCTTTATTGCTGCATTTCCAATAGCTACAATTTGCATTACCTTCAAAAGATTCCATCTGCTTTCACATTTAAATAGATTTGTTGTATATTGGCAATTTATCTTCAAATGTATACTTAAAAGAAGGTTAGACAAAAGGTAATCTGTTTGCAAATGCTGTAATTAGAAATAGCAATCACAACATCTATTTTAAACAGCAGTTACTTCAGTAGTTTGCCATATGCAAATTAGAATGTCTCCTTTGTTAACTTTGAGGTTCCTTTTTTCTATAACTTTGACATCTGTGACAAGTCCAATGAAATTCAAAATACAGCTTGATTTAAGGGAATGTTTAAGAGAATCTTTTTACTCTGTGGTGCCTCAAAGAAGGATCGTTACAGATTCTTTCTTAAACTACTTCCTGATTAGTAGTAGAAAAAAAAAATAGATCAACTAGATCGAGCTCACATGTTTAGAACAAGAAAATACATTTGTCTAAAAGTTGTAGTTGGTAAGTACAAAAACATAGTTTCTGACAAATTGATCTTATGAGCACTACATTTAAGTTTGTATTACAAGAAGACTTTTTTTGACATGTTATCCTTAATGTAATAAAAAGAAAACCTACCTATATGTTGGTCACTCTAAGTGATACACTGTACAGCATTCTAAATAAAACACTAGATTTTTAACAGCCTTAAGATTTTAAGACGAGCTTTAAGAAAGTCTACAGCAGTAAGAAAGGATTGATTAAGAATCATTATATTGGAAGGTTATCCAGTAAATCCTTCTGGAAAACTTGAATGGGAAAGAGTCCCTGGATGCATGCAAGGCCAGGCTGCCTGTGGCTCTGGGCAGCCTGGTCTGGTGGTTGACGACCATGCAAATAGCAGGGGTGTTGAAACTGGATGATCATTGTGGTCCTTTTCAACCCAGGCCACTTTATGATTCTGTGATTTGTTTATTCTCTGTAAATACTAATATTACAGCCTGTGTGGTGATAGAAAATGACATGGTACCTAATACTAAGTCATTGGTCACTGAGATGAAACTGTATATGTCATACTTCAATAACTAGAACGTTTTTATGGTGCTGGCCACATAGTATTACCTAGAAAAAAGACAAGAGAATTAAATATAGTAAAGAAGATGCGCTTGGAACTTAAGGATCATTTGGCGAGAATTCTGTTGTTGCTGTCTGGATGGAAGCACAGGGGATGCTACTACTCCCTCTTCTGCTTCAGCAGCCCCACAGCAATTAGAATTCTTCGTGGCATGACTATGCTTCATTTGAACATCGAGAAAACCTTAAAGACCAAAGCTTCAATAACCTCATTGGAATTCCCTTGAATGGAGCAAAAAAAAAAAAAACAAAAACAATAAACAAAAACAAACAACAACAACAACAACAAAAATGTAGGGAAAAGGAAAATTCAGAGTTTGAAGCAGAGGTTCAGTCTTAATTCCATAAATTCATTTTAGGAGGAAAAGATGTAGAATTAAATACAACTTTCACAATCAAGTAGAAAGAACTGTTATATTTAACAAGTTGAAATTGACACCAGATGTCCTAGTGATAAATTTAATGCGCAGCTATATACACAGACATCTCAAGACAGATACAGGGAAACAGCAAAAGAAAAGTGCCATGCCTGTGTTTGAAGTGAATGGTACACAGAGAGAATGCTGCAGAAACAGATAGTATTTTAGAAACATGCTATCAAAGAGAGCATGAAGTTGAACACTGCTTACTGAATTTACTTTTAACTTTTGTAAAATCTCCTTCCTTTTCCCTAAGTGTATCTACTTTTAGACAAACATATACTTATGTAATCTAACATGAAAAGACAAAACTTACCATAATTCTAGTGTAAATGAGACTTTGGGGTGTCCTAAGAAACTCCCCCAGAGAGTCCAACACAATAATCTTCTTTGTTTTCTAAATCCCTCTTGTAAAGTGTGCCTGCTTGGTTGTGAAAATGTTACTGTGGGTTTTTCTGAGAATAGCCTCACAACGGTTTTCAAAACCCTTCCAGTATAGATGTATGGTCTGTAGCATGTTATCGGTGGTAACAGTGAGGGCAGAACAAAACATTTACAGTTCTCCCCATGTCACTGTTTGGATATATTATTTGAGGGAACAGTATCAGGTATTTATGTAAGTGGGATAAAAAATGCAGGAGGACTGTGATACTAAAAAAAAAAAACTATTTAAGTACCTCAAATCACAGACATATGAAATTAGTCATGTATTTGTGATATTTAGCAGTATAGATATGTCACAAAATTCACAACTCACCAGAGGGGTCTATAATTTTTTTACTGCCAATATCTTTAAAAAGTTTATATGATTCTGAATGAAAGCTAGCTTTAAAACAAAGATTTAACAACAGACTCCTGCAACATCATTGCTTTGTAGGTTTGTCTTTGTCATCACAGGACAGCCCTCCTCCTCTCACTGCTGCTAAACCAGTTCTCAGTTCAAACCTAGGCATTTCCTAGCACCTTGCTCTGCAGACTTTAGATAAAGGATACCTTGCTTTTAGCCAGTTAGCTACTTACTCACCATTGATTCCAGTTCAGGTTTAGAGAAAATGGCTTGCAAAGTATTTATGTTCAATATCCAAACTGGACAGCACTTAATATATACGATGCGTAAAAAATGAAAACCTGCAATAATACTTCTTTCTATTTGTAAACACCTGCTGTATTTACTCTGGCTTAAGCCTGAGCAGTGTCTCAGATAAAATTCACTGCTGATGCTCTCCCAAAATACACCTCTATGGGGACTTCATCTTCCTGTATCAACTGTAAGCTCCGTCTTAGTGTAATATGCAACCGTTTATAGTTGATTTTCTTTCCAGTATCCTTTAGGAGATTTGAGAGAGAAGCAGTTCTTCCCTTGCAATGCATTTCATTTGAGTTTTTTTCAGGAGATAGCACTCTCCAGCCTTAGCATGCCTCTACCTTACTTTAAGCAGCATTTCATTGCTTTGAAGATGCAAATGTCTCTTCATAAAACATTGGTGGCACCTGATGGTGTAGCTAAGAATTCTTTACGTAACAATAGCCAATTACTTCCCTCTTCCTTCCCCATTTTGTTATCTTCTGTCCTTCAGGATGAAGTGCCCTCAAATGGCTTGGCTTTCTATTTTATGTCAATCCACATGATGAGAATTATACCCGATGAAAACACTCAGCTAGGATGTGCATATATCTTTTCATCAAGAATAGATATAGCATCAGCTACTCAAAGCAACAACGCAGCTGGAGTTAGAAATTCCTGAAAACTTGGCAAAGAGTTACAACAGAGCAAGTTCTATAAGACTGCTCTTTGATGGAACTTGTTGCTTTTTGTAAACATTTGAGCCCAAAAGAGCGGCAGAGCAAAAACCTCCTTCGTATCATTTTGGGGTGAGTATGGGCAGAGTCCTATTAAATAAATTTCAGCCTACCTTTAAACAACAGGCACACACACTGAGGTAAAATGTTTTCTACTCCTTAAGCTTTATTCTTATCCTACCTATATTCACAAGAGGTGCAAACAAAAATAAGTACATTAAAGTGCATTACATTCTTGTTTTACAGAGCTTAGTGTTTCTCTAAATTTCCATACTGCTAGACCAAGCAAAATGGATGCAATTTTTTTCCTTTTTTGTTTCTTTTCTAACAGACCTGTATCACACTTGGAAGCATTTTTTACTCAGAAAGGGTTCTTTTGAAGTCCTGACTATATCTCTTTATAATCTGTTTTTTTTTTTTTAATATATATTAAAAATATATATATAATATATATATAATATATATATAATTTTGTCTGATTTTTCTGTTGTACAATTTCATACCATAAGTCAAATGGATGCAGTTTACATATTATGTAGTTTCACTTGCTTCCAGCCCATTCCCTTGCAGCTGATTTTCCTACTATGTTGATGAAGACTTTTTATTATTTGTCCACATTTCTTCTCTTGTAATCCCTGGATGTATATATATATATATGTATGTTTAATCTTCAGAAATGCTATTATTTCTCCAATGCTGGCAACAGTAGGACCTCCTCTTTGCTGCAATTCACTTCCTTTCCTTTCCTTTCCTTTCCTTTCCTTTCCTTTCCTTTCCTTTCCTTTCCTTTCCTTTCCTTTCCTTTCCTTTCCTTTCCTTTCCTTTCCTTTCCTTTCCTTTCCTTTCCTTTCCTTTCCTTTCCTTTCCTTTCCTTTCCTTTTCCTTTTCCTTTTCCTTTTCCTTTTCCTTTTCCTTTTCCTTTTCCTTTTCCTTTTCCTTTTCCTTTTCCTTTTCCTTTTCCTTTTCCTTTTCCTTTTCCTTTTCCTTTTCCTTTTCCTTTTCCTTTTCCTTTTCCTTTTCCTTTTCCTTTCCTTTCCTGCCTCTACTCTGAAACTCTAGATCTTCATACCACTTGTATAAGGGTACTTGGAAAGGTGAAGTAGTCAAGGAAGAAGGGAGAGGATTCACCTGCTGCCCAGAGCAGAAACTTGCTTCCCTTCCCCTGCCTCTTAGGTCCCCTTCTTTTGCCTGATGGCAGGGAGTATAGAAACCTTCATTTTTGTGTTGTGGCCAGCTAGCATACCTACCTCAGGAATGGCAGATTCCACCAATCCATCTCCCTCTCTGACTCCCTGAACTGCTCAGTCTTCCCACCTCTTCGCAAAGCTGTCTCAATGTGAGAAGTTCCAGCTGGGTACATCTCCCATAGGTTTGCTCATTGCTCCTGCCAGATACCAACAGAAAATTCAGGCACACCCTGAAGCCTTGGTGGCTGCATACTCCCTGAGGAGCTCTCTCTGGGCAGCAATATCCGTTACTCTGGTGGAGAGGCCTCAGGAGATGCAGAGACGATGGCTTTCTGCCAGGTGGATGCCATAACAGGAGCTATTGGCAGCAGCAGTGATAGTGTTCTCCCAGCCAAGGTCTGTACCAGGCACTGACTGCCTGCCCTGTCCTCTTCACTCCCTGTGCTGCCACATGTATATGTTGGAAATGGCAACCATGCTCCTGGCCATGTCCTCACTCTTTCAGCAGCTCTCTGAGAGTTGTGTGTGTATAAAAACTTTCTGCAGCTCAGAGATCAGCACAGAAAATGGTGAACCATAGAGCTGTGGAAAGACTGTGATTTCTCCATGCTGCATTGCTCCTTCCCAGCTGCTCACAGGGCCTTCTCTGCAGCATCAGATACAAGCAGAGCTTGGGCAAGTTGCTTCCTTTCTGATGGGCTTGAGAAGGACCCCATCTGTACCATGCTGCAGGCAATGGTGTTAGCATTTTCTACGAGATGCTATAGATTTCATAGAAATAAGAGGCATTAGAACAGACTGTGATGTCTCTGCAAAACAAACAAACAAACAAACAAACAAAAAATAGATCAGAAGAAGACTGGAAAAAAACTCAAATCCAAAAACTCCAAAGAAATGGCTAGATGTAGGGTCCAAGGAAATAACTGTTGCTCTACTAGAAAAGATTTTATTTTCTGTCCAAAAAAAAAAGTGCCTTTGACACTAAGAAGGTACAACTGCTTTTAAGCTGCTTAGGTAGCAATGACTTTTCTGACTATGCTTCTTTTAAGGTTAGCATGGAAATGACTGAAAAAAAAAGTTTTTCAGTGAAAAGCAGAAGTGAAAATAGCTTAAGATAGGTTACAATAGTTGTAATGAAGGTAAGAGTACATAGTTTGGCTAGCACCTTCTCTCAAAGCAAGTCAGATAATTATTTAAATCCACTTCAGAAATGACAAAATGAAAAATGAGTGAATTACATGAGTATTTAGGTAAAGATAAGTTCTGTTTTGTTGTGCCATCTTCCTTCCTTCCTTCCTTCCTTCCTTCCTTCCTTCCTTCCTTCCTTCCTTCCTTCCTTCCTTCCTTCCTTCCTTCCTTCCTTCCTTCCTTCCTTCCTTCCTTCCTTCCTTCCTTCCTTCCTTCCTTCCTTCCTTCCTTCCTTCCTTCCTTGTTGCCTTCCTTCCTTGTTGCCTTCCTTGTTGCCTTCCTTGTTTCCTTCCTTGTTTCCTTGTTTCCTTGTTTCCTTGTTTCCTTGTTTCCTTGTTTCCTTGTTTCCTTCCTTGTTTCCTTGTTTCCTTGTTTCCTTGTTTCCTTGTTTCCTTGTTTCCTTCCTTGTTTCCTTCCTTGTTTCCTTCCTTGTTTCCTTCCTTGTTTCCTTCCTTCCTTGTTTCCTTGTTTCCTTGTTGCCTTCCTTCCTTCTTTCCTTCCTTGTTTCCTTGTTTCCTTGTTTCCTTCCTTGTTTCCTTGTTTCCTTGTTTCCTTCCTTGTTGCCTTCCTTCCTTCCTTCCTTCCTTCCTTGTTTCCTTGTTTCCTTGTTTCCTTGTTTCTTTCATGCTCAGTTAAGAGGTTTGTTCTCTTTCTTTTCTCTTTGAATTGTTCTCACTTTTAAAATTGTTTAAATACTTGTCCATATTCTGCCAAAAGTCTTTGGCTGAGCAAGTAGGGAATGTTTTGTCCATCTCAATAAACAAAGAACACATTGGGTTTGTAATGAAGAGGCAAACTGCCAGTTTCTGGAAGTTACTGATGTTAGTTTGTGTGTTTCCCCTCAATTGCCCCCTTTTAATATGTAAGACCAGTAGGCTCTGAAAATTTTCCATAGGTGGAATTACTGGTTTGTAAAAACAGTGTAAACGGACTGTTTGAATAGATACATTAGTGATCTAAAAGCAAATTCTGTCCATCAGCATAATCAGTTTGGCATAAAAGGTGCAGTAAATATGCTTCTGGTTCCTCCTCCTGCATTTATCTTGTTTGACTTGCTAATTTAATCACTAGCAGTGAAGCTAAGGCTCAGATTGTCAGTAGAAGAGGTGAGCAAGTCCTGCTGATGTTGGTAGTTAAATTTTCTGACTGCTTTAGAAGTGAATTACATATTAAAAAATAAATGGAAAAGATTGAGGATACGTGGTAAAGCTATTTTGCAGTGGGGCAGAGAGTTTGTTATCAGGTATCTGAATTTGAAGAACCACTGCAGTAAGAACTCCTACAGAAAAATTGTTATTTTCACAGGCTGGAAGTTGGACATCTTTTCTACTAGTTCATGCAGTTCTATGACATGCCCAATTATCTCTAGATAAAAGCACATGCCAGCTTTATTACTGTGGCATCCTTTATTTTTGACTTATGGTTGACTGTCTTTCATTTGGGTTGCAATAGAATTGATTATTCTTGTGCTCCATGCAGGGGGTGGTTTTTTTGTTTGTTTGTTTGTTCATTTGTTTTTAAGAAAAAAAGATTGTGAAGAGTGAAAACAATTCTTTAGATGACTATAGGCAAGAGATACTGTTAAACAGCACTGCCTGAACTCAGCTATTCATATTAAATATTCTCTTACTTATTGTTACCAATGTAAAGATGAAAAGCATATATCAATTGGCTGAAGTTGCTGGGTAGTAACATAATGAATCTGTAAAGTAGGTCTGAATTCATAGCATGGACCTGCATTAATTTTGTTATTCGTCAGTCTAGAAAGAAGAATTGAAATCATCAGTGTTGACTGTCGGTCTAAACATGATTTTTGTTAGTAAAAGAAGGTACATGTAGGGAAGCAGATTACTTTCATGAAGAGAAATGATATTTTGCCAATGATAACCCAAAGTAATCTCTTACTGTTCATAAGCACAGTTTGTTGCTGGTCACTAAATTATTGCATGTTTGGAACTTCTATTTGATTTCAGTATTTTCTCAGGACTTGGAAATGTCATCTTTCAAACTTACTGGTCAGTATTTATTATTTAGGCAAATATGCAAACTATGCTACTGTTCTTGTGGAGCTGATATAGGAAAAGAAGCCTGTGAATTTTCAACATTGTTCATTTTGAGTCTTCTCAGAATACTCTTGAGAACTTTTCTGCATTTTCTGTATTTTTTTTCAGAAATGAAAATGCAAACCATATATGATTGAAAAGATTCCTAGCCTATTCTGATCTTGTGTCTAAAACCTGCATGCTATGCAAGCTCTGTGAACCTCCGACAGACTTATTAATGTATAATTAGGACCAATTAGCATACTGTGTATATGAAATGACTATATTATATCTGAATATTTATTCCACCTATTAATCTTATTAGTAAAACATTAAATAATATGTTGTGCTGATCATCTTAGCTGATATGCCTGGCTTTGTTTCACTCTGCTCCTACTGCTTTGTCTTTCAAATCATTCATTATCTTGACTGTTTTATAAGCATGAGCCTTGTCTTATTCTAGAAGCTAAATTATATTCTTCAGGCCACAATAAAGATGTTAATTAAGCTTCTAATTACCTTAAAGATGCAGAATATCATAGCTTCTGCAAACCTTAAAGATAAAAAGCAGGATGAAATTCGTAACATTTTAGGTCCAGAAAGCCAGGTAATCTTTGAGATCTCATTAGATCTATGTGCTTTGGTTTTCCATGTGAAAGTGCAACTTGTGCAAGACTGATCTGTGTCCTGGGCTGGGATGCAGCAATGGTGAAGAAAGGAGGAGAGGAAGGCTCAGCTGTGCACTGCAGATGCTTGGAGAGTGCACTGCCTTTATGGCTGAGCAGGTCTAGCTGCTTTCATTCAACAAGCACAATGGCCTTGTTGTTCACGGGTGGCTCTGCAAACTTCCATTCTGGGGATCTCTGCTTTAAAGGCAAATTCTGCTTCTAGATCAGTGGCAATATAGGCACCTTGAGGCCTCTGTAGCTCAGTGTTTGCTTTTTGTTGCAACAAAAACTTAGCTTTTTCTCATGCCTTTGTTAATCTTGTGTGTATTTCTGTTCTACTGCTCTCTTCCTTCTCTGCCTGCTTTTTTTGTTGTTGTTGTTGTTTTTTGTTTTGTTTTGTTTTTGCTGTCTTAAGGCTTTGGGAAAATCTTTCACGTGAGTCTTAGTTGTGTTTGCTTTAACATGCCACAGGTTCAGATTGTTGTGTTAAATCTTTTTCCTACTTGCCTGAAAAATTAATACAAAGTTGTCCAAAGGGCAACAAAACATTAATGACCAAACAAATTAAATTTCCACATGACTGTGGTTTTTTTCAATAACCCAGATTCAGTCTGGTTTATTTATTTTATTGTATCTTGATATTGTAAGACCATCCATCAAGATTCCCAAAGCAGGGAAGAAGGAGCAGTCTTGTAATGGTCAGTGTGCACCAACAGTGGAATAAGCTGGTAAGAGATGTGTTTGCAAAATTTGTTTCTGTGTTCTCACGTTTACAAGCTTTCTTCACTTTGCTTTCAGAATCCTACTTCCATTTTCACACATACAGTGCACCTTTTTCCTGCCTGATCTTCTTGGTCATCTTGCACATGTTTTTCTGAACTACTTTTCTCTCCCTGTTTTATGTTTGAATCTCATGGGTTACAGACTGGCTTGCTACCAGTAGACTTCATTTTGTTTTTTCTGATTGCATTTGTTGTAGTGATTTCTAAATGTTGATCATACTTCAGGGGAAGCATCTGCCCACTCTAAGTGCATTAAAATAAAAGCCTGTGAGACAAGCTGTGGCAGAGCTACAGGTTTACAAACTTTTAGAACAGTTGTTTCCCATTTTTATATTTCATTATTTGTCCAAGTTTGCAGCTCATGAGAGTCCTATTATCCAGGTTGGTCTTGCTATAAATTAGTCTTTAAAGCTTGGTCAAAACCAAAATGGTACAGATTTTGTCAGGATTTCAGCAAACTCATATGTGTCTTAATGTGTCATAAATATTGGTGACTGCCCAAGCTGATTCATGTCTCATTTCCCCGAAGAAAAGCATTTTACCTGCTCCTTTATTTTTTGAGAAAATTGGTCAGACTGATAACTTAAGGCTCTTTCAAAGGGAACTTTGTCATCCATTCTGTTAGAAAATGAATCAGAAATGTCATTTATTCTCTCAAGCTGATGGAATCATAAGAATGCAACTTTCCATTTTTTACTTTCGATATTCATCGCAGTCAATATATTTCTGAAAGTATTTACTCATTTCTGCGTTTGGAGAGTGAATCAGATGGTAATGCAAGTTATGTTTACATTTTCTCTTCTGAACATTTTAATCTTTTATATTTTCATAGACTACTGTGTACTATTCTAATAGCTTTTCAGTAGTTTTCTCCTCTGTTGGTTTTCAGCGCCCTCACTCCTCTTTCATCTGAGCATAAGTGGGTTCATCAAAGGTGACCACCATGTACATCTTTGTCAGGTTTTCTTGCACCCCAAATGCAATATCAGCTCTGCTTTTGCAGACATGCAGGAAATAGTTTTACTGCAAGAAGTGCAAGGAATTAGGCACTTTTACCTTTACAGGCATGAAAGCTGTTGATATATATTTACTGCAGCATAGCAGCATGCAGCTAGCAATCCATAGCTAAATCTGAGCAGTATGAAAAAGAATTTGTCTTTTCATTACTTTCTGGTTGTTTTAACATTAGCACCATGCTGATTTTACTACTGTAAAGAGTCTAACAGAAACATACATAGAAGTACAGAACCAGTTTTCCATGGCAAGGGAATAAAAACTGTATAGGAATAACAATTCCTACTGCTCAAACAGGAGTCGTGTTTGCATCTGACCCCAGTAGAAAGACAAAAAATGAATTAGAAAATGGAAGTGTAGATGTCGTGAGTTAGGTGGGGAGTTTTTGTGATGTAGATGAATTTGGGGCATAATTTCATTGAAAAACAAACAACAACAACAAAAAAAAAAAAACCAGCAAACAAAAACTGACAACAAAAAAAGACTGACCTCACATTGTTGATGAAGAATTGCTTTGATCTGGGTAAGTTCAGTATGTGTTGTAAAGAGCATGTTGTGACTGTAGGCTTTTCTCTCCTAGTTAGAATTCAGCGTTACGTTTTTCCTAAGTAGGTTCTCCCCCTTTTTTGCAAGATGCTTGTATGAATTTTAATTTACATTTAGCTACGTAAGTCATTTATGAGACACTTAGACATTTTGTTGTTAATATAGCTGAAGGTCAGCTTCCCTCAGAATTGCTTTGCCAACTGTTTTTATGTCCTATGAAGATATATTAGCACCTACTATAAATCCTGCCTGTCATTGTTTTTATTAAGATTGCAGCAGTGCCTACAGACTGCAGTTCAACAGACAACAGAGCCTGGACCCCTCCTGATTGAACTTCAGTCAGATTCAGTTAGCATGTAGACTGTGTGAAGTTCAGTTAGGAATAGTTGATCTGCCTCATATGAATACAAGCAGGAAACACTTGTGCTTGTGAAGTTTGTGTACTAAAAACCCATCTTCAATTGTTGCCCTCTGTTAATTTTGCTTTTGTAACACATTTCCCCTGGCTAGGCACTTCATCTTAACTATTATCATTAGGCTTTTAGCTGCAGTAAAAACTTTGGAAAAATCATTCTGATTCTTTTTGCAGCATTTATATTGGCTCTTCTCTATGTGGCAGACAGCAATATTTGTTTTCTGTGGTTCTCAGCTGCTCTTCATCCTACCCTTTGATTTTGTAAGCAAAGAAAGCTTTGTTGATGTTGCTGATGACATACTGCACTGTCTAGTCCCTCCTGCATTTTGAAGTGCATGGCTTCAGGCTCTCACTTGCTTTTCTGCCCTGCAACGTCAGTAGAATTTAGATACGAAAAAAGATTTTGTAAAGCCTTCCCCAGATGGCTACTTCTGTATGTTTCAATGGTTCTCTATTGTGATATCAGTTCTGAAGGCTTGGCAGAGTGGTAAAAATTTGGTTTGCCTCTTTGGAGGAGAGACACTGCCATGCAGAACAGCTGTGAGTGGAGCTCTTGGGATAGGACACCTTGTCAGAGGCCTTGCAGGCCCCATGTCCCCAGTAAGGTTTCATGGGAGAAGTGCACTCAGAGCAGGAGAGGCTTATCACACTGGTGACCTTTTTTGAGAAGTTATGGTGTGACATGCTGATGAGAGCAACTAGAGGCAGATCTTTCAATGTGCTTGCAAAAATCCTGCTGCAGGTTTTCACAGATGGGTGGCTGTGGTTTTTTGACATAAAATTTGTAGGCTTGTTTTTCATTTCTGTTCTTTTGTAAGGCTTCAAGAGGTGATACGACCTGACGGTGAGGATGAAAGACCATGTCTCTGACTTCTCCAGTCTCTGCTATTGCTTTGGGTTCTCACTGTTTCCATCCTCTCATCTGAAGCCCAAGGCAGCATGAGTGATAAATGGCAAACTGCATCTGTGTACAAGGAACGCTGCCAAGATTAATCTTTCCTATCAGGATGAAAAAGTCTCATACTTTTAAATACTTTTTTTTTTATGAAACAAAGCACTAATGAGATTGGATTGGATAAAAAAACGTTTAATTTAGATTCTTCTGTTTTCTGAGAACTTTCTGAGCTTTAAAACACTTGAGAATTTTGAGACATCAGAACAATAAATGCTGTTCCCAGAAATCCTACAGTGTTATATTGGACTGCCTCTTTTCCCTTCATCCTTAAGTAGCCCAAAGTAAGAAATCCAGGAAAATGAAATTGGGTTTTATGAACTGGTCATGTCAACAAGCTGATTCTTTACAGAAAAGTGAAGAATTTCCAACGCAGTCTTCACTCCCTGTCTCCAAAACCTTTGACATCTGCTGATTAGAAGTTCTGACAGAGGTGATGATACATTTATTTGTCACTGAGGCAACTGAAAACTAATGCGTAGGAATTTATCTAGAAATTATTGATGTATTGTGGTAACACTGGATAGCTCAAGTGAATAAGTAATGTGTGGGTAACTGGTGGAAAGTGATGCAAGTAGTCTAAATCTCATTCTCATTTCAAAGTCTGTCAGTAGAGATATTTTAAGAAGTAGAATTTATGGACAGTGGAAAATCCAAATATTTAAACTATAGAGTATATTAAAATCCTATAGAAGATGAAAGGGCAAAACAATAACAAAATGTTTCTGGAACTGTGTAACTAAAAAGCAATGACACAACTATTTTAAGGGTTTTAAAGTACTGAAGTGATTCAGCATGTTAATGTAATTTTCCATATTGAAAATAGCTTTTCCAAAGTGAGCAAGAGAATATAAAGTATAAACTTGTCCGAATGAACCAGTCTAAATAAGTGATTTTGAACTAAATAATACTTTCGGAAAGAAACTATTTTTCTGATGAAGAATTGTAATTTTTGCCCAGTTTCTATCTTTATTTTAATACCTTCAGTATCAGCAGTTTCTTCTGATAACGTCTGGATCACTACGTGATATGCTTCTGTGTAAAACTTGTGAATGTATTTAAAAACAAACAATTAAAAAAAAAAAAGATGACAAACTTCGCATAAAATAGTGGAGAAGTAAGCTGCTGTCAGAGTTGTCATGGCTTCTTTGAAGTCACATTTGTTACGTCCCTTTGGAGGGGTAAGCATGAAGCTTACATTTATTGTTTTCTTTTAATAGTGATGTGTGTACATCTGTATTGTACCCATGTTCCTATAGTGCATAAAGGTGCTAGTTATACAGCAGATGGCAATGTGTTTTGTGTGATACACACACAAAAAAGCAAAAAGATAATCTGTAAACTCTAAGATAATGGTAAAGGTGGCAAAAGGATAGTCAGAAAAGTGCAGCAACTCTGCGTAAGAAATATCCAGCTGCACATCATTCTCTTTATAAATATGATGATCTAGTGGTTACAGATGAAACAATGTCTAGATTCACATTCTTGAGTGATTTTGAAAAACATGAGGAGGAGAAGGACTGTGCAAAAAAAAAACCCACAAAAAGCAGAGTAATTTAGATTTTAGAATTAGTAGGAGTAAATTTACACAAATAGTATCTGGAAAGATATCTGAGTCTCAGTATGTTCACTCATATGGATGCTGCTAGGTTATGAGGTTGTATGTAAGTCAGGAGGAAGAAAAGTAATTTTGATTAGTTAAGTTTTTAATAGACTCATAAAAATGCAAGTATTCCCACAGCATTAAGCATTTCATTCATGTTCAGAGAGCTTAAAGTGGAATAGAATAGCACTATTGTTGTAGCAATGTTAAATTACATACCATGCCAGCAGTATATCTTATATCAGTATTTCTAACTTCACTTTAATTAATCTCTTTCACATTTGCAGTTCTTGTGAGCTTTTAAATAAGAACACCGTATTTTGATCAAGGTCCATTCCATGCTGAGTCATGTTTACATACATTTCAATTCGTCCATCTCTTATTTTTAAATCTCATTCTTTCTTAGGGAAGAAATAAAGAATAGCAACATGGAAAATACATTTTTCACCTGACATATAATCTTTACCTACTGGATCTAGCACAATAGTTTTCTGATAGGTTTTCTTGTTTATGTATTTTTACATGAGATATAAAACATATCAAACTGAAAATTATACTTTGTGACAATGTTGCTTGGCATTGCAGTGAATTAATATTAAGTAAATTTCTCTTGTATATTGTAATCTTTTATTTGAAATGTGAATAATCATTTCTTTTTTATGCATGCAAACTAAATGGATTTGGGAAAACTTGTTAAGATTTTTAAAAAGGAATAAAATTGAGGAGGGGGAGAATCGTCAGAATTCTTCACTTTTTGAATCCTTTTAACATTTAAGAGCACTGTGTGTTGAATACTGTGGCTGACTGAAAATGCATTTATTCCTTAACAGGTTCTGAATGTTACAATTAATGTCCTTTTCACAAAGTTACTATTCCTTTTGCTTTTTTTTTTCTTAAATGTTTAAAAACAACAAAAATAATAATTAAAAAAAAAAACACAGATCAAGACAAATGTTAATGTGCAAAACAAATGCATTCAAAGCAGTTCATTTCATTTGCTATAACACTAAAGGAGATGGATTCCTGGTTAAGAATAAACACGGCAAGTGGGATCCAGCTTTAAAAAGATGGTACCTTGAATAGGAACTATACTTTCTGCATACAGAAAATGCAGCTGGATGCTGTAGACTTATTTCTTGTTTAATGATGTCACTAAACATAGTATTAAAGGGAATCACTCAAATTTGAAATTTTGTTCCATTTTGGCAAATGCTGTTCTATGTGGGAAAACTCAGGTTTTGCTTGGTCACTTCCAAAGTAGGACTTTTTTCTGCATATTTAGAGAATGTATAATATAAAAAAGAACTAGATTTTAAAAAGTGGGAAGAAAAATAGGGTGGGCTGTTTTAATACATCCTTCATTAGAAAGGTAATGGAATTTTTTTGCACCTCCCAACAACTTTTGTTTGTTTGTTTGCCAACAAAGAGAAAATCTTGGTTTACTTCAATCCAGTTTTCTCCCTCATTTTTTTCTATTAAATAGAACAATAATGACATGGCTCTGGGGTGCGTTGCTGTAATAATCAGACAAGACTAATTCTGTTGGAAAAGCAGGCAATGCTTTATGTTCGCATTTGAGGAATTTTTGAAGAAATTACCTAAAAGCCTCAAAGGTTTTCTAGTCTAGAATTACGCATGTGGTCCATTTCAAATAGGAGTCTCTGAAGGCTTAAGTCCAGTCTGCATAGCACATTTTCAGGCATTTCTTATGGTACTGAAGTTCTGATAAAACTTGCATTTCCTTCATGGTGACTGGAGTATGTTATTTCAGCAAATTTTAGAACACTGCACCTTTTGTACACCTGTATTCATTAACAGGTGGATTTAGTATCAGATAAATAACAATATAGAATCACAGAGGTTGGAAAAGACCCCTAAGACCTACCCCCACTGCAGCCCACTTAAACCGTGTTCCTAGGTACTGCATCTGCTCTTTCCTTAAACACCTCCAGGGATAGTGATTCCACCACCTCACTGGGCAGCACATTCCAGTGCCTCACCCATGCATTCCCTCTTGTCCTAATTACCTGGGAGGAGAAGCCGGCCCCCACCTCACTATAACTACCTTTTAGGCAGTCGTACAGAGCAATAAGGATTCCCCTGATCCTCTTCTTCTCAAGACTGAACAATCCCAGCTTCCTCAGCCGCTTCTCATAAGACTTGTGCTCCAGACCCCTCACCAGTTTTGTTGCCCTTCTCTGGACACGCTCCAGGGCCTCAATGTCTTTCTTGTAGTGACGGGCCCAAAACTGAATGCAGTACTCAAGGTGCAGTCTCACGAGAGCCGAGGGATGATCACCTCCCTTGTCTGTCTGTCTCTGTTATTTCTGCTACAAGACAGGAGGCTGCTGGCCTTCTTGGCCACGTGGGCACCCTGCTTGCCCATGTTCAGCCAAGTGTCAACCGATATCCCCGGATCCCTAACATAAACAATTTCCCAGATGTTTGACTGTGAAAACTGGCTCAGCTTTCAGTTAAAAACCAATTCTTCCCAGTCAGCAGTCCAAATATTTTTTCTGCTGACAAATATGACCCAGGTACTGTGTGGTAGAAGGATTCTGTAATTTATTTGGCATTTACCATGTATCAGGATGTAAACCTGGTACACACTGCTGCAAAGCTGCTAGCAGCAGCAGACAAGCCCCATGAGGAATAGTTGATATGGCTTTCCTGTGTTTTTCCAGGCCCACTTAACAGAGCTCTAAAGAGGAAAAACAAGACAACCTAGAGGAGAACATTCACATCAGATGCTGCTTCTATTCTAGATGCTCATGCTGCTGTTCCAGTGGAGCCAAATTGGTTACATTTCCAGACAATGCTTTCTTTTTTCAAAAAATGCTGTGTAGGATGCTTCTTTGTACAGTGTATTGTACAATTTTACTGCAGATTCACACCACATTTCCAAGTATTATAACATTCCATGTAGGACTTACTGTTTATTAGGTGTTCAGAATATGGAAACTAATTAAGTACGGGATCCCAAACGGCAATTAGTTTTATAATTGGCATGTTGCATTTCAGTGTTTGCATTTGGATGATTTGCAAGAGCTTAATCTCAGTCCAGGAGCTAAATAAAAGTAGTGCATGTTTGTCAGATGCAGCAATTCAGTACTGGCTGTAAATATCTTTGATGCACATTTCTATGGTCTCTTGTTGCTTGTTATCTCTTGAACAACTTTGTGCTGTCTATATCTGCAGTTAGATCTGCTGAGCCATAGTTGCCCTGTCTAATTACTGGGACTTATCCCGTTCTTTAGTTAAGGACTGTGATGGGGATTTCTGCTGGGTACGTGGTAGGTGCCAACTTCTGTTACACTGCAGTGAGACTTGCATGCTCTGGTTGTTGTGGCTTCCCTGAAAGTCCAGCTTTGGATGCTGCAGAGACCAGAGGAAGAGGGAAAAAAGCAGCACCAGCAGAAGCAGTTGTGGCACGTTTTGGTTATCACTACCTATGAGAGTGGGATTGAATGAAAGTAGACAGCATTTTAGCATGCTCTGTTGTACTCTAAGCTGCTTCTCAAGTATGTATGGTTTCACAAGCACCAGTTCTACAAGTAGTAATTTTGGAAATGTGAAGGGAGGGGGCAGGGATTTTATATCAAATTGCAATATAGCTTATTCAGTGCTCTGCTTAGGTCAATTTTTGCTGTCTAAAAAGAAGGTCCAGGTCATGCCCTTTGGCTTCATCTAAGTGCTAAAGTAACGATCGAAGTGCTAAACCAGTTCCTTCCTAAACAGGAGGAAATACTGTATGATTTTATACTTACACCAAATCCTACAAATTTCCGTTCTGGGATAACCTTGTTTTCTCTGAGATTGGTAGCTTCATCTCTGGCTTCAGCTGCTCACTGATAAAACTCAATTTTCATCTGATTGAGCCTGCGCTCCCTGCAGTCCTGTCACCCTCTGCTGGGCTGCCAGCAGTGGGTTGAGCTTCAGTATTGGCTACTGCAGTACCGTGTGCTGCCACTAGACCACTGCGTCAATTTTGCTAAAGCTTTTTATTGTATTAAAAAATTTAAACACGGAGAACCTGAGCTGCCATTTATAGACGAGCCTTTTAGAGCTTATTGAATTTAAGTAATAAAGGATTCATAGCTTAATAAATTTCCATTTGCCTTACACTTTATGATGTGACATAAAGACAAGCTTGGAAAATGTACTGAACTTCTCGAATCAATTGGGATTAAATATAACAGAGTGATTCATTGATCCTGAATGTCAGTTTCCTACCACCTGATAAACTTTAATTTGCTTTTCTGTTGTTTTGTGTGCAAATGATCAATATTTAGACTATCAGAGCAACTGTACTGTTTCAAGGGTACATATTTTCTTAAGGGATTCAAACACTTTTGTGTAATTTTTGTCATATTGGTCATATGCTTTAATCATTTCGTTTGCTGTGTGTTTGATGCCTAAAATAAGTGGTTTAAGTATGCTTAATGATTTTTAAAGATACTTGAAGAGCTGGTAAACCCCTCTGGGATGCTGCTTCAGAAAAGAAGAAATAAACTAGGGAAGAGGGGCTCAAAATATCAATCCCTTGTTCCCAGCGAGCCAATATTAAAGAATCTTTTGTATTCTACTGTCATCCATAAACCGTGATGAAAACCCTCTAACTCCAATGTTTGGTGTTAGAAGGCAGCATTCCTTTATTCCTCATGATATGTACTGGGCAACTAGATAAATCAAGCACCTACTCTCAGAGTTCAGGTTCTACATTTAAGCAGTTAAGACATACATATGCAGCACATTGACATACATGTTCATTGTTTTCCAGTCACTCATTAGTATATGGTAATGTCCCTCTGGGCATGCGCAGTTGCATGTAAGATGGTTGTACAACTGCTTACTTTCTCCCCATTTTTCCAATCATCAGCTTCATTGCCGAGACTTTTGGCTGACCTCTAGCTGTTTTTCTCTCATTTGGCAAACTTCCTTTGCTTGTTAGGCCATAATGAGCAATTTCCAAAACAATATATGTGAAATCCAAGGAAAAAGTCTTTGCACCTGGTGGATGCAAAGATAGAAGTAGCCTATTGTGACCCCAGTGTTTCTTGTGAAGCAAAATCTTTGAGGAAAAACAACACTGTTCACAAACCAAGCAAAGTTGAAATGAGAAGATTTAGAACTAGCACTCATTTATTCCTTTTGCTAAACTAATATATTGGTCCTTAAACTCATATACTGATCCCTATTGTTCAATGAAACAGCCTATGGGGACACTTACAGAAAGTCATGCTGGGATTTGAGAGAAGCCACAGAGCATTTGTTTTTATGGCTCTTGCAGGGCTTTCAATCGATTTCAGCTATCATCCACAACTGAAAGTGCAGATCTGAGCAAACAACAAGTGGCTGTTTATTTTGGTGATGCTGAACTGTCAGTATACCATAGAACAACAACTTTCTGATGTTTTTATGCACACTGTTGTTTCAAAGGTTCGCAATGCTGTTATTTGTGGGGGGGATCAACATCCTCTTAAAAGTAAAATGTGAAAATAGAGACTAAGAAATAGATTTTTTGCATTATCAAGGAGTCCCTGGAGATGAAAGGAAACCCTGAAGCTAACCATTAGTATTGTTCTGTTACCAGAAATATCCATCTCTTGTATGAAGTATTTTTCAACTCATTTGTATTTCAATTAAGAGCAGCTGTCTGTTTTGTCTGGTTGGATGCTACGACTTTCTATCAACTTCATTTTTAAAGATAACAGGAAAGCTATCTATTTGACGTGTCAGGCTTTGTTATCATTCTCATTTTTCCAAATGAACTAGTGCACACTTCCCTTCTTCTTTGCCTTTTTAAAATTAATGTACTCACGAAATATGATAATTAATGTTCAGAAGAGTCTTTAAATTAAGTAGGAAAATGGTGGGTGGTATAATAAAAGAAAAATGTTTAAGTGGAATGGTATTAATTTTGGATAACTTTAAAAAACAATTTTACTTTTAAATAATTGAAATTGAAGTAGTCTTATAAGACAACACTTCAAGATATTTTGTATCCATTTGTACAACTAGTAAAATAAAAATTTTCACGTAATATAAAACTAAATTTAAATTTAATATGAAGAAACAAAGCTCCTTAAGACCTTGCTCAAGCTCTTCAATTTTAGACAATATTTTCACTGTAGTTCCTTGGAAAAGCCGTTTTACAAGTATAACACTTCTGTGGAAAAATTAGTTCTGAACACAGTCTCAGCTAGATAGTTTATGGGCCATTAACATTTTTTATTGCTAAAAAAAGCCATAGGCACACTTTAAGGTGGAAAACGTGCCATCTAAAATTTCTCTCGTTTTCTTTTTAATTGTACTCTATTTTGGATTACTCAGATTTTTATGTTTGCCATGATGAAACTTTGAAAAGAAAAGCAAACTTCTGCCATGCATAATTTGGGAACAGAGTATTTAACTGGTACTTTCTGTCGTTTAATTGCATTTTACTTGCATATTTACTGTCCAGGCTATGCATGTACTGCAGCTAAGTAGAATGGTCTTATTTCCCCTGTAAAGCTTGTAAAGCACAGACAGGAGGGAGTTCAGTGAAAGACAGGATTTTGATATTACTGTATGATGTACTGAAGATCAACTGTTGTCTGTCTGCAGTGGAAGTGCCTTCCCTGGTGCGAAGGGCAAGGGTGGCACTGAGTGATTTGAGTATGATTCTACACTCTGGTGTAATTTAACTGGAAGCAGATACGAATTGATATGATCGTTACACAGTTGATGAAGAGGAGTATTTTTATTCTTGCTTATCACAAAACATCAGCTACAGATGTGTATTTTTTTTTAATGTTAACTGAAAAAAAAAAGATAAGCACTGCCTCTGGTCTAGTCCTTGCGATAAGATAATGGAAGCATAGGCAACATCAGTATCAGTAAATTAAAGATGCTTAGGGATGTGCATTGCAATAACTTTCAGCTGTTTTGGAGTCATCTGGCTTCCAGGAGAGGGTCACTGTGTGCACACTGCCTATTAAAAATGGCCTGTGGAGCGGTTTGAGTCTCACCCTGGAAATTGTGCCTGGTAGTGATCGAGGGGAGTGCAGATGTACCAAATCATGAGATGGGCCGCTACAGAAATTTCTTACTATTGTATAATTGTATATTTAATAGCAAATAATAGAAATTATTAATTGAAATTAATAGTTGGTTGTGTTCTAGTGCCTGACTTTTTTGTTGGGCAGTTTCACTTGCTAGTTTGTTAGCTTACTTGGCCATTAAAAAGATGTGCGTTTCAAACTTTCCAGAAGAAGCTGTGTGTGGTTTTTGGTTTTGTTTTTTATAGAAAGAGTTCCATCTGAAAGGCACCAAGAAAAGGGGCTGCAACGCATGGCATGCAACAAGCAGTAGGGAACAGAGCTTGTTTAGTCCAGGAGACGGCTCAGGGGGACTGAAATGCAGACTTTTTTTCTGGTTATGGGAGATTTCAGAGAAGTAAAGACACAATGACTGCAACCAATAATGAGAGAAATTCTAAGTGGACAATAACTGTTCACCATCAAATCCTAGAGCAGGTGCCTGGAAAGGCAGCTAGCTCCCCATCCCCAGGGGTGAGCTGGATGAGACCCCATCCTCTCATGACCACTTACTGCTTTGCTGGGTGGCCTCCAGGTGTCACTTGTAATTTTTTCTTCTGTTGTTACGCAAACCACAGCTGCATCACCTTATGTGGCATGGTAAACTTTCTAAGGACAGTGAGGAAGCTATTATTCAGTATGCTACTGGTGGGTTGTTAAGAGAGTTGTTAGCTGTTCATATTGAAAAGCAGCATTCTGTGTGGTGTGTAACCTACCTGAAACTCACTGAACTCATTCTTAGTAAAATCTTGTAAGCAAGCAAATTAGAAGCAGCCATACAGTTTGAATAATCAGTTAAAATCAGATAGCACTATGTATATACTCCGTGCTGGAGTGAAGACTTGCACACGCATGCAGATCTGGATACTAGTTCTTCAAAGTGAAATTTAAGTGAGGAACAATGCAGTGTGTAAGTTTTTAGTTTTGGGTTTCTAATTTTGGATTTTGAGTAACAGGATGATGCAACTAGAACCTTAGAATTAGGGAAAGATCATTTTCTTATCTTTGACTATGGTACTTTATCAGCTGTTGTTTCTGCTTGTGGCTATTGTTATTTTAGCTGAAAGTAAACATAAGGCAAATGTAATTGTTTTTTTTTTTATTTCATGAAATTTATAAAGTGCATCTTGAAATACTTTCCAAAGAACATGCATTTCTAAAAAGCACAAAGTTATGTTTGTGATGTACAGACAGAGCAGGCATTTCCAGCAGATCTTTGAATTAAAAGCATCTATCTCAAGTTTGTTCCCATCCCAGCTTCCTTTCAATACTCCTATTGCGGTTTTTGTAAAATGTTTTTAATACTTGCAGGATTTTTTCTTGATATTAGTCATTCTACACAGATAATAACTGTTGACTTTTCATTATAACAAAGCCTTGAAGTAAGTTGTAAATATTTAAAAAGAAATGATTCTAAATTTATTTCAAAAGGGCCTCCTTCGTACAGTGGATTTGCCTATACTGAGAAATAAGAAATGCAAACGATAGAGTTGTTCTGTGTTTTTTACAATTTTACAATTTGAATGTCATCACTAAAGACATATTTTTTTTCCCTACAAAGACTATTTCCATACGAGGAGGAAGTTGTTCCAGAGTCAGTTACTTTGCCATCAACAGTATCAGAAGTTCATCACCGGGAAGCAGAGACGTGAAATGGTGCAGGAAAATTCAAACAGCCAATAAGGAATCCCAGTTGTGGCTTATCTTTTAGGGTTGTTGTAGTTTTTAATAAAGGGTGGCACAGATTTTTTATCATTCTTCAGGGCCGTGGCTTCTGCTTTGCATCACCCATATTATGTGTACCTCGCAAGTGCTGTTTTTGTTTTGTCATTGGTAAGCTCCACCTGCATGAACTAGAAATAAACGTGTAGTTGACATCTTACAGTATATTTCTATTAAAAATGGATAATGTGCACTCTGTACTGGATCAAATATTTCTATTATCAGGAACTGCTAGAGGGAATAGAAGTCAAAAATTCGTATTTGAATTAGCAGTTTTTGAAGTATAAGGCATGGTTGTGACTTGTATCTCTAAGAAAGATGAAAAGTAATACCCTTCATGCTCTTTTCCTCTTGGCCCTCCAGAAAATTTAAAGTCTTCTTGATGACTGTGTGTAGGTACTAAATCTCAAAATTGGGCACAAGGTGACCACAATTTTTTAAGAGAATGACAAAATTAATAGAAGAAAAATTTTTATCTGAGGTCATGATGCCTAAAGCTGTGATTGAAGACAGCACTGTGGGACAGGTGTCTCTTGATGTACACTAAGTAACTATTACTCTTACATAAGGGAAAGTGTGGGTTTTCTTTCTGCATGTTTTTTTCCCTCCCTTCACTATAGGGATAGAAATAGGCCCAGAATTTTTTCTGTCTGCTGAGCACATATGCCAGTCTGAAGTCTGCTTTGAATATGGGTTTTCTTTTGTTATAGGTCAAAGAGAAACTGCAGAGTACTGAGAAGTACAATTCTGTCTCATTTTATCAAAGAAACAAGGGTTCATTTTGCAGTGGAAACTGAAACCTCTTGACTTGAGGGAGTTTCTTGAAAGTTTAGAGTTGAATTTCATAGCTCTTCTGAGAATTTACCTCAGACTCTTCTGGGCATCCTTCTCTGAGTATGACTATTATGTACTACTATTCTACACTAATAAGCACTGATGTTACTGTACTTAAAAAATCATACACTAATGGATACAAATGCATGTTTCTGAAAGGTGTCGTGTCCTCAGAACTAAGTGTCTTTTAAATCACATCTAGTACACGCTGGTGTTAGCTTCTGTCACAACAATTCCATCAGTGTACTGCAAATTCTGTTCTTTTCCAACAGGAAAACACAGTCCAGTTTCTCTGCAGGGGTCAAAAGACTACATATGAGCTAGGCAAAAGAAGCAGATTATTTGGGCTGTAGGTGTGTAGAATCTCATTACAAAACTGTATTGTACTATGTGCCAGGATAGGAGAGAAAAGTTTGATAATATCAAATTTTAATAACAAAATGAAAATTACAGAATCTTAATATAAATATTTTATCTGTGTTGCTGAACGAAGGCAGTCATTAATGTCAGGATATGAATACAGATGAAACACCCAATTCTGTGAAAACTTATTAATCAGTAAGACACATTCCAAATTAATTGAATTGTTAGATTGTGGGATATTAGCCTGCTTTTCAAAGCAGCCTTATCCTTGCAGATGTGAGAAACTGAAATATTCTTCGCCAAGGGTAATAAAACAAGATCAACAGTTTGAATTGGAAATAAATTAATATAATCTGTTTATCACGATCTATAGGATTTTTTTACTAGTAAAAAAGCAGAATTGAATCATTTCTCTGTTTAAAAAAAAAAAGAAGCAAATTTGTAAAAATGAAATTCAAACTGAGATGGTGTCAGAATTGGGATTGTAGGGACTTTAATAGGAAATGTGTGTAGAGAAAAGACTAGGTACAGAAACATGTAAATCTCTATTGATTATGTGATTTGTCATTGTTTATTCTTGTAGTATATGTGTTTTAAGAGAAAATTAAACTATTAAATCATAGAATACCATGAGTTGGAAGGTGTAGTGGAAATGCTGGGTCGTGGCTTGAAGCAGTGACTGAACACCTGGTGGGAAGGCAGGGCCAACCCAGGGGAGCTCAGATGCATGCAGTGCACCTGAGGGACTGGAAGGGATGGATCCACCCCTTCCCAGATGTTACTTCAGGGTTGGCAGTGGAGGTGGGGCATCTCTTGTGCAGATCCCTGTCTACCTGGGGGTTTTTAGGTCTTCTGAAGATAGGAAGCTTGTTTCCCTTACTTCTGCACACACTGCTACTGTGTCTGAGTGAATACTCATATAGCCTGAGATCTTGCTGCTCTGCTAGCCTGTTGTGCTTTCCGTTGTGTTACAGGAGGGATCCACAAGGATTATAGAGTCCAGCTCCTAGAGATACTTAGTAACCTGTAATTCCTGGACTTCCTAAGATTACTTTGAAAAGCTCAACTGAACATATGTTTGTTTGTTTTTTTCTTGTGTGCTTTCTTATTACTATTGTACTTGTCATTATCTGACTTGCTGCTTCTGTCTGTGGATTTGTGGTCAAAATCATGCATCTGTATGCTTGATATGAATCATTATTTTGTTTGTAGTAAGCAGAGAACTAGAGCATAAAGGGGTTAAATGCGTTGCCCATATTTATGTTGTTCTGAAGAAAATCAGTAGAATAGGCAATATTCCTAGCTGGCAGTTGAACTACTTAATCCTAAGCAATTCTTCTGCCGTTCAGCGGGTTGCCACATTACCAAAAGTGGAGAATGAGAAGATCTAACTCAATCTATCCTTCAGTATGATTTTCCTTTATTTCTGTTACTTGAAACCCTCATCACCAGTGCTCTCTCACTTCTACATAACTTCAGCAAATGTGTAGTGGTGTTTTTTTGTTTTAATAATGAAAAAGTTTATAGTGTAAAAATGCCATGAGACCTAGCGTTTGTCTTGTATTTCAAATGCTTTCTGCAACTGCTCAGTATAATGTTTACATTATAATAATAGCAAAGTGTTGTTGGATTGAGGTATGAAAATCCAGGTGAATTCTTTAGCATTCAACCATTTAACCATAAAAGTATATAACCAAGAAGGTTTCTCATTTAATCTAATAAGGGAAGATACAGGTATGCACATAAGTGAATACCCCCAAAAGTAAATTCTAGACAAGTACAAGTAGAAAATACCATTTCCTAATAATGAAATTTATTCAATTGATCTATTCAAAAATTTTCAATTTGTGGAGGCTCTTTTCTTACTTATATTTTCAACTGGAAAACATAACTTATTTTGCAAAGTATTCTTACGATGTTCTCGGTTATCATCAGAGTACTAATCCCTCCATTTACTTTCATTATTTAGAATATCAATTGCAGGGTTTTTTTAAGTTGTCAAAATTTAAGTTACCAGAGGCCTGACATATTTGTTGTCTAATATTCTAGAATACAAGCTAAGTATGCTGTATTTTGGTGGCCTGCTTCAAATTTACATTTTTAATATGTAAGTAATGCTAATTTCTAATAATAATAATCTTGTAATAAAATCTGATTCTGCTTGCAAAGGTAAGGGTTGACTGGTATGCAGCCATAGGGTCTACGAGACAGAGTTGCAGTCTTCCCAGAGCTAACCTTCCTCTTAACCTTCACAGATGGAGCTCAGTGAGTTAAAAAAACAAAAGTTTATTAGCCATGCCCAGTAGGATAAAGGTTGTTTTTCTTTCTCTGCGATATTAATGATTTTTCAGCTGACTGCATTTTAATTAAAACCACCAGCTTGCCTCTTGGCTCACCACACTGGGATGCTGCTGTGGGTACTGCTACCTGTGTGCATACTGAGTTAGCATGGCCAGACAGAGAGGATTGCTCCTTTCTGTAAGGAAGCATTTCAATATCTTCATTTTATTATTATATTTTTTACTTTTTTTTTTTTTTTCTATTATCAGCTACTGTAGGAAAGCTGTCAATAGCATAAATTTCTGAGCTTTTAGTAGAGGTAGAAAATGTTTAAAGAAGGAATACTTGTTCAAGCACTGCCACAATTTGTGCAAGTTGAAAAATTTGCCTTATATGCTTTTATGCTGCCTCTACACAGAAACATTGCATATGAGAATGTGCAAAGGAACATTAGGTGGGAAAACAAAAAAAAAAGGAACAGTTTTCTTAGAAAGTCTGGTCTATTCTTTCAGAGTTTGCTTGAGAACTCTCTGAATTGCAACATCCCTTTTTGTTGCCTTTTGCATTTTATGGAAATGATCCATTAAAAGTATATGACCCATTAAAGTTAATTATAATGTGACTTTAAATAACTTATAAGGAAAATAAGTATCTAGCATGATCCTACAGTGTTGTTTATCTTGGCTTGGCAAAGTCAATATAAGACAATTCTGAAAGTTGCAAGGCTCAACTATGAGTGTAACCATTTCTTCCATCCTGTCAAATGAAGACTCTTGTATTCCATTGTCTCTCACTTTTGTTGCTGTTGTTCTAATGTGTGGATGGGGGCTCCTGGAGACCCCAGCTCAGTAAGACTGGGAAACGGCTGGAGCACTGAGCAGACATAATAGTACCCTGCTCCTAAATCACTCCGTGTTCGTTATTTGCCACTGCTAGCAATAAGCAACTAGTCTTGATGTTCAAATAAAATCATCCTTGCCTGTCTCTTAATGGAATGGTTATTCTGCTGTCTTGTACTTGCTCTGTAGCATTTGTGCTGATTAGCTCTCTCCCTCCGTAATACTAGTAATAATATTATTTGGAAGTTGAGGCTGTGCTTTGAGGGTTTTTCTTTATTTTTCCCCTGTTCCTTACAAACCATTTATAATAGAAGAACTGCTATCAGCTATGAATAAAATACATACATACATATATTCAAAAACACCTGTCAAATTACAGTTCCTCTCATTAAGTTTCACCGAAGTTGGTAAACAAAATAGTATGTTGTGTATTGTTCAGAACTTAAATATCTGCAAAAAAAGCTCAATTTGTATGGAGGCAGAATTTTAACAACTATGGCTTAAGTAATGTTTCTAAAACTGAGAAATGCAGTAATATTACTGAGAAGACGCTCTGGAGCACTGACAAGAAATGCTAATATATATTTGGTTTTGCTTATCGTATCATCATTTTTAGATAATTTTTGAAGAAATTATTAGCTCTTTATGTATTTGCATTATCTCAGTACGTGTTACACATTAAAAATTAGCTGTAAAAACTTATTTGATAGAAATAAAGTAGGAGGTAAAAAACAAACAAACAAAGTTAAATGGCCTGAGCTGGCTGATGAAAAAGTTAAAACTGAGTAGCAACCTGGAGCTGTCTCTTCCTCCTGTGATTTGTCTAACAGATTTTGGTTTAAAGGATGGGGAAAGCTATATTATCAAAGATTACTGAAATGCTTTTTTGGTTTGTTTCTTTTGTTGAAATGGCTGTTATGTTTAATCTAAAGTAAGAAAAACTGACTTAAAAACTAAAATACCTGACTTGTGGGGTTTAGTGTTTATTAGATATTGCATACAGTGCTATTGATTAATAACCTTTTATAGCATTGTTGGTACTCTTGGCAGAGCTTTTCAGCAGAACAGCATTTTAACAGACCAGTATTCTGTGAGATAATGTAAGTTAGCAAGTTGCAGGGGAAGAAAAAGAGCCTATACAACTTACACATCTGTCTTTCCAACAAAACTTTATTTGGAAGCAGTATTAAAAATAATGTAGCTTTAAGTAGCTACACCATTCACGCTATTTTCTAAACATTACACTAGGCTGGTGGGGATTATCATTCCTCCCTATGATCCAGAAGATGCAAGCTAACCATTGGCAGGAAGCAGCTACAGAGGTGAGAGTTTATGCTCTGAAGCGCTTGTGAAGCTGAATTTCTTTCAGATCTTCACATTGTTATCAACAATCAACTAAGTCCCTGTCCATAGAGTCTGTAGCAGCTTTTATGGGAAGCTTTTTGCAACGTCGGAAGCAAGGGCAAATCACCTTGTTTCTGGGCATACTGTGCATGTTAATAGACGTTAATGGTGTACCCTGTAAAGTTTCTGTATATAAAAAAGAAAAAATACTAGTATTAATACAGCTGGATTTTCTGGTAAAAAAAAATTAAGAAGGTAAAATAAATCACTGAGTCAGGTTGTGTGATTTATTGAAAAACTATCATTGTCATTACCTGATGTGTCCATTATCATAAGATTAGGAACTGTATGTATAAATAGTTATCTTCCAGAATGCTGGATTCATGAAACATTCATCAAAAAGATAGGGATGGAGCTCTTAGCAACAGACGGAATGATTTCTTGATACCCTGGCAGCAAAGATAGCGTGCCAAGCTGCTCTGCTGCACTAATACATCATTCTCAGTTGTACTATTAACAGTTTATTGTGAATTGTGTTGCTGAGATAATTAAAAATAACTTTCTGAGAAGTGCACTCAAAAAGAAGTAGCCAGTGTCGTGAAACTGTTTTGTGGAGTAGTCTCTGACACAGCCAGTGTTCCAGCTTCAAAGAACTAAACTGCTGTGAACTGCAGCAGCAGGAACAAGTGCTGATATAGACTGTGTGTGGTAGGAGTAGGAACACAGTCTGCAAGTCATGGGCACAAGCAATATGTCACGAAACACTAGCCTGAAGCTGACTCCAACTAACAGCCTTCACAACTTGAAAGAAATGTAAATAGTAGGAGGCGGAGCTGGTAGTCGCCTATAAGAAAAACCCTTGGCAAGTATGGAGTAGTAATGAACCCTCAGTACCTGACCCAAACATTTCTGATCAGTTTTTGGACTTTTTAGTAAGAAGCTGGGTATCTTGCTGTATTTGGATAAGGACTTTTCTGTACTTCCAACTCAATGTTGTTTTATTTTCAAGTCAAGAAGTGGCTTAGCTGTAAGTCTAGGTAAATAGACCTCTTTTGACTAGAAAGCAAGGAAAGGGTGAGTGCAAGCCAAGAAAGTTATGCACTTAAGATCCCATCTCTCTAGGGCTAGCAAATGTGGTAGAGCTGTATTTATAGACATAGCTGGCAGCTATCATAGAATCATAGAATGGCCTGGGTTGAAAAGGACCATAATGTTCCTTTAGTTTCAACCCCCCTGCCATGGGCAAGGTTGCAAATCACTAGACCGGGCTGTCCAGGAGCCTCAGCATTCTGAAATTCATTTGGGAAAACTGGAGTCAAAATAGGGATTCCTATCAATTACCAGAGGGTCAGAATTATTGATACACTGGTTTTAATCTTAGCTCTAGATTTGACATAGGAATCTTATATTTCCTAGTCCCAGTGTAAGCTTCTTATAGAGTACTGTGGTTTTCTTAATGGTGGAAAACATATGGGTAGACATTTATAATTCACTCTCTGTAACAAATAGGTTATCCTATTGGACAGAGGCTGCTTAAAGGGACTTTCATCTGAAATTTTTCAGTGTCTTTCTTATCTTAATCCTGGGTCCAGTTGCCTGTTTTGCAAATACAAAGCATATGTAAGAATAAACATGCAGTGCAAAGAATTGTGATGTTTGTAAAGATATTGGTTGGCTGTACCATATTTCAAAGAAATGTATTCTGTATGAGGTCAGGTACAGAAATCCCATTTCATGGGGATTCAATTTATGTACAAAACTAGTTTTCATTTTGAACATCCTCCATCTCATCTTTGAGCAAAAGAGTACCATATTGCAAGTAACAACACTAAATACCCCCACGTATTTCTTAGTTGGAAATCGTCTGAGGTTTATCTGAGCATAAACTATGAGATAAAGCAATGACCTCTGCAAAAAGTTGGCAAGGGTGAGGAAAGAGTTGTGCTTTTTGGAGGGTGAGGGTGGGGAGGATGACTTGAATTTAGCACACCATGTTCTTGGCAAGTATTTATATTTCCCAGGCATGTAACTTCATCAGAAGATATTGAAACTACGATTAGCAGATTATATAGTTCAAAATGTATTGCAGACAAATTTTTGAAACTGGACTTCATACACGTCTCATCAATTTGACAAATAAAGGTGGAAATTTTGAGACTGATTCTCATGAAAACTCCTAAGAGCCTTGTACTGCAGATGGGGTATGGAAAAGTGTTATGCAATTTGTGTGGCTATATATAACAAACAATATGTAGTAAAAGAAATATTCGTTTTTAAGATGAGTTAAATCTATTTCAATCAAATACAGTTGTTGTCGGTTTATTCCTGTCTACATGGTTGTGATTGATGAAGGAGATAAGAATGTGCTAAAGGACTGACAAATCGATCTGGTGTGTGGGGTTATATGCTTCTTTTCCATCTTCTGTGTTCTCGAAAAAGCTCCATCCCTTGTTCCATGGCATGAAGAGACTTGGTGTTTTCTGCATCTCATTCCCTTCTTAAAAGCTTCTGTTTTTTCTCACCCAAATAAGGTTTGTGGGGAGATATTTTGTTCCCAGGTCTTGTCTCAAATACACAAAGATCAAAGAGGGAGGAAGTTCTGAAGGCAGCTAGGTCATTTCTGTAAGAAGGAAGAATTACTGCTTTCAGGCTTATTTTGCATCCTCACTGTGAGGGAATTGTAGAATTCAGTTTTCCAGTTTGATCATTCGTTAATAAGTCATTTCGTAGGGAGTTAGAAGCATTGTAAAGCTGTCATTCTGCAATCACAAAAAGTAGGCAATAATGGCTGAACGTTAGAGCTACTAAAACTAAACAATGATCATAATCAATGGTAATAGTAATAGTATTATTAGTAATAGTAATATAGTAGTATTACTACTTTTAATAGTAATATAGTAGTATTATAAAATAGTAATGGTAATGGTAATAGTAGATGGTAATAGTTTATACATTTAACAGTAGAATAGGTTTTTTTGTTTGTTTTTAATTATGAGGCAGACTTTCATTCTGAAGTCTTCTATTTATGCTGTGAAAAGCCCAAGTTGTGAAAACCTCCTGATGACTTCCCTTTCGGATAAATACTTTACTGTATGATGGAGTGGCTTCATTGTATAGAGTAGTTGGAAACTGTAACTGTTGTGATCTGTAGGACAGTTCTTGGAGTGAAAAAGAAATAGGAAGAAACAAACTGAGGTCCTTTTCTGGATTTACAGCTCTTGTGGAACCTTTTGTTTCTACATCATGGAATTTCTCTGCAATTCTTAACTCCCAAATGTGAATTGAGCTGTTTTTTGTTTTTTTTTCCTTCTGCCCCTATGAGAATACTTCAACTTTTACTTTCTAGAAAACTGGAAGGTTGGCTGAAAGCATAACTTCAGTAACAAAATTCACAAAATCTTGTTTCATGCTGCAAACTTTGCTCAGTCCAATGAAAAGAATTTTTTTAATTATCTGTGAAGATTTTCTACTTCTTGGTGTGCATATGTTCAATTGGATTAATCTTCTTATGAAAGCTTCTCCCAGTGTTTCTTAATTAGCTCAAATAGTTGCTGAACTATCTTAAATTCATCATGTGAAGACCTGGACTTGTGTGGAAGCTTCAAATAAAAATCTAAATCTTGCTAATGTTCTTCATTTTTAAAAAAAACAAGCAAAAAAGCAGGAACAAAAAAACCAACATTACCACATGAAGGCTTATACCAAAATCTGTTCCTTGTTTTGGATACTCAGAAAATGTATGCCTAAATGAGTCTTATTTTTGTGTTGAAATGATATCCTGCTGGCAGGCAATATGTTAAGCAGGTACACTGGGCTAGTATCTGAACAACTGTGTTCAGCTGTAATGTAATGAATTATAGTTCGCCTAGGAGAATGATGATGGTGACAACTCAGCTACAACATTCTTCAAGCACAGCATGCTACGAAGTGTAAGCTTTATTTCAGTGAATGATTAAAGAATCCTCATGTCTAACTTGACCTCCAGTTGACAGTCCTTGAACATCACAGTTTTTATGAATTGTCATTAGCTTGTTTCTGCTCAGCATGTCTGCAAATCAGCTTATTTACAGCGAAGTCCGAATATGGCTCTAGATTTCAGTCAGGTGGAAAAAGTCTCATTGTACTTAAAGAAGTCAGTTGCTGTTCTTGCAGCAGCTGGACTGGAAAAAATCTGAAAAATGTGAAGATATTATTAATCATGATACAGGAAAAACTGGTTTTAAGCTAAAAATTATCAGCATTCTTTTAAGAGTCCCTAAGTTTAAAAGCAAATGAAAATATCAAGTTTAAGTATGTTTTTAATAAGTAGTATATTTTTAAAATGAAAACTATGTGGCTCAGGCTCGATGTCATTCATAGAATGTGGTGTTGCTCTTGTAGAAGAATGCAAGTGCTCTAATTTTTGCCAAATTGTCCAAGAGTAGTACTTAATACTCTTTGCTGTGGCTGTTGGTTTTTGGGGGAAAAGTTTGCCCTTGCTACATGTTTCTTACTGTCTTCTCTCTCTGACATGTAGTTTTCAGCTTTGTAAATTTCTCTGTATTTTGTGCTGGATAGATGTATGATGCACAACCACATGGCCTCTGATCACTGAAGTATCTAGTTGGACTAGGTTGTGAGGTAGTCACATGATGCTGACTTCTGTTAACACTAACTTCTATTGAATGACTAGAACTTTAAAAAACAAATTCCTAGTTTTATTTTGGTATGCACAGAGGTACCAGTTATCTAGCGAGGTCTGCTGCTTGCCAGGAGCCTGCAACAAGGATGTGATAGAAAGGCTTGTACGTCCCATAGACTAAAACCTGCTGCTGCAGTTTCAAGTAGGCATCAGTGACACAACAACCTGAAGAATATCAAGGACTATAAGGAGCTGGGAGCAGTAGTGAAGGCCTTGGAGCACTCTAGTAGTATTCTCATCAGTCCTTCCAGTTAAAGGGATGGGGAGTGAAAGGACTGATAGAATTAAGCAAATCAATAAATGGTTAAGGGAGTGGTGTCATGAACAGGAATTCAGATACTTACGTCATGAAATTTCTTTTGAGAGACCTGGTCTTCTGGGGCAGATGGAGTTAATCTCTCAGAGAAGAGGAAGACCATCTTTGGCAACAAACTTTCCAATTTAGTCAGGAGGTCTGGAGAGGGGATCTTCAATCCACCCAACTTTAAGACTGGTGATGGTAGTGGATGCCCTGGTCCTGAAGTTTGATCACAGACCAGGAAAAGAGCACCTAAAGAGCACCCAGTGAGCTCCATCCATGGATTCTGAGGGAACTGGCAGATAAAGTTGCCAAACTGCTATCCATCATATTTGAAAGGTCGTCACACTCTGAAGTTCCCACTGATTAGAAAAGGGGAAACATAATCCTCATTTTCAAAAAGGGGAAAAAAAGATTTAGGGAACTACAGGCCAGTCTTTCTCTGTGCCTGACAAGATCATGGAGCAGTTCCTTCTGAAGGCTCTACTAAGGCATGTGGAAAATAAAAGTGAGGTGATTGGTGGTAACCAACATGGCTTCAGCAATGACATGTCATACCTGACAAATTTGGTGACCTTGTATGATGGAGTTACAGCATCAGATAAAGGAAGAGCAACTGATGTCTTCTACCTGGACTTGTGCAAAGCATTTGACACTGTCCTGCATGATACCCTGGTTGTCAAATTGGAGAAAATTGGGTTTGATGGATGGACCACTTGCTAGATAAGGAATTGGCTGAATGGTCACAGTTTGAATTGCAGTCCATGGCTCAGTGTCCAAGTGGAGTCTGGTGATGAGTGGCATTCCTGAGGGACAAGTGCTGAGACCACTGCCATATAACATCTTTGTAGGTAATATGATGTGGCATTGAGTGCACCCTCAGCAAATTTGCAGATGACACCAAGCTAAGTGGTGCAGTTGATGTGCCAGAGGGAAGGGATACTATCCAGAGGGAACTGGACAGGCTTGAGATGCAAACCTCATGAAATTCAACAAGGTCAAGGTCCTGCACCTGGATCAAGATAATCCCAAGCACAGGCACAGGCTGGGCAGAGAATGACTTGAGAACAGCCTTGAAGAGAAGGATTTGGGAGTGTCAGCTGATTCAACATGAACTGGTACTGTGTGCTTGCAGCCTAGAAACTGTATCTTGTGTTGCATCAAGAGAGGCATCAAGAAACCCTCCCAGGTGGGGAGAGACCCCACCTGGAGTACTGCATCTAGTTCTGAGGACCCCAACACAAGAAGGACATTGAACTATTGGAGCAGTCCAGAAGAGAGCCACAGAGATGATAAAAGGCTGGAGCATCTCTCCTATGAGGACAGCCTGAAGGAGCTGGGGCTCTTCAGCCTGGAGAAGAGAAGCTCTGGGGGGAACTTATAGCAGCCTTCCAGTACCTGCGAGGGGTCTATGGGAAAGCTGGGGAGGGCCTTTTTATAAAGACATGTAGTGACAGGACGAGGGGAAGTGGTTCTAATCTGGAAGAGATTTAGACTAGATATTAGGAAGAAATTCTTTACTGTGAGGGTGGTGAAACAATAGAACATGTTGACCAGGGTTGTGGATGCCCCCTGCCAGGAAGCATTCAAGGCCAGGCTGGATGGGACTTTGAGCAACCTGGTCTAGAGGGAGGTGTCCCTGCCTATGGTAGGTGGGTTGGAGCTGTATGATCTTAAAGGTCCCTTCCAATCTAAACAATTCTATGATTCTGCATAAGAGGTCAGGCTGCCCAGGGAGGTAACTGAGTCACTGTCCCTAGAGGTGTTCTGTAGAGGAAATCTGTAGATGTAGTACTATGCAACATGGTTTATTGGTCAACATTGGTGGTAAGTGGGCAGTTGAAATAGATGATCTTAGATGATCTTTTCCAGCCTTAATGATACTATGATTCTATAACTGCAGTAGACGATTAACAGCTAAAATTGTGACAGTTGACATTGTTGCAACTAGAAAGGAACTGTTTGTATGAGACCATGAGTCTGAAGAAGCTTCAAAATCTCTTCCGTAAGAGGTGTGGAAAAGATGCTTTCATTAGACATTACATTAGGTGGAAGTAAAGTTTTTGATACGGTGGAATGCCACTACATTTTATTTTTACAGCTATGTTCAATCCATCCCTTCAAAAGGATAGAAGATAGATGATGTTTATGCCTCCATCCATCAGTGAAAAATGGTTTTCTGGAAACTACAGCTGACTTTCTCAGGACACACTCCTAACAGAGAGTGCCCAGTGAGCAATGACTCATCTTACCAACAAGGCCCTTTTGGACAATTGAAGTTTGTTAGCTATATCTTAGGGTGAATTATTTGTTTTTCTAAGAAAACAGTGCTTAGTGAACTAACAATAGAGCAAATAGAAGATAAATCTCTTCAACTCACTCTGTACGTGCTTTTTTCCCTTTAAAAATTGGAACAGTACACGTAAGGGATATATAGTTACTTAACATCTGTATGGACCTGCTGCATCCCACCCATAAGGGAAGGGGACGTGAACTTTCAAAATGTCTACTATCTTAATAGCGTTGGAGACTTACCTTGCATGCCACAGAAAGTGTTTTCTGCTGTGTCCTTTACAGTAACTCATCACAGGGAGTTACGTGTTAAATCAATCCCTTCTAAATGTCCCTTAATTTGCATGAATCCAAAGAGATTGGAAACTGATGAAAGTAGATATACCAACCTACTCCACCACCAAATATGCAGTCATGAACAAATCAGTACTCAGTATGTACCTAAATTAATTGAAGTTGTACATGCAACAAGGAAAAGACAGGATACACTTTACACTGAGTTTATGAACAAAGCTATATGAAAGGTTATTCTGTCTACTCAAGATTGTAAAATAATTTTTCTCTTTTACTCTATATCTTTGCCACAAATTGAGCTACAAAATATCTTTGGTTTTTATCTAATTAAAAATGTGGATTCCCACAGAAGACAATGCTAGACAAGCTATCAGTATATGCACAATTACACAGGAAGCATGAAGAAGTTAATTTGCTGGAAGACACCAGTGACTGGTTGGGCGTTGTTGTTGTCTTTTTTTTTTGGTTTGTTTTGTTTTCCCTTTTTGTTTTCTTCTGTTTTTGCTTTAAATTTTATGGATGCAGCCGGTATGAGTATCTGAAAATCTGTTTATACATATTGCAGACTTTGAAATTTTATTTCACGTATTTGTCTCTGTATGTATTGATTAAGTGTATTTCTGGCCTGTAATTGAAGTTATTCAGCTGATTGTTGATGTGCCTTACTTATTAAACCAGGATAATATGGAAATTTTTAATGCATGTATGTAGAAAGTTTAAATAAACTTAGGAACTTATGTGCAAATAAATAGAGCTGCAGCTTATGTTATTCAGCTTGCAATAATTAGTTTTCCTGCTCACCTTTCACACTTTCCTTCCAGAACATCTGAGATTCACTTAACAGCAGGGTAGGATAATATTGCTTTTGCCTTTGATTTTAGTTTATTGATGTGATCCCCTGCAATCCTAGTAATAGCAAGTTGTTATCCCTTTAGCTCCTGCAGATGTGGTCATTCTTCTTTTGATACTGATCATTTGAAACAGATAAGTAGCTTGAAAATAAAGTGAAGTAATGAATTTTGTTGTTAGTACACAGTGATAATACTTGCTAGTATGATGATGATCACATGAAGTAATCAATGAAAAATGCACACCTTCAGCTGTTCATCAGCAACTTGGCAGCAAGTATTTTGGCCTGCTGTACACAATGGGAGAGGGCTCTATTTCACGTTGTAGCACAACAGTTGAAGAAGACCAATGGCAGTTTTGAAGGAGCCTGTTGGGGTGGCAATGTGCTTAAAGGAATACAGCTGTGATGCAATGAGTTTTAGAAGTGTCATTGCTTCAGTTCATGCGTGTGAGGGTGGTGTCAGATAAAAGGCATCTACACTGTTATAGCAAGTTCTTCACTGCTGTAACCTGTAGTGCATGCTGGAAAAGTAAGTGATCTGTCACTTTATTTTCCTCTAAGTATCTTTAGTTTTGCTTTTCCAGTTTTATGTCCCAGTATGATTTAGTTTGTTAGTGTTTGTAACACTTCTCATCTTCTGAGTGCTTTATATAACTGCTTTGTATAATTATTTTTTAAAATTATTTCCTTTCAGTGTAGTGTCAAGGGAACTACCACTTCAAAATGCATGCATTTAACTCACTTTCTTAGCTTTATGCTCTTCATGGCTTTAAAAGGTGTTGAGTGGTAAAAGCAATCAGTCATTTAAGGGATGGTATTGCATGCACTAAATCATAAAGCAGGCAAGGTCAGCTCTTGGACTGAGGACATGTTTTTTTTTTTTTCTATCAGGTATCTCTCCCTGCCCTTATGGTAGTCTGGATTCTCAGCTGTCTTGATTACAGCTGGGACAGAGATGATTTTCTTCAGTGTCTGATATGATGTAATGTTTTGGCTTTGGGGGGAAAAAAATATTGATAGTGCATGGATGTTTTTATTACTGCTGAGCAGTGCTCAGCAGCCAAGGACAGTTCCTCAGCTTCTTTTGCTGTCCTGTCAGCAAGAGGGCTTTGGGGCACAAGGAGCTGGGAGGGGATAGAACTAGGACAGCTGACCAAAAATGGCCAAAGGGATATTCCATACCATGTGAAACAAACTTGAAAAACAGTGGAGAATTAATCAAGAGGGCAGACTTGACTTTGGGGCTGGCTGGGCATCGTTTGGTGGGTGGGGAGTAATTGCGGTGAGTAATTGCCTGTGTATCACTTGTTTTGTGTGTGTACATACATATATATTTATATATAATACACACACACACATATATGTACATATATATATATATCTGGGCTGCTCTGAAAGTAGTGTGTCCTATATCATTATGTGTGCCTGTGACGTCAGAGGCAGATGGTGGTGGTATGGCAGTAGAGGTAGAACTACTGACTAGTGTTCCCTTACGTTTTGTGGCTATGTGATAGATGACAGTAGAGGGGCAGTGTGAGGAAAATGACTCCTGTCCCTGGATGCATTCAAATGTCAACTGGATGTGGCTCTGGGCTACCCAGAGGGGTTGGTGACCCTGCCCATGGCACAACACTTGCTGAACACTGATGGTCACCAAATAGTGGATGTGAACAGAGGAATGGGTGGTGTGTTTCAATGGTGACAACTGCAACATGAAGGACAAGCCAGGTTCTGGATGGCCATGCACAGCCATCTGTCTTAGTTCCAGCTTGGATGGCATTGGACTCACTGTGACTGTGGAGCAAGTTCTTTTGTTCGTTGCAGGGTTTGGAGTAACCACGGTGCTTGTCTTTGTGGAGTGACCACAGGGCTGTCCCTCTGGATGTGGTGCTCCCAGGGGGCAATTTTTTTTATCACAATACTTGGAACAGCCACAGGACCCGTAGCAGGAGCAATCACAGGACTCATCACAAAGGCTGGAGTGACTGGTTCTCAAGTGATACAGAGATAAGGAGTAGTGAAAGTAGTAGTGAAAGGGAGGCTGAGGAACTGCTAGGACGTGTCCTCCCCTATTTCTTCAGTAACTGGGCTCCCCAAGGAGATGCGTGTTTGCACGCATGTGAAATTTTTCAATGTATCCCTTTTCCAAATGTGCTTTGCTACCTTTTGGTCTAGAATGGAAGAGATTGTGTCATTACTTTTGGCTTCTGTTTGATAGTTTCTCTGTGGTATCCAGACAGCAAAAACATTACCCCAAGAATATGTTTTCCTTTGATGACTTATGATGCTGCCTAGATTGTGGCCATATGGATTGACTGCCTTGGTAGTTTGAGCCCCATGCCAGACAAGTTATGAAACGTGACCATGCTTCTTAGAGTTTTGATCTCTTCTAGTATATGTATAATGGTCTATGTCCAGGATTCAAGATTTCCTTTCCTTCTGAAAGGACTGTGGTATTTTCTATAAAGCTGGAGCGGGACTGTCCTTTTCTGATCTCACAGTCTAATTCACAAGCAAGTGATGAGAAGTATTATTTTTTATTTAGTAAGAGAAGTATTAATTTTTATTTTTTATTAATTTTTATTTAAGTTGGTCTTACCCAGGGTTCATCTCTTAAATCTCACTAGATTATACTTTTTTTTTTTTTTTTTTTTTTTTTTTTTTAGAAATCATTCACACATGCCATAATAATGTACAGAGCAAAGGAAACCTGGACCATCAGTAGAAGCTCATTCTTGCATTTGTTCAGTGCTTCATGACAATAACCAAAAAGTGAGTCACCATTGTGGATTTTGCATTTTTGAGTGCACTAAAATCTTTCTTAATCATCCTGGCTACCTCAGGCTTAGAGCAACTGTTCTACAGTCAGACCTTGCATAGTTGTATAGTTTTTCCCCTAAATCTGAGTTACAGTCATTGTTCTGCAGAGTTAATCTAATGCGTGCTATGCATTTTCTGCAACAGAAGCAAATGCAGCAGAAGTCCTAAGGGTAGATGGACTCTTCAGTTAATTACCCTACTGACTAAGGGCTTGGACCTAAGTAGCTGCTACCAAGTATCTTTTTTCTTTGAACGAAGTAAAATATCAATATAAAGAACCTCGTGTTGTGCAAGATGCTAAAACTACTGCCCTAGATTACATTGCTACTGCTGGGATTGGTGGCTGAGATTAAGAACCCACTGTTAATTCACCCATCCATGTGACAACTTATAGGAGAAGCCTTTTCCACTACACGTAAAATTATATAAATATCAGCCCATTATAAACATTTCCAACTAGCTGATGTAACTACCCCTATTAACTGGAAAAACTTCTTATTGCAGGGTTGCGTATGAAAATAAAACACCATAGTGAATCCTTCAGGCACAAATAGGGCTGCTGCTGAAGTGACATCTGCTTAGTCTGGTAGCTGGCAAAGGTTGTCCGTTTTTTCAGAAAGGCAAGAATGAAAGCAGTGGGATCTTTAGGACAGGCAAGTCTCACTTTGGTGCCAGGCAAAATTATGGCCAGCCGTATCCTGGGGTGCATCAGGACCAGCGCCGGCAGCTGGGCAAGGGGAGGGGTTTTCCTGCTCTCTTGTGCACTGCACGGCCTCCCTTTGAGCACTGGAGGTAGCTTTGGGTGCCACAATACAAGGGCAGAAAACTATCCAAAAGCGCCCAAAGGAGGGCTGCGGAGATGGGGCAGGGTCTGGAGGCCAAGGTGAGAGAGGAACGAATGTGGTCCGTGGTTCGTTCAGCCCAGAGCAGAGGAGCTGAGGGGAGGCCTCATGGCGGCTGCAGCTCCTCGCATGGAGCCGAGGGGCAGCGCTGAGCTCTGCTGTGTGTGACAGCGACAGGGCCCGAGGGAACGGCATGGAGCTGTGTCAGGGGAGGGCAGCTGGGAGTAAAGTATCTTTACTGCCAAGATTTTAAGGCTTAGAGTATGTATTTTAATTAAACGCTTTTATTAATTCTTTCTGGCTGTGGAATCTTAGTTCGAACTGTGTGCCACGTGCTTGGCAAAAGAGGAGAGGCCAGGCCCGCCAGAGAATGCAAGTGCTTTTCTTATTTCTCAAAGCCAAGATTTACTTGGTATATTATGTATTACTTGATACAGGATATATTTTGGTTGTATCTCAAAATCTAATTTAGAAGCAATGGTTCAGAAATGAATACTGTGGTAACTAGTCTCCCATTGTGCAATTTTGACCAGATCCGAATTTGTTCTGATATTGGCAGGAATTCTGATCTAATTTGTCCTTCCTGAATGTATGTTAGACTCACACAGGTCATAAGGCCTAGAAATACAAGAATCTCTTAAGAGGTAGCAGACAGCCAGTGGCCACTACCTGTCCAACAATCATTTTTTAAAGTATGTTTCATGGGTTTTAAAATAAGACCTTGAGGCTATTGCTCGTGTTGTGATAGATAGAGAAAAAGAAAATCTCTAAAGTTACAGTCTGTAAAGACCTTGACTTTTGTAGAGAGCTTATTGTTCTGGGTAATTCCCAAATACACGCTGCAGTAATCAGATAACTTTTCAGGCCATACCTGTCTCCATTTAGAATTCCATTTCCACTTGAATTCCAGCTGCCAAGTTTGCAGTCTAATGAAACCATAGAGTACTTACTTCTTTATTGCTACCTCCTCCATGATGGATCAGTTTGCTCCTGCAGAAGAAAGGGTAAATTCTCCACCCACGTCCATGCTTTGTTTCTGTGAAAGCTATTGAAGATGGGGATATTATACCCTCACTTTCATCTAGGAACAAGTGATGTTTCTGAAACTCAAAAAAATAAAGCCAGCAGGCTTTCTATATATTTACAATTTTACATGGGCCTTAAAATTCATCTGATGGCTGGGGATGTTTCTAAAAATGAAGACCTTACCTCTTAATAATACATTACCTTTTTACAGAATAAGATGATGAAGTATTTTTTTCACCATGTTTCTAAAAGATAACTTAAATTTTTTTTTTTCTTAAAAATTTTAAACTGAACTCAATTCCTAATTTTTTTCAGTCTGAAAGGCCAAGGGCCAACCTTCCTCGTAATGTTGAGCAAAGTAGACATTATGAAAATTGTACAGCTTAAGTAGTCAAAGCGCATCATTAGAAGTCTAACTTTGAAGTAGAACATATTGATATTGTCTGTATTAAAGCAGAAAACTTTGTGGCTTGGAAGTATCATCGGGCTAAAGATATTTGAATTCATGTTTGAATAATAATGTGCAAGGTTCTTATCTTGCTATTGTACTCAGAATTGCATATTATGCATAATTTGAACATGGGCTTTGACATATTACATGTGTACACCTGAATATAATTAACATGACATTCTTAAATGCCAGACTGTGCATTTAACTGAACTAACTGCAAAGGTGAGGAAGTTGGTAAGAGCGAAAATGCTGCATAAACTTTTCAACTTTGAACTGCTGTCTCAATTTTAACCTTATGTTTCTTTTTAGCAGGCAAATTATTTTAACTGAATGTGTATTTATAAATAATTTGTTCCAAATATGCTAAACTATGAACACAAATAGTGTGTATTTTCATGTTTCATTCTAGTAAAACATCATAGTTGGGTGTTTTTAGTAATATTTAATAACAAGCTTTTCGATTATTGACTATATGAGGTAATATCTAGAATGCCATAAGAGAACAGTATATCCAGAAGGCCACACTAAAAATTTATAGCGGGGTGCAATATTTTGGGGTATGAAACTACAACTAGTTCTGTTTTTGTAAGAAAGAAATCAATGCTTAATGCTATATTGATATTGTGAGTGCTTATTGAAAGCTGACTCAATTTTATTCAAACTGAATTGGAGTTGTTGGCAATCCCTTAGAGTAGCAGATTATGTAATGTTAGATGTTCAATAATTCTTTTATATTTAGTACGTGGATGGCTTTTTGTAGATGCATGTTTTCAATGGCCTTATGGCATGGGTTCCCACCAGCATTCGAGAATAATTCAGTGATATTGATGCACACAACTTAAAGAAATAAAAATGATAATTCCTATTTCATGTTCAGTTTATAAGAATTTATAAATTCTAAATTTAGAGAATTTATAGGGGTAAATAAATGATATGATGCCTGTGATAGATCTTTATTTTTTATTTAAGAAGAAATGAGTGTAATACAGCGTCTATGGAGCCAGAAATATCTCTTACCTGTACATTTAACTGTGTCTACAATAATTGTGTAAATCAGGAGAGCTTATACAGAATCACAGAATCACAGAATGGCCAGGGTTGGAAGGGACCTCAAGGATCATGAATCTCCAACCCCCTGCCACATGCAGTGCCACCAACCTCCACATTTAATGCTAAACCAGGCTGTCCAGGGCCCCATCCAACCTGGCCTTGAACACCTCCAGGCCACTATGTACATCTGAGTCTATGTATAGATGTACTGACCAACTATGGCCACTATTTCTATCTTCTATTGAAGCCACATTGATCAGAGACTTTTTTTTTAATTCATAGAAATTTATTGTAGAATTTCTGAAAACTTTTCTACTCTGTAGAAAACTCTGTAGCTACTTCTGTAGCTGGTATTTGCTTCTAACTACTGTTATTCCTCTGATCTCGACACAAACAATTATTTTTAATCCAGCCATGATTTCATATACTCACATTTATGTGTGTTGAGATTGGCTCTGTAGATAGCAAAATTTATGTTTTCCTTGGTTTTCAAACAGTCTGTTTTCTTTTCAGTGGGATGCCATTACTGAAATGGATGAACACAATCATCCCATTCATACGTACCAGGTGTGCAATGTGATGGAACCAAACCAAAACAACTGGCTTCGAACAAACTGGATTTCCCGTGATGCTGCACAGAAAATCTATGTGGAAATGAAGTTTACCCTGAGGGACTGCAACAGCATTCCGTGGGTAGTGGGAACCTGCAAGGAAACTTTTAATCTCTACTACATGGAATCAGATGAGTCTCATGGATTAAAATTCAAGCCAAACCAGTACACTAAAATTGATACTATTGCGGCTGATGAGAGCTTTACTCAGATGGACTTGGGTGATCGCATTCTTAAACTCAACACAGAAGTTCGTGAGGTTGGGCCAATAAACAAGAAAGGCTTTTATCTTGCATTTCAGGACATTGGAGCATGTATTGCTTTGGTCTCAGTCCGTGTTTATTACAAGAAGTGCCCTTTCACAGTCCGTAACTTGGCCATGTTTCCTGATACTATTCCAAGGGTTGATTCTTCCTCTTTGGTGGAAGTGCGGGGCTCCTGTGTGAAGAGTGCTGAGGAACGTGATACTCCAAAATTGTATTGTGGAGCAGATGGGGATTGGCTTGTGCCTCTTGGACGATGTATCTGCAGCGTAGGATATGAAGAAGTGGATGGTTCCTGTCACGGTAAGAAAACTAAAAGTGGATTTATGATCTATGAATGCTAAATAGCCCATATCATATTGAAAATATTTCATTGTGTTCCCCAGGAATGTCTTTAAATGACCTTGATAATTCTGAATAAAAGTCATGACGCTGTAGGTTTCTAAGAAAGCACTTAGTTACTAAAGATGATGTTCATTTTGTTGAAGTTTTGATGCCTATGATGGGAATGTATGTAGAACAACTGATTGCCTTGACTTCTTTTGTAATGAGTGGAGATAAGTGAGCACATTGGAGCAGATTCCTCTGACCTGTTTTAGATGCATATCTCAGGATGAGGTGAGCAACGATGAAAATTATCCCTTTTTTTTCTGTATTCCTAAAAAGGGAAATCTAGTCAGTTAACTCAGACTTAAGTATTTCCTATAGGTGCACAAAAAAGTATTGACCTGGTAATTAACATGGTAACTTGTGCTCTTTTAAAAAGGGAGATTTTAATGCTTCTGTGAATAATTAGTAATAGTCCATAAATTGAGTTCAATTAGAGAAGTTTTAGTCCTTATTCAAAATTAAAGTAAAACCTACAGGATCCAAATGTTATGCTTCATTAACTTCCTCTTTGCTGCTTTTGAAATATCGTGGTGTCAAAATCTGATAACTGGAGTTAATGCACAAATGGAAAATTCAGTTGACTTGACCACTGTGCTGTTTACATTCAGAATTTTTAAAATGATCTGCATCTCTTGAATAGCCCAAGTCTGTGAGCTTCTGTGGAGTCAATCTGAGACTGATACCTATTGAGTGTGTGCACGTTGAGACTTAATGTCTATCTGGAGGTCTTCTAGATAGTACTTCTTGGATAGTGCTTAACGGTTAAAGGCATGTGTCTTTTCACACTGTGGAGATGTGTGGTAGCTAGCTGTTCTTTAGTGCACTGCTTCTGAAGCTGACAAAACATCTTGTTTTTCTAAATGCTTGGGTTTTTTCACCTATATCTAAGTTTCACATAGACTTTGGAGTAAGTCTAGTACTGACTTATAGAGAGTACCTCAGTGGCCATCTGCTTTGGTTCAATTTTGCTTTGTAGCAAAATGGAGGAAAAAAGGTCCATGTCCATGAATTACACAGGTGAGGTTGCAGTTGTCCAAATACTTTGATGAAGAGATACTCATGTTAGTATTTGGCAAGTTGTGCAGTAACCTTGAGTGATAAAGAGTGTTAAAATCACATTATACATTGGAATGAGAAAATGAGATCTGTTTACTTTTTGTTGTCTGATCCTGCTGACATTAATTATCAAAATATACTCATTGTGAAGATATACTTTTGCCATTACTGGAAGCAAACATAATTTTCTACATAAGGTCAAGAGGTTTCCCTTTTAATGGGAGAAGGATTTTCTTTAATGCATTTGTACTCAATCATCGCTTTAAAACTTTACAGAAACGATAAAACCAGCAACCAAAACCCACGCAAACTGCTAGGAAATGATTCTTGACTCAAATTATTTATTCAGTTGACAGCTCAGTCTAATTCTGAATGGATACCTTTTAAATTGAATGGAATGTGTGGAGCCTCGAGTGTTCGTATATTCTTAGCTTTCTGTCCCAAAAGCAATAGATGAATGTTTTAGAAGATCATAATCTAACAGAGCTTCCATATGTCTTCTGAAATCATTTTCACAGCTGTCTGATGCTTTCCTCTCAGTTATCTTCGTAGTATTTTAATTTTAGTACTACTTTTCCTGACAGCTTCTCGAAGTACGTTTGTCTTATCTCTTGATAAATGTCATGCTAAAGGCAGAATGGTAGGACAAGCCCTACTTTCAAAATGAGCAGCAATTTAATTTTATTAGCGCCCACTCTGTAGTTCGATTATGCAAACAAAATCTTAGTAAGGTTGCTGTCAAGATGACCTGTGTTTGCCTTTGTGCCAAAGCTGATGGTGGAGATGTATGCTTGAGTGGCTGGGAATGTTTTTCAGCCATGAGAACGTTTGAGTACTATGAAGTGAACTGAGTTCACCAGCTAAGCTGACAGCAGTCTTCCATCCAGCTCTAATGGCCTGCTTTGAGACTGTTGCTTCTAGGCTGAGGCAAGAATCAGATCTTAGAGTTCAAAAAATACGTCACCAACCAATAATTCCTAATTGCAAGTTAAAGACCCAACTTAAAGCACTTGGATATTACTAACTTTCTGAGGGAGGGGGGTTAATTTTACATTTGTTTCCATGGAAACAAAGAAGGGGCAAGACCCCAATCGCTGCATCTATTTGTAAAATGCATTTGCACAATCATCAGATACTCAAAGTCTCCCTGAACCCTTTTGTCCCTCCCACTGCAGTTACAAATCTGAGACTTGGAAGTTCTCAGTGCCATTGTGTCAGTGCTTCTCATAGGCGCTGACAGAATAATGAATGTATTGGAAATGAAAGAGAGAGTTACAGCATTCAGATCAGAACTAATCTAAATTGATGGCCACTGTTATTCTTCTGCATTACATTAACTTGCAAAATAAGTATTTTGAAATGTCTTCTGGCAAGTAATTGGATGGTGGGCAGTATACAGATTCATATTTGAATATTTTTCCTATTTTTGATTTGAGTCAAATTTTCAATTACTTATTAGTGAAAGGTTCTGTGAGGAACAGTAAGTTACTTATGGCAAGTACAGCTTATTAGTCACAGAATTTAAAATACATATCTGCTTTGATACTTGTGGAGATAAACACTATGCATTCAGGAATTACTACAAGATGTTACAACTTCAGTTGTTGCAATGTGTTTTGGTTTTGTATGCATTCCTCTTTGCCTATGAAGCTATCATTACTCCTGATCCTTTGTTTGCTTTCATAAGCACTGTTGTAGTGTGACAACGTCTTTGGAAGAACCGATAATTTGATTAGAGTACCTAAATTTACCAAATGTCTACCTGACTAGTTGGAGAATTCAGAGACCACAGAGAATGTTTTGTTGATTTAGGCACTATCTTGCTTTGCTGAAGTTGATGGGGGGGAAAAAAAATCCCATTGGTTGCAATAGGCTTACAGTTATTCACAGGTTGTGTGCATTTTGTAATGATATCACCTGGAAAAAGCAAATCTTTTCTGAACCAATTGTGTAAATAAGCTATTCCTCTTTGATCTGAATCTGCTTTCAAGATTTCTCTTCTCCAAACCATGTAAGTGAAATAGCAGCAACATTTTCTTGTATTTCATTAAGCATTAATAAATGAGTCGGCTCCAATAATTTGGCAAGAGTAATCACAAACAGCTCCAATATGCTTTTCTAATCATTGATACCAGCCTCGCTCGCAAGTGGAGAGATGGTCATTGCATTAAAGGAGGAGATGCTTCTCATAGACATAATTAAAAGTAGTGATGTGGTATCTGCTCTGAATTTCAATTCCAGACAAAGGTCATCCTGAATTTAACAAATGCAGAACATGCACAGGCAGTATCAGGCGTGGTGGTTTGGGTTTTGCTGTTATTTTTGTTTGGCTTTAAATGCATTAAAAAAAAAGAAATAAATCCTGACCAGGAACAAAGGGTTACTTTTAGATTGTGAGCTAAGGGGAAACAAAATTATGTTGGATTTTGTTGATAAAGGAGTAAGGGTGAACATGGCAGGAAGCTACAGTGCGAGAGAGATAACTGGATGACCTGGGCAACAGAGCAAGCATGTTATTCTTACATTTAAAACAGATCTAATGAAACAGGTTAAGTAACAATTCTCAAAACAAATTTTTGGTGTCTGTGAAGTATGTTCTGTTATTTGCTGCTTATGTAGGTCCTGCTTACATTAGTTACAACGTACAAACTTGTCCAAACTGGATCTCTTTGGCATAGTATAGTAACAATTGGTTGACTGTTAAGTTTGATTTTTTTTTAGTGATTTACCAAAAATTATTTGCATTAATTGAGGTTTGCAATTACACATAAAAATTCAAGAATATCAATAGCAAATACTAATTATGATTACATCCATTTTAGACTCTCAGCCAATCAAATGCAATCCAGAAGTGTATTTTAACTTCAGGAAGTTGATTTTTTTTCCTTGAGGAGTATTTTAAGGAGCTGTTCTTGTCATGTGTTCCTCCTCCCCCACTCCCCAACACTTCCAAGGGACACTAGTGCACAAAAACGTGGAACTTTTGATTGAACAAATTGAATTGAACAAATACTTCCTCCTTTTATTCATTACTCAAAACTGTGGTAATGCTTCTGTGTTTGGGTTTTTGTATTGGCAGCCTTTCTTCACTCTTCTAGTCTGATTTGATTAGAAGGTACTTTCATTTTGTAATGTATGAACCAGCCTACCCTCCATGAATCTGTGACGTGTTTTTGTTACTGTTGAGTGTTGTATCAATCAGGAAGTCGCTTTCTAAACCCGAGTGAGCTACTGTATGGAAATCTGGTAACTAAAACCACATGAGTTCACTATATAGTCATGGTTTATGTACTTGTCTAATGCTGTGAGAAGCAAAATACATAGCAGTGAAATGGCAGGTTTACCAGTAATGACATAGAGGCAATGCAGTGTTTTTTTTTCTAATTAATTTTTTTTTAATTTATTTTTGAGATTTGTTTCTCTGCCAGCCCTTGAGCACTGCAGTAAAGTGAAACTGAAGGAACAACAAACTCTTGGACTGCAAAGAGGGACAAAATAAGATTAAACCTTAAATTAGAAGAGCTCACAGTATCTTTTCAAGAGAGAACCCTTTAACTGTAGTAGTTGGAGTTCTTTCTGCAGCAGAAGTGGGATACTATCTGCTGCAGCACACCAGAAATTCCTGACAATAAGGGGTGCTACTGTTTTTGTTAGCCAGGGATTGCAAGGGAGGCTGAACGTGTGGAGGGCTGTGGCTGTTCTGCCTTGTCATGAAGTGGGGCAGCTGCAGAATGTCCAAGGATTGCCTGCCTCTGGGTGGCTGTGTGGAGTGATACAGCATGTGTCACACTGCCAGAAGGTGATTTTTCTCATGGATGTATTTGTTTCAAGTATTAAGTGCCTTTTTCCTTTTAAAATAGAAGATAGACAAGAGGCGATACTGATAATGTGAGACTACAAATAAATTCTGTTTGAAACCTCCTTTTTGTTGCAGTCTGCACATGCTGCAATAGGTGCAGAAAGCCAGTGGGTATTTGTGAAGGAGCAAGAGGGGGAAGGTAGGTGGGAGCATGTGGAGAAGTAATGGCAGAGGTGACATGAAAAATATTAGAATGAATGATGAGGTTTGGTGATCGCTCCAGCACTAACTCCATGGTTATTCTTCACTACCTTTTCTTTTTTTTTCCCCTCTGCAGTGTTACACAACTCATTACACAACATGTTTTGTTTAGCACATGTCTCCAGTGGCATCCCAGAGAATGGGGGGGGAGCACTGCCAAATTCATGGAATTCTTCCCTATTCTTGGTATCAAAGATGGCTGTTTCATATCGCAGTCTTTTCCACACTTTTGTCTTCTCATTAATATAAATGTTGTTGTTAACAGTACTTGTGACTTACTGTGCATTTCCAGAACATACTAAGGAGTTGGATTGTTTTTTAAAGCAAACGTTTATTGGAATTTGTAGCAAATTCCTGAATATGCAAGTGCTCTGGAAGAAGGTCATACTTCTGTTTTTTTTTATTACTCTTAAGAAATAATGGGTTACTTTACATAATACATGTGAGTCTCAATGACTTACTTTCACTGTTTTTAGTGAAATCACTTTAAACCTTAGTGATTATTAGGGATATATGTTTTCCACTGAAAAATGTGGTCTCTTGCCTATCCTAAGCTATATATTTTAACTTGAATTCTAAATGTGGATAAATGTCACTTTTAAATTTCAAATAGCAATACAGTTTTTAGGCTGAATCAGTAAATAAAGAGTTTTTTTAACATAATACAAGAGCGTGCTTGGAAAAAAAAATATTACTTGTGGATAATAGCAACACTGTAGGCAGTAGTACAGAAAAGTAGTTGATAACGATTTGTTCGGAGCTTCTGTATATGTTTAATCAAAAATGACTGCTAATGTACTGCCAAAAATTGCACCTGATCTAAACTCCAGCCATGTACTTTAGGAAATGGGGCATGTGTTTATGGTAGTTCCTCAGTTTGCTGAGTGTAACTTGAGTGGTGCAGTCAATGCAATAGGAGAAAGGAATGCTGTTCAGAGGGACCTGGACAGGCTTAAAAAGTGGACCCATGAGAAGCTAATGAGGGTTCAACAAGGCCACAAGTGTAAGGTGTCGTGCTTCAGCCAGGGCAATCCCAGGTGTGAGTACAGACTGGGAGATGAACTCCTTGAGAGCAGCCCTGTAGAGAAGGACTTGCGGGTCCTGATGGACAAAAAGCTGAATGTGAGCCAGCAGTGTGCTCTTGCAGCCCAGAAGGCAAACTGTATACTGGGCTGCATCAGAAGAGGAGTGTCCAGCTGAAAGAGGGAGGTGATAGTCCCCCTCTACTCAGCTCTTGCGGGGCCCCATCTGCAGTACTGCATCCAAGCTTACAGGATGTGGAGCAGTTGGAGCAGTTCCAAAGGAGGGCCGTGTTGATGATCAAATGGAGGTGATTATGGAAAACCTCTCCTATGGGGAAAGGTTAATGGGGTTGGGTTTATTTAGCTTGGAGAAGAGAAGGTTCCTTGGAGACTTCAGTGCAGTCTTTCAGTACTTGAAAGGAGCTTGTAGCCAGGAGGAGGACTGAGTTTTTATGCAGGTAGATACTGATGAGACAAGGGAAAATGGATTTAAAATAAAAATGAGAGATTTAAGGTAGGTGTTAGGAATAAATTCTTCATTCAGATGATGGAGAGACACTGAGACAGGTTGCCCAGAGTAAGTATTGATGCCTCATTCCTGGAAGTGTACAAGGCCAGGCTTGATGGTTTCCTGGGCAATCTGATCCTGGTGGCTGGCTGTGGGCAGCAGGGTTGAAACTAGATGATCCTTGAGGTCCGTTCCAACCCAAGCCATTCTGTGATTCTACGATGCATGATTTGACGTTTAGCAGTGGTCCACTTTATACTATATATAGTTAGTGTGCTGTAGTATACTATGATTACTTGTTCTTGCTGTGTTGAAAGTAGTAGAGTAGTGATGATTGTATGCAAAACTCTGATAGTCCTGGAAGCAATCAGTTTTTCTTGAGTTTTGTAAAATATACATATAAATGCATACAATTCTGTTCATATATTTATTCAACTATGTGAGAACAAATGTTTTAAAGTTGTTGCCTAACTTTTTTTTTTTTTTTTTAATTTGAAGTGAAGATTTCTGAAGTGGTTTTGATGTGTTTTTTTTTTTTTTTTTTTTTTTCTTTCCCCTCCTCTTCATCAAACCTGTGTGGCAGCTCTCCTGACTGCACTGCAGGATGAATGTAGGGCTGTGTCTTGGGATTGTGGCACAGGAGAAGATCTCAGTTTAAGCCCCAGGCTCTTGTTCTGTAGGATCAAATGGGCAGTGTGAGCAGTGAGGGTGCCAGAGCAGGAAACGAGGAAGGGTTTGTATGTTATTCACAATTTTTTTTTTTACATCTGTGTGCAGATGAAGTTCCCTATATAAAAGGAAGTCTTCCAGCAATAACTGTCCAGTCACAGTAGAATGATCAGTCTAACCTTATAGTGGACTTGCTTGTGCTAAAATAGTTATTTCATGACATCTAGCATTAAGAAATTCCAAAAGGTTTACTCATCAGAAGTCAACAGATGGGCATGCCAGTGTGCAAGTAAAATGGGAGTAACAGAAAGACAGAGAGGTTAGAGGCTGTGGTGTCACTGAAGATGAAGAAGGTAGGCACTAACTCTGAATTTCTGTCCGATTATTCTCATTGTGTTGTGATTTCCCCTTGAGATGGATGTTGCCTACTTGAATCTGAAAAAAAACCCAAAATAGTACCTCTTAGTTGTTGGGTAATAGAAACTTCTTACTTGCCACATATTTTCTTTCTCCTGGGAGTCACTTAGCTGAAGCTTGAGCTCAACCATCTAAAGATAATTTGACTTGGAAAATGTTCATTGCACTTTACACATGATCAACTTCAACTGTTTCAACAGTCAAATACTTTAAATGTTGGTGGGTTTTGCTTGAATGGAAACCACAGCCTGCCGTATTTAATGTCTGTGAATGGTCAGTGTTGGTTACTGTCCTGTTACAGCTGTGGGAAACTTTCCTCCAGCTAGGGAAGTGTGATGGGGGTTGTCTTATGGCTGAGAATGTTCTCTATTACTTAGCTTTTCTCAATTGATTAAAAATTTACGTCTCAATAAGTTCTGAACAGATCTTCTCTGACAAGAACATTGAAGAAAGTATAAAATACAATTATTTAGTTACTAAAAAATGTCTTTAATAAAAAGTTGCTGATGTTGCCTTGTGTAATTCATTGAATTTGAGCATCCACAATGAGTACTGCAGAAGAGAAATGCATTTTGAGGAGGCTGTGATTTGTAATCAGGAAAATGAACACTTTGTGTGCTGCAATGTAATAACTCTTCCTGATTTCCATAGGAATATACTGAAGAGAGGTAGCAGTTATGGCATAATAAGGGTTTGTTGTATTTGTCTGTTTGTCTTTGTGGAAATAATGTTCCTAGAATTTTTATTCATCATTGCCTTTTGTGGTGGTGCTCTGAGGCGTTAAAATAAAGATACTCTGAGAAAAAAAACCAGAGACCAAAAGATCAGTGCTTTCACTCTGTAGTAAGCTGTGGATTTTTTTTTTTTTTTAAACATAACAATCTTCTCTTAAATCTACACAGACTTAAGATTTACAGTATGTGTAGAGAGAATTTTGCCACAAATTCTCATAAAACTGAATTAAATTCTAGAATAAGCAGTTTTCTAATTTTGCTGAGCACAATTACTGAAAACTTAAAAGAAATAAATAAATTACTTAATTACTTAATTACTTAAATAAAACATTCTAGAGTATTATTGGTATTATTATTATTATGTAGATCATGTACCTGTGAGAACTCAGGAAGTTGAGCTCTGAAATCTGAAGATAATCACCTTTATTTCCTTTGAAGCAGGTTTATTAATGAGTAAAATATTCACAAATAAACCATAAAATACATTCTGTAATGGAGCTGTTACCATTGAGGTTACCCATCATTTTATTTATTCAGTTCTATTAAAGCATTTATACTGAGAAATGTAACTTGAAAAGCAGTCAATGAGAGGTTTCCTCTTGCATGATTTAGCCGGGGAGTCACAAGTGAGAGTAAAATAATTGAACATGATTATTTCTGATGGAAAGTTGGCCTTGGACATGCAAACACACACACACACACAAAATTAAAAACAAATATATACACTTCTATATGTATACAAACTGTATTTGCTTTTTAGAACTCCGGGCATACAAGTGAGATGAACCTGGCTTTAGCTGACTAATTTCTTTCCAAAATATAAGTTTGAAAATAATATGAGAAGTGTTTATTTTATACAGAACTATTGATGTAGACTTGAAATTTATTCTGTCAAAGACTAATATAGTTTTCAAAGGCATTTAGTATTCAGAAGATTCTCAGAAATCACAGCTCCCAAAATTTAGAGGCATCATTTGATCCAAAGCAATCAGGAGGCTACTCACAAATGTGAGCTCTTGGTAGATTAAGTTGAAGTAAATAAAAACTAAAACAACAACAAAAACTCTGGTTTATTTTTTTTTTTTTTAATATATGTTAGTATTATTTTTATCGTTGATCTACTTCATAGAATGTTCTGCTTGCTGATCTGTGCTGCATCCCATATCTGCATACTCTGAACAAGTAAGATCCTGCTATTACCAATATCTCTAATATGCACTGTTGGTCTTAGCTTTCCAGCATCAATCTTGCTGGTGTTTATATAAATATTTTCAAGCTTATGTGTATCTCAAATCCTCATGTTTATCCCAGCTCTCATCTTGTGTAATTCAGATGCATTCAAATCTTGTTTAGGTATTCAAAAGACACATGCAAGACATTTTGTACAATCCTGTGCAATATCATACATCTTTTTCTCAGGGTAGAGGTTGACTTCAAGTCAGAAAAAGCTCACTGTTTGCACTTTTATTTTGATACAGAAAAAGTGCTGTCTATCTAAAGAGTTGATTTGCTGGGAAATGCTTTGGAGATTCTGGTAACAAGTTTCTTTGTGTATATCTTAAAGATCTTTCTCATTATAAGCAAGTCACTGGCAAAATTTTTTCTGAAGTTTTTCTATAGAATAGTGGCTTCCAAAGATAAATGAAGCAAAATAAATAGTCTACATGTTGTGTAAGGTGCTTTCAGGCAAAAAGATTGCATCTGATTGAATGCATCATGTGCAGTCTTCCCCCTTATATTTGTGCTTTCCTATTTGTGATTTTGTTACGTTTGTTAGTCTTTCTACTAGTCATGCCTTACTTTCCACTTATTTTTATTTAAAAAAAAAAAAATTGTATTGATAATAGTGTGCCAAGGACTTCCATTTGTGAACGGGAAATAGTTATTTGTTGCTTGAGAAGCATGCAAGTTCATACTTCTAAAAAAGATTTTAGTCTTTAAAATTGACTTGTAAAAATAAGATTGATCCATTTTACTGTTTTTCACTCAGAGGGTGGTGACACACTGGAACAGGTTGCCCAAGGAGGCTGTGGATTCCCCATCCCTGGAGGCATTCAAGGCCAGGCTGGATGTGGCTCTGGGCAGCCTGGTCTGCTGGTTGGCGACCCTGCACACAGCAGGGGGGTTGAAACTAGGTGATCATTGTGGTCCTTTTCAACCCAGGCCATTCTATGATAAATTCTCATACCACTTGGATTTGACATCCAGCTGGTATGCTCATGTGCTGGATATTGAATTCCAGTTGTGAAGGAGGTCTTTAGAGCCTTAAAGGAGCTCTGGTGTTTCAAGTGCTTGCAGTAAGGATTTGGGAAAAATTGTCTACAGAGACTGAAGCTTATTCTTAGTGGTTGCCAAACACTGCCTTTTCCCAAAGGTTTATGCAAAGTTTAGAAGCTGTTATAATATGGATTGCAATTAGTGCTGTTACAGCTGGTAGCTCATATCAGTTTTTTTAACCATGACTTGAATTAATATACCTTGACATTGTTTTGGTGGCTGTGACAAATGATAGCTCTCTTTTGCCTTCAGAGCCAGCCCAGCCTACTGCTGCCACAGCCCCTGTAGTCCCTCTTAGAGTGGAGATGCCCCCTAGGTATCTCATCTCCCAGAGCTCCTTACTTCAGGTACTGGCTGCTGTTTGCTACTCCAGAGCTTCCTCTCCAGCAGCTCCTGGGGAGTTGGCCTCAGTTGTGATGTTCTGGTTGTTACTTGACATTCAGCTGTCACGGGTGCAGTTCAGTTCTTACAGTAAAAGCGGCAATATATTAGTGGGTTTTTGTGTGTGTGTGATTAAAGGGCATCTAAGGAGTTAAATTTAACAGAGATTTACTTGCTGATGAATCTCAACGCTAACAAGGACCAGTAGTGTTTTAGTTCGCATGCTGGAAGTCCTTTTCATGAAGACTCTTTTTTCTTAATTTTATTTTTAACAGTTCCATCATATCACAGGAGAATATTCTGCAGAATCTGGCAAGAAGTGGCCAACCTGCTGATGGTGGACTTTAAGCACTAATGCCTATGAATAGTCACTCTAGCCTGTGAAGTAAATATCTCAGTAAAGGAAGGTTGTCCTGGAGAGCGGACTTAATGCAGCAATGCTCTTTTAGGCATATGTCTGCTAAAGGTAGAATAAATTATGTAAAGCAGGTCTCGTACCTACTAGTGAAACATCTAACAGAGCCAAGGACTGCACTTGAAATGTGTCTCTTTAAAGAAGCATTGCTTCAAAGGGATAATGATCAAAGCATGAATAAATTCCCAAAGGACATGGAAATCTATGCATAGAGATTATACTCCAAATGCTAACAATGAATGTTCAGTTATTTGGTATCTGGTTATTATATAATAATAATAGTTATGTATGTGAAATGTCTTAATTTTGCTGTGACAGCTTGACTGTATTCCCAGATGTTAAATATTTCAAAGCTTATCTTACATATATTCATAAACAAGATGAAAGTGTTAATTCTAATTAAAATGATACACAGTTCAATAGCAGCCTTAATAAAGTCCCAGTGGAACAATAAATTTAAGCAATATTTCTTTTCTTCAGAGTCAAAATATAGATTTCAATTTTAGTATAAACTGGTCATCATAGAAGAACTGAGTCGTCAGGACTGGAAATGATTTTTGTCATTTTTCTAAAATCTTTTGAATATTATGGTCAGTATTTTGAACTGCAGTGTATTGGCAGTTAATGTAAGAAACTGGAAAGACAAAAGCCACTTTTCAGATGTGGTTTTAATTGCAAAAATGTTGCTGTTGACTCAATGGGATATCAGACTTGAATCGTTGTCAAAGTATTTTTTGATTTTTTTCTAAATCAAAATAGATATTCCACCACATTTAGAAGAAAACGAAAACATTGCACAGTTCCTCCGTGTCAGGAGGCAGTGAAGACAGGGAGGAGAGACCTGGGGAAATGCGTGGAGATGTGTTTGGCCACTAACGTTTAGGATGCCTCTAATGGGAATCCAGAAGTAGAAGAATATTTGCTTCCTTTCAAAATCAAAATAGGGATTCTTCTACAGTAAATTAATAATGTATTTGATTACATCTGCATGTACTTCATTTTGGCTATTTACAGTGCATAGTTTATCTTAGTTGCTTTCAATTATATGCATTATTGCTGTAATTAACAGGTCATGAAAAACCACGGTAGTAAGAGAAATTCTGTGTTGTGAAGGACTGAATCTGTAACATTTCTTTTTCAGTTCTCTATAAATCTGGATTCTTTTCTAGGGATGAAATTTGGATTGATCAAAGCATTTTGGCTTTTTTCCTTTGTGTTATTCATTTTGCAATGCCTTCCTTAATTATTATGAATTATACTGATGATGATGGTGTAAAATGTTAAGTGATCGTGATGTAGTAAACAGAAAAATAAAACAACAGAAAAAACACAAGCAGGGACAGGAGAGGAAAAGAAGGCTGTTTAAATCCTAGATAGTGGTATTACAGAATATGGTAAATAATAGTGGTGAATGTGGAATGGAATGATGGGATGTGATGGAAGTCAGATTATTTGATTGTGACTGAAGATGATTCAAGAAATACTCTGAAAGGTGATCTTGGATAATGAAAATGTTTTCTCTCTTACCTAGTCTACATGGTGATTGCTGGCAACCACTGAACCCTTAAAGGTTGTACTGTACATAATTATAATGTGAAAAGGACTTACTGATATGTTAACAACTTTAATCTGATAGCAGGATCAAGCTGTGTGTTTCTTTAAAATGAAACTTGGCCTAAGTTTGCAAATAGGTTATTTTAATGTGCTTATTCTTACTATTCTGCTCTGTGAATTTTTAGGGTTTGTTCATAAAATTCAACAGTAAACTGAAAACAAGGCCAGTTCCATCTTCCAGAGTGTTTTTGGAGCAAACACAATGGGCAGTCATTATAAGGGAGAGACAAAATTAAGAACGTGTTTTAGGTGATGAAAGTAGCAAAATCCGTTGTTACTCCATAAGCTGAAATTAATAGGCAGTAGATACCATCAAGCTGTAGGGTTAGTTTGCTATGGCAGCATGAACACAGCAATACACATATATTCAAGAAAGAAGCTGAATAGTGTCATGCATGCTATCTTTAATAAACCTGTTGGGCTTTTTTTTAGAATTTAGTTTGCATAGAATGAGCGTAGTGTGGCTGAATCCTTTCTGCTGTTCAGGCTAGCTTGCTTCTTTTTGTTGTTGAATTCAGGGAGCGGTCAGAGTGCTATTGGAGTATTGTGAGGGAATTTTGGTTTTGTGGTTTCCAAAGGAAAATAATGGACAATTTTCATTAGGTCAATACAAATCAGAATGACATCAGTGGTTAACTAATTGTTCATACAGGTGTGCAGAAACAATTGGGAAAAAAAAAATCTAGCCATCAACTTCAATGTTAAAATATAGGTTCAGATTAGAGGTCAGACAGCGTGTACAGGGATGAGCAGGCACATTCATATTTCACTGTTAGTGTGATTTAACATTTGTACAGCAGTTCTTCATGCAGTTGATGTGGGTTTTTGTGTTTTAAATGAGCAATATAGGAAGGAAAACTGTGGGAAACGTATTCTGGCACAGCTCATTTATGCTAGTGAGCTGATATTTATATACAAATACATGGCTTTGATGTTTTTAAATTAGGCGTCACTCTGCAACGTGTTAAAATTCCAAAAGTCATAATATGAAGTACTGGGAAACTTTGCAGAATTCTTCTGCAAAAGACGTAAGTGACCTCAGTAAATGAGAAGGAATTTAAAAACAATCCATTCATGTTCCAGGTAGCTGAAACAAATAATCATAATATAAATCAAAAAAAGATGCAGATAATTGTAGGATTGCTCTGTGTCAGCATATTTTGTTGCCTTTGAAATATAGGTCATGTTAATCACCATAGCCTACAGGGAAAAAAAGGTATATTTTTCTCTAGTAAATGTAGAATATTACTTACAAGCTGTCTCTAAATAAAATGTTATATCTTCACAAAATATATTATCTAGTGTAACAATCCACAGTGAACTACACCATTTCTGACAAGAAACAAACGTGCAGGACACTCCCAGACATCATCTCAGAAAAAAAAGGATACATCTGGAGAGAATCAGCAGGTAGAATGGATGGCCAAGGGCATGAAAGTGAGAAGGAGGTAGGGATGATGTTTTAGTGCCCACACACCTGTTACTTATTTACCAGTCATTTTACTATCGCTTCTTTATTGATGCTGCAGTGTTCAAGCTAGTTCTGCAAATGTCTTGGTGACAGTGATGTCGTAGACATCATTGGTTAACATGGCTGCTCCCCAGTGGCTGAGTTTGTACAACTTGTACTGTTATTTTACTGTAGCTAGAAACAACTGTATTGTAAACATATCACAAAAATAGTCATTTCCTGGTCAGAAAGAAATATTATATCATCAGTGTCAAAGCTGAAATTCAGAATGTTTGAAGGTTTGGTTTTTTTGTTTTTACTTGAGTAACTCCCAACCTTGCAGAACTAAAAATATGATTTTTAAGGTGTAGCAAACAATGACAGAATCTACTGGATATTTACAGTTAGAAAAGGAATTACATATAACAACTAAAAGGGTCGTCTTTCAAGGGAAGCCTGTGAAACTGTTATTAACCATGTTCCTGATTTATGGACTTTCCTAATCCTTGGGAATAAATTAGGTCAACCTGAAAGAAATGAAGGTGCAGTAGCTCTAAAACAACCTATTGATTTTTGACCAAATCACTGTCTGTGGTAATTCTTACAGTTGCCTGCATGCAAAAAAAACCACAGTGTACTTGTTAGAGAAGCAGTGTTGGTAATTGTTATTTGTTTGGGCCACGTTGTCTTTACCTAAATGTTAATAGCATCAGCAGAACAGCTTAACCTGAAAATTAGCTTGCTCAAGGAGAGGAGCGCGATGAAACTTCCCTTACTTTGGGAATGAGTAGCAGTAATATTGAAGATATTCCTGTAGTGTTTGCTCTCGACTTCAACTTTGAGAATGCTAGTTCTACGTTTCCTCATATATCCTCTAAGATCTTGCAATTATTCTGCTTTATCATTCTGAAGAATGCTTTATGGATTGTTGTTTGCTTCGTATGTTTTTAATTTAAAATAATGGAACAGGGATGAAAAAGATTGGCCTTAAGGAACAAATAAATGATTACAGTAGCTGTAATTACTGAGAAAACTCTGTGATACAACTATCAAAGTAATAATAGCTCCCTTTCTCAAAAGCAGCTAGCAACAGAGAAATCTCTGCCCTCAGTTCTGCTATGAACAACTAGATGTGGCAGGGACCCTGAAAAAAGGATAACTTAAGAAAAATCTTTAAGTATTATTCTTATGCATGGATGGAGAACTCGATGGGCCTTAAACAATAATTCAATACAATGTGCAATTCACTGAGTATGTTTAACATAATGGAAGTTAGTGATACTATTTTGATCTTTACCGTCTTTGTGCAGTTACCTTGTTTCATGCCCTATCAAAGTCTTCAACCAAAAAATAAAATTGTTGAATCATTGCTGCATTTATTAGAGTAATTCTTATTGTTTCTGAAATGTTACCTTAGTGATGTGCACTGAGCTTTATGGAACACACACCATGCATCTAATCTGTACTGTGGCAGGGTGGAGAAGAAAGGAAATACTGTTTTCACATGTGCGAAAGTAATTAGATGCATTTGGAAACCATTCTTGCTTGCTTCCCTGTAGGTTTGCAACAAGCACTTTCATATTAGTGGCTATTTATGAGGCTTTGTTAGCTTTATTGTTTTTACGGTCACAAACTTTTAAAGCAGTTTGGGTCAGGTTTTAAAGTAATATTAATATTTATAGCCACCTTGTCAGAAAATGCACAATATTGCAGCGTGGGAGAGGCTGGTCTCTGCTGATTTGCAGTGTGGTTAATGGAGACAGTTCTGCTCTACCAGCCAGTGGTTCAGAGCAGGGGTTGAAGGTAATGCTCTGTGACTCACCTGAAGTCTGCATTGACTAAAATAAGGTGATTCTCAAAGCAAACTTTCTCAGGCTGAACTTTGCATTTGTCTGTGTTGTTTCAGGGGTTTTATAATGTAATTACCAATGTGCTGAAATAAGTAATAATAATAATAATAAAAGCGGAGTGGAGGAGTGAATGTTTTTTGTTTATTAGCAGTGTCCCTGGGATACTTCACTCTTCTTTCACAGTTGGCATTTAAATATTGTCAAGTTGTTACGTTTGAAAACATAATACTTCCCTCAGGAAAGTGTTGTGGCAGAACTTGCCCTAGTCAGTATTCATAATACATCTGCCAAGGAGTGTTTATCTCTCTCTTTTCCCTCAGGTTGCGATGCTTCTCTTCTGAAGGGATGTCTGCTGGTCAGTGTATTTCTCATTCTTTCAGAACAAGCATTTGCATATCAAAGGCCTGATATGAGTAAACATACTTTATACTTCCATCTGTCATTCTCTTCCCATTGAGACACAAAATAAGAACAGCGTAGCAAGCAAGAGGTTCATTTTTCATCCTTTAATTCTATACAATTTTGCTTTGAATCATGAAGGATGTGTAGATAGTTTTTTTCTAGCTGTTTCTTTGTATTAAGGTCTCTTGACTGAAGCTATCCTAAAAATAAAATCACTGCTGTTCAAGGAAGTGTTTCTTCTGAGGCGAAAGAAAGCAGCTTCCTTCTTCATTACTTATCTCCATATTTTGTAATATTTAAAGGAACAAAAGCAATTTCCGAATGTCTCCAGTCTTTCTTCATTAATGAAACTCAACTACTATATATTTTCACTTTCCTACAAGTTTGGTACTTTTTTAAACAATGGGCATAACTTCTTGATATCTACCTAGATGATATTGGATTTTGTTTTTCATTTCTTACTTTTTGGCAGTACGTTATTTTCTTTTAATTTCAAGTAATGAGTTGTTCAGAAACTGTTATTGAACATGTATTAGAGACAGAAATGGAGTTACCATTAGTCCTGGTGTATGTGTTCTTGTTTCTTTTGAAAGCTGAACTCATTCATTTAGAGAACAGAAATGAGAACAGGCATGAGACCCACCTCTGTGCCCACCACAAACAACTCTGATCCCTAAATTTAACCACCAACAACGCGTTGCCTACGAGTAATGTATAGATCTTCTATTATGGACTTGCTTTTGAATAACTTTGAGTAAGCAAATCAAAAAGTTCTTTGCTGGTGATTCATGGACAGAAATAACAATATTGTTTGTCTCATGAATTATATCTGCATTCATCAATTTTTATTATTTGAAGCCAGTGATTTGATTACTATGGAGAAAACATAATAAGGATGTTGAGTTTGTGTGGAGCTTTTAGACAGACTTTCTTCCAAATAGGTAAGGATCTGGGACTGCAAAACACAACTCCAGTAGGCAAGTGAAAAGTTATTCCCAGTATCCCAAGCCTCTTTGTGTTTTTTTTCTTGTTACACAATTTAAACAGGCAATGCCCTGGTGCTAGGAGGATCTCACTGGGCTGAGCAGCAGCACCATGAGGATTGCAATGAAACAGTTGTTCCTCTAGGTATTAATAACTTCTGTGATGGTCTCTACAGGCTCAGCAGGGAAAAATGTCTGGCCCTCTGCCTTCTCCCATTTCAGCATCTGTTTCCATGGAAGCAACATTTCTCCCTTGTGTGATACAATTTCCAGGATGAAAATACGGATTCACTGCTGAGTTTCTGCTCTTTTTCCCCTTTTCATTATTTCTGAAGCTTTGCTGTTTCTAAGCTGCCAGGAGCTCATTGTGTTGTGACCAAACAGAAGATCAGCTGTGCTTTCTTTTTATTGTGGTTTGAAACTGAATCTAAATAGCTACCAAATAGTTAAATCACTTTTGATAGAGAGGATGAGCTCTCAAACTCTTTGAAACGGGGCTCTCATATATTTTCACTTGTAGTTATACTACACTGAAACCCAGCAGGGTGACTAATCTCAGCTGGGTTCTTTGAGCAGTATTTTAAAGCAATAAACTTCTAAGATATCTTCTCAGCAGCTGAGAATAGTAGACACAGTCATAAACCATGCTCTGTTGTCCTTAAAGTCATTCCTTTGACAAAGGTTAGTGAGGAAGAAAAATTATCAACAGAATGTCATGAACTCTTATGTCCAGGCTACTAAAACAAAGGAAACCCACACACAAAAAAGAAAAACAAATACTCTGTTGCAGATCCATGAAGGAAACTGGAGTTCTCCCTTCTCCCTTAATAAAGATTTCATAGGTTCAGTTGAGGCTACAGGAAACACTGTGTGACCACATAGCCTCAGTCATCGGACAGGTGTAGCTGAAGTAAATTCTCTAGTGCCATGTAGGATGGGATGCAATCCAGCGAACTTTGCTATATCAGCTTTTTAGTTCTAGAACAAAAATGCCAAAAATAAGTTGCTAGTACGGCAAGAGCATCTACATCCTGTAAGACATTTTGCTTTTTTTCTTCATTATTTAACTTGGCGCTTTTTATATCTACACCAGTGGCAATACTGAAATAATCAGGACAATGTCTGAAATTCTTGGCACTAAACTGTCTCTGTCAGGGATTGGTTTATAGAGCTGTCTTCCTTTGGGCCTGTGAAGTTTGTGGTAAGAGTTTGAAATACAGCAGGTTGTGAGGGAAAGGTCTCAAAGAGTTACTTCCTATACCTCTTAAGAGTGAAACTTCCATAATCGGACTTTTTAATTCTGGATGCCATAATTTGTGCATTGCTTTAAAGGCACTTAAGTAATCCGGTATCAAGACTGCTCTGTAAGTATACAGCTGTGCAAATTAGGGCAGTATACAAAATGGCTTCCGGTACTTCCTAGAACTTGATAGAAGTTTTGAAGTATCAGCTGATGGTGTCAGCATGATCTCAAGCATGAATAGAAGGCAGGCAGATACATTCCCTACAAAGCACAACTTATACATTATAATATCTTATTAATATTCAGATGCTGTGAACTCCGGTGACCTACACTGAAGGTGACTACGTATAGGATGATTTATGACCCAAGTTTTCATCTGCAAAGAAAGTTTCCTAAGAAGCAGGAGATACAAAAATAAATAAATAAAAAATAAAAGGCCATTTGGGACACTGACTATTCAAGATGAGTAAAAAATAAATCAAAGACCCTGTGTTTTTACCATGACAAATGGGTCTAGTAGCCTTTTGACAGAAGGTGGAGAAGAAAGCTTGGCTCACTCAGGGCAGTTGCCCTATTCAGGGATAACTTGTGCATGTATTGTTTTTGTTTCTTGAGCTGCTTTTCATCTTGGAAGTCCTAAATGATGTGGTTTTTTTGGAAACAGGAAATATGACAAATCCTACTTTCCAATTAAAGTTAAGAATGAGCGATCCCAATGCTCAGCCATCTGCTTATGCTTTATAGTGATACTTATTTTTGTCCAGTGGGGTTCATGATGTAATAAATAACATTATAAAGATTCTACCTGTGGCTTCATCATAAGAAGATGTGCATGTATCACCAGTTTTTTTCCAAACGTGTATATTTTAGCAACATTTAAATAAGCCATTCAAATTCATCTAAGCACTTATTTTGAATTCTGAACCATATATTCAAACGTAACGATGGCAAGTTTGGTTCTTTTTTAAAAATGCTACCTGGCTAAAATGGAAGAGGTTTTCAATAGGAAATGCTTTGAAAAGTCTAAAAAAAAAAATATGTGCATACATATATGTACACATATATATATTTGATTTAGTGAAATGAAACCAGCATTTAAGACTTGATACATTTTTTTTCACAAAACAGTTTAGCATCTGGAAGAGTTCAGAGTAGTTTGAAAGCAGCTGTCCATTTCTCCTAAATTTCAAAAATCATTATGATCAGAAAATCGTAATGACTGAAAAGCAGCAATGCAAAGTGGGACAGAAATGTCTAACCTGGGCTCTTATCCTTTGTTTTGCTGCAGGTGGCAGCAAAGCCAAGAAACATTATGCAAAAAGAGACATTGTCTCAAGCATCAATATTCTTTACTTCCTTACAAAAGATGAAAAACTGGTTTTAAGTCCTAGCTCACTAATTTTTATGTCAGTCTCTGCATAAAGTAATTTCAGAACTGTGAAAAATAAAGCACATTTCACTAACATCCAGTATCATATGCATAGATACTAACAAGGTTGGCAGTGTATTTAAAATACAGTCTCTGAGTCAGAACAATGGATTGTATTTTATTTGTTAAAGTTTAAGTGAATCTTCTGAAATGCCTTTTGGTCATGGAAAATTCAAAATATTTTTTCAATTCTGTCGTGGACTGGATTAAAACGCAGCATTGTTAGAGTTAAGGTGCAAGGTGAGATTTTGTAAAAACATTTCTGTATGCACCTCTATTCCAGAAGGGTACCCCACTGAGACTCCGACAAGACTGGAATCTTAATTAAAAGAATTGCATATATTTTTACATTAAAAAGTCTTTAGCAGTCTTACCACCTCTATGATATTGAAATAGTATTGTAGCAATGAGTACAAGGAGTCTGTCTGAGTTATTGTAACACTGAAACAGTTCAAACTGATCTTAACCACTGCAGTTGATTTTTTTTTTGTTTTTTTTTTAACGTAAATTGTTAGCCCAGAGGTTAATGGAAGAAGATCATACAACAGCTCCAGGAATCTAGGACTTTACAAGGTCAACACTGTTGTGAAATTGGGCTTGAAAAGAAGGAACCTAAGCTGCTTGAATTTGTTTGGGCAGTTGCAGTGTCAGAAGCGAGAAGGCTTTCTGCTGAGAGTACATCAATTACGATATTGATTTAGCCAGCAGCTGAAGGAAAAGAGGATTGAGAATTTCTAATTTAACAAGAGGTTTGTTTGAGAAGAAAGACACACAGTGCAAACAGTTCACTATTGGAGGAATTATTACTTGTGTAGCATGATGGAGAAATGAGAACAAAAGTTGAGAAGTCAGATGGTTTCTATCTTTAGGAGAAAATAGTGATATTCTTTAGAGATTTATGAAGTCTAAGAAAAAAGATGGCTCAAGAATTTCCACCCATTGCCATATTTTGTTTTTCTGTTACTTATATTAATTAAGTGCTCTAGTAATAGAACAAAATTTTTGAGGTGCTGTGCAAAGGCACCTGTGTGTCAGGAAAAGTTGGCAAGATGCTTGCATAAAAATACAATTAGCTTTAGTACAAACACATATGCAAATGTAAGGAAACAACAGTATGTTGTCGGGGAATGCAGTCTATGATCTTACTGAGAATTATCTTTAAAAAATAATAAAAATAGAATAAGTGTAATGGAGTTTCTCATTGGGAGTAATGAAATAGCTTCTCAGATGTTTACTGACAGGAAGGAAGCACAGAAGTGGGAAGGTGACAGGTTCATAATGAGGGTTGGCATCTGAAGCTGACCAGAGATGGCAGAATTTGCAGTAAGCTGAGGTAAGTGTGCTTGGGTGGGCCAGGCGCAGCTTTCATGGAGACAAGGTGCTTACCCTTGATGTTATAATACAGGTGGGCAAAGAGGGGAATAGAAGGAAAAATGGGATGCAGAAGTATTCAGAGTGATCTTTGAGGCAATATTCTGGGCAGTCATGAGCAGAGCAAAATGTTTGCTAAGGCAAAAGAGAAAGAGTTGCAGTAATTTGATCTTAATAAGTGGATGTGATTGAACAGGTATCTTGGGGAAATAGTAGGAAAGCACAAGTAGGTTTGTTTGAAAAATCAACATTTGTTTGAAAAGAAATGCTTCCTGGCTTTAAGGACTACCTATCAATAAGTTCTTCCCCAAAACCCCGTGAAAATGCTGATTGTTTAGTGCTAATTAATAAGATTAAGTAGAGAGCAGAAAACTTGAATGTAGTGAATGCAAATAGGAGTTTTCCTAAAGAAGAAGGGCTTGCAGCCATACAAACATCGTGTATAATGAAATGGGTATATTAACATTTGTCCGAATATAGTTCCAAAGGAGGATGAATTTTCCTGCTATGTGTTTTTTTTTTTTTTTTTTTTTTTTCTTTTTTGTTTCTGGTTTTATTGGTTGATTTTTAAATCTCAGTATGAAAGTTTTTCATGGAATGCTCTATTTTGTGGTGCACTTTCCTGTCATGACCTTGGGCATTAATTTTTCATCTTGCCCCTGTGCAGGAATCATCTGTGCAGCGATGAATTTAGTCAATATATTCTTAGCATGGCACCATTCTGCAATGCTTCTTGGTGCCTAGTCTATGTACTGCTGAAATCCATTGAGGTCTGTGCTGTCCCAGTCAGCGTTAGTGTTGCTGGGGTCTCCTAAAAGAGCTCACACAGATTCCTTTCAAACAGAGGATTTCTGTATGCTGTCCTTCATTTTTCTCAGAACAATCTGTAATGACATAAATCTAATCCCTAGAGAGAACACTGTTGAACTACCTAAGAGAATTTGTACAGCACTACTTGCCTTACGTTTACAGTCTAACCTTTAAGTGATGCTACTGAGTGTAGACTACCTTAGTCAAGAGCACTTACTATATAAATGATAAGTCTCAGCAAGAATGCAAAGATCAGTGTTTGAAGACAATGATACTGTACATAAGATTAAAAAAAAGCTAAAATTTGTCTAAGCATTTTGTACTATTAGCGATCATTCAGTACCTTGCTTTCTTAAATCATTATAGAGAGACATTCCTGATGATTTTCATGGCAATGGAATATGTCTGCTTAATAAAGAAAGCTTTAATTACTTGGTGCCAGCACAGGTGTGGTTCATACAGCACTGTGCCTCGGTTTTATGACAGTAGTTGTTAAATTGCAACCTTTGGTCCTCCTGAGCTTACCTAACCTCTTGGTGCCATCCATAGTACTAACCCAAAGGACTCAGGGCATAAATACTGACACTGGGATTCTGGCACCTCCTGCTTTTTTTCACTGGCTATCAGAGCTAATGCAGTGTATCATCCAAGTATTCTTTGGTATCCCAAAGGAGGGCACAGCTGCTGCTCCACTTTGCATTTCTTCAGTAGAGCCAGAAAAAGGCTAACAGAGGCTGCCAAAATTTTCCTTTGGTCTCTGCATCCACAAAGGCATCTTTGGTCGCTTGACTGGTACATAAAGCAATGCAATGAAATCAGACAGTCAGCTAAGGAGATACTTTGAATTCATAGGATCAGTAAGGAGGTTTGAATTCATAGGATCAGTAAGGAGGTTTGAATTCATAGGATCAGTAAGACTAGACAAAATGTTCTTGGTGTTGGAAATGTGTACACAGTGCAGAATTTTCCTTTGATAATTTTGAGAATTATATTTAATTCTAATTGATTTCAGCCTGGCTGCTGTGATGCATGCAATTTTCTTTGTTGAGCTGCTGCTGGAGTGAGAAAGATTAATCCTAATTGTATTAGTTGGATCTCGTAGTAAGACAATATGATACTTTTTCACTTAATATAAGAAGAGTAATGTAATTGTTTACTCTGAAGAACGAGAAAGTATAATTGAATTAACGGCTTTTGAACATATTGCAAATGTTTTGTTTCTCACTAGTCTTACACTTTCCAGCATTGCTATCTCTATTCTGTTTATTCTAAATGAGAAATGATTAGGGTTAAAATAGGGAGGGAAAAAAAGAAATGATACTTCTGCTAGCCAGATAGATGCATGGAAATTTAAAATGTACCCAGATCTTTGGGTTCTGTTTTGCTTCTATTTTATACAGAGTTGAGGAGATTCACATTGTTTTGCTGTGTTGACATCACCTCCATCTTAACTTTTGAGCCATTTACATACATTGTGCCAAGTGTCTAATTCATTGAACAATTCTACTTTTTAAATAGTTATCAGCTGTCATGAGTTTGATTCCTAAACAGCCAGTGTGATATGAAGAAACACAGAATGTACGTTATCTATGTACTCTGCAGCTCTGACTTAGTTTGACATTCTTTGACTTGTATTTTTGTCAAAAAAATAAAGGGCATTGAGATTCAAGACTGCAGTTTGCTTGGCCTAGTTTCCACTCCTACTCCAAGACAGCTGAAAAATACAGAACAATTAGATGATTACAAATGAAGTGCTTCATTTTTCAATGTACTTAAGTTGCTTAGCATCCTTTTAATGACAGAAGGGGGCTGTGAACTGAACTTATTTACTGTACTGTGGCTACTGTTTGTGAAGATGCCTCTAAATTCTTTCCTAGTTCTTTTATTATTTTCTTTCAGGAGTTTTGAGTGATCCCTATATAAATAATCCCTTTTCAGAAATTGATTAGGAAATGTACACTAAAAACTACAGTAAAATGAAGTTTAGTAGTATGGGCTCGTAATGTAGTGGAGAAATGCAAAAATGCTATTATTAAAAATACAGAAATTGCTTAAAGGATATTTAGTTAAAGAAACAACTTTAAAAAAAAAAAAAGAAGAAAGATTACACTTGTATTTACAGTGACTCCTACTGTTTCTCAGTTTCTCAAGGAGAAACTACCCTAATAACTCCAGAAATTTTAATTTAGTAGCCAGCACTTTCTCTTTCATTTAAATTCTACATCATGTAGTCCATAAAAAGCCAGGACACTGCATGTTTAGGATTACAGAATCCTCTTCCCTCATGAAATTTAAGAACTTACTTAGCCAACAGCATGAACATCACTGTGCTAAGAATAGGCACAGCGGAATATACAAAAATATGGTAAAGTTTTCGTTGCAGCTCATTTACTTATGATAGTTTCACTTATCATGCTTAATATGGACATTCTGAATACGAAAAACTCAGGAACTTCATCAAGAACATCAGTATGTACAATTTGTCAGTATATATTTGTGTCTATATTTATATATATACGTATATATGAACAGCACTTACATTTTCTACTCATGCATGTGTTACTCCGAACTTTTTGGGAAGAAACACTTTAAAAGCTGTATTTCAAATGATAATCTTTAGCTCTGTTCTAGGCTTGAAGTATTTTTATTATACTGAAACCAAAAATTTTACATCACTGGGGTTTTATCAGATGTATTCCAGAGGCTTTATTCATTTCACATTTTATGATACATGCAGTAATATTTTTTTTATTATTTTTACTGGTTTGGATTTTTTGACTGTTCATACTGCTGCTTTTAAAACAAGAGAAGCATGCTTTTGACAGTATTTCTGACTGTTTATTTTTGAAACTTAATGTCAAATAAAAGCCTTGATTTCATTGCAATATATCATCCTCACAAGGAAGCTCCATTATATATTATCTGTATCACTGGGAGGATAGTGTTGTACTTTATGGCATAGAGGGGCGTGGGTCTTCTGGGGCTATAATAAAATATCAAAGCAACTATTTCTCGTTTTTCTTCACTTCTTAGTATTTCCTAAATACTAGCTGCTGCTTCGTGTTTCAAACCTGTATTTCATTACACAGTTCCTGTTAACTTTTGCATAGTATATAGGTTGCATAACATGTATGTACTCAGCTGCACAATATTCATTTTGCTGTTTCATCAAGCTTCCTGATCAAACCACAGGATGTGTATAGGCTGATCTTTATTGATATATATATTGACTATACTTGATTTCCCAGTGTATTATAGAAAAGATCTGCATGAAAGTGATTTGAATTAATCATGTTAATATTTCATATACTTCAGAAATTTGAATGCCAGCCATTTTTCTTGAGCCACTGTGAGGTTCTTTCAGGCAGACTGTCTTCATTTTTCATCTTACCGTGAGATCCATCCATCCATTCATCTATCCATCCAGCAGGCCAACCTCAAATAGGAAATGTGACCAATGGGAGCAGAACAGTGATGAACAGTAATGTTTCCAGGAGCCTGTGGCCCTTCTGCAAGAGTCTGGATGGAACACTTCTTGCTTACTACCCCTGCAAATCCCACTTTAGAGGTGATAAAGAGGACTGCATACCAAGCTGTATCCAAAGCACTGAAATAGATAAGCAAGGGTAGGGGCTGCAAGGGCTCCAGTAGTTTCCTTATCTGGTATGGCAGGACCCTCAACCTGCTCACTCCCCATGCTGGAGGGGGTAGCTAGGTTTGGCACATAGAAGCAGGTTGCGAATAGGGAGCTTTCTCTATCCCTGTTTCTAAAACTGCCCGTAAAGGCTGACCAGTCCCTATTCCTGAACATCTTTTCAACTGTATGCAGTGTAGCTTCTAAAGTCTATCTTCTGGTTGCTGTGCAACATCTAAAATACAGTCTGGTTGCCATATTCCGCTTTTCTTACCTATGTAGGTATTTTCAACCATGTCTTATGGTTATTGCAAACAAAATTTTTCACGATAGCAGTTACACTTTTGTCACTGTGTAGCTGAATGATTATCAGATTGTGTGATCTGAATATCTCAGATTTTATGAAGAATTTATTCAACATCAAAATTACTTTAACTCTCACTGTTTCTGTTTGTACTGCTCAAAAATTAGCACCAGGGAGCTCAGATAGTACAATTCTGTTGGAAGAGACCTACGAAGATCATGGATTTCAACTGCCTGACAACTTCAGGGCTAACCAAAAGTTAAAGCACATGAATGAGGATGTTTTCCAAATACCTTTTGAATGCTGACAAGCACAGGGCATCAACTTCCTTGCTAACAAGCCTGTTCCAGGGTTTGACCACCCTCATAGTAGAAAGAAAAATTAATAATAATAATAATAAAATATTCTAACATCTAAAATAAAGCGGATTCTAAATTTTCTATACTTCCTAGCTTCTGAATTTTCAGATTACAAGAAATAGCAGAGGAAATGCTTAGGAGAATAGGAGAAAACAAATTGTCTGCCTCACAGTTAAATGAGTTTTCCCTCTTAAAAAATCTTACATATCTTTTTGAAACTTCAGTGCTCTGAAAGCTCTAATTAATTCTCAATCATAGTCTTTGAGATGGGGTGCTAGAATGAGAGTGCATTTTTCTTATCACAATCTTGTTAGGAGGATGCTTCACTGAACATTTTAGTACAAATCTGCTGCCTTAGTTATTGAAAAATTACCATTAAGATTGCATTGCTTATTAACCACTTTAATTCAGTTCCAAAGTTCTATTTCTGAGTTACACTACGTCTGGAGAGAGCATAGCTTTCATTATCTCTCTCTTTTGTTTAATTTCAATATTGCCTGAGACAAATGGTATTATAATCCTTTTGAGGAACAACTTTTACAATGTTATTACTTTATGACTTCAGGAAAAGTGCACCAGTCTCTAGCGAAATTGAGAATTGTATATATATATATATTTATCAGTTAGATGTTAATACCTAATTATTTCATAGAGGCTATTTTTGTTACATTCCCTTCCCGCAGCTATATAATAATTAAAATGCAAATAATGCTGACTATTGGTTCCCATTGTAAAAATGTTCTTTCTTCTTAACTTTGCCAAACATGAAACAGTTTGTGTGAAGCATACCTGTATAAATTCAGTCCTGTCTTGTGACTGGGAAGGGCAGGAAGGCAGTCAAGAGTGTTTACTAAATCTCTCTTCTAACTAATTTTGCAGCAAAGGAAAATAGCCCCTTTCTGACATTTCTCAATAAGTTAAATTCAGCATCACTATTTCCCCTGGGTCAGTACCTAATTGCTCTTTTTTTTTTTTCCTTTTTTCCTATCTTTGAGTATTTTTATCATCAGTCTGCTTTTCCATCTGGTTGACATCTTCATCTCAAACTATTCTTATTCCATGCATTCTTTTCTTACAGGTTTTAAATCAAGATCTCTATGGAAAGTGTGGATTTTTTTGTTCTCTTGATGTCCGCTGCCTGGTGCAGCATGTCCTGGCCCATGACTGGGACCCTTAGATACTATTCCAGTACAGCTGGTAATAATAATAGTGGCAGCAATAAGCTCCAGAGAAAATGACTGCTTCAGCAAATAAGGCATCTATAGGAGAAGAATCGAGATAGAATTTTTTGAAGCAAAATCTGCTGAGGACCATGAATTCAAGGTCTATATTATCTTCCTGATTAGGTTGTGCTGTATTCTGTAAAAGCCAAAGATTACTTTTTTTTTCTTTATGTTACCAGTATTCTGTGATTACTTTGTAAATACTGAAATAAGTAAGAAAGATTTACAGTTCACAAGAATGCTGTCGGCCTTTACAACCTCCATAATATCTGAAGCTGATTGACACAGCAGGCTTGATTATTTTTTTTAATGTTCCTGTAAAATTAGTATCTCACAACTTATTTTAGTAGTTTATTTCTGTAACTTTCAGTGAAAGAACACATACTATTATTTATCCCTAGGACCTTACTGACTTAATTTGAATACAGTCTTTTTCTCCATTGTCTGTTCTCTCAAACAATAAACAATCAGCTTTTATAATGATTTCAACATCTGTTAGGCTCTAGGAGCCTTTTTCATTCACTTTCTACTAGAAAGTTGCTACTGCAGGTCCTGCAGAAGACTTTACAGACACAACTAATTACTGATTTTGCAGTAGATACAGATATGATGCTTTTAGACACAGCTAATGCATTTGAATTTGATAGTCTACACCAATTAATATCCACAAGCTCAAGTATCTTGTTTATAGAAAGACTTTCGACTGGGTCGTTAAGCTTTAGAAAGATTTGTAATCTTCCAGGAATTTGATTCCTCTGATAATCACCGGGGGACTCCTCACTCCTACTTGAATATACTTGAGTATGATGGCAGGAAGTGAAGATAAGATTGTGCTGTTGGCTCAAGTACCACATTGCAGCAGATACTGCCTTGAGGTTTATGCTCTCAGCAGCTGAAACATTGGTATGGAAACAGTGGTGGTTGCTGATTCTGATCTTGTGCCCGCTTTTGTGTGTTTATTCTTTTAGTTTTATGTCAGAATCACAGATAATAACTCACCCTCAAGATTTTCACAAAAGATTGATGATTTTGAAGCTGCTTTCTTCTCTGGGAATGTGAAGGTAATCCTTTCACAATCACTAATCAGTAACTCTAAGTTATGCTTCACTTAACCCTATGTTTGATGCTGTTAATCGAGGTAACAATATATCAATATGGTTCAAGTAAGAGATTTCCTTATTTTTGAATGTGTATGTTAGTCGAAAATTATTGCAAATATTATCCTAATTTTATAAGCATATGTGATAATTATTACAAGAGTAAGTGGAAAAGTCACTGAAATTAAGCTGCATGAAGAGAAAGTTTAAGAATTTCTTCAGTAAGCCTCTGCCCACTATATGAGTCAGGCTATAGAAGCACAGAAAGGTACACCAAGATTGCTTTGTTTTCTTCTGTAACAGAATACTTCTCCAAATAAAGTAAGCCTCAGCAAACTGTTTTTTTTTTTTTTTAAAGAACATATAATATTTATAATTCACTATTTCTGATAACACAAAAAGATTCAGAGAATATTTAATTGGATGTGAAGGACATTAAACTTACACCAACTTCTTTTGTCTTCTGTGAAGAATCAAGCAATAATTTTCTGAGGTGACAAGAGCTTTCCTCATTATGGTAGTTTAGACAGAAAATGTGATATCCATTGACTCTTCTGTGATTTGAATTCCCGCTTTTACAAATGGCAATATGGACTATAACTGCTAATGTGGAACCAGTTTTGAAAATTTTAATATCAATTCAATGCTTTAAAAGAGTTTATCTTTGGAGCAAAATATTTGACTGATTTGAGGAGAGGAGGGAGATACTCTATTTTGAAATTTCACAGTATTTTTTTTTCAGAGCATTTTTTAATAAGAAAATATTTAATATTTTTAAAGTACTTCTTCGGGATTAATCAAAATAACAAATCTTGATCTATGTGATCTTGTCTTTTGGAATTTTAATTGCCTAGATTATAAGACTGTGGTGGGCTCCAAAACAGTGTAAAAAGTAGCGTGGGCCTACTTCTTTCTGAAACAGCTTAAAGAGAAAATACTTCCTCTACCAAAGGATTTCAGAGGTAACCTTCTGGGTAAGCAATAGCTGCTCATTTGAAGACTGGTTAGGTGGAAGCAGAAAAAAGTAGGAAAAGGCATTGTTTAGAAATAAGTGACAGCTGTAAAACACAAAGCTAAATGCGTGCTGAGTATATATACATAAGTAACTTAATGATTTTTGAATTTTTCATCTTTAAATCATGCTGGAGAAATTTTGCAAGAAGTTTCCTGACATGGTAGCAAAACTCATCAAGTAACATTCTCCCAAATGAACTGACAGAGAAATGTTCACTTAATGTATTTGATTTTATCATTATGTCTACTGTGGTGTCAATTAAAAAAATAACATAGTTGAGATGACTGCAAAGGTATTGGAGTGGAGTCATTCCTTGCAGTGATCCTTGTAGAGAGAGCCCATGGCTTTCTATGTGAAAAGGCAGTTGTGGGTGTCGATGTTTTTACTACTGATGTTCTTCTAATGTTAATATTGGCAATGTAAATGACAAAACATGAAACATTTATGACAGTTCAGAAGATGTCTGTAATTGAATGCACGCAATTGTGAACAAACTTTGTGATTTAGTTCTTCTGTATGTTTATGCTTGTGTCAAAACTGCTGGTGACTTTTAGGAGGACAGCACTCCAGTCATGTTCATCGCCCTCCTCTGGACCTGTTCTAACATCTCTATGTATTTCTTGTGCTGAGTACCCCAGACCTGAATGCAGTACTCCAGTTGGGCCCTCATGAGTTCAGAGTAGAGGGCGACAGTTCCCTCCTTCACCCTGTTCCACCTCTTTTAATGCAGTCCAATATACTGTTGGCTTTCCAGGCTGCAAGGGCACACTTCTGACTCACATAAAGCTGTGCATCCTAAATGACCTCCAAGTCCTTCTGCACAGGGCTGGTCCTGATGAGTTCTTCTCCCAGTCTGTACACATACTTAGGATTGCCCTGATCTAAATGCAACAGTTTTCACTGGGCCTTGTTTAACCTCATTCAGCTCAGGTAGTTTCGCTTCTCAAGCCTGTCCAAGTCCCTCTAGTTGGCATCTCTTCCTTCTCTTGTGTCAACTGCACCACTCATCTTGGTGTCATCAGCAAACTTGCTGAGGATGCACTCAATCCCACAGAATGTGATTGACAAAGATGCTGAAAAATACCAGTCCTGAGACAAAACACTGGGGGACAGTACTCATTGTTGGCCTCCACCTGGACATAGAGCCATTGACCACAACCCTCTGGCTGCAATCAACCAACCAATTCTTTATCCACTGAATAGTGCAGCCTTCAATATCTCTCAGTCTAGAGTGAAGGATGTGATGTGTGATCATATCAAAGGGCGAAACACATGCAGAACTAGTTTTGAAGAAATTCTGAAGTGGTAGTAATAGGTGCAGAGCAATTTGCTATTCATTGGGAGGATAGTGGCATATAATGAGAACGTTCTCAAGCTATTGAGATAGTAGAAAAAGTATGGATGTCTGTAAATTATTTCTGTGTAATAGAGAACGAGTGCTAATGAAGAAGTCAATGTCCAAGCAGCTGATCATAAATATCATCCAGTGTGGGAGTCAGATCCATATTCCAGGTTAATTCACACTTATTATAAAGCCTGAAGCCTTAATCTGGACCTGCAGGAGAATTTGCCAGGGATTTTGGTTCAGAGGCTTCAATTTAAATTATGTTTACCAATTTTTCTCACTGTTTCAAGTAAAGTGCCTCCTATTCATTAAAACATTTTGTAGCTTTTTATTTTTATGATGCTGTAGGTTTGTGCAATCAGAGAGAACGAAAGAATAAATAAATGCTAGTGTCACTTTGAGCACTAAGTGAGACTGCAGATGAGAACAGCTTCAGAAAAACATGCTTAAAATACAGAGACTTGATGTCATTCACATGATTCTTTTTGCAGCCATCAACAGATGAAACACAGCAAAAAAAGCTGAAAGTTTGATTTCACAGTGTTTAATCTATATTGTAATATTTATTGTAAGGTTTAAACTTATAAAAGCTAAATAAACTTTAAACTAATAAAAGCTAGAATGGAAAAAACATAAATTACAGCTACTGCTAGAATCTGAGAATTAATCCCAACAGAAATATCATAGAATCATAGAATCACAGAGGTTGGAAAAGACCTTAAAGATCATTAAGTCCAACCACAATGTAACCATGCCACCCTAACTGTAACAACCCTCCGCTAAATCATGTCCCTGAGCACCACATCCAAAGGGTTTTTAAACACATCCAGGGATGGTGACTCAGCCACCTCCTGGGGAGCCTATTTCAGTGCTTAACAACACTTTCTGTAAAGAGGTGTTTCCTGATATCCAACCTAAACTTACCTTGGCACAATTTGAGGCCATTTCCCCTCATCCTGTCACCAGTGAGAAGAGACCAACCCTGCTCTCACTGTAAGCACCTTTCAGGTATTGAAAAAGAGCAGTAAGGTCTCCCCTCAGCCTCCTTTATCCCAGACTAAACATGTTTTTGTTCCTTTACTTTTTACTTAACTGCAGCTCTGCTACAGCTTCTCATCTTGCATAGTTGATGCATGGCAAGTGTAAGTAATGCAAGAATGACCGAAATTTCAAACTGAAAAAATCTTGTAAGTTATAGTGTACTTATATGTATATATATATGTATACTGTACTTATCTCTTCTCACAATACTGCAGTTTTCTCTTTTGTTAGTAATAATGGACTCAAAGTAAATATCTTTGTGGCCTAAAGACAGTGCATTAGATCTGGTGTACTGGATGTGGTTCTTTTTGGAAAACAATTATCTTCAAGCACTTGTCAGATAAAAATCACAAGATTCTCACTTTTTTTTTTGTCTTTATTTGCTAGTAATTTTATTTATATATATGGAGCAATTTTTAAAATTGCTGTAAATATAATTAATGCTGGATATGAGAAACTACATAATAAGAATGTTCTATTTTGAATTGCATCAGACATTTGCTGACAGCTGCGTACATGCTGTGTTTTCTCTGACACTCATTTCTCAGTTCTCTTTTATTTCTATGTACTAAAAACCAAAGGAGAACTTAAAAACCGCAACTGTAGGCATATTCAATGTCAAAAGCATCAAATCACCACAGTGTTAGGACAGTCCAAAAGTTCGCTGTCAGAAAGTATGTTCAGTAATTGTCAACTTCTTCCTGAGTATTGTTATGTGGGTAATGAAGGTCATGCCCAGACTACCCCAGCCTCAGTCACTAGAACTGGTGGCTGAAGTACTTTCCCCGACATACACAAGACTTTGTTTTATAGTGGAGCAATCTGTTGAAGCAGATTGTTGGAGCTGAGACTGAGCTCTGAAATGATCAGGGGACTAGAGGGCTCATAAAGTTTAGCAGATGTTTAGAAGATGTTAGCAGATGTTTAGCAGTTTAGCAGATTATTGTAGAATAGGCTTTTTGTAAGGAAATAGTAACTACCTCTTGTTCAGGAGTTACATCAGAAGTCTTAGGAGGCAATCCTATCAGCCAGGAAAGGTAGTATTAATTTTATTTGAACAGATATGTTATTTTTGTTTCTTCATTTTTGTAAGAGTTTTACTGAACAATTCTGTAAGGATATGAAATCTTGCATATGATTTAGGGTTGGAAGGTACCTCAAGGATCATGAATCTCAACCCTCCCCTGCCACAGGCAGCTGCCAACCTCTTTATCTTGATATAAGTAAAATCTTTAGATACCTAATTTCAAGTCTTTTTCAGTAGAAATAGAAGTGGGTTTGTGTGTGTATGTGTATGCATTTGTTTGTTTTTCCCCAGGTGTTACTGGTCATTTACACAGTGGGAGCTGTAACTGGAATATGACAGTGTCTGAGTGAGTCATGCTGTGCCTGCATAATCTCTACTTCAACCATTCACCTTAGATATAATGGGAAGGAAATTGTAACTTTGACATTTCTGAAGAATACAGCTACTAATGGAGCTTGTAAAAGAAACCTGAAGTGGTATTTGATAAGCATAGTCTCTATCCTGAGTTCTTGACAGGTTTCTGAAGGAAAGTTTGTCTGCCTGACGAAGCAGTATTTGTTTCCACAACCATTTCTCCATCTCTGCAGTTTGTAGTGCCTCATCCCCCCCAGTCCTTGCCACTGTTTCCTTATCAGGAAGCATTGATATCCTTCGCCATTAAGCCACTGGTATTTTAGAAACCCTGTAGGTGTTCCTGGCAGTGTTGATATTACGTCTTTCTCTTCCAGAGCTAAGTCTGGAAGGCATGAATATTTTACCAATGCTTCCTCTTCTTGGAGAAGATAAATTCAACAACTGTTTCGTATTGAAAGTCACCTAAGTTTTCTTCTTTTTTTTCAGAAGTTAAAATTCAGTTTACCTCTTGGAACGGGCCTTTCCATGGCTATTCTGCATGGCAATGGCAAGCAAGACTCAGCTGCTTTTCACACATCAATTTTAGGCATATTGCTAGGGCTTAGCCTTTTCCTTACTCTTTGCTTATTAGTGATTCCACAAGGAACAGTTGGAGACAAACACGTTTCTGACAGCTCTTCAAATGCTTTGAGTGATGCCATATTTTTAGCACCAGTCCTGCTCTGAAGCCAGTAAAGAAGCTGTATGTTTCACAGCAGTTCACTTAATCTGAGCAGAACTGACTTTTCAAAAGGAAGAGACTTTTAACTTCAAGTACTGTAGAGGTACTACATGGCTATAATCTTACCTCACAGACTTCCAAGGTGTTACATGTTTAGCACTTTAAGAACCAAAAACAGTTTCAAATGTTGCAAGGCACTCTCACAACAACAGAAAAATAAAATCAAAGTTGTAGTATACAAAGCTCTGACCTGTGATATTTCTCCTTGTAATGATTACTCGTGCATTCTCCCATTGTTCTTAAGGGGGAAGGTTTAGGAAGGTGAAGAGTGATTATACAAATGGTGTATGATCAAGATTATATTAGGCCTTCTGCATTTATAGTATAGTAAGTGTAATATAGTATAGTTATATAGTTTCTGATTTCTAAAAAGAAATCCCCAGCATCAGATATAGGGTGGTATGTGTCTTCCCCTATACAGTTCCTCCATACCATGGTCTTTGGATTCACTTCTCCATCCTGACACTGCCTTCATCATAACTGTTCATCAGAGACACATTTTTCCAGTAGTTGATGACATTGCAAGAGTAGCAAAGTTGGAGTACTGATCATGCTTTGCTGTGAAGTGCCGTGCCAGCATTGCAGAATGCTGAATGTACAAAACAGAACTCAGGAAAAATAGCTTGTATTACGAATCTGTAATGAACTATTTGTCTTGTTAATCATTCATAATTGCACTCAAAAAGGAAAAGGGCATTGGTTAATACCAATCCTGCAAAAGACAGAATCCTGATTAAATATGAATATGCACGGAAATGAATCTGCTGAGCAGTAGCATGCAAAAGATATTTTGAGTCTTCAGCTGCTTTCCTTGCTCATGAAGTGCAAGGATAATAGTTCAAAAAGTACAGGCATCTTTGAAAAAGAGAGGAGAATGGTGAGCAGGATAGATTAACAGAATTTTGCAAAATGGCTTACCTATATTTTCATTCATGCGATGATTCATATGAAAAAATGTTCATGCTGTGGAGCTGAATACGTCATCTATATAAACAGTGTAGCAAATACAGTTCTGTGATGCTCATATTTCTCTGATGGCAAGTAATTCGAACCACCTGAAACTTGTGGGCTCTGTCAAGGGTGAGGAAATTGTTAGGACTTTCCTGGAATTTTTCTCTGTTGTTTAAAAATAGATATATTTTAATACCTGTGGATATGTGAGTGTTTCCAGAGTTTCAACTGATGCACAAGAATCAGACCTTCATGAGATTTTGTCGTCTGAAAATGAATGGAATTTGAGTCATCCCTAACATTCATACAGTCCCACTGTGCTGAGGCAAACATTATTGTAGTACTGCAAAGGTGTGTTTGTGTGCATTCAGTTTTCTTTCCAGTAGGTTATCTGTGCCTTCTTGTGCTCAGATTTGTTTTATTTGGACTCAGAACTGGTTAGAATGGCTTATCGCTTGCTCAGGACACTAAATCTTGCTTTGTGGGACAAATCTCTTGCTTTATGGAATTTATTGTCACATCAGTGCAGCATTTATAGCTTTTTGCTTTGATTCTGTCTTCTCTTGCTATTTTATTTAAAATCAGATAGATTTCAGGACAAGTGGTCATGCATTCAGTGTCTGTGAAGTGAAATCCTTTACCCAGAAATACCATCTTTTATCTCTGCTCTCTGATGTTTAGTACATCATCAGTACCATTTGAGGTTTTTCATGCTGTGTCAAAAACCCTACCACATACTATTAATTTTATTTAACATGTGCTAGTGAAGTCTTCGGGGTAGTTGGTCATGCAAGCCTGAAAATACATCAAAAAGTTCATCCAAAAGCAAAAGCAAAAGTATGACTGCTCTGTGCATGTTTGCCTGAAGTGCTTCAAACCCTTCTTCATCTTACAAATGTCTTGAGAGTTTTGCAGTGTAGCAGATTCTGGTCAAAATGAGGAGCTTTTTATTTTCAATGTTGTTACCAACTGCTAGCTCACTTCTGCACATGTCGTTGTTTCTGTTAGCGTGCACAGGACTGAGGCTAATGGAAATGGGTTTTCCTCAGTTACACCTAAATACCTGTGGCTATTGGTGAATGAATTAGAAGAAATGAGGAACTGATGCCTAATGATACAAACGTGAACACAAGATGAAGCAAAAGACGCATTAAATGCTTTCATAGTACACTAATGTTCTTTTTGATCAGTTGTTATAAGCTGTGGGATAATTTTTCTTTCCAATTCTGTATTGAATTTATCTTGACATCTGCCTATTTACCAATTTTGGCAGTAGTACACTGGGAAAAGCTGCCTGAGTGTGTAGGTATGTATGTGTTTATTTTCTCTCTTCCTTTGGCAGAGAGAACTAGAAAGGCAGCGCTTCTGGCTGCGTCCCAGTGCGACAGAAATGATTCATGTTTCTCCAACAGCTGACTTGTGAAATGATGCGGCAGAAAGGATGCACACTTGTCATTTAATGTTATTTTAGGCTGTAGCACTTCTTTTCAAATGTGGTTTAACCTTGGGAAGTGATTGTTAAAAGAAGGTCACCAAGTGCTCCAGCGCACATTTGACTCAGCCAGCCGGAATGCTCCAGCCTTTGGGGGCAAACCCCACAAAGCAACAGTACAGACCCTTTGGTCGTCCTGGTGTGCAGGCTTTGCTGCCTTCTGTCATAAGACAGCTTGACTGATATGGTTGAATATATCTGACAGAGTGCCTAAATGATATAACCTTCTGGGTCATAAAATTTGCATCAGACTTGGAGTAATGCTGCTATAAACATGAGGTGACACACCACAAGCTAGTGTGTTTGCGCAGGAAGGTTCTGCAATGTAAGGACTGAATATGACCTTGCTTTAGGCAATCTGCTTCTTGAATGAGTGCTGAAAAATACTGTGTGGTTCTTATGATGTCTGCCTTGCATCAGAGGAATGTGACATTAGCTTGCCAGGGGCTTAGCTTGTAAGAATCTTGAGATTAGGGGTTTGCTTTGTAAGATGATGACAATTAAAAATGGAGGAAGTCGTTTCAAAACAAACATAGCAATAGCACCATAATGGTATTTTAATAAATAAATACAGGCATGTTTTTTCCACACTATTTTACAATTCAAATATGATATAACAGCAATACTAATAGGATAGTATTAACCCAATGATGCATGTGTCTGGTGTGTTATACTTGATTTGTCTTGTATGTCAACACGTATATTTGATCTTATGTTAGTTCACAGATGTTTGCATAAAACTTTAAAATGTGAATAAATCCACAAAGATCTGCTGTATAGCCATTTGTACACGTTGGTACATATGCACAATGTTTGTATGCAGTAAGACAGCTGTTCCTCTCTATCTTCTCATCTACTCACAAAGGCATAATATGAGATGGGCAAATTGATAGATATCTGAGTCAGAGACACTGTTGTACTTTTGATAATGCCAATTTCTTTTCACATAAAAGAATTAGTGATACACTTGACCCTATTTTGGTTATCTTAAAGATTGTAAATCTCTTATTTACTTAAATGTATCAAGCATCTGTATTAATTTACCAGACAAAATACTATGAAACTTCAGGTAACTTCTATTTGACTTACAGTAGATACTTATATGAAGTGAATGGAAATTTCATATGCAAGGCGGATCTAGAATTTGTACTTTATAAAACACAGCTAGCTAAACTGACTCTGAGAGCCATTGTGAAAATGTCTTCAAGTTTTGAAATTACACAGTGGCCAAATTTGAGAAAGAAAAATGATTTTCTTTTGGCATTTTTCTTTCTTTTTTTTTTTTTTTTTTGTCAGATGAAGATTAACTGCTACCATATGCATTTCTTGCCTTGTTCCCGTAGAGTTTTATTTCAGTTTTGCTCCGTTATGACAAATACGTTAACTTCTTGCCATAATGCAAACATGACATTAAGTAATCTATAAACATGGACAAAGTAATAGATGGTAAGTTTATAGAGTTTATGCAGCAGTATATTGCCCCATAATTGATAAATGGTCACATATTTATTCAAATATAGTAGATGCTTGAATTTTTTACTTGAAAAAGGTTAAGAAATGCTAATGTGAAGTATTTCACAGCTTCCATTTTTCCTTGTTAACATGTAATTAGATCCAAAATACTTGGGTAGTATGTTCAGATGCCTGAATGTTAGAATGTGAATTTGAACCTACATTTACTTTAACTACAAAGAACAGAAGTGTGTGAAATGAACCCAAAAAAAAATTTTTTTTTTTTTTTTCAATTCAATGCAATTTCAGAAAAATAAGCATTTTCAATAAGTGAAAAGCGGAGGATAGATCTTATTTTATTAAATCCATTCATTCCAGTTGAATCAATTCAGACTTTAAAGACAACTTTAAAAGATTTAGTGAGTTCTATTTAACAACTTTTTTTCACTCATTAGTTTTTTTCTAGAATACTGCTCTCCCAGTAACTGCCCTACATCTCCAGTGATGCAGCTTCAGCCCACTTCTTTTTCCTGAAAACCTAATGCAAATAACTCACCTCCTCTTTACTGAATGCCTATTAAATATTTGCAGATATCGAACTTGTTGTGCACCTTTTCTTTCTTGGCTGAGCACATCTCAGGACCTAATTTTTCTTCTCTCTGGTTCCCATAACTCCAATTTAGAGTTATCTCTTCATTATTTAAAAAATAAAAATCCACATCATATAATAGGTTCAGAAGATCTTTTCTTACAGGTATGTCTGTTGTGTTTTCTGAACAGACGTAATTACAGTTAATGAAGAGTCTCATAGAATCAGAATTGCTCAGGTTGGAAAGGGCCTTAAAGATCATCAAGTCCAACTGCAACCTAATCATACTACCCTATCTTTAACAACCCTCCACTAAATCATTTTCCTTATTTTTTAACCTTCATGACATTTTTTTCGATAGACTTATCCAGCTGTATGTCTTGAGATATGCAAAGGTTCCTATCTCTGTTTCGCTAATAACTGTTTTGATAATTCTACCCAGAAAAGGATTTCAGGATAACAATGTGCAACACGAAAGTCTTAGCTTACACTTTCATCTTTTGTAAAAACTATTTGGGAAAAAATAATGCATTTTTCAGATTCACTTCCCTTTAAACATACAGAATGCTTTTCTACTTTCACACAGCTCTGTTAAAATGATCGCTCTAAGAGACACAAAGTGAAGTGTATTTAACAAAATTAATTGTGCGTACATGTCTCTTTGGAAACAGATGTGTGTGCTTGCTAGTAGGTAGAAGAAAACTACTGTCAATTACCACTGTAGATTTATAAGACTGCAGTGAACTCTGGAAGTCATCTATACCAAGTCTCTGATGCAAGTAGATCCATAATATCTGTAGCATTCCTAATAGCAGTTTATACAGATAGTTCATCGATGGATAGAGAAAATAATTTCTCATGTTTCACTCTCCTTACCATTAAGTGTCCTTCCAACCTAAATTTCTTCTTCGCACTATTTTCTTATTTATATGAAATACAGCAAAACACTCACCATTATCTCAGTTTTCACTTCATGGTATTAAAAAAGTCCTCGATATTTAAGTTTTCTTTAAAATATTTTTTTTGGGAAGCTGTGAAAAAAACTGATTGCTGTCTGCTTCATTTCCATGACCAGGTTCATATCCTTCCTGAAACATAGCTACTGTGAGAGACCAAAATGAAGTGAACAAAATCTGATGCCTTTCCAAATCTGAATGGAAAGACTGTTTATTTTGCCTCTGGCTTACCAATTCTGGTTTAAGCAACTACTTGTTCCATGTGAACTTTGGGCACTCTTTCTCATACTGAATAATTTTTTTAACTTGCATTTTTTAAGGTGTTTTCAATCAAATTTGAAATTTAGTCTTGTTCTCTTTCCCCTTCTCCGGTCACTTGGAAATTTGATAATAGTTTATTTTCATTACGGATGTTTTTGCTTGAGGATTTATTAACTGATGTTAGCACTGCAGATAATCAATATCAGAAAAACTGAAGGAATTTATTTCATGTAGATAGATAGAGTCACTGTAACTGAAATTTCATATCTAAGTATGCTCATTTACACTTTCGGATTGCAGTAATGGCTATAATAAGCAGTTCTTTAGCATGAAATAACTATCTGAATAATATCTTCTATTATCAAGACAACAGTTGGAAAGCGGTTGGAACATTCTGGCTTATTTCTTGGACTGTTAATAAATATGGTTCTAGAAAGGCTTCCTATTATGTAGATTTTAATAAAATGAGAAATGCAGAAGTCCTAGGCAATGAAACTTATGTTTTTCTTTCATTTCATTATGAATTTATGATTTAATTTTAATTTTACTGAGCACTTAAAAAGCTGAGTGAATAATGTCACATTCACACTAGGCTGTTTTGTATAGTGCATTACTTGCTTTAATTTATTCTGTACCTTTTACCTAATATATTTCAGAAGCAAGTAACTTTCTGTTCAATTATATTCATCTGCATGAACACTCCAGCTGTATGAGATGGAGGTTCATATGCCTTTCTTCCTCTTAAAGGCTTTCTGGCCTCAGCTATTACCATAAGCTTTTCAATCTCCTTTATCTGCAGTAAACGGGCCTTTTGCATTGATTTTTTTTTTTCCTGACTGAAAAATGGGCATTATAATCACTCCTCGTAACAAATACATGACAAAACTATTGATTTCTGAACCAGTAGCTATTACTGGTTGTGCATAAGGAGGACTTGATAAATATATGTAGCTGTGTGTGAAAACCTTGTGCTCACTCAGCAGCACCTGATAAATGCCTGATGGTCTGTGTCCTGTGGCTGCCCTCAGGCTGCAGGGCTTTATATGAAACTAACTTGTGTTCTCCACATCTAAAAGACAGCCTCTCTTAATCTTGGTGAATGCCTCTATGAATACAGTATGAAATCACTGAATCATAGGGATTGGAGACCTGGAGATCATAGAATTCAATTCCCTGTTAAATCAATTCCCTGCAGCAGGTAGCCCAAGAAGGCCTCCAGAAAGAACTTGAATATCTCTGGAGAAGGAGACTCCACCACCTCTCTGGGCAGCCTGTGCCAGGGCTCTGTCACCTTCAAAGAACTTTTCCCTCATGTTTGTACAGAACTTCCTGTATTTGTGTTTGTACTCATTGTCCCTTGTCCTGTTGCTGGGCACCACTGAAAAGAGCCCGGCCCCCTCCACTTCCACACTTTAGATGTTTATAAACAGTTTTGAGATCCCCTCTCAATCTTCTCTGCTCCAGGTTGAACAGTCCCAGGTCTCTCAGCCTTTCCTTGTACAGGAGATGCTCCAGGGCTGTCATCATCTTTGTGGTCCTCTGCTGGACTCTCTCTAGAAGTTCCTTGTCTTTCTTGAACTGAGGAGCTCAGAAGTGAACATAGAACTGCAGATGTGGTCTCACCCAGGAGAGAGGAGGGAGGAGAACCTTCCTTGATCTGCTGGTCACTCTCTTTTTAATGTATCCCAGGATACCATTGGCCTTTTTGGCCACAAGTGCATACTTCTGGCTTATAGCCATTGTGTTGTCTAACAGGATACCCAGGTCCTTCTCTACAGAGCTCTTCTCTAGCAGGTCATCCCCTATCCTGTACTGATGCATGCACATATTTCTCTGTATATAGGGCTCTACACTTGTCCTTGTGGAACCTCATCAGGTTCCTCTTTGCCCAACTCTCCAGTCTGTCCAGATCTTGATGAATGATAGCACAGCTTTCTGGGGTGTCAGACACTTGTCCCAGCTTCTTATCAGCAGCAAACTTGCTGAGGGTGCATTCCATCTCTTCATTCAGATCACAGATGAAGATGTTAAACACAACTGGACCCAGTTCCAACCTGTGGGAAGTGCCTTTGATGAGATCATATTGACACATAAATCAGTGTGATGCAAGTGTAGTTCACATAGTTCATGCTTCTATGTCTATTTTTTCACCTTTAAACTGTGTACATGAGTACTACAGGTGTTGACTGTGAGTTAAATCCAGTATTTACTTCTGTCATGGCACACAGGGAGAAATTTAACTGAAACATGAAGTGGAATTAATAGCATATCATAATGTGTTTGGTACCTGCAGAGATAATAGCACTCATTGAAATGTGAGGCTAGAAGGGACCCCCAGAGATCATTTAATTTGCTGATGCAAGGTATATGATACCTAGAATAACCCTGAAAGAGGTTTTAGGAAGGAGGTTTTAAATGTACCACAGAGGAGGCTACAAATTCCCTGTTTATAGAACCACTGAATATCCCAAGCTGGAAGGAAGCTACAGGGTTCACCATGTCCATCTCCGGGCCTCACAAAGCACCATGCAAAATCCAAACCCCATGTCTGAGAGCATTGTCCAAGTGCTCCTTGAACTCCATCAGCTTGGGGCTGTGCCCACTTCTCTGGGGAGTCTTACTGCCTCTGGTGAAGATATTTCACAGGCAGATGAAAAAGTGACACTACAGATGTGTAATGAATGTTGGCAACAAGCGTTACCCAACAATCACCTCCCAGAGAGATGATTTTTCTTATCTTAAAATGAACTTGGATTTGAAAGATACCCATGTACAAGAGATATTAAATTCTAATTCATTAACGGGGTTGATTACAGAGGGGTAAAGGGTTTGTTTAATTGCACAGTCTACAAATGTATCATTCATCAGTATCTTCAGTCACGGACCATGGGAAAATGTAACTTGGCAAGCTAATGGTACCTGATACACAGTATCATTTATCTTAAGTATCCCTGTGTGTGTGGATGTATGTATAAAAATATTTAAATTTCACCTGGCTGTGGTCATTTAGAATGAATGTACCTGAGAAGATGCTATGCGGATTGACTTAGGTTATGGGACTAAACTAAGGTAAAAAAAGATTTGTCTGGATAGCTTTTCTCCCATAAGTGCAGTTCAGGCTTCATTTTTCATGAACTTATATTTTGTTCATAATATTATTCTAAGTGAAAAAGAGGGGAAAAGAAGAGTCAAGTTGTATAAGAATTTATTTCAAAATGATACATCGTTCGGAGGACTGGTCTAATGGAAAATTATAAACAGAAATTCCGAGAGTAATAATAGCTTGACCTGAATTAAGCTTTTTGACCTTATATTAAAAAAAAAACCCTAAGATCTATTGAAATCAGCTCAAAATCAAACAATTTTACCTGACCGTTTAACCCAAAATGTATTCTTTAAGGAGCTTTCAGATTATATACTGCCAGAATGCATTTTGCAAATCTGATTGGTATTTCTTGTCCCTTAGTTCTCTTTCTCTTCCCACCCTGTTATCCTTTCCGGGTCCCTGTTTCCCATAGGATTTATTCTCTTGACCTCTTGAATAGAGGTCAGTTTCTAAGAAGGAGGCCAGTGACATTATCCCATATGTGTTCCTTGGTTATGCCAATCATCCAAAATCCCGTAGAGACTTTGAAAGATTGTGTCAGTAGAGGATAGAAGTTGAATGTGGCAGTTTCATCATAAAAGAAATGACAGAGAAAAGTTTAAAATTCCTTAAAACGTCTTCAGTGTCTGCAATTCCTAAAAGCACAGTTCTGTAAAGACACTTAGAGATGGAACACGGGCTGTAAATCAGCTTGAAACAGCCTTGTACTTAATGCTGCTGAAGTCTTTCAAGGAGACACAGGGTATGAGCAGCCAACAGTTTGGCCTCAGAAGGTCTTTGTGGAGAGTGCCAGGGGTGAGAAGAGTTAATTATATGAGACAAGCTTATGAATAACACAGATATTTAGACAATATTTAAATAATGGATTTTCACAACACAGAAAAAGATTGGATTCCTCACTAGACCAGCAAATATTTGCTCTATTAATGATTAATGAGTATATTAGGAATGACCTATAGAATTCATGATGCTAATGGTAGGTATCTCATGAACTAGTCAAAAATATCCCCCAATAGTTACATCTTAATTATAATTTTCGCATCTGTTGTCAAAAAAGGGAAGGTAGGTATACGTTAACGCGTGCTGCAGAAATACACTGAAGTAAATACATCATAGTTCTTGTCTTGCAGTGACTGTGATCTCTGTGCAAGCACAGGATGGGGGGAGGACAGTCTTATAATTAGCTTAGAAATGTTATTTAGGCAATGCTCTGTCTTAAACTGCCTTGATAATAGTAGATAACAGACAGTACTATTTGGCACTGTTTATTCAATTGGATATAATTTCCTTTAACTTTGTATGTCCATATTGGTTTATACTGCCAGGCAAATTATGCAATTTCATGCAGTCTATCTGATAGGAAACTTTCTTCCAGATTCTTTTTAATTTATTCTTTCTAATCCAGTTGTGAATATCTGAATCAGAAGTGATATATGAACATATTGCTTTTCTTGCATTATTATTCCTGTGTTCAACCGAATCAAATCATACCAATGTCACTATGTGGACCTAGCAGGATTGCTGTCATTTATCATGACACCATTTCAGAAAAGTCTCATTTTTTTTTAATGTTTTGGTTATATTATTAGTAGAATTTGGGAAACTGATAACTGACAAGCAGTTTGTTTTGCTAGCTGCTCACATTTTTTCTGATCAGATGATTAGTATCTGTTGGTGGATAACAAAAACCAAGCCTCGAAGGTCAGTCTCCATCCAGAGTGGAATATTTTTCAATAGTCTCAGATTTTAGGTCAGAAAAGAAGGCATTGCTCAGCAGTCTCCACATGAGCAGGTTGGTGACCTGTCAGTTACTGGAGCTGCTTCCAGGGCTCATTCTGTTCTACCTGCAAGACATCTCTCATGTGTTCCCGTTCTGAACACTTTAGGCAACACTCATTCGCTCAGAAGATTATCAATGATGAAGACAACATGTTCTGCGTCAGTGTTCAGTCCAGCTTCATAGATCTGGAAAGATAGGTTGTTTTGATTTTCCTATAAATGCCAACTTATGTTTTGCTGTTATACGTGTGCAAACAGCCCCACTGGCAAGCTCAAGTATTTTTAATGCTATATTCTGTAGTAGGCAATGCAACAGTATTCATTCTGTAAAGTCTATCGGAAGTTTACTCAATTTGATCTAATTACCCATTTTAATTGTGTTCAAATATCTTTAACGAGGAGAGATCTGTTAAACCAGAAAGTTAGACGGCAGGCATCTTTTGTTCACTTTCTCACAAGTATACGTATCAAAGTAAGTTACTATAATCTATTGGGAAAAAGTCCAAATTGTAATGTTTTGACAATTATGTCACCTCTGGTAGTACTTATTCTGCTCAGATGATGATATTATCCATTAAAAGGAGAACACAGCACACATGAAAAGAAAATATTCTCTACCTTTTACTGTTTTGAACGAAGAACAGAGTAATAAAGATTATAGTGAAATTTGGTCTCTTTTTAATTGCTATGCTAGTGCATAGCAATTGATAGCTAAAGTGCTGATTATTTTTAATGTAATTACGTTTAATTATCATAATTGCTACTCATATCTCCTTTCCTAATAGAGAGATGTTAAGGGTCTTATTCACAGAACTGTTATGTTCCCATCACACAGGGAAAGACTGAATGGGGTCTGTAGTGGAGTTTTTCAAGCAAAGTGCTCTAGTGACTGTGTCTCTGGGGGCTGCAGTTTGGAGTAGGTGTCCATTGCAGTGTGATGGCTTTTCAGAACTCTGCCTACAGAGCTCGTGTAAATGGAAATGCAGAAACAGATATTCCCACTTCTAGTCCTCAGTTTTATCCTAAAATATACCCCTTCCGCATTTCAAGCGAGAACCAGCAATTATGCATCTGATTGCAATCATTGCAGTGGTTATGCTCACCATGAACTGTGCTTATTGATTCGTAACATTAACTAAGATTTTTGTTAAATCAGTATCACACAGAATGCAGCTTAAGATGCAGTTCAGTATTTATGGTGTAAGTGCAGATATTTCATGTTTTAGCATAAAACCTGTGAGTGTGATATATAACTGTGATGCTCATATTCTATATTGCAATTAATGTATAAAGGCAATATTTTTTAACAAGCAGTAACAGCTGTCTCAGAAGTAGTCACTAAATTTTTCTTGCCTAGCTTGAGACATAGCTGAATTATTTCCTCCCATGCAGTTAGTTTTGGAGAAGGTCATGATGCTTGGTGCACCTTGTATTTAGCCCTGGGTCATCATTTGCCGTCTTAGGTTGGAAGTACTTTGATCTTCATGACAGCTAAATAGTAGGTATGGAAGTGTTCTTCAGAGGAGATCATAAGAGATGATCAAGATCTCTCATGGAAAGACTGAAAGCTGTAAAATCAAGTGGTTATTGACATGGATAGCCTTGTTTGAAAATGTATCATTAAAACTGCAAAAAACTTTAAAATAAATCCAGTGGGGAAAAGTGTGTATATCTGGATGATAAAAGAAAATCTGTTATGCTGAAGTAAGACAGCATGCATACAGCTCCCCTTCTAGCCAGACCAGAGCTGGTGCTTGTGCTTCACTGTGCTTCTGATGTATCTGACACGTAGGGGAGTCTCGAATGGCTGGTTGGTTTCTGATCTGACAGTAACATCATAACTGATAATGTCTACAAAATACTTTTTATATACGTAATAGACTGTTTTAATTTATTGTAGGCTGCAGTAAATATTATAGCATCATGCTTACAGAAATGCATCTCCTTAGGCTGTTCTCTGCAAGCCTTTTACATCTCTTTTAGAGCCCACTCTTCAACAGCAGTAGTGGGAATATCTGCTTGATAGGATTTGAATACTATATGCAGAACACCTGATTTGTCGTGGAGAATTTAGTCTTTTTTTTAACAATTAGTTCTGGAGCAGGAAAGGTGGCTTCATATGTTTCTTTTTCCAACATATAAGGTACACTGACATTCAGGACAGACAGCAACAGGGAAAAAGGTGACAACACGCTGAAATGCCAGTGCCCGCATAGCCTGCATTTGTCGGAGTGCTTTCCAAAGTTATCTGATGTTATGAAAGTGTTTCAGAATTTCTACATAGACAGTACTGGCCAAAACCTGCTGATATTTGCATTTCTGTTGATCTGTACTTATTGATTTTTCAGATATATAATAGAGCTGTCCATTATATTAAAAGCTAAAAGCAAAATATTTATAAGCACAGCCGTTCTAATTGCTTTTGCATCAGAGGAAAATATACTGGTTCTCCACATAGTCACATGGCAGGCTGTGCCTGAATTGCCATGACTTGGGAATGCTTTCCCATATATCTTCTCTTCATCCCACTTACAACTTACAACTTTTTTCTTTCACCTATTTCAAGAGTGACTAGCATGCTGAATTCTGATGAGAAGAAATATTCTGTAGAGAACTTTCTTGCTTGTTAAATGAAAACTCCTGATTTGCCTTCATATACTGATGTTTTATTTATTTATTTATTTATTTATTTATTTATTTATTTATAAAATAGCTCATAAACATTTTTGCTCCCTTAAAAAGGGATGAAAATGTTTGTGGGATGTTTTGAACTTTCTCTTTGGTTCTGAGCTTCAGTTTAATGGAGAAAAAATGACTGAAATATTGTGGCTGGGACTTAAAGAGGATCTTGGTTTATTACAAATTCAGAACGTGTATTTCATATAAGCATGCTTTTGAAATTAAGGTTTTAAGAAAGGAACAAGAATATCTACTGAGGATCATAAAGAAAGAGTGGATGGGAAAAGAAAAAAAGAAAAAAAAAAGGAAAAAACCTACACCTTTTATCCTGAAACTCCTTGTTCTGCAGAGATTTCCTTTAAATCATTTCCAGAATATCAGTGCTTCCAGGTTGCTATTTCTAGGAACAGGTTTTTTGCAAAAGAGAAGAACAGCAATTCAGTCTGGCTGCAAGTGACATGTTTTTTTTTTACCATCGGCATTTGTTTATCCTGCACAATTCATAGAATCATAGAAAGGCTTGGGTTGGAAGGGACTTCAAAGCCCACTCAGCTCCAATCCCCAGCCATGGGCAGGGCTGCCTCCCACCTGCTCAGGAGGCCTTCCGCACCTCCAAAGGTGAGGCATCCAAAGCTTTTCTGATCAGCCTGTGCCAGTGCCTCACTGTCCTCTGAGAAAAGATTTCCTGCTAACATCTAACTTAAATCTCCCCTCTTTTAATTTAAAGCCATTCCCCCTTGTCCTGTTACTATCGTGCCATAGAAAAAGTCAATCTTCCTCCTGATAATGAGCTCCCTTCAAGTACTGGAAAGCCACAGTGAGGTTTCTCTGGAGCATGCTCTTCTGCAGGCTGAACGAGCCCAACTCCCTCAGCCCTTCTTCACAGGAGAGATGCTCCAGCCCTGTGATCATCTTTGTGACCTTCTGGAACCACTCCAACAGTTCCACTTCTTTTCTGTGGTGGGGACCCCATATCAGGGCACTGTACTACAAGTGGGGCCATATTGAAATGATAAGCTTAATGATACTTCTGAAAAGATTTACATTATACTTGGCCAACTTGTATTTGTAAATATAAAACTTCAGGAAGATTTCTGACTTCCCGCAGTACTCCTCTGTATCCAGTGCTTCATTCATCATGTGAAAAAATCTTGCTGTTATGTTCTATGTGTTACTGTATTTTCCTTAATTTGCTTTCTCATTGGGTCTATCTATCCTTTTTTATTATACTCTTTGCTTGTATCTGAACCTCAAGCAGCACATATCAAACATTATTGTTCTATAGAAATTTTTTCTTGTATAACAATACCTTGCCTTTTCAAATTCATTATTTCTTTTGTATTGCCTCTCTCCAAAGGAAATTCATCATTTGCAAAGCACTGTTAGCTATATCAGTGGTACCATGAAAAGCGTAATGCACCTCAGCATTTTCTTTCACAAAAGATTAATAATTACTTCCTCATGGTTGAGAAGCTCTAAAACCAAAGAACTAAATGCTGTGTAATGTGAGCGTGGCCAGTATGTAACGTGGGCACTAGCCATGAGCAATGCAGGTTACTTCAAGTGCTATTTTGCACTAGTTTCCTTGAACGTGATATGCTTAGCAGTGCCAGGGCAGGACTGGATATCATTTCAGGTTTCTTAATTGTGTTTACAATATTTCTAGTGCACTTCAAAACTGTTCAGACTGAGTTTGTTTAGTATCAAAATATAATTTATATTTTTATGCATAAAATGACACATACCACTCAGTACTAACTTGTGTCCTTCAACATAGGAACTGAGATTACAGTTTTTTGCAAAGAATTAATTGCTACGTTTTGTAGCAGCTATAATTGCTCTCCACTACTTTGTATTTATCTGTCATTGTAATATGAATGTAATTCCTGAAGTCTTCAAATCAGGGTGTTTTTAGGATGCATTTTTCATGATGAAATATTTATAGGCTGACAGTATACTTCACGTCTTGTGATTACTGAAACAGAAAGAACTGAGGAAAAGGGGAAAAGAAACACAGAGAAAACATAGTGAGGAAGAGTGGGAATAGGATATAAGGGAATCATGGTTGTGAATAAAAGAAAAATGGATGAAATCACAGGAAATATTGTCTTTTTCAAGGAAAAGAATTTAAACATGCAAAACAATGCCCAAAAAGTAGTGCAGTTGGCACAGTGCTGATGAGGGTTTCAACGTGTATTCCTTAAGTATTATATCAGTGTTATAAGCAATGATACTTTTATTTATTCTTAATGTCGTCATAACACAAACACGAAAGACACATAATCCATTTCTGATTATAGCATAACAGTGAATTCTCTTCCCCATGCATCGTATAAACACAATTATCAAATTATTTTTGAGCAAATCTGCTGGAAAACTGTTCTCACAAGCCTTGTGTTTTTTTGCCTTCGCCTTCCAGTATGAAGGCTTTGGGCAGGTAAAGAAGCCATTGGCTCTGAGATTATGTTTGTTACTTCTAACACCCAAACTCTTTAGTCACACTCCTGATAACTTATGTGTGGCTACAAGTGCATCCCCCGTACTCAACGTAAGATTTTTGAAATATCTGTCTCATTCAGCGCTGTTTCTTTCAGTTCAAATTACTTACAAGTCAGATTTATTTTCCTGATTCCACAAAAAAAAAAAAAAAACCCACAAATGAACAACAACAAAAAAAAACAACAAAGAAACACAACCATGGGAAGTGATATATTTTTTTTCTTTTTGAAATAGCTGGGTTTTCTGCCACTCTTCTACATATTTCTTGTCTGTTTTCTAGCCTTTGAGCAAATATGTTTGGACATTCATATCCAAGCATCACCTGTACTGGTTTGTGATGTATCCTCTGTTCTGCCTGATGCAGTACAGCTTCAGTCCTTCCTGCTTTTGGGTTCTGGGCTCTCAGGTAGAGCCAAACTTATACTAAGATCTTGGGGTTGCAGTCCTCGCAAGAAGGGTTGTTGGTCTCACGTTTCAGCTGTTACTGATGTTTTATTTCTCAGAGGTAGGGTGTAGCATTTTTTGTAGGTGATATTCAGTTGTGATACTGCAAAGCCACTTCTGCCTCAAGCAAAGGAAAATCTGAAAGAGGAAAGAGATGAACCTAATGTGGCTGGTAACAAGTTTCTAAATACTGTGGGTTTTATTTGCTGAGCATTCAGTTATTATTAGAGGTGGACATGAGATTACTCAAGAGCTTAGCAATTCTGAAGAAATGATTCCAAACAGTTCTTTTGTTGAAATTGCAAATACTTTTCTTTTCTATGTGAGTTAATCTCCCTGCATTTTTTTTTCTCTGCAAGTAGGGATCAGGAATGAGTGAGCAGTAAATTAGCTGGGAGTGGGCAGTATTTAGCCAGCAAAGTTGATGCACGCAAAGCAGCTCAGATGCCTGGCCATCCTACCAAGGACACTTCAGCTGCGTCAGTGCAGGAGTCTGTTGGGCATTTACATCCCCTCTGCCCTTTGGGCTGATGTGCTAAATGCAGGCATGTTCAAAACGTCTTGATAGAGCACGGCTGCCACACCATATCTTCTTGGAAAGCCTGGTCTCTGCTTTTGTGTTTATTCTAATGGATCAGGTAGATGCCATGGTGACCTGAAGATGGTTGTGGAGTGGAGGGACAGCGTAGTCCAACCATTACACAGGAAGAAAGTGAGATGCCAGTAATCTGTATGCAATGCACAGTGTGCTGAAACGTATGCATACTCGTGAGACATATTCATTTATCTGTACAATGAAATAGTGAGTGCTCTTTCAGTTTTTGCCTCAAGCTTTACTGTTGTGTGAAGAATACCAACGCGAAGTGGTATTACACCTGAAAAAATACATTGTAGTACATGTCTTTAGTGTTCCTTGCTTAGCTTGTTGCACCATGCTGTTTACACTGCCCTTTCTTTTAATTAAATTAATTTTGCATTGAAATGAGTTCTCCAAATTCTAATGAGCACTCTTTAATTCACAGTTTTTCAAATGCCAGATTTAACATTTGGTCAAAAAGAAGCTAGTAGATAAAAAGATAAAAGGGCAAGGTTCTAATAGAAGATTAGGCCTCCCTAAGTCTCTGGGAATAATTAGAGAGCTAGTTGACCTATGAATATTTATAAATGTGTTAATTAAGGGATGTGTGAGTGAATCCACCTTGCTGTGTCACATACCCATTAACCCGAGCAACTCCCAGATGTTCATCGTATCTGTGTTAAGGACAGCCTGCAATTCAGCTGTATTTTTACTGGTGTGAGGAGGTCTGCCCAAGGAGATGCTTAAATTACACACTTAAATCAGTGTCCTGCCAAAGTAAGCAGCACAGATTCAAGGAAGACATTGTGCCAAAGAGCCACGTTTGTGGCTTCCGTATTTATACCAGTTTTAGTGCAAGAAGAGACAGAGGACTTTGCAAAATCATTTCTCTGTAATATTATTCATTTGATTTGATTCAGTGTCGTTGTATCTAGTTTTAAGAAATGCTTTACTAGGGCTAAGAGAATGGTGATACGTGAGATGTGTACTGTGTGTGCTTCTCTAATATTAACAAGCAAAAAAAAAAACACACCAAAACTAGATTTTATGCAGTATTTTCCAAAATTTCAGTATTGATAACTATTTATGCATCTTAAGTGATTTAATATACTTCTTAGCAATGTAGCTTTTGATTTATACAAACTAAGGAATTGTCTTTAATGTTGCAAGGGCAGAACCCAGGTAAAGATTTATGAGAAAGAACAATTTCTGACTATGTTGCCCATGGTTTTTAGCCAACCTTTTGCTGGTGTTGGACTGTCAAACCTTTTTTTGCCTAAACCAATACTTCAAAGCCAGACAAAGAGTGACTCCAACTAAGAAAGGTGAATGAAATGAATTTAGAACGTGTAAGTATTATTTCTTATTCTGAATCAATTTCTGAAAAGAGTTTGTTCCTTTCTGGAAAAAGACTGTTAGCTTCTGCTGCTTCTCGAGAGCTTGAGCTGCGTGCACCCTTTGTGAGCATTGACTGGTTGTACACCGGTGCTTTGCAGTGCATTGCATAGCATATAATTAGCCCTGCTTTAGAGACAACTCATGGGTGATTTAAAGTAAAAGTTGTGTTTTGCTATTGTGAGTCTTGAATTGCATCTGGTCTGCACCTGGGAACTTGAAGGGCGAGGGAATCCCCACTGTTAAAATGTGTTGCCTTACTCTGATGTGATTCTATTCAGCTTCTCTTTCTGGCTGCTGGAAGATTTTTCTGTTCCTTCCATGCTCCTAAGAGCTCTTTAATATCTGCTTTTTTTTCCTTTTGAAACTCTCATATACTGTAATTAAGTCACCACAAAATGTTGTTTGTGATAGATAAATAAATAGATTGAGCTCATTACAACCCTGACCATAAAACATTTTCCTCAGACTTCAGGTAGGATTTGTGGCTTTTTTCTGCCCTCTCCTAAGCTTTTCAGCCACCTTTCAAAATGTATTTGAAAGCACAGATGGGGGAGCCTGAGTGGTTCACCAGGGGCTGTACTGGGCTTCCCTAGCGCCGCTTCATGGGAGGAGCAGAGCTCCTGTTAGCTGGGAGCCTTGCACATTTTGTAGGGTGTTTTCCAGGATGCAGCCTGCTCCTCTATGTGTCCCACTTTTCTGCCATAGAACACTCTGGGGAACAGTTGTGGAGGGAAAAGGGAAGGGAGGAAGGAAGAGATTTCAAAAACTCTCACTGACATTGCTTTCTTGTACCAAGGGCTTGTGTTATTTTGGATATTATCACAGAATCGCAGAATTGTTTGAGTTGGAATGGAGCTTCAAAGGTCAGCTAGTCCAACTGCCCTGCAGCGAACAGGGAAGGGACTCTACAGCTCCATCAGGTGCTCAGAGCCCTGTCCAGCCTGACTTGAATGTCTCCAGGAACAGGGCATCCACCTCCTCTCTTGACAACCTGCTCCAGTGCCAGGTATTAGCGGCAGTTTTAATCTGATCAGGCTGAACAGGTTGGTGATGTATTCTCTGAATGGTGACAACTGTTCTACTGTACTGAGTGAAAGTTAAGAAAGAAACTGCACATCCTCCCTGTTGCAAAACTCATTCTGAATAGGAAAATAATACTGAGATAGATTTATTTATTTATTTCTGTTTTTAAGGTCATTTGTTTTAAGGAAGGCTTTTTACAGTAAAACTGTGCAGACCCTCCTAGGACAGTGGTAATTTCACCTCAGGCTGTATGTAAATAATGGAAGTCAGAGACAAAAAAAGTGCTATTAATTACATTGTCTTGCAAACTGCCGGCGGAAACCCTTGTTGCTTTCTGTGCATGCAAAATCTGGGTTTAGAATAGTCAAACAGCACATGACCGACTTCTGAGTTGCCAGCATTAAAAAATAACATCGAGTGCAGCCTCTCAAGAAGCAAGAATTTGGCTGTAATGTGCTGACAGCTGTGCTGACTCCAAATGAGCCCAGCTGGTGCAGGTCAAGTTGAAGCACCTGCATCTCTGCCAGATGCTAGACTGATCCTAAAGGACTGCCCTGGGTTTCTTTTGAAAATATCCGCAAGTACCTGTGGCCTTCACAGAGCAGTTGGAGAACAAACTGCTTTTATTAAGTGACCTCCTTTTTTGTTTGCCAACTTTGTGAGACACCTGTGTGGCTAATAAGTGATGGAGAGTGGTAGGAGTGGACAAGGGAGAAGACATAATGAGGCTCTGTGTTGTTAGTTCATAGTCCTCATGAGTAAATTCTGTCCCCATCTGCTAAAAGAGGGGGGTGATAGCCTGTGCTCCCCTGCTGGAGCAGAACTGATGCCTGGGCACCACTTCCTACAGTGGGAGTATGAGCCAGGAGCCATCTGCTTGAGGAACGTGACCCTTTCAGCAAAGCAGCAGAAATAACATTCCTCCCAGTCACCAATATTTAAAAAATATGTAGTTTTCTTCTTCTTCTTTTTTTTTTTTTTTTTGACATTTTTTACTGCATACCCAGTATTTCATAATTTACACGCAGAATAAAAAGTGCAATTCACACTGCTTAAACTAGGGAGGCTAATTTAAATCAAGGTTGCTTTATTAAACTGCCCTTCATTCAGTGTTCACAGAGGCTGTGTTCCCTAACTATCCATTATAACATTTTGATTAAGACAGTCTTGGAGCAATAAAGATTTGCTTTGACAATGCGTTAAAAAAAAAAGGAAGAAAATCTGCTAGTACTTAAATTTTATTAAGTTTAATGAATATTAAGCATAGTTGGATGTCTTTTGGTGAATTATCTAAACATTTGCAACTTAGGACTCTATCTCAGAGCTAGACTGATTAAAAACATTGAAATTCATAATCAGCTGTTTTGCTTAAAGGGCATAAACAATTTAAAAGGAAGGAAATGTTTAAATGTCAGAGTAATTATCCCACTGTGGTCATGCTCACAAAGGAAAATGATCCTCTGCAATTCCGAAGACCAAGCTTCAATTTTCATGCAATCATTTATCTCCATAAAACTTAGCCTGCAATGATCATTACAGCTAGCATTAACAGCAATTCTAACAGCAGTATTCCAAACATAAGAGTTTTAAGTATGTCTGGTTATATCTACCGTGTTATGTATGTCTCTCATTTTAAGTTTTTGAGTGCTTTAGAGTGGGATTTGGTTGGTTGGTTGGTTTCTTAAACTTCTACCTTTGTACCGGGGCGGTAATTGCGTGAAAAGTAATTTCAAAATAATTCTTTTCCACTATGTCTCCATATCTGTGGGAGTAACAGTATTGTTAGCATGCTTCTTGCAAAACAAAACAAAACAAAACAAAACAAAAAAGAAACAAACAAACAAACCCAAAAAAGGCTAATAACAAAAATAAAACAAAAAGCAACACCTGTTTAAAAAAATATAATAAATGGAAATATTCTTAACTGGCCATGTATAATAATGGTAGAGCACTGAGAAATTTTGCTTCTTTTTTGTTATATTATGTTGGGTTTTTTTCTGTATTGTGAAGTGTGCTTTCTACTCTTTAGAAAATGCACTTCATAGTACAAATACTGTGATACAGAGCTTACTTGCAGTGGGACTGAAATAGTTTCAGACAAATGCAGGCTAGAGAAACACTTTATTTTGGTGATCTAGTAGAGAATAAACATCTCAAGCTGAGAGAAAGAGATTCACAGAAGGCAAATTAACAGGTGATAACATTTATTTTTGACCACACATTTTCCTTGTTTTTTAAATATTTGTTTTCTTTTCTTTTTTTTTTTTTAATTTTGTCATTATTATCAGCACAAAACACATTTAAACAGAAGAGTATTCTTGGGGCAAAAAAAAGTACTTACGTTTATTTTAAAGGTATTTTTGGAAGAACTGCATTGCATAATATGAGAAAACTGTTGAGTGAGATCAAAATATAATGAGCTCTGCTGCTTGTTAAGCTGCAGCTTGTTTCTTCAAGATGTTTCGTTAGGTCAGTTCTCAAAAGGGTTCAGTAGTCCTTCAGACTCAGAGATGCCAGCCTGTGTCCACTTGGTCCTGAAAGGGGGATGGATTAGAGTCCTTAAAGTAAGATAACAAAGGGTCCTTTCTGCCTACTCAGGTAAAAGATGGTCTGTTGTGGTTTTTAAAATGTTATTTCATCACCTGTATTTCAGCCCTCTTAGGAGCAAGCACACACTTGCTTCCCTGTACTTATTTTGGGGCAGATGACTCCCACATCTGTGCAGGGCATTTACAGGAACCAACAATCTACATAATGAAAAACGGTCCCCATTTCATATGGGTAGTGAAAATTGTTCAAATTCTGAATTTTGTTCTTGTAGCCCTGAGTGATGAGACCTCGTGTCCTGGCATTGAGTGTCTCCTTAGAGCCATTGCTTGAAAGAGCTATATCCATTCCTGATCTTTACCATTAAGTTAATTCAAAGCAGAAGAATGCAACAAAAAATGAACAATAAAGATCAGCAGAAGTAAAGTAGGTGAACTCTACAGAGAAAAATCATTTTCAGAACTGTGCAGAGCCATGCTCACTCTGGTTCTGATGGTTAATGATTATCACTGCCCACCCAGTTCATGGTGATGCTATTTTAAAGTCTCTCTTAGGAGTATTTTTTTTTACTTATGCCACTCATACATTTAAAAATTGATACACAAACAGTTTGAGTCCTCAGCTGCTGGAATATTTAAAAGTTAACAGCCTAATAAGATCCAGAATTTTGCATGAAGATTGTATGTGGTAGGGAGATAAACATTTCAGAAGGCAGTCAGTGACCTGAGACTGAGACTGCTGATTGCTGACTTGTTGATGTGATGATGTGCAGTAATTATTTCAGAGAATTGAAGCTGAAAATCAACATGTATATTTATTAATTCAGGATAAGCTTCCTCATTGTTGACATCTATTTCCAGAGCACAGAACTACAGCTTTCCCCATATCACTTTCCCAAAATAACAGCGACAGCATTTTTGAGAAGGTTTCAGAGAATGACCTTTCTTTTAATAACATTAATGTTAGGACTCCCAGTGGAAGGGTTTTCTCTAAAGAAATAAGTTTTTAAAGCCTTTTGATTTATAAATACTAAAGGATAGTTACGTTACATTTGTTTCTGTTTGAAAAAAAAGTCATTGCACTCAGTGCAACCAAAGTTGCAACTGAAGAGACGAACAAAATATTTTAAAATTACTGTGAAGGTAAAATACGTTTTTTTTCTTCATAAATCAGTTTCCTACATAATTCTGTGTGCAGCAAGAGTTGAACTACAAAAAATGGCATCCTTCCTTAGATCAGTGTTCCCTCTACATTTATTTGTGACAAGTTTTCCTTCAGCTTCATTGTTAATGAGATGTCAACAGGAAATCAAGGTTGTGCCTTCAGCTGAGATGTAATTCAAATGTGCTAGTGAGAAACCAGAACAGATGTATTTTCTCATTAGGATTAGGCTGTTTATGTTAAAGATGCGCAGACTGAATTGTCATTTGCATTTACTGATAAAATAGCATATTTCTAATAAATTTAATGTTCCCAAGCAGATTAGAAGCTGAAATATTAAATAGATTTCTGAAATACGGTGTCTGGTTAAAAAGCTGTTCCAATTTTCTTAAATTCGCAAGAGAGCTGGATGTTATTTCCCTGTATTAGAGCAAGTCCACATGGCCAAGTCTGTTCTACAATAGTTTAAAACATACAGGATTTCTCACCAGTGGGTGGTGGATTTTGTTTAAACTGTAGATTTGCTCTTCCTCAGTCTGTCACTGGCATTAGATTAATTTTTGTTAATCTCTCGTTGGGATGAGTAGCACTGGGTGGGTAGAATGAGAAATAGTCCCCACAGTGCACATTTGCCATCGCCCTGACAATAACATGGATTTTTTCCTCCGGCCACAAGCTGAGCTGCACCTTGGTTTAATTGATAGAGAAGGGAAATGCTACAATTGCTGCATGCACAGACTCCCCATGGTGACTCAGTGAGTTAGCAGCCAGTCCAGTGAATCCAGCAGTCCATTTTCAGCCAATTTTGGTTCCGCTTGCTCCCAGCCTTTCCCTCTACTTGCCATGCACAGAGAGGGATGCCAGAGAAGTTGCAGCTCTTTCAGCATCATGCTGAGCAGTGTATGGTACACTTGAGGCAACAGGTTTGTGTTTATTTGCACAAAATTCTTTCCCAGTGAAATGCAGAACAAAGAATTGCATTGGGCTGATGCTGTACAACAGTGCTGGCTGCTCATTTTGTGTTCCCTAGTGGCTTTTAAGTGCTGCCACTGCAGATGGAATTCATGAACTTGAAGATCCTGCAGCCTGAAATCAAGCACCTGAAATATGTCTTATCTTCTGACAAAAGTAGCTTTAAAATTCTGTCGGCTCTTTTTATCCTGAATATTGCTGCTTTCTTAGTCAGAAAGTAACGTTATATTCCATCTGGATAACTAATATTATCATAACTACCAAAAAAAAAAAAAAAAAGCAAAAGAAAAAGAAGCCGAACAGATGGAATGTATATAGAAGAGTGGAAAAATATAATTAGCTCATGACTTTTTAACTACTTTTTTAGCTGCATTTTCGCAGCTCAACTTTTTTGTTTTAATTTGAAAAAGGATATGATTTCTTCATTCAACAAGAAAGCCATTTTCAGGAAACATAATCATTTATGTTAGCAAAATTTGCAAGAGCCATCCCTCAGTGGCAGAGATATTAGACAAACACTTTATTAGAGGTTTACAGGATGAAACTCAGAATATTAAAATTCCATACAGGAGTATCTCCTCTAGCAATTTGTCAGCCTATAGACTGTTCCTCACAGAATCATAGAATCATGGAATGCCCTGGATTGAAAAGGACCACAATGATCATCTGTTTTCAACCCCCCTGCTATTTGCAGGGTTGCCAACCACCAGACCATGCTGCCCAGAGCCACATCCAGCCTGGCCTTGAATGCCTCCAGGGATTCACACATTCTGTAGTTGTTCACATAACTATCAGAAAGATATAAAATTAATGTGGAGATACAAATTAAGTTTGAGCTGTTGCTTCATCTGCAAGCAAGGAAATGATAACTGCGATGGACAGTCAACGTTTGGCTTAGTATCTGTCTGCTTTAGCTTTTTCCTGAGGATTCTGATAGTTAGCTGTTATCATTTTTGATGTTTATGTCACCTGCTGAGATGTGAATAGATTGAGAAAGACTTTTCAGCCCCATCATATCAACAGCTACCTGACACTTCTGGACCTTACCGTTCCGGTGTTACCTAGCAGAGAGATGCTTACTGTAGGCTGCGTGCTGTGTTTATTGCCTAACCTGTTTTATTCCTGGGAACAAGGACAGTGCTGGAGAGATGGGGAAGAGACCTGCATCCTGGGCATCCTGGAGAAGATAATTTCATGTTTCATATCTCTGAGAGTCTGCTGGGCTGAAAAGATAGATGGAGGGGGTACTCTGCACAGTATTTGTGCCTTGGGGTCAAAATGCTGTTGTACCTTCTTCCTGTTCCTGCTGCCTTTTTAATGGAAACTAACCATCTCAGTATAAGACCAGTTAGGAAGGCAGAGATTAGAAAATCTGGAGGTTTCATTATTTGAGGAGTTGCAGCTCTCTGAATCTGGGTTTCCTTCATGTCCTTGCCTTTGAGATGACCGCCAAATAGGATGAATCATAGTCACTGAATGTCCTGAGTTGGAAAGAACCCACAAGGGTCATCCATTCCAACATGTGTATGAAGCTGCTTGTCCTGAGTTAGCTCAGGTGGGGCACTTCACAGTTAACTTTCCCTTCTACAAGCTTGTATATTAACCTGTGCTTACTGCAGTAGTGATATTACTACCACGTATTTCAAGATATCTCTGTTTTAAGAAGAGCTATCTGGAATAATACACTGCGTCATCGAATCCCTCTGCAGTTACTCTCTTCTGCAGAATTTGTTTGATGTTCAATAGAAAGGCGTGCCTTGGAATGGCAGTAAGATTGTAACTTTCCTCATGCAGTTTCTGAGCTGTAAATGCTGAGGTGAGGGTTTGTTTGTCAAGAGAAAATAGTGAGCTGATTGCTGAGACAAGCTGAAATTTGAAACGTGTAAGGCAAGGAACAGATTGCATATCAAACAATATTTTCTCTGTCAGTGGAAAATAGTAACAGAAGGATTTTCAGTTGGAGAAAATCATATGAGTAATGTAAGTAGGATCTAAAACTGCCTGCTATTTAAAACAGAAAGAAAATTGCAAATGTAGTTGGCAGAGCCCTCACTAGCAGCATTATTTCTCTGGGAAGAACCAAACAGGCAGATGGATAATGGTATATATCAGCTACCAAACACACTGCTTTTTTTTTTCCTTTCCTTTTTTTTTTTTTTTTTTTTTTTTTCTCTATATCTCTACTTTAGATTTCTGAAAAACTTTCTGTCTTAAAAATTAGCTTAATCAGATTCAGAGGACATGTTGGCATCCTTCATCTAAACAGTGTGTTCATTAAGAAAAGGTTTAGAAATGGCAAATGCTGATAAAATCTGATTAGCAACATGACTCATTCTAACTGTTCCTTTTTGAAGAAGAGCTTCCCTTTTTTTGATTAACTAATTTAGGGACAATTTGCATCTACTTTTGAAGTTAAGAACTGGAGGAACTATATATATGCGGTGTATTTTGCTAGAAAATGCCTTCGGACACTCTCTGATTCCCCTGTGCTCAGGAACCTTCCTAATTAGCAACCAGCGAGCAATAATGTCCATTTCTCCATTTTCCACAGCTGCCCTTCTGGATTAAAGCTTGAAATTTTAAAATACTAACACTTAACACAGGGAAATTGCTGCTACCAGTTGGTATGAGCAGAACAAGGCAAGATTCACACTGATCAGACGCGGCCTGCATAGTGCAGCGTCATTGTGCCCTCAGGTGATGCTGTATTCCAGTTTGTACTGGAAAAGGACTTCAGGTATGAAATACTGAGGGAGCATCATGGCAGTGTAGTTGATTTAGAAACTGAGGACTCTCACTTCTTTGGGGTGCCTGGCTTGCAATGCATAGCAGCTTTGAAAATCAGTACTTGAGTACTCTCAGTTCCGATTGGCTTAACATGACTGAGATTCAATTCTTCTAGGAAAGTGAGCTGTTCGGTTTCTGAAGCTAAAAAGATTTTCGTCTCTAGGAGGTTATGCCATATACACGCTACTGAATTGTAATTACAAGAATAGCTTCCAAAAATCAAGGGATTTTATATGAATTAGATTAATTAAAAGAGTATTTATAAAGACACTGTGCATATCATATTACATGAACAACTTGTAAAGTACTTCCATTTTTAATTGATGCAAAATTATATTTTTTTAAGTGCTTGCAGTATTAGATTTATAATCCCCAAACCAGTTGTTGTTATTATCCCAGTTTAAGATCCACACTCAGCTTTTAGCCTATTAAGCATTATGTGCTATCAAAGTACCCATTTTTTTGCCCAATAGATGGTGGCAGCAGGGAGGCAACACACCAGACGTTTTATTATCTCCTGCTAAAGTACAAGGCAGAAAGATGCAAAGGCAGCTTTCAGGCATTTGGGTCACAGTAATCTAAATTATCAATGGAAATATTTTCTCCTAGATGTATATATATTTTTTTCTTGTCTTTAAATACAAAAGTTATTTCTGTGTAATTCCGTAACATTTGCATCACAGAGATTTAATAAATGACTTCATAGAATTATGTAAGACAAACACTGGCAGAGACCTGGCACAGATATTAAAAGGAATAGAGTAAGAAAAAGCTCTTTGAATTCTGCAGAATTTTCTGCCTCAAAACACTTTGTTAATAAACCACTTATTTTATTACTTTAGGAGATTAACAGATGATTATTTACATTTAAGGACAAAAATTCAACTACTGCTCTCTTCCTCTTTCTATTTTCTTGTACTTTCTATTTGTTCATATTGCTCAGAGTTGTCTTATATAGGTGGTTCAGTGTGCCTGCTAATAGAGAGGAAGCAGAGGTAAATGCAACAAATTTAATTGTAATATGTTTAGATTCAGTGAAATGAGGTAAAAATTTCCTGAAGTTCTATTCTTAGTTGAAAAGGGATATCACTTTAAATTCTGTCCTGCTCTTTAAAATATTACCCAAACTGTCTGACAGTGTTACCGGCAATATTTTGAAGTTTATCAAAGAACTCGAGACAGAGAGATCTGTAAACCCGAAGGCCTTCCAGAGCCGCAGGCTGAGCTGACATGACTTACGCGGCTAGATGTTGTCTCCGATCCCTCTGGTGACAATTGCAACCAGCTTTCTGGCTCACCACTAAAAGGTCTGTCACCATCAGTGTTGATCTGTGGTGATCTTGATCTCCATCTACCTACGTTTGTCATAGTTCACAGCTAAAAGGCCTTTTTTCAGGTGCTTCTCCACCGTGTCCTTACCACCAGGACAGCAAAGCCCAGCTTGAAGATAGGAACTGAAGACAGGAATCAGATCTGAATGCTGAAGTGGATATAAATAACACTATGAGCTAATTGTCTGTAAAATGTTGTCATTTAAACATTATGTCAGTGTTTTGTTTAGGCATGTATATGAATATTTAAATATGCATACACAGCCAAAAGCAATAACCTTCAAAACAATAAAGGAAAAAATAAATTATGGGTTTTTTTTCTCATATGAAGGATTTCAGCCCTGAGAGGATTTTACTATCAAAATTATAAATCACTGGTGCGTTACTGTTATAAAATAAATGAGTCATAATTTGAAATGTAAATCCTGAAGGAATTGGATGATCTTGGATTATTAAAATATTTTCCTGTTTACAAGGAAAACAAGCAGAACAATCTGTCATGGTATTGGTCAATTGATTTTTCAGGACTTAGTTTTTTTGTGTTTGTGCTTGCAATAGCGGATCATCATGCGGATGATTCATTTTCCATCTCCTGAAGAGAATCCTGTTTGATGGGCATTTTGTTATTGTCAAATGAGTTGTGAACGCCTAAGATCTTCCAGCCAGTTATTGGTTGCTATGGTATACCTTGACTGGAGGAAAAGTCTCTGTAAAGTTGTTATCTAGATTCAGAATTCCACGCTTTCTTCCAAGTACAACAAATTATTCTGCATCTTACATTCAGTGTCTAAAATGCAGCTGGTAAACTGATTGGCAACTTTCATCATTAAAAACATCCTTAGGTGTGGGTAGAGCCTTGAGCAGGGCAGTCAGAACCTACTCAGTGCCCGAACAATTTTCCAGCAGCAAGTGCACGGGGCAATTCGCAGAAATTTAAGCCTGTGTCCTGTTTTGTTTGTTTGTTTGTTTTTTACTACTAACAGTTGCCTTTGAAAAGCTGTTGGTTGTTGCATACCCTCAAAATCCTGGAAGCTGAATTCTGTTTGAAGGAGATAGACACAACATTATTGGTGTTGATAGGTTTAACGGCAAAAGAAGTGATCATTGAGCACAAAAAAATGGCTAGCAGCCTATTTTTCTGAGAACAGAAGTGAAGAACTTTGCAACCAGGTAGAAAACTGAGTGACTTGATGGTGCATCTTTTTGCCCACTTGCACTCCAAGCATTGGTCAGTGAGGTCTGTCTGCCCCAACCCTCCTGCTTTTCAAACGGGAAGAAGCAATTGGCAATTCATACAGTGCTTAACTGAATTAGTCAATATATCACTCAGAGAAGGTACATTTTCTTCATCATTCAAAAATGTAATAGCCTGTCTGACAGCACAGATTCTCAGCTTAAAATATATTGACTGTTGCTGTTACCCAGCGTCAAATCCTCTGGTCCTTAGCACGGTCATAAAGAAATCAGCCAAAGGACAACTGGTAAATCATTGAACTGAAGTCAAATGAGGTTTGAAATGTGAGCTGTTACTGCATGGATTCAGGACGCTGCACCTCAGTGGCACTGGGCAGACTGCAAAATGGGATACCAATGACCATGAAGCTCTGCTGACCTCCCTCACATGCCATGATCCCTTCACTTCTCCCATGGAGGCTGTTTACAAAATCTTTTTTTCCATAATGCTGAGAACCAGCATCCTCTCATCACTTTTACTGCGTACTGTTAATATTAAGCACTCTTGAAAATCAAACTGCCAAGGCAGAAGATGAACTTCAAAGAGCTATTTCTTAAGGGTGCGCCGTTTCTTTTTAAATCTGAAATTTTCCATTTAATTAATGTAAACACACATATTTTATAAATATAAATATAAATGCATAAGTGCATATCTTATGTAACGTTTGAATTAAATTCTGTTCTCTTCCTGTGCGCTGCGCACCCACCTTAGCTAAATGTCAACTTATTTTTGTATTATATACACATGCTTTCATATGGTATGTGTGTACCACATAATTCTGCTGTAACTTATTTTAAACTTGGTGACGAATTGCAATAAACAAATTCTTAGAGGGGCTGAACATAAAGAGAATATGTAATTATAAAAATATATTTCTAGAGGATGAAAAAATCCATGTCATTAAAAGTAGCTTTTTTTTTTTTTTGCTACCCAAGGCAATTTCCATTTTCATTTAGGATATTGTATGCAGAAGCAAAAGGCTAAGATATTCATGTTCTTATCTCGTGTGGTGAGATGGCTTACTTTATGGAAAAAAATGTGCCTTGATGTATGAATATATATTTAGTGTTATTCCACAATATGCAATCATGCTTCAGGTGTCAGGATAAATTCCTCCTAGGTACTTTTTGATCCTACAGTATGATTGTGGGTGTATACAGGTGATACAGAATTGAAACTGGGATCTTTGGAAAGTGGGGCGCCTCCTGTCTTACTGAACAGGCTGATTCAGTTAGGCCAGTGAGGATGATGGTATGGGAGAAATAGCAGGCTGTTCTGGTGTGCAAGAGTACTTTTCTTAAAGGATGAAACCAAGCATAATGTGTTAGCAAGGTGCAGCATATCACAAAGAAACCTTCTCAGACAGTAAGATAGGAGGTTGAATATGTCTGTATAGAAAACCTGACAAACAAAAAAACCGTGGTCAGTAACTGCTGCATTGTAACTTTCCTTTCTTCCTATTCTCTCCCTCTCTGAACTGTTTTTACACAAAGGACGTGCAACTAACGGGCATCAGAAACATTCCTCAATAATGGATCATACAAAATCCTTACATCAAATGCTCAAAATGCTTACATGTGATTTCTTGCAATCACCAGCAATGTGTCCTAACTGCAGTGTGCAAGTGAGCAAAGTTACCACATTGTTTTTCTCCTGTAGTTGTGAGAGGACTTTAAACAACAGCATCAGATAAAAATGCAAATTTTTCTCTACATTAGCAGACTGTGATATTTGCAGATTATCCTTTGCTGTCTGAAGAAGTATGTGTCCTCTTACCACATTCAACATTTACAGCGAATGGTGAAGAATATTGAAATAATTGCCAAGGAACTAACACAAACCATTTCCAGTTAATAAGCTCTTTTTTTTTTTTCTTTTTTTTTTTTTTCCTATCAATTAATTTTATTGCCATTTTTTGCTGAACTGTCAAATATACCTTTACTGTTGTAGTGAGTTGTATAGCCTAAGTGGATGAGTTGTTTGTGGTGTTAGCAGTTAGCAGAGGTATTTACATCTACTGTCCAGAAGGCTGTTGGCATTGCTTCAGTGTTGGGCTGACTTCAGCAGTAGTCAGCGCTGGTAGCCAGTAAGAGCAGGCTGGGCTGGCATACAGCAGAGTGGATTTACAGAAATGAGCAGAAAGAGTGTCAGAACAACTGCAGTTAATAAGTGACCTGAGGGAAGAAAGAATATGGGAAACTTTAAGAGAAAGCTTGATTTGGGAGCATGACGCGTCTAAGAGATCTGCAGTGTGACAGCAGCTCTAGGATAAGGGAAGGTGGAGACCCTTGGGGTGGGAAAGACGTATGAAGTGAAGACTTGATGGGGAGGAATAATTAACAGGGAAGTCAATGGCAGAAAATGCTGTAGGACTGCAGCTGTGAGGCCTGAGGAGAGACTGGAGAGTTGGTATTGATAGTTCCACCCTGGTGTGTACGACCTGGTTTTGAGGCAAGAACTCAGGCAAGAGTGACATCCATACCTCACACTGGTACAAAACAGTTATTACAGAAATGAAGTTTATCTAATGTTGTCCTTGTTTTGTTTTATTTACATAAAATGATGCAGGGTCAGGATGTTTTTTTTACTTGATGTGTCATGCTTTGGGGCATTTTCTAGCTACATGGAGGTCAGAGAGAAGTCTTCTTGCTTGGAAGAGACAAGTCCCATAGTTCAGCGGCAGCAAAAACCCACACCCCATGTGTGGCACAATGAGAGGACCACAGTAATGAGGAGCTATGGGAATGCTGTGCTGCCCTTCTCCAGCTTACAGTATGCTATTTTTTCAGTAGCACATTCCCAGTACTGTAGGATGGGTATGACAGCAAAGTAAAATTTCTAAGTGGTTTCTCATCTTGCTAAGTTGTCTTTGTAGCAGCGTATCTGGAGGAGAGGTGAGCAGGTAATTTGGATTCCCTTGTAAATACTTGTCAAACTCCATCCACGAAATCATATTTGGTCTTCAATTCTGTTTCTCTTTTGGGGCTTCTATTTAAATCTTTGGCCTGTTTAGTGCCATGCAATTCTGAATAAGTCATCCTCACAAAGATGAGAATTCTCTTTCCACCCATTGTTTCATATCTCTGTTTTATAGTCTGTTATAGACTACACTAATTGAGGGTTTTCATCCACACAATTGGCAAATTTGGCTACACACCTCTTGCCATTCAGTCTTCATTATCATTGGTTTTGGCATGTTTACTACACTTTCCTTCATAACAGGTTAATCTCTTCCTTTCTATAGATAGGTGTGTTTTATCTGTGCTTTTTAAGAAGCAGTTAGCTCTCTACTGCTTTGAACAACCATACGCTTCCCGATGTCTTTCAACTTGATTTGCAGCCTCATTCAGTTATCAGTTTTTTCTGTCACTTTATATCACTGAACAATCAGTTTTCCTACGCTCCCACATTTCAAATTAAATCCCTTCTGTATGTCCTGGTATTTTTATTATGTATTTCACAACAGCCATCATAAAAGCAGTAAGCAAGTAAATTTCTTTCTATAAAATTATAAAACTAAAACTTTCCCTGTTTAAATAATAATGAAATTTTGCTTTCCTTTACCCATTACAATTTGCTATGTTGGATTAACAGTTGAATTGCCTTCATGAAACTAGATTCACTGTCACACTACAGCCCTAACAGTAGTATACTTTATTTCATTGCCTTTATTGTATCAGTTTGTGGGTTTTTTTGCATTTTGTGCTGTATTAATACTTAGCTGGTAAATCACATTCATTTCTTTTGTAAAAATGGTGTTGACTAGTAAGTGCCAACTGCAGATGTTTTAGTCTTGATTCTGAATAGTGTCATTTATTGGTGAATAGTTACCACATTCTGCAGTGTCAGTTCATCACTGATTTCTTCCTGCATTCATTATTAATTACTTGTATGAAAAAGTAATTGAGAAAAGGAAGCTATTTGGATTTGATTCCATCTATTAGAATACATTTCTCTAAAGTTCTGCCTATATAATCAAACTTTAGTTGTCACTCTAACTCATTTTGATATAAAAGTTAATACAAAGCATTGCACTAAATACGAATGTAAAGAGTCTTTTAAAGTTATGTGGTCTTTGCAGTATGGAGATTTTCCTTTTGGATGACAAGCTAAAATAAGGCACAGTTTAATGTAGATCATGAAGTTGATTCTGATAATAATTTAGATTGAGATAATCTGAATTTAGCATAAATCAACCCCTCTGCTAAGCATGTGAGACTGTTCCAGTTCTTTACTTCTCCTAGTTTGTCCCTGATAATTTAAATTTGTTGTGTACATATTTGCTCCTTCTGGTAAGAAATACATAATATATTACTAGGTTACAACTGACAGCAGGATGAAATTTGAACACTTTTTCCAATAATTATACTGGTTTTTGAATCCAAAATTGAATTCATGAATAAAAATATGTGAATAAAAATGTATGGATTGGAAACCGTCTGTGTGTGTTAGCTGCTGAATGCTTTGATTCACTTGCAGATTGATTCCTGCCTTAATAAAATAGGGCCTTATTTTTTTCTCAAAGTAGTCCGAGACACGAGACGAAGTTCAGCAAATGACTTTCAGTCTGTATTCCTTTTTTTCCATTTTTTCTTACTGTTTTCCACAGACGAAATCCACTGCAGTCTGTCTGTAGGTGTCTCCCATGAGAAAGTGAGTTGTTTTTTCATGGTGGTCCTTTTCTCTGCTCCTGTGGCCCCCCCACGAGTGCAGAGGTTCCTGAACAGCAAGCATTCCTTTGAGCTGCTCACCTGCATTTTGTCAGTTCTACCTGTCTCTATGCAGAAGTCCAAATCACTGAACTCTGCAGGGCATCCACATTTCACTGTGTTGGTAAGGCTATTAAAGTTTAGTCATCTAATGACTGGGTAGACTTTTGCTAAGCATTATGAAAGCACAACAGCTTTACCTTGTCTGACCACGTCTCTTGAAAATGTGTAGTTTATTTTTAAATCCTGCCATCAGGGAGACAAAAGCATAAGTCACTGCAGATGATGGACCACGTCTTTGAAGGGTGAAGCTTTGACAATACCAATAGATGGGTGTGCTTGCTGCATAATTGTCTTTTTTCTTCCTTTGCTGTTTTCTTTCTCACTTATTTGAAGGTTTGATGCGCCTTTTGTGGATTCCTCTGTATTTGCTAGCTGCCTAGATCTTGCTGACTAAACAAGACAAAAGGTATAATAACAGTTGGTATGATTTGGAACAATACTAGTCCTCAACGCATTTTTATTTTGAATTGACACCATTTTATCTGTAGTTAAACATTCCCCAGAAACTTAATTACACTGTAACAGAAAGGGAATGCTTAAGATCAGTGGAAATGAGGACAAGTCAACTGCTTACATTTTGTCACTAATCATGTTTTTGCTTTGGTTGCAAAATCTCCAGCCAAAATAAACTGAAAACAAGCGAGAAAGACCTCATCTATTTCTTCTAGTCATCTAAGCAATGACTCTTTTCCAATTGGAAGAAACTCTAAGGATGTCACTGTAATGAAAAGAAACAAGAAATAATGTATAATCACATTTGTGGGTAAATGGGTACCTCCTGGGCTAGTACATTTGAACAATTAATAGATGCATCATATTGAAAAAACTGCAGCAAACCTTCAATTACTTTTGGGTAACAGCTTTTAAACTCTTGCAGATGTATCCATTTCTTATGGTGACCATAGAAGTTTCCTGTAGGACAGGATATTTTCTTAATTATGATATTAAGCATGGAATTAAGTATCTCACGGTTAACTGTGGTATGCTGTGATGCCACTGCATTACTCTAATCAGCTGGGCAGGGAATGATATATGGATTTTTTTAAGAGGATAGATATAGCAAGTTTTTTTTTTGTATTAACATGCTGATAGCTGAAGCAAGACAGAAGTCACTTTGCTGTTGCATAGAAAAACACAGAAAAATGTTAGATAAGAATTACTTATTGAGTTTTTTCTAAGCAGCTTGTATACTTCTGATAAATTCTAACTTTTCACTGAAGTTTTTGTATCACTAAATAATTTTGCCTGGACTCCCTAAGACTTTAACCATTATTTTGAGATTGACATACAGGGATTCAAAATTTCCACTTTCAAATATTACCTTAGTATATATATGGTGTATATATATATAATGGTATATGTGGTATAGGCATGTTTATTGCCCTGGCAAATGCAGACATGAAGATGCACACACAATTTTGCACCGAGTCTTCAAGTTTCCTGCTTTGTAAATCTTGACTGTAAATACTTGCATTGTATTATTACAGTTCTTTGAGATTTTACAATTGCTGATGGATATTAAGCATTAAAATGCTTGTTGAAGTCATCATGCCTTCATTAAGCAAGTGAATTTTCATCATGGAAATTGCAGATGTGCATTTGGGGTGTGTGTTAATATATTTTGAGAATCCTTTATTGAGAGCTGATCTTATTTCATAATCACAGCTTGACACATATTTTGGTACCAAACAGCAAAAGAAACTTATGCTTTATTTACCTTATTTCTTTCTCAGTACAGGACAGTAAGAATTAAGAGGCTACTTCAATATCAGCCATAAATCAAAGTTTAAGCAGACTGTATTCTAAGTATAAACTGGGATTTTGTCTCTACATAGCACAAAATCAAACATAGGCACAGTTCAAATATCCTGTCCAACCTCTAGTTGTCACTCTAGAAGTTCTTATCTACTGTTGGTTCTTCATCATATTTGTCAGCTCAGCACATGTTTCTTTGGAGCACTGTATGGAGACACATGAACCTGTAAGTGATGTCTGTATTTACAGTTCAATGAAGTGACTGACTGAAACACAGTTTCCATAACCTGTGTGATGGAAACACTGTAGTTGCTGAGGGTAGCTCTGTGCCACGCTTTCTTTCCTTGCCATTTATTTCATCTTTCTCACAGGCATTATCACTCTGGTGTCCTTTCAGATGTAGGTGAGAACGTGAGTCAGATCCAAGGCCCGGAAGGAAAGGTGTCACTCAGTCACATCTGAACACATTATCAAGCAGTCTCTTTGTAAAGAAATTTAATGAGCAAATAAAACAACCAAAAATATAGTAAACAGTATCTTAAATATTTGCACCCTTAGGAAAAAAAAAAAACAAACATTCCTAGCATTAAATCTATGAGTACTTATTCCTATATCAGTTTTCAGTACTGTATTGTTTTGCTTAGAGTCAATAAATTAAAATTTAGTTTGTAACATCTGCATTAATACAGTGTCAGGATACCACTAATGATTCTATACTGTTTTGCTTGAGTTCTCTTCCCCACTGATTTTCATTCAGACTTATCAATTTGCATCAGCTTGAAATGTACAGTGTCATTTGAATTTCTCTGTGTATTACAATAAAAAGTCTCCAGGTCAAAAATAAATGAAAATCCCCAAACTCATTTATATCCTATGGCCTAATGATAACTTTTTGATTAAAGAGTGATGATCTTGTAGACAGATTGCAAAAAATTTTCTACTTTTTTATTTATGAGATTGAAGTATTCTGTACTAGTAGCAGCATATTTATTTTATGCTGAGATTTCTGCGGGTTTTTTTAGTGCTCGGTTCCTATCAGTGTTAATCAGATCATAGCCATGATATTCATCACCCCTTTTCTAGTTGCATTGCAGAGATTAAACTTCACTTTTTACATGCAAGCAAGAAATCATCTGACTCCTGAGTGTTCTTAGGTCCTTTCTTGCCCCTACAGAAGTAAGTCCATGCCACCTACCTCTGATTTGTTTTCTCTTTATATGGGCTGATAAACTGTGCTTCGAAATTGAGACACGATGCAGTGAAAATATCCATCCATATTTTCAAGGATGCTAGCAAATGAAATCACTGCTAGAGTAAAATCAGATGTAGTGATCATAGAACCATAGAATCGTAGAATCACTCGGGTTGGAAAAGATCTTAAAGATCATCAAGTCCAACCACAACCTAACCATACTACCCTCTAGCTCTAACAACTAACTCTAACAACCCTCCGCTAAATCACATCCCTGAGCACCACATCCAAACGGTTTTTAAACACATCCAGGGATGGGTGACTCAACCACCTCCTGGGGAGCCTATTTCAGTGCTTAGCAATCCTTTCTGTAAAGAAGTGTTTCCTGATATCCAACCTAAACTTACCCTGGCACAACTTGAGGCCATTTCCCTTCGTCCTGTCACCAGTGAGAGACCAACCCCACTCGCACTGTAAACGCCTTCCAGATGTGGGAAGAGTGCAGTAAGGTCTCCTCTCAACCTCCTTTTCCCCAGAAAAAGGAAGCTGGGATGACTTCCAGGATACTCTGAAGCTTTTATTTTTTTCTGTAGTATAAAGAAAACTGTACGCTGTTATGAGAGTTGAAGGCAGGGAGATCAAAATAAATTTATTTTGATTATTTACTGTTTTATTTTTGCTTAGTTTTACCTAACAGACTTTTTTCTAATCGTGGATGGTCATGAATGATAGCTCTGAATTTACAGAAGCTAACAGTTGTGTCACAGACTGCAGCAGCAAATTTTACTACACATGTAGGGTCCACTTGGATCCCACCAATGGTTAGCCTGATGCACATGTCCTCTAACAGGTGTTTCTCCTCCTGATAATCAATTGACAGCTTCAGGGAAGCTTCCCATGTGCCAAAACAATTACATTTTCTAATCATGCTCCTAACATTCCCGTTTCAGCAGTTTTCAGATAACTCAGAGAATGGCGTGTCTGTTTGCAAAAAGTTACGGCGCCTGTCTGCGAGATAGGTTAAAAAGAAATAAAATGGAGAACACTATCAGTCTTAAAAAATTGTCAGACAGACCAAAGAATAGCTTTAATTGTTGATGGCCTCAATGAACTAAATGCTGAAGCTGTGAAATATGGGTGATGTGTTAAGCTTTCAGCACTGCTATCTCCTTTACAGACTTCAGTAAATTACCCTTGTTTGGTCTTCACAAGCCCTGGTGCCACGTGCATTCGCTGCTTGACACAGCTGACAGCATGCCTGAACCAAAGCTCTGACAGCGCTGCAGCCTTTTTGCCTGAGCTTTATGCAAAATAATCTGGTTGTGCATGGGGAACATATTTACTCCTACTAATCTGTTAGCGATCCACATGTTTTGTTATTAAACCAGTTGGAGGTTATTATATAGGTTGGAGGAGAATAAATAAAATGTATGGATCAGTCAGACATGGAATTTTTTTTTATATAAAGAATAAGAAGAGTCAGAATAAGAATGAGAGGAAAAAAAATTCACCTCAAGCCATTCTGTGAGGAACTAGTGAGGAAACTTTCTAAAATATGTGAAAGAATAAAAAGAATTTTGAGTCATTTGCATTGTGAAAATCAATACTTTAAAACTTAAAGGAGAGGGGGGAAGAGTTATATGGAAAATGCTACAGTTAGCATTTGTTAATGTTACAATTGACTAATGAAAAGATGTCTTGAACTAGGAAATAATGGATATGTGGGGGGGTTTTTTCACCAAAAAACACTGAATGTGTTTGCAGGAGGAATTACAGCCTTAAATTGCTTCAGTCTTCCAGTGTCACCCACTGACACTGGCTTCAGCTGTTGTGCAAGGAAATGAGTGACATTTGTTAGGATTATTTATGAGAAACTCGAATCTTTCACTGATGGCTAAACACGTTCACTGATGGCTAAAACACCTATGTCGTTTAATGAAAACCTTGTGTTAGCTTTAAAAAAAAAGATTTTATTTGTGTATTTATATTGCAGTATAAGACTTTTCTTAGCAGCTGGGCTACAACATCCCATTAAATAGGAAAATAGAAGCTGTCATGCTGACTCAGACCCAGCATCCAATTCCAACTTCCTTTCTTTCGTAAAAGCCAAAATCAAATACTTCAGAGGGAAGTTAAAGATCTCCACAGCTGTGGCATCATCTGCTACACATTTGCGTTTCTCCTGATATCTAATAATTAGGTCGCTTTAAAGCATGAAATTATATATCCAAATATTTTTGCTACCAAGAATTCTAAAAACTCTCAATATAAAAATATCTTCTTCAAGATATGAATAAATAGTTCATTTCAGATTGTTCCTACAGCATCAGTCATCATCACAATTCTACATGCTATTCAGAAACAGTGTATCTCAGCTTTTTTATTCACTTCATGTCCAATATCCATTGATTGTACATAGGTTACAAAATAGACATAAATTGAATTTTCAAAGTTCATTCATTGTCTTTTATCCTGTCCTTACTATGGTCTTCGGTATTTGACTTGACAGTTAGGAAATTAGGAAATCACTATCAAGTACATTAGATTAAAAAAAATTTCTGTGAATTCCAAGAGGTGCATTTTGGGAATCAGAGTGGCTATTGCAAGTTTCTGTTGAGACCTTATGAAATTCAGTTCTTGTTAGGAAGAGAATGGTAAGCTGAGGAGTTTGCAGGCCACTCCCTGATGAGTGATGGTTGGTAAATGTTGCACTACAGCATACAGGATGTATGTGAGTAATAGCCAAACACAGGGTCGTGTATCCATGGGGAAAAGCTGCAGTATCTGAACACATGGTTACAGATTCCAGTTTAAATATAGTCCAAATACAGTACATAGTTTTGCATACATTTGTCATTATTCTAAGCCATGAAGCACTTGATTTTTATAAATTTTTGCACAGCTCATGTTGTTTTTTGATAAAGAACAGAGGTAAATCCTATTGTTACATATATATGATGTCTTTGCTTTAGTGCATTATGGATGTAAAATCTTCCACGGCAAGTTAACTTTGATGGATTGCATAAAGTTTGCCAGATAGTTTCATTTTAGATAGTCACTTTGAATTTAACATCCCTTAGCATTTAGAATTCAAATTATCAAGTTAAATTCATTTATTAAAACGTAATTGCTGTTTTTGCAATTGCATGGTACAGATTGTCATGTAAATTTACTGTGTACATATGCAGAAAGAAACATAGCAAATCCGTATTAACTGTGAAGTGAGTTGGCAGTGGGAGCAGATTATGGAGTTTCCAGAGTGTGAAAAATGGGATCAGAGTAAAATTGTCAAAAGCACATCTGAATAAGTTTTAGAAGTCAATTTTATGTGTGTATGTTTCTTGCTGAAAGCCTTCAAGAAGCAATTATCTCTCAGCCAGGGGAGCACAATTTTCAGGAGCACCAGAAGGAGCCCAACTTTGTCTGAAACCAGGAAGTTTGTATTTTCAGTTTGCGCTCCCAGTGTATTTTCCATGCTCAGAATTTTCAAGGCTAATTATTACAGCAGCCTATTTTTTCTTCCCATCTGTGTGTTACCTCAGAGCAGCTGAAAAGATCAGGGCTGTTGCAGGGACACTCCTGGGTGGGTTATTTGCAAAAAAAAAACACCCACATATCTGTAACAGCTAGCAAATGCCATTATTGAGATAATTACAAGATGTTTATGAAACACTTAGGAGATGTTTTAGTTGAGACTACAAGGTCATTTAGCCCAAGCAACCTGCAGCAAGCAGGCTCTAAGCCAGTAGTCCCCAAGGTCAGAGGCGGACATAATGGCCAGAGTGGGTTTTCCATTATTTTGGAGCAAGAGGCTTGCTACGGAAAAGTATTTTTCTTCATAACATTCTTTAAGAATGCATGCATGCAAATTAAGGTTTGACTGTTTAATAAATGAGTATGAATAAACATAGCATGAACCTGATCGTTTTTAATCAAGACTTGAATTCAGAAGAGATAATAAGAAGCATTCAGAAAATCTCTTCTTAGCACGTTTTTAATATAACCAGTCTCCTCTGGAGTTTTGTAAACCAGGAATCGTGCTGGTGAAATTCCCAGCTGTAGCAAAGAATCAACACAGTGCCTATGCTAGCATGAACTGTAAAACAAGTCTCTTAGTTTTAGATCCTTCTCAATATTGTGGATTTTGTACTAAGTGTTTCTAAGAAAAGCCAATAGTAAATATTTTTTCCTACTGCTTGATTTTCTACAGTATTTACTACATTAACTCCTGCAAAACATTAAACAGGTATGGGCGCTTATAATTGCAGCATCATCACAGCTAAGTTTTCAAATGAATAAAAGTGAGACTCTGTTTTGTATTTCATTAAAAAGATCTCTATTTTAACCATTCTGTGGCATCCAGAACCTGTGCTGAGCCCAAAACTAGCTATTCAAGGTCTGTCTAACACCTTTTCATGTTCTTGACCTCTTTTGTCCATCTCCCTTATCCCATGAGTTAACTGCAGGGACTTGCCAAAGGTAATATTAAATATCTGAAGGGTTCCCTACGACTTCCACAGGCTTTAGATCAATCTTATATACATGCTGTTGTTACAAACCCTGTGCTTCCAGCCCCAGAAGCCAAATTTTGCAGGAGTTTCACAGCTGGAGAGAGGCTGGGCATCCACTGCATGTGCTGGCTGTGAGTCTTCCTGCTGCTTGGAGAGCTTCAGGGGAGGTGAAGGACTTGCAGGCAGCAGACATCCCTCCTACTTGCAGGATGTACCCTGTATGGGAACTGCTGAGTCACGGCCTGAACCTCTGATTGATCACCTGAGGTGAGCCATGAGTCAGCCACAGGAGCACAGGTGAAGGCAATTCTCCTGTGCTGCCGGAAGGGGTGGAGCCTGGCTGCAGCCTTCCTGGACCTATTTAAGAGCTGGCTACCAGAGGGGAAGGATCTCTTCTGGAGATCCTCCTCTTTGGGTATCTTCTAGTGAGCTCAACCCAAGGGTAAGCTCTTCTACTTATTCTCTTTTGTGATCCTTGTTTGCTTTGCCTTACTCTTTTGATTATATTGCGATTATAACATCTTGATATCTATTGATTATACATACCCCTTGGGTAACTGGAGATGTTGCTGCATATAAATGATTCAAACAGCTGGCAAAGGCTGGATGAACTTCTATTACTTTCTGAATGTGTTTGGGTACATGTTTGTGTGAATCCGTGTGTATGCATATATGAATGATTATTGTTTTGCACACTGCATCACTTGGTAATTGCAACTCATGTGTCATTTCACAGAGAGTGAATCAATGGGGTACAGCATATTTACCACCCTAATATATGCAGTAGAGACTAATCAACTCACTTAGTGTGCGGTTAGGTTTGTGTAACTAGAAATATTATGTGTACAACATGTTCTGGATACTTAGGTTTATTACTCTGGCAGTCACAGTTTGTTTGATGGTGTTTCAGAGAGTATGTAAAATAAATGAGAACTCTTCAATTTATGTCAGGTTTCTTACTGATGTGCATGACTTCCTGTAAGAAATACTTTTTTTTTGTCTGGTTGTGGTGTTTGATTCCATCTGAGAATGAAAGAAATCTTGGCTATATTATGCACAACACTTATTTTTTTCTCACTGATTTTATAATCTTTAATTATCCATTTTTATCATAATGCAAGTTCCTACTAACAGATAAGACATTAACTGTATTTATTATTTGATTTAAAAATGAAGGCATCTAGTTAATTGAAGTTCATTTTATATCAAACAAAAACTGACTGTGAAGCTCATTATCTCCCCTCAGATGGAGATAGAAGGTACAATTAGAAATGAATTCTAAGCAGTCTCTGTCTGATTGTTTCACCATTAACAGTCAGTTATTCTTAATGCAATTAGGAACATTAAAAAAAAAAAATATCTTTCTTTTCCTATTAATTCCCAGTCCTTATAGTCCTGTTTCTATTGTAAATACGTTCCTTACTGATTTCCATGTACACTGTGGATGAAGCTGTTTCTAGGTGAAAGCAAAACTTGTGAGAGCAAAATACCCCTTTGGGTTTCCAAGCAGCCAGTGTCACTGAGGCCTGGCAATACCCCGCCTCACCTCTTCTCATTTCTTTCCTCTCTTCCTCCTCTTCAGTAATGCAGAACAGTACACACTGCCCTTCTCTGGTAGATATTCTGCTGAAATAAATGAACAACACAGTGATTTCCACATGAAATCTGAAACTAAAATAGGATCAGGGTCTCTATGTCACACTGTAATGTTCTTGCAGTCAAGAGGAAACATGTTCCGTTTTCCTTCTCATCCTCTGATGATGAGTGGAACTCTTTAGCATATTCCAATCTACCACTGTCTTGCCCTTTTTCAGCTGACACCTTGTTATAGTCCTCATCTCCTTTCATTCCCAAATCCAGCCTCCATTTCTCAGGTTCCAGCATCTGTTTTCCATCTCAGGTTGCATTGTTTGATTACAGGATGGTCTTCATGCACCGTAGCTGTTTTCCTCTTGCATTCCTTTCAGAGTCCGTTTCCTTGTACTCTTGTATTTTATTTCTGCACTCCTTTCTCATTGGCTCCTAGCCATAGGCTCTTTTTCCCAAAATATTTCAATCACATTCTCTGCCCTTGTGAGGCCCTACCTGTTGCCTCCAGGATATGGAGCAGTTGGCGTGGGTCCAGAGGCCACAAAGGATGATCAGGGTGCTGGAGCACTTCTCCTATGAGGATGGGCTGAGGGAGCTGAGCTTGTTCAGTTTGGCGAAAAGAAGGCTTCAGGGAGACCTCAATGCAGCTTCTAGTACTTGAGGGCAGCTTACAAGCAGGAGCAGTGACTTTAGGCAGTCAGATAGTGGTAGAGCAAGGGGGAATGGCTTTAAACTAAAGGAGAGGGGATTAGTTTAGATGTTAGGAGTACATTCTTTACTCAGAGGGCAGTGAGGCGCTGGCACAAGTGCCCAGAGAAGCTGTGGATGCCCCATTCCTGGAGGTGCTCAAGATCGGGTTAGATAGACCCTGGGGAACTTGAGCTGGTGGGGGGCAGCCCTGTCTACTGCTGGGGGCTGGAACTGGATGTGCTTTGAAGTCCCTTCCAACCCAAGCCACTCTGTGATTCTGTGGTATTTTGTCTTTGCCCCTATATTGTAACTGTTTCCTCTGTAGTCCATCTGCTCTGAATCCTCCCACCTCCACAAATAGGCACAATAGGATTACCTTCCTCTTTACGCTTATTTCAAGTATTTGTCACAGTACAGCTGTGTACTATCAGGACAGGAAAGCTCTGCCTTCATCATCTTACCGCTGGCCTTGTTTGTGTTTGTGTATTCTCTGGAGATGGTACCTGTAGTGACTACTGCACAGAAGCTAAATAGGTCAGAAAAATGCAGCTTGCGTTTTACAGTGCCCTTATTCTTGTCCAGCTGTGTCTATTGAAAGCCATGGCTTGACTCCTCAGCCACATCTTCCAGTCCCAGATTCCCAGTCATCTGTGCTAGTAATTCAATACCCACACAGTGAGTGAAATCAGCTCTATCATTTGCTGACACAAAGTAAACTAGTCAGAACAATGCTTTTCTCTTAACTGGTTAGGCTGATCCAACTCACTGCATATTTGAAAGGTCAGTAAAGTCTTATGCAAGGGAAGGAACTAATGAAGTGGCTAAGCTGAGAGAAAAAACAAAAGGAGATAGGGCTTCTCTTTTCAGCAGCAGCCTGTGTTGATCTGTGGGCGTTTGGAGTGACTGAAGATGCTAATAGCCTTACATATTTTGTTATCTCCGTGTGCAACATTTTCTTATTCCAGAAGAGCCAAAATTACATAGCACTTGCCTTGTGTGGTTAGGATCACTCACCAAAAGAAAACAACAAACCAACCCAACCAACCGAACAAAAAAACTCAAGCAAATAAATAAAATAAAATAAAATAAAATAAAAGCTTTTTCCCAGTCTAGATTTTTTTCTTTTCTACTTGTTGGAAAAAATTATTTGGTTTCTCTTCAAACTGAGCAACCCTTCCTCTCAGTTTTGCTGGTCCTCTGAGAAGAGCTGAGGTACTTTGTTAAGAGTCCTTACAACATATGCTTAATTCTTTCTGTCTCTTCTCCACTTTCCAATATTTTTTCTTTCTCTTTTTTTATAGTCATCAGCAAGGGTTATTGCATTTTTCATTATTTGAACTTTTGACCCCATTTATTAGTTCAGTACATTGAGTATGGAGATTGCACTCAAAAGAAAACAAATGATCTTTTCCATAATTGCTTTGCACACACACACACAGAGACAATGCTAAAGTATCTTAAGGGAAGGATTTTTATCTAGTAATCATAACCTGAAATTGAAGCCATGACACGGAAAAGAGACAGATAAGTAGGAATGAAATTAATACTTATTCAGGGTAGCTCATCCTTATCATCATTCTGCACACTTCATTATGAACTATAGATCTAAAAAATGCTTTTCAAACTACAGTTTCTAATGTTCTAAAATACACTTTTTCATCAGTTCCTCTTCTGACTTGTATACAAGGATAAATGGAGCAAGTAATTCTGATGTCTTTTTTTCCCAAAGAAATGAGGAAAATGATAAACTTCACAGTCCAAACTTTCTGACAAATTTAATTGAGTACTCTCAACTATACGATTTTCCAGCTGTGAAATGGATAGCACTGAGCATTGAAGGACATATATTTTTTTAAGCAGGTGTGTAAGGATGAGCAAAGAAACTTCTCTGCTGAAAGGATTTATGCCAGAGTTTGTAATGCAGGAACAGACAAAAGAGCAAGTGAGGGTTTTGGCAGCTGCAGATGTTCAGATATTCAGGTCTTTCTTTGTTCCACAGGATGGTCAGCAGCTGGACAGGTTTGCAGGTATGTTGTCATAGCCCAAGGCAGCACCTCCCTTGCACAGTGCAGGGACTGAGGACAACACGTTGCTCTATCTGTATTATAACAAAATTAGAAGATACAGTGCTGCTATCAGGGAAATCAGATTAAGCTGTTGTTTTCAGTGTAAAGATCTGATGCTCATGCAGAGACACTGCAGTAAATTATTCTGTCCCTGAAACCACAGTTGTGTGCTTATAGTAACCAATTATTTGGATCATGAGTGCTATGTATCTGTGATTCTGTATTAGTCATTTATCAGCAGGATAAATTGATTGACAGGTCAGTCATTATAATCTAACAAGGTGAGATTCATCATATTCAGCTTGAGATTTCTATGTCTGAACAGACAGCTGAGGCCTTATTTCTAGTAAGTGGAAAAATAGATGCTTTCTGAGCAAGATCGATACATTGTATTTTAGTGATTCACTTTAAGGTGATACGTATATCAAAATGCATATGCATGTATATCAAAATGACAGCCTGAAAGAGCTTTCCTCCTCTGTCTAGAAAAGATCTCAAAAAGTGTCTAGTTCAAGTTAGATGCAAATATATAGACATTTGCTTTTGTTCAGACAAATGCTACCTGCAGCATCCACTGTTTTGCTTTTTGTTTTTTTTGCATAAGACTTCTGCTTTGTATTTGGGGTGCAGTGGAAGGAGAAATGACTGCCTCTTGTGAGAGTTGTTTCATTCTCTAAAGTAATTTTACTAAGAATTTTACCTTAGTGTCTTGAACAGCTAACATGAGGGAATGGCTACCAGGCTTTATATCAATTATAAAGAAAAAATCAGGTTGAAACATCTGCTCAATATCCGAAGCTCATAAAAACAAAAATTGAAAGACCAGCAGGGAACGAACAGATCACTACCAATGATAACATCTTCAGTGTGTGTTCTCCTGAAACTGCAATATGAATATGGTAAAAGCTCTATTGCTTGTGATGCTCATACTGAAGCACAACTCTTATGAAGAATGGTGATCATGTGAGGAGTTTCTGTACAGGGCTCAGTGGGCAAGACACTGTGCATCCAGCCTTACTCCTTCTTCTGGAGCTGGACTTTGATGGTAGCACTAAGGATAATGCAATATAAAAATCTGCATTTCCCTGTTTGGTGATTCTGTCCTTCAGCTTTACCCCACAAGAGTGCAATGCTTTGTCCTTGCAGTTTGGTGAAGCTAACAAGGCAGGCATCCTGCAACATCCTTTGACCAAAGGTTTGTTAAAATGAGCCTTGCCACTGACTGTCAAAAAGTCAGACATTTTCCAGTAAAAAATACAAGGTGTTCTACTTCTCACTGAATCTTCCCCCAGTGCCACCACCTGATTTTACATGCAGTCACAGAACAAGGTCCGTCTGCATTTAGGGAACATTGGGATGATAGAACTGGAAAACACTCATCACATGCATCAGAGGAGGTCTGAGAAGCAGATGCTCTCAGACAGCTTGATGCCATCCAGCCATTTTGTGTAATATCTCACTGCTGTTTTTAAACTACACATAACCACAAATGGAAATGGGCTTTCTTATGAAGCAGCAAAACTGAGCTTTTCCTGCGAGCTACAACTCAGTATTTCCTGCTGAAATCATCTGTAGAGAGAGGAAGACAAAGGAGGATATCCTGGCTTTCCATAGAGAAATAATATTTCAAATGTTGAATCAATTTTGAAATCCTTTTTAAGATTTAAAAAGAAAAAATTAACTGTTTCTTTTGTATCTGATAGCTGTGAAGGCTCTGAGAGAGATCACTACCATACTATCTGGTAAAGCACCTCTTTATACATCAAACTGCTAATCTCTTTTTATAAAAAGGGAAACATTACTGAGTACCAGTTATCAATTAAATTTTGGATGCTATTAATTTTCTTAACATCTTAGCTTTCCCATTCTCCATGTTATTTGGCTAGGTTAACTTGGTTGTTACAGGCTTTGTTGTTATAGCTTCTTCTGTGTTTCCAATTTTTCTTAGGGTCTTAAGTCATTTGTGTTATGAGAACACTCAGGAAAAATTACCACCATCAGGAAAGCAAATGTAGTGTAAACATTGCAAGTCAGTGTATCCCTTCACATATGCATTTTCAATTTGGAATGTGTTCTGATGAGGACTGAAAAAGCTACTCCAGACTGGCAGGTCGTGCTTCTCCATTCTTCTCCCTAAATAAAGCTTAACAAGGCTAAATGAAACTGCTTCTCTTAGGAGACCTTAACAAAATGAAATGTAGGGCCGAAGAATAGCAGCCTGTAATAAACACCTATACTTGATCTGCTTTAACATATCTTGCTAGGCATGAATCAGGACTTTTTGTTGCTGGGATTAATGCAGTAAAGGAATTGTTCTCTCAGCAAAAAGTATTCATAATTCCATTTTACACTGATAAGTAATCTCCTAATACATGTTTTATGCTGATAGAGACTGGAAGTATAAGTTATGTATGAGGAGAGAAGTTGCTACAACCCAAAGCCATGCAAAGGAAATGAAAAATTCAATCAACTGCATTGATCCTAAGGCAAAATTGCTAAGGGTCACTCTTGTATCTGTAATTTCAAGAGTGCTTGCTGAGCATCAGAAAGTGGTAACGCAGATTCCTATTTCCTATCAGCACATTTACAGGATACAGCAATGATTTTATTTTGTTCTCTGTGCACTGCCAGCCACTCTAAATATCTTACAGAGAGGAGATCCTTTCTAATCAAATGCAATTCATTTTCTTAAGATTTATCATTTTGGAATTGATATTTGTCAGTGATTTATTGCTGTGAAACAGGAGATATGATTTTTATTTGATCTGAGATGAGATCAGGAATAATTTTTTCAATGTGAACATGGGTAAAGAAAGAAATCCGAAATCCCAAAATTGGATTCTTACTTCAGAAAAATACCAGATTTCTGCTTTACTTCCACTGTTTTTAATCAACAGAAAAGAACTTAGTATTTAATTATGCCTCTTTAGATTCATAATCATAAGCTAAGTACCACATTTGGACAGTTGAATGACAACTGGAAAGAACACTACAGTGATTAGATGTGTCCGCAGAGAAAGAGATCACAGAATCACAGAATCCCAGAATCACAGAATTGTAGGGGTTGGAAGGGACCTCCAGAGATCATCGAGTCCAACCCCCCTGCCAAAGCAGGTTCCCTACAGCAGGTCGCACAGGTAGGCATCCAGGCAGGTCTTGAACATCTCCAGAGAAGGAGACTCCACCACCTCCCTGGGCAGCCTGTTCCAGTGCTCCGTCACCTCACTGTAAAGAAGTTCTTGCGCATGTTTGTGCGGAACTTCCTATGCTGCAGTTTCTGGCCGTTTCCCCTTGTCCTGTCTCCACTCACCACTGAAAAGAGTCCGGCCTCACCACTCTGCCCCCCACACCTTAGATATTTATAGACCTGGATCAGGTCCCCTCTCAGTCTCCTTTTCTCAAGGCTGAACAGACCCAGCTCACTCAGCCTTTTTTCATAGGGGAGATGCTCCAGGCCCTTCACCATCTTCGTGGCCCTCCACTGGACTCTTTCCAAGAGATCCCTGTCTTTTTTGTACTGGGGAGCCCAGAACTGGACGCAGTACTCCAGATGAGGCCTTACCAGGGCAGAGTAGAAGGGGAGGATCACCTCCCTCGACCTGCTGGCCACGCTCTTTTTAATGCACCCCAGGATGCCATTGGCCTTTTTGGCCACAAGGGCACACTGCTGGCTCATGGCCAACCTGTCGTCCACCAGGACACCCAGGTCCCTTTCCACAGAGCTCCTCTCCGGCAGCTCATCCCCCAACCTGTACCGGTGCATGCAATCATTCCTCCCTAGATGCAAGACTCTACACTTGCTTTTGTTGAACCTCATCTGGTTTCTTACTGCCCAGCTCTCCAGCCTGTCCAGGTCTTGCTGAATGGCAGCAGAGCTTTCGGGTGTGTCAGCCAATCCTGGATAACCTGAAATCTATTTGCTTTCTTGGTACCTAGACTTAAACTTGTATGGTTTAGTGAGGTACAAAAGATGTTTTATTCCTACTTTCCAGTGAAATGTTTGTCTAAATTAATGTTGCTGTCAACAGACCATAACATCTATTTCCTGTGGACTTGCCTAATGTGAACATTCTGAAACATCAAGGCAAAAAAAAAAAAACAACTTGCTGTGGTGATAAAGCCGTGCTGGAATAAAAAGTATTTTGTAGACCATCTGAAAAAAAGCTATTTGATACTCTTTGGAAGCAATGAGCACCTGATTTCTTGGACAAAATCCAACCCTTATAATATCATGTTACTACTTTAATGACCCCATGCAGTAATATACATTTCTAAGCTAGTGAGCAACCTTTAGGGGCATAAAAACTCAATTTTCCAATATCAAAGATCCCTTTTTTTCCCCCTTGGGAGAAGAAAGCGTAAGGCTGTTTCCTACATTATTAACATTTTGCCTCGGGGCAAGTGGCAGCATAATCCCTATCATTTTTACCTCATGCTGCTCCACTGGGAAAACACAATCCAGCCGTGTGTGTTTGTGGCTCTTCCTTTCATTCCTGTTCCCTGCTGTGCTGTGCTGTGACAGGACAGCAGCAGGTGGCATAAATAAAGGAAAAAGCTAGCAGAAAATTATAGACAGCTTCTGAGATTTTCGATTTGACAATATTTTGGAGCCCCAACTTCTTTGGGAGAGAAAAAGAGATTTTTATCTAAACCCTTTGCTTTTGGAGCAGCAAGGATGAACTCCTTACCCTTTAGCGTGAACAAAAATAGAAGCAATGTTAGCACCACTCCTGAGGTGCTGAGCAGCTATAAAATACACTTACTTTCATTATTAGAAGTTAAATGATTGTGAGTGTTTTCTTTCCACCGCTGCTGGGCTTGGAAACTGCCTTAGAATGAAATTTGAGCTCACTGAGAATAAATGGACAGGGATGGACTTCTGTGTTATCTCTACATAAGAAATACTGTTCTGCCACTTGTTACCAGTGGAAAGGTTTTAGTGCCTCCTGCAGAAGAAAAGAATGACCTTAGCATCTGGTCTTTGGAAGCTGGCTGAAATATATTCCCACTGGGGAGGTTTCTCATTCTTTTTCCAAGGTAAATAACTCTGGCTGCCTCTTTTACTAAGACCCCCCTGAGGTGCTTAGTGATTTTGTAAATACATGGGACCAAAAGTGCAGAGCTTGCCCTGGGAAGAAGGACAACCCTTTTCTTGCATTCCTTGTTCCCAGTGGGAGCTACCTCTTATCAGCAGACCAAAGACATGAGGATGCTCCATGTCCAACAATGGTGATAAAAGTTAGGGTTTCTGCTATAAATAGTAGTCTGAATCTGAACAAATGGGATTATTGCCCAGCTTATTGCTAATGTTTCCAGCGGTCATTACTTTGATAGAATGACAAAAAATACACTTTATAGATTTCCTTTTAGAATTTATACAGTGTGAAAATGTCATGGCAGGATACTAACACAAGAGATCTATTATCATCTGACTTGTCATTTATAACATTCTATAAATACTATAAATTGCAAAACACTATAAACCTGAAGTAAGTACATTTAACTTATTTCATAGTTGCCTTTTGTGCTCATTTGACTTCCTGAATCAAACTTTTCCCTAGGTGCTGTAAAATGAGAGGTTGAGACTTGGATACTTCCTTTAGTATGTCTTCTCACTTACCATAGCAGAATATAAAACAAATACAGAAATAAATTTTTCCAATACATAGGTGAACATTGTCATTAGAAACAAAATTTCAAGTTTTTAATGAAAAATGGAGATAATGATATTTTTCTTCTCAAAAATAAGTTTTTTCCTAGAGTTTTCACTGCCAACAGTATCATTGCACCTTTCATTCTTGTAACAAATAACAGCAAAAAGCACTGATAAGAATCTAACTGATTTTACTTTGCAGTATAAGCCCAAGTGGGCTATCGTTCTGTAATCAGTACATAATTTCCTGATGGATTACAGTACTGGTATTCTTGACAGTGAATCTGTCTTTGGGTGGACATTACCCTGTGCTTTGTCAGTGGTAATAATTTGAATGGAAATTTGTAGGAATTAATGCAAAATTTGCTGGAAAAAGTGGAGTATGTGAAAATAAGTCTCAGTATATGACTAAAAAGGAAAAAAGAAAAAAAAGGAAAAAAAGTTGAAGCCACAAATACACATACCTGCATCTGGAGCATGTTGAGCATTTCATTTACTTCATGCAGTTGGTAACAGAGGACTGTATGACTTAGAGGAGCAGAATTGAAGAGGCAGCTGTTGATCTCAGAGAATGTGGCCACAAAGTTACAGAGAAGAATGAAACTGTTGCAGTCTCTTGATATCAGCGTGGAACTGCAGGGGCATTGCAAAAATTGGGTAAAAAAAAAAAAATTTGCTTTGCATCTTATAGAAAATTGCTCACATTCAACGGAGATGTAGTCAATTCAGTATAGAGTGGACTGAGGACCATGATTTTCAGTATGATTAGACAAACTCAAGCATAGAAAATAATACATTTCCTAACTGAAAATACAGAAGTGGAAAATTAACAGATTGAATAAAGGGATTTCTCCGGCCTCTCTTCTGCGTGGAATGAAACAAATCATTAAGAAAAATGAATCTGAGATTCTTAAGCTTGACATGTGTGGAAAGAGTTTGTAAAAGCCATGTATCAATAAGTTTTTTTCCTGAGCATACAGATAGATGGGGAAAGAAGCTTTCTATTTTCAGGTGGTGGGATGTGACTAAAATATTCATAGTAAAAGCTGTCTGGGAAAACACAAGTTTTCAAGAAGACAAGCTGATTCCTGATATTAAACTGTGTTCTGCAGAATTTGGTAATGTCCTTTTACAGATTCTAGGACTTTTTTATCACTATTTGCTATAAGCACAAACACTGTATCAGAAGACTTATTTAAACTCTGAATGGTACGTCTGTATGGTAGACCGTCTTATTTGTCCCATCCAGATCTGAGTGAAAAACATGCAACAGTGATAAGCAATTTAAGCTACCTGATGAGTATTAATCACAAGGGCATTTGGAAATCAAACGTAGCAGGCAAGTTCATGGTTACCAACTGGAGTTACAAGTGCCTGGAGGAAAGAAGGTGGTGCATCCCACTTCGAGAGGGGCAAGAGAAAAATAACAGTTGACTTGATTAATTCCTGAATAACTGATCTACCTCAGATTTGCTTCAAGTCAGGGGTGGGCCAGATGTCTCCCTAGCATCTTTTCAACCTGAATTATTTTATATTTCTTTGCATTAAGAATATTTTCATATGAATTTTTTGTTAGTTACTGCCAGGTAATACTGACCTTAACCATCTTCCTCGAACAAAACTAAACAGATGTTTATTATTCAATCTGAATATCGTTAGACTGAGACTCTTAGAAAATACAAAAAGACAGGGAAAAAGAAAGGCTGTTATGCTCCCTTTGACTCTGGTGAAATATCAAATGTTATTTCAGATAATGAGTTTCTGGAGAACACAGAACTAATGAAGTTTCAACAGTATTCAACCCTGGGGTTGTGGTGTCTTAGCTTAATTTCTTCCACTCCTCTGTCCACGTAGCTAATCAGCTCTGAGATCTGGAATGTATATGCTCTTTTCAAAGAACAGCATTGCAGCCACTCTTTCCTCTGGCCTTATGCTTATTCTTTTATTACAGTCAGTGTTTATATTGAAAAACTATAACCTCAAGCAGTTAACTGTGAAAAACAAGGTAGATATAATGAACAGCACTGCTTCCTGCTATTCAGAAACAGAATTAGGAATGATCCCTGCTTTGGTTTCTGGCGTGTAATAAAAAGTCGTATTGACTTACTATTTGGATTTTTTTATTCTCATTAGGAAGTTGCAGGGCATGGAAAAAAAAAGATATGCTTTCTCAATATCCAATAAAGAATTACTTTCTATTGTAGGATACATTTGCATAGTCTACTTCAGAATTTTTAGAAAGAATTGTTATGATAATTGGATATGCAGAGCATTTTGAAATGCATTTGATCCTGTGAGTTAATAATGGTGAGATTCAGTTGCAGAAATGTGGGGTCTAGTGCCATTTTAAACATCTTGTTATCTTTCAACTTCAGCTACATGTCTGGAAGGTCATAGGTATCCTGCAACTCCTGCCTTGTATTTGTTAGCCCTGGATAAGCTAGGCCTTCTTAAATGGCACCAGCAACTTCTTTCTCAGGTCTAGCCTAATTCCTCTGAATGTGTTTTATTTAATGCCTTGAGTTAGAAAAATGCTTAGCTCTTTCAGAAGTAGGTGGTTTGGTTAAGTTGATTAGGCCTTCTAATTTTTACATGTTCTATCTAGGGCCAAAAATATTTCCTAGCTTTAAAATGAAGATGAAAACCAAATGTTTATATTACACCTGAATTTTGAGTTAACTTGTTTCTTGATTTAAACTAAATTCATTTAGCATACTGTTTGTTCTCACTGCAGTTTTGTGAGGCTTTTTGTTTTGTTTTCTGAGCAGCAAATTGAAGAAGTGTTTGATGATCCTCTGATCTTTTTAGTGCTTTTGTCAAGGGTAGGATTCTTTTTTAGCATCTGACTTGTCCTTAAGAAAAGTCTGTCTACAGCCAACGCTATCTAACTTTGCTCCTTAATTTTATATACTTGCCAAAAGGGTCATAAATGGGGGCTGGATCGATGGGCGTGAGGCCAGTGAGATGAGTTTCAACAAGAGTAAGTGCTGGGTCCTGCACTTTGGTCACAACAACCCAATACTTTGCTGTAGGCTTGGGGCAGAGTGGCTGGAGAGCTGCATGGAGGAAAACAATCTGGGCTGCTGGACTGTGCTCAGCTGAACACAAGCAGCAGTGTGGCCAGGTGAACAAGAAGGCCAACAGCATCCTGGCTTGTATCAGAAACAGGGTAGCCAACAGGGGCAGGGAGGTAATTGTCTCCCTGTATTCAGCTCCACCTTGAGATCTGTGTTCAGTTTTGGGCCCCTCGCTACAAGAAAGACATCAAAGCCCTGAACCATGTCCAGAGAAGAGCAGCAAAACTGGTGAAGGGTCTGAAGCACAAGTCTTACGAGAATCAATTGAAGGAACTGGGATTGTTTAGCGTGGAGAAGAGGAGGCTCAGGGGAGACCTTATCTCTGTACAACTCCTTGAAAGAAGGTTGTAGTGAAGCGGGAGTCAACCTCTTCTCACAGCAATAGGTAACAGCAATAGGACGAGAGAGAATGGCTTTAAGTTGCACCAGGGAAGTTCAGATTGAATATTAGGAAAAAGCTTTTCTTAAAGGAAGAGTGGTGAGGCATTGGAACAGGCTACCCAGGGAGGTGGTGGTGTTACTGACCCTGAAGGAATTCAAGAAATTGTAGATGTGGTTCTTAGGGACATGGATTAGTGGGCAATTAGTGGTGGTAGGTAGACTAGATGATCTTAGAGGTCTTTTCCAACATTAATGGTTCTATGATTCTGTGTTCCTATGATCCTATGATTCTTTGTCCATCCCTTTGAAGGAATCATTATCAAAATCAAGATCAGTACAAGATTAAGGGAAAACAAGTTCAGACAGTACTAAGTAGATTTATGTAATAACAGTTACTGTGACTGTATTTCTCAATTTTATTTGAGGCCATGGATGTGGTTCTCTTGTATGGGTGGTATAGAACAGTGGATTTTTGTTTCATCATTGTAGCCTCTCCCCATTGTTGATGCTGTTCAAATGCAAGCCAATGAGGGTTATAAATGGGTGAATTAGTAACTTAAGCAAATAGGACAGATGTTCAAACACTGCAGACAGTACAGATTCAACAGATGTCTGTTAATTTACAAAATAATTGTGCTTTATATGAGGTGAATTTTTAGTGAAATTGGAAATTGCTATCAATGCTATCAACAATACACACATGGGAAAGATGCACTCATTTTCAAAAACTGCCTAAATAACAGTCTGGGAAACTACAGACAAGTCAGTCTCACTTATTGTGGGGCGAGTTCTCTTGGAACCTGGCCATTGAAGGAGAAGGAGCAGACTGGGAACAGATTCACTGGAATAGATTCACTGAGGGAGAATCATTCCTTGCCAACCTGATTGCATTATTTGAGAAAAATGACTGGACAAGGCAAAAGGTACCATTAAACTGGAGTGAGTATACCAGAAAGATATCAGTAAACTCTCATGCATCTCTTACTAAAAAAAAGAAAATTTTAAACACTAAAATCCCAGGAGAGATAGATACATAGCAGACCTACTTTAAGGGATACCTGTCTTTGAAATTACTCTTCTCAAGACTACAAATGAAGAGGTTGTGGTTTGTATAAGTAGAAAGCATAAATTCTCATTATTTCTTAACCCTGTAGAAATCTAGCACTGATGCTATTTTATTGGTTAAAAAAAAGTCGAGGACATCAAAAAGCCAAATGGCAGCAGGCAGCATCTTTCAGTTATATGGAAATGTGTTCTGGGAATAAATAATGGCTAGTCCAGGTGTCTGCAGCTCCTGTTTGTTCATCCCTGCAGTTGCTGAGTATCAGGATTCCTCACACCAGTTCAGCAATACATAGAGAAAGTTACAGTGAACACCAGCACATGTAGATCCAAATGTTCTCATGTCTCTCAGAAATCCCCTTTTTTCTTTCTGTTGCTTATCAATTGTCATTGCAAAGTATCCACTAAACCCTAATACTTCATTTCTGAGCCCCAGACATCCAGCTGTGCATGAAACCTCCAAGAGGACTGCTAAGACTTAATGTGCCATATAGGAAGTGACACCTTCCTTACTGCCAACTTCCTTACTGACGTTCAATAAAAGTGGTATCTCTTTTTTTTTTCTTTTTTTTTTTTTCCTGTATGTGATGATGTTATTTGTAAAATCTTATGTATATGTCTCATTCCTCATTCTGTTTCCAATAATATATTTGTTCTTCTTGTGTGTATATACTAATCATTCCTAATAATTTTTCCCTTCTAGACACAAGTATGTTATCTTCCTTAGAACACTCTGCTATTCTTTTACGAAAGATGGGATGAAGATTTTCAAATGATGCCTTACTTTTGTTCCCAAACATTACTACTTCATATAGATTAACTGTATCACTTTACATTGCACAGCAATTTTAATTTCTATTCTACAGAAGATTTTATATCCTCAACATTGCTCCACTTCTATAAGAAAGCGGCATTTCCTCTCTTCTTATAGGTTCAGAGTTCCACAAATCATCTAGTGTTTCCATAGTGGGATGGGGAACTTTAAGAGGTGTTACTGTGTACCACAGGGAAACAGATAGTACAAGCTCATTTGTTGTTTTGGAGTTCCACTACTACAAGTCTTTGAGTAGAACAGACAATGAGAGTTTTCTTAGGTTCTTCAGGATTGAACTGATCGTTGCATATTTTTTTGAGGAAAAGACTAATTATCCAGCCTATTGTGCTTTGCTTTGCACCATCCCGTCTTCTTCCTTCTTCCATGCCACCTTGAGCTTCATCAACATTTCTTCAACAATTAAATATCTATAAATGGAAAGCTTTGAAAAAATACATTGGATCATTCTGAGTTAGTCCAGTTTGGGGCTACAGAACAGATGACAATATGTAGACTCCCTTAGGTATGTGTCTATTTGCATATTTCAGTAGTGAGTTTTGGACCTTGTTCAGTTGTTTTTGCATTCTAGACCGGATTTCCTAGTTGAGACAGTACTTGAGAGTGTAAAATATCTGCCTACTTTATTTTAAAAATTTAGCCCTGCTCAAGTGGATAGAAATCAATTTAGAAGTATGGGTTGAAAATGAGTAATGTTCATTTAGTATTTTCATAATAACTAGGGAATAATTCAATTCAACATAATCATACTTGAAATATAAGCCCATTTAAAACCTATTATTTTAATTGCATCAGCTAATACAACAAAACTAGCCAGATTCCAGAAGCAATTAAAATAATTTCATAATCTGTTTTAAATACAGAAGGTAGGTAAGTGTTTTTGAAAGAATATAGGAAATATTGGTATAGTCTTATGTCAGTGACCTACCCTAAGGTTTACTGTTCAAAGTCAAATAGAAGTATACGCTAAATATGTACCATCTTCTATTTCATTTCACAGTCACAGTGTTTACCTTCTTGAAGATTCTGTGATGCATCAAGTTTCAAGGGTCCTAAATACAAGACAAATTCTGTCTCATATAATAATGTCAGTGAGACTTACTGGATGATTAATGGTTGTTTGTTTGTTTGTTTGTTTGTTTTTGAGGGCTATAAAATCCTAAGTTGCAGATATGCAAAAGGCCCAATCCAACATCAAGCGTTTTTCATTCAAGATCCCCAAAAAAGACACAGAAAGAGCAGCTACTGAATAGCAAAGTCTGAAACGTAAACATTTATTGGAAATACTTAGAATTTGGCATCATCATCACTTTTACCTACATTCCTATTACAGGAGGTTTCCACTCAGGAGGACAAGGTATCTTAAATTGAATCAGGACTGGCAAGGGAAATTGAGTAAGCCTAGCTGAAAGCTGGTTTAATTATGTCACAGTTCCAACCTGTAGGTATTCCAATGCAAAAATGATGAATAACTGGAGATAGGAAAATAGCACATCGTTCTTCAATATTTTTTATTTGTTTCAAAATCATTTCAAGTATTTTGTTAACCTTCTAATCACTGCTGATGCCTGTGGGGAAAAAAAAAAAAAAAAAAAAAAAAAGTCTTTTCATTTTAATTCTCCTTATTATACTTGATCTGTACAGATATATTGATGTGTGTAAGTCGTGTGTGTACATACGGAGGAGACATCATAGCAGAAAGAGTAGTGCTTTCCGTAGTTCTGTTTATCATTATCAGAGCTGAGCTGGCTATCTGTGAAGGATAGACTCATCACTTTCTTGCTGCACTGATGATCATTTGCATAGTGCAATAAAGCATTCATGGTTTCGCAGAATGAAGGATTCTTTACATTTTTATTGCACCTCCCCTATCAGGACAGGCTGAGGGAGTTGGGCTTGTTCAGCCTGGAGAAGAGAAGGCTGCGGGGTGACCTCATTGCAGCCTATCAATACCTGAAGGGAACCTACACCCAGGAGGGGAGTAAACTCTTCAAAAGGGCTGACAACAGCAGGACTAGGGGAAATGGATCCAAGTTGGAGGAGGGAAGATTTAGGTTGGATGTTAGGGGGAAGTTCTTTACTAGGAGAGTGGTTAGGCCCTGGAACGGGCTGCCCAGGGAGGTTGTGGATGCCCCGTCCTTGGACGTGTTTAAGGCCAGGTTGGACGGGGTCCTGGGCAACCTGATCTGAATGTGTATGTTTGGTGGCCCTGCTAGGCAGGGGGGTTGGAACTACATGATCCTTGGGGTCCCTTCCAACCCGGGTGATTCTGTGATTCTGTGATCTGTGATTGCACACGGTACATACAATTCATAGCTTTGACCCTGGGTTACTTCTGGTGAGTCTGGAACTTCTTGGCCTGTTAAACTTTGTAGAAATATGGATTTCCTAGAGACTCATATTAGTGTTAAGCTTGCTTTCCTGGGCTTTGTTGTTTTGCATTACTTCACCTCCTGTACCTCTTCAAACATATTAACTTTTTTCCTCCAATTTTATTTGTCTTGTGTGTTCTTTACCTGTGTTCATGTTTTCAGTAATACAGTAGACCTGTATAGAATGGAAAATGTGAGATGTTCAAAGCTTATGCTTTCCTTCAAACTTATCAATCTCATGAGTGCTAATCTCATCAGTGACATTCTTAATTCTTTGGTTTTCTGTCTTTGCATTAAATACTGTTCTCACCTGCTGACGTGTCTGAACAGTTCAATTGGATACTCAAAGATTCACAGGCTGCTCTCTGAATTCTGGTACTTACTACCATATTGTAGAATAATAGGATACTATTGTTATATTTCTTATATGTAGGTCACACCTAAAGTAATGTCTCCTATTTATTTCCATGAAAAATTACAGCAGATATAACGAGCAGAAGAGCACTATTTAGTAGAGTGTGAGTTCAGGTACAAAACACTCTATTTCTGCACAATCACCGCCATTAGCTGTGCATTTTCACCAGCAATGAAGAAGAGCCTGCTTGCTTTGCTCATAAAAATCTGCATGGCCATCCAGAATGTGACTTGTCCTTCATGTCATTATTGTCACTGCTGAAACACACTACCCACTGCTTCACTGTGCTCACATCCACTGTTTGGTCTCCATAAGTATTCAGCAAGCATCACTGAATGTCAGTGGGTGCATTTTTTTCTGCATGGAGGAATTCAGTTCCACCTCTTTGCTTCGCACTCACTTCTGTATCAGACACGATTGTGTCAGACTGCCCCTCTGCTGCCATCTGTCACAAGTCAATAAAACGTTATAGAATATTGTTGAGAAGGTTCAGCCACTACTGCCATACCACCAACATCCGCCTCTGAGGTTGTGGGCCAACATTATAACATAGGAGCCATTATTTTTTGAGCAGCCCTCGTGTATCAGTAGATATTATATGGAGAGTGCATATAACAGATATAATAAAAACAAGTAATAAAAAATAATAAAGTAATTAAAAAGTAACAAATGAGAAATGAGTGAAACAACTTCTTGTGGGTGGAAGCTGTCTAGGTTTTGTTCTGTTGTATTTCAATTTCACACTTTCTAGTTCAGTATTTGGAGGGGAAAAATACATATTTATCCTTGTCAGTATCCTCCTAGAACTCTGTGCAAATTCTTTTTCCACGTGTCCTCTTTGTTCCAGTTAAAAAAAAAAAAAAAAAAAAAAAAACCAGAAAAACCAACAGTATGGACTGCAGTGAATGAATGAAACTCTTCTACTTATTAGTTTATAAGTTATTAATTATTTCGTACAGTCAATCGTATTTCCAGATCATGGCATTGAGACTCTACATTTGTACTTACAAAGCATAGACACTGGATATTCAGATGTACTTTTGTATGTATAAAACTCTCTGTTTATGCAGATTGAAAGGCGTGTGTTTGGGAAGCACTTTTCACCTATTACAACCACAGTTTTGTAGAATAGTTTGGGTAGCTAAAGCTTGTCAGTGTCATGGCTTTTCTTCTCTATTGCCTCAGGAAGTCATGTTAAAGCTGGAATTGGTCACTCTTGTTGCAGTCTGTCCAGAGGTTCTGTTTTCTGAAGTTTTATGAAAGCCGCTGTGCTCTTGTTCTGAAGTGCTGATACAGCCTACAGAATTTACCTGCAAGGTGCATGACTGACGCAGTCAGGTGAACACTGATCTCACTGCTAACTCTCACTCAGGGAAATTTTCAAATGGAAGACTTATTTCCTCAATAGTGTTACTGTCTTTTTCCTGTATGTTTTGTTTTACATTTTATACTGGGAATACAGACTCTCAGCCCCTTTGATGGAGACAGAAACACTGAAAAATGTTGATGTCCTTTTTCTGGGGCAGTCCCTACAGCATTCGCCCCTGGCCTGCTTGAAGTTGTAGTAGTTCTGTCCTCCATCAGACTGATAGAGCTGAAGTTGTTTGCAAGCTAGGATGCCTAACAGCTATTTAAGACAGCTGGTAGGAAAACAGGCAGGTTTTATAGATTCGTTACAACTTCTTTTTCTCCAAAACATCAGTTTTCTGCAACTAGGATTTTCCAGGGGAAAAAAAAAAAACTGTTTTGGTCGTAAATTGCTGATCTGCTTTAAACACCAGCAGAAGGAGAGGTCACTCTGTCAGTTTGGCATTCTCATTACGTATACAGCTATGGAATTCTGAGTCACAAACATTCACTTGTGTGAATTGAATTCATGAGAAAACAAGTATATCTTAATGGGTATGATTCCTCAGGTAGGGAGCAAGACACTGAGCTCTCCAGTGGTACACAGATTAGGTATCTGCTAAGAGCACAACGTGTTTCACCTGTGAACCCTCTATCTGTTTTCCAATAGACTCTTGATAAAAAAGAAGAGTGGGGAGATGTACGTGAAAGGTCTGTTACGGCATGGAGCTATCTCAGTTTAGATAGAACGAGCATTAATTTTCTCTGTGATAACAATCATATCTGTTATTTTCTCCAAAATTCAGCACTTCGAAGTGAACAGGAGCATGAAACGCAGCAAAATTGTTTTAATCAACAATATTAGTAAATAGAAGACAAAGGGGGCAGGTTGGTTGTTTCAAGATTATACTTTTTAATCCTGAGAGGTTTTTTCTAACAGCTCACTCCTCTATTTGGATTCATACTTTAAGCATCCTGCAATATTGAAAATCTTTAATATTTTAAATCATGTGTGATTTATCAGCTTAATCCGGCAGCAGAACCTATCAAAATCCTGTCTCCTCAGCACTGTGAATTTGCTCACATTCTAAAACTTCATTTTTCATTAAATTAACAAATCAATAGCTAAAAGGATCAATGGATTAGGTAGCAGCTGGTTTCATCTCAGCAGAAATGGACTGCTGCCAAATTCTGTGTTGCTGTTTAAATTGATTCAGCCAGACATCTTTTGCTAAAAAAAGTCAATTGTAGTGAAAGTAAAGCATTTTGTTTAAAAATCATATATACAATTGGTGGTTCTTCATGCATGTGTATGTGTGGATACACATGCACACACACACACACAGCAGCCTCTTTTTTAGCAAACCCTAAGAAATAGAAATTGCTTTTCTGAGACAATAGAAAGTGTTTTTAATTGTGTTTTTTTTTTTTCCAAAGTTGATGCTCCTGCTTATAAAAAGAAAAGTTTTTGTTTGCTTTATTTCTATTTGTGTTGGTTTTTACTCTGAATCTCTATTTTGTTCTGCTTCCTATTTTCTTAGTCATTCTTAGTCAGTGTGTGCATACCATACAGATCATTTTCTTTTTTGTCACTGAATGCCAAATGAAAGATAACTAAGTACATAGCAGGCATTTTACAGTCCTTATCACACACCATTAGACACTAATGAACTATAATAATTATTCTGATAATTGCTCTCTCACCTCACAGCACACCCACCCACAACTCAGATAATACATTTTCAGATCTTCATCTTTTGTATAAAGTAAGTAACTTTATCAGTATGGCATAATGAAAAATCTGCTGTTAATGCTAAATAGTGAACATATATAAGTGCCATATGTAGAACTATGATTTAGGTAGGCACAAAACATAAGAAATTTCACTAGTTAGTGAAGCCAGTGTTTGGTGAAATGGATAATATAAACCTGTTCATTGAATTTTGGATGCTTAAGATAGAGAAATGGTTTTATGTTATCAAGTCATTTGCAGTGGGATTGAAATGTCATTGATTGTAGAACTTCCGTGTTCTCTGAGAGAAAACTTCATGTCTAGAGAGATGTTGGTATTGCTTTCTAAATTTCTTTTTCTTATCACCTGGACTGTACTTTTTTCTTTTTTTTTTTTTCTAACTTCAAACTGTTTTTCCACTAAGCTATCCCCCACCTTGTTCTCAGTGATTACTTCTGTGTGTTTATATGGTCTGCAGATATTTACAGTGTTACTCCATTCTTATGCTGTTTGCTGATTAGTTTGCTTCTCATATTTAGCTATTCTGATCTTTTTTAGTTTATGCAGCACAATAAAGTCCCTTAATTGCTTTTCTGTTAAGTATTTCCAACTGTTTAACCTCTTTCTGGGAAAGGGCTTCTTTGAAGGAAGATGATATTGCAGATAAGTATCATCAGAACTGACCATCAAAGGGCCTTGCTCAAGGTTGCAAATGTATTACCCGTATATCTAGTCAAACCCTTCAGTTACAAACTGAGCCTTATTTGGCTCTGATTTGTCACACTGATTCACTGTCATTGCTTTTGTCACTTACAGCAATCATCTTCTACAAAATGTTTGTTTCCAAGTTGTTTTCTTAGATACATTAGGTTGGATTGAATAACTCATATTGGGTTTCATGAGATGCTCACCTGAATGGCTTACTCTTTACTAAATGCTGGAGAGAAATGATTTGTTGCATCACGCAGCCAGGGGATTCTGCAAAGACATCAGCACATCTAAATGGGAGAAGAACTACAGAGAATAGGAATTAGGAATAATTAGGAATAATCCTTTTCTCTAAGATTTCTTCCCTGAGAAAATCAGTATCAAACTGGTGACCAGTTTCCATTCCAGCCTCTCCTCACTTATCTCTGAACCAGATGTGCTGAATCTCAAATGCTAAAGAAGAGAGTAAAACACATAGTGACTTTGCTACCAGTGTGTGACATCAGCAAAATCTGCGGCCTTGCAAGACTCAGAATATTTCTATTTACTGCTGAACCTCCTTAGACGTGGGATTTTGCTCTCAAAATTGTTACTTACTCATTTCCAGGTGTTTTCTAAAATTAACATTTCCTGTGATCTGTTGTACTTACTTTTACTGTGTCCTAGAACTCAGTCTATCTCTGAGACTCTTAGGTCATGAAAATCATCATGAGGAGAATGGCACTTCTGCCATCATGTGATCCAGACATTTCTCTTTCAGAGACGGTGCTTTGCAATCCATTTCAGGTCATTAAAAAAAAGAAGAAAAAAAAACCACCAAAAACAAGACAGAGAATAAAGTGATCCTCGGTCCATATGGCTGTTCCCAAGGCATCATTCCTTAACTAGTGTACTGTGATTCTTCTGACAGTTTATGTTGTTGCTCAAAAATCCTTCAACAAAGAACAAGAACACAGAAAGATTAAGAAGGATATGGTTATGTCAGTGCTGGCCATCTGGTCCCTGCAAGAGAGAATTTGGAGAATGGTCTTTGTATTACTTTCTTTCCTGCCCATGCAGGCATTGATATCTTTCTAGAATTACTGCTGAACTCAGAAGGAGGAGCCCTCAGAATTTTTCACCTCCATGCTTGCATATATTCCCCAAATATTTCCAATCATGTGGTAGCAAAGAAAGAATTAAGGCACGCTTGTAAAGAATGTGAAAGCATCCTGAGGCAGTTAAATATCTCCAAGACTTCACAGGGAACTCCAACTCGTCTGCAGTGAACAGGGACACCACAGCTAGATCAGGTTGTCCAGGGCCTTATCCAGCCTCATCTTAAAAGTCTCTAGGGACGGAGCATCAACTGCATCTCTGGGCAACCTGTTCCAGTGCCTCACCACCCTCACTGTAAAAGACTTTTTCCTGTATTCAACCTAAATCTATCCTCTTTAAGCTTGAAACCATTTCCCTTTGTTCTGTCACCACAGGCCCTGATAAAGAGTCTGTCACCTTCTTTCCTGTCACTCACTTTAGATATGGAAAGGCCACTATCAGGTCAGCTCATAGCTTTCTCTTCTTCAGTCTAGGAGTATGACTGCTTTCAGCAATTTAGACCCGTTTCTAACATTCTCCCTTCATGACAGTGTGCTGAAAAGATCCTCTGATCTTCTTTGTTTCACTATACTCCTTTTTTTTTTTTTTTTTTTGGACACACTGTCATGGTAACATGTCACCTGAGACCAGGCTGGATCCTGGCCACAGATACTGAGGAGAGTCACGAGTCTGTTTACATACATGCAACCTACCAAACTCAATCTTCACATCCCTGTTCAGCTACTACTTTCCTTTTGCAGAAAAACGCTGCTTTACCGGCTCTGGATATCATCAAAAAGTTTTTTTGTTTGTTTGTTTTATCAGAGGAAGGAGATATTACCATGATTATTTCCTCTTGCTAGTAGGAATGTAGGATTGACTCTTCAGAAGGCTGAATCCTGCATTTCCAGATTCATGACGGTAGCAGTAATTGCAACAGCATCATTTCAGAAGTGGCCCAGCATGCACATAGCATTTTAATTACAGGTGGTTTTTTAGAGTGCCAATATGTTTTAGTCTATTAACATTATAAGAATGTGTATTCCCACCCCTTAATCTTTCACCAAGGTTTTAGTAGGAGGAACAGGCTAGATCTCTTCCTATTGTTTGACAGGTAACTACTGGCTGGCTAGCAGCTCTGTGGAATGTCTGTAGAGCTCAATTTAATTCACTTTCAGTCTTCGCTTACCTTTTAGTAGCTTGACCTTAGAATACAGACTTTAAAACTCACTAAAACCTGGTGTTAGTGGTGCCCTCAGTGTGAACGTGTATATGATCAACAAACACATCTTGAGGTGCCTCCAGTGGCTAGTGGGTCCAATTCCCTTCTTTGATTCCCTCCACAAGCTAACAGTGTTCTGGGGAGAGGCAGAGCATGGCTTATTTCCTTCACCTCATTGTTCAAATAGTCATTACTAGCACCTAGCAATTCTCTTCACTCACCCCAATCCATCACAATACTTCAGTGGGATGGAGACTGGCAGGCAATAAAATGTCTCCTGGAATATAAATCAGCTCCTAATTTGTTTTTCTCTAAGCTATTATTTCTTGTGCGATGGTCCTCTCCCAAGTGTTTTAGGACTGTCAATCAGTTGTTGCAGGCATTTGTTTTCCTTTTCTTGGCTGCGGTGTATCTCTGGACCTGGCAGTAACAAAGTGAAACACCTATCAGCTGTAATGCCATGTTAAACTCAAGCAAAATGCAAAAGTTGTCACTAAGAAAATCTAAAACACAAACTACATTACCAAAAGGGCAAAGTGTTCTGCATCAGGATCTAGTTCAGTTCCTGGAATGTTGATAAAAGCTTGCTCTGGGCTTCTTCATCGCAGAAGAAAAATTAGTTGCAGTGAGACACTGACTGAGCAAATAGGGATGTATGTGCCCTCTGTGTCACCAGCAGAGCATTTTGGGACAGTGACAAGAACATCCAGTGCTGCTTGTGCCTGTGTTACAAACATTTACCTCAGATGTCCCTTCTGTGTACCGCTACCCTAGGCTGCTTTTGCTGACAGTTCCATTTACTTTTTGCACATGTCCTGGAGGCTGACAGAACAAACTCACTGCCTTGTGGTCCTAGTGCTCACTTTGACTAAGAGGAACTGGTTGGTTCTGCATTATGTATGGACAGATCTCATAAGAAGCTTTCTTAAGCAAGGGAACACTCATGAAACTGTTAATGCTCATGCACTGAATTCAGTCATGGGGAGCTCTGACGTACCACTGGCAATCTAATTGAGACCATCAAAATTGGTCTGTAATACTCAAAAAGCAAATCAAAACAGAAAACCAACACTTGTATGTAGCATGGCATGAAAACAAACAAACAAACAAACAAATACATAAATGAGACTAGCTGCTAATTTACCTTTATATGTTTTGATTGGCTATTTCCTTAGCAGAGCAGGGTTTATATACTGTGGTAGTGTTTGCATGAAGTGTCCAGGTCTCTGCCTGTATGGGAAATCCTAAATCATCTCTTTTTTTTTTGGTAAGGCTGCATTTTTTCCATAGTGCCTTCCTGCTAGTGATGCACAGGAGATGCCCTTACGTTTCCCTTCAGTTCTATTTCTGTGTGCTCTGCATGGGCTTAACATAGCATAGAAGTGGAAAAAAAATGTACTGAACTGAGATGAGTAAAGGTAGTACAGATGATACAGCATATTACATCCGAAAAACTGTTGAGTTTACTATAGGATATTAAATCCTGGCCACTGCACTACTGACACTGAACCTGATGGCATACTTGCTAGACTTGCCCCATCATTAGGAGGTTGCTATTACCTGCTAGCAATATCAGTTTCATTACATATTTCTGGAACAAAAAAGCCTGTACAGTAAAATGATAATTCTGCAGTTTATCGGAAGTTACTCATTACAGTAGTGAATAGTATGGCATTACATAATTAAGAATGTATTTAATAAAGTATAATATTTAATAAAACAAAAAACAGCATTAACTTACCAAAAGTCCAAAAAAACAATCAGGACGTTCCAGTCCACTCCTTATAAACTGATCATTAGCTCCCCATCATTGTTTGAATGTGTGGCCACTGTATTTTTTATTTAAACAATGTGCCCACTGCAGGATGTGCTAAAATGCATTACCATCAACTGCAACAGCTTGGCTGACTGGCTGTGAATAAATTGTAGTAATTCCAGCTGCTTCCTTGCTCCACTGTGTATCAAAAACTTTGCCTTTGCTTCTGTTTGTTTTAAATGAAGTAGAAGAGACAGATGATGCTGTTGGTGGTCACTGAAATATTTTCATAAGCAAACAGACATCCCTACCTTGGGGACTGTCAAAGTCACATTTCAGAGTCTTTCCTTATCTATGCAGATGATTTAAAAAGGGGGAAAAAAAAAGGAAAAAAAAAAGTTTCTTTTAATCTTTATGGTTTAGGGATGGCTTTAGAAATCTGGGAAAACTTGTTTACATAGACTCAAAGAGCCATACAAGGAGTATTGTTCTTTATGGTGAGAAAGGAGTTCTTCCTTTCTATGTGCTTTCAAAAATCCGAGTTATTTTTCAAATTCTGCTATTTGCTGACACTTATGAGAATGAATAATGTGAGAATCTTGATGGCTCCTCAAATTTCCCTCAGCAGTGATGCCGTCTCCCCAGTCACCCTGCCCAGGCTCTCTGACAGTTGTTGAAGAGTGGGAAGGGCAGTGCCTTCATCCTTCACTTCTCCCAAGCTTATTAGGTGTCTCAGTCACATTGTCATGAAAGATGCTCTCATCTTTGTGGCCACAGTGTTACATCAGTGTCAGTGCAAGCCCTTAGAAATCCAGGCAAGTTCTCCTGTTTGCTGGAGTTAAGCTATGATGGCTATTGCCAGGACTCAAGGGCAATGTGTCTGTCTTTCCCCAGTGTCCCCAAGTGTCAGTGTACCTGATGTGCATCAGCGTCAAAAATAGTGAACTGGTTGCTGCCATAACGCAGTATCAGCACAGACTGAAACTCCATTTTATCACAGATACCACAGGAGTCCTTTCCTCTGCCTGGCTGTGAGGGTGGCAGCTGATACGGACTCTTTTCTAAGAACTGGAGTTTAAAGTTCATTCTGGCTTTGACTTTGTCCAGATGGCTTGGAAGTGCTCCCAATTTCTGAGTTCCTGTGGAATTCTCATGAAAGCGTGCAGTTTGAGTTTTCCAGGAACCCACTGGGAAAAACTTTGAAAAAACTTTTTGTTTCATCCTGTTAGGGAGGGTCCCTGAAGGCACTGCCAACACAGTGTCACATTAGAAAAAAGAGCAGACCAGGGACCAAAGGTGTTGCTGACACGGCTTATCTAATGGGACCGGAGAATTTGGGTATTTACATTAATGTTTACAATTAATTTTTTCCTCATCTCTTGGTCTTCCATTCACTTGAAAGGCTGACTTTGCAATCTGGAAGCTGATATTGCTGGTTTTGATTAGATTATATAGGAAGGAGATTTTTCATCTTCCTATACATTTAGCTAATAAAGATTAAGAGTCTCATGGTTGATTCAAATCTCATTATTCTACAAACATTGTTAAAATAGGGTGTACGTCAGTTTTGCATTAAAAAGGAGTCTATAAAAAAGCAGCTGTATTATTATGGATGAAATTTCAAAGACTTAATTTGGATCATGAAGGAGATGCAAGGGACATTATGGAACCTAACACATTTTGTACTACTGAATGCAGGCTGTTTCCAGTTTTCTATTTCAGCAATATTACAAACTTAATAACTTGCAGACATCCCTGTTTTGTTGGCTCTTTTCTGGTCTTATCCTTTGTGATTGCTATGTTAAGTCATTTTTCTCTCTGTATTCATACAGGGTCCAAGTTCATTGTTTTCTTCCAAATATTATTAAAGGTGTCTGGGAGTCTAACTGGCAGGCTTCTTTGTGTGATATTTGTATGCCTTGAAAGCTTAGCTGTGCTACATAAAAGAGACTGATTAGGATCCAATCTGAAAGTGCAGCACCTATGATATATGATGGAAGAAAAGGGGAAGAGGAATGAGAGAGCTTGTAATTAATTCCTATTGGTAATCCACGAAATAATGGATTCATAGCATGACCTGATACCAAGAATAATTTCAGAGAAGTTATGCGTGCTTTCCTAGACAAATGCATCCTGTAAATTCCAGTCTTGTGCTTTTCTTAATCACACTGCCAGTCAAGTTCTTTCCTGTCACCTGTCATAGATGTGAGATGCATGCATGCAAGTTTATCACTGTGATGGGACTGCTTAGATTCATTTTCATCTTTGACCTAAGCTGCTGCTTCTTTTAATCCCTTTCTTATGTTAAGAAATACAAACCCAATGTGAAGAGGTGTATTGTTATTTCCTATCCTTGGTTATTTAGGAGAATTTTCTCATCTCAATTAATGTTTACATTCTTTTAAACAAGTTATTCTATCACATTAATAGCATTATGCAGAATGATATACAAGGAGTTGCATTTTGGTTTTTGGTTTCCCTAAGTTTCCAAATGAACTGTATTTCAAACACTTGGACAAACTGTCAGAAGCAGGAGCAATCACTATCTGTAGCATGTATAACACGATGAAGGCTTCAGTCTCACGCAGAGCTCCAGAGTATACAGTACAAATTCAGTCTGTGATGCAGTGGAATCAAAGTCCAGTCTGCTTTATACTTCCCAGGCAACAAAGTGTTTTGACTTTTGATTTCAGTAGTGCCCGTATGGTGCATGTATGCTTTCACTGAGTAATCCTTTTGTTTGTTTGTTTGTTTGTTTGTTTGTTTTCATAAAAAGTACAGAGAACAACTGCTTTCTTATAGGACCTTTGCAAATTGGGAACTCAGATTCTATTTATCCGTGGTCCTACCCTTAAAGAGCGCTGCTAATAATTTACACTGATATAGAGCAGAGCTAAAAGAAATTGAAGAGGAAGATAGAAAAGGTACAGACAGTATTTTGAAGAAAAAAATTATTATTATTTTTTTTTAATTCAACCATATTTTGGGGGGTTTTGTGTGTGTGTAATCATTACTGAATTTCAGTACAGAGCATATATGGAATATAATGCTCTGGTATTCATAGCAACAGAGTAAAGGAGGAAAGAAGAAAAGCAGCTTGAGAGGGCAGAAAGATCAACATGGTAGACAAGAAAAAATATAAATTCTGAGAATGAAAACAGTGAGGAATGAACAAAACAAGTGCTCCATGGTGTCACTCTAAAATACATCATGTTTGAAATAGATCTAGAAATTGCTAAGCAAAGCTGAAGTTCATCTGTTATGTAGCAATACAGACTGGATGATCACAGTGACGGTTACAAGTGACCATATATTGAAATTGAAATAGCTAAGTTATAATTAAAATACTCTATAAGTGCTGCCAAAAGAGTGAAAAATACTCTGTTGTTTTTTTTTCCTAAGATTTAATGTTATGTGACATGCAACTATTTATTGTGCTACGTATTAACTAAAGAAGTAGCTGACTAGTGTAAGTTATAGTACTGTGGCTGAGTTTGTTAAAACAGCTAGCCGATTCTTTCTCTCTAGATTCTTAATAAAAAATGAATCTAGTATATAAATGCAATATAATATGCAACAAATACACCAGATGGTACATTGCCTGTTGTCATTCTTTTGACAAATGCAAATCACTGAGTTTCACAGTTCAAAATACTGTACAATAATAGCAGTACAACCACATTTACTGTCAGACACGCAGACACTGACATTTTGCTCCCAGTCATTTTTTTTTTTTGCACAGTATGATAAACATGAATTTAAGTGAAATAAATGTGAAAACTGACTGCTTACAAGCATTCTTCAATCTCCAGTTGTGCAATAAATATAATGTTAACTTCTGCAGAGCTAAGATACAACCGGTGTCCACAGGGAGTGAGAACTCTCTTCTTTATTATTGTGTGTCTACACCCTATTTGCAGTTGCAGATATTTATGAACTCCAAGCCTGTCTGCCTTAAACACTTCTTAATGACTATTTAGAAGCTGAAATTGAGTTAAACTTCAGTGGAATTAAATTCACAACCTGATGAGAAATAGGTATGCAGTGTCAGCAGTTATCTGTTTTGTGGACTAATCAGTACTAAGTTTTCACTTATTTTGGTTTGTTTTAGGTATTATTTTAGCCATGTCTGACCACCTGTTAAGTATTTAAAATTCTATATATGGAGTATATATATGTAACTTGTCGGCATTTTTAAAATGTTTGATTGCTCTGAAATATTACTAATAGCACATATGCATGTTACAAAATTTGTACATTTTGTTTTCAGAATTAAAACTGATGTCACATTAAATGTATATGCTTAAAAATCAGGATTTGTGGTTTGGACAGACATCATAAGCATGCAATCCTGCTAAACTGCTGCCAGTAACTTGAAAAAAAAAAACAAACTTTAAGCTAAAGAATGGTCATTTTTATGCCAAATATCTGACTGCATGTTTGCATCTGTGGGGAAGTGTTTTTCTGGGAAAAAAAAAAAAAAGAAGTAAATTTGGTTGTAATTGAGCTGTTCATACTAATTACTGTTCCAAGGTGTTTTGTTCCTCATTCCATTAGCCACAGCCCTACCTAGACTATGAATTGTGAGGGTAATAAGCTGAGTGACCTTGCCTTTGCTTTGAGTTTGCTAGAAGACCTTGAAGAAGCCCATCTGACCTGTCTAAACTTTTTTCCTCTTCCTCTTCCTTTTTTTAATTTGTTTGTTTGTTTGTTTGTTTGTTTGTCTGAATAGTGATAATTACTTCTACTTTCTTTGGAAAGCACTTTACACCATAGAAGTAGATGCCATAAATGAGAGAGGTAGTGAACAACCATGACATTCAATTCAGCTGAAATCTAGAAATAACCTTTTCTGGTACTTCTTCAAATCTGGGAAAGACATTGAGATTTTATGAATAATGAAAATGTTTTTACAGTAATACATATCTTTGTTACATGATGCTCAAACCTCCCTACCCATAACAGAAGTCTTATTGGAAGAAGTTTTTTGCACATCAAACTGGTAATTTGAGAATTCATATTAAATTCATGGATCATCTTTATGAGATTCCTGTGAAATATCTTAATACGCTCAGTAGAAATACCTAGCTTAATACTTGTCATCAATCATGTGAAACATTCTAGACTCAAGGACTAAAGAGGTATCCCACATAACTGTGGTGAAACACCAATTAGAAACACTCACCTGCTCAAGGACACCAGGAGAATTTTTGTCTTATTACATGGGTTTAAATTTGCATCACAAATTGATTTACTTACTACTGTCTTATAACTATTGGAATCTTTTATCCAGAGCTTTATAATGAGTTTCCAAGGCATTACTTTTATATTTAAATCCATATAAATGCAAGGATAGCAGTGGTGATGGGTTTGGAGACGTTGGCAACATTTGGTTATAAAATTAAAAAAAATAAAATATGAACATTGACGGCAAGATAAATGGGCAATTTATTTTGCTGACGTTTGTGCATTTCACTTCATATATCTGTTAACAGGAACAACAAAACATAAATGCATGCAACTTCTTTTACAGATCATTCAGGTAGCTGACTGCTGACAAAGGTTTTATTGAATTAAAGTGTGTTTTGTCACCTTTTCTATTGTTACTCTTAATATTCATCTGTCTACACTTCTCTCTGCCACTATATATAAGACTAATAATAATTTGTAAGTTTTTGTCTATGTTTTATACACACATAAAGCTTCCAAGCATGTGTTTTTAAAATTGATTCTTTCTAAACTCAATCTATTTTTCTTACATGTAATTCACTGGAAGGACAAGGTTGCAGTTCTTACATAAATCTGAAGCTTCACGCTTAAACAAAAACGTAGCTTTTCATTATTCTGTGTTCACTATTCCTGCTGTAAATAAAACAACATGAAACATGTTCAGTAGGAAGCCATAAATGTATCTGCATGTATGCAAATACAATTTGATAATTATTATCATTTAGGGTTAAACACTGTAAATGTTTGTACATGGATGCTGGGAGAAGGGAAATGAAAGTTTGAATGGGCTATTTAAAGAATTCTGTGTGGTGCTACCACAATTTTTTGCAAAATTGACAGAAACTAAGACAGAGGAAAGCTATTTATCTTTAAGGTGAGTGATAGATCAGTCTCTTATACTGATCATTAGCTGTAATTAAAGTAAAGTTTGCTAAAAGAATGTGACAGTAGTATCTGAAAACACAGAAGACATCATATCTGTTTGTATTAAAATCAATGGTAGTATGGCCCGTGAACTCTTAAAGAGCATGATCTATGTTTAAGTATGCTTGCATTTTATAGGCAGACAGCATTTGTGTAGTAATTACTAAAACAGAAATGTCTACAGTTCTTTTAGTCTAAAGTATCATTTGCTTGTACTAGATTTAGGCATAAACTGGAGATTTAAGTAGGTGGAAAGATTTTAGAGCATAATTTATAAATGACAAACTGATGAGCTTCATTAAAATGATTTCACATAAGATGGTGGAAGGTGAGGATGGGTTGAAGTTTGGACTAGGTGATTAGAGGTCTTTTCCAACATTAATGATTCTGTGATTCTGTAATAAAGCTAGCATACAATAAAATAAGATTATGTGGTATTTAGTACAGTCATTTAGAAGATATGAAGATATGTTTGAAATATTTTTTAATAATTAAGAGCATTATTATACTGCAAACCTGGAACCTTTCAGAGATGATACAAAAGAAAATAGTATTTGATTCCCAAAGAATTATGAAAGCTTAGAGTGCTATTGAATATGCAAAATCAGAGTTGAAATGATTCAGGAGTCACTAATCACGTTCAGTGTCTTTAATAATCAAGCTTGTGATTGTTTTTCTACAAACATGTCAAAGAGAATTATGTTTTAAAGACTGGAGGCCTGATTTTAGATGAACATTTCAGCATTTTTTGCATCAGAAATTGCACACGCATTCAATCACCTATCTGCTTCTGGGCGTTTATACATTCTTCATGATTACAGTAATTTTGCCTATGTACACAAACTCCTGAATTGTATGTGCAAATAAAGCAGAGGCTTAAATCGATTGCACATACAAATCCAGACTTGTATGCACAACCATAATCAAATATGTAAGCATGTAAAAAACATTTTCAAGTTTCTCCTTTTGAAGGTTGGATGATATAAAATATTTCTTGCAATGGCTTAGTGCTCTTATTGCTATGATTCCTTGCTAATTGTTACAGTGTAAGAGAGACAGTTACACAGAGAAGGAACAAAAGGAATTGTATAGCTTTATCTGGTCTATTACAAAAGCAATTGATCTTGTGAAAGTTGTGAATCCAAGAAAATGAGTGCTGAGATCTTAAATTATTAAAATTACAGCCTTATAATAAGGCCATAACAAGAAATGGTATCCTTGTAAATAGTGACTGCACTATTCTTCAGGTTTTTATTGTGAAGAACAGCCTGTAGGAATATTACGATCACTCAAGGTATGCCTTCTCCAGAAGGCTGTTCTACAGTTTTGTAATAAAGTAATAAGTCATGTCAAGGAGAGCTTTAGTAGGCTTTCAGTTTACACCTTGAGTGTGTGCTGAGGCATGAAGCCAAGTGTCATTAATTATTTGAGAAGTGTGCTGGTAACTTATTGCTCTTACACAATAAGTCAGTCTGGCAATAATGGGTTAAGCAGACAGAAAATGTTGTTGCTGCAACTAACAGCAGGAAGTTTTGCTACTTGTCACAGGTTGAAACCTTACAGCCTCAGAAAAATCACTTCCAAAAAAAGCATCCGCAAAACAGATGAAATAATTGATGTCATAAGAATTAATTAACCCAGGCTAGCAGACTCACTTGTTATGAACAGACAAATGTGCACTGCAAATTCAAATGGTCTGTTCTTGCACAAGGACTAGAGAAATGAATCATGAACTATTGAACATAAGCAGAGTTGGAAATAAAAACATGTTTTGTCATACTGTGGGAGGAAGTGAGAGGAGAAAAAAGAAGTATTAGAGAGATAAATCAGTTTACAGCATCAGTAAAAGGGAGATAGAGGAAAAATCATATCTCTGAAGGGTTTGAGAAAGGATACCATAAGATCAACAAACTGTTCTCTATATATCAGTTTTTGTACATACATCAGTAGAGAACATTTTTATAACTGTTACCATCTATAAAACTTGTAACATAGTACAAGAAAGAAAAATCTATTTGGAAACCAACATCACATTAGCCACTATCTGAATGTATTTATGATACTGGAGAGATTTTGCATACAACACGGTACCTACTTGAACTAGAACCAAAGCTAGTAATACAACGTTGGATTAGGAAATTCGTCTTTTTATGAGCACTGTGACAATAGGTGGAAAAGTGCAGAGAAGGACAAGACCATGACTTAAATGGGATGGATTATTTTTTCAGTCCCTATGCTAGCACCAGACTTGTGAAACAATCATATAGTGATTGCTGTTCTGAGAAACTTAGCACACTTCTGCCTTCTCACTCCACACAAAAAGCCCTTCTGGAATCAAGTATAGCATAGCCACTATTTCAACTTTTCTTCTTTCCTTTATGAAAAGCAATTTTATATGCTGAATAGTTCCCAGTGAAGTTAAATAAACTGCTCCCTGTGTGCACTACAGCATAGTACTCTTGGTCTAACAGATTTTCTTGATTTCTTATTTCCATATTGCTTTAGTCTGACTACAGCAGCAATAGTTCCCTTTTTTCCTTTTTTTTTTTTTTTGAACCTCCAGAACAACCTCTGGATATACGTGCCACTGCAACACTCATTGTACGGATGTGCTCCACTCATTTTAAGACATAAAAGTCCTTCCATTTTGCCTTGGCTTGTGCATTGAGTAGGAGCTAGATGTGTTAAATACACCAACTTCACCTGGAGATTTAAAGCATTCTCACCACTTCTCTGACATGTAGCAGTGAGCTTTCCTGACTAGAGCACTTCTCCTTTTTGGTCTTTGCGTTACCAGTTTCCAGATCTGTCAGGGCAACTGACTAGAATAGGTCTTATACCCAAGCTGAGTAGAACAGGCCTTATACTCTAGACACCCAGCAGGGAACATGCTGAATGATGACTACTACAGCTGACTGTCTGCTGTTTCAGTTCTAAAGATTTACATAGGTGCAGAATGCTTCTTGGTATTACTTTTTTTCCAGGCAACTCAGAGACCAGCTTTACTAGAATGACAGAATGAAGAAAACATTTTCTTAAGAGTAAAACTTAACCATAATAATGATTAAAAATCAATTAAATGCATTATTATTATTAAGATTATACTTCAAAAATGAAGATTTTTTATGGCTGCTATTGATGAAGTGGAGGACTCGATGAATATGTTCCATTCACTCCAGCACGGCACTGCCCCATAGCGTTCTTAGAGTTATATTGCTCCTGCTTGTCTAAAGACAGTGGAGATACTGGAGATGACTGCTTGGAGATGGAGTGGGCTTTTTCTTCCTTACTTCTCGTGCAGGCCTTTCTCATACCAGGAGTGCACATTGATGTATTGCTAGTAATCACTTCCCTGCTTTTCCACTGCCCTCACATTCCTCAATTACCATTTCTGTTGTATTCCCTAATTATTCTGACCAATTTACTTATTCTTTTACTATCTTCCTAAAACACAGTGGTCTTCATTTAAAATCAGGCACTGTAGAAAATACTAGTTCAAGATTTAAGAAATCTGATTAATTGCAGATTTTCGATGGGATCTTTCCATAAAGCATCAACAGAAAAAAAGACTAATTTGGGTACATAGCAGTGCAATTGAGCATGCATATTTCCTACCTCAGAAAACTTATTTATTTTCAGGAATCCCTTCTACACTGACCAGCACACATAAGCCAGAAACAGTTAATAGAATATCCTGAGTTGGAAGGGACTCTCTAGGATCACCATGTCCACTTGTCAGCCTGCCCAGGAACTGGCAGCCTGTCTTGTCTCATTTCTCCCAATGCTAATACAACTACCCCAGTTTTCCAGCCATTTTTGTCACTTGCCACTTTGGTGAGATGTTTTTTTGTTATTCTCGAGTAGATAAAAATAGCAGTAGTGTATTTTTACTTTGTGACTGAGCACAGCCTGCCTATGTATTTTCAGTGCATTGAATATTGCTGAGACAATTTGAAGACAGTGTCAGCTGAGGACTTTCCAGAAACATCTTCCCCATCTTTTTAGGGAGAGATTCTGCCTTTACCAATTAACAAGAGCTTTTAGGGCCACATGCGCTACATTTGCAGCATATTTAGGTACAGAGCTCGTCACTGTCTTCACATGCTGGAATCACTGATAATTTCCACTAAAAATACTAAACCAGATTTGCTGTTCCTGACTGGAAATTATGAACCAAGTCTTCAAAGATCCTGCTTTTATTAATGATGGTTCCTTGTGGTAATGCAGTAACAGCGCTGCAGCGATGTGGCTGTGCAAGTGTCTCTATGGTTAAAAACTCCTATTCTAATAGCTGCGGCCTTTTTATCGACTTGGTTGTCCAAAACACATGTTTATCTCAGATCACTGACACATCTTCTCTGGGCAGAGGATAATCACTGATTCTCTTTCAGGAACATCTAAGTGGCATAAAAGCTGCTTTTGTTTTTAGCTCAAATGTGTTTTTCAATGTTGGTGCTTATACTGATGTACCTGAATTAATCTCATGCAAAGTGAAACTCTACAGTCATCTCTGTAGCCCCTTTAGGTAGGTGTATCTAAGCTAAACATAACATGAGTTACAATATTATAACTTGTGCTGAAAAATTAGCTGTATTGATTCATCAGTGAAGATTATAAAAAACATAAAATTCATTTAAAGATGAATTTTAAAAGATTGCAGACCCTATTTAAAGCAGTGTAGCCAATTTTATGATCAGTATTTATTTTGCAAGACATGATCTTGACCTATAGTTACGCTGCTTGATATTTCCCATCAAATGAGCCTCTTTTCAACTACTTGCAATTTTGTCACTTTTCAATTTATTTATGCTGAACCATTCTTACCTGCCATCTCAGTGTTGTAGATGTAGACCTGAGAATTAAGTGAAAAGGAAAGTTTTATGCATACTGATACAACTTTCCCTGTCTTTCTTTGAATAGTGTCTGTGCTTCCGGTATCATATTCTTAAATCTAAAAAAGTGTTTCAATATTCTTTTAAAAATATTTTTGAAAACAAAAACAAGTCCTTATTCAAGATTTTTTTTTAAAAGGTTAACAGTCTACACTGCATTGAGAAACATAACATTAGTACTTGAAGCTTAGCCAAACAACTGAATAATTTAGTCCATTATTTGGGAAATGTTACACATAATTGAATTTTCTGTTTGTGTATGGGTTTTGTTGTTTCTCCCTGATGAATTACAAGGTCTTGGGCATTAGCCTTTCTCCTGCAATGCTATATTGTAAATATTCTTTAGTTTTGTTGTTGTTGCTTTAGGATCAGGAAGGTACAATTACAAAACAAAGTCTAAATAGTTGTTTAGGAAATAAAGACCTTAAAGTACATCATATGTGGTAGTAATTGCATACACAGCTATTGCCCTCCCTTTTCCACAGAGAACTATGTGACATTTAATAATTCTACATTTGATTTTGAGAATTGAGCATTGTTCTATGCATAGCACAATGATCTCCATGGATATGAACCTATAGAATAATCTGAAAATTAAGCATATTGGCCAAATATATTATTACACTGTAAAATAAACAATATTTTAATTGCACTCTTGCATCTCCTGAATCTTGGGATCACCTCTACTTCTTTTAATGTAGCCAATTTTTCCTATTAGTCATTTTAGATTTGTTTCACACTTCTGAGGAGAAAAATAACATAAAATTGAATTAGAAAACATTTCTATTATTCTTTTAAGCTACCAAGAGCCATTTTACATATAAACCTTATTATTATTAATATGTTCCTTAGCATCATACACACTTATTGATATACAGTAGAAATATTTTACTTTGCTCATTATAAATTTGAGAAATTGCATGTGACATAGATCACATGGATCTTAAGCTCATGGTGTCCCAGTGTCTGGATTTCCTGTAATGTAATGCAAAAAGAATTAGGGATCATCACATATCCCATTACCCCTTTGGTTTTATTTCTTCTACTATATTGTATGTACATGTATTTTTTTGTATAAAAAGCCATGTTTGTTTATGTAACATGTGTACATGTACGTACACTAACATTCCAAACAGAATACATGATTTTCTCAGAAAGGGAACAAAGATGGTGGGTGTTTTGTTGTTTTGGAAGAATCCTAGAGATTGCTTTAATATATGTAGTGCTGAAGCTTTCCTGGAATTAAAAAATAAAATTAAATTAAAAAAGAAAAGGAAGAAATATATTAATTAACAGTGTGTTTAAGTCTGTATTTAAGTCTAGGAAGGCAATGTGTTAAAACAAGTGTGCCTAGTTTAAACAGACATTCAGAAAAAACATATAAGGTAATAAATATGATACACAGGCAATGTGACACTATAATTCTGCATGTAGTTAATAAAGAAAAGAGCACATTCCTACCCTGACTCTTTTTCTGAGCTCCAGTGTTCCCCTTGATGCAGGTTAAGGGGAGGCCACAGTGCTGACAGCCAGTCCTCCTCCAAAACTTCTCAGATCTTTCCCTTACAGGCAATGACAAAGAATGCTTTTTGATAGACTCAGGAGCAACAGGAGCAACAGCTTAAGTCACCAAGTAATTGTTGCTCTGCATGCAAAAAGCCAAGTTTAACAGTATAATTTGTTTTCACTCTGCAAAAGCTATTTGAGTCACCTCAGTGGCAAACAAGATGTTTCTCTTTGTTCTTATCAGAAGCCTTTAGTTGCCAACTTAAAAGGCTTTGAGAAGTAGCTGACAAAGCAGCTTAAGAAATGCAGAATAGTGTTCACCTGTGCTGTGCCGTGTGGATCCTAGCTCTTTGATGAACTATTGAATTGCATCTACTATGACAGGCAGCGATAAAATTAATATCATTGACTGTTCTCCTTGTCTGTGTGAGCTTTTGGGTAAAACGCAGATTCTTTAAAAACATGGTATGTGACCTGGATCACTGCTCCACTTGTTATATTGCAACTGATATTTTATACCAGAAAAAAATGTATTGAGATGAACTAAAAATACTGTTTGATATACGCCAATTATCTCTTTTGTCATTGCTTGTAGTCATTTTAATAAATAGCCTCAGTAGAATTCTGGGAAATATGAGAATGAAAGAAAATAAGCCATGGAAAAAAACAAAAAAAACCAACAGATTTATCACAAAGGGAAAGAATAATTAATTTAATTTAGCTGTCTTCATCATGTGCTTTAATTTGAAAAAGCCTGCCTGCTTTTTTCTTCTTCCTTGTTGCTTTCCAGAGTGAAAAGATGTGAGTAACGTTATCCTCTGTTCTTCACCTCAAACAATAGGAATATAAAAAATCCGAAGATACTGGCAAGCAAAGAGTCTGATTGGCAATACAAACACAGATGCATTTGAGTGCATATCCCAGCACACAGTTGTGTAATCTCATCAGATTTACTGCAGATAAAGAAGAGAATTAGTCCATTTTCCTAAAATGGTTAAGCCATTCTGTCACTAAGTTGTCTGTGAGTGTGTGTGAGTATGTACCATCTGTGTGAAAGCAGCCAAAGAAGACTTTTGATTTTTTGACATATGATGTCTTATTCATGTGGCTTCAACTACATGTATGTTCCTTATTCTATAATCTATCACAGTTGGTCATCCTCCTGTAGCTCATCATGCCTCATGTTTCTGACAACTCTTCATACATAGTTTCACTATCATTGCATAAAGTGTATCTCTTCTTTTTCCCAGCCCATTTGTGACCTGAACACAGCAAGGATTATGTGAAGAAAGAAAAGACATGAGATTAATTAATCAGATAGTACTCACATTTGAACACTATTATGCTAGCTTCTATTGTCCCAATTTTTTAATATCCTAATATTTGTCGTCATATTCTTTTGTAACTGTATTCTTTTGCACTACGTGCGTCTCATTATATTTTCTCTTGTTCTTTTCTATATACTTATTTGTTCTTTTCTACGTACATTTAATAGAATATAAATAGATTAAAATACTATTATAGTTCCTACTGTCTGCACAGAGGCAGAGTCAAACAGGCTTTCTTAGATTGCTCTTTCTATAAAGTGATCAGATATCAGAAGATTAAGAGGATATTAAACTTGTAATATTTATATATTAACAGAACATAACAAATATAGAAGATATCAGTCTCATAGTACAATAGTGGATTTCAGTAAGCAATTTAAGAAAATGTATGAGGTGTGGAAAAGCATAGCAAATTGTATGTTTCAGAAAGATTAAACCAGCTCTTCCACAGAGCTACTGATAGTTACTATTCATTGTAATGACAGCAGTCTTCTCTTTTTTAATTTGACTGATGGTCACTCACCCATCTATAAAAATCCCATTTTCATGAGAAATGTTTCCCGCACACAGACCAGCAAATGTCAGGCATGCGTAAAAGTTGCTCCTTAGTTTCGTTTGCGTTCCCTTTTCTTGGTAACGGTTGATGGATTGAATTCAGAGCATTCAAGGCTGCTTGGATGGTGCTCTGGGTAGCCTGATCTCGTGGGTGGCAATCCTGCCCACCATGGCAGGAGGTTGGGACTGGGTGGTCTTTATGGTCTCCCTCCAATCTAAGCCATTCTGTGATTTTATCATTCTGTGATTCAGGTCTTATAAAAATGTGTGAAATCAGGGTAAGTCATTCACAATAATGAGCTTCACACAGCAGTGAAAATGTCCCTTTTGTTTTAAAGCAGAAAGTTTTGTGGCCACTAATACGACCACCATATCTGCATTTGTCAGCATGGAGTACCCGTCAGGTGAGGAAGGCACTCAACAGCCATAGCTTTCTTGATTAGAAAAGACTGGTAGTTGGCCCATTACCTTGTTTGTTACTCTGGATAAATCAAAAGAACCTTAAAAATATTGTCCAATCTAGCAGGAATTGAAGCCCTTACTCCTAACAACATGAGAAGTGCCACGAGAGCAGGGACTGTTAGACCATGTGCAGCCTTTGTCTGGGTCTGCTGGCATTGGCAATTTATCTGAATTCCCAATGGTACTTCAGTGTAGCATAGCTTTCTTTGCACTTTCTACAATATATATCCAGCTATTAGTTTGAGTTGTTGAACCACCACAGGACCTGCAGTGTCCAGGGCTCCCTGGCTAAGTCCAGGCGGGGCCTTGAACTCTGTACTGACCCAGAGCCCTCATAGCTGAACACTTAGTGGGGAGAGGTGCTAGGGGGTCTTCTGGAGTGGTTATGGCCACAGGATGTGCTGCCATGCATGGGGAAGAGCACAGGACCCTTAGGAAAGTGCCATACACCTACACTTGGGAAGCATTCAGGTTGTATCTTATTGCAAACAATGTCTTGGGGCTCTGGTGCACAATGCACCTCAACTGTTTTTACAGTCTCATTCAGCACCCCTGCACATCGCACCAACAGCACTAAAACTGTTTTGCAACTGCTGGATAAACACCTTCTCCTACTCTCAGCCCAAGCTGAGACACTAGCAAGTCATAAATCACTTTCTCGAAGAGTTCACCAGAGCTTTGCAGAGTGTTCTCTTTGTATGCATTTATGTATAACACAATCAAAAACTAAATGTCATGCATTAAACATTAACTAAGGAAAATGATACTCATTACAAAGGTTTTATAACTTAAAACACCATAATCAAATCCTGATAAAGCTGTAGTAGTAGCACATTCATAGGTGTGTTATCATCTGTGATGCCAATTAAATTGCCAGTACTTCTCTGTATGTGCCCTGGTATTTCACTGGAGAAAACTTTAGTGTCTTTGAATTGTTCATTCAGACACCCTGCTAATTATTTACCCATTAAGGCAATATTTTATTATCATCCCCCAGGCTTTACAAAAGTCAAATCTTATACAGTTCATATAATTAGTAGCTCAGAAAGTCGCTTCTGTTAGATAAAGTTAGGGAAAATAAAATGCCTCTCAGTGATTTAGAGGTTAGAAAAAACAATGCTGTGTGGTAACAAACACAAAAACAAACTTTTTGCAGGGAGAAGGGATAGTCATCGATGCACAAATAATATCTGCAAATGATCTACTTAGCTATTAGCTGAGTGAGGGAGATGCTGTGATAAAACCTTTGAGAGTGCACATAGAAAACAAAATTTCCTGCATACATAAGCATCTAGTACAAACTTTCAACTTACATGTAATGTATTTTACATAGGCTGTCATTTTGCATGGTGAAGATGGCTTTTTTATCCCTTTCCAAATACAAAACCATAACGTATTAATAATTAAGTCTCTGAGTTTCTGATTTGCCCATCATGCACTCTGTGCACTGTGTGAGTTCTGAAGAACAAAAAGTAGAAATGATAGGAAGCTGGGCAAAAGCTAAAATCCTGCTTCATAAAGGAGTTCGGTTAACATTGAGCGTGTAGGTAGTTGTGTTGATTATGCTCTTTAGGGAGTCATATCTTTATCCTTATTTTAGATACCATGTGATTTTAGGACTCTGGAGTTGAATGCCTCAAGCACTGTATATGGTTTGATATCACAGTGAGTAGCAGTGATGCAGTCTGTTATCTCATAGCAGATCATTTACAGACTCCAGTTTTGCAAAGTGTTCTGTACAAATTGGAAATGGAACACAAATACCATTGACTTATTTGTACAGTTTTCCTCTAAGTGTTGATTGGAATTGCTTTGAGCTGGAAGTGGTCTTACAGAGCCTTAAGCTCCATGAAAGAGGCCAAACCATAGTCAGTCTTGCTAAAATATGCCAAAGAATTAGAGAGAATCTTCTTTTCTTCATGAGAGGACCAGGATTTACAGACCATGAGTTGTGTTAAGATATACTCAGCTTGTGCCTGTTTAGTAGCAGGCCATAAACAACCTGCCAAAATCTAATTCATAACAAGTCAAAAGAAATCATAGTCCTTAAAATGTGGCATTGTACATGTTTTCTGTTAAATAAACTTTAAAAACTTTGATAGTAAATCTAATTTTTACAAGTTTTCCATGGAAAATTATAAACAATTACATCTTGTTAAAGTTGAAATTCTGCCATTGAAGCATAATATTTGCTGGCAGAGTCTAAGCTGTGTATGGCAGCTGAAGTGCTGGTATTTCAGTCCTGTGCTGCATATTCAGTGATCTTAATAGACTGTTTTGTTTCACCTTGAATGTTGACAGTGAGCATTGAGTTCACCAAGAGATGAGTTCTCCCAGGCTTGTGAATATGCAAGAGTTTTTCAACTTGTTTAGGAAAGGCTGGATTTTATTTGAAAGTATGCAGTAATTGTGATTGTCTTATTCTACATTTGGATGTGGGGAGGGTTCTCAACAGCTTCATAAGCATAACCATATGAAAGATGCCCTGCTGTCTTCTTTTTGGAATGTATGGGATACATCTGACATGATGGTGCATGTATTTGGGTTGGCTTCAAAAGAAAGTAAAGGATCTACATATTCGCCCATTTTTTACCCTGGCATTTTCATGAGTGTATACATGCTTTCTTTTAAGACAAAAACAAATCAAACCATATTGAAACTTTAAATACACTCCAGAAAACCATTTCAGAATAAAACAATTGCATTTTTAAATTGGTAGTAATTTTCTCTTTGAATTCTGTATTAGTGAAAAGCTTAAAGTTCAAACTTATCTTGAAAGGGGAAGCTGTGTTTCTTTCAGTCCAAAGTGTTTTATTATTTGAGGAATGGAAGGGAAGATGGAGTTATTTAATGTCTGATAGAAAAGATTTTGGAAGTGATAAGAATTTTAAAAAGTATTCATTTGACTGCAAAGATAACCTTGAATTGCCAACTCTTTAATCACAGACTTCTTTGTGTGGCAACACACATATGAAAGGTAGCTATTAAAACAGTATTCATCTTCAGATAAGGCATGTTAGGGTTTGGGCATGAGAAAAACAGGAGCAAGCGTTCATGCCACCCTTCCCACATTTTACTTTACTTCGTCTCTTGCTTCCTTCCAGCAAGGTAGGAAGAGTCAGCATCACCAATACTGCTGTCTTCCTTACACCAAACCCACTGTCATTCCAATGATTGGAAAATTGCCGCTGACTGTAATCACATAGGTATCAGACCAGCAGCTATTTAAAGGGAAAATCCCTGCTGTTCCCACCTTTCTTATCTGTAGCACCAGAAATACATTTATTTTTTTTCTTCAATGACAGCAGGACAGAATTCCTTCTTCACATCCATTCAGCATAGTCAAAAGAACTCGCTGGGAGAACTGCTGAAATACTTGAGTCATAATTAAGCTCTTATGCTTACATTTGAAAAATTGGCTCTGGATTCTGGTAAGGAATCAGCAGTTACTTTTTTTCAGCTCCTCTCACTCCTTGTCCCCCAGACACTTAATGAAACCCCTTTGGTATCAAACAGGTGCTTTGGAATCAGAAGCAAAACTAATCTGTGCATATGTTATCTAAAAGTTAGTACCTTTTAATGACAAACCTAGTTTGAATTGACAGTTTATCTGTATAATTCATAATTCCTGGTGTTTATTTATAGAGCGTTATTGCCATATTGCAAGAGAAGGAAATGCAGCCTAGTTCCTGTAACACAGTGTAAAGGAAACAGTCCTGAATATGTCGACACAAGAAAACTCTACATGGGTCTTAAAAGTAATAATTATAGCAAGAACTTTCATTGTACTGGTGAAAATCAGGAGGAATTTGAGCCTGTGCTGTCTGTACATGCTAGAATTGCTCTTCAATTTGTTTTTGTTCTGTTTGTTGACGGGAAGTCAAAAGACAGTAACTGCAGAATATACTGGTGTGTGTTTAAATGTGGTAGCTGGAAGAAGAAAGGAAGAAATCTGTTTAAACGTGTGTGACAATTTCTGAGGACAGTTTAAAAATAATATTTCAGAATGCTAACGAAGCACTTTTATGAAAACATATTTTAACTAGTTGTTTCTGCTTTAAAGGCCAGCAGTGCTGTCACCAGCAACTTCTGGGACTCCATCTCCAGCTGGGTGGGCAGTGGGCTCTGATCATTGCAATATCTGTCCCCAGGGCAGCTGCTATCCCAGTTGTTTATTAACACGGTAAAGAGTAGCCTGAGGCTTGCTGTAGTTTTGTGATGGATTTATTGGCACCTCTTTCCTAGTCTCCAAAGATTGTTGCAGCAGCACCGCACAGCCTTTATTCCAATAAGGTGCAAAGGAGCCTCTGAATAAGAAAGTGGGCAGGCGAGGTAGGAAACCGGCATGGCTCAGCAAGGACCTGCTGAGAGAACTGAGGGCGAAGAAAGGGGTGTACAAGCTCTGGAAACAAGGCTGTGTCACCTGGGAAGAGTACAGGAATGCCGTCCGGACTTGCAGACGTGGGATCAGGGAAGCCAAGGCGCAGGCAGAACTGAACTTGGCAAGGGACGTGAAAAACAATAAGAAAACCTTCTACAGGTACATTGCCCAGAAGAGACAGGCCAAAACGGGCGTACCTACTTTGGTAAATTTAAAAGGAGAACTGGCTTCAACAGATGAAGACAAAGCCGAGGTGCTGAATGAGTTCTTCACCTCGGTCTTCACTGGTGGCCAGGATTCTAGTCTTTTTCACGTCCCTGAACCCTGCATCCCCAAACCTCTATGTGGGGACCAAGGAGGTAAATCCCTCCCCACTGTAAGGGCAGAGCAAGTCCGAGAGTGCCTCCTTAGACTGAATGAATACAAGTCTATGGGGCCGGATGGCGTGCATCCCAGGGTCCTGAAGGAGCTGGCTGAGGTGGTTGCCAAGCCGCTTTCCATCATATTTGAGAAGTCGTGGCTGTCAGGTGAGGTCCCGGACGACTGGAGGAAGGGTCACGTCACTCCCATATACAAGAAGGGGAGCAGGGAGGACCTGGGGAACTACAGGCCGGTGAGTCTCACCTCTGTGCCCGGGAAGATCATGGAACAGATCCTCCTGGACAACATGCTCGATCACATAAAGAATAAGCATGTGATCCGAAACAGCCAGCACGGCTTCACCAAAGGAAGGTCATGCCTAACTAATCTTGTGGCCTTCTATGATGGAGTGACGGCATTGGTGGACGAAGGGAAGGCGACCGATGTCATTTACCTGGACCTGAGCAAGGCCTTTGACATGGTCCCCCACCACATCCTCATCTCCAAATTGGAGGGAAGTGGATTTGATGGGTGGACAACCCGATGGATAAGCAATTGGTTGAAAGGCCGCAGACAGAGGGTGGTGGTCAATGGCTCCATGTCCAGGTGGAGGCCGGTAACAAGTGGTGTCCCCCAAGGGTCTGTCTTGGGACTGGTGCTCTTTAACATCTTTATTAATGACATCGATGAGGGAATTGAGTGCACCCTCAGCAAGTTTGCTGACGACACCAAGCTGAGTGGTGCGGTTGATACGGTGGAAGGAAGGGATGCCATTCAGAGGGACCTCGACAGGCTGGAAAGCTGGGCTCGGGTGAACCTGATGAGGTTCAACACGGCAAAGTGCAAGGTTTTGCATTTGGGCCGGAAGAACCCCAGGCACCTGTACAGGCTGGGGGGAGTGGTCCTTGAGAGCAGCTCGGCAGAGAAGGACCTGGGGGTCCTGATGGACGAGAGACTGAATATGAGCCAGCAGTGCGCTCTGGCAGCTCGAAAGGCAAATGGGATCCTGGGCTCCATCAGGAGAGGGGTGGCCAGCAGGGACAGGGAGGTGATTGTCCCTCTCTACTCGGCTCTTGTGAGGCCCCACCTGGAGTACTGTGTCCAGGTGTGGAGCCCTCAGTACAAGAAAGACATAGAGATTTTGGAAAGGGTCCAGAGGAGGGCGACTAAGATGATCGGGGGGCTGGAGCACCTCCCCTATGAGGACAGGCTGAGGGAGTTGGGCTTGTTCAGCCTGGAGAAGAGAAGGCTGCGGGGTGACCTCATTGCAGCCTATCAATACCTGAAGGGAACCTACACCCAGGAGGGGAGTAAACTCTTCAAAAGGGCTGACAACAGCAGGACTAGGGGAAATGGTTTTAAGTTGAAGGAGGGAAGATTTAGGTTGGATGTTAGGGGGAAGTTCTTTACTAGGAGAGTGGTTAGGCCCTGGAACGGGCTGCCCAGGGAGGTTGTGAATGCCCCGTCCTTGGACGTGTTCAAGGCCAGGTTGGACGGGGTCCTGGGCAACCTGATCTAAATGTGCATGTTTGGTGGCCCTGCTAGGCAGGGGGGTTGGAACTACATGATCCTTGGGGTCCCTTCCAACCCGGGTGATTCTGTGATCCTTCCTAGTCTCCAAAGATTGTTGCAGCAGCACCACACAGCCTTTATTCCAATAAGGTGCAAAGGACCCACCTAATACGACCCTTCTGTAGGTGCCATCTCAGGGGACTGTGGACAGGTCAGACCTACCTGTAAGAACAGGGGTGTCATCCTTGTCATCAAGGCAGTGAGGACAAGCATCTTGAGCCTTGCGAGTCTCCATTATTTCAATAAGGAAATCATATCAATAGAATTGACGGATGAGAAAGTATCCAATTCTTTCTATTTATTAATATACAGAACAGACATAGATCATAGACAGTGTGCTTGTGTTTACTGACATTAGTGAAGTTTTCTAGGTGACAACTTCAAGCAGCAGCAAGGGCTGTCAATATATTAGGAAGCTGTCTCTTTCAATGTTTTCACATCAGATACCAAGAAAAGCATTTTTTTGTTGTCTGTAGACCAAAACAAAAACTTTTAAGTGGTGAGAATAATATGTATCTAGGTTGAAAGAGAACGCGTTATAACTGCATGAAGCAGATTTTACCTATGGCCAAATCTTGCTGGTATTAATGACATTATTTTCTTGTTTTGCAGCTTGCAGGCCTGGATTCTATAAAGCATTTGCTGGAAATGTAAAGTGCTCCAAGTGCCCTCCACACAGTTCAACCTATGTTGAAGCTACTTCAGTATGTCAGTGTGAAAAAGGTTACTTCAGAGCTGAGAAAGATCCACCAACTATGGCATGTACCCGTAAGTCTGATCCGTACCAGTCTCTGCAATTCTCTTGCATGCATCATTTTTGTATTTAAAAAAACAGTGGCACATTTTATGAAGAATCCTGCTAAAAATTACCAATAGAGATTTTTTAAATCAAATTTTGAACAGCAGAATTTTATTTAGTACTGGTATCCCTGAAAATACTGACATGTTTTGTACTTCAACGATTTATTAACTTGTAGTTCTGAGAAGTAATATAAGGTTTGTAATCACTGTCATAGAGATAGCAATGTTGAATTTTAATTATCAGTATATATTTTGAAGACATGAAAATATGTGCAACGTCCAAAAAACTGAGGATGCTTATAAACAACAACAAAAAACTGATATGGCATAAACTCCTGTCTCCTCAGATTAAAAAAAATAAATAAATAAGAGTACTGTTGCAATAACTAGCAGTGCACAGTCAATTTTTTGGTGTGTCTAATCATGTAAAAGTAGCTGAGCTGACAGCAGTAGAGTCAAACCTTTTCCCATGCTAACGGTAGTGTCACCATACGGCACTGTTCTGGGTAAATTGGGAATATACCACACAATTTGGATTCATGAGGTTTTAGGCATTCCATATTCCTAAGATCATTACATAGACTAAGCCTTGTCTGTCTACTGAATGGGAGTGATCTTCATCAAAAATGACATTTCACAGATCCATGGAGCTTATCAGAAAGTTGTCTAATCTAACCATAGAGCATTCAGAGGTGAAGGGTAAGTCCCAGTCTCCAGCTGCTGAAGAGACATAATGTCATGACACATAAGGTTCAAATAAGGACTTCAACCCAAGTAGCACAGTCTGCTGTCAGACCACTCTGGAGCAAAGCACACAGGCCTGTCATTTTTCACAGAATATGTGAGGGGGGAAAACAGTGTTTATCTGGACTTCCCACAGGAAGATGGGCTTACATATAATTCCAGTCAAATGAGTGCCCTGAGCACAGGCCTTGAAAACTTACCCACAGAACTAACACACAATCCAGGCACCCTTGACAGTTTCATGCTTAAGACAATAGTTTCACTCATGCATTATGTACATCTGAATCCATATTGTTTATGTCATTGATTTTTCATTTACAAAGGACAGTTCTCTGAAAAATTACTCATGTATGGCAAAAGGTTTCCCTCATTGTCTTTCAGGGCTCGGTTTTAAATCCTGCTACTCACTACTCTTGGTAAGGTTTGTGAGGTGTGTGTGATCCATGTGGCATCAAGGGAGTGGGTACTTACAGCACCCTGAATCCCTCTTCCTCACACTATAAAAAACTGCAGAGAGCTGCTTTGGTTGAAAACTGTCAGTAAAGACTTTTTGCCAGACCACTTTTTTTTTTTGAGGACATCAGGCAAAGCAACCAAGTGAACTGAGGAAAAGAAGAAAACAACCACAACATCTCATCTCACTTCAGCCTTGAAGAAATAGTAAGGGAGACAGTGAACCATATTCTAGTTTTTGCCTTGTTCCTTGTTCAGTGCCACCATGCATTACCTCTTATTCAGCCTAGATTGCAAGGTGTCAGTACTTCATTGAATGTAACAGCAGATATATTCATCTTATACCTACAATGATGATTATTTCACTAATTGTCAGCTCTGCAAATGACTAAGCTTCTGACAGGCAGACTGTGCTCTTATCTTCTTTCACATCATCAGTAATGAAGAATCTGCAGACCAAATTATTCCCTAAGTGGTATATTTAGCCCCACTGCTTTCAAATTATGCTCTCAGTTATTAAAATTGTTTGTCATAAATGCAACCTCACTGCTTTTGGAGGATCTGTACAGATGTGACTAATTTAAATTTAATAAACAAAGATACTAGTGATGTATGAGACAGGTTAGAATTTAGCTTGTTTCTTCCAAACTGTCATGCTTTGCTCTAATAAGAGGAGATGAAAAGTTAGGAAAAAATAAGCCACCTACAATTCATAAAGAGAAAGGGCTGTACAGTAAGAAAATGATTTTTGTACATAACTATTTTTGGACCAAATGTACATTTTTTATGTCAACCTGCAAATTTGTGTTCTGACATGTTGGTCACATTTTTCTTCTGACTTTTTAATCGAGAGTCATTCTTGAATCAAACACAGAATTAATAGTGAATTCACTTTAAAAACCCCTTCATCTTCAAATATTTTAAACCAACTACATTCATGCCTTTTTTATTTGCTCCCTAGATCCTGCAAAGCAAGATGGCTAAAATAGGTAGATCACAGCATTGTAGACTCACATAGAGGGCTTAGGTTGAAAGGGACCTTAGAGAGCACCCAGTTTCAATGCACTGCTGTGTGCAAGGTTGCCACCCACTAGATCAGGTGCCCAGATTTTTTCTTTCTTTCTTCGCATTCCTTTGTGGGGTTAGACAATATTTCTCACTCCAGTATTTTTTCCTTGGTACTGGAAAACTTGCATAAGCAGCAGCATGGAGATTAATGGCCTTGATTAAAGACGCCATGCATTTAAGAGCCTAGCTTCAGGCATCCATTTTTTTTTAAGCTGAGCTTTGAATCTAGTATTATTAATTCTGCACAAGTGCATATTGTATGTTTTTCCTAAATTGTACAGTATTTTATAGGAGTGTGTACTTTGTAGAAAAGCATAATAGAAGGGAAAAAGAAAGTGACATTAGGATGTATTGTTAATTACTTTCTCCTAGCCTTTTTCCACTTGATTGACATTTTTTATCAATCTCTTGCTACTGTTCTTTATCCTTATTGTATTTCTTTGCCATATGTGAATGTACTCTATCACTGATCTCTCTGTACATACAGTGAGCAACAAATAGCAGCATTACCTAATTCTCCATCTGATTACTGTGTACATAAACTCTAACATTTTCTACTATAATGTAATTGGATAGATTGATCCATCTTTTCAAGGTCAGAGACAGGCAAATTTATGTTGGGTCTCTGGGTCTGAATATGTCTCTTTTCATATTAAGAGACATATTAAGACATATTGTTTCATATTAATTAAACAATTTTGCAGCAGTAGTGCTTATGTTCTGTTCAGTAACCACTGCTACAAACTGTATCCTCTATACTGAAGCTCCTTAAGGTCCACCTCTATTTTCCAGCAGTAAAATCGAGCAACACGCTTGAAGCCTTTGACTCTACTGCTGCTATTGTTATTTATATGCATATATTTGGGTGCAATTTATGATTATGCTCAGACTTAGAATATTCCTTTGCAGTCACCAGTTCCTATCATGAGGAAATCCTTCCTGCCTCACTGAGAAAGAAATAAGTAATTCTGAAAAGGCAAAAGTGTCATACAGCATTCCAAACCAAGTGGCAATATTCATCTATATTGCATATATGTGCATATATAAGAAAGCTACTATGAGCACAGGGGACACAGCTAGATGCTGATTCTGGGTATTCTAAGGAGGTGATTAATTTCAGCCACATTCACTGTGAATTTAGTAGTCAAGTAGCACCCAATTATTACAGTTTAGTAGTTGGTAATGAACAGTTCTCACTTGAAAAAGCAGAAAGTATTTTCCAGACTGTCATTGCCCAGTGTTTAAATACTACATTGCCTTCACTGGACTTCTGCAGCATTTTGACTGCTCCTCCCTCCTTCCACGAAGGGCAAAATGCACTTCACCTTCATGGAAGGAGAGGATGCACAAAGAAGTTAAATGAGGTACAAATCACTGCATGAGGCATAAACTCAGCTCTGTAGCTTTTGGAGTGAGTCCTCTTCTCCATAATAAATCAGTTCCAGTCTGCTCCACAGAGAGTGTAGAGATAGTTTTTTTCATTATAATTTGTAAATGACATTGTTCACACCCAGGCTGTTTTTATCCAAAAAGCAGAAGAGCTGCCTTTTTTTCCAGTGCTCAGCCATCTGAAGTGTTTTACTCTTCTACATAAAATCTTAAGTCACAAATTTTGCTGTTGAGAAAAGGATCCATCATTTTCACCAGTATACTTGATTTCCTTAAAAATCAGTGTAAGGAAATCCCCAAGAGTTTTGCCCATAGACGTCTGCAGAAGGGTTATTGCTGCCAAGATTTTTGATGTGTTGAATAATCTTTGTATAATTTATAAATGATAACAAAGCAATCAGGCCACATTCATAAAAGCCCAATGACACATAATTTAGCTGAATCTGAGGGCTAGAATTAATTGTTTCTCTTTGTTCCAAGTTCTAAATCTTAGTAAATGATTCACTGCATGTCATTACAGCTTAATATTTGCATGAAATCAGAGTTTAACTGGCATAATTTAACAGCAATTAAAAAGCTATTTAATCATCATGCAAATTGGCATGAGGGGCTTTCAGTATGAAGGGTGTCTGAAGTTTTTTTCAGACGGACAGCCATTACTTTCAGACATCCCTAATGTAATTGATTATGTTCTCCTATTTCATTGGATTGTGAATGTACAATAATTCATGTTTCCTATTATAATTGAGAATTAAATCCCAAATCATGAATATAGCATATTCATAGAAAATTAGGAATTTTACCTTACATGTACATAGAACTACAAATTAAACAAATTAAAATTTTTTTAAAAAGGAAAAAAAAATGTTTCCTGGTGCCCAGATACACATTAAATCATATGTTTTGGCCTGCTGGAGCCTCTGAAGTAACATATAAAACCTGAGCTGTGATGACCCATTGTCATATCTGTTGTTTATGTAAGGTAAAATTTAAACTAGTTTCACAACACTGGCTCCAGTCCTGTGAGTGATGACACACATGCTTAATTTTAAGTGCATGAGTATTATCAATTGTTTCATGGGGGTTACAGATCAGCTTAAAGTCATGCGAACACAGGGATGTGATTGGGCTCATCCTCCATATTCCTAACACTCCTCATTGATTTTAACAACGAGAACTTGTTAAGACCAGTCATTATTTAATTATAGCAATGTATTTAGAGGAAACAAAAATTATCCTCTCTTCTACACGTAAATACTAAGAACTGAAGCTGAATTCATCCATTCTGGTTTTAGTTTATTCCAGTCAAAGAACTGTTTTCCAGAGTAGCTTCAACTGCCAATGTCATTGTAATTTTACAGGAAGTTAAGGTTTTAAATCTGAGACACTCTCAGATTGTAGAGGCACAAATGAGGCACATAACATTCAGCAAATATTTCCTCTCTACCATGAATAATAACTGCTCTTTACTTTTTCCCTACCATAAACTTTACACAGGTAAATATAAAAATGAATACATAATTCAAAATATTTTAAATCTTCTTATCCACTGAAAAAAAAAAAAAAAAAGTAATATAGTACCTCCAAGTACTTTAATGATCAAATGCTTGAAATCTAATACCTAACTCTTCATTAACCTTAGGGCAAAAATCATTCTAATAAAACCATAGTTCCTGCTGTTTAGTATTACAAAAGTATCAGAAGTCAAAAAGCAACTCAAATGTTCAACTACAATTCACAGAAAACCCCAGCATTTCTTAGTTCACATCATCCCTCCTATGCCATATGAACAGTTTTTCCTTTTATAAGCATTCCAGCTTTTATTCTTATGCTGCATAAATAAACAGACAACATCACTTTAAAATTATAAATTTTGATGAACAGTGACATTTTGTTCTGCAACTATTATTGCCTCTTTCCTTCTTTCAAGTTAGAAGTAATTCTCTCTGCAAAACGTAGGTATAATTGTATAGATCTTTACCATTGTATAGTATTTTGCTAAAATATAAGATGAAGTAATGTTTTCAATTAAGGTATGGTCTGTTTTTGTAGTCTAGGTCATCTTCAAGAAATAAGAAATTGAGTAAATAAGTTTACTTCAGTTATAGGTACATATTTACGAGCTACTCATAAGCTTGATTTTCTAAATCACAGCATCTTTGCTCAGCCAAAAAAAGTAGCTTAAAATAATGCAAATATTAAGAAAAAATAAGATTTAAAAATTTGAATTGAATAACTAGGAAAAAGTGATCTAACTTGATTATATTTTTTTAACTGAGATTTTGAATCCAAATTTATATGTGGAATAGCATGAGGAGCTTTAGTAATTTTGTTTTCCTTCCTAATGCAAAGTTATGATTTATCTGACTATCCTTTGGGCATAGGCCTTGTCCTCATGCTACAGATTGTTGAATTGGAACTTACAAATTTGTTGATTAATTATTTGGAGGGGGTTGTTAGTTTGGTTATTTAGTTCTTCTCTGATTGTCTTAAATTTCTGTAAAAGATAGTTACGATATTTCATTTATCTGACTTTCTCAGAATGGACTGACTTCACTGCTCAATTTCTGGAGTGAAATCTACAACAATGAGCTGAGATCATTTTCAAATGTTTTGTACAGTCCTTCAGGCTGCTTTAGAGTCCTTGGAATAATGAAAAGCTCACTCAAAGTTTAACCAGTGTCTCATAGCTATGTCTTAATGGCAGGTTGTATAAATCATGAACATCTGTAAAGCCAGTTTAAAATTTTGAAAGCTCTACTAACAATTGACTGAACTGTCCTCGTGCACTCTGACTTAATCTTGAGATCTGAAAATGTAACGCTCATTTAAGTCAACAAAAATACAGAAATCACCAGTTGGGTTTACCACATTTGTCTTACATCCAAACCTGTAGCATAAAGGCTTGAGTTTTGTCCTGTGTGTAAGTTTTATGGATGTTTAGAAACTGTCTTTGAAAACTGCATGTCCTTTGAAAACCATGTGTCTGTCTTTTGTGTCTAATGCTTTTAACCTGTGACCACCTACCTCCATTAATGAATAACAGCAAAGAAATCCCAGAGGATAATAGCAGGAAATGATAGGGGGAAAAAAAGAAAATCTGACTGCAGGATTAATACAAACAATTTTAGTTCTTGTACTTATTCCGAAGCTGTTATTTATTTATTTGCTTACTCATTTTAACTCTTATAAAACCTCAAAGAGCGTAAGTATCAGAAAAGCCTACTTTGCTAAACGTAGAATAAGGAAGTAATTTTTGTGGTTAAAGCTCAACATCAGCACCCTACAAGATCAGTTGATATTTTGTGCAAATTTGTGTTACCAAGCCTAACTTGGACGTTTCCAACTAATTTATATGTTGCCCTAAATTATTTTTGAAATAAATTCTAACTCATTTAGATTTTTCAACTTCTTATAATGTTGCCTATTTATTCTGTCTGGTTAATATTCAAGGAATTTAATTGTCTAGACAATTTCTAAAATTTTTCTTTTAATTCACTATTCAGTCATCAGTGTTTTAATGCCTGTTTGTAAATAATTGCCTTAACATTAATATAACTATTTATGTATCTCCTCCCCCCCGCCCCCCAAATGGGCAGTTGTCACTTAGCAGTCTTTCTTTACCTTCTTTCCAGGGCCACCTTCTGCTCCCAGGAATGTGATTTTTAACATTAACGAAACAGCTCTCATGTTGGAATGGAGCCCACCAAGCGATACCGGAGGAAGAAAAGATCTCACTTACAGTGTCATCTGTAAGAAATGTGGGTCAGATGCCAGCCAGTGTGAAATATGTGGGGGAGGAATCCGCTTCATTCCCAGGCACACAGGTCTCATCAACTCCTCTGTGACGGTGCTGGACTTCGTGTCACATGTGAACTACACCTTTGAAATCGAGGCCACGAATGGCGTCTCGGAGTTGAGTTTCTCTCCCAAGCAGTTCACAGCTATCACAGTTACCACAGACCAAGATGGTAAGTCACCGTACTGCACGTCTGCTACTTTGCCCCTGTCATCCATGCATATATTGGGGGTATCATTTTGATTTTTCGAAATCTAGGTCAGTGAGTTTGATGCTTTGCAGGTTGCAACGTGCTTTTATGTGTGACAGCTTTCAGTTGCTGCTGATGAGGGCGCTAAGTGTTTTTGTTAGTTTTGGCCATTGAGCCTATTACACAGGGCATGAAATCATATCTTTTTGTTTAAAACATCTTTCTGTATAAATTGAGTGCATGCTTTAACTACCTGAATCTACTAGTGGTTTGTCACAACTGGAGTCTGTGTCTGATGCTTTTCGAAGTCTTTCCATAGGATTTTGGTTTTGAAAAACTAAAGCACCACTTTATCCATCAATTTACAATTCATAGGTAAAATAAAAGCGAACTGGTTTCCTTTAGTATCCATGTTTCTTAGTATGAGTACAATGTGCTTCACTGTAAGATACTCCAACATCCGTATGAGCCATTTTCTTAGATGAGGTAATCTAAAAGATTTTGTCTTCCTTTAATTGTTCCTTTTGTATTTATTGTTTCTGAGCTTCCCTCCCCCTCCATTTCAATTCAAATTCATGTTGAAGGCAGTTCTTTATGAGAAATTTGTGAAATAAAAGGAGTTCTATAGTGAATTTCTACAACTATTTCCCCTTCCATCTATAGAAACAATTTCTATGCCAGCAAAAGCAGTGTTAGGTTACCAACAAAGCAGCCTATATGGCAGTGTTATCTTCTGGCTTGTGCTACTATAGATCAGAAGGTTATTTCAGAATTATCTCTTGCTGACATTTGTTCCAGAAATATTTTTTACCTGCTGTGCAATGACATTGCAACTGTAGCTGAAGTGTTAAATGTAGGACAGGAACTGAATTGGCCAAATGAGGGTTTGGAGTGGCAGCAGGCCTTTGGAAATACAAAAGTATTTACAAAAACTGCTGATGTTGAGAAGAATACTGTTTTGTAGGAAGGCCTTGGGTTCTTTCATTGATCGATCAGCCTAGCAAAAATCTGCCTACCTTTGTATCTGGAGCAAGTAGTTTTGTTGATGAGTAAGTAATGACTTATTTGCCTTTGGGCATACCAAAATTAACAGCTTGCTGTGATGATGATGATGAAGATAATCACAATGATGGTAACTCTAATAATACTCTTGAAAATGGATTGGGAAAGCCATGAAAACTACTCACTCACCCTTAATGTGATGATAGTAACAGAACAGCTGATTATATAAGGTGCTTAATGATACGCGCCTGGCAATGAGAATTGTCTTAAGCTCTTAGGCTACGCATCACTTTATGAAACTTTATTTCCTTTTTTATTAGATAAAAAATGTCATGCCAGAAACTCCCCCTGTATATACACTTATTTTTGGAAGTGTTGTTACATGATACTAAACTCAAGTCACTTAGCACGCACAGGTGGAGGTCACCAGAGATACAGCTTATTTTTAAAGTGGCTCACAGCTATCTGAACACGCACTGTGAATTGTATTTAAGCAGTAGGCTTTTTGCTGATGTCTGTTTCTGGTTTAGGGATATAGATTTTGACTGCAGTGTACTCAAAACAGGAATAAGACCAATGTTTTGATAATTTGTGACACACTGATAGTAAATGCTAGAGTGTAGGCTGCTTGCATGCCCTACAATAATTCTTACGTTGCTAAAAAAAAGCTGTTGAAAGGGCTTCAGAGAATTTAAGACTAGATCTCCAGAATATCAGTTGGTTTATTTGGATATAAAAAGATAGCTTTGCAAGAGGAAGCATTGTTAAAAATGAAATGGAGGCATCTATAAAATGTAGTTAAAAGAAAAAGTAATTTTAGTAGGCTTAGAAACTTGTGTAAAATCATAAAACTGGTAAGTATGTATGTAGAAGGAAAAGAGAGCAAGGTACTGTCATATGAAAGAGATTTTGGAAGAAAATTAATGGAGGTTTGGTTTATGGAAAATGAGAGGACAAGAATAAACATTTTTTGTGAGTTTAGTTTCGTCGTGAAAAAGAAGTGGTAGTATGGAGAAAGCTAGAGTATCTGACCTAAGGAAACAAAACTCTATATCTAAAGCTTCATTGCAGAGCTTTTATTAATGTTTGTAAATCATGCTAATGTTCTGTGATAAAAGGATTTATGACCTTTTTGATTTCTATTGGAAGCCAGAAATAGTAAACAACTTAGAATTTGATTCTTGCCATATTTACCAGAATTACAAGCCTTTATATTGAAAATATTTTCCAGATGTACCACCAAGCAGTAATCTCACTATTACAGTATTTCCTTCTAACTTTAATCATCCTCCTGAAATGGGCACTACTTATTGGCAAATGCTGTAAAATCATGTACATGTTCGTATAAGCAAAAGATCCAAGGTTAAAGATAGGAAGTTGATAACAGGTCAGAAACATCCTAATGTGGGCAAGGACTGCATTACCAAAAGTCCAAATTTGAGACAATTTTTCCTTTTTAATGTGTCTAATTTCAAAAAAATCTATATTTATAATAACTTACACTTAGACAACATGTTTATCTTCTGTTCATGTCTTTTTTTTGTATGTATTTTTTTCATACATAATATTTTGATATTTTTACTATACACATTACATAGTGCTTAATCTCTATGAAATACAAATTGTTTTCTTCGATTGTTGCATCTTTTTCAAGAATGTGGAACAATATCTTAGCTGTTCTAAATCCAAATCATTTTGTTAGGTACAATAATTGACGTTAGCTGAGGAGGTGGCATTTTATTTTCTTTGAGCATATTGGATTTACTTACCCCTTGTGCCCCCCCCCCCCCCCCCCCCTTTATTTTTTCTTTTTGTTTTTTGACACTTGATTTGAAATTATAGTCTTCTTTAAACATACAAAATAGTTTGTTGTTTTGGGTTTTCTTCTCGCTTTTTAGAGAGGATTCTACTATTAATGCAGGATTAATGCAATGAAGTGTACATACCATGGGCATACACAGAAACTGAAGAGCTGTATTATAACACAGTTAGTGAGAACAGTTTGAGAGCATCAGAGGGAGAATATTTGCTGACAGGAGAAGTGAACTAATTAAAAAGTGATTAAGACTCATCTCTAGGAGCTAATATTAAAATCTTAACTGCCTCTACATGGAATCACCACTCAGCTCTAACAGTGACAAGAGGCAAACTGAATGAAAGTAACACTAATTTTGAAAAGGTTTTGCAGACTGCATCCTGCAAACCACTTCATTGTTTGAAGAGCAAAGCATTTCCAGATCTGATTGAATACTAGAAAAAAACTTATTGACACTACTGTAAGCTGTATAAAATCAATTTGTTGCCATTCGCAACTTGTTTGCATATTGCTTTTGTGCAAAAAATCCAGTAGCCTTATTTTTCTGACTTTCATAAGGAAACAATGTTTATGCAGTCATATTGTCTATTGGACATACTGAAGATACATTGTAGAAGTGTGAAAAGTGCCCTTGGATTTTATGTTCCCCAAGTTGTAGGTTAGAGCTTTAAGTTAAAAAGCAAAGCGCAATTGCGTTAGGCCAGCCGACTGACCACCTAGCCTGTCTATTGACTATTCAGTCAAGAAAGAAAGAATATAGTTGGTATACAACCACAGAACATGCTGTCTTGTCCAGCAAGTGTAGCAAACAAAGACAGGATAAGGCTGTGTTGGAAAGGTTAGATGTTGCAGGTGGAGAGATGAGCGAAGAAGAGATGTGTGTTAATCTTGTGTAGCATTGTTTCTAAATGTTATAAGAAATGAGAATAATCCATACTTTCAATTCATATGAGAATAATCCATACTTTCAATTCATATATGAACAGATAGAACAAGATTCTGCACTTAAGTCCCTGTTCAAGGAAGAATATTACTATGAAGTGAAATTCATATTAAATCTGAAAGTAATTTGTGAACAGCCGAAGGGTAAAACATACAAAAAATCCTCATCAACTACTGTTGTCCTGCAGAGTGCTATGATGCCTTTATTTGTGGGGGTGATAAAGTTTTATACAGGAATAAGTATGCTGAGCATGAAGTAATTGTACTCAGTAGACTTTAAATCACTGTGTAACGAGGTTCAGAATTATATGCTGAATTGTAATTTATTTTTTCTTACAACTAATGGAAGGAAGGGACACCTCACTGCATAACTTTCTTACCACACCTTGGAGTCTGCATTACATAAGGAAAACTCGGAAGTACTTGAGGTTTTTATGCATAATTTAGGTAGTAAATAATGAATAATTAAGCAAAATAGAACTTAAAGCAATAGTTCCTATTTCCAAATAATAATCACCATATGCATTCACTCAGTAAGCATTTGTATGTTCTTTTACTTGAGTGCAGTGGGTTTTTTTAAAGTTACTGTTTGGAGGAGTGGAGTTGTGAGACACATCCTGAGTGCCTGGTTATGTATGTAGAGACAGTATGACTAGAGTTTTCAGTGGCACAACTGAGGAGTAGCGCTCTGTAACTAGAGTGCCTCTGAGTATTCTTCTCACTGTCTGATCTCTATCTTTGCCTCGTCGTGTCTCTCCTGTGGAACTCTGTGCCTGCAGTCCTCTACTCATCTTTTTTATGAGTGCTACAAGCAGTGACCTCCCCTAAAATCACATTCTAGCCATGGGACATTTTGCAAGCGTCATTCAATTTGTGGGTTTCTTCTGCATGTCTTTCCTGCCTTGGCAGAAAGTTACCACTGGAGAAGTGTTCCTTCTGCCCAAAAAAGCTCATTTTATCCTGTCTCAGTCCTGCAGTTCCTGAGTGACTCTGGCCTCCATGATATCAAAGACCTGCTACTGGTGGACAAACTGACATGTGAGACTTCCTTCTGCCTGGGCTTACACATTGTCACTGTGCTAGAAGCCTGTCTAGTTATGCTGTGCTTGTCTGATGCAGAGAGCCTGTGCCTAGCTGAAGTGTTACGGCAGATTCTGAAACTGGAAATCTGGGCACCATTCCTTTATTTAATTCATATTATCTTATATCCATTGGCAGATATATTTTAGGTGATGTTTTCTAAACTGATGGTAAAGTCTTGCCAATGTCAGAAAGTGATTACCGTCCATTTAATTCATGTTTCCAAATAACTTATGGCCAATGGCTTCTAGTATAGGTGACTTTTGAGATGCAGTTGTAACCCAGTGTGGATTTTCTGTAGCAACAGCAGCCTCTTATCTTTCTCTTAGAGCTGAGGGAACTGAGCAGTGCACGGAAGGATTTCAGTGCTTCTTCCAGGAGTAAACATCTATCATCATAATAGGAGTATAGTCTTCATAGAGACTCATCCAGCTATGAGGAAAGCATTTCAATAGCTTTACTTCTACCAGGACAATTTTCAGGATTAATTCCTCTGGCTGATAATGATAAAGTTTCAAGATGCTCATTAGGATGGGGTTAGAAGTGCCATGCTCAGTCTTCCAAAATTGCTTCCAATAGTAGCATCAGACTTTCACCCTTAATCAACAGTCAGCTTTCCTTTTTTTCCTCTTTAGTCTCTAAGCTCTATAGATGCGATTCTCTTTTGTAACTTTAAAGTCAAGAATGTTTCTGTTCATATATTGACTTGGCAAAGCGCTTTATACCATCTTCCATACTATTTATGTTAATGGTGTAGAAAACTGAAGGAACAGCCATTTCTAATAACCAATTATCAATATGGGATAGCAGGTCCCATAAAAGACTCTTATGAAACAGTCTCAAAACAGCCTCCAGCAGAGCACAAGCCATGTGAATTGATAAAATAAGAAATATCGTGACATTTTCATAGATTACAGTAAATGAGAAATGTATGGCATCTGTTGACCTGATGTACCTACAGCTGTACTGATACTTTCACCAAACTCTGTACTGTTATGAGAGCAGTGCAAAATACTGCTTTCCAGTACTGTTTATGTGAAAAATTTGAAGAAAAGTACTAGCACAATGGTTACTGGCTAGAGACAGTCTATAAAGTCCTATGCAGAATGCAGCATGAAGACAGTAAGAGAGATCACTAATAAATTAAAAAATGAGATGCGCAGTCTCTATTTTGAGACATTTCTGAGCAGCACTATCTTTTCCAATTAGCTATATAATTTTTTAAAAAATCAGTATTGTGCAGTGAATAGTCATGCAAATCTGTGAAACTATATGTATATACATGCATATTTGTCTCAGTGTGTGTATGCTTTAAACATTTACAGTTGGAAAGAAAACCACAAGGCAAAAATACCAAATCTTGATTCTCAACCACAAAAATAATAAGGGAGCTGGAGCACCTCTCCAAAAAGAAAGCCTGAGGGAACTGCTCTTGTTCAGCCTGGAGAGGAAAAGGCTCCAGGGATACCTTAGAGCAACTTTCCAGTACCTAAAGGGTGCCTTCAGGAATGCTGGGGAGTGGCACTGAGAGGGTGTGTAGTGATAGGAGAACAAGAAACAGTTTTAAACTAAATCATGGTAGATGTAGACTAGGCATTAGGATGAAACTCTTTAGTCAGAGAGTGGCGAGGCACTGGTATAGGCTGCCCAGAGAAGCTGTGGATGCCCCATCCCTGGAGGTGTACAAGGACACATTGGATGGGGCCCTGGTGGGTAGAAGCCTTGCCCGTGGATGGGAGGGTAGAATTGAGTGGGTTTCAAGGTCCCTTCCAACCCAAGCCATTCAGTGATTGAAACACAATGTTTTCAAGGAAGAACTTTGTGCAGAAAAGTTGGTTATTACCCACAAGATTTGTCTGCTGGTCATTTCTATGTGTTTAGACTACTTTTTGCTAATTATTCTTTGCTGATATTTCTGATTGTTACACAATAATCACAAGGAAAAATGACTAAAGTCATAATATATGCCCTGATTATTTTTAAAATACGTATTTTCTGTGACAAATGTGTTCTCTTTCTGCTAGCAGATATTGATGTTCAGCCATTTCTTTAATGCTGCAAAAGTCAACCCAAGTCCATTTACTTTCCTTTCTCATTCAGCAATGTTATCCATTAAGTTAGTCACACAATACATAGCTTTAAGATATATTTCTTTAAGTTATTCAGTATGAGGAGAAAAAAATGAAAGTCTTGGTAGATTGGTTACCAATTAGTCTTGATTAGTCTTGGCCATTCTATGATTCTATCCTTGGCAGGATAGTTTACAAGAGATTACAGTTATAAACTGGTGATTTAAGTAATTAGAAACCTCTGCCACAAATGTTAATTGACCAACTTATGAGATTGTTCACACTTACATTGGGAACTTTCTGCTTACAAAATCTTCCTAAATATTTCTGAAAGCTGTTTCGTTAAAAAAGGAAACCCACAAATAACAGCAATCTATCTCAACTGTTCCCAGTACATGACAAGTGACACTGGGATTTCTGATGCTTTCTTGGCAAGAGGAGTAATTTTAGTCAAGGGTAGTAAAGGAAGACATTCATCACGACTAGTCAATCTAAAGCAAATTGTGTTTGTAGATGTCTTGACTTTGGCACAAAACTTTAGAGAGCACGTTCAGAAAGAAGGACATGGTAAATTACAAACCTGTTCTGCTGATGTTTGCTATGAGGTCATTAAAGCAATTATGTTGGTAGCAGGTTGCTTCGATTCATTTGCTTCTTAAAATGTAGTTTCTTCATTATACTCAACAACCCTTCTCCTTCAACTTCTGTGACTCTTCTATATACGTTTGCCTTAGGCTCACAGTTTGGAAATGTTTTTCACTTATATACATAAATGACATTAAATTGTGCACACTGGAATGAGATTGAGAGCATACTCAAAATTACATTGTTTCTAAAGCTTTGGAAATCAATTTATTTTACTATTCTATTAGCTTCCAGATAGTATTTATAATGACATACTTTTACTTTTTTCTGCCCAAAATAACTATGAGAGACAGCTGTTTGCTACCTTCATATTCATATAAGTATGTTACATACTTAAAATGTCTTATCATTGTTGTAAAATTTGTAGTGGTTCTCCACTGAAAAAAAACAGAAAAAAAGGCACAAAGAATGCTTGACTGAAAAGATCATGTTAGCCAGAATATGCACATTTAATTTACAAATTTATGTTGCTTTTCACTGCCATTGTCATAAGTCAGACTTCATGTTCCAGTCTGACTCCTAGACTGACAGAGGAAAGGGTGGTTTACAATCGATATCAAGGAAGGAAAAGAAAGAAAAATAAAAAACTCTTAATTTCTTAAAAATTATTTCCGTCTAGTATTCCGTCTCTGGTTCCCACTGAGAAGTAGGTTTTGCATATTAAGTAAGAATATTTTTATATCCTCTCTTTAAGACTTCCCTAAAATCTTCACTTAAGCAGAAATATTGTCAAATATTCAAGAAGCGGATACAGCTTCAAAAGTGGATTTTTCCAATAAACAACCTTAAATCAATTTCATACTTTGTTGGTCCTCTGGTGTGACTGCATCTAAGTCTGTACAGGTGCAGCTATTCAAAGCTGTTTCTTTCTGTTGTTTTCTCTTTGTAAAGTGATGTATAAATGAGCAAAGGTGTATAGCAGTAGTGCTTGAGGTTTTTTTTGTTTTTGTCTGTGTGTCAAATCATTTTTATAGCCAGAAGGAGAAGGAAGGTGGTATACATGACCACTCCTAACAGAAATATGCATCTAAGGAGGAAGAATAAATGAAATAATTTATAATATAAAAACGAATCAAAACAAAATGAAATAATAAAGCATATCTACGAAAAAATGTCTTTAGCAAATGAGACCAATTTGTTCCCAAATTTCTTTCTTGAAATAAAAATGTCTTCTTGAAAACTGGAATACTAAGACAAATACAAGAAATTATATAACATCAAAATTAGAGCTAATGTCTCAAAACGGTTGCACTGGAAGTCAAGTACAGATACCCCGTTGGCTGAATTGGAAGAGGCGCATGGCTCAGCTACAGTTTTATGAACTTTTCTTCTCTAGTCTCACTTAGCTCTTTCACTCAGTGCACTTGGATAATGAAGCACAACTTTTCTGCTTACGTTAATGGCAAAGCCCTGTAAATTACTCTGCTATTAATGAAATCCCATTCACCATTGAATTAATCTACATTTGCGAAGATTTTCTTTGCATTCATTCTATCTAAATATAAAGTAACATTTTTTAAACTTGTCTACTCCAAATAATTTTAAATAATACATGCAGCAGCATCTAAATCATGTGCTTGATCCATAATTGCATTGAAGGCTTTAGAAATTAATGTGCATTATCTAAGTAACTCATAAATTCTGACTCGTTACGCATTGCAAACAGCTGATACATGATCCTGTAAGTTTTTGACAAGTTGTTCAGCCAGTTCCCAATACTATGTTTTATAGTTCTGAAATAAATGATCATTTTATTATATTAAGTTGGTCTGAGAAACAAATTGTCTGATTCTGGAGACTGGCTCAGATTCATACAATACTAAACTTTAGGTACCATTTTTCAAAATTAGATTGTCCTCCTAAAACTATCTAGCACTTTTTTTTTTATCCTGTAATTGAGGATCAATGAAGATTTTAAAAAGTGTAGTGTGTAGGTAAGTAGAGTAATGAGAATCAGAGTTTCTGCCTATAGATCAGTCATAGTATCATAGAATTGTTTGAGTTGGAAGGGACCCTTTAAGGCCATCTCGTCCAGCTCTACTGCAATGAACTACAGCTCCATCAGGTGCTCAGAGCCCCGTCCAGCCTGGGCAATAGCTTCAGTCTATAAAGAAAAGGTATGAGATTGCCGTGTTTATGTCAAGCTAGAGATGTAATTTAGTAATTAGTCAGGAATTGACTTGGTGATGTACAGTTGTCATATATATGATGTAATACTGATTCATTTTAATAATGAGAAAATACTTAAGCTGATATTTAACATTCTCCTATACCAAATTACAGAAAATATTAATTTCAGTTTATAAGTAATGCAACTCTGATTAGAATCTTTGAGGAGAAGAAATAGGAAAAAAATGACATTTTTCTAATATGAGAAATTTATTTGTATTAAAAACACTCGTATTTGGAAGTTAATTTTGTGTGGTGAAGGATGCAAGTTGACACCATGGAAGACTGAAGTCTGTACCTTTTCAGATAACATGTGTGGCTAAGTATTAACTTAGTTCGCTGGTATTTTATATTTTGATGCCAGCTGATTAAGAGAAGAGCAGAGTCTTATCTGCATTTATCTCCCTGATCTGTTCCTGAATTAATCGGTCAGAGGTGCCAGTTTCAGTGGCAACTTTTACTATAAATAAAATATGTTGTTGAGAGATAATTGAAGCTAAACTTTACTGTGAATGGTCTCTCATGTCACAGTCCACAAAAACTGATGTAGAAGGAGGTTGCGTCCTGAAACCTCCACCCCATGAAAGATACTGCTTCTGTGTGCCATTTAGCCATCTGTACCCAGCTGCTAAGAAATTAACATGACATTGTGGTGTTTTTGTATCATATTTGAAAGTACATATCCGTTCGTTTCTGTGTTGCTACAGAGAAATTCTGCAGGGATGTATTGTCTCTTTTCCAAACTATCTATCACGTTTGCTTAATTATCTTCCCCTTTAAAATTCTAGCTTTTCTGTTACAGTCATTAATCTGTGACACAAGTGGTTCATAATGATGGCCTGACATTTTTATGTAAGTGATTTTTAGGTAGCTGCAATATTGGATGTTGAACAGTTCCAGAAGCCAGGCTACCACATGGAAAATAAATTCAGATCTTGTTTTCCCATGTTTATATGCGCAGTTGCATTCTGGGTGTACTTCCTAGATAATATTTACATTCTCATAAACATAATAAATCTAAACTCTTTTTAACATCCGTGGAAATAAAATGTTCATTTTTCTGTTGTTCCGTTTTAAGATGATGGTCATAATGTCAGACGTTGAAATACAATTTTCTCATGCAGTTTTAGAGAGAATAAGACTAACATCTTCAAAAATAATTTGAGTGGGTGGAATACATGTCAGACTTTATCTGATTTTATGAGCGTCAGTATTATTCGATCTCTGAGTTGATGGAGATCTAAAATAATTCAGTCTCAATCTGGAACTTATTCTATAATTGAATATCATGTAAAGGGTAAAAATACATAACATTTAATACATATAGCTTTATTTTTATATGCATCTATATATTATACAAAAATGTATTTCAGCATATATAAAAATAGTTTGTAAATAATGATTCACCACTGACTTTTTTAAATCTAACTAGTACAAAATGTGTGATACATTAAGGTCTTTCCATTTGATGATAAGAAAATATCATTTTACTTTGTGGAAATATTTGAATAATTTTGCATTATTTATATCTTTACTGGAGTGATATTTCAGCTACTCTTCCATGTAGCACTAAAATCACATTTTCATGAAAACTATTTAAAAACTCCTCAATACTTCTAACAAGTTCATCAGTTCAGTGCACTCCATTCTTTCTTGTCTGCATTACTCTATATTTAAACTATCTAACCCATCTTCATGTTTAAGTATTGGGGTGACAAGTCACATTTTAAATAACGTAACTGTATAATCTATTTCCTTAGTAGTGATATGGCTGACATTTAAAAGCTGTTATGGGGGATACAAAATATAAGTCCTTACCCAGAAGAAGTGATACTACTGATAGATACTGTGGCTATTCCACCTACTGAGAGAGAACTCAGAGTAGGGAAAGTCTGTGTTTGTTCTCTGCAGGAATGACAGGTAAGTCGCTGGTTTTCAAGGGAATTCAAGTCTCATTAAGCACCTCAGTGAAATTAAAGCACTGAGACCTGCAGTTCAGTGAGCTTCTGAAAGTGCTGCCCCGTCACTGAGACACTTAATGGAAACTGGCTTGTTTTACAAACTAGGCCATTAGTCCCATCTTGATCGATAAAACGCCCTGGAAGTGTCACGTTTACATCACAAGGATGGGGATCACATATTATCTCTTGCACTGGCAGAAGTGTGGAGTAACTTTAAAAGTAAATGATTTAAACACAGTATGTTAAATGAGCGTTTCTGATCTCTTGTACTGCAAGCCCAGTATACTCATCCGTATTACCAAGTGGCCAGTGTTCTGACCAGCCAGACTTTTCTAAAAGTTTCCTAAAGACTTAAAAAAATCGACATGCAGAGTCTTTATTTATTTCTTTTTTTACTGTTCTGTTCTTTTTCAATCTGGAAATTTCTTCTTAACTACAAAATCGTCTGGATACCATTGCAATAATGAATAATAATGTATTGGCCATACTGTTTGGACTTTAAAGCGTGAAGGAATTCCATTACTCTGAGTTAAAGCAATGTGAAATAGCCCATTTAAGAGCTGCAATATTTGCAACACCAAATAATAATATTACAGATTTATTAGCAGTAATGCAAATGCTCCAGATCTTAATCAGGGTGATTGTATTACTTATTGTGACTTACATGGCCAATTTTATGTGACACAGTGTATTCATTTCCTTGAGAAATTATTTTTAAGTAGCTATAAAACTTCGAATATTAAGCACATATACTTAAGTAGCTACTTCTACTGTTATTTTCTTATTAAAAAAAGTTAAGGTTTCTAGGTCATTGAGAAGTTTCTCAACTAAACTTTAATTAAGAATCATGCTTTATGTTTTACTGTGCTATCTTCAGATATATAAACTACCTGCACATTTTTCTGTCCGATCTCTCTGATAATGGATCAGTCCTATTCCACATCACCCTCATCTGTCCTTTGTCCATTGTTAGACCCAGTTCCCCAAGGGTTAGCCTCTGTGTGCCAAATGCTCTGTAGTAGGTTTGTTGCTGCATTCATATTCTCTAGAATTTGATTGCTTTTATGCACATTGTGAACATTACACCAGGGATCCCTGAGGCAAGTAGAATTACATTTTAGAAGGTAAGGGATATGTGGATATGTTTTCATATGTAAAACCACGTGGGACATAGCCACCCATGAAATTAGTATGGCTCCATTGAGATGCAGATACCCTGCTTTTCAGACTTAGAATTCAGATATTTCTGTAGCCCTTCACTGGCAGTTGAGCACACTCAGCATTTTGGCTTTTACAGCTATGATGTGGAGAAATCTCCAGTATTTGGTGACATTAACAATCTTAAAACAAATATATATCTGAATTTACCAGAAGATTATTAAAGATTTTAAACTCTTTAAAAATTGTAACAGTCTTTTTCTGGATGGAAAAATGGGATTGAGGAAAGACTGATCAGGAAAAAAAAAAAAAAAAAAAAAAAAAAAAAGAGACAAAACTGATAACATCCTCCCAAAATAACCAAATGCATTCTTCTTTAACATTTTTAAATGACTTCTTGGGTTTCATAGAACAAGAATGGTAGGATATTTCATATTCTGTTATTTGGAATAGTATATGGACTCCTGCTTCTCTCCTTCTCTCTGTTTTTCTTGTGCATTTATGTGAACATGTGTGTGTATGCCAACATTATACGCAGACACATAGATACAGTCTTTCCTTCATGAAATCCTTCATGAATTAATTCATTTTAGAAGATATATTAGCAAATAACATTGATACATATCTGTTTATCTGTTTGAAAGGATATTAATTAACTCCATATTAACTGCTAACTGTGAGATACTGGACCAAATTATCCAGATTATACACTGCCATGGCTATCTAAAAATATATTTTGCATTGATTATGACAATAATAGTTTTAATGATGTTCTTCACTTTACTAATTACTCTTACGCTTTTGATATTATCTTATAATAGTGAACTAATTCATAATATCAATAGTGTTAAAAGAGAAAGACATACAGTAGTAACTTTGAAACAGTCCACATTTTACCATTTGGGTATTAGTGCATGCCTCATTAGGTTGCTCTCATCTTTACTTGCTTTGCTGTATTTCCTGAGGATATAACATCAACTGTTCACTTCTGTCCACCTAGTAGTGGGTTACTGCTGCAATAAAAAGGTGTTCTGAGTGTTGAAATGAGAAAAGAACTGCTTGAAACATTAAATACTTTCTGTCAGGCAGCTGGGATTTAAGTGGAGTACACAGTTATAAAACAGTTTTTTCATCGATCTGAGCAGCTGAATTCTTAACTGTAGTTTACTTTCCCTTTGATTTTAAAATCCATATGTGCCAGTCATAGCTTTGAGAACCAAAATCATTGGCATGGGAGTTTAAATTAAAAGTGGTAAATTGAGGCTGCTAGTGACCACTTCTCAGCCAAACACAAATGCTATGACTGTAACTTTAACCATCACTGGTCACCTGAATTTATGTGTGGCAAGTTAGGAAGTTGATTGCTAGTTTGAAATAAATACAGCAATGCTGATGGAAAAAAGGCATTCTTTATTTTTTCCTTTGCAGCTGTACCATCTGACATATCAAAAAATAAAAAACTAATAAAAGTTAGTCTGATATACATTTGCTATGGATGTGTATATTCACGGCAGTGCCTATGTGTCTCTGAAGGTGACTTTCCTTTGAGCATGTGTTTGCCAGCTTAAAATGTAGGAGCAAATTGAAAGATGCATGAGACATCCTTGTACCTAGGTTGTAGGTTGTTGGGGATCAGGTACATATATCTTTATCACTAGTGACTAGATATTAGTGTTGCTGTCAACTGTTTTAGTGGCAGCAAGTGCCAGGATGAACAATTACTCTCTTTAAGAGAGTGTGACCTTAAAGACCAAGCAGAGCCATAAATCTTGTGACTCCCTAAATAGTCTCTCATTTATTTTACTTTATGCTCACTATACACAGACATGGAGGTGAACACAACAATATTCAGGAACTTAGTGGACAACAGTTTCCCGTTTCTAAAGTTTCAGATTTAATGTTAGTTTCAGTATCATTGGGACATTTTCACAACTGATGATGTTCTTTCTAGCAACACATTAGTTACTGTTTTGTAACTATTTTGAAAGTTTGAAAAGACACTTGGTAGTATGTAAGTTGGTGAAGTGTTTCCTCAATTGCCTCAGGTGAAAAGAAGTAAGAAATCGCAAAAGGTGGTCAGCGTAATGAGTCATTACCTCCTAAATTGAGGAAGTACACATTGGGCATATAGTTTTCTCTAGCTTCTGTATTGCAGCCCAACCAATACAGTTTGCAAGGACTGCTCCAAAAGTAATGCCTTCTATTTTATTATGTTAAAACGTGACATCAGAGGTAGATGTTGGTGTTGTAGAAATAGAGTTTGGACCTTCCCGTGGTGTTGCTATGCAACAGAGGCAGTCGAGGGGCAGTCTGAGTGAATGGCGTCAGACATGGAAGTGTGTATGGAGCAAAGGTATGTCATGGGATTCTTCCATGTGGAAAAAATGGCACCTATCAACATTCACTGATGCCTGCTGAATGTTTCTGAAGACCAAACAGTGAATGTCAGCACAGTGAGGTGGTGAGTGGTGCGTTTTAGCAGTGGTGATAGCAGCAGTGGGTCACCTCCACTGGTATAGGTTTTTACAAGTGCAAAATGCAGGTTCTTGTTCATCACTGGTGAATCTGCTCATCTAATGGTGGTGCTTATGTTGAGAAATAGTGTTTTGTAGCTGATAATTTACTGTTAGTGTTATTGTGCTCTTTGTATCTGTTGTAGCTTCTGTGGAAAAAAACAGGAGGCATTAATTTCTGAGCAATCTACATTAGTAGATTAGTGTAGTTAGTTGGATAGTTAGTATAAAGCTCACAGTGCAGTGATGACAGCATTAAGGAAGGGTAGTGAACTAAGCTTGATTTGTCAAAACAAGCTTGATTTGTCAATCACCATTAGGTTTGGTGCCTTCTTCAGCCTCCGATTTTCCTTGAACCACCTTGCTTTCCATATCAACATATGAGGCCGCACACATTTTACTTGCTCCAGTTTCCTTACTCCAGTTTCCAATGTTGTGTTCAACAGCTGTATTTGCTTCATCACTTGCCACACTGCTTCGGCCTCCTAAACCAATGATTCACTCCTTACTCCATGTTTTCTGTGCTCTTTCTTGACTTTTCAATAGCTCATGCTGCCTCTCTTCACTGCTCTCCCACAATCCTCAGCTGAACCATTCCTTTCACGTCACCAGCTCAGGACATTCAATGTAATATTTCTTCTTCCATAGCACCTCCAACCCTTCCCTTCCTAGTTTTTATCCTAATCTTACTAGCATACACATCATATTTCAAGTCTGCTGCAGTCACAGCTCTGTCTTTGCCTTTCATCTTTGTAGCACTTTCAGTAGCTTACTTTGCACTTCCCTTTCTAATATTGCACTTCCCTTCTGGTCTCATGCTTGATTTCTTCCCTGTTAAAAAGTTCATTCCATGGTTTATATATGTCCTTCATGCATGTATACACATATATATTATCAGCCACTATGCAAATGTTGCCATGTTATTTATTCCTGTAGAAGGTAGACCTAAAGTAAAAAAAAAAAAAAAACAAAAAAAAAAAGCACAAACAAACTGGATCAGCAGATCACTGACATGAATACTAAGGATAATTCCTGTATTCTCTGCAGTTTTAAATCTTTTACCAGTTGGCTCTTTATGAAGTGAAATAGCTGGTTTATGCTGTCACTAAGGTAAGCCCTATTACTTCTGGAGAGATCAGTTTTAGTCAAGATTTGTTGCTGTAGTTATGCTTATGTAGTTAATGGCCTTTAAATCCATTCAATCCTACACATTTTCAGAATTGTTTGGGACTCTTAACTTGTAGAGGCTCAGGCCAAGAGTCAGTAAACTGTTTCTAAACAGTTTAATAAACTGTTAAGATAATTGTATTAGTCTGTTACCATGACCATAGAGAAGGTCTTAACAATTTGAAAATATTCTCTTGCACAATTTCAACTGGTGTTGCAGCAGAACAAATGTTGAAATATATTAGATGGCTAAAAAAAATGTGGTTTTTTGGTGTTTTTTTTTGTTTTTTTTTTGTTTTTTAAATAAAAATAAAACCCATAGCCCTGTGTATGGATTGCATAGAAAGCCACAGCTTCTGATGGGCTATACTAATATAAATGATATACTATGATATATTATGATATACTAATATATATGATCAGGCTATACTAATATATCCCTACGTGTTGCAGAAACTATCTGAACCCTAATGTTAGGACAAGAACAAGGGATCTTCAGACCTTGAACACCAAAAGGTTTGCAATCTTTGTGCCATTCACTGAGGCTCACTAAAGAATCATGCACACTTCCAGCATGCACATTTTCCAGTCTTGTTCATATGGAAACTATATAAGAATTTCAGCATTGATAACAAAGAAAGACCAGTTGCTTTGCCATTAATATAGAAGATGTGATGCTTTTGACATTCTTTTATTTAAAAGAAACCTGAATGGTTAACATGATCTGAAATTCAGTAGTCTGTTATTTGCATCTTTTGAAATCACTGTTTGGAAGTATGATTTTTGAAGAACTGTTAGAATTGTACAGCTAGTCTTTCTCAGATACAATCTGCCAAATATTTTTTTTTTTTTCCAGATTAATCTGCTGCAATTCTGTTCAAATACGTTTTATAACTAGGTATGTATTTTGGTAACAGCGGAGACTGCAAAGCTGTTTGGTGTCAGTAGCTACTGGCTATGGGCAGATTCCTACCTGAAGTTCTATAACAAGTGTGAAAGGGATAGAGTCCATGTCTGTTAGATCATTAAAGCATATCCTTAAATTTCCTAAAATCTCTGTAATGTAAATATTGTAATATTTTCAACGTATCAATCCCAATCTACTCTAGCATTCACAGAGATTATGTGAAAAAGAGTCTAGTTTAGTTAGTGCTTCTTGAGTGAGTCAAAAATACTGCACCAAACATTAGAAATGTCTTCTGCAAGTTCAGTGATCCAGCTAAGTAGCAGCTTTTCACTCCCTTGGCAATATAGTGTATTGGAGACACCTGGTTTGACCTGCAGTTACTGATCTAGCAGTACATTATCATATGCGTGAGTTTGGGAATATAAAATCTGCTGTCAAGCACTCATCTCAGTCAGCAATTAATTTATTTTTATCCTGGAAACTCTGGAGAATGTGATAGGTTTGTAATCAGTGAGTCTTGCAATTTAAAGGTAATTGTCCTCTAAATTTATTGGTTTCAGGAGTTTGATTTCTTCTCAGGTTTTTCCTCTTGATATGCCCGAGTGGCTCAGCATAAACAATTTTCTGGAAGAAAAGTGTTTAGAAATCTATTCTTCTTACATACTCTGCAGCCATCATAGATTCCGTTGTGGCTTTTTCAGTGAAGGTCTGCCTGTAACTAAAGGCATGCTTTTCAGCAAAGAGATTTAACTGAAGCAGAAGCTGTATGTCATTTATTTTACTTTACGCTGTTGTCAGAATCCAAATATTTTCTTTTGTTACTGGTGACTAAACTCTCTTGTCAGCCATAAAAAACATGATGCAGCTTAATAGAATTGACTCCATCTAATTTACCAAGGGAAACTTTAATTATTTTGTATTATCCCCTCACAAGTGCAGGCCTTTAATTTGAGCTTGGTTAAATTAATAATTTCTAGTTTTCTTTTGCATTATTTTTTAAAAATTACTTCACTCTTATCAAGTGATATCATCAGCTGGATACAGGAAAGCAGTGAATAAAGACTTCATGGCTTTTTTTTTTTTTCTTTTTAATACAAAATCATTTGTATGATCATAGTGTGAGCAGTACGACTGGTAAACTTCATTTCCTTTGAATTTGTGCTTGGGGCTCTTTCCTGTATTTCCCAGTGAGTTGGCTGGACCACTGAAAATAATTGCTGCAAGTAGTTCACAGTTACACATTTATTGGTCGCTCTGTTTTTATGCATGTATTGGTTCTCATGAAAGCTGTAGGAATATGTATTCTGGACTTCTCTCAAGTTGCTAAAATTGGCTGTTTGTATCTGAATTTGCTTGTGAAAAACTAGCAGAGAGGAGACGCTGATAAGCATGCTCACATAAGGTGCTTTTGTGGAAGATAAATTCATTTTAAAAGACAGTATTTCATATTACCTAGAATCATGATTTTGCTTTGCTTAAGACACAGGCAGAGACAAAACCACAGTGAGTTCATTGCATTTTTTTCTTGGGATAGCCCTGTATTTTCCATGCATAAATACACACATATGTGCAGAAAAAAGAATAGTCAAAAACAAGTTCAACAAAGACATTTTAACTTGTTTTACCTGTGATTACTGGCAACACTTGGCTAATATCTTTGCTCTCTGCGCTGTGTCAAGATACTATTCCACGTCTCTTCTCTGCACCTTGCTGATTTTAAGACCAGCTTATAAAATAGGAACATCTCTGCAGTTATGAAGAACAGCAGTGTTGGAGAATAACTGTGACCCCTGCTGTCCCTAGTAGGAGCAGTAGTTTGCCCCACTCTGGGGCAGATAGGGGATGGAAGAGCTGAGCTCCAGCCTCTGTTGTGGCTCACTAGGGTGCTCAGGCACTTTGCACAGACCTGGTTGCCAGAGCCTGCTGCTAACTGCCAGCAGTGCCTTTCCTCTGTATCCTCTCAAGCAAGGCTGGTGCCAGCTCTCCCTTCCCAGGGCAGAATGATTGTGGCATAGATTTTTGACTCATGCTGATGGATAGACAGGAATCCTGAAAGCATTTACAAATTGAGTTTTGCTTGTCGATCACTGTTAAATCAGCATCGCATAAACCTGCCGGATGTCACGCCTCACAGCTGTGTAGCTGACAGATCTGTCATGTCATGTCAGGCCTCAGGGAGAACGGGAAGGGAGAGACCCTCCCTCACACAGCCACTCTACTTGGGAGGATGATCTGAAAGCCAGGATTTCTGCACAGCCTCTGACTTTTGTCATTCAAAGTCTTGTGCCTCTATGTTCTGTCAAGAACTGTTATTTTACACTGAAGTCACCTGAAAAATTCAACAAGGTCATCTCTGGAAGGTGTGGCGTCTTCAATAGAACCTTTGTTCTGCCAACGTTAAGATTTCATTCTATAATCATCCACAACTTAACGTGTAAATGAACTTGCTTTGGACTGAAGTTAATGAAGAAATGGTTAAAATTCAGTTGAACTAAGTTATTTGTAATCTAAAAAAATATTTGCTCTCTTTCCAAAAACCCCTTTTTAAAAGTGGTTCATGTTAAATCAGGATACATTTTTCTCTCAGCAAGGCTCCCCGTTTCTGCTCCCAGCATATTCTTGTGCTGGTCACTAGTTGAGAAACAAGGAGGGATCCCACAACTACATACATCATGAGAACAAGAAGTCCCCAGATCAGAGCTAATACGCATCTATGCAAATAGGGAAACCTTATTGCTACACTGCACATAAACAGAAGTTCATGAAGCAGTGCTGGTGAGACAGTTCCTTTCCCACCACGAAATCTGTGCCTTTGTTAAATTCTGAAGCTTTCTACATAGACAAGTTATGTGTGAATATGTAAATTAGATTATTAGAGCCAAAAGCTGGAAGCTTGGAAATTATCACAGACCATTTTCTGTACTCTTGAATTAAGCAGGAGTTATTTGGTAGGCTTTTTGGAGCTCTGGAACCAACACTGCAAGAATGAATGCAGCCAGGGAAAACAGTGAATTACATCTTTATATTTCTAAGGACAGAACAGAAATAGAAAACATCCAAACAGGAAAGAGCTGAAACCATTTTTTGGGGGGAATGGCATTCTATAGAGTAGAGATTGTGACATCTGTGATCATCTTGGCATTTTCAAGTTGATTTCCAGACCATTGTGATGCAGATGATTTTGTATAATCTCTCTAATTTGTGGCTCAGTAGCAAAGCCCCCAGTAATCAGAATGCAGTACTTCAGTTGTCATTGGTTTTTAATTATTATTATTAATGCTATGCTAGTGATACTGCTGCTGGTACTATTAATTTCAGTATCACCATCCTTATAATAAGTCATTAGCAGAAAATTCTTAGCTGAGGTTTGTATTTTCTGACCAGCTGCAAGTTTATTGTTGATTAAATTCTTCAATTAAGGTCAGAAATCCAGTTTTCATTTCAAATCATTGTTTTAAAAATTATTTTTATAATGCTTACTAAATTCTAGTTTTGAGAGCTGTTACGAAGGAATTTATGTAGTATACCTATACCAGCCCATATTCTTTCAAATGATCGGTTGTTTCAGAAAGAAAAGCATTTGCTGGCCTGTAAGCAATGTTGGTTGCTAGAACACACTGTTATGGGTTTCTTTCCTCAGATGTTCTCTATTAATGCTCATTAGCATTCATTTAATTTTTATTTAAGATTTTAATTGCCTCACCAATGAAATGATAAAAGAGCAACTGGGGATAAGAGGAATAATTTTGTACAGGTGACTACATTTGTAATTCTTCAGAAATGCTTTATTATGTTTTCACAACATGCCCAATGCCTCCCAAATGCAAATGATGTACTTTTTTCTGTAAGAACCTTATGATGAAGCAGCATTTCCTGTTGGTTGTACGGTCTCAGTTGCAGTATTTACTAGCTTATCCCTCTGCCAACTGAAAACATGTTATTTTCTATAAATCTGCTACATTTTTACAAGCCAATTTCCTTGGAGTAATTATCTTTTGAAGTCCTGGTTATGATTTTTGTGTTCAATATTAACTTCATTAGCTGGCAATTATTTGTTGGGTTAATGTTCTAAGCATACCTTAACAAAATGAGGTACTGAAAGAACACTGTAATCCACTGCTGCTCCTGCTGATGGTGCCCTTTGTAATTCCTTGCATAAAGGATCAACCTTCTGCCCTACACCAGTGAGATCCTGCTCAGCAGTCACCCTCTCCAGCAGTGTTTTCTGGTTTGCTGGACTTAGGAGAAGGGCTTCCTTCTGAATGCAGAGCAGCAGCACTCCGTGACTCCTGTAGACACTGTTCCTGTGCTTTTGCCAGTGCATTTGGAACTGAGCAAAACAAAATTTGAGTATGTGGGAGCAGGTTAATTCTTAATATCCTTTCTAAGTGAGCACTTTCTATCAAGTTTAGGTGATAAATTGATAGGGCATGAGGAAATGATCTCAAGTTGCACCAGAGGAGGGTGAGATACAGTATGAGAAAGAATTTCTTAATAGTGTAGTCTGGTGTTGGAATGGTCTGCAAGGCAAAGTGGTGAAGTCCCCATCCCTACAGATATTTTAGAGTCAAATCGATGTGGCACTAAAGGACATGGTTTAATAGTGGGATGTGGTAGGTCAGGCTGATAGTTGGTGATTCTGAAGGTCTCTTCCAACCCAGATGGCTCCATGATTGTATGAATGATCACACTGTAACTTAGCCAGATTTCTTTAGACAGGAATCCCTCTTGACCCTCTGCAGTGAGGGTCAAGGATTACTTTGATTACAAAGATTACAAACTGAAATAATTTGAGAGATCTCTGAAATAATACAAAGTAGTTATTGTCCTAAGAAATCACTTTCCTGCTTTCAGTAAAACACTGTATCAAGGAGTAGAGTCCAATTATTTGATTTTCTGGTGAGCTGATAGTTTCCTGTAAATTGAGGACATATAAAATACTGTGAATGCAACAATTAAATTGTAAATGTAAAGTGGTCAGATGTCTGGTTTGTAAAGCACCAGAACTGTATAGGCTTCATCATTTTCACTGGATTATATTTAATTAAGCTACTGTGTACCTAGAGGCAAAAGCATTCATATTTGAGGGTTGGAGTGGAATGACTGGAAACCTGTACTTCTGTTGACATTTGCAACATAACTAATCAGAAATACGCTCTGAAATATGATTGATTTAGACAAATGTGTTGCTGAAGAAATTTGCAGTGAAAATATTCTCTCTCCTGTGTATTAGTTATGATTTTCCACAACGAAGCAAATGGTACAATTGATTTTCCTTAAGTTTTATAAGTTTACGTGTTCTTTTCTACAGTTTATAAACAGCTGTAACAAATCCCAGTGCAAAATACCCACTTTGGAAAATGCAAAAGATGATGGTCTGAGAAAGGCAGCAGTCTCTTAAATCATGGAAGTATATAGCAGTAGTTATATGAAATAGGGAGCTATTTAAGCTTTACATACAAAGATTTAATTTTGAGAAGGCACAAGTTCAGGTTATATCTCACAGCCCAAGTAAGTACAGAAAGCCTTCAAAGTTTCTGCCCATGGAAACGACAGCATTTGCATGGGTTTTCATGGTTACTCAGGGCTTCGCCGTTTAGTCTCCTGAGCAAAGCTGTGTAGCTAATTGATTTTTCATTTCACTGGCCATAATAAATACTGAAAAGATTATCCTAATTGAGTATAAAAAAAAAATCTAAAAATAGGTTTAACTTAAGCATGCAAGCAGGAATCAAAGCATTATTCTGTCTTCAAATCCAACCAATTCTTGAACTTTGGAAATTCTCCACTCTTCATGCTAATTATTTTTCTTTCTTGCCTGCCCATATCACTCAGACAAGATAATTGGGTGTTAGACGTGATGGAGGGTCCATTTAATAATGCTGCTTTTGCAAATGAGTGCTGTGTAGTAGCTGGTGATTTCTGTCAAATGCCAATAATAAGGATTCAAATTTCTGTCTGATAAATAAATTGCTAAACATATTTGCCATTAAAAACCAGTGTGACATTAGCTACAGCTATACCCAGTCATGGTTCTGTTCTTTGTTTGCAAAGATTTTACATCATTCCCTAATAAAAGGTTCTCAGTTTTCACAATTATGAAACCTTTTAGCGTCAGTCATTAACTAAGGAGAAGATACAAGTTGATTGACTTATGCTAGCTTTTTTTATTTTTTACTTTTTAATACTAGGGGCTGATTGTCAGAGTTACTTTGAAAATGCTTTCAGAAATACAGGAGAAATATATACCTGATAGCAGACTCCAAGGTTCCAGTCATATATGATGCCAAAGAGGTTTCCCCTTTTACTTCTCCTGAAGATGTGTTCCAGAATTTCTTTTTCAGAAGATCCTGTGATGTAAGGTTTTACCTGCATTGAGAAGTGAAGGAATCTATCTTGCCTTCTGGACATTTATTCTGATAAATTTGCTGTGTATGTATGATCACAAAAGTAGATTTGTTGTGACATTACATGGACTGGACAGGGATAATTTTATTTATGAAGTAATGTTCCTCTTCTGAAAGTTCTGAATTGCATGATTTCAAGGATGTTTTTGACTGACTTTGAGGATCATTCTGTTAATATCTAATCTTTTAACTTTTTTTTTTCCATGAATGTTTATAATTCCATAATGTTTATTGTCTAGCAATTCTTGTTTATATATAAACATCAGTTCCCGTTTTGTTGTATTTGGTAAGCATTCATCCTTGCCTAATGATTATTTATGACAGATGGAATTGAATTGTGTTACTTCTCATGACCATGTAATGATTATAAACTTAAAAAAAACTGAATCATTTATTTAACTTAAGGGTTGTGTGAAGGATTTCCTTTGCCTCAAGGATTAAGTTGTGTAACTTGCTGTAGGAATAGGTAGGACGAAAATATCTGCCAGTTTCCAGGTTGCTTTCTACAGATTTATACACAGAGCTGTGTGGCATGGTTGCCTGCAGCAGCCTTTCAGTTCTATGTTTGTCTTTCTGCAGGGATTTCAGAGGTTTTTAGATCCCTTTGGAAGCTGGTTGAGATAATGTGGATATGCAAGTATAAGTTGGAGATGCTGTGATACCTTCACTGCTGCTGAAATAAAATTTTAGGCTTTCCTTCTAGAAAGATAAATATTCCTTTATTCAGTAAAAGGCTTCTCATTGCCCTCTATTATTTGCAATGCACATTAGAAAGAAGTCATAACATAAAAGCCTAATTCTCAAAAGCTTAACCAGAAATCTGTTCAATGTCATAAAAATTCATAGTATACTTCGGACCTTCAGAGACCAAAGGTGTGAATGACTTCCAGAGTTGGAAGCGGTGCTCTGAGAAAGTCTTGCTCAATGTCTTCAACAGTTGAGACCCAGGGGATTGCAGTTGAAACTACTGCAGGATGACACAGTAAAACACAAAATTGTGCATAAGGTTGCAGGACTAGTCTGTCTAGCTTTTTACCCAGGCTACAGTGCTACACTTTTGAATTGTTTTCCTGTTTATTTGCTTTTATCTTTTCCTTTTCAACTCCATCACTACTATTATAACATACTGTTCCTCTGCTTCTTTAATTTTATTCTCTTTAGTTAAATGCTACTGGAGCATATCTACATGATCAGCTGAAAAGGCACTTGCTTTATTTTGTTCCTTGTATTTGTCTGACTGCTAGTGTTACACAGTAGAAGGAACACAGCTGCCTGAGGTACTAATTCATCACAGTGGGGTAGAAATAGACCATACTGGTAGGGTACTTTGCAGTGACAAGAAAAATATTAGAAAATCTCAAAATTGCTTTATTTTGCAAGTGATTTATCAAGTTATGAGACATGTAGTCCATCACTGTTTGTTTGTTTGTTTTTCTCTGAGATGTTTTGAGAATAAGACATTCTTTACTTGCATAAAAATAATGGAAATATTTTTACTTCTTCCTATTAACTATTTCTTAAGTATATTCTCTTCCACTTTATGCATTTTCAGCTGAACTCTTCGCAGTTAGAAATTTTCTGATGACATTGTACAGAAAATGGCCAAGATAATTTAAATGTCAACCTGATAAATGTAAAAATAATGCAATCTATGAGATATACCAAGTGTTTTATATAACATTTATGAATATCTATTATTACCATGTTAGCACCTGGTGACCCAGAATCAGAATAAAAGTTCTTGTACAGAAGGCACACCATCAGCAAATGAAGAGAGCCCTTGACAGAGTGAGAGTTCATGAAACCACAATTTAGTGTCAGAATAAGGAAGAACAAGTGAATAAGAAGGTATAGGAAGGAAAAGGGAAAGAAGCTTCTGATAAAATTGCTACCAACCTACAGTTTGTCCTAGCCAGTTTTGGTGTTTCTGTTGTGGCAAGAAGAAAGATATGGTCTGGAATTTTTAGCTCAAAAGAATGAGCAGAATAATCAGATTGGTGACAGTTAACCTCTTATCTTTCTTCAGTCTGTTCTGAATGTAAGAACAACAGGAAAATAGAGACTCATTTCCTAGAGTCTCTAGATTCCTAGAGGGATCAAGAACTGCTGAGTTAATGACACATTGGTCAGTAAATCATACTCTCATTTGATCACTACATCAAAATATTTGTTGGACAGTATTTAGTATTATATTTTCACTGCCAAAAAGACATATCATAAAAGACTTTGTAAATGTGGAATGACCAGAAGTCAAAAAACAGGATGCAGTTTCTAAGCTGAAATTGGAAATAAATTTTCAAATGAAATGCCTTAGTGAAATTTGAGATTTATAATTAATCTCACCCGTGTAAAATAAAAGGGGCTCTGAAGCAAGGTGACATCATCAGGAATTCTGCAGATGGTTTAACCAAAGCTTAGTACTCCAAAAGCATTCCTAAGCAACACAGGTGAAACTGGCAGCATTAATATCTCTGTCGTAACTTGATTGTTACTAATACCTGACTTGATATTGCCACCCAGCAAATAAAGGACTAGATAATATATAATATAATAAATATATATTATATATTATTATATTATATATTATATATAATATATAATAAATAATATATAATATATATAATAAATGAAAAGATGTCAGAGAATGCACTGCACCTCAACTTAATGCAAAACTAAAATGTGGTAAGAATGTAAAGGAATTCAAAAGAATAAGAACAGAAGTGAGGGAAGTCAGGAAAGTGAAAAAGATTTGGCTGAAGTTTTCTCTAAATTATTTATGAGGGTTATGATGGAGCCCTGTCTCCCCATGCAAAATTCCTCTGTGTGACAGTGCCCTGATCCTATTCAGGTAGCATGGTATGATAAATATCAACCTGAGAAATGATAAATTCTGTGTTATAAATTAAACAGAAAGTAAATCTGATCTTCAGAGATTTAAGACAGAGAACAGTTAGAGGGGCTACATAATAGTTTTACACCAATCAGCATGTAAATATAAATCTACTTAATAAATCTAGTCATCAAGGAAGAAAACTGCACCTATCCTGTTCCTGTTGCCTCAGAGAAAATGCTGTCCTCCTCCAGAAGCTGCAGGAAAAGGAATGCGTTTTGCTTTAGGATGGAGTAAGGGAAAGCGGCCAAGGGTACAGGGAGGTGGGGTAAAAAATGTAACCGAATTAATTTCCCACAGCTCTGAGACAGACTCTGTGCTTGTGCAGAGAAAGTGCAGTGGTGTGACCATTGTATGATATCCCAATGCAGTAAGTCTTTTGAGGAAGAAGGGATTCGTTGCTGGGAGGTTTGTTATTCTTTTCATAAACGCTCTTTCCTGTAATGTATTCTAAGCAAACATCATCACCTCTGCAGACGTTATTCCAGATGTGAGCAGAAAAGGATTTACTGGCACATGACGCAAATCTTTTGAGTCCTAATTAGAAAGTAGATGTTCTACTTCATAAGCTATGACTCTAACACGGAGGTTGTTTCCAGTGTGTGCATCTGGCTTTCTGACTATGACTGGAAGTATACAGTCATACTTTGTATCTCTTTACAGGTCCCCCATGGACAGAATCATTATCTGGGTTTTAGTTCTTCATTTTTTTTTTAAATGTCAAGACAGACAATTTGACTGCTCTGTGTTTTTATTTGTAAAGTAAAAATCATAAAGAATTATCATGCTTATTCAATTTCCATGCAAAATGAACACAAGTACAAAAGCAATGACAGTAGGGAGAAGATGAAAAGAACTCAAAACTGAAAGACTGATGTGTAGAAATTAATGTCTCCTGTTCCCACAGAATTCAAAGACTCATGGAATATAAAACATCTCTAGGAGTCAACATGCTGTTTTAAGAAAAGATAATCTAAGTTATCATGTATGCTACAGCATTCTCTTCTTTATCTAATGCCATTACACTGGCAAATTTTATTAGTGACTCTAGATTTTATTTTTTTTCCCCATTCTTATGTCTGCAGTCAACATATTTTCTTATTGAAGCTCCAAATAATTATTTAAATATTTAATATAAATAATTATGATATATATTATAATTACAATATATACAGGTTGAGGTTTCAGCATTACACCTCAGTGAAAATTCCCCCGGGTGGTTTCCTTGGCACAGGTAACCAGAGCACTCCTCAGTCACTGCCTCACTCTGCAAGCCTCCCAGGGGGCAGCACAGAAAGAGAACAAATGATTACAGGGCAGCTTTTGTCATTCCCTCTGTGTTTATAAAAGGTAAATACCAGACTAACCTGAAAATATGGAAAACTTCCTCAGTTGCCAAAAGGCCAGAGTAGTAGTTGGGCAAGAGTGTTTTTGATGTTTATCTTTATGTTAACATGGCTGGCATGTGGCTTATCCAATCAATATCAGCATTAGCTCTTCTATGCCTGACAGCATTTGAGAGGAAAAATTTCTACAGAACATCAAACTGACAAACCCTTATGTATAGCAACTCTCAAGATGAATAGCTGTAAAACTTACACAGGCTACAGAAGCACTCTCCAAGTCTCTCACAGCAGTGTCTGATGTTCACTTTGAGAATGTACTCATAAAAACAAGGAAGGAAAACTTGATCTTGATTTTTCGTTTAATAAGTGGTGTCCAAATACTGGTATGTATAATTTTTATTTTCCTTGTATACTTCTAAATGCTTACAAGGAAAGGGAATTAGGCTGTTATGTTGTCCACTGCCTTTTCTACAGAAGTCTAACTATTACATTTCACAGGCTGTATTTGTGGTGAAAAATACAGTTGCTCGTAAGTGAATTAGGGTATCAGAATCATAAAAAAAAACCACAAAACCTGCCATAAAGCAGAAGACATTTTTTTCCCAAGTCCCCAGTGAAGTAATAGAATAACATCTGTTATCTGAAGAATTAACAAATGACAGGCAAAGGACAAATTGTATTTACCTAGGAAAATGAATTCTCTGAAGTATAGTGACCATCAGATTTACGAGGTAGGATTATTAGGTAGAAATGGTTAACAAACAATAATCAATTCAAAAGTGTCTATTTATCCAACTGTATTACAGGAAGTATCAGTCTCTTAGTGTCCTTTGACATAAAGGTAAGAATATTGACATACATACATGTCAATCGTAGCACATTAAAAGAACAAACAAACAAAAAACACCAGCCATACCATCAATATAGAAGTGCTGTGATAAATGCTTGAAATACTAACCTTGATTCATTTTTTTCTGCAGACAAAATTAAATCACTTTTACTATCATTTTGGAGGTAAAACTCAATTTCCTGTTACTCATGAAGATACGCAGGTTTTCTGAGTGCCTGTTATACTAAGCACTTATACTCTTAGCATATTCCTTTTAAATTTTATCCATCAGTCAGATATTCTGTGGCTTGAGTCCGTGTGCATGATATGGACATGCACAGCTAATGTGATCTATTTCATGCCCCTCCTATACAGTCCTGCAGGAATTTCTGCAAGAAAATATCTTGCATACTGCTGTAGGAATTTGAGGAAGAGAATTTGGCTGTCCTTCATGAATAAAAATCTCGTTTTCTAGAATAACTTTCATAATGATATTCTGCTCATCGCTTCATACCCGCAAGGAAATAAGGAGGCATGTAGTAGATGCCTTTGCCTGACTTGTTTAGGTATGGGTGTCAGTCGGTGACTAGGAAGAGATCAGAGATCTGTAAGAAAGGGGCCATTTTGCACACAATAAAAAGATTTAGAAGGTCCTCAGTAGTCTATGAAGTACCGCGTGGCAAAATTGAGATGATTTTGTGGTATTGAGTGCTCTGCTATTGCAGAGCTATGTAATCTGTTTCAGATAGAGTTGTTTTATTCAGTAGTGTGAAAAAGCACCAAAAGAGGTATCTAGCTTTTTACATTAATTTTTTCTCTGTTTGGTTACGAAGTCTTTCATTCAAAATATATTTGCCAGTTAATGTACTATGGATGAAAAGATCTAGAGTAAAACACAGTTTGCTGGTCTTTTTTTTTTAGCATTGCTCTGTGTAAAGCAGGAAATATTTGCATTTTCTTTCTATTTACAAGGAATTCTCTTGGTAGCAAATGGAACTTTCAATACAATAAAATTTACATGAAAAAGCTGTCATTTGAGAGCTATGTGGCTGGAATGATGCCAGTCAATAATAGATTGCATACCTCTGGTTAATTTATTAGCCACCTGTTCCAGAATCCATTACAAGAGCACATTAAGATGCTATCGGGCTGGGGTTGTATTTTGAGCTTAAGGCCTTTGAGGGTGTTTTTCATGTAAAATGACATTAATAGAAAACTGAAATGAAGAGTAGTGCATACTCCTCTCCATAGAGGAAAAGGGGGGAATATTCCATAGCAAACACTGCTTCCATCCTCTTTGAGAAATGGTGTTTTGTTAGGAAAACACTTCTTCACTTAATTAAATGGAAGCTAATAAAGAAAAGTTGATAAAGATTGCAAAAGATTGCAACTGATGGCCAATGCAGACATGAAAATTACAAAATTAGAAGGTATTGTAGGCTAATTTGTTTACTGCCTTTCAGTTCATTTTCTGTATGCATGTTTCTGCAATTCAGATCTTAATTTTTCACAACCCAACTCCCCAGTTTCTCAGCGTCACATAACTGAGTTGGAAAATCAGAAGCTAAGAAGTAAAATGGAAAAGTACACAGATTTATTAGGACTATTCATGGATAGATCAAGAGATGTCTTATCAGTGTACATTGCCTGCACCACACTGTATCATCCATTTGCAAATAAGACAATCAGAAAACACAATCTTGCTTTCAATACTGCAAAGTAATGTTGTTATACTTACCACAGGTTCTCGTAAGAAATATCACAAAGTCAAAATTAATGCAGCAGGGTCCAGGAAGTAACTGTCATGCCATTCTTTAGAAAAGAAAGGAGAGAGAAAACAGCAGAAATGGGAAGAGTAGATATTCTCAAACGAAGCGCATTTTCAGCAGCACTAATGGGAAATATTAATGTGAACTGAGCAGCCCTTAGTGATTAGAAGCTTGGATACGAGCCTCAGTACTGACTAGACAGTAGTAGTAACTACTACTCTAGTTTGTTAAAGAATTTGTTAGAGGAGTCTTAGTCTGATTCTCACTGGCCTAGTATGATGGGATGATTGCCTGAGGGGTATTGCTGAAGGTCTGAAGGCAGGGAGAGAAGAGCAAAAGCTGAAGGTGAGAATCCTAATTCAGCATCCCATCAATAAAAGAGTGTCAGAAAAAATGAAACATCTGTGATTAATGCAGTATACCGCAGTCATCAAAATTGATTGTTTAATCTTAGATGAGACAGCAAGGGTTCTTGTGACATTTCAGCTCTGTAGGTGGTAGACAGAATGGAAAAGTTTTTAACTGCAGGTTCCTTAAAACTAAAGGAGAAATACAGTCATAAGACAAGAATGTGTATTTTTGCTTTACCCATACCACTTTTCTCTGGATATAAGATGGAGTGATACTGCTGAAAAAGACATTTTGGATATTTTAGTCAATCTCTAATGTTACTGCAGGATATTTCCAAGTGATAGGGAATTATTCAGGTTCTGTACATTCTGCTGCATTTGGTTTCAGCCTGAAGGAATAGTAGCAATAAAGTATATGGAAATTAGGACCTGATCCTTGACTGCTTTTCATCTTCTGTAGATATGTATAGTTTTATAGAGTGAAAGGAAATATTGTTATTCTGAGCTGGTGTATTCTAACTCTCATACTGCAAGACTGTAAGTACTTGCAGAAGATACATTGCTATAATGAAAAAGATCCAACATTTCCTCAAGCAACAGCCTTGCTAATATGCCATTCTTTAAAAAAATGATACAGATACCTGATACAGACTCTAACAAGTCATGCACATTTCTCCAAGCCATTCATGCTTAAAGCTTTCCTTCAAATGAACTAACTCTGAGAAGTGCAAAGTAAATAGATTTTTTAAAGAGTAATTGTGTGGGATAGGATTGCTCTCTGTGGACCATACCATTGTAGTTAAAAGCATTCTCTGCCCGTACAACCAAAACAGATGCTGTGTTAGTAACTCTTATTTGTTCCCACAAAAGCAGTGACTTCGATGATTTACTTGTAAGGTTTAAATCTCAAGTGGCCAGCACAAGTGGTATTTTTCTGTTAAATATAAGTCTAGCAGGTCTGATCTCTATCATTTCTGTTCTGTATGTTGCAGTATAGTTTAGAGAGTACAGTTCCTTTGAGAGCCGCCTTTTCACTAAGGCAGTTCTTCTCAGAAAACCTGTGACCACACTATTGCCCAGCGAGCCAGAAATATGGAGCAGACAGAGGATATTACAGGCCATGCTAAGTCTGAACAGCTTCTGTGATTGTTTTTGCTGTGCAGAGGACGAACACATCCAGACTCCAAGTGCCCCAGTGACGTCTTCTGCTTCCACATGGCAGATCTTGAGATCCTTCTAACTACAGTACAGAGACTGACTTGCTGTCTTTTGTTTGAACAGGAGGAAAACAAGGAATTTGTTCAGCTGGATAGTCAATGCACATATTTTCATGTTCCCTGCAATGTGGATGATATTCTATTCTAAATTCTTAATCCATTGCTGAAGTGTCGCCTATCTTGCAAATTATTATTCATTTTAACACAGTATTAAGTAGCGAAAAGAGAGCAGAGGATTGAAAGATCACTACTAAGTTATTTTTTGAAATATCTTATAATTCCTACTGGATTCAAAATTAAATGAATTTTTAAAAAGTAATACCGTATTGTTTCCTCTGCTAAGGTGTCACCGAGATCGGTGCTGAAAAGCGTAATTCTGAAAAATTGTACTCCTGTCAGATCAGAACCTTTTTATTTCTGTTTCTGAAAAGAACTAAGTTTTATCTCACCGTTTAATGTAAAAAGGTAGTCCTCTATTTAACAATATGTATGCTATAAACTTTGGAAAAATTCATCACCTTTTGAAGAAGTGATGTCTGAGCCTTTACATCTAGAAACATTCATCAGAAACTGAAAGGTTGGATGTCTCCTGAGAGAGGTGTATTTCAGGGCTTTAAAACTGCAATTACAAGTAGAAGGCTTTCGAAGCAAGTCCTGTCCTCATGCACAGACACTAAGCTGTCACTGGAACAAAGTTTCTACCATAGCTGTTAGGAAGAGTGACTTTCTCAATGTGAACAGAGTAAAATGTGATGTGTGTGTCCTTGGAACAGACAACTGTTCCAAAACTAGAGTGAGGCTGAAAAGGAGCTAAGAAAAATATAGTCACTGACAAATGGTCTTTCAGTTGTGAGAAACTAAGGGAAGTCTGGCATAGCAAATGCATTAAAGAGAGACATAAAAATGAAGAAAGGCACAAGTGTCAGAGAAACCCCAAAACCATTTCCAAGAAGCTATTTAGAAGGAGGATGAAGAACAACATCAACAGGACATTTTGCTGAAAGGCTTCTTATGTAGCAGGCAGGTTAAATAAGAAAGATACAGGCCTTCTCAGAACTGTAGAGTGGCTTGTAACTGTGTGGTGCCTTATTCAGATTTAATAATATTTTTGCATATTCTACTTCATTTCCTTGAAAATTAACTCTGACTTTTAAAAAGTATTACAAAGGCTTTCATGGAGGGAGAACAAGTTTACCTCACCCAGCATCCTGCCATTTCTGGTCAATGGAGTATACATGTCCTCTGAGGGTAGCCAAATCAGGAAGACTGTAGTCTTGGAGTACTTGAATACTTCTCATCTTCTTTCCCTTTTCCTATCTCTCTCTCTCTCTCTGTAGCTGGTGATGATTGCATCCCTTCAAAACAATAGGAAGCATGGATTTTAAATGACTTTGAGATGCACAAGAATATTAACAAGAATATCTCAGCACAGGAGATAAAATCGTAACTCAGAAGCCCTTGGCATGTTACTCACAACATCACAGGACAGTTAATTGTCCAGGGGAGTATGTAAGCATGCAGAATGCTGCTAAGTTTCCCAGAGAAAACTTGATCTATACAGTAGGTTGATGATGTTCATTTCAGAGCAATCTTCAGTAGTTTTCCTTCTCTACCTCTAAAACAGTAACGTTATAGTTAGGCAGGAACTAATGCATGTAGGTTGTGAATGGAGCACGACAAATCAAAGGATGTTGAGAATAAAAATGAAAACAATGTGAAGTGTTTAAATGCTGCAAAACAAAAAGGAATGTAAGGGACCCTACAGTACCGTGAGAGTGAAGAGACAGAAGAGGGAGATATTTTGTTGGTAAGAGGCTTCATGTGCACTTTGCAATGGTCAGTAGGCTTAGCTGTTTGCGTAGCCACTGCTGGGGAAATTTCTCAGGTTTTAGTTTCCTGTATGAGAATGACACACCTGAAACTTGTAAAATTTTACAAAACTGCTGGTACTCGTGTAGGCTTAGTTCAAGGAAGCCTGTAGTTCAGATCAATATTTTTACTTATCTCAGTGTGTCTGTTTATTACAAATGTCCATGGTTCACTCTACCGAGTGAAGAGGGTCTGCTTGTGTAATAGGAAAATGACAGTAATAACTTGTACCTTTGTAAGTACTGAAAGTGACATGATCTATCCTTCTATCTAAGCTGAAATTATCTTACGTTTCAAGAGTGAACGTTTATACTCTTTGCAGAGGAGTTAAGGCTGGGAAAATCTACCTTTGTTTGCCAGCACTCCAACTAGTGTCTCTCTTATGCTGAAATCCTTTTGGTGTATCACCTGGCCAAGTAAATAGTGAGTGCTGGACAACAAATCTGGTGAAGTAGCAGGGCATGATCAGAGTTAAGGAAATGCATTCTGTCTTCGGAGCTGGCAATGCAGTGAGTAGTCCAATCTGCCAGGTAAAGTACAGTTAGCACTCTCTTTTCATCGGACGTACAGCCACAGGTAGTGACATGCTTCTGAGAACTGAGAGAATCGTCACTACAAGAGACTCTTTAGACTGACAAATCCTTCTCAAGTAAAGGAATAAAGAACTGGTTCACAAGAAATGACTGAACATGAGGCAATTCCCTGCAGTGGTTAGAGGCAGCTCCCTTCCTCTTCTCCCTCACAAGATGTAAATTATATAAATACACGCATCTGCAAATAAAAATAGACCTCTGCCTTGGAGGTTAGACCCAAATCTGACTTAAAAAAGAATGAGAAGAGAACTGGTGGTAAATGTAAACAATAGAGCTGGCATCTTTTCCTTAATGTTGAGTAAACATTTGTCTTTTTAAAGTGTCCTTTTCCCATAGCTTTGCTTTCAATCAATAAGAAAGTAGCAAAATACAAAATACGTGAAATCAAAAAGTCCAGGGAAGATCCTTAGCGTCTGCTCCATCTCTTGCTTTCATAGTTTCCCAGGTAGGAGATTCTTCAGATTTCCTTTTGTGAGCCACTAAAGAAAGTCTGTGGAAGAAGTGGGATGTATCTCTGTGCACCTGAAAGGAACAACATTTGCAACATTTACTTGTTGCACAGTAAATGATTCCACAGTAGCTATCTGTACACACCCTATGACAAAATATTTATCGCATTTGCTAATCATTCAAAGAATAATTAATTTATACGATAGGATGGACACAGAGTGAGTTGAATAGCAAATCCTGTAATTATCATTCTTGTGAGCTGATCTTTAAAGACAGCTGCTCACTGCTGTTCCAACTGAAGTAAAATGTTTCACTTTTACCACCAGTTGTGCAAAGGACATACTATATTATACTCATCTAGTAAAATGTAGCATTAATAAGCATACTAATTTGGTGATTCTACACTGCTTGATATTTAAATTTCATAACAATACAAGGAAACAAATGTTTTGTGATCTGTGTCACTGAGCAACAGAATAAAATGTAAATGAAAATAACATTTATGAAAGGTTTGTAGATGTTCAGTAATTAGAACATAAGCATGTTCTGTTACGCTGCTTTTTTACTTTCTAGCAAGTGTTTATGGGTGGAAGGAAAGCAAGTGGTATCTTGCTGTGAAAATGTACACCAGTCCGTTTTGTTCTGTTACACATGGATAATACAGATGGAATTAATTGGGCTGCAGTGTAATGGAGACCGAATTTTGCTTGCCCCAGGTTTACTTTCCACTTATTCTTTGTTTCTCATTTATTAGTACTTTAGTTCAAAACCCATGTCTCTGCTTCTTTTCTACTCATACTAATTAAACAGATTTCTTGCAAGCAAAATTCTTTCATGTTTAATAGTACTGTTTGAACTTCTTTGTCTCATATGAATTAAAATATAAGGCCTTAAATATGCACATTTGGGAAATGAATTGGGGCCAAATGAGTCATCAAAACTCGTTCTTGCTTTCTTTCAGTAGTCTGTTCTCTTAAGGATGCAGTATGATAATGTTTTAGTTATTATCTGCATATGCTAAATTAAGATAGGTTGTTCTGTAGGATGAAAAATAAATGTGGATTTGTAGTACCTGAAGGGAGGATATAAAGATGAGGGAGTCAGGCGCTTTTCAGTGGCTCACAGCAAATTTAACAGACCGAGTAAGCTGGATGGGCAGGCACTGATCTTTTGAGCCAGAGAATATATTCAGAGAGATGGAGGACTGTACTCACCTAGTGCTCCTCTGTATTGCATATGATGTAATGGCTGAACCCTTGTAGAGGGTTGCCTTTAGCATGTAATACTATTAATTCAGATTGTAACATATTGCACGTGTGCCAGCATACCTTTCAGAAGATGGAGATACAGGCAGGCTGTCAACTCATCTAAGGATCCTGAGGGAAAAGCAACCAGTGAGAGGATTTCTGTGGGTGCCTGTTTCCAATGCTGACAAAAAGTTTAGCTTGCAGGAATAATTGCTAGTATCTGGCAGGTCTGAGGTTTATAAATTAGTTTTCATAAGACAGCAGATTGCTATATAGCCAGAAGATGCTTTTCTCAGTATTACGGGTTAATTTTCAACTTCTACCGCAGGAGCTGTGTTGCAGTTTCCCTGTGAGCATTCAGTCAGTCCTTCCATCAAACCCAGGCAAAGAAGTCAGGATCGTACTCAACAGAGGCCCCTTCCCAGGAGACAAGTTAAACAATGTTAGGTCTACAGTTTTTGGAAGTTCATAGAAGCTCATCAGTAAACATTTTCTTATAAGTTCATATTTTTTTTTAATAAAGTTGTATCATATAGATATAAAAACAGTTGCAAAAGTAAAACAACGTTTTTTCCATTTTTCTCTTTGCAATGTAAGTTATATATCTGCTACAAGGGCAGAGAAGGACAAAAAGTGTAATAGGATTTAGCCTTGTTTGAGATTCTACCTTTTCTGCTTCCTTATTTCTTCATATGTAATCAAGTTTGTTTCCTGTAATCCTCTACAAGGAAGTATCCAGGTTGTTTTAAGATTAAATTAGAACTGATAATGCCTTGTTCTTTCACATTGAAGAATCTTCTTTTAGACAACAAAGCAGTGTAATACATCTCTCATAAAAAAAAAAAAAAGCAAAAAAGGTGTATTAGCATTTCATGTTTCTTCAGCGTACTAGCTGAATAATTGCTGATATCTCTGTTCAGATTAAAACTGGGTTAGCTACTTATGTCAGCGAAAAAAAAAAGGAATAATTTAATTCACACTTGACTGTTTGACCCAACTCAGCATGCATATATCTGCTACAAAAGAAAGCTGGAGATCTTAAGAAATAAGGACACTTCCACAGTACTTCACTAAATACACTGAGAAGTGCAACTACTGTTAACTTCAGGTGCACTATAAAGTGGCACCACAAACAGAGGCCAGTCACAGTCCAGAAAGGAAGATTTGTATGGCAGCAATACCAGATAATGTCTGATAACATTTAAAGTTGTTACTTCATGTCAGGTTGTTCATGTTATTTTAAAAAGTCTATGTAAGTATGGAAATCATTTAACTTGAGAAAGGTGAAGACTGCTGGGCTGCAGCTGAAATCTGTCACAAGCAGCTGAGAGTAATTTTATGTTACTTGACCTTGAATAATTTTTTCTTTATCAAAAGGAAAGAGAACTGCAGATGCTGTGAGCTCCTGGTTTTGCAGACTTCACAAAGATCTGCCAGTATCTAACCTGTGTAAATGTCCAGGTACCTGTGAGCACTAATGAAAAGATATTTATTTAGAGGAAAGCTTAAGCTCTTAAGATTTAAAATAATAATAATAAAATATTTAGTATAAAAAACACAAGGGCAATTTGCAAAACTGTGAATCCGATTGCCAAAACATGGGATTTTGTACTCTCATATATATATATATATATATATATATATATATATATATATATATATATTTTTTAATTTTTGCCCACCTACTGAGAGAATTTACAGCAAATGGCATGTGGTTGCTATGTCCCCTTGTCGATCACTTTTCCATTAACTTTTGATTATTTGTATTTCAGGAAACCACTGTAAAGTCACACTTTGTGTTATGCTCTCTTCTTCCTCTCTAGTAACTAAGACTTTACTTCAGCACTTGACTGAAGCCTTTCACGGTATAGCAGTTAACATTTTGAAAGTCCTATTTCCTTATAAGAGTCTAGTAAATGAATTGTTAGGAATTACACTGAAGCTTTTAAACCGTTCCCTGATGAGTCTGAGCAGTGTGTATTAAATATGTAGGTTGCCTCCTATTCATTTCTATGGAAACTACAACAGGTGTGAATTCACAATGACACTGTTCAGTAGAGCAAATTCTCAGCTACAAAACGGTATTTTTCAACACTGTTAGATGTGCATTTTTGCCAGTGATGAAGAAGAGCCTCCATGTCGCGTTCATAAAAATCAACACCAGTGGAGGTGACCCACTGTCACTGTTGACACTGCTGAAATGCACCGTCCACTGCCTAATTGTGCTCACATACCCTGTTTGGTCTCTATAAACATTCAGCAAACATCAGTAAATGTTAGTGGGTGCCATTTTTACAGCATGGTGGAATTGCATGGCATACCTTTGCTTCAGATGCACTTCTGTTCCGTCAGACTGCCCCTCGGCTGCCATCTGTCACACAGCAGTAAAATGTAATGGAATATTTGTGTTAAGGTTTCACTTCTACTTCCTTACCACTGACACCTGCCTCTGATATCGGGAGCCAACATAATAAAATAGAAGGCATGACTTTCGGAGCAGCGCCCATAGATGCATTTTAGGACTTCAGTAATAAGAGGAACCTAGAAACAGAATAGAAAGTAATTGCATATGTATATGCAACACAGACTGCACTGTATATTGCATTAAAGAAATAAAACTGATAAATGATACTGTGACAGCATACGTATTTCCTTTTACTTCAGTAATAAAATGGATGAAGGTACCAGATTTACTGCAGGAAAGAATTTCACACATCCATCTTCTCCTAATCATGATTGCAAATATTGGTTTGGAAGACAGTTGCCAAACCCACTATTCTTGCTCAAGACTTTATTTGGCTGGTTAAATTCTTTCATGACGAAATCCAATACAAATGTCAGTGGGAAGTGTGACAGGCCAACAGTACTGGTGAACTTCCAAACTCTCATGTGAGCAAACAAATGTAATAGTCATTATAATGTGGTTTCTTGATATTTTTTTTCCCATTTACAATACAAATCAGGTAAATTGGTTGGATTTTGCTGACAATGAATAAATGTCCTCTATATTTGTAAGCATTTCAGTACTATTTTGGTATCTAATGGGTAGCAGAGGCAATTTATTGTTCTGGATATTGTTCTGCTATTGTTTTGCTATTAATGTTATTTCCAAGGCAATTTCTCAAGTAATTTTGATCAAGTAAAATATAAAAGAGTCATTGCTGCTATGCCCATGGATGATACTCAGTGAAGATATAGAGCAACAATAATATGATAAAAGGCAAGAGCTAAGCTGCCTAAAGCAGGGTTAAAAAAAAATATATATATATATATATTATGCCTCAACCACTTAGACAAAATCGCTAGTTTATATCTCAGAATGCTTCAGGAGATGGATATACATATATATATATATTTAAGTGTGAATTTAGTAGTTCAAAAAGATTGTCTTCTGAAGCTCCAAGCATTACCTTAACTTTCAGATGTTTATTTTGATATGCTTTTAGTCAGTACTGCAATCATGACATTTTATGTTGGAAGCTGGCATGTCAATAAGCCCTTTATTCTCTACAGGCTGTGCAGTGGCATTTACTAAAATGTTTAAGTTTTTCATTGAGCTGGCAGTGTGTGAATGTCACTAACTGAAGCAAATTTTAAATGAAAAACAGAAAGGCAAAATCCCAGTTTTTATATCCACATTGTATGAGTTAGGAAATCTTTGATATCTGGAGACTATTTTCTTGAAGAGGTCTTCTCATTTATGATATGTTCTTAACTAGATACACACCAAATGCCACGTAAAGGTGATACTCATGTAGAAGCATATCCTCCTTGGCTTGCATCCATTTTCTTTTATCTTTGGAACTTGTACTAACTAAAGAATATGGTTTGCTCTCTTGAATTACAGTCTTTAACTTTGTTTAATTCTTACACCATTTCAAACAAACAAACAGACAAAAAACTGTTCTAAGATTTTTTTTAATCTAGGTCCTATTCTTACATCAGTTTTCAAATAATAAAGAACTGTTTTCTTCAGATGCCTTTGAGCTTCTTTCTTTCGAATTAGCCTGCTATACATCCTTCCCCCTAGCTAGATCTGCTGAGTGTTATCTCTGCTTGTTGTCTTCTGCTTATTTTCTCTTTGTCTGGAGTTTCTCTCCCCCCTATTCCTTTTTCATCTCAGCATGTGATACATCAGCATTTCATCCTTTAGCCCAAAAGCTCCATCTCTTCACATGTAGTAGCTAAATCATTGCTGTTCTGTGGTTGAAATTCTCTTTGGGCTTCTCTCAGTTCTGTGCTTCTGAATACTGTATGTGCTTCTGTCTTAACGAAGGAAAAGGGATATAAAAGCATACATGTTAGTATGCAAAAGCAGGATATTCTGCTGTAATTCCCAGTACCACATATTCCTATGTCATTTCACCGGTTTCATAAGTGATACCATGCATGAATTAAAGTTCTGTTGCTGAATTGATTCCAGAACTTAAAAAGAATGTATGATGTACACAACTGGCTAGTTAGTTCTCAGCGTGCCATTAAACTCTTGAGTTATATTTTTTTCTGGTATAGTTTATAATGGAACTTATAGCATACCCTATTACAACGTAGATTCTGCTATGTCAAAGACGGCATACTCGCATTTCAAGAAACTTTGCTTTTAAACTTTGCCTTTTTTTTTTCCTGTAAAATATAGAAAGAAATAGCAATTCACTTCACAAAGACAATTTTTGACACTGTTTTGATATTAATTTACAAAATACTGGAATAGGAACATCGCTTTTTAGAGCCAAATCAAATATCAGCTTGGGACCATGTTGGATTAAGATAAGATACATTGAAAAGCTTCCTGTTCAGTGAATAGGATTCATCCTATTCTGCAACTGAGGTGGAGGAATAATAGGTTCATGTGTATAATTAAAAATTGTACATGATTTGAATGCATAGCATTTATTTAGGTTAATGGTTACTGCTCGTACCAGTTTAAGTGATATTAACTCTTCTAATAGAGAACAATGACAGTTAAATTATATATATCATAGAATCATAGAATCTTTTGAGTTGGAATTTACCTTTAAAGGTCATCTAGTCCAACTCTCCTGCTATGAACAGGGATATCTACAGCTAGATCAGGTTGCTCAGAGCCCCATCCAGCCTGACCTTGGATGTGTCCAGTGATGGGGCACCTACCACTGGAAAACATGTTCCAATTCTGCACCACCCTTACCATAAAAAACTTCTTCCTTATGTCAGATCTAAATTCCTCTCTTTTTGTTTGAAATCATTTCCATTTATCCTATCACAACAGCCCATGCTAAAGGGTCTGTCCTCTTCCTTTTTATAGCCCCCCTTTAGATACTGAAAAGCTGCTATCAGATCTGCCCAGAGCCTCCTCTTCTTCAGGCTGAACCATCCCTGCTCTCCCAGCCTGTCCTTGTAGGGGAGGTGTTCTTTGATCATTTTTGTGGCCCTACTGTGGACCATGTTCCAGCAGGTCTGTGTCTCACGTGTACTGAAGACTCTACATCTGCACGCAGTACTCCAAGTAAGATCTCACCAGCACAGAACAGAGGCAGGATCACCTCCCTCCCTGCTAGCCATGCTTCTTTTGATGCAGCCCAGGATACAGTTGGTTTTCTGGTCTGTAAGGGCACACTGCTGCCTCATGTCCAGCTTACCATCCATCTGTATTCCAAGGTCCTTTAAAGCAGGGCTGTGCTCCATCTTTACATCCCGCTGCTTGTATTGATTGAGGGGCTTGTGATGACCCAGGTTCAAGACCTTGCACTTGGATTTATTGAAACTCATGTTGATCACCTGGGCCTGCTAAAGCCTGCCTAGGTCATATGCACATAAACTTTATAGTATATACTCCTAAAAAAGGTTAAGATGTTTGCCCTCACACTGCTTCTCAGGGTTGGTGTCTTCAGTAAAAGATCTGGTTGAGAGGAAGACATCCTGAGTATTTTCCAGAAGGGAGTGCAGTGTCGATATTAATGCTTCCTCTTCACTCTTGGGTCTTTTTTATTTGCTAACCTACTGTACAACTTGCTCTGTCTTATTGCATTATAGTTTTACTCTACATCACAGTATTCTATATATGATGCATTTTAGATGTGCTAGATACTTTTTGATTTTTTTTTTCCATAAAACCTCTAAAACTGTTTTTATCCAGCTCCAACAGCAGCCTTTGAGGATGGTAACTAATGATTGCTAAGTTGCATATAGCTCAGGAGCTTCTGGTATTCTCTTGTGACTGTTCTTTGAAGGTATATGCTATCCTCCTGTGCCTGTATTCCTTTATTTAGTTAATTCTGTGGTAATAAGAAGTTCATTCATCATACAGTAACTCCTTGTCATTACTGTCTGTCACTAAAAGCATATGCATATTCACAAATAGATATGACACAAGGCACTATACCACCTAATCACAGAGACTTAAGACAAAAATAAATTAGATAAGGACCAGTCACCCAGTCCTGAGATAGCTGTTGTAATTAGCTGCATTTGATACAGCTAACCAAGCTGAATCACAGCTTCAGGCAGGCCAAGTTATGCCCAAAGGCCTTTGTTAGGTTAACCTAACATCTGGCCTGTTGCAAGCTAAAGCAGCATCACATTTAATGAAGTTTAACATTTAATGAAGTCACACAGTAGTAGATCTGCTAGAAATGCTTGTACCTAGACTCAGACACTATATATACATACATATACACACACATACATATATACACACACTTTTTTTTTCCTCTCCAAAGTATTCCCAATTAGGTATTCAAATCAGTAGAGGTTTTTAATCAGATCTAATCAGCCAGAAGAAATCTTTCTTCTGGGCTATTTCTGTCTGGTGATGAATGCATTGTATGCATCATAGGAAAAAGGTTTGAGGCAACTCTCTGACATCTAGGATGACACGTAATGAGAAACTCAGGCTCTCCCAGGCTGTGTCTGGATTGCCTCAGCTCTCAGATTGAATAAGGGCAGTGATGTTGGCATAAGGAAACAGACAACAGTTCTGGAGAAGAAAGGCAGTGCCTTCATCAGCACACATGGTTTTAATCAAATACTACCAGTGCCATCTTAAAGGGTTGGGTTTGGTTTTTGTAAAGCTGCTGAATTCTTAATTGACCTTTTGTTAGAAAACATTTGAAATGCTTAATTCCCTTATTCAATTGGGCTTTCAGGGTCTTTGTAAACTATAAGATGAAGCAATTAGTTCTTGGATGGCAGATCTCAGGGGAAATGGACCTTGAATGTATTAGTTTTCTTACTGAGACTGAGATCCCTGATAATGCCAGTTAGTTAAGTAGTTTCCTTTACACTGAGAAATAGAATAGAGGAGGCATGGGCAGAGAGCACAGTTCCAGAGAAGATTTGCAAGAATCAAACCTCATATCTTGAACCACTTAGCTACTTGCTTTACCTTTATACAGTGATAAAAATCTGTATTTTAATTTCATTAATGGTCAGTTAATTGTTTACCAATGTATTTACTAAGCCAACATAATTAAGCGTTCAGAATTAAACTGATGCTATAGTGATAATGTGTTATTATCATTGATTGCAATGTAAATAGAAAGATTTTTAGACAGCTTTGTCAGTATTTTGTGAAGCTTTGTTTTGAAGGCAGAACACCTGTTTTGCAAGCAGTAAGCCCAGTGAAACCACGTGTGCTCTGGTTTAAAGTCTTAGACACTCCTGAGTGGCTAGTCCAGCATTTTGTTCAGTGAAGGATATTAATAAAAGCTATCTACTATGCTGAACTACTTAGTACTTCTGGAAACCTGGCACTTTGAAGACTTCTGTTCCATCTATGGAGATATTCAATACTTTATTGGATAAAACCTTGGAAACCTCGACCTAGCTGGGTCCTGTTTTGAGCAGAAGTTCAGACCATTACTGGAAGTCCCTTTCTCAATGAGTTCTCTAATCCCATGCCTAGTTTGACTAGGAATGACTGGCATCTCAGAAGCCTTTAAGGAAATGCTGACAAGCATGCATGTGAAAGGTCATGGAACTCTCCTTTTCTGTAGTCCTAAGCTAACAGTAAATTCTTTGAACAGTCATAAATTGATAAACAGGTACTCTGAAGTTTACGCAGATGTATCAAGCCTTTGCAAGATACATCTTAATATTTAAAAAAAAAATAGCATTTATAGTTTGATTTTACAGAATACTGATGATGTGCAAAAATATGCAATAAAATGTATTGGTTTAATTAGATTGATGAAGAGCCAGCATCTTTTTTCACAAACAGCTGGTACATACTCATACCACAGGAATGGCAGGATCCCAAAAGACACAAATCTATAAATAAAAAAGGAATGAATAATCCTCTACAACAATAATTGCTATTTTTTTTATTTTTTTATTTTTTTTTACTTTCAGATTTTGCTTTAAAGTTTAGATTTCTGAGCTGCAGGTCTGAAAAAATCTTGGTGCAGTAATTACAAGACCTTTATCTTCTTCTGTATCTTCTACGTAGAAAGGAAGAAACTGTATGCAGGAGTAATTTATAGCTGAGGCTGTTGAAAACATAACTTTTCCAGGATTGCCTTTGAATTCGCCCATAGGACCATGCAGTTGTTTTGACATTTTGATTTTTGACATCTCTCTTACATGGTTTGTCATCAGCTGTAATTAAGCACCAAGTTCTTATTTGATGAAAAAGTAAATAGGGACTGCCTAAGGGATGCTCTATAATGTCTAAAGCTTCTTTTTTCTCTTCCTACAAACATGAGAAAACACCAGTAAAAATTTACTAGAATGGTTTTATACATTTCTGTTGCAGAAGCAATGCAGTGGTTGTTTTTCCAAAGAGGGAGCTCTGTCACATTGTCCAGGAATGTTATTGACAAAACTGAGCGCCTTTTCCTTGATTTACCATATTTTCCTTGGCTAGCCTATGTTTTCCATAGCATTCTTGTCAAAATTTGGTTGGTGAAAAGAATTTCTTGTTTACGAGCAATAAATAAATAAATAGAAATTCCATGCAAGCATAAAATGATTTTTAAGATTCTCAGAAATAGCATTCAGAAAGCACCCTTTCTCCCCTCCTTAGTCACTTTGTGATTTCTGGTCGTCAGTGTTGGTGTAAGTGCAGAGCTAAATTACGCATTATCTTCTGCATTGCACTGTCTGCAGTTTTCTGTCCCATAGATGTCAGACATCAGAGCCGCATTCCCTAATTTAAACTGTTTGGAATAAAGCAGTTCATATTTGCATGTCTATGTATTAACTAATGGAAGAGAAACTGGAGCTGTTTTTTCCCCTCTTTTTCAAAGATGTGTTTCTGGACATATTGCTTGGCAAAATCCGAGTTATTTTTAAGAAGCTATTTAACCACCAGCTCATCAAAGATGATAAATATTTTATGTTTACTGATGACATTCAGTTCAGAAAGACTCCTGCCAGATTTGGGAAACAACAATCCTTCAGTCATACTCTGTAATGCCCTTGTCTGCTCAGTAATTACAGAGAGAACTGACACAGTCTGCTGTGGTTCGACACCACAATTATGTTAGCTCTACAGTGAGTGGTTGAGTGAAAAATCTCATTTCAAAAGCTGGTTGATTTTTTTTTCCTAGCTGTAAAAGAGTTTTAAAATGAAAGCCATTTTTGATATAGTGCACTCATATCCTTCAAACTGGGGTTTTTTCTCTATAAACAGCATAAAAAATATCGGTAATAACTATTGTAGAAAAACTTCAAAACTTCACAGACAGCTTTCTTTTACTAGTGCTGACTGTATTTTATAAAATATTGTCGTTTCCATTTTTGTCTCCATCTGAAAAGTTGTAAAGCAGCTCATGCTATAATCTTTTATGCAGAAACTCTTTGGAGGCTTAGGGATGGTATTGTGAATTAATGACATTTATCTTTAGAGTGAGAAGTTAGCTCTAGGAGTTTATATGTAGTTTACAGCATTATGAGTGTAATCCCTGATATCATTTCAAACATCCTCTTTACTCTGAAGTTCCTTCTCCTCTTTCTTTCCAAATAAACATTCTGTCCCACTGATAGGATAAAAATGAAGAAAAGGCCTCTCTCTTTGCTCACACCCCCCCTAAGGAATTATCCAGTTCCTCTGAACTTCTGTTTGTCTCTCAAATATAAATAAGACTGCATTAAAAAGTATGCTAGTATTCTATGTCTAGTCTGTATTTTCATTGAGAAGCCTCTTAAACCTAACTTAGAACAATGATTGGAGGTAAAAGGAAAATCGTTATGGTCCACTGCTCTGGAAAAATAAAGGTTTTTTGCAACTTGGTGATTCTTTTCCAGTACTATATATAGTTTCTGTATTCAACAACTCCTAATCCAAGGCTAGTCCAAGGGTATTAACCAGCTAACTCAGCCTCTCAGACATCTTTTGCCGTGTATTAGCAATAACATCATCAAATGTGTTGCATTTTGGCCTATAAAACCCCACTGCAATGGAAAGTTGCCTATGCATAAATGCCTTTTCGCCTCACTGCAAATCACCATACTGAGACTCAGACCTGTCAAAAATTATCAGTGCCTCACCTTTAAAAATGAAGTTAGAAAAATTGCTAATACACAAAAGAAAATTAAACGCCCCAAATCTACATCTTAACCATGGACACTAAAGTACAATACGGGGAAAATTCATATTGTTCATATTGGACATCTCCATTATGGGCCCAGGACAGTCGGTTTGGATGACCACAGTGTCAGCGTCCATAGCCTGGGAATGAGAGCCGTGTGCTTTGTTGGGACAGGTGCCCAAGTGATGGCAGGAGAGAGATGCTTACGCCACACCTATGGCTGTAACATGAAAATCCTGGTTTTGCCACAGAAAAGTTTGCAAGCTTGGGAACGTTTCAAAAACTGACGGTTTCTAAGCCCTTTGTTTCCTCTCTGAATAAAGCTTTCAGTTACCCATCAGGTAAAAATATATCTAAAATTCAAGGAGAAAAAGGTATTCTGAAATGCTAAGAGTAAAGTGGGTGAACCAATCTCAAGGATTCAGTAAAAACTTTTTTGGAAATGCACCATTTTGTTATGCCTCTGCCTCAAACTCTCTAAAAATAAAACACTTGATTTTGTTTTCAAGAAGAAATGGAGTCTCAGAAATTAATCTCTCGTGTCTTGTAGATATTGTGCATTCTAAAAATGCTATTAAAAAGGCATGGGTGACATGGCACTGGCAATGCAGAGCAGTTGACCTCACATTGCTTCATATGCACAGCTATTGATTTTTCTTTTTCTCTTCATTTTGACATTTCACATGATTTAATCCAAGATTCATCACTTTGGAAATGTCAAGTTTGAGGTTGTTTTTTTTATTGTTTGGGAAGACTTATCTTTGAAATGGTTTGCTACTTATCTCTTTTTGAGACAGTCGGCTAAACACATCAGCACTGAATCAACTCGGTATCGGCTCAGTGTATTTTTTATTTCTTTCATAGTGCATTCCAGCATGCTTTTTTACTGACTAGCTAATTGTATCAAAGTCAAAGATAGCAGCAGCGTTTTGAATAGATTTCTAACACCTCAGCACATTTCATGAAAAAAAAAAGGCTCTCTAGGGATAAAAGCCTTTATGCAGCATCACAGTATGTGATGGAAAAGCAATGAGAAGCAAGCACAGACTGCACTAATGGGTGCAGTATATATTACAAAAATAACAGAATTTCTTGACAATTGTACAGCACCTAATAATTATAATTATAGTCAACAAATATGTAGGACACAAGAGGAATAGGATCCCAAGTGGAAGGTGGATTACTGAGCTGAATAGAAAAATGTCATCAGCACTGTGAACTTGATAGAGAGATGGTGCAGCCTTCTGGAGCAACTTCATTCCTATTTGTTCTCTGAACATGTCATCTAACCGAAAGCCAAAGAGCTTCTGAAATGTGAAGCAGCCTTCACAGTCCTTCTAAGGGGTGCTTAGAAGTCCATTCCAGTACACATTTAAAGTGCTGAAAATAAAACTTAAGATACTTGTTTACTACATTAGTCTCCAAAGTAACGCCCAGAGCCACACACTAAATCGTGTGCCCTAAGAGAGCTAAGGTGTTACCATGCATCAGAGTAGAGTGGCCACTAGGAAATTACAGAAGCTCCCTACAGTTTTAAGTTTCTTTTTAACACAGAATTGGAATGAAAAGACATCTGGCTTACAGGACAACCCAGGGAGACTGCTTGTTGCCATCTCACTTTCTTGAATTGTTGTGAGTTCATATTACCTAGCAGGATGGTAGCAGCTGCAGTCCACTGCCAGGCAGAAGATTCAGCTGCCTTTGAACCACATGGTTCTCAGAGGGTTCCTGAAACAGCCTAAGAATATAAGGCCAGTCCTTCCCATGAAACTCACTTGCACCTTGGTGCGGTTCACATCACAACAGGCTCTGGGCTGTGGAAAGATCTCTATACGGATCTGATCTGAAAAGAGCGTTTAATTTCTCCATCATGCCACTCACTTTCTCATGTTACAGTTTGTTCCTGCATCTCAGTCTCTACATTGCAGTTTAATATAGGCCACATCTTTGTCCTGCCCCACAACAGATCATCTTGTTCTCAGGATGAGAGAAGCTACACTTACCCCAGCACCTGCTGAAATCCTGTCCTTTCTCTGTCCCTTCTATGGGACTTCCTAATGGGCAACAATGACATGATGTTACCTGTGAACATTCCCATCATAGTTAGGAAGGGGGAAGAAATTCTTCTCACACAGAACAGTCCTGTGGTTTATGTGTTTTGGTTTAAAGTATATAGGTAAGATGATAAGCAAAGTATGGGAAATGTCTTGAAATGTAATGTTCATGTGGCTTACCTTTGCTGTGAAGAAACTGAAATTAAGGTGGTGATTTATACAGGAGAAGTTGTCAAAAGAACCATTCTGAAACGCATTTCAAAGAAGGTATTACCTCAGTGAACTGAAGGTTGATTAATTAATTTTTGAAAGGCTGCTCTGTTCCTTGTCTATTATACGTCTAGCATTATCTGGCATGGTGGTTGCTGCATAAAGATTTGACCAGTTCCTCACTCCTCCTCATCATATTATTATTCAATGCACTTGGTGGGATTCAATTTTCTTCAGTGTTGGTGATTCAGTATTTCTTCTATTAACTCCTACTAACATTCTCATGACATTAAAGGGATGCCCCTAAGCAAATAAGAATTTAATATTCAGTAAAAGAAGTTAATCTAAATTTGAAATACAAGATTTTATGAACTGCTGGCTCCAGTACACCTAACATTCATTCCTTTGATGAGATTATTCAGTTCCTTTCCTTGAGGTTTCATAGGTATACAGTGATGAGTTTCTCTACTCTTTGTAAAAATACATTAATTGTAGTCATAGTTGTATCATGTTTTATTGAGCCAAATATGCATTTATTTAATGATTATCTATATAGAATTTGAGCTACCTCATTGGCTCTCATATTGTTCTATTAATATTCTCATGTCAGAATACTTTGTGTTACAGCCAGATGAATAACTTGCATACAATTTATAACTGATTTTTTTTTAGTAAGTGGTCCGTTCAAAATGAGACTTTGAATGATTTTTTTTTCTTAATGTATTGGTATCTTCATAATCTTAATATCTTCTTGGAATTGGCACAGCATACTGGAAATACAAGAGCAATGGAAGCTAATTGATGACAGGTACAAATAATGTCTGATTTACTCACTTGCCAAGAAATTGTTCTCTATAAAAACTGTTTTAGTGACTGTAGTGCCTTTGTAATATTACAGAGAGTATAATTTGAAAGTGAACACAAGCTAGTCTGAAAAAGGGTGCAAGCAGCAGTGCTTTGAGTTCTGGCTGTGACTGATCCATATGATTTTACTCCAGTGTAAATGGACCATTTCCGAATTTTTTTTAATCCTCATTCATAGCACTTATGTTAGAAATCCTACTTTTCTAGTAGCACTTAATCAGATTGTCCACCTATTTATCAAGAAATGAAATGACACCACCAACCTCTATGATAATTTTTATTTTTATCTTTGCTGTAGTTTCATTAATTTCTCTCAATGAGGATGTTCCACAGGAAACATCTCCTAAAAAGCAAAACAAAACAAAACAAAAGTTTTTGTGTTTTAATAAACGATAAGAAAGCTTGCTTTTGAAGGAACCCTAGCAATGAGTATAGCTTCCACATGTTTTTCTTTCAAATAAATGGTCTCTTCTTGCAGTATTTTAGTACAGCCACTGCCATTTTCAGCAGAGTGCATCTAGCAAACCAAGAGGCACGGCACTACAGTGAGGTACAAGGATAGGATGTCTTTTGAGTAATTCTTTAGTTGGGTATATGGGAAAAATGAACAAAAAAAGGAATTACTTTGGCACTCCAACATTTTGTAGAAAATCATGTTAAGATTAGGAACTGTATTTGATCATTACAAAAAATAAGTAATGCAAAGCAAAGATAAACAGTGACGAAGAGTGAGAGAAGAAAAACAAAATAAGGTTGGATGTGTCCAGCCCTGAATCAGGCTCTTATCAGTTGTTCCAGCCACGCTGTCCATAGAATAAATAAGCATTGTGTGCCATTAAAAAAAAACAAAAAACAACAAAGCCTTAATTGAGTGTATCTGCTGACTGATGGATACTCTTGAAGGCCACACATTATCTGAACACAGGAAAAGTGACTCAGCACAGTAATGTGCACAGTGCAGCAAAAAAAAATACTTAGTTAAATGAACATGTTATGTCAGCCCTTTGAGTTGTAAGAAATAGTTCATATCATGAGATTTGTAGGTGACCACTCACAAACACTTATATTTGATATCAGATCTTGAAGAAACAGGATGGCAAGAAAATAAGTAAGAAAAATCTGCTCTCCATAATTACTGGGTATTCTGCAGCCATGTAAGATAAGTCTTATCAATTTATTATTAAATGGATGTAGTAAATCATTTTCCTACACTTTTGCATTTTTAGACAAAAAAAAACAAACAGTATTTTTTCATAGGTTTCAGGACAATTAATAAGCACAATTAATAATTAAGCTATACTTAATAGTATACTTATATAATATATATAAGTATAATATATAGTAAATATATATATAATAATATATACTTAAGACAATACTTAAAAGTACAGCAACTTGAATCAGTTATCTTGAATTATTCTTCACAAAAAGTTTGACATCTTTCTGCAAAAAAAATGTTTGCAAATGAAACATTGCAACCGCTCTCTCTTTTTCATTTGTTAGATCAGCAGTCTAAGACTGTGGATTAAAGGCAATATAAACAAGAACCATCATTTTCCCATATGTAAATATGGCATTTATTGTATGCCTTGGTCGAAATCTCTATTCTTAATTCTAGCACTGAAATACACGGTTGAGGACCCCGACTTACTGAGATTCATCTCAGTCAATGCAAGTAGTTAGGTATATATCTTATGTCCCAGGCTTTCACCTTTCTCTTTTGCTTTTAACATCTTCTGTTTAATGTGTGGTTATTCAGAGAAAGTTAAATGACTTTTGGCATTCTTATTTGGAGATATCTCTGCTGTGGCTTCAGAAATAATCTTAATTCCATGACAGACACAATCACAGTGTACATTTGTTAAACAAAAAGCCTCGCTCTGCAGAAGGCAACAGTTTGAAATGCCAATGACGGCAGGTTGAAAAATGGCTTCTCTTTAAAGGTCCTTCTTAGAAGAAAGATGGATTTTGAAGGGAGATTTGAAAGCGCCAGAAAAGCAACAATCATCTGGAATTTAAGGCATCTTTTTGTTTAACCTAGAAAAATATTAAGAGGAAAATCAGGACTGATTCAAACGGCTGTGAGAATCAGCTCTGTGAGATGGCTGTGCTGCCACTGGTCAGCAAACCCAGAAAATGTCTAGATTTTCAGGAAGCAAAACAGAGTAATCTCCCACCACAAAATTCAGGAACAGTACTGGGGAAAGTACACTTTTTTTTTTCCTCATATTAGTGAGAAAACTGATTAGTATAGAGTATAACTACAGATGTCCCTCTCTTCTGTTTCTGGCAGATATTACTTTCATAGGAAGTTTGACCTTCTGCTAAATGAAATTTGAATTATCCCTAGAAAGAGCTTTCTTTAAAGAATGCCTCAATGACTCCACCTAGATGTGTGTCTCCAATATGGGAAGGGCAGTGCTTCCTTCCAGCTCACTGAGAAATCACTTGGAATGAATGAAGGCTGAAAGGCCTTTCTGAAGGCTGCTGCTCTTCAGAAAGTGGCAGCTGTTGAAAAACAGTTATGAATTGTTTTGTGTAAAATCCTGCTGATTTGCAGAAAAATTTAAGAAATGGTGGTGTAGTTTTTGATATCCAGATAGCACCTATCTTTGTTCATGAATGCTATATAAGAAGAAGCAAAAATTCCAGAGTTTTGAAACCCTATAAACTGCTGAGCAAGTTAAGTTCTTTTCTGACAAATTTTGTCAGTCTGCAATTCAGTGAGTTAAGAAAATAAAAGATAAATGTAAATAGCATGAATGTGATTTAAAATTAAACAAGGCATCTATCTTTTATTGCTGTTAAATGGATCCGAAACACATCTGTGAGCATACAAACACATTGAATGCAATTTCTAGGAATCATCTTTCTTAAAATGGATAGGATCAATAGTAGCAAACTTCACATACATGAATTATATTAGAAATTACTGAATCACTGTAATTTAAGGTAACATGTTATAATTGGGAAATGTTATCTATAGGAAAACAAAGATGGCCTTTGGGATGAAACTGAAAGATGAGGTGACAGAACATGAGCTCCATCCTGGCATATACTACAGTTTCTCCTCAAGGGTGGTAATGGGAAGTAATGAGCAGTCCTTGTTGAATGACCTTGTACATCTGCTGCATTGCCTATTCAATCTGTAACTCTGTTTCCATCAATTGCACTTCCAGTACAATTAACTATGCCATCATAAAGCTCTAAAAATGAACAACACGCACTCTGCATATGTTCATAGCAATTTAGCCTGGGACTGGGAAGGTGGCAGAAGTCCATGTTAAACCTACTGCTAATGCCAAGGTGCAATTTGTTGATTGAAGGGTGCTAGCTGAAAGAGCTGGAAGAGGATAGCAGGATTTGCTTAGCATGCCACAGGAACACATGCACAACAGTTTTGGACTGGAATGTGTGCTTAAGCCAACTTGATGCTAAAGAGGCCACCTGGTTGGTGTTGTGAAGAACAAACTGCCCATCCCCACTGCCCCATCCTTGGCTATTTAAAATCCTTTACAGCATAGTGTGAATGAGAGTTTTGTCAGAATAATGATATCAAAGAAAGAATATTTGGGACAAATTTTCTTTTCAAATGGGTTCTGATAAAGCCAGAGCCTTTTGTTTATGCACATTTATAATATGGCACACATGAAAAAAAAAAAAGCTTAAATCCTCTCAAAGCAAAAGTGGACAACACCCTCCTTGAGGATCTATGAGAAATGGTGCTTTGCGCCACAGAACTATCTGAAGAAATTTCCCTGGTACTGCTAGGCATAAATGCAGAAAGACACTTTGTAGGCTGAGGCGGTGTTCTTCCCTGAGGCTCTTCCCAGATGACCGTCAGCTCTCACCACATTACCAAGATGTGATTTGCCCACAGTAGAGGAACAAGAACCCATGTCCTCTTTGTCCTGTTTCATATTCCCTGTTCTTGCTACATCCATGCTTTGGATACTGAAAAATTCGCCTACCTGCAGCCTTGCAAGGTCTAGGTTTTGATAGCAAAGTACAATAGGTAAGACATTCCAACAGTGAAGCAATTAACAGCATTTAGAAAGTTGTACTGCTATTAAAAATGGGAAGCAAAATGAAAGGAGGAAAACAGAGCATAAATGATGCAACAGTTACTACAAAATTTGGAGTTTTAGACCATTAGCTTTGGATAAGGAAAACATTCTGATTTGGGAGCCAGCCCTACAATGTTTAGGCAAAAGATTGCTTTTTTAAAATTTCTTTTCTGGAACTATCAGTAAGCGGATATGAAAGACATGGATGTTGGTGATTATTGAGTTGTTCTTCGTATTTTTTAGGTATTAAGTTTAGGGGCAGTTTCAGCATTCAGTAGAGACAAATAAAAGAGCAGTGTGAGTTTCCTCCACTGAAGTCTTTATTAAAATTCATCTTCATTTTGGCTGCAGTTTATTGCTCAGAATCTGTCTTAGAGATTATTTAAATGCATAGTAGCTGATTTTTATTGCATTAGGGCCAAAATCTGTATAGTAACAATGGAGCAGTTTTATTTTGTATCATATTTTGGATATGGTAAACAAATGTAACTGAGTAAAATATTTCTGCTGATCGCAGTGTACTGTGAAGAACTGACTAACTGTCCTTTTAAATATCTGGCCTTTTTTCTACATTTTAATGTGGTTTTATGTCTTTGAAATTACTGTTTTGCAGGAGTTTTTGTTTCTTTGTTTGTTTTTACTTTCATATTTGGTCAAAGCATAAAATTAATTTCTAAGTATCTAAATTATTTTCTCAATTTTGAAAGAAAAACATGAATATTTCAGGTACTGTATTGGGATGCATTTGACATCTTTCAGAAAAATGTCTGTGAGGACTGAATTGTCCACATCAGTAACAGCATTCTTGGAATCTCAGTATAATTTAATAAGATGCTCTAGAAATTTAAAGATTATGTGATTATTTTTTTCTGTAGGTAGCTTCAATGAAAACTTGCAGTGAAAATGTAGTCTGTGAGAGCTTAGTACACTTGGAAATCCAGGCTGCATGATCAAATGCATGCATTTTAAAATTGTTATTAATTTACATTTAATCTGTTGCAATGCACTGTTCCTTCAGTTATAAGGCTCTATGCCTGCTCTGTAAGCTTCTGGACTGAAACCAATCTATCTGAAAGTTGGCTTCACTATAATTTGCAGAAAGTTCTATGCCATGGTCAGAGTAATGATTCAGAAACTGAGTTAGTAAAAAATAATCCCAACAGTAACTAGTACTATTTACGCGTTACTTGGGATACAAATTGTCTCAGATCATTTCAAGCAATTTCAATAATGTTGTGTAGTCCAAATGTTGGGATATCTTACTAGGAGTGAGAGGGAAATGCAACTTATGCCCTCTCTCAGGAATTCATCTGTTAATTTCTTTAATTCCTTATCTCTTAGATCCAAACCTTTGAGAAAGGGATTCTGCCCTCCTTGCCATGTTTTCTAACTAGATCATAAATAATGTATCACAATTGAGGAGTTCAGAGTACTCACATTGGCTGCTAGCATTATCTCCAGTATTTATTTTGTCCATACTTTAATATCAGTGTTTCCAAATGCATTAAATCTGAAACTCAGGCCTTGTAACCGTTTAATCTTTATGATCTCATTGACAAAGAGTTCAAATACCAGTTCTTCCTACTGTCATCTCTTAAAAGCTTTCTTTTAGCCTGTCATAAATAGCATAATATTAGATTTATTCTGTCTCAGGAATAAGATTCTTAGTCATTGTCTGATTTTGAAAATTCCTCTCTCATCAAATTTCTCATCTGCAGTGCGTGTGATGAAGCCAACATGTGGAGTTCTAGAAATAATTTGAATTCAGAAGGCTAGCAGTAATCAGTTATCCCTGTTCATTGTGGTCTGCGAGTTCTGTAGGATTTTGGTACATTATTTTGATCAGAGGGTTTTTTCTCTCTCTTTTCCTCCCTTCCTCCCTTCCTCCCTTCCTCCCTCCCTTCCTCCCTCCCTCCCTCCCTCCCTCCCACCCTCCCTCCCTCCCTCCCTCCCTCCCTCCCTCCCTTCCTTCCTTCCTTCCTTCCTTCCTTCCTTCCTTCCTTCCTTCCTTCCTTCCTTCCTTCCTTCCTTCCTTCCTTCCTTCCTTCCTTCCTTCCTTCCTTCCTTCCTCCCTCCCTCCCTCCCTCCCTCCCTCCCTCCCTTCTTTTAAATTCTTTAGAAATTGTATTCTGCTTGCACCTTACACATACTGAAAAAAAAAACCAAACCAACCTCGTGTGCTTTGGGTGAACATACATGTTCACTAACACTGAAATCTCTGCCTTTAAGAAGTATATCTTACAAGAGCAAAACAGAAGATGCAGCTATATATTTACTTCTGTGAATCAGCCAAGATGGTTAAAGATTTTCCATTAAAACTATAATTACTGTTAATTTATTTCTATACAATATCAGTTTCTCTTGGAAAGCCTTTGTTTTCCATTTGAGAATCAGAAGTTGAAAAACTAAATTTTAGCTATCCTCAGTGTTGCAATTTTTTTCATATCTCCATCTTATTTTGTCTCCATGAGTCAGTATCTCACATCATAATTGCATACTTTCCAGGATTAGCTGCTTCCTTTGAAAATGGAAGAAGAAATTATTAGTGTGTGGGGGGACTAGAAAATCTGACATTTAGAACAGAACAGAATCATAAGCTACAGGAATTAACACCCGTATGAAAGACTAAAGGCATTCCCAAAATAAATGTTTAAGGTTATGGGCTGTTATATGACTGCTTTGTGTAATGTTTTTAACCAAAAATTGCAATGGATAATTGCAATTGAAATAACAGAAAACAAACTTTATTTACTACTGAGATTTTCAGTGGATGGGAAAACACTATTTTCTTGAGGGATTTTATGAGAAAGTAATTGAGATGTATTCTGGGTATATACAGAAGAGGAATCATATCATTAAAGAAGAACAGAAATGTTCTCTCTAAAGAGCTGTATAGTTTTAATATTGTCAAAACCTGTTTTTCACCTCATGTTCTTATTTTCTGTTATCATCATGGTTGCTTCACACCTGCTAAATTATGCGTACAGACAAGTGCACAGTGGACTTCACCTTCAGACCTTGCATGGTCTCTGTCTAACAAGTTCCCAGTAAATTGGTAAAACCTGACTGAAGCTGTCTGGTATATCTCTGTATTCATATTGTTATTTTTGACATAGGAAAAGAGAACTCAAATTAAAAAATAATAATAATAATATGTCTTTCTTCCTTTTCCATTGCAGGACAGTAGTGTAATCTTGTATTAAAAGTGCCGAAAGTACTTTAGTTAGTTTGTCTGCATCATAAGAATCATCTCTCCATCCTAAAAACGGTTGGCAATAAATTCATGTGTGGATGTGAAGACAGAAAATGTAGTGCATTGTGAAATGACCAAGAAGCTGTCCTTATGCACTGTTATGTAAACATGCCAGGCAGACTGAAAGCAATCAATGTAGAACCTTGCTTTCTAGACAGTTGAGGCAAAAAGTCAGTTCTTATGTAGGTGATCCATTGAATGAGTGTGAGTACAGCCCACAAATGGCTGTCACTGCCTGCGACTCACCAGTGAGCATTTTGGCTGACAGCCTTGCATGCCACCTCTGTCTCAGCCTGCAGATGCTTACCTACCTGCAGCAAAAGTGACTGTAGGTGGCCTTCCATGCAGAAAGAGGACAGAACTTAAGTTCATATATCTTATTCAGTTGCAAGATGCTTCCAACACTTCACTGCCAGAACATAGATAGGGACGCTTCATTCTCTACGTATTTTCTGTTTGACTAGTAGTAAAAATATGCTTATTATGTTTTGACCTGTGGAAGGGGAATAAATTGTCCTTATTTTATGTAGTGCAGGACATAAGCAGTGAACATTCTAGGGTTTATGATTCCCATCCAGACTAAATGTGCTGTGCAAACTTTATTAAGTAATAAATCTTTTCACATGAGTTTTTAAACTCGGTCGCATCTTTATTCAATGAAATGCTTCCTGTTTGACAGTGATGATACCTACAACAATGCTGCATTCCTTATCCAAATAAGTCATGTACAGCCTGTGCTTTAAACAAAGTAATATCTCAGCCTCTGTAGGATTTATTAAAGATAATAATAAAAATCAATCCAGTGGTATATCAATTTCAGCATGTACTTCGGATTTGTGTAATTATATATGTAATTATATTCCATATCTCACTCTGGAGGCTCCATGCACGGTTTACAATAAACTGGCTCACTCCTTATGCAAGCATAGTCCACACTAAATGAATCTAGTGTGACTGAGACACACTAGCGTTGCCACAGATTGTGCTTTGCACTTTACTATAGACTACTCTACTCTACATACTGTACAGTATGAAATATGCAAGCAGTTTCTCCATGCATATGCAGTAGATTCAGTGAAAAAAATGACAGACCTGTCACCACCATCACTCTGGACACACATCCCTTGAAAAAACGAAAACAGAATAAGATTCTTCATCAAGCTATCAATTAGAAAAACAAGCTATGCAGCAACCCGATAATTCACATTCATTCATTTTCCATTCCTGTTGGTTATACACAAGAGCATCTGTCCTCAATCACACTATTGATCCATCTGGCCTCATATTCTGTCTCTGAGAATAGCCAAAAACTGGAGATTAGAGATGTGTAAAGGAAAGAAAAGGTTTACAAGAGCCATCCCCTGACTATGCACCAAATCTCTGAAAAGTTGTACCTTTGGGACTTTCTTGCCCAGTAGCAATTTAATACTTTATTATTAAACACATGTTAAAAGGGAACCCATAACAGTTATTGTTTAGGAATTCTACAGCTTATTTTCACATTTGATTGGAAATCACTTCCTTTCAATTTCATTTGATGGTGTTTTATGTGCTGAAAGAAGCAGTGAACAGTCACTCCTTACATTCTTCACATCATTCATGATTTAACCTTCTGTTGTTTCCTCCTTTTCAGATTTGAAAGCCCTGTTTTTTTTCTGGAGTCACCTGTATGTAATTCCTTCCACATCTTTGATGTAATACCTATTGTAGCTATTTTCTGAACCCTAACCTGGTTCGTTATATCATTGTTGAGATGAGGTGACAAAAACCACACACAGTATTCAACATACATTTGAAATAGTAACCTCCACTGTGGCAGTGTAAAGTTCTGTTTTGTTCTCTTTTCTTTTTTTTGTAATCCCAAGCATTCCATTTAATCTTTTTTTACCACAGATGAGGACAGAGCTGGCATTTTCATAGATCTGTATCTTGCAACTTAAAAATCTTGCTTCTGGATGGGAATGTTCAGTTCAGAGCTTATTTTTTCTTATGAAATTAGGGTTTCTTTTGCCTTGTGCATTAGTGTTTCAAATTTCATACGCCATTTTACTGTCCAATACGTCATTTTACTGTCCAATACGTCATTCTCATGAAGTCCTTTCATAGTTCTTCACATTCTTTCTATCTCAGTACTCCGGTTCGTTTAGCAGATTTTTTCATTATTTATGAACATCTTGAACTTCACAGTGTAAGCCAGACGTATTGCTCTAGGCAGCTTGCAGACCTTTCCCACTGTAAACAAAAAGACCATTTATTCTTACCCAGTGTTTTCTATCATTATCTATCCATACAAAGACCTATCTTCTTTTCAGAGACTCTGGACCATGAGGGTCCTTGAGTGTGTCCGGAGAAGGGCCACAAAGCTGGTGAAAGGTCTGGAACACAAGTCTTGTGAGGAGCAGCTGGGGGAGCTGGCATTTTTCAGTCTGGAGAAGAGGAGGCTCAGGGGAGACCTAATTACTCTCTACAACTGCCTGAAATGAGGTTGTGATGAGGGGTTGACCAGTTCCCCTGCGTAACAGAGGATAAAAGGGAATATCCTCAAGTTGAGCCAGGGGAAGTCAAGGTTGGATATTAGAAAGAATTTCTTCTCAGAAAGAGTGGTGAGGCATTGGATTAGGCTGCCCAGGGAGAAATGATAGATGTAGTACTTTGGGACATAGTCTAGTGGGCAGTATTGATAACAGTTGGACTAGATGATCTTAGAGGTCTTTTCCAACCTTAATGACTTTATGATGCTATGATTAAGATGTATATCTTTCTAAACTACATGATTATTGACTGTTTCAGAGAACTCCAGTAGTTTATGAAGCATGCCTTCCCCTTACAGAAAACATTATTTACTCAAGCCTGGTAGATCCCGGATATCTGGGAACACTAACCCAACCACCAAGCAACTCAATGGCAGTGCTTGTGTACCTGCAGGGAGAATAGAACATTAGAGCCAAGGCAAAGAGTGATGATTAGAACTAGGGTCAAAGGTACTCCAAGCAAGGAGATCCCCAATGCTGGGTCACCCCGAGGGCTGGGCAGTTATAGCACTGAGGTTAACTACAGCTAAAGTCCTGCATGTTTGCTATACTGCCCATCAGCAGAGGCAGGATTGTGTGAATCTGAGAGACTGGAGCCCTGGAGATGCACCCTGCTCTCTTGTAGGTCTGGAAGTCAGCTAGGAGATCAGGGAGCCAGAAACAGTCCCACTGTGCCCAGCATGACAGAACAAGTGTTGAGAGCTTGCTGACAGCATATATACAAGACCTCTTCAAGCATTTGAATTGATTATGTGGAATATGAATGTTTCAGACACTGAGAACAGTGCATCTGCAGCACTTGAACTAGAATTATGTTTCAATTATGTATTTATCATAACAATTATACTTACAAGTGATTATTCTGAATACTACATACAAATCATTCTCGAAGATATAAAAATTAAATTATTTCTTCAAGCTGTGTAAGCTTTGAACTGTTGTCTTCCTTGCCATAAGATTATCTACTTGAAATTACTTGAGGTAGCCAATAAATGTGTCATATTAGTTATTCTGTATTAGTTTTGGATTCAGGATTGTCTGCTTAGAAAAATGTTGGGTAATGGTGACTATTGTTATCTTGGAATCTGTAATACTATGTTCATTTTTCCTCCTGTTTTAAAAGAAAGCAAACAGCATCTTTGAAATTGGTATGTATATAACAGAACATTCTTGAATAGCTGATGGCAAGATTTGGTACAGAAGATCACATTATGAAATGTTTAATGCATCTTTTTTAAAGATATTACATGGAGATGTCAAACTGACCATAGTAGGACTGCTGTGATTTTTATCTTAAAAAAAATAAAGCAGTAAGGTAGTTTTGTGAAGGTGGATTAAAGATGAAAAGTTTATACTGACTGAGGACAGATAATTCAGTATTTTAGAAGTCATTCCATATTTGCATATTTTTATGAGCAAAATTCATTAGCTTTTATGTCCGTACAATTCTTTGAGTGTGGATATGCTTTTGAAGAAGACATAGCTTAAAGATAAAATGCATGCATGAATACAGAGATAGATAGTCCCTTTTAAACATACAGTTACACACATGATGGATAAATTCCTTCCAATGTCCTTTTGTGCTCACTGAGCTCAAGGAATTAGGACCATATAATCACAGAAAGGCCCAGGTTGGAAGGGACCTCGGGGATCATCAAGCTCCAACCTCTCTGCCGCAGGGCAGGGTCACCAACCTCCACAATTAATACCGGGCTGCTTAGGGTCCCATCCAACCTGCTCTTGAACACCTCCAGGGACAGGGCACAGGGCATCCACAACCTCTCTGGGCAGCCTGTTCCAGCACCTCATCACTCTCTCTGTAAAGAACCTCCCCCTGACATCCAACCTAAATCTTCTTTCCGTTCCCTCCCTTAAAACCATTTCCCCTTGTCCTGCTGTTATCTACCCTTGTAAAGAGTTGATTCCCCTCCTGTTTTCAGGCTCCCTTTAGATACTGAAAAGCTGCAACGAGGTCACCCTGCAGCCTACTCTTCTCCAGGCTGAACAAGCCCATCTCCCTCAGCCTGTCTTCATAGGGGAGGTGCTGCAGCCATCTGATCACCTTTGTGGCCCTCCTCTGGTCCCTCTGTCACAGCTCTCTGTCTCTCTTGCATGTCTTTCTTATATCTTTGCTGACCGTGCAGCATATAAGATGCTTCCAGTTGAATAGGTGCATTAGAGTATGTTTGAGAAAGCACACAGCAATTAGCAGATCCTAGATAGGAGAAGAGTAACATCTGCCTCATTTATTCTGATCTCTGCAGGAAAAACCAGGAGGCACCTTGTGTTTCAGCTCTGTCCTCCAAGTTCAGACACAGAGAAGAGATACAGGGTCACTGATAACACAGACTGAGGTCATAATACTTCTAAGATGGACCATTTTATAATCTTCACAAGGAACTCAGCTATTAACTTTCTCCAGTAGACTTTTGCAGATTATTTATTTGCTTGAATACTTGAGAAGTTAATGGTGCAGGATTTTTTGGTTATTGTTGGAGGAAAGAAAAATTGTCTGCCTCTAGACAAGCTGCAATAAAAGACAAAATATCATATAGCTGATGGAGGTATGTTTGTAAGCCTCAATTGCTCAGTGGGGTGTCAAAGAAGGTTTGGGGTGCTCATTAATTTTAGATATCTATGTTGAGTGCTCTTCATCTCCATCTGGAGGCCTTATTTCTCTGCAGTGTTTATACCTCCTTAAAGTGCGCCTAACTTTAGGACTCCTTTTTTATGCCAAAAGTAACTTAAAGTTACTTCAGTTATTTTAAGTGATCTGAATCCTTGGTGTAAGTATGATGGGAACTGACTAGCAAGGACTGATAATGAAACACCAGCAAACTCGAAGTTGTTGTGAGTAGAGGAGTTCATTCTAAGGGCACCCAACTCCTCTCTTAGCCAGAGTGAATGGTTTAGCCAGCCAACAGACTTTCTTAATTTTACTCTTCAGCTGTTCCTCTTCATGCATTCAGCCGAAGTGGAAAGGCATTTCAGGGGAAGATCAGCTTGCATTACATGAGCAGTTACAAACCCAGTCACAATCTATATGACCACCTATGGTGTGAGATGCTAAATCAACACCACTAATAGACTCTGATCGTGATCATTAGTGAAGCATAGAAAATTCTGATTAAAGGCAGAGTTAGCATGATGTCTTGGAAAATTAATACCATTGATGTAAGTTCCTGAAAATGATAACAAGTATGTCTTGGGGTAAACAGCTGCAATAAATAAATGTTCCATTTGTTATTAATTCATTTCCATGGGTGTATTGTCACAAAAGGTTTCTGTGCTAGCAGAATAATACCCTGTATGATACATTTGTTATTTTTAAACTTTTTTTAAGAACACATTTTACTAACCACTATTTTTTAAACAGTAAACTTAAAGAACTATTGCAAAGGCAGGACAGAGGAGGCTGGAGTGGTGACAGTATGTGTGAGGGAGGGGCTTGGCTGTTCAGAGCCAGCAGTTGGTGTTGGCAGGGTTTAATACCCTCTATGTGAGGACAAATGGTGATACAAATAAAGCAGTGTAATGCTGGGAGTCCTACTATAAACTGAATGTGAGTCAGCAGCACGTTCTGGCAGCCCAAAGGGCCAACCATACCTGGGGGTGCATCAGGCCCAGCACTGTCACTGGGAGGGCTTGTCCCATTCTGCTCTGTGCTGTGCGATCTCACCTCCTGCACTGGGTGTGGATTTGGTTGCCACAATATAAGAAGGCCAAAAAACTACTAGAGAGTGTCCAGAGGAGGTCTACAACAACAGTGAAGGATCTGGAGGGTAAGGCGAATGAGGAGAGGCTCCCTAATAAATTACAAAACTAAATGTTACATAGGTTGAGGAGAATTTTTTAAAATACTTGGGGAAGATTTGAAATAGGAAGATTTACTTTAGGGAAGAGTAAAAGAGGCTGAACAATATTGTTGTTCAGTTATTCCAACGCAACAATTTTGTGCAATATCATTGTCTAATCCTAACAGTACTTAACTCCTGTTTGTACCTAAATTAGTTGTCAAACTGACAGCTTTCTAAATTCTCAAGTTGTGTTTCTGTGCATGTTCTGAACGTCCTCCGTTTTAAGGAGCATTAAGGAACTCGGGCACTTCGGTATATCTTACCTCCATGCCCTCTATTCTGAGGATCAAGCACTTAAAAGTTGGCCCTGAAGCACACAGCTGCACATCACTAATGTACCGTGTGGATATGAGCCATTAGTTCTTACAACTACTGCCTAAGCTGCAAAGTGGGATGTTTTCCCTCTGTCAAGACTGCGATGCAGGAAACAATTTATAGGATAGCATTATGTAACAAACTTTCCTTTCTGAGCTAAACAGAAGTTTCTCTAATCAGTTAATCTGGCCCATTATTTTGTCTCTGACAGTAGGCAGGAAGGTACACTGGTGGAAAGAAAATAAAATGGTACTTCCCCTCATGTACTTTTCTAGCTTCTGTCAGTGTTCAGTGGCATGTTTAGATAATAATTCTCTATTTCCTGTCTGAATGTCTCTCAACTTCCTAACTTTTGGGAGGACATAGGTTTTTATGGTACCCTCTAGAAAATGACCAGTGCAAACTGTCTGCATGTCAGAAGGTGACCAAGACATTGTTCTTAGGGAAGAAATTGAGAAGGGAAGGATTGTAGAGGTCAGCTTCCCTCCATGGATCTTCCTACTTTCCCTTTCTGTGGAAAACACCTCTGTAGAGCTGTTTTGGCAAAAAGATGGGATATGAACAGTAGATTTGGAAAAAAATCCTTAAGGACACAGTTCAGCACAAAGAACTTTGAAGAACACCAAAGCTGAGGGGGGACAAAAATAATAGAAATACCAAAAGAGCATAATGGAAGAACCCTGATGATTCATAGTTTCTTGTTAAGAGGGCAGTCATCAGATAATTAATTTCTTGAAAATGAAAGGCTCATGAAAATTAGTGATGCACTGATCTGGAAGTACATGTATCTGGGTTTCTTTCTCACTTAGATCTCTATCAGTAGATTGTCAGTGTATGAGCATGGATATATGCAGCAAGTATTAAAAACAGAAGCTAACTAGTAGATAATAGGTGAAGAAGCTTCTCTTTTGAAAAACTATTCTACAGTTTTCCAGGATTCCACAAACCTTTCTTTGAAAGATTTTTTACTGCCCATTGTCTGATCTCATTTCTAGGCTCCTCTGTTTTGTTGGCGTTTTAGTGAAAACTCTTAAGCACGCAATGGATCTATAGATCTACCCAACTGAAAAAGCATTCTGTTTAGGATGTTGACATGTTTAAAATAACTCTCGCATCACTCCAGAGATCAGCTTCAAGTAAAAGCCATGGCTGATTTTGTCTGAAGTTTCAGTGATGCTAGTAGCGATGCATATATCAGACACCGTGGCTGAAACTGGGGGGATAGCTTTGCTCTACTGGCAGCCACCTTGAAGTTCAGCCTTTACAAAGGCAGTTCTAGTGTGCAGTCTGCGCTCTCCTCAGATGGTGTCTGAGAATGAGAGGTATGAGAAATGCCCTCAAACTGAGTTGCCTGCATCTCTCTAGCTACAGAGGGAAACGTGACAACTTGCTAGAGTAAAAACATAGCTTTTAAATGATTTACATCAAGTAAAATGAATTCCACCCTACTTGACTGTAAACTGACCACCGGACAGCAGCAGAGTTTTTCAGTGATGCACTGATGTACATCAAGTACAAACCAGTAACATTCCAGCCTTCTGGATGTACTTCTCATTGACAGTCTTCTGAGTCTCTATGCCAGGGCTTAAAAGGATGTGCTTTTCCGTGCATAGGTTTACATGCTAAACATTGAAGAGATACATGACTCTTCAAATAAAACTGCACTTAAAGGCAGAGTAAAAAATAGCCCTTATTATTGCATAATGATTTTTTTTTAAAGAGCAATTAACAGCATACCTTTGGAATCTTTTTAACACATATATGTAATGTAACTTTGTATCTTCAGTGGGAAAATTCATTTCTGAGGACATATTTATTTTACAACAGTGATATTTAAATGTTTCATTGAAATCAACATTTGTGCAAAAATTGAAGATGTACATTCTAAGTCAGTATCAGATGTCTGCATGCATATATTACATGAGAACATTAAAGTACAGCAGCTATGTCATTCTCTGCACATACCAACAAACAGCTTTTACAGAAGGTTCAGATAAGATGTTCAAATAAAATATTCATGATTTTCTTGCTAAAAGAAAAACGTCTTTCTGACCTATAAAGTAGTGTTAGACAGAAAATGACCTACAATCTCATACAGACTCATATTTTGATATAAACAAGAACTGGAAAGATTTTCTTGAATGTATATTTTAGACTGATCTGCTACATCCCAGGATGACTAGCAATTAATGGAGTGAAAAGATGGCAGATTTCCTAGTGCTTTTTAACTTGCTTATTTCATTTTCAAACTTCTGTGATCAATTTAGCAGCAGGAAGTTCTGCATGGCAATTTGGTTCCAGTTGACCCCGAAGGGGTTGCTGCTGAATGAGACTTACTTAAAGTTCTGTTGCCATAATGACACCTTGCTGCAATAAGTGACACCTTCTTAACCTCAAGTTATATTTCCAACACATTTATACCAATTCCCAGGTCATTTTAGGAGGCTGAAAACAAGGTTCTTCAGACAAATGTGTCACCACAGGTTGTCGCCACATCACAGGGCAACTAGTGCTGGCATGCTATTTATAACTCAAATAACACATTAGCTGTAACACAACTTTTTTCATGCTGATTAACATAATTATACATGCAATCTGATTCTGCTGATAAAGCAATTTCTCCCATCTCCTTCTCTTGTAGGACAGGTTTTCTAGAAAGGAAATGGTTCAAGTCATCCTGGTGTTGTTTCTGGGAGGAATCCTACATGTCAGACATGATTCCCCAGAAGCACGCACGCTAATTTGAAGCAGTATACAACATTTAATGGCAACATCTGAGTCCAGGGTAACTGAGCAATCACCAGGGGGTACATTTTCCTGGACTTCCCTTTTCTGGATGAGGCTCTCATAGAAGCCTTTCTTGTTCTTTTTGACATCCCTAGCCAAGTTCAATTCAAGCTTGGCCTTGGCTTTCCTAACCGCAACCCTATATTACCTAGCAGCATCCTTATGCATATTCCCACTGTACATGGCCCTGTATCCAACACTCATGCATTTTCTGCTTGCTCTTCAATTTGACCAGCAGGTCCCAGTTCAGCCACACCAGTCTCTTGCCTTTCTTTCCTGACTTGCTACACCTGGGGATGAAGAGCTCTTGCACCCTGAAGAAAGACTCCTTAAAGATCTGCCAGGTCTGCTCCTCACCCTTGCCCATGAGAACAGTTTCCCATGGTGTTTTGTTGACTAACTCCCTGAAGAGCTGAAAGTTAGCTTTCCTAAAGTTTAGCTTCCTAATTTTACTCTTCAGCTGTTCCTCTGGAGTGTGAATTCAGCCATAGCATGGTCACTACAGCCCAAGCAGCCTCCAGTCCTGATGTCACCAATCAATTCATTTACATTGGTGAGTCACATATCCAGTATTGCCATCAATATCCTGGTGGGGCCATCAATTACTTGACTAAGGATGTTATCCTCAATGCCTCCTAGATTGTCTGCCACTCGCTGTGCTACTTTTCCAGCAGTGTCCAGGTGGTTGAAGTCCTGCAGCAGGACAAGCACTTGCAATTGCAGTGCCTCCTTAGCTGGAGATAGAAAGCTCTGACTAATCTGGTGGCCTGTAGTAGACACCAGTCACAAAGCTCCCTTTGCTGCTTTGGTCTCTAACTGTCACCCATAGGCTTTCAACTTGTTCATGACTGTTCTTTAGGGACAGCTCTTCACATTCTATTCTTTTCCCGATGTAGATTGCAGTGCCACCAGCTCTTCTTCCTTGCCTGTCCTTTCTGAACAGTTTGTAGCTGTTGATAGCCACACTCCAGTCATGGGAATCATCCCACCAGGTTTCAGTGACTACAACTATATTATAGTTTTCAAGCAGCACAGTAGCTTCCACCTCCTACTGTTTGTTTCCCAAGCTGCATGCATTTAGTGAAGAGGCACTTCAGCTGGGCAGCTGGCCTTGTCATTAAAGGATAACTCCTCTGTTCCTTCTAGGTATTATCCTTGAATTTTCCCATTGCCTTCTCCTGTTGCTCCAGCAGTCACTGCCTCATTGTCATAGAGTTTTGTATGTGCTGCAGTCTTGCCAGCACTTCTCAAGGCAGTGGATCCTTCAAGATCCACGCCAGCACCGTGTGTCTCTAATGTAGTTATGCCTTCCCCACACTTCATAATGGGAAGGCTCACTGTCCCCCCCATTCCCTTTCACACCTAGTTTAAAGCCCTCCCAACAAGTCCCACTAGCTTTTCCCCAAGGACCCTTCTCCCCCTTTGAGAACAAACCTAGTACCACATAAGCTAATTGGCTATCAAAAAAACCAAAGTTCTGGTGATGTAACCAGCCACAAAGCCGGGTATTTAAAGATATGATCCTTTGGCTTGTTTCTGTATCCTTACCCAATTCAGGAGGCAGAGAAGGAAAGATGGTTTGCACATTCAGTTTAGCCGTCCTTTAGCCATCGTCCCAAGGACCTGAAATTCATTTTGATAGCCTTGTAGCTATCATGTAGCTTCTTCATCTCTCCCTGTATGGAAAAGCAGTAAGGAGTTGCGGTCTGTTGGCCATGCCAAGTTAGGTAGTTTCACAGTGACATCTCTCATCCGTGCACCAGGGAAACAGTGGACTTCTGTAAGAAGAGGGTCTTCTTGGTGTATTGACATTCAGTTCCCTGTAGGGAGGAATCACCTACAACCAGTACCCATCTCCTCTTCCTTAATGAAGTAGCCTTGGTATCCTGTCCAGACTGAGTGGGTTGTTACAACGCTCAGACAAGTCTTCCACATCCAGGGCCTCATACCTGTTGTACAGAGGCACCTTGGGGGGTGGAGCAGGCAAGGATGGATTTTGTTTGTGGCTTTGGGCACAGACTTGCCTCCATCTGCTCTTTTTCTTTGTGTTCTTGGTTCCAGCCTTGCGATTTTTTTTCCACAACCTGATGTGATACAGGCTGCCTTGGGTTTGTGTTTTTTTCTTTGAAATAACCTGTTAGTGCATGGGTGAACTGTTGTTTCCCTGCCCTTTCTTTTTGTCCCCGGAGACGCGCTCTCATCTATGTATTTCATCCTGTAGACTGGCCACAAGGCAGAGCAGGTCACCTACCTGCTCACACAGCTGTTCTGACTGCTGCCCCAGGAAGCCAGTGAGAGCCTCATGAACTCTACACAGCCGGAGGCCTGTACAGCTTCATGGTTGCCTCCAAATTCAGTCAGGATTGCAGTATCCTTCCTGACAGGGGCAGACCCCCTGGCTCTCCTTCGGGTGGATACCATGATTAAGTCTCAGTCCTTGGAGGATGATAATCCTACACTGCAGTGTGATGACCCTGAACTCAGTGGCTGATAATCGCCTAATGAACTTATCTGTCTTATCTTAGCAAACTGCTACGCTGCACCCTTCTGAGGTGCCCCGCTCCTGGTTGTCCTGGCTCCCCAGTAACAGGTTATATACACACAGGGGATTTGGCTGCTGTCACCCCCTGGCTCCACCCCACCATATCAGCACTACCCACACGTCAGGGCTGCTCCTACAATTCCCAGTGTTTTTTCCCCACATTGCTTTCCACGTGAAGTCTTTGCTAAAACAGCCAAAATGGTGCTTTCCGTGGATGTGACGCATGGCCCTTTTCAGTTTTACAAACTTGTTTGGTTTGTCTGTAATTCCTGAACATCTTCAACAAGCCGTTCTGAAATGAATTTATCCCACTTGCTTCAGAAATAACGAAGCGGTATATAAAGCAGCTCCTTAAAGCATACATTTATGGAAAAGATCTGTGTGATTATTGTAACTATTGTAATTTACAAAAACATTATTCAAGTAGTTCACATTGTTCACTGTATTGGTTATCATGCAGCATACCTCACAATACTCTCAACTTTGAGGGCGAGAACAAAACACCCACGCAGCCGGCAGGTGATAAGACTGTATTTTGTAGGATTTATTTTGAGTATCTTTTAATATAATCCATTTTGAAGAAACGGGGACTGAATAAATCCTGTTAAAAGTAAAGATCTAGCAATGCTTCTGTCTCAGGCTTGTGAAATAATGGCAGCACATTCTACAAGTGAAAGAAAATCTGTAGCGTTGCAAAAGTACATGGGTGAATAATCATTGTCTTCATCCATAAGTCCGACAAAAGATGGGTAAGAAATTAAGCAGCAAGAAAGAAAAAAACTGCATTACAGAATGTAGTAGATAAAAATGGTGTTGGATCTTCATTTAGCCTGAAGGAGATTTTGAGGTTGCATCTATCATGACCTTTAGCCCAGAACACTGTAGCAGAATCTGTTTTTTACTAATGGGATTAAGTTCACTTGATTTCTATCCACCATTTCTGAGGAAGCAAAGAAAATCTGCAAGGGGAAAGAATTTAAAATGGAGGGGAAGAGTGTAATTATAGCTTGCTGGAGGCATATTTTTCAATAAATGGAGTGCTTCAAAGGAAGTGTACTAGTATGCTGTCTTTCGAGCACAAGCCTTTAGGGAACTAGTGAAAGAGTATAAAGTAAAAACATTATTTTACACCCGAAGTTGTTAATTTTCTAGCTCTAATGCATTGTCAGGAGAAGTGCATATTCAACTTTGAACTCCAAGGTTAGCACCAGTAATAATATACCTTTCGAGCATTATGACTGTAAATTAGCCCTGAAATGATTAGGAAGATAAGAGATTCTGTTATGTGAAGAATCAAGTATCTTATCTAGTTCCTATACTAATTGGAAGCAGCCTTACATGATAAGAAAAATAATTTCTACTGAATTGAGCATAAACCCAAAGATGTTTCAGCTAAGGACAGACAAATCTTTGTTAGAAGTTTCATTTTTTACTGCAAGTTTAGTTTATGTTCATATTTCCAGGATCTTTCCTGTGTGAACTTATGCTTATTTTATACATTTTTAAGTTTATATATAGCCCCTCGTATACACATTTCTATCATGGAATTGCTTACATACCGGAAATAATGGGAGGTAATAACATTTACATTGTAAGATATGATAGCTCAGTCACAAATATTAAAGAAAATCTCCAGAGCATGGCCAGAAAGGAATACAAATGTAAAATCTCCTGAATGCCTGTCACAGTCTTCACCCATAAAATAGTGTTTCTTCCCATGTCCTACAAAGACAGAAAGATTAACAAGCAAACACAGAAGAAAGAAAGAAATAAAGAAAAGTATCTTTGCTGGGGAGCTAATAAACATATTGCAGGAACAGAGGCTGGTGGAGATGATAGGCAGCACGACTGCATCCTTGTCGGTTGACCGAGAATACTTTTCATGCGTGACATTACTAATGAAGGCTGAAGAGTTTTGACCTCTTAGCTTCTCTGGTAAATCCTTCCTTCGTAAACAGCCCAAATGCCAATAATACTGAAGACATTATCATTGATCAGGAAATGTTATTTCATTTCTTTCAGTTCTGTTACTGGAGTAAAATGTCACCTCTAAGAAAACATCTTGTTATTGCTTATTGCCTACTTTACAGACTTTCAAGAATTAGAAGTAAAATCAATACTTCTTTACTATGGTGCCCTGAAATGACAGTTTTTCCAAGTCTGGAAAAATGCTTCTAATTGTGGGTTGTGAATAAAAACTCAGACTTCATTTATTGCTGTGTATAATATAAAATCATATTTTCAAATAGTATGGAAATTCTAATACAATTACAGAATCTAGGCTGGGAGAACACTGTATAAAAAATACTGTACCCTGGTACATCTCTGTAATTAACAGTTATGAATGCTGTACACGTATGATTTGATTAAAAAATGACACCTTTAAAAAGTATAGCTGTATTTATAATGAGAAACACAAATCTAGAACACACTTTGCTTTAAAATCTAGTATCAGTAGTTCACAAAAGAACTTTCTACTATTACGGTTAAGCAAGAGGAGAAACCACCGAAAAGTTAATGTACTTATTCCATACTCTGTTTCATTAATTTCCTAAAATTTCTGTAGAATGTTATTGGATAATTAGATAACCATAGCTCTTGTTGTTTCACACATAGTTTCCTATGTAAATTAATTCATACAATTTACATGTGACATAAGCTTGAAAATGTGTCTTTCAGTAAACCCATCTTCTTTTGTATTCTGACCAACATAGACATGAAACCAAAGTGAACTTCGATTGCTCCTTGTAGCATTATTATTTCTTCCACTCGCAATAGCCCTTGTCTTAATGAAAGAACAAGAGGAAAGCAGGCTTCTTGCAAGGTGTTGAAGTGTGTTTCCTCTTCTAACTATATCATAGGAAACAAAAAGTGCTAGATTAATGAATTCAATTAGAAGCAATCTCCTGAGTGGGCCTTAGTGTTTTCCCTCAGTTACATTTGGGAAGTGGCCGAGGTAGGAGAGAAAGAAGAGGAAGGGAGCAGGCTGGATTCCCTCCTTTGTTGGAAAAGCCTTACTCCAAAAACATTGATAAAGCCCTATATTTGGGTGAGTATGGTCCTTCTTATGTCTTGAAGCTGGCAGAGCTCTTAAGAAAAATAGCATATAATTATTGCACTTCAGATTATTACTGGTAATGGTGATGGTATAGAAATGTGTGTCTAAGTTAAAGCACATCATTCCCACTGGCAGTATTTTATACATGGAGGTCCTTAGTATTCTAATGAGGATGGTGTCCAGATGACTGCTGGCACTTCATAGACTTTGGCCAAAACAGATGGGAGAGAAGGAAAGGAGGCAACAATCATGTAGCTTATCTTGTTTGTTGGTTGATAGTTTTCTTTAACAAGAGACTTCACAGATTTCTAGTAGGGCCTGTTCTGGCATCCACTAAAATGACAGTGAGCTGACATGGTTTCTCTTCAAAGAAAATAAGGTTTGAAATGTAATAGTAGAGGGGTAGATTGGACGAAACAGACATCGGGTGAGCGTTTGTCATCAGCTGCTGCTGGGTTTGAAGATTCTGCATACTCAGCAGGCAACAAACTAAAGTTGTTTTGCCTGGAAAACTTGTGAAAAATGTTGGAAATGCTTTGCCCATTTTTAACAAAATGAAACAAGAAATTGGAAAATTACAAAATAGGCTAAGGGGAAAAAGCTTCAGAAGTCCTGTAGATCACCTCTTTTGAAATCAGGGACTACAGATAATGGAAGTCAATCTTGGAAGAAGAGAAAGTTTCTATACAAATGACACTGGATTTCAACCATCATTTACAATTTTCTGCTTTCTATACAATGTATGAGTAAACAAAGAGATTCAGTAAAAAAAAGAAACCAAAGACATTTAGAATAAAATATTCTCACTCTGAATTGAGGAATGAACATTCATTATTCAATTCAAATCTGAAAAGACAAGGAAAGTTATCAGACTAAATTAATAGGAGCTGACAGCACTGTAGATGACTCATTGCAATTCAAAAATTTTATAAGAGCGTAGAGGAAAACATAGAGAGCAGATGGTGCAAAGAATTCTTAGTACAAAACTGAGATCAACACTGAGATCAAGAGCCAGAAACCATCCTTCAGCCTAGTACCAGTGTCAAGAAAATGCTGCCATTAAAATGATTAAAAGTCATGCTGGGATTCAAGCTCTTTTTTTTTTTTTCCTCAAATGTTTTCAGTGGATAACCAAATTAGAGCTCTCCTGCACTTACTGGATTTGAAGAAACTAATTAAAAGAACTTCCCATTGATTCATTGTAGGAACATTTTAGCAGTCTTAATATACGAGCAAATAGGATTTACCTGTCTTACAAATTTCCAGTTTAAGAGAGCTCTAACAATGAATTGGTAACATTCTTAGGGTCTAAATCATTTCTGTTCTACTGAGTTAATCTTATAAGGAGCTGAAATTTTTCCAGTGAAAATATTGTTTTTAAAATGATAGTAACTGAAAAAATAGAAACTTGACTAGCTGCAACTTCTTATTACTTATTCTTAGGTGCTTATCTCTTTGTACAATAAATTTCTGACTGAAATCCACTTCCTTTTTTAAGTAATTATTTCATCTTAAGTAATTATTTCATCATACAGGTAAATTCTGTATGACAATTAGTAGCATCCTTCTGAATGGGTAAGAAATGGTTAATGGCTTTTGGTTTTGTTTTATTGTATTGTGTGTGGTGTGTAGGTTTTTTTGTTGCTGCTGTTGCTGTTTTTTATTTAAAAAAGTCACAAATACACAGTATCCAGAGCCTTACACACACACAGCTTCACATTTTGATTTATAGGATGCAGTGCTGGCACTGTGGTGCTGGTGTGATGTGAGCATGGGACCTTTCAAGCGCAGGTCAACCACAGCTGTTTTACAGGAGACTGAAGTAAATATCTTCCATTATTTTACTCCTGAGCTGTTTCCCAGGGAGAAGGTGTTGGCTGCTTGCTCAAATGGAAGAGTTACTGCAGTGAACTCAGACAGAATATGTACTTAAATTGTTGTAGAAATTTGGGAATGAAAGCCCAAAGAAAAATGCACCACATGTTAGGTCATAATTTGAAGAAGTATAATATCAGTAATCTATATTTTAAAAAGCCTAGAAGGATCAAGTGTTTTCTGCAGGCATACTCAATCATTTTGCAAGGATTTGGCTATTGGACCGATGAATGCACACTGCAGAGAGGTGAAGCCATGGTGTGCTAGTGAGGGTGGCCCAGCTGAAGTCTCTGAGGCACGAACAGGCAGACGAGGTGGATCAGAAAAACCTGCAGAGCTCCCTTAGCCTCTGCCTTGATGCCAGTGAATGACTCAAAACTGCAAATAATAAACAAGTATATATGAGCAATTGTCTTCATAGGCCCTTGATTAGTGTTTCACAAATACAAATTCATTTTTGCTGCCTCGTGTTTTCCTTTCAACAGCCCTGTCTTTGTTCCCTACTTGGAGTACTGGATTTTACCCCAGAGTAATATTACCAGAACTCAGTTTTGTCCTCAATTTTCAAGAATAAAAATTTCATTTTAACTGAGGGAGTAGTTATATGTACCCAGGAGTAACGTTTTGGCCCAGAACTTCTGAATGTGTTTTATTCATTTATTTGTCTATTTTGCTCTGTTTAGTTATAAGATGCTGTTTGAGTTCTTCCTGAAAAATAGAGTGATTCTTTATTCGGCAAGAGAGGATTCTTTTTTTTCTCTCTTTCCCTTGCATCAGACCTATGGTTAAAATGGTGTAAGGTTTCCTGTGTAAGCTCTGTTTTATCCATATCGCTTTTGGTAGCTTTTTCTTCTTTTGGTTATTTTCTGTTGGCCTGTTAGCTTTTTATCCCATCGTAGAGACTGGTCTGTTGTGCCACAGAATAGTTATCCACAGGGAGGACTGTAAGTGGGCAGGGGTTTATTTTCTGTCTTGCTGACACAGAGAAACGGAGATTGTTATACGTGTGTCTGTGTGCAGAGCTTCCCTTCTTTCAAAGGAGAACAAGCTGTTCTGTTTTCTTTAGTGTTTGTTTCTAGCTTGTATTTATTGATTTCATTTCTTAAACTTTCTGAAATGTTTACAGGGAAGTAAACAAAGGTGAGGAATTTTGTGACTAGAAGCAGATTCCTATTTCACTTTACTAAGGAGACTCCTTTATTCAAAAGATAAACACTGAAGCAATAAAAGTATGTAATTTCAAGAGGCAGCTCCTTAGGAGCTTAGAAGAGGTTAAGTATGATTCACAATAGAGAGGAATGGGGGAAGGTGTGTAATATGGTGGTATATGTTATTAACATATACCATATATGTTATAAACAGGGAAAGGTAAACCACTGGAAGAACCTTTATGTGTATATATGATACAGTCTCAGGAAGCTGGTGGGACTCTGATGTGCTGTTCAGTAACTTATTCGTTCAGCTTTCTCTGTTGTCTTCAAGACTGTTGAAAGATGTGACTTTTGTTGTTACATTTAGGAAAGATTCATGTCAATACTTGTAAAGCAGCTTTAGTATCTAGAAAGTATTAGACTTCTTTTGCCTTACTTGACAGGTTTAATAAAATAAGCAAATAGAGTTTCTTGTGTTTGAATTTTTGTCTCATTTGACATTGTTACACAGAATGTCCTTCTACGTCCTTCTTTTCCAAAAGGACGGCAAATCCAACTCCCAAAATCAGTTAAACCCACAGTGAGATAGCTTTGCTCTTGGGTTCATCCACCCATGTTGGGCCCCTTCTGAAAGCTGCTGGAAGCAGTTCCTGCTCAGTGCACAGCTGCAGCCCTGTGGTGTCAATTACTGCAAGTAGGTTGGGGCACCTCTGCTTTGGTGGCTTGCCCTAACCCTGCCACTGCCCTCACCTCCCCTAACAGCCAGCTGTTGAATACACACAGCTACTGCCCTGATGGACTGGAATTCTTTTGCTTCTGCCGGCCCAGGTAGCAGGAACGGAGTATGTTATGCCTGTTTTAGGTTGTGTCACATTATTTTACCCCAAGGAGCAAACCAAATGTTTGTTCTACTCTAGCATAACTATAACACTTAACATAGGGTATCCTGAATTTAGAATTTAATCTCTGAAACACAGCAGTGCTCTGGACACGATGTCCTCAGAGCAAGCGGCACATCCTGGTCATGCACAGATAGTGGTGGTGACTGACTCAGGCACTTCTTTCTGTTTTTGTTTTTTTTTGTATATAGCCATTTCTCAGAAGCTGGTTTGCACTTTAATAAAGGAGTTACTGGTGTGTACTTGAAACATTAATTCCAGGTTATATGGTTTCCCTGAGAATTGCCATCTGTCATGCTTTTCTGCCTGGAGGTCACTCAAAGTTACCTCGGGTTGGTATCCTAAGACAGTAGGTTGAAAGGATAAAGAGTGTACTTTGTCTTTAACCCGTAGTTATCCTTTTCCCTTTCAGCACCCTCCTTGATAGGTATGGTAAGGAAGGACTGGGCTTCCCAAAACAGCATTGCCCTCTCCTGGCAAGAGCCGGACTTTCCCCATGGAGCCATTCTGGACTACGAGATCAAGTACTATGAGAAAGTAGGTCTCACTTACAGCATCACCCAAACTCAGATCCTAAAGAATAATATGTTTCATATTTTTAATATTTAAAAAAATACTTTTAAACTTTTCACTTGATCCCACGTACAGTGCTTTATAAGTAGACATTTTGTTTTGCATTGAGTTTTTGTTGTTGTACTTCTGACTTGTTAATGACTGTCTTGTTCCATGTCAGAATCAAGTAGAGCAAGCAGGCAGTGGATACACTTGTCTCATAGTAGCAAGTTATGAACACAACAGATCAGTTACTCAAACATATTTTGATACAAAAAGGTTTATATTGGAATGACACTGAAACAATATGATGAAGGTGAACATCAAAATTTGATTTCATTTTGTGGTGTTATTTTGCAATAATCTGTGCTTAAATGACAGTGTCCATCAGCCTTATTTAGACCATACAAGAGATAGAAACTGCAATGCATTTTTATCAGATTTCTGGTATTTTGTCAAAATTATATGGTTTCACATCAAACTGGACAATCACATGCATTACAAGAAAAGATACAACGTCTTATGAGAGCATAATCTGAAGCCTACCTCTCCCAAAGCAGAAAACACATTTCATCATTTCCAGCTGGCTACAGGACCTTGCACAAGTGTAAAATTTAATATTAATCAGTGGCTTTACTCCTAGAGATACAGGAAGGAAAATCATGGTGTCTGTTTCTTAAGCAGTAATAAGCTGTCCTTCTTGCTGTTTCTCTCCTTCTTGCTGTTTCTCTGTCCCCATCTGAAAGTCACAATGGAGCTGACGGATAAGTGAGAAGATCACAAAGAACAGCAATAAAAGCCAAGACATGAAAAACAGATTTAATGATTTTAAGCTCTGTGGATATCAGAATTTCCTTCCTTGGCAGCCCTTCTCTATTGAGATTATGCAGCTTTAATGATGCAGAAAAAAAGAGTAAACTTGAAAAAAATTCAAACAATTTAAATAGTTTAGCTAGAGAGAGGAAACAGATGATTGCTTAGAATATTTGGTAGCCAAACCAAGATAAACTTATTTTCATGCACTAGTGGAGCTCTTTCAAGTTTCGATCCATTACCATAGTAAACTACACTATGACTTGCACTGACCACTTTTTGTTTATCAATATTAAAATAACAATCAGGTGAATTAAAATAGACTAATGTATACACTTTACACCTTAGTAAAGTTACACCTATACGTAATAAAGTTTACACCTACACTTCAGTCTGTTTACACTTTAGTCTGTTTCTACAGTAAAAGTACTATTTTCTGTTCTTTTATAAAGTCTACAGAATACTTTTTTTTTTTTTAACTATTAACTTCTCTGCGCTCCTAGGTGTGGGGAGATAAATGCACTGCTGGCATTTTCCAATACTCTTGTATAGGTATTATTTTCTCCGTAAGTCACTGACTGGCCTGCATGCACAGCTCTTGAATACACCTTTTATTAGTAAGTTAAAACAGATGTGTTTTCTTCTATCAAAGCTATGTAATAGGTAGAATGAGAGACATACAATCCAGCTCCCACAGTAAGTAGGTCACTTATTTGAGCAGAGGAGTAGCTATGTGACAGATTTGCATGACCAGATTCTAGAGCAGAGAGGTGAATAATCTAGTCCTGCAAAATACTCTGCCTAATCGCAGTATCAAATTACAAAATGTGATTTTATACAACTTTGATCCACGTTGTTTATATTTAAATATTGCTGACGAAGCGTAGATTACAACTATACCACTGTGTAAGTATAATGGCCAAATGTGAATAAGATTTGTATACTGAAAAAGAAAAAAAGAAGAAAAAAAAAAGATTGACAGTGTCTATCTCAAAGCCAGAAAATAGTCACATGGGCTTTAACAAATTCATTCTCCTTCACCTCAAGCTCTGTATATAAAATAGCACAGTCTGTGTATGTACAGCAAGTGTCATCCTTCAGACTTCCCAGCAACCGCAGAAGAGGAAAATAGCAGCATTTGTTTTATCAGGAGTTGTGTCAAAATAGAGATGATGATACAGAACTATAAGAAATGTGATAAATGAGAGGAATCTACCACAAAGACATCCCTCTCTTGGAGATTCTAAAAATGTAGCTGAAGTTCAAAAACAATATAAGCATGAAAAGTTCACATATTTCCTTAAGGTCTTAAGGAGAAATTATAAATTCAGAAAACAGTATCCATTTGCCTTAGGTACTGTTACACACATGAGTCAGTAAAAAGGAACAGATTTTGCAGCCCCATCCATATCCCTTTTTACCTGACATTTGCATTTGAAAATATAAGAGGTTTTGTTCTTACAATATAAGACATTGAATGTCTTCGTCAGATATAAACAATACTGAAGTCTCAACAGACTGCATCAGTTTCTTAACTTTAAGAAACTGCAAGATTTTAAGGTTTATAAGCATGAATATCCATAAGATTCCAGGGTGATATTTGCAAAACTATCAAGAAGACACTGGGGACTTTAGGGCAGCGTGCTGTCTTTTAGTTATAACCAGTAGGAATTCTACAGCTCATAAGTGAAAGTCACTTCTGGTCATGTTGACCCCAAGGTTTCATGCAAGGTCTATCAGCTTACAGAAATCTGGGAGCCATCTAACAAAAGACAGTGAGCACCCCACAAAATGAGGCTGTTTCCAGTGATTTTATAAGTAACGTAAATTAGGGATGGTGAACCCTGAAGACACAGGAGCATTCTTCCATGCATATCTAGAACAAGCAGAACAAGGGAAAAAGGTTAGACTGTGCAAGGTATGCATGATAGTTGTATCTGTAGTCTTGGGCAACAAGTTGCACACAGAGAACCGTAGAGAGATGAAGCCCATAATCTCTCTGTGAAAAATAGATTCACATCTTCTGAGAAAAATAGTACCATGTAATTGAGAAGTAAAGAAAGTTATACAAGGATATTAATAAACTGCAAACATGGAAGCCATACATTAATTTAAAAATATAATAAAGAGGCTCAGTAATTTGACTGCTTTAAAGCACCTTTTTCCACATGACCTTTGTTTTTTCAATGAATTACTACAAAATATGCAGACCCATGACTTTAACAAAATATTGTTTGCCTTTCTATCAGTCTCTAAAAGTGAAAATCTTGAGAACATTTTAAAAATGCACTCGTGTGTATTTATGTAGTTGGCTGATATAGATTCACTCTTTTTTGCAGCTTTTCAGCCAAAAGTGCAATGAATGTAATCAGTCCAAGATGCTGTGGGTTTCTGTTGCAATGAAGACAGAAAGTTTTCAATTGTATAAATATTTATGTGCTATAACCAGAGGTGGAGTAGTATCATCCTGAACTAATACTGTATGTTGAGGCTTGGTAGTTGAAATGTCTTATTTCTGGTAGATTTTGAATCATTCTGAAGACTCCACAATTAGAAACATTTGACATATTGGATTATAAGTGAGTCCTTATAGCAACACACAAAGAATCCATTAAGTGTTTCACCTTATAGATCTAAGATGTACTTTGAAAAGCATTTCTTCATAGATCTTCTTCGTAGTGTTCATATATACTAAACATTTGCAAATTATCTCCATTGATACAGTATATCTTCCAAATTCTACAGTCTGTTATCTATTCATTCTTTTTCACAGCCCTAAGATATTAAGATAATGAAAGATATTGTGAAAGATATTAAATATCTTTCACAAATAGCAAAGTACTTCTAGAAAAAAAGATCTTTCATAGGTATTATTGTCTTTCTCTTCAAAAGCCGGACACCAAATTTCAATACATCCCCAGTTTTATTGCTAAAAGAAGTCAGTTGTTTCCTTCATACTTTAAAACTATCTCAGACTCTGACTTTTAATTTTTTGAAAGATTCCAGGGCATTATAATCTATTTACCTACAAACAGACTGAATTCTCAAATCAGATGAAGGATAAGATATGACCTTGTCACAGCTTCGTAATGAAGCTTAGTCCTTCTGTAGGAATTCTCTCATGGGAAATAAAACAGGTACACAGTGGATATAAACCCTACCAGCTGCATTTGAGATGCTGTAGTTAAACTGGAAAATGCTTTTTCCTCCCCTCTTCCACCCAAACTCTCAAAGTTAATCATCAAAAATTAGCACTCCCTGAGATCTGTGTTAAGCATACCAAGCTGTATACATACCAGAAAATATGTTAAGTTCTCCCACATGGCCCAAATACACCAGCTGGATGTTTTCTGCTACAGGATAATATGTAAGTAGCAGACAAAGCTGGTCTATAGGGAAGAGATTTTATAAAATGCACCCTAGCAATATCCCAAGGCATTGCAGTGACATCTTGAAATAAAGTATCTTCTAGAGCGGGATGCGGAACGACTGGCTGATATTTCACTTCCTTGTCTTTTGGTGAAATTTGCACCAGTGCCAAATCCCTTTGACAAAATACTTCATTTTTTGGCAGATTTAGTTTGCAAATTACAGGTAGTTTTCACATTAAAATTTTAATGCACCTCTAAATGACACTGAGTGGCAAGATATGTGGGATGTCAGATATGACTGTTCCTCCACTCCAGTATTATTTAGAGTTGAAGTAATAAATAAGAAAAAATAGCCAGGCAGTAGAGGTAAAGGGGAAATTTGTTTCCCAATGAGATGCTAAAAGGAGATGAAGAGCTGATGGAGCAGATAGGTAGATGAAAGCACCAGATTTAAAGAATTAGAAAGCTGTATGACCTTGTTAATTTTTCTATCAGTTTACAGCTGTATTTAATTAACTTGAGGAGTGAAACTCTTTCTTAAACTCTGATATTAAACAAACACTGCTATTTCTTGAATATTCATTAGCATGAATTAAAATGAAACATTCTGGGTAGAAAAATACATAAGAGAGTTTGTGAAAAATGCCTTGATGGTAGTAACATGAAGATTTAAAAACATCAATGTGTAACAAATTTTGAATGGCAGAATTATTCTTACAAAGATTAATGTGGAAAATTTTATACAAGAAAGTAATTTTCTCTTGCTGAATTGTATGCCTACAGTACTGTTCTGTAGTTTAAAGCAAATCTCTCTGTCTAGAAACACATGCACTATATTACTTCAAAGCCATAGAAGCGTGTATGTACAATATATTACATACAGTGTACTTTGACAGCAAAAGATTTGTCACTAGGTGCACGTACAAAGATATGAACTGATATCATTGCTATTTTTCCCACATTTTTTGAGGAGTAGAGAATCTGATGTTATGTTCAGTGCCACACTGAAAACTAGCATAGAAGCAGCATGCTTCTTGGAGCCCTGGAGACACATCACACTCGCTTTTACCTACGTGCTCAGAGTGTTTCATTCCAGCCTTTTTTCCCAAATGAATTGCCAGTTTAGGGTGTGTGTCTCATCAGTGTTAAGGACAACAGATGCTGATGTGTAAGTTTAGTGAAGAAGACATTTCATCATCTTATTTTGTAAAGATGAATTCATCTCTGCTCGGGCTATATGTACATATTGTTTCTCTTCTCTCCTTTTTTCTCTCTGCCATAATACTTGGCTCTACCCAAGTATCAACTGGGATCTTAGTGCCAAGGAAAGTCACGTATTGTCATTGGTCAAGATACAGACAGTTTAGATAAGAAGCTGCATCATTTAGATAAGACAGTGCCCTGAATTTCTAGGTGGCATTTTGGAAAATTGAATCAAAATGAGCTTCTTCTCTTCTTTAGCCCAGTGCCTTTCTGTGAGGACTGTGAGATGTGTCAGATTTATTGACTCTTGAACTCTGTATTACTTAATCAATCCATCCAGTCTTTTCAGATCTTTAGTTAGTATTTTCAGTTGTGTTTAATTGAGTTAGAAGGATCATTGCTTTTCAGATGCAACTATGGTGAAACTTCTTTATTTCCCTCATGTGCCAGCTATTTCTTCCTTGGATCAGATGTTGATTTTATTTTGAGTTTTTAAATCATAAATAGTAACATATGCACCAGCTCCAAACTACATGAAGCTGAATGGAGGTGCTGGTGTATCGTGTTCTTCAGGAGCAGGCACATATCAGCTTGTGTTGCTGAGGCTGGATTGCTAGAATGTACTGCTTCTTTCTCCAGGTATATTCTTCTACTCTTTCTAGATGTACTACAGCATGCTTGATGCCCTTGCAGGAAAAGGCTTGTAACAAGAGGGAAGATTCCTTCAGGTATCAGGCCAGTCAATAAGTTTTTTAAATATAAAACAGTATTAATGTTAGTACTGACGAATTAACTGGACAATTCTTAGCCTCGTGCTAACCACTTTTTCTTAATGAATTTCATTTTCCTGCAGTATTTTTCAATTACTTGAGCTGGTTGAGGCATAAGTAGAAGTTTACTGCCTACAAATTAATAATCTACTGCCTACAAATTAAAGTGTTTCAGTCACGACTAGAAGCAAGAAATGTAGGGCCCATGAAATACTACATTTTTGTTACATCTTCAGCATGTTCTTATATAAACAAGAGCACTGAGAGGTTTGGACATGTAAGATCTTGTGGCCAGTTGCACTGAACACAAGCACTGGTGCTTGACCAAAGCGGCAGGAGCAGATGGGCATGTCACTTTAAGCTCATGGCTCCACAGAACACTTACGGCTTTCCCAGCCATTGAGAGCTCCTGGGAAATGAGCCATGTCTGGGAAATGTTTTTAAAAAATAATCACTACAAATGCACTTTGGGAGATACTCATTAAAATGAAATCTCCTAGCTTATTTTAGCATAGTAAGTGATGTTAAGCAAGCTTCTCAGTTTTGCTATTCTGCTGTTATTAACCTAGTTTCCCAAGGGAAGAACTGTGAAAGGCTGAGATTCTAAAAAGGGAAGAAAATAGGTCTCTGAACTGTTGAAAATGAGAGTGAATGATTATGAGACTCTGACCAGATACAGTTTTTGCCTGTGGGAACGAACCTAAAGACCTTACAGTAGCCATTATTAATGACACTGAAATAATTACAATTAGGAGAAAAAGAGATCTTACTTCTAAATATCAACTGCATGTAATAAAGAGTTTATCAAGGCAGTTCAGCACCTGGTTTGGCCTGTCTTCTAATCTCTTTCTTCAGTTGTTTCGAGCTAGCTTCTAAGCTTTTGTATTTTATAATAAAGCAGTCTACGGAACTGTTACTGTGGTCATTCTTGCTGAATAAAAAAAGTCTTGCAGAGAAACACAGTGCTGTTTAGGTGGCTCTAGTGGATTTGATTTAAAAAAAAAAAAAACAACCATGATTCGTTCTCTGCTGATCTTGTTTACTTGTCTGTAGACAATACGCTTTCCCCCAAGGAGAATCGTGTGCACAATACATGTTCTAGAAACTGCAAGAAGAGCTGCACAAATGTAGAAGTGCGTTAATGGTTTTGAATGACTTGTTTTCAAAGTCTTTCAAAGATGTGTGCGTGGAAATTTTGCAAACTATATAGCACAACAAACTTAACACCACACAGCTAGTTCCATGCCTCAGAGAAATTTAAGGAAGCTAAATCCACTGATAGTACAAGTTGATTCCTAAGAAAAGATATTATCAATTTTTTCTTCTAGCTATTCAGCAATTTAACTTCAAAAAAAGCCTTCTTTTTATAATTTATTGCCACAGTAAGAATGATAATGTAAGCCACAGGAATCTATTGTTAAGTGTCAGTGTGTGATTAGGTGAGCTGAGAAAACAGAAGAACGTCTTATTTTATAGTGCATTAAAGTTCAGCTCACTCCCAAGAGCAAACCATATATGATTTTGGTTAGCGTGCTGTAAAAAAGTAATGTTGTCTTTTCAGAGTCGATATATCAATTGCGCAGAAGGGAATGTTAACCTTTAACATTCCGAATCTTGAATTGGCAAATAAGAGAATGCACTCTAAACTTAAAATATTGTTATTATTGTTAATATTATTAGTCAGTTTCAGTATAGTCACCTTTGAGTGTAGAAACACTAAGTTTGAGTAACATCTGAATCTTAATGAAAGTTTTAACTCTCTCAGGTGCCATAACGTGCAGTCAAGTGTCAGACTTTTATTTTGAAAGTATGACATATTTCCAGAAAAAGAACGGTGAATTTCATGAGCAGCATTCTAGATTAGTGTGTAACTAGTATGGCTGCTAACTGACCATCTATGCAAGAATAATTTCCTTATTTGTAAGTTAAATACAGTGTCCACATAATCATTACTCTAAAACCTGTCAGATATTTCCTTTTCGCTTTCTTAAAATAAATATTTAGTTCCCAAAAGCCTTCATCTGTGAGCCCAAACTGTTTTAAAAACAGTAGCTGGGTCAGTGTTTTAATAATACATAAGCACTTTTCAAAAATTGCTCTTTCCCAACCATAAAGATGAGTTCGCAGAATAAATCAAGAATATACGTACTTTGAGACATGAGCAAGGTTATAACTTTGTCTAAATGAAGGAATGTTCCAGTACAAAATATTATTTCACTTGCACTTTTTCTGCACTACTTAATACTGGATATAGTTAGATATATTTGGATATATAGGATATATTTAGGATATATTTGAACAAATAGAAGTGAATATACATGTATTCCTTTTTAGGGTAATAGAGAATGTTCCTTCTTTTCCTCTTCTTATTTTTCTTCTTAGACTGCATATCAAGTGTGCAGTAATCATTCAGAAGGATAGATTCCAGTTTTAATTTTTTTTTCCACACAAGAATGGAAATATAACCACTGACTGCATAATATAGACAACCTCTTTTGTTTCACATTTTTACGTCCCCAAAGCAGTTATGCTAATAGAAGAGGGGAAAATACACAGAGAAAAAGGAAGATGTTTTAGGGACAGCCATTCTATTTGAATGCAGTAAGCCAAATTAGTTTCCATGTTTAATATTATTATATGCCTTGTACAGGTATACTGAACAAAAGTTGTGCTACATTCTTTTTGATAGAATCAAAAATGGAGATGAGACAAGCCTTTCCTTTAAAAGTATGATTTCATTAGCTAACTTAAATTTGTAGAAAGGGTATGTTATTTATTAATTCCTACATAGTTTTCTATTTTACTCCACTACAATAGTTAATATTTATTTGGTTGACATAAAGAAAAGTAATTATATATATATATATATATTTAATACATTAGTATTAATAGTTTCAAAGTGCCCTTTCTTAATGTTCTTGTCAGGGAGGCTGAGTTAACAACTTACTATTATGTACTCCTTACTGAGCTGTTAATAGCCTTAGAGTCTTTTCCAGGAATTCACCTGCTGCTCATAAAAACATTTATGTTGCTGTAGGAATTTCAGACAGTTGATACATCTTCTGTTTGTAGTGACCTTGATAGAACTATCTGTTATTCTTCCATATATTGCCAAAAGGTCTAGCTTATTGTTATGATATATGTTATCACAATAACAATTGCTTTGTGAATGAGCTTTTTAAAGCTGTTCTTTTTAAAAAAGATATTGTCACATTTCTAAATTTCCTTAATTTTTTTTCACAAGAAAAATTTAAGTTTTTAATAACTGAAAATACATTCCTTTAAATTATGCTAGTTAAATTAGAAATACACATTTATATGATAGAAAATAAAATCAGAATTTGCTTTCAAAGTGCAAAATGATCATTTCTACTAACATACAAGATTGCTATGTCCTTTGTAATGTCCATTGAACTACATAGAAAGCGATTTAACTACTGGATCTCACGGTATAATTCCAGAAAAATGGCACACAGGTAGACAAAAAGCATAATACAATGAGTGAAGAATTGGCTGATGGCTCTGGCTCAAAGAAAATACAGCAAGGTGCTGAGGGCACCACTGCTGCACAGATGGGGAGCATTTCCAGGAAGATGTGAACCATACGCTGACTGAGGTTGGAAGGGCCCTCTTCAGGTCGACTGATCCCAGAACAACAGCAAGAACTCAGTTCTTCTCAACTGATGCTAATCTCAGTTTTGCAGTACTTAACAGTGCCAGTATTAGTAGCCTGTGTATTGTTTTCCAAAGCCTTGAAGTTAGAAATTTATTTGGTCACAGCCAAGACAGATGCATGAGGAAAATATTTGATTGAATTTCATTTTTGTAATAAGACCCCCTATCTAGATGACTCAGGGAAGACAGTAGATGTAGTCTTCTGGATTTCAGCAAAACTCTCAGAGCTGTTTCTCAGTGCTGTTTCTTCTGGATCAAATGGCCAGCGTACAGCTAAACAAAAACATAGTACAGTTAGTACTTGGTCAGGCTCAGAGAGCTGTGGTAAATGGGGTTATGTCAGTCTGGCAACCAGTCACTAGCAGAGTTCCCCAGGGCTCCATTTCAGGGCTAGTTCCCTTCACTGTTTTTGTAAATGACCTGGATGCAAAACATGAATGCATACAAAGTCTGTTTGTGGACAGTGATAAAATGGGAAGACGTGCTGTCTCCCTCAAAGGCAGAGAGGCCTTGCAGAGAGATGATGACCAACTGAGGGTCTGGGCAGTCACAAATCACATGGAGCTCAACAAGAACAAGCTCTGGGTTTGGCACCTGCAAGAGGGCAACCTGGATCTATGTACAGACTGGGGTTGGGTTGGAGAGAAGCCCTGCAGAGGGGGATCTGGGGATTCTGGTTAAGAAGAATTTGCATATGAGTCAGCAGCATGCCCTGGCAGCCTAAAGGGCCAGCCGTACCCTGGGGAGCACCAGGCAAGCAAGCCCAGCCGCGTGAGGGAAGGGGTTGTCCTGCCCTGCACAGGATGCAGATTTAGGTGCAGCAAAGTAAGACGGACGTAGAACTACTACAGAGTATTCAAAGGATGGCAGCAAAGGTGTTGAACAATCTGAAACGCAAGGCGTCTGGTGAGTGGTTCAGGTCCCTCGATTTGTTCAGCACACAGCAGAGGAGCTGAGGGGAGGCCTCGTGGCAGCTGCAGCTCCTCACAGGGAGCCGAGGGGCAGCGCTGAGCTCTGCTCTCTGTGACAGCGACTGGGCCCGAGGGAACGGCATGGAGCTGTGTCAGGGGAGGGGCAGCTGTGACAGGTTCGTCACCAGAGGGTGGTTGGGCCCTGGAACAGGCCGTGGCCCCAAGCTGCTGGCATTCAGGAAGCCTCTGAACGTCAAGCTTAGAAGTGTGGTTTGAATTTGGGGTGGTGCTGTGTGGTCCCAGGGGTTTGAGTCCATGATCCTTTATGGGTCTCTTCCAACTCAGGTAATGTTTCTGTGCTTTTGTGAACAAAGAAATACTAAAATTTCATGTAAGATACACTTACCTTCTGATTGCTTACATTAAAAAATGTTCACATCTACAGAGATACAATTTTCAGTGCTTATGGAAAAGGGAGCTACCTCGTGGAAAGGTGAAAAAAAAATTGTTTTTGGCGGCAAAACAATGGCATTGTAGTGAAGTAGTCACTCCTTACACAAACTGTGGTAAGGAAGATGATGAAGCTGAAAAATGCAAGTCATGCCAGAGCAAAAGGAAAAAGAAATTTGAATTAGAGGTCTGAATAAATTGGAAGTCTTCACAAATCCAGAATAAGTCATCTCTGGAAAGGATTCTCTTTGGGTAATTAAAACTACAACTTTGTTGGATTCACTTGGCTTGCAACCTTCAGGAGGCAGGTGCCTTTGTTTCTCATTTGTTCCCTGTTTGTTTCAGTGTCTCTGTAACTTTCTATTCTTTAATTGCTGCACAAGTCAGACGGACCTCCTTTTCCTCCTCAATGCATGCATTTTGTGTATGGCTGGATTCCTTCAGTAGTTTTCCCTGAGTCATTAGATATTACATAACACAAAAGTGGGGGTGTGCAAATATGCACTGTTGCTCTTTAGAGTCCTACAAAGGTTTTACAGAAATGCAGGTGTTATATTTTGTTCTTGCCTTTGGTGCTTTAAAGCAGTTTTTTGCCATGTTTAGTCTCAGTGGATTGAACTAGGGTTCAGCTTCTCCTCTGTTGTGCCTTTTTCACCTGCATACCTTTCTTTACTTCATACACATAAGATAGGCTGCAGTGTTTGAATCTAGTGATATTAAATTTTAAATATATATATATGAAAAACACACTAATCACAGTATTTTTTATGTATCAAAACAAGAACAATGTTAATCAAAGTTTAACATGTATTATCCTTCAGTAAAGCCTACTTTGGTAAATTTAAAAGGAGAACTGGCTTCAACAGATGAAGAGAAAGCTGAGGTGCTGAATGAGTTCTTCACCTCGGTCTTCACTGGTGGCCAGGATTCTAGTCTTTTTCACGTCCCTGAGCCCTGCATCCCCAAACCTCTATGTGGGGACCAAGGAGGTAAATTCCTCCCCACTGTAAGGGCAGAGCAAGTCCGAGAGTGTCTCCTTGGACTGAATGAATGAATACAAGTCTATGGGGCCAGATGGCGTGCATCCCAGGGTCCTGAAGGAGCTGGCTGAGGTGGTTGCCAAGCCGCTCTCCATCATATTTGAGAAGTCGTGGCTGTCAGGTGAGGTCCCAGATGACTGGAGGAAGGGTCACATCACTCCCATATACAAGAAGGGGAGCAGGGAGGACCCGGGGAACTACAGGCCGGTGAGTCTCACCTCTGTGCCTGGGAAGATCATGGAACAGATCCTCCTGGACAGCATGCTCGGTCACATAAAGAATGAGCATGTGATCCGAGACAGCCAGCACGGCTTCACCAAAGGAAGGTCATGCCTAACTAATCTTGTGGCCTTCTATGATGGAGTGACGGCATTGGTGGACGAAGGGAAGGCGACCGATGTCATTTACCTGGACCTGAGCAAGGCCTTTGACATGGTCCCCCACCACATCCTCATCTCCAAATTGGAGGGAAGTGGATTTGATGGGTGGACGACCCGATGGATAAGCAATTGGTTGAAAGGCCGCAGACAGAGGGTGGTGGTCAATGGCTCTATGTCCAGGTGGAGGCCGGTAACAAGTGGTGTCCCCCAAGGGTCTGTCTTGGGACCGGTGCTCTTTAACATCTTTATTAATGACATCGATGAGGGAATTGAGTGCACCCTCAGCAAGTTTGCTGACGACACCAAGCTGAGTGGTGCAGTTGATACGGTGGAAGGAAGGGATGCCATTCAGAGGGACCTCGACAGGCTGGAAAGCTGGGCTCGGGTGAACCTAATGAGGTTCAACACGGCAAAGTGCAAGGTTTTGCATTTGGGCCGGACAACCCCAGGCACCCGTACAGGCTGGGAGGAGTGGTCCTGGAGAGCAGCTTGGCAGAGAAGGACCTGGGGGTCCTGATGGACGAGAGACTGAATATGAGCCAGCAGTGCGCTCTGGCAGCTCGAAAGGCAAATGGGATCCTGGGCTCCATCAGGAGAGGGGTGGTCAGCAGGGACAGGGAGGTGATTGTCCCTCTCTACTCGGCTCTTGTGAGGCCCCACCTGGAGTACTGTGTCCAGGTGTGGAGCCCTCAGTACAAGAAAGACATAGAGATTTTGGAAAGGGTCCAGAGGAGGGCGACTAAGATGATCAGGGGGCTGGAGCACCTCCCCTATGAGGACAGGCTGAGGGAGTTGGGCTTGTTCAGCCTGGAGAAGAGAAGGCTGCGGGGTGACCTCATTGCAGCCTATCAATACCTGAAGGGAACCTACACCCAGGAGGGGAGTAAACTCTTCAAAAGGGCTGACAACAGCAGGACTAGGGGAAATGGATCCAAGTTGAAGGAGGGAAGATTTAGGTTGGATGTTAGGGGGAAGTTCTTTACAAGGAGAGTGGTTAGGCCCTGGAACGGGCTGCCCAGGAAGGTTGTGGATGCCCCGTCCTTGGACGTGTTCAAGGCCAGGTTGGACGGGGTCCTGGGCAACCTGATCTAAATGTGCATGTTTGGTGGCCCTGCTAGGCAGGGGGGTTGGAACTACATGATCCTTGGGGTCCCTTCCAACCCGGGTGATTCTGTGATTCTGTGATTGCTGCTGGTTATGTCTGAAGGTAATAATTTTGCTATGTTCTTCTCACAGTTAAGGCACACTGACTCAAACACCTGTTATACCTATTGCTGTGTGTCATTCATTCAGTGCATTCCCACTTGACATAGTTGGACATGTAACCACCAAGTACTTGGCAACCAGGAGGATTTAAAGGGAGATATTTCTTAATTCATATTTAGAGAAACAGAGAGCTTCCTAACCTACTATAAAGTGTTTTCTCTACTCCGTACCTTTTACAAGAACCACACTGTGTAGTAACCATGCTTCCAGACAATGGTAGCAGTAAAGTATGTTTGGATGGCGTTAATATAATTCAGATCAGTAATTCTGAAGTACAAAACTAGCAAATGTGCCATAAAAATGCCAGTCTGATACTTAATGCCAAATGTACCTAGCTAAAAATGCCCTGTTAACTGGAATAAACAGCTCCAATTCTTTTCAGTAGTCATGCCATTAAGTGCCTGTACTATGAAAATAACTCAAGGACTCAGATCTTTGCTCTCGTGAGAAGTTTAACTAACTTCTTTAGAACTTATTTTTAAGGAAATAAGTTATTCTCTCTTCTCTCCTTCTCTATCATCTATCCTGACCTGACAAAAGCATGATGGACTATCTTATCTGGACAGTCAGAAGGACTGAGAAGCAGAGAGCAAGGAGAAAGACAAGAAACAATTGCATGCTGTTCTTTGGCTCCGTTCAGCTGATATAGTCCTCATTTTAACTCCAGAAGTCACTCATAAGGACCTCCTATCAATTCTACCATCACATTCAATAATCTTATTCTGACGTAACTTGAATAAATTGTAACCTATAGTTGTTTACAGGCAATGGAAATTCTTTACAGAATTAAAGAGTTTTTATTTAAAAGTTAGCAGCAGATACAAATTCATACAAGATGCTTTCTGTGATTCAATTAAAAAGCTAGTACATATCGTTGGGATCCCAATTAAAAAGTAACTTAAAATCTGCATATTTTGTTAAGTTTTGACATTACCAATCGAGGAGAGGAGACAGGAGAGAGGAGAGTGGAGGAGTGCAGTGATGTGGCTGTGTCTGTGACAGCAGCAGGACGAGCCGAACAGAGGGTTTGTGTCAGGAGGCCGTAGGGGAGGCAGCGCTGCAGCACTGCAGCCTAGGTAGGAATATATTCCATTGCAAAGGGAACAAGGAAAGTGTGCATTAGTCTGCTGTGTTAGGGACAATGTATTTTATCTATGTATATGGTTCATCTTAGACATGAGCCCATCTTTAAATCAGCCCTTTCACCCTTCCTGTTCTCTCATCCTTAAGGGATGAAATCTGCTTAAAAGGGAGTTGCATAGGCTTGTTGCTTCAAGAGGTTTTTAAGACTGCATGGTTGTTTTTTTTTTCCTATGGGCACCACCATACATAAATGTACATGCTACACAAAGTAGTTAAAATTTTCATGTGAAGTCTTGCAAACCTGAAAAATGTACAGAACGATCCAAATCTGTATCTAACTGCTATCTTTGGGCACTGAAGTAGTAAGAAAATTTGAATGAGTGGCAAAAGAAAAAGTCTTCAGGAAGAGCTAGAGAGGCTAAATTTTTTTATATTCTTAAGTTAGAATGACTCCTGGAGACATTGGTGTAGAGGTTTTCACTGGTAAATATTTTTTATTAGAAAATAAATGTTGTCAGAGTAGCTTGTAAGTGATGGAAAGATGGAATTTAATATCTGAGCTTGTCTGACAATTCAAGTTATCTACTGCAGCTGCCTGTATTATATTCTGATTGTACCCTGTTCAGCTATCATCTTAAGGCATAGACCTGTTTTTATTCCTCTCAATTTAATCTCTGTGTCAGTATGATCAGCAGTGTCCTATCTGCTGCCTTCCCATCTGCTTTTCCTGCATGCACCTCCATGTCAACCACACAGCTTTGCTCTCCCCACCTCTCACCTTATTGTGCTGGTGGGAAGGTAAACACTGTTGCAGACTCACTTTCCTCATCTCTCCTGATTTAATTTGCTCTTTTTCATGGTCCACTTCATGTTAACTCATTCCTACCTTTCCAGGTATATATGCCATTAAAATGAGGATTGGTTGTGTTCTAACTGTTGTACATTTTCTTTATGATTGGTTTATCTATTCTTCTCCTTTTCTTGTTAACAGCTTCACTATATGTACAGAGAAAGCGATGAGCTAACTGGCAGGCAATCAGAATATAAAATATTGAAAGGCCAAACAGGTAAAACACTCTTTAGTATTTCAGCTCTCTGGACTGCTACATCTCAGATTAGTGATAAGGGAGGTTCTGCAGGTTCCATCTCTGAAACAAATACTGCAGTCATCTGCAATTTTCTCAGTGGCCCCACCTTTTCCTGTTAGTTTTATTCTTAGAATCATAGAATCATATAATTGTAGCACTCTTAGAGTTGAAATGAACCTTTAAAGTCATCTAGTCCAACTCGCCTGCAATGAACAGGAACATGCATAGCTAGATCAGGTTGTTCAAGGCTTAACTCAGCCTCACCTTAGAAGTTTCCAGGGGCATTAGCCACATCTCTAGGCAACCTGTTCCAATGCCTCACCACCTTCACTATAAAAGACTTTTTCCTGATGTCCAAACTAAATCTACCCTCTTTAAGCTTGAAGCCATTTCCCCTGTTCTGTCACCACCGACCTTACTAAAGAGTCTGTCCCCTTCTTTCCTGTAACTCCCTTTTGGATATTCAGAGGCCACTATCAGGACTTGATCCTGCAGCTTTTTCTTCATCCATTGGATAGTCTACCTTCACCCATCAAATATATATCTTTCCAATTTGGAAATAAGATTGTTGTGAGGTACCATATCGGAGGCCTTACTGAAGTCCACATAGCTGACATCAGTGGTTCTTCCCTTGTCCATTGATACAGTGATGCCATCACAAAAGTCCACTAGGTTGGTCAAGCGGGATTTGCCCTTGATGAAGCCATGCTTATTCCCCTGTATTATCTCTGTCTCCTCCATGTGCCTTAGCATAGCTTCCAGGAGGATCTGCTCCATGATCTCTCCCAGCACAGAGGGGAGACTGATAAGACAGTAGTTCCCAGGATCATCCTTTTACCCTTCTTTATAATTCTCCTTTTCTTATTCTTCACCTTCTGAATTCAGATTGATACTCAGAACCTTATAATCACTTTATAAAATTTACCTTAAGTTTTCTAGGCATCTGGAACCATAAGGTACAACATTTCCAGCAAGGATTTTGTTAAGAAGATTGATGGTATATTTGACTGTTACTCCTATTATTGTTACTTTTCATATTTCTATTATTTTAATTTTATTCTTATTCCTGCTATTGTAATTTTTCTTATCACTGTATTTCATGACTGAGGGTGGTGATACATGGGAACAGGTTGCCTAATGAGGCTATGAATGCCCCTTTCCTGGAGACATTCAAGGCCAGGCTGGATGAGGCTTTGAGCAGCCTGGTCTGGAGGGAGGTATCCGTACCTATAGTAGGAGTGTTGGCACTAGGTGATCTTAAAAGTCCCTTCCAACCCAAACCATTCTGTGATTCTGTGATTCTATGGTTCTGTGAGGCTTGACCTAATCCTGCTGATCATATTGTCATCAGACAGTAATTAATGTTAAGAGCACATTCTTAAATCTTTGAGTCTCTTCTCTAATAACTTTCAAATGTTGCTGTTGACAGTCGTCTCGATGGGTACGCTATGGGTCAAAATAATCCTCTAACTGAAAACCATGCGCAATGTTGTAAAGATAAACTTTCCAAGGTAGATTCTGAGTTTCTAAGGCATAGTTAATTTTCCTGATTTCAGTGTGATTGCTCCTTACCTACAGCGATCTAAGAGAGATGAGACTCGAGTTATGATTAAGGGCATTAAGAATTTTGAAATCATGTTATAGAAATAATTGCAAAGAAGAAACGTGTTTTTCTGACATTGTTGGGATGAGCTCATTGTGAGACAAATGTGGGCAGCATAAATCAGAGGTGATTTTCATATGTTAAAATCACTAGGTCTGTATTTTTCTGAGAAAACACAAGGAGTAGTAACCAATTCCATAGTTCACTGTTACTTGACTGTAACAAATTCTCTTTGAACTGATTAATCACATATTGACTATACCTAGTAATTACCTACTGTTTCATTCTAATGTATATTGCAACTTTAAAGTTCAGTTGACCCTGGAGGAAATTAAGTGCTATCGTGGCTTTTCCAAGGGAAAACTAAAGATGGGGTAGGACATTTTGACATTTCCTTTCATGATGGCCCAGAGCTACAATTAATAAAAGTTCCTGGCTTCCTGAATTATGGCCATTCCCTTAAAATAATGATGCTTCCTCTGTAGGTCACATTGTGTATATCCTTCAAACTGATGTATCAAGGAAAGTGGAAAAATGTGAACAAATGTTCTCATAAAAGATTCTTTTTTATTATTCGAGCTTTTATTTCAACATTGATAATGTCTGGATCACAGAACTCCGAGTCTTCCTTTCTTTAATGTGGTACTTACTCAGCTTTGACATTGTGCTTTAGTGCACAGGAGAAAGACCCGTTCTCTGTGGCATAAAGATTGCATCTCTATTAGTATTTGCTCTTGTTAGATAATAGTTCTGAAAAAAGGCTAAGCAGGATTCTATGATGTAAGTAGGGAATTTTCATGTTGAAGGACAATGTATGTAAGCCAAATCAGTTTTCTCTACTTGTAAGCGTTTGATAGAAAAACTTGTTGCTGTCTCCTTGGGTGTTTTCAGCACACATGGATTTGGAAGTTGTAGATACATGAAAAATACGTTCTCAGCTAGCAGAAGCCTTTAAAAACACTTTCCCCAGTGTCTGTTTAAGAGACTTCTCAGTTACTCACTGGATTTCATAAACTGAATACCTCGATTGTCGTTCATTAAATTAGTCAGGCACAAAGTAAACTGCAAGAGATTCATAATTCCTGGAGATCTGATTATATATATTGAAGGATAGAAAATTATATTTGATGATCTTTTCAAAATAAGTACTGATATTACTTTGATTCATCTGTATGTGTCTGATGCAATATAATAATCTATGTTGTCTTGACCAAAACATCTAGTGGTTAATAAATTCATCCACCTTTTTTGAAAATTGGATAATACCCAGTTTACTATCAGCAGTGTCTTACGGTCATTTGGCTAGTACCAAATACATAGGGGGTTCTTGTGTATTTCATTCTGTAAATCTCATTTTAGAAGAAAGCCACAGCTTCCTTTCAGTTGAAAACAGACAAATCAGTCATTGGCATAAATGACTGCTAGTCAACAGAGTACAATGAATCTCTATACACTCCTCTCAGTAGTGAACTTTGTTCTCAGTACTCCATTTTCCACACCTCATTATGAAGTGTGATTTAGTACTTACAACATCTAAACTGAGTAGTTTTTCATGAACAGTATTGTTGCTGTTATTTTATGTTGCATTCATAGCATTATTTTTTTCTATTCCAGCTTGTCCCACTGAAATAACCTCGCACAAAAATGAAAAACTTTAAAATAAACCTAAGATAGACAGAAATAATATTATCTAGACAAATAGCATGGAATGTGTTTTTTGTCTGGCACTAAATTTTGTTACGAAGTAGGAACAAACTGTCTTTGCCAACATTGTGTTATTAGATGGTATTTCAGAGTAATTTCTTTGAGAGATAAAAACATCAGAGTTTGAAAGTACAGTGTCCTTTCTTTGGAGAGTTCAAGCATCCACTCTTTGGAGAATCATCTTACATACGAATCTAGGCCAAAATGGTTGATTTCTTTGTGTAAAATGATGTGAAGTTTCCAACTATTAATCTTTTTGTCTCTAGTTTGAGTAACTTCCTCTTCGAGTACGTGTTTCTGAAACTTTTTTTTCTCACATACACCAAGGTGACAAGGTTTGCTCTCGTATTTCACTTGCTGTAACAAATCATTTACCCTTTCCCATGTGGCAGTAATATTTATATGATAGCGTGCCTCTATACATTGTTTTTTGGGCTATATGATGAATGGCATAAGAGGCTATGGAAAGGAAGGGAAATTGAAGGGCTTGGAGATGGAAGCTCCCAGAGTATACTGCAGATGTCCCTGTCTGGTGGTGAGAGAGCAGCAAGCCTAACAGCTCTTGGAGGTGACAAAATACCATTCACCACCCCAAACGGATGGTCAGAGGCATTTGCCCCTCAAGAAGGTTGCTGTTAGGCACAGCCTGCTCACAGAGACAGAGTAGGGCAGAACTGTGCAGTTGGGCTCCATGTATTCCTCTTTGGTCTCATCTAGTAATTTTATTCTTACCCTGTGTAAAATTTACATGGCTTGAACTGGAAGGTTTCTCATTGGGAAGTTCACGGCAGTAAGGGGTACTGCAGGGCTCTCTCCACCTTGGTCCAGCCACACACAGGGTATTCCTGGCACCGAGTAATGTGGAATCATGGAATCAGGGGTACTAAGAACCACTTAACACATCATGGTTTTTTCTTTCGCATACATCTTTTTAACGATCACGCTTTATGATAAATCCATTGTAACAAATATCGTGCTCTTTAAAACATTGTTTGGTATTGAATGCATTTTGGAGTCTCTTAAAATCAATTCTAAATCCTTTCAAATTTAAACCTAAGTTTATTTTGAGACTTAACATCTACCCTTCTTAAGAGAAAATGTTCGTTCTACTACTGCAATTTAGAAGTGAAAGATGCAATAAATTTACCAAATATTAAAAAAAAAAAAAAAAAAAAAAGTAGGAAAAAAAAGAACTCAGATGTGGTGATAGGGTATTTGAACACTTCTAAGTGTGGTTTTCCTGAAACCTGTGCAAAAATCTTCTGTCTTGCATTGATTTTGAGCTGGTTACTATCTTTTTTTAAACAACTTGATCTCTTGAGGTAGAAATTTACCCACTTTACTCAGTTGCCTCATTACTAAGTGAATGCACTAAGTGGAGAACTTGTGTTCTCCAAGATTGCATAACCTTGGCCAAGTTACGTTTTGAGATATATTACAGTTCTACACTTGAAAGTTGCTGGAAATTGCACATATAACAAGATAGTGGAATGGAAATCCCTTATATTAGCAGATTTTCTGTCAGAATAAAATAGTTTTTTTCTGAAATTTCTCAGAAAATGAAAGCATAAAATCCACTAACTCACTCAAATTGAATTTATAGCATTTCAATTAATTGGAGAAGTCTGATGCTGAAACCAGTTGTTAAATTTCTTTTTATATTAATTGTAATTGCCATTCATAAGATTGCTTACACAGTGCCCTAATGTTTCAATTTAAATACACATTTTTTGAGATTTTAAATTTTGTTAATAGACTGTGGAACAAATCAACTCTTCCTTTTAGTCTCGTTTCTCAAATTATTTCCACTGTTTTTATTGAGCATTAAATACAATTATTTTAAATATCAGTCCTTATTGCATACCTTCCTTCTCTTTAACAGAATCACTAAGTCGTTTTTGTGTGTTTGATTGATTTTTAATTTGATCTCCTTATCCATCTCCTTGTATGTGTACTAGAGGAATACTGATGTACTTCTTGCCCTATGCTGATGTGGCTTTGTTATGCTGTGACTCCAGTTGACTCATTGTGATTACTGTTTGTTTTATACAAAAAATACACATATGTTTAGAACAGGTTAGAAGTTCAACAATCTAATTGAAAACTATGTTTTCCTTGCTATATCTCTTCTGTGAACAAGGTTGTTTCCTTCTGAATAGGCTGGAAGCATCCTTTGAATAATACATGCATACTCTAATAATACTGCATGTTATAATAAATTTATATGGTGCCCTATGGGTACTACAGTTGGATTATTGAGCATGTGCCAAGGACAGTTCTGTTCATGTTATCAGTTTGTGGATGACTCCTACTGTAATACAGTAAAGCTAGCCTTAAGGCACCATAGAAAATATTACAGCTTACAGATTTATCGAGTGACTGTAACTAATGACAGGCAATACACTGTCTTTTAAGACGTTTCCTCATTTAAATGAGTCACCAAAAATGTGTCTAGCACTTCCTTTTTGTGCAGCAATCGGTGTGGTTGATCTCCGCATTACAGCAGCTTGTCTGCAGTGGCAATTCCCTGACCCTGTGAGATTCAGGAATTCTCAGCAGATACCCAAAATCAACTAGTAGGAAATTAGCTGGAGAATTTCAAAGTGTCTCTCCTAACGGAATGTAAAAGCGAATTTCATGTACAGCTACATTACTGCTACCTGGAAAGAGAAATAAAGGTCAACATCAGTGATTCAGCTGAGCCATGCTAAAAGTTTACAGACTTTAAAGAAAAGGTTAATTTTTATTTTCTTTTACCCACAGGTCTACCCACGGATAGCGCCGGCATTTTGGCACTACCTGCGGGTAGAAGTGAGTAGCGGGTATTTGAATACTCCCACATCTTTACTTTATAGCTTACTAGTGCTTACTGACCTCCTAGCTTGTCTATTGTGCAAAAATAGTTAGCTGCCATTCTAGCTGTCATTTTCTGTGAATATAGTCTTGTACTAATTCCATATTATTTTGACTACAGTGTAATTACTAACCTAAGTCACAGAGATGTGATGTGTCTATATGCAAGACTAAGGGCAGAAAAAATGATATCTAAGTCAAGGCCATATCATACATTGTGACTATAGCACAAAATCAAAGTACTGAAATCCATACCTGCACCTTCTTTTATAAACACATTTTACATTCATGAGAAGAATTTGGAGCTTCAGTTTTGCTGTATCATTTTTGTTAAGTTTGTACAACTCAACTTGATATCATTTCTCCCCTCTTTTGTCCCTCAGGAGCATGAGCAGCTCAGCTATTCCTCCACAAGGTCCAAGGCTCCAAGTGTTATCATCACAGGTCTCAAGCCAGCCACCAAGTATATATTTCATATCAGAGTCAGGACGGCAGCAGGATACAGCGGCTATAGCCAGAAGTTTGAATTTGAAACTGGAGATGAAAGTAAGTTTTACTGAAAGGAAAAAAATCAAATACAATAGAAGTAGCATTTAATTCTAGAACAGTCAGACACTGAGAGTTTAAATAGCTGAATCCGTTCCATATATTTATCGCAGAGTGACCACTGCTGTATTACAAGAAGTAAGCCTTAGCCTCACACTTCTAGATTTATTTATTTTTCTCGAGTAGCAAATAGAAATTTCAGTCCACTACTGCAGCTGAAGGAATGTTTATTTCTGCAAGATCCCCTGGTTTGCCATAGATCCATTCTTCGTTTAAAGAATGCCTTCCCTTTAACCTCTGCAATTATCATGTGTGAGGTTTCCATTTTACCTAAGTCCAGCAGCTTCATGCAGGTTCTTAGAACACACTGATGGACTCGTTTCTCTATAGTTTTTAATGCTCTTAGAATATAATAAAGAAGACATTTTTAATATGTATTTCAACTTATAACTTCACTAAATTTGCCGGTGAGAAGCGAAAATCCTACGTTCTTGAAGAATATGAAAAAAGGCTCTTACTTTGAACAATTTTGTATGTTACATATTGCTTGCACCTTCAAAGGAACCATGAACAAGATATTTACAAGCATTTGAGATAAAATGAGTGTAGTAGATGCAGCTCTAAAACACTCATTAATGAATTTGCTTTAATTAACCAATGATGTACGCTGTGTTTTTCATTATAGTTTTGGAATTCAAGTTACTTAGGCTAAAGTACAGACTCAGTACTAGTACATGTATTTTCAAGAGCACCCATGAGTTTGTGTTTCATTTTTATTGCTTTTTAACTTCTATTTCAAAAATGTTTTAGGGCACAATGAGTTATAACTGTTATGAGAAGTAAATGCTATTTAAACTTCCATGAGCCTATGTTATATATGGACAAAAGGGACTTACTCTAAAGTCTAAATCTAAATTCTCTGAAGTCCTAATCTAAATTAGGAAGACTATTGCCTGATTTCTGTCATAAGCACTATTAATAAAAATGTCTCAAGGTTATGAAAGTCCGTGCATGCTTACCAAACTCCTCATCTTCTTACCATTTTCCTTAATGCAACTGCCTTGTCAGGCTGCAATGTGAGCTAGAGTAGTGTGCTAATCCTAATTATTTATTTATTTATTTTTAATAAGAACAAGTAACTAAAAGTTGAGTTAGTTGAGTTGATAAAGTACTATAAACTTGGATCCAGGTAAGCCAGTGTTATCATTGTAGATGTTACTGTATTCCTTATTCACCCTTCCAAGTATCAAATGTCTGAAGAAGTTCAAATCCCTATAGACTTTCCATAATGCCAAAAGTCAAGGGACTGCATGTATTGGAGCACCTTTAGCTCTAAAATCATGAGAGAAAGATAAAAAGGACTAAAGATGATGCTCTGAAAAGCCTAAAAGATAACTTAGAAGCTTGAGTTTTTCTCCCAAGTTTACTGGATGCAGAGAAGGACTGATTGGGCCACATGGTTCAGTCCTCCATTTTGAGACAGAAGAATGGGTCATAGATTAAAGTAGTTTACACAATGCTATTATGAGTTTCTCTCAGAAAAAGTATCATTTTCTCTCTCTGGGAAATACTGTTGCCACACCAATATTAATATGAGCTATTGTGTAAAAAAAAGAAATGGTTAATACTTCACACGTCATGTTTTTTTTCAAATTTTGATCTCATTTTGAAGAAACATTGAATTTTTGCAATATAAGATGATATAGTAAATGATGCACTGATTTTAGATGTCTGTCTTCCTATTGTGTGGGAGCACAAGTTTTCTATAGAAAAAGGTCTGTATTGTAAAAAATATATTTCAGATTTCAACACTTAAACGTTAAGTGCCTTCATGACTTCTAAGTATTCACTGTGAATCTTAATAGTAAAACATGTACATTATATATTTACTGTTTACCAAACATTTATTGCTTAGGCTTATTCCTAACTAAAAGTATTTAATTTGTTACAAAATGATATCGTTGAGTGATTGAAAGGAAATATGAACAGAGGAAATGTAGGCTTTGCTTATAATCAACGGAGATGGGGGTAGAGGGAAATTTTGTAGCTGTTTGAAATGGTGCTAGATGAATACCTCTGTTTAATTGAAAGGGTTGTTCAAAGGCCTGTTAGAACTGTAAGTATTACTTCAAATTTAAAAGGAAAAAAATGGGAAGTGTACATGCTGGTAAATTTTACTTATTTCAAATGGAAGCAGTTCTCAATGACCAGTCAAATTGTACCTTTATACTTTCCGAATATCTTGCTTCCTCAAAGCAGTGTTTTGGAAGTAGGCCTATTCTAAGCTTTAACGCACTATCAGATTATTATGGATATTCGTTTGAACTCCTTTTGTAACATTAACAGAACCTCTGTAACTGAAGCTTTTCCAGTCAGCTAATGAAAGCAGATTGAAATGTAACATCTCCCATAAACAGTCTGGACTTACAGTCTTTCAGCAATGGGCAGCTCAGAATATTTAGAGACAGATAGTTCTATCATTTAGTCTTTATACTTAAAAATTTGTCGTGTGCTTATGACCTGATTTTGTTTTTTTAACTTGGATTTCATAATCCTCTTCTGACTTTAAAAGTCATTTTATCCAAACACAGAATCATTGTAGAATTTTACCATCTTTTCTGAGCTATAGCATCAGAATTGAACCTGATATTGAACTGAGAGGGAGAAGGAAACCTGTTTATGATACAGTAAGCAATCATAACACTACTTACCTCCTATTAATTCAGTTTTATTTATAGATCCAAGCACTTGCTGTTCAAATAGAGGATTGCATTACTCAACTGATTGACAAAACAACAATTCTGTGGATACTCTTGTATTCCAAGATACTGACCTACTTCTAGATGTAGTGATTGAGAAGGTTTGTGCTTAGACTTATTTTGAATGGTCAGTTGAGTGCAAATAAATGATAAGTCAAATTTGCTGGCATGCACCAATCTTACAAAGCAATCCAAATCAAGCTATGTAATAATCTCTTATCATTTACTTCTCTGAGAATGTGCATTTCAGCTGAAGTTTTTCTAGCTTTTTAATATATATTGTTCTTTATTATTCTGAAAAACTCTAAATAATATTAGACCAGGACAGACTGTTACAGCTCCCTCAAACCATACCTATTGGAAACAAGCTACTTTGTGAAAATTCCACACTTACAATTACTTTTTGTGGGTTTTCAATTAGCCAGATTTTAAGTTAATGTGAGCTATACTGATTTCATAGGAAGTTAACATTTTCATTAAAAGACTGGGAAGAATAGAGTCTTTAAAAAGTATTTGTTTTCAAAATGAATTTTATGCACCAACAATCTCATAAAAATTACAATAAATACTTCAGGTTTTGAGGTTTTACATGTTGAATGTTAGCATCTAGAAGAATTTAGGGACCAATTCCAGAACAACCAAAGGTATTCCATTTATCTTGTTTGAAAATTGACATATCTTGTTAATAAATAGTAGTACAGCGAGCAATCCATAATGCAGATTTTTCTTTAAAGTAATGCAACAAATGTTGAGTATTCAATTGTGACATTTGTCTGTCAACGCCTTGGGCAGAACGGTGCCATCATGCCTCCTCCAGTTTATTGGTTGAAACACTGTCTATGCTGCTTCAATTCTGTAGGATAAAATAAGATACTTCATTACTAGGAACACCAAGGAGTTTTGGTAAAATTATTAAATGTGGTGCATGAAACAGAAAGATCAGCTGCATAGGAGCCATGAAAAAGCAGTCATACAGTGGTGGTCAGTTTTTTAGGAAGCCCTCCAACCTCTTGACTAACAAACTGCGGCAATCGTTACTTGGAGAGCATGATAATGGAGAAAGAACTCTCCCTGATGCAGAGACAGCTAAAAGAGTAACATTTGTACTTCCTGAAGGGAAATGTAATTATCTAGAAAAGTCAGAAAAATTGTCTTTTCAAGGAAGTAGGGATGGACACTGTGAGAGATTTCTTCCGCTGTTATAACTAAGAGGCTGCTGCTGGGAAATTTCCATGTAACACCTTTGCAAAGCATATTAACTACACCTTTTGACCATGTTCCTCATTGCCATTTTTAGCAGTCACCTTGTTTCAGCGGGGTGGATTTTTCTTGTTTGGTTGATTGGTTTATAGATGCAACAGTTCAAAGCTTTCCTTTTTTTCTTCTTTTTCTGAAGGAATGTTTCTTATAGTATCAACTCAGAGGCCCTAGTGCCTACAGGAATCTGTAAAAGATTGAACAATTTTCTGCTGGTAGGCAGTGCAGTGTTTCCATGCTGTGACTGTCTTTTGCAGGGTTTGTTCTGAATCCAAGGGTGGTTTCCATACCAGACTTCTCATCATCAGGAAAGAAATTTGTATCTGACAGAAAACTTTGTTCATCGTAGAAGGGGCTTAAGGGGCAGACTTCATAGGTGCAGTGCAGGCTACTGCTTCAACTGAATAGAGTGTGGCAAAAGTAACCACGTTGTGATTTTTAAAAAATCAATGTAGACTCCTAGATGGCTCAACTACATCAGATTAATAATTTTAAAAACAAAACAAGAAACAGAAATTATAATAGAGTAACTCGATATGAGGACTGTAAGACATTAATTGGTCTGAAAAATTCTGTTCTTGTGGAAAAAGTAACTTTAATTTCTTTAATATAGGCGCAGATGGTGATTTTCTTGTACTACCAGATCTGTTACTCCTCATGTTCTTCCTTCTATTCCCACATCCACAACATTCATCTGTAATTTTTCAGCCTCAAATCAGGCTATTTTGGATTTGTAGTCAGATGTGAGTGAGACTTTGAGATCAATTTTTCCAGAACTCCAGAGGAGAGTCTTGAATCATTGATTCTGACAGGAGTCTCTCCAGTATTGTTTCAAGCGCTTGCCTTGATTCATGCCATGTTAGAGAATCTGTCTCTAGGATTTTTAGAAACACATTAAGTTGCCAGTGCAAAGCTGAGGGTTTTTTGTTTCTTTGTTTTTTGTTTTGTTTTGTTTTTTTTTTTGTCAGAACACTGTTTTCACAGTAGTAATTCCAATTCCTGAATGAAACCAACAAACAAATAGACTGCACTTACCTCCTATTTAAAAACTGCCTTGCTGTATCCATCCCCATGTCTGCTTAGTCCTGCTCTTCATTCACTAGTAGTCAGTACTGGATACCTCAGGGTGTCTCATTTTAATCTCAAAATGTTTCCTTACTGTGTTTCATATTTTCAGCCATTTGGTCTTCTAATATGAGCTTACCCTGTCTGGTTCCCAGAAGTTCCAGAGTCTTTACTTTTTGTCTTAATTTCCTAAACAAGAGCAATTCCTTGCTCAGATCTTAATTTTTTATCACAGGCTTTCCATTCACCTACTGGTCAGGAAGTTAATGTTACTGGCAACACTTTGAAAAGAAGCTTTTCAAGTCAATTTATGCAAAGAATTAATGCAAACTTATACTAGTAATAGTATTTCATTTCACTTTTAAAAGCCCTTTTAAGCTTGCTGTTCCATTGCCTGCTCCTTTTCCCACATACCCTCTGAGACTGGAGACCATCAGCTCACAGGAACTGCAGCGCTTCTGGAAAGGTGAAGGTAACCCTTATTAGACCCTTTATTTTTCTTTCCTATTGTTCTTTAGCTCTGTTGCTTACAGTGCCTTGTAAATCCATCTGACAGTCCGTACTGTCTGTTAGAGCTCCAGTTCTCACCATCCATACTTATCTATCTCACAGCTACTCACTATTATCTGTCTAGCTGTCTTTCTGTCACTACTTTATCTTTCACACTGCTGGAAGGTCTGCTGCCTGATAGATGTCAAACTGAAATAACTAAAGCATGTAGCTGAGAGACAGAGGAGAGCTATCATTAAGGCTTCCAGACCTTTTATACCAAATACACAACCTTCTAAAAGATTTTGGAGACATTTGCTCAAAGAAAAGTGGAAAATAGAACTGGAAGATTCTCTTTTTCTTTTATTGTCTTGTGCTGTGAATAAAATTTATGCGCCATTTCTCACAGTCTTCCAAGTGAGGAAGGGAAGAGGCATCAGATATTTCTCTTCATTCCAGAGAGAAGGGGAAGTGCAGGTCCTCCTCTACGCATTTGGGTGAAGAACCCAGTGAGAAGTTGTAACTGAGGCAGAGCTTGAATATAAAGAATAACTGGCAGGATCAGAACTGATCTCAAAATGAATTTTCTTATTTAGCAAGGAAACTGTACACATTATTGAGCAAGGAATCTGGAATAATGCAATTAGGAACTCTTAAGTGTCATTTTAAGCAAATAACGTACTTCTGAGTAAATCATGAAGAGTAATGTGAGTAAACAGTTTGCATAGATAATATAATTTGGGATAGAATTATGTATGACATGTATGGTAGTTTTACAATCAGTGCACCACTTTGTGTCAGTGGTACCTACGCTATGCTGAAAAGTTCTGACACTCAAACCTTACACTGTACTATCTAGTCATCTGCTGGGTAACTCATAAATCCATCCTTATCTTTGCCTCATGCCACTCATTTTTTAAAATATGCTTTTGTCAAAATGAACGTGTTGAGCAGATGGGCAGAAGGAATGAAACAAAATGCCATACATAACAGCTACTCAGACAGGTTCTAAGCTCCCTCATGAGACATCTCTGGAGCAGAAGCCTGGGAAACAAATCCTTTTGCATCTTGGAACACCAGCAAGGGAACCATAGCAAACACTAACCTTTTTCTTTCCAGTGCTGCTGCGAACAGCTGAAGGTGTACAGAACCAACCTTCCAATTTACACTGCCACGGGAATGTCACTGCAGACAGGTGTAATGTCGTAAGTGTGAACAGGAACAGGAGAATAAGGAAAGAGGCAGTCAGTTGGCAGTCATTTTCCTATTGGATCTGCTGGTGGTTTACACATTCCTGTTCCTTGAGAGCTTTCTCAACTCCTTGCCTGTTCATGACAACTCTCAAGTGGAGTGTGTCCCCACAGACCATACAGCCATGTTCATCCGTGTGATCACGGAACTATCAATCCCTGTGCACAGTCAGCGGGTGCTGATTAAGATAATGCACTACAAAGTGTAAAGAAAACAGAAAACTGATTTTTGTTACACAAACTTTGGCCCTGATATCTAATGAGTAATAATCTGGGAAAATGACTGTGTGATCCCATGATTAAATGCAGCACTATAACATGTACACACCAAAAGATAAAATAAGTTGCAGAAACTTGCTTCAATTTGCATTCATCGTTGTTTTTTTAACTTAGTTTTTCTGTCTTACATAAACAAGAATACTCTTGAGGAGAAATATGGGGACATATATAAATATGCACAGATGATGGAGAGGAAAAATGACATAAAAAAGCAGGAAATGACAAAAAATGAGTAAAGAATAGACACAGCAAGAACAATACCTGCTGAAGCTTTTATTATTTACAACTTGAACATTTCCTTAATTAGGAAAGACACTGAAAAATGAGAAAGAACAGAAAGATCAAGGGACATGCAGAATTTCATTTTGGACGGCAAAAATTGTTCAAAAATTGTCATTATTGAGTTTCCAATATTAAGACATTCTCCTTGCCTGGAGAGCGTTTTGTGGAACCTGTGTGCAAGGATGCTGTATGCACACACATGGCCTTTGTAGTTATCTATGTGTTGTTCACTGCACTGCGCCTTCATTGATTTCTGGAAGGATCACTTCAAGCAAAAATAAGTATTACTATCATTTTGCTCTACCTGTTTCTCTGACAGTTTTTAACAAATCCACATTTTCCAATTATATTTGTCTGTCATTTCACATTTTTATCTGACAAGTAAATTAAGGTCATCAAGAAGTTTCAGGCTTGAAAGGCCCTCTATAATCAAGTGGACTGTGGCATCTCTACCAATACAGTGAAATACATATGCTAGAAACAGAACAAACATTTTTAAGAGTATACAGTCTCAACTTAAAGGTATATCAGTTAGAAACAAAAAGAACTAAGTTGGTGGGGAACTTCTCCCCATTCATGAACTTGACTGTGGTTCCTGATAGGAAATGTGTATATTATTAAACTGATAGCTTGTAGTCAGCTTTAAGTAAAACTCCAAGCAGCTTCATCCAGCGGGAACAATTCAGAACAACAGCATTTTTCATTTTAGTATGTAGCACAGGGCCTTTTTAGACAGTAGGATCAGTTCCTACATTTCCACACAGAACTTGAATTATCTTGAAGCAAGGCCCTGTGTTTTGTTTTTTTTTATTTTAATGGAATGCTGTTGAAGAAAATCTCAACTAATTTATCTGAAAGCATCCCTTGCTAAAGTCACTATTTTTGCACTCCTTTTCCTATAAATAAATAAATAAGTAAATAAATAAATAGCTTGTAGTTTGTTCTCTCACTTCCATTACAGAAATGGAAACTGGGCAAGATACAGTCATTGAAAACCTCCCTTACCCGTTACAACTTCAAACTGACCCTGTCCATCTTTACAACATTTAGCATAACCCTTGCTAGTCTGAAATCATATTCAGTGTTTGAGTTGACAGCCTATTATATTTGCATTTTTATTTCTGTGGCACCGTACTATATGCTGAATTTTTTCAACTGAACCTGACACTGTGGAGCATAAGATAATGCAGAGCCATTCCTGTGGTACCACTAGATTCTGTTTTGGAGATTAGCTATTTAGTGAGTATTTGATAAAGGCTTTTGTTACATAATTTATTGGAAGATGCGTGCATTTAACTTGTCTAAGGAGAGTTTATGACCACAGATACTGAATGCCTTATAGTTTACTGCCTCTGCATATCTCCATTAAATTATATGGGCAGAAATCTAATGTCAGAAATTTAACAAGTTGGTTTTGCTGAAAATTGGACATAAGTTACTACTACCGTTATTTGTTTCACTTTTATTACAAAGCCAGTTTACACTGCTAACTTCTAAACCTCTCACAAATATTTAGAAGACAAATGTTTTTTCTTGAATACAGCTTTTTATGAGGCTTTAGGCAGTGATGTGTGCATTGTATTGGGCTTCATCAACTGGAAAGTGCGAAACAGCCTGCTGAGCTTTCTTTTTGCAGCAGCTAGAAGCTGTAATCATCTGATGCCCAAAGAAAACTGAAAGAAGATTTTGTTGGGAAGTTTACAAAGTCAAAGTTGCTTTCTTAATAAATCTAAAATTTATTTTCTTTTCTACACTTACTTACTGTTGTTCTCAGAGGTAACTGTGATTCTGTGATCCTGTGAAATGAGTATTCTTTTTCTAGAACAATATTGTGTTTCTTATAGAAAAAAAAAAGTAAAAATTAGGTGAATGTCATATGATGAAAAAATGGAAGTGTAACTGTGTTTACTTAAGAATAAAAAAGTCACGAAGCAAGAGATATGGTTCTCGTATTGAGTAGTACTTGCACAATGAGGATCATCCTGACTATGAGCAGGTACTTCATCAAAATAAATATTTAATATTATAAAGAAAACATAATAGCTCAAGCCTCTACAGACGATTTCAAATGATCTTTTTTACCTGCTAAATGACCTACAAAAAATAACAGAGAAAAACATGAAGCATAAAAGAATCATTTTTTTCTGTTGCAGTGATGCCAATCCTCAAAGCATATTAAAGATAGAAGTATAAATCTGTAACAATAAATCTAAATACTAGAAACATAGAAGAGTATGTCAGGCTACATGTTGCATGTGCTTTTTCTGCTTAGGATTCTACTGAATTCCTACATGTGTAATACTGCTGCTGACTTTATTTTGGATAGTTAGATGCACAGATATTTTTTTAATAACAAGCAAGGTTAAGCTAAAACAACAATACATTTGTTCTAGTTTTTTGTCCAAAATCCAGTCATTCTCAGATCTTAGTAAATTGCAAGTGTCTGATGGTGCTGGCTCCTCATTTTAGAAACCTTTAGAAGTATTCCACACTTCTTCATAGCTGGTACACAGCTGAAGGTTTTTCACTTCACAGATGATACATTCTCACATCATGTCTGGTCTAAGCACCAAGAGAACTACTACAGAGTAATTGCAACTTGTGGCTAGTTAAATGTTGTCACCCATTTTGCATGAATCCCAGGTGCTGGAACTTCAACCTCTTTCTTTGTGCCTCTCTTTCAGCTTCTGATATGGCTGCAGAGCAGGGACAGATTCTCGTGATTGCCACTGCTGCTGTTGGTGGATTCACTCTCCTGGTCATCCTCACTTTGTTCTTCCTGATCACTGGGAGGTAATTAAATCTATAGTGTTCTCATTTGCTCAGGGTCTGTGTTATCCAAGCCTAAGAATTTGTAAAGAATGGCTAAGCAATTTAGTCACATTTTCAGAGTTTTTTTTTAAATAAGTTTCTGACCTTCTTTCCTGCTGATATGGGCAGGAGGAGAACAAAATTTAAAATACAATGCAACTAACATCGGATCTCTGACATTAGAAGACAAAGAAAAGAACACAAAACACAATATTTATTATAAAATCCCTTAACTATAAATTGCAAAGCTTTGGAGAATGTAACTTTAGGATTTCTGATGTCTTGGGGCTGGCAGTATAGTTTGGTAAAGACACTGTGTGGACAATTTTTGGGTTTTTTTGCTATATTAAGTTTATAGGCAAAAATATCTTACATAGCTGTGTATGATATGTACACTTGTGCATTTATTAAGAGAGAACATAAGAATTATGAAATGAAATTAAACGGAGGAAAACCTTACTCTAGAATATTGGGATGATTTAGCTTCCTGTTTGGTTGATTAACATTTTATTGCAGATACTCTTGTAAATCTACATTACAACAGTGCTGTAGCAAGTGAATTCACTGATTATTTTTTATAATGTTGGTGATTTTTATTCTTGCAAGTCCATTTTATTCCTTTTAGCACAGTGCTAATTGTCTACCTTTCCTCAATTGGTATGTTGGTCAGAATCAAATAAAGACATTGTGCTAATGGTTTAGAAACCATTTTGATTTGACTGGCTTGATGCTGTGCTCAAGTGCACACTGAAAGTTCAAGGGAATGCACAAATTCTTAACAGACTTGCTAAAAATGCAGGTAGTGATCAGAATCGCAGACCTCGCTGGAGCTCATGATCACACATGACACAGAGCATCTGTTTTCTTGTGTGTGTGACTTTAGGATTTTGTTTCTTTCTACCAGGAAATAAAGCAGAATTTAAAAGGATAGAGACAGTATGTCCACACTTGCTCTGTAAGACATTAGTGGCACCGCAGTTCTGCTTTGGGTCAAAAAAGCCTTAAAAATTCCTAATATTCTGTAGAGGTATGGGGCTAAGCAGAGGGAGTCGGGCTCTTATCTCTTGCAGTAAGTTCTATAGGAGGAACTGTGTAGGCTTTGGGCCATTCGTACTCTTTTTGCCCCTCCTTTCTTCATATGCATAAAACTGGTGGAAGAGCCTCCATGTGAGGAGGGTTCTCCATGGAGTTTCCCCCTTATTCAGCTTTGGGACAGATAAATCTGGGGTTTGGAAGGGGTTTTGCACAATTCTTGGGCCTGTTTAGAGTCTGTCCTTTGGAGGAAAGATGTTAAAGTTACTTCTATGAAGGTGCTAATGGTCGTTACAGATTGGGTTGATATTAACAGACAGTGCTGTGCATTCAGATTTGTAAATATTTTTCTGTTGTTTGTATACCATTACCTCTGATTAGGAAAGAAAATGATGTACCAGTGCAGGCATTATGTGAATAATAATAAATCTGGTTAAGTCTAACTGGAACACACTGTAATCTCAATCTTAGAAGCTTATAAAATATTCGTACAATTACTACAAACATTGACAAACATTAGTCTCTTTCAGACAGAAGAGTTATTCAAAAACAGACTTTCAGAGAAAATGATTCTCTGGAATCCTTGAGTGCAATTCCTAAAAGCCCAAGCCAAACTTTTCCCTGATAAAACACTCAGTAAACTCAGGAATAAAAAAAAAAAAGGAAATGAGTTTCTTTCTAGGTTTATTCTTCCTGTTTGCTAATGTTAAAGATATCAGAGATTCTCTTAGCTTTCTAATATTTCACTCAATTGAACCATTTCAATTATGTAAGATGTGAATTCATTTTGAAGTACTTCTTAATTAAATGATAAGAATGTACTGCATAGAAGACAGAGCAAGAAAATTTTGAATAAATACTATTTGCTGTAGTACTGGAGACAAATTTCAGCATGAAGAATGGGATTGGTATACTACAGATGTGCTCTTTAGAATTACAGATGTGCTGTTTAGAATTAGCAATTTGATGAGCTACCGAGTCACAACGCTGCTGATGCTGATTCATAGTGAAGAGGCTGGGTTAAATGAGCACCTACCTGCCTCTGCACTCCACTGAGCAGTTATCCACCAAGAGCAAGCAAGAGACATGGCTCTCCATTGCAGGTAGAAAAATGAAAGCAATAGTGACTTGAAGGTACAATGTAGGCAGTGAGACTGGGGTCTTGGCTAAATTCTGGAAAACAGAGTAGTAAAGCTTACTGTGATTTATCATTACACAAATTATTCCTTTCAAGTGATTTTTCTAGCTAACAGTAGTAGGAGCTGGAACTGGAAGAGTCCACTGCTGGTTCTCACTGGCATTTGTAGTCAAATTCTGGGGCTTTGAATACTAGGGAGAATTTTAAGGGTTTAGAGGTCTATTTCTCTGAATGTTCCTCTGGGCAGACCAAGTGTATTCCAAGTGTAACACTTTGTGTTCAGTATTGTTCTTGGTAATTGGAAACTACTGGTCACAGCAACTGGTGACAACAATGCAGAGATTTCCACAGAAGCTGAAAATACTGTGGTTAGTGTTTCCGTACATTAGTGTACGTACAACTTATTGCCAAGTATGTTAGCTTCAGAAGTTTCTGCTCTTCAAGGGTTCATCTCCACAGCAATGAATGCATTTGTGAGTGACCTTTTTCAGTCTTTTTCAGTAGTTTGAATGAACCACTGATATGTGGTGAATGTGTTCACTTATTTCTCATAACTCCATGATTACTATTTCACTAGAAATACGATTGATAATTGTAGTTTGTGTTATAAGTTTAGCATGAACACAGGAAAGCTAGTCTGTGCCTGACAGGCTGAACAGAGCTAACAGAAGGAAAAATACCAGTCCTAATGGATACAAAAAAATTATTTTCTTATGAACCCAGTTAAACTCAAAGAACTTATGAAGAAATTATAAGCTTTTTGACCCACTGGCAATAAGAGTTATTAGGATAAGATTTGGTCTGTGTGAATCAGTGTATGCAAACAAGGGTGCAGAAAAATAATATAAGTATCAACATTCTTTCAAGCATGGGAATAAAGTATTGCATCAAACTTTGGTAGTTGTGTTCACTACTAATCATCCACCTGTGATTTATCTTCACTGATACCCAATCTGCTTGTAGTTCTTCAGGTTTGTTTCTCTCCTTAGTGTCAATACCAAATGTCTGTGGATGCAGAATGTAAAGACTTTGGCTTTCATAAAACTGCAGAGAAAACTTAATGTACATTTATTTTATACATTATATTCATTTTAATAAAAACCTCACTTGCTTTTCTTAAAAGATGCCAGTGGTACATAAAGGCCAAAATGAAATCTGAAGAGAAAAGAAGGGCTCATTTGCAAAATGGAAATTGTAAGTAGTTTAACACTGTGTTACATAAAAAATGTATTATATTTTAAATGAAAAGGATTCATGGTTTTCTCTTCATCTTTTGCCCGTGATATTTTAATCTGGCCATTTGCATAGTTCCTTACTATCTGCACCATCAGGACTGTTCTTGTATGCTCTCTAGAACAATTCACACTGAATTCACAAAAGGATTCTTTTGTGTTCTATTAATCATATTTGTCAATTTTCCAGGTGAATTTTTGTGAATTCATCACTGGACTGGGCCATGTTGATTATCTGCCTCAAAATTCCACTCCTAGTGACCATGTTCCTTATTTGTATTCAGTTCTCTATTAGTGTCTTTTGGGATCTACACTTCCAGCCACACAACAAATAAACTCCCTTCTCTCTCTTGCTTACTGATCACTACTGTGAAAGAAAAACTCTCATGGGCAGAGTGTTAATTTATTTAGCTAAGTGTAGCTACTTAGTTTAAATTAGTAGTCTGATTGTTTTATGTTGGAGTTGATTAAAAAAAAAAAAAGGTTTTATTTATTGTTAGCTTGTAGGAAGGTCTTTGTAGTTTGATTAATTTTTTATTCCTTTTGACAACATCTCTAGAACTATCAGGATCAGGACAAAAGCTACATCACAAGAAATAAAATCATTTTTTGTGTGACAAAACTGTATTGAGGCTCCTTCCATATTGAGAAGGGGCACATTATACTATAAAAGATATTTCTTAGATTTGTTTGTCATTTGTTTTCAAATCTGATCAGGAAGAGCAGCAAACAAAAACCTTTCTGCTGCAGAGTTTCATATATGCCTCTGGAGGCCATACCTGAATTTGAGAAAAGCCTCACTTGGTGTCTTTCATGCCAGGACAAATGATGACCCTATTTCACAATGACACAAAGCTTCATCTTATGAGGCCTCTCATTCCTTTGCAGTTATCAAAGCATCAGACTTAAAGGAGCATTTCCCAGATCATGTGTTCCATAGGATAAAGGATAAGGAGGAGCTACTGTGAGTTACTCCAGTAGCTAAAACTGTAGCCAACAATATTCCTTCCTTTACAGTGGGGCAATTACAATGGTGCCTCCACCAGAAGTGCCATTTTCATGCTAGTAGCAATTCTTGCCTTACTGGGCTGTTTATTGATTTGGTATCCAGCGTCTTAACCTGAAACAATTTAGGCAGCTGCAGAGTTTCTACCTGGATCAGTGTAAGGATGACCTCTCCTAAACAGATTGAAGCTTTTTAAAAGAAATTTTACTGTAAAACTTACACTGGTTAAAATTGACTGTTCCTACTACCAGCTCAGTCATATCCATGTTTTGTTTCCTCTGCTGCGCACAGAGGAGAACCATCCTGTGTTTATCCATCCTATCTCCCTTGGGAAACCTTTATGACTTAGAGGAAGATTTCAGGAACCATGCCCTTTGAAGGGAGTTAGGAAAGGGTCCGTGACCCAGCTGATAACATGAAATCCCATGATGTCTGGTGTGCTTCACATTTGAATATAGCATGTGTCCTCTCGTCAGCATTGGTTCAAATGGGTACTGCAGGTGATTTGATGAAGCCCATCCACATTTGTATGCCCTGAACTAGGTGTCATCTACTGCATTTAGGTGCATCAGATAATGAAGTACTTTGGACTCATCCACTAAGTGATAAGAGGAAAAAGATTACGTAGTACTTAATTCTTTTTGAAGAGGTTCTCTGGACCCAGCTGCAATACCCTGTGAAGTTGATGCACCATCTACATCAATGTCTGTTAATGAATTGAAAGTTTTCCAGAACTTAATCACCACATAGCAGGAGCCAAAAAAAAATTCCCATCCAGATAGTCCAAAAGAAACAACATAAGTTCTTGGACATGCTACACTCAGAAGCACTGGGGGTATTAGACATGCCAGAAAATGATGGCTTGCTGGAACCTGCCAAAGCAATCTGGCACTAACCTACTGTTGCTGCAGCCATCTCCTAGGAAGCAGACAGAAATTATTAAAGCTTTGTTAATGGATCTGGGTATTTTTGTTCTCATCTTGCACCTGGCTCGTTGGTTGTGCAAACTGATCAGCATAGAACAAAGCAGCACAGTCCTCCAGGACCCATTCTGAGAGGAAAAAATCTCAAAGACTGGACCTGGTTGGCAAAAGGAATGTTTATCAGTCCACCAGTAAAAGACAGAAGTAAATTAGCAAGCTGTGTTTTCCAAGTAAATGACAGTCTAAATTGTCCAAGGAGTAACAAACAGGAATTTAAACTGCTTGGCAGTAATCACTGTCAGTCCTGAGGATCTGCTTTTCCTCATATCTTTGAGCCTTCACTTGGTGTCTCTGTAGACACTCTTCCAAGTGAGCAGCTCTCTGCATTTTCTAAGGTTGTAGTTTCCCAGTTTACCAACTGTACTTGAAAAATTTCTTCAGGATATGAGTTAAGTGCAAAGACAACAAAGAGTTTCTTCAGACAAAAATATTAAATGGCAATTGGAAAGGGAATACTTACAATTGGGGAAAAAAAAAAAAAAAGAAAGAAAGAAAGAAAAAACCACTTTGTCTTACCTAGAATAGTATTTTCCTCAAAACTTATGTAGGGCTATTTAACTTTTTTCCTCAGGAGGTGCTTGTGTTCAGCTGCAACAAAGACAAAACTGCACCAGAAGTTGACATTGTCTTATCAGTTGAAATCCAAAAATAGAGTTTTCTAAAGGCCTTTGACTTTTTGTTCCTGTGGCACCTGTGTAACCAGCAAACATGATAGTAAGCAGCAAGCAATGATATATGGCATTCAGAGCATTTAGAGAACCTAATACCTGTATTTTTCTCTGGGTTTTACTCCAATACCATTGCAAGCTAAAATGAAGACTGATAGAACAATGCACTGCAACAATCCTGAAAACAATTCCATGCTTTCACTCACCTAGAATATATTAGGGAATTACAACGGAGTCCTGCAGAACATTAGTGACATTTTCAGGCAGTAATTTTGAATGGTTTTGATTGTGTCAGATTGGCAGAAGTTTGTCCTCTACCTCAGAAGGTGAACTATAATGTCTTACAAGAATCACTTGGGGAAAAAAAAAAAAACACAAAAACTAAAAAGCACTCGAAGGATAAATAAGAATAAAAAGAAGTATGTAAGTCTGTGCTCAGTCTTTGAAGACCTAGTACTTCCAGACTTGCAGCAAATGAGAATAACTCTTGTATATTCTACAGTTTCTGTGAAATCAGTAGCTGGTTTTGGAGTCATCCTTTGTTAGGTTCTGACAATTTTAAAATGATATATATATATTAATTTTTAAAAAAGAAGAAGTAAAACATATATTGTTATAGTATGTGAGTATCAAAGAATTGTTGACTCTTAGCGTTCTCTCTGTTTTGCAGTACGTTTCCCAGGAATCAAAACATATATTGATCCAGACACATATGAAGACCCATCCCTTGCTGTCCATGAATTTGCAAAGGAGATAGATCCTTCAAGAATTCGTATTGAGAGAGTTATTGGGGCAGGTAAAAGCATATACACTCAAAAGCTATGCATGAAAGGACTGTTTTTCTGAAGTTGCTATGATAATGCAAGTAGACAAGTAGTACAAATGTGGGCATACTTCACTGATTGACCACTGTATTCTCAAGTATCACTCAGCTTCTGATCTAAAGTTGTATCAGCAGTTTTGCTGCACTGTTGCTGCTAAGGATCTCTGTGTGCCTATTCTCGCATGCAGCTCAGATGCTTCAACAAGCTTGTGGAGTTCTGGTACAGATAGACTTTCTAAATGGTTTGGAAAACAATGAGAAAGATAAAATATGATACAATTAGCATTAGTACTACTGTGCTTTTCTATTTAGAAAAGAGACAATAAGAAAACATATGTAATCAAACGTTATCCATATATATTCTCTCAGAGTTTAGTACTCATTGGGTTTTGTGCTTCTGGAAAGTCCCTAATGGAGCTGTTCTCTAAGAACTGTTACACTCCTTCTTCTGACCCTCTCTGTTGTTCTGTCTTTGCAGTGTTATATGAGTTTTATGCACTATGAAAATGTAGTAATTCTTACTTTGTTTGAATTTGCTGTATGATTGACCCAGCCCACTGAGCTCTCCTTTCTCTTTAAAAGAATGTTTGACACAGATACTAGATTTCCTTATAGAGAAGAAAAACTTGTAAAGAGCAGAGTCTTGCAAAATCATTTCTTCTAACTTGTGTTCTGAAACTCTAGGACATACGGCATGCCATTATTGACCAATTGAGATGGGAGATGGTTTACTGTCTGTTTTACTCTGTTGTTTGAGGACCTAGAGAGTATAGGCTCAGATAGGTTCTTAAGAGGTTCTAAAACTAGTAGATCTCAGTGCGTGCCTTCTGACCAACAGGTCATCATTCAGAATGTCCACAACCATTTCTCACTGTTAGAACAAATAAAACAAAAGAGATTGACAGGAGAATCTGGAGTTCTCTGTCCTGCTTACATCCTCAGTGCTGTTGCCTGAACACTGTCAGTGGCTGAGAAATATTAATCTATACTGAGTCACTGAAATTCTGAGCCCCGATTCCATCTCTGATACTTCTTTTCTGCTTGTGAATTAACCCTACATGTGTCTACAATTTACAATATATGGTTATTTCTCTCCATCAGTAGGATACTGTTAGCAGTGACTGAGTTTTGTAAATTGCTGTCTTAAAGATACTTACAATACTAACTACAAACATTCTAGTAAGAATTAGTACAATCCAGATTTCATTGTCCATCTTTGAGCTACCTGTTCTTGGCCATCTTTAACCATACTGCTTTTTACTTACTAAATGAATACCCTCATAAAAACTCTGGGTTTTTGTTGTTGTTGTTGTTTGATTTTTTTTATTTTTTTTTTTTTTACTTTTTTACTTATTCTAATTGTAATGCCATCAAGAAAAAAAAATATTCAAAGTACAGCAGGCAGCTAAACTCAGTTACACCTTGTGGAAGTGTGACAGTGGTTAAAAAAGAATAAAAATTAAAGGCTGTAATTCTGTAATTTGTTCATAGTGAGCCTGTCATAGGACTGCTAACTGGTATTGTCAGGGAAATTATTATCAAAATACATAATGCACTGTGACTCTTCTTTTTTATCGTGGCTTCATATGTTTTAGTCACTTAGGAAGAGGGAGGTATCTTTCAGTTGAGGTCCCTCATTTAATGGTACATTACTACGCTGGTTACAAACTGCGCTGCTAAAGGTGTTTCATGCCGTAGGAGATGTCATGAAAATAAACGCATATAACGTGGTAGACATAAAATCTGGTCTGTTAACAAGCAGAGAAGTACTGACTTGAAAGTAAGAGAGAAAAATCTGTTTCTTCCTGAGTTCCATATAGCAAGAGTACTACAGAGTATACTTGATTGTTTAAGAGAGATAATGTGTATCTAATGTGTAGCTGGCACTCTGCACCGTATGAGTTATTAGCTTAAGCCCTTAGAGGGCTGACTTTTGCAGAAAACATTATATTTGATTTCTTTTGTTTCTTCCTTTTCTCCAGACATGCTATAGATACTGATTACAAAGCATATTGAAAGACCTTCAGCATTGGAATGGCTGCTGATTTCAAAGGAGAATATGACAGAGGAGGGTTGGGCTTATCGATTTTTGTTCAGATGAAAATTGTGTCCTTATTCTCAACTTAACTCATTTATGAAAATTCCTTATTCAGTATCTCTCTCTCTCTTGTTGTAAGCCCAGGAGTGAATTTTTTGTCTGCTTTGACGTATTTTATTTTTATTTATTTAATCTTATACAATTACTGAATAATCTGCCATCTTCAAAGGTATTTGCCTGGTAGGACTTGCGAACTATTTCAGATGAAATTTAAACCCAGTTTCATGCAGGCAAGATACAGGTTAAATATTGTTTCTAAGGCAGGGAGACTACAGATTCTCCCAGAATTCTTGGATAGCTGCTAGGGGACATAACATACCATTGTAATTCACGGCAGTCATGATGCTTCCTTTATCCTTTTCTCTGATTCTGTACCAAACTTTGTAACCATATGTAAAATAGACTTCTCATCCCAGAAGAATTACTTCTATAATATGTTTATGATTTTCAGATTAGTGAAACAAAAAATAAAATCTTGTACCAAATGAATCAATATTAATGATAAAACTCTTTAAATTAATAATTGAATTAATAATGATAGTTCTTAGAACAGCACTTTTTGATCAACTTATTTTGATTAATAATTTTCATCGTGAATTTCTGTAATTTTTTGAAACAGAAAATTTTTCCATTTAAGAACTAAAAACTTTTATTTTGCATAATATCAGATTGAAACATAGCAAATATTCAATTTTTTTCATAGATTGTTTGGACAGAAAAATTTGAAACTGATCTTTTCCTGCAAGTAGTTTCGAGTTTGCTTTTGTAATACAAAAATTCATGTCCAAAAATCCCTTGGCAATTCACTAGTTCCATAGCAGATGGCTTTGACACTCAAGACAAGATTTTTCATCGCTACAGCTATCAGACATAATAACCAAAATAGAAAGAGCAAAGCAGCAACAAGTTAAAAAATGCTGCTGAGCCCATGAGACTTCTCACTTTGAGAAAAGAAAAATAATAATCTCTTGCTAAAATCCTTTCAAGTAATCCTAGTGGAATTTACCAAGCTAATGTTTTTGAACACAACCACTACATTCCATGGTGGCAGATAATTGAGCCTTTTACTTCAATTCCAGTACTCCCCTTTGTCATGCTTTCAGTATTCCAGTACATTTACAAACTCCAAATTACTGTCCTTCCTTCTGGTACTTTGGTGTAAATAAAGCAATTAAAATACAAGCTTTGCAAAATCCTTTCTAAATTGTTCACTGTTTGTCACTGGAGAGTATGAAGATCTGCATTAAAGTAACAAAACTGTACCTCAATGCATACTCAAGCTGGCCATCTAGTCAGGCTCCCCATTATCCCATTCACTACTACCTTACATCTGGATTCTCTGAAAAGCAAAGATGCTATTTTGTAGACCTTCTGATTGAATGAAAGTGCACCTAAGTTAATAGTTGTTAATGATCTTTTTTGTTAGTCCTTGAAGAACTTATGCTGATACCCTGGTTCAAACAGGAGGGTAAAAGCAGCAGTGGCATTTGCAATTTGATCAAATATTTATAATAGTAAGCAGATTAGAATACCAAAAGCAAAACAGAAATTATTTGCTACTGAGTAGTCTATTGCAACTGTTTGGGGATATTACTATTAAAACACAAGCAGTGTTCTGAAATAAAATTATTTCTGATTATGGAATTGTAAAAAGTTAAAATCAAATCCCTCCACTTAACTAAGGGGAGGTAAATTTAGTGTTAGCTAAGCTAAGTACTTTGTAAACACTTAGTGAACACCTATAAATGTGCTTACCTTTCATTTCCCATGGTGATATCAACCAAATAAACAAGTGCTAATGAAGTCCACAATCTAGCAACAGTTGCTGTTTAAATTGTGAAGTTGATTAGTCAATTTCCTTTTATTACATCCTCTACTTACAGCACAATTTTACTGTTGTTTAATTTCATAATGCATATTCTTGGTTTCAAAACACTTGGTAAGGTTTTTTTTATCCTTAGTATTAAATATTCCATTATACTCCCAATTCCCACAGTTCCCACAGTTTGCCCTTCTTTGCTGTAGATTTTTCTTCAGATTATCCCATTCAGCCTCTCTTTGTATTGAGCTCATTGCACCTACTGACATGCAATGACATCCTTTGGTTTTGTCCTATCTGTGACGCTTTTTTTTACCCCTGACATCTTGCTCTTTAGTTTAAATCTTCAGCCACTCTTCTTAAAAGGAATTCCCAGACATTCTTTGTCAAGTCTCTATTAAAAGCGACACTTATCCTTGTATTTTCTTTATTCTGTCAATTTTCCCAAAGGTCTAATGACTGAAAGTGTGGGAAATGACTTGAGCTGTATTTGGTGCTATAACCTTTCAGTTCTATCAACAGCGATTATGTGTTGTAAGATATTTGTTTTGATCTCATGCAGTAATACAAGAATGCATATAAGGCTTTGAAGTAGACTGACTACTCCTGTTTCACTTTAAATAACATGTATTTTGTGACGAGGTGAGAAAAGGAATGTGTGGCTTCCATAAGGCAAGTCTCTGGAGTGCTCAATTAGCTTCTTTTTGCATGACTTACAGTAAGACATATCAGCTTTATACCATTAAAACACATGCTATTAAAACTGAGCACACAATGAACTCTGTTGTTTTCTCTAGTTACTGACAGCTTTTTCTGTGGAGCAAGAAATAACGGTCACTTCATTGACAGCTGGCTCTTAGCTTCTACTTATACTATACACAAATACCTTTACTGTTGCAAAAGTAGAATTTGTCTTGATTATCTCCACAAAATCACAGAATCATTGAGGTGAAAGGGACCTCTGGAGATCACTGCTGAAACAGTTCTCGACAGCAGGGTGCCCAGGACAGCACCCAGGATGCTCTTGAACATCTCCAGAGAAGGAGACTTCACTACCTTTCTTGTGACAGCGCTATGTCATTCTCACATGTAAAGCAGTTTTCCTCACGTTCAGAAGGAAATTCCTATTTCCATTTCTGCTCATTGGTTCTTCTGTTGCTGTGATTCTATGATTCTGTCTCATTCAAAACATTCAGGATTCGTGATTTTGTTTTGTAGTAGGATTCTGGAAGTTCAGGTCATCTACTGTTTTCTCAAGTGTCACATGCAGGCAGACTGACAAAGGGGATAAATATCTATAAAATTCCCTGCCCAGCTTCCCCTTTTGTCAAGATTCCCAGAGCATAAGTCTTGTGACATTATTTTCATATACATAACATATATTTAGGAAACAAACTTTTATTTATTTTCAAAAATTAGATAAACACAAAAGAAATAGGTAGGAAGGAGACCTAGGAAACTTGGCTTTTGTTAGAATATGCTAATTTATTCAAAGGTTATGTTCAGCATCTGTTAATTACACTCATGCACTTCTGTGATATCTCTGTATTGAAGCAAATGACAAGCTATGAAGTGGGTGGTTTTTTTTTAAATCCCTCCACTCTTCCTGAATCTTACTAGGTTATAAAACCTGTTTTATTTTGTAATGGAAGTGACAGAGCCTAATAAAATAAAGACTTTGTGACAATATTCATTCTCATCTTACAATATCAGGCAGTTACAATTTTCTGAAGTGGGACTTCTAATCAATCCTTTCTCTTCTGTATTTGGTTTATATCTAATCACACTCTTATAGGATAGAGCTCTCTTATATTCCTTCATTCTGTAGTTAACCTTTAAGGAAAACTAGTTCCCACATCACTTACTGCAGTTTATAACAAATTATATCCTCCAGATAAATGTAGGTCTTCTTATGACTCTTTTTGTTTTTCAGCAATTTTGATTCCAAAATGGCTGGGGTATCAAATTTGATTTTGCTATGGAAATACCCTGCAACTGATAAGTGCTTTGACACATTCTTATAAACATTGTTTTTGATTTATTGAATTATGACCCATTGAAACCTGACCTGCAGACATCCAGAGAATATTTGGTATGGGATTTAAATAACTTCTGAGTTGCTCCAAGATCAAAGAAAAGTTCTGACTTCCATACAAACTTAACTAGTAAGTGTGTAAAGGGAATACAAGAAGATGTGCTTTCTTCAATGGCCCTTTCTTACACAGAACATCAGTTGAAGCAAGCTTTGGGATTCCTCTCACTACACAAGAATCCTGATTTGCTGAAACTGTTGTCCTTTGACTGTCCAAACAGTGACATAGGCGATTAGTTTCATGTAAGCAATAAAGCCATTTAAATAAATCATATGGAAGTGCTCTTCTGGGCAAAATAGAAGTACATTTTTAAGTGCTTTCTACAACTGAAAGCCAGATAATCTGATATTGTTATGGCATTTGTATTCATATATGTGTTAATACCACGTCCGTCTCAAATATCTGCAGAAAGGTATTTCGTCATCATTACAATTAAAATCTAACCATCATTACATTATTTCCTCATAGCATGCTCATTTAAATCACAAAGACTCTGATACCAAAGTTTAGTTTCAAAGTCTCAGTTAAGGAGGATAAACTATGCGATGTAGAGCAGATGATTAGACTGCTGCAGTCCCCATGATCTCGGGGTAGTGGCACCAATGAATGTTGTCACTCATGAACTTGAATATCCAATCCTCTGTTTTTATTGAGAAGAAGAGTATCTAGTTCTATGGACTGTGCAAGTCTTGGGTATTTTTGTGTTCTAGTTTTCTTGATGGCTACAAATAACATAGAGCTATTAAAAAGGACAATTTATAAGGCAACTATTGAAGGTTAATTTAAAAAAAAAAGTTGTTTATGCTCACTAGTGCAAATGGTTCCTTAGGCATTGTGAATGATCTAACATTTTTTCTACTTAAGGTGAATTTGGGGAAGTATGCAGTGGACGTCTGAAGACACCAGGAAAAAGAGAGATACCTGTTGCAATTAAAACTCTGAAAGGTGGTTATATGGACAGGCAAAGAAGAGATTTCCTGAGAGAAGCTAGTATAATGGGTCAGTTTGATCACCCAAATATAATTCGTCTTGAAGGAGTTGTTACAAAAAGTAAGTTACTATAATATACTATATAATATACTATAAATAGCTTTTCCTTGGTTTTCCCATTCTGTGTCTTCTAGTATCAATATTAAGAATTCTACAGTTGATACAGGTTGCAGTATTCAGAAAATGCATAAATCCTAGGGACATCAGGTACTGCATAGTTTGAGAGCACAGTGAGAAATACACAGCCTATCTGTTTTCAATTAGAAATGTGTTGGTTATTTGTTCTGGCTTGGTTTGATTTTTTTTAACTAAAAATCCTCCTCATTCAAATAAAATTGTTACAGTTTTATATGAAACAGCATTGCAGAGTTTGCCTATGGGCAAATGGAATTCAGTAGAGAGAACCACCAATGTAACTAAGTTAACAGTGAGGTCAATTCAGCCTGTAGTGTTTCTAAGATAGCTAGCAGCCGTATTGTTCCTCTCCCACAAACACTCACTGATTCTTCAGTTGGATTTTGCTCAATTTGGTACCAGAAGAGATCAAATTGCTATTTTAAAGAAATAAAAATACAAACAATTTTAAACTTACTGCACACTTTCAAATGATTTACTAAAATTCCAGAATAATCTATGAAAATGTCTTACATTGCAATTGCCAAGAGGCTAACAATCTCTTTAACATCAAGCATTTTTTATTTGAGTTTTAACTTTTTTATGAAATACTGAAAAACGTAAGTATTATATGAAGGTCTTATTAACGTGCAAGTAATTTCTTTAATGCTGACTTTTTGCTGTATTTTATACTAAAGCTCAGAAGGCATTTTCTTCTTGTAATTAATCATTGCCTCAACCCAGCTATGTTGTTTGCTGATTTGGAATGCTTTCTTATATTTCTCTTTTAAAACGTTGCAGAATGCATCGAGAGGAAATTTTTGTGTGTGTAAGACAATGATGCCCTCTTACCTTCACAGTAGATACAAAGAATACAAATATTTCTTATTTTCACCTTGTTACAGTATCTAAATTATGTTTGAAAAACACAGCATACTAGAGCACAAAGGAAATTGCATCTCCTGAACTCATGTCCCTGGAATGGAAATTCGGTAGAGTTAAGGGATGACCTTGTGAAAATCTGTCTCTCTCTGGTTCTAAATTAAGATGAAGAAGATCAATTTGTTCTTCTTCACGCAGTATTGCAAGAATAAATTCATTATTGTTTAGGAATGCATGGTTATTAGACTAACAAAATCCATTATGTTGCTCGCTTCTGGAAAGATATGGCTTAGTCTCCATTGCTCTCCTGTCAGTAGCTGTTCTGCTGACAGCAGACAAGAGCACAAGTTAATGCTGACTGAGCAGCATTGGATATCTTTGTTGGGATGCGTAAATACACAGAAGCCAAACTGAACTTAGCTCCTTGATTCATAATGAGAAATATAACATCAATTAGAATTTCACCAGCCATCACTAGTTTCACACGTGTGACCAAAATCCGTATGGTAAATGTAGCAATGTGTCTCATCTCCGAAATATTCTAAAGGCCTTAATTTATGAACATTGTTTAAATCCAATTAGTCGGTGCACACAGCTTCCAGAATAATGTACTTGGCAATGGCATGGTTGTTTAATCTCTGCCACATTTATAAATTTTCTTTCTGTAATGCCTCATCATCAGTCCAGAGAGAAATGCAAATTGCATTAAGAAAACAGAAACAAACAGATAAATCAATGCTACAGTGTTGGCCTGTTTGTTCCTGTTCTACAGGAAAAATGGTTATAGACAACCTTAAGTCAAGAAGTCATCATTAGTAGTTGTGCTTTTCTCTCTGGGTTCAACACACTATTATTTTTTTGCGAATGTTTGCTTAGACGTAACATAACAATATAGATGTAACTGTTATAGTTATGTTGAACTCGCAGATATAAAAGAAAAACTTTGAAAGCAAATGTGGTTTAGGTAGAGCAGGTTTAAAACAACAATTATACAACAATAATTATAGGGTGAAAAGAATACACAAGGTATCAGATTTCACCCTAAGAGCTGGAAAGTGCAAATTATATAAAATGTGAAGTACTGAGTTGCGCAGTACTGCTTTGCTGCAGAGAACAAGTTAGGAGGCAAGCTGAGCAATGGGCACACGCACTCTAGTATGCTTCTCTTTTGCTTTAATACTGCTCTGCTTGTGGTAGTTAGCGAATGACATGTCCTTATCTGGGAACAAAGCAATATCTCTCTAAATGCTGATTCTAAGACTGTAAAAGCAAACTAGGGACAGAAGTTTCCAATGACTAAAAGGGATGCTATAAAAGTCAGACAGAACCTTGTCCTAGCCAAATTATTTATGCAATGACAGCGTGATTAAAAGTTGTTTTGTGTTAAAACTTAGATTAATAATAGCAAAAACTCTTTAAGTGATGTGCATTACAGTTCCACTAACCTATAAAGGCATATTGGATGCAGTAACTTTGATTAATAGAAGTGTAATGCTGTTCTTAGCACACGCTTTCCTCTTTATAACTGTTAGTCATTAACTTCTAGCTGCTGCTAATATATATTGCATCAGTTTGTAAGCAGTACCTTCCATTACAGTGTCATTGACTATTGAACAAAAAAGAAAAGGATTTGATTGTGATAAACAGAAATGCTCTACCAAATCAATAGCTATTGACTGGGGCAATAATGAATTTGTCTGTTCATTACAAACGTGAGCTCTTATCCAGTGCTACCAGCTCAGCAAATGTGAACTTCTAAAAGATACTGTTTCCAAAATTGCTCTGGAATATGTACTGTATACAGCAAAAAATGCTAACCTAAGCTTTCTCAAAAGTAGATCTTCAACAGAATTTTAATCCTCTTTTCTAATTGCATTTGTCCTAACTGAGAACCCTAATTGCAGAGAAACATTGCTGTAGTGCAAGCTCTTGGCTAACAAAGTTCATTTCAAGGACAATTTGCTAGGCCAAGGCAAACACTTTGTAGCACAGAATCTGGATCAAGTAGTTCACTCATTTTTACTAATCAGAAACCACAAAGGAATCTTTATTCCTCTTTGCTTTGTTTTACCAGCTCCGCTCCTTTCATGGTTTGCCATAAAGGGACACTAATTGCCTTGCAAATTGATTGGAGATGCTTATGCACATTACAAAAGCATTCATGTTTCTCTTTCAAATCGCATCTGTACACTGGTAATTTTAGGAGCTCTTCTTGGGTGTCCCATGGTATGTTCCACCAAGCTGTGCATCACTGTCCAATACTGCTGCACTTTCATGGACAAATAGAAGAAAAATAAAATTTCATTTTCCAGTGCAAACACTTGTAACCAAGGCTGATACCTGGGCTACAGAAAAATAAGATGCATCTTCCATATCTACACAGTGTTGAAGTTTATATTGCAGACTTCCCATGAAAAGTTTGTGTAGTAAATACAAGCTATGTTTACAGCAAACATCTGCCGGTATCACTATAGCAAAAGACAAATGAAAAAAGTAATCTCTGACTATCGTCACTGTGCTGAAAGAACTCATTGGGGTAGATAGAGCCAGCCAAACAGGAATCCGTGGAGAGTTGACCTTGATTTCACCCTACACAATAGTTCAAAGCATAGCCTTGTCAGTTCTGTGTAGTTCTGTGTCAGAACAAAATATAAGTCCATGCAAGTTCTTTATTGTAGTCATAATCTTAGTTTGCTCCTCTCCAGCCCAGACTTCACCCCAAATAACTCACAATTGTTAACATTCATTTCTAAGGAATTGCTTTGGTTTTCAAACTCTATATAATGAACTCACACACATCACTTTGACAAGTAGCATCTTTTTAAAACACTAATTTTCTCTAGTAACAATATGTATATTATTGTTTTTCAGGCAAGTTTTCAAAATTAGCCCTTCACAAAAGGAGCAGGACTGAAGGTAGCTCCTAGATTTTTGGTTCTGAGTAAGCTTACATCCTCTTGAGTCTGGCTTTGGAGTGAATATTTTCATCTCCTTAGTTCTCTTCTGACTTTTGCTTCAGTGATGTTCAAATTGTGATTGCTATTGCAGTTCTGAAATCTTTTGTCAGTCATCTGACAGATTTAATTCAAAGTCTTAATCATAGAGCTTCTCTTTAAATTACTGTGTATAATGTGTTTAGCAGAAGAGTCCTGAGGTCCATGTGCCTTGTTCTTATCAATGAGAAAGGCAAAGTGCAACATGATCCTATTTCACTGTAATTTACAACTCTTCATATCCAACTTGTTCTTCATATTTCAAAAGAGCAAGAGAAATCAAGTAATTTTTTTTCAACATATTTTTTAGTCTCTTTTTTCCCTTAGTGCAATAAAATCTAATATTGTTCCTTTCTCCCACATATTAGCTGTCTGAGACTCTTAAAAAGACCTCAGAATTCATTTGGAAAGATGACATATTTTACAGTATGTGTTTATTGTAAAAGGCATTGTACGTTTGACTGTTGTGCAAAAGGACTGGGGAAAATTCATGGCAGTGTTTGTAACTTTCTTACATTGGTCGTGAATTTGTACATCCAGGAAGCATTACTGTGTTTGGCTTGTTGACAACTTAGCATTTAAGTTGAGACTATTTGACGATGGCTATATCATGATAGCTTGCAAAATTTGATTAGGATTATTCAAGAGAACGTCACTGACTTCTGAAAACTCTAAACTTCAGAATGAGCAGAAAATATGCAGTGTTAGTTCCACATTAATATTATTGCCTTGGTCGCAAACTACAGTGTAAGCAATTTTGGATGTTGACATTTGCCACTGTCACTAATCTTGGTACATTGCTGAGGCATCACTGGCATCTCCAGGCATAGATGTGTGTGTTGGAGGTCAAAACAGCCTCGGATCCATCCCTTGAAACCAGGTCTTGCACTGAGAGGCACTTGCCTTATGCAGCAGATAAGCCCAGCAGGGTGTCAAGGCTTTATTCACCCCTGAATGTATTCCATTGTGCTTGTGGACCATATAGTATGATGCAGAGTGATAGTGAGAGCTTTGCTGTATAGTATTAGCCAGTGAGCTTTGTATGGCATTAGACATAGAGCTTAATTTGTCTGATCAAGAATATCATAGCAATGCCCATAGTGATACACAAAACAGCAGAATTTCAATTGTGTTGTAAATCATTCTATAAGTGGAGCTGCAAATTTAAATTTGGCTCACTGCCTTTTTTTTTCTTTCTCTCCTGTTCCATAGATAATTAACATAACACATTACTGAGTTCAGTACTTCTATGGTCAGTGAATAAACACAAAAGCCATAATCATCACCATCACTATTAGCCATACTTACTAGATCAATTTATTAAAATATAATCCAGAATAGAGTGTTGAATATTAGAGCTGTGAACATGTCTGCTGTAAAAGAGACAAAGGTAAGTATCCACAGCCTTTTTGCAAAACAGGCTACCATTCAGGAACTTCTAGTCAAAATACATAATCAACATTGATTGCACTAAGCTATTTTTACACCTGCACGCATGCACACAAACTACCACGCATTCCATCTGATGAAGGTTGCTTACCAAGAATACACAACAGTTGATTCTCTTAGATGACATATACTTAGGGGAAATTAGCCCTTAAACCTATAAAAATCAAACTTTTCTTATTACAGTCTGAGAATTTTTTTACAGAAATTACAGGGTCATTATGATTTCCCACAATCAATCACTTTCCTATGTTCTGTTTTGCAGCAAGCAAGCTATATATTATAGCTGTCAGCTCTACTGTGACATCTTTCACAGGTTGATAAGCAACAAAGAAAAAGTATGTTGCCAAATAGTCATACAGCTAACATCTTGTTAGCAGCAGCTTAATCTGGCCATGATATGGTATCTTACACAACTACACTTTTACAATTCCACTTTTATAGGTTCTGTCTGAGAAACAAGATTTTACTTTCTTCAGGACCCTTTGCTTTCATATGTCTATGTTCATTCATATAGTACCTATCTTTCAAGGATATTTAGATGTTTTGATGTGATATGTTGTTCTAGCAGAAAAAGAGGTTACAGAAATCATGCCAACCAGCAGCCTCAAAAAAGAAAAAAAAAGAAAAAATCTGCAGCTAAGAAATGGCCAGATATTTTGTCTGTTTAAGGAAAAGCACAATCATCAATTTACATGATTAACATTGTGATTATGGAGATCCTTACCTTCCGCTAGCAAGCAGGAAATAATTAAATGTGTAACTCAAATTTAAGTATGTGTGGTATTCGGAAGCAACCACTTTTGGGTTTTATTTTGATTTATTGTTACCCTCTCAGATACACTTCTGTGGTCATTTACTGCTGTCTCCATTGATCAGCTTTGTCTTCACAGAATTTGCTTTGCCTGGTCAGAGCTCCAAGAGCTCCTTCCATTTCAGTGTCTTTCTCAGATTTTAAAACATATGCTTAGTTCCTGTATCACAAGTCAATAAGGGAAAAACAGAATAGCAGTGAAAGTCTTGGGCCATGCTGTTTGTATCTTTTCAGGGTGACGGTAAACCAACTGAAGACGGCTTCCCAGCTGTTACCCTAGCTGTGCAGTTATTTCATCAAAAGTGGAAATTGTAATACTCTGTCCCAGCTATGACCAGTCTGGGATATGCATTCATAACATTACAGAAACTCTTCTATCTGAGAGACCTATTTGACACAAAGAGAAATTATGCTGGTGTGGTGTTTGTTCTTGGCAAATGCATGCAGGTTGTTATTTACTACATTGTCACTTTCCAAGTATTTGCAATCATTCTGATTTTTTTTTCAGTTCTTAGATGTGAAGTTAGTTTGAATAAGTCCTCTGTATCTCCTTTTTAAAGCCGTAAACTCATTATCGTAAACTTCATGAGACATCACTTGATCAAGTAAAATCAAGACTGGTTTAAGTCTTGAAACTTACAGCTGTCTTATTATGAAAACATATGCAGACCAACAGTAAAGGAATGAATTAGAAATCAAATCGCTATTACCTCATGCAAATGCTGTAGGTATGATCTGTTTCATCTTTTCAGTTCATTCTGTTTACAGAATATAGCCAGGACTTTGTTCTATCCTTCAGGGATCATCATAGCTTAGCTGTATGTCGGTAGAGGATACTTAATTCAGTTATTATCTGGTCTACTTGATTAGAAAAACAGAAAAGCTAAAACACTTCAAAGACATACAGCTATATTCATTGCAGTGACTGATGAAAATTGACCTACAAAAACCTTTATTTCTTACAACTTCAGCTTTGCAAATTCAGCCTAGACCTTTGAATGCTGATACCAATTCCTCTCAAATACAGCTTCCTCAAAGGTGCCAACAAACCAAGGTTGGAAGATACAATTGTGAAATCTTCTGCCCTGCTCAATCATGTGCTCTTTGAAAAGGACAGAAAAGCAGGCAGCAGTTTTTCTATCTTGTCTCAGAGTCAAGAGGCTTCTAACCGTTTCATGTTCTACTGAATCCAAACTGATACTGCTGAAATGATTGGAGCAACGTTGGTTTTAAAACTGGTGACAGAGAAGAAGCACACACTGAGCTTTTAGCTAGTTTTAAAAGATGGTATGTTTTTTCTTCTTTCCTTCGTCTATCAACCAGGAAATGAAAAGTGGTCGCCACCTCACTACACATACATTAAGTGGAGATGGCATTGGCATTTGGACTCAAAGCAGTTCGAAGACTTCCAGCCTCAGAGACTAGGTACTCATTATAGCAGTTTAAAATATATTTTTCTTAAAGACTTCAGGAGTGTCATGAAACATCCTGGGTTATGTCTCATTTTTCAGCTGTTTTCTGTATAGTTTTGTTCAAGCTTTCGTTAATTGTTCACTGATGTTTTTCTGTATCCAAATTCAAATAGTGTCTTACACCATGTAACATAATAAAACCCTTCAGTGTTAAGGCTATACAATAGGTCTGTGTTTCAGAATGGAACTGTTGAGTTTGCGGCTGCAAACTGTAAAATCAGGCATGATTGATAAAAATGCTAAAAAATGAAATGGATAATGTTCTTGAATTGCTAGGAGAGACTAAGTGGTGTGATTGGAGAGAATACTGAGAAAATCAGAAAATAGTAAAACAATGAATTACTATAGAAACACTAGGAATTTAGTAGTTGATTTTAATTTGGAGCACATTAACTACAGCGTATGGATGATAAGGCATTTGAATTAGTGCAGACTGTAGCAATCAAAACCAAATCAACATTAGAACCTCTGTGCTATTCACTGCCAAGAAGAGAATAATTTTATTTTCATAGAATCACAGAATCATAGAATGGTTTGGGTTGGAAGGTACCTTTAAGATCATCTAGTTCCAACCCACTGCTATAGGCAGGGACACCTTCCACTAGACCAGGTTGCTCAAAGCCTCATCCAGGTTCACCTTGAATGCCTCCAGGGAGGGGGCATCCGCAACTTCTCTGGGTAACCTGTTCCAGTGTCTCACCACCTTCACAGTAAAGTATTTCTTCCTGATACCTAATTTAAATCTGCTCTCTTCCAGTTTAAAGCCATTTCCACTTGTCCTGTCACAACATGCACTTATAAGAAGTTATAATCAACAGATCCTTGGTGTTGAAAGGGACCATTAAAGCTCATCTATTTCAACTCCCCTGCAATGAACAGGAGCATTCACAGCTAGATCTGGCTGCTCATACTCTGATAAGGCTTGGCCTTGAATGTCTCCAAAGACAAGTCTTCCACCGCATCTCTGGGTAGCCTGTTCCTCACCACCTTCACTGTAGAAGATTTTTCTCTTATATCTTATCTAAATCTACCCTGTTTAAGTTTGAAACCATTTCTCCTTGTCCTGGCACTACAGGACCTACTAAAGAGGTTGTCCCCTTTCCTGTAGCTCTCCTTTAGATATTCAAAGGCCACTATCATGTCACCTTGGAGCCTTATCCTCTCCAGGCTGAACAGCCCCAGCTCGCTCAACCTGTCCTCATGGGAAGGGTGTTCCATTCTTTGGATCATTTTTGTGGCCCTTCTCTGGAAGTGTTCCAACAGGTCTACATCTCTCCTGTACTGAGGACTCCACATCTGGACACAGTACTCAAGGTGAGGCCTCGCCAACGCAGAATAGAGGAGCAGGATCACCTGCCTTGACCTGTTGGCCTGGCTTTCAGTGCAGCGCAGGATACAGCTGACTTCCTGGGCTGTGAGGGCCCATGCTGGCCCATGTCCAGCTTCCCATCCACAAGTATCGCCAAATCCTTTTCAGCAGGGCTGTGCTCAATCCTTTCATCCCCCAGCTTGTACTGGTAGTGAAGGTTGCCTTGATCCAGGTACAAGATCTTCCACCTAGCTTTGGACAGCTGCTCAAGCCTGTCTAGGTCCCTCTGGATAGCATCTCATCCCTTAGGCATGTCAACTGCACCACACAGCTTGATGTGATCCACAAACTTGCTGAGGGTGCACTCGACCCCACTGTCAGTGTCACTGATGAAGATATTAAAGAGTACTGATCCCAGTACTGATCCCTGCAGGACATCACTTGTCACCCATCTCCATCCATAGACTGAGCCATTGACCACCACTCTCTGAACTCAGTGCTGCAGTCAGTTCTTCATCCATTGAGTAGTCCACACATCAAATGTATATCTTTCCAGTTTGGAGAGAGGGATGTCGTGAGGTACCATGTCAAAGGCCTCTTCCCTTGTCCATTCAGGCAGTGACACAATCATAGAAGATCACTAGGTTGGTCAAGCAGGATTTGCTCTGGTGAAGCCATGCTGGTTCTCCAATATCACCACCTTGCCTTCCATGTGCCTTCCATGCTCCATGATCTTTCCAAGCACAGAAATGAGACTGACAAATCTGTAGTCCCCCAGGTCATCCTTTTTACCTTTCTTAAAAATGAGTGTGATGTTACCTTTTTTCTATTCACCTGGGACTTTACCTGACTGCAGTGATATTCAAATATCATTGAGAGTGGCTTGGTGACTACATCAGCTAATTCCCTTAGGAACCTGGGATGCATCTCGTCAGGATCCATAGAATTCAGTTTCCTTGGGTCATGAATCTCATCTTCCTTTACAGTGGAAGGGTGTTGTTTCACCAGTCCCCTCCTTCCAAACCATTTGAGGGCTGCATGATGCAGTTAAGAGAAGTTGTTGAGTATCTGTGTTTTCCTGTGTGTTATTACCAGCTTACCTGTATCACTCATTAGGGGGGGTACAACCCTCTTGGATTTTCCTTTTCTGGTTGAGAGATCAGTAGAAGTCTTTCTGGTTCTTCTTGGCAGTCCTTGCCAAGTTTAGTTCAAGTTGGCCTTTCTGACCCCATCCCAACTTATTTCTTCTTGACACAGAAACATAGATTGGAATTTTCCTACTACAAAGTAGCATAAGATTTTAAAATTTAACACATTATTGTGGAAGAATATCTATCTATTAGGTACCTGCTTAATTTAAATAGTGATTATATCATCAGAAAGTAGAAAATGGTAGTCCTTATATAAAGTTATGGTAATGTCTGGGGAACTTGAGGAAAGTACCAGGGAAGAAGAGGATATTCTAAATACTGTTTAGAATATTTAATTTGTATGGCCCATGGTGCAATGTAGTCAGGCCTAATGCCTGATTGCATCAGAATATACTTATGTACCTTCTATTATTTTGTCCTACCACTAGTCTCTTAGTTTCTAGCTGTAGTTCCTGATGACCAGTCACTTGAAGAATGGAAGTCACAATAAAGCTATTGAACGCTGCAGTGATATAAGATTTTCTACCAGGTAGACTTTCAAAGGGAAATATATCTCTATATTTTTGTGAATTACTGTAGGTTATTGATAATAAGCTAAGAAATGTATCTGGCTCAGGGTATAAATTTTATCATAACAGGTTTTGCCATCATGTTGTTCCATGATCTTTTGTGTTAAGATCCTTAACTAAGACTGAATTTTTGTGGGAGAAATCTAGATTAGATATCAAAATAATAGAGATAATTTGATACTTCTGTACAATGGGGAGTGCTGGATCTAGATCCATGTGTAATAGCCAAGAGCACAGCTTCTCTTTACAGTGACAAGATGAAAAATGGAAGATGAAAGACATAGTCATGGTAATTGTTAGGTCCACATTGTTTGAAGTAGATACAGTTACCTCTCTCACTGTCTTCCCTAAATTCAAACTTAATTGACGGTATCAAACTAATAATACATCCCTGCTGCTTTTGATTTGATATAACGTTATTCTCAGTATATTATCTTAATGCTGCCCAGAGTTTGCCTAGGACTGAAGAGTTCTTTACCATCACAGTTTGGTTTTCTTTGATTTTTTGGGAAAGCTCACTGCCTTAAATGTGTGGAGAAAATACTATAGGAGCCTTTAGAACTCCTCCAGAAAAGCTGTACCCCTTCTCTGGTTCATGTATCTTTAAAAGTTACATTTGTTTGTGTGTATATGAATGTGGAATGGAATAATACAATTTTTATTTTTCTGTATTGCTTGGACCTATCAGTTGACTTTGCCCAATTCATGATGAGACAAGACATGCAAGAGCAACATAGGTGATCAGTTGTGCAGGACAGGCTAATAAATAAGAAGAAGGAAAGGTCTTCACATTTACCTGAACTAGAGTAAGAAAGAGCCTCATGATCAGTATCTCATCACATTAAAATAGAGACACCATCATATCTAGGGAACTGATAGCTATGATAGTGGATGTCCAGGTCTCAGGCACCTTCTGTCTCATAAACCTGTCTCAACTTGTATTGTAGTCCTTACAACAGCTTAAAGGACACATGTCTAGGCTGAAACATGGTCTCACAGGCTGAAACCATCTCCACTAGACAGTGGGCTCATTCCAAGAAGGCTGTTGCAACCCAGACTGAAACAGCTTAAAGGACTCATGTCTCAGGCTGAAACATGGTCTCCGCTAGGCAACAGGCTCATTCACAGAATCACAGAATCACAGAATTGTAGGGGTTGGAAGGGACCTCCAGAGATCATCGAGTCCATCCCCCCTGCCAAAGCAGGTTCCCTACACCAGGTAGCACAGGTAGGCATCCAGGCAGGTCTTGAACGTCTCCAGAGAAGGAGACTCCACCACCTCCCTGGGCAGCCTGTTCCAGTGCTCCGTCACCCTCACTGTAAAGAAGTTCTTGCGCATGTTTGTGCGGAACTTCCTATGCTGCAGTTTCTGGCCGTTTCCCCTTGTCCTGTCTCCACTCACCACTGAAAAGAGTCCGGCCTCGCCATTCTGCCCCCCACACCTTAGATATTTATAGACCTGGATCAGGTCCCCTCTCATTCTCCTTTTCTCAAGGCTGAACAGACCCAGTTCACTCAGCCTTTCCTCATAGGGGAGATGCTCCAGGCCCTTCACCATCTTCGTGGCCCTCCGCTGGACTCTTTCCAAGAGATCCCTGTCTTTTTTGTACTGGGGAGCCCAGAACTGGACGCAGTACTCCAGATGAGGTCTTACCAGGGCAGAGTAGAGGGGGAGGATCACCTCCTTTGACCTGCTGGCCACGCACTTTTTAATGCATCCCAGAATGTTATTGGCCCTCTTGGACACAAGGGCACACTGCTGGCTCATGGCCAACCTGTCGTCCACCAGGACACCCAGGTCCCTTTCCGCAGAGCTCCCCTCCAGCAGGTCATCCCCCAACCTGTACTGGTGCATGCAATTATTCCTCCCCAGATGCAAGACTCTACACTTGGTTTTGTTAAACCTCATCCGGTTTCTTTCTGCCCAGCTCTCCAGCCTATCCAGGTCTTGCTGAATGGCAACACAGCCTTCAGGCGTGTCAGCCAATCCTCCCAACTTCGTATCATCGGCAAACTTGCTGAGGGTGGCCATTATCCCCTCATCAAGGTCATTGATGAAGATGTTGAACAAGACCGGACCCAGCACAGACCCCTGAGGAACACCGCTGGTTACAGGCCTCCAACCGGACTCTGCACCACCAACAACGACCCTCTGTGCTCTGCCAGTCAGCCAGTTCTCAACCCACCTCACTGTCCACTCATCTATCCCACACTTCCTCAGCTTTGTTATAAGGACGTCATGGGGGACAGTATCAAATGCCTTGCTGAAATCAAGGTAGACTACATCCACTGCTCTCCCCCTGTCCACCCAGCCAGAGGCTGGTGGCTACCAGGTTGGTCAAGCACGACCTCCCCCTTGTGAACCCGTGCTGACTACTCCTGATAACCTCCTCTTCTTCCAGTTGTCTGGAGATGACATCCAGTACAAGCTGTTCCATCACCTTTCCAGGGACAGAAGTGAGGCTGACTGGCCTATAATTGCCTGGGTCTTCCTCCTTGCCTTTTTTGAAGACCGGGGTGACGTTGGCTATCTTCCAGTCTTCAGGCACCATCCCTGTCTTCCAAGACTTCTCAAAGATGACAGAAAGCGGTTCAGCAATCACCTCTGCCAGCTCCTTCAGCACCCGTGGATGAATCCCATCGGGTCCCATGGATTTCTGAACATTGATGTTGCCTAGGCGCTCCCGGACCACCTCTTCCCTGACAGAAGGGGGGTCTTCTATTCCAAGAAGTCTGTTGCAATCCAGACTGAAACCTTAGTAAGAAATGTTGCTGTTCAGGCCTCTGGCTGCAGGGAGTGCCTGAGCCTACTTCTGCCCCCGGAGAGTGGCAGGGACTTCACCTGTTCGAGGTGTGAGTAGGTGGACGAGCTTCTCAGCCTGGTGGTGGAGCTCAAGGGTGAGGTGCAGAGACTTAGGACCATCAGGGAGTGTGAGCAGGAGATTGACTGGTGGAGTGACTCACTGGCTTACCTGAGGGAAGGGCCCCAGGAAAAAAAACCCAGACAGTTGGTGGACCCCCTACCCTGTCACAGTCAGACAGATCTCACTGATGAGGAAGGTTGGAAAAGAGTCCCGACTCGGTGTCACAAGAGACACCCTGCCTGCCTAGCTCGCCTCCACAACTCCCTCTAAGTAACAGGTTCCAGATGCTGGAAGTTGAAGAGGAAGTGCCTGGAGAGGTGATGCAGGATCAGCCTAGGAGAAAGCCCAGGGCGAGGTGGTCACCCCCACGCCTTGAGACTGCCTTTGATAGTAAGGAAAGGAGGGTGGTTGTGGTGGGTGACTCCCTTCTCAGAGGAACAGAGGGCCCCATATGCAAACCTGACCCGGGCCGTCGGGAAGTGTGCTGCCTTCCTGGGGCTCGGGTCAGGGACATAACCAGGCAACTCCCAAAGCTGGTTAGGTCAACTATTTTCCTCAACTCGTAGTTCAGGTGGGTAGTGATGAAATCACTCAGACGAGCCTAAAACACGATAAATTCCTAATGGAAGGCAACAAGACTGAGATATCTTTAGTAGCAGCTTCATATGAAGAAAAAGAATTAAAATATGGATTGATAATCTCATATAAAACATCTGCTCTTAAATTTAATGAAAAGAAAAGGAAAATAAATTGGTTATTTACAGTATGCTCACCTTTCTAATGCAAGGATTGCTATAAACAACTTGTAGTTCTAGTACTTATACTGATGCAAAAAGGAGTCAGAATGGAAGACGAAATTCTTGAGAAATACCAGCTTGTTATAGCAAACAGAAGGTAGATCAGTCTATGTATCTTAAACCAGCCGCATCCAAGTACAGCAATCTAAGCAACTCCAGTTGAGACATGCTTCCTAAGCAGAGATTAATTCTGCAGTGTACAGAGCTAAAACCTGCTGAAAGTGACAATTTTCAGTAATTAGCAGGAAATCTTTGAGATTTGGAAGTGGAACAGTCATATTATGCAATGAAAATCTGCTCAGGCTCATTTGATTTATAGGCTGCTGAGATGTGCCATGTGCTGTCTGTGTTCTGCTCTGGAGAACAAGCAAGACCTTTAATAACAGAGGTTTGCACTGAGCAACACATCTGCATTTTACTTCCTCGTGTTGCTCAGCTTTGCAGCTCTAGCCAAAGCAGATAAGTTGTTTTTTGCATCCACGATTCTTCTAGCACCATTGACAAAATCTACACTAACAGCATCATTTTGGTATAATGTTAATCTGTAAGCTTATTCAGAATTTATTCACTCAGCCCATCACTACATTCTTTGTATATTCCTGACCCCCCATATTCCTTTCCTTACCTTGCAGTGAATCTCATTGTACGCATTTCACAATCTATAATTATCCTTCTGATTCTTAATACATACGCGATTCAGGTTCCATATGAATAAATAATTTAGATGCAAACTGCCTGGGATACATTCCAGATTCTCGATGTTTTGGTTGGAAATACAGTTTGCATGAAATATTGCTTCTTAAATCTTACAGGTCTTCACAGATAGATACAGCCTTGTCACTGTTTATAAATCAGTAGCGGGAGGAAAGACTGTTGAGGAGGCACTCAAATGAAAGAGAAATGCCGTGTGGAAAAAAACCATACTTTTTAAACACCATAATTAGTTGCTGTGAGTTTGCAGAGTATTCAGTTTTAGTATGTTCTCTTCTTAATATAAGCACAAAACACTAATGGTTAATCCTGTAAACACATTTTAAAATGGAAATATATTCTGACATTCCCAAATTGATTCATGACTACATCAGTTGGTAGATACTGTCATTTTTCTACTAAACTTTAACAAGGTAGTTTCTACCGAATAAAATTTGAAAGTAAATAAGTTAAGCTCATAATGAAGTAGGAATCTGAAACAAACTACCGTACAGTTGCTAGAATTCACATAATTGATTTCCTTTCTTCCTGAAACAACAGAAGCTTATTATTCTTCCTAGAATAACTTACCCGCTTTGGAAAAGAGTCTCCACTTTTCCTTTTTATACTTTCTTCTTTCAGTTGTAGGTGAGTACATTCTTCAACATCCAGGCATTGTTTTTTGCAGTTTTAGATAACGTTTGCAATTTACCTCCAATTTTCAGTGAATGTTTTTAGAAGCAAAGAAAAATATGACCTTTTTGCCTATTTAAATGCTGACTGCCCAATGTTCATCCTGCCAGAATCACTGTTGCCAAAACTAGCATAACAAAAATCAGATTACAGATGTTCTACTTAATGGCATCCATCCTTCTACACCAAGTGAGCACTGAGATTGAGTTGTCCTCTGAATGCACGATATCCACAAAGCGATCATAACAAGCACAGATTGTCTTTGGTCACTAACATTTTCCAGAAATGCAATCAGAACTGCCCATGCATATGCCAAAGTTCATCAGATAGAGACAGAAGCAGCCTACAGCTTGGCTTCTGACACAGTTTATCAGCTGTTTGCTGGGATAACTTCTTTGAGTCTCGTAAGGTTTTTAAGAGACTTTTTAATCTAGCATATAGATTTATAAATGTTGAACCTATAATACAATATAGTACACTTCCTTAACACCAGTGAACGTGTTAGCATCACTGGTTTAAAGGAGTCAGTGTTTGTGATGTAAAGAAAAATCAAACCTTGGTACTTAATTTCAGTAGTATTAGTGAAATAAGAATTGCTTAACCGTATGATCACTAAATAGTGAATGGAATTATAAATTGACATGATCATCATCACATTCTTTTTATAATCTGTTTCTGTAACAGAATGTATATCTATTTTTTTTTATCAATTGACTCTTTGGATATTCAGCCCCAAGTGCTTTTTCATAACTGAAAGCAGCGTGTCCTCAATTGCTTTCTAAAAGTGGAGAGTGTTTATCTCCTACTCCTTGTTCACACTTACAGCCTAGAAAAGCAGAAAAGTAGATGATCAGAATTTTAATTGCAGAATTGCAGAATGTTCAGCAAGTTCAATCAATATATCTATCCTTACATATTACGCATGAGAAGCTGTTTTACTCATTGCATTAAAACCCACTGCACTTTTAAAACATGAAGCTAAAAATTATAATCTTTATAATCTTTCTTTCCATGGAAATGCCATTAGAAAGAACTGGAAATCTAAAACTTCTTAACCATCCTATTTATAAGATCTCCTCAACATATCCCATGAGAGGAGATTCCTGTCTTGAATGATGAAGAATTCCATAGTTTTGGAACTCTCAGGTTTTACTGAGGATCTTTCCTTCCAAAATCATGGAAACAGAGTGGTCAAAAGAAAACTGAAATGAAAATCATAATACAGAATGATGCATACAAAATCATTCACAATGGTTCGGGCTTAAGTTGCAGGCTATGTTTTCTACATCTTGAAAGATCTAGTTCTGAAGTATTTTGCTCCCAGATAATTTGATGATACATGCATGGCCATGAAATCCAAATGCACAGCATGCTGTGCATAGAACAGCATTCTGACTTTATATATAAGGATTATATATATATATATATATATATATATATATATAAGGATTTCACTGCTCTTGTTTAGGATTGTACAAAAGCTCTTTTCAGTTTAAGCACTGACTAAAAAATACTTACTAAATAGACAATTTAAACTTAGATTGTTTTATCCTGTAAAAGAAGCACATTATTTCTAATTACTATTCCATTAACACTGCACAGATGATCCAAGACCACAGTTGTTATTGCTGTTAAAAGCCTTAATCATATTTATGTTACCATACCAGTCTTCTCAGCGACCAGGACATCAGTGTGCACTGACATTTGACACATCGCAAAACAAATGGCTTTAAGTATTTGCAGAACTCTTTTCAAGCAGTTCTCTCTCTTTGGTTTCTTGGTGGTTTTTTGTTTGTTTGTTTTTCACTCAAATTGCTGTTTTTCCAGAAGGGAAATTGAATTAGATGCTAATATTTCACTCAAATATTTTGTAACTTTCATTTCTCCCGCTATTAGAAATGTAAGCTTCTTCAAGCATTTGCTTTGCTCCCAGAGAAGTCCTAAGTAAAGCCAAACCTTGCTATAACTGGGATTTTCTAAAACAGTACGCATTCTGCATTCTGTCAGTATTCGTAAATCTGGATTTATTTCAAGCTGCCAATCAAGAAATAAGAGAAAGGTTAAACTTGTGAGGACTGGAGACCTGAACAGCATCTTTGCCCTGCAACGTGTTTGTCATCCTCACATTTTGCTCATTTCTAGAGAGATCCTATAAAATTGATTCTGGAGCAGAGATGTACAGAATTGATGTAGAAAATTGAGCCTTTTAAAATATTTTCCACCAAGAACTAGGTCAGAGTGGTTCTTTCAGAAATTATGCCAGAACGTGTGAATGACTTGTTATTCCCAGACCAGTAAAATTAAGAAAATTCAGAATTAAAATCAAACTGAGATATAAGCCCAGCGAATCTTGGAAATGCATTTTCCAGACACCTAAATTAGTCATTGTGCAGTCTTTCAGAAATTTTGTGATGAAAATAACCAAAGCAGCAACTTGTAGAAATTGAGTCCTTTACTATTATTATTATTAGCTCTTACTGGAGAAGAAAACAGAAATGTTTCCATGCAATCAAGCCCTTCTTCAGATTATCTTGTTGAGTTTTGTCATCTGAAAATTTCCTTGCTCTTTCTAAGGATATTGGTTGGAGACAAACCTCTGGGTGTGTATAACATTCCTACTGGGCCATCAAAACCTCAGCAGAGCTCATATCAGGGCAATGTCCCTGACCCCTCTGACATTTGGTCAGAGCCAACACTCTGTCTCCTTCAGCCCACTGAAAAAGGCAGGAAATGAAGAAGGGCTTCATAGGTTTCATAACATACATTCCAGATACATCAGTGTTGTTTACCTGAGTGGTTAAACCTTAAGTCTGTTTTTTGATGGAAATTTCCATTCTTATTTAAAATACCATGTATGACTTGTAAGTAAGGATTTAAAAAATCTTACACTGCCTCTTCATAGTTTAGAAGCAAGTTGCTGCTGAATACTAAAATTCTCAGGTTCTCATTCCCTTTGAACTTATGGCAGTATCCTAAAATAATCAAACACTATGAAAGCAATTCTAGGTTTTCCAATCTTCATTTTTTTTATAAATATCATAATTATGGTTACTTTGTATTTCCCTGCACTTTTTCTGAAATTATTACAGCTCTCACAAACCAGCCATAAGCCGCTAAATTATTTGAGTATACACATGTCACAGCTAGCCAGAATTTCTACTACTTTTTCTTCTGTTTTTTTTAATAAGTGTTTCAGATCCAAAACTTTTTAGAAGAGTTCTTTACGAATTTCTAGGAAGTTTTGCCATTATCTGTTTGAAAGTGAGGCCAGTTTGTCAGCAAAGGTGCAATCTTCTGCTTCCAGATTTTTTGTCTTCTTTAAATGCGTGTTATTTTCTGTTGCTCTTAGGGCACATTGGTTCCTCAGCCATTTTGCTTGCAGCATTTTGCCACAAGGGAATAATACATCCTGTTGCTCCAATGATATAGTAGCTCTCTTTAAGAGCAATTGGTCATTGTAGCCTTATTTAAACCTTTGGAAGTCTACTGCCTTTCTAAGAATAGTCACCTAACTAGGCAACATACAGTGCCAGTCCCATTCAGAATAATGGCAGCTGACTGAAAAAGGGCAGTTCTGCAGTTCTGGCTGGGGGCAGGGAGTAGCTTTTGTTTTAAAATACAATTCCCAGGTGCACTGTATCTTAGTGAATTTTCATTGTCACTAAGATACAGAAAAAACGTGAAATTTTGAGCAGCTCTTGGTCATTTTTAAGATGATCCAAGAGAATTAAATTATGTCATTTGTTAAATTTCTTAGAGAGATTTTCATAAATTATATTTTCATGTAAGCTAACCAACTGGCTCACCAATACTCAGAATAAGCTTCTAATTTTCATAAGTAATTCTTGTAAATGATATGATTTCAATTGCAGTTTTTCCCTTGGAAATGTATCAGGGAATACATATTTATGATTTCAGTATTCAAAGTTTGCCTGTAAATGAAGTTTTACATTTACATCCCGGCTGTACACCCAGGATTTTTAAGTTTTCTAGTACTGTCTGCTTTGAGTTAGTATTCCAAGTTCTGTATTTTACTTCAGCGAGGTTAAAAACTCAGGCTGCCTTAGAAGTTGCCCAGATGCAGGCTGTTAAAGATCTACAAAGTGTTCTTGGAAGTGCATTCGGGAATAACAGAATTAATTGTGAAGGCTCTGGTTTGATATAATTCACTTCTACTGGAATCTGAGGAAATAAAATTAGACCGTCCTCTGAAAATTTATTGCTGAATGAGTGCAAATTTCCCTCTGCACAGCAGCATACATTTTATACAGGGTTCGTTTGTACTAGCTTAGGTACCCGAGATCACAATTTAGCCTTGGAATGTTTTCACTGTATTACTTGTAAGGTAATGGAAATCTCTCCATAATTCTGTGGAACCAGCTTACCTCCAGAGCTCCCTTCCAACCTCAGCCATTCTGCAATTCTCTGATTCTGTGATTTCAGTATGAGTAAGCACCATTTCTGTTAACTGTAGTGGTTTCATAGCATTTTACCATAGTATAGTTTTGTGATCTTAAATTTCAGATTTGCCTGAGACATGTTAGTTATGTGGGTAAAAATTTGGGCATACCTCTTTGTACTATACCCCCTTTATTTCCATGTGTTAAAAAGCTCTATAATACTTAATTACTGCCATATTCTAATTCTCCAGATACATGCATTCAGAAATACTTATGCTAATTTTTAGAGATTCATACTTTCAGTATGGACTGAAAATAGGATTAAACAAATTCATCAGAAATAAATTTTAGCCCTGCTTCTTTTCTTTTCTTTTCTTTTCTTTTCTTTTCTTTTCTTTTCTTTTCTTTTCTTTTCTTTTCTTTTCTTTTCTTTTCTCTTCTTTTCTTTTCTTTTCTTTTCTTTTCTTTTCTTTTCTTTTCTTTTCTTTTCTTTTCTTTTCTTTTCTTTTCTCTCCTCTCCTCTCCTCTCCTCTCCTCTCCTCTCCTCTCCTCTCCTCTCCTCTCCTCTCCTCTCCTCTCCTCTCCTCTCCTCTCCTCTCCTCTCCTCTTCCCATTCAAAGTCAGCATTTTGAATGTGCTAGAAAATCTGACATCATAATTTCAAAATTTTATAAAACCTTCCATATGTCCTAAACTAAAAAGAAAAATTATAAGGTAACACGCAATTCCTGGTGGTCTACAAAGGGTAAATCAGTAAGATCACACAAGAGAACACACTGTATGTTTTCAGTACTTTCCATAATGGATGTGTTGCAGATAATTTTGAAAAGATGCTCAAACCTAGCTTCCACTATGAAACACTAGAAAGAATAAAAACTGGAATTTAGCTGAGAGTGGCAGGTGCTCATACTGTAAGCCAGCCTTGACCTAGACATTGAGTGATTACACTGGATAATTCCCCTGTTCAGAAACAGGAAAACTCTTTCTACTTTCCATTCTCTAGTATGCCATGACTAAATGTTACACTCCCATCTTAATGAAAGTGCAGTTATGAGTGAAAACATCCTGAAGTCATTCTGTTGCTTCCTGTCAAGCTGAACAAAAAAGCTCATTATAGCCCTTCAGCTCACTTCCTCAAGCATTCATCTGCAGAGTTCTTAACAATTTATCTTAGCTATATTTTACAATTCCTGTATGAAAAGCATCGAGACAATTTACTACATAGAAGTAAACATCATTTTTTACATTAAATGCACTAACTGTGCGTTTTTCCTTTTTTAAAATTGTGAACAAAATTTATAGGAAAAGAGTAACAAGCTAAAATCTCCTTTTTATGATACTGGTAAACAGAAATAATTGACAGTAATTGTGACCTCTCTGGAAAATATCCTTCCAGTTTTGTTATATTTTGTTGCCAAAACCTGCTTTGGTTGGACTCAATGATCTCTGGAGGTCCCTTCCACCCCCTACAATTCTGTGATTCTGTGAATTATAGAATCACCAAGGTTGGAAAAGAACTCCAAGATCATCCATTCCAATCATCCACATACTATCAATATTTCCCCACTAAACTATGTTCCTTAGTAGTACATCTAAATATTTATTGAACACCTGCAGGGACTTGACTCCACCACCTCCCTGGGCAGCTTGTGCCAGTGCCTGCCCACTCTTTCAGAGAATAAATTTTTCCACTAATACTAGTAGTCGATTATAAGTTACAGAGGGAGAGGTGAAATGGTGGCTGTCACATACAGACTAAATCACCTGTAGCCTTTGTGCAATCACAGTCTGCATACGTTCTGATAAGGACAGCTTAAAGCAGTGCCCGTCAACTACTCTGTGGCATCAGAAGGAGAGTAAGCTGTAATCCCTGGCTGACTTCTATAGAAATTCTGCTGATTACTCTTTGAAGAAGGTAACATGAACACAAGTCATATGACAATACAAATTTTCATAAAATCATAGAATTACTGAATATCTCAAGTTGGAAGGGACCTATAAAGATAATCGAGTCCAACTCCTGGGACCACACAGGACCACCCAAAATCCCAACTCTATGTCTGAGAGTGGTGTCCAAACACTTCATGATGTCTTCATGTACTTGGGGCCGTGCCCACAGCCCTGGGCTGCCCATTCAATGCCCACCGCCCTCTGGTAGCAGCACCCGTCCCTGACCCCCAGCTGCCCTCCCCTGACACAGCTCCATGCCGTTCCCTCGGGCGCTGTCGCTGTCACACAGAGAAGAGCTCAGCGCTGCCCCTCCGCTCCCTGTGAGGGGCTGCAGCTGCCATCAGGCCTCCCCTCAGCTCCTCTGCTCTGTGCTGAACCAACCAGGGGACTTCAGCTGCATCTCATACACCTTGCCTTCCAAACAAGGCCTTTCCGTTTACTTCAGTGAAGACATCTTACAAACACCAAGAACTTCTCACAGCTTTGAGAAAGATTTCTCCAGGTACAATAGTATACTTCCTGTGGACAAGGAAGGGAGAGAAAAGAGACTTATTTTGTTTGCATATGTATTTGATAAATAGCATTAATAACAAGAGTCAAGTACTTCAAAAATAGGGGGCTTATTGTTATTAACCAAATTCATGATCTGGTTTGATGACCACTTGGGGGTTCTATGTTGTTTCCTTTCCTTGATCAATATGTTACAGTATTTAACACAGTTCTTGCATCTTTGGGAGGTTTTCTGATGAGCTACTTCAGGCATATTGTTAGACACAATGCAGACTCTAGGAATGTTCTCCTTTTTAAGAGCAAACCTCTACAAACTGCACTAAGTTTATACAGATACCACTGCTAGAGGAAAATATAACAAAGGCTTCCATATAACAGAGGCTTCCAGAATGTTGGCCAAAGTGCTCTGGTACCGGGATAAAGAAGCAGCAGCTGAGGAGGAGGAAAGATGGAGTGTAAGCCATTGAGGAGTTCTGGTGCTGCGCTACTTCTGTAGAGCGTGTGTGAGCAAAACTGGTGGCTATGTTTGCACTCAAGTCAGCAGGTGTGAGTGAGAATGTGCTGTCATTATCAGAATAAAACTATGTTTAGTTTCTGTGAAAAATAATGTAGGGTTTTGCAGCAAAATTGTGTTGTTGCTAGCCCTAGGCAATGGGATGTGCCTTTGCTGCAGGGAGAAGCGGCTGTTCCTTCTGGCAGGCCATACTGTTGCTATGCAAGTTTTAATAAATGAGTGTGAATTAATGTTATGTGCTCTGGAGCTGAACTAAGCATGTGTATTTCCTTACCCAGCTATCTTTTCTTGCTCTTCTGTTCTATGTGGATAATATGCTGCTAAAACCATGCCAGTGTAGGATTCCGTACAGGTGACTTTCCTATCAAATTCTATCGTTTGTGGGTTGATATTCCCCCTGGAACAGCAGATGAAGGCAGACGGCAGGCTAATTGATTCAGCGCTCCCCCATTGCTTCTCAGCACAAGCACTTAGATGTAATAATTGTGAAAGAGAAGAATTGACGCTGAGCTATAAACTGGTGACACAGAACTCAGTAAATGGTGTGTACTCCACAAACTGCTAGCTAGTCAGAGTATTGACATATATTTTTACTCTTTCAATGCATTTTTCCAACTAATACCTGTAACTAATGTAGTTTCCCATGTTTCAGTGGCATAATGTTCACAGTGGATAACTATGGAGTGGGAGAAGGGGTTTGTTTCGTTTTTCCCCTTAATAAAATCATACCCTCAAGCTTCTACAGAACAGTGGTATTTCAGTGCACTCAGGAATTGTGGCTTAATATGCATAAATATTCCTTTTCGCCGTTTAGAAACAGTAAGACCATATACTAAAAGCTCTTTCCATTAGCATAATTCCACCCAATGCAAAAATGCTGTATATTTTCATGCTAAACAACAGAATAGTTATACGGACCTTGTCTCTGCATGATGTCTGCTGACAGAATTGTATTTCTCAAGAAAACTCATCAGCTAACGTAATGTTCTAGTATCTTGAAAGTGTCCAGTATGTTGCTTTAAAGGGATTTTATTTTTAATTAAGCATCAGAATTTCTATATCTATATGCCTATATCTATAGCTATTCCTATATTCCTATAAATAGCATATACCTCTAAAAAATGAATATTACTTTTGCCATTTGTGTAAAGCATCAGGATGCAGCACATTCTTAATTTCTTAATTTCTTAATTCATTCTTAATTTTTTGTTCAGCTAAACACAGTCCCAATTTAGAAAAAGAGGAAATACTATGATCTCATTGCCCAGTAAAATTTCCATATTCAGATACAAGGAAAAGCATTTCTTTTCATTGTTTTCCACACAGAAATTATGCATTTCTACATAGCTGATGTTTTCTGCTAATGTCATATTCTTCCTCCGTTGTATTGGCAGACAGCTTTCTCCCTTTCTGTCTTGAACACAATTCTTAGTTGCAGTCTTTCTTTTCAAAGTTTTCTAATTGTTTATGCAAAGAAATAAAAAATTGAGAAGTAATTCTATTTATCTATGCCCAAAGCTCTTACCAGGGTGCAGTCTTTCTGGTGGTGATTGATGGGAGCTATGAAAATTAACTTTCTTTTCTGGTTACCCACAACAATAAGCAAGTTCCAGATCTGTAGTCATGTAATAGTCTCAAACCCTTATCACATCGTGAGGGTGACATTACCAAACTAAGTATTGGTTCTTTGTACCAATCACACAATGTATGTTCATTCTGGTACATATGCTGTGTTTTGGTTTAGGATCATGCATGCTTTAGTATGAAACAACTTTCAATATGTCCTTTGGATTTTTATGGTGCCGGATACTGGTAATGGCTGATTGTTATCAACCTGATGCTTTTCAGAACATATTTGTCGACCTCTGGAAGCAGCAAGGTCTTGTTCTTGTAAATATATGTTCTGCTTAATAGGAGACATTTTTGAGTTGACAGCAGAGTATTTGTTTGGGATTCTGTTATCTAAAATGCCACTGGATGTTTCCTATAAGGTAACCAACTGCTGCTTTGCTTCTTGCTGTCGCTTTCAAAGAGTGCAGAACTGCAGGTCTTGTAATCTCTACCACTCAAACATGACTGTCTGAGATTTTCTGCAACATCTCAAATGACATAAAACATCTATGCTTAAGTAACTGAGCTTTTTAGTAAGTGAAAAAAAGCATTATTTGTACATATTCCTTTAATTATTTGACAGTTGAATACCTCAGCAATTTTAGCCCTCCTGCTCTTAGTATTCACAGATTTTGCTTGCTCCTTATTTCCAAACATGCACAGTAAATGAAATACACTCATTTTTGTCTTTGATAATTTCTATAACAAAGTAACTTACAGCAACACTGAAAGGAAACTGGAATTATTTGCTGTGTAGCTCAACTTAAATGAAGAAAAATGTCAGTGGTGAACCTCAACATGTATGCCTTTTCTGAAGGTCTATATATATGGCACATGATCCACCATGAGGGTATGGTTGGTATAATCCATGTTTCCAAAAAAAGGAGCAAAGTTTTATTTGGGAAATCTTCATATGTTCATTTAGCTGTGATGTTTATATGTGAGATTATGGAACAATTTTTGATTTTAAAATTGAATTTCTGTGCACTGCATTCTGGACTCTATACGTGATCACTTCTGAAAACATTTTAAAATTAAAGCCATGGAGTTTGGAAACACTTTGACAAGACTGCCAAATTTAGGGTTTTCTGGGGTAGCCTGAGGGAATGCTTTTGTTACATATCTTTGCCCATCAGATATGAAAATGCTGTGCTCGGAACTCTTAATTAATGGATTTTTTTTTTTTTCCCAAGACTATGGTAGGTCTAACAAATTTAAATGGCAAGTGCAAAATGCATTGAGAAGAAACAATAGATCTCTTGCTAGAAAGTAAAAAATCAAAGCTCACTTAGACTTTAAGCTCAGAAAATGCATATATACATCTTAAACCTAAATAATCCTCACTTGTATTTGTATTAGTTCAAAAAGCAAACACACAAACCTGTAGTTGCATGAATTTTCAGAGGGATGTTTTTTCTTTCTACAGAATCAGCTGTGAAATACCTGTAAGGTGATGAAAACAAACTTATCATTGCCTACATTATTGAATGGATGCTTGCTTGATGTACTTGCAAAAACAAACAAATTATTCTGATTGTCAGCTTAAATTTATTGCAAGTTTGGAGAATCTTGACTCTATTTTTATGCAAGATGCAGAGCTCTCCTTTCAGATACAGCTTCAATGCTGGCACTCAGTGAGCACTAACATGAGCCAGCTGTAACAATGTCTCTCAATCTCTGTGCCTATGCTGAAAGCTGAAAAAGTGGATCGAATGATAGAGCTCTTATTTATCAGTGCTATCTTAGATATATCACAAGTATTTAATTTAAAATGGATGGATGAGATAATCTGAGATGAATCTATGCATTTAGGCAATGAAAACATGGATTCTTTTGATTGGAAGGGTGAAACATGCAAAGCTTCTGATGGTAACAAAGTGGAAAGAGCCTGTATCTATATTCCTGACTTTTGCTGGCATCCCTGTATTGACAGGTGTTTGAAGATCTGATAGAAGCTCTGGCTTATCTGTGTTAGCTGTCCTACCACTAACTCTGGTTCCCCAACTGCCCTGGCCTGGCACGAGTGCTTTCAAGTGGCTTGTCTTGGAAGTACTGACATAAAACTCAGCTCTACTGGTACAGCTTCACCTCTACTAGTCTCTTTTTGATTTGCATACGAAACTGTAAACTGCCTTTACAGTAGAACCATTTGGAATGCTTTATGAATATCTAAGAGGTGTATTTTTCCTTTAAAACCTCATTTTTTTTCCATTCCTCCTAGAAAAGCTGGGATTCTTCATTTGCAAAGTATGCAGAAAACAACTTCCTTCTGGTTGCAGCTGTATATTGTATGGCTTGGATAAAAAGCAATCAAAAACATTTAACTGTATTTTGTAAGATCTGTTCCAGTGAAACCACTGTTAATTTTGCAGAGTTGTTTTTTCGTTTTTTTTTTCCTTAAACAGACAGCTTCTTTTATCAGCCAAAGAACAAGTCATTTGATTAATGATCATTTTTATCTCTTTGAAAGGATCCTTTCCGACCATTGGGGTGAAGTCTCTTTCGAGATTCCTGAGGGCGGGATTTTTAAATAGCATCCTGACCTCACATCCAGTCTCAGGGGGTGGATCTTTACCCCCCAGCATTTCCTCTGGTAGGTATTCCAGCCTTTTTCCCCACATTAATTTTTCTTTTCACCCTCTGAACCATCTCTCCACAGCTCTCAGGGAAACAAAATTTGATACTGTTTACACGAGGAGATCAGATGTCCCTTCTGATTAAAAAGTCAAACTGGAAAGAAATGGAAAAGAGAAGTTACTCTTCAAGGACTAGCTATTTTCCTTGAATCACTGTATAGGGGAAAGTATGAGGGAAAGCAGTTAACCTAAATACTTCAAGAGAAAGCTTGGTGTCCTTAAATCAAGTGTTTCATGGAGCACACCTGTGTGCACCAGGGAAACAACACTTTAAAAATGCCTTTGTAAAATCCCACTTTTGTGACTCTATGACTCTTCTCTAAAAATTTGCATTTCCTTGCTAAAACATGGACGTAAAACAAAAATTTGAAAGGAAAAATTTAATTAAGTAATGGAGTTTGAGTCTTTTTTATGCTTCCATAGTTGTGACTACTATCTCATGAAAACAGCCTTAATTCTTAAAAATAACTTTTTAGAATAATATGAACTACTTTAATTCTCCTTTACAGTAAATGAGAAAATTCCATGGTTTCTGTTGTCAGCACAGCACATCGCACCATTTCTTGCTAGGTCTCCAGCAGTGCTATGAGTCTGTGGTGGCACAGAGGACTTAGAGGGTTGGCTTGTGGTTGAATGTAGACTAAGAATAAGAACACAGTGCCAGGTAAATAGGCTGCTCTCTGGCACAGGGCTGAAGCAGGAAATACAGATAGGCTAGAAGAATTCCCAGGAAGATTTTTTGTTTCTCCATTCTCTGGAGTCATTAAAAATCATCTGTCACCAAAGCTAATAAACAAAGAGGAAATAACAGCATCTTAATTATGGTTAAAATTGAATTAAAGTTCAGTCCTGTTTCTCTCTAAGCTACATATGTATATGCAGAATTAATCCATACATGGGTTAATGTCGTATCTATGTCCTTTCAGGACCTCTTACCAGTAATGTTACTTACAGTTTTTGGCTAAAGAGAAAAAATTGTCTTCTGGTACAATTAGGAGGCAATCTGAAGGATGGCGTACGTGGTATTGATTTGCTATACAAAAGAAAATGCTCTACCTCTTTGTGCCTTGTTTTATCCATTGTGAAAATTACAAGCCTCATCAATACATGTTAATCAATATGGGATTTACTTATTTATTTATTTATTTAAGTGCTATTATTTCTTTGTTTGCTTTCTTTCTTTGAATAGAAGCTTCTGAGCAACTTTAATGTCTTTTCATTGACTCTTTAGGTGTCTTGTCAACAGTCTGTAAAATGCTTTTCATATATTTTCTCCGAAGGATATTTCATTATTCAATAGTCATTAGGCAATTTTGGCAGTCAGCATCACAATGAGAATGGTATCTGTCACAAAACAGCTCTGTGGAAAAAGAAATACTCCCAGCACCCTCCCTCCCCTGAATTCTGTTTTGAGTATTGTGTTATGTGTAGCATATCACTGATTCTATTAGTTTAAATATGCCTTAACTTCATTAATAAATTGGCTTTTCACCTAGCTACTTACAAGTTTTTCTTGTCCATTTTTAAGATCCCCAGGACTGCTGTTTTTCTGAGTGTTTGTAAAGCATCACATTTTGGACTTAAGTCATAACTTTTAGTGTGATTACTAGTAAGAGTGTTTCATAGTCTCTTGCTATTAAGTGTCTTTTACTAAGAATTCGATCTGATGAAATATTCCAAACAGGGAAAAAATAGAAATGCTGTTTGGTCACATCAATAACAAAAAAGAGCCCAGAACCAACCCCATAGAGAGAGACAAGTGCTGCCCATCCTTTGCAAAACGAAGAATATCAGGTAGTTGAAAGCCACTAAGGAGATGTGACAAATCCAATGGAAGTTTTGTGTTTCTTTGAGAAAGATTGTTGGTGTAGGAGTGGGCAGGTGGCAAGAAACTCCACATTAAAAGTCAGAAACTGCTATTAAGATATGTATCCTAACAACTTTATCCACAGTACTTCTCTTTAAGTGAACAGTTCCTCTCCTGTGGACAGTTAAGCACAATCTTAACTCTGTATTGCCTCCTTTTGTTGCAGTGATATTCAGAGGATGCCACTTTCAATGCACACTGACTTTCTAAATTACTAAAATCAACTTTGCTATATGTGTGAACCAAAACCCAATACACTCGCTGTATTTTTTTTAAGGAAAAAAAAATCTTCTGTTGAAGGGAGTACTGATCTGAGATGAGAGAAAGTCAGAACTGTATCTCTTACTCTTTATGATTCAGTAAAAAAGTTCATCCTTAGTAGTAGTCACTTGAGCACAAAGAGAAGGAAGGCACCCTTTGTCCCTTCCTGTTGAAAAACATTGCACTCAATACCTGACCTTTTTTCTGAATACTGCTTTACCAACAAACAGATATCTAGGGCAACACTGCCCACAGCAAGGGGGTTGGAACCGAATAATCTTCATGGTTCTATCCAACCCAACCCAAACTATTCTGATTCTATGAACTCCACCCATAAGGTTTTCAAGGACTAATACCCATGCTATCGTGGCAGTCTCTGGCTCTTTAACAGTAATGTGTGGGCAAAATCATCTGTCCACTGGACTCTTGTTGCTTCCCCTGTCCCCAGCCTTTTCCCTCTCTTACTAAAAGTGAGAGAATTGCTGATTTTGTGTTTGTACTAGAGGGAAGAATGTTTGACTGCTGCGTCTGGTGGCGCTGTGACCTCACCTCCATTATCTGAGATTGTTGAGCTCATACTGAACAGTACCTGTCATAAGCCTAACAAAAATACTTACCATTTAATAACTTTGCTGAATTATACACTAATTCATGTATAGCTTCTGTGTAAGATTTAGGTGAATTAAACTACGTGGAAAGCTTAAAATGCCTGCATTATTCTTCTGTAAGGGTCATGAGGAACAAAGACAGTGAGATGGTTTTATTTACTAAAACATTTAACTCAAACTACGTGCTAGATTTACTCCAAAATAGTCCAAATAGGAAAAATTTAAAAAAAAAAAAAATCCTATTAAAGAAAAAAAAAAAAAAAAAAGAAAGAAACATTTAAAGTAATTTTTTTTACAGAATTCCCCAGATATGTTGTTGAAGTTAAATACTAAGAACTAAACTGGGAAGACTCCCAGAGAAGTACCTGGAAAACTTATTGGCAGAGCAGAGTAGCACTTGTTTTCCTTTTATGTTTTCCACTTCAGGCAAGGGGAGGAGGCAGTGCGTTTACTTATACTGTTGCATTGACAGCCAGTGTTGAGTTGCATGTAATCTGGTGTTGGGTTTTACATTGCACAGAGGTTCATGTATGTGAAAGGTTCACATACATTCACATAGCCAACCTAAGGCTAAAGATGAATTTGTGTTGCAGGCATGGGACTTGACATCTTTCTTCATAAAAGATGTAAAAAAAAAAAAAAAGTAGATTTTTTTTTTTAAACCTAATCATAGCTATACTAATGCAATAGCATTTATATTTGATAGTTCATCAGAAGTCTGCCACTTCCATACAATGTTTCATTAGAAGTAAGGCCTTCAGGAGGCCTGCAAAGATCTGTCCTATGTTTTTGCAGAAAGAAAAAAAAAAAAAAAAAAAAGTCCCTTTAAAGAGAAAAGCTTCCTTTTCATTTAGCTGTTATTTTTGTCACAGTTTTTTTAGTCTCTCATTATCCCACCTGTTAGCAGCACAGATTCACAACTTAGTTGATGCAAATCTATATTGTAATGGTTCATCACCAATGGATTCACAAAAGCAAAGTATACCTTTTCTCAAATCCTTGCAAAAATTGAATAGAAATTCTAAAGTGTCCAATAGTCTACATCCTCATCATACATATGTTGGCATGAACAAAGAAGCTTAGCCATTTCTTCATATCTACAGGGGCACATACACGTGTGCATGTTGAAAATAAATAGCTAAGTTGCAGTGCTGCTTCTATTTTTTTCAAATTCTTACTTGCCCAAACTAGTAGTGTTTGCTCCATTTTGGAAGATCTCTTAGTTCCCTTTTCCAGCTGTGTATTTGCATCTCTTGATTTCAGTCACACATAATGTAAACGTAAACCCGTATTACCTGACAGAAATTAGATGTAGAAAATGGTATGGTTTGCTGCTGTTGTTGGAGGGTGTTGGAGAGATTATAAACCTGATGGATCAGAAAGAAGGGGAGGGAAACGAAATACCTTTACTGTTGTTTCTTTCAAGTTCTGATTTTTTTTTGTTAACAAGAACAACTAGAAACGAGTGTCAAGCTATGAGTAACTATGGAAAAGTCCCTGTTAAGCAAATCTCCCCACTTCTCTCCATAGTGTTCAGTATTCAGACTATATCAACAAGCCACATATATGGTAATATTCACATTTTTTATATGGAGCTTCTCAAAAACCTCAGACAACTGTAGAATACTAAAGCGAGTGATTATCAGTTTTCTTTCCCCTAAAATTAATATTTTCCTATAATTTCAAAGTGCACCTGAGTGAGCCCATTATTCTTGATATTATAGAAGGTGACAATTGAAAGCAAATTGTATTGACAGACCATTATTGAACAAAATTGCTCAACAAGAACCATCAAGGAGCAATTATGCATATTGAAACTCAACTATAATTTTATGGTACTCCGATAATGAGAAAAGTAACCATTAATAATTTTTTTTTCAGTTAATGTGTTTTTCCCTACTCTGGATTCCAGTACCTAAAAGTGGCTGGTTTTTTTTGTTGAACAAAAATTGCTAAACCTTTCTTGCTGACTAACAAACTGATTCTTTTATTGCATTCTCTAGAATATCTGAGCCAAATAGCTCTTCTAGTTTCTCCTTTCCAGCATCAGTGCTGTTTAACTGGCATGTCTAGCCTATAAACACTATGCATAATGGCATGCGTTTTCTGAGTACAGATGCTCAAGCTGAGAATGTATGTGAACTTTACCATTAGGCAGGCAAAGAGTACTTCACAGCCAAAATATGGATGATCAGTGAGTAACATAATTAATGAGATAATGTTCTGGTTTATTAACATTTAACTTGAAATGTAGAACAGGGATTGAGCTCTGAGTGTAGGACATGAAAAAAAGAGGTCTCCATTCTCCACACTTGCTAAATAGCTCACTTTATGATGATGCCCAGACATCATCATAAACAGTTACAAGTGTTTTAGTCCTAGAAGATGTTCAGGAAAATACTACTGAAACCTCTTTCAAGTCAGTATAAAGTGGTTCTTAAAAAGCCCAGAGATGTCAGCATGGTTCAAGGGTATATGAAGGTTTTGAAAAATAGAAGAAGACTCTCCAATAAGCTTGGATATACTTAGAATAGCTCATGTGGCATCTTTTAGAGCTGTTCTTCAAATGTATTGTCTCCTGTTCCTGTTCCTGTCCAGGAATACGTAAGACATCTCACCATAATGCTGAAGGTGTTTCTTTTTCATTTCTGTTTTTAATGTTCATGTAAGCATAAGCAGCAGGAATGAAACAAGTAACTAACTCCAACTAATGAAATACTACTATTTGTTCTGCTTTTACCATCTGCTGCATTCTCTTTGTTTCTCTCACGAAAAGACAAGAACAAGAAAAAAATCATGGGAACAATGCAGCTGCTTTCTTTTTACAATTCTACTTTCTTTCCTCAAAACCTTCCAGAATCTCTTTTGTAGGCACATGAGAGGAGTGAATTAGGAGGAATCAGAGGCTACAGAAGCTGAAGTCTGCTAAAACTTATTTTGTCCACAGCACATTCTCCTGTTGTTGTGTGAGAACTAGAAGAACTGTTTGCAGCACTTTGGGTACTGAGTGTAAACAACCACACAGTGAGTTTTTGTGTAGTGAGTGTAAAATACACAATATAAAAATATAATATTATTATTTTTTCATTATATATATAATCAATACAATATATAATTACAGAAAAACAGCTCAAAGGACAATATTTTCAAACTGTGATGATACAATGGATCTGCAGAAGTGATAGAGCAGTATTTTCTTAGAAGAACTAGAGAGCAGATTCAAAGATTTTGCTCTGTGAGTGGAAGAGTAAATATCCTGTTTATGGAGGCGTTCAAGGCCAGGCTGGATGTGGCTCTGGGCAGCCTGTTCTAGTAGTTGGTGACCCTGCACATAGCAGGGGGGTTGAAACTAGATGATCATTGTGATCCTTTTCAACCCAGGCCATTCTATGATTCCATGAATGTTTCTATAATTCTATTTATGTTAAAAGTTCTATTTCCATAATGGGAATAAAAGATTTAGTTAAAACTAAAGACTGTAGAAATGAGCATATACTAAATGCATTCTTTTTTGTGGATTAATCTTACATAAAACATTAATTAAAGTGGGCCTTGCTGCGTTATTTAAAATGACAACAGGAGACAACAAGCTGAATATTTTGGCATTGATATGACACTTCAAATTCTCCTCCTTACGCGTCACTCTACCATTCAATTAGATTACATGCTATCAAAATCCTATGGAAAAAAAAGAGAACTAAAACATGTATGCTGTGAATTTTAAATGTGCTTGCTATTTCACATCATTCTGCATCACACGGCTTCCTTTTTTCCTTTGCTTATAAAAAAAATGTCAAGCAGATTGATCAGTGAAAAACACAAAACTGTAACATGAATTCTGAGGTGGCATGACACTAAGATGGGATGTTTGTAATTTATGCTGGTTTTGTTTCATTGACATTACAGTAGAGCCGTGTGGGAGAATTCTAATGACAAACTTTCTCAGGGAAAAATGAATACTTTGTCAAAATCAGTCAGCCACCTGTCACCAGGTGATGTTTGCATCAAAAACCACAAATAACCCCAGAACCTCCTGCAGATTCATCTAAGTTTTGAGTAATGGAATCCGTGTTCCTTTTTCTGGATCACATAAAGCACTGATACTGCTTTCATGTGTTCAGTCCAGTTTCCCTAGATGCAGGGAGTCTGACAGGTCTGCCATTGCTGCTCCTTTTATGTTGTGCAAGCAGAGAATGCTACTTTCTCCAGTACCCGAGGCAGGTGGAAGGGTAAGGTAGAAATAGTTAAGAGCTGTGCAGGAATTACAGAAACAGTCAAAGTGGGTCAATATGCCATGTATAGATAGGATTGTAGTTTCATATTGGTGTATTTAGTATGTAGTGTGCATACTTTAAAAATGTTTTCTTACAGTACTCCCCACTCAAGCACTTCTGGGTGTCTGAAATTGGTGCAAGAATGACTTGTTTTGCTGACTAGAACCTTGAATCCACTTTCAAACCATTTTGTATTTTGTCCCCCCAACTCTGCCATGAAGTTGAGCGCTCTCTTCTGGCAGTACCTGCAGCTTTTAACTCTCAGGTGTTCAACTTTTATCCTGAAAAAAACCTGACACCATTTTCAGTGTCCTTATTCCATGCCCTCTCTTATATGGATCTTGACTGTAAAATGAGTGGTTCTTATTCATGTACTGTTTAGTGCCTGTTTCTATATGAAAACACTCACCTGAGTTAGTCAAGTCTTTAAACTAGAGAGCTTCCCCAACTCCCATCTTGTATTGCCTTCTGTCATTGCTCAGTCGAGTTAGAGAACTCTCACAGTTTCTTGTAGCATCATTGTAGTCCTCAGAATTGTTCTCTTTATTGTGTTCAACATACATCTTATATACCATTCACTTACAAGCCAGGAATTCCTGTCCCTCTAATCAGTTGATTGGTCTAGCTTCTCCCAAAGCACAGTGATAAAGGATGAAAGGTTTCTTAAGTGTGATAAGATTAACAATACGTACAAAAAGAACCTCCTGTTTACCCTTAGACACAAACAGATACCATTTGCTCTCTGTCTTACACTCCAGACTCCCAAGGTTTCACACTGATAGGGTCTATCAAGGAGTCTGAAAACTCTTTGCTGACTTGCTCACAGTTACATCTTCCCCAACAGCCTTCTATTTCTGTTCATCTTTAAATCTGTTCCTTCAAGTAAGGTTGTCCATGTTTCATCTGTGTAAGCAATCATAAAAATAGGAAAATAATTCTACGCCTTCCAGAATTGCATAACCCCATGATAAAATACTCAGATATCTTTTCTCAGAGACTTCTCTACCCCATGCTATCAACATTGATTCCAGTCCTTGTTCTGAGGATGAAAAATTCATCTTTCTCAGTATCATGAAAACAACATGGATTTTCATAATCTAAGTAATATTTATGTCATCTTCTTGTTCTTCTTTTTGTTAGTTTTTTTTTTTTTTTGCCAGCTAGTTTGCTGGTATTATTTTTCAAAGTCATTTTTGTGGTACACTTTAAACCAAAAGCAGTATTCCATGTTGTACAAGATTCTGCACAGACCTTAATCTTTTCAGGACTCAGATTATACCAAAGTATATAAAGGATAACATCTGCTCTTTGCTGCTAAAATATGAAACTAACAGCAACTAACCAGGGATTTTATTTTATGGCAGTCCTGTGCTGATCCCAGATCATGCTTTATCATGTTTAGGTCATCAGAAGTAGAGCTGTGCTTTCAGTTTGCTTCCCAGATCTGGTACTGATGGATTTCAGTGGGTATTCATATCAGGATCTCTGATTTTCGCAGAGTATGGTGCCATCTGTCCACTGCCTGCCTTTGGGACCAGTGGCTCTGTCTGCATAGAGATGTCCAATGTTAGATTCTCTCCTTGCGTTTACCAAAGACTCACATCCCAACATCTCAGCCACTTTCTCCAGAGCCGACTGCTAGTCCCCTTCCTTTATCTGTGAATGGGAGAGCCTGTTCACACACGTGCACAGTGGAATCACTGAAGTGCCTCTACAAGGTATTGACCATGGAACAAAGTACAGCACTGTGTGTTTGGTAACCAATGCAGCCTGACAGAGGGAACTGTGCTTTATGGATGGAGATGGCCACTTGATTTTCTCAACCTGTTTTTCCAACCCTTTTAAATCAGGTTGTGTCTTACCTTACATTTTCTGACAGTTGATGTTATTAGATTTGTAAAACATTCAGAAACTAAAAAGAGTAGGCTATACTACTAGTCAGCATAAGCAAAGTGAAGAAAGCATTAATTTTTAAAGTTCTCTGAACTCTAGAAGCACAAAACGAGAGTTTAATCAACAGATGCCGATGAAAAGAAATAAACTGAATAGGTAATAGATTCACACTTGCAGGTGAGATCATTTAAAAATAATAATTAAGAAAAAGCTGATAATTTGGTAATTCTTCCATTTCAGAAAGGCTATTGATAAAAATCAAGTAGGTAGCTGAAAATTTTTGCACATACTCAAATATGTCTACTGTCCGAACATTATTAAGCACTGTTTTATTCATTGAGAACTTAAACATGTGAGTGAATACAACAAGAACACCAAATCTTATTAGAAGAAATTAGAAGAAAAAGATATTGTGAGAGACTCCAGAAAGACAAAAATAAGCCACATCAGCAAGCATCACCAGTACATGTGGAATTCAGTGTTGACACTCAGGGAAGGGAGCCTCTAGGGAACTGCTTTAGCAGTGGGTTGGACTGGATGATCTCCAGAGGTCCCTTCCAGCTCCTAGAGTTCTGTGATACTGTGAACAGAGAAACTGCTCATTCAGTTTTTTAAATACAAGGTGAACTGTAACAACATAGGAAAGATAACTATCTGTGGCTTATTGTGTATTGTAGACAGTTTAATTAACACCTCCATTATTAATCAAAGTGAAGAGAATGCTGGCATGTACAGAAATGGAAAATTGCGCTGGAATCTTCATAATGCTATTCTGTAATTTCTCGCCTTGAATGTTGTGTTTATTTGTCGTCACAGTGTCCACATAAAACATAACGGTAATTTCAAAGATGGGGGAAAAGTCCTAAAAGAGTTTTCTTTTGGATTTGAAAAACACTGGAACAGCTAATATTTACAGAACGTGGAAAGGGAGTACTTGTGTCTTCACCACTTGAAGCAGCACTGATTTCACATAAATCCCAAAAGGGACAGGCATTGTCAGGAAAAGAAAAGTTTGCCAATTGGAGACTTTCTACTTCCTTTGCTATCTTATTAGCATACACTGCATAGAGTAGAATGGCTCATGTACAATACTAACAGTTCTAAAAGAGACCTCACGGTGCAGCCTGGTTAGCATGCCTGTTGAGCCTCTCCTGTTAGACAGTTCCAGAGTGGTGGCTTAGTCTTGGATATAAACAGTGAAACAGTATTTAGTGAAGTGTCAAGGTTAAAAGTTTGTCTTTATATTTGGGTGTTTTCTTAAGAAATTAAAATAGCTTGTAATTCAGTTTTAAAGAAGGCTGAATTTGGATATGATGCTGTCCTGGAACCAAACAGGAAAGCTATTCTGGTTAGGCAGAACTTTTACTTGGGTAACTTAATGTATACACACAAATAAACATACAAACATATGAACTCAGAATTCTGCTGGATTAGGGAAACATGCACTCATATGTGCACATATGCACACCAAATCTAGGAGGGCTTTTGTGCATTAACTCTATTTTTGAGTCTATCTGTATGCCCCTGAATTGTTACAGTATTTTTCTTTGAGAGGGAAAATCATGGCACTGACCATGCAATTTCTTGGAGATTGCTTATGCTTCTTTTTCCTTGCCTCAAATGTATTCTAAAGTATTGTTGAAAGATACATACATACCCAAAGTATATTTAAGTTAGATAGAGCTGTTCTTAGCTGGAGGTACAGCAAGAACTCTTGTTTGGAAGTAATAGTCACTTTTTTCATTCTCTTTAATGTGTGAATACACCAGAGCAAATGATGCACAGTCTGCTAATTCACTATTGTTAGCCCAAAAAAAAAAAAAAAAAAAAAAGGAAAGAAAATAATCCTTAGAGAATAACACAAATAAATGAGGATTTTGAAAATGGGCAACATATTTAAATAATGTGACTAATCTGTGCCAAACAGCTGGAAATATAAAAACCCCATAATATGTCTGTAATCCTAACGTGTTTCTTTGCTGTTTTGCAGGCAGACCAGTAATGATTGTAGTTGAATACATGGAGAATGGATCCCTTGACTCCTTTCTGCGGGTGAGGTACCATTTTGTGATGGCATTTGAATAAGAAGTCATTCTAGGTTAAGATTTTAAATCATTTATCATAAATTAACTCCTACATAATGTTATTCATGGAATTTTAGTGAAGAACAAAAGCATTTTCCCCAGGGTACATTTCTAAGGTACAGTGATACATTAGAGCATAGCTGTAAAAAAAAAAAAAAAGATTTAAACTTAAGAACATAATTGATTTCTTTTGCAAGAGTAGCTCCCATAGCAAAATGTATTTTGATTAGTGTTTTTGTGAAGGAAAAGATAAATTGAAGTACAAATACCTGGGCTTATGGAAGCTGTTCATTTTGCTCAATCACCTTCAAAAACACTTTGTTTTGATTCTTTTGGTTGGTGAAGTGTAGAATAAACTTGGTAATTGATTTATAATTATTTATGGTTTCTTGCATTAAACAAATTGAATTAGAAAACAGTTCATGGGTGAAGTATCTCAGTGCTAATTAACCCCAAAAGGCCACTCTACAAACATTAAAGAGGAGCTATAGAAAGCATGAAAATATGTTGTTACGTTTGTATTTATCTTTTCTTAGAAAAGTAGAAAGGGATGACCCCCTAACCTAAACTTATCTTAAAGTAGTCTCTTTGTTAAATCAACCACTGGAAATCTCTGGAGACCTAATGACATAACCTCTGTGAATGATTTGACTGTCAAGTATGTCAAATTTGTCTTAGAAAGTAAATGGCAGTCCTTACCAGCCTAGTGCCTTGCCACTTCCATCTTGTAGAATGCAAGGTGGGACTGTAGATGAGGTTTGGGGATAGAAGAGGACTGTGGTTTTGTGGACATGTTTGAAAGGGTGTCCCAAAATGCCAAGCAGAGGTGTTCAACAAAGAGAAATCTAGATGATGATGATGAGGGATGCAGGAAGAAGGAAATGATAAGGGAAGACAGTGAATAAGCAGGAGGGAAAGAATACCAACACCTTTGAAAGAAAACAGATACAAAGAAATGAGAGACAGTCATGCAGAGAGCACTTATTTGACAGCAGTTTGGGAAAAGAGCTAACCACCAGAAAAGAACAGCATCTGGAACAGAGGATACTACTTTGAAAGTACATCAGACCCATTATTTCAGATATTGCAAGACACTGTTTTCCATTCCTTTTGCTTTTGGTTATTCCGTTGTATTTTTCACTCCTAGCATCCCTTGCTCTTCACTGACTATCCTGAATAACATTTTGGTTTTGTCTGTCAAGACATCTGACAGACGTCTAGTTTGTTGGAAAGACCAACAATGCTATTTCTGGTGAGAATTTGATAATCTGTCAAAATGAAGTTACTTTCTGGAGGTAGTGTGGTGTTGTCTTCTGGAAAACAATTTGGTTTAAAAAATCAACCCCGGTTGCCTTTCTGGATCATCTCACTATCTGCCTGCAGAAAGCAGACAGACTGCTGCTCATTTGAGGACCTAGGGCTTCCATGTTCTGTAATTTTATCGTGGTGACCCAGGAAGATTTGCCTGAGCCCAGTTGTGCTCTTTGTGCAGTCACTGTGTGTGCGTGTGCAAAATTTCACGCAGGAGAATAAAAACAAATAATGAAATAATTGATTCCATAAAATTATCTTTCTCTGAGCTGCTCTATTATATCTACATATGTTATTATTCACATTCATTTATTCATCAGAACAATTACTACTTATTGAGATACTTTACTGTCAACTGACATTAGCAAAATTACGATGTTGTGAAGCAATACTTCTCACATTGCATAAGAAATTGCGGGCAAAATTGCTGGGGGGAAATGTGAGCTAATCATTTCTGCTGCTGGTTTCCATGTGTATTATTTTACAGTTTTAATTCACACTTCTGATATGGCTTTTTCTCCTGAAATGGTTTTTAAAAGGATTTTAGATAATATTCAGTGTCCCAAAGCACTGTAGATATATCATCAGTGTTTCTGTTAATAATTAGCAGAGCAAATGGCTTCAAAGTAACCTCTTTAAAAAGAAACCCAGCTGCTTCATTAATAATAGTTGTTTCCTGCAGAAGTCTACACTTTTAAAAGCTTTTGTGAAGATAGAAATAAATGAAGAGGTTTTATTCATAACAACCCTAGTGAAAGATATTGGGTGAGTGTAATAGTTTTTGTGCGCTTAGATTTGGAAAGGCTTATGATATTATCTATCTTCCATATTATTTAAAATAATGGCTTGTTATAGTGCAAAGTCTTTTTACAGAGAAACAGTGTAGAAAAAAAATAATTTCTTGCTGTAAGAAAGACTTCCTCCATGCCGCAACCTGCAGACTTTAACTAGCACAGCCCTCCAACCTGTCATTCTCCAAAAGCGTACAAACATGGATCAATTACAGTTTCTCAAAGGGAAGCCCTGTGACATGATGAGCAGTGTGAGTGCAGTCCAGAAGACTCATCATGGAAGAGGTTTTGCAAACAAGTTATGCCAGGAACCCTGAATTCCTAAGTAGAAGTCCCCTTGACCTAAGTTCTTTATAGTCTTCATTTCCTTGCTTTACACATAGGGAAATAAAGCACCAAGATGTTAAGTGATCTTCACAGTATTCTGCAGGAAATGCATGGCAGAGATCAGAAAGTAAATCAGTTTCCTGGAATACTGGGCCAGGATACACCCATCTTTCATCATTTTCAGTGCTGTGTTTTGGTTTTGATTATGCAGCCAACTCTCCCAAACTACTGCCTTGTCTGCTGATCTCTGTATGAATTAAACTGCAAGCTCAGCTAAATTATGCCTTCCTCAACCCACAAAATATCCTGTATTCTAAGCTGTTAACTTTGAGCTTTTGGGTTAAAAAAATTGGCATGCATTTGCAATACAAAGATGCTGTAGATATTTTCATTATGGGAAGACATCAGCTCATTAGAACCAATTCTGTAAGATGATGGCAGTTAACTACAGCAGATTGTGCACCACCAGATAACCTAAATTGCTGGAGATACATGGTACCTAATTTCCCTAAAAAAAAAAAAAAAAAAACCAGCATTATTTTTGCAGTTATATAAAACTCATTATTGTAAGATGAACCTCAGTATCATTTTTCTCATGTAAGATTGATACACAGAAGTTAATCATCCTATTGTCAGGTAGGAATATTCTGTGTGTCGCAAGAAATGGGCTGAAATTTCAGCAATTTCCTGTTCTGTTACCAACTTCACATACACTATATTTTGGCTAGAACAGATGTCTTTATGTTTCTGTCACCCACCTGTGTAATGGAGATCTTAGCAATCACTTATCCTCCAAGCATGTGAGGAAAATAGGAACCATGTGAAAAGTTAAAAGGGCAGATATCAGAGCTCATAGAAAAATGTACTCTGTAGTTAGGATAGTTGCAGTCAGACAAGTTTTTTCATTCCTGTTGATACAGTGTATAAATATGACAAGAAAGACAGTCAAGAAATGCATAAATAAAGAATAGTCTTAGAAATTTAGAACCTTTTTAATAAGCAGTGTGCTTATTAAATAGAATCACAGAATCATAGAATCATAAAATGGCCCAGGTTGGAAGGGACCCTAAAAGCCCAGCCAGCCCCAAACTCCTGCTACAGGAAGGCTGCTCCCACCAGCTCAGGCTGCCCGGGGCCCCATCCAACCTGGCCTTGGGCTTGTCCAGGGGCAGCTGTGGCAGTGCCTCATTGGCCTTTTTAGGGATTTACCCTCGTCATCCCTCTCCAGATTTTCATTTGGGAAAGAGAATATGTGGATTAAGAAGCTCCTGAGATTGTTTTTTCCAGCATTTTCCCTTGACTGTTCCCTGAAGGCATGAATGTTGAGGTTTCAAAGAAGGACGCTCCATTCTTGCCCAGTTTTGTGAATCTCTGAGTTGTAGGCAGAATGGGTTAATTTGCATTGGGTAAGCACAGAGTTTTCCTGCCTTTTTCTCCATTATCATTTGCAATAGTAATGCTCCCCTTCTTATTTGAAAACTGACACATTTCCTTTCACTTAAGAAAATGAAAATAATCTTAAAAGCATTGATTTATTTACAGGCATTCATAGTATGTTAAAATTCATAACATGTATTTTCTTCTTCCAAAGAAAGTATTTTCTAAAGTTTCTGTTTAAAATTAGGAAGTGCTTAACTATTTCAAAACATTAATGGCAGCAGACTGTACAGCAAATGAGACCCACAAATTCATCACCAAATTTTAATCCCTTGAGGCATGTCTAGCAGCAGCTAAGATTAGTGTAAAAAATGTGAAAAATTATGTTACTAGAAGGAGATAATGTTATGATATATTGTTCTTTGATGCAGTAATCGTTATGAAGTTATTCTCAGAGCAGCTTTGCTATCAGGCCCTCCCATTTTTAACTAGAGTTTAATTGCTGCAGCAGACTCCTGCTCTTAGTGAGGCTGAGGGTAAGGGAGAAAGGAGAAAAATGAAGATTGGTAGAAATTTCTATAAAATGATGCTGTACGTATGTGTTGTAAATCCATCTAACATGGCCTCACTAGGCAGAGTCAGCTTTGGGGAACAGAAGTCAGATGGCCATTTCTAAGTTTAGTGGTTCTCCTTTTTATTTATCTGCTTCCAGGGAACCAACAACATTACAGCTCATAACTAACACTCCTTATTTTGCTTTCACACACAACATCCATGTGCACTTTTATTTATTGGAGACATGTTCCTTTCCTGCTGGGGCAAAGGCAAAGGCAGCATTTTCATTTATTTTGCTTTCAGAAACTACTCTAGAAAGAGGAAAGCCTACACTAGAGACTGCTGATATGCACTTTTTCTTCTGAAGAAAAAAAAAAAAAAATTGAGTAATTAGAAACTGAATTTGTGTGAATGTGATACCTTAATAGTGAAATGGGAAGCAGTGAATATGCACATGATCTGAGAAGTATTTGGTGATGCTACAAAGCTAACATTTTTTCTCAACCAGTGTTTCACCCTGTGAAAGAGAGGCAAAACAACTATTTCTGATACTGCTGTGACAAGTTCCTTTACAAATACTGGATTTTTTTAATCCCTGTGGATATTATTCCTACTGAGCAACAATGAATTATTTACAACAGTCTTGTATTTGAAGCCAGAAGGAATTTGTGGAATATGGAAAGTTTCAGTGTGCTGCATCTTACAGAATTTGTGGAAAATAAGTAAGAAACTAGGAGATTATAATAGAGTCTGTGTCAGCCATGTATTAAAAAGAAGTGAAAATGGAAGTCAGGAAGTTACAGGACAGTCAGCTTAATGTCAAACTGCTCTAACATATTTAGAACAAATTATCAAAAAAAGTATTTATAAGCACCTTAAAGATAACAGTGTGATAAGATGATCCAGCATGGATTTACCAAGAACTAATTATGTCGAACAGTCTGTTTTCCCTTTGTAATGGGATACAGGCTCTGTGGATATAGAAAAAGTATGTCATAAATCTTGTCTTTGCTAATGCTTTAAAATTCTATCATGTGAGATCCTTATGAGTAGTTAGAGAAACCTGGTCTAGACAAAATTTCCATACATGGATGCAGTACAATATGCAGACAGTGGACTTCAGATGGAAATTTATATGAAGAAGTACTATTCTGTAGTCTGTTTATTTCCACATATTTTTAATGAGTTTCTGGATCCTGAAACTGTGATTAAACTTCAAAAGTTTTTAGACAATGAACAGCTGACTATGAAGGCAGTCAGACAGGAAAAGAAAGGTAGAATTTAAAATCATTGCAACAAATTTAAGACGTAACTTATTAACTACTTGGCTTTAGAAACTAATTAGAAATAAGTGAGGACAAGGTCAATATACTCCACTGAAACTGGAATAATCAGGTACAGAGTAGAGAACAGAGTATTACTGCTTAGAATGAATCTAGGTGTTGCATTAGGTCAGAGATATCATCTTGCTGTGAAAATGACAAATACCACATTGCAGTCAAGAAATGGGAGCATCTCCTGCAGGGTGTGTGAGGTGGCCCTCTGTCTTCACTTGACCCTAGAGAGGCCTCAAGGTACTACATCGCCCTTGGGCCATAACACTTCAGATCCTTCAGGAACTGTATGAATTCTCTGGGCAGAGTACAGAACAAAATTGAAAAAAAAAAAGGACAGATACTGAGAAAAAGAGGTCTATGTTCTGAACTTGTTTTCAAGCCAAAGGAAAGGACAAGAGGGATATTATGTATTTAAAAAGCAGTTGTGAAAAAGATTAAAATCCATCCTCTATGCTAGTAAAACGTAGGGATCTTATTTAAGATGGTCCTTGTGGGTAGGATAAGAAATATTGACCCAGACTGTCTTTAAGTGCAGATTAGAAAAGCGTCTCAGGAGTGACACAGGGCAAGAAGGTGATCTGTATCCAATTCAAATTCCCTTCCAGCTCTAACAGCTGCATTCCAGTGCACTCAAGTAGACAGGGACACATGGTTGTGACAGAACAGCCCTTTCTGGTTATTGTAGATGGGAAAGGAAGTAGGGTAACAGGTTACAAGGCCACTGTCACTGGTCTGACCAGATTGGAGTATTAGCATCCTAACCTAGAACAGCTCAGTCTTGCAACATTTTTTTTTAATAATAAAAAATTTCCCACTGGGAGGAAGATATGCATCTATATTGCCTTCTGATGGCAGTATAATAATTAACTGCCCCTGGTGACTGGAAAAAAGGGAAGCATCCGTCCCATTTTTAAGAAAGGAAAAACCAGGGAAGTAGAGACCTGTGATCCTCACTTCTGTGCCTGGGAAGATCGTGGAGCAGATCGTCCTGGAAGTTTTGTTAAGGCACGTGCAAGTTGTGAAGGAGGTACAAAACAGCCAACACAGCTCCACCCAGGGCAGATTGTGCCTGGTCAATCTGGTGTATTTCTATGATGGAGTGATAGCATCAGTGGACAAAGGAAAAGCAACTGATATAATCTACCTGGACTTGCGCAAGGCCTTTGACGTGATCCTGCACCCATATCCTTATTTCTATATTAGCAGGACATGGTTTGAAGCATGAACTGTTTGGTGGATAAAGAATTGGTTGAATTGTCATAGCAAAAGGGATGTGATCACTGGGTCTTTTTCAATCCAAGGCCAGTGATGAGTGGTGGCCCCCAGGGACCAATATTTCTTCAATGACTTTATCAATGACCTAGACAGTGGGATCAAGTGCATCCTCAGCATATTTGCTGATGACACTAAGCTGAGTGATGCAGTTGACGCAATAGAACGAAAGGATGTCATCCAGAGGGACCTCGGCAGGCTCAAAAAGTGGGGTTCAGTAAGGCAACAGGAATGTATTGCGCTTGTTTTGGAGGAGTTCGAGTTATGTACAGACTAGAAGATCTCATTGGTAGCATCCCTGTGGAAAAGGACTAGGGTGTCCTGATGGATGAAAAGCTGGATGTGAACCAGCAGTGTGCATTTGCAGCCCAGAATGCCAGCTGTATCATGGGCTGCATCAGAAGAGGAGTGGTCAGCAGGGAAAGAGAGGGAATTGTCCCCCTCTATTCTGCCCTCGTATGGCCCCATCTGGAGTACTGTGTCCAAGCCTGGGTGACCCAGTACTGGGAGGATGCTGATCTGTTGGAGCAGGTCCAGAGGAGGCCACAAAGGTGATCAGAGGGCTGGAGCACCTCTCCTGCAAAGAAAGTTTGAGGAAGTTGGGCTTATTTAGCTTGGAGAAGAGAAAGCTCCAGGGAAATTTCATTGCAGCCCTCTAGTACTTGAGAGGAGCTTATGAGTAGAAGGGGGGCTGACTTTTTACATGGTCTGAAAATGGTAAGACAAGGGGGAATGGCTTTAAGATAAAAGAGAGGAGATTTAGATTAGATTTTAGGAGGAAATTCCTTACTCAGAGGACAATGAAACACTGGCACAGGCTGCCCAGAGAAGCTATGGATGCCTCATCCCTGGAGGCATTCAAGTTTGGGTTGGATGGGCCCTGAGAAGCCTGAGCTTCTCTGCTCAGGTGGGTGGCAGCCCTGCCCATGGCAGGGGGATTCAAGTAGGGTAGGCTTTTAAGGTTCCTTCCTACCTAATCCATTTTATGATTTTATATTTTTAGTACTCTCTGAGGTATTTTGATTCTTGTGGTGTAGGATCATTCAGTAGCATTTAAAATAAACTAAATTAATTTCAGTCATATATTCAGTCTTATATGCATAATGAAATGAGTTGTTATTATTTGTACGGAATCCTAGTAGCTATTCATTCAAGATGAAATTGATTGTTGATCTAATTCAGTTCTGATTTGTTTGCAATCCACAAGATGGTACAAAGCATGAATTACACTTCCTGTTAGTACCAAGTTTCAAACTGAACATAGGAAGATCTATCCCAATAAAAAGCTATGATTTACTTTGCACTGTCAAATAGTGATAGCAAAAACTAGATTTTTCATATAGTGACCCATAGCAGCCATCAGTGGCGAAGATAATCCAAGTTAGATCTAGAAACGCAATTCTCAGTGACTTTCTCCTTCAACAACAAGATCTAAAATAATCTGTACTTGTCAGAATGTAAGATCATAAAAGTGTTGAGATCTTACTTTGAGTCTAGAAGTGAATTTTGGTGTAGATTTATCTTCTCCAGGAACAATAGTCCATAAACAGTACAGGAAGCTTGACTCACCACTCTGCCAAAAAGTTATTCGGTATTAAAACAGAAAAAAACCTTCTGAAAAGGAAAAATCTGTGGTCTTGTAGAAAAGAACTGAAATCGTGCAGACTAGAGTTGGAAACTGTGAAGTGGAAAACAATGATAGAAACTTAAAATACCTTCCTTCTTTCCCTGAAATAGCCAACTCCCTTTACTGCCTTATTATACATCAGTGCTATTGAAGGTTCTGTATTATAATGAGAATATTTCTCACACGTAAGATTTTTGAAGGCAAACTGCAACAGCAGAAAACATTTTTCATAGACCTGCATAAATGAGAACCATACAGATACTGCATTTATATTCAGCTGATAATAAAAGTTTATTTAGCAAAGCCATTAAAGTCTGATTAAAATTTGATGAGATGATAGGATAAATGTGGTAAGTCCACTGGGGTCTGAATTGCTGCCAGTATTGATTAATACCTTTAACACCCCAATGGGAATCCTGTCAAAAGCATATTTCAAATATAAGTCATGGGAATCAGAATAAAGCCCCAGATAACAGCTGCCATATCATTTAGTTGAGCATATCGTGTCCCTTTAGGACAAGCAAATGAAACAAGGTAATGGAAAGTTGCTGAAGGATTGATTTGACTCACGAATGTACATGGGAATTTACAGATTCTGAAGATATGAGTCCAGGTTTGTACATAGCATTCACCAGCCTAGTTGAATTTCCCAAGGGTTAAATGTGGCCCGGGTCTCTCTCCTGGTCACGTTAAATCAGACAAATATTTTGATGTATTTGAAGATAACAGTTTGTAGATGGTAAGTGAATACATCTGGCAAGGAAACCAACGCAGAAGTGATTACAGAGAGACTCACAGAAGAAATTGTTTTGCTGACAGTAAAAATACAGTTTTTCCAGATATGAGGGTGGTATTAAACAATGTAAAACCAAGAATGAGAAGTGACAGACAGGAACAGATGTGGATGAAGATTCAGAAAAATGTTTGGAGAAAGGAAGAAAATGTAATAAAATCGTAACTGGTCTGTTAGCAAGTCTGTCATTTCTTTAAAGGTGAAGATAAGAAGCCTGAACTTTTATGTCAAGGCAGAAGCTCAAAGAAATGTGAAAGGAGAGAGAGAGAGAACTGCAAAAGCATTTCTGCTATACTTGTAGGGAAAATACTGAGGAAGTAGCAGAAAAAAGGTTATGTTTTATGAAAAAATCAGTCAAGCATGGCCTAGATTTGAAAGAGAACAAATTAAAAAAGAAAGGAATGAATGCTTGTGATTTAAATGGACAAAAGGTTAAGGGAAGTGTTGCAGATGACTGTGAGGTTGAAAGAATGGAACTGTGAATGATGATAAGGAAAAGGTAAGACCTAGAGTTTGCAGGGGGGAGGGTTGGTTTTGTTTGGTGGTTTGTTAGGGGGATGTTTGTTTTGCAAAAACAAGCCATGGGCGTCTTACTCCAAATCCTGTTTCTACAGAAAGCTAATGAAAAAGAGTTATTCATACAGAATAAGTGCAAAAAGAATTAACTGCAACCCAGCTCAATAAAGTTTTAGTGAATTGAAGAGTTTGTATTATTAAATAAAAAGCAAAAATCAAATCCAGCATGGTTTCAATGGATACAATACCAAATAGGGTTGATGTTATTATTTTATTAGAACAGGCTTAAGGTCTTTAAGAATCTTGTATTTTGTCTTTCATTGCTTAATCAGTAATGGCAACTTTTATTTAAATTATCTGTCACTGACATGTTTTGGGACCCTGAAAGGTTCCTTACTCTTTTGGTAGGAAAGGAAAATCTAAGATATCTGTAACAGGGGATTCCTGTATGTAAAATATATCATTGTCATGCTTGGATCTTGATCCTCAGCTAGCAACCCTCAGACTGTTGTCTGCAGAGCTAGCTGATTACCAGAGGCTTTGGTGGAGACAACAAAGCAGGGTTAGGTTTACTGTTGTGGCATGATGAGAACTATCTGCTCATATTTGGATAGTACTTGAAGATTACAGAACATAAACAAGAGTGGTGAGAATGCTTAAGGGGAAAAGTTGCTATGAGTTTGTCATAAGTAGCTTTTTTTTGAAGATGTGTCAGTAAGTGTGCTTTGCTTGGAAAAGGCTGTGAGATGACTGTGTCGTTCATACATTAAATAGCAAATAACTTTGTCATTCTGCTATATTAGCTCAGAATAGCAGCTTTGAAATCTAAGCATGCGTATATTGAATTTACTGCTTCTTCGGTACTTTTGTCTTCTTTTGTTATAGCTGGATGCAATATTGTTAGTTGTTACCCAGTGAACGTTGTCTCCAGTCTAGGATTTCATGTACTAGTGCATTTGATCTTTTCTTCCAACTGATCTTATGAAAGAAATTGATTCCTAATAGATATGCTAAAAATAATTTGCTGCTCAGGGATGAGCATATTTGTGCTGTTCAGTTTCTCAAATCTAATACACTTACTGGGCTTTAAATTAAAGTTCTTCCCTCCAAATTCATTTTACCTAGACATACAGAATCGTAGAATAGCTCAGGTTGGAAAAGACCTTCAAGATTATCAAGTCCAACCACAGCCTAACTATAACTCTAACAGCCTTTCACTAAATCATGTCCCTGAGCACCACATCCAAACAGTTTTTAAACACATTCAGGGATTGTGACTCAATCACCTCCCTGGGGAGCCTATTCCAGTGCTTAACAACCCTTGCTGTAAACAAGTGTTTCCTGATATCCAACCTAAACTTACCCTGGTGCAACTTGAGGCCATTTCCCTTCATCCTGTCACCACTCAGAAGAGACCAACCCCACTCTGGCTGTAAGCACCTTTCAGATGTGGGAAGAGAGCAATAAGGTCTCCCCTCAGCCTCCTTTTCCCCAGGCTAAGCAGTCCTGGTTGCTTATGAATTAAGCAATAGAAATGTCCTGAGTGCTAATTGTATGTAGCCTGATGCTGAAAGTGTTAAAAGAGAAAATGGAAAGTTAACTTGCTTGCAGGGAAGAGTTGTTTGTATTTGTATGTCTCTTCTTGCTAACATAAAAGCTTGGCTTACTGAATAATCCATGAGAAGCTAAATGTCTGTTAGCTGAGGTCACAGAAATGCTGCTGTCAGCAGTCTGCCTTATATGGGATAGATAGAGCAGACTTCTGATTTAAGAGGTATGGAAGCAATAATTTTCATTTTGGAGATGGAAAAGCAAGGCCCAAGACTAACCACATAGACTAGTGCAATTAATGACATAATTCATATTTTGAAGTTCAACACCAATAGATTCCAGCAGGAATTAAAGAGTGTAATACTTTGATGGGTCTGTGTCTAAGTGGCTTCTCAGTCAGCTAGGAAGACTGGAGAAACCATGCATTACTCTGTAAATTTCATCCCAACCTTCCTTTTCCTTAGTGTGCAGAGGTTATATGGTATTATGTGCAGAACAGATTTTTCTGTGCATTTTCATTCTTGCTTTAAGAAGTGGGGGAAAGCGTTCATGGTAACAGAGGGTAAAATACATTAGGTGTGGTCATTGGAATGATAATGCAGAGTGTGGAAATGTTAAAAAAAATAAAAGGGGGAGATAAGCTGCACAAGGAGAGATTGCTTGTGCTGCTGGGGAAGTTAAATGAAAAAATATGCCAGCATTGGTTGGGTTGGCTGGCAGGGCTACAAATACATCTTAAATACAATCTCTATCTAATGTCACTAGTACAAAGGTCAAGAAAATTAGATGTGTACCTTGAACTTGCATCTTTACTTGCAGAAACACGATGGCCACTTCACAGTCATCCAGCTGGTGGGCATGCTGCGGGGAATTGCATCTGGCATGAAGTACCTCTCAGACATGGGCTATGTACACCGTGATCTGGCAGCCCGTAACATTTTGGTCAACGGCAACCTCATGTGTAAAGTCTCCGACTTCGGTTTGTCACGGGTGTTGGAGGATGATCCTGAAGCTGCTTATACAACAAGTGTAAGTTTGTCTTATCTATTTTGAACGGTCTGTTGCTCTGCCCCTTTTGTTTCAGATTTATCTAAGCCATAGGAATAATGGATTGAATTGGCTGACTTCGTTCATTTATCTTTAGTTATAAAGATATGCACATACAGGAGGGGAGGAAAACCTCTCACTGCTTCATCTCATGGAAGTGTTGCACCTTAAATTTAATTTTGATATAATTTAGCTTACCTTCTATTGAAGCATGTAGGACCATTTTGTCAAGGTTTAAGTCTCATCATTAATACTTAAAATTCATCATGCGGTACAAGGAAATTTGTTTTTGTAACAGTGAATATTTGTGGGTTTGTTGGTTAGTTATCTGGTTTGTTGGTTGGTTGGATTTTTTTCTTCAGTGAAGTAAAATCTGGAGAAGCTTGTTCAGATTTGACTTAAAGAAAAATTAAACTTCAACTATAGTATGAAGCAGATAGGGAACGGATCACAGTGATGCCAGTAAAATTTCAAGCTCAGATGCAGCACTTCTTCATCTCTGCAAAATATTCAACAACATTCCTCTTGTGATCACCACAACATCAAGAATCTTAATAAACTGATTTCAAGTAACTTTAATTCCTATCCGTGAAACTAAAATTATTTCAGAGCCAAGTCACTGAACTTACACAAGGCTGCTCCAAAAGTAATGCCTCCTATTGTATGATGCTAACCTACAATGTCAGAGGCAGATATTGGTGGTATGGCAGTAAAGGCTGAACCTTCCCACTAAAACTCTGTTAGATTCTGTTGCCATGCAACAGAGGGCAACAGAGGGACAGTCTGACAGAAGCAAAGATGTGTCACTGAATTTCTCCATGCAGAAAAAATGGCACTCACTGATTCATCTACACTTACTGAGCATTTATGGAGACCAAACAGTGAATGTGAGCACAGGGAAGCAGTCGGTGGTGCGTTTCAGCAATGGCAAGAGAGACAGTGAGTCACCTCCGCTGGTACAGATTTTGATAAACACAACATACAAGCCCTTGTTCATCATAGAGAAAAATGCATAGCTCATGATGGTAACTGTGTTGAAAAAGAGTGTTTTGTAGCTGAGAATCTGTTCTATCAAACAGTGTCTTCTTATTTGCTGTAGCGTCCATGGAAATAAGTAGGAGGTATTACTTTCAGAGAGACCTACATAGGTTTCTGTGATAGGACAAAGTGACAGAATGCTAATAGAGATGGTAAACTAGCATTAAGTAATTTCTCCGTAAGTACTTTCATTTTGAAAAGTGATTTAGGCCAAAATGAGGAACTCATCTAATTTAACTGCAATTGTAGTAAGTACTGTTTTATTTGTTGCATTCAATATTGCTGTAGTAATGGTATTGCAGAGTCTCTTTAACTCTAAAATAAATATGTTCTGATAAATTCACTGAAGTAAAAGACAAATGAGATTTTATAAAGCTGTCATGCTCTATGGCAAAATGGGTTTCCTTCTCACAAAACTAAGCTAAGTGGCACTCTTAACTAGAGGATTTTCAACATCTCAGCAGGCACAGCCTTGAGATAGAGATGACTGACATCTTTTGCTTTATCTTGCTGTTGTCATGTACATTTTCTTCCTCTTTGTATATTGATTTTGAGTAGATGCTGTGTTGTTTCTATTGGTGCATTCTCCCACATGCAGGGCAAAAATCTAGAATCAGTCTGGAAAAAGCAGTAACTGTGATAGGGGAAGGCAAGAAAGGAAACTTCTTAGAATACTGCAACACTCTGTGCTCATGCTTGTTAGGAGACTGTTCAGGAAAGAGTGATGGAAAACCTGTCAGGTGCTCCAAGGTAACACAGTATGAGGACAGCATGTTTCCCCTAAAAATCAGGAAACAGCTTTTGACTTCTTTTTGTTTTGGTTTGGCTAACCTATTAGGTTGGCCAACCTATTGAGACAATGAATGTAAATCTTATTTCCTAACTATGTTTATCATTTATAGAAAAACTTTAAATGAAGTATAATTTCTGAATAGGGAGTATGAATTAAGAGTTAGTAATACCCAACTGCCAATCTTTGTTTTTCAGATTTGATAGGAAAAGATAAGGAAACTTATGAGATATACAAAAAAGTGTGGTGGGTTTTTGCCCTATAGAGACTAAATTTTTTTTTGTGTTGGTTTCCAAGGCAACAGCAGCTCATGAAAAGACATTTCTAGAATATAAGCAAGCATTCCTGTCAATACAGAGGACATCCAGGCTCTTGCATCCCTCTTTTAGGTCCACTATTTTATATGATGTGGATTCATTTGAATTTGAAATATATTCACAATACTTAGAAAAAAGCCATGGGTCTCCAGGAAAACTTGTATATAGCAAAATGTGTACATATGTATGAATAGATCATGATCTGTGTCACTACTGCACAAAGGGCTACACTGGTATCTGTTCATGGTGACACCTCGAGATTCTGCATTTGGGTATTCTGCAGTTGGAAAGCCTGCTAAAAACTGAACTGCATGACTCATAAAAAAATATAATTGTAAGCTTTTATCATCAGGTGTATCTTTGAATTTTGCCTTAGTATGTACAACATATTCTTTCCTTAATACTTACTAGGGAGTTAAATTATTGGTTACTCTTTATGGAGTCACTCGAAATGTGTGGGTTTAATTCTTCTCAAGCCATTTGGCTAAAATACCTCATCCAGGGAGATTTCAGATTTATTAGATTGATTAGAGGAATAAAATAGATTGACAGCAGTAAGGTATAGAAACACTGACAAGTAATGAAACTTCTGGCAGCTCAAGATTAAGGCTTAATTTGGGTTGTTGGGTTTTTTTACTTTATTATATAACTTTGACACGTTAGAACATTTTCAATATTCTCTCATTGACATAAGTTAGGAATATGAAGGGGGGTGATGAATTGCTCAAAAGAGAAACAGGATGCAAATGATTTTGGGATGTGAAGTAACTGTTTCTGAATGGTCTCATTCCTTCGACAAGCATATTACCTAGTCATTTACTTTAAGAATTAACTGTAGACAGTGAAGTACCCTGTTTATTGGCAGCTGTTCAGAAAAACAAGACAGAGGGACTGTCAAAAGGTTTTGCCAAATCAGAAGTACAAAATCCAACGGGATCCTGAAGGGGTTGTCTTTAGATGAGGCAAGACGATACCAATTTTTCTTTACCAGGGTTACTGAGCTCCTGTGCAGGAATCCAGCTGCTGGCAGCCACTAGACATTTCCAGACCACACATTCTGGATTCTAACCTTTAACAGCAGCAGAAAAGACTGTAGCATGATTTTGGTGCTGACATATAAATCAAACATTTTTAAGTACTCATGTCTCAGAGTATGCGTGAGAGGTAGAAAGAAGCAAGTTACTAAGAGTTATGCTGATGTGCTTAGTCTGCTCCAGGGTATGGAGATGGAACAACTAGTTAAAGCATGTGATCAAATTTCAGTCAAGTGGTATTCAGCTTAATTGCCTTCCCATGAGTTGCTAGATTACTTCCCTACACAGAAGATAAGTGGAGGTGGAGACGCATACGTGCTACTTAGAGACGCTGTCTTTTGTTGTGTTAGACTGGTCAAACATAACACATGTCCAGGTTATGCTCAATGACAAATAACTAGAGGATGAAGAAGCATCATAAAGAATAGTGTCCTGCCGAAAGACTTTGACCCTTTGACCTGTCACATAAGAAAGTGTGACTAGTCCTGATGTGTAGTTTTGTGTTTCAAAGCTTTGATCACAAGTTCATTTTAGAGGTTTTCTGGTTTTATCATCAGCTTTCAAGAGCGGTCAATACAGGATTGCCAACAGAATGTAACAGAGATCACAACCAAAACAGACCCTTAGGAAGAAGCTCTCTAGACAAGAATGAAATAAATATAAATCTGCATAATCTCTCCTAATTTTGTCTGATTTTCCACTTCTGTGAGTATTCTTTCTAATAGTTGTCGCTTGACCTACAAATGTATGGGGTTGAGGAAGAGCACAAAAGTTTTCATTTAGGTGCTGAGAGTCAAAAGGAGCTTAATTCAGAGAGATCTCTAAATCATGATGTTGAATTTAACTGTAAAACATGATGTAACAGCTCCTGCTATTATATATAAAAGAGCATCCCTGCTGTTTCTTCTCCACCATGCTACCTCAGTTTTTCATCCAATCTCTGGAAGTGTTCAAGGCCAGGTTGGATGGGGCCCCAAGCAATCTGATCAGATGGGTGGCAACCAGCCCATTGCTGGGGGACTGGGGCTAAATAGTCTTTAAGGCCCCATCCTACCCAAACCATTCTATACATTTAGGAACTCCATATATGCGTTAAGCAGATAAATGCAAGTGGAAAATGTGTGTTTCATGAGCATGAAAATGTTCAAAATCATTTTTCATGAACTCAACATAAATTCATCCTAGCATCTTGGTAGTTGGAAGGGAGTCCCTTCCAACTCAGGATATTCTGTAATTCTAGGAAGAAAACAAGTAACAAAAGCAGAGTATGCATTATTTTCAAGCTTTCTTTGTAGCAGGCTGCAGAATTAGAGCACCTTATGTTTGATTCACTATTGCAATTTTTGATTCAAACAGTCAAAGTAACTCTAACCAGTAAAAAGAACCCATTCATGGATATGCAGATTTTTCTTTGTAAAAGTCTTTGAATCAGGATGGCATTTTTCTTGAGGATATGCTCTAACATGTACAGAAGGGACTGTGGAGGATTGGTACACTGAAATTCTGTATCATGTGCTACTTAAATGCAAAATAAATCGTCCTGGCTTCAAGATTTTATTTATTTATTTATTTATTTATTTATTTACTCACTCATTTATTTATTTATTTAAATCATTGCTTTTAAGTAGTTTAATTCTTCCAAATAGATTTGTTACTGAAAATGATAACAAAACATGTCTGTTGGAATAGCAACCCAAAAGAAGCAGTTATCTGTCGAAGTACAACCCAGTAGAAATACTCTAGAGTGTACAACAGTAAAGATAGATAAACTAGGACAAGCATGTAAATCTGCAGAAATTAGCAGCATTTTATTGGGTCCTACAGGGGCTTACTATGGAATATCAAATGCAACTGTAACCACTGTTATGGAGAAAACATAGAAAAGATTCAGAAGGATAAAACAAGATGGGCAGGCTGGGAGGATCAGTTAATATTTTGACGGGGCAAGTGATGACAAAAATTAATGAAAGTAACTTTTGTGGAAAAAAATGAGTGGTGCAAAAATTTTTGTTTAAAGAAAAGGATCGGAAGAAAAGGATGCCTCAGTGGAGCTAACTGGTCAGCTTAAATACTAGCTAATAAAACAGAAGATCATGAACTAGCCAGAAAGTAGCCTATAAAAATGCATCTGACATTTTACTGCAGTTTGGCTATAATCTAAAGCAAACAAAGGTAAAAGCAAATGGAAAATACCGGGCAAAAAAAAAATAATAATAATTTTTTAAAAATCATGTTTTGTTAACTGGCCTCAGAATACAGTGCTAAATTGACTTTTTAATTAAAATGTATTAGCTTGTAGCTTAACTGAATAATATACAGTTGTCTCTTGTTTACGAAATGCAGGTTTCATTGCCAGGAGGTACTGATTTCCTTAGTGGGTTTGAAGTGTACCTGTTTCCACAGTATGCTATTTGTGCAAAAGGAAGAGACTGTAATGGACAGATTATACTGTAAATCTCCCTTCTACATCACTGTTTACAGCACGGTTCAGTCAATTCTGGTAGGGAATGTAAAAGGGGTGGGAATATAAAGAGGTTCCTGTTTAGAAAGAAAAAAGGATCGGATAGGGAGCCTGTGGAGTTTCCTTCCTTCGAAAGAGTAGTCATAAGTAAATCTTTGCATAAAGCTGCAAAGTGTTCTTTTTCTCCAGACGACTTCTACTTCGGAATATGTAAATGTAACACATATTCTTTTGTTCTTAGAACTATAACTGCCATTGCCTCTGGTGACCTCATGCCTTGATCAGTACTTTGGGAAAGGAAGAGACTGATTCAGATTCCTTGTAACGCTTAAATGATACTTTCCATTGCTGAAGAAGAAAATTATATTTTTCTTTTCCTCTAGCCTGGAGTGCAGGATTTATTCATCAATGACATAGCACTGACTAGTTTTAACATCATCGGGGCTGGTGATATATCATTAACTGGTGGAATGCTTAGAAAGCTCTTTTGGGGAGAAAGAGTGTTCCTTACTAGTGGTTGTTTAACTGGTGAAAAAAGAATTCACTTTTTCCAGTATTATCTCATGGTGCTAAGTGTTAAGACTGTCTTCTGTTTAAGATGCAAAACTTACAGTTATTAAACCCATGGAGCTGGGCAATGCCACATCTCCAAGCAAATCTTAAGTATTTGTGCAAGGAGGGAGGTTTGAGGCGAAAGTCAGTGCACTTGAAAATGATTTCTGAAACAATATTTAAGACTATGAATCTCAAAAAGCTCCAGATAGTCTTTTCAGAAAGAATTGTCCTGGGCTCCTAACTATTGACCTCTCACTTGGATCATGGAAAAGTATTCATTCATTCTGCTTGCCTTGTTTGTACCTGGCAGTGATGCCAGTAGTGCAGTAACACATAACATACTACATGCTCTATATACCTATGATATGAGCAATCATAGTAGTTTACTGCTGACAGATACATTTTTAACTAGCAATTACCAGAATATTAATTTTAACTTGAAACACTGCTGTCCTAGCATGCATATGAGCCTTTGCATGCACAATTATAATTGTTTAATTTTAGTTTATCAGAATTGCCTTTTTCAAACTGTAATTTAAAAAATTATTGTAAAAATGCAGGACATACTTGAACAGTTTCAGCAGTACTACATTCACTTAGAACTGTAATATCAACACTTGATATTAGAAATGCAGGCATACTAACATAAAACCAAAGTTCTTTATTTATTTATTATATGAATGAACACTGGTTTAGCTGGGTTATTGCTTACTTATTGTTTGGTATGGGTTATTGATTACTTACTTATGTACCACAGCTTACTTTCTACTTTAATATGAAAAATTATGACCAAGATGAAGTACATCATAAAATACCTTTACTGTATTAAATATGTTACATTGGAGAATAAGTGAAAAAAAGCATGCACAGCTCCTGATATCCTGTTAAAGGAGTTCAAATTTAGTTCTTTATGGTCAGAGGTGTTGTGTTTAGCAACATGTGATCTGACACTAATTACTTCTAGGCAGTAGCATTCAGGTACATAGAAGAAGCCGGACAACCTTCAGAAGCTTTGAAAAAGAACATAGCTTAGTCATGTGATTTTTCTGAATTATTGACACTTGTAAAGACAGATTAAGAAGATAAATTTACATACTGTCGACTGTAGAAGTCAGAATAGATAGGCAATTTATGAAGAAGAATATAATTCATCTCCAGTGAGCCAAATAACTCAGCTGCAGCTCTATTATCTAACTGCTGTTAGGTGGCAAGAATTTTTGTTTTCTGTTATCGCAACATTGCCCACATGAATTTACAGTCCACATAGAATACTGCTGTGAAAAGAAAATTCTCTTCATCTAGCCGTGTATAAAACTTCTGTGTTGGAAAATTTGAAACAGGTGGAAAACAGTGCAGTTGACTCCACTGGCCTTTTGTGAACCCTAACCCAAACCTTGATATATTCCACACTAGTATGTAATTCCTTTGCACTGTGTCCTTGAGCATTATCAGTGAACAATCTAATTCCCGACTCTAGTCCATGTAACAGTAATTTAAGAGGAGGAGAGGGGTGGGTTCCTGTTATTCTCTGGTACTTAAAGGCAGTTTTTTAAGTGCAGTCAGTTGCACATTTCAGAGCTCACAGGGAAGGAAGCTTGAGAGCAGTCTCATACTGTGACTTCAGATGCTATAAGAGCTCATCTGTGTTTCTATCTCAGTCCTGTATTTTCTCTTATTGCATTGTGTTGCACTGAGCATGTTCTGTCAACTGAAGAACAAACAATTATGACTCTTAAGGAGACCAAAAATAGTTCTGCTAGATGTAGTCTTCTTTTTTTGTGGGTTTTTTTTTCCTTTTTTTTTTTCAGTTGGAATTCCTGTGTGCCAAAACCCAAATACAGATGCTTTGGTCTTTCCTGTTTTTTGCTTTTTTCAGTCTGTTCCCAACAGATTATCCTACGCTGTATTTGTACATGACTGACAATTCCTGCATTTCTAGTGATTTTTAATTATCAATTTCTAACGCTTTAGAAAGAGGCAATAAAATTTCGGAGATTATATACTTATTTCATGAGTAATTAAATGGTAATGAAGAGAACAGAGATTCTGATAATTTTGCAAGGACTTAATTTTAGTTTATTTTGCAGCATACGTTTCTGACATCCCATATTGAAGACACAGATCTAGGGAACAGACTCCTTTTGTACCTTTTCCAATAGAAGGTCTGTGGGTACTGGAGAGGTAGTTGCTTATTTGTTTTGTTGTGAGGTTGTTTGTTTGTATTTGTTATTGTTGTTTGTTGAGGAGTAGTTTTAATAATGTGACCAAAAGGAACCAGTTAAGAAATGGAGGTTTCAAAGGACTGGAAGGAATACAAAGGAGGAAGGAAAAAATATTTTTGAAAGCAAGGAAGAGTTGGTTTTATGTTTTGTCTTCAGCAAATGTTAAATTATAACAAAGTCATTGGCGAAGAGAAAGCATCAGAGGCTTTTCTCTGAGTTCTCTGACCTTTTAAAAATCGGAAGTTTAATTTCACAAAGATGGTGTCCATCTACTGTCTGGCTGAATACTACAGCTTTTCTGGGTAATGTTGCAAAGTAGCTCCAGGTTTTGGTTATGAAAGAGATCTCAGATTTAAGAAGGAAAAAAAAAAAAAAACATTGCACTGTTTAACTACTGCTCTTGAAATAAAAGAAACTTGCAAGGAAGAGATCCAGGTAAACGTGGAACAGTGGACTTCTAGCTTGGAGTGATATTGAATTCTGTGTTGTGATGTGAAGTACTTGTGTTCCACCATTTCCCCATCTCTCTTCAGATAAAATCTCTGATTCTGCTGTCATTGGTGTCAGTGCTTCGATATTTACTTCATCTAGAACAAGGAAGCCAGATAGTTGGTACTATTTCTGATACTTCATGCAGTCCTGCATAACCTCATGTACATAGTATCAAATTTGATGTAAATAGGATACTGCAATTATGGAGGAAAGTTTCTGAGACAATGTATACACGTTTAACTTTGTCTACTCTCATAGTTTTGTAATAACGATGTTAACTGGAAACAAGGCTGACCTAGTTATTCACCTAAATTAATCCCCAGTGAAATCAACTAGAGGAATTTCCGCTGAACATGTAGAAATTTCAGTCTGCCTTAAATCAGAAGAATAACTACAGAAGGAAATTATTCATTGTTGCCTGTTTGCTTATGAATTGGTTTGCTTACACATAGGAAAGCCAAATTATTTTCAACTACAAAGAAGCCCTTGGGAACCTTACTTTCTCATTTTCCTGTACTTAACAGACTTCTAGAAATTTGAAATTATAAATTTATTTTTTTAGTGTTGCTCTTTGGCAGGTTTTCAGCATGTCAGTTCCCTGCCATGCTGTGAGTTCCTCCCTTCATTAAATACCTCGGGGTTGATTTTTAGCTTACTGTTGTTGCATTTTCCTTTGAGCAGAGTGCCACAAGAATATTGCAGCACAGTGGTTGTTATGGTGGAGGAAAAAAAATGCATTAGACCTAGATTTGTACAACTCTGATAAATCTAGGTCAAACAACATAGTCTTTGCTCAGTACTTATTCAGGCAAAACTCCCATTGGCTTTAACCAGAGTTTTGCCTGACAAAGCACTGTGGGATTTTGCCCTTAGTATCTAAAATATTTGATCTGTTCTTAGCACTTCGGAAGCATCTGAGAAACACATTGTATGTGTTGTCCTTGACTGCCCCGCTGTGGCTGTATCATCTTTGATTTAAAAGGTGGCAGAATCTTCTGTCTCCACATTTAGCATGTCTTCGCTGTGAGAGTTTAAAAAAGAGAAGGGAGGAAGAAAATCAAAAGACCTTTTGTGCATCTGTTATTTAAAATAATTCTAAGATCTCTGTGCGTTAATTCTATATATTGCTGCACAAAAAAAGGATGTGTTTTTTATATTTATTTTGGATTCCTTTCTCCTTTTCCTTCTACTCTAGAACTCCAGCTTTCCCATTTTCAGCTGTGGGTTTTTTGGGTGGATGGGGGAGAAGCACGTTTTCTCTTAAGAAGTCTTCTGACTTTTTTTTCTCCTATAAAATGTTTCACAGATTCGTATCACTCCTTATGCCATATGAGGCTTTAGGTTCACAGTTTGAATTCAGAAATCCATTCAATGAGATGAAGAAACTCAGTAGTTCCACTTTATTTTTTTTCCCATTTTTGAAGAAGGCGTTACATTATGAGGTCAATTAAACATGTTCAAGAAGCATGCAGTATTTGGAATTAAAGAATGGCATACGAAAACATGAAATCATACAGAAGAACTGGTTTACATCTTACTGTTACGGGGGTTGAAGTAGATGATCTTTGAAGGTCCCTTCCATCTCAAACCACTCCATGCTTCTATGAATATGGTTTTGCTTACTGCTTTTTTTTTTTTTTTTAACATATTTTTTCTAAATGAACTGAGCTGTAGTGCACTTTGAGATGAGTATTGTCCTCTCCTATAACATGACACCACTACTTGCTTATATTTTTACTGAAACTACCTCTGTTTTTACTCACAGTGCATTACTCCTTCAATGCATCATTTCTCCTTCTCTTCTCCATTTTCATTGTATTTTCATTTATAGCAAACCTCACAGGAACTATCACATTTTTTTCCACCAGGCACTCTGCTTTTATTTTAAATTCCCTCTTGGAGATCAGCACCTGGGGTTTTAATGAAAATCCTTTTGAATAAACATGCAATCACCCTACTCTTTACTTTAAAAAAATCCTTAGGAAAATCTCATAATAAATACATTGCTCATTTCTTTAGAACCTTCCTTATCGAGGCTGAATGGCCTCATAATCTTCAAGAGTTTCTGCTGAAACAAGTAGTTCTAATTGTGGGTAAACTGGTATTCAGTGTGAGCATCCAGTAGGCTTTTTCTCCCACTGTAGCGCTCACTGACAGCACAGAAGTATATATGGTAAACAGTCAGATGTAGCCTGAGGAAAACATACTGCATCCATTTCTCTGAAATGAGGAAGCTGGTAACAATATGTTGACAATTAAGAAATACTTACTTCTTTGCTTTTCATTCATGTGCTATCATCATTCATCTGATCTCTGATACTTTTGTGCCCAAACTCTGCAACTCAGCCACTACGTTGAACTATTTCTCATATTTCAGCCTATTTAACAGTGTCTTATTTTAAAACAGAGAGGCTGTTGAAATACTGTAGGTATACTCCCAAAAGTAGAGAAGTAGTGCTATTGATTAAACCCTTAGGCAGATGTTCTCTGTTTACATTCATTTTCTTCCATACAACTGGCATTCAGCAACCCAGTACTTTCTAAGTTGTGTGTCAGTGAATGAATATTTCCCAATCACTGTTCCTGCATTTGTATCTTGTGGTTAATGTACTTAATTAAGGCATATTACTCTGAATTGACCATTTAATTTCTAAATGAATTCTTAAAGATATCATTAACATAATAAAATTTCCCAATCTGAATAGACAACCTTCAACCTTTAATCTAACAAACAGGAATAATTAATTCAAGCTGCTAAATAATAAATGCAAGTTCATCATTAAGATGTCCTTATATAAAGTTGAATTTTGTCTTCTGTCCCTTGCTTCAATTTTTTATGTAACTTTCTCAGGCATAGCTGTTTGGCTAATTCTTTTATTCACCACAAGAATTCAAATAATTCAGCTGTGTTTTAAAAGTAAGCAGCTCCTGTGCTGGGCTGGGATTTACACAGGATGCTTATCAAATGTCCAGATGTTGGTTATGAGTGGAAAAATATTCCCAGTAGTGCAGGAAGCCTGAACTTGTTAATTTTCATTGACTAACTTATTTTTTGAAATGAAAAAATATATACTGGTCTACTTGGTTTTACCAAGTCCTTTGGATGTTGGGTTTGTTGGTTTTTTTGTTTTGTTTTGTTTTGTTTTTTGTTTTTCTGTGAAGCCTAGCACAAGAGGGAACACCCTGTGGCTGCATGAACTCCTGCGGCGTGTCTGCTGCAAGTCACCTATAGGAGGGATTCTCTTTGGACAGTCTTAAAACCACAACTTTGATTCATTCAATAGAAGAATCGATAGCAATCAGTAGCATTTGATAGATTAATCTGGCTTGCAACCTTCAAGAGGCAGGTGGTGAAGTCTTTCCTGCCTTTGTTTCTCAATCCTGTTTGCTTCAGTGTTTCTATACATTTCTATTCTTAATCTGCTGTGCAAGTCAGACACACGTTACTCTCCTTTTCCTCCTCGATGCATGCATTTTCTGAGTGACTGGTTTCTTCAGTAATTTTCCCTAATTCATTAGGGATTGCATTAAGCAGAAGTGCGTGACCAAATACACCAATTTTTGCTGTCAGAGCAGTTTGATTTCAAAATTTATATTGCTTTTTTTTTATATATAATGACCACAGTAACAAGCCTTGACATAACACTGCTGGTTACATCCAAAAGTAGTAATTCTGCTATGTTCTTCTCACAGTTAAGGCACACTGACTTAAACACCTGTTATACTTATTGCTGTATGTCATTCATTCAGTGCATTCCCACCTGACGTAGCTGGACAGGTAACCACCAAGTACTTGGCAACCAGGAAGATTTAAAGAGAACTGCTTCGTATTTCATAGTAAGAGAAGCAGAGAGCTTCATAACCTGTTAATAAGCAGTTTCCCAATTCCATATTTTGTACAAGAACTGCACTGTGCTCTAACCATGCTACCAGATATTAGAAATAATAACTGGTAACAGTAAAAAAGTATACCAGGATGGTGTGAAGATAATACAGATTAGTAATTCTAAAGTACAAAACTAACAAGTGTATGAATATGATAACTGAATCTGATGCCTAATGCCAAAGCTGCCAAACTGAAAGTGCACGGGTAAGTGGAATAAACAGCTCCAGTTCTTTTCAGTGGTCATGTCATTAGGTGCCTGTATATATGTATATATGTATAAGATAGCTCAAGAACTACGATCTATGCTCTCACAAGCCATTTGTCCTCTTCAGAATTTATTTTTAAGGAAATAAGTTAGGCTTTTGGGATTCTCTTTTCTCCCCTCATCTGCCTTCTTTCCTGACCAGACAGAAGTATGATGGACATTCTCTACTTTGGACAGTCAGAAGAGCAGAGAGGCAGAGCGCAAGCAGAAAGGAGCAATTGAATGCTGTTCTTTGGCTCAGTTCATCTGAAAGAGATAATCCTCATTTTAACTCCAGAAGTCACTCTGTAGGGATGTAGGGACGTCCCATCAATTCTAACATCACGTTTAATAATCTAATTCCGACATAACTTGAATAAATTGTAACCTACAGTTGTTTTCAAAAAATGGAAATTCTTCCCAGAAATAAAAGAAAAAAGAACCTTTTATTTAAGAGTTAGCAGAAGGAGTCAGGAGAAGCTTGATGTCTCAGGAACTTTGATGAGCATCGAATAGGCTGAAGCCTGCTGCACCAGAAGCATGGTGTGGTCAGAAAACTGCGCTGTGGCGGACATACAGATTGCCAGGCATACGGCCAGGCATGGCCAGCACTCTAGCTTCTACCTCAGCTGTCTGTGGACCAGCACTTGTCTGCTGGTGGGCACAGCTTTTCGCCCCAAGCCCTGAAGATGGTTGTGATTCGCCGCCTGACAACCGTAGCCCTCTGAAGCCTGGAGCAGGAGGAATTGCCCCTGTGGCTGGATGACCTCCTGCGGCACTTCTGCTGCCGCCTGGAGTATACCTCAATTGCTTCCTTTCATGATGTGAGAGGGTGATTTTTTTCTGTGACTTGCAGCTCTAAAATGGGGCGGAAGTGAACAGGCAGTCCTTCATAGCATCTTGAAATATCAAGAAATCCTCTTGGACCATTTCTTATTAGCGTCACAGAGCTACCGCTTTCATTCTTTTGTCAATTTTTGACTGTGCAGCCCTACATTTTCTTTTACAGATTTCTTGGTATGTTATGTATGTTATGTAAATTAACAGATTAACAGTGACCTTTTTTCCACACACTAAGCTGCAAAGCTTTTGGCCCTAATTTGTAGCCTACACTAGAGTGTCAGTTGGCAGCATTCTTGTTCATGCTTCTGCAGTACTTCTCCACTGGTGAGGCATGGCACATGGATCATGCTTCTCAAGAGTTAGTCTCTACACCATGTTGCATTCTGTGGTAGACATGCTGGTGCACAGTACTGCCAGCTGAAATAGGAATGCACACTTAATACTGCATAAATTATTTGGTATAAGCAATACAATCTCCCTAAAAAACTTAGTCTAGAAAATGAAATAACTTTCTGTGATTCTTTTAGTCTCTTGATCATATTGCCTTTGTTCTTAGGATTTCAACATTATAAGAAGGTGAGGTATGGAAAAAGAGAATAAATAGAAAGATACACCTTGCAGCTGTGACTAACAAAAGGAATATATCCCACTGTAATAGTATTGCTTATGAAATTTGCTAATTATTCTATATAATGGGGAAAAAAATATTACACCATAATGTACTGTAGATTATTCAACTAAAGTAAAGTACACTGTGTGTGCAAGTTTTCTTCTCAAATTCTTTTCTAAATAGGAGCTGCAAAGGTTCATGAAACTGTCACGCTCCTAAACAATTTAGCAGATCTGATGCACTCTTCTTGAGAGAAAAGTACTGGGATCCTTAGCTTTAGTAATTTGATGAGATTTTAACATGTTTGCTTCCTTCTAATTACCTACAGAACACTTAGCTTCCGTCAGAAATAAATCTATGGATCACATCTGCTTCTTAATTAGAAAAGGTTAATGGTTTTGTGTATAATTCTTGGCATTACTGTCATCCATAGGATAGTAATGTCACATAGTTAAGTATATGCAACAGAATACAACTTCATATCATAGAAACATAGAATCACAGAATCACAAGGCTGAAAAGGACCTGCAAGATCATCTAGTCCAACCTTTCAATACGCCATCTTATCTTGCATCCAACTAACTGATGAAAACATTAAAGACAACTGGCCCTGATGGAAATTGGAACTTCACTAGTGACTGGTCACCAGCCTGATGTAATGCCATTTCCAGTAACCCTATGGGCTCGACCCATCAGCCAATTGTTCACCCACTGCACTGTGTTTTTGTCTAGCTGTGTGTTGGGCATATTGTCCAGACAGAAGTTGTTCTGACAAACAGTACTGAAAGCTTTGCTGAAATCAAAGAAGATCACATCTATGGCCTTCCCTAGGACAACTAGGTGGGCAGTCTTACTGTGAGATGTTTGAGTTCATTAAGCAAGAGTTTCCCCTCATGAACTCATGTTGGTTGTGACCAGTGACTGTGCATCTTTCGGGAGTTTTTCAGTAACTTACAGAACAATCTTTTCCATAATCTTGCCAGGCGCTGAAGAGAGACAGAGAAACCTGTAATTACCAGGGTCTTCTTGCCCTCCCTTCTTGAAAACTGGGACAACGTTTGTTAGCTTACAGTCGACTGGAATCTCTCCAGATTCCCAAGACCATTGGAAAGTAGTTGAGAGAGACCTCGTGATGACGTCAGCCAGTTCTTGGAGTTCTGTGGGATGAATCCCCTTCGCCCCATGCACTTGTATGTATCCAGCTGGAGCAGCAAATCCCACACCAGTTTGGGCTTGCCCTGGAGTTTATTGTTACCACAGTCATAGTCTTCCAACTCAGAGCTGTGAAGGTCCCAGAGTCAGTCACTAGCTGACAGCAGCTGCCACTCTCCACCCTGCACCCCAGTGAACACCCCTCAGTTTTGTAGTTTTTTTCACGTGATGTCATAGGGTGTGGAAAATCCCTTTGGCCAGTTTAGGTCAGCTCTCACTGTTCTTTTCAGTGGTGAGTGGAGACAGGACAAGGGGAAATGGCCGGAAGCTGCAGCATAGGAAGTTCCGCACAAACATGCGCAAGAACTTCTTTACAGTGAGGGTGACGGAGCACTGGAACAGGCTGCCCAGGGAGGTGGTGGAGTCTCCTTCTCTGGAGATGTTCAAGACCTGCCTGGATGCCTACCTGTGCAACCTGGTGTAGGGAACCTGCTTTGGCAGGGGGGTTGGACTCGATGATCTCTGGAGGTCCCTTCCAACCCCTACAATTCTGTGATTCTGTGATTCTATCCCAGCTCCCTGTGCCCCTGATTTGTTTTTTAAGAAAGCGAATGTATGTGAACGTGGTTGCAGGTGTGGATTTAACTTTTCATTCTTGAACATGTCTACTTTCTGCTCCATCTCACATGCCTGGAAAGGAACCCTTTTAAGGAGTACCTTTGCCAGTGGAAAGAGTAGGGGACAATCGCTTTATTCAGACTGTATTTTAAAAGCTGTACATACATGGTGGGTTGACCTTAGCTGTTTACCCAGTGCACACCAAGCTACCCTCTCTCTTCCCGTCCTCAACAGGGAGAAAATATGATGAAACAGCTTGTGGGTTGAGATATGGACGAGGAGATCTCTCACCAGTTGCCGTCACAGCTTTTGGAAGATGAATTCAATTTATTGCCCTTTAATGACAAGGTTGAACAGTGAAAACTAAAAGCAAAACTAAAAACACTTTTCTCCTACAACTTCTACTCTTGAGGCTCAACTTTACACTTGAAACTTCAACCTCCTCCCCTCAAGATGAGCAGGACGGACTGGGAATGGGGCCATGGTCAGTCCTTAATGCTTCATCTCTGCTGCTCCTCCATGGTCTCTATCTTCCCCCATGAAGGATGCTGCTGAAGCTAGAACTGATCCTGCATGAGCTTCCCACAGGCTGCAGCTCTCCCAGCACTGCCCCAACATGGCTTTGAACCACTGGGTATACTTGTCAGGCACTGCTCCACACAGGTCCCCAGTGGGTGGCAGCTCCCCCAGGCCCCCGGCCCCACTGCAGGCTGCTCTCCACGGACTGCAGCTCCAGCCCAGGGCTGCTCCATGTGCTTTGGCTTCCTCCAGGCCTCATCCATTGCTGCACTGTGGGCTCTTTCATGGCTGTGCATGGAGATCTGTCCTGCGCAGTGCCCATGAGCTGCAGGGGGACAGCCTGCTCCACCATGTGGAGCAGAAATGGCTGTAGAGACGTTTAATGCCCTCCTCACACTATCTTCAACACTGATGACGAGCTCTGGGAAACCCAGAGACATGAGTTGGAGGACTGTGACTGTGGTAAGAATAAACCCCCAGACAACCCCAAACTTGAGTAGGATTTGCTGCTGCAGCTGGATGCAGCACAAATCTATGAGGCCCACATGGGTTCATCGCGTGGAACTCCAAGGAGCTCCATAGGACTCCATTTTAGGGCCAGCTGTCTTCAATATTTTCATACCACGTCTTGCAGCACCTCATCCAGATGCCTCTTGAACACCACCACAGTGACTCCACCACCTCTCTGGGCAGGCCATTCCAGTGCCTGATCACTCTCTGACAGAAAAAGTTTTTCCTTATATCTCATCTAAATCTCCCCAGGTGCACCTTGTGGCCATTTCCTGGGGTCCTATTTGTTGCCTGGGAGAAAAGGCCAATCCCTTCTTTATCCTAGCCTCCCTTCAGGAAGTAGTAGAGTGCAGTGAGGTCTCCCCTGAGCCTCCTCTTCTCCAGGCTCAACAATCCCAGCTCCCTCAGCCACTCCCCCTAAGACTTGTGCTCTAGACCCCTCACCGGTTTCTCTGTCCTTCTCTGGACACGCTCCGGGGCTTCGATGTCTTTCTAGTAGTGAGGGGCCCAAAACTGAATGCAGTACTCGAGGTGCGGCCTCCCCAGAGCTGAATAAAGGGGGATGATTACATCTTGCTCCTGCTGGCCACGCTGTTTCTAATGCACTGGCCCTCTTGGGCACATGGGCACACTGTCGGCTCATGTTCAGCCAAGCGTCAACCAACACCCCCAGGTCCCTTTCCTCTTCACAGTCATCCAGCCCCTCTGCCCTAAGCCTATAGAACTACATGGGGTTATTGTGGCCAAAGTGCAGGACCCGGCACTCAGCCTTAGTGAACCTCATCCCATTCACCTCAGCACAGCGATCCAGTCTATCCAGACCCCTCTCAAAGGCCTCCCTACCCTCAGGCAGATCGACACCACCTCCTAGCATGAAGTTATTAAACAAGATGGGCCCCAGTACTGACCCCTGAGGGACACCACTTGTAATGGGTCACCAGCTGGCCTTAACTCCACGAACTACTACCTCCTGGGCACGGCCATCTAGCCAGTTCTTTATGCAGAGAAGAGTATACCCGTCCAGGCCAGGGGCAGCCAGTTTCCCCAGGAGAATACTGTGAAAGACTGTGTCAAAGGTTTTGCTGAAGTCTAGGGAGACTGCACCAACAGCCTTTCCCTCATCTACCAATCATCTGGTCACCCGCTCATAGAAGGAGATTAGGTTGGACAAGCACGACATGCCTTCCATGAACCCATGCTGGCGGGGCCTGATCCCCTGGACACCACACACGTGCCGTGTGATCTCACCAAGAGGATTTCCTCCATAACTTTCCCTGGTACCGAGGTCAGGGAAGAAACTGGAGAGAGGAGAGCAGAGGAGTGAAGCAATGCGGCCATATTTGTGAAAGCACGCAGTGGTGTGGCCTTGTGACGGCGTGCAGTGATGTGGCTGTGTTTGTGACATCAGCAGACGAGTCACAATGGGGTGCCAGGAGCTGTAAGAGAGGGAGCAGCACAGTGGCACTTCGCCGTAGGCCTTCAGTGAGTGCGGTACGCACCTGCTAGCGGCTAGCGGCTATGGCTCGGGTGGTCTGCATCACCCTGGCATTTATCGGAATCACCCTTTTGGGAATTCACCTCATGCATAGCAATATGCTGTGGTTTGGTCTCCTTTGGTGCATCAGGAAGATGAAATTTTGGCCAAGGATCAGCAGCAATCTTTGGATCTCTGCTACCATCCTTGCTGTCGTCCTGAAGACCTTCATCTTCCTCATGAAAGTGGCTCGGATGGACTTCATCACCCAGGCGTTTATGGGAATCATCCGCCCGGCAATTCACCTCATGCGTGGCAGTATGTATGAGCTCGTTCAGCTGCATATGGAGCAGCTGAGTCGGGAGATGGCTCAGCTACTGGGCAGCATGGTGCAGTGGAACCAGTGGCAGAACTGGGCAGGCAAGGGAGCCCTGATCCTTGCTTCCCTTCAGCACTGGCAGTTCTGGGCCTTTCCCGGAGTCTTTATCCTGTTCTATGGACTCATCTGGTGCAGCGGGAAAAGGAAATATTTGCCAAGGATCAGCAGCATTCCTTGGGTCTGTGCTGTGCTCCTTGCTGTCGTCCTGAAGACCTTCATCTTGCTCATGAAAGTGGCTCGGATGGTCTTCACCACGCAGGCCTTTATGAGAGTCATCCGATTGGCAATTCACCTCATGCGTGGCGATACGTATGAGCACGTTCAGCTGCATATGGAGCAGCTGAGTCGGGACATGGCTCAGCTACTGGACAGCATGGTGCAGTGGAACCAGTGGCAGAACTGGGCAGGCAAGGGAGCCCTGATCCTTGCTTCCCTTCAGCACTGGCAGTTCTGGGCCTTTCCCGGATTCCTTATCCTGTTCTATGGACTCATCTGCTGCAGCAGGAAAAGGAAATATTTGCCAAGGAGCGGCAGCATTCCTTGGATCTGTGCTGTGCTCCTTGCTGTCGCCCTGAAGACCTTCATCTTCCTCATGAAAGTGGCTCGGATGGTCTTCATCACCCAGGCGTTTATGGGAATCATCCGCCCGGCAATTCACCTCATGCGTGGCAGTATGTATGAGCACGTTGAGCTGCATATGGAGCAGCTGAGTCGGGACATGGCTCAGCTACTGGACAGCATGCTGCAGTGGAACCAGTGGCAGAACTGGGCGGCCAAGGGAGCCCTGGTCCTTGCTTCCCTTCAGCACAGGCAGATCTGGGCCTTTCCCGGATTCCTTATCCTGTTCTTCGGCCTCAACTGTTGCATCAAGAAAACGAAATATTTGCCAAGGATCAGCAGCATTGCTTGGATCGGTGCTGTGCTCCTTGCTGTTGCCCTGAAGACCTTCATCTCCCTTATAAAAGTGGCTTGGATGGTCTTCACCACCCAGGCGTTTATGAGAATCATCCGCCTGGCAATTCACCTCACGCATGGCGATATGCATGAGCACGTTCAGCTGCATATGGAGCAGCTGAGTCGGGACATGGCTCAACTTCTGGGCAACATGGTGCAGTGGAACCAGTGGCAGACCTGGGCAGGCAAGGGAGCCCTGATCCTTGCTTCCCTTCAGCACAGGCAGATCTGGGCCTTTCCTGGAGTCTTCATCCTGTTCTTCGGCGTCATCTGGTGCATCTGGAGAACAAAATATTTGCCAAGGAGCGGCAGCATTCTTTGGATTTGCACTGCAATCCTTGCTTTCTTCCTTAGGCCCTTCTTCTTACTCACAAAAGTGGCAGAAATATGGAGGTCCAGCAATAAGGTCAGCAATGATGAGGAAGAGGACAGTGACTCAGACAAGACACGGGAGCTGGGCAGAGTTCTGGCCGACAGCACCGAGTGGCCAGCACCGTACATGGCCGACAATTGCCAGCTGGTGCAGGAGCTGGTGGATGACCGTCTGCACACCTGCCGAGGACAAACCTGCCACAGCTTCACGCCCCAGCTGCAGCCACCCACGGGGGTCTGCGTCTAGGAAGAATGGAGCTTCCACTATGACAGCGTCATCTGCAGCGAGCTCGTGCACGTGAGGCCTCCCCCCAGGCACACCTTCCATGTGGAGCTGGACAACGTGGAGGAGACAGCGACGAGCAAGTCCTGTGTGCGCGTGCAGCTGGAGTACACCTGCACGAGGGAGCGGCTGCTGGGGGACATGCCCTGCTTTCTGCACCACGATCAGGAGGAGCTGAGAGGAAAACAGGAGCCCGGCTTGCTCGACACCTTCTGCACCGTCTCCTATCTGCGTGTGGAGGAAAGCACGCTCTGGCTCCAGGAACAGGTGAAAGCAGCCTGGAGGCGTCTGCCTCAGTCGCATGACTGCCTCCTGGAGCTGCTGCCCTCCAGCCACTCATGCAAGATCTGGCTGAGCGCCCCCTCTAACTCCACCTTCAACATCGAGATGACTCGTGGGGTGCTGCTTGATGAATCGGGCACATTCCTGAGCATTGGATAGGCTCAGGATACGTTTCTATGTTCTTCTCAATTTCGGTCTTTCAAAGTATGTCATCCTACTTAAATAAATTGGATTGTTAACATCAGTGCTCCTCGTGTAAGTTTTCTTTTTTGTGTCTATAACACAAATCAACACCAAAGAATAGTTTTGCTTTCAAAGCGGCGGCTTTTCAATCTCTTATTTATTGCTAAGGCTCTTTTCCACAGCTGCCTTTTGTTTCTGGTAGGTAGGAATCTGTTCAGTAGCGTCAAGACGTGTTCAGTACCACTGAGATGAGGAGTCAGGAGGAGCTTGATGTCTCAGGCACTTTGGTGAGCATTGAATAGGCTGAAGCCAGCTGCACCAGCAGCATGGTGCGGCCAGGAAACGGCGCTGTGGCGGACATACAGATTGCCAGGCATACGGCCAGGCATGGCCAGCACTCTAGCTTCTACCTCAGCTGTCTGTGGACCAGCACTTGTCTGCTGGTGGGCACAGCTTTTCGCCCCAAGCCCTGAAGATGGTTGTGATTCGCCACCTGACAACCGTAGCCCTCTGAAGCCTGGAGCAGGAGGAATTGCCCCTGTGGCTGGATGACCTCCTGCGGCACTTCTGCTGCCGCCTGGAGTATACCTCAATTGCTTCCTTTCATGATGTGAGAGGGTGATTTTTTTCTGTGACTTGCAGCTCTAAAATGGAGCGGAAGTGAACAGACAATCCCTCAGAGCATCTTGAAATATCAAGAAATCCTCTTGGACCATTTCTTATTAGCGTCACAGAGCTACCGCTTTCATTCTTTTGTCAATTTTTGACTGTGCAGCCCTACATTTTCTTTCACAGATTTCTTGGTATGTTATGTCTATTAATTCTTTAGCCAACTAGTGGAAAACATAAGGAATTTTCTGCAGTTTCCTTTTGGCTTTCGGCTTCAATAGGTGCTGAATTTCCCTGATTAACGGTGACTTTTTTCCATGCATTAAGCTGAAAAGCTCTTGCCCCCAAATTTCTAGCCTACATTAGAGTGTCAGTTGGCAGCATTCCTGTTCATACTTCTGCAGTACTGTTCCACCAGTGAGGCATGGCACACGGATCATGATACCGATCCAATCATACAGTCACAGAAGGAGATTAGGTTGGTAAGAGACCCCACAGCCTTTCTAGGCAATCTGTTCCAGTGCTCTGTCACCCTCACCGTAAAGCAGCTCTTCTGCGTGTTTGCACAGAACTTTGCATGTCTAAGTTTTAGAACATGACTCCTTTTCTTATTGCTACACATCACTGAGAAGAACCCGGTCTCATCCATTTGCCTTCCGTTTCCCTTGGGATATTTATAAACACGAATCACATCTTCCCCTCAGACTTCTTTTCCCCAGGCTGGACAGACCCAGGTTACACAGCGTTTCCTCATAAGGGAGCGTGCAGTGATGTGGCTGTCTTTGTGACATCATGCAGTGATGTGGTTGTGTTTGTGACAACGTGCGGTGATGTAGTCGTGTTTGTGACATCATGCAGCGATGTGGCTGTGTTTGTGACATCAGCAGACGAGTCACAATGGGGTGCCAGGAGCTGTAAGAGAGGGAGCAGCACAGTGGCACTTCGCCGTAGGCCTTCAGTGAGTGTGGTACGCACCTGCTAGCGGCTAGCGGCTATGGCTCGGGTGGTCTGCATCACCCTGGCATTTATCGGAATCACCCTTTTGGGAATTCACCTCATGCATAGCAATATGCTGTGGTTTGGTCTCCTTTGGTGCATCAGGAAGATGAAATTTTTGCCAAGGATCAGCAGCAATCTTTGGATCTCTGCTACCATCCTTGCTGTCGTCCTGAAGACCTTCATCTTCCTCATGAAAGTGGCTCGGATGGACTTCATCACCCAGGCGTTTATGGGAATCATCCGCCCGGCAATTCACCTCATGCGTGGCAGTATGTATGAGCTCGTTCAGCTGCATATGGAGCAGCTGAGTCGGGAGATGGCTCAGCTACTGGGCAGCATGGTGCAGTGGAACCAGTGGCAGAACTGGGCAGGCAAGGGAGCCCTGATCCTTGCTTCCCTTCAGCACTGGCAGATCTGGGCCTTTCCTGGAGTCTTTATCCTGTTCTATGGACTCATCTGGTGCAGCGGGAAAAGGAAATATTTGCCAAGGATCAGCAGCATTCCTTGGGTCTGTGCTGTGCTCCTTGCTGTCGTCCTGAAGACCTTCATCTTGCTCATGAAAGTGGCTCGGATGGTCTTCATCACCCAGGCGTTTGTGGGAGTCATCCGCCTGGCAGTTCACCTCATGCGTGGCGATACGTATGAGCACGTTGAGCTGCATATGGAGCAGCTGAGTCGGGACATGGCTCAGCTACTGGACAGCATGGTGCAGTGGAACCAGTGGCAGAACTGGGCAGGCAAGGGAGCCCTGATCCTTGCTTCCCTTCAGCACTGGCAGTTCTGGGCCTTTCCCGGATTCCTTATCCTGTTCTATGGACTCATCTGCTGCAGCAGGAAAAGGAAATATTTGCCAAGGAGCGGCAGCATTCCTTGGATCTGTGCTGTGCTCCTTGCTGTCGCCCTGAAGACCTTCATCTTCCTCATGAAAGTGGCTCGGATGGTCTTCATCACCCAGGCGTTTATGGGAATCATCCACCCGGCAATTCACCTCATGCGTGGCAGTATGTATGAGCACGTTGAGCTGCATATGGAGCAGCTGAGTCGGGACATGGCTCAGCTACTGGGCAGCATGGTGCAGTGGAACCAGTGGCAGAACTGGGCGGCCAAGGGAGCCCTGGTCCTTGCTTCCCTTCAGCACAGGCAGATCTGGGCCTTTCCCGGATTCCTTATCCTGTTCTTCGGCCTCAACTGTTGCATCAAGAAAACGAAATATTTGCCAAGGATCAGCAGCATTGCTTGGATCGGTGCTGTGCTCCTTGCTGTTGCCCTGAAGACCTTCATCTCCCTTACGAAAGTGGCTTGGATGGTCTTCACCACCCAGGCGTTTATGAGAATCATCCGCCTGGCAATTCACCTCACGCATGGCGATATGCATGAGCACGTTCAGCTGCATATGGAGCAGCTGAGTCGGGACATGGCTCAACTTCTGGGCAACATGGTGCAGTGGAACCAGTGGCAGACCTGGGCAGGCAAGGGAGCCCTGATCCTTGCTTCCCTTCAGCACAGGCAGATCTGGGCCTTTCCTGGAGTCTTCATCCTGTTCTTCGGCGTCATCTGGTGCATCTGGAGAACAAAATATTTGCCAAGGAGCGGCAGCATTCTTTGGATTTGCACTGCAATCCTTGCTTTCTTCCTTAGGCCCTTCTTCTTACTCACAAAAGTGGCAGAAATATGGAGGTCCAGCAATAAGGTCAGCAATGATGAGGAAGAGGACAGTGACTCAGACAAGACACGGGAGCTGGGCAGAGTTCTGGCCGACAGCACCGAGTGGCCAGCACCGTACATGGCCGACAATTGCCAGCTGGTGCAGGAGCTGGTGGATGACCGTCTGCACACCTGCCGAGGACAAACCTGCCACAGCTTCACGCCCCAGCTGCAGCCACCCACGGGGGTCTGCGTCTAGGAAGAATGGAGCTTCCACTATGACAGCGTCATCTGCAGCGAGCTCGTGCACGTGAGGCCTCCCCCCAGGCACACCTTCCATGTGGAGCTGGACAACGTGGAGGAGACAGCGACGAGCAAGTCCTGTGTGCGCGTGCAGCTGGAGTACACCTGCACGAGGGAGCGGCTGCTGGGGGACATGCCCTGCTTTCTGCACCACGATCAGGAGGAGCTGAGAGGAAAACAGGAGCCCGGCTTGCTCGACACCTTCTGCACCGTCTCCTATCTGCGTGTGGAGGAAAGCACGCTCTGGCTCCAGGAACAGGTGAAAGCAGCCTGGAGGCGTCTGCCTCAGTCGCATGACTGCCTCCTGGAGCTGCTGCCCTCCAGCCACTCATGCAAGATCTGGCTGAGCGCCCCCTCTAACTCCACCTTCAACATCGAGATGACTCGTGGGGTGCTGCTTGATGAATCGGGCACATTCCTGAGCATTGGATAGGCTCAGGATACGTTTCTATGTTCTTCTCAATTTCGGTCTTTCAAAGTATGTCATCCTACTTAAATAAATTGGATTGTTAACATCAGTGCTCCTCGTGTAAGTTTTCTTTTTTGTGTCTATAACACAAATCAACACCAAAGAATAGTTTTGCTTTCAAAGCGGCGGCTTTTCAATCTCTTATTTATTGCTAAGGCTCTTTTCCACAGCTGCCTTTTGTTTCTGGTAGGTAGGAATCTGTTCAGTAGCGTCAAGACGTGTTCAGTACCACTGAGATGAGGAGTCAGGAGGAGCTTGATGTCTCAGGCACTTTGGTGAGCATCGAATAGGCTGAAGCCAGCTGCACCAGCAGCATGGTGCGGCCAGGAAACGGCGCTGTGGCGGACATACAGATTGCCAGGCATACGGCCAGGCATGGCCAGCACTCTAGCTTCTACCTCAGCTGTCTGTGGACCAGCACTTGTCTGCTGGTGGGCACAGCTTTTCGCCCCAAGCCCTGAAGATGGTTGTGATTCGCCACCTGACAACCGTAGCCCTCTGAAGCCTGGAGCAGGAGGAATTGCCCCTGTGGCTGGATGACCTCCTGCGGCACTTCTGCTGCCGCCTGGAGTATACCTCAATTGCTTCCTTTCATGATGTGAGAGGGTGATTTTTTTCTGTGACTTGCAGCTCTAAAATGGAGCGGAAGTGAACAGACAATCCCTCAGAGCATCTTGAAATATCAAGAAATCCTCTTGGACCATTTCTTATTAGCGTCACAGAGCTACCGCTTTCATTCTTTTGTCAATTTTTGACTGTGCAGCCCTACATTTTCTTTCACAGATTTCTTGGTATGTTATGTCTATTAATTCTTTAGCCAACTAGTGGAAAACATAAGGAATTTTCTGCAGTTTCCTTTTGGCTTTCGGCTTCAATAGGTGCTGAATTTCCCTGATTAACGGTGACTTTTTTCCATGCATTAAGCTGAAAAGCTCTTGCCCCCAAATTTCTAGCCTACATTAGAGTGTCACTTGGCAGCATTCCTGTTCATACTTCTGCAGTACTGTTCCACCAGTGAGGCATGGCACACGGATCATGATACCGATCCAATCATACAGTCACAGAAGGAGATTAGGTTGGTAAGAGACCCCACAGCCTTTCTAGGCAATCTGTTCCAGTGCTCTGTCACCCTCACCGTAAAGCAGCTCTTCTGCGTGTTTGCACAGAACTTTGTATGTCTAAGTTTTAGAACATGACTCCTTTTCTTATTGCTACACATCACTGAGAAGAACCCGGTCTCATCCATTTGCCTTCCGTTTCCCTTGGGATATTTATAAACACGAATCACATCTTCCCCTCAGACTTCTTTTCCCCAGGCTGGACAGACCCAGGTTACACAGCGTTTCCTCATAAGGGAGCGTGCAGTGATGTGGCTGTCTTTGTGACATCATGCAGTGATGTGGTTGTGTTTGTGACAACGTGCGGTGATGTAGTCGTGTTTGTGACATCATGCAGCGATGTGGCTGTGTTTGTGACATCAGCAGACGAGTCACAATGGGGTGCCAGGAGCTGTAAGAGAGGGAGCAGCACAGTGGCACTTCGCCGTAGGCCTTCAGTGAGTGCGGTACGCACCTGCTAGCGGCTAGCGGCTATGGCTCGGGTGGTCTGCATCACCCTGGCATTTATCGGAATCACCCTTTTGGGAATTCACCTCATGCATAGCAATATGCTGTGGTTTGGTCTCCTTTGGTGCATCAGGAAGATGAAATTTTGGCCAAGGATCAGCAGCAATCTTGGGATCTCTGCTGCCATCCTTGCTGTCTTCCTGAAGACCTTCATCTTCCTCATGAAAGTGGCTCGGATGGACTTCATCACCCAGGCGTTTATGGGAATCATCCGCCCGGCAATTCACCTCATGCGTGGCAGTATGTATGAGCACGTTCAGCTGCATATGGAGCAGCTGAGTCGGGAGATGGCTCAGCTACTGGGCAGCATGGTGCAGTGGAACCAGTGGCAGAACTGGGCAGGCAAGGGAGCCCTGATCCTTGCTTCCCTTCAGCACTGGCAGATCTGGGCCTTTCCTGGAGTCTTTATCCTGTTCTATGGACTCATCTGGTGCAGCGGGAAAAGGAAATATTTGCCAAGGATCAGCAGCATTCCTTGGGTCTGTGCTGTGCTCCTTGCTGTCGTCCTGAAGACCTTCATCTTGCTCATGAAAGTGGCTCGGATGGTCTTCATCACCCAGGCGTTTGTGGGAGTCATCCGCCTGGCAGTTCACCTCATGCGTGGCGATACGTATGAGCACGTTGAGCTGCATATGGAGCAGCTGAGTCGGGACATGGCTCAGCTACTGGACAGCATGGTGCAGTGGAACCAGTGGCAGAACTGGGCGGCCCAGGGAGCCGTGATCCTTGCTTCCCTTCAGCACTGGCAGTTCTGGGCCTTTCCCGGATTCCTTATCCTGTTCTATGGACTCATCTGCTGCAGCAGGAAAAGGAAATATTTGCCAAGGAGCGGCAGCATTCCTTGGATCTGTGCTGTGCTCCTTGCTGTCGCCCTGAAGACCTTCATCTTCCTCATGAAAGTGGCTCGGATGGTCTTCATCACCCAGGCGTTTATGGGAATCATCCGCCCGGCAATTCACCTCATGCGTGGCAGTATGTATGAGCACGTTGAGCTGCATATGGAGCAGCTGAGTCGGGACATGGCTCAGCTACTGGACAGCATGCTGCAGTGGAACCAGTGGCAGAACTGGGCGGCCAAGGGAGCCCTGATCCTTGCTTCCCTTCAGCACAGGCAGATCTGGGCCTTTCCCGGATTCCTTATCCTGTTCTTCGGCCTCATCTGTTGCATCAAGAAAACGAAATATTTGCCAAGGATCAGCAGCATTGCTTGGATCGGTGCTGTGCTCCTTGCTGTTGCCCTGAAGACCTTCATCTCCCTTACGAAAGTGGCTTGGATGGTCTTCACCACCCAGGTGTTTATGAGAATCATCCGCCTGGCAATTCACCTCACGCATGGTGATATGCATGAGCACGTTCAGCTGCATATGGAGCAGCTGAGTTGGGACATGGCTCAGCTACTGGGCAACATGGTGCAGTGGAACCAGTGGCAGAACTGGGCGGCCAAGGGAGCCCTGGTCATTGCTTCCGTTCAGCACAGGCAGATCTGGGCCTTTCCTGGAGTCTTCATCCTGTTCTTCGGCGTCATCTGGTGCATCTGGAGAACAAAATATTTGCCAAGGAGCGGCAGCATTCTTTGGATTTGCACTGCAATCCTTGCTTTCTTCCTTAGGCCCTTCTTCTTAGTCACAAAAGTGGCAGAAATATGGAGGTCCAGCAATAAGGTCAGCAATGATGAGGAAGAGGACAGTGACTCAGACAAGACACGGGAGCTGGGCAGAGTTCTGGCCGACAGCACCGAGTGGCCAGCACCGTACATGGCCGACAATTGCCAGCTGGTGCAGGAGCTGGTGGATGACCGTCTGCACACCTGCCGAGGACAAACCTGCCACAGCTTCACGCCCCAGCTGCAGCCACCCACGGGGGTCTGCGTCTAGGAAGAATGGAGCTTCCACTATGACAGCGTCATCTGCAGCGAGCTCGTGCACGTGAGGCCTCCCCCCAGGCACACCTTCCATGTGGAGCTGGACAACGTGGAGGAGACAGCGACGAGCAAGTCCTGTGTGCGCGTGCAGCTGGAGTACACCTGCACGAGGGAGCGGCTGCTGGGGGACATGCCCTGCTTTCTGCACCACGATCAGGAGGAGCTGAGAGGAAAACAGGAGCCCGGCTTGCTCGACACCTTCTGCACCGTCTCCTATCTGCGTGTGGAGGAAAGCACGCTCTGGCTCCAGGAACAGGTGAAAGCAGCCTGGAGGCGTCTGCCTCAGTCGCATGACTGCCTCCTGGAGCTGCTGCCCTCCAGCCACTCATGCAAGATCTGGCTGAGCGCCCCCTCTAACTCCACCTTCAACATCGAGATGACTCGTGGGGTGCTGCTTGATGAATCGGGCACATTCCTGAGCATTGGATAGGCTCAGGATACGTTTCTATGTTCTTCTCAATTTCGGTCTTTCAAAGTATGTCATCCTACTTAAATAAATTGGATTGTTAACATCAGTGCTCCTCGTGTAAGTTTTCTTTTTTGTGTCTACAACACAAATCAACACCGAAGAATAGTTTTGCTTTCAAAGCGGCGGCTTTTCAATCTCTTATTTATTGCTAAGGCTCTTTTCCACAGCTGCCTTTTGTTTCTGGTAGGTAGGAATCTGTTCAGTAGCGTCAAGACGTGTTCAGTACCACTGAGATGAGGAGTCAGGAGGAGCTTGATGTCTCAGGCACTTTGGTGAGCATTGAATAGGCTGAAGCCAGCTGCACCAGCAGCATGGTGCGGCCAGGAAACGGCGCTGTGGCGGACATACAGATTGCCAGGCATACGGCCAGGCATGGCCAGCACTCTAGCTTCTACCTCAGCTGTCTGTGGACCAGCACTTGTCTGCTGGTGGGCACAGCTTTTCGCCCCAAGCCCTGATTTTTTTTCCGTCAGAGAGGTGGAGCGCAAGGCAGGTACAAGTACTTAAGTGGAACATACATAACTCTACCCAAAACTTCATGGTGTTATTGCAAACATGGGTATTTTGGTGCCATTTCTGTGTAAAGGATTGCTTTTCCTGTAGCAAATATACATATGACTCTTCCTAGTAGCCATTTAACATCAGTATTGTAATGCACGGGAGCATCACCTCAGAGCTGTTGTGCATTTCTGTATGTTTCAGAACCATTCTACAATTTTATTTGCAAGTTGTGTGTTGTTAATTATCTGACTTGTTTATTGCTCAGGAACAATTTCTTTGCATGTGCACATGCATTCTTCGTCTGTTTGCTTTAAAGTAGCAAAATCCAGTTTTCTCTTCTGATTTGATAGGCCTATATCTGTCAGTAACATAGCAGAAATTGATATGACTTCATGAGGATTTGGAATGTTATTCACACATAAGCCATCATCATCATCTCATAGGACTTTTCTTATTCCCTAATCTTGCCTTTCCTCTTTTCTTCCTACTTCTCATAATTTTATCAAAAGTATAGAGCTGTAGACAGAATAGGTGAAAGGTGTTAACTGATCTTACTGATCGCTTGCACAAGATCATGACACTGTAGATAAAGTAAACTGTGATGTTTATGCTAGAAATGGACCAAATGCTGTGTGTTCATTGGAACATCTGTGAATTTGGTTTGATGACAAGTCCCAGAGCAACACAGTGAAGCCATAGCTTTTTTCCTGCAGGAGTGGTAAAGTGCGTTCAATCAAAGTAATGATAAGAGGTACTAAATTAAAAATAATAATAAAATACAAAGCAATAAATATGAAACTGAATTTTCATTATGGAAGTTAGCATGCAGATAAAATGCCAAAAGAGAGAAGTTATTATCTTGCTCTCTGATCTTTTGAGCTAAACAAGAAAAATGAAATTGAACAGACTCTGTTCCTGGAGGTTAGACATGTTTCTGCTGTTTTGGTAGTGTTTACAAAGATCAGAGATAAGATATCAACACAGCTTTATTTTGAAACGTGCACCACAGTGTTGCACTGAGGAAAAGGTTTGATTTAATCTTACAGCAAGTGGGATTATTTTTTTTAAGTCTAGAGATTTATATGCGTTACCGGTGGTTAATAACTTCAGCAACATTTCCTCAGTTGTAGGTGGGACATAATGCTAGGTCTGGTAAGTATTATAAAGATTGCTTCAAGGAGTTGTTAGAGATAACACTTTTCCTTACAACCCCTATTTTGTCCTTTCGCAGTGAGGTGTGTACTGTGACAATAATTTTCATTTCTCTCTATAATTATTTCATTCTTACAAACCTGTGTGTTGACTTTTGCTTAAGTGGACAGACTGCTAAGGAGAAAGGAGTCCAAATAAATATTCATAGCAGTTGACTGTTAATTTGTTCTTCTATTTTTATAAGTACAAATGCCACTGTAAAGCTCTTTCTGCTGTGAGATGAAGGCACAGCCCAGGAAACCAGCTGCATTAGCTGGAACTTTGTCTCAGAGTTTTTTGCCAAATAATTGTCATTTTAGACAAAGGAGAAAAATGTCTTTTACAGCCTCTTTTCAGCATTAGTGAGCATCCAGAAATCTGGTTATTGCCAGTGAGATTTGCAGGTACTCAGCATATTTGACAATTCTCGACCTCTGTCTCTGTTTCTCCTGCTGTTAAATGGAGGGTAGCTTCTTCAAAGGGCTGCTATGAGAGTAATTAATTAGGAGCCATGAAGTACTCTGAAGAGCAAAATGGCAAAGCAGTGTTACGGCACCCTTTCAGTGTTTAACGAATTTGAGCAAAACGGCCTCGTTTTGGGGAATACTTATGAAATAAAAAGTGTGAAAAACAACTTCTCCTAATTTGGTTACAGTGCTTGGAAAAATCATGATTGGTCAGTGTACCTCAAAGAAAGGCTTTATAGGCTTTCATATAATTGCAAAGACAATTGAGGAACAATACAAAAACAAGCTTGTTTTTCTGATTAAGGGTTGTGCATGGTGCAATTTGCTGTGATTACCCTGAATCTAAACAAGGCAGTTTCAGCTCTGAGCTTTTTAACCCTTAAATATCATCACATTCATTTCTAGTACACATTTTTTCCACATGTCCTATTGCCAAAATCCTTTAGCAACTGTCAAGTTTTGAAACACTTTAAAAATACAAAATGTGCAATAAGATATCATGGCTTTTGTCCATGGTCACGCTGTTGGTATATGTTGCAAAAAGCAATACACGTGGAAAAACCTGATTCCATTAATCCTGTGCAGCTGTGAGAAACTGAAGACTAATTTTTACCTCTTCATTTCTGGGTTTGTTTGTTTGTTTGTCCAAGTTCCATAGTTTGGATGATTTTCAGAAGGAGGTCTAGAAAGACCAAAAGTGTGCCATCAATAGTTTTATTTAGACAGATGTGATTGTGGTCACTTCAGCAACACAAAGAAAACCTGAAGGGGAAAACTAAAGCTTCAGGAAAACGTGTGGGGAAAGCAAGGGACACCAATTCATATGTGTGTGTTGAGAAAACTAGCCCACAACTGGATCTCCAATGTAAGCAGTTGAGTAAGTGTTGAAAAGCATGAAGCTCTTTTGCATTAACAGCTGTTCACGTGCTGCAGCAAACAGTTGCAGGTTGAATGAGATCTGTAAGCACAAAGTGAGGGCAGTGAAAAGACAGAAGTGCCGTAAGCACCTTGGGAACGAGACGGCATGCACAAACATAACATGCTGGAATGCTGACTTTCTGTAAGAAACACACTGGTATTGAAAGCAAAAGCTCTATACATAACCAACTGGAAATTAGAAAAAATGTAGGTAATACTTTTCTACTATCTTGCTTAGCAAAAAGAGCAAGGAGTGGGTGGGATGCTGCCACTAAGAATGATGCCTGAAACCATGGAATAAAAGATAAAGATGCTAGGTTGAATCCTAGGCATACTTTTTTTCAGTTGAGATAGATGAGCGGAAGCTATAGCAGATTCATTTAAAAGCCAAAGATTTCTAGCACCCACTTGTATTTCAGAAGCAGCAAAAGTTTCCTAGCTGCGGATCACTTACAGCACATGAAGACTGGAAAACGAAAGACTGGATGTGAAGAGAAAAGCATTTAATCCAGGCACTGAAATGTGACGGTCCTCTGCACAGCTCAAGTAAATGGATTCAACTTAAGAGATGTGCTAAAAGCTGACCGCATGGGTGGGAATGTGCATGTCCTATGGGGTACGAGACTGAAAGAGCAATGAAGAGCTTCCTTTTTCAATGTTACATCTCATCCAAGGAATAAAACTGGATCTAAGCCTGATTTTTGTTCAGAAAATTATTTTTATGTTATAGTTGGGGATGGGGGGGTTGCATTGCTTTTTGTTTGAAGGCTGAGTTATGCCAAAAACATAGCTTAATCTACCTCTCATTAAGCATACTTATCATAGAGATATTAATGCCATGAGAGAAGTTTCACAGAGTATGCCAGAAGGTGTGGAAATTTGTTAAAGAGGATAGATGGCTCATCTAGAGCAATTTCCCAGAGCATACTCTTGAAGTTATAATTAGTGAACTCTCGTTCCTGAAATAAATCAAGTTTCATTCTGGAACCCTCTGACAAGCAATGATGACTTCTTTTCAGCACTGTTTTTGATATAATTGAATCACTGGACACTGAATATACCTGTAAAGATTTTCATTAGCATTAGCTTCAATATCACTGTTTTTACCAGGTGTAATGATGTCCTTCCTTTGCAAAATTCAAGTTCTTTCTTCAGCTCTTCCATTAGAACTAAAGGAACCCTATGGGTTGTTAGGATCTAGAGATGCAAATAGCCTGTTTAATCTACAAATATTCCAGTCAATACTGAAACAAGCAGTGAAGAGCTGCAAGAGCTAGAGCACATACACCACTTTGTCTTGAGCATGGAAATACGTGTTGTTTTGATTAGCATTGCAGCTCTTGCAGATATATGAATTTCTGGCTTTAAAATAGACTTGCATTTTACACAAGATCTTGAAAACAAGAACTCAGAACCATGTATTAGTATTCCACAATTTCTCCATTCATTCTTACCAGAATTAGTTTCCCTTAATTTTCTTAAGAGTACAAGGTCATAATCCAGAAAGCAAGGGGAGCAAATCTATAAACCAAAGAGTTGCCATTTTCAGTCAAAGGTTAAAAATGTTTTTTCTTAAAATGTCATCAGTTTCTGCTGTGTCTGTGATCTACTCTCTTTCCCAGTGCAATTAAAGAACTTACCTGCAAGTACTTTTGATGCTGCAGGCATAGCTGTGCTGATGGCTGCCTGTTGGAACGTGCATTGTTTTGCTGCTCTCCCAAAGAGCTTTGGAAATCCATTTTGGTTTTGTGCATGTATTTATTTTAAGTACATAAAAGTAACTGAGATTATTCGCAGAAAGAGAAAAAAAAAGCAGAGGATATGGTTCCTTGTAGCACAAGAAGGGATTTCCTGAAGAAATCATACCTGTACATTATATGATTCCATGATTATGGAGGATTATGCACATTTACGATTCTACTATTATGCAGTATGGCCATGTGAATGCATCACTGCCATACATTGGTGCCTTAAGGCAGGAGCTAAACTAACTTTGACACAAGTTAGACAGATGCATACAGTTAATTTGTATAAAATCCAAATGTTAAAAAATGTTTGAATGATTATTTCTCTGTGAACTAGTGGAAAAAAAATTTTCTTGTTTGCTAATCTACCTCTGCTAAATTACCAGCTCATTTTGCATCATTCTGAATGAGGTAGATTTTTCAGTGAAGCACAGTTTTGGTTTGGGGCTGAGGTTTTTTTGGTTTGTTGTTTTTTGTTTTTTTTTTATCAGTAAAGATACTCTTAAAGGTCAAAATAAATTTCATCTAATTTGATGAAGCTTTTGGGTGAACTCATTAAGGAAAAGCAAATTCGCCATTGTTTAGAGGGTGTATAGCAGTTTATAGAAACCATAACTGGTTCAGCACCAGTGGCAACTCTGATGTCAGAGAGTAATTACATTTCTCATTATGCTATGTATCTTCTTACCTTTGTATTCCAATCGTCTATTAAACAAAGTACCCCTGAAGGCTGTTTATCTCTAGATAATAGTCTCTACTGTTAAGTACTACTTCATCAAAATGTTTCTTTCTGACGATGTCTTACTGTAGTATATCATGGGAGTGACAACTAATGTATTATATGATAAAGTAAAATATCCCCTGAGCAAAGTACAGGGATGATAAATTATGTTAATATATTATTCCCATTATATTATCATCAGTCAGATGATGATTTAGTGTGATACATCATCAGAAAAAAATAATCTAATTGTGTATTACTCACAACTTTATGCCATCTGGGGAATACAATGAGTTAATTCAACTGACTTATTGGACAAAAGTTATCCTAGTCCCACAGTTCACATGCAGCCTAAATTAAAATACATCAAGATATAGATAATAACTACAAAACATACATCTAAGAAGTGAAATCTAAGAAATGTTGCTGTTACAGAGGTCAGGGGCAGAAAATCAGTACCTGTAAACCAACATCATGCTAGCAGAGCCATTATATATTATACTAACAGCACCATTATTGTGACTGAAGCTTGCATGTAAGCCCCATGTAAGTCCTGGTAAGTTAGTGACAATAGTGAAATAGACACCAAGTTCAGTGCCCTTTACTCATTTGATAAATATTTAGTTCAATGTGGATATTGAAGGAAGTTTCAACCATATTTTTGTGCCAAACTGTTTATCAAACAGATGGTTATCCTGTTATTCAGTATTTGCGTGCTGACATGCTGTACTGATGTATGGATGGTACCAGGCTGTCACTAGACCAAATAGAAATATCAGAGAACGTTGTTGTGAAGCAACCTTTGAGACTGAAAACTACCTTCTCATGTTCATTTATTAGTAATTCTTTGCTGATATGTTTCATCTGTATTTGTGTAGTTATGGTATGACACTGTGTTGTAGCTTCCACTGTAACAGGATTCTTTGGTCAAAAGATGGGTAAAAGATATTTGATGAGCATCAAGTTGATGAAGCCATCTGTTCATTATATACAGAGGTAAGGTTGGACTAGTCTTTAAGGATTTCTTCCAACCCAGTTGATCAATGATGAGCAATTCCATTTTCATGCTGCAGTCATCCTAGTTCTCAGGCTATCTTCTGCAACTTCATGTTATAATTTCTGATCATCTCAGAGTTTCCAAATCATACTTTCACAGTACTTGCATTTTCTTGGTGTGCTCCAGCAGTTTGACTTCACTGCTGAAGTTTAGATTCCTCCCATGTCCCCATGGCTTCATGCAATATCAAACTACTCATAAGCCCTTTCCATATCCCCATACCGTCTCCCCATTATCCCCAGATTTGCCCGGTTTGCTAGCTGGGATAGAGGCAATGGTGTTGTGCCCAACAGGTCAGCTACCACGCAGCCTGATCTGACAGCCAGCTCTTGTCTTCTGTGCTCAGAACAGCTGTGAACTGAGCTCTTTTGCCTTTTCTTTTTATCTACTGTGATATTTTTTCTTTGCTCAAATGGTGTTCATCATTAAATACAGGTAAATCAGGAATGGATCAGCTGCTTAAATGTCCAGGTCTGTTGTTCTCTGAGACATTAAAGGGTTCCTGAGATATCTGCAGAGGGATGGCAGATGTGATGTAATGGGAGAGCTGCATTTTTGTAAAATGACAGCTAATGAGCAAGTGACAGTGACTAAAGAGACACTAGACTCCATATTCAGGCAATTTAGTCAAGCCTTTGATATCTCTACCTTTCTGTCATATGCACTTCTTGAAATTGCTGGTAGGCCAAAACTTTTTCCTTGGGGGTTGATGGACAGGAGTGCATCTGTGGCGCGTGCACTTTGCTTGTCTGGAGAACAAGCAAAGCAACACTTTAGGGTAGCATTGGGAGCACTTTGGGATGGTGCAGGAGAAATGGCTGCTACAGTTCTCTGCTGAGCTTCACTGCATGCCTGGCCTTGGCAAGCATCTCTCCATCTTCATCTCTCCCCATCCCCAGATGGGAAAGCAGGAGATGGTGCCTAGGATTTGGCACCCCCGCCGTGCTTCTCAGTCCATGGTCCTGGACTCCACTACTTTTCCTTTGTCAGCATCCATTCTACTCTAACCCCACCGATGTCTAAAAAATATTCTAATGCTTTATGTTGGTTCACTTAAAAATGTGAAATTTTCATGCTTCCCAACATTGTAGGAATAATTTTATTTCTTTTTAAATGTCTTTTCATAAGTGAATTTATTTATTACTGAAGAAAGATGTGAAATGTAGCGTCATCCCTCCATGCAGCAATCAAAAGCCTCTACCTGCACCCAGTGGCCAGCACACACTATCATAGAGCAATATCTTTACAGGTAACAGCCTGCCAGTTTATCTCTTTAGCACTCTGTACTGAGTACTCTTAGTACTCTTTTTTGAACTATTCAGTCAGTGAGTTCAGTCATTAAGGATATGCGTAAGTGATGAAGTCCAGTACAAAGCTGTATAAATGTAGTCACAAAATTAACAACCTCAGAACCTCTTGTGATTCTTTGGATAGCTGTCTACAAATATACTGTCTCATGTGAAGAACACCTCATGTCTGATGCCTTTCTTTAAACTCCTTTAGCTTTTAAATCTTTACCCTCAAAGGTTAATAGCGTGGTCACATCCCCTCGGTTGCAGTTACACTGTTACAACACATGTCTGTATTTTACCTGCAAGTCTACTGAGATCACAGGAAGGGAATACTGATCGAACTCAGTGCTTTATAGTTAAGTAAAATGTCTCCAAAATGTTATGAGTAGCAAGTTCCAAGAACTATAGCAAGAAAATTTTCATGTCGTGATGCATTCTTAGCTTTGAGCTTTTGAGCTTTTAGCGGTCTGTGGCTCAAAGGCTTTGTTAACTCAGAGTTGTGCATCTTTCATGAATATTTTCTCTGTCAGTTCATCTAGTCATATGAGGTGATGCTTGTACTTTTGGGTCCACAACATCCCATAGCAATGAATTTCCTTGTAAAAAAAAAAAAAAAAATTAAAACTCATTTTGTTACTGTTCTTTATCTGCTGTTTGCCACTTACATGTGATAAATCTTGGCTCTATTGTCTATGCAAACACATATACCCTCCACCTATTAACATCTCCATTGAATTTAGGGTTGTATAAATCTTTGTTCGTTTCTTTTATTCCATATCTTTGAACACCTCTTCTGTCTTTTTGTATAGTTCTTGTAGTTTTTCTTTATCCTTATTGAATGGGAGATCAAGACAACGGTCAGTAAACAATATGCAGGAGTACAGAAGGTGTCAGCAGTGCTGTAATATGCTGTCTTTTTGGATTTTTTCCTTCTCAATCATTTCCACCATTTCTTTTCTTCTTTATTTTTCTATCAATCACGGAGTTGATAATTTCATATAACTCTCTGTTATAACCATAAGATCTCGGTCTTAAGCAGTAACAGCTTAGTAGAGTCCTATTTTCTTGTTTTTATGTAAAATTCAGACCATTTTGTTCAGTTTGCATCACTTCATGACACTGAGTTTTGTATCATTTTGTCTGATAACAACTCAATAATGTAAAATATTTGTGGTCCTTCATAATCTTTGCAACTATCAATACCTTTGCATTATTAGCACACTTTTCACTATCCAGTCTTTGTTATAGATTCTTTATACATACACTGCCAGCTGGACATTAGGATGGGTTCCTGGGGGATGCCACTCTAAAACCTGACCTTTTCCATCTGACTGTCTGTTTCCTATCTTTAAACTAGTGTGTAATCCATGAACTGACTGAAACTTAAAGAACCAGCATAGTTCTTCAGTACAGACTGAGAAATGACCTCACAAAACTGTGAGCAGAAGATTTAATTCATCAGTTGCTAAGATGCTAATTCTTCTCTGTGCTTCCTGGCACAGCTGGGATGAAAACTAAAGCAGTGATAGTTGCAGAGTAGCTTAGCTTCATAATAATTCTGATCATCATCAGCTGTGTATGACACTAACTCTCAAAAGAAAAGCCTACTTTCTTGATGTTTCTGATGTATTTCTAGCACAAAATTTTCAAGAAGCCTTTATTAAATAAGATTTAATGTACCCCACAGCAAGCCATATATGAACCATGAACTTAGTATCTGGGTCCCTAGACTCTCCCTTGTACAGTATCTCAAAAATTCTGCTGCAGTCTCATTTTGAAGAAAACCTACAAGATTTTTGTTAATTGAATATGAAAACATATCCTGGAGACAATACTGCAGCCTATATGGTATTCATTTTGCATTTAAATGCATTTTATTTGTCCTCAATATTCAAGTTTCCACATATTTCTGAGTTTTTATTTGCCACTTTTAATTACATAGCATGGGAGGAATTATTGCAGGGGACAAGCCAGTCAAGTCTGATCTGGTCATTATGACAGCACAGAAAGAGGCCACTAGATTATTGAAACATGGGAACTGTTTGTTGTAAATGTCAACGAGGTATTCATGTTGCTATCACTAGCTGTGAAATCATTAATGATAGTTAATCACCCAAAGTGTTCAAGCAGCTCATAGTAACAGTTACTTTTGATCCAATAATAACAATTCATGGAGCCCTAGAGAAGTCAGGGGCATCATTTCAGAGGCAAATTTCGACTGATGCTTTTTAAAAAGCATAGCACCTACAGATATTTTTTGGGTTTTGTTTGGAGGTGTTTGTTGTGCGGTTTTGTTTTTTTTTTTTCAGTTTAACTTTGTTATTTTTAAAGAAATGTTTGTATTCAGTAACTAAGTTCTGCTGTAGGAATGAACCCTGTAGCAAGATTCTTTGTTACTGAGTTGTGCAACGTAAGGTATCTTCCAAATAAGCATCTCAGAACAAATCCTCTTCACCTTTTCCATTGACTTCAGGACTACTCATGTAATCAAAGTGAATAGGCTTTGGGTGTTCAGATTGAAGGACTCTGTAGGAGTAACTTCAAGAAATTGGTTACGGCTGTAATGCAAGCTGTGCTGACACAGCTGGCAGATAGCTTGAAATTGATGCTCTCAAAAGGGGATAGATCTTTGTCAGAAATATTAGTTTCAAGAAAAATGACCTTTTTGCTATATTTACAGTCAAGCAGTGCTATGGTTTCTAAACTGGATTTTTAGAGAAGTATGGTTATGATATTTAATTTCAGAAAAATAAATAATTTCTGCTATTGATTGCTAAGCACCCAATACTGTACAATTCACTGATGTATTCTTAGTGCTGCAGAAATGTCAAGGTCCACCCTCTATATCTTTTGGCCCCACCAGACTCAGCATTACCTTTCAAAAAAACAGTCTCAAAGAGACTTGCAGAGTACTTGTGTTTATATGTTTGTGTACAATTTCCTGGTTCTTAACAGGGTTCTGAGGACGCCATCAGGCCTCCCCAGTGTTGCCTATGGGTCCAGGCCTCCATTTCAGCTGGCCAGCCCTAGGCCAGTAGGACTGGAGTTATTCAGATTTGCTGAATTGCCGTTGTCTTCCTTCTGTCTTTGCCTTCAACTCAAGAACTGTCAATAGCACCAGTTGCTATCACCACCCTGCTCTGCTTGTGCTACCAGGCACTGCCGGGTGCACTCTGTCTGTCCATGAGGACACTGCCCAGGTTTCATCACAGCAACTCCTAGCTCCCCTTCCCTAGAGAGTGGCCCTACTCTTTGTGCTTTCTAATGGCTCTAGCTGTCTACATTGATTTGTAAAGCTTCCAACTTCTATAAGTTACATCTTTTTTCTTTTTTTTCTCTCCTGATCTTTCTCCTTATCTTCCATACTTTCTCCTGCTCTTTTGAGGGGGGAAAAAAAAAAAACAAACCACTGAGCTTTCAGCTACAGAGGACTAGAACTGTTCCCATTTTCAACTGCAAGCCCCTTTTCCTTAGTCTCTGGGATGAACTACTTAATTTGAAAACTAGAGGATGTTAATTCTTAAAATAAATGGGTAGAAATGTTTTATCTTTCAATTAGCACCCTGTAGATGAAGACATCATGGCTAACAAGAAAAAATTTCTATAGTCCTGTTACTTACGCAAGCAAGATCCAACAGTATCAACCACTTACATTTGGTCCCTTACTGTACCATTGTCATTGTGTGAAATTCTTTAAATTGCACTGTCAGGAAAACATGATTGTAGGACAGATGCAAGTGGTCCAAAATATTCACTACCGTTTCACTTACATGGATTTTGAGGGTCAAAGCTATGCATTTTTATCAGACTTTATCTTCCAACCCAAGTGAAGATCGGTGCTTCAGAACAAGGCAAGGGACTGCATGCTGAAGGGTTCTGTTTAAAAGGAAATGCTGCCAATGATAATGATGAAAATTCCTTGTTTTGTAGAATGTTCTGCATTTCAGAACTGTTCAATATTTAGAAGAGTACTATACTAATTTTTTAACTTAATATAGCAATAGTTTTTTTTTTATGTCCTGCCCCTGTACTTGGCACTGGTGAGACTTCACCTGAGTACTGTGTTCATTTTTGGGCACCTCAGTACAGAAAGAACACTGAGGTGCTGGAGCAGGTCCAAAAAGGGCAACAAGGCTTGTGAAGGACTTGGAGAATGTGCCCTATGAGGAGAGACTGAAGGAGCTGGGGCTGTTTAGTCTGGTGAAAAGGAGGCTGAGGGGAGACCTTATTGCTCTCTTCCAATATCTGAAAGGTGCTTACAGCCAGAGTGGGGTTGGTCTCTTCTGACTGGTGGCAGGATGAAGGGGAATGGCCTCAAGTTGCACCAGGGTAAGTTTAGGTTGGATATCAGGAAACACTTCTTTACAGTAAGGGTTGTTAAGCACTGGAATAGGCTCCCCAGGGAGGTGATTGAGTCACGATCCCTGAATGTGTTTAAATACCCTTCGGATGTGGTGCTCAGGGACATTTAGTAAAGAGTTGTTAGAGTTAGGGTAGTATGGTTAGATTGTGGTTGGTCTTGATGATCTTTAAGGCCTTTTCTAATCTGAGCAATTCTATGGTTCTATTCAAAAATCTGATAGCTAACTTAGAGAAAATAAATTAAGTTCCACATAATTAATGTTAGCATTGTTAATCAGGATATTTGAAAGGAAAAATATTTTTTCTCCAGAGATGAAAAGAAAATCCTATTTTTTTGAAAATTGGGAGTTTTGTTCATTTCAGTTCTTAGAAAAATGAAGAACTGGCTGGGGTCGGGCATAATGAAGGCAAATTCTGAAATGCCCTTTCAGAACTGCTTCACTATCCTGACGTGAACTTTCTCTGATATTCCAGTAGTCTTCAGAGAATAATGTTGGTAATACTGCAGAGTTCTAAATTATGATTTGACAGTGCTAAATTCTGACTATTCATAACTTTGTGCATGAAAAACCTGATTCATGTGCTCAAATAAAAGCATCACTCCAGTAAAGTAGGCTATGGCTTTTATGGAGAATGATGAATGATGTCCAGTATTTAAAACTAATCTATTGTTACTTTTGTCTCTCTTCATTCTGAAGTTCTTTTGTTTCCCATTTATGTATTGTGGGGTGGAGAAAATGACAGATAACGCACTTGTGTCATGGACAATTATTGCATGATTCGGCAACATCATACATAAAGGAGCAGTAAGTGACAGATAAATAGGAACTGTTGTGCTGCATTAGACTAATGGTGCACATAGTTCAGTGCCTCTTGTCCTGCAGAGAGACAGTTCTAGGTGTCTGTAGATCTGGAACTGATGGGTTTGCACCTCAGCATTTCACAAAACCTCCATCAGCTCTGTGACAGCCCCTCTGCATGGCCTGTCATTCGGGAAAAACAAGGAACAGACTTTTCAACAGAAATAGGTACTGTTTCACATCACTGTTAACTCTGAGGACATCACGGGCCTGACGCATTGTGTTTGGTTCTGACAGCTAACTCATCTTTGCACATCCATTGAGCGCTCATAAATCTTAGCTTCAGTTTTGTGTCTAAGGTTTTCAGTGTATTGAAAGTTTCAGTGTACTGAGAGTTGCTTCTGACTTTAATTAGCTAGCAGGGCATGCCAAGAGTTCTGAGCATCTAACAGCCTTCCTTCTTTCCCTCTGTGCCCTCTGTGTCACTTTTCACATTAGGGATTTTGAGCTGATGTATCTTGACCTTCATCTTGGTGGAAGCGGCTGTAGCTGTCACTTAATGTTGTTCTGCTCAAGTGTTAAAACATTTTTAAATATTTAATTAAAGAAACTGTTCGTGCCTCTTGTTTTTTTTTAAGATGTTAGCCATATAAAATAAAAATATCAAATTGGAACTGGCAAAAACGCAGAGTAAGGAATAAGCTTGGCTGCCTGTTGGGCAGTACACAATGTCAGTGTCAGTTGCTTGCTGGGGTCTTTTCACAGAGCTGATCATAAACACTTTCTTAATGTAAGCTTGAAGAAGAGATGGCACATTGAGAAGACTTGTCTCTCCCATGCATGACCTTAGGCAAAGGAAGGCATTCCGTAACATGTAATTCCAATTCTGTTGCTAAACATATGGTGAATGGTGCAGTTGCCAGCTCTGCAGGGAAAGCATGTGTGTAGGTGTGGGTAGGCGAGGGGCAAATTCCATTCCAAGAGCCAGTCTCTAAACAGTTCTACTCACTAAGCAGTGTCAGCCTAATGCTCTAAATCCAAGGGGGATTCTCGACTTTGCATAGTAAAATTACTTATTAAATGCAATCAAGGCAGCATACAGATAAGAAGGCTAAATTCTAATAATTGGAGTGTAGTGTTCTTTTACTACGTGTAAATAAAATCAGCTGGCCACTAACGTCATTATTAATGTATAAGATGAGACAGAAATATAGATGGGCCTTAACAACACTTTGCCCCTTTGCCCCTTTCCCCCTTCCCCACAAAAAGCATAAAAAGCATGCACAAGGGCCTTCTGATAAACGTTGTATCACTACAGTATTAAAATGTAGACAATTTATAAGTTATCTTAACTTGAATGCAAGGCATCTTGTAAACAGTATTTATTACGTTCCCATTGAGATTAACATATAAAAGAAAATGTCCATTATCAATAACATTGCTTATTTTCTAACCAGGTGCAGGAAATATACTTTCAGCTACTCTAAACCTAATGTGTCCTTTTGTTACTCATGAGCAGCTTTTACAACTGTTCAGTTACATATCTCTTAAAGTAGTCATACTGCAATCTCTGCATTTTGAGTGGCTCGCAAATAAATAAAACAAGCTTTTTTGCATAAAAAAGACATTCTACAAACATAATTAAGTATTAAAATCTACATTTTTATGAATATAATGTCTTCATATAGAAGATGAATCCACTGTAAAAATCTAAGAGGTTTTGCTTCCTTTTATCATTAGGAGTAGTATAAAATATTTTTTTTTTCACATTGCAACACTGAGCACATCTTATGCCCTTGGAAATGAACTGCAGTGAATTTTGTTAAGGTTCTGTTCTCCATTCTCATTTTCACACTCAATGAGCCACTACTGTTTCAGTCCAAAAGGGATCAGTCAGTAAAGCTGCGTGATGAAACTAGTTGCAGAGTCTAGTCAGATTCTTTGAAACTCATTTGTATTTAGCCAACAGTCTCAGACTGAGCTGCAAATACTGCTCAGGAATACAGCAATGTATTTTTGAGGGTAATTTGGGAATACGTAATCAGATTCATGAAAAAAAAAAAAGAAAACCTTAAAAATTTATCACACTTATCATGTTATCTGTGTGATTTTATGAATATTAAAATTTGTTAACATCCAAACATTTTTTTATTTGCATGAATAGATTTGTATTTTTCCTAAAAGTAAATATTGTTACTAACACACAGCTTTTTATTAAAATTCAGATGTTGGTAAAGGATTAATAAAACTCCACAAAGTAGAAATGTAGGCTCATTGTAAGCTTGTCGTGATAAACGGTGTGAAAGTCTGGCAGTAACACAGTCATTTAAACTGGTACTACATCTCCTGAGACTGTGATGAGGAAAGAAAACATGACATTTTTCTTTTGAATCCTCCCTCAAATGCTGCTGTGGCACTCCAGAAAGACTCTTGAATGGGCATAAAGCAAAAGGCAGCAAGAGGGGCTGCGTGCTGAGCTTAGGCTCAGAGTCACCTCGCGTTGCTGTCCTATATAGTTTGGCAGCCAGGATTGATATGACATGATTAGGAAGGGCATGCAGGGTTTTTGGGACAACGTCTCTTGTGATTATGCACAGGCTCTGCTCTGGGGTGGCAGCGGAGGTGGCACAGAGGTCTTTGCATCTCACGCATCTGGCCTGGCCACCCAGTTGTTGCACTAAGGAAAGTAAAAGGAGCAGTGGTGAATCTTGGGTAAAGATACAAAATTATTACCTTTATATTACTGCTCCTAAAATCAGTAGGCAGTTTGACACTGATGTCAACCGGGGCTGAGCAGGAAAAATGTGTAACTTCATACAGAGGTTATCTATCTATATACCTATATATCTTGACTATCCTCACAACTACTGTACCTCATAAATGATAACTGTACATCTTTTATCAGAGAGTGACACTTGATGACAAGAAGTTAGTTTACTGGCATGTCACCACAGCCACCAAGCTTTGGTTTTGAACACTTTCTGATAGAACAAGCGTCCTCTGAGTCAGCGTAGAGTCAGGCCTCGCCAGTTCACAGACAACTAATTTTTTGTGTATTCAAAGCAAATTAACCAAGATTTGCATACTTGTTTTTAACCGTGGCTTCTCTTTTGCTGCTGAACCAATGTTCTAGTTCATTTCTTCTTTTGTTTCTGTCAGAAATGTCATCGTAACACTGAGCAGAATATATCACTGCTGGTTGAAGGCAACTCAGCTCCACTGGCTGCCTCCTACCATCTAGTGGCACCTTCCGCACACTGCTCACTCAATTGGAACAACTGATTAGAAGAGTTATGCAGAGAATGATAATAAACACATACTTTTGAGCGGAGAAGAAACATTGTTGTGAAAATGAAAAATAGTATTCATATATATGAACAAGTTATGGGAGCCTAGAACAGTCTAAATTAGTAATGTCAGAGAAAAACTCTGCATACGGTGATTCCTGAAAGAGTGAGTCAGGTTTGTTGATTGAGTTCTTACCCTTATTTTTGTGGTAGCATGTGGATTTTATGTTGAAAACTGCAGAATAAGACTATTTACATTAACGAAATGCCTATTGGAAACACGCTTGGTTTGCTGCTTACATAGACATTTAAACAGCCCAAACAAAAATTAAAAGACTTTATAAAAAATAAAGAGGAGAGTATAGTTTCCTTTTTGCTTCTACAATATTATTAAGTGCTTTTGTAATAAATATTTCTATTTGTATGGAAACTGCCAAGTCACGGCCTGAACCTCTGATTGATCACCTGAGGCGAGCCATGAGTCAGCCAGAGGAGCACAGGTGAAGGCAATTCATCTGTGCTGCTCCTAGACCTATTTAAGAGCTGGCTACCAATGGGGAAGGATCTCTTCTGGAGATCCCTTCTTCTGGTGCTTTCTGTAGGTAAGCCTTCCATTTATTCTCCTTATTATCCTAGTCTATTTTGCCTAATTCTCTTGTGATTATAACATCTTAATATCCATTGATTATACACTATTTCACTTGAGAAAAGAGATTAAATGTCAATTTATTAGGAATCTCAGTTTGGGGAGTTTTCAATCAAAAGGCAAGTTCTGACTAATTATATGGCTCTGAACAAACATGAATCATCTAAATGCTTTCTATTCTCTGAACAGATACTTTTTTTTTTTTTAATTTTTTTCAAGAAGTGCTGGCTTTGGTGAATTAGACTACAGAGGAAACCAAATTTCTATGAAATTCCGAAAAAGGTCCATTTCTTTTTTTCCCCCACAGCAAATTAACAAGGCAAATTGACAGAAGCTAGAATGTAGGAACTCTGCTTCCAGGATACTTTTTTCCTTAAAAATTTGTGCTATTCAGTATTCCAGTCATATTCATACATTATCATCATATTTTCCAGGGTGGAAAAATTCCCATCCGGTGGACTGCTCCTGAAGCTATAGCTTACCGCAAGTTCTCTTCAGCAAGCGATGCGTGGAGCTACGGGATTGTAATGTGGGAAGTGATGTCCTACGGTGAGAGACCATACTGGGAGATGTCCAACCAGGATGTGAGTACTCTACAGGACTAATCCGAATGTTGCTGAAATGCTCCTTGGAAAAATTGTCTCTCTCTCTCTGCCTTCCTTTGCTTTCTCATCCACTTTCTAGGCTGGAACCTGAACTTATTTAAATCAGTATAACTCCATCAATAGAACAGTTAATCTATGCAACCTGAAGACTTGACCCACTATTTACTAATACCTTGATGAGTTTCATCCAAAGGATTAAAGACATATTAGAGTTATAAGCAACTTGCCAGGCTCCGATGCTAGATATATATGGCTTTCATCCAAATCCCTGGGAATCTGCATCAGATATGCAATTTGATACAGTTCTCAGCTAAGCTATAAATCAAAATTTGAGGGAATAGTGGAACTATTCTGATGATAAATATGGTCCATTATCTCCATTACACTCTGATGGTACCTTTCAGTAGGCACACATGGATAAATGCTAAAGGAGTAAAGGTTAAGCTGCCATGAGAAATGTATTTGCAAATTCTCCTTTCTACAAATTAAATAAATTATAAAGTTTTAAGAATTTAAAGAATTAAGTGTGTTATAAATCCTTAAAGACTATTCATAGGCTTAACTACACTGCAGGACAGTAGCAAAGTAATACTTTACTCTTAACAAAGTAATACTTTCCTCTGACATGTTTGCAGAACTCACAGCCAAATAAGCTTTCCTAGTTAAAACACATCTACTAATAGTAACATTGAAGGCTTGTCCTAGTTAATGTCAAAAAGAAGAGGGAGAATGCCTTTTTATCCACCACATTCTGAATTGCTACTGATTTTGTTATCTGATGCATAGATACCACTGCTCAAACTGGCATAGTCATTCTTCCCACCAGCTATCAACCTTTATGTCAGAATGCAAAATACCAGCCAACCCATCTTAACTTCTCTATGTGAATAGAGTGCCTCTGCATGGGTTCTGAAGAGCTGACAAGACTTTTCCCAGGCAGCTGTTTTCACACTGTTGCGAAGTTATTCAGCTGTTGAAATCTGGTTGCTTGTTAAGGCTGATCAGTCATTTGGGGATAAGGATCTGAGAAAGGTTTTCATTAAAAAAGCATCATTTCAGAATGTGTTTAAAAAAAAAAAAAAAAAAAAAAAAAGCTTTAAAAACTTAAGGCCTTATTTCCTTTGGACTTGTACTCAGTAGTATGTATCCTACTTTTCTCCAGCATTATGCTTGTGAGTTCACCCTTTGGAATAAGATCACATCTCCTGTACATTACTCACTCCCCCTTAACAATACCTACAGCTTCTATCCCCTCTTTACACATCTACCAGAGAACAGCCCAGCCCAGCTCCCTGCTCTCTTCCTCAGTTAACACCAGGTATGGGATGATATGTGCCTGGTTTTGAGCTGCCTTCCTGTTGATCAACCAGGCAGTGGCAGCTGATTGTCCATCTGAAGAGCAACCACTGAGCTGAGACGCACCTTTTCCTTCAGCAGAGACATTTTGGTACTGCCTGAACTAACGCTTCACAGATCTGTTGTCAAATAAGCAGATGAGCCCAGTAGGCTCAATTGTATTTTATACTGCTAGCAATGCATTAACAATTGAGATGACCTAGAGTAACTAAGATCTGCAATGTGGCTGATGCAGGACACACAGGAGATAGAAGTTATTCAGGAGCAACAACTGAAGACAATTAGGCAGGAACTTCAGGAAATTTAAAATTAAACATCTCTGTTTAAATAACTGAATTAAACTCGCTTTTTTTTCCCCTGAGGCACAGTGTGCAATCCTCTGCATGCAGATTTCTCACATATTGAGGTATCTGTTTCACACAACCGAATATATCAACAGTAAATTTTACATTCTGCCCAGCTGCTGATTTTAAAACAAGGTGTTTAATTTGATTTAAGTGTGCCAGATAGATTTGAAGTTAATAGAAGTGGATGGACAGGCAGTCAGGCTAATAGTATGAGTAACCACCAGCTGTAGAATGAGTAACCCACCCCAGCTGTTTCCTTGCCTGAACAGAGAAATGCTCATCAGCACCTGACCTGCCACAGCATACAAGCACTGATTCCCAGCAAACAGTTGTTGTTTTCCTTAAAATGCCACGCTGTGAGATGTGGTGTTTTAGGAGCTAAGAAGTTAAGACATCTCTTGCAGCCTTGCAATAGCGGAGGGTGCTATTCTTGAGCTAATCTTCCATTCAGAAGCAAAGCTGAATGCAGTCAAGGCAATATCAGCCTGTCTGTTACATACATGCTGTTGCAAAAGCTGATTTGCATGCATTAGAATGGTTGCATTTGCATTGCATGGAAGGCACTTTATATCCAAAAGCACATGTATCCTGATACTTTCTACCTCTCCAAACTAACAGAAGCAATGGTTGGTTTCATTGTGAGCCTTCTGTTAAGGTGAGATGGAACAGAATGTGAAACTGAGAAAATAGTATTACCATATCACAGAACAGCAAAGGCTGAGGAACATTTCAAGATTGTCTCATCCAACTCCCTCATGAAGGTCAGCTGAAGCAGTTTGCTTGGGGCCATCTCTCTCCTGGATTTTGAATACCTCCAAGGAAGAAAACTCCACAACCTGTCAGGGCAATCTGTGAAGGTTCTTAGTCACCCTTGCAACAGAAAAATATGTTCTCATATTTTTATGGAATTTAATATTTTTCAGTTTGTGTCCGCTGCCTCTTTTCCACTCGGCTGCTCTGAGCAGTAAGAACATTAAATGTCCACATGTGAGGAGGTCTCGTTCTTCCATCCCAAAAAGCCTTTCCTAGTTGAGGGCCTATGCTACCCAAAATGTAGCTATGGCTCACAGTCCTTTTTGCTCTTGCCCCTATTAGTTGCCACTGCCATGCTACTCTGAGCATATCACAGACAGTAGTCACTCACCTAGGTTTCTTCACTATGTAATCGGTATTTTACCTCTCAGTTCTATTTGCAGCACACTGTTCACATTTTAAAAAACATAGAGATTATTGAAGTCCATGTAGCCTGAACAAAGCCTGTCCTATCATGATTCCTAGCTTCCATGCAGTGTCTTGCTGCTAGCTGTAGTGTCACCTCACTGTAACTCTGTCTCTGCCTTTAATTTTCTTACTCCATCTATCTAGCTCCACATGATGAGCAGCTGTGAGCAACTGCAACTCAAGCAGGTGTGGGGAAGAGAACGCTTCTCTAATGCATCTTTGTGTCTCACTGTCACACAATCTTGTGCTACCACAAGGAGAAGAATCTCAGTCTGTATTCTAGTTCTGAGTCATTTAATCTGGTGTTGGGTTAGCTCTCTAGGAGAAACTCAGCCTTCACCTCTTTTACCTCTGTAATCTTAATACTTCCCTTCACGTGTACTCCAAGCTAGCCCTTGTCTCTTTCTCTTCTGTTCCTTACAACTGGATACAGAAGTGGGGAAGGGGAACTTTCCCGAGTCTGTATGGCCCTACTATTCACCTCTTTAGAGAAGGTTTCATGTGATTTGTAGTACCCTTACAGAGAACTCAGGTGACCAGATTAGAGTCATACACAACACAGAAATTCATTTTTCCCTTTCTTTAAATCAGGCTTCAGGCCCGTTCTCTTCCTTCTGGCAGAAACTACAATTTATTCAACACTGTGCCAACCATGACAATTCATTAATGACCCCTCCATTTAGGGTATATTAAATATTCTGCTACAGAAGGAGAATAACAACATTTAATCACGTGTACATCCAAAATATAAGTATCTGTTAGCACAGAATAGTGATGTGGACCCTATGGATGCTGCTTATGCTAATGATGCAGACTCCTGAGAGCTCTCCCTGCTGTTCACCAATGCACAGTGAAAAAGGCTCCTTTACTCTGGAGCCCTGCTCACAGGCTTCTGCTGCTGAAATGTTAACAGCAAGTACTTGTGACTTTCTAAATACATTCAGTGACTCTAAGTGCCGTTGGGAAATTTCAAGTTGTATTGTAAAGCTTATTTTGCTGGATTTGGGGGCATGTGCTTATCCACATGAGCTTATTTTGCAGAAATAATAGGACTTTCCCAAAGGTTACTGATACTGTATAGATGGCAGGGAAAGTAACAGGAAGGAGCATGCACTAAATAAATTTATAAAAGACTTATTATACAAACAATTGTTGGTAAGGACTTGCATACATATAATCGACATTCTGCAACAGCAAAATATCTCTCAATATTAAGAGTACATGTTAGTATTTTCTGGGAATTGTGTTTTGATAAAAATCTTTTTTATTTATAGAATTGAGCAGGGTTTTGTAGAGCACCAGCAGTTTTCATCCTACAAACTCCTCAGGTCTGGGGTATTTTTTCTCATGCTGTCTCGTAAATTGCTTTTCTCTCTAAAAAATTTTGGGAAATTAGTTCACTTTCTGGGCTACAGCTAAGTTGTGTTTTGAGTGGCAGCAGCTGCTAATTAAATGTATGTTTCTCATATGAATAAAATGGTAGCAAATTATATGCCCATCCCTACCCAAAGGAAGAAACAGCAGCAGAAGTTCTCTCAGCGTTGTCTGATGCTGCACCTCCTTGCCATGTGAGTACACCTTCCATCAGATCATAGAATCATAGAGTGGCTTGGGTTGCAAGAGACCATAAAGCTCACCCAGCGCCCCATCTAGCTCAGGCTGCCCAGAGCCCATTCAACCTGGCCTTGAATGCCTCAGGGATGGGGCATCCACAGCTTCTCTTAGCAGCCTGTGCCAGCGCCTCACCACCTTCTGAGTAAATAACTTTTTCCTAACATTTAACCTAAATTTCCCCTTTTAGAGGGGAAACGCGCAGATTAGTAGAGAGGAGCCAAACTGCTTCTGCCAAGGGACTCTTGTGTAGCCCCTTCATCACAGAAATGAAAGCTTGAGGAGCCAGCACAGATAGCAAAGAGTCCAAGCTGATGTGAAGAGAAGTGTAAAGCTGATACCTGTCACCTAAATAAGCCCAAACTGATTTTCAGACACTGCAGCAGTTCACAGGTACCCATTAGGTTACTGCAAGACAGAGAAGCTCGACACCTCGCAGTTCTAGCATCCTCTATTTATATTTCTAAGCAGGGATTTGGAAGCTGAACTTTAGGCAACGGAGTTTGAAAATGTCTCTCATACATTTTTTAATACTGTACACAGTATAATGTAGAGGCTTGAAATGTTATTAACTTTGAGAAATGTTCTTGTTTGAGTAAATAACCATTTTATTATTGTGGTAAGTCACTTCAGACCTGTGTTGGTGCTGATTAATGCACTTCTTAGATGGGTGGCATGCACCAGAGATGTCCATTAATTAGGGCTGCTGCACAGTCTGTCATGTCTTATTGCTTAATTAATAAACATTAGCTAAGATATTGAACTTTCCAAGGAAACTAGTGTACTGATGAACAGATTGTGCTGAGAGCTTGCCTTGCTAATGCCTATGTGAGGAATGGAAGATTTATATTCCATGCACTTGGTTTGTAGAACAGCTGTGAGTAAAGTCTACTGGGACACCTGTTAGAGGCCACCGTATAAATTACTGCATGTTGCAGAACTATGGCATTCAAAAAAAGAATAAATAAATAAAATAAGAACATTTAATGGATTGCAATCAATAGGCAAGAAAACTATTGTCGCAAACAGAGTGAAAGTCCTTACAATTATGGCAGTTTCTTGTAGTAGTAATAGTAAGTTACCCTGAAATATTTCCCTGAATCCACAGATTTCAAAGCACTTGGCAGCACCTGGAATTGGCTCAGTACCATGAGGCACAAGCAGATGCCTCTCTCTCCCAGCAGATTTTTCAGATGTCAGCAGGACAGAGGGACATTGTCCCCTGGGGACGTCTTCTGCCTCTGTGCCATTAGAAAACCTGGCAGTTGAATGTCAAAAGCAAAGTCTTTATTATTGATAATAATGGAACTATCCGAAAGATTGTGGCTTTGTTAGCTTTATTTTTACATGCCATTTTTTTCCAAATGGAAATTATTTTAAAGCTAAAGAACAGAATTTTGTGTAGAAGTCCATGCACATTTTTCAGACCACTTTTGTATTATAATTGTGTTCAACCTTCACAGCTGGTTCAAACATCAAACAAAAAATAATAAAACGTGTTTAACAAACTCTGATCATTAATGTCATTGGTGCATATAAAAAGACTGTTCCCCTTTATAAACCTGAAAGCCTAAGCATGAAAGAACAAATAAATAACAAGTTATGTTAACTTTAAAAAATCCCCTTTCCCTTAGAGTTCATATTCTCACCTGACAAAAAGATCTACATGTATAAATGCACCCTGTCTGTTTTTCTCACCTCATTGCTGACCCACCGGATGTTCTCATGAGTTTTAAACATCCTCATCACTGAAAAGAAGCAAATTGGAGTATGGAATATTGTACTATTTTACTCCTTTTCATTCCCATCATGCATTCATCACAAAGCCTTTTTGTTAGCAGTCTCAGGGCTCGGTATGTACAGAAATGAAGCTCGTGTTCTTCTGCTTTCAGGCTGAAATTGATGGGACTTCACTGAGAGGCTTAGCATTGGTTGCTAGAGCTTTCGCTGTATCCTTCTTGTAGGTACAGACATTGAGCCCCTTTCATGATTCATATGGGGCTTCTTCAGCCTTCAAGCTGGCAAGGAAAAATACCTTTAAAAGATATTAAAATATATAATCTTGATAGATTACATAATATATAATCATATGTTACACAGAAAAATGTCATACTTCTCCTCCTCTCATGTGATTGGATATCTGATTTCTCTGTTCAGAAATAGGAGCTGTGCAAGTAGCAGAGTAGGGAGTACTGAATTAAACAGTTCTTCCTCTGACACCTGACTCCCACTGCAGTGTTTGACACCTCTCATCACATCCACTCTACTTCCTTGACTCTAAAAATAATGCTTGCCTCAAAGGCATACTAATGAGGCAATATTTGGAGATTATTTTTAAAATATTCTTGTCTTAATGAGAAATTATAATTATTCCAGTAACAGCTGGCATTTCCCTTTATACTGAAATGTTCCTTTTGAAAAGGAGAGGGAACAAAATGGGCTGTAACTGCTTTTTCCAAAGATATCGTGAAATAGAGTGTGTCAGAGAAAATATAACGTCTGCAAAATTGTGGTTGCATTTGCTTTCCTCATGAATAATTTATCTCAGAAAAAAATCTTCCTCCATTCTCCACAGTCGTGTCAAACAAATGCCGTCTGTCCCGTAGAAGCAGAGAAGCTATTCTTCTTCCTTAAAAACAGAGAACATTTCAGAAATGCATCAGTTACAATGGGTAGAGTTAAATGCAAAGACTCTGATATCTGCATTTCCTGCAGAGGCAATGACAGGTATCACCTAAGCTGTACCCCATAGTGTAATAAGCACCTGGGTTTTATGAAGCCACTTCTGGCGGTTTGCCTGAGATACTGCATTTTTGACAGCTTTGCAAATAACGTTTCGTGCATGTGGGACTGAATTTCACCCATCCTGAGTCTGTAACAGCAGCAATCTGGGAGCACATCCAGTGATAGGAGGGCTTTGAGAAAACGTTTCTCTGGCAGCCTGGTGGGATTTTTCCAAGGGCAGCCATTTTGGGAACCCACATTTTGGAGCATTGAAGCAAATCCTGGGGAAATAAAGAAGTAGCCAGGAAGGCAGGTGGAAGCATCACCATACAGCCCTATAATTTACTGCTAGATATCATCACTGTATGTACATGGCAAGTCCCATCTGTGTGCATGCAACCTGTCAGTACTTGCAGGTGCACAGAATGCAGAGATCTCTGGGGCAAATTCCATTCCTAGTGCTGCCACTGATGGCTTTGAAACTTACCCTGTAGAAACCCAGTTTCCCGTGGTGTTGAAACACATTATTCATGCGTACAAGTTTCTGCCCATGTACACAAGGCTGTGTATTGTAGGATAAGTCACCTCATTTTGCCAAATACAAGCACCCCACTGTGTGCAGTTACAAGATTCTTGTTCCTTTCTCTGCCATACCGTAAAGGGGAGCTGAGGTCCTAATGTGGCTTCATTACTGTTATTTATTTGCATAATGCTTTCAGCATAAGCACTAGGCATTGGTAAACAGAGCCAACAACATTAATTCAGAATTCAAAAAGAACAAGGATATATTCTGGGATAATGAGACTGAATATATTGAAGCTACAGCTAGTGCTATAAAACATTGATTTGCTGTAAATAGCTTAATGTACCCCCTTCCAGCTGCATTAATATGTCTGCAGCATGTACGTGCATCTGTGTGAAAGTGATAAATGCCTCCTTAAAGCAGAGGAGCTATAAATGCAGTAGGTATGTTTCTCATAAGTGCACTGCATTATTATAAATATTGTGATGAATCATTTGTATTTTAGAGAATGTTTAGCATTAGTTGTATTTTTATATGGAAGGGTAACGTGTGGGGCAGGGTTGCTTTTTTCTTCACTTTGTTTTTGATCAATGTATGTAATCTTTCCATTCTTTTACATACAGGAAGGCAAGACTGTCATTTCTGTCAACATCTCCACTGCTGCCATCATTCATTTCAGAACCTAATAATGTTTCCTTTTGCTTTCTAAAACTTACACAAGAATTAATCCTGCCAGGTTTTCATGGGCCTTACTTTGTTCTGCTTCTTGTTATTGTACTGCTACTGTCTTGTCAGACAATCTTATTTATTACCAACATTACTAAAAACAAGACTCCAATCAAATGTAATTTTTCATGCATGTGCTTTATGTATGACATAAATCTGTTTCTTTCCTAATCCTGACCAAAGACATGTCTTTTAATATCTGCTGAATCTGAGAGTTTTATTCACTTTGGGCTATGTATGGTAACTATATATATGTGTGTATATATATTTTATCACTAGCAACTTGAATATTCAGGGGGTTGATTTAGTTTTGGAGTTTTATTTATTTTTTTGGTTGGCTGGTTGCTGTTTTGGTTGTTCTTTTGTTTGTTTTGAGAAAGACTGCACAAAATAATAGTATGCTTTGCTGTGATTCTGTGTGACACTGACTGAATTAATCATACTCTGAAGATGAGCAGAATCTTACAATAAGCAAGTAGATTAGCCAGATGTTTCAATGTACATTTTCAGTGCCTCATTGTATTGTGACACTGCCACAAGTTACCATGTTGTCAGGATACAAATACCAGAGTGCCCCACTATGCAATGGAGATGTGGAGTTAATTTGTAGCTGTATAACTGCATCCTCTGTAACATCAACCTGCAGATGGAAGAAGACAGTGGTACTTAATCTTTCCTCCTCTTTTCTGGGATGCTCAGAGAACCTAAAGAGCCCACTGTTTCATATGCCAACAGAATGCTTCACATGCACCATATATCATGGGGTGCAGTTTTGTGGCTGATCCTCCCCTTGACTCCATCTATGGAGAACATCAGCTTCACTGAGTATCCTGTTTTTCTGAGTGAAGTTCCAGCAATGCATGAGTGAGGGTGTCTGTATCACTGTAATCACTGGTTTCTAATTTTCACTTTTACACTGTCCTTTTAGTGTTTAATGCTCAGTAATCATATGTATTGCTTTAGGTTATACTGTCTATTGAAGAAGGTTACAGGCTACCAGCTCCTATGGGCTGCCCAGCTTCTCTTCACCAGCTCATGCTTCACTGTTGGCAAAAGGAGAGGAACCACCGTCCAAAATTTAGTGATATTGTCAGCTTCCTGGACAAACTGATCCGCAATCCAAGCACTCTTCATACCCTAGTGGAGGACGTACTTGTGTAAGACCCTTTTCAGTAACTTCTTTTGCATATGCTACAGTGGCTATCATCAGGTGGTTTCAGGTAGGAGTAGGAGAGAGTGCCAAAGTGCTAAATATACAGTGATATGGGGGTACTTTTGACCTCCACTGGAGTTTTGTTTTACTTGCAATACACTGTTGCAAAAGGTTTTTGTGGTTTTTTTTTCTGAAGCTGTGTGGATTATATTGGGCGTTTTTCTTTTTTTTCTTTTCTCCTTTCACAAGCTCTGTTTGTTCACCGTCTATCTTTAATCTTTGAGAATCTCTTTGTGGAGTTTCTTGGTGCTTCTCTGATGTTTGTTTTCTCTTTGTAATTTTTTTCTCCATTTAGCACCTTCTGTCCATCAGACTGTGTACTATCAATTTCTGAACTGCCTTAGAGTAAACCCCAGCAGAAAGCAGTGTTAGCTTGCTAGAATCTATATTCATCTGCAGAAGAATGGCACTGGTGCCCAACTAGTGTATTGTACTATGATCTTTCCACAGCAAATTCTTGATAGTTTTGTCCAAAGTTTTATTAACTAATATTAATAAGTAGTATGTAATATGATATTACAGAAACATACACAGCCACAGGAGACATGAAACTGTAGTCAAACACGTTGTCAGTTTCCATGTGCTGAAGGACCTAAGCTGTGTATGTGTAGCAGCTGAAATCAGTGAAGTCACAGCTGTTCTCACTGTCTTCATTGGCTGAAGTTCACCTTAATACGAAGACACTTTCTTAGAGATCTCCTGGCTTGTAAAGGATTCTTGTCGCCCATCTGAGTCTTGCTAAGAACCTCAAGAGGAGATTGTTATAGGAAGCTATTGGAAAAGGGATAAGCAACAGGGAAAACATTCAGACTGGAATCTTGCTGTGGGAAAAGTTGAAGGGTGTGTTTATGAGGAAAGCCAAAAGTAGGCTACATCTGTTTTATCTACCACAAACTACTGTGCCTTGTAGGGCTTGATGTCCACATGCTAGATTTAGTAGCCTCTTGTTTTATGTGTATGTTTTATGTGTGCATGTAAGTATATGCATATGGCTTACCACTGCACTTGGGTCAGTTTATTCTGTATCAGCGTGATGCATTTTTCATTCATTTTTGTTTTAAAATATTATTCAAGATTTCCAGGATTCAGAGACTCTTTCATGTTCTCTTGCAGTTCAGTTCTTCTTGTGCTCACCTTGGGAAAAATTTTGCATTTGTTTCAAAGTGCTTGATGCAGTTAATCTGAATTGCATTACTTTAACTTATGAGTTTAATAGATATTCTATAGGAATAGAGTAATTCAAATTGGAAGAAATCACTACAAGTGTGTGAACTAGCCTTGTACCTAATAGAGTTCTCCTGTCTCTCTGTAATTCTGATTATATAAATGAAAATCCATGTGTTTAAAGTATTCAAATATATATGCTTGAAACTCAGCATATTAATGCACCAAGGTGTGTTATAAGCAAGCTATATTCCATCTGACAATGTTAGCTGGCTTTTGCTGAAAAATAAATTATTTTAAGTAATTTCTATCTGCTTTCTAAAGGCTGTCATAAAGCTTTTATACACAGCTGTGTGTTGGTTCTGCATTCTATTCCTTGCAGTTTCTCTACACAAAATATAAAGTCTGTGCAAGCTTTGAGAACTCATCAGCATGGTAGACAAAGGAACAGTGGAAAAATATGTCCCCTCATTGTTTTGTTTTGTTTGTATTTCCATTTCAGTTGTACAATATTAGAGAAAAGAAATGAAACAGAAATGAAACTAAACTAGCTTCTTCATTTTATTTGCTATTCTGTATAATTTTGTGTAAAAAGAAAAGATACAAGATATTCTTGCTTTTTTAAGTTTAAATTTCTAGCTGCTATAATCAGTGTTCCTGTTGTATGACAGCATAGCAAAAAGGAGCTATTGATTATTACTTCACAGAAAAATTATCTTGCAGTATGTTGTTATTTTTAAATGGTATCTCAGATTAAATTTTGTTTGCTCTCTAATTTGACTGCTGTATTTACAAGCAGTTATCACCCTGAAACATGTAAGATCTTCAAATGAACTCTGTGTGATCAGAGTAGGAACACTGGGAGTGGTCTGTTCCTGTTTGCTTTAGAGTTGCAGTGCTTTTGAAAAGTGTATTGTTTAAGAAGTGCAAATTTATAGATTAATATAATTTATAAGCTTTAGACAGTGGGTTAAAGAGAACCTCAGTTAAGACCTGACCTTTACATCTCAGGGTCCCTGTTCATTCCTTCTGCCTTTTATTAAAAATAATGTCTCCCAGAACAAATCAAGCATAATTTTATACTGCTCAGGTGACCTTTGCTTCTTATTTCTTCAGAATGCCAGATTCACCTGGTGAAGTCCCAGAATTTCCTTTGTTTGTTTCAGTTAGTGACTGGCTGGACTCCATAAAAATGGGTCAATACAAAAGCAACTTCATGGCAGCAGGTTTCACAACTCTGGATATGGTTTCAAGAATGAGTATTGAGTAAGTATGCAATCTATTATTTCTGTAGTGACTAATCTATTTGTTTGTGTATTGCAGTGACTTACTGTGAGGTGTTCTTTTCCTACCTAAGCTACTAGAAGATAAATACAGTTTTTACCAAAACAATATAGGAGAAAGTAGTGATTAAGAAACCTAGAAATGATAGTTTCAATTGTAACCATACCGCACACTAGAAAAGCTCAGGCAGTGAGCATCATCATGGGTTTTCACCATCACCATCACCATGGAAAATGGGTTTTTGTTCAGACCACTGAAATCAGCAGCAGAATCTTTTCTTATTTTGCAATGAATATTGTCGAGTCCAAGTGATTCTTCATGTGGAAACGGTTTCATACCTTGCTGCCTTTCTTCAGCCAGCCTCAGTTTCACTCAATTTTGTAATGAAAACACTATAGAACATAAGGATTTGGAGAAACTCTGGATTAGTATGGTAGCATAATGATACTACCTATTTTGCTCTTGATTCTCTTCCCATTCATTGCTAATCATCTACTCGATCATAGAATCACAGAATATCATGAGCTGGAAAAGACCAGCGAGTCCAATTCCTGGCCCAACACAGAACCACCCAAAATCCAAACTCTGTGTCTGAAAGTGTTATCCAAATGCTCCTTAAACTCCAGCAATTCAGAGCCATTCCTCTGCTGTGGACAGCCTGTTCCATGACCCAACCACTCTCTGGGGAGGAACTTTTTCCTAATCCTCACCCAACAGTTTCCTGATGCAGCTCCATGCTGTTCTCTAGGATGCTGTTGCTGTCACAGAGAGCAGAGCTCAGTGCTGCCCCTCTGCTCCCCTCGTGGGGGGGGCTGCATGCTACCATGAGGCCTTCTCTCAGCTCCTCTGCTCTGTGCTGGACCAACCAGGGGACCTTAGCTGCTCCTCATATGCCTTGCCCTCCAGACCGTGCCTCATCTTTGTAGCCCTCCTCTGGATGCTTTTGTCAAGCTGTGTGCTGCCCATTTGGTCCGGAAGGATAAAAAACAGCATTGAAAGGTTTGTTGAAATATAAAAAATTACGTCTACTGCCTTGTTCCCCATCTAAATGGGGACTGTTGTTGTAAAAGGAAATTGAATTTGCTAAACAGAACTTTTCCCTCATGCACCTGTGTTGGCTGTGACTAATTGAACTCCTAACTTCAGCTGGTGCTGTTGTGTACTGTAAAACTGAGATTAACATGAGTTGAGTTCTCCCTGCTGTTGTTCTGGGACCAGGTGACCTGCAGAGGTCCATTCCGACTTCAGTCTGTAGTTCTGTCTCTGCAGCTGTGCAGCAGTGTTGTGCTCAGCACTCTATGCCCACGTTCTCCCACTCTAAGTGTTCCATGTCTTTCTTGTGCTGGGGGCCCCAGGCCTGGATGCAGCACTCCAGATGGGCTTCACAAGAGCTGAGTACAGGGGGACAATCATCTCCCTCTCCCTGTTGGACACTTCTCTTTTAATGCAGCCCAGAACACAGTTGGCCTTCTGTGCATGCTTCTGGCTCATGTCCAGCTTCTTGTTTACCAGGACCCCCAAGTCTTTCTCCTCAGGGTTGCTCACAAGGGCTTCTTCTCCTAGTTTGTATAAGTACCTGGGATTGCTTCAGCCCAAGTGCAGCACCCTGCACTTGGCCTTGTTGAACCTTATTAGATTCACATGGTCCCACTTCTCCAGCCTGTTCAGGTCCTTCTGGATGGCTTCCCTTCCTTCTAGTGTATCAACTGCACTGCTCAGCTTGGTGTTATCTACAAACTTGCTGAGGGAGCACTCGATGCTGTTGTCTGCCTCACTGATGAGGATGTTGAAGAGCACCGGTTCCAGGACCGACCCCTGAGGGACACTGCTCGTGACTAGCCTCCACCCTGATGCAGAACCATTAATCACAACCCTTTGGCTGTTGACCAGACAACCAGCTCTTAATCCACCAAACAGCCCAGCCCTCAAGTCTGTACCTCTCCAATTTAGAGAGCAGGATGTAGTGAGGGACCACATCAAAGGCTTTGCAGAAGTCCAGGATGATGACATCTGTTGCCCTTCCCCAGTCCATCGATGCTGTCACTCCATCATACCATCATAGAAGGCCACCAGATTGGGCAAGCAAGATCTCCCCTTGGTGAAGCCATGCTAGCTATCTTGAATCACCTCTTTGACTCATATGTGCCTTAACAAAGCTTCTAGAAGGATCTGCTCTATGATCTTCCCAGGCACACAGGTGAGGCTCACTGGCCTATGGTTCCCCAGGTCTTCCTTTCTATCTTTCTTAAAAATAGGAATGATGTTTCCCTTTTTCCAGTCACTGGGGACTTCGCTGGACAGCCACAATTTTTCAAATATGATGGAGGGTGGCTTGGCTACCACACCAACCATCTCTCTCAGAACCCTAGGATGGCTATCATCTGACGATACGGGCTTTCAATTGTGTGAGGAAGTCTCAGACTTGTTCCACTGTTACAGTGGAACAGATTCCACTTCCCACATCCTCACCTAGAGGTTCAGGGTCCAGCAGATGTGGGAAGCCTGACCACTAGTGGAAAAAAAAAATCCAACTAGTATGGAATTATCTACCTTAAACAGAGGAATATCACTTGGCATGGATAATGGGATTCTTTTGGATGTATCAGCTATAAATATCAAAGTAATATTGTGGGAGTAAAACTGTAAATGGCTGCAGTTATTGACAAGAACATTGAGGTTTCTGAGTTATGAGAAGAAACTGAAACACCTTCGAAATACTTATAATGAGACTCAGAAGTCACATACAAGATCTAAGATTTCCTAAGGCACTCCTCTGGATGATAGCCCCAGTGCTGGTAATGTGTAAAAACTGGCTTCTACTGATATCAACTCATTCTCATTTCTGATGCTAAGGCTATCTGTATTATCAGTAGTAACGGTCAGTTTATATTCAGGAATTTTACACATGAAGTTAGAACTGGTTTTCTCTCATACATATCACTTTACATTCACCTATGCTTAATTTCATGTACTTTTTTTATGGCATAGTCTTATAGAACTTATAAAACTCTTTACCTTTCCCTTGATACCCTGAATAATTCAATCTCACTATCTGACACTTTCACCTCTTTGCTCATCTGTTTTTCCAGGCCATTTACTGACTTGTTGAACAGTAATGTTCATCATTATCCTAGCATTGGTCCCTGCAGATTCTCGCTGATGACTCCATTGTAAAATTTGACAACCTACTCCTAATCTGTCTTCTACCTGGTTATTTATTCATGAAAAGTGCTTCTTATGACACAGCTCATTTTCCTTATATACCTTTGATGAGAAACTTCTCTAAAGTCTTTTGGAAATCCAGGGGTGTATCAGATGGGTCATCTTCATCCATGCATGTGGTGACTTCACCATGTGCACGGTGATTTCTCCATAGGAAACAACTTTATAAAGCAAGACTTCTCTCTGCAAAAGCCATAGTGCCACTTCCAAAGCAGATCATTTATCCAGGCATTCAATAATTCTATCCTTTATTGTATTTTCTACTGTGCCATGTAATGATTTTAGACTCACAGGTCTGCATTTCCCAGACCTCTCCAGGAAACTCTGCTTTGTCTCCAAAATAATTTTGACACCACTCTTCATGTCTTAGGCACAAAGAAAATTTTAAGAGTAACAGTGCTGATAATCTCTTTCTCACATTGCTGTCACTATTTCATCTTTGATCTTTTTTAAAAGCCTTGACTAAATACTTTTTTGTTCTGGATTGCTGGTTGTTTTTTTTTTCAGTTTGTCCTGTAACTTCTCTTGCAGTCACTTCAACTTCAGATGGCTCCTCTGACAATTCCCCATAACAGCTCTGGCTTGTGAGTTACTCAATATCATCTGCAGTGAATGTCAACTCAAATAATTGGTTTTGCATTCCTGACAGTGGTCAGTCTCTTGATGCTCTTTTATACAGCATTCAAAATTAGACTATACAGACATGCTGTGCAAAAAAAAAAGAGTTTATTACAAGCTCTATTATTAAGGGACTTTGGCTGATTTTTCCTCAAGCAGTTTTGTCTGCCTTACAGCACTCTTACAGGCACTCTGCCTAAGGTTATCATCCTTTCTACTTTCTTTTTCTTTTCTTTTTTCTTTTTTTCTCAGATAACTTCAGCTTTTTGAAAACTTCTTTTCTCTTCACGTAACCTTTCTGACTCTTGGGCTCTTGGCTTCTTTCTGAGTTGTATCAGTCTGTACTTGATAAGCACTATGCACTGTTCCTGCATTTCTATCACTGCCCCACCTGTAAAAGTTTATTCTCCTAGCTGCTTCTTTTTAGTTTCTAAGATGTTCATTATTTTTTACACAGTCCCTGCTGGTCTTAAGTGTTGTGTATTATTCCCCATGAGAATGTTAAGCCTAAATATATAGCAGTTGCTGCTATCTAGTGGCTCTTCATCTGCTGGATATGGAGTATCTTAACCTGCAAATTTGAAGCTCAGAAGGGTCATGCCTCCAACCATGGACTCCTTTATCACCTATATCATAAAACAATTTTTAAGGCTATCTAAACAGTGCAATGTCAATGCCATGTCCTACTGTGGGGTTTGTGCAATTGACAGGATGATATTGAAGCTTCCTGCCCTTGCCACCTCTGTGATCTTCCTCAGTGTATTGTAGTTAGGGATGTTTAGAGAACTACCAAACACCATCATTCCCCAGATCATCAGAAGCATACCTTCAGTTCCTTCAACCTCAGGACTGTAAGAGTGAGTATACCAGCCTTGGTCCTGCGTAATAATGAGTGGAACATTTGCTGCTAACATATTACTAACAAATGGCTATCAGAGCGCACTTTTAAGGTGCTTTCTCAAGCTCTAAAAATTATTAGCCTGTTTTAGATTGTTACTTTCAGAACAAATGGCAGTGCTCTGACTACATGGTATTTTTTTTCTCAAATGGCACTTGTTCAAAATTTGGAATTGACAGACACAGAAAACTCAGTGCCTGCAGCACTCACATATGTTCCACTTGTGGAAGTAAACTGTCCTTAAGCAGAGCAATTCATCGTATATTTATATGCTTTTGTGTGCTAGAGTTCTTACTATACTTGTATCCATGATGAAACTTTTTATCTTGCAGTGACATTAGAAGAATTGGAGTTGTACTCATTGGACACCAGAGACGAATAGTCAGCAGTTTACAGACTTTGCGGTTACACATGATGCACATACAGGAGAAAGGATTTCATGTATGAAAGTACTAGAATCAACTGTGTTTTGTGCCTCAGCATTTCTAAAACGAAAAATATTCTCATTCTTCCCTTCTGCTTTTCTCAACTTCAAGAACTGCAGTCTCCTGGTTAGACTCCAAAAGTACTTCTACGTTAATGCTTCCAAACTGGAATTTTTAATCACACTGCATAGTTCCTCTGTCAGTTATCTGCCAATAAAATCCTGACCTACTGCAAGACTTGCTACACATTGATGAATAATAACTCAGCAACTCAGCATGGATGTGTAACTTTGTATAACAGTACTTGGGAAACTTTCACAAACTTACTGGAAAGTAGTAATCCGTTTGGCCTGGTGTGGCTTCTTTATCGATGTATTTAGAGTTTGCTGGTAGATCAAAACGTATTTGACTTCTTTCATGTTCTGTGACCATGTAACTTCCAATACCAAATGTGCAATCAAGAAGTTTCACATAAATATTTATTTTATCTTCTAATTAAATCAAAATGTATGGGTCCTATGGTTATATTACTTTATAATAGTTTAAATGCTGGTAAGCCGGTGCCTCAAAATGTGAACATTGTTTGCAAAAATGACTGATGATTTTATGTAGTGAATTTTCATTGTGTTGGAACTGGGAGGATAGTGAGAAATCTGGCTGAAGTCTTCAGGTCCTTGATTCTGAATTATGTTAGCACTCGACACTTTTTATGCTCTAAATTTTAGGTAAGGTCAAAATATTTATTCAGCCCTAGATTTTTTATTTTATTTTATTTCTAATAGTCAGCATTTGCCTCTATTCCATGGTAAATTGTCACCGGAAGACTGGATGTAATGTTTCCATAACTACATGTAAAACATGGTTGTCTGCTATACTGTGGTCACATAGACTTCAAAAAGTTTTCTGTTCCAAAAATGTAGGCCTCCACAAGTTGAACTGTCATTTCCACCAGTGGTAGTAGATTTAGAGGGTCAATCATCAGTGGGGTGCTGGAGCAGATCGGCCGTAGCATCATCCAATTGAAGATAATGGTACAGCCACAAACTAATGCTGGAAGTTACGCTCTGTGGTGTTCAGTTTTATTATACGTAGGCAGAAAAGGAGACATAGGACAGCAGTGTATTAATATGTTGCCTTGAGTCTACTTCTAACTGCTTTTAGAAGTGAAAAGCAGACTGCTGAAATGGAGTTCTGGTTTCTGTGGGGGCCAGATCTTCATTTAGTACAAGTTTCGAAACAATATCAAAGATAATTACTTTTAGAACTCTTCAATAGCCATATTTACATGCAAGAAAAATGGCTGCAAAGGCCTAACATAATATTTATACCTCTGTAAGATTTACAGCTTTCATGTTTTATTCATGCAACTTACACAGATGTGCTGGGCTACATTTCCAAACTTTTGCATGAGATATGTGCTGCTAGAAATTGGGACACGAGCGCATGTCTGCGATCTGGAGAATTCACACGCAGATCTGCATGCATGTCACATGTAAACTGGGTTTTTGTTAATTTATGCATAGTTTGGAGGACATTCTCAAGTTACATGGCATTTCAATATACTTAAAGATTACAAATCTTCAGTTAAATGGCGCATTTGGGTAATTACTATAATATATTTGTATATCAAAATGAATTAACTACATTATGTAATCATAATGATATTTAGTGCTTAATTTACAGCTTGTAAATCAAATTGTATTTCCTGACTCTCAGAAAGGCTACTGTTGTATGCTGGTGGCAAAGAAGGAAAAGCAGAAAGCAACTCAAAAAAGATTAGGCTTCCAGCTGGTTCACAAAGTTAAGACATGCTAGGCCTGATTCACTGTTGTTACCTTATGTTAGAATAATTTCATTAATTTAAATGGATACAAATAGTGAACTGCAGAAATTTTTCTTTCTTCTGTTAAAAAAACAAAAACAACAAAACAACAAATTTAAATGAAGAAAAAGTTTTCTAAAAGTAAGTATTCACCAGTGTTCTATGATGTCAAGTTGATAAGCATGTTTAAAGAGGGGCAGTGCTAGTCTTATTTTAGCTACAAATTTTATCAACATGGGTAGTCCCACTGACCTCAGACTGATACATTCTGCCCCAATTCCAAATCTGAGTTTTTAGGACTTTTTTTTTTTTTTTTTTTTTTTTTTTGCAAGGGTGCCCTTAGAGAAATAAAATCATGCCTACCTTAAGCCTTTTAAAAAACCAACATCACAGAGTAATTTAAGATTTGTTTTTTCTTTATTATTTCACAGAATCACAGAATCACCCGGGTTGGAAGGGACCCCAAGGATCATGTAGTTCCAACCCCCCTGCCTAGCAGGGCCACCAAACATACACATTCAGATCAGGTTGCCCAGGACTCCGTCCAACCTGGCCTTAAACACGTCCAAGGACGGGGCATCCACAACCTCCCTGGGCAGCCCGTTCCAGGGCCTAACCACTCTCCTAGTAAAGAACTTCCCCCTAACATCCAACCTAAATCTTCCCTCCTTCAACATCCTTCATTTCATTTCCTAGTATGCCAGTCATTGCTTTTATGGCCATTAATGTGACATCTGTGAAAGGAGGCTGTCACGTTTGAATTTATTACTGAAGAGATATGAGTCTGTTATTTGTTAATAGAGTTTCAAAATTGCTCATAACTAGACCAGACCATAAATGTGCACTTTTAAATTCTTGTTTGAAAATTTATTCATTCTTGGTAGTGCGTACACAAAGCTGTACATTACATGAACACAACCTGGTTATACTTCATGGAAATTAATTTCCAAATTTATCACGCTACTGAAAATATATTTTCAAATAATATATAATAACAATATAAAAACATTTATTAATCAGATCTATTTTTTATATGAATAAGAATTTGGGTAACCAGAAAGAAAAGAAGAAGGGATTTCAATGAGACCGTTTATTAAAAACATTATAAATGCAGGATTTTTGGGGGGTTTATATGGTTTGTGCTTTTTGTTTTGGTGGTGCAATATGACACATTTATAATAGTTGTTCTGATCAAATTTACATTTAGTCCATTTTGGAAACATTTGATTCGCTCTTGTTATGTTTCTAACCCTACTCTTCCATTTTATTCAGCACAAAGGAAAGTGCTACCATTACGGCTGTTTATATTTTTGTTCATTCAAAAACAAGAACAAAAAAACTTTTTTCAAATTGTTTTTTCAAATGTGAGCTGAATTCTGTGCAAGCCACAAGTGTAAATGTGAAATTCAAGCAACTTTCTTTATTGCAGGGAATACTTACTTCAGGTGAAAATTATACCATTTAATTAACCTGTATATCGTAGTGTGCAGTTACTGATTAAATTTAACAAATTCAAGTAAATCTGGAAATCTGCTTTTGAAAATCTGGCCGACATTGCACGGTGTTTCATGACTAAAAGTACTCATTGAAAATTCATGAAATAAAGACTGCATGATATACAAGCCCCCTAAAAATTGATTAAAATGTGGACATAAGGAAATAGTTCCAAGCTTGTTATTTACAAGTGATATCCATGCGCAGGCTTTTCTAACAGGTGTGGTAGTCATGCATCTAGAACAAATCCATCTGTACTGTTACCACTACCTGGGTACAAGTTAAGTCTTCAGAAGATAGTTTTAATGAGGGCCTTTGTCTGCTGGGCAGGAAAACTGGGTTAGCATCTCTTGGTCAATAAGTGCACTACCCAGTTGTCCATCATATGTCAACCACTGTGCTTCCTAAGTTGACTGACAAGCAGCTTAGATATTCATTGCAGCCAAGTGGGTCAGTCATCAGTCTAACATGGAAACTCAGGCCATCCCCACCTGATGGAAACTCAGAACCCCGAGACCTATTAGGGGGAAATTTTTTCTCACCTAACTTTGGAGGTGTGCATTTGAGCTAGTCATCTTAGGTTCCATTTAATTAGTGAAGAGAACAGGGCCCTTGTAGTATTCACATAGTGATAAATGTCATCTGACAGATGTAATCATTAACTTTTGGGTGAGAAGAAATGTGCCAAACCAGCACTTGAGACAAAATGACTAACTCAGCTTATAGAAGTAGAGAAGGAAGCATAGGGGCATGGAATGGCTGGGGTTGGAAGGGACCTTAAGGTTCATAAAGCTCCAACCCACCTGCCGCAGTGGCTGCCAACCTCCATATCTAATACCAGATCCAGGCATCTGTTCTTAATCTTGTGCACTGATTGTATCTAGTCATCGTGCTGAACCTCTGAAAAAGAGAGGACACCATGTGTAATGCTGATGTTGACATTAAGTGTGTAACAGCAGAATGTCTGTCCAATGAAAGCTTAGGTGCGTGCTATGCTTTAATACATCAGCATCAGGCTATCTTACAGTTGGAAATAGTACACTCAGCAAGTAATTCAAGTAACTTAATTGCTCTGGACAAAGCATTCTGTGTCAGAAGATGGTTTATTCTGACACAGGATTCAAACTGTACCACTTAATTTTTGTAATTTAAGACTCGCTATTCGTTTTCCATTTTTATACATACGCTGAACCTAATTCTGAGCTCCATGAAGTTCTTTTTCAATGCAGATTCACCTTTTATAGTAACAAAATAATATTAATGAAAAGAATTTGGTCTATTGCATCTTCTAAGAAAAGTATTAGAAATTGAAATACTTCATTTATCATGGCATTTGTGCATGGTTGAAGAGTATTGTATTGTGTTAAACAGGTTTCTTTCGGAATGCCCTTGCTCCCTAACTGTAATTGATCTTTCCTGAGCAAATTGCAAAAATATTTTTTTTTCTTTATTAGTAGTACTATTTTTTTGAAAGAATAAGGAAGAGATCTGTTAAGTTGGGCTAACACCAAGTACTACAGTGATCTTGAAATCTCTCAGAGAGACAAATGAATCAGTACTGAAAAGGGGGAAAAAAATCTAAGAAGGTTAGAATAAGGTGAAAGAAAACTTTCTATATCGTGCCAAGGAGTTCTAACAAAAACAAAGGAAATGGCACAAAAACAGTTCCATGTATTTAGAGTCCACAGATCTCTTCTACCATCTCATCTGTGAATGCTACGGTTGTATATAGATCCTCAGATTATGGACTAGGACATACTGAGTACATAGTGGATATAAAAAATATGTGGATGTGTATATAAAGAATTGTAAATATAATGTATATCATAATGCCTGAGATTTTTCAAGCGTACATAAATTAATTATCTGGCTCTCAATAATGGTAATAGGGTTGATCTTCTCCACTGGCACTTAAAATTGTTAACTTCCCAAACTTCCTTGGCTTGTTATCTGGAAAATGGATGACAGCCTCTCTCTTCCTCCCTTCACAGGCAGAAAAAAAAAGAAGAAAAGAAAAAGAAAGAAAGAAAAAAGCTTTCTTAGTTCAATGTAGTCCATGCTTATAAAAAGTTTGAGTACCTCTGTTGAAGTCACCAAAGATGAACAGTATATAAATGATTTTCTTTTAAATAATCTTTTATCGACTCTTTTGAGGTGAAAATAGAGGAAAAATTCAAGGGAATGTAAGTAATGATTTGCCAGTATATACTATAAAAAGATATGTTGAATTTTAGAAAGGAAAAACAAAAAAAGATGAATGTAAGAACAGAAGGCTAAAAATAAGTAGGTTAAAATAAATTTCCATATTTTATATGTGAAATAACACCAGTTCACATCGTGAATCCTATTTGTGTGCAAATTTCTTTGAATATTCTACATCAGTATTTCCTACTCTCCTTTCACACAGGAGATTTCACAAGTACATCTCTCTTCCACAAGGGGTTAACATATTGTCTGATTTTTCATACCTGTCTAATTAAACTGAACTTAATAAGGCTAAGTCGTGGCACTGAAGATATGGAAAAGTGTATTAATAAGATCAATGTCAGAAGCATTTCAAGCTTTCACCTGTTATGCTTTGTTCATGCCCCAAATTTTCAACTGTGTCTCAGTATCCAAGAGTACTTGACTAGTTGGTAACTAAACGTGTGTCCCAGAAATAACGTATGCAGTGTACCATGTTCAGAAACACCTGAATATGTAAAGAGTTCAGTGCTTGTGTGGCTGAATTCAGATAAAGAGGCTGACTAGAAATTGAACTATTTACATGAGCAGGGTTAGGCACAAAATGCTTGCAAATCCAAGCCCTTATAGTATATTTGTAAGGAAGAATGAGATAACATAATTTTGTCCTTTTTACATTCAGTTCTACATATGGTTCCCTTGAGAGTTCACCATATTTGTTGTTACTATGAGAAAACCTCCTGCTTCACACAAGTTTTGGGGAATATTCATCTCTAACATGGAAGCTGATTGCAACTTCATAAATACTAATACTTCTCATTATTGACAACTCAGTGAAGAACTGCTAAGAAGCACATAGATAAGGCAAAACCCTGGGAATGATAACTCAAAATCTCAAAGAAATCTACCTGTCTGTATTGTGAACTTTGCGGTGCCTGGAGCCTTGTGTGGAGAGTAACCTTACCGCTAGAATCTGGAAAATCAGATTTGGGGAACGTTTGCATTAGAATCCAGTTATTTATTTCTGATTGTGAAAAATTGCCCATTGAATCAATAAAGGGAATATTTTCATAGTGTCAGCTCAGCAAAAGGCTCTGAGTGTCCCCTAGAGCAGTGACCAAATAAATAAATAAAACTATTTGCTGGTTTTCCAGGGTCCAGCCAATGATAAAGAAAAAAAGTACAGTTGTCATAATTCAGGTTAGAACTTCCAGTAGACACAGTTTTATTTTCTAAACATATAACTGAAGGACTAATTTCTCTTCTTGTTGCATATTGGCTTTTTTGAGAAGAGCCTAAAAAAACAGTATAAGGAGAGCTGTCCAACTAAGTGCTGCTTACGCATCAAATTTTCAGTTCCTTCCAGACCGAGTTCTACGTGACAATGAGAAGCAAAAAAGAAAAAGCAAAGCAAGAACATCTTTTATCAGGCTGAATTCTTTGATTCATACAACTTACATCGCCATCTCATTAAGTGCTATATAAGATTAGATGAAAAAGACAAAAATTGTAGCCAATTTTTCAAATCTATAGATTCTTTTAGTTACTAAATGACAACTTCACAATTACATTTTTGTCTTGAGAAGGTTTTGCTCTAGATTACCTATTGTTTTCACATTCTGATGAAGGATTTTAATATATATATATTTTTTATTAATTCCAGAGACAATTAGGTAATTGTGTGAGGAATTAGTTTCATTGTTTCATAGGCACTGTTCTGTAGTGGTTTAGGAGTTTGATACTGGCTTCATTGTCAGTAAGATCAGGCCCTATCTTATAGAGACTGTTGTTGGACTCAGCTTTCCTAATAAATTCTCCCTTTCTGCATTTTACTACTGCCACAATTGATTTGCTGTTGGAAAACCAACATTTATCAGTATGCATGCTGTCTTGTCATTCAAATGTATTACTAAAACATTATACGAGTTTTAATTTCTTTCTTCAGAGTTCCAGGTTGAGATTAGCTTGATCATTTGAGGCATGAGCCAAAATCACTTAAATCCGTAAGTAGCTATCAATGGACTGTAGTAAGGTTTTGGACCAAGGGTTTCCAAAGATTTACATGGAATGGATGGCCTACTTTAATAAGGGGAAAGAGTGCACTGATCTTAAAAGACAATGCTGCTACCTCAGGAATATGTCAAAAAAGACTATGGTTACCTTCAGTGTGGTGCAAACAAGATACAAAACACACTTGCTGTTTTATCTGGAATGAGTTACCATCACTGAGTTTGGAGTAAGTAAAACAAACATAGTAATCTAACAGAATTGTAATAGAAATGGTTTTCTTTCTTGGGTATTTTCCCAAAGTCCTGGATTTAAATCCAGGATAAAACCACCTTCCCCATCATCAAAGAATACAACTTCTATCTGCAGGATTTGCCTCTCCTTTCTTCTTTAACATGCAGCATTATACAGTATGATCTCCCCTTCATGATAGCAGTTCTCGCTGTTTTCCACTTTGAACAAACTCTGTTTCACATTCCTAGTGCAATGCAGTGTAAAGGTCTGATATTTGCCCGTTAATTAACGGCACAGCAGTAAATAAAATAAATAATGCCCTCCTAGTCATACTATTTACTGGACTTTTTCATTAATTCTATATTTCAAGAAAACTATGCTACTATAAAATACCCAACACATAAACATAAACATTTTAAAACTTATGGGCATGATTCTGTATCAGCCTATCCCCAAGAAATAGTTAGGTTTGAATTGGTCATATATGTTTTTAATGTCATATCTTCTACAGCCATTTCTTTTTCTGACTTGCCTCCATGAGGAAGAAAGCTATTTCAGACAGGAGTGGGAAGAGTTGTTTATTGGTTAAATGGTGAAAGAATTGGACTCAATCGGTATTTCAGTATCTTTTATTCTTACCTAAGGCCATGGTTCCGATGTCAAAATTCCCTTATGGTATCAGTTACATCATACATGGTGCTGCCATGATTGAAAACCCAAAGACTAACGAAAGAGGCTTGCTCTTGTTTGGTGCAGTACAACTCCTATAGACTTCAGTAACAAAAGCAGGTACTCTGCACTCCTCAGGATTGCTTCTGCAATTTAACAAGGAAAAAAAAAGGCTTAAAAAAGATCATATGAAACTATATTTACTGAATGGCAATTGCTTGTTTTCTGGCAAATCAGACTTCATTGACCAAGTTAGTGTCAACAGGAGAAGGAAAAAAAAAACAAAAACAGAAACAAAAACAAAATGAGAAAAATATTTGCTTACCTTCCAAAAATCAGCTTTTATTTCTCTTGGGACACAATGTGGTCAGTATGTCTTCTCAGGATAGCTTCTATTTCTCTGTGTTGGTTTTAAACGTATATCAATTAAAGGAGTTTTGATCTCTTCTGTGAAATTAGATTGTACACAACTGAATATGACTGCTCTTCATAGTCCGCTGTTCTAGCATAGCCATAAAATGTATCAGTGTATGTGTATATATGAATAACTATTTGATGATGGACACATTGTATATTTAAGCAGCCATGTCAAAGTTTTAAAGGTAGATGGCTTCAAACCTAACAGTATAATCATACTTGCAAAACATTTTACAGACAAACCATGGCCTCAGCTCAGATCTCATATCCTTATCCGTATCCTCCAGAAACCACTCTTTCTTTCAAGACCCCAGATCACAGTTGTTTTTCAGCTGCTTTTTTTATTCTCACGAAGATATATTTGAATAATGATGACTACCTGTAAGTGAATCTTCACCATCCATCTCACAGAAAAGCAACCTTGGCACTGTGCCTCTGAGTTGTATCTTCATCAGTCTGAACCTGTGTCGCATTGCACACAGCAGGCAAGATCTACTAATTCTGAGAGACTGAACATTCCATAGCTGGTACTGTGACTGCCCCACTGTTCAGAACAACCTTTTTTTTTTCATGCAGTTTATCTCCCACACACGCTCCGAGCACATTTTTTCTTTCTGTCTTTTAGCCAGTTTATAACAGTGTTGCAGGAATAGCCATGAAATAGAAACCTTAATATACTGATTTTGCAGACCCAAGGGGAATTCACATTACAAGTGAAGTTATTATTTTCTGAAAAGTGGCGTTACCATTTTTTAATTCTATTCCTATGATAATACGATGTTCCATGTAAATTCTCATGTGCTGGCATGCCTACAAGTTAATAGTGTGATAGAATGCTCAGCTCTCAACATTAGAGTGTTTTTAAGGTGAATTGCATTACATATACCATCTCTTTGCAGAAAGAATATGGGGTTTGGCAAAGCTACCTGCTGAGCAACATAATAAGATTTTTGTACAAAGTACAAGTTACTGATTATTATTGTATTTTATTTTTCTATGATTTCCTAAGAGGCATTATCAGGTCTTACAGATGGGGTAAGCCTGTTTATTAAGATATTTATTAGCAAATAAAAGTTACAGTACTGGTGGTTATTTTTGAGTTAATGGTGTTTGTTTTGCCTTAGGTTATTAATATACTGATACACAGTGAAGCCTGTCATATATGATCATGCAAAAGAAAAAAGGAAAAAAACAGCTGCTTAACACAGGGTGGTGTACTAATAAAGATGGACCAGCAATATGTTCTAACACTTGAGATGCTTCAGGTTGTTGTGTTTTTTTCTGCAGCAAAAGAATGCTTAATTATAGTGGCCTCTCCTGTGCTTACCACTGAGCACTTACGCTCTCATGTACACTCATGTACACTTTTTCAAAATGCATATACAGTTAGCAACGTTAGGAAATACTGTACACCTTAAGAGCTTCAAACAACAGCACTCTTCCCTGCTTAAGAAACACTATCCAGCTCAATTTTAAAAAGATTTTAATTTGCTATTAAGATTTTGCATTATTGTTCACTCTCTTTACAGTGGTATTATGTAAGTAATACCAAGGTAAGAGACAGGGATTCTCAGAGAAGTAGAGTCCCATAGAAAATAGAATATAGCCTCAAGAGGACAATTAACCCTTCATTTCACAATGTCATATTTATGCAATACAAGACCCACAGAATTATATGTATATTAACAGAAAATGAATGTCATAGGTCCAATATCTATTACATATTGCATATTTTACAGGGGAAGAGTTTTCTTACTTGGGATGCAACAAAAAATGAATATTTCACTTTAGATTTGGCTCCAGAAATGCCTTTGCTATTCTCATCTCTGTTGAATTTAGAACTAGTTCTATATACAGACTTATTTTGGTATAAAACAAGGAGGAGATGAAACTCCCTTCTAACACACTCACCCCCACTACCTGATTAGCCTTTGGAAAATGCTTGGACTCAGAGGTTCAATGTGACATTTATATCACTTGATTTTCCTTGAGTACCTCATCATTATTAGGGATCTCATCATTCAATCAAAACCCTTCTGAGCTTGGGCAAGTCACAATTGCTGTTTACCCCCGACCTTTAATAATAATAAAAGCAACAGTGAGAATAAGAAAGCCAAACAACAGACAACATGTCAGCAGTATTTTTAACCTTTCAAGTTTAATGTGAAGCATGTTACGACTAGAAAGATTTTTAAGCAGCTGGTTTTTAAGGGCTGTGCGCATCGCTACAAAACAGCTGTTACTCCTACTCTCCTACTCTCCCCAAGGCACCAGTTAGGATAAAAAGTAGTCTGAAAGCACAGGTGAAACTAGATTACAGTTTATTGCAATGAGGGATGAAGTTCTGTGAAGGAAAATTGCCTCTTCAAACCAAGGAACAGCACAGACATTTTGGGATGCAGGGGAAGAACCGTACTGTCTACCCCTCACTCTTCGCTTTTGTTTAAAAGTAAAATACAAACCCAAAGAGACGTTTTATATCTGGCAGCACAGAAATCATAGATTGTAGCAAGGGCATTGAAAGGGTCTGAGGTGTTGGCTTGCACTCTACTTCTGTGAAAAGTAAGGATGGGATCAACTGCTGAGCTCTTCCCAGCATCCATTTCTTCCTGACCTTGCAGGGTCTCATTAAGGTCTGCGGTGGAGGGTATCAACCTGAACGCTGGAGGAACACGAGCGATCTTTTAAGTCCTATCGATTCCTTGAACCGAAGTGAGACAGGGAGAGAAACTCGTGCTGGAGGTCCAGTTAAAAGCCTGATGAGACTTCCTAAGGATAGCCCTGGTGGCCTCTCAGTGTCTGAAGGGGGGCTGTAAGAAGGCATGGGACAGACTCTTTAGCCGAGTCTGTGGTGGCAGGACAAGGAGAAATGGTTTCAAACTGAAAAAGGGGAGATTTAGACTGGATGTCAGGGAAAAGGTATTTTTCAATAATGGTGGTGAGGCAGCGGTACAGGCTGCCCAGAGAGGTGGCGGACACCCGGTCAGCTATGGCATTTAAAGGGAGGTGCACGGCAGGAAACAGACTGCATTTTACTTTCAATCTGCCACGTTTTTTAAGCCACCTTAAGCCTGTACACCAAACCTAGAACCACTACGCATAGCTGCGCTAAATCGCTCCGCAAAACCGAAAGCAACCCGAGGCGGCTCCGCGGGGCGGGGCTTTGAATGGCGCTGAGTCGGCGCCAGCTGCGGGAGTTCCCCGGAAGCGGCGTTGTTACCACGGCAACGGCGCAGGCGGCGGCGGCGGGGCTGAACCCGGCCGACATTTCGTAGGCCGAGGTGTGTGGTTGCGGCGCGGGGGGGTTTGGAGGCTGTGCGTGCCGGCGGGTCGGATGGGTTAGCTTTTTATGAGAGAAAGGGAGGGAGCTCGGTTCTGCCGCTTCAGGGCTGCTCTCGGGGCGCGGCGGCTCGCACTCGCTGCCTGTTATCCGTGAGGCTCCGATCGAGAGCTGTGCTGAGGGGTGGGTTTGGCAGCGGCGTGCCGGGCCGCTCTGCCCTCACTGTGTGGGAAGCTGCAAGCGCTGCCCGCCATCGTCGGTAGCGCTGTCTGAGCCGTGCCGCTGAAGCACGCAGCTGCTGCCTGCAGCTGTGGTGGGTTGTTCTGAGTGTAGCTGCGAGGTTCTCTCCTTCCCAGCTCTGATGTCTGCTGTCCTCCCAGGCCTCACAGTGAATGTGTGAGATTGCCCGGAGTAAGTTTGTCTTACTGGGGCAGGCGGTGAGTTTTGAACAGACAGAAATATTTAGCAATGGAAAACGTAAATATAATTCCTCTTCTTGCATTAGTCTTCCTTCAGCATCTTCCACGCGGTTCTGCAGTCTTCAGTTGTGGTTAGCTAGCAGAGCTTTGTACTTTATACTCCTGTATACTTTACAGGAGCTTCTGCACTTGAAGTTACATGTTTTGGAGAGCTGCTGCTTGACCCAGCGATTAACACTGGGCTGATCTCCGCATTACAGGCTGTAGCAAGTCAGCTCAAAAATGTAGAACAGTTGGGGAATGTTTCCTATTGGAAACTTTGTGATTTTATTTTGCGGATCGTACCTCTAGAGTTTATAGATGAAGCTCCAGATCGGAGAAGAAAGAAATGCGTTCTCAAGCTGGGGTTTACTTGATAATAAACAGTAAGCTTTAATCTGCCTCAAGTGTTTGTATGTGTATTAAAATAAGGAGTTGGACGTAAGGTAAGTGGAGTTAGAAGGAAACTAATCATGAGTTTTTTTCTTTGAGGGTATAGCTGTAGGTAACATCAGGCTTCTTTAATCTGTTGCAACAAAGCTGTTCTAGGTTATAGCAGCTTCCTCTGGTATTAATTAAATGTCTCCTTGTTACTGAATGTGTCACGGTTGTTTGATTTCAGCTCATAGAGGAAGTTGTTCTCAGAGGATTTGATTTGGGGTAGACGAGGCTTATCCTCTTAGCAGAGTGTGCACAGCCAGGCACTCAGTGGGAGGCATGATGGAAGCTCCTGGAGTACAGCTGCCCACTGACTCAGGTCAGCATCATGGCAGGAGCTTTGTACTTTATGGCAGGAGCAGGGCTTTGGCTTCCAGGTGACACGCAGGGGGATGCTGCATTGTCTGGCTTGCTGTGTGCCAAACCTGGCCTGATCAGAGCTTCTATTTGTGGCTTATGGGATCTCAACTGACACGTGCTAACGTCGACAAAGCCCATTACAATTAGAGTTTGAATTGAATTGACAGAGTGCACTCCATTTGCTTCCAGGTTCAGCAACTCACATTAGCAGGTGCTGAGGAAGGTAGATATTGTTTTGCTTTGTTGTGTAAGATATGATGACTGAGAGATTGTGGGCAGTTTGAAGTGCAATGTGCTTTACTCTCCTTCTGTGGATTGAGAGGCAGGTAAGGAGGTGTTGGCATGGTGCCGTTACTGGAGTTGCTTGGAAGCACCACAGAGTTGCTGTCCAGTGAATTGAGGACGGTGCCTTTACATAGACAGGGCTATAAGCAGCCGATCTCATTCGTGCGAGGGCTTCTTGGCTGTAATCAGCTTATGCTCCATTTGCTTAGCATAGTGAGGGAACCCGCTGCGATGGTGTTTGTGCAGAGTCTTATTGCTGCTGCCTTTTGAAAAGTGTAAGGGCTTCTTATCCACATGCCCACTTGCTGTGCCAGTGCTGCTGTCTGCATCGCCCTTTTCCAACAGCTATTCCCTCCTCGTATCGTCTGATCAACAGGTGATCCGTGTGTGTTTGACCCAGAACCATGGGACTGTTTGACAAGCTAGCAGGGTGGCTTGGGCTGAAGAAAAAGGAGGTTCATGTTTTGTGCCTTGGTTTGGACAACAGTGGCAAAACAACAATCATCAATAAACTTAAGCCTTCAAATGTAAGTAGCCTGTTTTGTTTATTGCTAATGTTTTACTAAGGAGCTGTTGTCTGTATAGCTGTTTATATTGAATGTGATCATGAAAAAAGATGTAAAGTGTTCTTTGATTTAGCACTGTAGAAGAATCATATCTTAAGAGTTCCAAACTAACTAATGCTAAGTGCAAGCAATCACATGCGTATTATGAAAATGTTTACCAAGAAACCAATATTGTTAATGGTCAGAAACCCCTCAGCAAGAAAGGGTTTGTGATTACTGAGGATCTGAAACACTTAAGTCACTTAAGCGTTAGAGAACTTCACTGAGTGCCAAATGTTGTGGATTAAAGCAGTTGCTTAACAACTTGTATTTGCTTACGTTTATCATGTTTTATTTTAAGTATTCTTGAAAAATAATAAAAAAATCACAAATAATGAAATAGTAAATAGTGGGAAGATGAATGCTAGCTGGTGACTTCAGCACATTTGAAGCAGAGTAGCTTCCAAAACAAAATTTATGCTTGCAGTTCATCCAGTGAAAAGTTTTTGCTGGGCCAGTTAGTGTGTTTAGCATTCTGGGCAAAATTTAATGGAGGCTTCCCTTGGTTTTAGATATGTTTATGGTGAGAAATAGGTCAATATTGATGGGCGTGTTCAGAGACAGAGGTCTGTGTATCCTCATTACGTGAGTTTGGAATGCTGTGATTTTTTTTTTTTTTTTTTTTTTTTTTTTTTTTTTTTTTTTTTTGCTGTTTAAATCAGGACACAGCTTTTATTTTTTAACTTCCATGGAATTTTTCTTGAAGAATACCTCTGGGCCTTGTTTAAATATGTCACTTCATAAAGAGTCTGCTACTCTTCAGACTATGAAATTGCTTACTGCCTGTTGCCAATTGTTTGAGGGAATTGCTGCAATTTGTATCAGGCTAATGGTATATCATTTTTGAGACGTTCATTTTAGCAGGATTTTATGTCATGTATTAAGCACTAATTAGAGGTTTCCCAACCAGAGTTGAGAGCTGAATTCAAGGTTAATCACAGCAGTCAGTATAAGGGAAAGTTCTGAGGGAATCACTCAAGTAAATATAACTTATTTCTTCTTTGATTTACTGTAAGTCATGCAATGGGAGTTTATTTCTGAATGTTTTCATTTAACAAGATGTTTCAGGATGGTGGCTTTGCATACAACTTGTGAATGTCTTAGCATTGCAAGATGGGGCAAATTCTCAACAGACATCGTTAGATCAGAATTTATGAAATTGGTTTTAGGAAGTTCAGATGGAGATGATTTTGAGCTCTGGATCGGCATAGTTCTTAAGAACAGCTGCTACCTTGCTGTAGGAGCAGTCTGTCTATTGTCTGGCAATTAGAAGTGTTTCTGCCTGCCTGCAGTTGTTTCTGCTGGGCCTGGTAAATACATTTGAAATAGCAGAGGTGTTATTTCTGTAGCAGATTTTTCTCTTGATGAAAGGAACTGTCGACTAAGCTGTTTATGATGGTGGAATACCACTGTCATTATAAAGCTGTGGATAGATGAATAAATTAAGCTGTTTCCCTTGTATGTGACGAATCAACTGCTTTAATAGAGTTTTTAACAAGGGGCTCTAGGAAGTTTGTGAAAAGATTGTGCATTGCTTTCTCAGCTCTATAACTTAAGGATCTTTCTGTAATCTAAGCATGACCTGTAATACTGTTCAGTATTACTGTTTCTGAAAGGAGTTATTCTGTTGTACCAACTCAGATGATAAATTAACTTTGGCAGCTCAGCAGTGAACCTGGTTACCAGTCAGATCATCTGATGATGCTTTACATTTTCTCCATTCGTCTGTGGCAAATGGTGATTTCTTTCAGTGGTCTGGTAGTTTGAGTAGAGCTACAATTGGGCAGTTATGTAATGCCTGCTGTATTCGTATCGGTGTTAAACCGACCCCTCCAGCCTAGGGGTACACGTTGAGTACTGTTCATCTGGTATTTAAGTAGAAATATACCCTCATTTATCAAAGAGGCATGGAGTATTGTGCAGACTTGGTCGTGTTAACCATGTATTTTGAGTTTTGACCTCAGTTGCAGTCTTTACACTGTTATCTTCTATTTATTAAAGAAATAAAGATGGGTTACGGTAATGTCCACACGTACACACACAGCCTAACATAAAAGAGTGGAATCTCACTTCTAAGGCAAAAATGTCTTCCATCTGCAAGGCCTTTGTCCAGTTGCATCCACTGCTTTTTCAAGAAAATGCAAAACCTTGAATATACAGTATCTGGATTTATAAAAAGCTTGTGGTTAGAGTTGTATATTTTGTATTGGGAAAAATAGATGTGTGATGTATTGATGTTTCCATTAGAATTCAATGTTTACAAGTTTCCTAACCTGATTTTTGAAATCTATACTTTCCTTTCAAGGCTCAAACTCAGGACATTGTTCCGACAATAGGATTCAGTATAGAGAAATTCAAGACATCCAGGTAATGGATCCTTTAATTTTCTCCTTTTTAACTGTGTAATTAATATCCAGTATTTGGACTTGCGTCACTCTTTCAATATGATGTAATTGAATATAATTGGTGGTGGTCTAATGAAACGGTGTGCAGTTTGCTATAATGTTGTAGCATCCAGAAGTCATAATCCCAATTCAGCACTGGCAGTGGTAGAATATATACTCTGTTTCTTGCTGCTATAAAATAGCAAATACAAACAAAAGTATGTGTGAGCATTTGATTTCTCTCAAGGGTATGAGAATAGAGCACTGTTACAATCTTCAAGAGAGGCAGTTGCTTAGATGGTAGCTTGTATTCCATTCAGTGCTCTCACTGAAAAGGCTCTGAAGAGGTCAGGAAAGGAAGAAGTTACTGACTGAGTGAAGGCCAAGCCATTAGGAAAGCTGGGGTATGTGAAAGTGATGTGGTGAGACAAAGATATTTCAAGGAGGTAACATTAGATATTATTTTATTATTTTGTAACCTTCACAGTATTTTTTTAATGGGTGCAGTCAATCTGCAAGAGTATTATTTTTTCTTTGACCTGACATGTGGGATTGATGGGTTTCCTGTTTCTACAGGAGGGTCACATCTGGGTTCTTTCCCAGTAAAGCACATAAGACAGGCTTTGGGTTTGGCTGTGTGTGAGTTTAACTCTTAACCTTTATATTACTTTCCTTTAGTCTGGTCCTGTAATAGGAGAAATGATTTGTAATTATGCAGTGTAGATCTAAAAATAAAAAAGAGAAGCTCTTGAATCTTCTGTCGTGATTGAAACATACGTTAAGAGTTGCTAAGAACTAAGGCAGTTAGTCTAGAACTTGATCATATCAGGTTATAGATTGGAAAGGATGTTTTGGGATCTTCCTTTTCTGGAGCTCCTTGCTTTGGTATTGTCACCACTCTGGGAGTTACCTGGGACTTCCCAAGCCATGGAAACCTAATTTTGTTTTCATTCTTGTTTCTGTAGTCATTTCAAAGTGGATGAGAGTTTACTTGTAGTGTTACATTGGTTTTGGGTTTCATATTTGGGTGAACTGTATAGTTGCAAAAGACTGTCTTTTGTAGCTTGGTCACCTGCAGTAACCTATTATTACCAGAGTGTGATGTTTTTCTGGAGTGTTTGGGGGCTTTTTTGTTGTTGATTTCATAAAGCTGTTTTTGCCTACAGAGTCCTTTTGATGCTATTTGTGCCTTTGTTGTGACAGAATTCAAGATAGGTTTTGGAATTTAAGTTGCAACTGAATTATTTGAGGATAGTCCCTTGAGGGTTTGTACTGAAGGGCAAAAGGCTCCAAGAAGGTTGGATATTCCCTAAGAAGCAAATCTTAAGGCTGTAGGAGCTGGCCATCCACATGTGTGATAAGATGAACTGACAGGGAAGAAGACTGGTGTGTATATGAAGGGAACCTTTGCTGAGATTCTTGAGAGGAGAAAAAGAAAGCTTACCACCTTCGGAAAAAGGGGCAAGCAACTTGAGATTAGTATGGGAATGTTACCAGGATACGTAGAGAAAAAATTAGAAAAGCAAAAGCCCACCTAGAACTTATCTCCCCATCACTGTAAAAGATTACAAAAAAAAAAGCTTTTACAAATACATTAATAAAAAAAGGAGGGCAAGGAGAATCTCTGTCCTTCATTACCACCAAGGATGAGGAAAAGACTGAGGTACTCAAAGCCTTTTTTGTTTCTGTATTTAAAAGTCATTACAGTTATCTTCAGGTTACTCAGCAACCTGAGCTGGAAGACAGGGATGGGGAGCAGAATAAACTTACCGTAACTCAGGAGGAAACACTCAGCAACCTGCTACCCCACCTAGACTGTCACAAGTCCATGGGCCTGGATAGGATCCACCCAAGGGTACTGAGGGAAATGATGGAAGTGTTCTCCATGCCATGTTCCATCATTTGTCAGCAGTCTTGGTCAGCTGGAGAAATCTCATTGGCTGGGGACTTCCAAATGTGATGTCCATCTACAAAAAGTGTTGGAAGGAGGATCTGGGGAACTACAGTCAGCCTGACCTTAATATCAGGGGATGTCATGAAGCAGATCATCTGGCATCAGTAGAACAACCAGGGGATCTGGCCCAGTCAGCATGGATTCAGCAGGTCCTGCCTGACCATCCTCATCTGCTTCTATAGCCAAGTTGAAAGGAAGGGATCTGGATCAGCTGGATTAATGAACTCAAACCAGTTGTTTGAGGTTCAAAAAGACCAAGTGCCAGGTGCTGTACTTTGGCCACAACAACCCCTTCAAAGCTGCAGACTTGAGGGAGAATGGCTGGGAAGCTGCATGGCAGAAAAGGATGTGGGAGTGTTAGTCGACAGCTGGCTGAACATGAGCCAGTGGTGTGGCCAAGAAGGCCAATGACATCCTGGCTTCTACAGAAATAGTGTAGCCAGCAGGACTTGGGAAATAATTGTCCCTCTGTACTTGGCTCTGGTGAGGCCAAACCTCGAGTACTGTGTTCAGTTTTGGACACTTCACTACAAGAAAGACATTGAGGCATGTTCAGAGAAGGGCAACAAAGCTTGTGAAGGCTCTGGAATACAAGTCTTATGAGGAGCAGGTGAGGGAGCTGGGATTGTTCAGTGGGGAGAAGAGGAAGCTCAGGAGAGACCTTATCACACTCTACAACTGCCTGAAGGGAGGTTGTGGCAAGTTCGGGGTTTGCCTTTTCTCCCAGGTAACAGCAGTAGGATGAGAGGTAGTGGCCTTATGTTGTGCCAAGGGAGATTCAGGTTGAATGGATATTAGGAAAAAATTTCTTCTCAGAAAGACTGGTGAGATGTTGGAACAGACTGCCCAGGGAGGTGGTGGAGTGTGTTGAAGAACCATGTAGATGTGGCACTGAGGGACATGGTTAGTGTGCATGGTGGTGATGGACTGACGGATGGACTGGATGATCTTCATGGTCTCTTCTAACCTTAATGTAAACAATAGTCAGTATTAATGTGGTAAAAGAAAAGGCTGAGTGGGAGCTTATTTTGTATTCAGTGCAACTTTTCATAATTGGTTTAAGTAGATAATAAACAAACGTGTTTTCTGTTGTGAAATACGGTAAGACCACATAGCTAAGTATAGTAGATGGAAGAAGACATGTGCAGTATCTAAGTAGGGGTGGATGGAAGGTACAGTAGCCAGATTCAGTTTTGAATCTTTTGCAAATGGTTGGGATTTTAGTTTTTTGTTTTGTTTTTGTCAGAGTATCAAAGAAAATAGTTTGATTTTTGTACTTTGTGTTGATTTTCTTCTTTCCTTTGCAGTTTGTCTTTCACAGTTTTTGATATGTCAGGCCAAGGCAGATACAGAAACCTCTGGGAACATTACTACAAGTAAGCCTATTATTTGTTTTAAAACCTTACTGTTCATATTAGCTAGCATGTACATTATTTAGACAGAACTCTAATTACATTTAGCGTTCAGAAATGATTCAGAGAAGATTTATGCCTTGGGTTGGACAGGAGGTTGTTGTAGATAAAAGCAATTCCAAAAAAAAAAAAGTTTTGTACACTGTTAACTAATGCACTCATGGGAACATCTTGTCCCACAGAGATTAGGAGATCATGCTGTAGATGAGATTGCTCTTTCTTCTATAAAATTTCAATCCTGTAAGAAAGCACCAAGGTGAATTAGTTTTTTTTGCTTTTCCGTTCCTCTGTAGGTAAGAGACTTTAAGACTCAAAAACCATTGGCTGATGGCTGAGGGTGTTTTTGGTGGTGGTGATGGTGTTGTTTTTTTATCTTAGGATCCTGAGAGAATGAGGTATTACGTCTAAACCAAGTATTCTTTCTTACTTCACCAAAATAAATGTTATTTATTAAGCAGGATATTTGCAATACTTTATACAACTTTATTCATGGATTAATATTTATGGAATGACTTGGTTTGGAAGGGACCTTAATCCTTTTTTTCCAACTCTCCTGCCATGGGCAGGGATACTTAACTGCTAGATCAGGCTGCCCAAAGAAAGCCCCATCCTTGAACACCTCCAGGGACAGAACATCCACAACTTCTCTGGACAGCCAGTTGCAGAGATTCACCACTCTCATAGTGAAGAATATCTTCACAATATCTAATCTAAATCTAGTTTAAGTAGTGTTCTGGTTTAAAATTGTCAATCCACTGTGTACCCTTGAGAAGATTTTCTCCTCATCTTTCCTGTAGGCCTCCTTTAGGTACTGGCAGGCCACTGGAAGGTCTCCCATCAAAACCTTCTCTGTCGGTCCTTGTCTCATATGAGGGGCTTGGGAGTTGATGCAGTACTCAAAGAATTGCCTGTAGAAGACACTGTTGTCTTTTTTTTTTTTTTTTTTTTTTTTTTTTTTTTTTTGTAGTTTCTAATGAAATTTGAAGGTTCATTTCTGTTGTATCATTGTTCTGTAATATCTGCTGCTAATTTATATGAGATGAACATTATTAAATCATCCATACTGGTTGTTTTTTTCAGTTCTGGAGGTTATAATGTTTAATTTGATAGAACTTGAGGTATTCTTTAATTGAGGATTAATTCATTAATGCTTCATCTCCTTTTCATGCAAAAAAAATGTCTTAGCAGTTCAAAAACTTGCATGAGCAAGAGATTCTTCATTGTTGTTCATGAATTAGTTGTTTTTCCCAGAAATTTTGGATTTCAGTGATGCCCTTAGGCTCCTCTTAAAATGCCAATTGAGAGCTTCATAAGCAACTCATTTTTCTCAATGATATGTTTATACAGCAGGGTACCCTTTGTGAAGCATAAACTGTTTTGTTTTTTCAATGTTAATGTGAAGGGATTTCTTAGATAATGCTGACAGTGAAATGTGTACTCGTATCCTACTTCTGTTCTTGACCTAATGCAGGAGTCAAATATTTAAGATTAACTTCTGCTAAAGGATGTATGTAAATAATTATACACAATATAGTTGATAAAGTTAAGCTAAATTTAATTATGTAAGAACAGCCAATTTTAGCAGATAATTCTGATTAAGTACCTGCATCTAAATAGTTGCCTTAAAATGCACAAAGCTTTGGCTTGAAACTACTTTCTAGGATGTCCTCAAAGGGCACATCTTAATTATTTGAAAACTCTTGTGTTCTTATCACTGCTACTGTTTTTTTAAATTATTTTTGTAGTAAAGATGTGCTGGAGTCTGATTGTTCTAGACAAATGTTGTATGGTCATAAAAAACACATAGGCCTTTTCAGATTATATTCGGAAGCTTTGTTTATTGTTGAAGTTCTTCTGTATCAGAAAATAAGGAACATTCTCATACAGTTTTAGACAAGACAGGCTGTTCCTTTTGCAGTAAGCCCAGGACTGAGGGTTTTTTTGTTGTGTTCTGATTGAAAAACAAAGAATGATGGGGCTGAGTGAAGAAATAGCTTGTAATGATTTCAGAAAAAGTGTGAAACAAAAGAAAAATAAGTACTGTATTAAAATGGAAATTAAAAATACTTTTTGTGGGTCCCCTATAGCTACTCACCTGTATTGTTCAAGCTTAATTTTGCTTTCAAACAAGTCTCAATAAATGAAATACGAGGTCGTACAACATCAGTAAAATGCTGAAAACATGAGCTGAATAGCATGTATGTATGTTTTGTCTATGGTGATACTGCCAGCAAGTTGTCGTAATGATTTGAAATAGTTGAAAATGTTCACTTCTTGTTCAAAAGCAAAAAAGATCTTAATGCAGACTGTTGTAAAAGTTAACTAATCCGAATGTGCCTAGTTGGTAAACACGTGGACATGCATTTCATCTTTGGAGAATGCTCAATGTTTTTGTTGTTTATTCTTAAAATATACTTCTTTTAGTGTAGGAAACAAAGGGATTTTACGAGAAACCTTTCTTGAGTGTAACAGTTCTGATTACATTCTCACAGTTCGTTTTTCAACCTGGTGGTGGTGAAATCAGGATTTCCAAAGGGTCTGTTCTGTAGCCTGAGCCCTGCACAAGTCAAGCGGCTCATGTCTCAGATGAATTTATGCAGGTTACCAAAAGGTTGAATTTCAGAAATAGGGCTGGATTCAAATGTTAATGGTAAATAGCAACAGAAAATGAGAGGAAAAAATTGGGTTTGTTTGCCTTTTCTGGTGTTTTTTCTGAAGCCTTAATCACAGTCTGAGAGAACCTATAATTTGCCTCTTTGCTCTTTTTATGTTATGCAGAGAAGGCCAAGCCATTATTTTTGTCATTGATAGCAGTGACAAATTAAGAATGGTTGTGGCCAAAGAAGAACTTGACACTCTTCTGAATCATCCAGGTGAGGAGACCTCTTTCCCCTTCTGTCTCCATATTTGTTATATTGTAGTAAGAATAGCCCTTCTTATCTGACACATTCTGGATATCTTACAAATATTTTAGATGTGCATGAATACTAGAATGAGAATGATGGGCTTGAGTAAGTCTTTGGGGTTGCTTTTTGTTTTTGTATCCTTATTGAGTTTTACAAACTGATCATACTTAAGCTGGGTACAATGAGTTGGACTCATCTCTTGCTAATGTGTACATAACAAAAATGGCACTGGTTTGAGGAAGGACTGATTTTTAACCTCTTGGAAGCTAGAGTGCTGCCAGGATGTGGTGACCAACATGCACACCAAAAAATTTTGATTTTATTATTTATTTTTTTTTTCTGTGAAGATGGCAAATTCCTTTAATGAAACTTTCCTTTTTTAAATATCATCTATTATTTTCTTTTCTGATTATCCTCATTTCTGGCTACCACATATATAATTATACCAGACAGTTTCAATTGCTTATAAAAGGATAAATGGAATGGAAGAAGAAATGTGGGAATTTGTGATAAGGCACTTGTTTTTGAGGGTTTGTTTGTTTAACTCTGAGTCTGCATTCTTTTAAGTTTTGAGATCGGTCAACTCTTCCATTATTCACTTTTCCATATATGGAATCAAATTTATGTATTTCTAAGCAATATGCAGTTTTGTCTGGCTTTTGGGACAGTAGGTAATTGCTCTGAGCAACTAGAGTGTGAAACCACGTGCAGGAAATTTAAAGCAAAATTGTACTGCATTTTCATGTTTATTTAGCTAGTAGAGCCTTAACTCATGGAGTCACTTTGCTGGCACTAAGAAAGGTGAAGCTGGCTTCTGGATTTCCAACCAAGGACAGTGATATGTGGCAGGAGCAAACGTATTGCTACAGTTTCATTTTCTGTGCAGACTGCATCTAATACGTGAATGGATCAGCAGAGATGTGGCAGCTAACTGTGTGTGAGCTGACTGAGCCCTCTTTGTTTCACATTCAGCAGTATGGGTTACTTCAAATGCGTGCACTGAAATGACAGCCTTGCAAAGTTCAAGGGAAGGGTAGAGGTGAACCAAGGGCTGAAGGTGGATTACCTATGGATTAAGGAATTTTGTAACAAAGCAGGTATTAACCACATCTGTAAAAAGGTGATTCTGTAGATAAAATGGAAACCATGGAAAAGCGAGGATGAGAGGTAAAGACTGTGATAGTATAAAATATTAAGGCTGAGGATATGCAAGCTTAGGTGTTTTGTTTGGGAATTAGCAGGTTACTAACACTGATCTCGTATGTCAGAACTGTTCAGTTCTTGATAAATTTGATGTCTTCTGGTTTTGAAAGATCATGGCTGTGGCTACCTAGAATATTCCCCGGTACCAAGAACAGACGATTCTGTGTTTTTGCCTTGGAGCAGCTTAGGTCAAGTGCAGTAGTAGAGTTCCTGTTTTATTGTTTTGGATTTTAATAGGTCTTAAGAGAAGCAAAGCATGTAATGTTTGATAAAAGTGGATTTAAACTGATTTTAACTACTGCTGTTTTACTACAGTAATCATAGAATAGTTTGTGTTGGAAGGGACCTTTAAGATGATCTCATTCCACATTCTCTGCTGTAGGCAGGGGCACCTCCCACTAGATCAGGTTGCTCAAAGCCCCATCCAGCCTGAATGCTTCCAGGGAGGGGGCATCCACTACCTCTCTTGCCAACCTGTTCCAGTGTTTCACCACCCTCACAGTAAAGAATTTCTTCCTAATATCTAGTCTAAATCTACCCTCTTCCAAATTAAAGCCATTTGTTCTACTCTTCCTCTGCATACCTTGCTTATTGCTCTTCTTTGCTTCTGCCTCTGCAAAGCTTGGCTCAAATGTACATGTTTATTTAAGGTTTAAATGCATGCTGATTAACAACCTCATGTAGTTTCCAGTCTTTGAAAATTTTAGGTAATCCTTTAGTATAACAGGAAGTTCCATCTCTTTTTGCCAGGTTTTGTCTAAAGAGGTTAAGTGAAAGGGAACATGTAATGTGAAGTGTTACTGATGTTGGAAGTTGTACTACCTGGGACTGTTTCATGGATCAGAACCATTTCCTTTTTACTTGTAGAGGGTACTGTCCACAAACACATAACATCTTCTTTAATGATCACTGTTATCATATTATTTTGTTTATCAAACTTGAGCATTGTGCAGAATCATAGTCTTTAGATTACCCGTTTAGATGTTGACTCTTGGGTCACTTGCCCTCCAGCACATGCTTCTATATAAGGAATATAGAATGTATAAAAATTTCATGTTATTTAAAAGCTGCCCATTGCACATCTGTGGTGGGTGTTTGAGTTTTCTTGATGTGTTAGCTCATAACAGTTTGTTACAAGAAAATGTTAGCTTTCCACTAGTAAGCATTGAAAGTTGGAGGGGAAGTGGGAGGCGTGAATGTGGCGTAGTTGGAAATAATGTAATAAGGTAGGAAAGATATAAATATCTGTGGCTATCAGTTTATTTAGCAAACAACTGAAGGGTGGGGTAGGTGTCTGCCACCTTCCCTAGCAGGGTCTGCTGACTTATGTTTAAGGCTCCACATAAATCCTTCGTTTGTTTCCTGTGTATTTTCCTTATACTGTTCTAAGAAATAGAGTATTCACCAGTTCTTTAAAAGATTTTTTCCTATCAACTCTAGATTTTTGGTTATCCTGTAATTATCCTTTTTAAAATTTTTTATTAATGTGAAAAATTCTTAGCATTGATACTAGTAATTTTTTGCCATTTTGTTCTCTTCAAGCTGACATATGTGTACTTTATTTCCTTGCAATGGCTCTTCTACCTTTTGTGGTAATCAGAGAGGCTTATGCTTTTGCACGCATGAGTGTGCTGGAGACTGGCATTGTACCAAGGTCATTGGTTTGCTCTGTGGTTCCCATTGCTGACTGAGACAAGCTTCTGGAAGTGAAGTCTTAGTTCAAGTGAAAGTGGGACAAGAGATGTCCAGATGTGCACATCTTTTTCCTGTTCCATGATTATTTAAAGAAAGCCAGGGATGCTCTCCAGGATGTTATAGGATAATACAGACTATTAGTGTGATTCTGCTTTTGGGACGATATGAATGAATGCAAATCATTCTTAACATCCATTTTACATATCCAGATTTCACTAAGCAGAGACATGTAGTATTTTTAAGGAGCTGTTTGAAATCCTGCTCTTTTTCACCAGCAATTTATATGTACAGCTTTATATAAGGTAGGGGGAGAGGTGGGTGGAAGATTCCAAAGCTTCCCAGAAAGTTTGTGGGCATTCTTTAAGCATGCATCAGAGGCCACGTGACCCAACAGCAAGCATCTTGGTAGGATACAGTCTTCAAAGAGTTGCAGTTACAGGTGAGCAAATTATCTTCTTTTATCATTTGCAATTTCTTGCTTGCAGAGATAGTGTTGCATATTGTCATGGTAGTTCTGCTTCTACTCACTCCTAGATATTAAGCACCGTCGACTGCCTATTCTTTTCTTTGCAAACAAGATGGACCTCAGGGATGCAATATCATCTGTGAAAGTATCTCAGTTATTATCATTAGAAAACATCAAAGACAAACCTTGGCATATCTGGTAAATTTTCTTTTTATTTATTCATTTTTATTGGTGTTAGTTTGTACATTCATATTCTAGCACTTTCATGCCACTCTTTATGTAATACTAACTAAATGAGCCAGATAAAATGCTGTGCTGCTATATGTGGGAAGAGTAGGAACATTACAATACTTGCTGTGAAATTTCTTTTAAACACATGATGCTTTCACGTAGACCATGACTTGAATATTTTCACAAGAGATCTGTTACCCAAACAATGAAATAGAAAACTTCACGGAGCTCAAAATGTTCTTATCAGAAGAGTAGTTGCAACTATTTTTGCTGGGAAGTAGAACTATTGTATTTCCTTTTCTGAAGGATGTAAAGATCTCCTATAGATAAAACAATTTTGTCTGTACACACAGAGGAGGGGAGAGAAAAAAAACTCTTTCATAAGTGCTTTACAGGTGTTAGATTTGTTTTACTGAAGTTCTCAGATATTAAAAGAATTAAAAGTAAGATCAGCAGCTAAACGCTGCTGAAAAATAAGATGTTCATTTATGTCCTTTACTATTAAATTTGATTTGCCTGGGTGTTATTTTGGGGGTCCCAGCTTTACGCTGATGGATTCTCAAGCTACTTGAAAAATAATTTTATAGATAACAACAGTAACAGCACATATTTGCTACTGAGCTAAATTTCATAAGCTGCAGAATGAGGAGACTTAAACAGTTGCACTCTGTTAGATCCTCACTGTTCTCATGGCAGCTTGATTTTCTTTATTTTACATATGGACAGATCTAGGGTGTATAGTAGTCTGACAGCTCCACAGTGTGTAGAAACTGCATGGGAAGAGAGACACAGCTACTTCATTTACTGTCTACTGTAATACTGATGTATCTTCTACAGCATTGTCTGCAGAGCGTGTTGCTTAAGTGTATCTGCAGCAGAACAGTGTGGCTCTCCCTTGTGTAGGCGCTCTTCCAGAGCCCCTCATGTTCTAGGAATGATTCCTCAGCCTGAAACTAGAGTAGTTTCTCAAAATAAAATTGCCCACATCTCAAAATGGTGTTCCCACATTGGGAATGCACTCTAGAATACATCATTTGAGAAGCAGTCTTCTCCAGGTGAAGTAATATGAAGTTTAGTTTATGCTACTCCACAGTTCTGAAAATTACGGGTTTAGTGATGAAAATGGTATTATTGCAATATTTTCATTATTTTGTTTGTTTCTTTCAGTGCCAGTGATGCTCTTAAAGGAGAAGGCTTGCAGGAAGGTGTGGACTGGCTCCAAGGTATACTGTTCTGTACATAATTATTGCTCTGTTTTCATTCTGTTAAACTATCTGATTTTTTTTTAAGTTTTTTCTTTATTTTCTTTGTTTTCTTTCTGTCCAATTCTGCTGTCAGATCAAATCACACAGTGAGTATTGATGCTCTATCTCATACTTATCTTTCATTTATCCCCCTGATATGCACACAAAGATCATATCAGATCCTCTGCCAAAATACAGTCCGAAACATTATACTTACTCTTGCAAACAAAGCAAAACTATTTCTTGCAGAATTAATGATACCTGGTGCTCTTGAACTTTAATTTGTATAGCAATAACTGAGTTAATACTTTAATTTATTCTTACCTTCCTGTCCCAGTTTTCTGTATCTTGTGTATTTGGAAACAAGGAATAAGCAGCTTAGAAAAATAAATACACTGCTTTTGGTCATTCAACTTCAGTTCTTTAGCCAGCTTAGGTTATAAGTATTCTAGTGTATGTAGACATTCGTAACTACATAGAAAATAAGGGATCTGGCTTAGACAATATTTTACATACAAACTCTCATTTGCAAACTTGGTTTTTTACTCTGTATCTCCTTATGTTGCATATTGGTGAGGATCTGGTCTCTTTTGTCCTCCCATGTACAGCTAAATGTATAGAACAGTGAAGTGTAGTATTGTTCCAATTTTAGCTCCGTCTGTCTAATGTGCGTAGCTTACATTGTAAATGCATTACATGGTGTAGTATAATCTGAGAAGAAAATGTGTGTGAGATGGTTCGTGTGGATAAGTGTTCTGTGCTGTGGTAGCCACTAGATGCCAGCAGTGTACCAGATTCAGTGCCATTAATTTCCTTAAAAGGTGCAACTAAATATCTAGCATTGTACCTGATTGTCTCCACTTGTTCATGGATACTGTTAGAAATGTTTCATTTTATTACATTTTAAGGAATGATAATCTTCTCAGGGGAAGGGTTGCTATCTGGTAGTAGTCTTCCCAAAGAGATTTGCTGCCTAGCAGAGGAAAAGTTATGCATCCTCTAATATTTAAAAGAATTTTGTAGCGGGGAAGCAGCATCTTACTATGGAACTTCCTTCGCTGTCGTTTTGTATCACGGAGAATAGATTCCAAATCATGTATTTCCTAATTGTAGGCATAGTTCTCGTTTTGTAGTCTCTTCTTGTTTCCTGGGCCTCTACTTGTCTTTGAGGAAAATTCTATTTCAATCCAAATTTGGAGCTGGCGATTTTGTAAACCACATCAAGCTACTTAAATACATTGCTGTAAAGTAGTTAGACAAGCATCTGAGATGCTTCTACGTTGTTTAGGTAGATTTCTAAGTTCTGAAAGCAAGTAGTTGTACTGTTGTTTATTTATAAAGCTCTTTATAGTTATTCATTTCTCGTGGATAGTTAAACTTATTAATTTTCTGAGCTGAAATTCTTCTGGCAAAGATTTTACCTAAAAGAATAACCACTAGCTCTCATCTCAGTCTTCCCTAAAAACTGAAGTGGGATTGAGTTTAAACTTGGTGGTTATACCTTCGTTGGATGAAGAATAAATTTCAATTCCAATAATCAATTGCTACTACAGTTCTCCTGCCCATTTCTGGAGCACTGAAGGGGAAAAACTGGAACAACTCAAAGTTATGTTGGTACTTAAATCCCGGTTTTTTGGATGTCATAAACTTAAGTGAAGGAACAGCCACCTACTTAATGAAATGTAGAGTACTTTTTCTTAACAGCAATACTTTCCTCAGTTCCTTTTTCCAGACCTGTTTATGGGTCTTTTGCAGCTCTTCATAAGTTTGCTGATTTGAGAAGGGACAGATCTTGCCCTTTTTTCCTCAGCAAATGCTGATGCTGCTTATTTCCACGTTTTATAATGGGGATTTTTATTGCAGCACCATATCATCAGTAAGGTAAAACTAGCCTGTCTCATGCTGGTCTAAACATAGCTCTCGTTCCCTACCACTGCTTGTAATTAAACTGTGCTGACATCGACATTTTATAATGGGAATGCAATATATTTATGCAAATGAAGAGAACGTTTGAAGTAAATTTGGAAGTGGCAATCAGGCTCTCTGTATGGAGAAGCATGGTTACTGAGAGCAAGGATGTTTCCATGTGAATTATGCAAAAACAAACTTTGGTGTTCGTGGCTGCTGGGGATTCAGTACTAGTTTGGTTATGTGGAAACTGTAAGTGTGCAAGGAATTGAAATGTGAATTTCATATTTTTGAGACTTTGTTCTTATCGGAGTTCCTTTATAAGCTTGTAAATGATTTTTAAAAAAATGAATTATGTGTAAGATTATTCCTGATTAATGACCTATATTTAGGGAAAACTGCTTTGCTATGGGAGAATATCAGTATTGGATAACAGATCAAGCTGAAAACAACTGCAATAAACTGCACTGTTCTCCCCATTTTTAACTACACCAAAAATATCTATTGACATTGTTCTGTAACATGGACATACTGGGTTTATGTGTTCAAAAAGTGAAATGGAACAATTATTCAGCTTACTTGTTGTTAATACTAGATGTTTCTTTTTCTTAACAGATCAGATGCAAGCAATGAAGACATGAGAGATAAATAAAAGATGTATGGTGTTTTCTCTGCTGCTTTGTTAGCAGCTGACCAGTTTTTGGAAATGAAGAAAGGCTTAAAGAAAATGGAGCACTTCAGCTAAACATTATGTGATGATTTGTTTCCTTTTAGTATCTCTTCCAGAGAAAGTAAATATAGATAACATAGTATCTCAGGTATGCACATCCATGAATTAAATTGAACTGTGTGATGGGGGAGCATATTTAAAACCAAAAATGTGTAAGTAATAAGCATCTGCATTCATTTGAGTTTTTGGTGATAATTAGCCATGGGGGGCAGTACGCCACTTCTGGGGGGAAAACAACTTTTGAACAAATGGGAGTATTTATATTCCTGAGGAAGAGTAGTCAGTACTTCCTGAAATGAAACTATATGAAATACCTAAAATAGAGTTCCTACAAACAGTAGGGTTTTTTAATTGAAAGTTTTGACGTTGAGATTTTTTTCAAGTGACCATCTGCAGTAGACTACTAGAAGAATATTTTGAGGTTAACATGAGTTCAAATGTTAAATGCAGCTTTTACAAATGACTGCAGATGTTTTAAGGAATTTCTCATTATCAAATGTTACAAACATTTTCTCTGCTATGTCATGGTTATACTTGCATTCCCATCAATAAAACTTCAGATATACAACATGTCATGTTTTTGCTTTTTTAGACATAAATATGTTTGTTGATGGTCTCTACATGATAGAGAAATTTGCTTTTCAGATAATCTCATTTGGATTTTTTGTCCATTTTTTTAATGCAAATAAGATTTTATAATAAAACAGTTACCTCTTTTCTCAATTTTTTTTTTTTTTAATTGCATACAGTTCATCTTTCTAATAAGCAAGACCGCAGTTTCAGGTGTTTAGGGAGCATATGACTGAAAAATATATTTTGGAAATACAGTTAAGAGGCACTGCTCTACTAGATCACTAAAATTTAATATGTATTATACTTGTCTTGTGCATAAAAACTATTTTACTTTCAAGAATGACTTTAATAAACTTTCTGACTTCAAAGATACACTCTGGGTAACAAATTAAGCCAGTGCTAAGCACTTTATTTTTGTCATGCCACCTCTTTCCATTTTAATGCCTCTTCCCATGTCTGATTAACAGGAGAACTTTGCACTGGGAGTGATGAAGGTGATTCTTCACTGTATTTTGTTCCCACTACCTGATTCCTGTGGGAGATGCAATATGTAGGTTTTGCAAAAACTTTTTCCCCTATGGTAACATTTAAAACACAGAAATGTTCTGTAAGCAATGCATTTTATGGCTCACTTAATAGAGGAATATTTGGAGCAAAGGGAACTACCTGAAATGGTAAAACTTACATGTATTTTCAGCTTTATTAAACACTTGCTCTGCTCAAGGGAATGCTTACTGTAAAAATCTTTTTTATAGGGAAGATTACTATTTTTCTGACAGTTGTTTGTCATGAAAATATTTGTTCTTGAAGCCCGTTTCTGTGCCACCTTTGGCCTTCTGTCAACTCTGCATCTCAAATGAACGTAATTAAATATGAAAAAGGAAAACTCATATATAACTCTGAGAGGTTTTACTAACTTGGAATTTTGTGGCAAATAACTTTTGGTTTACTTTGCACTGAATATTATGGTAACAGTACTTGTTGGAAGCGTTTTTTCATAGTATAAATATTTTGTAATTATTCTGGTTCACTTAGATGACTTATTTAAATGAGATATTCAATTTTAAGTTGGCAGTATTTTTTTTTCCCTATTAAAGCAAGATTTAAATTCTTAAATCTATCCTAAATTCTTAAATCACGGTGGAAGGAAGGGATGCCATTCAGAGGGACCTCGACAGGCTGGAGGGCTGGGCTCGGGTGAACCTGATGAGGTTCAACACGGCAAAGTGCAAGGTTTTGCATTTGGGCCGGAAGAACCCCAGGCACCTGTACAGGCTGGGAGGAGTGGTCCTTGAGAGCAGCTCGGCAGAGAAGGACCTGGGGGTCCTGATGGACGAGAGACTGAATATGAGCCAGCAGTGCGCTCTGGCAGCTCGAAAGGCAAATGGGATCCTGGGCTCCATCAGGAGAGGGGTGGCCAGCAGGGACAGGGAGGTGATTGTCCCTCTCTACTCGGCTCTTGTGAGGCCCCATCTGGAGTACTGTGTCCAGGTGTGGAGCCCTCAGTACAAGAAAGACATTGAGATTTTGGAAAGGGTCCAGAGGAGGGCGACTAAGATGATCAAGGGGCTGGAGCACCTCCCCTATGAGGACAGGCTGAGGGAGTTGGGCTTGTTCAGCCTGGAGAAGAGAAGGCTGCGGGGTGACCTCATTGCAGCCTATCAATACCTGAAGGGAACCTACACCCAGGAGGGGAGTAAACTCTTCAAAAGGGCTGACGACAGCAGGACTAGGGGAAATGGTTTTAAGTTGAAGGAGGGAAGATTTAGGTTAGATGTTAGGGGGAAGTTCTTTACTAGGAGAGTGGTTAGGCCCTGGAACGGGCTGCCCAGGGAGGTTGTGGATGCCCCGTCCTTGGACGTGTTTAAGGCCAGGTTGGACGGGGTCCTGGGCAACCTGATCTGAATATGTATGTTGGTGGCCCTGCTAGGCAGGGGGGTTGGAACTACATGATCCTTGGGGTCCCTTCCAACCCGGGTGATTCTGTGATTCTGTGTGAAATCTATCCTTACCTATCTCCATTTCTGCTTTTATTGAATAAAAGTGTTTCTGTACATGGACTTTAATGGCTTCCTGATAACTTCTTTATTTATGTTGGACCACACAAAGTTCTGTGTTTTTCTTATGGATTGCCTTTATTTTCATGGGAAGCTGTTTGAACTTAGGGCTTTGTTCTTTCACCCACAAATCTGAGGGAAGTACACTGCTACCTTCTACTTTTTGCTTTCTGATGCAGTTAGTAAGCTCTTTGAAAACAGCATTTATGTTGGTTATGATGATTACTGTTCCTCCTTCCTTTTTTTTTTTCTTTTGGCAACTCAGTAGATCTTTGTGTTGGATGGAGATTTCTTTGAAGAAGTGAGAACTGAGGATATTCAAGTGTTTCCTTTTTCCATTACTGATTCAGCCATCATGTGTCTCCTAGAGCACTTACGATTGTTCTGTGCAATATAAAGCTGCATTTTTTCTCGATGTTTACCATAGGTGACAGGTTACGTGCAAAGTTGAAAGGTAATAGAGTGACAGAAGGACTCTCTGAGACCCTTTGATCTTGATAACCTACAAGTGCGATGCACTGTTGCTTCTCTGCTACATATTTATGAATTTTCTTAAAAATATGCTTGATCATGTATAAAACTGTATAGCATGTTTAATTGAAACATGAAGAAGTCACTTATGCATGCAAAGTACTGCCTTTTACATCTCCTCTTTACAAGCAAGGGATAATCAAGGAAATGTGTGGATCTGAATTCTTTCTAGCTTTGCTTCTGGTACTCGGGACACAAGTCCCTGGGAATTTTGTGTGTTTAAACCTGCAGCTACTTGCAGGTACGCTGAGATTCAGCATGGCCTGATGACTCCTGGGCAGTTTTTCTGCTAAACAAGTGGATTTCTAAGGTTAGGTTGTAAATCTGGTAGATCAGTCTTTTATCCTTGCAAACTGTAATAATATGCGCCCTGTTTTTTATGCACTAATGAGAAAGATAGTTTGTTATGAAAAATTAGACATAGCAGATCAGTGGCATTGCTTAGCTGTCTGCAGGAAGGCACTCTGGTGTATAGTACAAGGAATGGTAGCATCGTATTTCAGTGCCTCCTTAAAAGAGTTGTCCACATGTCTTGTTGCTTCTCTTAGAAAACAGGTCATTATTTTGAAGCTGTAACTATGAAATAACTTTCTGTTAACAGTAAGTCATAATAATTCTGATTCAAAATATTTCTCTTAGAGATAACATTTCTTATGTGAAGTTGAATCTAAAAAAAATAGAACTTCCAAATGATTGCTCTCCTTATCATTTGTCATCTATTTCTTTAAGTATTTCTGGCTTGCCTCATTTCTGTTGCACAGAAATCCTTACAAATTGTGCTCCTAAGCTTTCCATTCTGCTCCTTTTAACTTTGTCTACGTCAGAGGATCTGCCTTTTTTTTTCCTTGTTAAATTATTCAAGTACTATGCTAGTGACACTTTGCAGTTCCTTCCCTGTTGTTTCTTTTGAGAAATAAAATACATAATGAGAGAAGATCACAGGAGATTGGAATAGAAAAGCAAGAGAGGAAACTACTGAGGAAAGACTTCAACTGTTCTCTTTTGGAAAGGTCAGGAAAAGTTTGCTCTGGAAGGTTACTTTGGTATGTCCTGATCTTTTATTGTTGCTGCTGTACAGCCCATATTTGACTGCCTAATTTGTAAAATGTGCTGTTACTATGCCAAGGCAATGTTATGGGTACTGTCTAATCAGAATTTGGGATTTACAGTGCAGTCTTTCAACAAGTAAAAGTTCCAAGTGCTTTTAATAATATTCCTTTACCATATTTCAGCTCTAAGGCTCTGTAGCTCTTGTCACAGTAAGTTGCATCATGAAAGCAACTGTGTTGGTATGAACCAGCATTTTATAATTAATTTACTAGTGTTCAATCAATTGGATTGATGCTTAATCGGCCAGATATTTCTATCCACGTGAAGTTCTGCTTGTTTTCAAGAGTATGATGCTAAGATGTTCTGTTCCCGTGGATGTCAGGATCTATGAAAATCTGCTATGTTTCTAACAATTTTTTTCTATGCTATTTTTCTAACAATTGCATGAAACTCACTCCCACTACCCTTTTTCAAAATTGATCTTTAAAATGAAAGGCTGGTAACATATTTTTTTTTTTTTAACCATTAAGTGATCTTACATCTTACAAAATAGTTTTCAGAACATGAAGTTGTATTGCAATCATATTACTTGGATATCAACTCACAAGGGAGTATAAGTTCTCTGTGATTCAGTAGACACCTTTGAAAATCACAGAATGGCCTGGTTTGAAAGGGACCTCAAGGATCATGAATCTCCAACTGCCTGCCACATGCAGGGCCACCAACCTCCCCATTTATTGCTAGACCAGGCTGCCCAGGGCCCCATCCAACCTGGCCTTGAACACCTCCAGGGATGGGGCATCCACAACCTCTCTGGGCAGCCTGTTCCAGCACCTCACCACTCTCATAGTAAAGAATTTCCCCTTGACATCCAACCTGAATCTCCCCTCCCTCAACTTGAAACCATTTCCCCTTGTCCTGCCATTATCAACCCTTTCGAAGAGTTGATTCCCCTCCTGTTTGTAGGCTCCCTTTAGGTACTGAAAGGCTGCAGTGAGGTCACCCTGCAGCCAAATCAGGTGAACTCGTTTAGTAAATGAAATGTACACTTAGAAACTTCATATTGGGCAGTCTTTTTAAAAAACATCTTGGGAGATCAGCAGATTGTAGATTGAACAAGATAGTTTTTGGACCAAATGGAGTTCTCCGAAGAGTTGCCTCACTGTTCTTGTTAAAGGGAAGAAAAGGCGGTAAGAAAAGGATGGAGGAAGCTTGGATGTGTGGAAGGAGCTTGTGTGGGCTGGAGTAGTCATGCTAATGCAAAAGAATATTAAGGAAGCCCAAGCCTCTTGGTTCAGTGAAGGAGCCATGTTAATTGAAGTGGATGTTAGGCAGTACAAGCTCCTTAGTGAAGAGCATGGCCCTATTACAAAACTGGTTTTGCAGACCAGGATAGTTGTTGCTGAGGACCTGATGTGCACAATCTGTTCCTCTCTGAGGTTTCTTCAAGCCTGGCTCTTTTCTGGCCCTTCAGTCTGAGTGCTTTTGAGTTACTAGCTCATATTAGATGGACTCTCAGTTTCCCAGTATAGTTTAATAAAAAGATAATTGTTTGTGTGCTTCGAGCCTATATTGCATTGTAAACGAAAGCATTATCAGTGGGGACAGTCTTCAGAGTATCTCTTGTGAGCTGAACTGAAGCACTAGTACGGGTGCATCTATCTAGACTCAAAAGACAAAGGAAGGTTTTAAAGCTGTTTAAAACATGGAGTTGAAATCACATAATAGAGCTCAGGCAGAGATCTCCAGAGGCCATGTTGCCCCCATAATAATTCTAGTGAAATGTCTGAGAATAATACAATAGCTTGTGGTGTGGTACAGTCAGAACTGGGAAAATTCCTTCCACTTATAAAGGATACAGCCATTGGATAAGCTAAGTGGCATGGGATGCTTCCAGTTTAGAGGAAATGGCATAACATGAGTTGTGAAAAATAGGCAGTCATGAGTAAGAAGATTTATTAGTGGTTGTCAGGTGTTTTTAGCATTTCCAGCATTGTCCAAATTGGTCATAACACAGATTGAACAATGTCACTAAGAAAAAAAAAAACTTTGCAATGCTTTTTTTTCTTCCTACATACTCACTATGTAAGTAAATCTCTTTAAATGCTTGTGAATAAGATTATAACATATTAGCATAAGCCAAGCAGAAACAAGGAAGTCTAAATATGGATGTAGCAAGCAACAGGTGGATCGAATAAACCATTAAGTGTGTTTTCATCATTTGTTACTCATCATTTACTGTAATATAAATGGAATACATGAAAGCAGCTTGGTCCAAATTTGACACCACTGTATATGACGTGATTCTGCTGGCCAGTTTTGTTCTTGGTTGAGTGGACCAAGGATGGATGTAGGGTTTATTCTCCAGGATATCATATTCCCGCTGGTAAAGGTGATGCTTTTCCTTTGTAATACTTTGTAGCTTCTTTTGTGAGGAGATCATTTATGTTCTTAGAGTAGTTTGGTTTCAGAAGGGAAGTGTAACTCGGTTCTGAGGTGCCTAGAATCTACATGTAATTCTTTTTCTGTGGTCTTCTGTTGGTAATAAAGAGTAAGTGCTCAAAACATTTTTTTGAAGCAGCTTCAAAGTAGGTTGAATAGATCTTGAATAGAAAATTAATTCAATCCAGTGATTAGACAGTATTACTGCATACTGCAATTGATATTTGAGCTTTAGTATTTCAGTAATTGATGCCATTAAAAAATAAGAACAATACATAAAGCAACTGCATAACAGCCACTTCAAGACAGACTTAACAGTAGCAGTGTATATACAGGCCTTTCATATGGAATTACAGATTCTGGAAAATAAAACATACATATCCAAAGTCAGCTAGTTTAGGTTGCAGAAATATTGTTAGGTTCCAAATTTCCTTTCATCCATTTCATAACTGGTCAGTTCTCTGCCCACTCTGATACGTCATGCAATGGACCAAGAAAGCACACAAAACTTCTGTGAAAAGATGCACTAAAGCACATTAATATTTTGTGTGCTTACTTTAAGGTGGCTGTTCTGTCATCCTATAATGTAAAGCACTTTAGTAAGTAAATCCTTGACTCATGCAGGGCATAAGTGAATGGCGGTTGATCTGGTGTTGCCATCAGACTAAATATAACTGCTTCAGTCAGTTCCTGATGTAGAGAAAAGCTTACAGCTGTATGCAGAGATGACTGAAAGAAATGGAAAGCCTGTAATTATGGCATCAGATTTGAATCAAATTTGCTGAGACTTCTTAGCTGAGCACAAGCAATTATAAGCAAATAAATAGCTACTGTTAAAATATACAACTTCTCTGGAAGAAAGAATAATCAAATATTATTTACCACGCTCCAAAATATCTATGACTGTCTATAAACAGGTAACAGTTGAGCTTCATTCCAACCTGTGTATATATTGTGTGTTTTCTGCAGACATTTAATTCTTTTCTACCTCAAAGATTCCTCTTTTCTCCAGGAGAGGAGTTGGTTGGTTCTAAGATCTGAAAGAGAAGCACCAAAATTTTTGAAACTTCAAAACTTTGGAGTCTGTTTTGGGGAGAATCCTGTAAGGTATCTGTAATGCCCTTGATCAGAACCAGAGAGCTTACCTAACTGTTGTTCTAGTTAAGTACACCAGTGACAAAGTAGAACTGATGATTTTAGAAGTGATAGTTTTATTACATAACCTCAGCTTCTTCCCTCTTTCTGTTCTTATCTTTGTAACGGATGCATTATTTTGCTTGGGTATGGAACAGAAACATCACACATAACCTTGTTATGTTTCCAGTACATCCTTAAATATGGCAGTAGAGATGTATGCATTTCTAGTTAGTTAAAGTCCCCTTCCAACAAGTAGGAGGAAACATGGATCTTTCAGAAATTCATTTCTTGAGTACGAGGGCAAATCTAAATGTTCTGTTGTACTGCTGTTTAACCAGCCAGCTGGCAGAGTCTGATTAACGATCCCTTGCATTCTTGCTGACTTGGACTTAATATCTTTCTTACACTATTTCTGTTTGCCATGCATATTATTTATTATGTGACACTGTGTGTACTCTTCAGTGAAGAACTAGGTTCTGCTTTTGTTTTGTTCTGTAATGAGATTGAGCTATTTACTGTCAGTTTGGAACAATGTATGAATCCATAAGAAAAAAGTCCTTTTTTGCTGTTGTTTTTTTTTTTCTTTTTCCCATCTCTGGTTCTGGAAGTTTAAATGAAGTGGAGAGGAAACTAAGTTGTTCTGTGAAGCTAGATAAATGGGATTCTGCAATATATGCTGCTAAAACTTTTTATGATCCTGTTTGATTGGAATTGGTAGGGATTGCCTGGTAGACAGCGGTCTGATTTCAGTCCTCAAGAGATTCTCACACTGCTTTCTACAAGATGCTAAAAATTCTTCTTCCCTTTGAAGTATTCAATGTGCTTGCTGTGATGGTGGTAAGGACTTACTTTTTTTGGTAGATATTTTAATTTTCAAACCTTTTTGAGTAATGTTTTTAAAAGGCCTTGAGATTAAAAAGTATTCTGCATTGTAAAAGCTAGTAAGATAGGCACAGGGGTTGGTGTGTCTCTGACAGTGTTTCTCTGTTAGTGGTTCAAGGAAGCTGTGGGGTCCAGGAACTAATTTTTAGAAAGCCGTGAAACACAACTGAAAAAGGCAAATCTGCAAATTGAAAGATGTACTTTTACATATATGTATGCAAATAGCGTAAGTATTTACAATATCGGTGATGTGATATTTCAAAGTGTGTAGACTTCTTCAGAAAGGTATATATTCAAAAATCTAATAGGGAAAAGACGCTCCAGGAAGAAAAATGCTGAATAAAGCACAGTGTAGAACTTGCTGGTTCTGTATCTCATGGATTTCCTTTATTCGCATGTAGGACATCTCCTTCTGAAAGCTCTCCTATTCTGTGCTGTTTTCTTTCCTTATATACCATATGTTAGAAGTTGGATGACATTAGATTACCAAAGCACTTATTTTCATCCTCATTGTTCTTGTCAGGCTGATAGTGTATAGCAAGGAAGTGTTATCATAACATAGACCTTGTTAAATGAAATGCTGAATCACTGAGCTCTGGTTAGGGTATGGTATTTTCCAATGGTTAGCATCAGTAAGAGCACAAATGAGTTTCATATTTGTATTCACATAAGTGCAGTTGATATGAGTTTCTATCAGAAATATCTGGAAACCCTTCCAAACAAGCTGTGCTAATTAGAAGAAAGTTCTATGTTCTGTTGGAATTAACAGAAAATGACTTTGGTTCTATTCTAGTGGAGTCTGGTTGTGTAAGATTCACTAATGCAAGGTTATCAAATCCTTTTTGCTTCATTCCCAGGCATAGTGAACGTTTACCCTAAAAGAGCTTCTGTAGGTCTTTGTTAATTTTTTTTTACCTCTACAATTAATTTTCCATTTTAGTACTGCTGCATAATACATGTAAACTTCACAAAGGATTGTGTGGAGAACAAATAGGAGAAGACTTCTGAAAAGCTGGTTTAGGAATTTGAATTAGCATGCTAAACTTTGGCCACAAGTGGCACGGTGTGCAAGCATTCTCCAATATAATAAAGAATACAGCTAAGGCTCTCAGTAACTACTGTTAATACCATGAGCCATTTTCAGCTGTCTTCTGCAGACACCAAGGCGTTTCAGCAATAGCAGCTGCCCATGTGTCACTCTTTCAAACAATTTTCAGCAAATCAAATGGAGGAACAGTGTGTTTGTAGTTAAAGGATCCATATTGCTGGAAGCTGGACAGTGAGTGCATGCTTTACAACAAAAGGTCATAGCTAGATAGGCAATATAGCCTATAAATCCCTGCTAACATGCTTCATGATAATATTTTTTTCAGCCTAACATCTTTTGAAATTGCAAGGAAATATTACATCCACAGCATGTAATGTATTAATTAATTTATTGTGTCACACTGCGTATTAGAAGCCTTGCCATAATATATTATAAACAGAGGGGAAAAAAGTACAGGAGCGCTCATTATTGCAGTTTGTCCAACATAGATGTTTTGTAAGAACCTGGAAAATGGGGTTGCCTATTAATAAGAAGTAGCCAAGATGGACTAACATTTTTATTTTTTTTTATTTTTTTTCCTATTTAATATGTTGTGCTAAAATGTGCTTGCAGGGAAAATGTATGGCTTGGTGACATTAAGACTACATCCCTCCCCTAGTTTTCACTTCAGTCTACCAAACAGATAGAGCCACACAGCCTTGGCTGGGCTGCTGCTTCTTTGCACCCATGTTTCAGCTGTATTTTAGCGGTTCCCTACCTGAGCAATGCAGCATTACCTGCATGTGAGTGATGCAGAGCAGAAGAGAGCAGTTTCCCTCCACTGACATGGTGTGGGTGCAGCTAAGTGCTTTGGCTGCCTCTGAGTGCGTGCAAACCACATGTCCTGCTGTACTTAACTACATCCTGAGGTGGTTATGAGGATCTATTAATGCTGAAATTATTTGAAGTTACCAGATGCTTTGTAAGTGCTAATTATTGTATTCAGGTTTACTACAGCTAGGGATTAGGTCTGACTTAGGCAAGAGGTGGGGAAGGTGTGAGATGTCTGTGGTGAGGAAGAATCCCAAGTAACAGAGTCACTGGGAGCTGAAGCCTCACTGCATCCTGTTTGTGCAGTTCCATTTAATTGCTTTCAGTAAATTGCCACTCTTTTAGTTCAATTTTGGAGCCTTGATTACTTTTGGTTGTAAAGGGAGTATCTCCTCTTTAAGGTTCCATAGGGAGCCTGTTACATTTTTATGGTTGTGGCCCTGATTGCTGTTTTCCTGAGACTGGGCAGCTGTGTGTAAGTACTCTCAAAATGTGGTGAGTTTTTCTCTATAATTTTCTGTCATGATACATTTCATAGACTTGTACTGGCTTTGGAGCATCCTGGAGAAAATTGTCTGCTCCCTGTCTTGGACACTGATACAAAAAGCACTGATACCGCATGAAAAGGCAGGGAGGCGGTCACAAAGACATGCAGACTTGTTCATTGGGATGAGGATGAAAGCGTGTCTCTGTATTAAAAATTCTGATATCAAGGTCAGTTGGTTTTACAAGTGGTTTGCAGACAGTGAGTTGTTAAGGTTCACCACCCTCCTATCTGTAAAATAAGGCTAATATTTCTGTTCATCCCTGGGTTGTTCTAAGGGCAAGGTTGTCCCTAGTGGTAGGTGGAGTTTGATGTTAACTTGAGGAAGGACACAGTCCTCATAGAGGGAGAAAAATCATCTAGACTCCTTCTGGTTGGAAAAGACCCATAAAGTCATCAAGTCTAGCCATTAAATGAAGTTGTCAGTGAATAAAAAATCCCTTATTAGGAAGAAATAACTCCCAACAGGCAGGAGAAATACCCTTCCTCCATGTCAGCCACTTTCATGCAGCTGAGGTGGGCATTAACATGGTTGCAGTGCCGTACACTTTGATTTTAGAGTGTGGGGCCTGTGTGATATGTGGCACCCCTGAAGCCGAGTGAAGCTGCTTACCGACTTAGCACGCACAGACACGTGCGGCATCTGAAAGTTGGCACAAGTGAAAGCTGCAAACGGGCTGGAGCCGGTGGCTGCAGCGCGGCAGCAGGCTCGCTCGTTCCTCCTGGAGCTCACGCTCGCACACCAATACCCGCGCAGGACCTTAACGCCCACGGCCCGCTCCTGCCTGTCTCCCTGCGGGGGCAGTAACCGGAGCGCGGCCACCTCGGGCCGGGCCGGGTCGGGCTTGAGGAGTGGCCCCGCCCCTGGGACGGGACGGGCCGCCTCCGCCGGGGCGGAGGGAGGCGTGGGCCGCCGCCTGCCGCCGCGGGGACTCGGTGGCGGGCTGCTGCTGGCGGCGATTCGCGTCCCCTCCCCGGTCCGGCGATGTCCGGCGGGGGCAGTCGGCGGCGGGCCGGTCCCTCCTGGCCCAGCGCCTTCTCCCGCTTCTTCGCTAGGAGCCCCCCGCGCCAGGAGGCGGCGGCGCCCGGGCGGCCGGCGGGCGCGCACAGGTAGGGGCCCGCGCGGCACGGCGAGGTCGGTTCCGCCGTCCCCCCTCGGCCCCGTCCCGCTCGGGGACGTCGCGACACCGGCGGGCTGAGAGGAGGTGGGGCGGAAGGGAGAGGCGGCGGGGCCCGGGAGGGGGGGGGCGCGGGGCAGGTGGGGCCCGACCTCCCTGCGGGGAACCGGCCCCGGGGGGAGCGGCTCTTTCTGAAGCCGGGAGGCTGTCGGCACCGCTCCTGGCTGCTCAGTCGGTTGATCGGTTGTGGAGATTTGGGGTTCGGCGTGTTCGTTTGTAACGCAGCACTACTTTGGGATGGTGTGAGGCGAGCCGGATGCGGGTTAGAGTGGACGCTTAGGCTCTGGGTGTGCGGAGGAGTTTCCGTGGGAGCTCAGCTCAGCGAGCATCAGCGCAGCACTGAGCCCTGCCGGCAGGGTGCCCAGCGCTGGGGGTCAGCCGGCGTGCGGCCCCGTCGGCGGGGACTGGAGGCAGCCGGGCTGGGGGCTCTCTTCCTTCACACAGCCCTCACACCCCTCCGCGTTCTCCCGGGCTGCTCTAAATCAGATGGTAATGAAGTATAAATATTAGTGGGGTGTTTAAGGCTCCATGCAAAATATGTGGTCTCTGGTAACCTGGTTGTTAATATTTTTTTTTTTTTTTTCCTTTTTAAGTACAGAGAGTACTAACGAGATGAAAAAGTTCTGTAACATCTCGTGCATTTCTTCCTCTTCCTTTTTTTTTTTTTTTCTTTTTTTTTTTTTTTTTTTTTCCTGCTGGCTGGTTTCTACATGTAGATAGGAAAGAACCACACATAAAGTTTCCTTCTGCTTCTTGCGGAGTCTTATTATTGGTCTGAGTGAATGAGCATGTTTTTGTGGTGAGGAGGTGTCAGCTGGCAAGGCCTCATTTCCTCAGGTGTACGACTTATTCATTTTGCTTTTAGCATGTTGGTTTTAATCGTTTTGAGTCATTCTTGGTTCTGCACATGTTTGTGCCTACACAGGCAAATAAGCGAACTTTAAACAGGCATCTTGGTGGTTCTTTCTCACCAGTCATGAAAAATTGCAGAGTGCATTGTTATGTTACACTGACTACTGTACGTTCTCTTTTTAGGTGGTCTTGTAAATGGATTGTGAAAGTTTTTAATTTTAGGTTTTTTTTTATTGTATTGCATCTGCTCTGTGTTTGACACACCAGCACATTGCTAAAGATCCTCCAGCAGCCTTTCACAAGCACCGATATGTTCATTTCCTGCAAAAAAAAAACAGGAGTGATGTTGTTGAATCATGAGCACCTTCACCACAGAGCAGCATGGCATCACCCCTGGCAGGGTGGTTGAGATGTGGCAGAAAATACAGGCTTGAAAGTGGCTTGGGACATGGAGAGGCAGCAGCGGAGGTGTTGCAGAATCACTAAGGTTAGAAAAGACCACTAAGATCAGCCAGTCCAACCACCAGCCTGTTCCCACCGTGCCCACTAACCACGTCCCTCAGTGCCACATCCTCACAGTTCTTGAACGTCTCTGTGGACAGTGACTGCACCACCTCCCTGGGCAGCTTGTGCCACTGCCTCAGTGCTATTTCAGAGGAGAAATTTTTCCTCGTATCCAACCTGAATCTTGCCTGGCACAACTTGAGGCCATTACCTCTCATCATGCTTCCTCCTCACCAGCTGTGGCTGAGACTAAACAAAAAAGCCCAGTGGTCACCTGAGCGAGGGGAGCAGGGTGATGCCGGTTGGGTGGTTTGTGAGCGAGATATGCTGTGTTGTGTCCTCGTGGTAGACCTGCAGCACGTAACTTGGGGCTGGAGCCAGTTATCTTCATGTAAATCACAGTTTCATTTCCTGCAATGAAGAGCCCTGCCTTTCTCGAGCTGTCCCCATGAGGTGTGAGAAGGCTCGGCCTCCTGGCCTTCTGCATGACCTCCCCACACAGGGCAGTCGGTGCTGCAATTCCTCTTGAAGCAAGCAAAATTCCGGCAGCTCAGAGGAGCCCAATTTGGTATGTTGAAGAGCTTTTTTGTTGCGCCAGGCTGCGGGCGGTGCATTCGCCTGGAATGCTGACGCTCTCGTCTTTGGTTTCCACTGACAGCCTTCTCCATAGATTAGCGTAATTGCATACATTAGCAGTGCCAGGCTGAAGTGAGCGGCCCAGGTTGGCTTGGTGTGCTGCTTCGGTGAGCCTTGGGTGCAGAGGAATGGATTGCTGAACAATGGGGGAGCTGGGGCTCCTGTGTGTTTGTTGTTCAGGTGTGGAGGGCAGGAGGCGGATGGGGAATGCGCCTCTTGAGAAGCCTTGTCGGTACATATGCACTGTGGTGATTAATTTCCTGTTGAAACAGTTGGAACGATGCACGTTGGAACCAGATCAAATCAGAATTGTGTAGCATGAAACTTTTCTATCGAGATACTGTACCTGGTGTTGAGTTTCAGAACAGCAGAACTACCAAGGAGAGGGATCGGGAGGTGAAGCGCAGTGGTATGCAAGGCCATGTATATCTGCAGTGTATTTGCACTGACCTCCAGAGAAATGCATCACGCTTCATGTACCCTGTGCTGAATATGACTTACTTGTAAATTTTGCAAGTGAGGAGATGAGCCCATCATGTCCAAAAGTCATTCTCCACCTGCTCCTTACCACTGGTCTGCACTGGTTGTTTCCCATTTTTAGCAAGTGTCATGGTGGCACAAGGCAGAGGGCATCTGTTATGGACTCAGTCTGCTTTTACATGCAAATTAAATAAATGTGAATTATCCTTCACCTAATGCTTCCCTCTGTCGTTGCTACTTGCTATTCTCAATAATAAAAATAGGTATTTGTAACCACGGTGTCTGTCTTGGGGCAGTCTACATCCCAGTGTTCGGAAAATCCTATTTAATTTTCATAATTCTAGCAGGAGTCTGATTTATTCAGTTAGTTATTAATACAGGTTTCTTTAGACTACCTGGATGAAGATATGGCTTTTACAAGACAATCTCTTGCGTATTCTTTCAGGGCAGAATAGCTTCCTTTCTTTGGCAATTGTCCAGTTGAAAGTGAATGTGACCTACTCAGTCACCTTATTAACTGTCTGGAGGTGTGACGTTTCACCAGTTGCTTTAACCCAGAGCTACCACCAAAATTTTGCATATACTTTGCACTTTATATTGTGTAGCAGATTCATTTCAGGTTTATCTTTTTCCCTCTAAGTGCCATTAGCTGGTCAAATAACTACCAGCACAAGTGGGCCTTTGTTGGGCTTGTCCAGATACTTTTTTCTGTGCTGCTGAAGTGTATCAGGAACATCAAACAGGGAAAAATAACCTTTTATTTGGTTTCAGAGGGCCTTTTTCTCCTTTATTTTTTTCTTAGTTGACATTATTGTTCCGTTCATCCATTAGTTTCTAACTAAGAGCTTTCAGAGGTGGAAGAACGTTGTTTATACTGCCTAAGGAGAGATTAGAGAGTCCCTTTCTTCCTCTGGGCTTGCCAGTCATTGTTCCTGTTTATAAAGCGCATGTATTTTTGTAGTGGTTAAAAAAAAAAAATGTATTTGGGAACTACCAGGAATGGATTGAAATGGGAGCAATGCATTTCAAACTTATTCACCCAGCAAGGCTTTGAATGCCCCCTCCCTGGAGGCATTTGAGGCCAGGCTGGATGGGGCTTTGAGCAACCTGGTCTAGTGAGAGGTGGCCCTGCCTGTAGCAAGGGGGTGGAATTAGGTGATCTTAAGGGTCCCTTCCAAACTGAATCGTTCTATGATTCTGTTTCTTCTAAACTTGCTACCTCCTGGCTGGTTTTGATTCACATGCTGTTGGCATCTTAGAAGAAATCCATTGTTTGCTGGAAAAAAAATCTGTTTTCTCATAAAGACACTCTTCCTTTCAAAAGGCAAAGGGGAATTTTGTAATTGCTATTATTATTACATTCCAGCTCATTTATGAATGTGCAGCAGAGGTGATGGTTTGTGGAACCAGCAAGGCGAAGACTCCAGTCATTTAGAAGAACTCAAACTTACCAAAGCAAGAACACATTATGTGAAGTTTCTGTTCACTTATGTTTGACCTTTTTTTCCATTTCTTTTTATTTCCTTGATCTTTCTGTTGTGACTGTTATCTCAGAATGATTCAAAACTGTGGCAAAGATCCTGATTCAGCAGATTACCAAAGTGATTGCCTACACTTATAAATAAGTAAATATTCTGTATCATGCTACAGAGGGGCTCCTCATTTGATTTAAATTAGATGTAGATGTCAGTGTCTCGTGGGAGCAAGACCAGAAGGAGCAAGCCCAACAGCTGGCCTTGTGATTGTGAGACATTTCCTAGAGGAAATGTTACTGGAACATTAATTATAATGGTAGCACTCCTTAAAAGAAACAAACCTACTTTTTACGTGTTAACAGTGCTGTCTCCTTCCAATTGTGTTTGTAATTATTGTCAGATTTTCAGACTATCTATGAATCATTGGTTTTAAGGCAGTCTCACAGAGGTGAAAACTAATCCATCAGCAGGTGAAGAGAAGACTCGCAGGTGGGGAAAAAACAAAACTCAGAAATATAATTGCTGCATTTCTGATTATCAAAACTTCTTACAGAGATGAGAACCCAACCACTTCTGTTTTCTGAAGGTTTTTTGGACTGCGTGCAGTTCAGTGTGTGCTAGTTATACTGTTATGCTTCCAAACAGAAGCAGTGCTACATTGCTTACCCTGTAGGCTTTCCTGAGGATATTACTGTATCTGTTCTTTCTATCTTAATTTTCATTTCTAAAATCACTTGTACTAACTTTACAGTATTATCCAGTATTGCTTTTGAAGGACTTGCTGCATTTTGCTGGTGACCCCGGTGTCCTTTGCTTGTTTTTCCTTTCCTTTTCTTATTGCCTTCTATTACAAATTTAATTAAACCTCATTTGTCAAGAGGGAAGTAGGTATTCTACTTTTTTAATGTCTTGCATTTTCTTGTTGCTTGTAAGCAGTTGCTGACTTCCAGCCCTTCAAATATGTGCCTTTTGAAAGTAATTGTATAATGACTTGTCTATTCTCTATTAACTCAATAATTTTAACCTTAAATAGTTTCTGAATCTGTTTCTGATATTATACCAGGTCTAATATGTCAGCTGCAAGAAACGTTTATTTCATAAGCATGCTGAAAACTTGACTGAACCTCTCAAGATAGCAAAGACAGAGTAGATTCTATATTAATGTTTGTTACTATGCTTGACAGATGCCAGAAGAAAAACCTTAGTGTAATCTGGTATAATCCTACTGCCCAGTGTTGAAGTAGGTCCTACTCAGAAATGTTTTTCTTTCTTTTCTCTACCTTTTGTATGGCTGTTGAATTCCCTCATGTGTAAAACAGATTAAGTTATTCATCAAGGGCAATCGGGGGCCGTCATACTTATTTCACTTAGTTCCAGCCTTTTAAGTTGAAGGGGACTTGTTTGATGTCAAGAAATGGTTTTTGCATTTTTAACGTAAATTTTTTCCTAAAATATGTCATTCAGTACTTTTATAACATCTTTACTTTTCATGGCTTTGTTTGTTGTGGGGTTTTTTTAGTTTGCATTTTGAAAGAGGATTAACAAAATCTCTTCATTTTGTACTGCGCATTCTGTAGCTCGCTTAGTGTATGGGAAGCAGCAATACTAACACAGGGCATGAAGCTGACCTAGCTTTACTATGCATCAGAGCAAAAGCAGTATGTAAACAAGCAGCATAAATAGGTCTGAGAGGAAAATTTGTTTCAGTTTCAGTAAAAACCTCCTAAATTGCTTAATACTCTCTGTAATCACACCAGTTTCCAAGTGGGATTGTTGAATTGAATATAATATGTTTTATGCTATTCCAGCGCTTATATTGGTTGGTTGATTTTAACGCTGCTTTTGCCTGAGTTCCTCCTTCTTCTGCTTCCCTTTTCTTCATCCTTTACCTTTCCGTGGCTTTTGCGCCTTTCCTTCCCACTTCCTTTATTTGTTTTAAATAGTTGCTTCGCTTTCCTTTCATGTTCTGATCTCAAACTCACTGGCTTGTTTTTAAAATTTCCATTTATTTTAATGGCTCCTCCCTACGTGCGTGGCTTACATGTAAGCACAAAAGTAGGAGCCAGGAACTTCACATTTAAATTTCTGTGCAAACACTCCCTCTCTCTTCAAGACAAGCCCTGACAGCCTTGTCAGAAATTGCAGTAAGGCTTTGTCACTGCTGCTACCATTTGGTTTCCCTGACCAGTGTTAGCCTTGGGAACCTTGCTGAGAAGTTGGCTACAATTTATCTTTTTGAAGCTTGTCCAAAAGAGTTGCGTTCTGTTTTGTGGAGGGTGAGGAGAGAGAAAATAGTTCTGTGGTTGTTGCTGTTTTCTGTTGAAATACTCGCATCTTTATTTTCTCTTACAATGCTGCTGTATTTTGACTGACATTTGATGCAGATGTTTGTATGCATCTTCATTGCTTTCTCCCCAAGCTGGAGATGCATCTTCTTGCCACTGGACTTTTCATTAATGTTTTCCTTTCAATTCATTTAACAGATATTATTCAACATACACGTCAAAACTTTGACTCTTAAAAATTCTATAAACACTGTTTGCAGATCAGGTTTGGACAGTTCTCTGGGCTTCACAGGACATGGGTGATTACACAGGTGTAATTTTTAGGATCTGGAACAAGGTGTTGGCATTTCAGTTATGCTTTTATGTCTATTCTGTTTGGTTGGATTAAAGGGGAAGGATTGAAAAGTTGATTTATCAAGTCTTCCAGGTGAGCTGTGAAGTTAGTAAATGTGATGTTGATCCTGACATCGCTGGAGGATGGGAACTGTCAAACATTTTGTTGATGAGATTGTTTCTTTAGTTGATAAACTGCTGAAGTAGTAACTTCAGACTCTTTAAGGCATCTGGCCTGTTACTGATGCTCCAATTAAAGCATTTACAAATGTAATGGTGGCAGAACAAGCTAAGGGATATGAAGAACTGGATGTGGAAAATAATTTTCTATGTCTTTTATATGAAAAAGTTTAAGTATTTTTGAATCAATCATTGTGACATCTCTACAAGCGGTTTGAAATAAGAGAAGATTGTAGCTTGGGAAGCTTGCAGATGAGTAGAGTGTATTTTTATGGGCATTTCCATATAGATAGCAATGTTGCAGAAGCAAATGAAGTTGCATTGAAGTGGATAGCAGTCACTGAACAGGAGCTGCCAAAGCAAAATGATGGCTTAGATAGGAAAAGTGATTCTCAGAAGTATAAATGATAAAGTATATGTATTCTGTGGCTGAACTTTAGTTACTAGTGTAGTGAGTCTGGTTGAAGTGTCCATGTTTTATTATGAGAAGGGTGCCAACAAACTGGAAATGGCTCTGAAAAGAGGTCCAGAACAGCTTGATGTCTGGAAAAGCCGCCTCACAGAATAAATTTGAGTAGCTCAATAGCATTTAGTTTGTCTAAGAGTAGGTTTTGAAATGATAGGATTACGGATTTAGGCATGGCTTTGCCTCGAGGTACATAACTGCAAGTGAAATTAGAGTTGTGTGCTTCACAGCAGACCTGTGAGTTGAGGAAGGTATATGTAGGTTGATCACATAGAGGAGAGATGAAACTTGACAAGTTTGGACTGGCAAGCCTAAGTTTTAGTAGTGACTTCGTGAATTTAGTAGTAGTAGTAAACATGGAAAGGTGTTATTTACAAATACTGTAGATTTTTCCATTGTTCACTGTTTCTGTTTTTGTTTTTTTTTTTAATTAAAACTTGGCGTCTTTCAGGAAAATGTTGCAGGTATAACACAGGTATGCATAGGTAAGATTTTGTGATCTAGATTATTTGGGAGGCCAGCTTCAGTAATCATAATGGTCTGCGTGGCAAGTAGGGCAACTGATGTATATATATAAAATATTACTCAAAGGTCTGAATTTTTAGCAGTCTTCTTACTAATTGCCACTTAGAAGCTGGAACAAAGAAGAAACCAGTACTGGTTAACCTATAGCTTTTTGCAGATGTATCGTAAAAGTTTCATAACTACTACTGGTCTGTTCATGTGGTTTGAGAACCCTGTACTGTGCTGAAATTTCACGATGACTTTGGTCTTGTGCATCTATATTTTGTAGTATTACTTGGCTGGCAGTCTTCTTATTCACATTCTTCAGGGAGGCTCACTCACAGCTTTGGTTTAAGGTACTGGGTGATCATATTTTCTTTGTCAACCTGTGTGTTCTGTAGGTTCTTTCAGAAGGTTACCATTGAACGTGTTGCTATCTTAGCTTTACTTATGTAGCTAAGTAAAAGTGGAAAGAACTGGTGATGTTAAGACCAAATGCAGTGCAGCTTTACAGAGAGGAGTGCTTCTTTTTTTCAGAGAGGGATAAAAGGCAGGGGTCAGAAACTAGAGTCATGTTCCAAAATGCTGAAATAAAGGTTAGAAAGGAAAGACAAAAATTACATTAGCCTATGTGATGACTGTACCTGAGGATGAATTGTATCAACAATACCAAAACAAAGACTCATCATCTTGAGGAATATGTTAAAGAATGCCTGGAAGGATATATCACAAGCAATATCATTAAACGTGGAGATGTCAAGCTTAGTTAATTAGTGCTGTACCAGTAAGTCCAAACGTAGCAGCTTAGGGTTGCTTGGTATCCTACAAGGCCTTTCAGGTTAGGAGTTCTAATACAGTGGTAAGTCCTCTCATGAAATGGCTACTGTTCTTGTGCTGATGCGAAAAGGAGCCCAGCTAAAAATGGGCAGTATTAACTTAATGCAGTGTCAAGGAGGGTTTGGCTGTGTGGGGAATCATTTGTTCCTGGAGAGAGGCAAAATGGTAGTGCTCTCGCCTCTCTGGCAACATCTTTTTATATCTTGGCTTCATAAGAAGTAAATTCTGCACCCACTGTGTTGGAAGTGATTTCTGTTTGTAGAGTTGGAGTATTCCCTGGTGGGATCAAGAGGCAAAGACAGCATCTATAAGTATTGTCATGATATTGCTTGAGTTGAGTGTTATCCAGCTGTCCCAGTTTCCTTTAGGGGTTGCCCGTTAATTTCCTCATTCTCAAACAGCAATCCGTAGCAGGTACCTTGTAAAAGGAAGGTAAAATGCCACAGTAGTTAGCTTCAGTTTAATAAGCTTTGCATCTGGTCAGTCTTATCACAGCGCACACGCTTGTGCTTCATCGCACTTTCATACTGCCTGTAGCTTTTTTTATCTGACACAACATGTTCACAATCTGCTGTGTGCATAATATGGGTGAGGTTAGCTAATAGAGGAAGAGAGGGTGGGCTTTTAATTTGCAAGTTCCCAGGGATTGTTGTGAAGAACAAAGCTGGAGGAAGCAGACTCCTGGTGCTGCACAGAGGTGCTGCGAGGGCCTTTTGAACATGTAATTGTTTATAATTGTCTTGTTCTGTTTTTAGAGACAGTTGGAAAATATTTCACAAACCACGTACTTAAATTTGCTCCCTTCAGCTCTTTCTTTTTTGACTCCTATCCCTCTTATGTGTTAACTGGATTTGAATACTTGTCTACTTTTCTGTGTTTTGTGTGAGCAACCTTACCATATATGTACCAGGATATAAACATTTTTCTTACCTATAAAAGTCTGTGACCTTTCCTATGTAAGTGTTATGATTAAAAACTTGGACCAAAATCTGCTTCTGATTCAGACGCCACCTGTCCTGGTATTACAGAAAGGTCAGAACAGATTTGCAACAGCAGATGAACAAAAAGCATTAGAAAATCACACAAAGAGAAGTTTGTGCAAAACGTACAGAATGGGATCTATTTTAACTTGTATTTAATCTCAAATATTTAGAGAAGTGCCACTGATCAGGATGCATTCTGCCAAGATAGTTGGGAAAAGCAGCAAGACAGTCAGAGGAAGAAATCCCTCAGCCTTCACTGAAGATTAACCCATCTGTGTCAGATGCACCAACAAATGATGGGCAAAACCATGGCAGGCAGAAATAGCATAGGAGGGCAGTAGATTATTTGAGAAGTAGCCAAAAATCTTAGATTCTAATCTTAATTTTAACAGTATTTTAATTACTCAGGACAATTATTTCTATGCCTTCTTTTAATTATTGTTTATAAAATGAAAGTAGTAACTGCCTGTATGTAAAAAAGCAGTTGCAACCATCTGTGAGTGACAGCCTGTATAGGTAGGAAGTCCATGAAAGCACCATGGAGGAACAGAGATGCTTTCTTTGGTCTCGGGATCACACTGTGCTCCTTCACATCCCAAAAGTGAGTACGAAGTAGATCCCAGACTTGTGCAAGGAGTCCAGGCAGATGTGAAGGCTGCTAGAGCAGTGGGCGTCAGCAGGGAGAGCGGTGTCCTGAGCTGGCCTCACCACCTGTGAGGAAGTTGTGACCCTCTTGTCACAAGATCCCTTTATAGGAAGGGCAGGAGAACCTCTGCGGGGCTGGAGAAGTTACAACACTGTTTGGTTTTAAGAGCTTCTAGGCCTAATTCTTGGCAAACTTAAATCTATGGTCTCTCTTAGTGTGCTGTCACACTGGCTGTATAATAACAGCACTTTGGGAAGTGTAGGATTGTAGACTCGTGAAATTCATCTTTGGTTGAGAAGTAGAAGTGCTGCAGCTCTGAGAGCTGGCTGGCTGATTTAGCAAAGTGATGTGGGTAGCTAACCTCAAACCTAACTTCCAAGCTGCTGAACAAGGGGTACTATGCTTGCTACCTGGTGTGGCCAAGCACTCCGAAAAAGCACTGCCTCAGAGAAGTTTGAGGCAACCATGAAACCTTACGGAGGTGAACTGTTAATGCAGATGCAAACCAAATGTGCGTAGGGTGAGCCTGTCCATACAGTCAGTCTGTAGTTTTCAGTTCTTAGCAAAGGCATAACAATTCAGTGATATAATAGCCCATAGTTAATAAGTTAACATTTATAACAATTTTAAATATCAGAGATTGTCCTATAAAAAATAAAAGTATAAACCACTCTAGAATACAGTTCTTGGAAGTATTACATCTTGCAACTAATGGTAGCCTTGCATGAGTATACTGAAGAAATTGGAAGAATGGATCATTTTTAGCATAAATAAAAGTTTGTCTTATTTACCAATAAATATTAAATGATAGCATCCACAATTACAAGTGTGTTCACTGCATCTCTGAGTTTAAACTCGTATGAGCAGCACTGGCTTGTGTTGCAGTGTGAGAATATATATGGCATAATTACTCTAGCTTCACTGGGAGGGACTTAAGCATGGAAGCATAGAGTTTTGAATGGGCCCATACACTTTACTGTAGGAATATTCTTGCCTCTTATTCCAAAAACTCAAGAGGCTTTTTTTTGTTGTTGTTTTTCTCCCAGCAAAGTGAGCTTTTGTGCTGTAAACACCATCCATTTGGTACAAGTCACTTTGTTTCAGTGGAAGATCCACACACAGCAGGACAGACAGCAGAGCACAAGTCTTATGGGGAGCAGCTGAGGGAGCTGGGATTGTTTGGTCTGGAGAAGAGGAGGCTCAGGGAACACCTTATCTCTCTACAGCTGCTGAAAGGAGGCTGTGACGAGGTGTGGGTTGGCCTCTTCTCTCAGGTAACAGCAATAGGATGAGAGGGAGTGGTTTCAGGTTGGATATTAAGAAAAATTTCTTCTCAGAGAGTGCTGAGGCAGTGGCACAGGCTGCCCAGGGCGGCAGTGGAGTCGCTGTCCCTGGAGGTGTTCAAGAGCTGTGTGATGTGGCACTGAAGAACATGGTTAGTGGGCATGGTGGGGATGGGTCAGCAGTTGGACTAGGTCTTTTCCAACCTTAATGATACTACAAAAACTGAGCCTTTCCTGTGAGCACAAGGTGACCAGAAGTAGCCCTACCTGTGGTGTGAGCTTCAGGAGCATGTGCTGCTGGCACCTGCCTGCTATGCAGTAGAATCACTGGCTGAGCTTCCAGGTGTGGAAACTTCTGCTTCTCCCTCATGTTTATCTAAGACTGTGGTGCTGCCAGAGTCCTGCTGAGCTGGGTTGGGGGTAGGAAAGGGTAGCTGAGGTTGAGGAAGAAGGTGTGGAAACTTCTGAAGCTTGCTCTGCTGACAAAGTCAACATGGGGGAACTACACCCTAAGGCAAAAGATTCAGGAATGCAGAAACGCTAGAATATCAGCCATGAAGGGGTGCTTGGAATTTCTTCCAAGTTTATGTTTTTTTAATACTGGAAAGTAAAGTCTTGATTTTTTTTTTTTTTTTTTTTTTTTTTATTAGTTGATTTTAAGATGCTTATGTGCTGAACTGTATTCTTTCAGTTTTTATGTGTCCTTTGGATATTCATAGAAAGCAGCGTGAGCCTGGCCAATGAGGAGAAGGTAGTATGGGGATGTATTTCAGATACAAAACAAAAAGTAGGAAAATGCTGAAAGGATTAGGGAGGAAAAAACAATCAGAACATGAAGGAAGAATATGAGCAAAGCGAACTGCTAAAAAAAACTAGATATAAATGATCTCTGTTGGTAATACTTAACAGAAATGATGATCTGAAGTTTTTTTCTGCAGTGCAGTTCCATAGATAGTGATATCCTGAAGACAAGAAGAGTGCCTAGTGGAAATCAGACTAGTTCTTCTGCTTGTAGTATGGAGAACTTCTGTACTGAGTGAGGTGTATTGGCATCAGGAAAAGCTGTGCGGATCCAAGAAGGTTTTTTAATTCTCTTTTAAAGGGTGGTGGGAGAAAATAGGTTACATATGTAATTTGTACTTTGGAGCATTTTTCTAGTGTGCCAGGCTGCTCAGAAGTGTTGGAGATATCTCCTTCACAAAATAGATAAACAGCGCAAGAAATTAATAGAAGAGAATAGTAATTTATTTGCTCTGTGTTATAAGGAGGCAAATAAAGACAGAACTTTCTGTGTGCTCTCCCTGAAAAAGTATCTTAGTGTTTTGGAATGCGTTACGAAAGATTACCGGAGGTGCTCTGGAAGTACATGGCTCTATAATGAAGAGGATCTATAAAAGACAGGAAAGGGCTTTTCTTTTCTGTTTTGAAGCAGATCAGAAAGATCTTAACCTTAGCAGTGAGAGCATTCTGTTCTCATTTTGGCTCAGGGAAGCTTGACCCTGAGCAGCTTGTAGGGAAACCATCATGTTTTCGGACTTTATTTTCTATTTTGTGTGAATGTTAGCATATGTTTAGCTGCAATGCCTAATGCACAATTGGAATAAAACCTTTCTTTTCAGAAGTTCTACTGTGTCATGCTTAACTGTGGCTTCATAGTCAGTGGTAACGGGGTTCTAGTCTACATCCAAATCCTGACAATTCAATAAAATGCAAATAATGTGTTTTATTCTTTTATTTAAATAGTTTTCTGCTTATCTCTTCATAGAAATAAAAACGGCTTGTCATTTATAAATAGCAAAGCTAAATTTCTAAAATTAACAAAGAAGGCTGTTTGAAGTGGTTATCGCTTCACTGTAAAACTGAACATTTCTCACGTGCTGTATTGATATGATAGGCAATGCAGGAAATGATCTGTCATTAACATCCTCAAATGTTTTCCTTTATATGGTTTTCTTTGTAGTTGCATGTAGCTTAAAGGTTTTTATTAAAATGTTTGCTGCTGGACTGTACTTAAGGATGACTGTAAGAATTGGGGCAAAACAAATGTTCCCCTCGTTCCAGAGATGGGATTCTGAAGAATGTTTTGATCAAGGTAAACTGGCTATAAGGACATATGAGACTTTGGACTACTGACATTTATAATGGACAGTGAGTGTTGCCTTGGTAATTATAACACGCCTAATGTCAACTTTCTAAAATTTCTTCTTAATTTGCTTGCAAACCCCATTAGGTATGTTCATTGTTCAGTAGTTTCGATAAATCTGATGGCTGTGATTTGTGATGATTCCATCAGCCCTGAGCACACTCCATTTGATTGCAATCCTTATTGTAAGGACTGAAGTACTGTGAATGCCTTCTAACTGCACGTTAGTTGTTGTTATGCCAAGGAATGCTGCAGTGGGCAAGTCATCAACTATGCCATTATTTTCTTTTCCAGAAAAAAAGTAACACATATACACATGAAGTTGGGGTTTTTTTGGTGTGTTTTTGTTGTTGGTTTTTTTTTGGTTTTTTTTTTTCAGTTGGAGGGTAGCCTTAGGTACACTATCTGCCATTTCTGTATGCTTGAGTTATGAATATGTCAGTATGATGTGAAATAGATACTTTGCTTTCATCCTAAGCTTTTTGGGGCATGGCTTTTTCAGTTGCAGCGTATGCAGAATATGGGCTATGTGTTGGAAAACATGTTTTTTGTCCTTTTAAGTCAATGCTCTTTTGTATTTAAATTGAATCTATTGGCTTTCGAGTACAATTGAATAATTCAAGTCCTCAGTGTTGCAAAATATCTTTGTTTTTCAGTTCTGAAAACAAAGGGAGCGAAGCCATAAATTTAAAGAGCAACCAAAAGGAAAATACAACTCTTCCTGCACTTTTGAAGGTATGATTTTTATTTACTAATACTGAATTGAGCTAAGCCTGTCTCATTTGCTTGTGGTTCTTTTCTGTGTTTTGAGGTTGGAGGTATTCATACACTGTGAAGTACCACATGGTTGCCGTATTCTGGGTTAGGATCCATTATGCTAGGGTGTGCATATGAAAAAAGACATTGTCCATACTTCATGTTACTGAAACATAGTTCATGTATTTACTTACATGAAAGAAGTGAAGTCTAGTGCCTATTCTGCGTGCAGTCAGCCAGTTAAGGAGGAAGTTATCAAATGATGGTTTCAGGCCTTCCCCTAAAGTACTGTTTCTGTATATATAATTCATGAGTATCTAACCAGCAAGTGTTTTCTTGATGTTTCACTGGTTGCCAGGCAGAGCGTTCTAAGATCTTTTTGCTGAAATACTTGCACACTGCCTATTCTTCACTAGTGTTACCCATGTTAATCATGCTTGTCTTATCCTGTAAGCATTCTATTGCAAAAGCAGACATGTTTCCATGTGATCAGAGTTTTCTCTTGTGAGTCATTTGACACAAAGTGGTAGCTGCCCATGAAGTTGTGTTCAGATTTAGTAAAATATGGTAAATAGTTACATAGGAGAATGGGGCCTGGTGATACAACCCTCTTCCAAATAGTTGCTGTACCATCATCCCCTGTGGAGTAGTTCTAGCAGTTCATTCACTCTAACCACTTCCTTTTGTTCTTGTTCCTAGTCTTTGTAGCAGTGTAATACAGATAACTTGTGACAGTTTTCCCAAAAGGACCTTGACTAGTCCTCCAGACTCCTCTGTGGATATAGTAGACTTCTTCACAGGTGAATCAGAGGTTTTCATCCTGTATTACCTTGACTAAGCACTAAAAGTATACATGGAAGTGGTCTTCTTCCTGTGTGTCGTGCAGTCACTGGATAGTTTCTTCAGTATCTAGGGACTATTTGGCTGAGTTTTGGCAAAGGACAAGAGGCATTTTTTCTTTCTTTTTTGTCTCACCATTGAAACTTTTTATGTGCCAGGATGTTATTATCAATCGTCATTTGATCACTTTCTAAAAAATGTGATTGAAATATATTTACTACATTAGTTCATTGCCAGAATGTACACCACGGCCTGCTACTGTTTATTTACAGATTTTATTTGGCTTCATTTCCTTGAAATGGAGCTGTGAACAGTGTAAAAGCTCCATTTGAATTATGTGATTGTTGAACACGCGGCTGCGTGGTTGTAAACAGGTTTGGACTTCATGTTGTCTTTTCTAATTATCTGCATTACGTAGTGTCCAGTGTTATCTTTAGCCTCGCTTTTAGCACTACAGGGACTTTGTTTTTGAAGGGAATATTGCAATTACGTTTCCTGTACAAGTCCATGAGTAGATCCTTATTGTTTTTGGCAATATCCTTAAAACAGAGATTTACAAATAGAACATAGGTCTACTAATTGAACAAATGCAACAAGTGTAGTGAGCTGCATGCTGTTAAATGCCTACTTTGTATAGCTTTGAAGAAATCACACAGCACTTTTGCTGGTCATGCTTGTGCCACAGGTCTGACCTGGACTTCTGTGGTATTACTATACTGTAGTTAAAGCATCAGTGACTGGTGCTCGGGTTACTTCCATGGCAGTGAGTAATTTCAATTCCTGACTAGCCCTACATGGGTTTCTCAACCATCCGAGGCTTTGCTTTGGCAGTGTAGGCAGATGGACTTGCCTGACAGTCATCCCCAGACATCCTTCCTCTAACAGTGCCTGGAAGAAAAAGCATGTTGTCTTGTCATTGATCAGGAAAGAGTTCTTAAGCAACTCAGCATAAGAACTGTCCTGCGAGCTTTGCGAAGCAGTTGCGAAAGTTTGAGAAAGGATGTACAGATATGATCTACCAAATGTATAATTTAGGCTTCAGCATTTTGATAGCATTAAATATTTTATGATTTAGCCCAAAGGCTAAAGCCTGGATCATAATTGCCTCAACTGACTAGAAACAGAGATTCTCAGTCTTCATAGATAACAGAGGCAGAAAGTACACCTCTACCCCAAGGTGAGAGCTCTGTATCTGCCGTACCTGATGCAAGTTTGTCTAACTTGTTCTCAAAGACCTCCAGGGATGGAGATCCCTAAGATCTCTACAACTTTGTAATCAGACAACTGTTCCACTGATTTCTTAAAGCTTGTAATTAGGAAGTATTTTCTTAGTGTCCAATCTAGAGCTTCCTTGCTACAAATTAAACCTTTTGCTAGTTGTCCTGTGATAAATTCTCCCGCACACTGTGAACATTGAGAAGAGATTATTCAGAAACTCTGCGTTCTCGCATTGATTTTATTTCGTGTTAGAGATGTCTGTATTTAAATGGTAGATAAACTATTTAAATTTTATGTTATGACTCCAATTATGTGGGAAGATGAAGCCAGATTCTTTTTGGAGCTGCAATTAGCAAGAAAGAGGCAACACATGCAGCTTGGATCATGGGGAGTTCCATTTAGCTATGAGGATATATTTATTTCTCCCTTTGCTATAAGAGTGGTCAAATATTGACAGAGGTTGTGCAAGAGCATTGTGGAATCTTTCTCAGTGTTCACAATTCAAAACTCAGCAGTTCCTTGAACTTAGTGAATCCATGTAGCTGTTCTTACTGAATGTCCATAATTCTGACTTTGTCATTAGTTTTAAATTCTACATAAAGAAATCAAAACTAAGCCAAATGTCATAGTTGATTGCGTACTTCCTTTAGCATCATTTTGTTTCATATTGTTTTTATTTCACATGTTATATTATGTAAGTAATGTCTGCATGCTTGCTGAATGCCCTCGTTGTAGAACCAGTAGAAATGAAAGAAACGATTCTTTGACTTTTGGGAGCCAAGGAAGCTGGAATATTACTGCCAACCATGAATTTTTAAAAAACTGAGCTACTTTTTAAAAATGTAGCTGTTGCTGCCCTCAGAAACAAATAAAAATCAAACCCTTTTTTTTGGAGCTTATATGATCAGGATTTCTCCTGTGGAATCCAACAGCAAATCTTTTGCACTTTGACAAATGTTTAGACTTTCTTTGGAATGAGATGTTATAGGAGAGTGCATAGAATATTCTGTTTGCCCACAACACCTAGTTAAAGTAATGGTATTATCAGTTGTATGTGTTTGGGAAGATATTTCAAAATCATGCTATCTAGTGTCCTGGTAAGTTCTTTTGTCATACTGGAGGTTTTTAGAAAAGATGAACCTGAAACATGCTTCCTTCTCTACTACTCAGTTCTTCGAAGATTGTGAGCAGCTTCATTTCAGGGTGGATGAAAATACAATGGGCTTAAGCCTTGCTGAGTCTGATGCATAGAACCACTGTGGAGACAGATGGGGAAGAGAGCAATGCCAGAAGCTATAGCCTGCCATTAGAATTTAAGTGTTTGGGGAAATCACACTGTCTTACCCTGTTCCCAGTGTACTGCCTACTTGTAGGTGCTTTTTTTTTTTCTTCCACACTGAAAAGGTGAATTTGATCTTTTTTTAATTTATTTTTGAATATCAGGAAATTATCAAGTGAAAGAGTAAAAATCATTTCATGATTGTAAAAGAATTTTAATTAAAAGGCAGTAAATGGAAGAGTAGTTCTGGGACAATGTAAGGAGAAGAAAAGAAAAAAACCCATTTAAATCCATTCTTTGTGGCTTATACTAGACCTAATCATAATTAGGAGATGTGTCTATATTTATATATTGAGAAGTGAGTGCCAGTTCTTACTCTTTAATCAGAGCTTTAAAGTAATTTCAGGAAAAAATTCAGAGAGGAGAATTTTTTGAAGTAAATTCAAATTGTATGAACAGAGTTTCTTAAATTATAACATACACTTTCTCATTCTAGAGGCTTTTCCTGAGTTAGAATTCACCATGAAGGTGACCTAGCAGAAACTTTATTTAAAACTGATCCTCTTTTTTCTCTTTATTTTTATTTGATGCCTTTGTGCTTACTACCTTCCTTTTTGTTCACTCGTTAGGAAAGGTGTGTGAATATTTCCTTAGATTTTATGTGAATGCCAGAGTTTCAGAGCATCTTCGTTTCATCTTTACTTTCATCATCTGACAACTGAAATGTGTTAAGGTTCCCTCGGTGTTTGAAAAATTCAAATGAATAAACAAATTTTAAAAGTCCCAGTGCTGAACTTTTAACAAAGGCCATCACTCTTCCAAATGTTAAATTAAACAGTCATTGTTTAAGTAGATGTATTTTTAAAAAAATGCATAACTTACACAGTTTAACTAAAAAGTCCCTCCTGTTGTTTAACTTTTACATCTAATTTTGCCATGATTTCATTAATTTTCTAATTACTCTTCTAGTGTTTACATGACTTGATTTTTTTTTTTCATGTTAAAACAAGCAGATAGGAGGATGTGGAAGAAGAACTTCACAGTATTAAAAAGTCAGAAGGTCCAGAGGCTCAAAGCATCAGTTATTTGTGGAAATACAGAACCCAGATTAAGTTGAAGCCCCAAAACTTCCAGGGCTGTCTTTGTTATTATTTTTTTTTTTTTTTTGCTTTTTCCTGATTTATTTAGTTAGGACAAGCAGTTGTTTTTTTTTTTTTTACAATGGTAGAGATCCCTTGCATCATGTCCAACTCCACTTTAATTACTGGTATAATGAAAACAAAAACAAACCCAATGCTTTGTGTCAGAGTTGTTTCTAAATCTATTTTTCTCATGAACACTAGCAACAGAAGACTCTTAGGAGATCTTTTTATTGTGTGTTTCACTGCCTAATAGCACCTTTTCCTGATATTTTTTTTTTCTTAATGCTGTGACAGTTTGTTCAAGCGAGTCTTGTATTTAATCTCTCCCATTACATCCAGTCCTTTTTCATCGGGTTTGCAATAGATAAAATAGAGACAGTTGGCATGAATTGTGTCTGGAAAAGAGGAGGCTCAGGGAATAACTTACTCTCTACAACTTAGGTTGTGGGTGGTGAGTTGGAGTCAGTTTCTTTTCCCATGTAACTAGAGATAGGATGAGAAGAAATGGCCTCAAGTTGTGCCAGGGGACATTCAGGTTGGATATTAGGAAATGTTTCTTCCCAAATAGAGCAATCAGGTACTGGAAGTGGTGGAGTCACCGTACCTGGAGTTGGTCTAGAAACATTTAGATGCTGTACTGAGGGACGTGGTTCATGGGGAGATATTGGTGGTAGGTGTGTGGTTGGACTAAATGATCTTGGAAGGCTTTTCCAACCTTGGTGATTCTATGATTCCTGTTGTTTGAGAGTGCCTAACATCTTTGCCTCATGCTAGTTGAAAATAACATGCACTTACATTATATATGGCTTAGTGTGTCCCACTCATTGCAAATCAAGTGGAAGATTACAGTAAAGATGCTACACCCACCCAGAGAAGGGAAGTCTGCTGAAGAACATGTAGCAGAGAGTCCTCATGGGAATGTACTAATCTGTCAGTAACCTGGGCTATCTCCATGTGGATTTTGTTCAGCGTACAACATCTGTGTGTGGTAGAGCTGTAGAGATCAAATGAAATGCTCAGAAATTGTGAAGTGAAATATAGCCATGTAGCTATGTTGAAAAGTCAAAGCTAGGCCCAGGATCATTGTTAATTTTCCAAAACAGCCAGCATTTTAATCTGACACTACTACTTCTGTACACTACTGAAGAGAAATTCTGGAGTCGTGCTTCTACCACTTCTTGAATGAGCAAATTGTTGGGGTTAAATTACTGGATTAGGATGCTTGAATGTGAATCCTGATGACCGTCTGTCTTCTCTCACAACAGTGCTGTGATAAAATGAGGTGGCTAAAGTGTGGAGGTGCATCCAGTGGCCTGTGGGGTGTTCTCCATTGGCAGCTTCCCCCAAAGGAAGACAAACCACCTGTGAAAGGTCTCCAGGCAGTTGTCTTTTGCTGCTGCTTCATAATGAGTATTCGTTCAGTGAGTGAAACCCGAAATGTCTCACTGCTGTGGCTGGGAGCTAAGCCTTTGTTCATGGAGATCTGTGTTTTAATGCTGTTAATGTTTTCATTTCATTCACTTGTTAAAGCAATAAAAGAGATTGTATTCCTGGCAGACTGATACAAACCCTGCCGAATGAGAACCTCTGGCAATTTGAACTTCTGCCACTGAGCTGCCAAGAGGAGGGCAGCTACCAGGGCTGCTGGTTGCAGCATGAATTAGGGGCTGGGCAAGCTTGGCTGGCAGAACAGCCCCTGTTCAGGTGCTGCTGGGTTCTGCTCACCAGGGGAGCTGCTCACCGCAGTAGCAAGCCCCATGTTTGTATGTAATTCAGTTTTTGGGGTGTATCTCTGTGCCACAGCCAGAAGTGGATTACAGCCTGGAAAACGTACCTGTCTTCTGCTGAATAAATCAACTCAGATAGTAATCAGACTTGAGGCACGTATTGTGGGCTTTTATGTTAAGTCCAAGCTGACAGCACTCCTCAGCAGTGGTTGCTCAAACAAAGTGAGACTGCACCACCTGACTGCACAGTAAATACAGCTTTGATTATCACCACAGCCTCTTCAGTCACCTGTTTAAAGCTGCAGTCTTATTTCCTGCTCTGCCAAGTTTCCACTCCATGCCAACCCAACTGTGTGTGAGGTCACAGGGCCATAAGGTAGTTCTGGTTAAAGGGACTCCAGGATGTCATCTGGTCCAGCCTGCTGCTGGGTGCCTCAGGGTGCCTAGTGAAAAGTTGGAGTCGGGAGCTGCTAAAGTGATAAAGACTCATGAAAGTTTTATATAGCATGTCACAAGCAGGAGAGTTCATGGAGAGTGGGAAAGGAAAGGCAAGGGGCAGATTGGTGGCAGTCAATGTATGAAGGATGTCTCCAGAAAGACAGTGCAATGATAGGAAAGCTTAGGTCTTTCCTTGCATCGCTAAGGATCTCGAAGGAGATCTGACAGGCAGGTTTCTACCCAAAAGCAGTTGTTAGCGTGGTACACCTAAGAAACTATTCAGGCTACTGTGTCACTGCAAGAGGATCTTATTCTTTTGACTAATGAAACAAAGTGTAAGTAGTATCAGGGTCAGTGGTGTCCTTCCACCATTAAATATCTGCTCAAGTTTAATTGCGACACAGATGCAGCTGTTCTGCTGAGATGAACTAAAGGCCTGGGGCTGCTGAAAACTAGTGGGATGTACCGGGTAATAGTTGCTCTGCATACACCTGGCACCCTTTCTGCTTTTTCCTAAGCACTTACCAGTGGCTTCTGTCATAGGCGAGCTCAGAGAATAACATTGGAGATAAAAACTGAAAGTTATCATGGTGTTGCCTTCTGCGATTGCTGTCATACTGCTGTGTTGCTCAGGCGCTTGTGTCTGAAGCCTCCTTCTGTATTAATGACTTACTGGATTTACAGGTCATGCGCTTTAGACTCATTAATTTGAATATACCATTATCCTAAAATATATACTTTAAAATCTGAGACAGGAACAGGTTTTTTGTGTAACATCATAAAGGCATTTCAACTTCAAATTGAAATTTTGTGTGCAAATGATAGAACATCAATAGCTGATGCTCTCTTTTACAGCAAAGTGGAGTAGGGTAGAACATAAGGAGAGTAGAATTGATTATATTGTAGAGAGGGAAGAAAGATTTGCATAGGTTCTATGTTGGGGCTTAATATCCACAATATCATCAACTATGCATAGTGTAAATGTTCTCCAGGGCTTTATTATGTGAGATACTCCTCATGGTTAAAAAGGTATGGAAGGACCCTTTCATATTAAAACTTCCTGTTCTTTTGATTCAGCAGCAATTAAGCAAGGAAAGGAAGATTAAAGAGCAAGAAAGTCTAAATAAATTTCTGTTTCTGGAAACAGAGACTACAAAACAGCTTTTCATGCAGGATATAAATTATGCTTATACTTAAGAAGCAGTGTTTTGCAAGCATAATGTCTCAGAGCTGCTAGAGGAAGATTTCAATATGCAGAGATTTAGCCATGTTTGAAGTCTCAGTTCCTAGTAGAAAAAAAAACATTCCTGAATACAAATGTCTTAAGAAGAATATAAATAAATAATAAAAAATAAAAATGGAGATAATACTAAATAGTTGACAAATTTTGAATTTAATATTTTCTCTTACAGTTAATACATTTAGCTGTTAATTTCATAGATACTGTAGTAATCATGACAAAAGCTTATAGCCTTTAACAGTTATATCTGCAGAGGAAATAATAAGGTTTGTATGCACTTCCTGTTCTGAGATACTCTTTTAAACCTGCCAAATTTGTGTGAATCACATTAATCACAAAACAAGGGACAAATACCCACAGACACTTAAAGGTAAATCAAAAGCAGGTATTGAACAATGCTGAGAAGTTGATTACAGTAAAACATTCAAAGTATCATCAAACTTTGGAAATTAAACTTCTTGTTTCTGTTTTATACTACATTCTACCAAGCACTTAGTTACGATAAGATAAAGTTAATTACTCAGGAGATTAATCCCAGGTTTGCATGTTAACTGGATAGTTTGTCTAGTACTAAAGATACCAGCCAGCACTATGGCACTCCTGTAAGCTGCTCTGTCTTCTATTTCATTTCCGGGCATGGGTCTGGATAGAGTTGACTTGTAAGATTCAGGGCTTTTTCACTTTACATGGATGACTTTATGTCTTAGTGATACATCTGCAGTTAATTTATGCAGTATGAGGGGAAGCAGGTAGGGTTTGTCATGGGGGGGGGACGACAACAGAAAAATAGTCTAAAATTTAACTTAACTTGCTGTTGAAAGTGTAGTAGAAGTTTAATGTAGGTAAATGTCTTACCTGTATGAACAAAATACAGGTTGTATGGATTTCTCAAGGCACATTAATGCCTTTTAATTTCTATCCTCACCTAAGAAATTCTATTTTCAGCACATAAATCTAGTCATTCAATATTAAGCAATTGCATCTTCTATCTGATTAAGAAGGTGACAAAATATTCCTTGAAGATTGAAAACCATTACCCCTTAGCAACACTAGTTTTAAGAAGCATGGATGAGGTGGTGTTCATTAAAACACTTTTTTCATCATTAGCATGATCCTAGATGCACTATTGACAAATAAGTCTACTTGCTAAGTTACTTGAAATACATATATTTTCAAGTTGAAATAAGATTAGTAAGCTAATGAAAATAGTAGCTTTCTGATTGGATTGGATGAGTAGGTGTTATCCAATTTGAAACAATTAGCCCTGTCCAGTGATATTACTGACGCAACTAAAACTTGCATAGGACTTTTTATTCATGTTTTCCTTTCCCTGTCCTGCTGAGCAGGATAGAGTTCATCTAAGAAAACCTTATTCTGTTTTAAGAAACTGGCTTGAAATTACAAGAATAGTATTGTAAAGGTGAAATAGGCAGCAATGGCATGTAGTACTCTCTGTGAAGGCAGAGAATGGAAAAGATTGGAGGGGAGGTTCCCAGCAACTCTTCCAGGAGAAAAAAATGAATGGTGGTGTCAACCTGTGTTAGTGATAATTATTTTCACTAGGCTATAAACAGCTCTTGTGGACTGGATGCAGGGAAGCAGTGACATGTAGGACTTTGGCTGTGTACAAAAGTGCGGTTTGAGGTTGGCAAACTATGGAGCTGTGTTGAGAGCACAAATAGATTTGGAAATGCAGTTGTGTGATTACCTGTGGAGTTAAAAGGAAGATTGCCAGAGTGTGCCGTGGGGGTCACTAAGGATAGCAGATGGGATTAAGTTTTGGCACAAGTTGAATTTTGTATCTAAATTCTGTTCATAGTTCTTGTTTTGCTTTTAAAAGAATAGGTTACTAAACACTTATGACCATGTTATGTTTGTATTTTGCTGTTGTGTGCATGTGTAAACTGAATAAAGGCACAAAGCTTTTTCCACAGGTCTGCGCTTTTTCAGTCTGCTTGTTAAGTATTTAATGGTACACCTGAGTTGGAGTATAACCTGAAGGAAGGAGAGTCTACTCGTTAGTTGCGGTCCTTCTAGGGCCAGAGCATGTTGAGGCTGCAGGTGGGTAGCACCTGACTTGAAGCACTCAGAAGAATTGAAAATTTCAGGAACAGTAAGAAAATCAGCAGTCTGTCTGCTAGTACAGCAGTGTATCATTTTCCTTATATGATCTGTTAAGAAAGAGCTGCTGAGAACAACTTACTTTTCTTTTCATTTTAACTTTTTTTTTTAGGTCTAATCTCGTCCTTCCCTTGTGGCAGAACGTATTTGTCAGTAAATATACACTAGTATTAACTAAGAAATTAACTAAGAAACTCTCCTGCTCACTTGTAATATAGGGGCATGAAAGCTCATTCTTTACTTTTTCCTTCTTTGTTTGTTTTTTCTGTTGAAGTAATGATAGTACTCCATCTTTCCTCCTGTGTTCTACTTCCACAGCAGCTGCCTTGTGGTTCTTCTAGCCTACGTAGCCTTCTTGGCTTTTTCATACGTGGAGAGAAGAGATGGGCACAGGGTTTTGTTTTTAAAACAACAGATTTGCTTAGAAACGAGTAAAAAATAAGAAATTTGGCAATGCAGGGAAATGACAAGAAATGTTGCCTTTATCTATCTCTTGATTTTATTTTAGGTTTATCCAAATGAAGAGAAGAACCATTCCACAGAAGAACTTAGCAAATCTGATATCCAAGAGGAGCTGAAAAAGGCTAATAGCCTTCCTAGTTTGACTCCTGGAAACAAAGCAGCAGATAAAGACAAGCAACCCCGAGAAGGTTTTTTCCAGTTTCTTGGAAGCTTATTTAATCTTGCAACAAAATCTTCTTTGGTAGACTCTAAACCATCCGCCTGCCAAGATGAACCCAACAGATGTGAAAAGGATTTACAGAACACAAATACCCTTACAGAGGGCACGCAACCACAGCATCCAAAAACTGAAGAGCCTGTCTGTTCTACGGCTAGAATAAAAGAGGACTCTGTAGATAAAGATGACATGATCTTAAATGACATTGGGAAAAACAGTTCACAGGATCAGCAAGGAGGCCAGAAACGATCTGCTGATGCGAAAAAGTAAGTTTTATATTTTAATACTAAATTACAGAAAAGCGTAGATGTGCAGAGAACTATGGTGACTAAGTTCTGTTGAGAGGAGGGCAGATGACTGATGTTCCCAAGGATGTTGGAGTGTCCCTGACTCAACTTTGTGGTAGCCTCTGTAGTAAATACCATAAATAAATGGGGAGAAGTCAACTTCTACAAAATACAACTTTAAAAATGTATTTCTATATGTATAGAAGTTTTTTTGACCATGGGTGATAGATTCATTATAGATTATTCTAGATATGAGGAGAGAAAAGACGTGGCATTTAGAAATGCATTAAGAACTGGAGACTTACTTAAAAGAAGAAAAAAAAATACAGAACTTATTTTATGTCTGTACTATGGGCTAATTAAAGTTAAAATTCTCGTCGTTTTTGTATTTTGTTACTTCAGTGCTTTTACTTCTGCAAGTAAGGTTTCCACATCTTTAGGTTATCTTTCCTGGTTTATTTAACTTGGTATTTTTGCTTATTTATGTTATTTCCCTTTGTTCTTAGCATTTTTTTCTTTAATTAAAAGGTTATATAAAGTACTCAATTAGCCTAAGTATAGAACATCCTCAACAGTCCTGTAATATTTCCAAAAAAGTATTTCCAAAAAATTGATGCCAAGGGCACCGATGCATATCCGGGAGTAGAAAAGCTAAAATATTGCCTATGCTTCACCATGTAATTACAAGATATTCTGTCTCTGGTATAAACATACATAGTATTCCAAAAGTATTTGTAGCTGTTATGTTGAATATTTGACTGTATGTGGTCCAGTTTCTGCTTGGTATTCAGAAGGTGAACTTGCCCACCTGTAATTAGTTTTCACTACCAGGATGTGTATTTCAAATTTTAAGCCAAAAGTAATGACTTGTATTCAGTAATTCTATACAAGTACTCCTGTGGTTAGTGAAAGGAAAGTAACTCTCAGATTTCACAATTGGTAGATTCACTGAGCATGAACACTTCCTTTTTTCTTTTTAACTGTTGGTTTTTTTGTTGTTTTTTAAAGTTAATTTGAATCGCATTGAATCTATTTATCTATGGCATGTGAAGCATTTTATCTCCAGACAGATCAGAGGTTCACGAAGTATCTGCAAAACAAATTTTGCTTTCACATTGGGAATGCCTGTATCTTTCCCTGTTATTCAGTTTGGCTGATGATTTTGAGCATCTGTAATTCACCCTTATATTATAAACGCAGTGGTGATCTGGATATAATCAGGGGACATCACCTCTTCAGGTGAACCTTAGGCTGTGTTTCCACCACCAAAATACCATACTGTTTGTAATAGTAATGACTGTGTTTTCTTTGGTTTGGTCTGATTGTTGCAGTCAGCCAGTTTTTATGATGGATTCTTAATGTACTAGTACTTCTGACACTCCTTCCAAAATGTAAATTGCAGCCCATGACCACTTCACTGGTCTATCCCTTTAGTTGTTATCTTGAGAGGCCTCAATGCGTAATGTTATTCAGTCTAGTTTCTGAACAGTTTTTTCTTACAAGATGTTGAACAGGCTGGCATGCTTCAGGAGCCTTTCACTGCTGTTTGCTGTTTTGGTAGTATGCTCTGGAAGCTAAAGATGAAGTTGTGTGTCATAATGCCAGGAGCCGTGCAGATGCATGTCAGTCCTTCCCTCGAAGAGACCATAGTAAAAAAATGCAATAGGCATCAGTAGATCTTTCTCATTTTTTTCTTCAATTCATGTTGTTTCTTCCATCTTTTATATCAGTGTACTCTCTATGGTGTTTTCTTCAGTGTTCTCTCTTTCTCACTTTCTGCGTATGCAGCTGTTGATCATATTCTTCAGTTTATGGTGGTGGCAATTTGTTCTTTATGCAGTTTTTTCCTCACTCTTTTTGATGACAGAGTTAATCAGTTCATATGCTGTAGTTCTGTCATTTATCTTCAGTCACTCCTGTCTAATCAGATGACTATGTAGTGGAGTTTTAGCTAAAGGCCCAGAATATGAGGGAACTAAACACGGCAATTGTGGCTTGCGAAGGAAGAGTAGATGAGAGGCAGCCATGTGCACCTCTGAAGAATTCAGTCTTTTTTTTTCTCTCAGTGCCCTGGATGATGATCTAAGAGAATGGTGCTCATTTCTCCTTCCAGATGGAAAACTCTGGCTTCTGCTGACTTTTCAATGTACGAAGCAACTTTGTTTGACTTTCCAGTTTTGTGGATGCTTACAGGTCTGTGACTAGAATTAATGAGAGGGGCAGTTGTATTGAGGGTTTTGTGTTTTTTTTTGCTGTTCTATTTGTTTTACACCAGTGCACTTGAGTAGATGCTGGGATGAGATGCCGTGCTGTCTAAATGCATAGTTGAGAAGGTTGGGCAGTCTCAGTGTTGAGAGCAATGCAGATTTGTACATAAAGCATTAATGAATGCTTACACAGTTCAGAGGATTTGAGTAATAGCTCATTGAAGTGACCTCTTTGTTTTGTGCAGGTATTTTTTGAGTTAGATAGGTTTTATTGAAATCAGTTAAAGTTGACATTTTCAATTGACCGTATTTTAGTATGGGCTGTATTGTGAGATAACCTGTGCAAATCAGTGTAGATTTTTATCTTTGTGGTTTACTTGTCTTATAATCAAGCAAGAATAAAAACATCTGTTACAGGTTTGAAAGTTAGAGTGAGCTGGTCTATGTAGGAAATTTTTTTTTTTCCCAGAAATTTCTAAATGCAACTGTTGTAATATTGGACAAACATTAAAACACATTTTCCTTTTAAAATTGTTCTCAAAAGTACAGCTTACATTCTGCCCTTTTTGGCTCAGCACACTGAAAAGTTGGGCAATCTCTGTGCAACTTCTGTGTATGTTTTTCTCTGCCTGACTACACAGTGTGAACTATGTTTTGAAGCAATTACTGAAGAGAAATTGAAACAATAGTGTGGAAGCAGAGGTTTGTATTGGTCACCATTTTAAACATTTGAATTAAGAATGCCTATTTTTTATTATGATATCGAGATGATTATGTAGTTTTATTCTCTTTTAGTTTATTATATCTTAAAGGATGTAGAACAGGTGTTTTTTTCCTTTCTTCAGTGCTAACTTCTTTGCTAAATATTATCTAGCTGTTTTTAATTTAGCATAGTTAAATTGTAAAAAACACTCTTGATTGATGGCAGATGGCCTGATAGTTTTGTAGGATGTACTACAAACTAGCTAGCTGTGAGTGCTAAAAACATGAACAGTGATGGGCAAAAAGATGTAGCAGAAAGGAACAGAATGGTCTGTAGGTATCATGAAGGAAAATGGTGATGTGTATGTGGTTGTCTGCTAATATCTTGAGGATTGGGTCCTAAAAGACCAATGAAACACATTAGTGATCCATATGTATTCAAAGGCACTGCTAATTCCATTTATTGCTATCTTAAAACATAGTTTTTAACATTTATTTCAGAGAAGAGTTGAAATGTAGGGCTTTACAAATATTTAAGGTGACTGCGAAGATGTATTATTAATCTTGTAACTGTTTCCTTTGTCATGAGGAACATTTTAAATGAACTTGTTAATTCTAAACTACTGTTAAATATTAAATTAGAGGTTGTTATCTGTGGTTAGGGGGAGGCTGCAATGATAAGTAAGAGAGGAACAGTTGTTAGGTTGCATAATCTCCATGAGAGTTATTTTGTGTGGTGTTTTTTCAATAAAAAAAGAACAAAGAAACTTTCAGAAATTAATAACTGTCAAGTAGTCTCAGAGCATGCAAGACTTGAGACCCAGACAACCTGATTAACCTCATATCCTCAAAGCAATGTTTTGCAAAATACAAGGAAATGAGACTGCTCTGACTTTGTAGACTGAGGTTACTTCTGCCCTCAGTGGGAGGCCTGGCCTTTAGTAGAGACTCAAATTTCCAGGCCTTGAGCCAAGGAGAGTGGAATTTGTGAGCTCAGTCTGTGGAGTGTGTGTTTGCAAGGGACAAAACACGTAGGCCACATTATTTCTCCATCATCCTTGCTGGCTGACAGGCTCAGTGGTAATTGTACCTTAAGGTCTTCTGGTCCTTTATCCAGATGTTGACAGGTGGTGAAGAAGCAGCATAGAGGACAAAACCATGATAAACCGAACAAAGTCTCTAGGCAGTAATTACCGTGGACAGTAATGTAATAATTGTGATACTGAAGATGAATGATGAGAGTTGAGTTGGCTAGGTCTCCAGCTACTGCATCCATTAGTTTTCCAGTTGTCTGTGATGGCTGATTATTTCACAGAATCTAAGAATTGTAGGGGTTGGGAGGGAGCTCTGGAGATCATCTAGTCCAACCTCTTGCTAAAGCAGTTACCTATAATAGGTCACACAGGAGGGCATCCAGGTGGGTCTTGAATATCTTAAGAGGAGATTCCATAATCTCTCTGGACAGCTTGCTACAGTGTTCCATCACTCTAACAGTGAAGAAGTTCTTCCTTTGGTTATTATCAGACTTTCATGTTACAGTTTCTTCCCATTGCCTCTTGTTCTACTGATGCTTACCCTCAAAGAGTCTGCCTTCATCGACTTGACTCCTGCAATTTAGATGTTTATGAACAGTGATAAGATCCCCTTCAGTTGTCTTTTCTCCAGACTGAGGAGTTCCAGATCTCTCAGCCTTTCCTCATACAGGAGATGCTCTGGGCCCTTAATCATCTTTGCCACCCTCCACTGTACTCTCTCTGGGAGATCACTGTTGTTTTTTTTTTTAACTGAGTAGTCCAGAACTGGATGCAGTTCTCCAGATGTGGCCTCCTCAGCAGAGAGTAGAGAGGGAAGATCACCTCCCTCAAGAGTGTGCTGCCCACACTCTTTTTATTGTACCCCAGAATGCCATTGGTTTTCTTAGCCATATGGGCACACAGCTGGCTCATGGCCAACCTGTTGTCCACCAGGACATTCAGGTCCTTCTCTACAGTGCTCCTCTCCAGCAGGTCAGGTCATAACCTGTACTGATGTATGTGATTATTCCTATCCAGGTATAGAAGTCTACACTTGCTTGTTCCTCTCTGCCCAGCTCTCCAGTCTTTCCAGGTCTTGCTGAATGGCAGCACAGCCTTTTGGTGTGTCAGCCACTCCTCCCAGCTTTGTATCATTAGCAAACTTGCTGAGGGTGCATTCTGCCCCTTCATTCAGGTTACTGATGAAGGTGTTGAACAAAACCAGACCCAGCACCAATCTCTGGGGTAACACCGCTAGTTAACAGGCCTCCATCCAGGCTTGTGCCACTGATACAACCCTCTGAGCTCTGCCAGTCAGCCAGCTCCTTGCTATTGAGTACTGATGCAAACAACTGGGCTTGCTCTCTTCTGTAAAAAAGTTGATGATGAAGGGGTGTTGTTGGTAAAATACAGTCATAAAATAACATTTGTTTAGCTGTAAGTGGGAAATAAGACAATGTATTGACTGCTACATGTAGAAAAATCTTAATAGTCCTCAGTAGGTGAGTACAAAGTATAAAAGTGTAAAGTTTGTATTTAGTTTTAGGCTCTACAGTGCTTTCTAATGAAGTTAAAAAACAACCTTTAATTGATGAAATAATACTTAAAAGTAAAACCAATGAAACAGTGGGAATGCACTTTCACTTAGTTTCTCACCACTGAAAGTCTCTCTATGAGAGAGATCAAAGTTTCATAATGTAAGCGATGAACACAAAACATGATTTATTCCACTATATTTCTTGCCTTTAACTAGGAAGAAGCAGTTTGGCTTCAGAATTGAAACTGTTTCCCTAAGACTCCTGAAAATGGCCTTCTTACATTACATACCTACCAGATTCTTAGGAATGCTGCCGTGATAATCAGCAGTACACCTTACAGGAAACTGAGAACATAACTCAAATGATTTCCTTTTTTTTTTTTCCCATGGGGGAAAAAAAAGAAAGAGACTGTGAGTGATGACTCAGATCTTTTCTGTTGACTGCTTGCTATTTGCTTATCTTCTCGTACAACTTTTTAAAATTTTTTGTAACATCCAATAGCAGTAAGTGGATGTTATTTACAGTGAAATGCTTAACTGTATTACTTGTGAAATTGCATGGCTTGTTTTGGAGTTCAGCAAGAAGCTTTATTGCACTGCTGAACATGATTGATGAGATGAAAATCAAAGCTGTTGAAAACTCTAAATGTTTCTGTTGTAAAATCCTGACCACTAGTTAAGATTGTAATACTCGAATTTAACAGAGTATTTAGGATGCTAACTTCTCCCTTCTGTTGTGATCCTTGCGGAGATGGAAGTAAGAACTCTCCACCCACAACTGCAAGGATTTCCTAACAGTGAGTAGAAGATGAGGGGGTGATTTTAAAAGCAGTGCTCAGAACAATTTGCTTTTACACTTTGCACCCTACCAAGAACCAAGTTCTTGTAATAGTTTAGCTATAGTATTGCAAGGTATTTCATCCAGAGGGAGAGGTAGTCTGGAGAAGTGAGAAGTTTGAAACCAAGTGTAGATCTTTTAGGTTATACATTGTTGAATTTTGTGAGAGTTGTTTTTTTTTTATATTTAAAGTCTAGAAAAACAGCTGCTTGCTCATTAATTGCATAGTATTTCCCATTTTAATACTGTTTAAAAGGCTGTCCTTTCATTTTGCTCTGCTAGAAAAGCAGATTGTAAAATCCTTTAGATAAATCTGGTTCACGTGTCTCTTTCAGAGCTTGTCATTCACCGTTGTATTACTGGTCAGAAGCAGTCTTGTGATTCAGAAACACAGGCATCAGTTTGTCCGATTGATTGTGGTTTCGGTTCAGTGAGCAAGTAGCAGCGTTCATCTTTATTCATAGTTGTCTTTGGTGCGGTCAGGAGTAAATCAATGGATTACAAGCAATGATCTCACCAGGTAATTCCTGAGGAATAATGTAGAAGTGGGGAAGCTACTGTGGCATTTGCTGAAATCGAATCCATCTTGTGATCAGAGCCATGTCCTCTTCCTCTGTAACTGTCTACCCAATACTTGTTTTAAATACAGGACCTAAATGTCTTAAAACACAAGTGTGTGCACAGCGTAACAGTGTCTATTAGTTTTGAAAGCATTTGTTGGGTGACTGCTGCAAAAGGAAAAAAAAACTGCCATGTTAATTACTTGTATTAGAATATACCTGCATGGCACATACATCTACATACCTACATAGCTCTGAGGTACCCAAGATTCAAATTTCAATGAGAGCTAAAGTCTCTGTGGCTGAACACACAGCTTGTGACGATAAGGACTGTGGTGAGGTTCAGCAGCCTGTGGGTTAGTGGCAGTACTCTGCTGCTGGAGAAATTCAGGCCCAGGTCTGCCTGCTGGGGGTGAATATCTGCCCTAAGCTGGGACGTGCGCCAAAGGAAAGGTGGCTGCTGGCACCGAAACAGAGATCTGTGCTTTTCTGAGGGATGAAAGCTTCACGGTGCTAAGAGTAATTCATAACAGATGCATGGTGCAAAATTCAACTGATTTAATTAAGTTGAAAAATAAATCGTAATGTTATTTACTTCTTTTCTCAGAATCACAGAGTCACAGAATGGCCTGGGTTGGAAGGGACCTCAAGGATCGTGAATCTCCAACCCCCCTGCCTCATGCAGGGCCACCAACCTCCCCATGTAATACTAGACCAGGCTGCCCAGGGCCCCATCCAATCTGGCCTTGAATATCTCCAGGGACGGGGCATCCACAACCTCTCTGAGCAGCCTGTTCCAGCACCTCACCACTCTCCCTGTAAAGAATTTCCCCCTGACATCCAAAGAATTTTTCCATTCTTTCTTTTTAAAAACAAAAACTGAGTTATTCAACTGTGGAACATGTTACACAATTAATAGTGAATGTTTCTTAGAAATTTTAAAGTACTGTTTTCAATTTCAGATGTTCTTCGTACCTGCAGTGGAATTGTCCAGGCTTCCTGGGTATTCATTTCTCAATAAGAACTTTTCCTTCACATCTTCCTTTTCACGGTTGTTGGGGTGATAAGTAGCATCAGAAGAACATTATTTCTGGGTTACTTCTTTAAGTAGGCAGATGGACTGTGAGAACATAAAATCCCCTTTGTGGCCTTTTCAAGAGCGAGCCCAGAACTTCCCTTATATTTAAAGGCAGTTTTTTAGATCATCTGCTGTTATAACATCTACCTGTCTCATGTTAGCATCAGTGTACATGAAAGGAAAGAACAATCTCTTTGTGTCGAGCATCTGCAGTCAAACTCCTGTTTCCATAACACATCTGAAGCAGCACACTTGCATAAGAAGAGGCTAGGAGGACTGACTTTCTTCAACATTAGGACAGGGAGCCTAAGGGGGCATCTTATTGCTGTCCTCAGCTGTTTTCTAGGAAGCCTTGGAGGAGATGGAGGCAAACCTATCTCAGAGATGCACACCAATGGAAGGAGAAGTAACAGGAATTTGGGATATTCTGATACTGGGAAGTGTGTTTTCAAAGCGAGGGAGATAACATGCCTGGGTGTATGTGCCCAGGGTTCCTATCCCAATGACATCCTCAGGCTCACCTCACCCTGATCTTATTGCTCAGAATGGGCATGGATTTAGATCATTTCCCAAGGTACTTCCTAGCCTCTCTCGCACTTCCGTGCCTGGAGACTTCCTCATCCCAGCATCCTGCTCCTCAGTAAAAGCAGATCTTGAGGACCTGAATATCTGAATTCCTGGCATGGGGAGGCAAGGGATTGCTGGCTAAGCTACACGAGGCATGCTAGGTGTGAAGTTGGCTCACAGGTGTGTACTTGTGCATGCTTCCCCCAGCTAAGGGGCAGAAAGGTCTGCTGCTACCAGGTACTGGGAAAAGAGAGCAGTGATCCCAGACTCTTCACGCCGATCTTGGTTTTGCAGCTGCTGATGTTGGGTAAGCCTTGATCTGTCCTTTCTATCTTCAGGCTGCAGAATATAGTTACTTTCCCAGATGTGGAAGATAATCAAGATACAGTACCATGAAAAAACAGGGAAAGAGAAAACATTCCTTCCAAGGTCACAGAGACAGCATTTGTTTTTACTAAGATTGTCTTTGACTCTTAATTATCCTTATGGAACATTAGCTGTGAAATTTCCTGCAAAATCAACTGTGTGCAGATGACTTTGTTTAAATCAAACATTTGACCTTTTGGAATATACAAATGTGAAGTCTCAGGACACTGGGTATTTTAAACTTAAGATTTAAATCATGAAGCTATAGCCTCCAGTTAAAAAATAATGTTCATTGATCTAACTTGTATATGGCAAATTTTCAGTTAGTTCTCAGTGACTTTTTTTTCAGTAAGGCATTTATTTTTTCCATTTCTGAAGGTCTGACATGACTGTAGAAACCAGCTAGTTGAATGGTTTGGAGTCAACAGAAGGTTTTTCAGAGCGCCTTTGAGATAATTGTTTCCAGACAGAAGACCTTAACGAAATTTTTAAGAAGTTGCCAGTTTAAGTAAGCAGTAAAAAAAAAAAAAACTAAGTGGAAAAAATTAAAATAAACAATGGCATAATTATTTTACAATTAGGGAGGAGTAGATGGGAACCACAGGAGGCATACTGATGTAGAGCAGTGGTTTTCAGCCTATAGCCGGAAGACCTTTCTGGTGTGGGAGCTACTTCTGAGGTGGTCTGTGAAAGGACATTAGGGAAAACACATCCGTTTAAGCTTTGAAAAGGTAGGAGACAGCTGGACTGGAGGAGACGTATCTGGAAGAGTGAGGCATGGAGGGGGAAAAAAAGGCTGTTGCATGTCTTGGGAGAGAGCCAAGAGTGTGTGCTGCAGAAACAGGCCACCCAGCAGTACACTTGCACTTGAACACTACTGGTCTGCTTGAACTGAGCTGGTCGTTGGGCTTAGTTGTGCATGGGTTTTCTAGCACAGATGCCACAAAGTGCAAACGAATCTGTGCTGCCTGGGGATTTGAGGTGCTGTATCCATATAGAGCTATATCATACTGCATGATCTCCCTGGTGCTTTTTGAAAATAATCTGAGTGTACCTGCTTTCTGTTGTGTTATATGTATGAATATGTGAGGTCACCAACTTGATGACGTACACTTAAGGAAAAAAAACAGTGGAAAAATGTAGTCTTTATGGATGCACTGAAATGAGGCATTCAGGGTAATGAGATTCCTCCTGCTTCCAGGCTTTAAAGATAACAAGCTTGTTTTATAACTAATGCTGCTTCTGGAGGAAGTTACACAAACTGTCTATCATACGAGATGTGTCAGAAGATGTACCCCTCCCTTTCTTGAGTTAGCCCCCTTTGAACTTTTTGTTTCTCTTCCAGAACAGAAATATCTCTACGAGCACCTATTTTTGACAAATTTAACGTAACTCATGTTGACACGTTCTCTTGTTGCTGTCAAACAGTCTTTTGCGAAATAGGCATTATAGGGAACTGAATAGCTTTCTATACAGAAGAGAAAGAAGGAATCTCCCAGCATTTGAAATGTGTGACAGAATTACACATTAGGTTCTCTGTGTAATCAGGCTTTCATCTGTTATCCTCATATGAATTTGAAAAAAAAATTGCAAAGAGTTTTTAAGGTGAGTTCTGAACTGACATACTCTCCTGACAATCAGAAATGAATTGTTACTTTAAATGTCTGTGAAACAAGTCTCTAGTGACATTTTTAAAAGATTTTGCATGACAGAGCCTGCTTCTTAATGTGTTTCATAAGACTTAAAGCAAGATTTAGGGTAAGCCATCTGAGTTGCAACTACCACAGGGGAGCATGGGTTTTCATTTTTTAAACGCCTTGTTGCATGGGAACAGTTGGATTGCAAACACTTCTACTTGCTCTAAAAATGAACGTGGTAGGAATAAAAGGTCCATTGACAAAATTGTTACAGTACACTGACAATCAAATCCTTGATCAAAGGTCAGAGATCCCAAAGTTGCCAAGAGGTTAGTTCCTGTTTAAAATAGCATGCAGTGCAGAAGCTTTTGGAAGAGACAAGTATGCAGGAAAGCACAGCTGTAAATTAGGAGATGCTGGCAGAGGCCAGCCACAGGATGAGGCTGCATGGGATGAAATGGTGTTGTCACTGCTGGTCACGATTGGGTTTGTGCACAGAGCTCTGTATGTCATGTTGCTCTGAGTCTTGCTCAGATTTTTACTGCAGGTCAGTCAATCAGAGTGTAAAATTCCCTCAGAAGACAAAAGGAAACAAAGTTAGGAGAAATGATAAGAGGCATGTGATAGGCAAGAAGGAAGTTCTGAGTGTACTTATTTTGCCTGACCATGTGTAATAAATGGTGGAAATCCTATCTGGGATTTGTAGTTTGAGTCACTGTAAATGTAGTATCCCTCCATGCTGGGTTCTCATTTTGTCAATCTTGTCTTGTCTTTGTCTTGTCTAAAATTAAGCTGTTTATCCAGTTTCTGGATGCTTTCTGTTTAACGGTTGCTGAGCTCATGCCTGAAATTTGAAGGCAAAGTTGGATGGGGGGAACAGATAGATATTTTCTATGTTTGTGTCAGAGCACTGGTTATTACCACGTTTATAGATAAATTCTGAATTCATCCCAGTATGTATTAGGAAAAAAAGCAGCTACAGAGTAAAAGACACACAGTAAAAGTTAATTGGCATTGATCAGTTAATTCAAAATAGTGCTTCATTTGTGGTGGAAATGAGCGTTCAGTACCTTGCAATACCATTGAACAAGCTCGCTTTAAAGACATTTTACAGTTTTCTCCTTGAAGAATTGGTAGAATTTGTTTAGCAAATTGGTGTAAGCCTCATTCTGTTTTCTTAAAAGAAATGTCTGGTTTCAGGACTGTTGTGGACTGACTTTTATATCTGAGATGGACCAAAGTATGGTAGAACTGATGGTTGGATTTTTTTAAAAGCTTACCAGTGATTATTTAAAACATTTTTACTTCTTTGTGTCTTAACTGAGATGGGAGAGGATAGCCAGTGAGGTTAATTCTTTGTGACATGATCAGTTCTTACGCGTTCTTCTGACTCGTTTTTATTATGGCTCGTGCTGAGTAAATAGGGTGCACTATAGAGCGCAGCAATTCCTTCCCCTGAGATTTTTAGGACATCTGGAGCTTTGGAAAATATTTTTCTAATATGAGAATGTGGAAAATAACGTTGTTGTTTTTGTTGTTTTTTTTTTAAGGAAACAGAAACGTCTTAAATCTTTTTTTTTTTCCCCCTACTACTCCTTCTCCAACTGTGTTTTTCTTTCTCTTACAAGCAGAAATATATGTGCTTCTTTTAAGAGGTGCAGAAAATAGCAACTTAATTGATGTGCCTGATGTCTAGCAGCTGCCACTGCATGAATCTGTGGAAACTAAGCTAGTATATAGAAGATGAAATGCATTTGGCTTTGCAAATGTGTGGGAGACATGGTGTTTATATATGACTTTCCTGTAAACCCTATATTGAGATTCTGCTGTAGCCTTCATCACCAATTACAATATATTTAATCCTCAACAGAAATTTCATTTTCCAGTTCTCATCACGTCTAAATCCGCAAATTCAGGTATTTTTGGCAATAGCATAAACACGTCTGGCATGTAAAGCTTGCATATAAATGGGCATTTATATATCTATTTTAATGTTTATGCATACAAATAATTTAGTTTACTTTTAGTTTACTCACACTCTTTGCATTTTCAAATGCTGCACAAAAAGTGATTTTGCCTTCAATTCTAGTAGTGCTAAGTTGAAAGTAAAATTGATATAGAAATAAGTGCATGAGACTCAAAACCTTTTGACTATTGCAATGTTTTCACGTTAGAAATCAAAGTCTTAGCAAGCTCTTTTATTCAAGAGACTCTTCTGAAGAGTGTGACAGTTTCCTAGGAAGGTTAGCTGCCATTTCCAGCCAGAATCTAAGCAGATATAGGTTTCAGGCTGGATGAGTATTTTAAAAATTTTGTTCTTAGTTTAGGTGGGAGCTATGGCAGAATAGAATTCAAGCGCAGTTTGAGTGTCTGCTTTGTTCTAACAGGAAGAGTTAATGTTCACATATGTATAATCACTGTCCTATTTTTGCAAAAATTCTTTACACAACAGAAAAGGAGGAGAAAGAAGTATTAGGAAGGTGAGCATTTGTGTTGGCTAATTTTAAGAAAGAAAAAGAATGTTCTTCAGACCATTATTCAGAAGCTTCTTCAGAAAATTGATAGTGACAGGCTCTGAATTTATCTTTAGAATATCAGAGAGGGCAGGGAAAGATCAGGATCACATTTTTTCCATGGTGATTCTTCTTGTCAGTTTTTGCATTGGGGGTTTTTGGGTTTTGCTTGTTTGCTTTTCTAGGGGGAGCAGGGCAGGGCAGAGGAGTTGTTTGGTTGCTATTAAACATGAAGCTGATAGAGGGCTGGATCTACCAATTTCTTGTCATGTTCCTAGGCTTCTCATGTTGCTATTTCTTCTAGCATTTAGACAATTCTCATTCTTACCTGATCTGCTTTTACTTTCTTTCCTAATTACTCTGTAGTAATAAGTAATCAGTATTTAAGTACAGGCCTGCTTTAGTGGGGTATAACATCTTCGCAAAAGTATGCTTCTTTATGTCATTACAAATGTTGACTTATAGTGGCTTTTCTAAATAAAAAAAAATCCATTATTCAGTAGAACACAGATGATGGATGTTGTTTATAGCAACATCTAGTTCTTCTTCATAGCTTAAGTTGATTTTTTATGGTAAAAGATGGCGTGTATCATTTGTCACAGAAATCCATGTTTAAGAGAAGAAGAAAAAGGAGGAAGGTAGTGTTGTGTGCAGTCTACAGTTTCTCTTAGCCTTTGAAGGAAAATGGTGATGTATGTCACTTACAGTTTGTGTCAACTTTTTTTATAATCACAATAACTATTTACATGTTCTGTCTTATGCTGATAGTAATGCTTTATGTTGCAGGCAGATACAACGAAAACCACAAGCACCTGCAGTCACTTATGCAACATATCGAGGTTCTGCAAGGATTAGGCAGCTACTGAAAAGTCAGTCAGAAATGACTGAGAAAGGGGAAGAAAGTACTGAGAACAGAAATGCTTCAGTGATCAAAGAAAATGGAGAAATCCAAACTCTCTCTCCAAAATCAGAACACTTAACAAAGGAAAATGGAGAAGATGAGGATAAAGATCATGAAGATGATGTCATAGTAAATTCTTCTACAGTAAAAACGGAATTGAAAAAGTCTGGTAAAGTTCAACATTACATGGGTAGCAATAAACATGAAATAATGCCAAATGCCTCAGCTTCACCTACTGGATCATCTAGCGGAGTAGACTTAAAACATACACCAGCTTTAGAAGCAAACAAAGTTAAGAGGACATATTCACAAGATTCATTATTGTCATCTAGTAGAAGCAGTGAGATCACAGTAAATTCTACTCATCAGATTACCCATGCCCTTAGTGCTGTGGACAGTTTGTTTGGAAAAGAATATGTACTGGTGGGAGAAACAGAAGCTCCATTTCAAATGGGCAAAAATGCCACTTCTAACTGTGAAGAAGAAATTCACTGTAGTGATCACTCCTATCAGCAGTCTGCAGAAAAAATGCAGGATGACAAAGTTAACAAAGAACTCCAGTTGAGCAAGGGAGAATATTGCTGTAATCATCAAATAAATAACCACTCAGAGCTAACATCAAATGTACAGACATATCATTCCAGTACTACATTCCAGCAGCAAGCAGGTGAGCACACAGGCAGTGCAAATAAAAATAGTGATCCAAGAAAAAGTGATGCACAGAAAATTGTGGCAATGACAGAAAGAGAGCAAAATCCACAGAATTTTCTTGCTACTGTTCTTTTGCCATTTGACGAGCAGACATGCACCTCACTTAGCATGGACTCCAGAGGAGAAGAGCGCATAGTCACAGGTAATCCTAGTGCTTCAGAATTAACCCTTAAAAATGATGAAGGCCCAATGGTGGACCAGGTGACTTGTAATGAAGAACTGAATGAGTTAGGGAAACCAATGCATGTACAAAATGAGCATCAATTAAACCTCGTGGAAAACTCTGAAGATACTGCTGCACCACAGCGTTTATCTTGTCTGGAAAAAAAGAAGGTTTTGTCAGAGGTTGCAGTGGAAAATTTTGCTGTATCATGCACACATGGATGTGAAAATGTGAAATCTAACTTAGATCAGCTGACAGAATCTCTCTATGTTAGTTTTGAGTCTTCATTTGAAACAGGGGACTGTTACTCAGCTTCTCTTCCTCCTAATTGCAAATCAGTAAATAAAACTATAGTGAAAAGAGGAGTTGGTTCGAAAGATAAAAGAGACACTGTTTCTACTCCTGATCTTGAATGTGAAAAGAGCAAATATTTTGAGACTGTAGATATGAGCCTCTCAGAAAATTCCACTCCTACCCATGGTACAGTTTCCCATAAAACTGTGCAAGATGTTACTGAAAAATCATTAGTTACGCTTGCAGAAGATAACATATCAAAGCACGCACCTTGCCCTTTTGTCAGCACTGGAAGGACAGATGATACTACACCTGCTGCTTCTAAAATCAATGAGGCTGATATGAATGAGATGGCTCTTGCTCCTTTTGAATCTAAGAATTGTATTTCTGAACTTTCCTCTCACATTTCTAAATCACAAGAAAAAAATCTGGGTGTTTCTGATTCTGCCCTGAGATGTGAAGGTAAACCTTTGCCTGACCGTTTCTCTGTCATCTCTCAAAAAGATGTAGATGTAGACATTGTTTCTGCACCTCCACCTAGCTGTGAAAATAGACATATTAATATTTCTTCTGAAGTTGAAAGCAATAATAAGTATGGGATGTCATCCACAGTACTTTATTCTTCATCTGACAACCAAGGAAAAGTGCCTTCTCCTGCCACTTACTCTGAAAATGGTCAGGTTTTTGTGACTGCTGAGTCTAGGAGAATAGTCCCTGCGAACGGAATGACTGAGACACCATTTTGCTCAGAAGACCTGAGAGCTTCATGCCCATCCATTTCTCTGGAACCCGAGTTCACCCCAGCTGTGCTCCACCATTTTACTTCTGAAGTAAAAGTGCAGGATTTTTGCATCCCCAGGTCCCCTTCACCTACTCAGGAATCCAAAGAAGGCTCAAAGCTTTCTATTTCTGCCTTGGAAACATCAGGCATTGCACAAGAGGACTGTAGCTCCTCTGGTCACAGAGTTGGTGTTGAGGCAGAGGATCTATCCTCTGCACAGCAGGCTGATGACAATGTCTTGGCAGAGGCAGTGCCATCACCTGTCTGTCCCTTGAAAAGGGCATCCAATTCAGAGTGTACTGAGGTGTGCAAAAATGCTTTGCAAGAGATGAATCTTTGTAACCAGACTTCTAGTATGTCAGAAGCTTGCTCTGAAACAGGTGAACAAACAGCTGCTGCAGCTACAGAATCAAATGATCTCTATTTTACAAAAATATGGGAGAATACTAACAGGGTGGGACAAGACTGCACTAACTTGCAAGATGCTGCTCTTTTGTTTAAGAAAGCTGAGGAAATAGTGGACTCAGTTTTACACTTGGCTATAGAGGAAATAATAGCAAAACAAGCCATTGGTGTCTGTCAAGTCTGTGGGCGAAAGGATAGTTTAGTAAATACAGATATTCTAAATGATCAGAAAACTGTGCAGCTGGAAGCAGAAGAAATCCAGTCAGCTGTGCATTCGTTAAAACATTTTAATGACAGCAGTGGAGGAGGCTCATTTTCATTTACAGGAAATGAAATGCATGATACAAATAATCAAGATGAAACGATACCATCTTACATCCCTGCTAAAACTGACCTACATAGTGCACTGGCATTAAAAGCAAGAGAAATAATTGATGAAGTTATTAACTCAGCCAAACAAAAACTGACATCCAATCAGTGGCAAGGCAAGGAGAGTGAAAAGCATTCTGAAAAGATTGAGTATAAACCTAAAGCTGAAAACCCAGAGATTTTAAATCTGGATGGTAATTTATCTTCTAAAACACCGGAACTAATCAGAGAACCAGCAGGGAAGGCAGAAACTCAGAATATAAGTATAAACTGTGAAAAGGCAGTTTGCTCAGGTCCTCCTTTGCTTTTAAATACTACGGAAAACAGCATAGATATGCTCCGAAGAGATGAAGATATACCAAATAATGCATTTGCATGTCAAACAAATGGATTTCTATCTTCTGGTAGTTCAGTGAGGCCAGAATCAACCCCTATGATACCAACAAAAGAGGGACATGATAAAAAGGTGTATGAACATCTGGCTGCATCAGAGATGTGCAGTAAAGCTGGATTATCAGCAACAAGTAGAAAATCTGATGTGTCTTTACATTTAATAAATAGAGATGCAGCTGTTACTGAAGAAATATTTCGGCCATTGCAGTTAAATGATTCATGCAATAATGCAGATATGCCAGAGCTCACGTTGCTGCCATCTGTAAATGATAGTTTGTCGTCTTTTATGCCTGATGAAGAAAGTATCAGCTCACAAAGTGAAAACAGAGTCAAAAGGAGTCCTCAGGGTACTGTGGAAAGTAGTGCAGAGGATAATCTCGATGAACACAGTGGAAGAGAGGCTGCAGAAGTGTTTTCACAAGTAAAAGCAGCCTTTGAAGATTCAAAGGTAGGGGAGAGTGAAGAGGAACCAGCAAAGGGGGCAAGTGAGACACTTGTTAATTTTGAGTTAAATACACAGTTCATTGACTCTGAGTTGCCTGCTACTGGAGACCACAATGAAGGCAAAAACTACTTCAACTCAGTTTATGCCCAAAGAAAAGAGAATCTGAAAGAGATGCAAATGAAGGATTCAGATGTGCAGAGAAATGATCAGCTTGAGGAAAATGGTCTGGACACGAAGGAATCGACAGATCTTTTAGGCTTTTCTCCACTAATTGAGCAGTGGGAAAGTAGTTCTTTTACAATCGTTTATGAAGATGCCCTTCAAACTGAGAACAGATCTGTCTCTAATGATGTTATACAAACTAGCTCACTTTCTCCTTCTGATCTGTCTTTGGACAGTGTAGGTTATCTAATGTGTGAAAGAGCAAAAAATAAAAATGAGCCCACCTGTTTTTATGGAAAGGATAACAAGTTGAATAAAGCCACAGAGGGCAATAGCTCAGAGTCATTTCTGAGTGTGGAGGCCAAACGCTATAGAATATATCCTTTCTCTTTGTCTCCAATATATGAAGACGACAGCTCCCATGAAGACTTGCTGTCTGCAGACATGTCACCAGAAGGCCATCCTAATGGAGTATCTAAAGATAACTCTGACCATACTTCTGTGTTGTCCCTTCTCCAATCAGTTTCTGAGCGCCTACAGTTGACCACTCAGTTCAGTAAAGAGGAAGATGAGGAGGGAGTGGAGGACGAGGATGAGGACCAGTCATCATATGAAGGAAATGTGCTTGATGTTGAGAGAGGAGAAGAAGAATGTCTTTCCAGTCAGTGGACAAGCAATCGAACAAGAACTGTTCTCTCAAATGACCAAAATACATATCTATTACCTGAGCAATTGCCTTTTCTTTCAGAAGAGCAGTTTGACTCTAAGGAGCAAACAGAACAGTTTCAAGATGAGACTTCTCCTGGGCAAACATACTGCAATCCAGTTTCACAGAAAGCTGATACTACTCTAAAGCATCCTCCTACGAGTGCATATTACCAGTACTTGAGATCTGCCAACAATTACTCCTCTGAGAAGGGAACAAGATTTGGAAATATTCTCCAGGATATATTGCAGCCAAAGATTCGTTGGTCCCAAGATCATGCCATGCCCAAACTGGGAGAATTGCCAGTGGTAAGATGTCGCGTCAATTAACATTAATAACCAAAATGGTTAGCCCCAGTTCAAAATTTCTGTTTCGCCTCATCTGTTTTCAGCCCCTTCCCTTCCTGGGTTAATTAGAGTGTTTAAGATCCTAGATAAAAAAAAAAAAAAAAGTCTTCTGATAGAATAATTGAAAAAAATACATTTTTTTGTTCACACAGGTGAAAGATAGATGAAAGCAGTTTCTAATTATAAAAGAGGAGATGTGAACAGAAAATGTAATGAAAAAATATGCCTAATGGCAAGTCTATAAAATAGGAAGCAGGCTTCACTATGTTGAGGACATTTCAATCTGAAAATCATGACATTGCTTTTTGTATGAACATTGTTCTTTCACTTCGTCCACTTTTAAGATTAGTAGAGCTGTATTTTCAAAAATATATAAATTATATATAAAATAAAAATAATATATATTATCTGCTTATGGGATTATTTTATTCTTTCACTGCAAATTCTTACTTAAATTGTGAGTTGGCTAATGAGTAATACAGCTGCTTCTTGTTAGCGTTCCTTTTTAAGTGTATTTAAAGCAATGCAGATGAAGGTACGGAAACATTTCTCGTAATGTTTGGAAGCTTGGAAGTCCACATAAACCAAATATGCAACTGAAGAAGCAGGTCTTCTGGCATTGGGAATGCTTCATTTTGTGATGGGATCTAATCTGGCTTTGCCACTGTTAAGACGTGCAGTCTTTCTGTGCTTTCTACGCTTTGTGCTAATGTTGTGGATATTTATAGTTGTTTTTCATGTCTTTTTAATTTCAGAATCTCGTTGACAGGGCAAGTCTCACGTACAATCCAAGACCAGGAAAGGTAAGTAGAACTTGGATGTTACATGATTCAATATGATATACTATGATATACAGAACAATTTGTTATAGCAGATTTTTTTCATGGGAAGTATCTGACATTATTCTGGCTTTCTGTATTTTAATGTATCATCTGCTTACATGTGCTAATCATAAGATTGTATGGTAAAAATACTGCCGCTAGTAATCTTACTGTATTTCCTCGTCTGCAGTTTTATTTCTACAGAGTGCTTCATAAAACCATAGGCACAAAATGAGTGGTTTTTATTCCATGCAAAAATTAGCTGTCTGTGCTGTATTTTAAAATGAGCCTTCATTCACATGTGTTGTGTGTTGTTTCAGATTATTATTTATGATATTCATGGTGACAAAAGTAAACAAGAAATTCATTCTGATGTGCTAGATGCCACATCCTGGATCTTTCCCATTGGAGCACTACTTAGGATAATTAGAGGATGGTAAGAAATCCAGGTCATATTTAAACAGAATCTTTTCAAAAGATTGCATGTGTGTTTTTTCTTATGTTTTTGTTTCCTTATGACACACATCTGATCTGCAAGAATGCCTTTTTCTTTCTTCATAATCAGACTTCATACCAGTGAAATAAGCATAAAACAAGGCTTCGCATGCTGCAGTACAAAAATATTGTTCCTCCTGGGAACTAACTTCAAACAGAAAGTTCCTAATAGAACCACAAGTAAATTTAGACTTCTTGCTTACTGAGACAGCAAAGCAATAATCGTCACTAGAAGCACATGTAAGCCAAAGAAAACTTTTTTTTTTTTTTTTTTTTTTTTTTTTTTGCTGTTCAATTTCATTATACAGTAGCTGTTGCAAAAGGACCATACAACATAGAGATTCAACTACTGCTTGTAATGTAGCATCTAAAAGACTGTGAATGCAGAAGGACATAGGGGTGCCTTAATGGTAGATTTGGCTACTGTCCACTCTTAAAACTGTAGTTCAAAATGAAGTAATAGTTTTACCTTGGACAGCTGGGGACATTACCATATCAGCTGTTGCTTTGAAGTTTATTTGGTGGTGCATACAGTGTATGTTTGACTCTTGGCCATAGTAATGTATATAGCATTTACACAGTTTTTAGACGTTTGATTTTGCATTTCTCTCATGTTCTGATGAAACACTGAAAGCCATTATTTGTGTGTGTGTATGTATGTGTTTTATGCCTTATGTAGTACTTGAACAGAACATCCTTTGATATGTCAACTAGTGTGTTTGTTCTAGTAAAATAAGGCTTTTTATTTACATAGTTATTGAATTATATTTTTATACACGTCATATGTTAATGTTAGTCAGCCTTCTGGAGGAAAAGAACTATATACTTAAAGCACATAAATGAAGTATTATGTATCATAAGTAAATGTGACTACTGAAAGAATGTGAGAAAGGGGTGGTAATTTGTATCATAGAAACGGCTTAGTAATAAGCTTTCCAGTATATGCGCTGTGTAAGGACAGTCTTGGCAAATAGCAACAACTCAGTTCATGATTTCATTATTGCAGTTGGATTTTCTATGAGAAACCCAAATTCCAGGGTCAGAAATACATACTAGAAGAAGGAGAGACTGTACTGGATCACCTTTGGGATCTTCCAGGTGTGAAGCATCATCGAAGAAACCTCACAGTGGGTTCAATCAAACATGTAACAAAGGTATAGACTTTATTAACAATATAGTCATGTACATAATACGTTTCTGTTGTCAGCAGTGGTGTATTACTAACAATGGACAATGTGTCTATGCTGTGTTACAGATTTTATTCAAATTTATTGTGAAACACATTTTTCACTTTCAAGGTAAATCCCAGGGCTTTAGTTGCTGAGTATTTACTCTGTGCTATTAGCTTGTGCACTAAATTTATTTTCTTCCTGAGTGTAATGAACAGGTATAGAGTCTCTTTTTTGCCCCTACCTTTCTCTGAATCAGCAACTTGTAGTTGTTTACCCATTCAGTTAATTGAAATTAACTGGAATCAGTTCATATTTTTTTTTAATAAGTGCTTATCTTAAGTTTAAACTATCTCCTGTGTCTGTATGGTTTCTCTTTTGGACATTAGCAATTGGGATTCCCATCCCATTTGTACAGCGTAGCCTTCAGAAATTGTCACTGCCTCCACTGTATTGTGTTACATGTGGATAGGTGGTACACCTAACAGCATCTAGCTCTGTGTACAGCCAGAGGTTTAAAGGGCATTTTGTTTAAAAAGATGGGAATCAAATGTCTAAAACAAAGTACAATGCAGCCACTATTATTCAGTGAATGAGGAATACATTTACCAGATCTTGTGATTTAAGAAGAATTAATGCTCTTTTTGTTTAGTGTAACATTCCATTTATTCACTGTGCAACGGTCCTTTATTGTGACCGAATTATCATTTGTATCACAATATGAAAGCATTTCAGAAAAAGTGCTATTTCTCTGTTCTCTGCTGGTACACAAGTCATTTTAAAATTGATGACCTTTCTGTCATCAGTACAGCAGCATAATGTGATAATAACAAGTAGAAGTACTTATTCATAAAAGACTTAAAAATACATGAACTCAGAAGAAGCTGGCTGAGGGCATGAACAGTGAAGTTAATTTGTTTAACTCAAGTGAATGTTAAAAGCATTTGACTAAGTGGGATTTGAATAATGATTGATAACGTGGAAGATAGCTCAATAATGAAAGAATTCCAGTAATAATGTATAGAGCTCTGGTCTGATGCATAGGGAAGACTGGTGTACTTTGGGTATATAAGAAAGCCCTTGCATAGGAGAGACACTGGTGTTAGTTCCATCATGCTGGATAAAAATATCTGTAGTAGAGCTAAGTAGGCTGAGTGTTGTTCTTCTTCCAGTATGTTTTTCATTTGTATGGAGCACAGATGGAAAGCTTCCTTACAGTGTCCTGTTTTAATAATCAAAACTATTTCCCATGTCACTTAAATGTCCAGTAGGTTGTTTGGGTGAACTTATTTAGAAGTACCTAGTGGTGTATGCGACTACTGTGGGTATAGATTTCATTGACCAAGGTTTTATTCTCTAAACCTCGATGTGTGAATTCTCCTTTTTTGAGGTTACACATCAGCTACTGTGGAACTTGTTTTAAGAGGTAGTTTGCCATTGTACAACTTTTTTTTATTTATCTTTTGTGAAAAATATAGGCTTTGGTTTTCAATGACAGATGAACTGTTTGTCTTTTTGGCAGCTTAGGTATGTGATCAGCAAGATCACGTGTTTTACTATCATTCTCTTCACTTCTGTCATTGTCTTCTAAGTAGCCCAGTAGCTTTTCTCCTGCCAAGTTTGATCATACTGGCTGTATGTCTAGGCTATCTGGCTTGTCTTTTGATTCTTCTGGTGGCTTTTTTTATGGTAAGTGTTCAGGGGCTGTTCAGATGAGGTAGCAGATTTGAAAGCTGGCTAGGTATTTGAGAAGAACATGACTTACAAAGAATAGAATAACAAATGTTTACTAAAGAAGCTGTAGGAGGAACGCTTAAATTTTCATTTATTTATTTATTTATTTTAAACTGACAGAGATTATTGTGCTCAGAAACAATATGACAGTAACTTTGTGCTCTGATTTGGCTTCAAACATCCAGAAAAAGTAAAGATTCTGTTAACTTCGTGATTAGCCTGTGACTTGACATGTGGACATGAGTTTGGTAAATCCACATGTGTTAAATCTGAAACAACTTGCCAGGAGGGGAGGATGAAGATCCCAAAGTAACATGCAACTAATGAAACAAAGCCCTGTGTGAAGTGATGAGGAGTTTTGATTCCACTAAGGCAAATAAACATGGGTCTAGGCAAGTGAAATCTACCTGCACATACCAATTTGTTGCAGCTCCTGCAGTACAATCCATTTAACCAAATTAGTTCCTCTGGTCTACTGCAAATGCATTGATCTTGTGTAACCAGGGGCCTCTTCTCAATCTGTTTCTGAAAGCCTGAGGAGGGTGCAAATGGTTGCTTTCCCAAAAACCAAAATGTGAGAAGAGATATTTGTGTTTCCTTTCTGGAGTCATCCAGTAAACCACTGTTATACATGGTGACAAGAGATCTTTAACAGCAGTTTGTAATCTCTATCTGCAAGATGGTTATGTAGGGAATGGATTCCTTGTGGACTTACCTTAAGCAAAGCTCTTTGTAATGGAAATGCATACAATATTATATGAAGTCTGTGTTTTGCTTGCGTGGTTTGCTGGAAGAAAAGAAGATACTAATTTGAGCAGGGACTACATTGTCAAATGCCACAACCCAGAAGTATTGGTGGTGGTGAAGACATTAATTGCTTAAATATTTTGTTTTACATTGTGGCTAGGCCATGATGAATTCTGAAGCTTGGTTTTGTGATTATGTGGAATAGCAAGAGAGATACAAAGCAGGATAACTGGAAGAAAGAATTTTGAATGGATAAAAAAAATCTGGAGAACTGAAAGTAAGGATTAAGCGAGAAAAAGAACGCTACAGAAGCCAGCACATCCTAAGGTCAAACTGTGCATTAACAGTAAATGCTTGTCTAGACTGTATTAAAAAGCAACTGTGTGAGCACCAGAACTAATTAGGCCCGGTTTTCAATAGACTCTTCTCTCATCATTGTCTTTACTCTTAGCTTGAAAAGCTAGGGTTTAGTTATGCTTTGTCTTGGTGTTGACATAAAAGGCTACTGTCACTTAAGCAGGCTATTTTGGTTATTTCAATCACCAAAATATACAGCTTCAAGGAGAAGGCTTAACAATGCTAGAAAGTACTTAGCCCTGCTGGTGCTGTTAGTGCTGAAACCTAGATCCAAAAGAAGGATGAGTAGCTAAGATCACTGAAGGTGGCTCTGGATCCCTGACAGTGGAACTCTTGGACGTGCTACAAGAATGCCATCAAAGAAACATTTTATGCTAAGGTCATGAGAGTCCTTCATACGGCTCTTCAGAAGAAGACTTAACCTTTCTCCTAAGAGGAATGTTTCTGTTTTGGAAGTGTCTGCATTCTACAAACTGTCTCGAGTAGTCCCCCATGCTCTGTAAGCACTTTGCAGACTGTAGAAGATAGTTGTTTTTGCTGACTCCTCATCACCTCTGCTCCTAGAAGACCATAAGGGAAGCGTGAGTGACTCCAGAGTGACTGTGCAGGCAGGAGGAGAGTACTACAGAATAAAGGAAGACAGAGTTGAGTGCCTGTAGGCTGTGACTTACCTAAGCATTCACTAGATGTGTATAATGTAAGACAACTACCCAGAGGAGACTTAATCTGTTTGCAGTGCTTTTTCTTTTGTTTTTGCCTGATTTGTCAGTAGGATAATGAATAAGGCAAAAGTTTTGACTGCTTGTGGGTGGTAGGCGGGGTAGTAGAAAGGAAACCTTCCAGTTTGGGATCTGTTCTGTAACACTGTTCTAGTGGTTTTGCATATAGGTATCTTATTCTAAAATCTCGACGCCTCAAAAATGAAAGGGGTTTGGTCTGAGTGCTATCATAACGTGTGTGGTTTTCATTTTGTTTTGAATGATGATGGCTTTATTATGAAAGTTAAAGAGGGCTCTGAAAATAATGATGCCTGTTAAGTATGTTCAGGCAAATCTGAACATGCTGTGGTAAATATTTACCAAGCTAAAGTTTACATGCTTAAATTTTGGAAATTAATGTCATACTACATGGTGTACATCTGCAAATAAATAATGTTTGTTTATACAGCAAGACTAAATTCTGCCATTTTCATCAGCATGCAAATTAATCTGTGTATCTCAATATTTAAGTCAAAATGTGTATTTGTGATTTTTTTTTTCACATGTTTGGAAAATATAATGTACATTTTGCTTGAAGGTGTTATTTACTTAAGTAGGTATTGCTTTTGTTGAAGAATTCCAGTTTACTACCTTATGAAAAGACTTTGTGAACTTAATCTAGTAGATACAAAAATACCATCACAATGAGTAGAGTTTATTTATGGCTGTCAAAACCTGGCTGAAGAGAGAGGTGGTGGTAAATGGGAGAGATCTTATTATGATTATCCACGCTTTGCCTAGGCTTTGTAGAACTGCTAGATTCTTTACCTGCTGAAGTGGAATCACCTCATTAGCTTCAATCAGGAAAGAAAACTTGAAAAGAGAATACAGACTGGCTGTTCTAAACTTCAAATGGAAAAATTAATTACCTTGTACCAAATGAAAATCAAACATACTGTCTCCTAGTCTGTCTGAGCCCACAGGCAAAGATACTTTGTTATGCTACTTGTTTAGTCTTGTAGAGCTAAGAGTTCAGCATCATTATTTGTGGAATTCTTTTGTGGAATGTAGATGCAACTTCTGATTTGGCTTATCAAATTCTACTGTTGGATTCACAGGTTTCAGCCATATTATCTGACAGGTCTTATTAGGAAAAATAAACTTCAAGTATTTCTTACCTGTGATTTAATAAGATTCATATCAATATGAAAACTACAGGGAGATTGCTTTTTAAACTTGTCTTATGATATACTTAGAACTTGAGATATAATGTTCATTCAGTACTTTTTTATAAAGTAGTATTGCACTAGGAAGTTTTTGTTTCTTAGTCTTTCTGCTTTTACTCATCTATATAAAACTGCTGGTATTGCAGGGTGGTTTTTTGTTTTTCCTGACAGTATTTGTTGCTTGCAGCAGTACAGAGGAAACATAATTGTGCAAGAAGTTGCTGAAGCAGAATATGATGATACTTCAGGTCTTGTGAGGAAAATAAAATAATAGAAATGCACGTATTAGAAGTGCCACATCTATTGCTGTCAGTTAAATACTTCCTGCAAGAACTTTGACGAAGCGGAGATGTTTTTGTAGCTGGGATATAACTTCCTCATTTGAAAGTTCCACTCAAAACTCATGTGAAGAGGGCGAGCATGCAGGCGTTTTGACAAGATGAGGGGCTGCAACTTTTGTGCCCTGATGCTGACTTTCTCTGCAATCACTTGGTGTTTTGCCTTTTGGGCATTGGAGACACCACAGGCCATGTGGGATCGTTGTCACAATGTGACCTTGGCTTGTTCTTGAGCAAATCCAGAAACCAAAAAATTCAGATGTGCAGGCGGCAGCATCTTTATTCTCCAGCTTCTTCTCCAGTGCACCTTCAAAGGAAATCTTCATCCAGCTACACATACGATTTGCTGGATTTTTTTATGCTGTCCAAAATCTTTAGCATAATGCTAGTAGATCCATGGTTCAGGGGGAGAAACGTGCTGTAAAGTTACACTGAGAACTGAAGGTTTTCACTTAAAGTTTAGCAAGCTCTGTAAGCACGAGCCACCTTTCACTGTAACAGAAAGACTATTCTGTTAATGCACTGCTGAATCAAGACTTCACAGAAGATCCAAACTGAATCATAATGTGTAATTGCTGAGAAAAAAAGGTATTCACAATGAATTTTATATAAATGTTACGCAATTAGCATGGTTCAATTAAAAAGCCTTTTGGATTCTAGAGCAGATCAGGTGTTCAGACAGTTGTTCTCCAGTATAGACAAATACCAGAAGAAAACCTTCAAGGTAGCACAGGCTGTTGCTTTGTAGTTACAGAAACGTTGCTGAAGTATCATGCTTTACAAATGCTTTCTATTACTGTTCTTTGTCTAAAATGCTATAGATTTTTAATGTGATTGAAACTTGAACTCACGCATCTTGAAACCATAGTCAGATGCATAACATCTGACCTAATTACCACCTATTACCACCAGGAGTGTATGTTAAAGAACAGGAATGAAGTGGTGGACATTTCCAGAAAGTTTTAGTTACGGGTACATCATCATAAGTATCTAAATGTGTCATATATAATCACTGTCTTCAAAATAGTAATTAAAAAATGCTACAGTATATCATATGTATGGGTTGTCTATCAGTAAATATTGTCAGTTCCTTTACTTGAACAGCATCAAAACTGAGCTTTTGGAAAGTAGTCTAGGCTACTAAGTGTGTGTTTATTTAGTGGGAGCTGGAAATATAGTTCCTTCAGATTTTCTAAAAATCCCAATTTTCACTTCAGAATGAAAACAACAAAACAAACATCTTTTATCATATAAAGCCTGGCTGAAAGGATGACAAAATAGGAAAAAGGAAAGAATTACTTTTGCTTTTTCCCCTTCCCCCTAATGGGGCAGACGTTCCAAGCATGGATAACCCTTAGCATTTGATTTGTTTCTGTAGGACTGCAGTGTTCCGGAGATTGAGTTCAGCGTGGGAGCCAGTACAGAGGGACTTCCTATCTGCATACAAAGTGCAGTTGCCAATTTAGAAGAACTGGATGTTGAAAAAAACCCATATATACTTGTCAAATCAGGAATGTGAGTACTGAACTTTTTTTAATGCAGTTTGCCAGCAGGTAGAATATCACGAGATGAAAGTCAGTAATAGGAAAAGTGCTTTAGGCCTGTGCTTTAAATCAGTTAACATAACTATGTATTTCCAGCTCTTCTCTTCAACATTGTACTACTAAGTGGTCTTCTAGCAGTGGAAGCAAGTTTTCAAAGGATTTTTTTCCTCTGGTTGCTGGCAGAAGTCTCTTTAGTTCAGTCCTTGAGTGGCTTTATAAATAGAAGAAGCTGCTCATATAAAAGCTTATAATTAGCTTTTAGTTCATTGAGAATAAGTACTGTCTTGCTAGCCGCCCATCCTGTTGTAACTGTAACATCATGGCTGAAAACCAAAAGGTGAATATTATGTCATACAAATATTCCTCAAGCTACAGCTGTATACAGACTGCTTGCAGAGATGTGACGCAATGTGATACAGGCTCCCTCAGTTGTCCATGCTGAGCAGAACAGTCTGTTTCCTTGGTAAATGGGCAAGACAACACATTTCCTGAAGTTTGGAAATTTCCTCTTTTCTGCAGAATGACATTAGCTGTTCTACTACAAGAGTCTGAGTTTGCCTTTTCCACATGAACCAAATTTTTGTTCCCAAGAACTTGCAATATATCTGTAAAGGTTGAGGTGATGAAGGAATTAAAAACAGTCTCATTTTAGTTTTGGCAGAACTTTGACTGACTGACTATGAATTTGAATCTGTTTGTGTAGTTTTAAAAAAAATAATCGTCCATAAAGCACCGTGTTTCTTCTTCCATTCCTTATTTGGTTTACTAACCCTGTGTCTAATGTCTCTGTGCTCCATGTTCTTGATTTAAAGAAGTCTGAAGGAGTCTCAATATTTTTAATCTACATGTCAAAATTACAGTAGCTTGCTTTTAAAAAGAGAGTCATAACAGTATTTTAATAACTTCCACTCAAAAAAGTTGAGATTGATGTTAGAAGCATTTTGATTCCTACGGTAACAATCTTAGGAAAAATTTCCTTCTAGTTTCTCATCATAGGATCATAGAATCACCAAGGCTGGAAAAGACCTCCAAGATCATTGAGTCCAACCATCCACCTAACACCAATATTTCCCCACTAAACCATGTTCCTTAGTACTACATCTAAATGTTTCTCGAACACCTTTGGCAACAGTGACTCTACCACCTCTCTGGGCAGTGGACACCTGGAACAGGTGCCCGTTCCAGCACCTGACCACTCTTCCCTAATATCCAACCTGAACCTCCAGTGATGCTGCTTGAGGCCACTCCCTCTCACCCTGTTGCTAGTTACATGGGAAAAGAGGCTGACTCCATCTCATCACAACCTTCTTTCAGGTAGCTGTAGAAAGACATAAGGTCTCCCATGAGCCTCCTGCAGGCTGAACAATCCTAATACTGACACTGATTTTGTATAGTTGTAGTATAACAAATTGGCTTCTTAATGCAAGTGAACAAGTTGGTAATTTTCTCTTCTTTAATTTGATTAACATAGACTCAATAAAAGTATCTGAGATCTCCTGAGCACTGATAGTGTAAGTGTATTTAACTATACCTGATTTTTGATGCACTGACAGCTTTCCCCAGTACATAGTTTACCTCTAACAGGTACAAAAAGAAAAATAATTTTGACAAGATCATTGTATTTGTAATGTATCTGATTAGATTAATAAGTCCTTCATCATGACTGTTACAGATGGCTTGCTTATTCCGATTTAAATTACAAGGGGGAGATGAAGATTTTGGAAGAATGCAGTGAACCATCTGAAATTCCTTCAGCAGATGTAAGATCTGTGCGTCCCTTAAAAATGGTGAGGACTTTACAACTCTAGTAAATGGTGTGCTCATCTTTTGCTACCCTTGCTGCCTTGGTGATTTTAATTGACGTCCTTTCAGGGTTAATCCTTACACATGTAACACCCCTGTCATGTCATGGTGTATCAGCAGTGTTGCAGTGTTACTAGTGGTTACTAGTTCTCATGAGCTCCTACATCTGCCCCAGTAAGAACATGTCCTCAAAGTGTCTTCCTGGGCAAGTGCTGCTGTAGAGTAGAGATCAAATAGGGCAGAACTGAAAGATTTGGCATTGCACCGAAACCAACACCAATTCAGTAACTAAAAAAGATTGTAAGTTGTTTGGTTTTTAATAGTATAGCTAGAGTCGTTTGGGGTTGGAAGGCAGTTGAGAGATCTGCTGTTGACAAATATTCAGTAGTCTTCCTAAGACCTCACACTGAATAAAAATATCGGGATGGGCAGCTAATTTAAATTTTAGTAGAGAGCATGAAGGTCTAATTATGAAAAAAATGTGGAAGGATACAACGTATCATTTCACTTTATGCGAGTCTAGAGAAAGAGTTTTAAAGCCACAAGTGAATACAACATAATGGCTTGGTAGGGAGGTGTCTTGTTCCCCTGCAGAGTACCATTTGTTAACATTGACAGAGACAGTACATTTGCGTAGGTTACTTTTTTCCTGTATCTTCTGCCTTCCCAGGCTTATTGTTTGCATTTCATCATTTGTGTTTAAGCAACTTGAAATATATACCACACAACTTTATAAGCTGATTTTAAAAATTGGTCAGTGCAAATTAGTTTAAAAATACACATTGTAAATATTGTTTTTAAGTGCAAATAGACAACAATTTAATATTTTAAAATTGTTTCAACCCCTGCAGGCTAGTCAATGCACTGCTTATTGTTTTGGTCAGGTTTATAGTGTCCCTGGTCTTCATGAATTATCAGAGTATTTAAGCTAGTGTTTGGTTCAGCTGTCAGTGAATATAGTGAATATAACTACTGAGACTTTATGCTCCTATAGTAATCTAAAATGCATGTCAAAATGTAACATCAAATTTTGTATAAGTACCATTTTCCTTTTTTTTTTTTTTTTTTTTTTAGGGTGGATTGAAGGTCCAAATGCCTATGAATGTCAAGGTAAGCACTAAGGAGATGGAACAAAATGTGAGCCTGGAAAAATAAAATTTCTATCTAAGCTGTTGTTGAATTTGTGATGTTAGATTGAGTCTTCAAAGTTTACATGCTGCTGAAGGTAAATTCACAAATACTGTCAAATCTGCTTTCTTACTCATTTTTTGTGAGGTGTAAAAGTAGTCGTAGTTTGGTTTTTACATACTAGAAGAATAGGAATTTGCTATAGAAAAATTGTAAAGCTTTTGTAATGTAAAATGTATTTGCGTGAATGACACATTCATCACTATAATGAAAGGAGGTTGGGATTTTCATATTTAATGTACCATGTTTACAAAAATAAATTATGGGAGGGAAGTTAGGATGCTTCCTTCCTCTATCTGAGTCCAATACAATAGTTAAGGGTGTGACCACAGACCTGTGACTTGTGAACCAGATAGCTATTCCAGAATAATTGTTCCTTTTCCCTCCTTTTTCTATTTCTCCACAAAAATATTAATGCTTTAGGTAGCTTTTAATTACAAGTACATGCAACATTTAAGATTTTTTGTATTAAATATTATTAATAAATGTTAATGCTATTGATAACTGGTTAGTCTGGTTTGGCAGATGAGGAAACCAGACAGTGTGTTAACTGCAGTCACTGAAATGACTTCAGTGAAGTGCAGAGAAAGACCTCTTGTCTAGTTTTAAGGTGTTTGTTCAGTACATCTAGTCATGACAAGGCAGGATTCAATGCAGGTTGATTTGCAGTGCCTAAGCACGTTGTTAAGGATAAATCACAGTCATATAATTACAAAGTGCAATTACCTGTCATAGAATTGTGTGAATGAGTAGTCTTCTGTGAAAATACCTGCAGATGTCTTACAAGCCTACCTAAATTCACATAGGATCTCTTCAGCTTCCAGGGTGTAGAAGAATCAGAAAATTTCAGGAATACAGTGCTGAATTTTCTTAATAGTGGTAGCTTATTGAAGGTGAAAAGAAACTATCTGCCACATACTGTAGCAGTGCACATGCCTAAACTTTGAACTATCGCATGGGGTATACTCAAGGTTTTGTTTGAAATTGTTTTCTAGATAATAATATATGAGAAAACCCACTTTGAAGGATGGTCCAAAGAGTTTTCGGAAAATATTAATTCTGTCTTGGCTCTGTTTGGTGATGAAGAGGATTTTCAGGGCATTGGATCAATACGTGTCATTGGTGGCGTGTAAGTGTTTTTTGTGGGTTTTTATTATTAGGTTGTTTTTTGTTTTTTGAAAAAAAGAGAATATTTCAAATAAATCTAGCATAACTAAATGCTAAGAAATTCCAATTAAGACATGACTAGAATATATTTCACTAGTAAAATATTTTGAGAAGAAAGAAATTTACATTTATCAGTTACCAGCCTTGGGTAAAACTACTTTTCAATACATCTTATTTATTTAAGGAAATACAGGAAGATAAAACTGTTTGAGAGGTGTTTGAAGTCATTGTTGACCATTTCAGTGCCAGCAAACTTGGCCACTTAGTTCCTTAGTGCCAGTATATGCATAAAGCTTTAATTTAGATTGATACATGGTTCTGGTCTAACTTCAGTTTGATATTTAAACGCTCATGAAATCTATAAACTGTCTTATTCTGTTTATGGTTTTGTCACCTGTTGGATGTTGTCTAAAACTGAGAGTTCATCCTTATTGTCCTTCTTTGAGGTCTTGGATTGATTATCTTTTGCCTTTCTTCTCGCTTCCTCCCACACTCTCATGAAAAGGGCCAGATGCTGTGAGTGATGCCAGTGAGCCACTGAAGGGATGGACAGCTCCAGCTGTTCTAGAAAGCTACTAAACTACACATTGTTACTTCACCCTTTCTTAAGACCCAACAATTTAAGGTTGTTTGGAAGCATAAAAGGTGGTTGCTTCTATCAATAAAATAGTTTTCAGAAGCTTCATTTTTTTTCTTAAGGGGTTTCAGTGTTAATACTTCAATGTAAGGATGTAATATAATAAAATGTATTTAATACACAGGCTGTCATCCAAATTTCACAAGCATAACATTGAAAATAAACTTAATTGTGAATGCACAAATAATCTATTCAAATACACTATGTATTAGATTAGATAGGTTAGATGGATAGATTAGAACAGGAAGTACTGGGAATGGATGAAATCTTCCTCTGCTGAAATCCCCAAGTTTTAACAGCAGGGTGGTATCTCCTCGTTTATGAAAACATGGGAAAGATTTGCACTGGGTTTTATCACTGGCAATTGGTAATTTTAGGGTTTTATGGCAGCTAGATGCATTAACCTCTATAGTACTGAATATTGGTATTGGGGATATGACTGATGAGTAGAGATAGATCTAGAAACATTACACAGATAAACTGTTATTGGAGAAATAATTACATGGAAGGATTTGATACGCAAGGAACACTTCTTGAGTGCTTGTTGAGATTTCCAACAAGTCTTGCTTTGTTTGTTAGCTGAGTCTAAGGTATGAGCATTCTTAGGATGTTCTTGTCCTCTTTTATTTGTTATGGAAAATCATGTATGGAGTTGTTTTGCTTTTAGTTATTTCTCTTTCTTTTGTTGTGTGATTGCTTTAGATGGGTTGCCTATGACAAAGAACGCTACAAAGGCCGCCAGTACTTACTCGAGGAAGGAGATTATGAGGACACACACACATGGGGAGGAACTGGCAGTGTTCTCCTGTCTTTCCGGTTCCTTCAGGCTGTAAGTACTTTTGTGAATTTCACACAAATTATACATAGTTCTATAGATAAAGAGGGATGTTATTTTTCATTTACGGTACAGCTGTTGTCTGTTTGATCATTCCAAGTCATGCCCAACTTCACTGTCAGTCCTATCCCAGTTGCTGAAATTTAGACTCTATGCACTGTATAGCAGAGGCAACTTCTGAGTAGCCCTTTTGAAACTTATGCAAGGAATGTGTCACATGGAGTTCCTTGTCCCAATGCAAGATTTTTCCAAGGTGTGGGAAGCAGAGTGGTGAGGCCAGACTCTTTTCAGCAGTGTGTGGAGACAGGACAAGGGAAACAGCCAGAAACTGGAGCATAGGAAGTTCCGCACAAATTTGTGCAAGAACTTCTTTATGATGAGGGTGAAGGAGCACTGGAAGAACAGGCTGCCCAGGGAGGTTGTGGAGTCTCCTTCTCTGGAGATATTCAAGACCTGCCTGGACACCTACTTGTGCGACCTGGTGTAGGGAACCTGCTTTGGCAGGGGGGTTGGACTCGATGATCTCTGGAAGTTCCTTCCAACCCCTGCGATTCTGTGATTCTGCACTTCAAGCCATTCAAATCTCTTGCATACTTTTCTTAAAGCAGTTTTTTCTTAAAAGTTTATCATCATTAAGTGTACAATGTAGTTGTTTATTAATACCAAAAAGTGATTGTTCAACACAGCAGCTGTTGAAAGCCTTAAAACAGTGTTACCTTCTGTCTCTGTAATTTTTGTGCCAGAAAATTTTGGCAATATGAATAATCACAGTGATAAGATCTCTTCTGCTAAAATATGTTGTATGGGGCAACAGTAAAATAATAAAAGCTCCGGGTCTGTGAGAGCTCTTGCTCTTTAAATGCAGCTGCAAAAGTGGCTCCTTTTGAGAATTAGATTGGTGACTCTGAGATTATCCAGTCTTTCTGATGTGATGGGATGTTCCTGAACCATGAGTTTTGTGAAGATTGAAGACAGGCATGTAAAGCAATGTCACTGTCTCAACACTGACTATTATTTTGCAGCAGAAGTGGGGTGGAGTTAATGGGAGCCAAAAGGAGTCATGCTCAAATTCACAACATGCAGGTTTAGTTTTTATGAAATTCAGTTAATTCAAAGAAGTTGATGAATTGAAGAAAAATGTTCTCCTCTGAATAATTTATTTTTCAGATTTGGCAGGAATTTACTTCTAACTGCTTCTTACACTTCAAGCTATGTATAATGTATTTGAGTAACTTAATATTTTTGAATCTTCTGTTGAGCAAATCACATATATACTGATTTAAAATTGTGCACGTGTTTAGCAGAGATGATGTTCTGTGTTTATTCATGTATAGGCAACTGTTTGTGCCACAATTATGTGTAGCATGTAATTTTAACAAGAGGAACTGCCAAAGGAACTGCCAAATTCTGCAGCTGGCACAGGAAGACCTTGGATCTCTGGGTGCAGGTTTGGCTGCCACAGTGTAAGAAGGACAAAAAACTGTTAGTGGGATCCAAAGAGGGCTAGAAAGATGTTCAACAATCTGGAGAGCAAGGCATAATAGGAGCGGTGAAGGGTCCCTTGGGCTGCCCAGAGCAGAGGAGCTGAGAGGAGGCCTCATGGCAGCTGCAGCCCCTCACGAGGGGAGCAGGGGAGCAGAGGGGCAGCGCTGAGCTTTGCTCTCTGTGACAGTGACAGGGCCTGAGGGAATGGCATGGAGCTGTGTCAGGGGAGGGGCAGCTGGGTGTTAGGTGAGCATGGAGCAGGCTACCCGGAGCAGTGGGCACAGCCCCAAGTGTCAGAGTTCAGGGAGTGTTTGGACACTGCTCTCAGATGTAGGGTTTGGATTTTGGGCAGTCCAGTGAGGGCCCCAGAGGTGGAATTGATGATCATCGTAGGTTCTTTCCATCTCAGGATTTTCAATAATTCTGTGACTTTAATTTGATTCAGGCCTACAGTAGGCAAGATGAGTACTCAAATCCTTAGCATTTTGAAAACGTGTCATTCATATTCAACTATCAACATATATTATTCAAATTGATATGTAAATTTATATCAGTGTATACTTCTGCTATTAAAATTTTTCCTCATAATGTAAAGAGATAAGCTAGCTTGTGTCTGGAGTCAGTCAAATGACTGATGGCAGTGCCGTTTTGTTAGGCTTGACCAACAGATTGACTGCCATGCTCTGATGCACAATACGTAGGTCAGTGTTAAGGCATGCCGTATGTTCCCTTTGTGACTTTCTATCTGATTTAAGGTCAGAAGCTTAAAAACATTTTAGTGCCAAACTCTTGTTTTCAACAGGACTTGGGCAAAAATGCAAAACCAGCTGTCTGTGCATCAGGCCCCTTGCTAAATAGGGAGCGTACAAGCTTGTTGCCATCATCTCACCAATGCTGTGAGGAAGAATACAGTAATGGCTGTAATAGTCTCAGACTAAGTAGGGTTGTTCCCAGATACCAGATTCTTTATTCCTATTCCCTGAATATTCTTTTTTAGTCAGGTGGATTCAAGAGTTTCTGCAGAACATGAGGGAATAGGTGAAATGTAGCTGTATTGAGTTATTTATGGTCAGCTTGTACAGGGAGAGAGGAGACTGACCCCTACTCCATTCAGATACTCACCAGTGCCACCTCTAGCTGTACTGCTCCCTGCATAGTATTTTAACTCAGACATGACACCAGATGACCTTGACATTGTTGGCTATAAGGCCAGCCCAAGCCTGAAAACAATTTAGCCTGGCTCGCACAGCACAATCCCAAGCTAATAAGCCCTGCTTACCTGAGTCAGCTCCAGGCAGAGTCTGATCAAACATCTCTGAGCAGGAAGCATGGTGCAGGAGCACGTCAGTGACTGCAGAACTGGACTGAGTGCAGTATACCTCATTAGCCTGTGTCAGTGCAGAATGTCAAATGTGGCTGTGCAAAGCTTTTCAAGTGTTTCACTGGCACTGTGCTCGCCAGGGTGGGTTCACTGGGAGCTTATTAGCAACGGGAATATTCAAGCCATGTTTCTGCACACACAACAACTATTGCTGTGGAGCTGAGGCATGAGTTTTATCTCCTGTGAAATCAGAAAGTTTTCTTCATCACTCAGAAAGCAGAAATTGTGAATGCAACCCCTGTCCATTCTCTGTTAAAGACGCACATGCGTGTAGGTATGCTGCAAGATATTTCAGATTTTGTCTATCTGAAATACTTCTGCTACAAATTGCTACAGGCTCTCATGAAGGGATTCAGAGAGTGTTTTGAAAGAGAGAAAGGTCACGCAGAGTTTTATTTTCCAACATGCTGGCAGCTCTGTTATCAGCAGCTACATTGGACTCACTAGAGTCAAATGCAGGACAAGTTCCTGAGGGAGGGCAGCAGCTTATACTGTGTGCTGATTTGGGGGACTGGTCATGTTTGCTGTTTTCTGCAGAGTCAAATCTGTGAAGCTGGAGTTTGTTCGTGTTTGTCATGATCAGGGAAAGACCAATTTCTGAATCTCTTACAGTGCAGCAGAGTACTTTCCCACTGATGTTTTCAGATTGAAAATTGGCCTTGTCTTCAAAGTTCATTTTTAAGTATTTCATATTGTTTACAAGAAACCACAGTGAAAATTGTAAGGAGAAAGTCATGACTGTATTTAAAATGTGTTTTAAATTAAAATTTTGGATATATGTTCAGTATTTAAAATTTAAAGAAATTAAGTGCATATATGAACTCAGTGGCTTTTCAGGAACTCATATAAAATTCTTGCTTTGGGGCTGTTAATTTAGCTGTTTCTCATTGTCACTAAAACTGCACTAATATTTTTTCTTTTTTCTATGTAGTAGCCTGAAACTGCAGTTGATTATTTTACCAGACATTGTACTTGAATTTCTAGTGCATACTTGAAGTAGTTGCAACTTTTTAAATAAGTGGAAGGGGTAGATGGTCAACATAGTAGGAAAGCCAGTTTTACTACAGAATTTGCTGCATCACTTTTTAATATCCTGTAAACAATGCAGAGCTTGACACATTGAATGCGTGTTCTAAAATTGGTTTTGATTATGGCTGAATCCTGTGTACAAGGACGGTCTCCTTTAAAGAGCCTCTTCCATCTGGCTGTGTGCTTGGTCTGGCCTTAATTTTTAAGTGCTTTTTTTGATTCTTGTAAGGCTAGTTTTCTCATTGTAGCCTTCAGCATAGTGATCTGAGGATTGTAGCTTAATTGCTACATTAAAAAGTACTTAATGTAATAATTCCTGTGTGATGCCTTCATATTATTTGTCAATCTGTTGGCTACTGTATTTGCTTAACAGTTTGCAAAATGTTGTAATCTGTGACTCATTACAACATTCAGAATGTTTCAGAAACACTGAAATTGAATTGAGTTCATGCTTTGGATAAAAGTTTAAAGAAAGTGAATGGTTTGTTGTTTTCCATGTTTCCAAACAGTGACTGAACTGTGTTGTTAAAATTGCTAAGTATTTAAAAAGGTGGATATTTGAAGCTCAATTTTAATTAAAGTTGTCCAAGTAATCTGGCTAAGCAAAACAATGTCACACAGTTATATAAGGCAGAATACAACAGTACAGTCTGAGATTTGTTTTATTGCTATAGAGTGTGTTCGGTCACACAGGACACATCTCCAAAAGCTACAAACCCTTTTTGCTGAAAAAATGATCTACGATTGCCCAGGTCTTCCTTTTACTCTCCTTGATTATTGCCTTGCCCCAGGGAAGGGAAAAAGTAGGAAAACTTGATTTAAAAGTCTATAGTCATGGCAATGCTTGGAGTAGTCATTTGTGAAGCTGTTGGAAGACAAATGCTCACTCTCACAATTCTTATTCACAAGCACGCAGTTTTGCACTATCTTTCTCATAAAGAGAAGGGTGGTACTCAAGAGGCAGCAGGTTCTTCCTCTCTATTGAGGAAACAAATGAAGAATGTGTAAGATTGACAGGCATCCAGCTAGGCTCTTCAGTACCAAAGTCCCCCTTAAAGATCTTCACAAGGACCTAAGCCTTTTCATTGTTTTATAAAGGACTATCCCTCAGTGTGCAGCTCTTGGACAAAATGTTTTATGTAGTGAAGTAGCACTGAGCTGTGGCATCGTATCCTCTAACTCATATGCTGCCTCTTAGGATTTCATAGAGTCATCAGTGGCACTATTTCAATCCGATGATGAAGACGGGAAAGCACTGGACATCATCAATGAAGAAATTCCTGATTTGGAACAGACTGGATTTGGCCCAGAAACAGGGTCGATTCTTGTGAAAAGTGGAGTGTAAGTCTGCTGAAATACATGACTGGAAGTATTATGTACTTTTTTATCCAGCTGTTTTCAGATAATACTTGGACAGGAGGTACTTTACATGGAACAAGTTGTAAATGGTTGGAGGACAACACTGTTTATTTCTGTTTCCTTGGTAAATGAAAAAATATCTTAATGTTTTCTCTAGGACTCATGCCTACATCTTGATTTGGATCTGTGCGCACTTGTTAGTACAGAAAGTTTGTGAGGTCCCTCCAGAAATCACATAGACTGTAGTTTCATAATACAAGAGCTTTGGTAGTAATGTAGAGTGTTGTGGTACAGAAGTGAGATTTTAGGTATGTTAAGAAGTGGAATACCTTGTGGATACAAATGGAGCCTGTACAGAAAGGATGTGCTGTGACTTAATCATAATAAAGTCAGGCCATGGACACTGAAAATTGAAACCCTCTTTAGAGAAAGATTTAAACTAAAAGCTAAGGGGCTAAAGCAAAAGCTGTTGAAGAGTACATGGTCCAAACTGATTAAATCCATGCGATGGACTTCACTGATCTTCCATATGCCTATGTGAAGTTCAGGAGGAAAGTAAACAGTACAACTGCAATAAATAAGGAAGGTAAATAAGTTGGCAGGCATATGCAGTTTTAAGTGATAAAGCAAGGACAGAACTTACAAGTGCTTCTACACCAATGCCAGAAGCATAAAAACAGAGGGAACTGGAATACTTGGCACCAAATAACAACTCTGATATAGCGAACCACAGAAGTTGGAATGAAGGATAAGCTGAACAGTGTTGCAAGGCTACCAACTACTGGCCAGTGTGCATACCTCATGGTTGGAAACAGCCCATTGTGTACAGGTCTCATGTATTGCCAACATAACTTCATCTCAAAAAATGGCTTAGAAGGGGCTCCCTGAGACCTATAGATTAATGGATTTGCCTTCTGTCCACAGTAAAATGGCAAAATCTATAAGATCATGGAATGCATGGTTAATCACAGTCTGAAGGGAAGGAGTCACTATGGCTTCTGTGAATGGAAGTGCTGCCTCACTAAATCTCTGGTATTCTGTGAGAAAGTTGATATGCACATGAATTAAAGACAGCCCTGTGGACACAGTACTATAAAAATAGTAATAGTAAAAGCCTTTGACAGAGTGATGCATAGTTTATTGAAGAAATAAGGCCGCATGGAATTGGAAGAAAAGTTCTGTTAGGAACTGAAAGCTGGCTCACATGTACGAAGTGAAGAGTCTTAATAGAGAGGAATCATCAGTTTCTCAGGCATTGATGATAAATCTGTTTTTATTTAATGGATATAGTGAGTATTTTTATTCAGGAAGACTTAGTAATCTGGGAGCAGGAAGCAAACAGTACTCTTCAAATCTACAGATGATACCACTTTCTTCATGGCGTGTTAAATAAGCCATGTTAATTATGAGAATCTTCAGTTGGTACTCATAAAATTGAGCAGCCAAAAAGATGGCGGGTATAAAAATATATAGTAATACACACAGGGGAAAGTAAGCTAAGACATAATTAAATGGTGCTAAATGTATAAAATGCTAAATGGACTACAAAAGGAGATGTCCTCTAATATCCCTAGTAGTGCTAGAAGAACAGTCCTTGGTTCCAGGGAACTAAGAAAGGAATGGACCAAGACAAGTGGCCAGGTTAGTAGCATCTCCCTAACTAGCTTCTGCCTACTTAGGCAGCTGACAAAGCATGCTTAGGGCTAGATACACCCTTGATCAGTTTCTTCTTAAATTACAGCAGGATTAGCAAAGCATGAGAAGTTCAAACAGGCAACTGTGGAAAATTTTTGCTTTATCTCATCCTGTCAAGACTTCCTCATTTATTTCTCTTTCTTCTTATACCATTTTTCTTAATTCCAACTGGAAAAGTTGGAAGAAAGTTCTGTCTTGGAGGTGATGGTGAGCAAGTTAAGATTGACCTGAGAGAGATTTAAGAAATAATCAAGTATCTTTCCTCTTGGCTTCTAAGCAAAGTGTCCAAGTAGTGTTGGTAAAGTAAAAACAGTAAATCAAGTGTGTGACACTTAAATGCCTCAAATCAAATTTGACATTTCACTGATACGCTAGTCAAGAAAAACTCCCAAGAAAATTGTTGATATTTTCGTTAAACTATCCTTGAAAATGTTTTCTCTTTATTTTTCTGCCATTCTTCAGGTGGGTTGCTTATCAACAGAAATATTTCTGTGGAGAACAGTATATATTGGAGAAAGGAAAATATAAGTGTTTCTTTGACTGGGGAGGATCCAGTAAAATCATTATGTCAATTCGACCTATTAAGTTGGTGAGTTACTGGAGATTGTTAAGGGAAAAACTTAAAAGAAAGCAGACTTTTGAGTTCGAAGTCTTACAATAGTTTTATAATATGCAGTTCTGTAATAGTTTTGTTATCAATTTGTATGCTTTATTTGAAACAAGTTAAAGGCTCTTGTGGATGACATACCATAACTGTACAATGTAGAGGCTGAGCCTTGTCTTTCTGAAATGGACACTTTGGATCTTTCTTTCTTTAATGATAAAATTGATGGGGAAACTTAGTAAGAACTTCCCTTTGTCAGGTTGCGTTCATGGAACAATAACCTGGCCTGGAAAGATTGATTTTGCCTGATTGATAAATTCTTGAGCATTTGTGTTTCAATTTTCTAGCCCATTTTATGTGGCTGTGGGTTTTTTTTTATGTTTTCATACTGAAATATTTGTAAGGCGTATGGTGAATAAAAACAGAAAACAGTTTTAATCCATTTTTAAATCCAAGGTAGTAACCTGACCAAATAGATTATCATCCTAATGGAAAGCAAAGCAAATTCTCAGTAATAAGTATATAATAAATGATACTATTGTACTGAAAACTGGAAAGGTACAAACGTTAAGCCTTATTTTGAAGAGCATATTTTGGAAAAAAAAAAAAAAAAAAGTCCCAATATTGCTCTGAATTTTATATTTTTTCAATAAATATACTTAAATCTGAATAGATTTACATTGACTTTAATCCATGTCACATGAACTAATTAATTAGTTACATGAACTAAAGATGCAATTTCTCTGTGGAGAAAAGGACTGAACAATCAGGCACCTATAATGAACTTATAGGCATCTGGTGGCAGAGGTTGCGAAAAGAGAATTTTGCCAAGAACATGGGAACTATGTGCATCACTACTCTTGAATTTGTAGTTTAGAAATTTCAGGAACTTGACATGCCTTCTTGGAAACTGATTGTAATTCATTTTGTTGTTATTATTTATTGTATTATTCATTTATTTGTTCATATGCTTGTATATATATTTATTATTGCAGGAACCACTTGGAACGAATGAGCCTCCACATTTGGTATGTTGATATTGTGTAACAGTCTCTAGTACTAAACCACATTTAATAATTAAACACAGGTAAAGCTGAATTTCTCGCTTCATTTCTTCAGATGAATATCTCAGTATTGTGATCTCTGTACATTAAAGAATAACTTGAGGAAGCTGGTAGATGTGTAAAGGCTATGTTTGCCAATGTTCTGCTCTTAGTTTTATTCTAGTTCACACCTTTTAGTATTGTGTCCCTAAAAATTGAAAGCAGTACAGTAGACGGGTAAATTTGGATCTTTCTGGCCAACTATTTTCCTATTCTTTCCTCTTTTTTTTTTTTTTTTTTTTCCTGGAAACTTGATATCACATATATTTGTCCTTCTCTTTGTGGCATGCGTTCTTTCCATTATTTTGCATTCTATCTGGTTTGTTGCTATGTTGTCTTATGTATGAGCTGAAGAATAATGAAATATAAACTGCAGAAAATTGAACTGCATGCTTCAAACTTGTAGATCTATTGAAAGGAAAGCAGGAATTTCATGATTATAACAAATACAAGATGTATTTCTTCTGTGACACATTCAAACAGTTACATCTACCTTGCTAATAATGCACTTTAGTTTTAAGAAGCAGTAACTTTGAGGATTTGCACTTCTGGTCTTTATCTTAATTCCATTAACATACCTTTGGAGTGATTTAAGAACTGCTCTAAATGTTTGTATTTATCACCAGGCATAGTCTCTGTCTCCCACAAGGTTCTGCCCAAGCAGGGCTCTTCTCATTTCTGGCATTTTTGCTTTTATTTATCCTTTTCTGTCCTGCAGTGGGCTGCTAGCATGGGTGGTGATCTGAGTGGTTATATTGCTTTCTCTGTTACATGCTTTTAAGCAAGGAAATTTGGAAAAATGTATTTTGGAAAACTTGATATTTTCCAAAGGAAAGGAAATCTAGAGCTCAATGGCTGTGTTTCAGAAAACGTTAAGTATTTTGTCATCTGGAAATAATTTTATTCTCTCTTCCTTGATGGCTATCATAGCCATAAGCATGTGGGAAATGCATACGTTGTGTTACTTAGCAGGTTGACCACACCCTTCTTTTTCTCTATGTTCTCTTGTTCAACAATTTTATGATTACCCCAGGACTGCAGGAAATGTTTCTTCTCTGAAGATATAATTGGTGTATTATTTTAGCCTTAAACACTGATTTCCTGCCAGACCTACTTATATGGCAGTTGGAGGCCAAAGATTGGCAAGTTCATTCACTCTAAGGCCTTGGTAAATGATACTAGGTAAAATAACTGGCTCTGATGAATCTGATGGGATCCGGAAAACTGAAGATAAATGTAATATATTTGTCCTTCTTCAGCTCTTCTACTTTTTCAGCATTTCCCTCCCAGGAAAAATTCTTTCGTTGTTTCACTTTGGTTTTCCAGATCCTTAAGATCAATGCAAACCTATGAAATTTCAATACATTTTACTTACAGTCTTTAATTTTGCAGTGATATATGCAACAATTTTAAAAATCTTTGTGTATGACGTAGAATACTCTGAAAGTAATACCTCCTATTTATTTTATAGAACAGATACAGAGAGCACAATAACACTACTTGATAGATCAAATTCTCAGCTACAAAACACTATTTTTTCAGCATAGTCACTACCAGTAGCTGTGCATTTTCACCAGCAGTTCACAGGAGCCTGCATGCCACGCTTATAGAAATCTGCATGACTTTCTGGAACATGGCTTGTTGCCGTTACTGAAACACACCACTCACCACCTCTGTCTGCTCACATCCACTACTGCCATACCACCACCATTTGCCTCTGACATTGTGGGCCAACATAATAAAATAGGAGGCATTCCTTTTGGAATGGCCCATATACACACACACACCTGAAATTACTGATCTATATGAGACTGTTTTGCCTGTTGTGGTGTCTTACAAAAGTCTTAGTTTTGTTTTTAAATAACACTATCCTGACTTCTCACAATCCTGGTTATTATAGGATTCCATCTTAAAAGTAAGGAAGAATGTAACTTGCGTCTTTACAGTCCTTTTAGGAAGGGAAATATTTTCAGTAAGTCTTTGTAGGGAAATATTTAATCACTTAAAATGAGTAAAGAGTAGTATTCAGTTAAATATGAACATTTTCCCATTCAAGGTAAAGAAATGTTTCCATATGTGCAACAGTCTTGTAGTTTGGAAAATACATGGTGCATATGAGTTGGCGAGTCCTTAAGTATTGTCTTCTGTAAGCCATACGCCGGTTATTTTGAACGATTCTGTATCCATTCTCCCACCATGAATACACGTAGATCTGAGCAAAAGTGTGCTGTGTTTGCTGTCTATAAGAGTGTCTTTTTCCACTTTTTTAGTTGCTCTTCAGAAAAAAAAAAAAAAAAAGTTTCTTTAATCTTTTCAGTAACTGCCCTGATCCTCTACTTCTGCCAGGATCACTAACAAAGTGCGTGTGGTGCAAGAATGACTGAAATGGCTGCTTCTAAGTGATTCATTTTATTTATTAAAAGGAAACTTTGTTTTGCCCAGCAAGAACAAAGCCTTTTTCATTAGTAGTTGGCTTGTGCAGATAATGTAGGTAGCAGAGAGAACTGCTGTGATAACTTGTGTGTATTTTCAGTATTCTGTCTGTTGACTTTATAGGAAGTGGAACCTGATAAAGTAATGTCAGACCCAATAAAGCATCATTAGCTGAAGTTTAAGAGTAATAACAAATACACAGTTTTTTTCATTGACGAATTGATACTTCATCCTAGCTTTAGTGAGATGAAGACCATCATTCATTCTTAGACATATGCCATATAAAAGTGAGTTACAAATCTTTTTTTGAAAGTGTTGCATAGTGTATGGCCTATGAAAGAACGATGGTGTATATACTTCTATAAAGTTTTTTTTAAGTTAAATGCATAGAAAAGAGTACATAATTACAGCTTAAACAGATGCTCTGGAGCATAGCATTGCAATTATATTTATAGAAAAATTAATTACACCTTATCCTTCATATTTTAACTGATGTGTTTTCTCAAAGGCCAGGTTAAGCTTTTCTTGTTCTTTCCAGCAGGAAATGCATTCATTTCTTTAAAAATGCAGTCTGAATTTTTCCATAAAATCATTTGCTAATGCTTATGTTTGGCCTGCTCTCTCTGTACTGGCAAGAGCATTTGATTTCTTTTCTTTGGCAGGAAGCTAGGCCAATTTGGGACATGATAGGGAAGTCCTGCTTGCAACAGCCATAGTATTTTTCTTCCATTACAAAATATGAGCTGTTCTTTTGATAAAGTAAAATTTTGTATTCTTATCCAGCCTCTCTTTCAGGCTTTAAAGTGAAAATCATCTCCATTATACTATACCAGCCTAGGAGCACAGAATTCTAAGTGACTTGACAATGAGCATAGACTATGTCATACTGTTTGGTTTTTTTTTTCTCACTTTTTTTTTTTCTCTCCTTTCTTTCTTTTTAACTGCAGTGCTTTCAACCTTGTTACTTTTCAGAGTGAACTGAGCACATCTTATTGCTGGAATATAGTTAAATGTGTCTTGAAGTTCTTCACCATGACGTGCAAAACCATCTCAGCTGAACTTTAAAAGAAGTTAATGTAGCCATGCTACATCTACCAAGCTGCACCAGCTTGCCCCCCAGAAATTCCCCTGCTGGTTTTTGAACGAAAAACTTCCTGCAGTCACTCAGGGAACAGAATATTTCAAGGCATTTTTTTAACACTAGCCTTGTATCTTTTAGTTAATGCCTTCTCCTCCAGTTTTGAAACCTGGATTACTGAGCTATACCAACAGTTAGCCACACTTCAGAAGTATTTCAGGTAGAAGATAACATCCTTCAGTCCTAGCCTTCTCTGTTCTCTGGGCCCTCTTCTGTTGCATTTGAACTTACACTTGTTACCACTGCGTTAACATGACTGTAATAGTGATATTAACATCAACTTCCTAGACACGGTCCAGAGATGATAAAACACAATCTTTCTAGAAAAGAAAGCAGCTATAAAAGACTCCTTAACTGAGAATTCATTCTATTTATTGTATCTTTGTGAATTGAATGGATATGTCTTAGACCACAACTATCTCTGCTAACATTAATGGCAATGAGTTTGTTTCCCTTTTAGTCATTGGCTTTATTTTGTTTTGTTCTTGTAGCTCAAAGCTTTCAGTAATACACATTTCCAAGGAGCATGTATAGATTTCACAGCAGAAGTTTCTGATTTCACATCATTCATACCATGTTCTTTTAAGGTTCTTCGGGGTTGGTAAGTGTTGTTTTACATGCCACCATTTTAAGTAATTATTTTTTTTTTCCTAATGCTACTAAATTTCAGATCATCAGCATAACACACTGATCATATTCCATCACATCTTAGACTTTGTCTTGCAATGTAGCTCAGTAAGCGTTGCCCTGCTGTTGATTTGGGTAGCATGCCTTTTGTTTTCCCTGTGGGAAGGGAAGCTCACAGTTACTGTGACTTTTTTTCTTTTTTTTAACTCCCGTTAGAATTTATTCCAGATTTTAAGAGTTCTGTGCAGGAGAGGTATCTGCCTTCCATTAGTGTCTATTGATTCCAGGACTGAAATTTCTATATCACATGATTTGATTTTTATGTTTTGGGTGCTTTGTCACACAGCCATTCAAGTCACTTTAGCTTTACAAAAACACAAGCTTAACAAAAGCAAACAGATTATTTTTTTATCCTTCGCTTCCTTAACAAATACTAACTCTTGAAAAACCTTGCTATTAATAAGCAACTTGAGCTGCTAATCTTTTTTGCTACTCTGTTCTTGCAGTTGGCTCCTGTATTACCAAGGGGAAATTGATGACAATCATTGTGTGCTGGAAGAAGGCCTCTACATTGATCTCCCTTCCTGTGGCTGCCCAACTGCTGCAATCAAATCCCTCAAGCCTATCGAATACGTAAGGACTTCATTGAAAAAAACTAATGCTTTGGAACTCTTCTATTAGTCAGATGTCTGAAGTGAATGCTCGCGTTAAACAAACTCCCACTCAGGGAAAAGAGTAAAGTTTGTTCTTTTGGATTATGGGATTTTGAGGCTTGGAACAAGTCAGGCTGCATGTAGGCACACGCTCTTGGATGCTTGTATATTCTGGGCTGAAGGTTACTTTTTTTTGTAGGAGTTGCATTGTTTGATGTTTTTCTAACTGGCATTTATGATACAGCTCAGCAATTTGGTACACAGCAAGATGTTGCTTTTTGTTGTGCAGTCTAAGCATATGGGGTTTCTTATATTAGGCCTACAGCCAAGACTCAGTCTTAAAGTGTACACAAAATTGAAATTACATGGTAGCATAGACTTGCCATTATGCTTTTTAATTTACCGTTTTGCAGAAATGCTAAAAAGGTTTTTGCGTTCTAATGGCATCTCAAATTCTGAGTCAATAAATAAAGTGATATAATATGCTACACATGGCAATATGGGCTGTGTATGACACGTCAGATAATTCAATTCAAAGCTCATTTCTGGCCATCCTCTTCCCTAGTGACTCCTGATATATGCGACGAGTAATTATTACACATGGACATCTTTCTATGACTTTCATGTTGATTGTACTACCCAAGCGCAGATCTTGAAGTCAGATGACTTATTGTATCAGTAAGTGAGATTCAGGATCCTCTAGGGCCATGAAATTGGACAGGAATGTTTTGAATTATCCACTACAAGACAAATACAGTTTTTCTGGATCTTGCTGTAATTCGGAACACAGAATTCATGCCTCTGGACTCTCTAATGTCTGTGCTTCTGTCTGATATCTGTGTATGCTCCTATGAAAAAGCATAAAACATAAATTGTCCATAATGCTGTCAGTAAAGGAGAAGCATGTGTTTGCTCTGCCCACTCCTTTCTAGCACTGACCAGCTTCTCCAAAAGTCTTCCTCCTGCCCTGTTCAAAGAGGACAAATTCAACCCATGTAGCATGTGTCCTTTACTAACAGTGAAACTAGATCGTAAAGACTACTCAATTCAGACTTTTCTTCAAAGTCCTTTTCTTTCTGTTTGTGAACAGGTTTTAAAAGAACACCAAAAGCTACTCATGGGATGGGCAGGATCTACAGCTCAAGTCTGAGAGCTGGTCCTTTAGCTAGGTTACGCAGGACTAGCTGCATTGAATTCAGTGGAACTATGGCTTTTCACAGAGAGCCTAGTTTTCAGATTGAACATCTTCCTTGCACGTTAGGCTTTTGTGTTCTGCTCTGCTAAGTCAGAACAAAGTTTTGACATGAAATGATAGATCTCATCCAAATTCCCCAATTTGGCATAGTAATAAGCTACTGGCAACCCTTGAATACCAAGGGCCAAACTCTGGAAGAAGTGTGTTTAGTAAGCTCTGCGTGGAAAGCTTATGCACATCTTCCTGTGCTTTGTATGTGGTTTGCACCTTTGGTTCAGTTCCTTTCTTGCAAATAGGAGACCTTGTGTTCCTCAAAGTGATGGCATTTAATACTGTAAAATGCTGTTGAACCACACCTGCTTTACAAAGAGAAATGCACTCATTGACCCCCCTAACACACTGTGTTAATCACACAGGACAATGTGCAGAGGCATTGTTTAGCAGAGACGTGATGTTAAGCACGCAGCAGTAGGTTTGGTCAGTGGTCAGAAACAGCCATAGTTCATTCTGTGCATTGTCTGCCATGCACTATTGTTGGTACAGAGCCCTTTTTATTACAAGGTATTTCTGTTAGCTCATTCAAGAGAGCAGCAAATGTTTTCCAAAGTTGTATAGCGTTATTGAATTCTGCTGAGACATTTGGGAAATACATCCATTGTTCATGTTTAAATACCAGCCCATTTTCAGTCCTAGAGTGTGAATCTATGATTCTATGAACTTGGTAGCTCATGCATATAGGGGAGAATGTGGAACCCTGACATCAAGCACTGAATGTACCTTGTCTCCGTGTTTGTGTGTGTATGAAGCTAATTACAAAGTAGCTGTGAAACAGAGCAGTGAGCATAGGTCAGTAACACCTGCAGAGACACCAACTGAGATTTGAAATGAGTTGTTTGTAGTACTCTTTCATCACATTGGTGCTCTTTTCTGGCCTGGTGGAAAAATAGTGTGAGATATCAGTGGTATTTTTGGGACTGTGTGAGGTAACAGTAAAGCCTTGGTCTGTATGAACCAGGCAGTAACTTCTGCAATTCCTTGGCTGATTTTTATGTTTTTTAATAGATTAGCCAATTCCTTGAAGAAAAGGAAAGGACCTGAGAAAATTTTGTTCTCAGAGTAATGCAGTTTTGATGCAAGCAGAATATTTGCAATTATAGCAAACATTTCTAAATGAAAAAATGTATACACACATTCTTAGAAAATTAAAATTTTTTGTTTTTATTTTGAAAATTGCCAGAAATGTTGTGTGTTTAAAAGCAGAATTTCCTAACAAATCGAAAAATGTCACTTGAAATCATTGGGCTGACCCAATTAAAAAAAAAGAAAGAAAAGAAACAACAAAAACAACCCTTTCATAGCAACACGAAATGGATTTGAATAGGAAAACAGGCTCAGACTGGTGACAGTCTGATTTCTTACTGTTTTAGAATGGTTGACTTCTAGCTCTTGGGGAGATGTCTTTATGGGTTCATCACTGAAAAATGGAGTTCTTATCATTCAAACATGGCGTGCTGCCCCCAGCCCTTCCACACGTGCACTCCTTCTCCTCCGCTTCTCATGAAATTCAGATTGTCATGATACCACTTTGGTTATTTCCCCATTTATGCACTAGCATCATGTAGGAATTACGCATGCTTTTGAGAACAATTTCAACCATTTTTTTGGAAAAGCTATGGGTTACGAAGAAGTTATGCAGAAGGAAGAAAGCATTTCTGTAGCACAATAATAAGAAAATAATATCCTTTGTTTTCAACATTCTGGGAAGAAAAACAGTATTGCAGTACCTGTGTGTTAATCTAGATTTTAAGGTAAATAATGATATGTTACATAGCCACTTCTCTTCTGAATAGGGCTGCTTCTCAAAGTGCAAAGTGTCTTTTTAATTTTCTACTAAGTGGAGAAAAAAGTGCTGGAAAATGTCTTTTAGTAATTAATTTCCTGAAGTGAAGAGGCAGTTATGTTGAAAACCCAGTTAGATTGGTAGGATGCATGTCTGTTTCATAGCAGTAGGAACACTGGAGCTCGTGCAGCTTGCTTCTCATTGTCTCCCTTTATCTAAAAGTCTGTAACCTTGTTAAAGAGATGCTCACTGATGAAATTTGCTGAAATTATTGTTGATGCCCACTGTGCAGGTAGATAAGAACATAACACAGGTTAAGAGTTGCTGCATTTGCAGCAGAGGCGTGGGTTTTCATGCTGGTGTCAGAATGGACTGGCCTGATGTGCTGCCATGAATTCGGGAAAAGAAAAGCAGGGACCACGTGCCCAAAGGCAAGAGAGCACATGAAGTCAGCTGGGGCCTTTATGGGGCTGTGGTTGCTTACTGGGACATTGTTTCTCAAAGAGTTTTGGTGATGGAGATCCTTATAAGATGTTCTTAGGAAATGAGGCTCACCTTTACTTGCAGACACATTGTTTTGTTAGACTCCCCATGATACATCATGTGCCATTACCAGGATAACTGTACCCAAGATTGTTGCAGCAAGCAATTACTTTTCCTTCTAAAACATTAACTTCATCCTTAAAGTCAAACCAATCCCAGAGCTTGTCAAAATTCTAAGTTCATTTGCTAAAAACAGAAATGATGTCTGGGTTGTAGGGCCATACGATGCTTTTTTTTTTCTTCTTTTCTTCTGAGGTTCTTTATTCTTCCTCTGATTAATCATGATATTTCCAATATTTCCATATTGCTTATCTTCAAGATAAATACAGGTGTTAACTAATCTTCCCAGCATTCCCGTGAGGTAAATAACCAAATCAGATGCAAAAAGTAATCAGTATTTCCTAGGGCCAGGCCATGAGTCATCTGGTGCAGCTGGGGCCGGACTGTGGGTGTTGCTGTCTTCCAGAGCAGTCTCGTTTCCCTTAGCCAGGCATCCTTCCCACACTGAAGGGATTAGCCAGCAGAGCACGACTTCAGCAAAAACAGTGGTAAATAATAAATGAGTCGAGACTAAAAAGCAGAGATTTTTTCCAAGGATTCTGTAATACAGCTATTGAAGCTTCTCCAGTGAGACTCTGGCAAAGGCCGTTTGCATAGCTGCAGGTCAGCAGGGACCGTGATGAGTTTGCAGCCATGCTTTTTTTGCAACCCTGTGGATTTATTTGGCTTTATTGGGTTCTCTCATTTGAGTTTGCCAAATCTAAGTTTGCCAAAAAAGATGTATGAAAAAATATGTTATGTTGGTAAACCTTTCTCAGTGGGATGATTAGTAATAATTTTTGACAATATTCATAGTGGAAATTATCTATCTTTATTATAAGGAAATGTGTGCAAATTCCCACATGCACTTGGGTTTCAGTTGTAGCACTTTTGGTTACTTTCTTTGTATCTCTGCACTATTTTGTCTCCTTGAATCAGGCACCCAAGCCTTACAATGCAAAGAAAAGGCTTTTGAAAGGAAGCTCGCCCTGCATTGATCTTTAATGCTTCCAACTTGCTTCGCATATTTTCTGAACTGAAAATGTTCAAAATCCTGTTCAAAATGAACAAAATCCTGTTCTGAACTGTGAAAAATTTTGTGGTGCACAGCTTCTCTCCATCAAGTGAAGGTGAAAGTCAAAGAGGAAAGGCTGAGCTGAGCCAACCTGAGATGCGCGAGAGACCTTTTCTGTGTCGATCTCCATGGCTTAACTTTTCAGCCTCACAATGTGGGGAGGGAGGAAGGCTTTCTCATTTTCCTTCCTTGCATTATGGGATATATTAACCATAGAGTGCCACACCTGCTAAGTAAAGAATATCATTGTATTTAACAGTTCGTAGGGGTGCTTGTACCTTGAAAACACTATGTAAATATAGCCTTCCTTCATCACTGGCCTCTTAAATGTATTAAATCTTTTTGAGTTTCTTCCTCGTTGATATTGACATTAAAAACAGCAGAAACTAAACCTTCAAAACTTTATTGGTGTTGGTTTAAGCAAGGCAGTTAATTCCTTAATACACAAGATCAGTTTAAATGAATTCTTTAGTGCATTGTCATTCTTGCAGTTGGCAACCCTTCACCAGAGAGTAGCATTTCAGATATTTTCTCTGAAATAACTGTGAAAAGAAGCTAATGTAACCTAGCCTTGGGAATAACTTTCCAGTGGTGGGTTAATGTAGATGCCTTTATCTCATCTTTCAAAATTTGGGAGTGGGGTCCACTTAAAGTAATGTCCTAAACTTAGGTTGTCTGTTTGTCTCCTCTTGTATCTTGTTGTCTCCAGCTGCCTTTCCTCTGGCCCTCAGAGAGCCCCATTCTTCTCTGGTCCATCAGGATTTGTCCTTAGTGGAGTAAGCTGGTCCTGGCAGTCTCACACTCTCACCTATCACTGATGGCTCTTCAGCCTGAAAATGAGTTAAAATGCACCTCAGCATCCTTCAAAGAAGGGCAACAAACAAAACGTCTCTGTGAAAAGTGTAGTAGCATAGCCTCAAAACCGTGTTGGTTTTTTTTTTTTTTTTACTGTTGGTGGTTTCTATGGAGCTAAGAAAACAAAATGAGAGAGAAAAGCCAGGCCAAGTCACTGCTGCCAGCTGATGGTGTAAAAAAGCATATATAAAGTGAGTAACCAGAGCATTGCTCTATATATGGTTATGGAAACGTGACAGCTTCAGTGCTTGAGACAGCAGCGTGTTTTCTGTTTCTGGACTTCACGTCTGCACCAAGATCAGTGAAATCCTTCTAGGTCTCACTGGACAGAGTGGCATCAATCCTTCTGATCAGTTCCCAGTGTGTCTCAGATGCAACATCTGCTGCATATTGACAGACTGGGATTCTGAAAAAGCTGCTGGTTTTCACATGGCCATTAAAGTTCAAGTTATCTCAGCCATGTACAGTCATTTTAATGGACTCAACCCATTTGCTGTTTGGACAATTTATAAATGGATAATGCTCGATCACTTGACTGTTCTGACCAGCACAGCATCCCTGTCCTTAATATATTGGATATTGCAAAACTGAAGTACCTATAGGCTTTGGTAGCAATGTCTAACAACAAGGATGCCACCTGATGCTTCCTATGCCTTCTGATGCATTTGTGAAAACTCTCCCTTTTGAACCAATTCTGCATGTGGCTTTTCCACTTAGGTGAAAGCCAGTGCCAAGGGAGTTGGCTTTCTGCAAGCTGGAGTGTGATAGCAATGCCTTGCTCAGCAAAGCAACCTGAGAAGTAGCTACCTGCACTCAATCTCTTGTTCTAGATCGCAAAGTAAGCTATAAACACACCTCATCCACTAGAAGGCAGATGGGAAGAACAGACATTCCAAAATTAAGACAGTGATGAGTTTTAATCTCTTCCCGCTTTGCACGTAGCATTTGTTTTGTAGGAGTGTAACTTTTATTAAAACAAAATCTTGCCAGGTGAATGATCCTTCTTTAAAATTATCCATCCAGTGCCCTGTCCATGAAGAGCAGCATGACTCACATTGTCTCTGCAGTAGTCAGTGGAGGAAAGCAATTTCTCTGAGGCAGGATCAGGGAGGTGGTGGAGTCTCCTTCTCTGGAGATGTTCAAGACCTGCCTGGATGCCTACCTGTGCAACCTGGTGTAGGGAACCTGCTTTGGCAGGGGGGTTGGACTCGATGATCTCTGGAGGTCCCTTCCAACCCCTACAATTCTGTGATTCTGTGATTTGGACAACCAAACAACTACCTACATACCAAGTGCACTGAGTCAGAGCCAGTAAGTTTGTAAGAGCTGAAGCACAGCTAAGCTCTTAAGATACTTCACTCAGATGCACGTGCCTCTTCAAACATGAAAGTTATGTTCTCTTCATTATAAAGTATAATTCAATATTTTTTCATTCATTTCACCTGAGGCAATACCTTTGTTACAGAAGAAATTCTGCCTGCTGCAGTGAGCTGGCTATCACAGTGTGACGTCTCCGAAGAAAAAGGCTGCTGATTGTAGCAGTCAGACCTACTCTGTCTTCCTTTATCAAATACATTAGGATAAAAATTGCAAAAAAATGCTTATGATTTCAAGTTTAAAAAGCTGAAAAACCATTAAAGTATTCCTTGTATGGAGATACATGGCTAAACATGAATCAGCAGTGCCACTGCCCATGTATCCAAGAACTCCAATGGCATCCTGGCTTGTGCAAGTTGCCAACAGGAGCAGGGAAGTGATTGTCAGCTCTGGTGAGGCCGCACCTCAAGTACTGTGTTCAGTTTTGGGCCCCTCACTACAAAAAAAGACATGGAGTGTGTCCAGGGAAGGGCAGTGAGGCTGTGAGGGATCTGGAGCACAAGTCTTATGGGGACCGGCTGAAGGAGCTGGGATTGCTCAGTCTGGAGAAGAGGAGGCTCAGGGGAGACCTTATAGCTCCCTAGAACTGCCTGCAAGGAGGTTGTGGTGAGCTGGGAGTTGGCCTCTTCTCTCAGGTAACAGTAGTAGGGCAAGAAAGAATGGCCTCAAGTTGGGCCGGGGAGGTTCAGGTTGGATGTTAGGAAAAATTTCTTTTCCAAAAGTGTGGTGAGGCAGTGGCACAGGCTGCCCAGGGAGGTGGTGGAGTCACCGTCTGTGGAGGTGTTCAGGAAATGTTTGGACATGGTTTAGTGGGGAAGTATTGGTGATAGATGGATGGTTGGACTAGGTGATCTTGGAGATCTTTTCCAAACCTGGCGTTCTGTGATTCTAAGACACAGACTTGTTATGTTTAAATGAGTTTCCCCTTGTTTTTCTCCTGATCTTGCAGCTGTAGCCCAGTTATGCAAGGTGATCTTATTTACTTCATAAGAAAGTCTCTCTGCTGTAGAGAAAGGCATAAGTGAAGAGTGCTGCAATTCTGTATGAGATTGATGTCTCTACTAATAATGTTAATTTTTTCAAGGTTGTCAGAGGAAAAATAGGAATGTCTGTAAAACATGGAAAACTTTTTAGGTCTGTTGCTTTTAACATTTTTCAGTGTTCAGATCCCTAAGATTATTCCAGTGAACAAACCATCAAATAGCTAATGGCAGTCAGCACACAACAGTCTTGTGATTTGCCTCACTGCTTTCATAGCAATCTGCAGATCACCCTGAGAACTGCTGTAACCTGTTCCAGCTGTAAATAAACAGGATTTTTGAAAAGCAACCAAGGGCCTGATGATACTGACCAGATCATAGAGAGATTTTTCAAATGCAAACAAAGGCCTCTCTGCATCTCTAAGTGGCTCATTTTCTGCCTTATGTCAGTGGGGAATATAATTCCACGACAATGCCACTGATAAATCCAGTATGTTTCAGGCACATGTGTTTTGTTGGGAGATGCACTTTTTCTTTCTTTGCTTCTATATTCGCTGAGGGAGCCCGATCTAACCCCCAAGCAAGTGGAAATGAAACTGAAGTGGTAAAACATGTGCATCATGAAGTTAGACTGCTCTGAGTAAAACACTGCTTTTTCCCCCCCACACCAGGTTTTCGCTGAGCCCTCCCTCAGTCTGTTTGCACTGGAGTGCTGCAAGGGCAGAGAGCTGCACTTCAGTGAGCCTGTCAACTCTGTTCTGAATGAAGACCTTCATTTTTACACTCAGTCTGTATGGGTGAGAAGTGGACTGTAAGTATGGGAGAAATATCCTTGTTATTTGGGGGAGCTAATACTAAGCGTGTTTCCTAACAACTGCTGCCTTTTTTCATAGGATGCATTTTAGATTCTAACTTTTGAGACGTTTCAAAATCCTAAAATGTTGAATGCTAGGTCCACCTTTTGTACCAAGATTCAAAATGAACAAGACCTCTGGGCAGAGGATGCATTTTGTCCCTGAAAGAACCACCCCTTTATCCCCATGCATTAACAAATAGTAGAGCCTGTTGTTCAAACCAGGAGCCAAAAGTAAATCAGTAAATTCCTGACTCACAGGTAGAGCAAACTTGAACTGCCTTTGTTAACGGGCTGTAAAATACCAGCTGCAAAGTGCAGTGATTTATTGTGAGCCACTGCAGTGGCTCAGTGGAGCTTGGCATGCTGCTCAGCTGCCACAGAGGCGGTGACTTGTGAGAGCAGCTCCGGGCGGATGGGACAGCTGGAGCAGTAATTTGCTTCTGCTGTTTGTTTAACCCCCCTGTGACTGGGAATAAACACCCATGCTCTTCTGTGAAACCCATTTTAAGTCTGCAGAAATTATCTTCCAACCTCTTTCCCATCTCTCCCTTTCACCTTCTGGAGAAGCTCCCAACCGCTCTGTCCAGCTGTGTTTCAGGGCTGTGCTTCAACAACAGGAACAGAGAACTTGCTGGGTCTTGTAACTGAGGCTGACTGGAAAGCACTGTCCTTCAAATATGACACACATTTCCTCTGTGCATTTTTAACCCTTTTCCCACCTCTCTCATGGCATTCACATACACAAGGCTGTAGTTTCCTTTAGAGTCTTACTAGATACAAAAAAAAAAAAACAGTGCCAAATTTAACTACTTGGGCAGGAAACTAATGTGGACTGTTTACTGCTTATGTACACCTCTGTTGTGATTTTTGTGATGAATTTCTCAAATGGATCAAATTTGGTGCCACGTAAAGTAAAAACTCTTCTACAGGTATCCGTGATAAGACTGCTTGAGCACTTGTCTGATACTTAAGAGATTGGTACAGAGCTTGAGTCTAATCCAGCTCATGCTCTCAGAGCGATCATCTGCTGTTGTTGCTTTTGAATTGTACTATCACTAAGGTTGCAAAAGGCCTTTTACAGCACTCAGTCCAACCCCCATCCCATCCCCCCCGTGCCCACTGACCACCTCCCTCAGTGCCTCACCCAGACATTTGGTGAATACCTCCAGGGATGGTGACTCCATCAGCTCCCTGGGCAGCCTGTGCCACTGCCTCACCACTCAGAAGAAATGTTTCCCTAATATCCATCCCAAACCTCCCTGGCACAACCTGAGGCCATTTGCTCTTGTCCTGTCACTATTAGGTAGGAGAAGAGGTCAACTCCCACGTCGCCATGAGGTGACTTGAGGCTCTCCATGATGGCAAGCAGCTACAGTGCAAGACTGAAAACAACACATACACATTCCTAGGTGCTGGTTTACAGGAGGAAAGGCTGTCACTGGGATTAACACCTGACTTATTTCAGTTGAGAAATACTCGTGTAGAGGTGTTACAATCTATGGGGTACCTTATGTGGGAATCTTTGTATAAGCTGTCCCTGCCTTCTCAACAGATGTGCAGAAATGGAAATTAATGGCTTTGTTCATGGAGTTGGTTGTTAAGGAAGGCTGAGGGCTTTGGGACATGGTTAAAAAGCACATGAAAGTATGTGCGGTGTTCCAGTCCTTTCCCCATCTTCCAATTAATTTCTGAGCTTTGCAGCCTGCAGAGTTGGGGCAAAATAATCACTTGCTTGGCTGGACTTCCTCTGAGCTCCCTTTGATGCTCTCCAGGAAGTAGAACTCCACAGCCTGTCCTCATCCTTCACTACAGCTGAGAGACTAAGGGTGTGATGGGATTGCAGGAAGTCTATAAGATGTAGAGTACTGCCTGTAAGTTCATGAAGGTGGATTTAGAGGGGTTTGGGGTTCCTTGTCCCAAAGCCTACTGTCAGCCTTAGACAAATGACAGAGTAAGATTGATGTATATGTGATGGCTTCTTGCTGTCGTGCCACCTCAGTGAGAGAAAGCACAAGTCTGGGGTGTGCTTTGGTGAAGGGCTCCAGGGTCTGGGAAAGGTGGCATGGTGTGACGGCTGCTGTATGCATGAAACCCCTGATGAATTTTGTCTGTGTCACCAGATACGTGCCAGCATAAGCATATGCTTTGGCAACATAAGCCAATTTCATATGAGACTGCTCAGTATTCCAGGAAAACCATTAAAAGCAGATTTTCAGTGGCTCCACAGGAAGCATCACAAGACAAAAGACAGAAATGGGTTGTAAGCATAAAGAACCTGCAGTGATTGTCAGTGCTGATCCAATACCCGTTATTTGAAAAAGCAGTGATATAACCTCACTAAGGGGCATGACACTGTTGGACCATTTCAGCTGCATTGGAGTTCCTTCCAAGCAAGGCTGTCTGTCTGCTCCCCCAGACATTCAGAATGGGAAAAGTGCACGACAGGTGCTGTAAGCACTGCTTGTGGATATTTTCTTGCTGACTTGAAGCAAAGTGTGCAGCCATCCCTCTTGTTCTTGGCAGCTGACTTTGTAAAACAGGTAACTGGGGAAACCAGTATTTGCTCTGTGTTCAGATGAGTTAATGAGTCAAACATTTAGGTTCACTGTCTGTACAACAATGTCCTATTGATTGAAACAAAGCTTATCTGTGATCCTGAGGCTGCCTTTGTAAGCAGCAACACAGCAGCTACTGAGCAGATGTCTAGATAACAAGGGATCTGTATGTACTGGTCCTTGAACTCTGTGTTAAAGGTTTCAGCCTTGTTCACATTCAGATATATTCACTGCACTAAAGTCTGTTACAGCAATTTATGGTGTTTGAAGTAAATATTTGTTATGTATTTTTGTATTCTATATGTGGAATAGCTTTAGCTGTTAAAAATGAAAACACAGCCCGTGGCTTCCTAATTTCCTAATGCACACTCACTGCAGCCAGCATTATTCCCATCTGGGTTCATGCAGAGATTCTCAAATTTGTGGGAGAAGCTTGGGGGGAACTTCTAAGTTTGAGCTAGGAGAAAGCATCTTAATTTAGACAAAACAAACAAACCGCAAGAGTGAGTGCTGTCCTGGAGCATAGTAATACAGCTTTGATGGTGTCCCTGCAGTGGGGAGGACTGGGGCCTTTGAAGAGCACAGCCCTGAACATAAACCCGCTATTTAGTTTAGTTAACATGCAGCCTTCTGTGTTCTGCTTTCTGTATCCAGGTGGATTGCATACGAAGGATGTAATTTTTTAGGAAAGCAGATTCTCTTGGAGCCCGGTGAGATTTCCAACTGGAATGAGTACAGTGGCTGGAAAGTAATTGGCTCCCTTCGTCCGGTGAAGCAGGTACTGTAAGAGTCTGTGAGGACGATTTGTTTTAGACTGAGTTTAGTGTAAACTAACCAAATATAATGCTGCACATAGCGCTTCTTCAATCAGGCCAGATGCTGACAGCCAGAAGGACATACGGAGAGGTTACTGAAGCAGAAAATTCTTCCACTGGCAGTTACTGAGATCTATATTAGGCTCCTAAAGGGAAATAATTCCTTGCTTCTCGGAGCCAAGCATTAGCATGTTCTCTAGATGCTCTATTTTTACATTTGCCATATAGAAATGAGAAAACCAATTCTATATTGACTTGTTTTGCAATTAACACAAGTGGAAGTGAGGACAAGTTGTTCCGTGCTATAGCCTGGACTTCCAAAAGAAGCCAAGTTTATGCTGTGCCACCAGATTTTCTCTCCCTACCTCACCCCAAGTAATGTCAGTGTCACGTTCTGCCCCTCTGCCTTTCCAAGTTGCATCAGGTAGTAACACAGGTGAGCTCCACTGTGTGTGAGCCCAGCCACACGCATCTGTGGGAGGGCAACGTCCTGGGAGAAGGGAGGAGGGCAGGGAGATGAGGAGGGAATGTGAGCAGTAACTTCACTGGAAGAGTTGTCATTAGTTCTGCTGCTCAGAGAATAGCTTGTCTACACTTAGTGACAAATGCTGCTTTATTTTTAAATAACAGATTCAACTGAGGACATGTTGCAGTGAACAGCATGATCATGCTTAGCAATAGTTTTGCATTATATGCTTCCCCACTGGAAAAGGGAATTTTTTTTTTTTAATGATTTATTAGTCTAGGAAGCTTACAATTCCCTGGAGTTCTGTGAAAGAGGTAGCCAGCAAAAGATCCCACTTTGGCACTGTTTTTACAAATAATAATGCAAATAATATGTGCCGATCTTAAAAATAGAATTCTCTCTTCAGCCACAAATACAAAGAGCTTTTGTGTTTGGTAGCATCCCTTTGTATATTGCAACAGTGAGTAACATTCTCAGTAGTACCTTGTGTATTTTGCTGGGGATCTGGGCATTTGGAGCTTGCTTTTGTTTTAAATCCTGCAGACTGAAAGCTTCCTTGAGTTTGTGCAGTCAGCTCATTGTGCCTAACGCTTCTGTGGCATATGGGTATTTTTTTAAGACTGGGATAATTCTACAAACCTGCACCACTTTATATTTCCTCCTCCCTTCTGTGTCAAGTCTGCTGGTGCTATAGGTAGTGCAGGAGAAATCTGAATGCTTGAAACTCACATGATTCAAGATAAGACACAATAGTTGTACCTTTTTAAGTTCTCTTCCTTGTAAAGAACAACTATACAGTATATTTATTGATACATATTAGTTCATGGATGCTTGGTAGGAGAGAGGCTTTATTGTCTCTTAACGTAGGTTTTATTATGGAAAAAAGGAGGTTCAAAACTGGTACCTGGAGGGAGCTGCCCTTCAGTTGTTCACTTTCCTTTATTTGCTCTAAAATCAGTGAATAATGGAGGAAAAACTGAAACCCTGTAGTAGCCATACTGAGCAGCCTTATTTTTTGAGTAAGCTGTGTAAGCAGTGATGCCAGCTGAGTACCATTTTCTGTGTATGTTCAAGAGCAAAGGTCAAACTTCTGTGCTACATATTCCAGTTAGTAGTGTTGAACTTGCTGGATATGCAACTCAGCAAGTTCTGTATTCAGAAAATGAAAAGCTTGTGGATTATAGCCCATTTACTGGCCTTGGAGTGAAAGAAATGTGAACTAAAGCCATTTGCATATCACAGGGATTAGTTCTATAAATACATTTAAGTATACCCTCTCTGCCATTGCTGCTTACAGCTGTCTGTGTGAGAAACATTTAGTTCTGTCTTACGTGCACGTTCGCTTCAACTAAAAATAATAGTATTTATGGTGATCATTTAGAACTGGGAATGCAGCAGTTTAGAAAACTGATGTAAGATGGAGACATTCTCCCATCAACTTTTGCAGTCTGTGTGATACGACTCTCCCTTGCCATCATTTCAGCCAGCAGTGTACCTCCGAATCAGGAACCGAGCCCAAGGCAAATACCTGACAGTAGCTGGAAGTCTGGCAGATGTAAGAGCAACATCAGTGTGCGTGTCTCCGTACAGCGGCAAGGATACCCAGATCTGGCACTACTGTCGTGGGCTCTTCAAATCCAAGGTGTGTTTCCAGATGCTGGAGCGTGTTACTTTAACTGGACTTCCTCAAGAACACAACTCACTGTGTAGATTTCCTCATTAATACCAGGATCGCTTTTGGCCTTTCCTGTGCATCTTGAGCTCCCATAGGCCACATGTTCCTACTGTGTATGGACAGATTTGCTCTGTCTGCTTTGGCAAGCTGGATGGACAGCTTTTCACATCTGGCAGTGATGTTCCTGAAAGAAGGAACCTGGTTTTCTTGAAAGTCTCACTTTTGTGAAAGTTCTATTAGCTTTGAAGAATTAGGAATTTCTCTGAAATGGAATACATGAAGACCTTCTGTGATCAAGCTATCAGTCAACTGCTGAATAATCTGCTCCTAGCTTAATTGCCACTATGGTTACTGCAGTACTATCAGTGCATGAAACAGAAACAAGTCAGACACAAAAGCAAGGCTCTGTGCTGGTTGGATCTCACTTGTCTTCTTGCTTCTTAGGTTAACGATGCCTGTCTGGATGTCATTGGTGGCAGAGATGTGCCAGGGGCCAAAGTCGCACTCTGGGTAGAACATGGGAAGGAGAGGCAGAAGTGGAGACTCAATGAGGATGGAACCATCAGTTCATACCTCAGTGACCAACTGGTGCTTGATATTAAAGGTATTTAAAAAACAGACAAAGCAGAACAAAAAACAAAACAAAACAAAGCCACTCATATGTTCTAATTGCAGTATTCCTGCTCATTTGTACCTAAGTACTGAATCCCCTCTCTCTCACAAGTTTAATATTCAACTGCACAAGAAACAGTCTTGCCAACAGTGGCACAAGAAAGTCTGTGGAGAACCTTACTCTTTGATCCCGGAGGTTTATAAGTAGTGCTTAGAGCAAGAAATGGCTCTTGGAAGACAAAAAAGGGAGGGACAAGCAAACCAGAGAATAGATGTGTCTCAGTAAGAGAAATACCTGTCATGTTTTCAGACTTGTTAAAATTCTTGTTGCTTAAGTCCTAGTCCTGCTGACCAACGATGGCAGTACCACCTATGATGGCAGATCCTACAGTATCAGAAAGCTGTGCTGCAGGGATGTATTGAGGGAACTGGGCTTGTTTAGCTTGGGAAGGACAAGGCTCTGGCGAGACCTCATTGTGGTATTCCAGTATTTGAAAGGAGCTTATAAACAGAAGGGGGAACAGCTGTTTACAAGGGTGGACAGTGACAGGACAAGGGGGAATAGTCTTAAACTGAGACAGGGAGGCTTAGGTTAGATATTAGGAGGAAGTTTTTTGCACACAGGGTGGTGACGCACTGGAACAGGTTGTCCAAGGAGGCTGTGGATGCCCCATCCCTGGAGGCATTCAAGGCCAGGCTGGATGTGGCTCTGGGCAGCCTGGTCTGCTGGTTGGCGACCCTGCACATAGCAGGGGGGTTGAAACTAGATGATCATTGTGGTCCTTTTCAACCCAGCCCTTTCTGTGATTCTACCCTGAGAGTGAGGCATACCATCTGATTGCTCTTTAGAGCACAAATTTCCTTCGGTGAACTTTTATTAATGGCATGATAAGAAGGCACCATTACTTCTATGCTACATGTATTCTAAGGAGGCAAATTATAAGGACTTAGTAATTCTGGGGTTGAAATGAGTGTTCAACACTAAATAATCCCCCAGATCTGACGTTGTGTGTTTGCACTGTAGCAATACGTAAGTTAAAAATCCACCCACACAGTGGGAGCAGAGGCTCTGTCGAAGCAAAATGCCTTTAGCAGTCGTGCCTCTGTGCACAAAGCTGCACTGGGGACTCTGCTTCTGAACTAACAGAGCTCCTCAGGGCTTCAGCTGACAAATGAGTTTGAAGGAGACAAACAGCAGTAGAAGTGCAAACACTGCCTCATCTCTGACAGAATTTCTCTAAGATAATTTTCCTACTTCGTGGCAATTTTAAAAGATTTTGTTGAGATTCTCAGCATTTGTTTTCAAATTGTTTGCCCTCATGAGTTTGCTTTATTTTTAAGGAGGAAATTACTATGACAAGAATCACATCATTATGAATGAGCCAGAAGAGGACAAACGTTCGCAAAAATGGGATATTGAAATACTGTGAGTAAAACCCACCACAGAGATGGACCTTACGTGGTTTATCAGCACCTGGAGGAAAAAAAAAGTACTACTGAAGTCACGCACCACTGGAACCTTATGCAGTAAATCCTGTCTTCCTTCACTCAAAGCACCACTCCTAAGCCAAGTGAATTTGCACAGACCTGAAGGATGTGAGGATGAGCTCATGTCTTTCCCAGGGACTGAACTATAAGCTGATTCTTTGGAGGCCTCTTATGAAAGTTAATGTTATTCTTCATCTGAAGTTTTAAAGTAAATGCACAAGGCTAGACAGATGCTTTGTGGGATATGAACTGCAAGGGATAATATGGGAAAGGCTCTTTAGAAATAGTGACATTTCCTTTCTCTCAGAAAACGATGAAAGCTCATTCTTCAGCAGGTGCCCTCATGAGCTTCAAAGAGGTTGAGTTGGACTTCTTTAGACCAAGAGAATCAGTTGAGGCTCAAAGCGAAACTGAATCTCAATCCATACCTCCTGCTAAAGTGCAATTTATTTTGTTCAAAAGACAAATTTGAACTGGAATTCCCAGCTCAGTGCATGAAATGGGGCAATAAAACCCTGTTACCTCCCTAGTGTTACAGGTAGGCCCTGGTCTTGTTTGTTTCAGCAATACCTAATTTCCAAGTTTAGGAAGTTCTTTTGCAGACCCAGGGGCTGTTTCCAACCCGTGAATTTCTGAGTTATCCCTGAAGATCACCTTTAACATGTAGGCATAGGTGCATCTATCCAGAGTATAAGCTATCCTGGGTCAGGTTAGATTTCTAAAAGATTTACAGAATTTGGAGCAGTAATGATTTTGCTCTAGCTGTATTTTGTTGTCATGTATATAGACTAATTTAATACAATGTAATTTGATCTTAAATCCATGTCTTCCTTCAGAAGATAACTCACCAGGTGCTAGCAGCCAGCCCTGCTTCATGTCAGGAACAGCATAGTGGCATTTAAAGGTTACTCAGGCTCATCAGTGTTCTCTTTGCCCAAAGGATGAGGTGTTAGATCAGTGATGACCAGCCCAACTTGCTGGCAGTTTCTTCAATGTCAGCAAGATGCAACCATCCTACCAGCCCTCTCTTAAGATGGGCAGAGCACAGTACCTTACTGCACTGCAGTTGGTACAGGCTTGGAAAAGAACATCTTCCTCATACAGGACTGACACAGAGGAGGAACTGCAGCTGCCTGTAGGGCTGCTAGTACCTGAAGTGGTGGTCTTTAGCTCACTGCTAGCTTCATTGGATTTCTGCGTGACTAAATGAATTACTTCATTGAATAGATAATATTTTCTTTCCTATTTGTTTATGCAGGGTGTGTGTTTCTATTTAAGGAGTTTAGCTACGGAATTTTAGTTTCCAAAAGCAGAAAGTGTTCCTGTGCACTTAAACAGGATTTGACCTTAAATGGAAACATATAACTCTCAGAAATAAAATATATGGATGTCTATTTTTGTATGAAATTGAGTTCTATAGCGTACTATTTAAAAATAAAGAAATACCTGTGTACTTGCACTTACTATTTTGCATTCTAAAGTTATCACAAATCTGCTGTTACGGAACTCCTGATGTATGTATATATTTCTACAACTAAAGCACTTGTCCTGCTTTTTTAATGTAAATCAGTATATCAAGTGTTCTCCAAGTGACTCACTTTCCATATGCAATTTCAAAACCTGGTTGGAAGGTTCTGGTCTTTCAGACTGAGAGCACCTAAATCACGTGGGGTGGTGTCCCAGTGCTTCATAACCAAATAAATCAGGCTTTTGTACTTCAGAGATCTTCCACGTAAAATGCCAAGCATGTATATTTTAATTGTATAAAAGTTTTTAGAAGGAATTTCTTGCTTGTCTGTTTCTTCTTTGTTCCTGTAAAGCATTTTTTTTTTTCAAATGGCCTAACCAAGGAAATAAGTACATATATTCAGTAAGACACAACAATGCTGTGTGGGGTTGCTCATTAAATACAGATCTTAGACTATCCAAATATCTGCAACACTCCCATCAGAATCCACTTGAGAGATGTGAAGATCCTTTTTCTAGGAGTAGCACTAATCTGGCAATTAAAGGCAAGATAAGCTGTTCCACTGTTACATTTCTGAGCAGCTCACCTGTTGCTGAGACACCCGCTTACCCACGGCAGTAAGGGAACTAGAAGGACATTCAGCAACAGGCAGTAGCAAAGTATATTTATATTGCAACACACCGTTGGCAGTACAAACTAAGGTAGGATGCAAAAAATAAAACTAATGGAATGAACCTTTCACTTAAGAGATTCCATAAGGAGCCAATTCATGAAAGCATCAAAAAACTTCTATTAGACATTCAGTCCACAGTGCCAAGGCCAGGTTTTCCTTCTCTTCAGCTGAGGTAAGTTTGAGCTCTTTCACGCAGACAGTGCTGCCACTCCAAATCTGCTTCAGTGCATCCAGGTGTGACAGAGGAAAGCGCAGTCCATGAGGAGTTGGCTGAGAGGGGGAAAAAATGGGGAGAAGAGGCCACTTGAGCAGCGTGTTTGTTCTAACAGACAGGAGGGCAGCACGTAGGTGCTGACCAGCAGCATTCCTTCCCCACTTCACATGGGGATTTCCAATTGCATCCTGCAGGAGATCAGCATCACTCTGGCTATTTTCTTAATAAATGGAAATACCATTGAAATATCTTCTACCACAAAGGGTACACCTACATGTTCCAGCACCCCTTACTGAGGCAGGGAGACCTAAGGTGTGTGTCATCCTAACTGAAGAAGCCTTTCCCTATCCATGGGTTGTTGAAGGGGGTATCTTACCATAGCTGGAGACATTAAGGGCAGGAAGATACATTCTGGGTTGTGCAACATGTTGTGCAAGTGCCTGTGTAAGACCTCAGCTACCAGTTTTCTCAACAGGTCCAGCAAAATACACTTCAAAAATTAAGTAACTACCAGGCAGAATTCTTTGCTGTAACAGCTGAGAGGGTGTAGCTGCTGTGCATCCCAGGGGATACTGAATGTAGCCAGATCAAACTAGGATGTACACACTGACCAGCAGAAGGTACAGTGACCCCTCCCCCTGCTGCACATATGTCACTGTATCCAGTAGGATGTACTGAAGGACACAAAAGTAAGAGATGCTTTGGTACATGCCAATAGCTCTGTCACCCAGAGCATAATTCAAGGTGCAGATAACAAATGTTCAGCAAAACCCAACATGGCAATGTAGCTTTTGTGTGTGTAGGTCAGGAACAAACCTGTGCTGCACCTTCTTCGCTAGCGGTATCGTCATCATCTGTCCCCATCATGTGAGTTTCTCTCCTGTTCTTTAAGGAATGATAGACATACACCATTTCCTTGCGAATTTCATCCTAAGAAACAGCAGGAGAGAACAGTTACATTGTAATGATCTGGCCCATCTGACCTTAGATAAAAACCATGCACCTGCTGTGCAGAACATGGACTACAGTTAGTTCTGTAGGTCTCCCCAGGAAGGCAAGAAGGTGGCATAGTGCTGTTTGACAACAATCTCATCATTATCTCCTACCAAATCCTAAGAGGATGCAGCACCCAACCGATCCATACCTGCACAACCCTTTGAGACAGACCAAGAACTCTCATGCATGCAACACGCCCACAGCATGAAGCACAGAAGGGTGGTGCAGGGGTTATACTTACAGAATTTGCTTGGTCTGGCTCCACTGTAATTACAGCATGATCCCTGAACTGCAGTTTGATTTTGCTGTCTAATCTTGGCAGTTTTCCACCTAAAAAAGAAATCAGAAAGGAAGGAAACCATATAAATACTGCAAACTGACCCTTCTGTGCCCTGCTCTCCCAGCCATTATTTTGTACCTACATTATTTGTTACGTTCTCACCGTCTGTCTCAAACACAAAGCTCACACTAGACTGCAATCTTTGCCTACCTTAAAACACCATAATCATTAAGGGCAGAGTTAGCAACAGCCCTGCCATCACATCAGCAAAAGGAGTTGGTATTGAGCTCAAAACTCACCTGGAGTTAAAGAGTCAGCATCACATCCCAAGCAAGGTGGCAAACGGTTCATAATGAAATCCTTCCTCATGTCGGATGATCTCAGTTCTCTGCTGTTCTCCAGACGGTCTGCAAGCATTCTCAGAATGCTACTCAGTTTTTTTGTTGAGTCTGCTATATCCACCTGCTAAATATTCACACACAGTTCCTTTTACATGAATTCCAGCTACACAGAGACTATTCTGAAGAAAAAGAAGCACAGTAATGAAGTAACAATCTGGAAAGATAGGAGAGGACCACCAAAGGGTAACAATTACTTTCTCCCAAAACAACAATACTGTTTCTTTTACATGTTCCACATAACTGCTCACACATCAAAGCTGAAGCTAAGTTTTCCTCACTGTGGGGATGCCCACAATGCTGAAGGGCCTGCAAGTGTACCTGAAGGAGAGAACTGTTCCTTCTTCATGCTGATGAGCTGATCAGCAGCACAACCAACTACCATAAGGACACACGCTGCAACATACAGCTCCATTAACTTTTCAAAAGTTAGACCTGGTGGAAACTATGCCTACCTGACAGCTCCAAACCAAAAAGCATCCTTTGAGAAGAAGTGAGCCACACAAGGCCACTGTGATATGAAGAAAGGAAGTGCAGCAAACTGGACAACACTTCAGCTGCACCAAACCTCCAGCCACCCTGACATCTTCAAAAGCTGCTAGACAAGACAGTGCCTTTACACTGAGTTCTCAGAGCAGATGAGCAAGACCCATGCTTGCCACCGTGCTGTAGTTCCAGCTGGATGCACTGTTTTTCCCTCAGACCCTCTTACTTACCATAAGCAGTCTCCTTGGGATGCTTGTCCTCAAGGCCACATCCTCTTTTGCAGTATTGAATACAAGGCCAGGAATTGCATCCAATAAGAAGTCTCCCCAAGAGCTGCAGGATGGGAAGAAATAATAAGAATTACTGAAATGGCTGCAATGAAGTAAAACAGGCATACTTTATTGTGTGTTGGATAGTATCACTTAACATTCTTTTGAAGCACTTCCATTGCTGCAAGAAACATGTCCAGGGCTATCAACTTCAGCACAGATGCATTTTTAGCTTTGCTACAAACTTATGATCACAGGAAGAAGACCCTAGTATATCTCTACAGGGATTTTTAAGATACTTAGATACCTAACAGTCACCTTGTAGCGAGGGGTCTTCTGTGTGTGTTAGATCCCCATTCTAAGGCTGAACACATTCCAAAAAGCTATCTTTTGCTCTCCATGTTTCCATTCCCCAGCTGCGGTAAATCAGAGGAGGGAGGGTTCCCAGCTGCATCTTCGTCCTGTAGCCTGAGTCAATCTCACCAGGACCAGGTGTGCCCCTCATGCAAAAAAATGCTGTCCAGTCTACCTGTGGTCTCTCCCTACCTCATTTCAAAGAACAGTGAGACATCTTACATTTCTTACTGCTTCCCTCCTCTTCCACCGAATTCCCACATCAGCAACTATCTTCAGGAACCCTCTACTGTGACAAACTTCCCTGCTTACAACAAATGTCACCAGACTTGTCTTCCTGCCTCAGGCGGAGGTCTGGCCTGGAGAAACCTCACCCCAGTGCACAGTGCAGTCCCTTTGGGCTCAGAGCCCGAAATTCCTCAAGGTGCCATTTCATCAGCACTGGAAGTGCTGAGGAAGTACTGAGGAACTGCCCTTTCCACACATAAGGCTGTCAGGTCTCCAGCAACACACTTATAAAGAACTTGTCTGTCCAACACTACCTGACACACAACAACTCTGTATTGATCACACCGGACAAAACCTGTCCTGCACACCTAGGACCACTCCTGCACACCAATACAGCAAACCCACTTCCATCAGTACATCAAAGCACGCTTCTCCTGGTGCCACCCTCCTGTCTGTTCAGTTTGCTGCACCTGGGATGAGAAAAGCTCCAGGCCAACAGGAGGGTGGTGTACAAAAAAAGGACAGGGAATGGGAGGTGGAACAGGAATTCAGCTCAGTTGTGCCCCCCAAACACAGCCAAAGCAGCTCAGTGCTAACACTGCCACCTAGAGAATAAATGAATTCAAACACTCTGCAGCAGCCATCAGCACTTACAGAAAATAGTTCTTTGCCTTCTCAGCAGAAGATTATGTTAAAAGCCATAGAACCCATTTTTGATGATGGACTCACACAGCTTCACCTTAACCTTGCTCCAGTGTGGAGAACTGCCCAAGAGTTACCAGCAGCACTGACACCCCAGCCTTACAGAATGGTACACCTGGTTAGAAATGCATCTTAGAATCATCTAGAACATGCCAAAACTTGTTCTGTCCTATGCTGTAACAGAAATCCTTCCTGATTCCCAACTCAGGCCAATGGCTCCAAACCCAGCACATGAGAGCAGCTGACTGAATTGCAGCAGCATTTCCCTGTGCGATGAAAAGGTTTCAGTGGGCACAAGCATTGGATGCACGTCAAAGGAAATCTGCCTTGCATGCATGGGATAGGAGATGAAAAGCACAGATAAGCAGAAAACACAAGCAAAGAAAGAATGTGCAGCAAGTCCACCAGTACAGCGTGGGTGACTATGAAATGCAAGAGAGGAGGAGATGAAAGGAGCAATCCCCAACTCTCTCTCTGGATTATGAAACAAATAGCAATTGCAGCCACTGCTGAGAGTTGTTCTAAACATGACAGTGAGCTTCCTGTTGTAGTGTTACCTTCCACATTAAAGTCTGTTGATGATAAACAATAAAGTAGCCAATTAATATGCCGATGAGGTTGCTGAATAAAAAGCTTTGTTTACAAGGAAGTGTTTCCTCTGTTTTCCCCAACCTCCGCAACTGAAATTACAGCTACCTGAATGCTGGCCTAGATCTTGTCATTAACAGCAGGGTACGTAGGTGACAGTAGGGCACCTCACATATTCCATTCCACTGTGTTTCTACAAGGAAATGCTATGCCCTATCCGTGCATCACCTCACAGACAAACAAAAGATACAAGGACTGAATGGGACAAACACAGAAAAGAGCTCAGCAGAGTTCATCACAAGGTTGTATTTTAACTGTAAGACATCACTTCTTTGAAATGTGGGCTTCAGGTCCGTACTATTCACACACATTGCCTGGAAGATGAAAGCCATTTTCAGAAGTGACAGAAACGAGAAAGAGTAAGAAGGAATTACTTGTTTTGGTAGGTACTGATGGTCACGTGTGTAGAATGAGATACACCGGGAGGTGTGTCAGCTTGGTGAATTGTCCCTCTTGGGAAGTACAGTAAGTCGCCCGGCTGCAAAAAAAAAGAAAAAGAATTGATACATTTAGGGCACATGTTCAAACCTTACTGCACTGTTACCCAAACAAAGAAAATGCTCTCTAAGCAGACAGACAAACAGCATGGATTGGTTCTGTTTCTTTAATCACAAAACAGGGAGATACTCCACTTACATTTTAATAACAGAGCGCTCTATGCCAGAAAGTCTGAACTTCCCAATTTACTGTTAGTATTTACTGTACACCTGCCTGAAAACACAAAGCAAGCCTTGAAGGGTAGAAAGCACACACAATCCTACTCAGCTGCGTAACAGGGACAGAGCAGCAGCTGAGAGGAACCTGCTGAAAGTACAGCAAGCTAGCAGAGCAGACCTCAACAAAGTAGAAAGCTGCTGTTCCACGAGAAAGGACAAATATCCTGTATGGACCGTAAGCTGCTGCAGTACTGCTGTCTTAAATTCTCAGCTGTAGCACTTAAAAATATCAAGTACAACCTCTCCCCTCCTCCCTTTCTTCTCACTTACCTAAATTAAATCCCCAGGCAGATACACTTTAGACTAGGCAGTCAATGTAAGAGAGAAGTGTGCAGCAGGCCACATCACATCCAATAAAGAGGTTACCTACAGTTTCCCCTACAAACATCTACAGAGCTGCACAGCACAGGCAAGGAGAAAAGTCATGAAGCAGCAATGGTGAAATCGGATTCCATTTTAATTTTACTCTTCCTTAAATGTGGTCCCATCAAAAGAAGCAGAGATCACCGTCGCTCACAGCAGTCTTCACTGCAAAGTGTGACTCCTACTCATCTCATCTCCTTGGTAATCTCATCAGCATGAAGCAATGAACCAGCAAGCAAAACGTTCATCAAGTAGAACAAGCACTCTGGGTTGCAACAGGCAGAAGAGGACGGGACAGAGCAGCTCCCAAGAGACACAACGAGGTTCTGAGCACTTCAGCTTGCTCATACTTCTCAACTGGATAAAGGAGGGGCAGACATAGGAGGGGATATCAGCAGGGTAAAACAGGAAACCACTTGAGGGATGGCCAACCACCAACCAGCTCCGTGCCTGACATCAGTAAGAAGCCAGCCGTGTCCACAGCCTGCTGAATGCTCACCAAGACCAGCTGCACTCTGGCACTTGAGGCACAAACCAGCACACTCCCATGCACACCCAGCTACTCAGAGAGATCTGAAGTACATCTCCAACTGGTCCATTTGTTCCAAACTGCCCGCGAATGGCAGGCAGAAGTGCAAGAAAGGAGAAGGGAAATATTCTACTGAAAGGTTTAGGGAAGAAATACTGGTCTGTACATCCTTGGCAGAAAGTGTCACACAGACAACCAAAATCTAACAGAGATGACTCAAAAGAAAAGGGGCACAGGAAGCGAACAGCAAACCTGGAACATTTTTAAGGCCTTTTCAGGGCCAGAGGCCAGTATTTTCACTGCACTGACATCAGTAAACGGCCTGTGGAATGCAACGTTATCCCATAAAAATCCAGCCCAGCATGTTGTGGAAAGAAAAAAAAAGAATAATTGTAATTCACTAGGCTTTGTATCAAGTAATACTTTCTGACAACTGAAAATCACTGTCAGATTGCACAGCCAGTAAAGGTCAGCACCATTACAACGCAGAACGCTGTTCCTACACATACCTGCTTGCACAGGTAAGTCAGAACACAGAGAAGAGGAAGGACCTTGCCCACACAGGCCCTGTTGATAAGACACGAGGCAGAGAAACTACAGAGGCTTCTGAAACAGAGCAGCACTGCCTGCTGGGTAAGTAACCCCCTTCTGAATTACAACTACATAAACCACAACAGGCCAAGCACCAGATCTCCTGCCATCAGAAAGGCTGTATTCATTAGCCCTCATTAAACGCTCTTTTTATTCCAAATAACAAGATGCAGACGAGCATCTGGTTTTCAGGTTTGGAAAAAGAGAAAAACAATACAAGTCAAGACAGTTTTTCTTAGTTTCTGCTTTTGTTTCAGTCAGGTATTACATATGCCATATATTCACCAGAACAGTGCACAAAGGGATCAGCCTGACTGATCACAGACAATATGCAGCAGCACAAAACACTTCATAACTGTGATTAAAACCAATGTATTTTCTACAGGGAACTCGACAAACATGTACCCAGTACTCTGCCTCATAACTAAAGAAGTATTAGAGAATTTCCAGAAAGAACTGCTTCTTGGTCCATTATTTTAATCCTAAAGCACACGATGCCTTTGAAAAAAGATAACTCAGACAACTATGACATTTCTCATGCTCATTGTGCACCAATCCTTCCCCACAATTTTGCAACTGCAAGAATTCAGGATACTGTCTTCTAGAGAAGAATCATTTTAAATATAACTACTTTTCTCACAACTACAGTTCAGCCCAGTTAAAGAAGTTCAATTCTAATACCTTTAACACAAATTCATGCGTGGGATTCCCAATCCTATCTTCTGATTCCACGTTATACTCCCGAGCTAAGTGCACCGTTGGTTTATAGAGCCGCCAATGCTTCTCGCCTTCCAGCTGGAGGATGAACACCTGCAAAGGACCATAAATCCAAGTGCACAATGAAGCCTTGCTTCCTACCACGCATTCAACTCATTAGAAGTGTTAATGCACCGTCTTACTCGGGATGTCTGTGGAACCATGCCAGAAACCAGAGCCAGGAAGCAAACCCGATGACACAGTGCGGTTCTCTGACAACAGAAGAGACATATTTCACCTGCCCTGCTCCCAGCTACCTCACAGCCCAGGGAGCAGGATTCCTCTCCTGAGGAATTTGTACATGTCTATAATGCAGAACTTTACATCCAAAGTATTTTTCCAGGCCTCACTTAGAGACAGTGGGAAGAAAACTTAGGAAGTAAGATCTGCTTTATCCTACCTAAAGCAGGCACTTGGAAATCCCCATTTTTCCCAAATTACTTCAAAAAGCATTAGACAACTAACTTTAAAAGACATGATTTAGCCGAAGGTTGTTAGGGTGGTATGGTTAGGTTGTTGTTAGACTTGATGATCTTTAAGGCCTTTTCCAACCTGAGTGATTCTGTGTGATATGTCAGAATCTGCAAGTTCTAGAGCTGCTAAAGAAAAATGAAATGTATGCATTTAATGTGGAAAAAAAACTGGTACCACAGCCCAACTTGAAAAACTGCTTGTTTAACGCGCTGGTTATTGGAATGCTTCTTTTAGAAGCACACTCCATGTGATACTGCCATTAGACACCTCAGTACCCATTCAGTAAAAGTAAAGAGTGGGGAAAAAAAACAACCATAAAGAAACATTGTAACTTCTCAGTGAAAAAACATTTTTCTGTAAGAAATTACTTTATGAGAGAAGAAAAACCACACAGAGAGACCAGCAAAACCCCACGTCTATTCCCACAGACAATGTTGTACTGCCCTACCTCAACATCATCGTAGTGAGGGGGAAGGCCCTGGGACCCCTGTGGAGTAATATAGACATTTGATCCGACCAGAGACCCAAAGTAGCACTCCAGCTTCTCTTGAATCTTCCACAGCTCCTCCTGCAAAAAGAAAAGGACATGTTACTGTTGGAGACCTCAGCCAGCCTGGCCGCTACCCAGCTCTCATGCTCCCTGGCTACTCAGGGGTTCTTCTAGGGAAGAACCAACTGGGACACTGAGGCTGGGAAGGGATGGACAGGGTTAGGCACAGATGGAAATTCACCTACCACCTCCCATGAACAACAGAACATCTTAATAAAAGAAACACACACATGACTTTCATTATACTAGCTACTACCAAAGAGTCTACACAAAGATTAGAGAGCTTTTTGCGGTGACTCCAACTGTAGCACTTTGCAGTTACACAATGAAGGAGATAAAACATCTCTGACATGTTTTTTTTTTTATATGCCTTTAGATATATTGCAGTATATGTATCAGGTTATTTGTGTGTGGAGTAAGCCAGTTTTAGAGATGCTCAAAGCAAGCACCTTTGGTATCTTTCAATCTGTTAGAACTGCTTTGCTCCTCCACAACTGAAGATGTACATTAAAATTTAACAGATGCATGTCAAGAGATGCTTCTAAAAACTTCAAAGCACAAAGCTGGTGAAGTACATCATAACAGATGCTGAAGAATGCTGATAAGACTTCACCTTCCTCACATTACCACTCATCTGCGCAAACAGTGGCAGCAGTTACAAACACCATCACACCACCACAAAACCCTCTAATAGGTTTTAATTTTAATTCATCTGCTAGCTTTAGCTAGGCAAAATGAAGGCGCCAAAATGACGGGCTTTTCAGGAGTTAAAGAGCTGTACATTCCTGTCCTTACAGAATACTTCTTCATTAAATTGCAGGCACCACAGGACAGAAAAGAACTACTTAAATCCAAGCGTAAGCACCTGAGTCCTTGACACAACTGTGCAGGCACCACTGCCTCATTCTGAATGCTTCTGATTGAAGAAGCATGGAAAAGAACAAGAGAGGACAATCGCCAAAACTGACATACAAACCCATGGTACAATTCAAAGCCAATTCATCAGAAAGAACTGTGGTGTCCTGCACCTACATTATTTTACGCCTTACCCTCCACTGAACTGGCATAAATGCTCTATTTGCACATGAGAACAATGGAACAAAAACTAAAGCAGACAGTGATAAATAATCATCAGCATTACGCATTCAGATCTGTTTAAATTTTTATGTGACAAAGCAAATCCTTAAAAAGGAATACTTAATTTTATAGTGTAACTCATGTTTTTCTTGCTGCAGAGCACTGAAGCATGACGGACTGCACAAAATTATAAACCATGTTTTAATTAATATAGCTCATATGTGGTTTCAGCAGGCCACCGATGTCAGCTCCTTCACCTGGATCTTCTGGGAACAGAGACAAAGCTCTGTCCAGCACGCCTCAAGCAAAACACACTGCATTACAAAACACATATTAGTTTTACTTAAACTCATGAAATGACCCAACCTTAAACCTCTGAGGCTGATGGAACTGTATGGTTGCCTTTTTCTGCTCAAAGTCCCTCTTCAGCTGTGCGTAATTCACTCTGCCTTCTTTATTTAAAACCTTCTTTTTTCCATTTACACATCTGCAGATATTTATATCACGCCCATAGTACAGCCCTTGGTTGCACAGCTCCTTCAGATCTGACAGCTGGAAGAGGGACTGGTAGTAAGCAGCCAGTAGGGGATCGTTTCTCTGAACAAGCAGCGGCTTTTCCTCCCAGTACTCCTTGAAAAACTCCTCTGGTTTGATGGGAGAGATCAGGCTTGCGAAGAGGCTGTCTGGGTTCTCAAAATCCATGACTGATGGCAAACAAGCTGCTTCCACCTTTGCTCGTTTGGACTGCACCTGCATTTCCATCCCCACCTCAGCATGCTTCCCTCCCTTCTTGGGCATGGTCCTGTTCAAGAGGAGAGAGATGTAACAGTCAGCCAGCACCATAACCTCATGGGCCCTGTGCAGCTCCTCCCGCCTTCTCCAGTGGGGTACAGCAGCACACTGGAAACAGCTCTCCTTTCAGGTGCTCACTATTCTTTCCAAGTGGCAGAAAAGATAATGCCCCTAGCAGATCTCCAACCCGCTTTCAGTTCCTCTGCAAAGGGCTCTACTGGGTGCTGTTGCACACAGAAATGGCAATCCCACACCTGAATCTGTACTAGAAGCACAAAGAATCCAAATGGCCACACGAGAGATCTTTATAAATGCAGAAATCCAACCATCCTGTTAGAATGCTCTTTTGTAGCAATAGCAACATATTTTTTTTTAATAGTTCAGATGTAAGAGATTTAATAACATGCAAAGGGGTGGAGAGGGATAAAAGATAAGCTCGCACCCCATTGCTGCAGTTACCAGAGTGCAGCCCCAGCAGTACCTACGAAGCAGGTGAGGGAACACCTGGTATCACAGCACACGCTCGGAGCACAACAGGCAGCAATATCAAGGAGAGGAACATGGGAACAACAAGCACAAATTTAAGAGTTGGTTGTTGGGAGGGGAGAAGGCTCCAAAGAACTGAAAAAGCCGAAGGCAACTGCCGCAGCATTTGGCGTGGCCAGTTCTAGCAAAACTAAGTTTACAGAAGAGAGGAATGCTTTTAGGCCTTTGTGTTGATGCTGTGCAATCACAGCAAAACATACAATGGTATAGCTCTGCCTACATCTCCACAAAGTTGTCAAGCTTTGCATGGTTTACGTAGGCTAGCAAGAGAGCTTTTTAATCGAAATACAGTCAGTTAAAGTTGGAAGTCATTTAATTTGTTCTTCCAGGCAGATAATCTGCTCATATATTGTTATATAAAAATAATTATAAACAACAACAAAAAAAAAGACTGCCTGCTAGCCTCTGGGGTCTGGCTAACTGCAGCTAGCACTGGGCTTGTCTGAGCACGTCTGTGAGCCAATGGGAGCAGCCACAGCTGCTGCTGCTTGCATTCTGAAGGAAAACTATGGCTCTGCTCTCAAAAATGGCTCTGCTCTCAAAAATAAATGCTCTCACGCTTTCATTTACACAGATCTCTTACCATAGAAACACAAAGGTTGGAAAAGATCACTAAGACCACCCAGTCCAACCACCAACCCACCCCACCATGCCCGCTATCCATGTCACTCAGTGCCACATCCACACAGCTCTTGAACACCTCCAAGGACAGTAACTTCACCACCTTGCTGAGCAGAATGTGCCAGTGTGCTGCCACTGTTTTGGAGATTTTTTCCTAATATCCAACCCGAATCTCCCCTGGCCCAACTTGAGGCCTTTCCCCCCTCATCATATCACTGTTACCTGGGAGAAGAGGCCTACCCCCAGCTCACCACAGCCTCCTTTCAGGCAGTTAGAGAGCAATGAGGTGTCCCGAGCCTCCTCCAGACTGAACAATCTCAGCTCCTCAGGCGCTGCTTACAGTATTTGTGCTCCAGACCATCACAGCCCCACTGCCCTTTTCTGGACACGCTCCAAGGTCCCCGTGCCTTTCTCGTAGCGAGGAGCCCAAAACTGAACACAGCACTCCAGTGCGGAGCACAGGGGAAGCACACTCCAGCGCTACCAATACAGGTACACGCACGCAGTCCCCAACTCCCTCACTCAGCAGACACTGCTACGCCAGCTCCCGGATATAGCGTCTCACCGCGAGTTCCTCCGGCAGCCCGGAGCCACACGTGGCTACTATCACACTCTTTCCAGCAGGAAAGAACGCAGCGCGTAGAGCTGCAGTGCCAGCACTCACACGTGCAGCCGCGCTGATCGGGGCACGGGGCTCGCCCACGCTGCCGCCCGACCCGGTGCCCCAGCAACCCACGCCGCTGCCCTGCCCGGCCCGCCCCGCGTCACGCGAGGCCCGGGTCTCACCCCCCGCAGCCACAAACTCAATACCGTCGCCATAATTCGCCCCCCACACACACACACACACACGCGGCTCACCCTGCCTGGCGCACAGGCCGCGGAGCGGGGCGGGGCCAGGGGAGGCGTTCAGCGGCCGCCACAAAATGGCGGCGGTGCGCAGGGCGTGCGCTCTTGGCTGGGGTGTGGGCTTTGCTGTGGGTAGCGGAGAACGAAGTGCCCGGAGTATGTCTTGTTCGTGGATCGGGGGCTTAGCTGCAGAGCCCATCTGCTGATGATTCCCGAAGTCTTTAGTGTCTTCACTGAGCACATAAAAGCTTGCGGAAAAGAATGTTAGTTGTCTTTGTTAAGGATGCCCGTTAATGGGTTACTTTACAGTGGCGTGAGGAGTCAGAGAAATAACTAGGCAAGTTTGGGTGAGCTTTTGTTCTTGTGTGCTGACAGCTCCAAGCACACCTCATAGAACTACTGGCAGAAGGTGAATTTTGGAAACCTCAGCAGCCCTTCAGTGTATGGCTGATGGCTGCAGGTGGTTACACTGGGCACAAGATCGTTGTACAGTCCTGCTCCTCTGCGTGGTTAGTTTGCTGTTTACAAAGAAGCAATTCCTGCTGGCACAGCACAAATTGGGTCCCTCCAAACAAACGCTGCGTGATCCAAAGGGGTTCTGATTTCATTAAAGCATCAAAATTCCTATCTTCTGAATGGAGAAAGTGGCAAAATATAATACACTGAAGAGGGGGTCGGGGGGAAGGGAGGAAAAAAAGAAAAGCAAATGCTATTCATCATATTCAGTCCTTCTGCCTTCACCGCCTGGACTGCTTTGGTCTCCAGATGAGCAAAGCATTGTGGTCTCTTGACCATGGAATGCAGGCTGAGTAGAGTGTAGGTTTTGTTAGGGGATGAGTTTTGCCGGGCTGAAACTAAGTCTATCCTAATTGTACAAACTGTAATTGGAGGATTTACAAAAATTGACATCTCCCTGTCAAGTATTTCTCTTCACTGGGCTGTCACTTCGGAAGAGAAGATATTCTCTGCTTTCTAGTTCTGACTTATTAGTTCAACACAACATCACTCAGCATTCAGGACACTTTTCAAAATGTGTCACATTGTGAATATTTTGGTGTAAACATCAGTGGTTGGGATATTTGAAGGCATACAGTGTTGTAGCTTTCTGAAAAACGAGTCACCGGTGTGGAATTACGCTTACTCCTTCCACAAGAATTATAAAGCTTTGAAGAATGAAGCAGTTCTCCAGACTTTTGTTTGCAGCTCCATCACCTACATTAATGCTTCCAGGATGTTTTCTTAATCCAGATGGGTGTAGCAGCAGAGGCTAAATATAGGGAGGCCACATCCTGCGCTTCAGCTGCTGACAAGGAGCCATTACACGCTGTTATTTCTGTTGTCCAAAAATCCACAAAGTACCACCAGCATAACTGCTTGAACACCACCAGGGTGAACACTCCAACAAATATGCATTTACCTAATGTCTGTGACATTTTAGCTTTTAGCAAATACTGTGGGAAACAGAACTGTATTCGACTGACAGCAAAAACAGCCACAAATAACAGGAATGGGAAATACTTGTGAAAACTTCTTTAAGGACCTCCATGCAGATTTGTCCAGAAAACCTGACCAAAAGTATTTATTACCATCCCCTTATGGAAGATAAAACAAACTTCAAAAGGAGGTCTGTGGACTTTAGGCAGATAATGCTCAGAAAGCCCTCAAAGCAAAATAATAGTGTTAATAACATAATGTAATTAAATACATTTTAAAGTTATTTTACAAGAAAGGATCTGTGAAGTATAATTGATCCTGGTATCATCCCTGTCAGTGCATTGAGAAGATAAAAATTATAAGCCTTGCTGAAAAACGTTTGCAGTATCATCATTAAAAGAAACAATCCCCACTGCTATCATAATGAAATTGCTATGTACTGCTTACCGTGATGAGAACACTGCCAAAGGTTACATTCACAGTTGCAAAATAAATAAGTTTCCACTATCAGAGAAAACTAAGCTACTTTCAGGCACCTGTATAGGATATTCTAGGAAAGTAAATGTGGGTATGAAACCTTTCTCCTGTATGCTTTCACGTGTGGGACAGTTTGGTGGCCAGTCTGTGCTGGTCTTGGGCAGGCCAGACTGGAGAGCTCCTGCTGCCACAGATCCTATAATGTAATTTAGAAAACAGAACTGTCTTGGGTCGAGAATCATTCGGGGTATTTTTTTCTGTTGGAGATTGAGGATTCACTTTTGGCTACAGGATAAGTACTCCTTCCACTAAGGCCGAGAAAGAAATGATGTGAAAACAATGCTGTTACATTAGCTCATACTACAAGTTTAGACACACATCTGGAGCAATTAGATGGGATCTTCTCAGGAAATCTGGAGCATCTGTGCGGGATGCATTCATAATAGTGGTGAAGCAACAAGAATGTCATGGTAATTTTTTAATATATTTATATTACACATCTGCTCAGCTTGAGGTCTGCTGTGCCGTTGCTGTTGCCAAAGCCCTGTACATCCTTTGACTTTACGTTCCCAGCATTGTCATGCCTGGTACGGTTCTCCTTTCCATGACAGGATTTCCTGGAAGAGTATCAAAGCCGCCTTAGCTCTGATCATTTGTTTGGCAGGGACTCGTCTGCCAAAGTACCCGCTCATTCCATCAGATTTCAATTGCTCGGGATACAATGTGTTGCTAGCTTTTCCAGCTCTGTAACTGGGAGTTTGACAAACGCAGCTTTTTGAAACAGTAAGAGACATTGCCATACATTTCCAGCAGGAAAATCAAATAAACCAGAGAGTGGTTCAGACTTCCAAATTTATTCCCATTTCCTAATAATCTTAACCAAGCAGTGACCTTTTGACATTTTTTGCCACCACGAATTATTATTTCGAACCAACTTTGTAAATTTAAACCCACTTCATTAAATGACAGATAAACCCAGGAAATTTAAGTGAAAAATGCTTCTTACTTCGAGAAGTCACAGAAAGTATTCTTCATTCTTTTCTGGAGTTGTGAACACTTTCGTTATGTCCCTGGACATCGTTATTTCAACTTCCTTAGCCAAAAGTGTTACTTTCTTAGCCAGTACCCTTACCCGGAAAGGCTATTTATTTCCATGCAGCATCCATCTGGGACCAGTAGGATTCCTATATGTGGCTCTGTTTTGGCACAGATGATTCTTTTTATTTCCTGTGTATCTCAGATCTCAGTGTAGTAACCTGGCCTGTGATGGGGACCAGCATCGCATGCAGGCATGAATGGCTTCTCTAACTTTCAACCTCAGAAGCCAAGGGTGGGACAAAATCCCAAGTTTTGTCAGAAGTAACAGGTTGGTTTGTTTTCTTGATGAAGTATTCTAAAATATCTTCCTCAAAGCTGGGTTTCTGAAATGAGCAGCTAGGAAGAAAGCAGGTGATTAGTGTAGTTTCACATGAGGAACAGGTGTGGGGGTGTCACATGAAGGGCACACCTTGTGTAGGTGATGCTATTTACTCATGGGGAGGTGGCTGTAAGACCCCAAGTGCATTGGTTTGGGTCATTATTCCTGTGCTATCTTGGGGACTAGTGAGCAAGATTTCTCCAAAATAGAGGTCCTTCCCAGTAGCCTGATGGAAAGCCAGGAACAGCTGACAGGAAGATTTTTCTTGAGGCATTGGTTATGCACAGTGTACAAAGCCTCTTCAAAGCCTCTTCAACTCTTCCTGCTTTCTGCTGATCTCTAACCCACTGCTAAGTCACAGTCGCTTTCCCCACTTCCTTACCATCAAAGAACAAAGGCTCCTGAGGTGCACACAGGTTGTCTAGCAAAACAGAAATGCATTAAGTGAAACTGGGGTAGGGGCAATTTGAAGGTGATTGGTGCTGACTGCAAAACAACTGGATAACAAGTGGAGAACAAACAGAAAGGCTGATTAAAGGGGAATGGTTAGAGCGTAGATGGACACTGGATAACACATTGGCCAGGAGCTGCTATCTGTTTAGGTGTGTGATAAAGGGCTCTCTTAGTGAGCAAGCTGCTTCTGTGATACTGCAGCAGTAGCATGCACATTGGGTTGTCCCAGTGAATTATGGAGCAGTCCAGCTGAAATGTCAGACTGTGAGAGTTTTTCCATCAGCAGTTTTGCTGTTAACCAAACCAGCCTTGGTTTGATGCAGAAGCCAGTTTCAGAAGCTTTTAACCCTTTCCTCTACTGCTGTTGCATTACCCACATATCCAAGATAAAATCTAGCTTATAATGATTTCTGTTCATATGTACAAACCCCAGTAAAAAAAGTTGAACACAATATACACACTGGGAAATATAATCCTGGAATACGTGTCAATGACGTGGTTGTTCTGTAGAATAATCCTGCCCACGTTTCCCTTAAAAGATCTCTTCCTCTTGATGCGAGCTGTGCCCACGTTGGAGACACTGACTGCTCGTGCTCGAGTTTCATTCTCTTCACAGCGGTCAGTGAAAGCAGGCAGGTCCATCTCAACATCAGGATCATGGTAGCAGCCATCAAAAGCCATTGCTTGCACTGTATCAATATTGTACATTCCTGAGGCCTGGCAACAAAAAACAGTCATTGTGAATCTAGCAGGAGCCATTTTAGTAAATGATAAATAAATAAAACAGAAAATAAACAAAGCTTTCTCTCCAGTGCTGTTCTTCACACTGCAATGGCTACCTCACAGAGTGTGCTTACCTCAGATACTACTACTTGTGTATCCTGTGTGGCCCTGCCCTTTGTGCAGCACACGTGCAAATAAAGACATATATGTGACATAACACGCTTGTCTCAGGGACTGTTGCCAGCTGACTTGCATGTGCCCTTGCTTGTGAAATAGAAAAATCAAACTGACTCATCTGTAGGTCTGTGGGAAATTACTTCAAACATTTCTGTGTTTTTTGATAGCAGTATGAAATCGTGTGGGCAACATATGCATCCTTTGTGTGTTCTTCTACTTGTGATATTCCAATGAATGGTTTCACATGCGGGGATATTCATGAAGGGTTTTTTTTTTAAAATGAGTGCTTCATAGAAAGCAAATGTTTGACTTGTAAACATTTCTACTTCAAGCACGCTTTTCTAAAAAGGACCTAATCATTCATCTGGTCTCAGGACAAAAAAAAGTCATTAAACCCATCTGCCTAACTGAAAATGAGGAAGCAGAAGAAGGATAAGTAAACTCTGCTTTACAGGAAACAGGAGGAAACACTGCATGAGTATAGTCTGGGATATATTTCAGGGGCAGGATAAAGATGAAAACATTGTCTTCGTCAATAGGAAAAAACTGGGAAACAAAATGAGAGGTACTTTCCTCTGAGTGAAGAAAAATAATAATAATCAGGAGTTGTGCTCCCTAATCTCTGTTAAAAGGAAGGGAGAGTAACTTTGGACTTTCTCAAAATCTGAGAGGATGATACATCCCTTGCCTTCAGCCACAAAAAAAAGTGTGAAACAGAGGAGAGTCAGAGATTATCACATTTTTGTGTCAGGACTATTCTGTGACTTCTGTGATGCTTTTAAAGGCAACAAAATGCAGATGATTGTACCTTGCCCCTTTTCTTGAGTTGCTTTCTCTCTTCAATTGTGGTGAGATAGTTCACTGCTGCATATTCAATGACAGACAGGAAGACAAAAAGGAAGCTGATCCATAAATACACATCCACAGCCTTTATGTAAGACACTTGAGGCATTGAGGCACTTACTCCTGTGATGATGGTTGACATTGTCAGCACCGTAGTTATGCCTACCAAAGAAGAAGGGAAGGTTATCACAATACAGGCCAGGTTCTGTTTATCTCATCACCAATTGCTCAGACAGCACAGCTCTGTGAAGGTGGGTGATTGAGACTGCCTTCAGCTTCACAGCACAGGGTTGGAGAAATAGAGTAAGCTATGCAAGCCACCTATTGAAAAGAACATTGAAACAGTCATATCTGCCTCCACTCAGTATGTGCAGTCAGAGCTTCAGCCCACCATGTTTGAGCAGTGGGGACAATGCTGGTGATTCAGCAGTGCAAGGAACACTTTCTATGACAGCTTTTCTATGAATCCTATAGAGCAGTGAAGGCAGGCTCGTGGTCTTGTTTCTCAGAGCCATTGTCTCTGCTATGCACTTTCTTGTCCTCAAACTTTACTAATGAGACATCAGTTTCCCTCCCAAGCCCTTCTAAAATTGTACTTCTTGGCTACATGTCAATTTGTATGTCTCTGCAAAATTTCTTGATCCTAAAAACATTGTACAGTAAAAATGCTATATCCATTGACACTACAGAATGTTTGTTGACTTCAGTTTGTCTAGGATTTCAACCTCATCCTTTCAGTGTCTGTTCTGATGTGACCCTATTCATCTAGCTTTGCTGTGTTCTGTCTCAGAGAAAATTATAATTACAATTAAAAGAAAAATAAAATCCTACCCAGGCTCTACTTTTAATGCACTAAAAGTGACAACATCTCAGTATCCTCTGTGAGATTGCAGTGGCAAATAGGTCTTTCACTTTTGGGTGTCAGTACAGCCTCTCTCCAATTTTATGCTAGTTCAAGCCCACCAGAATATGCAAGAGTTTTCCCTTTTGCTCTGCAAGTTCTTTATGTTGAAGGTTGGAGCTTAGGATATACTTTACAGGAGGAAATCTGTTTATTAAAAATGTGTGTACTTTAGGCTAGAGAGCTAAGCTTTATAAACTTTGTTGATAACACTGCCTATGAATTATGTATGCTTATGCTAATTGAATGTGTGTTATTCATTAAACTCCTGATGCATAACCTGTTGAATAAACCTATATATAAATTAATGAACATGATCAGCAAAAACATTTTGACAACATTACAAATGACTTACTGAGAATTTAAACTTTCTTTTTAAACACAAAGTTAAATTTCTTACAAATAAATTGGCAAATGCATTAATAAAACCAGGTATCATAATTTGGTTTTAGATTAATATATTTATGTATCTTATATTAAAAGTTTTAGACTCTGCTAATAGAAAGCCTGATTAATATACCTATAGATAAACATTAAGGGCTGCCTGAGTACATGATATTTTGTTTCTTAAACAAAGTTTCTCAAGGTTTTGCACTTGTCCAGGAAATAAAACAACAATCAGCTTTTGGAACCAGTCTTGAAGTGATGTCAACTGTCATCACTGAGAAAACAACAACGTTATTAAAAAAACCCTACAGTAATCAATCTTTTTATTCCAAGCTGTAGTGTTCTGAATTTAAAGAAACAAGAGCAGAAAGGTGCCCAACTTACTCTGCTTTCCACAGCAGCCTGCATGCCTTGGAGAGTTAAGGCACCAAAAGGAAACATATTCAAAGTGCCTGAGAAATAAAGGCTTTGCTAACCAGGACAAGTCAGGAAAATGATTCCAGGTTGGTAGGAAGATATCAACTGCTTCTAGAAAGAAAGTGGTGCTACAAAGCTTATAGATAGATACTGCACTGCCTGTGAAGTGTCTCTCATGAGCCACGAATTTAGGGACGGATCTGAGTACCTGGGAGTAGTGGAAAAAATGTCTTTGAAAAATAAACAAATAATGAAGGAAAACTCTACTCGAGAAATCTGCAGAATCATCATTTGTTCCTTCTGTGGTGTGTTAGCTGCTAGTACATCAAAGCCAGTCTGAAGAAACATCCGATTTCCAAACACAGAGGTTGACTAAAGGAGTTTGTATGAAATTATTCAGGCAATTATCTGATATATTTGTCTTGTGTAAATAAGAAGCTAAGGTAACTTCAGAATCTCTCCCCTATCCATCCTATACTTCCCAAAAGAATATATGGTAAAGGTTTACCTAGTGATACCCTGGCAGGGACGGCTCTTCTGTCAATCCAAAAAGAAACCCAAGACAGCATCACCATCAGCATGGCTGGGAAATAAGATTGTAGCACAAAAAAGAAAATATGTCTCCGGAGTGCAAAGTTTATGAAGAGTCGATTGTACCAGCCTGTTGTTAAAAAGGAGAGGAAAAGGTTGGGGGAGAAAACAAGAACTGTGTTATTTGTGATCTCTGTTTACCAGCCTTGCCTGGGCATCCACATCACTAATAGTAAATACCTATGAAATATCGTTGTCACTCTGCTTTCATATAGTGCTTTTCAAACTGTCCATCCATACCTCATTAAAATACAGATACTTTGGCATAGAAACATTGCTTCTTCACTGTAAATATGTGCCACACGTTTGCCTTGCTCAGATCTGTTTGCCTGCCCAGTGCTGACTTTAAAGGAAAGGGTGCCATCTAGTGACTTTTGGGGCATGCTTTGTGCAGCAAAACGTGTGCTGCTCAGTCTGCAGGGCAAAACTGTATACAGTGAGGTGAAAAGAAAGTAACATGGCTGGCTGTGCAGCATCTGCCTTTCCTATACAACTGCAGACAGAAATGAGCCTGTATGGGAACTGTCATGCCATCACAAAGAGTCACCTTATAAGGAACATCTTAGCAATTACTCAATATTAAACACGCCCTATGTTCTTTCAGGGTTTCGGTTTTAAAAACAATTGTGTCATAAATGGTTTCACACTGTTGCTCCCTTGGAGGCCAGGGAGCTCCAGGAGGCTAAATGCTACACATGTGTGGTTCACTGAGGTTCACAGGAAAGATGACACACAACCTGAAGTGCAGAAAAGATGCTCTGTGAGCAGCGTTTTTGTCCAATTTTTTGTCCAAGAATCTTCAGGAGATGGCCGCCATTAGAGTTATGCTGATAGTCCTCTGCTATTCCTCACTTCTGCTGGGGAGGAGGTTTTGTATGTAAACACTTTCTTTCAACAAGAAGCAAAAGAAAAGAAGAAAGTGGAAGCTCCCGACTGACCACCAGAACTCAAAGCCAAAGAAAAGCGTATGCCTACAAATGTTAGTGTTCTAGCTAATAGATACTGTATGTGCATTTATCCCCTGGTTCCTCCCAGTGGTCATCTGTGACTTAAAGTCTTTTCTTCTGTCTTTACCCTGGTGAGTTAGCTCATCTTCAAAACATCTGCATTTAAGTGTTACTTTTTACAAAGTCAGAGGTGCTGTAAAGGTCCTAAAAAGTACAGGGGTGGTACGAGGTTGCACTGCTGTGCCATCTTTGCTTGCATGAGTGCTTTTTGATGAGAATAGCTGAGTTCCCAAAATGCAGTTTAGACACAGTGATAGCAGTTTGGTAGAAACCATTCCCATCTCCATCTTGCAACAAGGACAAATTTGACATGGCTCTCAGCAAGGTACAAATGCAATAGCTAGGTATCACCAATTCTCACATGACAGTGGCTCTTGAAAGCTGGAGCTCTTCTTAGCTCATGTACAAGCAAGACATAAGGATGAAGAAGCTGATCAAGCTATGAATTTCTCATTGCTTAGGCTGCAGAGTAAATTAAATTGGAATTTCTGCATTAAATGTCAGCCATTGAATCCTCATTGCAAACTTGAATCCTTAATCTTTCTAAAAGGCAAAAAGAAGCTATCCTGTAGTTAAGATATACTAGGTAAGTCTATTTGCAGCCTTCTTGCATGCCTTAAAGGTTTTTTTTTCCAATGCGTTGTGCATTTAACATACTATATGGAATCATTTCCATTTCATTAATCTGCCTGTATACAAAGTGCAATAACCCCTCTGAAATGAATAATCTCAGACTAGGAAGTACAGTAGCAAGCATGATATTTTATCTGGTTAAGGAAAGTATGTTTAGACTACTTACATAGAGAATTACTTTAAAGTTTATAATTGCATGTACAAATATGTACAACTGCAAAGAAAATAAAAACCACTTTGCATGAAATTGAAATCATAACAAACTGCAGTCTTGTGCAGTTTGCTAGAAAATGTAGTTCAAGATCTGTAATGAGGAATGAAATACTGTTTGGGGCAGACCCCTGTGTGTAAACAATGTAGCCATGACATAAAAGCCATGACATTTTTTTTCTGCAACTTTATGTATAAAAATGGAACATTAAGCAAGCCGTGAATTTGACCTCAGTAGGTTATAAATGCTCTCATTTAGAATTTTTAAAGTCAGTAGATTTTTAATGACCATTTACAGATCAAGAAAATGAGAAGATTTTAGACAATAAAACACGTTGGAGTTCCCTTTTTGAGCAAGGGTTACGCAGGTAATGTGAGGAGAATCTAGGGCCGAGGCTAACAGAGCAATGTGATTGACAGCTCTCATTTTAACAGATCTCTCAGCAATAAGAAACATTTACTAATGAATTTGAAGGAGAAAGACAGTCAGTATGGCTGTGTGCCCTTCTTCTTTTCTAATGACAAGGTCTTACTGTACCAGTACTGCTGTAAAATGCAAGTCCGCTGGAAGCACTGAATTCTTCAATGAAAAACTGGGAGAGGGAGATGTGCTCATCTGTGCTCAAGGACTCATTTCCATGTTTCCAGTATAACATCAGATCATCTTCATTGTATGCATCTGTGAGAAGGTAAAAACTAAATCACCTCTGCTGGAATAACACTTCTGCTTGCTTTTCTTAGCAATGGGAGACCACTCAAAACAATTTTAGAAAACCAAATATCCATTATTTCACCTTGTTGCAGGTGGAGTCCTGTGCCATGCCAGCAGCTCACATGACAGAGGGGGAACGTGGATTAGTGACCAGGGTCCCAGGGCACAGGGATGCAGCTTGGGAGCTGCCATACAGCCTAAGCAGACTGCCCAAGCACAGCCAATTTGTTTCCAACCAAATAAGAATAAATCTTGAGATATCAAAATGCTCTGCAGGACGCAATTACCTTTCTTTATCCAGTTCTACAGCTTACTACAAACCACTGAGTCAGGGGTGAGAAAGTAGACATATCACAGTAATACATGTTATCATTTTCATTTTTCCATGAGGTCAAATACTGACATCCTATTTTACTTTTTACTTGCATTTTTTTCCCTCAAATAAAGCATGATTGTTGATAAAGAAAATATTTTGGATTGCAGTTTTGGAACATCAACCCAGTCAAAACAAAGCAGAGTGTAACATAGTTTTTCTGTCTTCCCATGGTTGAGTTATGGAGATATCCAAAACTGGATCCAAAGCTTTTTGATACAGATGAAGGATTCCAGTCACACACAGGTGATAAAGGTATTATCAACAAGACAGAGTGCTGCTAAGAATGCACATACAAGGAGCAGGCATAAATTATACTTACAGCTTTCCAGTTCTAAAGAACAGTTCTGGGTATCCAGAGGAAACCTACTGAAGTCCATGAAACACATAGCAGAAACTGTTATTCTGCAGAAAGGAAAAGAAAAACAAGCAGTAAATGAAAAATTTCATGCTTTCTCTGGACTGTGCAGGCATCTGATTGAGATCCCCAAGCAACCTGGTTAGAATCCTAATGATTGACTTTTTCTGCTCCTATTAGACGTTCTAAAATTTCTTTGAGATAGTGATATAAAACTAAGACAGTGAGAACATACATTTTTAAAGACAAATACTTTTTCTTATCAAGCACGTTACCCTCAATTTATAAACTCTTCTTTGGTCTGATCTTTCATTAACCTTTCATACATTTTGCTTCAAAGGGTTACACTTACCAAGATTTGCAAAGGGAGCTCACATTTCTTAACTAATTTTCTCATAGACTGAAGTAGATAATTTTATAGATCTGAGCAAATATTATTCCAGTTGCTATTTTCCCACATTACAATTTCTATTATATGGTTATAATATCTAATTATATCTAATTGCACAAAAGATAAGCTGTGGTTTCTGGAAGAATATTCTCTTCTTCAATTCCACAAAAATGTTTTATGCTCTAAAAAGATCAGGTAAACATAGACAAAAACATTAATTTCTCATTCCACTTGCTTTTTCACAGATATTTAGAAGATAAATGTCCCCTAGCATATCAACAAAATAGCCCAATATACAAACAAATAAAAGGCTAGGAGCAGCAATTTAAATACAGCAAATATTGACAAATTTTCATTTCCTGTCCCAGCTCGCATGATATTTTATTTTGATATTTCAGTTTTCCCCAGGTTGAATCAATTGAATTGACATAAGTGGTATCAGATGTGTTAGGTACACAAATGATCTCTGAATATTTGTGACCAATAATCACACTGTAGGTACATTTTTACAAATATCAGGTTTTACTGGGTTGAAATGAGATAAATCTTTAAAACAATGCATAAGATTTCCAGCTACGAATATTATTCCTGCCTTCTGGGTATTGACTACAGATTCATAGGGACAGCAATAAAATATGGATTATTAAAAAAAAAAAAAGAGACTATTTTAGTACCAAATCTGGATTTTTGTTCAATTTTTCTTCAATAAAATCCTGTATGCCAGGCACTGAAGAAAAACTTTGAACTGCAAATATACTGAATGTAAGAATTTGGAATATAATCTACTCACTGCATGTAAATCTGTCAATACAAAAAGAGGGTTTAAATGAGCATCTGATTCTTTAGGAATGTATGCATTAACACCACTCAGACTACAAATACTCTGTGTGACCTTAATCATTTCAAAACCAGCCTTATGTCACCCCCTTCCTAAAAGTTTGGTAAGAATTGGTAGAGAAAGGGAGAAAGAGGACAGGATCTGCCCTTGATACTGTCCAAGAAGAAATCTGCAGGCCTGTTAGGAACTCTGAGGATTTGCTCTTCACTGGAATAGGAGAAGTCACCCAGCACCCACCATCAGTTAATGCAGGGCTAAGGCAAGGTAAGGAAAGGAGCTGAGAGAACAAGGGCAACTTGTAAAAGTAGGGCACCAGCTTGCAAATGGGATGTAGGATGCAGGGCAGGGGCTCCCATCACAGAGTCATATCCTCGTATTGAAAGCCACTGCTGTAAGCTGAGGTCTGTTTCCTCTAATTCCTCTCTTTCATGAAGCACAGAAGTGATTGTAACAAGAAAGTTAATAGTTCACCTCATGGTTTCTTGCTGGCCAATATAATTCTCAAACATAAAAGCCTTACGCTGTTTTAAAGTGGTGTACAGCAGTTGTGAGGAGATTCTGTATGCTTTATGAGGGGGTAGATAAATTCATTTGGAACAATTATTACATAGCCAAAAACTCAAATGCTTGCGTAACTCTTCCAGCTATCCAGATTAGATGAAATATCACCTCTGAGCACAGGGCTAATTAGTAACAAACTGGAGAGTGGTGATTTCTGCAATGCACAGGCCCCAGAGATTCTACCTAGGGGAAAGTACTTTCATTAAAACTATTTCTGCCACATCATCCACATCTGCTTTTAATGTGTAGGTAGAAGGGAGGAACGTTTAATGGCCTTGCTGTTCCAGTTCTGGAACTGCTGTGATCTGCTCTCTGTGCCTGTCCACAGCCCTGATTTATATTAATGCTACGTTCACAGGTACCCCAGAGTGAAAATAGCAGAGATAGTTTTAAAAGACTCAGGAAAAAAAGTAATTGTTCTTTGCTAATAATTTGGGGCTTTACTGCACTCAGCAGTAGATTTACTGCAGTATTGCTAAAACCACAGGCACTGAATTATCATTTGACAAACTTCAGTGGTATTTACAATAGATGAAAAAGTTGCCATTGTCCTCTGATGGGGAACAATATGTTAATAAGATGCTATCTTTAAGTTATCAATCCTCAATTTATGTTCCCACCGGTACACTGAGAATTTTCAGTTGTCACCAGTACTCAGTATCTAACACCAATGGTTTAACAACAATCAGTATCCTAACTGCAAGGATTTCAAGTTGTTTCTCAGGGTCCACAACTGTAGCTGTGTATTGTCTTATAAAAGAGGATTGTTCTTACCGGAGACTGAAGAGTACATTGCCATCGGGGTACACTCGGAGCATGACGTTTTCCACAGTTGTATCATGGATGAAAGATCTTTTGGAGTGTACAAAAAACACATCAGGTACCCAGATCTTTTTTATCAGTCTTCCATCAAAAGTCATACTTTTGTTTTTGGTACTACGAAATGAAAGTCTCTCATCCTTCCAGTAATGTCTGAGATATAAAGTCATCGTGAAGTCCTTTGTTTAATTAAAAATAAAAGAAGACAATGCATGTTTTATTTGCATACAGTAAAAAACAGAACAAAATAATCAACTCATGTAAAGGATCAGTTTCTGCTATGAACATCATGTGGAGGATCCTCAGTGAAAGAAATGAGATGCACTCAGCAAGATTAAATATAGTTTGGAGCTATCTCTGAGATACCTGCTGTTTGCCTCATCACAGGCATCTGAGTCAGGGCTCATGCTTCATACATACTCAGATAGAACAGATTTCAGTGGTCTGCTGGATTGGTGAAGGGGAAAAAAAAGCTTTAAAATCAAACTAATGTGAACTGGGGGGCTTTCCTGTAGAAATTTTCACAAGTTATTCTCAGAATGGACTACAGTTCCTTTACAATTCCTTTATAGATTCTCCAGGTCATCTTGTAAAATCCATTCATCTGTACATTTGGTACAAGGGTTAGATGGGTTTTAAAATTTGTATATTTTTTATGAATGAAATGAATCATGTAGAAACACCATGGTGAATTTCGGAAGGATAAACAAATTTCACAAGACTTACAATTTCTAAAAATATGAAATAATCTTACTTGGAGAAATAACATGGCTGCAAATATGCATGTGAAAAAAAAATGGAGAGGCAGCTGGAAATTCAGTCTGAGCTTCTGTACAGCCTGACAGCTCTGTGCTCGCCTATCTAGCTTTTCCAGTTTTAGGCAGGTATCACTCATCTTGATAGAACAATTACTTCTGAAAATAATACTGGAAAGATAATTAGGCCTCCTCCCGTAATATGATTTTATACCTGCGTGAAACCCACTGATTTGGGTAAGATTGTAGAGGAATCCAAGGGTTCATATAGACAGAACCCACAGCAATCTCAGCACCGATGATTAGATCTACTCTCGGCATGAGAAGATACTGTAAATGAGATCTCTTTGCCAAGTTAAGGTGCCCAGCTGTTCTAGATCTAAGCAAATTGGCACTAATGTTTGGGTGGCACTATTAGTGATAATTTTGGAGGAGAAACAAATATCCTGCATTCCTCTGCTACATGTCCTTAACTACAGTTGAAGGTGTTTCCTAGAGCTCATTGTTATATTCATATTTTTCTATTTCCATTTGTTGCATCCACTGCTCCACCATGACAGAAAGGATGAGGAATATTAAGATCTGCACAAGGAAAGAACACAAAATACATGAACCCTCATCTTCAGTAGTGCAGAGCACTAAGAGTTTGTGTGGAAGCCCACAGGCCTTACTGAGTGGCTGGCATTTCCAATAAGAGCACTCTGTTCTGTTCTTCTGGGATAGTTAGGGAAATGTTCAACATGTGCTTATACTTAACACTTACTAACATAAATGAAGATGACTTCCATTCTTCACAGCAAGGCTGTGCTCTTCTAAGAGTTCACTGTCTTTAAATGTATTGTCTGTATCATCCATCTGGATGCTTCTGGGACCCTGAGTTTTGGCTGAAATTCTTTATCTCACCAACTTACCATGTCAACTTCAGATATGCTGTCAATGCTTTCTACCTGCACATCAATGCCCACAGGTATTGGCGACCCTTCAATGCAACAGAATGAAAGAGTGATGAGGAACATATGTCCATATTTTTAAAGGGAAGACTGTGTATTAACAACATGCAGAGTACACCCCATACTGTCATTTCCTATGGTCTGTCCATCACAGTATGCTGAATGAGAAACTCCTTGGCAACACAGTAAAACCCAACATTAAATAGTTGCAGAAATAAGTGCATAAGAAATAAGTGATTTCTTTGCAGTTAGACTAGTTATTGACATTGCAGTTTAGACAGCAGTGAAAGTTTCCTTGCAGTGCCAAAGCTAATGAACTGCTTGGAGTGCCGTAGAGAAAAGCTGAGTAAATATACCACCTAAATCAAAGATCACAAAGCTTACTTGTCAGTCCCAACTCTTGTTCCCACACTTGTAAGCAAAATGCCTACTATGCTTCCTAATTACCTTTGGTAACTTAATTATTTAATGCTTAGCATAGGTATCTGTGAAAAGGGATCAGTACTTGCTCGCTAACTCATAAGGGAAAAGCCATGTACGCACTAAGCACGTGACAAGATGGAGCACTGTGTCTACAATGCATTGCTGAGTACGTAACTTATTTTCAAGTACAATGAATTGCACTCAGGGACTTTTTTTTTTAATAAACCACGTCTGAAAAAGGCTGTGGATTTACAGCATGATGCAGACTGAATGAGTGTATTATAAAGCAGTATTTGCATTTTTGCAATAAAGGGATTAAAACCTATTAAAATTACAGCAAAATATATTTCTTCCAGTTTCTTCAGTACACCAAGTCTAGAATTAAAGGCCTAATTATGTACCTGTGTAATCTTCAGCAAGCAAGTCATTCCACTTAAGTAATTGACTAAGCACTTCCTTACAGAAGCGGGGGAGTATAGAGATTTGTGGACATATGTGTACACACACACAATGAAGAACAGTCTGCATTTGGAATGAATAATAAACCACTGTACTTGAAATTCCAATTACATTTGTAAAAAACAGTCCATATTTTTTAAGGGGAAGAAATATTTGCTTTTAAAATATTTTAAAAGCAAACATTTAAATACTGTAATACAAAGCATCAGTACAAAGAAGTCTGAACAAGCAGGAGATAGTAATAGCTCCTTTAACCTGTCTTTCTCTTTTTCTTGCGTTTTCTTTACAGTAAAGCCAAAGTAGTCCAGAAATATCATTCTCCTGATAACCAGCCACAACACTGTGTCTCTTTTTGGAATTATCCTTAAAATAGCAGCCCTCGAGGATTACGCAGCTGCCTCCAGTTCTTAACAGTGGAGATCTAGAACTATTTTTGAGGTATTTTAAAATCTGGCTCTATAATCTCTTGATTTGTCTTGTATATTTTAATGGAGGGTATGACCCTGCATAGAACAGATGCAAATGTATGTGGAAAAACAAGGTAAATCGTGACCAGAGTTATCAGGGCACACAGGAGCACGTCTCTGCAATGACAAGAGCGGTGCTGCCTGGCTGAGAAATCATCTTTGCTTCTGAAACAAATCTGTGGCTCAGTCCATCTGCAGAGGCTCAAAGATCAAAACAGAATTCAGTTGACTGAAGTAAAACTCTAGATAGCACTTGGGGTAGACTGTTTCTTTTGGAGAGTAGAGAATGCAGGAGACATCTCCCTGAAAGGCTGATGTACAAGAGTATTGACATATATATCCAATCACTCTTCTTCATGCAAACTGATGCAATTGTTTGTGCCTCTCATAAACCAGGTTCGCCCACGTATCTTCTTTATTTTTCCCACACAGTCCCAACCAGACCACAAAAATAGTTCACTTTCTGCTAAATACTGACTCGTACCAAGTATTGGTACAAAAATACTGGATTGTAGCCTGAGCTGTCATCCTCTCATCATTCCACTGAAATCTAAATTGTGAGCTGGAGACAAGTTTAGCCTAAGCGGGAGCTGTAGTGGGATTTATACATGATGTGAACATCATTCACAGGTGGCATCCACGCATCATTTAAATGCAAACACAGCAGAAAGATGAGGCAGTGTCTATCAAGCTCCTCATTTGCATGGTGCAGCAGGATCAGCCCACTTTGCAGAGCTGATACCTGAGCTAGCTGTAAGGCAGGGAGAGTCAGGGAGCAAGCTAGCTGTGGAAGCACAGTCCAAGGTCATTACTAAGGCTGACAACAGTGATGAAATATGGCCTCATTGATATTTAGAATCCATGCAGTGTAACCTGTACTTTCTGGATTTCTAATTGGGATGAGACAACTTGGGCCTCAGAAATGTCTGTTGATTGCCATAGGAGTTTCAAGTAGGCAGGAGAACTGCCTATTTTATCTAAGCTTACTCACCAAGAAGTTTGAACTTTTTTATATTGTGTCTCCAAACTTACCCTGGAACCGTGGCAGAGACAAGTGGTAGGACGTACTGGCAGTGTTCACATCTGAGTGTACACTTGATCTTAACTGGTATTACTGAAACTTTGGGAGTGATCTGCATAACTAGAATGTTAAAACCTGTGGGTGAAGTCCCACTGATATGTGAGCGCAGTTATGTGGACAGAGGGATGAGAGAGAAACTACTCTCCACGTAAAATAAAGGCTTTTACCAGTTTTATGAGCCAAGAACAAGCATACTGTTTTCCACCAACATCCTTCAAACATGCAGGGAACTACCCACAAATTATGTCACAGAACAAGATAACTGGCTTTCTAAATAAACATACACCATGCATTGCAAGGAAGGTTTTGTTTCTGAGTGACAGCTCTTCAAAGTGTAATGACAGTGGTACTAACAATTTCTTGGGCTGTGCAAAAAAACACAGACTATTTTCTACCCCCAGCAAGCACCATTCAAATGTGGGCAGAATTTCAATTAATAATTCATGTCATCTGAGTAGATAAAAAGGAATTGGTCACAGAACTAGCAGCTTAAGTACACGTGACTACTTTGATTATATGCACACAAGCTGAAGTGCTAGTTATACATATATATGCATTCTGTATTTCATTCTTTGAATGAACAACTTGCACTCGGTTGGGAACTGTTATAAAAGCAAGTCAGTGTGAACAGTGAAGAGCGTAACAGAGATCAAAATCTGCAGCCAGAATTACAAAGGGTGTTTCTAAAACGAACTACAGAACTGAACTTTTGCAATAAAATCTGTTCCTTATGTGGTAGAACTGTGAAACATGCTCCTTAGAAATAGATTCCTGTTCTTTTCCTGTGCATTGGTCAAAGAGCATATTCATACTGCTTAAGGAGAAAACCCTGTTCAGTTTAGCACTTACCACAGACAGTTATAAAACCACACTGACAGATCATAGCAGCTGCAAATATTTTCATCCCATTCTGATTCTACTTTGGCAACAAATTTAAGTGGATAAACACACGAAGCATAGATATGCAGTCCTGGTCACTTCAATGACCTGAAGCATTTTTGTATTTCTGCCACTAACACTACCACTCTAGTAAGAAATGTTTTGGCCCTACTCTTGTTCAGGCCTTCTGAACTTTGTAGTTTTCTTGGAACATTTATTTCTGCGATTAAAAGTCAACTATACCAGAAACATTAATAATGAGATGTTGGGAACAGGTTGCTGAGTAGTAAAAGTTTTCTGTCCTCTGGGCTTGTTCTATCAAGTTTGGATGTATTTAAGAAGAAAAGCATTTCAATAAACACCCCAAAACAGCCGGAAAGCATTTCTCTACTCCTATGTCAGCACTACAGCTTTCCCCTTAATATACTGAGAATTTCAATCTCTGGCTGACCATCAGGCAATGACATCAAATTCACTTTGAAAAAAAGTAACCAGAGAAAAGCTGTGTTTTTTATTTCCCAGTCTGACAAGACTGGGGATGGCAGAGAGGATTTAGTTATTAAATTGAGCAGCTTCACTTGCTGCTGGAGCCTTGCTACAAATCATTATTTTAGAGGGATTAGTGATTTTCACAATGGAGGTTCCACAGATTTTCAAGATAATTACTCCCCAGCAGAAAAAATAGAATTGTTTTCAGATGGATTTATCCCAACCCAAGTCATTTCTAGTCTATTTTAAAGGTTTAATATAGCAAGAAGAATTTTTAACAGATAGAAAGAACAGACGAATTCTATTATATTTTAAAAAGAGATATTATTTTAGCATTTTAGAATCAATTTCTGCAGTAATAACTTGCCTAATGAATTCTATGGCATTTTTGTACTAGTCAAACCTTTGTACACATAGTTCAAAAGACTGCACCTGCAATTCCCTAACATAAATGTTGAATTTAGAAAAATCAGTCACTGATTTTTCACAGTTGTCTTGGTAACAGTGCTGGAAAAAAGCTAAGTCTACAGAAACCTCCTGGTAAGAGAGAGAGAAACCAAGGAAGGACTGAGGTCTGTACAAAGGCTTTCTTCTAAAAATCGTTTGTGGGCACGTAGAGAAGGAAAACCAAAGACAGAAGTGAAACAAGCCACAGGCTTGCGTGGATGTATCTTCTTTCCTCTGGCAATGAGTGAAACAGCAGCATTACTGGCAATAGTATTTTCTTCTTACTACTCTTTGATTTCTTTCTTATTTACATGGAAAATGAAGGGGGACTGGTATTAGCCATAGCTAACTCCAGGAAGAAAAGAATTACCAGTGTCCAACAAAATATCTAGGAAAAGGTGCCTATCAGAGGTCTTGCAAATTTCCAAAGCATTTCTCTCCTGTTTTGGATCCAAGCTATTCTTCCCACATGGAAGAAAGACATTCCACTTTCACCAGAGTCACTCTCCTCCCACAGAGTGAGAAGTTTCTGACCTTTCTGGGAGCGATGAATTAATAGAACCTCTGTTCCTCTGAAAGCTTGGAAAAAAGACTGTGCCTAATTGCTGATTGAGATGCAATTTGTGGTAAGATGTGGAGAAATGGTTTCAAACTAAAAGAGGAGAGAATTTGATAGGATATAAGAAAAAAAAAAAGAAAAAAAAGTTCTTTATGATAAGGGAAGAGAGGCACTGGAACGGGTTGCCCAGAGAGGTGGTGGGTGCCCCATCCAGGGAGACATTCAAGATCAGGCTGACAGGGCCCTAAGCAAGCAGACCTAGATATAGTTGTCCTTGTTCATTGCAGGGAAGTTTGACTAAATGGCCTTTAAAAATCCCTTCCAACTCAATTATATGATTCTATGCAAATTCTCTAGAAAGATTGTTACATCTTGACCAGATAATTTCTACTAAATTATTTTCCAGCATTTGTAATACATGCTAATTATTATTATTGTTTATATTATTATATTATATTATTGTATATAATTATTGTTATTATCCCCTTTGGTGGTCGATGTAGCAGAGATAACCAATTCTAAAACTTCTTCAACTTACCCATTAGTTAACTCTAACTAACTCTATTAGCATTGATCCTGACAGGTCAGTAAGACAAAAGAAAACAAAAATAAAGTTGTTATACTTCACACACACAGATAGAGAACTTACTTCTACATAATGACAATTAACATGTGGTTCTCCGATCACCAGATTTCAAAACAGTTCAGAGACCATATGGAAAGACTTTATAGTTAGCAAAACAAAGGCACATAGGAATAAAAGAGTGACAATTTTTTAAATGGCAATGTAAATTTTTAGCATGTGGGAAAAGAACTCAGGTAACCAAGAACTCAAATTCTGCCAGTACATTAAATTAAGAAAGTTTTTAAAAATGGTGTGATATGAGAAAATAGATGTGTAAATATAGAAAGGAACATCATTTTAAAAGGATTTCTAAGCGTGACTCACTAAAACAACATTGTCAATGTATATAGTTTTGGCTGTCAAGACAGCCTGCATGGTTGTCCTCATATCTGAGCTGCCAAAAGTCTCAGTTCAGCATCTCATACTGACATGTGCTCACCCTCATCTCCAAAGAGCAATAACATTTCTTTCTCTCGGGAGAAAGAAATCAGCCATGTGAGCAGGGTCGTGATTATTTCCAGTAATGCTACAGCCAGTAGTATCAGTGTCCACAAGCTCTATATTCATTTGCCCCCACTCTTTTCAGTGCAGATGTTTGCTCAGTTTACAAATAAAATTTAGCATGAGCTCTGTTTTTCCATGATTATAAACACTAAAAACTCTAGGCCCTGTTATCTGCTTCATTCACTTTACATATGTGGGGCTAAATGAAATTAAACAAGCCAGATTTAGATTTAAGAGTTTAGTGAACTGAGGAATCTCCAGAAGGTTAAAAACAGTGTAAATTTTCCAGCTGCTTCTTCCCCTAAGCTGGTGCAAAGGATGATTTATCTTTTTGAGGGAAGGGGCACAGTAGAAATTAACAAAATTTATCATTCCAGCTCCATAACATACCCAGGAAATCTCAATGAGATACACAGAAGGGAAAAAAAGTTGACTCTCTTTTAAATTTAAAGAATAATTTTAAAATACTTCTTTTTCATGCAGCTATTTTGACCTGTTTTGTTGTTGTTTTAATTTTTCACATCAGTAATGTGAATTCATGCATTGTGTTGAGCTGAATAAATCATGCAGTGTGGCTCGTGACAGATCTAAGCCCTTGAGGAATCACAATATTGAGCTGCTTTATTACATTTGATAAAACAAACCCAAAATCTCATCTGTTTTAAATACATAAAATCACAGGATTGTAAGTCTTCTTACAGTTCAGAGCCATGTTGTGGCTGTGAGAGCAGTGTCAAGAAGAGAAAAATCAGCAAAGTCCTTGTCCCCTATCTGTGTCAGCCCCAGTGTGTTGCTATAATGAATGTACTGCAAGAGTTGATGGTGGCAGTGCCCACCTTGTGAGAAGGATGTAGGTGATTTCTAGACAGTGTCTGTGAGGCAGTGGCATCTCTAATTTCATCTTCTCTAGTTAGGTTTCCTTCTACTGCACACTTATCCAACAATGTTTCTCAGAGAAACCCATACCCTGCCATCAGACAGCAAGACTAGGTATGTTATTCAGATTTATGTTTCAGCTTTTGTCCTATGATGAGGTCACAGTTGTGTGCTAATCGTTGTTCCTCATTAACCTGTCTCTTCTAGAAACCAAGCCATTCTTTATACTGTAACAATCACTGAAATCTACAGTAAGACCGGAACAATGAAGTACAAATATACGATCAACATTCATTTCATTGAGACTTTTTACTGTATGCTGTAAAAAAAACATATCCATGTTTTATTCTTAAAGAGACTGACTTGTAAGTATTCCATTTATTAAGAGAGTTCTGAAAACACAAAAGCGTGTGAACTCTTGGATATGAATTTACAAGTGCCACCTATGCCACTACAGCATGTGAAGAGCAGAGTAAAGTGTAAAGCTGGAACACTGTCCTGCTGAAAGCTATTTCTGAAAGACAGGAGTGCAGCTGAAATTGTACCCATGGCAATGTGATTATTAGGAGGACTGTGCAATGAAGTCAGTGGAAAAAAACACAGCTGGCTTCAAAAGGAATTGAATGGGCTCTACGATTAGTCATCTGAAAATAAAAGGACAAGGGGAAAAAGCCTGGTACAGATTTGCTGGGTACAAAAATTTCACATGGACTGTGGAAAATTAGAATTGCCAGATAACAGGCTATATTCCGAAAGCTGCTTTTATGGACATCAGAAGTACTGCTTTCTGGGATGATCCAGTGATAAAGTACATCTTGAATTGTTGTTTCTTTCATGGAAATGCTACTTCTGAGATGTTGCTCTCAAAAATTCAAATGCCTTGTGTGACAAGGCAGGTAGTAAGAGGAAAATAACCAGAACGAAAGATACTAGGCTAGACAGGAATTAGGCAAGAGGTAATTCTAACTTTGGCAGCCAAGATATAGAAATTACTTGATTATTTGTTAGAAGACAGGGAAGATTTTAGTTCCTTGACAAGCCAAAATTCATAGAATAATGACAAACCCTTTCACACTCAACCAATGCATCCAGAAAGGCTTTTCTTACTCCATGTTTCACTCTCCTGGCATGCTTGCCAGGCCCAATGTCCCCACAGCTGGTGTCAACAATAGCTCCACAGGCTTCAGCTAGCCTCCCAGATTTGTGCCTGTTTACACAGTTGATTATTGCTCTTCATGTATTTTATTTTGGCTTCATAAACCAGAGCTGTTCAGTTTGCTTCCATGAATCATGAATGCTGAGCTGATGACACAAAAGCTCAGGTAAAGCTTAATTACAGGTCAGCCTTCTCATTTTACCTCCCATGAAAGAGTCATGGAGGGAGTCAAGGAGAGTCAAAACCCAAATCCCATTTAAAACTCACATTATCCACATGCAATTTAATTAAATGAAGGAATAATCATCATAGAGTCCAAAAACACAGAAACTGCATGGTAATAAACTGAAGGCCTGCTATTAAATGTTATGCAGAGTAAAGATTTAGGAATTCATGTTACATTTCAATCTCTCAAAACAAATACAATGACTAACTAATTTGCTAATTGCTACTGAACTATGCAGTTTCCAGGGAGACCTTAATCAATATGAAAGAGTAGTATTCTAACAATATGACCCGTTATTTAGTTTTGAGAAGACAATTTGAATATTTTCTCCTACTGATATGCTAAACAAAATATAGGTGCTTTGCTTTCAAATATTTTTTGGTTTCTTCTTTCTTTTCTGAAGCTCATCAAAAGAAGTGAGCTGCAATTAAAGCTGTCATGTCATCCAATTTTAAGTGGCATTGCCTGTCAGCATTTAAGCAACTTACAGATCGAGAATGAACCATTAACAAGTGCAGCACTGGTACCTGCTACTTGCTTACCTCCAAATCCAGGTCTCAGTGCAAAGTCATGGTCCTCTATGCGAAGAAGCTGCTCAGATTTAAGTGGCCGGACTTTGGTGCTGTCAAGTTTCCTCATTTTAATATCTCGTTTGCTATGTTTAAAAAAAATAAAAAAGAAAACTTTTTTTTTTTCTTTTATTTGCTTCCCAACAGAAGGCTCATTTAATGAAGCAGAGACTCAAGAACACTGTACAGTTGACAGTTGAATCTGGAGCGATAAGGGAAATTACTGCATTACTAAAGTTGGAGAGATCCATATTGCGAAAGGTGGGGAAATCAGATATGAGGGCAGCCAGGTTCATGAGGAACACCTATTACAACTCTTATTGCATACAAGAAATTCACTCAGAGACTGAACCTTTCACTATGCAAGAGATGATAGCCAACTGAAAAAAATGGCACTGTCCACATTACCACTTTCAACAATGACTTGGAAACAGCACTGTATATCCATGGTTTTAAAATACTTTTAATCTATATTACAGAGACAACTATATTTTTATTAAAAATGGTTTTTTGATTTTTTTTTTTTTTTTTTTTTGTTTGGTTTGGGTTTTTGTTTTTGTTTTTTTTCCCTTAAAAGTTCAAATGAATCAATAATTTCCCTCAAGAATTCTGAAACTGACAGTCCTGGATCCAGGAAGTTGCTTTTTGACATCCTCTCAAACATCCATCTTTTGTGGCCATGTCACACGCTAATATGTAATTTCTTGTTTGTTTTTTGCTCGTTATCTCATCCTCTGTTTGCTGGTCAGGTACACAGTATTCATTTGTATCATACAAGCACTGTCTTTGTTGTTTATATCATGTTGCACATAACTGAACCTCTGGGAAGCACAGAGTCAACATAGATGAACCTGTTCAGATCCTCGTAGCAGGTTGCCATGAATTCTGCAGTTCTTCCTAGGGACTGCTGCTAACTCTCTTCCCTTCATAGAATGTACTGCACCACATTGCAGATTCCATGCAGAAATTCACTACCTGAGAAAGGAACTGATACGCTATGTATGCAATTTAAAATGACCAATAGCTGCCCATCACAGTGCAGCCTTCCTGTCCATTTTTCTTGTACACAGAAAGTATGTCGCAAACAGCAGGGAGGTCCAATACGTACTCATATCCCAGAGTACTTGGGTTAAAACACAGAGAATGTCTGCAGCCAGTCTTGGCAGCTCAGGGAGGCAGCCTTTAGAAATAATTGGTTATATTATTTATTTGGCTATAAGGAAAATGCTATGGTGCTTCCTTTATTTTCCACTCTTTCTTGCATGACCTGCTCTAAGTGGCTGGCTCCAAGTAGTAACAGAAGCAGCCAAACCTTAGCTAGAGCATTTAGCTTAGTTTGGGGCATTCCTTTCATGAAAGATGTGGGAAGTCCTCAAGGAACTGCTGCTGCTTAATTTGGAGGAAGAAGACTGAGGGAATGCACCACAACCTTCAGAACGCATAACGAGATTTTACAGGGCCCTTTTTCCATGTCCTCTCACAGGTAGGATCAGCAGTGGCAACAAGGGAGATCTGTGTCATCCCCTGGTGAGAACAGATTGCCTGGGGAGGTTTTGGGCTATATATTAGACAGAAATCTGTAGGAATGAATTAAACACAGCTATGTTGCCACAGGCAAGGAAATCTCCCTAGAGATCATTTCGTTCATGCCTTTTGTGATTCACTGAGACTTTGCTGCCAGTGACTCTAATTGTTACTTCAGACTGAATGATTGAAATTTGTTCTAACTATTTGCCCTGTAGTCAAACATTGAATAGTATGAGGTACAGAATACTGTAAGACAAGGTGTATCTGCAGCTATTTTGTTTTTTTTCTCCTCCCTCCACTTCCTAGCCCCTATTTGAATAATGAAGGCCAAGAAATTACTTCTAAAAATGCTACGTTACAGGGATGCTATGATGTCACTGGCTGCTAGGACCACAACCACTGGGCTTGACCAAGTTTGTCTACCTGTCTGTTCTTGAATTGTGGTAGTGCTGCATGAACCAAAATATCAGGGCAGTCATCCATCAGGTATATCAAAGAAAGACATTAGTTTTCTCATTATTAAAATTACACGGATGCTAAAATGAAACCTCACGCATCAGAGAATTAAAGCTGCCATAAGCAAGCCTGTCTGTGTCAGAGCAAAACGGGCAGTAGATACAAACACCTGAAGTGCTCTGTAATGGGTGTGCAGGAAAATTCTGCTGTTTGGGAATTGATGTAAGAGAAAATGATGAATTGTGTTCAGAGTGCTTTGGCACAACTAATTCAGTTTGGAAGCACTACGTTATTTGTCACTAGATATTCTGAGGAAGACATTTGCTTGAGGCTCTCATGATTTCACAGGAAGAACAAGGCTGAAGCCTTGGTACAGCTATTACAACTTCTTACTGGAAACAAGTATGTGACTGAGGAAACATTTCCTTAGTCATCTCAAAAGGGAAACATAAATCAGGAGATTTTTCTTAATAAGCCACTGAAAATAGTGCTATAGGATTTTGATGCTTCTCCCATTTTCTCACATGAGGAAAAACAATCAGAAATGCTGTGTAAATGAAAAGCACCTTTTATGTCCACTTACTTGAACAGCATCTTCAAGCTGATGCTCTATACACAAATGGTGGAGTAACTATAAGTATTTCTAGCTGCTCTCAGAAGTGGTTATTCAAACTAGGAAAGATCCTGCAGGGGTCAGAATAGTACTTCCATTACAAATATGTAGCATCTTTTCTTCAGTACCTCGCTTTGGCAGAAAATAGTTTTTAATTGTAAAGGGGAAAAAGCCCACTTACATGCAGTTGTACATATTCTTGACATTAATTTCCTGGATGCTGGTACCACTACACATGTAAAGATATCAGCTTTCCTAAAAATCCCATTTAAAAAAACCTAAAATATATTTTTTAAAAAACACACTTATGCTTCACTTTTTTCTCCTGCTTGCCTGCCTCTCCCACCCAAGGCTAAGAAGTGTTCTCCAGCAGATATTCCTTTAACATCAGCATCTGGACTCCAGATGTTGTTCCTTGGCTAAGAGTTAGAGTATTACATTCTCCTCACTGCAGCTTTAAAGTTGTTTAACTGATGACTTGAAGGGAATTGCATGCATTTGTTTACTCCCAAGAAATCCTAGACCCGTATCTTGCTATTGATCAGTAACATAGCATTGTGAAATCACCAGCAGTTATTTTTATGAGTGCTCCTTCCCGTGGAGCCAATTCCATTAAGCAGCAGATTTAACTAGTGTAGGTCTCAGAATAGCTTCTCAAGGTCATTCAGGACCACAGTAGTGTGGCAGTTGCCAGTGGAACACTTTGTTCTCACAAAAGCACACCAAAGACATAGTTTATATTTCAGTGGCCTGTTTGTTACACAGCTTTGGCTAGAGCACAAGTCTAAATGTTGCAGTTGATTTTCTATCCTTGTTCTGTGGCAGACGTCAGACTGCATTGTTTGAGAGGAAAAGCCTGCATGCACTTAAGGAAAGAACATCTCTCTTTACCTGCCTAGGGTAGTTGTAACAAATGGATATCTGATGGGGGGGTTGGTGTCAGCATAGATCTGGGCAATGGAAAAAAATGGTCTTGTCAGATGAAGCACGTGCTCAAGAAACAACTGCTTTAGGTTATAACAGCTCTACCTTTCGCGGTTGCCTTTCAGACAACATTTACATTATGTAAATGAAATTGTAGCCTATAATTAAATTCCAGCTAAGGACACAGAAAGCATTTGAAGTGTTTCAGATCACATAGGGAAGGCACCCCTACTGGCATTTATACAGAAAACTACTGGAAGCACTAGCTCTTTGTATGAAAAACTAGTGACATGGTGTTTGGATTCTTCACTACCCAGTTTTGTTTCATGATCCTGTGGCTCAACTCCTTGTTGCCTTACAGAGCTTTCAAAGAGCAGCTTGTCACTATCTAGAAAACCAGAGCAACTAATTCAGAATTCTTTAACAACAAATAAATATGTGGCAGGCTTCTAAGAACAAACTCATCTGCTCCATCCAACCTTGAATAATTAACAGGAAGTAAAAGGTTCTGCTCAAGGAAATGAGATCATATCTGGCTGAAACATTTAACCACAAACTGCCAACAGTATAGTTCCATAACCAGTGGCTTCTGGGGAGTGATGTAGTTAGTAACCTAACTGGTTGCCTTTAAGTTACCAGGTTATTGAAACTTTTCCATGGTTCAAGGAGAAACCAGACAAGTTCATGGAAAAGAAACCCACAGAAGGTCACTAAGTCTGCAAAAACTACACCAAACATAGTAGTCTTCTGAGGGAAATACAGTGATTGGACGCCCAGGGGCTATAAGGAGAAAATATTTTCTGTGTTTGCTCTGTACTTAATCTACCAAATTGCTGCTTAAAGCCACTATGAGAAACAGGTCACAATCGTACATGGCCAAATGCTATGTGGCTCTTCTTCTGTTTTAATGCCCCATGCTACTTACAAGAAAGCAAAAGCCTTTGCAGGAAATTATAAACATCTTTCCAGCACCATTCTTATCTTGATAGACTTAGAAAAATCTGAAACTCACATCCCAGGAATAATAGGCAGGAGAAGTGTTGCTTTCTGTTACACTAATTTAGTACCCAAGAATACCATACTTCCTTAGCAGAGAAAAAGTTATCTCATCGCATTCAAAATGAAACTAGGTAAGTTTATGAAAAGAGTACTTGGAAGGACTCTCTTGTGAAAAGAATACCACGAAGGGCCCTAGATTTAATGGTCAGAAAGTTCTTCACAATGGTTTGTTCCTCAGGTACTCCAGCTACTACCAACTGAAAGGTAGAATTACAGAACTTATTCCCAGGAGAGTTAGTGGAATTACATAGCAATGTAACCTCAGAAACTTTTAACTCATTTGTCACATTTTGAAACTCAGATAAATGTAGGCATCAAAACTGCAGTTTTCTCTCTCTCTCTCCCTCTCCTCTCTGCATTTCCAAGTGTTCAGTGACATCAGCAATACGTACGGTCGAAAAGCCTAATATTTGGACAGTCAAATGTTTTGTTCTTTGCTTTAGGAAATGGACCATGAAAATAATCTCTTTCTCGTGTACTTTTGGTTAATGCTTTAAAATCTTCTTTACAAGAGAATGCAGACAAATAGCTTTGGAGGGAGAATTGGGTTACTCTATTAAACCAGTGGAACTTGTAGGTTAAGTAACATTTTCACATGGGATTCTTTCTAAAAGGCCACCCATTTAACCAAGGCCATCTGTCAGCTGTGTCCCTAATAACTCTGGTGCTGGCTGAAAGGTTTTTCCCCAGAAAGAAAAAGAGGCCGGCGGAAAGTCAGACCGTGTTGCAACGCACTGGAAGATAATGCTGTCTTTAGAATCAGAATCAGAGAAAGAATCAAACAAAAAGAAATTAAATGTGTTTGGATCCATTCCACAGAAAAGCTGATTTGCAGCTGTTAAGTTCTGGCATCTTCTATGGCTCATCTTCTTCCCAATTCCAAATTCTAAATCTCAAGGGCCTAGCAAAAGGTACAGAAGGCCAAACCTTTGCCTCACATAAAGAAAACTGATACCCCACTCAGCATTATCTGAGGATGTAGTGCTGGCATTCCCCCTTGCTTCTATTCTGTTAACACCCTTCTTCTGCTTGTCTCACAGGACTGTTCTGTGAATCCATTTGTAGGTACTGTAAAGGTCTGTGAAGATGGAGGGAATAACGTGCTAGTATTGTTCCTGTTCCTGACCTGTTGTCTTGTGGCAAGAGGTCAGCAGTGACCAGCAGGATGTCACATTTGCTGTCTCCTCCCATCAGGCTTCTCTCCTCCTTTCTAAATTAGTATGCCAGAGATGAAGCAGCTCCTCTCAGCTACTGCAGAACAGGATGCATGCAAATAACAGTAGCATATGTTTCCCTTTTACCACTGACAAAAATGTATTGGTAAGCTTAAAACAGACCTTTACTCCTACAGTGACGGTAAGATATTTTATTCTGTTCCAATTTGATTCTTAACTGCTTCCTGAGACTAATAAAGTCCCAGATTAGACTTCATCTTGATATTAGGTCTAGTTCTGTTTATTTTGTTTTATTACAGCAAATAATTGCACACTCACATTCACTCCAAAACTATTAGTGTTTGAAATAGTCTGCCAGTAGGCGTTCTTCTCTCGAGCATTTGGCTTAGACCAAACTTGAACCTATGACCTTGAGAAAATCCAGAATCCAGAAATACCGACCTATACAGCATCTGCAGGCACTTGCATTGTGTCACTGCGATATGTTCTCTTGCCCCACATTGCTTAACCACGAGTTTAACAAGATCTGTGAGGACTCAAAGGTATATCACTGCTGGATTATCACATGCAGAGAGATACAGAATGTAAACAGCTGTATGCCTGTTATAAAGTATGTAATTTTAAAAATTGCTCATCCACACTAGATGAGCCCAACTTACTTTTCCTCAATAGGTGATTATTATGAACAAACTACCAGTTCCCCTATTTTAATAGGGGGTCAGGGACATGGAAAAATGCAACAATTCCATCATTTCTCCTTCCTTAAATAGGGCTACTTATTACAGTGCCTCCAACGTCTCTATAAAGACAGACTTTGCTGGATTATCACTGGTACTCAGTGGTCTGTTTACATGCTATGAGAGACCCCACATCTAAAATACGAAATTGTGGTTATAGGAAAAAGCACAAACACTTTGCACAGAACATTTAATGTGGAAAGGTTTGTATCATTATTTCTTTTAAATCACTTACTTGACTGGAAAGACTAAGAATGGATACAATCTCCTTTCCAAAAGGAGAATTGTACCTAAAAGCATAGGCATGTTCCAGAAAGGGAGCACATTGTGTCATCAATAAACATGAAGTACAATTCATCTCATTTACTACTGTAAGATTGTCTTCAGTATCTCGATAGTGTAGTTACTCTGCTGTTTAGTTAATGGCAGTCATTTTATAACATTGGCATCAGACTTTGGAAGGCATTTGTACTTCTTGTAATGGGAGTGAGAGAGTTAAAATACTCAGTGTATCACAGCAGTATTCTGATATCACACAATTTCAAGGAGCTGTGTGCGGGCATGTGCACAATCATACGAAATGTACAGGAAATCACAGTACGAGATGTCTAGTTATGAAAAACCTCTGATAATTGTTTACCATTTCTCTTTTGGGAGCACCCTATCCATGCAATATGTGTAGTATGAATTCAGAAACTGGCAAAACAGGGCAATAAACAGACAGGATGCGTCGAAAGACTGCTGACAGACAGCATAAGGTTTATCAGATGAACACAGACAGAGAGAACATGTTGCTTACCTGTTATGCTTTCTTAAGAATGAGAATTGTTGTCGATGGTGAAGATGGTGATGCTGACCTTGAGAGCTGTGTAGCACTGCTGTCGGCCACAGGCAGGTAAAGAACAGAAGCTTAATGACCAGGACCATCTCTTCCAAAGATAAATGCACCTGATCAGCCAATCCACCTTGCTGACTTTTTATTTTTAGTGTTTTTACTGTTTAGAAACAGCATATCATACAAGGGATGCACGCGAAGAAAGGCATTACTGAAGAAAGAAAACGGTGGCATCCCAGTTCTGATGCCCTCGCTGAGTTCCCCTCATATTTTGGCAAAACATAAAAATTCCTTAAGCTCTACATCCCTGCAGCATCTGCTGTCAAATCAGAAGCACCTTACTTTTAGAAATGTAGTAAATACAGCACTTTGTTTTGCCGGGCTGCAGTCTGATCCATTGCTTCCACTCTTTCAGCACAGGAGCATATTTGAATTCTCCATCACCCGCTCAGTAACCTCTTCAACATAGCCTGTGTAGGCAAAGTGATGTCAAACATTTAATCCCCCTTAAATCCCACACAAAACCATACAAAAATCTGCTTTAATGACAAAGGTCTCTAAATTAATCTTTCTTTCTATGTATGTGTGTATCTGCTCAAAATAATTTTCTGTAAAGATCAAGCTCGTTCATTAACTGGCTACATTGCATTGTCCTCCCAACCATTAACATCATTTCTGATTCTGTGATCTGTAGTATAAAGCAATTTGTCTCTAAGTACAGAATGGATAATGTTATGAAAAAAAGTCCAACTTACATGTGAAGTCTCATTTCAATATTTCAATACTCCTGATTAACACTGGGAAATACTGACAATCTTTTTTTCCCCCCCCCCCCCCACTAAGCTCTGCAGCTATTTAATTTATCCTAAACGTATAAAGTGCGTGCACGCCTAAGTATCCCTACACCACCCCTAATGTTATCTTAATTTCATTTAGCCTGCTCTGCCCGTTCAGTGGCAAATTGAATTGCAAAACATTTTATTAATAAAATGCTGCTTAGGCGTTAATTTCAGGTGCCTATTTCTCCAATTAAGGGTGATAAGATGTCCTGTGGATTTAGAACTGGGCAATAGCTAATGCACCTTCTTAGCTGACAAAGCCAATATATCCTTTTAAGACTAAGTTCAGTAAATACCAAAACTGTCAGCATATGTTTATTGTTCTTCACCTAGTAAGTGAGAGAGAAGAGACTGAAAATTAGAGAGGTGGAAATCCGTAACCCCCATCTAAAAGAGGTAGAAGTAATGCAGGTCTCCTTTCAGCAGGCTTCTTCCTGAGTCAGACAAACAAACAGGGAAATAAAAAACCCACCCACTACTTTATCTGCTGAGACTGTTAACATCAAAGCATAACAGGATAATCATTTTGTGATGTAGGCATCTGCCTACTTACAAGTCCCCTGTGAGTCTCAACTAAATCTATTTGGCCCAAGAAATAACCATCATCAGATGCAATTATTTCCAGGAGGAGATTACCTGCTAATTCCTGATGAATTTTCCATGTGGAGTTGAAGAGCTACCTTCCTGTGACTAGAAAGAAAAAGAAAGAAAATTTTCCTTCCCAATCAGTACAAAAATTGAACAGTGTTTGATTAGATTAAAGGTCTCCAACACTATTACCCCTCACACTCTTCACTGTTCATGTTGCAGTCCTTTCTTGCTCAGCAATCCCAGAGAAGATTATTTGTAGCCTGACGTGGGGTTAGCCAGATAGTGTTTCCAACAGCTCTTAGTGGATCTCCAGGGTAGATTTTCTGGAGAAGGTAAACATATGCCAAAATATATAACACCTTTAACAGGCTCTATTCATTTGTACTGTTGTCTAGGGGGAAAAGGAAAATTCAATAATAACTCTAATGAGAATTCATTCCAGGTAGAGAAAATACCTGGAAACAATACTTGTTTCCAAGCCTATCTGGTTAAGCTGTCCAGTCTCATCCAGCCTACATATATCTAAGTATCAGAGTATCTGATGAATTCACCCAAGAGAAAACATCCAAGAGCCTTAAGTCCTCAGCTTCCCCTGCCCAATCACAGGCATTACAGTAGCAGCTACAGTAGCAAACCAGATTAAAAAAAACTAACTGCACTGCAACTTGTGTCGCAAAGGTGTTGTGGCATGTTCTGCACACTCTTCAGTATTAATTCTTTGCCAACCATTTACCTCAACTACAAAGGACTAACAATATGTATGTGCTGTCTTCCCTGGAAGTAATAATCATCCACATTGCTTCCAGAGACTCTGGGAAAAGTCATATTGTAGAGTTTAACATCACCTCCATCTGAAACTGGTAGCTATTATCCTCACTAAGCATGATGGAGGAAGGAGACAAAAAGTTCCATGGAGGATTTCCAAAACAGAGATATTTCCAGAAATTAATTCTGTCTAGCCCCCACGCATCAAGCCCTCAGGAGAGGCTCCTGCAAAGTGAAAGGGTGAATGCTTCCTTCCATTAATGGATGTGTAATAACAGTAAGAGCAACTAGATGTCACTCACAGCAACAGGATTTTTTCATACTAGAATTGTTTTCATTTTCTCTGGGCGAGAGAGCACTACACAGAGCAGGTTATATCATTATAAATTACCATTAAGAAAACAAGTTACTCACTTATGCATTTACCTGTAACCAACTCCAAAAGGATCCTGCTTTGCAGAAGAATAAGGACAATAGACTTCGCTTATTTTGGACAATTTCTTATCAGCTCATTGTTAGAACATTGCCTCCTTGCTACTACTGCAATATTTCTTTAAAATTATCCCTTCTCTATAGCATATGAAATGCTTGCAATGTTTATCTTTTGAGGACAAATCCACTACGTGGTAACAGTGCTTAAGTTCATTAGAACAGCTTCCAAACAACCAAGTGAAGGAAATGAAGGTAAGTACACTACCACATATTGAAAAATGATGTGCCTCCTTTTAATAAGCAAAATTATATGCAGTTTCAGGTAACTTCAGTCTGGAACTAGAGACCACCGTCCTCTGGAGAATACAAAGCAGAGCAAATTGGCAACAGCTATTACCAAAACATGAGCAGAAAAAACACCAGGGAGGTAGAGACATTTCAAGGGCCTGTATTTTCCAGGAAATCTAAGCACATCTGAAGTCCATTCTAAACAATAGGAACAGAAACAACATAGCATGTCAGCACTAAAATCCTGCAAATTAGCTGCACAAGACATAGAAGAAATACAATGTAGAACCTGGAATGCATTTTTGATTCTCCTAGTAAGAGAATGAAATACAAGGACAATGTATTCTTAGGAGTTTCCTGAAAGGTGTGGGTTTCTAACACACATTTAAAAAGCAGAAGGGATGAAAGACATCACAAACAACCAGCAAAATATATAAAGCAGGTTAACCAGAGCTGTCAGTGTGAGAGTTTGAATGCAATACTGCAGTACAAGAATAGGCAGCATTCTGCTTTTCTATGGTAACAGGCCCAGTGCATAGCACTTACCATTCATACTGTGGTCCCCTGCAGATATGCAAGAGTCAGAATTAAGGACACTGCTTATATCAATACAGATGATGCACCAACTTGTGAGAATAAGGTGCCCATTCTCAGTTCTTAACAAGATGAAGTGAGAGAACAGTAGAGCCTGAGCATTACGAATCCACCTTACAGAGCCCAGAATGGATGAAGCACTTCACTTAACATTTGCAGTGATACACAGCTCTTACGATCCTGTTCTTTACAAAGCATTTTGGTAGGGTGGCAAACGCACATTCATGACTGTCCTGAGTCTGAGGTAATAAACTCCATACTGAAAGACTGCAAAGGACCAAAACAGGAAAAAAACAAGAAATAACTGAAAGAAATACAACAAAATGTTTGGCTTCCAGTTGGCTTCATTGGCATCTGAATGGCCAACACATCTTAAAATAAGAAAGTATTCCGAGAAACATACAAAGCTAGCGTATACACAAAAATTCTGGTGAAAGATAAAATCCTGCACATCAAGTGTAACTTCAGCACTCTGCTTTTTCTTCTCGTGAGTGAACATTCAGCTGTCATGGCTCATCAAGAGAAAGTGCAGTTCATTAAAAAGTAAAGGACAGCTAAACAACTGCCTATATTTCTCTGACTCTTTGCACTCTAATTTTTCAGTGTCTAAATAGAGAATTCTTTCTTTTTTGCCATTCTGCCCCCAACAGACCAATCAATTAATTAATTTAGTCCCCAAATCTCTTTACTTAGCTTTTACAGCAGCAATTCTGAAAGTAAAATTATCAGTTTTATTGACTCTTGTTAAGGAACAGTGTGTGTCTTGAAGGAGAAGAAACAAGCAGCCACATTCACCCTGGATATACACTTACAAACTCACTGGTTTAACGGCAGAAAACAAAGCATTAATGCAACTGTTTTGCCTTTGCACAGCTCCACATTAATCACAGGTGCTGCATACAGCTATAGTTCTCCTGCATTCATGCCCACCTGCTCTCAGCACGAGTTTTGAGAGTGCTTATTTATGCCTGCAGAACACATCTCTTTAAAATTCTCAGCATCTTTCACAAATAAAGGAAGGTCAAGAGGGAGCCCGTAAGGCCGAGTAACTCACAGAAAATAGGAATAAACTAGTTTGCCATCTGTACAGCCTGAATATGGTGCTTCAATACGAAAAGCAGTATCTACTGCATGCAACTGTTTTCTTTCTTTATTCCATGGCAGTTTGGCAAATACCAGCATGTCTCAGAGGTACTTCACAGTTAGATCCTAATTGCTATCTGAAGCTTGTTTAGCTCATCTCTCTCCACAGACTGCAACAATACAAGGCAGCAACTGCATTTGCCCTCTTCTTGCTGCCAGCCTGAAGTTCACTAAGCACTTCTACAGCGGGATCTCAGAACACACCTGATTTGTTGCCCAGGAGTTAACCATATCTCAGATGGGAATCAGTTTATAAAATACATTGCATCTCCGCTTAATTCCCCTTGCTGTCATTTGTGAACATGAGGAGAGAAAAAAGCACGTTGAACAGTGGAAAATATGTGCCTCTCAGCTTCAGCACTGCAAACTTTTCTCATTTTTGCAGCCAAAACAGAGACAGATTTATTTATCGATTAAAGTCTGATCACTGTTGGACACAAAAGAGCTTCGGAAGCCATCAGGCACAACTCTGTTTTCCAGCCTTTCTTTTCCTGTTGGTAACTCCCAGAGAAACAGATGCTCACATCACAAAGCAGGTGCTCGTTTCAAAACGGGCGGCCAAATTTAACTCACCAAATTTAGATTTTTCTAAGGTCTGGCTCCACAGAAGAGCCCTCGGGCTGCCAGCGCCACGCCACGCGCAGGGCCGAGATGGCGGCTGCGCGGGAACGGCTGCTCCCAAGGGCCGCGAGGTGGCAGCGCCGCCCGCACTCACTCGCTCACTTCCTCTCTTCCGCCCGCAGGTGTGCGGCGGCGGCCAAGGAGGCTTCTTCCCACCTTTCCCCTCAGCCCCCTTGAGACAGTGGGGCTCTGAGGCTTCGCGGCTGGGGGCAGGGAGCCCCTTCTACGCGGCTCGCCGTGCTTCCACAGCCATCCACCAGCGCAACGGGTGGAGGAAGACATTAAAAATGAGAGGGGTGGGGGCGAGAATAGATAGCCAGTGCGGCTTTCAGCAGTCCTGAGGAAGACGGCCCTCAACCAGGGGACAGTGTGAGGCAAAGCCTAGCAGGCAGATGGAGCTGGGAATTCGCAGGATGTACAAACTTTGCTAGACCCTACTACATTGCACTGTACAAATGACGATCAGAATTGAAGTAAAGGTAGCAGCTTCATAAAGATGGGCTTCAGTCAGAGCAGTGGGAAGTAAGAACACCCAGGAAAAGTTGAAGAAATTACAGAATCTCCGAACTGTGGGGGACCTCTGGAGATCATCCAGTCCAACCCCCTGCTGAAGCAGCTCCCTACAGCAGGTTGCACAGGAAAGCATCCAGGTGGGTCTTGAATATCTCCAGAGGAGGAGTCTGCACCACCTCTCTGTGCAGCCTGTACCAGGGCTCTGTCACTCTCACAGTGAAGAAGTTCTTCCTCATGTTTGTATGGAGCCTCCTGTGTTCCAGTCTGTGCCCACTGTCCCTTGTTCTTCCATTGCATCCCACGAAACAGGGCCTGGCCCCATCCACTTGACTGCCATCCTTTAAATAGTAATAAACAGTGAGGAGATCCTCTCTCAGCCTCTCCAGACTGAAGAGTTCCAGGTCTCTCAGCCTTTCCTCATACAGGAGATTCTGTAGGCCCTTTTACTAAATACATTAGTTTAAAAAAAAAAAAAAAAAAAAAGACATTTTCATAATCACAACCCAGAAAACAAGATTCACTTTGTATCAGTAACATACTACATAATTACCTGATGTAGGTTAAGAATACTTCAGGTAGTGACAAGATACAGAAGGAGCCTGCTCAGAAGTGATACTCTCCTTCCAGAAATTCCTGCCTGCAAAGACTGTGCGGAGCACTGGCATCCACCACCTGCTGCAGGGAGCTTCACAGCAGAGCTGCCCAGTGTGAGGATAAACACCTCTTCATACCTGCCTTGAGCCTGCCATTGACCGCAGTTTTTATTATCATTCTTTGGTGCTTTCTCTGCATAGTTTTTTTGTTTTGTTTTCATTCCCTTGTGATTGCTCAGCAGGAGGTCTCCTTGTAATCTGCATGGCCCATAGGGGGACATAGGCTTCAGTACAGAAACTGGTTTCAGCTATTGGGCACTATTGTATACCTCACCACAGATAGTGCTCTCTACTATCATATAGCCCCTGCAAGGTGACGTGAGGTGGCAAGTCATCAGTGCTGACTGCTGTGACCTGATGCAGGTGGCATGATGAATGGCAAGAAGGCAAATAGGCTTCTTACATCTCACATTCTTTTCTCAATTTTAATCTGATCCCTTTAGCAAAAGGCATTTTTACAACCTCAGCATATAGCCTACATTTGTCACCAATTTTACCAGGAGTGTCAAAATAAATTGTGGAAATAAACACCACAGGTTAGCTGATGTGGAAATAATTTGGGGAACAATGTCATAGGCATTTTGCTCCCAGACTTCAAAAGTTGTCAAGCACAAAAATTCAGGATGACTTGAAGACAGTTGATTTTAAATAGCAGTCGTGAGCTACTGTTTACCTGCCTTCTGTTTTCTTAGTCTTGAGTGGTCACATTTAAAAGCTTTTCAGTAACAAGAAACATACTTTTATTTTACAGGGAATGTGATTCTGCCACATATTACATTACAGTGTGTTCTATATCCATGTTCAGGAAAATGCCACAGAGAGGAAAGTGATAAATTTGTTAGATATAGCTGTGGGAGTCAGTCTGTGGTGTGCAGACTTGAAGAATAGGAAGAGAAGAACAGATTATGCTTGGGAAATGCAGAGATAATTTGGCACCCTGTGATGGCAGGAGTATAGTTAATATTGTGTGGATGGGGTAATGTACGTGCCGACTCGTACGTGAGAGATTTCCAAAAGCGTAAGATAACCGAGACTCAACTCCGAGTCCATGTCAAGTATTAGGTCAATTTTTAGTGGCAGTGGATTTATGTCTCTTTCTGAATAAACACTGAGTTGATTAAAACCTGTAGCAAGTATTGGGTTTCACAGGCTCAGGAACAGAGCGTGCAAGACTTGTAGAATTCTCTCCAGTATTTCTGAAGTGTTTTTTTTTTTTTCTTTTTTCCTTTCTGTAACAAAGGAGCTTCACTCAGCACATGAAGTGCAACGTGCAGCTGCTATAAATGCACATAACTGTGTAACTCACTCCGAAGAGTGTGACCCTCCCAAAGCAGGAGGCATCGCTGAGTCGCAGTGCAGGAACTCTGATCACACCCAGGCTTCCAGCGTTGCACCCTCTATCAGCACACCGCAGCTCCCAGCCCCACAGACTTTTCCCAAACACGCCACACCTGTGTGATCTGATGATGTCTGTATGGATTTCTCCCACCAGTGGTGTTACTGAGGGATTGTCTTCGTTATAATTATTTTTTAATCACCCCAAAAATCGGTATGGCAGCATCTGTTGTTGCATCATGAGTCCCTTCCCTCTGCAAGAGAGAACTGAATGAGGGGTAAAGAGCCTAGGGCTGTGAAATTATATTTTGTGGAACGTTAAGGAAAAATAAATAGATTCTGATTTGTTTTCTGAAAATCTATTTCTCTCCTTTCTGCTTTTCACAAGGCTTCTTTTACCTCTTCCTTTTTCAGGCTGCATATCAAGGAGCTCAGCAATAGCAAAAATAAAAATAAAAAAATTGTGTAGAAGATACAGAGTCCAGCATGTCATGATTCAGTGCAACAGAGAGACAATTATAAAATCCTCTGCTTTCTGCTGCCTGCAGCGTTTCCAGCGTTTTGTAAGTAAAGCTATTTGAAAAGCTATTTTCTGTACTACAGCATTAAATGAACAAAAAATACTTTGTATTTTTCATCGTATTTATGGTTGAAAGCTTGAATATCCACTTCTTGTTGTGTAGTTTCCACCCCTTCCATGTCAACACCCTGATCACACAAGATCTTAATTCCAACCTGTACGAAACCCATGTAAAATTATATATTAATATCAGTGTAACTGCTCCTGCAGGAGCAAAGTAGACAGATCTATCATTACTGCTGAATACTTTTCCTTGTTAAACAGCAGATAAGCAATGCTCTGATACCACACCATATCCACAGGAGGAAAATGTAGGATTTAGAAAGACTGTACCTAGTCATTCAGAATCAGACTGAAAGTGCAGCTATACAAACTGAAGTAAAAAGAAATCATGAAGCTTAACACTGATTGGCAACAGTTCACGTTTCTTTTTACACTTGGAAAATCCTCCTTGCCTTAAGTTTTCTCATAGGGACGCATATTTTCATGTGTTTTTATAAAACCTTTTACTTTTATCATCTTTTCTTGCTCAGAACACAGCTAGTCAATTAGAGGCTGTAAGTGTCAGCAAATATACTAATACACACTCCCACATATATTAAAAAATTACATAAGAATGTTGTTATTTGCATTGTCATCACTGAAAATGATGCGTTTTTGTTACACTGGAAAATCCTTCTAAAATCTTACACGAAAGAAAGGACTGAATCCCACTTTAATATAGCCAACAATTAGAATTCAAATGGAAAGTATAGGTCAGGATGCAGCAACAATCACAGTGAAGTAAAAGCTCGTGAATCATCTGCATGCTGCTTATTGAGTGTAAAAACATTATCTATATATGCATATATAAACTGAAGTTAGAGTAATTATTCTTGTAAAAATCCCAGAGGAAAAACAAGGAATCATGAAATATCCATTTTATCATTTTTAGTGGGGAAAAGACTTTAAAATACTTGAAAAGTATCAAAGGTTTTGGTCACCAGCTTCCCTTTCACCATGAATGTAAGATTCCACTTTCCATTTTAAAAAGCTCAGTTGACAGAACAGCACACGATAAGATAAAGACAAATGCAAACACAGCTCATCTAAACAGCTGCCTGCATATATGCCCAGTGTGATTAAACATGGCAAGCCTAACCCAGTTCCCTTTTTTTTTTTTTTTTTTAAGTACCACATCTTAGAGATAAAACACAGCAGTTCTCAACATTCATTGGATTAGAAGACAGCAAGTGATCTTCGTCAGGTCCTCACACGCCCTTGAATATATGATTTTTTTTTTCTTAATGAAAATGACTTTGTTAGTAAAGGACGATTTCTAAAGAGAATCAAGGAGCAGCAGATAAAGATCCTAAGGATGGGTGCAAAAAAATGACGGTCTCAGTTCAAAAACACATGTAGTATAAGGCAGAATCTTTAAATCACAGCACAGCCTCTCATCATGATTTGCAGCCGCAGGAAATTAAAGAGCTAAAATTGAAGCAGACAGGCAGAGCTAAGCATAGTGCTGCCTGCAGCACGTTATTTCCTCAGTGTCATTATGTATGGGCCTATGAAACTTGCAGTGCACTCATCTGTAGGTCTTCTAGCAGCTTACAGACTGACAGCCTGAAGGTACTTTGATACTGCAGATTCTGAAACACAGAGCTTCATGAGCTGTCAGCAAAGGTGGTTACCAGGAGCAATCTGACAGCTCTGGTAGAGACATCTGTATAGGCAAAGAAGTAGAAATTAGCTGCCATCAAGCTCCTTACCACTGTGGTTGGGCTGTCACCACGTCCTTGCTGCTGAAACTCCTGGGATAGCATCTCATGGACCAAAGACCATGCAGAAATTGTTGGCCAGTAGTTAGAATGGTTTGAGAAGGGGAAACCGATTTCCCTGATCTTGCTTCCTGTCTTAAATAAGCTCACAGTTAAAGTCAACACACATTGTGGGTATTTATTTGCCTCCATCCAGTACCTAGACAGAAATTAATTATATTTCTACTTCTATCTCATTTTATGCCTCCAGCGGTGTTAAAGAGTTACAGAAAGATGCTCTTATATTTATTCAAATACAGAAAAGACTTCTTTCTCAAAAAGGAGAAGACTTTGCTGGAATTTAATTAGAAAATCCGTTTTGTTTTTAAATTTGGAATGGGATGGAATGGAATGGAATGGAATGGAATGGAATGGAATGGAATGGAATGGAATGGAATGGAAGAGATTGAGGTCAGGTGGAAGGGACCTACAAAGATAAGTTCAACTTCTTGACCACTTCAGGGCTAACCAAAAGTTAAAGTGTGTTATTAAGGATATTGTTGAAATTCCTCATGAATGCTGACAAGCATGAGGCATCGAGCATCTCACTAGGAAGCCTGTTCCTGTATTTGACCACCCGTACAACAAAGAAATCTTTTATAATGTCCAGCCTGAACCTCACTAGGGTAGCTTTGTTTGTAATTGGTACCAGGGAAAAGATACCAGAAGCTTCCTCTTCGCTTTCACTCCTCAGGAAGCTGTAGAGAGCAATGATGTCACCTCTGAGCCACCTTTCTCCAGTCTAAACAAGCCCAAGTGTCCTCAGCCTCTCTTCACAGGACATGCCTGCCCGCCCTTTTACCAGCTCTGTAACCCTCCTCTGCACACTTTCAAGAACCTTAATATCTTTTTCATGTTTTAGAGCCCAGAACAGTACACAGTACTCAAGTCAGTGTGCACCCACACTAAGTATAGCAGTAGAATCTCATCTTTTGACTGGCTGGTTATACATTGTTTAATGCATCCTGAAATGCAGTTTGTAGCTTGACTTCCAGGGCATACTGCTGGCTCATGATGTCAATCAGCACCCCCAGATCCCTTTCCATTGAGTAGCTGTCCCACCACTCATCTCCCAGTCTGTGCCTGCATCTGTTATTTTCCATCCCAGAACCTGGCATTTTCCTTCACTGAACTTCACACCATCTCTGATCGTCCCAAACTCCAGTCTGTCTATCTGGGTCCCTCTCACACCTTCAGAGAATCAACAGTGCCTCCCATCAGCAAAATTCCTAAGGATGTACTCTGCTCCTTCATCCAGATCATCAATAAAAATATGAAACAAGATTGGCCAGAAAGTGGGTCATCGTGTTATAGAAGGACATCAAATTAATAAGCAGGACTTTCCCTTCATCAAGTCAACCCCTGTTGACTTTGCCAGATAATTGCTTTGTTCTTCACGTTCCATTATCACTCAGAATGATCTCCATAACTTTTATTTCCTTCTGTTTGTGCTGCTGTAGTTTTTCATACATAAATATTACATTTTCTGGTAAGCCCAGCTGAGCTTACCTGGTGTTCTTGCAGATGTGAGTTCTTATCTTGTTGATGTTGAAACTCATCACTTCACATGCTATTTAGAATTGAAAAAGTAGAATTTTTTTAATGTTTCCAGAGAGGAGCGTTGCACAGTACAGAAGCTCCGTAATTCTGTGGTCTCTTGCCAGAAATGAAACATTTGCATTATGCAACTGTTTTGAGATGAGGAAGGCATGAAAAACTTGTATTTGGGAGGAAAAAATATTGACATTGTTGCCATCTCAACAGATGAAGGGAACAGAGAACACGGTCTTGGCTTCTACCAAGAAACCAGAGAGAAATTTGACCTTATAAACTTGAAAACATGAGAAAGCGTGAGATGCAATAGGTGTATAAACTTTCTTATGAAGAAGGAGCCAACACAGAGTATCCACTGAGAACAGACTATAGAAAACAGATGCAGGATGTGCAACTCTGTGGATCTTGAAGGAGGTCAGGGTCTGAATCAGAAAGATTGAATAAAACATCTTAAATAGCTATAATGGTGTTCTTGACTTATTTTTGACTGCATGATTGTTTAATCTGCTTAATTTTTAGCATATTTATTATTTTCTTATGTTGACATGATGGTTTCTCTAATCAAGATGATCAAGTTGATATCAGGTATGTGCAGTGCTGAAGAATCAGCAGACTCAAGTGGACATGAGAAGAAAGTCATCTGAAGGCAGTCTCTTCTGACATGATCGACCCAGGAGTTGATAGAGCACAACCCCCCTGAAATACTAGTTTATTTTTGAGTGACATCTTTACTTGAATAACTCTTCATTCAGCATTATTCACAACAGGATGAAGAAGATGCTCATCCTAAATAACCTGTTGAAAAGGGATCTGATACTTTTACATTTCACATGCATGGAGTATCAGGTCTTAATTTGCTCTATAGAATGCGTTGGTTCATGGAGGTGAAAAGATGCAATGATATAAACAGTCAGCCCATCCACTACTCCAAAGGATCACTCAGAGTAGCAGTCACAAAAGATGATCATTCCAGCCCTCAAGCTCCTGGATGTCTTTTTCCCCTGGACTCCTAGATGGTATTTTCTCTGTGTCCTGTAGCTCCCAGCTTAAATGGCCCTGAACACTTTCTGTATTTTTAAGAAAACTAGCCTCAAAATAAACTAACCTGTTATCATGTGAAATATAACCAGAAGGAAGAAGAGGAGCCCTAAATCGAAGCAGAATGGTATTTTGGTGCTGGATGTTGCCTGGGTCCTCTTGTCTTTCCCCACCAGTTGGGGCTGCCCAAAAAGACTCTCTGGGGCAATCCTGTGTTAAGACTTGCCAGAGTAAAGGTGCCATGCCCCATATTGCTTGAATCTCAGCACGGTTCTCTCTCCTAGCACCACTGAAGAACATTATTAACTGTAGGGGGGAAAAAGAAAAAAAAAAAAAGAGACCATAACCAATCCAGCAAGGCTCAGAAAAATCTGGACATTTGCTAAGTCACATAAGAAGGGTGACAGGCATACAGACTACATCTGAACAGCAGGCAGTCAGAAGTGACTAGACAGCACAGCAGCAAGGTAGGGTCACCAGCTCAAACACAACATACAACACAATGGAGAAACTGTACATCACTGCTTTGATTCCTGCCATAGTTATACTGTGTGGCTAGAAGAGGCAAAGATCTTAAGAGAAAGACGAACCCCATAAGCAAGTACATGGAATTGGCAGCTGCTTTGCAAAGATCACCTTTGAGAAAATGTTAATCCCCCAGCTTCAAAGAAATGTATTTCCTTTTCCCTTTTCTTCTGTACCACGGATCAAGCAGCCCTGTCAGCTCCACTGTGAGCAAGCGTAGGGGGCTATTGCTCATTCCTGCCATATGTTTCTGTCAGATGTTTACGTGCACAAGTGACAAATCGTTCTGAGCTTTTGAAAAGCTATGGGAGATATTGCTGTTCCACACTCCTACCTCACTTCTGCAGTCAGCCTGTGCTGCAGTCAAGAGAAGGAGAAGGAGCAAGACGGAAAGATCAGGCAGGTGTAAGCTGTGAAACAGCACCCTTAAACTGCAAAGGGGGATGCTTTGGCAGTAAAGAGACCCCTCAGTGATTACAGAAGCACCGGTCACGTTGGAGAGGAAGGTATTCTTTCTGAGAAGTAAAAGCTAACAAGGAGAAGAAAGACAGTGAAACTAGAAGTCTGGCATCTCTGCTACTGGCCCCCTTTGCATTTTTTATTTTTTTTTTACAAATCTGCAATTAACACATTGAATCCTCTTAGTACCCTTGTCCTTAGCCACAGTGAGGCAAGTAAAGCTGAGAGGTAATGATTCCATTTTCTATCTTTCTTTCTTCTTGAAAGAGTAAAAGCCTTTGCTGGTAACATCCATGTTACTTTCTGACAAATTTGGATGCCCACAAGACCTTATAAGAAATCCTGTGCCACAAGCAGAAGGTGAAAAAAAGCAAAACTCAGCTAGAAGCTAGATGAAAGTTGTAATATAAAGATTTGAAGGATACCACAGAATGATATATTTTCTTTTGCAACATATTTGTATCCTTGGTACCTGCTCTGATAGTAATAATGCTTTCTGTGGTGAGGGATGCTTAATTCCTGAAACTAATGTTGGTAGCCACTAACCAGAGGATGATCTACATACCAGCATCACCAGAAAAAAAAAAAAAAGAAAAAAAAAAGAGAAAAGTTTTCTTTTGAATGCAAAATTTCTACAAACATCTCCCTCCTGTCCCCCTGGAAGGTCACAAATTTCTGCTTTTTGATGTGAAGAGCAGATGGAGGCTTGAGTATCTCACTGGAGTAAGGGATGGTAGAGAAGACATATCCCTCTGACAGTCTGGTCATGCTGGCATCCATACATTACAGCATTGCTAGTTACACTTGAAACCCAGTAGAACAGTTATTTCCTAGCAATTTTTTATTTGCTAGATGTTTCTCCCAGCTTTCAGGACATTTCATTTTCTACAAGCAATGTCAGTTCCGCTAAGAGCTTGATCTTTGCATCACCTCAAGATAAAGCAGCCCATTTTGCACTCTCTTTAGTCTGTCCCTTCATTTCCTTTGCTTTTCAGGTCCTAGTGTTCTCTCCATTACTTTCAATTGCTTTGTCTTCTTGGAAAAATTGCCCTTCCTCCCACTCTACCTTTCTGACTGTCAGTAAATTAGCTGGTGCCTCCATGACAAGAGCGCTGATCATCTCCTCAGGCTGTCTCCATAGGTCTCATGGGACCCTGTCTTCTCTGACATCTCTCTTCCTGGTTTTCCTCAAGTACATTTCACCTGTGTCTCTCTCCTTGCTGAGTTAAAGAAGACATTTCTATAGCTGCTTTACCTGGTTGTTCTGCCACATTTCCTTCCCTGTCTGTCAATGATTGCTCTCTTTTTATTCTGCCTGCTTTACAGATTTCAACTTGGTGGATATTCGTTTTTTTTAACATTTTTATTTCTTTCTGCAGGCAACAACAGTGTTTTACCTGTCTTATACTTGTTATGTTTTTTCAGTGGAGCCCTCTCACCATGTAGTTTCACCTCTATGCTGCTAGCTGCCAAATTCATCTCTCTCTAACCCATCTCCATAGCCCTGCATTGCTTTGCATCTCCAGCCATTTGTTAAACAACTTGTCATCTCATATTTCTACAAAACTGGATTGAAAGATTCAGTGTTTGCATCCTCCCTGTTGCCTATTCAATGCAGATGACTCCACTGCCCACAGTGTCTCATAACCTCAAATTTCCTAGCCCTTTATTTCCCTGCTTACATCCTGCCTTGCCCCACTGGGAACTTAAAGGCACTGATTTTCCAAGCAAAGCAAACTCCATTCTCCCTGTGTGATGGCTATAATGGAAAAGGTAATTCAGGTTTTACACTGCTTTCCTTCAGTTGAAGGTGCTCAACTTAGATCGTGTAACTGGATGTCTTAGGCTTATGGCTGTTTAGATTTTTTTTTCTAAGTAAGCCTGTCAAGAAAATTGTTTTCCAAATTTTCCAATACCATTTAAAACCATTAACTACTACACAAAGGAAGAGCATGTCTGGCTGCAAACCTGCAGTAAGGATAGAAGAGTAGCCATTTATAACATTCAGCCCTTCAGCCAGACAAGTGTTCTGAGAAGGCTTTAATTATTTGTTGTTATTATTATTATTATTATTATTATTATCATCATCATCATCATCTAGATAGTCTTATCTATTATGAGATAGAAAAAATGAAGGCAATCAGACTGCCACTATGTCTTCTAATTAGATTTACCTTTGTCCATTATCAGACTATGAGTGAACCATAGTCTGAAGCCATTTGGCGTGAGAGGGCTGTAAGATACCATTAGCTGCTGAACACTTTTTGAACCACAGAGATATGTTTTCCCATTGACCTTTCAGAATGAGGTACTTGACAGCAGGAATTCAATATCAGAGCGTAGTCACTAGCTCAGACAAAAATGAGCTATGCTTTGGTGGAGAACAATATCTGCACTGTCCAAATGTAGTCTGAAGATCAATCAGATTTTCTTAGCCCAGAGGAAGTAGGTGTAAGTTCTCAAAGCAAAGGCTGGAAAAGTTTTTTGGCTTAGGAAGTTTGAAAAGCCAGCTAGAAAAGGTGCTGTAACTAACAAGGTTCTGTCCCCCCACTCCTTGTCAAGAAATGGATCCTCTAATCACACAGAAGTTAAAAAAATAATACACTGAAAAACTGCAAATTAGTGAATCACTTTGCTAGTGATTTTTACAGGCAACAGGCTGGGCTTTTATCTTTGGTGGGGCATCTCTATGACTCAGGACAGATGCACTAACACTATACAGCTGTCAATCCCCTTTCCAGGGAGAGAACTGTAATCTCATTTATACTCAGCTCCTGAAGAGGATATTTGAGTTCTAAGTGTCCTTTGCTAACAGTGACAGACACCTGTTGAGTAAGAGGAACAAGCCTGTGCAGACAGGCTCAAGGAAACCAGAGACATCTCTGCCTAGTGGAGAAGAAACCACGAGCAGGTCTGTGCTGATATGCTCATGTGGATCAGCTACCAGCACGTGCTTTGTTCTGACTGAGTCACAACTTGCTAATAATTTCTGTTTGTTAACAGCTTAGTAATATTCTGCTTGCTCTGCACACACTGTAATTTTCACCCATAGGGACCCTGAAAATTCCTTGCTGTTAACTGCAGCTATCAGCCTCTTACTACCCTAAATAGCTCCTCTGCATCACATTTGAATAGCTACCCTGGCATTCCAAACCCACAGATATAGTAACATTTCTGCGCAACTCCTCAGCCTAGGAAATTAGAAATAACAATCTTATACCCTTTATTTCTCCAGCAATAACCATCTTGCCACAAACAGGATCTTCTGGAGCTTCTTCTGAAGCTGATAACAATAGGAAAAAAAATCTGACTGCATATGCAACAGTCCAATTCAGCAACTCACCACTGCTATCTGCTTAAGAGATGTTAGAGTTTAAGGACAGATTTTTCTAAAAGTCATCATGATTTCTCTAGATTTTATTGAGACTCAGGTTGCAGCAGTCCATATATGAACACATTTGTCATTGTAAGGCTAAGTCCGCAGCATAGTTTTTGTGATGTGTAAGAGGAGACTGGATAATATGGCCCTAGACTTTAAAAGGTGGCTCTAGTTTCAACTAAAAATACACTGGCATTCCTTCTCACTTATTCTTAACCACACAGCTTCCATCTCCGAGTCGCAACCCTTATGCACTCGTTTCTCCTTTGTCTAAGCTCCTAGTCACCAGTTCTCCTAAATGAGACACAGCCTTGTGTCCTGGACCCAAAATGTTTCCCAGCTTTTTCTAGCTCCCAATTTCAAGCCCCATCTTTCTCCCAGCTGTGAGTGATAAACATTTTAAAACAAACAAAACCATTCTAACTCTCATTTGATTTCTTCTTGCTTAGGCAAAGACAGGAAAGATTTACGTGCTTGAAGGCTGTCTTATACAAAGAGTATCAGTAGGCAAGATGTTACATTGAAATATTCTAAGATCACAAAAAAGAGTTTTATTCCATTTGCACTAAAGTCAGAAATTGTTTTGCATTTCTTCTTATTTACCTAAGACAAGCACCAGATTCTTTCTGAGCAACATTTAATTGCATTAAATATTAAAGAACTTTATAAGGAATCACGTATTAATTAAGTAATTCTTGTTTTTTTTCTGAAATTTATCACACAGTGTCACTTTTATCCAATTTAATCTGGATGGAGAGTTTTCAGTTTCACTATCTTAGTGGCTCAGTATTAAATACAATTTGCTACCTGTTTAATAGATGTTACAACTTAAGGCAATATTTTTCTTAGCTTTTGTAGTTCTTACACTTTCCCTAGAATTTACTGAAGTTCAATTTTGCTACAGTCCACAAAAATTGAGGGAGTATTTCTATAAGGTGTTGCCCACCTAGGTCTGGAGGCTCCAGATCTGGAACCTATGGGTCACTTTGGAAAGCCCACCACACATTTACTTTCTACAGCCATCACAGCATTGTACAGACAACCTCAGCATTACCCAGTTGGCTACACCCAACAGTCCCTTACAAATGTGCACTGTTTTCCTCAAATCATGTGTAAATAGGGTCCTTCTTTCCATGCCACAGAAACAAGACATCACAACACAAGAACACTCTGGTATCAACGGAATTCTACATGAAAAATTCCACCTTATCCCAAGGTATCCACTTACCTACAGACAAATACTGATTATGCCCACAACAGCCAAAACACTGCAATGTTTGGTGCACCGTTCTCCATCTTATGACTGTCTTATCCTCCTAAGGCTGTGCAACAAGACAAGTATGCAGCAAATGCATTGTAGGAGAAATTGAGAATTGTTGACCTCCATTACTCTGTGCTGCAGATGAGAATGAAAACAAACTATTTGGCAATTTACAGAAGGGTAATAGTTAATATCAGTCCATTTTTTTCCCCATCCTGCCATAATCCTGTATCTTCCACTGCTCAGAAGAGGTGTGACTTTGAATCCTGGCTGAAGCTGGGAAAGAGAAGATGAGGCTGATTGGTGCGGGACTCTAAGGACTCAGCTGTGAAAACTGATGGAAGAGACATCATCCTTGTGTACTACACAAGTGTTCAGAGATGATGATTCCAAGTCTCATGCAAAACCAAGAGTACACCATGGATTACACTCACAAAACACACTGATTTCCCAAACAGTATAACATCAAGTGCCAAAAAACCCAGAGTGCCAAACTGCAGCTCATTTTCTCAAACCTGCTGCAGGGGACACCTCGTCTCAACCCCCCATAACCTTCCACAGTAGGGTAACACTTTATCCAGCTCACCAGCATTCATACCATTCATTGGTAGTTTGTTCTCCAAAAAGTTTGGTGGGTTCTGAGCAACCACAGCAGAGCACCAGCAGCAGGAGCTCTAACAGCAGTGGAGGCAGTAGTGCTTAGTTCGGTTTCTCTTTTTATCCTCTGACAGCAGGATGGAAGGCTCCATTTTCTCCAAAAGTAGCAGGCTAGGAAAGCCTTATGTCAAAACTAAGATTCAAAGGGCTGTAAGCCCTAAGCCCAAACCTACTTTTTCGTGGTTTATGAGTTCCTCCTAACTTCACTCATCTGGAGAACAATGAGGCGCGTAAGACTCCAGTAAACAGTACTTCTTAGTAGTTACAACAATCCAGACGAGTGATATCATTGGAAGTTCAGTATTTTGGACCAGCACTCACACAAGTATTACGTTCAAGTGTCTCTGTGAATTATAAATAAAGTCCAGTGGCATTTTTTAGGAATGGGAAAGTTTTCCTGGAAAAAAACATTAGCAGTACTTGGAGAGGTCGATGTCTGGGGGCTCATTTTGATGGAAGTGAAGATGAGGTGACCAGCTGTCTCAGAGTCATTGAACGGGATTAGAAAATCTTATGTTGCTGATTTTGGCATTAGCATTCTGGCCTGGTGTAATCTGGAACCTTTTCTTCACTGGCCCTTAGCACAGACTGTTTCCATTTCACACCTTATTTGCAGTATTTGTAAAACTGTTAACATGTGAGCACGTTTTCTGACACCCAGAGTCAAGTTGCTGCAGGCACTTAAGAGTCTCATGAGAGCATCCTGTGTAATATAGATATGCATACATCATGTTTCTGCATAAACCAGACATGCACACATCCTCCCTCTTTTCCTCTGCTGTGAAGCTGGTGTTCATTTGCACAATGCAGTGTGGTTATTAACTTATTTTTAATGTGTACATTACTTCTTCTGTCAGTTTAACCAGCTTTTTGCTCGCGCATTGCAATTCATATCAGCTGAAACCCTCTGTGTTTGATACATCATTTTAAGAACACAATTATCATTTTCTGCTGGCTTCTCTGCCACTTGGAGTCATAAAATTAAATTTACCTTTAAAGCCAGGAGATTATTTATGAAACACTAAACAAGAAGTTCTCCCTCCCCCCAGAATTGACTCAGACAAGAACAAAAGGAGTAATCACGGGTGATAACTGCATTGTCTCATTCCATTTTCCTCTGAAATCTTATTATAGCTGTCCCAAGAAAATATGCATTATACAATCCTAGTAATGAAACAGTAATTCTAAAAGCTATTTGTCTATAAAAATATAGAGTTGATCCTTTAGTCCTTGGAAATAGGAGGTAATTGCATTGGTGTGCCATTTCGTAGAGATCATCGCTAGAATATTAAATCCAGCATCAGAGTACTGACTTTTACATCTCATAAAATCTTGAAGAATAGAAATGCATCGAAAAACTGCAGTGAGAGTATTCCAGCAAAGAGATGGTTTCTTATTCTTTGTGCTTTTGTTTCTGATAGAAAAACACACGCAAGACCCAATGGCTAAAAACTGATCAAAAATTCCAGGGATTGAGGCAAAAGAGTCCGACAAGTTGATCGCCCTGATACCTTCAAGCCTTAAAGCCTACTTAGCAGATACATAGGTTAGGAAAACAACAGGATATTATCAAGAATGGATCAGATGTATATCATCCAAAGTACAACTTTGGACCCACTTTGGTACAACAGGAAGTTCAACAGCTGAGACTTTATAATTGATACAACTGTGGTGAGAAGTATCGTCACATGGATGTCTATGACACAGATTAGCAGCATAGACATTGAACAGTGAAATAATGTTAATAGACCAGTAAAAATACACAGGCATGCCATACACTCAGCTATTTTTTAACAGAAGGAACCAATGATGCTCATTTTATGAACAATAGAGCAAACAACCCAGAATTTAGTTATCGCATATGTACAAACAGACAAAATTCCTGATTATTAATCTTTTCCAATTAAATAATAAACTGATTTAAATTTAACTCTGTTTGCTGCTACAATAAGAAGGAGTTCCATAAATGTACATGCGTGTAGGAGAGTGGTATCTAGGAATTTAGGAAAAAAACCAGCTCAAATCCCAGAGCTGTAGTGAAGTGCTACAGAACCACAGTGGTCTCTCAGCACTTGTCAGAGAGTGAATAGTACAAAAATAGTGAGAGAGAACCAGAGATAACTTGAGCTTGACCTTAGGTTATGGAACTGATAAAGCGTTAATTGTAGTTAAAATAAATACTTGGTTGTGTTTTATTTTTAAGGACAAAGTGACTTCTTAACGCAGGAGAATAGTGTGTCTTCTAGCAGTCCTGAGAGATGAATAACAGCCTTACATAAATTACAAAAAACAACAACAACAAAAACCACCATAATTGTAGGTTCTGCTCCAAAATAATTCTAAGTGTCAGCTCTAGATTCTGTGCCTTTAAAAGCTGGGAGTTTAGCAAAATGTCAAGCTGTGCAATTTCCCTCTGGCTAGAAAAATACTGCTGATGTTTTTTCAAGTGGAACTGAGCAAAAATCCTTATCTCATTCAAACAGCAAGCGTTTTTCTTTCCATGTTCTATAATAAGAAATCAGGTGCATTCTTGCTTTTCCTAATGTACCAAACTGTAATGTGACTGGGACATCGTGGTTCCTTACTGCTACTGCTGCCTTTGAAAGAGCTGACCCATGTTACATATCTTGGTTGCAGGATTCAGTGTCAAAACAGTCTTTAAATCAGTGTTTAAACCAGTGCATCCATCAACTGGTAACAGTTTCAGAGACAAAATGGAGAGGCAATGTGTCAGATTTGAACATCGCAGAGTTTCCAAATTGAAGTAGGGTGTAGGGTGAGGCGGAAAGCCAAAGTGAGCTCTTTGTAGAGTATTTATAACAATAATCTGTTCATCCAAAAGAAAGCCTAAAAAAGAATTAAACAAATAGGAAACCTTACTCAGCCTTGCAAGGTCTTGATCATGAATTTTTAGAATCCTAGAATCATTAAGGCTGGAAAAGACCACTGACATCACTCAGTCCAACCACCCACCCATCCCCACCATGCCCACCAACCGCGTCCCTCAGTGCCACAGCCACACGATTCCTGAACACCTCCAGGAACGGTGACTCCACCAAAAGTGATTCTGTTTTGAGGACCGTCAAGCGCAGTGATATGAAGTTGTAAATAGATGGCATTGAGAACAGAAGGATCAGAAATAAACAGGGACTCAAAAATAGCTCAAAAGTGGGCCTTATCAGAGACTTGGGGCTTATCTCCATAAGCACACACTGTCATTTTGGCAGCTGGCACCCCCACCAAGCATTATTCATAGATTTGCAATCTTAATAGCACATTGGTATGGTCGAGCTACACTTGTATATAGCAGATCTGGGCGATGTAGCTCATCTGAAATCAGGAAGGGAAAGAAACAGCACAGATTTTGTTGGCACAACCCGTCTCCAGGAAAACATCACAATTATTAGAGAGGAAATGCATTTTTAATGCCCTCAGGGCTTGTGTTGAACCTCTGAAGCTAGGATGACTCGTACAGTCAGGACCAAAAATCCTTAGGAATTCTCTTGGTACAGCTGAATTCAGCCAAAAGGATGAAAGGTGTACAGGTTCAGATGCAGCAAGAAAAGGGTGCCCAAATTTAGCCCATCACATTCTTCTTTTTTTCTTTTTTTTTTTTGCAAGAGAGAAGCTAAACTTCTCCCCAGCTCAACCAAGGCTCTCACGTCCCTGCTGCTCAGAGCCTCCTGGTGCTGCATGGGCAAATACAAGAACTGACAGCTATTTGCAGCAGAATATAAAAGAACAACAAAGAGAGGTGATAGGGAGAGTTACTGTGCTCACCTGACAGTCCAAATGAGATGAGATGGAGCAGAAGTGCCCCAGCACCACTTATAGTAGGAAAGCCTAGAATGCATTATTCAAAAACGAGGTAGTCTATATAGGAAGAGTATTTGCATCTGGTAAATAAATGTAATTTTTTAATTTACTTTTTTACCTTTTGATGATGAGAGACAGCGCTCCAACACAAACTGAGTAACCTGACCTACCAGTAAGATAGAACTAATTAAAAAATTCTGCAAGCACAAGGCAGCTGTAGCTGAGCTGTGCAGGAAAACAAAACACTTAGAAATTTACGGTGATTGTGGATATTGAAGCATATAATATTTCTAAAAACAATCTTGGCAAATGAGTTTAATATAACGACACGTTCATTGCAATGTGCTTCACAATGCATTCTGTTGAACGAAGCAACAAAAAACATGATTCAAAAGGAAACAAACAGAAAACAACACATAAAAAGCAGTAACTGCCTCTAATACAGCGACTGCTCATGTACCGGTGTGCAGTGCTGACAAAGTGTGCTGGCTGTCTCCTTCAAGAGAAACGTTCCCATTAAAATGTGGTCTTGGGCTGTGCTGGAACAAGATGTTTCATCTTTCCTTTTTCTATTTAATCCTAATTTGCTTTGCAAACAGTATATTCTAATGAAATTTCATTTTGGAAACACTTCCGTAATGAAATGCATTGCCTGTGCTCTGGAGCATATCAATGACACTGACAACATGGGTTTTGACAGCAGCTGCCCGATACCCCAGGCCTGTAGCTCAAGATGGGCCCCAGGCTGCCAGAGATTGGGGCTTCTGATCAGCTTCAGTGAGCGCATTTGGGGACAAATTAATGCTTTAGACTAAATTCTGCTTCTGATCAAATCTTCACGCTAGCTTGGTTACCCAGGAGGTTTCTGGATCTACACACCCAGCACCTGGAGCTGGAGGGACACATTTTGGAGGCACCCGCTGCTTGCTTCCCAGGAATTAGCCCAGAAGCTGCATTTTCCTTCAGCACACTACATCTCGCCAGTTGCCATGGCAACCCCCCACAGACTGTCAAATGCTGATCCCAGTGCAACTCTGCTACCTGGTGATGGCTGAATGGTCCTTGTAAAAGAGGCCCCTCACAGCCTTTGGGCTCAGAGGTGAACAAAGAGCCCCATTCAATCCACCAGCCCACTATTCCTACAACTGTTACGCCCTCATCAGCCCCAAGCAATCAAACCCTGTTTCACCATCTGGATTAAGACAGAGGCCTGAGAGAACTTGGTTCTGTTACCACATAGATTGCCCAGGTCCAATGGCACAGGCCTGGTGCTGCTCACACAGCAACCACCTGTTCTGCACCCAAAGAGAACATGGCCAAAGAAAGCCCAAAGGAGAGGCTCCAGCCTTCCACCACTTCTTGGGCTCAGGGTCGCCTACAGCAAACTGCACTAGAGGGGAAGAGACTGTGAAAGGAGGGCAGAGAGAAATCATTTCTCAAATGAAATGATCACACTCATTCATTTCTGTGTCTTTCGCTCAGCTCTCCTCAGAGGATCCACCACAGCCGAATTGAGAGCGTGCAGGCAGCAATCGAACTCATTCAACGCAGTGGTGTGAAATTCTCATGACATGAATGAAGAAGTTGTGCTTTGGAGCAAGTGGATGGAATTTCAGCACGGTGAGGGCAAGGGCACAGCAGTCGCTGCTGGTGACAGTCATGCAACAACAGCCAGAGGCTGGGAGAGGTGAGGGGCTCCTGATGGCTGACGGAGGCCTGACTGCGGCTCTGGGTGCTCTCTGCATTGGGGATAAAGCAGGAGCAGCCCTGGGGGTCTGTGCTCTCCAGTGCACTCTTTGCTCAACCCTTACATGCAGTGACTGCAAATGCACGACACCATTCATTTTTCAATAGCAGGAGAATTCACTTGAGAAAGATTGGAGAAAATTTTGGTGCATGTTGTATGTTGAGCCCTGGAACCTGTAAAGTTGCTGTCAAGCAACCTCCATTCAAGCCAATTAAGTGGTTTTGTCACAGTGCCAAACATATAGAGGTTGATCTAAAAGGTCATATCCACTTAAAGACTTAGAGAAACCTTCCTTGCTTTTTATAATCCCAGGTAAAATAACAGCAGATTACTTTAAAGCACCATATTTCTGTTTGAGATGCTGATTTAATGTATTTCATGGAGATGGATAACAGTCTCAGATACCTTTTTTTTTTTTCTCTGTAAAGTGCTGAAGCAGCACCCCCTGCCCTCAGAGCTAGTGGCTGACAATTGTAGACACTAAATCATTCAGCAGTAATTTAAATGAGAGCACGAATCCATCTTGCACATCCTGCTGAATGACCACTGCACTCTGATGAATAGATATCTAGTCCAGCAACTCCTCATCCCTAAAGGTGCTCAAGGCTGGCTTGAATGTGGCCCTGGGCAGCGTGAGCTGGTGGGGGGCAGCCCTGCCCATGGAATGGAGTTGGGGCTGGGTGGACTTTGAGGTCCCTTCCAACACAAATGGTTCTGTGTTTCTATGAAAAGAAGCAATGTCATCATAAATAACACTCTATGTCACAGTAACACCTACTGTTCCTTTGGATGTTTTCAAAATTATAACTTGATTTTCAGTGCCTCTTGTTTTAAATCAGATTTCTCTAGACTGGGCTCCAGTGCCAAAGCAAGGAACAGATGTGCAAGAAGCATTTATATAGGAGAGATGTGGAGAACAGACTCTCAGTACTGGTGAATCTTCCTCAGAGATGCATGCATCTCCGTAACCGAATGAGAACTGAAGAACAAAAAGGCCCATTAAAATTTAATACAGTAATTGTAGGAGATGAAGCAGCTCTGTTCAATTAGATGCAAACAGACAGGTACTTACTAGAATACACAGATTCGCAATGGCTGTTTGTGAAAGCAGAGTGGGGCTGGAGCTCGCAGCCAGGGCTGTGGCATCACCCATCTGCCCCAGGTCAGTAAAACATCGATGCACAGAGAGAACGGTGCACTCACACTGGGCTCAGAGGGGATGCCAGGTATTGCATGAGAGGAAAGCAATGCGGTAGGGAGATAAGTATACCTGAAACCTACATGGGAGGCTGGCTTGTATTTGTTTGCACAATAGCCGAGTCCTGGAAAGGAGTGGAGCACAATGCTGTGTGGTGCTGCTGAAAACATACAGCTGCAACTCTTACAGCTCTCCCACATCCCGCTCCTTCCTCCCTCCTTGCTCTCCTCTTTCACCACTCACTAGCAGGAAAAAAATAGCAGCGATATGCCAGACTGCACAAGGTTAAGAGCAGGCTGGGCAGGAGGAGGTACTGAAACATAGTCTGACCACTGACCCGCAGTACTGTTTGACAGCAGCTGAAGGTCCCTCGGTTTTGTTTTCCTATTAGTAACAAGCCCATTAATGAGCTCTAGTTAGAAGATTTTCACTGAACTAAGAAGTGCCTCAAGGAGGAGCCATCAGCTCTGACTTGGGCATTTAATCTGCCAGTTCCATGGTCTTCTGTACCACTCTTCTGCAAAAAGAAGGGAACATGCTAACGTGTTGACCAACAGTTGGAAGAGCTTTCTTCAGGAGTGATACATGCCTGTGGTTTGAACTGATACATCTCATTAGTAGCTCTTTGGACTTCAATTTGCTCTATCAGCAAATGGAAATGAATCAAATGGGGAGCACTGATAGAAAGTTCTTTAGAGCCAGAGAGGGAAAATGACACCTTTCCAACAAAAGAAAAGAGCAATTATAAATAATAAAAGGAACATTTAAAACAAAGGTGAATGAACTTCCACCACCCTCAGAAAAGAGCTCAGATTTAACAGCAGATGACATCACTGAGAAACCAAATGCTTTCACAGATGAAAGCATTGGGACAGCCTATAAACCACAAAAATAGTTAAAAACTGGTTTAGCCCCAGGTTTCAAAAATCGATGTTTACTGAGGTGAGCCGGGTTACCGCCCAGCTGCCCTCTGTGCTATTTCCTCTATTTCAGCAGAGGTCTCTTGGAGTGACGTGGCTCCAGACCAGGAGGAATAAGGGCTCTGACCTGAGCCGTGCTGACAGCTTAGTTTCTGCTGGAGCCATCGGGTCTGTCCCCCACAACAACGATGCACAGACACAGGGTTCCCAAGGACTATCCATATAATTTGCATCAGGCCTCAGTCCCGCAGATGGAACCTGGCTCGATGGTATCTTTCCACAGAAAAATGACTGCAGACATCACTGCTCAGCTTTCCAGGCCTGCATCTCTGAGCATACCCTCCCATCTCTTACACATTTGCACACGTACCTCCACTAACATCCATTTTAAGCACTTATTTCTGGATGCTTTTCCTTCAAAATCAACCTCCAGAATTTTCTCAAAGTGCATGAGACATAGAGATCATTCTACCTTAAAGCTACCTTAAAGTTACATTTATCTACCGCTTAAAAGAAGATTTTATGGCAAGGGTAACACAGGATGATGTCTTCAGTGAACCCCACCCTGCCTCCAGTGGGGGAAAATGGCACAAAGACACTGAGCTTCAGCAGATCACTGTGCAAACAGGCTCACCCAGCACCTCTGACATTTAAACCAGAGAATGCGCCTACAGTATCCATCTGCCTGAGCTCCAGCGCCCAATTAGTTGCCAGGAATCACAGCAATACACCAAAGAAATTGTTTTTTTCATCTTTGCAACAGTCTTAATATCTTTCTGAAAGGTATTCCAGTATCTATGGAATTCTACGTGAGCTTGACGACAACTGAACCCTGGCATCAGATAGTTACTCTTCATTTTAATTGCAAGGATTAATTTCTAGGATGTGAACACTGACAGCAAGCTGCTGCAGGACAGAAGGACAGCAGAGCGGGAGAATAGCAGCTTGAGCACACCAACAGTCTTCAGTTCACACAGCAAGAAAATAAAACATCCCTGAAGTCCCACTGGCTCTCCTGTTTGTCACATTTGGGCTGCTGGCAAGGCAGTGAGAAACAAAATATCTTGGGAGATTTACCTTTCAGCATGCAGTCAGATCAGCTGCTCGTTCAATGTGTTCCAACAGTATTATCCATGGTTTCCCCGATAGGGGGAACCCCGGCCCAAAGCTGTGAGGGTTCGGATTGTGGGTCAGGAGTTGGTTTTCTGCTTGCTTGCTTTCTTTGATTCCGAGCATCTTTGAATAAGGTTTTCATTTATTTTTCCTTTGTTGCTATAAACTCCAGAGATTTACCACCAGTTCTGCCAACAGTTCCTATTACTGCACAGTTCTGGGAGTTGAGACAGAACCAATTACCAAAAGCTCTTCCAACCAAAGACAAACCCGATAAGTAGGGTAGTTTTAGAAGTGCAACTTGAAAAGCATCACTGAAGTTTGACAAAAGTCTTTCACATATCAGTCTTTTGCCCACGTTGAAACTCAACCATCCCTTCATTTGGCAAAGCCACATCTAAACATATGGAATTTAAAATTGATTTATGGACCTCCCTAGTGAATGGCTACCATGTCCACATGCTTGAGAATGAGTGAAAAAACAATGGAATTATAGGTAATATGCAAACACAAGTCTCACAGAGATAGTTTTCTGCTGTAGACACAATGAATTAGTTAAATAATTGGCAGATTAGCAGATATGTTTCAAATATCCTCTTCAGAGGTTCATCTACTCCAGACCTAACAGATACATCAAATAGTGTGCTACTTTGTGCTTCCAATACAGAAATGCTCCAGACTTGCAGAAAAACAGCTCTGTTCCTCCCTCTGATAAATCAGAGCAGCAAACTCTAATAACAGGCACCTCAGGTCTACCACATATATTTACTATATAGTTCTCCAAACTTAATGGAAGGAGTATTAAGAATTCAAGGGAAATACCCATATTAGAGTTACTTTCACCCCATAGCTTAAAGAACTTAGCTTGATTTCTCACACCATGCCTTGCTTGTGGCAGATACATTCTCAAAATCTTACCAGGCTTCCATCCTTTGGGTAGGAAGTTTCCCATTTTCCACAGCTGTGCGGTGTTCCAAAACATCCAATGCTCTCAGCACCCTCTGTCTCCAAAGCCTTTTCTCCTCTACAATTATTTCCTCTTTCCTAAATTCACTTTGCTGGATTGCTTTTGAAGCCTTTGTACTTTGCTCTTGCTTACTAATCCCCTGTGTTCACCTGCCCAGTTTTTCTTCTCAACCATTCTTCTAACCTTAAAAAAAAATTAAAATAAAAATCCCTATCCATCTCCTCACTCTTTTCTTCCACTCCATTCTTCCTTTGCCCTTTTACTGGCACTTGGGTTCCATATAATTGCTGCTTCCATCTCCTCAAAGCCTTAGGTTTCTCATCTCCCTGTATTTCTGTGATTCATATCCCTTCTCCAAGCCTTTTGCCTGTGTTGAAACTGGAATCAGGTCCCTGCAAGGCTCGGGGTGTGGAGCCTCCCACTCAGGTACCCTCATCCATCTGATTTACAGTTCCTGACATTTTCTCGTTCGCAATGGAGCTTTTTGGCATCTGCATCCTTGGCAACAACAGCCACTGAGCAAAGCTGCTCTGTTCCATGTTCTTTTGTCTTCCTTCACTTCCTCTTTTCCACTGCCATCCAACAGCATAAGGAGAACGGGTACAGCCTGTTACCCTCGGACTGAACAGCCTTTCTTCCTAAGTAACTACTCCCAGGAAGCAATGCACAGGAATTTCCTAATTCACACTCCCTTAGTACACCTACAGTATATTTTCTCTGTTCTAAATCTAATGGAAACTAAGCTATTTCTGCTGCTGCTGCGAAGAGCTGCCATCACAGATCTGCTGGTGAAACAGAACTACTTTACCAGCACTGCAGATTCAAGTGTGAAGCATAGAAAGTGGCACTATAGTATGACTGACAGACAATGCTGTGTAAGTACGTGTGGGTTACATCCATGGAAATCCAAGAACCAAAAGGCACGGTGTCTCAAAGTCACCTGCTTTGTTCATTACAAGAAATAACTGCATTTGTCACTTCACAAACATTGTAGGAAAGAATGCAAATGAAAGCAGAAATAGAGATAGAGGGACAAGGCGATAAATCAATGGCTGCACAAAGAGAAAACAAGAAACTACTTAAAACAACCAAATCTTTTTAATTAGAAAGCAACGAACATGCAAACAGCAGGTATAGAAATTTATTTGAACCAACGTTTTTACTATAATGAAAGTTACTTTAAAACATTGATCCAAGCTCCCACATTTGCAGGTTAAGGAAAATATTGCACTTTGCATCTCCTAGCACCCCTCATACATGGCAAAACATTTTAAAAACATTTTTGCTTATTTTACTTGCACACTCTCTCAAAGTCATGCACACAGTCATTCAAAAACAGAAGGTTAGGTTATCCAAAAGCAGTATCTTAGAATTGCACTAAAGCTCTGTAAGGAAAAATATAATTAATGTCTTGTACAAATTCCATTAACATCTAGGTGCTTGCACACAACTGCCGGTTATTCTTCATCTTCATTTTCATTCTCCTGACCAGATCCTTCTGATCTGTCACCTTCCAATCGGTCTGTAAGGCACAGAGAAGATTCAGTAAAGAGAACTTCCAAGTCTGGGGGGTATTGGCAATGTAGTATCTCTCTGGGCTATTATACAATGCAGAGTGGCTGTGCGTTACACAGTAACAGAACCATGAAAGAAGCTGAAAATGGACTGACAGCAGGGATTGGACAGACAACGCTGTAATGAGAAACAACAGTGACAGCAAAAAGTGAATTTTGTGTACAAAATGAGAAACCTAGTAGGTGCTGACTGGCTATCAGCACAGAAAGGATGAATGAAAGCATTATATTAAAAAAGAGACAGTGAGTCCAAGGGATTGAGGCTATTGTTCTGAGAAGCTACAATTAGAAATTTGTGTACTCCAGGAAACTGCACAATCTGTCACTGTACGTGTAAAAAAACCTTACTTTTTGATGTTTAATGACTGGCAGACACAGAAATGTGTGTAGGAACAATATTGGCTCAGTATGAATCACTCAAAGAACGTGCACTGCCAGGTTAAGAAAAACCTCACTCAACAATAACACAAATAAAATAAATGAAATTGTAATAAATAAATAGACAACAAAAACAAAAACCAACAACAAAACAAAACAAAACAAAAACCCAAAAAGCAGAGGTAAAGCACACCACTGGCCTGGATACAGTGGCTTTTCTCTTTTCCTGGCTGTCTTCTCCACATAAATCAGTAGGAGGTGAAAGAGGAGCAGCAACTGCTTCCAGGCAGAGCTTCCCTCCTGCTTCATCAATACAAGGCCACTACTTTGCTCAGCCAGTGCTGGACCTCCTCCTCATTTTCAATATCTAATGCATCTGCCACACTCATCCACAGTTCCGTTAGTTTTCTACCCCACGTGTCATACCAGCCTCCCAAAACCTCCCGTCTCTGCTTCCTTCTTGGTACCATAGAATCACTACAGTTAGAAAAGACCTTTAAGACAATCTAGTCTAACTATTCACCTACCACCAATACGGCCCACTGAATCACGGCCCTATGTATTACATCTACCCTTTCCTTAAATGCCTCCAGGGATGGTGACTTCACCACCTCCCTGGGCAGCCTGCTTCAATACTTCACCTTTCCTTCTGAGAATAAATTCTTCCTAACATCCAACTTGAACCTCCCTGGAGCAACTTGAGACCATTTCCTCTCATCCTTATTGCTGTTACCTGAGAGGAGAGGCCAACCCCCACCTCACCACAACTTATTTTCAGGCAGCTGTAGAGCGATAAGGTCTTCCCTGAGCCTCCTCTTCTCCAGACTGAACAATCCCAGCTCCCTCAGCCACTCCTCATAAGACCTGTGCTCCAGACCCTTCACAGCTTTGTTGTCCTTCTCTGGACATGATCCAGAGCTTCCATGTCTTTCTTGTAGTGAGCAGCTCAAAGCTGAACACAGTACTCAAGGTGTGGTCTCAAGGGTGCCAAGTAAAGGGATAATCATCTCCCTGCTCCTGCTGGCAACACTGTTTCTGATACAAGCCAGGATGCCAATGGCATTCTTGTCCACCAGGGCACACTGCTGCCTCACGTTCAGTTGAGCGTTAACCAACACCCTCAGACCCTTTTCCTCTGTGCAGCTTTACAGCCACTCTGCCCCAAGCCTGTAGTGTTGCATGGAGTTGTGACCAAAGTGCAGCACCCAGCACTTGGTCTTACTGAACTTCATCCCATTGGCCTCAGCCCAGTAATCCAGCCTGTCCAGATCTCTCTGAGGGGCCTTCTAGCAGAGAGATCAACACTTCCCCACAACTTGGTGTCATCTGCAACCCTAATGAAGGTGCACTCAATTTCCTCATTCAATTCATCAGTACAGATATCAAACAGGACCGGCCCCAGTACCAAACCCTGGGGAACACCCCTGGTGACTGTACACCAACTGGATTTAACTCCATTCACCACCACTCTCTGAGCTCAGCCCTCCAGCCAGCTCTTCACTCAGCAATGAGTCAAGGCATGTCTAGGAGACGGCTGCCCAGCTTCTCTGGAAAAATACTGTGAGATGCAGTGTCAAAAGCTTTGCTGAAGTCTAGGCAGATTGCATTAACAGCCTTTCCCTCATCTACCAGGCTGGTCATCTTGTTACAGAAGGAGATGAGGTTGGTCAAACAGGACCTGCCTTTCATAAACCCATGCTGGCTGGGCCTGATTCCCCAGTTGTCCTACACGTGCCCATGCAATATCATCATGCTCAAGATGATGTGTTCCATAACCCAGGTCAGGCTGACAGGCCCGTAGTTCCCTGGATACCCCTTACGATCCTTCTTATAGCTGTGCATCACATTAGGAAGACCCCAGCCCTCCAGGATCTCTCCAGTTGAGCAGGAATGCTGACAGATGGTGGAAAGCTGCTTGACAATCACGTCTGCCAGCTTCCTCAGCACCCTCAGGTGGATCCCATCCAACTTCACAGACCTGTGACAGTCCAGGTGGAGTACAAGGTCCCTAACTGCTCCCCATCCCAGACTTCCAAGTCAGGAGGCTGAGTAATCTGAGGATAACTGGTCTGACTATTAAATATGGATGTAAAGAAGGCATTAAGAACCTCAGATTTTTCCTTATCCTCCATGGCTATGTTTCCCACTATTCCAGGGTGGATAGTATGGTCACATTTAAAATATATTGCGCCATTTTCTTGTTCTTTGAGGTTAAAGAAACAAACAAACAGACAAAAGGAAAAAAAACAGCTGCGAAACGTTACAAGTCTCACACCACAGAAGCAATTCCATAGCACTTCTATTAAGACAGTGAAGATCCTTTAACTTTTTCATGGACCTCAGATGTAGGCAGATAAAACTGAAGATCTTTATGGTTCCCCAACCCACCTGCTTTTTCATAGATCAATGTGGTGGTCAAGTCCTAAAGAAGTCTCTCACCTGCTCTTATGTGATTCAAAGATGCCAACATTCGTAACATAAAAGATGCTGGAACAGTGATAGTGTTTCTGGTTTCTTCCAGCATTAACTCATTACGTGTTATAACCTAGAAGCAGTGAAGGGGAAAAAAGCATAGAAATAAATATAAACAAAATTGTATCAATATTTGTTTGATGATATAAAGTTTCTACACATTTACACATCCAAAATTGCATTAAGTGAGAATTACTTTAATAATTACTAACAAATATTGTTATACCAATTCTATGGTGGTAAGAAAAGACAGTGGACTCCGCCTACAGATATCTAATAGTCTACCTACCTAAAGAGTATTTTAGTGAGATCATCACTCTGTTGCTGACGCCCATAGCAGATATTCAGACAGGCAGCTAAGAAAAACTTTCAGAAATGAGACCTTGCATGAAGTAGGAAGGACTGAAGAAAGAGTGTTACAGATGGCAGCTATTGCAGAAAACAAAGTTCCAGCACCAGCACTAGCCAAGAATGTGGGAAGGAAAAGAGATGAGGTTACCCCGAACTCCTACCTTCATGCTGCTTGAAATTTCTAGCAAAAATCCAAGGAACACAAGCAATTATTCTATTCCTGTTCAGGAACATTCTTCAGCTCCATGATTTTTTTTGAACAGATCTACAGCTTTCTAGTAACTTGAAACAGCCATTCCCTACCCTCTTGGTTTCAAGGAAAAAAAAACTCCACTAACAAGCACCTTTACTTCTTCTGCCTCCTCTCTTGCTCAAGGTAGTTCCCTACTGCTTTGCCACTAAATTCTAATTCACCCATCTCTCAGATCACATTTTCCAGTATTACAAAACATGCAGATTTCTCTATGGGGAGAACTTCAGACCATTATTCAGTCCTTCCTTGCAGAACAGCTGCTGTAAGGCAGGTAAATAACGCATTTCTCTCTCCTTCCCCCCCCCCGAGACTCCTTCTTAAGCCTGCCCCTCTTCTAAGGAAAATATTCTTGCAATTGTTGGCAGTGATGTCCTCCCAGAGGAGTCAGAGACCCCCTTCTCTGCTGCCACCATCTGCTTACCAGGCAATTCTGTACAGCTGACCACTCCCCAAAAAACCAAATTCAGAAGACAGCACTGCCATTTTTTTTCCTTCTTTCACAAGTATCAATACGGTAACTACTTTTAGCACACACTGATGTTTAGCAACAGATACTTATGAACTTTGCAGACTCCCAAATATTTCATCAGTTAAGCTATCACACAATCAACACTTAGGCATCTCATCACCCCGTGCTACTTTTCTAAAATAATGGCAAAGTGTTCAAAACTCACACAGGGATGGTTGCCTGTTTTTAAAGGGGTCGTAGCTAAGGACTGTTGTGCTGCTGTGCAGTTGTTTCTTATTGTTTTGTTTTTAAATAGATGTGGCACTAATAGAGCGAAATAAAAACAAATACGGGCTAGTATAACCCTTGTGTCCAAGAGATTGTGCTAAAAAAACCCCAACGTTTTAATAAGTCATGTTATTCCATAAAGTTTCTGATTTGCACTCTTAATTTAACTCCTTTTAATGTCACAGAATATTAAATAGGATTTTTCTGTTCCTTGCTCTTCTGTATATCATTGTTTCCTTCAGTTAGTTTGTTTATAAACAATCAGTGCCTTCATTTCTAATTTCTGTGTTTTCCTTCTCTATTTGACTTTTCATGCTTTTTCCAGCTTTTCTTGTACATGACTTATTATATTTTCATATTCTATCATATAATTTTTTAGGAGTGTTAATGAAATACAAAGTGAATCTGTGTGCTGATACGAAAGTTAGCTGCCATAAAGAACAATTTTTTATTTGTACTTTTTTTTTAAACATTAGATAATTCTGCTAATTCAGTATCTGTAATTTGCAGCAAGGACTTCTATAGAATGAGAAGACGCAACATAAATGAGAAATGGAGGGAAGGTTCTTACTTCATCTGCAAGTTTCCTGTTAAAAATCCTGGATTCTTCCAATGGTGACCAAATTTTTATATCATAGTCAATTCCCGAAGAGGCCAGAACTATAAGTAATAACAATCATCAATGAAATATGTCATTAGACAGAAGCAAGATAATACCAAATATGAAAGTACATTTGAAAGTTTCAGCATCCTTCATGTAAATGTCTTTGGTATTCAAATATACGAAAGCAATGGATGCTCTTAGGAACATTTCTATAATATGCAAAACAGCATGGTAGTACATCTTCCAGATCATTGTACAAAAACTCTACGAGAATAAGACTTCCACAGAAAGATCTCAGTAACTGGAAGTCTGTATAAGATTAACAATCCTATGATCCAGTGGGATTCGTCAGAAAAAAATCCAAGCTCTTCTGCTACTATTTTAACTTTATGTATTTATAGTTGACTATTTTTCTACAGCCATGTAGGCTATGAAGAAAAATAACACAAATGCTTTCTTTGGCTGTGTCAGAAGTTGCAGAATGGCTCAGATTATTCATCCATGTGTCAGATGACATCTGATTCCTTCTGCTACTTTGGTTCATCTTTTCTATAAATATTTCCCCCTAAATACAAACTGATAGGATTCCTATGAATTTTGTTTGTTCTAGTCTCACAATGCCACAGAATTCAAATGCGTTTCACTCAATTATCAAACAGAGCAAGTAGAGACCAGACTCAAGTATCACATCCTAGAGTGCTGGCAACATTTCAGTGACCCCCATATTTCACTCAATAGCATCATGAAAAACAATGCATTAGGAGGGGGAACAAGAGATGAAGATTCTTTTTACTCCACCTCAGCTTTCTATATATATATACTCTGTCAGTAATGTTTTCATTCCAGTAAGTTACTGAATGAGGCAAAAGTCATTAGCCCAAGACCAAATTAAAAGCAGCATTATCTAACTTACATTGGGAAAAATGAACAAGAATTTAATGAAAGTCTATTATAAAGATAACTAAAGACTGAGTTTTGAGAAACAATACAGATAACTTGAATATATAGTCTGTGGAAAGTGACTATCTTACTTGGGTCAAATGGATGAGGCTGAAGACAATTTACCACATGATTATCAGCTTCCAGCAGCATGAGATGTTCAGCAGTATGGCGATCCCATATAAAAATATGGCCACAGTCTGAACCACTCATGACAAAGTTAGATCCCCAAAAATTGGCTTCTTTTATCTGTAATAAAAAAGCAAGCACAATTAGTTTACTTTACTTTTACTTACAATTTACTTTACAATTACTTTACCAGCTTTAGAAACACATCAAAGAGTATAATCCCATTTCTACAGTACCGCTGCATCTGAATTTAGAGCTCTGCTAATAGAGAAAGAGCACCTATGGAAATTTAAAGGAAACATTTAAAGAAAAACAGTCAAAAAAAGAAAACTTAGAAGGTTATTACAGATCTCCAGAGCAAACGGGCTGCTAACTAAGAAACGAGACTCAGCAGATTGGAAATAAATAAGAGATACTACATTATAGCTGAAGGTCTACAGAGTGCGACAGCAGATTTGTTACTTTGCAGAGGGATGAGATGGGTGCACGAATCACTTTTTGGGAAGTCAGTCTACTTAAGCAGATGAAAGTAGAAGCAGCTCTCCCTTCAAGTGGAACCTGTAATATCATAGTCTCATTTTTTTACTATTTTTTTTTTAAACATGGGGATGAGGCATTCTGTTCCATATGGTTGTACCTACAGTTGTTTTGTTTGGGTATGCAGATGTCCTTGTGAAATGCCTGAAGTTGTATGACTAACATTTGTCAGATATCAGGAGTACTTGCACGCTATCAGTGAAAAGTGCTTGTAACAATATCCAAATTTATTTCATTTAAAAAAAAATTTAAACACATATCTTGCTCATATGTAACACATATCTAATTTATAGGTGGCATATTCAGTGAAGGCCTGCAGTTTATAATGAAGGTCATTCTAACGTTTTCGACCAGTTCAGAGCATTTTACTTTGCAGTGGCTGGATTAATATCACACAAACTTTATTCATTTTTAAGTCACTCAGTTGTAAAAAATAATAATTGGATCATTTTTGTTTTCAACCTGCAGAAAACTCCTCTACAGCTTTATTGATAACAAGTTAATTCAAGCCTCAGTAATTATTGCCTGTAGTCAAAACAGTCAGGAAGGATTTTTTATGTGCCTGTTGGATAACGATACATTTGAAGGAGGAAATTCTACACCTCTGACAATAAGACTGATAACTTTACTTGAAAGATGCAAAACTTACTCAGGAATTCCTGAAAAATCAGAAAAAACTAGGAAGAAATTAAAAAATACTGCACTGTGACTTAAAGTGTGCACACTTAAAGTGTGTTGTAAATAAACACAATTGGGCTGAATGTACCACTCCCTGAAGTATACAGTAGAAAGAGTCAAGGCCCTGAGAAGACTTCCAGGAAGCCAGACACTTCTCACTGTAACTATATATAGTTTGTTGCAGAGCTTCACAATCAGCTAAACATGCCTACGTATGCTATACCTAGAATACTATGCAGTGATGTACTATATCTTCCATTTCTTTTTTTCTTGACGTGAAGTGCTATAATTCAGGAGGTATTTGTATGTCAAATTCCGTAAGTATTTTTAGTCTCATCAACGTTGTTCTTCTGGATATGATTTGCTAACAATGCCGTGACACTTTTCTACTGAGGTCACCATCCTTCCCTTTGAAATGGCTAGGCTCTCCTCTCCTTGGTTCTGAGAATTAAAAGCAAATACAGTCAGTGACAAGATAACTAACTTAGCTCATATTTGACTTGCAAAATTCCCTGGGAGACAAGTGAGAAGATAAATCTGAACCACCTTCAAGGCCTCCCTGGATGTGGCTCTGGGCAGCCTGGTCTGGTGGTTGGTGACCCTGCACATAGCTGGGGGGAAACTAGATGATCATTGTGGTCCTTTGCAACCCAGGCCATTCTATGATTCTATTATTCTCTTCTGTCCCCATCCCTTCCCTGAAAACAGAGCATGGTTATCAGATTACAAAATAATGTATCATCTAATAATTGTTCATACATACCAGTTATATTTATTTTATATTGATTCACATGACTATTTATATTAGACTAATATTTTTATTTTGAAAATACTGTTTGTAAATAATTACCTGTATGGTAATTATTAAATTACTTATTAATTATGAGTTCTGGAACTAATGTAGCTGAAGCAGCCCTATGAAACAGTGATGTTGCAGTGGAAACAGTTGTGTAAACAACAGAGAAATTGCAGGCCAGGAACAAATGGCCTCCTTAGATGCATCAGATGTGCATCTCCTTGAAAAGCAATGCTGTTATTACTACACACCTGTAACATTCACAATAATCTTGTGACTATTGCCTATAAGAACATGGCTAATTTAACATCTGAACCCCCAAAATAGAAACTTAGAATAATTTTCAAGAAACAACTGTGCTTGTTAAACGCAGAATAATCTTTCTGTGCCAAGGCCTTTCTCTCTTGCCTTCACTGTCTGAACATCTGTAATCCAAACGACGTCAATTACTCTGAGCAAACAAGAATGGGTCACTTCCTTCACTAATGGTTGTAATCTTCAGAAATCAATCTGTAATCTTCTGATTTTACACTAACTAGGATGTCATAGTAACCATATGAACTATCTGAAGGACAGGTTAGATGGCATTAGCTTTCTCACTTGTCATCTTCCAAGTCATCCAGAGAATAAGAGGTTAGATGGGATGGCAGAGGGAGGAGGGATGCTTCTTCAAGAGCAGTCAAACTCAGTCACAATGCAAGAGCTGAAAGCTTCACACTAATCTGATCTTCGGGCTGCAATTTTCAAATGTAAACCTACACAAAAGATTACACTTCAAATAGTTCTGAAGCTTGGAGTGCATTAATTTTTTTGAATTGACATACCCTGGGAGGAGATACATGAACAGAAATTTCCCATAGAGCAGCTTTCAGAGTCCACACAGATGATGTCCAATGCTTGAAGTACAGCACAAAATCACATTCTTAAATAGTAATAATTAAGAAATCTCACACAAAAGAGACAGAAACCTAAAGTATGAAAGAGGGCAAAAGACCATTTAAAAGAATCCTATTATGGAATTGTGTTGTGCGTAACACATCACAAAAAAGCTCTCCAGCAGGCAGCGCCTTCATCCCTTCCTTTTGCACAGCTTTTTCCAAAAAATGCACTGGAGGAAAGGACACACACACAGCCTTGTTCTGTGCCTTGCCCCAGCTATGTAGATTTAAAAAAAGCCATGATAAAGAACCATACTAAGTAAGCTGAACCATTACCACTGTTAAAAATATGCACTGTATTTCCAGCATTGAATACATCCACTATCAAATTTCAGCCTTGGGATCTTGCTAGGTCTTTGTCTACAAGAGTATGTTCCTATGATACAGTCATAGCTAAAAATAAGCCAAGAAAATGGCATTTCTGGAATCTATAGTCTAGGACACATTTCCAATATTTTCATCTTTCTGCAGTTTTTGTCTTACAGGTCTCATCTTTTTATTGTTTTGTTACATAAAAGTGCATCCAAACCATCCATAATCATAGATAACCTTATTTTATTCTCAGTCATTCCTGCTTTCTTTGTATTCTCTTCAGCATCTGCTTATTTTATATTTCTAATTTTCAAATGACTTAATTTTAGCATCACGTAAAGCAACAGATTTCAAATTCACAATTAAAATATTTTATGTTTTCAAACTTTCGGTGCATGCATACCTCATCTATCATCTGCTTCTTGATTACATAAATATGCTCTACTGAAGAACAGAATTTCTTTCAAGTTGACTTTTTAAAATGGGAATCTGGGACTTGGGGTGAGTATAATGAAAGGAAGAATAGCAAATGTACAAAAAGAAATGATTAGGACAGGAGAGAAAAATCAGTAAGAAAAAGAGCAGAGAAACAGAGAAATTGAGGTACATGGCAAAAGACAAATTCTGAAGAGAAAGAAGTTTCACAGAAGGCTCACAAGATCATTCTTTCCCTGAACAGGCAGAAAGAAATAAGAAATCCCACCCCCTGCCCCCTACCATCACACACACTGCTGCTATTGCTCTTTTCAAATATCTTGCTTTCTAACAATACAGGAATTACACAAAATTGATCATTACTATTTTTTTGTGAGATGATTGCCAAATTAAACTCTCAAAAGTCAGAAAGCACCCAAATTAACTGATTGGCATGCCTGATGTTAGTTCATTTCTCTTACATCCGTATGATCAAAATAACACATGTATGTCATTGACAAGACAATTTTGTCCCTGGGTAGCTCAAGTGTATAGGAAACAGAGAAAGTGTATAGAGAGTGCGTTCTTTAAACTGTCTCCATCACAACCTTGAAATGGAAACCAGCTTTCTTCCTGCACAATGGAGTCCATCAGAAAAAAGAAAACTTAAAATGGTGTTTGCCAACATAGAAACAAACATTCCACTCTTATACTGTATGCATGCCTTGTCAGAAGTGCTCGTGTAAAACTGAAGCTAAAACACCAAACCAAATTCTTCAGAAGCTAAATAACGATGTGCATGGAATAATCTGTGCAACAACACATACACAGAAGGAGACTAAATGAAGACCACTTAGAAAAACTTAGTCTTAATATCTCTGAACTAAGTGCTCGATAATATGACTTTTAAACTAATGCATTTTTGAGTAATTAAATTCATTTTGTGAAACACAGTGCAAGATCTTGCCATTAATCAAATTTATTCTAGGCTTTATTGTTTTATGCTTACTGAAATATGCACTTATTGAAGCAACTTCCCCACAGTGTAATCAAGGCCTTTCATTTAAACTGTAGAAAACTGCTCTTGGAGGAAGAGGGACTACTCCTCAGATCATCTTCAAAACAAGACACTTAGTATTTCTACAAAGCACCACCTAGCATTGAGAACTTAAGTAAGGAAGACAGCATTTGTTTTTCATGCACCACTGTTTTAATAACATCAGCTGTACTTTTCCTCAAACAACGCACTTCGTATGAAAAAGGCAGAGCATTTAGTATTGATAGTAAGATTAATAACTAGCAGTTATTTCCTTTTTTAAATTCAAATATGTCAAATCTCTTTAAAATTATTATTGAATCCTTGCTTTTCCTTTCCAAGCTCTTCAAAATTATTGAATTCTCACTCTCCCTTCCAAGCTCTTCAAAATTTAATCATTAATTTCCCTTTAAAGAGCTTGGAAGGGAGAGTGAGAATCCAATAATAATTTTGAAAGCAGTCACATTCTATATCACTTAAGCTGGCAGATAAACACCGAAATTTCAACGAAATACAAGGAGAAAAATCAAACTGCTGAAAACTGGATTGTCTAACATGGTGCCACACAAGCCATGCTGATCTTCATTTTCATTTAGAGCAAATTATACATATGACTTCCGACTGAATATACAAGTGCAAGTGTTTACAACATCCTTTTTGGAAAGCTACTCAATGCCGCACCCACACTATTTCACTCCACACAGAAACCTATGGCTCCAGAAGCAAACAAAGCATTTGTACCATTGTTCGGGAATTCCGATGACCTTTATAAACCATCTTTATTAAAGGACGTCTAATGTTCAAAGTCTCCAACTCTTCCATTTCTTTCCTTTCTTTCCTCCTTCTGAAGAGCTCCTGAATGCGGGCAACAGCAGATCGTCTACAAATAGCACACAAAGAGAACAGTACTGAAAGACCAGTTCCAAACATTGAAATGGGCTATCAAAACAGGGCTATAAGATAATAATTAGGCACTCAAACACACTCTCCATAAGTTTGGTACAAGCACCAACGCTATTTCGAATGTAAAACTGCAGACTTTTAAAGATATCCATCCTGACTTAGAGCAAGAACAGCATGCAAGACGGTGGACTGTCAAGTGATGCAACATTTCACTGCCTCTCTGAAGTACAAACATCAGGTGCTGGCAAAATTCACGTGCTTTTTTTATGAAGTGCTAGAGATAACTTCCAAATACAATGAGGTAGCAAAACTCTGAAGTGAAAGGTCTATGCTAATACAGACATTTAAAAACACAGAAAGCTATGAAGGACCTAATGTGCCTTCCAGTGTGATTTGTTTGTGGGTTTTCATGGTGGTTTTTTTCCTCCCAAATTTCATACAATATACTTTTCTTTGTTATTTCCTTATGATACGGTTCAGGGCTTAAACATCTTTTACAAATGGTCCTACTAAGGATGGAAATGATTTGAAATAATTTACAGTAGAAACTACCCCAATGTTAGCAGTCTTCCTGGAATAACAAAGACAAATAAGCCAAATGATATATTCTGTTTTGTGACTATTTAGTTCCAGGAAACTACTTCTTGATAAAGATCTGAAAAGACCCTGGTGTAATGTTTCTCCACTTTAACCCTAAGTTTGTAGATCCCTATAATTCCAGTTATAACCAAACTAACCACCTGCACCTAGCTCTTCTTTCATTCTTTATCGGGGTTGCTATTAGCTTTGAGGTCCTGAACATATTCTAATGAGAACATCATTCCTCTGGGACAAGTAGGTACAGATTTTAGCAGAAAGCAAGGAATCAAACTATAGAAATACACAGGATCCTGAAAACTAAATTGATCCAGAATTGAACAGATGTGAAACCTTGGTACACTGCTGTGCAAAGGCTAGTAGCCTGCATTAGGCTGTAAGTGATGTGGTGGGGTTTTAACTGCTGATTCTGGGTTCCTGCAACTGGAGTCTTTCCCAGAAAAAAAACTCCAGAAAACTCTATCTCATAATTCTCTCTAACAATGGTCTGCATGCTTTTGTTTCATTTTTGTCATAGGAGGAAGTTGGACAATAAAATTAAGATGAATTGTTATCCTACAGCTAGACAAAGATGAAAATTAATCCAAATGATCAATGCAGAATATACATGCATTTATAGAAAACTGTCAAACTAAGACAAGTCTTCTAATGTGGCTAAACCTTCACAGGATATTTTAACACTTTTTTTAAATAGAAATTAGAGGAGGTTTGTAAGTATTAGTCAACAGATCCACTCAACAGTGAGCTAACACATCTACTGGAAAATTGTCTGGACAAATTCCATAAAATGGACTACTTCTGTTTCCTTTGTGAGAGTTCTCTACCTCCCCCAATTTCATATCTGTGCAGTCCTCTAGTTCCACCTTCATACACAAATACTAAATAAGTATGCTGTGATTGTTAATTATTCTATGTGATGGAAATGAGCGGCACCTGATAAACTAGATAAATTACTTGCAGAAATCTTAAACAATTATTTAGACATTTAGCTTTGTACCTGTTTAAAATGAAGTTGTTTCTGAGCGAAATTAAAGGAAATAACAATTGTTATCAACCACATCAACGACCACAAGGCTTCAGAAACAGAGCAGCTACTCATCACAGTAAGACCCTTTTTGATTTCAAGAACATGCCTGCTAGCCTTACGGCTATTGCTCACTGTGATGCTCATTTGGATTTTTGGATGTGGTGCATTCATCCATATTAATCAGTTAACAAAAAGATGAGCAGCAGAGAGGTTGAAAAGTTAAACATCATTAGGTTTGACACAGCGGGAAATTTATCCATCTCTTTCAAAAGAGATGCTTGCTAGATTGCATGTAAGAAGTTTGGAGATCAGAAGATAGTGTTAAATAACTAACTGGTGTTCCAAAGTAGTTCTTTGATATGTTTTCTTTTGTCTTAGCATTCCTATGAAAATTCACATCCCCATCTAAATTCCCCCAACGCAGCCCGTTACAAAAAATGACAAGGCTCTTCAGAATCATGCATTTTTAAAATAAAAGCAGAAACAAAAAGCCATTTTGAATAAAAACAGTGCCTTTCCTTTAAGTTCAGTTCTAAGTTTAAGGCCTTATTTTAAAAGACAAAAACGGACTCATACTTCAGTTATCTTATAAAGTCAATGACTACCTTCAGCATGGAGACTGCAGCCAGGCACACGTGGCTGCAACTGTGAGACAGTTATCATGCACTCCAGTAACATGCTGCTACAAGCAGGAGCTTGGCAGAGGCAAGTCTTCTACACAAAAGATAAATATGAGCACAGTCTAATCTTAGATTCTCTAAGGCTCACTAACAATACCACTAAGAAAACAAAAACATATTTGTCTAGGGCTTTTAATTTCTATTTGTGATAAGCAATTCCTGTCCATTGCAACATAAAGTTAGGCAGCAGCCTAATGATATGAACCATCAGGAGGTAGAGAAGGGTGCTGTGCAATTCTTCTCTCTTCTGGGGCTTGCCTAAGTCTGACTGTGAGCTGCTGCTTCTCTTTCAAACTGCAAACTCTTCCAAGCATAAACTGACAGATGTTGAAATTTGTACACATTGTGCCAGTATTCTTCAGGCAGCTTCATCGATTGATAAAACCAAGCTATTTTCCCATATTCACCAAACAATAAAGACTTGCTGAAAATGCTGGATACAAAAACAATTATTAAATGTTATTATTTTTATGGAACAGAAAATGTTATGTCTTGTAATGCTGATGAAGCTGATTGTTTTCTGTTAGTCACCCTGAAAGTAATGCCTCCTATTTATTTCCATGGTAACTACAACAACTATGAAGAGCACAATAACACTACTTGATAGAGTAAATTCTCGGCTACAAAATACTACTTCTCAACACAGTCATCACCATTAACTGTACATTTTCACCAGCAATGAACAAGAGCCTGCATGCCATACCCATAAAAATCTGCACTTGCAGAGGTGATCCAATGTTTCACAGCTGCTATGAAGACACTGCTGTTAGGAAAATCTTGCCCACACGGTCCATCTTTCATTGGCCCAAACAGATGGAAGACAGAAGATGCCTAATCTGGATTATACAGCAGCTACGGCAGGACAGTCCAGCTGAGACTGACAGTGTGCTCCACAGTCCCCAAACTGATATGAGGCCTGGAATCATCGTATTGCAAGAAAAAGGTTGTCCTTTTCTCTGGCCTGATTCCAGAAGTACAAGCTTTCAGCTTAGGCAGCAGCACAACATAGTGGTCAGAGTGGATGGTTTACCCAGGCTCCAGGAAATCCAGAAGGATCATCCCTTTCTTATCCCAAAAATGTGTACCACTTTACCACCTGAGGGCTAAGTCCTGAGCTTTTTCTTCATATATCATCACTCCATGGACTGTTGTTTTAACTCTGGTTTGTAGCGATGACAACACATCTCATTACTGGTAATGATCCATGAATCTGTCATCTTCAGCATCAGATTGGTTCAATAGGTCCTGACAAACTTCCATACAGTTCCTTCTGTTCCTGTGTGAGCATTCGTGTGACACATCTGGCACAAACTTTGTGATATTCCAGCATTGCCATTGACAATGACTGCATGGCTGTCCAGAATGTGACTTGTTTTTGATGTCTCCATCTTTCACTGCTGAAATGAACCTCACCGTGCTCATACCCACTGTATGGTCTCCAGAAATGTTCAGCAAATGTCAATGAAAGTTGATGCATGGAGGAATTCAATGACACACCTTTGCTTCATAGACACCTCCATGCCAGATGCCATTTTGTCAGATTGCCCTTTGCTGCCATCTGTCACACAGCAACCATATGTACTGGAACGCTATTGGAAAGGTTCAGTCTCTTCTGTTATAATATCTGCCTCTGACAATGTGTGCCAATATACTAAAATAGGGGGCATTACTTTCAGAGCAGTCCTTATAGTTATGTCCTTAAGCTTTGATTTCAGAATAATTCAGTACTCCCATCTTATCTGAAGGTATATGGTTAAAAAAGCTTTATTTTTTGCTGTGTTTGTGTAATATCTTATAAAATTGATGTTGAAAGAAAGATGGGCCCCTTACAATCAGCCCGATTCAAGTCTCCAAAGTTGATTGTTATATATATTAATGATCAAAAACGTATTTAAGTTAGGACCTATATTAACTGAATAGGCATTCACAAGTGTAACCATTATTCTTTCAATTATATAGCCAGAAAAACAGAAAAGATGCAAACTCGTAAGCTAGAAAGTTTTTAAAAGAAAAGTCTTTGTCACATAGGACATTCTCTTTATGTTTAGGAATTCTGCCATCTAATAAGGAGTTCAGAAATATGTATGTGCAATCTAATAAGTAGCCTATTATTAAAGCACATTATTTCTCTTAAAATTAAAACATCATTCCTCTTGAAAATACATTTTTTGAGAACAGGGGACCCTAGTTCCCAGCCTACGTTACTAAGTCTGCAGCATGTTTTAAAACAACTGTGCTTATTTGTTACAATTATTTTGAAAGTCACTCTTCTGTGTTTCTCAGAAGAAGGAAAACCTAACATCACAATTAACCATCAGCTGAATCTGCAAACAATCTACAGGAATTCAGCCAAACATTTTTCTATTTAGAGGCCCAGGTGCAGCTGTCACAAAATTTATCAGGTATCCTAGATAACCCTTCTTCTTTCCAACACCATTATTGCAAGGTGATCATCTCCCAAGTTCAGCTGCAGCAACTGGTTATGGAGCTCAGGCACACTTCCTTTCCTGCATTCTTCTTGTCTCAGCTCTAATCACTCAACTGAAACAGCACAGAGTCCTCCAGTGCTAAGGATCTTCGCCTTTTAAGGTTTCCAAATTCACTAAAACGCAGGCAAACACTGCCTGCTTTTAGTACCAGGAACACCGCTTCCTTCTCTGCTGCTGTTTGAAGCCTGTTTTTGTTGTTATTGCCATCTTCTCATCTGAACTATTTTTTCCTATCCAAATCAGTGCAGGGAACTAAGGCTTATTCCCTTTACATTAGAAGCAGTTTCTTTTGGTTACTTCTTCATTGACCATGTAGACAAATCCACCTGCCCGCTACCAGGTTCTTGCCCAAGAATTCCCACCATGTCTCTTTAGAAATAAGCTGTCATCAGGAAAGTCAAATCCAGCTCAGGAAGGTGGCCAATTTTTAAACTATATTAAAACAGATCCTGTTCTTGAATGTCAATATTTGATTGAGTCTCTGATTTTAATTACCAAATGCCCATGGTCCTATGGAAGCCTCCGACACTCAGAAAGAGGTTTACTACTGCTGTCAAATATCAAGCATTAAGGAGGTTCATAAATAGCAGCACAACTGTCATACTAACAGCCCACTGACATCCTAAGAGCAAAAATTTATTTTGCTGCTGATTACATAAGACAAAATGTTTACCCAAACGCCTTCCATAAGTCACACAACCAGTATTTCAATTCTCCTTAGATGCAAACCTTTCTAAATTCAACTAAAATCAGAGAAAAGTACAGTGAAAAAAAAAAATTCTATGCTGAATAAATCACTCATTTTTATTTGACATTTATAGCAAACAAAATCTATCTTCTGGACATTACTGAAGAGCCATGGTAAATGTTTAATACAGAAAGGATTGTGAAAGTTAGGTACAATACAGCAAAAAGAACACAGGCTCCTGAACCCTTACGGATATCATTGTGTTAAATTTATGTATTTCAATTACAGCTGAGTTTGAAATATAAGACAATGGAATATGTGTCTATGGTATTTTCCTCTGAGCATTTAAGATACAGGACTCAGGTTAAGTTTTGTATGAAACAACATCCTATGTCTTTTCCTTTGTAGCCACACAAGGACAGTGTGTTATTTTTCATCTTTAGCATTATTTTCCCTGGCGTTTTCTCTATTTCCCGAGGCTTTAGCATTAAATCACACTAGAACATTCCTCCCTCTTATGGCACATGGCCAAACCGTTTCTCAAACCTTCCATGTTCTTATAACTAATTCACTGAAGTATTTCAGTGAAGAACATGAGATCAAGTGACTTTTCCATTTAACCTGATTATATTTAGCACTTTTTTTTTTTTAGAAATAGTTAGCACTTTTTTGATAAATATGCATTATCAAGAATACCTTTGATAATTACATCTTGTACAGGAAAAAAAAAAAAAGATGTAAAATCTTATATTTTTTTCAGAACTGGGTGTTCTCTAGTGCCAGACAAAGCAGATGCAAAGTTAAACGTTCATCAGCAGCCTAATAAAAAAGATATTTGTTTTTCACAAACTTAACACTTTACAAATTCCATTAATTTCTACAGCACACAATAAAAATGTTAATGTTGTTAAATGTATACGCTGCCTTTTTTTTTTTTTTCCATTTCCATGCAAATACATGCAGCTAAATATAATTCATAGCACTTTAAGTATAGCAATTCTTAAAATGCCAGTTAGATACAAAAACCAAGAACCTGATAAATCCATTATACAGAAATAATAAGGGGGGCGGGGGGGGAGAAAAAAGAATCAATTACCTCATTATTCTATCACCTATCGCTGTTCCTCTGATATTATATCTAGCAAAGGGAACAACAACTGAAGTCATTCAAAAATGCTGGATATCATGGATAAGGTTTTTAAAAGGTTAGCATCCATTACAAAATGTGTTCTACTTCTTCCAGTTGAGGAGATTTATGCTCAATGTGTTAGTATATGAGACTATCTCAATTTCAGCAAAAATAATATTCAGATTACATATTAGTACAACAAAGTAGATCCTATAAAATGCAGTAATTTTCATAGATTATAGCAGAAATGGAAGCAGCTGCATTATTATTTCAATTTTATGTTTGCATTTGTTTCAAATTTTGATTCACTAGTTTAAAACCTTCCAAACTTCACCTCTGCTCAAAGATCAGCTTCTGTCCAAGTCTACAGAAAAGTAATGGAGTCATTTAAGAAGGAAAACAGCCCTGAAAGAGGTGGATTTTTTTGTACTTTGTGAAAATCAAGCTCATTCAGTTAAAAACGGCATTCCCTGCTCATAAGGTTTATATATCTTTCTTAGATTCCTCCCTCTTCCTCACACAGATTACAAAGTACACTGTCCAGGTAAGCCATATTATCTCTCTCTGCTCCAACTACTGAACTTAGTAAGTTTTAATGAAGATAAGCCATGGGCCTAATTTAAGACTTCAAAACCTGTTTATCTTCTCATATTTGTAAAACAAAGAACCATTTCATGTGGCTTTTTTTTTTTTTTTTTTTTTTTAAGTGAAAAATACTGTAGGCAATTCCTTATACGTTAAAAAGAATGTGTATTGACTAGCCTGTAGTCAATCCAAAATAGAAGCTTCTTTTAGCCACTGATCTTCACCACTCTTATAATGATGTTCAGAGGTTGCAGAAATGCTACAGGAAAAGAGATGTCACATTCTCAATTCTTTCAATGAATATCCTTCAACATCAAAACTATTTCAACCTGATTCCCAATCAATATTCAGTTGACTTAACCAATTTATCAACCCACAAAAGACTGTTCTATTTCTACATATTTTGCTGCTAGTATTTCAGGCCCTTTTCAAAACACTCAGCTAAGTGCAGGGGTTGCGTTTCTCTATCTGTCACACAGTCTTCCCAGGCAGGTTAGCTGCAGACAAACTACCCTCATTGTGTTTTGAGACATTTAAGGAACTACAGCAAGAGTTCATGTTCCTTCCATCAATTCTTACATTGTATAAGTGAGATAAAAAAGACCCTGCTCCTTGTCTGAACACATTAAAAGTTGGAATCAAACTATGAATGTTCTGAAAAATTAGATTTGAAAAATTGGTTTAAAAAAAAACCTGTTCATAAATCTGAAATCCACATCCATCCTACTAAAAATTGTCCGAATCCTGCAAAGTTGAAGCAGCAGGAAGTCCTCTATTTATTTAACTTCAAGTCACAATGTCAAAAGAGGTATCAAGAGGCCACTTCAGCCACTTCTTTTCCTTAAGAGGAAGTTTAAGTTCATGACTTCAGAGTACAGGTTCAGAAGGCTCCCCTCCCTTTCTCAGTGGAGGAAGCTTTACTTCACAGTGGAAAGCTGAGTCAGTTTCTTCTAACGCATTTCCCCATCTGTGGAGTTTCTCCTATACATAAACAATTAGGTATGGGAGGAAAAAAAAGTAAAAAATCCTAAAATTTCCTCCAGACAAAAACTACTAATGTTATATACTGCAGAAGGCTTAATAGTTGAACTGTTTTGTTGTGGTTTTTTTGGTTGTTTTTTTTTTTCAGCACTGTTTCAAAATTCTTTTGTCCCAGAAAAAAACATTAAATTATTTTTTTGCCACTATGTGCATAAATTAGATTCAGAAAAGTTACATTATTGCAGGACAACCTTATAACTTCTCTGGAAAGAAAAAGCAAACAAAGAAAACAAAAACCCAGTACCTCCTAGATATTATAGAGAGACAAAATCTAGTATACTACTTCTGTATTAATGACATTAATTATGTCACAGGGATGACACGTGGGAAACTCAATAATTAAGTAAATCTGAGAAGATGAGCTTTAGTAAAGGAATTGTTAGGTAACACAATTTTCTAAGTGAGAAAAGAGAGAATATAAGACAACAGGAAGCATACTGGTGGACTTACTGGCCTTGAAGGCAATTTGTTCAATGTATTGCTAATGACCTTTGAGCAAAATGTAGGAATGTACTCATGCTATGCATTGAGAATGTGAAATTGGGTAATTTTAAGACTATAGGACTGTAGGACCTTGAGAACAGTCATATACTTCCAAGCTTGCTTCTGGTAAAAGATGAGAACATTATCCATGAGAACATGATGAAGGAAAGAGTTCAATAGCCTGAAGACAAAAAGCCACCACTATGAGGCAGCCATAGGCAAGAGAGAGGAAAGATGCCATTATCCCATTGGTACCACTAAAGAATCTTCCCTAGAAAATGAGTAATACTCATACCATTACTCTTAGCAACGTACACACAGCACAGTGTGCGTAATTCCGGCCTACCAGATTCAAGAAAGTTTACAGATGGGAACCAGTACAATGCTGGAGGATTACTAGAAGACTTTACTGCTAAGAATACAGAAAATCTTAGTGCTCTTTAGTCTAGCAAAACAAAAGCCAACAACAGGCAGGATGAGCATCATTTAAATGATGTTCATCCTGTTCATCCATGCACTGAGCATGGAAAAACAGTTATTTCAAAGCACTATGTTAGCACAAAACAAAAAGACTGATTATGGTCTACTTATACCCGTTGTATTAGGAATGCTTTGAAGCAACTTCCCACTTGTTAAGGCATCAGGGGGATTTTATGTAAGGGATATGTAAGTTTATGAAAGGGATAATATGCTACAACATCTGTTGCACAGTCGAGAGGACTTTCAATTCCTTTCACTCCTTTTCATGAGAGATACAAATACTAAGGGCTTATAGCTGGACTTTAAGACCACTGGTGCCTAATCTCTCTCCCTGGATATCCAAATTCTTTTGCATTACTCATAGCTTGTCTCACTTTTCTTCAGTATCTCAGAGGGCATTTAGAAACTCCTGAAACCAGAAGAATAGGAGGGGAACAAAGTAAATATGTACTGTTAGAAATTAAACTTGAAAAGTTCTCTGTTTATATGTATACAGTAGTAGAATAAAATGAGGTGGTCGGTTTAAGCCTGAGTAATGAAAGCCTGGAGGCAATCCTAAACCGGTACTGACTAAACAGTAGCTTTTGTCAGGTTTTATATGGGAAAAGTAAAAGGGAGCAAGGGGCTGCATAAGGGATTTTAACTGCATCATTCATTTAGTTGAATGATTTTTCATATATGACAGATCTCAACTGCTACAGAAGAAATTTCAGTACATAGACAAGAGGAGAAAAACCAGTGTCAGATGGAGAGCAACTTCAATTAAGATGTTCAAACTAGTGGGAAACTGTAACTGCTGTAGCACACTATGAAGTATCATTCTAATTACATTACTATAAGAACTGTTACCTCATAGAGAAAGTATAAGGTGCATGAAGAGAAGCTAAGAATCCTAATGAAAGCAGAAATGAGATTAAAATTGCAGAGTATTTGATAGCTTGCTCTTCATCGACTACATTATAATGAACGTTGGCATTGCAGTAGGAACTCTTCCAGCCCCACAAGACATTCATCTGCAATTCAAGTTCACTTAGTATTGTGTGAAAAATCAACTGATTAAGAGAGTATGTACATGATGACTTTTTAATAGATATCACTTATTGAACTATCTGTGCTATGTAATAAGGAACCACTGTTCTTCATGTCACCACTGACTACGTAAGCAGCTTAGGACTGTTTTGTAAACTGCAAATTATTCAAAACCTCTTCTGTACTCAATTATTAAATTTCTTCAGATTATTTAATGAATATACATTGTGATGTTTAAAGTAAAGAATTTGTACTATGAGTACAAGAAATTAATAGCAAGATAATAATGACTTTGAAGAGGACAAGAGTAAAGCTAAGGTATCTAACCTAGTTATACATCTAAAATGAATGAAAGATTTTCTTACTATCTCCAAGGATGTTGCTTAAGTAATTCATGTAACTTTTAAAAAGTCCAACAATTGAAATTCATTAACAAAGGTATTAAAAAAGCAATACTAAATTAGGGACTAAGTTTACCAAGTGGTCAAACAATAAATTATTTTAAGAGAAAATAAATACACAAAGCGTATTAAATGCACCTTTTCTTGGCAACGGCAACCTTCAGTAAACCATTTTTTTTAATCCTATACATAGATGTTCAATAACTGAAAAGAGAAAAAGGATTACAATTTCTCCTTCAGAGAATAAAAAGAATGATTGAGCTTCTCTCTCTTAATGTATGTACTGCAGAAAAACATAACATTAATGAACGACAACATAGCTTCTGTTTTGTCAAAGAAAAAACATCCGAAGTACAGCTGAAAAAGCAAGTTTAGGCCCCTATGCCCTCAATGCAATTATATGAATTTCTGACTATTCTCACTGGAGCCATAATTACCAAAAGTGAACAGCAAACATTTAGTCTTGGGGGTATTCAGCAGGCACAAAACAAAGCACAGGCAGATATTAGGTGTGTGGAAGCTTGCCTGGCTAGGGGGAAAAATGTAGCTATACAAATCTTACATATAGGCAAATTAGGCTCAGCCATAAGGCTGATCAAGCTAGCAAAACCAACTTTTAAAATTAAGGCTATGAAGCATTGGCTTCTAATACATCCATTAGAAGAAAAATGCATTTTGCCAAACAGCAGCAGAGACAAGTATTCCTCTAACCTGTGTCCTGGTCCTCCTCGATACCTTGCTCCTGGGATCAGAACAGGATCGTCATCACTGTCATCAGTTTCTTGGAGAGCTGAGGTTCTGGTAGAACAATCTTCTGGAGTTGCAAGCCCTGAGGATTCTGGGTGTGGCTGAGGTTCATCGTTTGCACTAAGCAAGTTGGCAGTGGATTCAGCACTTTGCTGACTTGAAATTTCTTGATTTGTACTTTTTTCACTTGAAGCTTCTTCCTCCGCAGTTCTGCAGGCAGTCTCAACACTGGGATCATTTTCTTCTGGTTGGATTCCAGGATGCTCGGTGGCAGGTTTATTGGATACAGCTAATGGAAAATATTGGTGAAATGATTACAGCATATTTTAGAAGTCATTATAAATGGTCATAAAAATTAAATTATGCATATTGAATTTATATTGGAAATTTATTTTTTTCCATTTTCTATGTCCTCACATAACAGTATTAGTACATATACGTACTTGCTTCTGTTGTCTCTACAGTTTCATCTGTAGTTTTCAGTTCTTCAGCACTGGTGTCTTCCTTGTGAGATTCATCAGGAACTCCTGAGTTAAACAACTTTATATTAAATTGCATGATTTCACTTAGATGCACATCTACCAGTCCTTATAGATGGTACCAGCAGTCCTAGATCAAGCCAATCAAAGCAATGCTCTGCAAGTTCTGTATCTCACTTTACTGCAATCTTAGATAGTACTTGCATAAAGTCGGTATATTAAAAAAATAAAGATCTCTTTATCTTCTTGCTCAGGTCAATACATAAGCAAAGAAGAAAGTATTTATTGTGCCTTAATACACTTGTATCCCACACAATCAGAATTTAGCTGCAAAACTAGCAATATTACTCTTCAAACAGATGACTGCTTACTGAAAAATACTATTTCTGAAGAAAGAAAATCCCTCTGCTGAAAGCAGATTTTTCTGGAAACTTTTTATTTGACTTGACGGCCCTTTTGGCAACGAAATGAGTGAGACTACCTCACATTCAAGAAAAAATAAGTAGAACCTTACATAACAAAATACACCTGAAAGTTGAAAGGAATGCTGCAAAATACCTAGTATTCACTACAACTATAAACAGCAGCTCTACTATTTTTCAATACAAATTAGGGCAAAAAAATATTCCTAAGAAAAAATAACAAGGGTATCAGAACTAAAACCAGGAAAAGCTCATTTTATTTGCACTTATTTGCATCTCTTTCAGGTCAGACCTGATTTCTCCTTCAAAAAACAAACAAAAAAAACCAAACCACCAAACTCCAACACAGAACAAAAGCACCGTGTTCTATTATGGCTATATTCTGCCTTCATATGCATGTGTATGAGACTCCCGTTGTATTCGGTGGTAGTCATAGACATATGAGAGCAGAAATTTTACCTTACCATTACAGAAGTAATGCTGAATCTTACTTGTTTCTTCATCTTCAGGTCCTGACTCTTCTGGCGTTTTTGTTTTTAAGGAATCTTCTTGGCCTTCAGTTTTGCAATGACTTCCACTCCCTCTAGAGCTTGAATTTGTGCTGCTCCTGGCAGTGTAACATGTAAAAAGCAAACGAGCAAAAAATCCACAGAACTTAGAAACTATATAAACTGATCAGAAAATCACTGCAATGTAGTCAGGCATAGAAATACTGAATTCATTGTTCTACAACTTAGGAACTGTGCCCACCGAAAGACTAACTTGCTAAATAATGTAAGAAAAGTTTGGTAGAACCAAGAATTAAAACTTGAGTGCTAACTCCCAGACTACCTTTCCATCAGTGTACATTGCTTTAGTAAAAGCAGTGAGTGCAAACATGATGCTTGGTTTTGATGACAATAGCTGGGTTTCCAACTACACTAGCATTAAAAAAATTTACAGTAAAATATCACACACTGTTACATAAATTCCATGTTGAAGTATGACTGCCTTTCATTTTGAACGTGCTAGCAACTCTAGCCATTTTCAAATTGCATATATACTAATTGGAAAATATATCATACGTAAAGATATTTGCATCTATGCCAGGTCAGTGCTAGTGAAATGTGTCAACAAGAAGTCAGAAGCAAAACTAAATTCTTACCACTCATCAGTGAAGTCCAATTTTATTGTGCTAGTAGTTGTTCCTTCTGTACTGTAGTGCAAACTTAAAACTGGTTCACTCGTTCCTGTTCGTGGCTTATCACTCTCTGTAAATATGAAATTGATAAAGTTTGGATGAGCATCAGCAATATACATAAGGATGCTACATTTCTGAAGATTCATTTATCTTTAAAAAGGTCACATTGTTAAGACATAACATTTAAGATTTGTTACAGCCCAAGCAAACAGTTAAGAACTTCCAGAGGAAACACACCAAATTCACACTTCGCAATGCTTTAAAAATGGCTTAAAATAATTTGTATTTACAAAGAACAAACAAAGATGCTGCCCTTCATCATGCAGATAAATAAAACTGTCAGCTAGGTACGTGTACACGCAATATGATCCTTCAAGAGCAGATCTTTCTCCTATCAATTATCTTAGTAATAAGAACAAAGTAGTTTAGATGTTGTGTTCAGTCCTGTTAGTCTCAGTAAACACGTGAAGAAAGCCGATGAGACCACAGTCAGCGGTCTAGAAATCCACCTTCTCCTTTACTTTTTTGTCTACCTAGAATCCACTCAACTACCAATATCCTTTGACCTGTCATAAATAGTCAAGTAATTGTCATGAAATCACTCTAAGTTCACGTTCTGATAGCTTCAGGCTTGGAAAAAAACTCTTTCATACTATAATAACCTTAAGCAGAAGGGGAGTCATCGCAAAACAAAGTATTTGTGTCTTCCAAAAGTAACAGACGTCAAATTGAAAACTGCTGTAATCCTGGCAAACTCCTGTTGAATTTGTAGTTTTAAGGCGGTCCAGTGGTCACCTTCAAAATGGAACTGCTCAATAACATCCATCCACCCACACAACCTCCTTGAGAGAAATTCATGGTGACTCTCTATCTACACGCATGGCCCAACTGCCATTAATGCTTAAGTTGGCTATGGGCAATACTAAAAAGTTAAAGCAAAGTAGCATCAAACTAAACCTCACTACACAGGTGGCAATCATTCAAAATTCAGACGGCAGAGATTGATTAGTACTAGGCACTGCTCAAATGACCAGTAAAGTAGCCTACATATCTTGTTTTGCTCAAATGCTGTTTGGACAAAAGCATGACAAATTTTCTTTGGTTTATATAGTACAGAAATTTGATCAAAAGAATATTTGCTGTATTGGCAACGGACCAGTACCTAGAATGAAGTAAAAACTTCAGATAATCTTTGGTCAAGCATCAATTAAAATCTAACATTCAATGCAAGCATACAAATTTCCCATGCCAGAATAAAAATGGCTACAATATTGCCACAGGATATTTATGGAAAAAAAAGCAATTAAGTTGTAGGAACTATAAAACATAAGAATTTAACGCAGTCATCGGTACTTGTCTGTAAACAGTTGACAAGACAGAAACCCACTACAGTATCAGAGCAGAAATCAGTGCTCTGAAGAACTTGAAATATGGATTTCTATATTTCCTGATGACAAACTGAGAAAATAGAGTAAAAAATTATAAACATGAATTAATCATATATGAGGAGCATCAAAATAAAAGCTTCTAGTTACATTCTCATTAGAGTGAAGCAAAGATCAAGCTGTATCTTATAAGTGGCATGTATAAATATTCTGACTGAAACTGAACAAAAAATGATGTATCTTTAATTATCAAATTTGTTGTTGTATCTTTTTCTTGCAATCTGTCAGCAAGTATCTCCCGGTGTAAAAATCTGTTCAATGTTTGGGAATTCCTTCCTATGCATGTACAAATACTGATCATTTCAGCATACTGCACAGTTATCAAGTTATCATGAGTTGGCCACTGGGGAAGAGTAAAAGATGACAGAGAATTCATCTTCTTTCTCACAGATACAGATGAGATCTATCTTTGAAAGAGGAAGTGAGACGGAAAGGCAGACAGTTTAGTGCCTTGAATAGTCCTAGGCAGCTATCAAACTATCACAGTACTATAACCTGATGCTACTATGCAATATTCACTTCTGCACAAAACAAGTTAACATTTCTGACCAAAGTAACTGAACATCATGAAACTATAATGAATGTAATTGAATGTTTGGATTGTGTTATAAAGCTCAGATCTATCATCATCATGAAGAGTGCTTTAGTGTCCTAAAACGTCAGCATCAAGAAACTAAAGCCTTCTGATTGCACTTACTGTGGAGGCAATGCTTGTATTTACTCATACTAAAAGATAGGAAGAACTGCCATAAGCACATCCAAAGAGGGCACTAACTGAGAACTCTGACACAGTTTGACAAACCAACTTGCTCTGAGCCAGCTCACATATCTATAGTGTGGCACTGAACAGTCAGGCATGGACATCACCATAGCAGTGATGTTCCATAAGTGCACGCACTAACTTGCAAATATCTAGAAATATCAATATTCAACTTGAAGGAAGCAGCAGTAAGATGGCATGGGATGCATGCATCCATTTACACCCCAAAGTTACCAAGCTAGTGCTCTGGCTTCAGGTTCTCTCATCATACCAATTCAAACAGAACCTTAAAGACATAATATTGCCTACATACTAGAAGAAATATTACAGATATCCTTTATTATTAAAATCACAGTCAAACAAAACATTCTGTATTAATTATTATCATCTATTTGGAAGCTAATTTGTAAAGAACGGATGGATGTGCATGTTCTGCTAGAATGTCAAAAAAAAGGCATTTAAATATGTGTTTCTATAGGCATAAGTATCAAAAGATCTTTAAACCCAGAAAATGTCTAAAAACATAAATGACAATAACACAGACTGGTCCAAAATTAAACAGCTAATTCAGTACTAAATTAAGGAGGAGAAAAAAAAAAAAGAGTTAGAACAACCAAGTATTTCAAATATCAGTATTTGTTACTGATACAACTTCTTCCATTAGCTACTTACACATTTCTGAGGTTTCTATTCAAGTATCAAGTAAAACTAACAGAGTTTAACTCCAAAATTCTCCTCTGAATCTCAGCAAATTGTTTCTTCTGGTTTTCATTTGGATAAGGTAGGTTTCCTAACAAAAACTGATTCCTTTTCCAAATTCTTAGGCTATGAAACTTAAGGTAACAAATAGTGTCTTTCCTGGTGATCCTTATCACCACAAAAGAAAAATGTTACCTTAAAACTTTCCGGATTACTACAGTTATGCAGTTAACAACAGTAATACAAACTAGCTGTCCTGATTGACAAGAAATTTGGGAACTGATTTCTAGGATGAAAACTTCCGCTTTCGTTTTTCTTGTTACGTGGGTTTAATTTACCAGCTTTATTTAATAAACCATTTTATCAACTTTCCAAAAATTTTCTGCTGTATAAATTTCAATAAGCATACAGATTTGTTAATTCTAGCTTACTCTACTACCATTAAATAATGCTTTGAGTCCATAGAAGAGTCCATAGAATTTAGTCACTAATAATAAGCAAGTCTTCCAGCCTAACCTGAAGAGTGATGTAGACTATTAAACCATGAATAATTAGTAAATGTACATAGTAAGATTTAAGGCTATTTCATCACAAAATGTAGTTCTGCAGCATGAATTTATTATATCAATAAATCAAACACAGCTTGATTTTCTTCCCCCAGCATTCTTGGATCCTAACATAAATCAGGTCTCAATGGTTGCCAAATACTGTCTTTCAGAAAGGGAATATCAAAATAGCATTCTAGCTTTCAATGCGAAACATGAAACAGCCAGCTCTTTTTTGGCATTTGAGCTACTTAAGCTCTATTGAGGCCTTGATATGGAAGTAAGCTTAATGCAGAGCGTATGGAAATCTATTTTTAAATTACCCTCCATCATTCGTTAATTATTCAGGCATAAAAATTCACAGCAGATGACACTGGTTCAGCTAGAATAGGGTCACCTCCAGCCAAATTCACTGCTCACTGTTCAAAGGCTCTGATGAACAATGGGTGTAGAGAAAGCTCAGAAGCATTCTTTCTATCGCTAGAACTTGAGGCATCTACAAAGAACCACTAGTACTTGCTTAGTAGAAGGAGTAGAGGACAAAAGATTACAGAGGTAAGATGCACTTAAATGCAATAGGTGCTCGAGTTACTCAAACTGTGCAAGTACAACAAAGCTGCATTTATCTTTTGCATAAAATAGTCTTTAGCATTACATGATTGCAAGTTATTTCAAGTTGACAGCTGCGTTCTGATTCAAGAACAACCATCCAGAAAAACAGAAAAACTATTTAAAGAATTAATTTCATATTTAAAAAAAAAAACATACTGAATTTCTGTAGAGTACATAAGACATTTACTGTACCTACATTGAATGCATTATGAACTGAGCATAGGATGGCTTTCAAAAAACAATTAACCTTACTCTGATCCTGGTATTGAGAATCAAATAATTAACAAGTTTCCAGCAGATCTGCTTACAGAATTCTACATTATGCAGATGAACAGCATTTTAGACTGTTTATCACCACGAAAGGCAATTTTAAAAAGGAAGCATTGCAATCAGCTATGGCTGGGTATAGCGCATTTCCTGTCACGCACCCTGTTGCTCATCAAGTGACATGGATCCAAGCTGTTTGTTAACCACAGAGGAAGGAGAATCTGAAACAAAAATGAGATTTCAACTTAAAACATAAGCAGCAGAGAACTGCACAGCAATGTCACGATCATACGTTAGTTTAAAATAAAAGAATGAAAAGCGGCAACACAAGGAAGCTTTGGGGTTGTTTTATGAGCAGCCAGCCATATTGCATTTTCTAGCCATGAAAGAAGCAAAGCCACTTGTTTCAAATCATTACGTGTTTCTTTAGGTAGTCACTGAACAGCCTGAAGCTTCCTGACACTGATATTAAAAACGCCTGTGCAAAACCAAGGACTTTGCCTTGTTCTTCATTTCTAAAATGTTTCAAAGAACACTGAAGAGTTATGGACTTCTAAAGCCTTCGCTGAAACTATCAAATGACATTAGTACTTCAAACCATGTGGTACACGTAGATTTCAGAGTATTTATACATCAACATGAATACTCGTGGCATACCAGTATCTTCAATACTTGTATCTACGGACATAAATTGTAAAAGATAAGAGGATTTATGAATACAGCAGCATACAGATTGTTTGCATAACATCAAGGCGCCCAAACAGATGCCACTCAGAAAATAGTTCAATAGTCTTGCATTCCTAGATGCTATAAACATCTGAGACATCTGATGACTGAAAATATCTTCATGAGTTTATGACACAGCACCACACCAATCAGTCTTACAAAAACTCTTATCTAATCACAGAAAGAAAAAAAACCAACAGCAGTAGACATTAAGTTCCACATCTTCTTTGAAGACCATTTCCCTTATAATCTCTGAAAACCAGATCTTGCTTCCATATTACTGCAAGATGCATGGATGTACACAAATTAGTGCAGTATTTCAAACATAATATTGGTGGCTAGGCTACCGTATGTTGGTTCCACTTGTTAATCTTCCGTTATAAACAAATTCATGCTAGCAAAATGGATTTAATATCCTGTATTACAAACTGAATTAGTCCACAAACTTCACAGCATGCTAAAAGAACTTCAGCATGAATTTAAACCCTATATGGGAAAGCAAACAAATAGGAGATCTCCTCTTACAGGTGACTCACTCTGAGGTTTGTGCCAGATTCGCACATGACCAGCTTTGTAGAACAGCTACAAGACCTGCTAAACTGACAGAGCTGATTTAAAGATGCATCCTCAAAATGATCCCTAATTCTCAACTACCGTGCAAGAATCACCAGTTCCTTCGTTACACTGACATCTAGCACTGTGTGGAAGGGGAGAAGGAATGAAGACAACCAGGGGAAATTTAATGCAATATCAGTGTGCTTTGGAAGCTGGCTTGTGTCAGTAACCAGGCTTGGACACATTCACTAGAGAATGGAATATAATTCTAAATTTGCCTTCACCCTTTCACCTTTGTTCAACCATGCTCATACCTTGCACTGAAAACACCAAAGCCAGATCACAGAATTTGTCTTGTAGGCTTAGCTCTTAGGCGTAAGACCCGTATCATTAATGGTATTTCACTTTCCAAAACTGATGTGTACTTTAAATATAATTTCTAATTTAGAAGATAAGTGTTTACAGCAGAATATTTCCAGCAGAATCACAACCCAATTTTTAAAATGCAAATGTGAGGAAAAAAGCTGGTGTAAAGGTACACCATGTCATAAGGTGACCAGCTGACTCAGCACATGAAATGGTATGCATCTCTCAAGGGCAGGCTGGCTTTGAGCATATTCATAGCTATGAGCCCATGGCTGGGATTAACTTCTACCAAAGTGCTAAAGGCAAGGGATCTCTTGTCTTGCAAGCCAAGACAACTAAATCACAGAAGACAGTGATCGTCAGACAAACTCTGCCCTTGCAGTCTGATTGTTTCTACATGCTTATACGTCCTATGATCTTCTTAATGCTGCCAAACATTATACTTTGCTGAAAAAGCCAATCTCATCAGCTCTTTAATTCAGGCCTAGATGAACAGAAGAAATGCCACTAAACAAACATACTTTAATTATTAGCGTAAGAAATAACACAGGTTGCTCAGGAAGTAACGTCTCCTATTTATTTCCATGAAAACTAGAACAGATACAAGGAGCACAATAACACTGTTCGCTGGACAAAATTTCAGCTACAAACACCATTTTTCAACAGTCACCACCATTAGGTATGTATTTTTACCAGTGATGAAGAAGAGCCTGCATGCTGCACCTGTAAAAACCTGCACCACAAGAGGTCCACCGTTGCTGTCACCACTGCTGAAACACACCACCTGCTGCCTCACTGTGCTCTGGTCTCCACCACTGCTCAGCAACTGTCAATGAATGTCAATGGGCTCCATTTTTACTACACGGAGCAATCCAATGACACACCTTTGCTTCATACACACCTCCACATCAGATACCATGGTGTCAGACTGTCTCCTTACTGCCATCTGTCACATGGCAACAACACATAACAGAATACTATCAGGAAGGTTCAATCTCTACTGCCATAGCACCAACAACCGTCCTTGACGCTGTGTGTCAACACAATAAAATAGGAGGCAGCGTTTGTAGAGCACTTTGCTACCCCTTCCAGCACTTCTGAATTTTAATAAGACCCCCAGTTATTAAAAAGTAAGTAAACAGTAGCACGTTTTACCACACATATCATTCAATCACAGTAAGAAGAAACAAAAAAATTCTAGACAATACTCTCTGCTAATATAGACTTAAATCTCCCACATTTCACTACTATTTTGATAACTTCTTACAGCTCTGTGAATGCATTTTCCTTGGAATATGACCATTGAGAAATATAAGCGAAATAGAGGAAGCATCCTAAATAATCCAATTAATATGGTTAAGAGCTCAATACATAGCAATTCCTAACTCCCTGATTCACTTTTTTCCTTCCTCCCTCAAATCTCTCAAAGCTACAGCTCACCAGCCCCCCTTGAAGTGGCACTGCAGCCTAGAACCTTACAGCTCAGGCAGGGAAATCAACACGACCAGCCTGGAGAAGTTCAGGTAAATGCCTCTTTTTTTAATATATGGCTTGGTTTTGTAAAAATTCTGAAAACGTACTTTCATCATTTCTCATAAAGCTTTTGAAAAAAAAAAAGAAAGCATTACAAAAACTGTGCCATATAGTTAAAAAAACAAACAAAAATCCAAACTCTTACCTGAGCCTTCACAGGCTGGCTCTACATCCCAGTGCAGTTCACCACTGGTTGTAATGTCACCAGTACATTCTAAACTGGAACACCACTTAAAGAGGGAACTGAAGAGTCATAAATATGGGAAACCTCAAACAGAAAATAGAAGATAATTTTTAAGTCAATTACATGCTGAAGGATCTTCCTATAGTTTGGACAGTCAGCACCTGACTTCTTCAAAATATCAGCATGTTGCCTCTGTTGCTTTGGTAAAAAAATAAATAAATAAAAGAATTCCTCTTTATACCATGAACACCAGCACCAGTAAGAAAGCCAGACCTGAAGCAGTGAGACCTGTCTCTGGAGTCCCAAACATAGTAGATAAAATGGACATTAATCCAAGAAGATAAACACTTGTATTAATGATTATGAATAACTGCTCTGTGCAATGATTAAGCTCTCTGTTAAATATTTTGGACTTCAAACAGACATTTCTGTATCTGCACATTTAAAAAAACCATCAAATAATAAAAATGCAGTTTTTATCACTCAGCTCCCTAAGATACATGCATACTGACAGCTACAGGAATCTCTAACGCACACTGACCTATCGCACCTTTTTTTTTTCCTCTTTCACAATCAGATGATTCTTATTTCTTTAACTTCTCATACTGCACTTTATTAGCTTACAAGTTCTAGAAAAGAGAAATAAAGATCTCTTCAAAGCCTTGCTACAGTTTATAACCCATTTATGGTGATGTCTACACAGCATATCTGGACTGGGCAGGGCAGCACTCAAAACAGGTTATAGAGGTTTAATTTCTTTGTAGTTTGCACATAGCCTAGTTATGCTTGTTTGAGTACTGTGGAGGACCTAAATGTGAAGAAATACCTCAATAACGTAAGCCAAGGCTAGTAATTTTAAGTAACTGGTAAATTTAAGTAACTGGATAAAACATGTAAGAGTATATCACAGTTCCCTCTTAGAGCAGCTATCTAAAAAAACCTTTTTCTGTTCAATGTAAAAGACTTGGAAAAGACTTGGACTTGGAAGACAAAACAGGCCTGATACACATAGCACATTCTGCTTCTGCAGCTCTGCCAAGTTTACACAATACTTCATGCCAGGCATCCACTTAAACAAAGTTTCTTTGCCATCTGAGGATGGTGCACCTACCCAAGGTCAGATGGGCCTCTGTGAATCATGACTTAGTTAACTCACTTTTGCATCCAACAGCATCCTAAACTTCTGGCCACACTTCCCTAAATATAAGGGCTAATTGCTACAGATAAAGCTTACAAATCTTCATGTAACCACTACAAAACCGTAGGGTAGGATAATTACCACTCAGTCCAATAGCATGACAAGCTTTTCTATTAAACCAGTAAGAGCTTTCAGCTCATGACATTTTCTACTGGAAATTTTATGTGACTCAATTGTTTTTCTTCCTCTGTTTCTACAGTTGTAACTGAGTTTCTGTAATTGCAAAGACAAGAACTGAGGATGAGATGTGGGGCAGAAGAAAATGTTAGCATCACACTGACTTCAGAAGAAAACTGCATGTTTAAATTGCACCCATGTAGGGACTGTGAACTTGCAGCTCTGGGCCAAACAGAGCCTATCACTTCATTTCAAACAGTAGCAGACAAATTTGGGGATTTAATTTTTTTTTTTTAAGCTTACAAACTAGTACGTGCCTGAAGACTGAACACGTGCCACAGAACACAGCATTGAGCGCAACTTTGCAGAAAAAGGTAAGAGATTGCACACTGCTACAAAAGAAACACTGCTGGACATGTCACCTTCATATTTACTTCAACACAAAGTAAGCTCATTGTTCACGCAGCATGCAGCTCATTCACTTCTACACGATGCCATGACAAAGTCTGCTTCAAATCTATATGCTGTAGGGTTTAACTCTGTATTCATACATTCGTATGCATGATTCTACCCTAACTTACAACTTTCTCGGAAATGTCTCTTTTTATTATAAATATAAGCAGAGCTTTCTTATATTTAATCTCAGTAAGATGGAAAAGATGGTGAAAGGAAGTGTCATTCTATTTTTAAAAGTGCATATCTGAGGACTTGGGCTTGCTAGAAGTATTTGCACTATGTTTACTGTAAAAACACAGCATTGAGGAGTGCTGTTTCTGCTCTACTATATAGTTACCTTGATTTAGAACATATGCTAAACCAAAGCCATCTTACTACCTGATACAACCAACAGCAAGTTGTGCTGTTCAATAACAAGGGTGGAAGCAGATTGCTTGACTCAGGACAAAGCAACTTCTCTAACAAACTATACACTAGGAAACTTTGCACCTAGGAAACTTTCTCCGTATAGTGGTGTTGCACTATAGAATCCAAACACGTTAGACAAATGAAATCTATCATTATTACTCTTTCCCTAACCATGTGATGATAAACACCACCACGTGCAAGGTAAGAAAAGCAGCAAATGCAGGAACTCTCTTGTTCTGGAAGTGAAGCGGTCTCAGCAAACAATAGTAGCACAAACTATAACTACGTTAGCTGCTTAAGAAACCTTGACAAATGACAACCTGATGTCTGAGGGTCCTGTGAGGAGCCCTTAGAGGATGACTGATCAGAGGAGGACTGTGGTGCAGAACCCTCAGCTAGCTCTCGCTGTCTCTGTTGTTCTGCCTTCTTAAGCCTCAGGCGCTGTAGACCCCTACGGATTATAGCTAACTCGGGTCCCATTAACTCTGACAAATGGAAGGAGAAAAAAAAAAAAAGGTATGTAAAAAAGAAGCATCAAACATACAGTATACAGAAATAAGGGTGGAGTAGGGAACTGACTGAAGAGAGAAGCAATGGATATTATGTGCAATTAAAGGGATAAAAACTTCACAAATCAATCTACCGACATCCAGAAATTACTAAATAATATATTTAAATTGCTTTTGTCATCTTAAATGCTCAAATCATTGGACTCGGAAGTTCAGAGCTTGTGTCACACATTTTCCCTCCCCATCTTAAAACATTTCTCAAAGAATTACTAAAGAAGAAAACAAACAGATCCTGACTGATTCAAAACAAGGGAAATTACAGAAGCATTCAACAAATCAGAACATTTATGGTATAAAATTTCAAAATCAATGTCATGGCTCTCTGGTGTCAGAAATACACAACACATTTTAATACTGTTTGAGGCAAAACAAACCTGTAAAAAAAGTAAAGTGTGGATCATTGAGAGAGTTGACAGAACAGCATCTAATGAAAAAATAGATTTTATCATGAACTCCATATTTATCTCACATTCCCAATAGGTGAGGATTCAGAGTTTGTAAACACTGTTAATTGGTCCTACAGAGAAAACAATTTATTGGATCATAAATGTTTCTTAGCATCATTCTCTTAACAATCTACCCTTGCAGATCTCTCTTTAGAGACTTTGTTTCGATCATTTTGTCTTCACACATTTGTAAGCCACAGCATTTTGGTGTGTACCAGGTCACTGGCTTGCTTAGTAGTATTTTTTTTGAAAACTACTATAAAATCAAGTGTACTGAGTACTTTTTCATTCTGTAAACACTCTTTGCAGATTTCCTCCAACTTAAACAAGTGCTGCATAACAAGCACTTCTTTTCATACTATACGGATTGTGTCTTCACTAGCAATAGCTGAAAGCACAACGCTGATCTGCTTACTGCTCTCACCTGTAAATACAGGACTAGAAGCTAATTGAGACTCATACAATCACAACAAATTCTATGGCTAGTTCTGCTACAAACTGTTATCCTAGATCTATTCTGAAAGCATATTTATCAAGGACACCCTGCAGTACTCTGAAGACATGAGGAAATCTGCAACGAAAAAAACAAAAACGCCATGAAATCTTAAAATATTATGAAAATTACATTGGTACCTCACCTTTCAACAAAGCAAAAGCTCTACAAAATATTTTGCAACTCTACTCACTCAGTGAAGCAAGCAAATTTGAACTTCGGTTTCATAATAAGACATAAACCCAAAGTTATAATCTAATCATTCAGCAATTAGTGGTAGGCACTAGTTAATATCCACAGGTCTTACAGTAGAATGTCCTAGCACCACTTCTGAAAGTGCATCTTGCCAGTTCAGGTTGATAAGGTATAACAAGAAGAAACAAGATACAGTTCTTCAGAGGAATATGGTATTAAGGAGATTTTCTAGGCATAGCTTTCATATGCAATGAACATTTGTGGAAATTAAAAATCCATAAATACTAGAAAATGTTTTTGAGGAAATAGCAAATATCAAGAGAGTCTAAAATTGCAGTTTTCAGTACTTGCTGTGATTTACTGCCATGCACTTCAGAGATAGCTCCAATTTAATACAACGTGAATTCAAACTCAAAATGTAAAGAGATAACTACCATGTTAAAGACATAACTACTATGTGGAATATATACAACATCTTTTAAGACATTTCAGAATCTCTAAGCAAATGTTTATATTGCCAGCAAACAGAGTAAGGAAAGAAAAGCTGAACAGACAAAAAACCACAGTAAGTTAATGTCCCTTTCCCATTCAAAATTTAAAGACAAGGTCACCTTATATCATCAGTATGTTATCTCTTTCTCCTTAATGACAAGCATGAAAGTTTCCAGCAATTATCCTATCATGTTACAGTAAAATATTTTTCAGATGAATTGAAAGAGCAGGTTACTGAGACATTTCTCACAGATCTTGCTCATTATTTGCACCTTATTCAAACATTTCAGTGGCATTCCTCTAGAATATGCATTCTCTCATAGAGAGTTATCCCAACAAAACCCAGCACTGAACTACTTTTGCATCAACTCATTTTTAAATCAGTACATTTTTTCCTCTCCAAACATTAAGAGATGAAGAAGAGCACACCTCAAAGCTGAAATGCTCAACACATGGTATATTTTCTGGTACACCATACCAACAACAAATTTGAATTACAGTGTATGCATATATACATACTTATATAAAAATATATATATAAAGGTGCAATTTCATGAGTCAGTTTACTACTATAATGTGCACTCAGTATAGAAATCTGTAGAAATGTTATGAAAAGCTGCTTAGTAGCCTGTTTTCATGGTATCCTCTTTTTCTAAATAAGTCACTACCCTGCTAACACTTTTGCATTAACATTCAAGCTTCAATCTGCCACAATTTCAAGCAAAGCGACGCCTGAAAGCCTCTCATTTTTGCTCTTCCATTTTTCAAACTTCTTCCTCAGTCATCCAGGTTTTACAAGATGTCTCTACCTGACCTCCCAACTCACCTCTCACTATATTTAAACTACTTTGTCTAACATCACTTCAACCTATTCTGTCAACCCAAAAAAGCAGCAGGTATGTCTAAATGCAGCTGCCCACACCCATGGAATTCTGTTCTTGATACAGTGTGCGGTGCTTTCATATTCATAAACTAGAGGCAGTGAGTAAATAAACCACCGTGATGGAGCACCATCATGGGTTATTGTAAGAAGATCGATGTTGCAAAAAGAAAATTTATATTCAAGCCCACCCATTCTGAACTCCATTGCTCCTGCTTTGCTTCGACCTCTGCCCATTCAGAGTACTGAATCTGTCCATCCAAAGACTTCTTTTACAACTTAACTGTTTTTAGAAATGGTTACAGATTAGCCAGGATACTTACTAGATGTGCTTAGTTAAAACTAATCCTGCAAACTATTTGAAGATGACACTTGGCCCTAACTAAAATCCGCATAGGGTGAAAAGAATACCAGTTAAGTGGGACTTTCTTGAAGCAGCAGCAGCAGCCCACTGGCACTCTTTAGGTGTAGTCAAAGCACCTATAAAACATCACAGAGTAAGCCAGAAAGTATCCGTTGTCAGTCAACAAAACAAAGCCACTACAACTACCACCATTATCCCTTTCAAATCTGAATACAGAGTCCAAATTAACAATGGGAAAGAGGAAATGTTCTTAAAGAGCTGCACTGAATAACAATTTCAGCTTCATGCTAGCATCATAAACTTTTACTTAGAAATTCAGAGGTTCAGAGATGTCTCTGGTTCAAAGACAAAGAGGAAGACACTTGTTAAAGGTGCCTTCTTTAAAATGGTAAGATAGAAAACATGTAATTCCAGAAATGTTCTTTACTGAATTTTATTATGCAAATCACAAATTTATCACTGGGGACTAAAAGCCTCCACTACTGATCAAATTTTCCAGCATTTACTCATTGATATAGTATCCAAATTACACATATTATATGTTCCTCTCCTCACAGCTTATTTTTTTTAAGTAACGTATTAGAATAATTGCAAGGTTCAAGTGCTCAGAATAATGTATTTAATGAATTTCAATGTATATCTTTAGGTTCTCTATCTTTCAGATAGCAAATACTTCATCAGTTCTCAGCTGTGCCAGAGACTTTGGGAGCAGCAGCCACAGAATGCTGAATAATAATTTTTTTTCTGGGAAATTCCCATTTCCTTATTCCACTTTAAAAAAAAATTAAAAAAAAATCAAATTCTTGTGCAACTCCAAGGGCTGTGGCACCTTTTCCTGCATGCAAAAAGGCAGGTGAAAGCAAAAGGTGCTCTTATACTTCTGCCCAAAGAAACTTCTGACGCCAACTGTGAAATACATTTTCTTCCCTCAGCACAATAAAGATACAAGACTATTTAAAACACACAAGTTCCAAGATACACAATCTTAAAAAGCAACACGTAGCACAATTTATTAAACAATAATGGAATCCCGTGGAAAATAAGCCCTATGTAGATACTCTTAAGAAGCAAAAAATAACATTGCTGACTGACATGTCTACCTCTTCCAAATAAAAACAGGCGTGGGTTCTGCTGTTCACTGCACTGACACTGCTACAGCCAAATCACAGTTGAAGGAGGCATGACGTTACTCACATTCCATGAAGAGAACAGTGAATTTGGAGGAGGGAGGGCAGAATAAAAGCAGTATTTTCTTTTTTTCATTTTAAATGACACTAATGTTTATCCCTTTTTTACATTTCCCTCTTCTGGTAAATGTATACAGTTGATGTTTTCACTCTTTATTTAAACTGAAAGCTTACCAGTCACTTGGTAACTATAAAATAGTTAGTCTTATTAAGTATCAATAGAAATCAATTACCCAAAATATCCTAAAATAAAATGGCTTATCGAATTGTGACAAGATGGATTTCTTCTCACCAGACTGATGGAGCACAGGTTGAGATGAGGCCCCCAGAGAAGGCCTTTGTTCATTATCAGGAGAGGACAATAATGAAGTTGAAGGGGGACTTCCTGCTGAAGATGATGTTGAAGGAGCTTGGGCTGACATCGTAGAAGATGAAGATGATGGAAGTTGTTCAGAACCATCTACTTCCATCGCAGTTTCTGATTCTGTACTAGCTGGCACATTATTACTAGCAGAAGCATCTGTCCGATTAGTCCCACCTTTGATGGAAAAAAAAAGGCAAGAGAAACAAAGTCTCAAGGGTAGACTTACTCTGTTTTTACAGAATCTTTTTCATTATTACTCATATAGCATCCATATGCTTAGCTCTTCAACGTGCACTAAAAATTTGTAGCTTATACCTCAGAAAGACTGATAATCAAGGCCTTTATATCCATTATAAGCATAATCTCTAGTGTAATTACTACTCTTGGAAAAAAGGAAATAACCTCTGGACCGCGATCTTCCTCGTCCTCGATTACTTTGTGCAACTTCACTAGCTTCTTCAAACCATCTTGACAGCATGTCTGACATCCTCTGCATTAGAGAGACATTAGGACTCTGTTCTCCTGTAAAAACAGTGATGCTTAACATTTTACAAAAGCATTCATTATCCCCCCCATTACTTCTTCACTTAATAAAAAAAGTGCACAGCAAATTACGTAACTGGTGATTCCCTGAACCAATGCCACTTTCAGCACCACAGCACAGCACAAACTGCCAGCTGAATGTGGCATTAAAATATATATATATAAATATATATTTATATATATATATATATAAAAATTCTTTCCTCTCTCCACTCTCTCTCCACTATTCTCTGCTTTACAATTATCTTTTGTAAACACGATATTGTGAACTATATGTCATTCAGTTTCAGATGCTGGTTAGAAAAGAAAGCCCAGATTTTTATGTTTTACCAGCTAATTATAAAATAAGCAATTACATAACAACAAAAAAAAAAGACACGTTTTTAAACATTCCCAGAAGGTTCCTTCATGATTTAGATCTACCTCATGAGGACAGTTAAGTAAAACAGTAGAGTTCTTTTAAGGTTTTTATTTTTACATTTTGGATCAAGTTTCAGGATTGCAAAGACACTAAAGCAACAAAATCTTTGCACATGTTCTCTTTAACATAATCCAAAGCATTTTCTTCTCATTTAACTTCTTGCTTTATTACATAGGAAACAAAATTTGTTTCGAGGGAGAAGATTCCATTTGTCAACAGCTGAAATGGAATGCTTGAATCTTTGTGTACTGCATTCTGTTAAGTGTTTTCAATCTATTTATTTTCTTGAATATACTGACATCTCCTAACAAAAAACCATTTCACTGGATGGACTGTTCCACGCTACGTGTTTGCTCCTTAGCCTCTATGGCAATATGCAAAAGTTTTGTAATCAATGATCATAGGAAGTGATATCACTGAGAAATGCAATTACTTATCAAGGTGCATACACAAAAAATATTTCAATGGCCTGCAGACAAAAGCTGACATTGAAAGATCCTGGAATATATTCAGCAAAAACATGTATGTTGAGAATATGCCTCTTTCAAAGATCAGCTCTGCTACCCGCACAGATGTTATGGAAGCTGAAAGACTGACCAAATATCTGGAGCAATGATATTTGGAGCTGTGAGGGTTGCACATAATTTTCACTGCTCAGATATACCTTGAAAACATCATTAGACCTCACCTTTGTATTATTTGCTTCACAGTTGAGTTTAAGAGATAGTGTTGGGAATAGAGAATGGGAAAAAATCATCCTATATGTAAAAAGCAATGCACCTCAATCTTACCCAATGTCCACATCTATCCTCATCTCTACACTGTGGGTCTCTGACCTTTCCCTGGGATTCCCCTGCTCCCTTTCTGCACCTCTAGTAGAACAGTTCTGGCCTCAAATGTTTGAAACACAGAATGGAACGCAACAGCTGATAAAAACGTGAGGAGATATACAAACAAGCCTGTAGAATTATGAAAGCATTCAGTGAGCAGAATGCTGCCCTTGATTAACATCAGCCTGACTGAAGAAACTTTTCTGTTGAGAGTATTCACAACGTAGACAGTTTTTGAAACCAGTACAGAACAGCATTACCTGTTCATTTAAAAATAAACACACTTAAGACCTGACTGTTCCTTAAAACACACCAAAAAACGTTATTTGGAGCATTTCCACATAAGAAAAACTGAGAAAAAACAAAAGAAACCAACAATCCTTTCCCATCCTGACAATCCCTACCCCACAAGAGCAAACAGATTACCATCTCTCTCCCGTTCACTCTCAGGCCTTGCTCTTGGGCCAGTGTCTGACCAATCCCCTCTTAGCCGCAAACGTTTAACAGGAGGTTGCCGTAACTAGAAAAAAAAAGAAAAAGAAGAAGAAAGCTATTATGTAGTCGTTTATATTGAGCTGTACCAAATTTCAAGTTTAAAAATAAACGCTGTATTCCCATTTTCTTAAGATACAAAAAAACTTGTCACACAAAATAAATTTGTATCAGCCATATGCTCAGCCCAACTATGAATAAACACAACACTGTATCAAAAGGCAGCAATAGTTTTAGCTGTACAGAATTTTATCAGCTTAAATCAATGGTTCTTAGAACTATTACAACTTCTATTTTACTTGATATTAACTTTACTGTATTAATTGAGGCATTCCATACTGAACAATAAACTCAGCCTGAATTCCACAGAAATATTCAGCCCTTCAGCTAACAATTACATGCAGTCTCATCCTGATGCAATGTAGATTTGCATTCAAGCAAGGGGGAAAAAAAAAAAAAAAACCATTCAGTCACTGTGAAAGAAATGTTATGAACAAACTTTAAGCTATCCTGTAATTTTTAATCTTTTTAATTAAAAAAAAAATTGTGACAAATAGTACAAGAAGAGTACTATGCAGTTAGAGCTACTTCTGCAAGCATGAAAAGAAACAGCCAGAGAGATATGTACATTCAAAAAGGCAGTTCAGACTTGGGAATTAAGCATGCTGGTTGGCTATTTATGGTTTATAAAAACAAAACCAAACAACAAGAAGTAACAACAGTAGTGACCAGTTGTGCTGTCAATTTGAGATTAAATGCAAAACCTCTGAAAGTAAATTAAAGCATTAACGTTCAGGAGCCAGCAGGTTTGGGAAGAAAGCTTCATATTCTTTCTGCTCTGTAGAACTTAATGCAAGACTGAAAGAAAAATACCATTTAAATGAAATTATCTAACAAAATGAAATTGCAGAACATATTCTGAGCATACAGAAGAATATTTAGGATCTGCTATTAATAAGCAGTCACAATCTTCCCTCTCTGTAGAAAAGCAGGCAATCAATTCTCCACTTTACATTAGATTGCAATTACATAGGAAGAAGAAAGATGAGAAACCATTTATTTGTGGCATCATTTTTCTGAGTTTCTCTTTGCATTCCTCTGTCTCAATCAGGTAACAGTTTAACTCAGCTGGACGTTCTTCCTCAATCCTACAACTCTCTATCCACAACAATATTTGCAAAAAAGAACCAATCATCCAGAGGGAATGGGCTTAGATGGAGAATTCAGAAGCATGGGCAGGGCGTGAGGGCAGAGATGTTGTAGGTACGGACACAGGAGGACAACACCTTCTCAGCAGCTCACCAGTGGTACTTCACTGCCCTGCAAAGGTTGGGCCTTAACTACAAGGGTAAACAGAAGGACTAAGAACAAGCATATGGAAGCAAATGGCATGCCATATTGGCAGACCAATAGTTCTCTGGTCAGTGAAGACATCAGGGGGCTGAGAACTCATTGCAAATTCCCTTAAGAGCCCTGTCTCAGGCTTAAGATAAAGACTTCTGGACCCCAAGGATTTTATGAAAGAGGGAATGTAAAGCCAGAAAAATGGAGTGGATGGTTGGGGTTGGGTGCAGGAGGAGGATGAGAGAAATATAATTAATGGTAGTTAAAGAGATTTGTTTTGAATTGATCAGAAAAGTTAGACTAGGAGGGTCAGCATCACTGTAACTGAACAGATAATAAACAATTGTGTTTTGGTTATGCTGCAGAGTCCTTTAGTTTTGCTTTGTTGTTGTGGTGGATCATCTCTCTGGTTTACATGCTCTGTATCCCCTTATTTCTGTCCTTAAATGATAGCTTCTATCCAAGTGTTTATACTTGGCGTCAAGGAATTTGCTTTTGGTGATGAGGAAAATAACAGAGAATACACCTCAATTACTTGCCAACATTGCTAGTTTTATATCCTGATGTCACATAAATGCCTTCTCATCGCTAAAAGAGGGAAAAAAGTCAAGAATGAAAATCAGAGTGATAAAATATATTAAGAATACCATTCTCAAAATAAAAGTCAACACATAGTACACAGTCAGCTCCGTAAGACAGATGAGAGAAATAAAAGGCTAAATTTGTGCCTCTGTCTACAGAGTATGCAAATTTTGTCACACAATTTGACAGTCACATCTCAATCTAGGAAAGAAAGTTTTTTTTCTACAGAAAACAGAAGGAAAAAGCTTCATTTCCATTTCACACATGTGGCAAATGGTACATTCTGCTTTCAACTATTAGTTACTCTCTACTTTAGTCCTCAACTCTACATCCTATTGTAAAAATACTTTAACTGGTTTCATAAAAATCTGTTCAAACAATTGCACTTTGTAATTTCATTGATATTTCAAAAAGCATTTTGGCTAAATTTTTCAAATCTCAGAATGTATCTTGAACTTTATATAGTTCTATAAAATTCTGCTGTTTAATACGACTGAATGATATGGGTACAACAATAACTAAGATGAAGATCCTTGTCCACGAGTATTAAGTTAAAGAGCTCTGTGTCAAAAGCCCTATAATATAACTCCTCTTCCAGTATTTGTCAGAGCTTAAATTTCTCTATGAGCTAGGAACAGCAAAGTTTCCATCAAAATTTCTCCAATTTCCTACATTACTGGTACCCACAGGTACACAGTGATCATGGTGAAAATGCTAAATTATCATCAAAATAAAGGTAGATAATCTGTGATTCTCATTTCAACACAGGTACTCCAAATTCTCATCAGCCCTGAGAAGAGGCAACAATTTTTTTTTATGAAAGCAAAACACTCCAAAGTTTTAGGTACAAAAAAGCATTGCCAGATAATCGGAATCCACAAGATGGATTTCTCTGAATGTATCTCATATCTTGTACGTCTGGATTTAGTTACAGAAAAATTATAGCTAACTATGAATCTCTGTGGCACTGGCTTATTTCTAATGTCAAACTGGGAAAAACAGAAAGATGGTGATTTTACGTGCGTCCTTCTAGAAACAGCTTATTTTATGAATGGTCAGGGTATCAAGTTCCATTAATATCAGCCTATGCTGAACTTCCCATATCAGGAAAGCAGAATATTTGCCTTTCTCCGGCAAAACCAAGACCTGCTTATTCCTCAAAGTTTCCTTACCAAAATATAGAAGACCCAAAAAAACTAAAACCACAAAATCCCATACCCCCAACACCAATACTGTAGATACTCTAAAACTATTTTAAAAACAGTGTTTGAGAATCAAATGATGGCTCAAGATTCATTTCAAGGCACGTACAACTGGTAGGATTGACCTGGGGATGGGGAAGAGAAGACATGAAAACAGGTCATCTTAATCACTTGCCTCTTCTCGTCTCTCCTCAGAGGAAGGAACTTTAAGCTCTCGTGCTGTATCATCCTTGGGATCAAACAAGTATATGTAGTCTGAAGAGTAGCTAACAAGGATCTCTTGACCATCTTCACTATAACATAGCGACGTTACTCGGCACGATTTGTTATTGAGATGAGGAGGAACAAAACGTGCCACCATCCCAATAGTGCCCCTACCAGCATAATTCCCTGTGTGAGAATGAGAAAGAATACATTCACCATTGTAAATTTTCTACAAGCAGTTTCAATATCCTCTTTAGTTAACATCCAAAGATGATCAGAGAATAGCTAAGCAACCTGCAGTTTTTGTATTAAATTGGTTCTGAGTAGTGACAAATCAGATCTTCTGGTGTGCAAAAAAGCCCCAAACTGATTTGAACATTATAGAAAAAGATGAAAGCATACAGACAAACATATGTCACGTATCAATCACATGATGGTATGTGGATACCACCTGTAATGTTTAGTATAGATGGAAATTTAGGAACTGAAGATAATAATAATAATAATGCAATTATATACATTATAACTTTATACATTATACATTATACATTATTATATATATATATATATATAAAAAAAAAAAAACAATAATAATGCAATTATGTACCACCACACAAATTTGCAAGGAAGTCATCCTATAGAACTTGGAAAATTTAAGGACATCTTCTCTTTGCTTTCTAAATGATCTAAAAAAATACCAGTTTTTCCTTCTTTGAGACATGATACTGTCACTTTGAGACTGCAGAACTACACAATACATTGGGTTTACATGATAACCAACCTCCATTCTACGTGCTAAAACAATCTTCAATTCCAGTATTACAAACTTGTGAGCAGAGGAAAATTACCTATAAGACAGCTTAACAGAGAAAAACAGATTGTTCCAAAAACCTATCATATGCCACATAACTGCAAGGCACATCTGCTTTGGATTAGCACATGGAAAAGCATGTGCAAATTCACAGTTTGCCATCTCACTGCATAAGGACTAAAGATGAAAGTTTACAATGAAAAAAACTAGTTTGCTCACTAGCAGATATCATGAAATACCTCACACTTAAAACAAATTAAGAAAATACAATAGCAAAATGCTATATCAATAAGTCCAGAAAATCTACAGTCTTCAAATAGGCTTGCATACCTGAATTCATCTTCCTGTTGTACTGTAATAGGGGCAGGTGTAAAAACGAAAAAGCAGTGGTGTTTTTGTATTGTTTTTGTTGGGTATTGTTTCGTTTTTAAACAAAACTTCAGGGGAAAAGCAGAACCTAACATTTACATTCTACATTTCAATCAGCCTCCCCAGAATCTGTTCCTCAGGCAGTTCTCAAGAACATTGAGATATAATACGAGGGAGAAATCTTATGAAAACATTAGCCTGATGAAAAGATTATTAATGTTCATTAAGTGATCTTTACTGTTTTTTTCTCCTCCATTATAACAATCAACAGGAAACGCTGCAAAAATGACACTATGACACTGATTACCTTTATGAATGTGTATACACAGGTATGTATATTAATTTCTACATAAGCTTAAATGTACAGTCATCATGCACTACAAGAGATACGTTAGTACTACATACTCACTGTAACTTATCACTTCATTTTTTTTTAATAAAATCCTTAGTTAGCATCTAAAGACTGCCAACTCCTAACTGCACAATTTGTAGCTTTTCAGAAAAATTATGTTAGATATAGCAACGACTTCTGCAAAGCTAAAGAGATCGTGTGACATTATAGACTATATAAGATCCCTTCCAGTAAGGAGCTTCCTTATTAAGATTTCTATAATTAGCAAATATTAAAGTGAAATGACTCCATTAATGAAAAGCATAGTTCTCAGAGAAGAAAGCTCCACTTCATTCAATATTACATTTCAGCCATTCACCATTTATTTTTTGGGGAAAAAAAAAAAAAAAAAAAGAACCTGAAATTAAAATTGCTCATAGAGAAGCTTACTATAAAGCACGGTTCTTACCTGTTGCTCTTGTACCAAGCATTCGTCGATCATATATTCTTACTGAGCTATCAGAACAACCCACAGCAAGATAGTACGGGATTGGTGGACAGATAGCAACAGAAGTGGCAGCACGACGACAGTTTATTAAAATATCCTGCAACAAAAGAAAACAAACCCCCCATTCAAACAAGAGCTCTGAGCATCTGAAGTATAATTTTATTTTTTACTTCAGGATGCAGGCCCATTCATCAAGGAGTAATTCAGAAAGTCAGGTCTGGCCCTGTGAAGACAGGCTGAAAATATGCCAAACAGAAAACCCACTGGAGAGAAGGAAAGCTATCACAGAAATAGATACATCGTGAGATTAAATGAAAGAGAAAAACAAACAAAACAAAGCAAACTAACAGAGGACAAAACACAGCAACAAACATTTGAGAAAAGATAAGCATAACAAATACAGATTTATAAACTAGCTTGCATACTGTATTTTCTTATGCAAACACAGGTAACTGCATTTAGTTGGAAAAGTACCAAATACGTCAAAACATAATTAGAGTGGATTTCATCTACAGGCAGGTAATTGGATAGATTTTAATAGGACAAGGGACCAATGAAATTCCTAAAACTCAGACGTGCAACAGAATTAATCAAGAGCTGTAATCTGGTGTCAGTTTTTTCTTCAATTCAATAATGTTTCTGAATCCCAAACAGTGGAAACAACTAGTATCTTACCTTCTGGGGAGTAGTACCATTGACTAATTTGATCTAGTATAAAGTCATTATGAAATCTTTTCTTATGGTGGGACAAAAGATGGCCAAAAACACAAAAGTGCAGCTGATTTTCATCAATAATATTTGCCTTCAACTGCACACTCCACAGTAAGTAATGTAAACCAAGCAAATAGATTCAGTTTCAAGGCAGAACCTTTTCTACAGCATCTGAATCATCACACCATGGAAGCTCCTAAAGTGATATTACAATTTAGAAAAAGGGGGGAAAAAAAGAAGAAAAAAAAAAAAAGGAAAAAAAAAGGAATGCTTGAACTTTTTTTTTAATGTTTCTTGGGAAAAATGTTGTCATCTCCACCAACGACCCTGAAATCTATTATTTCTAAAAGCCTTACCAGAATTCAAATCCTATGTTTGTATGATGTACAGCTCTACATTTAGGTCATCTTTATTAAAAGATTTCACTCTTACATCTTTACAATCTTCCTTTGTGCAACTTGTTTTGATTCGAGTATCAAACCATCGTACAGTGCCATCTTCACCACAAGAGAGGAAAGTATAGGGATCATTTGGTACTGTCATAATCTGCCCAGTGGAGGAAAAAAAAAAAAAAAAAAAAGTATTAACAATTTGAAAATAAAAGCAGCATCAACATTTTGAGCAACAGTAAAGCCTGATCCAGTAATGACTCACATTAAGCCTTCTACCAAGACAATGAAGAAAACTGCATTAATATTTACTGAAAATGAAGAAACATCAAAAGTCTGAGCTACAGAAATTGAAACAAATTGTGTGGTATGGGACAAACAGAAAACACCTGTAGAAATAATTATAAGATCTGACCTAGTATTTTGTAATAAGCAACATATATCAATTTGCTACAATAACTCAATGGAAGCCCAGTTTATTTTCCATGAAGTATAAGAAGGCAATAAAAACCAAAATCCTCCAAGTCTGAATGACATGAATCTGCTAATAGCTTTTACTCCCACTGCATTGTTTATTTGTACTTTAAACAGTCCCCTGAAGAAACTATGAGTAAAAGGCTGTTACTAATCTACTCTCACTTTATTTTTCTACTTTCTAAGAGAGCACTGTAAGCACCATTATATTGATCTCTCAAACTAGGAAAGACTCAGATGGCATCTTATGTGTGGTTTCATTCAGGAAGCCCTCCTTAAGACAAAATAAAAACATCACGTTAAAGCTGAATTCCACAGGTGGATGAACACACAAGAAGCGACATGATTCTATATGCCATCCCCTAAACACAAAACAGAGGATATTTTAGAAATTGGTGGCGTCTTTATTTATTTGCAATACAGCTACCAGTAACTTAACAGAAATTTACAGAGCTACAAAATCAGTAATTGTGTAATACGCTAACTGAACATAAGCAAAAGATTGATTCTTCAACACGTTTTATACAATGGTTTTTTGTCAAACTCTTAATGACAGTAGATATCTGTAAATCTCACTACCTAAAGTGAGATTACAAAGGTAATCTCTGCAGGATTCACCAATTTTTCACGTAACACTCAGTATATTACCTAAAAAAATATGTATGCTCTGCCAATTTTCACTCACAACAAATAAGAAATTAAACAAGGAGAACAAAGTCAAGGTTTAAATACCAATGGAATAACAAAATTCTGAGCCATGACTATGATTCTTGCATATGTTAGTGTACTGCGTTGAAAAGAGCATTTTTTCACTACACATTTACTCAAATTAATAACTTCATTAGTGTAGTTATTTAAGCCCGCTACACCCTTTCAGCATTTACCTGCGTTGTGGTGGAAAACTTGCAATGAAAACATCTACTTTGTCTCAAGTATTACACTGAATATAGTACAGCAAATCAAATTCAGACTTCTAGCCATGTTTTATGTTTGTTCCTGATTATACCATTTCACAGTACAAATGTAAAAGCAAGGTACATACCAACACTTGGATATGCCCATTTTTATGTGTGGTGCTTATGAACATATAGCAAATTCATAAACATTAAAATAAAGAAACACAGAGGTACATACCCCAATAATAAAGAGTTGTTGATAATAGATTTAAGCTCAAACAACATATTTGAGTTCAAACATTATATAAAAGCATTTTGTCCTGTCAATCCCGTGTATTAAAAAAAAAATACATAGTGATATGATAATTTTACTATTTTGAGAATGTCAAGGTAAGAAAAGTTGGAACTTGATCTTTAAAATCCCTTCCAACTAGAGTCATTCTATGAATCATTCTGCAATTCTATAGAAGAGCTGTACATTCTTCTCCTATGATGCAATTAACATGAGCAGTAATAAAGCATTTGGCTGAATAAAAATGAACTTGCAATAGCATTTTATAAACAAATTTTCCTACTTACTCTCTTACTCTTTAAGTTCTCCCCAGACTTAACAGTTGTAGACAATTATCTCACAGTTCATAATGATCTAAACAAATTTCTACATTATTCTCATTGTTTTTGTACTGCCTGAAACAGTCACAATTTTCAACTTTTAAGTGCAGTATAAATCCAAAATGCATTCAAATTTATAATTAGTACCTCCAGGCCAAATTACGTTAGCTTTTGTTATCTAGAGAATCTGATGAGTCAAAGTTCTATATTTAATACAATGATGTGGTGATATACAGCTGGGTAGTAATATCACAAAATTTTACGTGACTTTCCCACTCCAGAAAACTCTCAGTGATTAAGTTGTATTACACCAGAAGCTGAGGCTACCTCTGAGTCATTTGCTTCAAAAGAACTGGTATTTACTGCATTATACTTCTATACAGCAAGGCCCAAACAAAAAAGGTCTGCTATGCCCAAACAGGCTTTTAATGCTCAAATATCAAACAGATTTAAGAAAGTAACAGAATTTAAAGCCTGAAAAAAATATTTTATAAGCCTACGCATGGAAGACTTTTTGAAGATAGTTATCAACTTTTTGATACGTAAAACCTCAGTGCAAAACACGCTAAGAAAAGACATTTTTAAAACAGTCAATGTTGTAATGGGGACTGGGAAATAGCTTCCATTAATGATATTTTAAAATAACAAAAATAGTATTGGATGTCATCATTCAAAACAACAGTAACGCCCTCTTTTAAACATTATTTGCTGAATAAAACTAATCTCCAATGCTACCATTTTGTGTGTGCAATACAGCAGTCAAATGGCCATACTCTCTTCAACTAACGATGTTGAGTTGTATTCCATACAAACAGACATTATTTAAACATAAGACGACTATGTGGTAAACAGCAAATCTTTCATTTTGATTTGCTGGTCTGTTGGGCAGTCCTTATTTCTTCTAAACTGTTTTTAAATCTTTCTTTTTTGTCTGTTTTGTGGAGTTTAATTTTTTTTTTATTAATATTTGCCTTTGCCATCAGGTCTAATAGTTGGAAAAACACACACCATTGCTACTGCTGACAAACAACATCTTCCAAGAATTGATCAGCATCTCACAGTAAAAATTATAAGTGCTATGTTGTAGCCTCTGTTGACCCTTCTGACCCACAAGGTCAACTGGCAACTGCTTTCACTGAACTTTATCAGTTTGGCCATTTTTTTAGCAGCAACACCTGTTGACAGTCATTTCAGTGTAATCAACCAAATTGTTGGCCTACCCAAGTTCAAGCAAGTCAAAACTGTGACTTCTAGTAATTGTACCGTCATCAAAACTTTCATTTACTGTACTCATAGCAGCTGACCCCAAGACCCTACCTAAACTTCAGGCATACAGACTCACTGCTCTAATGACGGACAGGTCTCCTCAGCCCAGAGTCCATAATCATTCCCCTATTCTCATACTCCAAACTTTTTTGTATTAAAAAAAAAACCAAAAACCTCACAGCTAGCTACCCAGGAAACAGAAACCATCCGAGCCACAGACTGGCTGCTCCTTACATCCACGGCCAGCCATCAAGCAGCTCCTTACTTCACCAAGAGGTCAGAATGCTGACCTTGACAGACCCCATCCTCAAGTGAGGACATTTCAGCTCTAAGAAACAGCATCACTGCCTCCAGATGTTCTTTACCAAAAGGCAGGGTTTATCTGAGGTACAGAGAACATCCAATCAAGTTGCAGAATCCTCACACTAACACACAGACTACTATATATAGTAAGCTCCGGTGGCAACTGAGGCAGTTTAAGCTTCTGGCTGAAGGCCACAGGACTGCTGCTTTTCAAAGGGAACAGTAGTTTCTCAGCAAAAGCAAACTCAAAACTAAAAGAGGAAATGCAGGTCTGGGAGCCTGAAGAACATTTTCCAAAACTGAAAATTAGACTACAGCCTTGAGTTAAATGCAGGAAAAACAACCACATGACAAAATACAACAGATAAACAAACCACAATCCCACAAACGTCTACAGAGTCAATAATGCCAGGTTTGCTCGACCGTCTGACCTACAAGGCTACCAGCAGACAAAATGTTTTTGTCAAACCCTTTAACTGAATATATCATAACTGTAAGGATACTTCTACTATGTGATCGAAAATGAATTCTCACACAATCTTTCCACACACCTCAAATTCAGTCAGTCTTAACAGATGTGAATCAGATTTTAAAATGTTAAGTTTTTTAAATAGTTCATTCATTTTAAATGCAAAGAAAATTTGTTACGAAATCTCAGCCAAATAATTACAAAAGCGATGGATTTGAGGTTTTCTTTCTTTCGTATGTCATACTTTTAACCTAAGAAGAAAATAGTATAAATTGTCCCATTTTAAAAACAATTAAGCTTTACAAGTAACAGACTTTGTAGTCATTAAAGTAAATATGCAAATTCAGATCATCTTCCTAAACTAAGCAGCACTTCCCTTCTCTGCTTGCCTACTTATATAAACAAGACAGACTTTCACGAGAGGATTGAAACACTGGGTCTAAATTTACATATCATCAGTTAACCACAATACAAAACATAGAAATTACCTAAAACTTTAAGTACATTTTTCAGATAAAATTATTCACAAGTGCTTAAGTAAGAATTTCTTAGGATTTAAATTGTGAAAAAGCACTGGAAATATTGTTATTGCTCCACCCATCTCCCCCCCAGATAAAATCAAGAGGTACAGCATAGCCACCAACTCCTCCTCTGTCAATTCAGAAGGAAATTCACAGCACAGTTTAAACCATTTTTGCTGCAGATTATAGTTTTCATGAACGTTTATTTAGCTATTTTATTTTCAAAGAAAGCAGTCTTAACTACATTCACTTTTGGGAAATTTTTCAAGCAATCCATTTTTCTTCTAAAGCCTGCTCTGTAAGAAAAATAATCAGAAATTGCAGAAGGAAGATTCTTTAATTCTCACTTTCATCATCTAGTTAATATCTTGCACAACAACACATGAAAATATGTACTCTATCTTAAAATCATCGTATGCTTTTGTGTGTTACCTCATAGGTGGTTCCATAGTGGCACGTGTACTGGCATTGTCTGTTGGTCTCCGCATCCTGTTCAACATTAGTATAAAAGATGACCCCATCACCGGAACAAGATACAATCTGTTTGTCATTGGTGCATGGTAGGAATTTAGCACTAAAAATATTAGCCCGGTGTCCTGAGCGAATGGTTGTTAAAACCTACAAGAGAAAAAGAAACCTGCATCAGGTTAATAATTCCAAAGCAAATAATACATTTCAAAGAAAAAAAGTACATTTAGGTACTATAACAGATCACTCAAGTACAGGCTGCTGGCGATGCATAGTTTAATCCCAACAGAAAAGAGAAGCTGCCTTTGCACCACATTTCTTCTAAGAACTAATTGGTTCCACACTGACCTTTGTACTTACCTAAAGTAGTTTGCAAAATGGAAGTTATGAAATGCAACTGACACCTTTTGTTTTTAAAATGCTAGGTAAACATAATCACATCAGGTTTCTCGAAGGAAACCATTTGTCTGGGATGATAATACAGCCAGCCTGCATGCCAGTGACTGATTTAAAAGATATGGAAGAGTGTGGGTAGAGCAGCATTCTAATCCAAGTCAGCTTTATACACTTAAAGAAAAATGATGCTACATGTACAATAAACACACTTTAAAAGAACTGAAGTTTGTAAAAAAGGATATTTTGAAGCCAGTCAAATAAAAGTTTAAGAATACAACCACTGGGCAGAAAAATAGTTTAGGAGTTGAATTCAGTCTCAACAAATGCCTTTCACTTACAATACAGTAGAGAAGCATATACTTTATTTTGCCCTCACAACTGGTTTTAAACACTTCGTGATGACTCTTTTTTATTTACTAACATACTTTTGATTAGTCTATTAAAACTGAAATAAAAATCCTCAATATACCTTCCTGTGCACTGGTGAAAATTCTACACTTCAGTCCATTTTCCTGCCTGTACATTAAACTCATTTTCACCACCACCTATGGGAAAATGAGATCTACAAAGCTGTTTGCAGTATTAAAATGCCTTCAAAATTTCTACTCCATTAACTTGATCAAATAAAACATTTTGCAAATTGAGCTGCTCTGCCAGTAGTAACCGATGCATAGTATTTTACAACATTCCACTTTCAAACAGTTTACAAAAAAAATTTAAAGGGTATTCAAAGCCTCATACTGGAAGAGAAATAATAATAATTAACCAGAGGGGAACACATTCACTTTATTTCAATAAATCTGTCTATTAATTTAGACTTGTTCACATTTTCAAATCTTCAAAACCCAGATATTCAATTAAATGAAAAACTCATTTCAAAGGAATAACTCAGAACAAGAAGTCCACAGGGTACTCTAGTTCAGCTAATAGTTAAAAATGTATCATATAACAATACATCTTTGATTTTAGCTGTTGTTACTATGAATTAAGTCACTGAACGGCTTGGAATGGAAGATCATCCAGCTTCAATTCTCCGCTGCCACCCACCAGCCCAGGTTGCCCAGGGTTCCATCCAACCCAAACCTGCACACCTCCAAAGCAGGGGCACCCACAGCTCCTCTGAGCAGCCTATGCCAGTGCCTCACCGCCCTCTGAGTAAAAAGTATCCTTCCAACAACTAATCTAAATCTCCCTCCTTCTAGTTTAAACAAATTCTCCATTGTCCTATCATGATCAGACTGTAAAAGTTGGTCCCCTTCCTGCTTATAAGCTTCCTTCAATTAGTGGAGGGCTAAAATGAGGTCTCACTGCCTTCTCTTCTCCAAGCTAAACAAGCCCAACTCCCTCAGGCACTCTTCATAAGAGATGGTACAGCTCTCTGATCATCTTTGTGGCCCTCCTCTGGACTTGATCCAACAGCTCCATGTCTTTCTTGCTGGAGGCCCCAGGTCTGGATGCAGTAGGGTTAGGGTGGGTTAGGGGGAGCCTTACAAGGGCAGAGCAGACACAATTACCTCCCTTGCTCTGCTGGCCACTCCTCTTTTGCTGCAGCCTGTGATACTGTTGGCCTGGGCTGCAAGAGCACACTGCTGGCTCATGTCCAGCTTTTTTTTCCATCAAGATTCTCAAGTCCTTTTCCTGAGAGCTGCTCTCAAAGCTGATTCCACCGTCTATACTGCTGATGTCAGTGTTGAAGACAGGACCAAGACAAACCCCTGGGGAACACCACCCATCACCAGCCTCCACCTGGACACAGAATCATTGACCACAACCCTCTGGTTGTGACCATCCAATGAATCACAGAATCATGGTGGTTGGAAGGGACTTCTGGAGATCATCTAGTCCTAATACCCTACTGAAGCAATTCTTTATCCACCAAATAGTCCACTCTTCAAATCCATCTCTCTTCGATTTAGACACAAGGATATGGTACAGAATCATGTCAAAGGCCTTGCACAAGCCCAGGCAGACAACATCAATTTCCCATCCTTTGTCCACCAAGCCATCACTCCATCACAGAAGGCTACCAAATGTGTCAGGCACAACCTACCCTTGATGAAGCTGTGCTGGCTAGTCTTGGATCACCTCCTCATCTTGCAAGTGCTTTTAATATCTCTTCCAAGAGGATTCGCTCCATAAGCTTTCAGGCACAAATGTGAGGCTCAATGGCCTGTAGTTCTTTGGGTCTCCCTTTCTTGTAAATGGGAGTGATGCTTCCATTTTTCCAGTCACTGAGGACTTTGCCTGACAGCCACAACTTCTCAAATATGATGGAGAGTGGCTTGGCAATCACATCAGCCAGTTCACTGAGGACCGCGGGATGCAAAGCCATCTGGTCCCACAGATTAGTATACATTCAGCCTCATGAGGCAGTCTCTGACTTGCTCTTCTATTACAATGAGAGAGATTTTGCTCCTCCAGCTCCTGCCTGCCAGCCCCCAGCAGGCAGCAGATTTCTCCAGAGAGATTATTTGGAAAGCAAATGGGTGCCACTGTGCCTCTCAGTATGGAGTCCCCAAACATTAAGACTGTTCGCCCTTTTTGAGCAGCACTACTTATGACTTGAGAACCTGACTGGACCATCTCAATGTGGTTGACCTTTTCTAGTTCTGAACCATTAACCACATCCTCTTCTTTCCATCTCCAGAGCTTCCCATTGGTTAGGGGGATTTCAGAAGGAACAGGGAGGTTCCTCCTTCTTCTCTGATTAGAGATGAGGATCCAGCCCCCCTCATCTTGCATATTTTTGCAGTCTGTCTCCTTAGGGTTGGGAGCTTGCTTAGCTTCTTCCTCTTGTAGGGACTTAGGACAGGACTGTCAGTTCGCCCATGTCATTGCATGATACCACTGATTGCCGGATACTTCTCAGACTGGTGATTTTCTCTCACAACCTAGCCACCTACCCAAAACATTCATCAATCTGGGTACAATTGCACCCATGACACCTCCCTCTCTTCCTCCTGCCTCCCCTCCACTTCACTTCCCTCAGGCCCTTAGTGGACTTCCAGATGCTGGAGTTTCCTTCAGCTGTAGATCTAGGCAGCTCTGACACTCACTGGGTAGTCTGTCTGGGTGCACATGTTAGCCCAGAAATGTTGTAGGCCCCCCTTCAGAGTTTCTGCCTCAGCCCAACCATTGTGGTGGATGGTCACCATGTTTGTTTCAATAGAGTGCTGCACCCTGGTGCACCAGATGAGAATAAAATGGCTCATTTTGTGCCCTCCTCCATCCCTCAGTTCCCTGGCCTTATTACACAATGTAGCAATAAAGAGCATTAAGGTATTACAACATTTATTATCTGCAGAAGATTTTCTATGCCCTTCTAGACTTGCTCTGTACATCCTTTCTCACATAATAACCGAAACAGAAATTTAACACATATGGACAATCTCTCACAGCCTATCATTAGCTACACAGAGTAAAACAACACTACCACCTTACTCCACTTACTCTACTCAACATTTTATTACTGTCATGCAATAGGCTATACTGACAGTAACTGAATAAAAACAGAGGGAAGAGACAATTTCAAACATTTTTCCAACTAGATATAGTTGGAAAAGTTGATATAGTTGATTAGATAGAACGACTCAGATATTTTCACAACTTCTGCACTTCCTTAAGTAAAACATCACACAGAAAATCAATTAAAGAGGCAAAAAATTAAAGATTTCAAATTGCAGTTCTTAAGTGCTCAGATTATATCTTTGGAACAGGATTACTTATTCACACAGCAATCCTGAAGAACTTATCTCCATCTCTAACGATACATATTTTCCTCCAGGAAACAGTACACAAAATAAGCACACACACTGTGGAAAAGGAAAACAAAGAGGTATAAAACTATTATTATTTGCAGATTTTTTAATTTTTTTTTTTTTTTTTGCCACATCTCTGTTTGACATCCTGCTTATAAAAGCTGTATGTTGTGAAACTGTCCATTTTATTTTAGATCCTACAGCAGCTACTAGGTTGTCATCTCAAAACTTGAAGTGTTTTATGGTGATTTTAATATTATTATTATTTAAGATAAGGAATAAAACAGTAGTTTTTAAGCCACATTAAAAAGTTAAAAAAAAAAAAAACAAAACCAACAAAGAAGCAGTTTCATTTATTTTCCACTTATTTTTTGTAAAGAGGACTGTTTAAACAAATGCAAGCCAAACATCAGAGGGTTACTAAGCCTTTCAGGATATGGTTAGAGATCCCATTTAAGATATCTAGCACAGAATCATTTGCAATCCAGCCAGATGAACAGTGTTTCTTTGAAGCAGCCAAAGCCCCTTTAGAAGTAAAAAGGAAGCAAGCCTAATGGAACCTCTTCCTAATGTTAAAAATAGTAATCTCGACTCTGGAAAAGATGTAATCTCTCAGCTGCACTAAACACACTCCAAAGCCTCTCCAAAACTTTCTCACAAGTGGAACCCTTTTCCTCTCTGAAGGCAAACCAAGCTACAGATTCAAAAATCTTAAGCATAACTACGGGCAAGAATTCTGTGCTCACACAGGTTTTAGCTGACAGAAATCCTGAGTTACATTTAAAGGTTCTGAAAAAAATGAGTGCTCAACCAGATGTACTTGTAGCCAGAAAGTGTTTTAGCTCCACAGAGTTAAATTATTGGTTTTGTTACTGAGATGCCTGAAGCATTTATTTTGATGGAGATTATTAGTCAACAATGGGTTGAGTGAGACAGAATAAGAGAGGAATAATCCACAAAAGGAATTATTCTCAGCCATCTCAAACTATAACCAAATGCCTATTCTTTATTCTAGGCTTACAGTTCCTATTAGAAATCACAGTAGTACACTTCTCCTCAGATACGCTAACACAAACATTCAAACTAATCAAACTCAACAAACATTTTCCAAAAATTGTTCCTTCTGAGGCACAGAAGGAAACAATATTTCCATTTGAGGACACACAACCCAAACTGGAGTTACATACATTCTGCCTCAATAACCTCCTATTTAAATTCCTTTTCAACACATATCGACCACACATTTTCTTTCTCCTTCTACATTTAATTTTTCAGTACCTCTTCTAGTTTTAGGTGTCAACCTTAGAGGAAGTATGGAAGAGCAGACTTTGAACATTGCTGAAAAGGATCCCCAGCACTGAAGGGCACAGATCAGAGCATCTGTATAGGAAAACTGACAACAGATGCTCAAAGAGTAAATTATGGAACAGTGCTACAACACGATGAACACTAACTGATATTACTGGAAGTCGCTTGACTGGATCTTCACCTGCGTAAGTGCAGAAGTGGAAAAGCCAAGCTTTTTACAACACTTACCTTCACAAACCTGCTTCCTCCATCTCAGTACAAATTTTTCTCCACCCACACGCACACAAGACAACATCACTTTAAATGGTAATCAGATTTTTTTAATACTCATTAACACTTCATTTCAACAACATTAGGTTACACAGACGACTCAGAATATTGTACACAGCAGAAGCTAGTACAATATTTTAAAGCTAAAATGAAGTCAATGTATCTGACTGTGAAATTTCACAATTACTGAATGCTTTTGCTAATTCTGACTCTAATCTGTTGTGAGACTATGTTCCTTTTGTGCCAGACCATTTACCATAAAATGGGATAATGCCTCTGTTACAAGGGATTAGAATGCTAAGGTTTTAAAGCACTGTGAAATTTTATTCTCATTTACAGAACGCTACAAAGTGCCTGATATTATCTTTGTCAGATAATAATTAGTTTCTCCTAAAAAATAACAACTTAAATCTCGTTTGAAAAATATGAAGTATTCAGAAACAAACCTACCTTTCTGCTGTAAGGATTGGTAATAACCAGATTGGTGTCATCAGAACCAGATAAAATATATTCTCCCGTATCATTCCAGCAAATTGTATTCACCTGCATGAATTAATTAACAATTAGACTTGCATTAGAATTTTCAGACTATTAAAATCATTAACATACTATATTTATCCAACAGTACAAAAAAAGGAGTTAACAAATGAAACTGAAATAATGCCACTTTTCATCAGCTAGCACACACACAAAAAAAATTACTTTCAAAATAAACTGATAAGGGAATGACCTGCTTCTCCTATGGCCTCTCTATTTGCAACTCAGCTATTTCCTTTGCTCCTGAAGAGTCCATTAGGTAAATTAAGCCTTCCCACAACCATCTCAAATCCCTCCATTTTATTCACGTCCAATGTCCACTGCTTTACAGGCTTCTCAGACATGACATCTTCCTGAGGATCCTGTGAAAATCCATCCCAGATCCCCCTCTGAGGAATGTATGCATGCTGGAAAAGCCAAGTCCTACAGAGAGGTGCAAAGTCACATTGGGAGAATTTTACAATATGTTTCTTTACCAATTTTCCTTTCCACAACATTGTGTTCAATACTGTGCTAATGATATAAAGCTGCAAATTCAAAAACCAGGAAACTCAGAAAGCATCCTTAAAGCAAGCAAGGCTTTTCTTCCAGCGGTAGCTCATGCACAAGCTCCAAAGACTGTATGCATGACCATTATTATTTCAAATTGTCTCTAAAATAGCTTTAGCTGTCAAACTACAGCCGTCAACATTTTTCAATGGCTATTTTCTGCGGGCAGGATAACTGCTGTGATTTGATATGAGTGAACTATGTCATTAGTCAAAACTCTATTTTCTAACATTCTTTTCTTATGCTTTCTTTTGATTCAAATGTCTCATTTGTGTGGGCCTAAAAGGCAAAAATCTTTTTGTTTAAAATAAGAATATTCATTTTAAAGCATAACTCAGTTGGAGTCCTTGTTCAGGCAAAGTTGCAAAATGAGTATTAGCTGTTTGCATGGATGGATCACATGGGCAAGTGGATTAATTACCAGAATGTGATATATTTGTTGACAGTCTTTAAACTAACTTCAGGCACTAGAAAATGAACAGAAATGCAAATGTCATTCTGCCAGTGTATCCACGTATGGCAGATCTGCACCTTCCATACTGCAGCTTTGGTTCATATTCCACCCCCATATTCTCAATTTCTATTAATACCTATTTGAAATGCAAAGTTACGAAAAAGAATGGCTAGGATGACTGGGAGTACTTAAAGCTTTTTACTGCAAATTTGTGCTATACAGGGGAGAGAGAAAGAGAATATGACAAAAGTTCATGAAATCATTCACAGCATGGCAAAAGTAAGAAATAATTTTCCATAGTTCTTTATAATACAGGAAATGGAGGACCTTCAGTGAAAGCATCTCGAACACATCCAAAATAAAGGGTGATTCTCCTATGGCATTTTATTAAAACTGTAGTTCATTGTCAAGGAATGCCCTCAACACCAAAAGTGGAAAAGAATGTTTGCCAAAGAAAAATGACCAAAAACAAAGATGCAAACTTCACTTCCACTTGTCCATTAAAGTCCGATGTGTTCTCCCTTCTATACACTGGCCATGTCTCTGCTTTCTTCAAAAATCAGTTCTGGCCACCATCACAGCCAAGTCAGCAGGCTTGACTGAGTGATGCAGCTTGGCTACTCCAACAGCCCTGGCTGTCAGTCACCAATAACTACACATTTAACTAGCCCCTGGATCCATTCAACATGGAAGTAAACTGTTCTGATAACTACAGTACTCAAAACACATAGTCAAGCACAGTGCAGTATTACAGTTAGTACCAACACCAGAGTGTTAATTTTCATCTACATTTCCTTTCAGGCAGCTAAATACCATGACTGCCCTTAAAGAAATCAAAATGCTAACACAAAGTTACAGGAACAAAAAGTGAAAACCACAAGAAGCTGTAAAAAGTAGAGCAGGGGGGAGAGGCTGGGAAAGTGATGTGAGAAAGAGCTTGCACAAAAATTTAACTGATAGCAGTAGAAAGGATGTCCAAAAAGCCTGAAACAAAAGTAAACATAGCACAGGGAGAAATGTATAGGAAGAAACAAAGGAGAGAGACAATTATATGAATTGCAGTGTCACAAGCCTACACAAGACATCAAACATCTTCTTTTTAAATTCTGATTTCATTCATGTTTGAGCAACTTCAGCATACCCAAGCCAAATTTGGTTCAGAAAAACTGTGAAGCAAGAAGACAGCCCATGCTGGAAGTCTACAAGTAAACAGGCTTTTAATTCTATACTGGATCACCTTCCCAAAATTACTGACAAAAAAAAAAAAAACAAAAAAAAAAAAACAAAAAAAAAAACCTTTCAGTGATTGACTTTTATTTTTATTTCCCCAGAAACCAATTATTTTATGCAAGTGATCAATTAATACATTACACTTCTCAGTGCTGAGTAGACTCCACTGACCAACACCGAATTACCCCAATAAATACACATATGCACAACTGAAAACAGATGGCCAATGTCAGCAGATTAAAAAAAAATCCTTGCCCTGTTCCAATGTAGAACACACACTCTTAAAATACATTCTCAACTGAGGACTACCTAGAAAACTCTTTCATATTGCACAACTGTTTAGAAAAGCTATACATCTATTACCTTCACAGCCACTCACTGCCTAGCTGAAAGCACAGTGTAACAGTCACTACACCAAGGGTTTGAAAGTCCTCATTTTAGGGTCAAAATAAGAAAGATGTCATACTGAAGTACACACCCAGAAGTATACACCCAGGAGGGGAGTAAACTCTTCAAAAGGGCTGACAACAGCAGGACTAGGGGAAATGGTTTTAAGTTGAAGGAGGGAAGATTTAGGTTAGATGTTAGGGGGAAGTTCTTTACTAGGAGAGTGGTTAGGCCCTGGAACGGGCTGCCCAGGGAGGTTGTGGATGCCCCGTCCTTGGACGTGTTTAAGGCCAGGTTGGACGGGGTCCTGGGCAACCTGATCTGAATATGTATGTTGGTGGCCCTGCTAGGCAGGGGGGTTGGAACTACATGATCCTTGGGGTCCCTTCCAACCCGGGTGATTCTGTGATTCTGTGAAGTGACAGAAATTTAGAATGAAAAAGACACGGAGTATGTAATTAGCTTTTTTCTATTAGGCATTCCACACTTTATCATCTGCATAAAATTTTGTTTGTTTCTCAACTAGCCTTTTAAGGAAGAATCACAGAATGGCCCGGATTTGAAGGGACCTCAAGGATCGTGAATCTCCAACCTCCTGCCTCATGCAGGGCCACCAACCTCCCCATTTAATGCTACACCATGGCTGCCCAGGACCCCATCCAGGGGCCTTGAACACCTCCAGGGACAGGGCATCCACAACCTCCCTGGGCAGCCTGTTCCAGCACCTCACCACTCTCTCTGTAAAGAATTTCCCCCTCACATCCAACCTAAATCTTCCCTCAAGTAAAGCAGTGAGCTCTTTTAATTTGTCACTCAAATAGGAAAAAAAAAAAAATAAACATCTACTAGAATCATAGAAACATGGAATCACCTAGGTTGAAAAAGACCTCAAAGATCATCAAGTTCAACCACCAATCTGGCCTACTGAGTTCCTTCACTAAGCTGCATTCCTCAGTGTCATGTCCGTACATCACCTCTGTGATTCCCTCAAAGAGAATACAGGAAGCAGCCAAGCCTTGAGGCTGAAAGTTCTGAATTTTCACTCACTCCTTTGTAACATACCAGTAAAATGAGCTGTTTTGTAAACAAGATACGTTAACAGTGTTTAAAAAACAGAAGAAATGAAATAAAAATGTCTTCAGAGACATATCAGAAAGATCTCCCAAACACAGAAGGGAGTGAAAAAGCACTACTTGTCACATATGGAGGAAGAAGTAAGAAATACATGTTCTAACAGCATGCTAAACATACTACTTATACTAATTCAAACATAACTTCGAGGACTATTTCTAAAAAGAGACTTGCTCACAAATGCTCTGCTGAATGAGATGTATGTTACACCAAACACTTGATACTGAACTGAATATCTATACATAGAAACAAGAAGCTATTCCTTCAGGTGCTCCTCTCCCCTCCGATTCAGAATGTATTTTTTCCATATAGCAAATGATCCATCTACCTACATACTCTGTAATTCTACCTTATCAGTTTTCACAGAATTCAATCAATGTGTTTTAGATTTGCTTTCTTCTACTTACCTCACACTTAGTTGCTATCAGTCCAATGCAGCCAATTCCAAAGGAAAACACCTCACCTAATTTTATACATCTACTACTGAGCTTCTCACCCTCTTAAGCTCCCTTGAGAGCCAACATGGGAAACAGCAACTTCTGGGCTCAGTTCGGAGACAGAAATCCCAAACATGCAGGTGCTATGGTAATATTAATGCTACAAAAATATGAATACTGCAAGTATCTCACAGAACTATCATCCTGCCTCAAGAATGTTGGGTGTGAGTATGATTACACACACAGGCCTATTTTCTGACAAGACCTTGCTCTTGTGTAATACATAAATCAAATGGTGAGTAGGAATTTAGACTTTCATCCTCCATTAGAAAAGCAAATTTGTGCTTTAAGTATGATGTTCATCTTTTTTTTTAGCAATAGTCTGCTTTACACAGAATATACAAGTCATAACTAACTCTCCAGAAGAATATAAATGCCTGTAACAAAATAACAGAACCAGAAAAACTCTTAGTAAGGTTTCTATGACATTCATTCCTTATGTTTGAAATGTATGCTGACTGAGAAGTTACAGTAGGAGGGGATGGGAGGTTAGAGACTAATATAATTTATTGTAGAGGGCATAAGCATTTTAAAGAGGAAGGACATCGCAATCCTCACTTGACTTCTCCATCTACAAAAGCAATGTAGCAAAAAAATCTTATTCCAACAGATGTAATTTCATTCTGAGTATTTATTCACTACTCCAATAATTCTGTGCATAGGCAAGTAAGCCCAACTGGTATTTTAACTTGTTTTCTGACACTGGTGAATCACTGTTATGTTTAAGCCATTCAATGAAGCCATACAATGTTAAAACAAATTTCTTTGTTCCATCCTTAGTTTAAGTATTTAAAAGAATATGCCTTGTAACATTTGGAGCACTTTCAAAAATTAATCATTTAAATAAGCAATATTTAAAGCTTTTTTTTTTTTGTCTTTACTGTCACTTTAAATAAGAATACAGCACTCAATCATTTGTTTTTTAAATGTGAAAAATAAATAACTTAAAATATCAATACCGTTTTAAGTCAAAAAAGTATATCAGCACGGCACAAAATGATTCCACTTAAAGATTGGTTCTAACTGAAAAGAGAAGCGTGTGTTTTCCTGGCACATGAGCTTAACTCATTCAAGTGCAGGACACGGTACTGAAGGAGAGAAGTGAAGTATCCTTCAAAGATAAAACACTGAATGCTTAAGAGGAAACAAATACCTAGAGAATTCAGATGTGGGTCTCAACAAGCAGAGGTTTCCAACTCAGATTGAAGACATGGTATTTGCGTTTTTAAGTCCAATAAACTATTACTGTGGCAACATAATCACTACTTAACAACATTTAACAAAGAAAAAAAAGCAACAAGTCACTTACACATCCATCGTGCACATTCAAGGTTGCTTCAAGTTTTAATCTTTGGATAAATTCTCTTCTCCCTGTGAAGAAAAATACTAATTACAATACCCTTTTAAAATGGTAACATGAAGAACTAATTTAGATCCTACTAATGGACACCAGCAAGTATAAACGTAAACAATGAAGAATCAGAATATAACTGTCAGTCTCAAAGTAATTCACATGGCTTTCATTTCACAAATGCTAAGATAAGCATCACATTTGCTAGTTCTTCCACCACTTTCAACAAGGTACAAATGGCAACATGCACAGTTCACAAGTTGAAGGCTGCCCTGAAACAAATCGCTGTAATATCCTGTGGTTTTTTCGTTCAACTTTGCTGAAGACAGCAAGTACAATATAGCTTCACAACTAAGGCATTTTATATAAGTATACAAAGAACAACATGTTTAGGTCTCAACTAAAATATGATCTCAATTTCAACAAAAAATTGGAAGATCCTTAAAGCATTATCTACAATTCCACATTTGCTCTTAAGCTAGAGAAAACACAACTTCAATTTTGTTATTAATGCTGCATTTTGAAAAGCAAAAGTGAAGTCCTGTACCGCTGCATTTGATTTGTACATGAAAGATAAAAAAACAAAAGGAAAGTTTTGGAAAGGTGATATAAAATGTAGAGATGAAGGAGAAAAAAGAAATCTATAAATGTATATTGACTACAGTAAGGTTCCATGAATGTCATGCTCTTATCTGCATGCTAGCTGCCATCCAACTGCACTTTATAACACTACTACACAATACAACTGAAAAGCAAAAAAAAGGCATATTGAAAACAACATCACTACTTCCTGAAGTTCCTAAATGAAAGTTGGAGGTATTTGGTTAGAGGGCCTTTGTGTCAGGAGAACAGGTTAAAATGAATGTAATAATCCCTAGAAAGTATTTGCAAAAAAGACAAGTATTGGTAAGCTTGATCTTTCCACTTCAATTCTAAAACCCTGTAGACTCTAAGAATACTATTTTTCTATCCTTTATTTCTAGAACTCTCAGAACAAAACTCTAGGTAAGGTACTAGGCTGTACTGTTTCTGAATACCACACTACTGCATCCACTCCAAATTAACTTTCCTTTAAGGAAACTAAGTAGCCTCAGAGAGAAAACTAGAACAGAAGAAAACCCTCCCTATATCAGAAAGCTCTACACTTCATGGCTTGTTTTGGTTCAGATGAAATGGGAAGCCCTATTTAGGCATCCAGCCTTGCTGATTCTGGCATTCCAGTACAAACCTGAAAGCACAATTTCTCCTCTCTACTGTTCCCTGAACAAAAAAGAGACCACCTGATATCCTCAGCTGACCCCTCGCAAACCAGCCTGCCACAGGCCAGACACTTGACTGAGAAGCAGGCACAGGACATCAGTGCTACACACCCCCAAAGACACAGGGACTCTTTGAGCATTACAAGCTCCAGCAGCTACAACTGCACCTCAGTAAATGTGCATCCAGCCTTCCCTCCATGCAAAGGCACGCTTTGGCAGCCAGACTTCCACTAATACAGCTCAAGTACCACAGCAGACTGAAGAATGTTCTTTTACAAAGGATATTTTTGTTTGTTTTAAGAGGATGTATGACTGGGTGAGATGATTATACAGCAACTGTTTCTAAGCACATCTAAGGCAGCTTAAAAAACAAATTAAAAACATACTACCTCACTAATTAAGTGGTGCAGTATTCAGCATTAGTCTTTCTAGTCTTGTTTGACTGCCGTAGCTGTAGACAGAGCAAGAATTCTAACAAAAGCATTTAGAATTGCAGTGTAAACTTTTTTTCGATACCCTCTCTACACTGCTGGTGGGCTGTTTTCTACCCGAAATCAGTCTGATTTCAGAGAATTTAGAGATAGCACAGGGACTAAAGATGAGTCACTAAAGAGACACTGTAGAAATGTAAAAATGTTTTGCCTCCAAAAACCTTTCTTTCTTCACTGGCTGCTCCGAAAGCAAGCCTCAATTTTATTATGTCAGCCCACAGTATCAGAGGCAGATGTTGGTTGTACGGCAGTAGAGGTTAAACCTGCCCATCAGTATCCCAATACAGGTTGCCCCTGTGATAGAGGGCAGCAGAGGGGCAGTCTGACAGAATGGAGTCTGACATGGAAGTGCATACGAAGCAAACGTGACAAATTTCTCCATGCAGAAGAAACGGCATCCACTACATTTATAGCCATCTTCTCCAATGAAGAAAGGTTGAGGGAACAGGGCTTGTTTAGCTTGGAGAAGAGAAGGCTCCAGGGAAACCTCATTGTGGCCTTCCAGTATTTGAAGGGAGCTTATAAACAGAAGGGGGAACGGCTGTTTACATGGGTGGATAGTGACAGGACAATGGTTTTAAACTGACATGGGGAGATTTAGGTTAGATATTGTGAGGAAGTTTTTCCACTGGTGGAAAAACCTCCACCAGAGGCTGGTGACACACTGGAACGGGTTGCCCAAGGAGGTTGTGGATGCCCCATCCCTGGAGGCATTCAAGGCCAGGCTGGATGTTGGCTCTGGGCAGCCTGGTCTGCTGGTTGGTGACCCTGCACATAGCAGGGGGGTTGAAACTAGATGATCACTGTGGTTCTTTTCAACCCAGGCCATTCTATGATTCTGACACTTGCTGAACATTTCTGGAGCCCAAACAGTGGATGTGGGCACAGTGATGCAGTGAGTGGTGCATTTCAGCAGTGGCAACAGAGACATCAATGACAAGCCACGTTCTGGACAGCCATGCACAGCTGTCACACCACAAAATGAGAAGTGTCTCAAACAGCACATCTGCATGAATCATCAGAGCATGACCAGGGAACTCTGCAGAGCTGAATATCAGCTTCAACACTTTGAAAAAAAATGGCAATGTTGAAATATTGCTAAGTTTACACTAGGTGCTCCTCATGAATGCCCACACAGGGATAGAAAGAACACCATATGTACATTTTGTCAGGACCTACAGAACAGATAAGAGGCTGAAGGTGACAGTTTCCCAGAACACGTCCTTACTGATACATGCTGTCACTACTATGAGCTGGAGTCAAAACAGCAGCCTGTGGAGTGGCAACAGGCAAATTCCCCACCAAAGTTCAAGATGCAGCCTTCAGTGGGTACTGTCTTTTGGGATAGGAAAGGGGTGATCCCTCTGGATTTCCTGGAACCCAGACAAACCATTCACTCTGACCTCTACATCATGATGCTAAGTCAGGCCAGGACAGCCTTTCTCTTGCAACATAACAGCAGGCTCCATGAGAGATTGTGGACTGTGGACTTCATTGCTCATCTTGGCTGGACTGTCCCACCATACCCACTTTATAGGTAAAGTACTAAGATAAGCTAGAAGCAATCCATTCAGTTTTCTTCTTACTTTATAACGCAAAACTTGAGTCAGCAGATCCTGAATGTGTTTTTTCCTCCTAAAATAAAAATGGAACTACCTGAATAATCTGATCTAAAGAAAATACTGATTCTGCATTCACTGTTTTTTAAAAGCTGACTTAACAGTCCACACAATCTTTGTTCCTCATATTGCAGCAATGACTTTAATAAGTTCTCTGGTCTGCTGAAAAAGCTCAGCAGTAAATAAATATTATAGTTTTCTGTTATTACAGCCACCTGAATATTTTTTGCAACGTTCATATTTTTTATCACATTAAATGGTATTGTTTTCAATGCCTTATCTTGCTAACTAGTAGGCTACCCTCCTACTTCATTCTTAAGATTCCTTGTCACAACTCTTATCACTAGACTTCCTAAAAGTCAAATTCTCCTCTTCAAGTCACTCCGCTCTTCTGGGTGACAAATCCTTAATTCTCATTCACCTATTGCAGTGGCTACCTGTTCCCTCTGTCCTCCAGCAAAGGTGGCTGTCATGGATCCTCTCTTTACCTAAGACAGTAGGGGAGATGCAACCTCTCAGAATAATTCTTTCTGGACTCAAGACCTCTGCTGACTTTTTTTCTGCTAACAGTGTCAGGCTGTGTAAAAGCCAAAAACTGTTGGTTTTTTTTTTTTTTTTTTTTTTTTTTTTTTTGCTTAAGCAAAAAATTTATTTAAATACATGCCATCAGAGAATTAATGAGAGGATGGCCTTAATACATAATTACTTCTCTTCAAGTAAGGTCTGTTTATGAGATGGTCAAGTGACCAAGCTGTCATGACACACGTTAGCTCACTGGAGACATATGTGAGGTCTGTTTTGAAACTCTTGAGGTCAAGCTATCTACAAAAAAAAAAACACCAAAAAACAAAACAAGCACTGTGAAATTTCAGACGGTTGTGCTGACCTCCTTTAAGTATTTATGTATTTGAAATCTGGAGAGCTATCAAGACAGCACTCTACCCATACACTCATCACACAAACTGAAACATGGGAAAGCAGGCAAAAAAAGAAAGCACAGATGCTTACTTGTACGTTATCTCTTCAATATGCTACCTGCACATAATGTCAAACCAACGATGCCTTGCCAACACACCTCTCCAGAGAACCACCTAACAATGGTACTTCAGAACACATGACAGCAGAAAAGCTCAATGCTTCAAGTATGTAAGACCTTTATATTCACTCCAGATCTTTTCACTGAGAATAGAGATAGCATTTCATGAAGGTCTAGACCAGAAAGTGTGTTTGCGCTATACAGAAATATAACCAAATTTTGATGCAAAGCTGCACCATCACAGTATGTGAAACTGAAAGGTAACCTTTACTCTGAAAAACACGAATAGATCCTGTTTGTCAAACAAATGCTCATTTAAGTCAAGCTGGCTCTTCCTGAGGCCAAGTCCCTCGGTGCTTGCTTGCTGTGACATTTGAAATGCCGCAGTTTAAAACTGAAACAGAGCCAGAGCCTGCTCCCACTGCAGAGCACACAGTATCCTGCTCTAAGAGCATTTCAAAATTTCTCTTGGACCTCCAGCACAGAGTTTATACGTTTGAGAAGCTGTTTCATAAGAAGATGACAGTCCAGTTAATCTGTAAATGGTTTATTTGGCTGGACTGTGTCAAACTCTGCACAATGACTAAATAGATATAGGTAGCTCCAAAAGTAATGTCTCCTATTCATTTCCACGGAAATTACTACGAAGACCACAATAACACTGTTTGACAGAGCACATTCTCATCTACAAAACACAGTTTCTCAGCACAGCCATCACCATCGGCTGTGCATTTCGCCAGCAATAAACAGGAGCCTGCATGCTGCACTCAAAAAATATCTGTACCAGGGGAAGTGACCCAGTGCCACTGTCACCATGTACCATCCACCACATCATTGTGCTCACATCCACTGACTGGTGTCCAGTTCAGCAGTGCTTGCTGAATGTCACTGGGTGCCATTTCTTCCACACAGAGGAGTTCAATGACACCACTTTGATCCACATGCACTCCCACGTCAGACACCATTCTGTCAGACTGTCCCTCTACTGCCATCTGTCACACAGTAACAAAATGCAATGAAATATCAGCAGAAAGGTTCAGTCTCTACTGCCATACCACCAAAATCTGCCTCTGATATCACGAGCCAACATAATAACATTAGAGGCATTACTTTTGGAGCAGCCCTCCCATCTTCTGTTCCATGTCACTGTTTTTACTTATCAAATTAAATTGAATATACTGTACAGCAAACAGAAGTCTCCATGCATCACACAGTTAGCAGGACTACAAAAAATAAGCAATGCATTACATTTTGTCAAGAAATACTAAAACCCTTGAACACAAACTGAAGTCTTGAAGAACACGTATTAGCAGACAGACTCAGAGCGGCCCCATTTTATAGACACTGATTTTGTGACACAGAAAACCAAAGCAATTTATCAAATGAGTGAATCAGCAGTAGTGCTGCAAACCAAATCCATTAGTGTGACTCTCCATTCCTTTGTTCAACGTCCTCTGTTAGATATCCTAATAGTTCTGTATAAATGCCCCCCAGAACTGTAACACTTGCTTTTAACAGTGTTTAAAAGACTACCTTTCAAGTTGCTGCGGACAACTGCTTATGATTTAAGTTCAGAGCAGATAACCCAAATTCTTCCCTACTTTAAGTGATAATTCATCTAGATTAAAGGTCTAAACACTGCACTGAAACAGAAAATACTTTAATTTCTGTGAAGAGAACTACTTGCCATTTTAATCTCCAAGAGCTTTGTTACTAAACACTCAGCACCAGATGACTGAGTGTTAATCAAGCTTGCACTTAAATCCTAAGACACTTCAGAATAAGCTTCATGTATTTAGAAGCACAGAACTTTCACATATTAAGACTGAAACTACAGAAGGTACAACACTATGCCCAGAACTCCAACCCAGCAGGTCTCCTGATGGAGTCTCCCAATGAGTACACTGATAGACAGTACAGTCTTACAAGAAAAAACAGAACAAGATATGCTGAAATTAAAATAAAATAGAATAAAAAGTTGGCCCTGTGATGTTATACATATTAGCATAATTAGTAACCATCCTGAAAAGACTTCAATTTCTGTTTTCTTCTACCAAAGCTGCAAGAGTAAATTACTGCAGGTAATAACACAGATGTGTTTGCACTAGCAGAAGCGTCTGCAATTAACTTTGAAATATATTTCAGATTCTAAATGCACCCACTCCTGAATATAAGGCCCCACAGGGCCTTGCATAGGGCCCCATCACTGACAAGACCACAAGCATTGGTGCTTTAAAGTGAATAATCATATATAACTTGTTCAATTGTTTAGCATCTACCACATTTTATGCTTGAAATCTACTTAATAAATGAAAATCAGCTATATTAATATGAATTTTTAAAGTGCTCACATAGCATAAGCGGGATGTAAATCCCAGAGACAACATTTTATCTGCATATTCTAAATAACAACTTGTGAGAGACCGACCATGCCACAGTGGCAAGCACTAAGTGGATTTCATTGACAAGTACACCGCATTCTGACAGATACCCTGTCCCCACTCTGGCTGCCCACAGAAAAGCCTTCTGTGTAGTTGTTGCCACACATTACGGCTGAGCAGAAGATAAATCCCTGTGGTTTTGTGACAGGAGAAAGGAAAACACACCTTTTCAGGAGGTCGGTTATTCATTTGGTTCTTTAAAGCACTTCTTATGATGTCTGAGGTTAAATAGAGGCTCCATGCTTCAGCAAGAGCAGAGGATGTCTATGAAGCAGAAACAGGGATATGACTGCCCCAGCGCAAAAGTGATGACTACCGGCAGCACAACTATGATCTTCTGTCACCTCCACGCATTCGGACAGACAACTACCATAGCATGGAAAATGGATGCACAGAAAAAGCTATTGGGATCAGCTCTTAAGCATTCTGCTTAAGAGGCCACCATTTGCCTCTCAGTGCCAAGCAGCAGCTGCTGCTTCTCCCCACCAGCTGGTGCAACTCACCGTGCAATTATCTCCTGGCTACTTTTGGATAAAGGTACTGGGGTAAAAAAAAAAAAAAAAAAAAAAAAAAAAAAAAAGAAAGTCTACTATTTAAAGTTGCCTAAGCTAATTCAATCCACATTTTTAAATAGATTAGGAAGTGATTAGACAGAAGCTTACCAGCATATCTAAGGAGACACGCCTTCAGGCATAAAAAAAAAAAAAGTCTTCTGCTTTTCTTGCAAAGGCATCTTGGTAAAACTGGGAATTTGGACAGAGTAGAAGTGAAACGAAGCTTTTACCATTCTGCACACTCACCTAATTTAAAATACTGTTTAATCCTGAACAGTATGGGAATTACAAGCCATCTGTTTTAGAGCAAGAAGCGAAGTAGAGACACACAGCGTAACAGATACAGATAAGTGTCCCTGTGAGATTACATGTGTAAACACTCGGAAATTGCCCAGGATTAGAGTTTAAAAATAGGTGACGTCAAAAGCTGAAGCAGAAATCTGAGTCTTACTAGGAGATGACTATCAAGCAACACCGGTGACACAAATTGAATTATAAGTGGGCATTAAAAACAGAGGGAATCAAATAAGTCTTACTTTTGAAAATTGTTTGGTGAATTAGATTGCACGTGTTCATCCTTTTTCAGCCAACAGAATTTTCAGGGCATACAGAATAAAAACTAATAGAATCTCATTTTCCTTCCTTTCTTAGGAAGAGTAAATAATGGGAACTCACTACAAAAATAGCTACAAACAAATGTAACCAAAACAAAGAAGGTTTTGTGTGATAGCTTTCAGAAGGTTTTGCCTGATAGCTTTGTATGTTGGTGAAGTTTCAGTAATTGAACACAACTGGACAAATATCACTGCCTCGTATCACATCCAGCTCACAGGGCAAGGAAAGACGGACCTCATTTTCCCCATGATACCTGTCAAATAGAGAGCAGCAGCATCCATGTGTTCAGTTTCCCAAGGAAAGCCTACATTCCATTCAAGAAATACATTAAAATTCGCTGATGTTTATCTGATTCCATTTTGTTGTGTTTATATTCAGTATTTATTGAATCAAACTACGCTAAAGTATTTGTTACATATCTGAATCAGTAAGTCACTGAATCTCAAAGATGGACAAGAAAAAGCTGAGACCTGCACTACATCAGTGAAAGTTCCAGCTTACTTTGAAGGCTGGCATACTTAATAACAGACTGATCTTCTTCCTCATTGCCAGGATAGGGCTAGTTTCAAGTATCAACAAGCTCTTGATACATGATCAGCTATATCCCACTGGGCTATTTCGGGGACGTTTAAATCAAAGAAGATCAGGAATCACAAGCAAAGTCATAACAACTCATCATATTGCAGTGCAACATTTTAACAGTGACTACACATACATGCTCAAAGGTCTGCCCTCATGCAAATAACAGAAACAACCAACTGGAGGAAGACTACAGAGAAGGGAAAAAAAGGAAAGAAAAGAAAAAAAAAAAAGAAAGGATAACTAAAGAGATCTGCCACATCACTGCGCCATCCTGAAACATGTGAGGACTGCTCTGAAAGTATTGCCTCCTATGTTATAATGTTGGCCATAGCATCAGAGGTGGATGTTGGTGGTATGGCAGTAGTGGTTGAACCTTCCCACCATTATTCTGTTACATGTTGTTGCTGACGTGTGACAGACAGCAGCAGAGGGGCAGTCTGACAGAATGGCATCTGACATAGAAGGGTGTACAGAGTGGAGAAGTGTCAGTGAATTCCTCCATGCAGGAAAGATATCATCCATTGACATTCTCTGACACTTACTGAATGCTGATGGTGACCAATCAGTGGATGTGAGCACAATGAGGCAGTGGGTAGTGTGTTTTACCACGTGAAAGACAAACCATGTTCCGGACAGCTGTGCACAGCTGTTACACCACAAAAGGAAGAGCGTCTTGATCAGCTCATCTGTGCAAATTGGCTAATGGTGGTGACTACTGAAAAATAGCATATCGTACCTAAGCACACGCTCTATCAAAAAGTATTATTGTGCTCTTTTTATCTGCTGTAGTTTCCATGGAAATCAGCAGGAGGCATTACTTTCAGAGCAACCTATGTACAAATGCATTACAGAATTTGTTTTTGCAGAAAGAGACAGCTTTCATCCCAGTATCCCAAACTCATTAATTACAAGATCAAGGTGCAACAGAATGATGAAGCTGTCTGAAATAGTCTGCATCAAGAAATTGGCAGTCGTTTACAAAGCAAAAGTGTTTCTTTTGTACGGAGCGTCTTTAAAAGCATACTGCATAAATTTAATGAAAGTACTGCAATGAAAAAAATGAAAAGGTACATAAAGCACGTGCAGATCTATAGACTCCAGCTGTCTGCATGGAAAGATTAAGACTCCAAAGTACACGAAGCAAACAACATTTGCATCCTAAGACTGACTGTAATTTGAATAGTCTAATCAAATATGCAAAGCTTTGGGACTACAGCACACTATCACATGCATTTATGTATTGCACAATATATATATATTATTGTATGTTCATGGTTGCCAAGAACATGGATGATTAACATTTAGTGCACAGATATTACAGAAAAGGGTAACCCCTTAAAAAACAAAATGAAGAAAGTTCACTGACATAGGTTAGCCCATGTCGAGCAGGGGTGACAAAACCGAAGATAACTTAAAAGGACTCTCTCATTTCCAAAGGACTGAAGATCAGTTTTTTCACAAATTAATACACATAAACAGAAGCTGCATTCCTATCAATCTCGCTCTCCTATTTCAGAACAGAGCGACCAAAGCACCAAGTAATCCTATATTGTGTGTATCAATTTTCTGTTTAATGGAAAACAAACTGAAGTGACTGCCAACACTGCAATTCCTGCTTTGAGGAGCCAGATGGGACAAAAATAAGGAGACAGAAACAGTAACACAAAACAATTAAACCACAGGAATATACAAGGAAAAGGTAACCGAGGTCAAGCCAATGGTACCATCAACTATGAGCAAAGATCACTGAGACAGCAGAAAAACAAGCTAGCAAATATACAGCTGTGTGGCACTGTGTTGTAGACTGCTTTCTGGTTTTCAAGTGCAACTGGCTTCTGTGTCTCCACTTGCATAGTTCAGTTAAGCTACAGGTGGAATAATGTAGAATAACTTCACCAGCGCAGAAAGCAATCATGTGAAACCCTCTTTATTTAGGTTACACTGGTTTATAGCTATTTCTGTAGTGAGCTCCTCTTACGTACTAAATTATAGCTAACCAGCTTTTCTTCATTTATTACCTTGTCCAGATGATTCTGCTACACTGCATTTTCATTTTGCTTTATAGACAGCGTGCTACTTTCTACAAATCACTCATTAAAAGCTTTTAAATGGCGGCCTTGAATACGTCAGTTGATTTATTTGGAACTTGAAAAAAAACACATCTTTATGTATTAGGATCACTCCCAACATTTTTAAAGAGCGACTTGATATGCACATGCACTGTGCCTTTCTGCTATCTGCTAACAGCTTCACGGAGATCATATCAGGGAATTTGCTTCAGACATATTCCCTTCGTTAAAATCCTCCAAAGCCAATTTGTTATCAACACGTCTCAGTAACACACTGCTTTTTTCAATTGCCTATCTGTATTTTTTTGAGGCTCACTAAGGATGGTGTTTTTACTGACAAAAAATAAGTAACAAAACATGGCAGCATGTTTAAGGCACTACAATGTTTTAATAATTAAAAAAGTAGTATTCTTTTCCTGCAATGTTCTGGTATGTCTTCCTGTGTACAACCACTGAATAATCCAACACCATACCAAATTTCCTGCCAGACGTCTAATAGATGGAGAGTAATGAAGGTATTTGGGTTTGTTTCAAAGATGTATTTTCCTCCCATTCATTCATGACACTGAAAATTTCAATTCTGGCTGCAGCAGTTTCTATTACTCAGAAAACATCACTAACAAAGCAGATCTGCGGAGCTCAGTTGTGTCCATCAGCCAATCTCATTTCACAAAGCATTTGGTGTGCACCAACACACACCAACTACTACAGAGCTGGTTTTCTGGGCACAGAACAAAGCACAGTAGAAGATACAGTACACCAGAAAGTTAAGCCATATATATTAAAGTAGCAATCAAACAAACAGGTGAAATTATAGAGCTCCTTTTTTTCAAGCAGCAGTTAATACACCAGACTTATAAAACGAAGAACAGCATAAAACACCTCTCCCAATTATGGCTTTTTTAGCTGTGACAGATGCAGTGTCTTCAATTTATGCTGGAGAAGAAAATTAATGTGAGAGGTTTAGGATGTGAAATGTAGCAGTGCACCTAAAAATACCGAAACATCAAAAGTGTTATGCACAGAATTAAAGAAAGGCTGATTAAATGCCCTGAGACTATCTCCAAGTCTGCAACAGCACCAGCTACAAAGCTCTTACCTTGAAAGCTGTCTGACTTTAAAGTAACACCCAATCCTACCCACCTTCAGTAAACCACTGCTGGTTGTATAAACCAGTAACGTCACCAAGTGTGACACAGCCAATATTGAAACTGCTGGCCTTACCCGCCTTGTTCTTCAGCCCTATCTATGAACAGATGTGCTTCCAATCTGTCAGTAGTTTTGGTTTTACCGTGGTTCACCCTGGTGAAGAGGGGGAAACGAATGAAGTCTGATTAGGAAATGGGAGAATGTGCTAAACTATCTGCATAATGATATGTTTCCAGTTCTCCCTGTAGCAAAGGCTGATGAAGCTTTACAAAATTTGACCACAATTAACCTCACTACTGGTTTGCTTACAGTTAATTTGTAGATCTCAGACCTTTCCTAATCATTACAAAACAGTACCAGAAAACAACAGTATTATAAACTGCACACCTAGACAAACATATGCCCTAGCATATGAAAGCCTTCTTTGAAAAGGTGGAGGGAAGCTCCACAGACAGCACCACAGCACTCTCACTAACAAACGTTGAAAGCTCCAGAAATTCCTATTACAAAGGAAGATGGTAGAAAGCCAGATGCCAGCAAGAGTATCAAAGGCCAAGGAGAACGTACTTATTCTGAAATTCACTCTGTCTAAAGCACAGCTCCTGACAATCACTGTGAGCAAAACCACGCAACCGATTCATCTCTGCAAATTATTTTAGACTAATAAAGTTTCTGCAGATTGCCCACTCTGCCAATTAATAAAAAATATACATATTAAAAACAGTCTTCAGCCCTCTTCATGGCCACTTGGAGCCATCCTCAGCAGCACGGCCCTCACAGAAAGCAAATAAAGCTGTCACGTTAAATACTTCAGAGGAATTATGGATCCACTTCCTTCTTACAAGAATCCCAGGCCGTTATTGCTCTAGACAGATAATTGCATGCTATAGTTCACCTACACATAAGCTCTCATGTTGACAACACCCAACACTTCAACTGCTATCAGAACTGACTCAGGACTTCTTAAGGAAGTAGCACGTCTCTAAATTTGTCCTCCTAAATTCATTTGACAGTTTCAAAGCAGAACTTAGGTAGGATACTACAGCTTACTGAAATTTTTTTTTCCAATGTACAAGCCCTGTGACGCTTCAAACGACTGAAAGGAGTGCAAATCTCAATTTCTACCACAACCCAGCAGCAGGATTCTACCTACCAGCATCAGATTAAGACGACGGCCAAAGTGCACCAGAGCACACAGTGCTTCTGCCAGCCTCCTAGAGCAGCTTGGCTTTCTCTGGAGACTTCAGATGCAAGCACTATTTGAAATGGAGACTAATTAGCCTACAAATGCTGAAGAAAATGTACCGCAGATAGACATAAGACCCCCATTTTCCCTCTAGCACACAGAGAGAATTCTTAATGGATGATGATGTCCAGAGGGCACATACCAGGCACGTACACATTGGCTCACCTCCACTAGACCTTCCTTTGCAACTCTGTCCTAAACTGACCATGTTTCAGGGCAGTTATCAGAAGATCTTGCAAAATCAAGCAGAGTTTTGCAAGGATATAAATTCCCAGAGCGAGCCATCTGCATGGGGAGGCACAATATGATGTGCAGATCCCTCTTGGAGCAGCTGTTTTTGAAAGCTGAAAGGGGCTATAAATAGAGTGCCACTTGATTGCCAGTTCACATGAAACCAAAACGCAGAGTAAATAAGAAACAGCAGTTCCTTCTTAGATGTGTCCCTCCGATATACAGGCACCTAAGTACTGCCTGTATTTTATTCAGTAGCATAATGACACTATCCAAGTCAACGGTTCTCTGTACAGTTATCACTGGTGAACACGTGTCTTCCAATGCATTATTAACTGCATTGTCAGGTTCCTGCTGTGAGACCTCCCTTCTGCTTTGCTGGCTGAAAAGGGTGGCCAGAAGCAAAAAGACAAACAATCTATTTTATTCTGTATAACTGTTTTGACAAATTTACCAAAAAAGTGAGGAAAAAAATAATAAAAAGCACAGATGATGGATTTGTTTCATAACACTCCTGCTAAGCCAACCCAAGACACCTGTCCTGCCTTTGCTCTGGCCCTCAGGCTGCTGACGAAGCCCAACAGGTACAAGTTTCACTACCAGTTCAGATGAGCTCCAGGAGGACCAACAACCAGCACCACCCACCTGACTTCAACACAGCCTCCATCCAAATAGCAACAGTCCCATGCAGGGCTGCTGCTGTGTGAAAAGACGACCCATAACACATGTCAGAACAGCACATGAAAAGCACAACAGGCCTCCCATGGCTTAAGTCCAGACACAAGCAATCCCATTGGTGGGTGTATTAGGGCAGTAAATGCTATTTTGATTACAAGTGTGATAGTTCTACAAGAGAAGCACACTACATGCCAAGCCCAGAATGTGATTCCAACTCCTAGCTGCAGCTTAAGGCATAAAGTTCAAGGAGTGAATAATACTTGCCACCACTAGTAACTATCTCAGCATGAGTCCAGCTGAATGTCCCATCTGTCCTAGGGAAAATGTCCTCAAATGCTATAATGCTATGGAACACATTCAGGTTCAATGAACACCCCTAACAATAAGATCTTACTCCAGTCACCAGAGTGATGTTTTTAATTGGTTATGTATATTACACAGGAGCATTATTCCACATAGGTCATCATAAAATTAGGACTGATTTCTACTGATGAAATTTCACGTCAATTACGAGAGCCAGTGTAACGTCCAAGCAAAAATTCTCATAGTGTCCCTTCAAAATCTATGCTCCACAGCCCCAATTTTAACAAGAGGCTTTTCTGCTCTAACAGGAGCAAACACAAGGAACATTCCTCATGTGTCCAGGCAGAGGAACGCTTGCATTTCCAGGGGAGGCCTGATGGTAGCTGCAGCCCCTCACAGGGAGTGGATGGGCAGCACTGAGCTCTGCTCTGTGTGACAGCAACAAGGCCAGACGGAACAGCATAGAACGGTGTCAGGGGAGGGGCAGCTGGGGGTTAGGGACAGGTTTTGCATCAGAGTGCAGTAGGCATGGAACGGGATGCCCAGGGCAGTGGGCACGGCCCTGAGAGCCGGAGTTCAGGGAGTGTATGAACATCGCTGTCAGACACAGGGCTTGGATTTTAGGTGGTCACGTGTGGGGCCAGGAGTTGGACTCGGCGATCCCTGTGGGTCCAGCCAACCCGGGCTGTTCTATGATTCTAAACTGGGACAAGCTCCAGCCAAGGCTGCCACACACTGCCATTCAGATAGAAGCTACCAAGCCAAAGTCGGCAGGATCAACAGTTTTCAACCTCACAGTTTTTCACACAGCGTTTACGTGCACGCAGAGGGTGGAAGCACCAGGAGGGGCTCTGCTTTCTTCTTTACCCTTCCCACCCTGCCGAGCGCTTGGGATCCCCGAACATCACCCCGTTCCGCCGGGAATCGAGGGAGCTCCAGCAGCAGCCAGGAAGACACCGCCAGCACTGCGAGCACCCCACGGTTCGCCTCGGGAGCGGGAGTCACTCCACTCCCGGGGCACAAAGCCGAGGATTCGCTGCCAGCGAACCCACCGAAGGCGAGAGCTCCGCGACGACGCGTGTAACAGCCAGCCCTGCACCCAGCCCTGCGGGCAGGGGGGTTCGAGGCACGCACGCACCCTCCGCCATTACCAAAGAACACCACCGGCTCCGTTTCCTCACGTGGGCGGCGAACGCGGCCGCCCCGCCGGCCAACAACGGCCGTGAGGGACGCTCGGGGCGGCCTCGAGCAACAGTTCTGCCCCCTCTCCCCTCGCGGGGCCCCGGCAGCGGCGGGAGGGGCGGCACAAGCGGGCGGGGAAACTTGGCGGCCGGGTTCGGCCGCCGCGGAGGGGGGAGGGAGGGTGACCGCTTCCCGGCCCGCTCGCCGCCGCGCCCTTACCCAGGTAGTGCCGCCGCAGCAGGCCGGGCTCCTCCAGCCCCAGGCTCCGCTTCCTCACGTCCCACAGCAGGTGGGGGCAGCGGCCCCGGGACATGGCCCCGCGCGGGGCCGGGCGCTCCGCTGCCTCCGGCCGCGCCGCGCGATCACCATGGAAACCGGCGCCCGCCTCGCGCCGCGGCACCGACGGGCAGCAACCGAGAGAGCGAACAAGCGAGGGAGCGAGCAACAGCGAGAGCGGCGGGGCCGGCAAAGGCTCCGCGCCCCGCCCCCAGGGCGCCCCGCCCCCGTGAAGCCCCGCCTCCGGGAGCGGAGGGAGGGTGGCGGGGCAGGGGCGGCGCTCCGATACGCCCCGCCTCTCACGCGAGCTGGGAGCACCGCCTCCTCGCTGCGGCGCTGGGGCGCCGTGGATGTGACGGGTGACGTAGATGAGCTGAGCGTTGAAGCCGCGAGGAGGCCATCTTAGGTCTGGGTGCGCGGCCGCGGGTCTGAGTTTCCGGCGCCGTCCATCTTGATAGGGAGTGTGATGCCGGTACCGTGGCCATCTTTGAGCTGGGCACAGGGACGACTCTCGTGCCCTTCCCAAAGAAGGCCGGCAGCGCTCTGCCCAAAGCGCCGGCTCCGCTCGCCTCGCGAGGCGTCCCCAGCCAATCGCGGCTGCCGGACCTTTCCGCCCTGCCCCGCCCCCTAGCCGATCCGCCAATGAGCGCGCGGGATTCCTACACTCCTCCATCCGGCTCGAGGGTGGTGAGGGCGGGGCGTAGCGGAAGGACGGCGGGTCGTGGGGGGACGGAGACGCCGGCGGGGTAACCGGGCGGCACGCTGACACGCCAGTCGTCGAGGGTCTTCTCGTTGTGCCGACATGGCGGCCGCAGTCACGGGGCTGCGCGCCTCCTACCACCGCCTGCTCGACCGCATCGAGCTGATGCTGCCGCCGCGGTTCCGGCCTTTCTACAACCACCCGGCCGGTAACGGCGGGGGGCGGGAGGTGGGGGGCTGAGCGCGGGGAGAAGCTGCTTGGGGCGGGTTCCACTCGGCGAGGGGTCCGTGCTGCCCGGCGGGCCCTCAGCTGGCTCAGAGTTTCGCTCGGGGGAAGCGTGTCACCGGGGAGAGACCTCCGGCAGTGCTGTTTGCCATGCAAACAGGCCGCACGGGACAGCCGCGGAACTCGCGATAAAGCCGCAGCATCCCATAGGCCGGTGCTTGGTTCCCGCGTGCCGCATCCTTGACTCTTCACCTAGCTGGGATGTGTGCGGTGAGAACGGACTTTGGTGCTCGGGTGGTTGCTCCATCCCGTAGCGGTGCCCTCCTGGAATTCGTACTGTGGCTTGTGACCACAGAGGGAAAGCTGCCGCCGTTCAAATCTGTGTACCAGATTCGTTAGGGCCACATAAACATGTTCGTGTTGGTGGACCACGAGCGTATGTATACATCATAGTCATAACCCATAAATAGCCAGCACCCCAGTGGTGAGAAAAAACGCCAAACAACCAGGTATCAAACCCAAGCCTCTGATGTTCAGCTTCAGCCCTGAATGCCTGAGCAGAGGGGGCTCAGAAACCTGAGCAATAGATGTCACTGACTGCAAACAAGTAGGTTACAAATGAAAGGCTGACGTCGTATCTCCTGGAGATAACCGAGTTGCTGATCTAATGTGGGAATGACATCAAGTGCCGTTATTGTGAAATTATACATCGCTTGCAGCAAGGGAAGAACAAACTGTGTTTGTTTCTTTCCTGGCACAAAGAAAGCTTCCAGGAAAATGCCAGCTCTGAAGAGGTTTGTTTGGCTGGCACCACACAGCTCAGCTGCTGGAGGACAGCAAAGGGCTTGGGACATGGCATGTCAACTGCTGTTGTGCAGGGAGCGCAGCTCCTAGCCACGCAGGCCTGGACTGGGCTTGTACTCCGGCTCCTTTGCCCTCCTGGGTTCATTTGGCCTGACTAAACAGCTCCCCAGGACAAACACTTCTTACATTTAATATAAAGTAAACTTCTGTTTGCACATACAGTGTTCAAACTAGCATGTCCTGGTTCTGAGCAGCTGCTGTCTAATTTGTCCTTGAAAAATGGGTGTCAGGATCCAGGAAGAGCCTGCCCTGTCTGGGGAGTCCTTGTTGCTGGAACATCTCTTGGGGAGGGTGTTCTGCTAGCAGGATTTAACTGCCCTCTCTTAGGACCAGCTTGGCTCAGCTGTCCTCAGCTGTTTCTTACTTTCTTAGTCAGTAGTTTTAAGTTATCAAATTATTACCAAATTTACATAATGGAGGAAAAAAAATATATTGTTACAGTGAGAAATGTTCTGTTCTTAAGGTGAAAAGTAATCTGCTAGAAGTTACTAGCTGCTGACTGAAACTTGATCACTGTCACAAGCAGCATGGGTCTTACTGTCTTAAAGTCTTCATGCAAAGCTGCCAAGCTAGTTTTTGCTGCATTCTGTGTTGCAGTCATGCCTTTTATAGGGTTTAGCTGGCTTTAAGGTGACTGAACAACTGATATTTGTAACAGTAAGTCTTATCCCCTATGTTGTAAGTTGCTTCACAAGTACTTGCTGCAGAAACCTTGTGGCTAATTTTTCAAAGTCATGGTTTTAAACACAAGGGTGCTTAAAACAAGCTGCATAAATAGTTACTGTAAGGCTGCATTGTTAGTTAAATATTAGCTCACATAAAAAGCAAACAGCCCATGTCCTAGTATTTATTGTTTATATTTTAAAACTTTGACTCATAATATGTAACATATTATAGTGGGAAGTTGGTTTCATCTCACATGTTATCTGCCTAGCAATGCCTCAAACTTCATGTATTTTGACAAAGTCGGGCCCAGTGCCCTGACTGTACCCCAGGGTGGTGGGTGGACATTTTGGATCCTCATCTTTCTTTAAAGACTTGGAGCAGTCTGCCTAGATTAACGATGTCTGGCACAGCTGACAGTCTGCATACTGCTGGTGTAGTGTTACAATACTTTGTTTTAACCAACCAACTGCTATTTCTGCACCACTGTAGGATATATGTAGTTATGAGAGAAATGTTTTTCCAGATCCTGCTCCATTGATTTTTCTCCTTTCTGTATCCTTATAATCCTTGTTTGACTATTGGCAAAATATTGAGATGGGAGGTCAAAGACCTGCCTACTCAGAGATGTGCATTAGAGGTCCATGAGAACATGCTGCTACTTGTTTTCAATTTGTACTCTAACCGTCTAATAATGCTGCTGTGTAGGATGTCTTTTGTAGTATGAAGAAATGGGCTGTGATTTGGAAAGGGAGCAGGGTCTGATTTATTGCAGCACTAATAAAAAATATTTCATGGTTACAGTTTACAAGATTCATAGAATCATGGAATGGCCTGGGTTGAAAAGTACCACAATGATCACCTAGTTTCAACCCCCTGCTATGTGCAGGGTCACCAGGCTGCCCAGAGCCACATCCAGCCTGGCCTTGAATGCCTCCAGGGATGGGGCATCCACAGCCTCCTTGGGCAACCTGTTCCAGTGTGTCACCAACCTCTGTGTGAAAAACTTCCTCCTAACATCTAAGCTAAACCTCCTCTGTCTCAGTTTAAAACCATTCCCCCTTGTCCTGTCGCTATCCACCCTCGTGAACAGCCATTTTCCCTCCTGATTATAAGCTCCCTTCAAGTACTGGAAGGAAATAGTTTTCAGTTTTAGATTCAGTTTACAAAGATTTCAAACTCTAATTCTGTTTGTTTGGTGATAGTCTAAGTTTTAATCTTCATATAGAAACTGTTTTCATTTTTCCTGGCCTGATCTCAATATTTTCATTATAAATATGTTTTGCAGTACCTTGGCTGCCTGAAAGTAGGAATACCAATCTTTCTTCCTCATCTGTTGCAAAAATGGGTGGGCTGATTATGCAACTAAAAGTTGATGCACAGAGTTAAAGAAATATGAGCATTAGGTGATAAAGCACAATATATGCACAGTTACACAATATCACTGTGCAATTCACTATACTAAGAAGAACCCTAACAATCTACACACACAAAAAAAAAACCCCGACAAAAACACTACAAACAACAATAACAACAAAATCATCAATAACTCAGAACTTACTATGAGCATTAAAGCAACTACATCTCACTGAGTAATTTAACTTTTCTCCCCATTCTTTCCTCAGGTCCCAAGACAGTTTTCTTCTGGGCACCTATTATGAAATGGGTAAGTATAAGATGCCAACTCATGTCCGTTCATTAGAGGGTAATCTGCAGAAACTCATTGGGCAAGGAATAATTCCCAGCAGGTAAATGAGCCTTCAGAAAGGTTTGATGCCAAAGCTCTGATTTTTAGTAGATGGGGAGGAAAAATATTGGGGTGAAAAAATGGGCAGTGCAACACTCCAGGGATACAGGGGGGTTAAAAAAAAAAAAATAGCAGTGCTTTCTGGAAAAGCTGTATGCTTCACTTAGAAAGTTTCATAAAAGCTTTCTTTTATTGAACACTCACTGTTGCTTGAGGTTGGCATGAACTGTCATAATTCAGAACTCTGAAGGCATGTATTTTTACGTCAGTAGCTGTGTTCTTTGTACAGTTCTGCTTCTCAGAAAGTTTGGCCTGTGTCTGTGCACATGAAGTGTATGCCTCATCCTTGTCATAATCTGTACAAATTAAGTAAATAATAAAATAGGTTGATATACCTGTTTGATAGCAAGCATCAATACAATCTCTTCTTCCTATGGCCAGGTGGGTCATAAATCTGTTGTTGTGAACAGCGGATCTTACAGGCCACAGGGAATACATGATGCTGCACACAGTAGGTTTTTTTCTCTGTCAGTCTAGGTGGGTGCTGCACTATCTGTGGTTCACCCCTGCCATTTTCTGAGTCTCCCAGGCAATGTGCTCTTCTGAGCAGGTTGCTGTCTGCTGCTCTATCATAAGCGCTAATACACAGATAGTTGTTTGTTTATTTGTTTTGTGAAGGTGGAGGAAGGCCTACTTGTGCTCCCAGTGAAGTTCTTCACTGATAAATTAAAACAGCTTTCTACTACAAAGCAAGAGCATGTTGACTTGCAGGTACCCAAATGGACTGAAAATCTGTACCTCTGTGACACCACTGCAGCAAAACTGATCCCATAAATGAGGCAGCATGCAGAAGTCTCTACCCTTAAAAACTGATCTCTTGAGTGGAGCCCAAAGTAGCCCTTAGTGGCAGTCATCGAGTTAAAAGCATTAAGGCTTTTTTTGTTCACGTATTTTGGTTAATTTCTGTAGTAGAACAACTAATTGTTTCCAGTAGAGGGCAATAACACAACAAAAAAAATCAAGCACCGTATTTGCTAGTAACATTCTCAAGAAGTCAGTCAAGCTATTTGTCACTGCAGTGGGGAATTTTTCGCTTTTACTGAAATTATATTTACAAAAAAAACCAAACAAACAAACAAAAAAAAACACTTTTACCTCCTAGAATGAAGGTGAGAGAAGACTGCACATGTACATCTTTACTAACTGAGCTTTTGGAAGAAGGGTCTTCCTATTTAGACAAGATTCTACTTGCGGCATAAAAACCAATTTGTTTTTAAGAGCAAATCTGCTTGAATTAACCTTGTAAATAACAAAAAGGTGCCTGGGATTTCATTGCAAGCTAATCACAGCCCCCATGACTTATTTCATCCACAAAGGACTGCAAGTGTACAGGGTCTCCACAACTAATTACTCAGCTCATACATCCCATTTGCTGCATAGTGCACACAGAATAAGCTCTAAGCTATACAGCGTCTTCCCCTTCTGAACAACTTAATAGGTTTTGGTACAGGATTGCCTTAATTAATTTCTTTTTACAGGGTTTGGTGTGCGCTGGAATGGCTGATATGACTAGACCAGCAGAAAAGCTCAGCACAGCACAGTCTGCAGTGTTAATGGCCACAGGTAAAGCCAGCTGTACTCTGTGCTTGTATGCAACACCCTCTCTACAACTGTACCCACTCCTTTTTGTATTCTGTCAGCACTAAGTCACTTACATAAAAAAGGCTCGGTATGCTAGCTCTCACTGTCACTGTTACATGATAATTCTAGGACACGTTTATACTTGCTATTCAATCTATGAGAGTTCTGTGATTATGTAATAGGTTTATACAAGTCTCTTAATTTGGAATTGTCTGGAGCAAGTTGTTTTGAGTTAGGATATAAATTTGGTTCCTTTGATTACAAATGATACTCTTCGCTCCAGGAAATAAAACTCTTCTGATTTGTTCACGTCAAGAAATTTTGAAATCAGTCCAGAATATTGTGGCTTTTTTAGAATGGATTTGAAGGGATTAAACAATGCTAGATGGAAAGAATTTCCATGTGCTACAAGAACTTGGAAGCAGTGGTACACAGACCACTGCACTGCTGTCTGCCATGGGTTTTCACATTGACAAAACCAATATTCCATACTCAAGCATCACCCTTGACAAAATCTGGTAGAAGAACTTGTGGCAGGTAAAGCTGAGAACCAAAACTACAGCTGCCATCTTGTTCCTTCTATGGATTTAATTTTGATATCTGGCTTTGTGCTATGTGCTTTGCGTGATGTGTTCTATGATCTCCAAATGGGTGCAGCAAACTGGATATACTGCAGCAAAATGCCATTGCTCTGCAATTGCGCCAGGGTATTAAGGGTTAGACTGCTGTAGAGCACAGAGAGTCTTTATTTGATATAGAACTATGATTAACGTTATTGTCTGGTTATGTTATCGTGGAAAAATGAAGCACATACCTGTATCTCTCTTACTGGCATTTGCTGTGCTTCTGAGAAACAGATGATTGTAAGAAAAACAGTTGTCCAGCATGAAGTTGTAAGACTGGTGTACTTAAACTAGCCCAGGATTCCATCCCCAAACTGAGGGGATGTCTGAATATTTTAATGACAAAGACATAATGTCTCCTAACTTCTATTTTCACTCAACAGGCCTTATTTGGTCAAGGTACTCTCTAGTTATTATTCCTAAAAACTGGAGCCTGTTTGCGGTGAACTTCTTTGTTGGCTGTGCTGGTGGCTCCCAACTCTTCCGAATATGGAGGTATGTATTAAGAAGGACTATGTGCACACTGTAATTAAGCACTCATACCATGTAGTCTTAATCATGAAATTATAAATTCCACCAGTTTTCAGTGTCAGTACAACAGGCAAGGGGAAGTCAACAATTAAACATTACATTTTGCTACATTTTTAGTTTTTCAGATGAATAGCAGGGAAGCTTCTACATATTTTCCTTACAGCTAGAGCACTTTTTAAGGAATGATTTGTGTAAGCTGTAGTTTCTGAATTTAAGGCATTCTTTAAAAGCTGTAGGTCTGTCTGACAAAAAGCCTACACCGCTTCATAAGCTTCGTGCTTCTGTCAGCTTTCACTGTTGAATCCCATCAGTTCCAGTTGGATCAAAGGGTCCTTAAGCATAGCAATGTGATTTTTGTTTTTGTTTTTTTTTAATTGGGTTATTTCTTGAGGGGATCATTTGGCAATTTCTCCCTTTTTAAGTACTGGACAGAAATAATGCAAACTTAGCAACTAATTGGGAGCTTTTTACATTAACTAAACTACCCTATCCTGAGTTTCTACTCTCAAGTTCTTTGTAATTTTAAACTTCCTTTACTGAAGAGGTTGTTACAAATACACTGTAACTGGAGCTCTAACCTTAGTCTCTGCTTTTCTTTCCAATAGGTACAATCAGGAGCTGAAAGCAAAACAACAAGAGCAGCTACTGCAAAAAGATGCCTAACTCCATAGGTCAAATCTAGCAACGCACAAACCCTTCCCCACGGGACCTAGCTTCACTAATTTTAATATTTTTGTTCTCTCAGAAACTGAAAAGGAAATCTGAAAGTCTAGAGAACATGCATTTTCTAAGTGCAAATAACAAAATATCTCCATATGTTCAAATAAAATGTGACCTTTTAAATTTAAGTAAAATTGTATGTCTTATGTCAGAGAACTTACATTGTCTCTTTAAAAGAAACTGACTGTGGATTGTGCCTTGAATTACTTGTTGGGCCTTACCTTACCTGACTGCTGAACAGAGCCTGGCATGAAATGGACTGTTAGCCAGAGTCCCAGACAGGAGTATATTTCCATATCACGGTGACATCTGTGTGGGGTTTTTACCCTACTTTAAAATAGTTCCTTTTTTATTTTTTATTTTTTCCAAGTTTCTGCCATCCTCTACAACTCAGGCTGAAGATGGGCACATTTAGGTACCTGGTTCTTGGGAATGTGAAAAATGAACAGCCAAAACATCTGTTACTCACTTTTCACACCCTCCTTAAGTATGTGCAGATTTTCTGTGAAGCTGTGCACTCAGGGAACTCTCCAAAGCTTTGGAGGAGGTGCTCTGCTGCTGTCTGTGGCATGTTATGAATGAAACCTTTGAAAGCCAACCTCTCTCCCTACTTAATTTCCTGTAAAGAGAAAAAAGTAACACTGTGAAACAGCTTCAGAGCAAAAGCTGTACATTACATTGCAGAAGTCCATCTGTATCAGGCAATTGTGCTCAGAGCATGGCATCCATCAGCTTCCCCTGGCATGCTGTCACAGACCTTTTCCTCCAAAGCTATGAGCCTGTAGCCAGAGGAAAAAAAGAGAACTGTCAGAGCAGCTCCTTCTGCATTCAGCTCTCAGTAATATGAATGCCTTGAATGATGAAGTTGACAATGGCTTCTTATTCTCTCCTCTGCCGTACTTTGCCCAATCCAAGTTGAGGTACCACTCCCATGTGGCAAGGGTGGAGACAGGAGGAAACTGTCTGTATTTAACAACAGCTGCAGCACCTTGCTGTGGCACTGAAATCCTTGTGTTTCTCACCCTGTGTGTAAACTATCTAGCAAAGAGTATTAGTGCAGGACAGCATTTTCTCTCCTTACAAGACACGTGCCTGATACTGCATCAGATACCCTTCTCCAGAGGCTGTCCTGCCTCTGAAAGCTGTCTCTCTCCCAGCTGGATTCTGCTGGAGATGTGTGCTGTAATTGCTGTAACCTCAAGCATTTTCTCTTGCATATCTTAGTTCTTCTCGCTCAATCCATGTAGGGTATCACCTCAAACAGTGAACTCTCCAGCTGTGTGTGTTTGCTGAGCTGACAGAGAGTGGGATGACTGAAAAATATTGCCAGGAAGAGAGGTGGTATATTTCAGTCCCCCTCCCTTCCCAGTTCATGACGAGACTCATCCAACAAACCAGAATTGGGGGGGGAAATAAGTGTATTAAAATATTCACAAGATTACAACAGAAAATGTGAAAGTCCATTCAAGAAAAAATATCCAGGATAACTTTCCAGATGAGTCTGTAAAAGCAAAAGCACTAACCGTTGATACACAGGATCTTCACGTAGTCAGGCCATGCAATGCATATCTAGCTCCCTCACACAGATTATACACCTGTCTTACAGGTGTTTGTTCTCCCACATACCTCCAAATGGAGGGTTATGAAAAGTATCCAGTCTATATTCCCAATTATATTTACCGCATAAAAAGAGCTGCCATTGTAGGGAGACAGAAAAGATTGCACAGCACACTGATCTCAAGAGGCATTGAACTTGATTTTAGAGTGCAAAAACACCTTTAAATGAAGGGTTTAGTAGCCTTAGGGCAGTGAAGAGCAGGGAAAGAGAAGCCTCAGAAGAGTACAAGTCCTGAGCATCTTTATATGATTTTGTAGTTTGTTACCTAAATATTAGCACCACAGGCCAATGGCCACTGCCCAGAAGTCTTACCCACCTTTTCGGCTTTGATAGTTTTAAAAAGAAAATAATTTCATCACCTTTGTAGTGTCAGAACAATTTGCATTTGAAGTCCTAGGTAGATATATTACTAATGTAAAATCCAAGACAAAATTTTAAAACAGACTGCAAGTATTTTGGTCATAATTCAAATGGCCTGCATTTTACCTCAAAGAATCCACTCTACAGCAACGCAGCTTACAAGCTGCATGTATACATTTACTTCAGTTACCAGATGGTTACCTGAGCAGTTCTCACAGGTTTAAAAAAGCTGAAAACTTATTTCCAGCTCATTTTCTCACGAACTGAAATAGTGCCAAAGCTTCAAAAAAAAAAAAAAAAAAAAAAAAATCCAAAAACAAAAACCAATGCAGGTGTCCAGTTATTATCATGTAGTTAAGTATAGGGACATATTTGCCAACCTATAGTGGCTCTTTAATGAACATGTGTAATGTGTGATTTAGTGCCATCTAATGAACACACTGATGATCTCCCTCACAGAACAACTGCTGAAGACAAAAAAGGCAATGGAGATTTGTTGTACTGAGTATAGCTACTGATTTACTAACATCAATATCGTTACGCCTAATACCCTTCAAAATCTATTTCTGCTGATCAGTAATAAAGAAGAATATATCCACTGTTAGTAGAGACAAAACTCTTCAATTTGCAGCTCTGTTCAGAAGAGGGGATGACAAAGATGTGTGATACCATTCATATTCTTGTCTCTAGGGGGTGCAAGCTGGCTCAGCAGCCAGAGCCCAAGCTGGCACTCCCAAACTGTATTCCTATAATGCATACAAGGTCACTTTTACATGTAAAAGCCTATTTTTTTCCTCCTCACAGCAGAGAATTCATTGTAAATCTTTTACATCATGCAGACCTTCCTCAGCTCCATCACCCATGAGTGCTTGCTCACCTAACAGTCATTTGCTACTGCCTCAAGACTCTTGTCAGTTCTTCAGCTGGGCTGCAGCAAGACCAAAAAAAGCTAGCAGTGGTACTGACACTGGTTAAGGACAATACACTTCATTTTCCTAAAAGTACATGCTGTTCTTTTCCACCTGCAAAAGAGCATCAAAGAGTTAAGAAAAGAGCAGTTGAGGACACCCGACTGAATTTCTGTCACCATAACATCACAATCTGATGACTTTGTCTGATTTCAATCTCTGCTTGCTAGCCATCAAGGAAATTAGAAGTCATCTGTCACTTGAGATGATGTCACTAAGTAAACCAACTAACATCAGTCCCTTTCATCAGCACAGACTATTATATCCAAATAAATAAGCTAACACACTGAGTGCCCAAAAGTTCACAGTAGTTCTGTTCCATGCTGCCTCAAGTTCATAGTGTCATAGAATGGCTTGAGTTAGAAGGCAGCCTAAAAACCATCCAGTTCCACCTGTCTGCCATGGGCAGGGCTGCCAACCACACCTCAGGCTGCCCAGGGCCCATCCAACCCAGCCTTGAGCACCTCCAGGGATGGGGCATCCACAGCTTCTCTGGGCAGCTGTGCCTCTGCCTCACTACCCTCTGAGTGAAGAATTTTCTCCTACCATCTAACCTAAATTTCCCCATTATGGAAAGTCTCCAGAACTCACAGTACTCAGAAGGAGCTTACAGTACTCAGAAGGAGCTTATAACCAGGAGATAGACTGACTTTTTACACAGGCTGATGGTCTGATGGTGATAGGACAAGAAGGAATGGTTTTAAACTAAAAGAGGGGAGATATAGATTAGATATTAAGAGAAAAATCTTTACTCTGAGGATGGTAAAGCACTGGAATAGGCAGCCCAGAGAACTGTCTATCACACTTGAGACTGATTTCTACTATTCCTATGGGGAAGAGAGCTTGTTTCTTTCCTAAAACAAAACAAAACAAAACAAAAACAAACAAACAATAAAAACACTTTAATATGCCTTCACACACAAGGCTGTCTGAACCCAAGCAGCCTTGCAACGAGAATTCTCTCTTTAGGTACATACCTGTACCTAAAGAAAACCAATGAAATTACACATTTCCTATAGTTAGCACCAGAAGTAGCAGGATTATACTCAGATTCTTCAGTAGAGCCCAGCAGAAAAACAATCAAACAACAACAAAAAGCCCCACAAAAACAGTGACTTCAGAGCAAAAGACAGACAGTCCTATTTTCTTGTAGCACCAAGTGTTTGATAGTTAAATTCATCACATTTCTCCCTTTTACTCTAAAATGTCTAGGGAGAAAGGTGGTAATGCACAGCGATGAGCATAGGCAGATTAAAACAAAGGTTTTCCATCAACTAAGCTCCTGTTTCTTGCTAAGTGTAAAACAAATATTTGGAAGAAACAGCCCAGATAGGGAAAGCAGCAGAAGGATTCACTGCAACTTTAGCAGCACTTCTAACAGAAGCAAGAGTTGTTAGGCAACCAGTCAAGCATGATCCTGATGAAAGAATATAGAGTTTGCAAACCCAACTTTGTTGAGAAAAAAGAATGAAGAAAAAGCCAGACTCTTCTCAGTAGTACTCATGGACAGAACAAGGGGCAATGGTCAAAAGTTAAAAATCAGGGAGTTCTACCTGAACACATGGAAACATTTCTTTTACTCTGAGTGTCCAAACAGTGGGATAAGTTGCCCAAAGAGACAGTTTCCATCTGTGAAGATACTAAAAATGCAATTGGACACAGTCCTGGCCAAACTACTCTAGCTAAACCCAACCTGGGTTTAAACAGATAATTTCTGGAGATCCTTTCCAACCTCAACCATTCTGTAAATGATTCTGTGAAATAAACCAAATTAGGAAATAGGTAAGAATCTAAGAGGTTATGGTAGATCAAACTGAAAATGAACTGCTGTTAGAGAAAAGTTAACACCACATAAGGATGTACAGAACAGAAATCCTACTTACTATCTGCTACTGTGAAAAGACCTCAGCTGGAGTGCCACCTCTAGTTCAGAACACCAGATTTTTGGGTGCATATGGGACTGCTAAAGAAAGATCCTCTTCAACAGAAAAGAACAATCAGGGATCCCTGACAAGTTATGAGGAGTATCATCTACAAACAAGAAGCTGGGAAATTAGATTAATCAAGTAGTAGACTTGTAGAAAAGAAGGAAATAAACTGCCCTCCACATCTGTCTGTGCAAATAAAGATTATAAAATTAAAAAAAAAAAAAAAAAAAGAAAGAAAGAAAAAAAGAAACCCACACTGAATTAAATACCAGAAGGGAAAAAAAAAAAAAAAAAGTGAAGCTCTAGATTTCTTCCAGAGGTTATTCAGCCTTCATTAAAGGCTTTTGAGAACAGAGAAAGCATCTCTTCAGAAATGGCAGAGGTATAGTGGAGCCATGAGGGAGAGGCAAGGGAATATCAGAACTTCCAAATCCCTTGGAGCCTTTTTTTGTGCTTATATGAAGTGTCATTTTTGAGAAAGAAAGACTTCATTGCCTCAGACTTTCAGTGAACTTTTCAGCCACCTAGAGCTACAGCTTCCTATCTCTTTAACTCACTAGCTCTTCAATTTTCACAGGTAAACTAAAATTTCACAGAATTCATTAGGTCAATACTATCCCTGTACCTTAAAGGACTAAGCTTGCATATACAGGCTTAATATAGAAGTAAACAATTCGGTGAAGTGTGTTAGACAAGTCAGGCAGATCTGAACATTTTCTTCACTTGCAGAGGTAAGACATCTATTTCTGATAGCTAGGAGTCACAATTCTGCTTACAAGACCAAATGAGAATGTCTACCTCATAGGAGAAGGCAGCTTTTGTACTGACAACCTGATTGAGAAAACATGAATACCCTGTGAAAGTTACCTTTTTTGTATTCACCTCAACAACAACAAAAGAAATCAGGCCCTATAAACAAAAAAAAATCTCCAAGTCAATCTAGAATCCTCAGGCATCTTCCAGTTTCTCCATTGATACAATAAAAAATATTATTAAATTGTGATGTGAGTTTGCACTTTCTCTCTCATCATACAAGATACAAAAAGAATATTGGCAATTTATAAGCAGAATTCTTAGCGCATTTCAACATGCAACATTGGTCTCACTTCTCTACGATTAAATAGACTATTTACACACAATACATATATATCTTTCCCTCTGTATGCACATGCATTGGTCCTAGCCTAGGCATCAAAGGCCACATGTGAGTTCTCTGGGTCAAATTTTGTTTAAGCAATTCCAGTCTGAAAGAGTGTTTTGCTATAGACAGGTTAGGATCACATCTCAGTTCTTCCGAATGTCAGCATAGACCACAGACTCTGACTTGTTAATCTTGTTGCTGTGCTGTCCTCCGGAGTGATCTAGCTGCGCGTAAATGACTGGGCCCTGCAAAGAGAATAAAAAACACAATCAGTATTCAGAATAGGTCATATTGTCCCTCCCTTCAGCAGGGGCTACAGCAAGACCACACAGCTTTTATGACTGTTTGCGACACTTTGAAGCAAGTGGAATGAGCCCTCACCTATAAATGAGCCTCTAGTCTGCCACCTTTATCATACCAGGAGTATGTAAAAAATTTCCTCCCTTTAACACTGTTAAGGCTGCTTGCTTTCTCAAAGAAAAGCTAAATCTAGAATCATCTGTTCTGAAAAGCAGCAATTTTTAGATGTTGTAGAGAGAAGAAACATACTTGGCTTAGTCAGATGTACGCCAATGCAATATTTTACAGGAGAAACTATGCTACAGAGTTACCAGTAGATAACCGAGTGTACTAAATGCACTGACATGTCCTGTAAATCTCAGCACAGCTGTACCAGTCAGATAACTAAGGAGAGAACAAACCTGCAGCCTCCTCAGGACATCACAGTCACTGGCCAAGCAAACGATGGGATCAAGGTTTACACAGCAGCGAGCCAGGAAATACTAAAATGGTTCAGTAATGCAAAATTCTTACCTCGCTTTCAAACCAACCTAGCTCAGAGTTTTGAAAAAGGAATTGAATCCTTGGTCACTTAGGCCACCAAGGTTCCCTTTGCTACAAACCAACCCAAGGCGTGGTGCAAACCCACAAACAAGAGAACTACTTAAGACCATAATTCCAGAAGGGCATAAAATAATAGGAAGCATCCAAAGGAGGGCTCTGAAGATTGGGCAGGGTCTGAAGGGCAAGGTGTGTGAGGAACAGCTGAAGTCCCCTGGTTGGTTCAGTGCAGAGCAGAAAAGCTGAGGGGAGGCCTGATGGCGGCTGCAGCCCCTCATAGGCAGCAGAAGGGCAGCGCTGAGCTCTGCTCTGTGTGACAGAGACATGGCACAAGGGAACAGCATGGAGCTGTGCCAGGGGAGGGCAGCTGGGGGTTAGGGATTCTTGCTGCACCAGAGGGCGGTGGGCATTGAACGGGCTGCCCTGGGCTGTGGGCACGGCCAAAAGTGCTGGAGTTCAAGAAGCATCTGGATAACATTCTTGGACACAGGGTTTGAATTTTGAGTGGTGCTGTGTGGAGCCTGGAGCTGGAGTTAATGATCCTTGTAGGTCCTCTCCAGCTTGGGATACTGAGTGATCCTACACACATCTGGTATGCTTGGTACCTTCTTGTGCCAGTCTGCTCAGCATGGCCCAGCACTGACAGTTATTGCCAGGCTTTCCCTACAAAAGACTGAAACACAGCCACACACCTTTGTTCTATTTGCTGGAGTGGAGGACATTAAAGTATCGTCTTTCAGGAGAGCATGCAAACACACAGCCCTTTCCTAAAGGGCATCATCCAAAACACAGCCACAGGAAAGCAAGCTGTAGCTATTCCAGATGAGCCAAGGACAGGACCGTGACCTGGAATGCCTGACAAGGTAAAGATGGGAGCTCTATGAAAGCTCTGACCTGCAGCTCCCATTCTGCATACCACAACTGAAATAAACACAGAGCAGAAGGCTGTGACTGCCTACCAGGTGATCTAAGAGGAGAGACCACATACAAACATTACCCGCACAGGACAGAAAAGGACTGTTTTGTTGGGCAGATGGAAGAGGGCAGAAATTACAAGGATGGATCTTTCTGTTTGATTCAGGGTCTTCTAGCTATTTTTGCCTCAAAATGATTTCATTCATTTAACTCCATTTCTGTTTTCCTTAGTTTCAAGAGAGAACAAGCTTTCACAGATATTTCTCCCAGTCGCCACTCTCCAATTCCATTTATCTTCCAAAGCAAGCAGGGGCCAAAGATGAGAAGATACCTTCTATTCAGAAAACAAAATCCTTGAAGGATCACTTCTGCACAGCTGTTTTCCTTCCAACACAATGACAAAGCATGCACCTGCTAAATGCCTTGTTCTCTTTCAGAAGAATATACAAACAAAATGTCTTCCTTCTAGGTAAAGCAATCCCCAAGTTACAAAGAAAAATATTAGAGAAAGGGGGAGAAAGAAGGAAGAATATTTGTAAGTAGATATAAAATGCTGAATATAAATAAAAGATTAAATAAATGATATAAAAAAGATATGGATGTCTTAAGAAAGATGAATTTTAGAGTTTGGTTAGAACAACATGGGGGTTTTTTTCAGCACTATTGGCTCTCACATTGTTCTGGTCTCTGAAACTGTATTTGGATTATGTTATTAACTCCAATTAAAGCTTGGTGCCTATAAAAATGTTAAGGAAAAGTGAGCCTAAGGTGTATTTGTAAGCAATTTAGGAATTCTCACCTGCCTGAAGTCATAGTTTAAGGAAATGGTAAATTACACTCTATGGCACCTTGTATGAGTTAAAAAAAAACTACAACTGCATAAAGTACTCAGTGTGACATCTTAAGTTTGCTCAAAAAATCCTGATGAGTCAGTTTTCTACCGCAGGAGTCCACTTTGGATCAGTTATGTTACCACCACTATTATTTTATGCCAGGTTAAATATAATTACCCTGCTCCAACCAGAATGTCAGATGATGATGATGATGAAGCTGACTGGTGTGGTCACCTGATCCAAATCAAACTATTGTCTAGATATATTCACCATCACCTAAATAAATGGAATATTAACTAAAACAGAAAAGAAGGAGCAAGGGTTTATTACAGTGCTCCACCTATTTGATTTGTTGCCAGCTGATTTTCTAGTCTAATTCAATGTGCTCCACATGTCTCTCGCGTGTCTGCTCAGTACCGCCTCACTGAAAAGTAGCAGCTGAAAAGTAACCAGTTTCACTAGCATACTTCAGAAACTATTGCAACAAGCTTCTGGAGCTCCATCAGGGAAAAGCTAACATGGTGCTTTCACCTTTCATTGCACCAGAAAATGCCTCCCTAACATAAGGAGAGAGAAGAGAAAAAAAAAGATCAGTTACAAAATATGGGCAGTCCTTGGTAGGAAAATGCAAGGGCTGATGATCACTAGCAAACTTTTAAAGGACACTAAGTATGCAGGAAAATCTATGGGAACCACGTCAGAGTTAGCATATTTTCAGACCATACACATCTGCCTTTCAGTTTACTTGCTGCAACCCAGATTACTAGCTCAACAAGGGCATCCATCCAAAAAATTCATTTAGTTCCTGTCCTCACCAGAAATGCTTTCCTACTTCATCCAAATAACAGTCATGATAGAGTATGAGTCACTGCAGAAGATGGCATGGCAAAGAAACACTGTACACAAATTTGACAGGACAGAACATACCTACTGAGAAGGAAGAAACGGTGAAAACAAGTGGAATTGAGTCAATCAAATGAACATTAACAAAACAAGACAAGTTTTATCTAGATTTTAAAGGCAGGCTCTTATTAACCACTCCAGTCCATTCCAGTCAAAATCTGAACCATTTTTAAACCTTGATTACTTGATTATATTGCCTTCAGGTTCAGAGATTCACTGTTCTCTAAAGTCATTATGTTTGCATAATAAAACTCTGTGTTCTGGAAGTACTGCACCTGTCAAGAATACAAAATGCACTTCACAAACAGACTGTAAGGCCAACAGAGTGGAGATCTTCCCCTTATCCAGCTCACTTAGCACTGTATTTTTCCCCCTGTAGTATTAACACACATCTCTGTTACTTTGTCAAGAAATTTGGTGTCACCACTGATTTTAAAATTTCTCAAAGTCCACACACTACCCTGTAGACACGTGCTGCAAGATGACATTAAGAAAAAGCCCCTTTTTGACTTAAAATCATGCAGGATCTGTATCGCATGGGAAAATTGCTGAACATACACAAGAGGTAAGAAATGGCTTGCAAATAGGAAAATCCTGTAAAGAGCTAATCATATATTGCATTGAAGCCCTGTTTGATGCATGCCCTCTCCCTTCTGACTGCTTTCTGACAGGATGTTTAGTCTGAGTAAGAGCCACCTCCTTTCCTTCAAAATCAGTGGGAACACAGAAAAATCAGCCTTTACCAGCACCAGCAAGAACAAGACAAATTTCATAATTTCAAGCCCACAAAAGTCAGGTGGTTCTGCAGAAAAGAAATCTCAGCAGCAAGAGCCAACTTCAGACTGATCATTTCTGGTAAGCGTTTGGTTCATTTTCATGTAAAGGAAGTACATGCCATTTAGAGCATTTCAGAGCAATGAGAGATTAAGTAAAACTCCTTCCCAGCACAATCCTAGAGCAGATTAGGCAGTTCTGATGAATATTACATATCTAGTAGACAAGGTTATCTCTACACTAAACAGCTACCTGTTACCAACTCCTGTCTTCTTCAGGATCTCATAGTTGCTCTTCATTACTGGCTGTGTATGCTAACACAGAAGATAAGAGCCATCTTTTTCATACATTAGTACACAAAGGGCAAAAAAACTACCTCAACTTATATCAGAGCGTTACCCTTTCAAATGCACATCTTCAAGAGAAGAGTTCACTGGTCCCAGCGTACTGCCCATCTCTCACCCAGCTCAGATACCTCCCTCCCTCCTCACCTTAACAGACAGCGCCTAAGTCACACGTCCCACCCTGCCTCCAGCTTTTCCACACCATCTCCCCCACACTCCAGGAGGATCCTGCTTCAGAAAGCAGCAGGAAGCAGTTTACCTGGTGTGATCTGGCGGGTACGCTGTTTACCAGACCCTCTGTGTCGGAGGGCGACTTCTGCGGAGCCTGCTTAACTGGTGACATCAAGCTTTCAGATGTACCGCAGCTGACGAGGTGGCAGAGCAGTGTTTGCACGACAATGTTCAAGAGGCACAAACAAACAAAAGAAAGAACAAAAAACAAAAAACGAGTGATGGCAAGATGAAAATGGCAGACTACGCCAAAGTAAAAGTGAACATAATGGATTCTGTAATAAACACATACAATTCTCCATCTCTCCCTAGTCATTTCTCTGTCCCTTCTCCTAGTCTGACTGCTGAGCGACATGAAGCGACAACTGCTAACACTGAACAACAGCTCCTCCAAAACTCTTGCTTCCTAGATATTCTCATTCAAGCCAGCCAGTCTAAAGCTTTACAGCCCACATACCTATATGTTTTCTTCACATAGGTTTCAGACTCAGCAGTGATAAACAACAGCTATCTTCTAACTACTAGCTAAGTAGCCCCAGTTACTGAAGCAAGCATGATACCATTGCCACAGTAAAAGCAAAAACTTGCAAGAGCCACCAGCTCTCCATACCACCCAAGGTACTTGCTACTGAACACCACATTAGTTCCCTTGCTTTTCTTTGGGCAATGGTTCCAAAATAATTCTGCCCACTCATAAAAGACAGTAATCCCTGGAGTGATTATTTTAAGAGTTACAAGTCTAATCTATGCTATGTGCCCAGATACAGCTACTTGAATATCTAAATTGGCAAATCTTGTTTGAAAACTCAGAAAACTGTCTTTTGGTAAGAACTAACACCTCTAAAACAAGGTTGCTAGTTTTCACTTGATGCTTGCTTCTTCTCACTCACTTAGAGCAGGATTGAAAAGAAAACAAGCCAACAATAGACAGAGAAACAAATACCACAGAAATAAGTATATGAGCCTTCAAAGTTAAGCTCAGTAGCTTCTGGGTAGTGCAGTACTGTTTTTCTAATGCTATGTCTACCTTCTGTTACCCATCCACCCAAGAAGGAAAACTGTCTGCCTCCTTGATTGCAAACACATAAGCTCCCTTTGCTACCACAACCCTCTTGGCATCCTTTCCTCACAATCTTTGTAGGAAGACAGTGTACAAAGCAAGTATAGAAACAAACAAATGAGGACTGTGACATTAAGCAGACCACCTCTTCACAGGGCAATTGTACTTTATCCTTTGGTAAGTCTAACTATAGAAGATTTAGCTCTGCAAACATGCAGCAGTTAAAAAAAAAAAAAGAAAGGGGAAGGGGAAGGGGAAGGGGAAGGGGAAGGAGAAGGAGAAGGAGAAGGAGAAGGAGAAGGAGAAGGAGAAGGAGAAGGAGAAGGAGAAGGAGAAGGAGAAGGAGAAGGAGAAGGAGAAGGAGAAGGAGGAAGGAGAGGGGGAAGGAATGGGGAGGGGGAGGGGGGGGAGGGAATGGGGAAGGGAAAGGGGAAGGGGGAGGGAAGGAGAAGGGGAAGGAGAAGAAAAGGAAAAGGAAAAGGAAATGGAAAAGGAAAAGGAAATGGAAAAGGAAAAGGAAAAGGAAAAGGAAAAGGAAAAGGAAAAGGAAAAGGAAAAGGAAAAGGAAAAGGAAAAGGAAAAGGAAAAGGAAAAGGAAAAGGAAAAGGAAAAGGAAAAGGAAAAGGAAAAAGACTGCAAACTAAGTCACCAGAGCAAGGGGTTTCTACTCTATCTGAGAGACACAGCAGCTCTTCTGTGACCAAGATGACATAACCATGAATTGTTTGCTTTATTCACAAAATTTCTAAGGTCCATACTAGCTAAAAGTTAAAATTTCTTTTTAAGCAGCTCATGCACATAGGTCACTGCAACTGTAAGTTTCAAGTGGCAGAGCTCTGAGCCACAAGAACACTTAATAGGGAATTTGTTTTTATCCTGATACAGAAAGGACTTTCTTTTGCTTTAGGCAATGCACCAGCAAGTTCACTGCGGGAAGAGATGGAGGGACACCATTCGAGAGAAGCAATCCCACCCCAGCTAGACATGAGACAATGAAACCCAAGCATCCAGTGAAATGCATCATCCCTTTGCCACAGATTCCAGCACAAATTAAAGTGGAGTTATGGAGCATAGAGCTGGCTGGTTAGTCAGCAAAAGAAGAGGAAATGTGTACACATACACACAGGTATTAACAGCAACCACCAACTTGATTAGTTACCATGGTGTCTAGTGGGACTGGAAGAGAAGACCCAGCCCTGCTACATTCCCAATCTGGCGTCTATATCAGGATCTCTGTAAGGAGAGGAAGATAAGCAGGATCCGATCCCAGCACACCAAGGCAGAAAGGAAAAATAAAAACAAAAAACAAAAAAACACCAAAGTCAGATCATGAACGGAAACTGCGGCCATGCAGTGCCCCAGCCCACCTCAGTTCAAGGCAGAGTTGTTATCTAAGAGTAAGTGCATCTCACCACTACCACCACTCATTAGGTTAGTGTCATGGAGAAGAAAGTCTGTAAGTTTGAAGGGGGTCACAGCACATTTGATTTCTCTTAGCATGTCATGCAGAGCTGGCATGGTCATCAAAAGCAGTATTTAATCTTCAGAGATTACTTCCCTGGGAGAGTAGTTAAATCTACTACAAGAAATTACAGCACATAAGCTACTTCTCCAGGCTCAGCTCCAGCACATATCCTTCAGCAGGAGGACACTGGACAGCGGGGTCACTCAGAAGCAAAGCATGTGAACCATCTCATGTGCACTTTTGGTGCATGACACTCCTTCTCAGTTTTCAGGGGAAGGACGCATGCAGAAAGTGGAAAGCAGACTTTCCACACAATTTTGAGCACTTCACTGCCTTCACTGCACTCAGCTTTACCATTGGGAAAAGCCAACTCACTTTCTCTAAGCTCTCCAACTGAGAGAAGGAGAAGGTAAAGCTCAATTTAGAAATCTCCACGAGTTTATTTTTTGAGCTCTTTTCTTCCACCCTACAGGCAACCAAAAGAACCTGCAGGAAGCAGGAATATTTGTTGGGGAAAGAACAGAAAAGAAGTTATTAATTGTGGTTTCATTTCTAAGATTGAAGACATAGTTTTCATCCTTTCTTAGAGAAATAACCAACTAGTTAGAGAAGGAGAAATGAGAAAGTGCTTTCCCCCACCACCACCAAGCTCCAAGCTCAAGTCTGCTTTTATCACGTCTTGTTGGTTTCTTTCATCACCACCTCAAAAGGTTTGTGCTTCATTTTGGAGATATGCTAACACTAAAAAAACTTTTCAGGTATGGCAACAGTTAACTAGAAACAAACAGCAAATGAGAATGGATTTGAAGTGGCTACTCCTTCTTTACTTGAGTGGTGACGAACACGATGTTGGCAAGTGTACTCCAGACTCAGGAGTATAACACTGGAAATTGAAAAATTCAGTCTTAATCTCAACAGATTGTTTCTTAAAATTTCATGTGTGGCAGTTTTCCTTTGGCAAGGGGGAGGGTAGAGGGATGAGGGACTAGGAAAGGGGAACAAAGCAGCTAGGGGATCTTCAGTTAAGTGTTCACAGGGCAGGGGATCAACAGTTAATATTTAGTGATTTTCAAGTGTAACTCATGCTCAGTAGGTCTTTTCAAGCACAACAAAAAAGATAACCATTATGGACAGATGATCAGTCTAACACATGGCCATACCCTATCTCTAGCCATGGTTGCCAAGCCCTGTCTGACCCACCCCCTCTAAGCCCTCCCTCTGATCCTACTGCTGTTCCTCACATCATTCACAGGTGAGGAGAGAGATCTCTTACCCAGAGTAACGTTTTTTAGAGTTGTTCTTTCTCATAACAAGACACACGACAATAGAGATGAGCAGTGTGAGACCTGTAACCGTACCGATGACTATCCCTGCCACCATGGCAATGGGGAACGCAGGCAGGCTGTCTGGGGAGAGAAGGGAGAAAACATTCAACTCTTCTGCATTCCCTGAATAACAGAAGTGCAAATGACACATGTTCTTGACCTTGGATTCTTTTACAGCAGAAGCACTAATGTCATACCCAGGAATTAAAACATGCGGCCTAAATGGTAGCAACAGCAGGCAGCTAGCAGAATAATGTATGAACAAATCAGACACCAAGAGCATTCTTTAAGTTACCATCCTTCAGAAGAGACTTTATATCGAGAATTTTTTTACGTGTGAAGGAACACAAGTGATAATGACAATAATCCTTATTTTGTACTTGAGAAAAAAAGTTATGTTCATCTGGTAACTCTCAGTGAGGTCAACAGGAAAAGGCAGGCATACTTGAAAGCACTTTGCACATCACTGATCAACTAAGAGTGCTGAATGCTGGGTGTTCTCTGGGTAGCATGCAGCAGACAGCCCAATTACTACCCACGATCACTCTAAGAGCATTTGTACATGCTTCTGGTGTCTCAAATACATCTCTATACATTTTTATAGAGTCATTCCTCTCCTTCTTAAGTCAGGTTCATTGAAAGTTATTAGCAATATGCTTACAGGAACACAGTATTGCTTTACTCACGTTTTCCCCAGTACAATATGGGGGAAGGGGAGGCCAAGAAAGAGCAGCCAGAAATAAAAGCCAGAGAATGAGTACAAAAGATTTAGAAGAGAAAGAATACACAAAGCACCATTATATCTTTTTTTCATTTGCAAACGACATTCTCCCTCTCATCTTGCTTAATGCAATGAACATCTTCAATTGGAAGCCTTCTTCCCAGAATCCATTCCATGCTAGCTACCTGCACCAAATTCCACTGAATTGGCATAAGATGCAACAGGTACGACACATTACATAGAAAATCCATCTCAGACACTTGGATCTGACCATCACAGAATCACTGAGGTTGGAACAGATGCCTCAACAGCCAATCCCCTGGTCCAAGAAGGGTAAACTTATGCAGCCTTCTCTGTACTCTCTCCAGTTTGGTTTTCACTATCTCCAAGGATGGAGGCTTCACAAACTCTCTATCAGTCCATTCTAGTGCTCACCACATTTATAGTAAAAATGTGTTTTCTTAATGTTGAGATAGAATTTATCGTGTTGGCAAGTGTGTCCATTGCTGCTTCCCCTGTCACTGGGTACCACTAAAGATCATGGCTCAGTCTTCTTTAGATACTTTCCCTCACTAGATATTAATAATCATTGATAAGATCTCCCTGAGTCTCTCGTCTTTTTTGCAGGCTAAATGATGCATTCAAAAGGTGGGTCCCTCCTTGCTGGATTTGTTCCAGCGAGGACCACATAGCATGCATACAAAGCATTCCCAACAAGTATGCAGTATGTAGATCAATTCCATTTTGACATACCTGTATAGAAGGGAATAGCGCAATACAGTACCCTGATGATGCAAGGGCATCACTCAACATTTAGTATTGTTCATTTTGACTTTAATGACTTCCAAGAAAAGGGTTACATGATCTCTAGCCATTTTACTGGTGATATCCTGCGTGGTAACTGTTGAATCATGGCCTAAATCACTGATTGATCACCCAGGGAAAGGACTTGGTCAGCCCGGAGAGCACAGGTGAAGGCAATTCAGCTGTGTGACCAGAAGGGGTGGAGTCTGGCTGCACCTCTCTTACACCCTATTTAAAGGCTGACTGCCATGGTGGAAGATTTCCTCTTGGAAAAGTTTTCCTCTGTGAGCCTAGAATCTTCTGATAAGGGTGAGCAATCTTCTTTCCTTCCTTTACAGCACCTCTCTTTTGTGCCAGGTGTCATCACACTTTTGCTGTAACGCCTTTCCCAATGTACTGATCTGTCCAATTGCTACATACCCCCATCTGACTGTGTATCCTATTGGCAGCTTTCCTAGCTTTCTCCAGTGTTTGATACCAGTTTGTAACAAGTTTTAGAAAGAAATTAAAGATGAAGACATAAATGCCACAACATAGAAGAAGACATCCTTTCTTTTACGAACTTTCTAGTAACCCAAAGATCCATCTGCCATGAAGGAGAAGAGTCTTACAAATAATAATGCTTTTCAGAAGACAGAGTGCATTTGAACCTCATGCAAAGATAAACATATTTATTTTGAGGCATTTAAGAAGTAGGAGTTCACAGTTTTTGTTTTTCTTCCCCTTTCCAGGGGATAATCTTTTTGTTTGCAGAAGTATCAAAAGAGACATGTATTTCTGTTAGCAGACCACCTCCTGTCAAGTACTCAAGGGGGAAAAATAAAGCAAAAACAAAAAACACTTTCATAACAAGAAAGTAGCAATCTAAAGCTATAGTGTTATCTGCTGAAAAAGTGATATTAAAATGTTGACATCCTCTAACCTGGCAGATTTGTTGCTTCTTTGACTCAGCTGGCTGGATTTGGATCAAAGACAGAAGTTCTGTGGACAGAGCTTTTAAAAGGCTGCAAGATGCAACTGTTTGCATGTGAACATAGAGGCTTCACTATCTTTCAGAACACAATCCTACAGACTACAGAAAAGCTTACACACTTTCATGACCACATAGCTTACTTGGAGAATTATGCCTCCTACCCCTTCTTTTCTGATGTTCTTCAGTACGGCACTTACTTGAATTCCTCATAAACATTTGCAGAGCAGTCAATGATCTCATTGTAAAAGACAGTCCCAGCTACATACCTAAGTGTTAGCTTTCAAAGCTGATGTGTAAATTCATGGTTTAACATAAGTCAAAAAGTCAGTAGTTCAAGGGATGTTTTTCACTAAAAATCACCTTAATTCAAAGCATCCCATTTTCTCTGAAAATGTGCTAGTAGGACTAGTTTCTTCCCTACTTCATAAAACTGAAGCTTTCAAATGAAGGTAAGTATAACTATTTCCATAAAACAATTCTAGTATTCTTCTCATGAAAGTTCAGATCAAAGATGGACTGCTTCCAGATAACACAAGCTGTGTCAAGCACTGTTTTAAGTAACTTCCTGTTACAGGTAGGGGACAACCTCATGTAGAGGACTTGGAATTGCCAACAAATTCATATAATTTAGGCTTTGAATAATAGTGCTTCCCAGATTCACATATGCTAACATAACAACAGCCTTCCTTCTCTCCTCACCAACAGGGTCCTTCCAATGTAGCTGAAAGAGCCGTTTGAGCAAATGCTGGGGAGGCACTGCAATGAAAATCAGCTCAATTAGCTTAGCAATTTTGAGCAGCTGAGCCAACAACACCAATATATCAGATGACTAAACCAAAACGTACAGCCAGCCAAGCATCTATGGTCTATGATCATTTAAATGAGTGAGGTATGCGTGACCATGTAGAGCATTTACAGGGTAGTTGACCCAAATAGATCAAAGGAATATTTGGTACCACACAATGCCATACTCAACAATAGAACTGGATAGATGGCTGGGTGTGCTGTCATTGCTTGTGGACTGGCTGGGTAGCAGTTGGCTAGTGCTAAGCAATTGTGTGGTGCATCACTTGTGAGATTGGGTTATTTAAGCTGCTGTTGTTGGTTTCCTATCTAATTAAGCTGTCTTTCTAACTTTTGCCCTCATGATTCCCAATTCTTTTTCTCCATTCACTGGGCAAGGAAGAACAAGCAAGCAGCTGTGTGGTGCTTTGCTGCTTAGCCAAGTTAAATCCTTTGAGACGATGACAGATTTTATTGGATTGTGAAGACCAAATAGATGCTAGAGCTGCTTAGCTGCTAATATGCAGGCCTCCATGCTCATATGGGGCTTGTTTGCCTTACTGTGTGTTAGAGTTCAATAGCTGTTAGTAGCTGCTGGGGGATGTATTGGAAAGCACAGTACCCAGGCATGACATAAATGATATGGAATAAGGGGTGGACACTGTCCTCACTTTGGTTGGAGTAGAGTTTCTTCATAGTAGCTGGTATTGTGCAATGCTTTACATTTGTAATGAAAACAGTAATAACAATACAATGATATTTCAGTTGTTGCTGAGCAGTACTTATACAGAGTCATGGGTTTTATAACAGTTTCTCTCACTGCCCCATTAGGGGGACTACTGGGGGTGCGTAAGAAGCCAGAGGACACCACCAGTTAAAATATTCTGTACCATATAACATTATTCTCAACAAAACCAGGGGGAACTTGAGCAGGAGAACTGGTGGTGCTCCGGGACTGGCTAGGCATTGGTCAGGCAGTAGTGAACAATGTACTGTGCATTGCTTGAGTTTATTTGCTTAGTTGCAGGTTGTTGTTTTTTCCCCTCTTTTATTTTTCTTCTTTCTTATGAAACTGTCTTGATCTCAAACCACAAGTTTTCTAACTTTGCCCTCCTAATTTCCTTCCCCCTTCCCCCCTGCAGGGGAAGGAGGGAACCAAGCAGCTGTGGAGGGCTAAACTGCTTACTCAGGTTAAGCCATGACAGCGCCTTTGAATAATTTACGACACCAGATAAACAATTCAGAACAAGTAAATTTATATAAAGTGGAAAAAAAGTACAAAAGTAGAGATGAGCTCAGATCTGGATGTGCTACAACCTATTACAGGAGTAGTACTTTCACATACAGTCAGAAAGCAAAATAGGATATAGCTACAGCTATAGGCCTACAGTTTGAAAATCTGTTTACAAGGTGTTGCAGGTGTTCAAGAAATCCGAATTGTTGCAGCCTCTTCCATGTGATACAAAGTATTGTGACCTCAACTTGTGCACAGACTGCTGTCATGGGCACCACAGTACAAAAAGGGAGATAAAAGTATTACAGAGTGTCCAAAAGAGGGTAACAAAGACAGTGAAAGGTTCAGAATGCAAGACACATGAGGAACAGCTGAGGTCCCCTGGTTGGTTCAGCACAGAGCAGAGGAGCTGAGGGGAGGCCTCATGGCAGCTGCAGCCCCTCACAGGGAGCGGAGGGGCAGCACTGAGCTCTGCTCTGTGTGACAGAGACAGGGCACAAAGGAACAGCATGGAGCTGTGTGAGGGGAGGGTCAAGTTAGATAATCAGGAAAAGGTTCTTCACTGAGAGGGTGATCAGGCACTGGAACAGGCTCCCCAGGGCAGTGGTCATGGCACCAAGCTTGCCAGACTTCGAGAAGTGTCTGGACAACACCGTCAGATATAGGATCTGATTTTTTGGGTGATCCACTGTGGAGTCAAGAGTTGGAGTTGCTGATCCCTGGGGTTTCCTCCCAACTTGGGATATTCTATGATTCTATGAAACGCAGTCATCCATGCATACTAAACTCCATTTGATTGTTCACAGATGATCCTCAAGCTTCATTTTTCCTTATCTCACTGAAGCCAGCATGCAAGTCTGACAAAAAAATATCAGCTGAATTAATGTACTGAAGTGTCTTCAGATTTTAACTCAAATTAAACAAATGAACAGGCTTTGCCAAGACAGACTGTCTTTGCCAAACCAGTCATTGCTTTATTGCTTCTTCATAGACTTTTAGTACAGTATAAGAAAATAAACTGACCTATTATATGTACATTTCAAAATTCTACGAAACAGAAAGCACTAAGCGACCTCCAAAAGGTTTCATCCAACTTGAGCTACTCTGCAAAAGAGGTGGATGTAGACCTTGCCTACAGTACACAGAGTAAATAAACTTCTTATAGCAGCAGGATCATTCTAAACTAGGGAATACACGTGATTATTTCCTCCAACATATTAAAATCTAGTGGAATAGCAGTATCAGCACTGTCATTTATGAATTCAACATTTGTCATGTTATTAAATATAAATTTGGAAATCTGATCACTGTGAGAACCGTTTCTTTGCAGGAGCTGTCATACCTTGGCTGACCTCCAGCTTACGTAGAACAACCATATGTTTTGGGTGGCCAGGGGAAATAAAGAGCCAAGTTGACATATGGAATCTAAGTGCTCTTGAACTGCGATAACTGTTACTGAATAACAACAGACAGAATTAAATGACTGAAAGTAGCCAGCACTGTCAGTTTGTTAGAGTCAGTATGGATAATATAGGAATACATGTGTGAAAGAGATTAAGTGCACATCCAACACAAACCCTTTTGTATGGAAGATAGTCATATCTCATTGCCTATCACTAGATGCTCAGGGCAAATTTCTCCCTCCCCCTTTCCCCACATTCTTTAGTACACATATTTCATGGGTTTCAAAACTAAAAAAAGCATGGTTCCTACCCCCGCAAGAAAAGTGAAACAAGTACAGAAGAGGGAAAAAATATAAAATAAAATCACAGAGGATGAATACCTTTCTCCACAACTCTAAGCCGGATTTCTCCTGGTTTGACAACAATATCAGGTGGGTTCTTGACATCACAAATGTAAGTGCCATTGTCCTGGAACTGCATGTTTGATATACTGATAGAAGCGTCTTTCTTGTTAAGATCTCCAGCCCAAGTGACCCTGTCTTTAAATGGTATGTCCTTTCCAGTGTACGGCTTTCCATTAGAGTAATAGAAAAACTGTAGTCAAGGAAAAGAGGATAAAAACAATTCAATTAGACACTATGGACATACTATACTTTCTTGCTGTTACAGCACTATCCTAGAATTCACTATACAGTACTCAGCTAGTATTACAGATTTTACGTTTTTCTTTTGTTTTGCCTCCTGCCTCACATTAATTTGGCTTGTTGCATCTTAATCATGTAACAAATGCTATGGCTTACACCTCAATTATACTATCATAATAGACTGCAAGGTTTGGTTTTCTTTGTTCTTCCTTTCTCCCATTTTTGAGGACATAGGATTTGCCAGACAAAGAGAAGAGAAGAGAAAAATATTAGTAAACTGGGGATAATAACAGTATAGAACTGTTCTGGATCACAGCCATCTGTCTTTCAGGCAAAGGAAACCTTGCTTGGCCTAGCAGGAAAAGGATACCAAGTTTCCTATCTTGTGTGTTGCTGTGTGTGTGACTCAAAATCATAGTATAGCTTAATTAACAGACAATACCTTCCTCCCCTCTGTTTCCCAGAATACTCCACTAGCACTTTAGAGTGCATCTAGCTGTGTTCCAGAAACCTTTAAGGTGATTAAATACAGTCACCTAAAAATCAGAAAACAGCTAAGTCCTTAAAGCTGAATTAAAAAAAAAAAAAAAAAAAATCTTTTAAGGAGAAACTGCACCTTTTCTCATTATACCTGTCCAAATGTATAAGTTACAGCAGTAGAGGAGCTCTACAGAATAGCGGTCTGCTTTCAGACATATGGGATGCTTAAGCATTGGACATGACCTTAGAGAGTGATCAAGGCTGTATTACAGGAGATTATTCATTCTTTATTTCACATTCTGAAAGAGAATGAAACAATCTTAGCTCAACTAAAACTCAATCTGAGTTCTCCACAGTTCAGCTTCTGTAGCATGGCTAAAGAAATCTAGGACTATATTCCAACTTCCTCTTTCTACAGCTCTCCTTATAAAGGAGTTCCTGTTCCACAGAAGAAACTGGCTATAAGCTAGTCCTCTTTCCATCCAAGCCATCTCCCATCTTTTTACCTGTTCCTACCTTGATCTGAAGGTTGTCCACTCTGAAACTAGGGAGTCTGGTACTAGAAACCCTTTTAAAGGGAAATTAAGCAGAACAAATGCAGAAAATAAGCAATATGTACAATACATAACACTATAATAGTGGTAATTCGGATTACACGAGCAGTTTCACAGTTCATTTCCAAGTACAGGAGGATACAGAATTTCTAAGATTCCCAGATGCTCATCTACTTCCTCTATACGGCTGCCACTTCAACATACTGCTCCTCTGACTGAAAAACTACTAGTACCTTTTAGAGCTGCTGCATGCCCCAGCCTTTGCCAAGATCTAGCATGTTGCAATACTCTTAAGCAGCTCTTAAACAACAAAATAAAGCCACACTGAAATCAGAGTGATAGAGACAAGACACATGAAAGAAGGCTTCAATCCATATTTACTGCCTTTAAAACCAAGCAGATCTCTGCATAGTTACACAGCCTCCCACCCCCGCTAGGTTCCCTACAGCCATTCCTTACTGAGATACGAGTTGCTGCTCCTTCTGGTTGAAAACTCCAAGAAACAGATGCTGCACTGCTGATCACCTCCACGGATGTAAATGTGCATGGAAGCTTTACGTCTGTTTCATTCTCCACAAATATCTCCTCTGGTGTGGTGACTTCTACTGCCGATACTTTGACTGTATAGAAAAGGTAAAGAGAAGAAAAAAGTAAAACAAGAGGCATCAGTGCTGTTTGAGAGTCAGGAAGGTGCAGCCGTAACTGTTTGTATCACATCACTTTTTAGGGGAAAATTGCAAAGAGACAGCAACAACTCTGCAAGTGTGTGCAGAGGCAGTGCATTATACTTACAATACAAGCAAGTATACAGCAGGTCAGTTCACTACTCTTTCCGTGTATTATCTGTTACAGGATGTTTTCCATCCACAGATGTTTCCTCTACAACAGTTTATGGAAATCATTTGTATAGCGCAAAGGATGCATTTGCACTCTTCCCTACTGGCTGTCAGCAGAGACTATAATAAATAAGACCCACTGGAGGAACTAATATCTTGATCCCAGCTATTACTCAGTTTCCTCTCCAGCTCACATCTTGTTTCCTATCTCTTCAGCTTCTCTCAGCTGTAGGTGGAACAAAAGCTCACCTCCACCAAGCTGAACAGTGAACTTCTCTGGCTCCCAGCTATGCTACTTGATTCTACTCTCTGGCATGCCTCAAGGTCTTCATGTTCAAGACCTCAAGAAAAAAAAATCATCACCCATGTACACTCCAGAAGCATGAGAGCAGCTTGATTTCTTTCCATCATGAGGAACATGTACAGTCAAAGCAGCCAACAGACTACAATCACAAGGTTAATTTCATGACTGTACCAGTGGTATTCCTCTACATAGTACGTGAAGTTCTTCAGGATGTGAAATAACTTAGTTAATATATTCTTCATCTGGCATAGTTTAAGACTGCAAAAGCACTGTTCAGGTTTAAGTGGAGAGACAGTACAAGCAAGCTTCTTCTGATCATGAGTTTCTTATGTTTTTAGGCTACAACATCCTAAAGGGCCTTACTTTCTTACTATAGGTGGAAAGCATGCCTTCCTGTCTGTTCAGTACCTTGATTTATTAACTTGAATAAACTAGCTCTCAAAGTAGCCAACTGAAAAGAAAGATCACAGTTGAGACAGTTTTAAAAGCAAAAACCAGGACACCCACTTTAGTCCTTAAATGATGAGTTTTATGCTTTTAGTCAATGACAGCTACCAGCTCAGTAACCTTTGGGAGTTTGGTAGCAAGCTTCTCTCAAGCAATACAATCATCCTAAGGAGGTACCTATTGTCATAAACTGAGTTGTTTTTAATCAGGGCTTAAAACTAAGCTAAGCCTATACTCCATAGAGAGATTTTAGAAACCAACTTTTACACATGAAACTGTCAGCCTAGTTTGCCAAGGAACAAAACCTGCACAAGCTGTACCATTCAGTCCCTCCCTCACCCCATGACTAATGGGCAAGTCCCTCTGACCGACTGCAGAAAAGGGCCACAAGCACAGCAGGTAATGGCAGCTGGCCCTGCATGGCAGGCCATATGCAGGCTCTGGAAGTGGTCATTCAATCTGTGAAATCACTGAACAATGAAGGAGATGAAAACACCCTGGCCAGCTGGGTAAACCAAGCAATCAGTACGTGCAAGGCTTTGTAAGGAACTGCTGTCTCTCACTCAACTGGCACTGCAAACAAGGGTGAGGCACAGCACGTGCCCAGGCGACATGGAATGAGCATGTAAGCACTGCAAGCATGGAAGAATTAAGCGTGCTGATTTAATTACAATAACCAAAAACAGAAGAAGCCACCATTCATTTACATTGCCATTCAAAGGCCACTCTGTTCACTCCTCAGACTCACTCTCTTCAGTCCCATCAGGTTATCCCCGATTCTTCTGACTACCCTGTCACCATTGCTCTCATTTCAAATGAGTGAAAGAGAAACAGCACCCTAAGGGAGGGGAATTTTCATCAAGAGCTTTTTTCTCTGTGAGCCAAAAAATATTCTTTTGTAAAATAATTACCAAATATTTGTTTGGAACATACAAAGGCTTCTAGCCATTCCATTAAATGAACTCAGAGCTGCTGTGCTTTATGTATTTTTTCCAGCTAATGGAGTGGAGGAGAAAAAAAAATAATTCATTGTTTTGAGTCCAAGCCACAGAACAAGTCTTCCTTTCAAGCGCAAAACAAGCAAGATGCCCTCAGCATTTATGTAGGAGGACAAATAGTCTGCACAGACATTGTCTGCTTGTACATGGTACAGAGAACTCCTTGCCACAAACAGGGAGTGGGAAGCACAGATCAGCTTCTAAAGAAATCCCTGTTCTAACTTAGTAACAACACGTGAGAGAAATGTAGTAAAGAAATCCAACTTCTTCCTACAGTCAGAAAGGCAGGAACTATGTAATAACTTGTTCAGGGACTTTACAGACAGTTTAGTTTTTACTTTCCACTTGTTGTCTCAACTTCACAACTTTCTTTGCTCATTCTCTCCCTTCCTCCAGCACAGAATCACTCAGGTTGGAACAGGCCTTAAAGATCATCAAGTCCAACCACAATCTAACCATACTACCCTAACTAACAACCCTCCGCTAAATCATGTCCCTGAGCACCACATCCGAAGGGTTTTTAAACACATCCAGGGATGGTGACTCAACCACTTCCCTGGGGAGCCTATTCCAGTGCTTAACAACACTTTCTGTAAAGAAGCGTTTCCTGTTATCCAAACTAAACTTACCCTGGCACAACTTGAGGCCACTTCCCCTCATCCTGTTACCAGTGAGAAGAGACCAACCCTGCTCTTGCTATAAGCATCTTTCAGATATTGGAAGAGAGCAATAAGGTCTCCCCTCAGCCTCCTTTTCCCCAGACTAAACAGCCCTAGTTCCTTCAGTCTCTCCTCGTAGGCCATATTCTCCAAGCCCTTCACAAGCCTTGTTGCCCTTTTTTGGGCCTGCTCCAGCACCTCAATGTCCTTTCTGTACTGAGGTGCCCAAAAATGAATAAATAAAAAGGTCACTCATCATTTGCTCCTTCAGCACACATCACTAGAACATTGTTTTCTTCCCCCTGCCACCTTATAGCAGGAGACATGACAACTTGGAAGTAGTAAAAAGGCCACAGTGTTTGGTATTTGTTCACTCTTAGCCCTCCACTTATACTTTTGGGTATACAGTAGCAGTTTGTGTATATACAGTAGCAGTTCCCACTACCTTGAACTTCTTCATCTCCCCTGCCATAAAACCACATGGATAATCTCTATCCCTAGATTCTCACCTTCTCTTTCCACTTTGACCAGACTGACATACCTTTTCCATATCTTTTATCTATTTAAATACTTCAGTTTGAGAGAGTTGAATTTGGAGTCATATTCCAATCACATTTATCTACTGGTCCCACTCCTCACGCTTTCTGAGCTTTAATTTTATTTAAGAAAAAAAAAAAAAAAATTATCAGGACACCATCAGAGAGAGCACAGCCTGAGGAATGGAAGCTCTGCAAGCCAAGTAGGGCAAACATAAACATGCATTATTTGCTCTTCTCCCACCAAACCTCATTTATCCTACCATCTTTTCCAAATTCCTGAAGTCCCAGTATTTGCATCTGAACACCTCTTCTAACCTTCAATTGCTTTAATTCCTCTCAACAGAAACGTGCTTTTTCCCACCAATCCTCTAAATGGGCCTCCTCTTCCATCATTTATTTTCCTCTCTCTAGCATTGCTGGAGTTGTTTTACTCAGATTACATCAATCCTCAAAAATTAAACTCTCAGCCACCACACTCCAGTGAAAATACTTCAAATCCAAAGTCCAATGGCTCATCCCCTGCCAAGCCTTGGGACCAGTGCTCCATCTTCATCTTCTTTCCCAGGCAACTCTTCTATTCCTCAAATAGGATAAGACGCTCTTCCTCCATCCTTCCATCCTATCCCTTCTTATTGTTCCCAGATTGGACCTTCATCCTGCATCAAGGCTATTTTCACATCTCTTCCCTCAGTAGCTTGCATCTGGATCTCACTGCAGAACACATTCAATCGCCAGCACTGCACTGGCTACTCAGACCTTCTCTGCTCAGGGTCTGTCTTCTCTGTTCAAATAATCTCAGTCCAACATCTTTGTCATTGCTAAATTGTCAGTTCACACTGACAACGTGCTGTAAAGCACAGCACATTTCTTCCCCCAGAGCCTTCTACCACTGCATTTATCACCATGGACCAGAGCCACATGCCTCTCTGACTCAACCTGAACAGTGTTTTTCACTTTTCTTCAGTAAGAGGATATAGATGAAACTTCCCAAGTCTTTCAGAGTTTCCAGCCACCTGCACAGCTGACAGTAGTCCAAGAACTCCACTTTGTACAATAACAAAGATACATTTTGCTCTGGATTTGAGGAGTACTTCTGGGCTTCTGTCAATAGATACTGTGATTATTTTCTATAAGTTATTTCAATTGCAAGCTTATCTACATCTTTCCACCTTTACATTTTTACAGAAATATAAATCATCTCACAAACTCCTCACAGGAAGCGTCTCATGGCCCATTTCCTAGCAGTTCTTATTTAGGGTAGGATCAACAACACCTGCATCAGCTATCTAGTAGGTAGCTTTTGCCTCTGGCCACTGAATCCCCAGAAGCACAAAAAGGAAGGAAGGATCCTGACTGGCTTCTTCTGCACAAAATGGATATATTTACTGCGTTTCAGAGCTTAGAAGCTGAACATTCAGTTACCACAGCAGGATGTTACTACTGATGTCCTGAGCTTTGAACGTGAGCTGAGGTTACCACAAGGAGCAACCATTGCTCATGTTCCCCAAACACTACCCTCAGCACCAACCAGCTGACATCCAGGCAACAAGAACGCCGAAGGCATTGTTTCTATCTGGTGACTAAATGACCTCACTGTAAAGTAAAAGACTAGAAGAAGGAGGGGGAAAAGTAAAAAAGAAAAAGCTGTGCCATTGGTAAAATAGAAGCACGGCATCTGGCAGACTTGAATCAGTCAATACATAGCAAAGACAGCTGGAGTGTCACAATATCAAGCACAACATCCCAAATGCTATTTTGTTCTACTGAAAAAGACAAACACTAATAATATAATCATTGGGAACTGAATACTAACTGCTCCAAGGGTAACATTAGGGAGATATCACATACACAAGACCACAATTTTCTGCTACAAATTGATGGCAGGAGATGCAGAGCTTGCCATACACACACCAGAACAAACATGACACTGTTATAGAGTATCTCCATCTACCAACTTTACTGACTAGGTATTGTTTCACTTTACTTGCTGTAAATGAACAAGACCTTCCTAACTCTGAAGGTACTACAGCAGCTAAAGCAGATTCAAAGACTCAGAGCTTCTAGGTTCCATTGTAATAACACCGCAGCATGTTTGCCACAGGATATACAAAGCTAGGGAAAGAGTTGCAAGTTTTCAGCTATTTCAGTCCTGACTCAGAACACAAACCCCTGGCATGCATATGTCAGCACTGATATTATTATGAGCGGAGCGATGTATTGCTCTGAAACCACCTACATGAAGGAATCCTGTACACTTACCCAGCAGCAAAGTATAGGAAGATGAAGTCATTCGGAACGGATAGCAGACAAGCATTCTTAACCACAAGAGTTTGCACCTAGTTAGTTAAACAAATTATGGTTAACTATTCAACTTCCGGTGAGGCCATCAAGCGTACAGTATTCAACAGAGAATACTCTGAAAAGATTGCAGCATGACACTGCTAATTGAGCTTCACCAACACCTTCCAAATGGGGTACACTTCAATGGAGAAGGTGGCTAACCACTCACTACAGCACACTGAGGGTGATCTCCCTGCAGCCATTCCCTCTGGGATCTTTGTCCAGGTCAGTCGAGACCAAGTCACACATGATGGGAACCAAATCTGTGCAAGAACCCTTACGTGTGTGACTAGTTATCTAACAGGTCAAAGTCTGGATACCTCCCCTTGTCTTATATTGCTCTCCACGTTCAAAACTGCATTCTTATTCCTTCTGATAGCCAATGTCCCTAACAATTTGGAGGACCTGCTTAAACACTGCAAGCTTATTTCACTTCCTTCAAGCTCTCTTAAAACGCCTCCAAACATTTGGCAACAGCAACTGCACAAACCTAACAGTGACCAAGCTGGCAGTGCTTAGAAATAAATGTTCACTTAAGCTGTTGTTTTTTTTTATTTTGTTTTGTTTTCCCCCTTTTGCTTTGTATCCTGATTGCTCACACTTTCTTCATGATGGTTAATGGAAAAAAAAGAAACACAAAACATTAGGGCAAGATTTGATTTTTCATGTTTTTCTTGTACTATTTTGTATACAAATATAGGGCACCTGCTGTGCTAGGCAGTAGCTGAAAATAGAGCTTGGTAATACTTCACAAGGAAAGTTTTTCTTGACACTGAAAGTTTACACTAATTAATACATAGCTGGAAGTCTTTTAGAGACCAGTCTGCGCAGAGATCACTGACCCACTGAAAAAGTTCTGTTAATTAAGGCTATGAACATACCAAAATAAACTTGATTCCTCTGGATCCAACTCAGCTTGATCACTAGGAGTGCCAACAAAATTACAACACAAACTAAAGCTGTAATCATAGGCATTTTATTCCACAAGTACTAATACAGTCAAAGTGGAAACTTTTATCAGACCACCAATAGATGCGACAGTTTCTGAAATACGTTGTCCTCCTCCTGAAATGACTAGTCATCAGTTTACTAATTAATACAAACAAATTGCTTCATTTATCTTAAAGATGTCTAGTTTCAATTATAAATAATGTCTCTTATGGATGAAAGATCAGGAAATAATCATAAAGTCTGATGAAAGAAGGATTTTTAAAAATTCAGGCAGGCTGCAACAGGTAACAAGTTGACAACAGAGCCATGAATCAAGAAGATAGGAATGGATGCATTAATACAGCAGACTCAACAGCTCACATTTAAAGGTCTTGATAAAACCAAAATAAGTCAACATATCTGTATGTTTATAACTGCTTCACTAGCAGCTGTAATTTTCCAGGAGGAAAAGAGGATGTGAGATTTTCTAGTGATTAGGAGGTCATAAGTCACAAAAAACGATACAAACTTGCTAAAGAGTGTTTTCATTAAGAAACAACGTCATTGTGAAACACAGTCCACTGTTGACATCTCTCTCAAACTACAGTTTCATGACATTTAGTTATTCCTCATACTAAAATGTCTTCACATACAACCAGCAAGAAACAACAGCAGTCAGCTCCCTACAACATGTTTGAGAAAGGCAGCACAAAGTTATACCTCCCTACTACAATTATAGGCACCTATTTCTCCATAGGCCATCATTACCTCCTTTTCAATAAGACACGTGCTGGAGCAATCCTATCTTTGATGGTCTCAACAGCTAGGAGCAGACAAGCCCAAATAACTCCTCTGAGATCTGCTGAAGTATCCAGATGTGGGATCAAACTTCCACATGAAGAATTCATTGATGCAGTTTAGTCTTAACACAGAAGAAAAATCCATGTAGGCCATTCCAGCCAATAGTAAAACATGCTGTATTTCCTAAGAAGAACATACAAATATTAAGAAGCCATACACCTTGGTATAAGAACTGACTGCCCAACACACCAGAAATCCATCATGGTGTTACCTGAAGTCTCATTGAGTGTATAGATATAAAAATGCATATATGCATGTATAATCCTATATACATATTATTGCACATCACTTTGTTGGGTTGAATCTACCTGGCTCCCAGACACCCAATCTCTCACTCCTGCTTAGCAAATAGGACAGAGGGAGAAAATAAGATGAAAAAGCTCATGGGTGGAGATAAAAACAGGGTGATCACTTGCCATTTACTATCACAGGCAAAACACATTTGACCTGGGGAAAGTTATTTTAATTTGCAATAAATTGTATTAAAAGATGGATTGTGAGTAGGAAAAAAAATTTAAAAATAATAATAATTAAAAAAAAAAAATCAAGCTCACTTTCACTCACTTATTTCCAATTCTTCTCCCCCCCCCCCATGCAGCCTGTGGCAGATAGAAGGTTTACCATCAACCCATAATGGCTTCTCTCTGCCACTCCCTCCTCCTCGCACTTTTTCCCCAATAAAAGCACAGGTCCTTCCCACGGGCTGTGATTCTTCAGGAGAAGCTGCTTCTGCATGCACTCCTTTGTGGGCCACAATGTGGAGGAGACCATGGAGGAGATATCCACAAGATGTAGGGAAATATCAGCTCCATCATACTTTCTTCCACAATTTTTGCTGCAGGGGCATCTCTGCTCCAATGCCTGTGGCACCTCCTCTGCCTTCTCTTCCTCAGGCGCCTGCAGGGCAGTTTCTCACTCTGCACCCCTGTCCCCTGCCTGCCAGATGGTGTTTTGCCCTTTCTTCCCCAAGCTGTACCCAAAGCATTGCCTTGTTGGCTGCTGGGCCAGGCCTTACCTCACACAGCAGCATGGTAGCCTCTAGCCCAAATCTGGACAGAATACTCAATATATTCATACAGAACACAAAGCAAAATCAGCTACAGAAAGGATGACCAGACAAAAAAATCATACCAACCACTCCTAATGCCTAAGTTTCAAAGCAGCAAAGACTAAGTGCAGCTGCTCCAAAGGAGGGGAGAACCACCTAGCTCTACTCTGAATCATCAACCACCAGAAAACCAGTGCTGCAGCAGTTTCTCAGGTTTCCTTTCTCACCAAGTATTTCAATGCACTAAAGAAAGAGAGTTTCCTGCCTTTGGTAGCACAGCCAGTCCTGCGGCACCCTAACAGCTCTGAGCAGCAGAAATGCTGCTGACACCTTGCCTATGAACACCTACTACCACTGACTTGCTGCTGGGAATGAATGATCATCCCCCAAGCAGATATGGGCCCAGAAGAACAGCTGCTAACACATTCGCTTTCTGTTGGCCTCTTTGCACAGAGAGTTGGGCTCTGCCTGACTCAAAGATAAGAGAAAAAGTGAAAAATCACTGCATTTTATCTCAAGTGGAAGAAATAAGGTTTTGCTGAAAGCCTCAGGCAGGCTGCGGTAACACTGTCAAAGCTGTCAATAACTGTGTCACTTTGCCCTGCATATCTCTGTGTACCTATTTGACAGAACTTACAGACAAGTCTTACAGTCGCATTGGTACCAGCTTCTACAAGCTCGGTTTTTCGGGTAGTTTCTTTCATATTATGCAGAGCTGTACATTATTTCACAAAGGGGCAGCAGAAGAACTCCTGCCAGATTTACATCTCCAGATCACACTTGTAACAAGCAACTATGGACATGAGAAACAGCAGAGTGCCTGAGCTCCCTTGCAAGATAGGCCACAGATTTCTTTCTCTACTGTACCACTCCCTCAACTTGGAAAGTATAAGAATGTAGATGCTTGTGAAGGCCCAGAGTTCCACAAACAAGTATTGCTGTTGAACTGCTTCATGTTCCACAGTTACACAACCAGTCATATGTCAGGTTTGGGCAGATCCGTATTTAGCATAGAAGGCGATAACATCTAGCCCCACTCTAGTAATTTTTCCCCACGGATCACAAGGCAATATACTTCCCTGCCTATGCCAGAGAGTGGGACGCTTTCCAACCTTACGTGGTTTTCCTTCCGTTACCAACTCAGTTTACAGGAGTTCAAGTAAACAGTTTTTGTTGACCAAGTCAAACCGAAACAATTAAAGACCTAAAGAGACGAGTAAACTTACTTAAAGAGCAAAGGGTATCTGGAACAGCTGATAACAACTATTTTACCTCTAATCATGCACTACTAACACAGCTGCTAGCAAACACAGCAGATTATCCCTGCGCACAAGAAAAGGTTCATGAAAATAGGAACTAAGATTAAAGAAGAGCAACAGAGAACAAGATAAACAATATACCTTAAAAGAATCTCCTTGAAACACAGTGGTCTTCTCCCACAAAAAAAGAACTTTAAGTTTGTTTAACTACAGAACTGAGAGAAACTGAGTACATATGCTCAACATGTGACAGAGATATTGAAGAAAGAATCCCACCATCACAAACATTTCTTAAGAATTATTACAGCAATCCACTAAAACTGTCGCAATGTCTACTAACATACAATATTATGGATCAGAAGTTGGAAATAAAAAGGCACAGACAGCAAAGGTATTTGTCACTGGCTGGAACAACTGCCTCCATTCTAGGTCAGCACTAGGTACTAGTACAGTTGAAATGAAATGGTATTCAGGTGGTTTTAAGAAATAAAAACACAACCATGTTGTGAACTGCTGATACTCTGAGAAAATCTAGCACTAGCAGCACAGAAACTAAGTCATCCAACTGATTACCAACCTGCAGCTAGCAGGATTGGACAAGGCCAATCTGTTCTGGTATGACAGGAGACTTACTTTCAATAGCTCGAGCAAACTTAAAGCTCTCTGCAGACTCTATCCTGTACCGCCTCTACTGATGCTTGCTCACCCTAATCTTTCACTACTTGCTAACCAAACTTGGTAGCAAATTCAGTAAGCTAATAACTACTTATAACCTGTGTCAGCGTGACTACAAAACCAAAAGAAAAAAAACTGGTGCTACATATTTTCAAGTAATTCTTGCTTCACAAGAATTTGTCACTGATGGTGCCAATTTAAATAGCTCCCATGCCCACTTGTGATGTAACACGATGAATCTGACCAGGAACTAGCTCATGTTCAAAAAAGCATTTTTTCTATTGTTTTCCTTTAAACCAGACCAACACCCTAACCCAGTTCACTATTCACCACGTTTGCACAACAGTGACTGTGCAAGATTAGAAAGAAATGACTAGCAGCTGCTTCAGACAGCTTGCCTGAGGAAGACTTCTCTTTTGGAAGTGCTGATGGCTTTGCTGCTCCCTCTCTCTATAGCACTTTCTCAGTTTACACCAAAGCACTTCTAGAGACAGCCCTTCCAAGTAAGGCAGCACTTTCACCCGTGCCTGTGCCGACTTCGTCAAGCTTTAGGGTATGCAGCATCACCACACAGCCAACAGCTCTTCACCTTCCACACTGGAAGAGCGAAACAAATGGAAAATTCCAAGATGCATTAGCCAATTAGATCTTGGAAGTTCTGTTACATACGCAGCTTTATAGAATTTATTACCAAGAGAGCCCTGTTCACCATATTTCAATTCAGTACGTTAGAAAAACAAGTTACCAAAAATTGTAACTGATGGGAAACAGACAATTGAGGATGATCTCCTACACTGGCTATTTCACCTAAATTCACATTTATTGATTTGACCCACCTCAAGTATATCCATCAAGCTTCCTTAGCCCCACTTAACATTACGTGTATTAAGAGCCAGCAAATGTACTGCAAAGCATGTTCTGCCAGATTGGAAGGAGAAATTCATATGACAATCAGCTTTCTTGTTCTCCTCATGCATTTCAAGGCAAAAGGTAGAGCAGCACAAACTGGAGACTGCTAACCCAACAGTGAAGACAAAAATGCAGAAGCTGAAAGACGCAGCAGTAGAAGGGAACAACATACATGTGACTTGATGTAATCACCTACAAAACAGGCTTTTTTAGGTCAGCTAGCAGACTGATCTGATCACTTTAAAGTGATGAAGGTGGAAAGGAATCACTGGAGAGACTGCCCGACTGAAGGGTAACCTAATCATTCAACTAGTTCAGAAAACAGTACTGATGTGGATCATGCATCAAAGTGCATATCCACAGCACCCGTGCTATGGGTACGGGTACAGCATACTGTGAAACGCCATACCAAGTAAATACTTGCTCTGCTAAATAGCTGTTGTTCTAAGATAAACATAAATCACTGCAATTTGAATTCCCTATCAGTTCAGACCTTCTTATCCTCTCCTGTCACAGCTTCCGCTTACACAAGAATTCAGTATCCTTTCTATTGCACTAGTCACTATGCACAGTGTAATTCTAATCTAGACCAGCCCACTAAGAAGATAAGCAAAGCTCAAAAAAGAAAAAAAAGACAATAGCCAACGCTGTAAGAATGTAAAAAGTTTCCACACTTTTTGATTTACTACTAGGATATCTTGATTCAATAGTCTTTCAATTTAAACCTGTCAGCATGTTTGCCTTGTAAAACCAGATGGTACCCTGTACAGTACACAGGCGCTCACAGCCTACTGTTCCCAGTCAGGATAATTCAAGGCCCCTGACACACAGTGCAATAGATGAATAACACATTCCCTAATCTACTTCAAGTTAGACAGCAAGTGAAAAGGTTGTATGCATCATTACAAAGAGGTAGAGGACTGGGAGGCTGGGGTCAAGGGAAACCTGGACATCTTACAAGCCACATTCTATTACCAAAACATTAACCTATATTTTCAACTTCTTCAAAAACTTATTGCTGCTACAAGCAAGGTAATCTGAGGAGTAGTCTCACCTTCAACCTAGCTAGCAGAGAGTTTTCCCACCTTAGCACTTCTTCCCTTTGCAGAAACCAAGTAAGTGCTGCAAGCAAGGAAGTCTTCCTACCTACAGCATCAATGGGCTCTGTTTGAAAGAACTAACTGCTTCTGACTGGTTGAACACAACAATCCTGACTAAACCTGGCACAAGCATGAAGATAGCACTGCAACCCTGACTTGCACTGTTATTTTCATAAAACATTTCAAGAAGCAACTGAAATATGCAGGTAAGCTCAAAGCAATGATAGATGCCAGAGGTATTTAACATCCCAGTACTCCTCTGCTTGTTATACTGACCTGTGTGTATGTGCATGTGTGCACACGTGTGAGTGGGTACAAGGAGCAGTAAGAGACAAGGAGCGAAAAAATCAGACTTTGTCAGCATGAGAAAGAATGCTAGGAAAACTAACACTCTTTCCAGTAGCATCTAGACATTCTTCAAGACTTTCAGAAGTAATCAGGCACTGCCCTTGTGTTCAAGACAGATCTCACTTTAAGTGATTACTTATATGGCTTACCAATTGAGGATTCCAAGATAATCTGTTTCCCTGATGCTCCGGCTAGCTGCTCTAGGCTCACCCACCATACAAGATATAATACCTAGATTCACTACTCACGCCACAAATGTCCACAGAATCACAAAACATTTGGGAACAATCCTTCATTTTTACAAGGAAGCAACCAAGTCTTCATATGACTGAGCATAAACAAATGGGACAAACTCCAATGCACACCTGCAGCTGCACACAAGAAAATAAGCCTAACACTTGTTGTCTGGATTTGGCCATGAAGCAACAATTACATGCTTGGCCTCACAAAACAGACCATGATGTTAAACTCAGCTTGTACAACACATCCCACTTAGTAACATTTCTGTCTCACTGCAGGTTATTGGCCACCAAGCGTATCAAGAGGGAGAAGAGCCACAAACCACAGCAGCTAACTGTGCAGCACTCCCCAGCCACATAGCACGTCTGGGTAACCAAGTGGCAACAACACAGAACAGAAAGTTACTTCTGCCCTTCCACTTGCTTGGAGTCTCACTTCTCAGTTTCTCATAAAATGAAAATTCAGCTCAAGGAAAAAGGAAGGAAAAAAAATTCTTGCTAAACTGCAGGAAGTGAAGCAACACATGGGAGCAGAAAGGCAGACTGCTACACATGACTGCTTACACCCTTAAACCCTAGAGAAGGTCATCTTCTCAGTACCAATCAGCTAATTACCTTGGATATCCAAGTGGACAGAACAGCTTGCAACATAGCTCTTACCCCCCTGCAAGGATACAAACCTTGTATCAACTCCACACTTAAGAAGAAGAAAAAAGAAAAAAATAAAGAAAGTATTTTCAAAGAAAACAGAAGATTAACTGTGTGTGGTATAAGCATGAGGAGAAGCCAACATAAGAGTAATTTCTGATTTGAAATACTTATATTGAATATATATATATATATATATATATAATAGGCACAGAATCACTGTCCAACACAGATAAAATAGCTGTTTTAGCATCCATTTAATCCTTTAAATTGTTATCTTGCATTACCCACCCACCCTAGGGAAGATCTCCTTCAAAAGAATATCTTGCACCTTTGCTTGCCTTTAAGATACTGCATTTGGTTACATACTTCATGCACTGCAGCGATCTCTTTCTGTGAGCTTCCCATAGCATTACTGCAGTTCTACCTTTTGTTGTGGTCAGGGGAAGTATGTGCCCTTTTTTCTTTTGTCTCCATATTTATTTTCAAAGAACTAAGTTTTACTCTAAGCTACATATTCAGCTTCATTCCAAGTATTACACTGCCTCTGAATGCGTACAGCAAGCCTTAGCAATCTCTACTTACACTCATTGCAAAATGCAGAAGTTTAGGTAAACGACAGCCAAAGCGCAGTGCCATTTGGAAGGAAGTTCCTCACCACTGGGCACAGATCCTCAGACTTGCAGGGTTTTTTTTTTTTTTTTTCCCCAGAAGTTTCCAGATATGAATAGACAACAGCCTTCTTTAGAGATTGCTACTAACTTCCTTTGCACAGTTACACTTCCAATACACTAAGTATTACCAAGCAAAGCCACTTTCAGGTGGCACACAAACACTGGTGCATCCCTTCTGTGCACACACACAGCTGCTTTGGGAAAGTTGCTTGTTTTTATTTCAAAATTAAAAGGCAAACACAGAACAATTTACCCCATCAGTACGTATGCCACAGCAAAGCTATGCTTTATCCTTGCCATTACTAGCACTCCAATATTAGCTGTGTACTTACTCCCCATTCACAAACACTTGATTTTGGCTGATGTCATTACTGCTCCACCCAAATATTTCACCGTTGACCAAACACAAAAGGTGCTTTCTAAGTTGTTTCCTACAACTCTGGCTTCCCAGATGCTGTTCACCTTCCCTGTGTCCTCCCTCAACAAAGAGGACAGGTGTCCCATGACTGTGCAACCAAAAACACGAACCAGAGAGGCTGACGTGCATCATGGTTGCCACACGCCACGTCGCTGGACCCTGGCAGACCTGGCATCTATGTGAGCAGCACAGCGCTGCTCTGAGATGCTCCGGCTACATCTGCAGAGCGATGACTGACTTTTGCAAGGAAACGACATGCCTGAATGCCACACGGTCCCATCCACACTGGACATTTCGCTTTTCATCTGGGAGGAGAAGGGGCAAATTCGTGCAGAAAACACACAAGGTTGGAGAAACCTCCACCACAAAAACCTCTGGCAGTTAAGCCAGAGGAGGTGGACTTTAAACCGAGCGTCTTCCTTGGCCGTCTGGGGCAGCTCTCAGGACGGCCCTCCGCGCTATCAGCCCACCAGCGACAAGCAGGGGAGGCGTTTAAAGAGCGGGAGCGCCTCTACCTAGCCGCAGGGCAGCGCGGTACCCCGGCCAGAGCTCTCCCCGCTCCGGGGCCTTCCCGGCGGGCGCGGCCGGCCCTCCGCCCCGGCACCCTCCGCTCCCTGCCCACGGGGAATCAGCCGTGCCACAGGGCCGAGTCGCCCCGCTTCCCAGCGCGAAGGAGGGCGGTCGGCGCCCGCAGCCGCCGCCGGCTCCCTCGCCTCGCCTCGTCCGCAAGAACAGCTCCCCCACCGTCCCCCAGACCAGCCCGAGCCGCGGGCGCAGCCCCAGAGGGACAAACGATGCCCGTCCCTCACTCACCGGCAGCCAACGAGGCGGCGGCGGCCAGCAGGCAGGCCGAGAGCGGCAGCCGCGCGGCAACAACGGCCGCCGAACGTCCCACGGTGCCTCCGGCCGCTGCCATTTTCCTGCCACCACCTCCCCGCGCCCCCATTGTCCGCCCCCGGCCGCCGGCCCTCCCCCTCGCGCCTCGCGGCCCTCTTCCCTGGCTGGGATAGGGCCTCGACGCTGTCACTCGCACACACCTCCCGCGGCCAGCTCGTCCCCGCCCCGCTTCTTGTCAATGATTGGTTAAAATGACGATCCGTCAAATGTCAGTGCCCAATCCAGGATGGAAGCGCGCCGTCCCGCCTCCCGAGCCGGGCACGTGACCTGCTCTCCCCGCCCTGCCGGGCGGTGCCGCCAGGGCGCCGATCCCGGCGCGGTGCGGGCGCGGCCGCACCCGGGTAGCGCGGGGCCGGGTCTGCCAGGAGCGCCGGGGTGCGTGCCGGGAAGCTGAGCGCCCAGCGGCCAAAACCCGTGAAAGGAGCCGGGCGGGCACCCAGCAGCACTCTCTTCGATAGGCAGCGCGGCGACGTCTGGCCGCTGCTTCCCGGTCCGCCGGAGGAGGGTGGTCGGGGTGAGACCCTGCCGGCTGGGAGAGCCGGCTCCGGCACGCGTTGCCTGCAGCGCGGGCTGCTTCCGCGGCCCTTCTGGCTGCCAGCAGGATAACCGCGTTTGCATTTAACCTGAAAATTCCAGTTGTATTTTAATGAAGGTGCACACGCTCCAAGCCGGATCACAAGACTATTGCTCACCACACACGTGAGACTTCCCAGGCCTAAAATATAGACGCAGGGCTCCTGATCTGCACTGTGCCCGTGTGCACCTTCCTACAGCCGCTCGGGGAGGAGGCCCACGGCTCTCCTGGGATTGCAAACGTCATTAGCTTGTGCCTTCATAATCCATGCCCTGAGGAAAGCTCTGGAGTGTGTTCTTCAGCTAACCGTTGGGGAAGTTTCCTAGAAAGTCAGGATGGGTTATAGCTCTGCTCGGTGGCTGAAGGTACTCGTTGCTACAGAAGATATGACATTAATACCCACTGCTTTACATTCAGACCCCTGAATGGCCCAAACTTTCTCTTTCCAGGCATTTTTCCAAGGTAGATAACCCGAAGTGTTTAAAAATCAGACCCTGTTCCTTTTCTAATTTACTCTCCTCCACAGAGTTCATGAGTTCTCTGTACATGAGGACTGTGTCAAGAGCAACAGCTCCTTCTTTAGTATGTTGTCCCACATCAGAGACGTATGTTGGAGGTTTAGCAGTAGAGGTAGAATCTGCCCACCGATATTCCAATACATGTTGTTGCCATGCGATGGCAGCAGAGGGGCAGATTGACACAATGGCATCTGACATGAAAATGCACGTGGAGCAAAGCACTGAATTCCGCCATGAGGAAAAAATGACACCCATTGACATTCAATGATGCTTGCTGGATGTTTCTGGAGACCAAACAGTGGATGTGAGTACAATGAAAGATGGACTGCATGGGCAACGTTTTCCTAGCAACGATGCCAGCATAGCAGCTGTGAAACAGTGGGTCACTTTTGCTGGAGCAGATTTTTACAAGCACGACATGCAGGCTCTTGTTCACTGCTGGCAAATATGCATAGCTAATGGCAGTGACTATGTTGAAAAACAGCTTTTGTAGCTTAGAATTTGCTCTATCAATTAGTGTTATTGTGTGTCCTTTATATTTGTCGTAGTTTCCATGGAAATAAATAGGAGACATTACTTCCAGAGCGACCAACATAGCATGGCTTGGCCAGATGAAGCTGTGCGATGACCCAGCTCACCAAGCAGCAGCACTGCTGGTCAGCACAGAGAGCACGTGGGAGAGCACCGGGTCTGCTTTTTCAGATCACGATGACTGAATTAGTGTCTTCTGCGGCCTTCAGTCTTGGCAGCACCTCCAACAACCACCAACGAACGGCCACTGCAACAAGTCGCCCAGGCAGGGCGCCTTCGGTCAGTCATTCTTGTTTGATGGTAGGAAAACTTTTTCCGTGGTGGCTCGTTGGTCTAGGGGTATGATTCTCGCTTAGGGTGCGAGAGGTCCCGGGTTCAAATCCCGGACGAGCCCGCTTTTTGTTTTCCATGCTTTTTTTTTTCTTTTTTTTTTTTTTTTTAATCCACGCCTCCTTGCCGTTCCGCACCCACCCACTTGACGGCTGCTGCACAGGCTGAGCCCCGCGTGCATTGCGCGCACAGCGGCTGCCGCCGCGCAAAGCAGCAGGAGGACCGACGCACTGTTGCATTCCAAGAACAGAATTAGCGTGAGCAACTAACGAGGAAAACGATCTTGCCTTCCCTCCCTCCACCACGGTGAGCCTGGCTCCCCCGCATTCGCCCCTTCATTCCCCAGTGCCTCCCTTCACCGCTGGCACTGCCCCGTCCGCAGCCCTCTGCGCCCCGCAACCTCGCTCCGCTCTGCTTGTCCGTCGCGGGACGGCCAAGACAACAAAAACACTGCGGAGCGCTGCGGCGACAAAAACAGGAGGAAGTGATTCCTCCCTTCCTAGAGGGCTCGTCCGGGATTTGAACCCGGGACCTCTCGCACCCGAAGCGAGAATCATACCCCTAGACCAACGAGCCGCTCTCTGCTGAGTTTTCCCCAGCTGAACACTTGACTCATCTCCTCCGCCTCTCGCCCGTGGCCATTCCCCCTACGGCTGTTCTCGTACTGCGCTGTGCCTTGCCCTCCCTTCTGACTGCCTGATTCCGCTCGCCCTTCGCCCACGCCGCTTCTCCGCCGAGCTGCGGCACCTGGTGCTGCTTACCCCCCCTCGCTCCGAATTTGGCCGAGCTGGGGGGGCTTGAAGCCCGGCGAGCTCATTCTCAGCGAAGGGAGGGAGCTTCTACCCCCCTGTAGCCGTGGTTTAACCCTGCCGGCAGCTGCCAGGGTGTTGATATCTCCTCCCCCGGGCGGGCAGAACAACGGTCTGAAAGATTGACAGGGATTTCTGCTGTCGCCACTTACTGCTGTTTGCCTATGCTCGTCCTTACCTTTGCTTGTGTACATGCCTGCCTCGGTAATCTGCCGGATCTCTGGGTGTGAGGGGCTCACAGCCCCAAGCCTATGCTTCATCAAAACGCTCAGAGCCTACACAACTGAAGGATGGAAGACAGCACCACCATTTGTGGGCCGAAGCTGGTGTGTTCTGGCAGCATGGACACGGCAGGGACATGTACCCACCCACAGTCTTTTGCAGTGTCGTGGTACTAGCCAGAGTTTTTTCCAGAATTGCTCTCACTCAGCTTGTAGAAGGACTGAGTGTGAGGTTTGCGTGCAGCCTGTGCTAATGTTACCTGCTGCTTCAGGCTCCTACATTGACCCATGAGAAAAGACACATATTTTGTTCTAATTCCACCGTTTATTTCTTCTGTTTCTCCCTCAGGTTTCCACTCCCTTGCTTGGGACACACATGCTCATTCTCTAAACAGGCACACATGAATTGATATATACAGTCAGGCACAGTCACTCACAGGTAGGACGCTGCTGAGAGAGGAAACAGGATACAGCAAACGATTGCAGCCTGCCCTGGAATACAAGCTTTAACAAACACGTTATAAAAGGTCCAAAGGCCACAATACTCCGCAACATGGCTCAAAAGGATGCACAGGGGTCATGTTTGCCAACAAGCCCATTCTGTGTACCAGGGCCAACACGGCTGGCTCTCGACAGATAACCCCTCAGTGCTCTCATTTGAGGAAAAGAAAGGAAGGCATAGAGGCATTTCTCCCTTTGTGATTTTAGTGTTGGTGAACAGAAAGGGGACATCCCTCCAAACCCTGGGTTTTGTAACAGTGCTATACTTCAGAGCCCAGTGCAGGAAGGATGTGGGCTGTGTTGTGTTAAATTCCTTGTGCCTGCCTATAGAAGAGGGACAGCATGAACCTCCGACTCTGCTCAGCTTAATATTTACCAGGAGGAGCTTTGTGAGGGACGAAGGGGAGCTGCCTAACTCTGCCTTTGGTCTCTGTAGCTGTGTCCATATTGCTGAACCCCAGATGACTGCTGCAGGTGCAAGCACTGGCACCATACCGCTCATGGCTCTGCCAGCCACCTCATGGTGCAGCTCAGCTTTGTGTTCCCACAGCAGCCTGCTGCAGAGGGGCTGCACCTAAGCAGACACAAGCCCAATGGCCCTGAGCCACAGCAGCATTTTATTCAGTAATACAATCACAGCTTCAAGCATTACTGACAGGAAACCAGTTAGGTACGGGCCTGTTTTCTTTTCCTGCATAACTTATTTCACACTCTCTAGATGTAGATGTAAAAGTTTTTTTCGCTTAACAAATGTTAGTCCCATATCTTAGCTATTACACCAAGAGTGAGTGGAAATCTAGCAAAATGCCAATCCTAGATACTTCCAAGGGACTGGCTATCTGTCCTACACCAAATCATATGCAGTCAGGCCACATGATTTGAAATGACGCCGCCATCTAAGACCTCACCGTTGACTCACAGAAAATTAATAGGCAGTTTCTAGTAAGTCAGGATGCTTTCTATCAAAAGCATCACTGAGTAGTTTCAAAAAAAAAAAAAAAAAAAAAAAATCAAAAAGCAGAGTCTGGAAGTTAAAAGGACTGAGGGACAGGTGGCCCTTCTAAATCAGAACTGGACTACAGCATTGGGTAAGAGAACTTGCCCTGCTGACCTACACAGCACATCTTTTCTGTGCATCGTATCTGTTCACTGTTACTTTCCACCAGCACTAAAATCACTCCAAAGTTGAAGTACACAAAAACTGCCCACCAACAATGACTGGATGTTTCACAGATCAGCCAGCTCAGCCCCCACTTCAAAGGCACTTTATGCTTTATGAACAATTTCCTAGGAGATTTTCTGATATTCAGGATTCACATTGTCTGTATTAACATATATGGAGAAAATACATACTTTTTTCCCACTATTAAAACATTATTTACTGACATTTGAAAACCCAAGATATTTCAAAAAAAAAAAAAAAAAAGCTATTGAAAAGGCACCATAGACATATGCATGTAAGTGATGAACTTCACCTAAGACCAATGCAGGGGAGAATAAAATGACATTCTGGAGCTCAGCAGGAATAAGGAACAGAGGGCCCAGGAGTGGCGGTGGCTGCCAGGTCCAGGACAGCACATAGCAAGCAGGTCTCTCAGTCTCCAGTTACCACCTTGGGATGTCAGCCAGCACCTCAGTTTTGTACTCCCAAGTGATTGTAAGGCAGTCTCTTGTTCTGACTGTCACAACATATGATGGTGCAAAGCAGAGAGCTGGTGAGCAGCCACTCAGCTCTGGGATCAGTCTGGACCTCGGGGGATATCTGTACTCTGCTCCTCTCCTGCCACTGAAGGTTTTCCAGTAGCTTCCACCTTGATTAAGTTAGATGGTTCCTATTCACACATCATCTCCTGTGTCCTGGATGGGTACGTCCTTTGGAGAAGGAAAAGCAAAAAAAAAGATGAAAAATATGAGCAAGTCTAAGTAAACACATGAGTGGGGAATCTGTGACTTGTGGTACTTTGGTGGCTTCCATGCTAGACTGCCTCTTTCAGTCGATCCTTGCCCAACCAAGGATACTTTTGAAAAGGGGACTGGCTGAGGTGAAAGATATTTCCTCAGATCCCTGTGGCTATGTAGTCAGTGGCTGGAGAACAAGGAAAAGCTATATGGAGTAAGTCGGTGGAAATATTCTTCTATTTCAAGCAGTGGAGGCTCACAGAGGCTGCTTGCAGGGCTGATTATGAAACTGGTATGAGTGTATTTTTGTTGGCACAGCTAACAGGATAACAAGATACATATCTATAAATATGGTGTATGTATATGTATGCATGTATCTATACAATGTGTGCACACAACAATAAAAATACATGTAGGGAAACATACAGAAATTGTACATACAAGGTAGAGTTAGTATATGCATGGTTCCTACTTTCAAACTGCTTTCAAAACAGCAGTTGGGTAGGGTGCCTAGCATCAGAGAGCCTCTTCCATTGTACTGCAGCCAGAATTGTTTGTTCCTTCTCTGTCTCTTTATCCCTTCTTTCTGTAGCACCAGCCAGGAGGACTGGTTGTTTAAGTGTACTGCCTTGAAGACTCTGCAGAGATTTGATAATCTTGAGGTGTGGGAAGCAGCATAAATATTGGCATGTTCTATCACACTTGGCATTTTTATTAGTAAGCAAAATCTTTTGATATTTTAGGAGCTATTCTCATTTTGGCAATACTTACCTAATGTGCATTACAGCTACTCAGTGCCCTGCTCCTGCAAGGCTGATGTTAAAGGCTCACTGGCAGTCTCTAAACCCACTGCCTCTTGCAGTGGTTGAGGTGCCAGTGGTGTTTCCTCAGTGTCTGACGTTCTTCGTGTGACTGTGTTCTCACTGGTCTCCTTTTCTTCAGTTTCTTCCTTCTCTTTGTCTCCCTTTTCCTGTTCACAGGCACCACCTTCCTCCTCTTTTTCCTGAGGAGCCTCACACACCTTATCTTCCTTGTCTTCAGAGGGTGACTGCGGTGAGTTGTTCTCTCCTGGAGCACCACAACACACCTCCTCCTCATCTGTATCTCCTGTGTTACTCTTGCAAGGAGTCACTTCTTCCACTTGCTTTCTCTCTTTGTCTTCATTGTCTGATATGCTGGATCCTCTCCTCGATGGGGGCTTCTCATCAGACACTGTCTGTTTCTTTATTTCTTTGTTCCCTGTTTCTGCTTCCTCTGTCTTGCCTTTATGCTCAAATACCTCATCCCCATCTTCTTTGGTACCATTTTCTGGAGAGGGAATGATATTCCCTAAATCTTCCCCATCTCCATAGTCAGACAGAGATCTTCGGAACTTCCTGGAGGGAGGCCTGCGCTTTATTGATCCCCTCGTCCGCACCTTGAGGCAGGAAAAGCAGAAATTGAAGCAGTCAAAGAACAGTACTGGAAAGCAGGAAAGCACAATAGAGGGAAATGCTGGGGAAAACTTGATCGCTGTGCTGGTTTTCCTGCTCTGCTACTGAGAGGTAGGGAGAAAGGACTGCCTATTGCTGAAGGATAAGCAGCTCCCCAAAATTCTCTCTATAGAGCTGATGCTGAAGATCACTGTCCCAGTGTTAACTGTGAGTTTGTCCAAGTTAAACTCTAAATCAAAGAAGCTGATTTCATGGTGCAGGTGTTGCTGACATTGGTTGTTTCAGCCTCTTCAGCTTTTCACAGTTTGGTGGCTGAGGAAGGAGTCTCCAGAGGAAGCTGGTGAATGCAGGTTACAGCTCCTCATTTACATGCTGTACACTCTGTGGAACACCTGGGCAGACTGTCAGGGCTCCACAAACAGCACCTTAGCTACCTTTGACATTTGCTGGCATGTGGCACCATTTCCTCATGGTGCTCCCCGCCCAGCTATCAGCCACCCACTTATTGCTGAGCTGAAATAATTGAATCCTTACACCTTACCCCTTCTCTATTGCTATGGGGCCATGAAAGCTGCTGGAGCCACTGGCCCACAAAACCCTATGGACTGGTAGGTAGAGAGAAGATCCACAGAACTACACCAAAAGCTGATTCAAACTCAGCACTGAGATCTCCTGACTTGGCTACAAAGGCACGCTGTTATGGCAGGACTGAGGGCTAAAGCCTCCCTTTCCTCCTCAGCTGCAAGCAACAGACAAACTTTATCCTGCTGTGGTGGAGAACTAGAGCATGCCCTACCTTGTTATAGAATTGCAGCTGAGTGCCTTCTGGAGGTTTATCAAAGCTGACCGGTGTCTCACTTGCTTCGCTGGACTGCGGCTGGATCCCTGGGCTGCTGGGCGTTGAGGGAGGGGTGCTGAACGGAGAAACCATGACTTTCAGACCAGGGCTTTTGGGAGATGCTCCCGGCAGCAGAGCTGCTGGCGAAAAAGCCAGATTGGCCTGCAAAGAAAAATTCCCGTCACTACTGTGGGTGACACCGGTGTGTAATACATGCATTAACCACGTGGAGGAACCCTTGCTCACACTGCCGGGCCACCACATTTCAGCTGTCACAGCCCACATACCTTCTGGTTATGGGTCTCTCCTGGTGACACTGTCAACAAACAAGTCCAGGCAGAGGAGTTATGACTGGACATTTGCCCTTCCCCAACAGCTGGATCTCAAGATCAGTTCTTTTGTCATCCTAAGGACTTTGGGGATTTTCCAGTGACCCAGCCAAGCCAGCACAGTGTACAGTGGCTGAGCCAAGGTATCAACAAGCAGTCAGTGATCAGATTGAGATTTAAACCATCCCTGTCTGTGCCCAAGCAGACCTCATATTTTCAAGGTTGGTCTGCAGGTCTTCTGAATGATCTGTGCAGCCATGAGGAGAGAAAAGGCCATAGGAAGAAACAAGGTTGTGATTAACTGTGGCAAAGCACCTTGTGCTAGCCTGCTATGAAGAAGTTCTGCAGGCAAATGTCCTTGGGTGCATTAACAGGGACACTGCTATGAATAGGCTTGCATTGCACTAGGGTGCTCAGGAGACATTATGTCCAGAAGTCACGCATGCTGCCAGGAGTGGCAGCTGGCAACGGAAGGACATCACGTCTCTGGGCTATTGAGCTGTCCTCAGTGGCACGAATCAGGTACCACCAAGAGACAAAAAGGACAGGAAGCGCAGGCTGCTTGTGTGTAATTCAGGGAACTGAGGCAAGGAAAGAACAGAGCTTCTAAGCAGTCTTAGGGAGTGCCAGAGACCCAAGGGCACTGTTCACTCACAGGACTTTGTCTGTCTTTGCTCCAGGTCAACTCCCTGAGACATACAAGTGGTTTAAACTGCTGTGGAGAAAGAGCTGAAGGAAGGCTCAGCCACAGCTTTCCTCCTCTCTTTCATGAGCTGGTTTTAAAGTGATGCCTTATATGCCACAGATCCAGTACAATGATCCTGTGCTCCACACTGATCAACCAATGCTCATGCCCAAGGACAGCGTTACTGACAGTGGTTACCCATTAGCAGATCTGCTCTGCCCTCCTTGTTTATGCATTGTGGATTTGGGCCCTCATTGGTGAGACCACTGCCCTTCCTACCCAGCTGTCACCCTCAACTCCTGGATCCTCTTTCTTTGTGGCTCCTCTGCAAGGGAAGTGGCTCTGAGCAGTTTTATTTGCTGGGGCAGCCATGTGGGCTCTTCCAGGACCTACCTGTAGCTTTTCAATCATGGGAGAGCTTTTCACCTTGACTTTGGGAATGGGACAAGCATTTGGAGATGGCTTCTGCAAAACAGAATGAAAACATGAAAAGATCACATTAAAGTAGGCGTGTATAATCAATGGATATCAAGATGCCACAATCACAAAATAAACAAGAGAGTTAGGCAAAGTGGACTATGATAACAAGAAAGAATAAACGGAAGGCTTACCCTTATGCTGGGCTCACCACAAAACACCAGAAGGAGGAATCTCCAGACAAGATCCTTCCCCCACTGGCAGCCAGCTCTTAAATAGGTCTAGGAGGGGTGGAGCCAGGTTCCACCCCTTCCAGCAGCACAGGAGAATTGCCTTCACCTGTGCTCCTGTGGCTGATTCATGGCTCACCTCAGGTGATCAATCAGAGGTTCAGGCCGTGACTCAGCAGTTCCCATACATGGTGAGAAAAGGGAAATGTAAAAAAGGTACAAAACTTAGAAGAGATGGAAGTTCTTGCAGGGAAGCAAATGAAGCCTCATATAAGGCATTCATACAAAAGTTTGCCTCCTTCTTTCCTAACCACACTTCCCTTTTGCTTTCTAGACATCTTAGGGCTCTACATGCATGTGTCCTTTTGGGAGAAAAGGTAATCATCCTTTGGCTGAAGTGTCTGAGTTAGGTGCTGCTATGTGGCTTTGAGTTGAGTATGTAACCTATGATATAGTTTCCCCCTATATAAGGATCGGACAGATTAAAATTCTACCTCTCAAAGGGAACAGGGCCTTAATGTTGGTAAAACGTTACAAACTTTTTGTAATGGTAAAGACTTTCTGCCCTCACTCAACTAACAGTTGCAGGGTACCCAATTAGTATGGAAAGGAAAAGTCTAAGTGGCCATAATGGTCGAGCTATGAAAGGCTCAAAACTGAGAGAGTATTTCTTTGAGAAGGTATGTAGGAAAAGGAAGGAATGTGAGACTTCAAAGTTTGTGTTTCTCTGGCATGGAAGCAACAAGAGCTTGTAGCTATCAGAAAAGAACATTCAAGAACCATTTCTTTAAAGGCAGGCAATGATATGAAATTTGGTGGATAAAACTCATACTTTGACACTACAGAAAGCCGGAAGTGACTGGAAAAGGCTTGAATATAAACTTGGGTGAGTAGCTGCCAGCTTCTATAGACCTTATCGGGATCTGCTCATTCAAGGATGCTGTATGGAGGACACCTCAAGACAATATTCTGCAGGTATTGCTGAAAGAAAACCTCTTCACTCTAGATTAATTATTCCTTTTTTCTGAAAAGCAGAACTGTTATGCCACTACATTTGAACCTTCAATGTTCACATGAAGCTAAAGAAAGAAAAAAAAAAAAAAAAAGAGATGTCCCCTGTGCTAAATGGTGTTCAACTGTAATAAATGCTAGCAGTTCCTGCTTTAAAACAATTCAAAGGTGGTAACTGTGTGGATCTGTCAGTAAAAGGTTAAAAGCAAAAACAGTAGAAATGGGATGCGTCTGTGTGTTACCAGAGTTGGAAGCAATTTGCTGCTAATTCTGAGTCAGTGCCTGTGTGGAAGCATGGGAAGGTTTGATGGTGCATTTACCGATGTCTTCTGCTGCACAGCTTGACCGCTGTGCCATCTGCAAGCTTTTGTCTCATGACAGAACAGACTGCAGAGAAGAGATTCTTTGTCCTTGGGTTAAACTGATAACTCACTTGCCCATTGTTCTGGCTTGTCTCAGTTTTGTTGGAATACAGTGGAAGAGAGCATGGTGGTTTCCTCCGAGTTGGCTTATGTGGTGGCACCTGAGAGAAGAAAGCAACCAACTCAGCAGAAGGAACATTAGTTTGTTGTTGTTTGGTTAAGTGAAATTCAAGCACAAAACAGCATGCTCTGTAAGTGACCTGCTTGGGATGGCAGTCCCCAGCTTACCTAAAGGAAGCTTCCAAAGGCACCACATGACATTAATATATGGATATGTGACCAGCACGCTAAGCTCACAGCATCTCAAGCCCAATCCTAGTATTGGAAAAGTAGGCTAGATCTCTTTTCACAGCATGAATCATGAGAGTTAGTTTTGTGCAAAGGACACTCTTCTAAGCTGTGAAGGGTGGGGAAGCCTTCCCAGAAGCTTCATCTTCAAAGCACACTGCTGGACAATCCCTGCCCCCCACACACAGTAAAATAGCTTGGCATTGTTCTCTTTCCTGTCTTATTACCAGGACTTGTTCTTAAAGAATCTCAGCTTCCTACTTTGTTCATGGTCTTAATAATTTTTGGACAACTTGGTGGATATTCTTCAATATCCACAGTATAACGTGGGGATAATTTTGCTATTTCCTAACAGGCAGACATGTGAAAGAAAAAAAAAAGAAAAAGAAAAAAAAAAAAGGATTATAGCACATGCTTTTTATGGAATTGGATGTCTTGGAGGACAAGTGGAGCTGATTTTAATTAACTACTGGTGGTATTACACCCAGCCATGGCAATGCTGCATCTCTAAGCAAACAAAAGCAGTCATAAGCAGTCCTGCCCTTCTGCTTACATCACACTAGGAAGCAGTAATACCCAGTTTTATTGAAACCCTACCATTCTGCGACCAAACAATGCTGTGTTGTGCCACAGTGATGGTCAGAGCTTCACTGGCTGATAGGTTCCTCATTTCTGACATGGGTCAAGCAAGGGTTAAGGACCATCCAGGCAGCCATTAATCTGAGACCAGCCTGAGAAAGCTGTGGGGAAGTGACAGGCAGCTTGGAGAGAAAAGACAGGAAACTTTGTCCTCCTCAGTCCCTGGAGAAAATGAGTTTTTCTCTCACTGTGAGGCCCCTCTACCCTGCCTGGGCTTGGGAACAGCAGAGGTCTGCAGATAACATGTGGAAGGTTTGGGAACTTTCTGGCTTCCTAAGGATGAGGAACTTGGTGCAATTTAATCCCATACCTTACAAAGAGGAAATGACTATAATGGGATGGATGGAGTAGTGTACTGGTGACTGGAAGAAAAAAAGTAGTGGCTGGGGAGAGACTGGCTATTCCCAGCCTGGGGCCCAGCTATATGAGTGCTAACCTCTGATAAACAGTGGCACTCCAGACCCACACAACAGAGGTCACCAGTGCATCCTGCCAAAGACATGATGCATTACAGGGAGGATGCATTACAGGGAGGATGCCCTTAGGTGCAGAATGGGACAAAACTGAAATCAGCTGAGCAAGAAAAGCAAACAGTTCCATTTTAAAGGAGTTTTAAACCTATTGACTGGAGAGGGCTTGTCAGTAGGCATTTACACTTCTAGAAAAGTGTGTAGTGATACAAGGGGTTTTCCTAAAGTGTCAGAATTCATCAGTAAACACTTTGATTTTCCTTTCTTCCTAAGAGAGGTATTCAAGTGTTCTGCTTACCTGGTGAAAGACAACTTGTGAGTTGAATGCTTGGCATAGTGGGCTTTCAGTAAAATAAACCCTCAGCATAACAGAGATAGGCACAGAATCTGAAATGTTGTTACCGTAAAGAGGTAACTGGGGCAATTAAGGAGATAACTTTCTGTCTCAGAAACGTATAGAATGAAGCACCTAAAGGTAACTTTATTTTTTTGTGAACAAGGTGCTAGTGACATGCCACTGACTTCTATTCTACGTAACCTGTTGTTTGCCACCTTCTTCCATAGTTCAAAATTAGCTTCTTTATTATTCATTGCTACCCTCAGCTTACAAAAGCCAGCCTACACAGTACATGCATTGCTGCCTGCTACTGTTAGGGATATCTGCATATCCCACCCAGCTTTAGAGCATCTCAATTACAGTATGAACGTGTGGCTCTGCCAAAAAAACCATGCACAATTCAGCAATGCACCGAAGATAGTATCACAGCTTGCACTGCACTTATGAGACAGAGCCTTTTAGGAAATTCAAAATCAAGGTGGATTTATGCACTGAGGCTCTAACTTCTACAGGCAGAAGCAAGTGTTTAATTTCCCACTTCATTACCTGCTTGTGGCTGCAAAGCTCCTTACCTCTTTTCCAGTGATACTGGCTGCTTGCTCTTTGAATTTCCCTGCTAGCTGAGCCACTGAGGGAGATGCCGACTTGTCCACCTCTGAATTGGTTTCTGTTGGCCTGTTCTGACAAATCAGAAACAGTATGCTATGAGCAAAGGCTGGGAAAAACAAGCAGGCTAGAGAGGAGCTTGTGTGTTACAAAGTTCAAGAGTAAGCAACGACTTACAGCAGTTTCTCACATCTGGCATCGATCATCCAGTCTGAGAGCAGAAGTTTTGGGAATACAGGACATAGCAGTACATTCAGATATCCAAGGTAGTGAGTAGAATCACATAAAATTAGTAATTCATACACTTTTCATCCCCAGTTGAAGGTTCTATACTCAGTATTTTTCATGTTCCCTCTCTTTTCCTAGCAGTGAGCTGATGAAATTGAGTGATAAATGACATCCCCATTCACTTCTCATCCCTCCCACCCATTTTTGCAGCCCTAGTGACAAGCACCCTTCCTTTTCCAATGGTTCTGTTATGAGAAGCCGTTCTGTGCCCCTGCAGCAAGCTAGCATCTGCCTGGAGATGTCCCTGTGCTGTTCTGCTTTCTATGGCAATGAAAGGATCAGGAGGGTGGGCGGGAGGGAGGAAATACCAGTGCTGAGGGAAGCTTCCCCTCTCCTGGGCCAGAGCAGGCTGAGAAGTAGGGGGATTGATGGAGACTGGATGGTGCAGCTCTTCCCGCAGCAAACAGCCCTGCTCATCCTACATTGACCTTGTTTTCTTTGTTATGTATCAAGAAAGGGCAAGAGCAAGCTTTGAAATCAAAGCTCATGAAAGGAAACTTTTGTTCTTTGTCTTCAGTATCTGATGCAGTGAAAACCAAACCAGAGGAACTGTGAATATCTAGCCAACAATCCTTGTTTTTTTGGTAACTGAGACTTCAGAACTACAAACTAGGCTACAAACCATCGGAAAGGAGCCTCCACTCCCTATACCACCACTATTAATCCATGACCAGCACAATGCTTGCTGTCCTTCATGTTCTACACATTTCTATTTCTCAGTCAGAAAGTACACCAAAAGCTGTTTGAGGAATACATTTCTGTTTCTCCAGAGGTGCTCTTCCTTCTCCCTTCATGCTGCTCTGCCTGGAAGGAACTGGCTGGCTAGTTAATGTAACCACTCCTTTAGTACTGATGGAGGTAAAAGGCCCGCAGAGCACCAAGCTGGCCTGTGTATGAGCTGTTTCTTCTGACCAGAGGACCTTTCCCCTTCTCAGAGAGTGATAGCTCCCAATAAATGCCATCCTACTTCTCCCAGCCCCACAAATCCCCAGTATATGCTGTTATTCTGTTTTCAGGATTCCTCTTAAAATCTTCCCATATACTTCCAACCAGCTTCTCACATCCACCCACAAAAGCCATTTCAAGCTTGGTCTTCTCAGTGAGCTGCTGGCAGCTCTTCCCTCCATCTTCTCTGCCTTCATTAGTGTCATCAGAGGCAGGGGAAGTGGCAGAGAAGGGGAAAGGAAGGACCAGTGAAGTAAGCAGATGAAGAGGACAACGTGCAGCATGAAACAATGATGTTTGGGCTCAGTGGGGAGGCAGAGCCCTTTCCAGAGCTCCATGCTGTTCAGGAAGGGCTGCCTGGAAATAGGAGGGGAAGAACGATGAAGCTGGGGAAAGGAGAAAGAATCCAAGTGCTTGACTCAGAGACTCAGCTAAGGCTGAGGAAATGCAGGTGCCAGAAGTTTGTGTGGGTGGGTTGCCTCCCCTATAGTCTCTTTTCTTCTCATACTTGTGCTTCTTTCACAGTCCTCTGCCTTCACCCAGAAAAGGCAGTGCATTTCCTATTGGCCTCCTTGACCTCTTATGTTGAGGTTGTTGTGTGGCTGTTTTTGTTAAACTTGTTGCTCTCCGGTCTGAAAACACGGCTCCTTTTCTCTGTGCATTTCTTTTTTTGCTGGTAGCACTGCAGCACAGTTCTCCAGCACATGGAGCCTGAGTCCAGCACACAGGAAGCAGTGAGCATGCCATTCTAAGATTAGAACAAGTAGCCCACGGGCTGTGTCCTCCCAAAACTGCCAGCTGCAGGCTCTCCAATTACGCTATGCCTTTTGCAACAGGAAAAGTCCTTTCTCAGATCCTTTCTGGCAATTGAACTGCTGTCCTCTGTCCAGCTTTTTCTACAGGGCTGGGTATTTTTTTCTTTTCTTTTTTTTCCCAGCTGGTGTTCCAGGCTGTGTGCCTCCTAGTCGAGGGGGTTCGCCATACTGGGACACTTGGATGCGGAAAACTCCCTCCCTCACATGGGAAGGAAAGTGCTCTCCCACTGATTTCCAGTGGTTGCGTGTTCACTGCAAGGAAGTGGGAAGCCTCATGTTCTCACTCTCCACGCAGAGCTGGCACCAGCCCTCAGCCTCCTCCATCACTGAGACATGGCTGCTTGGTGCTAGCTCTCTCCTGACCCGGGGTATTAGTGCATTCTCTTCCATTCTTAGTGTTTTCCCCATTCATTGACACAGTCCACCAACTTTCTAAATGATGATGAGGAGCAGTTCTGCTCTTCTTTTCCAAAAACAGCAGAATTATTGAGACTTGAATTTTGCACCTGTCAGAAATGTGGTCTGTCTGCATGGACTAAAAGCAGTGAGCCACGGTACAAGACTTATTCCATCAGCCATTTGGTGGCTGCTATTCGGAGGTCTTTCACTCTTCCATAAAAATAAGTATCTAAGCATCACATATTCTGAAAGATTTCAGATTGAGAGGCAAAACAGGAATTAAATTGCACCATCAATGTGAGCATATCACTGCAAAAGAGGAAGCGCATCTAACAAGTTCTCTGTGAGGGGTCTCACTTTCCTCTTCCAAGTAAGCTTATAAATTTGAGTAAATTTGAAAATGTTTTTTTTAAAATCCCATCTCATTGCTTTTGAGACTGAACCCAGTCCCTCTAGCTGTTCTGCAGAAGAAAGTTCTGCCTTTATTCATGGAGTAGGTACAGTTTCAGCAACTCAAACTTCCCACAAAAGCCTCTCCTTCCTTTGAAAGAGTCCTTTTCCTTTGGAATCATTGCCTCTGATGTGAGAGCAAAATGTACTGCCTGCCTTGCCTCTATTTTGCAGATGGCTTGAAGAGGCACCACCATTTTTAGCAGAGATGTATGCCCCTACTTCTCGCACAGGCTGTCTGGTAGACACACCATCAGGTCCTGCAGAAGTTATCCCACACCATCCCTGCTGTGTCTCTTCAAGGTGCAATTGTGACTGCACTGGCAGGCTAATATGGCAGAAGGTGCTAGGGTTAAAGGCGCTAAGGACAAAAGGGGTCTAGAAGCCACAGTTTCCTGTCTGTACCATTTGTGTACTCACAAAGAACTTTTCTTAAGGGTCATGGATGTAAGCTACAGGTGGGGAGTATCATTACAGATAATGAGTTTCTTATGAAATCAAAATTATAAAGAGTCCTGGGAAAAGCTGGAAAGCCCAGAGGTGGTTTTGGGGATGAATTTGAACATCCTGCTGGGATTGGTTCAAAACTGGCTCCCCCCACCCCCAGGCCTCTGCAACTGAAAGCTGTCCTGACTCCATGTCATGGGATTGGTACCCTACAAGTTTGGGCACTGGCTGTGATAGGTGACTGCGGTGCTAGTCAGAAGGGGGACCTGTAGGTGTTGGAAACAGACAGTGAGGGAGAAGCTCCAGTTTGGATTTGTGCATCTGCTTTGTCTGGTGAAAAGAGCAAATGTGTATTAATTACCATACAGTGAAGTGTTTGGGGTTAAGCAGCACCACCATACTGGCAGAGTACCAGCAGAGATGTGTCCCCCACTGTGCCAGGAGTCCTCTGAAGTGCCTGCTTTTGTATTTACAATACTTTGGCTGCACCAAACACCTTTTAACTGCAAAGGCGGGTGACTTTGCAGCCCTTGCAAGACTGGTGTGTTTTGTGGCTATGAACCCAGCTGCTGCTTACATGACTGTTTGCACCAGTCCTGTGTACTTTCCCACTCTCATCTTCATGCAGCTGCATCTAGACTTGTTTATAAGGCCCTGCCCTGTCAGCTCTGCATGCCTCCCCTGCCCTGAAGTGCTTCACAAAAGCTATTCCCCAAAGGCAGTCCTCACACCATGCCATCATGCCTGCTGCCTTCTCATACCCTGCACTTGCACAAGCTCTGCACAGCTTCCCCCTGACTCCCATGGATTTTTTTTGCTGCCCTATCCTCTGAAGCAAAAGCAAATGGGGCAAAAATAATGATAAACATAGTGGCAGACACAAAATAGTGTAAGAGGCCCAGGGCCGGTGTCTTGCTCTCAGAAACAGGATCCAGAAATCAGAGATCTTCAGCAGACAGCTCTCAGTGCTTCACCATGAGAAACCCAGTTGTCAGGAAGCTGGGTGAAAAGCAGAGAGCGTCAGCGCTTTTGGGGTGCCGTTGCATGAAATCCTGGTTTGGACAAAGAGCTCATGTTTCCAACTGCTCTTTTTTCTCTTGACCTTTCCTTCCCCCTCCCTCATGCCAGTGTGTTTGTAGGGATGTGCTGTAAACTGGATCACTGAAATGATCTGGGCTAAAAATACTTCCCTTAACTCTTTACCAGGTTATTTTTAACCCCAATCATTTCAGTAACAGCATTGGTGGCACGGCCCAACAAGGGAGCAGACTGCAGCCAAGGGACCAGACCTCACCACTGCTCACTTGGCCAGAGGCTGAGGAAAGGCTGTCTTGACGTGTCCTCCTGCTCAGAGGGTGATATGATTTTCTTCACAGCCCTCCCACCCACTGGCTAGAGCCAGGTACCTGGCTCTAAAAGGCACAAGTTTGTTAGTACAGCAGTCAATGCATATTTTGAACTTTTCTCTCTACCCACAGTGCTGCTTTGAGCAGCTCCTGTTCTTACCCTTCCTCAACTCTGCAGATGAAATTGCCTGCAGGACTGTGCCCTAAACCAAGTCAGGGATGTAATTCTGACTACAAATAACCCAATCAAAAAAAAGGAGATTGTTTTTAATTCAGGTTCACCTTGCCACTGAACAGAAAAGAACACTGGCATAGCAGAGGGTCAATGTGGGCACAGGGAGTGCTGTGGCCTACAGTGTGGCACGGGAAGAGCAGCTCCACACCTATAGCAGCCAAGGAAGGGATGGGGAAGGTGTCTGGGGGCAAGAATCTGCTTAGGTCAAAGCTCCTACCAAAATAAACATCGCTACATTCTGCTGGAGTTCAGTAAGAAATATCGGGAAACGATGCTGTGGTTTCCTTTGAAATTAAAGTGAATGCAGGAGAAACCAGAGCCTTGCACAGGCTCCCATTCACCACCTGACCCTGCAAAGCAGCACTCTCAAAGGCTGACTCGTGCCTTCTGCTCACAGCTTTCCCAGACATCACATGTAGCCATCTCAATTTTCAGTAAGGTAGCTGCAGGATTTAAAGAGCAAACCATTCAGAGACCTTGCCTGCAGGGGGAAGCTTACACCATGTACCTTGGGTCACTATCTCAGCTTGCACAGGGAGCAATACAATCTTCATCTGATAGAAGCTCCTTTTTTTTTTTTTTTCCAGCATAACTGAACTGCTTCATAATCTGCTGCCTTAAGAGAGCAAGAAAGCCATTCTCAAATGTCTCAGGTACCCACTTCTGACACAGAAGACAACATTTTGAGAGTGATGTGTTATGCTGTAGCAAGGCATGTGCCCTCTGATGGGGCTCCCCTGGGGGTGGACACCTCTTATCCCCATGATGAGGTTATGAACTTCCCTCTGGAAAGGACTCCCCCTGTGCAGATGGAGTTTGGTGAATCAAAGACATCCTACTTTCTTGCCCATCAAGCAGTGAAGAAGTGTTGACAGCATCATCTCCTCCCATGTTGCCCCATGAAGATATGGGGTGTCCATATCTTCAAGTATGAGCTATTCTTTTCTCCCTGGACAAACTTTTATTGGACTTGTGGAAAATGTTGCATTTCATATATGCAACATACGCAAGTCACTGCATATTCACAAAGCACTACATATAAGGTACCATTTCGGTCTATCTGGAGAAAATATGAACTTCCTGAAGAGAGGCTATAGTGAGCTGGGAGTCAGCCTCTTCTCTTGTGTGACTAGGACAACTGGGAATGGCCTCAAGTTGTGCCAGGGGAGATTCAGGATGAATGCTAGGAGGTGCTGCTTTTCTGAAAGAGTGGTCAGGCACTGGAATGGGCTGCCAGGGAGGTGGTGGAGTCACCGACCCTGGAGGTGTTCAAGGAACATTTAGGCGTTATATTGAGGGACATGATTTAGTGAGAACTAGTGGCGATAGGTGGACGGTTGGATTGGATGATCTTGTAGGTCTTTTCCAACCTTGGTGATTCTGTGATTCTGCGTTGGAGAATGTATCATGAATACTCCTAGAGAGCCAAATGTGTCTGTGTGACCAGTCCTAGGTGGTTAAAAGCCACAGTAATATTCAATATTGATGCAAAACATAGTAATACCATGTCTGTATGAAGTGAATTGATAAAACCTTCAGTTAGGAGGATCCCTGGATTACCTGTTCTGAGGGTAAGTGTCCAAAGAGGCCGACATATCAAACCATTGTTTTCTACCCTTAAATTCATTTACTGATCAAATAAGAGAATCTGAAAAAACTTGAATGGATCCCTGGGTATAAGTCTTAGCCTTAAAGCAGAAAATAGTGGAGAATAGACAAGTTTTGGTTCACTTGGGCAAATCTGCCTCTCTTTTAGTCTTGTTCAATGGCAAGAACTAGGTAACTGAATTTTTGTTTTCAATCTCTCTTAACAGGCACCAGTTATTTCAACTCTTGTGTAAATGCAGTTAAGATTAGACAGCTTGTAAGAAACTCCTGTTTAAATGAACTTTAAAAAGTTCAAGAAGAGGTTTTAATTACAACTGGACCCAAATTACCCATGGATAAATCTAATATATAGTCTTCAGTTTCATTCAAAGCCATCTCCCTGCATTTTCCACTTAGATGAATCCCTGTTTGCATCCTCATGCCAACATAATTTAAACTGTTTATCTATGTCCATGTGAGCTCCGCAGTGGCATCAAGATTATTTTGAAAGGGGAACATTGTTAGGACTGCAAAAGGAGAAATAAGTGAGAAGGGCCAGTTTAGAACACAAACTCCCCCAAAGGAGCAAACTGAAAGGCAAGAGGATGGGAAAATAACGAAGTCACAGCATGAGGAACCAGGCTGCAAAAATTGCTAGAATCCAGACACAATATGAGCTTATTAATTCTGGTGATCCATGAAAGTATCACTGAGGGCTGAACGTAGATCACCCAGGAAGTGGGAGGGCTCACACTTGTATAGCCCATTTTTACATCCCTAGAAGGAAATCTCACAGTGGTGGTTCCGACTGGAGCTCAGCAGTATGACGGGCCCCTGGCTCAAGAAGCAACACATCCCAAGATGTAAGCCTTGAATAAACAAACCTCTTCTTGCTACACTGACCCCTCTTCACCCCAGCAAAGCATCTTTCTTCCCGTCTCTTTCTCTAGCCTTCTTCACAAATCATTCTCATTGGAGACTGTCCAACTCCCTGTTTCAGGAGGGATTTATGTGGTTTATTTATTCACTTGGCCTCTTATCTGGCAATGCTGCTGCTCCTCATCTGCTCATGGTAAATTTTAAACTATTGGCAGAAGCCCCAGATAGAAGTAGCTGCAGCTGTGCCTGCTGTGATACCTTATAGCCAGTCCTGTCTGTCATTGTGTCCATGTAGCTCCCTGCGATTCAGGTCCAAGGCTCCTACTTGCATTTCCTACCATTCATTACAGAACAGGAGCGACAGTAACTGTGCTGTGGTCCACCACAGCGAAAGCTGTGATGAGTACTGTGTGAGCCACATCTCTGCAAACCTGCCATAGCAGAGCTTTATTGCAGTTATTTTCCAGGTGAAGATAGGTCCCAAATTTGCAGTTCTGTCAAAGGCTGGAAAAGAAATATTAATTTTCTACTTTTCTTTCTGTCATGTTTTCTTTGTTGTTGTTTTCTTAGCTTCTTTTATCAGAAGCTAAACACCTCAATTTTGCAAAATGTCAGATATCTTCTTAAATCCTTCCTTTTGGTAAATTTTACAGTGCAGAGCAAGCTTCTTGCCTGAGAGCAAATCACTGCAGCCTATCTTTCAAGTTTGCAAGTAAGTTAGCCACAAGAGTAATTCTGAGACGTATAACATCCCTCCTCAGAAATGGTACCCAGGTCAACACTTATCCCACCACAGATGACTGAACTGACTGACTGAATGAATAGGATGAGTGTGTGTCTGAACTCAACAGCAAGGCTGTTACATAGCCACAGTAATGATGAGAAAGAAGCTCTGACCATAACACAGAACACATAACATACAGAATAGTATGAGGAACAGGGACTTCAAAGGAAGCTTGCATGTTGAGTTTTACAAGAAAGGGCGGGAAAATCTTATTTTACATGAAATACATAAAAATATGTAAAATTTTTCCATGTTTGGGAAGAGTTTACTTTAGGGAAACATTTTTTTTAGACTTGCAGTGGTCTGGGCTTAATTTTCTCCTCTACGGTTTCCCTTGTGAACTGCTGCCATCTTGGCACTCAGGGTCAAGTGCTACACAAAGGGTAACAGGAGGATATTTCAACTCAGTAATGATGAGCAGTCTTCTCTAGAAGACAGCAAGCAGTTCCCAAATACAGTGCAGCTGTTTCAAAACTGCAGGGACTCAGATCTGCCAGATTTAAAGGCTCATGTAAGGAAGACTGGTAAACTAGGCCAGGTTGGAGATATCTGGTAGAAATTAGTAAAGGGATTTCTTTAGATGAGAAACTTGCTCAGGCTCCTTCTCTGGTACTTCTCTCCAGGTAACCTGGGATTGCCTAGAGTTTCTGAAGATCAAAGCCAATGGTTATTGTAAATAAAAAAAACACCCGAACTGCACTGGGCTACAGACATCACTAAGTAGGTGGCTGGAGCTAGATGATGTCTTGAGGGTATTCAAGTACAGGTGAGCCAGCCAGTCTTTGGGGAGCTGCGGAGAGCAGCAAGTGCCAGAGGAAACATCTGTAGACCCCAGGAAATTAGAAGTGGCAAATATACTATCTGCTTTCTGCTTCAGAGAGTGACTAGAGTGCAAATAAAATGAGATAAGGTTATTTTAAACTACCCTCTAAGAAGTTCCCCCTTTGCTGTTGATCATAGAAGCACAGAATAGTTTGGGTTGGAAGGGACCTTTAGGGTCACCTAGTTCCAGTCCCCGGCTATAGGCAGGGACACCTCCCTCTAGACCCAGTTGCTCAAAGTCCCATCCAGCCTGGCCTTGAATGCTTCCAGGGAGAGGACATCCACAAGCTCTCTGTGCAGTTCTCAGTATCTGTTCCAGTATCTCACTACCCTCACAGCGAAGAATTTCTTCCCAATATCTAATCTAAATCTACTGTCTTCCAGTTTAAAACCATTTCCCATTGTCCTCTTGCTACATGCCATTATAAAAAGTCCCTTCCCAGCTTTCCTGTAGGCTCCTATAGAATCCTCCTGGAGCCTTCTCTTTTCCAGGTTGAAGAGCCCCAGCTCACTCAGCTTGTCCTCAACAGGGGAGCTGCTCCAGCCCTCTGATCATCTTCATGGCCCTCCTCTGGACCCACTCCAACAGCTCCATGTCCTTCCATGTTGGAAACCCCAGAAATGGACACAATACTCCATGTGGGGTCTCATGAGAACAGAGTAGAGGGGCAGAATCACCTCCCTTAACCTGCTGGTCATGCTTCTTTTGATGCATCCCAGGATACAGTTGGCCTTCTGGGCTGCAAGTGTACATTGCCAGCTTATGTTGAATATTGCATCAACCGACACCGCCAAATCCTTCTTCTCAGGGCTTTTCTCAAGACATTTGCAACCCAGCCTGTATCTGTGCTTGGGATTGCTCTGATCCAGGTGCAGGACCTTGCACTTGACCTTGCTGAACTTCATGAAGTTGGCAAGGGCCCACATCTCAAGCCTGTCCAGGTCCCTCTGGATAGCATCTCTTCCTTCTGGAGTGTCAGCTGCACCACTTAAGCTTGGTGTCATCTGTAAACTTGCTGAGGGTGCACCCAACCCCATTATCCATGTCACCTACAAAGATGTTAAGTAACACTGGAGCACTGATCTCTGAGGAATGCCACTCATCACCAGATTCCCCTTGGACACTGAGCCACTGACTGCAACTCTCTGAGTGCAACCATCCAGACAATTCCTTATCCAACGAGCGGGCCACCCATCAAATTCATTTTTCTCCAATTTAGTGACAAGGATGTCATGCGGGACAGTGTCAAACATTTTGCTCAAGTCCAGGTAGACAATGTCAGTTACTCTTCCTTAATCTATTGACACTGTAGCTCCATAATAAAAAGCCACCAAGTTAGTCAGGCATGACTTGCGCTTGGTGAAACCATGTTGGTTACCACTAATCACATCATCTTTATTTTCCGTGTGCCTTAGTAGGGTTTTCAGGAGGATCTGTTCCATGATTTTGCCAGGCACAGAGGTGAGACTGACTAGCCTTTAGTTCCCTGGATCTTCTTCTTTTCCCTTCTTGAAAATGGGGTTTAAGTTTCCCCTTTTCCAATCAGTGGGAACTCCACTAAACTGCCATGACCTTTCAAATATGATGGATAGCAGCTTGGCAGCATCATCTGCCAGTTCCCTCAGAACCCATAGATAGAGCTCGTCAGGTCCCCTGGACTTGTGCAGATGGTCTAGAGCCTGATTTTCACTTACAGCAGGCAGATCTTCCTTCTCCCAGGCAGATCTTCCTTCTCCCAGTTCTTACCTTTGCTTTCTGCAGCTTGGATGGTGTGGCTATAGCTCTTAATGGTGAAGACTGAGGCAAAGAAGTCACTGAGCACCTCAGCTTTCTCCCTGTCCCTTGCAATCAGGTCTCTAGTTTCTTTCTGGAGAGGGCCTGCATCTTTCTTGGCCTTCCTTTTATCACTGGCACATCTGTAGAAACTCTTCTTGTTCTCCTTTATGTCTCTGACTAGATTTAGTTCTATCTGGCTTTCTTAACCTTATCCCTGGCTGCTTGGACAAGTTCTTTGTAGTCTCCCAGGTAACCCATTCCTGTTTCCATGCCCTGTAGACTTTTCTGCACTTAAGTAAGGCCAGGAGCTCCTTGTTGATCCAAGGAGATCTCCTGTCTTTCTTGCCTGCCTTCCTTTTTTGATGCACTTCTTGCAAAATGGGTGCAATGCTAATGTTTTGTAGTGTTGTTTTTCATGACTGATGTAAGGTTGGTAACAATGCCAGCTTTCATAACATTTTCTGAAACGTATTCCTTCTCCTCAGCATAACTGCATCAAGTCTTAGTTTAACTTAATCAGGTGGGACTTCTGCTGCTCTTCTCACAGCCTCCTGGACCCAAAAGTGAAGAAAGCAGAGAAAGCAGACTCCTGTATGCCTATCTGGACTTTATTGGTAACATCCTATCTCGTCTGGAAAGGCCCTTATATAGGAAGAGAATGCCAGCCACCCTGTACTAGTCTTTGGCTGGTGTTGCAAATTTCTCAGGTTCAATTTATGACAAGTTGTTCTTTTCTTTATGCCATGGTATATAATTCTCAGGAGTGCCTGGTCTGTGTTTTCTAAACAGTGCCTGGTGAGATTAGTAAAACCAGTATCACTGCAAATGATGCACATTAAACCTTGACTGTCCCACTTAGTAATGAGAGTATTTAGCAATTATATCGTGCCTGTAAGTTGTAATATCAGAACATCACTCCAAACCTTCAAAACCTTCATGATTAGGAGCCTTGACTGAGAGATGTACTACTTTGTGCATTTTTATGTGCACTAGCAATTGCTGCATACAACACAGAGACAGATCTGAGGGAAATCTACCAGGAGACGTACTAGGAGATAGCTATCAGGAGAGAACTCAGCCCACTAGGACACAGGTGCACACTTCCCTCTGCCCTAGAGAACTGTGGATTCTTTGCTACGTGCTGGCAGGGCTTTAGCAGGAAGGCTGGTGAGTGCTTGCCCTAGCTCTGACCTCAGCAACAGATTAAAACTCATCTCTTGTTAGACAGAACGGAGAGTCTCAAGGGCACACCCCTTGACAACAGAACTGAACCCAGGCCATCCACTTCCTGAGCAACTATCTTATCATATCTGTCAAAGGCTGCCAAGAAGGGGTTGATCAAGTGCCACCCTTACTTTTAGGCAGTGAACTGCAGTACCTGGTCTCTGTTGGGCTGTGGGCCTGTGCAGGGTCAGCATGCATGTAAGCTCAGCCTGTCACCTTTGGAGATGGGAACAGCTTTTGGCTCTGCCATGTTCAAAATGAGGCATCTGGCTGATCATCCTAGACTTGCTGCTCGGTGAAGAAGGTGGCAGACCATTTAAAACTTATTTATTTTCCTTGTACATATAGTGTTTTGGGAGTCCTTGGCTGAGGCAACTGCAGAAACCTGCAGTAACACAGGAGCACTGCCATTTCCTTCCCTGTGAACAGTGCAGTGCATTTCATGAGCTGCCTAATTGTGTTGGTGTACACAGGGCTGAGAGCATTCTCCCGGGGAAAGGAGAGGGCAGTAGAGATGAGGATGTGGGGCAGGGGGGATGTAACAGGGAAATGCCTCCTTTCTAACACCAGTTTGGTTTGGGCTGCAGGCGGGTCATGAGCAGGTCAGAAGGGGCAACTCCAGGCTTGTACAGAAGCAGAACTCCAAGCCCTGGTCAAGTTTTAACGCCAAGCAGGCAGATGCCTTGTGAAGTGAAAGAGGCAGCAGTCAGGTGATGACTGCAAGGTTTTTTCCAGGCCAAAGAATGGATTACAGTGTTTCAGTTCTGTATAAACAGTACAGTTATCTTGCAAAGAATAACTTGTCCTCAGCTACTCAAAATCCAGGGCAGAATTTTAGTCTGGGCTACACAAGTTCCACTTTGACTTTATGTTCCACGGCCCACTAGTTTTCCACAAGAGTCACATCTTGTGCATTAAGATTTCCCATTGAAAGTGATCCGATCCCTATAGTCGCAGTGTTGCACAGCTGTTCATGACAGTGTCAAATGGGACACATTCATCTGATGCTGTGCTCACACCAAGGGAACCATCAGCTCTGACACATTACTGTGTGAACATGCATGCAGACCAGGTATCTGCATTTTATGTCTGTGTCCATGGAATGTAGCCATCTGGATTCTGTGCAATACAAAATACTTTTGGCACATACTAATTGAGGAGCTCCGTTTCCATGAAACTCTTCCTAAGTATGTCCTGAGAACTTCTAGCACCTACAAGGGGCTGATCTTTTTTGATAGAATTTCAGTCTGGTTTCTAACAGAACCAGATTTTTTTAGGGAAAATAAAGAAAGAGATAATATGCAGCACAGTTATAAGGGTGTCTTAAGGACACTTTTCTAGACAACAGATTTCATGCCTTGGTCACGTGCATCCCTTGTTTTTCTTGGCTTGTTTGTTCAGCTTACTCTTCCTGTCTGTTGCTGTGCAGCTGTACTATAACAATTGTCTGCACAATAGTGTACATAGGCTCAGCAAGTAGAGTCAGAGTATGATTTCCCTAGACCTCTAAGTCAACAATATGAGAGGAAGGAGAAGCTCAAAGATGATGAAAGTAGTAAAAATGAAACACTGAAGTAAGATTTAGATGAGAGAATGTGCAAAAAAGGCTCAGAAGAGACTAGGAGGGCAAGAGGACTCCTGTTGCAGTGAGCACACTGGAGGCCCAAAGGAGAGGTAGGGAGCTGTAATAAGAGGCTCTTAAGCATCTATGAGCCCTAACATTATGGAGGGGAGAAGCAGTGCCGTGTACAGTAAGAAGAGATCATGATCATTAAGATCACTAGATTTTTAAAATGAATAACAAGATTTGCTTGTGGTCAATGAAGAGGAAAGTGTAGATGGACTCATTGGAGAGGTAAAAATCTACATTGGCCAGATACCTACAAGGCCAGATGCCTACAGACAAGGTAATTCAGAAAGCAGGGCAAGCAGATAAGCCTCATTAACTCATTCAATCAATTCAAGGAGAAACGTTTTCAGCCTTTCCTGTAAAAGGATTGTGCTTAAGTAATTGCCACGTTACAAACCTGACACAACAGCTTGCAGACAATCCAAGCAGCCGGCTTGGAAGTAATTTCAGACAGCAGGAAAAGGTTTGTGGATAAAGTTGCTATCTGGCTGAATGCAGCCATACTAAGGGGGTAACACCGAAAAAAGCACAGAGGCTCTGACCATACATGCAGTATAGCAGCTTTTCTATGGAGCAGCCCTATGCAGAAGGAGCTTTCCTGTAACCTGAAACATCACCAACTTCAAAAGATTGTCAGTGATATGTTTTAAGCCCAGACACACCAACAAGGTTCTCCTTTCTGAGTCTTTTGGGTGCATTAGTGTCTTGTTCCAGACACTGTTGTGATGAGGGCAAGACATGCTCTTTAGGAGAGGCTGAGATTTTCTAGGTACTACAGCTTCAAGGAAAAAAAAAATATACAGCAAAATTCACAAATCCGTAACTTAGTTTAATGCTAGAGTAAATGGTAATGTATTTCAAACCATCTAACTGCTACCCAGCAAAGCTTTGCACTGCATAGTGGAGCTGAGCCATCAGTGGCCTTCAGCAATGACATACAACCATGCCACTAATTTAACAAAGATCTCTGCACTTACTAAGTCTAACTTTTCTAGAAGACTTATTGAAAGTGTCCTCCTTTTATGAAAGCCTGAGAACTCTGTGTCCTTCAATTTCTTTTGAGTTATTATGTCTGTTTAAAACTTCTGGCTGTATTTATCTGGAACAAACAGTTTCAAGAAATTTCTAGGGATCGTAAATGAGAATTTGGCCTTAAAAGAACAGTTTTAATATTGTAGTTCTTCTCTTGCTCCAAGTGAACACCAGTGACACATCTGTAGTCTTTTTTTCGCTGAGTTTACAATAGTGCAAAGTGTTTTTTGGGGAAATACTTGGTGTGTCTAAAACATGAGTACTGACAGTGAGCCAGAATCTTGCAGCAGATTATACTGAGCATTTCTATTAGTTGAGATTACAAAAATGTGAATTGGGATGATGAAAAGCAGGTCCCTTAACTGCCTTAAGGAAAGTCATATTGAAGAAAGCTAATGGGCATTACTTTGGCAGTAAGATGTAGCATCAACTCAGAGCCCTTGCACCACTTTCCTAAATAACTGAAGAACCCTGATCTCTTTCAAACACCACCACTGCAAACTTAATCTTAACAAAATGAACACCTACACAGCTTTCAGCTTACCTCAGGAGTAACTCTGTTTTTTCTTGTGTGTCAAGCAGGATATATAGACCTGTCAGCAACACCACCTCTCTGTCTGATGGGAGCCCTCTAGCAACAACTGCTGCCTGAAAACTTGGGTGATATAACCAGACGTGAGCTACTGCAGATAACTAAAATGCACATGAAAGGCTTTTGGGGGGATGAAAAGGGTTATTTCTCAGAAATTATTCTTTGAATAGGTAAGTCACTGAAGTTGTGTGGTTTAGGAATTTAGAGATCTGAAACAGCTCGTTCAGAGCCAAGCACTGATCTTTACCCCTAGTACAGTGATGCTGATGTCCTAATCTACAGCTGACAACAGCTGTGATCAAGACTGCAGTCTGGCTGGACTGAAGTGCATGTCTTCCCATGTGTCCCATGTATCCTTTAGCAATCAGTATCTGGGATTTGTCCTTGAGATATTCATGCTACAAGTGCTAGCAAATGTCTCCATGGTTGAGGGGTGAGATAGTAGTACTGAAGAAGAGCATAAATAACTATTGTAAGACATCATCCACTTACCCGGCACAGCATCTGCATCAAATGCTTGCACAACTTATACTCTTGGCCTGCGTTTTCCCCAGGATCATTCCCAGCTTCCAAATCTTTCCCTCTTGGCTTCTGACTGTTGTTCCTGCTGGTCTACGGACTGTACAAGCCTGTCAGTTGCCCCAGGTTATTTGGTGGTGCTTCTCCATGTGTACTTCTGGGTCTTATCTAAGGGAGCTCTTGCTGCTCTAGAAGAATGAGGGCAGAGCTAATGGAAGAACAACCATCAGAACCTTCCAGGCTGCTTGCAGAGAGTGGGGAAGTGATGCCCTCTGTGAGGCAGGTATATCCAGCCTACATGAGCCCAGCCTCTCCTCACCTGAGGCACAGGGGAGAGGCAGCTGGGAAAATGGGGGATGTGTGCATACTATCTGAGAGCAGAGTATACAATACATGAGCCATAGTTATTTGATAGAGGCTCTTGAAACAAACAGCTTTCTGTTGATTAAAATGTACCTGGCAGAAGATTATTCTTTTAAACCATCTGAAACATGCTGTGGCTTTAAGTAACTTTCATAGCACTGCATAGCACACAATGTGAGGCCACACTACGCTCCCACCTACACAAATTGACACACACGGGTAGCTGCTCTGAAGGAAATGAGCAGACTTAATGGAACAGCCGTAGGAAGCAGCTCAGCCCTGTGAATTAGCTTTCAACTGCTTTTCAGTTTGGCTTCCCCTTTGCTTGCTTCATGTGGGGCAAGGGAAAGGCCGGCTTTTAGCAGAGGTCTGAAGATGAACTTCAACAGGAGGCAGCTTAGGCACAAGATGCTTTAGGTGAGATGAGGAAGGACAGCTCTTGGACTGATAGAGCACTTAAAGATGCAGGCACATATTCATTCTGAATTAATTGTCTAATCTGAAGCTATTAGAAGGCCAAATTAGTAATCAAAGTAAGTGAACTGTCAATGAAAGGACACAGAGAATGTAAAGAAGCAGTGACAGTTCAAAATGCTTTGGTTAAAATATGTACGTAGATTGCGATCCCTCCAAATTTAAACTTGATATTAGATACAGCCTGGTTGTAGCAGCACAGGGTTTCAACTCGTCTCGATTTATCATGCTGGGAACTGAAAGTCAGAAGGGTAAATGAGTTTACACAGTGCTCCCAACTGCTGTGGCTTCCAGGACACATCAGTTAGGACTGTACTATCTTTGTAACACATTGCTATTAAATTAGGTCTACACTGGATACAGGGCAGAGAAGGAGGTTCGTATTTATCTGGGCCAGGAATTTAGTCTAAAAAGATATGCAGATATGGAAGGGAGGAAAGTGATAGTAAGCATGCAACTAGCAGCCAACTTGAGGTGTGAATGCTAAGCTACATCCACAGAGATGTCTTTTCAATGGGACCCTGGAAAGCTCGGCAGCACCTGCTGCTCTTAGGAACTGGATTTGCAAGACTTCTTTCTCAGCAGCTGCCCTTCCTCTGGTTCTGGAGCTCCTGTAGAGCTGGGCCTACGCTGGACAGACAAATCCAAGCAGCTGTAGTTTGCAGTTATGTTTGGGAATGTCCACCCAAATTTTCAAGCCGAGTCTGGATCAACCGTAATGACACATTAGGAATTTAGTGATTTCCACTGGTGAATGATTCTGATATATATCCTCAGGAGAATGCACATAAGCAATCCTCAAGCTACAGCTTAGCCTTTGATAGGGATTCTTCTGTGATCTGAAAAGGACAATTACTTCTGAGTTAACCAGCTTGTAAAGTCCTCCTGACAGCCCCATAAAAGAGAAACTCAATGTTTGTAAGAGCTTTGAAATACCCTATCCACACCAATGTTCTATTTCTTTCTCCCAACAGCTGTCTGAAACTCTTACATGTTCTTTCTGTGACAAGAAGAGGGACTGAGTTCCTTCAGCTTCAGACACAGTTTCTGCAGGTGGGGCACTGGCACCAGGTGTACAGGAATCACAAGCTCAGTGCCTGCACATTACTCAGTGAGTAAATCAGCATTAGATTGCTCTGACCAGCACATCCATGAGTTCACAGACCTTAAAGTGAGAGGTTTTGAGAAGAAAAATTATATTGGATTTACAAGAGAATAATTCAGGAATTTTTAATTTGCAGGGCAGATAGAGAATAAGTACCACGTGACAGCAGCATTACTTGACAGGTTTCTTTCCCGTAGGTAACAAAAAAATAAGGCTTCTAGCTTTGGCCTTTGAGAATCAGCCTAAACTGATGCTTGCTACAAAGGCCCAAAGAGCTGCTGTGGATGATGCAGACCTCAATTTGCTGGGTCAGAGTGTGAAGCTGCTATGGGATGGACCTTGTAGGAGTGGACCTTGAGCTCCACACTTCTGAGCAATGCCTTGAGGGATCTGGCATGAGGAAATAGCTGGTGGGTGACCCATAGCAGTCATGTGAGATCAGAACTGGAACTGTGTGAGTGTGAGATGCCACTGATGAGGGCAGGAGATGTGAGGGAAGGCAGTCAAATACAGTGAGTTCCACACCCAGTGCATACAAGGGAGTAGAAGGACAAGGACCAAGAAATCCTATGGTCCAGTCTGTGGGCAAAGGTTTCTTGACTTATAGAGTAGAACTTGAAGTTACATGAGATTAAAAGTCCTGATATTAGTGGAAAAGACATTGATCTAGGAGATGAAAGGGCTATGCAGAGCAGAACTCAATATTACATAAGGTTAATAGCCCTGGCATCAGTGAAAAAGACAGCTGTGTCAAGAATAGAGATGAAAGTGACAGTGCTAAAATTGTTTCCCTTCTGCATGAATGACCTGCCTGACTTGTTTCATTTCTGTGCCCTGTTACCTCATAATCCAGAATATTTATCAATCCATCCCTTTTCTTCCTCTATGCTCTGTTTACAGACACCTGCTGTCTGAAGGACTGGTGTGTGATAGCCCCTGTGCCTCTAACAGAACAAATAGCTTGAAACTGAAACTGGCAATGAAAATACCAGGTTTGCATGGAGGGATGGTGTTGACAACTCCATGCTCATTATAAATATTAGCAAGGAAACCAAATTAAAGTACACACATATCACAAGTTAAATACACACAAGCTGCATGGCCCAAGGGTTGAAATTACTAGGAAACCTGGCACACAAGCTTCAGTGTGTGTATGTGAAAAGAGAGGAGAAACAAAGTGGACCTTTTTCACCCAAACTTACATCAGTGGAAAATGGTACTCAGCAGTAAGGTATTTCAAGAGGGTTGACTTGAAACAACAATTATTGCTGTTGCAGTTCACAGTTTTACAGGATAAAGAAATCCATTCGTAAAACAGGAAGAAAGAGTAACATCAGTTTTGTGTGTTACACATGACAGCTCCCAGAGTCTTTCAGGTATTATGTCCATTTATTTTGACCTAAATTTCCAGAAGGCAGAAGTTTGCAGAGCTTGAACAATGTGACGTGGCAGAAAGGAATCATAAACGCTTTTTGGTACTGATGCTGAGTTACCACTGACTCCAGCCAGCAGCTGCACACACAGAAGGACTGTAGAAACAGCACTGTCCTGCCCCTCTCGTGGCCCCATCAATACTATTGCTTGAATTCAACAGACGATAGCTCCTGACATTGGCTTTTTTAACACTCTTTCCAGTTGAATCACTCACATCTTCATTTTGATCCCATTATTCCTAGGCACATTGCTTTTCCAAAGCACTAAATTATCATCTACCCTGTTAAAAGGTTTAGATTCCTGTCCCCTGTCTGACTATACAGCCACCCTGACTTGTTTACTTCCATTCTTCCGAGTTAGCTTGTCCTCTCATTTGCATTTTTGTGTAAAAACACAAAAGTGAACAAATAATTGGTCTGCATCCACTAGATACTGAGGCTTTCCAAACTGCACACATTATTTGTTGTCCTTGAAAAGCTGTGGTCTATGTAAGCACTAAATTTCTTGCCTTAAGAGGAAGTACATAGCTTGGTTTCTTGATAAAGCATAAGGTAGGGGTGTTAAATTTTGTGAAATGCTTCAGTATGCTCAGAAAGGCACCACTGTGTGCCACAGCTACAAAACTACACAACAGCACAATCTGAGCTGTGGTCCAGTTGTGCATGGTGTTAAGAGCATGAGTTTCAGACATTTGAGATGCAAAGAGGCTTTGTTGAAGCTGGCACTGGTAAATCAATATCCTTTGCAGATTGGCCACTAGTCATCCATGCTGACCAAAAAAGTGTGCACAAGCACACTAGGTTATCAAAAAGAGCTTGCCATCTTCTTGTCTGCTGTATGTGGTTTGAGTTCTATTAAAATTTGATGCTACAGAAGAAGAACAGAAGGAAACTGACATGCATCTGTATGAGGTGTCAATTTAGCAAGAGAGGTTTGAGTTTTTGAAGATGACTTGAAGAAGCTCTTTTTAGCAAGTGATGCATTCCTATCTGATGGGAATTTAATCTAATCTCTTCTCTCTCACAGGTGAAAACTTCTTTCTGCACTAATGGGGCAGATAAGCCTTGTCTCTGTCAGTATATTACCAACACCTATGTACTGAGGAGAAAATACCACAGAGGTATGCCTCAAACCTGATGCAAATGTAAAAGCATTTCTGGCATGACAGCATATCTGGATACTTAAGTGGTTTGGATGAAGTGAAACACCTACATGAAACACCGTAAGAACAAAGAGCCCCAGGCCTCTGACAGGACCTAGATGTGAAGCAACTGTGCAGTGAATCTGTAAAGTAACTTCTTATACAACAGATCTCCTGTCTATAGACCAAATTAATCCTCATCCATGCTGCGTTGCAAGATGCTGATGGCATATAATTGTCATAAGACATCAAAATAAGCTGTGTCTCTGCAGTATTATACCACCTACAGGAAGCAAGAGGACTTCACCTGTAAAATAGACAGGTCCTCCAAACAGCTTTTTTTTTTTTTTTTTCTTTTTTTTTTCTTTTTTTTTCTTTTTCTGCTATTACAGCTGTTATCTCAGATCCCAAAATGAGGTTATAGAGTTGGGGTAAAGGAAAAAGAGCATCCACCTCTCTAGAGTTATTAACCAACTACTTGGAAACAGAGGAGAAAATCTCCCCTAGTTTGTATGGGCTTGGTCAATTCCTAGTCGAAAGCCAGCAGAGCTTCCTAGCAACACCTATGGCAGCTATCTGTAAAGCAGTTCTGATATTTTCCCTGTTCTTCAGATTAAGCAAGTCTTGGGAATGTGGTAGAGAAGGTATGCGTAATATGCTGCTCAACGGTAATATGTCCTGCCAATTAGACTCTGGAGTACAGGAAAGAAGGCTTTTCCAAAAAGCTTTCACCATGACTGACAAAACTCAGCCACACAAAAGTCAAAATGGGGAGTAAAGGACAGAAAGGGTTCAGAAGAATCATTCATTCTCTACTGGCACAAGAAAAGATTAGATTCTGCACACCATTTATCCTGGGTTCCCTCCAAGTAAAAGTCAGGGTCACAGCACCCCCATGGGCTTTGGTTTTGATCCTTCCTGTCTATCAAAAGGGGGCTTCATCCAGTCACTACACTGTGGAAGTCTGGCAAACTTGATCCTTTCCAGCTCTGCTGCAGACATGCTATTTACTGTCAGGCAAAACTAAACTTGTCCAGACCTAAGGAGTAAATTAGGGTCATATGGTACCTCTCCTAATATATTTAAATACTCTTCCCTTTATTGATGTGGACTCTCTGCATTAATGTGTTATTTTTATGAGACTGGGGGAAAACACTGGAGATAAGTGCATTTGCTGTTAAGCAAAAAGAAAATAAAGAGAAGTGGAAAAGGAAGATTTTAACTTTTGCATTGAAAACCAAACAGAACAGCTTCTTGAGAAAGGGAAATTGTTTCCTGGCAGAGCTAGCCATGGAATGCTGCCTATACTTATCTTGAATCCATGGCTGCAAGAGTGGAAGTTACTCAACTCAGTCTACCTTTACGTGGCTTACTGTTCTACTGCTCTGGGGGGCCATAAGGGACACAAATTTCAGCCCTCTTGGCTACACATTCTGCATTCCCTCCACTTCAATCCTCTCACAGGACAGATGATGCACACTTTGTGCAGTTTTCCTAGGTCATGCTAAGCAGCTCTGTAGAAGGATAGCTCCCTTGTATCTTGGGACGGAGCATCATTCCCCATGGCTGCTGGAGGGATGCAGTTGGGATGCTAGACCTGGAAATGTGCTCTGTTGTGATGTTACGTTGACCACAGCAAAAAGGAAAAATGGCTTCTGACTTTGCCTGTCTGAGGGAGTTCAGTGAGGGGATGTATTTGAACCCACAGATGTTTCTGCAGGCTCCCAGTGAGACGGGGAACAGAGTCAGACAAATTTTCTCTGGACAGCTCTGCTCCTAGCTAGAGGGATCAGAGCAGTCCCAGGGCCTCTTCATGGTATCTTCACCCAACAAAGATAAGACAAGAGCAGCGGAGCCACCACTCCTCAGATGTCCCAGATGAGGACATTGTGGTGTAGGAAGAGCACAGTGCTGGGGACTGGAGAAATGTCTAGTAAGTTACACAGTAGGAAAGTGAAAAAGTGAGCAAAGCCTCTACTTAGAACTGAGCCTTTCCTCTGCTTAGCTGATGTAACAACAAAATCAAGATCCAGCAGGAGTTAATTGTAGAGACATGAAATCTGTTGGTAGGCACAAAGGAGAGAGTAGTCTTCTTGAAATAAAGCTGCTTGCAGCATCTTCACAACTAAGGGAACCCAGTGCACCATGGGGAGCCACCAAAGTGAAACTCTGGCTTGGATCGCATCCCCTTGTTTTGTGAGTGAAGTTCAAATGTCTCCATGCTCTCAAGCTCCTACAGAGAGGCAGGAAAGAGGAATGCCATGACTGCTGTAGAATTTGAGCTGCAGAAAGCCACAAGCACTGTCAGTGGATGCCCTAACTCACAACATTTTCAGTGAGGCTTAATACAGCTAAGAGAATGAAACAGCTTGGATCAATTCCAAAAGTGTAAGCTAACAAACCAACATGATCCTTTTTTTTACTGTAGGTGCAAAGATTTAGTGGCTGCTTTATGGACTCTTGCAGCTAACAGTCTGTTTGTGGTAGATTCATGATTTCAAGCTCATTTAATCAGCTTCAACACTGGAATGAAAAGCAGTTCTCAAATCTGTCTTGCATCAAGGAGCTGGGTCTTTGCAAAAACAAAACATCTTAAACATCAGCAGACCACAAAATTATATGAACTAGCAAGAACAGGGTCTTGCTGCATTTTTTGTCTTGCTTCTGTAAGTTCTTCAAAAACAGGGTCTTCCTGCCAAAGACGTGATGGAAATCATCTGTCTAGGTCAGCCCTCTGCCCTTCTTTCCCTAATGCTGGTAATCCTCATGTGTCCCACTAGAGCAAAGCACTTGCCAGTTGTGCCAGCAGCAAAGCGCAGAGCAGCTCTGCATGCTGCCGATGAAGCAAAAGGGGAAATGACAGAACTTCTAGTTCCTGTTGCACAGGACCATTACACATTTTTTAAAGCATAAACGGTAATGAGCCTCCGTGTCCTGCATACACTGCCTGTGAAAAGCTCTCAGGAAGAAATAGAATATCGGCAGGTGGGAACCTTAGTCTTTGCTCTTTGCTTTGTTTTGGTCTAATATCTTAGGTTTGGGACATCAACCACCTTTTTGGAGGGTTGAGGCAAGGAGGGGAGACCCTCCTCCCCCCCAGAGCCCCCCCGCGCTACTAAAAATGTGTCTGGGGAGTTGAGGTGTTATAAAAATAAGAACATAAATCTACAGCTGATCTGAAAACAAGATAGCATGAGTAAAGAGTTAGATATTGAGGTAGAGGATCAGAATCAAAAGGATGAAAGTCATAGGCTAAATAATTCAGAGAAGCTTCCTGACTGTTGAACCCACTGCAAATGTGACACATCTCCTGAAAGGAAACAAAGGTCCGTGCCTTGCAACTCTAAAACACCCCTGTAGCAGGTGACAGAAAATATTGAGAGGTGCAGTCCCCTGTGGTGAGAGGACAGGAGATGGGGCAAAGAGTGCTCAACAAGACAGAATATCTGTTTCAGCCCTCAATTATTTTTTGCTCCATATGCTACTTCCTGTGCAGAGCAGTGATAACAAATTAAGAGTTCAATAGCCCCTCTGAGACGTGACAGGATACTACACAGTGAAAAAGTACGAAGCAAGCAGCAATAGCTACTGATACAGGTTTTGACAAACCTAAAAACCCTCATAAAGCTCCGCATTTGTCATGGCATGTATCTACGCTGCATTGGTTTCAGCAGTGCTTGGTTCTGCTCAACACCAAAATTTTTTAGATAGTCTGCTGAGGACTTATCTTGTAATGAACGTGCCTGATCTTTAACCCCTGCCTACAGGGCAGGCCAGCACAAGGACTGCAATGTTAACACCTGGGCGTTATCAGAACTGCCCAGATGAGCGATGTGCTAGAAATCTTCAAAGAAAAATTACAGTGGTGCCTGGCTTTGTTGCGTGCTCCACACTGCTGGTGCCACACCAGTGCACAAAGAAAAGGCGTTTCTGAGAAGATTAATATAAAGTGTTTGGTAAGATCTGTGTTTTGCTGAAAGAAATATCCAAAGTCCTCTTTCGTCATTTGAGGTTTTGCCAATGTTGTAATCGCATTTCTATCTTCCATGCCCCTCCTAAACACAATTTTTCCTCTGCCACTTGAAAATGGTTTGAAAAGCTAGTGAATCCAATCTCACATGAGCAAAGCAAGCACTGTCACTCCCATTTCATATGAATGGGAAAGGAGGCAAAGAGAAGTAAACTACCTTCCTAGGAAGCTGCTAGACAAGAGAAGGTTTGGACTGAAAAGGCAGGGGACTCTCATTCCTGCTTCCACACCCCTGTCCATCAGCAGTGTGCCTGCCAAGAGACGAGAGCTCCTATTCCCTAGAAGCACAAGGCACAGAGCATGAAGAAAAGCACCGCAGTTGTCCCGTTGCTGCACTTTTCCTTCACCTTGCCGCAGCAACAGCTCTCAAGTTTGCTTTCCTGAACCAAAATGCTGCTGGTAATGAAAGTGAGACTGCAGGATCCATGTGGAACACGGGGGACAAGTAGGTCTAAATCACAGCTGCTGTTCTAAGTATTGGCTAGGAATCAACCCCAAGGAGTCCACTAATCCTGTACAGTTTGTTCACTTCTCCTGACATGCGCAATTTTACTGAATTTTCAAATCCCCATTTGAAAATTATTCCTATTAAAATGTAACTCATTTTCCTACCTCAGAGACTAACTGCTAAAGTAAATGGCAGTCCTTCTCATTCCCCTTTCACAGATGTAATTTCTCCCCATACCATCCCCCCCCTCCAAATCTCAACCCTGTAAAACATTCTGAGGTCCACAGCAGAGGCTGGAATTGTAGGGGAGACACATTTATCTGAACCTTGACAATAAGGCACTTTGAACCACCTTCAGCGAGAAATTGCTTTGCAAGGTGCAGCTAATGCAGAATCTAGGAGCAAGCCACAAGCAAGTGAAATGTAAGTTTTCTTTACCTCCATGTCCTGCTAGAGAGAGGTGTCCTCAGGGCAATCTTCCTTCCCCACCCCTTTCTCTCTTATCTATGGGAAAACTTCAGCAGAGCCGGAGCAAAATCACGCTGCTGTGGAGGCTATGTAATATCCACACTTCTGCTCAGCTTGAAAACTGACAGAGCCCAGTGAGTGGCCCTGCACTACGAACAAGGAAGAAGGGCGGGTGGGTGAGAGGAAGGGAGGGAGGGGAGACGAGAGGAGAGGAGGGGAGGGGAGGCAATCAGAGTTTAAATTTAGACACAAATCTAAACAGATACTGTCCTTCCCAGAGTGCTGTACTCATGAGACAACAAGCAGCAAACTCTGTTGCTGTGCCCAAACTTGGGGACACCATGTGTGCATTTTCTCCCTCACTTTCTATTTCCCCTTCGTATTTCTATCACCCCGTTTATTTATTTATTTGTTTGTTTCTCTTCCCAGTTATGCCTCTGTTTTTCTCTTTTGCTGGCAGTTGCTCCCCAACATCTGCCTCAGTCTCTGCCCTGTTCTCTCTTATCTTTCCAAGTCCGCAGGGTCTCCTCATCGTATTTGAGTCAGATCTTTTCTTTAATACTGTCCCTTTTCCTCCAATTTCAGTTGCAGTGGACTTTCTTCAAAGTAGTCTGAGAGGTGGAAAAGGAGCAGAAATCAGGTGGCAATGCATTTGCACAGAAGATATGGCTTTGGTACCTTGGTCCATGGCTGGGACTCCCAGGCACAATATCAGCAGTACTATCATGCTGTTGGGTGATTCCCTGAAGACAGACCACAGCTTCACTGAGAAAAGTGCTGCACAAAAGCAGACACAAGCACACTGTCCCCGTGCGAGGTCTCACTGGCTAGCTCAAGTGCAGGACTTGTTCTTTCCATTCCAAATTCATTTCTTACATTACTAGGACAGAAACTGCAGGACATTTATCCCTCCTTTTGAAGGGAAGGACAGACTTGCACACTGGAAATGAGAAGCTTCTGTGGAGGTGCAAAAACTCAGATGGGAAAAACTAAGCCTCAGGAATGTTTTGCTACGGTTTCCCTTTCCATTCAGACTGCAGTGTTGTAAACTATACATCTTGTTCCTGTTTTAGCAACTGTTTGCACATGCTCCTTCTCAAGAATTTCAGTCCCCACCTCCTGAGAGCAGGGTGGTGCAGAGGAATTTGGAAACACCCCTTTTGTCTTCTGCTTGGCTTCTTTGCCTTTCAAGAGACACAATTTCACGTTGTTGTGCTGGGGGCAGAAAAGGGTTAAAGCATCTTATCTGAAGGCGATGCATACTTTCCCCTTGCAGTGTTTCACACAAGCTTCTGCTGCATATGGAGGAAAACACTCCAGAATGAATTTAAATGTGAACATCATCAAATCCCAGATTATTGGTACCAATAAATTGTCTCAATACATTGGTTTTTATGGCATACTTAACTTTTGCAGTACTGAATGCTGTAGGACTCCTACAGTTCCTTAGAAAGTATAGGAATTAGTCAATTTAAATCATGGTCTCATTATCTCCTAAGTTCAATGTACAGTGTTGCTCAGTTCTTAGCCAAAAGAATGATGCACTGAGTTACTGCAATCTGGAGGTTAGGCAAGAGGACAAAATAATCTTCTGTTGCTGAAACACTGGATTAGTTGAATCCTCTCTAGTGTAAGCAACCAGCGGATGCTGTAACAAGAACTCGAATAAAATAAAGATTATTATTCTAAAAGGAATACAAAAATGAAATTCCTTCTTGGTTGGAAATCCTGTTCATGTCTTAGAGTTCTGCACAAGTTGGGTGGATAGGAACTGAAATGATGAGAAGCAGGTTAGGGTGGGGAGGGCAAGATACTTTTGGCCACCCATGCATTGCCTGCTGTAGCAGTAGCAGGAGAATTTCATAGTCAGGGAATTCCCTATGGTCACAAATGTCACTTTCAAGATGTCTGCATGTAACAGACCACCAAAATTAGGTACCAGTTAGATACCATGGTTGCTTCATTGTGCTCAGTCCATTTCAGTATTTTCTTTCTGCTTTCAGAGGTTTTACTCTATGGAGGAAACTACTTGGGCCAACAGAAAAGGAAACTGCTAGACAGGGATAGTATCACTTTACCCACACTAATAACGCAAACGCAGTTACAGCTACACCCCCCACACTTCTCCACTCTACTTATTTATGCTCCAAAGTATCTTGTCATGAAGTAAATCTTTTCTGCCGGCAGAATTCCCAAATGCCATTGCTCTGAGCATGGTACATAGTACTCGGTTTATTAATGTTTATTCTTCCTTCCTGAACAAGCAAGGAGAGAAAGGCGCAAAAATATGGTGATATGTTTTTCTCCAGAAAGGAAGACAAGAAGTGTGGATTTGCTCTAGGCTTTCTTTTTTCCTGCGCTGAAAAATACTGAAAGATATGTTACAAACAAATTCACTTGCTTTAACTGCAAGAACCTTCTGAAAAATGTTATTAAGGGAGGTTGTACTGAGGATCTGAATGTTTTACATGACGTGTACGTGCAAACATGAATGTGGAATATTCTGGAGTGTGACCCTCTGTATCTCTGTTTACAGACTTTCTGGGATGTCTACAAGATTCATTTGTTGGTACATGCAAAAGAAATTTCTACATCTGTTCTTCTCAGGAGATAAAAAAACAACAGTCATGACAAATAGCATTAAAGCAGACAGATGAACACAAATTTCACTGGGGTGAGAAAATGCTGTGCTTGTGGACCCTGGGGTTTTGCAGCTTCCCAGCTGATTCTTTTTGATACGTGTGAGGCCAAAAGAGCAAGTTCACTTCAGACCAAATGACTGGTGCTCCTGCTATATGCAATCACTCATCCTGGTGTGCCTGAAAAAGACGTAGTATAATTCTGCGATGCTTAGCAATGCCATATATAATAATTGCTGACCTCTTGCTTTTTGGCAATGAATTATGGAGTAAGGGACATCTCTACGATACTAAATCAATAGAAAGGACATGTGGGGACGTGGCAGATCTTTCTTCAGAGGCCACTCTGGAAGGAAAGCTTTGGAGGGCAACTGAAATTTTGACTCAGATATTTCACACAGAATCACAGAATGGCCAGGGTTGGAAGGGACCTCAAGGATCATGAATCTCCAACCCTCCTGCCACATGCAGGGCCACCAACCTCCCTATTTAATACTAGACCAGGCTGCCCAGGGCCCCATCCAGTCTGGCCTTGAAGTCACAAGTATTTGTGTCCCCATAGCTGGTTTGTTTGGGTGTGTCAATGTGGGCACTGAATCTGGGAAGGTGTGTTTGGGAGGGTGGTGAATTAGGTGAGGGTGGAGGGAGCTGTGGGTTTCTGCAAGATAGACTGAATCTCTGTCTTTGGTTAGAATACTTGTTTAGAGTTTATTAGAACATGAATGTCAGTACCATTATCTGAGATTGTTTTGTCCATCTATGTGTTCAAAGTGGGCTGGTGATACCCACACCATTCTCCAGAATTTATATTATTAAACAGCAGCTGTTACAAGTTGAGTTTTTGACTCTACTGAAACGGAGGTCTCAACCTTTCTTGATTCCTCTCAAGCAATTTAATTCTCAACTGAAAAATAAAGGGGATGGGGTGGCCACAGAAAAAAAAAAAAAAAAGAAAAGAAAAAAAAAAAAGAACTTGCATTTCAAAGAGCAATCAACTCTAAAAGCCAGCATCCTGTTTTGGGCTGGGTTCATACATCAACTCCTCTGACAAAAGCAAGCTCACAGGAAGTGAACGTGAACAGCATTTTCTATGGGAAACTTGCTTTTTGAACCCACCGTTCTGCTGGCTGCATTCTGAAATATCTCCTCCTGCTAACCCTGCCCTCGCCTCTCACCATTAAACTAATGCTGCAAACGCTCAGCCTCACCCTCCTCTTCAGGGAGTTATCGGCAGGAAATGAAGTCAGTTGGAACGCTTTGTACTATCGATATTTTTTGCTCTAATTCTGCAGCTGCAGCGAGGCACATCTGAGCACACACGCACACACGCTCACATGCGACCATGCGCTCATACACACAGGCTCACGTGCCACACATTATACACCCCTGGGAGCTGAGGTTAATGGGCATGTTCCGTTACCAAAGATACTTGATTAAAATGAAGGGGCATGGATAATAAGGGACACTCACTGCTAACATCATGGTTTTGTACAAATTAGTCAAGCTCCTTAAGTTCCAGGATCTGGTCAAAAAGCCTGTTTTTAAACAGAGGCAACTTAGAAAAACATGGTGTTTTATAGGATGAATTTCACCTGCAGTGCCTTGCCCATGTGGTTCTGCTCTTAGGAAGAAGATCACATTGAAGTTCACCACCCCCACTTACACCAGGCAACCTAGGAATGGTGAGTGGTGTACAGGAGGCTAGCATCACCTTTTGCAGCACTTGAATTTCTTCAGAGAGCTCTACTTTCACTGCTGATCCATTTGACTTTAGAAAACAAATTTAACAGGGTACAATATGGCATAGCTGCATCACATTCTATTAATACAGCGATGTGACAAATAGCAGCAGCAGCTATTGCTGGCCTGTTACTAGACTGAAGGGTTCTTCACCCGTTACTAGCTCTGATGTCCTACAAGACCTGATAGAAACACAAAGTTATACTCAGAACAGGATTGCTAACACAGGGTCTCTGGTATCTGTGCTGGATAAAACAATGTTTTTTACTACATCATTCCCAAGCCAATCCTACTGCACATCTCAGCATCACAGAAAGCAGTGTCACACTTGCCCTCTAACCAGGTTCCTCAGCAGACAGTCCAAGCTCTGACTCAATAGCAAGATTTTCTGACTGAAAACAAAACAACATTTCTGCTTCTTAGCAGGTTACACACAGAGCAAGCTTGCATTGCCACACTTGTAGCAGCTGTTAAAAAGATAGAAGGACTTCTTGCTGAACGGTGGGCCAGTGCTACGTTCACTTCACCTCTCTTTTGAAATATATACAGACAAAAGGGGCAGAAACTAAATGCAATTTGGCAACTTTGAGGACAAGAACGAATAAATGCATTAGGCACAAGCACAAAATACCTTTTTGTGTTCAGTAAAATTCTGTATGGTGTGAAATTTCTTAACAGTAGCTGTACTGCACTGTCCGGCAGGGCTGGTGTTTCCTTAGGTTGATAACTAACTAACATTTTTAGAAACAATTTGCATGCTGGGACTCATGTGGCACCCAGTGCCGGCGCTTCAAAGCACTGAGTACTTCAGGTTTGCCAGAGCTGACTCAGAGGTCGATGCCTTCTGTCAAATGCAGCGGCGAGCGACTTTAATCACTCTGGCTGTCATTTGGGTGCAGAGAGCTGGCCTGGCTCACAAATCAAGCACTATTCAGGACCAGACTGCATGGCCCGCAAGCGTTATCTGCACAAAGAAAGGTTTCTGTTCATGGAGAGACTGCATGATCTAGACAGGAAGCCTGGCCCAGTTCCCAGCTAGGCTTCATCTGAAGAGAAAACTTGCCCAGCCCATCAAATAACCATACTATCTCAGTGAAACTGGCTCGGGGCAAAAGCAGCTATGAAGAGGGCAGCTGGAGCATGATGAAACACTGGGCAGGGTGGAGACCTCACTGACTTTCTGGTTAAAATATACCTTCTCCAGAGACACGGCCCCCAGATATATCCTCCAACCGATGATATGTAAACTACACTAAAATCACAGTTTTTCCACTACCTGGCCAACACCTGGAGGGAGTAAGTTGGCTCAATTACGGTAAGATTTTACTGTTTATTTGGCAGTTTTGCTGATGTAAACGAGAACGTAAGTTGAAAAGGGGAACTAGTGGCTAGCAATACTTTTCTGAATTTGTTATGCAAGGGTCCTGGATGCCCCTAGACACACTGCATTACAACAGAGAGAATCCTTCTCCTTTCTGAGATCTATCTGAGGAAGTGAAAGAGGCCTGGATGTTTACTTCAGATAACATTGCTTCAGAGCAAGCAAAAGGAGTTAAAGACTGCTTTCTTCACCCTACAGATTCACCCAACAGCCATCCAAGAAGAATTGGGCCAGTACAAGCCCCCTTCATTCAGTGCAGTATGCAAGGCAATCTATATGCTGGTGTGTATTGCCCACAGTGGAAAGTACTCAGCCTAATAAATCCTGCTCTCTGCAGCACAGAGAGCCAACACTACTCGTGTCAACAAATGCTGCTCAGGGATATACGCCGACTGGATGCAGCCCAAATCCCCCAAGAGGGCTGTAAGCAGGTGTGCTTGCCGGCCTCTGCAAGCACTGTGAGCAGGGTTGGGCAGCAGCACCCCATTGTGGCTGCTCACAGGGAGGACTGCAGGACACTGCAGGAGAGGAAAAACTTGCACGTGCAGTGGTACTGTCTGGGGAGAACCTCCAGTAATGTACACTCTACTGCTGAAGTACAGACAGCCACATTTGGCAAATACATTCTGCTAATAAATGTAAACTCTGTAGCATATAAGCTTCCACCTTTATGCATTTTCTTTTTTTGAGGAAAAAAAGAAAAAAAGAAAAAAAAAAAAACAACTCCATCATTTTTTTAATCTCCTTTCCTTTCTATCCTTTCTCACGTTTTGACATCTCTTTTTTCCTGTACTGACTCCACCAACCACCTCCCATTTGCTCCCTACGACACTGTCCTGTTCCCCAGCAAAATCACCATGCACCCATTCTCACACCCCCCCCATCCTGCCCTACCACTTGATCCTTTAGCTGCAGTGGGGAGAAGATGAACCCTTCCCTCTAGTTCTCTGAAGGCAGAACTGCTGTGAAAAAGAAAAGTGCATATATATATATATGTTGGTGGAAAAAGAGGAAGAAATATCACTCCTTCAGCTTGCAAAATCTCTAAGAAAAAGAGCTTGTTGCCGTACGTGTTCCTCATCTGTAAATCCTAAACTAAACAGATTAGGAACTCTAGATCATTTTTGTCCCTCTTTTCCATACTATTTTCACTTCTGCAGAACAGTTGCAGTCTTTTTCAACAAATTTCACTCCTGCTCCTCCTCCAAATGTAGCCCATAACCCTATCTATATAAAAACATTCTTTCAGGCAGCCTTCTTTTCCCTCATACTAGCTTCTTTTCTTGTCGTGTTTTCTCTTCAGCGGTTTGCCCTGAGATAGAACTTGCTCTAAATCAGAGGCACGGGTGCTGTGCTACGGCAGAGCAGGTTTCTCCCGAGCACTGCCAGGAGAGGGCAGCAGTGGAAGACTCCGTGTTTCAGCGTTTGCCCTTCCCTAGAGGGATGCCACTGTCTGCTTCCTGGAAGTGAGAGGAACACTGGAGGAAAAACAGTTTTATTCTGCCTGTACACAGCTACAAGACAGTACATAAATGGACCCGCGGTTTATTTTTCTTCGAGATGAGATGGCTTACCTGAGTTCAGCCCAATGAATGACTCCTCTGGCATACAGCATCACTTCCACAGGCCTGTCAGTTCATTGGCCTGGCAGCCCACAGCCGGATCCTTTTCACGTGCCCACAGCCTCAGCTGGTGCCTGGATACACACGTGCCATATGAAGCGGTACTTGCGGACAGATGTCATGTGAGAAGCATGCATGGTGAGAAAGAAGCCTTGATTGCAGCCCTGAACATGTAACATAACACCTTCTGTTAATATGGGTAAAGCTAAAGGAAAAATCTTGGCATATCAACTTCTGGGAGACTGAAAGTCTGCCTGTTTTAATGTGGCTTTTGGGGTTTGGCTAGAAGGGCTCTGGGATGTTGAGGTGATCCTATTGCAAACAGAACTCTTGGAGAAAAGGCTTTTGCAGTATTCATAGGAGGGCTCACCCTTTCTTTTCTGTAAGGCTGATCTTTGGCAGATTCCATCCGAGCAGAATATTCTATTCTCGGCATTGTTACCTGGATGATTTTAGCTGTAAATTCACCTTTGCATACCACTGGATCTTGGGCTAGCAACGGACCCATTGAGCTCTGTCAGAGACTTGAATGTGGAAAAGAACCGAGAAGGCTGGCCATGGCACGCCTCATGCTTTGTTGCACTCCTGTTCTACTCCTTCATTTGCACCAGGCATGCTGCAAGGTGCAAGAATAACAGAGAATATTTCTCGAACGGGCTTGAAATCAATATCCGAAGTATAGAAACTTGTCATTTTTTGCTGCTGACCTCAGATGATGCTCCCGCAAACCCTGTAACTGTGGCATTGAGTCAATGTCGGTTTCTCTACCACAGGCTGCCCCACACACAGCCTGTGACACAGTCGATTAGATTGAAGCGGAGCGAGGCGCCCCTCCGCATCTCGTAAATGTGATTGGCAGAAAGTTCCGGCGAGGCCTTTCATTGGCTGTCGGATCACCGTGGTCCCACCCCCCTCCCCGCTCCTCCCGACGGCGAGCCTGGGCTGTCAGAGTTGTTTACCACCTCCGGCAGCCGACGCGCTCGGCCCCGCCTCCCGTCATCTCCCATTGGCTGAGAGTCGAGCAAGTTGGCTTCGATTGGCGGAGAGCAGAGTGACGCGCTCCACCTCGCGCCGTGTTGCAGTCCGTCTCCGCGTCGCTCGCGATAGACTGTGGCGTCGGTGGCTGCTGCGGTGCGCAATGGTGTTGTTGGTGCTCCTGTGCGCCGCCGCGCTGGCGGTGTCGGCCTGCGGATCCGTCCCTCCGCCCGAGGAGGCGGCGCGCATGGCGCGCTTCGTGTTGCACAACTGCGACTGGGGCGCGCTGGCCACGCTCTCCGCGCAGGAAGGGCTGCGGGGTCACCCCTTCGCCAACATCTTCTCCATCAGCGACGGCGTCCCGGGGCCCGGCGGCGGCAGCGGCGTCCCCTATCTGTACCTGACCGACATGGAGATCTCCGTGCAGGACCTGGAGGTGAGCGGGCGACTGCTTGTGTCTGCGGCTCAGCTATTGTTCTGATGCGTTAAAATAGTTTGTGCGTCTCAGTGGTGCTGATAGCCTGATTTATGTGGTATATAAGCTGTTAGCCAGCCATTTCCTTCACTGAGGTCCTGACATAGGTTTATCGCGCAACCGTGGGGCGGTCACGTGGAGGGAGGCAGCTGATGGCGGATAGTGCTGACTAATGGTGAGTCAGCGCTCTTCGCAGTTAAGCAACTTCCTCAGAAAACTGAAAATGTGGTATAACTTGTTCTCGGGAAGGTACACAGCCCTCTTATCTTACCGTCTGCTTTTCAGATCAATTCGAATGCCTCCCTAACTGTGTCTTTGGCACAGACTCCATACTGCAAGAAGCACAGATACGATCCTCAGAATCCCCTCTGCGCCCACATCATCTTCTGTGGGAGCATTGTAAAGGTAAGCCGTGGGAAGTTTGCGCTGGATCTGTTTGGAAACTGAAATGTCCACGATGAAAACATCCAAGTTCATGCTTTGCTCATGTCTTATAAAAGTGTGGTCAGGCACTGGAATGGCCTGCCTAGGGAGGTGGTGGAGTCGCCATCCCCAGAAGCGTTCAAGAGGCATCTGGATGAAGAGCTACAAGATATGGTTTAGTAGCTTGTGGTAGCAATGGTGATGGGTGGACAATTGGACTAGATGATCTTGTAGGTCCTTTCCAACCTTGTGATTCTATGATTATGATCAGTTAGGTCTAGACTGAAAATCAGACCAGACCAAGCAGAGAGCCGTGGTGCTTTGACAGCTGAAGGTTTACAACAGTTTAGCAATTTGGGTCATGTACAATTTACAAATCCAGTTTCTCTGACCTTTGTAGCAAAGTATGAGAAGCAGTTCCCTAACAGCACAGACTAAAACAGGACTGTGGCACAGCTGCTTTGATACATGCATGACCCAAACTTTATTGAAGTACATATTAATCCAAGTTGTAAAGCTACAAGCATTAGCCAGAGAAAAAGTTTACTGTCTCACCTGGTGCTGTTGCTGCCGTAGAAGGAATTTAGAACTGTGTGTGTTATTCATAGTAGATCTTAATCCCATTATTAAGGGTAATTGGTGCGGATGGGGACTAATCACTGGTGTCTTTTATGTGATAGCCTGAATTTATATTTGGTGTTTTCATACTTCAGATTACATTGCACTCTAGCAATCCTTGAATTGCCTTCAGGAAGTTTGTCATCAATACTGGAACTATTTTAATTCCAGTACCATTTATTCTAAATGCTTTTGTACTGTATCCAAAACTCTTGCTGATCTGACCCTTTAAACATTTGCACATCAAGTAGTCACAGGTTTTAGCTTCCTTTCTCTTGTAGATTTTGTTATTTCATGGTATGTGTGTGTGTGTGTGTGTGTGTGTGTGTGTGTGCTTGAATGCATCCAAACACTGTTTGGTTTGTGGGGTATCCCTGACTGAGCAGGTGTAGAGGAGGTGAAATTACACCTAAAACATGGTCTTCTCATATAACACAGCAGGGATACTTCTCTGTTTTGTGATTTTTTTTTTGCTGTTCCAAATAACATCCAAGATCATGGTGTATATTGTTGCTGCTTACTGATTTGAAGAATCATATCTAATTTGATAATTTACATACCATTACAAATCTATCATTACTAGGATCGAAAACAAAACACTTTCCAGCCTTGGTTTTAGGCTCTTATTCAGTTTTTATTCTTCATAGAATATCAATCCCACTTAAGTATTAATGCCAAAGACACTTAATTTTTTCTCCCTGGCTTTTGTCCAGTCAGGTTGTGCACACTTTAAATCTTGAAGAACGTGGAGAAAATCTGGAAAAAAAAAAAATCTGTCTCCAAAAACATCATTCCAGATTACATACTGAAAGCTAGAATTCAGACAATGCTTCAAGAAACAATTTCACATGAAGATTTCATTCTGAAAATGAATAGTTAACGTACCTATTTGTTTTTCTGTTAAAAAGTAAAAGCTGATGTCTTAATTCATACCAACATCATTCTGTTGTCTTTTAATAACAAAAGCAAAGCTTTGTACCTCATTATTCTACTATTTATTCACTGTATCTCTAGTAAGAACTTTAAGTATCTACTTAAGATACTTTAACAGATGTCTGTGAACTTGGATAATTTTCATCTCTAAAATAAAGTTTTTCTTTGTCCACAGTGTAGGGTGTGGTTTTATCCAGTTGTCTTTAGACAGATCAGTGTCAGGGTGGATAGAGTCTTTACATCAGAGCGGGATCAATACTTTTTTTCAAATCTGTCAGCCTGCATGCTCCTCTAGAGAACAGTAGAAAGACTTCATCTAATGTCAATGAAGTACTTTCTTGCTCTTGCTTACTTTAAAACACCCTTTTGATTTAGTATTGAAAGCAACTCCCTTGGAGCATTTGCCTGTCTCATGTACACCATCCTGAAGATAAGTAGATTCTGCCACAGTAATGAGCACTTTGGGGCAAAATATGGCTAAATGAAGAAGAGCACTCTGTAGTCAGAAGTGTGTTTTAGATAATATTTGTCTTCCTTGTCTCTGTCTTAATATTTTGCTGGCTGTTGTTCAGGTGAATGATTCAGAAGCAGCCTTAGCGAAAAAGGCATTATTCACTCGGCACCCTGAGATGGAAAGTTGGCCTAAGGATCATAACTGGTTCTTTGCCAAATTCAACATCACCAATATTTGGGTTCTGGACTACTTCGGTGGACTGAAAATTGTGACACCAGAAGAATATTACAATGTCAAGCCTTTGTAAGTACTTAAGTTTGCATGCTTGACTCACTATATTTGGAAGCTGTAACATTTCTTATTAACAATGTGTATTACTCATCTCTGCTTTTATATAAAAATATATACATTTTATATAAAAATATTTTTATATAAAAATATATACATTTTATATATAAAAATAATACATTTTTCTTATTTCCATAAATAGTCTACTGGATGCAGTATCTCAAATTGTAAGATACGTTTGATTAGGGGATCCACCTACCTAAAGAAAACAAGCATAGTACCTATGGTTAACTCTCTGTGGATAACTGCACTTCAGCTTAAAAGAGGCTTCTTGGGAGAACTGCAGAGTAAGCACAGTCACTATCCTTTATTTGGGTTAATTGCAAGGCAAGTTAGGTTTTGGTCTAATAGTTAAACATAGACTGTTAAGCATTTGTGAAGCTCTATCAACAGGATTGTAGCAATAATGCATTGGTTTTGAATCTTTTGTCATGATACTGAAGTATAATATATTAATAATTAATAAATACAAAATATATATACTGTGTGTTATCAGATACATTTTAGCGCAGTCAACAAACACACATACTATTTCACTTTTGTTCCTGTAGGCAGAGGAAGATCCTTGGTGATGCTGACAGTACAGATGGATTACTTTGGATGACTGCTCCATGAAAGATTTTCTATGTGCAGTAGAGCTGAGTTAATGCAAAAAATTCTTACACCTTGCATTGTTAATAAGCTGGTGTAATCCTTCTGAAGCACTTGTAAATTCACACTATCTAACAGATTGAATCATGCCATGCTCAAAATCCTTTGTGCGTAAGCCATAGCTAAATGTTGTTCAGTGGACACAAACCTGGAGTGTTGTTTCTCTTAGTAGTCCATAATGCTGTGTTTACTAGAAAGTAAAGGATTAGTCTGGTTCTAAACTTTCAGTGCCTTAGTTAAATCATTTCTGTTTGTAGGCACTCTCCAATTCTTTTTAATACCACTTCACTTGGCAGTGGTATTAAAAATACCACTTTATCTGACACAGCACTACAGGGTGGCTCAGCTGACTGTAGAGTGGAAAGCCTTGCTTATATTGCAACGACAGATGATATATTGAGTTCTGAATTTCTCTTTCAACACCTGTACACTCACAATTTGAGCTGTTTTTCTGTTAGCCATGTTTTTCTGCTAACCCTGATTGGATTTATGGAAATTGTATGTGTACTTCAGGCTCATGGTGAGTTCTTGGTAAGTCTTTGTCTAGTAGTGGTTATATGCCATGATTCTTTTAAAAAAGTAATAGTAGTAGTGAAAGTAGCTGGCTGTGGTACATGAAGAACAGTGGCTTGTAAATCCAATGAGACTGATACAAAAAGAAGATGTTTACTGACTTGAGTTTTGAAATCTTTGGCTTTGCATTCTGATCAAATGACAATGTAGCAGCTTTTGCTACTTTCAGTAGTAGAATTTGGTAGATTTTTTTTGTTTTGGAAGCCTAATACAGCAATTTTAAGTCTGTAATCTGAGAGTGAGAAAGAAACTAATACAGTACGCAACAGATGATTTGTCAACTGTAGAGAATGAAAAGTAATGAGAAGTGTTGAAAGTTAATTCTGTTTCATAAAATAAGCCCTACACAAAAAAAAGTAGAACATCTTTTTATATCCTGTCACATCTCCCATGTACGTAGTTCACAAATATTCAAAAGTGGTTACGAACAATTAATTTATTTTAACCCAAGCCAATATTACCTGCTCGACATAGTGAAGAAGGTGAAAATGTCGAATCCTTAGAGGTAGATCCATATATTAGAACAGTGAAATTGATCACTTCCAATTATCTCTACATAGTTATTGCATCATTATACTACTGCTCATCTTGTATGGGAAAGATTTATGGAAGCACTTTTGAAGTAAGTTATAAAGTTTTCCTTCTATGTGAAGGGGAAAAAAGTGTGCATTTTACTGTATTAAACACATTGTGTGCTACTGTGTGGGATAATAGAAAACCCTGAAGATGTGGAAACAATTTATGATGATTAGATAACATTAAAATTAAATATGATAGTGGAAATATTTTTATATAAAACATAACAATTGTGAAAATTCAAATGATTTTATGGTATGGACTGATCCTTTCGATAGGGACACATGAATGTATTACCTATCACTCCATAACTTCTGTTGTATGAGACTGGTAATGCTGGGCTTTTGATAAAATTAAAATATTTTTATGAAAAATGTTCTTGGTTTTATTTATTGCACATTTGAAATTATTTATCTCCCTTACACTTTCATATAAGCACACTTATTTCAGGGTTCTTGTTTTGTTGTCACTCAGGAGTCATTTATCCTTGCTGAAGTATACGTGGTGAAACCATTCTATTTCCTTTTTGGTTGAAATAAGCATCTTTGTGTTTCACTTTCTTTTTTGCAATACTGTGAAATAAATCATTAAAGAATAACACTGGAGCTGTCTTTGGCTGAGGCTTCTACTTTCATAAATGACTGCAGCAGTTACCTTTTGTACCAATACTTTCTTACTCTCATATGTTGTGCAAATATTAATAGGTCTCCTCAATATACACATAAATATATGTGTTTGAACAAGGCATGGTATGTACTTTAGTGTTGTTCTAAACCTAAGGTGGTGTTTTCAAGTGAGGATTCTCACTGTTATTTTAACTGTTAATAAAATGTGGATGTCTAATAGTCCAGCCTCACTGTTAATAGAATCACTTCTGTACTGAATCCTTGATTAAATGGATTCAAGCATTTTTTTCCCCCTTGTATTGGTTATATTTCCAGATTTGATACTCCCATTTGTATAAACTCCCCATTATTTTCTGATTTTGGATTGGAGGCTTATTTTCATAGAATGGCCTGGGTTGAAAAGGACCACAATGATCACCTAGTTTCAACCCCCTGCTATGTGCAGGGTCATCAACCAGCAGACCAGGCTGCCCAGAGCCACATCCAGCCTGGCCTTGAATGCCTCCAGGGATGGGGCATCCACAGCCTCCTTGGGCAACCTGTTCAGTGTGTCACCACCCTACTTCCTCCTAATATCTAACCTAACCCTCCCCTGTCTCAGTTTAAAACTATTCCCCTTGTCCTATTAAGGGGGTACTTTTGGTAACAACTGGTTTGAAATAGTTCTGTGGTGCTACTGCATTTTATTACAACAGTTTTAGATCATCCAACCTTCCTTACATTTGAAACTTGAGAGCATCTCAGCCGTGTGCTACTTCTGGAAAGTGACAAACAACAGAATGGTTGATCTAGATGTTCCAAGTGGGATTTGAGGATTAATAGGAAAAATACTGTCTGCAATTGTTATATTGATGTATCTCATCAAACACTTAGCTAAAAAAACTTTTGTATGTAGAAGTGGAATATGAGGCAGACTAGAATAGAAGTCATACTAAACATCTGTCCATTTTTCTCCCTTAGTAGCAGGCAGGTAAATGTTAATGTAACACAAGATTTTACCTTAAGAAAGTTATCAACTTCTTCTCCTGTTTTTCATCTTCTCCATGTGCTAATATTTGTATTAGACTCATTAAGGAATTTACTTTTGAGCATATTTCTTTTTTTTTTTTTTTTTTGTAATATCTGGAAATAACATTGTGGCTTAGAATAGATGAGTATAAGAAATTAATATAGCTGTAAAAGAATTAACTTTTGGTCATATGTCTCTACCATGCTTGAACTTTCCGAGCATATTCTGAATAATAATGACTTCATTCTGCATATTCAGGAAGTAAAGTATTTCTATTCATTGATGATCAATGGCACAGGATAACTTTGGGCACTAAGTCACAGGATGTTTGTTAGCCAAGAATTTAATTAGGATAATCTTAGCACACACTCTAATAATGTAGTATTGTGTTTCCTTTGTCTACTGGTCTTGCATATTGATGTTATGATTGTTGTGAGGTTCTAGATCATTATAGAGCAGATTAATCCCTTATTTAGTTCTATCTGAGATTAATTTTTAGCTATTTAATAGTATATCTCCGATTGTCACAGTAAAATAACAGGAGTATCAGATTAATACAAGAAATATTAATTATAACTTAATATTATGATACTGTTTTTTTAGTTTAGGAAGATTTAAAATTTAGTCAACTGTTATATTATTGCTGAACACAAGAGGGTGCCATAGACTTACAATCCTATCGATTGCTAAACGTTGAACATCGAAATTAGTTATTAAATTCTTCTTAACTCAGAAATCCCGGAAAAGGCTATGACTGTGTCACGATACTAACAGACTCCTTTTCTACACTGCTTTGCATTGTGGATGCAGTGGACTACTAGCTGCTAAAAACCAGAACCTTTCATTTTTATTTTTTTTTTCCTATTTTGTGATCATTTTGTGCTATGAAGTAGTCAAAAACAATATCCATGGAAATAGTTTAAAGGTTTTTGAACTTAAAAGCTCTAGTAAAGGAAATTGAGGTGAGTGTAGAACACCTTGGAACATCCACCAGTTGGATCCAGACTTGAAGCCAGGTGACTGAGAGCTCAGCAGAATCATAGAATGTCCCAAGCTGGAAGGGACATAAGGGCCCATTTTATACCTATCTGTGTGATAGTCACAAACACAGGGTAACTTGACAAAGCTGTGTAGAGGCTTAGTGTATATGCATGCAAACACGGAAGATACAGATGTTCAAGAGATACTAGGTAGTATTTAATTGCATATGTGTGAGTATTTATGTGGGGAAAAAAAAGGAAGACACTTTGCATTTCTAGAATCTTACATCAATTCAACTTATTAATTAACTAGTTATTAACTAATTAAATTAACTAGTATTAACAAGTTACTGTTTCTAGATTGAAATCAAGCACTTGTTTAGGGATAAGAATAGAGAAATAATTGCTCCAAACATACAGTATGACTGTAAGAATTTTGCATAGCTCTTTCACAGTGACACTTACGAAAGGAAAAGCTTGTCTAACGAGCGTGAATTGGATTTTTGATTTCTTTTAAATGCTTAAATGATTTTCAGTTCATATAAGTAAGTTTTCCCCCAGATGAGCCTTTGAACAAAATGCAGGAAATAAAGATACTTATCTCTGGTTCTGATCTCTAGCTTCATCGTGCCTTTACATTCATGAAGACATCGTCTTAGTGATCAATTACAGTGTTCACAGGCATTCAAGAAAATACTAAGGCTGCTTTATAATTTATTTTATTTTTAATATTTACTGTCATTAGGGAAATAAACCTGAAATTTACACATGAAAGTATTAGTGATGTGAGACAGTAGCTTGACTAGCTCAAAGAAGAGGCACTGGGCTTCCTTTTGAAGATAAGACATAAGCAGTAGTTGCTCATGTGCATGAAAAATAATAGAAATCTAGAGCAGATCATAAGGACTTCTCTGAGTATGAAAGAATCAGGCACAGTATATTCAGTAGTCTCAGTGAGTATACAGAGAGGGTGCATTTCAACTTTTTACTAACATCTCCTTTATAGGTTTCCAAAACTAATGTTGCACTGAAAATTTTTAAACCGTAGCAGGAACAGGGCTCTTCTGGATGCAAGAAACAAAATAATGAATAGGAATTCATTCTTACACTGTATCAGGGCCTCTTTATCATCTCCCATAGGAAACATATGCTCATGTCTGTGTTTGTCTTCATGATGCTGCACAGGTGTCTGTTTTCTTTTTATTTTTTCTCTTTAGATGTGGCAGGGTTTCTATTTGCACAATGCAGCTGCAAGGAGCAGTGACAGTCAAGCTTTTTTTTTTTCCCTTGGAAAAGCAGTATTTTCACACACAGAGGGGAGCAGATATAGTGAGACCAACTTGTCTCCCTGTTGGGAGCTGCAAAGCAAGACCCGTAGCTAGGCACTGTCTTCTTTCCAGCTCTCTGTGTGCAATGCTGGCAAAAGTGCAGGGCAGGGACTAATCCCCTCGGAATGCAGCAATTATCACTAAATAAGTATTAATTGCTGCATGCCAAGGGGATTAGCACAGTTGAGCCCAATTATAGCAAAGCAGAGCTTTGCTGTAAGGCGCTCTGGTGCATTGAAATGCGGTGAGGCAATATAGGACTGTCACTCCTCGACAATTTGTCAATAGAAATCGTGGGCTTACATACTGTAAACAGCAATTTCATTTTCTTTTCAGTGTATTGGTCTAGTGCATGAATGGTGTGCCTCGCTGGGGGCTACAGCGTTCTCATCAGAGAAAATTGTTGCTTATTTAACATCCATTATCTTTGTGAGAACATCTCCAAAACCGATTTTGATACTTGTAGTGTTAGTTCTGGCGCTATAACTGATTCCCTGCTGAATCAGGGGCAAGACTCTGCAATCTGGATTCTCCCGTCTCCTCCATCAGGTCGGCCAGCTCCGCCATCAGGTGATGTAGGTATTAATTTTGCCTGCAAGTACTAACTGTATCAAATTGGCTTAGGAGAACTTTTGATAACTGACCTGTTCTCAGTCCCAGCAGTCTGCAGTGATGATTACAGGCAAGCTCTCTGTGGTAGCAGTACATGAGCCAGAGGGCAGTGTGTAGTTATTTTTTAATCCTCAGCTTGACTGTGGTGTGTTTGTTTTCTAGTTTTCATTTATTTCCTGTTAAAACTGCAAACCCTGCTGCTTTTTTTTTTTTTTTTTTTTTGCTTTTTTTTTTTTTTTTTTTTTTTTCTTCAGTCAAAGCATAACCAGTAAGTATGAAAAAGGAATGCTTCTGGGATGAATCAGCCCCTTGCATTAGAGCAGTTCCAGGATTTCTTGTGTCCAGAGAAAGAAGGGCATATTGATGCACAGAACCAGCTGAATGCGTGCCTTATCTATTTTATGAAAGGTGTTATACTTTATAGATAACGAGCTGCGCCTTAACCTGCATTAAACACAATGGAGTTGTATTTGGGGATCACCTCAATTCCCCGCCCTATTCTGTTTCAGGAACCATAGATAAAATCTTGTGGTCTTCCCAGCACAGGAGAGTAACTCTCGAAATGTGCTTTCTTCCACCAACATGTTTAGATAAAGAGTTCAGTTAGCTGAGAGCTAACTCGAGACTTCGGAAGAGCTTCCTGACCCATCAGGGAAGTCTTCATGTCTCTCACATGGCTTTGTCTGATCTGAGAATAACTGCTGGTTCAGCTGAATTAGGGTTGGCTGTAGTCTCTAGTCCAGTGTTATCAAGGTTATTAGGAAATGTGTAAACTGAGTCGTTTAAATTGTTGGTTAAAAACGCATGTATGAGTTTGTCTAACACACAACATAGGTAGGAGCTGCCAAAATGTTATCCATGCTGTGTAGTTCCTAGAGACTAAACAAGCTCAAAATATGGTGGCAGAACAAGAAAATGATTTCTCATAGTGCAATCACAAGATGTGAAGACAGGGTCAGTTTTTCCTAGAGAACAGACCGCTTCCCCTTTTTCTGCACTCCTCAGCTGCATGTGATTTGCATCTCCAAGGTTGTATTTGTTTAGAGAATAACTCATAATGCAAGTGTGATTGCTCTTTTGTATACAATTGTATTTTGATTATTGTATTTCAGTTATTGTATTTTGATTAGGATGATATGCTTGCCTCCATGTAAAAGATGAGGGATTGGAGGAGAGAATTTCTAGGAGCACTGTCATGCAAAGCCTTTTTTTCTTCTCTACCCACAGTTCTAAATGAAGTCCATTTCTCTGACCTTTCCCTAACTAGACATCAAAACACACTGACCCAACTGCTGTTCTCCCAGTGTGCCTACTGTTGCCATTAATCTTCCTTTCTTATACAGCTCTTCATTCCTTTTCCTTACCTTTGGCCTCAACTCTTTATTCAAAGTGATAATTTGCTGGCTCTCTGCCTGAGGGAGAAGCTGTGATCAATAACAGGAGGAGACAGGGGTCAGCAGAATAGTGATGAGCAGTGCCATTTGCTCCTCTGAAGGCGTTGGTACCCAAAAATATCAATAACTGGTATGATATTATTTTCACTTTTGGATAAGGTGCCAGTGAGATTTAGATAGCCTGCAGTGAAAGCAGGGCTCTTATTCTGCTCACTAACTTTATTTCAGTCTTCCTTTATGTAGTAAAGTGGACAGAGAGAGCTTTATTCAGCTTCCACTGGAATACAGACCATGTACCCGTGTACCTGAGTGCCGCCAGTTCTGGATCTGGCACACCTCTTCCAACTCCAGCACGTGAGGTGGCTCTCATGAGCTGTGCTTTGCCCACTGCCTGACAATGAGCGACTGCATCTCCAGCTTCCTCTTTTAGCATCTGGGGTTGAAAAGCTGCACAGGAAACCCTTGCTGAGGCTAAGAGAGGGCAGACACTCAGCAGTACTATCCACGTACTGCAGAATGGCATGCAGCACTAGTAATATTAGTGCCTAATTATTTTGGTATTGAATGGTACCGTATATAATAGTTATTAAATAAAAGAATTATGCTGTGTTATCGATATATTAGCCTTCATTATTCCAGACTGCAAGCTGATGTATTTCTTGGTCTCCATCTTCCAAGAATTTCAATTTACTTGGCTTTTGAAAGACCTTACTTCTTATATGCACAGTAATTCACACCTTGTCAGTCATCTTCAGAATACTGGGAAACAGAGATCACCCATCCTGTTCCCATATCTGCTGGGGATGTAGCAGATTCCTTTTTCTTATTTCGAAGAATCAGAAATGAAAAAAAAACCCACCATTTTTCATTGAGATACCTGTGCTCCTTCCCACCCTAAGCTCTCATCCTGAAATATATTAAATAGCATTCCACGGTCTTTGAGCCCATTATATTTGATTTAGGGGAAGGTTTACTTTTCAGTTTTAAGGTGCATCTTAGTCATGTTTTCAGGCTTCTCTTATTCACAGTTGTCTAAAATTTACTCATTATTTCTGGTTATAAAAGTGAAAAATTTTATTTGCATTTGAAAAAGTTAATGTGATTTTTAAATTTTTTTGGTTTTCCCCCCCCCCAAAGTGAGAGCTGGCATCATGCTGAAGAGGTTTTGTTTGTTTGTTTGTTTGTTTGTTTTGGGGGGGTGGGGGGGTTCTTGACTTGACTTCCTTAATTTCTTCATCTGTAAAAGCTTAACTCCTTCAGCTTTGTAACACTAATTTCAGAAGTACATTGAGGTCCTCAAGTAAAAGCATAACAAAATAATATTGTTAAATCATTTTCTTGTGTCTTGTCAGCTCATAGCACAGTGCATTCTCCAGAGTGATATTTGCCAGGTTAATGTTTAAGTGTGCTTTTTCTGTTACCTGTGTGGCTTCCACCCCTGCCTACTGAACATTGCTTTAATACTGTTAGATGTGATCACAAGCTTAGTTCTGTAAAGAAACAAGCATTATGACTCTCCTGACTCAGTCTGCCTCTCACCACCACCTCTCCTCAACAACTTGTGACGTGGGGGGTTAACATCTACCCAGGAAAACAAAGGAGACTCAAACACAACCTGCTTCTACCTGTAGTTTTGTGCAGGCACCCACAAACATCTTATTAGTACCTTCAGAGCAGGGCTAAGAAAAGAGGGCATTTTCACTTTCACATGGGGCTGCTGGGTAAGTCAGTCAGCACGTGCACATGTGCTTCAAATGAGCCACATAACCCACAGCAGCGTGCTTGGCCACCTGGCCCCACAGAGGGAGGGCTGAGGGTGTGAAATGGCCCAGAGAGCAAAAGAGGTTTAGGAAAATGTGGAGGATGCCACAGCAATTCCACTGGATGGAGAATGTGGACTTGCATGAAACGAAGATTCACAAGCACTGTAGCTGTGCAGAGCTGCTCTGTTTTGTGTTGCTCTGGGTGTTGTATCAATGCCTACAGTATGGGGCTGAAAATGCCTGTAAATTCAAGGATGCATCCAGATTGTTTCTAACCATGCACAATCAAAATTCTTTACTGTGAGAGTGGTGAGGCGCTGGAACAGGCTGCCTACAGAGGTTGTGGATGCCCCGTCCCTGGAGGTGTTCAAGGCCAGGTTGGATGGGACCCTGGGCAGCCTGGTCTAGTATTAAATGGGGAGGTTGGTGGCCCTGCATGTGGCAGGAGGGTTGGAGATTCATGATCCTCGAGGTCCTTTCCAACCCTGGCCATTCTGTGTGATTCTGTGATCTGTAGTGATCCATTGCAGTATCTCACTAGAGAACAGCTTTGAGCAGCAGAAGGCTGAATCCCATGCCCTGCTTAGTCTGTAGGTGTGGTGCCCAGTTTCCTGTGTCAGACCTCGCAGAGGAGATGCGTGCTGTGCTCTCTCACAGAGACAGCCCGCTGCTCCACTCTGCAGGCTGCTCTGCCTCTGAGGACAAAATGGCTCCAGAGTACTGCACACACAGTTTTTCTCACAATACAAAGATGTGGTATGTTCACATCAAAAGATTCCTCTGTTCAGTTACATACAGCTGAATGAGGCAGGCAATGCTAGCTGTGCTAGTGCTTCATGTCTTGTGAACACTGTAAAGGCATATGGAGTCCAGTTTGGAGTCCAGTTCTACTGTGTTGCAGGCTGTTGTCTAGCCCTGAGAGTGCAACAGTTTTCAGCTGCTAATGTGAAGTCTGTATTTTAATCAGAGCTTTAAAATGAGGTTGGTGCCTTTACAAGTGTAATTAAGCTACCTCACTGACAGTGGCTGCTGCTTATAATGCACACTGGGCACAGTTGTGTTGCTTTTGAAGCTGGACTGAATTTGTGCACACTTTCTAGAACCCTCTGAGAGCTGCTGAATTGCGGAATGGCCCTAGCAACCATCAGAGTTTTTAAAAAGTCCTGTGAAAAGAAGAATACCAAAGAAAACCCCACGCTGAGGCATCAATACCAAGAATGTAAAACCCAGACCTCAAAAACTGAGAGGGAGAGGAAGATGCATGCGTTTTGGGGTGGCTGCCAGCAGGTGGACTCTGAAAGGCCTTATAGAAGCAGTGCTTCCTGTGGAGGCAAGCAGAAGATACCAGCCCGTGGAGGTGCCTTCCTTCCCCATCATTCTGTACTACGCACCCCAGCACGGCCTGCTGGAGCAAGATGAAGTGGAAGAGGATTGCTGTCTTTGTCACCTTGCAGGCGCAGCTCCCACTTACGGGTAAGGCAGGATTTTATTTGATGAGGCACTCTTTTAAAACTTTTTTAAGGTGAGGGAAGAGCACGATGCTGCGTGGTAAATTCCCCAGCCCTGTGTTTGCAGGGGGGTATGTTGAATCTCAACCACGTCCATCCCTCTAGTTGCAGTTAGTGATGGGCTGGGGCCGTAGGACTGGTCCAGTCTGACAGCCCTTGTTGCAAAGATGTCCTCTGGTGGGTGGGGAGGAAGGTCACCGCTGGCAGTGAGGCCAGTGCTTTGAGCCATAAACAAAATCTTAGCCCTCACCTGGGCAGCATTCCCTGGGATTTAAAGGGAGATATTTGATACTAAAATGAAAATGTAGTTACTTTCGGTAATCAGCACAAGAGATTATCTCAGTGAATTCAGATTAAGTTAGAGCCACGTTGTTCACAACAGGACGTTGGTGGTTGGAGGTAGTGTGTGGCAGAGCCAGCGGGCTGAGTATACAGAAACATACGTCAAGATACAAGGGATAGAATCCTTCCCTTTGTGTCTTTACCCCAGTGATTGTGTTCTCTGGACACAGTAAAATGAAAATGCTTTTATATATTGATTTGTGATGATGTACATGTTGGCCCTGCTTGGACAGAAAGTGAGGCTGTTTTGGTGTGCCCAAATCTTCAGAAGTCACACTCATTTTAGGAGATACGTACATTCGCACATCTTTGTAGCTTAGGAGTTCAAAAGAGCAAGAAAACTGAATGTAGATCCAGGGAAGACCAGGGCATAGGCCTGTATCTGGGGAAGTCAGCAACAGCGAGATACGGATAGGCCACATTTGTGCTTGTATTAAATTCCTCTGGAAGAGTATGCACTAAGTGTGCTTAACAAACACACAGTTGCTGCTCTAAAGAGCTTTGGAGACTGCAGTGAAATTTTAGTAAAATGTTTTCTGGAGATCAGAGAAGCATCTCGCAACCATATGTGGCATCAGTTCTGGTAGTTTGTGGAGATTGTTTCAGGAGGGCTTTAAGTAGAATAACGTTCTCTGCGGTGAGTATGCCTTCTGTTTGTCTACATTTAACAAGCTATGTCCCTTTGTGATACTTAAGTGCCTTTTATATATTGTTTTGTATGCACAGGTGTGGGTGTGAGATGTAAACAGACAGTAGAAACTCCTTTTCCTTCATCTTTGAGAAGCGCTTTTGAAATGTATGCAACTTTAAGATTTCTCAAGAGAAGAATATTTTATTTTATAGGTTTATGGAGTTATGGGGATCACTTCAGACACATTTTAAGCTAGAAATACTTTTTTGCATTTTTTTTCTTCTATTCTGTCCAACATATCGGAACTCTGGTTTCCTATCTGTAATTTTTTTTGTTAGAAAACTTACTGAGAAAATATGTAGTACTTTGCAGATGGCTGAATCCAGCCCTGTAAGTGTCTCTTGTGAAAAGCTTTTGGAGTATTCACACTTACAAAGAATAGATGAGATTGAATTTTGAACAAGCTACAGCTGCCATTGTTTTGAGGTGGTTGCCTATGAATTTGAGGGGAAGTGTTTTTCACTGGGTAACCACAGTAGTTTGAAGAGTTGTAGTATTTAAAAGAAAAGTAACGCAAAATTTGTGGAATTGTTGCTGTGTTATTGATGCAAAATACACAGAGGCAAACATGTAAGATAATCAGGAACTTAGCTCAAAGACGAGACTGAACAGATGAGGTTTTTCAGCTCCATCAGAACAAACGCAGAGATCTGCTGCTGCCTGGAGTGTTTTTCAAGCCTTTTTAACATGAAGTAAAATTCCAGAAAGTTTTCATGAACAAGCTAAGAGTGGATGGAAGTTTGGTAAACTGCATACCACTTTGCAGTGAATTCATTTCCACTTCACTGTAATGCATTTTGTTCTTGCTCTCCAAGCAATCAAACTGAAGGCACTACCAAGACTGGGACTGATAGACTTGTGATGACTTTGCTTTGATCTTTTGAATACTGAAGTACGTATGTCAGGCAAGAGAAACATTTTGTTTTCAAATAAATAACTCTGTAGATGGAACACAACTTCTGAATCTGATTTGTTGAGTTACTAACGTTCACCACACATTTCAGAATCCTTGACTTTGAGCAAGTACGGGCAAGTTTTATTGTGTACATGTTTATTTTTCTGTGTGGTCCCCATCCAGGGTGCAAAAGTGTAGCTCTCAAAGTCTAGTTGAGATCTTTCTACAACCTCTCTATTCAAAAGTATCTAGATATTAATTTTGGCAGATAATTTGATTGATTGTCTTGTTCTTTGATACATAAGAAGAACATTAAAAGACTACACAAATATGACAATCAGAATGGTAGAAATCTTTGTATAGTTTACAGAGCTTTTAGTCGGAAGCATGATGTTCTAAGTGACAGTAGGTCAGTGCTGATGAGATGGTGTTTTTGATTTTTATAAATACACAGCATCCCCTTATGTACATAAACACATATATACGTATACAAATATGTGTGCAAGCAGTCTGCAAGTTCAGCCTTTCCCTGTTTTTCACAAAATCGCTGTTGTGAGAATTATGTGTTCAACAAAATTGGTCAGTGCACATTTTTTGCTGGCTCTGCAGAAACTAAAATATGTCAGCCATTGACAGAGATTACTTGCACAACTTATTTTCACAATATTTTTCTGCTCTGCATAATTGGCCTCTACCCAATGGGGGCCATGCTATCGGGAGCTTTTTCTAATCAGTTAATGGGCAGGATGATTAAACAGACAGATTGCGGGTGTTAGGGTTCATTTTACACCTTCCTTTTCGTAAGATGACTTAGCAGATCTGCAAACTACAAGACTTGTAAACTTTAAGTTGTTTACAAGACCCTCGGAATACCCAAGCAAATAAACCCCAAAAATTCTGGCTGCTACCCACACGTCCTTGTCCCTGGTCTGTTAAGGTCTCCTAGCTGAATTTTTGTTAGACCTTGAGGGGATGGAAAAAAAATTCAAAAGGCTTATTTTTAGTTGTTTTATTTCCCATTTCTCTTCTCTATTCACAGCGACTCATTAATAATTCATGTAAAAAAACCCTATGAACTGGCACACTAGCAAATGGAACAAAATGTAGGCAAATGTAGCTTTTCTTTGTAAAGGGCCGTTTGTCGAGCTCTTGCAGTGCTATAGTCAATTCTCCAATGCTTGTTAGAGAATAAGAGATTTCCATCGGAACTTTTCCAAGCAAAATTCCTAACGAGTGAAGTAGCAAGTTAATTATTGCGTTCCTTTTGTTGTTTTTCACGTACACTAGAGAGAATTTTCTGAAATTGTATTCCATATATTTGTTCTGTCAGAGTACGAATATGCAAATATCAAATAAGACAGCGTGGATTAAAAGCTAGAGTCGGGGGAAACATAGGAGGTTCTCTGGCAGTTTATAGGGGGTAAGAGCTTGATTTATGAAGGAATGTCCACATGAGGGACAGTTTTGGCAATAATTTTCTGTTACTTGTGCAAACTTGAATTGTGACTAGCGCCATGCTTAAGCTCATAAATAAATAGTTTTCCTATCTTCAAGCTGTAACCAAACTCCTTTTACAAGTGAAAGAAAAAAAGAATTATTGGAAAAATTGCAGATGGATGCCAAATCTTTCCTCCCCTCCAGTTTATCATATATTGCAACGACTATATGTAGGATTATACAGTGTATTGGCTGTTCAGTCTATAAAATTGAGCATCTTTTTATGGTGGCATGAATGAAGATACAGCTTCTTAAAGATACTCATAAAATATTGATCCCGCTAGAAGTATTTATTTTGTATGTATGTGTAGCTGTATGTTTATTGTTCATTTTCAGTGTTCTGCTGATGTGAATTCAGTTAACATCTAAAATAAAGTTTTGTTGCTGTTCCTCTTTAGCATTAAGAAAACAGTTTTGGCTGTTCCAAAGACTTTAAAGAAGATTTAAAGAGATTTTGTTGTGTTGTATTTTATTTTATTTTATTTTATTTTTTTCTGATTTGAACTGGTGTATGATGTGAATAAATTCTGCTTCTTCAAAAAATAAAGGGTATTTTCAGCTTTTAAAATATCATAGTCCGGATCAGTTTTCTACAGGAGAGCAATGGAAGGATTTAACTCCACCTTATCCTGTGCAACTGATGAGTAGCTTCATACGTAACTTAGGTCAAATACATGTGCAGATGAGCTCAGTTTGCAGTAATTCAGTCTATCTGTTCAAGTACACAAATCGAGAGACAGTGAAAATGCATATATGTAGCCACATGCAGTGGATATGTCCATCTTTTTAAAGGTTAAACTTACAGAGATATGGTTCTTTCACTCTTGACAATTTGGATATTAAAAATAGGAGTGAAAACATTTAGCTCCTAAACATTGAAGTTGCAAGCGCTGGTGTCTATACAAGTTCTATTTATGGATTAGAAATCATTTTAATATTTGAACCATATAGCCTGGAAATGTTTGAATCCCTACAAGTTTCCTAGGAATAAAATGTCAACCTTCAGAAGCTCTATATGTATTTTGTTCCAAGTACTTCATTATGTTTGTTTCAAATCTTCCCATCTTGCTTTATTTCTTATTGGAACTGGTGGCAGTTGGGCAGGACAAACAACGATATACAGAATAAAAGAGAAGAACTGAGAAAGATGGGAGTTTTCTGTCTCCACGTGCTTATTGTATATGAGAGTATGTTAACATAGTGCTTTTAGTAAACGGGTTGCTGAGCCCAATGAAATGTTTGGACTGTTTGCCCCATTTCTTTCCAATAATGTAATCATAGTGAAAACTTCCATCTCCCTGTCCTGACTGATGCTCACCTACGTCCTGATTCTTTTGGAATCAAAACACTTTTTGAAAACTCGTTGTATTTCTGATTGATGGAGAAGCCATGAAGTTAATGCTTAACTCTACAAAAGCTCAGGTAATGTGGAGGTGATGCTAAATTACAACTAGGTGGAAGTTGATGAGGAAAAAGGGTTGGAAAATTGTCAACAAATCATAGCATGCAGTAAGTTGAGGTTGTGGCTCTGTCATCAACACGCGTGGCTTTATAAGAAATTTTACCCTATTTGATTTACTTACAATTCAAGCAGTTGTCTTCAGTGAAAACATTAATTTTCACTGCTAAGATGCTTTCTTATTTTTCTGCTTGTTTTAATTTGCGTTTTCAAACCTGCACGACACCAGAAAGAGAAAAAGGGCTTAACAGCTAGATAGCTGGTAACTTTCTTTTTTTATTTTGGGCATTGCTTGCGGTTAATGAGAACTGAAAATAGCTTCTTGGTCAAACAGCATATAGAACATGTAGAACCAAAGAACACTTAAAAAGAAGCTTTCCTAGGTGCCCTGAAATTTCAATCTCAAAAGAAAAAAAAAGCCATATACTTTATTACGCGTGTTAAAAACTAATAATTTAAAAAATATCAAGTAATGAACTGAAACACTTTCCTAATGGAGTAAGATGTGATATCCAGGAAATTAATGAATATCACAGTACTAATTTTTGTGGTATGTTATTTAACTTTAAGTAAGCTGCTCAATAAAGGAAAGAGCTACCTGATGAGAAAAACCTTTTGCTGATTGTTTATCCAGGTTTTATATCCAATTTATTCCAGCTAGGAGCATGAGTGTTTTGTATTCATTTCAGTTAAAACGTTGCTGTCATCTGTATGACAGCCAAACCTTAAATAAACAATGTCAAATATTTATAGAAATGCTTCCCAAATACTGACTGCATAAGTTTGCCTTATAAATTCATTCGAATTCCTCATGTTGTACATCTTGTCACAAACTAAACTGAGGCTTAGAGGAGAGAAAAGAGAAAAATGTCCAGTAGGTAATTAGCTGGATGAGAGCATGCCCTTATTGTTACAACGATCTTGCAAGCGAATCAAGATGCCTTTTTGCAGACATTGATGTATGGGGGCAGAGCCCATACTGGTAAGGTTCTTCAGTTAAAGGTATTTATTTAGAATTATCTAACACAGCAAATTGGCTCAAACTATAAATTAACATACGATAATTCATTACTTTCTCAGGTCAATTTGAAGCAAGAGTTTTGTATAGTGTGACAATACTACTTCTGAATATTCTTGGCACGCATTAGTTTCTTGAAAGCGATCAACCTCCTATAGTTAGGTACTGCACATTCCTGGCTATCCAGTGTTGTTTTGTCATTCAGAAATAGCTGGATGGTTTGAGTGATGATTTTTAAAAGTATAATTAAACTGAGCGCCTGGGATGAGACTTTACAGCTCGTAGTCAATACAAAGCCTTTACAATGAAAGTTTTTGAATGACACCCAGTTATACATTAGATCCTTACAATACTATTATTTTCTTTTTTCCTTTTTTTCTTTTCATATACTGGCAAGCTTCAGTCAGAAAACCGACATCCAGTCTTTGGTGGGAAAACTCTTTTCTGTCTCTACTTTGTATTAATTATTGCAATTTACCTTGTTTCCCGTCTAACGATGTAAAACTGACTGCAGTAAAGAAGTCTTAACAGGACTCTCTGGAGTAATAGCTCCTTTCTTCTGAGTTTCTCTCTCTATTGTGAGAATTTACAGAACTCACAGTATCATTGTTTTGCACTCTTACATAAGCAAGGCAATTTTGGCAGTGGTTTGTGCAAGCACACAGGTGCAGTTATGAGGAAAAGTGGAATGAAACTCTGCAAGTTTCACTAGGAACCATATTGTGAAAGAAGGAAAATAGGATACAGAGGGAGTAATATTTAGTATTTGATACCTTGTTAAAAAAAAGTCTACCTTCACTAAGGGCAGTTGGTTTCTGAGAAGGAAGCAAACAATTCTGTGACTTACTCTTAGTTCATATGTTCATGAAAGGTCTTCTAACAGATTGCTTCTTATAAGTTTTTAAAGGGTGTTATTTCAGTTCTGCAGATTTCTTCCTAACAACTTGCTACTGATTTTCAATATTGAGTTGCTATTCTCTATTATTTTATGGTTTATTCCCTCAGGTATCATACCTGACCAGGAATAAGTTGTACAGGTGAACTCATTCTTGAAGGCTTAATCATTACAGGCTGGAACTTGTTCAGGGAATTTGTCAAAAGGATTTTCAGGAGAGATATGTGGGAATGATGCTCTAGAAAGTAACGTAAGTACACATTTTTCTGTTGTGTTTTTTCTTCACATTTCTCAGGAAGTGTTAATATTCTTGCTGTTAATATTACTTTGGCATATGATATGAAGAGTTACGAATGCAGCACAGCCAAAATAATCCACGTGATAGCTGACTGACTTTGGATGCTTACATTAGCAGTAAGTTTGACTTCATGTTTATTACCTGCAGTTTTTTCTCCTATTGCCTGTGACATACTCTTCATTACTAATGGTATTCTTTTTCTTTTGATCTCTCCCTGGAAGTTCAGCCTCTCTATATGTATGTTTGCTGGGGACTGCTCTGATGAATAGGATATACCAATGAAATTTTGCAGATAGTGAGCTTGAAGAGTTTTGGTGAAAGAAAATAAAATTAAACCTCAATTAAAAAAAAAAAAAAATCTCTTAACTTCCTTTTCTTGAGAAGGAAGAGGAGTAATATTCAATTTCAAGTGGCTCGATTTTTAACTTCTTGAAACTCCTGATCTTCTATGTATAAGACTGAGCATTTGTGTATTTCGAGAGTAACCACACCTAATAGACCAGAAGAGGTAAGCAAGGTTAACCAATCTGGATTTCTAGATGGAGATCAGATGTCATTTCAGTTTCTTTTTTAAAAATGAAAATCTAATCTAAAAATCTTTTATGTAAAAGCCCTCTGGAATTTAGCTTTGAGGATTGCTTTTTCAGTGCCCATTATGACAGATGGCTTCCACTTTCTGCATCAGGCTCAATTACAGCTTGCTTGCTGAGAATGTGGTTTTCTTTTTTTCCCACAGCAAATGATGAATAATTTTATTAAAACCAGCAGAACATTGTCCATTTTCTTTATACTTAAATTTTGTGAGAGATCTCAAAGGTGTCGTTTAAGGCGGCTGCTTCAGACAATTAGCAATGCTTCCTTAGATGTGACCTAGATGTCTGATGAAGGCTGCTTGTAACTTCACAATGTAATCCATCCCCAAAACTCTGAAAATAACTGCAGATCTTCATGAGTGGTTTGGGGTTTTTGGCTTATTTGTTTATTTTCGTGCTGCTGTGTGGGTTTTTTGTTTTTTGCTTTTTGTTTTTAAGAATTTTGTCCAAAATATGACAAGAAAAGTCATGCGTATTTGATACATTACTTGATCTTTTTTCTGAGGACGCATTTTTGATCACATCTTTGATTGTATCTCCGTGATCCAAATGATTAAAAAAATGGAGATTCCCACTACATTATTTCTCTCTCCAGAGGAAACAGATTTAATTTACACCTTTTTGAATTCCGTTAAGTTTCAGATGCTTCTGGTACCAGTGTGAACTGGGCAGAGCTGGAATTCTCATCGTCCTGTCTTTCCACACAGCAAAATTAAGCTTTTTTCTTCTAATAAGTCAGATGTTACTTTACTACTTGCCTCAAAACCCAGCAGTGCTATAAAGCATTTGCTGCTGCTGTTAGGTATGTCTCTTCTGACCGAAAAGCAGCAGATTTTCAGGCTTTTTTTTTTTTTTTTATAACTCTCTTGAAGCAGTAGCTATGAAGCTTCAACCCTATCTCATTGTAACATCTTTTCCAAGATGTTTTTATCTGATTTTATCTTTCTCAGCTGCAAAGAAGTAGCTAACAGGTTTGCCTCCTTTCTCTCTTGCTCTTTTTTTATATCTTGGGCCAAATGTCTGTTTGTTAGACGTGATGGTTTTAGTAAATCAAATACCAGGTTTAAAATTAAACTTCAGGAGAAGCAGTTTTTTGATTCTGCTGAACTTCTCAAGATTTTTGTTCCTTGTTTTCCACTGGAATAAATCAAAGCCTTCCAAAGTTTTTTTTTTTTTTTTTTTTTTTTTTTTTCCTGAGATGCCAAGCAGTCTAAGAGCAATTAGTCTTTTGTGTTTGGGAAGAGGGAAACCCAGTTTCAGGTCCTTGGTCTGTCTGACTCAGAGCGGGAGCTTGACTGGGACTCCCATGTGCTAAGCTAGTCAAGAGATACTCAGTGGTATTGATGAGAAATTCTAAAGGGAGACCAGAAATATTCCCCAACCCTTGTGTCATCAGAATTTGTCATGTGAAATGTTTCTGATGATCTGCTGTTATCTAATTAAATGTATGTATTTTTAAAAAATGGTTTTGGTTTCAGTAATAGTATTTTATGGAGTCAGTTTAATCCTTTGCAGTCAATGGAATACATGCATTTTTGCTCTGGAGAAGAGTTAGCAGTGCCCTTGCTGGTCTTAAGAAGCCTTATACTGAGGGTCCGCATTACACAAGGGAGTGTGTACCTGAGAGTTTCCCCACCCATCCTCACATGAATTGTGCTCTCTCCAGTAGTGACTGTATTTCAGCCACAGCATAACCCTGAGCAGGCTTCCGTGTGTGACTTTGTCTTCAAAATGCAGCATAGAGCATGTTCTCTGTGTTCTCTTATCCAGATATATATAAACAACTTAAATATGAGTATCAATAACATCTGCTTGTACGTTGATGATCCTCCAGTTCTGAAACCATGTAGGACTGTAAGATTTAGAAGGTCCTAAGTTGCTGAATTTGTAGGGTACATAAGAACCTGTGGGTGCTAACAACATGGAACTGGAAGAAGCAATCTGAGAAAGCCCAGCATGTGCACAAGCTATCTGGAGCAATAAAGGAGGACTTAAAGCATCTAAAAAGATTTGGATGAGTAGCTTCATGTCTAAATATGCTGTAACTGTAAAGTGGTCAAAATATTTAATTTCTGTCAAACTTCCCGCTTCTAAAAGGGCCACATTAATGTTTTAGAAAATGCTGCTTATTTAAACATATCTGACTTCCAATTAGTGTTCCTGTTTAGGCAACTCTCAAGTGTTACTGGTAGGAGCTTTACTTCACATTAACTGGGTAAGCTTTTAGCAAACTGTTCAGTCCGATTTTTGCAGCTCACACAATGATTTATGCTGAAGGAAATACACCGCAGTCAGTTGATATAAAACCAATTTAGCTATGTTTCTGTGAGCCGCTGCTGCTTCCATAACAACTGCAGTACGCACAGACGTTTTGGAAAGGACACATTTCTCATTCTGTACCTTTAAATGCAGTGGGATCTTTGCCTCTTTTTAAATGTTGGGGTCATATTATAATAAAAACGTAGTAGTTTTCAGCTTCTTTTACATTTAGAAAGTATCTTGCACCCAAGAAAAAGAAAAAAGGCACCTCTAAGTAGCCATGTAAGCAGATTTTAATTGTCAATTTGCCTGCGTAAGTGATTCTTTAAAGTGGTTTTATTAAGTCTGCAGTTAGGTATTTTATTCCTCACAGAAGTTTGGTTTGAATTTTGGGTGGTCCTGTGTGGAACCTGAAGTTGGGTTTGATGATCCTTGTTGGATTTCTTCCAGCTCTGGATATTTTGTGATTCTATGACTCCTAAAGCGGTGCTTCGTTTTGAAGCTTTTTATTTTCAGTGTTTTCCTGTTTAACTCCACGTCTGAATATTTTAAAGGCATCTTCTGGTGCTCTTTTTTATCAGATTAGGAAAATTGCTATTAAGACACTAGACAAAATTAATATGAATATAATGTAATCTTCAAATTGGGAAGAAAATTCTGACTTTCCTGACATCCTCAGTATTTTACAGATTTGTCCTCCCCTGCATGAATTAATGCTACTGCTTAGGTAAAGCAAAACCTACACACTGGTGCTCTTAATGTTGGTGCAACTCTTAGTGTGGTGGTATTTGACCTGGCTACAATCTGAGCATTGCTGTTTAGAGACCACGGCACTGGGTTCACAAATTTATGTGAACAATTATTGCAGCCATCTTTTACTCCCATGAGAACACCGATGCTAGGACATGATGACTGTAATGCCTACATATCTCATTTAGACTAATTAAAACATACATTATTTTTAGTGGAAATAATCCTTGCTATGTCAGTGGATGTTGAAGCTCAGCTCTCAGCTGTCTATCTTCCTAGAACTGCCTGCTTCTTTCCTCATTGGTAGCTTCTGGCTACGGAGGACTTGCCCTACGCATTAACTATTAACCAAGCATCAAAGCGAGGACTTCCTTTGGGGATTGACTGCAGTTTATTTGCTCAATGTATGTAGCCTCTTTTGCCTCGGGCACAGAATAGAGCACCTCGGTCTTGAACTCCCTGGTCTTTGGCTTCTGAGAAGCCAAGTTGCCTAAGGGGAGCTATACTTCAGCACAGCTTTTGTTCAGGATGTTCTGGCTTATACAGGGTAATATCTATAATGTGGCTTGGAAAATGCTCAGTGCATGGCACTTATCTATTATCTGTGTGGTAGTATGTGAGAGCCAGAGGGGTGTGAGCTTGCCTGAAAGCTGCTTGGGATTTTATTTTTATTTTTTTCCAGAGCTGTCATTCTATTGAGCTTTTCAATCTTGGAGCCTTGAGCTGAGGAAGGGCGAGGAGGGGAAGCATGAAATATTTTGAAATAGGGCCCTAAAGGCAAGTGGCACTTTGAATGGAATTTACATATAGCTCATCAAAACATCACCTCTTCAACATCTGTATGTGGTATGTAAAAGAACACTCACTTGTATATTTGTGTAGGGGATTTGAGAGAGGTGATGACTGTTGTCTAAAATACACCAGGAGGAAAGAGGATGGAATAAAAATGAGTGTATGTTAGAACAAATAGATATAAACTAGTTGCTGAACTACATTAGAGGAATAGAAGTAGGTATTGGCACCATATGAAGAGCTTTGGCGTAGATTGTTCTTAGGCAAGGGTAGTAGAATCTGATATTCAGGAGAAGCTTGCTGATTTTGTGGAATTTTATCACATGACTGTATGTAGGAGCAAAAGATAGTTAGCCAAGAAGGTCTTCTGCTTGTGTATTCAAGAGGTGCACAAGAATACACTATGTTTAATCAAGCACATTATAAGTGAATGGCCAGATAAAACTACGGACACTGCACAAGTTGACTATGCACAAGTGTTTATGCAGAAAGCAATACAAAAATGTGCGAATGGGTTTGTATGGGTGCATTGCAAATAAATCTCTGCAAGCCCATTCAGTTCATATGTGCTATTTGGTATAGTAGCATGCAAATTAATTTCAGTTCCATTACCTAAACTGCATATAAATGTAAATTTAATAAATAGGATAATCTTAAGCAAGTGTTTATTTAGCCCTATATCTGTATGTATTAAAATTACAAAACATTCTGATTTCATCTTTTCTATGATATACAGCATGTTGTTGGTGTTTGTGTTTTTGTTTTGTATTACGTGCACGCAGTCCAAGATGAGGGGCAAGAATGCTTTCTCAGCTGATGCTAGTAATAACAATATTTATCTTTTAGCCTGCATTTACTATTTCAAAGGCAGTGCGTGGTACTGCTGCTGGGACCTCCTCTGTTTCTGCCCTGCTTCATTTCTCTTGCTGTAGTATTACCAGGATTTTGTCTTTTAGAAGCAAGAGGCACAGGAATGACTTCCTCGTTGTTTACCTCCCCATTAGTGACACAGCTGAGATCTGTTATCATACATGGTCATGAGATTGAGACAAAAATCTTTCTATACGAGGAAAGATATTGTACTGAGTGATGAGGAAAGAGTATGGTGCTGCTCTTACTGTAAGGAACTATACAATTTATATATATTTTAGATCTGTGTCCTGTTCACACTGCTTACCCAGAGGTGTTCATCATTGCTACTTCAGTTGCTTTTCTTCTCCTCCAAGACAACCACTGTGGGTGGGTGAATTGTATGAGGTCATGGAGTGACCAATGCAAAGCAATGGAAGCATTGCTACTGTACTGTTTAACGGGTGGGATGTTGCCTTCATACCTAGCGTTGTGTATTGGGAGCTGACAACATGAATGCTACACCTAGCATATGAAATTAGCATAGGATGGATACACCAGGCTGTTAGCAATTATTAGCATCCCAGTATCAGAGCTGCAATATGAATAGGAATCTCCTGAAAGCCTCAGTGTAGACAGACTTTTTGTGAATGTGAACAGAAAGAAGCCCCTGCGCAAAATCAGTCACATAATGCTGAAAAATTAGCTTCTTGATAGCTGTAATTACATTGCAGCTAAAACACATTTTGGTCTTGCAGTGTAAGCAGGACGATGAATTGTGTCTTAATCTGAATTATGTGATAACCTTTGATTCCGGTTGGGCTGTAACATCACTTGGGAATGTGGCTTGACATCACCTACACTGCAGAATAAACTGTGTTCCTAGCAGGATTTAGCAATTATCATTTCCTGAGTATATTCTCCCCTCCCAGTATAGATCTCTGTATCCTTCAATGCAATGGTGCTTGCTGCTAATCATACTACTTTTGTTAATTTAATAATTTTTTTAGAATTTGGCAGTACTTCATGAGCATTAGCAGGTTCTTATGCTACTATTCTGAGATACTGTGTTCTTGAAGTGAGTATTGTAATGTGGTAAATCAAATAACAAATGGGTAATTGCTTTTTATGAAATTTTGGGCAAAGCCCGGAATAAAAATACTAATTACTTTAGCTCTTAGCTGTGTTATGTTTCCTGGTCTAAATTTAGGATAGACAAACAGAATGGAAGAGTAAACTAGCACTAGTAAGAAACTATTCAAAAGTATTTTTCAGGACCCTTGGTTATGAGTTTTCCACCAAAGCAAGAGGAAGTTGCTTCTTGTTGCTATTTTTGAACAAACCCAGAAATAGAAATACCTGTTAAGATAAGAGAAGTATCTCCATATAAGTTTTTACTTAAAGAATAGAAAGAACTGAAAGATAAATACATCGCTGAAGCGTGTTGTAGATTAATTGTAAGATACTATATATATATATATAATCACTAAATTAACAAAAAATAAAACGGTCAATCAAAGCAAAATCTGTCAGCAAATAAGTGCTACGTCCGGCATGCAGAGGCCAGGACCCCCTGTACAACTGGGCTGAAGTGAGACGTACTGGGCACAGCTGGGATGTGCCTCAGGGTGTGTGATATCAAGAAATAACAGGTGGAAAAAAACAGTAGAGCATGGCTGAAACACATGTGATCACTTCAGAATCTGTCAGCAATGTTAAAATTAAATTTGTGCAAATATTTACAATGGTTTACATTAAGAATGAAACTTCAAAATTGACTGAAGGTTTTCAGAGTCCAATCAGTACAATCTTAAATGGCCTTACCTCTTGGGAGTGCTGAGAACTCACTGGGTAAGTTAATCTACTCTGATTCTTTCTGTATCAGCAGATTTAAATTGGAGAGAGAGCGAAAAGAGAAGAGAGGAAGGATAAAAATATATAAAAGGGAATACGGTATTTTAAAGAAAATAAACTTTGAGAGAGAGAAATTGAGAACGTGTGTAAAGACATAGAATTCCCATGAGGTTATTTGCTATGCTAGCTAGTTTGCAAGACAAGACCTAGCAAAATTCAAAATAGCAATTGCCCATAATAATATTATAGAAGAAATCAGTGTGGTTGTTTGAAATGACATCTTTGAAATTTTCACACAAGCTTACTAGTGCTACAAAGAATGGTTAAAATCCATTCAGTGCTTCATAACAGGATGCAGAAAGGTCATAAGAGAACAACAAAAAAAATCAGTTCATATGTTCACGTAGCTCAGAAAGATTCTACTTCATAGAAAGATTATTCTTCTACTCTTGGACATCTATTGATCCCAGTCAAAGGCAGGCTATTAAATATGGAATTTCAGTGTATGGGTTAGCCACAGGAATTGCACTGAAGATTGTTTTCTAGAAGTTCTTAGGTTAGCTTGAGTCTGGGGTACATGCAAAAGATAAGAGCAAAAGATGTAAAAGCAGAAGAGTTCAAAAGGACAAATGTAAACAAACCTGGAGACGAGGAATGAATTGCATTCATCAGTTAGCGTTCATATTCAGATAGGTCATTGGGAAGGGGAAATCATCTGATATTGATTACAACGTGTTAAATGGATGTTAAAAGATAATATCTTTCTATGATATTACCCTTATTACTGAGAATGCTAATGACGTATGGGAAACTGCAAGAATAAGGTCACAGTATTTCTCTTAAGCAACTGTCTGTAGAACAGAAATGACAAAGTTGACTTTTCCTTGACAGAGCTGGGTGTTGGGAGTTGATATGAGAAGGAGGTCAGTATGGAAATAAACACCAGAAAACCTATTGTGAATGTGCTCCTCTGTAGAAGAAAATGACAGATTGTTGTGTTACTGCCAGAAGGGAAATCTCTTTGCTTTGCTTTTGTTTTTCTTTTGAAATGCCAATACTGCAACTGCTGTATTAAATTAAGGGCTTTAATGGAACAAAAGTGTATCAATACATTTGCTTGATTTATATTTTCATTTCTAGCAACATTTTAATAGCGAAGAACATTTTGTTTCGTGCAAAATGTGGTGTACAGAACTGTAGTAAGGTTATGAGTTCCCAAGGCACTGCAGTGAGACTAGATAGTGTGCTGCATCTACCCAGATGTCACTGGATTAGTGCTGGGTAGCAGACCTTCCGCAGGGTCTGCTCCCGCTCTTGGCACTGAAGCAGGACGATGAACATTCGACTAACTTAAAATGTTGGCATCTCTGACTGCAGAGGTATGTAGATTAAAAACAGTAGGGGCTTTCCAAGGTGCTGGAAAGGAGTGGTGAGAGTGGGAGGCAAAGGAGCCACCAGAATTTTTCTCCAGGTGCAGAGGCTAAAAATGTTTTGACGTCTTCCTCTTTAGAAGGCTAAGTCAGAGGGAAGAATGAGAGGGGCTTTCACAAAGGCTCTGTGTGGGTGTTGAAAATGAAAACGCAGTAAGGCCATAGTCTTCAAATTCATACAGTGAATAAGTTCAATAATGTCACAGGGTCTGAAGTTGTGATATTAATTCCTCTTATAAACCTTGATGCCTCTCATGCTGCTGGGAGTTTCGTGATGCTGTCACATGCCCTCTCCATTTGCAGTGGTTTTGGATCCTGGGCTGTTGTTGACCTGTCACAAAGGTGACAAAGCCCTGGAGTGGGCTGCCCAGAGAGGCAGCTCCTCTGGAGATAATAATGACCTGCCTGGATGCTTTCCTGTGCGACCTATTGAAGGGAACTGCTTTAGAAGGGGGTTGGACTCTGTGATCTCCAGAGGTCCCTTCCAACCATTACAGTTCTGAACTTCAGACAGCTGCTGCCTCTTTCTGTGCCTGTTCCCCTTAACAGATTTTTGTCAGCTGTTCATTTAGATTCTGATTGTGTACCATCTTGTGCAGTCTAGAAGTTAATGCACAAATGGAAGTTAAGGTCAACCAAATACAGCTCATTGCAAGACTGAGGTACATGCAGTCTTTTGTGAACACTTGATGTGTGTATATATATACCTGTACCTGAAACAGTACCATCCAAATCACCTGGGCACTCAAGACTAGTTAATGCTTTATGACAGTGATGGAGACCTGCTGTTGGGCAATGAACACTCCTCACAGAGCAAAATGCAGCCCTTATGGTAGCAGGTGTTGCTATTGAGAATTTCAGGTAAGCTGAGCGTCTCTGACAAAAGTATACAGATAACTTAAAGCAAGAGAACTCAGTGTATTTCTTGTCTTGTTATTTTTCCGGTCCATCTACACAGACAGTGGTGTTTTCTTGCAAGAGTAACTTAGAAACTACGTTTCTTCCACTGCTGACTTGTTTAGGGCAAGGGAGGCATTTCAGCACTGGGGCTGACCCCTTTTGTTTTCAATGTCTTTTGCGCATAACCTCCAAAACATGCAAGTTTCAGGCTGCTTTCCTCTCAACTCAGCAGAAAACTACTACTGCTGATCTCTATGGCAGAACGATGGGTGACAAACTGCCATGTCATTTCAATCAGAGCCACCCACACTTGTCATCTGATTTATCCAGGGTTAAACCGTTTATTACACACCAGGCTGGGGTAGCTGTTTTTCTTAATCTCGTGTCATAACTGTTGTGGGTTGGAGGCGGGAATGAAAGCACCTGGTGGCTGAAGTGACAGCTTTATTCTCGGATCTGAGTACTCAGCTGAAAGGAAAAACAGAGACAGGAACACTGGGTTTAGTGCAGTTTAGTGCGATAATGTGTTTTGTAGAATTAAGAGTTTGTTTAAAATGAATTATACTGCAGTTCTCACTGCCTCCTACTTTCAACTTCACATATTGCACGTATTTTCTGTGTTTCTCTTGTTTCCCTCTCCCACATGAAACGACTTCTTGTTCGTTTTTGCTGTTTTAATTGGAGTATATTCAACAAATTATTAACAATTCTTGTGTCAGTTTTTGTTTAAAAATAAATAAGGAAAAGATAGTGTAGACCCAGCTGGTTTAGTTTGTCTCACATAATACAAGCACACCTCTCAGTGCTTCTTATTTTTTAACTTTGTCATGTTCCTTCTCAGTGTGTTAACTGTTTCTGAATGACAGACTTATTTTTCTTCATCCTGCCCCTGTACTGTTAGGGAAATACCATTTGGTGCCTTAGGAAGTGGGTGCCTGGTTTTGAATCGGAATTACTTTGCTTCCAACTTACCCTGCAGCTAAGTGGAAAAGAATATTTACAGGTATTAATACATTTGTGGCTAAGGATAGCTGTGTTAATACCTTCACCCTTGTATATGACTTTGCTCATTAAATATACATTAGTAATTTCCTGAACAACCCATTGTCAAAAACTGAGTGGGTATATTAGGGAAAGATGATTGTCTGTCATGTTTCTTAAACATCTGGCTGTATTGCAAAGAATGCTACCTGGATTTGGTTTTGGGTTGACTCACTATGACAGCTTTTCATATATGTGATCAAAAACCATCAGCAGCATCTGTTATTTTAGGCTGTTTTGGAGAAATGTTGGGTTTTTTTTCCCCCTTTTTTCTTTTTAACATAAACATTATCAGACATTTTGTGTTAATACATCAGAGAATGCAGTGCAGAACAAAAAATAAAGGAATAAAATAACAGTATTAATTGGAGACTTGAGGTTAACAGCCCATCTGTACACACAGCACAGCTGTGAATCACGAAAAGTTGAGGGAAAAAGGAATAATTAGATAATTAGCTTCTGGAAATAAAATGGCTGTACCGGAGTTATTTGGAATAAATATGGGACACTGACCTGATAAAGAATTTATTTCAGGGGAAGCACTAGGACTTTGAATGAATTTTCAAAGAGCGTCAAAGTGCTGCGTATTGTGTGCATGTATTTTTTTCGGACCTGAATCACCTAAATGCTGGCAGCACTAACAGATATTCGTTTCTAACAGATAACTTTTGATGTCTCAGACATACTAAGCAATTCTAGTGACTCAGGCTTTAAAACTGTGTAACTTGTTATAGGCAGGTTCCTTATTTCCTCCTAGTTTAGCCAAATTCAACTGGATGAAAGGGAACATTTCAATATGTTATGTCAGTAACATATTGCAAGCTAAAAATAGGTGTATTCCAATTCTGTAGATGCTCTCCAAAAAAATGCTGCATACAGCCCAAGGTTGTGTTCTGTGGCAAGACTGTAGTGATTGCTAGCTAAAGAAGGGCTTCCTCTTGTACAGAAAGGCAACATTAATCGTCTAATGTGCATCCTTCCTGGGACTTCTGATAGGACTCTACCAGCAATGTTTCTCTCGTTATGTAAGAATACTGGAAGCAGACTGGAGTATTTTTTTTAGGAACTCCCTAATTCTTTTCCACTGTTTAATTCAGAACTACTATATTGTGGCAGCCTTGGCAGAAGTTTTTAGAGTTCTTTGCTTCGGATGAGCTGTAAGGCATTTCTATGCTAGCAGCACTCAGTACGTTTACATTTCCAGCATGTCTCTTAGACCTTCTTTCTCTGTAATGTGCAAACCTCTTGGGGCCTCCAGGAAAAGGGCAAACTTATCCTGTGGGACATTGCTTCTGTGCAAGTGTCCAGCAAGAAAAACAATCATATGGTACTCGCAGAGGAACTATGAACAGCAAAGTACTATGAAGAATCATTACATTCCCTCTTTTACTGGGAAACAATTTATGCAGACTATTAGTGAAAAAGCAAAGGAGAACTGAGTAACTCCAAAGGATCTGTAGTCCTTCCTTTTCCTTTCATTATTCTTTCTCTTTTCTTTGTTATCCTTCCCCTTCCTACCAAGTCACTAATCTGTTCTTTATGTAGTAGTCTTTGAAGTATAAATCCATACATCATACAGACTGATATGAGGGAAAATAATTGCATGATTTGAAAGAGACTGCTCCGTGTCCGAGTTCAATTTCAGTTTTTAGATTCTCAGTTCAGAGCCATCTCTCAATGCCTAAGTCGTGCTAAGGCCAAATAAATGAGGGATAAGAATGGAGTCCTGTGATGTTCCCTTTTCTGATTGTGAAGAAAAGGGAAGCAGAAGCTACCTTGCATTAGTGCAGGCAGGAAAATTCCAAGATACAATGAATGTTATCAGACAAATATTAAATTATTTATAAAGTGGTTTGGTTTGGCTCAATCTTTTGGCTTGATACCGTGAGGGGCTTGGACCTAGAACTTCTACTGAGATGAATAAGAGCAGCGGGATCTCCATGATTATGCAGAATTGGGACTTCTACCGATACGTGGGATTACTTGGTCACACGTGCCCCATTTTAATTGTAATTTGTTATAGGATGATTTAAAATTGGAGAGCTTTTCTGTAAGATGTATATGGAGGGGGAGGAAGGTGAAGATGAAAGGAAGAGGAGGAGGGAATGAGGCAAATATTCCGTAAAAGGTTAAACTACTTGCAGAGACAGCGCAGGTGGGAACAAAAGGGAAAGCATCACTTAGTGGATCAGAGGATAAGCAGCAAAGCAGAAGATTAAGGAGAGAATCGTTGATTTGATGGCCCAGTAACTTACCTTTGTATCATCCTCTTCAGATTAGAAATGATTCTGGGAAGGCAAGCTGTGGCTCAGAGAAAAGATGCAATTCAAACACTGCTTTGATTGTGACCTCTAAGGTAAAGGTAGAAATGACCTTCCTAGAGTTTTGCTTACATGGATGGGGATGAGCACAGAATCCTGGGGGGATCTCTGGAGCCATCTGATAAAAGATTGTTCCGGCTGAATCTCACACAGCATTGAGCTGTGATAGCAGTGTCGTTCTTGCAGATAAGTACATAGGTTTGGATAGAGATCTACATTGTCCATCTAAACCGTCCGCAACAGTTTCTTGTTTTTCTCCTTTTTAAAATACTTTCTATCTCAGATATTTCAGTTTCTTCTGCGCTGGTTGTCTGTAAATAATCCTTCCTACTCCTTCACTAACTAGGCAGCAGAAGCTGGGATTGAACCACTGTGGGATCACTTCTCTGTAAGATAGAAGCATAACAAACTTGCTGCTAATAGTTCAGAAACAGAAGAACAGTAATCAATTACCACTCTGCGATCTTTTACCACAGTGGGCTGAAATGTTTCTGGGTAAATTCAGTGGTGAAGACATGAGAGACAGTTAGAGGTGAAGTAACATAAAATGCAAACAGACTTAACCAGAGATTGATTCTAAGAGTGACTGAAATGGTTAATTGATAAGATTGTCAGTTATCTTCACATATGAATGGATGGTAGACCTATCTGAGTCATTTTTCATGTTGCTACATAGAAAAGAGAAGGAGTTTAGTGCCGGTATTATAAAGGACATGGTGAAGTGGCTAGCAAGAAAGTGTCAGTAGGACATGCTGCAGGAGAAAACTGAAGACCAAACAGATGGTTAGTGGGAATTTCTAATAGCTTATCTGGATATTACCATTTAATGTCTTAGCTAATAACAGTAGCAGAAAAAAGGAGTATGTGACTAAAAATTGCTGAAGACACAAGGCTGAAACACGTCTTCAGCACAGAAGCAGACTGAGATATTTGACTGGATTTCTTGGACTGGTACAAATAATGGGGGCATTCAAGGCCAGGCTGGATGTGGCTCTGGGCAGCCTGGTCTGGTGGTTGGTGACCCTGCACATAGCAGGGGGATAGAAACTGGATGATCGTTGTGGTCCTTTTCAACCCAGGCCACTTTATGATTGAGTGTAGACATGTTATCTATTATTCAGATGCTATTGCTATACAGTAGAAGATATGAGGAGCTGTACTTTTATATAAATGTTTTTTAATAACTTGAAACAAACAAAGTTAGTACAGAATTAATGTCAAATTAATTGAAAATAGGAACCAGAGTTTCTGAGTCCGTAAAAGTAACTCAGGTTCTGAAACAGCACGCCAGAATGAGCAGGGGAGTTTAACTGCTGAAGTTGCCCCTACAGATCTTAAAATGGAGCATGAGCTGTGCTTGTGCATCTCCGGGATTGGGCAGTAGGAAGGCATTTTTGGGTTTCATCTATAATAACTTTTCCAGTGAGTGCTGTTTATCTCTGCTCAGAAAGCCCAGACCATTGCCACCTTATGTTCCTGCCAATTAAGCCTCTCTAATTAACAATACAGCAGTAACCTGAAAAGATGATGATTTTCCTTCCCTTCTGTTAGAAGTTGAGGAAGAATTAGATGAAAATTGCTATCTGAAGTTCAACAGAAGTTTGTAACAACTCTAATGATGATTACATACAGCAATACATTGCTGCTGTGTGAAGTTATGTCTTTTTAAGCCTTATTTGAATTGAATGCAAGTGTTGTGTTGTCTACTATCTTCAGCTGCATTCTGTTCAGTGACAAGGAATTCAGCCTGATGACAAGAAGGTATTCCAGAGCCCTCATTCTTTTTGCTTGAATGTGCTTTCTTCTACTGAGGCATAAAGAGATGACTGAATTTTTAACATTTCCCCCACCTTAAACCTTCTGCCATGTTTAGCCTTGATTTCTGTACCCTAGTGATTTTGATTGTGCGCATAAACATTTATTGACTGTGTGTTTTAGCACATACAGAAAGGAATTCATGATTGGCATCAAATCTGAAACATTCAAGTAACATTAATACACAACTCTAGATCCCACTTCTTGAGCATGCTGCTAAATTCTGAAGGAGCAGGACTAAGGTTTAGTCAAAAATGGTGTGTAAAATTTCTTTTCTCTCACTCTTTCTTCTCGGTGCTGAAAGTGTGCTAAAATTGCAGGGAAGTGTGGCTCTTGAAAGGAAGGTGATAGGTGGAAGGTGGCAGCTTGGCTTTGTTTCAGAGAGCCTGAGATTGATAAGAATCCCTGCCTCAATATCAGTGTCACCGAACTCAGTCTTGCAAAACATTTACCCAGTTCTGTTTGTTATGGAACTGTTAGTATGTGATATTTTTTCAAGTACATTGTGCTTTTGTTTGTGTTTACTAAAAACTTTTGATTGCGGGCTAACTACTTACATAATCCTTTGTTGTGTTGGCAGTTCAGTAGCTCTGCTTTTCCCAGCTCTTCCTATCTGAATTTCCACCCCTGCCTGCCTTTACAGATCTTTTCTGCCCTTCTGTGCACAATTCCTTGCTGTGTTTGTTGCTCAGGGTGCTGCAGAATGGTTGTTAGTGGCCACCTGCACCGTCTGTCTTTGACCTCACTGCATCCCGTGGTTTTTCTCCAAAACTTGCAGAAATGCTGATGGGCTGGAAAGCTTTTCTGCAGTGGGAAGGGACGTACTGGCAAACAGACTGTCTTTAAGGCTGATATGGAAGAAAACCATGGTGACAAGAGTGTTCAGTAAACATCTTCAAGTGTCGGAGCATCATCAGGTTGTGACTGCGTGGCACAGTCTGGGCAATGGAACATACGTGGCTGCACCACGGAGGTTAAAAACAAGCAGAAGCAAAACCCACGTAGAGTCAGAAGGCCACGGCTTCTATGAACTCAAGTGTTTCCGCATATGAGCGACTCCCATGGGGTCTGCTGCTGCCTTTTATCGTAAATGGTAGAATGCAGCTGGGCTGGTGCTTGCCATGCAGGAGCAAGCTGCAGAAACCCCATCTCTGACCTATGTGCTGAATGAACCAGGCCAGGTCTGCAGCCTGACAGGGCTCTCGTGCAAGTGGTTTTGGTTAAGAGCTAGCAAGACAGGTTTTTATCATACAGAGGAAGCCAGCCTGCATCCCGAAGAAGGTTGTTGTTGACTAAGCCAGATAAGTTTTTAAATACAAATTGTTATCTTGCCATTCAGTGGTTGAAATTTCTCCATCCAACTGCACTGACTAAATTTAAAATTCAACTTGCTGTAATTTTCATATGTAATTGTAGTGAATTAAAGTGATCTCTAAATATCAGGATAGTAAAGACAAGTTTCTGAATTACGCCAGAACACTGAGACTTACAATTAACCCCAGAAAAGATTTTTAAGGCTTTTGTCTGTTCTATTTACTTTTAAGCTGTTTGATATTTATAAATAAATAAAGGTATTTCTTGAGGTTTTTCAACTAAAAAATTACATGAAAAAGCATATGGTTTTATTTCTACTTCTGATATGTCAAGAAACCAAACAAAAATGGTAATGACCCAAATATTTGGGTTTTAATCCTACAGAATGAAAATGTTTATAAGCTGTAATCTCCACCATGCTAACACTCAGTTTTATTGTGTTTTATGAGCATTTAAACAAAGAGGGAATGTTGATTTTTGTTAGCCATATCAGTATATCTATGTGAATACAAATTTGCAGCAGACGGTATTAAAACTGAATTTTGGCACTTTTTTCTCATCTTGTTTCCTTAAAACATAGGCAACGGTGGTGTTAGCTATGAAAAATCATTTTTGTTTATAGCACAGTAATAAATGTAGCTTGAACTTCTTAGTGTGTTGGCAAACTCTGCCAACAACCTCAGGCACCACAAGGACTGATTATTTTTTTTTTATCATTAGAGTGGCTTAGGAGCATGCATGCCTTTTTCTTCAGAGTGCATTAGGACAAAATAATTTGGCTTTTTTTGGCTGAGTTATCAGGTTTATTGAGGGCTGGAAAGAGCATTCAAGAAGGCAACAACTATAGCAGCTTATGCTACTGAATGAAGGCATCTATGTTTGCTGCTTCAAGGAGGACATAATCTGGGCCCTAAGCAATTGCTTCTTTTTTAGAATAAATGAACACATCAGGTATGAAATTTAACAACTTATTTCTACAAAGGAAAATGTTCTCATGGTACAAATATTTAGCTGTGTATGTTAGCACAACAAATGTGCTGACAGCTGATGATCAAAAGAAAGTAGGCGAATCACATGCAAATAAATTTTGAAAAACATCTTGTTATGATCAAGTATCTTCTTGTCTGTTCTCCTGTTAGTAAGTTAGTCTTCTCCATCATAGATGGAGTGCTGTCAGTGCTGCTGACAGGCAGCACTTGATGTAGTTTGTGTAATTCACCTTCTTGTTTTTTAGTCCTTTCTGTGTAGGAACATCTGCCAGGTGTCAGGGCAGCTTTGGGCTAGGGCAGTGCAGTGCTTTAAAGGACTGATGTGATGTGAGTGATCACTGACACTTTGATGTTGGCTTATTGATGGACTTGTCAGTATCTGTGGTTCTGGTGATGAGGCTTCACAGCTACACAAACTGGGAACGTTGTAAATAAATTCTGAGAATAAAGAAAGACAACAACTGATTTTTATGGTTCTCTTCTCCATGCAATGGAGGTACTAACTACTACTTGTAGAGCACTACGCGCTCTCTCTAATAGCTTGAGATCAAATGTACAGGCTCCATTTGCTGACCTGATATTTTTTTTAACCTCTGAATAACTTTCTGACCCATCTTTAAATCATGAATTTTATTGTGTGTCTTACAGAAGTGGTAATTTTTCTTCAAACCTTGGCTTCTGAGGGTTCATGTAATTGCCCACATTCTTAATTTGCATCCTCAGAAAAATACGTACATTATTTTTACCTGGTTTTGACTTTATAATGCCAGAAGAACTTGGAGCATGGATGGCAAAGACTGATTAGAAAGAAAACAGAGGATGCTACGTTTTTCTGCAGGATCTTAGTGTTATAAAGGAAGGTACAAATGGAAACCTGGAATTTTTACTTGCTTACGATAACACAAGAACTGGAGCAAGTGTTAAATACACAGTGGTGGGTTAAACGGGGCTGGTATGCAGGTATGGTTACCAGCCCATCCATGTTGTCTGAAGCACTAATGTTGTCTCTGACACGGCTGGCTGGCCCCATAGGCCTGCCAGTGAGACCTAGGCCGTTCAGAAGGAACCCTCTCTTGCACAGCCAGCACATCTCAGATTTTGGACAAGCAGAGCAGCCCAGCCCCTCAGGCAGGTGGGGCCTTGCCGGCTGCCCTGGGCTGAGCTGCTCTCTGCGGCATGGGCTTCAGGGCTTGTCCACTGCAGGGCCAGTCCATGCACTCAACCTGGGTGCATTCTCAGCAGCCAGCTTGCTCTCCCGGCACAGAGCAGTAGAAGGGACCCCGCCGAGGGAAACCACGAGAGGTGGGAGTGCTGTGCTGGGACCCATTTCAAAGGTGGTGTGACTTCCTCTGTGCTGTGGTCCTGGCACCCTCTGATCTGTGCGGGGAAGGCAGGGAGGCTCTCCTACAACATGGCATGCAGGGTAAGTGCCTCCCTTCCTTGGTGAGCTCTTTCTTTAATATGTATCTGCCTGGTTGAAAGCTGCCGCTACGTGAGTGATCTTTGCTGCGTCCTCCTCTCTCTGGTTAGCAACTTGCCATGAGCATGGCTGGGGAGCAGATACACAGGCACTTCTGTGCATTCACATCCACAACACACTCCTTATACATATATATGTGTACATATACATGCACAAACAACCCTGGTATATAACAGGGAATACAGCAATTATGTAGCCCGTGTGCAAAAGCAAAATGGCAATGGACGAACCAAAAGGCTTAAGGATCTCTTTCAGACTCAATATGATCATTGATTTAATCAAGTCCTACATTACTGGAAGATGAAATCAGAGGAGAATCCTGTTCTATCTCTATTTCTTTCCATTTATCTGTCACTGAAGTTGGTAGTTTCAGGAGCAGGATGATCTGAGGCAGCATTAATGCAAAATAATGGGAAAAGAGAAAAGATGTTCTTGAATTGAAGATGTTTTCAAAAGTTCAGTGTAGGTTTTTGTTTTGATTATTTAAACTCTGCTACATGTTTGCAACTGTGTGCCTTAATCTTTTTGATTGTGCAAAAGACCTTCAAACCTTTTCTTGCAAACACCGTGTAATGCCTCTGCAGTTCTGACTGCAGCTCATACCTGCTGTTCTAAAATACCACAGCTCTATGGGCAGTGTTGTTTTGTGGTTACCTTTATTTCTATGAGAAAGTTTTAGCCCGGCCTCATACAATAAGAATTTAACCTTCTGAGTGTTTATTATGACTTTGAAATGACAGTGCATGAAACATTTGTAGGAAGCCATGTTTTATTCCTACATGTTCAAAATTGTTGCTTGCTCATGGGAACCAATACAGTATATTGCAGAGAGCACAAGCAGGGCTTTTTTGCCCTTTGACATAATAACTTGAGCTATATTTCCCTAAATCTTTTAAAGTCAGTTATTCAGATTGAAACCTTCCAGTTGCTCATTATGAAGGAGTGGGAGTTGGCAAGAAATAATCAGAAAATACGTGCTTCTATTCTGGGTGCTTCTTATAAAAGAGGGGAGAGAGTATTTATGTATTGGTGGTTACTCTTTGTGGATGTGAACTTGTTTTTCCCTCTGGCAATTTCATTTTTCAATTCCAAAGTCAAAGCTACCTTCTGACAAGAGATCTATATTTTGCCTTTTATAAAACCCAACGCAAACCAAAGCTCACCAAGCCTTGTAGCCTTTCCTTTTTGTCTGAGCATGTCGGGCAGCATTTTCACTGGGGCTGCCCTTGTTGCATCCTGGTCTGGCTGTGCAACACAGGAGTATTTAGTGGTTTTCTTTCCCGGGAGTGCTGATTTTCTCAGCTCAGGCAGCAGAGCCCATGGTGTTAGATGTCAAGGCATTGCTTTCACTTCTCTCTGTTGAGCTTTCCAGGGGTTGCTCATTTCACAGATGAATGCGACAACTCAGCCATGTTTTGCAAGCAAACAAACAACCTCTGATGATCACAATCTTGCTTAAACAACAAAAAAAAAAAAAAAAAAAAAAAAGGCGTTGGTGTGTAAGATTGCGTCATCTACGTATTGCCTTCAGGGTGTTGAAAGGGCTTCCTTTGGAGCCAGGCACTTCAAAGGAAAACCAGTCCCTACATGTGATGTGCAGTGCTCTGTAGTGGGGCTGGCACTGTGCCTCTGTGTGTATCTGGCTGAAAAGCTGTGTAGTCCTACTCCAGCGTCTGGCACCTTGCAGAAGAGGGGTGTAGACCAAGTACCACTTTCTTTCATCAGTGGGTTGACCTGTTGGATGAATCGTGGTTTTGCTCAGAGGGCCACTTCTACCACCTTAAGGCTATGAGTTTAGGCAAAGGGTGTGTGTGCCTCAGGTGAAAGGAAAATGTGATGTTGGAGTTGCCCTGTTTCAGCCAAGCACTTCTTTTCTGTGCTCCCTTCTGTAGAAAGAGAGATTAGAGAGAGCCCTGAAATCAAAAGACCTCTCCTACGTGGTCTTTATTTTGAGGTAATGATTTCTAGCTCGGTTACAGCAGCTTCGAGCAAGTGCTTTCTCAGATGCACCTGGTATTGCCTGTCTTTGCTAACAAAAGTCTCAGATGTGTGTTTGCTGGGGCGGGTGTGTAGGGGTAGATCCGTATCTGTCTCAGGGAAGCGTCCTGTCTCGTTTTGAGGCTTCAAAGGGGCTGGGTGTGTGTGAGTGGGGGACCATGAGCCCCGCTTGGTTGCTGCAGCTTATAAGTGGAGGAGATTGGGTGGGCACAGACACTGTGATTGCTGACAGATAAGCAAAGGTGGCCCCTTAGTGATTCTCTCAGCAAATACGTGTAAAAGGGATGTTGAAGCTGTTTTATAGCTCATTTCCCTAATATTGTAAGGGCCGTGAGAAATCGGTGGTCTTGCACAAGGAAGAAAGGTTGAAGAAACGCAACAGAGAAAATAAACTTGACCTTACTGATATTAATCTATCCACGAGACGCGGAGGATGGCGATCTGAAAGAGAAGAAGGCAGCTCGTGCTGTGGGAGCGGCGTGCAGCACAGCGGGCTGTGTGGTGGCGGAGGTGAGCAGATGCAGGGGCAGGCCCCTCGGTGCCCCCATTTCCTGCCTGTTGGCCGATGAGAGCAAACAGAAAGCTCCAGCAATGGGCCAGGAAACCCGTTCCTGAGGTGCTCTCAAAGTAGCATGGCCAGCCTGCTGCTGGCAGGGTGTGGAATGCCAGGGGGAGCAAGGACGCTGGGCACAGGAGGATTTTCCGAGGCTGTACTGAGATGTAGCAGCAAGAACAGCTGGAACAAGAAACGATGCTTGGCTTTCTGAAAGCAAAATGTCGAATTCGGATATAAGTGGTCCCCACAGAAACACAGATCCAACCCTTTCTGGTCAAAATGCAGCATCTCTGGAGTGTAACAGGAGGACAAAAAGAAGTTTCAGCATGTCTGTGGAGAAAAATGCATCTTTATTAATGAAATCCGATAAAAAGGTAGTTAGTGGTCAGGATGGAAAGCCGTAACGTGTAGGTGAGCAAGTGGATAGGTGCCAGAAGTGTGAGGAGATAATAACATAGTCATTTTCCACTTAACTCTGAATTGAAGTTATTATGAAAAGCAGCCTGGGTAATGTCTAGCATGCATTGGCTGCAGGGGATGCAAGCACAGAATGGTGCCCTGAGCTGATTTCATGGCTGTTTTGTGGTTGTTTGTTTGTTTGTTTGAACTGTCCTGGTCAGCACTGCATCATTAAACTGCAAATGTTTCTATGCTTAGGAGTCCAATTTTGTCTGACCTTTCACAGTACGTGGTAATTTTAAAGATCAGGAGGGAATGGAACTGTCTGTAAATAACTAGAGAAAATAATTTAATACAGTCAGTTTTATGCTTTTCTGTCCTTTTTGACCATGAAGATTCTCTTCATGAAGTGTATTCCTTCTTGGGTTGTTGGGGTTTTTTTGAAGTCCTTTGGAAATCTGTGCATCAGTTGTTTGGATGGGATTGTTCTGATTGTCAAACATTATAATCACCTCAATACTATGAGCCACATTTTTAGACAAACGTAGGAGAAGTTCTGCTGTCACTGCTAGGATTCCTCTCTTTTGGCTTGGAGTGTGCATTTGTAACTTGAAGAGTTGGATGCAAACGACTGAGAGAGTAATGCTGTATTCTCTACAACACAGCAAGCAGAGAGCCGAGCTGACTTTTCACTTCCACACTTCTGCTCAGTAACAAAACTAAAATACAATCCCTGTCTAAAAACATGCATACCTATTAATTTTGCTGTGTTAGTTGGAAGTGAGTAATCAGTGAATAAAGCAGCTAGACATTTTTTCCATGTAAAGGATGGCATCATCGGGCACACCAGAATAAGCACAATACATTTCTGAGGTAATTAGTAGAGGCAGTTGGGCTTTCTGGCAGTGCAGTGAGTTCACAGTTTTACTCTTAGTTGCTAAAAATGCTGATGAAAGCTTTTATTATCAATTTCAGCACTGACAGGCAACTGCATGGATGGTGACATTCAAATTGCTTGTGTTCTCATAGAACTTGATTGCTCGTCTGCCCTGAGATTGCAGAAGGTAGCTGTAGAGGTATGATTGTGATTAGAAGCCAGCCTGTGTAGAGCCAGCTATAATCCCTTCACTACAATTGCTCTGATTTGCTGGGGTACATTCACATAGCAGAACTACTTTTGTTTTTAAAGTATAAGTTACTGACACTTCATTTAAAAAAAAAACCAGAAAGTACAGCTAACTCTGAAATAGGACTCTTTTAGCTTAATTACTTAGTCATGCCTTAAATTACAAATTGGTTGTGCATGCATTCTAATCCTGCGTGATATCTGGTATCGGGTTATTCTGCAGCGAGCACGACCATCTGCAGAATTATTGCCATCTCTTAAAAGCTGCAAAATGCTAAGCTCTGGACAGCCTATCGAGAGGATATTTCTAAGCCACAGTCAGCCAAGACTTTTAGGTGAAGCAGAATGTTCAGAGCAATGCTCTGCTTAGCATTACCTAGCTTATAAATCCCTCTGTAACACTGCCTTCACTTACTGTTCCTAAAGAGTACTTAGTAATTCTGCTTAGGATTTGTTTTTTTTGTCTTCTAGTTAGTTTGCTTTTCCTTTATATGCTACTGATATTATAGCAGTTATTGCTGGAAATGTGATAGAAAAGGAATATTGCTCCTAAAAGCATACAGTTTGGATCTCTGTGAGCACGGTGGTAAAATACTTGAGCAGATGCTTTCTCTCTCCCATGTCTGACATTTTTTAGAGACTTTTACTATTTTGAACATGAACTATAGAGACTGAGATGTGTAACAGTGAGGCACTGGAGGAGAACGAGGCTTGCAGAGGGAAATTTCAGCTTTAGGGGGCTTACAGTGCTCCTTTGGTAATATAGAATTATTTTAGGTCTATGTAGTTTTGCTTATTATTTTTCTGTGATTTTTATTTTTGGTGGTTTTTTTTCACTATATGAGAAGCAGTGTATTTGCTCAATTTTAAATAATGTCTCCTCACTTATAGCTTAGATATGTATGTATGTACATGGTTTGAGACACCAGATTGCTGTGTGACAGCGGATGCAATCATATTCTAGAAATTTCAGGTGGTTGCATGGAAGCTGTTAGCTAGAGACCTTGTGTCACATCTACACTGCAAATGGACCGAAAGGACAAATGTATGGTGAATTTTTCTCCATTGCTTTCTGTTAATTTTTATGCTCTGAACAACATCAGAGAGCGCTTTGCCCCCATCTACAAAGCCAAAGTTCTCTTGCTTGATACATGTGGGCTTTCCTCTCAACCTTCATATCCTTTGCAAACACAGCATTCCTCCTCAGTGCACTTGTTTGGAGTTAGATACATGCATTTGGGCCTTTGCAATGAGCTGAACTGTATGTTCCTTCCTACTTTTTTTCTGTTGTTGTTGTCTTGCAATAAATTGCATTCATGTTGCTCTTGTAAAGAACTTTGAGTAAACAATCATTAATTTTTCTTGATGCATCAAAATATACATATAAGGTACAAAAATAATGTTTTTAAGGTGATAATTTCAGTAGTTTTTGATGACCTTTAATGCATGTGGATATGAATTGCAGAAGAATAAGTAGTGGAGTTACTCCAAAAGCAGGGTCACGTATGGCAAATCTAAAGAAAAGAGTAATGAAAAGTTTTATTTTTGCATATCACAATATCATGGCATCAAAACCTCCCAGACTTAATTTGGTTACAGTGAATAAAGATTCTTGTGTGATGAATACTGTGCTAGAGAGAACAGTTTTGTGTGTCTTTTCATTATTGTTGCATATCAGTGCATGTTTCTTGCACGTCCTTGAAGGCGTGTGGGTGCGTGCTTTGGGATTAAGCCTGTGCACTCTGAGTTAAATGGCCTGTCTAGCTAACTTCTGTTGGAATCAGTGGTGCGGGAAGAAAACTGGGCTGTTTATTGCACATTTCTTCTTCCATTTTGATGCGATAAATCTGAACATAATCCTCTTAATTGCCCTCACTTTGAATAGCTGTACTCGTAGTATTTTCTCTCTAAAACCAGGGTAACTTCTTGGAACAGCTTTCATTAAGTAGGTTGAAACAATTAATGCACATCTAATGGCTAATTCTGTGTGATAACACTTAGCTTAATTAAATTAATTCCGTAGCAGTGCTTATGAGACACTCCCAGGGGCACAAGTGAGACTACTGCACTGCACCTCGGCACTGTATTTGTGCCCAGCATCTTCCCTGTGTTGCATAAGGGATAACTGCTAAGTCCAGATGAAAATGAAGTATGGATTAGTCACAGCTAATTAAAAAAAAAACAAAAACAACAACACAAAGCCTGAAAGGAAACAAAACAAACACAACATTTGTGTTAAGGTAAGGAAGAATGCTGTTTTGTTGTATTATAGCCAATGCATTGCCTGGACAGCCCAGCTCTTTGTTACATATTTTAAGTAGTACAACGTACAGCAGTCAGCTCTGTGGCTGGAAGAAGTCCCAATGGATAGCAGCAGCAGGAGGGTTTTCATAGGGAGTACACAGCAGAAGTAAGCAGAAGTAAGAAGAGCCTTTTCACATGTAGAGGAATATTCATCACCTGCAGGCATTTGGCCATCTTTCACCCCACCTAGCACTTTTAATTTCCCTTTCCAATGCTGCGTTCTGAAAAAAAAGGTTCATTAAGCACTGAGTATTATGAAAAATTGAGATAGTTGAAATTCCCCTTGCATTCAAATTCCGACTCGCTTGCACATGGAAAGAAAGAAAAAAAAGCTGTTTCCAGGCAGTTTTTCTTTGTCTGCACATCTCGGAGGTTTCCCGATAAGGCTTTTGTGGAGAGAGATGGGGTTTTTACAGTAAATACAATGTGAAAATGTTCACCCATTTTAGAAGCAGCATTAAGGCCCTTTAAAGAAACATCTTTCATGAGATCTGCAAGCAGTTTTATCAGCACAGTGATAGTGTAATGCATAATTCAACACTTAGAGAATGAGAGTGAAGTTAACGTCCCATCTTATGTGACTGCTTTGGAAATGTGCACTAAAACTCTCAGATATGAACAGCTTTGTTCAGCAAACTGTATCTGTTCTAGTCACTAAGTGCTGCTACTGTGCTTTAAGATGCCATGAAGAAATACAAGGAATCTAAATGCTCTACAGGTAGCTGTGGCATTCCTCCAGGAAAAACAAAACAAGGTAAATGTAGTTGTAAGCAACAAGACAGGATTTCTGTGTGCAGTGTTTCTGGAAAATTATATTTTCCTGAAAAATTGTGAAGAAAAGCACATAGGGTAAACTCAGTGCTGTATATGAAATTGACATAGATCGATGATGATAGTCTTTTCCAGCTATGAATGGCTGTACCTCATAATGCAACCAGGCAACAGGCCAGTAGCTTTCTCCAGGTTGCCAGAGGACCAATGGCATCTAGACAGAAGGACAAACACCAAATTCAGCACTTGCAAACTCCAAGTCGGAGCACGAGCTCTGCACAGGCCTGCTGGGTTGTGGCTGCCAGTAGCTGGCTGGTGGGCATCCACAGCAAGTACCACCTGTGGGCTAGGTTGGAGCTAAGCAGGGACATGAGGATGGGAGAAGGTCTGAAGCATATTTAGGAATGCCAAGCAGGCATTTAGTTCAAGGATTAGAATAAAACCGGGGGGTGGAGTGAAGTGAACATTATTTGAAGCTGGCGTATAAGACAGAATACAAATTAGTATGGTGGGTGACTTCATTAGTTTTTTTCCTCATTTATGCTGACTTCATAGATCTATAATTCAGCTTGCTCTTCATTTAATGCAAACACAGATCAACCTCTGAAGTCCCACTACTACCACCATATATGCTCCGTTGTATAAAAATCATAGACCCTGCTGTGTTTGTTTTGATGGGCTGATACACAACTCTAGCACTCCCTGATTGACTGTTACTGTAGAATGTTGGTTTTGTTGTTTTTTTTTTCCTTAGAAAAACAAACAAGAACTATAATCCCAACATGTTAAATGTCCAAATACTATCTCCTCCTGCCCCTCTGAAACCAGTGCGTTCAAGAACGATATGAAATCTCAGGGTCTTTACCCCCTCGCTATCATCATCCCATCCTGTTTTCAGCATACAGAACATGAGCTGTTTGCTTCACCATGAAATGCTTGCAGGGATCGATGGAGATTTCCTGGACAGAGGGAGTGCAGAATGCAGCCTGTAGTTTTCAGAGAAGCTGATCCAGGGTATTGCTATTGGTCGCCAGAACTTTGTGCAATATTGTCTGTAATTACTGCTAGCAGGAGGAATCCGAAGCTGAGCCTCTTTGGGAAAAGGATTTCATGTTTTTAATACGTCTGCAATGTAAGCTTAAATACAGCATGGTTACCCGGGCTGCCTACAACAGACAACACTGAAAAGCTTAAAACTGCAAAATATAAATGCTCTTACAGAGAGCCCACAGTGCCATTTTGTTTCACAAAAAGTACAATTTTGGCACCTGTTGCAACCTTCAGCCATAGAAATTAATTTTTTCCTAAATCTTCACTGTTAGATTCTTAAATTTGGTGCTCTTACTAATTTTAGATAGCTTTGCTTGGAAGCTCTCGTGTTCATTTTCAGCATAGAAGCTGTTACAACCAATTAACAATTGGGAAAAAATAAATAAGTAAGTAGAGGTAATACAACAGAAATGAGCTGCCAGAATGGATAGCAGGCATGACCAGAATATGCCTACTATTTACCAAAGTAGTTTGAAGGCTAACAGGTACCTCCCTAACACGATAATTTATTACTGGTGATACAGAGATGTATGTCTATGGTACATGTTGGATATGGATATGTTGGGTACTGGAATTAACTTGATAAATTTTAATATTAGTTGCATGCACTGTAGGTATGGGTAAAGTTTTGCTTTCATCTCAGGCTCAAATACTGACTTACAATGGCTTGTGCTCGTACTGTAAATATGCAGGAATTTTTTATGATGACAACCTGGGGAATCCTTTTTCTTCGCTTGCTTTGCTTTTGCCATAGTTCTCTCTCTTATTAATAAGATAAAAACTTCCCAGTGTCTGAGAGCTGCAGAGAACTTTGACATTTTTTACAGCTAAAATATTACTTTTGTTATCCTTGTCTTAAAGATGGCAAAATAAAGCCACGGCATTGGGCCATTAGTAATAAGGATCTTCTTCCCTTCTGTTGTTTTTTTTCCCATACAGGAATGCATTGCTTTCCAACAGTCTTCAATTCAGTCAGTCTGTCTGTCTGTCTCTCTATTCTCTTTGTATTTGCAATTTCCTACCCGTGTGCGATGAGATACATCTCAAAATACAGCAGTTTTTTCCTTATGCTTTAATACAACCTGAGGTAAGGTACTCAAGATGAAGTACCTTGGGATGGATTATAACAAAATGTAGTGATGGGAGGATGAGCAATCACAATTATGTCACCTGGTGGTGGACTGCAGACTGCATCTGCTAAGGGACATAAAACCATACCCCATGCCCTGATAATTTATAGTCTCTTCTCTTTAGCAGTGTTTTACTTTGCCATATTTTATGTACGTAGTTTGTCCATGCTGTTAAGACGTGAATGCACACAAATTAGAGGAGAAGACATGCCGGAAGGGGAAGAAGTGATTCGTCTTTTCCAAAGGGGATCTTGCAAGGGGTTCTGGAGTTAGCATTTGTCCTAAGAGCTTTTGCTGAAGGGTTCTCTCGAGGACACAGGCGTTGTTTGTGGGAATGTTTCCATGCTGTGATTGCTCTTCCATTGGCTCTCTTTATGAGACCCTTGAAGGGCTTAGTGTTCGAGGTCACTGGAAAGAGGCCAAGCTTTGGCCAGCGATGCTGGAAAAAAAAAACAAACCAAAACTCAGGGAATTAATATTAAACCAACGCCCTTAAGCAACCTTGCTTTGTACTCTGTCCGTAAGTGCCATTACATGTGTGCCACCTCCTAGCGGTCAGAATGCCGCACAAACAAACATCCCCTCACTAAGCGGGTCGGCAGCAGAGGACTGGCTGCGATGGGAAGAGCTGCGCTCAGCCTCTCCCACCCCAGCGCTTGTAGCTGCGCTGTGCAGAGCCCCAGCCGTTAGGGCCGGCACAGCCTCCTTCCTGCCCATAACCTGATGCCACCACTGCTGCTGTGAGGTGATTTAACCACTTCTCTGCCCGACAGCAAGCTTCTCTGGTAATTTTCTCAGCAGCAGAGATGCCTTTTTGGAAGCACAGGTTTGTAAAGAGACTGCAACGAAACATCTTGGAACTTTGCAAGTCTTGAGAGTGTCTAACCTGAACTGCCCCAATGGATGTCCTAAAGTAAATCTTGAAAGCTTTCTGCAGGCTTGGATGACAGCCACCCAAGTTTTGTAAAGTGTTGCTATAAGCTTAACTAAAAACAGCGGATGGCGTTCATTATACAGGTTTACTGTCCTTTCTGTTGCTTGCTTGCTCTTTTGGCATGGGATAGGTCTTGTGCTGTCATTGAGTTAGATGAAAACTGATCCTGGAGAAAGGAAAGGAAAGCAAAGCTGGTTTTCATTCCAATAGGATTAGCAATGATGAGTGTATGATCACGGCTTTGCCTGACTGTACCTCCAGGGGGGTTCCTGTAATTGTTGCAGCTTTGGACTGTGTTGGCTGCAGTGCAAGGAATCACTCGTGGCCTGACTGGTGTCTGCAAATAGCTGCAATCCTCCCTCCGGCACCTCAAGCCTTGAGACTGCTGTGCTGCGATGGAAAAGCTCCCTCCTTTTCTTGTCTGCTTGCAGCTGATCAAATGTGTTGGATTTGAGTTCATTCTGAGGCAGAACAGTCCTGTTACATCTCTTGTGTTTGTGCATCTCTGCATTTGGTTTGGTATGAGCCATGAAATCCAAGCAGTCCCTTCCTGCATTAGCCCCGAGATGAGAAGAGCAATGCACCAATGAGTGGGAAGGGCTTTATAAATCTTCCATTTAGGAATCGCTCTTCATGTTATCAGTATATTTGATTACTGGAGTCATGGGCCATGAGTTACTTGCAAGCTGTTTAGCAACCTTGTGCTTTGTTTGCTTTTTGTAAAGTCTAACTTTAAAGTGCCAGGGGTATGTCTGCTGCACCCAACAGACAAATGCCTCTGGTCATGATTAAAAGCATCTTGTGCTTGATTTGGTGTCTCTGCCTTCAGCCTTGCTGTGTGTAGACTGTGGGATCCCCAGTGAGCCAAGATATGTAGACTGAGTTCTTCTGAGAAGTGTGCCATAGCATGCGTTTGGTTTTAGAAGCTGAACTCTTTTAAAAGAGTTGCAACAAGGCTGCCCAATAGAAGTCAGGTTGGAGTGAGTTATGCTGTAGGATGCTCAGGCAGAAATCTCTAAGGGAAGCAGTAAGAAAGCTAGAAATAACCATTTGAGTGGTAAGCCTTGCCTCTCTGGATACTTAACAATACAAAAGTTAAAGCAGGGAACATCTTTTACATTAACTAGACTGAACTTCTGCTATCCCTGTTGAATATGAGTCTAGTAAAAGAGCATGGATCTAATCTAAAACCCCTGCAAAAGCTGAAAGAGCTTCATAGTTTACATCTGCTAGCTGAGCTTGCTGAATATCCGGGTTCTGCCATCACAGTGAGCTTGGTTTGCTGTCTCTAGGAGGCATCACAGGTTTTGCTTCAGGAAAGCCCTTTGCACCAAGTTCTCGCAAAAGCGAGAAGTGAAAGCAGTGCTTTTCTGAGAATGACTGACTGTTTGGGTATGTGAGGAGTCCCCCTCCAGAGATGAGAAAGGCATTCCCCTCTGTTCTGTTTCCGACAACGCTCTGGAAAGATTCCGAAGGCATAAAGATTGCTCTGTTCAAGGTGGGCAGAAAGTTTAACTTCTTCACTTTCAGTCTGAAACGGGAGATCATTTGGTTTTTTGCACATGTTTGGTCTTCTTTCAGCAAATCAGCTGGAAAGTGTTTGGCGTTTGGTCAAATTATCCTCATTTCCATTTTCTAAATCTATTTCTTCTCAAATTAATCAAGAGGAAAATTGCAGTGCTTGAAGTTGGTGATAGTGCCTCCCTGGAGGGGATCCTAGCAGAAATATGAAGGGTTTGCCACATTCCTAAAGCATCTTATCCTGACCTTACGTTTCCAAAATGCATAAGGATGCATATAATGCATTACGTACTTTTGGCATAAAGAAGTGGGAATCAATGACCTGATTTTTTATTTTTTTTTTCCCAAATGTAATTATTCTTGCTGCTTAGCATCCAGTCTTACAACACCAATCCTAATAATATTCATGTTTTGCTCCTTGGTTTTAAGGCCAAGGAAAACAGCAAACTGTAATGTTGAACATGGCCAAAGCACAGCTTGTGTCTGTGCTGTGTTTCATAAACAGGTGATGATGTGCTGATGGAAAAAGTCTTCTCCAGCACTGTGCCCATGTTTAGACATCTTGCTTGAATATCCTCCTGCATTTTAATGGACTGCTGAAATTTGGACTGGTAAAACACTGGAAAGCTGTGGTGCACGGGGCACCGTGAGGCTGGTTTTGTGTTGAACCAGCACTGGACTAAATATTATCCTCTGAATCTCCAGAAGAATTCGTGGAAGCTACTTTCAGTTGGTTGGGTTAATACATGATGCGTGATGTTAGGCAAATATCTAAATCTCTGTGTCTCCATTTACCCCATGTACACGAGGTTTGATAATCCTCAGAGTAACGCAGTGTTTATTGTTGAATGTTATTTTATAAATCATAGAAAATGGGAGGAGAAGAAGGAAGGCAATCCAAGATCTTAGTCTTACTTTACTTCCAGGGATTTGTTTGTAAGCATAATTTTTGAAAAACGGAATGCAAATCCTTACTTAAAACAAAACTGATGCCTGGAAATGTGTTTTTCCTTCGGCTGTCTCTAGTTGGCATCACAAGTGAGCTTCTTGGTGGGAGCAGTGATTTGATCTTCTACTTCACAAAATACAATTGGATTACCGATTTTCCAAGCATGGATTTGCAGCCATGCTTTATACAGATAGCATCCTTGAGCGGTGCTGCAGACTGTCACCATTAGCTCTGTCTCTGTAGAGGAGACTCCCTTGCACTGCCCGAATGGCATCTGCAAATGTGATGAAATCTCCATTGTGACTGGCTGGACTGGAGAAAAAGCCCATTGCACAGAGCAGCCCTGCTCTCAGCGCAGGAGTAACTGAGTGCCTTGAAGTAGTGCATTAAGTGGTTCAACTGCTATCCATCACATGCAGTTAATAGGAATTGCCATACTTTGTTCACCTTAGGATGGAGATGAATCATACCAATTCTTTTCAATTTATCTCCGTAGAAGGGTTTCACAGGCTCTTGATCATTCTCATCTTCCTCTTTTGAACTCCCTCCAATTGTCTGTACAAAGCATGCCTCAGATTCATTTCTAAGTGATTTTTTTAATAGCTGTGAAATGCACCTTTCCTTTGGCAGTGGTCTTGGAGCTGCGTATTAGATCCATATTTACTTTGGCTTCTTGACCTGAATTGTTTTTATTTTTCAGCTGCATCTTCGAGCTTGCTGCACGTTTTCTGATACAGGAGCAATTTAATTAGCTCTAGCTGCTGAAAACCATCAGCATTGCTGTGCTCTGCTTGATGTGGTTGGGGTACAAATATGTCACGAATGTGGACTATGAAATTAACACCAGCATCTTCTGAGGAGCAGTTTTATTGAGCTCTCACTTAGGGCATTTGCAGATTTTCTTCCTCAGCAAAGTTTTAAATGTTCTTTTTTCTTTTTAACTCTCAAAGGGATCCTCCCAACAAGAGGCAGCTCAGTAGGAACAGGACCTGGGCAGCCTGCTCCAAGTGACCCCAGTGGGTTGGACGTCCATTGCTGCCTTCCAAGCTCATTTGTTCTATGATCCTCGTTCAGATTTCCATCTCCTTTGCAAACAGGCAGACTTGCCTCTGTACTGGCTTCGCTTCATAAAGTGCTGTGCTGCACTGCCACATGTATGTTGTCAAGCACATGTTGATGCAAATGGCCTTATTTGTTGATGTTATGTGGTCTTTCTGTGCAGATGCTGTAGCAGTTCTTGGACTGACAGATCCCCGACTCTGCTACTTACTTGATGGATTCCTCTTCATTTACGCAGTCATCATCACGGCCCTTTTTGTGAAAGCTAAGGTCAGTCTATCTAAACACTGATGCATTTGGCTTTTGTGGTGCTAGCATGGTGGGCCGAGCTGGAAAATGGGGGTGGAAGCAGGAAGCACGTCTCTTAGAATAAGAGCTTAATATTTTCTCTCTCTTCTCTTTTTTTTTTTTTCCCTCTCCTTTTCTGGTACCAACCTGAGTATCTTGGGCAAATGCTGTCCGAGGGTTCAGGAGTGAAGGGAAAGTGTATGAACTACATGAGAGTACTTTGATGCCACAGTTATGCATGCAGTCAGAGATTCTGGATAGAATAGCTGGGAAATGGTTGGTGATATGGTTTCTTCTGCAGCTTTGTCGTTGGAAAGAGAAGAGAAGGTGTGCAGAAAATACAGGACAATGCCAAGTTCATGAAGAAAGTAGCAAAATGTCTCAGAAGGCAGACATGCCCTTGCCTATAGCCCTCAGCATGCTCACTGTGCTTCTGGTCTGTTCCGCTGTTTGCTGGCGAGGTCCGTGGTGCTGAGCTGTAACAAGGAAGCTGCTGCAGGGAGGAAGGAAGCAGGAAAGCCATATGTAATGCCAGGCTTTCAGCCAAAAGCAGCAGAGCTGAAACACCGTTGTCATGAAGCTCCATTAGGCCAGTGGAGCATCTTCTGGGCAGCTCTTTGTCTTGACCCAAACCTAGAACTTGTATATTTCCTAAGGAGTAGCATCTCTCACTGTGCTTCCTGCTCGGTGGAGTTTTTTTGTGGTGGCTTTTGCCAAAAGTACAGCCTTGTTATGGCCTTTTGTTTATGGACAGTGTGGCTGATGTTGGGCTCTGTTAATAGAAGATGCTTGGTAAATTGCTGGCCCTGTCAAAGGGAAAGCATGGAGTGGGTAAATTGTAATTACTATAATTTTTATTTTTATTTTTAAAGGAAAATCAGATTTATCCTAGGTCTAAATGCAAACTCAACTAGAAGGTTGTTTTTTTAAGAAAGATTTAATGTATGATAATGATTCAGTAAGATTAAGGCAATACAGAGTGCAGCATAACACTCTCCAAAAAGAGTAGAGCACTAAGGAGCTGCTCTCACTGACCTAATGCTGCCCTTTCTGCCTGCAACAATTAACTGCTTATCAGTCCTGTGTGGAGCAGGATTTGTATTGCTGCAGCTCCATCAGTGCCACAGACTGCCTGTGTTTGGGCTGCCCAGCTTCTGACAAGAGGAGAGAAGGAACGAAAGGACAGAAGCCTCTGTTCCCCTGCTCACGGTATGGCTTCTTTTCCAGCTTAGCCAGTCTTCTGAACCACAGCTGCTGCTGGGCCAGGATGATGTGTATAATGTAAGTATCTGCTGTGTTATGTGTGCTTTTTACAGTCGTTCTGCCTCTCTGGGCACTCAGTGAGTTGCCTATGGATCAACAAAATGTGGGATGAAGCAGCTGATGAAAGCACTGCACCCAGGTGTGCAGCATAGCAGTTAGAAGGAGAGTTATATGGAGGAAAACCAAAGCTGAGCGGGGCTGTTGCGTGAGGCCGTACTGGAGGCCCACCCAACCCTGGGGCCTGGCCACAGTCAGCATCAGAGGCTCTCCCTGTCATGAGAGGATGGACACAAGCACCTGCCCGGCCTCCTAGATGAACTGCTTGTTCATGGCAGCATTGAATTCTGGCTGTACATCTGATTGCCTTGATTTCTGTTTTTATTTTTATTTTTCTCTCACACTCTTGACCGTAGCCACATCCTGTGACAAGTTCCACCATTTAACTGTGTAATTTATGAAAACTAATGTTCTGTTTTCAGTTTAAATTACCACCTGTCGCCTTTCCAATAGCACTGGATAACTGTGTATAACTGTGCTCTTCTCATCTGAAATCTCTCCTTTGCCCTCTTCCAAGGTAACCTTTTCCAGATGGGAGATGTGTGACTTCTGCATCCACTTGATGCAGATGTAGATGAGCTGCTCTGCAAAATCAATCAAACAAAAACAACAACAACAAACAAGTTCTTGTACATACAACCACCAGTGGGAGAGAGGACATGGAATTCAGTCTCCCTTTCTCTCCTGATCTTTTTCAGCCCAGTTCTGCTTGGAAAATTTCTTGATGTAAACAGTTTGCAGCTTTCTGCTGCACGGACCACTCTTTCTGGCTTCCATAGCTTTGTTGTAGACAATTTTGTTGAAAGAAAAGTAAAAATTAAGAGGTAAAAACTTTTTGCAATACTCAAGGAGCTGGACTCCAAGCTGGGTAATTTATTTTCTCGTGCTAAGCCACGCTCTATTTCTTTTCTCATGATTGTGACATTCACCACTGCTTCTTCCTTTCTCGTTTCAGAAACTGTCCCGTGGGCACAGAGATGAATACGATGTGCTGGGCACCAGGCGAGGCGCAGACCTTGAGAAGGGTGGGAGACACGAGGTAGCTTCCTCCCACATCCCCTCTCTACTTTCTGAATCCAGTGCCTTCCTCCTCGCATCTGACCACAGTTCAGACACACGTGCGCCCAGCACCAGTTTGCGAGTCACGGGGTCCTCCTTGGGAGGGAATGGCACAACCCATGTGACAGCTGTGGTACTGGCAGCCTCACGGGGACAAAAGTAAACCTCCCCCTCTCCTTTGATGTGTGCCCCCACGGCTTTGCTGAGACTTCACAGCCACACTGCTGGAAGTGACACTCGGCCTGGGCGGATGCGGGGCAGGCGAGGTGGAAATGAGTGTTTTGTTTGCACTCTGCATGTGATGCTGCCAGGCGAGCACCGACAGTGTCAAGCAGCAGCCAGAGCAACTGCTTCTGCTGCAGAGCCCAGCAGCTTCAGAAGAAGAGGGAGGGGAAACCTTCTGTGGGGCATGCCTGCATGTGGCAGCTGGGGGGGGTCGAGCAGAGGACGAGAGAACAGAGCTAAGAATTTTTTCCAGTTATTAAAATCATATGACTAGTCTAGCAAACAAGTTGTTTTAACAGAGCCTTTCGGGTGGAGGTGAGGTGGGCCCAACTGGCTGTGTCCATGGAGCTGTAGCTGGGCCTTAGAGCAAACCACAGGCTCATATGGGTGGTGGACAGCAGCAGTGCAACACTTGGGCAACTTTTTCCTTTTTCTTACAGCAGAGAAGAAAGAACCCCCACGACACCGTTTACTCCGTGAGTAGAGAACTAAGGGTTGGGGATGGCTGCTTAGGGACCTCTTGATGGACTGAACTCTGGTGAAATGTGATGTGTCCAGCGCTCTGAAGGACAGAGCCACGAACACTTGTGTTCACATCTCACCCTGGCTCTATCCAGGTGCTCAGTGCTTGCTGAGAAGTGAGCTTTGGTTCCCATGGCTGATTCACAGTCTCTGATCAGTGCTGGTTGTGAGCCTGTGGAATGGAGGGAGGGAGAGCTGCTCTCTCTTACCTCTCACCCTACTGTGTTAAAGACTGTTCTGTCCCTGGACCACAGCAGTGTGTTGGGTTTTGTCTCCTGAGCAAACTCTGCTTGAAGGTTTTCTTCAGAGAGTTTTGGTGCAGTGCAGTACGTGGCGCCAGTGTAGCTAAATGATTTGGTCATCATTCTTCATTTCAATTGTTGGAGACAGTGTGGTGCTGCTGAGCAGAGTTGATGTGCCTCACTTATGCTTCCTGCACATCAGCCAAGCCCACCACTGTCCCTCCTCTGGATGGGGTCATAGTTCTGCACTGAGGCTGGGTCATTCGCGGCAGTCCCAGGCGTGTAGGAGTGGAGCGTGGGCACATGGGGACTGGGTTGGCTTTTCTCTGACACTGACACCTTCCCCCTCTTTCTTGCAGTCCCTGCAGAAGGACAAGATGGGCGAGGCATACAGTGAGATTGGGAAGAAGGGAGAGGTGAGTCCCTCCTACAGGGAGCGGGGGTAGGTGTTGCTCACTGCTGCACCCTTGCAGAGCAGCAACCCTGTGTGAGAGAGCCTGCAGCTGAGGGCAGTTATCTATTTCCTGTAGTACCCGGTGAGATAGGTACAGCAGAAAGAGATGAAGCTACAGTTACAGCAGCCACAAAGCCTGTTGGGGATTGGACAACGAGGTTTGTGCCACTGGCATTAGAAACATGGCCCATACACAGCTGTTGTATTGCTGAGGGGACTGAGTAATGTCAAGGGGGAAACACTGCAACTTTCCACACAAAAAGTCTGGCAGTGACCTCAGTCATCCTCCGAGATGAATGAGGAATACCTGAAGGAAATGCCTGATTTCAAGGGCTGCAAAGCTCAGGTCTCAGCACCGTTGAGCACTTACTTTCCTCCAGGGCAGCCCTGAGGTGGAGTTTCACAGTGTCTCTCCGTGGGCCACCGCGTCTGCTCTGCCCTATAGCCACAAGTCAGCACCTGCAGGCACTGCACGCTTGTCTGCAGACAGGGAACTGGGGGAACATTTCCCTCCCTGCACATTTTCTCTATTATTTATAAGGGAACAGCTCTGTTGTGTCCAAGGATAGTGACAAGGGGACAGCTTCAGTTCAGTGAGCTCGCTGCTGGGGGAGGGATGCCTGTGTTGTAAAGAGGCCGTGTCGGTATGCTGTTTATGGCAAAATGAAAAATTGCTGTGACCTACACAGGTTCTATTTTGAGTCTAAGTGTCTTACATGTAACCTTTGATTTCCCTCTGAGAAGAGAAAAAAGGGGATTTCAAGAGAAAGCTTAGCATTGAAAAATGATGAAACAACACCAATATTTAACACCTCCTGTTTTGTTTTTTTTTTTTAATTGTTCTAAAACATTTTTTTTATCGTTCATATTCAGGCTCAGTTTGTGAGCTGTGAATTTATGCAGTTTCACCCTGGTTTTACTTACGAATGTTTCTATTACCAGCAGAGTGAGGAGGGAAACAAAGCCTTCCCTCGTTCTACACACATGACCCTTCAACAGCCTGCTGCAACGTTAACTGGGGTGGGCACTGCTTTCTGCCATCTGTATCACACAGGAAATGCTCCTGGGGCCATGGCTGCAGGCTGCTTATGGCACACAGCCTCCATTCCAGGTCTGCAAGCTCGGCCATCCTGGGTTCCCACCTTGAAGCTGCAAAGCACGAGTTAGAGATAGGAACTTACGGCCCCCGCCTCAGGAGTGGGCAGAGTCACTCAGGCGCCAGCTGATGTGTAGCAGCAACTCAAATCACCTGGACTTATTTATTCGGGTGTACTCTCAGCCCACAAAGTAGCAGGAATGCTGCCACACCTCCTGGCCTGCAGTGAATCAGAAAATAGCAGCATCACAGCAGTATGACAGGAAAATCCCATCAAAATAACTTCCTTTGCTAATTCTCTCCTTCCATGGCCCTTGCAGCAGGTTGGGGTGGCACAGCCCAGGTGGCACTCAGCAGTAGGCTCTCCCTCCGTGTATCTGCAGTTCAGGATGGGAGCACTCAGCCTTCTCTTTCTTTTGGTGAAATGGGAAAAGCACTGATCTCTGCTCGTTTTGCTTCCCCAAAGCAGCAGCGGCGGCGAGGAAAAGGGAACGAGGCTGTTTACCAGGTAGGCAACACATCCACAGCTGCCCCCTTCATCTATCTGTGCAGTTGAACTGCAGCCTCCATTGCATCTGCCTTCCTGTCCAAGTTATTATGGAGAAGTCCTGAGAATACTGTTCAGGGTTTCACGTCTTAGTCAGCAGAGCTCACAGTTTGCTGGCTCTTAACAGTCAATAATGCAGTTAAAATATACTCTAAAGATTGGCAAAATCGGTCAGAATGAGTTGCTGCAGCCATGCACTGCTTACAGTTCCTCAGGCTGCATCCTGCCTCCAGGTAAGTGACACCACAGCGAGACCAAGGAAATGCTCATGAGTTAAAAAATAACCTCTGTAAGAAGCAGAAACCACAACGATGCTCTGCCACCCCCAGCATCTTCTTCCTGAGCTGACAGCCACCTCTGGAGAACCAAGCCCTCTCCTCATCTGTTTCTCTCTTTCTCAGGGGCTCAGTGCAGCGACCAAGGACACGTACGATGCTCTCCAAATGCAGCCCCTGCCCCCCCGCTAAGCGGGAGTCACAGTGGGGATGGGCAGCGGCGAGGGATGCCCACACGCTTGGGGGGAGGGAGAGGGGGTGAAGGGGAAAGCTTTTTTCATCCCAAACAAAACAAGCACTGTGTACTTCCTCAGTGCAACAATCTACTTGGGTTGGTGCACCGAGGTTCCTTCTCTCCTCCTGTGGAATAATGTAACCGCAAGCTTTAGCTTCTGAAGCGTACATACCTGTAAAGTTATTTCCCACCAGTAGTTATTAGGTTGTTTTTGCAAGATTCGTGAGCAGTCCCCACCTCCTGACACAGCTGTTTCTGTAGCTCCTCCTCACCTTTTGGGGGCACCAAGACACACAGCTGCTGGCTCGTAGCATTTAAGGACTCTCGTTAGCGATAGGGCTGTCATTTCCTGCAGTGTTTATCTTCACGCCATTTGACAATCAGCCTCCTGCTTTAAATTTACCTTTTAAAAACTGCTGCAGCAGAGGACAGTTTTTATTTCTCTAACTGTGAAAAGTGATGTGGTGTCAGTGCAGTGAAGGGTGCCAGCTCTTTGACATCAAACAAGACCTGAACTCCAACAAAAGACAAAGTGCCATGCGGACAGCACAAGGTGCTAAGAGCCAGGCAATGGCCAAGAGATGCCTGGGAAGGCAGAAGCCGGCAGTGCTGCAGTGACAATGAGAATGGACTCCAAGTATGAGAGAAATGCTGGGAAGGCCGGGAACCTCACCCCTCCCACGTGGCAGAGGGCTGCACCTGCTGAGCTTCTGCCCCGTCACATTGTTCACAACACCAACAACCACCACCGCTGCAGCCACCTCCCTTTGTAAGAGCTCATGGGACAATGGCTGTGTCAGGAAAAAACAAAACTAATCACTTCTGGGCAACGGATTCTTCGTATAAAAGCCAGTACATAAATGCAGTTCCAAACCAGCTGAATTCATCTGGTTCCTCTTAAAAGATGCAGGTATTATTCCAAAATGGTAGTTAAGTCCATAACATAATGCATTTTTGATGAATTAATAAAGTGAGTGTCAAAGACCCACGTGTGCACGGTGCACTGCTGCATGGTGGTGATGTGGTCTCCTTGGCCAGCTGCTGGGGTCGGTGTTTCCCCAGCATCAGCTGGGAGGATGCGGGAAGCGATGCTGGGACAGCACCTCAAGCCCCAGCATGGATGGATGCGTTGTTCTCCTCTTGCTGCAGCCCCAGGCAGGGATTAGAAGGCTGTGCTGTGAGTGCCTGTCAGCAATGCAGCCAGGGCAGTTGCCCTGCAGAACAAAGATTATTATTGCAGCACGGTGCAGAGGCAGGGAGCAGAGCTGAAGCAGACAAGCTCTCAGCAGCCTGGGCTGCCCATAGTGGGCCGGGGCAGGTGCACCAGGAGAAGGGGGCTGCCTGCCCCGACACATTGACAGAACACAAACAAGCGCATACATGTTAAAACACTTGGAAAATGGTTTAATGATGTTTACAACAGAAATGAACTGTACAATTACAGTAAGTTTAATATATATAAAAAATTACAGCAGACAAATGCATCTACACAAAATCTACCTTTTCATTCTGATTTACCGTAATCTACACAATCTCTCACCGCCTACAGCTATCTGTAGGCAACCACTGGGAAAATAATAATAATAATAATAATAATTATAATTATAATAATAAAGGGCATCTTTAAAGAGACAGCACTTCGCCTTCCTCCTCACCCTCCGTGCAACCAGCAAGGTTTGAAATGTGTGGGACCCAACCCCTCAGGCTCGGGCGAGGGGCGCAGTGGGTACGGGCACTCCAGGGGGCCCTTCCTGAGCTCTGCTGACCCGAAGGGCCCGGCGCAGCGCTCCAGGGAGGGCAGGAGGAAGCGCCAGGCGGTTAAGACTGAACTTCTCTTCTGTTTTGGAAGAGAAGCAGAAGTGGCTGCTCTGACGTTGCAGCCGTTCTCTGAGCACCGAGAACTATCGTTGGGTTCCAAAGGACGGGCCCTTCTTCACGCAAAGGGTCGGTTTTCGAACTAACGCATTAAACGGCTTTTAGAAAACAACATTTGAGCTCCTTCCTCCTCGGCCCATCCCTTAAGAGCAGTGAAAAAGCCTTTGCTCTGAGGAAGAGCCCCGGGTCAACGGGTGCGCGGCGAGAGGAAGATGCTGTCTCTTTAAAAAGAAAGCAAGGATCCCAGTTGGGAGCGGCCGTCAGTGAAATGCAATCCGAATTGGCGGTCTGTGGAAATTCTTCATGGAGCAATTATGTACACTTTAAAAACCCTTCGTTTTTGTTTTTTTTGTTTTTTTTTTTTGGTTTTTTTTTTTTTTTAATTTATTTATGAACACCTAGGCAGTGAAAACCGTTATGTTAATACATACATAGACACACCCAAAACATACAAAAATACTATTATTTCAAACTACTAAGAATAGGACAAGTTCAGTTATCTCCATGCTATGACTTTAAGAGCATTACACTGAAACAAACAAGAATTTAAACGACAATTTTTTAATATCCCAGAAATATACCAAAATATACATCTAAGCTTTGGAATTACTGAGGTTAGACTAATGCAAGTGCTGGGTAATCGTACTTAATACACAAGTCTAAGGTTCTGCAGGAAAGAAATTATCTTTGGTATCTGCATCAGGCTAATAATATTAACATTTGGATTTTGCTTTGGGATAGAGCTTGTATGACCCTAGAACCAAACACCCCCCAATCAACTGAGATTAAAAAGATCCATGTAAAAAGTTCCTCCGTTTGCAACCCCCCCAAAAAAGTTAAAAAGTCACAGGCATCTACCTAGCATAAAAGGTTGAGAAATACAATGCATAGTTGCACAGTGGTGCTGCAAAAATAAAAGAAATATAGAAAAAAGGAGCTAGAGGAGAAATGAAAAGCTTCTTCTTCTTCTTTCAGGGATTTCTCACAACAGGACAGCCTCTTCCAAGCAGTGACCGGGGGGGTGAGGGGAGGGGGGAAAGCTCGGAAGTGCACCTCAGCGTGTATTAATCGACGTCACCCAGCCCCCAGAGGGTTCGAGCACCCAGCAGAGCAGCCAATCCTGCGCCCAAGCCTTCAGCCCCCAACCCACCGGCGAGGCCCCCTCCCGGCGAGCCCCTTCCCCGGCGCCGGGCGCCTCGCAGGTGGGCTGGGCGCTGAAGACGCCCTTTGTCTTTGGTTTGTTTGTTTGTTTTGAGTTTATACAATCATTAGGAAATCTTTGGTTTTGGCTGGAAATTTTAAAAGAACAAAACAAAACAAAGAAACCGCCCCCTCCCGGCTTATAGCGCCCACCGTGACCTGATGAAGGTTCTCTGTCCCGGGGGGCAGGGGAACTACATTCAAATAAAGATGGAACGGGATCGGGAGGCAGCTGCTGGCCAGTCGGGCAGCGGGGTGGGGGGGCGGGGACCCAGGATTGTCAAATAATAAAGAAGAAAATCAAACATTTGGAGACTTTTCTTGGGTTTGGGGTTTTTTGGTCATGTCGAAAAGCGAGTAGCGTGTCTGCAGCGGGGCCGGAGGCCTGCGGGCCTCGTGCAGCCCCGGGCGGGAAGAGTGGAGGGAGGGGCGGAGATTCACAGACTAATCAAGAGGACCCCTTGTAACCAAAGGAAAGAAGATACAATTGCAATTTGCCCTCACTTTGCAGTAGCTTTAAGCAGCGACATTCAGAGGCGTAAGGGGGTCGCTCCCCGGGCTGCAGGTCACGGGGTGCTATAGGCCAGAGTTCAGTGTTCGTCAGAGGAGGGAGGGCAGACTTGGCAACTCTGTAGGGTTTGGAGAAAGTTAAAGCAAGTTACTCGGTTACGAGTTAGAAATGAGGTATACGACAGCTCCTGTACCTGTGGCGGATAAACACCCCACACCTACTCACACCTAGCCTTAGACACTACCACAGAGGAAGGAAATGGAACAACGGCACTGGCGGGACAAAGAGGTACTGCCTGGCTGCCCCCTGCCCGCTGCACCCCTGCCAACAGCCGCGGCAGCTCGGCAGCCATCCCTTCCCCACGCCAAAGGGAGGCCTGCCCGGCTGCCCAGCGCTTCTCGGGGCGGCTCCACCTCTTCCGCATGGCGCTCTGCCCTCGCACTCGCTCAGGGCAGGCAGCACCAGGGCCAACAGCGGCCAACGTGTGGAGGGTGGACGGGGGAAGAACTGACGGTTTTGTCTCAACTGCCTCGTTCTCAGGACACTGTGACTGGCGCCCTCGCATTCTCGGTTATTTCTCGAGGGGGCTGCGTGATGTCCATCGTTTGCCCCTTGGCATGCGGCTTCCAATGTCACTGGATTCCGTCCGCTCGGTAATTTCAGATTGCTGTAGCACCACAACACACCAGCTTCGTCCGCACACAACGTTATCACATTCAGGGAATAGGGCTTAAGTAGCTGCTGCGACAAAATTCAGCAAAGGCAATATGAATCCTGAAGTGGGGCCTATCGTAGGTAAGAGAATTTTGTGAGGACAGGGGAAGCTACCTTGATAAGTTAAGCATTTGATGGTTTTACGTAAAGCTCTGCAGGAGGACATCCACCAGCAGACCGAACCGTTCTTAAGACAGATCAGCGCATTTTGGTTTGAGCTACTTGACAATGTCCTGTTTGGTAGAGAGATGAGATAAGGCAGAGGGGGTGTGTTCCAGTTCTGGGGCTGAGCCTCAGCAGCACTAAAGGAACGCCAAAGGGCATCGTCTTCCCTCGCCTCCCACAAGCTGTTTCATTTCCTTCCTCAGATTTGTTTTCCTTAAAGCACACCTTGTTTTCCACTTCTTTTGTTCCAAGTGTTCTTTTCTTTGAGAAGTCATTTCTTCAATATCCCTATTACCTACCTATAAATCTAACTAGCTCTTTGAAAAGTCACACAATATTAATACCACTTTTACATAATGTCAGAACAACAATTCTATTAGTAAAGCTTTCAGTGAAGTTCTGCAACCCGATTGGCGTCTGGAGGAAGAGCGGCTGGACAACCCGCCTCGCCCCCTTCCTCCCTCCCTTTCTTCACAAGAGCTCACCAAGCTCACCGGTAAAACAACTCAGCCCAATAGCACGAGACATGGACATGTACAAGGCTACTTTGGGGAGCAAAGAAAGGAGACTTCGTGGCCCCCCTAAGAGGAGGGCCGTACACAAAAGCTGTTGAACAGACTCTGACCTTAGACTACACTGCTTCCTCACTCGAAGGACAGAAACAGTTTTCCCTGACTGTATCCCAACATCAGCCTAAGACCTGAAGCACTGGGCAAGCCCCACACTCAGTTCGTCTTCACAGAGTCAAAGCAACTCTATACAGAAAAGGCGGGAGTACCCATGAGAGATCAGGTCCTTTCAGAAAGGGACAGTGACCCCAACTCAACAAAAAAAACCCACCCAGCTTTCTCTCTTACCCGCTCTGAAAACAGCAGAGCTGACGACGTATCAGTGCCTTTGGTTCCCCACGAGGCCACTGGGAATTCTCCCACCCCAGTGGAGTCGAGCTCCTCTCCGCATCACCGCACGCACGCACGCTCTCTCACACACACACACACGCGCCCCTCTTCCCCCGTGCCATAGGCCTTGAAGGGAAACGAGAAGGGAGCCTTGGGGTGCGGATGGCAGGGCCACACATCCCTCCCAAGGTAACACCACTCACCGCAACGCCGAGACGCCAGCAGAACGACCCACACTCTCCCAGCCACCCTCAAAGCCCCCCTCCCACCACAGTCTCACAGTATTTCAACCCGTTCAGGCACACCAGCCAGGTGTTAGGAGTAGGTTAGCTTTCACTTCTCAGTTTGGTTTTTCTTTCATAGTTTTTGGTCTAGACAGATTAGCATTGCTATTAGAAAAGGAAGTGTTTAAAAAGTTTTCCATCTATTATCAAGCACTACAAGCCCTACATTCAGTAACAAGACAAGGGGGATAAAAGGAACCTGTTTCATTTTTGCTCTCCCAGACAGATTAAGATGTGACAACCATTCTTCGCCCTCCCCGAAGTCAAACACAATGGACCCAATTCAGCTCTGGTGCAACTCAACTAACTGGAACGGATTTACGTCTCGGTTGAGTCTAACCCAGTACATAGCCACCTTCTTTCCCCCAAGCCTCCTGCGTACACACTGCCTTATCTTTAGATTCCAGCGAAGGGTAAGGATGGGCCAAGAGGGAGGGAAGTGTGCGCACACTTGAAAGGACCCTGAACAGCAACCCAACCAGTAACCTGCATGCCACCACGTGCCGTGCTGCAGATTAGACCACAGATAAACCAACCAAACAACAATCCCAAACCCAGGAGCGACAAAATGTTTCCTTTGGCAAGACAGATACAAGGAAAAAAATTCATGAGCAAACATTTTCCTTCTAACACAGTCAACCCCCTTCTCTGCCCCCCAACATCCACCCACCCCCACCCGACCCTATAAAGTTGTAAGCTATAAACAGGATCTCAAATACATACAGCATAATCATGTTTATCAATCATAATAAACATCAGTTCAACTAAACTCTACAGCTAGAATTATCTCAACTATTTATAAAGTTTGCTTTTCTCTTCTGATTTTTTCAGTTTAAAACCAGTTCTGCGACAATGCTAAGCTATGCTGAGGTATTTTATGAAGGTGCCAGAAGCCAGCTGCTACCCACACGTATTGTTCTCAGAGCTGTATGGTGCTACCTTCCACAGAGGAAAGACGGGGAAGGGAACAAGGAGGGAGGGAGAGGATGGGAGGGGGCCCAGATTATTCCAATGAAGGACAGTGCTTAGCTGTGCAGTGCAAAGCAAACGAAAGCAGTCCAGGTGGTTGCTTCGTTGTTTGGGATTTGGTCAGAAAAGAAGTACCTGATACAACCTGACCGTGTCTGTCTACTCAGCTAAAAGGTGTCTCTGCCCTTCTCCCAAGGTAAAACCATTTGTAATTCCAGTGCAATCATCCTAACGCCCTCCTAACAGCATCCCATGGGGGTAACAGCTCAGTGAAGGTACCCGCTAAGAGTGTATTTGAAGTGGGAGAAACGAAGGCTGAATGAAGAAGACACAAACACCAAAAAAGATAGAATACTTTTTCATCTGTTGGTGCGTGTTTGACCATAAAGATATGCAAGGTCAGGAATCGCTTTTCGTTGTTCCAACAGCATTGGAACAACTTCTTTTGTCATAAAGGGATCCATGCCCAGTTTGGACATGGAGCAAACGATATGAATATTTTAAGGAACTGCAAACCATGAGTCAGTCCGATATCAGTTCTGCATCGCTTTATGAGTCTACAGCCCTCTAACATCTTTCTACATAAGCTCCACTCACATAAAAAAAGGCGTGGGCTGCAGCACCCTCTAAGACAAAGTCTCTGTCAAAAATCTTTTAAATACTCAAAGGGTCTCTTGGCCATAAAAAGAGAAAGGCTCACGAGCAGCAACAAGACTCAGATTTAATGACTGAAAAGAGCAGAACCTCTGTCATTCTGTACCTTGAATCCTGTATTGCTCTAATATTTTGGAAAGGGAGGGAGATATAAAAAGAGGTATTCTTACAAAAATACAAAACAATTTAAGTTGGCTGTGTGAGAATTGGCAACCTGAAATCCAGTGGGGAGCAGCAGGTTAGCTTTGGTAGCACAATCCATGGTGCATATCCACGAGATGTACTCATGCTCTGTGAACAGACATCACATAACTGTTTGGGGCAGAACGGGACTAGGACCCTTAATACAGTTAACCTGGTAATACACTGACCTACACTTCTGGTTTAAAGCCACTGGACAGTTGGGCCAGACACTCCATTTTGTATAGTCCAAGACAACCCAACGGCCAAGAGAAGCTACCTGTCACCCTAAGAATTTCATAAAGTTAATTTTTACTTAAGAAATTATCAATTGATACTTAAGGTGAATCAGATACTTTTGTAGAGTGTCTGTGGTATGGTTCCAGCTGTAGGAGATTCTGTGCTCCATTTATAATAAAGTGGAAACTTCTGTTTTAAAGAATGTTGCTCCATAGCAATGCGCACAGAGTAACAGAACTAACAGTGCTATCACCTTCAGTAACATGGCTGGAGAAATGTGCAAAGAGCCAAAGCGCACTGCAAAGCTCACAAAGGTGACACCTGACCATCATCTCAAACCATCTCAAAGCACTAGGATACAGTAGCGAGAGAAGTAAATATGGTTATATTTTAAACTGTTGCAGAGGATGCATATAGAGAATTTTCTCCAACACATTTTAGTAACAGCCATTCTTTAACTGCCTCCTGAGCAAAAAAGGTTTATTTCTGAGGTTCTTTTTTTTTTTTAAGGAATTAATCATCCTAAAAGAATTTCAGATGATCAGAAGTATACATTTTTTGTCTAGATCTGATGCTCACCGTGAATTGAAAGTAAAACAAGAGAAGGAGCAAAATAGAAGCAACACATTGCTCTTCACCAAATGAAAAACCAACACGCTACAAGACAGCATTTGTTCTTAGGTTTTAGGACCAGTAGACAGCTACTGTGGTTAACACTGGCATCCTCCTTATTAACTCTAAAAGGTGCAAGAAATCACAAGCTGCAACTCCAAGTACTTCAGGGCCTACACTGTTTTCACTGAAAATCTGTCAGCCTGTTCATTTCAAGATAAAATGCAAACTTGAAGCCTCTCGTGTTCTAAAAGGTCTATAATTCAAGCCATCGAAGTATGCCTTCCTCCTAATGTTCTTGCACTTTAGTTTCCTCTTGCAAAGTAACCTCACTAGCCCTCAAACAGAACCACTGAGCAACAGCAGCTGCACACTTCTACATGACAATCCTTCTAACTCTCAAGCATGTTCTCCTTGAAGGTTCATCAGAGCACAGATTTCTCATTCATGGCAAAATGACTTTTGCAATCCAATTTAATTTGTACTTTCGACAACTCCTTACTGAAGCAGAAGATCTTCAAAGGCAGTGATGCAATGCCACAATTTCCCAAAGAAAAACTAAACAGTGAGTTCAAATGACATTAGCCAACAGGATGGACAAAAACAGAATCTCATAAAAACAAACTAGGTGGTCCTGCATGTAATGAGCATGCTATCTCCCCAACAACTCTATGAGAGCATACACATACATACCATCTTAAAGCTACACAGGGAAATCATAAAATGTACTGCGACAGAAACACAGTAGTAACTCAGAAACTAAAGAAATCCTCTTAAGGAGATTTAGACAGACGTGACTTTTGTAAGCAGCAATACTTCTGTGTACTTTCTGTGATCTGTTCACGAAGAATAATTCTACTCTCACTGCAGCAAGCAGATTCTGAGGAGTTCAGCTGTTCTAAAGCCAAACAGGAATAAATTTTTCTAACGGAAAAAAAATTCATCACCAGCTTACAACAGCTCACCCTGAAACCATTTCCTAAATACTTCTTCTAGACATTCAGGGCATATCTATATTTGTGGCTCCGCAAATCTTGTGGTTTTTGTCCTTGGCTATATGAGAGAGAGTTTTTCATTCTCTTTTCTTGCACATGTCCTTTGGCATGCTTGCAAATGTGAAAAGCAACCCACAGATCTGTAAATACAGAGCCACGAGCTCAAAAAGAAAGATGCGATCAGACATATTCCAACACACTGACATTTCTTCTGATCCTGGCTGAGAAGTCAATACAGTAGCAAAATACCGGCACGCTGCTAGAAACTATCCTAGAAACGAACAATCTTAGAGAAAATCTGCCCCTAAAGAGAAAGGAAGAACTTAAGACCGTGAGCATGTCATAGAAAATACCTCCATTCAACACGTAAATCCACTTATACTGGAATCAGAGGCACTACTTTGCCTAACTAGAGGAAAAAAAAATCATTTTGTTTGCAACATGTATGCTCTGTGCCTGTCTGCCAGTCTGCAACAGCGCAAGTCCCAGTGCTTCCAGAGACAGTAATTCTCCATTTCAAACACTGGTGAACTTCAAAGATCCCACTGACTGAGTCTCTATACAATTGTTAGTCTCTTCAGATGCAACAACTTTTACTGTCAGCAAGATGATTATTTAAAAAATAAACTTCTACTCAATTCCTGTACTTGATCTCACTCCCATTCCTTTCACACCCTGAAGTCATGCACCTGATTTCTGTCTTTCACCCAAAGACTGGAGGTTGCCAGCAGCCATGAGACAAAGCACTGCAAGGGATGAAAAGCAGGCACTGAGATCAATGCTCAGTCATTGGGATGACACAGGAAAATACATCTGAGCAAATCGATTTGGGGTTTAACCAAAGCACGCTGGTGAGTAAAGCCATGGGATATGTGCTGCTTGAGTATTGTGCCATCTTCCAGAAGCTACATCAAGCCCTTTCCAGATATGTGGCTATTCTGAGTTTCCAGTTTCTCTCAAAAAAAGGCTTGCTAAGAAATTCCCTGGAATCTGGGCCCCAGAGAGGGTGATGGGGTAGAGAGGAGGAGGGAAAGGGGGTATTAAGGTGCTCACACCAAAGCCATGTGACCAATGCAAAGGTAGTCAGGAAAAAAAGCAGATTTTTTTATAATAAATAAACCATCCAAGCTGCATTAGTGTTCCAGATATGTACTCAACAAGACCCTCTCCCAGTCACAAACCAGCAAGAATGGGACATGAAAACTCATTCAGACAGCTAATGGCACAGTCTCTTTGAACTGTGGAGAGAGGATATGCTGATTAAGGCCCACCCTTCTTTGTGTTTCTTATATATATGCAACAGCCATGCCACCCTGCCACATCTTTAGGGAACAGAAGATCCATCGGAGCAAAGACCGACGTATCCCTATCTTTAGTGAAAAAGCTTCCTGATTAATTGTATTTTTGCACAGGCGTGAAAGTAAGTAGGAACTTTCAGACTCAGGAACGAACACGATAGCTGCAGTTTTCCCCATCCTCTTACTTCACTGAACACAAGTCCCATGGGGCTTGTGCTCCTTTGGTAGAAACTGTGGTCCACACTGTGGCCTCCAGACCAACACAGTGGGTACCAGCATCTCCTCTTCCACTTCTTCCCTACCTCCCTGAAGCTCACCCAGCTGTATCTTTTACTGCTCCGAAGCTATTACTGTGGGAAATTTACATTTTTGCAGTACTATTCATAGCCCTAAAAGTCTTCTGTGCAGCCTGAAGTCAGAGAGACATCAGACACCCCAAAAATATGTAATTTTAGCCATACTGGTGGGATGAGGGTGGGACCTGTTGGATTAACAAACCCCTGACATTGCCATTCTATTTACACATCAAACAAAAGAAAACAAAGTCAAGTTAAGAGTCTGCCCCAAGGATAATACAAATTACCAACCAACCAACCAAAAAAAAAAAAAAAAAAAAAAGATTAAAAACAAGCAGCAATTTTTATATAAAATTAATAAAAACAAAAGACAAATGAAAAAGAAATTGTCAGTAGCATCTATCGCCTCTCTGCATCTGAACTGCACTTATACAAACTAGTCCATTAGTACAGCAGCTTGCTAGAAATTGACTTTGGTTCAAGCTTAGTTTTAAAAAAATAAAACATAAAAAAATCAAAAACACATTAGAAACGGTGGACGGACATTTGTTAGTTTCCCTGCTTGCAGTTCACTAGTTTTGAAGTTACGGGGATAATTGGTTTAAATATTCAGTAAAACAGGAAGGTGGAGAGTTAGAGATGAACAGAGCAAAACCAAGGCAGTAGGGGGAGAGATAAGGGATTCTGCCACTTGAGTGCAAACGCAAATCCCACGTGCTTAGGTCACCAACCAGAGCACATGTAGAGTTTAAAGTTGCTGCCATCTGGATCTTGGATGAGAAACTCCAAGATCCCCCTGAATCATCAACAAAATGAACATAGCTGCATTAGCTCATTATTTCAGAACACTCTGGTGACAATAGGAAAGGGGTAGGGGGAAGGAACTCTCTAATACCCTTGCTAGCTTAAAGAAATCTAGTTTTAAACACATGGCAGAAACCGTTAAATCCATCCAGAATGGAAGTTCAAAGTGAACTGCATTGCAGTGATCCAGTCTTCTCTTTTCAAAAGTCTATTTGGTTCAGATACTAGATTGTATATTTAAGAATATACAGATCTAACTTCTGTACAGTCCATTACTCTTCCTCATCCACATAAATACTCTTTGCTGTATGGATCAGAATCAATCAGACAGTTACAGTGGCAGGTAAGTCCCGACGCTCCGCTCAGAGATGCTTACTGCCATTTCTACATAGCTAGCAGCATCACAGCTCAGAGACCACACGAGATCACCAAGGTATGTGCAAAAACAGAGACAACTCTCTTGTGTTGGCATCAAAGATGGCAGCTTCTGTTCTTACAGTTTTGGTTTTGGTGTTTTGCAGCCAGAAGCTTTTTTTAAATTTTTTTTATCCCCCCCCCCTTAGAAAATTCTCCCAAATACAATGTTGGAAACATTAGAAGCATTTTCCTTCATTTACTTCTACGATTAGAGAGTGCCAGGCCTTTTGAAATCCTGTACCAATTCATCCGGTAGAAATCCAGGACGGTAAATGCTGCTTCATATACTTCCAATTAGCTTGAGTGACTTTAAAATATTTGTGTACATTCTTAAGAGCAAAATCAACTCAACAGGACAAAAGAGCCATCAGTATGCCACACAATCTAGACTCAGGAGGTTAAATTCCACTCTCTGAAGTAAAGAGGAACCATGCACACGAAGCTAAGTGTAAAGTTTGGCCGTTTTGTCTAAATAATTAAGAGAAGGAGAACTGTGGTTCACAACTAATTGCTACCTCTGCTCAAAGAGCAGAGACCAGCCTGGATCTTTGCACACAACCATCTCTACCGCTACACTGAGCTTCCTGCACAAGCGATGGAAATTAATCCTTCTGACCCCTCTAAGTAGACGTCAGACAAATTTAAGGATGAGGAAACTGTTCAAAACGTTCCCAGAAGATTAGGACAGAAAGTCTCTTTGTGCTCATTCTTCCTCTCCACCCTCCCACCCTCCCCCCACGGTGTGGGAGCTCGCTGAAAATAATCCAGGAGCAATAGACAAATGCGTCCAAACTATATATATAAAAATAATAATAATAATAATCATAATAATAATAATAGAGATACACCAGTAATACAGGCCTGCCTAAATTGTACCAGTTAAGAAAGGAACCCCCAATAAGATTGATACGATTATAAACACCTTGTATGACATAATGGCCTGTACAACAGACCAATAAAATGATAATTAAAAAAGAAAGATATTTAGACCAAAAAGGAACAAGAAATCCCCGTCCTATGTTTGAACTGATAACCCACCTTAACTTGTCATTGTGACTGCTGGAAATGATAAGTAGTCCTTTCACTTTTTTTGTGTTGGTTTTTTTTTGTTGTTTTTGTTTTGTTTTGTGTTTTTTTTTTGTTGTTTTTTTTTTGTTTGTTTTTGTTGTTTTTTTTTTTTACATTTTTGGTTAGAAAGTTCTCCGATCCATGAAGCGATCCTGAAAAGACAGTGTTTATTATAAAATTAGGCAAACGTCTGTCCCAGCTTTAAATCCTTCCTGTTTTGCTTTTGTTTTTTTTTGTTTTGTTTTTGTGTTGTTTTTGTTTTTGTTTTTTTTTAATATTTCTCCTTCTCTCCCTTGTCCCCAGCAACACGGTGAGAGGATGACCATCACATTTTTCAGTTCATAAACCCTACTGGCAGCCAATCCCACTGCACAGTGAAAAAGGCTGCTGGCAGCACAGCTCAGCCCAGCTCACTGTGCCTTGGAGGCAGTAGTGGTGGTGGACGTGGCCCCGCTCGCAGAGGCCACCGTGAGGAGAGAGTTCTGGATGGACTCAGCTGAGGTGGAGGTGGCATGAAGGCTGGCGACTGGTCCAGAGGCCCCTGCGGAGGCTGCAGCTGCAGAGACCAAGCTAACTGGGTTGCTGGTGAGCAGAGAAAGGTTCTGAGGGTTCAGGAACAGAGGGGCAGTTACGATGTTAGGAGTACCTCCAGCATTGGCAAACACCAAGTTTCCAGATGCATCCAGTGATGTTATTGGAAGAGAGCCACTAGATGCAAGAGCTAAAAAAATGGAAAATTAAGCAGGGAGGAGATAGCATCAGTAGTAAGCAACAATGCAGAATGTGCCTAAAAGCAACAGGGCTCTGCACTTTCTTTCTCTGATGTGAATGCTCCCTACACAACTAATGACAGTCATCATACGTAACTTTTCTTTTTTTAAATGACAAATCCTTATGAAGGATGGATAAGACCTTGCAAATATTAAAATGCTTCTGCCGCCTGCTCCTAATTCCATCAAGCTTCTCTTCAGCTCTTTCACTGCACACTGCTGTGTTTTCTGTCAAAGAAAAATCTGTGCACTCAGGTAACTTGGAAAGGGTTGAGATGCGTGTTCACTTGAAACAACAGTTATCACAAGGTGAAGGTCATGTAACCTTGAGAGTAACTTTTAAAATTACAACATATAAATGCAGTTACAACTTACTCTCACAAGGCTATAGGGTTCAGTCTGCCTTAGATTATGATCTCATATATTTATCTGTGACCCTTTGTGAAACGGTTCTTTCTTGGACCCTGCAAACAAGATTTGTTAAGCTGCTTTAGAAGATCACAGAATCAATCACAGAATTGTAGGGGTTGTAAGGGAGATCAGATAGTCCCCAGGATGTTTGAATACACAAGGTTAGCTAGATGTTAAGGCACCTGCACCAACTTTCTTTTTCCCCCCATAGATGACAAACTATGAACTGAGAACAGATCTTACTTTTTAAAGTCACTGGAAATTTTTGACTGCATGGCAGTTGCAAAACAAAGCTTTACTCCTCCAGATATGGATTTATTAATTTAAAGTTAAATGTAAGCAGTTTTAGGGGTAGAATTTTTTTCACTTGTACATTTAAGAGACGTTTGAGAAGAAGCCAGGATCAAGTCTTTCTCAGAAGTGCTCTCCTACAGATCTCAAAACAGTGCAACTCTGCTCAAGCTTATGTCAGAAGAGCTATAAAATGCATCTCTCCAACCTGCTGGAGACACACGTGCCTCTAAAACTATGGGGGGAAGACAAGAAAATCAATTTCAGATCACACGCAGTATCCTAAAGGCCTTCTGTGAACCTCTATGAGATTATACATGGTTCTAATCTACTTTCTGAAGTTGTACCTGAATCCATGATACATACAATGAGTTTGGGCATTTGAATTTTGAAAAACCTCTAGTCTGACAACACTTATGTGCAGTTCTGAAGGGTCAGCATTCTTTTTTTTGGTAGAGAACAACAAAGCTAAGGAAGTACAACAGAGATGCATTAAGAAGAACTTTACTGACCTTGAATAGTTGCCAGTGTACTGTTGCTCATCAGGGCTGGGCTGAGAGCACCACCTAATGTCCCTGGATTGAGACTGAGTAAGGCACCTCTGCAGGAACCAAGATCATGGAAGAAACAAAGACAAAGGGAAAGAGTGTTACTTTTAGGAAAAGGTGACCACTGTTTAGAACTACATGATCCCACTTTTTAAATAATGGCAGGGGGGAACACAGAAGATTAAGGCCTCAATCTAGTTTTTAGTTTATTTCATTTTTTTCTTTGACAATATCTTGAGTAGATATTGCCTTTCAGCTCTGTGGTTAGCAATATGTCTGAAGTACAGGCACTGCAACTACAAGTTGCATTGATCATAGCTGTAAAATATTCCTGTAATGTATTTTTGGGAAACCGTAACTTGTTAAATAGCTATCATCACCCCCTAGATTCAGATAAGACAGATGTCAATCAAGAGGAATTGAAGAAACAAAGAGCCATCTCTCAGAGCAATGTTTTTTAAAGCAAAAACTTCAACACATATTATGCATTTTTACAGCTTCTTGATTGTGGTGGAGAAATACAGAGGTGACAGGCCTAGGTCAACTCTCCATTTGAGATGATTTGATGACTTCTGGTAAGTTGCAGCTCTTAAGTCAAACTGAGCAGTAGGATTGATGACCTGGCAAATTATAACTCTGCAACACAGCTTTTTCATCTGTAAAATGAAAACCATGTTTGTGTACTCTTGATGGGAACGGTATCTCGACCATCTACAAGCAAACCTTCAGAATTTCAGGTAATAGACACTAAAACTGCCAAACGAGCTACCAGAAAACTGCAATATATAAAAGACCTCACAAATTATTCCAAGAATTCTCCTTCCCTCTCCTGCCACTTAACCTGTAAGTGCGTGAAAAATTCATCCTTACCCAGCTGCAAACTGTGAGGATGCCATCAAGCCTGGGTTTAGTCCTGCTGCAGCAGCCATGGCAGCGAGACTTGCATTTGCAGGCAACTGTGCAGCTCCTTGTAATGCGGCTGCTGCTGCTGTTTGCAACCCTGATGCTGTTACCATCACCTGGCTGGTCCCAAGAGGGGAGGACAAGGGAGTGGAGGTTGTCTGTGTTGTGCTGGTCTCGCTGGCACTGGATGCCTCTGAAATGGAGGCTGAGGCAGAAGGGGAAGGACTCAGGGAGGGTGATGTCACTGCTGAAGAAGCTGGAGGTGCCGTTGAAATCACTGTTGCTGTGTTGTTGGAGGTGGTTTCTGTTGTGCCTAAAAGATTGAGTCTGGTTATATCAGTACAAAAACCAGATATAACTGAGCAGAAACCACTTGAACTGAACTGCACATCCAACGGAAAGGGAGGTAAACACTCATTCTTCTAGAACAAAGAAGTCTGGCGGTGCTGAGTTTGGGTCTCAGTCTACAACAGAATGACACTTCAAGAAGGGGCAGAAGAACACTAGAAAACTAGCAATAGGAGGTAGCACCTTTCACTTCACTATTACCCGTGTTTGTTTCACCAGGAAAGTTCACCAAATGGTCACAAAGACTGAAGTTTCAGAGAGGAGTAATGAGGAACAATGACAAGATGCCCCGAGAGACCTGTGTGATTGCTAGCGAGATAAAGAAAGACCTTCTGAATAATTTGAAAGGGGAAAACGGTAGAGGTTAACATGGGGGCAAGGCAAATCTATGTAGGAACTTTGTTTAAAGTTGAGAGAAAAGGAATGCTTGGAACCAACATACAAAAGATGAGTTCACAACATCTCAAAGATTCTTTATCTATCATAAAGGCAATTTTTCTTCCTTGCTTTCCAATTCCAGCCCAGCAGCTTATAGATATTTGTCTGAAACATCTTCACATCTCATTATGCACTGCATACATCAAAATCCAATAGCTACTTTATACAAAAACTCAGGCAGTAGATCCCAGAGAGTTTTAAATTTCTTCCAGATAACTACAATAAAGGATACTAGAAATCCAACAAAATCTTTATCTCCATAAAATCTTAATTACTTGTCTGACATCATGATTTACCTGACAACGAAAAATAAATGAACTGTGGAGAAACTGTCATGGCATGCATCTTACCTGTGACTGACAAACTAGTTACAGCAGGACTGGTCAGAGGGAGCACAGGATTGACAGTCAGGGTAGTAGCTGCACTGCTAGTCACAAGGCTTGGCGTGGTTGCCACCTGGAGGTCGAAAAAGAATACAACTGCTCAACTGTTAAAGACAAAAGTAGGTAGCTACTAGACTTGTATTTCTTTCTTCTCATCCTCGGCTGAGGATATTACCAGGGAAAATACTGCACACAAACTAACTAGTAAAGGATCTTCTAAATCCATTACTTCAGCATTCAGTGGGCTAGCCATATTACCAACTCTTATTTCCAGTAATATCTTCACTCTTAATAACTCAGCATTTGAAGGGAGGTTTATCCGTACATATCCATACTGTCTCAGGACTGCAAGTTGGCCCTCCACCTATCCCTTCCTGCCAAAGACAGAACCTTGCTTAATAGAGCCACTCTGCCAGAGTTACAAAAGATACTATCAATGTGTTTTTTAAGTTCCTATTAAGGTGTTTCCTTTGTTTAAACATCTTTTCAGCTACACATCTGGTTCTCTGATAAAATGATTGAGAGGCCACAGCATTAACAAAGGTCTTTAGGGTAGTGTGTTTACATGGATAAACAGCATAACGTTTCACATTTATTCAAGCAACCTATGAGCTCTATTTTGCTAAGTTCCCTTATGTCAGAGGAATGTTCTCTAAATTTTAAAACATCCAAATGACATTAGCTTATTTAACATACGGACAGCTTAGTACAAGCAAGCTACAAAATAAACTGCAGATACCGTGGAGAGAATACACCGTAAGAACTAAGGTTGCAGAAGTACACTTAAAAGCAACAGCAAATTTAAGAAAAAAAAAAAAAAAAAGGACTTTTTATGGACAAGAAATAGTGTCTAAGAGAAATATTTGAAGGCTGCTTTACACCAATGAGAGAAATTAATACTTCAAAACTGCCCAAGAGAACACAGCTAAGAATACAGGCTAAAACCTTCCCCTTTTCCCATCTCTTACCGAAGTCCATTATCAGAGAAATCTCTCTCATGCTGCATATCCTCTTATAGGAAGTCAAATGCTTTACGCATTTTAAACAAGGCTGGGGCAACTGGGACAGGTCTAAGAGCTTTCCATCCATCTCAAATAGTCTATGAAATAAAGAACTAGACATACAGTACACCTCCCACTAACGCAGCCTACGCACCACATCTGTCAACCGTCCACTGAACAGTTAAGGCCAAAGTCACAATCAATATTTCAGGGCAGTGAATGACCTAAAATTAATACAGCTAACCCTTGTGGTTACAGTGACTGACTTAAGCCAATGCAAAAGGAGGCTACAATCAAAACCAGCATTCCCCTCCAATCCTGCCACAGAGCTCTAGCACTTATGTAGTCAGGGTGGAAACTAGATTGGTTATTCCAACATACTACTAAAAATTATTATTCTTCACGTGGTTAACTTGTAGCCAAAATAGCAGAGTCCAATCATCCTACGTACACAGCCTCCAGAGCTGACAAAAGAAATCAACAGAGCATATAGCCAGTGAAGACTAGGGGATGGGGGAGGAGGAATGTCCATCTGAGTGGTAATACAGTCTTAAGAGAAGCTTACAATGAGTGAATATGCTTTAGTGCAATATCACTAATAAAATGGATACTGTTGTTAAGATTTCAATTTCTCATATACAATGGCCATTGGTAATTAAAAAGAAAATTTTCCTACATAAATTTCTGAAGTTGCAGTCCAAGAATGCTTGCACACTTTAACCAATCTCACTATGTTCTGCTTTGGTAGCAAGGCATGTAGCCTTGCTTTCCAACTGGAAAAAAAGAAAAATAAAAGGACTAAGTACAGTTAACATATCCCTTCCCCTGAAATGAGAAGTTGCATGCACACATCCTGAGACAAGGATGAAGGGAAAGAATGACACATCACCAAAATTAATGATTTAATGAAGTACTGGAAGATATTAGCTACTACAATGATGAAGGTGGAATAAATACTACAAAAAGACAACTACAGGCTACATAAATTCCACCACAGTCCTATTAGCATAGCTACTATGAAATCTAATAGCTACTGTTTCTATTTATGAAAACAGACCTCCATGGACATTGGTAGCAAAGGAGCTGAAGGAACCTTGATGCAAGTGTTTTGTTACTCATATTTTCATGAAGTTTGTGTTTACCTGAGGTAAATACAAGTTTGGGAAATTAATTACATGAGTATTAGCTATTTTTTTCCTTTGTTCCATGCCTTCTTGATACAACAACTCCTGAATAAAAGTGACAACAGTAACACTGGACTTTTATGACTTAAGTCTCCAAATGATACGATTTACTGCTGCTCACCTGCTTACCACTGCAGCCGAAATAAGGCAGGAAGGGTAGAACTGCTAAGCATTTTTTATTACTATTATATTATATAAAAAAAGTTTTGTCAAGAGAAGATCCAGATATAAGCATGGGCTATGTCTCACATATTTCCAAAGCAACAACCTAAATGCAAATTTCCTAGCCAGAATACTTAGTCATGAATTGGCTAAATAAAATGCCTGAAGCGAAGACCTGATTAGGGCCTAATATTTAAGCATTCTCTCGCTTTCGTAGTATGCAAGAAGGATATTTAAAATGCCAGTAAAAGATACACTTGTGAGAACCAATCTGCTGTACAAAGAAGGTGTAGCACGTGCAATTGTCACAGAGCGCAGAGCAGAACTTTCTTTTCCAGTGATCTTTGTCAACACAGATTCTTGATTCTTACCAGTGAGGTCGGGCAAGGGAAAATTGCTTTGATGGGCGAGCTGCTGGTTCCACCACTGCTGGGTGGGTTGATCCTTTTCTCCTTCTGGCGCCGGTTACAGAACCAAACGCGGATCACCTCCTTCTCCATGTTTAGCTGGTCAGCTATCATGGTGATCTCCTCCGAGGTAGGCTTTTGGTTCTAAGGAAAGGCAACAAGTACTTGAAAGGTGAGAAGTTACCTTCGTATGCTTTACATTATAGCTTCTCCTTCACTAGACAGAAATCTGGACAGGCTATTTATATGCAAAATCTGCTCAGTGGTACATTCTCTAGAGAGAGATCATAATAGATACTTTTGCCCTACACTTTCCAAGTGACAGGAAAATTTGTACCAATGGTAAGCTACATTCCTCAAAGATGGGAGATGAAGACAAAGCTCACATTTGTCTTTATGAGAGAAAGGATCTGACTTGTAAGTTTATCCTTCTAGGAACTCCAGGTATTGACTGGAAAGCTTTCTTTTAGCATCTCTCATAAACAAACAGAACATACATCTGCACATACAGCTGCACAAAGGTAGTTTAGAACTGAATGTTATGTACGCGGAGACTTTGTTATGTATGTTGTTACCCACTCACCCACCCTCAGAAAAAATAATTCTGTTTTATTCTTTTTGATGTGCACAATATCAAGCTTTGAGCTATTGTTCGGCACCCTGGATTGCAAAAAAATCACTGAGTCAATGAACTGTAAGAACCAATGAGATTTTGGTGGGGTGGTTTTGGTGGTATGTATGTTTGTTGTTGATTTTTCAAATTAAAATAGACACTGATCGCGTGCTCCTTGGAACAGTCTTTGAATTTACCTCCTTTAGTACAAGCATTTTCCTATACAGTATGGTAAAGGCTTCATTCTAGCATGTGCAACATCAAACAAAAGCTTCTTCGTTTCTTTATAGGTTGACCTGAACAACAGCATCACTGACCTCCAGGAAACTCTTCTCTAAGGCCACACGTATGTTGGTCTCTATGCTGGTGCGTTTCTTCCTCCTACGGTTCACGCCTTCGATTCCTTGCCCTGGAGAATTCAGGGCACTTGGGCTGGAGAGAGTTGAATCAGATGAGAGGTTTTCTGGAAAAAAAAAAATAATAATAATAATAATACAAATTAAGAGATTTTATCTGAATGCAGTGCAACTTATAATGTAAGTGTTCTTCACCTGTGCACGGGACTCTAAAATCCACTCTGTATCTATTCCAGATATACAGAGATTTCCGAAGATCACGTGCATTAATTGCTGTACTTGAAACTTAAAATCTACGAGTTAAGCCTGGGAGGGTGCTGTCTGTGCTCCTGTATTCTACCAGAGTGCCCTTTTTATTTTACCTACATGAAGTTTCTTTCTCCCTTATTTCATTTCAACCCACACTCTCACACTGCAACTACAGTTCAAGGAAAAAATGCAGCAGTTGATATTCACAAGCCACAGCAATAGGCCAAAAAATAAAAATGTGAGCAATCTGAAATTTCTTTTACCTACTCTGCAATACAGTAGAGGAAGAAGGATCTCCCAGACAGCTTCACAGCATTAAACCTCTTTTCTCTGAAGATGTTAGCAGATAGTCTCTGTGCTATGTAGCTTTGCTAGAAAGCCTGTATCTAGCAGTTTCCCCCTCCTTAGCTTTAGAAGGTCTCCAGTTGTCAACTGCTAATCCTATTCTTTCTGGCTCCACAGAATAGCAAAGAGAATATGCACTTTTATCCCACTCTGCATAAGAAAGTGCAAAACAACCAACTGACAGGTTCCAAAAGGAAGCTCAGTCAAAATGACCAATTATGGTTGAGTAACACTGAAGACCCCTTGCTGTACTAGGGTTTGTGCCTGATAAGTAGACAAAGCGGTTCATAATGCTTAACATCACTCTCATAGGCTCCAATGGGCAAGTACATTCACCACATTATTTTCTACATTATATTTTTTTCAGTAACAGTACCCATAAACCTGCTGGATCCCTTCTCCACCCTGAAAATCCCACAGAACAAACCAAGTTCTGTAACAGTGAATTCTAACACTCCAACGTGACATAATGGAAGGGATCGTTGGTATGCTTCTGCTGCCTGCTTTTACCCAAAAATAGCTGAATGATCTTTACAATCACCTGAATCTTTCTTTCAGAGATTTTCAAGAAATTAAATGAGAGCCAAAGACTATGGCTCCTAACTTTCAGGCTGCAAATGAGCCCAGCACTGTTAACAGTCTTTAACTTCACTTTACAGATCCAAGTATTTCTCCAGGTTAGCAGGAAATGCAAAATATGACATTCCCTCATGTCAGCTGTTTGGGGACCGTTGTCCTGTGGCCTAGAGCTGTCAGTGTGAAGTTCTTTATGTTTCCTATCATAGATCCACATTATCCAAAGTTGCACCTGTCACGCACAACAGAACGACACTTCCTTGTTCCACTGCAGAAATAAATTTCAACGCTGCATCCAGTTAATTACAGAATTTCAGGGAATACTGTAGGTAATAGCATAAAGCTCTCTTCATCTTGATAAAAATAGGAAGGCACAAATTGTCTATGCCACCTGTTTAGCAGATCTATCAGTTTTATACTATGCACAACTGTACACTCAAAAGAAAGAAAAGCTGACAGCACTAACATTATCTATCCTAACACCTAGCACCATCATCCAAGCTTCATTTTTCTGGTGTTTTTTGTTTTTTTTCACTGTAACACATCATGAGTAACTTTCTCCCAAGAAAAAAAATCATTCTGTGAAGAAAAAAAAACTAACAACTCTTATTGTGGAGAGAAAGAGCGTGCTCATAAGGACTCTTGGAGTGAGATGAAAAGAATGCACACAGGGGATGTGGGAGGAGATGAATGCAATAAGCTCTGCTTACTGAAACAACAAAGCATGCAACTCTCTCTTATTACACATCTGAAAAAGAAAGCTAGAGGAAGATTAGAAGTTATATGCATTAACATACATGAAGGAGGAAAACCATGACACACATTACATCTCACCCCATGCAATTATTCAGCTGACTGTGGAACACAATTCTGGAAGTTCACAATGGAACTATTTCAGACATATGTGGGCACACAAACAGGGAAGAGTGGACACTTATTTCTGCACCCTTTTTTGTCCCATGAACATAGGTCAGTGGCTTCATAAAACCATAAGGGCACCAACGAAGCATTCTTCCCAGAGTTTTTCAGAATCCTACTGATTTTGATAGGCTGGTGAAGAAATACACAGACTCATTCACCTGCATCATTGAGCCACTTTTCCAGAAGTGGCTTTAACTTGCACATGTTCTTAAAGCTGAGGTTCAAGGCTTCAAAGCGAGAGATGGTAGTTTGGCTGAAGTCATTTCCATAGAGTTTGCCCATAGCGAGCCCAACATCACCCTGGACAAAGAAAGAGAAAAAAGGGATTCACTAACATAGGTACTTCCAAAGCAAGGAATCCTGTCAACATCCTTGAGTATTTAGTGACTCCTCTACTGCATGGAATTCAGTTTCACAGAAACTTGCTCAGCATTAAAGATTCATGCTAAAGCGAATAAAGATAAAGAAATGTCATATTTTCAAACTTCACTCGGTCAGATTAACTATGTAACTCTTTCCAGGAAATCCCTCTTGCTTTTTCTTCTTAGCATCACCACTGATCAGAACATTCCACTGAATATTAACTTGCAATTTTTTTCTTAGTTTCTTTGGAAAGGCCATACTCTCTTTGGGAGCAGCAGATTTAAGGATCGATGTAATCCACATCAACAAAGGAAAGTTCAAATAAGCAGAAATACAGTGAATTTATGTCCTCAAATTAGCAGAAAAACACTCTTGAAGAGATGAATGAAGCTTGCCTACAAACTTAAGTCACATTTAAATAAATGGAAAAATACTCATAGCTGAACTTTTAGTATCTTCTGAGGCTCAAATCAAATTCCTCCTCATAGATATGCATTTCAAAGCAGGCAAAAAGTTCAATCATTTCAAATAATGATTAAAGGTAGTCTTCACTACCAATACCCATCTGCCAAAAGCGATCCATGAAATTAACAGACAGATGATCACCTCTTTACATGTTATTGTTTTTCAAAACTTAGTTTCAGCTAGCTTTCAGATACTCTGCTCAACTATAGTTATATTGCCTCCATGTATTGCATGCTTTGAAAGTCTCATTTAATAAAGACCCATTCTTGATCATGGTCATTGTAAACAGCATGCTTTCAAGTTCTGTTTTACAGCATGAAGGTCTTGTCTTTTCAGAAAATTTAGTCATTTCTTACTACGTGCTATAAATTAGTTTAACTTAGTTTTTGTTTGTTTGTTTTTACACAAAAGGTGATAGACAAAAGCCTAGAAGAAAAGACTTAAGAGCTTGAGCACAGTTAGTGGAGTTTAATTGCGACTGAGTTAGTTGGATGGTGCATAAAGCTTGCTCGTCTTCCTTTAGGTCAGATCCACAACCACAGCTTGACACAAATAAAGTAACAGCATGCAGAGTGGCCACACACAAGCAAGGTAAGCCTTTGGTAAGTAAATTGTGCAGGCTGCATGAAGAAAACAAACTCCTTCGAAGAGGAACCAGAACAATTGGTTTGTAAGCCCTTCAAACAGAAAAGAAAAATTGAGGAAATCTCTACTCGTATCCCATGATTCTGTGCATTTCAAAACTCACAAATCATTCCATGAGAAGTAAGCTGGATGCTCTACTGAGTTTATGAATAAAACCTGGCTATGTAAACTATTTTAGACATAAGCTGTACTATGTCATGGAAGAGAGATTTATGAAATTTGCTCCAGTTCCCAACCAAATTTAATTCTGATATCTATGTTGTTCTTACTAACGTTTATTGTATGATTTAAAATGAATAGTTAACCATTTCTTTGTCAGTAGTTTTCAATACCAAAAGGTGGCAGGGTAGCATTGCAGATGTAGGCAAAGAAATCTGCGAATAGGAATGAGAATCTCATATTCTGGAGTGGGCTACTGAAAGTACGGAACAGAGGATGAACGAGATGTCTGATCTATGCTGTAGACTGAATGACGCTCTAGAAATGAAATGAGATGGATTATAAGGCACATCACCATTGTGTGTGCTTGTCTGTAGACACTGATAGGACAAAGGGGAATGGTTTTAAATTACAGGGGAAATTTAGATTATTTGTCAGGGGACTGAGAGAGTGGTGAGGTGCTGGAACAGGTTGCCCAAAGAAGCTGTGGATGCCCCGACCCCGGAGGCATTTAAGGCCAGACTGAATGGGGCCCTGGGCAATCTGACCTAGTAGCTAGCAACTCTGCCTGTGGCAGGGGAGTTGAAACTTTATGATCCTTGAAGTCCCTTCCAACCCAAGCCATTCTATGATTCCATGAAGTTCAGATGGATTAGAGGAGGTAATATCTTGTAGAGAGTAAAAATAACATTGTCTAAAATATTTGTTCACATAGCTTCAAGCTGTCCTGAGCAATTAGTCCCATAACTGCAATAACACCAAGACGCAATACTTCCACTGTAACTCTGCATGTCAGAGACAGAGACACTTTTAAGAAAAACAGTTAAACAACAGGCTATAAATACGTCTACTATGGACACTTCTGGAGGAAGACACTGCTGAAATTCGGTATCTTTTATATTACTCAGAAGGTAGAATATGGTAAGTGATCAGTTTGCTGTGCAAACAATCTCTGAAAAACAGCGGTGGGCTGGGTTTGAAAAAACTTACAGTGCTACTGGAAATAAATTTATTTTATCCTCTGAAAGGCAGTCTGCTTATCCAACTACAGGAAACTGAAGTAATAGGGATCTGTAGTTATCCAATTACACAAGTAAACAAAACTCATTAGAATTGCCTAAATACATACATACACACTTACTGTAGGACAGGAATGATCAAATGCAATGTTATTGCTTGTTCTGTTTGCTATCTTTAAGCTAAAAAGCAAATACTAAAATGCAAGCTTGAATAGCTGTGATCGTTTGTCCTGACCACAAAAATTCGTAACAGGGTCAAAAAAGAAGGGTTAATCCACAGCTTAAAAAGTCTTAGCTGAGCCTTTATAATCATTTCACAGTAGGACAGACTGTACGTTAATAGCTAAAGATCTACATAAACCTCCTCAATCAGGCTGTAGGGAAGCTATTGTGTTTTACTCTATTCTGTTCTGCTTTATTCCAGTTTTTATGTGTGTCTATTACTGTTACCTTTCTGTACCTCCCTCTAGTGGAAAGAAGGAAGACAAGGAGGCACACATGCCAGCAAAATGCACTTAATTTTACTAGGAACATTCTGTTCTTCAGTTATAATTAAGACACTGCCTGGAATTTTCATTATGAACCCTGATTTTTCAAACATTTAAAACTCTGCCAGAAAAATAAATCTGACTTCAGCACATACTTTCAGCTAGAATAGGTTTCCTTATTCCAAGGGTGGACAAATCAAATATTCTGGACTGACTGCTCTGAAGTCTGACTTTTAAATACCTACTTGGATTTTTGTTTGCTATTTCTTCTGGCAAAACACTTCTGTGCTTAACATAGGCTCCTGACAGAATGAATTGTTTACCTGGACAGGTATTTTAATTCTGTAGTAAAATATTTCATTTTCATATTGATTCAAAAGAGCTCTTGCATCCAAGTGGTATTTCCCTTCAACAGAATAATGAATCGTATTGTACTTCTAATTGTATTCCTCATTCAACCATTTTCACTACATTCAAGATTACTTTTCTTTAGCTCTTTGCTATTTCTCAGCTTTTAAACAAAAATAAATAAATAAATAAACCACAATTCCAGTTCATCTCTGCAAGGAGAGAACTTCAAAGGTGACAGTCCTTTCAGGTTTTGTTTAGGAACCTTAGCAGAAGCATTAAATACAGAAATCATTGATGTTTAATAGCAAAATACACTTGAGAGATAAAAACCCTTTGACAACCAAAGCAACTCCACAGTTGTGACATACTTTATTTTTAAACACACAGAGCAGTTAATTGTGCTGTAGGATTTTTTTGGAACTTTGTACTTCTGAAGGCAGCTTTAAAGTGCTTTGTCCCATTCATTTTAAATCCTACAGAATGGATAGTGCACATGCAATGACATCTGGAGCTGGTAAATGCATGTACCTGCTGGGAAAATGGCTATGCTTTAAAACCAACAGGGATGTAAGATGGATGTATGGCTTTTTCTGTTATTTCTTAGAAATCCCCTACATAAAGGCCAGAGCATAACCCTATTTAAGAAGGTACTCCTAAGAAAAGGTGGAATTGTAGTCCCCCTCCAGACTTGAAAGATGAGACCTCAGATTCCACACTGGTAGGCACTAAGGTACGCAGTCTCACCTGAGTGAATCCAAGTTTGATCCGTCTTTGTTTGAAAGTCTTGGCAAACTGCTCAAGCTCCTCAAGGTCACTGGGCTCCTCCAAGCTGGGAGTGTCTATTCGCTTTGGTGTTGACTGGCTCTGTGGAAGTGGCTGAATGGGGGTCGCTGCTATTGTGCGTGTTGGGGTTGCTGGCTATTAGGATAGAGGGCAAGGAAAACATGAAAATCAGACTTAAAAGAATTACCAGCAAAAGATAACCTTAGAAAAAGTACGAGAGGTTTCTGTGAGAAAGATCCATGAATTTGACATTTCCATCAATCTGAAAGTTCTTTAAATTTATCTACATTCTTCTCCAGAACAAGCAAATGCAACTCAGAAAACTGTATCAATATGACAGTCTTTTAAAGGCTCTGACAGAACCCATTAAAGAAACCTACAAGATGTTCAGTGCAGCAGATAACAAACAACTTTAATTTGCTACAGAAGCCGCTCAAAGAAGGGCTGAACACTCCTACTTGATATAGTTTTATTGGCTATAGACAGCTAGGTATTCATGCCATTTTAATCATTTAAAAACTGAATTTACTACTTTATGAAGTCGCAGATTGTCATCAGCCCAAAAGTATGAACTCTCCTGTATAATCTTGGAACAGTGAGCACCTAAAGGGGCAGCACACGTAGCAAGTTTCCTCTAATGCCACCTCTCATGAGTGACCCAACAATTTGAGTAAAGAAAAAAATACATCGCTCTCTAACCCTTCTGTTTATACTTCCAACAATAAGGGTGATAGCACTGATTATATAAGAAACTAAGTAAAGGCAACCTGCAAAAATATTAATCCCTTTTAGATCTTATTTTACTTCTGCATAGAAGGCAAATCTTCCAGAAAGTCAGCACAAGGCTCACTCTTCCTGAATATCAACATACAAGATACAGCAGTAAGAATTTGTTTAAAAAAAAGAAAAAGCATAATCTCAACAGGTGAACAAAATACATTAAAATATGATATTGCACAGTTCAGGTTTTATGTGCTGCAGAAACACTGAAAACATGTTTTGGGTACAAACCTCTAACTTCTGACATGCAATAGATAACCTGAGATACACAGACAAATCTTTTACTTAAATTATATTCTGTTCAGCTGATTAGCTTTTATATCCTACATCCAACTCCGAAACAACAGGCTCCTTCAGCACAATTCATTCTCAAGTCTATGCAACACCACAGTAGCTTGCAAAGATCCAGAAATGGCTGTTCTAAAATAAATACTCCATACATAGCTGAGTCTTTACATAATTGTTGTTTTTTTCCTGGCTTAGTGCAGTAGCATCGTGCAGTGCATAGCAGATGGTAGAGGAAGGTCAGTATCAATAATTGCATTACTTGAGAAATAATACGACCATGTATGATCTTTCTAGGACTGCAGACGTATGTGCCCCATTATTTTTAAATTGATGCTAAACACAGTGAATAATTACTTCACTGTTTTTATTGACTTCATCTCCTTTATATAATTTACTTTGTCTTAGTGGCTTTGATACTTTTTTAAAAATCCAAGTACAATCTTTAGTGGAGTCATGCTGCTAACCTCTATAGTTTATACTATGGAGGTGAGACAAATTTCATTTTCTGCATGGTGCATGAAGAGTACTATAGGTGGTATAATAGAAAATGCAGTTTTCTAAGACTCTGATAGACACGGGCATCTTATTACAGACTAAACATTTCTTACATGTAACCAAGGCAGGAAAATACAGTATGATGTTACATAGTATTTTAGAAACAGCATGCAATCGTGTAACTAAACTGCATAGTAAAACACAGAGAGAAGCAAAATTAAATTTGCAGGCACGTGCAATCTTATAATTGGTTTTCTTACTGTCTGAGAGCTTAATCATAGAGCTTTAATATTTTAACATATATCTAACAGAATACTTTAACGCATTTCTGACAATATCTTCACTTTCACAGAAGGTAACTAATAAGACTGGCAGTGACTTGACAATAATAGTGAAACAACTCAGCTAGAATAGTGACAGATTACCACTGCAATCTCTAAAAAGATACTAGTCTGTAATCCTCTCTTTGAGCAGCCCACACCTTGCTCGTCCGAGCAAATAAAATATATATATATATGTATGTATATAGCACATTCAAGTGGAAAGTTACAAAACTGAAGTTCTATACTGAATTTATCCAGAAAGACAAATTCAATACTATCACCATATTTATACCTGTAGTAGAGCTGTATTTGCTACTGTAACTAAGATACAAAGGGCTTATTCTCTTGCAATGATTCAAATCCCTCAGAAACTTATGAACTCTAGAAATAAGGCTGACCTGCGAGGCAAGGGTGATGCTTGGCTGAGACTGCAGGAGGTTGGCTTGGCTTTGCTGAGGTAGTTGCGTTAAGAGATTCTGCGCTTGCAGGAGACCTGAAAAGAGAAAATGGTAGTTTGGGGTTACCTACAGAACAATGACTACAACATGGAACGAGGTGAAACGCAGTTCTTGCCAAATAATCAACGTTACAAGAAATCCGAGATGCAAGCCGTTATTTTATCCCTGCAGAGATGCCTCCAGACTTTGGAATTCACAGGCCAAAATCTTGTATTTTTCTGAAGTCAGCACACGCTGACATAAAGGTGAAACAAAGAAGTCTGTGCTACTCTCCTCTGTAAAAACAATTGTAGTGACTGAGGTTCTCCAAGTTTTGTGTGCAGGAAGCATTTATTGCCCCTTTCAGCTTACAGACATCACATGCAAACTTCCTGCAACCAATAGCTGATTGAGAGTCAAGGAGCCATGTAGAAGTAAAAAGGATTGAACACTAATCAAACATATCAAATGGGCTCCTTGACCATTCCTCTTTCTCTGCAAGCTACCCCATGCCAGCTGCCTAACAAGAAGGCAAGTTTCTCTGGCAAACTTATGCAAATCACACCAGAAGACAAAACAAGCCCAGGTGACAACCTTCTCTTGGCCAAAATATAGAAGAAATCTTTTGCAAAAATAACAAGAGGCTAAACGCTGTTTACAATGAACAAATAGAATAAGCATTACACAGAGTATATGAAGCCTCCCACTATTATGAAATGTAGACATTAAAGAAAAATTGAGATTGATGCAACCAATGTACACAATACTCTGTCACTCAAAAAATAAATTCTCTTACAGTCTGTATGGCTTATCAAGTATTTCCAGAAATTGAGAAATATCTTTGCATCTATGTAATTTAACCAGAAGTTATCTGAAATTTTCTGCATTACTAACTATATTTTTAAAGAGTAATAAACTAGACAAAGATAGATCTACAGTTAATCAGTTCCCTTGATCTTACTGCAAATAATACTACAGATATTCTGCGTAACTCCTGACTATGCCTATGAACTATCCCTATAACAATTTTAGGCTCTGACTAATTAAATCTACATTTAGCAAGCATTTTAAATAAAGTTCTTAAAAATCAGGAGTGAATGAGAGGTGACACAGCAACAGCACACAGATTCTAGTGACCACTCAGAGGACAGAATATCAAGTAGAACACAAAGAAAGTCTGTCCATCTGACATAGTGTGCCCAGGCTCATAAGCTGGCAGGGCACACCACTCACAACCAGCTATCTTTTATCAGAATACAGACAAGGGACACATGAACTAGGATAACTAGCAAGTGGGAAACTAGAAGCTTGAGAGGATAAGATCATAGGAGACGCAAAAATTATCCTGGGACTATCTAGGTAGACAGGAGAAAATGCATCTTTGGTGAGGGATGCTAAACTACAGAAGAATTGTCTTCTGACACTGATTTTAACGTAATAAAATTGTAAGAGAATTTTCCTTACGCTAAATAACAGCACAGCACAGACAACTTTGCAAATTTGCTTTGTATCACATGATGAATGTTGTGGCTGCAGTTCTGAAAAATCACGGTGAGGGAATGGGTCAGTTTGAGAAATTCCAAGACTGCTAACTACTAGCACACATACAGTGCTTATTCCAAGGCAAATGTTTGTCTACTTGAAAGATTATTTGAGCTACTTGAATCTAATTACTTATTAGAGAACAATCACCTCTAACTGAAGAACTTTTGATTTCAACTGAGAATTTGAAACAGAAAGGGCCAAAGCATCACAGCGATGCTATAAAGTGGCTGACCAACAGTGAGACAAAAAATGGCATCTAACTGTGACCACATGTGATCTTCAATCTAACTGCTAACACCACAGATCACACGTTATTGACTCACGATTGTAATCAAGAGTACTTAGGATTATCCTTTTGCTATGCTTTGTCCTGTCAGTTGTGCCTAACCAATCTGGTGGCCTTCCATGATGGAGCAATGGCATTGGTGGACAAAGGGAAGATGACCGATGTCACTTGCCTGGACTTGAGCAAGGCCTTCGACATGCTCCCCCACCACATCCTTATCTCCAAATTGGAGGGATGGGAATCGGATGGGTGGACCACTCAATGGATAAGAAACTGGCTGAAAGGCCGCAGACAGAGGGTGATGATCAATGGCTCTATGCCCAGGTGGAGGCCAGTAACGAGCGGCATCCCCCAGGGGTCTGTCTTGGGACCGGTGCTCTTTAACATCTTTATCAGTGACATCGATGAGGGAATTGAGTGCACCCTCAGCAAGTTTGCTGATGGCACCAAGCTGAGTGGTGTGGTTGACACGGTGGAAGGAAGGGATGCCATTCAGAGGGACCTCGACAGGCTGGAGGGCTGGGCTCGGGTGAACCTGATGAGGTTCAACATGGCAAAGTGCAAGGTTTTGCTCTTGGGCTGGAGGAATCCCAGGTGTGTACACAGACTAGGAGGAGCAGTCCTTGAAAGCAGCCCTGCAGAGAAGGACCTGGGGGTTCTGATGGATGAAAAACTTAACACGAGCTGGCAGTGTGCTCTTGCAGCTCGGAAAGCAAATGGTATCCTAGGCTCCATCAGAAGAAAGGTGGCCAGCAGGGACAGGGGAGCAGACTGTCCCTCTCTGCTATGCTCTTGTGAGGCCCCATCTGCAGTACTGTGTCCAGGTCTGGAGCTCCCAGTACACAAAAGACTGAGAGCTGTTGGAGAGGGCCCAGAGGAGAGACACAAAGATGAAGGTGCTGCAGCACCTTCCCTATGAAGACAAGCTGAAGGAGCTGGGCTTGTTCAGCCTGGAGAAAAGAAGGCTGTGGGGTGACCTCATTGCAGCCTTTCAGTACCTAAAGAGAGCCTACGAACAGGAGGGGAGTCAACTCTCCGAAAGGGTAGATAACAGCAGGACAAGGGGAAATGGTTTTAAGTAGAAGGAAGGAAGATTTAGGTTGGATATCAGGGGAAGTTCTTTACAGAGAGAGTGGTGAGGTGCTGGAACAGCACCAGGGAGGTTGTGGATGCCCTGTCCCTGGAGGTGTTCAAGGCCAGGTTGGATGGGGCCCTGGGCAGCCTGATCTAGTATTAAATAGGGAGGTTGGTGGCCTTGCCTGTGGAGATTCATGATCCTTGAGGTCCCTTCCTACCCAGGCCATTCTGTGATATCAGGTGGCTCTGTAAATGAATGACCTCAAAGAAATCACACAGGATATTTTTCTGGCAGTAACACTTCTGCTAAAGAGCACGCGCTGACTATGCTTTTCCTCATTTTATTCTTGCTCATATATTCTGAAGTAATTATCACTGAAGGACAGAATAAAATATCCTGAACGTGTTTCACACACATAGTTTTTATGTTATTTTATCCTTCTTAAATACTGATGCTAAGTCCCTCAGAAAGAAACTGGAGAAAGAAAAAGTTAAACTTCTAGATGACCAGAGTAATAATTAGGAATCAGAGAAAGCAGCTGAACTGTTTTAGTAAAGTATGCATCTCTCTCATTTACTTGCCATCTTTTCAGATGAGATTTGTACTTGTTTTTTTTCCCCAAAAATATTACTCCCCATGCTTTGGTCTAATAAAACTTCAGTGACAGTACAGAGCCCTTAGCATAGCCTTTAAAAACAGTTTAAGTACAAAATGGCACCCTTTGGGCAACTGCAGTGGCATTGGTGTTTCAGACTGGTTTGCTTCTTTGTGGACTGATACTGGTGCCAATGCTGTTTATTGTCTTTATTACTAAAATGTACAATAGAGCAGAATATACTCTCAGCAAGTTTGTGGACATCAAATAGGAGAGCAGTCAATTGACTATAAGCAGGGGTCCAGGCTAGCTGGACAAATGGAACCTCATAAAGATCAATGGAAGAAAATACAAAGTCCTGGGTATGGGCTATAATAACCCAGTACAGCAATACAGGCTGCGCACTTACAGTCTAGAGAATAGTTTTGCAGAAAAACACCTGGGGGTGGGCAACAAATCAGCTCTATGCCTTTTTAGCAATCACATCTTAGGTTATATTAATTAGTAAGAGCATAGTCAGTAGGTAGGCCACTGATTCTACCTAAGTAAGACCATATAAAAAAATATATGTCCAGCCTGTGCTGGGCTGCCCAATACATCTCCAGTACAAGACACAATGACATCACAGATTCATACATTCAAGGCCTATCGAAACGGCTAACAAGTCTAACAGTCACACAAGGAATGTGCCAATAGACCTGTTTTGCTCAGCTACTGCTGTCTTCAAGTATAAAAATGGACTATTCTTGAGGGTGTGCACAATAGCAAGCAGCAACAGATAGAAGCAAGAACATAGAAAACTCCAACTAGATAAAAAGAGAGTTGTTTTTCTAGGCACTTTTCTGTGTGTGGACTTTTTTCATTATGCTTTCTTAAATTGAGAGAAGTGCCTGAAGAATTTCTAGCCTTGAAGATGTTCAAAAATCACCCAGACCAGCCAGAGACCATTACTGTTAATAGAACAGACGGATAAGAACGCTACAAAATCTCTATACAGTTCCTTTCAACCTATGTGATTTTATTTTTTTTTTAATCCATAAGAAATACTGTACCATCCACATCCTCTGGATACTGATATCTAACCTTGCAGAGATAGAATCCAGTATAGAGGGTCAGAAATAGTAAGAGTCCAGCAGTTTTACTGCACTAATAATGGAAAATAAATCAATTACATGAAACTGATTGTATGGATAATCGTATGGGTGTACAGAAGGTTACATGCAAGAAAAGTCTGCTGTTTTAGAGGTATCTAATTTTGTTTTAAATATTTAAAGTAAAGGCATCTACAATCACCCAGAACTTTTCCTCTAATATCTACAAGGAATGTAAATGACAGCTCAAGCCAAAGACTTCCTGCCAACCAACAGTCCCTAAGGACTGATCTGGGGTTTAGTTGCTATTGTCTAAAACTAAGCAAATATTGAAGTGCAAATTTTTTCAGCATAATCTTTGAAAAGTTGGCCCATCCTCATAATACATAATTTATCTCTGAGCTCCCTAAAAGAGTGATTTTTTTCACTGATGAAAAACTTGACTGCTTTTTCTCTGCCAAAGCTGTTCATTTTCTCACAGATGTACCCTGGAAGTTGGCATGCACAAAGCAAAACCATTATATGATCATAATTTGATTAAATGGGAAAAAAAAAACAAACCAAAAAACAACGAAAAGAGAAGTATCAGACTACACATTACATACAGTGTTATTTGACCAACTTCACCGATCATTCTAAATGCAAAGAAACTCCTCCTGGTCACTTCAGCGTACCTCATTTTATCTAATCCTGATCTTCTCAAGTGGGGACTTAGAGCTGGAATCATACTGGGAATCAACACAGTAGAGAAAGTACTAACCTACAGATTCCTACAAGCACGTTGCACAGATACCATTCCACCGCACGCTGCTGTACCTTTTGCAGGATCCACTTAACTTTTAGGATCAGTTCAAGAATACGGATGCATACAGGCTAAAGCTGGTAAACTGCAGTGTTGAAGAAATATCACTTCATTGATCTATGCAAAGGTGCTGGCACCCTACTACTATGAAAATCTACATTTTTACCTACTGATGCTATTTGGATTGCTAGCTCTGAAGCCTTGATTTCAAAGCAGGTAGTAAATATTAAGGACTTAATTCATATCTTGGTAATGAATACCTGTAGCCCAGGGGGAAAAAAAAAAATAAAAAAAATCACCCTTTAAAATCACTGCTATCAAATTATTCCTGATTCCAATTTAAGCTTTTCCCTCTTGTTTTGGTGAATGAATATGAGTTAGTTACATTTTATTCAAGTCGTACAAGCACACTGCAGGTCCGCAGACTCAGAAGAGACAAACAGTTGCCTGTTACAAATGTGATGTATCTCAGAAAAAACAGAGGTGATTTTTTTTTTTTTTAATTCCAAAATACAACTAGAAAGTATCTGAGAACAGGAACGAATTTGGCCTGCTGCCATCATATCAGGTATTTTTACAATAAGAAAAAAAATCAAAGGAGGTCTTCAATAATAAACAGCAATAACCTGAGAACAGGTAGGCTCAGATTCAGTGTTTAAAGCTAAACAGGAACTTTTCTTCCACATTTGCTTTTCTGGAGAATTTCCTTACAAGTATCTCATGTTTCTAAACCAGTTCTCTCTTCTTGACAATGATGCAATCTTTCCTCATGTCTTATCTTCTGTATGCAGGATGAATTTAAATGAAATTCAGCACCATTTCCCCTCTCCATTCAGATTTTTACTAATATAATTTTTATTGGCAGTATCTTCCAAGTAAAAAGGCAAACAGTCATTCAAGTGCAGTATTTTTGAGAAGCAGCTACAATTACAGGAAAGGACACTGAACTGGTGATTCTAGAGGCAAATCTATTACTTCACAGAATACAAGATACATGAGGTACAAAGAGTATTAGGTACTGCATCCCTGCCTGTAATTGTGACAAAATATGGAGATAATAATTGTTCTAAGTAAGAAATTATTCTAAAGTTCTACTTCCACTTAGTCTTCTACTTATCTGCTGAGGCTTAAAACGGTACCTTTGGGCATGAAGCCATCTATTACAAGCTATGATAAACAAAGCTTTACAATTTTTTTTTAGTATAAACTCCTGTACAACTAGAAATCACGTGTAAAAGGAAGACAATTGCACTACAGATAGAGCAGCAGACTTAAGGGAGAATTTCACATCTGCTACTGTGATTTATGCATTGAAGAAAGCAGAATGACAAACTGCTTTTTTTAATTAATATTTGGTTTTTTAATTCTCTGGAAAACTTTGCAAGTTAGTCTAAGAAGATTTAAGCCACCAAATTCAGTCCCTTCTAAGAACGTATAGAAGTTTGCTGATGACTGCGTCATTCTACCTCCACCATCTCTTCAAGCAGGAGATGCTTCCCTCCACCTAATGTTTACATTTCTTCTATGACCCTGCTTAGTGATGCTATTCTTCATCCATTTCCCTCAATACTAATCTTATGTATTAAAAATAAAGTTTCTTATGCACATAAGCACAGGACGTGTAAACATGCAATGCAGTGTATAAAGCAACAGATTTCTTCCAGAATAGATAATCTATAAACATGAACTTTTATTTTAGTTACTTAGTGGATGCATATATATAGCTGCACACAGTACCTATAAGGCATCCAAAAAAAAGTTTAATGTCTTAAAGAAACATCTGTGTTAGTTTCTGTGATTTTTTTTGTTTGTTTTATGAAGTCGACTAATGGAGCAATAGGACAAGAACAAAATAGTGAAGTCTGCTCAACAGAAATGATAAAATAAAAATACATATTTTCTCAGTCTTTCTTATAAATGATAACATACTGTTCAAGACTGTCTAACAATAACTATGAAATACTGCAGAATGTCATACCTAGAAAGTGAGATAAGGACTATTATGACATACATCTTGCTTTATCATTGAGTGCTCATGAAGAAAATTAGATCCATTCAAGCATTTCAGTTTGGAAAGCTGTCACACACTAGAGGCTGATGGTCAGAATACAGAATATAAATCTTGCTATATTTTTGAACTATTCAGTTGTCCAGACTGCACATTATCAGTAAAACATGGTGTTTCTACACACACTGCGTCAGTGATGACAGCAATACGCAGGCCTCAACTGCAGTAAAGAAATCACTTTCAGGGCAGTTCCCTGCAAAATAAACTGCAAACATCTTCTGGTAGCTATTTTACTTCAGAAGATTTAAAACAAAAACCTTCCCTTCAATTCTGTAATACAAAACTCATGTTGAGAGATGAATGAAATATGCTTCTGATAGTTCCACCTCGCTTTGAGAAGCATCTTCAGAAGTTTTTAGAAAACCCAGGAGAAATACTCTGAAAACTGTAGGCAGATATGAATAATGATTGCTAAATTTTTCAAAACAATTGGTTTTTTTGCTTGTTATTTCCTTAAAGGAGTATTTTAAAGTTTAAACATATCATGAAGATTCTTGAACAAAACTTTGGTGAAGTTTGATGTCTCCTAAAAACTGTATGTAAAGCTTTTAAATTCTGCCTCATTTCAAGAAAGTAGCGTATCACTGAATGCCTCACTTAGCTGTTTTCTACCACTGCTGACATAAAGTCTCCTAAATCTAGTATTATTAAAAAAAAAGGTTAATTTTGGCTAGTCTTTTATTCAAATGTTAGCGCATTCAGTTTCAGCATAATGAAAAGCCAGTTCTCCAGTCATACTACGTAAGAAGAAATGATGCATGCACACACGCGCACATACACACACACACACAAAAACCCAACAACCTAAAAGGAACAGAAGAAAATAAGGTGCAAAGAGCTGCTTTATAGGACTCTTCAGCCATGAAGGATATGCATTCTGAACCTTTGGATTCCAGGGCCCGAACTACTGAAGGTTCATGTAGAAAATAAGGGAAGAAAAGACCATTTGATTGTATCAGCACTGGAGTCTATTATCCGTGACCAAACACAGCTGCCTGAGGGCATCAACAAAGAGTGCAATCAGTACTGTAATGTACTGCAACATTAGTTCTTAGAGTGAAGATCTTATGCAATATCTTAATATGGCACTACTTTCTACCATTATCTTGATTTGGCTTTAAAATGCAATCTATAACACATCTCCAGGCTTTCACCTCTTAGGATTCTGCCTATGAATTCTGGAGTGTTGTCTTCCCAGTAGGCATCCTTAGAATCAGAGAATCCATGGAATCGTAGAATTCCATAGGCTTGCATCTTGGGTCAGAAGGGATCTCAAGGATCATCTAGCTCCACCTACCTTGCTCCATGCAGGGCTGCCATCCACTAAATCAGGCACTAGGTCAGGTTGCCTAGGGCCCCATCCAAACTGGCCTTGAACATCTCCAAGGACAAGGCATCCACTGCTTCTCTGGGCATCCTGTGCCAATGCCTCACCACTCTCTCAGAGAAAATTTTTCCTGTCATCTGATCTAAATCTCCCATCTTTTAGTTTAAAACTGTTTCCCCTTGTCTTATCACTATCTACCAGTGTAAAAATTTGATATCACTCCTTCCTTCTTGAGAACCCATCCAGAAATTCATGATGCAGTATTTCCCAAGAGCCTTTGTTACTAAATGTCCCCATAACATGATCTCTGGATTGTTTCTCCTTGAGAAGTCAGCTACACAAACTTTGATGAGGCTGAGATCTAATACCCAAAAAGGGCCAACCTGTTAGATAGGAATCCTAATTGCAATACTGTTACTTTTCCCAGGGAATATCAAGAGATAATGAAGGTGTATAAACCTTCCTGGTTCCACTTTTTCCTCAAAAAAGCTATGTAGGATTTTCTTTTCTGGCAAGGAGCACTTACCCTGCTGCCCCTGCGGTGTTTGTGAGATGATGAACTGTGCTGGCTGCAAGTTGGTTGTTGGATGCACCAACACAAACTGTTGCAGGTTGAGATTCTGCTGCTGAAGCTGCTGCAAGTGCTGCAAATCCTTAAGGAAACAGGGGAAGGGGGAAAAAAAAAAAAGAAAAAAAAAAAAGAGGAAAAAAAAAGAAAAAGGAAAAAGAGCTGTTGTTACACATTTATGTCAGCCATGATTCCTAATTAAACTATATGTTAAATATAGCAGTCCTGCTACTAAAACATCTTTTAGACTGGTACTGTGAATTTCACTGCCCTACAAAAAAAAACCACAAAACCAACAAAAACTGCTTGCCAAACAACACAGCAAAAAAATTCTAACATTGTTCTGCTTTAATTTAAAAAATATCAGTTCCCCGCCCCCTCAACCAAAGTGTCTGAGTTTCCAAATACTTGTCAGCACTTTCATTTTTCGGATTTATGTTTAATGATGCAACTTCTGCTACAACATCTGTTGTATTTGTTAACAAATCCAGCACATTTTCGCTAGGAGCTACAAGGGCTGCTCTGAAGGTAACGTCTCCTATTTTATTACGTTGGTCCACAATGCCAGAGGCGGATGTTGGTGGTATGGCAGTAGAGATTGAACCCTCCCATCAATATCCCATTACATGTTGCCATGTGACAGATAGCAGCAGATGGGCAGTCTGATATGAGAACACGTAAGAAGCAAATGGGTGCCGCTGAATTTCTCTATGTGGAAAAATGGCACCCACTGACATCCACTGATGCTTGTTGAATGTTTACGGAGACCAAACAGTGGATGTGAGCACAGTGAGGCAGTGAGGTGGTGCTTCAGTAGCCGTGACAGAGGCAGTGCATTACTTCCACTGGTGCAGATTTTTATGAGCATGGCATACAGGTTCTTGTTTATCACTGACAAAAACGCACAGCAAATGGTGGTGACTGTTGAAAATAGCATTTTGTTGCTGAGAATTTGCCCTATCAAATAGTGTTACTCTGCTCTTTGTATCTGTTACATTTTCCATAGAAATAAATAGGAGGCATTGCTTTCAGAGCAGCCTATGTACTTTTTGTTTATAACAACAGTCTGCAAGTACCATTTTAATAGTAATGGGAAAGCAAAAAATTATATAGATTCCTTGTTTGCACTCTAGTTGTTCAGGTCAAATTTTGAGAAGCAGCTAACCCAAATAGTAAACAAATACATCTGATTAATTTTCAATCAAATTACAATAAGTGTAGTAGACACAGCTAACCAAACACTGCACTATCATAGAACTCTACTTTTATGTATTTAAGCCATTCAGACCTGTTGATATATATTTTTTTATAACTGGTTTTGACATAAATGCTGATCTCTGAGAAACTGAATCATCAAGAAAAACTGATTGATGAAGAAAAATTCTCCAGCTACACTTGTTTAGCTGGAGAATAAAAAAGCAAAGCTATAAAATAAAAATCACAGCAAAACAGCCTTTTAAAACTTCTTCAGAGAAGGAGGTAACAAGAGTAACTGAAATTTGAAAGCTGAAGCACAGTATAAAGTTAGCCAACAGAACAGCAGCAATCTGCATAAATTATCCATACACACACACAGAATCTTTCCCAGAAGAAGCTATTTTAAGGAGTGTGCTGCTTGCCAAGCAGGTATATGAAGTCAGAAATATCTCCCACATTTACAAGTTCCAATTAAAACAAAATCAAAAAGCTGTCCAAAACTTTCTTTCAGGTAAGCTGCTTAGATACTCAAGTATCTGCTTGTTGAGAGAAGGCCTCAGCCAGGTCTACCAGTGTCCAAAGGCTAACAACATCAGGCCACTCCTAAACCAGCACTCAAGTATGACTGCATGAACAGAGCTGCTCATGTTAACGTACCTCTAAAGCGAAATGAAAGCAAGTGAGACTAACAAAGACCTGCTTCTTAAGGCTTGCAAACTACCATGCATTTTTGACTGATGCAGGTTTCTAAGCACTCACACAAGCTGCTCTGCCAGCAGATATGAAAGGTCATTAACTGCTAAGCAGTTGAGACAGGGTTGAAAAGTCAAGACAGTGTCAAGGATGACTTTTTATAACAAACAAAACAACCATTCGCAATATATATCTGTCTGGGTCCTTATGTTATTTTTAAGATGTTAAACTAAGACTTAAAAGCTCCAACAATCTTCTGAGGAGGTGAGATGGGAATGTCAGAAAGGCAGCTTGAGGAGTTAAAGAATCCACTGACTCATGAGACCTCAAGACACGCATTACAAGAAAATGACTACTTAACCTGCATTTATAAAGGCACTGGCCATCAGCCACTTCATCAAGTCAAGTCAAAAGTACGCTGAATAATAATATGGCAGACAGACACCAGATGGCACTGACCAAACAATGGAAAGTTCTGTTTTAGAAGAAAATGGCAAAATAACAAAAAAGGCCTCATGGCACAGGGTGTTTTTAAGTTGATAGTACTGTTTGCTTTTGGAAAATCTGGGTACTGCAACCATTCCTACAGAACTGAGGCTAATTTCCTTCCTTAAAAGATAGGCTTCTTCCTTTTTTTTCCAGGAGTGTTCCAAGTTTCTTCTGGCTTCATGTTAAAAGCTATACTGGCTAGAAATGTTATTAAAATCTCCTACATTGAGCCCAATGCGACACAAACCTCATTTATTGATACTCATTACTCTCTACTGGTCACCTTTCCAGACTGAGCAAACCCTCCAGAACAGTGGGTCTCACACAGACCTGGATGCGAGGACTAAATGTAGAAGAAGAAACAGAACAAGGTGCGAGGTGACTATGGCTGAGACCTTGGGGGAAAAAAAACAGAAATGAAGAATCATAGAATCACAAGGTTGGAAACGACCTACAAGATCATCTAGTCCAACAGTCTCCTCACCACCACTGCCACTACTAGTACTAAACCATATCACACAGCACATCATTTCCAGACGCCTCTTGAACACTGCCAGGGACGGCAACTCCACTGCCTCTCTGGGCAGGCCATTCCAGTGCCTGACCACTCTCTGAGAGAATAAGTTCTTCCTTATGTCTAAGAGAGGCTAAAAGATGAAAAGAACAACAAAAAAAAGTATAAATCCAAAAAGCAGAGCTAAGAAGAAAGTTTTGAGGAAAAAAGTATGGACAGAGATAGTGGGCCTCTTCCCCTAAAGCAAGCTAATTAGAAATTCCCAAACAACACAGTATATCTCAAATGATTTGAAAAACCACAAGAGAAAGAAGTACATAGGGAAAAAATCCCAACACACCAAGAGTACTAAAAACCAGGATGGGGTATATGGTAGTGCAGGCATGTCCAGCCTACAGCCCACATGCAGCCCAGCACAGCCCACAGCGTGAGCCACCCCATGCTACACCAGGCCCTCATGGCAGTGGCTCTTCCCACTGAGCAGCCCAGCTGGGCCTCAGCACCAACAGAACATGAATGTGCTGCTAACCCCAGCTGTTATGTTGGCCCACAACGTCAGAGGCAGATGCTGGTGTGGTACGGCAGTAGAGTTGAACCTTCCTGTGTTTTTGCTGTATGACAGCTGGCTGACGAAGGGGTAGTCTGGCAAAACGGTGTCTGACATGGAAGCACATAAGCAGCAAAGGTATGGAACTGAATTCTTCCATGTAGGAAAAATGGCACCCAATCAAATTCATCAACGCCTGAAGAATGGCTGTGAAGACCAAACAGTGGATGGCAGCACAGTGAGGTGGTGAGAGGTGCATTCCAGCAGTGACAACAGTGACAGTGAGTCACCTCCACCAGTACAGATTTTTACAAGTGTAGCTTGCAGCCTCCTGTTCAACTGGCAAAAAAATGCAGAAATAAGGGTGGTGACTATGCGAAAAAACAGAGTGTTGTCGCTAATAACTTGGTCAAACAGTATCATTGTGCTCTTTGTATCTGTTGTCATTTCCATGGAAGTAAGTAGGAGGCATTACTTTCAGAGCAATGTACATATATACAGGCCAAGACAATTATTCTTCACACAGTGTGGACCAGGCAAGCCAAAAGGTTGGGCAACCACACCACAGCATATTTGTAAGATCAAATAGAAGAACTTTTTGTTTAAGTGTATCCAGTTAAAACATAGTAGCTCTTATTGTCAAACTCTAATCTCACTTCAATATGAGAAAACTTTTAAAACTGAAGTGTCAAGAGAACTGATATAAGTAATCTTTTTCTCTAAATCTGCTTAGGTAAATGGTATCTTGACTGAGTCTTGTTTAAATATAGAAATAAAATTATGTAACTTAGAATAGAAACACCACCTTCAAGGCAATTCACTCAAATAGCCCTACCAATCTTTCAAATTCATCTGAAATCCAACTTTATTTCTACTTCTGGGAAGATTTATTATTTTCTTGTAGCACTACAAAAAAGTCTCCTGACATCAACCATGTGAACAACTTCTGACACAGTTTTCCTAGGCAATTTCTTGTTTTCCAAATCGTAATCTGTATAATTTCGCAAGTATGTAGAAGGAGAGGGACAGACTTTTGAGGAAACAAAATGTTCTGGTGTTTCCCATGAAGTTAGAAAGATCAAAGCAATCCAATTCCTATCTCTGCCAAGAAGAGTGGAATATTTTGACATGAGGACTTTTTTTTTTTAAATCCAAAGTTCTAAATTCTACACCATTATCTTAAGTAAGAACTTCACCACAAACTTAAGTATCTCTGCCATTTTGAAGTTTACATCATATAAACTCTGATGATGCACTCTGAAAACAAGCAAAGAAGTTTCCAAAGAACTCAAAACTTGGTACAATTGCTTAGTGACGATTTAGCATCAGCTCACAGCAGTACTGACACCTTACCAGATTTCTGCAGCAGATACCTGACATTAACCGCAGCGCACATTAAAGAAGTCATGCTTGTGCAATTAGCTAATTAAAATAAATATGGTAATCCCCCCGCTGCAGAGACCTGCCAGTTAATCAATTATTCAAAAACCATAAAATAAAATAAACACTCAGCTATTTGTGTAATCAGCTGTGTGTTTACAATAGCAACACAAAGCTGAGCACCGTTCACAGAAAGGTGTTGAGATGGGTCAAAAAGCAAAGTGGTATCCAACTACAAAGCTACACTGTGTAAGTTTTCCATAAAACATCACAAATTATGTCCAACAGCTGCACAAATTACACCCTGCGCTTTTATGATAAGAGGAAGCAAAATAATCAACCAAGCTATGCATAAACTGGAACAATCTATCCTGAAATGAACTGTTAAACCTAATGTTTAAGAAATTAGGAATCTCTCAGTATGTAAGTGAAACTTTTAATTTGTTCCACTTGCACTACAAATACACTTTATATGGTGACAACTGCATGATCACTTGCTATTTGTTTCCAGAGAACCTTTAGCTCATTCAAGCACACAAAATCAGATCTTCTGAAGTGAGTTGTCTATTTGATGGCACATGCTTGATTGTTTCAACTCTACTCAAATCCTTCTCTGAAGACTTTGAAATTCTGGAGAAGAAAACCCACAGTGCTGAACTAGTAATTGTAAATGCTTCACATATTTTCACAGCATCTCAACACAATGGAAGAATGGGATAGCAACACCTCGCACACACACAAAACTGCCTCTAGAAGTATCAACCACATTGCTGGCATATTTGCAACAAGTGTAAAGCCAGAAATGTCAAGGTACAGATTTGATGTGAAATTTTAACACTGGTTCAATAAAGCAGACCTCACTACCTTAGGTTGCACACGTGAAGAACAAGAGGCACAACTATGGATCATTTAAGTTTATGTTAAAAGATTTGTAAATATCAGATAGGAACTCTGACAGATGCACAGATTGCAGCTGGATGCTAAACATCAACTTCCTCTTCCACTCCTTCATTGCCTACAAACAAAGGCTTAATAAAACAGAGATGGTCTCGGGTATTAAGTTCCCTTGAAAGTTACATTTTTGATTCACCTCCAAATCATGACATTGAATTGGGATCCTTTGCTAAATGCAGTCATTTGTTCACGTGACTCAAGTGTCACAGTGCACCAAGAGGCTTAGTGGGCTTTTGGTTTGGCACCACAGTGGCCTCTAAAAGGACAGCCACAGAGGTCAGAACTTTCAGAACAGCGTCACAGAGCCTGTCCATTTCAGCCAATGCAAAACTGATGATAGAACCAGGCTCTTACTCCTCTGGTGGACTACTGCAATAAAGGAACAGCACATTTCAACAGTGGACCTCACAAATAATTGTGACGTTTCCATTGTTTTACTTAATCAGCTCTCATCTTCACTTCTTAGACACTTCACCCCAGTTGAATACAAGAGAAAATATTCTGAGGTCAGCCAGTCTTAAAAGGCTGCTCACTGTAAGTAACCGTGGAGATTACACACCCAACATACTTTGCACAGCTAGACCAATCAAACTGCAGTATTACATACCAAGAACCTTAGCCTACGAAGAGATGGACTCCAATGTTGGCAATACAATCACCTACAGGCAGTACTCATGATGTTTGTGATCTACACTTGGTTACCCTTGTCCAAAAGTCTACAGAGTTTCAACACCACACATGCTAAGCTTTGAGTCACTGGCGTTGCATTCTCAAAACTAAATTAAGGCAATACTGAAAGATTAAAGTAAGCAAAATTTCCTTGGCAAGCAGTTCTTCAGAGCAAAGAATTAACAGGTTGTTAGCAGCAGTCCATAAAATTGGACAGATTCCAACAGTGGACTCTTTCTGGCAAGATTTTCTCTGGAAAAACAGGAGTGCTGATTCTTTGTCACTCTACTCTCAGTATTAAGCACCAAGTCAAAATAGCAAACAAACCTGTCCGGTTGCCTTTATTCAGCTCTCTAATTACTGTTGTTTGGATCCGAGCAATATCTTTTGTGATACTGTAAGCATTCTACCCTATACATAGGTCTCAACAATGGTATTTTCTATGGGCATCTTTCTACACTCATTTTTCTCCCTTTCAAGCTAACTACAAGGAAGGAAATAAAGAAAATATCCCATCTGGACAGATTCTCGAACTAACTCAGGAGCTCAATGGAACTGATAAGCAGCTGGCTTACATTCTTAGCTACACCTATCAATCTCAGAGCTAAGGATGAACAAGGAAATACTAACAGTACCTCAAAGACTCTGAACACTCAACTGAATAAGGAATAAAAATATTACTTCAACGATGCAAGTTGTTAAACCTCATTTTCCACCCTCTCAAGCCTCACCTGTGCAATCTGTATTGGCTGAGATAGAGGGATCTGCGTCATCGGCGTTGCAGCAGAGGCCGAGATGGTGGCACCAGCAGCGCTGTGCTGCTGACTGGCTGAATGCTGCACTGCAGCTGCCAGCAACTGTGCCTGCGCCTGTTGTAGCAATAACTGTTGCTGGGCTGGCGTCAACGTGAGCTATAAATAATTAGAAAACAGCCATTAATAATGGAAAGAGCCACTTTAGCTACAAAGTCATTAGCTAGCCCATTACTAGTTATATTAACCAGACGTTCCTAGAACTATTAATACAGCTTAGCCATGAACTAGTCAATGACTTTGGCCTTAAATAAGGTCAGCTGGCTACTCAACACATTGCATGAATCAACCTACCACAGAACTGATATAAACCGAACCACATGAATGGAAACATTTGCACTTACTGGAATCCACAGAATCTAATTTTACTACGTTTTCTCCTCAACTCTACCAGGAGATTCAGGAAAAAGGTAATTAAGTAGCAAGCAAAAGAAAAGAATTGTATTGCCAAGCCTTGAAAGAAAATTTACACCCAGAAGAACAGCAAGTGATTAGCCAGATGAATGAGAAGCAGGAATGTTGGCTGTGGCTACTGAACAAACTGATAACACCCCAGCTGCTTCACATTAGCATGAATCCCTGCCATATTCCATCATTTCCATTGTGCCCTAAGATATAAGTAAAGAACATGAGCTCCATTTGTTTTTCTCCAAGTCTCCCCATCTGCTTTTTTTTTTTTTTTTTAATTGAATAGAATTGGCAAGTTTACATCCCTTTCCTTTTCCAAACACACATTATCTCTGTGAAACAGGTGGCAGCAGTCTCTCCTTTACATGTAAATGAATCTTGACGCTCACATTTACTACAATCCATATCTGCATAGACCTGGAGTCCTATGTTTCACTACTGCAAATACTCAAAATAAAAGAAACTGATATGTTTTTAAAACGACAAAAATAAGTTATTAAAACCCAGCTTATTATTAAAACAGTCTTACTTTTAAAACCTTCAATTAAATTAACCAGAACTAAATAGGACATTGGCTGCAAACTAGCTTACAAGATTTAACAATTGAACATGAAATTAAGACAATTTCATCCATCTGCAGAGATGACCTAACCTAACAATTCAAATCCTAAATACTTCACTAGAACAACTGTCTTACATTCCTTATTAACATCTACACTGTTAAAGATGGAAAGTTGATAACACAGAAGCAAGATGTCTAACCTAACCAGCCCATTCACAGAACTTTCTTTTCTGTTTTGACTAAAGGCGTTTAGAACAATTTAGAAACATCAGTAATCCTTAAGCAACAGCTTTTCCACAATTCCACAGAAAACCTTGCAATTAACAACTCAGAATTGGTAGGCTAAAACAGAGGAGTTGAATAAGCTCAAGGCACAGATCACCACAGTTACTTAAAAAGAAATCTGTATGAGAAGAGAAAATTGATGTCAGCAGTTCCATCGTTTTTGTTCCTCATAACTCAAGTATCCAATACAATTTAATCTCATGCTTGCATGTCTCATTTCACTCTTGCAGTAACATCCTCAGCAATTCATTTGGGCACACCAGCTTTAAGTTCCACTGTAGATGGGTTTTTTAATGCAAATACTCTGTAACAAAACCAGACCAAAGGGTGCCTTTCCGTAAGAAAATATTCTCCCTCTTGGTCCTTCTTTTACACAAACTTCCTCCTATGTGAAAGGAAATGACAGTAACCTTCTCTGATAATTCTACAGGGACAGCAGTACTGCCATCACCTGCCAGACAGGAGGCTTGCTACAGTATGCTTAGGTAAATCTTACCCCAGTGATCTGTCCTCCGGCCAGCATGAGCTGGGTCTGGGGTATGGCCGCCTGCACTGAAGGCTGCTGGGAAGGCTGGCTTGGCTGCTGAGAGTCCCCAGATTCTTCATTAGATTTAGACTAGGACAGAAAAAAATACAACTCTTTATAGTGTAAAACAGATGTTAATGTCTAACACTGCTATGTGAACACTGCACAATAAAAATCTTTCATCTGCATACAAAAAGCCCTTGGGTTTATTTTAAGAGTGGGTTTAAGCAATGGCTTTATGTGCCCACCATCTCAGCTATGATTGCTCAAACAAGTCTGTAGGTAATGCGGTTTAAACAGAAAGAGACTCGCGAGTCATTCGTGACTCTGACATTATTTTCAGATCTCATTTCACTTTATGCAATGCAACTGAAGCTGACGCTACTTTGCACCATAAAGAAAAGGTTGTTAAAATTATTCATTGCCTAAAATCCTCAACAATAGAAAGAGAGAAAGGAGATTGTTTGTATTTTCTGTACCTGCATACTGGACCTCAAAGTCATCATATTGTTGGCTGATAGAGAACTAGTTTGAAAGATCCTCATAGGTTTATCCACTGATAAAAAAAATGCACAGTGCATACAATGCTTCTAAATAATCAAAGTTTAGTGTTTATTTAATTAAACGCTGCTTTATTTTAAATGGTTTGTTGTTTTTTAAACAGAAGAAATTGCAAAGACACAAGGGAGGAAATGCAAGTGCATGAAGAGGGGGAAGAGAGTTTTATGATAATTAAAGCTGGTTATGCAGAACATTAAAATTCTGCATAGATTTGCATATTTTCCACCACCTGTTTTGGGGACTGCAGAGCAGGCTAATTAACATAAAGGCTCTGATTAATTCTGCCAGTCATTGAGCGATAATTACAGCGCAGGACTGTAAACATTCTGCACTGGAGATACAGCCTGTTTGCCAACATCTCTCTCAGGGATGGAAGTTTACCATGGCAACCGAGGCAATTTTCTGCCTCCTTCCTCTTAGAAAGGAAGGTCACTATACCTCCTCTTCTTTCCAGATTGTTATTACGTATAAGTGGGTCCACATTCTATTGCATTTCATGTAATGCACTACCTACGTTCTTTAATAACAAGCAATGCTGAAACCAGTTTTCAATAATACTATGTCCCTTGCCCTTTAATATAGTACTGAGAGGAAGTGGCACATTAACTGATACACTGAAGCGTTTAGCATTGTAAGTTTGTAAGCTTTGCTGTTTCACATACATTATTGAACAATTACTCTGACTTATAGTAAATTTACTATGTGTTATTTATACAAGCAATCTATACTGGCCACATTACATAGCCAATCTTATATTATACCTCTATATCCAGACACTAGAAATAAAGGCAAAGTAATATTTGCTATGTTGAAAATAAGTTAGGTGGAAGAACACGAAACATTCCTAGGATTTGAATGGTCTTCATGATAAATTACAACACCTGAAAGTCAGAATAAAACAATGATCGCTGGATGTTTTAACCATCTCAGTTTCTGAATGCTTACAAATGCTGATCCTCATTTACACTTGTGGAACTATATCCATCTATACCTATCACCTGCAAGACCAATCAAAATGAGGAAACAAAGCAACACCTCATAGGTTCAAGACCATCTCTAACAGGACCAAAACGCTGTCTGGAAAGCAGAATAAGAGGAGGGCAAGCAGCAGATGGAAACAGTTTTTACCTGTACATTTAAGGACTGAGCAGCAGCCTGTAAACTTGTTCCAGCGAGCTGGACCTACAACACAGTGCAAAAACAGAAGCGATGTTGAATCTACAGGAAACTAAGTGTAAGAGGGAACTAGCCCATTGCAACAAAATATTACCCCAAGAACAACATCTCTCATTCTAATGCTTCACTCACTAAAACTCTTTCAGTCTTATTTGTCCACCTCTTGGGAAAAGTATTCCTGCCACAGGATCCAAATATTAAAGCGAAACTGAGTAAAAGAGAGCATTTTGGGTTTGACAGTCTAACTGCTCCTATTACTGTACAAATATCCACACCTCAGGGGAGGGAGCTACATCCTACTCATCATCATGCTATTATTTCAGAATGGGTCTTACACAAATATGCACATTGCACTCACTTGCATCCCCATAAAAACAGAAAAAGATCACCTGCATAGCACAAAACCCACAGCATAGAACACTTCCATAGATCTAAACATTCAACTGCTTGCAGTCCTCAGCCACTGAAAAAAAACATTAATATAGAGGACTGGAAATACTTTACAATGGTGGTATTGATTCAGGTATGCTCAAAATTTGGATCCAGCGTGGATCCAGCGATAAACAGCCTAGTCCAAATAAGCTCGTGTGTTACCAGTGAGAAGTAACTGATGTTTCAGAAACCTCACTAAATAGTGTCATTTATCTACAATAATGCTTTTTTTCTATATAACAAATGCTAAGTTTTTGTTTAATAAAGGCTCTTTTAATCAATCTCTCCTTGTTTCTACCACTGCTCCTATTATACAGAAGGAACACTATGCACTTAATTACCAACACTTTCAAAGGTCAGAGTAACAGCCTGTAACAAAGTCCATCTTTGACTATGTTTGAAAGTCACAGCTCATTTGAAAACGAGGCAACAGATGAATAGAAAACCAAAACCAAATCAAAATGCAGTACTGGCCTCTATAAAAAGATGTGCCAACGTAAAATACTGTATAAAAGCGTAAAGATATCTGTAAACATAGGAAGAAGAGTTTTAATTTAAACTGAAGTATGTTAAACTACTAACTGAGTATTTGAACAGGCAAGCCTTACGAGTCACTTTAGAAGTATTTTCTGCCACCCAGGATGAAGTCCTAGTAGACTTACTAAGCATTTTCTCTATGTAAGCAAACGTTCTAAAGAAAACTCATCCTTACCATAAGGAAAGCATAGTTTGACAGTTGATGATGAGCTCTTAAGTAAAAGCAGAGAAAAACTACACAATAATATCCTACCATCAAAAAGAATAGACTCAAATCATTTTATCAACTATATAACGAAGACTGAATGCATCTCACTCAGGCACAGCCAGAACATAACTGAACATGCCTTTGAATGCAATCTGGACTCCCCTTCTACCAGTCATTTTCTAAGTAGGAATTCAACTGCTCCTGATAGCATTCAATATTTTGCATTCATCTAGAGGAAAGCACTCTAAGACTGAGTAACATCCCACAAAGAACAGCCATGCTTGAAATTTAAAAGTAGAGGCCCACATAGCCAGTAAGTGCATAGAAGAATAGTTGAGATCTGTCTTTGAACTAGAGTTTCCAGAAATCAATTGTTTTATCAAATGTGAAGTCACAACAATCCCGAAAACTGTTTAAATAAATACATTTTCCAAGCAAGATAAGGCACTCTGCTAAATAAAACTGCAATCCTGGATCAACCAATATAACAAAGCAAAGACTAAATCCAACAAACAACAGCAACAACAAAAAAAAACGATTTAAAATTAAAAAGCTCCCACAAGATTCTTCAGGACAGCTGTATTTGTCTCCACATACTGATAACCGATGAAAATTATTCAGCTTCTCTACACAAAAAGGCAGCCTACAGAAGCCTACAGGTTCAGCAAATCCAGATGTTGGCATTCCTCCCTAGGTCCCATACAGCTAATCTACTAGGAAAATTGTAATTTACGTGACAAGTGTTGAATGTTCCATACAATAAAATGGCAATTCTGATCTCTTTTAATAGGGTATAAAAGTTTCAGTAGGTCAATTATACCACAACAACTGTGCTACAGCAGACCTCAAGCACTCAAGGTCAGCCAATTAGCTACAGAATTTTAAAGTTTAAACACGGTGCCGAGGAAGTGAAAGAAATTAGGACATTTGTTTTCACACTTCAACTGCTAGCAGATAAAAAAAGCTACCAAAAATACTGCACAAGCTTCTCTTCTCCTAGGGATGTTCCATTTTACTTTAGACTACATCTGAAGATCAGCTTTGATTCCATAAATACAGAAGCAGCAGAACAGAGGGATCATAGCAGAAAGCTGAATATCATCCCACACACAAGTACCTGAAACAACTTTTTGTAAGAAAAAAATACAAACAAAAAAACAAAAAACCACCACATCTGACAGAAGCATATGTGCTTAATAAGTACCATGATTTTATATTTCTAGTCAATATGTAAGAGCTCAAGAGATCAGAGCCCAGTGCTGAATATCCTTCAACATCATTTCTTTTTTCATCACGACATACTGGCAGTTTTAAGATCTTGGCAACTGCTGGGCTAACACTGTTCTTTATCAGAAAGATTAAATTTGACACTGCATTTCATTTATGTCCAATAACTTTATTTTTAATTACTTTAGACAATCACAAGTACCAAGAAAGAGGCATTTAAAGCTCCTCCCAATAGGTCTCACTCTATCTGACATAGTCTACAGCACAGTGCAATTAAATGAGTGCCACAATAAGAATCATAGAATCGCAGGTGTTAGAAGGGACCTCTGGAGATCACGGAGTGTGTATCGACACAGTAAGAACTTTCCCACCTAAGCACCTTGAGCATATGGTTTATCAATATGTTCTCCTACATGACTACTCATTCACAGAAAGAGAACACACAAGAGAAGCTGTGTTTGTACCTGTCTGAGTCACCCTTGCTCTGAAATGGGTCTTCTCTTACCTGATGAAGGTGCCCAAGAAAGGCCTGGGCCTGGGCTGTAGAGATTGGTCCTCCAACAGGCACAGGCTGCTTTTGAAAGTCCAGGCCATTTGTTTGTGTGCCTAGAGGAAGAGAGATGATGGCTATTAGCTATGATTTTTACTCAGAGAAAAGACAATTTAAATATGCATAACTCAATACAACGTAATAGAAAAAACACTCCAAAGGGTAACGATATTTTTTTCTTTTTCACTGAGATGGATAAAAAAGGTTCTGTCAGTTCTGGGCTTTGTTGATTTAGCTTCTGTCAACTGAAAGAAAATACTAAGCTCATTTAGTTAAATTCTATCACCTTACCTATGAGGCGTACACTACTACCCCGTCATTCTCAAACCATGTTAGAGAATCAAATGACTACAAGCTGCTGAAGTTAAAACTTATTTCAGTCCCGTGTATACTCCACTCAGTAACTGAATACAACCTTGAAGTTCAGGAAGTGACAAGAACAAAGTTTGTATGTACTCGTCTCTCATTAATGGTGGAAAAAGTAGTAGTTGAAGAAAACAAAAGTACCGTATACGTAGTTTTTAATCAAAAGAGTATTAAAACCGTAGTCCAGAAGTGCTCCCCCCAAATTTTCTACTAAATGACTACATCTGCAGAGTTTCCGTGACATAACATGACTGACTGTGTTTGCTGTTGCTCTCATCCACTTTCATACAAATACAACCTGATTGTTTTCCTCCATCTTTGCTGTCATCCTTCTAAAGAGCTTAGGAGACACAAAAATCCACAGAACATCTGCAAATAACCTGAATGTGAGGGAAAGAACTCAACTGTCTTTCCCTTGAACTGCCAACTAATTTCCTATTGCCAAGAGGAACTAACTATAAACTTTGAAAAATTATTCCCTGCACAGATAAAGTGTTAGGGATGACCAGTCTGTGTCTGGCATATTACCTACCTACTGTGGCTAGGGACAATAAGGAAGACACTGAGTTTGTCAGGCTGCAAGAAATGTCTTGAATAGATTATGCCATCTTAAAAGTTGTGTCTACAGTGAAGTACAAATGGCTTTAGACTTGCAAATTCACATCTTCACAATAGATTTTGTTGATGCTTATGAACAGGTGTTTAATTCATAATTCTGAACTCCTTCCATCATCTACGTTATTTTTCTCAACAAAAATCTACATTATCTAATAAGAAATAATCAGTTGTTAAATCATGGGGGATGCTATTCCTTAGAAACATCAGCAAAAGCAAGAAGGCAAAAAATTTGATTAAAAATACACTACCCAATATCTAATATAATTTTATACTGCTGCTCTGACCTACAAAAAAGCTTACATAGATAAGATTACCAAAAACTATGCCACTGTTCAACTAGACACAGATGCAAGCTTTCCAGCACCAAGGTAAGTCGTACCTGAAGGTGGCCATGTGATGTGGGTTGGTTTTTTTTTTTGCTGGAGCTGGTATGAGGGAAGAAATGGTCAACTCTATTTTTACTTCTATGGTTTGAGCCAGGGTTTACATACTTACAGACATTACTGCAGCCAAAGATCCACAGACACTTTACGTATTTAAATTTTAAACTATGTAAAATAATTTTGCTCAATGAGTCCAAAGTTCCAATACAAAGCGCATGGAAGGATTATCATGTGTCTGAACTAATCCTGAATGAATGTGACTTGGTCGCATTTCACCAAATAGAAGTTGGTAAGATGACCTGCTGGAAAGAACTACAAGAGTCCTATCTGTTCCCGTTCTTTTGTGTAAAATGCAGAATCCTCTCACTACAGAAGTCTAAAGGGAGTGGGAAGATGACTGGGTAAACACATAAAATTAAACCCTGACAAACAAATACTGAGTCCAAAGAAGCTCTACAACCCTCCTTATTCAAGCAAATGCTTTTCATCAGGTATTTTCAACCTCGCTGAGGAACCTCCAAGTAGAAAGGGAAAAAGAAAAAAACCTACTGTAAGGCAGGTATCCCTCTCTCCAATTAGAAACTTCCAAGGGTCACAAAAAATTATCCTTCTCAGAGAGGACTAGCTGTTAACCTCACCTTAAACAGCTAAAATAGTTCTTGTTGGCTGTTTTCCAAAATGAGCCTCAAATCATGATGCTATATTAAAAAAGCACTGCTATGCATATGTATAAAGACACACTGGTTAGTGCTTCTGTTAACTCTGATACGGAGATTTGAAACAAGCCTCCTACAGTTGACAATACTGAGCTAAGCAAGTTCTAAGATTGAGCCTAAAATCTTCATTGATTCCAAATATTCATAACCCTCACAGCAGCAATTTAAAATGGTATCAAGAGAATATAACATTTTCCTTAAATCAATTCTTAAAGGTTTACAATTCCTTCTCCCCACTCCATCCAAATCTCAACTTCAAGCAAAAAGAAAACAAAAAAAACCCCTTAAAGTCCACCTGTTTACTCTGTTCTACTTGCATCTTAAGCTTTCTTTGGTATCTGGAAGTCCCTTTCCCCTTTGGGTGCAGTTTTGGAAAGAATGCTGCCAGTTTCTCACATTTATCACAGGATGCCTACATCTTTTGAAGAACAGCAGGGAAAATGAACTTGGAGTTGAGGGTTTCACAAGTTTTGCTCCTAAGGTGCTCAGAAGGATGCAACAGCACTTCTGCTGAATCCAAGAAATCTGGTAAAGAGACTGGAAAATGGGGTTGTCAGAATTAGGAGGTCACCAATTAGAAGTAAGAAGGTGAAAGGATCGGAGTGCCGCTTTTGCTCAAACTAAGAGCTAAATGGAAAAAAATAAAAACAACAACAAAATAACAGATTTTAACACAGATATTTATGTCATTCCCATCTCCATCACACCTCCTTCCTTACTGTTGTAATGATTCTGATAGCTCACCAACATCAAAACAGTGGGAGTGGGAAGTCTCAGTTTTCCATCTCTCCTATGTTCTTACATACAGGCATGTTATCACCGTTCTGTTCCTCCTGATAGTTCACAGACACAGAAGCAAGTGAATTCATGTTGCTAATGGAGTAGAAAACCCTTTACATTAACTGTTCCCTTTCCTGTAAGAATTCCAAGTTAATTCATCCCACTGAACCGACAGAAAACCTAACTTAGGATTAGGGTCTGACAAGCAGCAGATGGAAAGCATGGGAGGACAGAGAGGTGGCAGCAAGGAAACAAGCCTCCCCCCTTCCAGCAAGTTGTTAGATCACATCAAGCACTAGGATGTAGTTTCACCCTTATAACCCAAACCCAGTGCAACTTAAGCATCTCCAAATTCTGGCATAAACTCAGCTGCGTGGTTAGTTACTTCAGAGAACTGGTTTAGATGAAGACTAATAGTGAGTGCAATCACTTTTCAGCCAAATCAGATCTCTGAACCGTCTCATTTAGGGCCACTCCAGGGAACAGAACATGAAGTACCACATCAGCCTGAGCTCAGATTAGTGTTTACTGTCTTCCAATTACACTTCCTGAGGATAAACACAGAGCCAAATGGAGCAGGAAGGTAATACTGCACCAGCAGTCAGGAGAACATGCTTCAAAATATTAAGACCACAATTATCAGAACGTAGTCTGGGCCTTGCAAACTGTTCAAGAAAGCAAGATGAGTGAAGAACTACAGTTCTAGAGAGATGCAGAATAGGGTGTGAGAAAGTACTTATGAAAGGAAGACATGCAGTGAAAAGGAATATTTCAAAACTAACTTGAGCACGCATCTGCAATGTGCTCTAGAAAACATCTTTCAGCACTGACATTCCCCCCCATCTATCCTGTGGCAGATGCCAATACCCAGGAATTGGTGTTTCCTTGTCTATGTTATCAATAAAAAGTTTAGTAGTTATATTTGCCCAGAATTCTAGCAGTTAAAATCAAAAACATTTCATGGTCCTTTTCCCAAAGATTCTCTTCTGGAAATTGGAAATTCAGTCTTGGAAAATGAAGCAAAGCAAACAAGAATATTTAGAATCCTTCTTTCAAATTCCTAGCTATTTTGCTGTTGTATCGGTGCATGTCTTAAAACTACAGCTTTCATAGACATTAATCTTGGCTTTCGTACTATTGCATTAACAGCTTTTAAGAACACTCATTAAACAAGGAAAAAAAAACCTCTTCTGAAAAGTTGTATGCTGTAACATACAGAAAGGAAACAGAGAAGGCTATCGGTATTTCTACACGGTAGAATTTTACCCTTCTCTCTCTTCTTTCCAGTAGATACTAAACGACCTGTTCATCCCCCTACTGAAGGCTGGAAAAGAGTTGTGCAATTCTACAATACTGAAGAACAGTTCATCAATTCATCCTCTTGTTTGAACAGCCGGCCAACCACTCCTGCACTTACTGAAACTTTTGTTGTTGTTTTTTACTCATCTGAAATACGATTTAATTTTTAAGGTACTTAAAAGATGAGTCAAATTAGTACACAAGAGTTAAAATCTGTTTAAGGCATTTTCTTGTGACCAGTTTCAGGGAAACTTTACTTTGTTCCTTAAATAGCGTTAAAAGCGCTAAATCTAGTTTAACTTCCACGGAACTTAAATTATTAATTCAGAACTTCTGATGTTCAGCCATCTTTACCAATGGTAACTGCTTCTTTTCCTGAAAACATCTGCTCTGCCAAACAAACTCCATGCCCAACAGTAATTACTCTCAAAGTTTTCAAACTGCATCAGCTTACTGCACTGAAAGCAGGAATGACCCAAACATCTACTCTCAATCAGAAGACAGACAAGCAGTGCTTACACAGGAGACTTCAGTGATTTACAAACGTTACTGGGAAGAAGACAATTAATGAAAAGTTACGAGAATCAGCATCTATAAAAATCTTTTTGCATTTAATATCGGAGCCTATGCTCTCTAGACAATCAATCAGTGGCACTTCCAGTCCCTTACCATCACAACTTCTTTTCACTAACTATATGCAGAGTCCAGAACCACAATCTAAACAGACTGATCAGAAGTCTAAATTACATTCCATGACTATTCCTTTAACATTTGTCTGTTGACTAATGCAATTGATGCTTGAGCCCCCAAAGAAAGTCACAAGTGTCAGTCGCTACCTCTGAGCGCTCTGTCTGAAAGCAGACCAATGACTACAGAACAAAGAGCCCTCAAAATTTCTAGCTTGTTTCAGTCTGAACAAATAAAAAAATGAAAAAATCAGGAAGTAAATTTGAAATGAATGACCACGAACACTTAAGTTACAGAAGTGGTACTTGTAAAAGGTCCAAATACCAGTAAGAGTCAAGCTTTTCTTATAAAGTAATGTCAGCATTATAATATAAAAAATAAACACTGTAGTCTCGTTTGTGATGAAAGCATCTACATGGAGCTTTACAATCCATCCCTTCTTCATACCATGACCATCATCTTCACACTGATGAAGTATGGCAGGGCAGCAAAAGCAGAGTTCTGTTAAAGCAGACATTACACTTTTATGATAACGGACTCTCTCCAGATGAATTATGCCCTTCTCTGAAAGACCTCAGTTGAGGTAAAAGCTGCCAGCTAAAGATGCATTTAAGGCAGTGCATTGGGGGATGACTCTTGAGAAATTGTACACTGAACTGCAGTCATACAAAACAGCAAGTTTGAATTTTCTCAGATGTTTACGCACATGCTCCAGACACAGTGAGTCAATTGACAAAGGATATTTAAAAGTATTTTCTTGATGTTGTCTATGATTATTTCTCCAGCTCGTACATATTTTGAAATAAAGCTATAAGCCATGCTAAAATGCCTTAAATAGATAATTTTTTTATACATGGAAGTTATTGATACCTCCCCCATTACAAATACCACTGAAAGTACAGAAGCAAAGATGCCAGTAACCAGAAATACACTTCAGTGAACAGATTTCCTTCAGACTGACACCATCTATGACAGAAAACATTCAGACTCTCAGGTCAGTATTGGGAACATTCGGCCACTGTTAGCTCTGCTACAGCCTTGCTCAAAGAATAAGGAAACAGTAGAATAAAGTAAATTAATAATTCCAGCACAATTCCAAAGTTGAAAGTCTTATTACTGAATAAAGATGAAGAAAACCATTTTCCTTACCCAAGGCAACTAAAACTCCTCTCAACACAAGCAGTTCTTTCTTATTTTTTCTCTCCAAATGTTACACTGAGCTCAGAGAACATTCCGAGTTCAGTTAAACTATTTACTGCCTATTCAGAATAGTTAATTCTTGTTTCCAAAACGAACCTTAAGTTATCTGCAGAAAAGAATTAAGGCATGAGATAGCATGACTGAGTTCTAGTGACTTAAACTTCAATGGGTTATAAATTGGTCTCATCTCAATACAACAGCTGTGACACAAAGCCTATCTGTCCCAGTCAAACTTCAAGTCTATCCTAACACATGAAGACACTTCAGTGAAGTCTGCAAGCAGTTTTTTGTTTTTAAATATTGAGAAATGATGATGCTTTCTTCCTTTGCCTTGTTCTTAAGAACAGTTGTAACCTTGACTGAAGTCTGAAATGGAAACAATATCAGCCAATGGCCCACATCTGCCAGGGAAAATAACAGCCTCAAAATAAATAACGGAGTTAGGTATGTCAAAGATGCATTCTGACAGGGAAGAATGAGATGACTTTATGGAGAGCTAGAGCCACAAGATTTTTCATGATATCAGAAGCATTACAAACAAGAAGGAGAAATAGAGAATCTTATAAACATATTGATAAGTGCACGAGTAGTGCCCTACATACAGCATGGCTAATGACTTGTTTTTCATACAGACATGCAGTGTTCTCAGGTCTCTAAAAACACCAGGTCTAGGAACTCTCCCTGTCCCTGAAATTCTACATGTGTTTTTTGGGGTTCTCTTCTACAATATTGTTGTTGTTCCTGTACACTGGCAAAAAAAATAAAAATAAAATAAAATAAAAAAAATTAATTTTTCATATTCATTTAATTTGATGACAGAAATCCCTGTGTATCAATTAATCATTTCTCACCTGTGTTCCCATCTCCACTCTCCATTGATGGTTTACTGGTTTCTGACGGATTGTTCATTCTTGAGTCTGCATTAAAACAGAAAAAGATATAGTGATGAACACAAAAAAAAATGCTACACAAACCTAATCATATCTTCTTGTCCAAGAGATACACAGAACATCTTGAATTCAATATGTAATTTACTCTAATTCAGCTTATTTTATAACACAAAGAATCATCAGAAGCAGAGCATAATATTGAGTTTTCCAGATAAATACAATTTCAACATTTTGTATGTCATTGTTGACTTGTAAAAGCATAGTGCTGAGGAATGAAAAGAGCATGTTGGAAGGCAAGGATAGGCAGAACTTAGTTTTCAGTACACTGAAATAGAGAAACAAAGAAAAAAAAACAAAAAGGAACAACTACGAAAAGATTCAAAAACACTAAGTCTGACCACCAAGGACTACATTCAGCCATTATGTTTGAATAGATGCCATTTATCTAAAACTACATTTTTATTTTACAGAAATGCCACCAATATTAAATTTAATATTTCCTATACATTCATGCAAAACCTTACAAATATGAAATATATTCCTCCTCCTTCTCCCAATAGATGAACCTATTGAAAAGCCTGCTCTGGATCTGAAAGGTGTCAGCTAAATGCTGCGCAACACAGAGCCTTTCCAGATGGCAGACACAGAATATAGCTTCCTTATATACGGCTATACAGATGTTGTGTGTACATCATCAGCTCTACAACTTATTACCTCCTCATTCCTAGCAACCAGCCACATTGATGTGCCACATTAATGCAAATGAAAATTACAAAAGGAATCTCAAGATAGACCAGCTCATAAAGTGAAGCATAAACAAATCCTTAAGTACATTCTTTCATTCCCATGACCAGTTAAACACAAACTCAACCAGCTTGAAACGAATATAAACTTCAGGATATTCTCTTGCAAGGTGCTTAAAAGGTTACTTCTTTCGTCAAAGCAGTGATCTCCAAAACACCAACAAGCTGAAGAGGAATACAATAATGGTATTAACTCCTGTGTCTTTCCCCAGGTATTTCCAAGAATGCCCAGCCCCTCCATTGCTCGACAGCCCAGGAAAGAGCTGGAGGTGAGAAGGCAGACTACTGCCATGTGCTATCATCTGCTGCCTAAAGGAAAACAGTGTGCTCCTTGGGATAACAGAGCCAGGGGCAACAGCAGAGGAAGAATACAAGTATGAATCAAATGGAAGGAACGAGCACTTGAGCAGTGACTGAAAGAAAACAGGAGTTGCAATGGAACTCGTCTGGGTGTACTGGGTTGAAAGAGGAAGGAACTAGTTAGAAATGCAGCCTATGAGAGAGAATCAGTAAAAGACATTCGGAAAAACTCCATGCTCAGTTAGGAAACACGATTTAAGACATGTCAGTGTTTTTAAAACTAATGCAATTTTCCATGTAAACAAGTGCTTCAGTTGAAGCAAGTGGGTCCTAGAAAACCCAGAGGGTGGTAATAAATGAATCTGCCCGTCAAGTTACTTCAACCTCTCCAAAGTATCAGCTCTTCATACTAAGTTCCTATGGCTATGATTAAACCTTGTAAAGGTCAGCTGAGTATAAAAGATACCTGAATTGGCTTCAGACATGCTCCCTTATGAACACTGCTTTCAGTGTGAAGGCAAACATGTTAAACTGCCTTTTGAAACAGGGAACAAGTGAGAACCACCCCAGCTGAACACTTCTGGCCCACATTTCAACAAAAGGCTGAGGTTCTGCGCTGCCTTTCACCACCTCTGCTTCAAGGTACAGCCTAGAGCAGAGCTTCATTAAGGCTGTAGGAACAGAACCTACAACTTCTCAGGGTTTTTTGTTGTTGTTGCTTTTTTGTTTTTTGGGTTTTTTTTTTTTTTTTTTTGTCATTTTCCACATCTGGATAGCAACATTTATGCTGCACTAACTGAGAGAGTCTCCCACAGACTACACAGGAAACAGGCTATTTTGATGTGCCACTCACTGCTGGTGGGTCTGCATGAAAAACAATTTGTGTTTGTTTTAATTTAGTAGTTGCACGCACCTTAAATGACTACACTGTTGTGGTAACAGTGCGTTTGTTTGAAGCAATTACAGGCAAGGTTTGTTTGATAAACATCACTAATCTGCTCCTTCACATGCAGCTGGCCACTGAAATATGCTTGGCTTCTGAGAACACTGGGCAGGAGACTTCTATTTGGACATGAAGGACATTTGGACAAACATGAAGAGTGCTTGTCCAGCAGCACCATGAGCAAGATGGGCTCCAAACCCCATACATCTGGCCGTGAAAGCAGGCTAATCTACAGAGCTTTTGGATGTAGGATACATTTTTAGGCCCAGAGCAGGATAGCCTGAGCTCATGATAGCACTGATCACTGAAATGCACAGTCTAGGAGATCACCCCTGAACAACACAGGATCCACTTGCTCAAGGACTTCAGAAAGCCCTTCCCAAGATAAAAAACAGGGACTCCTGGGCTACTCGGTTGCAAACTGAAGTATTAGAGCCAGCAGGCAGGATACCCACATTGGCATCAAGCTGCACCTAGGGGCAGGGCGGCAACTGTCTTGCACACAGCACCGCAAGCACTGCTACCCAACAACTTCTTGCACAACATGCAGACTGTTTACAGGACAAAAGCAGAACTCTTTTCATAAGGCAAGAGATGTCTTCTTTCGTTTTAAAGTATTGTAATTTTTTTTTTTTTTAAAAAGGTTTTCAGTGTTTACTAATACTAGACAGATAAATGAAGTTGACTCAAGTAGCAAAAGTGAGTCCACCTGACAAATATTTCATCATAAGGATTGACCCCGGGAGTCCTCAAGTGTCATTACTGTGAAAAATCAGCAAGTTGGATACCAAAACATCTTTTTAGCATCGCTCAAATTCGAACGAAGGATGGCATCCATTATTACACCAGCTGACTATTCTTGCTCAATCTGTGGGCCTTCTGCATGTAAAGCATCACGAACAATGCCGCTATTTCCATTGCAAATGGTATGACACACACATCTGAAGCACAAAACTGCCACCAGCCAAACAGACATATCTGCAGGATACTAGCCTACGGATTCATTATGTCACACACATGCACAGTTTATACATACTCATAGGACTTCTGCTTCAGTTAAAGGAATAAACAAATGAAGTGAACTAAAAAAAAAGTCCTGACGCCCTCATCCTTTTTCCTCCCTTCAGACTTTAGCTGTGTTTTAAATAAAGGCCCTGGGCTACAACTTCTGCCAACCTCATCGAGCAGCACACTCAGCAGGAGGAGGATCGAAAGCAGCAGGTGTGTGATTGAGATCCAGCTCTCGGAGGCGAACCCAGGCAGCACTGTGCCGTGCTGGCAGCACTGTGCCGCGCTCCCACAGCCCCTCAGCATGTCTCAGAAGGCATGCAGAAGGAAGAAGCAGGCAAGGGACCAGCCTGCAGCATTAGAATCTATGCAGACCTAGTAAAAAGCTAAACCTTAACCAGTACATCACTCATTGTTTCCTTTCACCCAAAGTGAAAGTACCTAATACTCCGACAGAACCAGCAAAAATGATTCAGTGGCACATAAGGGGAAAAAAAAAAACAAAGTTCAACATGAGTAAAAACGTACCAAGAACTCACTTGAAGGTTTAGAGTAGAAATTCATTTTCAGAAAACCAATTTCATGTTCAGAAACAAATATTCAGGTGTCTGCTTTAAAATTTACCATCCAAAAACGTTCTTTATATACAGATACAATGCATTTAAAAATAAAAAATAAAAATAAAAATCAATACATTGAGCTCCAGGGAAAGAGCCTTGGAAATAAATAAAATCTCCTGCAAAACTGAGATTATCAGTTTCTTGTAAGTAACTTAAAACTACATTTAGAAGAAAATATGGCATGCCTGTTCTGCAGTCCTGATGAAATCTCAGCTCAGCAAATACATTATCCCAGTAACCTTAGGCACAGCTTGCAACGGTATCAATGGCAACCGCTGTGGACTCCACCTTATTTTCTATTACGCGTGAAGAACCTCGCTATTACATTAAAAATACACAGACATAATATACACTCTGCTGGGGAATGGCTCAATACGGCCAGTAAATTCTTGGAGACTGCAACTCTCTCACTCATTTTCATGTTTTAAAATTTGAAACACACAGATATGCAAGTCAAGTCTTAAGTCTCAATGCTTATTAGAAGCTAAATGCTTCTCACGTTGAAATCCAAAAAGCATACGGTCTGCATCAGTATCTCCTAAGCCCAACAACAAGCCCCTTCAGTGCAGAGGAAAAGAATTCTCTTGGATCGAGGGAAAGGGGAGAAGAAAATAACTTATTTCCCCGGTATGACACATACAATACATATATATAAGGCATTTCCTCACTGCCGATGCACTGGTGAGCTTCAGCCTTACAAGCACCTTCTCTGCCTCTGCATATGTGATTAAGCCTCTATGCATAGTCAACCTCACACCCTCTATTTCCATATTAAACACTTATAAGAAAGAGCTGAGCTGGTACCCACCTAGAACGTAGTCACTGCAGTCCAGCATTGCTGTGGTATCCTCTACAGGTTCAGACAGTCCAAGGGAAGGGAGAATGGCAATTTCTATCAAATCTACACTACTGCTCTCAACGACACAAGAAAGGGAGCGGGGAGGTGGGGGAAGAAATACAACTTCAGTTACACCATAGCAATCTTCAACTGAACAGGGAAACTTCAGTTGCTCTGTGGAGTTTTAGTCTCTCCTACTAGCAGTGTCTGACATTGTCAAGGCGACTGAAGCGTGAAAAGTTCCCCTTTTTGTAATAAAATAGAAACAAAGATTGCAGCTGGCAGTTTCCATAATGAAGCTTAATCAGTATGCGCCTGATTAGGGCCTTATGCAAATCTCCCCTCGTTAGCACAGCAGCCAGCACTTTGAAGTCCATGAACAATTCATTTGCAGAGTACACCGAAAGCGCTCCCTGCATAATTTAAATCTCGGTATAAATATTTATCAGCTCATTTGCATATTAATTGGCAGTGCATGAAGGGAAAAATTATCTCCCGAGTGCCAGCATAATAATTAGGGAACAAAATGAAGTTTCTTCCAATAGCTTGGCTTCTCAGCCCTAACTCGAGCACAGTACCACAGGGGAGCAGCGAGGGGAGAGAGACTGAGTTTTGTTAAAATGCCACTGAAATGACACGTACAAATTAGAAACAACTCTACAGACTTAAGCACCTTTAATCTTATTCCTGCTGGCAACAATAACTTCAGTAATAAAGGGGATTTGGAAAAAGCTTTCTGCACAAACCAAATAATCCCAAGAAAACAATTAGCAAGGTAGGAGCCCAACACAGAGCTGTCAAACCAGTGCCTGCACATCTGTGTGGTGTTTTCCACACGGTAAGACGAGCTGTCACAAGAAGGTCCTGGGCAAGAAAGAGGAACACCAGGGCAAGGAAGCAGCACGATTCTCTCTAAATGACTAAAGAGGCCGGTGATTCATTATCTGGTAATCCCTTTGCAACAGCCAAATTAACAGCAGTGGGTATGTTGAGTATTGTGTAATATTTGACACCCACTAATCTATCCCAAGTGAAATCAAAATAGATTTCACTTTTTTGCTTTCCAGCGACTTCCAAGAAAAAAACCCAAATCTATTATTAATCCCTACCACAAGCACACACAATATAGTCAAACAAAGCTCACTGTGGAGCACCAAGGCTGTGGCTTTGAACCACCCAATGATAAGCAGAGCCCGGTTGCGGCTGAAAGTGTAACCTGTCAAAGGACTGGGGAACACGCTACGCTCTATGGAGGAGCCAATCCTCTCTTCCAGATGTGTTCCACAGAGCAACGCTTACTGAAGAACTACAATGCTAGATTAAACCACTGCAGATTGCTTGATTACCACTCACATCTCATTGATCGAAACAGCAAGAATGTTAATGCAAAAAATTAAAGAGGAATTTGGACACTGCAATATTTATTAGACTGCGTTCTGATCATGAAAAAATGTGTGATGATCAACACCAGTGACTGCAGGGTTGGGCCACTCTCTTCCCGATGTTAATGTGAATTTAAAGATTGTTTTCTTTTTTTTTTTTTTTCCTCCTCGACTTAGCTGTGCTTTTCTCCTCATTTTTTAAAGGAACTCAAGCACCACCTCTCTACAGAAGAGTGCACAAGAGAAGGGACTTCTCGATCGTCCGTCACTGACTGGAATTTGTTTCCACGCTTGACCTCTTCTTCTGTTCAGGTTCATATCTCTACTTAACACAAGATGTTTCCCACTATATATTTAACAAGTGATCTACTTGAAGAAGATGCCAAGAAAAGAATATACACCCAACTGCACGGAGACAACATGTACCAATTACCTTTTCCTAGCACCCTGCTTCTGACTTATTTCTTAGACATTCACGCATCCCATGAAGACACATCACGGTTCCCAGACCTTCCCAAAACCTTGCTGTTCCACCCATGTTTCTGGACTACATTAAGATAATCCCTTTGCTTCATTGGCTGAGCCTGGACAGACGGTGACACTTGATGAAGCAGGAGCCACCCAACAGTGGCTGAGCTGAGGCAACCTGCAGCACAGTGCCAGGTCCACAATGCCATCCTGTAGATTCTCTCTGCACTGAACTGCTTGAACACAGGTGCAGCAGCAGAAGCACACAAAGGCAGGAAGTGACCGTTAAAGCAGGCATGTGTAGTGATGGATGACTTGTATCAAGAACAGAATAATAAAGCAGTAAATAAAGGCCAGGGAAGGATAAGCCTGAAGCAGTGTCAGCAAGTGTTCTGCAATACCACTGTGCTGCTCATCTGCTCTATTGACACTGCACTGACAGCTAACAAGGAAAAGGCAGAAAAGTTTTCTTCCTGTTCCTCACGGTACCCCAACCAATCTTTCTTAGAAGCACCATCCCCCAACAAGCATACGTTGCAACTGTAACTTCCACTGACATGCTATTTTCAATAAGCTGACTTTAAGCTGACTTTTCAAACTAAGTTTAGCAAAAAAAACCCCAAAAAACTAAAACACAGTGCACTTCAAGTGATCACTCCCTTTTTGATAATTTTATTATCTTCTATTTTATGTAAATTCTGATGGTTTTGGCCAAAAACACTATTATTCCATCTAGGCCACGCTACTGCAACAACTTATGGGGTATGCTTCTGTAGAAGGCCTGAAGATCGAAATAGAAGGGTTTGGGGAGTGACTGAGTAGATTGCCTTGCTTCCAAACCAATGCTATTTTCCTATCCAGGTTCTGCCAACTCATTGGCTATCTTCCTCGTTCTGGATTCTCACACGAAAAGTTAATTAATACCTTGAACCAGTCACACCTGTGGTTTAAGCAAAACACCACTGTGAGTTTTTCACAAAAATCATTATTTTTCCTCCAAAGATACCTTAGATCATTTTCAGGACGAGAAAAAAAGAAGTAAACTCTCTCAGTTTCCCACGCAACCATAGACATTTCAGAAGTTCTCTTCAAGAAATTCTGCAATACTGATGTTGTTGAATTGTTCTTCCACACAGCTCTGTTCATGATTTGCTGCAAAAGTGAAGGAATCAAGGCCACTAAAATGGAGCCAGGTATGACATGGAATCTTCAGTCCAGTGCTGCAGAAGTACTCCTCCTCCACTATTCTCTTCACATATCCTTAAACGTTTCTTTGCTGTCTCTCCCTCCAATTTGTTGCTATTTATGGAGTTCCAGTGATTATAACTCGATACCTTGGTTTTTTTTTTTTAAAGAGTATATCATTTCCCTTTGCAGCTTATGCAACTTTTGGTTAGACTTGTTCTGCACCTTCTCTTTCATTCTTTTTGCATCTTTCATTTATTACGGCCAATTCACTGACTGTCAATTCACTCAAGTGGGGGAAGGGGGGTGGAGTTGGTAGGGAACTACATAGACAATGCAGAATTAATGAGATAAAACAAAGTTATTAGCAGCATTCTTTCACTGAAACACTTCAAGAGGACAAAACACCTTAACTTTTATACAGGCATACTTCCATATATTAGTAAAACGTCATTGATCACATGTCCTCAGTGACAGCTAGGAGATTTCTGCCACTAGGCAGCTCTGCGACAAGTGTGACCTTTGCAAAACTCCTGACACAATTTCTGACACAACATGGCAAGACTGCTCAATAAACCAACACCACATTTCACTTTTGTATTGGTGTACGTGGAACAATACATGGTAACCGTAACACGCCAGCATACTGCCCTCATTACGGCACCAGTGTCTAGTATATTTCACCCTGAAGATGACTGGACACAAAAGCTTTATAATAGTGCATGACTAAGCAATCCACCAATGCATACTGCAAACACGCAGAGAAAGGCTGCTTTCTATACGTCATGACAGCCAAGATCAGTTGATACAGTTAGCTCTAATTTGACATTATACAGAGCTACCATGTTTTAACTCAAGACATTTCCAAGTCCCTGTTCCACAAAGCAAATTAAACCTAATAAACATTTTGTCAAACAGAACTTCAATGTGCTATTAATATATTTTTAAAATCACATACTTCAACAAAAATAAACTGATATTAACATTGGCACAATCCTCTTAGGATAATTATGCACAAGACAGACAGCAGCCTGTTCATAGTCAGAGCTGCAGACCAAGCTCTAATTTTAGCCACCGCCTTTGACTTTGGCTAACAAAACTGATTTTATGTGAAAATTGCTAAGTTCACTCTGAAAGCCAAGAGTACTTTTCTGGAAAAGTCAAATAAAATTGGCCTGTTAAAGAATTACAGGTCATTATACAATTGCTATGAACTGAAATTTTAGCCTACAGCTAATTTTACTTCTCTCTCCAACTCAAATCATAACTACCCTTTCAAACTTTCCACTGCACAAAGCGTCTTTCAAAATGATCTTGCGTACCTTTTTTGAAGACAATTAAGCACAGAGACAGCAAGTCAGGAATGCTAATTCGTCTTATCAGTGCAAGACAGGAGATACTCCTAAGTACCTAACATATTCATATAAAGGGGTTTGTTTGTGTGTTTAAAATCTCACTTTTGTCCACAGATAATAGTGGCTATAATGGTTTAAGTCATCTTTACAGTAAGAAAACTGTGGTCGTGAGATACTTACTTATAGCATAGTTTGACCATATTGGAAGGGAAAAAGCGTAACAGGAGTAGTGGAAGAGACAGAAGAGGCAACATTAAAGAAATAATCTTATTCAGAAATTGCAGTATTTTCGCTTTAAGGGTATTAAGCTTTCACAAGCAAACTTGGCCTTGCTTGAAACTGATGTCTAATACTATAATCCCAGTGAATGAACTGAACAGTTCTGCCTTTCTCTCACTGCCCACAAGTCACAGCTTACAAGAAAGAATCCATGTTGCATCTACAAATAAATTTCACTATAAGTGTTTTCAGAAGCACTGGATATAAATTTAGCATGAGCTTAATAATTCTACTGTACAGACAGCCCTTTAAGTTCAAAACCCCACCTTTGATCCACAAAACATTTTCTTAAAGTCATGGAATATTTGAAGAGTAGCAAGCATTAGATCTTCACATTTTCTGATTTAAGACCTCATGTGTCACCCACGTTTTCAAAGTTTTCATCACTATCACATAATAACTTGAGGATTTTTCTTTAATTTTAATTTTTATATTGAGCACTACATCGTAAGCACTGACTTCAGGAATTAAATTCAAAGTAAAAAAACCTAAAAAGTCCACAACTTTACCATCCTTTCGAGAGCAAGTTTGTGTTATTTCACCAACACGTTGTATTTGCAACCAACAGTTGCACTTTTGAATAGTTGCAGTAGAGTACTCAGTTGCATTCAATTTAACTAAAAATAGCATAAATATGTGCAAGTCATCCTTTGAAACTGCCAAATTCAAGGCGGGGATCTTTAACATTAGAGCTGATGTTCATTCCTGTACTGAACCTGCACATGAAAAGTAGCACTCCAGTGCCATGCAGGCAACTTGTTATTTAAAAATATCAAACTGCTTTTAAAAAGTTCATATTTGAAGGCAGACACCTGTTTGAGGTAGTTTACTTTTTTGTGACACAGCTGTGGGTCTCACCTCCCCTTAAAATTACCGGTTTGTCGGATTTGAGTTCTTCAGGCTAAAACATTAAAGCCCCAAAGCAGATGCATACTGTTTAATTAGTGAACTTTTCTAATTACTCAATTACAAGATTTTCATGCCTGCCATTGCTATTCAGAGGAGTACCGCAGGACACAAAGTAAAGACTGTAATGAAGACTGATGTGAAGTTACATGAACACGACACAAGGGAGGGCTGAAGAACACCATCTGTAAAACTTCAGAATTTAACAGAGCAAGAAGAAAAAAAAAAAAAAAGAAGCAATCTAAGGGCATAGATCTGCACAACAGCAGTACTGAAACTGAAAAAAAAAAAACAGCCTTGAAAGCTCACAGATCCTTATGGGAGACTGCAGATTAGGCTGTGTGGCAACTGGCACACAGAGGAACCTCGCCTTGCACGGATGGGCAGCCCACACTGCCACCTAAACCCTGGGGCTCACACCAGCAGCCACAGCACACCTTGAAGCAGTCACTTCTACCGGCTGCATACTGGGATGGCATTCATGGGAACACGCCTTCCACACGTGAGGTGGCTACTGAAAGTGTTGTGCATGCATTTGAATGGATGATGCAGTTGCAGCTAGTGCTGTATTGGGGCACCCTTAGCATTCTGCCCCTATCTCTCTTCACACGCACCAAACAAGGAAGATAGCATACAAACTGTAAACTTCAAGTTATTCCAATACACATTAAAAATACAAAGCATTTGAGTAATTTAGCTATTCCCAAATCCATAAATCACAAGTAATCTGTCTGACAACATATGAACACTGGTTAAGCCACGCTCAACTACTGGCTGCAATATTTGCCTTAGCAGCTGTATGACTTGTTACATCTCTGAAGTATCACTGTGTGTGCATTCCAACAGCATTACATTTGCCTCCCCATGTCCACCCACGTAACAAGAACAGATGCTCAGAACTAAATAACGTTATTTTAAAACTCACCTGGTAAATCAAAATACAAAGCATTTTATAAACACGTTGTTTCTGTTCCCTGCTTTGACAAAGAGGTAATAACTAGTCTAGCTTGATGAACGGGGGCTCTACAATAATAGACTAATTCAACATATAACTTAACCACACAATTCAGCTCAATTCAAATCTCAGAGACTCCACACTACCTGTCATTAAATACACTACAGCTCACTCTCAAAATACATACATCAAAGTCACCAGCTTAAGTTTATTATGATTGCTGCTGGAGCCAAGTGGATACATCAAAATCTGCATAGGTGGTATTTAGCTCTAGCCAGCATTCTGAGTGTTTGTCAAACAAATTAATAAAGGAAAAAAAAGCCCATGCAAAACAGATCATGATAGAAACTGAAGCTACTCTGTAGTTACCACCATCCTTTGCAGAATCTGATTCTGATCTCTTCTGTAATAACTACCTCCAATCTGCAGAAGGATATTGCTTTACTGCCCCCAGCACACTGATCCAGACACTATTAACACCTGTAGGAACTACAAGATATGTCATGAGCATGCCTCTTTCTGAAGCTTAAATTATTTGATCTTAAAGAGGGAAAGGCCACATTCCAGACAAGCGGCTTTGTCTGTTACAAATGGAACAATGATTGCCAGATGTGAGGTCTGAAGGAAGCAGTAGTTACACACTGCAGACTCTGGCTCCATCCACCCGCACACCCACCAGGCAGCTATCATTTTGGCTAGTCAGAGCTAACGTAAGATTGCACCTGCTATCAATCAAAAAAACTATTGGGCAGCTGGGTCTTTAATTTATAATTTAGGAACGGCAGGTTGTAAAAACCTCACCTTTGCTACACATGAGTATTATCTACATTAGTTCTTCCAGGAAATGTTCCCGAGCACCCTTGTGTCAGTTTTAGCAGCTACACTATGCCAAAGCAGTCAAGGCACTGATTGGCTTTTCCAGGAAACAACCACAAGGGCTGTTTTACCAGCAGTAAAGCTGAAGGGCATGCGGTATCACTGCCACCTGCGGCTGTGATTGCAGAGCATTTGCTGGGAAGACACGCGCGTTTTGTGTACATGCAGGTGGACACACGCCACTGAAGACAGGAATGGGTTATTTTTAGAGCAAGCTGCAGCACAGGTAAGTCTTCTCACACTGCCCCAGTTTCTGTAACCTATTTTGATTGGAAGCATCACACTGACAGAGTCCTTTCACAGGAGATTCATTATTTAGGCCTGAGCCACAGGGTAAAAGAAATCAACCGATCAACAAAAAACGTTATAATCATATCCAGAAGACTTTAACTCTTACCAATTTCTCACTAAAACAGACTCCATACATGCACCTCACTGTTTTGATAGGAAAACCAAACATGAGAAATCAGACATTTAACTCCATAGGACCACATGCATCAATCACTGCTATAGCTGTGGGTAATAAGCGCTAAGTCAGCAAAAGGCACTGCTCCTCCCACAGAGGCAGCCCCCAGCCCCAGCACCCTGCTGCACCTCCTGCACTGCCACCTGGGGAATCAGCAGAAAGGTTTCCCACCGCTGAAGTATCAAGGCAGCACAGAGGTGGAGAAAACAGGGAGTGCTGGCAAGAAGCTAACAAGAAGGAGCAACAGTTACAATCATACCAGTCAGTCCTTTTAGCATAGACCTGTCTTGGAATAATAAACCCCAAATTTAAGAAATTACTCTGAGGAATTTGGAAGAAGGTACTAATAACCCTATAATATCATAACAGGCTAAGTGATAGCAAATAAAAATTATACAGTATTAATGCCTTAGTAATGTACAAACAAGATGCTGCCTGACACAATCACTACAGACTGAGAACCTAAACCTTCAAGGGAAAAAGGGAAAGAGCTGATCTGTGCTGATGTCATCCTGCCATTAACACTCAGGTTATTTCCACCTCCCCCAAGCATTCAGATTCACATTTCTCAAAGCCTCTAAGCCCACTGTTCTGAAAACAGCTCAAATACTCCAGTAAGACATTCCTGCAGGAAGGTGCTAGGGTGTTTCGTCACCCTGCAGTATGAGGGCAACAGCAGGTGAAAAGCACAAGGAGCAGTCAGCATACAGCACTGTCATAATTGCTTTTGTCCAGTCTTGGTCAACAGGTAAGTTAATGTAGCAAGAAAGAAGCAAAGTACTTATGTGCCAGGACGCCATAATCCACAAAAATCCAGCCTCAAACAGTCTGAAAGCTGCTAGCTGACCACTGCTTCTGACTTGAATGAAAATTGTTCCACAGCCTTCTTAGGAAGTTCTCACAGTCATCACTGGAAAAAGAGCAATTTCAGTGTTCAGAAAAAAAATCAGGCTAAGCTCTGCAGCAACACTCTACATTGCACTGACATTTTAATATTGCACCGAGTTGCAGTAACACACTGCATGACCTGTGTTCCATACTGCCTTCACAAACCTTCACCGCAACACAAATTACTATATAGGCAAAGAAAGTTGGCAAGTTCTCTGGGATTAAATTAAGTTAAAGGGAATAATACCAAAAGGCCCCTGTGATGTTGCATTTCTAATAGGCCTCACCACACTAACAAAACACATGAATGGCTGCAAAATTCAAAACCCTGCACTGGTCCACGGGAGCCATGAATAAGGGCAGCCTCCCACCCCATGTGACAGCCTCAAAATGACAAGCCCTTTCTGCCTACTACTCCTCTTCTCTTCTGGATTTTCCCCAGCTTAAATTGAATGCAAATAAACCAGGTGTGGTCCCCAGAGTAGTAATCTCCAGACAGTCCCCACCGAGTTCCCATAGCAACTTGCACAGCTGGCCACTGGAAAGAAGTTGTATCTGCTTCATATTGGCCACAGTGTTTGAACACTCACTGAATGAAACATCAATTATGGCATCTCCTAAAGGAAACATCTACCAAAAAGCACATCCATTTTGCCTTGATTGATACAGAAAAATAAAAGTATGGATATGCTCTGAGTCTAGCAGCCACTCAGCACGTAAAATGAAGTTATTTACAGAACAGGAGCAACGTCTGAAAGGAAACAGCTTTCCTCTTTTTCTGCAATACACTGAAGTTTAACCAACACTTGGAAAGTGCCTATCATTCAATAAATTATAATTAAAAAAAACTTAACTGGAAGGAAATAGAATTCCAAATACAAATCCTTCTGGTCAGTACGTAACTTCCACAAAACAGCATCTCTAACGAGTACTTCTTAGTATTTCTGATTTTAACTCTATTCTGTTTCAGCTTTCCAAGTCTCAGTCTAAAGATGGAGTGACCTTGTAATCCGCACAAAAAAAGTGCACGAGTTTTAAGTAATCTACTACATTCCTTACCTATAGAACTTGTATCCTTAGGACAAGGGGGAATGGTTTTAAACTGAGACAAAAGAGGTTAGGTTAGGTACTAGGAGGAAGTTTTTCACACAGAGGATGGTGACGCACTGGAACAGGTTGCCCAAGGAGGCTGTGGATGCCCCATCCCTGGAGGCATTCAAGGCCAGGCTGGATGTGGCTCTGGGCAGCCTGGTCTGCTGGTTGGTGACCCTGCACACAGCAGGGGGTTGAAACCAGGTGATCGTTGTGGTCCCTTTCAACCCAGGCCATTCCACCATTCTACGATACTACAATTCTACTCATTTCCCAATTCTGTGCCCCACTGGATCAGGATGCCCATGGCCAAATCCAACCCAGCCTTAAACTTCCCAGCTTTTTTCTTCCCACAAATTACAGCTCAAACTTTCTGGGCCAGACAATGTATATGAACACCAACTCCCACTTAATCTGTTCAACATTTTTTTGAGCCTACGTAAACTTCTAGGAGTCATGCTATGACAATGAGTTCCACAACTTAAATACATACTTAAAAACTTGATGTTTTTTAACTGATTGCAAATGTGATCTTTTGTAGCACTACCTCATTTCCTCCAGTTCTTGCACAAAAAGAGACGGTGAATCATATGTCTCTATTCACCTTTCCATAAGGCTTCACTGACTTCTGCCATACTCTATCTTTTCTGGGATGATAATCTTTAGCCTACACAGATGTTGATAAAAGTGTGATTGGCTTACATACGGCGATCTCCAAAGCTCATTTTTTACATCTTTTAAATGCAGGGAGAGAAGAGCTGCACATTACAAAGTATGCAGGACAAAGAAGTACTAATACAGACTTCAGCACAATGCTTTTTTTTCTTATTTTGCTCTGCACTCTGTTAAGTCTGAGCATTGAATTTGCTTTGACTACTGTTAAGCACAAAAATGCAGCAGGTATTTCCATGGAAAAATTGTCACATTAAAGATCTTGCACTAGGAGTGGTATGCATGCCTATCCTACTCTACATAAAATTAGGACTTTGTCATTTTCTCCACTTTCATGAACACTACAGGAGCTTAGTATCATTAAATATCACCACTTGTTTAATTTGGTTTCAATTTGACAGCTTCTTATGAGAGTGAGGGGAAAGAACAGGTAGACAAAAATGGTGCAATCTCCTTTCCTTAAGAAATCTGGCTAAATATAAAAATAACAGTGTGATCCTTATTTCTTTCTGAAGAGCAGGCTACCAATAGAAATAGTACCAGTCATTTCCATTTGTGCTGACTTCAAAATGCCTGTCCTTGTACCTGATCTAATCTTCTATCTTCAAGTGATCTCCGCTTTTCAAGAAGAGCGAGCCAAGCTTACCCAGGAACATTCAGCATGTAATTATGCAAGAGGTCACCATTATGCCAGCTGTTTTATACTAGAATAGACATTTATGTATAAAAGGGAAATGTAAGCAAACGGGAACAGTATAGTGTGCGTACCAGAAGTTAGCTATACATTTTATTCACCCACCAATATACCTATGATATTGTGGATCTGTGAACTTCATGTGTTAGCCCACCTGTGGGGACTACCCTTAATCCAAACTTGAAAGGTGCTCATTTGCTTAAGTAGTTTTAGTTTTCTTCTCTGAATTCCCTTTCAAATTTATTTCCACACTAATCAGCAGCACTTCAAAGAAACAGCTGAGCTGGTGGCATTAAAATGACCAGGAAAACACACAAAGCTTTAACAGGGTGCAACCGCTGAGCAAGTGAAACATGCCATTTAGTGTTAAAAATGATGACTGCAAGCCCACTCGATTGGAGAAAAAAAAAAAATAAATCACAATTCATTAGGGAAAAGGAAAAAAAGGCTTGTATTTGTATTTCCCTATAGGCATGGCATAGTTTGCACTATTTTAACAGGTCCTCTCATGTTTAAAAAAAAAAAAAAAAAAAAAAGGCAAAGAATGGAAAACTCAATTGAAAACTGATCTGCATTACAAACTATAGGTAAGCACAATTTACAGATAAAACTGAGATGGACATACAGAAGATTCAACAAGACCAAGTGTCAGGTGCTGCACTTTTGGCCACAAGAACCCCAGGCAATACTACAGGCTCAGGGCAGTGGCTGGAAGACCGTGTGGAAGAAATGGACCCTGAGATGTTGGTCAACACTTGGCTGAACTTGGCCAGCAGGAGCAAAAAAGCAATCATCCCTCTGTACTCCGCACTGGTGAAGCTGCATCTCAAGTACTTACATTCCATTCTGGGCCCCTCACTACATGAAAGACATTGAGCCCCTGGAGCATCCAGAGAAGGATAAAAAGCTGGTGAGGGGTCTGGAGCATAAGTCTTACGGGGAGCGGCTGAAAGAGCTGGAAGGAGGCTCAGGAGAGACCTTGTCACTCTCTCTACAATGCCTGAAAGGAGGACGTGACAAGGTGGAGTTTGGCCTCTGCCCCCACGCAACTAGCAGTGGGATGAGAGGGAATGGCTTCAAGTTGTGCCAGGGGAGGTTCAGGTTGGGTATTAGGAAACATTCCTGAAGAGTGGTCAGGTGCTTGAACAGAATTGCCCAGGAAGGCGGTGGATTCACTGCCCCTGGAGGTGTTCAGCAAACATTTAGTGGTAGCACTGAGGGACACGGACGGTGGAAAAATATTGGTGGTAGTTGGACTAGATGATCTTGGAGGTCTTTTCCAACCTCGGTGACCCTATGCTTCTATAGCATAAGCTGGAATTCGAGAAGTTAAAAATGCAAGTGACTATTTTGGAAGCGGACATGTCATTTTAAAAGAATTTCAGGTGTTGTAGCACCAGCTACTACTGGTATAACAAAAATATTTAATGTTCAGCATTAAAGAGGAGATTCTCCAAATGCAGTTGCAAATACGCCCACAAATATATACACAATCTCGCTCAGATACATCACTTAAATCAAAAATAAAACAGGTTTTGACAGCTTCAAAAATACAGAAGGACATAGCATTCTGTCCTCTACATTTCTTACTCCTGCTGCAGGTTTCTGTTCATGACAGTTGATGCATGCTGAGGATAAACTTCCAATGATTACAGCATTGTTTAGCCAGATCAGCACTAGCTCAACACATGTAACTTCTTACAGAGCATAAGGGAGGGGGTAGATGGAGGTAAGAAGGTCAGAGGGAACGAGGACTAAAGATATCAGAAGAGTCTTGAAGACAAGTTGATGGAACATATCAAAGATACCATACTGATTAAAACACTTTGAGAGATGGAGCTTTCCTTCCTTAGCTTTAGGTATTTGCTTGATGTCTCTTTTTATAAATACAAGGCACGCTTGAAGACTAAAGTTACCCAGGATCAGTTTCCAGCTGGATTTTGTTACACACCTTTGACTTCCTCATAATGAAGTCCCTTTATGTACTGTGAGTAAGTCGCTGTTTACTTAGTCTAACTTGGTTTATTAACGATTCTGAATTTTAAATTTATTTTAACAGGCTTTTTTTTTTTCCACCTGAGTCCTTCACGACTCTTCTCAGCAAAACACTCATTTTTGTTACCAACTTTCCTAATATTACAAACCTCCTAGTACTACCACTCATGGTGGTACAACAGTCTCAACAGCACTTATACTTCAAGAATTATATATTTGTTATCAAAGCTGCAAGTCTTACTGCAAAAGCTATTTCCAGATTGTAATTTATCACAACTCAATTCATTTTTAGAGTCCCTGTGCTCCAGAGGGCAGGCTCTTCTAAAGGGGAAATCCAAATGTCTTTCACTATACATTTAATAGATAGTGTTCTGGCTAAATTGGCTAATTTCCCAGAAAGACTGGTGAATCTTAGATCTTTGCATCCTCTGAAAACTTCACTCTTTCCATCCTTATTCCTGATCACTGACAGATACTAAAGAATACTTGCTGAAAGACACAGCTAGTAGACATTGACTCTCCATTAACAACTACATTGAGATTTTTCAGTTATCCTGTCCTTAATCCCTTTAGTGTGTGCTACTATTGATTTTGTATCACTTTAATTTGGTAATCAATAAAGCAAGCCACTCTAAATCAAATATATTATAAAAGAGTGTATTTCATCAATACAATTACAAAACAAAGCTTTAATCTTAACAAGAAATGAAAAAGCTTACAGCAAATTCATCTGACAAGGCCTTCTCTCCTACCCCAGAAAATCATATAAATTGATATGAGATTATTTTTATTGACCAAAAATTATCTCGTCACTCAAATAACTGAAACTGGCCTCTAGTTTTGAAATGAACCTGCACATTTCTCATTTTTCACATTATTGACCTGCTCATTTTTCCTATCACCTCTCTGCAGCTTCCTTGGCCATTTAAGATTTACTGAAATGTAACATCAACAAATAACAGAGACTTCTTTCCAGTCATTGCAAATTACTAAATGCAAACTGACTCACGGTGCAGATTTTAGAAATTCAGCTCATACATAACTTCAAACATTCCTTTCCCTCCCTATACTCATTTATTTTGTCTCTGCTTTTAGGAAACACTTTAGACACTCAGAAGCAGATGAGTATCCAATGAGGTTCAAACACTACATTCTAACTCATGACCCCGAGGTTAGTTAGGGGCCTGTATGACTCTTCTCATCAGCAAACAAGATAGCTTACAGTCATGCCAGATGAAATCAGTAAGCTTAACAGAGAGGGGAGGGAACTTCTTCAGAAAACAGGCTAAGAAGTCCGCAAACTTTCTGCTACATTAGGATGTAGGCTCACCCCTGCACTCTTCAGAAAACACCTGCAAACAACAGCTCCACAGGCTGGTCAGTAAACTAACATCTTGCTGCTACCAGAGGAGGGACTGGGGGGTATAAAACTCACTATCGCCCTTTGTTGTTGCTGTTGTTACTCTTCCGTTGGGTTGCTCTGGCCTTATCAGTCCACAGAAGTGTTTAACTAGCACAGGAACTCGCTAAGATAAAAGCAGAGAGTGGGTGGGGGCAGGGAGAAAGAAGAGAGAGCTGCTATGGCAGTTGGCTTTGCCGCAAACTAGCTTGAAAAAGGTAGACTATTGTAGCACCATATGACTACATCAGACAATGTGTTCCAGACCGTGCAGGTACTCCTTACTTGCTAATTGGGACATAACCACTTCAGAGAGCAAAGACAGGATGCTGTTTTAGAAGGAAAGCAGTTAACAAAGTGAGAAAACCATATCTAGGACTCTTGGTCTCTCAAGCTAACAGAAAGGTAACTGAAGACCAGACTTCAGTTGGATTCCTCTGCTTCATTCACAGGAAAAAAAGAAGGGAACACAGAATCATTAAGATTGAAAAAAGACCTCCAAGATCATCTAGTCCAACTGCCCACATACCACCAAAACTGCCACCACCACCATGTTCATAAGCGCCACATCTAAATGTTTCCTGAACGCCTCCAGGGACAGTGATTCCATCACCTCTCCAGGCAGCCTATTCCAATGCCTGACCCCTGTCTTAATATCCAACCTGAACCTCCCTTGGCACAGGTTGAAACCATTACCCCTCATCCTATCGCTGCTACCTGGGAGAAGAGGCTGAGCTCCATCTCACCACAGCCTCCTTTCAGGCAGTTGCAGGGAGTAATAAGGTCACCCCTGAGCCTCCTCCCTCCTCCAGACTCAATAATCCCAGTCCCCCAACCACTTTCCATAACACTTATGCTCCAGACCCCTCACCAGCCTTTTTGCCCTTCTCAGAATACACTCCAAGGTCTCGATGTCTTTCAAGTGGTGAGGGGCCCGAAACTGAACACAGTATTCAAGGTGCGGCATCACCAGAGCTGAGTACAGGTAGAAATCACCTCCCTGCTCCTGTTGGCTACACTATTTCTGATAGAAACCAGGATGCCATTGGCTTTTTTGGCCACTTTGACACACTGCTGTCTCTTGCTCAGCCCAGTGTTAGCTATCGCACCCAGATCACTTCACCCCCCATGCAGCTTTCTAGCCGCTCTGTCCAAAATCTGTAGCACCGCATGGGGCACGCTTTACTTGTTTCTATTTCTATAATTAACTATAATTGGTTTTCAGTAAATGCTTTCTTTTTTAATCTGCAATATCCCTTTAAATAGGGGCATATATGACTTGTCTGTCAAGCAGCTTTTATTGACGTAAAGTTAATACCAAGTAGCAGAGGGACAACTTAAATGAGCCTTCTCTGATTTCGGTCATTTTTATGTTATTAAAGACATTAGCTATCAGTACTTGTATATCTCACTGATCTCTACAGCTCTCAGCAACCACGTGGCTGCAATAGTCAACAACTAGACTCCATGATCTGAAAGCTCCTTCAGTTTCCCTCACAATTCCTCTTTCAATTTTTACTTCATGGTGTGCATTGGAACCTTACAACATTACTTCAATTTACAGCTAATCTGTCCTATCCACCCAATAAATCAGTTTGACTATGAAAGTCTCCTATTTGCCTGTTCTGCTCATTACAGTAACACACGCATCATATTAAGAGCCCCTCTGATTGCTGGTTAGTTCACCCCCCTGCTTTTTAATACAGATTTTCAGTTTAAGATATTAACCACACCTGAAATCAGAAGTACGTTCGCTTCTGTTTTCCCCCACTATTGTAGCTGTGCTGTTAAAATTCCTTAAGTGATGACGTTAATATCAATGACCTCCCCACCACTGATTTTGCCTTTCACGTGCTCTTCCTCACAATTTTCATCATACACCACTACCATAAGCAATCACCCTTGCTATTTCTTCCTCAGGTTTCTAGTCCTATTTTGATTACAGCAGACCCTACCCTTTCTCCAGAAGCTCTCTCATCTGGAAAGAAATCTTGTGTATAGCTAAATTTAAACTTGGCTTCCTGAGCAATCCTTCCAGCTATACATTCACATTCAAATCAACAGGTAACACCTGGTAAAACGGACATTAAAATTGTTGTGAAAAAGCAATTCTAAAACTTGCCTGATGAATACTAGGTACAAGAAACCACACAGCGGACACCCATGGAATAGCCTACTTATTAGAGAAGTTTCTTCCTAATCCCCTTTAGTTAGCACTTTATTTGTTCCCTGTTGTATAATGGTTTTTCAATTCCTTACAAAGGCTTTACAAAGCTTTCATTTAACCTAACATAATGTACTGTAAATGAATAATCCCCTTTTTTTCCTGATCCTGTTAATCTTTTGGCCTCAGCTACATATCACAGCAGTGAGATGCAAATGTTAATTATGCAAGAAGTATAAGATCTGTATTTTGATTTCCATCTGTCCAATACAAGTGCAGCACAAGAGGCAGATAACCGAGTGCTTTCCTATCACCACAGGAACACAATTGCCAGGACCACACCAAGAAGAACATCTCATACTGACTCCCTGAAGCCCCAGTCAAGTAGCTTCTATCCATTAGAGCCTCCTTTATGCCTTTCATTGACTCATAATTTTCACAAGCTCCTGATTATTCTCACTGTATCTCACTCTTCATGAGGACTGAAGAAACATCATTCAATGCAGTCAAGACTCTGAACTTCAGGAGAGAAAGCTTCTGGCTGTTTAATAAATTACTGGACGAGATCTCCTGAGAGACTGTCCTTAGGGACATGGGAACAAAACAGAACTGGCAGTTCTTCAAGGACACCTTTCTGAGAGCACAAGAGCTCTCCGTCCCCCAGCATAAGAAATCAAGCAGAGGAGACAGGATACCAGCATGGCTAAGCAAGGACCTGCCAGTAAAAGTGAGGGAAAAGGAAAAGCACAAGCAGAGGAAGCAAGGATAGATGGCCTGGGAAGAACACAGTGATGCCATCCAGACACGCAGAGACGGTACAGGGAAAGCCAAGGCACAGATGGAATTGAACTTGGTGAGGGACGTGAAAAATAACATGAAGGGATTCCATAGGTACACTGGTCAGAAGAAACAGGCAAAGGAGAGCGTATCCTTTCTGATAAATGACAAGAGGCAGCAAATCTAAGGGTCAGACAACCTGCATCCCAGGGTCGTGAAGGAACTGGCCGATGGTTGCCAAGCCACTCTCTACCATATTTGAAAAGTCATGGCTGTCAAATGAAGACCTCCAGCTGACTGGGAAAAGGGAAACATCACTTCCCTTTTCTAGAAAGGGAGAAAGGAAGACAATTACAGAATCATCTGAGTTGGAAGGGACCTTTAAAGGTCATCTAACCCAATTCCCCTGCAATGATCAGAAACATCTACAGTTAGATCTACAGGGTGCTCAGAGCTCTGAATGCTTCCAGGGATGAAACATTCACCCTCTCTGGGCAACCTGTGTTATTCTAACTTATGTAGTATTTCCCCCTTGACAGCATTATGGATGCAAATTACTCCATCTATTGAATTCATATGAACATAGAAGGAGTTGAAATATTTTATTGATGTGTCAGGGTAGACAACCTTAATTAACAAAGTTGAAGTTGCACCACTCCACCCCCTTTTTCCCATAACTCTTTGGAGTTATATCAGCACTCAACTGACAATTTCTGTACACTCAGTCCCCTAACCTGGATGTCTGTGGCATCAGAGCAATGCAGAACAACAAATTCTACTAATGGTGGAGGCTGAACAAAAACAGTCTAGTTTGCTTTAAATTTTTGTTTAAACCACAGCCTCACAATATATTTAGATTTTATAACCAATTCCATCTAATGGCTGTCTATCACTGAAACAAAGTCCTCATTTTCTTTCCTTTCCCCAGTCAAAACATGACAGATAGCTTTACTTCTCCCCTCACAGTGGCCTTGGAGCTCATCGAAAACAGTCACAAGGATGGAGACTGTATAATGAAAGAGTAAACAGCCAAGAAGTGGTCTGTCCTTTCAGTGGCATCAAACTTAGTCATAGGAGATGTAGAATTCAGGTGGAGTTTGTAGCCTCTTTTCATAGGCAGTAAGCCATCTCACTGCTGAACCCAGCCACTTCAACATTACAAGATTACATCTCTATGTTCTGTTCACTTTCACAGAGAGATTCCAGAGAGGCATATAATTTGCCAGAATGGTAACGTACCAAGCAATGCCAAGAGAAAGCCGCAGCAGAAGCTGCCGCAGCATTAACACATTTTCTAAACTGACTGAAGCCAGCTGAAGTAATGCTCATTTCTTAGAATTACTAGTTAGGTCTTATTGATAAACAGCTGAAAGATAAACATGTTTAAAATTAGATGATATACTGTTATGATTAAAAAAGAAAAAGCCAACCACCCACAAAAGGTTGAGTTTTGTCAACTCTTTCCATCAACAGAGAATGAAAAGACATCCTTGAACTTCTCATGTTACTGGGGTGATTCTACTTTCTGCACCATGGTAGAAAGGAACAAAATAAAGTCCAAACTATACACATATCTACCTTGGGTTGAACTAAGATCTGATGCGTAATATTCTAATGGAGGAAAGAAACAGCAAAGCACTGCTCCATTTCAGAATTTTCCTTAAGCAGTCAGCCTTTTTATATACCATCTTCTTTCAGAACAGAAGCTTTCAAGAAAACGTAGGCAGCTAAACACTGTTTTCACATTTTGGTAAAAAGATGTGCAGAACTTTTTCTACCCAGTGAAACAAAGCAGGACAGAAGTGCTATGAAAACACAGCTAGCGGTAATAAAATTCAGTGGGCAAAAGTTCCTTTCCAACATGTTTGCATCTTGCAGCTGTTTTTTTCTAACTCGATTATAGCTAAAGCAAGAGCTTGTCCCTTTTGCTATCAGACTCCACCTACAAAAAAGCTGTTCTGCATGACCTCATTTCCAGAACAGCTCAAAAAAAAATTGCATCACCCCAGTACAAGAATCCATGCGGCAGAGAAGCCATCCTTTGGCAAGCGTTTCTTTTGGCAACCACATCTTCCAAAACAAATCCAGGCACTCCTGTCCTACTCCCTCAGTTGGCTTGTCGAGCCTCCTAAGGACAAGATTAAAGAATTGATCTAGTTAAAAGTAACTGTACTTTTCACCACATGAAACAAATGTCTAACTGCAAGGTTAGATACTAGGATATTAGGTATAGGTTAGGGAAAAAATTCTCAGAAAGAGTGGTGAGGCATTGGTACAGGCTGTCCAGGGAGATGGCAGTCATGGTCCCTGAAGGTATTCAAGAAAGGCACAGATGTAGCACTGAGTGACATGGTTTAAAGGACACAACTATGATGGGTTGCTGGTTGGACTAGCTGATCTAAAAGGTCTTTTCCAGCCTTAATGATTCTTTGCTTTTAAAGGCATGTTTATACAGGTCTCTTTCCTGCATATATATATATTTATTTTTTAAACATTTGATAAGATTTCTGAATTCTTCTTTTTCATGGGAGCAGTAGCAGAGCTTCTATTTGACCACCTGCTAGGGAATGCCTAAGAACCTAGTTATATCCTTGAGACTTCCATGCCTCTGTCAAACGTGACCAAGTGGACAACAGGTAGAGCAACAGTCAGCATGATCAAATAATCTCTCATTTCTTTGGAAGTCAGACTTAAACGTACACCTATCCCGAAAGTTCTGTCAAACAGTGGTTTAATAGCTCAAGGGCTTTTAGTATCATACCCAAATTAGAGGTTTTATGCAGGTTAACAATAAAAATACATTCCCAAAGAAAGAAAATACGATCTTCTGTCACTACATGTTATTTTCATGCTATGTGCAGAACAGATAAAGGTACAACTGCTCTCTTCTTGAATCTGTTTTTGTTCTCTCCCACTCCATAATATGCTGTGTATGTGATGCTATACTTTCTCATCTTCAACCTGTGAATGGGTCATTCGTTTAAGATCTGCCTTGTTATCCTCACACATACACAGTCTACCAAGCTTAAGGTGTAAGAAAAAAATTCTAGGATTCAAAGTAGGTGCAAAGAATGCAAATGTTTGAAATAAGGACTGAAACAGTACATGCTCTAGGAGGAAAAGCCACAGGGAGCCAGTTTTGCACAAAGGGGAACGCTGTGCTCAAATTAAACAAAATTCTCTGGACACAAGAGTTGACTTCACAGCTCTAGTGGCCTGAAAAGTAGTTTTATTAGATAGCAAAATAACCATTTTCAAGTTCCAGCTTCCATTTCTTGATACTTCCCCACTTTGCCCCATGAAGAAGAGGAAATTTCCACATGCAGTGTTCTTCCAGGTTTCTCCTCAGGAAATTCTTTTAAATTAGGTAAGAGAGTTTCCATCTGTTACTTGGAGCAACGCACCTTTTTAAATACCACATGCTGAAATGCAAAATAAATCATTTTAATTTTAAAGCAGCATTGCCACTTGGAACCTTCACACAAATCAAATAAGCTAAAAATGCGCTGGAGCAACACAAACATTTCCAAAAAGCCTGGACTCCAGTACGGTTTGCATAAATAAGCCTAGCAGGAGTTGAATAGGCAAAGCTGTGCCAGTAGCGCTTTAATATCTGTTTCATGACAGTCGTGTACAATTATTTTCCCGAAAAAGTACTGCTGTAGCCTGCCTTCACTTCATAGGTAACCCTACTCTACATTTTATGCGCCAATAAAAGGCCAAGTGACATTTCCATTGTTTTTCTAGAATTTAGCCTATTTATACACAGCATACTATTAACTTATCAATAGTCAAGATTTCCCTATGAGCAAAAGGCACAGAAGTTACGCTGTTTTTAGTTGTTTAATAGCTAAAATAGGCTGTGACTACCTGAAGTCCCGCTAACTTGACTTTGCTGCTGCCTAGTAAAATTGTTGAGCAGCAGGGGCAAAGATACAAACACCGTATAATACGTTTGTTCTGTATTTGGAAGACTTTAGTTACGTGAGTTGAGTCTTCTTTTTTAATTATAACCGAAGTTTCAAAGGCACCTATGATTTAAGTCACTATTCTAGCCCAGAATAACTTCATTTCTTTAAAAATGAAACTTAATTTAAAAAACATGAACGTCTAAAGCTCTTCCCTTGCTACTATCAGAATATTTCAACAGAGAACAAGATAACTCAGCTAGCACAGAACACAGCCACATACACTTTCTCTAAAAACACGATACCTGTGCACTACAGTCTTCATTGTATTTATTATTTCTCCACCCTTGCCTTGTGTAAACTCCAGCTTGCTATGAACCAAAGACCTTTATAGTTTTAAGTCCCTGGAGATGATGAAAGGTGTTCTCAGCGGAGCAAACTTTCCCAGAGAATTCACATTCTGATTTGAGAGAATTCATTTCTTTAGGCCTTTGGGGAATGCTGCAAGTCACATGTATTTGTTCAAGTCTTTACCTAGCAAGAGCAGAATCTCTCCCAGACTTTGTCAGGTTTGCGCTGATCTTGCAACATCTGGCTGAACATGGATGTACTGTTCTCATCCGCAATACTGTGCATGAAGTAGCTGGAACTTAATCTTTTAAATAACAGTTTTTTCATTCCTTTGAAACAGGATTTTAAGACAAACCTTCAGGGAATACCAAATCAATTATATGGAGTTAAAGACTACTTTAAGCAAGAAATAAATGGCTGATTAGTTTATAACAAAAGCATTCAACCAGAAAGTCACAGTGAGGTAAATGCCAAAAAACTGCAGTGAAACGCAGTGAAGGCATGGGAAACACTCTTAACATTGACCAAAAGGTCATAAAAGGCATTAATAGATACAAAAGGTACCCCAAATGGCACGAAAACAGTTTTACATATTTGAAATGAAATGCTATTTATTGGGAGAAAGACTTAAAAAAATGAAGTAAAAATTACCAAAAAAACAAACAAAAAAAAGGCTGCAGAGGAAGGGAAGACATTCCTGTAAGAGCAACCCTTCCATTTTGCACAGCCACAAACATTTCGAGCACCTACATTATAACTGCTCACATAATTAATTCAGCCTAGCAGTCAGAAACAGCAATACTGAGACGGCCACAGTTCAGCAGTCTATACTTTGCTGCAAGGAAATTCCTCCTGAAGACAGATGCCACCCGGAGGAACAAAACCAGAAAAACAATCCATTGCCTGACCAGAGGCAACGCACTGAGAGATTAGAACTGCAAGGCTCGCCCTCCTCCTGAGACCTGCAGCCTGCGCTTACAGAACAAACCTGCACAGCCAACAGCAGCAGCAATTTTCTGAGCTGAGACAAAGCAAAGCCAAGCTGTGGCTACAAGACAAGCCAAGGAACAAGCAGAACAGCCTCTGAAAGGCTGCACGAAGAAAGCATATGCATCACTGCCAACAGCGAGCACAACCGCAAACACCGTCCTACAGCAGCCTGGGATCACACACACGTTTCAGTGCACACTGGTGACCCTGGAGACAGGAGTTTTACCCACTAACTGATTTACTTATTAAGTGGACTGTCAGCAGTTATTCTGTTTTGGATGCCTACGTCTTCTGCAAAAAGGAAACATTGGGCCATGCCCATAACTCTCTCAGAGAGCTGAGATTTAGACACAAGCAGCCACAAACATGACAGCTTCATTGCCTTTCTACTTACACCATACATTAACACACGTCGAGAAACAAAAATCTATTTGAAACAGTAATTAGTTATGTTAATTAAGCTTTCCAAGAATGGATATTGAAGGCATCCATGTGACTTCAATGTAAAACTGCATTTTGCAGGACTGCTCTCCTCCAGCATGGGGCCTATGCCCAGGAGCAGATGCAGTCACGGAGAACTTCCCAGGGTCTAAAATGAAGATTAGGCATGTTGGTGCATAGGCAGAAGAAAGGATCTAACTTAGAGGGATTATGACAGAAGATCCATCATCTTCTCAGTACAGACTGCTGCATCATGGTAAGCAGAAAAAGGAACGGATCTAATTATAGATTCCATGGCCATCTTTGCTACCGTTCTCATCTCATACTTTTAGTATGAGAATCTAATGTAAGGGTTAATACTCCTAAAGGTGTAAAATCCTGATCTATGAACTTTTTTTTCCCTCAACACAACATTAACTTTTGGCATAAGAGACTTGGTTTCAGACCTCCTTCTTTCTAACGTGGGGACAAGACATGAGAAAATCCACAGGAGATAATTAGGCACCAATTTTACCCTGATGATACCTTTAACAAAGTAAGTCCATGAGAGAGAAGAACTATATCTAGATACCTTTATGGGCTTGCCCTTAGCGCCTCAGTTATTATCTGTGAAAATCCTTCCAGCCTCACAATGACCTACGTAAAAAAGAAAGATATGGACTGATTGCAATCCCAGAACAGAGCAGATTAGCTGGAAACAGTTCTGAGCATACAATAAGTCTTTAAGAATCTTTGCATTCAGACATGCAGCACTAAAAAACTGGAAGGGTAGTGACATCAAATAAATCATAATTGAGCAAGAATAGCTTAAACTGTGTGAGATGAAAATAAAAATAAGCATCAAAAATTAAGAATCACAGTGTGGGGCTTTGTTGCTTTTTGTTCATTTGTTTTGGAACAAACACTTACCACTTATCACTTTAAAACAAAGCATTCGGCCTTCAAAAAAAACAGCTCAGTGGATCAGACACTGGTAATCTAAAGTGGGATGGTTGACTGCACATTACTGTAATTTGGGAGACTCCTTAGACCTTAAAAACATGGTTAAGAACTGTTGAGATCAGATAGTCAAATGACCAGAGGCAAAAGAACCCAAACTGACAAGATTAAGTCAGAACTAGTTTTATCAGTTATGTCTAAAGTCTCCAGAACATGATGCCACTGTCTCCATCTCAAAAAATAAAAACGTGTTGGGATAAGGAGGAGGAAAAAAAGCTACAATAAAATATCTTGACCAAAGTCACAAAGGGAGAAAAGCCACCAGAGCTGGAGACAGAAGCCACCTCTCCCAAGCATGGTAGTCAAGGTGATGAACCTGTCTTAATATTTCTGATAACTCCAAAAACAGGAGCATGTAGAAGGCATTAAAGTGGTAGAGAAGCTTCCTACAGATCAAAGTGACTGAAGACTTGCTCATTGCTGTTTGGAAACTAAACGTTAAATGTTACACTTTGCATGATTAGAATAGTTACAGTTTCAAAGCTCTACCAAGAATGTAGTAAGAAATATTAGCCCTCTGGGAAGGAGTAGATATTGTAACCGACCATTTATCCTAGACTGGCCCTGTCACAACCTCAATGACTAGAAGAAACCAACCCCACATTTCAGCGCTATGATAAGCAAGCCTTTCCCAAATGACTAAGAGTTCAAAATGAAGACAAACTCGAGAAGTTTCTGGTAGCATCAGTGTGAAAGAAAAACTTCACAGGAAGAAGCTACGGATATAGAAAATCCTTTTCTGTCAGTACCAAATACGCAATCTGTAGGGCTGAGTCACATATGGCAGCTTGGCACTAGCACCGAGGAGCACTCAGGATACTACAGACATACAAGAAAATGGAGCTCTTGAAAATGTAACAGGAAAGAGACGACCTTAATTTGAACACAGCCCTTGGAAAAAGCACACAAGAATCCCAATCGTGTTTTAAAAGTCTCTTTCAGAGGGGTTATAGGAGTTTAAGCAAAGCAAAAAAAAAGAAAAACAGCATCAAAAACAGCATGTAGGCTAGAAAGGCGCTCAGTGATGGGATATCCACCCACCAACAGCACCCTGTGATGTCCTCACCGGATCAGGTAAGGCAGCTGCTATTTCAACAGTTGACCCTCTTCCTCTTCCATCCTTGCATTTCCCTATTAGCTTTAAGCGACTTTGTGGTCATGAGGTAAAGACTGCTTGCTGTTCCAGCTGAATAGGATTCTTTTCTTGGAGGGAATGTTTCTGGTGTATCACCTCAGAGGCAGATGATACCAGAAAAGGCAGAAATACACCACCAGTGAAAGAGTAGAGCAGAATCTCTTTAGCGCTGTTAGGCTCAAATCCATCTAAACTCTTACCAGAAAACCCACAGTTCCAACCACTCCCCACTTTCATTAGAGCAGATCTAACTATTTCTTTAGCTGGTTTAAAGATTCATATCTCCACATGCCACATTTCAGTGGTTCCTAAAGCTATGGAACGGATCTCAGCTGAAATCTATTTCTGCAAGTGCCAAAATGGTGATGCCTTCAGAAGGGCTTTGCACCACCACCTTTTGAGAATGATTAGCTTATTTCACAAATAGCAATAGGAGTCTTTTTCACTGTGGACCTCAACCTCCAAGGCTCTAGGTACTACATCTGAAAATTTGCAGCTCAGGTAATCATGCAAAACACCTTTTTTTTTTTTTTTTTTTTTTTAACTTAAAACCTATTACCAAAAGGTTTTATTGTTTTACGGCTTATTTCAAGAAGAATTCAACAGAAAAGGCTGACCTTCAGCAAGTTTGCTGATGATATGAAGTTGGGAGGATTGGCTGACACACCTGAAGGCCGTGCTGCCTTTCAGCGAGACCTGGACAGGCTGGAGAGCTGGGCAGTAAGAAACCGGATGAGGCTTAACAAAAGCAAGAGTAGAGTCTTGCATCTAGGGAGGAATAATTGCATGCACCAGTACAGGTTGGGGGATGACCTGCTGGGGAGGAGCTCTGTGGAAAGGGACCTGGGTGTCCTGGTGGACGACAGGTTGGCCATGAGCCAGCAGTGTGCCCTTGTGGCCAAAAAGGCCAATGGCTTACTGGGGTGCATTAAAAAGAGCGTGGCCAGCAGGTCGAGGGAGGTGATCCTCCCCCTCTACTCTGCCCTGGTAAGGCCTCATCTGGAGTACTGCGTCCAGTTCTGGGCTCCCCAGTACAAAAAAGACAGGGATCTCTTGGAAAGAGTCCAGCGGAGGGCCACGAAGATGGTGAAGGGCCTGGAGCATCTCCCCTATGAGGAAAGGCTGAGTGAGCTGGGTCTGTTCAGCCTTGAGAAAAGAAGACGGAGAGGGGACCTGATGCAGGTCTATAAGTATCTAAGGTATGGGGGGCTGAATGGCGAGGCCAGACTGTTTTCAGCAGTGTGGGGAGACAGGACAAGGGGAAACAGCCAGAAACTGAAGCATAGGAAGTTCCACACAAACGTGCACAAGAACTTCTTTACAGTGAGGGTGACGGAGCACTGGAAGGTTGTGGAGTCTCCTCTGGAGATGTTCAAGACCCGCCTGGACACCTACTTGTGCAACCTGGTGTAGGGAACCTGCTTTGGCAGGGGGGTTGGACTCGATCTCCGGAGATCCCTTCCAACCACTACGATTCTGTGATTCTGTGAAAAGCATCTCTACTATGCATCTGTATGGGAACTGCTGAGTCTCGGCCTGAACCTCTGATTGATCACCTTTGGCAACTCACCTTTGAGTCAGCCAGAGGAGCACAGGTGAAGGCAATTCTCCTGTGCTGCTGGAAGGGGTGCAGCCTGGCTCCACCTCTCCTAGACCTATTTAAGAGCTGGCTACCAGGGGGGAAGGATCTTGTCTGGAGATCCACTCTGCTGGACTTTTGTGAGTGAGCCCAGGATAGGGGTAAGCCTTCTATTTATTCTCTTTTTGTTATCATAGTCTGCTTTGTCAAACTCTCTTGTTTATTTCATAATTATAACATCTTCATATTCATTGATTATACAGCATCATAGGGCTCTGAACAGAAATGACCAAATAAAACTCAAAATTCAGGATACAAGCCTGTTTCATGCAGACATATGCTGAAAAATTTGCAGCGGTCCTCTTCTGGAGTTAAAATATTGGATAGAGAAATAGAGTTCCACCAAAACAGTAATGCTTTTCACATACATGTCATGTGTTCTACAGAACAGAAATGATATAATCTGATGGAATTTGAAAAGCACAAGTTCACTACAAGATGAGGGAAAAAACACTTGTGTTAGTTTCTAAGTATTCCTTCAACACTATCTGTCCCTTATGGTTCACCGCACTGGCAGCATTTACTGATACACAAGTTCCTTTTCATCTTTCTAGAAATTTCAGGTAGTGTTACATTCATATTACCAAGTTACATGACAAAGACCCATCTACATTAAAGATGCCTCCTTTTATGGTACCTACTCCTTTAAGATCAGTGGCTCACAGGCTGCTGTCACTGCTAGTGTGTGAATGAAACTTGGTATGCAGCACAATTCCTAACAAAAAGCACCTCCATACTAGCAACTGGTAATTAACAGTAGTCAGTTGCTGTAGTTGAACCTTGGATGTGACAGCAGCATCTCTCACCCATGCTCTGCTTCTAGCCACTGGTGCAAACAACTATCCTGGCATGGCCAACACCCACATCTCCTGATCAGGAACTGGGAGAGGATCTGCTCCTGGGGTCAAGTCTGAGCTCAGCAAAGAGCACAGTCCTGCAGGTAGATGGAGAGGCAGGGCTTGGCTAGGATTTGTGAGACTGGGAAGCTGACTGCAAGTCCAGCTCCACTACTGAGAACGAGGACATCGGTCAGATGACAACAAGAGAGGCTAGAAGAGAAATGGGTCACAGCGAGGGGGAATGAAATGGCAGAGCACTAGAATGCATCACAGAAAAAGAGAATAGGGGAGAGGAATGACAGAACAAAGGTTTGTTTGCCATTCTCAGGCAGCTACAGCCACTGCCATTAATCGCGGCATCCACACGCATCAGATGTACTCCTGCTACCTACACAGTACTCTACCAGCACACCTGACATTACAGATTTTGCATAAAATGCAGATCAAAACAAACCAAACACACAGTGAAAGTTCATTAAATGCCAGCACTGCTTCTCACCCACACACTCAGCAGAAAGTTAAGTGGGCCAGGTACAAGTGGACAGGGAAGCGAGTTCAACTCCTTTGCAGGGGCAGGGAGCGCGTTCCTGTGTGGGTGTGCAAAACCTTACAACCACGCAGAGCAAAGAAAAATCTGACTAATTACAAACAACATAAATTATACAATTTCTTATGCAACTTGATAATAGGAAAAAAATAAATGAAACTTGCCATGAAAAGTCAGATTTCAAGGTAGATGTTCCTTGCTCTGTAATCTACAAAATAAACCAATTCAAGTCATTGTTATTTCTTTAAGTAGTCTTGTTGATGTTTTCTCCAGAATTACCATGATCCAGAATTACCGAAACAGCACATGCTCACGAAAGAATATAATCCATGAGGCAAGGTGCTAACACCAAGCAGCAGTGTCAAAACCAGAATTAAGATGCTATGACATTTTATTTTAATCATTACCTGTTCAACTGTGTTCCTGAAGCTAGTAAAAACGCTTTTCTGTCAGTGAAAATGCAGAATTAGGAGATCAAAGCAAACATATCAAACCAAGGAGATAACCTTGAAAATTATTTATTTGGGAAGAAGCACGAGTTGGAAGAAGGTGAATTACAAATTCCAGAAAATAATCGTCTGTAAAGTGTAAAGCACACAACTTAGGCATGAATTATGCTATCCCACTGCAATTGTTCTCATCTTTCAAAGCTTTATCGTGAAAATGCCCTTTAAACTATTAGAAATTTCTGTCAAGTATTATAAACTTCAGGTTTAAAGCACAGTGTTTTACACTAATTTAAGTTTTTGAATACACATGCATACCTCTCAATGCTGCTTTTAAGCGTCACTCCATTAAGGAGGGCCTGACAGGTTTCTTTTTGAGACACGTGCTACAAAGTTCACATTTCAATCCATCCAGGTCTGAACCTTAGCTGGTACTTCTCACCAGAACTCTGGAGCAAATAGCTGTCAAAATTATAAACGACAAAAAATAATCCACCAGGAAAGCTCAAGAGGAGATTTCTATACCTTTCAAGTCTCATAGCGTGCATTTCCTCGTAACTGATTAAGTCCTATTTCTCTGTTCTTTTTTTGAAACAAACAGGAAGAAATTGTGAACTTCAATGGAATATGCAAGTGTAGCCAGGACACAGAGACAACATGTTAAGAAGAAAAGAAAACATCTGTATTTCCTTCCCATTCTCTTCCACCTGAAATAAATTCTTTAGCTGCAGTTTGTCTTCTTTTCTGGAAGCATTTACACAGTATCTAATGCTATCCACCACCATGACTACCCCTGGGGCTTTTATGAGGGTGGGAACAATCAGTATAAGAATTACTGGGGACATCAAAGAGACAAAACATTTATTGAAGAGGGAAGAGGAAGAGAGAGTGTGAGGTAACGAGGGTCCTACTGTATTTACCTTATGTGCCAAGCATGCGGACAGCAATAAAAACCATGTAGGGAGCAATTTTGGTCAGAGAAAGAACACGGCAGCCTAATGGGAGGCCTTTGTTCTTCAAAAGGGTCTCCTTTTCCCCTTTTGTGCTTCACTTAATTCATGGCATCTGAGCTGCTCTTGAACTTGACAGACAGAGAGAAGGGGAGGGGGGGGAAAGATGGAGAAAGGGGGAGACAGAGACACAAAGAAAGAAAAAAGAAAAAAGGACTTCAAAGAGTTTTCCTTTGAAAATGCACTCGTGCTATATGCATCGCTGAAGGTTTCGGATTCAAAAAAGGGGCAGAAAACATTTCATATAATTTCATCGTGTGGATAAATTGTCCCGTGCTCTTATTAAGAAAGGTAGAAGGAACGGAACAAAAATATAAAAAAAAAAAACCCTATCTGAACTATGGAATATAAACACAATAGAATTACTCCCCTGGGTGCTCTTTATTTATTTTCATGTTAAATCTTATTCTCGATGGATCCCAATACATTTATCAAAATCTTATCAAAAACCATCTGGTTTCCAGCAGCCACCTGAAAGGCACATATTTTCCAGACAGCCCCATCAGCATTCCCAGCACAGCACCCGGCCAGCAGCAAGAGCAGCAGAGCCAGCGCCATCTGCGGGGCCAGCTCACAGGCCTGGCCACAACGCAGGGCCACCAGCTCCTCCAAACCCGGAGCAATGACAAGCGCTGTCTTACAGAACGTGGTGAGCAGGAGAAAAAACACTAGGGCATGTACGAGGCAGGCTTCCAAGTTTGGTCCCCTCTGCTTTAAATTGGCTGAGCACGCTCCAACAGCGGTTAATATTAGCGCTCGTAATATATTCGGCTTTTCGCCCTCTTTAAATATCCATGCCATAGGCAATACTTATATGAAATAATTCGTAACTGCAGCCTGCACTTTTCTCAAGCATCTTTTTTGTTCTCTCCAGGCCGCCTCCTCCCCTCCGTACTGTGCAGCAGCTACACGGATGCAATTTATATATTCCTCTGTGGATTTTTATCTATGATGTATATACTGAAATTGCTTGCCAATAATATTTGCAATAAAATACGAGATTGCAAAGCGTACTGACACGTGTGTCAATATCACAATAAATTATTAATAGTTAATCACGTGAAGTTAATTCCATGAAAGATTTCTAATGCATAAGGATCTTAAGCTGTCCCTTATTGACAATTACCCTGTCTCCTTACTGATCTACATACTCTGACAACATACATGCACACTATTTCCACAGCAGGCTATTTTCAGACTGCTTTACGGATGCTACTTTCTGCAATAGGCCCTCTTGGTAATACTCTTCTCATCACTTTACTGTTCTGACTTGAAATCTTCTCTCCCTCTGAACAAAACAAGGTACCCAAACTCAAATTCGTTAAGCAAATTTCACAACTTAAAAACAATTCCCTTCCTTTTTCCTAGAATATCATAGAGTTCCCATTTTAAGCACAGCCCCTCTATGATGACCCTGCACGTTGTTTAAAAACCCAGATGCCCAATTAGACCACGCAAACTGTATCAACATGCACACTAACGCACAGTCAAGCAAGGGCCTAGCAGACTGCCAGCACCACCACCGACTCGGCAGAGTTCAGCTGTCACTGCTTCACAGAGAGGTCTCCCCTCTCACACTGCCACTGCTTTTCAAGGCAGGATTCCATGTTATCACTTCAGAACCTGTACTAATTCCTCAGGAGATCAGATATCTATTAGAAATCTTCTGTATATAGGGAAAACAATGAGACTCAAAGTTACCGAATCTAAGGATTAAGCCAAATTTCTCACTCAGTTTACAATTTGTAGCTTCAAGTCCCTTAATATTAAGTCCCTCAATATACCCTTTTTACCCCCTTCTCTGAAAAAGAAAAGGAGCTTTCTACTTCTGTAAAGGACATGGCAGACCAGTTCCAGGTAACCTGAGTCTAAAATCATCGATACTACCTGTAAGGTAAACTGATAAACATCACAGAAAAGAAATGGTAAAAATATAGCTTCTTTATATTAAGCTTGCTTCCTATGATTACCAGTTTTGTTCTATGAAATCATTCTGCTTTAGAAAGTGACCTGGGGGAAGTCCACACGTAGCTACAGAGCCTGCCCTATAAAGCCCACTTTGTAAGCTAGGCAACGTATTTCAGATTACACATACCGAGTGGAAACAAAAAGGATGGAAGAGCTTCCACAGCAATGTAAGTAACTGAAGACTGAAAATATGTTTTGTGCAGCAGGAGTGCCCTTGAGTATTATTTACACTTATAAAACACTCTGAATACTGGCAGCATTACACTCATATGAAGCAGACAGCACTGGAATACTTACAGTGTACTAATTACAGAAATCTGAAGTATTTGAGGCTATAACTAAAGGAACTTTGGGCAACAGTAGAGGCATAGAATTCAAAGTTTCTGCTGCCTTCTCTGGTAACTGGTTTGCTCCCACACTTGTTTCCTTGCAAACAAAGTTTATCTTTGCCACCCAAATATCTCACACATTCCAAAGAGAATTGCAATCACAGGCATTTAAGCTCCTACAGCTGGCGAAGAAAATATGTTTATGACTACAGAGACCAACTTAAATGGATCATTCTGTGAACACTGCCTTGTCTGCTATATTTTCATATATTATGTTTGACTGAATCTTTTCCTGTGCAGGATATTTTTAAGGATAGCTTTAATAACATTAACTCTTAAATGTCTGTAACATGTGCCCACCTTCCTCTGAGAGCACCTCCCTGGGATCTCTCTCATCTCCTTACCTACTTTCATGGAACCTGCAAAACACGTTTTTTAACTACGCTTGCCTTTCTGTCAGATTGGTTGAAAACTACAAAGATTTCAGAAAAACAATCAATGTACAAGAAGCAGACACTACTAAAGACAGAGATAATAAATATCTCCTTAATGCAGTAGAAGATCTGATTTGTATACCTTATTTCATCTTTCTTAAAGCGGTCCTGAAAAACAACATCTGACAAATCTCAGCTAAAAGCAGGATGAAGAACCTTTCAAGTATACAGATAGAAAATAAACAACAGACAACCAACACCTATCATGACACAACAGAGATACAGAACAGTCCAAAAACTTCAGCAGGTTGGTCCTAAACTATAATGCACACCAGGTGCAAAGTACATCTTCTGAATACTTTTGGAGTACACCTAACATTTAACACTTAGTGCAAAAGCAGTGCAGTCACATCCCGTACTTGAATCAGCCATCAAGGAATAGTACACAAAGCAAACCAAATAAAGAACACTGCATTAATCCCAAATACAGAGCATTAAAACAAGTCGTTCATCATGACACTGACTGGAGGCAGCAGTGGTAATATTTTAAAGTTAAAAAGAAGTCTCATCGTTTATTTTCTTAGTGCAGCTTCCAGGCATAAGCTCACTTAGCTTTCATACAGGGAATATGTATATTGTATAAATCACTTCTGTAGAGTCTTCCTCCTCCTGTGATGTGCACAGCAGTCACCCTTCCACTCAGAGGCATTCTATTCTCTAAGCTACTACACGAATTATGGATGTCCTCTCAAACGATTTCCTTCTCTTCGCTGCGCATATCTGTTGGGCATCCTTCAGAGAACATATCCAGAAACCACGTTACCAAAACCAGGTAATTGCTCTGGTATTTGGGGTTTAAAATACATCAACTTAAGGGCTATCTCAGGCCTACAGCAAACAACAAAGCTCCCCACCCACACCACAACCATAAGACCCCTACACTCTCATTCTCTTTTTAAGCTTGAGATCCTTTCCCAGTCAAACCATGAACTCTGGACTTTATGACGCCTACAGAAATCAAACCAGAACTGTAAGCAGTTAGGCAATTTTTTTTTTTTTTCATTCTAAAGATACTTTACCAACATTGGGTTGCTCCTCCATTTCTTCTAAGTTTCCTCTAAGATTTGTAAGTTCAAAAGTCAACAGTAAAACAGTGCCGTTTGACAAGCAGTCAACAGCTACTTCCATCTTTGCAACCTTTTTCAGAAAGGAAAAATGGCTCTGAGAGAAAGAAATGCTCCCTGAGCAGCTTTTCTTAAATAGATGTTCTTACAGACTTGCTACTGACACTGGAGAAGAAGAAGTCCACAGGGCAGCTGCTCTATCAGTGTTCCCTACACTCAGGGCCACCAACTCAAGGTCTGTGGGCTGGAAGGCCTCCACTGTTTTGGCTTCTCCATCTGTCTGATACCAGAGACTATTTAGTTAGCATTCAAAGCATAGGCCCCTTTGTGTAAACATTGTGGGAAGGCACCAAAGAGCAGTAGATGTTCCTGAACATTGGTACCATATACAGGCAAACTGAGAGGCTAACAAAGACCAATTGCAAGAATCCCTTAAATAAACAGTGCATGCAAAGTGATAGAACTTAATATGCATGATAATTCCTGGAATAGGTGGAAACGGAAACCGTATAAATATTCACATATTAAATGTATATAATGAGGGTGATTTAGCTCTGGTGCATGTATACTAGATGGAGAGGTTCCCATGCACCCAGTGCTGCAATAAAACCAGTGTCAGCTTTCAAAACTATTGTTTAGTTTGGAGAGAGTTCTTGGTTACGGTTTTCTGTAACGCTTCTCCCATAGCAGCTGCTGCTCTTGGGAAAAGAAGTTACTGTTGGAACACTGAAGACGGGTACATTCTGCTTATAGAAACACAGGATTAGATAGAACTTCTGTCCTCAAAACAAGGCAAGACTTGGTCCATATGGAGGGCAGTCTGTCAAATAGCCCCAAACTCAGCCAAGGAGTTTACTTAAGCTTTCTGTATCTGATAAAACAGAAAAACAAGGAACCAGCTTCCTTATCACGAACAGTCAAATCAAGCTTATAAAAACAGCTGCCTTGAGACTTATGGCTCCAGTGTCATCCAAAGCTTCAGTTAAACAGTAAAAAAAAAAATAAAAAGTACGTATTGCTTTACTGAGTGACACCACTTTTTTTGTACCAAGAGAATACTTCCTTTAAAGTTACAAGAGTCTATCTACCTCTTGTCTTGACACCACACAAATTCCATGGCAACTGAAAACACTTGTTTATTTTAGAGAAGCCAGGAGACTAAAAGGAAACTAGAGTAGGGGGAAGGACTTCCCTCAGGTCAGGGCTTTGCGCACCATCCGTGGCTTGGTATTTAAACGAAGACTGACTCATTTCCTCTCCATTTATTCAATCTTGTCTTACTATACTGAATTTTAACAGCAACTGATTAAGATATCACAGATACACCATCAGTGCTCCACAAAAGCAGCAGCTCATACCAGGCAGTACGTGAATGCCACCTAAGAAGAGTGATCTAAGTCCTTCTGACAAAGGATTACCATCTGCAGTGCACTGTTAGTGACTTCCCCATCCACATATATTAAATGATTCTGGTTGATAATGAAGGACACTTTTAAAAGCATTCACTATTAATTCCTTCAAAAAAGCACACCGGTACAATAGCTTTTCTATCTGTTATGTCACTTCTTTTTCAGGAGGCTGACGTAATGCAGAGTCAAAGCTTTCTTAGTAGCCATGCTTTTTATTCCTACCAGTTCTTATCATTGAGAACCAAAATAAAAGATGAAAGTCATCACTGCTAGATTACTACATCTGTGATCTTTAAGTACTATATAAGCTCCAAAATAGCCAAAAGAGCTACGAAAAGCTAGCTGCATACCACAATGCAGATATGTGACAGCAATAGCTGAAGAGAGTGCAATAAAAGCCAAATGCCGCAAAGGGTTACTGCAGCTTGAATAACACTCTATGAAAACCACAAAATGAATATTGAATAACGAAGACTGAGGACTCAAAAATCAGCATCTAAAAATTAAATGCAAGACATTTGCTGTTTCTTTGGTGGGAAATGTAAAGGAACACACCTTTGTGTATGGAGCCAGATGCGGTTAGAAATACCTTTCATCACTGGGACAGTGATAGGGATTGCTTGAGTAATACTAATTACTTAGGGCATACTAATTACTTTGTAATCAACGCTTACCTTAATGCTCTTATTTCATTTTGTCTTGCTTTGTGATGGAACTTAGCATTTCAGACTTCTGCTTGCTATGCCAACACATCACATAGGTGCCAAAACAGTACTGCTGCTCCATTTAATACATATTTTCTATCTTATTTCTTTGCCTTCCAGTTAACAGCCTAGTATTTACCACATAGAACTGGTTTTCTCATTTCCTAGTTCACTTACCAACAGTACCCAAAACCTTTCACTGCAACTGCATTATACATACGCAACAGCTGCAGCTGAATATGTGCAAAGTAAATGCAAGTATCCGTAATGCAAAGAACCAGCAAGACCTCAGGGGTGGAATGTTGTTCGAGGAAAAAATCCTGCTAGCGCTTATGAAACAAACCCCCTCAAGGGACTTCAGTTGAGACAAAATCATCCCTACACAACAAGAACATTCAAATTTGGTGGAGATGGCTAGATATTAAGAGCTGTGATACTCCTATAATAGGCCATGCATCTCAGTTGCCAATTCCAAAATCAAAGCTCAAAGACCCAGGAGCATCTGACACAGAAAGCACAAAGACAGTGCTAAGATCATTGGTTTATTGTGATACCTTGAAAGGCTGAGTTTTCCAGCTCTCAGCAAATTTCCAGAAGTGCACCAAATTCCTGATTTGGAAAACAAAAAAACAACCTCTCATGACTTGCACTGTTGTGTGGTTCTACAAAGGATTCTTTCCAGTATCTTTATTCACCTAAGTACAAGCAGTTATTCTTTTGCTCATCTATCAAATTTCATCAGAATCCCAATGACCAGGCATGCTGCTCTCCTCAGTCTACATGCAAAAATAAGTGTTAACTAAGAATGAACTGTGATATCATTCCTAGACCCTCTTGTTACATTTACAACATCATTAAACTGATTACCACAGTTGAAAATATATTATCTTTTAGGTGAAAAGCAACCATGTACCTTGTAGTACTGATGAACTAGACCTGCTATCTACACAGTGCTGAAGGATGCTGAAGCTAAATTTCACGCTGATAGGCTCCCCATTCTGAACAGAAAGTAATCAGAACTAGACAATTTCATGAAAGGAAAATTCTTTAACTTGTGATACAATTTGCTTTTGGTTGCCATTAAATAGCACATTAAGATATTTACTGTATAAGACAAAGCAGTCTTCCTCCAGAATGGCAGCTACTCCAACAAACTGCACAAGTTCAGAAATAATATCCATTTACGCTCCTTCACTCTTCAGTATTAAGAGTAGCCTTGATACAGAGCAGCAGGCATGGAGAAGTTGATCCTCAGAAAGAAATTTCAGACGTGCCCAATCATTTCTCAACATGTGTCTATTCAGCTTGGTCCCAAATTAAAGTCTGCCATACTGATAGACCCCTCTAATGACAAGAGGGCATTCTTCCAGAGTTAACTTCACATTCTTGATTTCAGGAAGGCAGAGGATGTCTCTGAATCGCTACCCAACTGAAAAGCAACCAAACTGCCTCCATCTGAAAACTCAGGAAAGGTTGTTCCCAACTACTGTTTTAAATATCAGAATGGCTCACTTCAAAGCAAAAGCACATGAAAATTTGCTTCTACTGCAAGTTTAACTTCTGGCAACTCAACTGCAGTTCCGCATTACGCTGTCAGTTTACAATCCTGAGTTGTAATGCATTTACAGACTGCCTTTTCCAACCGAGACTCTGAAAGGGCAAAAAACTTTCTTGCTAGGCCACTGTAAATACAAAACAGGCTTTTATTACTGTTAACTCAGACCACCTTCTTAACTCCTAGGACACTACAGTGAGCAGAAACACATGTATCAGTGCTACGAGCAGTCTGACTATATGTATGTTCACTGTATTGAGTCTCCATAAGGGTACCATGTACCCATACCGAATCAACCCATGCCCTTCTACAAGTGACACAAGATATTACGCAGCACCCCACCTCAGCTCTCCTTTCAAACACTTCTTACTCTCTGTTATGTAGAAGACATATTAATGCTGCCGCTCAAGTCATTAAAACACTACGCTTACTAAAAGTGTCCATACACATGTAGTCCATCACCTGCCTTAACTGCTCAACAACTCACCACGTAAAAATCAGACTCATCTAACGGAAGCACCGTACCCCAGCGTGGCAGTTCACAGGAGCCTAATCATTCCCTAGGAACGTGACACGAGTATCCTGCAGTTGGAAGCACATGTTGCTTCTACTTCTTAAAGGAAAAAAAAAAAAAAAAAAAATGCATTTCAAGCATCAATATAGCCCAGGTGTTCTGATATAGAACTGCTGCTGTCCCTCCATTATCATATGTAAACAAGCAAACGACTCATAGCTAATGAATGAGGTCAGGAGCCAGATGCTTCAGGTTGAGTTTGTACTCAATGATCCTGCAAGCCTGGGTGGTTGACTCTCCCAAACCCTCCAAGAAATGAGACTAAAGAAGAAAAAAAAATTACCAATGCTCCTACTAGAAACATAAAATAAAAAGGAGCCCACAGCAAAACATTCAAATAATTATTAAACGTCCCCCCTCCTCCCCAGTGTCAAAAGAAAACAACTGAAATCTAGCGATACGTTTCTCACGTAAGCTTTTTATTCATGGGCTGAGGCGGAGCGCTATTGTGAAGGCACCGCTCCGTGCTGAGCGCCTCGCAGCCACCAGGCATGGCTTTATGTTTGCGTCCTATCTGCACTGCTTTCACACCCGCAAAGCCAGAAATCTCACTGAAAAGATAGTTAAAAGTAATAAACAATGGCAGCTTTACCCAAAAATTAGTAGAGACATGGGAAAATAGGTGAGCAAAACTGAAAGGCAAAGCATCACATTGCGACAACCAAGCCACGCTTGCGTCACAGAGAACAAACCGCAGAGGAAAGTCAGAGGAGGAATTACATTTCTATGATAAAAATGGGGGGCTGAACGTGAGAGAAAAATGGGAGGAAAGCTGGGAAAGGTTTCATTCATACAAGCAAAAAAAAAAAAAAAAAATCCATCTCTATTCTTTCCCTTTTGAAATGCCAAAAAGAAAGAAATACTCCAGCTGTTAATTTTAAGATAGCTTTGCTTCTTTTTTCTTTTTGAAACTTGAAAAGTGATTTCAAACCAGTTCTTACAGTTTCCACCCCTCATTAGGAAATTGTGATCACACGGCTAAAAGCACTGACACCTGGATGAACTAAACTGCTTGCCGGTTACAGCAGGAAGAAAGGGAGAGGGGAATTCAATTGCACTGCTGAATATGAGTTCATTTATATAGAAAAAATGCGCATCTTATTGAACGAAAGCAGTATGAGAAGAAAAAGCCTCTGCAGTGGCACATCATCTTAGTATTAAATAATCAAGTGTTCAGGATGTCTCTTTTAAATATGGAAAAGAAACACATCCAACACTGCTGCTCCAGCAAAGGCTCAGGAAATGAAAATATCAGATAACCATGTTCTTCCTAACAGCTCTGTGCGTTCCCTCTCTTCTAGTGCAGGTATTGCACAAATGAAAACAAAACACCACTACCTGAATTCAGCCGGCTGAGCTGAATAGTCTCTAGATTTGATTTCATTCTAGATTAAAGAACAGAACTATCATAACATACGTGTACCCAGTAAAACACGATGGTAACAGGAATTCCCTCAGCTTGAAAAAAAAGTGCCACAATCACAAAGTTCTGCCCACTCAGAACTGAAATCATCCTTAGAAATCACATACGAAACCTCGTGATCCTCGCTGAGACCAATAACATTCCCATCAAAGCTCTTTTCCCTGCAGGAAGCTCTGTGGACAACCGTTTAAGGATACCGTTTTGAGGATATTTCTCCCCAGTCTGACTAGATAATCAGGCTCATATGTTTATCACCCCTATCCCATAATTATTTTTCTCTGCTTACATATGAAAGATACTATTTATTGTATACAGCTTTAATTTTTCCTATGCATTCAATGCTATTTAAGAAGCCGATGGACGATAAACAGAGGCCAATGCAAACACCACAAACCAGGGCAGCCAAATGCCAATCTCTGCCTGAAATCTTGAGGTTGCTCTGCTTGAATACTGCTCTTTTTTTTATTGCATACATTAATGGCTAATAGAAAGGGAAGAAAACCTAGAGTAAGTCCACTGACTCTAAGATTCCTTCTTCACATTGTGACTTTTCTCTCAAGAAGCATTTACTCCAAAAACACTTTACAATTACAACAAAGCAAGTATCTCTCCATACCTGCTACATCATGAGTGAGGTTCACCCACACGATGCACTGTTATAGGCTGAAGAATATGCAGAGTATTCTTTTCCTGCTTTATTTTTCTCCTGTTTCCTTAGATTTCATGAAGGCTTTTTGTTAACTTGCTCCTCTGCCTTTGTGCTTCTCCCCTCATATTTTCCCCCACCCACAGCACCGCAGCAGAAGCAAGTATGTGCGTGCATTTGGTGAGGAAGGAGAAAACATTAAGCAAGATTTTAAGAAAACTGCCTAAAAATATCTCCTTCCCCAAGCCTCAAAACCCAGAATTAACTAGAAAAAGCAGAAACAAACCAACCAGCTTAATCATAAAAGCTGTGCTTAGATTACTGAAATTAATCTTTCCTTCACTACAGAGATTTAATACAGAGGGCACCTACACTTACACTATTGTTTAAAGAACAAATGCAATGTTCCTTAAAAATTGGATCACCTAACACTATTAAACAGAGCCACCCAACATTGGCCATCACCCTATGTGAGGCCATTACTAGTGGTTTCCATTTGCAATTGTACTGATCATAGACTAATCACAGAAAGTCCACGGTGCTTGTTGTGCATGGGAGTCTGGACACACAGTGAGCACTGTTCTGGGCTACTTTCTGGAACAGACATCCAGCTTCAGCACTTTAGCCACCACCTACACCAAATGCAGTGGGAGACTCAGCAGGGACATCTCCGTAGGTTTCGTATGAGTTAGGAATACGCTCAAAGCTCTTAAAAGTAAATACAAGCAAGTTAACTGAATTGCTTTCAGGTTTATAAAGACATCTTTGTTGAATTTTGTCCTGTTAACCACATACATATTTGCTTTTAAGGTATCATTTGTGTGTGTCAGTGAGCAAGGCATTTCCCAAGATTTACATTAGTTTTCTAAAGAGAACTTCTGAACTCAGAATGTGGTTTATTCTAAGACAGTTTCTGTAACAGTCTGGAAATCCCCAAGGACTACATCACCATCACCTTTCCTATTTGAGTGTGATATTAGAACAGCTAGCTTCTGCAGCTTTTTGCCTTAGGTGCAGTACCTTCTACTGTGCTTTGGGCAAAAAACAAGATGCATGGGAATGCAGCGTTTGAGTGTAATCACAACTTCACGCCAAAAGGACAGGTAGCTGATCAAGAATGCCCCTTTTCTCCTGAAAAGGCACCTTGCACACAAATCTACAAACACAGTGGATGCTAAGAACAGACATGGCAATTTCCTAAACTGATTATTCAATATCTGCAATTTAATGATTACTGCTAAAACATGCTTCATTTTATTATCAATTCATTTAACGTATTGCGAGCAAGAAGAAACAATAACTGAGATCACCAGGAAAACACGTGAAGCATGGATGCTGGCAGCTAACAGCAATTCAAAAAGTAGAACCATGCTATCACATCTGATGATTAAACTCAAAGAACATCAAAGAACGCTCTGGCAGTAATACATGAAATGAGGAAATGCTGGTTGGCCTTTTGTTTTCAGTTTTTTTTTTTTCTTTTCTTTTTTTTTGCTTTCCCAACAATGAAAAAAAGGTATTTGTATTGTCATAGCACTTCCAGCAAGTTGATATTAAAAAGGCGATTTCATGCCAATGTCGGCTGTTTAATCAGATAAAAAAGGCTTTCCTATTTCCCATTGTATAGATCAAGTTGGCTACAGGAGCCACACAGAGCTTTGAGCAGCACATTTTTCCATGAGGGCTGTATCGTTTGATCATAGCAAAGCACAAAGGCTGCTGGGTAATCTGAATGAGAGCTGAAAAAAAAAGTGAGCCAGGCAGCCTGCTGAGGCCAGGATAACCATGTCAGGATAACCATGTCATCCTGGCATCCCACAGCACTTCCCAAACAGTCCAAGGGCTGGGGAGGACGCTTCATCTCCACGCACAAACTCATGGACGTTCTCTCAAGGTTCCCAATTAACATTGTGTTTGTCAGAACTCATCAATAGCAACTTTGAAATGTGCTTGTTACAGCCAGCTTCCCTGCACTAAGGAAGATTCTCTTGATTGCCTGCGCAACATCAAATTTCAAATCTTTACTGCTTTGTAAGGTCATACACCGAATTTTCGAGATAGGTCTTTGCAAAGCACATAGCAATTTATGATGCCAATAAATGCCTCTGAAGACAGAGGTTTTGTTATGAGAGGACAGGGCACTTCTGAAGGGGTGTTTGTGCTGTTGCTCACAGCTTTCCCCAGCAGACTGGAGGCAGCAGAGGGACTGCAGGTAAAGTCACCTGCTATTCAGAACCGTGACAGATGGACGTGTTGATAGGTTAACAGGTCAGGTGGGACCCCAAGCAGGACCAAGTTCAGAAACTCCTCTTTCTACCAAGCGCAGTCCCTGAAACAACACCTCCCTGATATCTGCAGCCTTCTAATCCTTCCATGGTAGCAAGCAGCCCCTCAATCAAGACTTTGCTTTCTTTTGTTAACTCCTCTTTTATACGTCCCAACTCTGACCCAAATTTGTCTCTGGGCTGCGAAGCAGGTAAAGTAACCAAAACAAGCACATCAGTCCTCCACACCCAAATTCCTTCAGAGCTGCTGATCCAAAGAAAAAGCCTTCAGAGCTGCAGCCAAAAGTACCAGATCACCACCAGTAGCCCCAGCTATTGAACAGTCCAATTGAAACCACTCTTAGCTGCTGAGTCATGAAATGCAAGCTAATTACCCATCATTTCCCATTACTTCCACCAATATTACCACTCTCTTTCATGGAATACCAGCACTAGCACTAACTTACAAGATTGCTTATGCAAAATCTAGAACCTAAGCATGCAGAATTTGGTACTAATGTATGAGGTCATTTTCATGCTGTACTTTCAATTAAAAATCGACAGCACTGAAATGAAACTATTCCGATTAGTTTGCTTATTTTCTGGGCCTCAGAACATAACTGGTCCTCACAGAGGAATTAAGAATACTGATAGCTTTTGTTGTTTCATTCCATTATTAAAAAAAAAAAAAAGGCTGGGGGGTGTGCCTTCCTTCCCCACCATGATGCTCATCATCCCATTCTCCTAAATGGGAAGTCTGAAACAGCAGCATCCTTTCTGATCCTCTCTGATCTATATACTGCAGATACAGAGCCTGCCTGTTCATAAAAGACAATATGGGCACTCGCACTCTCAAGCTGATTTTCGCTTTTTCCATTCCGAGCTTCCATTCTTTTTCACAAGTAAGGTGATCATTTTCCCCAAGCATTCTACTAAGCTGCCTATGCTCCCCCCTCACATGAGGGGAATTTTCACTGCCAAGGCACCTGCAGTCCAGAGCTTTAGATTCCAAGTATATTCAGCCTGATAATAACTGCCACAGCGCTATTTCTAAATGTAACACTAGCTCAGGCAAACACTGCTGGGAACTGAATGATCTAATCTCCATGTGACTAAAAAGTTGGGGTTTTCAGTTAGCAATTTTTCATGTATTGTTATGCCAGTTTGTCATTAAGAAAGCTCTATTCCTCCCAATAGCTTACTGTTTAGAAATGAACTCAAAAAACATAACAGCTAAATTATGAAGTGCTATGCTGAGAAGCACGTAGACCTCAGTAACAGAAGATTCAGCAATCAAATTGTATCAGTTCTCTCAAATTAATAAAACAGGCATTACATGCAGATAAACAGTCTGCATTTTTAGGGAAAAAAACAACATACAGAGATTTTAATTCAAGCTATCTTAGCAATAACACGTTCATACTGATTAAAGAAAACACCTACTAAGCACAACTGTTACCAGCATAAACCAGCACATCTTCAAGTAGGTAATGGGAACAATAGCACCTGCAACAGCATTTTACAGTCATCTCCGTATTAGAAGCTTATTACAACGTCTCCATCACATTTGTAACTCCAGTTGCAGCATGCCAGAATTCAACTTCCACAATAAGCTCATCAGAAATGACAAGATACACAACATATTTTTTTTTCTTCCTCGTCTGCAGAGACAACTGCAACTTTAATTTTCCAGATGTTTTCATCTTCCTTGCAGGCTGCCTGCGACATTCTCCCATTTGCTGGTGGATGATTTCAAGTCTCCCTCTTTCTTCAGAGGAAGAAAAATGTGAAGAGGTCATTTAATTCTAACCTCCGATAAATGGATGGATGCTCAATACAATTTAATGCAAATGATAACCACAGTACCAAGCCACGAGAAGAAATCCACACACCCTACATTTTCTCCTTTTGTAAGCGCGCTGAAAGGCTAATAACAACAAATTTCAGTCCTACAGAAACCACCTTTGTTGAACTGAAGCAAAGGTGAACAACCTTTCTCTTGCCAATGCAAGATGTTAGAAAAAAATACCTGGCATGCCACTTAAACATACTTTGTGCTACTCAGTGATAACATAAGAAGTCTGACGGCCTAGAAATCTCAGGCAACCTCCAAGTTAAGCCATTAAGCCAGCATTAAACAGACACTTGGTTATGCCAACAAACTAAAAGCACCTCAGTTAAGCTCAATGTTTTTAATCACATTTTACTGGAGGCTAAATTCAGAAATCCCATCACTTCACAAACATGAGAAAAAGGCTAAATACTTCTCTTTGACTATCAGAATGCAGCAGAGAATGCCACACTGAACGCAGCCAGCACTGCTACCTGTGAAATGAAATGGAGGTGCGCAACCCAGCGACAAATGGAAATGTTCAGGGAGCAGAAACAGCTGACCATTTCCAAAGGCTGATGGGCAGGAAGTTTCCTGGTACAACCTGCAGGTCAACAGACCCTTAAATGAGAGCAGGAAAACATTTTGCCTGCTTCAGAAAAGAATAGGACAAAGAAAGGCAAGCCAGAATTGAACAAATTCTTCTGGGAGAAGACGCAGCAGATCACTACTATGCTCCCATTCTAGTTTTAGAAGTACAAGCATTCCTCTCAGCTAGCCACAAAAGCGTTTTCCTCTCCATTCACAACACATCAGCTTTTGGGGCTAACGCAGCTAAAAAGGTCAAGATAAAGGCAGACGTAATATCCCAGGTTTGGGGGGTGAATTTATAGTAAGCAGCCATTAGGTTTCATTTGAGAGACCTGGAGCATGTTAGTTGCTGTTACTGAATAAACAAGCCCCGGGATCACACAGAGATGCTTATCACCGCGCCAGAGCTGAGGAAAGCCGAGAATAGAGTAGACTGCAGTGAAGTCACTGCCCTGAATTCGTGACATCATAATTGTTTCCATGGCAACTGGCTGTCTCAAGCACCGGCCCTGCCTCTGCCGCAGAGCCACGGCGCACCTGTGCCGCCACAAAAGAAGCCTCCTTATCCACGCACACCTAGTCAGCAGCACGGGAAATAAGATATTATGGAAAGCAAATTGCCTTTCAATGCCTCGTTTTGTCCATCTGGTTTGCGACTTGTTTAAACGCTCAGGCACACAGAAAGAGGCCTGGTGAAGTATACATGCGATGAAAAGGGCCTAATTGAAAAAGTGATGTTTTTCTTCCACAGAAATGCTAATTTTTTCAGTATGGAGTAATTTTTCTATTTGTACTTTTCTCTCTCTGTGCATACATCTGCAGCCACATACAACAAACCTATGCTCCAATAGGAAACACGGGGCAAGAACTCCCAGGGACAACAAACAAACATTCGTTTTCTAAGCCGGACAGCCAGTGCACGCGGGACTGTCACACAGCAGAACACAGCAGCAGCCAGCACGCTGAGAGCCTAGCCTTCCTTTTGTTTAAGGCCGCCCCAGCAGAGCCTTCCACCACCGGTGGTTATTCCCAGTGCTCACTAAATGCAGTGCAGGGATCTGCAGGGCTCTGGCAGCAGCCACCAAGCAGTCTGCTCAGAAATCAAATATCATCCTTTCCCTCTAAGCTGGCCTTTCTTGTGGGCGCTCCCCCGAGTTTTCATATCATGTAGTAATCCCACGTCAAATGTTGCACAGTTCAGCCTTGAAGAGTTGATGAGAACCAAAGCAATCATTTCCAAACAAATTTTAACAAGTAGATCACAGCATGTAGCAAAGTGTATTTATTTGCTACCTCAGTGGTTCTTAAAAACAATCCCTACGATTTTTGCCAGACCAAAGAATGCTTCCATATGCACCGAGTCAATCAGGCTACCGAGTTCCAGTGTGCACTGGTCAACAGCTTCTAAGAAAACAGCAACATCTTTGTTATCAATTAAACCACATTTCTATCCTGGCTTCATGCCTCGGTCAGACACTTTATTGCTATCCACAACACTGATTACAGCAAAGGCAAAGGACAGAAGTACTGAAGCATCTGCCTGTCCAGCACCCACATTTTATAAAGCTTGTCACAACAAACAACTACACACAAAGCTGACACTGCAAGCGAGGTGAGGAGTTTAGATACAGGCAATTAGTAGACAGCTGCATCCACAACATTTGTCTCCCATGTTCTGATATTAACACACGTAACCAAGAATGACAGCTACAACTTGGATGACAGTGCCACAAAAATCCCTAACCAACGTGTCACAGAATTAAGCCTGTTCAAGAAACAACTGCCCATAGCAGCCTGCATATTACAAGAAAACTGTTAATCATACCAAGCTATTCCCTGCTAATGAAAGGCATGTTCATTTCTCTACCTTCCAAGTGTTTGCTTTTCTAAAGCCTTAGGGACAGATGCTGCCTTTGGTGATTATTACTTGTGTATACAGGCATATAGCCTAATACACAAAACACAGTCAATACAACTGCCACAAACTCAGAAAACTGAAAGCAGCGAACTGATAAAACCTCAAGCAAGTCATGCCAGAAATGCAGACAGATTTCTCAACTTCTCTATAATAATTCCAAGCTTCTTTAAGTGTCTGTATTATACAATCCACAGACACACCTGTGATGAGAATATACGACAAATGGCAATGACACCTCCTCCCTCATTTGTAAATAGAGCATTTCTAGCTCAGATCCACACCACGTGAAATCAGAACTTCAATAAATAATGAAGATACTGCTCTGCCTGCAGTTAATTTTGCATTTAGAGAGACTGACAGATTAACCGATCCCTTAAGCAACTAACGCCTCTTCTCTGAGTGCGCACAGAAAATGACAGATTGTCTCAAGACTTTGGAGTTTTTCGTGCAACTTTGAAGTGATCTTGCTGAATGAGGTTTATCCCACCAACAATCCTTCTGTTAATCCTAGCCTTCTCGCAAGTTAATGCTACATAGGGAGAATGAGAGGACAGAACTGCTGGCACACCTTTGTATGCGGTATTTTTAATTCATACTATTAATCAATACTATTGAAGGAGCAACAATTGAATTTTTTCTTCAGATCTTTAGAGATGCCTAAAACACTTGCAAACCTGACTTATAGACCACACAGTGCAGAAACACTCCCTGTTCCTCCTATCCCCCCACAAACCAAGGTGAAAAACTCTGTCTTTATTCAAACTACCACATAGCAAATCCTTCCTACTACTGAAGAGCTCATTACCCAAAAATCACAGAAAGCTGAAGTTAAAAAGTACTTAACTTCAATGCTATATACTTTAAAATTAGCCGTTAGCTTAAAAATAGCTAGTTTGCTAGAGATATTATTAAAAATGTGTTGCAAGACCTTGCTGGGTCCGTTTTCAATTTTAACTATGTTGAGAATGACATTAACGAAGTAGTTTTTCCAACACAAGCATGGTTCAGTCACATTCTCAGGAAGTTTTATGACACTGGGCTTTAGTCAGTCCTCAGCGTATTTTGAACCCGTCCCTGCACCGCCACAGAAGGGAACCATATAAGGTGCAACTGTGATGGAACTAGGTTACCAAATGAAAATGCATCATTAAAAACCATTTTACCTCTTGGAACTCTGAAGGGAGATTATTCTTTACAACACCACTGCTTCCTGCTGCAATGAGAAAAGCAGCAGCCTCCCACTAAAGAAATTTCAGAATTATGCAGATTTCTGCAGCCTGTGCCTGTAGGATACTTCTGGAAGACAAGACCCTCACAAAGTTGAGAATCTACTCAGCAGTGGGTTCTTTGTATGCTGCAGTAACAGCGGCTGAATCTTTAAAGCATGAACCCCTCCCATCTTCCCCTTATCTTCATGAGGTAAGACAGCAAAAGGAGCCTCCAATTCTCTACTCCCCATACAAGCAAACAGGAAAGACATAAGAGCAACACCTAGATTGCTTTACAGAGCTGCATATGTTCAGGGCATCAGAGAACATCATCTTTCCAGAACTCTTACGGTGCTGATGAGCTCTTTAGGGTAGGAAAAGAACAACCTATGAAACCTAAAATGAACCGAGAGATAAGCAGGAAGTCTATTCTCTTTTTGTTTGAAAGAAAGATCAAAGATCACCATACTGGCTCACATGCAAGATACACCTGACCTCCTCCAACAGCAGACTCCTGATGTAAAACCAGGATAAACACAGAGACAGTGCCTTTGGTTACGTTCCCAAAAATGTAAGAACGTTCTTCTCTGTGGTTGCCTGAGCTGGATGTGAAGAACAATGTGCAACAGAGTGTTTAGACCTTCCTTGTACTCTACCTTGCACAGGCAAACTAACACGTAAGCAGCAGAGGTTCAGATATCTGTTTTCTAGTTTACACTTCCATCTGACATCTCCTCTTCTGACAATTTGCATAAAAATCCCTACAACTGCTGCTACTTCTGCATCATTTTCTAGCACAATGCTTGGCTAACTCTGATAAAAAGTGGTGCAGCCAGGCTTCTTCCTTACTTTGGCTCATCCAGCCTAAGCAAAGAGCATCTGTGCCTGCAGTAGAAGCTGGATAAAGGTTAGTGATGCTGTGAGAGTCAAGCAACTTGCCACGTTAAGACACAGCCACTCATTTGAAGTAAGGACCTGCTAGACTTTGGACTAAGTACATATACAGAAGAAATCCTCAACTGTTCTGAAAAGTATTTCCAAGTTCCCAAGCTTAATCAGTCTTGTTCTCATAAGATCTCTAAAGCTAACTATACTCTAACTGAATTGGAACAGCAAGTAAAGATGACTTTACAACTTTCTTTTTTAAGGGAACCTACTAAGTACCGGACAAACTCACAATTTACACTGGAAGTTCAGATCAACACATTTAATAAAAAAGAATGACCAGACAGCCACATTTCTAACACTGAGAAGAGACATCTTCATTCAGACTCAAGCACTGCCAGCAGGTTACTCCTCCCTTTGCTCTCCCTACCTCCAGTTTCTCCATGCAATGCTACCCAATTTCTGCCAGAAGCTAGGGCAGTTTTACATAGCCTTTATCAGAACAGACAATAATCCAGAAAGTGACAGCCCAGTACTCTCCCTGCTTATGTTCCCACTTCTTTTTGGCAGCAACCCACTCTTAAATTGGATTAAGCGTAACATGAACTGTACCCTCAGGTACGATGACAAAGCAACTCAAACGATCCCTCACTCACAGATTTCAATCAGAATTATCTGGGCTTCTCCAGGCAGCTAAGACCACAGCCTTTGCTAACCTCACTAATTTTAACCTGAATGGATTAGACAACACTCATGTGGGCAGACCCAACAGATGCAAGGGAACGGCAAACTCCAACAGTCAGAAGCAATGATGTGTCTACTGCTACAATTAGAAGAATCCATTAACAGCCCAAGCTTTCCAGCACATTTTCCAAAGGGTGTGCACACATGCATGTAGAACACAGTGGGAAGCACTGGTAGAAGCTGGTAGGGAGTTGGATAGCATTTTGTGGCATTTCCACCTCTCTGCAGCCTTCAGAATAATCAAGTGCCAATTCTGATTTAAACCTCCAGCTGAAAACTCAAACAGGAGCGATCACCTTCTGTACTAAAGACCAGCAGGTGAGAAGCAGAATTATGGAAAAATAGAATGGCATCTTTGCAGCAGAATTCCCGAAAGAAACTTAAAGCACATTTTTCATTCAGTAGACCATATTAACTAATACATAAATGAGTGATTCATCAGATGTCTGAGTCATTTTTACCTTTATTCACTGTATACTCCTCCCCTTGGGCTATGTCCAAGCAGTATAAAGCTAAAACTCCACACTGGTATGGTCAGGCACAAATTACTAAGTCACATGGCATTTTTCAAATAAAACTGAATCATCAGAAGGACAAAGAGAACAAACAGCAAAGGAGCTCACTGCAAAAAGGATGGCAGCTTCCTAACAGCCCTTAAGCCCCAAAGGAAAGGAAAAGAATAACAAGCTACATCTCCATCCTCATTCAACAGGTTTTTGTGCATATATTTTAAAGTGTTCTGTAGTATTTACAGTCTAAGTAATTCAGCTGTTCGTAGCTTTCTTTTCTAAAATTTCACGCTATGTCATACAGTGTGAAATACAGCTGTCTCATAAAGACTGCTAATATGCTACTTCATTTCCATACAGCCAAAGCTGATCTCTGAAAAGAAGGACAAAAAAGAGGAACGCTGAAAAAAAAGTTCATTGTCACAATGACACAGTTTATTGAAGATGCATCTTTTTCAAACCCATTATGTTAAACGGCTGATACAGAGATGGGTATCAGACAAATTTAGCAAAAGGAACAGTGCTTGTAACTTCCTAGGTACTTCTGACAGTAAGCCCTTTGGAGCCACAGTCTCTCTCACTGTAGGCAACTCTGAAACAATGGGAACCACCTACAGTGTGGTTTGTTCAATTTTTATTTAAGAGTCTCTATCACAGCAGCCATTAATGCAGTCATACCTGTGACAACATATGCCATGCTCAATTGTCAGCATCTGCTGGTTTCTAAGCTACTCATTTGCTGAAGTACAGCTTCATCACCAATAACCTCTGTACCAGCCTATTGCTGCTAGCACAGGAGGCCCAGCACTGTGCCCATGGCCACACACTCCCATCACTTCCCTTGGGCTAGTGCCATCTGAGACCAAGTTGAGCCCACCGACCGTGGTTGTGCAGTGCTTCACACCATTCAAAGGTGAAGCTATACAGTGCAACTAAGCAAACTAAAATACTTGCTGCTCCTGAGAAGAGGAAACTTGACCCTTCTTCCTTCTTCCCCCTACTCAGTTTGATCCTCTCTCTCATGCTGTCCTTAATGGAACTGAAGGCTTTTGTTGAGCCAACTTCAATTCACAAACTTGCAATCTAAAATTATGTCAGGCTAGTTAATCCACCTGGTTAGCAAGCTAATCATCCTACAGCATCTTAGAAATCAGTAGATGCTAGAACTGGTGCCAAGCAAGTGGTATGATCACACAGACAAGAGCACGACACCCCATTTTACAAAGGCACATAGCAACAGGACAAGAGGAAATGGTTTCAAACGGGAAGAGGGTAGATTTAGACTACATATTAGCAAGAAGTTCTTTACCGTGAGGTTTGAGAGAACTGGAACAGGTTTGGCCAGCAATGTTGTGGATGCGCCCTCCCTGGAGGTGTTCAAAGCCAGGCTGGATGTGGCTTTGAGCAGCCTGGTCTAGCGGGAGGTGTTCCTTGTTTATAGCAGGTGATCTGAAAGGTCCCTTTCAAACCAAACCAGTCTATGATTTCCACCAACAGGAATGCCATCAGATAGAACTAGGAGAAGACTTGAGTCAACATACGCGCTTCTTGTCCCCTCTGTCCATTGGTGCTACAATTTGTCTAACCACGTCGCAAGCCAGTTCAGAGAGCTAAACCAACAAAAAACTTATTTTTAGCAAGGCGTGTTTTCTGCCAACTTAATTCCCCACACAAGCTCAGCAAAGGAATCAGGCGAGCATCTGCACAAGTGTGGGGAAGGGGACAGGAACACACAGGGGGAGGAGCCCAGACTCAGACTGATTTAAATTGCCACTGAAGTGCATACCCTACAGCAGATTCGCATCACGCCGTAGTTAGAACTGACAGTAATCTGTGCCTTTACAACAGGAGGCCTCCAACACTGATGAGAGTACACAAGCATGTCAGCACTGAAACATCCTAAGCAAAGTATAACCTGGACACAAGCTTGTACAATTACATGCACGAGCAAAAGAGGTGCAGTATTATCCTCAGAAATGCTATGAAACATTAGCTAATTATTCCCTCAGCAACACTTCAGTGAAAACATTCTCTATCATTCCCATTATATGGATTTAGCCAAAACTGCAAAGCAAGCAAAACTGGTGACAAAGTCAAGATTGGAGCCCAGTAAATCCTCTACTCCAAACCACCACTTCATCACTCAAGTGTGCTGCTTATTAACCCTAAACTAGTTCAATTAGCCAGTAGTAGTCCATTAAAAACAAAACCTTTGCGAACACCATGTAATGCATTAAAGAGGTCATAACTTCTAATATAGTTATGCTAACAAAAAGATATTTGCTATCTGGTTGTGAAATAAGAAGCTAGGGAAAGGAATAACACTGACATTTTAAGTAATTATTTCTTCCAGGGAGAAGAATAAGCGTGCATGAAGCAGCGCGAGGGTCAACTCATACAAGAAATTTAACCCAAAGAACAATAGAAAGGAAAATGTATTTATGTGCGTGTTTTCAATTAGTTATTGTCAAATAGTTTCAAGTAAAACACGAGCAATTACTCAATATACACTAACCAAGACTAGCATCTTTCCTTAAACGTATCAGTTCTCCCCCACTCGCTCCAGCAAAACCCACATTTAACTCGCTTTGTATTGTGGCGCAGCACAAAAGGGAAAGGGGTGGGAAAATTTGTCAACAGAGAAGCAAATCTCTGCAGCAGCAAACAGCACTGTAAGCCTACCCAGCAACATGACGTGGTCTCTCATTCATATCCCAGCACAAGCACCCAAACCAAGCACGCCGCATTTGGGACACTCCAGTCATCCTTAATTTTGTTCAACCCCTTTGAACAATAACTTTGTCACGGAGATTGAAGATGGGTCATGAAACAGTTATTTGCCAGGACCATCGCTGAATCTCTCCAGATAAATTCAATAAAAGCGTGAGTGTAAGCAGCTACCTAATTGTCAGCTGTATAAATTATCAATATCAAGATTGCTGTTTTATGGGCAACAACAGTTTAACGGGAATGGAAAGCATTGCTGGGAAAAAATAACTGGCTAGATATGCGTGTTAAACACGTTGCAATCAGACTGAAGTCCTGGACTGCAAGAGAGCCAAAATTTGATGAAAGCAAATGAATAAATTATTGCATAGTACAAACAACTACTGCAATTTTATCCAGAGAATCGAGAGAGAAAACAAATGTGTCTCTGGAAGGAACAAATGCTATTTATTTAATAGAAAGAAAAAAAAAAGCAGGATGGCAGATCAACCAAACAAAAGCATTCTTGACAGGAGGGACAAAACATATACCTCAAAATTCTTTGCATCTTTGCATATTTGAACATAATGAAAACAGCCAAAAGGTGCCGCATTGAATTCGGATTTACCACTTGAACTTTGACAACGATTATTTAGGTGACAATGACAGTCAAGACCTCATTTTTCAGGGTATTATTAGGATTGACCAGGAGTAGGAACAACACAGCCTAAGAGACTTCTAACAGAGAATCTGTTGCTGCTTCACAGATTTAAAGGACAGATGGAGCTGAAGGTTACCTCACTGATTCCGTCAACTGAGGCAGCCCCACATCTCATCATCACTGCTCACTAAGACAAGCATCCAGAAACTATTCGCATTCAGCATCAGGAAGTCAGTGTAACACTTACTTGCTTGAATTATTACTGTGGGCTAATCTTTGAGAAATTGTTAGTGACAGCAAATCTGAGATTTTTTCCTCCTAAGATGATAGGGTGGAAAGCTCAGGTTCTCTCCCTTTCCTTTGAGGAAGGGAGGAGTAACCCCCAGCTCCTACAGTTGATAATGTTACCATACTGACATCTTCCCAATTCTGGTCTTCACGGGTAATAATACCGGCAAATCTTTCATCCAACCTGCTGCTAGACTGAAAGTTTTGGTCAATTTGAGAGGGGCTACGGGTGAGGAGGGGGTTCACGGGGGGGAGGAGGGGGCAAGGCAATGCCACCTTGATAACTGAGCAAAGGCAACCAGACTGTACAACTGCTGAACAGGGAGGACAAGCCTTCTTGCTTTTGTCCCTGAGAACAGCTGTTCAGAAGACAGCAAAATACCAGAACATAACCCCCTTGCAACAGTTCGGAAGCACCAGGACAGCAGTACAACCACCCACCCTCACCGCAGCCAGGCAGTCCATGAGGAAGGAAAAAAAAAACCATTTCTTTTATTCTCTTGCCACTGGCAGACAGGATCCGACACCCGTCGGTAGTGAAGTATAGAAGTCCTTGCTCAAGACTGAGAAATAATATCTCAGCATTAGTCCTAGCATCTTCCAAAAAGCAAAGACGAGGCCAGGGTTTCAGAAAGGAGACTTCCCACTAACACACTGCCGCAGGCTTCACTGCCAAAGACATTTCTATCTCCATCAAGCTGGATATTCCAGTACAATTTTGAGCTACAACACGGTCTCACAATATGTTTGAGAGAAACGCATTTCTATTTTGTCATGTAAATAACTGAATACAGAGCCACAAACCCCAGTCCAGCCGTAAGGCTGCACAAGGCCACTGTCCAGTGTTCCGTTCTATAAAAATTACTAAAACGTCAGGGACAAAGAAATTTTGTTTGCAAGACGCAATGTACATTTTTATCATCCCGGATAAAATATCTACAGTCTCAGCAGTGGTTAAATTGCTGCTATAAAGGAAATTGTCCTCAGATAAATGGTTTCCCTATGAGAAGGTTTCAGTGCTACACCTCACCCCAGGTCAATAAATCAAATTAACTGCACCTTGTCCTCTGGCCAATGACATCATCGGCTTGACCACATCTCGCGAAGCGAGTGCAAAAACATATGCTATTTAAGGCATGAAATCATATTACGGCTTTTTGTCCAGCCAGCCCCGGTGCTGTTGGGCTGTGAAACAGTCAGTCACCTCAACAGTCTCATTACCGCTTCCAGTGATTTTTTTTTTTCCTCTAGTATTCAAGGCCTGCCTTCGCCAAGGGTGAAGCAAAAAAGGATAAATAACCCGAGCCGTTATTTTTGTAAACCCAAACGCTTTTCATTAGCTGCAGCGTAGTATTTGGAGAGAAATTAAATTTAGAAGCCAACTGCAAAACAGACTGACCGCACTTGCATAGGAACTCTCTTCTCACAGCGTTTCAGAGATGTTTACATGCTAATGGGTGCAGTTACTGGGAAGAGTCCTGCTGCTAGGTCCTTTTCTCCACGGGCTGAAAACAATGGTCACTAATGAAAACCCAGACAGCTTTATCCAGACCTGTGCCGCATACATGAATTTTTTAAAGTTGCCGCCTCTTTCTCATAAAACAGTCCATTTGTTTTCTTTCTAAGTAGCCTCATATCTGGTTTAACACCGAATTACTGCAGACAATTTAAGAGGATTAATTTCAATTTCCACTTGGTGGTCTTACGCCACAATCGCTGCAAACTTATCTTCCTAGGCCCTGCGCTGCCTAGTGGCATCTTTTTTTCTTGAAAGCCAAATCTAAATGGGAAAAGAAAAAACCCACAGCCAACCAGAATAGTCAGATTCAAGCAACGACAAAAGCATCTGACACACAGCACTGCTAAACTGCATCCACACCAAGCAAAAAGAAAGCGAATAAGATTATCCTCAATGTATTCAATACTGTTTGTGTTCAGAGGGAGGAGAGCTGTTTGGATTTTGAGTGTGCCTTCAGCAGTTCTCCCAGTGCCAGGAAACGTAAATTAGGAGCAACTCTCCTTTAAGGAAAAGAAGCAAGGACAAAGGGACCAAAAATGCCCAAGCCTCTGCAAAGCAAATATGAAAGGCACAGCTTTACAGTCCTGAGTTGCTATAAATTAAAAATAAGCTCCTTATTTAAAAGACATGAGTGTTTGAGAATCTACGAGCAGATCTGATGCTGCTCAGGCCCCAGGAGGGTTTTGTTTTTGCTGGCAGGGGTGGAGTGGAGGTTGGAGGGGGGGGAAAGGGGGGGAGGGGGTCATTTTGGTTATTAGTAAATAAATCAAGCAGCAGAGTGAGGCCTAGGCGCTGCCAGAGCAGCCAGGGCCCAGCTCCCCCTCCTCTCCTCACACCGCCTGGGTTTGATCTCGGGGCCCTGTGGGTTGCCAAGAAATTTTAAAAAAAGCGAGAGAGAGCGAGAAAGAAGAATCACATTGAACCACAAAAGCACATGGGGCGAATGTAAAATATAAACACGGCGTTGGGCTCTGAGTGGCTGTTATTAAAGGTCTGAATTACTAAACATGAGAGGCGGGGAAAGCCGGGCGGCCATTTCAATAATATAAACCTCCCCGAATTAGACATTATTCAAATGAGAGGGAGAAGGGAGAGGAGGGGGAGCGAGAGCCGGGCCCGCACCCCGCGCTGCCGGCACCGCGCCGAGCCCCCCGCACGGGGCCAGGGGAGGGGGCGGCGGGGCCGCACCCGGGGGGCTGCCCCGCTGGGGGCGGGGGGGGCAAAGGCGGAGGGGGGAGAAGGGGAAACTCCGCGCACCCCCCCGCAGCCCAGACGAGCGCTGACCCCCGCACCTCGCGGGAAGGAGGGGGGGGGGGGGGGGGGACTTTACAGATAAAGCCACGCCGCGCTCCCGCCCTCTCTCCTCTTCCCCCTCCCTCCCAGAGGCCATCCGCACCCATCCACCCCGTGCCCGCGGGCTCTGGGGGAAATAACCCTGGCTGGGAGCCGGGGGGGTGGGGGGGAGGGTGGGCAGCAGAACGCCAGCCTTTCTCCCATTCCCGGCCCCACAGAGGGGCTCTCGCCCCGGCCCCCCCCGCCCCGCTACCCCCCCCCCCGGCCCCGCAGCCCCCCCGGCCGCCAACGCGCAGAGCCCCCCCTCTCCCGGCCGTTCTCCCCCCCCGGACCCCGCCGCCCCCCGGCGCTGCCCCGGCTGCGGGCGGCCGCGAGTGCGGCCCCGCGCGAAGGAGCGGGCGGGCGGGTGAGGGAGGGAGCGCGCGTGTGTGTGTCCCCGCACGGGGAGGCTGCCTGCCTGCTTTCCCCCCCCCGCTCCCTCCTGCGCCGTTAATTATAATAATCCTGAGTACTAATAAATTATGCTAAGCGGGGCGGGCGGGCGGCGGGGGGGCCGCGTGTGCGAGTATGAATATGAATATGTAAAATGCAGTAATGATTACCTGCCGCTGCCGCCACCGCCGCCGCCGAACTCTCATCTTGACTCGCTGCTCCTCCGTCCGCCATTTTGAATATTTTAACCAAAATCGGCCGCCCGATAAACCCTCCCCCGCTCCCGGCCCCCCCTCCCGCCCCTCCCCCCGCCGCGCGACCCCTCCCCCCGCGTCCCTACCGCGCAGCCGCCAACGAACAGCGCCGCGGCCTCGCTCTGCGCCTGCGCGGGCCTCGCGCCGCGCTCGCGCTCCCCCCCTCCCAACGGCGCCGTCGCGCAGGCGCGGGGGGTGCCGCCTCGCACGCGCGCCCCCCACGCACAGCTCCGCGGGCTGCGGCGCGCAGGCGCGGGGCTGCGATCCCTTCACCTCTGGCCGAGGCCTCGTTAACGTGCGCGCGGACGGGCCCTGGCGTTTCAGTTGCCCCCCCTCTCCCCCCGGCCTCACACACGCGCGCACATATAGGCGCTCTCCGGTCCGTTGTGCTGGGAGAGGGGGGCGCTTGCGCAGTGAGGCGGGCGGGGGGAGGGTGTAAATGGCTGTGGGATGGGGAGCGGGGCGCCCAGGTGACGGGTAGCCGTGCCGTGAGGGAGTGGCGGTAACGGTCAGTCGTGGTGGAGGCGAGCGGTGCCAGGCTGAGGGGCTCTGTGGAGGGAAGAGCTGTGTATGTGCCGAGCGGCTGTGTGAAAACGCTCATCGTGAAGGCTGCTTGGGAGACAGGTGCTGCCCGAGCTCAGGGCAATATTAATCCCCTATGAATAAAAAGGAATTGAATACAAAGAGAAGGAAATAACAGATCAAGCCGCTTTGTGCAGAGGAGGTCTGTTCCTCCTTCAGAAAAGAGCAGTTCGGAGCACACGTTCCCCTCGTTGCACACCCTGGGTACCGCGGTGCTCCTGAGGTGTCTGTCACAAGTCCATCTTCTGCATCAACTGCCACCGAACCCAAGGGAGAAGGAAGTCAGGCCTTATGGCCCCCTCGCTTAAGGGCTGAGAGTACATGATGTGAGCCTAGAGAAACCCACAGATCAAATGAGCCTTACATTCAGAACTTCCAAATGACTACACAAACGATAAGTGGGCTGAGTGACTGAACTTTGCCTCTTTCACAAATTCGGCAGAGCAAAGATCACGTTCGCTAATATTCTTCACCTTAGTGCTGCGTAAATAGATGATATTGCCAAGCTCTGCAACGTGCACTCATAAAAAGAGGAAACAGAAGGTGCTATGGTGTTTGTTAAGGACTTGCCCTTAACGTTTTCCAAGGGTCGTTAACTTCGATGGGTCAGAGTCCAAGCTGAATTTTCTTCTGGGGCTCAAAACCTCGTGGAATAAAAAAGACTGGCGAGAATCCATCCTTGCAGGCTGTTGCTGGAGGAATTATGAATTGTATCAGAGGCAGTCGCTAGGTTTTTTCACTGGCAGGGAAGAACCAGAAAGGACAGGCTGTCAGAAGGAGGCAGCGGGGTTTCTCTGCGAAGGCTCAATCAGTAAGGTAATCTTGGCATTTTTATTTAAAAATAAATTTGTCTGGCAGTGTTTTTGTGGAATTTGTTTGATTCATTTTTTCCTATCGTAGCAGAACCTTTCAAATGTTGCTGAAAGCAGGAGTTGAAATGGACTGTACTGTGAAACAGCAAAACACTTCCCTCAACGCTGTAATTCTGCCCCTGCACATTCATTAACATCATTTGATACCAGTAATTAAGCACTTTGTCTCTCAGAAGATCTACGCTTAACACACAGGAGTGAAAATGTAAACAAAGGCATATTGTTGTGGCTCCTCTCCCACTCAGCCATGAGCCTTGTGGGCCAGTTAATCCAGTTTTATGGCCAGGTTATACCAGCACTGCAGCACACAGTGGCTGCACCGTGACAGATAAAGATGCAGAGAAAAGGGGCTAGATTAAGGCTCTGCACAGCTCTAATCCTGCCTACGCTGAATATTCTCTTCCGTATCTTCTCATCTTACCCGCAGACTCTACTCAGTCCCACACGCTGCTTCCCAGTCACCTGCAGAAGCTGCTTCTCTTCAGGGAGCATATGCTCCATTTCCACACCTGGCTTAGTCCTTGCTCTCACGCAGCCCCTGCGTGCTTCGCCCACAGCCACAGAAGAAATGCTGTCTGAAAATAAATAGTTACTGTTTTGTCTGCTTGCTGCTGACCTGTTCTGTGTTTTCTGATCGACTGGCTGTAAGGAAAACTTCATTTGGCCACATATCTGCTCTCCCTCTCTCTTTAAAGGTTGCTCTGGGTCTCTACATCCTCTTCCCCAGTTTGGTTTGAATGCATCTCAATCTCTTGCCTTCCCCAAGGTGTCGTACATCCCTGTGGCTATGTACCCAGGAAAGCTGGCCAAATCACTTCTGATGAATAATTGATCGGGTAAATTTTGCCTCTATTTCACTTGTGAGTTGTCTGCAAACAGCCTGTGATTTCTGCAAACTTATTATTTGATGTTATTTGCCACATAATGCCAGCCAGCTCCGTATTCATGAGCAACTTGCTGGAAATATTTGAAATTTGAGATAATTGGACACCAAGACGATACAAAGCTTAGTCCTACCAGCAGCTGAGTTCTCCACATCCATTTCACAAAAAGACTGAGGTGCATCGCTTGCAGTTGTTTGGCTGCAGCCAGCGAGGCTGCAGTTACAAGCATGCTTACATGCTTTGCTGAGGCGGGGCTCAAAGCATTGAGCATCTTGTGGGACACCCTGTTTCTGTTGTCTGACCAGGCTCGCCTGCTTCATAAAATTGTTTCCTTCAGGGATTTTGCTTTAGAAATGCTTTCTCGCAGTGAAAAACAATACCACATTCAAAATTAACACACCTGCAAAGGAAAGAAGTAGTATTTCAGGATCTTTTAAAGCTCTGCAATAAATCTCTGTCATTCCGATTTTGATTCAGGTATCTCCTAATTCACAGCCCTACTGGGCCTGCTCTACTTGTGCCTGTAACCCCAAATTTTCTACAATGGCCATATTGCCTCCTCAATTTCAGATGTTGTGCCAGAATTAATTCAGTGCTGTTGCAGAGACAAATATATATATATATATATATATATATATATTTAAAAAAAACAGGTCTGGAGGCAGGGCACAAAAGAGTGACAGTTTAAGGTGGGGAGGCAGGGACAAAAGAATCCCAGTATTTAAGCAGCAAGCAGACTGGGAAGGAAGGAGCCTTTTCACCGCACATCTGCAGTGCATAGAGAAATTAAGAACAAACTTATCTGCTCTGCTCCAGCTCCAGCTCCACGGCAGCGCTCAGATCCGAATCCCTGACGCTGCATTTCTCACACAATGTCTCTTCTCTCCATCATTTTTTCTTCACATCAGATTTCTCTCCTTTCCAGGGATGTCCTGTTTCTGGACTGATGTTTGCTTCACCTTTCCTTTCTGCTCTCCATAATTCCTTCTTTATACTGCAACAGAGATTTCTGCCTCAGAACAGCCTGTTTTGCCCCATGGGTTTTCAATCATAACTCCCTAGAACCTCTCTGTTCATTCCTTTCGCTTCCAGACTGCTCAGATTGTGTCATCTTTAGTCCAACTTGTCTGTATGGCTCTGCTTACTGCTTCTCGTATGTAATACACTTTCGTACAGAGACCAACAGCCTCTCTGCTGCAGTCTGTGTTACAGAGGTTACAGTCTCATTTTTAACATGATGCAGAGATGAACATCAAAAGACAGCCTATGTCTCAAAAAGCTCGCAATTGGAGAGATGGCAGGCAAAGAATGAGGGAAAATAGGATTAGCAGCTCCTTGATCAGGGAGAATGCAAGGGTCATGCACAGTTCCTCCAGTGTCACAGTGGAGATGCTAGGACCTCAGCTAGTGTGGGGGTATACTGGGGCTGTGCAGTCCACTCCTTTCAATGCTCTGCTATTTCACCTTTCTCCCTGATGTTGCTCCCCATCCTGTTTCTCTGCATGAAGGGGACAGCCCACACTCGCACACTGATGCTCCTTCCAGTGCTCTGCCCACTCCTTCCCACATACCTTGTAAGTGGTGAGCACCAAGAGCAGAGGACAGCAAACTGCCCGTTGCATATACAGGCTTCTGTTTTCCCCTACACACTCCTCTGGCTTCCTTCGAGCAAGCAGCTTTCCAGCTCTGTTTCTGTCCCTCTCCTGTTGCCTCTGGACTGGAGAAAGGATGACCCCAAACCTCTTATTTCTAGTGTCGTGGCTGGCCTTGTGGATCTCCCAGATAACCAGAAGGAAGTTGTGCCATCTTGCAAGGCTCTGCTCCTCCCAGCTGCTAGCCTACTGCTTTTTTGGACATGGAGCACAGATGAAACGTGATTTTCATTTTCGTATTTGTAGAAAAACAGTGATTCAGAACCTTCACACATCCTCAGGAAAGGGAGAGCTGATCACTAGGAGGACGCATATCTTTTCAGGTGGGTTTTTCAGTCCGTTTCTCACCTTCTGCCACTTTGGCTACACTTTGTTTCTCTAGCTCAATCTTTTATATACATTTCAATGGTTTTCATCAATGCAGCCTTTGAACACCTTCCAATTTTAATCATCTATCATTTAACCCATGACCAGCTTAGGTGGTTCAGGAAGTTATTGCCACGCCTTCTTAGCAATGGCAAATCGAGGCAGAGAAACTCAGTAATACATCCTCAGTTACCTATGAGGCAAGTAGGTAAAACAGGCAAACTGTGCCCTGAGCCAAGGAGCACGCTTAGCTCGCAGAGATCCACAGCCTGACCCTCCTCCTGCAGGGGGACCACAATGGGCTTCTGAAGCTTGATTCAGTGCTCCTGGGATTGGGATTTGCCATTGCCTGATCCAAGTAGCTGCTCAAGACCGCCACAGTGAGTTTCTCTTCCCCTTTTACTACAAAGGAACACTGAAAATATGCACTATTAGCGTTTTGGGGATTGTTAACTAACACTGGGGAAGCGCTCACATATCAGAGAGAGTGAGACTGCAGTCTGGCAGACCCCATCCAGATGGACAAGCCATGTTTCACACCTGTAAGAAAATGAAGGCCACGTTGTTTCGGCCAGCCTCATAGTGCAGTGTCTGCTGTAGGCTTCAGGAGTGCTCTGGGGATGCTTTTACACGAGGAACCAAATTGGTTTTGACCTCAGCAAAGAGGGGGCCAAGAGGGATGCATCTGACACCTTTTAGCAACCACAAGGTTTTCTGTCAAGTAGACACAGCCCGCGAGACAAACTCACAGCTGGAGTTGGGGTGCTTTTGAAAACATTGTCTTTATTCTCTACCTCCCATTCTTCCAGGACAGGCGCTTTGCTTATTCCCTCTTCAGAAAGGACTTTTCTGGCACACAGCCTAGCCTGGCTGGAGATTAGGGATTCTCTCTGCCCCTTCATCCTTGAATATTTCCTTTTAATTTCACAGTTTAAATTCCAATTGTGTAATTACATTCTGCCTACCCTGAATTCCTCTGTAATTTCAATTGGACACGGTGTCCTTCACTCTCTAGTTTGAACTCTCACAGTGCTGTGGGGCACTGTTAAGAGGCTGCCACGCTCCACTCTGGTCCCATTTCATGTATATGGAGAAAGAGAATGGGCCTAGATCTCTTTGAACTGAAACTGCTGCTCCATATAGAGGAGACAGGGGTTGCTATAGAGTGACAAGGCAGTCTTGCCCCACAGCAGTACATTGGGCGTTTCTTACAATGCCTCGGTCTGAACGAATTTTTGGAGTAAAAGCCTGTCTGAAGGTATTTCTCCCTCACAGTACATACCCTTTAATCTCAAGTAAAGCTGTACGGAGACCCCCAAACCACTACTTTGCTGAATTTATGTGGCTTGAGAGTACCTGCTTGCACCGTTTAACATGGCAGAAATGCCATAGTGATTTAATTTAGGTCTAGGGAGTTGTGTAGCAATACAAGGGCAGGTAGCACAGATGCCTAGTTCGGTAAAACGCTTTCCAAAAATGGGCAAATCCCAAGCATTTTATGACCCAACCCCAGTATTTCCTGCTGATGTTGTCCCGCCAGCATTTTCTTTCAATCCCTGCCCTGGTGACAGTCACTGGAGTCCCACATCCCGATTTGTTTCCTCGTGACATCTTACATCCCCAAATATTTCCGCTTCTCCTGCCTCCTTCCCTGTGGCACAGCTACTTACTGTGTCAGTGTGCCTGCATGCTGTCTCTCAGGTGTCAGAGAGATTCACCTTCCACATTTCCACCAGCTTCTGCTGTGTTGTTGTGTGGAAACTTCTGGGGGACAGGGAGAAGAGGAGGCAGCAAGTGTCAGTGAGATAGTCCTCAGTCTTCTGTTTTGGAACCAGTTTACTCTCTTTGCATGAGTTCTGCGTTACGCTCATGGTAAAGAGCTGCTCACCTGCTTTAAAATGTTTATATGCAACTCAGCAAACCCAGTTTTACTACAGAAACAGGAATTATTTCACGTGTAATCAACCTCTCACTGCATTCTTTTCACCATGTTTATGCCACTGTCAGAAGCATGTGGGGCTGATACCGTCATTAGCAACAGCGTCCTTCATCAGAGCTCATTTCCCTCACTGGAAAAGCACTCTGGATAGTCCCACCACTGCACAAAAAAGCATCAAGCTTCTTGCTGGTGGTACTAAAGCTACATGGAGACTCTCTCACTCTGGCTTTTGATGGGACTTTGGCTTTGTACATAGTGCACAACTGGTCCTGCTCCCGAGGGAAGTCTTTATGCTTAGTCCCATGGTGGCTGTTCGTGTCTCTATCTGCAAACAGCAGATAGATCAGATGAGATCAAGTAGACCATATTTCCATGTTTCCTTGGTTAGCTTATACTGTTAAAAGTGAGCTGTTGTTAGGAGGAAACAGAGCATGTAATAACTAGAGTTGGGTTTTGTTTGGCTTTGAGTCATAAATCTGAAAGGAAAGGAAAGAGCCATCACGTTCATCCCCAAGTTTGTCATACAATCAGCAAGGGGCAAGGCAGTAGTATGGGCAAGAAAATGAAACATGTGAAGGTACAAGTGCCAGCGGGGGGAAGTCACTGTTGCTTATTGTCAGTTTTGGTGTGACACAGAAAGTTCAGCTAATCCTCTTAGTTACAGAGACACACGGGTGGGGGGAGATTGTTATCTCAAGCAATTTGCTGGCTCTACTCCTTTTTTCCTTCGAGTTTCTTTTCGCCTAATTGAACAGCATTTCTTCCTGGGACTGGTTTGCAATAATCCTGGGGCCTCATCAGGGAGAGCACTAAAAAACAGGGAAAGGAGAAGCAGCCTGAGCAAGGCAGCCATCACCACAAGCTTCTCTCTTCAGACAGGTATCAAATTTGACTCCAAGAGGTGAGGGTTAGGAATAAAATAACAATTCAAAGTGGTGATGAGCACGTGTGCCACAGCGATCACTCAGAAAGGTGTGCCTGGGATGGGTCATTAACAGCTGCCCAGACACTGGGGAACTGGGGGGTCTGAGGTAGAGCAAGGCAAAGGTTGCGCTGGCGCCCATCAGAAACGCGTGCATTCCACTTGCATTGCCAAAGGGAAGTGAGCGTGGTAAATCTAATCGACAGTCAAAAGGTGAAGCAGAACAATAATAACAGAGGAGGTTTGTTTTTATTTATCGAGGAGATAAGGATTCAACTACAGGCGTTGAAAGAGAAAAGCCACCTTGTTCTGAGGAGACAATTATTCCACCCACTCTCACTCATCATCAAGGTTTTAGTACTATATTAGTAAGGGTATTTAAAAATTTCTGAGCCTCAGGGTTGGTAATGTTTGTGCAAGTACTCTGCCAGTTGCCACAGGTGTCATTTTACAAAAGATCTGGATAATTACATGGTATCGCCCTGAAGATGGCAGTAGCCAGGGGTGGTTCTTTAGCAGATGCCGTTCCTGATCCTGGAGCAGGGTTGGTGTTACCAGCAGGTAACCAGGTTTGGAAACCATTCTACGTGCAGACAGAGCCTTAGCCCCCTATCATTTTCTGAAGGCTCGAGATGGCTTCCAGCACTGTGATATTACATCCCAGGGAAGTGAGGCTCTGGTTCCCAAGCCTTCATGATTCACCCTGGAGAAGCTGAATTTATTAAGGTGGGAAGTGGTCAACCCAAAGAAGAGCTGGCTTGGTGAATAGCTTGCTCACTGCTAACTATATCAGCTCACAGCCTAACGCACTAATATCAATTTACTCCAGTATCCTGAACTGAGAATGGCAGAAATTAGTGATTCAACCGAGGATCATATCACTGTGGTTAAAGAATTCATTGCCCCCCGGTTGAGGAGATGGAGTACCTTTTCAGTTAGGGCAGCTAAATCCAACAGAGACTAAATTAGAACAGTCAGATGAGAGAGAAGGGGCCATAGCAGATAGCACTAACAAAGCAGCTGTACAGTAAGTAGTATAGTGCTTCTAAGAGAAAAAATATTCCTCCGATGTCATACCAGCATGGGTCAAGGAAATGGCAAGTTTGATACATGCTTCACACCTGGACCTCCTTTTTGATTGAGTGTGCATTCTCCAGTCTTGCTCTAGCTCTGGCTGATCTGTGGCCTTGGACCGCCTCTGGGCTCGCACATTGGAGGGGGTACCTGGTTCTTGTGACACACACACACACAGTGCCTGAGCACTGCTTTCCAGACAAAAGAAACCTTGGAGTGGATCAGACAGGACTCATGATGCATCACACCAGGCTTTTGACTCAGATGCTCGGAGGATGAGGGCCAGCTGCTGGTTTTTCTACCATCATGTCACTTTGGACAGAGCTTCTGAGACTCTGCTGGACACCTGCATAATGTCAATGACTATGTTTCTTTATTTCAAGTAGATATTTTCACATAGATATACTGTGGGAGTAAATGCATTTAGCAGCGTAATTACCAGACACTGCAGAGGTGAGGCCATCTTCAGCAGGTTTTTTTGCAGTTATTTTATTTCTTTAAAGGTATCGTTTGCTTATACAGACCTTTAAAATTTATGATTATATTGTGCAGAGGGATGGAGGCAGAAAGACAGGGGCTGGTATCTGTGCTACGTGTGACCAGTGTGAAGCAGCCCTTGGATCACGAGCGAGACAGGGAACGCTGCGCTATGACCTCTCTGGGCGGCTGCAGTGCTTCACAGAGCGCAAGGAGGGGCAAGGGAAGGGCAGAAATTGCTGCATTCAAGGACCAGTCTCTTCCTCATGCAGGTCTGCACAGCCAGCTAGTTGCATGCAGGACTACACCGTGCTCTTTAACCCCATCAGTGAGCATTTCGGTTTCTAACACTGAAAATGCTTGGACAAGTCATGTGTATTTTAGCCACATGGATACGCTTTCTGAATCCTACTCTGTGGTAACAGACTGCAATTCTGACACCGATATAGCATTCATAGCTGTAGAGAGTGTAAAGCATTTATAAATGTAAAAAAAATATGCATAGCGACTTCAAAAAAAGTGTTTAATGAACACTAATAAATATTCTACGTTTCAAATATGTTAGATTTATGTTAATCATAAAATGAATGTCTAAAGCCACTAGAAGAAAGAGACAGCATTGCCAGGTGAATATCATGAATGAAAAAACATTAACCACTGTGAACAAGACCATCATATTTCCCAGTGTCAGCTCCCTGTCTTCCTCTAATTCCCCCCTCCCTTTCCTCTCCCTCCTCAGACACATACGCATACACTATGGGAGGAATGACAGCTGTTCTTCATGGAATGACAGCCCAGGGATATTGCATCCTCCCTTAAAAAAAACAGGCAAGGTACAGAATAAGGTCAGTGAAGGGAGACAAAGGGGTCTCCCGGAGATGGCAAAGGGTAATTTATTGACAGATGAGATAGACGTTACTACAGAAAAATATTAAATGGATTCTTTTCTTCTTTTCCCCCATCTTTGGAAGGAAAAAAAAAAAAAAATAAGTGGGAAGGGTTAGGAAGGACAGATGCCAGAAATAGAGAGAAATTTCCCAGGAGGGGAAGGAGAAATCCTGAAGGAAATTAGGATCGCAGCACAGAAAAAAAGGAAACTGGAAAAAAAAAATAAATAAAAGGACATCTGAAGAGTAAGAAATTCTGTATGGAAACAACAAAAAAGGGCAGCGAAGAAGGAACACCACCACTAACAGCAGCACTGCTTCAAAAGCACTGTGAGAGAAGGAAGTGCTGGTAAAACAGAGCCTGATTAAAAGCCAGTGTTTGAAAAGGGCTGTCGGGAAATTGAAGAGCTGTGCACGCAGCCGACGTCAGCAGTGAGGAAGACTGCAGGAGCGCTAATCAAAGTGAGGCTGAGGGAGCATATGGAGCACGGAGATTTTATTAAGGACAGTTGAGAACCAGGGTTCATATAATGGGAGCAGCCAAGCTCGGGAGATGGGAGGAAGAAAAGGCCAGGTCTTCTGGTGCAATAAACCACCGTAGCACTGTCAACTTTGACAGTATGCGGGTTTCTGCTGCAAGGAAATGACCTGAGTGAAAGGCTTAAACAGTGGATGTTATTAACATAGGCCTAGAGTAATAGGTTTCCCTAAATAATTGTGCAGGAGAGGGTGGGAAAAAATGCTGTGCAGGTGTGCTCTAGGCGGGGTTCTGTGAGTCCCCGCTGCCCTCAGCCAAGATTGCAAGATACTGACAGCAAAATACCGAGGATCTGATTCTTAGAGCCTGTGACGTGAGCAGAGTTCGTGATTTCCACCAGTCAGGGCCAGATTAACACCAGAGGAGCAACCAAGGAAAGGTTTCACAGAGAGGAAAGCAACGGAATAAAATAAATGTGTTGGAGGACAGGCCTAATTTACAATCAAAAGGAGGGTTAGGTTTAAGCCAAACACCCTCTTATTCTGATCTTCTTGCAAGCAATGTTTTTTATGGTATGTAGCCTGAGTGGTAGATTAAGAGAGCAGAGAGCCTTTTTGTGTCCGCTGCAGCAGCCACATCTTTCTCATCCTGTTCCTGCTGCACACCTTTTGGCAAAACACTTCTCTCACAGCAGGTCCTTCTCCTCAGAGCCCTCCTGCACCATGACATTACAAGACAATCTCTCATCAGGCCTAACCTCAGCAGAGACACAAAAAGGCACGCGGTTCTGTGTTGTCAGCCTACTACTTTCCAAACTTAAAGGTTGAAAAGTGGCAGAATTAATGCTAGAGTATAAATAAGAGCTCTGACTGCCACACTTTGGGCTGAGGGCTGACTTTAGGCCCATTTATGGCCCATCTACATTGAGCTTTGGAACTCTAGAGGATCAGCAGACTTTTAAATCTCAGGAGAGAAGGATAAAGCAAAAAGAAAGGCTGGATCTGTGCTATGTTGTACTGTTAAAAGCTCAGGAAATACTAAATGTTAAAGAAGACCTGCACTCAGCAGTTGATTCTAGCCAAATTGCTGCCATGCTCTGACAGCAAGCAATCTGCCATGCAGAACCAGAGCCATTTCACTGTTTGTGAATCATTTCTCAAACAGAAAAACACATGTAAAGGTGCCAGTTTTGCTAGGAATGGATGCCCCATCCAGAGGACAGCCTGCACTTGGATCTGAAAATGCCTGCAACACCACAGCATGACCCGAAGCCAAAAGACGATCCAGGCACCAAATTAACAAGTTAACCCAGTGTACCCCACACCACATCACTGTGATGTGATGTCAGAAATGTGATGTCACGTGCTGCCAGGAGGCTGGAGAATGCAAGCAGAGGGGATGCTACCACTGCTTCTGGCAGCAGCCTGCAGTCACCCTGATTAAATAGTACACATGAGGCTGCAACAAAGCATTTTTTTTCCAACCTGTTCCCAGAGCCCTGAGCTTTACCTGAGGTTCTGACATCAACTCAAGACACAGCATGTGAGCGCCCTTTTTCCACTAGGTATTCAGGCATCTCAGAAGATGGGAGATGGTGCTTTAACTTGCAAGGAGAAGGTGAATCTGTTTCCATGTGCATATGGGATGCTCTTTTCCTGTGCTGTCATCTGTTCTGGTATGAAAGAGGGGCTACTAATGAGTCCCACATCAACAATTTCTCTTCAGATAGATTATTTCAGTATTCTTTTGGCCAGAAAGATGAAGCACAGCTTGGTGGCTAGCAGTCAGGAACACTCACATGGGAGAGGATAAGCGTGCACTAATGAATCCTTAACTCTCTCACGTTGTATATTCTATGGAAAGAGGCCTGGAACATATGTCTCCCCCTCTCCAGTGAACACTTAATCGCTAGTTTAGAGTCATGCTTGTGCTCTCTTGAGGCCAGCAACTGTTTAATTGTGCCACATACAGCTGAGTGATTGCTCAAGGAGAATGACTTTGTTAATGAGTTGAATTTTCAGTTTTTTGAACTTTTCCAAGGTCTTCCTCTATTCTCCTGCGATGTTGGGCTCAGTCACTGGGTGTCAAATATGCTGCCAGACACATCTTTTTCTCCCAGCCTGGGTCTGTTTTGTTCATTTAATTTGAAGCTCTCCTAGGGTGAGAACACCTTGAATTGTGCTGCATGCTCTACATATTACAGTGGTGCTAGTGAAGGCCTTTAGATACTGATGGAGTAACAGTATATAACAACATCCTTAGATGTAAATTTATCATATCAAAAAGTCCAAAAGGATGCTAAGAAATAAAGGGAGGTCATGAAGAGGAAATATTTGGAAATGTTGTGTATAAATATCAGGCCTAAGTAAATAAATAGAAAGACCTTCCCCACAGAAAGAATTCTGTCTGCATCAAGGCTGGTACAGGATGCCCAGGGATGTGATGGGATCACTGTTTGTGGAGGTGTACAAGAACCATGTAGAGGTGGCACTGAGGGACGTGGTTAGTGAGCATGGTGGGGATGGGATGGTGGCTGGATCTTAATGGTGATCTTAGTGGTCTTTTCCACCCTCAATGATTCTAGGACTCTATGAAGTGGTCATCAGGTGCAGCTCTCCTATAGCATCACGATAGCCAGGGGTAGTACAGTTCTTCATGAAAAAGACTTGTGGTTGTAACACTGAATTAAAACACTTGTTTGAAATCCTCATTCTCTGCATGGTGAAGAAAGTATGATAATTATTTTTTTAAAAAAAAGTGAAAAAATGAGCTAGAGGTAAAAAAAAAATTTGCTCTTGTTCCCCCATGCATAAAATGGAAGGTAAATTCCCTAATAGCTTCAGCAACGAACACTGAAAAAATCTCTTTGACATCTTCGCATAGGAATGCCACTCTATTTACAACATTAGTACTATTTCCTTAATTGGACAACATTTTTGGAAACATGGGACTGACTTCTCAGAAATACTTTTGATGGTGTCTGCCTTTTTCTAATGTTTTTTGCAGTGAAATAGCTATGATTTCATTTTTGCAAAATAGAGACTATTTCACTGAAAATTTCTAGCAGAAAAATCACTTCCACTTAGCAATACCATTAAAGCCCCTGAATTGGGCCACATTTTGCTATCAATGCAGTTTCAGGGACACTTGGAAAATATTTTGAACAGCAGGGAGAAAAAGTGATTACCAATACATAGTCTTTCAATGGTGTGAATATTGTGGGTTATTTTCCCTTTGACTGTTTATGGCCTATTTACAGTATAGTCATACCAAATCAGGTCATAACGTGGCTCCTTTTTTATAGTGAGAATAGAATCAAGAATCATATTTTATTTACTGTATCTCTCCCACAGAGCAAAGGAATGTCCAGGTGTCACGCAAGGATGATCTCTTTTCCAAGACATTCATGACTCAAGAAGAGACAAGGAGAAAGGTGACTGGGAAGAATAATAGGCAAGTTAGCCTCCATTTCTATGCAGTTGAAGTAGCTGCATTGCTGTCATCGTAGCAAAAGTGGAGTTATAAAGGGAACTCAGTTGTGGACAGAGGGGAGAGAGTGCAGACAGCATGAGGGGTTATTTTATTGTATGTGGCTGTCATCAGACCAAGCCGTGGACGCATGTATGAGATGAAGACAGTGACATATTATTCCTATCACCCCATCCATACAAGGCAGTGGCACTGTGTTACAAGTTTAGAAGAAACCAGTCGTTTGAACTTGTAAATGGCAGCTTAAAAGGGTAATTGCTCTGTTGTGCTACAGACTGTAAGTAAAAGCCTCACCTGGGTGTCTGCTCATCAGAGAAAATCTAGCATGAGAATTGGCTGGCACTACGCCGCTGCATTTCTGGCACCTTGTGTATCCAGTGTGGGGGAAATCTGTTAGCCAGCACTGAGAAAGCCTGGGCATGGATCACTTCAGGAAGCAGAAGATGCAAAGCTCTGCCAGAGGTCTGCTGTTGGAATTATCCCAGCTGCCTCTCCAGTGAGCCGATAGGAAAAATAATATTACTCCTCGGTGTTAAGGATGCATACAGAAAAAAAAAACAGCTTATAAGCTGATCCATAGGATTTAGCAAAGGAGATACTTTCCAAGAGACAGCCTTGTTTTCTATTGTTTACAGTATGATCTCATAAGTGATTCCTTTTTTGTTGTGAAGAAGAAATAAGCTTGAGTGAGGTTCCACACTGGTTCAGATTAACTTATTTATAATTCTATTATTTATTTTATCTGATTTGATCGGTTGGAGACCCTAACCTATCAGATAAGACCTTTGCTCTACCTGGAATATATGAGCAGCCATCCCTGTTCATACGACAGGGATGAGGTCCTACATGCAGAGGAACACTTGGTTTTGGGTTCCTAAGTCAGGCAGAAATAGAAGAATAACCTGTTTTTAATTCCTGTTTAATGTCTAGTAGCTCCTGGTTACTCTAATACTTCTTTCCAGAAATGAGTAATGAACCGAAGTGCAAGAAAAGGTTTCCTCAGGATGACACAGAATAGAGGGCTACTCTAATACTTCCACAGCTGTAAAAAATACATATTTATTACACACACACATGCATATATAAGGGGAAGCGTTGTTGAACACTAGCTTCAACCAAGAGCTGAATTTCCTAGTGCGCTCCAGGCTGAAATTTCTGAAAAGCCAAAATGCTCACTTGTAAGCTATCTGCACAGCCCAGGTCAGCAGGCACCAATTAGCTTCTCAGCCACTCACTCTTCTTTCCATCTTCCTGATGGATATTTCATCTGAGTTTATGCTCCCCTCCCTTGCCTTCTCTTCACCTCTCCGTCTCTCTTTCCAGTAAGGCTATGATCTGTCACAGGCTCTCAATGGACAAGACCTTTACATCCCATCACAACACTGTCATAGGCAGCTGCATTAGACAGGCCAGGATGAAAAGCAGTTTGGAAGGGAGAGAAGCCGTCATGCTTCAGGGAAGAAACTTGAACTCTAGCCAAGGCAGAGAGATGAAGGAGGACTTTGGGCCAGGCGGGGAGAAAAATTCGACTCAGGGCAGGTTATCCCATAATTGCCCACTTAGGCTTTCTTTAGACCTTCTAAGATGCATCTTGTTCTGGCCAACATCAGAGAGAAAAGGGGTGGATCACTGGTCTGATCTAGCAGGGGAATGAGCTTCTTCATTCTTTCTGCCGGTGTGCTGGGTTTATAACATTTTCTGAAACCACAATGAGATCCCTTTTCCAAGCATGACCCTTGCTCTGCCAGTGATAGCCAAAATTCCTTCCCCTCGCCCCGTCCTTCACACTTCCACAGGCAATACAGAGAGAAGCCAGTACAAAGCCAGGTCAAGATGATAAGAACAAAGCCTCGAAGACTGCTCTTAGATACCAGCTTTACTTCAGCTGAAGGGGGAATTTTCAAAGAGGTGAACTCTTTCTGTCTCTCTCTCAGGCAGGAGTCTCCTGGGAGGAGAAGAAAACAGCTTTCATTTTAGCGAGTCATGATATTTATGGCCCTTTTATGAGTTTTGTTTGAAAATATGAAAGTGGATGGACTCAAATCTGTTTCAAAAGAGAGGAGATGGGAAGGGGAGAGACAGAGCATATGAAGGGCAGGTGGGTCTGAATCATTGCCCACGTTCAAAAGAAAATCAAATACCTTCTTTGTTTTAATATGGACCCCTTCTGTCGGTCATGAGGATAATGTCTGACCTTTCCTTGCAATAGGCCCTTTTATCCCTAATGACTTACAAATTTTATATGTCTACTACCACCAAGAACACTCACTTTGGGATGAATCGAGACAACTATTCAATTATGCAACTGCAGCACCATGCAACAGGCCAGGTCTGATTGCTCCCAAGAAGCAGACTTTCAGATCTCGTCTCCTGCAGAAGTGAAAGCTTTATACTGCATTCCTGAGGGGCGACTGTCAGCTTCTGCTTGCTCACATACCTGAGTTTCATGTGGGCTTTCATCCATCCTATTTTGGTGTCTGTTCAGGAACTGAGGTTGCACCCTCTTGAGGGCCTCCTGCTTTTCATATGTGGAATCTCCTCTGACCCTTTGCCTCCAGGCAGTACTTCTGATCCAATCCACAGAATAAGCAGCACATGCCTTGCAAAATTATTGAGGGAGGGAAGGTTAAGTTGAAGAACTGGATTTTGCATTTAATTTTGGAAGTACTTAGGCCTGTGGTCATGTTATCTGCCCTGTGAGTGAACCTTCACAGGTTATGGCAGTGACTGAGAAATTTCTACGAGCGCAATGTATAAAGCTTCCCATTGTCAGTTTCATAAAGGATACTGTGGTATCATAAAGCTCTCCTCTCCAACAAGGAGAGAGAGAAGATCTACCAGACCAGCAAAAGGCCTTGGGCATTCAATACAGTCATTACATAGATCAGATTGCTAGGATAATCCACGAAGATGTGTGAAGTCATATGATCTTTAATAACAACTGATGCGTGCTACATTTTCCTTTGATACCGTGTCCTGCAATAATCAAATGTAGAGATCAAAACAGCTTAACCTTTGAAGTTAGGTATGTCGCTGGCAGTATGTGACCTGAAGAAATACAGCTGTCTGTTCAGTTGTAAACAGTTATTGCCACAACAGTCGTTTTCTAATGTCACTCAGAAGTCCAAAAAGACTATAGGACTGTGAGCTTTGGGTGACAGATGCTGTTGGTAGTCGGGTGATGCCATAAAAACGATCAGTTCCTTTAAACATTTCTGTCTTCTACCTAACACCTCCTATGTCTTGGTTCAGTTTTATGCCTATGTACATGCCCTTCTGAATGGATTTGTTCTTCCTTCCGTGGCTGCTTGTTCAGAGTCCTTGGTAAGTTTGAATCGGGTTTCAAGATTTATTGATCTGGCCTTGTCCATTTTGTGGTGTGTTCTTTGATTTAATTTAATGACCGTAAAGCATTCAGGCATGTTGGCATGAAGGGTGCACTGGAAAACACTAAGTGATTGATTGATTGATTATGGAGAGACATTGCTCTCTCCACAGTTAACAATGAAGCTAGTTTCCCATTACACTCATCTCTGTCTTCCAGGACACCCATGCCTTAACTAAAAGTTAACCACTCTGCCTAAAATTTCCCAGGTTTGAATCTGCTGTGGGAGCAGTTACATTTTTTGCATATGTATTAGGTTTATCTATTTTAAAGATAACAAATATCCTTGAAACGCAATATATAGGGGAAGGCTCAAAGCACGGACTGTCCCTTCTGCTGCTCTCTAAGGTTATTTTTGCACCACCACATCTGGATGGCTTCACATAGACATTCCAACATTTACTTTAACCTGTTGGTCTTGGGGAGGAATGAAACCATTTTGCCGCCTGCTCTTATGACTCATGAATGATGCGTTCGGTTTGTGTCTGTGTACGTGTGCATGTGTGGGAGTGGGTGCAAGTGCACCCTCTGGTAGGGGAACAGCAGTCGCAGAAAAACACCAAGCTCAGAAGATACTGAACAACTGTAACAGAGGAAGTAACGTGAAATCAGCTCCTGAATAAAATATAATGTACTGAAAAGCAAAAGGCAGTCCAGAAGAAAAGAAAAAAAAGACACAATTCTTCCATATCCAAAAAATGTATGTTCATAGGGTTACCCAAAACGACAGAGCACTCATTTAAACGGATTATACTGGTACCAGCAATGTAAGCAGCCTAATCCCACACCTCAACACAACCTACTTTTAACCTCTATCCACTTTTTACACAAAGAGCAATATAACAAATCTTGTTGGCATTTAACTGATTACGCCCAGACAAAGAAGTGAACACCTTTCTGAGAAGACTGGGGCAATTCACGCACCATTTAGAGCGATGATCCCATTTCTCTGGAGAACTGTTTATTTGTTACACATGGTTCACATTTTTGAAAGTTCCTTCACAACTGAACAGGCAGAAAATTAACACAGTTTGGTTTCTCTGAATGGCAAATGAAATTCCATGGAGTGGGCAGGGAGCTCTCACAGAGATTTTGCTGGAGTGTATGAGCATGCAGTTTCTGTTTCCGAGCCCTAGACTGTATTAATCCCATGCTTTCTGCATCTCTGCTAGATTGTCTATAAATTTAGGAAGGTTATATGGATACTATGTTTTCACGTTATAATGTATATATCCAATATATTTCAGCTAAACCTTTTAAGGAAATGCAGACAATGCAGCATAACCATCCCCAACTAAAACTTTTTGTCTCATAATTCATCTAGCTCTCCACTACAACTAATGTGTAAGCATTTCTCAAGGAGCTGTATAAAAACGAAATTGTGCTAAATGCCTTTTAAAATTACCCAGTCTAAACTAGAGCCACAAGCAATAAAACAAATTGCCCTGAAAATCTTAGAGGGGGGGGGAAATGGGCTATAGCCCTGCCCTGCCAGTACAGCCACGCAGCATGCAGCTCGTACACCAGGAGTAACTATTTCTGGCAATGCTTCCACTTCCTTTTAAACTTGCTTCTTGAATTCCCAACCTAGCACATTTTACCACTGATGTCCCATCAACATCTTCGGCATCCCATCAATGTCACCATTTCTCCCAGTCCTCTTCAAATTTCCCAGAAATCCATAATTTCTGTAAATCCCACCATCCCCCTCCTTCCCACAGAGGCTGTCCCATGGTCTTTCACCAAAACCATTATACAAGTAAACAGATGAATGTTTGGCATCAGCCTCTTTGGCTCCCATAGATAACTTTCTTTTTATCCACTGTAGATCTGCTCCTTAATTTGCCTATTCTCTTCACATCTCTTTTTCAATAATTCCTATCTCCAATCTCTCCAGCTTTCATAGTTTTCTTATTTCACTCAGACCAACATCAGATGTGTTTCTCTGTCCTGCTATCCCTCCTTTACTTCGTTGCTTCCCACATAACCTGGATTTCTACATTTTTTTCAAAGGACATCAAGAAGAGTAGAAGAAATGAGAGGCCAGCTGTGAAAAAAACCCAGGACTTAATGAGACTGAACCACTGAGCACTAAAATGGTAGATGAAGTCCAAGGTTAATAAATGTAAAGCATTGCACATAGGAAAATTTAGCCTATAAAACAATCATCTCAGAGATGACCACTGCCACCCAGCAGCACAATTTTGTGGCTATAATAAATAGTTCAATGAAAATGTCACCTTGGTGCTCAGCAACAGCCAAAAAAGCATGCAAACTGTTATGAGATGACAGGGAAGGAACAGACAGAAAAATAAAGGAGGCCATTGTGCCACAGGATAAATCCCTGCTGCACCTGCACTGTGAATACTGTGTGAGGACTTGGTCGCTCATCTCAAACATGATAAAGTAGACCTGTGAAGGGTTGAGAGAACAGTGGTCAGAGTAATTAAAGACATGGATCAGCTCTGATAGGAGGAATGAGAAACTCATTAGGCTGCAAACAGACAGCTAAGGTGGGACATAATGATAGAAGTGGGTAAAATCTTGTGGGTCATGTGGATTCTAATCAGGAATCTGTATCTTGGCATTGAAGTAGGCTGGTAAGGAGCAGGTTCAGAACAGAAACAGCGCGATGGTTTAGCATTCAGTGCATAGCAAGTGTAGAACTTCTTGCCAGAAGAGATCATAGAGGCTAACAGGTACAAGGCTATAATGTCTATAACTCAGAAATGATTAGGCACCTCCATGGAAGGAAAATCTGTCAAGGGCTATTAAATAAAAAAATATCACATTTGGCTCAGGAAGTCCTTGAGTTGCAAATGACTGGAAGCTGGGAGACCATCCTGGGGAAAAATCACTTATGTCACTGCTTTTATATTCTTCCCTAGGTATTCACTGTTGTTCTCCATCAGAGACAGGATATTGAGCCAGATGGACTTTTGGTTTGACCTCATATAGCCTTTCTGGTGTTCTTATGTTTATATTCTTAACTGACTGTATGGATGCTCTTTGCACTTTCACCTTCCACTAAATAATGCCAAAAAAAAAAAACCCTCACCTTCCTGCCTGCAGCAGCAAAGTGAGGCTGAGAAAAACATCAGCCCCAGTGCATATTTGCTGAAAAATCCTTCCCAGATAAATTTGGATACTTTCCTACTCTTTTAGCCTAATGTCAGACTAAGTGTCATTGCTGAAAAAACATTCTCTCTGTGGCTCTGATCACCCGAAACAATTGGTGCAAACCTCTCCTCTTTCACTGACTCTGTATCGCCTTCTGAAATCTAATCTTAAAACCTGACTTTCTAGCCTCCCTTCAACCCCTTCATTTCTGTCTCTCCTGGTTATTGGTCTTATGACTGAATGCTTTAATATTTTCACCATGCAAGGCCTTTATGTCACTGTTTCATGTAATTTATACTTGTGAGCTGGAGTCTTTCCCAACTCACTTTCAAGCACAGGCCATGTACTGAATGGAGTCCAAAATTATCCCCACCCCCTTATTGCTTTGGGGGTTTGGCTTTATTAGCAAGGATATAAGCAATAAGAAAATAAAGTTCAGCTGTTTCTAAGGCTTCTCCCTCATGACTGCTCAGCCAGTATCCTAGACGGCTTCTCCCCAGCAAGCCATTTTTATCTCTCTTTTAGACAAGGGAACTAATAAGCCACCTACCTCAGTGAGTCAGCAGAACCCACTTAACCCTTTCCCAGAAGGGTCAGAACTCGCTATCAGGCTGGTTTGGTTCAGGCTGGTTACAGAACCATATTCTGCCCCTCAGTCTTGAATAATTTATTTGTGCGGCAGACCTGGATTGCTGTTTAAATCAAAATGCTACCCAAACAAAGGCTGTGCTGTGCAGTGCAAAATGAAACCAATTACTACATCGTAGGATGCTCATCTTTTACAGTGTGAGATGCCCCCTACAGTACCTGCAGAGGACAGGCGTTTCTGTCGAGAGCAGCAGCAGCCTTAGGAAGCAGGAGAGATTTTCAGAGGGAACAGCCTTTGTAAAAGAGCAGATTCAGAAGGTGTTGTGCACTTTCACTTTGATCCATCAAAACTGAAGTAACCACTTAACTGTTGTAAGGAGACAGAGGACGGATCTGGTGCTCACGCTTGAGATCTTTTTAAAATTGAAATTAAAGTAAGCTCCAATTAAGCATAAGCATCACATTGTTTCGCACAGAGCAACTTTAGCAGAGGTGAAGAATAGCAGAAAACACCTATTTTAGCACACTGCAGAAATTCAATGTAAAATCTCCGAATGTGGATCAAAGCCTGAAATGTCACCACTTTAAAGAAAAACCTCAGAGAACTATGCAGAAGTAAGGGATGCATTGTATTGTATTGTGTATTATATTGCAGTAGCAGTGCACTATAAGCCTTGCAGCACCTCTGAGTGCCTGGAACATTAACAAGACAATGTTCCTTGTGTACTTCAAAAATGAAATCTGTGCTTACTCATAAAAAAAAAAAAAAGACACAAGTAAAATATGCTTTTCCTATTTTTCTAGCCCTGGTATTGTTCAATCACCTGATTTTGAGACTCCACTCACCTGACAATAAGCAGCTATCATTTGCCCTGGTCCTGGCTGTCAGAAAGAGTAATCTTTATCTTCAGAGAAGCAGGGATAATGTCTAATCAGTGAGTTAGAGTCGAGGTAAATGATGCTAAGTTTAGGAAAATTGGCACCTGCATTTTGTTATTAGTAACCATTATTTAGATAGCATTGCTGATGTGCGTAGCGTCATACAGAGAAGGACAAAAACTAGACTCTGTGGAGCTTACAACCTATATTACACAATTAAAATAGAGAGAGGTGTTAGCATAACAGTATAGTGAGCCCTAAGCATCACAGTGAGAGAGAGAAGACAGGAAAGACAACTTTCTGTGAGAGAGTGATGCTGTGCTGTTGCATCATCCCTTCACTGATGTTTAACATTCAGTTCTGCCAGAGGGCCCAGAAAGGGAACAGATAACTCCAGAGAAGAAACCCAGAACAACTGGCTGAGGTGTTTGTAAGAGAGAGGTGGGGGATGTTGCCTGGTAACAAAAAGTTGCAACACACCAACTAAACCCACCACCTCCTAAATCAAGCTTCAGAGCACCACACTCAACAGACGTACATTTTGTCCTTAGAGAAGTCTCTGCACAGTCTTCTACCAACACTTTAGTTATATGCTGTTTTATTATGAGGTCAGTTTGTGTATCACTCTTTTCCAATACTGTAATTGTCTTGAAAATCAAGACATGACAACCTGATTGTAGACGTGAGAGCACAGACTCAGCTGAGCTGCATACAAACAACAAATTGAAGCCAGTGCTCCAGAAACCCAGCATACACTAACACTAATCTTCACCCTAACTCTAAATCTTGAAGTAGATTTTAGACTGATGGCAGTATTACTGCATTTTCCCAAAGTTGACCTGAAGTTAATTGCAGGAACCAACCATGAAGCAAAGGTAATTTCATCTAAAAGACAAATATTGTACCACGTGAATACATTCATTACTGCCTTACACTTCTAAAAAGAGGGAGGCATTTTCTTTTTTCTAGCATTTGACTTTACTTCATCTACTCAGTGAAAGAAAACAGTGCCTGTATTCTCCCGAACAGTCTTATTTCTGTAGGCATTTATAAGACTGGAAAAGAAAATGGAGCCTTTCTAGCAATATCTTCTCAAGTAAAATTGATTAAGACAGGAACTCTTCAAGTTCCTAGAAAAGCTGTTGGCTTCTGCCTTTTATGATCAAAAAAGTCCTAGAAAAATGTATGTTCGGTCTTTAACAAAACTAGGAAATTGAAATAATCAAAATGAGATGTGATTGTCTTTTGAATGGAGGTGCTACCATTACTTTGCTCCTGAAACATCACCTGGCTTCTAACATTGTGTTCCTACCTACATTGATCATTTAATACTAGCATCTTCTTTCTGAAAAACCACAAACACTTCCAAAACTTGACCTCTTCCCTTTATCGCTTTTGATTAAGAAAAGAACTATCTGCAGGAAATGCCCTGCAAACCACAAAGGATTATCAGAAATATAATGATGAGTGATTCTGGGACTCTTACACTGCTTGTGTTCCTCTAATCTGATCCTTGGTCACTCTTCCTTTCTCCGACGGAGCTTTGCTGTAGTTTCTTCTAGTCGGCTTCTCCATGCAGCAATAATAGCATCATCATCCAATTCTTCTTCCTCCTCTTTACGCACACTTCGCTTGTACTGAGAGAACTGTCTAGATGCAAATCTCTCTTCACTTTGTTCCACTTTTGCCTCTTTCTTTCCATTCTCTTCAGACTTTGAAAAGCTCTGGGTGAACTTTCTCTTAGCTCCAAATTCTGACGTGTCTGACATGGCCTCCTCTTCACACGCCTCCACATGATGAGATCTGACTCGACTCTGTGTAGATGATTCAGGGGATTCGGAGTCAAAGGATGGTTCTGGTGTTTGGCTGAAAACATGCAGTTCTGGGCTTTTTTCACCAGAACTTGCTGTCTCACTGACCCTCGACCTTGTGAACTTATACATCTTTTTGTCCTCTTTTGCCGAAGCAGAGGAAAATCTTGACATGGTTCTCAGTGAATCTCCTTTTGACTCATAGGAAGAACTGTCAAGCTCTTCTCTCTGGGATCTGGAGAATCTGTAACTGGATGTTTCAGAATCCATCTCTCTTACTTTGGATGACCTGCTGTATTTCTCTCTGAAATTCTCACTTTGATCATGATATGATGACTGTTTTTCTGTTTTCAGGCTACTGAGCCACTTGGTAACATCAGTCTCTACTTCTGACTTCAGTGCACCCGTGTTTGCAGATAGACTGGATAGAGTAAAGACTGTATCGTTTCTGTCTAGATCTGCTTGCAATGGGTGCCTGTAGTTGTTCGTTATACTCTCCACATCACCTTCTATTTCACTTTGCTCACCTTTGGTCACCTTTTTTTTAAATAGAGTGCTGCGTTTATTGTCACTTATCACCTTCTCAATTTGATAATCTGACATTTTCTCTCTCATTTCCATTTGCATCTCCTTCTCCTTCCTGCTGAGTTTCTTTAGGTCAACATCATCGGCAAAGAGGCTATACAGTGGTTTGCTTGTTTGCATAGTCTTCATGTTCGAACTAGTCCCTTCTGCCCTCCCACTTACAGAGGTATTGCAAGACAGGACAGACTGAGACTCAGCCCTGTGCACGTCCTGCTGACCGAGATGAGAGGCAGAAAAAGATGAGCCGCACTGAGAACTGAGAAGGGAAATCTTATCATCATCTACACGCCTGCCAAGGTCTCCTGACATTACACTGGAGGCCATTGCAGACGATGGACGGGACAGCATCATGATCTCATTTTGCTTTTGAGCAATGGTTTCATTGACCACGTTAGCAATCCAGTTCTGAATGCTTGCCATAGATATCGTGTCACCTGGGCCAACTGGGAGATTGGGGAGGGGAATATTTGGCTGTGTTGCCCCGGTGCTGCTCCTGGCCTGTGATAAAGACGAATGATTTGTCTTCATGCTCAGTGTAGAAGCTGCATCCTCAGCACCATTCGCAGAGGGCGCTGAGGCCCAGAAAGCAGACAGCGGGATGCTCCCACTCATCGTGCTGTCTGTCTCCCAGCTGCACATGGACTGGCTTTCTTCTAAAATTTTCTTTGAACGTTCAAGGAGTTCTACACGTCTCTGCTTCTTTTTAGCTGAAGCAGAATCTTCACTTTTGGCAAACTCTACAAATTCCTCCTTGCTTTCACAGCCCACCTTCTTCTGCCGCTTCATTTTCCAAGCCTGGTAAGCACTCAGGTTAACATCTGACAAATTCTTCCCTTCAGTCCCCTCCTCACCAGTCTGGCTGCCATCTTCTGCTGGAGATGGTGCAGAAGACGATGATGATTCTAAATCCTTCTTGTGAAAGCCAAACTGGATCCTCTTGATCTTCCACCTTTCTAGAGGAGTCAACTTGTCTTTGTTCTTTTGGCAGAAATTATAGAAGGAGCTACATTCTGACAACACGCTTTCCTCATCCACATCCCTCTCCTTTCTTCCTGTTTCTGGGGATTGTCTCTCCCCACCATTCTTATTCTTAGAACGATACCTCTGGACAGCTTCCTTCTCAATCTCCATCAGCCTCTGGTTCCACATGTCCCAAGTGCTCTCTGAAGACATGGAGTCTGAGCGGCTCCTCCTCATCCTGCTAAAGCTGCTTGCTTCCAACTGTCGCTTTAGGGTTCGGATCTCAAAACTGCTCACACTCTCATCATCACTAAATTCACCTGATTGGTAAGGTCTTCCTCCCATGTAAGAATTTCCATCCTCCTCTCTGGGTGGACCCTCCATTTGGTATTTCTCATTTCTGCACTGCCAGTCATGGATCCTCCGATCCACATCCTCCTCATATCGCTCCCCTTCCTGAGCCAGAAGCCTTGGCGACACTCTTTTTCCATGCTCAGTTGCTGATTCCTTTGCAGGTAGGCCTTGTTTCTTCCTCCATTCCTCATACAACTGTTCCTCTTCCTCCTCACTGATGAGGGTGGAGCGTTTGGAAACCCAGCTAGTTTTTCCCACTGATGAAGAGCTCATAAAACTACTTAGCATGCTGATGTTGTCTTCTTCTTCTACTGTGATGGAGTGTGCTTTGGGTCCTATGACACTTTCAGAGTCCTTAGCTCCAGACAGCCGGGAAGATGTCCCAGGGTGGGTGACAGGACTTTGACTAGGAGTGACATCTTCATCTCCAGTATGCTCCAGCTCTCGTTCCTCCAGTAATTGCTCGTTAAGCTCCCTTAGCTGTTTGAGGAAGCCATCATTGGGGTAAATGGCACGCTTCTTTCTCAGAGTCATCAGAGCCTCCAGAATGGTCATATGGTGATAGATCATCAGGTAAGCAGCCACCAGCACAGCTGAGCGACTGATTCCCATTTCACTGCTGACAAGGATTTTTCCTACAGACATTGAACACAGAAGTAATTAGCTATTTCTAAAACAGAGAGAAGTTGCTGTGCACAAATACATTCTCTGAATACTGTTAAAAAACAGTAAAACTCTAGATACTTGTGAACAAAAACCACCTCAGTTTCAAAAGCTGTGGTCATGCACATTTTAAAACAAGCTAAACAACATTCATATTTTCACCTATACAATTCACTTCCCCAAATAATCAAAAAGCTTATAGTAGGTATTAGAAAGAATAGTGATGCAGTATTCTTGACTCCCAGGCTGACATAGGGTAAGACATGTAAGCTTTCCAGGCTTTAGTTTTCCCATGTGTAAAAAGGGAGCTGTCAGCGGTAGCCTCCAGGAAAGTATTGAGGGGATACACAAATAACATCATTTAGGAATATCATAGGACTTTTAAATATACTTTTATATTAATTTAATCTTTTTTTTTTTTTTCCCCAGAGCACATATCTGCTGTTTTGCAGGGCACACAAAATCTGTTATGGGTAGACTGGCTAGAGGCCAGAGCCAGAGTAAATCTCAGAATAGAAGGACCAAGCACCTAGAGGAAGAGAGCTGATTTTCACTCCAGTAAGCTGATGCAGGTACTTACTCCAAAGTTTGGGACCCACTGTTCTTTAAACAGTGAGAGCCAGAATGATCTGCTGTATTTCACAGTGTTTACACAGTAACCATATCTTGCAAAAAAACCTAAGCTTTGGCACAAGAAGATTGTTTTTTAAATATAGTTTTATAGCAAATTAAAGTTAAATTGTGAATACAAAGAGAATAAATGAGGCCTTCCTAGCCTGAAAACAACTAGCATTATTGTTCCCTGATGTGTGATAAACTCCAATTTATCAACCTGCACTTTGCACTGAAGCTTAATGAAGCCAGTTTAAACACCTCCTGCCTGACTGTTGATGTGTTACCATAGGTATTTTCTTAATGCACCTATTCCTACACTTTCCAAATAAATGTATTTTACATCTTTCTTAGTACCTAGTTGTCTTCCAAGTGTTTCAACAGCCAGTAAAACCTATCTAACAGCTCATCCAAAGTGGGAGATCTCATTCCTCTTCTTTCTTTCTTCTGTCTGCTTCTTCCCCTGTGTAGTCTTTGGTACCACTTGGTCATCTAGTTCAGCTTACTAGCCTAGTAAAAAATCATCTCTTCCTTGGCGGACAGTTGGATTTGCTGTCTTAGTGAGCTGAAGTCAACAGTGACACAAAGTGAGCATCAGTCATATGCAAAGGGAATAAATGGGAGTTATGAGTAAGAACATGGAGGAGCAGAGTGTCCCTCCTCTTGTTCATAGTGGTGAGCTATTGAAAATGGCTTTCTGTTTTGTATGAGGCACCGCAGAAATGGGCAGTAAGTGTTCACCATACTTGGATACACACAACAATGAATCTACCCTCTACCCACTTAAAAATGTAGCATCCACTGTTTATCAGAGTAGCACTTCCATTCATTAATTCCCAAGCACTCTAAAGTAGTACAGTCTTTTTGCCTTACCCCTGTAAGTCAGCAGTGCTTCATCCATGAACTCTGCAGCTGGATGGAAGTGTTTGGAGATATCCATATCTGGAAAATCATCCACTTCAATGCCCATGTATTGGATATTCAGACCATTGTAGAAATCTGGTCCTGTGTATACCCCTGTACCATGAGCTGCATTCAAGACATGTGTAATGCCCAGCCTCTTCAAACGACTTTTGTTCACTGCAACACTCCTTCAGAAAAGAAAAGAAGGTGTTAGATATCAGTGTTCCTATTTCAGGTAGTAAAGAAGCTGTGTGCTGCAAGAGCTACCCAATTCCCAATTCCCTTACTTCTCAGCACACAGAGATCTTTGTACTATGTGATCTATGCAAGCATAAATATGTGAACACATATTGAGATGGCACAAAGTTGCTCAGAAGGAGTAGTGAGGCAGTGGCACCAGCTACCCAAGGAATAGGGTGGAGTCACTGTCCCTGGAGGTATTCAAGACCATATAGATGTGGCACAGAGGGACATGGTTAGTGGACATACAGTGGGGATGGCGTAGTGGTTAGACTGGATGATCTTAGTGGTCTCTTCTAACCTTAATGATTGTATGGATCTATGATTTACATTCTAAAAAACACTGTGTCTTTTTAGGGATGAAAGGTATTAGATGCATGTAATATATGTTGTGCCTTCAGTGGTTCCATCTCACCCTTCACTGGGAATCTCATGCAACTTGATACAAAGGCTGACACTCACTTTTCTGCTATGAAGACATTAGGCCAGACTTCATCCACAGCATCTCTGGGAGTCTCCAGCCTGTCCTTTACAAGTGCCCTCTGCAAGTCCATGACACACGGAGTGTTAAACAAGCTGGTGTCATCAATCTTTTCCTTAACTCGGTTGTACAGGTCTTCCACCATCAACTGCTGTGCAGACTCTAACATCTTGGGACACACTGCATCTACCTTGATGTGCTTCGTCTTCAGTTCTGGAACAAACTGACAATTAACTAAAATCATGTAAAAAAAATCAAATACACAATATGTCATTCTTTGCTCCTAAAATAATGCTTGTGGATTTTTTTTCCCTGTGACCTCACACTGTCCTGTCTGCAAAGCATGCACATACATGCTTACCTAGTAGCCTGAAGGATTTTATAATGGGAAGAGAATAGTCCTCTTAGTCCAGAGATACAACGGATTGGGAGTTAAGGTGCATGCTCATTCCAGCCCCAAAAGAATTGGAAGAAGACACTACTGGAGCAAGCAACTAGCAACCAAACCATTTCCATCACTGTAGTACATGCTTCTGACACAGATTCAGTCCACAACTTCAAAGGAAGTCACCCAACCTTTCTGTATATTGTTATTTGCTGCCCAGAGATGTGGTGGAGTAACCTTCCCTGGATGTGTTCAAGAGCCCTGGACATGTGGCACCAAGGAACATGGATAGAGGGCATGGTGGTGGTGAGTAGATGGTTGGACGACATGATCCTAGAGTTCTTTTAAACTTTAATGATTCTATAACTCTATGATTTCTTCATGGTTTTCACCTCTGCCCCAGATGTGGTTTGTGCATAAAGGCTTTTTTGTCATTTTGAGGTTTCTGAATGTAAAAGGCAAAACAATTGCAACTCAGGTCTCTACTATGAACGTACTTCTTTTAACATTTCCTCCTCTTACCTTCACTGATTATTTGTTTGGCAGCCACCCCAGATGACAGATGGATAGGCTCCATGAATATGCTCTCGGTATCAGTGTCCGAAATCATCGAGTACCTGCCAACCAACCACACTTCCTATTAGGCAAATGCTCTCTGCTGGGATCCCACCTCCATGACCCATGATCCCATTAACCTTATACCCATTCTAGAAGACAACAAGAGGGAACTGGAGCAAAAAGGATCTACTGATCATAGAATGGGAGCCCAGCTCTTCTTCAGCCTGCACACTGCTCTCCAGAAGAGAGCTAAAGGCTTCAAATATGCCTTTCAATCTGTATAAAAAAGGTCCAGAGGGAGAGAAGCTCCAGTGAGCTGGGAGTACAGAAGAATAGGCCAGTGAGGAAGGTTTTGGGCAGAGAGATGTCTGGTTTGAGACAGGAAGAGGGATGGATCAAATAAAACAGTCTCACAAATAGCTCTCACCTCAACAGACAGACATGAATGTTGTCCTATTAAACAATTTAAAACTAATTATGATACAAAAATGCCATTTGTTTTCTGTTATCCAATTGTCTGTATGCATCCTTCGGGTTATGACAAGCAATACAAGCATTAAGGTTGAAACTGTCACTAGCGGTGTTCCTCAGGGGGTCAGTATAGGAGTCCATTCTGTTTAATATTCTTTGATGACCTGGATGAGCAGATTGAGCATCCTCAGTAAATTTGCAGATGACAACAAGTTTGGAGGAAGCATCAATCTGCCTGAGGGTAGGAAGGCGCTACAGAGGGATCTGGACAAGCTGGATCACTGGGCTGAGGCCAATGGGATGAAGTTCAACAAGACCAAGCGCCAGCTCCTGTACTTTGGCCACAGCAACCCCAGGCAACACTACAGGCTTGTGGCAGACTGGCTGGAAGACTGTGTGGAAGAAATGAACCTAGGGATGTTGGTCCACGCTCAGCTGAACGTGATCCAGCGGTGTGCCCTAGTGGCCAAGAAGGCCAATGGCATCCTGGCTTGTATCAGAAACAGTGTAGCCAGCAGGAGCAAGGAGGCAATCACCCCCCTGTGCTCAGCACCGGTGAGGCCTCACCTCGAGTACTGTGTTCAGTTGTGGCGCCCTCACCACAAGACATCAAGACCCTGGAGCCTCAGAGAAGAGCAGTAAAGCTGACGACGGTTCTGGAGCACAAGTCTTATGGGGAGTGGCTGAGGGAATTGGGATCCCTGTTCAGTCTGGAGGAGGCTCAGGGGAGACATTATTGCTCTCTATAACTGCCTGAAAGGAGGTTTGTGGTGAGGTGGGGATCAGCCTCTTCTCCCAGGTAACAGCAATAGGACAAGAGGGAATGGTCTCAAGTTGTGGCAGGGGGGGTTCAGGTTGGGTATTAGGAAACACTTCTCTGAAAAACTGGTGAGGCATCGGAAGAAAAGGGGGTGGGGGAGAGAAAGGAGGGGAAGAGAAAGGAGGGGAGGAGGGAAAAGGGAAGGGGAGGGGGGGGGGTTACTTTGAATGATGGTCAACAGAAGAAGAGTGATTTATGAAGATCAACATCTAGTTTTACTTTATATGAGCTCAGTGAATTTCCTAAACAGTTCTTGAATGCATGTAATTAAACGAAATAAGCATTCTGCCTACATTTTTCTGCAGTGCCCCACAGCTGAGGATCCTAATGTGAAATGTTTCATAGCCTTCTGATTGAAGAGGTTGATGGAGCAGATTTTTTTCAAACAGACCCCTCCTCCCTGCCTTCAGCTAACGCATCTCAAAGTGTATAGAAAGTCCTGCAGAGCATTTTGCTTGGGAAAGGACTAAAAGGGGTTACTTAGATATGGTACTAAGGAACACGGTTTAGTGGGCAATATTGGTGGTAGGTGAATGGTTGGATAGATTACCTTGGAGGTTTTTTCCAACCTTAGTGATTTCATGATTCTGTGACTTTTTTCCATGTTTTAGGAGTAAATCATGCTTTTTTTACATGCACTAACTCACTGCTTGCTCAATGACAGCTTCCTGTTTGGTACCCAAAGCCTGCAGCTAAAGATAGCTCTCAACCAAACCCAAATCTAAAGATCCAAAGTCTTTCTTGGGGGAAAAAAAAAAAAAAAGGACCAGTATGGACATAAAACATCCACAGATCCTTGTAGTGCGCAGAAAAATGGACTGTGTGCTTTTAAAGAGAAGAAAGGAAAGGCAGATCACACTCACCGACTGGGCGAAGGGCTGCGCAGGTAGTGGGCCTGCACTGATTTCACGTCTGGGCCATCCTTCTCTTCATCAGGCACCACTTGCTCGCTGTCTGAATCCCCGCCGCTGGCCATGGCAGCTAAGGGAGGCTCCACTGGAAGGGAGGAACCTGCAACACAGCACCGTTACATGCAGCACCAGGCTGGTGGTGAACCCTGCCACAGGGTGGGCAGAAGGGTTTGCGTATCTTCCCAAGCAAGGCGGTGGTGCAAGGAGCTGCGTTGGCTTCTCTGCCAAGGCACCTGATGATCCTGTGTCCTCGTGCCGCTCGCTGGCTGGTGCCCAGCACGCACCAGGGCCTTCCTTGCCCATGAGTAAGCATGCAGGAAGCCAGGAGGAAGGCTGGCGGGGCAGAAACTCTATCTCCCCCCTGTGCATGGTCTCTGTATGGAGCTGTATGCCGCCAGGCTGGGACGGGAGAGCGTCAGGGAAAGAAACATGAGACCTCACCTCCCCAGCATGAAACGTTCCTCCAGTTCCAAGCCACAGCCATGGTTTCAGCCAGCCTTAACTCTCAGGTTTTGTCCTTGTAGCCCTTTGCTGGGAGGCAGCCGTGCTCACCCAGGACGGCCATTGCTTGGCCTGGAGCTTGAAAACACATCTGCTGCCACCTCCCTGGGTGGAAGCAGCAAGCTGACAGGGCAGCAGGGAGGCAGAGAGCAAGGAAATGGCACTTACCGCCTGTGCCTTGATGAAGGGCTATGTCCCCGTCGGGGCACAGCGAAGGAGCCCTGAGAGCGGGGCAGGAAACCTGGCAGGGAGCTGTGTAAGGGAGAGAAACCCACTGCCCCCCTCTCTCCCCGTGCCTTCTTCATCGAGGGGCAGGACAACTGTCGGCACCGAGCCTTTATCAGCCCTCTAAATATAGCCTGTTCCTGTGCTGGCTGCTGGGCTGCACGGGGAGGAATTCAGTGCCTCACAGGCGGCAGCTGGTCAGCTGCTTTAACTCCTTCCCTGCTGCAAGACCTATCCCCCTGTGCTTTTTCTCCTTGCAGGAGGCACCCACAGAAAAGACCTGAGCCGCCGAGGCTGGGCCTCACCTGCTGGGAGCCTCCAGGTGCCTGGGATCTAGCAAGGCATAACCTGAAATGCTAACCCTGATGTCCTTGGGACACACAGTGAGGGGTGAGCCATCCTGAGCTTACTAGAAGTGAGTGGCATTTCACTTCTGGATAAGCTAGCACTGAAGTGTACTGCATCTTCCTCTGATACCACTTCAAAGAGGAAACCTCCATTCTGGACTTGCTGGCTCCCAGCAAAGCTTGCCAGACCAGCTGGTGGGGGAGAACACTGTGGAAGCTGGAACCTCTGTTTACAGTACGGATGGCTCCAGTTCTGAGTCATGCAGTGATATCCCACTGTTGACTCCTTTTGCAAACATAAAGTGAACAAGAAAGGACATGTAAAAGGGCACTGACCCTTCTTATGGCATAGCTCTGTGCTGCCGTGGTGTGTTGGGCAGGGGTGCATCTGCCCTGTGCTTCATACCCGAGGGCTGCATCCCCACCATGGGATGGGGCCACATCTGCAGGGATGCTGCATGAACAAGGAAGAACCACGAAGCAGGCACTCAGTTTTCTTTTGTGTACTCATAGCCTACTCTTGTCTTCATCCATTTACTGGGCCAGACAAGCAGGAACAAGAAAAAGTGATATATTGAATCTTGGGAGTCACACCAAGGGAGAAATGGATTTTGGATTACAGGTTTGAACAGATCCTAAAGTACCAAAAGAGGAAGAATTGGTTGATCTGATAGCTGTCTTCTCTGGACGATGCAAGTTTTAGCCATTTCTCAAAAGCAGTGCCACATGTGTTCATGTTAGTTCCTGCTAACTGAGGCAGGAAGTGATCCAAATAAGTTTGCTTATGGGCTCCCATATTATTGGAGAATGGAGTTTAGTTTCAGAAGCACATACACCACAGACATCCAATAAAAACTGATGCTTTTAAGTCACTGAATTGCTTCAGAAAATCCACCTTGTGACTCTTTGGATACAACTGCATGTTAAACTTAGAATCATAGAATCACTCAGATTGGAAAAGACCTCTAAGATCAACTGGTTCAACCAGTGACCCATCCCCTCCGTGCCCACTAACCACATCCCTCAGTGCCACATCCATATGATTCCTAAACACCGTCAGGGACGAGGCCTCCATCACCTCCCTGGGCAGCCTGTGCCAGTGCCCAAGGTATTTATAGCACAATCACCCACAGGTAGAGATTCCAATAGGACCACATATGTTACATAGAGAAACACAGACTGCCTGAAAGTTCTTCCTTACCTCTTGTTGTAACAGCTTATGGGATCATGATGGCAGTTCTTTTAGTGGTGGTGTCAATGCCTATGAGTTTTGCAGCACATACTAGACAGGGAAAGAAAATCAACACAGAAAATCAAACCAAATTAAAATCTCTTAAAACTGCCAGCTATCCCACTCCTTCTGCACACAGAGCTCTACAGAATTCTTATAGCTAAACTGTGCATTTGTCTCCCACATTTATCAAAAACTCCTGAGGCCCTCAAAAAAGAACTGCTGGGAAAAATTATCAGGACTTAAGATTCTGAATATCCCAAACTAACAGGAGTGGTAAACAGAGGGCATCTAAACAAGTTGCTTAATATCAGATTTATGTATATGTACTGAACATGCTGAAGCATATTCTGTCTATAGAACTTAGGGTAACAGATTTATCTAGCTAAGTCTCCAAAAACAGGGCATTATCCATCACAGTGCCAACGTAGTTACTTACTGCCTACAGAGACATCTGTAGACAGCAAAGAGTTTAAAAAGCGTGATGGCCAGCTTCACTCAGTTAAATGTAACATCAGGTATTTGCCAGAGCTGCTTTCAGCCCTCCTTTCATTCTCTAGAGTACAGGTTTGACCCCGGCAGGCAGCCCCACACAGCCTCAGCACCACACAACCACTTGTTCATGCTCTCCAGGTGGGGTCAGGGAGAGAACTGTGATGGTAAAAGTGCAAGAACTCATGAGTTGAGACAAAGACAGTTTTCTAAGTCCATTACAAGCTGCATGCACAAGCAAACCCAAGCTAGGAATTCATTTGCTGCTTCCCACAGGCAGGCAGGTGTACAGCCACTCCCAAGAAAGAAGGGCTCAGCACCCATAGTGGTTCCCTGTGAAGACAAACACCATTGCTCTGAACGCCCTTCTCTTCCTCGTTCTTTCTGCTCTTGTTGCTGAGCACGATGACATGTAGTGGAGGACATCCCTTTGGCCAGTCTGTGTCACTGTCTGCGCTGCATCCCTTCCCAGCTCCCACTGCACTCCCAGCTCCTGGCTGGCAGGACAGTAAAGGAGCAGGAGAGCCCTTGGCTCTCTGCAAGCACTGCCATGCAACAACTAAATCATCAGTGTGCTCTCACCACTGTTTTAATCAACAATCTATGATAAGCATGATATAACCCTCTACAATGGAAATTAACTCTATCCTAGCCAAAACCAAGACATTCAGTCAATAAATTAGTGGGAATTTTTGCCTTCCAACTGTCCGTACAGAACATGTGAGCAGTGGCTGGACTTTCACTGTACATGCCAGAGTGAATGTGTAGCTAGCATGCTGTAAGCCATCGATCAGCTTATTCAATAGCCTTTTGCAGAGGAAAGAGAGGAAGTAATTTTGGCACACACAGCTGTTGAGCAAGCCATGCACTTGGACAGATGAGCATAAGAGCTCTGAACACCTGGCTAAGATTCACAGAATCCCTAGCTGGAAGAGAGCCACAGAGATCATAAGATGCTGTGATTTTCTTTTAAATTCCTAGGGCAAACTGGGAGAAACTGGCTTTGCTGCCTGAGGAGGAGGCTGGAATTACAAAGGACTGTACCACTATCATTCATGATATCATCTGACAGATCTATGCAGGTATTGGTTTGTATTTCCTGGAAAAGTACCACAGAAAAACATCTGTTACCACCTTGGATGACTGCAGAGTGGCAGCCACTGCTTGGAAGACTTCACTGATATCCAACTTCTGTTTTCTTGCTTTGAGCTTCTTAGCCTTATTCTTACCCTTCCTTTTTCCGTTGACTTGCAACACAAGTTGGTTGCCTTGCTCAGGAACCTTCTATTATGTTCTCATCCATATTTCTTCCAAGCTGAATAATCACAGTCTACCTTAATTTTGCTTCATGTAGATCTTCTTCTGTACTTCTGACCAGTGAGACACCCTTCTACTGGATTCTGTTGTTGCTATAAGTTTACATGGCTTCAAAAAAGGATTGAACAAAGTGAAAAAAAAATTAATGAATCTGTCCAGGGCTCCAAGTTTTACAAAGATATGGCACCAGGAAATCCCTGAGCTACAAATCATAGTCATGCATCACTGCACCTGGCCTCGATTCTTTCTGGACATCCACCACTGCTGGCTGTCAGAAAAATGGACAGTAGGCTTTTGGTCTTTCCCATTAATGCAGTTCTTACATTTTTATGCCTTCCTCTCTACCTTTCCTATTTATTTTTTTTTTAGATCTCTTTAGAAGGGGTTAGGGAATAACAGTACGTGCTGACAGCACTACAAGTACAAGAGCACTGTATTTTATATAGGTGTAATGATTTTTCATTTTTCTTTTCTATTCCTTCACTAATCATTTCTAGATATACCTATCTCCATCACTAAGCACCTAATCAATTTTTAAGAGAATTATCCACAACTTCAGTATTCATCCTTGCATGGATTCCTTTCGTCTGTTTTCATTTACGTTTGACAATATAACATTTGAAAATACAGAATTCCTAAGCAACTTTATAATTCAGTTACTCTGTATCTTCACATACTTCTACAACTGTAAATTCCACTGCTCTCAATAGTTTTGTACCATCAGGAAACGTTTTTAAACTACTTTTCATTCCCTTTGCCAGATGATGCATGATTATGCTGCCATAGTTTTAAGATTGCCCAGGAGGAGCCCATGGAGGCAGATCCACCACAGAGATGAAGAACAACTACCAGAAGTGGATCCACCTGTGACAGACATGACCTGGCATTACCCTCAGCGTGCCTCGGCTCTCTGCTGCAGCAGCAGGGCGGTAGAATTGCAGGAGCACCAGGCCATCTTTTAGTCTGCGTCACAGCCTCTGCCCCGCCGTTAACTCAGACACGCCAAACAATGACTTCAAACGTTGTGTTGTGCACTCCTAAAATTATCGTACTCTTTGGATCGCTCTCTTTACGTACCTGTGTGTTATGAGAAACTGGGAGAGGCGGTTAACTGGGGGAGAAAGTTCACAAGAGGGTAAGTTTCCTGACTCCAGGGGCAGAGAGCGGCAAGAGATATCAAATGCTATTGGTAATCCACCTTGCCATTCTGGGTGGGAGGAGGGGCAAAGCAAAGCACTTCAAAAGAGTATGAGGAAGTGGACCTGTGATGTCACTGTGCACTAGCCTTCAGCTAAAGCCAGTTTCTTCTCTAGCCACCTCCAGGTTAGAAGGAAGAGCACCCTGAGGTGAAAGGAGGGAGAAAGGAGGAGGACAGCAATGAAAGGGCTTCAGCTGTTTGTTTGCAGTGCAGGTGAGTACTGATTTGGTTGTATCTTCAAGGGTTGGGTAGAAGGAAACAGCACAACAAAATCTGAGTAATACAGACTTGGTGTGCTTCGGTTTAATATAAGTTTCTGCATGTTGATGGTCAGGCAGGTGTGTGCAGTTACCCTGTGCTCAATGCCCAGACTCACAGGCATCTCGTAAAGCTACAAGTCAACTTTAGAAACAGGAAAAGAATGCTGTACTTCAAGAGGCCGAAAAATATCTCCAAAACCAATTGTAACGCCTTCCGTTAAATGCAGCATTTTGTCATGAAGAAGGCATTTCCTCAACTGAAGTGGAAAAGTCCTTGAGTTTTATTCTTTTATATGTATATCTGCATGGAGTAGATGTCTCCATGAGTTTAACTCCTATTGTTCATAAATACTCGGTATGATTTGTGATCTTTATGTATTACTCGTGTCAAAGGAATGCACAGTGATCCCTGCCTACGGGTTTGCAGTTTGCCCCAGCCTTTGTCAGGCTTGCTCTTCCTCACCCTGCCTTGCAGAGCGTGAGTCTCACTGCTTTCGTTCTCGTCTTCTCCTGCAAATGGTCCTGTGTCATCTTTCAGTCTTTAAAGGAAGCTGCTTACATGGAAACCACTCACAGTCTTTTTAATCAAGAATCCTGAAAGCCTTGCTTCCACAAACAGACCCACAAGAAGGAAATTCACAAGGTTTAGCCCAATTAGAGAAAGGAATCATGCTCTGAATAAAACAAACATGACTTGAGTCATAATCTAGCGATCATTGTGTAAATCGCCTAACAGTGTTAGTATTTGTTCTCCTTTTTCCTTATCCTCACCCTTTATGCTATCTTAATTATGGATTTCTGCTCAGAGAAGTTTACCATCTGTACATTGCGTGAAGCTCTTGGCTGTCTGGGTAGGACTCAAAGGATAATTCAGAGTGAAAAAAAAATAATGGAAGAGGTATAGTAGTTTCCTACAGTGCACTAGAGCAGAACAACTACACAGCACATTGCAGCGTGGGGTGGGAACACAAGAGCTGCCTTGGATGACTCGTACCAAGCTGTCAGTGAAGGCTGCCTTCCGCTGAACTTTCCACTGCAATGTGAGACTGACTGCTACTGCATCCTTCTTGCTGAATGGAAGGCCCCAAATTGGTCACTGTGAATCAAACAGAATACTTAATTTGAACGCAGATCTCACACATGAGAGGTTTTCCCTCTCTCATGTCAGAACTGATTTTCAGCTAAGTTTCTTAGTAGAAATTAAACCCAAATATTTCCTTGTAAAATGTGAATTAATAATTTTCAGCTCTGTTCCTCACTAGCCTAACTAACCAAGGCAACTCAGCAATAACAGTCCTGCTTGATCAGAATCTTTTCAGCATGGAAAATATCCCTTTAATTGGTTTCAGCTCTACTAATTGCCCTTCACCCTGTTTTGTTACTACACGTTAGCATCTGTACAAGAACAAATGTGAAACTAAACACTGATTTTCTTCCTTTGCACTAGCACTAATGTTTTAAATTGAGTAGAGGGAGGTAAGACTTTTCTCAATTTCAAAAAAACATTACAAACATACTTAATAATGATAAAAAGTAATCCTAAGGCTTAAATCTGGATGATGCCATCCATCTATTGACAAAGTGGCTACTTGTCCCCACTGTTTTCCTCAAGTTCTTTCAGAACTGATTCTCCTATCCTTTCAGTTAAGAAATGGGGACTAAATCTCTTCAAAATACACGCCAGCAGTAACCAGCTGGCTGTTGGTGATTTTGAGGGGATCAAACGTGGGGAGAAAAAGGATGGAGAGAAATCAGCAAAGTAAACGGCGCCTCAGGATGAAATCATGCAGCTTCCCTGAGAGCCAAAAGATGTAACACAGGCAACATGGGAGTAAGAAAAAGATGTCACAGGTGAAAAATAGGAGAGCATCAGAAGATGTTGGGCATTAGGATGACAGCAACACACAAATAAGACATCTCTCTTGTTACGGGCTGTTTCTTCAGTACACAACTGTTCCATGACCCTGCACTGAAGATGTTTGGGAAAACAAAACAAAAGCCAAATCTCTTTTATTGTAGGATTTCAGTCATCCAACTGGAAGAAGCCAAAGCACTTCAGACTGAAGCCTTAGGGCTGGACAGCTTCTCCTCTGCCTCAGGGCTGAGTTAATGACCTGTCAGTGAAGCCTGGCCTGGTGGAACAAGTTTCTGAGTGACAAAAGGATCAGGAAATTGGTTTTGCTCCATCTTCTAGTACAGATTATGATGCTTTCCACCTAAATGCAGGAAAGCATCTCTATCCAGTTGCGACAGGCAACAAGATGGCTTTTATAGGTGCCTCTCATGCAGGGGGAATGATTAGAAACAGTCAGAAAGCCCTTAGGCTACGGAAGGGTGGCCATTGTGCTGACTGCTGCAGAGCTGGGAAAGACCAGGGAGTGGCTGCCATAAAACAATGTTAGAAGTACTTTGCCCTGCTAGTTTCCCTTGTATGGCTGTCAACAGTTAGAGATGAATCAGTGCCTTAGAGAGTAGAAACCACTATTGCCATGAGGAAGAAACCAATATGCATGCTTAATAATCAAGACCACAGCAAACTCAGTTACAGAGTTGAGAACACAGAAAGGTGGCAACTTTGGCTAGAAGCATCCTGCTCCGGTCAATCAGCATTTTCTTACCAGGACACTACCAAGCAGAAAAACCAATCTTGGCAGTTCTGCTGAAAATGCCTGAAGCTTTCTGAAGACAGCTGTGGAAAGGAGGGCATCTCTGCCCTGCAGTAAGGAAAGAGTGTGTAGAGGAAAGAAAAGGTGTGTCTGCTGTGGAAATTCCCATCCACCTCATCTCAGGAGAGAGAAATGCAGCAGTTCTGGCAGGATAGGCCATGTCTACAAAGAGACTGAAAGGCCATTTACTGTGGGGAACAGACTGGATCCAGTAAGCGGTCACAGAAGGTTTTGTCCCTTACTGGGGAGCAGATCCGAGTGCCAGCTGTCCCATACTAACCTGTGGTGAAATCAGAATCTTTTGGGTCCTTCCATCGTTATTTTTTAAGGGAGAATATAGTACACTGCTATTACAGTCAAGGATTTGGTAGTGCTGATTTGCCAATGGCTCATTTCAGTTGACCTATGGCATGTGGCTGTGACAATTTTTTGTCTAAAAAAGCTTGTATTTACAATCCTTGTGCAACTCACACTGAAATCCAGATGTGCTTTGTTCTCTTCCTTTTGCACTCCATTTCCTTGTGGATCTCAGACAAATAGAAACATGGCTGAGTCAGGCCCTACAGCTTGCTGGATGCAGTATTTTGCTCACATCCTTCCTGAGGAGCACCAACTCAGCCTGGTCACTCCAGAAACAAATCTCCACTACAGCATGCCCTTCTCAGGGGAGCATACATCCCTCTTTCATCTTCCTCCTTACTGGACCTTGCTCCTCCTTGTCGCAGGAGTGTCTCTAAGAGGCATTTCCTGTTCCTTCTCCCTCCATTCTGTCTGGCTTCAGATGCAGAGTTTCCAAATGGTGCTATACAAAAATATAGAAAAAGGGCTCAAAACAAATTACATCTTTATAAACTCCTCACAAGTGCTTGGTTCAGGTAAATAAGAGGGAAGTGAGGCAAAGAAAGCAGAGCTTAGCTTTCCACCATCCTGTGCCGCAGCTCCCTAAAGAGGGTCAGCAGCAGCATATGTTGCCTCCTGCTCAGAAGGGAATGCCATGACTAACAGAGGGAAGGCTGTAGGTTATTGTGGCAGGTAAAAAAGTTAAGCATGGACAGCGGATGCCATTAGTTTTGCTGACTAATGAATTTATTCTGTTTCTAGTTCTGGCGACTGCTTATGCCCTCACTGTGGAAACACCTATCAAGGAAGTACAGGTTGCGCGAGGGAACAACGCTACTCTCCGTTGTAATTTTAATACTAATATTGCCACCAACACAGGAGATTTTGTTGTCTGGAAGAAAATCCTCAGTGCGGTAAATCAAGTTGCATAAAAAAAAAACCAACATATGATAGGGCATCCAGGAGGGAGGTGGGAGGAGAGATGGAAGCAGGACAGTGGGAACGTGTTTTAGAAGGAAAGGATCCCTTCAAGACTTTCCTTAGTCTCAGACCTATGCAATTAGAAACTTTGATGGTAGATTCAATTTAATACAAATCTGCTGTGTGATATTAGGCAAGTCCCCACCCTTCTTTTCTTTCTCTTTCGGTCTTGCATCTGTACATTGAGGATACATTACTGTATGTACCTTGGGTTTATATCTGTTTATGTATGATATATTCAGATACTTTACAAAAAGCTTTGTAAATTTTTATGTATATGTAGTATACATATATTATGTAGATACATATTTAATGCTGTATAAAAAGTTTTAGTTGATACTAGCGTACGGAGAGATTCTTGAGGTCTCTTACATTCAGAGGGAACACAACATAAAGACCTCTTATAAAGGTCATAAAGACCCTCCTCAAGTTGCTCTTGGGGATTAATGAGAGGAGAAGCAGGACTTGAAGCCCTCCCTCCAGTAATTGCCAAGGGTTTCCTCTCCTAAGATCATTGCTGAAAGAAGGCAAGGAAATATGTATAATCATAGGAGGATTTTGTTGACACATGGATACCAAACAAGTCTCACAATGTCCTATCAGGAAAAGTAAAAAAGACCCAGCAAAGGAAATTGGCTGTCTCGGACTAGAAAAGATGTAAGAAGTATTCTAGAAACCCTCACTCTTTTGAACTTCCAAGATGTTGTTTTTTTTCCCTGTTATTCTTTTCCGAGTTATTCTTAAGAATGAGCTAATCTATGGAGTTAGACCATAGGACTTGCACAGAAGAACCTAAGATTGCTTAGTTTCCCTCCCTCTCTGACAGGATGATGCTGTCACTAGGTATTTTGATGGGCTTGTACAGTATGGCAAGGGCTATGAGAACCGATTACATTTTACTGGCGATGTCAGCAGCGGAGACATCAGCATCACCATCAATGAAGTAACCATGGAAGACAACGGGACATACGTATGCAGCGTCCGTCTACGGGATGACCCCCCCCGGCAGTCTGCACTCACGAGTCTTTTCGTCCTCAGTAAGCATTAGATTCATTAGATAATCCACTATCATTCTTCTCAAGTCCATACTGGGTTTTGTTTTGTTTTGTTTTTATATAAAACTGACTTTCTAACAGAAAACAACCATCTCTCAGTAAATCATAATCCACAATCCTGTTTTTAGCCTTTTCCTACAACTACAGAAGTAGGTTGGAAGGCTTAACGCATCCAACTCCCTTGGATATTTTACTGTAGAAAATATTTAGAGTTGTACAGGTCATTTTCCTAGTAACTTAGTAAGTTCATTGCAGACCTCTCCTCATGCACTCTGGCTTGTCACTCTCCAGTTATCACAGGAAGAGCCATCCAACATTATTAGAGATATCCCAAAAAGTATCTTACATTTTCTTGTCGACCAACAAGCACAAAGAAGGAATACACAGGTTAGGGACAATCTTCCTTTGAGGAGGCTCTGTTCCTCTGTTCAGGAGGAATTAAAAAAAAGAGATGCAGGAGATGGGTTGAAACAAAATACTACATATGATTAACCAAATTCTGTTTTTCCTTCCTTCAGTTGCACCATCCAAGCCAGAATGCAAGATTGTGGGCACAGCGGAATATGGACAGACTATCAATCTAACCTGCTTCTCTCACGAGGGCTCCCCAAAACCCACATACACCTGGCAAAGCTTCAGTGTACAAAACGAGCCCCGTGTACTAGAAACAACAAACGGTATGGGAATTTCAAAGACACGAGGCTTTGAGCTCTCTCTAGTTCCAGGTTACAAAGACTTTGAAATGCAAATAAAAACACTCTAGAACTCTTTTTCTAGGAAATCCTTTAACCAGGATTTTAAGAAATTGTCCTTTTCACAAGATATATTCCTGAGTAACTTCACAAGGTGAAAAGGGCAGAAATAATTCCTACTCAATTGCGGGATGTAAGGGTGGGATAGCATGAGGAATAAAACCCAGTTTTCTAACTGGTGTCCCTTTATATCTCAGCTCACTTGAGAACAAATAGGTCACTTTCAGGAGTTAAGGCAAACAAAAGTTGGTTCAGGAAGCTACTTTCCTTCCAGAGATGACTCTTAAGCCAGAGGAAAGTGCAATGAGAAATAGTTGCACCAATTCCTACTTAGAGAATAAAAGCAGCTTCCAATTCTTAAGGACTGTCACAAGAGCCCTAATGTTTTATTTGCTTTTATTTTTACGTCAGAGTCTGAGAAAAGGTTATGAGAATTTCCATGGACCTCACGTAGAATTATTCATAGAAAAATGTGAGTTTAATAGCCTTTAAAGTGCAGTATCACAGGACCCAGATTTATTACTGCAAGCCACTTTCTTCCAGATACATTAAAGTCCTTTCTTCCTGATATGTTAAACTCCAAAGAGACAGACTACACGTCTGAACCTCTCTTTCCTGGCTTAAGTTATTGTAGCATTGCTAAACTAAATATGTTAAGGCTGTAGGCTATTCAGCTCCCAGTAGGTGATCCTTGTATAAATTATGCTCCCCTCTCCTCCCCCCCAAAAGAAAAAAAGAAAAGGAATCTACACAGACACACAAACCACAGTCACTTGACTGGCCGCTAAGTGGTGCCGGTGCATCAGGCACAGCCCTACGCACACACCCTGATTTGTCTTCTCAAAGCAGCTATCTGCCCACTCCTGCCTTCGTTCTGTTCTTTCCTGATCCATTTCCATATGATTTCTGTTTCCATCACAGCACTGCTGGCCAGTAAGCAAATCAGGTGTCCCCGACCCCCCTGGTGGCCGGACGCCCCACTGTCACTCCTAGCAAAACACTTCTTACTGCGCCTGGCTAAACAAGACCCATTCCACAGAACTCTCTCACGATCCACTCAAAAATTGACAGTATCTGACACACGTTCTTCCAATTTGACGCGGCAATTAAAGTTCATATAGTAGAATTTACAGTCCTGAGAGCTATAAACATCGTATTGGAGGAGGAAAGAAGACGTGAAGCATGCTCAGATAACAGACTTTAAAAAAAATGAAACCGGTGGAGCTTGTTAATTCTTGGCTTGCATGCTCTTTTTCTAGCTGGCACTAGGCGTCAGCAAAGACTAAACAGAATCTCTGTCCCATACAAGAGATGGAAAGAACCGAAAATCACAGGGAACAAATCAGAAAAGCTACTGAAGAGCATTCAGAGCTTTCGGATGTTAGAGCAGAATTTGGACCTTTATCAGTAGAAAACAACAAAGTACTCATGCAAGCAGCAGTTGCAGATGTAACAAGCACCACTTGACAAACAGAGCTAAGATTTAGTTACAGTTCTGCGCTCTGCTAGGTTGGATAGGCAGCGTCTGGTGTCAAAGCATTCCTGTGTCACTGTACTTCTTTTTCTTCCTTTATTGTCACAGCCCAGATGGCCTCTCTTGGAGTGGAACATTACTGCCCCCTCTGCTATATAATTCAAACCTAAAATCCCATGGGTTGGAGGACTGAAGAACTTTTTGCCATTTAACAAGTTAATTCATGAGATGGACACTCATCCAAGTCAGACCACTGGTTTGTGCCATCTCACATTTCAAAGCAAAAAGGACTCATGGCCATTTACCCACCACAAAAAAAGCTGTCGCTAAGCATACATACTTCCTTATCCTCCACCCACAGTTTTCTTGTTTTCTTTCTAAAAGGAATGTTCCAGTACTGCATTTTCTGCAATGAAAACAACACACTTCCATTTGTCCTCCTACAAATCACACTAAGACCTAGAGACTAGCACGGAAACACCTGAGCAAAAGAGAGCAATCTGTCAACTTCTTCTCACTCCTTCCATCCTGGGCTACTACTGAAGGGCTGCTGTCCCCATTTCCTTCCCTCCTGAAGTTCTCTTCTCCTGACTGGACTTTTGTTTCACAACAGGAGAGCAAATAACTCTGAAGAACATCTCGGCAGACACCTCCGGCTTTTACATCTGCACTTCAACAAACAGTGTGGGAAAGGAATTTTGCAACATGACAGTCAGCGTTGTCCCACGTAAGTCTATTCCTTTGAAAGAATCGTACCAGAGGACGCAGCCCAGCTAGCTGTGAAAGCGTTAACAAGAGCAATGTAAACAAAATAGTGAAATTCTGCTTTCTTTCAAGAAGTAACACGTTAATTCAAAACGTGCTTTCAGCATAAAGAGCACTCAGAGTGCTCACTAATGCGTAGAGCTTACAGAAAGCCACAAGTGTACGGAACAAACCTGAACCCCAAAAGTGTGAATCTGATCTCAATAAAGTACAGCTGTTGTTCTGAAGCAGGGCTGTTCCTGTAGGCTTATCAGCTACCCAGTACAGGACTAATTCCAACTGCTCTAGTCAAGCTCTGTCAGTAGGATCTAAAGGCCAATGCTTGTGCTGATCACATTTGATAACATCCTCAGTGCAAAGACGTAATTCTTTTCCTTCTTTACAGCATCCATGAATATTGCCCTTTATGCAGGCATCGCTGGAGGAGTTCTTGCTGCAATTTTAGTTATTGGTATTCTAGCCTACTGCTGCTGCTGTCGAGATAACAAGGACTACGAGAAGACGTAAGTACCTCTCTCTCTCAAAAAAAGGGAACAGAACATACAAAGGATTCACCTTCTCCCTCTGGCATCAGCCCAGGGAGGAGAAAGCATGGAGAAAAGAAGTCACCAAGAAAAGTATGCACTGCTTTTTTTCCCTTCCATTTCTACCCCGGTACCTCCCATCTCATCTCACAGAACATGCCCTTATCATCAGATGCCTTTGTGGTCCCTGGGGCAGAACCCAAACATTCCATCTTGGAACTGAATTTTCATGTCCCACTCAGCCCAGTCCTTTTTTCATTTCTCCTAGTCCCTACAGCTGTTTCTGCCCTTGCACACCCTGATCAACGTTACTCCAAGAAAGACCACTGTAAGAAGAGTAACATGAGTAAAGATACTCTAGTCATCCTCTTCATATACGCACCAACCACCAACAAGACTTAAATTACAGAGTTTGGTTTGGTACACTTCTAGCTCAACCTAGATCAATCTAAAACCATTCTAATGCAAAATTTCTTCAGTATAATTTCTAGCTGGTTCTAACCAACATTTCTACTCCTGAATAACATTTTAGGGCAAGAGAAGATGAACACATGCAGAACATACCTATGGACACTCAGAGTGCAAAAGATGCTTCTGAAGAAGAATGAAGCAGGAAGCCAATGCCATCTTCAGGTTTTGCCGAGGAACAGACACTACTGTAGAAAAGAAATACCTATATCTTGTCACAGGAAGTATTTAGAATAGCCAAGTAAAAACTAATGGCTTTGTCTTGTAGTTTCTGAGGGGGGGGGGCTAATATTCTTGTTACCCTGGAAAGATGTGCTTAACATGCAATGGGTATTAATATTTAACCTCACAGTAGGAAAATGCATGTGAAGTGCTGTTCCACCCACTCATCCAAAAATAACCACTCTTCTCACCATCCCACTTACTGTAAAGGAAGCCAGACAAGTCTATTTGGAGAAAAGAGTTGCTAATATATCCCTAGATCCACAGAAGGTTTCAAGGGCACTGATTTTAAGTTACAAGGAAGAGTGGTCATACTTATGGTGCTATGCAAACATCAGAGCTTGCAGCATTGTCCAGTGCAGAAATTATTTTAGGCAAGATCAAGGCAAGATTAAAGCAACATTTTTATGGACATTTTATCAGATATATTTTTGTATGTATTACACAAGGTACATAAGAATAAAAATATGGAAAAAAAACCCACAGATGAGCAAAGTCTCCTGTTTGAAGCAACAATACTTTGGTTACAAGAGTCTGAAATATAGCTTTCAAGAGGAGCCAGCAATCCTCCTACGCACAGGCAGTGCATTCTAGATTTTAAGCTGTACATGTCAGACTCCCAAGAATAACAGCCTTCTGCCTGCCTTTGTTTTGCATGATACTCTAATCATAGCCTTCATTTGTAGTAATAACGACTGCAAGGACCAGAATTCTTTACAAAGTGCATCCAAACCCAAATCTCTCTGGCAATGAACAGCTTGAAGCACAACTCAGCAAGACATTCTGTGGAACTACTTCCACTGCTTCGTTTAGGTGCATGACTAAACATTGCAAAGATGGATCACGAAAAATAGAACTGCACGCAGAAGCTGGAGGAAGGTAAGAGAGCAAGGTGTGTAACTCAGACACTGAGAAGAAAAAAAATACAATGGCACATCTTGTTCTCTTTTGCAGTGAGAAAGAAGCATCCAATTAGCATTTTAACAAGTTTTTACTGCAAAACCAAAGCTGTAACTTTTACGAATGTTTCAGAACACCGGTCAGTACTTCCTGCGTCCTCACAAACACTTAAACCCTTGGGCTAAAGAGGGCTTCTTGTCAGAGATAACAGCATAGATGCTCAAAGGCCTTAACTGGAAAGACCAATAAAAGGACATAACTAGGAATACTATTTGTTGCCAGAAACTGACTCTGACCTCTACAGCATTTATATATTGTGTAACTTATTCCGTATTTTTCACTCTCTGGATGTGTGACACTTAAGTGCTGCTTGTCAGCTGAAGTTTTGCACCTTGGTCATTTTAGATGTAAATAAGCACAAAAATGAACACATCTGCTTTAAACTATCTACAAACAAACGAGAAAGAGCCACAAAGTACAGACAAAATTATTAAAAGACCCTCCAAAGCCATGAATTCAATTCTAAATAGGTCCCATAAGAACCAGCAAAGAAAAGGTGAGAGAGAAACATGACAGCCATTAAAAAGCCACTTACACTCTGCAATGCTAAGTTCTATTCTTCCTTTGGAAATAAATTGAGAGCACACAGAGAGCTGAGATACTTCACTGCTTCTCATGCTTTATTTTTATTATTTTTTTTAAATGAACATTTTGAAAGCAGCATATTTTTCAAAACACTACACGTGTAGCAACTAATTTCTTAAGTTCAGCCAGCCAGAAATATATGTATTCAAATTCCTAGCTACTGCAAGGTTTCCCTGTGACTGAATCCATCATTTGTACATCACATAAAGCAGGAATAGCTCCAAGAGTCTCTAGTATACTCTGAACTTGAAACAAAACTAAAGCAGTGCCCCCAGCACATTTGGGATGAAAACAGGGGAAATTCATTTAATGAATTCCTAGGAATTCATGTACGCATACCTAACTTCAACACCCACCCCCTCACAAGGTGGGAACTGAGCAGAAAAGGAGTGATGCTCCACACAGTCCAAGGCGTATTACTATTTGGTAACATTCAACTTCCAGGCAGAAGAATATGCACGTCTATGCTTTATCTGTGCATGAAAAGGAAAAACAAAAGAACACCAGAACGTAAGCGCTCACAAACCATTTTCTCACCTGCAGGACTACTGAGATCTGCTACCCAAACTGGGAAGAACAGCCACAGTATGATTTGGAGACATTGTTAATAGCAAGATTTCTTTCAGCAGGCATACTAGGATATTTAAAAGCTATCATTTTTCCCCTTCTAATAGTACCTCAGAAAGCTAGAAGTTATTTCCTATATAATGAAGTGTATGAAGGAAACAAAAAAAGTCCATTTCAACAATCCAGCAAGCCAAAGAAAAGTAGGTAAGAAATGCCACGCAGAAATTGAAAAATTGGATTACCCTGCACTGCCAAAAGCAATTACACTAACCAGGACTTCACCATGTTTCCTTCTTTCGTCTAAAGGTGACTACATCTCCCTAGAAAACTGCTACTGCTTAAGAGAACTGCTCTTTCAATTCTTGGCTCTCCCCAACCCCACACCCCCTTTTTTATTTTTTAATTTGCTAATCATTTTCTGAAGGCAATATATGGCTTAGTGAGGGGAAAAAATGTTCATTACTTGTTCCTAGTAGCAGTCATTCAGTTTTTAATGTTTATTCTTATCCTGGCATTTTTTAGTCAAGGAACTCCAGAGGTCTATTAAACGTGGCAAGAAAATCATCCTCATTAGTGAGTGACAAAAGCAACGGGACAAAAATTATATGCTCTGACAGTAGACACAGATGATGACACAGCAGAAGCATGGATGTAAGGCAAAATACTTTTATATGCTCTACAGGGCAAGCTCCTCTGTTCCTATTGCCATTTCATCTTCCAAATATTCTTTGTTTCTCGCCCTCAGTTCTGAGCACTCTTCTCAGCAGAGATGCCCTCCTACTCGTCCTGACTGTAGTGCTGGACTTCAGGTCATCGTACAAGGTTCCTTATTAGCCCACTCCTGCCCTCAAGTGTATCTGCTCCCTCCATTTGGTGACTTCAGCAAGTAAGGGTGCCCTCTGTCACCTCCTCCAGGCCACTGCCGTTAAACAGGGTATTGCAGGCTCTCACAGTGCCACACCTGTCACCAGCCTCCACGTAGAGTACAACTTAACTACTACTTTCAGAGTCCAAACAGATTTTTTCCACATCTGTCCACCCATCTAACATCCCAACTTGGACACATGCATACACCACATTGAGAGCCTTGCTAAAGTCAAGGCAAATGGCCATTGCTACACCTCTTTCACTCACAAATCTATCATGGAAGGCAAGTGGGATGATCAGTCATGATTTCACCTTGGCAAATCCATGCTGACTGCTGCCAATCTCCTCCTATTTCACGTACCCAAAAATGTGTTCCAAAAGGGCCCAACCCAGGATTTTTCCAAGGAGCGCAGTGGAGTTGATTGGTTTACGGTTCCCTAGATTGTCCTTTGGCAGATGGGTGCAATATTATTTGCCTTCCTTCCATTGCTGCAGATTTCCCACACTTTCTGTGACCTTTTAAAGATAGAAAAACTTTGCAAGGATATCAGGCAGCTTTTTCAGCATCCTCAGATGCGACCCATCATGTCCCGTGGTCCTGTATGGGTCAGATTTTCCCAGCTGATCTCCAACCTTATCTTCATTCATTGCTTTCCCTTGTTTCAAATACAGAAGTTTAAGATCTTGATAGCAGGGACTGAGGCAAAGGCAGCATTGGGGAACTCACAGCTCACAATGGGGAATGGGTTCAGTCACACAGTTCAGCTACAAGACCACTGTTCTCTGTTGATCAGTGCCACACTGGAAAGCTTTGGACTGCCAAATACCATCTCTACATGTCTGGCCAATGTTTCTGGCCTCTTCCTTCGTGGCCAGCACCTGTTCCTACCTCCTGTATACTTCCCCCCAACCCTCCCTCCCCCCCCATTATAGTGGGGTCAAGCGTTCCCTGAGAAGCCCACACAGTCCCTGGCAGATCTATCACCATTCCTAAACTGTTATTTCACTTGGAAGATGCTATCCTTGGTGTTCTGCCCATCTTCCTAGACTCCTTTAAAGAGTTGTCTCCCAGGGATTCCACCTCCCCCTTTTTTGCACACCCCCCCAGGGTCTGCTTTCATTGCCTTCCTCGCTTTTTTCAGGATCTCAAGCTCCAGTATTGTAAAGCCACAAAAAGCAGAGGGTGACACTATTTATTACTGGAATGGTGCACAATTCAGAACTGATCAGATAGACAAGAGTTAATTACCTCACAATTCCTGTTGCTAGAGTAACAGCACCACATTTCTATTTATTCGAATCATCAGTTCCAGGAAAGACACAAAGGATGTCTTCTATCTGAAGTTCACAGAACAATAAGCAAACCATTAAGGTTAATTCTGGATGCATTAGGACTAGCACCTAGTTCATTATAACCCAATTAAGGGTATTTGGAACTTCTCTCTCAACTTTCACCTCTTCATCAGGAGGTATGGGGAATAATTTGAAAACTGTAATCACAGAAACTTGTGGGAGCTGAAGTTCTGCATTCTTCTCTTTCTGCTCAGATTTCACTATCTTGAAGCATAGTAACAAAGACTTTTAGAAGTTTTTGTACTTACATTAATATGATACTGAATAAATATTTCCAGAATGAATTCTCTCCTTCATAAGAGCTGAAACATGAAACTTTTATTTTACTGACTTCTGAAAATAATCCAAAGATTACAGTTCTGTACATTCTGAAGCATCAATGCAGCCATCAGCTGGAGAACTGAGAACTCAGCTGTATTCCACAGCAGAAAAAAAACCCTTTACCACTAATAAGTAGACCTTGTTACCCCATTACAAAGCTCCCTGATGCCCTGAAGTCTGGTAAATCTCAGTCTTCAAGGTTTATTGAGCTTTAACAGGCAGAACAACCACCTCGAAACAAACAGAGTTATGCAAGGAAATTCAGCGATGAGAGCAAGCTCTTAAGTAGGAGGGTCCAGTGATCCTGGCAGAAGGCTCTCAAATGGCTTTACAGCAACTTTTAGCAGGCTTCCAATCAAACCAACAACTGGCATTTTCTAAAATACTCATCAGCACACCTGAGTTTGCTCACAAGTGTGTTGAACCTTTTTTTTTCCTCCCCTCCTATCATTCCAAAGATGGAACTACTCAATTCTAAGATCCAATTCCTTAAAAAAGAATGAAATTCATTTCCTCTCGCAGTTAGTTGCTATGGAGATAGTACTGCACAACCGGACCTCTGCTGGAACAAGATGTAAAAAACTAAAAAAGCTCTTATTTTTGAGAATCACTTGTTCAAAGACACACGCAATAAGGAGGCTGTTTACATAATAGACAACTAATCAGAGACACGTCCAAGATTTGCATCTCCATGGAACGTCTAACTTCCCGTTGTTCCTGGGAATACTGGGATTATTCCCAGTACTCCTGTCCCCTCAAATAATCATGACTGGTTTCAGTCACTTTAAATGAAAGAAAGTCAGCACTAATTTCAAGGAACACGAATCTTTTAATTGCTGATGCAAAGGAAAAAACAACATCCATATTCCTGATACATTGCTTATGCCTCCAAAAGAATACTAACAGACCAACAACACTGCCACCACGCTTTTTGATAGAACATCTGCTTTTCTGCATTGAATGACTACTTGAGTTCTCACTGGGTGGAAAAAAACATGGAGCTATCCTTTGAGACAGTGACACTTTACATTCCCCTGTGCATCCTGTCATACCTCCACTGCTCTCTCCATCGCATTTGGAGAGAGATGGTTACGCACCGAAACATTATCTTGCACACAGAGATGTGGTGAAGGAGGTTACTAAGGAAAAAAAATAAAGTAAAGCTGCACTGGCCACTACATAATTTCTAACCCAATGATGTAGCTAAACACTCTTAAATTTGCACTCCATCCATTAAGAAATGGAACTATGGCACTTCTTTTTAGAGAGGATGCAACCTTAAAACACCTTCCTGTAGATAATGAAGATTTTCTTCCCTTAACTCCAGTAAACGACAGTTTTATCACTGTAACAAGAACACGAACAATCAAAAGTTGCATGTAAGATGAAAAACTGCAGTCTGGAGAAACTGCTGGTTATTTTAGCAGAACAAGAAAGAAAAAAATAAATGTATGGGTGTCCTGGACATGAAGATTTTCAGTTACTGAAAGATTTGCTCAGATCAGGTGTACTTTCCAGCCATCGAGTAATTCCTCTTCCTCGAATGGTACTGGTTCCATAAGGAAAACTCTTCCCATCACATGAAGAATCACCTATTAAATTAAATACAGTTTACAAATGAATTGTATATGCGTGGAATGTATTCAATATTTCTAACAAGAAGAGAGAAGACACGGGTTCTGTCCTTCACAAACATCAAGTCCATATAAGATCTCATGATTTATATTTGGAACAGTTTCAGCATTTAATTCAGTGCATACTGTCTAAGCAAAAACATAAGCTGCAAACTCAGAATTCTTAAGTTATCTGTCTTGCAAACTTAATTCTGCTCCTCTTTGAAGGTTAGTCACATATTGCACAAATGAATTGAATGCACATACTTCACACTAGAAAGATTTTAGCTCCAAGAAGATGACTTGAAACAAGCACTTTTTTTAAAGATCCAGGAGTAACAGAATGCTTACTACAAGTACCATTTGTATCTGCACATACAACTCCAGAAGAGAGATGGTATTTTAAAGATAGCCTTGCCTTAAGGTATCCAAACATGCTAGAAAGAACTTCGTATGACAGAAATACAAGGTTTTATAAATCAGATAGCAACATTTATGAGAAAATCTGATTTTGGATAGACTTTCTGACCATAGGTTTTGGTCTAGTAACAAAAGTGCAGCTATTTCATCTTCAGAAACTCAGAAATCTGCACTATGTACCATTATAAACCCAGCTCATGCAGAGCTGAATAGGCTTTATGCCACTGACAGACAATAACTTCAGAGCCCAAAAATTTGAAAAAACTCCAATTGGATTATGTTTAAATACTCTTTTTCCCTTTACAAATGGGGAAGTCTCAAACTCACAACTAGAAGGGACAAGCTCTTGAACTCCGCTTGGAGAAAGGATGTGTCTGTCACATCCAGAACCCTTGGCCTTTAATTCCTGCAGGAAGAAATAAACATTCAAAATAAGAGAAGTCTTCTCTGAAGTGACACGTGCATAGCTACTCACAATACCTGTGAGTCGTATTCAAAAGCCATCACAAGGTACAACCCAGCCAGAGATTATTTTTCTTTTCTCAGTCTGCTAAGTATACCTTAAAACAAAGACAGCATCCAAAAAGGAAGATGGCTAACCTCAAATTACCAAGTGCGTTCTGTCTACAGTATTTGAGTTAACCAGAAATAACACAGGAAAACAGTTTAAAGAAACTGACCTGAAAACGTCCAGCATCCAGTATTACCCGCCTGAGGTTTGTATTTCCACTGGAAACACTGTCTTTAAGAGGCAGGTGAGCAGCCGTCAGCGCGACTCCGTACTCACCAGCTAACGATTTACTGATGCAATAACTTGACCAGGAAAATAAAGAAATCAAAAGAAGTTTTGTTAAGAAGGCTGTAACGCTCGCATACGGAAGCACAGCATTCTCAGATCTTCAACTGACAAAGCCACCACGGATCAACAGGCAGAGATGACAACAGAGGGAAAAAGGACACTGTCGCAGCAGCTAACAACCCTGTATCTTTCCAAGTTCACCAGAATATTCTACAACTACATGTGAAATTAACACAGTCACTTCCCCCTGCTGTCAAATGTAACCACCTAGAAGCATGAAATGCACTGCTGAAAGTTTGCTGAACACTGTTTTGGGGTTTTTTTTTGAAAATAAAAGACTATTAATTATGACTTCTCTCAAGTAGCATTACTACTATTGACTGAGATCTTGAACTGCATTTCTTTCCCAACTACCACAGAATCACAAGGTTGGAAACGACCTGCAAGATCATCCAGTCCAACCACCCTCCCATTCCTGTCAGTGCCACAAGCTACTAAACCATCTCTCGTAGCTCCTCATCCAGGCTACTTACTTATCTTTCCCCCAGCCTAAAATAGAGAAGCTTGTCTATCTACATTATATATAAAACAGCATAATCATCAAATCATAGAACGGCTTGGGTTGAAAAGGACCACAATGATCATCTAGTCTCAGCCCCCCTAGAGATGGATTAAAGTATACTGAGAATCTCCCACCAAATTGAAGTGCAGTAAACCTCTGAAGAAAAACAGCAAATTCTAACATAAGAACATTTATTTCAGCTCCCAACAGTAAGTGGAGGTAGTGATTACTACAAACCAAGTGATGGATATTATTATCACATACATACCCTGTACTGAATTGCTAAAACAGCATACTGCTTTACAGTATGAGCACAAAAAAAACAAAACCAAAGATAGAATAAAGTCCTGGAAGCGGAAGAAAGAAATAAAACTCAAGCTTTAGAATCACAGAGCTCAAAACAGCCAGGACCAAAAAGCGTGCCCAACAAAATGGAATGTCATCATACTGTAGATAACCTCTGAGAAATACTCACGCGATTTTCTTACAGGATGCCAAAGCACAGCAAAGTATATCATTCTCTTCATGCCATTCACACCTTCAGAAAATTAAATTGTGTAAGTATCTACATCTTCAATCGACACAAACACTTGGTCTGACCAGAAGCAACAGGAGCAAACATTAAAGGTTATCTTTCGTCTCAGTGACCACCAAATTAAAATTACACAGCTGATGACCATCAAGTAACAGATCTGGGTGATTAATGTAGAGTTGAGAACTGTGCTTAACTGACGACTTTTCACACTCCATTGAGGTGGAGAGGACAAAGGAGAAAAGAAAACCCCTACGAAATTCATTTCAAAATCATTAGAAGTTTCCCACTACTGTAAACAGCAACAGTGATTACTCAGTGATCTCAAAGCCCGTAGTCTAAGCAGACTTTCAGGCATAGGTATTAGTAGATGTAAAAAAAAAAAAAAAACCAACAAATTAAGATCAAATTACTAATTCTTCCTTAAAACAATAACACAGGAAAAGCTGAAGTATTCTTCTAAATTAACTGCATCAGTGCTAAATATTCTCCCACAAACCTCTAACTGCTGTATAAACATATAAGGATCTGGAAGTTGTAAAAACATTAATGTTCAAGACACACAGGGAAAAGAAGAAAAACAATCCTACCAAGTATCTGTATTCTAGCATTACAAAAAGCATTCCTTCAGGAAGCCAAGAGATTTAAGTTACTCTTCTGCTTGCTTTCTGCCGCTAGAAAGCACATCACAGCTGCAGGATGAGGTACATAGTAAAAAACAGCTTCTCAAGAGACTGAAACCTCTCACTTGTATGATGTCACATATCACTGTATATTTTCTTCTTCAATCTTCCTTTAAATCTACAGGCCCAGCATTACAGAGCCACTGGTCTTTATCTCCCCCCCCCCCCCGAAAGATAATACTTCACATTTCCTGTTGAAACCATGCTGTGATAAGAAACCTTTTGATGAGCTGGTTTGCTGAAGATTCTGCACAAGCCACACGTAAGGTGCCAAGGCACATCAGGACAACAGCCATTTCCACAGAAAAAGAACCCAACATACCTGGTATTACTGGAAAAATCCCACAGGACAACATCTAGCTCTCTAGATACCCAAGTCTTGGATGGCTCCTTATGATATTTCTTCTGGTACAGTTTTATTACCAGATCTTCTACAGTAAGAAGCTCCAGAGGGCTCTCAACACCTGTAACTCAGAAGAAATCCACGTCAGCAGAACATTCACCCACTTCTCAGCCAGTCTCTGTTCACTGACCACCTTCTCCTACGAATCTCCAAGTTCACATAAACCTCATCAAATATTCTATCAGTGTCATTATTAAGATCTGGCATCTTAGCAAGGCAGGTCCTATACCCTCTCAGTTTTCTCCACCATATCTTACCTACAGGCCATCTTTCCTCAGAAGCTGTTAGTTCCTCCATCTATTACCCTACACTCACCTTCTCAGTTATCTCACTGCTTCCACTGCTCCTTTAACTGGCTGACCAACAAACACCATACGTTGTTCTCTTCATGTGCTCATAAGCCAGTCAGCTGGCTGACCACACATTCATGGGGAGGGAGAGAAGAGGGAGAAGCACACACAGCAGTTCTAGCTATCAGTATGAGATTTTATCAACTCATTCTGACAAATACAGGGCTCCATCATCAGATAAGCCTTTCTTGGAGAAACGAAAGCCAAAAATGATTGGGTTCCCACCTGCCACGCTGGCCATTCGTTCAAGACACCAGCTGATTCGAAACCTGTCATCAGACTAGAAAAAAAGAAAGTTCCAGTCACATTCAAGAACTGCCTAAGTGCATTATACAACTCTAATATCTACAAGACCTCTGGCTGCACCTATAGAAGGCCTTTCCAAAATAGAAGCCCTTGCACACAACCTTCCAAAAAATTACCTTGAAGAGGAATCAAATACCAAGACAGCCTTCCAAGCAAATCTCAGAAGAAATAACTAGACTAATACGTGGAGACAAGTTAACAGTTAACATATACTACAGCCATCTCCATTAACTGCTGTATGTTATTCATATGCACCTTATGTGTGGAGCCCAACATCTAAATCCTCCACTCCTGCTATGAATTTACTAACATTAGGCCCAAGGGGAATAAAACAATTATACTTATAGTCATCACGAGATTTAAATTCCTCTGAACCCCAACGTTTTGTTTGACTCACTGGCAACTCAGTGACGAGCAAACATAAGATGTATGGTATTCTCATGGGAAAAGTCATTAAAGCGTAAAAAAAACCTTAGAGAAGTGAGATTATCTGACTATTATCCAGCACAGTGAAGTTAAGCACAATCTTAAAAACTCAAAACAGTGTCAGAACATTCTGAAATGTTCACCACTAGACTAAGAACCAGACGTGCATGTTGTGAATAAGAAGACAGAAAACTCTGCCTCTCTGATTTATAGGAAGGCCAGCTTCAATTTCTAACAGCACAGGAGTTTGTATGGGTAGGTAGGTGGGAAGCAAAAAAAAAAAATACAAAAAAAGGAAGTTTGTTTATTTAGGTTCCATATCATTTTTGATCCATACAAAAATCTGGAGCTGATTAAAAAACAAAACAAAAACAGGTTTTGATTGCCAAACTTCCAAGATCAGGTCATTTCTTCCTATAATGGAACAAGGAAACTTTGGGAAAGAGTGTTTCCCTTCCCACTCCCCCCATCCCCACGCAATCACTCAGTTGTGCACAGAATATGCAGAAAATGCTTTACAGCAAATTCTCTCCTTGACTGCCCACTGGAAGAGGATTTAGGTTTTGGTTTTGAGTTTTACTTTGACCTCAATCATACCTTGCAGTAAAAACGAGGGCAAACACCTCTGGCTGGCTGGGCAAACTGAATAAGTTCACGTATGACAACCGGGTAGCAAGTACGCGAGAGATGAAATCCAGATATAGGAATCTTATGAGTGGCATCACCTGACAAAAGGTGAAGTGGAAAAACTTATGAGAAATTCTGTTTCCTAAAATAATACTATTTCACCCTCCTTTGTAATTTTCATTTATGTATACATGTACTTAAACACACACACACACACCTTTGCTTCCCTACAGGCAGCATGTGTAAAGTTAGTAAAACCTTATTTCTTGCAAAAGACTGGCAGTCTGGGCTGTGAGCAGACACATTCACACTTACCCCTCTTGAATGGCCATTACTTTAATATCTGATATAGGATAACACGGGCCAAGTTTGTTCTCTGCACACACAAGGGGAGGAAGTGTACTAATAGAAATAGACAAATCTATAAACACTGGTTAACAAGGGAAACACAGCAGTGAAGAGCTCTGCCATTTGAGAGTACGAGAAATAAGCAGGGTGACTCCAACAGGCTGTTTTGTCATCCCTTCCTCTTCAAAACGTGAGAGGAAGTCCACAGGAGAAACTTCCAGGGAAAAGTTACAAAACAAGTGGATACAGATCAGATAAGCAGAGTCCAAATCTGTAAACCATTGCATACCACTCTTCTTCTCCACTGATACTCACTAGCAGCCTGGCAGTGGTACCGATAACCACGTGGTGGTACTTCTGCAGAAAAACATGAGGGATGGAAGAAAAAGAACAACCATCATCCATCACCGCAGCGGCAGATCTTTAACTCTGAACTAGGCAGTACATTTTGATTTAGAGCAAGGAGCAGCTTCACCCTCCCCAATGGCCCTGTACAAGCACCACAACTATTTCTGAAAAAAATATTTTCAGTTGCATTCATTTAAAGAAGAGTACACTGCACTGCATTCATGTGTTAAGTCCGGAACAAACACTCCTTGGCATGAAACAAAGCACAAACACCAGAAGTGCCCCCTGGATTCATCCTGCCCTCTTTAAAGCTTCATGCAGTCCCAGTACTTCAGTACACAGTCAAAAAATAAGCAGAAAACAGCAATGCTCCGTTACTGAAAGTAGAAGACTAATCACTTGTGGTCAAAGAAGTATCTTAATAACAGAAATTTAATCAGTGCAGCAGTAACAGACACTAGAGAACTTCCCTCTCAACCCAGAGCAAGATGAACTACCTCCAGGCTACCCTTCCTTGGAAATCACCTGAATCTATGAAGTGATGGAACTCAGCCATTATGCCTTCCTGCAGGGAGTACCTGACACACCCAATTTCACAAGGGAGGAAGCGCTGGTCACAGTGGGACGGCAGCTTGCCATGGCTGTAAACATTGAGGAAATAGAAGACGTCTGCAAGCACAGCTGAGAGGAAAAAACAAAAATATTACATAATACGTATTATAATCTGCTTATATAAGAATATACAATGTTAAGAGGCCTAGAATCCAACACCAAATACTACTCCTTTTTGCGATGGGTCTGTTTACCCCTCAGGAAAAAAAGCAATCAGTAATTGCTAAGTACTTCCACAAGCTCCATTCAGCAACTTATCAGCTAAGTCAAACGAACTGGTAACCTTTATGTAGAAGGAGAAGGGAAGAATATCTAAGGAAAGCATTACAAAATAAAGTATCTTTTATTAATTTTGTAAGACCAAACAATACAAAATACTTCACATTAATTAATGCCTAATAGTCACAAATCCTACATAATATAATACATCCTACATAAGTTCTTCCTTAAGTTTAAGGTAATACCTACCCTCAAACTCTGCCCCTCATCAAAACCTTTACTTGTTCTACTAAAATGATGCAGTGGGCCAGATTTGATGGTGTTCAGCACCACCTGTCCCAAAATGAGTTCTGGCACTACCTTACATGGATCTTAATCTCTACAAGCTGCAGTGGGAAAGTAGAGATACCACCTGAGTGGAAATCTTTTCACATGGGAAAAAAAAAAAAAAGAAAAAACCCAACAAACTAACCTAACATAGACAACCATGCAGAAATATTAAGAAGCAGCATCATAAAACACATCTCAGACTCAGTTGAAAGACTGGTTATGGCAGCTCAAGTCACCATGATCAAATTTACATTGTAGTGATAGCTGAGAACAGATTCTGGCAGTGTGAAAGCTAATAGGCATTACAATTTTTTAAACATTGCTACTCTTTTCTGGCCTTCTATAACTGTAACATGTTCAAGAGATTAGTTAGTTAACAGGCTTGAGCAGAGACCTGAACAAACAGCAAAGATATAGCTTCTATTAACTGGCTACTTAACTTATATTCCAAGCACTACCATATATCATTTTCCAGAATAAAATACTACCAGATGTGTTTGTTACTTATTTCTAATCAAAACATCCATTTGAAGACAACATACAGACAGGAAAGTTTGGTTTTCAAGGGTTCATTCAACAAGGAAACTAGCCAGCATGTGCTACATAAGTAGTGTAGTGTTCACAAGCACACAAGCATCCACTCTTATTTCACTGAGAAGGCCATGAAACCATTTTAATGCAACACCTATATGATATAGAGTTTGAGCTCCTTGCCCTTGGATCTTGATACAAACATTCTATTATCCTGAACTTGGATTAGGCCTTGTAGATCACAAATGTCAGAGCAGAAAGCTTTGAGAAAACTGTAAACAAAAGTATTAGTAGCTATGCTCCCATTAAGCTAAAAGAAAAACAGAAGACAGAATTATTTCAGGGGATGCAGAGGAGCATTTGCACTGACTTCCCTCCAAGCAAGGAAGGCCTACATCATACTAAGAACAAGCACACATTTGACACAGTAACTACTGACAGAATGAAAACAATCTTTGCATAGGTACCACCCAGAATATCTTCACAAGCCAAGCTTTCATCTAGCAGCACCAATTGCTATAAGATTACCATACCCTGATCACTCATCCACGATATAGCAGAGGAATCAAGAAGAGATGTCACTCTGTACATTTCTGAACTCGCGCCAGCAGGCACTGGATTATTACACATCTAGAAAAGATGAAAAAATTCAAAATCAATCAAGTTAATTAACCTCCAATAAAGCTCACCACTTCCAATCACAGAAACACAGGATGTCCACTGCTCACTGTAGCTAGGTGCAACAAATCTTCATATACAAGTGTCTGCAGACTTGCAGATTAAGGCAACATTACCAACAGGAGATTGTCACTTCAGTACCTCAACTTGCACAGTTGGAAAGAACTACAGCTAAATCTCTGAATGTAATAGAAGAATTAAAAAGTACTATTTTGTTAAAGTTTAACTACTTGTTGCACTGAAGAAAGTTTTCAGACTGAAATTTTCAGCAATTCCCATAATTTTGACTCCCCCCTCATCCCCCCAAACAAACAACTGAGCCACTCATTTGCCTTTGATTAGGAAAGGTCTTCATGAAAAGCTGAGAAATCCCCAAGTCATCAGATTGTTCTGCTACTGTGCAATCAAGAGGGGCTCTCAGGCCTATTAGTAAAGCACTGCACATCCACACACAAACATTAAGCTTTTTGGGTGGCAGAAAGATTTGGGCAGATGCCCAGAAACCAGAGAGGCTGACACAATGCAATCTAGGCCTAAACTGCAAATAACATCCACATCCAGATACATGAATTCCAGATAATTGTCCTTGCCTGACAAGGGCTGTTATCAGTTTACACCACTAAAAAGGAGGCATGAGTCCCATTGAAGCAAACACCACTTCCCAACAGGCGCTCCTTTCTGAGCCTTTACCTCCTTCTCCGCCTTCTGAAAGGATTTCTTTTCATTCCACTTCTGAGCCTTGTCTGCATAGAACATCCTCTCCTCCTCCGCCAGCAGCTTGAAGCAAAGCGAATTGTCAACGAGTTTTTACCGCTTCCTTCAGTAATCCCACAAATCAACAGAACATTTGGACGCTTCCAAAGGGAGGCTGTCAATATTTCGCAAACACTGATAGCTATTACCACCCAACCAAGCGGTAGCTTTTCGGTAGTTCCCCCCCTCGCAAAGGCACCCGGCTTTAACGCAGGACAGCTGATGAACACATGCCCCCGCAGCACCTCCCGACGGCCCACAGGCACTTTTATCCCGCTGATTTCTTCTCCTGAGCTCGCTTCCCTAGCCAGTGGTGCCTCCCCCTCCTACCCCCCTCTCCGAGGCGAAACATCGTTCACCCCAAGCCCTCTCCCTTGAAGGACGGCCCTTCCCCTCACCGCCCACTCCTGGGTGAGGTGGGGAAGGCCATCGACCACTCGGGTTACGGGCAGGCCGCGCTGCTGCAGCACGGGCAGCCGGTCACGCACGAAGAAGTAGTAGGCGCTGCGGGAGCGCTGAGAGCGCGACATGGCGGACGCCCGCCTCGCCTCCACTGCCGCGACGCGACGGCGCTGCCGTGGGGCGGCCCGGGGATCGATGGGCCGGCAGGGGCGGAGTGCTGGCCGAGGAGCGCGTGCTCCTGCTTTCCTTTTAACGTGTGCGTGGTGCCGCCTCCTGGAGGTCGGTGACGGCCGCAGACAGCCCGTGCCGGCGTGCTGCGTGGTGGGCACCTGAGGGTGTCGGCTGTCGCAAAGCGTGGCAGGTGGCTCTTCTTTTCGTTCTTCCTTCGGACTGTTTGTGACTGTGAGCATTGAACGTCAGGTTCAATAGGTCTTCCGGCATCTGCCAAGCTGGAAACCAAACAAAAATACGGTCTGCTATTGCCGGTGACTGCATGTGGTCCTCATCTGGACACAGTGCTGTGTTCCCAAATGACAATGAGGGCTTTCCAGTGAGGGGCACTTCAAGAAAGAGGTGTGCGCTGCAAAGGGGAGCACAGGACTGCAGTGAGGGACTGGGCCCCGAGGGCTCCGAAAGGCAGTAATGGCCTCAGCAGTCCCCTAGGACTCAGTGCATGTTGTGCCCCTGAGCTGGAGCTCCATTTAAGCTCGGGCCTGGGCACCAAACAAAGAGCAGCCTCACACAAGAGGCCTGAGCTTGGGTTTGAGGTACGTAGCAGAAGAGTGGAGGAGCTGAGATGGCGTGCGTTTGCTTGGAAAGGCAAACTTGCTTATTAAAAATACTTCAGGAGCTCATGTGTAAAGGCCACAGAAGGGATCCCAGGGATGGAAGCCCTCCCCTACGAGGACAGGCTGAGAGAGCTGGGGCTGTTGAGCCCCCACAAGAGAAGGCTCTGGGGAGACCTGAGAGCGACCCTTCAGTATGTAAAGGGAGGCTCTAAGAAGGAAGGGGACAAACTCTTCAGCAGGGTCTGTGGTGATAGGACAAGGACAAATGGTTTCAAACAAAAAGATTTAGGGAGAAGTTTATTACAATAATGACGGTGAGGCACTGTAACAGGTTGTCCAGAGACGTGGTGGATGTCCCGTCCCTGGAGACATCCAAGGTCAGACTGGATGGGGGCCTGAGCACCTGCTGGAGCTGTAAGGTGTCCCTGTTCATTGCAGGGCAGTTGGAATGGATTTCTTTTAAGAATCAAACCACTCTATGATACTGTGTTTTAAAAACGGAGGCAGCTGTATAGACTCGTTTTTTTTCTTATTTAATCTATCTATTGAGTACCTGATGCTTCTTTCACTGAACGTTTGCATGCTGAGCCACAGTTCAAATAAGATAAAAACTGGAAACAATCAAATATACATCATTGTGGTGAACAGCATGAGTTGCTTCCTCCCTTAAGCTTTCTGTTGATCTCTCTCAAAAGCAAAGTGATTCTCACTGGCCATAATATATTAAAAAATCTAGGGAAATTAACAGGGCAACAACCACAACTGTTGCTCTGAAGAAAATTTAATCAGTTAACAGAAGGGATTGTGAAGTATGATTGCGTGCAATAGAAGACCATAAGTTTGATCTGAAGCAGGGTAACTGAAATGGCAGTGTCAGTATAAGACCTGATTAAATTCTGGCCAAGTTTTTCTTCTCCTAGATGTGTGATGTCTACCACATTCCTTACTGTTCCCTTTATCTATGGGGACCATCTTGATGGGGAATCATCTTCCGGATGCGGTAGCAGTTCCTGCAGAATCTGCCTGGTGTAGCAGAAGAAGAGTCAGCTCACTGCTTCTCATGCAGCCACCTTAATTGAAGGTACCCCAGCCATCTCAATAAACATGTAACCCTGGCTTGGAAGATTCTTTCCAATCCTCTACCGCAGAGTACACTTGAATTTATTGTAAACCTAGACCTGAGGATCAAAAATACTGCTAAAGACTTTCATGAATTTCCAAATCATTGGACAGCTTTGCCTTTTCCCCTCAGTCTAACTTTCTTCATCTTCTGTCTAGGTAACTGAGTCTGTTTAGCTCCAGAGGAGGTAGCCACTGTCTAGGCTGGAATTAATTGAGCTAATTGTGTTTGTCACTGCTGGAATTGCTAGCAGATATGGACTGATCAGATTGCTTTTGCATCTCACTGGTGGCTGGTTTCTCTGATGGTTAAAAAAAGCTGATGCAGTTTAGTTTTCTGGAAGCTCTTCTGTCGTGCTCAAATCCAGTGAAACAGTTTATTTTATGCTGTTTGTGAACCACTTAATAGATTTGCTGTTAAATTTACAGGAAGAGCCAATTGGGTTGCTAAACACATGTGAATTCAATGAGAATAATTTTTAAAAGTCACTATCGCTCTTGTGCAAAATCATTTATATCGCAGGCTAGTTCCTGATATATTAATACCAAATCTTTCAAGAGAAACTGCAAGAAATAACTTGTGTCTTTTAGGAACTTCTGCAGAGTCTAGTTTTTTATCCCCAAAGGTGAATATTATTGTTGTATTACTGTGTGAGTTGTTGCTAAGAGTGAATCTGTGCACATTTGCTTCAGTTTTCTTCACACTGTGTTCTTTTCTCTTGTGCAGTTTTGTGACCCACCCTTTAACAGCCCATCCCTTTAAAAAAATCAGATAATGTGTGCATCAACTCTTTGAAAAAGACAAGGTTGCAGTAATAGTTCTCCCAGGGCTAGAGGTGGGGTTATATGGAAAATAAAATTCATAAGCACTGAGGAGAGAAAGGATTTTTCTACACAAGGTTGAGGAAGAGAAAAAAAGAGAGAAGAGATCATCTTTGGAGCACGATGCCATCAGTGTTCTTGGCCTTGGCCCCAGGAAAATCCCTCTGTGATTTAAACGGAAAGTCATGTTTTAACTATGCAATTGTCTGCTGTTCAACTTAGCTGACAAAAGAGACCTTTAGACCATTTATGCTGATTTGTAAATAACTTTTGTAGCATTGGGGCCATTCAGGGAATAAAAGCAAAGGTTGTGCCAAAGTTTATACATTACTTTTTCACTAAAGTACTTAATTTAGTTAAATTACCTGATATGCCAAGACCTGACTTTTACATCTATGGCCTTGGAAACCCAGCTCCGGAACTGGGGACCTGTGCTTTCCCATCAATGTATGTAATTCATTACATGTCTCAAAATATGGTTGATGTAGATTGAAAAACTGTCTGGAACTTTGCTGCCACTAATGCATCTTCATTCATTCAGGATTTATGGCAATGACCTTCTTTCCAAGGTTATTGGAAAAAAGGAACTACTATCCTTCTACATTGGAACTACTATCTTACAGTAGTTCCTCAGAAAGAACAAACAAATTTATTATAAAAAAACATGGCAGCAATTCCATTTGCTGTTACATGTGATCTGCTGCTCTGAGTCTAGAGCACTTTCCTCCAAAGTGAAATGTTTGGTGTCTATATTAGGGGAATATAATAGACAAGATCCAGTAGCCTGCTTCTCCTGGGGCCTTGCCATCAGAAGTGTACCACAACCACCCAGCTCCAAAGGCATACCACCTCCTTATCCCTCTGTTTTCCCACACTTGTTCCTTCCCACATCACCTAGCTCCTTCCCTTTCTCTGCCTTTGATTCTTCCCCTAAACATCCTACAGCAAGTCCTCTGCAATTCTGAAGTGCTCTTGGTCTGCATATTCCTACTATGCAACCTCACTCAGTCCAAATGTTGATGTGTTGATTTGATAAGATTTCCAGCCTGAACCCTGGGACTGGGGCTGCTCTGGAACAGCATTGGGAAGGGTTCAGACAAGTAGTCCCTTCCCCTCAGTTCTTAATCGGAGCTCCCACCTGCTGTTGTGTCCCTGTGCTCCACAGGACTTGTGCAGGGAGACTTCAATGGGCCGATGGCTTTTGCAGTGGGCTGGGAAGGAGTCAGGGCAGAGTATTACTTGGCTATCCCCATGACATTGTCTCTCTGTACTCCTTTGTGGGTGTGCAGATGAGCTTTTACCACATAATTGCACAGTTTGTCTTTCTCAACCTGTTTATGGAGATTTTAGGTTTATGTTATTTTCTCTGAAGAGTGATATAGAATGGGAACTTTGGTTTTCTAGAAACAATAATTGCTGTTGTTTCATATGTTGTTTCATATGCCTGTGCATTTCAGGAATCATAACCTGCAGGCTTCCCCTTCCCCTGACAGTGACTTAGAGTAAGCTATAGAAGTCAGCTTTCTCTTGGTCTTACTCCTGACCTCATGAATCCTGGCTTTCTGTCTGAACAGTGTCACAACTGCAAGAGAAGCCATTTATCTCAGCTGTATGATGGGGATGTGATTTTGAACATCTCAGAGTCAGGAGGTAAGACATGTTGCCCTGCCTTGTTCCCCTGCCTGCCTTTGCAGGGTTTCGCGGAGTGTTGGACTGCTTGTGAATGTCCCACACAAGGCCTCATGGTGATATTGGCATCTTTTTTCCCAGTTTCTGAGGGAATTCAAGTGGATGCTGCTATGCTTCTGTCTTCTCTTCAGAAGAACTAGCATTTGAGCTGGGAATTGTTCTGCATCAGGTCATACGGCTGTGGGATTCACAGGACTTGCCAGTCATGTGCTGTATCCCTTCTGACCAGGTTGTCCCAGAAGCACTCAACCTGTAACTGTCAACCAGCTGTCCATGAGGGGTGCAGCTGTATCCCTTCTATGCCATATATTGCAAATATCTTGCATGTCATGGCTCCAGTGAAACCACCACCTTGTTCCAGTATCCTAGACAAATACTGGAAACCCTTAATATCTGATAAGAGCACCAGTAAGCTTTCAGGTGGATAGCAGGGATCTGACTGGGGCAAACCACATGAATGTAAGCCTTACTTCTGGTGCTTTTTTACACCTATGTGCTCAGGGCAGTCTGAGTGTACAGAGAAGCAGAAATGTCAACTGCATTGACTTTGACGTTACATTTGTGCTTTTGGTCTCCAGTTGCTGTTGAATGAAGGGTTTTAAAACTGTAGTTCTACAGTTAGGTACCAAAAATATTCCAAAGCCTTGTTTTGGATTTTGATTTGGCCTTACATAGAGTGATTTGGGCAATTACAGACCTATCAGACCAGCAGAGATCCCAGGCAAAGGAACAGAATCACTGACACAGAAGTTGCTTCAATAATGAATTAAAGAAAACTAATGTAATTAATGTCAATCAAATGGATTTGAAGAAAATATTTTTTGCCACATTAGTTTCTAATTGCATCGAAGAGATATTAAGTGTGCTTACTAAAGGTAATGCATTCAGATGCATTTGAGTCGTCTAACTCGACCACATAACACTAAATCAAGGAAACAGAATGATCCAGAGACAATCTGGTCCTCAGTAAATGAGCTAAAACATTAGCTTAGGATGTCTCAAAATGTAATTTTAAATGAGGAATTGCTATTGCACATTTTCAGCAAGATGGCTCCATTTCTTGGCTGCATACTGCTGAATGTTTATTAATAACTTTGAAGGTACATGCAGTTGCCACAGATACTTGCAAATGATACAAAGATGGGGGGGATAGTTAATAATGAGGGCGACAGAGCAGAATATCCATCAAACTGGGTCTCTCCATGTGATGTGATGCCACGTTAAAAGGACTAACAGTGCAATAACTGAAAGGATAAACAAAGAAATATCAGGCAGTAGTGATGTTGATGTAGTATTTCTGCTTTCTTACTTTTAGTCTCTGTACCTAGGATGCTCTCTCCAGATCTGGCATTAGCTTCAGAATATAGAAGAATACCAGATCTGTTCAACTTTCAAAGAGAGCATTAAATGGTGCTTTGCTCACAGTCATTGCCTCTATCAGAAATCCCTTAAGAAGAGCCTTCCACCTGGAATGGCACTACTGGAAGCTGAAGTTAGATGAAATTAGGGACAGGCTGAGGTCCCTCAGAACCAAAAGTAGTTTGTGGTTCTTTTTCTAACAGATATGCTGTAGTTCAAACAAGATGTAGAGTGGCAAAGTGATATGGCCTGTTTTATTAAGAAAGCTAGATTAGACAGTCACAAAAGTCCATTTTGTGAATTCCAGCTCCTGAAGGCATTTGTGCTGTCACAGCTTCTCTATAACCAGCAGTCACAGACAATTTGTTATCTCCTTGGCTCTCTGTGCAGGAAGAGCGTGTTTTATTTCTATGCTGTGTATTTCTTAGTTTAGATGCACACGAAAGATGATGAGCTGAGAGGACTTGCTTATGATCACGTACCTGTATACTAACCTCACAAAATGTGTTTTACATGAAAATTTCAGGTTCCCTTTCAAAGTGCAGCAAAGGTGCACTGTATCTAAGAAAGAACTGGGGGCAGCATGGGAAACTTATACGGAGTAAATATTAGAGAAAGAGGTTTGTTTTCTTTTTTATAATGCTGAATTTATATTGTAGAAATCAAGGCCCATTAGAATGAGAAAATAGTTTCCCCATTAAGTATTCTGAATGTTAGTTGGTACAAATGGCATGGTTAAGAAGAAAAGCAGTTTATATATCACCCAATCCTGACGTTAATGGGAAGTAAAAGCTCCGTATTATTGTGCAATCATATGTACCCAGGCAGTTGAGAAAACTAACAGACAAAATATACAAAGAGAGCGCATATATTTCAGTGATGTCCTGCTGTGAAGCTATCAACGATTAATAGGAGACTCTGGAGTAACAAAGAAAATGAGGAGGAGTTTTAGTTAGTAACTATTCTGAAGAAACTCAGTAAACGCTGTGATTTGATGGTGTGTCACCTAGTACCTTCTGTAACGTGTTGGGCTCAGTACTAAATCAAGAGAACAGTGCCTCATGGCTGAATCTAGTACAACATCCCAGAAAGCTGTCAAAATCACTGTTTCTATGGAAATTTCTACCACGGGAATCCAGGAGACTGAATGGATATGAAAAAGTACTCATGAAGAAATGCACTTTCATGCAACATGTAGGGTTTTCTGGCATGTTGCTGAGATGGGTCATTCTGAGCGAAGCGCTGGCATGTGTCCTTCCAGATGTTGGAAGCATTAAAAAACTGACTGCTTATCAACAGAGGAAATGGCCCCAAAAGATTGGTACTGGAAGATCAAAGGAGGGAGGGGAATTGAGTTGTTGGCAAGAAGACAGAAGAGCTATGGGTAGCGGCAGCATGAGTAACAAGAAGAGAATTTGTTTCTGTATTGTTCAGCTGAATTGTTCATGGTCCCATTGTTTACAGAACTGCTGCAAGCAGTGTTGAGGTATCACTCATATCAGTGCTGTAGAGTGGTATTCTTCCAGTTCAGTCTCAGGCTACATTTTTCAGGACAGAAATGGAAAGCTTGGTCATCCATTATCAAGGTTGGAGAGAGATAAAGATTGAAGCCGTTTGATTGAATGTTGTTTTTCAGCGCACACGTAGTCCCTGCAGTGGGTTGAAGTGATCTGGCTAATTCCTTAGGAATTCACCTGCTGTCTGAAGGTAAAATGAGCCTAACTGTGCAGCTTTCTGTCTCCAAGAACAGGCTAAAATGAAGGACAGCAACCCTAAATTATCTATTAAGCCAGCTCAAATGCTGTAATTTTCAGATCAAGGGTTTATGGAGATCTGGAACAGCTATTCAAGGCTCAGGCATCCATCATATGTGTGTATATACAAATGACAGCTCACGTTACATTAAAAAGAACCATACACGATGTTTTAGTATGTGAACGTTTCAAAGCAGCTATAAATCCAAAGTTACATGCAAAACAATGGTGCTTCCATGTATTGAAAATCTTTCCTTCCTTTGTTGTGAGTCAAAAGTTTAGCTAAAATGTTGTACATGCCAAATTTATTTGGAAAAGCTGGAGTGGAATAAAAAAAAAAAAAAAAAAGCTAGGAGTAGCTAACAATAGTGACACATAAGAGATTGTGCTACTCCCAGCTTTTAACCTATGAGATAATTCCAGATCAACAGGATCTCAGGAAACTGGATCAGCCTCCTGCCCAACTAAATCATAGAAGGGGAAGGTGCATGGATTTCACTTGAAACATTGGGTGTTGTTAGGAAAAATGCTTGAGGGAGGGAGAAATAGTAGCTTCGTGTTTATGTATTAGGAGTCTTAGTTCAGCCAGTACAATCCTTCATGAATTACATAGCATATATATTTAATCCTGACAAGGCAGGCCCTCAGATAATCTGAGATGATTCTGTGTATTTCCTGAGTCTGAAGTTACAGCCCTAGGAAGAGCTCCAACTTTGCCTTTCACCTGCAAGTATGCAAGTGTGCAAACCCTGAGTACTGGGTTTGTGTGCTTTATTTAGCATGGTAGGGTCTTAGTTCTTCATTGTGGCCTTTAGCTAGCACTGCCAAACAATTACACTTATACTCGAAGGCATTCAAGGCTGGGTTGGACAGGGCTCTGGGCAGCCTCATCTGGTGGGTGGCAGCCCTGCCCATGGCGAGGATTTGGGACTGGCTGGACTGTGACATCCCTTCCAAACCAAACCCTTGTGATGTTTTGGATTCTATGATGTATCAGGTCAGAGAGACCTTCTGACTCCCAACAGATCAGGACACTAGTTGGAGATGGGTGTGTATTTCTTTATAAGCAACACTGAATAAAAACAAACTATGTGAGAAGTATTTTTAAATAACATTGAGTTGCTGGGAATAAAGCACTTAAAAACAGGCTGTGCCTGGGGATCATCTCCTCACCCCATTCCAGTTCAACTACATCAACAGAAGGACTACAACTATTCAAAAAACAATCCAAATGTTTCAACAGATCTTTTATCACAGCAAAAGTGCCGTTTTGCTTTCTTGCTTGGAAATTAAGGATCTATTTTTATTTGCTGTTTTTGAAAAATGTGTATTTTGCTTGCAGTCAATTTCAGATTGAGTGGTATGCAATTGAAAAACACCAGCTGGAGGTATCTTAGGGTCATACTGCAGACACCACTTGCACACGGTGGGCACACCCAGCACCGATCCCTTTGGGTCCAGCAGGGCACTAGAAAATCAGCATCGGTTGTGTTCTGTGACACACTGGAACAGGCTGCCCAAGGAGGCTGTGGATGCCCCATCCCTGGAGGCATTCAAGGCCAGGCTGGATGTGGCTCTGGGCAGCCTGGTCTAGTGATTGGTGACCCTGCACATAGCAGGGGTTGAAACTAGATGATCACTGTGGTCCTTTTCAACCCAGGCCATTCGATGATTCTATGATTCTCTTTGGCACGTTCCATTGGAATGGAGCCTGATCCCGTGTGGATCACCGACATCTGCAGAATCCTAACTTTGGTTCCAAATGTGAGCTGAGCCCCTGAAAGAAGTACAGCGTGTATGCATCTGGGCTTGCGTTGGTCGGGGCTGTTTTGTGGCACAGCAACATCCACCATTGGAACAATGATCGACAGCAGCACTTCTAGTTGGCAGCTCCCCCCGAAAACTTCCAGCCCTGTCCAACATCGCGTTGGCACCAACACCCAACGCCCCACGGCTCAGATGTCGGTCTCTAACAGCCAGAACACCTCCTCCTCGTGTAAAGTTGGATCTCTTCTTGATCTAAAATCGCAGCGATTGGTCACGGTGCAAGTGGAAGCCCAAGGGAAACGCTGCACTGCAACAGCCTGCTCTCGTTTCCCGAGGTACGCGCAGTTAATTTGGGGGCACAGATGATGGGAACGGACATTTTTAGCAACGAAGCCGCGGGCGCGGGGAGTTGCGGAGCAGCGCTGCAGGGAGCTCCCGGCAACCGAGCGGCGCTTCCCTCAGCCCCAACCCCGCGGATGCGCGCCCCCCACCCGCGCTGTCCCCGCCCGGCCCGGCCCCGCGAGGCGGCCCCCAGCCGGCGGCGGGGGAGGAGCGGAGCTGAGCGGAGCTGAGCGCGGCGCAGCCACACGACGCGGCCTCGCCGCCGGCTCCTGGCGGGGCAGTCCCGGCCCTCTCCCGCCGCCCCGCGGCATGCCCGCCCTGCCCGGCCAGCGGGAAGATGGGTGGGCGCCTCCTGGGCTGCGTCGTGCTGCTGTGGCTCGCAGGTACGAGCGGCTCCGCGCGATCAGTTGAGGGGGGGGTCGGGGGAACGTCCCGCGGGGCAGTTTGCGGAGACTTCGCCGGGAGGGCGCGGGGGCAACTCGGGGTGCGAGGATCGGCAGCTGCCGTGGGGAGGGAGAGGAGCGCGACGGCGGGAGCCCAGGGGGGCCGCAGTGTCCTTGGCTGCGGGCGGTGGGGACGGCGGCCAGGAACAATTGGAGGAACTTTGGTCCGCCGGGGTGCGGGACGAGAGCGCTGCCCTGCGCCTCCGGGGCGCCCGTGCCCGGGCCTCCGAAAGCCGTACGGGACTGGTGCTCCTGCCCGGGCTGGCTAGCCGAGGGCGACGGGCGCGGGGGAGCAGGAGTGCTCCGGGGTGGGAAAAGGGCCGAGAAAGGGCTGTGAAGGGTCGGGCAGGGAGAAGAGGAGAGGGTAGAGGACAGCGCTCTGCCTGCTTCGAGCCGGGCACAGGAGGCTGTGGAAGGGCTGCGGCAGGCTGGCTGCCAGGGAGGCGAAGGAGAGGGAGCGCTCCCAATTTCACACCGGTATTTCACACCGCCGCCCGTGTATCCCACAGAAAAGACCTCAGGCTCTTCCTCTTCAGATTTAGGATTCGCAGGCGGTAAATTCGGCTTTTAGTCATAACACCTCTCTCCCACCGCCCACCCACTCTTCCATTGCTCTCTGGCTCTGAGTCATCCCCAGCCTGCCTGCTGCTCCCTCCCAGCGTTACACGGCCTCAGCTGGGGCCTCGCAGCTCCCGGCCCGTCGCCCCCTCAGCTTTCCTCCCCTCCTTTTGGCCGCTTCTGAGTGTACCCCACTCGGTCTCCTCTCTGCTCGCCGTAGCTGCTGACAAACAGCATTCAGGGACTGGTAAGAGCGCAGAGCACACACAGACGTGACTTCACATTCCTCCCTCTCCATAAAGAGGTTCGTTATCTGCAAACGTCTGGCTAGATCAGGACCTCTCCATCAGCCTGCAGACACCTTTCCCCGCCATTGAAGGCAGCCACCGCTCGGAACCTGCCGGGTCTGTGCGGAGCGGGAGGAAAGCTCCCAGACTCCCTAGTCCTCTAGGCAGGCAACAGGTTACTGCGCGGGGATGGAGCGGGCACCGTGCTTCGCTCAGCCGAGAGCAAGCGAATAAGCAAAGGGTTGCTTGTGTGTGTGTGTACAGACAAGGGAGAGAGGCTGGCAAACACAGACTCAGGATTGCCGAATGGCTGTGCAAAGGAACGAGAGGTCAGTCTCAGGGTAGAGAGCCTGAATCCCGCGGGAGGTACTTGTGTTCCGAGGTAGTGGAGTGGGGGTGGGAGCTGGAGGGCTTGAGGCAGGGAGAGCGGGACGGGGAGACAAAGGGGAGTGAGGGAGAGGGAGGTCTCGCCCCATCACTCCCCCCTCCCCCCTCGAGATGGGCTGAGAAATTCCCAATCAGCGTTCGCAGCTCCTTCCCCCCCCCCAGTGATTGTTCTTCCTTGTCCATCCTTTGTAGTTAGTTTTTAGCTCTTGTATTTATCTTTTGTCTCCTTTCACACATTTCGACTTACTGCAAGTTCAAAAAATCCCCTGAATAGTGCAGTGCCTTTGGTTGGGCTTCCCTCCCATGAGGTCATTTTTTTCTCTGTAACTTAGCGCTCATTACCTGTTTACTTTTGTGTGCGGAAGGGCCACTGCAATGCCGTACTGTAACACAGGGGTGGGTGATTTCCTACTCTTAGTTTGCCAGCCACAGTTCAGAAGGGGCGTGCTGGAGCACGGCTGTGCTTTGCCCTTCCATGGCCTACAGAGCAACCTCTCTGGGATGTCACACACAGTCCTTGGTATTTCAGGGCTATGGACTTCTGCAGTTAAGTTGGGAGCATGGGACATTGGGTGTAACAGCATCATGGGGAATAGAAATGAGTAAAGAAATCTGAATCTACTGCTCGGTATGCAGAGCCTGAGCTGTATCCTGTGTGGAGAGCTTTCATATTGAGGTTCTGTGCTGTGAGTGTTGCCTCTGCTTTTCTTCAACTTTGGTTTTGTTTCGTTCCAGGTTAAGCAGTCTGTTTTGCTTTGGAACTGCGTAAAGTGCTACGCTTCCATTTCAGTGCAGCTGACCTATTTAGGCATTGGTTTTCTGCTGGCTACAAAAGTTGGCAGTTAGTGGCCATGGAGCTAAGAACACAAGTCTTATAGCAGCTAGACCATGATGTGCAATCCATTTTCCCATAAACCACTCAATCTGATGGTGGTGGCTTTGCTGGTTAATTGTGTGGATTTTGCTGGTTAACTGTGCAATGTTATCCTGCCTGAGTTGATAGAAGTCCGTACAGCACAATTTTAGTGGTCACGCTGGCTCTCCATTCACTTACTTGCATCTCTGTGTATCATCACTGATTTCCAATCTCAGAACCCAGACTTTATGATTTAGGCTGGATCCACATTTGTAAGCATTGTCTGTGTTCAGCAGTGGGGGAAAGAGCACATCTAGTTGATGGGCAGTAGCCAAGGCACAATGAAGAGAATCATAGAATCATAAAGGTTAGAAAAGACCACTAAGATCACCTTATCCAACTGCCATCCCATCCCCACCATGCACACTCAGCATGTTGCTCAGTGCCACATTTACCCTTTTCCTGAACACCCCCAGGGTGACTCCACCACCTCCCTGGGCAGCCTGTGCTAGTGCTTCACCGCTCTTTCAAGAAATTTCAAGAAATTTTTCTTGATATCCAACCTGAAGGATACAGCATCCTTTTGCACAGTTTTTTATTTTCTATGGGGAAGTGGTACAAATTATCTTAGGAGCACTGTCTCTTACCTATGGACTTGTCCTTCTTGTGCCAAAACCCTGAAGTGTAGGCTAGGAGTAGTTTTAATGAGGTTTGGTTTAGGGTCCAAGGACCTCCTGTTCTCATGGATGCACCTCTGGAACTCCTATCAGTAAAGGTGCATAAGATTGTGGGGTGTCATTTCTGTAGTTTCTCAGCATCAGCCCTGCAGCTCCAGGCAAATTGCAATGCGGGCCAAATAACAGCAAAGAAAGAGATGTGATTCTTGCGCAGATAAGGAGATCTGTGCTGACCTGAAGAATGATGTGTACTTCCTTCTCTTGGACTTGACTCTTATCTTATATGCTAGAAGGATACAGACCTATTACCTTGAACTACAGTGTTTGCCTTTGTCATTATTTACAGAGATGAGTGCTTCAGGTTGGCTTTGTTCTATTCATAAAGGCTAGCTTAAGGCTGGGTAATGAAGCTGAATTTTCCTGGGATCCATCTCACCTTGGGGAAGCATAGGCTTTTATTTCTGAAGGGCAACTGAAAGAAGAACTGAAGTTTGCACTTCTCAGTTACCCTCTTTTTTTTGTCTTGTGAAAGGTGCTTAGGAAGATCAGGCTCACGAGGTTCAAATATGCCCATACGGATACCCCCTCTATAATCACTTCCTGGAATTTTCTTTAATCAGCAGTAAAATGTATTAGGAATAGCTTGTGTGTAATGTTGACTGTGTACTTTGCACGCGTAATCTAAAGATAGTGTGGAGATGCAATCAGAAGAAAATAGGGATACAAATACATAGATTCTTACTTTCTGATAGTCAGGATATCTGTGTTTTTAAGTGTACTTGATTAATATTTGCAGAACTTGTCCAGGGACTGAAGGGGAGCAAAGAAAAAGGGAAATGCAATTGTCACATGGTCCTGTGGCTTTCACAGGCCGCATTTCACAAGATTTCTCTTATGAAAGTTCAAATCATTTGAAATTCACAGTAAACAGATTGGCTCTCTAGAGTGCAAATATGTTGTTTCTGTAATGATTTTGAAGTAAGGGCTCATCTTGCTCTGCCCATGTTTATCAAAACATAGCAGAGCACAGCTCTGTTCCTTTTTAATCCTGCTAATATTAAACTCGATGCAGCCGCTGCAATCTGCTGTCACCAAGCTTGTCATCTTTTTTTCATATCTTTGACTGTTTTTGTGCTCTGCTATGTAAGCAGCCCAGATTTCTGTCCTGAGGCTTCTGGCATCCTGGCTAGTCTCTTCGAGATCGTTGAGCTCAGCAGTTGCTTCTTGAGCTTGAGGAATTCCTAAGGACACCTCTGTAATTCGTGTGCGCAGACATCTGTGCTAGGTGCAGAGCCGCCATCTTGTCATCCAGCGTCCTGCTGGCCTTTTGATGGGTGTTTTTACAGCACTGTTGTATTACATGAATAGATTCAGATGCTTTTTCTTTTTTTTTTTTTTTCCAGAGGAAGTAACAGGTGTATAATTTCCCAGTTCAGCCCTATGTAATTATATACAATTTGACTTAAATAGATTGAGAATTTCCACTGATCCGGACTCTGTCTGAGGCACTGTGTTGTTCTCAGATGCTATTTCTGGAAAAGATCCGAAAAGAATGTTTTACAAGTTAAAGAAGACCTTGGGATAAGATGCAGAAGATGCCAGATAACTTACTGCACATCTCCCAAATGCTTTTGGATAGAAAAGGAAATCTTGCATTTTCCCAAAAGCTGCTTGCAAATTTCTTTTCTCAATATAGACATTCACATGGGAAAGGGGTGGAGAAAGTTAGTCAGATGAGAATTTGCTAAAGCTCAGCTAATCATTTATTAAAGCAGTCCCTGGCTCACCAAACTCATTAATCTCATTAACAGGAAAGAGTGCTGCAGCACATGGATAGCTGAAAGCACTGTGTTTACTGAGTAGCATACTTCGTTCACAAGGGAAAGATTTAAATATTCCCTGTGTCGGTGCTTTATCCTTGAAGCTGAAGTAACATGATGAGTCACTTGGTCACCTCATGTCACGTGTTGGCTTTGGCCACAGACTGCCTGGAGTCAGGTGCAGAGCCGCCAGATCCAGGTCTGGCCTGTACCCATTCATTTTTTCGAGCTGTTTGTCGTGTCTCTTAAATTCAGATGCAGCGTGAAGCATGGGTCCCTGGAGAGGAAGGAATAAGATCACATCACCATTTGGATCACCATGAGAACCAAGTCGTGACATTCCCCCAGTGCTGCGTGGCCCCATGTTTCTGTCCCTCTTGCCCCTGGGAGCAAGACCCAGCAGAAACATCCTGGCTGCTGCTGCTGGAGTTCTCTTTTTGCCTATATTTCGTGCCTCTGGTCCCCGTCTCTGCTGTGGCAGCGTCTTGCTGGGACCTCAACTGTGGTACACGGTACTCTGGAGAGCACATACTTAAGCATTTGGATTTGAGTCCAGGCATTTCTAGCAAAACTAATGACATCTGCACAATTTCAATATGGCACAAGTGCTATCTGTGTAATGTCATGTGTTTATTACGTGTATAGTACAGCATTCTTGCAAATGCCATAGCACCCCTGTGCACCACAAACCTTCGCTTAGTAGTCCCCAGTGTCACATCTGCCTAGATCAGTAACTCTTTGATAGTATCGGTGACGATCTATTCTCTCTGAAGTAAGCTTTCTCCCTAGGTGCTGTCCATACTGTGTCTTTATTTCCCATGTGGTGTATGTAGGCTTTGTTGTGATTTATGGTGTGGATAACTGATAATGTTTTGAAATTACATTTGGCATTGGTCTAAGCTTCACACTTTCTTTTGGTTACGACTCCTGATCATGAGACATTTGCTTGCTTTTGCTTTTCAGGTCTGCAGCTATATTTGACTGGACTCTGTCCCTTTGTGCCTTCTGTTGTCATGCTTTTGGTGTACTTGCTGCTGTCTCTGTTTTCAGCTCTACTGCTTCAGTGTTTATGTCTTTCTTTCCCCATCCTAAAGACGTCCGTCATTTCAGTTTCTTTTGCAAGCTCTTGTTTTCATCTCCAGCTTCTGTTGTGGGTGGTGTATTTTTGTTGGCTCCATTTCCTCTCCTTTTGGCATCACGTTTTAATCTGCTGCAACCTGGCTTTAGCCTTCTGAGATTATTTTGACCTAGGCTAAGACACCTTCAACCCTTCCCAATTAACGTAAACTTCTTTGTTCTGCATCAGCCATCTACTTACCCGAATACTTCAGCCTTACTCTGTTTTTTTCTTTCTTGGCACTTGCTCTTCTCTCCTATTGTTTCCCCCCATAAGGAAATCTTGCTGTGTTCTCAGTCTTGCATTCTTCCCTGAGCCTTATCCAAGTCCAGCAGTCCGTCATGATGCAGTGTAGGCTTCCTCTGCATCCTTCTTCCCTTTAATGTTTGCGTTTGGTTTGTTCTCTTCTTCACTGTGCTCTGTGCTTCAGGGTATATACTGGAGGGAGCTGCCACCATACTGAAACTGGTTTCCTTTTTCCACATGAGCTGTCACTATCAGGCCCTGCTGTCCCCCAGCTGCCCCTAGATACAAACTTGTTCCTTCGCAATTCCCCCCTTGCTGCGGGGTTGTTTCTGTCCCTCCACCACTTGGCACGTAGAAGCCTGAAAGGGTGGCTGCATATGTTTCCAGTGTTGTGTAAGTGCTTCCTCAATCATTCCCACCTGCAGTGCAGGAGGCCAGGAAGCAAAGAGGGGCATGCGTGGGAGGTTTTGGCCATTTCACTGTGGGTAGATGGAGTATCTCGCTATTCTAAGTGCTCACTGCTGGCATTGCTCACTATCTCTTGGCTTCTCCTAGAGCTACATAAGGATGTGGCAGCAATCCTGTTTGTATTTATTTCCCATGTATCTTCTCTCAGGCCCTAATACAATCAGCTCCAAGCTGCAGCTTTCCTGTCAACTGGTAGATAAACGTTACGCATTGAGCTCCATCTCCTCCATGGGAATGTGAAAAATGTGGGTGTTTGGGCCATTTTTCTCCACGCCTGCCACATGGATCAGTTTCTCTCAGTGCCAAACACCAATTGTGCCAAAAGCTATGCAATTTGGTTCTACTCTTTCCTGTGTCTCTAGTTTGGCCAAGCTATCAGCAATGTTGAACACCATTGCGCGGAGGGCTTGGCTGGTGCTGCTTGCTGCTTCACCTTCAGAGAGCAAATGTGATGACACTGAAATTAGGAGTGGGTCAGTTATTCTTCATTAGGACTGGTGTGAACGTGAGATCTCACCCCTTAGCTGACCCTGAGAAGTGGAATATGGCCATCCCTCTTCCTTACTTAAAAATGCCATAGAAGCGTGAATCGCACACCACTATGTTGGTGTTACCACAGAGCATAAGGATACTTCAGTTGAGCCTTCAGTCCCATTGTACAATATTTTTCCTTGTAGCTGTAACATATCCAAGGAGCAAACAGCCAACCTTTGCTTGCGTATGCTGAGGAGTATTGCACCCTAGCAAACTGATGGTCATTTTAATGTTATGCACATGGGAAGAACGACAGCATGACAAAGTGCCACAATCCCCTCTTGAAGCCGTGCCGAGACATGTGACACTAATATTTTTGTTTTTCAGCTGAGGTGGAAGGACTGCGAGTCACTGTGCCTGAGAAGAAGAAGGTGGCCATGTTGTTTCAGCCTGCTCTGCTTCGCTGCCATTTCTCTACTTCTTCCACCCAACCAGCTGTGGTGCAGTGGAGGTATAAATCTTACTGTCAGGACCGGATGGGAGAAGCGCTGGGTATGGTAACTTCTGGTTTACAAACAATGAGCAAGAGGAACCTGGACTGGGATCCCTACCTGGACTGTGTGGACAGCAGAAGGACGGTCCGTGTCGTGGCCTCCAAGCAAGGATCTGCCGTCACTATAGGGGACTTCTATAAGGAGAGAGACGTCAGCATTGTCCATGGTAACTTTCCTACTCTGGTGATCTGTGATGGGGATTGGAAGTGACTCTTAGCAATTTGGAGTACTGGAGGCTGGTAATAGTTGTTCAGTTAATTCCTTTAGGAAAGGTGTCAGGCTGTTGTGTGACAGGCATTTAGGATTCAGCCAAGCAGCTCTGGAACCCAAAGGCCGTTCGTTCCCTTTGGTGCTTCACTTCATAGCACAAATACTGTTGGGGCCCAGGCCTTACATGGTGGAAAAGACACAATGACGCTGGATACCTTTTCTGCTCTTGGCACTTCCAAAGTGAAATTCTGTGGTGCTAGCTGTGTTGCCACATACAGGCACAGGGTCTTGATCTTGTTCCTCTTTCACCTGAATTCCTGTATGTTCTGGATAAGGTTAACCACTCTTTGTAAGGAAATGATGGTTTCAGGACTTGAAGATGGACTCACTCTTTCAATTGATGTTGGAGGGAAACCTTGACTTTTCTTTTTTGACTTTCAGATGCAGACCTTCAGATTGGGAAGCTGATGTGGGGAGACAGTGGGCTGTATTACTGCCTTATTATCACACCAGATGATGTGGAGGGCAAGAATGAAGAATCAGTGGAGCTGCTTGTACTTGGTAAGCTCTCTTGTCAGATCTCATCTTCAGTAGATAGCTGATGTATTTTTCCTTCTGTTCTCTTGCTCTCCCTCTACATATCTGTGCACTGTATTACTACGGGTATCAAATCTATGTAAAACAGTCCCTGCAGTACCTTCGCCATTGCCTTGCACCTTGTGCAGTCATTCACACCTAGGCAAAGTGGGTGGCAAGTGCTGCCAAACCAGAATAGTAATGTTTACACCCACACTGCTCACACATCAAACTGGTGTAAATGACTACAGAAAATGCTGGTCTCTAGGAAGTCAGAACCCTTGTTTTTAAGGCATAAAATAATAAACTTGTAGCAAAGTGAACATTTGAGACCATGTCTTTCTCTCAAAAGACATCAAATCATATGCTTTTGCAGTCTTTCAAGTCTCCCTTGGTCCTACTTTTCTGAGAATGCAAAGCAGCACTGTGTTTATCTGCTTGAGTGTGGCAATTTGGGATATTTTTCTTCCTGTTTAGTTGTACTTATATGCTTAAAGGTACAATTTCATGATCACCCAGTCAAGTCTAAGCCAGTACTGCCACTAAAAGGACTTCTCCTCTCTGCAGTCTGCACACTGGGCTGTGTGTGCCTCTCTTAGGCTTCCTTGTGCACTGCGGTCAATGAGATCAGGTTTTTGCCTGTTTGCAAGTTTAGCTTTCAGGTACAGCATCTAACAGTCCAGTTCACTGAATAAGTCAAAAGAAAGCACCCATCCCAACTATAGGAGAAAAGCAGAGTGGAATTGGACCTGTTGCGAGTGTTTGTTGAGTTTGCTTAAGCCAGTGCTATACTGTTCCAGAAGGGTATTATGAGATTTTTCTAAATCTTAAGATCTGCTGACACTGATATATGTTTGTCTGGTTAGCATGTTTGTATGAGCTTTTGGGCTTACAGATCATGTACGTTTTGTGAAGGAAATTTTAGAAAGTTTGGGCCTGTAGTTCATTGTGATACCTAGAGACATACAGTAGAACACAAGATCAAGGGCACTTGACAGACAAGGCTCAGGTGAGAATTTGACAATTATATTTAGGGCTGTATTTGTCATCACAAAATGAACCAGATTGAGTAGTTTGGGTTAGGATCAGTGCCATCTCCTCTACTCATTTTTCAGATGTCAGTCAAGTGACAAAGTGGATCCCTCAAAAAAAAAAAAATTAATACGCCTGTCTAAATTCACAATATGACTGTGTATCATTTGCTGATTAATATCAGATCCAAGACTGACCTGCGTGAGTTCGTGTGGGGCTCTCTGCCATGTGAAGTTGTAGCTGTTACCTAGGCTCCTTAACTGTATCTGTATGGTGGTAGACTGCTGAAAGGTGACTTTCTTCACCTTTCTTGCCATAGTTTGGTGTCTTATCTGTATCTGCAATTGTGCTCAGACACCAGTGATGATGCAGTACCATGGTAACAGGAAGAATCTGGTTTTCAGCATGCACAGAAGACGGTGGGGGGGAACTAAGAAATTACCTCCTCTGAAGCTGGCCTGATGGTACCCCTGGCCATAAGTCGTTGTGGTTATGTTGGGAGGAAACATGGAGGTTAGGCTGTGTTACCTTGACTGCACCTGATTTTCTTTTTGCAACAAGGTCTGACCTTGCATGTTGCACAGCCCTTTGCTAAGTTTGGCAGCAGCATGAAGGCATATTTACTATGGGCATGCTTTGTTCTGCCTCATGCTGTTTGGTGCAGCTTGCATGTATTTCTTCTCCTGGATAATGTGCATAGAGACAACTTTCCAGCTTTCAGAGTGAGTCCAGGTTACTCACCTATCTTCTTCGCAATGTAGTCTTCTTCTACCTGTGCTGTTTGTTTTTTTTTTCCTTTTTTTTTCTCCTCCTTTTCTTTCTCCCCAGTGATTGCTAAAGGAGGACGAGGTGGAGAAGGTAGCCAGTGGTGAAAGATACTATTTCTTAATATTCTGCTATCTTCTGGGACTTTCTTTAATATCATCTCATTACTCCATGAGGTATTATTGACTTGCAGAGACAGTGATACAGATGCAGATCTGAGCACTTCAGTAGTCGTAACGGATGTGTGGTAAGAGTTGTTTTTTCCTGCTGCTCTTTGAATGGAACTTGGATTCCTTGTAGACACTGGAGCAGCAGAGAGCTAGTATGTCTTGCAGACACTGCCCTTCCTACTGCACATTGCTGTTTGCTCCATGCTGGCAGTGGTCTTTCAAAAATATTTTCCATTGCTTATTTTGAGGCTGCTGCATGGTTTAAGCCTAGATTATAATTTTGAGTAGAGCAGATGTTCTACATGCTTAATCAGAATGAAAGAGGAAACAAAGATTTCTCATCTAATTGTTTCTTGTTAACGCCAAGATGTAAAGTGTATTTGGGTTAGAGAAAGATGCTGCTTGGCAGGGAGTTTAATCTCATTTACAAACTTTGGAAGGTTGGAGAAGCAAAAGTTGTAGATACCTACTGGTAGTGTTAGTACACAAGTAGAAACTTAGTTTAAAAGTAGAGGATCCTGCTTTTATGCAGTGAAACACAACATCAAAATTTGGTCAGAAGCTACTCTGTCACAACCTGGGGCCAAATCCCAAACCTGATTAAAATTACAGTATTCCTTTTTTTCCTTAGAGGAAAAAATTGCAGAGATTTCGGGCTTTACTTTGCAGTTTTCCCAAAGGAGTCTCTGTAGCTGATTCACCTAGGCCATTATGGGATTGCATATTGAGCTTGTCACCTCTACATGTCACACTGGCATGTGCACAATGTGGACAGCTCCAGTTAGCATCAGAGAATCGCATGCACTGTCTTCATTTCAAGCCTATTTCTGAAAAGCACATAAGCATTTATCTACATCCATTCATACTCAGCAAAGCTGATAGGATTTATAGAGGTATACCTGATGTTAAGCACGTACTTACATACTTTGCTGAAAAGATTGTTCAGTAGGTTTTGCTTCATCAAGGACTTCAACTCTCTCTAAGGGAATCAGCAGGCAAGGGAGGAGGGAAGGTAACCTCTGTGCCTCAGGAACACAAAAGAGAGTGAACCTATTGTAGAGAGAGGAAATGATTTCAATTTGGAAGTATTATTATACATTTGTCAAATATTTGTATCTTGGGTTGGAATCTCCTGAGTCTAATATGCTAGAAATATGAACTCTACTTTTGCTAATTTCTAACTTAGAACTTAATGATACAACAGGAGTCAAACAATGCTTTCCACACTAATGTCTTAAATATTTTAGAACTCTTTGCTGACATTACAGCTGGGATAGTGAATCCATTTGCAATTTTGTAGTTGTTTTTTTTTTCAACTGATAAATGTTTAAACCAAAAAACCTGAATCCTAAATTTTAGAAAGTCTCCTCTTCTAAGTAACTAGCAGCTGAGTGACCTGGCTCTTGAAAGATACAGACAATGCTATTAATCACATTGTTACTCATAGCATCTATGCACTGCTTTTTATATGAGCATGTCCACAGTCCTTAATAAAGTCATTCGGCGCAGCCATTGTTGAAAGAAACTGCACCATCTATATGCACCAGCATATGGATGCAGTGTGCCTGGAGTTCCCTTTAAATTGGAAGCACAGAGCAGGTTCAGGAGATACTCCGTCCCAGGTGACCCGACTCACTTGAGCAGTCAAGCTTAATTGCATGGAACCTAGTAAGTTTTTCTGAAAGCCAGAATTTATGTATTAGGTGCAGGGTCCTGCAAAAGCATCCATACTGCCCCTTTCCCAGGCTTTTACCTCTATAGAAAAATGGTGTGGATGTAGCCAGGCACAGCAGCTGCTGTGAAATGCATAGGTCTATACAAACTTAGGAATGTTTGTGTTGCAAGCAAGTTTCTAAGTAGCTTAGATGTAGTATCATAGAATATCTTGGAAGGGACCTGTAACATAATAGAAAGCATAACAAGATGGCAGAGCAGCAAGGTCTTAAGCTACGGCAAGCAGGGATCTGCTTAGACATGATAGCAATAGGCACAGAAATAAGAGAAAGAAATTAGCTCCTCTAAGAAGGCCTGTAAGGACCTCCAGATGAGATGCCCTCAACTCCACTGCCAACCCTTAAATGAGGTCTGGGAAGGGGTGGATCCTGCCTCCACCCCTTCTGGTCACTTGGGTGCGTCGCTTGCACCTGAGCTCCCCTGGGTTGGCCCTGCCTTCCCCCAGGTCCTCAATCAGTGCTTCAAGCTCTGTCTCAGCATTTCCACTAGGGACCTTGAAGGTCATCTAGTTCCAACCCCTCTACTGTGAGCAAGATGGCCACCCACTAGTTCAGGTTGCCTAGGGCCCTATCTAACCTGCCCTTAAGTGCTTCCAAGAATGTGCTTCAAGACACAGTGATTTCATGTCCATGAGCATTTCAAGTTGCTGGAGGAGGCAGCAGAGTGATACACTAATTTCAGTTGTTGGTTTGATACTTTGGTCAATGAACTTTGTGCTTTGTAGGCAGCTGTTGCCTACCTTTTCTCCAATGAGTTCAGCAGCCAATGCTGCATAAATGTACATTAGTGAAATATTATTTTGTAACTGATCTTGTAGAAGCTTTAGCCTCAGCTTCTACAATATTATATGTTAAAAAACAACCATTAGTTCCATAAGCTTTTCTTAATATCTGATGTCGGCTAAAACTTAGCTGATGAGTAAACTGAAATCACAGAACCGTAAGGATTGGAAGGAACTTTTGGAGATCATCCAGTCCAGCCTCCCTGCTAAAGCAGTTCCCTACAGCAGATTGCACAGGAAAGTGTCCAGACAGGTCTTGAATATCTCCAGAGGAGACTTCACCACCTCTCTGGGCAGCCTGCTACAGAGCTCTGTCACCTTCACAGTGAAGTTCTTCCTTGTGTTTATGTGGAACTTCCTGTGCCCCATTTTGTGCCTGTTGCCCCTTGTCCTGTTGCTGTACATCGCTGAAAAGAGCCTGGCCCCATCCACCTGGCTCCCTGCACTTTTGATATTTATAAACAGTGATGAGATCCTTCCCCTCATCCTTCTCTTCTCCATGCTCAACAGTCCCAGGTTTCCCACCCTTTCCTCATATGGGAAATGTTCCTGACCCCTCGTCATCTGTGAGATCTTTGGTAGTTTGTATGACCAGCCAATACTCACATGGTCTAAAACCAGAATTTGTCACTTCTAATACCTGTAGGTGGGAATGGAGGTAGACACATTTGCATGCAGCTTTACTGCACCGTACCTAATGTGCTAATAGAGACATGCGTCAGCTTTCAGAGAGGATAAATCTCTCCTGGGACCTGTGTGTATGGTGCGCAGTGCTAATTAGATGGCTCTTACTTAGCAAAATGACTCAATACCTGGTATAAATAAAGACAGGTTGTGTGCTAGGAGAGACTGTGTAATAAGAGGTGATGTGATAGAAAAGTTCTTGGCAAAATTTTCCCAGGCAAGAGGACTGTTTCAGGATTCGCTCCATTTGGCTCAGATGCTGCCAGCAGCATGCGAGCCAGCACTTGGTCGCAGTACTGGCAGGGATGTCAGTGCCCCCGGCTAGGTGCTGGGGATGAAAGGGCCAGGTCTCAGCCAGAAGGTGTCCACGGGCACCTTCACAGAGAGCGAGGGCTCTCTGATCCGGAGAGTGGGCAGAACCAGCAGGGAAAGCTGGCAAAGGCCTGGGTGCCAGGAAGGCCACTGGCCTCCCCACCCCCAGCACAGTCCTCCTTGGGCACTGCCTCCTTTGTAATCAGTTCCAATACTTTCTCTCCTGCTCGTCCCACGCCAGGCTACTCCTAGTTCTTTATTTCACGCCATTTAGGAGCCCTACTTGTTGCCTAGGATTTTTTACCCCTCTTTTCCTTCTTATTTGCCTGCCACAGCCACATGCTGGTCACAAAGGAGGCTGGTGTGATTAAAGGCCTCCCTTACTAAGGTCACCATGGCAACAGCCTCCTTGGAGGTCTTTGTTCCCTGCTAAAACTTTGATCTCCAAGAAGGGCTGCTGTTATTCTCCCTCCAATTGGCAGCAGGAAGGGAAGGATGGGAAGGAAGAGTAAAGTTTACTGCAAGCAGAGGGAGTGCGGAGGAACTTGCTGCAGAGAGCCGTGCTGTCCCAATAAATCTGCCAGCAGCTTCCCTGGAAAAGTGGTGGATTTACAAGTGCCGTGCTTCCTCTCTGCTTTCTGGCCTCCGTGGGGCTGTGTCCTGTGCCAGGGCCTCTGGCTGTGGCACAGCTTGGCAGATTCTTCTGCCTCTGAGGGAGAAAATGTTCCCTTGCAGCTGCTGCCTCCTGTGGTCCCGCAGCTGCAGGTGGAGCTGCGGAGGCAGCCCCCGGCAGGAAACCAGTTCAATGGTTATTCTTGCATTTACCAGATCCGTATCACATTGATGCAGTTGCCAGTATTTACCACGTTCTCATATTTATCCAATTGCCGCGCTCCTGACTGCACCTGCACCTACTTTATTCCTGCCATTGTTCTCTTTTGCTAAGCGCTTATCCTCATTATTTTCATGTCTTTTCTCTGCTCAGTAATTGTTTGACTCCTGCTTTTCCCTGCTCCACTGCTATTTGTTCTCTCCTACTCTAGTCCATTCTTCTCTTGCCTATCAGCTTCTGTCCTCACCCACATCCCTGTACCCTGCGTACCATTGGAACTCTGCAGCCCTCAGCTTTCCCATCCTGTCTCTCCTCCACTGTTGTGCTGTGCTGTGTTGCCACAGGCCGGGGGCTGGTGGCCTGCCTCTGTGCTAGGCCTGGGGCATGCAGGGTGCCTGCTGTGGGAACTGTGATGGGAACGTGTCCCAGATTTGCGCTCACATGAGGACAGGCTCCTGGCTCGAGCAGAGCTGCCTGGGACGACCCTGGTAAACAGGACCATCCTCTGTATTCCTTCTTTCATTCAACGGTGCCTGCAGGGAGTTCAGTGTTGGGAGCTTGCATGGAAGACATCTTTGCAGATGGAGTCACGCTGCAGCTTAGCAGCCATGGTCCCTTCCTGAGTTTGTGTTGCTGGTAGTGTGGAGGGAGGTCAGCCTCTGCGAGGAGCACCGCCAGGAGCCTCTCGTCACTGTGGCAACCCGGCCTATGGCCAGACCTGGCTTGTCTGGCCCTGAACAGAGCAGCAGCGGGGGGAAGGGTTGTCAAGGAATTCATTTGGGGGGAGAAACGGGGAGAGCTGAGATGCAGCGGAATCTGGGGGATACAGCCACCCAGAGCTGAGGCTGAGGGGCAGCCCTCCTGTGAAAGCTTTGTGCACCCCCTCACAGTGGCAGTGGGGCCCCATGGGGCTGGGACAATAACCCCTCAGCAGGACTGAGACAGGCTGCACAGACAGGGAAGCAGTGACTGGTTATAGGTAACACGGGAAAACTGCTTTGGTTGTCTTTATCATGAGTCTTCACAGCGCTGTTGTTTTTGGGGGATGCTTCTTATGTCTTGAGTGTAAGGTTCCTCTGGAGGATCGCAGGGCACTGTAAGCCCCAGCAAGTGCAGGGGTTGAGGCTTTTATCATAGAATAGTTTGAGTTGGAAGGGAGCCTTAAAGGCCATCCAGTCCATCTCCCCTGCAGTAAACAGGGACACCTACAGCTCCATCAGGTGTTCAGAGCCCTGTCCAGTCTGACCTTGAGTGTCTCTGGGGATGCCCTGTACACCACCTCTCTGGGTAACCTGTTCCAGTGCCTTGCTAACTTTTAGGATAGGTTCAAAACAAAGCATGGCTACTTGGGCTTGTGAGATGGAGCTTGAGCTTTATAGAGCTGTCACTGGGATTGCACGGTGAACAGCCTTGCATTAGCTGTTCGCCTCTAGTTGTTTGTCCATTGATGCCTGCTGCTGGTCTTGGACTGTAACACAGAGGACCTACCCTGCATGTATTATGTGTGTGCCCATTTTTTGAGAGCAGAAAGCACACATAAGGTCTTCTGTACAATGAGCTAGCTGGCAGCAGTTTGGACAGTTGATGCTATCAATGTTATGAAACTGTGTCTGTAGATTAAAATATTGCAGTATGCTGGTGGCAGGAGTCCTTTTCAAAGTAGTAAATGAGGAACAACTATCTGAATGTTAAGCTTTGTGTCTTTTGCTAAGGCTTCAGGAGCACCCATGATGGTGTTACAGTGAGCAATAGACAGCTTTGATGAGTTGCAACTGTTTGCAAAGCACTGCCTACATTCAGAGGATGTTTATTATGGCTCCAGCAGGCATCCTGGTGGATTTTTTATATCTACAGAATCTCTGCTGAAACATTTAAGGAAAACAGAGAGTGGCAATCTCTTTGATTATAACACGCTTCAAGGACAGGCTAGAGAGCAAGGAACTTGGGATCCAATTCATCATTGTCTGAGCACTGCTTCGTGCTGGACCTGAACGACTGTGGGGCAGCCTTTGCACCGGCTAGTCCTTAGCTGCCTTTGCTACAGTCCATCCACAACATATCTCTCTCTCAAATGCAACTCCCGTACCTTATGTATGTCATTAGAAAACCAAGCACGAACCTGATGCAATTTAAAGGAGCACAAAGCACAGATGCACACGGCCATGTTCTGCCAGTGCATAGATGTGTGTAAATTATATCTGAACACTGTGTAGGATGTTTGCTGTGTATCAGAAATATCCCAGACATTCAGTGCCAAAACAAATAGGCCCCAAACTGCCGTGGAGCTTGGATTTTTTGTTGTGTTCACTTATAAATTAAAAGTCAAATTCTTTTGTTTATTTGTTTGTTTTCCTTTTGCAATGTGATTCCATGAAGTTGCATAGGAATCCTTCCCTGGTTAATTTGCTCCACTGCAGGCTTGTCTTTATACAATCTCAATGAGTTGTTTGTTCATTGTGAAATAACCAGCACATACTCACAGTCATGTTTCAAAACATCTTTCCTGGAGCTGTTTCTGAAGCTGCAGAGCCCCACATGGAGAGCCCCATCCCCAGGTGTCGAACGCATGTGACTGACTTGCCAAGGGCCTTGCGTTAAAGATGCTTTACATCCATTTGAAAACTAGACCAGTAATATTTTTAAAGTAAACCAAATTCTTATGTTTGAAGGCTGTTGCGCATGTCCAGGAGCTTTTTGTATGTGCAAAGCATAACTCCAGCAAGATACTATCTTGTAATTATGCCAAGGAGACCTCCCTGTTCTTGTTGTTTTGTGCCTAAATCAGAGCAACTCTGCTCCAGATTATTCCTCCTGTTGCAGCTCTGCTAATGAAGACACAGTGCAAGACCAGACAAATGGAAGTGGTGCAGGGGCAGACAGCAGGCACTGAGCGTGGTGATATCTGTGGTTGACAGGAGTGCAAGTGGGCTGATGATGAAGGGGACTGAAAGCTAAGGCAGGGGCTGGAAGTTTGTTTTTCTTGCAGTAACCTTTCTCCTTGTTCTCCTCCTTCTGTCTTTTCTAGGCAGGACAGGGCTGCTTGCTGATCTCTTGCCCAGTTTTGCTGTGGAGATTATGCCAGGTATTCAGCCATTTCACCCATTAATTACCCAGTCTTCTGTCATCTTGTCTGTTTATCCTTCTGCAGCATCTTTTATGTGGTGTGCATTTTAACTCGTGTATTTTATCTGGGGAAGAAAAGAAAAAAAAAAACCTTGTTGCTTACTGAGAATGTGTGTTGGGTTGAAAATGGAGGATTGAATCTGGGACAGGGACAGGAACGGGAGGTCTGGGAGGTGACCCATAGAGATGTTAATGCCCTGCCAGGATCAGTGTGACCGCAGAAATTCCAGTGCTGTTCAGAAGAGGTTTTGTATCAAGCTCTCTGCTAAAGCAAAGGTAACACTGCTGCAACCTGTGAAGACACTGACAGCTTCATGTGCCCATATGGCTCTGTGTGTCACCCACCCTAGCTCGCTAGGAGCTTCCTCTGCCTGGCTGTGTGCTGTGGGTACTGATACAGCCATGGCCACAGATGGTAGCACAGGAGGTGCTAGCAATAGAGCACTGGCTAGTGACACGTTGGTGGCACAGTCCTTGTGCTGCATGGCCAGGGTAACACCAGGTGGTTGGATGGGCTGTGAGAGTTCTCTGCCCATGACAAATCGCTCACAAGCCAAACTAACAGCTGCCAGTTCTGGCGCTCCTTAAAGAAGAAACAGCAACACATTGTCCTTGAGAGGGAAGAGCTGTGGGAACATTTAGCCCTAGAGTCATGATCATCCCCTGACAGTGCCCAAGAAGGCATTCTTTCACACCTTTGTGCAAAAATACATCTCCACATAAACGTGTGAAGCTATTTTCAAAGCTGTCCCAAAGATGGAAATGGAGAGAAGGCAAATACTCCCCACCTCCAAAGTAACCAAAAGCTCCCTTGAAGCTCACTGTGGCAGGAAAGGGATTGATGTCTTCAGCACAGACAGAGATTGATTCTCTGTTTCCTAACATTATTTTTCACTGTTTACAGTCTTAATGGGTATAAAATTCCTGTATGTTGACCAGGTAATTTTCTGGTACCCCCACTGTGGGTGTATAAACAACAAGAAAGCGTAGAAGGCAGTGACAAACCACACATCATCTGAGTAAACAAAATCAACCACTCTTAAACGCAAACCAGTGGTTTTCAGGCAGTGAGGCCACATAGCATTTCAACTTGGTAAACAATTAAATCTCAGGGTTACACAATTGTCTCTGGAGGAGCTGTGAGAGAAGGTAGTGGTTGTTCCAGCTAGAATTAGGGAATTGCAGGTAAAGCTGTTTGAACTCCCAGTTTTGTGCATTAAGGAGGAGCCAGCAGGCTCTTTTACTGCTTTCATGGCCGTATCACAGAAGCAAATGGTCTAACTTCCTGTGAGATCAAATCCTGACTCATAGGTCCCCATGACCGGGATGTGGATTTTAGGTATCTTCTAATGGTGCTGAGTGAATATATTGCAGTGCACAAAACGCATACTAATCTGATATCTTTTTATACTCCAAGAACATTTTCAGAAGGACCACAGGTATGCTACAGTGAACTTGCTATTTTTTTCCTCTACCAGGCTTTTGTCCCTTGATCTTTTCATCTTTTGTTAGTGAAGAGTTCACTGATAGCTCTGGAGACCTGACACCTGCACTTCATTGTGTGGCTGTGGCTGGTCACTTCCATCATGCAGTGCTTTTTTTTTTCAACAGGAATGTGACAAAAGAAGCCTCTGAGCTGTTGTCCTGCTTGGAGTGGCACAGATTAGGAAACACCAGACTGGAATAAATAGTCTGGCTCTCTATCTTACTTGCTTCCCAAGCACCTTGTAATTTTATACTTCTCATAAGCTTAGTCTGATTTTGTCCTTTCTTTCTCCCATTGGATATCTTTCTTTGATACACTGCTTCTAGCTTCCATCTGCATTGCTCATAGCCTGTTTACGCTTGTTTATTTAGGACCTTTAACTATAATGCCTTTTTTTCCCCCTAGCATTCATTCTCCTAGCATATTTCCAGGCAGCAGCTATGACTGCTCTCAGCCTTCTTTTTGATGGACTAATGCAGCAAACTTCTGCTCTCACTGTGCAAGGCAGGTTGTCAAATCCCTTCATTGCTCTTGAATCTTTGCTTTGCATCAGCTCCTGCCTTAGTCAGCCTTTTCTTTTACAAAGATGACCAGAGCTGTATAACATCAGTAATTTCAGGTGGAGTCGCATGAAGTCCTCGTGTAAAAGCATTCCTGAATGCTCCTGGAAATACCTCCACTATGGAGCACTGGATTATTCTTACTTTTTTTTGTAGATGTATAACATTAGCAGGTACAGTTGTCCTGTGGTGGAATTGTCCTTTCTTTTTTGTTCGTTTTCAAGTAACGTGGTCCCCATCACTGCAGAAACTGTCCTTGATCCTTGAACGTGCAACTCTACAATTATTGTTGCGTACCTTGAAATTCAGCATATTGTCGTGTTTCGTGTTTCTTACTGTAGGCCCAAGGACAATTTGCCCTTTCTTTAAGACATCCCAGTCTTTGGTGACTATGCTTTGCTATCTCTTGCTCTCAAGCTGCATTAACACGTTCTTATTTTCTGTCAAGGTCATTCAGGAAAGCAATAAAATGGTTCCTAGAACCATCCTGAGGAATTGTACTAGTAAGTTCCTATCAGCTGTTACCTTTCAATTGATGGATGCTTCCCTCCAGCCATTTCCTTATCTGTTAGCTCTTTTTCTTCTTGACATAGACTAACAAAAAAAAAAAAAATCCACAAGGACCAAAATTAATGCAAATTTAAGAGAAATTTCAGCCACGAGCAAAATAAAGTATTCAAAAAACATAAAACATTTCACTTTACACTTCTGAAATGAAGTGTTTTGATTTGTAAATGCCAGATCTTTCGCTGACATTTTTTTAAAGGAAATTTGAAAGGAATTTTAAAGGAAGTTTGAAATTAAAAATTGCATTTAATAAAGGCAGTGGTTTGTAAAAGGATAAAGGAAAATGCCAACAAAGGCAACAATTTTACTTCTGTTCAAGCAGAATGCTCTGGATGAATCAAAAATGAGATTTCTCGTCTTTGTGTTTTAAGAACTAAGAACTAGACAAATCTTGTGTTTTGGTTGTTCCAAGCTGAACACCCTTTCTGGCCTTTTCAGCTCAGTGACCCAGGTGAGAGGTACTGCATTTATCCAGTGTGATTCTGTACTCACACTGCAATCCTTGTAGCAGCTTTCTGCAGCTTAAAGAACAGTGTACTGGGAAGCCCTGCAGTGAACACTTGACTTCTGTTCAGAAAGAGTGGTCTGTTGCTGTTTCCCCTGCTGAACAACCCTACCACTTCTTTCTTTGCCTTCCTAGCAGCTTTCCAAGGTGGCTGGACAACCTTGTAGGAACTTGTGGAGGCCTTCCCAGCTGGTCTTCGTTCACCAGCAGTCTTGAGTTCTGGTTAGGTGGTTACATCCCTCTGCTGCAAAGGGGTAAATTCAAAGTCTTGTAATTCCTTGGTGTGGCTGTGTTTACTGACCATTCTGCTGAGCCAGGGGGCTGCCGTGTGGGGGCATGTGCAGCTTTGTGCACACCATCCCCTGTGCAGTGCACGATGGTTAGACACGAAGCTGGGAGCTGCCCCATTGCAGGCTAGGCACCTGTCTGCACCACAGCTCCTGCTGCTGCAAGTTTCCCACAGCAGACTTTGAGAAACCTTTCCTTGCTCCCCTTCCCACATCATGTAAACGGAGACGATAAAAACCCCATCGTGATTTTTGTGACCAGCTCTTCTACCTCGTCTCTTTTACAGTGTTCATCTGAGGCTTAAGCGAAAATGAAAAAGAAGTGGCTGTTAGGTTTCCTGACTGGCTGCAGCGCCTGAATAGGATGTTCGTTCAGCACATTCAAAAGAATAATTGTGTGCGTGGGCCTAGTTGCGAAGGGGCAGGCCTGGCTCATTTGCTGGGTTATTTATAGCCTGCTTTTCGCCATAGTTTGTGCCCATTAAAATTAGAATATAGTTAGGGAACAAGCACACAAGCAGGGCATGAACGTAGGCAGGAAGAATGAGTCTTAGATGAGACACAAATGCTAATGGAGCACGTCCTGCAGCATTCATACAGGTCTGCTCTGGGACAAAGGGTTTCCGTATTGGGGAGACAGAGCTTTTGCCTCCGTGCTGCTCCTTCTCAGATGGGAAGGGACTACGTTCCTGTAGCTCTGGTTCTCAACACCGTGTGCCATTTCTGCTCAGTGCAGTTCTAGGCCAGGAGGGAACCCACTTTTGCTAACAGCCCCACCTGCCTGTCTCTGCAGGGACAGTGTTGCTGCCATTCCTTTCTCCAGTGATGTGCAATCCTGTAAGTTTCTTTTTCTCCCTGTTTTTTTCCAGAGTGGGTCTTTGTGGGCCTGGTGATCCTGGGAGCGTTCCTGTTCTTCCTCCTGGTGGGGATCTGCTGGTGTCAGTGCTGCCCGCATAGCTGCTGCTGTTACGTCCGCTGTCCTTGCTGCCCCGAGTCCTGCTGCTGTCCCCGGGCGTGTGAGTGACCCCATCCAAGCTGATGCAGATCTTTCTTACTTCTGCTCCCTGGCAGGAGCAGAACAGGAGGAGAATCTGCAAATGTTGCTTCCTTTGCCCTGAGCACTTTGCTTAACTGAAGAACTAGTTCCTGGGGAGTGAAGCATCTGACCTATTACTCAATGGTTGAGCGCTCAAAGTTAATTACAAATGTAATTTTCCAAGTCCTCCCTGCCTTGGCAGCTGTGCCTTCTTCACAGTGTCATGCTCCTCTTCCAAAGTTGCCATCATGTCAGTGAGTGTTGTGGGGGCAGACTAAAACCATCCAGAGAAGTATTTTCCCAACATTGAAAAGCAGCTGCCTTCTGCAACAGTGCAAAATCCTTGTGACCCAGCAAGGTTCCCCCATCGGAATCAGGCAGATCTGTCAAGTTTCGTGAGCCTCATTCCTGCAGCTTGAGTCATCAGTTGTTTCAGAAGCTGAATTGCCACTAAATGGTGGCAGCAGAAACGCTGTCTCAGACACGCTGGTTGTCTTTCTGTTGCCAGACATCTTACAGTGTTCACTTGACGTGCATTTTTAAACTCCCCCAGTTCCCGTTGAGGCTTAGAGAATATCAGATTGGTCCTTGTCATTTCATTTGTCCAGTTATCTCCTGCTGCGGTGTCACCAGCATCAATGGTTTGCAGGTTTCTGTCATGTGACATGTGGGTCTGGGTAAAGCTGGTGCAATGCTGACTGGTGTGTTCTTTTTGTTTTTCAGTGTATGTTGCAGGCAAGGCAGCAAAAGCAGGGTACCCTCCTGCGGTCTCCTCCATCCCAGGTCCATACTACATCCCCAGTGTTCCTGTAGCTGGTGTCCCGTCTCCTGCTGTGCTAATGGATAAGTCACACCCACCTCCCTTGGCTCCAAGTGACACTGGTGGAGGAAACCAAAATGGTAATTCACAGCATTCGGTCCACTTACTGGGAGCAGGGCTGAGAAAGGGAAGGATGAACATCATCTATAGAGTGCTATGAACAGGGTAATCCTGGAGAAACTGCATCTTAATCCTGACACTGACAATGACAGCCGCATCCCTTAGGGCCAAGTAGTCCAACCTTCTTAGTGCTGTCAGCAGAATATCAGGTTGAGTAATGAATTAGGTCAGTGGAGAATGGGAGGTCCACGCTCTGAGCCTTGTTTGATACAGCTGTAAAACTTCACTTGTAGGGTAAAAAAGGGTGAATGGTTTCAGGGGAGCAGAAACAGTGGCCATTTTCTTCTTAGAGCCAATGCCTTAGAAGCTACACTTTCTTGGTAAACCACTCTTGCTGCTCTCCATGGGTCACTGCTTGTCCTCCTGCAGCAGTTTCTGCTGTAACATGTGGTGCTGTCCGTGTAACAATTTGGGCACAGGAATGTGCCTCTTCATCATTTCTACCCAAGAATGTTAGAGGCTGGATCCCTTCCCCTGTGTTACAGAAGTCACTAGGTCATTTGGCTTATTCAGCCTTTTCATTTATGAACTGTGAGTGACAGAATGCTTCTAACTAGGAGGGAGTTATGGATCGATATCAAACACGGAGTATTGGTACGGTGGCTCTGTCTTGGTTCGGGGTCACTTCTCCTGCTGTGAAAGGAAGCTGCCTTCAGGAAGTATGAAGTATTTAGCCACATCAAGCATTTCAGGATCAGAGTAGCTGTCTGATCTCAAACTTTGTGGAGAGGAAGTGACTCTTACCAAGGTAGTCTCCATACTGACACAGTGTGTTTGCCATTGACTCAGCCACATCTGATTTCAAAGCACTGCGCTGATAATCAATTGTTAAGTTTACTCATGACAGTGTGTTGATAAGAGAGTTCCAAACAAAAGACACAATCAAGTAGCATTCTCAAGTAATTAAGCTTTTGGAACAATCTTCTGCAGCCTTTCCCTGCCCCAGTCAATGCATTAACCTTTCCAGAATTACTAGAAGTATTTTCCTTCAACAGTCTGATAGTTTTTTCCCCTGAAATAAAAACAGAGCCCTGGAATGAAACATTTTGAAATAGGAAATAAATCAGTCACTGACCCAAAGCAGAATGTATCCAATTGAAAAATCTTTGTTGGAAAGTGAAGAAAAACAGCCCAGTGCTTTTTTTTTTTTCTTTTCTTTTTTTCCCTCTTGTGCTAAATGTCACTTCATGTAGAGTGTGGCATTGGCTGTGGGAACCTGAGGGATTTTGTAAGAGTCACGTCACACACCCAGTACTCATCTCTTCACCAGCAGAGCACAAATGCAGAGTGTAAAACAGTGGATGTGTTTGGAAATAAGATGGAGTGGCTCTTGGCATCCATGTTTATAACACAGAAGGGTGCATTTATTATGTAATCCAAAATGGTGAGTCTTAAGCCCTTAACTCAGAATTTGACAGGTAATACTACATGTTTCCATAGTGGTAATACTAATATTATTACATTGAGTTTTAGCTGTTGTGAAGAGACAACAGAGTTTCTTAAGCTTTATTTTTCTTAATTAATATTTACTGTAATAGTTTGGACAAAGCCTTAGCCCGGATCGTGCTCCTGTTGTTCAGGGGACTGCATGTGAAATGTGTTCCTAGAACTGTGCCAATAAGGAAGATTGGTATCAACCTACATTCTCTTCCTTGCCTCTTAGGCTCCTCCATCATGTGCCAGCATATCCCCTAATTAGATGCTGTAGAAGAGAAAACAATTACGTGGCACTTCCAAACTGTGTGTTTGCTGGTTGGCCACACAGCAAGCTAAACAAAACAATTAATGGTTGAATGGATGGCAAAGGTCTTTGCCCAGAGGAAACACTAATTACGATTTCTGTGTCTTCCACATAGCCAGGATAAGTCTGACCTGAAACTTGTAAAAGCTTTATATCTGTGAGACTTCAGTCCTTCTGTCTGGTTCATTTGAAATTGGTCAATGGGATCAGAAATGCTCTGGGATGGAGAATGGAGGATTCTGTAATCCTGTCTTGCCTGTCTGCAAAGGGCAGCCTTTTCCTTAGCTAGCTTCTGTGCTTGGAGGTGACCCCTGTGAGGTGATCTGGTGAGCAAACTAAGGTGTGGGGATATTTTAAAGAGTAGCCTACAGTTAGTTACATAAATACCGCACAACAAAGCTCCAGTGAAGCTGAGAAACTCTGTCTTAAACTTAGGTCTGAACAGGAAATAAAAATGAAATTTCAGTTCTCATATTTAGAAGGTGGTTGGCAACACATAAGTTAGGATGTATGCTCTGCCTGTTTTAAATGTAATGGTTGCCTGGAGACTTGCACAGATTCTCCAATCCATGCACATAGGGAAGTCTTTGATCCAAGAGCTGAACTCCAGACCTCTCCTATGAGAAGTGTAGAAGGATGAGAAAATTCTTAATTCCCAACACTTGCCCGAAAAAAACAGCAGTGCTGTCCTTTCAGGAGAGGAAAACAGTTTACAGTTTTGTCTGGCTTGGTTCCACCCACAGAAGAATAAAAAAAAGCCTGCCCGTAGTTACACAGATTAAACATTAGAAATTCATAAACTGCTCAGAAGAGGAAAATAAACTGTAACAGGGAAGAACGTTCCATTCCTTGTGACTTAGAGAAGGAGTGGTTTAATATCCCTGCATCTTCATTTCCATATAATTGAGATGGGCTTAAAAATATGCAGACCTTATTAAAGGATTAAAGGATTCTGACAATTTGTAGAAGAAGAAGGGTATGAAGAGGAAGCATGTGAGAATTTGGTTCTCACATGAGGGAATAGTAAGGAGATTTAATAATTGCTGGAAGTATTTAATAAACTTAGAGACACAATATGCCTTATCTATAATAGAAAATACCTTTAATGAGCTGCTCATGGTCATCTTTGCAGATTTAATTTGAAGGTTAATTTCTAGATGCTTACAGAATTAACCAAGAAGGTAGTTTTCCTTTTGATACACAGCTGCAATAGCGAGTCAAGCATGAAGCTAGCATGATGCCTAGCTAATTCTCCCATCATTTTCAGGAGCTATAGATGTTGCCCAAATAGATGTTTGGCACAGTCTCAGTATGAGCGCTGGCTCTGAGCCAGAGTCTGGAAGCTGCTGCTCAAGGTCCCCAAAGGTTATTAGTAGGTCAGAGTCATTTCCAGCTGATGGTTGGTTGTTGGCCTGTGTAGAAATGAGGTGGTAGCTCAGCTGAGCTCCCGAGAGACACGTTAGTAGGAAGAATAGCAAGAGGTCTCTTTCTTGGCAGTGTACCAGATCAGAGCTCAACAATAGTGAGGCAAAGTGGAGAACTTGCTGTGCTGTTGCTCATGCTGTGCCAACCCTTCTTCATAGCTGCAGCCTCACTCAAAGAGACGTGCTGGCCTTCTGCTTTGAAAGGCAGAGGCAGAGTTCCTTGCATTCTGGAAGTCATGTTGTGCATTTACAGTCATTGTACGTGCATTTATGGTGATAATAAAACTGAAACCCAGGCTGCTGTTGGCTGAGCTGTATGGGTTTGTTCTGGAGACACGCTGAAAGCAGAACTGTGATAGACACATACTACGTTTTAACACCTAATACCTTTTGTACAAAGTAATGCACAAAGTAGTATTTCAGGATGTAGTTATTTGCTTTACATGCACACAGTCAAAACCCTCAGTAAAGCACATTCCTTCCGCAGCAATTTTCAGGATTATTACAGGAATTGTTCCACCCATTTCTGTGGCACAGCCACTTCTGAGGCAGAGCATGGTTATTTAATAGTGCACAGACAGATGCATAGCCATTGAGGACAGAAGGTGCCTAAAAGTACTGCTGGCAAGTGCTTATTCAGCCCACACAGTACATACTATGCAGCATACTATCAAACTCGTATGTTAAGGCATGATCCATTGGGGTATGGAATAAAACAGAGAAGAAACAGAGTGGCTCAGTACCACCATCCAGCTGTTTTTTAAAATCATGCCTCAAGAGGAATGCTTGTGCAACACTGCAGTGTTAATGCAAGGGAATATACCAACCCCCTGCAAGGCAGACAGGTTCACTTTGTGGTGTTAAGTCACATCCTCATGACAGTGCTCTGGTGAGGCTTTGAACATTCACTCTTTTGGACTTAGACCTGTGTTCGTGTCCATCTTGGAATAGCTCTGGATTGAGACCTTCCTTAAACAATCTGCTGTAGAAACGTTATATTCTTCACACCTCCAAAAGGCAGATTTCTACTTGCTAGCTGTAGGCCTGCCTTGAGGTCGCCAGGTTAGCCATGAAGTGTGCTTGGAGCCAGCCTACTGGAGTTAGAGCTGCTGTAGCTCCAGGTGTGTCTCTTCTACATGAAGGAAGATAGCAAAGCCAAAAAAGCTGTTCAGACTTCCCCTGCAAATGGAGTAATCCCAGGAGTTGAGAGCTTAATGCATATGTGAGACTCACCTTTTCTGTAAGATAGAGCGCATAAAGAATGCCAGAGGAAACAGTTTCAGTTACTCAGTGACCTGATTGGCCCCTTTATTGAGTTTGGTATAAATTTCAAAGCAGTGTGGTGTGCTTTGTGGGACTCTGTTTTCATCTGTATCCTGTGGAGCTTCTGCCACATATTCTTCAACCTTTGTGAGCAGAAGTCCTTGAGTAGGGAGATGGGCTGGTCCTGCTTAGTGCAGCTCCCAAATGCTCAGCCACCTGCTTCCCCTGCAGTCTCATGGCCCCTGCTGCACAGCAGTCTGACCTTCTGGGTCTGTTTCTCCCATGCCATGACAAATCCTTCCTGTATCACTGAAGGGAAACGAGTGCTACTTTTCTCCTTGTCATCCTCTGTAGGAGGTGGAGTCACTGTCACCATTTGATGTACGTGGTTCTATAGGCTGGGCATTTCCAAGCCATTTTTGCTGTCGCTGCAAACTTTATAAATGATGCAGCTGCTCACAACTTCACGTCCCACCTTACAGACAGATTTCTCCTGAAGCAAGGACTGACTCATTGTTTTGGAGGCTGCAGCCTACCTGCCTGCAGACATGAACTCAGCTATCGAAGCAGTATTGGCTGAAAATCTCCTTGAACTTCAATGCATTTTCCACTGATTCCTTTTAATTTCTCCATAGCAGTGCGCAAAGGGTACAGGATCCAGACTGACAAGGAAAGGGACTCCATGAAAGTGCTCTACTATGTCGAGAAAGAACTGGCTCAGTTTGACCCAGCGAGGAGAATGCGAGAGCAATGTGAGGAACAAGAACGGTTTGAATTTTTTTTTCACTGACCTGAAAAGTACTCTGCAAATTCATAGCTTAAAGTTAGCTGTCTTTGTTTTGAGAGCCTCTAGGATATAATGCTTGGGATGGATAAAGTCTAGATTTTAGGAATCTGTGGGTATATTCTGATTTTGAAGAGCTGGTTCTTATCTAATCATCCTTCATTAGAGTAAAAAAGGTGTGGGAAACTCAAACTATTAGGAAAATTGGCCACTCGAGTCACTGAACTTTTGAGTCACCGTTGTCTGAAAAGCCAGGTCTGTACTTGAGCCTTTTACAATCCGTAGGTATATGATAATACTGTAAATATAGCCCCCAGAATTTCTGCATGTCTTACAGTGTGGCTGCCTCTAAACTCCCTGCATGGCAAAATAGGAAAGGGATGATTTTATTGAAATTATATTCTATGGACTGCAGTGACTGCAGCATGGCTGGAGCAATGCAGAAAGTTTGGAATGATTGTTGCCCTGCAAAGTGACTACAAGAACTCCTCCACGCAGGAGTTCCTGCATGGAACTCCTCTCTGTTTTCCTATGGCCTCTTGCAGGCTGTATAGATAAAGGCAGAGGGAGTTCTTAGGGGTGTCAGAGTACAAGGCCAAATGAGGATCCCCCTTGCTTTAGGAGGGAGAGGTGCAGTAGTAGGAAGGGGTATGAGAGGGACTTGTAGCACCGCTGTTTATCCTGTGTCTGTTTTGTGCACAGAACAAAACAGCAGGGCATGGGCTCAGTTCCTCTATGCAGCACCCGACTCGTGCTGTGCTAACCCATATTAGCAGTGGTAGAGGCTCTTTTAAAACAGATATGTGAGATCCTGCAAATCAATGAAGGTAAGGGCTTTGGGGAATGACATTAAATCAAGGTTTTGTACGGATTAGGCATAACTAACAAATTATATGTACTTCTAAAACAGTCATTGCTCAGTACACTGTCTTCTCCACCCACAAGATTTACTATAAAAAGACCTCTCCAGATTGGTGTGTCAGGCCTCCAGATGTCAATGTGCTTGATGAGGCAGAGACTGACAGTGATTCAGACAGTCTCTTATATTTTTTAAAAAAACCTTTTTTTTTTTTTTTTTGAGGGGGCTGTTTTTGTTTAACTGGGCAAATCAGGCCAAATCCAGAGCCAGCCTGTCTCACACCAGGAAAGGGGGGGTGGCACAACTGCTATGACAATGTGCCACCTCGGGGCGGTGGAGAGCTCCCACGTGTTGGTGAAGTAGGGCTGAGGAGAGATTTCCACTCGAAGGCTGAGCTCAACTGTCTGAATGCAGGCATCTGATGCCATTTGAGGTACCCTTTGAATGTCCCCAGTTACTGAGTACTAGCTCAGAAGGTAGGTTTGGCAGCAGTCCTGTGTCCAAACTGAGACCCAGGAGCCTTAGGCTTCACATGAAGTTTTGGAGGAGATCCTTGGGTTCCATTTTGAATTTTTTCTAATGAAGAGCAGTTTAGCTTCTTTCTGAAAAAGCTGCAGCCACGTTTATTACAGACTTCCTGTCTTCTCATCCTCACATATGCCCTGAGGTGATGCCTATCTTACTTATTTTCTACAACTTCCCCTGCAGATAACAACACTGTCTCTGAGCTCAGCTCTTTGCATGAGGATGATTTGAACTTCAGGCAGCCCTACCGCCAGGCACGGAGGAAACCTCTGCCTCCTGCAGAAGACCTGGATGGTGATGCTGAGTACTGGGCAGGAGTCATTGGTGGGGGCAGCACATCGAGATCACAGGCGATCTCTGATTACAGAGATGAGAGGGACAGTTTCCGGCACAGGTGAGGAGTGCTGTGTTTGGGAGGCTGCTGTATAAAAGTGATAGAGAAAAGCCAGATGTACTGGGAGCTTTTCTCCATTTCCTCCTGCCCCGGTCCAGTCTATCAAGATGGAGAGAGCCTGTAGCTGTAGAGAAGGATGGAAGTGTCATTAGATGAGGACAGCATGAGTCTGGTTTCCACAAGTCTGCTGAAGCCTGCCAAGCTGGGCAAAGCTAGGTACTGATACCATTCCAGGTGGGGTGCAAAAGTGAGATAAATAGGAGAAACAGAGCTTCCATAATGCTCTACACAGATTTGTACCTGATCCCTTGGACAATTTTTGGTGTCGGTGTGCTTTATTAGGAATCACAAAACTGGCACCTAGATGAGAGATGCTGTGTGTATGCTTTTCCCTCATATGCCAGCAGCCTGATCTCCCAGGAGTAGTGGCAAGGATTTGTTTCCTTCAACCCTGGACTAGTGTTCCAGTTCACTTACCTTAAACCTGTTTCAGAATTAACCTTCTGTGAGCTTCTATAGCCAGGTTCTTGTATTTTACCAGCATGACATATACCTACAAGTGCTGGGGGCAAGAGGAAGTAAGTCCAGTGCTGTCCAGTGAAGGACAAGGGAACTGCATCCTGGGTTTAATCTTGGGTAGACATGTAGAATCTGAACTATCCACAGTGGGCTGCCTTTACAGTCAACAGAGAGAAGTAGGCACTTCTAGGATGTGGTACATCTCTTGCTACGGAAGGTGATAAAAGCAGGTCAGATGATTCATGCCCCAACAGAGCCTGTTTCCCTCCATTATTTGTGAAGGCAGCCAAAAGATGAGTGTAGCTGATTCCTGCCCTCTAACACTATTTTCTCTCTCTTCCAGCCAGCAGAGATCCAAGTCCGAGATGTTGTCCCGCAAGAGTTTCTCTGTGGGAGTTCCAGCCGTCTCTATGGACGAGCTGGCAGCCTTTGCAGAGTCCTACAGCCAGCGGGCCCGGCGGGCAGACAGCCAGGAGACTCGGCGTTTCGAGCGGTCAGAGTCACGCAGTGGCCGTGCTGGAGGGCTGACCCATCAGGATAGCTCCATGGAGGAGTACTACACTAAGCGCAGCAGGGGGAACCGAGAGCCACTGACGGACTCGGAACGGGGCTGGTCGTACAGCCCGCCCCGGAGACGGGCCCATGAGGAGAAGCACCTGCCCAGGCTGGTGAGCCGGACACCCGGAGGGAGCCAGAAGTACGATCACTCCTACCTCAGCAGTGTCTTGGAGAGAAAGTCCCGCAGCTATGACGAAAACGGTGACCATTGTGAAACCCCCTCAAAGCTGAGCTCACAGCCCAGCCAGAGAGGAGGAACGTATTATGCTTGGTCACCGCCTTCTACCTACAAATCTGATACGTCTCAGCAGCAGACACCACCACCTGAGCAGGAGGAAGAGGAGGACACCCTGCCTCCCTACAGCGAGAGGGAGCTGAGCCGAGGCCCTTCTTACCGGGCCAGGGAGCAGGCCTACCTCAACGCCTCTGACAAGAAGAGGAAGAAGGATCCCAAGAAAACAGTGAGGCCCTGTCTTGTGCTGCTGATCCAGATAGGCTAAGTAGGGAGCCAACAGCCAGGGGTTGCTAACCAGTTTAGAGACTCTCCAGTTTGTGAGAGAGTAGAGCCTGGGGTCTAAGTGTGAGGAACCCTCAGTAGTGCAAGGAACTCTGCAGAGACCTCAGGGGCACAGTTGCGAGGTGACAGATGTTCCTGAGTGTTTGCCCATGAGCATGTGTGCCATGTATGCCAAAGGCACACAGAGTTACATGGGATGCCAGTAGGTGAAAAAAATCCTGCCCCAGTCTGGGCTAGCAAGAGCTGACAAACATGTAGTTTTTGGGGAGAGGGAGACAAACCAAAGAGGCCTGTGTGAGAAAAAAAAAGGGTGTCAGCTTGACTAAATTGTTGCCAAAGCTACATCCATCTGATTGTCTGTTCTGTGGGTGCTTTCCTATTGACATCTCTCTCCTCTCTTTCAGAATGATTTCCCAACGAGAATGTCCCTCGTGGTTTGAAGTCACTGTGGACATGTCATGCCAGTGGGATGGATGCCATAATGTTGCTGCAGTGGAAAAGATGCAGAGCAACAAGCAAACTGGGCCCCAGTGAACCTTTTCAGCCACCAGCCAGGGACTCCTTGTTCAAAAATTGTTTCATCAGGGCGGTAGACTCCCATAAAGAGCACCCAATCTCAGAGGCTTTGGAAGTCTGCCAGGAGAATGAGCCAGGGCTCTCTTTGGCACCCTCCATTCTGCACGGGAAGGCAGCCATGTCCTTACGACCCCTGCAGCCCTGAACTAGGAGCAAGGCTGCCTTTGTGCCTCTTTTCCTATCTCACGTGCAGAAAGAGGCCTGTGTGCATACCTCAGGCTCCCTCTGTCTCCTCTGTTCACTGGATCAAAATTGTCTCCATGCTTAGAGTCTATTCTGTATCATCCCCACGCTGGGAGGAGACCTCATTCTTACAGCTGCAGACTGCCTCCAAGGCTCTAAATTGTGAAAGAAAATCTACATCCTTTCAGACACCACAGAGCAGGACTGATGAGGTGCTTCTTGCAAGGGCTGAACAGAGAGAGAGAGAAACGAGTGTGGTCTGGTTTGTTCAATATATTTAGTTATGTTCATTGTGTGCTGAGAGTTGCAAGTGAGATTGATGTATTGTTTTGAAAGTGGATCAAAGTAGCTTTTCTTGTGATGAGAGCATGATGTATTTTTTCCCCTTATCCCCAACTGTGATCTGTTTTGATAAAGTTGCATTTTCTTGCAGCTCAGCTATGACCCTTTAGAGCTTCAAGCTAGAATATCTACTCCACGTATGGTAAGAGTGCTCCAACTTTGCTGGTGTTCTGCTCCCAGCACCTCCAGACTTAGTGGCCTTTTTATTTTAAAGAAGCGAAAGGGAAAAAGATGCAGTGAGAAGGTTAAAGATCTTTGTTCTGTGATACTGGGATTGCTCCTTTCTGGTCATTGTTCCCAGGCACTGAACAAGCAGTGACAGCAATTGGAAAAGAATTGACACTGGGTGAACACGAACCTCGAAAGACCTTTTTCAATTACAGTCATTTCTTTCACTACAGTTGTGACATGATTTTAGTGGCTGTTGTCTCAGGAACAGCTGAATTTAGAAGTGACTGCACCACGCCATCTGGAAGCCGACATTCTGGTTTTTGTGGGGTAAAATGCAGTCATTCCTCTATTTTTTAGCTGCTAAAATTACATGAGGAAAGATAGTGGGAATTATTCAGGGTCTGGTATCTTGATCACCATCAGGCCTGGAAACAAGTTAGTACTCTGTTTTGTTGTGGATGTTGTCAGCCTCTGAAATGTCATCTCATAACTCTGGGCATCTGTTCATTACCTGGATTCAAATTCATGAGGTGCTCACTCAAGCAATATGTTTTTGAACACTGGATTGATTGATTAACATCAATGCAGTTCTCCGTAAAAATTGCAGATTCATTTCTGTTTTACTCCTTTGCAGTATTAGCTCACCAGGAGTGGTCATGGGAAAGGAAGAGTAATCTCCCCAGACTTGATGCTGTTGTAGTTTTTTTGTGCTAGAAGATGAATGACACAAGGATGGCTTTCTTTTCCACGCTTTTCTTCCTGGCCAAAGAAAGGTTAGCCTGTAGGAACATATTATACCTGGATCTGTCTCACAGTACGGCTTGAGAAACTCAATTTTAAGTACATTTTGATCTTTTCTTATCATTAATGTATGTTCCTAGGAAAATCACAGCGCAGTTAACAAAAGGCTGGCAGGTGGTTTCCATCTGAGGTCTCCAAGGCCTTGAGGGGCCTACAGTGTTACTCGACATGCCGTTTAAAATTAAACATTTCACCCTGACATATGATAACACTGTCAAGCAAAAAGTGTTAATATTTTGTTGGTCTGAAAGTCTTGGGAGGTCCTGTGCCATGGATTTTAGGGAAGTTTAACCTGCTGTCCTTTCCGTCAAACATCCAGCAGACTCAGGAAGCACATCACCACATGGAGATTTGTTTGCATCCGCAACAGTGATTGTGTCAGAAACAGGCCCGTTAGCAACATGGCTGTATCAGCATAAGTGGATCGTCTGAAAAGTGAGGGGTGATGTAGAGTTGGGCTTCCATCTCCATAGTTGCACAACCCTAATGACCTGTGACTCCTGGAAGAGCAACACAGAGGAGCAGGAAGACAGCAGCAGGTAGGGGTCATTTGTTTCAGAAAAGAGTAATGGTAGCTTTGTGCCTATACCAACTTTAAGAGCACCTGTAGGATGCTGGCACTGGAAAATAATGAGCCTGATTATTGCACTTCGTCTGACAGTGACGAGGTCTCAAATTATAAATTTTCCAGTGATCAATTTTTATTGCTGGCATAAAGTTTAAATCTTTTTCATACAGGATATGGATGTCTGAGTCATGTTGATGATGCAGATGGTTTTGTTGCCTTCAAATGAAGCATCACAACAGTGACTAGCTAAGAAAACAACCAAGATGATAAGTGAATCCCATAAAAAATTATAAGCCCTTAGAGCAACAGCAGGATCAAATATTAGTGCTAAATCTGACTGTGCTGTCTGTAGTGTTATCTGGGCTTCAGAAAAAAGTCTTGACATAATGGGAAATACCAATAGTAACGACTTCTCAGTAATCCCATTATGCCTTTAAAGTATACTGTAAAATTTCCATGGGGTGGGTTTAGTGCAAATATTCTCAGGCCATTTACGCTGAAATGGAAAGTTAACAAAGCCAGCACCTTGAATACTTAAAAACTTGGAGAAACTCCCACCTGAGACAGATAGACAGAATTATTCTCTGTGTTGGCATAGAACTATAGAATCCTGAATGGTTGTGGGTGGAAGGAACCTTAAAGACCATCCAGCTCCACCTCCCTTGCCATGGGCAGGAACACCTTCCACCAGTTCAGGCTGTCCAGGGCCCATCCAACCCAGCCTTGAGTGCCTCCAGGGATGGGATATCCACAGCTTCTCTGGGCAGCCTGTGTCAATGCCTCACCGCTCTCTGAGTGAAGAATTTCCTCCTAAACCTCCTAAATTTAACCTAAATCTCCTGTTTTAGTTTAAAACCATTCCCTCTTGTTGCTATCATACCATGTAAAAAAATCAGTCTCCATCTTTTTAATAAGCCCCCTTTAAGTTCTGAGAGACCGCAATGAGGTCCCCCTGGAGCTTTCTTCAGTCTGAACCAGCTCTCTCTCAGCCTTTCATCACAGGAGATGTGCTCCAGCCCTCTGACCTTTTGGCCTCCTCTGTACCTGCTCCAACAGCTCTGCATCCTTCTTGTTCTGAGGGCCCTAGGCTTGGACGCAGTATTCCATATGGAGTTTCACGGGCAGAGCAGAGGAAGACAATCCTCTCCCTGACCCTATTGGCCACTCCTCTTTTGGTACAGCCTGGGGTACAGCTGGCCTTGGCCGTGGGTGCACCCAATGCACACTGCTGGCTTGTGTATAGCTTTTTGTCCACCAGAACCCCCAAGTCCTTGGCAAGGCTCCTCTCCCAGTTGGTACATATCTGGGATTGTCCCAGCCCAGGTGTAACACCTTGCACTTGGCTGTGCTAAACCTCATGTGGGCCCACTTCTCAAGCCTGTCATCTGGATGACATCCCTTTCTCATACTGTGTGAACTGCACCACTCAGCTTCATGTCATCTGTAAACTTGCTGAGGGTGCAATCAATCCCATCGTCTGTGTCACTGTTAAAAATGCTGAAAAGCATTGCTCCAAGGGTAGGCTCCCATGACTGGTCTCCACCTGGAAATAAAGCTGATCACTGTGGCTGCAACCATCCAACCAATTCCTTATCCGCCGAACAGTCCAGCATTTAAATCTAATTCAGAGATAAGGATGTGGTGTGAGGCTATGTCAAAGTCCAGGTAAATAACATCAATTTCCCTTCATTGTCCACCAAGCCATTGCTCCCTCACAGAAGACCACCAGATTAGTCAGGCGCCATCTGCCCTTGGTGAAGCTATGCTGGCTGTCTCAGCTCACCTCCACATTTATCACGTGCCTTAAAATATCTTCCAGGATGATCTGTTTTGTGATCTTCCCAGGCACAGAAGTGAGGATCATGGATCTGTAGTTTCCTGGGTCTTCTTTTTTTCCTTTCTTAAAAGTAGGAGTGATGTTTCCCTTTTTCTCACGTTTGTCCAGGCCCCTTCAGATAACATCCCTTCTATATCTCATAACTGTACCACTCAGCTTGGTGTTGTCTGCAAAGTTGCTGAATGCAGACTTGATCCCACTGTCTGTCATTGATAAAGGTGCTGAAGAGCAACAGTCCCAAAACAAACTCCTTTGGGACACCACTCATCACCAGCCTCCAGCTGGACATTTAGCTATTGACCACAATTCTCTGGCTGTGGCCATCAAGCCAATCTTTATCCACTTAAAATAGGGAAAGAAATGGAAACTGAAGTAAGCATAGTAGCCCTTTTTATTAAGTCAGAGATGGCCACCAGCAACGTGCCCCAGGCTGCTTTACCTGTGCAGCCAGCACTACCAGTCATGTGCTGAGCTTCCTTGGAAAGTTCCAGCTGCCACTGTTGCGTGGATCCCTCAGCAGCACACTGAGTCATGATTTTAACTCTGGATTGTGACTCTGAAGGTCCCTGCTGACCATGGATCAGCAGTTAAACTGCTTTCTTGTCCTTTTTGTTCCAACAAGCCAACTCTGGGTCGGTAATACTAGTTCACTAGTTCACCTGCAACAGAAGTAGACAAATAGTTTGGCAACCGATTAAAGACTGTTACGTACAGCCTCCCTTTGTAGAGTGCCCTGAAACTGGATATAAAAATTTGTGGGAAGGAGTAGCAAAGAAAATGTCAGGATCAGGCACCTTAAGACAGAATTGATCTTATAAAGGGAAAATTCATTCTCTGAGAATTTTTTTTCAAGTAAATTTAGGAGAGTTAGCACGTGGATCCCACTGTTGGAATGTGACCAGCCTTCCCCAGTAACAGACTAGTTTGACATTGTGCAGAAGAGCTTTTCTCGGCCCATTTGCCAGCTTGCTTCCACAGTCCCAGGTCATCCTGAGTACTCTAACTGCTAATGTCTCTTTTGACCAAAGGTCCCTTCCAAAGCTCCTTCTCTGAAGAAACGCAGAGCAGTCACTGGCCTGCACAAACACAGATCACTGAGCAGGAGTGATCACAGAGCATTTTACAAGTCAAATATAGCCACAAAATTTTATGGAATCATAGAATGGGCTGGGTTGAAAAGGACCACAACGATCATCTAGTTTCAACCCCCCTGCTATGTGCAGGGTCGCCAACAACCAGACCAGGCTGCCCAGAGCCACATCCAGCCTGGCCTTGAACGCCTACAGGGATGGGGCATCCACAGCCTCCTTGGACAGCCTGTTCCAGTGCGTCACCAACTGTGTGTGAAAAACTTCCTCCCAGTATCTAACCTAAACTTCTCGTCTCAGTTTAAAACCTTCCCCCTTGTCCTATCAATATCCACCCTCATGAACAGTCATTCCCTCTGCTGTTTATACACTCCCTTCAAGTACTGGAAGGCCACATTGAGGTACATAAATACAAAGTTTATCATGCCTGGATTATTCCGAAAATAAAATAAGTCGTTGAGACCGTTCCACTGAGAAAATGCTCAGAGCTATCTTTTTTCCTTCAGGGACCTTTCACATGAAGCTGTGGGTGAGATTCTGTTCTGTGTCACTAAGTACAGGTCAGGGACATGTGGAAATGAAAGCTGAAGTGGCTTTAGCTCACCCTTTAACTGGGCCAGGAGCAAACCGACCTTTGGCATAAGCCAGGTGCTACAGAACTGACTGACTCCTGGAACCTCTGTGGGGCAGCACTGCCATCTGGCTATAATGGTGTGTATGCTTTGTGTAGCAGCTGAGCTGCCAAAAGTGCAGTCACTTGGGGCTCCTGAAGCCGTTGTCCTATTACCTGGGAGGTCAGAGAAGAGATCCCTGTACTCTACATGATGGGCCAACTATTGTTTTTGATACCACCTCAATAGTGCCAGCTGAATTATCAGCATCAGAAACAGAATGGTATTAGTAACAATAGGAATAAATTGGAGGAATATGCCATGATTCCCATGCCAATTCTCTTGGGACCTTTATAACTGCTTCTGGACGTTCACACCTGCCTTTGCTAGGAGAGACCTTCATCCCCTCTCCCTGTCTGCCCTTTGCCCTTTGTCTCCCTGTCTGCCCTCTGCCATGCATGTGATCCCTCTCGGACTGCTCTGCATGCTCGACTGTTCGCAGCTGACCTTCAGCCTGAGGCTTCAGTCAGTTTGGCTGTGGACTGAATTTTGTCTAAACAAAAAAAAAAAAAAAAAGAAGAACCAAACATTTTTACCCCCCCCCCCCCCCCCCTTATAAAAGCAAAAATTACAGGAAGCACAAAACAAAACCCCAAGCCTTCCATCTATTCTCAAATGCAAGCAGAGATGTTACTGGAAACATTTTAAAAATTCAAGCCGAAGGCAGTTTCAAAACAAGTGGGTATTGTTTCCAGTCCCAGGGCAGCTGCAGTAAGAGCTCTGAAGAGCGAACAACAAAAGCAAACCCATTCAGATTTCTTTGTCCTTGATGAGAGCAGCAGCAGAGGGAAGGAGGCAGTGCTTCATCACTCAGAGAGTGCAAATGTGACTCCAAGATGTTGTGTTACATCTGAGTTTAGAAGTATGAATTAAAAGCTGTCAGGCTGATTTTAAAAGCAGATCTCAGTCAAGGAAATGGCACAGTTTTCATCTCCAGTGCCTCTTGGTGGATTTCACTTGCTCACTTATCTTTATTCCTGCAAAGCCTTTATTTGTGCCCTGAGTGCCACGTGCCCTCTGTGCCCAAACACCAGATGAATGTGGAGGCGATGGGGAGCTCCTGCACATCCGTGTCACCCAGCCCGCAGAGCTCCAGCGCTGGCCCATCACACATCCCTCACGTGTTGGCAGCCAGGGGCCTGCTTTTTACACACCCTATTGAAAATTCCAGCCATGGTTGTAGTCCTCTTGCTGTTTGTCACAGAGCTGTTGGTTGTATCTTTTTTTTTTCTTTTGTTGCAGTTGCTCGTCTGCAACGGCTTTGTTTCCCCCATTACGCAGTGAGGGAGCGGCTTTCTTTGCTGTGCTCAGCTTTTGCTATTTTGCTTAAATTCTCCTTCTCACCTGTAATGAAGTTATTTCCATAGGGGGATGCTGGAGGGAGAGTCAGAGAGACACACTGCTCTGTACAGCGACAATACAAGCACTTTGACAGCTTTCTGGGACATGTCCTCACCCTCAGTTACTAACCATTATACATTCACCATGCTTGCAGTTTCCAATTTGTTGCTTTTGAGTTGTCACCATGGAGAATAAAAGCAGGAAAAGCTACTGCCAATCTGCCTTTTTATTACAGAATCATAGAATTGCAGAATCATCTGAGTTGGAAGGGACCCTTAAAGGCCATCTAGTCCAACTCCCCTGCAATAAACAAGGACACCTACAGCTCCATCAGGTGCTCGGAGCCCTGTCCAGTCTGACCTTGGGAGTTTCCACAGATGGATGCACTTGATGCTCAAGAGCCTGCTAAATGGTTCATTTATTTAATCCCTTGAAGTTACCTGTTCCCTAGCAAAGCCAGAACCTGTGTTTCCAGAGGCCTCAGTCCTGCTTACCTTGCACTTACAAGGACTTTAACCTCCAGGAAAGTAGAGATGGGCTAAAACCACAGTGTAAAATGCTACAGGCTTTACCTCTGACAGATACGCAATTAGCAAAAACATAGTCTGCATGCATCTTGGTGCAGCCTATTTACAGACTGCACTGTGCATCCCTCACAGCCAGAAGCCGCTGATGCAGTGCAGGACCTACCTCTGCTCAACAGCTTGGTCACAAGCTGCACAAATACACCTTCACCCAATGTGACAGAACAGACAAGCATGTGTAGCAGGCTTGTAGACTAAGGGACACTTTAAGTTGCACTGGGGGAGAGAAATGTGGCTTGTTTCTTTTTAAATAGAAATATGTATAAATATATATAGTCATTTCTGTGTTCAGTTTCGGGAAGAGAGATCAGAGGCTGCCTTCTGCTCAGGCCATTGTGGTGCCTGAGTAGAAGATGTCATCCTCCAGCTTCAGTAAGGTGCAACTTAGGCTGGTTCTTGTAAATGGTAGTAAAAGGAAAGAAACCTGTATCAAAAGGTCTCTGTGGGCAGCCTGTCATCCTGATGAGAGACGCTTCATAATTAAGCAAAGATACCAGCATACTGTAGCTGAAGCAATTGCTAAGGGTCTCAACTTCCCTGATCACATCAGTGAGTATGCAGTTACAGAGGTCCCAAATACAACAGGTTTAGAGGACTTCAAGCAAATTAAAAGTCTAAAAGTTTTCATACTCAGGTGCGTGCAGCACACAGAGTGCTTTTCAAAGTACCTTTGAAGAGCTTTAGCATAGTTCTGTACTAGTGCTAAGACCTTTGAAAGGAAAAGTGCAGGTATCATCTCAGCTATTGCCCAGCAGACCTGAGATCTGTACACTTCTGTGAATAGCTCAACTTCACTTGTAGGCCAACCTGTTTAGAAACAGCCCATGCAGCTAAGCTAAACTGGTTCTTCTTTGAGCATCTCAATTTTCATGATTAAACTCATAGAACCATGGAATATCCTGAGCTGGAAGGAACCCGCTCTCTGAGCATCTCCTTAAACTCCAGCAGCTTGAGGTTGTGCCCACTGCCTCAGGGGGAGAAGAGACTGGGGTCATGGCAGAGCACCCTACTCCCACCCACATCCTTGTTCTTCCAGCTCCACTGTCACAATCCTTGGCTGCTTGCTCTACTTTGCTCAGCAGAGTGCTCTCTGTCACACAGACAAATTGACATCAGAGCATCATAAAGGCCACTAAACCAGGGATGTGTCTGTGATGCAGTGATGACTTCACAATGACATACAGCGGTTGTCATGGCTGCCCAGGCCTGCGCTGCACCTGGTGTCCTGGAATGTGTACATTTATCACGGCAGCAAGAACAAGCTTGAGTATACTGGGCTCATTTGGCAAGGTGCTGATGGTGGAGGGTCTGCAGAGCTGACCTTGCTGAGAAAGGACCCCACGGTGGACAGCCATTTTCGGATACCAAGGACTGTCTGTCCTTCCTACACTGTGGTGCCCAGATGTGACACTGTGGAGCTTTCTTAACACCTCCCTCGCTTTCAAAGGTAAGGAATATGAAGCTGAATTGTATGCTCTGCGTTTTGGACTATAGCATTCATAACTATTGAACAGTGTGTGAAATGCCGTATTGAACAGTGTATGAAATGCCGTATTGAACAGTGTGTGAAATGCCATATTGAACAGTGTATGAAATGCCCTATTGAACAGTGTGTGAAATGCCCTATTGAACAGTGTGTGAAATGCCATATTGAACAGTGTGTGAAATGCCCTGGCCTGATGTGGCCAAGTGAAGAAGAGAGCACTGCACGCTGCCTAAAAGAGTGATCTACACGAAGACTCAATGGGAACAGATAATGCCCATCAGCAGGTTCTCTGTGTGCACTTTGAAAAACAAACAGAAGCAGATGATTGTGCCAAGGAGTTCACATGGGCTACTATTGGCTTCCATGCCCCTGGCATGTTTAATTTACCATGTAGAAGTAATACTCCTGTTCACAGCATTGTTTTGCTCCTAACACAAATGTATACAAGATATGTACAAGATGCACAAGATCTGGTATTCCAACTCAGTTTTCAGCCAATTTATGAAGGAGAATAACAACTTCCATTTAGCATCAAAACATTTTTGGTATCAGGATGTGTAGTAAGGACACCAAATTGAACTGTCCTTTCATAAGGCTCCGGACGTGGCTGGGGGAGCGCAGAAACTACAAAGGCAATCTGTCAGGCTTTTTCAGCTCAAGTTCTTCCTAGAAACATTAACAAAAAAAAGTGCAACAAGGAGACAAACATCTTAAACAATGTCTTCTGTGGGAACTAACAGCAATACTTGATGTGTTACTTGTTTGTTGGCCTGCCTTTTTTTACACCAAGCTTGTCACTGATGTGTACCACATACCCTGGTGCTTGTGAGACCGTGGTCTGGATTGGACTAGTACTGTTTAAGATGAACCCTCTTGTCTGTCATTTTACAAACATGGATCATTTCATGGATGTGATTGAGGGCAGTCATGTGCACAGTTAACCAGTACAGATTTATTAATTCAGACTCTTGGGAGAGGGTGGGAGCAGAGTGAGAGCAAACAAATTAAACCAGCTCCGTTGCCAGTGGAGCATGAAGCTGAGCATAGCAGCTGGAAGTTAAGGTGTGCTACATTACTCAGCCTGTAATTCCAATCATAATGCTGCTGTTCAGAGCTTGCTTCTTTCAGAATCCCATGCTTTTCAAGCTTTTGGTCCTTACTGATATCTGCTATTTGGAAGCTCATCTTCATGAGAATGCTCATTGTTAGTGTTGGGCTGATAAACAACGCTGAAAATAGAAATTCTACAGAACAACAGATTCAAGCACTTCGTTTTCTTGCCTAAAGCACACTGATTTCTTCAACTGTTTGGCTCCGTGGGTGGAACAGGCAGTATATATTGCTACGTTCATTACAGGGAGTTCTTCCGCGCTAGAGATATTAACATATTTGTTATTACTGCCAGTTCTCTCCTCCCCCGTACCAAGCAGTCGTTTGAGCTAAATTTCCTTGTAAGGACAGACTCCCAGCAGTTGTATTTTTCTCCTCAAAGTGAAGATCTCTTCAGAGGTCAGTTCATTCTGCTTTCTCAGAATTCTGCCTCCCCCATATTCCTTAGACAGTCATTACTAAAGAAGATGTCAAAACCACCTGCAAAAATTCATGGGAATTCTAGAAATCAATGTCAACATCAACTCTTTGCAATCATTAACAACTCAAAGGCGGTGTTAGAGTTAAAAGCTTTTATGCAAGAAAAGATATTTAACACTGAATACAAAATCGGTTTGACATAGCTTATTTTGAAACATCATCCTCTTTCTTTTCATCAACTGTCAATTAAAAAATCACAATTAAAAAAAGTCATCCTAAATACTTTTAAAAGCCTTATAAAAACATTCATAAAGTGCCACCCACAAAAGCGCCTAAACAAGAATCTGAGAGAAGTACCTATTAGGATGTTAATTTACTTAATTGCTGCTGAGGACAAAGCTGTCAAACTGCTGAGGACAAAGCATCATCATCTGAGAACCTGCCAATTTAACAGCTATCCAACCGAGCAGAAATACAGTTCCAGAGTGGCCCGCACAGAGGATGGCTGGGCCTGTGACATACACTCTGAGGCATCCAACTCTGTGTTGCAGGGGTTTGAAATAAATAGCTAACACCACCTAAACCCAAGAAAACTGCCAAGTGGGAGATGTGGATTCTGAGGGGAGCAATCATGCTAAGCTATGGCTTTACAACAGAGGCAAAACCCAGGCAATTTATACAGCAAACAGATTTTAGGACAAAAATCACAACCCTCTAAGAATAACAAAAGAAGGCACTGATCCTTGGAATGTCTCTCCCTCCTGGTCTTGGACACACCATACGGTAAGTATCTTTCCTCCCTTAAAGAGGGGCTGAGAATTGCTACCCCACGGTAAGTATCTTTCTTCCCTCGAAGAGGGGCTGAGAACTGCTACCTCACGCAGTGAACCTGCGCTAGTTCATTCAGTGCAGGCTGAGTGCCTAGGCAGTGCTCACAGACCGATCAACCCAGAAGGACACAGGCTCTGAGGGCTCCCTGCCCCAGTTCACACCCCATATGAAGCATCCAACGGCACCAGGTCCATGGCCCATCATCCACGTGGCCAACTACCCTGCATGGTGCTTTTGGTGGCGCACCAGCTGGGGCTGGAAACGAAAGCTTGCTCCGCACTGGCCGCAGCGGTATGGCTGCTCACCCGTGTGGATGCGGGTGTGCTTGATGAGGTTGGAGTTGCCACTGAAGCCCCGGCCACACTGGCTGCACTTGTAAGGCTTTTCACCGGTGTGGGTACGAGCGTGGTTAATGAGGTCAGAGCTCTGCCCGAAGCGTTTGCCACACTGACCGCAAGAGTAAGGCCGGACACCGCTGTGGGCCTGCTGGTGCTGAAGGAGGTGGGAGTGCTGACTGAAGCTTTTCCCGCAGGCTGAGCACTTGTAGGGCCGCTCGCCTGTGTGCATACGCTGGTGTTTGATGCAGGTGGAGCTATCGCTGAAGATCTTCCCACACTCGCTGCACATGTAGGGTTTGAGCCCGGTGTGGATGCGCTGGTGCTTCAGGAGGTTAGAACTCTGGCTGAAGCTCTTTCCACAGTCTGCACAAGTGTAGGGTTTCTGGCCGGTATGGACTCGCCGGTGCTGGATGAGGTGGGAGCTCTGGCTGAAGCCCTTGCCACACTCCCCACACAGGAACGGGCGCTCCCCGGTGTGCATTCGCTGGTGCTGGATGAGGTGGATGCTCCGGCTGAAGCCCTTGCCACACTCGGAGCAGATGGTGGGCTGCTCTGCACGAGGGGCTCGCCGTGGTGCTGCCACCCTTCTCTCTTGTCTTTTCACCAGGCTGACAGCAGAGCAAGGCAGCTTAGCCTCCTGTGCCTCCCTGCGGTCACCTTGCCGTGCCTCTGTGGAACCACACTGACTTCCATCACCGTTCTCCAGCTGTTCCTCTTCTCCTACGGATTCTGCTGCCAACAAGTCCTGTGGATGTGTGCTTGCAAAGTGATTCAGAAAGGGATCGATCTCAGCACCTGGAAAAAATGACAACGAGTTGCTGTAATCACTAATTGTAATTATTGCTGAGAGACAAGGATGGCAGAGAACAGGTGAGCTCTTCTCCCAGAGAGTATCGTCTGCACTGTGGAGGAGAAGCAGTTCCAGGGAAGGACTGGGATCAAATGTAAAACTAGTTGTGAGAATGCGACCTCATCGTGCAACCCAGAGCAGATGTGCCACAAAAGGCAGTGCGGAGGGCAGTGCATTCAGCCCTTCCTTGCCCCCAGGAAATTGTCACATTCTGTCTTCTTAATATTCTGTCTTTCATACATACTCTTAATAGCACATTGACAAGGCTGCAGTGACAGGGAAAGAGAAGGTCTCAAATCAAGCTGGATGAAATAAAGTAGTTTGAAGAACACTGCAGAAGCTCAAATTGCTTTCTTGCTTTCTGTGTTTATGAACTCATTCCTTACCCATGTCCTTTGAGGCCTCATAATCTTGATCTTCTCCTTGGTCCATCTCGGCAGCTTATGTCAGGTTCACCAATCAGGAATCCTCCTTACAAAAGCAAACAAATCTTAGCTGAATATTCAGCAATAGTGTCACATAATATGCCTTAAAATCTACTCCCCCTACTGAATATGGGGAACAGATGGAGAAATTGCTTAAAAGTATGGAACAATCTGAGCAACAAACGTTTATGGGCACCCTGTGCACCAATGAGGTATCTGATGTCAGATATGTTTTATTTTCCTATAGGAGATTCAAGGTTGCCTCTTTTCTGATGACCAGTATATGAGGGGGGAGATATACCAGATGTGCTGGACTCAGAATTGAGAGACAGCAACAACAGCCATAAGTTTAAAGAAAAAGCAAAACTCAGCCAATCTGCATGCACAGTTGAATTGGAGGCATTTCTGTAATAATGACAACCACAAGAATAATCTTAAAATTATTATTATTTAAATTAAAATTATTCTTAAACTTATTCTAAATGGAAAATGACTCTTTAGTCACCAGAGCATGATTTTCTTACTTGCTACCTCAATTCTCCTTTCTCCTCCAAGAAAAGACTCTCAGGCTGAGGGAGCTAAACCAACAAAACAGGCAATATGATGTTATGTCTATTCCTACTGGATTCTGGCAGATCCCTGCTTTGCAACTCCAACAATTGCCACAAAAGCAATTATTGGGCAGGTTGGTCTTACAAATGCCACCAGCACAAAAGGTAGGCACTGGCAATTGATGCAGAAAAAATGCAGGAGAATAGAGAAAGTACAGTGGTATGAAAAAAGTCCCACTTTACTTCAAAAAGGAGGAATCAAAGGTGGCAGGGGAAGGAATCCAGCTGGGTGAATCTAGGACTGGAGAATGATACGCATCACAGCATTTCTAGGAATATTTTTAAAGTATTTAAGACACTGTTTGTTGTTGGGTTTTTTTTAACTCTCCTTTTAATCCTTAGTTCCCTAAGTGCCAGCATCCCTTCAGAAACATTCTCCCAGAACTATGCTTCAAACTACCAATCCTTGTTTATGTATGGCTGAGCTATGGGAAAAGTACATTTCTGGACAGCAGTTCAGCTGCAATTGGTTAACTGGACAGATGGCCTCTAGTGCAAACAAACAGCATAAAATGATGGGTGTTTTGTTGTGGACTGCTTCATCTATCACCAACAGCTATTTATTGAACGGTAACAAGCAGTAAGAGATTAGATGGCGTCAGAATTAAGGAGACTACTCAGATGAGGGGAATGGTCCTGGACAGATACCAGTCTTGAAGTCTTTGATCTTGGGTCGCAAAGTTGGACAGAAAGAAAGGGAGCAAGCAAAAGAGACTTACTGAACTATAGAACGATGAAGAAAGAAAGTGAAAGGGGAAAGCAGAAGCTGAGTGCCTACTAAATAAATATCTGCTGAATGCTGATGGAGACCATCTCAGCAGATGCGCCATTTCAGGCTGTCCTGAGCCAACACGTTAGGTTGCTTTCAGGAGCCTTACAGCTCTCAGAACTTCACAACTACTGAGAATCTCTGTTGCAGCAGATTGATGGTAGGAGCCAACCCAGCTACCAACATGCTGCAGTGTGTACCAGATGGCCTGTTCCACCCAAAAGCAGGAGCCAAAGCCCCATGCACACACAGGCCTTTTCCCTGAGTGGCTAACCACAAACAGCAGGGTTTCCCTGTAAAGGGTGTACATATGGGACCTGCAGAGAAGCAGTTCAGAGGTGGTACCAGCATCTTGCTAAATGTCTGACCACAACTACCAGGGGAAGTCTCAAAGCACGCAGCCAAGTCAGAAGGAAGAGTTCGCTTCTGATCCTGCAAAGACCTCCTGATGCATGGCTGCTGTGCTCAGATTTGCTATGGCAGCACAGCAAAAAGCAGACAGTCCTTATACATTGACAGGCTAGCCTGGGGTAGGGAGAGTTTCCTCCTTTCCCATCATCAGTCCTCTCTGTAAAAAGAGGAGACTGATCTCACCAACAGAGAAGACAGTCCTTCAGGATCCGACAATCCATTGTCTATACCTCAACTGTTTGCTGATGACTCTTCATTTTCTCTCCTGACCACTCACCTCCATAGCTGTCCTGTGGCTGTGTTGGATTGTGGAGGCTGTAGGAGTCATCCCAGTGTAGAGCTCCATCTCTCAGGCTCCTTGGGGTCCTGCAGTCTGCTCCTGAAGTGCTGTCGCTGTCTGAGTGTTCTCTGCATGGTCACCCCGGGCACCAAGCTGCCATTCAGAGCAAGGTGTGAATATCCTATGCTGGAAGGGACCCACAAGGATTACCGAGTCCAACTCCGGACTCCACACATGACCACCCAAAATCCAAACCCTGTGTCTGAAAGTAGTGTCCAAGCACTCCCTGAACTCTGGCACATGGGGCCATGCCCATCACCCTGGGCAGCCCGTGCCATGCCCGCCACCCTGTGGTGCAGAACCTGTTCCTGATATACAGCACTAGCTGGAGATGTCCTCCCTAAAGCAGGGGCTGCTGCGCTGGGAAGGGCAGAAGGTGGGGTGGCCAGGGCACTGCCGTAACACCCGAAAAGGGATGAGAAGAAGAAGTGGGAGACGTGGAGCTCTGGGGAACCGGGGCAGCGTGTGAGGCTGCCTGTGTGCAACAGAGATCGGAAACTGGGCAAGAAGATGCTTTTGCCCGCGGCAGGTGGAAAGCGATGGGACGGGGGAACTGCGCTACAAGCAAGGGACGGGAGAACACAGGGACAGCGGCTAAAGCGGAGACTGGAGTAGAAAAAGGGCAACCGGCCCTCCCCTCCTCTTTTCCGTCTCTTCTCCGGGCAGGTCCTCCCTCCACGATGCCGACAGACAAAGGTTCTGTCGGAGCTTCCAACCCGTGCAGCCCTCTCCCGGCCCAGCGCTCCGCTGCCGCCCACCATCCAGCCGCCCCGCGCCTACCTGCAGGGCGCCCGCTGCCGCCCGGCGCCGCCACGCTTCCTGCTCCGCGGGCAAAGGGCGCTTCCTGGGCGGGGCGGGGCGGCTGGGAGCCGTGCGGGGAGGGAGGGAGGGAGGGAGGGGGGGGGGGGGGGGGGGAGGGAGGGGGGGGGGGGGGGGAGGGAGGCCGTGCTCGGCTCTGAGGGAAGCGGGCTGTGAGGAAGGGGGTCGTTCCCGCGTGGAGCTGCGCAGGGCCCCAGCCAACCCGGCCTTGAGCCCTCCAGGGATGGGGCATGCACAGCTTCTCTGGGCAGCTGTACCACGGCCTCACCGCCTTCTGAGTATCTCAGAGAAGCTTCCCTGTTGCACTGGGCAACGCGAGGAAGGGCTCACCTGGGCCTCTGCAGGACTGAGTTCGAGCTCTGTCTGGAGACTCCCTCCAGAGCACAGAACACATCAGCCTGTGACAGCGAGTTGATGCAGCGTTCCTGGTGTGCCCACCGGCAGAAACCTAAAGTGTGCCCTAAGTACTATGGAAACTGCAGTAACAGGGAAATGAATAGAGCTCATTTTTTTGTCATGCTGAGGCTTTCAGCATCAGTTTGCGTTATGACTTTCTGTTTGAGAAGTTGTCTGACCAATACAAGCTCTTTAGACGTGCAGTCTGTGCTTAGCCTGGGTCTGAGCAGATGGAGAAATGGCCGTAGACAAGATAAGTTGAGAGTACTAAAATAGGGTGAATGGGAGGGTCAGATTGGATGTTAGGAAAAATTTCTTCTCGGGAAGAGTGGTGAGGTGTTGGAATTGGCTGCTCAGGGAGGTGGTGGAGTCACCGTCCCTGGAGGTGTTCAAGAATCATGGAGATGTGGCACTGAGGGACATGGTTAGTGAGCATGGTGGGGATGAACTGATGGATAGACCAGATGATCTTGGTGGTCTTTTCTAACCTAATGGTTCTGATTCTGTAGCCTCATCGGTCTGTAGAACAGTACAGCTGTCAGGCACATTGCTGCATCCTTGTCATGTTTGCAGCACAACACATTCACTTAGAAATGGGGAAGGCAGAAGATCAATGTGTTTGCAGTCAAAGTACAAATGTACAGAGAAGAATGAATGACGAAAGTATCCTGCACATGAAACTACAGTACTGACCGTGGCTTAAATACTGATATGAAGGAACATTGGGCTCAGGCATCAAACTGCTGTCCAGCATCAGTGAAGGCAACCGATGAATTCATTTTCAAATACAATGTTGAGAAGAAGGTGATTGGAAACCTTTGGTTTCAATCTACCGTGACAAATCCTGTCTAACTACTATGACTGCCTGCTATCCAGGCAATGACTGGTGGTGTGGCCAACAAAGACTTAAGGCAGTTTAGCAAGGAGAAGGGCAAAGTTCCTCACACGTGCCAAAATAATCATGTGCATCAGTACGGATTGGGAATTGGCTGTCTGAGCGAGTGCCATGTTGAACAGGACCTGCACACCAAGCAGAATACAGCGCAGTATGCTCCAATTACAAACAGGGCAGCTTGCATACTGGGCTACATCAGGGAAAGAACGGCTGGCAGGTTGACAGAGGTCATCATCACACTGTTCAGAGATGGGGAGGCTGCACCTGTAATACTATGTCCAGCTTCAGGCCCACCAATAGATATGGAAAAACTGGGCAGCGTGCCCAAGTTGCTTAGGAGCCTAAAACATGTGAACAGTGAGCAGAAGCAAACTATTCTGCATATGATAAAACATATTCTGCAAATGATAAAACAAGTTTGGTTTAAAAAATCAGGCTGGACACTGAGAAATACTTCTTTGTTATGGGAGTAGTGTATGAGAGGAGCAGGCTACCTTACAGGGTGCTGGTTCTCCGATCTTGGAGGCTTTTGAAACTTGGCTGGACAAACCCATGGCAGACCTGTTCTAGTGCTGGTAGTAGTTGTGCTTTGAGCAGGAGGTTAGACTGCAGAGGTCTCTTCCAATCAACATTTCAGTGATTCTACAAGCAACCATGCATGTGTCGTCCCACAGACAACTCAATAATTACAAATCGGTAATTAGGGAGAAATCTTTCCAAGAGAGTTTGACTGTCTTAAAAAGGTGGAAAGCAGTAAAGTGCCCAAAGTGTGTAATGTAGTCGTATTTCAAGGAAAAGAGAAACCAAGTGTCTCTAGGCTGATAAAAATGGTAAGCTGTCATTTACAAATTCACTATTAAAATACAACTGCCTGAATCGAGTTGGGTGCTTTTGGAAAAGTTCCTGCATTTCCAGATAACTGTGTTCAGAAACACTCCCATGTCAAGTCTTGGCTGCATTCAGTTGCTACTGCACAGCAACTTCACTGTTTGGTTAAACTTCATTTGGCTAATGTTTTGGAAGTACCCTTTTTTTTTTGTTTTGACAAAGCTGATATATTGTTTTTTAAAAGTTCCATGCATTGAGTGTTAGAAATGCTTATTTATTTATTTATGTCTTTAAAACAGCCTAAACAGCTGAAATGACCAAAGATGTGTGTTTAATGACGAGTTTGTTGGAGCAAAGCAATGAAATCTGATGAGAATTACAGTCAGTAAGGGGAAACACTACACTGGGGAATAATTAAGTTTCCACTTTGCGGTGAGTTGTAGCAAACCCTCAGCTTTACCGTTCTGTTGGTGTTGTAGTGCCTGAATGAATGCTTTATCTATCCAACAGTCTTTATAGTAATTACTTTGCATTTAGCTCAACTGCCATCTGAATACAAGGGAAGAAGGTCTTAAGGACATTTGAATGATTGTGGCTGCCCACTGAAGATTGTTTCTTAAACTTAGGTATTGATCAATCATTTTCACTTGAAAGAGCAGAATGATATATTAATCACTCAAATGTAGAGCACCATTGCTCTGCACTACTGCTAAAAAGTAACAAACAGTAAGGCCAGTTTGCTGTCTTATTCTTCTTCAAACACATTTAGCAGAGAACACAACTGCAAATATTTGAGCTTTAAACCAGAGACACGCTTTTCCATACCATAGAAAAGATTGCTTGTTAACACTGCAGAAAGCGTAGTGCCTTTCCAGAGGACACTGACATCCCATGGTTTGGATTGGAATTACCAAAGCTCCCCCTTCACTCTCGCAGCTGTTTCTGATACGGGAATGACAGAATCATCAAATAGCTGAAGTTGGGAGGCACTTCTGGAGGATCACCAGGTGCAACCCTCTGCTCAAACAAGGACACCTACAGCAGGCTGCCCTGGGTCACATCCAGTTGGGCTCTGAATATCAGTTTTACTGTCTCTGTTACACACATCTGTATTCTATTTCATGGGGGGTGGGAAGACCCCTCCCCTCCTTACCCCCTACCTATTATTGCTTTGGCAGTGCTCTTAGAAAACCCTCTGAGAATCAGAAAAATAAACAAAAACAACAATAGCTTGTTATAAAATATTATATATATTTTATATATATTTATAATATATATAAAAATATTTTGTTATAAAATAACAAAAACAAAAAAAATCCCCGTGAAAACAGGTTGGGAAATTAAATTGAGGAGTCTCAACAGACACTGGATTCTATGAACGCTATCTTCAGCAAACATTCAGTTTACATAGCCTGCAAACTAAACAGCTGAGATGGTTTGGTGGACTCACCATCACTGGAGGTGTTCAAGAACCATGTGGCACTGAGGGACGTGGTCAGTGGGCACGGTGGAAATGGGTTGGTGGTTGGACTGGGTGATCTTAGTGGTCTTTTCCAATCCTCATGATACCAGGATTTTATGTCGTTTTGCTGTTTATCTCCCTGTTGCACAGAAATGGGACGTTCTCTGTCATAAGGTGATAGCAGGTGATGTTTGTTGGTAGTAGCAAACTGCTTTCCAAGGGTTCATCTAATCATTTAAGTCCACCTCATGGATGTAGCAAGTTCTGTGCTCTTTTGTTTTTTGGCTTTCCCTTAATACCTGCAGCTGAAGTGTGGGGAGTAGTTTATGTCTCTCCACCCTCCAATATCTAGGAATAACTGAACATTTTCAAGGAGCTGTTAACTCAGGACTTGTTATCCAAGGAAAAGAACAACAGATGCAGTGTGTGTGTTGGGGCATTGGTTAGGTATGTAGAAAGCCTTAAAAAAAAACATATTGAGCACCTGAAGTGAGGTGAGAGGAAGCGGCAGATTCATTTCACAGCAGTTTTTGAGGAGGTTATGGGGTACTGCTGATGTACCCCTATGCTGGGAGGGCTATCAGGCATTCAGAAGCATTGGGAAGGCAGCTGGGATGCGTCAAGTAAAACATCTTGTACAGTGGTGAGAGAATTGAAGGGGAACCACCAATGTGGCAGTTATCACTTAAGCTTGTATTTTGGCAGGGCAAAGCTGCAAATTGTTTGTACAGCTGTGACTGTGCTCTGCTAATTTTATTTTCCAGCTATATAAATGTTCCAGTGTATGCTGAGAATTTTGCTTTCAAATATCTGGAGAATAACATATCTGTGTACTGGAGGGGGCAGCCTTTCCCTGCTTCTTCCCTCAGGCAGCCTGGTGTTGAATAACTTCAGTGTCAGCGATGGCTGATCCAGAAATGGAACAATATTAACATGGCTATTTGTTTAAATATGCATTTTGTAGCCCTCATCAAGGTAATTGCGTTCTGCAAAGTTAAAGATAGCAGCCCTGGGTCCCCGTGGCAGCTTAATTTGAATTGGAATCGATTGCTTGACAAGGTACAAGTGAATCTGTGTACCTGAAATTGCATACACATGCCTTATCAGCCCGAAGGTAATGATATGCAAATGATTTGGGCTTCAGTGGTCTGTGGGTGCTGAGAAGCAGTGAATTGCAAGCGAGTCTTTGAGCAGTTCAGCTGCTGATGAGAACACTGGCATCTAGTGGCTGGGGATGGCTGTATGCAAGGCTGTCAGAGGTGGGCTGGGGTCACTCAGCTGGTTTCTTGTGTGCCTTTTCTAATTAGACGGATTGCCTTAGGGCCAACCAAGCCAGAGGGAGCTTAAAACCAAAGCTGAAGTAGGGCTGTACATGGGTACAAGTGCACATGCTCATGTATGCATACGCCTCTTCATCTTAGCATGAGAATTATGAAGGGCACGCTAAAGTGTACAGGACCAGTGTGACTAATGGTGCAAGTCAACACCTTTCCACTTTGAACCTGGAGAACAAATTCATTAAGCTCTGCTGCTATTTTGAGCTGTGTAAAGACTCAGCCAATTTCTGACTGACTGACTGAAGTGTTGCCCTTTCATCTTACAAAGGATGGCACCAGTTCAGTGTGTCAGGATGGAAGGAAGAGGAAGTTTGCGATTACCGGTAAATGTGCAGTAGGGTGAATTGGTGCCTTTCGGGCCTGCATGGCTTGTGGAGCTCGTTAAGCTGGCTTAGGTGTAGATTACAGTACCTGGATTGGTACTGGGGAGGATGCTACTGAAGCAGCACACTGTTCATCTTTGTTATGGTTAAAGAGGGTAATTGTTGGTGTAGCTGCTCTGCCCCAGAGATCTTTTGTAGTTGAATGGTGTTGGCTTCCTATGGTACTGGCAGACTCCAGCTACTTCTCTGGATTTATTAGATCACCCTGTTCATTTATATCTCTTTGGTGCAGTACTGTTTAGACTTCTTGTATTTGATGGCTTTTTGTGCTTACTGCTTCTTGTTGTTGATTTGAATGTTTTCCTGCTGTTGGTTCAAATGTTGAAAGAATATAGTTTGTGGTTTTTGTCCTTTTCTTTTGAATGCACCATTGTAAATTCTTAGTCTTCAGAGTGCTGTAGTGTTCACGGTGTGTGTACTTGCTGAAACAAGGCAGTAAAGATAACCCACAAGGCTATATTTCATGATCAGACATATCCAGTGAAGGCAGCAATGAAAGTTACAGAGACTCTGATCAAGTTTACACACCAGAACTGCTTGTCTTGTTGATTACCTGCATAGCACCAATTTTTTTTTCAGTCATGCTGTGGTCTTTAGGGTGGTTGCATTTGTCTCTCATTTTCTGTATGAATGTGAATCATCTAAGCAGTTATTTTGGATAGCTGGTGCAGATAGGCTGACATACATTTCATCTTACGGCTCTCAGGTACGTGTACTTCTATGTCTCTGTACTTGGATATGAGGCATTGCTTGATAAGCAGAAGGAAAGGCAACCCGCTTTCCTCCCTACAAATCCTGTCCATTTTGAGGTGACAGATACATAAGAACCACAGACCTCTCTGGGGACTTGCAGAAGCTTGGTCTCACTTGTGTTCCTTTGACTTACCAAGAAGCACTTTGTGTTATCTCCCATGCATTGTTTTATTGGTGTCATGTATGCTTGGATGAAAAACTAGAAGCTGAATGGGACGTGTGGCAATATTTTGGTGTTGCGCTATTTTACATAAGCAGTTTACTTTGGGGGACTTTCACTATTGCAGATGACTGATACGGTTCTTTGTTGTCAACACCTTCATGCTTCTGTTATAAAACTAAGCACTTGTGGTTTAACCTGGCTGGCAGCTAAGCACCACGCAGCTGCTTGCTCACTTTGCACCCAGTGGGAATTGGGGGAAAGAAGTAAAACTTGTGGGCTGAGGTAGCTTGATGCAAAAGAAAAGGGAAGAGAAAAAAAAAGAAGAATGCTCAAAGCAAGTGATGCAAAACGTAATCACTCAGCACTGATGCCCAGCTCAGTCCCTGGGCACTGACAGACATGCAACCAACTCCCCCAGCTCTTATTGCTGAGCATGATACCATATGGCATGGGATGGAACATCCTTTTGTCAACTGGGTTAGCTGCCTTGCTGTGTCCCCTCCCAGCTCCTTGTGCACCTCTTGTACCACAGTATTTTTGCAGAGGGCCAGAGGAGCAACTGTGCAGATGCACAAGTCCATCACCAGCACACCGTCTTCATTTGTTGACCTGCAGGTCATGCTTTGCTCTGAAGTTCTGCACACAGTAGCAATGGCAAACCTATTTCTGAAGGATTTTTTTCTCCTATGAAAAGCAGTCTGATGGTGCCAACTTCAGTGGTAACAGTTATGACGTAATGAAGAAAGGGATGCTCACCCACAAATTCATAGCTACTACACCTTTGTTGCTGTGATTGAAGCCACAAAGTATGTATAACAAATTTAAAAAAAGCTGTTTTGTGTGCCTGAGAATTTTATGTAGAGTTAGCATGAAAGCATCCTTTCAATATTTCTACTCACCTACATCAAGTCACATCATTCATTGGTGAGACCTTGGTTAGTGGGGTTTAATGGTTTCTTGGTCAGTAAGCCCATGAAAAAGTGTATACATCATAATAAAGAAAAGATCCTTTTTGAAATGTTATCTTTTTTCACCTTCCAGGCTGCATTGCGTGCACTTGTTATTCTTGAAGGTAATAAAATTTGTTTACTTACTTCCTAATTCTGTAGCAGCAACATGCTTCTACATTAAACTGGGATTTAAAACAGTGTGGATGCGTTCCTGGTGGTTTATGCTGCTGGGTTTACTAATTGCAGGATCAGGGCAATGTTTGAGGGATAGGCTGAAAGAAAATTGCTTGTAATGACTTTGTTCTGTGTGTTGTATTTTCAGCTCATGGTAATGTGACAACAATAAACAGAGGTGTGTGTGACTGTTATTTTTTACCTTGGCTATCCCCAGTGGGGGCAGCCTTTTCGTATCAGCTGGTAGAGAGGAAATGTGCCCTTACAGCACAGGACACATAGCAATAGTGGACATGGCCAGTGGATTCATGTCTTTTGTAATGGAACACTGAGGCTGTGCATCGTTGTGAAAGAGGATGCAGGTCAGTACAACGCTATGATATGCATCAGCTCCTGGTTTTGTCCCTATGAAAGGGTATGTTTGCTACATGTGCATGGGGGTATACATTTTCATTTTAACCTTGGTCTCTCAATGCACAGGGATGCTTACATTATCATATCATAGAATCATAGAATGGCCTGGGTTGAAAAGGACCATAATAATCATCTAGTTTCAACCTCCCTGCTATGTGCAAGTTGCCAAACTCTAGACCAGGCTGCCCAGAGCCACATCCAGCCTGGCCTTGAATGCCTCCAGGGATGGGGGCATCCACAGCCTCCTTGGGCAACCTGTTCCAGTGCGTCACCACCCTCTGAGTGGTTGTATTATGATATATAGGATGTGTGTTCATGGCTGGCATCTTCTGCCTGTTTGTTCTTGAGTTCATGTATTAACCTCATGAGATCACTTGCATGTTATGCTTTTCATGAAACATTTATTGCACTCACAATCAGTATCTACACAAGTCTAGAAACATGACCCCACTCTTAAATGCAGCCATCGCTTCATTTCACATCTTGATTTTGCTATCTTCTTATCAGCTGCTTGAAATTACCAGGCTACAAACATTTAAGATCTTAATTTTGAAATCTGTGCTAATGTGGCTACTGAGGTCAACTCAGTCTAGCAAGGTTCACTGAAAGCAGTGTTAGCCTTCACTACCATTTCAGTGTGGGCAGAATTTGCAGTCCATTGGATGCTTTACTACTCATAGATTATTTTTTCTGATTTCACATTTTTTTCCTACTGGCTTCAGTTTTATATTGACTGATTTTAGAGTTTTTGTGTGAAAGAGTTAAGAACAAATAAGAAAATCTTTGCTTGTTGGCCAAAACAATCTAGAATTGCACAGGAGGAATTGTCCACATTGTTTCCAAGGTAGTAAAAGATTTCAAAAAAAGCAAATATGTATGATATCCTATGTGTCCCTTCACTAAATATTCACGTGTGCATTCTTTCAACTTGATACCTTGTCAGAGGGCTTCTAGGTAACTGTGTTGCTTTTCACTTGGCCTGCTTGCAGTCATCTGGATAAGTCCATGTCACCAGGAAGAAAGACAAACAGCCAGTGGCTGTCTTAATAACCTAACTTGCAGTAAGATAGCTTTTTTTGCAGTAAGATAGCTTTTTCCCCATTCTACTACTGCTTCTTCCATTCCATCTGCATACACAGATTCAATGTTCAAACCATTTTTGTCTATTGGATTATGTAAGAGATAATGTACCGGATTACCTACTGGATTATGTAAGAGATTGCCCCAAATGCACAGAATGCATGAGCAATCATCTAATTAACAGATAGATGAAACGGAGACTACCTGATGTAAACGTTCCTGGGTAAAGCTGGGCATTCTTTTGCTAGCTTGACCATTCCAGCCAAAGACCAAAGGTGGCTGAAAGTGTAATTTTATTTATTCTTCCTTATTCTTTGTGTTACTCCAGTGTATGTTGGAAATATTGTCATATGTGAGGGGGGAGGCAGTAAATGTTGTACCTTTAAGTGCTTGCTGGTTTAGATATATCAGAGGGACTCTCTTGTAAATTTGAGTTTATGACTATCCTAAAAATGAGAAATCACTTGCACATCTGCAGAAAGAGGGTAGCTTTTAATTAAATGCTGCTTATGATTGTGGTTTTGTTCTGAATTTCAGTTTGAGTTCAACCAGTTTTACATCAGCATAACTTTTTTTGGTTTGGTTAAAATTAGCCTTTCTACTGACCAAGGAATGTGGGGTTCATTTGAGATGAAAGCCATTACTTAGAAAAAGAAAGGAAGCAAGGAGGGAAGGAAGGAAGGAAGAGAAAGAGGGGAAGACTTTTCCTGCTTGCTGCTTTCCCTTCATTTAAAACCATCTTGTCTTCACAGGCCAATGCAGACCTGGGCAGTGACGTGTTAGGTGCCATATGAAATGACAATGATCTGCGCAGTTTCAGTACTGCACGCACTTCCCTGGAACGCAAGGTTGTGCAGCAGTGGTGCTTACAGGGGTTTTGTTGCCTGAAGGTGATACCTGGACTACAGTGTTTTGTCTGGTCAAAGTGGAGTTGCCTCATTTTTCTGTTTTTCAGGCTCTGAACCATCACTGATCTACCTTTTGGCCTGTGATGTAAAACCACCCAGGAAGACCTGCAAGTTTAAGTGAGGCATATTGCAACAAGAAATGCCTAGCATATGAATACTGCTTACTAGCTGTTCTTATCACTACACCTTGCACATATCTTGGTGGCATGGGACAGAAAGAACAGCTGCTGAGCCAGACAGTTGGCTGAGGTCTGTCCTAGTGCCATGGGCTACAGATTCTTGCGTATGCATTATGAAAAGAGGCCATTTGGTTGTGAATCATTTAGACAAAGGTAATAAGACAGCATTTCATTTCAGAAGTCAACTTTCTGATATAATGTACATACAAGATGCAAGAAAAATAATGGAATCATAGAATCTTTTGAATTGGAAGGGATCCTTAAAGGTCATCCAGTCTAACTCCCCTGCAGTGAACAGGGGCAGCTACAGCTCCATTACATGCTCATAGCCCTGATTTGAGCCTCTCCAGGGATGAGGCATCCACCGCCTCTCTGGACAACCTGTTCCAGTGCCTCACTAACCTTATCATAACAAACTTTTTTCCTTATATCCAACCTAAATTCTCTCCTCTTTTAGTTTCAAATCATTTCCCCTTGATTGAGATAAATAGATCTAATATGTACAGTATGTGTTTTGACAACCAATTTTCATTATAAAGCAAATGGGCATGTTTGGAAAAAATGCTGTTCTCTATTTTTTATGTAAAATCAGCAGGACTTGTTGTAACTACTATCTTAATTGCACTGATACAGCGTTTTCAGAAGTGTGAACACAGGACAGGTAAGAAACACTTTTCAACACTTAAACTGCTATTTAAACAAGCTATTTATGTACAGATCTAGGTCTCTGCATTTCAGGAAATATCTGACTTCAGTTTTTACTATGAATTCAATCAAGGCCAGCAAACTGCAACTTCATGTTGCTGTCAAGTAACTGCTGGGCTGAAAACAATTTAACCTTCCCAAGTCCATGATAACTTTGCATGGTACCGATAAAGCTGATTGCTTCCTCATTTGCTTTGTGACCTGTGTGAGGTCTAAATTGAAGATCTTTTGGTTTGTTAGTTCTGAATAGCTTACTTCAAATGGAGCGTGGTGTTGAGTGCCATGTCACCACAAGACTTGCTTGTCAAGGCCCAGGGTAGTATTTTGGGCAGTGGCATGGGATATAGGATATGTTTTCAGCCACCCAATGGTTACTTTCTCCATTGTTAAGCACATGGCATTTGCAATTTCGAGTTTGTGGTTCTGCAGCTGACAAATCAGCTGATGGATGGGAATCAGGGAATCTCAAATGGTACGATATTACTACTGGTGCACCAGTGTGGTAGTGTTCAGCTCCTGCTGTACTTCTGCTCTTAGCAACCCCCTCAACAGAAAAGTTCTTTGAGAGGCTGGGCAAGGTAGACAGTTACCTATTGTTCTCCATCTCCGAGGCAGCTATACCAAAAACCTGTTGGTACTGTTTGAGTCCTTGAAGTATCCTCTCCTGAGGTAATCTATAACAAGGATGTGCAGAAGTTCTGGACCAGTTGCAATGGAGTGCTTTTGCCACTCGTTCTCAGTCATGCTCAATTCCTGACTGAGATTCCTCCAATAAAATTAGCTCTTGGAATCCCCCTCTCACTCCAGATATACAGACAGGTTCTGACCCTTCGTAATTTGATGGCGTTAGGGTACACTGTACACCAGTGTCCACTAGACACTTATACTCCTGTGCTTCTGATGTGCCAGGCCATTGAATCCACACAGCCCAATAAACCTGACTGTCCTTTTCCTCCACCTGACTGAAGGCAGGGCCCTTCTGGTTCTGGTTATTGTATTCATCACTCATGAATGCAAACCAAAAGGCTGGTTATCAAACTCAGAAATAAGGTCAGGCCATCTACTCTGTTTGGAGAACTACCCACTGGCAAGTGGAATGGTAATTTTCCAGGAATGGTTTTCCCTTGCAACTCACATATCTGTACCTCTAGGATTGAAGTGAGTTTTCCATCTCATTTCCTCATATCCTCTCCATGGTCATGCAGGTAAGACCACAGGTTAGCATGTGATGTACACCCAATATATCTTCTGTCTTGAATTGAAAAATGCTTACTTCTGGTAGCTGAGATGCTTGTCCATGCAGGCAGGACAGATTTATTCCCTTTGTCTTGTTCGGCCACTTGGGAATGCTTCTCCACAGCTGAAACACAGGCCCTCAGAGAGGAGGAGAGATATATATATTGCTGGAGTTGGTCAGTGAATTTATCCATCATCTGTTCTTCTCTGTCTTTCCAGGTCATTGCTGGCAGTGAGTTGGCATACAGAGATGGTGAACTCCGTACAAACTCACCCCGCATAGACTGTGAAATAACACATCTCAATTTTGGAATAATTGGTAGTTCAGGCCAACATTATACATCACCTCCAGCACAGCTAATTCCCTTAGACACTGGGTACCTCTTTCCATGGTGGTCCACTTGCCTGGTTGACATGTAAAGAATGTACTTGTTACGTTTCCACGATAAGGTTCCTAAAGTGCAAGGATGATGGCACTGCTGAATACTACTACCAAAATAAATCCACAACCAGATCGTATTATAACAAGAGCATATGCTATATACAAGCTGGAAAAATCATAAATAAGCCTAGACCAGCTTTCAGAGTGATGAATAACGTGGCCAGAGTTAAGAAAAACAACTTTGAAAGCAAGTAAAAACTGCACTGTGAACAACAGGTTGAGATAAAAATCATTTACTAGGACAGAAAAGGAAGAGAGAAATAATAGTAATGATGCTAATTATTATATATATATATATATTTTTTTACAAAACAAGTGATGCACAACACAATTGCTCAGCACCCGCTAACTGATGCTCAGCCAGGCCCTGAGCGGTGGCTGCTCCCCTCAGTTATATAGTTTTCGCATGATGCCATATGCATGGAGTGCCCCTTTGGGCAGTTTAGGTCAGCTGTCCTGGTTCTGTCCCCCCTCCACTCCTTGTGCCCTACCAGATCCCTCGCTGCCAGGACAGTAGAAGAAGTGGAGAAACTAAAATGTGCTTGGCTCTGTACAGCACTATGCAGTAACAACCAAAACATCGGTGTGTTGTCAACATAGTTTTTCTCTTAATGCCAAAACACAGCGTTATACCAGCCACTGTGAAGAAAATCAACTCTGGGACGTACCACAGAGCTGAAACATACTACAGAGAACTCATTCATTTTCTCTACAGCACATCTACACTTTCTTTGAAGAAAGTGATATTAGTAAGCACGGATTCACAAAGTGAAAGCAGTGCTTAACCAACATGGCAGCTTTCTGCAGTGGGATGAATGGCTTGGGGGATTTGGGGAGAGCACTGTTACTTATCTCAACTTTTAATAGGCTTTCTGTATTGTGTCCCATGCCTTCCTCATGTATAAACCCATGAAGTGTAAGTGGAATAAACTCTCTGATGTGGACTGAACACTGACTGAACTGCTGGGCTCAGGGATTTTGTGACTAGTGGTACAAAATCCAGTGGCTAACCAGTTCTTGGTAGTATATCCAGATATTGATATTGACCCTATAACTGCTTAACTTCACTACCGACACAGACACTGGACAGAGTATCTATCACCAGCAAACCTGCAGAGAAAGCACAATACTGGGAGGAGTGGCTGCCACACCAGGAGAAGGACTTTGGCAGGCTGGAGAAAGTTTCAGAAAGCTTCATGAAGTTTAACAAATGGAATTGTGGAACCTGGGAAGGAATAGCCTCACATGCCAGTATCCACAGGGGACTGAGCGACTGGAAGAAATTTTGCTGAGAAGAACCTTGTTGTCCTGGTGGACACCAAGTTTAATGTGAGCTACCAACAGGTTCTTGTCACATCGAAGGTCAACAATATCCTGGGCTGCATTGGGAAGAGTGTTGTCAGCAGGTTGAGGGAGATGATTTTTTCCACTCAAGTGAGAGCCCATCTGGAGCACTGTGTCCAGTCCCTAGAACAAGAAAAAGACAAGTTAATGGAACACGTACCTACATGGTACCTCCAGAGCATTAGGGGGGAGTGTTATGTGATAATTAATTGGGTGTGCTGTTGGCAGAAGTTTTTGATGCAAAGAGCAAACACAGGCACACTTTGTTAATGTTACTGACAGAGGACAGAAGCAGTTCCAGTTGGAATTAGCATACAGCCTATGTGATCTTGTTTGGACAATGCTCCCTCTAGCTTTCATATTGTATGATTAAAATTAATGGAGAAGCAAACTATGCTTTCTGTGTTCTCTTAAGGACAGCTACAGTCAATCTTTCTCAAGTACATTACAGCCTTTTCAAAATGGTTTGCTGTTCCTTGTGCAAGAGGAAGTAAAACCATAACTGTCAAGCCCTACTAAGTATGTAAATGGAGGGAAAACCTTGAAAAGAGAAGTATTCTGAATCTGTGACAATGCATGCAAATATCATCTTATTCAGTGACTGCATGACCATTTTAAACTGTAACCTGGAGGCATGTGTTTAAAGCATTCCAAAGAAAACAGAAAGATAACAGTCCTCTAGAACATAGGAAAGCTCTCCCTCTTCTTAGTTTGTATATTGCATGTATATTGCATGTATATTGCCCACTTCAATGTGTAATCATTATAAAAGTCTGCAAAACCAAAATTTTTTTGTCAAATCAAGTGAAGTAGATAAAACAATGTGTCTTTGCAGGACAAGTGAAGATGTTTCTGCTTTGACTTCAGTATTACTGTTACCTTTCCATATCCAGCCTTTGTGAATTTTCTACAGCCAGCCATCGTTACTTAGATTTGAAGACATGCCCATCACAGATGTCTTGTACATTCCTATCATGATTTGCAGTAGATTTCCCAGAAACTGAAGTGATTGCTCACACTTTGCTATAGACGCAAAGCTTCAGAATACGATTCTCATCTGATCTTTTACTCCTTACCTGGGCAGTTTTCCTTTTGGTGTCTCCATACCACTGTTCGAATGTATTCAGTGCCAGAAACACGAGCCTCTTCAGTCAAAGGAACAAGAAAAACCCCACTGCTCACCCCTACCACCCCAAATCTGGTTTCATGAAATGACTTCACAATATTCATGAAATATCTAAAGTCCCAGCCAACATTTCTTGACCATGCAATTGGCTCACAAACATATGCTGCAGTTTTAAAGCTGTGTCTAAGCTTCTGCTTCTGCTCATTCTCAGTTGCTGGGTCAGTCTGAGACTTCTGAAATTATATGTCAGTCATTCAATTTTAAAGAAGAGGACTGTGGTTAAATGGTATAGAGCAGTGAGTTTCAAAGCATGCCATATGTGGATTGGGCAGAAGAGTTCAGCATCAGTAGAGGTTAGATGAGAGAGGGGAATGGGATGGAGCAGCAGGACAATGTCGGTGGAAAGGGAGTAAAAGATCCTTGTTGGATATTCCCTGACCATGTGGTTTGTGTTCTTCTGTCTGTTTTCTTTCCTTGTTAAACTTCAGCATTTCCCTTTGCCTCCTTTAGCCAATTTGGTGAGTTGTGGTCTGAAGAAATTGTGTTCCTCTGATGCCTTTACGCTAAATATTGTGTGGCTGTGCTCAGGAAGCCCTCCATGAGGAAATACTGTATCAGAGGTGTCTTCCTGGAAAAATGAGTCCCCCTGGGAAAGACATCCCTCAGCAGCCCGTTCTCTTCATCTCCAGGTAAGCTATGGTGCACGTGTATTCAAAGGTAGAATGGATGTAAATGCTTGTAGAGCAACTTTACCAGTAGTAAAGCAGCGTTTCCCAATCAGAGAACAGAAACAGCAACATGAGATGTATGTATAACTATAGCTATACAAAAATATACCTAAGCCAAATTTACAGAACTCATAGAAGTATGTATCTCAAGGCTGAATGCAATTAAGCGTAAGGAAGATGATTAATTTTACCCTCCAATCTTCTGAACTTTGAGCAAATATATATTTCTTCATGTAGACATGCAACGTTTAAATCTTTAGTAATGAAGTATTTTTTTGTTTTCTAAACCCTTAAAATTAGTTCAGAATTAATCAACTTATGGTCAAGGCTTTCCTCTTCCGTTTGTAAAGTGCTGTAATTGCAGGCGTTACAGATCACTTGGCTTCAGTTGCAGACAGAAACTGTAGCATCTCTTTCAGCTCAGACTGACCATCAGAACTCAGTTCTTCTAATTTGTCTCACTTCCTCATGCTGCATTCACTGTTGTGCTGCTCAGTGCTGTTGGACAGGACGTGCACAAACTCAGAAGCAAATTCTGCCTGCAGTCTCTGTGTCCCTCTCCATCTTCTGTGCATTTCGGTGGTGGTGGTGTTACACGGAGAATGCGGTTCTCCTAAGGGTAGAAAAGTACTGCAGAACATCAGTCCAGCATTTTTCCTGTGGTGCTTTTTTTTTTCTTTCTTTTTTTTCTATTTTTTTTCCCCCCCCAGATAGATCCTAAAAGCTCAGAGTTGTTTGAATTGGAAAGGACCTTTAAAGGCCATCCAGTCCAACTCCCCTGCAATGAACAGGGACACCTACAGCTCCATCAGATGTTTGGAGCACTGCCCAGCTTGACCTTGGGTGTCTCCAAGGATGGGGCACCCACCACCTCTCTGGGCAACCTGTGCCAGTGCCTTGCTACCCCTATTGTAACAACTCTTTTCCTTATATCTAGTTGTTTCAGGGTATGTTTGGATCTGAGAAAGAGGATGTCTCAGGAGCAGAGGCAAGCAAACCATGTGCTCAGAGAAGCATAGAGGGTTATGGGTGTTATTCAGCATACACTCACTCGTATACACGCAGGCATCCATTTTAGATAATCCCCATAAGCAGAAACTCCCTAAGCAAGTGCACTATTACTTATTGACCCTTGAGAGACAGCAAACTGCCCAAAAGGGGAGAGAAGGAACGTGCCGGTGGTGGATTTGGTAGGCAGTGCCAGCAGGGCCTCCCCTGCTTTAAAGTGTGCTTTTCCTCTCTCCTGCACCACAGCCTTTCTCCTGCTTTTATTGCGCCCATGGTCTACAGGGTTTTGTCCACTTGCGCACTGCCAATGTGTGACACAGAGCCCAAGTGGAACACCTGCTTGCAAAACATGTCCCTGCAAAAACAAGATAAACTACCAAGGTCAGCAACAGCCACAAATATCAGTTCCCTTTAAACTGTCAGAATACTTTGTTCCATCTCAGGATCATTCTTCAGCTGGGGCCTTTAGGTCCCTGACACCCCAGTCTAAATCTTCCTTCTTTTAGTTTGAAACCACTGTCTTATCACAACAGACCCTTCAAAAGAGTCTGTCCCCTTCTTTCTTACAGCCCTTCTTCAGACACTGAAAGGTTGCTCTCAGGTCTCCCCAGGGCCTTCTCTTCTCCAAGATGAACAGCCCCAGCTCTCAGCCTGTCCTCATAGTGTGAGTGTTCAATCCCTTGCACCATTTTTGTGGCCCTCCTGTGGATGAGCTCCAACAAGTCCATGTCTCTCCTGTACTGAGGATTCCACGTCTGGATGCAGCACTCCAGGTAAGGATTCACCAGCTCAGAGCAGAGGGGCAGGTTCACCTCCTTGCCTGCTGGTCATGCCACATTTGATTTACCCTAGGACACACTTTGCTTTCTGGGCTGCAAGGGCACATTGCTGGCTCATGTCCAGCTCGCCATCCGCTAGTATTTCCAAGTCCTTTCAGCAGGGCTATGCTCTATCCTTTCGTCCCCCAGCTTGTACTGATAGTGGAGGTTGCCACAACCCAGATGCAAGATCTTGCAATTGGCTTTGTTGAACTTCATGAGTGTCTCTTGGGCCCACAACTCAAACCTGTCTAGGTCTCTCTGGATGGCACCCAGTCTCTCAGACATATCAAATGCACCACTCAGCTTGCTGTCATCCACCAGCTTGCTGAGGGTGCACTTGATCCCACTGTTGATGTTGTTGATGAAGATATTAAACCGCACTGATTCCAGTATAGACTTGAAGGACACCACTTGTCTCTGATCTCCATTTAGACCTAGAGCCATTGACCATAACTCTGGGAATAATTTCACAAACAGTTCCTTGTCCATTGAAAAGTCCACCCATCAAATCTATATCTTTCCAATTCAGAGAAGAGTGTTCACATCTAAGGCCTTAGTGCAGTCTAGATAGATGAAATCAGTGGCTCTTCCCTTGTCCATTGATGCAGTTACACCATCATAAAAGGCCACTAGGTTGTCCAAGCAGGATTTGACCTTTGTGAAGCCATATTAGTTCTTTCAAGTCAACCCCTGTATGGGAACTTGATCACAGCCTGATCCTCTGATTGACCACCTGAGGCAAGCAACGAGTCAGCTGCAGGAGCACAGGTGAAAGCAATTCTCCTGTGCTACCAGGAAGGGCTGGAGCCTGGCTTCACCTCTCCTAGACCCCATTTAAGAGCTGACTGTCACTGAGGAAGGATCTCTCTCTGGAGGTTGCTTTTTGTGGAGTTTGCTATGAGCCTACAACACCAGTGAGCATTTTTGTTTATTTTGATCATCTTTCTGCTGTGATAACCTTACTAAGCCTAATCTGTATAGTTATTGATCTTACATCGTACCAAGCCTAGTCTCTGTATAATTATTGACTATACACCCCTCTTTTGTTCCGTGTGCCTTAGAATAGCTTCAAGGAGGATCTGTTCCATCATCTTTCCCTGTGCAGAGGTGAGACTGACAGATTTTAGTACTAGGTAAGATAAGTTGGTATGTATTGCTGTTTTACAAAAATGTACAGAGGAAGAAGTTACTGAAGAGCTGGTGCCTGGTAAGTAAACATTTTGTTATTTCATGGATGCTTGTGCTTATGGTAAGGCAGAATTTTCCAATCAGAGGTAAGGAACAGCGGCAGTAGCACTAGAATGTGTGCCCATGCTTAGCTGTATGAGTCATGCATAAACTGCATGTACTGAAATCATGGAAATCATCAGCCTTCTTCAGTCAGCAGTAGATGTCATGCCTTACCTAACAGGACCTTAATTCTCACGAGTGCACTTCAAGGGAATTGAAGGATGTATGCTGTCAAGAGATATGATGTAGCTGGTTATCTCCTTTACAAAAGAGGCTTTCAACTACACGTGTAAGGTAGATTTAGAAGTCTTAAGGATAATGTTTTGTTGTGCTGTGCTGAGTGTCTCAGAGTTACTTTTATCCCTACATTGCATTCCTTGTAGCACATAAAAGAATTTTTAACAACCTATAAATGATGCCTCTATGATACAGTTAGGAACTGAGAGTCTTTTAACTGAAATGTGAAAATGCATACCATCTCTGTCCATGATTTTTTTTTCCCCATTGCTTTTTGAATCAGTAAGTAATGAAATATATTTTTGCAAGTAAGTCTTATTGTGGATTTAGGCAAAAAAAATCTAAGTGGTGAATTTCTCAAGTTGTCATTTCAGAATTGGCAAATGACAAACTGCTGCTTTTGTTTTTTCCTCCCTGATTTTTTTAATTGTGGAGAGATCCCCAGCTCCAAGACAGGCAAAAATACAGAGTTTCAGTCTCCAGTGAGATAAAAATAAATGTATAGAAAGAAGTGCTCCAAAGAAAAGAATCAGGGATGAGTATCAGTTTGATCTGTATACCTCTAAGTTTTCAGGGAGTGCTTTAAGGTTCAGTGTCATCAGAAATTCACTTTAGTGTGTGAGCTTCTATAAGAACTGTCATATGTGCAAGTGATCAGAAGTGCTGTTGTAGAGGACTGGAAAGTATAAGGTAGAAATCCCTGCAGTCAATATTCTTAATCTTTCAAGGTGTGAAAGTCAGTCTCATGGTGACCTTCCTGACCTTCAGAAGGCTTAGGTCTGGCTGTACATTTGTTGCAAAGCAAACTCTGTTGTGGTGCGGTTTGGACCTATTCAGGGACTACTCCATTAGAGGAGAGCTGGGCGCTAAGGTGGTCTGCTCTCCTCCATATTAAGAGTTGATCCAGTTTGCTCTGCCATGTGATAAGAAATCAGCTCTGAAGGCCATATTTGCACTTTCTGAAAAAGCTACTCACTTCAGATTTTCAGGATATGCAGGAATTATCTAATCTTAAATGGCCGTATTTATTTTGGTCTTAGCCTCAACCAGGTGCTATCTTGTTGAAGAGTCACAAACAAAGACTTTTCTTCTTGCTTTTCTGTTTCAACTTTGCATGCTGAAGTTCTGACCCCACAAAAAACCCTTTTCAATCTCATTCAGTTTGTAGACTCCTAAGTTGTTTCCAGTGGAGATCTTGTCCTTGTACAATGAATTTCAATCTTTGGATGCCTTTTTTTAATATATATATGTGTGTGTGTATATATATATATATATATATAACAATATATGACATATATTGTTATATATTATATATATATATATAATATATATAATATAATATAATATATATATTATATAACATATATTATATATATATATATAACATATATATGACAAGAGCCAGCAGTGTGTTCTTGCAGCCCAGAAGGCCAAAAGTATCCTGAGCTGCATCAAAAGAGGGGTGGCCAGCAGGGAGAGGGAGGGGATTGTCCCCCTCTGCTCTGCCCTTGTGAGGCCCCTTTTGACCTAAGCCATTTGATGATATCAATTTGCTAAGCACTTGGAGTCACAGTAGGAAGTTAGATGGGCTGGATTTTTTTTTTTTTTTTGGTCAAAGAAAATATACATGCTATTCAAGAGAAACTTCTTAAAGTTCTTAGGTGCTCTAATTTGCTCCTGAAAAGCTGTTTTGTTGGCTTCTTGTCCCTGTACTGTGTCCAAATATTTTTCTATCCTTGTACTAACTTTGCAACCGCAGTAGATGTAAGGCTTAGACATTGCTAAGTGAATTCTTCAGGGAAATTTTAGCTTATGAGATCTCTTTCTCTTTGTAAGTAATGTGTATCTAAGCAAATTGAAGATGGCAGTATGAGCGAAATTACCCAGTTCATTTTCCAACATGGGGGGCTTTTTGCTATCTTGGTTTTTAGCACACAAAAATGAATCGAGACAAAATTAGGACGAGAAAAGATGAAAAGGATTGCCTGGTACTTGAGGAGGGAGTGTGTGACTGTCTCTTCCAACTCCCACAATTCTGTGACCGGACCCATGTGTTTCAACAGCTTGGCAATAAGAATTTTTTTTAAAGCAAACACACAATATTTCACCATGCATTCAATGGCGCTAAATATAAATTGTGAATCGTGCAGTGTCTATCAATTATTCCATAGTTAAACTCTTGTCTTCCTGTGATTGCTGTGGGTCAAAGTAGGAGAGCTATGTCAGAAACTATGTGTGATCACTACAGTTGACCTGGGTAACTGGGAAGTAGGGTGATGGGTGAGCATGGAGATGGGATGACAGGCAATAGCTGATGCTGGGACCTATGGCAGCAGAATTGGTGCCTTCACCAGTGGTATCCTGAACCTGTGCCCTGAGCAGTGTGTATGAGAAGGCTGAGAGGATGTGGCAGCAGTGTTCTGACAGAGTGATGCACTACCCTGCTGTTGGACTGTTCACCTGGAACGCAGCACTGGATGTACTCCAGTGCCCTGAGAGCCCCATAGCACAGTGCCTCCTCTGTGTGCCTGCTGCTCAGTTCTCAGATTTGCCTGCGTCTCCTCATATGACTGCTCAGCAGTTGTGGAGCTGGGGGTTGCAGGTGGGTGGGTGTGAATTTAAGGTGCTAATCCTGGGGCTGGATGATGGCTGGAGAAAAGTGGGAGGTACTCGCTGATACGGCAAGAGGGAGAAGGCATATAGATGACAGCAGCTGTTAATGAGCAGAAGTCTGACTTCCTCCTGTAACCCTGAAGAGCTGAAGGAAAAGCTGTATGTGACAAATGCAGGGAAATGTCAGAAATTAGAGCTGAAAAATCTCTCTCCACCTTGCCGTTTCCATAGTTTGAAGACGTGGGACTTCTCTGCTGTGCATTACAGTGCACGTCTTCTCTCTGAGTGTGTACAACAATATGCACGATAAAAATACTTCTGTATGTTTTCTACTTGGTTTATTTTGGACAGAGGCTTTCTGCAGATTAAATCTCCAACTTGCTCTTGGTTACTGTGAAGGATCTTGTCTCCTTTGCCCCTTCAGCATCCTCCATGCAATGTGCTTGAATGTTACTTGAATGGTTTATTTTAGACAGGACAGCAGCATCTGGTTCAGTGGGTCTCAGACTGTCTCAGCATTGCATAGCAGAAGTGAATGCTGTAGCAGGAAGCGTGAGACAAGGGCCAGTGGTGTGTGTCTCACGGACGTGAATATGAGGTACAGCAGACTTTCTGCTGGAGATCCCCTTGCTCTCTCTTGGTGCCTCAGCATGCTTGTCTGTACAGGTTTATTTCATTTTGTCAGCATTGTCCCTAAGCCCTTAACATAACAAAGTCCACGTCTGTGTTTGGAGGATGAAGATGTTCCTTTCATTATCTTGGCAAGATGAAGGTGAAAGTATCCATGTATGCTGTGAACAAGAGATGGTTCCCTTGGGCCCTCTTCACCAGAGGTTTGACAGTGACCAGGATAATCCTGGGACTTCTGGAAATCCCAACCCTGACACTTGCAAACATAGGATCATTTAGGGTGAGAGATAACAGCCTTAAGTTGGGCTATAGAGGTTCAGGCTGGATATTAGGAAAAATTTCCCCTCAGAAGGAGCAGTGAGGTTTTGGAACAGGCAGCCTAGTGGAGTTACAGAGTCACTGCGCCTGGAGGTGTTCAAGAACCACATAGATGTGGCACTGAGGGATATGGTTAGTAAGCATGGTGGGAATGAGTTGGTGTCAAACTGGGTGATCTTAGTGGTCTTTTCCAACCTGAACGATTCTGAGGGGGTAATCACCTGAAGGCTCCATTTGTCAGCCCTGTGCAGCTCTGTGGAGTCACTGACATGAAAGGACCTTCATCTGTGCCCATGGTTCTGGTTACTCTTGCTCTGCTGGTGCATCAGAGCTCCTTGGTTAGTTTCACTTAACAAACCAAGAGCTCGTGTTATTTTTTTTCCCTCCCCCTGCATTAGAATCAATCATAGAATTGCTCAGGTTGGAAAAGATTTAAAGATCATCAAATCCAACCACAACCTAACCATATACCCTAACAACCCTCTGTTAAGTTGTGCCCCTGAGCACCACATCCAAAGGGTTTTTAAATGCATCCAGGGATGGTGACTCAACCACCTCCCTGGGGAGCTTATTCCAGTGCTTAACAGCATTTTCTGTGAAGAAGTTTCTGCTGTTATCCAAACTAAACTTACCTTGGTGCAACTTGAGGCCATTTCCCCTTACTCTGTTACCACTGAGAAGGGACTAACTTCTTTCTCTCACTGTAAGCACCTTTCAGATATTGGAAGAGAGCAATAAGGTCCTGTCCCTCCCTTTCCCCAGACTAAGCAGCCCCAGTTCCTTCAGTCTCTCCTCATAGGGCACATTCTCCAAGCCCTTCACAAGCCTTGTTGCCTTTCTTTGAACCTGCTCCAGCACCTCAATGTCCTTTCTGTACTGAGGTGCCCGGAACTGAACACAGCTCTTGAGGTGAGGCCTCACCATGCTGAGTGCAGGGGCAGGATGACTTCCCCAGTCCTGCTCACCACTCCATTCCTGATATAAGCCAGGATGCCATTGGCCTTCTTGGCCTCCTGGGCACGCTGTTGGCTGGCTCATATTCAGCTGACTGTCCATCAGTACACCAAGGTCCATCAGGCAGCTTTCCAGCCACTTCTCCCCAGACCTGTAGGGTTGCCTGGGGTTGTTGTGACTAAAATGCAGGACCAGACACTTGACTCTATTGAGACTCATGCAGTTAACCTTGGCCCATTGATCCAGTCTATCCAGGTCCCTCTGTAGTGCCTTTCTCCCCTCAAGCAGATGGTTTTGGGAACCACTCCCTCCCAGCTTGGTGTTGTCTGCAAACTTACTGAGGGTGCACTCAATCCCCTCATCAAGGTCATTAATAAAGATGTTAAATAGAAGCGACCCCAGTTCCAAGCCCTGGGAGACACCGCTCATGACTGGCCACCAACTGGATTCAACTCCATTGGCTACATCTCTTTATGCCTGGCCATCCAGCCAGTGTTTCACCCAGTGGAGCATACGCCTGTCCTAACTGTGGCAGCCAGCTTATCCACAAGAATGTTGTGGGGGACAGTGTCAAAGGCTTTACTGAAGTCCAGGTAGACCACATCGACAGCCTTACCTTCATCCACTAGGTGGGTCACCTTGTCATAGAATGAAATCAGGTTTGTCAAACAGGATCTACCATTCATAAACCCATGCTGACTGGGCCTGATCCCCTGGTTGACTTTTAATTGGTCCAAGATGGCTCCTGAGATTATCTGTTCCATAACCTTCCCCAGCACTGAGGTGAGATTGATAGATTTGTAGCTACCAGGATCATCTTTCTGGCCCTTTTTGAAGATGGGTATCACATTTGCCAGTCTCTAATCCACCAGGACATCCCCGGTTATCCAGGACTGCCAACGGATGATGGAAAGTGGCTTCAACAACATCTGCCAACTCCTTCAGCACTTGAGGGTACAATCCATCCGGCCCTGTGGACTTGTGAACATCCAGCTTTCGGAGCAGGTCCAAAACCATCTCATCGTGGACTGCGCAGGGCCTATTCTGCTCTCCATCCGTATCTACCAGTGTAAGGGGCTGTGTGCCCAGGGAGTAACAAGTCTCACTATTAAAGACTGAAGCAAAGAAAGCATTATAAGCACCTCAGCCTTAGCCTGATCCTTGGTCACTGACAAGGGATGGAGATTCTCCCTAGCCCTCCTCTTGCTGTTGGTATATTTGTAGAAATATTTATTGTTGTCCTTTACTTTAGCAGCCAAGTCCAGTTCTAGCTGGGCTTTGGCTTTTCTAATTTTCTCCCTGCATTGAAGTCCTTTGGTTTGTTCAGCCCAGAGGAGCTGAAAGGAGGCCTGATGACAGCAGCAGCTCCCCACAGGGAGCGGAGGGGCAGCGCTGAGCTCTGCTCTGTGTGACAGATACAGGGTTTGAGGGAATAGCATGGAGCTGTGTCAGGGGAGGGCAGCTGGGGGTTAGGGACAGGCTCTGCACCAGAGAGCGGTGGGCATGGCCCTCAGAATCAGAGTTCAGGAAGTGTTTGGTCATTGCTGTCAGATGTAGGGTTTGAATTTTGGGTGGTCCTGTGTGGTGCTGAGAGTTGGACTTGACCCTTACAGGTCCCTTCCAACCCAGGGTACTCTGTGATTCTGTTATGTTCACTCTATGGTTTCAAGGGCCCTGGTGACCCCCAGAAGTAGCTCAAGCCTGAAGAGCCAGCCACGAGCGCCACTGCAGCTGCTGCACCTATTTGGTGTTTTTGTGCAGCGAGGCTCCGGAGCTCAGCTCTGCTGCTTTGCTCCGTGTGAAGGCAGGCTGCATGCATTTGTAACAGTAAAAATAGGTGCACTGCAGGCAGTCACTGACCTATTTAAAGGCAGGTGTGGGAGTTAAGATGAACAAGTTTTCTTCGTAGTGCTTCACAGCATATTTCCTGCTTTACTTACTTAGGCTTCTCAGTGTCCGGTGCTCGGCCAGGGCCTCGTGCCATGTAGGGAACCAGTTTCCTTCCTCAGTTGAAGTGATTAGCAGTGCTGTCAGTGGCTGAAAGGACAAAATGGCCCTCTGAGCTTGCTGCTCACCCAGTGAGAAAAGATTTTAGTTTGCCTGCCAACTGCGAGTTACTTCATTTTTCCCTCTACTTGTGGTTTCTGTTAAGCTGCACAAGGTGTTTTTTGTCAGAGAATTTTGCATCTTATGTGAATAAGAAAGTGAAGTAATTTCCCCTGAAGATCTGTGGTGTTGTGAGCATTCATTAGTTGATGTTAGACAAGATTAAACACTAACTTTGAAAAATACCTTATGTATAGAATTTGGGAGAGTTGATGCTAAGAAGCGACTGCTGATGGATGGCAGCAAGGACAGGGCATGTGCTGTCATCTTCATGCTGGCTGTGAGCTCTTCTGGCTAGCAAGGGTGCTGGGGGACAGAAGGAGCCTATATGTGATGTATGGAGCACAAGCACTCAGAAATATTGAACTCATAAATGTACTCATTTGCCCTGGAGTCACTGCGAGGGAGACTAAATGCTGGACACTGCAATGTCACCGTCATGCAGAGTGTCTTCTGTAATAACGGAGCTACAGCAGAAAGGCCATATTTTTCTTTCATTTTACTGCAAATCTGTAAGTGAGCTCTGGAAGGCTGCTATCACTGACTAGAGGAGAAGTTGAACACTTGCTGGATTGTGCATTAGGTGGACATCTTGTTATTTTGAGGTTCTGAGCTTTTTTGGGGCACAGGTCTGAAGTGATCCTCATGTGAACTGTCCTTTTTGCCTCCTGTCTCTACCACAGCATTGCACCCCGAAGTTCAACCAGCTCACCCTTCCAATGTGAAGGTGAAGTGAAGCTGGACACAAACATCCAAGGCAGGTGGCTGGCTCCCATCTTGCAGCAATATTTGGAAAGACAATTTCTTTAAGTAATTGCAGCTGCAGAGAAGGAAACGAAAGTGTTTCTTTAAATACTTTTCTTTCTCCCCTGCCCCCTGCATGGCTGCAAGTGTCTAAAGACTCACTTCACTGCTTTTCTCAGAGAAGGCTATTTCTGTCGCATTGTAGATCAATTTAGGACTGTCCTATGTACAGTAAAGATAGGATGGTTCTATGGTACCTGAGTGAACTTACAGATCTCAGACACTAAAAGTGTGAGGGAGATTTCATTGTCATTGCCAAGGAGTCTGAGGGACTGCTGGCTGAAATTAGGAATTATCAAGCAAAGATAAATTGTTTGAATAATAGTACAGATCGCAATGCAAGGGCTTTAACCATTTCTTAGAAGCATGCTTATACACACAGCTGGACTTTGGGGAGCTTCCTTAACTTAATGGGCTGTTTAAGTCCAAAGAAACAGCACAACAGCATTAGAGCCACAGCTGCATCCTGAACTCCTGTCACCGTTGTTCCCAAGCACATCTGCTAAGTGTGTCTGAAAAAAATCCAGATCTTTGGCTCTCATGCTGTGGCAGTTTCTGCTGCCTTGCTTGTGTAATCCTCCTCTGCACTCTGTGGCAAACATGAGTGAACTTCAAGTCATCTCGATGAGGGTGAACCAGGTGAGTGACAGAGTTGCACTCAGGTACTGTGAACAATCAGCTCCCAGTGGTTCTTCAGAACTGGCTTTTCAGTCTCATCGCCAAATAGACCCAGACTGGCTTTCAAGTCATATTCAGTCTAGATCTGGAATGCAAGTTTGCCTCCCATAGCCTGTATTCTGCAACTGGGACAGTTGTGCAGAGCCCTTCCTTGCCTCACAGGTGCCATCATGTCTCTGGAAGAGCCTTGCAAAGTTCATGTTAGTAGAATAGCTTTTCTATGCAGAGGGGCTGCCTCCTCTCACACCTTCCTGCTGGTGTGGCACTTGGTGAGTGGCAGCCATTGGCACTGCATAAAACCAGCTCATCTGCATGCTCGGTGCTTTATGTGGCTGGCTGGATTTCTCTTCCCTTTGTGGGGGGATAGAAAGAAATGAGTGTTTCCCCTTTGCCTGGTCTCTGCATTTAGGTCGTCTGAAATGGGGTATGATGACCAGGGGAGCCTCCTCCTCCCCTCACCTCTAGTCCTGTTCTCATGCCTGCAACTAGCTCCAAGGTACACGGCTTTGCAAAGCACATCGTAGCTCTTGTTGGTTCAGTCTGAGTTCAGTCACCCGCAACCTTGCAGGTCTATTTTGAACCATTATTCAGTCTGTCCAGTATGGGGTTTTGTATGGAGTTTCTTTTCTTTCTTCTTTTTTTCTTTTTTTTTTTTTTCACCCTTGCTTCTGACATCATTTCCTGAACGCTATATTCACTGAGCTCTGTAGCCAGATCGTCTTCTCTGCATATGATGCACGGAGCTCTTTAAAATGGATTTCAACTCTCCTTTTATTTTGCAGTGTTTGCTGGTGATAACAACTGTTACTGCTGGTAAGTGGGATTTTTCTTTATGAGGCTGTGGTACGGATTTGCCTAGATGAGCTGCCACCTTAATTTTAGCCTAAGATCTTTCAGTGTTCTACCAGATTTCTACAGATCAAGTAGTCTAACTACTAATGCATGTAAGGGGCAGCTAGACCAGAGTAAGTATTTATTATTAATCTTGTTATTACTTTAGTATTCTAGTGATAACTAACAATATAGTATTTTCTCAGTGCACTGTGTCTGCAAAAGCATTTCAATGGGGAACATAAGGTCCTGGTGTGCAGAACGCTGTTTGAAGGGACTGAAGAGCAATGTGGTCCTGTTCCTGCCATTTACTCATCTGGAATTTTAGAGCAGGAACTTAATCATGTGCAGGGATACTATGAGACTTAGACTAACACTGTGACAGCTTTCCTTTGGGTAACAAAGGAAGCTGTGCAAACAGCAATTGTTTCTGATACCATCTGCACCAGACCCATAGCATTGATACCCTGAGGATCTTTGTACAGACTGTCAGTGATCAGGGAAGATGATGGAGGATCATGTAAAATCTGGGGACAGACCTGCTATTGAGACGTCTGTAGGGGTGTGAATGGTGTGTGCATGACCCTAATGGTAGCTGGACAAAAAGCCAGCCTTTATAGAAAGCATAATGTCACCCTTTCTACTCCTCTGATTTTCAATTCCTGGCACCCCCAGCCCATCACTAGTGGTAGGTCCCTCTTGTCTGGGCTTTCATCTTTCTGGGAGGCTTCTGAGGATGGATTGATGGATGTGCCCAGCTCCCTGCCCACATTCTGTGTTCTCCTTCCAGACCCTGCTACCACGATTGGTGTGTTCAGCGGCAGCTCAGCAAAGTTTCCTGTAGGAGTTGAAAGCTTTCGGAATGTCCAAAAAATGACCTGGAATAATAATAACTGTTCCACGACTGTGAAAAATGATGCTTTGTTGGCCAAGTGTCTCCCTTCTTTTGAGAGGTGGCTGAAACTGGAGAACGGCTCTCTAGTGCTGAGGAGCGTGGAGAAAGAGGATGAAGGAACGTATGAGTTTTTTTTCAATGATACCAAAGCACTCTTTACACTAAAAGTATTTGGTAAGTGGCCTTGTTAGCAACAAATAACTTTGTGAACATGTGATTCTGGCTGGAAGCTGCTGATTTGAACTTCTTTCTAAAAGACTTCTTGAGCTTTTAGGAGTTAGAAGTACCTCTGGAGCAGCAGGCACAGCTTCGTTAAGTCTCAGGGAGCAGTAATGATGAATGTAAGCTCAAGGTTGCTTTCACACCTATAATGTCAGTCTGTTGAGCCTTCCTTCAAGGAGCCAGTAAGTTGAGCTACAGGCTGTTTCCCCCAGTGTAAGTGACAGTAGCATGAGGGGTTTATAAAGCTGAGTCTACAGTACATAGCCATGCAGCTTAAGATTTCAGTCCATTTCCAGAACAGTATTACTGGTGACTGTCATGAATAGACTGCTTCATGTAGTCAAGAAATGGTAGTGAGAGTCCAAATGTCATTTTCTGGTTCTGTCATCTGAAATCCATGAAGAAAATTGTCTAACTCCAATGCAGTGTTAGAAAGCAGCATTCCTTTATTCCTCACAATACGCACTGGGCGACTTGACAAGTAAGCGCACCCTCTCAGAGTTCAGCTTCTACATTTCAACTGCTAAGACGTACGTGTGCAGTACATTGGCACAAGTATTTATTCTTTTTCAAGGACTCATTAATATATGCCAGTGTCCCTTTGGGCATGCTCAGTGGTATCTCAGGTGGTCAAGTGCCCACCTACTTCTCCCCCCATTTTCCAGCATTCTCTTCATCACTGAGACCTTTTGGCTGCTTTTCCCCGGTTTGGAAAATTTCCATTGCTTATTAGGCCATAGTGAGCAAATCTGAAACAATACGTGTGGAATCCGAGGAAGATCTCCTTACACCTACTAGGTGCAAAAGATAAAAGTGTTCTATTAAGACTCCAGTGCTTCCTGTGAGGCAAAATTATTGAGGCAAAAGATAAAAGTATTCTATTATGTCCTCAGTACAAAATTATTGAGGTAAACAAGACTGTTCACCCACTAAAGTTGAAATGGAAAGTTTTAGAACTATCACTTATTGATTCCTTTAGCTAAACTAATATATTGGTTCTTAAACTAATGTACTACTCCCTGTTGCTAAATAAACCTAACTATATAAGTTCTCAGGTAGCCACTGCTAGCTTGGAGATCAGCACTGTCTGTGTAAAGACCATCATAGGGTACCTTACCTTGCCAGTCTTCTGATATCATCCCTTTGGCCTCAGAATTTCTGCTTTCCTTCATTTGCCTGGTCATCTGTCTGTGAAGTGAGAAGACAGAATGTGGTCATTTTGATTTAGAATCCAGCTTGTTGCTTCATTTCATACAGAGAAGGCTTGAAAAGGTTCAGCCCCTTGCTGAATTGTGCTCTAGACAGCCAGTGACCATGGCAAAAAAGATAGGGGACTGAAAGTATGCAAATACTGCCAAGCGTCCTGGTTTTAACCTCTATTTCAATGAATTTGCTTGGGGAACTTTTGTCTCCTCCTTGTGTTCTGTAGCTGTGAAATTTTTTCCTTAACTTCCAAGGTATTTCTGGAGGTAGTGAATTTAAGCTGAAGATGATATCATAGTTGAGAAAAAAGATCTCTGAACTCGCTTACGTGGATGTTTGCATAGATATTCACAGAAATCACAGAATGGCCCGAGTTGGAAGGGACCTCCAGGATCATGAATCTCCAACCCCCCACAACAGGCAGGGCCACCAACTTCCCCATTTAATACCAGACCAGGCTGCTCAGAGCCCCATCCAACCTGGCCTTGAACACCTCCAGGGATGGGGCATCCACAACCTCTCTGGGCTACTGTCATAAACCATACAACCTGCCTGTATGTATTTGCAGTGTGACAGATGTAGGAAGTAGGCTGGTTCCTTGCAATAGACTAAAGAGAAATTCAGCGGTACATTCTTTCAGTTTAAATTGTCCTGGTCTGGGTTGTTCTAAGTGCAAGTGTCCAGTGTTTGTACCTACCTTGAGCATGGTTTGTGCTAATTCCTCTCTAAAACAGAAGCATATTCAGTAACAGCAAAAGTACAGACCTCTGGCCAATGAGAAGGCTGACTCTCCTCTGAAGCTATAATGGGTATAATCAATTACCCACTGATCATAGAAGAAGCCTTTGGCCAGCAGAAGCTTAGTGTGTCCTCAGATCATGGTTTTCTGTTGCTATCTTTTTCACTTTCAACAAGGAAAATAAAGAGGTGCCACATTTTTAAAGTGTCCCCAAAATGTTGACCAAGTGTCACCAGTACAGTCAGGTGGGTGCTGTCAAGGGCTGGGATCTGGCAATTGAAGAATCTGGTTACTTATGCTCCCTGGCTAACAGTGAATGTGATGGGAGCCCTCCTGGTAGCGGGGAGCTCTCAGTCACTGCTGAGTCTGCTCATCATCTCTCTTCCCTCTCCATTCCCCACTGCCCTGTGCTGTGTGACCAGAGCCGATCATTGGTGCACGGTGCTTCCCCAATGGAACTGCAGACTTGACTTGCGACGTGGACAGCAATGAGAGCATGACATTTGAGTGGCTGCTGAACAATTCTCGGCTGAATGCCCATGAGGCTTGTATTAAGGATGGTGGGAAGAGAGTTCGCCTGGAGAAAACTGTGCCTGGGGAATTTGTATGTAAGGTTAAACACGATCATGGCTTCCTGAGGACCAGGCCCATTGTGCTCTCCTGCAGCTATGGTGAGTAATGCCAGTGCCAGAAAATGTCTTTTTTGGTCTCTTGCAATGGGAATCAAAAGTGTTGTTGCCATTGGTATGAAAACGAAGTCTCCTGTCCTTGGGCAGCTGCCTTCCAGCCTTACCACATCCTCCCAAAGAAAGCATCCCCTTGACTTCCTTCTCCTACTCTGTCTCAGACTGAACCTACAGTTACAGACAGGAGGAAAGCTAGTTCAGCAGGTCCTCCGACCTAAATCTGCTGCAAGGAAGGGTCTCTGTATCTCTGTCTTTCTGCTTACAATTACAGGGCTCTTACATTCTCAGCCATGTCAGTTTTAAAACATGAGCTGCTTCCTGCTCTGACATTCACCCATAACCCTGACTGCCTTCCAGATTCTCCAGCATCCCTTGAAAAGAACGTCTGCTAATTTGGCTCTGTTGCTGCTGAGTTGTTTTGCCTCATCTTTTTTCTGCTTGTCTAGAACAGCTACACAAAGATTGATCAGATTGTACAAACACCTCCATCAGCCCCTTGTTATCAGAGGTGCAGTGATGGTGTAAGTCACTTAAAAATAAAATTAAAAAAGTAAATATTTCTTTTCCTCTCTGTATCTCCTACTTGGGTATGTTTCTCTGTGAGGATACTGTGCCTTCACCCATCTGCAAGCTCTTCATAAATGCCCAGTGATCAGATTGAACGAGACTATAGTTAAATGAGACAGTAAGTCTGGATCCTAGGACTACTAGAACCTCATGATGCAAAACACTGGTCAGTGTTGTAAACTGACTGTTAATAAAAACAAAGCCAACCTGATTAGATATCACTGATGGAGATGCAAGTGAATGGCTTTTGCAGTGAAGGTGCTCAGAACGTTTTTGATTAATTTAGCCGTAAGTAATTTAACCAAGCTTGGTTGGTAGAGAAATTGTATCGTGCAGCAGTACCTGGTGTTTTAGAAAACCATCTGAAAAGCTGTAACTGCAGCAGAATTGAAAAGTAGAGGTTGAAAAGTACTGCCTTTTCTTATATAGCTGGCGTGGAGTTGGTATAAAAATACTGACTTTAGCCCTGCACCATGTGTTCTGGTGCTCTGCAGAACTGCTGTGGGCTTTTTGTGCCTGATCACGTTGGTGGCACAGGCCTGCCTGTACAAATATGGCATTAGCGACTGTGCAGCAGCCGTCCTAACTTTGTCTAGCTGAAATGACCTAAGGTTGTTCAGCACAGACAAATACAAGTTAACTAAGACGCTGAGGAAAGAGAAGGCAAACAGCCACGAGCTCCGAACTGAGCCTTGTGATGAACCACACGAGTGCTGACACCTACTGTTGTTTGTTCTGGGCGGCTGCCCAGTCCCCTGGGTCGGATATCTCTTCCTCTTTTCCTCTTCAAAAGCCCATGGGGGAATCTGGTGATAGCTCTGTTGGGACAAACGTGTTGGGAAGGGTATGAGAGGAAGGAAGTAGCAGCAATTCTACCTTTTTTTATTTCTTTTTCCCCACCAAATGCAGCCATATTGATAAGAAATGATCTAGAGCTATTCTATTTACTAGAAAAATGAAGATAAATGAATTCAATTTTGAGAGCTGCTCTGGAAGTAATGCCTTTATTTTACTACGTCGGCCTCCAACATCAGAAGCAGACGTTGCTAGAGCAGTAGAGGTTGAACCTTCCCACCAGCACCCCATTACATGTTGTTGCCCTGTGACAGATGGCAAAGTTGTGTCACTGAATTCTTCCATGTGAAAAAAGGGACACTCCTTGATCTTCAGCACTTGGTGAATGTTTCTGGAAACCAAACAGTGGATGTGAGCACAGTGAAGCAGTGGATGGTGCTTTTCAGCAGTGGCAACAGCAACAGTGGGTCACCTTTGCTGGTGCAGATATTTATGAGTGTGGTGTGCAGGCTCTTGTTCACTGGTAAAAATGCACAGCTAATGGTGGTGACTATACTGAAAAACAGTGTTTTGTAGCTCTATCAAATGATGTTGTTATACTCTGCATTTGTTACAGTTTGTATGGAAATAAATAGGAGGCATTATTTTCGGAGCAACCTACATAAATGAATTAAGGACTAACTCATTTTGTGGATTATTATTTACTCCAGGCAAAAGGCTAAAGACAGTTTACTCACTTTAGATACAGGATCTCTGTAAAAGCACTCATTTGGGCAGCCTGTTGGCTGATGAAATTCATTCTGAGTTCTTGTTAGTAAAAAACAATTTGGCAGAAATCCCATACGTTTCCCAGCAGCAGAAGGGCTGTGATCATAGAGGATCTAAAATGAGTGGATCACAAGTTATCGAATCAACGTACACCGAGTGATTTTATTATTCATGTTTTATTACTGTTTCTGACAGTATTTCTGATTTTTAACAGAACACTTTGTCTCAGAAAGACCTTTTGAACAAATGGCACATTTGTAGGAAAAAATATTCAGGACTCTTTTCAATACACACCTATGCTTTCTGACACTATTGAGTTTTCATCAAAATGGAAATAAAATGATCAGGGCAGTTATTTCACATTTGCTTTAATTTTAGAATAGACTTTTAAAAAATGTGATAACTGTTCCTAAAGAGACTGGAATGGACAGTCCAAAGCCAACTACTTTCAGACTGTGTGATCTCACGCACAAATGCTTACAATTGCTTTTACCATTCTGCCGAATAATGTGGATGTAGTGCATCCTAGAACATCTGCAGCACCTCCTGGTCTCCAGGGATGCTGGTGATCCACGTGTCTGGAGTCTCACATGCAAGTTGCAGGAGCAGCGTAGACTGTGTGGCCCTTCTTTCAACAGGAGATGTTAGCTAAGGCCCAACTCTTCTTCTGGGCTGCCTGTTTTCATAGAACTTCTTAAAATGTAGTATCTCTCAAACCTCCACCTTCTCTGTTAAATCTGATTGAAGCTTGTGGATGATCTGCTATTTTTTGGAGTAGGCAGAAATAGTCCTTGTAGTTGATTGCGCAAGCTTCTTAGTGGAAAAAACTCCATACCACAACTAAATGATGTGACATATATGATGGCGTGCCACAGTTCAGAATTTCTCTCGCATCCCTGATCCAAACCAAAGCAACAGTGAAGCCCAAATGTCCTCTTCTGGCTGTGGAGATTCACCACTGGAGATAAAGAGACTTGCCTACCCTGGTAACCCTGGTAATTATAACGCTGTCCTCTTGCAGGAGACCTTCTGCAGTACCCGTGGTTCATCTACATCTTGGCAGGATGTGCAGGGGCTGCGGCCATCCTGGTGGCTGTTGTGTCCTCACTCATCTGTTGCTGCATGAGGAGGAAGCACAAGTTCCTCCCCGTTCCCTCAGGTGAGTGGGGATCCCTAATTGCCAGAAGAGTCTTCCAGAGAACTGTGTGTGCAGGTTGGGGCTGAAACTGCCTCGGTATGAAATGGCCTCACCTTGGTGGATGCTGCTCTTCCACCCAGTTCTCCCTGGCCCAGTGGAGCAGAAACCTACTCACCGATAGGCAACTCTTACGCCCAGCATGGTCCTGGAGAAAGCCTTGCTTTTCACTGTTTCAACTCACATGTGCTGGCCAGAAACAAGCACAGCAAAACCTTTCCTATGGGCAAGAAAGCCAAACCTTGCTTGGGTCTGATGTAAATGGACCTGAAGGCTTCTGCTGGCTGTATTTTGCCAGCACCTGTCCTCAGGTGCTCTCTGCCCATGCCCAGTGAGGCCACCCCAAGCTTTGATCCCACCAGCATGACCAAGCTTGTCTCTGGCAGGCTGGCAGCAGGCCTCCATCCTTGGCATCTGCTTGCTCTGGGAGTGGAGCCAGGGCTTCGTGAGGAGGAGGCACGAGTGTGTTGGTGGCCTGGCCTCTAGCTGAGATGGTGCAGGACCTCTTTCCTTCAAGCCTCTGGTTTTGGCTTTACAGAGGAAGAAAAGGATGATGGAATAACAATGTCGGTGGTGTCCAGTGAAGGCGTGAAAAGTCCCCCCAGTGGAGACCATGTGGAGGCTCAAGCTGCCCAGATTGACTGCCCTCCAATGCCAGGTGGGCCCAGTGACTTATTTTACGTCAGATAGCCTGTTGGAGAGGGTGAAGGACAAAATGGGTGTGTGTGGCTGCTGGGGAGGAGCTGTCTGAAGGGGAGGCCCAGGTGCCACATCCTGTCTGCACTATAGATGGTGCAGCAGGGCACCTGTTGGTACAGCATCCATGCTCTGCTCCTACACAGGGGTAGCTCCTCCTTCACCCAGCAGTGAGATGAAGCAGCAGCCATCTCATCAGCATCCCACAGAGGGTACAGGTTGCAGACTCTGTGCCAGTGTCTGCAGAGCTCAAATACGTCTCTGAAAAACCATCCCCCACTCCAACGGAGCAGCTTTCCTGCAGTTTTTATCACCCCTCTCTGTTCTCAACAGTTGCTTTTTTATAAAAATCAGCACTGTCTTAATAGGCCTTGTCCTTGGGACATGATCTACCAATAGGACATGGAGTGACTGTCCCTGGAGGTGCACAAGAATCATGTCAATATAGCACTGAGGGTTAGTGGGCATGATGGGGCTGGGTTGGAGGTTGGACTGAGGGATATAGTGACCTTTTCCAGCCTTAATGATTCTATGCTGTAAACAGAGCTAAACCCCTTCAGTCAGAGGGTTATGTATCTCCTTAAATTGGGGAAAGAAAAAAAAAAAGGAAAAGAATGAAACCCCAGAGCTTTAGCACAGCATGGTCAAGAGAACACAGTGATAAAACTCTTTCAGAAATTTCCAGTGAGCACTTGATATCAATACTCTGCTTTCTGCATTGGGATTCCTTCAAATTTGTGTAACAAATATGAATGCTGGCAACACCCTCTGCAGTAATGCATCAGCTGCTGAATTATGGCCAGAAGAGATATCACAAATCTGAGCAGCATTGCATAGGTCATAACATGGCCTGAGCTCTGCTGCTGTTGTTCTTCACTGCACTGCACACAACATATCGCCTGTTCAGCTGTACTTTCTATCCTTAGATGCTTTTTTGCCCTGCCTTCAATTTATTAAAAACATTTATTAAAGAAGCATCATCCTTAAATGATTACTAACAAAACATTTGTTAAATGTAGTGCAAGAAAAAAAAAAAAGCAAGTGATTGAGATAATTGCTTAATATTAATATCTTCAATAAGTAGAATTTATTTTGTCTAAAAAAATCCTCAGTCTTAGCATCCCACATTTAATTTCTCTACAAATTAATAACAGCAGAATTGCATGTGAAAAGTATTAAGGTGAGAATGTATTAAGTATGTGTACTTTTAGGCAGTTTTTATGGTTCAAATGTAACTGAATAGGTTTGGCTTCCGTATTTTGGGCTGCTGAGCTCAAGAGCTTTCAGCACCAATGTATCTTACAGAGAAACCATGATGAACAGCTCAATGAATGAGTGGTTATGAAGCATATTGAAATTAGGCTTGTGGAAGCCTGGGGAGCAGCAATGGGGGTTGAGGGAAAACCTTTTCTGCAGGTATGACTGTAGTGCGTGCATGTATGAGCCACTTCTCCCTTCTTTTCCAGATGCTGCCCGGATTGATTCCGGCACTGAGCCCCAGCCCATGGTGGAAGAAAATTTCCCAGTGGCAGCAGAGCCTGGGGAAATGCCAGATCAGGAGATGATAGCTGATGTGGAAAGCCAAGAAAATGCTTCAAACTGTTTCCCTGACCCAATTGATAACTGATCTGATACGCTCACTGTTCCACCCTGTCCTGAGTCCCGTGACACCCATCCTTTGCATCCCATAGTCTTGCTGTAAGAATTGGTCTGAAAAATTTTAGCAGGGGGAAAACGCGATGTGTCAGGCCTGCTAAGCTCATTTACAGGGAAAAAAAAAGATTACATGTGTGGCTTCAGGACCTTGGGCTGGCAGGTTCAGTAGAAAAGTTGGGCAGCTCTCTGGTGCTTAGCTTGTTAGCAGACACGCAGTTACTCTGTAGAGCCCTAAGGACACCTGGCATCAAATGAGTGATGCCTCCTGCTTTCTGCTCGCTCCATGCCTCCCATCTTTGCCAGCCAGATGCCCCTTTAGGGGGCAGGTGGGACAGGTAGATGTGGCAGCATGCCAACCCCAGGAGGAACCAGGGAACCACCGGAGATCTCCTGAGAAAGTCTCTGATCAGGAGGCACTAGCACAGGGTGCCCAGAGAAGTTGTGGATGCTCCATCCTCAGAGGCCTTCAAGGCTGGGCTGGATGGGGCCCTGGGCAGCCTGAGCTGTGTGGGCAACCCTAACCCCCCAGCAGGGCTTTAAGGTCCCTTCTAACCCAAGCCATTTTGTGATTCTATAATGTCAAAGCATTTTCTCATGGGCCCTGCAAGAAGTCTGAGTAAGGCTTCAGCAAAGTGTCTGCTACGCTAGGTGTTAATCTGAACTGCTGCTCCAGACACCACCGGTATCTTCAACCAGAGAGTAACTGCTCAGGGTGCCAGAGCTCCAGAATCTCTGTTGCCACCTGTCTTGCCTTCAGCAGGAGAACGCCTGGGGCTTGGCCGCATTCATTTTGGCAGAAACATTGATTATAACGCCGAGATCGTTCATCAGCGCAAGCATTATTGCCTTTAGTGTAACGGTTTAGCTACTCACCGCAAGCAGAGCCGGCCATCTGCCGTGCGTGCCGGCTTCCTCAGCGCTGCGCTGCCTGCACACACAGCCGCAACCCGCAGTCCCTCCGGCAGCCCTTGCTGCAGTGTGCATCTCGGTGCCGGGCGGGGGAGCCGGCGGGTCCCTGCGTGCCCTGGCCCCGTCCCTTCGTGCCTGCACACGGCAAGGCTGCGCACTGGTGCTGCCCCGCTGTGCTGCGCGTTGTTCGCTTGTTCTGCGACCGCTTCAAAGACTTCTGGATCTCGTTTGCCGTGCTGGCAGTGATTCAGCCCAGCTCTGCTTTTTAAGGATGCTGTAGGAATCCGATTTTCCGTGGTAAGAGGGAGGTGATGATTTCTCTTATGGTGCTGCGCTGTCTCCTTTCAGTGCCAACATTCCCCAAAGGCCATGAGCTGAGTGAGAGCTGGCTGACAAAGCGTGTGACTCAGGCCGTCTCCGCGATGACACCTGCCGCTGGTTTCCTTTGCAGCCCTGCTCGAGAGGCCGTCCAACAGCAGCAGGTCAAAGTTGTGTGCTGCGGTGAGGTCGGGAGAAAAGTGCAGAGACTTCCTGTAACTCTGTGTGCTCGTGCCCAGCTATTGTTCTTTTATGGTTGGTTTTGTTGGTTTTGGTGTCTGGTCTTTTTATTTTATTTTATTTTTTTCCTTTTTCCTTGCAATGATTTTGGTTTTTGTTCCTAATAAAAAAGATGTGTTTTCTAACTTGTTTTGGGAATGTTTAATAATTGTTTCTTTACAATTTTCATGGAAAACGCAGGCTGAAGTCCAAACTTCAGTGTAGTCATACTAAGAAAGATGACTGCAACTTACTGTTGGCTACAGCTGGCTTGGGTGGTCTGGGGAACAGAGATCACAAAGGTGCTGGCTTGTGAGTTGGACCAGGAGAGGCTGTAGGACAGTGCTCTTGCAACCCAGAAGGTCAATGGTATCATGGGCTGCATCAGAAGAGGGGTGGCCAGCGGGGAGAGGGAGGGGATTGTGCCTCTGCTCTGCCCTCATGAGACCCCATATGGAGTTGTGTGTCCACGTCTGGGGGCACCCAGCACAAGAAGGTCGTGGAGCTGTTGTATTGGGTCCAGAGAAGGGCCACAAAGATGATCAGAGAGCTGGAGCATCTCTGCAGTGAAGACAGACTGAGGCAGTTGGGCTTGTTCAGCTTGGAGAAGGTTGCAGGGAGACCTCACTGTGGCCTTCCAGTACATGAGGGGAGCTTATAAACAGGAGGGAGACTGACTTTTTAACTGGGCAGTGATAGGACAAGGAAGAATGGCTGCTTACCATGCTTTTATCAAATGCAAACAATAAAGGAATATACCTGCCTGTAGAGGTTGCAAATATAAATGGCCAATGAGAGCTTACTTTAAATTAGCTTATTTTTCTGGTTAGCATATAACTCTTAGCTGATACGATAGATATATAGAAATAACAGGGCTGCACTTATAAAGTGTGTATTTTATAGTTAATGCTGGAAATCGGTTGAAAAAGCAAAACATCAAATTTGAATTCTGTGCAATTTAAAAAAAAAATCACTTGAACTGATTGCAGCTACTCTTGGTTTTAGTGTTGTCTAAAACTATAGGAAATAGTTATATTACACATGAAGAATTAGGAGGCAATTTTCAGCAAATCTTTTAGAACTGCAAATTCAGGATATTGAAAAGAATTGTCATCTGCTCCCACATCACATGCAAATGGAATAAAGAAATAGTTCAGTTATCTGTGCTCCTTTGCATTGCTGTCTCAGCTGTCATCTTACATATTTCCCTTTGAGGGCAAAATGGGTTTTCATAAAACTAAAGAGTGTCAAAGATTTTTTGATACTAGAAGTTGTATAATAAGACATTCTCAAAGAAGCAAAAAAAATGGAAGAAAAAGATGGTATGACCAAGTTTTGGTCTGTTGGAAAAGAATGCCAGCAGTGACTTTAGACATAAGTCTCGAAGCAATGAGCAATACCAGCATGCATTCTCGTGAAAGCTTTTTTTGTTGCAGTGCTTGCCCTCAGATTTCTCCTCTGAAAGAAGACCTGAACCTGTACTAATGGGATGTGGAATAGCAGGATGGGGTTCAGCACTGTGGGTAAGGGGAGGAACCAGCTGTCCAGCAGTCAGTCTGTTTTCACGCATTGCGGGTTTGGGGTTCTTTAATTCAGATGATTTAGTTTCTGATAAGGGGTTTTGCTTGCTTACCTTTTATTGGAAATACTTCATTATTTGACAAATACAAACAAGGATTTATATCTTCTATAGGTAGAGGGAATCTTCAGGGAATCTTCTTTGCTGGAAGCAAGATGAGTAGGATTCAACGCTGCTGCCAGTTAGATAGCAAATATTTAAAAACAAAACAAAACAAACCACCCTCAAAGAGAGGAAAGTATCTGAATTGCTGATGCTGCAGATCTTAAGGGGACTTCCATGATACTGTAAATAATAGCTGCAGCTGTAGTTCCAACCCAGCGCGTCTTACCTATGTGGGCGCAAAACATTCACAGTAACTTTCCATTGAAGTTGCACCTGTAAAATTTGTGGTTCTGCAGAGAGGTTTCTAAGGCTCAGCGTGTTTTTGGTGATTAGCTGAAAATTGTGTGCGTAAGGGACAGGACAGGAACGTAATCATAAAAGCTCACTCTTCGTAATAAAAGCAAAAAGGGATGGCTGAAAAGAATGATGATGTTATCCAGAACCGCGCCACTGAGACCTTGGTTGTGGCAGTTGATGCTCTGGAGTGGAGGTGCTCTTACATGGTGCTCTGTAGGCAGGCAGTGGGAGCACCTGGTTTGATTCCCTGTTGTTCCTTGTACTTTCTGGCTGACCTGAAGACTTCGTGTCATCATCCCCTGCCTCTACTTCCCCGTCTGTGATAGAGGAGCTCCTGATACTTGCCTGTGATGTTGCTAGAGGTAGGAGACACGTGAGGTGCTGTGTGTGGTCTGCTTGGGCTGTGGTGCATGCAGTGGTCTGACTGCCTGGAATGTGAGGGAAGCTTCTTGCTGAGGCGGTCAGGTGGACAACACTTGTCTCTTAACCATGCTAATATGTGAGGTGCTTGTTTCCTTTTGACTCACACAAGTGAAAGAGGGGGCTGGCCCTGATGTATTGCATTGATAAAAATGTTGTGAAAAACCTCAGCTTGCCTCCGGTTCCCCAGCATTAAACCAAGAACTTCCTCTGCCTGCCTCACTAAGATCATAAAACCCAGAAATTCTCAGAAATGCAGTGACACAGCACCTTAGCCTTTACCCTTGCCTGCTGACAACAGGAACAGTGGGCTATAAGCAATCAGAAACACAGCCAGCTTGGTGCCCGTGCTTTCCCATGTTGTGGTAAAGGCCATGCTACCGCTCAAGTAATTTTGTGCTGCATCTGCTTGGTGCTTGGAGCGTAATGGAACAAAGTAACCTGTCCTGCTGCCCTGCCATTCCTGCACCACCAGGAGTTGCCCCCCTTCTTTCTCCTCCCCCAAGAGCAGTTGTGTAAGGGAACTCACTGAGAGAGGCCCATCTGACAGGTCACTCAGATGTTTCTAAGGTTTCTTTCTTAATTCCCTGGTGGCAAAGGCCGGGTCTCCTTGTGTGTAAGTATAGGGCTGTATAAGGGCTTTTGCTTGCCATCATCACTCCATCATTTAAGAAACAGTCAAATTTGACAGCAATTTTGGGACGTGTGTTACCAGTTCCAAAGGTACTTATCCAAGGTCTGCTGGGAAGATGATCATCTCATGCCTGCATACATGCCTCCCACTCACTGCACTGATAGAACAAATCCCTATAGTGACTGCAGCTTAACAAGTTGTGCTGATGACTTGTGTTCGAAGTTCAGGCCTTTCTTTGTGTGTGGACCTGTGTGAAGGCTGTTCAGAGCCCATCTTAGAAATAAATGCCTTTGGTGTTGAATTACATTACCCAGTTGTTAGTGCTCAGTCTCCTGGCTCACCTCTCATCCTCCCAGTTACCTGTTCTGAACTGTCTCTCACTCTTTCCAGAATTATAATAGCAGTATAAAATAAAACATTGTACAAAGCTTCAAATGCATATTTATGCATTTGTTAAGCTGATGGCTTCTTGAGTGTCACATCTTGTCTGAAACATTACTTACTCAGATGATCATAAGATGTCTGTCTTTCCTGAATGCATTTCTAAGAACAGCTTCTCTTCTGCCCCCCTCGGCATACATTACCATGCCTATATCATAGTAAACCTGCTAGCAACTGTAGCATCATTTTCACATTGAACTGAAAGCCTGTCAGCAGTGAAATGTCATCTCTGTATCTGTCACAAAGCAAGATCAGCGAAGCCAGGCAGTGGATGCATCCGTGCAGCTGGACAAATGAATGCTTAGCCATACCTTGTTAGTCATCTCTCTGGTGACTAAGGAACGCATTGGAGTTAAGACATAGCAATCCTCCTCCTCTGCTCTGCCCTGGGGAAGCCACATCTGGGCTACAGTGTCCAGTTCTGAGCTTCCCAGTTCTAGACAAGGAAATGCTGGAGAGAGTCCAGTGGGGGGCCACAGAGATGGCTGGGGGCCTGGAGCACCTCTTGTACAAGGACAGGCTGAGAGACCTGGGACTGCTCTGCTTGGAGGAGAGAAGGCTTATCGCTGTATGTAAACATCTAAATTGCAGGAGTCATTGGATGGGGCCAAGCTCTTTTCAGTGGTGCCCAGTGGCAGGAAAAGGGGCAACTGAAGCACAGAAAATTCCATACAATCACGAGGAAGAACTTCTTCACTGTGAGAGTGACAGAGCCCCAGTACAGGCTGCACAGAGAGGTGGTGCAGACTCCTCCTCTGGAGATATTCAAGACCCACCTGGATGCTTTCCTGTGCAACCTGCTGTAGGGAGCTGCTTCAGCAGGGGGTTGGACTGGATGATCTCCAGAGGACTTTCAACACCTACAGTTCTGTGATTCTGTGATTCTTGGCCAAGGTCATTATTGTGAACTGCAGGTTGTCAGACTGTGCTTTCTGAAGCAGTTGTGTCTCTTCAGACCAGACTTAAACTGGGTCTGTTTTCTGAGGTTTAGCTGTCAACACATTTTTATAGGTAGAAAGGAAGAAAATGAATCTGAGAAAGAGAGGAGCTGGGACTGATCATGTGGTGCTATGGAAATAGCAAGGGAGACATTTTTCTTTAGAAAATCAGCCAAAGGCTGATTTCTGTGCAAATCTGTCTTAGAAAACTTACGTTTACCTTATTTCAGAGAAAGATAAAAACAAGTTTTGTCTGGCAGCTGTTTCAACACTGACAGGATATGATGCTGTTTTTGGAATATTTCCACTGCGCATGGGCAAAGCAGCGCTCTCAGTTTGCTAGTCACAGACTCAAAGCCTTGGGCTCCAAGTCACCAAGCCACTGTGCCCACCAAACTTTTGGCCACAACTTTCTTTTTATTTTAGTCAAGATCACTCTTCTTACAAACTCTGTGTAAGAAAAGGCCCGTCTTTGTGAAAAATGCGTAGGAGTAAATTAGCAGTCCTGTCCTCTTTCATGGTTCTCAGATGCAGGTGAGATTGAGGTGTTTGACTCTACTATGAGAGAAGTGTAACAAATACCACCTGAATGCCTCTTGCCCCAGCCTCAGCTTCCTATAATACGAGATGGTGTAAATTAGCAGATGGAGTAAAAATTCACACTGCCTTATTGGATGTAGTCTTTTCTGAGAATAGCATGCTAAGTGTATTTGTACTCTTTTTTTTTCTTTCTAGTAGATCAAGTGTCACTGTGCTTTTTCTTTTTTTCATGCCTCAGGCTTGAACATCTATTAGCTTATCACTAGGTTGAAGAATTAGAGGTGGGAACAGCAACGCATTGTCTCTTGAGATGTTGCCTTCAAATGTATGGGAGTCTCTCACCTTTCTATGGAAATGTAAGTATGATGCTTACATTCCCTGAGAGGAAACTCAGAGGAAACTGGTTAGCGTGCTACAAAGAACAGCAGAGTGAAAAAGAAAGCAAGCAACAAAAGCACTTTGTGGCTTTTGCAGTGGAAACAATACAGCAAAGGCAGCAGTGGCTGCAAAGAAACAGCGCATTGTATGGAGCTGCATTTGGCCCTCACATCTACTGGAGATTTTTAGCAATATGATGACCAAGAACCCATCACCATGAGCAGGATTACGGGCCTAGCTGAAGATGAGACCAGCACTGCAGCACTGGGAGGCATTTCCTTTTCTGGCCGTGCCTTGCTACCATTGCTCTAACAGAGAAAAGTTTGGTGGCTAGAACAGGGTGTAGGCACTGCCATGCCGAGTCATTTGCTCTGTGATTTTACAAGAGTGCAGACACTGGGCATGACAAAAACGCCATTCTGTGGAAGTAGTGTCCTTCCTGATGATATAGGTTGGTCTGTTTAGCAAAAGGGAGTCGTCCATTGGTTTAAGAACCAACATATTAGTTTAGCAAAAGGAATCTATGAATGATAGTTCTAAAACTTTCCATTTCAACTTTAGTGGGTGAGCAGTCTTGTTTACCTCAATGATCTTGTACTGAGGGCATAATAGAATACTTTTATCCTTTGCCTCAAAAGGTATAAGGACAGCTTCCTCCTATTCCACATACATCATTTCAAAAGTTGCTCACTGTGCCGTAATCAGCAATGGAAATTTTCCAAACTGGGGAAAAGCAGATGAAAGTTAGCCAAAAGGTCTCAGTGATGAAACTGATGGTAGAAAATGGGGAAGAAGTAGGTGGGCACTTGAGCACCCGAGATACCACTGAGCATGCCCAAAGGGACATTAGCATATATTAGCATATAACGAGTTCTTGAAAAAGAATGAATATTTGTACTGCATATGTGTGTTTGAACAGTTGAAATGTAGAACTTGAACTTTGAGATGGTGCTCTTCCTCGTCAAATCACCTGGTACGTATCATGAGGAATAAAAGGACTGCCACTTTCTAACATCACATTGGAGTTAGAGAGTTTTCTTCCCAGATTTTGGATGACAATTACAAATACAGGACATCTTTTAAGCCTTGTTCTGCTGCTGGAGTGATACCTCTTTTCTCTCTCTCTTTCACAGACATTTTTCCATTTGTGTGTCATTCATGTCAATCTTGTTTCTGTCACAGATCTTTGCAGTTCCACAACAGCCTTATGCAGAGAGCAGGGCAGCATCATGGCTCGGTCTGTACCCAGAGCAATGGAACAGCCCCTGTCTCAGCATTTTTGCAGTAAGAACGTGTTGACAAGGAGCAGGGGCCTTATGGAAGTGGGAGGTAGCTTTGGGAAAAATATAAACCAAATATAAGACAATGTTAAGCAGAATATGGACATTGGTTTCAGCATGTCAGAGGCTCCTCTTGTCCTGCTCAATGAACCCAGCAAGAAAAGCAGGAGGGATGAAGATATGCATACTGCATTTGCCCAAAATCCTGTTGGTGCTCTGGCTGGAAGTCCTTGAACAGACTGCTTGTCTCTGGGCATCTTCCATGCCCTCAGTCTGGTTTCCCCCACAGAAAGTGGAAGTCAAGCACGAAACCTTCAGCTTGCAGCCGTTGCTTCCTCTTGTTTCATATGTGTCTCCATTGTGTGTTCTTTGTGAGTAAACAACAAAGAGAAGGAAGAACAGCTATGTAGGGAACATAATGTGGGGATCAGTAATACTGACTGTGGCCTCAGTGCTTTTTCCATTGGGTATTTTTATTTTTTTCCTTCTGTGCAAACAGCACTGTTTTCTACCAGCTGAAGAGTCGTTAAAACGATGACAAAGCTGGAGAAAGGAAAGGGTCTTAGAAGACCTTCCTATAATGTTAAGGAAAGAGAATCATATGAATTAATGAGAATGATTTATCTAATACTGTGCATTTCTTGTGCCGTATCTTTTCTTTTGTTTCTTTCTTGGCTTACATCTGCAGTAAAAATCTGGAAGATTTCAGCGACCACTATTGTAAAGGGATTGTCCTGGGATGACATTTCAAAGTCCTCCCCACACCATCTGTTTCATGTTGGAAACTGAAATAAAGAATTTATTAGCTTCTCACATGGTTTTGGTCGTAACTCCCATCCCTCCTCCCATCTTCTTTCCTCACAATCTTTCCAACATCAGCCAGCCTTGGAGTTAGTTTCTGGATAGACCAAGGCAGTATTATCATGTTTTCATACTGTTCCAAGCCCGCTCTTCTTCCATGGCTCACTTGGATGGATGGTCATGCCTGCAGGACTCCCATGTGTGGCAGTGGGCCAGTTCCTTGCAGGACAGACACTGATGTGAAGATGATCTAATACTTTCCAAGGGAAGTATGTCTCTTTTCCACAAGTTGCCCGGCAGCCATCAGTTTCTGTTTCCCCACTGGGGAACTGGGTTTATTGTACCCTCTTTACTGAGTGGGCCACAGGGGAGCAGAAGGTATACCACCACCCCTGCCCCAAGGGAGCATCTGTCCCATAAGGAAGATGATGTGGATAGTGGAGCTGAACTCTTCAGATGGACATTGAAGAGGACGAGGGCCCTCTGGCCCTCAAGCTGAGTGGGCAGATCTTGGAAGGAGGTAGGAGGAGGGACATTTGTCATGCTGTCCCCATTGCAGCACGCTGCCCCATCCTGACAGCACAGCCTTCAGGAGGTGCTGCTGCTGCTGCTTTGGGTGTCTGGCGAGAAACGAGAAGTGCTCGAGTGCAGGCGGGAGGTTGGGAGGAGGGCACAGGCTGTGCAAGCACTGCCGCTGCTTTCAGCAGAAGAGCCTTTCACCTGCTGGGAGCTGCCCTTGGCAAGGCGGCACTGGGTTTTTTGGATCCTGAAAATGAACTTCGGGAGGATTTTCCTTGTCAAGTGCTTGCTGCTTTTGTTTCCCAAAGCAAAATGTAAGTCTTCATTAAGATCTTCAACTTTTTTTTGTATGTGCTACTGTTGTTAAAATTGCCTTTAAACAATTTACAACTTGGTGGGATGTTACTGATGAGAAACTAGTTCCATTTTCCCAATGGGTGAGGTGACTGGAGAGTCTCTGAGTTGTGCATATTATTACTTGATTTCATTTTCATCCAGGAGAAGAGGGCAAGACCCGAATTTCCCATTTCTATTATAACAGTAAGCTGTAAACAGCTCTGGTTTTAAGTTAATGAGCTATAATTTGACACGTGTGTAACAAGAAATATCAGCATGCAATTTTCTTTCTGCCTTTGAGGTAGCTTGTAGTACATTAGTGATCTACTTCATGGTGCATTGTGCACAGCCATTATTACATGTAGTTACCTTTTCTTATCAACGATGAGCAAATCTTCTGAAAGTGCAAATTATATTCTTCCCTAAATATTAACAGAAAGTGTGTAGTATCTCAGTGTCATCAGTGGAGCTCAAGGATAGGATGCGAGAACAGTAAGCAAATGCCTACTTACACTGCTCTCATTTTTAAAGTATTAATCTAAAAACTTAATTAAGGTGTCTTCTTCTCTCTAATCTATGAGTTAACAACACAGCTACACACAGATATTTTTTCCCCTGTTCATTCCACTATAGATTGATTGTATTCTTTTTCCTCCAGAACAAAATTAATTGGAGAATAAGGAATTTCTGTTTGGCATGTGATGTATTTCTTCCCAAACAGAAATGAAGTTCATTCCCTTGAATGGAAAATGGGTTTCAGATTTACCTGAAGCAGTGAAACAGAAGATTCCTTACTTCTCTAATGTTACTTTTTGGAACTTTTTCTTTTTTTTTTTTGACTCTTCCTTGTGGCTGCAAATGGGCTCTACGCTGCCAGCTCTGATCTTTCTGCCCCTTGAAGAGCATTTCAGCTGACATTAGCAGAACTGCCATTTCCTCAGTTAAGCAGATTTGTAGTATCACATGTGTGGAATCCTCTGCTTTCCATTAGATCCATGGGATCTCCCTCGGGATGTGTCGTGGCAGTCAGTCCTTAGAGATGCCACCAGATTTTCCTTGAAAACTTAGATGTTTTTCTCCATACTTTTGGATAGAAAATATAAATGTGCGTATCTGTTACGCAAAGGCATTCTGTTCCTAGCTCTAACTACTTGTTTGTGATGGAGCAGAGACAGGTACTGGAACCCAACCATTTGGGTCCAACCCATGGTGCCATGTCTGTGGAAGATAGCTGCTGCCCAGACTGACAGCATGGCTGCAGAATGTTTCATTTGATGCATCAAATGCCTCATGTGATACTGAACTAAGAACCTCGCCTCAGTCAGGGGTGGAAACACATCAGTATTCATTTCCCTGTAGCAGAGACAAAATATTTTGACTCTTTGGTTATCTCTAATATTGTTAGTTTGCTGAAACAGCAACTGGATTTCAGTTGCCCCTGTAGTTTATCATTGTGGAATAATGGATTATACACTACAGTAAAAAGTGCATAAGCACAGCATTGTCTGTAGGAAAAACTGCTTGAAATCTATCAAGTTAGAGCAGAATCATCTCTCTCTGGTATTTGGGAGGAAATGCCCCACCTGCCCATCGGTTTTATCCTACAGATGAAAGAGGAATGAATATAGATCATGAACAAGTTGCAGTTCAGAATGAAAGTTTTTAGTAATGAACATATTCCACCTCACACTTCTAAATGCTTTTTAATATCTCCTCTACAACTTTTCCACTGGCAGCTGTGGTGCAGGCATTGCCACACTGAGGTGACATCTCTGGATGTGTCCCAGAACCACGTAAATGTGGCACTGAGGGACATGGGTTGGTGGGCGTAGTGGGGATAGGTGATCTTAGTTTTCTTTTGCAACCTTAATGACAGTATGATTCTATGTCCAAACATGCCTCCAGAAGCACGGTTCCCCAGAGCCATGTCTTCAGGGGCTGCAAAGCAGCCTGCAGCATGAAGGGCATGGGACCAGGCACAAAGGGAAGAATGAATGACATCCTGAAGTGATGATGTGTTTTACTTCCCACAGCCATTTCTGACTATCACCTTTACTCTGAGTGCCAAGTCCTGGCAGCACTGCTGTGCAGTGCCCCTCCTCTTGCCTATTTTGCAGAGGGGATGTACAATCAAAGGGCACCTGTCACGAGAAAAGGCTTTTTTTTGGTCTTTGCTTATCTCCCAACATCGCCTGTGCCTCATAAGCTCGCAGGCTGTGGTTAGCTGTTTGTTTCTCCCCCTTGCTTTCCCATACTGTGATGCTGTGCTAGAAACATGGGGTAGATGCACTGTGGAGCAGCACTGCGACTTACATACCTGCATCTTCCTCCAGTTTGGTGTCATGTGCTCACTTCTTGACACAGACACCTCTTTTAGGCCGCTGTTTTTATCATTGTAGCCATCACTGTTGCTGCTGAAGTGACCCCACGATCCAAGGCCTCCACAAGCTTGCTGCTCACCATAATAATGACAGCAACGATTGCTCTGCACATCAGCCTGTGCCAAGAGCTAAGCCTGCCCAAATGACCTTATTTGCAGGAGGGGTGAATTTAGAGGAAATGCTAAGTCAGGGCTTGAAGCAGTGATTGAGCACCTGGTGGGAGCTCACTTGAGTGACCAGAAGGTGGAGGAAGGATCCACCCTTTCCCAGATCTCATTTAAGGGCTGGAAGTGGAGGTGAGGGCATCTCATCTGGAGGTCTCTGTCTATTTGAGGACCTTACAGGTTTTCTAAAGGTAGCTTGCTCCTTTCTCATTTTTCTTTGCCTACTGCTGTTGTATTTGAGTGGATCTTCCCTGGCCTGGGATCTTGCTGGTCTACTGTTATTGTTGTGCTTTCTGTCATGTTACAGCGGAGTCCACAGGCAGCCAAGAATCTCAGCAGTCAAAATCACAATGAATAAATCATCCACAGGATAAAGCCTGCTTCTGTAAATGTGACTTTCAAATTCCTCAGAATTAATTTGGGTACTGATGAGCTGACAAACAATCAAGGGGAGATCTGGAGTATTGGAAAAAAAATGTGAAGAGAGGCTTTAAGAATCTGAGTGGGTGGAAAATGAAACCCTTTGGATCATGGCACTAGATACTAGGAAGGATCTCACCTCACCGTTGTGAGGGTGGTGAGACACTGGACAGATTGTCCAATAAGGTTGTGGATGTCCCTTCCCTGGAAGCATTCAAGACTAGGCTGGATGGGGTTTTGAACAACCTGCTCTAGTGGGTGGTGTCCCTGTCTTTAGCAGGAGGTTGGAGCTAGATGATCTTAAATGCCCCTTCCAACCCAAAGCATTCTTTGATTCTATGGCTGTGGTTGGTGAGCAGGGCAGTAAGGACTGTTTAGGATGAACTGACAGATGGATTGTGCTTGTCTTCGTAGGTACCAGTACCATAAATTACAAGGCAGTGAATGAGACAGCTCTACTCAGTTCCACTGCTGAAAACATGCACGAGATATTGTGGAGCAGAGACAACGAGAGGCTGCTTCAGATGAAAGACAAAAAAATTAAATATTACGTGGAGAAGACGCAGTGTAGGTGCAAGGTGCTCCTCAATGGGACTCTCCGAATAGAGCGGCTGGTGAAAGAAGACAGTGGGATATACAAGGTGTCTGCATATGACAAGAATGGAAAGCTGAAGGCAAATGAAACAATAGTGCTCATCGTTTTGGGTGAGTTCTTGCTCTCTCCATACCAATCCAAGGATGTCTCACTTTGTTGAAGGCCTTCACTACGAACTGCCTGCAGATTAAGGAAGTCGTTGGGGCCTTATTCATTTGCCTTATTGCCTTTAAGGCAGTGAACTGTCATTGGGGTTACCTGGGTTTAATTCCAGGCTAAGGTAATAGATAGCAAGTTAACTATGTGCTGCATCGCTTCCCTACTCTGCAGCAGAGATCTTGCCTTACTGCTGGTACACAGCTGTGGGAGTAAAACCCTTCAGTTGGGTGCTAGTATCAATTGTCATCCAGTTCACATACTGCTACTGGAGTTGGAAAGACAGCTGTTCTGAGGAGAAAGAAATAGTTGAGATGGTGACACCATCACACCAACATGACCTGTACTCTGGTGTTTCACACAGGGGCTTTCCTCCAAAAGATGCCCTACAGCTTGCAGAAGGGGAGTGGGTTAATGAGGGAAGGGAGGTGCCTCTCCTTGTTATAGTGTGCACCTAGTTTGTGGCTCTTTAGAAGGTAGGAATAGAGCTTTTTTCCATCTGATGCCTCTGTCAGTTTTCCCTGTCATCAGTGTCAGAGAATCCAACACCAAAAAATAGTTCCTTGTAGGACACAGAGAGATAGAAATCAGCTCCCTCTGTCATAGCCTCCTTGGAGCCGAGTGCTCTGTTTTGTTCTGTTCTCTGTTGTGATGTGTTTTCGTGCTGTGGCTGTCATGCAAGCTGAGTGCCTTTGGCAATGCATAAAGCATCATAAGTAGCTGTTCTATCTTGGAGGAAATTTCTTCTGATGGGTACAGGCAGATCAGAGCTAATTGCATTTGTACCAGAACACTGGGGCAGGAGTTAGAGGGCTGTCTCCAGCCTTCCTTATTCACATCCTCTGCCCCAAAACACTACTTTCTCCCATGGCCATGAGCCAGGCAAAGCCTGGGGATCATCTGGCTCTGTAATGCAGCTCTCCTTTGCTGAAGTGCTTTTAGGTGCTCTCCAGATCTGTTGGAGCTCCACACTGGGGGCTTCTCCCCAAATTAGTCAAGGAAGTTATAAAATGGGTGGAAAATTCCCCTCAGAGCAGTGAGGCAGTGGCACAGGCTGCCTGGGGAGGTGGTGGAGTCACTGACACTGAAAGTGTTCAAGAACAGTGTGGATGTGACACTGAGGGATGTGATTAGTGGGAACGCACTGGCGGTCAGACTGGGTGATCTTTGTCATCTTTTCTAACCTTAATGATTCTATGATTCTATCCCTTCAGGTTGTGCTTAGTATGGTTAACTAGCTGTAAGTCAAATGCACTTATGATGTTAACTACAGATATTTCTATTCAGAAGCAGAATGGGGGATAAAAATCAGATTTCAAATCATGGCAACGCTGTGGTAACAGTGGGTTCTGGAGGAGATACAGTGTAGTTACTCTTGCTGGCACAAACAATTCCACTTCGTTTGAGGAAGAGACACCTAGGGAATTGAGGAGAGAATGGAAAGAGGCAAAAAGATCAAAAGTGTGTTAGGATGAAAATGTAGGCTAATAGATGACATTTTCTTTATAACTGCTGTGTTGCTTCTGCAGTGGAAGTCCGATTTGTTCTTATTCTTCTCTGGTCTCATTAGCTGGTGCTACTCCATCACTGCAATTCCTAGCTCTGCTTCACAATGGAGATCTTCAAAAGGAGAAACATCATCAGATCTGTCTGTCCTTTATGTTTTTCAGAGCCTGTCCCTCAGCCAATCCTCAGTGCTGAATGCATTAATAAAACCCTATATGTGAAATGTACAGTGAAGAAGACTGAGGACCAGGTGTTTACAATAGAATTGACTCAAGATAAAATCAATAAATCACAAACGAATGTAACAGAGGTGGAATTTACTACTCGACACAGTGGGAGATACAGATGTATTGTTAAGAATCAAGTCAGCAAAAAAACAACTGAGAAGGAAATAAAATGTCCAGGTAAGAAGTCCACTTTTACCAGAATCAGCTAGGACTCAGCTACAGCACTTCAAGTAGTTGTGTCTATCTGCAAGGTTGATCAGGAACCCACAAGCAGCCATGGTTCCCTGTATGCAGTAGTGAGTGCTGATGCTGGGTTTTGATTGCATGCAGCAGTCTGTGAGAGGCAGAAAACATCTTTCCCTTTTTGTTTTAATGGGATAAAGATAGTATAGAAACAAGTGATGCTTGCTGAGGGATTATAGCCAGAGACCATTACAGTAAGACAGCATAAAGCTACCAAAGAGGGTAAGCTACCACAACAAAAATTAAAAGCTTTTTCTTGGAAAATGTGCCTTGGGATCTCCTTGTTTTCAGGGTATTTGCTCTTTATTTACACCCTTATGGGGGGAAAATGACTTGCACGTTGTTTTCTTCCTCTCCATGCTCATATCTATAAAGGTGGTGGCTGTGTGCTACCAGTGGGTATGCATGGTTGCTTCGATTTTCTTCTAAGAGAGTTTTTGCAGTATTCTTCAACATTGTTTCATGCTGCAGTGAGGACCAACAGCTTTTTCCTGTGTACAGAGAAAGGGCAGAGGAGTGGGTTCTCTAACTAGTGCTGCTTTCATTTCAATGGCAGGAAGATAGAAAATTCTAAGTTGGTGTTACACAAGCTATTTCTTCTCCTCTAACATCCTCTTTATTCTCTTAACTAGGCCAGCTGGAGCTCTATCTCATCTCATGCATAGCAGGAGGTGCAGTATTCTTTATTGTCTTTGTGATTTTGCTTATTTATTGCATCAGGAAGAAAAAAGCAGATAGGCTTGAAGATGATGGTAAGTATTCAAAGGCTTTAAGTTCTGTCTAGCCACCTCATCTTTGGCACGTAGTGAATCTCAGTGCATCAGCTGCTATTGTCAGTCTTGGTTTCAGACATATACTTTGAACAAAAGGCTTTTTGTTCTCAAGCCCTTCTGTTTATCTATGCAGAAAGAACGGCTGCTCTAATCCTTGGCCAAGGCCACCTGTCATGAACATCCATGGGGCTAAACATACAATTAAATATCTGTCAGGAGATTTTTTTTTTCAGTAAACTTATATAGTATGAAACTAGGATCTCTGACATTGTTAGTCACCTTTGGAAACACTGTATGTAAGGAGAGGGCGCTTCTTCTCTCTGCAAAACAGTGTTGCTGGAGGCATATCAACACTGGAGGTCCAGCTTGAGGCACTTAAAAAGTCTATGGGCAGAGTTCTCATCTGTTGTCCAGAATTCAAGCCTCTTTAAGAAAATACGCTGCCAGAGTTACCTCTCAGTGCAGGCTCACTCTTAATAGAGTTGTTGCCTGAGATTGCAGCTTGGTTATTGCCCCTAGTTTAGGTGTGCAGAGGATGCTGAGCTGACACTCAGGAAGAGCTGGCTGGCTCATTCAGAAGAGGAAGCTCAAGTACGAGGGAAGATCACTCTGAGCTGGGGCAGCATGTTGGTATTGAAGGCTTGTTACACCCACATACTTGTCAGACTTGCTGTATGATCTTCAGTAGCACCTAGGCTCTGTGTGAGTGCTTGAACTACAAAATGTGAGAAGACATTCCTTTGCACAGCAGTATTTGTCAAAGTAAAAAGGGTAATGTTTGAAAGAAACTCCAGCTGATACCTTAAAGGTGCCTGTGGTCAGTCTGACAACAAAGGTTAGCATGATGCTTCCCATGGCTGAGGGTAGAACTTCAGTATGGCTAACTCATTATGGCCCCCTCACTTTCCCTGAAGCATCACTACAAAGACTGGGCAAGTGTTTTCCCTGTCCTCTAGGAGAGTTCACAACAGTGCAACCATGGGATGTTGCCTTAGAAGACTTGGCACATCTTATGAGCAAAATGCCAGTGTGAGCAAAGCCACTAGAATTTTGCCTTTCAATATGGCTATTCTTGATGTTCTTTGTCAAGGGAGTAGCTTACCCCATTCAGTGCGGTGACAGCACCTCCTCAGTTTTGGGGTCTGGATTAAAGAAAGGAGGGAAATCTGAGATGATAAGAACTAAAATAAGGTGGCTGGTTTCTTTGAAACAGGTTGGTGTGTAAGGTTATTTCAGCACCCCAAGAGGTAAATTTTTCAATCCTAAGCTAAAATGACTGGCATATCACAAATGATGAGTTAATGATCAAGAGTAAGATGGCATGAATTTAATTCTACCTACTGGAAAATTCATGCTGGCAATTTCCAAGTCCATGGAAATCTTCATGGCAGATAGTGGCAGAGCAGGGCTTTTGTGTTGCTACCTGTGGGTGTGACCGATTTCATAGAACATCTGGGGTTGGAGGGGATCTTAAATCTTACTCAGTCCCAACTCCCTGCCATGGGCAGGGCTGCCCTCCACCAGCTCAGGCTGCCCAGGGTCCTATCCAACCTGGCCTTGAGCACCTCTATGAATGGGGTACCAAAGATTCTCTGGGCAGCGCCTCACTGCCCTCTGCATAGAGAGTGTCCAAAAAAGAACAGAGAAGCTCGGGCTGAGAGTGTCTATCAGTGACCAGAGAAGGCAGTAGTGTCTTCAGGTGCATTGACCTCTGCTTTGGGGCTGCTGCAAAACTTTGAGAGCTGCCTGAGTGTGTGAATGACAGTGACTTTAGTTGTTTGCAGGACAACCTGAAAGTGACAGTGCCCTTGCAGGTAAGACCAATATATATATTTTTAATTCTATGGTCCAAACTCTTTTCCTTTGCTGTTGGATTTCAGTAAGAACATTGCCTCCTGCTTAGATGTAAGTAGGTGCTTGACTGCTGTGGCCTCCTGTTGTTGCAGATGAGGAAAGGATGCAGATCCACCAAGTGGACACAGAGATGGCGATGCGGAAGCTCCCTCAACTACCATCCAACCCTATCCCCCAGCAGACCTGTGTGCAGCAGACGCCTCCTCCACAGCCATGTATACAGCAACGAGCAGTGCCCCCACAGCCCAGGCCACGTACCCAGCTGAGAGAGAGGCACTGAGTGTCTGTCATGGGGGATGGAGGGCTCTTTCCTATGGAAGAAGAAAGTTTACAACAATCAGGAACTCCTTCCACCCAGGCTTATGTAGCTCAGCTACGGAGCTGCAGAAGATTAGGGAGAGCATCAGGTAACTGGAGTTGAAGAGACACAGTGGAGGAGATTGAAGATGATGAGATCTGAGGCCTCTTTTCTTCAAGTGACTCTATACTAATGTATAGACTACTGACACCTGCGTCTTTCTGTGGTTCACTTGTTTTTACTGCACCTTGCTGTTGTCTTGCTTTCCAGATGGGTTATATCAAAAAGTGAGAGTCTTTCTGAGACAATGTGGGCTTGTGGATCTTACCTGGTTTTATCACATAGCGTTTCATTCTCTTGCTGTGCATTAGAACAGCCCTCTGGTTTCAACATCAGATGCATGATCTCCTAAACAGAACAATAATCTGTATATAATTAATTAACTGGTCTGATGTTGGAAGAATTGGTGCTGTCCAACACAGAACAGTAAACAGAAAGGAGATGTGATGGACTTGAAGCATGCACATGTGAAAAATTGTAAGGGGGAAGGAGTATATCCTTCATTTTCTCTACTGCTTCAGCTCAGTTCCTGTGCTTCTTCACTGGCAAGTAAAATGAAACAATTTTCCCTATAGATCTGTTTGACTTGTCAGGTAGCTTTTTTTTCTTTTTTTTCTTTTTTTTTGTCACAGAACAGGCCATTGACTACTACAAGTAGTATTTCAAACTGCCAAGCAGCCTCCTTAACAGTGCTGTTTTCTGAATTGACATAGCTTCCATCACCAGGCCACCTGTCTGATGACCAAGCTCCCTGATTTTTTCTGGTAAGCACCTCATGATTGCTGGTGAGTTCCAGGTGATTACAGAAAACTGCTGAGAGGCCTCACTCTCCCAAAGGAAAAGGTGCATGCCTGGACTGCAATAACTATTCCTGCATCACTCTCCATGTTCTGGCCAAACACTCCTTGCTCCTCTGGGCCTTGAGAACGTTCTGTCAGACAGCTGAGGAGCTAAGAGAGGACATGCTTTCTTCAAGCGATGTCTGAATGGATAAACTGGTCCATCTGGTGTAAAAGTCAGCAAAGGGGGAGAAGGGGAGAGCTGCCAGAGCAAAAGATGTCCAGATAGCATTTTGTTGCAATAGGCAGAAGGATGTGCAGTATGCCTCCTCGAGCTGACTCTCCTGCTTGTGTCATGGCAGTTAAATAGACTTCTTTTTGTTTCTCCTCAGAAATGTGACTGTTTTTATCTTCTGGAGTGAGGGTGGAGAAGTAACTTGTAGGGGTGAGCAGGGGATCTCTACCTCTCCCAGAGCTCAGTCACTCTGCTTGAGCTCCAGAGGGGATGCAATGATGGGAGGATCACTTGTTCTTGGCTTAGCTTTCTGCAGCTTGTTTTAGGGTTTTTACTACTTGAAATTGCATTTGGTAAATATTTCCTGGTTTACTTAATAATATAAGCTATGTACCTGCAGTGAATGAATAAAGACAAGAGTGGGTGTAAAGGGCTTCAGCTCATACCTTTGCTGACATCCCTTTGAAATCTCCCTTTGGTACAGAGAAGACAGGAAAAACACTCTGGTCAATGAGCCACAAGACCTTGAATGCAGGAGGTGTCACATACAGTACCTTCCAGGGCTCTCTGTTACGTATTGGCTCTTCTTTTAACATCACTGCCACAGTGCCTTCTGTGCCATAGGCTAAACAGAACTGCAACAGTGCTTTTGAGATGCTCCTTTCCCATTGGCCTTGCTCAGCTTCTGTCATGTTGGCTAGGCCAAGGGACCTGGCACCTGAAGTTACTTGGTAGGTATCTGTAACTCTGTTCCTTGTGTCTGGTGTCTTTTTTCAGCCCATGAGGATGGTTGTGCACAGCCTGGGGCACAGGCTGTGCTGGCAGCTCCCTGGTAGGCAGCCCTGCAAAATGCTGCCAGCTGTTCTTGGAGCTTGATGCCTGTGCTGCAGCTGTGCTCCTGCTCTGCAGTTGACCTCTCCTTGAAGTATCCTGCTAGCCTGAGTCCTCTGCCTGATTCCTCTTGCTGGTTTCTGAATTACTAGGCAGGGAAGTTCTCCATGCTGTGATCCTAGCTGCAGCAGATGTGGGGGCTGCAGGGTTTGGTTTCAAATCCTCATTTACTTCCTCAGCCCAGAGAGCCATGGTACTGCATTCAGCCTGAGCATGGGCAGCATTCCCTGTTCCGTCCCCTTAAAGCACAAAACTCTCCTGAGTCCCTCTCCGCTGCTGCCTTCCTCTCCCTGGGGCTGATCACAGAATGGCCTGGGTTGGAAAGGACCTCAAGGATCGTGAATCTCCAACGGCCTGCCACATGCAGGGCCATCAACCTCCCCATTTAATGCTAGACCAGGCTGCCCAAGACCCATCCAATCTGGCCTTGAACACCTCCAGGGATGGGGCATCCACAACCTCTCTGGGCAGCCTGTTCCAGCACGTCATCACTCTCATAGTAAAGAATTTCCCCTTGACATCCAACCTGAATCTCCCCTCCCTCAACTTAAAACCATTTCCCCTTGTCCTGCTGTTACCTACCCTTTCAAAGAGTTGATTCCCCTCCCCTCTGTAGGCTCCCTTTAGGTAATGAAAGGCTGCAATGAGGTCACCCCACAGCCTTCTTTTCTCCAAACTGAACAAGCCCAGCTCCCTCAGCCTGTCTTCATAGGGGAGGTGCTCCAGTCCCCTGATCACCTTTGTGGTGCTGATACTGAGGTGACGCTTGCCACAGCACCATGCACTGGGGCAGCTGAGGCAGTGCAAGGGGATGCTGGCCCAGCAGTACCTTGGTTCTTTAGGCAAGGGACTGCAGCAGGAAGCTAACTCTTGCAAGTGGGAGGCAAGAAGCTTTTCTGCTCTCAGCTACAAAATTGGGTTAAACCATACCCATAAGGGCAGGCTCCAGACCCTCCTTGACTGCTTCAAAGACATATGGCCAACAGGTTGAGGGATGTGATCCTGCTACTCTGCTTGGGTGAAACCACAGCTGGAGTGTTGCATCCAGATGTGGAGTCCTCAGTAAAGGAGAGACGTGGATCTGTTGAAGTGTGTCCAGAGGAGGGCCACAAAAATGATCCCAGGGGTGAAACACCTCTCCTATGAGGACAGGCTGAGAGAGCTGGGGCTGTTCAGCCTGGAAAAGAGAAGGCTCTGGGAAGACCTGAGAGCAGCCTTTCAACATCTAAAGGGAGGCTATAAAATGAAGGGGACAGAGTCATTAACAAGGTCTGTGGTAATAGGACAAGGGAAACTGTGAGTTGCAGCCTTTGACCTTGCTGCAGTCCACCAATGTTTCCTCTGGGATGTCAGGCTTTCCAGCTAAACCTCTTGGTTAGGTGCTGAGTAAAAAGAGCTGAGTAAAAAGAGCTGAATGTTGCCTTGTTGGGTGGCACAGGTAGACATAGGATTATGAGCACGTCGTACCCCACACAACGGGAATCTCATCAGGGCAGTGCTTACGTTAGCTTCTGTCACCTTTTCTTTAGTAGTCACTACTGTTTTTATGGTATCTCATGTTTGTTTCAATGTACTGTAACAGGATATTTGCACATTCCCTAGTTCTGCTTGATGCCTCTGAGAAAAGTCAGCCATTTTTTTCTGAACATACGTCACAGAGCATTCATGTCTTCGGTTTTTATGCTGCAGAGAACATATCAGTTCTGGAAAATAGCAGACATCAAGACCTAAGAAATAACAGGAAATGCTCAGCTCTGATGATCCTTGCTGTAGCCGTCCCTGGTTGTTTCATAGATATGTCTGTCAGTGAACAACACAAGATAAAGAGCTTTTTCCCCATTCTTCCTATGAAGGATGAGACAAGAGTGCTGATGTGCAGAGCTGCACTCTGCAATTACACTGGTCTGTCCTCCCTGGTGTGAGAGATGCAGTATGTGCTTTCTAAGTGTTAGCAGGAGTCAGCTTTGGTTGGTGTTGGAGAACAGGAACCAGTACTGAAAGTATGGGAGGAAAGTGCAACCCCATGCTCAGAGCAGGGTGGTTATTGTGTTGTGATCCTGCAGTGCTCACCAGCTGTGTAGTCTGAATAGGCACCCAGAAAAGTAGTGGTTGGCCCTTGTAAATCCAATCCCTATTTCAAGCTGCTTGACGTGAGCAGCACTTGCTGCCTAAACCTAGGCTTTGTGGTCAAGTATATGAGACCTTAGCAATTGCCAGGGGGCTCCTGCTTCTAGCACATGTCGGACTGGAGCCAGTCAGATAATTTCAATCCTAAAATAAAATTTTGAGCCTGTTAAATGTCAAGTAGGAGACTGGGGATAGTAAATGTCTTTTTTTGGCATGCTTTTAAAAATAATGCCATGAGGGAAAAGGCATCCCTCACAGTCTGCATCAAATTCTCAGGCTTTGATATGGAGATCAACCTCAGCTGGGACTGTCTTGCCCATCAGCCCTCTTCTCTATTCTGATAAATAAGGCTTCTATGCTTCAGCTGTGCTGAAACCTTGCAGCAGGCTCAAGAAATGCTGAATTTGACTTTCAAACTGTAGTCCTCTGTGTGCCATGAATGATAGGTCAAAGCAAAGCTCTGCAAATACTACTTGCAAGTGCTGGCCATGCAAGTGGGATGTCAGAGATGTGGACAAAACAAGGACAGAGAAATGGCTCAAGTTGATTATTGGTTTCTGCCTGCTGTTGTAAGCAGCGCCAGCCTCAATACCACCCTGTTACCTCATGTGCCTTTGTTCTGGGTGATATTGTTAGTAGTATCTGTCTCCAGTGCCCCTGAAATGCAGGTTTTAAGGTAGCAGGCAGATGGGAACCCCACAACAAAGAAGCCCTCCACACAGCAGCATTCATTGGCCACATTTCTCACACGCTTTCTCTGCCTTGTTCTAAAAGAAGGAAAGCATTTCATACTGCTGCCCTCCCACACAAATACCGACTTTCACTCCAAGCCCTTCTTAGTGTCCCAGGGTAGGTGAGCAGGCACAGGGGGACTGTGGGGTACAAGTAACAACTCAACAAGAAACCAAATAGCCTGTGGGCAGCCTGATATGCATACCTGGGCCTCCTGCTCCCTGGTGAGGTGGGACACCTGTGCCTGCTGCTGAATGTTACACCTGCTGGGATAGGCTGGGACTTCTGTGGTTGACTACCGGGCTCAGACACATCCCTTTTCTTCTGCCTGATGTGAGGTGATGTTTCCTATCAAGAAAAAGGAATGAAATAGAAGTGTGTTGCCTCACTGCAGCTGTGCTTTATTTCATTTCCAGTCTCCTGGAGGTGTTACAGCTGTTCAGCAAACCACCTGAGGGAGCTGTGTCTCTGAGAATGGCTGTATGGCTGCGGGCTCTGCAGCTGATGGGCATGCAAGGCTTGGGGTGATTGCAAGGCTGACATGCTGCAGGCACTCTTGGTGCTAAATCTGGTTTTATGTGGCTTCACTGTGATTTCAGTAGCCAGTGCAAATCAAATCACTGAATGAGGATGTGGTTCCTATCGTAGGGGAAATGCCCGTATCTCTGATCCAAAATTCAAACAGAAAACCTCTGACACCCTTTCGCTAAACTTACAGTTTCTATAGACTGTTTTTGTTCTAGCCATTTAAAGAAGAGCTTAACCAAAAGCCAGCCACCACAAAGGGGGAACTGAGCAATATAAAGTCTTTAAAAAAACATTGGAAGGAAGGAAATGTGTCTGTACAGAAAGTGACTTGAAAGGAGCCTTTAGGCCCAGCAGTGGAAATTCTGCATGTTGGAGGAACTGTGAGGAATTGAAGGTCCTCCAAAAAAAAAGTCTGTTCAATAAGCTAGTGTTTCTGTTAGGTTAGGGCACTGGATTGGCCTGGGGTAGAGGAGAAAGGTGCTGGGTGCTGGAAGACCATGTAAGGAAAAGGAGTTTAGCTTTAGGAAAGCCACCAAACTGCTGAAGTGCCACAGGTGATGCCAGGGTTAAAGGGGATGTCAAAAAGAGAAGAGGCACTTCAAAATGGCAGCCAAGGAAGAAGCCAGTGAGTCCTCTTTCTCTCAAAGCATCTGTGCTAGAGAAGAACAGTGACAGAGCGCCTGATGCAGCCTTGATGTCTTATCTAGAGATGAAAAACTGCGCTGCTTCTATTGGGCACCAAAGCAGCTGTCTCAACTGACTCAACATATGTGTGCATATGATGGTAGTGAGAACTGTTAGTCCTTCCCCTCTCTGGAAGCTTTTAAGGACAGATGCTTCCAAAGCCCTTATAAGAAACAATTCAGAAGAATGGTTTACAGGCCTAGACTGATCAGATGAGAAACAAAAGCTCTGCTTCTCCAAGATATTAAAAAAAAAGTACTGGAAGGCCACCATGAGAACTCCCTGCAGCCTGGAGCCAGGGGTGGGGGGAAGGATGGCATAAGGTGTAGGATTTTTGTTACCCTCTCCCAGAGGTGGCCAAGGCCTCTCTACCTTATGTAGTGAGCAGCATGGCAGGAGGAAGGGATACAAAATCCAGACCCATGCTTAAAGGACAACTAGTCCTTTGCTACTCAGGGAATGAGTCACTGCTTGGTCTTACCGGGGTGAAGGGAAAATTGTGGGCTGGCCATATAGTGGCAACAGAGATGTCTTGTTTAAGCCCAGAACCTACTAGCCAGCTTCTGGTGAGTACCTCTAGGCAGGGAGAGCAGGTTGCAGCAGCTGCCTACAAAGTGCAGCTCCCATACAAAGCTTTGTCCTTGGTCCAAGCTGCTAAACTGTGCTCTCATCCATCTTCAGAGGTGAGAGGTGGAGGCAACAAGTGCTGGCAGAATCATGCTGGATGCAATGGAAGTGTGTGTGCACACCACATGTCACCTGGTGGGGCAATGGAAGTGTGGCACAGCTGAGCTCTGTGCCCTTTTCCCTGCCTGACATCAGTCACTACTGTCTGTTCACGCTCTGCTACAAGCATGTCCAGGTTTCCTTTTTCCACCTTGTCACTGCTCAGACATGTTCTGCCCGTTACACAACAGGAGGCAAACCTCCTAGAGGCCCCAAACTTTCCTGCAGTGCATAGAGATGACTTTTCTTCAGGAAGGCAAAGGTTTTGTGAGAGGAGCAGCACTTGGAGGCATTCCAGACCGAGCAACAGTGGAAGGGCAGAGGTGGAGCAGGGCTGTACAGTTCATCTTTCTTCCCAACCACTAATAATTCATCCCATAAGTGCCTTGTTCCTTGTACAGAGAGGGGGTGCTGGAAAATCCAGCACTGTGCTATGGGAGCTGGAACAAGAACCACAATCCAGGCAGTGTAACAGCCAAAAGCAGCTTCCCTGATAGGAAACATTGGCATGGTTTTGTTTTTAAGGATGCAAGGATTTCTTAGTTGTGTTCTAAATAGTTGGTCAAGGTTGAAATCCTTTAGCTTTCTGTCTCTGAAATACCTGCTTATGCGTAAGGGAGAGTGATCTTGGCTGGTGTCCATAAGGAGACATGGTTATGAAGGTGAATCTCTGCTGGCCTTGTTTCTGCTGTCCTTCTCTATCCTCCCCTGGTAGCTCCTCACTTTTTTTCTTTTTTTCTTTTTGCACTTAAGCACATTAAGTATTTGGTTTGCAAAAGACTCTTTAGCTTAGTTTTTCTCTTCTGCTGCGTAAAGAACTCCTAGGGCTGGGCAGGATGCGAGGAGAAACCTCAAAAAGGCCACAAGAGGGCACCTGGAAACAATGGTTTTGTGCATCATTGCTGTGTCTGCTCTTGGGCTCTTCCCTCTTTTTTTTTTTTTTTTTTTCTTCTTCTTCTTCTTTATTTTTCTTCTTCTTTTTCCTTACACAGACACTGAGACCTGTTTTCATCTTCCTGCGACCTTGCTGCTTCGTGGCAGGAAAGGTGAGCACAAAGGCAGGCACTGTGCAGGCAGCAATAGGTTGCCCCCGCTGCCGTTCATCCTCTCCCTGCTCTGAGCCCCTATTGCACACAGGCACACGCCTGCAGGGAGCAGTGTTCTTGTCTACAAAATACACACGTGCATGCTCGTGAATTGTAGCCACACAGCAAAAGCAGCAATTCTAGCAGCAAACCCAGTCATGTTCTTTTGTTTTGTTTTGTTTTGTTTTTTCTTGAAAAGCTCCCTGAAACATGCAGACTTCAGTGAAAGAACACTTGTGTGCAAACCACAGTGGGGCTCAGAGCAAGGAAAGAAAACCCCATCTCAGCGAGCAAGAACATCAGGCTAAAAGCAGCACCAGGCTTGGCTGTCTTTATAAGACACCACTGCACGCTGGCTCTGTTTGAGCTGATGCTGTTTGAATGTGGCTGCTTGAAAAGCTTCATCTTCAGAAAGCTGAAGGCATTGTGCCAAAGATCCTGCGCATCAGGCTTCAAACCCAAGCTGTCAGGATTGGGAAATTTATGGTGCTCAGCTGCACTGAGGGACAGCTGGGTGCAACACCAATCTAATCCAGATTATAAAGATCCTGGGGTTTGCTCAGAGGGAATTTTGATGCGTGCAGTCACAGCATAGCACCCCTGCCGTGATTCTTTTCTGGGAGCATGAGCATCCATGGTCTTTCCCCATCTCTCATGTGCAGATGTGTGCTCTTTTCATCATTTCCTCCTTGCTTCTCATGGGAGCATGCAGATTCAAGCATGAAATCTGTACAAACAAATGCTTTTTACATGTTATACTGTGTGGCTGTGTTGTAGACACTTATGCTGTAATTGAATCACTTCCTTGCAGCTCTCTTCCTCGTGTGAGCATCCTACTCTCCTGATCAGTGCATGTGTGCAATAAACATTTCATGCCATCCAGCTGTGCCCAGATAACCCACATACAACTCACACATGTACGTTTTTAATCACAGAGGCACTGAGTGCTCTGTAATAAATTAATACTAAAGACTGTGTGTTTACAGCCACCCTTCCTGTAGTCTGTATAATGTTGAGTATAAATAGACATGGTATCTTCCTTACACAGGCACACAAGCACACTTACATGCTTTTCTTCAGAATCATTGAATCTTTAAGGCTGGAAAAGACCACTAAGGTCATCCAGTCTTGCCACCAGCCCATCCCCACCATGCCCACTCTCCACACCCCTCAGTGCCACATCTACACAGTTCTTGAACACCTCCAGGGACAGTAATTTCACCACCTCCCTGGGCAGCCTGTGCCAGCACCTCACCACTCTTTCAGAGAAGAAATGTTCCCTAATATTCATCCTGAACTTTCTCTGGTGCAACTTGAGGCCATTCCCTCTCATCCTATCACTGTTACCTGGGAGGAGAGACCAATCCCCACCTCACCACAGCCTCCATTCAGGCAGCTGTAAAGTGATAAGGCCTCCTCCCCAAGCCTCCTCTTCTCCAGACTGAAAAATTCCAGCTCCCTCAGGTACTCCCCATAAGAATTATGTTTCAGGCCCCTCACAGCTCCACTGGCCCTTCTCTGGACACGCTCCAGAGCCTCAGCACCTTTCTTGTAGAGAGGGCCCCAGTGGACACTCTGAGCTGTATAGGCAGCGGCTGGGGCTCCTTCTCAGGTAGGTGCAGCATCTCTGCCATCATTGCTGCTATGACAAAAAACCCAATAACCTCTCTCACAAACAGCCTCCTCTTCCAGCCCAACCAGCCGCATCCAACCTGCTTGGGCCTGCTTGGCCCTGGGCACTGTGCTGTTGCCTGCTCAGGGCGGGATGCTCATGTGGTAGCTGGCAAACAGGATACAGCAATGTGACGCAATGTGGGCACTTGGGTGGCTGGAAGAGATGTTGGGGAACTGGCAAAGATTTGTGGCTTTTGGGATGGCACAGCTCATGGCAGAAGGTCCCTGTCAGTGGAGGTGAGCTGTGGCAGTGGGAAAGGGGACGTGGTGGGAATTTCTGCAATCCTTCCTGCCCTACACCAAGTACTGGGACCTTGCTGCTGCCTGGTTTGCTAAGGCCAGGAAGGACATGGCCTCAATGTGGCTTTTGTAAGTGGTGGGGAGCCTGAGCTGAGCTGAGCTGCACGTGGGGAGGGTCCCTGCCCTGGAGAAAGGGCATTAGCTCATACCAGCTCTCAGCTGCTTTCCCATCTGTGTTCTGCTTTTCAATAGGGGCTTCCTGCTATTCAGTGTGAGTCTACACAGGATGGAGCCCATGGAGAGGTGCTGGGGCAGCACTGAGAGTATGTGTTTGTTCTATGGTATTAGCGTGGTGGTTTCTGTCTTCGTCCTTGCAAGCTATCCTGGAGTGGTGGACAGCAATGAGAGTGACACTAAGTGCCTCTATTCCACTCCTTTATCTGCACTGATCCCCAGCTGCACTCCAGTATTGCTGGGGCCCTGCTGAGGCAGGATAAATGGGTGCTGATAGAGTGAAAGTGTTCCCGTTTCTGGAACTGATGGGTGTGGGAGCTCTGTTTGTGGGTGCCTCTTTGACCTTCCTGGGGGATCCAAGGCCAGGCCCTGTGGTGCCCCTGGGTGTAGGGCCTAAACCAAACATGTCCTATTCATTTTTTTGCCTTTATTATTTAATCTTTTCTGCTAAGACCAGAAACAAGGCAGAAAGTGATGGCCAGCAGCTGTACTTCCCACCCTACCAGGTCTCCTTAGCAGCTCACCTCCTTGGGGCAGTAGTGCTGGTGCTCCCACTACTTTCTTTCCTCTTCTCATCTCTTGTGGTATGTTGTGACGGAGTTGAAGGAAATGAAGGAGATGAAAGGAGATGAAGTCTGTGCGAGTTGCTTTATTTCACAGCAAGCTCTCTTCTCTGCTCAGCTAGGAGGCAGCAGCTGGTGCTGGCATGGTGGGAACCCCTCCAGCTCTGCTGCTTTGTTTGCTCCATGCAAGACATTCCCAGCCAGACCAAAGACTGGAGCCAAATGTGTCTTGGGTGCAGTAGAGCAATGGCTTCAGGTCCCTGGTGGCTTGCTGACCTGGAGACCTCTGGGCATAAACCCAGCACAGTGTTAGTGGAAAATTGATGCAGCCACCAGAAGGACGGTAGGAAACATGTGAGCATGGATGGAGCCAGCTGCTCTACGTGGGAAGGCAAGTGGTTGTGCCAAAGGATGTGGAAGAGAGAGGCAAGCCAGAGCTGGGGTGCACTGCATGCTCTGATGGCGAGGAAGATCAGTGGCTAGGGGTGGATGTGGGTGAATGGCACAGGGCCATGTGTTTGAGGAGTGACCTATGTGCTGTAGATGTTAGCTCTTGTGAAAAGAGTGTTGGAAACCTTCTGGCCCAGGGAAGCTGACTGTGTGGTGTGTTTCTTTACACAAGCCTGCTGTGACCTGGGGTTTTGCCTTCACAGGAAAGGCACAAATCCAGTAAAAGGTGCCTTTAACTCAATCTGATGTGCAGTTCTTCCCTTTGCTTTCGAGCTGCCACAGAGAAATGTCCAGGCTGCCCAAGCAGAGAAAATCTCTTCTGTACATCCCTTCACATCCTCAGCAGGTGATTCAGGTTGCAAAGGTCATTTCAAACATTATGTGTGCTGAGGTCTGGGCTGGCTGTGGCTGTGGGGACTGCAATGTGTTGTGGAGCGTGGGGACTTGCTGGTGCCTGTGGGAAGGCCACAGCTCTTTAGTCTCTTCTTGAAATCAGCTGGCCTCTGCTCAAGGAGTAATCTAAACTTGTACACTGACAGCCCTCGCTTGTTCTGCTACTGCAGCTTTGAGACTCAAAGCAAAAAGCAAGGCAGCATCCTCTTTGTAAAGTGAGCTGAAATGGTCCATTTTTTCCTTAGAAGTTTCTGGGTGACCAGTTGTGTTAACATAGCTGCAGCTGTGTCTCTGCAGGGATGTTGTTTTCTAAGCAGAAACCAAGAACAATTCCCTCAAAGATTCACTGAGGATAAAAGTGATTATGCTGGAAGGAGCAGCTTTCTTGCTTTGGCTCTGACCTCTTCCTTCTAAACTGGAGAATCTCAGGACCACAGCTTCATTAACGTGGGAAGGGGTCCTTTGAGGGTAACCTAGTCCAAACCTCAAGGAGCCCCCAAACAAAGCAGAAGAATGATGAAGCATCATTGTGTTCCTGAGGAGATAAACTTTGGAAAGCAGTCTTGGCTCACTGGGACTCTGTGGGTCTCTAGCTCTGTGAGTGGGGCTGGAATTTCAAACCAGCTCTGGATGCCTTCCAGACTCATGGGTGCTCAACAAAGAAGTGGTTCTGGTTTGAGCATGACCCTTCTCTTTGCCATGGATAACACTGCTGATTCCCTGCTGTATCACTGATAGGAGGTGTATCCCTTCATGCAGAAGGGCAACATGTCTGGCGTTCCTTTTCTGGATGTCTGAGCATGTGCTCCTGGGGGCCAAAACCCTCCCCCAGACCTCCCAGGTTTGCATGAGTTTGCAACTGTGCTTCCTGCTACTGGTCGGTCTGGGCGTACGAGGAGAACAAATGTTGGATGCTATTTAGTGCTTCAGTCAGGTCATGCCGCAGCCAGGAAGTGTGATGGTTGGTAATGGAGAACACATGGGCTCGCTTGCAAACACCCTTGCTTGCTCTATCTTGGCTTCCCTGCCTGTAAAATGGAAATAATAACTTGGAGCTTAAACGATGAGTTGTGGGGCTGCCTTTACTAAGAAAGATTTGTTGGTGCCTGCGTGGAGGCCACGGCCTTTGGGATTTTCTCATGAAATCCATTTCTCACAGACATTCATCTGGAGGGGAAGGCAGGAACACATTTTCTACAGAGGATGTTTAGGCACTAGAGAAGCTGTAGCTGCCCCGTCTCCAGATGCATTCAAGGCCAGGTTGGATGGGGCCCTGGGCAGCCTAAGTTGGTGGGAGGCAGCCCTGCCCATGGCAGGTGGTTGGGGCTGGGTGGGCTTTGAGGTCCCTTCCAAACCAATCCATTCTATGGCAATTGTGATTTTAATGGCAGGAGCACAGCTGATTAGCCTCCTGCCCTTGCACCCCGTGGGAAGGGAGTAAGGCATGGCCTTGATGGTCAGGTAGGGGGAGTGGGCAATTGCTGCCCACCCCTCAGGTGGTCCCACTGCCTCACCATGGAAGTGTGGTGGCCATCTACGTGATGGCCACCTTAAAGCTCCTGTGTTGACTGTACCTGATGAAAGATCAGTCCCATCTGGGGGTGTTGGTTTCACTATCCCTGTAGCTGTTTGTGTGTTTCTCATCACTGGTGCAGAAAGCCAGCACCTCCCACACAGCTGTCCTTGCACGCGTGTGCACTATATCAAGCATCAGCTGACTCCAAGAGCAGCAGCAGTGAAAGAAGTTCCCACAGATATGAACATTTCCCAAGATAGCAACATAAAGTAAGAATCAGGGGGCTATTTCATTATTTTTTCCTCCTCCATCTTCTCTCTCGCTCTCTCTTTTTATTTTTCCATAACCAAGGCTCTTTATTCTGCCTTCAGGGAAACCATTACTTATCTTTATTTTAGAGCTGTGTAGTTTTTGTTTTGTTTTTGTTTTAAATCGTTTTCCTTTTCTATGCTGATCTTTTTAGGGCAGAGGGAATGAGGAGTCTTTAGAGAAGATATGTAAGGCTCCCTCCTCTTTGTCCTTTTCCTCCAGGGCACTTTGTCCTCACTCCTCCATCCCTCATCTTGGCGTTGGCTTCTGGGGGAAAGGAGGCCAGCTCTGGCCTGTCTCCTAACTGACAAGCTCTGCTCCTCCCTGCATTGTTTCATATTTTCTTGGCCTCTTTTCTCCTGCTGAGCCCAATGCAGGAATGAGCTCATGGTATTTCAAGAGTGGAAGACTGTGCTCCGTAGCACAGAGGATCCTCCTCAGTCCCCCTAGGGTTGTGTGATGTCCTTCTGGCACGCAAGGCTGCCTGAGAAGCAGGATGACTGGGCTGCATAGCCAAACAGTGAAGTTTGATCACGGCGAGACCCACACCAGTGTTTCAGTGTTCTGAAACCTTGTAAGACTGAAACGCTTCTAGAAATGCTGAACAAAGAATTTCTTGAAAAGAAATTGTCCCTAAAACACCTACTCCCATCATGCGGACAGGGAAACCAAAAAACAGGGAAAGCAAAAAGCTGGGAGATCTCCCAGGGCTGCAGTACCAAAAAATGGTGTCCCTTGCAGCCCACCATGGGGCTAGGATGTTGCTGGCATGATGGCTAGTCCAGGGCCTCATCATGACAGCTCTGAGCAATAGCTGGTGGAAGCCTGTCAAAGCAGAGCAAAGCAACTCACTAGTAAATGAAGTGGTGTTTTTCCAGGGAAATTTTTGCTCAGCACAAACTACGTGGCTGCATCTGATATGGGCTCCATAAGTGGCCATTAGCTTGCTGTGGATGAGAGCAACATAATTGAATTTAAGGAAAAGGTTTAAGAGGAAATAAACTTTTCTTTTTGCATAGAGTTTCCTTCATGCTTTTTTTTTTTTCTTTCCGGCTGATAGCTGCAAATGTCAATAGGTTGCAGTTAATATGTGGAGATAAAAATAAGAACAAAGAGAGAGAAAATGAGAAGGAGAACTAGGGATGTCCATCTTCACTAGAGCTGGGCGTATGTAGCAATAAACGTTCACAAAATGTGCTTGTGAATAAAACATGCAGACTGTCTTCCTCAGTGATTGTGACCCATTTTATTTCTAAACTCTCAGTTGAAAAAATGTTCTGGCCACAAAGATGCTCACGAAAGCAAGCTATCTCTCGGAGCAATGTAAATAAATATAATTGAACGCTCACGCTGGCGTTATTCTCGAAGCCATTTTTAAGAGCCCTATCAGTTGCACGATAGGCTCGTGGAACAATTTGGAGTGATTGCAAATAACTTGCAGGTAGGAGAGGACATTTTTCCTGCGTGTGAAGCATGGCCTCTGGCTGGAAGTGATGCAGTGTGACTTACATGACCACTGGCATACAGTGAATGGGGGCTGAGGGGTGGGATGTTTTCAGTGATGGGGTCCCAATGAAGCTGTATGCTAAAATGCCTCCACACCAGCTACTTGTCAGAGCCATCTGAGGGATAATCGTCGGTGCAAGTAGACAGGCTGCTCACTGGTAACTCGAGGACAGATAACAGGTCTTTGACTGTCCAAGGATTTATCTGCAGTGAGCAACCTGATCAGCTTTAATCATATGTGACAGCAGTATGAAGTGCAAAGTTTTGGCCAATCGCTTTGAATTAATCGTCCTGTTCCTCCATCAGTGTCACTGAACACAGACTCAGGACAAGCTGGTGACTCTTCTTCACTCAGCCCACAGCCACGATGCACAACCTGCCTGTGCATATCCCCATGATCCCCTCCCTCAGCCCGCCCCGTTCATGCTGCCAAGGGCAGGGATGGAAGCGAGCTGTTGGTTCATGCAGTGCCTGTTCACCTCTGGCTATTGCAAAGTCATCCCTAGTGGATCTTTTACATTTTTTTCCTCACGTAGCAGTGAGTTGCATTTCATCCGCCCCAAATGCCAGGGCTTCCCCTGTGTCTCCTGGATGGCTATTGCACATTAAGCTATAATTGCACAGTCAGGGTGTTTTCCTTTCTGATGCTCTGCCAAAACGTTCCCTTTAAAAAAATTATGTCTATCGAGGTTAGCTTGGGCAGGAAATAATCCAGACAAATGCACACTACCTGATCTTCAGGCCAATTAATCTGAAACAGATACTTGGTGAGTGGGAAATGCTGAATGGGGTCTATGGGGAGCAGATGAAAATTTGGATGCACTGTGAACTTGAAATTCAGATGTTGGCAGTAGGGAGGACAAAAGAGTGCTGTACCAGAGTGAGCAAGAGGGAATACTTCAGTATGTTGCATGGAGGCAGCTGCACCTTCACTGACCTGTGCTTCTCAGGCACCTGTAGTGGAAATGCTGAGTCAGAGATTGAAGCAGTGATTGAGCACCTGGTGGAAAGGCAGGGCCCACCTAGGGGAGCTCAGGTGCATGCAACGCACCACAAAGTGACCACAAAGGGTTGGAGCCAGGATCCACCTCTTCCCAGACCTTCTTTGATTCTGTGATCTCATTTAAAGGTTGGTAGTAGAGATAACTTGCTGGAAGTCCCTGCCCACCTAAGGCCTTCCAAGGGTAAGCAGCTTTTTTTTTTTTTTTTTCTTTCTTTTTTCTTTCTCTCTTTCTTTCCCCTTTATTTGTATGGCCTTGTCTGCTACATTTGGACTTATCCTCCCTTGCTGCAGTCTAGGATTTTGCCACCCTGCTATTATTACTGTGCTTTTCATCACATTATAACATAACAGACATTTCTGGTGAGCTGCAGGTTGTGGCTGGAGGCAGCAGCTTATAAAGCATTTGGAATAGGATAACCTATGGGAATAACTTATGGGTGGTGTGTTGAAGAGCTGTCCACATTGCTTGGGTTCCTCTGTCCAGGAAAGAAGTTTAGTTTATGCTAAAGAGAGTCCTTATGCAAAAGCCAGGTCTTGGAAAAGGCAGAGAGCATCTCTAGGAAATTAAGAACAAATGGCGAAATGAAGAGGGGAAAAACTTTTATTTCATTTTCTTGATTCCGTTTATGAGGATTTGAGGTTTTTGGCTTAGAAGGGAATGAAGAATTGCTCTGAATACTTCATTTTGGAGATACTGGAGTGAAGCCTTTTGGCTGTCTGAAGGGCTGGTTGGTCACCCTTCTTCATGTTTCTAATTTTTATACAAATGGCTATGTTGGTTATGCTGAGCCCCTGAGGGCCTCGGTGCCATGAATCCACGTTGGGAAGGCACTACCAGTCCTGTTCAGACTCAGAGTAAGGCAGTCACAAGCAGAAAAAGGGAGCATGTGATGGAGGCATGACTTTTTCCAAGCAGTTCATCCAAGTCTATGATAAGATGAGTAGTAGTCTGATGAACATTCCCCAGTGAGGGGAGAATGTGACTTGGAAATGTTTGATAGTGGTGTCTGCTAGCAAAAAGATTTACCATGAAATAATGAATACCATTGCATTACAAATTGATTTGGGGAGGGAGGGTGGGGGGAGGAGGAGTCAATCATTCTCTCAGTGCTGTTTAGTTTGTAGTGGTTCCCTTGCTCAGGAAAGATGCAGAGCTGTTGGAGCAGGTCTAGAGGAGGGTGATGAAAATTATCAGAGAGTTGGAGCACCTTTCCTATGAAGAAAGGCCCAGTTGGGTTTGTTCATCCCGGCGAAGGCTTTGGAGAGACCTCGTTGCAGCCTTCCAGTGCTTGAAAGGGAAACAGGAGGCCATCAGGAGACATAAAAGTCACATTAGACCATGTGACATTTTATATGGTCTAATAGTGATAGGACAAGGGGTGATGGCTTTAAACTAAAAGGGGAAAAATATAGATTAGATGTATGAAAGAAATTCTTCACTCAGAGGGCAGTGAGGCACTGGCACAGCTGCCCAGAGAAGCTGTGGATGCCCCATCCCTGAAGGCACTCAAGACCGAGTTGGATGGGGCCTGGGCAGCCTGAGCTGGAGAGGAGCAGCCCTGCCCATGCTAGGGGTTGGAACTGAGTGGGCTTTGCGATTCCTTCCAATCCAATGTGGTTCTATGATAGTGGAAATAACACAGTATTTATAAGCCTTCACTCAAGAGCTCTTTTTTTCCTACCCAGAAAAAATAAAGCAATAGGGAACTTTAAACAAAGAAGGTAACTTCAGAAAGTGGTAGCTTAGCATATTTTAACATATATTTTTAGTTCTATTAGCTGTACTGCTTAAAAATGAATAGGATGCAGAAGGAAAATCAGCAAGAGCCATCGTGAATAGCCGCTCTCTTTTCAAGACATATTTAAAAAACCTGGAGCACAGTCCCTTTACAGAACACACATCTGGAGCGATGGGAGCTGTGGTGAGGATCGTGAGCAGCACAAAAGGTAGCATCAGGTGTGTGAGTGATGCAGGGGGGGGGGACTGTGAGCAGAGCTGGCAGTTGCTGAGAGTAAGTGGAATGAAGGCAGAAATAGTGAGCAGGAAACCTGCCCTTTGTGTCCCTTGTGCACCGAGGAAGGCAGGTTTTGCTGCTGCCTCTGCCCTTGGCTCTTTGTCCTAAGACGGAAAGCACCAGCTGTTCCAGGCAATCTTCCCTCTAGTCCCCTGCTCCTACCTGCCCAAGCTGTCCCTTCTGCAAGCTGTGCTTGACCTTCCAGCCTGGATCTCTCTGGAAAAGGAACAGAAATTAGGTTTGGTCAATTGTTAGGAGGAAAGAAGGGATGTTCTTAGCAGCATTTTAGCTGACAGCTTTGGGAATGAGAAGTAGAAATTAGGCGGGGTAACCTCTGCTATGAAGAGCTCTCTCAGCTTATGCCAGCAACAATGACTTTCTTTTGACCACAGCATATTGCTTTAAAGTCATGTACCATGCATGCTGGGTTCCTTTTTATGTGGCTAAGCTCTCAAAGTGAGCAGCTGAGCAAGTCTGTGTAGTCTGCAGGATCGACTGATTTTTTCCTGCACAGTGACAAGCCTTTCTGAATGGATGGTGGGCTGTGCAAAGTGCTCGGCAGAGCCATGCTCTGACCCAGCATGGCTTAGAGTGGCAGGAGATCATGCCCTGCAGCTTCACGGGGCCTGTTAGAAGCGGAGACCTGCAGAGCAAAGTTTTCCTCTTGTTTCCCTTGCGAGGCAAAAATAAAGCATACCTCCCCTGCCTTGTGGACTAGAGGAATAACACACTGAATGGGTGCCTCCTTAGGGAGGTGAGGCAGGAATTCCAGCCCCATGGAGCACTGGTTGTGGCACACTGCTGAGCTGAGGAGGCAGGCCTGGCACTGTGCTCCCTCAGGCCCTGCAAAGCAGCATGCGTGGGCTGTGGCCCTCTGGGAGCTGGGGGTGAAGGGGCTGCTAGGGGGCAAAGCTGGCAGCTTGTGAGCCTGCTGCTGGGGCTCAGTGTTTATTAATGGCTCACAAAAGTTAGGGGAAGCAGTGAAGCTGCAAAGTTTGCAGATGGTGTGAAATTATTTAGGAAAGGGTGCCTGGTGGGACCTAACCATAGCAGGTGAGCAGGCAGGTGGAGCTCACTGTTGACAACCACGGTGCAGAAGGATGCCTCTGTGCCTTGCCAGGCTTGTGACCGTCTGTGTTGTGGCAGGGGGAGGATGGGTGTCACTGGACACAGCTCAGTGGAAACATCTGCTCAGTCTGCAGCAGCTGTCTCAAGAGGAAATAGAATGGCTGGCTGCCTGAAGAGTGGGATAAAAAAGCAAGGCTGACAATGCCACCTCTCTGCTGTGTAAGAAAAGCAGGTGAATTGCAGGCTGGGGCACACTGTGCAAGTAACGTGGTTTGAAGAATGAGCAAAAACAGGCAGAGGAAATGATGGATGTAGAGGGGGCAGAGAGCTTTGTCTTGTTTCCACTTGCATAAGGAGGGTTGTGGTGAGATATTTGAAAAATAAGTCAGTTTATAGTATCACAGAAAAACTTGAGCTGGGAGGAACCTCACAGCCCACCCAGCCCCAACCCCCTGCTGGGCTGGGCTGCCCTCTGAATGAAGAATTTCTTCTGTACATCTAATCTAAATTTTTCCCTTTTAGTTTAAAGCCATCACCCCTTGTTCTGTCACTACACTCACTGATAAAGTGCCTCTCGCTGTCTGTCTTGTAGGCCCCCTGTAAGTATTTACAGACTAATATAAGGCCTCCCTGAAGCCCTATCCTCCTAAATAAGTAAAAATCGAAAGGTATTTTTTTTCCTGATGGGGAAAAAAAATCCTAGCAAGAGGGTAGGTGCTTTTAAGCAGCCCAGCATCAGGATGGGGAATGAGATGGCTCAAGGCACTGAGATCTTGGGTGCCATGACATGGCCTGACTGGGGGTAGAACTCATGTTGAAGCCAGGAGTTGGTCCAGCTGGTACCAGTGAGCAGCTCCTGAAGTTGCTTTCAGGGCTCCCTGGCTATTTTCCCTGAAGAAGCTGCTAGCAGTCAATAGCCCACCATGTGGGAGCCATCACCACCATGTCTGACTGACGATGACTGCAATGGGAGGCAGAGGGCTGTGCCATCAAAGCAGCTGATAGAAGGAGGCAAAGAAGACTGGGGTTTACACCAAAATGCCTGCTCGCCTTTTCTTCTTTCACTTACCCATTGGAGGCTGAGGTTCAGTCATCTCCTGCAGCGGGGTGCTGGCATCTCTGCCCCATACAAAGGCTGGGCCTCACATAAATCATTCAAGCAAGACAAACCTTTGCCTCTGATATGGTGAGGAAATGTGACCTAGTTAAGCCCAGCCGTTTTTGAGTGTGATGAAATGGAAGCGACTTGTGTGTTGCTGAAATCTGACACCAGAAATAGGGCATTAGTTGTGCTCCCAGCACAGCAGCCACCTGGTAGGTTGTCTGCAGGCACCCTGCTCATTCTCATCCCCAGTACCCCTGCCCCCAGGTGGGTGATGGGTACCCCTCTCCCAAGCAGCACCATCCATGCTGTGCCACGCATTGTGTGGCTGCGTGAAATCCAATTAAAGGGTGAAATGAATTTTGCAGTTGCTGCAAGGGGATGGGAAATGCCCATGCACACAGGAGCAGCAAGGAGCCAGCTCTGGCCTCTTTTTAAGCATAGCCTAACTGAAAAGCTGCTGCTGTGGATGCAAGGGAGCTATAAACCCACCGTGCAATAATGTTACTGCTTTGATGGATGCTGTAAAGGCTTTGAATGCTTTTCTTTTTCTTCTATTTTTTTTTTTCTTCTATTCTCTTTCTCTTCTTCCTTTTTTTTTTCTTCTTTTTTTTTTTTTTTTTTTCTTCTTCTTTCCCACTGTGGCCATGTACCTTGCAGCCTCCTTTGTTACAAAACACCAGCTCCATTTCTAACCTAAATCCTGCCCCTCCCTTCTCCCTATTTCTTTTAGTGGTCGCAATGCATTCATTTGCTGCCCCTTTCCTGGAGGGAAAGAGAAATGCTCCAGCGTTTCAGGAAACAAAGCCTTTCTCCTCTCTTCTTGCCCAGGGAGCGCAGGGCAGGTTTATATCTCTCCAGCACAGGGGTGGCCAGCAAGGAGCTCCAGCTTGGGCTGTGAAGTTCCTGGGGAAGAACTGCCCTTGCAGGGACTGAGTCTCCGAAGGAAAAAATAAACTTTTTGGTGCTGAAAGTCATAGATTTTGTCATTTTTCTCCTTCAGAAAGAGTTTCACTTCTGGCAGTGTTACACTTGGGGCAGTCCATCTGAAGGCAATACTAACATTTGATTCCAAGGGACTGGAGGGTTGCATGAATGATGTGGCCTCTATTTGCAGTTTTGAGAATGCTGGCTGATTGGCTGATGCCATAGGTCCCCTCCCAGAAGAAGTCTCTTTGTACTCTCAGACTTCTCAGTCCATTCCTTGCCTCCCTTCTCCCGGCAAGCAGTCAGGCCGTGGAGCTTGCTGCTCCCAGGTATGACAGAGGCCAGCAGTGTGGAGGGGCTGAGCAGAATTTAGGTTCAGAGATAAGGTCCCTGAAGACTGTGAATGCTGCAAGTGCCTTGGGTTGCCAGGAGCTGGAAGAGTCCTCAGGAGAAGGTCACATGACACTCATCCTGGCTTTTCTGCACTTTTTCTTTAAATGTCTTTTCTGAGCCGCTGCAAGCAACAGAATACTAGGCAGGCTGCATGCCCACCTGGTAAAGGGCGGTCATTCTCATGTCCTACTATCTGATGTTTTTAGGATTTTTGCTCACCTCCTTCTGTCTCTCTGGTTATTTCCCTGCAAGGATGACTCCTTTTTTTCTCTCTGCCTTGTTCTTGCCTTATATGATTTCTTGCAGCATTCAGCCCTTGCTTGGCTTCGGCTGTGGGTGACTCATTCCCTATGCCTTGCCTTGTTCCCACCTCCTAGCTGTCTCTTGGACATCTGCTCTGTGCTGCCTAATTCAAATGTAGCCTGCCTGAAAATGAAGCCCTGCTCTGTCCCTCTTTACAGCAAAAACCATCCTTCCCTGGAGAGCTGGGCCTCTCCAAGGGCATGGCAGTCTTCCCATTGAACAGCATCAACAACGAGGCATTGGTTTGGTCCTCTCCATCTCCATCCTACTCTTGTCTCCAACATAACATGTAGCTGTTCAGTGAGGTTGTAAAACCTAACAAAAGTGGAAGGCTGAGTTTCTGGTCAGTATCATCTGACCAGACCAAACTTGATGAATGTGTTTTCTTTTTTCCCCTCCTCTACTTAAATGAATTCAGGCAACCAAAGTTTCCTTCTTGGTGAGAGATTTCCAAGGTTCTGACTCCATGGAAAGTTTGACTGATTTGGGAGTGTGGCCAAGTTCTGAGGACAGCATTTGTTGAGGGTTTGCTCGGTGCCTGAAATATAAAACTGAAATAAACATACGTTCAGTAGCTGTGCTCAAAGTAAGGGCTTTGTGCATGTGCTATCCAAACGTGACTATTCTGTTGCAAGCCTAAGAAAACCGGTCACATTAAATACAAAGATATGCACTTAAACACTCATGCAGATCTACAGTTGAATGACATCTGTACCATGAAGGAACAAAATTCAGGCACGTTTCTGAATAAATGATCTTCACAGCTTCTCAAGCCCCAGAATACTAAGTGCTTTTATAGGTGCTTTTCACCTTGAAGCATCTCACTTTGTATATATGCATGTGAAGGGAGTGGAGTGACTCTGGGGTGGGATGTAACAGGCATCCTACATGACCTACAGCCCCCTTGGGTGATTCCTCCTTTCAGAGTCCCTGGAATGTGTACAGGGCCGTTAGCTCCCTCAGTCTTCCTCTCCATCCTCTTTCTCTTGCATTCCTCTGGATGTTCTCCGTGTCCCTCTATGCACCCCTTGCTCACAGTCCTGCCCTTGTGCCTGGTGCACTCTCACAGCTCATCTTCCTTGGCAGTCCTTTGTAAAGCTTTTCTCCTGGAGCACTCCCCCTTCTCTCTTCTCCAGGCTCCTCTGTGCTTGAGCTTGTACCTCCCAGTTGAGTTTATGTGCCATGCCTGTTTCAGTTCGCAAGCTGCCTGGGACAGCAAAGATATTTTATTTGTAGTGACAAATTGCTGCGTGAAGTTACAGTGCTAAATGAAAAGAACAACCACCCTAACAGCGTAGCAGCCTGTTGGCTGTGATGTGCTGGGGAGAAGAAGGTTAAAGAAGGTTACTGCTGATGTAGTAAAGCTTGAAACCAAAGAAACATACTTCATATTTCCTTATCTTGTTCTTTGTATCTAGATACTTTCTGAGATCATTTGTTGATTCCCAGTCTCCTGTTACAGGCAAAAGAAGAACAAATTTCTGCATACTTTGAGTGGCCAGAACAGACCAATTTTAAGAGCCATCCAGCAAACTACCACTGAGTTTACCACTGAGGGCTGAGATTTGCAGATCATAGTGATGATATAATTTAAATAATATCAAACATGGACTTTTAATGCCATATGCTTAATTTCACTCAGCCTGTACCATCTAATCCCCTGCCATATGTGTTCACTTTATTTTTTGCTTCTGGTCTGGACTTTGAGTCTTCAGATGACTTTAAAACCTCATAGAGCACCTGGCAGGTTGGAGTTCCTGTTCACTGTACACCTTGAGGCTTGCAATTTGCAATTTTCCATCCTTCTCTATGACTTTGTCCCAGGCTCCATCTCTAATTAGGTAGCTCCTCAACACAGAGTTGTCCATGATGTGCTGATGTAGCACCTGGCACTGCAGGGATGAGGTCTGTACATGCCACTGCAGTAGCAGGTGGATGAGGAGTGATCTTCTATTGTGGGCAGGAGCAGAGCTTGTCACAATGCATTGGACAGCTTGGGGCCTTTGGCCTGTGTCACAGTCAGAAAGATTAGTGCAGTGGAAAGGCAAAAGGAAAAAGAGGAAAAGGATGCTCATCCGCTTCTGAAGATCATGAGGATAAATTCCACTAGAGAGGGATCTCCAACCAAACATCCTTCCCCAGTGGCTGTCAGCCCTTAAATGGGGTCTAAGAGAGGTGCAGCCAGGCTCCACCCCTTGAGGACACACAGCTGAATTGCCTTCACCTGTGCTCTCAGGGCTGACCCAGTCCTTTCCCTCTGTGATCAATCAGTGGTTCAGGCTGTGACTCAACAGTTCCCATACAGCCTGTTTCCCCAAAGATACGATGTATAGCCTGAGTGACATGGAATACGCAATAGAAATAGGCTTGGGACTGGGCTCACCAATTTCCCCAGTAAAATGGGCCAGAAAGTAGCCTGGAGATAGCATGAGGTCTTTGCTGTTGAGTTCTTAGGGTCAGCAAGTCAATACAAGTCAAATCAGGTAGCTTTGTCAGCTCAAAGAATGCTCTCTGTATGAAAACTTAGGTTGTTGAATGAGATAAGCACATGGGGATGATGGAAAATAGGATGGAAAGGACCTTCTGTGTCATGTCATCCAGTCCCATGCTCTTTGAGGTAGGGATGGTATCTGTAGGGAACTGCACTCAATCTGAATTAAAACAAGTTGGGGTTTTCTTTCTGATAAAACCTCCTGCTAGGCAATCCCACAAATGTACTTCTTGGAGAGACAGGACCTTCTTCTCATCTCCAGCTGAAATGTTTTCCTGGCATGTTTGTACTCGCTTGTGGCAGCCCTGCCCCTTCACTCAAACGGCTCTTCCCTCTTCTTGGTACTTCTCTCTGGGGTATTTATAAGCAACAAATATATCTCATCCCAGCCTGTATTTTGCTAATTTTGAGAAACCAAGCCCTTTTAGTCTCTTCTTGTAGAAGAAAGCTCTCTCCTCCCCTGGTCATCCTAAAAGAGAAAAGCAGGGGAAAAAAAATGCAATTTTAAATTAATTCATCTTCTACGTGGATGTAGAACGTTCTGTACTTCTGTGATGGTATTAAAATCTTCTATTAGAAATCCTTCATCTGATGTGTCTTAGGCTCACATTTTTCTTTCTCACATCTGCATGATATTGCCAGCTTGCAGTCATTTGATCGGCTAGCGCACGCAGGTCTTTCTCCTCCTCTGTCACTTCCAACTGATGAGCTCCCAGCTGGTAGCAGAAATTCTCGTTATTACTCCCTCAGGGCACGACCTCGCATTTTGTACTATTAAATTTGATTCCATCTCTATTGCTTCTGTCCCTTTTTCGTAGGAAAACTGCTCTGATTAGTCACCGTATAATGCCTCAGAGACCTAAAGACATATTCACTATATTTTTATTTTTAGAAACCATTTGCTGTTTCAGTATATTCATTCAGTGAATGATGCTGATGTCTCTCTGTATTACCACATCTTTCTAACAGGAACTCCAGGCTGATGCAGAGAAGGGCAGGGGAAAATTGCCTCCCGGATGGGGTATATGGCAAGAGCAGGTACATTTCCAAATTGTTTCAAGGAAATAATTGCTTAAGCTCTTTGTCACTCTGTTGCTTGGAGTGACCAGACATGGTGTCCAATCAACAGGCAAACAGCAAAGTGCAGGTTCAAAAATGTTCTGTTCTATCCAACTATTTTTTCCAAAGTGATCCATCCTTGCTGTGTCTGAATTTACTGTGTCTTGCTGCCGGAGCGCACATCTCGGCTTCAGCACTGTCATGGTGATGGCTTCCAGCACTTCTGTTTTTTAACCATCAAAACTATTTTATGATGTTCAAAGTACTTCAGAAACAACTGCCTTTATTGCTTAATTACTATGCTCGATTAACGCCGGCAGTGGGCAGCTTATGAAGCTACGTGATGGTGATGAGAATTCATTTATTTTGACCTCCAATCTTTCAGTTACAAAGAACTGCTTTACCCAGAGAAAGCCTGATGCACTGCAGAACAGCCCCCTGACCCTAAAATACCATAGAAACCTCTGAGGCTCCACACTATCCACTGTAGAGAACCCTGGACCAACAGACACAGAGACAGAGAGCTCGGTTTTGAGCATGTGCTTTGTAAGGAGCTACCTTTGAAGAGACCCATGCTGAAGAAGATTGCCACTGTGAGAGATGCAAACAACAGTGCTGCAGGATTTTATTTCCCATGTCAGAATCACGTGGTTTACATTAGTTAGGTGTTTCCCAGGGCTGGGAGCTCTTTACAGGACTGCTCCAAAAACATGGCACTTCTCTCTCAGAGGGGACCTCCACAAAGCCCATCTCTACAAATGGATATTGAGGTTACTTGGGCTGCTTGTAAGCCAGACAAAGCCTTTGCATGTGGGGAGCTATATGGCTGCTGTAGTGTTAAAATCCAAGCTGGTGCCACTGGGATACATCTCAGAGGCATGTGACAACTCGTCCTGGTGTTCTCCAGATAGACAAAATGTGGTGCCCAGGAAAGGAGTTTCCATGTTGCCCTCTGCACGTGAGCTGAGGGTGTCCTCTGTGTTAGGGTACAGTGGGAGGACCCTCACTCTGTGCCTTGCAATAATTCTATGGCATGCTGCCCTCACTCAGAGTGGTGAGGATGCACACACTGTTTATTGTGGGTTTCTGGCAGCAAAGGCTGTGTTTCCTGCCCTGTCCAGGCCTGCTAATGAGGCGCCTCTGACACCTGACAGGCCCTGCCTACCGAGATGTGGAAAGAAATAGAGGGAGAGGGAAAACAAAGCATCGTTTTGGGAGCAGGAGAACTTCTGAAACATTAATCTGGCGAATAACTCCCTGCCAGCTGAATTTCACTTAACCGCTGATCTGAATCGTGTCACAGATGGTATCGTCTTCCAAAGTGTTAGCAAAACACAGGGCTCAACCTGTGGCCATGCACTGCTATTTCTGATCCAGCACAACAACACGCCTGGAAAAGACAGAGCTTGTAATAACTGCAGCTCAGGAAAGAAAAACAACAACACAAGTTTGAAATTGGAATATCTGGTTTGCAGAAGGAGAATTGCCCTTTTTGCTCAACGCAGCAGTGAAGATGGGCTCGCAAGATAAAGAGCAGCACACACTCTGATAGACTGTGAGATCTGCTGTGGTGCCCTTTAATAAGTGAAAAACCCCATCCAGCATTTCTAGGTGTGAGGCAAAAGTGCTAGGTGTGGTAAGTAGGATTGGTTGTGGCACAAGCAGAGAGAGGAGGAAGAGATGGCATGCCAGCTGGGAACCTCTGTCTGTGTGCTATTTCATGCCTGCAGGAAGAACTGAGGTTTGAAACATTGTTTTAAATATTAAAACCAGGCCTACCTGTTGCAAGGTTTGATAAATGGTAGTGTTCTCAGGCATGTGATCTCTGCTACTGGAAGCTACACCTGTATTATCTCACCCTGAGGTCTTTTTGGCGTCTGAATTTAATTACATGTCCTGGTGGCATTCACTGTCACAATGAGAAGTGACCAGCACTCCCCACCTGCCTACATGCCTGATGTCCATGCAAGAGGACACCTGGGCTGACTTGATGAGAGCTGTGGTTGCTCCATGTGGGCAGCACCCTGCCTGCAGCCATGGCACAGTATGCATTCCCCCAAGCAGATCTGCAGTGCAAGTACCTCCCCTGGGGATCCTACACCTGGTAGCCCCATCTCAGCTGGTGTTTTACAGGCAGCCGAGACAGGATTTCCATCACCCCAGTGTCCCAAGAAGGGACAACCTCCCAAGGATGCCCATAAATGCTCCAAGAATGCCAGGCATTGCCCTGGCACCTGGCTCAGCCTCCTGCTCCAGAGGCACCTGTGAGAAAGCTTTAGAGAAGGCAGCATTTGGACATCTTTCATTTACATGCCCCAGTACTAAGATATTTAAAGAATAATATAAAGGGTTGCCAAAGCAAGGCATCTACAAAATGAAGAATACTGTACACATCCTTCAGCCAGGTGTTTGCAGGTACCTGCTGCTCCTATTCCCCAGCACCTGTCTTGAAATTCCAGGGTGCAGAACTCTGCGGTGATGGAGGTAGGTAAGAGCCCTGCTTTGACCCTTTGGGTACTAACCTTTGCTTTGTCAGCCCAGAGTGAGTATCAGGCTACCCCTTCCCATCTGCAGTGAGCTAGTGGTAAAAATGTGGGAGCTGCTGTAAGAACTTCAGCATTATAGTTGTGCTACAGAAGGACCTAAGAGGGAATTGATAGCGCCAGGGTAACCAGATTTGAGTAGTGTGTAGTACAAAAGGCTCAAGAATCTACTAGCCAGAGGGAAGACCTCTCACGGAAGACGTCAGCCTGGCCAGTTAAAGTCAGGCAGCCTTGTAAAGAACTGAGTATAATGGCAACCTGCATTATAGATGCTGCTACTACCTATCATGTAATGAGATTTCATAAAGAAAAGCCATCTCAGTGGTTTCCAGAAGGATTACTTCAGCACACAGCTGGGCACATGGGCTGATTAAACAGAGATGAAATTTCAAACAACTGGAACAGCCTACCACTGAAAGAGATGGAGTGAAACCTTGCTGGCACAGAGCTTGCAGACAGGACGCTTCTCAGACCTCATTTTTCCATCAGGAAAGGTTTTGTGTGATCTCAAGATGGTGTGGTTTACACTGCCCTTCCTCAAAACACCACTTCCTGCTTGAGAAATGACATTGGCTTGCAGTGGTGGGTGAAAAGGAGACAGTGCAATGAAGAGATACCAAAGGCAGGGAAGAGTTTGACTTCTTCCTTTGTGAATATTTGGGATGCTGAGGCCAAGGCAAGGCTATGATTCCTTGCATCACCTAATGCCTCAGAGCCACTGGCAGGCTCACAGCACAGACTAAATGGATGTTCTTGCTACTGGTGTTTTTGTCATCAGCAGCTAACTAAGCAAACGATAGAAAAATGTATCATTCAGGGAACTGTGTCCATCCTCCGTTGTTACACAATATGGCTTTAATTATCCTCAAAGGATCTAATGACAAATTATGGACTAGTCAGTGTCTTTTGAAGTCAACAAAAAGATTCCTGTCGACTTGAGTGGGCTTTGGCTGAGAACCATGAACTGCAGGAGGATGTTCGAACTGCTGTGATTTCATACTGGCCTCTATGAAGGGGTGGTTTTGCTCACTGGGAAGCCACTGGTGCTGGAGCCAGCAGAACTGAGTGTCCATAGCTTCCAAAATCAGGAGCATGGATTTATCAAACCCTTCATTCACCTTTGCTCCTCGTCTGTAGAAGCACTGCATGCCTATCTGTAGCTCCCACTGTTTACCCTTGCACCATCCCACAATCTTAGCACTAGCTAAGAGTCTGGCCTCTTGTTTTATTTTTGCCCGCAACACTTGTTCTAGAATAAATGTCAGTCCATGCTAATTTCTAAAACTGGCGAAGCTATCAAATCAGATTCAATTAGGCTCTTTCCACCCCTTGCACATGCCTGGGAAAAAAAAAAGCTTTGGTTGGAGTTTAGCTGACGATGCTTTTGTGCAAGAAAGGAAAGGCTCCAGTGAGTTCTCTGTAACTGAAGCCATATGGGATTGAGACTTGTTGAACCAATAATGAAACATGCCTGTGTCACAGAGCAGTTTTGGTTCCAAGACATACAATGGACTGTTTGCAAAATCATGTTGCTGGTTAAAGCTACAATTTTAAAATTGACGAACAGTTTAGGGGCTCAGCTGCTTAGGATTGCTTGGGAAAGTTTTTAAAAGGCCCAAATCAACCTGAGGTTCTCTGTTGACTTGTTTTCATAATATATTTAACAACTGTATAGTGGTATATCTTTGCCAGTCATTTAGGCAAGTTGCTTAAGACACATTAAGAGATAAGAAGAGTAAAAATGATTTTAACTTCCTAAATTCTCTGTCCACCTTCCCAACACACTCAGTGGCACTGAGAAGCAAGTAAATTGCTAATGCAGATTAAGTTGTCCTTCGAGGAGCTACTGCAATTAATCACCCAGTAACCCTTGAACAAAGAAGTATTTCCACGACACATCAGTGTTTCCAGATTTGGAAAGGGCTTGATAAGTGCTTAACTGAACTCTCACAGTGAGGGAAAAAGAGTGTTGCTTCTGGAGGAGGGCCTGGAATAGATAAAGGGGAAAATAACTTCCCTGTCCTGCCTGCTGGGTAAGAAACCTGCCTGCTCAAGAGTAGCTTTTCTTTTTATTTGTTTGTTTTTTATCTTATTTCTTTTAGGGGTTTGACAGCGAAGAAGGAGGTTGAAGGAAGTCAGAACTGCTTCAGCCTCTCGAATTTTTCTGGTGCCTGGAAGCCTGCTCACTTCCACCTAACATCTTTCACCACTGCCCATAGCCACCTGAGGTTCATGTATGTTACAACATCAGGTACTCTGCTTCTTTTTTTTTTTTTTAATTCTTAATCTCAGTGTCACGTGTCTTTGTAATGCAAATGGGAAGCAGCATTTTGCGATCCTCAAAGAGCTTTGGTAATTCTTTTCAAAAACTTGAGCTTTTCTGAAGTTCCTTTCTTGATAGCACTGGACTTAGGTCTGCCCCTGAGAATATTCACCTCAGAACCTTCTGGCCCCGAGTATGACACAATAAGTTCCTGCTCAGCAGGGTGGATAGAAGCATGCCTGCAGCACTGCTGTGCATCCTGAGCAAGAGGAGCCCCCTGGGGGCCTCAGTCCTGGCAGTTCCAATGTCCTCCTGGGGGCTGCAGGAGCAGATGCTCCATTTATTCTGGGCTTTCCCTTTTTCCTCTCTGATTCTGTCTCAAGTAATTAAGGACTGAAAGGTTGCATTAAGTGCCGCCTGGGGAATCATATTTTACTGCAGACAGTGTTCCCCGTTATCGGTTATTGTATTGTAATAGGACCTAAAAATCCAATATGATCCCTGCTCTGAGAGATTTAGTATCAAAATGCATTAACCACAGAGACAGGTAAGAGGGTATCTTTGATTATGGTGCAACATAGCACTGGAAATTTAGGTGACCTGAGCCAGCGTGCATTGGAAAGAGGCAAGCACTGGTGGCAAATGGCTCAAATCATGGTTCAGCGCCTCCAACACAAAATCTGGCTCACATACAAAGGCAGTAGAAACACCACAAGGGACAAAGCTGAGAAGTTCATTTTATAATTTGTTGCTAACCAAAATAGGTGAAGTCATCTGCAGTTGCATGGGAACCTGCTTGTTACAGGGATACGTTTCAACTTCCCAGTGTGGATTTTCCATCGTAATCCACCACTTAGGAAAAAACAAAGAACAAAAAACAAAAAAAAAAAGAAAAAAGAAAAAAAAAAGAAAAAACCAACAAAGCAAACCCACAAAACCAAAACAACAACAAAAATAAGAGTAAAAACAAGAGAGCTCAACGTCTCATAATAAGCTCTCTCTGCTGTGGCAGCAGCTGCAGTTTCTCCTCTCAGATTTCTCTTCTGTTATTACTCAGAAAGAATCAGCAGCTGCTTAGGATGCAATCCAGAAAGATTCACTGAGAGGCTCTTGGTGGTTTTTCAGATACTGATTGGACAGAGGTAATGTCTTTGAGGAAGGCACTGCCCCTTATAAATTAGTGGCTTCTGATAACTCAGCTCTTTGAAAGGAAATAACGGCAGGAGGAATCGAGAAATAATTCCAGGTGATAGGAGATGAGTACATTTTTATTGTCTTGGAGGGGACATGGGAACCACGTAGGTAACTTCAATTGTTGTTGCAGCTCTCTGAAAGCCTGTGCTCAACCATGCCGCTGTCCAAGTGGGGATATCTGCAGGTCACATCCATAAGGGTTCATCTGGGAGAGATGCTGCAGCACAGACTCCTCTAGAGTCTTCAGGATACATCCATAGTGGAGCCATTTTGGTGCTGTTTGTGTTTCATGGTTGTGTCCTGGGTAAAAACCTGGATAAGAGCATTTGGTCCAGGTTGTCTGGTACTCCTAAAAGCCACCTACTGACACACACACAGGCTCTGAGGAATGTAGAAGAGATAACTGGAGGGTAATAGAGAGGGTTATTTCTACGGAAAAATCCGGTCTCTTTCCTTTTATTGAAGTCAGTTCATGATCATCTATATAAAAGAAAGCTGTGTTCTGAGAGCACACATGCATTTGCATATGGCTGGTGTTCTCTTGCAAACTATTTGAATAAAAATAAAAGAAAAATGAAAATAGGAGTTTTCACTCAAGGGAAAAGTTAATGAACTCACTTCTCTTTCTTTCACTCCCTGATTAAATATTATGTTACCATTTTGTCTTTGTGCATGAAGAGTAAAACCCTGCTCTGTATTTTGCCAGCTTCATTCATGAAGCTTTGCATTATTTTTACTGTACTAAAAAATTAAAAATGACTCTCACCACGTGAGAAGCAGAATGGAGAAGAGCAGTAATTCCCAGCAGTGTGGAAGAAGGAGAAAGTGAAAGATGAGACATCTTTTGTTTCTTTGAATAGGCATGAGCTGTGCTCCAGCACACGCTGACAAGAACAGCCTGAGAAGACTGGCTACAGAAGGCATTACCTGCCATGTAAGGTATCTGTGTGACCTTCCTTTCTGAAGAGTGTTTCTTTTTTCTTTAACATTCGTTATTTCGGAGAGCCCATGGCCTCAGCAGCAAATTGCAGTGATGTTTTAGGTTTGGCTGCTTGAATGTTCTGATTTTTGGTTTTAGCTGCTAGGGAGGATTTCAACAGATTTTCAGCTGGGCTAGCTGAGCATCACCAGACTTCTCTTCTGCAGTGGTCAAGCAGCTCAGCTGAGCTGGTGTTATGTGGTGTTCAACCTACTTTCAGGTGTCAGCAGAAGCACCGGCAACATCCGTAGAAGTAAGCACAGGCTCATATGCCAGAGGACGGCTCCAGAAATGGCTTGGTGTTTTATTAACACATCAGAAGGCTATTGCTGTGGATCTGTTGGTTCTCTGGACATACAGAAATTGCTAGAAGCACCTCTCTGAGGCACCATCAGAAAACTAGCTCTCTGTGAAAGCATCTTGACGGGGAAAGTCTGTCAGCTGCTCAGTATGGCTTTTTTTCAAATCTTCTTGAGAATGAACATTGTTGCTTTTAATCTACAAGTGGATGCAGGGTTTAATAGAGGCTTAATGCCTGAATGGCTTGCAGTCTTATTCAGTCAGCTGTTGAGATGTGAGTAGGAGTAATAGGAGATCGCAGAGGAGGTGTCCACATGCAAACCTTGTAAAACACTGTTTTGGGGGTGTGAGTGTGTGTAAATTCTTAGAAAGGGGGAATGAAAAGCAAACAGACATGAAAATGAGAGTGGAAAAATTAGTTTTAACGCTTAGATGTCAACTCCTCCATCCAGGGATTTCATCTGTGCTGCTGCTACTGGCCCATTTTGGTGCATAGTAAGAACAATTCTTCTAGCTGCCAATCAACCATTTTCTTTTTGATAATTATTCACATTGCTGTAGAAACGGAAATTATCCCTATTTTCTCACTTTCCAGGGAAAACTGTAGTTGCAGCTGCTCCCTCCCCCCGTTTGGAAGTTTTACATGCTAAGAGTCATCAGCCAGCCTTGCCTTTAAATCAAATCTTTCCATGCAGCCTGGATGGAAATCTAGCAAGTACAGCAGCTGTCTACTCTTAGCAAGGAGAAAAGCAACATGTTTCTTCAGCCACTGGCTAGGGAATTCCTGCTCAAAGAAGAGGGCTACGCCTTGTCTGATGCCTTTATAAAGTCATAGGAGACAGTTTCCTGCAGGCTTTCACAGATAGTGCTAATCATCTTAAACTGAAACAGGGCTTCCAAAAACAGCATGTAAATCCCCATAACACACCTTCAATTTCTGTCTCCAAGGCTACCCAGCTGCCCTGATCCTCTGTGGCAGGCTCAAAATGCCATGATGCTTCCTTTTGAACTACTCCTTGCCCGCTTCTCAAGCCCTCTTCTCTCCCAGACCTCCCCACAGCCAGGAGCCCCACTAGCTTGCCTTGCTTGCTGGGGACAAGGATTCACAGCATTGCTGCCCCGTACTGGGTGATGAGCAGTGGGACATCTGCGTGGCAGGGGATACAAGGCTCTCTGCTGTCCTGCAGCTGAGTGAAACTGATTTCCGCAGGGGCACAAGAAGAGCTGCATGGTCCTGCCCTGCCCAGTTGTGCTCACCCATCTGCACAAAGGCTGGGTCTAAAGGGCTCTTTAAAACCATGTTAATAGCATTTTTCATGCTGCTTTTAGTGAACCTCCTCATTCTGCTCTAAGCCATGCAGTTCATGAATAGCAGCTATTCCCCGGTCAGGGAAGCACATTTTGGGGGACACGGTATACGTAGCCTTGTTGGACATTTTTCAGTGATTTTACATGCAGATACTGCCTTCTCACAGCAAGCCAAATTCTGCCCTCTCCTGAAGTCTCTTGGGTCTAAATTAGTGAGACTTTATATATATCGTGATTTGAATCTGAATGTGCTTCCTTGCTTGCGATCCCTGTGGTCACAGAGCAGGCAAGGAGACTTTGTGCTGTAGTTTACCTTGCCATAAGCAGGCTTTTTCAGTCACCTTGGTGAGCGCATTCCCTGCGTTGCCAATGTGGGAGCATTTTCTGCAGGATGCAGGATTTGCAAAGGCACAGATGTATGGGGCAGTGTCCCATCAGCATGCAGAATCACCCAGCTAATGGATCATCTCACATCTTCTCTGAGAAGATAGCACCTGAGGTCCCTCCCAAAACATTCCCCAGGACTCGTAGGAGTGCTGGATGAGGCATCTGTGCTGCAGACACCCCCAAAGCACTGCAGAGTCAAGAGAATGATGCCAGACTAGAATCAATGAGGCCTTATGCGGGCACTCAAGAATAACAAGCCAACCAGTGGATTTGCAGGCAGACTGTAACAGCTTGTTATCTGATGTCCCCTGGGCACAAACACTGAGACATCTGCAGTTTTGACCCGTTTTTTCCCTCTGCTGGCTCAATAGCTAGTTAGCCAGTCATCCAAAGTGGAAACAAAACAGAGGGAAGAAGAGAACGCATGCCAGTAAGCAGGAGAAGCTGGAAATATTGGGGCGCCAAAAGGACTGGAAATAAAATACGAACACAGGTTTCTTTGCTCTCCTTTATTATTTGTGCATCAAGCTCTCTGAGTTTGTTTCTGGAACTCTGTTGAAAGCTTGCTAGTTGTCACTGAACTTTTATGTTGGTTTATTTTGCATGTATTTTGCATCTCCAATCTCTTTGTTCAGCACTGCAAGATAAAAATGAACCTGAACAACACACATGGGGACTTCATCAATTGTCTCTGGTCCCTATAATCTCTTTCCATTGCATCAGAGGCCAGGAGGAGCCCCAGAGCAGGCTGCCGGGTCCTTGGAAAAGAGATCCTTGGAGCACAGCAGCCATGCCAGCTAACACTGTGCTTCCCTGTTTTCAGGCTGTTGTTACTAAAGAGTGTGCCCAGATAGTCTGAAGGGGTCATGAACACCAGCCTCAGCCTAATCTTCTAATTAACTCCTGTTAATGTAAGTGCACTCGAGAAGATTCTTTCAGCCACTCTGCTCAAGAAATTAGAAGTCCTCTCTCAAAGAAACAGTGTGTTTCTTCTTTCGTAGTCCAGCATGATAACACCATCTTCCTGCATGAGAAGGATTTGCCTCATCCTGTGGTGCTCATTTCTCATCCCTGGATTACAGTTTATTTTAAATCAACTCAGGATAATAGGTGGCAGCTCAGTGTATACTATCTGCAGCATGTTTTAGCCTTGCAAAGGCAGAGGCCTCCTGGTTTCTCGGATCACTAATTTCCGCACCTTGGAAAAGCCTAAAGATTGGGGTGTGTGCCTTGTAATGATAGGTAATGCTCTGGGACCTATCAGAGAAACATGCTGCTGCTGCTGCTGCTGGTGCTGCTTCTCTTTTAACCTGATGCAGCCTCATCGCATGGATGCTCCGCTCATTGCAGTCAAGGTTAGAAAGGGATTTGAGCCTCTTACTGATGTGGAAAGAAAGCAGTCCCATAGGTAGAAACACGAAGAATAGCTGAGCTCAGGCTGACCTCAGGAAAAAAACAAAGCAAGTTTTCACAATGGAGTGTAGCTGGACTGCACTGAGAGAATGAATGTGGGGCAGGATGAGAATTGTACCTGCCTGTGTTATAAGCAGAGACTCTGCAGCTCTCCCGACGTCAATTTTGCCTAGGAGAATCCATCTGAAAATAAACAAATACCAACAGAAATGCTTCTATTGTTTTCTTTCTCTGTTGGTAATGAAAACTATTCCTTTAAAAAAGAGCAATATCCTCCCCTATGATTTTTGCAGTCACAACACAGAAATGGAGAAAACCTGAAAGCACAATTGACTCCTTTTGATTTTTCCTATTTCAAGAGAGAAGACATGCCAGCGGGAAAGAGAACAAAAATCACACTGAGTAAATCTGGAATTTAAACTGCCACCAGTGATCAACAGCAACCATCCAAATATTTATTTCTTCTTCTACGGTTTCTTTCTGCTTAAGCTGATCAGCAGATCTTTAATTTGATATTCAGTCATCATTACATAAAAACATGTATCTTTTAGGTTGTTTCTTTAATTATTCACTTCTGCAGGAATTCAGATGGCAAGATTCAGGGGATAATTTAGTCACGTACTGCCTTAGTATGCAGCTTCTCTTCAATAATTTGTTGACTGGTGATCTCCATTTGGTACTAGAGATCAAGTCCTCCTCGCACTGAACTTGACAAGAAAATATCCAACAGTTTGAGAAGGGTGTTGGTTTTATCCCTACTGCACGTGCCATGGCAGAGCTGCCACAACATCTAATGCCAGATCTCTAATACCTAGACAGTGCTTTGAAATACAGCTTCGTGTATGGAATACAGTCACAGTTTCAAGCAAGAAGCAGGGGAGGGACTGCAGCTCTGCTGCTGGAAGCATACAAGTGGGGCATGCAGCAGGGAGGTGTCTTCCTTCCTGCCTAGCAGGCTGGATAAGTTTTGAGTGTGGTTTGCTTGTGTGGCATCAGTGATGTGGTGTGCAAGCTTCAGCCACTCACAGGTCTCCACAACCTGCCTGCTGCCCAGTTATCATGGCAGTAGACCACCATAAACATTTCTGCAGGCCAGCTTCTAAGGTCATGCTGCTAAACCTCCATATATGCGCTGAAGTATCATGATACATGGGTTTGTGTTGTTTTTTTTTCTCTCCATGTGTGTTTAGTGCTTTAAAATTCCATCCCGTTCAACAAGAGCTCAGCATGTAATATAAAGCAGCTGTTTATGGGTGCTTAAGTACAGAGTTAAGAACCAAACTTCAGGCAGCCAGATTTGAAAAGTGTAGTCAGTTCTTAAATGATGTGCTCTGCTGAAAGGAGCCTACTCTAAAAATGCTCATGAAATGTAAAAGTTTATGATGGAAAGAAACCTGTAGCAAGCAGCATGTGTGCTTCCCACTTTTCCTAGGTTTCATTATGCCTTCCTGCCTCACAGAACAGCTGTAACATTAAACCCATTGAAATTTGTAAAGTGCTTAGAGATCCACTGAAGAGAGGCAGGACAGAAGTAAAAGGTACTCAATTTTCATGGTGTTTTATCAGGCAAGAGAGTTTCCAGCATGTCTTTGTAACAAATAAGAATAAATAGCTGCAAATGTAAAATATACCCTGCACTCACTAATAGGTATCTTTCAGGCAGTGGTTGAGGAGAATATTTAAGAACAGTGTAGATTTGAAGACTTGAATTCATATTTCAATACATTTCTTAGGGCCATAGCTTTATGCACTTCACTAGTGCATGAATACTATCCAAATCTACTGGCATTGGAGTAATAGTGGCAAATAGTTTGTCTGATTGTTTTCTCCTGTCAAATTTCTACTAAATTTTCAAATAAATCACTCACAAATGTTTTTTTTTCCTCATGATTTGGTTACCTCAATAGCCAGCTGAATAATATTCATCAAATAAATTACTTATTTTTTTCCCATAAATCTGCAAATAATTAATTCACAAGTACTTTTTACACGAGGCAGTCAGCTCTAGCCAGGACAAATCAAGGTAATTTCCTGCTCTTTTGATCAAATGCCAGTAGGACTTTATCTTGGACAGCTCAATAGACACAGGTTTTAATGCATAATACATAATGGGTAAGCTGAGTTTTTCACAGTTCTTTGAGAGCTCTCTGCTGCCCGTATTTCTGTTCAACTACCGAGAGAGGCATGACAAGGGACATATATTTTCTGTCCAGGTGTGCTCAGAAGCATTTCACCAACCTGACTGTACAGCCCAGAGGCTGCCAAGCTCTCACCAGCCACAGCCTCTTGGCTGGAACATGCCAGCAGGTTTGTAGAGCAAAGAGAGGATTGAGGATGAGTATTGTGCCCACTCCAACATCTCAGGCAAACCTTGAGCAGAATGAAATCGAGATGTGGAGTTTGGCCAGCACTTGGGGATAATGTCCCTAGCTCAAAAGGAAAGAATCTTTACTGAATAGCCATGACACAGGGTGGCACATCTACGTGTAGGGGTCTCCAGGACAGTCTTTACACTGTGGCTCCCTTTCCTTGGGGATCTCATGTGAGCAGCTTGGAAGCGGCCGACGGTCTCCTTCCTGCCCCCAGTTGTATGTGTATTGCTGACAGAGCAGCTGAGCATGGCCCTATCCTCCTGCCTAGCCCTCTCTTTGTTGTGGAGAGTTTATGGCTGCCACACAACAGCCCTCAGGCTCTGGGACCACAAGATTGCTCCACCGCTTAGGTCTCGCAGCAGCAATCTGCATGGGAGCAGTGCTTCTGCAGCCCCTGCCCTGAGCAGGGTGCTGGGCCTTGTCTGAATGGGCCCTTCTTTTGCCAGAGATGTACGGGGCTCCTGAATGCTGCATGCCTTGCACCCCACACTCCCTGTGGGCACTCATCTCACCTCTGCTGCTCAGGAACAAGGCAAGGAACACAACTTGCTCATCTGTTTTAGTCAGCAGGGAGGTTTTGCAAAGCCTGCTAAGTATGTGCTGGAGGAGTTGTGCAAGCAGGGAGGGTTTGCAGGTGGCTTTTTTGAGGATCAGCGTGTGCTCATGTTTATGCTCATATGTGTGCATATTGTTTCATATAACCCTCCAATTGTGATCCTTCCCTGAGAGTCTGCTGGCTAATCTAGTTACCCCAAAATGAGAGACGCCTTCAGCCCATGCATTATGCAGCAATCCAGGTATGAAGAAATGTAGGCAAACATTCCTGCAGTGTCATCAATAAGTGAAATATATGTGGTATCTATGCAACAACAGCAATGCTAAATGCTGAAAGTCAAACTGGATGCCTTCCTGAGAAACAAACAACTGACCACATATTTACTCTGCATGTCATAAATAAACATGGAGAGAGCACAAAAACAGAGGAAGATATTTGTCTTGACTTTATGCTCAGAGAAAGCTTTCGACTCAGTCTGGCTCCCATAGCTGAAGTATACAAAATGGAACTGGCAAGGGGAAAAAATGACATAATCACATACATGCAACAATCCATTTGAAAGTAGGACACGCAAAAAAGGAAGAAAGCCGGCTTTGAAGGGGAAGGTAGACTGATGCTGTGGTCAGCTCCAGCTCTCTTCTTACTGGCCTCTGCACCAGCGATTCATCAGCCTCACAGAAATGGTTCTCAGTTTGATTAGGGGATCTCAAACATGCCAAAATTGTCACAACTTTTCAAAATATCCTTTAACACTCCATGCTGCAAGGTTGTATAGTGAGAAAGGAAGAACATCAGTGGCACGTGGCCAGAAGATGTATTGGAAAACAGAGGTGTGAGAAGAGGCCTGGGGATGAGCTCCACATGCTTTCTGTGTAGTGTATCAGTTACTGACCTAATTTCATTTTTGGATATGTGAGAAGAGGAAAACCAAATAATGACAGAGAAATGATTTTTCTTCTGTGTGCAGCATGTGTACAGACTACAATGATATTACATCCAGTGTCAGTGCCTGTGTGTCAACAAGCACTTGGAAATATGGGAAAATCCACAAAATGCTGCAGGGGCTGGAAACTGAATCATACAATGCAAGGCTTCAAAGAAAACCTATTCAGCGTAGCAGGGAGAGGTGATAGGAGCACAGGTTTGTAGACAAAGGCGTAACCGGTTCTGACGTCTCGAAGTTGAAGTTAGACAAATTCAACCTTGAAAGAAGCAATTTTCTAGCAGCAAGAATAATTAAGCACTGGAACAAATTAGTAGGTGGTGTAAGGCACTTGCCATTCCTTGGAGCCTTTAAGGCAAGATGCGCTGTCTCTCAAACAAACCTGCTTTGATCCAGCTGCTCAGAAAAGCTCTGTGGCTCATGTGTACAGGTCAGATTAAGGGGTTACAGTGGCCCCTTCTGTTTTCAGATCTGTATGGGGAGGAAAAGGGTTTCTAGTACAGGCAAATTAAAAAAGGGAGCTGACACTTGTTGAGAACACCACACCACAGCTCAGGAGAGCAAGAATTTATCTTTTCTCCAGCACCAGTAATATTGCAAGCAATAGTGAAGCAGATATCTGCGTCTGGTGGTTACAGTGAATACCATGGGAATTTCCAAATGGCATAACCAGAAGGAAAGGCTTTCCAAGGCCACCTCTTGCAGAAATCCGCTGCTCTAGCCATTCAGCCCTGTAATGCAGGTCCTCGTCAGTAACCCCGACCCAGCAGAGGAACATGGCGAGTACGGGACAGGCAGGGAGCACGGGGCTCCTGTCAGCAGGATACTTGTGCATACAATGACCTATGCCCATACATACACTGCTGCTGCCAGGCTGAAGGAGTGTAGGGGGAGATATTTGGACTAGAGTTTGATGAAGGATCAGTAGTTCAAACAGCATGATGAAAGTGGACAGGTAAAAAGGAGAGATCTCCTCTGTTTTCTGAATTTGACACAAGGGACATGGCTTAAAGAGGGGATGTTTTTCAGTGAAGAAGTTCAGAAGAAATGTGTTTGAGTGGTGGCAGAGGAGAGCGATAGAAGCAGGTGGCATGAACAAGCTGGCACAGGGGCACCATAAACACTGATGAAGGCAGTCTTGTTTGGTTTAGGCATCCTGCTGGCAGCTGCAGCCCCATTCCTAAGCCAGAGTAACTCTGATGGGGCAGGGTTGTGTGTTGTACACACCTCACCTGAACTGGAGCTCAGGCAATTGTGACTGGAGGGTGAAAGTTCTCTCAACTCATCTGAAGAAGGTTCAGCCTCATTCCTATCAGGCAACACCCTCCTTACTGTAAAGCAAGACAGAATGAATGACAAAGTCCAATCTAAAACGCAGTCAGATAACCATCCCCAGGTACACACATGGCACGCACTTCCTGCTGCCAGGAACACCCAGCCCAGCTCCAAGCCCAGGTGTGCTGCAGGACTCGGGGTGAAGCTGCAGCAGCCATGCTGCGGTGGGGGCAGAGGGGCTCAAGGCCGGATACACAGAAGTGTCCCACGCGGTGAAATCCGTGAGATGGACTTGGCTCCACCACACAGGCCTGAAGGAAGCCGGGGAAGCAAACAGTGAAACGCACACAGAGGGAGCACTCATGTTTAACACGGCGGAGGGGGCTGAAGCGCAGCGGTGCCTGGGGGTCAGGGTCAGGCAGCGCCATGGCGGCGCCAGCGCTGAGCGCGGCTCCGGGCAGCCCACGGCCGCCGCCCGGCCTCTCCCGGCCACGTGCAGCGGCGCCCCTCCGCGCTGCCCCGCTGCCCGCGGGCGGACGGGTCAGGCTCTCCCCTCCTTTCTCGGCGGCTGGGGCCGAGCCGGCCCGGACCCGCACCTCCCCCGCTACCTGCGGGCGGGGGCGCGCGAGGGCGGGCGCTGGGGAAAGTTTGTCTCTGTGGTTGGCTGCGCGGCTCAGCGCGGCCGGTCGGGGCGGGCGGGCGGCTCCGAGCGCTCGCAGGGCAGCGGGAGGCGAGCGGCCGCCGGTCCCCGGGCGGAGGGAGGCGAGGCGAGCGTGTGCGGCGGCCGCCATCCGCCTGGCGAAGGGAGAGGCACCCGCCGGCATGGGGCAGCGCGGGGAGAGGGCGCCGTGCCCGCTCCCGCTCCTCCTGCTGCTGCTTCTGCTGCTCGGTGAGCCCGGGGGCGGCGGGAGGGGGCCGGGGCAGGGCTGTACTCGGCCGCAGGTAGCGGGGAGGGCAGGCAGGCCCGTCGGCGCTCGGCGCGGGAAGGGGGCCGGGCACGCCACCGGGTCGTGCTGTTCTCCGGCGGGCGACTGCCGCCCGCGGGCGTTAGCGGCCGGAGCCGCCCGCATGCCGCGGCTGGAGAAGTTTCGGAAGGGGGGAGGCCGGAGCCGCCGGGTACGACCCGCTGGGAGCCTGGCCCCGCCGCACAGGTGCGAAGAGCTGGGGTGGGCGAGCAGGGAGGTGCTCAGGTGAAAGCCGTGCTCGCTGCGGGGGGCTAGCGGCTGGCGGTTGCCCTGCGGTCGAGCCCCGACCGCCACCGGGGCTCGACCGCAGGGCACCCCCCCGCCAGCGCTCCGCCGGGCTCGGGTCGGAGGGAGCGAACTGCTAACGGCGTGCCCCCGCACCCCGCCCAGCAACGCTTTTCTTCGAGCAGAGCAGTATTTGCTGACTTAGTTGGTGCTCGTACTTTTGACATCGCGATGACTAATTCTTTTCTGTAACTGCCAGAGAGCGCTCTCCCCGTGGCCGGGCTGCGGGATCCTCCGCAGGGGGAATTCCCATAACCCTGTTTAGAAACAGAAAGGGAATGATATTTCTCAAGCGAACGGCTTGGTAGGACAGGTAGGAAATCAAGGGCTCAGGTGAAGTTCTGAAGATCGTGCAGCCGAAAGAAAAAAAAAATATCGAGAAAGGTGTCCTGTTTTTATCCTTTTAATTCCAGACCAAATAATCACAATCACTTAAAATGTGCATGTGGCTGGTCAAGCTGTGGTTTGTCTGAACATTCTGAGTTGTGCTTTGGGGTTGTTTTTTTTTTTAATTGCAGTGTGCTGTTAAAATCAAAAGCGCTTTTGTGCACAGCGGGAAGATCCCTGAACTTCCCAGTGTGGTGTATTTGCTATGTGAATATCTGCTGCTATAGAGGCTGGGCAGCTCTGTGAGGTACTCCGACTGCTCAGAGGTCAGTGTGTGAGAGGCTGGTGAGGTGCTCCTCTTCTCACTGTACGGAGAGTGCTGCTGCCAGCGTGTGTTTTCTAGCAGCTCTTCAATAGAGGGGAGAGTTGTCTCTTTTAACTTGTGTTGAAGGTGTTGATGCATTTCTGTATAGCCAAGGTGATGGGAAGGAGTTGAGGTTTGGAAGAGTTCATGGGCACAGGTTGCCCAGGGAAGTGCAGCAGTCACCGTCCCCAGAGGCTTTTTAGAACCGTTTAGATGTGACACTGAGGGGCATGGTTGGAGGGCATGGTGGGGGTGCATTGGTGGTTGGATTGGGTGACCTCAGTGGTCTTCCAACCGTAATGATTCCACAGTCCCTTGTGTGTACTTAGACTTGATTCAGATTTTTACAAAATAATGCAAGAAATGGCCGAGGTCTTTGGATGTGGCAAATGTTTTCTCAGCCTTTTTTCCTTGATGCGGTGCCTTTGTTGTTTGTCAGTGACAGCACAGGTAAGGAGATGTTGGATCCAGGGCTAAAGGCCTAGGTAGAAGGCCTCACAAAATCCTCAGCAGAGCAGACCAGGCTGTGGGAAGATGCGGGATTCAAAGCAAGAGTTGTGTAAGAAGAGTGTTTACTTTTCCAGCCTATGTTAAGGTTAGCGAATGATTGCTTAGTCACCTTTTCTTTCCGGCTCTCGTGCATCTCTTCAGGTCCAGGACTACTTTTCAGGGAGCACAGGTGCTTTTTCTGAAATTCTTCATCCGTGTTCTCTGGATTTCTTGATTGCAACGTTTTGACATGGCAACAGCTTGTTCTCTTTAGGTAGCCTCTGTTGTATTTGGCTCTAATCCCTGAATTGAGGTATAAGCCTGCCTCGACGAGATTTGAAGTAAGCAGTAGGGGTCATTTAGAAATGCAACTGCATGCTTGATTAGAGGAGAATGTATGTAAAAAATAATACATATCTGTCCATCTATCTGCATAAACAAATGCTCAGGGACGTTTGAGATTATAGCTTTCGCATCTAAAAAACCGGTGGGTTAAATTGGTTTTGTGTGGTTGGTTTTTGGTGGTTATTTTCCAGTCTCTGTAATCCTTTTCGAATACTTAACTGCAAAAACAGATGTATATATTTTCTTAATGAAGAAACAGTTACATATTTCAATAAGGTACTTTTAGAAAAAGAATGTGTCAGTTGTCTGTTTTTAGATGCCTTTCACTCATGCAGAGAAGGACCTGGGGATCTTGATGGATGAAAAGCTTAACATGAGCCAGCAGTGTGCTCTTGTGGCTCGAAAAGCAAATGGGATCCTGGGCTCCATCAGAAGAGGAGTGGACAGCAGGGACAGGAGGGTGATTGTCCCTCTCTACTCTCTCTTGTGAGGCCCCATCTGGAGTACTGTGTCCAGGTCTGGAGCCCCCAGTACAAGAAAGACAGGGAGCTGTTGGAGAGAGTCCAGAGGAGAGCCAAAAGATGATCAGGGGACTGGAGCACCTCCCCTGCCAGGACAGGCTGAGGGAGCTGGGCTTGTTCAGTTTGGAGAAAAGAAGGCTGTGGGGTGACCTCATTGCAGCCTTCAGTACCTAAAGGGAGCCTACACACAGGAGGGGAATCAACTCTTTGAAAAGGTAGATAATGGCAGGACAAGGGGAAATGGTTTTAAGTTGAGGGAGGGAAGATTTAGGTTGGATGCCAAGGGAAAGGTCTTTACTATGAGAGTGGTGAGGTGCTGGAACAGGCTGCCCAGAGAGGTGGATGCCCCATCCCTGGAGGTGTTCAAGGTCAGGTTGGATGGGGTCCTGGGCAGCCTGGTCTAGTGTTAAATGGGGAGGTTGGTGGCCCTGCATGTGGCAGGAGGGTTGGAGATTCATGATCCTTGAGGTCCTTTCCAACCCTGGCCATTCTCTGATTCTGTGATGCATTTTTGTGTGAAGTCCTGTGTCTTGGGAGGCAGAGGAATAAACACATCTGAAAATGAGAATTATTCCTGATACAGAAAGAAATCAATCACTTGGAAGTTAATTTGGGAAGAACTTGAGCAAAACGTTAGTAATAAGAACTGGATAAAACAAGGGTTATGCCGGTGTCAGTCAAGTCTCTAGATCTGGAAGAAAGGACATTAGAGGAACTATGAAGTGAGGATATCTTTCATGATGGAAATATATCTTTTTAATGCTTTCCTTTTGACTTCTCCTGGAGATACTGTAATAAGCTCCTGGGCCTGCCTTACTGGAGGTCCTGCTTCCTTAGAAGATAAGTGGTAGTAAGTGATAAAGCCTGTTGTCTTAATACCACTAAACTAGCATTGTCTAGGGGTACTGCATTACAATCTATGCCCAGGAATAATAAGCCATTTCTTGCATGATCTTTGTTCCCAACCTGAAGAATCATAGAATCACAGAATGGCTTGAGTTGGATCCTTAAAGGCCATCCGGTCCAACTCCCCTGCAGTGAACAGAGACACCTACAGCTTCGTCAGGTGCTCAGTGCACTGTCCTTGGTTGTCTCCAGGGACAGAGCATCAGCCACCTCTCTGGGCAACCTGTTCCACTGCCTTACCACCCTTACTGAAAAAAGCTTTTCATTTTTATCCAGTCTAAATCCCCCCTCTTTATTTTGAAAGTATTTCTGCTTGTCCTATCACCACAGACCCTGCTAATGCCCTGTGCCATGCATTCTTACAGCCCCCCTGTAGACACTGAAAGGCTGCTCTCAGGTCTCCCTGGAGCCTTCTCAGGGCTGAACAGCCCCAGCTTTCTCAGCCTCTCTAAGCAGGGGAAGTGTTCCATCCCTTGGATCAAGAAAGTACCCCCAAACTGAATCGAAGAAGAAAGGTAGAGGCTGTCACATAAACAGGTGTGTTTGGATGTTGGTATTTGCTGCTGTGAAGAACTGGTGTTGCTAATCCCCTTGGTTGAGTCTTCTAATGCTAGATAGCTGTATGGGAATGCCAGTAAGTTTGCCCTGGTGCTGCCTGAAGCTTGTTGCAGCATTGCAATAAGGCTTTTGCCTGTTACAGTAAGGTGAGACAAGCGGCAGGAGAAGTCTTACGTGACTGGCTCTGAAGGAGCAGCCCAGAGAAGTGTTTTGTCTGAATGGAGGCGGTGGAAAAATAGCACTGCAGAAATACAAAGAAGAGCTGAAATAAGCTGAAATAGCTAATTTGTGATAATCTCTATGGCCAGATGGCATTTGCATGGATGCTGTAAAAGAACTGAATTGTTAGCTGAGCTATGGGAAGAATAAGTAAGCTATTAAGACACCGAATCCTGGACAATGTTTTACTCCTTTAAAAAAGGATCTGAAGACGGTTTTTGGAATTAATTGACTTGTGAACTTCAGGAATGAGAACTAATTAAAGACTGGAGCTCACAGGCAAGCTGTCACAGCTGCTGATAGGCAGGGCTGCCAGCAATGCCTGTAGTATGTCTGCTTGGTACTTTGTGTTATGAGGGACATCTCTAAAATTGTTTATTATCCTGCAAGTCTTCAGGCTGAAATTTTCAGGGCTGAGTGTCTACCCTAGGTTAACCTCTTTTTTTTTTTTTTTTTCCTCCCTTAGAGGACAAGCAAATGAACAAAAAAAGCTCAATTGTTTCCAACTTTTCCTCTTTGGAAATGGGGAAGCAGGAAGAAGCAGGGTTTTTTTTTTGTTTTTTTTTTTTTCTTGGCCAGTTCTCCCTCCCTGGTCTCCAACAAATAATAACATTGCAGCTGCTAAGCTGAGAAGTTGTAGCACCTCCGTGCTTTTGAGCAAGGGCTGGAAATTTGGCTGGAGTTAACTCTGCATTAAGAACGTGGCTTTTGCTGTTCCTATGAAAAATGCCCAAATTTGGCCACATTATACAACTTGGAAAAGCATTCATTTCTAAAATCTCTGTAGGGAATTAGTCTCGTGTCCCTAGAGAAAGCACTCTGTCGTTGCTTCCAAGGTGTCAAAGGATTATGGCTGGAATTAGGAGTGGGGAGGTGGAAGCTGCCTTTTTATTCCCATTTCAGAATTCTGTAGATGTGTAGAGAAGTGGGCTTTTTGTTGTTGGTTTTTTTCTGTTTTTTTTTTTTCTTCCCTTCTCCAAATTGGCCTGTATTGAAACAGTGTGGTTGTCTGCGTGGATCGCTGATCGTATCTGCTCATAAGAGCCTGCTGCTTCAGCAGACAAAGTGTGTATCATCTTTCTTATATGTGGCTTTCTGAAAAATCAATGTAAACTTTATGTGCAGTTTGTAACTTCTGTTCTCTGGCTTCAGCTCTTGTCTCAGGCTGTTCTCCAGGTGTCTCCCTTTGTCCTTCACGCTGACTGTAAAACATCTCCTGCTGCTACTCCCCCAAAAACTGGAGAACTAACCCTACTCTTCCTGTCTAATAGGCTTGATCTGTCCGGGCTTGCCTTTCTGCTGACTTCCCTAAAGATGTAGCTTAGCTGTGCTGCCTCGTGTTTGCTTCATGACTGCAGTTTGCATGCTTTCATGCTTTCAGAGTGACTCTTTTCTTGCCATATCAGTAGCCGTTTAAAAGAGTTTGGTAGGACAATGACTGGGGTGGTGTTGGCTAGCAAGAGGCTGGTCCTGACAAAAACTCATTCTGCTTAGATTTGTCAGCCTTCAGAAGAATAATTGCCAGTGTAGAGGACTTTGTTTCTGTGCATGTTCCACTGTTAGTTCCAACTGCAGAGAATTTAGCATTGTATTTCAGGCTTTGATGCAGCGTGGCTGTGGGGAATCTTTGAGCAGCTCTAGCAGTATTGTTCTCCTACACGCATTAAAATGATTGTTGCAAGAGAGGCATCCATAGGGACCTGTGCCAGCTTCTTATTGATGTGTTCAGTTTCATCTATTGACACACTACCCTTCATTATTACACAGTGAGTCCTGTGGCAGTGGAATTTGCTATTAAATCTGCACTGCAAAGGAGAATTGGCAGTAGCCGCTTTAAAAGCAGCGTGACCTCTGTGTTTGCAAAGAATAGCTTCTAAATACGAAACAGATGCTGAGCTAATACAGGACATTTCCTAAATTTTCAGGGTACCAACTATGATCATCTAGAGAAAAATACAGAATTTGCGTAACTTGTGAGTAATCATGTAAGATTCAGTACTGTTTTTTTCCTCAGAAATATGTGATTTATTAGTACTTGCATGTGTTTGCGCCTGGATACAGCGAGTAATACCTAGGTGGAGAACAGGCAATTATTTGTTAGTGGGAACCGGTAGAATAAGCAGTGAGGTGTTGATCTTTCCTTTCTGTGCTCCAGTCTTACTCGGGGCGCTAGATGGTGGGGCAGGTGATATGGCCACCTCTGGTTTTTGCCACAGACACAAACTATTCTGTCCTTTCAGAGCACTACCCATAATATGCACCCAATGTTACAACCTCCAGCTTTACCCATATCACAGGATGGTTTGGATTGGAGGGGACCTTAAAGCCCACCCAGCTCCAACTCTCTGCCATGGGCAGGACTGCCCCCCACCAGCTCAGGCTGCCCAGTGCCCCATCCAACCCAGCCTTGAGTGTCTCCAGGGGATGGGGCATCCACAGCTTCTCTGGGCAGCCGAGGAAGTGTTACAATTTTCAGAAGCCTGGTGAAGCCCAGTGGCGTCCCGTGTTTTGGGAGATGGATGAAATTTGTGTCTACATAAAGAGCCTTTCTGTTGTATGTAGAGTACATTTGTTTATATTCAGTTCATATGGAGATTTAAATTAATGTTGAGTAATAAATCTGTTGCATCAACCTTGTTTCCCTTTGATCTCACAGTTTGGCTCTAGACGAGGCATGCAGTATATACATCTTGGTTTAGAGAGCTGAAGTGCTTAGAGCAGGCTTCCATCAGGGAGGGAGTAAATAGTATGACAGCTTATCAGAGAAAAAATCACTGACCATCTGCAGATGGGAGGTGGCAAGGTAAGCGTCAGCCCTATGGTTCTGTCCTAAAGCAGTGTTGAACTGACATTAAAGCTATTGACTAAGCTCTGGATGCAGGCAGCTGTATTGATAGGCACCTGTCAATAGCTGCAGAATGACTCACTACCCTAGGTTTGGGAAGGCTTTATTAAAAAAAAAAAAAAGAGAGAGAGAGAAAATAACAGGAGTCAATGGGCATGGAATTGTGGCTGTTGTTAGAAATCAGAGGTAGGTGAAGTAAGGTGAGGAAAGAGTGCTGGGAGAGGTCACTCTCTCCAGAGAGAAAGGGAATAGCTCTTTTAAAATGGAAGAATGAGAAAAAGGTGTGCTGTATGGGGTGGTGGGGTTGGGGCAGCTATCACCAGGAAACAATCCTGATAGAAGCCACCAGTTTCTTGAAGCTCTGCAAATAAATCTTGAAATGTCTGAGTCTTCTGAGCAAAGTTTTCTGCTCGCCACTGGCAGGTAAATGGAATATCTAATTGTGGACTCCTGCAGAGTATGAAACAAGGACTGAAGCGGGATGCGTGTGGCTGCAGGGCATGCTGTGGTGTCTGAATTGATTGTGGTGTCTGCCTTTTGAGTCTGAAAGGGACGGCTGCAGCACTGCTAATAGAGTTGCTGGGTGGGGTTGTCCTTCCAAAATAGTAGAACAAATGAGTCTTCAGCTTGTATCTTTGCTCCTGTTCAGCACTGGAGAGGGCACAGAGAGTGTGCTTGTTCCAGACTTTGTCTTCCTCGTAAACCTACAGGCATCAACTGAGATGAGCCAAAGCTACTTGCCAAGGAACTGTTAAAGGTCATTTGAAAGTTTTTTCCTCTGACCCTTTAGTGTGAGCAGTTGACTTTTGTTTAGTATATATAGAGATTTTTCTCCCTTCCTGAAGCTGAGAGACACTTTGCTCTTCATGCAGAGGCTGGTAACATATAAATTAATGCCATGCACATGCCAGGACAAGGCATCTCCATACCCAGACTTCCTTGCATTAACAGGTCCTATCTAGGACAAGTTGGTCCCCTTACAGTGCTCTCCTAGAACTAGTGTATGCCGTCAGGTAAATTGCTGGCTTTTCTTCATTCTGTATTTTCCTCTTTCGTCACACTTCTGATATTGGTGCATTGGGGTGAGAACTCTGTATGTGCAGGTTTGGACAAAGTACAGCATGAATATTTCTGTCATGTGAGTGACAATTTGGGTCAATAGCCTTTTTGTTCTAGGGTCTTATTTGCAATTGTGGCACTTTGGCTATGTGACTGTCATGAAGGAACAGTCAGTTTTTGGAATGCAAACTGAGCTTTCGTCCTCAGAGGAGGCCACTAACATGAGACTTTCTATGCCTGGTGCTTGGATTAAAACGTGTTCAGAGGAGCAGTTTGCCAGGGAAATGATCAATCACTGAGTCACGGGGTGCACTTTGAAGAAGAACAGGTTGTGCATGGGGTGGTGGAAAGATACCCGGAGGCTTTGGAAGGTAGGAAGCAATGGCCCAGGCTGCAGATTCTTTGAATGATGTGGTGATGAAAGCTTTTTTACCACTTCACAAAGATGATTTTCATTGACTTGGTTTAATGGTATGAAGTCTTTTTTTTTTGGGGGGGGGGAGGGGAGGGTGGGAGAGAGAGGGAGGGGCTTGGGTGTAGGGGATGGGAGGTAGAGCAAAATATGGCAGCAAGGTTATCTAGGTCTGAGGAAACAGGGATATGTGCTCATAGAAGATCTAGGAGTGAGGCATGCTGGACCACCTTAGGACCCTTTCCTTAGGACCTGTGTGTATTAAAGGTATTGAAGGCTGTATGGGAACTGCTGAATCACAGCCTGAACCTCTGATTGATCACCTGAGGTGAGCAATGAGTCAGCCAGAGGAGCACAGGTGAAGGCAATCCACCTCTCTTAGACCTATTTAAGAGCTGGCTACCAGTGGGGAAGGATCTCTTCTGGAGATCCCTCCTCTGGAGTTTTGCAGCAAGTCCGGGTAAGCTTTCTATCTATTCTCTTTTTGTTATTATAATCTGCTCTGCCAAACTCTCTTGTTTAATTCATAATTATAACATCTTTATATTCATTGACTATACAAGGCTTGTTGAGAGGACTTAGTTGTAAGTTAGATATTCTTTCTTTCTAGTCAGATTTCAAACTCTCATGTTGACTGGGATAATATGATGAAACAGTCTTAGGCTTTACACCTTGTGCAGGTTGTTAGAGGACGAAGATATCTAACATAAGACCTTGTGCTGTAAAGGAGTGGTGGAGGACAGCTAATCGCAGGCGGTTTGGTGATGTGAAGGTAGAACTTTCTGCTTTTGAGCATGCTGGTATGAGTCTGGCCTACAAGCTGGCCTTGTTGGGCTTATGTGAAATTAATTACTGGTTTTGCTCCACTTCTAAGTGAATGTACATAGTCTGGTCTGGGAGAAATAGAGGCATGTCCTGAGTGACACAATAGTCAACAAGTTTGGTCTTTGACGAATAGCTGCATGAGCTTGGTACCTGATCTCTGATGCAAAACGGCCAGATGTGTCTTGGCTGTGCCTGGCACTTGCACATAGAAGTGGTTGAGAGGAAGTTTGCTCTGCTCTTGCCTGTTCTGTTTGAGTAGGTAAGCAAAGAACTTGGGCTTCGAAGTTGTTTGAGTGCTTCTCATTACTATTTAACATCACTGTTTTGCTCTGCACCTCTCCATATATGGTTGCTTTTACATGCCTTAGAAATACATAAATCATAAATTGGCAATTGTTTTCCATATGTACAGCCGAGGAGTTTTTTAAGCTTGTGTTAATTGATGTCCCTACTTTTAAGACCTCCTTGGAGTCTTGGATAGTGACCTGAAGACCTGTCTGTTTAGTGGGACCCCTGAATCCCTCTTACGCAGTTGCATGTACAACCTTTGCAGTAATTCACTTCTGTTATATTTACCCTTACATTACTTAAAACAGAGGTCTGTAGTAGTTCAGAGGCAATCCTGCATGGAGGTAAATCCTGCTGAGTGTGAGCCAATTTTGATGTGACTGTTACAACATATTCTGTTGAATTAAAGTTGGATGTCTTGGATGTGGAGACATGCTTTCTAAAGATGTGCAAAATGGAGCAAATACGGCTCCCTGTGCTTTTGTTCAGCTGTGTTGCATCCCATGGAGAGGGCAGGTTCTTACATTCAGTGTAGTACGGGCATGTGTGGGAACTTGTGGGGATCCGTGGCTCTGGTTCAAGAGCCTGAAAGCATTTCCCAGCTGGCCTGCCTGGGCCAAAGCTTTTCTCCTTATTGGAAAAGATGATGTGCGTTCTGTATGTATTGAAACAGATAAAGTGAATGGGGTGAATGGCCACTGAGAAATTTGAATAGAACTCATTTAGAGAGAATTCTGCTTCTCAGATGATGGATACAGGTTGAGGTTTTTAAGAGAGTGAATCTTTCTCTTGCCCTCTTTCAGAATGTCTATTTCTGTACATGAAGTCATCTTTTGCTGGCCTTTTCTTTCCTCCATTTGAATCCACTACTACCTAAACAGTCGTCTCAGCAGTGTCAGAAGTATGAATGCTGGCAAAGGTTTTGTCAGGTTGTCTGGGTTGTTTAGCTCTGCAGGAGAGTGAAATTGTGCAGAGGTTCCTCAGTGCGTCTCCATCGAAATGAGGACTGGTATGGAGTCTCTTCCAGTGGGTCAGTTGGCCTAAAGAACGCTAAGGAATATTGCCTCAGACCACTGTGCTTACATAAATGTACTGCTACTGGATTATACAGTTGTTCTGTGACTTGAAGTTATAATTCTGATTATGATTTCTGCTGAATGTGTGCTGAATTACGCATTGTGTGGAAGCTGTCACGAGTTTCAAGTAATAACAAAACTGGAGTTTAAAACCAAGTGAGCTCTGAAATGAAATAGTTGGCAGAATACTCTATGAATTTATGGTGATAGTCACAGAAAAATAACAATGTCTATTTCTAGATTTTTTTTCACATACTTAGTATCTTTTAATTCTCAGTTTGCTCGAGTGTATTAGTATTTTTTAATGTTGAGATAGAAACTAAGTGGAACCAATTAGTGTTTTCTTTCTTTTGTCCTTTCAGTACAAAAATGTCGTCAAAGCCCTGGAGCATGTCCAGAAAAGGGCAACAGAACTGTGAGGGGTCTGGAGCACAAGTCTTATGGGCAGTGGCTGAGAGAACTGGGATTGTTCAGTCTGGAGAAGAGAGGAGGCTCAAGGGAGATTTTTATAGCTCTCCACAGCTGCCGGAGGAGGTTGTAGCGAGGTGGGGGTCAGTCTCTTCTCCCATGTAACTAGCGATAGGACAAGAGGGAATGGCTTCAAGTAGTGCCAGGGGAGGCTCAGGTTGGATGTTAGGAAGCATTTCTACTCCGAAGGAGTGGTGAGATGCTGGAATGGGCTGCCCAGGGAGGTGGTGGAGCCACCATCCCTGAAGGTGTTCAAGAACGATGTGGATGTGGTACACTAAGGAACACAATTCAGAGGGGGAATATTGGTGATAGGTTGATGGTTGGACTAGATCATCTTGGAGGTCTTTTCCAACCGTGGTGATTCTGTGTTTCTGTATTGCTGGTGTTTAAGAGCAATATGTGGACAAGCATTGCACTAAGTGATGTCCAGGCTTAGCAGAAGCTTGTGAAATCAGGCTGAGGAGCTCTGTCCTTCCGCTCACTTCCTTCTTCATTAAAGAGCCTCAATTTAAACTCTTCCCTGCAGGGTGTTTCCCATAACTCCAAAAGTGGTCCGTGGTCTTAGCTTGTCCTTGATATTTCTGATGTACGTGCTTCAGTGATATTCAACCATGGCATATTTCTGCAAAGATAGATAAATGCTGAAACAGTCAGCAACAGTGATGCTTAATTTGTTATGAACTTCTAGTATGGACATACAGGGATGCAGCTTTCACCTCTGCTGTTGTTTCAGGCTCTCTGCATAGAACTTAGAGCCTTGGCTTATGGTCAGTTGGTGGGTATCACTCTGAGCTTGGACTGGAATGTGTATAAGCATGGATCTTCCACATAGAAAATAGGGTTATGACTACAATTTCAGTTGAGTTCTGCTTACAGGGTGATTTTTTTTCAGTGGTAATTGGTTGCCTGGCCATGCCTGTGTCTCTTTCCTAGCAGTCAACTATGTACATAACCTTTCTTAAAGAGCTTATCAGCTAGGAATAAGAAGTGTTTTTGATGATTTAGAGGACTGTGCCCGAGAGCTTTCTTTTTCCAGAGATTTTGTAATCTGAATAATGTGATGTGAGTACAGCTTTATTAGAATTGTAAACTCCCATAATGATCAGAAGGGAAGAATGCATCTGCCAGGCGGATTAATGAAGATGGTTCTTTTCATCAGTAGAGATTTTTTTCAGTAGAATCTCAGAGAATTCTGGGAGATCTTAGTGATTGTACTGAGCGTCGATAGATGATGGGTAGGAAGTGAATGTCTTGTGTTGACCTGCTAAGAGATGAAAGTACTGCTATGTGAAAAGGCCAGGCAAAAATCTCAATACTTTAAAGCTGCCAAGGGAAGATAATTAGGAAAGTGTTAAACTGATTTTTTTTTTTAAACACCTGTTTAGTAAAGCGGATCTCCTTGTACGATAAAAGCAGAGCGCTTCCTTTTAGCGTAGGGATAGACTGGACTTCTGTACTTCAAGACTTTGTAGCAGTCTCTTATCTGAGGCTTATTTATTCCTTGTGAAAGGGTCAAAGATCTTGAAATAAAATATGTTATGTCTGGAGGAAGGCAAAACCCAAACTAGTAGTGTGTTCTGTATCCTACGTTTTGGTTCTTTGTAGGGCTTAGGCTATAAAACTGCAACAGTGGAGGCATTTATGGGCTGCTGTTGCATTGCATTATGGCTGGTGCTCTTCTGCTTGGATTCTTTGAAATGTCTTAATTTGATGTTGCGTGTTTTAACTGGCTGAAGCTCCTGGGAAATGCTCTTCAGATCGTTAATCTCTTAAAAACCTGTTCTTATTTCTGAAAAATTTAGTGGGGACGCAGGGAGTGAGGTGAGGTGGAAGTCGTGTGGTTAAGTGTAGTGCTCTGTAAATGCTTTCCCTTCTGTGCAGCTCTTTGCCAGCAGCAGGAGTGCTTACAAGGAACTTTGTTGTTTTCTTACAACAGTAATAATTCTGATTGCTGTCTAATAGCAAACAGGCTTTTGTTATAGCATATTTCCTGTTGTTGCGCAGCATTCGCTGCCATTTCTGCTTATCCTTTTCTGCTAATGCTTGTGAGAGCAGGCTTTCGCTTCAGTTTACTTGCATCCTAAGTGACAAAAGCGCACCTCTTGGGTATAGGCTGGTGTTGTGCAGCTGCATCTCACGTGTGTTTTTCTCCTGATTTTCTTGTGTATAGGTCAGCATTCTGCATTTGCATTCTGGAAGATATGTCGGTTCATACTGTCCTTGCTGCTAAGGCTGGGTGAATAGTTCTCCTTGACCTCTCGTGGCACGTTATGGAAAAGGATCAGGACTTGCTCTGTATTTTGTACAGCAGTGTTTCTTGGTGTTGCTTTTCTGAGCCTAATCAAAAGTACCTCTGGGGAATAGGAACTCTTCTTATGTGTGTTGAGTCCACCTCTGTTACCAGAGTGCCATTTGTGAGTGAAGGGGGCAGTTCAGAGAGATGCACTTGAGCTAAAATGAGCTAAAATCTCAAAGATGCTTAGGAGATGCTACTGAGAATCTTTTCTCACTGTTTAAAAGCGTGGACTGCTAATTTTAGTGTCTGTGGGCAAGTCTGCAGCTTTCCTGATGATTTTTAACACCCTCAAATTTCTAAATTGCTGTTGTATTTTCCATGTTCTGTTCACGTGGTGCTCTATATTGTGTGCTGTTAGACAGCTGCTGTGCTTGCACCAGGCATCATTTCTTTTCAGTCAGTGCTAAAATAGTTCTTCCCTTGTGTTAATGCAGTGGCTGGCATAAGACTTCTGAGATTTAGCCCGCAATGTGCTGTTGCTGATGCAATGGTTATTTGCAACTTGCATTGTTATCTTCTTATGTTGTAAGTGTGCACTGATTCAGGAGCCTGCAAATGGCTGTCGTGCTCTCTGGTGGGATGAAGTTGAGCTGTGGAGTTTGTTTTTTTTCAGTTGTAAAATTGACTCTGGGTCCTGCCTGTTCTTTCCAGTACAGCAAATGTGAGGATGCCTAGGGTGCGTGCAATCTGCTGTCTGTTTCAGTGTAAGCTGATTATAAGTGCTAGTTACAGAATAATTTCACAAATCTAAGTTTCACCCAAATAAACAGCTCCTTATTTTGTATGTAGATTGTCTCATAAGCCGTGTAACTCTGGGACAGCTCTGCAAGGAGACTGGAACAGAGAAGAAACAAGTGGTTTCCCTCTGGGCTTCTCTCAGAAATTGTTTTCCTCTTCTTGCTGCTTTAACATTGTGTTGGCTCTCTACCTGCCTTTCTCTCCTATGTTGTGCCCCATCCAGGGTTTCCTCTCTTCTTATTTAAGAATTATTCGAACATTTTGTATTCTTCCATTCTTTTTCTTGCCTCCTCACCACCTGAGGAGCAGGCAGTGGAAAGAAGGCTATCTCCTCCACACTCCTGAAGCTGGAGAGGGAGCAGTGTGACGCCTAACATCCATTTGGCCTTGCATTGTGCCTCTGACAGCAGCCAGGGCTGGATGCCTAAGGAAGAGTGAGCACACACTGTGACCATCCTCTCTCCACCGCCTGTAGCTTAGAGACCTCCTAAGTTAGATGTGGTATCCCCATATTTAACCTCAAACTTTTCCTCCCAAAGCCTGCTGATCAGCGAGCACTGCGTTTGACCTCTTGAAGTTTCATTTTCTGTAGTGTGCTGGGTTTGGGTGCATATTGACTGATCTTTGTCTGTGTGTAAACTTTCTCTTTTATCACCTATGATGTTGACCTTTTGCATGCAGCATGCCGACAACAGCAGTGAAGTCAATACTTCTGAGATACATTTTTTAAAAGTGGGAGTAACAGGAAGCATTTTAAGATGTGTATTTAGGCATGCTTATCTGAAAATTAGTAGCTAATGGCTGAATGCCAAATACTAAGATTCCAAGAAGCAATACATTGCAGTGCAGTCTCTGCTATACGGCTGCACGTGGATTTCTTGAGTGTCTGATACCATAAAATTCTTCCTAAGCTTAAGTGTATGTGACATTCTGTAGTGCTGTGTGTTACTGTGTATACAAGGGAGGCCATTCAGTGTTAAGTGTAGAGAAAAGAGTAGATACTATTGCAAATGCTGCAAGTGAATCGAAAAAGAAGCAGTGAAAACTTGCCGGCCTGTAATACAAAGGGGAAAAAAAGGCTTTTTATTCGTGATGGGGAACAAGAGGTGACTGCTTGACTTCTTCAGCCAGGCACTGAATTGATGAGCTTCACTGTTCTGCTACTGGAGATAACAAAATACCCGCACTGAATGCAGGGCAGGGTTTTCAGAGGTGATGGAGGGCTTGAGGCCGCGAGCTTGAAATGTTACAAAGAGACTTGGCTCCCAAGGTTAATACTCAGGGTTTTTTGAAAGTTGAGCCTTTTGATTTCTTGAACTAGTTAACTTTGCTCACCAGAATGGAGTGTTGTGGGTTTTTCCTTTTTCTTTCTTTCTTTCTTTCTTTTTTTTTCTTTCTGTTTTCTCTAGAAAAGACAGGTACAAAAGATTTTGTTTCTCTCCAGTATGAGGGTAACTGGGAGCAGAGCTGCACCAGGTGTGAGTTTTGCATGAGGTAGTTCAGCTCTCTGTGGATTTTGGAATCATTCATGTGTTGCCACATGCCTGTACCTGTCCACCCATCCCAGCAAGTATCCTCATTTTGCCTGGTCTAGGTAAAGCAAACAGCAGCCTCGTATGATGCCATTTCCTTTTGTATTGGGAACTGCTTTCTAGAGGTAGAATTCAAGGAAAAGGCAGGTAATTACACAGCTAATTTGCCTTCAGACTCTTGGAGACAGTGTTTGCTGGCAAGTTTTCAGCTCTTGCATGCTCTTTTCAGAAGCTTTTGGCTGTGGAATTTGTTGGGCAGGGTTAAGCAGCACTGCAGAGAGTGGGCGGTTTTCATATCCGAGGTATACATGAGTTGATGGCTTAACTCACATGTGTGACTTAGGGAAGAGTTCCCATTTCCTCATTGAAATTCTAGAGTTAGACATGAAGAGTCCTTTAAGTATCCTTTGGGAGGAGTGTGCAGGCAACATCTCTGTTTCCATTTTCTTTGGGGTTAGGATTGAATTTCTGAGGTGAATCTCCTCACAGCACACCTGCTGTGCTTCAGTTGCCCTCGAGTCTTTGGCCTATGGCACTAATCCCAGCCTGGGGCAAACCCCCAGCATAGTGTGGCTCTGGAGGCCTCAACACCAGCAACCCTCTATCTACAATCTTTTCTCCTTTGAGACTAGCTGCTAAAGTAGACAGTTGTGCTAGTCTTGTGAATTTGTAGATGATGGGATAAGCTTTTTCTGTATTTTAAATCATAGAACCATTTAATTTGGAAGGGACCTGTATAGGGCCTTTAGCCCAACTGCCTGCAATGAACAGGGGCACCTACAGCTCCATCAGGTGCTCAGAGCCCTGTCCAGCCTGACCTTGGATGTCTCCAGGGACAGGACATCTGCAACCTCTCTGGACTACCTGTTACAGTGCCCCACTACCCTTACTGAAAATAACTTTTCATTTTTATCAGGTCTAATTCTCCCCTCTTGTAGTTTGAAACCATTTCCCTTTACTCTGTCACAACAGACCCTGCTAAAGTGTCTGTCCCCTTCCTTCTTGTAACCCCCCAAATATTAGTGAAGTAAATAAACACAGTGTCTTGTGTTCCATCTACTGTCTAAATACCTTATTCTCAATTTTCTGGAGTCTTAATGTAGGGAACCTGTTTGATTTAAATGTTGCTGTTTCTTTTGATGTTTTTTTTTTTCTGGTGTCTCTGGAACTGCCTGTGTTGATATATATGTCTCTTTCAAACAATGTGGCATGCCTATCTCAGATCCAGATGTTTTGCAGACCCATCTGGGGATAATTTTATTTAATGTTTTGTGTGGGGTTATGCAGACCCTCTTGCAGACTTTGACTTGAGTCCCTGTGCATCTTTTAGATGCTGCTTTATGTGCCTCATCTCTTGTATTTTTCTTATCTAGACCCCTTCCTTCCTCTTGCCCCCTCCCTACCAACAGTGATCTCTTTTGCAAGATGGAGACAATCCTGTAATGAAAAATATCTCTTCCTGAGGCAAGGATAATTTCACTTGTTCATGGTTGTTGGTTTGTTGTTTTTTGTTTTTTGTTTTTTGTTTTTTGGTTTTGTGTTTTTTTTTTTTTTTTTTTTTTTTTTTTTTTTTTTTTTTAATGCTAGAGACCAGATTAGCTGCCTTTTCTGGGGCAGGAGAGTTTCTCATAGTTGGTCCCTTAGCAAATAACAGAAGCTCAGGCACAACAAGTATTGTAAATACCTTGCACTGCTGTTCTCAATAACAGAATTAGTTATGTAAACCTTATATTAAAGAAGGAAGAGCCCTGGTGTGTCTTAAATCATGCTCTGTGTGTATACGCATGCGTACAGTTCCTTCTTGTCTAGGAGAAAAATATCTATGCTCCTAACATGCAGGCTCTATAGAGATTAGCATACTAAACAGTGTTGCTCTGCATGACCCGAAATTGGCTTTGAGTGCTAATTGGATCTGTGGGTTTTGATGGGGGAGGGGGGGGGAAGCTGGAAGACATTGCCCTCTTGTTTTCCAGGTTGCAGGCAAGAGTATAGACAAGGTGGGAGTATAGGTGTCTGTGAGGAGTGAACTGAGCTCCTGAACTATAGGGTTACCAGCTGATAGAATTGAGGCTGTCTCCAGTGGTCTTGCTTATGTCTTTACCTAGCTGTGCAGATCTTTTAATTCTCATGTTTCTGTTTAGAAATGTGATGATACAGGGAAATGAACACCAAATTAGATCGCAGGCATTTCTGGTTTCAATTTCTAACACCTCCTGTTGTCTATGTTCATGTGCTCTAGTTGGTAGTCTGTCCAGGTGTACCTTCTGCAGCCAAATCACTGGCAGTAGCCATGCTTCTGCACTTGACTGTGCATGCTGACATGACATAGGTGCTTATTCCTGTTCCATAACACCTGTTCTGTGTGCATCTCTTGTTGGCATTTCTAATGTGGCTTCTTGCTTGGATATTATGCATGTTGAAGATGGACCATTAGATAATTAAATTACAGTTAAAGAGGATTACTCAATAAACACTGAGATCCGTCCCTCTATGGGTTCCTATAACTGCAGATCAATTGTCAAGCACTGAGCTGGGGTGGGCCAGTGCCACGTGCTGCCATGGCCAGCAGTTTCAGCAGCCTTGCTGACTAGTCACTGCCTTCTATAATCTCTCACAACAGCAGATGCAAAAGGAGTGAAGCTGTCCTGGATCCCAAACCCGCCAGAGAGTCTGAGCCTGACATGAGTGCTGGGATGCTCCAAGTGGTGGCTGCAGTCTCCTGCAATCAGGCTTGGCTCTGGTGCTGGTTTTACTGAGATCTGCATGGTTGCTTCTCTCATCTCAACAGTGGAATGCTTGCTGGGAAATTAGCCTCTGTGTACTGAGAGTTGAAATGATCCCCTGCTAGAGGTTTTGAGAAAGTAACGGGTAAGGCTCATGTCTGAATTATTAAAGCATGCATGTGACTCTCTTTAACTCCTCTGCCAATCCCCTTTCGGCTTCACTTGTCTTTAGAGAGGATTTCAGCTGATATAGATGAAGTGTGGGGTTGAATTGAGGTGGACCAGGACCACCAAATTTGAGCAGGTAAAACATACAGAAGCTATTGTAGTGTTTGTTTTTGTTTGTTTTCGATGAATGAAAAGTAAAAGCCGTACTGGATTTAGCACTTATGTAAGAAAATGTGGTTAATGGATTTGGATATTACCTAGCAGTAAAGATAACTGGAAAAAAAAAAAAAGAAGGCCTGCTTCACACCATTGAAAACCAGTGTCTGCTGCTATAGAAAGAAAAGAGGGACAACAATAGAGATTGGTTTGGGGAGAGGGGAGCCAGGAGTGTTCTAAGATTTCCCTTTTAAAATGAATATTTTGTGGAATTATATAGCAATGTGCTTCACAGATTTGTAGAATCATAGAATGGCTTGGGTTGAAAGGGGCCCTAAGGGTCATTGAGTTCCAACCCCTTTGCCACATGCAGGGCGGCTAACCTCCAGATCTGGTACTAGTCTAGGTTGCCCAGGGGCCCCTCCAACCAGGTCTTGAACACAACATGTGCATCTTTTAAAAAGTCTTCTGACATAAATACATTTCCCTAGTTTTACAGTTTTCCCATCTTTTCTAGGTGCCATGTTAAAATCATGCTGGTTAAAAAATTTATTAGCTTTTATAGTTTAACATGATCTTAGATTTGGATTTTTTGTCTTGTGTTGGATTTTCATGCTCGGTGTGATTTTACTTAATGCAAATTTAGAAATCATTTATTCTAGACTGATTGTTTCCTCAATTAAATTCAAGGAAGAATGCTCAGTTCAATACTAGAGATGTGCTACATTCCACATGGAGCAAAGAGGATGGTTGGTCTCTGCCCACAGGAAATTACGATATAGAGCAAATGGATTTGGGCTGCTCTGCTTGGTTCCAACTGCTCTGGGAAAGATCTAAGATAACAGATAAGTTAATGATGTTGGAGAATAGTATTAATTTTAATTCTGTATATTCCAGTTTGAGGACTTCTTTAATATTGGTAAATGTATGCAATCCTTTTGAATTCATATATATATATTTTTCCAGTGACCTTCTACCCCACAAAAGAAAATGTGCAGATATTTCTTGAAATGGCATTTCTGCAAATTTTTGCAGCCTTGCTTCCAGCTCTGCCAGCTCTTTGGCTTGGAGTTGTGGGCTTTACTGCTTTGTCAACTTTTTTTCTTAAAATGTAACACACTGAACCTCTCCTCTTGCAACACAATTTGCTTCTGAAGCAGAACAGCAGAAAATCACCTATCTGGTGTGGCAGTTTAAATACCGGTTGCAGAGTCTCTGCGCTTTTTGGGTCTGTTGTTACCAGGTAGCCTAAATGGACTGTTCTGGCAGGTTAGGGCAAAAGCGGAGTTCTGTGAGAATGTTTGGAGAAAAGTCAATGAAGATCAGTAACAGGGGCAGGTCTTTCAGGTAAGACACAGGAAGAAGCAGCGTGTTGACTCTTGCTTTTCTTTTTTTCTTTCATTCCCCCTTTGCTCCCAGCTGCACTTTGGAGACTTGTCAAAAGTGCTTCATTATCTTTAGCCTTTTATCTTCAACTGTCAGTCAGTGATAGGGAAAGGAAATAGAGATCATATGTGATACAGTTGTTTGACATCCAGAAGAATTTAAAACGCAGTCTTCAGTATTATCTCTGCCTGTTAGGCGTTTCTGTTGGGACTGGTGCTGCCACAGTTTTCTGTCCTCTTAGGGCGCTCAGTTTATCAAACCCTTTTGTTTTACATAGCTGGGAAAGGTTTGTATGTCTCCCTTTTTTCCCCTGCACTCCTATAGCATACCTATCCTTGTGACTGGGAAGTAGCACTGCACTTTGGGATCTGGGCTGTCTGCAGCAAATGATAGCTCTGTTGAATTGGTGACACGACAAGAAGTAATGGCCTCAAGTTGCACCAGAGGAGGTTCAGGTGCATATTAGGAAATGTCTCTTCTCAGAAAGGGTAGTAAGGCAGCAGCACAGGCTGCCCAGGGAGGTGGTGGAGTCGCCGTCCCTGGAGGTGTTCAAGAGCTGTGTGATGTGGCACTGAGGGACGTGGATAGTGGGCATGGTGGGGATGAGTTGTTAGTCAAACTGGGTGATCTTAGTGGTCTTTTCCAACCTTAACAATTTTGTGATTGTATCACACATGCAACCTGTTTTCTGCTTTACTAGTTTCTAATGTTGGTTATGGCTCCTTCTACTTATGTTGTAGCAGAAATAGTTGCAGAAGCACTTAAGGAAAATTCCTGTAGCTCATTTTGACAAACAGATAATGGAGTGAGTTGTTTGCTGGGGTGAATGAGATGCCAGTCTGTTGGTCTTCAAAAGGGAGGAGCGGAAGAAGGGTGAGATGCTTTATTCCTGATAACCATGAGATCATCTGAACAGGCATTGTCAAGAGAGGCAGTCACTGCAGCAGAGATGGGGCAGAGGAAGGAGGCTTTTCTTGTGATTCAGTTAAGATTTTCCAAAGTAGATCTCTTTGACCAGTGCCGATAGTAGATTTAGTGTATTTTATATGGTGGAGTACTGTTTTCTTACTGTCTCTGACTTCTTAGATAATGCCTTTTGACTGCTCTTTCCAGGTCTGGACTTGCCAATTACTTTGTGTTTACACAAAAGAATATCATCCTGACACTCAGGCTGGGCAGAAAAGTCAGGCCTCATTCATTGAATGGTCGTCTGTCCCAACATGGTGGTGTGTCTTATATGTCTGGAGTGTATTAAGAAAGGGAAAAAAAAGTAGGGGGACATAGAAAATCTGCTGTTGCTGTTGGCTTTTTTTTTTTCCTGTCAAACTCAGTTGGCTGTCTCTTCAGACTCTGACTATAAACAAAGTTTACAGAAGGTCTCCTCTCCAATGATGACAGAACCTAGGTAACTGGCCAAATAGGGCAGCAAACATTTAATGCAGCTGTGCAGAAGGATTTTTGGAAATGGAGTGATGCACCATAGGATAACTAGGAACTGTGTCTCGGTGAAAGCCTTGAGGTCTGTTTAGGTGCGTTTGAAATCACTTTTCATGGGGGAAAGGTAGGGTGAATGGAAAAAACAGCAGGTCGTTACTGTGCTGCAGGAGATGTTATTTTAATCCTGTCCTGTGAATCTTAATCCATGTGGTACAGATAGAAATGGAGCCCAGCTGTGAAGGTATTCACTTTTTCACCCAGTGCTGGAGATGTGGCTTTTCTGAGATCTCTCAGATGGCATGGAGATTAGAGCAATCCGACAGCCTTGCAGTTTGATAGCGTTTCTGAGGCTTCACTTAAGATGCAGTATGCGTTTCTTCATCCTGATAGAGATAATGGGTTTTAAGCAATTACACCCAGGCTAATTCCTTTTGATAAGAGCTCTCCATTATCTAAAAAAAGAATCCCAGCCGCCCGGGAAAGAACAGTGTAAATGTCTCTCTCATGAACTCTTTCGCTCGCTCTTCTCTGATATGTTCAGATGATGCACTGCAGATCTTTCAAGCCATAAAAGTCTACTGATCCTTTTTTAGGTAGAGAGTTTTGCAGTCAGGGAGGTGTAGCAGCACTGTTGCACTGCAAAGTGCAGAGCTCTGTCTGCTTCAGGTAGGCTAGTATAGTAGTTATGGTTTAGACAGCAGGGATACAATTGGTCTCGCTTACAGGAGCCCTTAGTGCAGGCTGTTTGGTTGTAAGGGACAGCTTGCATCTGCTGATTAGGATGATCTAAATTTTGTAATATGGAAGGAGTAGCAAGAAAGCAAGAGCCTACCACTGTATCTAGAATAGATCCCAGCCCCTACTGTGTGTCGCTTTGCACTGGAAAGAAGAGTGTGATGTTGGTGCACGTTATGCAGGGATGGTAAGAGATCTCATTTATTTCTAAGACCAGTAAAGATATTTCAAATAGTTAGTTGAATTTCTGGTAGCTTAAAAAAATATAATTTTTTGTATTCTCCTTGATCTCCCTGTCTTTTTCTCTTTTACATAAACAATGTAGGATAGAAGACTTAATTGATGGCATTTAAAAATGTGTGCATGGGGGTAATCTCAAAGCATCATACTGCTTATGTAAATGTGCGACTTCTAGGAAAACCATGTTATATATTTAAATACATATATATTGTGTTAACAGCATTGAAGGGTGTTCAGGCATCGTAAATGTAGTTGTATTTCTTTCTTTCTTTCTTTCTCCTAGCTAGTTGCATATGGTATTCTTGATGTGGAGCTGTCTGATGATAATTAAAACTGGGAGGGAAGGCAAGGAGAGAAGAGGGAGTTTGGTGATAAGGATTATAATCTGTCCTGCTGGTATGCCTTGGATTTCCTTCCCTGGAGAAGCATGGCATGCTGCCTGTCCTGCACCTGGCTGCTGGCTAAGAAGCATTGCTGAATGCCTCCTGAATGCTGGGGGCCTGAGCAACTCCTCTCAGAACAGAGGAGGAGGATTTGTGTGGACATGTCTGGGGTGGGACAAAAACAATGCAAAAAAATTTTTTTCTTTCCTTCCAATTTGGAAGATGACTTCACAAATGCTGTAGCTAAGCAGTGTTGTACAGCCAAGGGAGATGAGGCATTTTGCTTGAAATGGGATGCAGAAGGGGCAGCTATTCGTAGTGGTAAATCCATCGCTCAATCTCCAGTATGGCCCAAGAAGGGTTGTCCATGTTCAGCTGCCTCCTTTAGACAGGGCTGCAGCAAAGCGGTACTTAGGTGGAAAATATATGGAGGATTTCCAAGAGGAAAAATCATTGCCACCATTTGCAGAGTTGCCTGCAGCATTTTGTCCTGTCATAAACTGTTGTGAGTTTGAAAGGGTTGCTGTATTTCCTTCGAAGATATGGTAATATTTAGTTGGCAAATGAAACAACCTTTTGTTTAGAAAGCTCTTCTGAGATGCCTTTGGGATGAAAGGCATCAGCAACGTTGTCGTTACATCTCTTGTGACTGCCTTGGTTGAGGAACTGGACTATGTGAGACTCGTTCTTAGTCTGAGCCAATTTACTGAGTCTTCAGCTCTTACTTTTTTGGCTTTAATTGGCTTCCTACTGCATGTCACATTGCATTTTCCTTTGGAAGGAGGATGTAGAAAGTCGACCTCCTTCTCTGGGCTGCCGAGAGAACAAGGTTTCTTATTAGGCAGAGCTGTCTAGTGTGGGCTGGAGGCAGCACCTTGTACAAGAGAGCACTGAAGCAGAATTGTGTTCTTTGCAGTAAGAATACCGTCCCAGTCTTGTGAGCAACTCCACAGATTACTTCTTGTCATGTTCTTTCATAAATGATATGAAGATACGTAATCGGTGTGATGATGAGGCTCCTAGGAGACTTTCTTCATCAATGATAATGTCCCTAATGTAGAAGGAAAGCCCCATCAGCTCTTCTCCTGAGGAGCTGGCGCTTGTTGAAAGTTTGAACAGAATGGTTGTTCTATAGGTCCTGTGTGATTTTGCTGCTCTGTTTTCTTGGCTATCCTAAAAACTTTCCATACCTCTCTTCTTTGAAAGGGTTTAATGTAATGACAGCAATAAGATGTTGCATCTTGGTGATGGGATAAATTAATTTAAGTACTTCATGCAGCGTTGGTAAGGAACGAGAACTAGCTCAAAACTGCATTGGCTGTGTCTGGAGTGTTTTGCTTCTACATTATTGATATGTCAGTCCCCAATTTATTGTTGTATCTTGATACATACTTCACCTTTTGTTTTGGAAATAGTTCCTTGCTATTCCATCAGTGATCTGATAACTGTAAAAATAGTTTGGCATTTAAGCAATTAATCTTGTACTCAGACAGATTGGATGTCCACAATTGCACTCAATGATATCAAGCCAGTTATTGAGCTCCTAGTAAATAGACATTTTTATTTTTTTTTTTCAGTATCATAAAAACTACCATACTAAATTGTTTGTGTTCTGTTGGGTTTTGTCACTAATGTATACACTCTTCTGTCTTGCTCCATCTGTTTCTACAGTTAAATGGTATTCAAATGAATTCATTAAGAACATGTCACCTTATATTAACATTGAAATATATTAGGTGTCATGGAAAATAAACGTTCCCAATAAATTTACAGAGTGTGAAGATCTCATAAGAAGATTTCAGAAGAGCTGAACTTTGCTCTGGGAAGTTGGAGGCGGGGGTTTATGATTGTAATGTGGGGCAGTGCAAGAACAAAATATTTGTAAAAGCTCCCGTTTATCTGCCAGAGAAAAATAGAACTTGCCTCTTTCCAAGGTTGGTGTCTGTAGCTCAATGCCTTCTGCTGCATTTACATGAAATGTTAATCTCTAATGCATGATGAAGAACATAATTTGTTTAGCAGCTAGGGACACTCTTCTGTTGATTGCTGCAGGACAAAAAGCAGAGCATTGGATTCATGGCTTGCTAGATTCTGAGCCTCTTGGGTCACTCAAATGGCAGCTCATCCCTGAAGTATTCGTCGTGCACTCCTCCTTACCTGTAGGCACTCAGAGCACAGCAGCTGCTTTGCATTAAGTTCATATCCTCTTAGCTTGTGATGCTGTCTCTGTGCTTCTGCCTCACAAGTCTCTGTGCCTCTATCTTTCCCTTGTGCCTGCCTCCTCTTAGAAAGCTGCCAATCACCCCTACCTTCATTTAATGTCGAAGAGTCTTTAGTGAACTTGGAAGGAAGAGAAACAGAGCTGTCTGTGCTAATCTCGAAGACAAACGTGTTGCCCTTGCCGCATTAGCCGTGCTTTTGTCACCTCTAGATTGGATTAGTGCAGTGCACAGTATGTGGGTCTGCAGCTGAAGGCGCATGCAGAACCATGTTGTCTGCTTGTTTTAGTGTCACAGGAGAGTATTTTCTAGGGAGAAGACAGTGTTTAAGAGCAATGCCCTCAGTCAGGATCCTGAGCTGACTTCTTGCACTGGTGTGATCAGAGCCACTTTGGCTGTCAGACAGTGCTTTGAAGCTTACCTGTTGTTCCTGCTTTCTGTAAAAGGAAAGGTTGAAGGATTAAATGGAACTAGAACGTAAGGTCTATGAGAAATACAGTAACTGGAGCCTTTCGACTATCTTTTTTTTTTTTTTCTTGGTTATTTTTCCATATTCTGGATTTTGATATATGGTGCTTGTGTTTAGAGATATACCCTTAAACACCTGTGATTGAGAACAAGATGTACATAGTTGAGATTCTTCCTTTTCTGTTCACACTGGGAAGATGCAGAAAAGTCTAGCTTCTTTATTAAAACTAGTCCATCACTTGATCAGGTATGTAACAGTTTTTTGGGAAGGGTATAAGTGAAGTAAAAGACCTGTTTTTAATGCAGATTGGTGTTAGTGTAATGAAAGAGTATTTACTGTGTTGACTATAGAACATCACAGCACTCAGGAAGATAACTTACAGGAGTGAGCCTATGCATATGAACAGCCTGAAAAACAAGGAATGTGCTGGGAATTACCTGTTCTTATCAGCTGCAGAGGTAAAGAGAGCGTCAGTTCTTGGTTCAACTGTTTGCTGAACTGTAATTGGAGACAAAATCTGCTTTTCATCTTATAATGCTACTCGATGTGTACAGCTCCTCATGTTGTTTTTAAATACCCACAGATGATCTTGATTTTTGAACACATCCCACTCAGTGCTCCTCTTTATGACAAGCTTCCCTGGGGATGGCTTCTCTCTGTGAGAGTGACATTGCCCAACCTGGGGTTCCTAGTGGCATGATGGCTCTAAGCCACTCTAGTGTGCAGTCTTGAGTACTGAATATATCAAGAGATACAAAGGGAAGGCTCGTCACATATATGAATGTTCATGTTGCTAGCTGGTGGCTTTACCAATGTGGCTGATGAGCAGTTGTAAGTTACTGGACTTCACCTATGTGTGGGCTGTTTGTTTAAACATGATTTGGCCTGATCCCAGATCAACCCAGTGGTCCAACTGCTCTTGATATTGCTATGATGGTCTACTTGGTTTTAGCAAGATCAGTGTTCTGGCTTCTGTTTTGCTATGCTGCTGAAATATTTAGTTGTGGATGTGGAGCTAGTGGGAAGTCATAAGAATTTTGTTGTTCCTCTTTGGAGATTGGGGTTAGGTAGCATCCCTCCCTCACTGAAGAAGTTTCTATGGCTGGAACTATGAATCAAAGCAGTTCGCTCTTTGGGAAAGTGAGAACCCATCAAAATCCATGCCCAGCTGTTGGGGTTATCGTTTGAGCTACAGAGCCAAATAGACCAGTGTCCTTCCATGTCTTTACCAGGTCCTCTGGCTAACTTAAGCAGTTCACACTTTTGCCTGAGGCATAACACGTTGCCTTGCCGTCCCTCTGCAGAGCACTGCCATTGCTCTCCTTTTAGTTAGACAGTCTCTGTCTAGTTAAATGGACACAGGCTGAGCCCCATGTTTTCCTGCACTCTGGGGGGAGCATGCTCTGTTCCTGCTTCCGTGTTCTGAGACTTCCATCAAAGATGAAATGTGTGTTGGAAACAAGTGTGGTTACAGAAGTCTGTTCAACAATTACTAAATAAGCAATGAAATAAAGATTGCCCACACAAAAAATGGTGTTTTTAGGGCTACTGTTCCAATGAGATTAAATATTAATAGGAAAGATTGCGCTGAGTAGTTTTAGCTTTCTGAGGAGTGTGCCCAGCCATATTCTGTATCGCTCTTTTTTCGGACAAAGCCTAGCCTGGTAATGCTTCCGTTAACTGTCTGCTTTCTCTATCCTTATACCCCAATGTAGCTTTCTGCAGAGGACGTATTGTGAGGGTGCCCAAAAGCCCTCTTATTCGAGTCGTGGGCACGGAGGTGGTGATCCCTTGCAGCGTTAGTGACTACGATGGACCCAGTGAACAGAACTTTGACTGGGAGTTCTCCCGGGCGACTGATTTCTTGAGGATAGTGAGTACCTGGGATTCTACGTTCACCTCTGAGGAGTACCAAAAACGTGTGGGCCGCGGGGATATCAAACTGAGACGGAGCAGCAACGATGCTGTGGAACTCGTGATTAGAAACATCCAGCCAACTGACCAAGGGATATACAAATGCTCCACGCCCAGCACTGATGCCACCGTTCAGGGAAATTATGATGCTGAGGTCCAAGTGAAAGGTATTTCTGAAGAGTGAGGTGTGCTCTAAGTTTGTTTTTGGTATCAGTTATAGTTGTACTTCTAATAATGTTGATCTTCAGTTGCTTATGAGCATTGTGATTTTTTTTTCTTCCTGTTGAGTTCTCCTAAAGGCAAAATCCAAAATTGGGAATTACAGTAGTAGTGATGGCACGTAAGGTGCCTTTCCCTTTCCCTTCCTTTCTCCCCTCTCTGTCCCCCCCACCCTTTCCCCTTTAAATGGGAAAACTAAGCATTGGGTTTTCTTAAGATGTCTGCAGATACTTTTGGTTACTAAGCCTCTTAATAGAGGGGCTAACTTCAGGTGAAAACACAGCTTGTGTGCTCTCCTATTTATAGCATCATCTAGGAATCTGTATGAAGAAAGTAATCTTCCCTTTTCTCTTTAGCGTATTGTTTCTGCAGTCATGTCCTAGCCTTGCTCTGTCATTTAGAATTCTTAAGTAATAAATGGGGAGATTTCTATTTATTTATTTTTAATTCCTAGTGTTATGTCTTTTATTCTTGTGAAAATGAATATGTTTGTGGATGGGATTAACCTGAATGATACTGCTTGAATGAGAAGCTGTAGTAAGAAGGAAGGTCAATGAAGTTGAGTGCTTGTCTTGGCTTGTTTAAAGTGGATCACTAATGAATTTTCAGCTTAATTTCCTTGCTCCTGGAAAATGCTTGTATGGAAGAAGAAATGGTTGGAGACACGGTGTCCTCTCATATTTTTGGTGCTTCGTATCAGAGTAGATCAGGATAAGTGTTCTCTCCTCGCTTCTGTTTTATGATGCTTGTGTTTTCTGTTTGTTTTTTTTTTTTTTAATAGTGATTTCTGATGGCTTATCAGTGAGTGGTTCAAAAGCACGTTCCTCAACATCTCTCAAGCTGTCTGAGGGTGACTCTTTCAAGTTAGGCTGCTCAGCAATCACCACCTCACCAGAGCACACTCACCTACATGTGACTTGGCAGATCAAAAGTGGATTGTCTTGGCGGGACATCCTGTCTTTAACTCATGAAGGCAAATTCCAGCCTGGCCCTGGCTATGAAGAGCGCTACCGTAATGGAGATATCCGCTTGGACACAGGAGCAAATGACACGTATCGATTGTCTGTGTCCCAGGCCTCGTCAGTGGATGGGGGTGTCTACAGGTGTCTTGTGAGCGAGTGGGTGAGAGGGGCAGACAGCTTATGGCAGAAGATCCAAGAGAAGAGCGTGGAGATAGCAAGTGTGGAAATCCAACGGACCGGTGAGTGCTACTGATGGGTTGGGATCATAGCTTCCAGCTGAAGCAGTGCGGTGTCCAGAATGTCATACTTTAAGAGCAGAAATTGGATAAGCTGAACTGAGTGAGCCCGCCCTTCAGGAGAGCTTGATGCTGTTTGTATAGCTGGCCTGTTTACACCTAAGTTGATATCAAATTCTTGGCATGATTTTGCTAGCTTTTTTGGGGGGGAGGGGGAGCAGTGAGGACGATGATGTGGAAGAATTGACTGGAATTTCTTACATGCCTAGACTAAGATTTTTATCTTAGGCTTCCTCCGTTCTTTATGTTTCTTAAATAATGTTGTATTCTGTTCTATATGTTTCTTTAAATAACATTGTATTCAACTACTCAACACCCCAAGCCTACCCTCTTTGCTCTTGTTAATGTTGGGTTGTCTGATAGCACTAAACAGCTATGCTTCCTCTGTAGAAGTGGATTGTGACTCAGTGACAGATGTGAATGTTATGTATTAAAAGAAAATAAAAAGTCTGGGAGGAAGGAGAAAGGCAAGGATAATTTCAAAGGACAATTTATCCAGTGATTTCTATCACCTTACACTGGATCACTGGGCTGATTGCTCCACTTTGTTGTCATGGCCCTGTTAATCACATCATTGCATGCTTGACTTAGGAAACAAAAATATGTGAGCTGTGCTGAGGATGTCCTGATATCTCTGTCTATATACATTTCAGGAGGAGCTGTACTAAGCACTTAATTGCATTAGCATTACTGCTGCTAGGTAAAGGGGGAAAATGAGAGGTGATGCATCTTGTCACTCAGTAGGTGGAAAAACAAGCAGCAGTACTCCCTCAGAAATGAGGTTATGACAGTATTTTCAAGTGTTCATACAATAAAGATATATTTTCATTTTTGTAGTCTTGCAGACAGTGTAGGGAAAACTCAGAACTGCTGAATTTTGATTGGCTCATTTGGATGTAGTTTTAGTATTCTGACAGTACTTAGCTTGTGAAATTGGACAGGACCAATCTGCCCCTTCTTTTCAAGGTGTCTGTTAAACAGTAAAAGCTTGCAAGTAGTATCTGCTGAGCCAGGGTTGCTAATTAAGAGCTGTAAGCATCTATTTTCTTGCACTTGTGGAGAGTGTTCTGGCCATCGTCATCCTGTTTTCAGAAACTGATTAAATGCTACCTATTTAAGCCACAGCTAGCAGTAACTAATGGGGGAGGTTTTCAGTGTTTGTATACTTGGGTTTTTCTTTTTTTCTGTTTGGCCTGGATTTTTTTGGCCTTCATTTTCAGCTCAGTAATTAGCACTGGAACAGCACTGGAACTTTGTCAGGAGCATGAGAGCTTTCTGGCTTTCCGGTTCCCCTCTTAACTGCTATAAATTCTACAATAAATTTAATTTGTAGAAATAATTCAAAAAAGTCTTTTTTTTTTTAAATGTAATGCAAAGGCTGGTATCTAATTACTTGTATAAGTAGCACAGCTTTTGTAACTCTGTTTCTTGCCTCTGGTACTCTACCTACCTTCCTACTACATTCATCTCCTTAAATCACAACCTTTGGACCTGACTTTATATGTGTTTTTCTAATAGTGCCTTGCATAACAGGGATGTAACCCTAAGTGAGCCCTTCAGGCTCACTTCAGCCCTTCCTGTAAGCAAAAAAGGTGCCTTGAGAAAGCACATTTTAATAAGTTCTCTCAGATTCCCTCTCCATGGTTATACCACCAGGTTCTGAATGCTTGTGACTGATGCATGAAGGCAGAAGTGCTCCATGCTGAAATGCTGTTCTTAACCTTGCAGAGGAATCTTAATTTATATTCTGACATTAGTCTATTAAATTAATTAGGCTTTCCTACTGTTTCCAGTCCTAATGAGGGAAGTCTCAATAAGACACTCATCAGATAGGAGACTTGGCTTTCTGCACTATCAGGTGGTGAGCAGTGAGCACTGCTTGGTTTTGATGGCCATAGTTGTGGCCATTCAAAATTCACTTTGGCTCTAGCTTTCTGTCTTTCATTCCTGATGATCGTCCTAGAAAGCTTTTACAGGTGGGTATGTATTATGTGCTTACAACATGGTTTTATGTGTAAATCCCTGATCTGCTGTTACCTGTCTGTTTAAGGTAGGAATCGTGTAACTACTGAGGACAGCTACTTCTGTAGCAGCCCAGTCTGCTGGCTTTAATTAAGATGTTTGAAGGAGAAGTGCATTATATACTGTGGAGGTGGTGCTGCTCTGAGATCCAAGTCTAATTTGGACAATGTAGAATGCAAGTTAACTAGCAAGTTAAAAGGTGGGGGTGTAGCAATTGGACAGATCATTATGATGGGAAAAGGTGTTTCACCAGAGGTGTAATGACAAAGGATCAGCATAATAGAAAGATGCTATAAAGGAAGGGAAGAAGATTGCTTACCCACATCAGAAGATTCCAGGTTTGCAGGGGAAAGCTCCACCAAGGAGGGGTCTCCAAAAAGCAGCAGTCAGGCTTTAAATGAGATCTAAGAGAGGTGCAGCCAGGCTCCACCCTGTTCTGATCACACAGCTGAATTGCCTTCACCTGTGCTCCCAGGGCTGACCGGTCCTTTCCCCAGGTGATCAATCAGTGGTTCAGGCTGACTCCACAGTTCCCATACAGGGGGCCAGGTAATTTGTGAATGATTTGCACTGGGGTTTACAAAGAGTGCTTGCAGCTTAGGCTTACCACTAGGCTTACCACTAGGTTTTCTATTATACCGCTACCACTAGGCTTACCACTAGGTTTTCTATTCCTAGTCTTGATACTTACATTCTATCCAGCTTAGTAAACTACAGAATGCAGAGGGCCCCATTTGAAGCTGACCATGTGTGCTGTAGGTTAAAAATAGTCACTAGCCATGAGAAGAGTTTGTTAAATGTGTTTTTAAGTAGCTGTTGTCATTGTTTTAAAGTCTCCGGAGTGTGTTGGTCACAGCATTAAGCTGTGAGTTAGCAGGATAAGTCATTATTGCTGCCATCTGTTTGCTTCCCTTTCTTGCTTCTGCAACACACCAGTGGTCAGTCAGAACTTCAACATGTGGCCATAGCTGCTGCACATCTATATCTGTTCTCATCAGTGAGCTCAAAACCATTTCAGCAGATATAAATTGAGTTCTAATATAGTTTCTTGTGATTTCAGTGAGCATTTTCTCTTCTGAGAGATAGTCCCAAAACACCTCAACCCCCTGTGAGAAAGAGAAACCTTTTTGTTTTCCTGCTATTTGAAGGTGATGTGTATATTCTGCGTTTGGAACATACAAAACAGTGTTTTATTTTTTTGCTTGCATTTTTGTCTCTTCTTTTCCAAGCTCTAGATGTGCTCATCTCAACAAGCAATCTGTCTGTGACTGAAAGAGACTCCCTGGATCTTACCTGCAACATCACAACAGATAGGAGTGGTATTTTCCAAGCTGAAGTGACGTGGTATTTCTCTGAGTCACCCGATGATACCTTGTCAGATGCTCAGGTTTTGTTGAGCATGGACCATGATTCTGTTGTCAGTGATTCAACTCTTATCAGTCTGAGCCATGTAGATAGGAACTCCTATCGCCTGTTGGTGCGTGATGTGGATGTGGAAGACTCTGGGTACTACTTTTGCCAAGCAGCTGTCTGGGTGCCCCTGCACAACGGGAGCTGGCACAAAGTGGTGGAGAGGACATCTGCACCGGTCAGTGTGGTGGTGACAGCATTAGGTGAGTGATTTTGTTTTCAAACTTCATTGGATCTCTTCTGGGCAAGTTCTTACCATGTTTGCATTTATCACCTGTATGTAGCATATCTATCTCTCAGATATGAAAACGTACTGATCTATTCTGTGGAGTTTGGGATTTGTATACAATGGGATTTTAAAATCTCTAACTGCATGTCTCACCCCCACACCCCATTTTCTGATGTCACTGAACAGGCTGTAACTGGAAAACAGAACTTAAGAGCCTGGGCTCTTAAGGGCTAAAGCTGCCCATGGTGTCATGCTGTCCCCTTTCATCTCCCTCACACTGTCAGTGGGGCTCTGGCACAGCAGCAGGCATTCTCTCAGAGTTCCAAACAGAGTGGTATCAGGTGATTCCCATGATTTTTGTGACTTGTATGCTGTAAAAGTTATTTATAATGCAAACTACATAATGGTCTCTAATAGCTTCCAAAGTTGTTTGGCTTTTTGTTTGTTTTATTGCTAGAGACAGACCCTATCTTGCTGATGGATTTAGGATGGGGGAGGATTTTATGCTGCTTTATTTTCTTTCTTCAAGAGAGGTTCATTTTAGTAGACCACTTTACCTATTGATTACTGTGAGCGAATGAGGCAGACTTGACTAAGAACTAACATAATTCTGGAACTGTTGATTAGCATAGTGGTCATTAGAACAGATTTTCCTCATTGTCCTTTATTTATTTATTTATTTACTTACTTATTTTTGCAAGGGACTGGCTAGGAGGGGCTGTTTGTAGCATTTATTCTTCATTTGCAACTTCTTGAACTTAAACTGAACAGGGGACAGAAACCAGAGGTCAGAGGCTTAACAGGCTTGTCTGATCTACCTGACCTACTAGAACAGGCTGGCAACATCTTTCCATACACCCTGTCCTGAGAATAATGTGTTTTGGAGATCCAGTGGGACATGTACATGCTGAAGACAGTGAGGTTTTTACTTCATACCATCCTTGCTGAACGTTAAATGTTGACTGTATCTCTTTATGCAAATACAACAGAATTGTAGGTGTTGGAAGTGACCTCTGGAGATCGTTGAATGCTGCTAACTCAGTTTCCCTACAGTAGGTTATGCAGGAAAGCATCCAGGTGCTTCTTGAGTGTCTCCAGAGCAGGAAATAATCCCTACAAGCAAAGTAGCTTGGGAGCAAAAATCAAACTCTGGGAAAACTCCTAAAAAGCCTACCTTTGTAGAGATAGAATAGGTAGGCTGAAATATCTAGACCTATCTCCTAGTTTACTCATGAAGAGAGAATAACTTCACTTTGGAAGCAGTGCAACTCAGGATGGTGCTGCAAAGTGTTGTGGGCGAGGCATTTCCACCTGCTTCAAGTCATGAAGTATTGCTTGTATTGGAAGCATGAACAAATTTGGATGTGAACTGGAGGAAAACTGGCAGAGCTGTTGTACTTGACATTCCCAGCAGCTTTCACTGGATGCAATTATCTGTGCCAAAACTCTTGCTTACATACCTGTTTGGAGCCTCTTGTAATCAGGGGCTGATAGTACCATCAAGTTACAAAAGTGAGCTCATCCTGGGTGGAGACACAGGATTCGGTCAGGGTCAGTGTATGAAAGGGCCTACTCTGAAGACTGGTTTTCAGAAATAAAACAAGATTAAACACCGGTAACAATGACTTTACATTTTGCATTTTAGCATTGTACAGAGCAATATAGCCATGCCTCTTTCTTGCATACTTGTAACGTGTGCTAGAAGTGCACGAGTGATATCGGTCTTCATTTCCCATTTTCATTCAGCCATTCAAGTTATACATACAAGCTGTGAGTGCTCTCTCCTTCCCCCATGTGTTCACATGTATACATACACATGCTCATGCATGTACAGGTACTCTGCATATTTGCATACTGTATGGTATTGCTGGTGCCTGTGGAACTATTCCTTACTCTTTCAATTCCAATTGGATGTTATATGGGGACAGGAGAAAATAAAATCTATTATTCAGCAGGTGCTTGGTTGCTAGGGTGAGGGAAGTAGAATAATTTTTCAGTGTTTGAGGTTCTCAGCTGCATCCAGAATTCACCAACTCCTCGTCTTTATGGAAGTTAAGAGCTGCTGGGGTATTAAGTCATTGAACTGTCAGTGAGGCTGCTCTTTGACAGCTGACAGAGCGGAGGAATGAGGTTTATCCAGCCAGCCTTTTATTCTTTCTAAATCCTCTGCTTGAATGTCTGTCAGGGTGAAGCGCCTATCTGGAGTGGTGTCAAATCCCAAACTCTCTGCTTAGCGGTCCTTTTCCTCCCCACAAATAAAGCTACCTGAAGTGATTATCAAAGAACTTGAGTTTCTTGCAGCTTTTCCCCTCCTTTATTCCTAACTTGAGAAGAGTTTCTGCTTTCTTCATCTTTGTTGCTGTGAAAATGTTAATTGATGTTGACTGTGTTCTTTTTTGGTGAGGAAGAAGAGGGAGAGGGGGAGGGGCAATGTATGGTGAGGCCTTGGACAAGTGTAGTCTTTTGTGAGTGAAACAGGAAGGGCAATGTAGTGGTAGGATCTGTAGGCATTTACTTATAGCAGAAATGGAGTTTGACCACCATTAATAATCTATGACTTGGTTGCAGCAGAGGGATTGTGTAAGTTTTTCCTTTGTATTACTTACACTGAGAATCTGCACAAATCTGTGCTGAGGTTCTCTATATAGTGAATAAAGAACTAGTGTACGAAAACTTTCAGCAGGCATCCTAATAAGTACTAAGTAGGCTAATGATCAGAGGTGCATGGTCAGAAGAGCTTCACAGAATGGCAAAGTGTATGCTGATATAGCTTTATTGTACTGCTACTAGTTGTAAGTGTTACTGGCTTAGGTAAATGGTACTTTCAAGCTTTTGTGTTACTCAGTGCTGCAGAAAGTGATTTATATGCTCCAGTGTCCAGTCTGTATGGATGCCCTTGTTCTTGCTAGATGCAAGGACACTGCATGCCTGCGTGCATAGCACTTAATGGGTGGAGGTCCTTTCTTCAAACGGGCATAGCAGCTCCAAGTTGCTTGAGTAGAATTGTTTCTGTTGTTTGCAACTGAAGTCCAGAAGTGCGTGTGCACACACATTAGTGCAGCAGCTCTATTAAGATATTTTATTATCCTGGCTTGCTGGTGAGCTAAGTCTAAGTTTCAGCCTTGGATTGCCTTCTCTGTCCCAATTATAGCTTCGGTTAATTGTTTCTGGGAGGGCAAAATGCCAAGTACAGCATAAAGCAAGAAATAAATACAGAACACTGAATGCACTTACATTATCAAATCCATGTGATCAGTGTTGGCTGAGCAGTTGGAAGGCCGGTCTTCTTTCTGAATAATAGTAGACAGCAAGAGAGACAAATATTCTAATACTAGTAAATAAATAAACGTGCATTTCTTTTGTGGAAAGAGGTCTTTGCCATAATCTTTTTTCTTCACTATCTGCATTGAGAGAAAATGGTCATGGGGCTGCCTTGTCTCCTCCTGGACAGCCAACAATTTTGGATTTAAATACAACAGCCCTTCTTTTTGGTGTTGTTTTTTTTTTTTTGTTTTTTTTTTTTTGTTTTTTTTTTTTTAACCCATGCATTTCAGATGCACCTTTTCAAGCTTAAGAGTTTCCAGCCTTGTGGCTTTGCAGTGCAGGTCTTTAGACAGAGATGACTGTAGGTCTGAAACTGAATCCAGACTGTGGCTTCTCAGGTCCTGAAGAATGGGGTATGATTTAACTCAATAAGATCACTTTGTCCTGATTTTTCTGAAATGGTCTGACCAAACATACGAGGCAAGAGATCCTGTTTGGAAATGTAGGCCCAGAGAGGCTTACTTCAGACCAGTACGTGTCTGAGAGCTGAAGTCCGCATTCACAATTCCCAGGACTTGTAAGAAAAGTACAAGTTTTGGCACTTGGCCTTTATGTCAGGTGCTGTCTCAGACTGGATGTTAGCAGTACCTTACTCAGTATTAAGCTCTGCTGCTTTCTCCTTTCTGCTTGCCGTTCTCACTTCTGTTGTTTTTTTCTTCTGCAGAGCCAGATTATGAGGTGTTTCTGAATGCTTCCAAAACACCCAAGTTTTCTGATGACCCCACAGAGCTGGAGTGCAGGATCACAAATGTGCAGGACACCGAGGCAGACATCCGCTTCTCAGTTTCCTGGTACTACCGGCGGCACTTGCTCAGTGATGATGTGGTGGCAGAGGAGCTCCTGGCCACTATGGATGCAGACTGGACTCTGCTGCTTGGGGACAGGAGCAGAGAGAGGACTCAAAATGGGGAAATAATCTTCTCCAAAAAGGCTTTTGACACCTTCAGTTTACGGATCCAGTGGACTTCAGAAAATGACAGAGGGGATTATTTCTGTGTCGTCTCTGCGTGGAGCCGGCACCGCAACAACAGCTGGATAAAGAGCAAAGATGTGACTTCTGCTTCTGTCCCCATTTTTTGGGCTACACAAGGTAGGAACCTTGCACCTATTCACTGGAAGACCTGGGCAGCTAAGATATTTTTCTCTTGAGTAAGTCCATCAACCAGAAGGCCTGCTAATGGGCTTTGGAATATAGCTCTTTGTTGTGAAGAAGAAAAAATCCTATTGGCTTGCGTAAAGGCTTCTGTTTTTGGCAGTAAATACTTAGCAGTACAAACCACTTTCATGCAACAATTTGAAGAGGAAGCACAAAACAGATATATCAAACTGCACAGAGACTTGCAGGAAGTAGGCTGTCATTGTGGCAGGCAGTATCTGGCAGTGATGCTGGGGTCACTGCTCACTTTCATGATTCAGTGTTTTGGTCTCGCTAGGATGCATCTCATTGGTAGCAACAGAGTGATGTGTGTTAAAAAAGGGAATGTCACTCACCTTGTCTTCTTTGGTTGCTGATTTGATTGTGGGAGTTTGTTTTCCATCTCTTCCACCTTATATTTACGAGCACGTGTTCAGTCAGCACTTTTGAAGAAGTTTGGTTGTAGTGGTACAAGAGCATAAAAATGAAATAGTAATTAAAAAAAGAAGTGCTTTGTTTGGATCTTGGCCCTTTTTAAGCAGGAATGAACTACCTCAGATCAGTGTTTAAACTGTCTTTGGGAGCATTTCTGAAGAGCTAAGCGAAGGCACCTGAACCACTGAATGCTAGTTTAAAGTGAGTGCATTCAGCCTTTTGGCTTAAGCATGAAGTCATACGAGAGGAGTCTGTTAGATGGGGAAGGAAGAAGTAGGATAGTTTAGGATGTAGCATCTTTGGCAAAATCTCGGTGCTTAGCTAAGCTGAATTTGCCCCGATAGAATTCTCTAGCAGGAGTGAGATCTCTCATAGATGCTGAGTACTGGTCACAATTAGTTCAAATATGCCATAACACTGTGTGTCTGTGTGTGTGCATGTGCATGCACGCGTAATGGATGGTTGCCTTCAGAGCAGCTAGAGAAACCAGCTGGAGTTGAAAAGTCTCAGCCTGTGTTGACATTCCTGTGGGAAAACAAACCATGACAGGTGTGAACGTTCCCTTGTTCCTGGTTTTGTTCCAAAATCTCTGCTAATTTTGCATCACAAATGCAAATGTTATAGTCCCCAAGCTGAAAAGTACATTTGTTAGCAAAACTTGGAGTTAGGGGATTTATGATGTGAAAGCAAAATCCTACACAGACTCCCTTTTCCTCCTGAGAAAACATGTTGTGTGTATGTAGAGGGGGAAATATGTACATTTGCTTTTCCCTGATTCCCTTCCATACCCCCGCTTTGCAGCAATCTGACTGCAGATGCCTTTTTTTGCATTCCCTGCATTAGCCAGATCTGTGAGCTCCAGGCAGGACTTGTTAGCCTTGTGCTGTAGCCAGTAACTATGAAGCTATGAAGGAGTTAATCTGCTGCTGCCTCTGCTCTGTGTTGTTTTGATAAGTATCTCTGGTGATTTGAGTCCCTAACTGCTCCCAGTGCTTATAAAAGCAAGCAGACAGGCTCCCATGTGTTTGCCTAAGGAGAGAACCAAAATTTGCCTCTTCCTTGGATAGCTAGTGCCTATGTAGAAGCTTTTCTTCCAACTATTTCATTATTTGCATTGTCTGTATTAACTTCAGAGCAGTGCTGGGGGAAGGGAAAACAGAGGGAGGAGACTTTAGAATGATCCCAATTTGGAAAAGACATTCTTGAGTTTTTGAGAAAGACAAAATAATTTTTGTTGCAGCTGTGAGACGGTCAGTAATGAGGGGTGTTCAGGATAAGGAGGCCCTTTCTTGAGATGTAAATGTCAAATGAAGATGTCAAAGTCCCTTTTCCTCATTTTATAATAAATTGTATGCTTGCCTTTTGCACTTGAGGCTTTTTATCCTCTTTTTCTATTCTATTCTGCTGGGACCAATAATGCTCATGTGTCTTTCTGCTTATTCAGCTTTGCAAATGCAGCCAACCACTATCACACATCACCACTGTTTTTGACACGCTCTGTCTCATTTCTGTTTCTTTGCCTTTTTCTTTTACTCTCTGTCCCTCACCAAAGGTAAGAAGGAAGAAAGCATCTTTATCTCACAAAAAAAAAAAAAAGAACACATAAATTATAGTATTGTTTTTAGCTTATATATTTATTGGAATCTGTACTTATAGAGGAAGAGAGGGAAAGTTTGGTTTTATAGATTATTTTGAACATGGAAGTTTGGTAATTTAAAAAAAAAAATTCTTTATCAGTTTGAGTGCAAATACTGCCAGCATGTAAAATGAAGTTGCTGTTTGCAAGGGAATGCAGAATTTTCTTGAAGCAGTGTTGTCAGCTCTGGATCTGTGTGAAAGCCTTTGCAAGGAACATTATCTTTTAATTGAAACTCCATATCCCAAAGATACTATTATTTGGGGTTTTCTTAATACTTCTGTCTTTAATTTACAAAGTAATTGTATTCAGCACAATGTTACTTGTCCTAAATGTTTGCTTGGCACTCTCCATTAAGTTCAGCGCAGAGCAAGAATATCTTCCTCTTTCAGAAATTCCTTTGAATAGAGAGCAGGTGATATCTCTTGCACTCACTTTTTGCAATTGCTTGTGTACAGTAGGCACTGCACAGTACAGATGTGCAGTTTCTTTTGAGCAAAGCAATTTCCATACCCATGGCACCACATTGCTACGTTAGGTGCCTGTTTGGATCTAAGAAGGAACGAATGCACTAAGCTAGGGGTACAAGCACCAGTCAGAAGTGGCTGGACACCTCCTGGCTGCTCTCTGATCTGCTCGGCTGTTAGGCAAAGAAGTGGCACAGCTGTGTGTGTGCAGCAGTGAGGAGAGCAGTTGCCTGGCGTATCAGTTTATCAGGCCGTGGTGGAGGCTGCAGTGTGGAGGCTGTATTTTCAGAGCTCTTGGTATCTGAGCCATTGGAGCCACAATTGTACCTCAGGGTGTTGTGCAGCCGCCTCTTCCTACAAAGGCAAAACTGTCATTACCTTAATGTCTGTTGCGTTCCCTGTACTTTCCATCTAGTTAGTGTGCTGGGGGATGAAAAAGCCTTTACGAATATTGAAATGGTGTTACTTGATGCTGCTGACAAGACATTAGTCTCTGAGATTACTGCCAGTTGTGTTGTGCTTCTTTTCAGACTGGAGTCGGCGGAAGACAGGGAAGGTGATTGTTGTTTCCTGTGGTCTCCTTGCCCTCTAGCTGCAAGGCTTCACTAGCAGTTTGGCTTGCTTCAATTAGGTTAGAACTGTTTTCTGTCATTACCCAGGCAGCACGCTCGAAGCCGAGCATACACTTTGTTGCAGAGCTCAACAAGAGAATTAGTGTGGATTATCTGCATCGAGCGGCTGGTGATGGAAGGTGAAGCCTGTGCTGCCATGCTCCAAAATGCAGTTTATTACTCAAATTTGATCTGAATCTTTTGGCTAGGATTTCTGCTGCTAGCCCTCTGTCTTGGATTAGCTCCCAAACTGGTTATAAGCTTTGAAGATGGGTTTACTTAGGATCTCTTCTCCTGATGCTTTCTGACACAAACTCTGCAGAATGCAGCCTCCTGTGTGTGATGGGCAGGGACGTGCTCTGTCATGCTTTCGCTCTTCAAGACGGAGTTGTGACCCTGCCCAGGATGCAGTGTGTGCTAAGGGGCAAGTATGCATGGTAGTGGTCAAGGCATGGACAATTACTTTCTTGGCAATTCTCAGAAGATTTGAGAAGCTATCTCAGGCTGTAGTTCTTGGAAGAAAATAGCTTCTCTGGCCTCTCTTTTGTTTCCTTGAAAAAAAAGAAGCACTTTAGCACCCGTGGATGCTGGGTTTTTTTTTTTTTCTTTTTCCTCTGTTGTTGTTCAGGGTTTGTATGTGTTTAGATAAGAGAATCTGCCTCTACCTGCTGTAGTATTCATCCAGCCGAAGGATGAATGGGTTTTTATAAGGGAAAATCTGTTGCAAGGCCTTCCAGAAGGATCTCTGCCAGTTCTTTGTTCACTTCTTAATTCCTAACCTCTTTGAATTCAACCGCTGTTCTCCAGCTGCATTGCCACTCCTCAGTGTTTTCTTCCACTGATACTACAGATGGCATTTCTGCTGCTGTTTCGTGTTGCCACCTCTTCTGTCTTCCGTAATAAAGATAATCAGTAAAAGCAGTGCTTTCTGTTGCTCTGAAGTGGGAAGCCAAAAAAGAATACCTGGGAACAAAGTCCAGCCCATCCTTGATGGGGACAAGGCATGTTCCCCTGCGCACTGCTTCCTGAGCCTTGGCTCTGTGAGTAGCTGAAATACAGCATTTGGAGCCCGAACAGGAGGGCTGTCTCTTCTCAGCTACATCTGTAATGCTCTCATCACATGGAGGCATTTGTTTTAAGTTACAGGTATATGAGACCAAGCATGTGTATATCCAGGACTCAGCTCTGACGTTAAGATTAGCAGCACAATGAATGTTTGTATCAGGAGAATTTTTCCCAGAGCCTTCTTACAAAGTCTAGAAAGCAGCCATATGTGGCAGTGAAATACAGTTACCTGTTTGGGCTTTTGCTTTAGGGGCAAAAATATGATTATCTACTGTATTCCAAAAATAAGAGGCACATTGGTCTGTGTTGTGCTCCTAAATGCTACTGCCTTTATAAACAGAGTGCTACCAGAATCTTGTGGAAACAGAAAGAAAAACTGAAGATGTGAAGTCTAGAATCAGATGCACGATGATTTCTCACACAGGGGAACAGAGAATGCCCATACATGCAACTTCAATTGTAATTGCACCCTCGATGCTTAAATGTGCAACTCTTATGATTCCCACCTGCTTAGCAGGTGGAAGTGCAAGGGGAGTTTGGTGTGGAGCACTGAGTAATTCATTGTTCAGCCAGACCACTAGATGCAGCTCAGCCTTCTTTGCTCCTGCAGCTGCTTTATATAGCTTTGCACTGCGATCTGTTTTATATGGTACTGATTTAAAGTTGTCATAGCGGGTTTCTCATCTTGTGGGCTGTGTTTACTCGTTGTGAAAACTGCTGCTTGAAGGCAAAACACTGAAAAATGCAATTTTGACAAGTATCTTGTTGCTGTTATGGGGAGGGCATAAATATCATTTCATTTAGTTCACTTTGGGGAAAGTGTTACGATCTCGCTATCATTTATTTCCATTATCCTAAGAAGTCACACCTTGTGTAAAGGTGACCTCTGTAGTCTTTTGTTTAATGTGCCTGCAACCATTTTTTTGTAAGGATGTGAAGTTAGAATACGCTGTAGCAAAAGCTGTCCAGAAAGCTGGACAGGTGCAATTCTTGCAATACTGCTACAATGGGAAGTTGTCATAAGCTGTGTGCTCTGCCCCAGCCTTTCTTTCCTAAGGAAGTGCTTGAGTGTGCAGGATGTCTCTTCATCACAATGCCAGGAAAGTAGCAACTCCCTTTCCTTTTATCTAGCTGTGATTTTGGGCACTCCTTGTTTTCTCAGCTGCTTGTACTTTTTCTCAGAGCTTGTACTTTTTCTGCCTTGAGGCTATGCTCCTAGATGTATAATTTTCCCAAATCCTGTAATTAAGGGATTCTTGGAATTGAGGAGCCCACAGACTTGGAGAAGGCTGAGGAAAGGGAAGGAAACGTAGTAGTAAGTGTTGCTGGCATTCTCGATGCCAAACTGCTGGGGATATGTCAAGGCTTCTTGTAGGCTTATAGTTGGATGAATTCATGAGAATCAAGCAAAAAGGACACGTGGAAGCAGAGGTATACTGACCGCTTCCAACACAGAGCTGTGTGTATGAGTGTGCTGGGGTTGGTGGTTTCTCGAGTTACCACCAACTTTCTTGTCATTTTTGTCAAGAAAAAACTTTGGCAGTTTTGTCACGATTTTGCAACTTCAGCTGAATGTTTCTGGGTTGCTCTTAAGGTAAATTTTTCAAGAGAAATAACGAAGCTTTACTGAGTGCTGCAGATTCAGTCAGTAGCAGCTTTTGTCACTTGTCATGTGTGCTTCATCAGTGCCCTGTAACTTGTAGCTGATGGGGCTTTTCCAGATCCAGTGCAAAACTGGGGCTTGTCTGACTCATCTCATCCGACTAGTCTCTAGTCCTGAATTAAAGTATCCTGGAGGTTCTGTCATGCTTTGTCCTGCATGTTGCTTTGTTCAGTGTTTGGTGTTTGTTTGAATCCTTGCATTTTGACCCAAGCTGTTGTGTTACTAGTGTGCTTGCTGTTGCGTAGCATTCTGGGATGTTCATGTGTTTAGATAAATTTAGGTAAATTTCTTTCTCAGAAAAAAGAAAAAGAAAAGCAGTTTATTAGTAACCTTGCAGTTTAAAAAGTGCTACAGAAATAACTGCACTATTTATTAACCCTTCCCTTGCCGCTTATTTCCTTCCCTCTTCAGATTACATGCTGACGGTGGAGGCGGTGAAACTGAAGCCGTTCTTTGTGGCAGGCCACACCTTTGAGATGACTTGCAAAGTGTCTTCAAAAAACATCAAGACGCCACGCTATTCAGTCCTCATTACAGCAGAGAAACCGCTGGCAGATCAGTCAAATCCCAATGGAACCACTCGCATAATTTCCTTAAACCAGGACTCGGTGGTGCGGCTGGAAGACTGGACGGACCAGACTCGTGTGGACGGCGTGGTTCTGGAGAAGGTCCAGGAGAATGAGTTCCGCTACAGGATGTATCAGACCCAGATTTCAGATGCTGGGCTGTATCGCTGTGTGGTGACTGCCTGGTCTCCGGGTGGTGGTGGCATGTGGCGTGAAGCAGTGAATGGCTTGTCTAACCCTATCCAGATAGACTTCCAGACATCAGGTTGGTATTGTATTTGATGAGCACGGGTTTTATCCAAAAAGGGAGAAAGTCCTGTGACACTCTTCCATTGGCTTTCCTGTCTCTGGGAAATAAACTGTTCTGGAAATCCAAAGGCTCTCCAGATAGTGTGATGGCTGAGAGCTTTGTTTGTCTTCTTTGGTGGTACTTTTGTCTTCAGAGCTATAGGCTATTTACAGAAGGACATCTGATAAATTAGTTACAGTCATAATCTACGGGTTTTCCTTTACTATGCAGGTTTTATGATCTTGCAGACTCAAAGCTCCAGCATAGAATAATTGCTGCCATATTTTCCAACTTCATTACTAGATTGCTATTATGTAACAATCTTTTTGGAAGAGCATTAATATAAACTGGTTTTGTTCCAAAACAAACTTGATTAACATAGTATTACATACCTTCTTGTTGATGTAATTGCAGAAAATGCTCAGGTTAAGGCAATGGTGGTGTTCCAGTAAGCTCAGCAAGTAAAGACTGTATGGAAGACTATGAAGGCCTCTTGTGCAAAGCTCCACAAGTTGCAATAAATTTCAGTATCTGTATGTGCATCCTGTTCCCCACATCCTTGCCCATTTTCACCTGTAATATACTCCGCCTGGTGAGATTTTCCTAGAGAAGTGTGCCTGTCCTGGTATATTTTTGGGCCAAGAGGGAGTGGGGCAGAATTGGTTTGGATCATCAGAGATGCATGTTAACACTGACTTCTATTGTGCTTTGGGGTTGGGAACTGCTGTGGAATTGTTTGGGTTTTTTTAAGTGGTGTGGCACTCTGTGAGGGAGAGACTTCATGATTTCTAAACCAATCTTGCACTTCTTGAGTGCTTTTGAAGAGCTCTCAGTGTAGCCGAAGGGTACATCCTTTTTTTGGAGCTCTCTGGCAGCTGCTTTATCTTGAACCTGTGTTCCCTTGTTCCAATTCATAAGCACAACTGGGGTGAAAATCTCTCCTTACTTTCTTCATTCTTCATCTGAGTTATTCTGCATACAATAATGGGCCTGTTTTCTGAAGATGTGGCCGTGGCTAGGCTAGAGCAGCTTGACTTCTGGTTGCCTCGATAGCTAAGGTAACTGTTCTCCACCGGGTGATTTATAAAAACAAAATTTATAAAAATTTTATAAAAAATAATTTTATAAAAATTATTTTCATAGCAGATGCACAGGAATGAGTGCAGTAGCTTGGCATAGGGGCAGCTGTGCAACAAAGACTTCACTTTATGAAACATTTTGAAGTGCATCGTCCTGATAGAAACCTTAAGAATGTTACAGCCTAGCCTGAGCTGGTTGGAGAGAAGTCAGAGACTCAGCTCAGTCCCTATTTCAGTTCCAGATCATCCCTTGTTTAATCTTACGGTAAATAACATTAAATAACCTGTATGCCTGTATTCCAAATGTCTCTTGGAGTAACATTGTCATGGCTGAATATTGCTGTAGATTTGTTATCGTTTTGAGAAGATTTAATGGACTGTAGCTTCAGCCTTACTATTCTTAAAACTTGAGTAAGACAGGAGAGTGAGGCTTGCAAAGACTTGATGCAGGAAAAACCAGCAAGAATTAAATCTGTTCCAAACCCCTCCCCTCCAAGGTCTTACATGGAGGCTTTCCTCCACAAAGGTTGTGGTTAGTGACTCTCTCAACGTTATTTGCATTATGTCACTTTGAAATCTCATCCAGAAAGTTTGGCAAGATGCTATTAATATCCATGGTTCAGAGGGAAACCTGTAAGCTATGCAAGGGAGGGAAGTGAGCGTGCTGCAGTCTTGATTTCTTTTCGCTGTCAGTTTCTACTCCCTCCCTCTTTGCCCAGATAGGATTTCCAGTGCATGGAGTGAATGAAGAAAGGGAAACAGCCTTCAGTGCTGCCCTGGGAATGTGTGAATTCCAGTGGCAGAGCTGAGCAGCGGGGAGGGATGGTCCTGAAATCCAGTCAGCCGTTCTTCTTTACAAGAGAGTGAAGACAGAAATGAGAACCCAGGCACGATTTACTGGAGAGCCATTTCCCAAAATAATCTTGGCGTGCGGCAAAATCTGGCTTGAAATACCTTTCTTTCTACAATTGATGGATGAACTTTGTGTCCTTGAGTAGTTACTCAGATCTCCATGCTGGACATTCATCAGTGGGTGTGATGGTGACACGTGATGAGCACAGGTAGAATGGATGCTGGCAGACTTGCTTGTCTAATCACATACCCTTCTTTCCCCACATTTTCTGCTTGTCTCCAAAGTCACGTTACATGTGTAAAGGCAGCTGTGCTTTCTTTCCAATAGCCTTACTCATCTGTTGTGTCCTGTTACTCTGATCTGGGCTCAAACAGGCCAGTAGAAATTAAGAATAAATAATTGTAACTAGATGTGCAAGACAGAATTTGTTTTGTGTGTGTTATCTTACATCACTGTTTGCTAAGGTGTACTCTTTTTGATGTAAGCTGTGACCAAACTGTGACTAGGTCAGGGTGGTAAATGGCAAAGCTGTGGAGCAGCTATTATAGTACAGCTCAGATATCATACCCTTGTCTTGCATCTCATGGTACAGGCAACTGTCAGATTTGTTCTCCAAAAGAAGAACCTGGTGCCAGATTTTTTTCTAATGGGAATGGTGTAAGACAGAACTGCTGAAGTTGCTAGGGTATTCTGGGGATAAAGGGAAGTGCTCCAAAACTGGAGGGAAGATGTTAATAGGAAAAGGGTCAGAGAAAGCAGAGAAAGCCATGCAGCTTTGAGTAAATAACAGGTGAGAAGCACATTTCTGTTGGATCCTGAGTTCAGTGGGGATTTGTGATGAGCGGTTTATGAAAGTGTTTGTCCCTTATAGTGATTGTCTTGTTAACAGTTCTCCTGACTTTAAAGATCCCAAAGTGTAGCAGAATGGTAAGCGTGTCTGTTGAGAAGACATCATAATGCAGTATAATATCAAAATTAAAAGGTATTCCTGCCTACCCTGTACTTTGAGGGCTTGATCTTACCCAACATTTTCAGTTTGCACCATGTTGGGGGGGGGGGGATGAGGGGCAGAATGGATCAATATGGAAGTAGCATTTTCAGAAGAAGGAAGTCCTTATAGGGTTTTACATGAATGTTTTAGTGGTGGGAGGAATTTCTTTCTCTTACCTTTTTATTGATCCCTCTTTGGCAGGGGGTGTGGAGGCTTGGGCTCGAAATCCTTCCTTCTAGTCTGACTCCCTCCCAGATCTCCGAGTTGTGATGCTTCAATGAAAGGTTTTTAGTGTGTGCACACGTTGTGCAATGTGACTATCTGAAAGGCAGGAGGCCTGTAAGCTTTTTACATACGTATATATGAGCTGGGCACTGTGCACATGAAACTTCAGGGTTTCCTGCCACAATAGGCTTGAAATGTGGCAGCACGCTGAAATGTTTTTCCATGAACATCTGTGGAAAATGTCTTGCTCAGATTCTTTCCATTCAAGGCAGAGCTTGCTGGCTGCAAGCAGACACCTCCTCTCCTTTCTCCACTTGTTGTTGCAAAGGGACGTATTCATTCCGTTTTAGTTTATGATCTGAAATGTTAATGTAGAGACATTTACTTGAAATGTCCTGAACTTCAAAAATTAGAAGTCGATTTTGTCTGCTGAATTATATAAACTGGGACTTGGGGGGAGGAGAAAGAGGAGCCTAGTAAGCCATTAGTTTTCATATTTTCAATCAATGGCAGATTGTTCTGTGCTGGATGTATTTTAAGACCAGACGGGATCTTGAGAATCCTCTGGTTCAGTCTTATGAATGGCAAGGATCACTAGACCAGCTTTATAAAATGAATGCCTGCTGTACATCTAGGAACTGTAAGCAAACTAAGCTGGTTCTGGGGAGAGTCAGGAGGAAGCCATCCCGTATGAAAGCTTTAAGAAATATTCTTCTGCACTGCTTTTTGGTCAGCTCAGTTTCAAACAGAAGTTCTACCATCTCTTTTCAAGGGTTGCCAGCAACCTTGTCTTGAGATTTTCTCTTAATTTCATTGCTGACTCTGTGAACAGGTATTTGGTATAAATGGTTCCAGCTTGCCTGCATCTGTTTCATCTGTTTTTATGTTGTTGTTTTGGCTTCTTGGTGTTTGTGGGTTTTGTTTTGTTTTTTTTTAATGCTGAAGCACCTGGCCTCTGTTGTGAAATCCACTTAGTTTATCCTGGAGTTATATGTTTTTCTTTGGCATTCAATCTTTAATTTTCTATCCCTCTCAGACTGTACCCAGCAACCCAAGTTAGTGTTTAGGTTGCCTTTGCCCTCTATCCGCTCACAGGGATTTCCACAAAAGTGACTTATTTTCCTTTGCCTTGAGGGAAGCAGGAAGAAGGAAGCTTTTAATTTTGTATACAGAAATATGTTATGAGGGAGAACCATTTGGAGCTTAGCTATGCTCACAGCTGGCTTCGTCTGTGCCATTCAGCAGAGGGCAAATAGCTCTGGAGAAGCAAAAATGAAAGAGATCTCTAAGGGAAGCATCTCAATGAAATCTTCAGCTCTGGATTACATCTTCATGTGAGCTCATTGCTCAGCAATGCATTATCAATCTCTGGAAGAAGCTGAGATAAACTAAGCTGCAGAAATATGAGCTAAGTATTGATGTTGAACTTGCAATTAAAATGATGCCCTGCAATGACCCAGGGAGATGCTCAGATGCAAGAAAGTAGATTAGAAAGGTTCTTAAAGGAAAGAAATCTTAATCATGGGAAAGAATGAACAGGAGGAGTACAGCAGAAACTATTTGGCAAGAGAGACTGGTATTTTCCAGCCACAGCTAATGGGCAAGAGTGTGCTTTGTCATTGTGTGTCTTTGTGTCTGTGTGCATTAATTCTGGAAGTAGAAACCACAGACTTAAACTACTGGGGTCTTCTCCCAGTAATGGCTATTCTGAGGCTTTGGGGTGAAACTTGTTGGGGAACAGCTCTGTAAAAGAAGCCGGGAGAGGGCCGAAAGGAAACGGTGCGGGTGAAGGAGCTCGTTATGTGGAGAGAGGCAGGATTGTGGAATCTTCAGTTTGAATGGATGATCTGGTGCCAGGGCAGATATGAGTAATCTTGGAAGATGGAGCACTTGTGGATTTCATCTGTATTTTCCGCCTTGTGGTCCATGGTGCTGGCTAACTGCAGGCAATGAAATTGCATGCAGTGATTGCTCTCTCTGTGCTGGGTAACGGACTGGATGTGGGGTAATTGGGTAGGGAAGCCTCCTGAGTCTGGATCTCTGTTGCCAGTCAGTTTGCTTGACCTTTCTGTGTTCTACTTTGTCTGGAAAATAAAGGTAACTCATTTCTGTGGACAGATTAGATTTCGCAGAGAAATACTGGCTGAGATGAAGTAGAAAAGTCCGAAACGTCATGCAGAACCTAGGTAATTAGGAGCTTATCTAATCTAAATCCAAATGTTGACTGGCTTTCGGTTATTCTCCCTCCTTTCTCCCTTTTTCTTACAGATTTAAGGTGTTTGGATTACTGAGCTGTGAAGGAAAGCAGGGAGAATGGGGTGTCATCAGGTAAACAGGCTCAGGGTTTTTAATTTTTCTCCAATATGTAAATCCTTAAGCGGAGTTGGAGTTAATTAATTCAATAAACTTGAACTCCCCTTTCAACATCACGGCACATTCAGGATGAATCTAGTTGAATGCTAAATAGTAAGCCAAACTTGGTGCGTTTTATATATATTTTTTTCTTTCATTTATGTGTGGAAGAAATACACTGAAGACTGTGTCCTTAGATTTTGGGTGCTGGAGTTTTCTGGTTTGGTTATCTGAAATCAGTGGCTTGAGTAATGAGACCTGCTGCAAAAGGGCACATTCAGAAGAAATCAAACGAAACACATCCTGATCCTGGAACCTGATTTTCTTGTAAGAACTTCTAGACCTGTGCTAGTAAACTTTAACCTCAACTTCTTTACTTTGTTTAGAATGGTGGTGTTTTTCAAACACATAAATGTTAAGAAAACTATTTTTATCCCTATCTTTACAGCAGGTACCTTTTAATATAAAATTGTTATTACTTTATTAAAGAAGAAAACTTTTTGAAGAGCTGCTTCTAGGCTTACATATGGTCATTCTGTGATTCTGTGATTCTGTGATTCTGCAGTGAGGAGCAGTGTGTTCAGCATAGTTTACATCAAAGTTCTCAGCAGAGGACGGTAATCTGGGGTTGAAAATGGTTGCTTAGCTCTCAGAATTGGGATTGCTGGTTCATTTTGTAAGTCTGCTTTTTAGTTTCTGAATTAGCTGAGGGCATGACATTTATCTTCAAACCTGAAGTTATGTAAATCCAATTATTTTTCAGCTCTCAATCTACTGAACAGATTTCCTACACTTAACTTTGCTTTATTCTTGATGAGCCTTGCAAGTCATGCTTGATCTGTCGACCCTGCACTTGAAACTAAATTCCAGCTTGTTTATTCTCTTGAGTGACCAGTAGTTGGCAATAACAGTATTTCAAACTGTTAATTATAGGTGGCAAGGCAAGCAAAGGCACATTGTCTGTTGTCTGCAGAGTTCTATTTTTCTCAGAGTTAACGTAGCATCAACTCAGTTCTTGCCAAAGAAGAGTCTATTACTTTCCCAGCCCACACCTTGCAGATGATCTTGTATCATATATGTCTTGTGAAGTTCTCAAGATCATCGAAAGCGTGCTTGGAAGCATCATCTGCTCTAGTGCCATTTGTTTATAAGGTGCTTTTCTTAATCTAACAGTAAAGAAGATGCTCAGTTAGATAAGACAATGGATTTGCTTGTAACCTACTGACAGGTGGCTGCTGCTTTTGTTTGAAACTGCTTCTCTCATCCTGCTGCCAGACAAGTTCCGCTGAAGCCAGATAAAATCATTTAAACTTGGGGCATAATAAGGCAAGTTGTAATCAGGTTAAAAGCGCTGATGGTCAGTTTCTTTCTTTAGAACAGAAACAAAAAAAAAGCCTAGAACCATTCTATAGGGAAGGTTGGCAGGTCAGTGACTTCTCATGAGGGGCATAGGGATCTTCTCAGCTTCTTTTGTAGGCTGTGTAGTAACTACAGCTCTGGCAAACGTACCTTATGTTGAGAGGTAAGGGATTACACGGTCATCTTGATCCAGCTTAGGGCTAAATGGTGTCTCTTGCAAAGAGGCTCTTGTCTTCTCAGGTTCTGTGGTGGAGTAAAAGCCATAAATGAAAAGGCTTTATTCTGCCCTTTTGTGCCTGAGGACAGCCTGAGGCCCAGAGCATGGGGCATGTAGGCAGAAGATATTGCTAAAGAATTAAGGTACTCCTCTTGAGAAGCTGCAACTCCAGTTTTCAAGGCTAAGCCACTGAGAACTCAACGTAATGAAGATTACTTGCATTTTTTAAAAAATACATTAATTAAGAAAAAATTAAATTCCCTCTTTAGCTAGAGAGGAGGAAGAGCTCAGCCCCTGACATATCTCTGGGCTTTGTCAAAATCAAGTCCTTGTAACACAGGACAGCGATTTCACCCCTGGAGTTACAAAAGGTAATTTGCAGGAGATGTACCCTGGTAGGAAAATAACCCAAGGGAAATAACTGTGGCTTACTGAAGAGAAATACAATCATGAAATGACAGTGAAGGTGCTGCTTAGCAGCCTCCTTATTGCCCAGGAAGCTCTGACTCTTCACGTGGGAGGCAGATGAGAGATGAACTTGCTGTCCCAGAACTGAGGAGTGTGCAGGGATGCTGCATTGCCATGATCCTGCCTTTCCTGGCAGAGAGACCAAACAAACTCAGCACTTATCTTAACAATGTTTGGATGCCAAGAGTGCTCAAACTCTGCTCTACATTAGTGGGTTTTTTGGCATGCCGGGGTTAGGATCCAGTATCTGTTGAGCAGTAGATGCCTGGATGTTTGATCTAGAAATAAAACTCAAGAAATCCTCTGTACGTGTACCTTTCTGTCTTTCTTTTCTTCACCCTACCAGGGCAGGGATAAGACAGCTCAGCCTGACCAACTTGGGACTGCACAGTTCTTCTCCCTTGCCTGATCCCTGCCATCACCCAACAGAGCTGGGCCTATGTGGTAAAGCAGGGCACATCTCACATCCTTGATGCGTTCCCTCACCTACAGCCAGGGCGTAGTGCAGACCCTGAGCTATAGGCAGCAACCAGGATTATTACAGTGCTCTTTTGTGTTCAGTCAGTGCAGCAGAGGCATATGCTGGAAATGTGGGGGTGTTCCTGGCAGTCTTGACAGTCACTTTGCTGCTGTGGCAGCAGAGTCACAGTTGGGGACTCCCCTGGTTACAGTTGGCTGGAGAGCCCTGGTCCGTCCTGCCTCTGACTAATCCCTAGGGCCTTTGAACCTCTGTCTGCATGGCTACCTCAAAACCCACCAAAGAGGAAAAAAAAAAAAAAAAAAGTGATGTGAAATACCTTATTCTATCTGAAGAAGCAGGCTGCAAAGGCAATATGGTTGTAGCGTGTGTGTGTGTGTTCCAGGCAGGGGCATGTCAGGATATATGGAATTCCCATAGAGTTTGGACAAAGGCTGAGGAAGCAATCAGTCTGATATCTTTCCATTTCCCCAGGAAAGGATCCTGTCACACTACTTCCCTTTTATTCTTGCTTCATATGGGCATCTTACAATCTTATTTTTTTTAATAGAAAAGACTTCTGATTGGAGAATGGGTATAAATCTCTGGGACGTTTGTCCGCATACTGTCCTCATGTACAAACTGCATCTGCTTCTGGGGCAGAGAAGGCTCTAAGAGGTTTATGATTTAACACAGCACAGCAGATTGTGTGCAGTGGAAATTGTTGGAGAAGAATCCTGGAAGCCACAGGGTGATTATTGCAGTGTAATTGTAATTCATTTCTTAGCGTGCTGTATAATCTCTGATGAAAACAAATCAGGCCCCTGTACCCTAGAACAGCTTCACCAGAAATGAAAGCTCTAGCTTTATGGCATCTTCAAGTTTCTTTCCAGAACCTTGGCGAGTTCTTAGTGCAGCTTTCCACATAAACCTGTTGAGAGAGCAAGGAACGAGTGGGTTTCTTAGCTGAATTTCTTAATTGTTCTCTATCAAAAGTAGTGTTTGCCACAGATCTTTAGTGGATTTGAGATTTACAGTTTCTATACTCAAACAGTAACACGTGAGAGGAGGGAAGATCCTCCAACAGTTTACTTTTCCTGCCCAAATTACCTTTTTATTCTTCTTGTTGCTTCTGCTCCTGTCCCAGAAGTAGCTGAGCCAGTTAATAACAGCAGCTGACAGAATCTAGGGTGAGTGAAAACTGTTACCTCTTAATCTGAATCCCCAGTTCCTTTGTGAACTCTCTGGCCCCTTCCCCCAAAGCCATCTCAGAGACCACCGTTGTCATCAGCTTCCCTCACGCTCATCTCTTCCGCCTTGTTTAGTAGAAAAATCACTAAGGGTGTTTTGACACGTTGTTTTCTGCCCTGTGAAACAGAGAGTGCTAGCAACGTAGGTGTATCTGAAGAACACCTGTGGTTTTGTGAATTTTGCACTGGAGATGTAGTTGTCAAAACGAGGGGAAGTTTTGTTATCTTCTGCATCTTAGAAGTCAAACACATGTGTTGTTATGGTGTCTGAGCATTTCATAACAGCCCAGTGGTTTTCGTCATTACCATCATCGCATTACAGCTGAAGAAGTTACCATACCCTTGGGCATTGAGACATCTTGTATGAAAGAAGCTATCTGTAGCAGAGCCTGAAGGAAAACCCACAGAAAAGTGTTATCAGATGCACTTCTTCTATTGTCTGTGTTTCAACTCTGCAGAAGAACCACTTGTATTGTTAAGTTAATGGTTTGCTCTAACTTGAATTCCTATTGACAGTGTCAGCCAAAATGATCTGTGCTGGATTAGCCTGAGGACTTGAATTTTATTCTTCTGTGTGAAGTCACCAATTGCAGAAGGGCTCGTTTTGCACAGGATGGTGGAAGGCAGACTTGGGCGGTGACTTTGTGCTGTGTGACAGGCCTGGCAGTTTGGGTGGTAGTGCAGCAATTAGTGGCTAAAAATGTAATGACTGTTTTGCCCAAACTTGCATGATTGCTTATCCTTACTTCAAAGCTCAGTCTCAGCAAACAAGTAGAGGAGAATTCAATAACGTACCAGAAAGGTTATGGACTCTGAAGAAAAGGCATATCATGAATAATTGTGGTTATTCTTTTCTAGGTCCTGTGTTTAATGTCTCGGCGCATTCTGACAATCTGACGATTTACCAAGGTGAACTGGCAGATTTGCTCTGTATCATCACAACAGATGGAATGACACTAGAGCCAGGTATTTTGACAAAAATATTTCCCTTGTAACTCAATTGCTTTGAGATGGAATACTAGCAGCTACAACACTGTGTCATTTGAGTGAAGCTGGAGAACTGAAAGCTAGCATTGAAAGTCCTACAGAACTAGATAAATAACAGGGGAGAGTATATGCTTTGCACAGCCAAGTTTAAAACAAGTTTTGCATTTCACACTCTTGGTAGAAGGAAAAAAGTGTTCCTATTGCTAACTCTGCCCTTGTGCTGTCTGTACAACTGACACCAGTGCTGGCAGTCTCAGCCTACAGCCACTAGATGAGAGTGGGAACTGTTCCTGACTCCTTTAATATGTATCTTAAGGAGATACATTTGCAAAACCTTTACAGTCATAGCAGTCTTAAAATCATCTGATCAGTCAACTCAACGCTTCACAGTGTATTTAAGGCTTAATTTAAATCTAAAAGTCATAAAAACTGATTACTGCAGCCTCAATATGGATATAACGGATGTTAATTCCTATGGCCTTCAGAGGCAAGCCTTCTTTTTTGCATGGGAAGAAACACACAGTACCTAATTATTATAAAAAGGACAACAAGTACTTGAAAGGCAAACATTTGTGAAGGGCTAAAAAGTTCAGAGAATTGCTCAAAACTTAGCTGCTTGCCCAACATTGCCTGAGCTGCTTTTCATCAAAATGCTGTGAGAGCAGCTCTGGTTACTGGACACGAAGTTTGAGTTTGGAATGAGCTTAGGTTTTTTTTAAGTAATGTTATGTATGCAAATATATGAAAAATGTTTAGAAAAAACCTAAACAAATATATATAAAAATGTGTATGTATATCTCTAAAGATGCCATGATTCTTGGGAAACTTAGAAATCTGTGCACAAGCCACTTCACAAAAGGTGCTGTGTGGCAAATGTTACTTAGTGTAGTAGTTGATGAGATGAAGTACCAAGTTTAGTAAAGGTCCATCACTTTGAAATTGCACAATGTCTGTTCTATGTTAAATCCGAGTGTAACAGGGAGGCAATTTGCTAGATTATGGTTCTCTGCTGCCTGTGAAAAAATGCTGGAAGTCTGTGGATTGTATTACTGAAAGGTTTGGTAAGGAGCAAACGCTGACTAAACTTTATTGCTGTCAAAAGATTAATAGTGTGGGGTATTGGACAGTCTGCAGCATTGTACATCTGTATGTGTGCCTCAGTTTCTGCTCAGCAGAATGCCTCATCTCAGTTGAGGTGTTCCCAAGCTCTTACAGGTATTGCTGCAGGGCAGGACCCCAAGCAGCTGGCTTCCTTTGCAGGGAGAGAAATAACTGCTAGCAGGGAGCTGCTGCTGCTTCTGCTGGTGTTCTACAGCTAAGATAAGCCTGGGGTTGCCTTGTGAAAGAGATCTCAGCATCTCCAACCAACTTAGAACTTGAAAAGAGGCCACTTACTAACAGTGGGGTTCTCCTATCAGAGCATTTGAGTTTGTGATCTTTTTGCGTGTGTTTGGTAGCTTGAGAAGGGGAGAAGCTCTGACAAGAGGAAGACGATCAAATGGACTGAAATTAAAAGATGGCCTCTTCAAGGAGCTGCTGATCAGCAGAGTTAGGTTTAAACAGGGAAGTTCCATAAGGGAGTATGAATGTCTGTTGAATCAATAGATGATACCTGTGTTTGGAAATGTTGCCCTTTTCACAGATCATGAGCAGCAAGTGCAGAGTTGTAAATGTCAGCACTGCAATCTGTTTCCTAGGTGGTTAATATTATCTGGAAAAGGCAGCTCTGCTCCGTGGTTGTTTTTTGGTTGTTGTTGTTGATGTTTTGGGGGCTTTTTGTGCGTGTTTTTGTGACTTATTTGTCTGTAATGGGGCGGATGAGGCACACACAATGGATACCTACAGAAAGGAGTAAAAGAAGTGTGGTCTTGTGGCAAGTGTTGGGGGAGCCTGTTGGTCTCTGCTCTGAGCCTCCAGTTGCTGAATGAGCAAGATTTGGGGTCTAGCCAGCCATACTCTGCATGTCTGTGTGGAAAAGTTCCACCTGGGCATTTCAGGTGGCCCTAAAAAGCTGATGCCTCTCCAGTCCTTGCTGGTCTTCTGGGTGAGACTGGCAGCAGAACTGCAGGAAACATCTGGAATGTATGCAGCAGCTGTAGGGTGTGCAGATTTCCCTTGTCATTCTGCATTCTTGACTTCAGGGTTGGAGAGGAATAGATAAGTGGGATAACTGAGCAGGTTAGATAGAGAAGGTCCTTAAGGGTCATCTAGCAACACCCTGACGTAACCACTTGACTTTTTTTCCACAACTGTCTCATCTCTGATCTGAATCTGCACTGAGTAGGTATCACAATGTAGTTTATCATTCAAATGGAGAGTTTCCTTCTTAAATAAATGCCAAAATGTTAGACAGACTGAAAATAACAGCGCTGTTTCATCCAGCAGGGAAAAGAGGTGTGTTGTTTGGAAAAGCCTACACCAGATAATAAGACAGGAAGAGCAAGAGTTGCTAGCATCTTCTAGAAGAAAATAGATGGCAGCCATGGCCTTTCAGGTTGGGAACGTAAGAAAGGAGAGTACAGCAATGGTCTGTGCACATTGCTATCCTGACTATGTTCTGTGGGTCTGGATTGTGATGGCTTTCAAGAAGTCTGCTCTTCTGGTGTTAGATCTGCCACAGCAGTGTATTTTGAGCAGAGAAGGATTGGAGAATTTCATAAGATCTTTTTGTTAAACGCACTTCCTGGACAGTCTGAATGCATTTGGTATGCCAGCTGGCTCTGCTTTTGTACACAAGGCACTCAACTTTGCAAGCACGCGAGGAGATCAGTGTGTATGCTTTGTATAGGAATATGAAGTGTTGGGTTTCATCTGTTTCCCCCCCCTTCATGTGTACAACCAGAGAAATAAAGTACTTTCAAGGAGCTGAGGACAAGCTAAATGGACGATGATCTTTATCACTCCCCTTCTCAGCTCCATTTGTTTCTAGTAGCGTTACTTACGGGTTGGTTCCTCCTCTAGTAGAGGCGATTCACCATTGTGTGTCTGTGAGTATGCACGCCCACCCTGTGGGAAACTTTCTAAAGGGTTGAAAAGGTTTTGGCTTGACTGCTACGTGGTTTAATTTCCTCTGCTTCTTTGAGACCCTGCTGAAGTGGAGCGTGCATTACTGAGCTCAGTACGTGGCAGCAACCATTCCATCTAAAGAAGTGCTTCTTTGGCTTGGCAGCTGTAGCTGGTGTTTTGAATTGATACAAGGAGAGCATGCGTGTGTCAGGGGGGAATACTAGTAGTACTTCTGTGCCCTCAAGGTATAAAAGCTGCTTCTGATGTTTCTGTTGAATACACATTTTCACAAACGATCTCTCTAGACTTCCCAGATCACCCCTTCTTGGGTTGTGTGCATAGGGATTTTAAAGTGTTTCTTACTCTGTCTGAAAGAGGTGGGCTTTTTTCAGACTGCTCCAGACAGACGCAGTGGGCACTGGAGAATTTAACAAAACCAGCTTGTTTACCTCTTGTATGGTTTGAAGTGGTTCGCCTAGCTCTCTAGGAAGCTCTATTCAATCTCATTTAAATGTAGTAAACAAAAAGGGTCTCAAAATTGTGATTCAGCACTGTAACAAGATGCTGAGAGAGCTCCATTCTAAGTAGTGGAAGTGTATGGTTCCTAAGAGCTGGTCTAGAAATAGGATTCCCTGTTTCAGGGAGCGATTGGCCAGGGCAGCAGCTTAGCCCTGTGTGTCAAATTGAAATATGCATAAAGATGTGCTTCACATGTTGATGATCCTCACTAGCTGAGGAGGGGAAGAAGCATAGCACCACTATTTCTCTGCTTGCAGGGCCTCTGAAGCACCCGATTCCCAGACTCTGCCTTCCATTATGGAAGGAGCTGAGTTGCAAGAGCTGCTGCTGACACTGAGGTTCTCAGTTGCCTTCTGAATGATGACTTCCCAGTGCCAAACTCTCTCTAGTGCATGGGCACTTACTGTCCTTACTGGTGGAAGAAAGCTTTGCAGTGTTGACCATGTGTGTGATTCCAGTGGGTGTGTTTTGATTTTTGTAGCCTGAGGACAAAAACTGAGTGGCTTGTCACCATACAAGGGGTGTGTGGGGTTCTACAGATGCTTTTGGGAAGCCTTGCATGTGGCCCGTTTTACGTCAGTAAAATCACATATTTGTTAGCACTTGGGAGCTGCTTGGAATGTTCATCACTGAGCTGTAGAGAGCGCTTGATTCATGTCCTTGTTTTGCTAAATTTGAAAAACGTGAGAGATACAGAAAGGAATCAGATGACTTTGCTGTATGAAGCTAGTTCAGGGAGGATAGTGACAAAGAGTTCTCCGAGCCAAATCCTCCCTCTGACTGTTTGCAGTGAGTCACTAATTGCACGCTGTGTATACTGACTAATAAAATATGTTGGCATAATAGTTGTCCCATGTTGTAATTATGGAAGATAGATTCAGCTATTTCAAAACGACAGCAAACGCTTGCATTCCCCTTTGCATGTTGAGGGAAGAGAATCTCAAATTACTGACTGAAAGAAGTAGCCTGGGCATCTGAAAGCTATTTTTTTTTTCCACCTAACTTACTGTTGAAATCCATTTTAGCAAATGCAATTGTGTATTCGGTGCAGTTGGACTCAGACTGGAAGGTATCCATGTGTTCCATACCTGAAAACAGAGCAAATGGCAGTTTTGATAAACTTCCCAAGGAATTGGTCATTCCCAATACGACTGCCTGTAGGCCAGTGTTACTGCCTTATTTGGCATAAACAGGCAGCAGAGGAGAAGGGTAGTTTATAGAAACAGAGCTCTCAAGTAGAGGCCCTGCTTCCCATAGATAGATGTATGAGTATACATTGCAGAGGTCAAAGCTTAGTGCTTTTAATTGGGTGTGTTTGTGCAGTGATTTGTATTAGCTCTGCTTTAAAGAGAGGGGATCAGAGTAGTATGCCAAGTAACAAAGAGTGTGATAGGAAAGTCTGATTGCTGTGCAGGCTGCTGGTCTGTATGCTGGTCTGACCGAGGCACACCTTGCGTAGGACCAGAAAACCTCACCCTGCTGTAGGTTTGCAAGTGTAGGGTCTGCAGTGTTGTCACTCATAGCAGCTGGCCATGAAGCAGGGTTACTAAACTAGCTGCCGTCCCAAAACTGTTTGGTCAGCCAGTGTCCCTTGTACTAACAGAGTGCTTACATCTGCTTTCTCGTATTTTTGTTTTGTTTTCCAAGGTGTGTGTAAAAATAACACACCTTACTGGGGTTAATGATATCCCAGACAGCAGCTGGTTTTTTTCTACAGTAAGGAAGAATGAAGCACCTGGCCAGCTGATGCTGTACATCAAATAGCAGAGCTGAGGATGTCCCTGTCTTTATAAGATTATTCTAAGGTTCTCTATCTTCTAGGAGTGCCAGCTTGCCTGATAAAGGCTTAAAAATGGTCTTTACTCATATCTACAAAGAATTTAAGTAAAGCTGCAGGTTTGGGGCTTAGGAGAAAGATCAGTTCTACATTTCAGATTGCTAATACTGTATTTTTCAGAGATCTCACTGCCAGCAAGTGGAGTTTGATATATATGCTCAAAATAAAAGGAACTATCTTAGGTGTGAGAAGACGTCACAAAACTCAGGGTAAAAATAGTAACCTCTGTTTCCAGTGAGCTCCAGTCAGCTTGTTAATGCACCAGGAAGGGGGAACTGTTGATAAGCCAAGTGAGTGGGCATCTAAAGCCTTTTCCTGTCTATGCTATAGGTCATCTCAGGTTTCAGGCTCAGGTATTGCTGAGTTCTCGTTAGCAAAACGTAATGGTGATTTATCAAATAGATACTCAGCTACAGCAGCCTAATAGGGCTACGATTGTGATCCCCTGATGTGATAAGTAAGATCTTGCACAAAGGTAGAAGGAGCTAAATGTACTGATATGGAAGGTGCTGCAAATTGTTTGTGTAGACTGTCTCCTTGGATAATGTACCTTGTATAAGGCATGATGTGTGATCATCCATGACAGTAACTGACAATTGTGGAAAAAGCGTATAAAAGCATTGTGGTCAGGCTTTGCTCTGGAATATTTTTGCAGGTAATTTTTTTTTTCTGCTTTTTGTTGGATCTCTTTATTTATTTAGGCAGACTAAATGTGAAGCAGGAGCTTTAAGAATGAGCCCTCTGACTTTGTAGTTGTATAGGTGCTGCATGAAGGCGGTGATGGAAATCACTCTCTGCTAGTAAATACCTTCTGCTGTCACTCCCTTTTCAGTGTAGTTACAACGCTTCTCATGACACCAGGCCTGCCTGCTGATTACTTGGGATAGTAGGCAGGAAAGCAAGAGTTGGTTGTAGTGCAGTGTTGGTTACAATGCTTGCAGATCAACCTTTCTTCTTTTTTTTCCTGCAAATGCAGATGATATGTCCTTTGATGTCTCCTGGTTTGCTGTGCGCTCCTTTGCGTTGGACAGAGAGCCTGTCTTGCTGGCCTCGGTGGACCGGAGAGGGATCGTGACACAGAGCAGGAGAAATGGGAGCAGTGATCTGAGCCTGGAGAGAATCAGCCCACTGGAATTCCGTCTCCGCATTCACAGCTGTGAGGATCACGACTTTGGGAACCACTACTGCGTAGTCACCCCATGGGTACACTCTGCCACTGGTGTATGGCAACGGGAACCTGACATCAAAGCCAAACCCATCTTTCTATCTGTGAAAATGGATGGTAAGAGCAGTATTGCAGATTCTATTGTGGGATTTTTAACACTTTGTTATGTTTTTTGTAGCAAGTACTCTCTATCACACATACCTTTAAAAACATTGATAATTTAAATAGACATTGCTATCCTTTTGTTTGCAACTTCTAATTCTAGCTTCTGTGGACTAGTTAGGTCTGAACAGGTTATATTATGAAATGTTCTTTTCCCTCATGTCTTGGTAACGTTTTGCATAGCTAGGGAGTCTTTTAATCAAGACTTAGCAATTCTCTCCAAGTGTTAACCCTTGTTCTTCCTACAGGAGGAAGCCTTGACTTGCAACTTCAGTGTGCTGAAGTAGGATCGTACTGTGGTTAATATCAAAGCGGGGCATGACACATCAGAGCTCTGTCTCCTTCCTCCCTCTCCTAACCACAAGACATGCTACTCACTGCATTTAGTGCCTTATTTGCTATGCAACCTGAGTTGCAAGCATTGCTGTATTTCATGAGAAGCTAGATGTGTGCTAGATATTGCATTCAGTACATAGCTGAGAAGGGAGATGAACACAGGAGGGATTTTGAACTGCTCAGCATGTCCATGAAAAGTCACGTTGAGAAATTCCATGAACTTGAATCAGAAGATCTTATTATTCCCACTGTACTATTACAACTGTACTTTCCAAGCTCTGTCTGTTCCTTGACCCTGCGTTTTAACTGTGCAGTAGGTGCCTACCAACTAAGCCAGCCTTGGAGGTTTATCAGGTAGGGCTGAGTGATAGGGAGTGTACTGTACCAATAGTTCTAATCAAGCAAAGTGTAAAGGAGCCTACTACTTGCTGTTTAGAAACAGTCATATAAAGAAGATTGCAGGCACAGTCTGCCTCTGAATAGAGAACCTTTGGAAGGCATTTGTTTGGAGAAGTGGGTATTGGGATATCCCTTGGAACTACCTTCCTTTTGCTTTCTTGCTCCAAGATTTCTCGTGTTTCCAGCCTCCCTGAAGCTTGGAAATGGTAAAGGAAGAAATAAGGTGAAGTGGTCAGGGAGTCTGGTAAGACACCAGTATTCCAAACTTCAAAAAACAGAAATCAAGGAGGAAAAATAATTTAACTTCCTTCTGAAAGAAGTAATCTGCCTGTGACAGAAAGATGTGTGATTTCCCCCTTTCCTTCCCCACCCCCCTTTTAGGTAAGAAAAATAATGCAGATCTTTGAATTTCTCAGTATATGTAATGACTTGGTCTTCCTTCTTTTTTTTTTTTTCAGTTCTGAATGCTTTCAAGTATCCCCTATTGATTGGCATTGGTCTGGCCACTGTCATTGGACTCTTATCCTGCCTCATTGGCTACTGCACCTCCCGTTGGTGCTGCAAGAAGGAAGTACAGGAAACAAGACGAGAGCGTCGCCGGCTGATGTCGATGGAGATGGACTGAGTATGGGAGCCAGGCACACTTGCGTTTCGGGAGAGACTCACAGGGCTCTTGGACTGTGCTGAGACACTCATTCACAGGCCCAGATGGGACAGGGCTTTTCCTCTCTGGTTTCAGCCTGGACCTCAAGCTCCTCCTTGTTACACTTTGTGTCCTGAGAGCTTTCAGGCCATATCTAGTGACTCAGAGTTCTCCTTTGTCCAGCAGCACTTTCTGCGTAGAGATCATGTCCTTCTAATTTACAAACTGTTGAGCCTGCTTTCAGCAGGGCCCTGTGACAAAAATTCACTATGTGTTTTTTGTTTTTATTTTAATATTATTTTTTTTTTGCCCCTCTTGGTTTTGAAAAGATCTTCCACTATGAAAACATGTTGAGGAGTGTGGTGTGCAGGAAGGGACTGGTGAAATCGTTAGACTTTAACTGTATTAACCAATCTACTCTTCCCCTCTACCCCCACTGCAGCATTCTGTCCACTTTTTCTCTCTGCCTTGATATCTCAGACTTTGTATTGCTTGAAGGCTGGAGAAGGGTATTCCACTGGAGTCTCAAGAGGCTGTTCCAGAAAATAATTGATTTTTGGCTGTCAGCGTACCTTCTCTTCTCCACCTTTCAAAGAATTTACAATTAATCTGAAAACAAAATTTGCCTGGAGGTCTTTGAGATGCTCTTCTTAAGGTTTTATTGTTTTGGGTTTTTTTTCCCTAATTTTCAGTGCTCGAAGCTCTTATCCGTGGTGAACAGGGGCTAACTTAGCAACCCTGAAGAGTCAATCCTCAGACAAGCGTTTGTTGGATGGCTGCTTGCAGTCACCTTCTCCCCAACCCTTCTACCTTCTTTTCTCCCCACTACAGCTGCTCACGACGTGCCTCAAACACTGTTCTGCTTGTGGCAGGGGGGCAACATGGTGTCAAGAGGCAAGGCCCAGCCCTTGTTGGCCTTGTCAGAGAGGTAGAAAACCTTGCACTACTGATGCGGTGTGATTCATGAAAAAAAATGAGATGGATCTTTTTGTGCAGTGGACCAACTGATCGCATTTGGAGACCTGTAAACTGTCACCAAGTACACAGACCAGATTCCAGCACTACTTCTGCCAGTTGCTCAGGGTAGGAATATGAGCAAGCCCAAGAGGGCAGCAAAAACCCTTCAGGTTCCCATGATCCTGGTCTTGTTGCATAGCCTGCAGTGAGGATTTCTCCAAGAGGTTGAGTATCGTGAGTCCTGCTTTGGTCTTCCACTTTCACTGACCTGGCTCCTGGTGGGGAGCAACTTCTTTTCCAGGCAGTTCTGTCTTTCCAGCACAGCTGGTGTTCTAAGCAATAAAAGTCAGAATAAAGGTACTGTGTATAAGGAGGTAGGACTGTACCACAACCAGACATCACAGTGAGGGTGTAGCTTGCATCAGGAAGAGTGGGAAATGTGGATAAGGCTAGGGATCAATTCCTTACTGATTGATTTTTTTTTTTTTAATTATTGTTATTTTTTTTTTAGGATAAAATGAAAGATGTTGGAGGATGGCATCCACAGAAAGCAGTGGTTGTGGTATGCCAATCTAGACACTAGCTATGTACTAGACAATCATTGTCACTAGTAGCTCATTCCAGTATATATACCTGGGGAGCTGCAGGTCTAATATCTGTGCTACAATGACCTCAGTTCACATTAGTTTGTGAAACCTTTAACTGAACCACTCAACACTGCTGCTATTCCAAGACTATTGCAGTAAGATTGATGTTGTTGTTTTTTTTTTTGTGTCTTCTGTGATGACCTTTTTTTGAGGTTGGTGTGAAGGTTTTTCTAGAAGGCTGTCTTCTGCCTCCAGCATGTGAACGTGCATGCAGTTGCATTGTAGGTGGGTTAACTTTGGCTTTGTATACATACACACACAGGTATCTAATGATTTTTGGGAGCTGAATGTGAGACATCTTTAACGTGAACTTGATTTGCAGAGATGAGGCTTGCAACTCATTATTTAACTGCTTGATATTTCATGTGGATTTCCAAAGCTGTGACACCTATGAACTTCTAGAGGACTTTGACCAAAACACTTATGGCAGTTTCTTTTTCTGGCCCAGTGGTTTTTTTTTGTTTTGTTTTTCTCTTGAAGAGCTCTGAAAGGGCCTGTGTTGCAGACAGATGTTGCTGCCTCTGTTGAGGAATGAGGCAGAAGCAGTCTACCCTCCACTGTGACAGCCCAAAAATCTTTAGTGATGCTTTCCAAAGAAAGGATGTTGAAGAAATAATTTACTCATATCACTTTCGACAGTAACATTTTTCTTCTTCTCACTCCTGGCTACTGTAGTGAAATCTTTCTTTTCCTTGGCCATTGTGGAACACCATACGGACGTCTGGGATGCTGGCTGTCCTTCCCACACTCATCTAAGTAGCTTCTTTCCTGCATTAACATCTGCTTTCTTCACAGAAGGCTTGTGGAATCAGGGTGTCTTGGTTTTGGGGGCTGGTAGTGATGGTGAAGTTCAAAGCACAGCATCAGTCGCTTGCTGTCCTAGCAGACTTGCTGTCCTAGCAGGCTGACTCCTTATTCATATGCTCTTGCTTAAGTTTTAGGGAAAGAGGGTCATGATTGTAATGCAATAATTAGGGAATGAGTGAGCAGGGACCTGACAGTTCTTCCCAAGCACACAACGTAGCACACTTTTATCCCTGCTGGAAAAAACTCAGGGTTATTTTGGTCAGGGCTCCCTGCTTCTACTGTGGAAGGTCTCTGTGTCCTCAGCCAATGCTGACCTTCCTTCATGGCCGGTAACAAACAATCCTTGTCGTTCCAAGTGAAGCAAGTTCCCTACTAGCTCATACTGCTGCCAGCCCCTTGGAAGGCAATGCTGCATCCCCTTACACTCTGTATTTGCTGTAGTTGGAAGGCTAGAAGCTGAGGGGCGAGGCTTACCCCACAGGTTTCCTTCTACTTGTGCCAATTTTGTATTATCCCTTTTTTTAAAATAGAGTGGGAATCTTGTCTCCAATGAAAAAGAAAAAAAAAAAAAAAAGATTTTTGGTCACTTTCATGTTTTTTATTATTGTTTCCTGTGTGAGTGATGGTGTGCGTGCACCTGATTGTGTATTAAACCTGCAAAGTATCAGGAGAGTAAGCTGCCTGAGATGCATTGCAAGCATCCATATCCTCTCAGCTGCAACCTGTGGTATTGTCTAAGTATCCTAAGGGCTCGTGTTGATATTCCTCTGTTCAAATTGCCACATCTCCTGGGTAAGCCGGTAAATTCCTCCAGGCACTTGGAATTCAATCCAGAACAAGCTTGAGCATATAGCAGAAGGGCAAGATGTTTGCTTTCTTTTTTTTTATTTCAAAGTTACAAAACGAAGTGTTTGGCACAGTTCTGGAATGCAGGTACCCAATAGTTCTAACAATACTGTGTAAAATGTTTCTTTTTATGTTCAAAATAAAGAACCTTTTTGATTAAGCCTGTGCTGTGGGCTTGGCCTGAATGTTTATACTATGGGCAGTTCTCTCCTCGTACCTTTGTGTGTACACAGATTCTATTGTTACTGAGAGGGTATCTAATGTAAATCTTACCAGTCTCACTTCCAGCACTGGTCACCCTGCTAGGTAAGCGTCAGCACTATTTTACAGTAAGTTTAAAATATTTGCTTACATTTGTGTGATGAATTGGGAAACGTAATGGTTTTCTGAATCCATTCTGTTTCTACCCTGTCATAAGTCAACATTTTTGCAGAAGGGATGAGGCATCCGAAATATGATGGGTTTGGCCTGGTTTCTCCCATGTGGCTGCTTGCTGTGATAACACAAATGCTGCCAATCATCAGTGAGTTCCAGTAAAGCAACCTTTGTGAATGTCGTACGTCATGTGAAGCAAAGTCTTTTCCAAAGGTAACTGTGATGGCATTCATCTTTCAACACCCTGCCCAGCCACCCTGGACTTGAAAAATAGGAATTTCAAGAATCCAATTTGTGACTTACTTGCAACATGCATTTTAAAGGAACAAGAATCTGAAAGTACCCGTTTCTCACCGTGAGTTGTAAAGGATAGTACAGATCACCTTAGATATGAGAATTAGGAGAGAGAAGTGTGCAATAATTGGCCGGGCAAGTAAGAGGAGTGAGGTAATAGCAGCTCCCTCTAGTGATGGGACAGGAAAAGAGGGAGGAAGCCGCAGCAGATAGCTGTAGTCGTTAATTCAACCAAGGTGTGGTCAGTGTGTCCTCATGCTCTTTGTAACATTCTTCTGTTTGTAAAAATAGTTCCAGGATGGATTTTAGGCTTGTTTTTTTCTTGTTGTTTTTGTTCTTGAGTGTGTAGCATCTCTGTATTTGCGTAAGAATAGTCATAGCATTACAGATGAATCTAATTTGCTCTATTTATATTTATGTCCTTATTTATATCCTTATCCAGGCTCTTAATCTTCAGCCATGCAGTTTTCCAGCCATGCGGCTCCTCAAGTCCCATACTGAGCTCCGTGGTGTGCCATGTACTGAAGTATCTGCTCCCTCAAAAGCTGTGTCTTCTAGCAGCTGTACTAATAGTGAGTGACAAGCCTTCACAAAGTATTTACTTGGTGTAAAATCACTGACATAAGGTGAGTCTTTCAGCAATGGAAAGGATAATGTCTTTCTACTTTGGTTGTTTCTCCTTCCTTCCCAGGAGCAGTCCTTCCCAGCTTTGCTTTCTATTACTGTCCACAGTATTTTCTTCTCTCCCCAGCCCCCGCAAGCCCTTCTCTTCACTCTGAAATTTGTCTCTGATGTTTCAGGGAGAGCTCCTTCAGAAGCCAAGCTCTGAATTCCTAGCCCAGCAGAAATGTATGTTTTCTTTAGAAATACAATGTTTGAGGTCCTTTTGAAGCTGATGGCTTTGTCTGCAGCCTTCAAGGTGCGTGCTGAGGTGTCCTTACCCGGTACTGTTATCTTTTTCTCCTGTCTTCACAGTTCCCTGTAATCATCCAGAAATACCTTTTGTTAATCATTATTCATTTATTTCTCCTTCCTTGACCTGACTGCATACCGTGTTAACAAGATGGCTCTCAGGACTCATGCACAGGGCATTGCTGTCTTTATACCTGCCCTGTCTTTCCCCATACCAACTGAGTGCCACCACTTCCCACATGATGAGGCATCTATTAAGAGACATTCTCCAAGGCTGTGAGAGCAGTGTGGGAGCTACTGCATGATCCTCAGGTGAAGTGTGTCTGTCACCTACACCATGTTCTGCTTTTTTCTTGGGATCTTGGTGCAGTGAGAGCAGCATTGAGTGAACAGTGTGTTCACAGTCCAGAACGCTCTACCCAAACTTATGCCCCTCACTGCAAGAAAGACACTAAGGCCCTGGAGAGTGCCCAGAGAAGGGCAGTGAAGCTGTGGAAGATCTGGAACACAAGTCTTATGAGGAACAGCTGAGGGAACTGGGATTCTTCAGTCTGGAGAAGAGGAAGCTCAGGGGCCTGAAAGGAGGCTGTGCTGAGTTAGGGGTTGGCCTCTTCCCCCAGGTAACAGCAATAGGATGAAAGCAAATAGGATGAGCAATAGGATGAGGTCTCAAGTTGTGCCAGGGGATGTTCAGGTTGGATATCAGGAAACATTTCTTCTCAGAGTGGTGAGGCACTGGAACAGGCTGCCTTGAGAGGTGGTGAAGTCACCGTCCCTGGAGGTGTTCAAGAAATGCTAGGTGATGTACTAAGGGACATGATTTAATCGGGAGATATTGGTGATAGGTGGATGGTTGTACTGGATGATCTTGGAGGTCTTTTCCAGCTTTGGTGATGCTGTGATTCTGTGAAGGTGAGAAGGTGGCAGCTATGAGCAGAGCATCTATTGGTTTGCCAGGAGCAGCTGTCTGGTAGCTAAGCCTATGCAGACTGTTGACATGTTAACACGACCTTCTAAATCCAAGTCCCACTCATCAGGCTCCAAACCGAATTCCTTTGGACACCTGAGTGTATGAACTTGGACAGAAGCCTTATATTGTTGGATGACGGCTCCTTTAGGAACTTCAGGAGGAACTGAAATTTTGGGCTTTCAAAAAGAGCAGCTCTGTCTCTGTTATTGGACAATATGAAATCGCTGCTTTTCCCCATGACCTTGTAGGAGTGAAAGGAAGGAAGTTTTTTCTGGTGAATGAGTTGTGGATAAAGCAAAGGCTTTGATGCTGGATGAGCTGAAAATGTTATTCTGTCATTGCTACCTTGCTGCATTGCTTTGGGGTCATATCTGTGTGCCACTTCCACGTTGTTCTTAGTGTAGGGACGGCTGCACTGGTGAAATGCATGCTTTGTGCATCCTGTAGTCGGGCCTGCTAAGAGAGCAGCTCCCTGCTGCAGCCACTGATGAAGCAAGTTTTGGCAGTTGGAGTCTATCATTTTTCACAGCTTACGTGTATTTAACAATTGGCTGCAGCAATGGCTGTTTAATTCCCTTGCTAACGTTTCCAGGGCAGCCATTTAATTTTTTTTTAAAACCCTCTTGCTTCTGGAAATCCTGTAATCAAATCCAAGCTCTGTCAATCTAATTAGTTTTGAAGTGCAGCATCTCCATAACTCGGAGACCTAAATAAGCAGCTTAGTATTAAAACCTAGTTTCTCTCCCCATGTTATGCTGCCTTATATTCCCCAGGAGAAGTTCCCACCAAACAACAGTCATTGTGACTGCTCCCCCTGTTCTCATTAAAGTCAGAAAAGACAACTAAGGCCACCCAGTCCAACCACCAATCTGTGCCCACTGACCATGTTCCTCAGTGCCACATCTGCACAGTTTGCTTGCTTAGAAGATGCCTGATGCACAGAGAGGTCTGGGGCAGCGTGTAGCTTCGTGCTGCTTGCTGAGGGCTGCCCAAGCAGCTGGGGAGCTGCAGAGTTGGTGTCATGGCAGCAGAGCGGTAGCACCTCGGTGCAAAGCAGCCTCCAGCCCTGACTGAGGGGAAGGGCTGGATATGGAGACAGTGAGTACTGGAATGAAGGTCAAGGTGAAGTGCTGCTGCAGCTCTTTGTCACCTTTGTCTATAGTAGAAACTGTGCAATTGAGAGCAAACCTCAGCTCACCAAAACAGAGTTGCGGGTGCCCTCCTCCCAAGGCAGCCCCTGTTGCTTGCTGCTTAGAAAAGCTGGTGTCCTAGGGAAGTGGTTGCAACCTTCTGTGCTTTGGCCAGACCCCCCGTGCTTAGGGGCTGCCTAGAGCTGGCCGTGTGGCTCACTGGTGCATCAGAGTAGAGATCCTCATCCACTGGCATCATACTCACCTCTACAAGCTGTGGGTGCAATCCCATGTAGCTCCCAGCAATGTTGAGTCTGGTTCCAGTCAGAGCCAGCATGTTTGTCATTTGTACTCCATTAGGAGGCTTGTGCCCAGGGGATGGAGACTGAGCTGGCAGCCATGGGGAAGCTGTCTGCCTCCAGCTCCATACTGAGGGATGTAACCAGCTGCCTTTGATGTCTGAGCCAGGCTGAGAAAACCTGACAGCAGACTTCAAAGTCTGTTGTGCCAGCTCCTCCATTATCTGAACACTTCTGCCACGTCCCCCAGGACTGCTGGATTATCCTGGCTAATTCCACACTGCATCCCCTGTCTCTGCCTGGCTCCAACCCTTTGTGTTCATGGCTGTCCTTTCTGAATCTCTCTGGGGATGTGACAATGGGATTTTTTGGCAGGGACGTTTTTGGAAAGCTTGCCTGCAGAGTACAGAGGGCAGGTACTTGCTGGGTCCAACAGATGTGATCCCAAAGACATTTCTCAACTGCTGCTGGGCCTGTCTGGGTAGTCTGTCTTTGCCCTGGCTGAACAGTGTGGAATGCATCCAAAAGAATGTGCAAAGGCAAATAGGGTGCAGGAGGAGGGGAAGTCATAGAGAATCACTAAGGTTGGAAGAGACCTCTAAAATCATGTAGTCCAGCTGTCAGTCCATCACAACCATGCACATGAGAGTGTGTAATTCAGGGCAGTCATTGCCACGTTAGAGCCAAAGCCAGCTCTGTGGGCACGCTTGGCCCCACCTGAAGCAGAATGTGGCTGTGCCCTGCCATATATGCTGGGAAGTGGCCCTGCCACCAGGTCTGACTGTACTGGTGAGGTTTCTGTTGGCAGTGTATCTCTATAAAGGATACTCTGCTGATCCTCCTTTAGCCAACCCAACATGCCTATTGCTGCTGCCACACACTTGGTTGTGCTGATTTCCCAGGGAGGGAGTGAGGAAGCTTCAGACTGTGCAGTCCTGGGAAGAAGGAGCTGTTGTTTTTGTCTGCAGAGCATCGTCATTGCCCGTGATGGGGCTGGGCAAGGCAATCCTATTCTCCCTAGTTTCTCTATTGCGAATGTAAACAGTGGTTCATGCGTCATTAGCTGCAAGCTTGGACTGAAACTGTCCCCGTGTGTGCGTTTATCTGCACACTGACTGCAGGAAGTTTGCCAAGGTTGGGCTCCAAATCTGATTTTCTTCTGTCACTGTGGCAGAGAAGCTTTTGTCTCCACTGAGGGGACGTGTGGGCTGGCTTGCCGTCAACAGGGCCACCCCCATAAACCTCTCAGTGGGCTGCTCTCAGAGCCAACCTCCTTCCTGTCTCTGAGGCAGTGCTGGTTTCAGCACCGTGCCCCTCTGCTCTGCTGCATTGCAACGCTTGGTGGCAGGGGACAGGTGAGATCCGATGGGACCTCTCCAACAGCCCGTCCCTGCGTGCTGAGCTTGGCTCTCTGCAGAGCTGTGTGCTGCTGATGTGCAGTCAGTCAGCAGTCTGTGCTTCTGTCTCCTGGCCCCATGAGCTGTCATGTGAATCAGTTTCTGAAATGGGGCAAGGAGGGACCTCATGCTTGTTTTGGTTCGTTACATGAATCTCATTCCCTCTGGGAGCCCAGTGGGATCAAGCAGAATGGCTTGTTTGTTTTACAGCTGCTTTTTGCTTGTGAATCCCTGAGCCAATTTAGCAGTTCATTCGATACCTCAGCAGGCTGCAGGAGCAGCACAGCTCAGGAGCCACCTTCACACCGCTTTTCTTCCTGTAAAAACCAAATCGATCTTTTCAGAGAGAGCCTCCAGTTCCTCACCTTTGGCTGCTCCCTATCTGGGTCATGCCCTGCCAGCCTCCTCCGGTCCCAGCACATGCACTGTGCAGCGGGCCATGTGGTGCTGGCAGTGGGATGCCACCTGTGCACGGGTGCTGTGATGTGCCCATGGTGTCTGCCTTCAGTGCAGAGGAGAGAGTAAGCTGCTTAGTATAACAGAGCAGGAGGCAGAGGGTTGGTCAAGCAAGGGGGCCAACATCTTGCTCTGCCACACAGTGTGCTGTGTGTGAGCTGCTGCAAGACAGGAATGGGCTCAAGTTGTGCCAGTGGAGGTTCAGGTTGGATATTAGGAGAAATTTCTTCTCAGAAGGAGTGGTGAGGCAATAGCACAGGCTGCCCAGGGAGGTGGCGGAATCACCGTTCCTGGAGATGTTCAAGAACCATGTGGATGTGGCACTGAGGGACGTGGTTAGTGGGCATGTATAAGTCTGTGGCTGACTGCCACCTTGGTGAGATGCAGGACGTTGGTGACGTGCTCTGTTCCCCACTTCTCCCCGCCTTTTTCTCTAAGCAGAGGAAACCGCTGCCGGAGTCTGGCAGCTTCCTCCCAGCTGCTTTCAAAATTACAGGGTGGCTGTCACCATCACCCTGAGTGCCTTTCACTGCCTTCCTGGGGAAGGACTGTAGCAGATCTTGTTCACATGGGGCTGGTAGAGCATCAGGTGGCTGCCTTCCTCCTTTTCCTCCTCACGGGTGAGTGCACTGTGACAAGGACTTTTGGGGCAGATAAGTGGGAAGTAAAACTGTCAGGAGCCCTGTGTGTGTCACGTGTGCAGGCTGCCTCTTCTGGGCTGCTTTATATTCCTAAATCAGGGGGACAGGACGCTCCTGGGTGGGTGGCCCAAGAGTGCACCTCACTTGGTCTACAGGGTGAGGGCAGCCCCAGTGCTGTTGGGCTCAGAGCCATGGAAGCTGAAAGGGAGGGGAGGGTGTGCAGATGACCATTTTTTCCCCAGCTCTACTCTGTAAGCCCTCTGCAGGTTCCTGGTGCCCCTTGAGGTGTTTCCTGCCTCTGGAGGTGCTCTTGCTGGCTCCTTCTCCTGTACCTCTGTGAGGCACTTCTGAGGTCACGTCCCTTTCTCCAGCAGCAGTTAGCTCTGGTTCCTGCTTCTTTCCCTCTGGCCTGCACTGAACCTGAGAGTTTGGTCCTCTTCAGCACACTACGGGCTTCCTCCAGTGGTTTTAGCCTGGTTGCTGCTCCATCTGAGCACTGTCTGAAATGCTTTCCAAGCAGAAACTTGATGACCACATGGCCATGGTGCTCTGGCCTCTATTGTCTGGCCTTGCTTGCTGGAAGACAAGTTCTCAAGTTTGTTGGCATTGGGCTTGTTCTTAACAATTGCAGGGGATGCTGAAGTTCCTTGCAGTTTTTGCACCAGGGAGGTTCAGGTTGGGTATCAGGAAAAACTTCTTCAAAAGTGTGATGAGGCATTGAAATAGGCTGCCCAGGGAGGTGGTAGAGTTACCATCACTGAAGGTGTTCAAGAACATGTGCATGTGGCTCTGAGGGAGGTGGTTAGTAGGCAATACTTGGTGGTAGGTGGATGGTTGGACTGAGTGATCTTAGAAGTCCTTTCCAGCCTTAATGATTCGATGCTTCTTAGTCCTAGGGGCATTGTTCTTCATAGAATGAGACCACACCCTAAGTCATTGCAGTATTATGCTACCGTCTCATTGCCATTTTGAACTGCAATAATTTTCATTTGCAGTATTCTCCTGCAAACTTCATGCATGGTGTCTGTCTGCTGGCAGGTGTGGGCGCTGGCCAAAGAGTGGTGACTATCCAAAAGGGACCACTTTACCGTGTACTTGGCTCCCATGTGACATTGTGGTGCAAAGTGAGCGGCTACCAGGGCCCAGCAGAGCAGACCTTCCAGTGGTCCACCTACCCGCACACTGCCCCAGAGCGGGAGGTGCAGATCGTCAGCACCGCCGACCCCTCCTTCCCCTACGCCATCTACACCCAGCGGGTGCGCGCCCAGGAGATCTACGTGGAGCGGGTGCAGGGGGACGCGGTGCTGCTGCACATCACGGAGCTGCAGGACCGAGATGCTGGGGAGTACGAGTGCCACACGCCCAACACCGACGAGAGGTACTTTGGGAGCTACAGTGCCAAGACAAACCTGACAGGTGGGTCTCGAAGGACGGCTTGCTCTGTGGGGCCTGGCTGATTTTCCGTTTTCTTACTGGTAGCGTCAAGGTGATGGTAAAGCTACCAGGGAGGATGTGCTGTTCTGTACACAGCGGCACGAGGGTGCGTATGGGTCTCAAGCTTGTACGGATGCAGACAGGTTTCCCACTGCAGATGGGAGGATGTGTTCATCAGCAGTCTGTGGCACATAGTCTGTGCCATAGCCCAACAGCCACATCCCAGCACTTACGAGATAAGGAGTTTTCAGGCTCTGAGCACTACCTGTTGGGGTCTTCTCAGGTCAGGAGATGGGTCTTGAACCAACATACACCCACGTACTAATGATGATAGGGAGACAACAGGGTGGAGAACTAAAGAAAAATATCCAACTGTAAGCTCACTAAGTCCACATGGCCCATCTACTTCGTATTCAACCGTGTCCTCCTTTAATCTGGTACTGTGGCCACTCAGGCTCATGAGAGGCTGGATGTTAGCCTCCTTGGGGTTGCCCAGAGCTGCCCACACTTTCACTGAGGAGCGTACTGCTGAGAAATATACCATGCTTTGTTTTCTACTGAGGTTTTAAGCACTTCACACATTGATATGGGCTGACTGGGGCCTCTCCCATCACATGCAGCACCTACTTCCACTGCACTGTCACATTTCTCAGAGCCTGGCTGTGCTTCTTACACTGACCAACACATTGCCCACTGAGGCCAACAAATGCTTTTTCTCCTGACCAGCTGTTCTGTGCTTCTCCCCTTGTGCTCAGTGATTGCAGATACCCTCTCAGTTTCCATGGGACCCAAGAACCTCACCCATGCTGAGGGAGATGCCATGGAGGTCACCTGCCTGGTGTCCAGGTCCACCGCCCAGCACACACACCTCTCTGTTGGCTGGTACTGCCTCCGGGGAGAGCACCGGGCTGAGATCCTCACCCTCTCCAAGGACTTTGTCGTGATGCCTGGACCCGCTTATGCGCAGAGGTTTTTGGCAGGGAATGTGCGGTTGGACAAGGTTGGGAGCACCTCATACAAACTCTCCATTGTGGCGGTGGAGCCCTCTGACCAGGGGCAGCTGTACTGTGAGGCAGCTGAGTGGATCGAGGATCCTGATGGGACGTGGAAGGACATTTCCCGCAAAGAGTCAGAGAGGACATCACTGGTGGTCACTCCCCAGGGTAAGGCCCTTGGCTTCAGCTGCTTTGTGCAGCAAAGGACCTACCATGGGTGGTCTCTGCAGTGGTGTGTCGTGAAAATCTCTTTCCCCATGCTACAGTCTCTGATGCTTTGTTTTCTCCTATCTGACCTCCACCACAGCTTGGGACATCCCACTGGCTTTCTTTGGGTGTGCCAGCTGGGCATCAAGAAGGACAGAGTGTCGCTGGGGCCTGTGTTACATATGGAAGCATGTGAAGCCCAGGGCAAAATGCCTGCCCCCTGAGTGTCTGTCCCACCCCACAGCAGGGTCTTGCTGGGACTTGTGCTAAGTGGAGAAGAGGCCTTGTGTCCCTGGTCGGCGGTGGCATGACTGTGTATAGCTGTGGGTACTGGTTCCACACTGCCATTTAGAAATAAGGAAACCCTATGGAAGGCAGTAGTCTTTACGCAGAGGGTGGTGAGGAACAAGCTGCTCGCAGAAGCTTGGATGCCCCATTCCCGGAGGTGCTCAAGGCTGAGTTGCATGGGCCTGGGGCACCTCTGCCCATGTCAGGGGGTTGGGACTGGGTGGGCTTTAAGGTCTCTTCCAACCCAAGCCTTTCTGTGATTCTATGATTTGCTCTGTGGTGGCTGCTCAGGGTGGAAGAAAGGCAGCAGTGCTAAAAAAGCACTATGATGGTCACCGCAGAGCAGCTGGGGCAGTGGTGAGCGGTGCATGAGCTCCTTCATCCCCTCTGTGGGACTGCTGGCCCTGTTGTGGCCCGAGCACGCCAACGGTTTCTATAAACTCTCCAGCAAATATTTGGGAATGCTGAACATATCTGCAGCGGCTGGGATTCCTGTTCATACACTGTTTATGAGCTAGTGTTTAAATTCAGAGGGTAATGTGCTGTCTGTAAATTATTCTGGCCTCTCCAGTGGCAGTCATGGAGTTAGTTTGCTTAACTTCCAATCTACAGCTTCTGATGGGATGGAGAAGCCACAAAGCTGCAGAGCTCCTTTGTCCTCTTTCTGGCTTACGTGGGCTGGAGTCCACTTCTCCATGATGAACATCTTCCATTCTCAGTGCTTTTCTATGAAAGAAAACATTTCAGTAGTGAGCCCCTTTCATTTCTCACTGCACAGCTACCATTGCCCCCTCTTGGCTTTTGTTTGCCCACAGACCAAGATCTCTGTGTGAATATCGCTGCCACCAAGAACGACCTTTCTGAAGGGGACACCCTGTGGCTCAGTTGCACGCTGGAAGCCCAGAGAAGTGACAGCAGACACTTCCAGGTGGCTTGGGTCCTCAATAGCACAGAAGTGGCCAGGATTGACCCCCATGGGTTGCTGATTTGGAAAAAGGAATATGAGGAAAGAGCCAGCCTGGGGCAGCTCCATGCATTCAAACAAAGCAACGCAATTTACATTCTCACTATCCGTGAGGTGGGGCTGGAGGACAGCGGGGCCTACCGCTGCTCTGTTTTGGAGGTGAAGGCTCCTGGGAGTCTCCAGAGCATCCAAACCAACCTGTCATCAGTTCTCAGAATCAGCGTGAAGCCTATTGGTGAGTAAATCCTAATGGGTCTTCTGGGTGAAAACTACAGACATGCCTGGCTGAGGAATGCACTGAGTCTGGCCTTGCCTTGGCAGGCGCAGCTCAGCTTCTGTTGCTGCAAGAACACCAGTGTGCCACGTTTTTCAGATGATAATGGGAAAAGTATTTGCTCTGACAAATATCAGCATGATGGGGGCAGCAGCAGCCAAAATGAAGCATACATCTTTAGCCTGGTTCTTTGCAATCAGTTTAGGACAAGAAGGTAGAACTGTGGGAGGCTGGGTGCTTGGGGACCCTGGTGGTGGACCAGGAGACAGGGCAGGACAGGAACTGTGGCTAGGGCTGTAAGAGCAGAATAAAGCTCAGGAGAGGAGGAGTGTGATGGAGGTTTTGTCATGCTGACGAGGTTCATAGAGTGCAAAATGAGTCTGAGAACTGGTGTGAGGTGTATCATGAGATGCCCTGGATGATGGTGAAGATGTGGGGGTGGTGCAGGGTGGCAGAGGGCAGGACTTCTGTCCCATCACCATGGGCTTTTTCCCTCTCAAGCAGGTCTTGGACTACGTGCCACACTGAGAAGCCGAACAGCCACCGTTAGTTACACACAGAGCTTTGAGCTTATCTGCCATGTGAGCGCCAGCCGCCCAGTTGAGGAGTTGCTGCTGTCCGTGGGGTGGCTCTTCCAGCCCAAACCACCCACAGATGGCTACCAAGAGCTAGTGCGTGTCCTTCCTGATGGCACCGTGTCCTGGGGACCAGCACAGCCCCGCTTCCAGGGCAGAGCTCAGCTGATGAAGGCAGGTGCCTTCTCCCGGCTGCACATCCACAGTGCGATGGCTGGCCATGCAGGAACGTACCAGTGTGAAGTGGGAGTCTGGAGGACGCTTCAGGGGCAGCGCGCTGTATCCTTCATCTCCAACCCTGTGGGGATAAAGGTCATCCCACCAGGTGAGTGGTGCTGCCGGTGCTGCTTATGCAGGCAGTTCCTTCAAACCTCTTGGTCACAACTAAAACAGCTGATGGCTGGGTGTCACAGTAGGGTTGTCTCTGGGACTGCATAAGGTGCTGCTCATCCTGCTTCTTCCTTTGGATTTTAGGGGTCACAACCCAGTGAATTGAGATCATGCTTTTCCATGCTTTCTTCACTGATGTGTTTGCTATAGCCTATGCTAACGCATTTCCTTCCCTCCTCAGTTTCACAGTACTCTTCCCCCTACACCCTTGGCGCTCTCTGTGGAGTTGGATGCTGGGTGCTCTGTTTTACATTCTGAGGAGGTCAGAGGACAGTGATGCAGCTGAGGGGACTGAAAAATGTGGTTGTGATCATGTAGCAGTGATGTAAATGTTATTAAGATAAGCAAGTGTGATCATAGTCTCTACAGAGCAGACAGCAAGACATGATGACATTTGGCTTCAGACTTACTGCAGCCATTGCTGAACATTGTGCAGATGTAATGAGAAAGGCCATTCCCTTTCACCCTCAAGTTGTGCCAGGGGAGGTTTTAGTTGGATATCAGGAAATATTTCTTCCCAGAAGAGTGGTGAGGCAGTGGCACAGGCTGCCCAGGGGGGTGTTGCAGTCACCGACCTTGGAGGTGTTCAAGAACCATGTGGATGTGGCACTGAGGGACGTAGTTAGTGGGCATGGTGGGGAGGATGGGTCAATGGTCAGACTGGGTGATCTTAGTGGTCTTTTCCAACTCTAATGATTCGATGATTCTGTTCTGGGAATGTGTGACCCACGTGGGTGACCAGATGGCTGCTGACTAGTGCTGCTTCTCTATGAAAGGTGGTAACATAAGCCATGCAGTATGTTTAGAAGGTTCAGAATAAAGCTGAAGAGGGACCTGCTCTAGCAGCAACAGGTTGAGACTGTGCTGCAGAATGTAGTCCTCCTAATCACAAAACTTACCAACCTGTTCCTCTGCGTGTGAAATCTCCTGAATGGAGATCTCTGAGATACTCAAGTTCATGATCTGTGTTTCAGTGTTTTATCTACCATTCTGTGTTGCTGTGTACCTCAGAGGTTTAAATGGTGCTGTGGGCCTGGCCTTGTGACTCTGGGCAGAAAGGACATGTGCAGAAGGTCACAGTGGGAGGGGGAAAGGAGGATAGATAGATCTTCTCCCTCCTTTACTTCTTGCCCTCCCCTGTTCCTCCAGGCAGTGCTGTGTGCTGTGAGATACATGGCAGCACTTTCCAGTCCCCTGGGATGGTCACTTCCCAGACCTCCCAGTGATCATTACTGCAAAATCTGCACTGCTGAAGCGTTGGGTGGTAAGCAGATGTTGGAACTTACGGACGTGCTGTGCAGTGTGTGGCTTCAGGTTAATAACCGCTGCGAGCATTCAAGATGGTGCCTGTTGGCAAAACCACCAGGGTTTTTTTGTTCTTTCATTTCAGAAAGCCTGCTGCAGGTGGCTACGAGGGAGAGCTCCGTGGAGGTGGCTGGCGGTGCTGATGCAAGCATCGAGTGCAGAATGGAGTTCCCCCTGAACAACTCTCAGCTGGCTATCAGCTGGTACTACCTACCTCCTCCTCCAGCTGATGCCACCCCCATGCAGATCGTGCAGGCCAGCCACACTGGCCTGCTAGAGTATGGGGCTGGGTTCAGCTCCCCAACACAGAAGTCCCGGTTCCTGAGCCAAAGAGTGTCCAGCCATGTGTTCCAGCTGCGGATTCTCTCGGCCAGCCCTGGGGACCAGGGTCAGTACTGCTGTGCGGTGGAGGAATGGCGCTGGCTGGAGGGTGGCTGGTACGGCCTTGGAAAGCGGTGGTCGGGGAGAACCAGGCTGCTGCTCCAGCTGCCAGGTGAGCTGCTGGAGGAGGGGAGGGGAAGTTCTGTCTGAAGGGGCCTCTAGCAGGGTATGGGAGAAACAAAGGTTCCTGCACAGAGCGGAGATATTGGGATTCTTTGCCTGGAGTGTGCCTTTCAAAGGGAAATGGGGAATTAGGAGGATTTGCCACATCCTCCCAAACCAATCGAGCTGGTATTTGTGCCTCCAGCAGCAGATGTCTAATACCTCACAACAAAGAGAACCACAGCCCTTGCTTTTCTATGTGACATGGTGTCCTTGGGCAGCGGTGCAGTGCTGGATACAGAGCAGCCTTTTCCCAGTGCTTCTGGGTGTCCAGATATAAAGCTTCTCCTATACTGGGGCATGCAGCCAGAGAGAGCAAGGCTGAGGGCTCAGCTGGGCTTCTTCCTTGGGTGCTGCACCTTTGGGATGTGCAGGGTGGGGGCTTCTTCCCCCATTCAATGTCTCATTTTCAGCCTCAGATGATCTAGACTCTGGCTTACTAAATATTCTTTGGTGCAAAGGATGCTTATTGGGAAGAGGACGGGGTGGGGTACAGAGATGGTGGAGGGGAAAAAACACCGCAGACAGAATGAGTCACAGAGACAAGGGAATCCATGGTGTCCTTCAGAGGCACATGCATAAGACTATCCAAGTTCCCAGACTTCCATCAGGAACAAGCAGGAGTGCCTTCATAGCAGTGCACAATGCTGTGACAGCTCTTTCTGCTTCCCTTTCCCCCCAGAGAGTGAGCTGCATCTGGAGAAGGCCAACAGCAGCATCTTGGCCAGGCAAGGCCAGGAGGTGACACTGGGCTGCCTACTGAAAAGCACGCTCCCGCCTGCCGCCCGCCTCTCGGCCACCTGGTTTCATGTGAAGGAAGATGGCCACAAGAGGCCCCTGCTCACCCTGAACCACGATGGTGCCATTGAGTTCCTGCAGGAGGGGCAGGTGGGGAGGCTGCAGCTGCGGCGGCCCATTGCTGGTGATCTGAGCCTGACACTGGGCAGTGTGCAAGAGGACGATGCCGGGACGTATCACTGCCGGGTGGAGGAATGGCAGCAGAGAGGCAACAAGGATAAGTGGGAGCTGCAGACCTGGGCGCTCTCAGGGTACACCCAGCTCACCACCACCCCACCAGGTAATGGCACACAGCCACTTGCCTTGCACTCCTCCCCCCTGCCCCCCCCCCACCACCCTTACCTTTCTGGGGTGCATCATGCATCCTCCTTATTTTGCTGCAGTGCAACTAGGGATGATAGCAGTGATGGGAGGACTTGCTAAGGGACCTCAGTGAGGTCGTCCTGGGAAGACTGACCTGGATTGAGAAGTAGGGTATGGAGGAGAAGAGCAATGCAAAATGGCACATGCTGGGAGTAACATCCCAGCCCTATCCGTCTGCCAGGGCTGAAACCTGAGTTCTTGTTCTGTAAGTGCTGGAGGTGGAGGTCTGGTAGGATGCCAAGAGCTCCAGCCATGAGTGAGATGTAGTCCTGAGCAGGGTACTGCTGACTGTCACTGATGGATTGCAGGCTCTCTGCAGGACCACATATCACCAGCCCTGCTCTCAGACCAACCATTTGGGCTAGAATGCTGACCATTTTTTAGAGAAAAAATCTTGTTGCAATTTTTTTTTGGCATCTCAGTCTTTGGTTGAGGCCTTAAAAAACAACCACTGTCCTCTTAGGTTGTGTGAAATAGACTGGATTCAACATCTAGGAGCTTAAATAAATAAAAGGAAAGGTTTCTGTCAGGCATACAAAATGTTTTTAGGGAGGTAACTGACAGGAAAAAAGTACTCTCTTGACACCTTGTTGGGGAAAAAGGAGGCACGGATGACCCACACAGAGGAAGAAATATGACCTGTGAAATCAGCCATGTTGTATGCAACTGGACTGAGGTGCATGCAGCTTTGGAGCTGCCCCACTCCAACCAAATCTGGTGTCTGTAGCGGTCATTATTCCTGCTTTTACCAGCACCAATTGAGATAGAAGGGCACAGAGGGACTCATGGATCCCCCCTGTGCCTGCTTCTGGCACACGCACAAAACTGCACCTCTGGCAGAGCTAATCTGAGTTTAACTGCTCTGCGAGGGACCGACAGCACGCCAAGCCCTCTGCAGATCTCTTCTTGCTGTTGTCCATTGCAGCTCCCTCTGGCACTCAGGCTTCTCCTTCCTCACCCCCCTCCATCTCCTGTTAACTGTTACTGGTGAATAGCCATTGCTGGCATTGCTAGAAAATTCTCCTCCAGTCTGATCCACGTGGTTTGATCTACATGGTTGCTACGTGGTTTTCATGGCTTTCACAAAATCTGAGATATTAGCTGGCTATTTTTTCTTCTCTTTTTCATTTTATTTTGTTTATCTGGGTGATGCAGGTATCTTGAAAAGTTGTCTGAGCATAATTCCACAGTCGTGCACAATGCGCCTGCAACCAGGGGTCACTTCAGCTCTGAGCCCTGATGCCCTTTTAGGATACCTCTCTAGCACTGTGGGAGCTTCTCCTGTTTTTCCTGTGGGAGAGTCAGTGCTGCTTCACCCTGTGTGGGTAAGATGTAGAAGTTGAGAGGGAGAGGGATAAAAGCCAGTTTTATGGCTGGGAGCAGCTGCCGAGTTGCTTCATCCCTAGGTTCACAACTGAGCCCACCAGGCTTTGTGGGTCTCCCAGAGACAGCCTGGGATCGAAAGAGCTAGCACACCATCACGGTTCTGCAGAGCAAGCATGAAGCATCACAGCACAGCATGGGTATTGGTCAAAGAGAGAACTAAGATGGACAGAACAGACCCAAGCAAGTTGGTGTGGCCTTTCATGGTAAGCCACATCCATCTGAGATCAATTTGTGAAGTTAAAGCTGTGTGTCATAGAATCATAAAGATTGGAAAAGACCTCCAAGATCATCCAAGTCCAACTATAAGCCCATCACTACCACGTCCACTAAACCTCATCCCTCAGCACAAAGAAAGGAGATCATAATGGTCATGACTACTGGGTAACACGAGGAGCTTAGAACAGAAGGAACAGGCTAGCATGGGACTGACCTACCCCAGCCTTTTGGAGGAGATGGAGGGGCTACCAGAGTATGGTGCATTCACCTGCAAACTCCTTGAGACCTCTTGTTTCCTTTACTTTCCTCTCATACTTCCTTGCTCTGGAACAGCCTGTGACAGATCTTTAGCTGTCAGTGGTGTCAGGCAGGGAGCAGGGGGTGATGACTACGTGGCTTGAACAGCTGTGCTGTTTCTGATGGGATGCTTCAGCTGTGAGAGTGAGATAGGTCCCTATCTGACCTCCCAAGACAAGAAATTCAGGCATATTACCTTGTTTCTCTTCCCCTTTTTCTCAAATAACCAAGAAAATGTGGTATGAATTCTCAAAAACGTAGATTTGAAGGAAGAGCAAAGAAGATAACCTATAGAAACAGTAAAAGAGGGCAACTCAAATTAGCTTGGGATCTCACTTGTTTTTCCTTCTCTGTTTTCTCCCTCCAGAGGTAACAGTTGCATCTAGGATCTGTTCATCTCCATCGTTGTTGAACTTTATCCTATGCTTACCTCTGGTTCTGATCCTTCTCCTGGCCCTTGCTGGCTTCTGCTGGTGCTTCATCTCCAGGAAAAGAAAAAAGGGCACCATGAGAGGAAACCAGCTGATGGAACTGCAAGGGGCTGAGGAGATCAAGCAAACTTAGCTGGCCCGTAATGGGAGGTGTAACTTGAAGAAAAGGAACTGGACTTTTGAGAGGACCAAGTACTTGAAGAGGGGTGGCTTGTTGTTTTGCTGTAGCTTTTGCAATGAATACTTGAAAATGTTTGTTTACTTTCAGTGAAACAAAACAGCTCTGAGTTACTGAGCAGATAAGGTTTTCAAAATGGATGTTCCTCTCTCTTAGATTTGGAACCCACTCACATGTTCACTGTTGTGGCTGCTTGTGGTGTTCGAGGTGCTTGTGGTATGCATGTCCACTGCTGCTGTGTGGAAGTGGTATTCTTTTCAGGTGTAAGGGGAAAACTGGTTTTGCCCTGGAATACAAAAGTATTAAACTGCTGCTCATTTTAAGTCAATTTGACAAAATCTGTGCAGTGCCCAGCTAAAAATCCTTGGCAGCACTGCAAATGGAGCGCTGGCATATCGTTTAAGGCACTGCACTTGCCTTTCCCATCCCTTGCTGTAGGAGAATTCGGACACTGTTGCCCTCTGGTTCTGGGAGACCCTGTGCCCAGAGAACATCTCCAAAAGGACATGGGTCTTCATCACAAAACCCACTGCAGGAGGTTGAGAACTGAGCAAGGCTGGCCATAGAATCACAGAACATTTGAGCTGGAAGGGACCTTTACAAGCAATCTAGTCCAGCTCTCAATGAACAGGGACACCTATAGCTGGATCACGTTGCTCACAGCTCCATCTAGGGCTGAGGGGTGAGCCCTGAAGGAAGTCCATAGACTACTTGGGAAGCTCTTGCTTCTCTGTTCAGCCACTTCAACCTTTTCCTGCAAGTGGTATTTTTTTCTCCACCTCTTACAACTTCTCTGCTGTTTGTCTGAGTCATATCTTGATAATGTTTCACCAGTATCATGCTCTCTCTCAGTATTTTCCTTCAGATGGTTTCCATAGCTTGCTCATAAGAGTATCTTGGGAATGTATTTCAGAGGCCTTGCTGAAGTCAGGAACGTGTGCTGCCTGCTGCTTACCCCTATAGAGAGCAAGAAGGTCTCCCCTGAGTCTCCTCCTTCATACTGAGCAATCAAGTTCCCTCAGCCACTCCTCATAAGACTTGTGCTCCAGGTGCTCACAACTCCGTTGCCTTTCTCTGGACATGCTCCAGGGCCTCCATGTCTTTCTTGTAGTGAGGGGCCCAGAACCAAACAAATGATCCGTCCTTGTTTAAACAACAACAAAAACATTTCTGTTTTTTTAATTCTTCTAAGTGCCCTGAGTGCTTTTTTTTTTTGCCTTTGCATGCCTCTGAGGACTGCAGTTAGGAAGATGTGGGTTTCATTTTCTGCTTTGTATTTTCTTGTTGCTCAGTGTCTCACACCACAACCGTGTGGCCTGTTCTTCACATGTCTTAGTGTGAACCTGATCAAGATGAGCCTTCTGCTGAAAAATCTACCTTGTTGGGATCGTTATCGCTCGAGTGGTGTCATAGAGGAACCCCCATGTTGCTGCTGTGGCTGAGTGTGGGTTGGTCTATGTAGGCTGTGTGAGTCCTTGGGGTGGCTGTGCTGGACTTGCTGAGTCCGTGCTGCCCTTGGCTTGGCCGCCACATTGTTCTATGGAAGCGACTGCTGGCATCTAACTGCTGTGTAAGGAGCGGCAGACTCAGCTGTAACGTGAGATTGTGCATCTGGTGGAGTGAGGGAAGAAGGTGGGCAGGGAGGGGGAGATTTCTCCAGCCATAGGACACTCCTTTCTTTTTCTGCCCCCCTTTTTTTTTTCTCAGCCAGAGGCCAAAGTAGCAGTTTTCCATTCACGCAGGTTGAGAGGTTTTAACGTAGTTTTGAGAAATGTGCCCAGAGCTCTGATGAAAGGGTCTGCAAGAAGAATGCATGTGTGTGTTTGCGGTGGGGGGGGGTTTCTTTCTTTTTTTTTTTTCTTCTGGTTTTGCTGGGGTGCTGCCAAACCTTTTGGCTATGTTTTTTAAGACGTATTTTTTTCCACAAGTGGCCTTAGAGTTGTAACTTATCCCAGTTAAAACTGCAGAACGATCCTGTTTTCAGAGAGAACATTTCATTTGGCTGAGGCAAGCGGAGGAGAGGGAGAGAAAGGAGCATGGGGTGGGTCAGGAGTATGGTAGTGGGTGGTAGAAAAGTCTGTGGTCCTTCAGGTCTTGTATGTATCTTGACAGGGCGACAAGGCAACAAAGAGTTGGGCCCAAGAGGAATGAATTAGCTGTGAAAAACTTGTGAGGGTTACAGAAACACAGAGCTGCACTGTGCTGGAAGCTTTGAGGGGTCTGAAGTTGCTCTCCCTGTGCCATCAGAAATCAATCCCAGGCTGCTTCTATGCTGTTCTCCAACAGGGTAAGGAAGGTCTTGTGCAGCTCTGCTGCTTGGCAGACCTTGCTCTGCAGAAGATGGATGGTGTGAGGGGTCAGGTGGGAACACGTGCACTGCGTTGCCTTCCTGGAATGCTTTTCTGGCTCTGCCTTTGGGAAGGAGTGAGGCCAATGCTTGATGACCACACAGGGAGTTTGTGCAGTATGCGGTGGCACAAAGGGTTGCCCGACTGACTCTCTTGAAGACTGGTCTCCTGAGGGCCTTTTGCTGCAAGACTGTGAGGAGGGAGGCTGGGTGGTGAGGTGGGTGCTGTGCAGGTGGCAAATGGCTTGCAGGCAAGGAGATGCTTTGCATCCTCTTGCAGATGATGGCTCAGAATTTCCTATAGTGCTCCGCTCTCTGTTAGAAGAGAACAATGGAGCAATGTGCTGCCCTGCTGCTTCCAGGGCAAGGCTGTTGAGGAAGTTTTCCCAACTTTCCAGAAGTGCTTCCAGGCAAACAACTTCCACTTCTTTTGGTATGCCCGCTCTGAAGCAGTGTGCCTTCATTCCTTCCTGTTAACTCTGAGTTGCTTTAGAAATTTGATATTGTTTTCTTCCTGTGATAAAGTATTTTATAACTGGAAATAAAAGATGCTTTAGTCTCACTTTATGCTGTTCTGCATTCAAACTGGGTCCTTGCAGCCCCTGCCTGTTTCACATGTCCTTCAGCCCTGGCCTTTGGCATCTAACGCAGAGCAGAATCACTCCTGGGGCTCTAACCCTTCCTTAACTGCTGAGAAATCACTGTGCCGCATCTGCCTGCTGCCAGCATTCAGCCCTTTGCCTCTGCTTCCCCGCCTCCCCCTTCTCTTCTTCCAGCAGATAGTGGATGACAGTCCTGTTGCACAGGGCAGGAAAAGGCAATCATTGCTCTCCAGCAGTGCTTTCTAAGGCAGAAGCAGTGCAAAGAGTGGGGCTCGAGGAGGATGTGGGAGAGGCAATGCAAGCAGGCAGGAGGAACTGGCCCCGTGTCTCTTCAGGCAAAAAGGGGCTGCTTGTAGTGCTGTGGAGTAAGCAATATTGATGTCATCCACCTGTTTTTTAAGAATATGTACATAGTTTAGAACAAATGCAAGCCTATTTCCCCAGCAGGTTGTATTGAGAAATGCAAACAGGAAAGCAGAGTCCAGGTTACTTCTGCAACCCAGACAAGAAACAGAATACTGCAAGCAGCAATTTTGAGCATGTTCTTTGGAGGGAGGTATCTTGCTTTTCATTCATTACGTCTTTTCCTGTAGGTTTCTAAATGTAGCTATGTGCTTATAAATGATGCTGAGCCTGGATATTTGGTAAAGGGAGAGAGAGGAGGAGCTGCTCCTCACCATCCCTGGAGCCAGACCTCACGTGGCTGCCCCAGACCCTTCCTTGGAGAACACTGATGATGAAGCACTGTGGGGTGGCTGTGAAGCAAGAGGTGAGCTGGTGTTCAGCCTCATGCCTGCTGTCTCTCCTCGTTGTAGGGCTGGGAGAGCATTCATTGCTTGGACTTCCAACCAAGTGTGAAAATTCACAGGTCAGGGGGTGGAAAAAAGGCTGCTATTAGTGTTATTTTAAGCGCTAGGGAATGAATTGGTGAGTGCTGGGAGCAATATGGAAAAGCAAGAGAGGCAGTGCCTCCTTGCAGCCCCTTCATGGGGCAGTGATGCTGAGGAGAGGATCGCTGCCCGATTTGAAAGAGAATAGGGCCATGACCAATCGCTGTGAAATGTGGCAATAATGGCTTGCGCAGTGGCCGTGGGATAAAAGGCAGGGACAGTCTGAACTGTAAAGATGTTTCATTTCCCTGGTAATGAGGGAGACACTTTGTGGCAATGGAACCAGAGAGAGAGAGAGGCCGTGAGATGCTAATTTTTGCTCCTGCTGCCACTGCCGCTTTGATCTGAAGCAAATGCCCGTTTTAAATTGCAAACGGATGCAAGTCAGATATCATCCAGCCACTGGCTTACAGGCTTAATGAAGTGGGACGTACGCCTTGGCCTGATAATGCTCGGAGAGGCAGGCATCTCAGAGAGGAATTACTGAGGGTCTGAGGAAATGGGAGGAGGGCTGGGGATGTCATGGGGGAAATCACCACCAGGGGCACAAAGCCTCCTGCTTGGTGTTCTTGGCAAACTGGCTGAGTCCATCATCCTCTATGCCAACAGAAAAGATATGAGTGTGCTGCCCTGCTGTTCTGTGTCCTATGTTTCAAGGCATCTTGAAAAGGTCACCGAGGTTATGGTGCTCTTTGGTCTCAGAATGGGCATCAATTTGATGCTCACTAGATAAGCACCAAACTTATGAAAGAGAAACCAGCTCATTTTGTGCTGTCGTTTGGGCACTTAATCGGACTTTAGAAAGACAATGTTGAGACTCTGTTGATAAGGCTGCTCTGGGTCTGCCCAGAGGCCCTGGGGAGCAAGTTCACCATGCCAGCAGTGATCTGGGAGCATGGTAGCTCACACTGGACAACCCCGTCTTGAGTCTCATGCGAAGATCTACCTCTTTTGAAGGAATGATGAAAGGGATAGAATCACAAAATTCTTAAAAAGACTGTTTGGATCACCCAGTCCAACCACCAACCCACCCCACCATGCTCGCTCTCAGTGCCACATCCACATGGTTCTTGAACACCTCCAGGGACGGTGACTGCACCACCTCCCTGGGCAGCCTGTGCCAATGCACTGCCACTCTTTCTGAGAAGAAATGTTTCCTGATATCCAACCTGAACTTCCCCTGGTGTAACAGGAGGATGTTCCCTCTCATCCTGTCACTGGTTAGATATTTATTACACTCTTCATTAAGGCAAGGCACTTGGCTCCTACTGTCAAGCCAGAGTTTGTTGTGTACCTGAAGTACCTCCCTGCACAAGAGCAATGGGATACATAAAAAGCTAACTGGAAGTAAATAGTCTCGTCACCCAGGCATTTTTATATTCTTTACTGCAGAAGAGAGCAAAAAGAAGCATGCACCTCCTCACACCCTCTCTTCCTCTCCTACTACCCCACAAGGCTTTTGTTTCTGAAAATGCTTTCAGATGACTTCCCCGTTGGTAGAGTAAATCACTTTAATCTGAAGAATGCAAGGCAAGATGAAGTTTTTAGATTATGCTTTATTTTCCTATGGCATTTTTCATTTACGGACATCACGCCATCACAATGCATAGTTAAGAATTTTCTCTGCCTGACAAACGAGGGAGCTTTGATGCAGCAGTTTGCTATGAAACAGTGAGGAGAGAAAAAATAAATCAGAAATCTCCTCTAGAGAAGGAGACAGGAAGAAAAGCTGACTCCAATACTGAGAATTAAAGGGAAAAATCTCTGCTGGACCCAAAATAAGTCTCCATAGAAACAGCTTTTTCTGAAAATGAATTACTGCAGTATGAAATGAAGATGGTGAATCTAGTTCTGCAAATTATTTAAGCATGTTCTTTGCTTATCCCTATTCAGCTCAGGATGCAAGCATGTGATTTCCATGGATGCTTATGTGCTTTATTTGATTGAGGTAGGAATACGAACAAGCACTGTTGAATGGAGATCTGGACTTTCTTGTGCTTCCTTGTGACTGACCAACTTACAACTTATTTTTTAATGCAAACACAAATTGCTTGGCTGCTAAAATTACAGACAGCAGCACATAGAACACAGTACCTCATTTTTGGAGTTCAGCACAAGGTTCCAGTAGATTCTTCTCATTAACGGGGAGTGGAGTCAACAGAGTGTTTACGTTGCTGGGTACTTTACTGTTCTGTTAATTAACTCTTGTTGCATTTGCATGCAGATTTAAATTTATATGGGATATTTATTCTGTAAATTAACAACATGGTGATTATCGTATAATTAACTTGAGAGTCAATGGCATGAGAGGTTGAGATTTATTCCTAATCTATCTTCTGTGCACCTCTATTTATGGTCTAAGGACATTTTTAAGATGGGATAGGTTCTTAATATCTTGCATGCTAATTTACTTTTATTGTGAAAGTGTGCTAGCAAACAATTGTTTTTAGTTTAAGCTATTTGAGACTGCATCTTTTTTTTCCTTCTGTTGTGACTTTATGTTCAGCCAAATTAATAGGACAAATGAGGTCTGACTCAAAGCTTTATTCCCATTTACCGTACTTGGTATAGGTGAAGATTTTGCATAGCTAAGCTGTGGGTGCTCTTCTTCACAGAAACTTCTTACTGCTTTTTATTTCTCACTGGCTTCTGACTTATTTATGTGGGGAGGTATCCATTTATAGATTCACCATCTAGGCATTTCCCGGTGTCGCTATAGAGCCCTGCGTAGTGAATTTAAGGTCATCAGTGATGGGGCTATGGGGCTGTCTTTAGAAGACCAAGTAATCTTCATGGAAAGATTGTGTCCCTTCCTCTCTGCCAGTCCCAGCCAAAACAAGCTCTCAAGACATTTCAATAATCCATCTTAGCATAACATTCAGCACAGAAACTGTTGACCTACTGTTGAGCCAACATGAATGGTCTCCCTCCTATGTGACCTTCGAATCTGTCCCTGCATTGAGCTTTACATGCACCAAGCTGGAGGTGGTCACTATATTGAGGCTCCTTCTGGAGCCCAAGTCTTCGGCAGGGGCATCATCTCCAGCTGAAACTGTCCCTTGGCCCTGTTGGACTTGAGTTTTCTCTCAAAGGTTCAGCTGTTTCTTGGTACTTCCTGAAATCCACTCTCATTTTGCAGTCTTCCTCCCCTCCTCCATGCTTGTGGGACAGATATTTTTTATTTGTCTGTGCCTGCTATTCTGTCATCATCTGAACTGCACGCCAGAGATGGCAGCAGTTGTAGCTCATTTTGCAGTGGTTCACAACTCCAAGCCTTTCAGGGGCTGTGAAAAAGATGCTGTCAAAGGAAGTCCTGTCCCTCCATGAGCCCAGCCAGGGGAAATGCAGGTGCCTCATGGACATTCTTTCCTCTCAGATGCTTCCAGATCATGAGGAAGCCTGTGACCTGTGCAGAGTACAAAGTGATGGATAGATTTGCACAAAAAGAGCAATGGTTATTGCCCTTTTGCTGCCTCCTCAGATCCCAAGGATCTCCGTTTCCACACTGCACTGACGAATGATCAAAGCTGCCTGAATACAGGGTGTTCAGTGAGGGCCTAGTCCTCTCTGGTTAGAGCCTATGAGGGCAGGTCCTTCTTCCCCAGGCCCTATGGGGGTCAGGCTGACTCTCTGGAGGTTGAAGCAGAGAGGAGATTTGTGCTTCTACGTGCCAATGGTGATGGCTAACCAGTGCAGTACTTGGCTTCTGTTGGGCTTGCCTAGGTCCCCCCAGAGGTGCCTTGTGTCCATGAATCCAGGCATGTCCTCATCCCCACATACAGCCCTATTGGGCCATGCACATGGTCCACCGCTCCTCAGTTGGGCACGTTTCCCTTCTGAGCCTGCAAAGCCTGCTGTTGGTGTGCCATGGAAATAAATAGAAATTTATTTTTAACCCAGTGTGAGATCTCTCATTCTTAGCTTTTTTTTTTTTTTTTTTTTCTTTCCTCTTTTTCATTTTTCCCCTCATAATTGATTCTGCTTTTACTAACAATTTGGAATTTAGCATCTATTCCTGCCTGAGAGTGTTACTTTGATAGCTGGTATTAGAGAAGGAGATTAAGGCTGTTGTTAGCAGTGGAGGCTGCAGGACATATGGGTAATGCAGACCTGCTAGTGACAAAGTTGTTTTGAGGCAGTGGGACAGATTGCCCGGCTTAGCAGCAATGAAATGGTGATGAGGTAAGTAGTGCTGGGAAAATCCTATTAGGGAAGGAGAACACACTGGAACCAAGTGATCACAAGGTGCACGGTGCCAAATGTGTTGTTTCTCTAAGAAATCAAATTCACGTTAGTTGCCCAGTGGGGGCTCATCTCTCTCCAAACTGCATTTGCTCTGTGAGCAGGCTCACAGGCTGCTCTGAATGTACCAGCATTTAGTAATAGGTGAAGACCAAAAGATGATGATTCTAGCCCTTCCAGGCAGTCAGTTCTGATTTAAGTCAGGTGTTTCGACCTCCATCCCATTGACAGACATGGAGCAGGATGAAGGAAGAGAGATCTAGAACAGCATCCTGGATCTGATCCCTGTTGCTGCGATGGAGGTTAGAGCAGGTATGCTCTTTGCTGAGCAGGAGGGCAGAGATTTCCTTAATGCATACAGGGCAGCAGAAATGCATATGCACCTAAAGGTTTGGCTAACTACCGCTAGCTCTCAAAGCTTCAATCTATTTTCCCCTATTGGGACTGTTCTGCAGCACTGTTCCTAAAGCATTTCCTGGGCTCTGTTTGGCCAGCAGGTGTTTTTCTGTGGGTTTGGTTTTGTGTTTTCTTTTTGCCTGTTGCTCTACAATAACTAGATTAGCCACGATTTATTTGAGACAGGACTGCGGCTGGTGATTTGTGTGCTATTGTGGGCGTAGGGGCTGTGTGATCTTATGATGAAAGCTGATTGCTGTGCAGCACGAGGGGACAGATTAGGATAAATGACACGGAGGAGTCTGGGTCCACCAGCAGGCTGCAGGCTGGTGAATGAGGGATGCAGGTGGGATGATCTGCATTTTTAAACATAGCCTCTACCTGCACCCTCATGATTAAGGGCAGCGCTGTGGCAGACAAGTCTCTATTTTTATTCTGTTTTTATTTTTATTTCAGGAGGAGTTGGGGGGGACAAACAAAGGAATCAATCGTCTTGCAGAAGAAAGGAAGCACTAAGGAACTGGCCAGCAGAGGCAGCACTTCTGCCACAAAGGTCAAGGGCTGCTTGGGCATCAGAGACTCACCAAGGTTGGAAAAGACCACTAAGATCATCTAGTCCAACATGACTAGCTAGACCCAGCATGGGATGGCGCTGTCGTTATTATCTCGGTAAGAGGAAGGGGACTCTAAGAGGAACAACTGGAGCCAGCACACCTGGGTGACATAGGGACTGTCCCAGAAGGGACCCTAGGAGGGATATCTGCTGTGTCTCCTACTACTGCAGGGAAATGCAGCAAAGACCAAGCATGAACTGCAAAGACCTGGAGAAAGGCTGGAGTCTGGAATTGGGTCACGTCTCCTTGAGTATCCCTGTGCAGCCAAAGCCAGGTGAGCCCCAGGGTGAAAGGATAGTGTGTCTGCAGGACTGGTGTATAGTCAAAGGGTGCAGAGCCATCCACCCTTGGAATTCAGGAACAGGAGACTGTTTGTATGCTGAGGGTGGACAAAGCCATTGTGACACTGGTCAGAAAGTGTTTCATGCAGGAGGAACCTTGAGATACACAACTTCCCTCTTTCCCCTTTCATGCACCAGCTTCTCCTTTCTCATGGGAAGTGCTGTGGCTAGGGGAGACCATGTGAACTGATTCTCCTGCCCTGTAAGTGTTTTGCCAGCTGCGAAAGCTGCAAGTATGCATTCTCCACATGAGGCTCTGTCAGCTGAGGGTTTGGAGTGTTCTCCTGATGCTCATGTGGATACTGATTACACCTATTTCTGTAGAACGCCACTTTTCAAAATCCCCATCCTCTACCTGTTTGAGTTGCAGAACTGAACCTCAGCATCCTGAGTCTTCATATGAAGCCATCGCTCCCCTGCTTGCCTATTTCTTAGCTCCCCATGCATCACAGCAGGGAGTCGAACAAGAGCTTTCCCTTTCTTGCTGCAGCTCAGCACTTCTTCAGCCACAGCAAAGCTGCAAGCATTTCGCTTTGCTCCTCTTGGCAAAAGCTTTGAGCCCCTATGGCCCCAGCACTGCTTTTGGCCCGCTTAGCAGTAAGGAGCCACCCAAGGCAGCAAGGGCACTTGTGGAGCTGTTGGTTCCTATGCTTTCCCATATAACCTCCAACCTGTCACCCATAGACGTGTGCTGCTGGGAGCTGCTGCTTCCAGGGCTGAGCATTGGCAGCTGCGTATGCTGCAAAGCGAAGCACGGCACAGCTAACCACTTCCATGTGGGGCAGCTGCAGCCACCCGGCTGCTCTTGCTGGTGATGTGACTTCCTGATGCTGCTCAGTGCTGTTGTTGTTTCCCCCAGCCTGTTGCCAGGTGCTGCAGCAACACATCACTGCACTCTTAGTCACGTTTTGGAAGCATTTTGGGGTGCTGGCGGCCTGAGGTTTGCTGTGTCATACGCACCACTATCATGAAGGACCTTGAGGACTCCTTGCACTGGGAGTGGGACTTGGGACCTAAAAGGCTGCCAGAGCATGTCTTGTTTCCCAGCAGACCTTGGCTGACCTCAGTCAGGCCAGTGATTTTCACCCCATTATCTTGTGTTGGGTCTGAGTAACGGTGCCATGAAGAGGACACCAAGAAGGAGGGTCTCCAGCCCTTCACTTGGCATGCACTACAGCAGCCAACCCTCTGCAGCTATCAGCACAACTTATTTCCCAGCAGACCTCATCTGGCTCCGGTTTTCAGCCACTGACTCTTCTTTTACCTTTGTCCACTGATATGTTGAAGAGTATTCCAGAGGTATTTGCTTGAAGCATCTCTGGCAGTCCCTTTAAGAAATGTCTGCACAATGCTCTCAGGCACTGGGTCTGTTTTTTGAGTTGTCCCTTGAGGAGCCAGGAGTTGGAATTGATGATCCCAGTGAGTCTCTTCCAGCTTGAGATATTCAGTGAGGTTTGTTGGGGCAATATAGGCTCAGTTCTCCATGCCCTTCTCTGAACATCGTTTTTTACAATCCTGGAAGATCAAAATTGGCTTAAACGGGCAAAAGTCTAGAGGTATAAAAACATTAATTTCTCAAGTAACCCATGCTGAGAGGTCTGCTTAAATATTTGAGAATGGTTTGAATCACCTGTACGTAACAAGGAGTGATTAAGGAAACTAAAGATGTTTTTTGATATTTCCTTCACATTCATTTTCACTACAAAGTGGCTCTGGAGGTGCCTGTTCAGATCCTCCTCCTGTCTTGACAAAGACAAGATAGCATCAGAGATTGAGGGGCTGGAAGAAGCAAATCATGTAAGTGTCGGTAAGCTGCCAGGTCTACATGGCACTCAGCCAAGGGAGTCACAGGGGTGGAAGTGCTGCCTCTCCAAAAGTAATAGTCCTCTCCTTCAAAAAAGGAAAGGAAAGGAAAAAAGGAGAAAAGGAGAAAGAAAAAAAAACAAGAAGAGAGGGAAAAAGAAAAGTAGTATTTGTTAAAGATGGTGTGTGTTGTGCTAGTATCTTTGAAGGCTCTTGGGATGATCTGGAGAATTGCAGGCCTGTTTGACACACGTGTAAATGAATGCCATATCTAGCAAATTAGGAGAATCAGCCATGACACTTAATGCTGCTAAGGCTGCTCCGAGGTGCAACCTGCAGAGATTCTGCAAAAGGAAATCATGCTTGCTGAACTCTTGCAAGTGTTTGAACAAACCAGAGAATTAGCTGAAGGAGAAGACCTGCCTGACACCATTTATTTAGCTTTTGGAAGGCTTTTTGCAAGGGCATGTTCAGGAGAGGATTGTTTCTGCAGCTGGCAGTGCAGGAAGCAGCTTATTGCTCTGCCTTGTGCCTGCTGGGAGGTTGGGTGATGTGGTGGGTTGTGGTGGCATGGGGGATGAGCGCCCATGAGGAGTCCTCATGGGAAAGGACAGAGGAGAGAGTACCCCTTGGTCACAGCTGTTCAGCCAATAACTTCCAGCAGGACTGAGCTCTTGCTGAGCCACCAAAGCACATCTGATCAATAACTCAGTGTCCCAACTTGCACATTAGCAGAGTCAATTATCAGCTCTGCTCTCTGCTTCCTTGATTATTATTTCAGTATGTAGCAGCTGCTTCACAAGCGTTATGGTCCATCACACTCTGAAAGGACTGAGTTAAATGCAGATTATTGACCGATGAGGCCATAAGAAGGTACTGTAAAATATACAGTCGTGTTCTCCCATAAATCCCCAGCGAGAGTGCTTTTCAAAGAAATTCCTCTTGCGGTGGGAGTGCTTTCTGTCATCATCAAGGCCCTGAAAAATGCTTTTTCCACCTGATTCGCGCCACCTCCTCTGCAACATCATTGTCTCTTTTGGCACTGCATCTTCACATAAACGTGCAGTCCTCCCTCCCTTGAGGTGTTTGTCAGGACTCCCAGGCTTCAGTAGGGATGCTTGACTTACGGCTTGTTCTGTACATGGGCAGGGTGATCTATATTTAATCTCTGTTCTGGCCCCAGACTTTCTGCTGGCCCTGAGTTTCTCAAGTTCCTGTTGCTTCAGGTTCCCCAATTCTGGCTGACTGTGGGCTTTTTGTTGAAGCAGCCCATGTTATGCAGGGCATGACTGGACACCATTGTGAGCACTTTGAACACCCAGAGAAGACTCCTTTCCTTTCTCTGCCTGCCTGACCTATGGCTGTCTGTTGTCCCTGTAGAAGATGATGCTTTTCGATGCTGGGAGCAAGCACGTCTACGATGGGTTTATAGAGACACTTTAGAGGGTATTTTTGCTGTCTGATGCTTCCTCAGCTTGCTTCCCATCTCAAATCTTTTACCAGCACTCCAAGTATACACTGAGCCTAAGTGGATATAGTGATGTTATCTGCAACCTCCTGGAGCCTACTCTGCGTCTCTCTGGCTGGGGAGAGAAAAAACAGGTGGACAGGACTGGGACAAGGGAGTCCCAGTCAAAACTCTTGGATTTATCATAGATCCTTTTGCAGGCCTCCCTAGCAAATCCACTGGAAGGTTTGTTGGCATTGTTTGGGTGGGGATGGCATCTTCCACTGCATTTTTTCACAGATAAGGCCTGTCTTATGACTCTCATCAGCTCTCACTGAGGTTACCCCTGGCTGACTGACATTTTGTCCTAGAAGTCTGTGGGGTGGGAAGACCATTGCAACTGGGCAGGAGGATGACACAGTCACGCTACATGCTTGTGTCTCAACCCAGAGGCTTTTGAAGAGTGTACAGGAAAGGGCCAACTTGAAGCAACCTTTGTTCTTTCAAAAGCCTGAGGTATGTATAAAAGCCAGTGAGCTACTGAATTTTTTTTCTTGCTTGCCACCATTGTAGAAGTCTAACCACCTTTGAGATTCCTAACTGAAACTGCAACTCATCCGAAGATCCAGTTAGTATCTCCAGCACTTGTTATATATGCACTGGTGCTCAGCACTGCCTTCACTTGCTCTAGAAATGTCAGGATACACACAGTGGCAGTTCTGTGATCTGATATCTACACAAGCTGCAAGCAACAGAAACCACACTATACCAACACAGGCTGTTCATGTGACGCTTCCGTCCTTACAGCCTCTTTCAGAATGGCTTGCTTTCTTTTAGATCCTTGTTCATCTTTCCATCTTCCTACAGTCATGCACTTCTCATGGGACAACCTATGGCTTATGTCCCCATGTTAAAGCTGATGGGTGTATCCCAGCTCAACACCACTTTATATGCTGGCCTTTGGGTTCGGTTCCAGAACTTGTCTCACTACTCTCCTCGTATATGCCCTTGGCTTCTGCCTGGGACAACAACCTGAATGTCAAGGCAGTGTGCAGTTAGATGTGATTATGCTTGCTCTTTGAGGGATATGGGCTATGCTCCCACAGCCCAAATGGTGTCCTTTGATGTCTGAGGGATGTGAGAAGTCTTCAGCTCTTGGAGAGGAGGAGGCTGATACAGAATACAAACAAGGTTTGCTCAAACGTGGAGTTGTTTGCCCAGCCCTGCAGTGCAGCAGCTGTGCAATGCTCACCACAACTCCTACGTGTGCTCGAGAAAAGCTGTCAGAGGAAGCACATCTTCATGCTGCTTGTCCTCAGCATCCTGCCCTCCCTGTCCCAGGGGTGAGAGAGGCTGGTGCCCTATAATTGGTAGTGCAAAGGGATCACCGACCCTGCCAGTTTGTGCAGAGGAGGTCTTCTTGCTAGCTGAGCTGCCATCAGCTTTGAAACTTTCCCTCCTGTGGTGCTCCTCTGCTAAAATTCGACATGGAAATGATCCTGATTTATTCTGGAATAATAGGATGAAATGGTGCAAAGGAAAATTTCAGAGTGAGGAGTGAAATAAATCACCCAGAACAGTCAGTCAGGAGAGAAAGAAGAGGGGGACCTCCATTGCTCCGCTCACTGTGGGAACAGACATCACGCTGGAAAGTTTGGTGCTGGGAGTGATGTGCTGCTGGATGGGATAGGATGAGAGAGAGAATGGCCTATGTTACACTAAGGGGAGGTTCAGGTTGAATATCAGGAACAAATGCCTTCCCAGAAGAGTGATGAGGCATTGGCACAGGCTGCCCAAGGAGGTGGTGCAGTCACTGTCCCTGGAGGTGTTCAAGAACTGTGTGGATGTGGCACTGAGGGACATGGTTAGTGGGCATGGTGGAGATGGGTCAGTGATCAGACTGGGTGATCTTAGGGGTCTTTTCCTTAAATGATCCTATGGCTACAAAAAGGTTGGCTGTGCTGGCTGCGGCTCCCGGAGGGTTTCCAGCCTTCTGGCACCATCTGCTGGGGCTGTGGGGATACAGCTGAGGGGAGCAGCCCTGCTTCCCCCAATATTCCCTTCCTCGGGGGTCCTGGTCACTCCTGCCCGAAGCCTTTCAGCTGGCAATGGAGAGCATCCTGGCCTTGCTTGGGGCTCCAGTAGAGAAGGGAGAGAGAGAGATGGAGAACGGCAGAGATCTGCCTCCAGCAAGGCAATCTGCACAAATGGACTGGCTTATAAATGAATTTATAAGTGGAAATTGGCCTATAATGAGTGAGTTACTGAGCAAAAAGGACTGCACACTGCAACCCACTTAGGAATCTGAGAGCTCGGTGCATGACGCAAAGCCGGAGGGGAAATGCTGTGTCCCACTAGTGGAGGCATCTGTGTCGTGCTCCAGCTGTGTTCAGCCCTGCTGTGCTGTTCACCCTTCAGTCCTTTGTGGGCCATGGGCTCCTGCCTCCAACAGCACTCCCCTCCTCTGCTGAAACTGCCGCAGCAGTGGGCTCTTGAAAGTGCCACTAAACGCCATCATTAAAAAGAGTTTTATTTCAAGGCAGCTTTTGCTAGTAACTGTTCTGGAGTTCATTCTCTGGAGAAATATAGGGCAGTTTTGAGGTTTTTCTTGCTAAAAATAAAGCAGTCTCCCAAGCCCACTGCTGTGTTTGGGCTCTGCGTTACAGGCTTCTGTCGACAGCTTGCTTAATGAGTGGGGATGTGAGGAAAGAGAGCTTCTCAAGGAGGAGGCCGCTTGCTTCTCAAGGCTGGGACTGTAAACAAGACGTAAGCGGTGACTGGAATATAGTGTGTTTCTCTCAGTGCTCCAGACACACAGAACTGATTTCACCCTTTCAGTTCCTGGAAACAAAGGATGTAGCCTATGGATAACTGTCTGGAAAAGCACACGTGCCGCTGATTTCACCTCTGCCCACGCCTTAGAGGTGCCCACCCGTGGGGTGAGGGATGGAGCCCACTCAGGCTCTCCCAGAAGGTCTGTGTTTCTCTGGTGTTCCTTTGCTGCCCCATTCCACAACAAACCTACCCTTCCTCTGTGGGGAAGCCTTGCTTCTCCATCAGGAAAGGTCATGGAGCAGTTTGTCTTGGGTGTAATCACACAGCACACATTGGACAAAGAGGGAATCCAGCCTAGCCAGGATGATGATCTGGATGAGGGGATTGAGTGTATGTTCAGTAAGTCTGCAAATGACACCAAGTTGTGTTGATCGAAGACCTTGCAGAGGGTCTGACAGACCGGGTTGATGAGCTGAGGCTAACTGTATGAGCTTTAACAAAAGCAATGCAGGGTCCTGTGCTTTGGTCACAACAACTCCATGCAAGACTATGGGCTTGGGGCAGAGTGGCTGGAAAGCTGTGTGGAGGAAAAGGATCTGAGGTTGTTGGCTAATTCTCAGCTGAACATGAGCCAGCAGTGTGCCCAGATGGCCAAGAAGGCCAATAGCATCCTGGGTTATATCAGAAATAGTGTAGCCAGCAAGAGCAGGGAGGTGATTGTCTCCCTGTTCCCAGCTCTGAAGAGGCCACACCTCAAGTACTGTGTTCAGTTTTGGGTCCCTCACTACAAGAAAGATGTCATAGAATCATAGAATCAGAGTTGGAAGGGACCTCTGAAGGCCATCTAGTCCAAATCCCCTGCAATGAACAGGGAAATCACAGCTAGATCAGGTTGCCCAGAGCCTTATCCAGCCTCACCTTGAAAAAATCAGCTCCATTAACCTGCTGGTCACGCATCTTTTGTTGTAGCCTAGGATACTGTTGGCTTTGTGGGCTGTAGGGGCACGTTCCTGGCTAATGTCCAGCTTCACATCTACCATTATTCCCAGGTCTTTTTTGGCAGGGCTGTACACAATCCTTTCATCCCCCAGGTTGTATTGGTAATTGGTAATGGGAGGCATTGGTAATGTCTCAACCCTTGCACTTGAATTTGTTAAAGCTCGTGAGGTTCACCTGAGTCAACTGCTCAAGCCTGTCTAGGTCCCGCTGGATGCCATCCCATCCCTCTGGTGTGTCAACCGCACCTCACAGCTTGGTGTCATCACTGAACTTGCTAAGGGTGCACTCAACCCCACTGTTGATGTCACTGATTAAGGTATTAAAGAGAATCAGCCCTAGCACCAACCCCTGGGGGACATCACTCATCACCGATCTCCGTCCAGATATTGAGCCATTGACCACCACTCTCTGGACTCAATCCTGCAGCCAGTTCTTTGTCTATCAAATAGTCCAGTCATCAAATCCATATCTTTCCAAATTGGAGAGAAGAATGTTGGGGGGTACCATGTCAAAGGCCTTACTGAAGTCTAGATAGCTGGCTTTTCCCTTGTCCTTTGGATGCAATGACCCATCAAGGCCCCGGAATATGTTCAGAGAAGGGCAGTGAGGTTGTAAGGAGTCTGGAACACAAGTCTTATGAGGAATGGCTGAGGGACTTGAGATTGTATGATCTGGAGAAGGAGAAGCTCGCAGGAGACCTTATTGCTCTCTACAACTGTCTGAAAGGAGTTTGTGGTGAGGTGGGGGGTCAGTCAGCCTCTTCAGCTGTGAAACTAACAATAGAACGAGAGAGAATGGCCTCAAATTGTGTCGAGGAGGTTCAGGCTGTATATTAGGGAACATTTCTCAGGAGAGTGGTGAGGCAGTGACACAGGCTGCCCAGGGGTGTGGTGGAGTCACCGTTCCTGGAAGCGTTCAAGAACTATGCAGATGTGGCACTGAGGGACATGGTTAATGGGTATAGTGGGGATAAGCTGGGCGATCTTAGAGGTTTTTTTTCAATCTATGCTATGTTCTTCTGGACACGTTTTGCATGCCTGCCCCTTTGCAGCCTGACATACCATGGCTTATGGCTTGCTTTCCTTGCATGTGAGCAGCTGCTCTCTGCTGGGCTACTGCTTTAGGGCATATGGTACTTCTCTTTCTGTGCTGGGAGAGTATTCAAGTGTTTCCTTTGTATGCCGTCATACACAGCTATGAAATACATTCTTGCACAACTAGCCTGAGTGCTTCCAGAGACTGCTAATTGAGAGAGAAAAACAGCCTCTATATAAAGACAACCAGCCTCAGTGTGCAGCTAGCATTGCTCAGAGCTGGAAGGTTCGCAAACCTCCCTCCATAATAGGGAAGAAGAACTGTGGGCAAGGGGAAGAGATAGTGGGAGCGGAATAGGAGCCAAGAGGCAGTGCTGCAGCGTCTTCACAAGTGGATCTGCAAGCAGCCCACGCAGCCCCAAAGTGCAGGGCGTGAGCATTCTCAGCTCCTGGCCCCCTGCTCATGGAGCAGCAGGAAACCTCCTGGGGTGTCTGGGCCTATTTGCCTGGGATGGGGCTGAGGAAGGAGATCTGCTCTCTGGAGTCTCTTCAATGAGTTCTTCTATCAACAATGGTTCTTGGGCTCATTACAGGATAAAAGGGGACCTGGAGCACCTTGGTGTGCATTGACCCAAAAATACAGATGAAAGAAAGAGTGTTTGCTATCAGCCAGCAATCCAATAGATACATCTTTGCAGACACCAATCTTCTGTGGATGGATGCGAGCAACCCCATTTCTCTGGCTATTAACTGTCTTGGGAGTACCCAAGCTAACATCGAGGCACGGTTTTTCTTTTTTCCTGGAGGTGCCACACGTCTGTGTTGTCTGCTGAGGTCAATTACAGCTGTAGGAGCGCAGAGGCTGATGAAAGATGAGTGCCTTGCTGTTGCCTTTCCCCCTGAGGCAGCGATTCCCTCATTTCTATGTCACAGCCAGGCGTGTGCTCAGGAGCTGCGTGAAGGGCTCCTACCAGCCCCCACCTCTCTCCTGGGGTGAGGTGCTACCTGGGGTGCACCATCTCCCTCCCTTAGCCCCAGCATTGCCATATCCAACCAGGCTACCTCTGCACTGTGCCCCCAGGGAGCTGTGAGAACCCCTGTGCTGTGCTGAGCCCTGCCAGGCTGTCCTGCAGTGATGCTTGCCCATGGGGACCGGGATTGAGACGCGGTGCTTTGGGACCTATTACCACACCCCATCAAACAGCCTTTGGTTGCTGATCGTTTTCACTCGCCTCAGCTTTGTGTTTGGAGAATTAATTGCTTTAATAAGGAGCTTAATTGGAAGAGCAAAAGTAGGATAAACAGCAGAAACATTGGATGTGGAGAGGTGGATACCTCCTGATCACCCAGGGGGGAAAAAAACAAACCAATCACACCTTGATTTTTCAGGGCAACTGCACTCGCTTGCGAATGCACGTCAGGTTTGACAAATGGCTTTAGCACAAATAACGGAGGGTGGCTTTTTTGTTTCTTTGTTAGTTTTTTTTATTATTATTATTATTATTATTACTTTTCCTCTGGTGTACTTGTTTTATTCCCTCTAGTTTCTAAACAAAACCTTTCCTTCTTTCGTTTTGAAATCAGATTTAGAAAAAAGCGGTGAGCAAATCGTAAAGCTGCTGCTCTCGGGGTTCGTTCCCCGCCCGCTGCCGCTCCCCGGGCCCGGAACCGCTGCGCCGAGCGCGGCCACCGGGAGAGGGCGGTGAGGCACTGGGTAGCCGGGCGCTCGGATCCCGGCCGGCCGCTTGGGATCCTGCCGGGCTGCCCCGCTGCCTCCCGCCGGGCCGGGCGCCCATCAGCCCCCCGGGCTCGGTCAGTGCGCTCCCCAGTGCGGCCCCGTGCGGCTCTCCACCCCCTGGGATGGATGGCAGCGTTTGTAGAGATGTATATACTATTGAAGGTGAAGCTGGGGTCAGTACGTGTCTTGGAGGAGAATTTCAGCCGAAGCATGAAATGCACTTTGTGTTGATTTATGGAATCTTTGTCTTTTCTCCAAGAGAGAGGTTGGGTTTTAAAGTGAGCATGCAAAAAACAGGGTGTGAGGCTTTGCATCTGGGGAAGATAAGGGCCGGGGTTGCAGCACTGCTTTGTCCTGTGTCCTCCAGGGAACTTTGGTGTTTCCCAGGCTGTACTCTCCCCTTTGGTAAGAGGTGATAGTGATTCCACCACAGTGCTGGGTGCTGGAAACAAAGGGTGAAGCAGGCAGACTTACAGCAGTGCTGTTGTAAGTGCCAGGGAAAGGACATCGTGGTGGAAAAATTGCACTAAAGTTGTCCACAGAACCATAGAATCACAGAATGTCTTGCTTTGGAGGGAACCTTAAAGCCTACCCATCCCCAACCCCCTGCCATGGGCAGGGCTGCTCCCCACCACCTCAGGCTGCCCAGGGCCCATCCAACCCAGCCTTGGGTGCCTCCAAGGATAGGGCACCACAGCTTCTCTGGGCAGCCTGCACCAGTGCCTCCAAGTGAAGTATTTCCCTGTAATATCTAACCTAAACCTCCCCTCTTTTAGTTTGTAGATGCATTTTGACCCATGTCAATGGGGACATGTCCATGGTGATGTGACAGCCTCTCTCTTTGAGGGGAAGCACCTAGATGCGTGTTTCCCTGCTGAAAACTCACTGCTCCTGTTTCCGGCCTAGGCTTTGCGCTTAGGAGGTTCAAGTTGCCTACGGGATTGAAGGAGGGAAATGTGAGCGAGAGCAGCACCATGAGGAAGGAGTCAAACACCAAGGCAGCTGTATTTCTTGCAGGGAAAATGGATGGAGACTGTGGGAAGCGATCACTGTTAGGAGCAAGAGAGTTATGGCTTCCAATCAGCAAACAAGGGAAGAGCACATTTCAGAGCAGCAGCTTGTGTTCGCTTCCTGTTAGCCGTAATAACAACTGTATCCCGGAGTAATCTTGGAGTTCATTTAGAGCAAGATACAATTATTGCGCTGTGTGCAACAAGCACCCTGCATTTGCTGTGCACTGCTGAGCCTGCAGCCAGCTCCCTCCCGGCGGTGCTCTCCTGCAGATGGCTGCTAACTGCTCTGTTCTTGCACGCCATTGCTCACTGCATGCTCACACACATCTGTATTCCCCCCCAAAATCTTTGCTGCTAAATGTCAGGAAAATTCTGTCTGTTAGCAGCCTGGCAGTTCCCACTGTGGAACTGGGATACTCCAGGCTCGGGGAAAAGGATGCTAAGAGAGGGAGCTGCTCCCTGCTCCCTGGTTTGCAACTGGGACCACTGGACTCTTGCATGCACGTTCCAAGGAGCCATGGAAAGCATGCAGCTATGTAAATGCTCTTCTCCCACAGTCCCAGTGTTGGGTTCTGCGAAGTGCAGCAGAAGGCATTGAGAGCAATAAGGCTGACACACCCCTAGCTTAAATTTGGACAAGCTTTTTAATACCCTCCAGAAGAGATTACTGGAATGACCTACTTGTTTACATGTGGTGAAACCATTAAATGAGCAGAGGGCTTTGCTCATTAGAGGAAGAGGGATACAGGGTGGTGCCAGCCCCACTGGCACCAAGCGGTGCCTCCAAGGAGCTGGGCTTCTGCCCTTGGGTGGAAATTCCCCACCCTGTTCATAGTACTCATCATCACAGAATCATAGAATCATTGAATTGAAAGAGACCCTTAATGGCCATCCAGTCCAATTCCCTTGCAATGAACAGGGATGCCTACAGCTCGATCGCTCAGCTTGATGTTCAGCTTGACCTTGAATGTCTCATAGGCAGGATGCTTTGTACCCAGGCTTCAGAAGGCACTGGTGGTTTGCAAGGAGCTGGAGCTCCTCAGCAAAGCCAGCGTTATCCTGCACAATGGGCTTAAAATCTACAAGGTGCTCCAGTTGCAGGATACTGGAATTTGTGATGCCTGAATGCCTGCCTGTTTCATGGGTCCTTGGGATAGAGCAGCACACAACCTGGTGCAAAGGGTTCCTTCGTACCTTGAGAGAAGAGTTTGTCCCATCTGCTGTTGGAATGGGAACTAACGAAGGAGTCAGAATGTGTGTTGTAAACTTCACCAAGAGTATAACTCAGGTTTTCTATGTGATGATTGATATCTCTCATTTCATGGCATTCCAGGCTGGAAGGTCCTGGTAAAGAGCTTTCCTCAACTTGTCATAGGAGAGGTACTCCTACCCTCTGATCATCTTTGTTGCCCTCCTCTCAACTCACTCCAATAGCTCTATCTCTTTCTTATGCTGGGGACCCCAGACCTGGACACAGTACTCCAGATGGGGCCTCACAAGGGCAGAGCAGGAGAGGACATTCTCCTCCCTCTCTCTGCTGGCAACCCCTCTTTTGGTGCAGCCCAGGGTACAGTTGGCCCTCTGGGCTGCAAGCACACACAGCTGGCTGATGTCAATTTTTTTGGCTATCAGGACCCTCTAGTCCTTCTCATCAGGGCTGCTCTCAATGAGTTCTTCTTCCAGTCTGTACGTTATCTGAGATTACCCTAGCCCAGGTGTAACACCTTCCTCTTGGCCTTGTTGAACATCATTGTGTTCATATGGGCCCAATTTTCAAGCCTGTCAAGGTCACTCTGGTTGACATCCCTTCCTTCTATGGTGTCAACTGCACAACTCAGCTTGATGTTGTCAGCAAACTTGTTGAGAGTGCACTTGATCCCACTGTCTATGTCACTGATAAAGAAGCTGAAGAGCATCTGTCCCAAGAGGGACACCACTTGTCACCAGCCTCCACATGAACATACTGCCATTGACCACTGCACTGTCCTCATCTGGGGCAGCCTCACCGAAAATTCCTCTGTGCCTGGTGTCCACCAAAGGAAGGACTCGAGGCTGTCCCATCACTGTCACCACTGGTGGCAGGCAGAGCAGGTCACAGCACAGCGCTGCAGCCACGAGTCCTTGGGCCAGAAACAAGGAGAAAAAGTGTGTTGTTATTAATCGACAGCCCTGGCTTAATAGCTGTAGGCTATAGGTGTGCAGATTAAATTTCAGCCCTATATTTCACCAGAGTCAGATGGTGGCATGTCAAGGCACTGTAAGCGTGCAGCCCTTGGACAGCGTGTGGCAGGTCGAATGGGCTAACAGAGCAATGAAATAAAGTGCAATAAAAAGTAGGCTGAAGAACAGGAGAATTTCCTCACGGTGAGATCTAGGCTGTAAAACAGCATCTTGGGGAACGGATGGAAGCTTCTCCACGATTGGGTTATTTAAAAAAAAAAGATTTGACGAATGTTAGATGGTGTATATTAGCCTAGTGGTGTGAAAATAGTGGCAATTTTGTCAGAAAAATGATGACAAAGGAAGCGTGCTGCTCCATTTTCAGCAGCTTCACCCTGAGCGCTGTTTCATTTGCTCTGGAGGGTGAGGAGAGGAAGGGGAGCAGAGCTGTCTCTAGGACCCCAGCAAAAGGGAGAAGGATGTAAAATGAGGAGTGGGTAATAAATATTCAGCTTGTTTAGAACTGCAAATACCAGGGAAGGGAGAGCAGTAAACCAAAGGGGCTGCAATCAGCTCCTGGCTAGCAGTCAGGAATGCAGAGCTGAGCTGGGTCAGGAGGAGTGGAGGGGTAAGCCAGTCCAGATGCAGGGCTGAGAAGGCAAAAACTCGAGAGGAAGCTGCTTAAGAGAGGCTCTTCTTAATGAGAGACAAGTACACTAGAAAATATTGCCTGCTAACAGTATTCATAAGCTGCTCCCAAGATGTTTTGATTAAACTGCTGTTGTCTTTCTAGTGTACTAATGGTTTTTAATCTCTCTTGATGCCTTGGGGCAAAGGGGTCTACTGATTCACAGCAGCTTGGTGAGCTGAAACTGGTCCCCGGTGAATGCATCTCTCTTGCCACAATCAGGGCTTTTAATTTTTAAAAATGTGAGTTTTTAGTGTAGGGAGATTCCTTTGCACATGGGTAGAGGGTAAGCACTGTGCCACTGCGTGCTGAAAGCTGAGGGAGCTCCTCTGGGACAGACACCCACTTCTCCCCCATCTGGAGGGAACTCTGCCATGCAGTGCTGTCGTGTGACCATTCCACTGCTGGATGGAATGAAGACTTGGGCTCCTGTTGCTTTTCCACTGGCTTGCTGGACCCTGGGGCTGAACGGTGCTGAGAATTCAACCCCTTAAAGCCATGCTCTGGGGCAACACTACATCTGAAGCACACCAATGCGTGAACCAGTAGGTGCTGTCTTCCCAGCCACGGGTGCCCAGCACACAGTGTAGGCTCTCCTTCTATGTCTTGGTGGGGCTGGGCACCAGGGAGTATCCCTGATGAGAGCAGACAGTTCCTCAGTCCTCTGGGTATAGTGGCTGCTTGTTGCTCACGGAGAATGAAAACATATTAAAGTCAGAAACCGCTGCACCAGTCATTTTCCAATTCCCCGCTCAGAAAACTGGCTTCCCTGGAAAATAGGTCACTTACATAAAAAGCACCTTATTATCACACCAGAGCAGTGAAGGAAAGAGATGGCTCGAGAGACACTTTCATTTTGAGCCCCCATTCCTGGGTACTTAGATATTTCTGGAAAATTGACCCTTTGGGCTGCGATTTCTCATGCTCATTTCCAGCCCACAAGGTGAATTTCAGGACCTCGTTTTCTCCACCAAGTCAGATGAGGCTAGGAAAGAAAATGTGTTGTTTCTTAACCCTTGGAGGATGAGGTACAGGCACTCTTGCTTTCCATGGGGACTGAGGTGAGCCATATCCCTGGGTGAAGGCTCCCATAGACAAACAACCTTGTGTTCCCCACCTCCTCCAGCCTTCCCGAGAAACACATGTGCTTTATTCCTCTAACTCATATTTGCTTATCTCTCCCCTGCATGGGAACAGTGAAGGGAAATGGAGAGGAAGGATCAGGAGGGCTCATAATGAGCTTGGGGGCACTTGAGATGTGGAAGGGGGTAACAGACCATAGGAATGTGTCACATTATGAGGACAGAAGAAGGTATTCAATTTTTTGTAAAGGAAACGGAGCTAAGAGGAGGGTGGATGGAGTGAAAGGAGGGACTCATTGAATTGAGCCTTTTTGAGAGGAAAAGGGGAGATCTGTGGTGAATAATGCTGATTTGGCTCAGCAAGAGCAGTGACATTAGCAAAATGCCCAGTACTCTTCTGAAAGAAAGCAGTTCTGGTTCTGGAGGACAGGACCACCTCCTTGGTCCTCCTCCTGGGCTGGATGCTGTGTTCTTTAACTGTTTTCCCTTGTCTTTGGAGGCATTCCCCATCCTTGGAGGCATTCAAGGCCAGGCTGGATGGGGCCCTTGGCAGCAGCAGATGGAACTAGTTGGGCTTTAAGGTCCCTTCCAACGCAAACCGTTCTGTGATTCTATTATTTCAGCCCTGGCCAGCAGGTGGAAAAGAGAGCCCAGAGAAGAAGAGGATGAAGAGAGGAAAAGGGAAGGAGTGGCACAGCAGAGACTGGGAAGGAGAGTACGAAATAAGATGGGCAGATGGGATGGGAGGACTGAGGATAACTGCATGGCGAGGAGCCTGTGGAGAGGCTGGGGAGGACAGATGGAGTAGGGACAACCCAAGAGGCTGAGTTATGCCAGAGCAGGTCTCCTCCTGCACTCTTACCAGTGTGGCTGCCCCATCCTAAGGAGGAGCACACTGCCCAGCACAGCTCTCACACCTTGGGACATCTCTGCCACTGAGGGAGGTGGGCAGAAGGGCCTGGCACCTTGGCCTGGAGGAGAGGCTTCCAAAAAATATCAGCAATTAGCTTCGCGGCAGCAGCAGCCAGCGAGCAGTAGTAATTTACATAGGAGGAGCTGGGAGACAGATAGCTTTTTAAACCAGATCTGTCATTCCCAGCTCTCTCCCCGTCTCTGACGCTTTGATGTTCCTCTTTGAAGAACTCTCCTCGCTCGCTATTCCTTACTCCCTTGGTGCCACTCCAGCTCTCCAAATGCCTTTCTCTGTCTTTCTGCCTGTGCATCACTGCTGCCGTGCTGCTATGCCCGCGTCTCAGCAGGAAGGGATCGGAGCGTGCGGCACCTGACACCCTGACATCAGCACTGGAGAGGCTGCCGTGAGGGAAAGAGGCCGCTGGCAGCACTGGGACATCTGCGGCTCCATCACAGAGAGAGGTGTGAAACGACATGGCCACAATGCCAGGCTGCTATCTGTCACTGGGCTGGCACCTGAGGGGGAGCTGGGTTCTCGAAGTTTCTTGAAAAATCCCTTCACAATCTGGTGTGAAGGTGTTTAAGGGATAAAAGCTGAAAGAGGTCATAGTAGCTCTTTGGTTTCACCAAGAACTTATATATTGGTGAAGGGGTAAGGTGCCTCAGTTCAAATCTTCTCACAGAGGCAAGAGATGTGTTGCATGTGAATGGCATAACAGCATGTTGTAGTCCAGTGGTGTGTTACTTCATCACATTTCAGGGAGACTTGGAGAGCAAACAGCCAGTACACAGACCAATGTCTTGCTGCTGGATACTTTGCCACTACCTGCAAGATACTTCGGATTGGTGCTATGCTTTTGAATTTAAATTTATTTCAGTTTACCTGCAGAAGTCCTGGTTCTGCTTCCTCCTTCCATCTGAAGTCCATAGGGCACGTGAGACTGCATTTGAATCTGGGCCAAGAGATGTGAACCAGCTAGCTCCACTGCCAGGACTGAGCAAGAACTGCTGTTCCCATGCCTAAAGGTCTCTGCTTGGGTGAGCCCAAGCCAAAGGAGTCTGGGCACTGGGCTTCCAGGAGAGCTGGAAGACAGTGCTGAACCATCCCAAATACTCACCATAGAAACTTAGCTACTTCTCAGTCCCACCATGGTCTGGGAAGGTCAGGCAGGAAAACAGCACTACTCATCAGCAGGCTTTGAGCTCTTTAAGTTACCTTTTCTTATTCTCATTAAGGACTGCTGCAAGAAGAGGGCTGGCTGTTATTGGAATGCATTGCTGTCATCACTGGCACACAAACCTGTCAAGCTCAGAGACTGCTTTAATCAAAAAATGTGTCAGGTTTCAGGTTAGGAACCCTCTATCTGTTGCCAGCACAGTAAATTAACTCCAGCCTGGTACCCAGGGGTACTTACCCTCCAGCTGTACAGGTATCCACATGGCAGAGCAGCCAGGAGCAGGGCAAGTGACCTGTTTTATCTCACACAAGCTGGTAGCCCTGGAGGCTTGATTTTCTCTGCTGCAGGTAAGGGGAATGAGGATAGAATCTGGCCTCAAGATTTCACCCAGGAGAGCAAAGGCAAGCTGCAACATGGTTAATGCAGCAGCTTGCATTCATACCGTGGTGCCCTTGGGCCCTACCACATCACCTGGGTGCAGGGTTGTGTTAGCAGCAGTGCTTCAGGGGAAGCTGAGAGCCCCCTCCTGTCATGTGCCCAGTGCTGTGTGCGCCCACAGGCACCTGAGTGGAGGTGAGGAATGCAAGATGGCTCTCTGTAACCAGGTTGGTAGCAGAAAAAGATCCTTTGTCTTGCGAGAATGAATGAATGAACAGGCTATGAGCACTGCCAAGCAAACCTACAGTCTTTAGGAAAAGGAGCAGTCGGATATTGTCACCTCTCTTTAATCTCCACTTGATTCTTTTCTCCTCGGCCATCCATCGCAGGCTATGTGACCAGCAGTAAGCACACCCTGTTCTGTTGTTACTGTTAATGATGTAAAGCTGTATTAAGCCTGAGCTGCCCAGATCATCTTGTTCAAAGCATCCTCAAATGCCACAAAACAAATTTCTTTGCTACAAGCTGTTAGTCAGTGAGCTCATGCCTGCTTTGTCTTGCCATTTTTTTTTTCCTGAAAAGCATTTCTGTGAGCTGAACACTGCATCGGTGTATGTGTCACCAGAATAGAAAATGCCTGAGACACACACTGACCTTCACTATACTGAGTGTTTTCACAAAGCTCACCACGCCTTCAGAGGTCATTCTATGCATTCTGGAAGGACAGAGGGCCAGGACCCCACCGGCAGAAATCAATGCAGCCTGCCTGCGGAGCACCGTGTTCCTCAGCTGGGAATTCAATGAATGGCTTTTGATAGAGGGCTGTGCAAGCAGAAGTGCAGAGAGAGGGCAAGCAGGGAGCATCTCTTCCCTAACTCTGCCCTACTAGAATAAGGGGGATCAGCTGCAGCTAGCCTGGCCAAGGCAAACTCTTCCCAGGTGAGGACAGTAAGGGGGAACAAGGCATCAGCCTCCTGTGATCTTGCTCTCCTCCTGAACAGAGTGCTGAGAAATCCAGGCACCCAGTGGGCCCAAAAGCAGCAGCCTGAAGTTGAGTGCAATAGGTTCTGTGCATTGTCACCCTGTCATGAACTATCCAGAAGTGAAGCTCCTTCTGGGGCAAAAGACAGGTGAGAAAGCAGAGGTGTTGTCTCTTCCAGAGCAAGTCTGACCACCGTATGGTGCTGACAATTACTGTCACCGTAATTAATTCCTTCCTGACAGATGTCCTCATGGCCCACAGGAGCGGGGCTGTCTTCTTAGCAGCTGCAAGGAAGCGGGGTAAGAAATAAGTGGCAAGGGAGTTTCCTTCTGTTCTGCAAGCGAGATGAGCTGCATGAGAAAGAAGCAAAAGAGGCTCTCCAGCCCCTGGCCATGCAGGCTTTGGGAGGGGAAAGGGCTCCCTTTTCCCCGTGGTGACTCACCTCCAGATTACACCAGGATTGCTGAACCTGACACTTTGTGTGCAGCAATTTGTGCATTGCAACGAGGAAATTAAGCCAAAGCAGTGCACCTACCTCATGCAAACGTGACCTCTGTGCCCAGCAGCCATTTGACACTCTCCATTAAACAACTCTACCTGCAATTAAAATCATCCAAAGCGAGACTTTGAACTGTTAGGCCTTAGGATTACAGCTCCAGAGGGACCAGTAAACGCAAGACGCGCATGTTTCTCCCCTCCTGCTTTCTTCTGTGTCTCTCCTCTAAAGAAGAGTTCTGAATGAGTCTGAAGGAAGGAACAAGAGCCTGGATCTGGGTATAGAATGGGAGAATCATAGGTGCTATATATATATATGTATAGGTGTAAACATATTCTACACGGTCATCCTCAGGCAGTAATGTCTTCTCCCCATACTGGGGCACAACTAGCTCTAGTTCTCTCTGCTTTCGCTGGTAGGTGCACCTATCTGGTGCAGCTCCAGCACCTTCTGGCACACAGGAGATGTCAAGGGATGCTACCGGGCTCGAAGTACTTCCAGAGTGATACTGCTCATGTTCCTGTACGTTGCTGACAGCAAACCCTTGCCTTGGCCGAGCTACTGTCATACAGGACTTTTTAAGGAATGATAGATGGGATGGATTGCTGATGCTTAAAAATGGCCAGTTTTACATACAGGTCCAGCTTAAAAGGTCTGCCTTTTACGGATAGCATTTCACTTTTATGAATTGAATTAGGGATTTTATTTTGCCTTCCCTTCACGTAATTCCTGTTTATTATATAACCTCTCCTTATTGATGCAGTATCTTTAACAATAAATGATGCATGAGTGATCTGAACAGTTACTGGAAAATGTCCCTGGGTGAGATCTCGGGAGGACCGCTTGCTTCACTAATGGAGGAAAACTCTAACTACTTCCTAAATCAATTAACCCAGAAGGCCAGGAGACGTGTCCCAGCTGCTTCCATACATGCCCATTCACATGTGGGAGGCTCTTATCCATAGGTAAAAGCACGGTGCCCACAGACACAATCATTGCTACTGGTGTGGTCCCAGCCAGGTAGATGGCAACTGGGTGACATTTTCCACTCAGCCACTGACACCCATACCGAGTTGGGACAGAGGTGCTGGACTGCAGAAGAGCATGATTAGCATGCCATGAGGTAATCCAACATGAGTACAGCACAGTGCCACTGGAGGTGGCAAAATGAAGCCATGACAGTAATGTGCTCATTCAGAAGGGAAGAGGCAAGCAGGGATTTCTGATGGGCTGGACAGTGTGCTTTCCTCCAGGAGAGTGTCAATGCTGCCTCCAAGGCTGGAAAACCCAGAGACGGGCGAAAAGAGGCAGCAAAGTTTTGGTGGCACTGGAAATTCTCCATTAAGGAGGAGAAATATTGATTGGAAAGAAAAAAAAAAAAAGAACAACGTGTGGTGGAGGGTGTGCTTGGCAGATATTTGTTCCATATAGCATGCCATGCTCATGGGGAGGAACATTGGTGAGCTGGGTATGCAGGCAAACTGGGGATGGCAGTGTACATGGAGCAGAGGAAGAGATATGGAAGGTCTGTACAGCAGGAAGAAGTGAGAATAGGAAAGGCTTCGTGTCTTGTGGCATGAAAGCCAAAAAGAATGAGGACCAGGTCAGGGTCAGAGTGAGAAGTGTCAGAGGGCAGCCACAGGCATCAGGAGGACAAGAAAGACACTTCCTCATAACTTGGCAGCTCTGCTGCACCATGAAGAAAGACAGGTGGGCTTTAACCTGTGCGTAACCTCCAGAAGAACATGTGCGCAGGAAGCATATCTCTAAGCTACAAGCCTGCCCCTGGTGGGGCCCAGGGGGCTTTCTGGAAGGAAGGTGTAGACATCGACCTTGGCAGAGCCTCGGCACAGCCAGTGTTTGAGCTTCGAAGAGGAGGGAGCACTGGGATCCCAGCAGGAACATCCCATAGCACATCCCAAGCTCTTCAGCTCCGACACCCCCCAGCAAATCCATGTGTGCGCACAGCAGAGAACAACACCATCAGAACTCAGTGCTCTGTGCCCTGTGGCCAAGGCAAGGACATTCAGCCCAACTCCAGCAGTGCTGGGAAGCTGCCCTCATTGTGTCCTGTGCCAGGAGGAATGCCCCCAGCCTCACCACAGCAGTGAGCTGAGAGAGTGCTGCAAAGCAGGCTGAGAGAACCAGCGAGCCCTATTTGCAGGGCTGCGCCGCTGACTCTTGGCAGACATGAAAGGGAGCTGAATCACTGTATTATAATTTCAAGCTCCATTAAAGAAACATGGGGACAGGGACAGCAGAGGGAAGAAGAGGGCAGGGAGGGATGAAGAGAAAATTGAACAGAGCAGAGTAGCACTTGAAGGGGAAAGAAATGTTGCTCATAGGCTCAGAAGGGGGAATTGCAAACAGAGATGAGATTAAAGGGGAACCCATGAGACCGTCTCTTTAAATACAGCAAGATTCACTTATTCCTTGCTGAGCCAGGCTTGCTGAATGCTGGAGGCACGCGCTCCGCTGAGATTTGCCAGCCCATCAAGCAGTGGAAACCCGTCTCTCCCCACATGCCAACAAGCTACCCTCTTCCACCCATGTTGCCAAGGAGGTCCTATTGAGAATAAATTTACTGCAGAAAGAGTCTTAGAATGCAGAATGAGTCTTAGCTTTTTCTTGGCAAGACATCAGCACTAAACATTATAAAGATTCTGTATCAAAGGGCATCATGCTAGGTGTCATGTGTTGGGGTGTAGCCCATAGGTGGAGGGCAGAGCTACAGGTAGAAGAAGAAAGGAAAGAGTCTGAGAGCACCGTCCATGGAGGAGATTAGCTGCTCTCAGAGCCAGTGAATGGAGATCACGGGACTTGTAACAAGGTGCCTGACCCCATGAGCTGGACCCTGATCACTTTGCTCTGCATGGGGGGACCTGCTGGATGTTGGTCTGACTGTGGCCTGGAACCCTGTGGCCTGGAACAGTCTGGAAAGTCTTCACCTGGTTCAGCCCTGTATTTCCCATAGCTATGACTTCTGTAGATTTTTAGTGCCTCATGACGTTTGGCCAGGCCCAGCATTTGGGGAGAGGCAGACACCGTCCCAAGCACTCCACAGCTGTCCCACAGAGGCTATAGGCTCCTTTGCTCTGCTCTATGCCTAGCTGAGGTCTGGTCCACCATCAGGAGTGGTGGTGCTGCTAACTAAACAAAGGCTGTAGCAGTGTACAGGTGAAGTAGTGACAACCTGAATAAGAAATGGTCAGCAGAGACTCTCTTGTTGATATTTGAAGCACAGTAGTGTTTAGCCTGATGCCCTGGTCAAACAATGTATGCAATGACATTAAAGTTACACCAGATCCCCTCACCCCTTCAATTGCAATTTCAACTCATCTCCATATCCCACACCTTGAATTTTTATGGCCATGCCTGATTGAAAGAGACTAAATTCCTTGGGACAGTGATCAGTTTCCATTTGCTCTGAAACACTAGCAGGGCTGAATAAATAGCAAAAAGTAGTCCTGATATAACAGGGCAATCATTACTGCATTTCTTAAGCTATTGCCTGGCACTACTAAATGCCATTAGATATCTGCCACATTATGCCTTAGGAACTCCTGGGTTTTGCCATGTTTGCTTTGTGGAAATGAGAACAATTGCAGACCTCCTGGCGTGGGTTTTGTCTGAACAACTTCCCAGCAGCAGCCAAGGCAAACTGTGCTTTCTGCAGGCTGTTCTGTTTCCCAGTGGCCATGCTGAGAGCGAGAAGGATTGGCGATAACCCAAGGGCTGACCTGCAGAGGACCAGTAACCCAACACTGTGCCCAATGCCTCTCTGCTGCATCAGGTGGGCGCAACCCTTCTTTGGAGCTGCAGGTCCTGGCAGATTTCACATGGTGTCTCCTAGGTTTCTGGACTGCTTTTTGATCCTAGGTGTTCTGAAGGATTGCCAGGACACTCTGTTGATCAGAAACAAAAGCATTTCTGCTCAGCCACAAATTCTTTCTGAAGGCTGGTAAATCCATGGAAGTGCCACATTCGGAAGGTGGAATGCAAAGGCAGCAGGAGAGACTGAGACTCATGGGCTAGAGACTTCTTTGTATGCACAGCAGCACCCTTCCAAGAGAGGCTAAGCATACACCTTGTACCTGGCCATGCTTCTCCAGTTGAATATTCCTGGGCCTGTGACCACAGCATCCTAATTCAAACAGAGTCTGCAGAGCGCAATGGCAGTGCAAACAAGAATAAATAACAGCAAAAAAAAGTAAAAGCACCACCAGCTATTGCCAGCTCCCTAGCGATCCCTCGTCAGCCATTGCAGTTTCCATGCTGGGAGAGCCCTGCGGTGCTGCGGTGAAGGCTGGCGCCAGCAGGCAGCCTGGCACAGGAGCCCTGGGTGCAGTGACCCACGGCTGCAGCCTGCTGTTGGAGCTTGAGGCGAGCTCAGCCCTCTTCTGCCTGTTCAGCCAAGCAGCAGAGCACCGCAAAAGGGAGCAGATGGGTGTAGGCAATTATTAATAACTAGGCTTTTCAGTGTTGCTTGCCGTTTATTACAGCCCCACTTAAAAGAACATGCAAATGGGTATATTGGGACCCACTAACCCAGTATCTTGTGCTAGCTGCACTGTACTGCCAGTGACTAATAGTCTGTTCAGAAAGGCGTACGTGAAGAGGGCAACAGCAGACTGTTGCATCCGCAGGCTGTACTGGTAAGTATGATGGGTGGCAGCCTCAGCAAAGCACAAGCCTATGGTTTATGGAGTACTTTGTGGTCCATCAGAAGAGGGGTGGCTGACAGGGACAGGGAGGTGACTGTCCCTCTCTATTCCGCTCTTGTAAGGCTCCATCTGCAGTACTGTGTCCAGGTTTGGAGCCCCCAGTACAAGAAAGACAGAGAGCTGTTGAGGGGGTCCAGAGGAGAGACACAAAGATGATCAGAGGGCTGCAGCACCTTCCCTATGAAGACAAGCTGAAGAAGCTGGGCTTGTTCAGCCTGGAGAAAAGAAGGCTGTGGGGTGACCTCATTGCAGCCTTTCAGTACCTAAAGGGAGCCTGAAAACAGGAGGGGAATCAACTCTTTGAAAGGGTTGATAACAGCAGGACAAGGGGAAATGGTTTTAAGTTGAGGGAAGGGAGATTTAAGTTGGATGTTAGGGAGAAGTTCTTTACAATGAGAGTGATGAGGTGCTGGAACAGGCTGCTCAGAGAGGTGTTCAAGGCCAGGATGGATGGGGCCCTGGGCAGCCTGGTCTGGTATTAAATGGGGAGGTTTGTGGCCCTGCATGAGGCAGGGGGGTTGGAGATTCATGATCCTTGAGGTACCTTCCAACCCTGGCCATTCTGTGATTCTGTGATTCTGCAGTCCGCAGGTGTGCTATAGCAGGGATTTAGAGAAGGACATGGTTTTTCAGGAAGTCTTCTCCAGTGTGAAGGACAACAAGGCAGACAACACCAATGAAAGGGTCTGAAAACAAAACACAAGATCCCATGGAGACGGGATTTGGCATATGAAAGAGATGAGGAGTGGGAGCAGAGGAGATGTGACTCCCTCTTATCTCAGATTCCTGGAGGGAGAAGTTTTTGCAGACTTCATGTATTCATCATTCCACTCTGGAAAAGAGCTGAGTATTCTGGGGAGTGGGTAGGAGAGTATTAGAAAATCAAGATGCACATCCCTCTAGCCATCTACCAACAGCCACACTGAGGTCTGCCAGAAAGAAGAAGCAGGCTACGGCTGAACTTCATTGTGCATAATGAAACAGGACTCCATAAATCTTGATCTGAAATCAGAACCCTGTGTGAAACTCATTTAAAGAAGTGGCACTGGAGGCATTGCACATATGGGCCTGAACATGGTGGTAGGGTAGGGGCGGGTTAAGCCTGAGTGGCCGAGAAGGCGGGGGATGTACGGGAGCTGTGATGGCCTTGCTGGGCTCTGGCTGACATCCATTGCCTGGTGCCATCAAAGTGGCTTCTCTAAGTCATGTGGAGCTGTTTGGCTGTGGCCCCTCTTTAGTGGACCTCTCTTGCTTACAGACCGGGGGTTCAGCCCTGAGACCTGCCCCTGAGTACCATCAGCAACTGTATAAATTTTAGGAGAAAAGAGACAAATTAAAAACAAACTATACATACAGTGCTGCTATATATAGCAGACATATACAGACGAGACATATGGAAACAAAGTCCCCTCTATGTGTACCCAGTTATCAAGTGTGGTGGTGGTGATGGGGAGGGCTAAGCATATTAGAGGCAACAGAGCAAACGCTTTTAAGTCTCCTCTTTGACTGTTACCTCCCTGAGGGCAGTTCCATCTAGCACAGATCAAGGCATGGCTGGGCGCCTTTTGGTAAAGGTTAGAGATGAGTATCAGCCATTCGGATGGGTAAGTGTGGTTGCTTTGGGCTGCCTGGGTGTGTGCAGCAGAGACCTCAGGCTGCTTCGATTCCTGTTTCCTAACACTGCTATCCCATTTTTCCCAGAGGCTCAAGACCCTGCACTTATTAGGTCAGCCTTACAAGGAATGTAACTACTCAGAATACACGCGTTGTAACATCAGTCTTAGGGGTTCTGTTTTCTCATTTGCCATGGCCACACAACTCACACTCCAACAAAGAGTCTCTCAGATCTATGCACCATCTCCAGTTCTATCCGAGCATTACTGGTCCCACTGGCTCAGTAAGACTGGAGGAGACCTCATGGGTTCAGGCATAGCTCTATGGCATCTGTGACAGGAGAGGAGAGGAGAGGAGAGGAGAGGAGAGGAGAGGAGGGGAGAGGAGAGGAGAGGAGAGGAGAGGAGAGGAGAGGAGAGGAGAGGAGAGGAGAGGAGAGGAGAGGAGAGGAGAGGAGAGGAGAGGAGAGGAGAGGAGAGGAGAGGAGAGGAGAGGAGAGGAGAGGAGAGGAGAGGAGAGGAGAGGAGAGGAGAGGAGAGGAGAGGAGAGGAGAGGAGAGGAGAGGAGAGCAGCTCCTGTCACTTTCTGAAGTGAAAATGCCTGGAAGGACAACTGAGCTGTAGCTACTCTTTATTCTTTTTTAGAGTTTTTTCTTTCTTTTCCTTCACCACACTTCAAATAATTTGATGCTGAATATTTAAGACTGTTGTGTTGTCTTCGGTTCACCCCATCTGACCTCCTGCTCTTCAGGATGGCACCAGATGATGAGGAGGATGATAATATTCCTCTGTTTTTCAGCTTTGCTGTCTGAAGCTCTATGAGCCCTTCGGCAGCAGCTGCTTGTTAAGGCCTGCAAGCCACCCAAAGTAGGTTAATTTATTCCTCCCGCTCTGTGTATAGCAAGAAGCAGCGACTGGCTGGAGCAAGCTGGATGGGGAGGCAGCCCCATGGGCTTGGGGCTCTCTCTTGGGCAGCACACGGCAGATGCTGAGGGCAAAAAGATGGAGATTCATATTTCCTCCTAGACATAGGAGAAAAGAAGTGATGTGGGTTAGGGTTAGCAAACAGCAGCAGCAAAGCTGCTTCTATGCCCGGGTGTGGAACAATGTGTTTCTGCCCTGGTGCCAGCACCATGGCCAAACACGCTGGCCAGGGGACCATGAAGGGATTTATACTTGTTTTTCTTCTCAGTTGCATTACATAATGTGAGGTAGGAAATGTTTGTACAGTAGCTGTATTGGTCCTTGGGGCAAAGGGGGAGAGGAAGGAGGCAGTGGGTAATTTGAGGCTGTTTATTAGACCAATAAATCATTTGTAATACACCAGCATGCAGGTTGCTCCCTTATTGCCTGTGTCAGCCACAGTGGCGAGACAAGACAGCGGAGAACATGGATTTCCCCTAAATTAGAGGGCCCCCGAGCTGCTAAGGCTGGAGGCAGGACTGAGAGCTCACCAGCTACTGAAGAAGAGGATGGGATTCCTTCTCCTCGTGGGCTGCAACAGCCTGACCAAGTCCCCTGGGGTGAAGGTGACACAACAGAAGCTGTCATCTTTGTAGACTGGGCATTTGCTCTTTGTCAGGGAAATGTCCCTTTGGTCTTCTGGCTGCTTTGGGTGCCTCGAGGAGGCAAGAAGGATTGTGCAGTCATGTAATAACAGGTGATTTTAAGACAGTTTTGGGGGTGGAAATTCTTTGCCACATTTCACGGTTGTGTCTGTTTTGACTTGAAATCATCATCTTCTCCAAAATAGCCTACCTGTGTTTCCACTGCTTCACAGCACATCACCTGGCCTAATGTTTTGACAAACAATACCTATACGGATCCCCCTCCTCCTCCTCTCCCTCCCCCCAGCAAAGAAACAGCTTTTGATGGCTTATCTTGGGAGCTATGCAAACACAGCAGAGGAGATAAACTCTCCTTCCAGGTGAGTTCACACAGGAGTGGGCTCCCAGGGCATCTGAACAAACACACTCCTGCGTTAAGCAAGCAAATGCTCTTGGAAAGCTGGTGAGGGAGCGCTGAATTGGCCGAGCACATAATGCTGCCAGTGTGCTTGGATTTGAAACAACCAGAAAAAAGCTGAGCAACTTCAAAAGAACCTAATGGGGAGAGATAAATGTAAAAATGGTTAAAAATACCATTCCCTGTTATGAAATACACATTTGAGGTGGGAGGAAATTGCACAGCACGCCTGCTTCTGTGGGATCTGATTCAGCTGTAAGCCCGTTAGTATGTTCTTTGCATCCTCATGGATTGTTTGATGGAAGCAGCAGCTAAAAGCAAATCGTAGGGTGAGAGGGTGAGACTTGCTCACAAGAATTAGCAGTGTCAGGAGAGAAATATCACACACCTACCTGACTGAATTATGCATTATGCTGCAAAGTCCCCGACGTCAATACACAAAATGCTATTCCCATTGTTTTGCCTGTGATGAATGATAGCAAAAAAATTCAAATCACATCCGCACAGCAATTGTCCTAGTGTAACTAAGTCTCTCCTATCCACGTGGGTATGCTCGTGCTGGCAAAATATATGCAGGATGCCAGGTGTTCTAGGAATAAGCTACAAAGGAATATGGGAAACATTTATTATGTTCAGCAATACAAAACATTGCCTGATAGTACATACTAACACACATATTTCTCATGAACACTAAGAGTAATAAGTTGGATGTTACTCCAGAGCTTGGATCTTGAGAGAAAAAGGAAAGTAGCCCATACCTGAGAATGATAGTGATTTGAGAGACAAATTTCCAGAGAGACTTCTCTCCCCAAACAAGATAAGAGAACAGGAAGCAAAGCCAAACAAAATGTCACCCTCAGTACAAAGGAGCATCAGTTGTGTACCCTCTCTGTGTGACAGAACCAAGAGGATTGTGAAATCACATGTTTAAAAAAAAAAAGGTTATTATTGTGAGGAATACAAGATTATTAAAATTCCCTGCTATTAGACTTTGCTAGTCTGTATGCAGGATAGCAGATAACAAAGCTAGTAAATAGAATCTGCTAGTGACACAGTTGCCTTTGCCCTGTAACCAGAGTACATCAACCAGTTGCTAACTGCATTCCCAGTCTGAATTGCTGTGAGTATTCAGATATGTAATCAGCCCTAGTTGCTTGTGGGACAAATAACATGTAGGTGAGTGCATGAGTTGCACAGATCTGTCTTGCTCCCATTAATGCCTTATCTGCGTGAAAAAAAACAACCTTTTTCTTTGGTTTGGTGACCAAATAAAACATTTGGACTGAAGAAAAGTGGACTTGATCTGAGATTTACAAGAATGTTTTATTTGCATTCTTTGGATGTCTCGTTCTCTCCCTCAGAAGAGATCTTCCTCATGAAACAACAACACTTCAAGATGTTTGGGAAACAGCTAAACAAATCAGAAGATGTTTTACCAGTGGTTTGCTGCACTGGAATAATTGCTTCAAAAGTATTTTATTTTTTTCCCCCCCTCTCCCACAGGCAGAATAGATGGTCTACCTAAGAAATGTAGCTTGGCCTGTGTTATGAGCTGCTTAAGGGATTGTGCTACTGAAAACAAAACATAGAGTCGATTAGGGACTGAGAAGTCAGAGCTGGCTCAAAGCATCTCACAAGGAAGGCAAAAGTGAATTGTGCTGCCCTAGAGATGGAGACAGCACTGGGGCGTCTCTTAGAAGCACAAGAGAGGAGATGGAGTGGGAGAACATTCCACAGACAGGGGTTGTGGCTGCTACTGCCAACTGAGAAGTCAGAAACCCAGGAAAGCAGAAGAAAAGGGGCTGTGCTGCTACTGGAAAAAATCCCACGTTTCCACTGATTTCCCCTCCCCATGCCCCATCCCTACAGCCTGTCTGCCGCCCATTTTATCACCATGAACACTGCGTTCCCTGGGGGGAATCCCAGGTGGGCACATGTGGGCCACTCCTGGCCAGGCAATCCCCCTGCCCTGCTTGCTGCTGGCTCAGGCACACGAGCTCTTCCACTGCTCCCAGACAGAGCTGCCTCTTTTCATTTGGCTGCTTCACTGTCTGCCAGGTGCCCTGAAGAGGTGGGAGATATCAGGGTAATCCAAGTTTGGGGATATCCTGAGGTCATGTTGTATAGTAGGGCTTACAAAAAATGGACAGTGAAGAGCTGAGGGCACTTGCCACATCCCCCTTCTGTGGAGCATTCTCCCACTCCATCTCCTCTCCTATCCTTCTCAGGGATGCCCCAGTTCTGTCTCAGTCTCCAGGGCAGCACAGCTCAATGTTGCCTGCCCTGCAAGATGCTTTTAGCCAATGAAGCCCTAAACACTATTGTTCCAGGGCAAAGCAACCTTGCTTGTCATGCTGGCTTCTTCCAAAAACACCAGTGTTGCAGAAGTGCCGCCACAGCCTTCTCAACTCATTTTTCAGTCCTTGGGGTGGACTCTACCCTCACCTTCTGCAAGGCAGTTTTTGAGTCTGTAGACAGCTTGATCTTATTGTAAGGATTTGTGAGGAGCCCCGTGGCTTTAATAGGCAAAATTACTGACTGCATTTATCCAGTCTATTTAAGGATCTGATTTATGCTGTTGAAAGCTGAGATGTTACATGGACATCCACCTGTCAGAGCCCAGGCTTTTCTCAGTGTCTGGATTGACCTTCCCACACCTTGCAGACGCAGTTTTAAATAAAAAAGTCTCCACTGGGAAAACCTCAGAAAACAGCTCCAAGCACAGGCAAACCTGCAGGTCTAACCTGGCAGTCTGGCTGTCTTGAGCAGATGTAGGAAGGTACAGACTCTTTCTATTTCCCCAGGATGTGACATATTTATGACTTCGGTTCCAACCCTCTCCACCATGGGCAGGGCTGCCACCCACCAGCTCAGGCTGCCCAGGGCCCCATCCAACCCAGCCTTGAACACCTCCAGGGATGGGGCATCCACAGCTTCTCTGGACAGCTGTGCCAGCACCTCTCTGCCCTGAGTGAAGAATTTCCTTCTAATGTCTAACCTAGATCTCCTCCCTTTTTGTTTGAAGCATTCTGCCTTGTCCTGTCATGATCAGACAGCGTAAAAAACCGGTCTTCATCTTGTTTATAAGCTGCCCTCCAATACTGAAAGGCTTCAATAAAGGTCTCCCTGAAGCCTTCTCATCTCCAGACTGAAGAAGTCCAGTTCCCTCAGCCTTACTTTGTCAAAGAGATTCACTAATTTCTGGAGTTTTCACACTAACAGAAGATATCTGGCATTTGCCCATGTGCAGGCTCCTAAATAACTGCAGACAGAACACATCGAAATCATGGGGCAAATAAATAGCCCACAGGCCTGGGTCTAGCCTTATTTTTCATTCTCTCCCTTTGCTACAAGTGATTTTTTTGACCCTAAAAACAGTGATGCCACTCCAGAAATGTGGGTAATGTAGGTGAGACAGGGCACAGTAAAGAATTCAGAAAGAACTGGACAGGTCAGAACTGTGGACAAATCTGGGATACTTTGATCAAGGTGATCAGCAGAACAGCCTCAGGGGCCATCATACAAAACAGCACAGGGCACGGATGCACATCGAGAGCCTTTGCCAGCAATCTCCTTGTGGAAAGGCTAAAACCACAAAATACTTCCCTGCCACTATGATCTTGCAGCAAGGATTTGCTCTACACCACTTCCCTTCTGCAATGTGCTTTTTTTGTCTTCACAAAAGGATTCCTTGGCAAGAGGCAGCTGCCAGCTGGCCAGATCTGGCCAAGGGGCTAACGAAAGTGTTCAGCTCTACACAGTAGAATTGTCTATTCAAAGAAAAGTCACAGTTCTGACTTCAGTTTTTCATCAGGGATTATTATTCTAGGATCATTGCCAATATAATTTTTCTAGCTAAAAAGGAAATAAAATCCTATCATGCTCAAGTCATACACTTGAAAAGCATCACTTGTCCTGGCTGGTACTGCTGTTCGCTCCCTTTGCTTCATTCTTTCTGGTCCATGTAGTCGCTGTATTCTCCAGTGTTGCTTTCCTGCTTTTGTCCCAGAAGTGAAGAGAAATGGTGACTTAGCCATTTCACTGAGTGTTTTGATATTATTTTTTTTTAAAGGAAAAGACATTTGAACTCCCAATATCTTTAACACTACCCTTTCTACCCCTCCCCTTTCCTTTTTTAAACCACCTCTAAACCTTAGGTACAGATCCGGCTGACAGGATTCCTTTAATTATCCTCCCTCTGAATGCTCATCTCTTCCACGCTGCCTTCAACAAACACCACCACAAAGGTTCTGTGTACACAAGCTGCATGTCCAAATTGAAGCCAGCAATGAAAACAAAATGTCAAAAAATCCACCATTAAAGAAATTAATAACAAATACACCAGGCGCATCTCATACGCCCCATTAGTCGGTAGTGCTCAGATACCATGGTGATGAGCATCCTATAAATATTTCCACAGCAGCAAAACTGCCTTAAAGGAACCACACTGCAGCTGATGTGCACCTAAACTGAGCACTGCATGGAAGCATTTCTCACCCTGCCCGGGTCCTCTGGATGACACCTGAGCCCCAGTCACAGGGAGGAAGCCAGCACCGTATGTTTTTTCTTTCCCCTACCACAAGCAATGAGCTCTGGTATTATTCCCATAGTTTTGCAATTTGACCCAAACACGTTGCTGTGCACAATGGTAATCTGCACTTGGTTGTTCAGGGGTCTCTCCAAACCATGGAGCCAGGTGAACACTGTACCCTTTGGCAGCACACTCTTAGCACCACGCACCCTTTGCACGTTGCAGCCATTGCAGAGCAGCTTGGAGATGTGGCTCACAAGGAGCCCAATGCATGCTTGTTTATCCTCCCAGTGGCAAGTGTTTGTGGAGCAGAACAGCACCTGATCTGGTTGTTACGTACTTGGGAGCTCACAGGTCCTCTGGAGCACAAGCAAGCCAAGCAAGAGAGAGGGAGGAAGGGAAAAAACAACACATTCAGATGTTTAGGCTGTGGCAGCCAACTTCTGCCCACGCAGGAGAGTTTTGTTTGTCCTGCCCTTGATGTAACCACCACCAGAAGTTTGCTTTCACAAACCCTTCTTGTCTTGAAAGCTACAACTCACACATCAGAAACTCATCTGAGAAGAAATGCCTAACCCTGTTATTAACCTGCGGGCAGCATCACCTGGAGGGTGATTCTTCACACACCTGCTGCTATTTAGAAATAGATTGAAAACTTCATATTGCAAAATAATTTTCAAAGAACAGCAGCTCCAATGAAAAATGGAGCATAAAAATACAGAGAAATGATCCTGTGGGAAAAAAACCCACAAAACTGACCTAGCCTTGATGCTGAGAGCCCAGCTCAAAGTCGCTCTTGGTGCTGATACAAAAGAGCCAGAAATTACTTGGAGCTGCCTCTTTACAGATTTTCTGAGTAGAAAGGAAAATAATAACAATAAGGTTTCTCTTGCATTTTCCTTAGTGCAACCCTTGTACCTGGAATTGGAAAGGAGTGGATTTCTACTCGGCTGGCTTTGTATCCCTCCTTCGGTAGCTGTAGCTGTAGAGAAGGGCAGAGAGGAGGGTATGTATGCCTTGGTAGTTATGCTAGTTTTTGGTACAGGGATAGAGTTAGTTGCATGGGAGCACTTGGGAATCATATTTTCCTGATGAAAGCACAGTGCTAGCTGGCTATAAGATGGGTGGAAATGAAGAAAGCTGCGGTCCTGACCAAGGAACTGCTGCCCTGTTGCTACAGGCAAGTCTTCCCCAACCTCTCCTGTCTACCCTACAGCACCTTGCATCTTTTCTAGTCTGAATTTGCAGGAATAGTCCTGGGTACGTCCCAAGTCTATTTTGTTTTCTTTAATTATGCTTTCTGTTACAGTCAGAAAGACTAGTGCAGTGAAAAGGCAATACAGGAGTGGAATGGCAAAAGGACAGTCAGGAGAATAATGCTCCTGTCTCCAAGGGTCTGAGCTCACAGGGAAAAACTCCACAAGGGAGGAATCTCCAACCAGACATCCTTTCCCAGTGGCAGTCAGTCCTTAAATGGGGTCTAAGAGAGGTGCCTTCACCTGTGCTCCCAGGGCTGAGCCGGTCCTCTCCCCTTGTGATCAATCAGTGGTTCAGGCTGTGACTCAACAGTTCCCATACACTTTCTAAATGTTATCTTGAGGTCCTAGGTGAGTGGTGACTAAGTGCACAAGCAGTATAGAAGCACAGTGCTACACCTCATGTGTTGGGAAATGAAGGCAGGTAACTTTTCTATTTACATGGAGGCTAATCAGCTCTCAGAGGAATTTCTTTTTTGTTTTTTTGGCCTATCTCAAGGGAAGCACAACACCAACTGACAAAACGTGTGTTTTTGCTTTCAGAAACTATTATGCTTCACAACTGTCACCCAGACCTTGAGCTTTTTGGTTGCCAGGGAAACCTTGCAGGAGATAACCTGAGCACAGCTGCAATCCAGGTCCCCTTCTCTTCTGAAGCACAGCTGGCATCTCCAGAAATGCCAGTTGTAAGTATCTCACACACAGAAGTCACACAGAATCACAAGGTTGGAAACGACCTGCAAGATCATCTAGTCCAACCACCCTCCCATTCCTATTAGTACCACAAGCACTAAATCTCATCTCAGGAAAGGTGGACTTTGGACGATTAGGTTATTTGCAGACTAAAAGATGTTTCCTTCTGAAGCAAGACTATCTGGGTGGCAGAAGACTGGAACTATCTTTGCGGCAGAAGAGAAGAGCATGTCCACTGTTACCCTGGACCTTCCCAACATCTCTTCTGTTGCGTGCAGCTCATTGGTCAGCTGTGTCATCAGCAGTGAGGGATGAGCATTTGCCTGGTGTGTGGACACTAACTACCAGTGGGGCACAGGGGAGGAGGGAAGAGGATGATGTCCAGAGCCCCGTGAAGAAGACAAGCAAGAAGCTGGAGATCTGCTTGGTCATGGCCATGTGGTGTACCACATCCAGGCTTGGAGTACTCTGTACTGTAGGGGTGCAGAACTATTGGAGTGGGTCCAGAGGAGACCACAAAGATTATGAGAGGTCTGGAGTAGCCTTCCTATGAAGATAAGCTGGACTTCTTCGGTCTAAAGAAGAGAAGGCTTCAGAAAGAAACTCATTGTGACCTTCCAGTATTTAAAGGGAGATTACAAACAGGAGGGTAGTTACCCAAGATGGTAGTAAGGTGTTGGCACAGACTGCTCAGAAAAGTGTGGATGCCCCATCCCTGGAGATGTTCAAGGTCAGGCTAGCTGTGGCCCTGGGCAGGCTGATCTAGTGCTTGATTTAGCAGTCAGCAAACCTGCCCACAGCAGAGGGTTGGAACTAGATGATCTTCAAGGCTCCTTCCAACCCAAGCCATTCTATTAAGAGTACTAAAAAACCCCTGCTTATTTTTCCAGCCCCTGAATACGACTGGTAGTGAGATTCTGGTGAGATTCCAGTGAGAGTCTGAGCACACCGAGTTGGGCAGGTCATAGGACACAGGCCATGGGCTGTTGCCTCGTGAGCAGTGGTTGTTGTCTGGATGGGGAAGAAGGGGTGTGTTGCACATGGCCCCCAGGAAGCCAGATGTGTGTGTTTTCCCATCTCTGCTGTGGCAGGATGGTGCTTTAAGGATGTGAGCTGCTATTCTTTCCCCTGATGCTAAAACAACAGGCTGACAAGCTGCTGTCAGGGAAATGCTGCCTAACTCCCTTTTCCCAATAATTTCCCTGATAAAACTGCAGTGCAGTGGAATCAAATAGAGACAGAAACCAAGGGGGAATAGATATGTTTTTGCTTTTTTTTTTTCTTTCTTCCAAATATGCCTCTGTATTGGGAGCCATGTGCATACCAGTAAATCTCACCAGTTCAAAGAAATGATTTTAGCATTCTCATTCAACCTTTACTCCTTTCCTCTCTGCTTAAGAAACAACAAAGCCTTGAAGATGCTCCCAGCTTGCACAGTATTAAAAGACATCTTGGCTGAAGTGGAAAACAGCGTCTCATGTTTTCCTTTGGGTTACATGTGAAGAAAACCACTTTGCTGCTCTTTCATGTGGGGCTGTAAGAAGTCCTTTGTGCTGAGGAGAGGTGAGCTGTAGGTGGAGGACAGGAAGGAGGAGGGAGAAGAGGGCCAGGATTATTATACCCCCTCTGCTTTTCCTCTAAAATTCATGTTTGCCATCCTAACTCCTGCCAGACTTCAACAAGCATCCCTGTAAGATTTTTTAGAGGGGGATTTCCCCTCTTCTCAGTCTTTAATCTGATTCTACACAGGAACAAATCTATTTCATAGTTATTGTCTTTAATAGTAATTTCTCCCTTTCCTGAGCCTTGGTAATGCCTCTGCCCTTGCATTGTTTGTAATCCCAGAGCACTCAGTCACATGTTTGGAAGTAAATCCTATCCTACCTTCCTCTGGCCTCGTGCATCCTGCAGCAGATGGGGAACTGCTCTGCTGTCCCCAGGCACTGTCTGCTGACCCGTCGGCCTAGTGTTGGCAGGGGTATGGTGGTTGCACTCCACAAACCCAGTGTGAAAGAAGGGCTAAGCTAAACCACTTCTCAGGGAGAGCCTGCGAGGAGTCGGAAGGCAGTTCCTTACTGGTCTGCAAGGCAGGTTTTATCCAGAGACCCCCAGTTTGGACTGTTTAGGACAATCTGAAATTTTGCCAGATTAAAAAGGGGTCATCCTTTCTCCAATGGGATTGGAGAATTTGGTGTATGGAAAAACAAAGTCAGGCAAGTGTGCCGATAGTGGCTGTTGGGCTGCCTGGAGCAGTCTGTGGCTCTGGTTTAGCAGACCTAGCCAGTGCTGTTGAAGAGGGGCTCTCCATTCACAGAGGGGACATTGTGGTGTCTCTCCCAAAGGTGCGTACAGGCATGGAAAGTGATCATGCCCAGCAGGGCAGGGGAGGAACTACTAGCATCTCACAGTTCTGTAGTTGTGACAGGCTAGCTAGCCCTTGGTTAAAATGCAAAGCATTGCATCTTGCTATTAGGATGGACACAAATTGCTTTAAGACAAATCTTTAGGATTTTGCTTTGCTTTCCAAAATGTAACAGCTGCTCAGGCTAAGTTTACTCAAGAGCTGGAAATCCTGCAAGGGTTTTGCCCACGAGTTCTGGTGTAGGTCATTAGGATTAATCTAAGCACTTCCCTTGCCTGCTCCTTCAAAGGGTCCATTTCACTCAGAGATGAATTTTGCCCCTGAATTTCTCTGTTTACAGGTCTGTGTGGCTTTATTTTGTTTTGAGCTTTTTTTTGGCTGCTCATCCTCAAGAAAAGAGTTGATGTCCTGTGGTAGAAGGGCACCTGGCTTTCTGCACACAGGAAGCAAAGGCAAGGTGACTTAAAATACATGAAATTCATTTTGTTTTTTGAAATAGGCACGGAAAATATGCTATCTCTCAGTCCTTCGGAATTGCCTTGCACAGTGGAAGAATTGATTGCATAAATGCCAGCTGTAACTCTCTTATTTTTGGTAACAAGGCATTACTAAAGGCAGATTAATTCAGAGCCACGCTCCAATGAAACCAGTGTCCTTTTGCCAGGGACTGGCTAAGGAATCTTCTTCCACCTAGGTTTTGTGCTCAGCATATATCGGGAGCACAGCAATAGTTCAGAATGCAGCACAAAGTCACAAAAGGTGTGCACATGTAGGTTAATTGCCAAGGGACACAGCCTTCAAGCACAGTCAGACTGTTTTCAGATGTAATCGTGACACCTAAGAGGATGATCTTTGAGAGATCAGAGAGAGGAAATTATTCTCTTGCTTTGCACATCTGAGTGCAGTTTGGCTACAGTCAAATTAGCTGTTTCAGCCCGCACTGTCAGTTTGCTCTCATCTCTCTTTCCTCTTGTTGTATTATTAATAATAATAATAAAAAGCTGAAGATATTGGTAAAGACGGATTTGCATGGGGCAGGGCTGGAGCCAACGTCTGTCTAGAAGTCAATGATGGTGGTGCCCAAGTGTCCCTCACAGGAGCATGGCCGGCTCTGGGGACAGCATGGAGCTCTGCCACAATGCCTGCAGCTGTGTGAAAGGCAGGGCTGCTAGATCCCAGCTTGTTCTTCCACTTCGTGCTCCCTGCCTGCCTCCCTCTTTGCCCTTACACAGCTGCACTTAGTAATGAGGCTGGCAGCATCAGAAAGTCACCAGAAGTAGCTCAGCTGTCTCTGTTGGTTCACAGGGAGAATGACTTTGTAGCTGCTCTCAGTCAGTCCATTAATTGCACATAATAAGGCATTTAGTGACAGAAGGATGGTTGATGAGCCTTAGCTGAAATAACAAAGGGCCTGCCAAGAACTGCACTGCATTTGTCAGGGAGGAGAGATGAAGGTCCTACCACTGGTGCTCAGAGCTGCGTGCAGTGGGAACCTGCTGGTCCCTGACTCGCATGGCACTTGGGCGGCACAGCAGAGAGCAAGAAACGTCCCTTCACCCCCTTGAAGCTTACAGTTAAGGGATCTGAAAGCTGCAAAGCCTAGGCTGCTGTCTGTGCAGCCAACTGAATGGCTGGCACATCCCTTACCTGCCAGGAGGTCTGTGCAAGTTGGCAGGCAGTGCTTCTTTGTCTACTTGAGCACCTGGGAACGCTAACATTTCTCCAGGCTAGCTTACTGTTCTCCTTAGCAGTGGTTATTTTTTAATGTTTCAGTCCTGAGCAGTGCTACTTCTTCTGGAGGACCTGGATATCTCACAGAGGGATATAAATATTACAGCTGTGTGGAAGAAGGGAGGCACGGCACGAGGTGGCTGGCACATGAGCACAGGAAAGCTGCTGCTGGAGCCCAGGTCCTCCAGCCTCAGACCTGCTCCATCATGCAAGGCAGCAGTTCTCAACCTACAGCTCCTACCTGTTCTTGTCTTGTGCCCACTCCTGTATCCCCTGGAGGGTGCTGGTTCAGGGAGGACACGGCAGTGAAGGAAATGGGCAAGGGCTATGGATATGCAGTAGGAGTGATGTCCTGAGCAACATCTTTCCTGCTGCTTGTGATTTCACTCTGCTTGTCTCAGCCCAGTAGCAGGAGCTGGGAAGCCTTCGCACTCTTTCTCCCTAGAGGCTCCAGCCTCTTTCTACTCACCTATTCTGGACAGCCTTGCTGTTTTAGAATTTTTGAGGTTTTGCTGTAAACTTTTCAAAACCTGGAGTCCTGAGGTGATTTATAAAGTACCACTTATAAGAAGAAGAAACTCTGTAGTTGAACCCTGTGAGCATTTCTTTTCTGCAGGGAAACAAGTCTACAAACCACCAGCAGCTGAAGTCCTAAGCAGACCCTAGCAAATCTCTGCTGGGTTGCGCTGAAAAGTGCAAATTCAGCTGGCAAATAATTTTGGTTTCTCTCAAAATAAAAGGAGGTGAGAGGGAATGTTGAATGTTGGTGGCTGGATTTTTGGGAGGAAAGTGGAGCCTGCAAAATGGCTTGTCAGAGTGATGAAGTCAGATGGAGTTGCCTTTGCTGCAGAGTGCAACAGGACTGAACTGGCTCCAGGCAGGTGTGTGACCCTGAGCCAGAGGAGGGATGCTGGAGGCCCTGTCATTGACTAGGGTAAAAATCTTGGTCTGTTTGACACAGAGATGTGGACCAGGCTTTCCTGCCTTTGTGTTCACCTAGCTGTGGGCAGCTCTGGGTAGAGACACCTATTGTGGAGGCTTTGGTTTGGGCAGCACCAATCCTGCTGGGTGCCTGGGCACATACTCTCACAAAAGAGGGACTATACCTAACCATGAATCACAGCCATCAGGGTACAAAAAGAAGAAAAACAGCATTCTGCCTTTAAAACAACTCCTAAAGGAGTCTGTCATTCCTCCCCACCAGTACCCCAGGCTGCTGAGCAAATATCTGCCCACAGGTATGTAATGCACCTTCCTGGCTTTCCCCCAGCACTGCTCCTCCTATGTGCCATGCACAGAAGATGCTGGATATGAACACTGCTCCCTGAAGCTTCATCCAGCATCCTTGCCCACTGTATGCTAGGGCAGGGTGCTCTCACCTGCTGCTCTGCACTGCTGTGAAACTGGAGTTTAAAGGTAAGGCCAGCTAGAACAGCTCCTAATACCTGTGTCTGGAGCACAGAGCTTCCAGCTGTAAGGCTGCTCCCTGTCTGACAGGTCCGTTACAGAGAGAACAGTGATGACCCAACAAGTGGCTCTTAAATCACAGTGAATGCTAGATCTCTGTTGCTTGCTGCTCTGGACCCAGCCAGGCTGCTGGAAATGTCATTAGAGAAAGAGAAGGCAGCAGCAAAGAGATGACAACTATGGTTCCAGCCAAGGGTCATGAAGATGTGCATAAGCTTCTGGCTTCTGATGGCTCTCTGGCCCTGATGGCACCAAGCCTCTCTTCTAGGTAGGCCTTGAGGTGCCTCTGTTAATATGGGACCCAGACTCTGATAACCAGAGCCTTCTTGGGTTGCTTGTAGCATTGCCAGATTCAGCAAGAATCTGCAGCTGAGAATTTTCGTGCCAAATGTCTGCCCAAGGCTAGGAGGTTTTTTTTGTTCCTTTAAGCAGAAGCATCAGCTAAAATGGTTCATTTGTTTATAGAATCATAGAATCACAGAATCATAGAATGGCCTGGATTGAAAAGGACCACAATGATTATCTAGTTTCAACCCCCCTGCTATGTGCAGGGTTGCCAACCACCAGACCAGGCTGCCCAGAGCCACAGAATCACAGAATGGCCTGGGTTGGAAGGGACTTCAAGGGTCATGAATCTCCAACCCCCTGCCTCATGCAGGGCCACCAACCTCCCCATTTAATGCTAAACCAGGCTGCCCAGGGCCCCATCCAATCTGACCTTGAACACCTCCAGGGATGGGGCAACCACAACCGCTCCGGGCAGCCTGTGCCAGCACCTCACCACTCTCATAGTAAAGAACTTCCCCTTGATATCCAACCTAAATGTTCCTTCCCTCAGCTTCAATGATTTCCCCCTGTCCTGCCATTATCTACCCTTTCAAAGAGTTGATTCCCCTATTGTTTGTAGGAGCCACATCCAGCCTGGCCTTGTATGCCTCCAGGGATGAGGCATCCACAACCTCCTTGGGCACCCTGTTCCAGTGTGTCACAACTCTCTGAGTGAAAAACTTCCTCCTAATATCTAACCTAAGCCTCCCCTGTCTCAGTTTATAAGCTCCCTTCAAATATTAGAAGACCACAATGAGGTCTCCCCAAAGCCTTCTCTTCTCCAAGCTAAACAAGCCCAGTTCCCTCAACCTTTCCTCATAGGAGAGGTGCTCCAGCCCTCTGATCATCTTAGTGGCCCTCCTCTGGACCCACTCCAAGAGCTACATATGTGTATAGGAACTACTGAGTCACGGCCTGAACCTCTGATTGATCACCTGAGGTGAGCCATGAGTCAGCCACAGGAGCACAGGTGAAGGCAATGCACCTGTGCTGCCGGAAGGGGTGGAACTTGGCTGCACCCCTCCTAGACTATTTAAGAGCTGGCTACCAGTGGGGAGGGATCTCTTCTGGAGATCTGCTCTGCTGGAGTTTTGTAGGTGAGCTCAGCATAAGGGTAAGCCTTCCTCTTATTCTCTTTTGTTATCATAGTCTACTTCACTTAACTCTCTTGTTTATTTTGTGACTATAGTATCTTAATATCTATTGATTATACAAAGTACTAAATAACAAGACTCACTCTCTGTTTCAGTCTCAGCCCTGTTTTCTCTCTGCTTTTTTTATAGGGCTGCAATGAAAATCAGAACATTAGAATCTGATGTAAACCCCCATGCTGTAGGCATGAACTTGAGAGAACAGTCCCTTAAGAGATTATTGATCCTTGCTTCAGGGAGGCTGCTGATTGGAGTGCAAAAGACAAGCGATACTTGGTTTCTGGATAGTAAGGTTAAAATGATGCTGTATGCGGGCTTATCAGTGAGACCCATCCAATCCAGGCACTATATTGTGTGGGAAACCAGCAGGGAAAAGGTCTGTTTAGCAAACTCGAGTCTTTCTTTTCTCTCCAATGTCAGTACTCCTCTACTTAGTACTAAGAATTCTAGCTATTTGTTCCTGGCTGTCAGACCCTTACTTCTGGGCTGCTGTCTGTTTTTTGTTTTTGGTTGCCAGGCTCCTAAAAGTGACCTATTCCCTCTTGTGTGTTTTGGTATTCTACTGTATAGGCAATGCTTTCTCCTCTGTCTCCAAAAAAATTGCATCTGCACACCCCTGTATGTCTGTGCTAGGACTGTTTATCAAATCCTTTCTATCCAGTTTCCCCCATGTGCACTAATTCTCAGCTTTGTTGGCCTAACTGTTAATTTTCCACTAGAAAATGCTTTCTGTGAAGTCCAGATTGATGAGATGTACTGTCTTACCTCTGTCTAAAAAAGCACTTCACCAGGCAATTACATTGGCACACAGCGTGACTTCTCTGCTGGAAAGCACAACTCATGTCTGAATTTTACTTATCTTTCTCTTCTTTACAGGCTTTTCCTTAATATGAGGTATGCAATGTTTTAGTGCTTCCATGCTGTCTGGGTGCCTATTACAGACTGTTTTCTAGCTATCTAGTGCTACACCTCCTCTTCCTTTCCTTGCCTGGTCCCTGAGGACACCCTGCTGCCAGCCCCTGTCTCCTGACAGCTCTATGGGTATTGGTGTGCAGCCTGCCTTGAAGTCCCTTTACCCAGCTGAGTTCAGCAGCCTTTCAGTCCCATCTGGGAGCTGAAAGGTCCCTTAGAAATCCTTGTTCCTATCACCTTTCCTTCTCGTGCACATAATCCTCACTGTGAAACTTAAGACAGCATTTCTTTCCTCAGAGTAGAGAAGTCATCTCTGAGTTCTTCTTGATAAACAAAAACACGGAGTGCTTTGCGGTCTGCCAGAGCAGTGTGGGGTTTTTTTCCCCCCTTGAGCACTGAGATCATCCGGTTCCCCTTTACGCCCTGATCTTTCAGCAGGCTTTGCAGGGTGTTGCCACAGCTGTAGAGGCAGTGAGCTGGGAGGGATTTGTCTAGCTCACTTGCATCAAAGGTGTATATGACACTCTTACTCATTATTCCCAGAGCATATGTCCCAGAATTGCATTATTGCTCCCTCGCCGCAGCTTTCTGCTGTTAGTTCATATTGAATAGCCAGTTTGTCACAATCTCCAAAATTCCTCCCGGAGGCTCTGCTTTCCAGACATGTCACCCTAGGAGGTCTGCCTGGCATTCCTTATTCCAGGAATAACTTTCTGCAGTAAAATGATGTTTGTTTAAACAGGATTTGCTCGCTAAGCAGTAGAGTGCTTTGCATGGTTACCCTGTGCTCCTCGTTATTCATCATTTTGAATCTTTTTGTCACTTATGCACTGCACCAGCCCTGAGATTTGCATTTGCTTCTCTGTGATGAAAACGCTGGGAAGTGGCAGGCCTCAAGCAGCTCCCTGAAGAGCTCTGCTAGAAATACTGCCATTCGAAGATGATTCACCACTGGCAATTAGTTGTTGAGAACTGTCAGCCAGTGCTTAATCTAGTTAACGTGCAGTTTATTGATACTATGTAGTGCTAATTTTTTAATCAGAGTGTTGTAAGGCCTGATGTCAAGTGCCTTACAACAGTCCTCCCTGAAGCTGGCTTAGAGTCAACCTTAGAGTCAGGAGGTAGGTGTGACACCTGCCATGGAGATGTCTCATCCTACTGCAGAGAGCCAACAAAACTAACAGAGCCAGTTGTTAAATATACTCCTGTCCTATGATGTGCTACCATTTGAGACCCACCATGGAACTCTCAGGAACTTCATTCCATCTTGATGAGCCCACTGCAGCCTCATTTGGTGTGTGCAGAAGACGGCAGGTGATGTTCTGGGGGCTGTCCCTTCCTCTCTGCAGCACCGTTGGTCTCGCCACAACGATTCACTTGGTGTAAGTCAGTTGGTAATCACACCCAATGATAAATAGTGAGAGACAGGAGTTCGGCACAAATAAATGAGCCTCAACTAACCTCATTTACTACTTTTGACAGAATAACAAGCTTAGAGGATAAATTCTTCCCTGCCAGAATTTGTTTCTCTGCTGCCAGACACCTTAGCAATTAGCACAGCTCCATCCTTCCTCTGTGAACTTTCAGGATGCTTCCTGCAGAGGCAGGTTTAGACCACCCTCTCTGAGTTTTGACTTCTATGAGCTGGTGTAATCATTAAACATCCTCTCACCATGTTCTCTGTTAGGACAAGGTGTGGATGCTGAACCAGGGGACCACGCTCAGGAGGGGAGGGAGCTGCCTGAACTTCACTGCAGACAAGCTGCAGCACAGGAAGAGGCCAGGCGTATGTGCTCCTCCCAGAGTGGCAATTAGCTCCTGTCTCCTTATGGCCCCTTGGTGGTGCCTGTCCAAGGGTGCTCTATCCCACATCTCTGGCCATAGCTTTTGGTTCCTCATTCCTGCAGTGGCTCATCCAAGGAAGCAGGTCCCTTCAACGCTCTGTAGGGGCAGCATCACTGGGCAAGCTTAGAGCCAAAATAGCTGAGCTCAGATCTCACCAGCTTACCAGTGGTTTAAGTCTTCAGTTGTGGCCAGCCAGATGGTCAGAGCTGTAGCCAACGTGGGTTTTGGCAGGGCAGGATGAGGCAGCTGTGTGTTGTACAGACAAAGGTCTGTGTTTCTGTTCCTGGGAGCTGCCTGCAGACAACAAGCATGGGAAGTCCTCTGTGGCCAGCTAAAATGGCAAAATGCTCTCCCAGCATGGGAAGCATCTTTGTTTTCAGTGGGAAGTCCAGGAGGGATCTGAGGTGGTGCAGGGCCTGAATAGCACAGAGTTTGCATCTGTCCCAAACCCTACAGCAGACCTGGTGCCTGCCAAGACGTCAGGCCCTGCTAAAAGGAGGCTTCTACTTCTGAAGCCTTGCAGTGTCTATGAGGCACTACTCCTGGGAGCCCTGCAGCCCTTGTGAGTAAGGTAGTAAGACAATGTTGTTGCTTGGGATCTTCATCCCACTCTCAAAAATAGCCCCTTTTCACAGAACCCTTGTTCAAACCTGCATCTTCTGTCTTCTCTTAAGTGAAAACACCAGGGGGGAGTAGGAAGGCTTATTTCAATAATTTAAGTGCTTTTCTTCACACATTGTCGTTGTGTAGCATTCTCCCTGAACACAGTTGTGTGCAACATTAAATTATGCCCTTTCTCCATTTCTTCCAGTTGTACAAAAGGATTTGAAATATGAAAACAGCATTTACGAGAAAGCAAAGCTCTGCCAGCATTAGATTTTAGTACCAGGTTGGATTTACCCGTTGTCTGTTCTGAGGTTTTATTAGGGGGCAGGACTGAAACTCCCTGCACTGCAAAGGCTTTCTGGGGCTCCTGGGGAAGCAGTAGTCCCTGTGTGCAAAGAAAATAGCTTGTCATTTTGATATGAGCTGACCGACTGCCTGCCTTGTGCTGTCTGCTTTTCTTTTTCCAGAAGTGCTGAACATGTACAATTCTCAGTGACTCCTTTGTGAGCAAGCTGTGGTTTTGACGGGTTAGTTGCACAGTTTGGGGCATTTTTATCACATTTAATGTCATCTGAAAAATGGCAGAATAAAATATAGTCCAGCCTTGGCTCTGCCTGCGTATTGGCATTTTTACCATGATCCTAGCGTGCTAGATGAATGGAGTTACAGTGCCTTAGAAGAAAACTCATTGGGTGTAACTCTGATGAAAAACTAGATCGATCTGCCCCTTTAGTTTGTGTTTGCTCTGAAGTTTTTGACTTGTCCTGAATGCAGGATTCAGAACAAAGCCTGAGAGACTGAAAACCTGTATGGACTATGAATAGGCTTGTGTGAGCCCTGCCTAGCAATAAGGCAAATCCCCTTGGCTCTAAGAACTGGACTTTCCTCCCCAGTGGTATTGGGATGTGATTGGAAGGTGCTACTTCTGTGAAGAAGCTCAGTCCTGCAGCTCCTTGTTCAGTGGAGGATCTCAGAAAACTATGTTTTTCTTTTCCCTGGTGGGATGGGAGGCGAGGCAACTCAACAACTTGCTCAAGAAAATATCACTACTGTTCAGCACATCACTTACAAATGTTTAAGTAAAAGATGTCAGGTCCACTGCTGGATAGCAGGTATCAGGATTCCTCATATCTCAGCTTGGATTCTGGCTCTACAAACACAAACTGGTTTCCCAAAGCTGCTCCTTGCTGTGTATTTGCCTCAGGCTTAGATGGGTCACCAGGGCTTTGGATTGCAAAAATCAGGTCGGATGCTCCTATCTTTGTTTTCAATAACAGAGACAAACTTTGCCCTTTGCTGTGCCCGCAGGGCAGCAAGTAATGAATGTTTATGGCAATATTGGTTAGCTCTGATAGCAACCTGCCTGACCTTGCTGGAGAGAATCCCTTCTGCCCTTGCCTGACAGAAGTGAGTCTCCATCTCCATGGCTGCAAGTCACCTGCCTTCAAGGCCTTCTGCAGCAGGGGTGGTGCAGAGGTGTAACTCTTCCCTGCTTCCTGCATCAAGGTAGGGAGACGCAGCTCTGGAAGGCAGCTAGCTGCTCACATGGTTAGGAGAATAGGTCTAGCAGCCTACAGATCATCAGCCATGCAAAACTACCTTAAATCAAGTAAATTTCTCCACACAGTTGCAAGGATGTAGGGCTCTATGCCGCTGTAACTGTGCTGCTAGCCAAGCTGCCTGCTTACAAATGTGCTCCTAACTGCTGTCTGTCTTGTTGTTCCATGTGTTGCTTACTTTAATGTTGCCTATCTCCTGGTTTCTGCCATAGAATCATAGAATGGCCTGGGTTGACAGGGACTTTAAGCCCACCCAGTTCAAATCCTTCTGCGGTGGGCAGGTTTGCCAACCACTAGACCACACTGCTTCACTAATTGTTACAGAATCACAGAATGGCCAGGGTCAGAAGGGACCCCAATGATCATGAATCTCCAAGCCCCTGCCTCATGCAGGGCTACCAACCTCCCCATTTAATACTAGACCAGGCTGCCCAGGGTCCCATCCAACCTGGCCTTGAACACCTCCAGGGACAGGGCATCCACAACTTCTCTGGGCAGCCTGTTCCAGCACCTCATCACTCTCTCTGTAAAGAATTTCCCCCTGACATCCAACCTAACTCTCCCTTCCCTCAATTTAAAACCATTTCTCCTTGTCCTGCTGTTATCTACCCTTTCAAAGAGTTGATTCCCCTCCTGTTTGTAGGCTCCCTTTAGGTATTGAAATTCTCTTCTCATCCCTGCAAGCAGGGATCTCAAGATCTCTGGGCACAGGCCCTCGTCCTTGGGTCTGAGGGACCGCGGAGAGCCCAGCTTCTGCCTCTGTATTCACATCTAGGGCGTATTTTGCAGGGGGAACAGGCAAAGCCATAGCTGATTGGCATGAAAAAGAGCACAGCACTTGCTGGGAGGAGAGGAATCTACTGTGCATCTCTTGTTAACCTCTCAAGGTAGAGCTGCCAACCTGTTCCTTTTGCTACCTTTTCACATCTACCATTTTCTGCACTGAATGATGTGTTTGTGTTCACAGCATGGTTCCTTCAAAGAACCTCTATGTCTTCAGAGGCTCTCTGGATGGAGAGGGAATAGTGCCTGAAGCTGAGTTTCTTGTTCTGAGCTACCCAAGGTCTCCTGCCACCAGAAATGGTAGTGATGGTTTCACAGGCTCTGAGTGTTCATTTTCCACTAGATCCCAAGATTTAATTGTAGCATTCCTTTCATCTGCATTGCTTTCCCTGGACAGGGATAAAGTCATATTGCACCTGCAGACATGGCAAGATCTGTAGCAACAGGCAGCAGAGCTGGTGACCTCTCCCATGGAGTCCCAAACACTGGGCTATCGCAAAAGTTAATCAGATAATCAGAGCTGACACACAAACAAAATATTACCCTCCAAAAATCCTTCCCTTGTCATCTCCCTGCACATCTCAGTGTGGCACTGCCTGCGCGCAGCAGCCTCTGTGGCTGAGTACACTTCTGGTGTGTTTTGTCCTCCTCTGTTCTTCTCGTTTAGCCTTCCCTTATTGAATCTGATTGACTCTGAGGCCATTGATTATAAATAAGATCTTGGGGGCAGGTCTGACAGGCTTGCACTGTTTTTCCGCAGCAGGCTTTGAGTTCTGGTTGGGAGCAATTGAACATTACTGTTATATTAAATGATGGTCAGTGATAGGAATGCAGTGACCACTTAATATCCCAAATTGCTGCTTGTAAGAGGGCAGGGTTTGGCTTTTGGCCAGATCTCTGTGCTCCTGCAGGATGATTCATTACTTTGCTCTGGCAAATGTATTTTCATCTGTTAGTTTAAATCTGACTACTAGAACTCTGTGCGTTTCTCACAGCTGAGGAATTTCCTGCCCTTTATCCGCCTGTTTTCTTCCAATCTAGGCTAAAATCAATACACTTAAATAAATAAAACCACTGGGCTTGTGAGTTCCTCCTGCTGTGTCAGCGACAGAAGTTAAGCTGAGTGACCAAAGATTAGTTAAGCCATTTTCTTCTCCTTTAAGTAAATTTACTGTCACTGAGGCATGCCAGACTTGTCTGGAAGATGGCACTTCTCTGCCTGACTACAGCAGAGAGTTTGCCAGCTAGCAGATCTGAGGGATGGCCTTGGCTTCCAGCCAGTGACAGGTCCCTCTGTAAGGAAGGGCCCCTGTCCACTCCATTTGCAACCCCTAGCCTTAAGGGTTTGGTTTGGGCATGACTGGGACCATTGCTCTGCGATGACTTTGCCAGTGGTACAAGCAGGGTTGGGAAGGGTGGCTAAGGGATGGACAGTCTGCATCTTGTTAGACTTCTCCCATCCCTATGACCTCTGCCTCCCCCAGCTTGAGGCATTTAGTGCCCTTCATTAAATCACTCTGGGAGAAAGGAGTTGAGGAGTTGCTATACTTTGTCTGGGAGTAGGAGAAGCTGAGTTTCTGCTTTCCAGTTACTTGGAAAAATGAAGAATTTCTGTGCCAACTTTCTCTTCCCTTAACAGGATGCCACAGCTCAGCTGAAACTAAGGTTGTCAGCAGAATATCCCTGTTATGGAGTTCAAGAGGATGGAGGCCATGGGGTGCAGTCCTGTCCTTAAAACAGGTCCTAAAAGTCCTTAGGCACTACTTTTGCTTCTATTCTTCCCAGTAGGCGCGCTTCTTGGGTCTGCTCCTTTTGAGAGGGTTACACTGAGTATGACAGAGGCTCCTTCCACAGTTCCTGTCCATGCTGCAGAGCAGGAGGAGGGCAGGAGCATCTCCTGATAGGACTGATGCACAGTCAGTTCTTCTTGGACAGAGGAAGAGGTGCAGGTGGTATGCCCTTAAGGTTTTCTCTTTTCTCCCATGTGCCAGGAGATACCTCCATGTTGCACTTCGTTCTAGAAGGCAAAAGATGAGAGGGATTTGCTCCTTAGTTTTGTAAGGGACAAACTGTTTCACGACAACATATTCCCCTTTTCCTTTCCTTGCTCTGGCTGCAGGTCTGGCTGCACATTGTTCAGCAGGATCAACTAGGATGCATTACAAGCCAATAGTTCAGTACTGGCAGCAGCATGAAAGTGCAATGCCTTGTCTCCTACCTTGCCAACAATGGCAGGTTTCCAGTGTTGGAAGCAGTGTGGTGTGCAGTGTTGGGCTCTTGGTACAGATGTGAGATGGATGCCATGTGGCAGCTGTGATCCTGCAACATCACACTGGGAGGTGGCTGTAATCTCTAGAGCTGCTGTGTGGCTGGGCTGGGATGTTCTCAGGTACCCACAGTGGTGATGGCCTTGACACCATCCAGGGATCCCCACAGTTTTTGGCAGGCCTGCCCCAGGACTTTCTCTGAAGGTGAGTAAGGATATCACAAGCTGTGCCCCAAGCTGAGGATGCAACCAAGTGGAAAGGAAACCAGCTCTGTTTACACACAGATACCTGTGCAGCCAGCAGCGTTAGAGAGAGAAAACAGAAAAGGACATGACAGTTACAGTGGGTTTTCATTAAATATTAAATGGAGTGAAGTTTTTCCAGAGTGTGCCAGGGCTGCTTTCAATTGTCTGTCTGACGGCAACAAGAAGAAGAGTCAAGTGGGTGAACCCAGGCCTGGAGGTGCAGGGCTGCCTGCTCAGGAGCTGTAGCCATGGGGATCGTTTCATACTGTGCTGCTCACAGCTCCAGCATACCCTACGCAGAGCAGGGGCTGCAGGACACCAAGGTGAGGGCAGGAGCTGCTCCTTCCATTAGCAGTGCCAGGCTGCACAGCAGCGTGCTCCTGGTCCCCTCCTGTCATACCGCTGCCCCCCACCACCCAGACCCATGTCTTCTTGTGAGGGAGCTTAGAGGGGCAGTAAGAGGAGTCTTCAAATGCAGCTTGGGTTAATAAGTTAAAATACAGAGCCTTAATCCCCACTGCTAAATCAGAATGTAATTCAGCTTATAACCACGGCCCAATCCATGTGAATTACAATCACTTTAAATACAGCCAGGGCCAACCAGGGTTTAGCATTCTCCTGAGGGATCCTAAAAGCGGAAAGTGGGGCGAGCACTGTGTGGGTACCCTGCATCTCTGGGTGCTGCAGCAGCATGGGTAGGGTGTTCTGGGCACTCTGGGAAGGGCACCCCTAGGTGACAGCCTGGGCAAAGGGGTGTGTGACTCAAGCTTATCTGCCCAGGAGGGAGGCGGAGGCTGCCAGCAAGCCCACAATGCTTCCATCTTTAATTTAGGCTGTTTATCTCAAGAGATTCTTCAAGCTTTAAAACAAACGTAAGGAGATCTGTGTTTGGCAGCATCTGGCCTCTGAAAGCAGGCATGCATGGCTGGTGGTAAGGGCTCCTGCTCCGCGTCCTTCCTTTCCATTTAACCTTGCTCTTCCTGTCTGCCCCAAAGAGCCGGGAGGGTTTTGTCCCAGCTTCAACCAAAGGTGGGCACCTCAGGGGGTCCAGTGTGCTCAGGAAGATCTCTTACTGCACTGTTACAATATTCATTCCTGGCTTTTGCAGCGTTGTTGCTGAGCCCCTAGGGGAAGGAACAACAGCTGGTTGTTTCCTTGTGCCGCCCCAACCTGGGAAAGCAGGGCTCTGGGAGCCTGCATAGAGCAGCCAAGGTCTGCAGCCACCGCTGACCCACAGGCCTTCCCTTCCCTTGGGCAATGTGTGCAAGCATGTCGATTCAAAAGCTCTGCAGAAATTTAGGGTCTTGATGGATGCTTTTCCAAGCGCTGAGCTGGAAAGTCCCTGTGGGATCAAAGCTTTACTTTTGTGGGCTGCCAGGCACGGATATGAAGTTCAAAGAGTCCGAGCTACTAGACTGGTGGAGAGAAGTTAGAAAATAAGACCTTCTTCCCATAATTGTGACTATATTTGGACCTTTTCAGGGAGTTTCTGTCATTTTTTCATGTCACTCTTTTTAGTGGTTTCCTTATATTTCATCTTCCTATAGTGAATGGCTAGTGTTGTGTGAATACTGAGCCAAAAAGAGAAATCATGGTAATTTTTCAAAGCCTGACATCTAAAGTGCCTGGTGTATGGGGCTGGACAGCTCATGAGATTTTTGTGGGTGTTAGGAGGGAATGGAAATGATCTGGGTTCTTGGGTGCTTTCCCAACCTCTGCTAGCCAGTTTTCTATGTTTAGATATGGTTTACTTGGCAGCATTGGCAGAGTTTGGAGGATGGCAGAGGGTTTTCAGGCAGTGGCAGAGCACAGCAAGCATATCATATCCTGGATACAAACAGCAGAAGCTGCAGAAGCATAAAGATATCATGATGGGTACATGAACACCAGAGAGAAGTGGTGGACATCTGGACAGTGGAGTGGAGACACACAGCAGTGGGAGAGGGACCGAAGCACAGCAGCACAGAGCAGGGCTGTGCTGTCCATCCTTTGGAAAGCTTGGGAGGGGGAGATGTCCTCAGCTACCTGCCTGACTGTACCCGTTAGCACAGACACACCTCAGGAAGCAAGGATCCAAGATGAGCTTTCTCGCAGGCACTGAGATTTTGAAGTCTTGGACCAACCACACTTGCTGGAGCAACTCTAACCCTAGGGTAGAAGAAGCTCAGCTTCCCAACTCCCAAGACAAGCTGAGTGCATGGCCTGGGACTGCACTGCCCTTGGCTCTTGCAGAAACCAGATGATGATCTCTTTCCAGGCAGCTGGACTGGTGTGGCTTCACAGCTGTTTTATAACACCCTCCCTGCATCCTCTGAAATTCCCACGTGTGTCACAACCCTGTCCCCTCTCAGCAACAGAACAGGCGTTAACCAGACCTATACCTACACCCAGCTAAAGTCATTTCAATATTTGGAATTTTTGTATGGCTTTGCAAGCACATATTTTGTTTCCCTAGTGGTCACAGAGAGCGGTGTCTACTGTGCTCCTCCCTTCTGCTGGTCTGACTGCTCCTGTGTGCCACGCAAGCAATAGCGTCTACATGAGACAGATGCTTATGCAGATGGTGCTGCCTTAATTCCCAGTGTGAGGGGTGTCACACCACGTGCCATTATGGCTGGCTGCCCATTCCTTGCACACCACAAGCCTGCGAGAAAGGTCTTACTTCTTTGAGGCTGAGCCAGCAAATTTGCTTTGAAACAGGGCTAGGTGCAAGACCTCATACTATGTGAAGAAGCAGAGCCACCTTTGAAACTATGCATTTCTTGACTTAGTCTCACAATGTTCCTGTTCTTGCACTGGTCCCACGAGCAGGGACCTATCTGTGGCAAGCAGGGCAGCAGGTAGGACACAGCCCCAGACGGTAGCTGATCTGTGCAGCCATCTGCCATGCTGCTGTCTGCAGGGAGCAGTGATAGCTTAGGGCAGAGGGATGCCACTTCTGTGCTGGTTCCATGGCATGCAATGGGTAACTTGGACTGAGCATGCACGCATCCCACAGCATAAGCCAGCTGCTCTGCAGGGGTCCATGGTAATTAGGTATGTTTTGTTAGTTAGTTAGTTAGTTTGTTTTAATAGGTTGCTTTGCTATACTGCTTGCTCTAAAGTCTCTCCTTCCTTGCAGGTTTCCTCTCTGGGAAAATGTTGAAGGGCAGTCTTCACCAGGAGGCTGCCCACCCCAACCAGCTACAAGGCTTGCAGGTGGGCATTGGGCAGACTAGTGTTAGAGAGCACGTGGTACAGCATCCCTGCTGTAATATGGGGAATTATCCCTTATCCTGTGTGCTGCAATGCACAAGTGGGTAATGACAAAATAAGGCTTTCAAGTGATTCTATCAGGGAATTGCAACATCTGTTCCATCCTTCATGCAGGCTGCAATATTTGGAGGACGGAGCAATTCCATGTGAATTGCTGGCCCCAGCTGCAGTTTCTCATGTTCTGGTGGAGCCATCAAAGCCCCCATGAAGGCTCCAGGGACATCCTCAGAAGGATTAGGTCAGAGGCAGCAGGACCACTGCTTTCTTTCCAACAGCGCCTTAGTTTCAGCAGGGACCGAATTGTTTTCTTCAGTGTCTGGTATGATGCTATGTTATGGTTCTAGGAGAAAAACAATGTTGATAACACACCAGTGTTTATAGCTGCTGCTAAGCAGCGCTGTACAGAGCCAAGGCCATTTGCAGTGAAGAGCCCAAGGAGCTGGGGGGGAACAGAATTAGGACAGCTGGCTTAAACTGGCCAAAGGGATATTCCATACCATATAATATCACGTGGAAGGAGTTTTACGAGGGAGTGGGAGTTCATCTCACTCTCCTCTGCTGCTCAGGGGGCTAGCTGGGCATCTGTTGGTGGGGTAGTGGCAAAATGCTTGTGCATCGCTTATTATTTACATTGATATTAGCAGATAGATACAGTTTATAACTATTATCCTTTTATCTTAGTAAATATCTTATCTTAGTAAATAGTTTTATCTCAACCCATGAATTCTACCCTTTTTTCCTGATTCTTTCCCCCATTCCACTGGGAATTGCCTGCAGCAAAGGACTGTGTGGTGCTCAGCCACCTGCTGGGTTAAACCACAACAAGTGGAGAGACTGGAGCAAAGCAAAAAGCCAAGGCAGGCTGAATTCCTCAGGACCAGAATGCTCTCATCAGGCAACACACTGCTCCCCGCTGATGCCAAGACATAGGTAGCTCCAGGGCTGGCACAGGGCTGGCTTTGCTCTCTTCTGCTCAGGATGAACCTCTCCTAGCTCAGTCACTTCTTAGCGCTGAGATACCTTTTGAGAATAACAAATAACCAAAATGCTTTGTCAGCATGGAAGCCCATCATGTCAGCGGAGTCTGTGTTTGAATTACAGAAGCAGTGCCGTTTTTGCTGAGGAACTCCCCCAGAGACAAGCAGCTCCTGCATTATTAACAACGGTGCTGATGAATCCCTGCTAATGAGACGTGCTCTCTCAGCCAGCCAGCAAAGCGGCCGTGGCCCCACTGCTCACAGCCCACGTTGCAGAGTTTTGTTTGAGAGCAAGAGACGACTGCTCTGGGGAGCAATTGGCAATGCTCTGCTGTACGATTTGGCTGCTTTCCCTAACATTTGATAACGTCCTGCCAGGCTTGAGCTAGGTAGGCACGGAAATCCCGCTTTTGTTCTCTACTGGCTGTGAAAAGGGAAATAAAGGGCTGCCTTCCCAATGATAAAGACTTGTGACTAAAGAAAAGACCTGTTCCTTGGCGCGCACTCTGCTCTGCTCCAGAGAGCAATATGGGCTGCGCCCTCTAGTCTGCTTCTTAATGGCTCGACAGATTTCACTGTTAGGAAAATCTTTGTCCAATTTCTTTAACTCAATTTCATCTCGCTCCATTTATCAATTCTGCTTTTGGTTTCTGGATGCAATTACTTTCCCACTGTGACCATTATACCTCCTGGAATACTTGTAGAATAGGATCTTATGCACTCTTAGCTGATATTTGGCTGGGAGAGACATCTTAAACTCTTTCAGTTTTTGCTAAGTCAAATCTCCTTTGAGCTTTCCTAGCAGGATAATGCTTTTCTGACAACATAGTGCATAGAATGGGACTTAGCAGCCTCTGTGGATGCAGAAAGACTGCTCTTCTTCCAGTGCATCATATCATGTCTCTGTGGTCCAACACATCATCACCCATTGTGCTAATGCATTTTCAAGAAGCATAATTTTCCCAGTTGTTCTACGAAGCTAATTTGCTCTGCGTTGCAGACACTGATGCTTTGCAGATGTCACAGATGATGTCAGCCTTCTGATGCCATTGCTGTATGCAGAATGATTCTGTTAACCTCAGATTTGCTCATGCTCCAGCTTACTGACTGTCATGGGGTTTCCCTGATATGAACAGCACTGACCTCCAGGGTTCTCCTGTGCAAGTAGAGGACAAAGCAAACCCTAAGGGAGGTGAGAGGGCAGGTTATCACTATTTAGGAGTAATTGGAGTAGCTCCTTTTAAAGCAGGACTTCTTGCAGATCTTATGAGTAATCTGCATAGTAAGCATACAGTCAGGACAGTGAAGTGAGAGGGCACAAAAATTCCTGATAACTTATCCCTTGAAAAAATAACTGACAAAATGAAAAGGCTGAAGTTACCTCTTCTGTACTTTCCATTTTTAGCTATGTGACAAGAGAAATTTAGGATGCTAAGACTGCTGACGTAATCAGAGCCCAAAGGCTGAATTTTGCAGATGTCCCTCTCAGCTCACATAAAAGACCAAGAAGCCCTGACAAGCCATTGGAGCAGATCCTGGAGATGCCTGCAGCACTGGGGATCAAACTCTGTGGTGCTTAGGACTGAAACAGTGGGAGATGAGAGGTCTTGCTTTGGCATCAAGGAAGGCAGAGATGAATCTTCAGAAAAGATTACACAAGAAAAGTAATAGCTGAGTGGAATATCTTCCACCTTAGAGGCAAAAGTCTTATCTGCATGTGAAGTGGTGCAGCCTCAGGTAAAATGTTCTTAGAGTAGGACTCGAATAGATCAGAAGGATAATAACAGTGCAGAGATTGAGTTATTAGTGCTGAGAGTGCAGGAACACTCAATCCCACCATGCTGAGCACCTCCTGCCTGTGTGCATCTCCAGAGCATCCCAAGTTGGGCAGAGATGAGGTCCCGTGCACTGTGGGCAGAGCAACTCAGGTATGATGTGCTGAGGAGATAGGAAGTATCTGGATATGGGCAGGGAGGGTGGGAGAGTGTTGCCCTCTGAGACAAGAGCAAGATCTCCTTGCTTGCAGACATCATGCCTGCAACACCAGCCCGCACTTCCAGCTAAGAATCCTTTGCAGAACAGAAATAGCCTCGCTAACTGGTGGCAACAGATTACACTACCTAAATTTTGCAAAGCCTACTGATTATGCATTAATCATCCTGAAAAAGAAATAGGTTAAAGCAGGATGAGACCTACTGCTGAACCCTGTAGCATCCCACCAAACACCTCTGCTGGTACCCTTGTTCTATAATCACTTCCCCACGTGCTATGGCCACCCCACTAGGTTTCTGTGGAAAGCCCCACTAAATTCTTCTTAAAAAAAGACCTTCATCATGGGGACAGGAGATGTAGGATCTGTTCTCAGCTTGGCTGCTGACCACCGAGGAAACCTGGGCCATAGCTTTCATCCAAGGTCAACGCCTGCCCAGGGTTCCTGTCCCTCTGCCTTCTCCTCTTGTTTTGGATGCCCAGGAGTGGTGTGTGGGTGAGAGAGCCCCAGCTGTGCCTGCAGCCAGCGCTGGCCGGCCCGCTGCAGCAGGGCCAAGTGAAAGGGTTGAGCTCCTGTTTTCAATTAACGTTACTATTTCTGAAGGGAATATCTGCTGCACAGGGAGGTAACCCATGGCAACCATCTGCTAAACTGCGATTCACACTGCCTGGGCTTATCAGGGAGGTGGAGTGCAGGCGAGACGGGGGCGATGAGGGGAGAGCCGCGCAAGAACTGGGGAAATGGCTTCTCCTCCATCCTCGTCCCTCTCCATGTACAGCAGCACGGTGCCCGCTCACCCCTCAGCATCGCGTGCTGCTGGATAATTGATGGGCAGCAGCTCACTTTGCTTGTTGTTGTCACTTTGTTTGCTGTTGCCTCTAAATACAGCATGGTTTGAGGATACGGGTGAGCACCTACCCGGCTGTTGGCCTGTGGCTCCAGCTGGCCAGGCAGGGGTCTGTCCTGCACAGGACAGGAGGACAGACAGATAGTAGGGAACACACATTCACATTATAAAAATGTGCTCCTGTCCCATCCTCCTGCTGTAGGTGATCTCAGGCCAGCTATGATTTTGGCCAAGGCCAACACATTGTGGGTAGAACTGAACTTGAGGGCTGATGAGAAAGACAAGGCCTGAAGTGCTGACGAGGCATTAAAATAAGTAGCGAGCAGAAATAAGAAGCTACTTATATTTTAAATATAACATTAATTAATAAAGAAAAGTGTACTAAAAGCCCTCAGATAACGAGGAGAAAAATCTCTTTCTCTTATAATTTAGGAGCTGCTGGAGCATGGTTCCCCAGCCCCAAATGATGACAGCCCTATGTCAAGTGTGGGCATGAGACCCCTCTGCAGTCGCACAGAGACCAGCCCTGCCCTGCAGCAAGAGGAGGGAGAGCTTTCAGAAAATAGATAACACGAGGATAAAAGGAAAAGGTCATCTTCAGACCACACTGCTCCATCACATCAACATTAATTCATGTTAGTCCGTTACTTAGGATGTAACTGAATGCCATGAAAAATGGTTCAGAGATTCCCCGGCCCAACCTGGCAGTCCACTTCAGCAAAGCTATCTAATAGGTTTATTATAGTTTATTGAGCAGCAGTTCACACAGAGTATATCAGAACAACTGCCCAAATGCTAAATGGCCTTAGGAGTGATGGCATTTTTGAAAGAATTATTGTGGCAGGATGGGTAACTCGGTGTCTAGGGCCCTATGCTACCTCCATCCCTGTCAGAAGAAATAATGACCAAATTTCCTTCTGAGCCTCATGGCCCATTGGGCTAATGTGCAGGAGGCTGTTTGGCACAGGCGGTACCTTCAGCTCCCCCCGCATGGATGAATTCTTGCAGTCACTTTTTATGAGCACGTTGTTCTCAGCATCGCAAGCTGTCCTCTCACCTCTCTTGCTGCACCCCAAAGATAATTCCTTTCTCCTGGGCATCAGTTCTTGCAGAGAGATACAAAACTTGTGTCTTGGCTAACAGCAATACCACAGTTAGCTCCAGCTGGGAGAGACTTGGAAAAAATCTTGTTCTACCTGAAGAAACATCTCTGCTACTTGTAACAAGAAGAAGAAAAAAAAAAGTGACTTGCAAATCAGTTTTACATCTTATTACCAGACAGAATTAATAGCAAGGTTAGTTTACTATAATACCTTCCCCCCCCAAAGTTAAGCATCTGACTGCAATATTTGGAAACAAGGTTAAGGAAAGAGAAAGCAGCATAAAGCTTCAACAACAGCCTTAAAGCTTAACTCCGTTCTGCCTGCTAGATCCAGCTTTCTTCTAATCAACCCACAAACCCAGGGTTTATTCTAGCAAATGCTCTCCTTGACAGAGTGAGGTTTCAAGTAGCTGCCTCTCCTTTCCTTCCAGTTCATTATTTATGTTCCTAACTTTTCAGGAGAGTTGTAGAGTGAAGGATATCACTGGGGATTTTACAAGTACTCATTTATTTTATGCTAATTTAGGGCTCTCTTTATAGAGTGGATTTGCTTTCAGCCACACAGCATTTGCAAGACTACTCGTGGAGTAGTTTTTCAAGCTTACTTGAAAACAGACAGCTCAGATGGGAAGGGAAGCGGTGCAACCTTTGCTTCCATACCTCTTCAGAATCAGTCATGTGAATGGCACTCAAAGCTTCCATTGCAGCATATTCCACATTACTCAGTATGTGCGTTCTTCAGCATTCTACAGCCATTTCTCTGTTGGATCCCCTCTTGCTCTTCCAAATGACTTAAAATGTGCTCTTTCACCTGATTTCATGCATAAAGATCCCGTACTTATTTTTCATTACATCCCCCTCCCCTATAATTTCTGTACTATATTCTGACATCCGTAACTTGAGTTACCCTATGGTGCTCCACAGAGGCTGCACAGGGCACACTATTGATGCCTCCTGCTGACTCACTCTGTGACATAGAACCATCTCTGTCTTTTGTCAGGTAATAAGAAATGGAGGTTTCCCTCACCTTGCTTTGATGGACCAACATCATCCTAGAGTGGGCTCTCATGTCCCATCTCTGTAGCTGCTTCCACAGAAGCTCTCACTTGCATTGTCCCACTTTTGCTTCCCCTCTCAGATCCTATCTATCTTCCAGCTTTTTCACTATTCACAGCCCATGCACCACAGCTCTCAGGTACCCTACATTGCCTCCTGTGTATATCTATCCATCAACATATATAAGGGTAACCCCTAACAATGTGCAATGCCACCACAATGCCAAATAGGACCATGTAACATTCACCTTCAATTAGAGAACAACATGTATCAATTCAGAGGAAGGAGACCACGTTGGCACAGCACTGACCTGGATCTTTCAGCAGCTGAATGCCTTGCAATTGGGAAATTGTTCCCTGTCTCCCAGTACAGGGACACGGTGTGCTACTCAGGAGGCTCCTTCCTTGCCTCAAGGATTTTCCACTTGAAATACACCAAGATGTACACCATGACAAATGCAGAATGTACAGAGCTGTATATAAACCCCAGGTAATGAGCCTGCAGCACTGACTCAAATGAGATTTGTGCTCAGCAACTCTTCTAGGGTGTTCTGCTTCTGCTCTTTGCAAAACTGGGGGTGCTGAAGAGAGATGGAACAGAAGTAGAAATCGCTGCTTGGTGTGCTCAGTCCTCATGATTTATTTCAGGGAAGCTAGGGAAAGGAAAGGAAGCCAGAAAAAATCAAACGTGACCATATTCTTGCCTTCTATGAGTATAATCATTAGTGTCACTTGAGTGATCTGTTGATATCTCAGAGCCTGATCACCTCAGGGGCAACATTCAAGCTCTTCCAGCCTTGTCTCTTAACCCTCACTCTCACAGCAAACAGTCTCCTACCCTTCTTCCATTTTTTTTCCCTCTTGGTAAGCAGAGGAATCCCATTTTCACCCTGTTTTAATTACAGCAGCCACATGACTCTTCCTGGAGCAGCTGTCATACGACCGGAATACGCACGCCAGGCCAGAGGGCTCACAGAAAATGTGTAAGTAGGTTACATGGGGGTGGGGGAAGACCATTAAACACAGCAGGACCCACTTAGCTGAGTACCTGTTAGAAGAGCAGAAAGTGGTGGGAGAGGGGCACAGGGAAGGAGGACAGGGCAGCTCTCCTCCCTCTAGCAAGTCCCAGCTGGACTCAAGCTGAGTGGGAATGAGGGCTGAGAGAGGAGCAGAGGGAACTGATCTGTGCTAAGGCTGGTGTTGCTAATGACTGCTTCCCAAATAAATACATCAGAGATCTTCTGCAGCCATAGCTCTGGGCTGGTGGCTGGAGGGCTCGCAAAGCTAATGCCTTCTATGCTGTTTGTGGAAAGCCTTCAGTCTGCTCCAGGGCAGCACAGAGCACGAGCTCGCCTCTGGCTCCATCCCTTCTGCCTGCAGAGGAGTGCTGAGTCTGGCCAGCTCTCACGGCCCCCAAAATGGTGAGGGAAGACCCCTGCCTGCACACCCTGCTCCTGCAGTGAGGAATGAACAGTGCACTGTTTCAGGACCTCCTCTCCTTTCTGAAGGTTTTCAGGGGATGCAGGTCAAGTCTTTCTTCCCAAAACACATTCAAAATCTAAGTTATTAAGGATGTTGTTTTGACATGGCCCTAGATAAATTAAGGACTGTCAAGACCCTCTGGACAACTGGAGAACACCTCTGGCATTTGACTATCCAGGTAATGATTTCTTGCCTTAATTAGGGGTAAAACTGCATTTGGTTACATTTCAGCATGAAGGCTTTCCATCAACACTTGTATTTATATAATCTTTCTGCTGAAAAATACACCCAAATCAAACATCTAAATAGGATTAAAGTAGGCAGCTTATTATTGGCTCTTGAGGAGGACCGGGAATTATGGTAATCAGTCATAACAGTGAAGTTGGGGTGTCTGACCCTTACAACTTATCTTTGAAAAATACTATACAAATAGCTTCTGAATCAGTAAAGCGTCATTTCATATTCACTGACTAATAGAGAAAAGCACAAACCAAAATAGCTAGATCTGAATATCAGAATGTATTTTGAGTTCTTTCTTGGTGAGAGGAGGACGAACATAATCACAAGAGAAATAAGTGCCAGGCCATATTTAACCCTCTCAGCACTTCATCGAGACCAAACATAATTGGTTTAAACAGTAATAATTACAAAAATAAGACATAGCCTTGTCAAAGTAAGCAATATGTGCTGTTCAGTTTCAAGTCCACCTCTCTTTTTTGCAAGAGAAATATTCATTGATGTTTCCTGACCTTTGATGGGATTTAGCTGTGAGGCCCAGTGAGCTGAGTTCAAAAGCTGCCCATACAGCTCCTGATTCCTACTGAGGAAGGTGAAGTGCTGCACGCTTCAGATCTGGATCATGGCCAAATATGATGTCCTGTACAGTTTTGTTCTGGGCAATGCAGTGCACAAGGGTAATAAGTATACATTTTTACTCTCCGGCTGGCTAATTTAAATGAATCCTATGGAGCTAGTGACTAAAAACGCAGTCTTTACCTCCTGGTGGTTACCAATAGCAGTCTGTTTGAAAAGTGTTGATGAGTCCCAGTGGTGTTCCTGATGGGCAATGTCTTCATCTTTTAAAATCATCCTTACAGACAGGTGATTATTTTCCTTACTGGCACTTTCACCTGTGGAAATAAGAACTGAATGGGCTGGAGGATCATTTTGCACAGTAATTTATGCATCTAGTCCAATATAGCTCATATTGAGGATCTATTCCTCCTCTATAATTGGGGCAAATTCCATATCCAGATACTCTTCTTCCAAGAGAGGGTGAATTACCTAAGCCATCACCTGTCTAACACCATTCAGCTGCTATTTATTTCTGACATGTTCACGTCAGTAGAAGGCTTTCCAACCTCACAGAGATGCTGGGAGGTTTCATTTATACAATGCTGTAAGATTGTCTGATCAAAGGCATACAAAGGAAATCATTACTGTTAGTTTCAGGCGTGTCTTTAATCACAGACTCTCCCTATTCATTGCAATCATTGCGATTGTAACTCGGAAGTAGGTTCCCTCACCACCTGGCCACTTGATGCTCTTCTAATCTCTGAATCTTGCCTGTGCAGTGAGATTCCTCCTGCATCCTCCCTCTACCTCTGCAATGCAAACATGTTCACTAAAATTTGCTATGATAGCTCCACTTTACATGGATTTGTTTCTGCACGCAGGCGTGATATTGAACTTTCTGAGTTCTGAATTTCTCCCACTAGGAAATGAGGATAATACTTGGTGCTGTCAATGCAGGGACCTTTCATGGTGCCTGACAATCTCGCAGAAATGTCTTAATTACATTCCTATCAGCAGAGAGTATGAAATGAGTTACAGGTTTTTTTATAAAAGGAAAGGGAGGATTTTGCACGTCTTCCTACAGGAAGAAATGAGATTGTTAATGCCCCATCTTCTTGACAACTTACATCTTTTTCTTTTTTTTGGTCTAATCAGGCACCAAGCCCCAACTCTGTGGTAGCCTCAGGCCAAAAGAACTGAGGTGTCTGCTTTCTGTTGTTTCTATGGGACTTGGGCACTGACACTGTGATAGAGCTGGTCTCCCAGCTCTAACCAATGCATGTGCTCTCCCTTTTCCTCTCTTCTCTCTTACCTGTAAAGATTTTGGATGACGGTGGAACACGTCCAGAAAGGACTATGTGATGGAGGACCGCTAGTATGCTCTGTGAAATCTCTTCTGGGGTCCTAAGTACAGTAGGGACAACGAAGTTCATCTTCTGCACTCCTGCATTTTGTTTACAAGCTGAACGGGAGAGTTTTGAACTGAGGTCAATCTGGCTTGAAAATAGCAGTGAAAATCTGTTTTTGGTTTTGACCATACTGATTTACGGTGCTGGAAACTATGAGAGTGCCAACACAATGCTAATGTTGCCAATTGCCTGAAGTGACAAGAAACCTTATACACTCTAAGTGTCTTCATTCCAGCAGCTGCAGGTTTCAGTATTTCCATGCCTTTGCTCCTTTTCTCTTAAGTCTCCTGTGTATTAGCTGTTGCTGCTTTTATAAAGGCTGAGGTGTTTCCCAATTCACATTGCAGGGGATAAATGGTGCTGGAGGATGGGAATGGCTTGTGGAGCCTTCCCGTTCTAAATCACAAATTCTAGTCTGGCCCCAGGTCATCTGAAAGTTGTCATCACTTAGAATTTCAATCTACTTATATTTACCCTGCATGATTAAATATTCATGCCAGTATATTCTGCCATGCATGATGAGAATATGCAATATAACCTCGCTGAGAAGGACTGTGTTGCAGGTGTAGTCAATGTGCTGCTGCTATCTGAAATGAATTCTTCATTTGTCAGTCCTCCAGCTTCCCCAAGGTGGACTTCGCTCTAGTCTCAGATCATCGCATGTGATCATCCCATTCCAGAGACTGATTTTGATTTTTATTTTTACATATACAAACACAGAAATTTTTCCTAATCTTGCCCAATAAAGCCAAGAGTGTAACAGACTGTGGTAAATAGCCTCCTCACTCTTAGAGACGGATGAGCACCAAGAGATGGCTGGGCAGCAACCCTTTGGAACAGATCATAGTAGAGCAGCTTCCATTGCAACTAGCTGATGGCTAATTTCTTTGGGGCTGGCAGCCTGGTGTTTTGAACAGCCTGAACTTCACTTAAAAAAAATTATAGTGATTAAGTAAACACAGCTATAATGGAAATCTTTTCTCTGCATATTACAAACCAAAACGGCCATGAAGGGAGCAATTATGAAATCTCAGGACTGTGGTGAGGGGAGGAATCATTTGAGCTGTGCTGTTGTTTGTTTTTGTTCATCATTTATTTCCCCTGGGAAGCTCAAATCTGAAGCAGTCTCTGCTGCATTGAAAGATTCTTTACATTTTTGTTAACTCAGTTTTCCATCCAGTCTTCAGCAAGTTGGGAGGAAAGATAAGAGTTTTAGACAAAGTCACAAGACATGATGGACTACTACCTTGGGGAAGGATTCCTAGATCTAGTTTCCAATTCCTGTTATAAGCCAACAAGACAAGTTGAACATTGATTGCTCTCTCTCTCTGTTAGTCTTAATGACAGGACTGATTTTACGAAGACTTGAGAGAGTGGTGAAGATAATGCAGAAGTGGCAATGCTAAAACTAATGGGAGCTGTAATGACAGTTCAGAGTGGACTCCTTCACTTTCTGGGCATATATGATTGGTCCTAGTGGATCTTCAAGACTTGCTTGATTTGGGAAAACGATAGCGTAAAACTGCATCACATTAGGCTTTCAGATGATTTTTGCTGGTGTTTGTTCAAGACCTGAGGGAAATTAGCTGGTAGACTGGCTCTTAGGAGAAAATTGACTGAGAAATGGGGAACGCAGCTGAGAAACAGTTGGTGAATGATGAGATGAATGGTAATTTCTAGGTACTCATAGCAAAAAGACTGATGCAGTCCAAAACACTAACATGCTTTCTAACTGTGTATAATAACGCAAGTTCAGGAGCTGCTTTGAGGGCAAGAGCCAACTTACAGGCCTTTTCCTTAACTGAACAGGATTAACTGAAGAAAAATGGTCTAAGATTTCTTTTTGAGCCCTACTAAAGCTACAGATGTATCTGCAGAGGAGCTCATTGCTGAAATCAAGTGATGCGCAGACATCATAGCAAAGCTAAGCAACTGTCTACCAAATAATGATTGTTCAAGTTCTTCAGATGTGGACAAGCATTTCTGTTACTGCTTAGCTTGTTTCAGGAACGGAGAGTAGTCCAGAGTGACTTGAAAGAAGAGAACAGAAACAGTTCCCATCAAATGACTGTAAAGTAGATAAGGAAGAAAATTGTTCTGGTAATATTCCAAATATTCCACCAGCACTGTGGTGAGCATGTCCCAGAGAGGTGCTGTGTAAAAGAGGGGAAACTTTCTCCTTCTCTGGTGAAACATGTTCAGTTCAGGTACGAAGTCTCAGGGCAGAGCTACTGGCTGCCAAGGTGGTCTGCAACAGCAGCAGAGCAGGTGCTGTATGGAGAGGAAGAGACTGAGTCTGAAGGAAGAGAGACTGAGGCTGAAAGAAGAGACTGAGTATGGCAGGGATTTGACAGCATGCTGCTGCTATTGCTGGGGCAAACCAAACAGAAGCAGGGGACCCTCAGCACAGCCACACAAAGGGATCTGTTATTCCATTTATTCCAGGGTATAATCACATACATACCCACAGGATGGTCTGAAGCCACCTCCCTTGTTCATCTTCGCTTCTTCCAGAAGCCAATTAAGTCTTTCCTGAAGAGATGCTACATCAGAGAAACAGAGGCTTGTCTGAGATTGGTAGTGGTTGTCATCCCAGCACTAATCATAATGAATCACACTCAAGCTCCTATTGAGCTCATATTTTCAAAGAGATGTTGGTTCTTGATCCATTCATTAATATTAATTAGCATAAAGTCACGTTTCATTTCCCACTTACGTGTCCAAGCTGCATCATCCTTGTGTACCTAGCCTGTGCTAAAGAACCAGATGCCATTTATGGATGGCACAAAATAATTAGCTAATAGTTAAGAAATACGTATTTCAAGTTAGTTAAATATTTATGCCAGACTTTTTCCATTTTGGCTCCCAGCCCTCATCTGGGGGTTGCAATGCAATTTAGGGAAGATATGAGAAAGTTTTCACAGTTGTATGCAGCAAGCCTTAATTATACATTCTCCATATGGATGCAAATATTTGATGTTATACAGATGTTGGCAAGGAATTGACCACCAGGTACCAGAGTAGAAATAGCAGACTTCAGCAAGCATATCAAAATCTAATTCCCTTGTTGTCACTGGATGCTGCATAATGCATCAGTCACTCCTTCGCTTCTGATACAGCCTCTTTTGCTCAGAGATCTCTGCTGCAAAATACTTCCAGGTAAATGAATAAAAAAATGGCCAGGGCTGGAGAGAGGGCAGTCTTGGGAGTGACTGGAAGTCACATCCTGCATCTTCTGTAGAGCTGATTTCAGGCAGTGGGAGAGGTGTCTGCCTTTGTGAATGCTCAGATTCTGCTTGTATCTGCCACGCAGGGCCTTCCATTCTTAACCGTGCTGAGGTGGCTTGCTTTTGCAGAAGCTCCAATTATCAAACACCCAAATTATCCGCAATGTCTTGAGCAGATAATTACATTGAGCTAATTACCACAATACCTGGGAGCTTTCACCTTCCTGTGCTCTCTGTCAGGTGCAGACTCAGATCCAGCCTCAGTGGGGATGCAGTTCTGCCTTTATTTTCTGGAGCAGATCTGGGCTGGGAAACTGTGGTAAGAGTGGGAAGAAGGGGTAGTGTTGGCTAATACCTATCTGTTAGAAATAATATCAGCTCTCACAAGGGTAAAATACCCTCTAATCTGGTAAGATAAGAGTATGTCTTGTGAGCTGCATCTGGGGCAGGAGAAGGAGCAGCGACCCACACCTTTTCTCACTCACCTGCAAGCCACAAGTTCCTGCCTTTGAGCTTGCCTGGTTTCACAAGTAAGCAGAAACTAGCTTACTCACTTGGGAGATGGAAAGACTTCTAAGAAGTACGTGGGTGCTATAGTAGATAGTGCTGTGCTTCACTAAACAGAGCCCTTCCCTTTGAGTCAGCCTGCGCTGTGGTGACCCAGTCTTTACAAGCAGCGTTTTTTCTCGTTTGGACTAAATTATGAAAACCGTGAAGGATTTCTCAAGGTTCCAGCTAAATTGCAGTTTTTGCCATTCCAATCTGCTGTTCCATCTCTATAGACAAAAGCAACTGCATTTTCCCTGCCACCCCTTCTGTGCTGTGAAATAGCTGTCATGCTCTATCCCAGAGTTAGCTGCATTGTTGCGGGGGAAGAAATGTTTTTTCTGTCCATGCACGAAAGTGAATAGATAAATCTCTTGAGATGAAGAGGCATTTATTTTGTCCTAGAGTGGGAAGTGGATGGAGGAAACAGAGAAGGACTCTACAGTGAGCTACAGCTCAAGAATCAGTGCATGATATTTATTCTTTGGAGAGGCAAAGGAGTGCAGTTCTGCCACTGTTTTTCTCTTAGGTCAGAAGCACAGGAGTGACACCAGAGTAACTCAGTTCTGCCCTCCTGAGAGACAGCAGTAACAGCAGCAGTTTTAACTTATTGCATTTAATAAAGAGGGGAGAGACGATAAAGCAGCAAAATGAAACTTCTGCCCACAGCATAGCAGAAAGGGGAAAGAGGTCAGACAGAAGTCCAAATGCCAAGTTATACATTAGGGTTCGAGCTTTCCCTCCCCTGCCAAGAAGTGTCATATCCCTGCTTTGTTAGAAGAAGGGTCAAAAAAGGAGGTGATCAAGCAGTTCTGCAGAAGAAGTTCCTAAGTAAAGGAAAAACCTCTCTTGCAGTCTGGTGAGAATAACACTCGGTGCTCCAGTTACTGGGGGCACGGGTGAAGGGAGCTAGTGAGGATGCCAGAAAAAGAGTGCAGCAGGCGTCATTGCATGGTGGTGATCTACTTTTAAGTGATACCAGAAAAACCTATTAAATATATAACCTCAGTGCCCAGAAAAATGTGTTAAGAGGTTTATTCGTGTAGGAAAAGCTTCATCTTATAAATATAGATAAGGGCTTCTTTTTTCCCTTCTTTTGGATTTCCTATAGAGAAAATGCACTTGGACTGTAATTTCCCTTCTGGGAAGCTCTACCTAGTTATGCTTCTTGCTGTTTGGCAGGACTGCTGGGCTGTACTGCAAATGGGATAGCTGGGCACAGTGAGTCCTTCTTAATACTGATCCCCATATATCCTGCTCTAAGCTCCACCCCGCAAAACTTCATGTGCTGCCCTCAGAGGGGGCTGATGGCTTCCCTAAGCAGCTGTTGGACCCCTGTGTGCTGACGGTGCAGCATTGCTGCTGTTCACTTAACAACATGCCTCCTGCAGGGCTGCTGATGGCTGACCTGCGAGGGAGGGGAAGACACAGAAGACACAGAGGGGGATCCTGCTCTTCTTATTTTTCCTTCTCTCTCTCAATACAGGCACTTTCATTTCAGGCAGTGACAAGCACATGAAGTGGAAATGCTTCCATACAGATTAAATCCGCCTTGCTTTAGGTTGCCAGCTTCCTGGCTCTGAGAGGGCAGAACAGGTCCTGTCTCCTCTACCCAGCCTGACCTACCAACAGAATTCCAACCACTGTCTTAGATCTGATCACAAATCATCCTGCTGCTCTTCTTTGCATCCATCTTCTCCAGTCCAACCTAAAATGTAATTCTGTTTGTTGTTTCTTTAGGGATGGTCGTCAAAATCTCAAGCTCAGCAATGTTAAGCTCAGCCCGTTCTTGCTCCCAGTCCTCCCCACTAATACCTTGTATGGCATCCCTGCCCCACAGCACATGGCCTGCACTCAAGCCACTGCACAACAAACACCTCTGGGTTGTACCTGTGTGACAAGTGAGGAGACATTCCTTGATTGAGCACTCTGTTCTCAATCCTTTTCACATCCCTCCTGAGTTCTTGTCATGTGTGGCCACTAAAAAGTAAACAAAGTTACTGCAAACATAGACACATCAGTAACTTAATCACAGTGATTAATGTTGCCTCATGGCTTCTTTATGCTCCTCTATCTACATGCATCTGTTGTGACTTTGCTTACTGATCAACAACTGTGAATCAGGGCATTTTCTTTTCCCTTCTCTCCCCACGTGCACAGGGGCCGCACTCCATGCCTGTTGATCCTAACAACTATGACGGTTTCCAAGATCACCCCACTGCCCAGCAAGAGGATGACTCATGTCCTGCTGGTATGGAGAAGATCCTGTGATGAGCGTGAAGGACCATCCCATCGGTGTGAGTTGTGAAATAGCATGATGATGCTGTGTTTGCATTATAACGTTGCTGTATTTTACATACTGAGGTGGAAGTGGAGTTTAGCTTCTTATTGCATTGCAACACTTCTGCCTTGTTCCTTCTTAGGCTCAGTTGCTGGTCTGTTCAGCACATACACAGTATCACCAAGGTTGGAAAAGACATCTAAGATCATTTAGTCCAATCTGTGATATATTTGCAAACATCTCATTTTGGTGTATTTCTGACAGAGTGCTTTGGGTATGTTTTCCTGATTGCTTTCTGCCTTGGAAGAAGGTTAGGATCAGACCTGACTTCTGTCTCTGCACCCACACAGATCAGTCCAAGTGCTACCACGCTGACTGGCAGCTCTTCCTCTGCTGCAGGGGCACTTGCCAGAAAGTGCATGAAATGCTGCAGTGAGTGCTACTTTTTCATCTTGGGGTGGAAACCAAAGCAGAGAAGGATGTGTTAGTGACCTTATCCTAAAACAAGTCTGCAGGAAAGATGTTTGCTGAGGACAGCAAATCTGCCTGGCAGTGAGCATCCAGCAGACCTGTTGCCTCCTCTCCCAATTCAAAAGGGTGGGAGATGACAGTAAAGAGAAGTGAGGGAGGTGTCCCTGGCTCCAGTTGGTTCTGGAGATGTAGGTTTGCTTTTTCACCTGCAGGCCTACCCACTTGGCTGTTGTAAGGGCACAGTGGGTCTGGGTTGGGCAAGCTGCTGCCAACATCTCAATGCAAGGAGCAGGACAGCGTTTGCTCTGCCAGTGCACTAATTTAAAATAGCTGGCTACAGCACTAATGCACAGAACTTGCTGCCTCCCTTGGGAGACTCCAGGAGCTGAGGAGTCGGAGGTGATGAGTCACAGGCAAAGTGGTGCAGAAGCTGTGTGCTGCAGGCAGGTGCCCGGCTGCCCATGTTCTGAGCTTGCAGTTGGGGTTGGAATTGAGTGAACCAAGCTTTTCATGTTTGGAGAGGGCTGCCTTGCGGGGCTGTGCTCCTCGAATGGGGGATGAAATGCTGAAGAGGAAGGATTGAACCACAAAGCTTTGTAACCCTGAGGTGAGCTGAGATCAAAGCTAAAGCAGGGCTCCTGACTACCTGAATCCTAAACCAGTCACTGAGTTGGGAGCCTTCATTGCTCCTGTTTGCTCTCCATAAGCACTACAGTCACAGAGTAGGCTCCCCAGCACCATGACCTCCACAGAGGAGATCCCACAACCACTCTGGTCAACCTGTGCCCGTGCTCTGTCACTTGCACAGTACAGAAGTGCTTCCTGATGTTCAGAGTGAACCTCCTGTGCTCTAGTTTGTGCCCATTGCCTCTCACCCTGCCACTGGGCAATGCTCAAAAGAGCCTAGATCTGTCCTCTTTGTACCGAATCCCTGCAGGTATTCATAAATATTGCTAAGATCCCTCTTGAGTCCTCTTCTTCAGGCTGAGCTGCTGAGCCACCCCAGCTCTCAGTTTCCCTTCATAGGAGAGATGCTTCAGTTTCCTGGTCTTTCACGAGAGTCTCTCCAGTATGTTCAGATCTCTCTTGTACTGGGGGGCCAGGACAGGACCCACCAGTGCTGAACAGAGGACAAGGATCTCCTCCTTCCACCTGCTGGCAGCACTTCCCCTAATACAGCCATCTGAGCTGTAGTGCCATTCGAATTTTCTTTGCAGCAAGGGCGAGTTGCTGGTTCTTGTTCATTTTGCTGTCTGCCAGGTCCCCTAGGACTTTTCCTTTTAAGAAAGAACAATTTGGTGGAGGGGACAAACAAGAGGATCAAGTCTTAAAATTTCACACTCAGGCATCCAGGCAGAAGGTGAGATTCCTGGCCTTTTGTTCCTGCTTTCTTAAATACTTCAAGTTGTATGTGGTGATTCCCACATGTAAAATGCAAAACAATCCTGGAAGACCAGGTAGGGCATCCTGGACTTCTCCCTCCTGGATGATTCCCAAATCACCTGGTTATTGCATAAAGGTGACCAACGCCCACAGCAAAATGCAAGCAGGTTGCTGCTATCTTCCAAAATCTGCTGTCAGGCCAATATTGAGAGAAGTATGAATTATGAATTGGCTTCAATCACGGAAATGAAGGCGTGGACTCTGAAGCCTAATGATTACATACTTCTTTCAGAGTAACAATCAAAGTGCTTATCATAGCTAACTGGATGAAAGAAATGTTTCACGATAGATGACAGCAGCAGAGAAACTGCTTCTTTTTTTTTTTTTTTTGTACAGTTGCCCAGGACTGTTTAGAAAGAATTCAGCCACACCCAGAGTCCCACAGTATTAGATCTAGCCAGGCAATCAGTTTTCTTTCTTCAAAACGATTCTGTGGATACATGTGAAGTATGACCAGGAGCTCAAAGTCCTGTCGAATGGGAGGCTAAAAGTCACTTTGGCAAAGGCGTTCTTTTCTTTTCTTTTTTTTTCTTTTTGCTAATGAAACATCCATTATTTTTCTGGTTGCCCCTAAGAAACGCTGACGATGGGAATGCTTATTTGCCCATTTCTCTATGACACTTTTCTTCCCAGTGAAAATAAGAAAACAAAGACAAACTGCTGCTCTGCCAATAATCACAAGGCTGGAATCCAGTCCTTTACTCACCTGTCTCACTCTGGCATGCACACAAATCACAGGGAAATCTTTAAATCAACCTGCAGAACGTCACGAACCTGGGACCCGAGCTTGCTTTTGGCAGGTAGAATTAGAAAGCAGCTGAGCAGCCTCCTCACCTCTGGACTTTTTCATTTCCAGCAAACACTCCGAGCTCGGCACATGCTGGGGGTCGCTGCACATCACTCAGCGAGACGTTTCCCTAGCAGCATTCCCAAGCCGGTAGCGTCACGCCTGCCTCACAGACAGATCATAACCCCAGGCAGAGAAGCCACTTCAGACGTGGGGACATTTATGAAATAATTGGCGTACTCTTCTGTCAAGCAACAGTTAAAGAAAATCTGCAAAGGGATTAGCTGCCATACACTCTGGTGCTTGCTGACAGATGTCCTGGAAATCTGGAAGCGTGTTATCTATCTATACATAGGGTTTTGTGCTTTTCCCTCCTTCTGTCTCTCCTCATCCCTCTGTCCAGAGTACAAATGGGAACCCTCTTCACCAGCAGCCAGGGAGCTGCCTTGGTGCCATGCACACACCCGAGCTGTGCTGCACCCAAATATCAATGCCAGCCTTCCTGCAATGGCAGTGCCGTGCCACGTGCCAGGGCAGTTAGCGTTTTATCTCTGTTCCAACTGCAGCCTCTCAGATCGTTTTAAAGCAGTTTAAATGCTGGCCATTAAATATAAATATCTTCTTTTTCCTCTGGGTGAAACCGATGTTGAAAACTTTGCAACGTAAATAAGATCTGGAGAAAATGTTTTCAGCAACATTGCAGTCCAGCTAAATCATAGAATCACAGAATCAACAAGGTTGGAAAGACCACTAAGATCTCTCAGTCCCACCACCACCCCACACCCACCATGCCCACTAACCACATCGCTCAGTGCCACATCCACACAGTCCTTGAACACCTCCAGAAGTAGTGATTTCACCACTTCCCTGCTGTGGCTATCCCTCCCCACCGTAGCCCTGAGCTCTGGTATGCCTCCTGTCTCCCCTTCAGCAATATGGCAGGGGAGGTTGGACCGGATCATGACCTCTCCCATGCATGTCCTCGAGCCTGAAGACCACAACTGCTGTGGATCTTCTTTTATGGTCTTGGGACAAATCACGTAGTCACAGGCCTGGCATGAGCCAAGACTGCATTTTGCCATGCTCTGCTGCCATTACCTGGGTGAGCAGAGCACATGGAGTTGGGGCAATGATGTCACTTTGCTTCCCAGGGCAAAGGATGCAGCTCCTCACTGCAAATACTATTGCAGCATCCTCCTACCAAAGAGCATGCACATGGCCTGACCTAAACAGTCTGGCTGCCATGGGGAAGGCGCTTCTCAATGGCACAATTGTCCTGGGAAGCTTCCTCATGATCACCATGTGCTGCACATGCCTGTCTGAGAGGCAGCCATCCTGTTCCTTCTCCTCCAGGCATGGGAATGGAGCCCAGAGTGGATGGGCATCTGCAGGACATGGGAGCCCCACCAGCATCTAGAAACAGCCAGCTGAGCCCCAGCGGAGGCTCAGTTCCTCACAGATACAGGGTAGGGGATTGGGTTTTTCTCCAAAGATCAGGGAGAGACTGCAGAGCCCTCTGAAGTGCTTGGATGTACACCAACACCTTTTTTGTTATTGGGGTCAAGCGGAAGAACAAGAGCAAAGGTGATGAAAATTTGGAAACACAGGTTCCCATTAATCGACTTTAGCAAATGCAGTTCTTATTGTAATCTAATTCGACTGGAATTGGATTAATCTTATAATGCTATAATGTCATTTCCATGCTCTTTTTACATTTTTATTGTTCCCGTGCATTAATGCAATACCCTGCCAGAGCTCTGAGAAGGGGATGTGGATGTTCAGTGTGTCTGTGATAACATTTTCGCGGGGCATTTTTGTGCTCACACATGTGCTCACACATGTGCTGTAAATAGCAAGAACGCACCTAAATTCCTCTTGAATTCCCTTGCAACAGGCTCTGCTGGTGAGGGATGTGCATTCAGCACTAGGAAAGCAGCACACTGCTCCTGGCCTTGCCCTGCCTGCTTGGGCAACTCGCCTGAATCGTACCTCTGTTTCCATTCCAAGATGGAAATAATCTGTCCACACAGGAATGTGCTGGATCCCCTGTGTGACGTTTCAGCCCTACTATCTCCTAAGAGAGAAGGCAAACACAGCAGTACTTTCCACCCGCTCTTATCAACACCCTGTTCCTTTTCCAACTCTCACTCGAAGGCACCGTAGATGTAATTAAAGCTCAAGGGCCAAAGCGTGAGCTTCATTTCCAGTGCAAAGACACTGCTAACCCTTTCTCCTCCACACCTCTCCCATCGTTCTGCTCCTCCGCTCCGAGCGCATGACAGAGCTGCAAATTAAACCTCCCACTCGGAAAATGTCACAGCTTAACGCTATTAGCCTGCAGGAACAGAATCTGCTGGGTCACCGAGTGCTGGCTGCCGCTGGATCTGCTACCACCGCCACACTGGGGATAGCAATGCGTCCATATGGCAACCTAGGCAGCTCCTGCCTCCTGCTGCACAGCTCCTCAGGGCAGCAGGAGGTCGGGGCTGTGCCCTGTCTTCGTGTGGCACAGACAGGCTGGCTCTTTGCACACACAGCACCAGAGCCTCATCCAGCGCTGTGTGCACAGGCAGGGAAGGTCTGTGCGGACCCCAGCTCCACTCTCGCTACCTCTCCCTGTCTCTAATCCAACTTTCTTGAGCCAGAGAGCAGCTGGGGAATTCGTTTGCAGGAACGGTCAAACATCTGCACTCTTGAGAAGCGCTTTCTCGTTCATCTTTAATTTACAAACCACACAACCCCCAGCGCCCAGCACAGCCGTACTCGAGCATTTCGTACTCGAGCATTTCGCAGCCTCCTGGATGCGGTTTCGACGCGGCCCCGGCGTAGGCACAGGGCAGCGCCCCTTAGGCACCGCGGCGGCCCCGGGACAGCGGGACGGGCTCGGCCCAAACTCGGCCCTCCCCGCCGGCTTCGCACAGAACAAAGGGAGCGTTTAGGACGTTCCCCAGCAAGCCGGCTCCCGACGAGCCCCCGAAGGCTGCTTTTAGCCCGTGAACACAAAGAGACCCGAGTTGTCCCCGCGCTCTACCCTTGCCTCAGCTCCCCCCGCCCTGCCGCCGGGACCCCGCGCCGCAACCCTCGCCTCTCCGCTGGGCGGGGCGGGCCGGGGCGGGCCGGGGGCGGAGTTTGGCGGCGCGGAGGAAGCGCCGGGCACCCCGCGGCGGCGGCACAGAGCCGGGCGGGCAGGTGAGGGCGGCGGGCCGGCTGGGTGCTGCTCTCCGTTGATTTCCGCAACTTTTCGGCGTGAGGGCTTCCGGCCGCCGTTCCGCCTCCTCCCGAACCTCCCGGAGGGTTTTCGCTCTCTTCCCGCCTCTTCCCCAGAAAGCCGAGCGGGGCGGCGGGCAGGGAGGAAAGGAGGGGAGGCGCGGCGGCCGCCCCGCTGCGGGGGCGATGCCCCCGCCCGCCTTGGCGCCTCCCCGTGCCGGCCCCGCCGCCTTCCCTTTGTGCCGCCGGGCCCGGCGCGACGCCCGCCCCGGCTACCGGCGGCCCGCGGCGCCCCGCGGCGGGAGGTAAGGGCGGCCGCCCCCGAGCCTCGCAGCCATGCGGACCGCGCGGCCGCCGCTAGTCTCGCTGCTGCTTCTCCTCCTCGTCCTCCTCCTCGGTAAGTAGCGGCGGCGGGGCGGGAGGGACGGGACCTCAAGGAGCGGCTGGCCCGCGGGGTGCCGCGGTCCTGCGGGCGGGGGAAGGAGGGGAGCACCTCCGTGTGCGTGCGGGTAGAACCGGGGCTGCGTCTCCACCGCCGGCATCGCCGCCGAGGGAGGGGGTCCCGTGTGAGAGCGGGCGGGCGCTCGAGAGGAGATGCCCCGGGAGGGACTGGCAGATCTGTGCGGGCGGACGAGGGCCCTCCGCTGCGTTCTGCCGGAGCGGAGTGAACGCGGAGGGAGGGCGGGCGGTCCTCGCTCCGGCGGAACGCGGTTGGAGTGCTTTGTGCCGTCTCCGCGAACTCCTCCGGCAGTTCCCTCTCCCTGTCCCGCTGCCGTTTGTGCCTTGTCCCGTCCCGCGGCGCCAGCGTGTTACGCGTCCCTTTCGGTCCCGCTGTCGGAGGTTCCCTCCCAACGGGTTTGGGAACGGCAGAGCGCGAGGCGATCAGAACGCCTTTCTTTGCGGCAGGCTGTCAGCCTGGCTCGGTGCCCATGAGTCAGTGGGAACGTTTGCGGAAAGCACCCTCATGCTGGGGCTGCCCGCGTGCGTGGAGTCACCTCGGAGCTGTTCTGATTTGCCTTTTTGTAGGGGGGATTTCCTCCTCTCATCCATGCTGCTGGAGCAGGAGCAGGGCTGGCAGCTTCCCCTGCCCGGGAAGCTGTCACGTACCTGCCCTGCCAATTTGAAAACGACAGCTTCACTAGAATTGCAGCCGTGCTTCCACATCTGTAATTTGTGCTTGTGCACGCCTGCATGTGGTTTCTCATGCTGCTGCCTTTCCTCAGGGAAGTGTGTATGAGAGAGAGAAGGCTCTTTGAGATGGTTTTGGAGAGGGCTCAAACTTCCCTAACAGGAGCTCCCCCAGATACCAACCATCTCACAGCTAAGTTTAGCCGAGTGCCCACCCAGCCCATGAAACGGGTGTAGTTGGGCAGCAGATGCTCACTGCTTTGCCTCTGCACGCCAGAGCTCTCTCTGGCTGAAGAACAATAACAGTGTGCTGGATTAAGCGCTCCTAATATGGAGTGAGCGGTTGGGTGTCCCAGCGCACCCGGCCGATGCACTGATGTAGCAGCAGAGGGCATTGCTCGGCCCGAGGCTTCCTCAGGATGGTAGCAAGGGGCACTCCTGGGCAGCCCTTGGCCATGTCGAGTTGCATTTGGGTGCTTTCACCTGGGTTTCCATAGGCAGCCAGTGTGCATTCACCAAGCTGACAGTCTCAACAAGAGCGGGGCCATGCAACTCAGAGCCTTGCGTTGCACTCAGTGCTTTGGGTGCTGTGTGTACAACTGAGGCGTAATGGATTGGCTGGGGGAGAGGAAAAAAGCCTCGTTTCATAACATAGAGGTCCAGCTGGATGTAAAGGGGTTGCAGCTTTCCAACCAAGTTCACATTGCTGCTAGGCTGCCTGGATAGGGTACCGTGGGCTGAGCATACAAGAAATACAACTCAGTTTTTGTGCCCCCTTTTGCAAACTCATCAAAATCACTGAGAGAGGAGTGGCGGTTATGGAAGGAATCAGCGGACGGTTTGATGGAATGCATCGAGCGTTAACGGGACCTGTGTAGCTGCCAACCCAGGGCTCGGCAACCACATCTGGTGTGTGGGCATAGAGTGGGTAGGTTGCTGTGCTTCTTCCCCTCTGGCTGCGATGTTTGTTACAGGGTTCTCTAAACAAGTGGCACTTCATCACAGCGAGCACAAAATGGGAACACAGAGCAAGTGCTGTAAATAACCCTCATGCAGCGAGGAGACCATTAATACTCGTGCCAGCCAGTGCTAATCCTGCATGTAGCCACAAGATTTACCTTCTTTTTTGTTGCAGGGATGTAAAGTCTGATGCTACTCATATTTATGGTGTAATATATAGGAAACACAATAGGCTTCTGGGGAACGCTGAATCCATTCATGTTGGTGACTGGTTTATGAATAGTTCTGTCTGTGAGGCTCTGGCAGTATCCAGAATGCCACCTGTGAATGCAATTTACGGCTCTTTGTGTTCAAACATTGCATATGTATATATGTACATAGACTCATTACCCTCTTCCTCTCTCTATTCATGCATAGTAATTGGTGATTTATTTGTGATTCCTGGAGGGGAGTACAGCCTGCGGAAGGTCTTGAAACTGCAGAGCACTTGTAAATGGCATGTTGGAGGGAATAATGATGCAGGGGTGACTCCAGAAAAGACAAGGGATGAGCTGAAGGTCTGTCTGCTACCAGAGCTCGCTGCCTGGGGAGCAGCAGAGCATTGCCAGAGCACACTGCTGCTGCTCCCCCAGCTTCGCTGCTGCTGGCAAAGAAGGCAGCAGAGTGGGTGTTTGCCCACGCGAGCTTTGGGGCTGTTTGTGTGTACCAAAGCTGGCAGCTTCGGAGCATCAGTGGCACCTCATCTGCTCCCAGATGCGTTATTAGCTTTGGTGGCCAAGATCATGCTTGCTCCATCTGCGTGTGCTCGGAGCTTCCTTTTGCAAGCAGACTATACTGCCATTGCATTGTGTTCTCTTGCCTCTAGGTATGTACTGCAGGACTCAAGGCAGGATGTGGCTGTGCTGCCTTTGCACAGCGTCCTGTGTCTCCAAACCCAGTCTAGTCTGTCTGCCTAGCAGAGGCTGTATGCCTACCTCAGCCACCAGCACTGGGCTGGCAGGCTCCACTCTCATGTTATTCCTGCCATCCCCAAATGGGGCTCCTTGTGGGGGGGCTCTCTCCTTTATGCCTTGGCCGGGCTGCTTGGCCAGGCTGCATGATCTCCTGAGGCCCCAGCAAATCCTGTTTATTTACACAGGAGGTTTTGTTTTAAAACAAATTGTTGTCTCATAGTTGACCTTCCGTCAAGTTAGATTTCTTTATTAAAGCAGTTTTTATTGTAAATCGAATGCATACTTGAAACGTTTGTACCAGACCCATTAACTAAAGTGAAAGGCAGAATAAAGAGACGCATGGTCATTGCGGGGGAGAGGGTCACAGAGAGTTTGGGAAGCAGAGTTCTGCAGCGTTGGGGGACTTGATGAATTTATAGGACCAGATATGTATTTTGTTTCTTGTGGTTTGTTGTTTTCTTCTTTTCTTCCTTCCTTCCTTCCTTCCCCATGTCTTGGCCTTCTTTGGTACCCCTACATAATCAATCCTGGTCCAGCCATTATCCTGAAGGTTATACAGGCTGGTATGAAGCCAGAGGTATCTTGGCTAGTGGAACTCAGATGAACTGGAGAGTGCTGTAGCCTGGAAGTGTGTTCCTTGCTGTGTGATGGATGGCTATCTGCAGACCCTGCCCACAAACTTACCGCACTGGGAAAACTGCCTGAAAGAAAGAGGAACGCTTTTCAAGCACAACTGGGTGGTGTTCTTGTTGCTAGGGCTCTTCAGCTCGCAGTGCGACTTGTCTGCTCATACCATGGATGTTCAGCCCTCCAGCCAGTGTCTGGAAAACTACAGTATTATGATTTGCCTCTGGCTTTCGGGTTACTAAATACCCCATAATGATAACCTGCTAAATATGTTTCGACACTGTTTTTTATATTGCCATCTCTTTTCGTATAGCATACTCTTAAGGAGTAGTTCTCTGGCTAAATGTCTGGTGACATTCAGCATCTGTTTCCTATCAGCTCTGCAGAGGCTGATTCCTCTCTAGATAAAGTGAGGCTTGAGCAAATCACAAAGCAAAGAGTCTGCAGCTGTCTGCTGTGAGTCCTGAGTGGCTGCATGCCTGTGTGTCATTGTCAGCTTGAACCTGTTGCTCACTCTGCCTCCATCAGTGTGCTGAGAGTGTGTTCCAGTGAGGTGTGTCAGTAAACCACCTAATGACAAAAAGCTTAAGTAGTAAATGGCAAGGAGACAAAAGAAAATCTTGCCTTTCTAGCTGCTGCTAAAGTTGCATTTCAATAACCTGAGAGTAATTCAATAACATCACAAAGCCAAACCACCTCTGTAAAAGGATGGGAAGGTTTTCTCGAAAAGGGAAAGGCTTTGCCACTCTGTGTCTCTGCCTCACTTGCACAAGTGCTTAAAAGCAGCACTGGTTCTATGGCTGCTCCTTTCCAATGTCACTCCATCATTATTGTCTCCTTGGTGTTCGCAGGCATGTCTCCTCCAGGCCCAGAGGGAAGGAATAGGCAAGCCATGGTGACGTGGAGGAGTGAGCAGAGATGGGAGATACTCTGAGCTAGAGCACTAAGGGGAGGAGTGAGGTGTAGCCATGAGCAACGCTAGTGCTACTGTAAAATTTGGTCAGCTTGGCCTTCTGGGTTTTGTTCTTGCAGCCCTGCAAACAGCTCATCAGGGCCTGACGTGACTGGAGGTGATTTGGATGCATAGCTGTTGTGGTGTCGCCAAGTGGTGTATTTTGTGGTTTGGTTTTACTTCTAGTTCAAAATTGACCGTATGCGGATTGCTTTGTTTTCCAGCAAATAAATTCCCTTCTGGAGCCATTGTGATTACAGGGGAAGAGTGGAAACGGGAGGCGTGTCTAGGTTTTCTGGGGATTTTGTTTGTTTGTTTCCTTGGCGATCGGTTCACCCCCAGCTGTGTCCCTGATGTCCCTTCCTGCGGCACACTGTCACTTTTATGGCTTTTGGCCTTTGTCTGGAGGCTGATAAACTTGTTAGAGGCAGCTGGGAGCAGGGTGAGGTAGACGCATTGCTCTGTGGACTCTGCAGAGCTAAATGTGAGAGGAGCTTGGCACTGAGCCAGGCTGCTGAGCTAAACGGGAGTTTTCTGAGGTCTTCAGAGTAATGGAGACCTGAGGGTGAGGCCCTGAGTTTCCATAAAACAAAGTTTTTTTTGTTTGTCTCATAAGGAAAGAAGGGCTCAAGAGGGCATGGGCATGGGTATGGGGACTTGATTGCTTGGGTAAGTTGAGGTTTTACTGTATGGACAACTGCTGCTTCCATTCTGCCACATCCGCAGGTCTCTGCCCAGGTCTCACTGCATCTCTACAGGTGGAGCCAGGCTGGGGTGAGAGCCAAGGGAGAAGGCTGGAGGCTGTTGTCGGAAGTAGTCCAGGAGCTCTGTGCTCCAGAAAGCCCTGCTGCTGGAGTCTGGCACTTATTAACTCTGGTTACCAGTACTTGGATCTAGCCGACGGGCTGTGGCTGGCTGCCAGCCCAAAATTACCAGCCCAGGTGTCGAGCCTCATTGGTTCTTTCTTGCAAGCTTGAAATAGGAGCTCCCAACAAGCATGTGTGCCAGCCCTTCTTCTAGTCATGTTTCTTCATACGGCTTTGTAAAGTGTTCGTGGTAATTATAGTACTTACTAATATTTATTCCCTTCTAAGCAATTATCTGAATGCGTTTATCTCCGGTGTGCTTTCAGACTGCTCTGCCTCCTCTTACCCTATCATTTCATCTCTCTGGCTCAGCACGTGCTGCTCCCTTCCTCCTCCACACAGAGCCCTTGCTTCTTGGCTGTTCCATCTTCCCTGTGCTCTTTGCCTGGCTCCTGCCAGCCGGTCTTCTGCTGCCTAATCCTGCTGGGTTGCTGCTGAGCTGCCTGGCCGGGTGTTAAGGCGCTTTGCAGTGGAGAGCACGGACACCATGAGGTGCTGGCTGGCTTTGTGCTGCCACTCAGCTTTTTGCTGGCTGCCCCTTGCCTGCACAGTGTCCTGGCAGCTCCTGCAGGATCCTGTCACTGTGGTGCCCGGTGGGACCACAGCATGCAAATCCTAGTGTGTCGGGAGAAAAGCATGGAGCTGAGGCCACGGGTTTGCCTGCTGGTATTAACCAAGCAGGCCACTCTTAAACACCTTGGGAGTGTAGCATGGTAGGTTGCTGTGCTCTGATTGATTTCACAGTCAGTGTTAGGAGCAGAGGAGACAAATTTTTTCTTGGAGCTGTGCGGCATGCTTTTTTACCCATGCGTGGTTGATCTGCGGGTCGCTGGCACATGGAGAGCAGTTCTATCTAATCAGTCCCATGCCACGAGCTAGTCAGCAGTTAAATCTAATCCAGATCGTGTAACTGCCAAATGCTGTAAGTCGCCAAGCCCTTGCTCCGTACTGTACGGAAGGCAGACCTAGGTGAGCTGAGCTGCTGTGTGCTGCCTGAGAGCTACTGTACCCACAGCAGGAAGGGCAGCACTTAGTGAAGAAATTACTCAGATTTATGCTTGGCTGAAAGTGGAGGTGTTGGGAGGGAGGTTGCTTTCCCCCTGGGCAAAGTTGATGTGTGGCTGTGCCACCTGAGGCTGACTTGAGCTAGGGTAGCTGTGCTTTGGAGAGGCTCTCCTGGCTCTGGATTTCCATCTGGATGGAAATCTGGGTGCTTCGAGTGTCAGGCTGTCATCATCTTTTGGATGGCTTGTTTTGGAGGATATGGAGAAGAGGGGGTGAGCATGAGGAGTTTTACTGTGTATCCAACACCTAATAGCTGCACTAGCAGACCTGCTGGAATACACTGCTAAAAGCATCCTAATGATCTGGATGTAATGGCTTGGAGCCTTGGAAATGTGCTCCCAAGGAAGGGCAGCCCAGATTTGACACGTGGCTCCTGGAGGAGGAGGGCTGGGCTATTGGCTGCTCTTCAGCACATCAGGAGGTACATACCCACTGGGAGACACAGTAGGAGCAGTGCCTGGCTCTACTGCTCATGTTTCCTTCAACTAAGGCTCTTCCTCAGGTGGTAACATCTGATCTCTTCCTCCAGGCAGTGGTTTGGAAAGGAAAAAAGGTGTACCACTTCTTGATGTTAGGAGTGCTGAAAGTGAAACTTGCCTGTCAGAAGAGGTTGTCAGTCCTGAAAGCCACCCACAGAGCCATGAAGGCCAGTGAGATCCATAGGGTTGATGAGGAGGGGGTAGAGTGAAGCTGGAAGGCAGCAGGAATCCAGTTTTCCAATGGATGGTCTCACGTAGAGGGAATGCGTGTAGGTGATGCTAGAAATGCCATATTAAGGATGCTCTGCAATGATGAGCACCAGTTTTTGCATTATTCTCAATACGTGCCTGAGAGTGTTGAGTACGGGTAGGGTGCAGAGAGGCTTCTTGGGAAGTACGATAGCGTGTTCAACTGTATGAGGCCAAAAATAAATTATCAAAAGAAAGAATTGAGAAATTAACAAAGCTAAATGAACGTCTGCAGCTCCTAGAAAAGGGTGTCGTATTTGAAAGCATATTTTTGAAAATCCATTTGCTTAGCAGTCAACTTACAGATAACTTTGCTATTTTTACTTTCTTTGCTTTGATGACACTTCAATGTCTATACAATGTATTTAGCATCTGCATTCTTTTCTGGTGTAGAGGCAAAATGTATTTGCTAATTTTGAGTTGGCTTTATACAATTGCTGTGCCTCTTGGCTGTGAGTTAAGTGAAATAATTTTCTTAAAGCTATTATAAAGGAGCGTAGCTGGCACTATTTCCCTTCTAACCTTTTTTTTTAACCTCTCTCTTATATCTGCAACCAAATTTGAATAGAGAATATATTCCTGTGCCATATGAAGTGTAATAAAGACTGTGCTCTCAACTCCCATAGACCGAGAAGTAGGGATGTTTGGGTTAAGCACAGTAATCTACTGGGGAATGAATGCAAGATCAAGGGCATTTGCAGATATTTCTGTGTTTGCAGGGGCTGTGGTGTTGCTAGCAGGTTGCTCACAAACGGTGGCTTAGATTACCTCTTGCAGGCATCAGCGTTTGCATCTTGCCATTCCTATTTGATCTATGAGCAGTGATGAGAGCTGTATACTTGAATTCTGATTTTCTGAGAAGCAGTCGGCAGTCATTAGGGCAGTGCTTAGACCCTAGAGGCTTTTTCTGTGTTTTCATCCTGTTTCTGTAACCGTGTCTCTTGTTATCTTGTTCCTGAATATTTTCTCTTGCGAGAGGAGACTGTTTGTTGCAGCTGTTAAACCTCAAATGCCTTGAATTTCCCTTAGGGAAGAGGAGGAAGAGTTCCTGAGGTTTCTGAATAAGAAGGCTGCAGGAACACCTACATGTGTTTCCCAAGTACGCAGCCAGGAGGGAGGTATTATTGGTGCTGCACTAAGCAACGGATGGATTCTGACTAGCTCAGGCTGTGATTCCTCTTGCTGTGTAGAAGTGGCTTAGCGAGATAGTTGAAGTTTCTTTTCTCTTTGGCACATAGTAGCACTGGATGCCTCTGGTTGCTTTTGTCAGAGCAGCGTAGCTAGGAGGTGTCAAATGAAATTATGGATGTTTGCTTGGTCTCCTGGCTGGATGTAATAATGCATGTTTTAGTGAAATGTGCATTGAATAAACATTGGGTAAATCTCCTAGGACAAGCGCTGCTGGTGCCTGGAACCATGATTGTCTCCATGGCAGGATTTTAAGAAAAATCTTCACCTAAGAAGAACTTTGCACTGTGTATTTAGTTTACACTGGTTCGGTCATTTGTACTGTTACTTTTTATGTTTCCTCTAAAAACGACCAACCTTAGAAGAAGGTTAGCTGGGTAAAAATCTTGTATGCATGTATTGCTGTCAGTGTTGGTTCTTCCTCCCTCTTCCATGGTGCTGGTGGTTGACCTGGATGGGTTTATCTGACCCACTGTTGTGCTAGGGTTGTCCTGGTGGCCTGATGGAGCCTGTCAGCCCTGCATTGCCTTTATGGCTTGAAGGTGGTTTGGGTCATGCTTATGCTCCTTTACCTGGTGGAAGCTTGGGATCAAGTCTTTCCCTTGCAGAGTGGATCATCAGTGCTAGAGCAGGTGGGAAATCACCATGTATTTGGTCTCTGCTTTGTGCAGCTGCATTTTTTTAATTGCTTGCAGTCTCACTTGCCTTTTCCATGCTTCCCTTCACGCTCAGATATGCTTTGTAATGCTGTATAACCAGTAGCATTGTCCTTGCTTCCCCACGTGGCTGTGTCCAGTTTCCCTTTTGCTTGCTCTGGTGGCTTCTGGTCTTTTCTCTAGGCGAGAAGGAAGGAGCATTTTAGAGGTATGGTAAAAGTTACTGAACAATAACTCCCAAACACCATAAGCTCAGCCCCCAGCTTCATGCTATTGGAGGTCTCTGTGGTACTCTTCCTCCCTGTCTTCTCCCCAGCTTTGTGCTGGTCTCCACCATGTTCATCAGTCTGTGACTGCTCTGGTAGATGTACTGTTTTGGTGTGGTCCTTGTGTCTGTTCAGCTGGTATCTGTCAGTAGCTGCTAAGGCTCATAATCAGGGCAGAATCTCAAGGGTATAGCTATTTACAGGCAGGCAGGGGGAACCATTCCTGACTTGCATCAAATAAGAGTTTTATTCCCATTAATTGAATTCTTCTAGACTCTGATAACATGAGCACGTTGAAATCAGATAAATGAAAAGCCTCTCTCCCTGGTAGCTGTGTAAGCTTTCCCTTAACTCCCTGATCAGAAGCCACCAGGCTCTGCTAAATACGTAGCTGGAGATCAAAACTTGTGCATGCATCTGCTTGTCAGGGAGCTAAGCCAGCAGGACGGCCAGTGCTGCGTATCGGCAGAGGGGGAGTTTGTCTCCTGCTCATCACCCTTACTGCAGTTGATTGGAAAAGATTTTGTGTTTAAAGTGACATGATGCTCAGCTACTCTGAGATGTGTGGTCTATACCCAGAGGCTGGGGCTGTGCTTTCTTCCAAGCCTTCAGATAAGCCTGCAGCTGTAGGAAGGAGCAGGCCTGCTCTCGTTGCAATGACAAATGTTGTGTTTGGAGCATATCTCAGCCGTGCCACATGGATGCTGAGAAGTGCTACGGCAGGAGGACCCCTGGGCTTGTGCCTCCCAAGCTGTGGTGTGGCTGAGCTGATGTTGCCACCCTAAAAAAATCCAGCCTGCAGCTTTCTCTGGATTCCCTCTATCCATCAAGAGCCCATAGTGGCTGTGGTTATGGAGGGCATGTCCCTTTCTGCATCTTATTTCCAACACCAGCTCTTGGGGTGGTGCTGGAGGCTGGGGTCCTTCTGGTGCATCAGAAGCTATTGGTTAATCTGGGGTCCTTCCCCCCTGCATCCGGCTTGCAGCAGCCAGGTGCCTGGCTTGTCAGTGCTCAGCTGGGCTTAAGCTCGTCCTGGTTTTCAGCCAACACTACTCTACCCTTTGGGTACCCTTGGGTCATTCTGCTTTTCCCCTCCCTGTCACAACCATCATTCATGCGTGCTGGATTAATTTTTTGTTGTTGATTTTTCCCCCTTATCTTCCATCGGTATGTATCCCTTAGCTATTCACACCACTGAGGCAGTGGCACCTGCCCCCACCCACAGAACACTTCCCACCCTCTCTCCTGTCCTCACCATCTGCTGCCTCTGCTCCTGCTGTTACACAGTGACATGGCGCTGGCTTAAGTCTCCTGGGCACGCTGACCTCACCATCACAGAGAGTATAAAGCTCCTGCTCTCTGCAGTGTTCTTCATAGATGCTTTTACTTGTCCTGCTTTGTTGGGTGACGCTAGTGATGGTTGCCTTGGGCAGCACCTTTTCCACCTTCAGCTTTGTTCCTTAAATGGTACCAACTGGTACCAAGAGGTCTGGTATGCAGATCAAAGCCTGCCTTGACCTGGTTGTTCATCCTCTGCTCCTCTTCTCCGTGCCTTTGCCAAATGTAGACTTTTCTAACCTTTTTGTTTTCCTTAAGGCTTCCTGCTCATTTTCCTGTGTCTGCCATCGCTTTGTTACTCAGAGCATCCCTCTGTCAGTGCAAAGCTGCTTTATCCCCTCCTCCTTCAGCAGCTGTTCTGTTTCTGCAAGCCCCATGGGGTACTGTGTCTGGAGCTCTACCTCCCAGCCCAGATCTCTGCCAGTTTATTCTGTCTCCATGATTTACACTGCAACGGTTTTTGTGATGGCCCCTGCTGCTGTGTATCTCAGTGATGCTCCAACACTATCTTCCTTAGCAGTAGTCCACGCAATAACCATGTCTGTTCTTTCTGGACCAATTTTCTCCATGTCCTGGAGAGCCTTTCTCACGTCTTTGTGAGTATTCTTCTCTCAGCCTCAGAACTGTTTGTGGCTGTTTTTTTCAGGCTTCAGGGGGCTCTCTATGTGACCCTTCCCACCTCTTCCTGGAGTCTCTGTCTCAGGGTAATGTTATCCACTGATAAAGTTGGACCAGCCTCTGCTGGCTTTACAACTGGCTTCACATTTCCCTTTGAGCCAAAATCTTGACCTCTGTCTCGAGCACTTATGTATGTGCACGTGCCCGCCTGTCTTTCTGTTCACGCTGCAGCACTTCCTATCTGTTTCTGCCTCTGAAATTTATTCACCTCTTTGTGCTTTCTACTCATTCCTGTGAACTCTTAAATTAGTTCCTCCCCCTCTGCCCTGTCAATTGAAAGATGCTTGTCTTTCAAAGCCCTTCTTCTTGTTCCACCTTGCCTTAGCTCTCCTTGTTGTGTGATTCCCACCTCCTAGTTTGGTTTCCTCAGGGTGGTTTCTCAGAGAATCATGGCTTATCTGATCGTGTTGCCTCCCATTCCTGGATAACCTAGGAGCCCTTTGGCCAATTTCAGGCAAATATGACAGAAGTAGAGAGCTTGGAGATAAACGAGTTCCTACAGGTTTTGTGAAGAGGAGGTAGCTGAGTGCAAGGGGGTGATGGGACCGAAGGAGACCCCTTTCTTCATGGGCTCTAGCTGTGCCTCCAAATTACTGTGCCAGCGCGACAGAAGCCTCAGCCGAAACTTCCAGTTGCATCATTAGTCTTAGAGACAGCCTCCCTCCTGTTGGCAGAGGAAGCTAGGCTTCATTAAGTCCCTTGCTCTTAGGGCTGTTTGCTGAAAGCGGTGCCTCAGAGCCCTTTTATTTTCTCCAGTGTGCCTGGGAGCAGCCTGCAGCAAGCAGCTCCAGAGCGCTGCTTCACCTGGTGCAGTGCCACAGGGTCTATGCAGGTTGCCAGCATGGCCTGCCCTCGCCTCCTGGCTTGCCTAAAGGTGCTGCTCCATGGCAGGGCTCGTGAGGTTCTGCAGCTGCTGATGAAATGCAACCAGCAGTGAATGCGATCCCATCTGAGTGTCCATCACAGCATGGCTGAGACTGGAAGGGACTTCTGTGTCCATCCGGTCCAACTCCTGTTCCAGCAGGGGGACATCCAGAGCAGGCTGCCCAGCACCCTGGAGACAGCCTTGGAGGATCTTCAAGGAGGAGACCCCACAACATCTCTGGGCAGCCTGTGCTAGTGTTCCATCACTCACACAGCACAGAAGTGCTTCCTGATGTTCAGAGTGAACCTCCTGGTGCTCTGATCTGTGCCCAGTGCTTCTTGTCCTGGCGCTGGGCACCAAGGAGAAGAGCCTGGCTTTATCCTCTTTGCAGGTATTTGTGCACATTGGTAAAATCCTTCTTGAGTCACCTCCTCTCCAGGCTGATCCACCCCAACTCTCTCAGCCTCCTCGTAGGAGAGGTGCTGCAGTCCCTTTGTGATATTTGTGACCCTTCTTTGGATGCTCTCCAGTTTGTTTCTGTGTAGTGGGAGACTCAGAAATACATCCAGCATTGCAAACAGCCTCACCAGCTGACCAGAGAGGAAGCATTACCTCCCTCCACCTGCTGTCTAATGCCGCCCAGAATACCGGGATACCTTTGCAGCAAGGGCACATTGCTGGGTCACGTTCAACTTGGTGTCTGCAAGTCCCCCAGGGCTGTTTCTGTGAAGCTGCTTTCCAGATGGGTGGCCCCAGTGTGTCATGGTGCAGGGAGTGGTTCCTCCCCAGAGTGGGGAATTGCATCTGATTCTCCTTCCTTGTCCTCGATGATAGCATCATATTATGAATGGGTGTAGGGGAAGGACTGTGCCTTTCTCTCAGGCTGAAAGCAATAGTAATGTAAATTACTGCATCCCCCTCCCCCCCTTTTTTTGTTTTAATTCCCAAATAACAGAAAGCACCTGTCCTCCCTTTTTAAATGGGAACCTTGGTAATTTGGTGACAACTGCTGGAAGTCTCTGTAGCATGCCAAACTAATAAATTATAGTGTAAGAAGCTGAAGAGTTCTGACATATTAATTAGCAGTACGAGGCAGTGAATAGCTGAAGAATCTCCCCTGATCTGTATCTGTCTTTCAGGTAGGGTCTGTAACTAAATTGCAGAAATTTCAAGAAGCAGCATCCTGGCACCCTGCTGACAAATAGAGCACAAAGTGGAACCCAGGAGAATTTAGGGGGGAAAAGATGGAAGCTGTCTGCTGTTGTGCAGCCACATTTTGCATTCTTGTGATCCTTTTTGGTGGGATGGGAAAATCTATTTAAAGAACTGAATGCTTTTAGACAGTACACTTGACTTTGGGGATAACTTAATTTACTGTTTACCTGAAAGCTGTTTCTGCTGAAGAAGAGGTACAAGGTGTCAGCATTGCCTTGCAAATTGGGTATTCTTTCATGCTAATGGCCGTGGCTGAGGGGCACAAATGTTTCTTCTGCATACCAGGAGGAAGCAGGAGAGATTGCTCTTGGCTGCGTTTGTTTCTAGATATCACACTTCATAACTTCTTGCTGTGCTACTTCTACAAAACTGTGCACTAAAAAGGGAGGGAGGACCAAACACAGAGCCTGTGCCAAAGGACCCCACCACAGTGCTGGAGGAGCAGTGTGGCTACTGGGGACAGTGGGACAGATGGAGAAGAGTGTGCATCAATGGAATTTGTTATCGGGGTTTTGAATTTTTTTTGTATCTAAGATATTATTGCTAAGTCTCTCTTCGTAGTAAGGAAATGATTTGGGGATGGATAGCTGAAGGAACTGGATCGCAGTGTGAAAAGAAGATGCTCTTGCCCGTCCCAGAAGAAACATGCAAATAAAGGTCCTAGAGTGCTGGACTCCTAAATGTCATCCTTAGCGAAATTAGTGAAAACCCAAGGGCAGAACTAGAAAGGGATAGGAGCCAAGTAAGCAAATTCCATGAGTGTGTAAAGATGGACCAAAACAGTGAAGTTTCTCTTGGAAGGTAAAAGGAGGATTTGGGGTGGGGGACAGGGCATGTGCTTGCTTCACATGAAGACAGCAAGAAGTTTTCTTTCCTTTGGGGAAAGAGGAAGTTAAAAAGGTAAGGAACCAAGCTCTTTGTGGATGAGAAGCATTTTGGAAGATTTCCTCATGAAAGAGAGGGGATTCCTTTAAAGAAAGGCTAGGTAGTAAAAAGCATTTCCTTCTGGCAAGGATGTTGTGAAGGTGAGACTTGGGACTCGACTCTTTTCTCTCCTAGGAGAATGTTTAAAGCACGTGGGATGTTATGAAGTGAATTACAGCAATAATAAGGGTATTCTATTGTTGGGGGGGACTGCAGAGCATGCAGGAAAATGCAAAAAGAAGCGACACTAAAATGTTATTGACTGTGAAACTAAACGAAGTTTCTTATTGTCTGAGTGATTGCTCAGGGAATTGTGTTTGGCAATCCCAGAACTGACCCTGGCTGTTGAACATGCAGGACCTGAAGACTAAAGAAGGATAATAAAAAGAAATTCAGAGGCTGCAGGGCATAATGAACTATGTCAGAAATTTCCTGCCTGGCTTTGTTGTTAGCTTTGTTGCTCTAACATATCATTTTTTGCCCCCCCTCTGGATAGGTTGGGAGCACAGACCATCTAAGAGCCCAGCGGCCTGAGGCGTGTGTTGATGCTGTGCATCTTTGGTACTGACATGACAATATTGAATCTATTAGAAGTCTGAGAGTGCTACAAGAGGTGCTGGAATAAATGGTGTGCTCTTACACATGTTTTGAGAGCCTGAAAGAACAGAAGAAAAAACACCTATCAATCTTGGGAGACTTTTCTTTTTTATGTGGGTCTACTCTTAATCTTAATGTGAGCATCTGTGGTTATGGCTTCAAAGCTCAGGCTGGGAAGGCAGTAAAGGAGCTGGAACTGCCTTTCTTTGCAAAATATGAAAGTAGGTGATACCTTGGATGTCCTGGCCAGGCCTCTGCAAGTGCTGCTGTCAGTACAGTAGTGCTTAACCAGACCTTGAACAAGTAGCAGCAATAAAAGTCACCAGGGCACGTATTCAGTGTGCTGGAGGAGAAAAACACTTGTAGGGATAAAATTTGCACAGCTCCTTGTGTCTTAAGTAATGCGTGGGCAAATCAACACTTCCTGCCTTCATATTCCCAATATAAATATAATCTGCTAGAGAGCTTCTGCTTGCGTATTTTTCCCATCATGATAAAGGTAATGATGGAACAGTGTATGGAGAACATGCTGATCCAAGAGCTGGTAAAGTCCTGTTCTGACCTTGGAAGAAAAGAAATGCTTGATTTAAGTAGGCCCAGTGCTTAGGGTGGAACCCATGCTGCAAAACATGCCAGTAGTGCTACTTGAGTGCTCGGCCATCTTTTAGGATTAGTCAAAACTGATGTGTTCTTTGGGGAATACAAGGATTTCAGAATACAAAGAAGTCTTTTCAGCAACTTCGCAGGAAAACAGTTTAACTATAAAGAAGTGAGTGTGCTGCAGAGATAGTGGAGACCTCAGCAATTGTGTTGACTGTTTTGAATCCTAACCAACAGGACAGTTCTGACGGTCAGGTCAATCTTTCCCTCATACCTCATCATGTAATGTTATCCATCTTTTTTATCAGGTACAACTTCCTCAAAGGCCATGTCAAGTTAGGAGGCTGATCATCACAGGCCCATTGAGCTCAGGAATCTATGTGCAGAGTGGGTACACTGCCATCCTCCTTTGTTTTTGCACAAGATGGGCTTTCACCTTTTTTTTTCTGACCAAGTGTGACCACATTGGCTGGCTTCTGTATGTTTGGTTCCTTGACATTTGAAGTGAAGCTGTATTTGTTTAAAGAACAGTTTCAGAATTAGTGCAGTCAAGTTGGTTTAGATGAATTTTCTGATGGGCTGATTAAGAACAGTGAAAGTATAAGAGCAGGAGTTTTTGTCCTGTACATCTCCTGTGGCAGGCTGATCTCCACCTAGGGTATTCCTGAAGAAGCTGAATGTCTTCTAGAGGAAGCTAAAGTGTGAGAGACTTCATAATCTCACAAAGCAGTCGTCTCTGGTGCTGCACTTTTCTGGTTGCTGGGAAGTCAGAAATATACCTAGCCTCCATGTCCAAACTGAATCTCTCTTGTTCACACCTACATCTGTTGCTTCTTGTCTTCTCCACATCCAATACTGTGAGTGATTTCCTTCTTTCTTCCAGCACTTACAGAAATGTGCAAGTTGTAGCAATAGAGATGATATGTGGCTCAAGAATATGCCATTCTAAGACAGTGTTTAAAACTGGTGCATCTTAACATCTCTAATTGTAGGCTCAGAGAAGGAGCAGTTAGAGGAGTGTGAGATTCATATAATATGAGGTTTGCTTAAAAAATCCCAAGGGCAGATCACATTTAACACTGCAGCTGCAGAATACCAATTCTGTACTGTGGAAAGGGAGTCATCTGTCAATATAAGGACCAGATCTGAGAGGAACCAAAGGATGAAAAATGGCTCTGATCTTGGTGAGGGGCTTGGATGTTTGACTGGCTGCATAATTATAACAGAGGTACAAGACCTCTTTTGCAGTCAGAACTTGGAAAGCTAGTCACAGGCCAGAACAATCTGTGGTGATTAAAAGAAATGTCACCTCTTTCATATTTATTGAAAACATTTTTCTTGAAAGACAGTAAACATCTGCTGTGGAACTGAGTGGATGTGAAAGGGAGCAGCATGCAGAGATGAGTGAAAGCAGTTGTGTTGGAAGAACAAAGGGCTTCGTTGGCTGCTCCTGTCTCGTTTCCCTGCGCTTTGATATTTCCCTACTGATTGTGATATTTCCATACCAATTATTGTATAAATTGTTCCTGGCTGACCTCGCCACTTAGCCATCCTTAGTTGGCTCAGCAGTGGGAGGAATTTGAACGAGGAATGATTAGCTTCTGGGGTCGATTCAGGAGGGAAAGTCCGAGTGGTGGGATGGTGGTAAGAGCAAAGGAGGGTGAGATGGGATCAGGCCCCCTTGATACCATGATTTAAACATCAAAACAATAGGGTAAGGATGGGGTTGTTCTGTAAGTGGTTCCATCCAGTCCATTGGTACAGTGAACCGTCCTGGCATGAGAAGAAATACATCGAGCAAAATACTGTTTTCCCAGAATGAGGCTTCATAGTAATAATGGTGTTGGGGGGAGGGAACAAAGGGGTATGCTGCATGTTTTCTTCTGATAGCATTGTTTTTTCCATCTGGCAGCAGGTTGCAGCATACAGAGATTCTACCTGCTGTGACTCATTTATGCAAAAATTAAGCTCGAACTTAATTTTTATTTGTGCGCATTAACAGGAGACTTCACAGAATAGCAGGTGTGCATTGCTAGAAGATTGGCCCTGTTTTGGTATTGCCTGTTGTAGTGGGGTCACCTGTAGAGATTACGTTAGTCCTCAGTCAGTGAAAATTAAGATGGCCACGTGGGGAATGCTTTCAATGGCCAGACAACTGTGAGCTTGGAAGAGCCTTTGTGAAAGGAAACAGGGTTTTGTGAATGTCTGATTATTCCATTGGCTCTGCAGCAGAACTAAGCCAGGTTGTTGCAGAGCACAGTGCTCCTGTTCTAGGGTGGGGGAATAGTGACAGGGATGAGGAATGGGTTGCAGGGATGCCCGGTTTGCTTGGCTGCAGCCAATAGTGTGGTATGAGGATGGCCAACACACAGGCTGCTGCAGCTCAAGGATGCTTTCACCTGCCCTACTGCTCCCCATAGTGCTCTGCCCATGATGGCGTGGCATCTCCCATGTGGTCAACGCTACGCATGGTGTGGTTGGCACCTGCTCATGGGTGCTGCTTGCCTGGAGCCTCACTCAGGCTAGGAAGTAGATGTTTTTAGCAGAACTGCTCTTTAGCACTTGTGCATGAATTGTCTTCTTTGCTGGAAACATCCTGCCAGCTCCTGTGCTCTCACACAGACGTTCCCTTATCATAGCCCTGTGGGATTTACACGCACTCCCCTTCCTTGCCCTGCGCAGGTGATGCTTTCTGCTTTAGTATGGAGGATGTCTGGGGAGACAGTTCAGTTCAGAACTGAGGTGGCTGTGCTGTTAGGGAAAAAACTGTAATCGTGCCTTTTTCTTTTTCCTTTTTTTTTTTTAAGCTCAGCCTGCAGATCAGATGTGGCTGTATGACTGAAGGGTATCACCTGCAATTACACAGATGATAAGGGGATGTGAAAACAGCTCTAATATGGAGTTGTAGCTCATCTTGGGAGCCTCCTGAATCTGATGGGATCTACTACCTATCTAGTAGTCCTTTTTCAAGTAATTCCCATCCCAGTATGAACCTGGGCATCTTTTCCTATTCACAATATTCCTAGACAAGGAAGCCCCCAGTTCAGCTGTGTGTAGTTGCAAGAATTCCCTCCTTTGTTGTGAAACTGGACCTGATTGATCTTGGTTGACAACGCTAGGTTTTCAAACAGGAAGAGATGATAAATGGTCACTTCTTGACCATCCTCTCCATGACACATGCAGTTGTACAGACCTCTATCAGATCTCCTCAGAGGTTATCATTTTCCAAGGCCTTGCCTGCCCCATAATTTCTTACATAGAGACCGTTCTCTACAGTTTATTTTCCTTCTTGCTCTCTTCTGAAACTCTTCCTATAAAACCCATAAATTGAACAAACAATAGGAACAACAAAAGAAACCACAAATGTGCTCAGTGTATTTGTACAGGCAACAGTGAGAGGAGGAAGAGGGATCTCTTTGGAAATGTTTACTGTCTGCTAACTGTAGTCAATAGCACAAAGTAATTTTTTAAGGAGAATTTAGGATTATTAGCATGCAGTTCAGTTATTGACAAATACTGCTTTAGAGCCTCCAAGAGAAGGAGGACTGCTGTAAAGCTGCAGGAGTAGAAAAAAGCTCCTCAAGCTGCGTAATTCCATTTGGTGTTCAGAGCTGTCAGCCCTACATTTCTGGAAGATATAGAAAATATGAAGATTTTTTTAATTGCTTTCTAGTGACTAGAGGCCCAGGATAATACTCCTGAGTTTCTCTTTCAGATTAAAGCAATGCTGGCAATGACTATTGCTTTCTAATATACCTTGATGCAGCTTTCTGTGGCGCCTTTGGGTGAGGTGCAGATGTGACCCACGCTTTCAGCAGTGGGAGGAGTGTTTGTGCAGGAAGCTTTTGATAACTCATTGTAGATGTGGCACTGAGCGGTATGGCTTAGTGGACATGGTGATGGTAGATTGGTGACTGGACTAGATGACTTCAGTGGTCTTTTCCAACCTTCTTGAATCTGTGATTCTTCCCTAATTTTTATGGGTGTGTTGATGCTGTGGTAGTTTCTTTCTTACATCATAGCAACTTACTCCTTGTGATAAGCCTTGTGTCAGTGTTCCCAGTTTGTATGCCTGTTTGTCTAAAATAAAACTGAAGGTCCACCTCCTTCCCAGAGAATAAGTGTTTGGCCATTTCTGTAAGGTGGCATCATCAAAGTGTTTCAGATCATGCCCCTTATGGGACCACTTGTGCTTGAACACCTGAGCTCTGCATGTCTCTGTGTGGAAAGGCTAGCTCTGGCTGTAGCCAGTTGACACTACTGGGAGGGTGTTGATTCTGAAAAGACTGAATTACAGCTCTTCTGGGTGAAATGTCTAGCTAACAGGGATACTCAACGCTCCTTTCTGGCTTGTTGATTGAACAGAGAGGCACTGAAGTCTTGGCTGAGAGACACTGCACTTCTCCCCTGCTGTGCTGCTGAAGCTATCCCTCTTCATCTGCCTTTCCCAGCTGCTCAGCATGAAACTGCAGCCTGTGGAGCCTGCTGAGTGTATGGGAAGTGCTAGGAATGAGCATCTGCCCGTCCCCTTGCAGTGTGACCCAGAGCTTTATTGTTGTGTCGCATGAGACCTCCTCTCCCTGTGCACCTTCCTTCCTCCAAAGTGGGGTCTGGGAGAGAGAAATGCCAGCAGAAGTGTGAGGGGCTTGCCCAGCTGTTGCTTTGCTTGCTCTTAGCTCAAAAGGCCCATGACTCAGCCCTTATCTGGAAGGGATAAGGATCAGGGAGTGCTTCCTCTAAAGCATGCAGTATTTGCTGACTTCTTTTGGAGGGAGGAAGGGTGGGGAAGCAGATGCATGAACATATCACTTCTTATTAATTTTAAAGTTGCTCTTGGCTCTCTACCTCCTCCATATCAGCCCTTGCATTGTCAGTAAATTATATTGGATTTGCAATTAAAAGCCAGCTGTGCCAGTGAAGTACCAGTCAAATGCCAACCTTAATCGTCTCCTGGGCTTCCAAGGAGAGGTGTGGAGCACAGAACTCTTCCTTCAGTGAGCTCTTCTCTCGCTTCAAGAGGACAAGATAAGAGTTTAAAATGGGATCTTCGGCATATTATTTTTGCTAATCAAAACGCTTGCTCACTAAGAAATGCTATTTGATACTGTGCGTGCCTGAATGCAGCAATTCCCAGAGCTTGAAAACTGCCAAGCGTACTTCACCACATAAGAAGTTAACCATTTGGGGAGAGCCCTTATAGTGGTGAATGCCTGTCTCAAGCTGATTGTTTTTTCTCCTTCCCTTTCTCAGTTATATTATTCATTTGAGAAGTGTTTTCTGCTTGTTCCCGAAAGCCACTGGCAAGGGAAGGAAGAAGCCCACCTTAGTGCTTGCCGTGCAGCACAGGGGATCCTATCTGCACACACTGGGACATGGAGGTCCACACTGTGTATGCTTGAGGTTGTTATTTTGCCAGTGAGCAAGGTCGGTCCCTGTTGGAACATCGTTTTGCAGTGGGTTGGTTGGAGAACTCGTCAAAGTTTTCCTAGATAAAGCCAACTGTACAGCAGTCGTCTACTTAGAAACTCAGAAATAACCAAATGAGTGTTGGTTTTGCAACTGTTAATTCCTGCCACTGCATGTTTGTGTGGTGGCGCAATTTTAATTGTTCTTGCAAGCAGGGTGTCTGAATGCTACAGTAAGGTTAAGATGTGCCTCCCAAATGTGTATTCCAAGCTACCTTTGTATGCAATAAAGATCTTGCCCTTCCTGCTTTAAAAACAGTTCTTCACTTCAAAGGCAGTAGTGTTTGCTTTGTCTTTTGGCCTTTGCAGGGAGAGAGGAGGGTCTGGTTGCACCATAGATGTTAGTTGTCTCTGGTGGCATCTGTCTTTGGGATGAAGAGATTGGATGGAGAGCAAACTGGGGAGAGTGCTTGCCTCTGCAATTCCTCCCACTATTTTTTTCAAATCTGCTAGATTTCCCCATCCATCCATCTCTTGAAATCACATTATTTCATAAAGAGTCAAAAGAAACGTAATTTTGAGCAGCAGTTAGCTGAGCCCAAGTTAATAGTTTGAATTGCACTCCATCTGTTCAGCTGCATGGCTTGATGGACATACTGAACCCGTTTTTCACCATTTGCTTTAAGCTTGTAAGAACCGTCTCCCCTGGCTCCCATCCAAGGTGTCTGTCAAGAAAAAGTTGTCTGGACACTGATGGCCAAAGGGTGAGATGGAGCCAGTAATCCTCTGACCCTTTTGCTTGCAAGTTGCAAGTTTTTGAAGGATGAAATTCTTCTCTGGTCTTGAACATTGTTGTCAAAAATTAGAGAGAAAACAAAAATATCACCATGTGTGCACAAAAACAAGGGGAGGATGAAATTTGCAAATGTGATTATGCAGGACCTGCTTTAAATCAGCTTATTGCTGTTTTATGATGGCAAGCAAGCAGTCACAAAAGCCAGGGTGATTGGCCTCACCATGTGCACATGCTGCTGGTAACTCAATAACCGATGAACACCCACCGTGGTCTCCAGACCTCCAGCCTTTGATGTAGCAACAAACAAGATAGATTGCTGTAATTTATCTGGCCCCTGGAGGGCTCTGCTGGTAATGTGCCATGAGCCCAAGGGCCAGCCATCCATAATCTGTGTAAAAATACAGCAAATTGCTGCCCTGTCTTTGTTCAGAGCTCTATGACTTTGCATGTGTACAGTGTGCAATACCGGGTCTTGATTTCCAGCAGCTAGGGGTGGTGAGTCTTAGAGTGTAATGTGCCCGCTTCCTCCATTAACTTTAATTGTTTTTGTTATGTACCAAATATACTCCTTTTGAATAGACTTGGAAGTGCTAGGAATGTGGTGTATCCTGGTATGCCTTCATGAGTGTGACTGAGAGGCTGGCAAATGAAGGCGAGCTGGATATGAGGGAAAAACAATGGGATTTTGCACCAGCTGGAGCAACTGCAAGGCTTACTGTGGGAGGAGGGGGCTTGTGGCCTGAAACCCAAGAAGGGTCAGAGCACATGAAACAAAACGGTGGCTGTGTGGTGGAGGAGCAGAATGGTGCTGAGAACACGCAGCCTTGCTGAGCAGAGCCCCCCTGCAAAGCCCCATGCTGCAGGCATGTGATGGAGCTGCCGTCTTCTTGCTGAGCTCCCTATTAGCTGAGCCTTTACACGCATCTCTGCTGTGTCCCACCAGTTGGGCGGTGTCACCTCAGTGGTGCCAAGCGTGTGCCTTGCCAGCCACAGTGGCCCTGTGTGGGGTGTGGAAGTCTGCTGGCGGAGCTTCCACCGACTGTGGCCGTGATGCATTGGAGGGGGGAGGGGGACACATGGGCAGCCTGCTGGGTAGTAATGCTTCTCTGCTCTGCTTTCTTCCCACAGGCATGGCCTTCGCTCAGCGGCACGTGGCGGTGCAGGAGGGGCCTCTCTATCGCACAGAGGGCTCACACGTGACGCTTTGGTGCAAAGTGAGCGGCTACCAGGGCCCAGCAGAGCAGACCTTCCAGTGGTCCATCTACCTGCCCTCAGCCTCGGAGCGGGAGGTGCAGATCGTCAGCACCGCCGACCCCTCCTTCCCCTACGCCATCTACACCCAGCGGGTGCGCGCCCAGGAGATCTACGTGGAGCGGGTGCAGGGGGACGCGGTGCTGCTGCACATCACGGAGCTGCAGGACAGAGATGCTGGGGAGTACGAGTGCCACACGCCCAACACCGACGAGAGGTACTTTGGGAGCTACAGTGCCAAGACAAACCTGACAGGTGGGTCTCGAAGGACGGCTTGCTCTGTGGGGCCTGGCTGATTTTCCATTTTCTTACTGGTAGCGTCAAGGTGATGGTAAAGCTACCAGGGAGGATGTGCTGTTCTGTACACAGCGGCACAAGGGTGCGTATGGGTCTCAAGCTTGTACAGATGCAGACAGGTTTCCCACTGCAGATGGGAGGATGTGTTCATCAGCAGTCTGTGGCACATAGTCTGTGCCATAGCCCAACAGCCACATCCCAGCACTTACAAGATAAGGAGTTTTCAGGCTCTGAGCACTACCTGTTGGGGTCTACTCTGGTCAGGGGATGGCACTTGAATCCACAGAGTACTGATGATGATAGAGAATCAACAGGGTGGAGAAGTAAAGAAAATGATCCAACTGTAAGTCCTTTAACCTAGTATCATTCCACTCTCTCACCTGCTGTCCCAAGGTAAAGAAGCCACAAGGGCTGCAGTTCAGATGGTTATTTTGGTGGCCACCTTCCCATTTACTATCAGTGTATGCCATCTTGAGTGAGGAGCTCCACACCTAAACACTCCTTTATTGTAATTAGGTGGCTTGCTGCAGGTAACTGGATTTGTGGTTCCTCATTCAAACCAATCTGAATGAAGGCTGGCACAGCGCAGCACTTGGGGTAGTGAAACCTATCATAAAACAAAAAGTGCTTGAGTGCTTGGGGACAGAGAGAGGTAGTGGCCATGGGATTTGTACTGGGCTAATCTCTCAGGAAACTGTACCACAAGGAGTCAGCATCTGAGCCACAGTCCTTGGAAAGCAGAGAGCAAGGGAGAGGACTGGTGTTAGCCATGGACATAGAGTGCAGTGGGGAGGGGTTGTGAGTGAGCATAGCCGATGTGTCTGATGCTGTCTTTGTGTCCCTAGGGCTCAGGAACTGGTGCCTTCCAAGTTTTAATTGTTGCTCAGCAGCTTCCTTGGTGGCCAGCCCTGGGCTTTCCGGGTGAGATGATTGTGCTCTGTCCCGCCCTTACAGCTGGTCACAGGGCACATGGAACTTGGGTCTCGGCACTGAAGGCATCCATGGTTAGTGCTTTGAGGACATCAGCTTCAGAGCTTACATGTGTCACAGATAGTCAAGGAAATTGATCTAAAGTAACTTCTAGTGGATTAGTTAAATCGCCTTATGCCCCTTTGTGGATACTCACACTCAGAATGTGTTTGTGGCCCTAATTTGCTTTAGCTTAATTCATTTCCAAAAATCCAGAAGTGACTTCGGGTCACTTGCATTTTGAGCGTGTATCTACATAGGTGTTTGCTGGGGTTTAACAAAACTCTGACAGAAACTGAATTCTTTTATGCCCTCGTGTGATGCCTGTATGGGAACTGCAGAGTCACGGCCTGAACCTCTGATTGATCACCTGAGGTGAGCCATGAGTCAGCCACAGGAGCACAGGTGAAGGCAATTCTCCTGTGCAGCCTGGCTCCACCTCTCCTAGACCTATTTAAGAGCTGGCTACCAGTGGGGAAGGATCTTTTCTGGAGATCCACTCTGCTGGTGTTTTGTGAGCGAGCCCAGGATAGGGATAAGCCTTCTATTTATTCTCTTTTGTTATCGTAGTCTGCTTTGTCAAACTTTCTTGTTTATTTTGTGATTATAACATCCTAATGTTCTTTGATTGTACAATGCCTCGTGAAGGACAAGCCCCCACAGAAGGAAGGGCAGTAGAAGCACCTCCAGCCTGTGCTGCTACCCTCAGCCTTTCTCCCACTGGCAGCTTTTGCAGCTGTGTAGGTACAGCTGTGTCTCCACTGTGCTCCTGGACCATGTGTGCCATCCTGTCTCTTATAAATAGTTTGTTTGCTGGTGCAGCATACTTGAAAGCAATGCTGGGAGCCATTGTGAGGTGTCCATGTGAAGCCCTGTTTTCTGGCAGTGAGTCTCTGTGAGAGGACCTGCACACAAGGATGAGCAGCTACATGTGGTGGGCTTTCAAAATGGCTTTATTGCTACAGACCTTAGTCAAGAGGAGCTACGTGAATGCTATGTAGGAGAGTTATTGTTCTCATTTTCTCAGAAACAGAACCAAACTTTATTTTCTTTCATCCAGTTATGAATTTTTAATTGATTCATTAGATTGAGTGTCTCTTTTTTGGCAGCAAAAAAGCCTGGAGGGAGATAGGTTTGTTAGCATCTCTGTTCTCTCTGTTTATGTGTGAAATGGATAGTTTTAGGCTCGCTGCACTGGGATCTTTGAGTTGCTTTGCTCTGTGGCTTGAAGGAAGAGCTGAGGGAAGAGTCTTCCCCCTTTTCACCAAGGCACACAGTCCTGTGACGGGGTAGCTTTCTGGGGCTGGATGAGACAGCAGTACAGGATCACACATGGCCTGCTTTCAATACCGGCACATCTTGGCTTGCAGTAGTGGCTAGGATGTGTCTTTGCTCTTGCCTTCTGAGCAGTATCAGGGGCTTCTGAGGTTGCTAAAAAAGAGAGTTGGTAGCTAGTTGGGCTTCAAAATACAGCTCAGTGCACCTTATGGTCAGCAAGCATGTCTGGTTGTCCCTCTCCCATTTTTGGTGTCTCATCAGGAGGTTCCTTCACTGGGGATCTTGGCTAGAATCTAGCACTGCTTTTCTGATGTAACATCAGAAGAGGATAGGTGTGGCGCCGAGGGACATGTAGCAGGCATGGCTGTGATGGGTTGATGGTTGGACTAGAGGATCTTGGTGGCCTTTTTCAGCCTTAATTGATTATGTGATGGCCTGGAGTAAACAGTGCTCCCCAGGCACTTTTTGGGACTGTAATCTCCACTGATCTGAATTTAGGCACTTATCACAAGCACTGATCTCACCTGTGCTAGGAATTAGGCCAGTAATGTGGTTCAAGGGCCTTCTGCTATAGAGGAATGTATACAAAGGCTTAATGTTTTTAATCAGCCTTAAGTTCACTTCAATTGCTTCAAAAACAAGTCTCTCTCTGTATCTTGTTGCCTCTCTTCTACTCCTGAACAGCATCATTGGGAAGAAGTTATGCCCAGTTTGGGAGATGTCCTGCGTTCTTCCTCCCAACACATCTTAAATGAATTCCAGATGCTGAGTGGGACAGCAAAAAAAAAAAAAAAAAAACAAAAAACAAACGAACAACAAAAAAAAAAAACAGGTGCAAGTCTGCAGGATGTTATGGAATCATGGCCTTGTGATTGATTTATGAGAAAGGATTAATCTCCCATGTACAAAGTCTGCAGCTCCATTGTTTGTCTTCTGAGTAGAGCTGATAGAGTTCGGTTCTCCAAGGCCAATATGAAATTGCTGAAGCTATTTGTTGGCTGTGGGGAAGGTTGTTGTTTTTTTTGTTTGGTGGTTTTTTGTTTTGTTTTGTTTTTTACAGAAGTGTTGTCCCACTCATCTAATGCCATATATGTTGTCTAAGCTAGGTGCTGAGGCAGTGTCTGCAGTCGGAGGACAGAGACAAACCTGGAGAGCAACCTGTCTTTGTTTAGGTTAAGGTATCTTTCTCTAGGTTGAGTGAAGAGAGAGCCTTAACATGGCATTTAGTGTCGAGTTCTTCCCATAGTGGCTGGTGAGGTGTTTCTGTGCAGCTGGGTGAAGCAGCAGCAGTGCCGTGCAGTCTGAGATTCTGGCCTGTGATTCTCATCTTGTGTTGATGGATAAATAAACTTGTGTGTTGCTGAGGGGTGGAAGTGAGCACATGGCAGTTACTTCAGAGTGCGTGAGTCACTGCAGATTTGTACTCCACTCTGTATCTGCAGTGGGTTGTTTGTGTGCCTGTATGCTTACTTAGATTACAGCTAAGAGGCCCAGGTCTAACCTCTTCAGAAGTTTCAGGCTTTTATCTCAGTAGGTTTTTTATCTGTGCTCCAAAAAACATTGAGCTCTTCTTCAGAAAGTAACTGATTTGAGGGAGGAAATCAAGCTTTGAGGTTTTTCTTTAACAGGTAGCGACAGAGCGGGAGAAAGCCTTTCAAAGCACTTGAGGAGGTGGCAGCTCTTGAACTCTGTATTTTTGGGGAAGCAACTGTGCGGCATCAATCCTTAACAAGTTAAAGCAAAAAAGAAAAATGAAAGCATTTAGGACAGGGAGATGCATAGCAAACTCCAAGGTACTTTAGAACGAGGAGGAGCGATTGGTGCAGACTTGAGAGCCAAGCAGCACTTGGCCTCAGCAGCGAGCAAGAGCAGGCTGGTGCCTGCAGGGATGGATACCGTCCTTCCTGTCCTCCCAGGATTGGATGAGAGAAGGGCATTAGCATGAGCTGAGCACCTGAGAGGCTTTCACAGAGCTCCATCATGGTTGGGATGTAAAGGCACCTCTGGAGGCCACCTGCTCCAACCCCTGGTCAAGCAGGGGTCACCCAGAGCACGCTGTCCAGGACAGCATCCAGTCAGCCTTGGAAGATTGCAAGGAAGGAGACCCTGCAACCTGTGTCGGCAGCCTGTGCCAGAGCTCTGTCCTTGCTCAGTGCAGCACTTCCTGATGTTCAGTTGGTGCCTCCTGTGTCCAAGTTTGGACCTGTTGCCTCTTGTCCTGGCATTCAGCATCACAAGTTTTGGTGGTGCTTTAGGTAAAGATTTGTGTGGGCCAAATAGTGTTGGAAGGGAAGGAGCCAAGTGCAACTCAGACAGGCTTTTGAGGGAAGAGGGTTGTTCTCTTTGGTTAAACTTGCAACCAAAAATCTTGAGAACTGACTGTGGAGAGCTGAATGGGACATAAGAGGCAAAAAGAATGAAGTGAACTTTTATTGCCTGTAACAGCTGCTGCTGCTTGTTCCCAGCAGCTTCTCCTCTTTGTCAACTGTTGCCATACGTGATCTGTCTGTGCACAGAGCTGAGGGAGTATGCCTTCACCCAGCTTTGCTGTGCTGGAGAGAGCAGCAGCTGCCCTGGGGGCCTGGAGTCTCTCACCATGAGAGTAGTCACTTCTGCTCACATGTATCTCATGAACTTCACTGGCTGTACATGATTTCGGTTGTTAACTGGGCTGAAGGTGGCTTCCCTGAAGGGAGGTGTCAAAGAGAAAGACGACAAAGTGTCCTACATGCCAGCAGGTTGTATCCTGGGGAAGACAGAGACCAGACCCTTAACAGCTGTGCATAGTGGAAGAATGAGCCAGGAGACAAAAGTCCAAACAAGATGTTCAGACTGCCTGGTGAGGTGGCACACCACCACCTCTCTAGGAGTTTTCAGCACCTGACAAGGATCAAGGGAGCAACTGGATCTGACCTTATCTGACCATTGCTTGGGCAGGTTGGAATGCAGACCTCAAAGGTCACTTCCACACTGCATTGTGCTATGGTGCATCACTTGGCTGTGGGGCAGTAGAAAGTGGTGTTAGGCACCAGCAATATTACTACCATACCAGGTGGTATGGAAGAGTGTTGTTTTTTTATTTTTTCTGGCCTATTTCTTGTATTTCATGTGTTCCTATTTCCTTTGAGAGTTTGCAGGAGTTTATCTCTTGCTTACTTTGTATGAAGGTGAAATCTGGAGATCCTAATCTCAGACTGGGAAATCTGAGGCCATCTCATTGGCTTTGCTACCTCTGTGAAGCATGTGTATGTTTTATTTGGCCAAGCAGTCAATTAACCAATGTAAGTTCTAGGGTTGGTTATTGTTGAAATTCCTGCTCTGTGAGTTATATTCATCTTTGCTTGTTCAGGCTGTGCTTGTTGCACTAATTAGTTCCCCAGAGGAGCAAAATGTCCTTCGCTTTCAAATTCCCCTTTAGCTGGCATAAAAAATAAAATAAAAATTCAAATACCTTCTCCTAGGTGGTCCTCTACAGCCAGACACAGGGTATTTTGTTTTTACTGTCCTCCTTCACATGACTGCATTTCCCTGTAGTAGTCTTGGAAAAAAAGCATTTGCCTACACTGCTCTGCTTTTTCTCTCTATTCCTATGTATGGAGAAGGAGTGCTTGATAACAAGGGAGCAAGGAGCACGGGTAAGCATACTTACCTCCAGCCATTCCTATGGATGCAGCTTGGGCAGTGGCAGCAGCAAAGCACAGCACCCATTTTCTGGAGCAGTGTGGGGCTGGGGGACTTTGGCCATCAGGTTCTCCCTTGCACCAAGCCGCCAGCTTGCTGCCTCTCCCAGGGTGCAATCCCCCCCTGTCTCCCTCCCTGCTTTCCAGCTGGTGAAATTAGGGATAATAGCGTACAAGCTGTACAAGCCTTTCACAAAGTCTAAGCTAAATAATTGTAAAGTGCTTTGAGCTCCTCAGATAACGGGAGTTAGGAACAAAGGCTTATATTTCTGCTCTGTCTGGTAATGATCCTGAATAGGATTCTTTTCCAGCTCTGTGTCCTGGAAGCAGTGCCGCTTCAGCTCTGCACTGGATTTGCCCTGGGGAAGTGGTGCAGATAGCAGGAGCTGCTGGGCTGGGGCACCAGGCCCTGCCAGCTGTGACCCTGCTGCAGGAGGAAGGCACTAAGACCTGCTGACAGAGCCAGCCTCCCTCCCTCCCTCCCTCTCTTTTTTTATTTTTAATCTTGGCTTTAGCTGTAGACAATCTGGCAATGCATTGCACGGGCTAGTTCTTCTGTGTGCTTTTTACAATACCTTTTTGTGGGTGCCGTTCTGAAAAGCTTGTAACAGAAATCTCTCCAAGCATCCTTGCATTGCTGGAGAAGGTTCACTTGTTATTGTGTGCATCTTTATCTTGTTCTCTGCTGTTATTTTTTCCTGCTAAATGCTTCCAATTACTCCTGTTTTGTTGCAACATGCAGTCTCTTTTCACATTGGAATTGCTTGCCTGAGTTTTATTTTTTTGTTATCATATTGCGTATCTCTGCTTCTATATGTGCAGGCGAAATAGAATAAATTTTAGCTAGATTGTACCTGAACAAATGCATAGCCCGTTGTGTCTACTCTCTTCCTTCTTTGTGTCATGGCATTTTTCCCCTTCCTCATCATCCTGCCCCATTACTCTGAGCTGTAGGCAGCCCAGTTGCATGGCACCTTTGGGCTTTCAACTGTGGAATGAATCCTTTCTTGTTTCCCACCCACCTACCCCTTGGTGGGAAACCTAGCATGAGACACATTGGGGTCACATCACTGTGTTCCATATGTTTTGCCTTACCACTGACCCTTTTCAGGTCAGGGTACTTCTTAAAATTGAGTTGGCACGTGGAACAGGCTTAAGGTGGGAATATGTGCCATTTTTTCTGTGCGTCTGTATGCTTATGCATAGGCACTGTAGGAAAGAAATGTATTTTAAAATGCATTTCTAAAAATGGAAATGAATACAGACTCGGGTGATTGCACAGTGCTCTGCTCTCGGCTCTAGCCTTTAGGCCTTTAAAATGCAGCCTCTCCCTCCTAGACTTATGATGCCTTTTACCTGTCATAAAGGGAAGTGCAGAAGCCCAAATGCAAATGTGCCTTCAACCGGTGAAGAATCACAGCATTTGGCTTGAGTAGGTTTCTGTGCGGTGTTGAACCTGAATAGTAAAGTGAGACCAGCCAGCCAAAATGATCTTGGAAAAGAGAAGAGCCTGCAGCAGCCTCGTTCCAGGAGGCTCAGGGCTGCAACCTCCAGCCTGGTCTCTTGGTGGTTTGAGACACACTTGGCTCTGCTTGGCATCACCCAATGGTGCCAGGGTGCTCACTTGGGTGCCACTGCAAGGCTTGCCATCCTCTGCTGCTGGAGCCATGCACAACAGCCTGTGTGCCCGTATCACTTATCCTTCCAGCACTTCCCCCATGTGCTCTGCCAGTTCCCAGTAAAATGAGGCATTTGGTAGTCCTAAATGTCCTATTTATAAATAGGATGTCTTTCAGTCTGTTGCTTTGAGAAGAGCAATGGGCGGTTTACAGGCTGTTTACATAGATGCCATCACGTCTGGGTGCTCGGTGTCGATAAGAGGTAAAGAGTGCAAAGGTTTTTAAGGTGAGATAGAAAAATCTTTAGCCTGAGCATCTGGGTTGTCCCAGACTCTTTTCTGTAAATGGAGGCATTGGAGGGTCTCGCCCTTCCCTAGCTGAACCAGCTGACTGGATGAGGGTGGCCGTGGGGCGCAATCTCTTTGTCGTGCATCCCTGCGTGTGACAGGTAGCAGTCAGTCTGGTGGCTCTGCCCCAGGGACCACTCTGTGCCTGCTGACATACCCCACTGGCATTTCTGGCAGCTCTGCCAGGCTGATGGGGTGTGGGGTGCTCTTCTCCCCCCACCTCATGACAGCCTCTCAGCGTTAATGTGGAGTGCAGCTGGCAGCATATGGCAGACGTCCCTGCTCTCAGCAATTGCTCGGTGAACTCTGAAAGCGAAGGACAATCCCCGCAGCTCCTGCCAGCTGCGGTGCTGAGAAATCCCACGATGGAGCTGGCCGTTTTTCTGTTAACAGCAAAATTTTGCACTCTGTGCTGCCTGGTTTTTCCCTGCCATCTCTTTGGGGACGTCTTGCTCTGCTTGCTCCTTTTTCCTTCTCCTTTTATTTTCACTTTCCCTTGAAAATTGCTCTATTTGTCCTCTGGTGCCAACCTGGGTTGGATTGCTCTGCATTCTTGTTGATCTGCTGCCCAGAATGGTGAGGGCAGCTGCTCCTGCAGCTGATAGAGTGGCTTGGGTTGGAGAGGACGTTGAAGATCATCTGGGTCCAACCCTCCTGCCACTGACTGCAACCCTTCAGCTGTGACCATCAGATAAACTCTTTACCCACTGAACAGTCCACCCTTCAAATCCAGGTTTCTCCAATTTAGAGATAAGGACATGGTGCGGGACCATATTAAAGGCCTTGCACAAGTCCAGGTGGGCAACATCAGTTGCCCTTCCTTCATCCACCCATACTGTCACTCCATCATAGGAGGCCGCCACATTGGTTAGGCACAATCTGCCAGTGGTGAAGCTATGCTGGCTGTGTCAGATCACCTCCACATCCCACATGTGCCTTAACATCTCTTCCAGGAGGATCTGCTCCACGATCTTCCCAGGATGCCGATGCTTTCCTTGAGTGCTGTGGGGAAAGCAGGGCTGGTGGTGAATGACAAAGCCCCCATGCAGTGGAGGGGAAGGGCAGTGCCCATTGCTGAACAGCCTGTGGTCCTGTCCCAAGCTCTGGCAGTTTCCCCCAGTGCCTCCTGCCCTGCAGCGCAGGCCCATTGCAGGAGGAATTCTGATGTGCTGGGATGAGAGCCAAAGCTGAGATGGGGGCAAAGAAAGCTGGTGGGGGACAAATTTTTCCATCTTGACTCTGTGGCTGCCCTGTCAGTTTAGCCCTATAACAGTTTTACAATCTTTATCTGATATAGGTTTAAGAGGATTTCCCTGGGCGCAGTGGGATTATTATAAGTCAGAGAGCAGTCTCCAGCTGATATTCCTTCAGCAAGTATTTATTTTAAGTGGGTTTAACTGTATTTAATTTTTTTTTTTTTTTTTTTTTTGCATGGGTTACAAGTAAATTGTTTACATTATTAGAAAAGTAGATCCTGGATAAAATGAAGGAATGCACTACTGCTTTCCAGCTTGGGGGTGGTGGAAGGAAAGCAGCAGCTGGAGGTGGGGAGGAAAGAAGATAGCACAGCAGAGCTGGGGAAAATGTAACGTTATTCCATGCGGCACTGATTGGTAATGCTGCCAGACAGCTGTTTGCAAGTGGATGTAATGGGGAGCAGAGCAGCAAGAACTGTGAGAGTGCTGCTTTGTCCCTTGGGGAGGGGCTTGCATCTCCCCCCTCCTACCCAGCCCCTGAGCCAGCTAGCTGACCTCACAGCACGGTTACACTAATGCCTTCCCCCAGTTCTGGATTTCTGTGCTGCCTTCAGATGGGAAGAGCACCACCACCACGCCTTTCAGTGTCCTCACTCTTGCTCCCTGAGTCTTGTAGAACTTTATTCATGCTGCTTAAAATGTCAGCACAGGGCTCTGCAAAGAGGGGATGGTGTAGGGATGACTGCCCTGGGGACATCCTTCAGTTTCAGGCATGGTGTATGCTCAGATCTTCTCAGACCTTAATCTTCAGATTTTCCGTCCTCTTCTTTGAGAGCAAAGTATTTATGGAACCATCCCTCACCAAATGGGTGTTGTGATTGTAACTTGTAGTACTGGATTTCTTCTTGCTGAGGGTGAGAAGGTGCAAAGTCCACCTGCTGATTTGTGCTGCAGGGTGAAAACTGAAGGCAGGTCCCAAAGCAGCAGGTAACCATGATTTAAAGGTTTAATTAAGAGGGTTAACATGAAAAGCTGAAGCCTTGTTATCCAGTATTGTGTCAGTGTACTGCAGATGACCACCAGCCCTCTAGCACTGCACTGTCACCTTCTGAGCTCCCAGGTGTACAGAGGCCACCTGTCCACTTGTACACCTCCCTGCAAAATGACAGGTGATGGCTGTGTGCTGGGATGACCCACCTGGCAATGCTGCGCTTGGACACGGGGAAAAAGGCTGGAGAGGAGGTGAGGTTGTCAGTCATCCAAAAAGCCTCATTTGGCAGCTGAACCCACACAAGTGTGTGAGTGCATCCAGAGGATGTGGCGCTGGTACAGGTGGTCTTGTGTATGAAGAGCTTCTGCCTCTTATTTCTGGGGTGCGCATAGCCAAGGCAGAGCTGGAGCTCTTGATCAGGGTGAATGGTGGAGCTTCTGTCCATATGGGATGGGAAAGTTGGTGATTATCAGAGTGCTGTGCTGGGAGTTGGAATCTAGTAAATGGCAGGGAGAAAAAGGGATGGGAAGGCAAGAGGAGGAGGAGGGAGCGTGGAAGTGGCAGGTGGGAAGAAGAGCAGTGGGATGTGTAGGAGAGTGGCATCCAGGGGGTGTTGGAGCAAGGGAGGGCTGTGTGTAGGGATGGCTAGATGGGGTGGAGGGAACGTACTCACTCCCTCCTGCAGTGGGAGGAGGCTCACCAGAAATATGCACCACCACCTCTGGCTGGTCTCCTGCTGTGGGCCTTGTAGGGGCTATTTGCCACCCTTTTCATGTGTCCTACAGCAGTACCATAGGTATGGTTTTGTGCTCCTGACCCTGGAATAGGAGAGCACAATTTTAGTACTGCCTTCCACCAGGGTCATTGGGATGCAGTAATTACTGTTGCACTGCCTCCCACCCTTTCTTCCTCTCCCCTTGCAACAGGGGAAGTAGGAGGCAGCACGGCACGCTTTGAGGAGCTCCTTTTGAAGTGACTTTATGAGTAACAGGCTGCCGAGCTGTAGGAAATGAGATGCTGGCACTCTTTGCTCTCAGATCATTTCCACTCCCTTACGTCTGTGGCCAGAGCAGCAGTCTGCTGTCTGCCTATCCTCAGAGACCTGGGTCTCGTCAGATCTCATCAGCTTCAAGAGGCTCCTGCCAAGGGTCTGATATCAATGGAGAGAAGGGGAGAGGAAGAATCGGGAGGCTATTGGTGTGGTGGAATAGGTAGCAGCACTGTGGCTTGGGCTCGCATCTGTGGGGTCCAGCATGGCCAGAGCCTTGTCCGATCCCTTGTCATCTGTGAGGTAACACTGTCACGACAGAAATGCCGGTCCTCCTGGTGACAGGCAGGATGCAGGGCTGCTGTTGGGGTGTATGCCTGGAGTAGTGGGACAGCCTCTCTAGGCTACCAGGAACCCAACCTGGTTAAGCTGATGAGACATGACAGCATCACAGCCCAAGGTGGTATTGCTGCAGGCAGCCGTACTCTGCGACAGCAGCACTGGCATTGGGGACGTGTCATTTGAAGCCTGTCATGACACACATCTGGCTGTTGAAGAGGCAGTGTATAAATGTGTCTCCTGGTCACCAGCCTGCTGGCAGTGTGCAAAGAGAGTCTCTCTACCAGGGCAGCCTCTCATGTTGCTCTGTGAGGTACTGTTGCATCACTGGGCCAACAAAGTTGTTCATGATGCTTGTTGTGCAGCCATGTAAAATCAGAAGTCTGTGTTTGGCAGCAGTCAGTGCTGCTCGTGCTGCTCTCATCCCTGCTCATCATGTTGGTGCTCCTCTGGGGGGAGCAGCAGCAGCTTCTTTAGCAGATTTTGCCTTTGTTTCCTTTGGGTTAATCTCTTTCTTGGCACCTGATTATTTGCTTCTCTGGGGAATGCACATGGCTTTGCCCATTGCATGTTTGGAATTCCCATCTCCCTGGCTTTAATCCCCATCTGGGAACGGTGGCTGGTGCCTGGGGCCCAGGTCCAAGCCTTGTGGGGTCCTGATTCTGGTGTCTGTGCCCAGGTGGGCAGCTCAGGGAAGTGATGCATTGAGTGGAGGCCAGCTTCCCCAAATGATTCCTATATTCCCACAGGACAGGTAAGCGACAGCATTACAGCTTTGCTGCCATCCCCATCACATTGCTGTTGATGTCCCTCATCCCCCCTGCTGTAAGCAGGACGCAGGGTGTCCTCCTGGCACCCCTTCTCCCAGCTTTGTGAAAGCAAGTCGAGGCTCCACACTCCCATCGCTGCTCCTCCATCTGCCCTTTGGGGTGCTGAGTTTCCTGCCTTCCTCATTCCCCTTTCGGCGTGCTTCTGTTGGTGTGTCATTAGCTGCAGCGAAGCATCGCTCCCAGGAGTGCTCTCTGGCTGACATTAGTGGCAGACAGTGACTAAAACAAAGAGACAGCTCGGTGCGCACAGCGTGTTCGCTTTGTGCGTCTCGTGCTCCTTGCTGCTGGTGGAAGCTCAGGAGGGATCGCAGATGTGGAATAAACAGGAGAGCTTTGAACAAGTGGCACTGTAATCCCTCCCTGCCCCCTCCCTCCCACCCCCCTTTTTGCAGGCATTAGTTTGATTAAAATTGCATGAGCCCGCACGCGGGCATGTTTTATTTCATTTATTTATTTCCTCCTGGCAGAAGACCATTTTGAGGTCCCAGCAAGCAGCTCTGTCCTGAGAGCAGGATAAGGGGCTTGGGGTGCTTTCCAGGATTTGTCCTGTGCAGTGTTCGTGGCCTGCTGCTATGGGGCTTGTTGTGCTGGCGGGACCTGCTTTTCCTGTGGGATGCTAAACAGCAGCATGTGCTCCCCTGCAGGGGGAGGACAGGAGCTGCATCTCCTGGCAGGAGCCTGTACTGTTTGTCTGGGGATGGAGGGGCTTCCCTGCTTCCCCTAAAAGAAGCAGAGAAGTTATCAAAACACTGAAAAAAACCCAAAGTTTCACCATCTTTGGTTTCCTTTTCCAGCCAGCTTTGAGCACCTTGGTTGGCAAGGAGTGAAGTCATCGCTTCCATAGCAAGCATGTGTCCTGAAAAAGGCTGTGCTGAGCTGCCTCCTGTGAAACTGCAGCTTGGGTGATGAGGGTCTCTGGGTTGGGTGAGAGCATGGCTGCTCTGCTGTGCATGGAGGGGAACTGTAGGCCATTCGGGAGAGGTTAGCATCGCAAAGCAGCAGGTGAGAGGGAGGCATTGAATTTCAATCAAGCAGCGGTGGGGAATGAAATCTCCTTGCTTATAATTCAAGCTCCCAGCTCGGGCATCCCTCTCTTTTACCTTGGAGCAAATCTCCTGTAATGCATAGGAAACAGCTCAGCAACTGCAGTTCTGCCTGCCATTGAGGCAGAAGCTGGGGTTTATTAAAGACATGCAGAGCTCTATAAAAAAATATTTATGATCTTCTTGAACTTAATCATTACAAGTCAAATATTTGAATAGGTAGGGGCAAGCATTTGATGATCCCTTTCATATTTCTGCTTGGTTACGCTTGCTCCATGTGTATCTGGATGCATGGCCGGGGGCAAGAGGGAGGTGAGGGATGAAAGGGACTTAGTACAGAAGGGGAAAACAGGAACAGAGCGGAGAAAAAAGCAAATGAAGCTACTGAAGGTGAAAATAATAACAATTAGACTAGGGGGGACTGAGAGAAGGCAGAAGAATAAAACTGGTCCTTTGAAGAGAAAGGGGATAGACAGTGAAGCCTTTTATTAAAAATTAAATGGTTGAGTCTGAAGGCAAATGAGGAACCTGCAAAGAAGCAATAAATAAATAAATAAAAGAGGAAGACAGGAAGGAGAGAAACACTTAAAAGGGAAATGAGAGGTTTTTGCAGGTGTGTGCTGTTGAGCATGTCAGCAGAGAAGCTCCATAATCACCTCTAATATGTGACAGGTACTGGAGGCTTTGGGAAAACAAACAAAGCTCAAACCTTGCAATTATTTGCCCCATCCTTGGAGGTGCTTCTGGCTAGGTTGGATGGGCCCTGGGCAGCCTGAGCTGGTGGGGGGCAGCCATACCCGTGGCTGGAAGTTGGGGCTGGGTGGGCTTTGAGGTCCCTTCCAACCCAAAGAGTTCTGTGTTTCTGTGATTGTCAGCCCCTTAAGTTCTTCAGATTCTTTTCACACTGTTTTGTGTCACTCTTGGAGGTTGAGTTGGAGTTAGCAACTTGGAGGTTGACCTTTTTCTTGCGCTGTATGAGGCAGTTCGTTTTGGATTTGAGCTGTATGTCCTTTTCAGTCTCTTTCGGACCCCCTCCTCCATGTGGACATCCTTCGATTATCAAAATAAACTGCATGGATTGAAGTATGCAGTAAAACTATTTTAACATGCAAGTATAAGAGGCTGCATTAGTTGAATTGAAATCACTTTGCATGGATTTTTCTGGCATAAACCAGTCATTAATAGATCCAGGATGTCTGGGGATGATCGAGTAGTCAAATAAACTTGCAGTGAATTTTAAGGAAAAATGGCTTTCTGTCTCTTATTTCTTTTTCTCAGTGACAGTTAGAAGAATGAACGTTTTTCTTAAACAAGGGGTGTTTTTGCCTTTTTTGATCACTTCCATGCTTGTTCGTGCTAGGGGAAGCAGGGTGCAGAAATGCTGTGCAATTCATTTCTCTGTAGAATGATGACATCTAGAAGCAGCAGCCTGATGGAACTGTCTAGAACCTCAGGTGTCAGCCCTCTTCCCATCTTTGCAAATGGTCACGGACATCATATCTTCCTCAAAGAAGTTTTCTCCCAGGTGCTTTGTTAATAGAAGTAAGCCAGGACTTAAGAGCTCTCAGAGTCTGACAGAAAGTCTCTTCCCTCATTGATTTCCCCACTCTTCCTTCTGCACTGCCATGAGCTCTTCAGTCACCCTTGAGTCTGCCAGGCGCAGGAGACCAGAATACCTAATGGGTTCAAGCAGGGCTTTTGGAAAAAGTACAGAATAATTAAGAAAAATAAATCTTTCTTGTCATTTTAATGTAGCAGAAAAGGGAACAGCCAAAAGCTCTTTTCTTCTTCCTTTCTGAAGGTTATGTTTACAGGAACTTAGATACAATTTGAAATGTGATAGCCTTTATAACTGGACCACTTTGTAGGTCTGGGTTTTGGGGAACAAAACTTTGATAGGCAAGGTGGGAGTATGTGTACTAGCTGTGCCACAAACAGTGCTCCTGAATCTACCTTTGGTTGTTTTATTTTGTTTGAGTGGATGAATGGGTCCCCACTGGTGCTGATACCAGGGCTGAGTTTTGGTAAGAGTTCTTTTACAAAAGAAAGAGGGGAAGATGTGAGTAGAGGGACTAGTAAAGCTTGATTTCCTGTGGTTTTTGCTTCGTGGTTGAATTCCTGGGTATCTAATAAAGTGTAATCATTGCTTTTCCTTGATTGGGATATTCCCATGGTTATCTTCAGGGTTACTTCTTTGGTGTTTGAGGTTTGAACAAACATTACACTCGTTTTCTGAGAAATAGTTTTCTGCGGTGGGTATCTCCGCTGCTTCTTCAGTTGTTTCTTGAAACCAGTGAGAATTTGTTCTGAGACCACTCTCCATCTCTCTGTGTTCATATCCAGTTCTGCTTGCTTGTGTAAGGAAAAAAAAAAAAAAAGAAAAAAAAAAAAAAGCCATTTGGATCAGGTAATTAAGAGAAGTTGTTTCCCCAGGACACAGGTGATACAAGATCATGTATCTTATCAGGCTCCCAGTATGTTCTTTATTTGCATACCATAGCTCCTCTACATGAGGAATCTTGAGCCTTCAGTCTTTATAGGTGCTTGTGAGGCAAGCTGTTATCTTGGTTGGTGGTGGAGAGAGCAGACACTGAGCAAGCTGAGCTTCAGGTGAGGAGCAGGCAGAGCTGGTGGTGTTTCTGGATGGGAAACACTGGGTGTTTCCATTGTGCTGTGCCTTTCCCAGCCCCTGAGCATGCGGCAGCCAGCAGAGCATCTGTGCTTTGCCTGGGCTGGTTTCTCAGCCTGCCTCCACTGAGGGCACGCACTCGAGCAGCAAAGCAAGCGGAAAGCTTTGTGCTGGTCATTTTGCCATTTACCTACAGGGCGGTGAACGGCAGCTGGGAAGCTGACAGCTTTCAGCGCCTTTTGCACTCTGATGCAGTAGCAAAACAGGCACTGACTGGTAAAAAATGAGCTGTCTGGAGACCTGGGGACAGCAGCGTGTCAGCTGTGGTTGGCTCTCGCTCAGAGGTTTCACCAGCAGAAGGCTGGAAGCACTATAAATAAAATCCTGGATTTTGCAGGAGTCTGTGATATTGATCCTGCACTGGAGACATCGTAGAAACCTCCTATTTACTAGTTTATTCTTGACATTTTCTTTGCTTTTTTTGTTTGTTTGCTTTAATGCACTACTTTGATACAGTGTGTTCCTTTGGATTAATGATAGCAGTACAAAAAACATCTTTATTTAATGGACATTTTATTTCCTGAATACTTAACATTTAAAAGCGTCTCCTTGTTCAGCACTATAAAGTGTGTGGGATAGCCTGGAAAACCTGGACCTGACCTCTAGAAGGCCTACAAGTAAGCAAGACTCAGACCTACCAGCCTGTGCCTCAAGTTGGGGGGCAGAATTCAGGACCTTTGGTCTTTGTGAAAGGTATTACTAACAAGCATAAAAGTAGTTAGAATATGTCATTTGTGCATCAGGAACTACTGAGTGAATCATTCCTGCCTGCCTGACATTGGAGTGACTGTCCTGGAGGCAGTGAGCAAAAGGATTTCTTTGCAAACCTTACCAGAGGAGTGTAGAACTTTGTGACGGAGGCGTCATCATATCCATCAAATGGTCCTCATTTGCAACTTTCCCACCACCTCAAGAAGCCCTGTTCCCTTCTTCACCTCCTTCAAATGTAGCACAGTTGGTAGGCAAAGCGGTGTCCCCTTCTTTAGCTGTTGGAAGGGTGCTGCTCAAATCCTGTAGGCAGTGCTCTGCAGGAAGAGCAACTTGATGGTGGCCATCTGTTGGTGGGGTGACAGCCAGGGAGGTCAGCTGGAGTCTGAGAGAAGGGAAGGGCACTGGGTGTTTTGAGATGCCCAGACCAATGGGTTATAAAGAAAAATACATTTATTAAAAGGTTTCAGTATAAAGATGCCCAACAGAAACACGCAGAAAATGTGTGAGCCAGCCTAGCTTTTGTGGAGGGGTTGATTGCTATGCTGAGCAGGAGAACAGCTGTTTACAGAGTCTCTAGAGCACTACCAAGCGCAGCACTTTGGCTCCTCTCTTCCTGTTCTTATCCCCTGTGTCCTAAATCACTGCCACCTGAGCTAGAAGAAGCTTGGAGCATGAAGAGCTTAAAGAGAAGAGATGGCTGTTGCTGTGTAAGAGGCAAGATGATAGAAGTACAATAAAAGGAAACTCATTGGGAAAATGGATTTGCAATAGTGGATATTATTTTGACTTCTGTGTTTGCAGAAGTCTGTCAGCTATTAGGCTGAATTTGCTTGTCTTAATTCTGCTTTGTGCTGTCCTCAGTGCAGGAAGAGAGCAGGTGGTGTTCGTGGTTGGAGAACTTGGCCTCCATCCTGCAAGAGATGGACTGAGCCTTTCATTCATCATGGGGGTGCTAGCTTCAAAGTAACAGCTCTGGGTTGCCAAGGCCTTGTTGGAAGAAGGTGGCTTGGAAATGCCCAGAAGGGCCAATGCCCTTCGTTCCAGCCCCAGAAATAATTCCAACTCATGCTGGCTTTGCGGGTTGGTAGACGGCTTACTGTCTGGTAAAGATGTGTATTTATGTATTATGTTATAAACAATTTCTATGCTTTGAATGAGACTGTAAGAGAAAAAAAATTCCAGTTGTAGTCTCTATGGGATCTTTTTGTTCATTGATTCCAGAGCTTTCTGTGTTCTGCTTATAGAATCGTTTGAGTTGGAAGGGGCCCATAAAGCCCAACTCTGCAGTGGACAGGGACACCTACGGTTCCATCAGGTGCTCAGAGCCCTGTCCAGCCTGACCTTGGTTGTCTCCAGGGATGAGGCTTTATCTGCTACCCTGTGGCTGTCAACAGTTTGCTTAGAAACAAACATGAAGATGTGATTCTGGTCTCTCCTTCCCTCTCTGTGCAGCAGAAAGCCTGCACTTTTATTTTATCTTCCCTTGGGAACTTAAGACGTAGACAAAGGCTGAATAGAAATTAGGCCTGTAATGTAAATTAAACCTAATTCTGTCCTTCCTTTGGTGCTTTGCTTGTGGGGACTGAAATGCTCTATTCTTGCGTGATCTGTAGGAAGGAGGGTTTTGGAGGGGATGGACAAATCAGGGCAGGAGTTCCAGGGCCAGCTTTTTGGAGGCATGCACTGCTTGCCCACCTTTGTTGCTGATACGTGCCTGCTGAGCTCTGACGGGCAAGCACTGGTCTCTGGCACAGTCAGTTCCCATATCTCTGCTCTTAGCTCTCAAGTGTTGTTAAGTAAAACACATCGGCTTAACCCTGTGTGAAAGAGGTGCGCGCTCTGCCCTTGTATTTCCAGTGGCTTAGGCTTGCATTAAGCTGCAGTGGCTTGCTGGTGGCTGCCCAGCTCAGGATCAGAGGGAGCGCTAAACCCTCAGCGAGGTGAGTTCTGGAAGAAGGATTTGGGAGCTGAGTCACCTCGACTTGCTGCAGGAGGTTGTTGCCTCTGCTCCTGCAGCGCTGCAGCCATGGAGCAGGACTGCAAAAAAAGCATGCATATTTGGAGGTTTCCCTCCCTACTCTCTGTCTCTGCCACGTGCTTGGGCTCTTGGGAAACTTCTGCATCCTGAGTATCCCTGTCCTCAAGACTGGCTCCAACATTGCTCTGGTTCATTTTTGCTTAATGTAGAAATGATGACTTTCCCTGCTGAGTGCCACCTCCCCCTTTCACATACCACTCCTTTCTGGCTTCCCCGTTCTGTTTTCTTTTAATAAAGTCACTTGAGCTTCTTCTCCTCAGTTGTCTGATAACCAGATGCTCCTCAAGATGCTTTGGGACTGGGTGTGTGGGGAGAGCCAAAGCAGCTGGCTGGCAGAAGCCTGCCCCTTGCTACTTTGGCTGAGAGCAGAGGGACTGCAGGGCTTGGCAGAACAGGGGCACTACCCTTTCATCAGGAGTAGCCAAGGGAAAGGACACCAGCAACTCAGAGGAGCACTGGTCCCCACCAATTCACCTGGGGCTCAGCATGCTGCAGCTGAATGCTTCCCCAGGATAAGTTGGTGCATCCTAATGTGTGGCACATAGGGTGTGCTGGCAGGGAACGTGCTGCTGCCAGGGTATGGCTGCATCAGGACCAGAAGGAGCATGAATAATGGGTAGCATGGGGCAGGATGGGTGTGACTAACAGGCCCCACAGCACCAAGGGAGAAGTTCAGGCCCTGAGTCAGAAAGCCGAGCTCATTTGCAGTTCACACATCCTCCATCTGATTCTTTTCTCCCCTTTCTTCTACTTTCTTGTCTTCTGTGCCCTTTCCCACTGTCTGTCTGAACTTGTCTGGCTGTTTTGAGAAAAGCATTTCTGTCGCTGTAATCACTCCAGCCAGTCATTAATGTACAAACAAGGCTACTATTGTAATCTGGGGATTTATTGCTGCTGCTGTGAAACAACTGCTGTGCCATCTCACTTACTTAACTCTTCAGTTCCCCATTTGCCTCTGCTTGTGGCTGGGTTGGTAGCAAGCTGCCCTTTTAGGGAGCTGTGGGTGTGCTGGTTTGCTGCTTTCCTGCTTTCTTTGCTGAATACTGCAGTGGTGTAATTGCAGACAGTTGCAGTGTTTCACCATGGATTTCTTGGTTGTGGAGTAAGTAAAAGTGACTGTGATTGGGCTTCTCATTCGAAGCAAGTCTTAAACGTTCGCACTGGGATTACAAACATGTTCTGACTGCTTTTCTTTGTATCCCAGCACAAATGCTGCCTTCCCTGTCAGGATCCTGAAGGGAATTCACCAATTTTAACAAGTACATGACTTCTTTTTAAAAGGGGTTTTAAAAATCAGTATTTTTTCAGCTGCCTTTTATTTCAAAGCTGCCTTTACCTATCCCCACTTTTCAGACAAGACAGTGCAGGTTGGGCTTTGCTGGAGAAAAGTAATCTCCACCCTGAGCAGGCTGTTGACCCTTGTGACCCAGGAACCCATCACTACGTGCTGCTAGGTGAGGTAAAGGACGAGTTTTGTGTGGAGACCATTTCTCATGCTCCCCTTGCTCTCTGCTGAAGGTGCCAGGGGTTTCTAGGAGGGATTTGAGAATAAGGTGAGTGGAAGGTATTGTCAGTGCACTGTCTGCTTGGTTTTGTCCACATGCAGAGGTGACATTTGGGGGTCTTCATTCTTTTTGCAGCATATAGCAGCATGTTTTCTTCCTCTGGAGGCATTCCAGGTAGGAAGTGCGTGGTGTGCTGCAGCAGGAATGGATCGGCAGCATGTGCAGCTAATTGCCAGGAATGAGGGCTGGAGAGGATTAATCTAATCATTAATCTAGGTATCTGTTCAGTTTTATCGCCACCCCTCCCTGTGCCGCACACACGTGCAGGTATTTGGTTCCCATAAGGAATGGAAATCAGGGTGCCTTCTGCTGCCTCAGGGCAGCTTGGGTGGTGGGCTCCTGTTCTTTCTGAGTTGTATTACCATCATAGAATCACACTGTCGTTTGAGGCAGAAGGGACCCTTAAAGGCCATTCAGTCCAACTCCCCTGCAGTGAACACAGATACCTACAGCTCCATCAGGTGCTCAGTCCTGTCTAGCCTGACCTTGGCTGTCTCTGGGGCATCCACCACCTCTCTGGGCAGCCTGTTCCTGTGTCTCATCACCCTTATTGTAAAAAACATCTTTCTTATATCCAGTCTAAATCTCCCCCATGTAAATTTGAAACCATTTCCCCTTGTTGTATCACCACAGACCCTGCTAAAGAGTCTGTCTCATTCTTTCTTACAGTCCCCCCCTTACATACTGAAAGGCCACTCTCAGGTCTCCCCTGAGAGGCTGAACAGCCCCAAACTGATGGTGCTGGCACCATGCTTTGTCTTGAGCAGCTTTTCTTGCAAACACAACCAGAGGGATGGGAAGGGGGCTGGTGGCAATGAGCTGGGATCCCTGTGGGGCAGCAAGATGTCACAGGGCAGATGGAGACATAACTCTTGCACTAATTCCTGTTAAAATCCAGAGCAGTATTTCTCAGCCAAAAGCAGCTCCCTGGGAGTAGGGAGTGCACATATTTGTTCTTCCTAAGTAGTTCACACTTGAGGCTTGGCAAGCTTCACTCTATCCAGAAGGTTGGAACTGGGCAGTTGGGGACACAAAGTAGCACCATGCAGTGCCTCCAAAGTGTCTTGGAGGGTAAAAGCAAGAATGAAACTCAAGGGAAGAAGAGGCTGGTGGGTCTTTGCTTGGCCTTCAAGATAGCCCTGCTGTCCTGGCTGTCCTCTTTAAGTAGCTTTACTCCTGAGGAGCCTGCAGTATAACGCTGCCATAGAAATGAGTGTTACCAGCCTGAGCCTCTGGCTCCCAGCCTGCTGCTCCTTGTTCATCGCTTAACAAGGAGATGGCATCCCAGCCAGGTTCACTGCCTTTCCTGGGAGCACGTGAGATGTTAGTAGCTCTCTGATTTGTGGCTGGCACAGAACAGCTTTGCAGCCTACTCCTTGTGGGTAATTGAGGTTTGGATAGCCAAGAACAAACCAGAACAAACCTGGGGAAGGGGAGATACCTGGGTTTTCTTTGTCCTTTTGAGGGAAAGTTCAGGAAGTGGGGCTAGTTTTGGGGTTTGGAGGAAAGTGTGTTGGAGAACTTGAGATGTGTAGGGAGTCCAGACCAGGGAACTCTGGTCTGTGCTCCTGGAGATTGTGAGTTCTCTAACCTGAAGCAAACACCTTCATTCCTATTCTGCGTATACTTCTGCTTTCTTCACAGGTGCTCCTCACTTGTGCCTTATTGAAGTATGTGTTTGAGTTGGGTTTGTCTGCAGCTTGTGTGTGCAGCAGAGGGATGCTCATGGGTATACCTGGGAAGAGGGGTTTGGGGAGCACAGCTGGGCTCCTTCCTCCTCTTCCTCTTGGCAGCAGGGCTCTGGGCCTGTCCCTGGCTGGGTACCTGACACCCTCTAGTGGCAATATTGACATCTAATATTTCAGCAGCTCTTCAAACTTGGGGGTTGCGATCACCCCCTCTACAGCAACTGGTGGCTCAGGGCTAATAGGAGACGCTGTATTTCTTACCCTGCTGACTCATGACAGCAGTTAGGGGTGGGCTAAGGGCCAGGCTGTGCACTGGGAGAAGCACGGTGCAGGAGAGAGGGGAGCAGAGAGACAGAGCTACACACTGGTTTTCCACCAGAAATGCATTTTGCAATAGTTCTGGTGTGTAAGATGCTAATCCTTCCACCAGGTTATGACCTGGAAATATGGAATCCAGTTGTCACAACGGCGCTTGCGTCAGCCTGTAAACAGCTTGGGGAGTGGGATGGCGAGCAAGACGTGGCTGTAGTCCTCCACTTTTCCCTTCCCACCATGGGAGCCATGGGCAGCTGCTGCTATGAGCTTTGTATGGGGAAAAGGCTTCCTCTTGTTGCATTTGCAGGGCTTTCAAATCAAAGGAAGGAGGGTGGGCAGAGCACTCCTTTCACCCATCATTGTAGGGAGGCAGGTGTAGGAGGGAGCTCTGCCTATAAAGCAGCCCAGTGGGAAAGTGACTCCAGAGAGATGACGGTGATCAGATTTAATTTATTTAAACAATCTAAGAAAAGTTATAGGAGTCCATAGCTGGAGGGCTAAGAGAAAGGAGCTGCACTGCTCTTGAAATTATTCAGAAAGGTTCAAAATGAAAAATTGAAGTCTTCCATGCAGGCGCAGCAAGCTGGTGAGTTTGGCTGCCAGCCCTGCACTGCTGGGGCAGTAAATTCCTTGGGAAATGCACACTTGGTCAAAGCAAATGCGCTGGGCTGGGCTGGGCAAGTAAAGATTTCCCTCTTGTTTACTCCATCTTGTGGCTTTTTTCTTCCCTTTGATTTTGCTGCCATAAATAACGCCAGCAGTTGTCTTCATGGCAACTGATTGCTTTCTCTAGCAGTGCCTGAATGAAGCAGATGCAGCTTTTGGCAACATAACCAATTTTGTCAGATCTTCCAGTGTTGTCAATGAAACTGAGCTGAGATGTGTTAATGATATTCCCCTGGTGCATGGTGGAACCGTGGGCACTGACAGGTTCACTAGTGCTGCCTTGTCTGCAGACTTTAGGGGAAGGCTGGCATTGCTCCTTCTGTGTGATGTTTCCTGAGACAGCGAGGAAATACTTCCTTCTAAGAAAGCCTGTCTGCTGGGAATGTGTCCCCTTCTCTCCAGATATCACTGCCTGCATCCAGAGGGCAGCCGTGCAGGCACAGCAAGGTGACACAGCTGGGATGGGATACCTCCTGGCCTCAGCTTGCACTGATGTGCCCACCTCTGAAACTGCCATGGAGAAGACATGACAGGGCTTTCTGTCCCATACCATGTCCCTGTTAGTGCTTTGTGCCTTGTCCTGCTGGTTGTGTGACCCATTGACTTTGCAGCAGCAGTAGTTCACCTTGTGCTCAGGCTCCTCACAGGCTGGGCTCCTGGCATTTTCTCCCTTTTCTCCTGTTAATCGAAGTGAGGCTTGGTTGGCAGTTTTGTTAGTCAGTGCCTGGCTGTGTCTGTGTCCCAGCAATTGAGTTGCTGCCCTTACTGGAGCCAGTTTTCTCTGAATGCAGGATTCAGTTCCCTCCGAATGCAGAAACTCTTCTGCTTGGCCTGAGGGGGTCATTAAGATGTGAAAGGATATAAACAAAGGAGAGGGGAATTGCATCTTCTGACTTCTTTATGAGGGAAGATTAAAGAAGCTAAATACATTTAGTTTGGCCAAACGGTGACTAAAGGGAGAAGGGCAAATGGGGGAATTGGAGTGGCTGAAAGATGTGGGCAGGAGGAGCTTGGGAAGGACGGGCTTTGCTCATGATTAATTACAAGCATAAAAAGAAACCTTTCCCTTAATGAGTCCGGGTTGTAGTCCTTTCCGTGGGTCAGCGTTTCAGCATCCCTCACGCTAATGCTCTGCTCCTTCCCTGCAGTGATCCCCGACTCGCTACGAGTGACCGCGGTCCCACAGACGCTGCACAGAGTGGAGCGCGACTCCCTGGAGCTGAAGTGTGAGGTGTCCAAGAGCACGGCCCAGCACAGCCACGTCTCCATCTCCTGGTACCGGCAGCGGGGCGGCGAGGCACCCGTGGAGATCATCTCCCTCAGCCGCGACTTTGTCCTGCGGGCCGGGGGCACCTACGCCCAACGGCACGCCACAGGGGACGTGCGCTTGGACAAGGTGGGGGAAACCACCTCGAAGCTCACGATCTTCAACCTCCACCCCTCAGACCAAGGCGAGTTTTACTGTGAAGCAGCTGAGTGGATCCAGGACCCAGACAAGTCTTGGTATGCCATGACCCGCAAGCGTTCTCAGGGCACCATCGTCAACGTGCAAGCAACTGGTCAGTGTCTCCTTTCTCTTTTCTTGCTTGGCTGGGTGGTGGGAGAGAGCAGAGGAGGTGGAAAACAGCGCCGTGTGTTGTTAGGTTCACTTTCAGCTTGCTATTAGTGGCAAAACAAATGAATCTGCACGGCCAGCTGCAGAGCTCCCCTTGGTCTGAGTCGCACTTAACAGTGGAAGTGGAGCAAGCCCTGCAAATCCATGCATGGTCTGGGATTTCACTGCCTTAGACTTCGGTTCTCTGTTGAGTGTATGGTGGGATTTGTGGTCTCCTAAGATAAGCCCAGCAAAAGGGTACAGTCATGCGTGGCAGCTGCTCCTGGAGGGGTTGCTGAGGTCCCTCACTGTTGGTAACCCAAGCAGGGTAGGCCCACTTGTCTCAGCACCACTGAGACCTGGACCAGTAGCATCTTCTACCACAATCTCCACTTTTTTCCTGCCACTCCTGGTGCAGGGCAGCACAAAGCCATGTTTTGGAGTGAGGAGAGGGGTCTCCTTTGCAGTGGCCATCCTGACAGGTCCTCTGCATGGCCTTTGGAGGTGTCTATGGCTGCCTCAGCCCAGGCTCCCTCCTCTGCTACATGACCTTGCTTGAGAGGAGCTGGCAGGCTGAAGGGCAGGGAGGATGCCAGCAAATAGCAACCAGGGAAGAATGAGGCAGGAAGGAAGCTTGATGGCATACCCTACTGCCTTATGCAGCCAGTGATCTGGATTGAAAGGGGAGCTGAAGCATATACGTTGGGCTCTTGGTGCTAGCACAGGCAATGAGAATTTTGGGAAATGAGGAGATAGGAGTGACAGAGCAGAAAATAAAATGTTTCTGTATTCCCTGAGGTCCATTTGCAAGTCAAAATCCTTCCACAGCAGCACAGGTTCCTGCTGAGGATCTAAAAACCTGCATGAGTGTTTTTTCCTCTCTGATATCCCCCAAAGGCCCTGTCTTTTGGCCCTAGCTGAGCTGGTGAGCAGGGTACAAGTAGAACCAGGCTCCAGAGCACATCCCTCTGTGCCATTGGATCCTGGCCTGACAGCAGAGCTGCTCCCAGGAGGAAGGGCTGGGACAAAGGTGCTTTGGCTGAGGAGGCCTTGCAAAGTTTGGCTGCTGAGCAGCAAGCTGCCTCTCACAGCTGCAGCAAATCTCTTGGCCTTCCATGTTGTGGGTGCATGCATGTGTCACAGGAATGCAGTAAGTTGCAGCCATCTAACATGAGGTGTGCTGGTTCCCTGGGTTGGCTTTGCTGAGCTGACTTGAGCTGTTTCTCCCCAGATAAAGAGTTCAGCGTCAGGCTGGAGACAGAGAAGCGGATGTACATCGTGGGTGAGCCGGTGGAGTTTCGGTGCATCCTGGAGGCACAGAACATCCCTGACCGCTTCTTCTCCATCTCCTGGGCCTTTAACAGCTCTCTCATCGCCAGTCTGGGGCCAAACGCTGTGCCGGTGCTTAACAATGAATTTGCCCAGCGTGAGGCTCTGGGCCAGCTCAAGGTAGCCAAAGAAAGTGACAATGTTTTTGTACTGAAGATCTACCGCCTCCGCCTTGAGGACAGTGGCAAGTACAACTGCCGGGTGACTGAGCGGGAGAAGACTGTGACAGGGGACTTCATTGACAAGGAGAGCAAACGGCCAAAGAACATCCCCATCACCGTCCTGCCTCTCAGTAAGTAGGGACCTCACCACCCTCTCCCAGGACGCTGCCAAGAGCTTCTGGGCAGCCAGCTAGCGAGGCTGTGGTGTGTCCAGCCCAACAGTGCGGGAAGGGGAAGAGTAAGAGTTTGCATGTTGTGGAGGCTTGAAATCCCAATTGGTAAGGCATTTTTCTAAGGAAGAGTAAAGCAAGAAGGATGTGTGCTGCTCAGGTTCAGAGGTGAGGAAACATGCTCCCCATATCACCCCTGCCTGGCAGTTTCGACCATGAACTGAAAGTGTGTGCGACTTGCTCCTTGCCCCTCTCCCCTCACGTTGCCCTGCAGAGAGCCGGCTGCTCTGAAACATTCAGCAGGTGTAACAGCAGGCTTGTCCCTGCTTTATCCAAATTGCTGCTGAGCTTCTGCAGAGTGTTCAGTGGCTGTTGTTTGGTTGTTGTACAGGGCACTGGGGTTTTGCCCTGCAGTGGGAAAAGCCAGGATGCACCTCAAGCTCTGCTTTGCTCTTCAGCATGGAGCCCTGTCGTGGTCGCTGTTGCACCTGCTAATGTTGGTGAAAACAGCCCTGCCAGGGGTTTCACTTATGTGCCTTTTGTCTTTATCAGGCAGATGAGATGAATAAGGTATATAGCAGAGTAAGAAAAGAGGGTCAATTGACTTGGGGGGTCTCTATGATGCAGGTAGCCTTGGCGTGGCCAACTAGGCAAGTGTTGTCCGTTACCATGGCCAGGGGGTTGACCAAACAGTCTGAAGGACTCTGGGAGAAAGTTTAGTGCAATGTTTGTCTCTTTTCACTTAGGCTTATAGAGAAGTGCAGCCCTTTCTTCTAGCTTTTTTTCTCCTCACTTCTCCAAAATAAATTCTCATTATTTTCTCTCTTACCAATATTTGGTCTCATTTGTTTGGTATTGAAAATTACTCTAATTAGAAATCTCACACTGGACAATTGTCTAAAGTACAGTACTTACAGAAAAGCCGGGCATGTATAATTGCTGAGATTTCTTACAACACCAGCTCTAGGAACAAATGTGATTTTTCAAGGGTGCTAAGTGTCCATAACTCCAATGGAAGACAACAGGAGTAACCAGCACTCAGTAACTCTGAAACACTAGCCATAGAGCCTCACATCTCTGGGAAGCTCAGAATGCCGGTGTTTTTGATGTTGCTAAACATTGATAGCTACCTCTAGCATTGGTAGCAACGCGAGCTTGCGACAGCTTCGCCCAAAAGGTGTTGCAGAAATGGACGTGGCAAGATGCTGATCAGATTGACACCAACTGAAAAGCCCAGAGAGTTGGAAGCTTTTCTTTTTTGCAAAGCCAGTTGCATGTCCTGCATGTTATAGCAACACAAATTCCCTCAAGCTTTGCTGAGACCCCAGCCCGGACCTGCGACCAGAAAACATGGCTATGTCTCCTGAGCCATAGGCAGAGATTTTCCCCAGCTTTGGCAAACACCTGCTTTGAATGTGCAAGTCACCAGGAGCAGCTCGCTGCCCACAGACTGGTTTTGGATGTGGTCACGCTTGAGCTTAAGACGTGCCTGGACCCAAATGCGTGGGCAGTTTCCTGCACCTGGTAGAATACCGGCAGCGTCCTTCTTGCAGACTGAGAAGTGGCAAGTGTGTATCATCTCCCCTGTGTGTATGCGTTTCTCTCCTCAGAGACCAGCATCTCCTTGGAGATTATCAACAACGCCAGCAGTGTCTTGGAAGGGGAAAGCCTGCGCTTTGGCTGCAATGTGCGTTCAAGTGTGGGACCCCAAAGCCGCCTCTCTGTCATCTGGCAGCTGGTGGACAAGCAGAACCGGCGAAGTGAAATTGTGCGCCTGGATCGAGATGGCACCCTGCAGCCCGGCCCGTTATACGCTGAGCGCAGTAGCTATGGCGGCATCCAGATGGAGCAGGTCCGGCCTGGCTCCTTCACCCTGGAGATCTTCAACAGTGTCAGGGCAGACGAGGGCCACTACGAGTGCCGGGTGGCCGAGTGGATGCGGACACTGGATGGGGAGTGGCAGATAGCTGGGGAGCGACACGCTGGCACCCCAGTGACCATCACTGCTCTTGGTGAGTACTCGAGGTGTGGGGGCAGAGGGGCTGTGCCCCCTTGGAGCCTGGCCCACCCCCATTGCCAGTGGAATGGAGGCACTGGCTGACTACCTGCAGCTTCTGGATAGATTGGTGCAAAACTTCTGCGTGTCCTATGGTGTTTGAAGGCAAAATCTGAGGGGTAGCTGTGGCAGGGGCAAAGCAGGGGGTGGCTGAGGAAGGTAAAGTGGCTGTTGTCCTTCCAACGAAACAAACAGACCATACCGTGATTTGCACTGGCATGGTGCCCTACGTTCCACCAGCAAGGGAGCTGGGCTGTGGGTAGTGAGGTGGTGGTTCTCCATCTGTGACCCATGTGCATCAAAACTTCTTTGCGTGCCCTGGGCAAACCTCAGCTCAGCTCCCCAGACCAGGAGAAGGAAACAGCAGGTATCTGTTGGCCCATCCACCAGAAATCATGAGCATCTCCAGTGGCATCAGAAGCCCACAGGAGCCACGTATTGGGACCGGTCCTCATTGCCTCTGCTGGGAGGCCCTGAGCAGCTGGCCCAGAACTGCACCATTGCTTGAAGTCAAGCCAGATTAGAAGCCGTAGTCGTCGAGTCTGGAACTCAGCTCTGCCAAAGAGCTCATCTGTTTCAAACACAAACGACATCAGTGTAAGGGAGGGGTAGGTAGGACGTTAGGGATTTTGCACAGAATGTGTTACTTGGGTCCCGCTCAGGCCTTGCTGTATCAAGTCCTGGATCGGTTCCCAAAGAGTTCTGCAGGAGACTGAAGAACTGATGAATGTTCCTGCAAGGCCACTGATTTACGGAATGCCAGAGCTATAAACAATTGGGGTGTGCTGTTGAAAAGTCAAGATATAATTTTAATTTTTTTTTTTGTTCTCTACAGTATTAATCTTAAGTTTCGGCACGATGTGTGAGAGACCAGACTTTAAAGTCATAAAATACTCTGATTAAAATCTTGCTTTTATTCTCCTTTCCTCCCCTTTGCTTTTGACCTTCTTTCAGAGACTGTTCTGTTTAGAGCTAGAAAGCATTGCTGTAAAGCATCCAAAAGCAGTTAAGGACATTACTTTGTGGAGAATTTAAGGCAGATTCTCAGCTGGCTTCGACTGTGTCTTTGTCTTGGGGTCAGTGACAATTGGCCTGCTGTATGTCCATGTGTCGTCTATTCTCTTTATTCTGCAACTTCGGAAGGATTATGGGGGTGAAACAATGAGTAGATGAAGTTGAGATTTTAAAATATATCACTTTTAGTCATGCTAAAATTTAAGATGCTGGAAATTTCCCAGCAGTTCCAAAAGGTGGGATTGGAAGGAGGTTGTCCCTCTACCTCCATCCTTTGTTTCAGAGAAATTTCTGACTGTTGAGCACACCCTGCCAAGTTCTAAGAAGGTCTTCATTCTATAACTAACAAAGCTGAAGGAGCTCAGTAAGGTTTACTGACGAAAATACCAAATACTGTTTTGCTACCGCAGAATCTGAGGTTTTTTGTTCAGATTAATGCTTTTGAAATGTCTTCAGTAACTCAAATGGAAGGTGCTAAGAAAGAATAAGAGAGTTTTATTGATACCAAAAAGTGCTAGTAAAAAAAATGCAGTGGGTTTAGTGACACTCGCATTTCAAGTTAAGATCTAATCGCTTGCTAGTCTGCCAGGGTAAAAAACTCTTTAGCTGAACCAGCACAGGTGATATTTAAATCCATAAATCTAGATACTCTATGGTTATGATGCAACAGCCAGAAAAGAGATGTGCTTTCAGGTGAGACTACATGTGCTTGGACTTCAAAGGCTCTCAAGTGCCTAGCAAGGGATTTCAGTCCTCAGCCGATGGGAAGGAGAGGGCAAGGGAGAAGAGAAAGCGAGGGAATACCAAAGCCTGCCTGGACACCCAGCACAGCCCTCCAGGAAGTGAATGCTTCTTGGAGAAGCTGCTGGCAGGGAACAGGGTCCCTGCTGTATCTACAGGCTGTGCTGAAGTATCAGAACAGAAAGTATTTTCTCTCTCCAGCAAATGAGCAGTGGAAATTCCCTGACCCAAAATGTAAGCCAGTCAAATGGGAATATGTTTTGCTATTGCTATTTTCAAATTATTAATAGGCTGATGGTTTGAAATTCCTCTTAACCAACAAAGTACTGGGTGCAAACAAGTAAAAATGTGTTGACTGGCTTGTGGAGATGTACGTGTGTGAGGATAACTATGTATATCATAGAACCATAGAGCTGTAAGGCAGTGATCTGGAAGAGAATGGAAAACGTGCTATGTGGAGAAGTAACCAGCTTCTCTCACTCAAATTGCTGCCATCCTGAGATTCCATAACCTCTGCCAGGTTATAACTTCTCCAAAGTGTGGAAGAAAGCTGTTTCTTCTCACTTTCCCCTGCCTTTCTCTCCCCTGCAGTGACCAGTTGTGGACCTGGAGCGGGGAAGAAAGGGGGAGGGTCCCTTGGCAGGAGATGGCTGTGAATCATGGCATCTACATGTGCTCATGCTTGTTCCTCATGCAACATCAAGCCTTGTGCTTCAAGGCCCTTTTCTCTCTCTTTTTGCAGAGGCTGGTTTTGCTGTCACAGCTATTTCCCGCACCCCCGGGGTAACCTACAACGAGTCCTTTGACCTTCAGTGCATCATCAAACCACACTACCCATCCTGGGTGCCGGTGTCAGTGACGTGGCGCTTCCAGCCGGCAGGCAGCAGCGAGTTTCATGACCTGGTCACCTTCACACGTGATGGTGGGGTCCAGTGGGGTGACAGGTACTTGGGTTTCCGGACACGTACTGCCATCGAGAAGGCTGAGTCTAGCAACAACGTGCGCCTCAGCATCAGCCGAGCAAGCGACACAGAGGCTGGCAAGTACCAGTGTGTGGCTGAGCTCTGGAGGAAGAACTACAACAGCAGCTGGACTAGGCTGGCAGACAGGACCTCCAACCTGTTGGAGATCAGGGTCCTACGGCCAGGTAAGTGCTGAGAATACACAGGGCGGCAGCATGGAGGTGCAGCATGGGATGGGTACGTGCCAGTGCTGTGGATGTCTGTCCAAAAGATGGACCTCTCCTGTGGCTGCAACTGATGTCAGACCATTGGGAAAGACTTGGGTGGGACTTTCTGGTGGTGGATACGTTGGAGTCTCTTTCTCCATCTTTGGGAACTGTGTACTTTCTTTGTTCCTCATGTGTTGTTCTCAGGGTTTGCTTCTGGGAGATGAGGTGGGTGAGGCTTAATCAAGCCTGTGTTCCTGTGAAACGAAGGTGGCTTTCAGAATGCCTCCTCCATTTATCAGAGCGGACTCTCATAGAAGAGGGACAGGATCAGAGAAGAGTGATGATTGCACCAGGGCCTGTATGTGCACACCTATCACAAGGGGTGTGCTGCAGTTCTTAGTAACTGGCTGTATCTCTTGCACTGTTGGTGATATTTTCAAAAGCAGCTAGTGTTTAAAGAGCCTGGCTTTCATCTCTGCTAGAAATTGAGCCCTGTCCAGGTGGAAGTCATCAAGTCCTTGGTGTGCACCAATGGGGAATGTGCACCATCTAGGCAACAAGGATCTGGCTTGGCTGAGGCAGTCAAAAAAACCTATGAGCAAACCTGAGCAGCCAGTAGTGTTAGGCACCTTCTGCAGGCTTTGTTGCTGACTTCTTGGTGGGTGGTGCCCCTTGTTCTCCTTGAAGGCTGCCAAGACGTGAGGTCAGGGTAGCTAGCTGTGGAACCCTGCTGAGCAGAATGATTTACTGCTGCCTGAGCCTTAGGGCTGGAGTTCCTGTTTGAAGTGAGGCTTTTTGCACCTTCGAGACTCTTGGATTAGGTCTTTGTAATACTGTCAGTCCTGGCCTTGTGTTCCTGTGCAGAGGAATGCCTCCCTATGGTTTGTCTTCTGGCTTGAGGGTTGTTTTTCTTCCCTCAGTGGCTTTTTTTGTACTCTTCCACCTTCCCCAATCCTTTGAATGTCTTTGCGAAAGTCAGGAGATGCTGCTGCCTCATGAGCTCTCTACCTTCTTTCTTCCCTCCCTCCTTTCCTCCCTCTCTTCCTGCCTCCCTCCCGCCCCCCCTCCCTCCTTTTCTCTGCTCTCACCCTCATCTCCAGGTTAATCTTCTCTATTTGTCTTGATTATCCTGCCTTGTGAGACGTTTTGCTGCTCTCAAGGTCATGTTTCTGATGTTCATCATTTTAGCATATTTCCCTATGAAACAGCAGTGACTGGAGATCATCCCTGGAGTAATAGGCTTCTTTATGGCATGTCTCTGTGCATGCATATGTGTGTGAGACAGGGAGGAAGAGAACCTCTGTATTACAGCTCAGTGTGGCCAGGAGGACATTTAAACTATGCTCTGGCAGCCGGTTCCCCTTTACTGGTGCTGTAACCATCAAGTGGTTAACAGAACAAGTGTCTCCATGGTTCTTAGCACCTCTCGCTGTCTCTTTTTCAGAAGGGGTCATTTGGGACTGAACAGAGTTGAGTGTCTGAGAATGCTGTCACAGTCCAAGCCTGTGGCCCCAGAAATCCCATCCCCTTAATCTGATACAGCTGTTGTCCCAGTCTCTTTCCTTTGCCACTAGCCCTAAGCCCCTACCTTGACACGTATACCAGAGAGTTTGGAGTGAGCTATCTCCACTACAGATCTCTTAGGGGATATGCAATGAAGAGGGCATCTCTGGACATCTTTTAGCAAATTGAGCTAGCATGTCTTTCCAGACTGCAAGTTAATGTTGGGATTTTGATTTTTTTTCTCTTAAAACCTCAGCTCCCTGTTTGTCAGAGTGACCTTTCTGTTCGACAGGTTCGAGGTGCTTCAGAAGTGGCAGTCGATATATGTCTGCCTTTTAAGTGTGTTATGGTGAGAAAGGTAAAACAGTGGCTTCCCGATTGCTTCATTAATCTCTCTGCTTTGTGAAGTCCCACATCCTCAAGGGTTTAGGTGCTGGAGCTTCTCCTGGTGTGCTGGTTTGCTGTTTCAGCACTTTGGCCATCTCTTCTTGGCAGTCTTGCGGTGGTAAGTGTTTGCAACTGCAGGAGTTGCAGCTCCTGTTCTGAATTGGCATACGTTAACATGGCTGCAACATAATTTCACCTGCTGCTGTATCAGGTAGCCAACAGGAACACTGACAAAATGCAGCTCAAAACATTTGTGTACCTTCTTCTTCCCTGGAAGAAACAAAATGAGTAGCTCAGAAGGTGGAAGGGAATAAGGCAAGAAATGGCAGCGAGAGCCCAGCTCTGAACTGAAGGTCTGTAGGTGGAATGGCAGAAGTGTCCTGCGTGACATCTGGAGCTAGAGTTGACCTTTGGGTTTGGTGTTCCCAGTCCTTGGGGAATTAAGCTATTACATGGACTGGCAGCATGGAGAAAAGCCCTGTAGAGGTTGTGATCTGTACGTGTCAGAGCTTGTAGAAAAACAAGGTATTGAGAGGGCATGGTGTTTGTTGCTTGGTGTTGGATACATTGGTGGATGGATGCCCACCAGCAGCAACAGTAACACCTGAAGCTCCAGTATTTCTCTTTCGTGGCTGACTTCCATAGTGTCAGGCTAAGAGGCACACTGCCACAGGCAGCTTCTATGTGTTTTCAATGGAGAGCAAGTTGCACTGCCGTAGAGTGAGTGCTGGGTTGTAACTTCTATGGGCTGGTTCTGGGGGTCTGGGAAGGATTTTGGGCTAGAGAGGTGATTGGCTAGATTGCCTGTAGCTGTCTCATGTCCTTCCAAGGCAGTGCTCTCCTTCCAGCTTGCGAGCTGCCTGTTTCTTTCTCAGTGAACTCGTGTTGCAGCAAATGGGAAGGAACAATATAAGTCAGTTCAATTCATGCCAGCTGCTTCCCCACAGCCAAAGCTGGCAGGAGATCACGAAGAGGAGCGTGGGCTGAGCTTGGAGCAAGCCCCAAGTGCACGGGTGAAATCTCTTCCCACCTGCAACCTTTTGAGAGGCTTCAATTATCCTGCTCTGCAGACCCTGGGTCTTTTAGCACCTGAAGTTAGGGCTTCCTTTGAGGGCCCCTGGCACTCCTTTCCTTGGAGGGGTCAGACATTGGGAGCACTCCCTGATGCTGTGGTGTTAGAGGAAGATGCGGTACAAGTGGTTCCTTTTGAATCCAGCTGAAAGTGTTTGCGTTTATCAGTTCCTCACACGTTGCTGGGAGAACATACGCCCTGTAATGCCTTATAGAGCCCAGGAGGGATGCGGGAGGTGTACGGGGGACAGGGAGGACCTGAGAGCTTAGCAGCCTTGCTTAGTTTGTGGCTCTTCTGCAGATCTTGGTTCTCCCTGCCAAGTTTACAGAGGTGGAGCAGCTGAGACTGGGCAGGCTACTTGCAAGCAGTGAGTTTGTGCAGTCTGTGGGACGCAGACAAGGGCAGCAGACAGTCCCTGGCAGCGCAGTAGGTGGGGGGGGATGTGCTGTGATCTGAGCAGGCTAGGACGTCTGGGTATAATTCTTTTGGCAAGAAGGCTCTAGCAGATTTGTACTGGTGTATTAAATTGCTATTGTCCTTGTATGCATTCCCTGACTTATCTTTCCCCTGCAGTGAGTGTGGGGTGATTTGGCAGATCTCTGGGGGTCTGATCACAGCTCCTTCACAGGAGCTGGCTCTGGAGAGGTGGGCTGCCTTCACTGCAGGGATCGCTCTCTCCCAGTCCCCATGTACAGCTTGACACAGCCCTTCTTGGCCCCACACTGCAAGCTGCATGCAGACAGTTCACCTCTGATAAATGCACGGCCACCTTGTGCCCACAAGTTGATTTCTTTTTCCCATCTTCTGCCCTTCCCGTTCCTCCCTCCTGGCGTCATCTCTCCGCTGGCCCTTTCATGACTAATCCTGAGGCTGGCACAAAGGGAGAAACTGCAATCACCTCTATAAATCTGTCCTCTTGCTACTGTTTTTTTTGACAGTAATGAACGTGGGAGGAGGGATGGGGAGGAGTGAAGTGAGATGAGAACTGAGCATACACTGGGGTGCTGGGCTTCTTGCTGCTTTTTCGCAAGCTGGGCTATGACAGATTGATTGACCTGGGAGCCATCGAGCAAACAAGACGTCAGACTCTTCATTAGAGCATTAATTAGCTTCCAGGGTCTCTCCAGGGGCTGCTCCATAAAGTTTGGTTTACAAGAAGCTGTCTGGTTGAAACTTAATGTGGAGGGGGAGGGAGAAGGCTCCTCAGCTAGCCTTGGAGTGGGGGGGAACAGTTGTGCCTTCACTTTCTTTGGGATCAGCATGAGACAGGGCTTTGTTGCCCCAGCTGTCCTGTGCCTGGAGGGTTGCAGAGCTGTTGCTCTAAACGTGACCCCTGGCAGCAGACTCGCTGAGTTTGAGTGGCTAGAGAAACCTGAGGAGAGAGAAGAGGATTCTTACCTTGTGGTCCAAGCTGTCCCTGGCGGTTGCAGAGAGGCAGATCAGCATCCTACTCATCCTTCTCTCTAAAGACATGGTCAGCAGCCAAGCGGGTGGTGACCATACAGACAGGGGATGGACAAGAACTGGAAAAATAAACTGCCTTATGGCATTCTTAACACTGGGAGAGGGATTTGGGATTTTTCAAACAGTTGCCAAGACACAGCAGGTCTGTGCAGAGGTCTGTGAGACTTTTTCTAATTGATAAAAATTGAGTACTACTACCTTTCTTCCTTCTGATTTCTTAATAATGTCTATGTCCAAGTACTCCTCCTGTGTTTGAATGTGGAAGAGGCCTTTTCTGCATTGATGGCAGTGGTGTACTGACCATTCCCAGACTCTTCAGTGGAGGCTCTAATGAGTGTGAACCAAAAGATGCATGCTTTGAAACCGAATACTTTTGGCTGCTGGCAGAATCCAGCAATAAAGTTCAACAACGAAAGTTAATGAGGTGGAAACTGCCCTGCACAAGTGGAGTCTGGAAACTTATCTCAAGTTTGCTGCTTGCTTGATTTCAGAATGGTTTTGTTCTGTAGAATAGCACTGCTTCCCTGCTTTAAAGCCTTCTGCTCCATCTGGCAAATAGCTGTGCTCTTGCATGAGTGATGGAGGAGTTCAAGAGGCACTCAGCAGGGACAGGAGGCTGCTCGTCTGCAGTCGTGACTATGGTGCAGAGCAGCCTCCTGTCCCCCATGTGCTCAGAGCTTCACTCCTTCCCCCTTGCTGCCCACAGGTGAGACCTGCTGTCCTGCTTCAGAGCTGCTGCTCCTCCCTGCCAGCTTTCAGCACGCTGAGCAAGCGGGAGGACAGGGCTCGCTTGTGCATGATTTAGGGCTGTGCCTTTGTGCAGACCTGCATTAACAGCCCAGCTGGAGCCCTTTTTCTTCTCCAGTTGGCACAGGTGGGTTTGCTTCCTCCACCTCTTTTTCCCTTGGGCTTGTATTCATGGCAGCCTCTCTGCCTTGCACATTTGCCCTGGGTTGGGTGTCTTGGGGCAGCTGGACTTGCTGCTGCCTGTTTGGCATAGTTATTCATCTCAGACTGGTACCCTGGTGTGCTTTTTCTCTACACCTGCTCCCAACACCCTCATCTCTCTGTATTGTCACTGTCATATTCCGGGGGCTCAGTCTTCTCACTGCTATTATGGTGATATCATAGAATCATGGAATTGTTTGAGTTGGAAGGGACCTTTAAAGGTCATCTAGCCTAACTCTGCTGTGATGAACAGCTAGGTCAAGTGCTCAGAACCCTGTCCAGCCTCACATTGAATGTCTCCAGGACGTTGCTTTGTAAATACAGATTTGAGGTGCAGTTTTGCCCATGGACACATCTGCGTGAGGAAAACAAAAAAACTGCCATGTCCACATGGGGCTCACTTGTGGGCAGGGGGAAGGAGTTTGTGCCAAATGTGTTCGACATTCCTGGTTCTGTGGCAGGGGTGCTGATCTTAGCCTTGTGGGATCAGAGCTGGGTTTCACCTGCCCTTGCCTTTGGTTTCTCATTGTTGATGTGGGAATGTACTTGGCTGCTCTTCAGGTTTGCTTGTGAACTGTTGCTGTAAGCCTGATGATCACATTGCTGACTGCAGTCAGTTAAAAATCAGGGCTTCCCTTGGGGCTTCAGCCTGCAAAATGCACCCATGAGCATAGCCCAAGAAGCTGGATTTTAAATGTGTGAAGCACCTCAGGTGAATTCAATGAAGTTGAGGAGCCGGAATGCATTCTTGCACCTAGCAGGACCTAACTCTGCTCCACCTGCTTCGTGTGTGCCCACTGATCTTACTGCAGGATGTCTCACTTCTCAGCCCCCAAACAAAACTGATGACATCAGGAGATGTTAGCTGTGTGCAGAATATGCTGCTCTTTCAAATTAGTGCTCTTCCCAGTTACATTTTGCACTTCAAATTTTTCACTTCCATTTTAGAGCATTGTGTTGCTCTCTGCTACCTCATGAGTGGCCTTCTGATGCTGCTTGGAGTATGCTTATGCAGAAGCAGAACATCAGCCTGTTGGCAGACTGTGCCCATAAAACTTCTTTGATGTTGTCTTGAACGTCTTCTCCCCACCCTCCTCAGCTTCTCATTGATTTCCTGCTTGCTCTCCTTGAACTGAAATATTCTGCAGTGAGCAGTCCTTCAGCATTTCCTCACTCGAAAGCTTTGTGCATTCCTCGTGTCTTTGAAGCACTCAAAAGCAGCCATTAGGGTGGCTCTGGGACTGCCAGCCCTTTGGGTAGAGAGCACTGGTTTCCCCCTTCTCTTTTCCCCAGTCCATGGAGCCTAGGGCCTTCTGCTGGGCTCCATGAGATGAGTAGCCCAGTCCCAATTACTGTGAATCCCCTGCTCTTGGCTTCCACAGGTGTTGGTTCAACTGATGGGCTGGGGTGTCTTCTGCTGCAGGTGATGGCTTCTCAGCAACTTTGCTCTTCAGCACAACAGTCACCTGCATAGTCAGGTGGTTTAGCAGTGCCCATGTAAAGGAAATAACTTCAGTAAAACGAGCCTAGCTATTTTTTCTAGTTGCAATTTTACCTATGAAGCTAATGGCCCTATGTCAGCAGAACATATAAGGGCAATTTCTATAGCAATGTTTTTCAAGAACTCTGGTTCTTAAGGGACTGATTATTTTTGGTTTTCTGCCTGTCCTGTCATTGGTCGAAGACTTAAACGCTGGGTTCATAGAAGCTGCAGCCTGCTTACATCAAAATGGGAGACTATGGACATGCTAAATCTATGGCTTAGAGTGTTTTATCTTAACGTGTATATATAACAGTTGTCTCTCAGGGCCATTGTACTTGCTTAAGTAGGAATTTGGGATGCTATCAAAGAAGAGATTCCTACAGTTTTCCCTGTCCTGTATAATAGGGAAGCATAGAGTCCAGAGAATGATGGATCTGTACTCTATCCCACTGTAATACTTCCTCTGTCCTTAAGAAGTTTAAGATGACAGTGTGTTGAGAAATGTCAGATGGCTCATTTCTTTCAGTTGTTCTTCCACACAGTAGATGGATTCATCAATTAGTTTATGGAGGCAGCAGTATCATGAACTCATGAATCATGAGTTTAGGTTTCACAAGGCAAGTGGAGCTGTGCACTTGATTGTGCAGAGGGAAATGATCCTTAGCTCTGGCACTTAAGCTGGTTACATGGTCCTGTTTCATTCCTTATGCCACCATTGATCCTACTGCAGCAAATGAACCTGGTGAAAAGAAATAATTAACGATGAGTGGGGTGAATGAGCTCTTGTATGGATTTGGTTGTATCTTCCCAAGTATCTGTGCACTGACAGCTGGAGCTGGCAGAGCTGGTGCAGGTAGTACAAAAAGCCTCACAATCCTATGTGAGGTCTGTCTGGGGGGCTTGCTGTCTGGATGGCAAGAAAATGGCATTGCATGTCACTCTTAGCATCTCATGTCACTGTGTGTAGCAGCCAGCTGTTCAGTGGGAGCCTCTGAAACAGCACAAGTCAAACCTAGTGAGCGCGAAGAAGACAAATTGCAGTCACAGTTAGGGGGAGCAGCTCTATGCTAGGATGTGCCTCGAACTTTTCAGGTGTCTGTCTGACACTCGGTAAGGAATTGTGGCCATTAACGGCCAGACTCCAGAATGACTTGGGAGTTTGTGCGTGGTGCTGCCTTATGTGTTGTAACTTGCCCTTTGGCTATGTTTAATTACTTTTTTTTTTCCTAATTGACATAGCACTCTTTTGTTTGAATTCTTTCTGATGAAGGGCTGATTAAATATCTGTGTGTTTTTGTTTTGTTTTTTTTTCCTTTCTTTATCCTTGGCGGCTGTAGCTTGGTACTGAATTTATCTTCTGGTGATCCTATCTCCATACTTTAATTTACAAGTGATCAGTGAGCCGTACGTTGTTCTCTGACAGCAGGCACAACTCATGCTGGGAGCCGTTTATTCCCTCCCCTCCCCTCTCCCGCACAACTTACACATTTATTTCAGGGTTTGACAGGAAGGTTTCTAATTTTAGAGCTGTGGGGCATTTTGATTTGGGTTATATCTGTGTTTGTTTTTATTCCTCCAAGGTAAATTGTCCTCGAGTCCTTGCTGTCCTGCAGGGAGACATGGTTTCTCAGGAGGACTGTGAGGTGTGTCCCCAGGCTTAGCTGCAGGTCCTGGACCCTAGAGCCACTGGCTTCCCAGCTTCCTCCATCGCACACAGCGTTCTCCAGCTATGTCTGAGGATGCTCCTGGGTTTTAAGGAGACTTTCTAGGTCACAAATGCACACTTCCCCAAGGCCTGGCCCACCTGAGGAGAGGCAACGACTCCTCCAGAAAGGGTTAACGTTTCCTCTCCTTTCCGTGGAGCTGCTCACACAGTAATTCAATCATGTCAGCCTGTTTGCAGGCAATAATTCATTGTTATACGAACACTGCAGTAAAGTGACAAGTTAATAACGGCAGTAATAATGGCAGGCAAAGTCTAATGCTATTTCCCATTCTCCTACTCCTGTTGCACCAGCAGAGGCCCATGTTGGCTAATGCAATTTGCAAACTCACTAATCCAGTTTCAGTAGGGATTGTGTTCTATTAAAAGAGAATAACAGCAGTCGGTAGCTGTGCTGCCATGTTCCTGGCCCCTCTGGGAGACTGTGCTGGCACTGGAAGTCTTTGTCTTTGCAGTGATTCCTGTGCAACACTTAAGCCTATCAAGTGAGCTCCTCCTAGGACCCATTCCTCTTTCTCCTTAAAATGAACACCTTTCCTCTGGCTCCTCTCTTCTGTGAAAGAGCCACTTCTTGCAGCTCCTACATCTTCTCCTTTGTGCATTAACTTGCTTTCAGCTAGCCTAGTGAGCACAAGGCACCCATCCCTTGTCATGTGGTCATTGTGCTGACGTGTGCTTGCTTCCTCCCATTGCCACTGTTCCCCACGGTCATCAGCGTGTGCCCTTGCAACACACACATGAGAAGGCAGAGGAAGCTCTTCATCTGTGTTTTATGGAAGAGGTGCCAGAGGTGCCAAGTGTTAAAACATGTCGTAGCCTGTGGCAGAGCAGTCATCTGCATACAAGTCTCTTGGAGCCGGGCAAGTAGAATTTAGGGCACAGAGTGCTCTTGGAGAAATGATGAGGCACTTCTGGGTGCATGGCCACTGTCAGCTGTGCTGAAGTGTGACTGGTGCCCCTCGGGTCTTATGCCTGAACATCATCTTGGGGCTTCTGGAAATAGGTCTCTCCTGGCTGACCTTATAGATGCCATCCCTGTTGTCAAACCCTGTGTGAGCTCAGGCTGGCTTGTCCCCATTTCTTCTCTCCCTATAGCCCTCACCTCCAATCAGTGAGATCCCAATGGAGGCTTTTAGAAGTAGGGCAGTACCCAGGGAAACTTCAGTACTTCACCAGTTCTCTCCAGAAAAGCACATCATCTGGAGGAGCGCTCCCCCGAGGGTCACGGTCTCCAAAGTGGGACACAGCAGACCTTGCTGCCTCCCTGTGCCCACAGCAGGCTCCCTGGAGACTCTGTGGGTTGCTGATGGCTGTCTCCATGCCCACTCCTTCTACCCAATGGCAGCTGCCCAGGGGCATGCAGAGCTCAGTTGCCCCTCAGCTGGCAGCCAGCCCCCTTCTCCTTTGCAATGGGGGCACGTTGGGTTTTGTATGGTATTTTCTGTGATGGGGGGAGCACACCTTCAGCTACAGTTCAATACTGTCATTCATTGTCATAATGGTGATAGTGGTCCCCACATGGAAGGTAAACATTTAGCAGAGGGCTGCTGTTGTATTTTCTTGACAGCTATGAGGGAAGTTGATGTGAAGAGTCTTGAGACAGAGCATCTTTGTATCAGGGCATTTTTAGTTACAGATTGCAGTGTGCTTTAATAAAAGTGAGTGTTGTAACCTCTGCCTGATGATTAGGAAGTAGAGGCAAGAAAGCCACCCACCTTAACAACTGCGAGGAGCAGCAGCAGAACTGTACATCATGCCTTCCTTCTCTGAAGACTGGTTTCCTTTCCCCCGAATATCTGCATAACTGTGCTTGCCTAGTGCTTGGCCTGAGGAGACTGCTTGCCTTGTGCTGTTCAAAAAACCCACAAAATATGTATTAGATTGCAGAGTACCTAACCAAACTTTCACCTACGGTGGCTGTAGGGGTAGGTCAGGCTTGGACCCCAGCCCACAGATGCAAGCTTCCTGGACCTCATAGAATCACTGAATATCCCAAGTTAGAAGGGACCCACACAAGGACCATCAAGTCCAGCTCCTGGCTCTGTGCAGGAACACCCAAAATTCAAGCCTTATATCTGAGAGTGATGTCTAAATGCTCCTTGAACTCTGGCAGCTTGGGGCTGCGACCACAGCCTGTTCCAGGGCCCAACCCTTAGCCTGGGAAGTAATGTAAAGGGCCTGTAATGCTGGAGAACACTGCGTGAGGTGAGATGGCCAGAGAGAATACAGACCTTCTGTGGATACTTAGAATCCTTGCCAACCTTGCCATCCAAGCAGGGATGCAGCATCCTCATGTCCTGGCCAGGCTCCAGCTCCAGTCATCACCCATTTAGCTTCCCACTGTCCTCCAGCAGAAGTGATGGGATGCCCACACTGGTGCAGGACAGCATTTCTCTGAGTCAGTGGGCAGCTGATAGCTGCAGTCTTGGTGCTGGCTTAAGGGCCCCAGCACTGTTGAAGAATTCACTCAGTTTTGTGTGGCTGATTTATGAAAAATATGAAGGTTGCAACCGTGACTTGTTGCCAGTGTAAATTGAGAGCCTCAAAAGCATATGCAGGGCCAATTACAGCATGTCAAAGTATGATATCCTCTTTACTGGCACCCTCTAGGGAGCTGGGAGATGTTGTGGCAACGGGATTATGGCTTGTCGATAATATGCAGAGTAGTTTCACCTAGACACGTGCATCTGTTTCCCTCCCTAAGCAGATGTTCAGGAGGCTGCTAAGAGAACATCAGCCTCCTAACAGCACAGCAGCAGCCGCCCGTAACCCTGCCAGCTGACACAGCTGCACCCACCACCTGGGTGCTTTGAGCATAGAATCACAGATTTGGGTTGGAAGGGACCTTAGAGTTCATCTAGTGCCAAGCCCTCTGCTATAGGCAGGGATACCTCCCACTAGACCAGGTTGCTCAAAGCCCCATCCAGCCTGGCCTCTAATGGCTCCTGAGAGGGGGCACCCACAAGCTCACAGGGTGCTCAGTGGAGCATGCTGTGCCCTGGGGCAGCCTGTATCAATGCAGCAGGTAGAGGCTGAGCCCCTTCCTGGCCCTCTGCCCAGACACATCCCCAGGCTAGGAAAGGGAGTTTCCCAGTGTCAGAGTGCAAGGTTTGGCTGGCTGAGTGCCTGGGATGTCACATTCAGCAACTACAGCAATTTCCATGTCATGTGGTAACTTAAACATGACCTGGCAAATTGCACAGGGCGCAGTAAGATTCTCTTTGCATTGAAGCAATCTTAACTAGCAGGATGTCAGGGCTGTGGCTCCCTGTGCGGCCTTCTGTCCCAGGGGGAGCACTGCAGAAGTCATCGTCCCATTACTACAGGCCTGGGCACTGGGGTAGCACCAATTCCAACACACATCTTGCTGCTGAGCAACCCTACCACACACAGCATGTGTGTATATGCTGCATTTTAATAGATATAGGGCTACTGACTTAACATACACAGTTGCTATAGTAACAGAGGTTTCCTTAGTAACGGTTGCAGAAAATAATCCAGCACCAATTAAAAATAAACTGTTTGGAAAGGGGGTTGGGGGAGAAAGGAAGCTGCCGAGCATCACCTTCCACATTATTGGCTCCTCTCTCGGGGACTCAGAAGATTGATTAATGCCTGAAATAACCTTCCTTAAGAGCCCAGAAGGTGGAATGGGCGGGTGGCTGAGGCTGCTGTCCTGGGCTGAAACAAAGGGGATGGATGAATGGTGTGTGTCAGGTAGCAGGGGTGCCACAGAAATACAGTGATGCGATGCTAGATCTCTCCATTAAGTTGAAGTCTTTTAAAGAGGAAGAACGAGGGACTGCTTTCCCTCCTTCTCTCCCTCCACCGTCTGCGTGCCATGCCCGTAACACAGCTTTATTAGCATACTTATTAATGCTGTGTGCAGGGTGGGCTCCAGGGGAATGAGTTACCAGGATGCCTATCTCTGATACTGTACTGAAGCACAAAGTGTCACTGTAGCAGGAGTTTCTTCTTTCTGTTTGATGTTGTTTGTGTATACCCTCTGTCCCCCTGGAGTCGTCATCATCACTTGTGCTGGCAGGCATCTGAGACCCTGGGGTCCAGGGGAAGCTAGAAGGAAGGCGGAACTTGAAATGAGAGAGGGGGCAGTGTGTCTTCCTCGCAAACACGGGATGCGTGGGCCAGGTTTCCAGGGCATGGATCTGCACAGCTCCCCTGGCAGATTTCAGTCTTCTGTGCCTGTAGCGCTGCGCTTCATGCAGTAGCTCTGGTACCCAACGGGTTTCATTTAGAGATTGTGCACAGGGACTATTCACTCAGCAGCTGCCTGTTTGAGGGGTGCAGCCATGTGAGGTGGTGGTGGAGCTGGGAGAGGTTTGGATGGGCTGGCTGGAACAGCACAGTGCTATGGGCCTTCTGCATTTCAGCTATCGCAAACCATTATAGGCTGTTATTGGGGCACCCTTCATCAGTTATTCCTGAATGTCAGCACTCAGGCGAAGGTGGTGGCAGAAGCTGCATGTCTCTTCTGCCCTTTAGCTGGTGAGCTTTCCTCCAGGGTATACCCAGTGCAAGTGTCACATGAGGGCGCCTTGTATCCTCTGCAAGCAGCAGTGCCTTTGGTCCACACTCACTGCAGCTGCTTGAACACGTGCAGGGGAAGGCTCTCTGCTCCTACAGGGAGGGGGAAATTGGAAACCAGCGTCACTCTCTCCCCTACATGGACAAGACCTAACGTTGTCCTTGAAGCTGTGACCGCTCAGCTAGCAGAATGGGAACTGCCGTCACGCTTGGGAAGCAAGAGCAGTGGTGTGTCTGCAGCTTCTCTCAGGTTACACAATACATGGTGGACCTGGGGCTGGCAGTCCTGACCACTTCCCTGGCTGTAGCGTGTCTGTGGGTTACTTGTCCCACCAGTGTGACAGCAGTAGAGACTTGTTTAATTCACTCTTCCCGGAAATGGTTTTCTGTGAAACTACTCAACAGCTCATTGGTGTAAGTTGTAATTTGTGTGATTCCATCATCAAAAAACTCACCCTTGTGTCTAGAGAACCGTTGTAGAGACAGGGAATTTGAGTTTGGGTGTAGCCTTCTTGCTACGTTTGGTGCCTTAGATCACAGTGAGTTGAAAGAAAGGATTTTAGGGGAGAAATTGTGAAAAAAGCAAGTCTCTTGCTGAAAGGACCTGGTGGGAGGATGCAAGAATAGAAGGAAAGCAAAAAAAAAAAGGGCTTTGGTGAGAGAACATCTAAATGCTTCTGTTCTGAAAGTCCAGTGCAAGTGGGACCCAGGCAAGCGCAGCCACATGTGCAGCTGGGGGAGATCTCTTGGGTCCTCCCCAGACAGGTGAGTTTCTCTTCCATGTTCACACCCCACCTTTTCTCACCTTCCTTCGTCTCCCCCTGGCAGTGACCAAGCTGCAGGTGAGCAAGTCGAAGCGGAGCATCACCCTGGTGGAGAACCGCCCCATCCCGCTCAACTGCTCGGTGAAATCCCAGACCAGCCCCGACTCGCACTTTGCCGTGCTGTGGTACGTGCACAAGCCCTCCGATGCCGACGGCAAGCTCATCCTGAAGACCACCCACAGCTCAGCCTTCGAGTACGGCACCTACGCCGAGGAGGAGGGGCTGCGGGGCAGGCTGCAGTTTGAGCGCTCAGCATCAGGAGGGCTCTTCAGCCTGACGGTCCAGCGGGCTGAGGTCCGCGACAGCGGCAGCTACTACTGCCATGTGGAGGAGTGGCTGCTCAGCCCCAACCACGCCTGGTACAAGCTGGCAGAGGAGGTGTCGGGACGGACCGAGGTCACTGTCAAGCAGCCAGGTACTGCACAGCACGCTGGTGGGGTCCCCTTTGGTTGATTGAGCGCTTGCTCTCATGCTGAGCAGCTGGCGTCCCTCACTCTACTTCCCTCTCAGCTTTGTCACTCTTTGCTTTTTGACTCTTTGTATTCTCATGCCCGCACATCCCTGCACAAAGGGATGTTCCCCCTTTCACTTAGGCTGGGTTGATGTACATTCCAGCGTCCCACATGAAGGGTGTCAGCTCCCCTCTATTGAAAGAGCTGCTGTAACCAATCTGGTTTCTTTATCTGCAAGAGCATCATGTAGCAAGAGTGTCAGCTAGCGACCTAATGAGAGAGAACTGCTGTGTGCCTGCCTAGGAAAGCATTGTCATGTTTTGCTGCACAGTCTGTATCTTGGCAGGAGTAGAGAGTCTTATCTCTTTTCCCTCTGCACTGTATGCATGAGATGTGAGTAATGAGCTTAATGAGGTGGGGGAGCTGGCTGCCAGGAGGGGAGAAATCTGCTCTGGTGGTGGTTTCTGTGGTAAAGGAAATCTCTGGTAAAGACAGGCCAGCATAAGCTGGGGACAGAGCCCTGATTTCATGGTAAGATGGGAGGCAGAGGGACAAAGACCATCTCTGAGAGCAGTCTGCACCCCATGCATGCTGAGGCAGAGTGTCATTACTTCACAAAGAAGCCTGCCGTGATCCTGCTTGCCCCAGATGCCTATTTCTGAGAAAGAAAATCTTTCAGGCAGGGCGGAAACAGCTGGATAGCAGGACCAGAGTAAGATGCTAAGTGAGTCTTCTCTTGTCTGGATTTGGCTAGCTCAGTGTAGACTCTATCTGAAAGGGTGTGGGAAGGGTATTGGGTATGGTCCATAGCCAGTGCCCAAAGTGTTTGTTCTCCTGGTTGTGCAGGGAGCACAGCATGCCAGAGCACACTGTTCATTGCTGGTCCCAGCTGCTTGTTTCCATCTGCAAGTTCTCAAGATGGCTGTGGGGCAGTCAGGGAGGGGAAAGCTGTGATCTGTCCCCTCCCCTTCATCACCTGCCTCTCACTGTGCAGTGTCAATTGCTTACTGCAGCAGCTGTACCAGGAAAGTCCAAGCTGTGCCCCTTCATCGAGGTCGTGAAGGAATTAGGAGTGTACCACATGTCATTTTGCATAAAAGAGCTGATTGCAATCACTCCTGCTGTATCAATGAAGTTATGGAGCAAAAACCAGGGGCATTCCCAATGCGGCGAAACACTGTGTGACTTTGCCCTTGTGCCGCTTCTTGTTTTGCAGCAGTATTTCCCTATAATCAGCAGTCCCTCCTCTGCTTTTTTTTCCTTTTCCCAAAGCAGGAGAGCTTACTGGTTGGGGTGTGACCAGGCTCGTGCCTTCCACAACAGGAAAATGTGAGAAAATTGAGCTGTGACCTCTCTTCACGAGGTTTCACGCACCCGGGACCCCCCAGGTCCTAGTAGGAGATGTGGAGTTTCCCACTTCTCCATGCCAAATGGTCAGAAGGCCCATCTCATTTTCTTTTCCTTCTCTCTTCCTTTTTTTCCTCCTTTTCCTCTTTTTCTTCATCACACTATAGGATTGTAGACCTGAGGGAAGGGCATGTGGGGAGACACAGGACCCTTGCAGCCTTCGGTCACCTTGCATTTGAGGGAAATGGTTAGTGGGCATGGTGGTGATGAGTTGACAGCTGGACTAACTGATCGTAACCTTAATGATTCTTTGTTTTCTTGTGATCCTTTCCTGCAGATAACCGCCTGCACGTGAACCAAACCCACAGGAACATCACAGTGCTGGAGAACCAGTGGGTGATGTTGGAGTGCCAGGTCAGCAGCCGGACCAGCCCTTCCTCACAGCTCCAGGTGGAATGGTACGTCTGGAGGCCAGGCCATCCAGAGAAGGAAGCTGTGGCCCGGCTGAGCCGTCAGAACACTCTGCGTTACGGGGACCTGGCAACACTGGGGAATCTACGGGGCCGGCTCCACCTGGAGAGCCCATCACCGGGCCTCTACCTGCTCTCCATCCAGAACGCCACTGTGCGGGATAGCGGGGCCTATGACTGCCGTGTGGAGGAGTGGCTGCTTGACCCCAGCGACCGCTGGTATAAGCGGGCAGAGGACCTCTCCGGGCTCACCACCCTCATCGTAAAGCAGCCAGGTGAGGGGGGGTCTCATGCCACTGGCTTTGAGCAGTTCTCTGCCCTCTTGGATCAATGCAACAGGGCACCGTCTGTGTGTCACTGGTGGTGAGTCTGGGCAGAGGTTGGGACCACTGTGCTGTGGGCCACAACAATGCTTTCTTGGCTGTCTTCATTGCCTTTTTCTGAAAGAGGCATGCTGCAAGCCCTGCAGAGCTTAGATAGATCTGCAATTTTTGTCACCACTGCACCTATATTTTTCTTTTTTAATGGCGCATTTGTCAAATTCAGTAAAATAAACTTCAGATGTTATTCACATTTGGATTGAAAGTCAGATAGCAGAAGCACTCTGTGCTTCCCAGACATGTGCCCAAGGCGCCGGGTCCTTGCATAGGAAGAAAGCAGCAGTGGAGTCAAGGTATTCACTGATGTGCAGGCAGTTTGGCATGATGCTGCTCTCTGTTCCACAGGTAAAGAAGTACATGTAGGGCATGCAGCTCCATGGCTTTGTGGATTGGGACTAGGCAACTGGTTACTGGCTAGGAAGAGCCAGCCAGTATGAGCGAGTGGATACTTGTCGTTGGCCAGGAGGCATGAGAGGCCCCCCTCTCAGTCATAATAGTGATTCAGGTGCCCTCTGTTCCATAACACTGTTTTGGCCATGTCCAGACCACAGGGAGGCAGGGATCAGGATGTTTTTCATGCTTTCTTTTGTCTTTGGGGGGGAAAAGTGCTGAAGAACTTCAAAGCAGGGAGAAAATTCCAGTTCTGTCAGTTTTAATAATAGATAACAAGAGGCAAGGACAATTTGCCTTGGGAAACACGGATTCTGTAGCTTTTAGGCAAGTGACTCCATATTAAATGCCTGTTTGAAAGGAAGGCTGTAGGTCCAACAAAAGTTACACTCCTGACTCGCTGGGTACCTTCCAGCTTTAAAAAAAAAACATTCTGTGCTAGTATCTTTTGGTGCTGTATGCTTGCCCATTTCATCACAGTGTCAATGACGTAGCTCTGCCACAGAGCTGGCAAAACAGTACAGTTCTGGGAAGGTTTTTGCTGTAATTCCTTGCAGAGAAGATTTATGCTGCAGAGCAGGAGTTGTCTCAGGGGACAGCCCAGCTTTTGTTCACAAAGTCCTTGTTCTCAAAGCTTCTCTGTGTGAGATGGCTTCAGTAGAGGGTCCCCAGGGTCCCTGGGCAGTCCCTGTACCTTGTGTGCCTGCACAGTGTGACTGGAGCTCCTCATTCAGGGCTAAATATTGCCAGACTTAGTGGACGAGGGACTGAGTGTGAGGAGAAATCCTTTAGGTTCTTTCTGAATTGTGGGAAGATGTGGAGTGGGAAGAAGAGGATGAGTTGGGGGTGCACTAATTTAAGATATATAGATATGTATAAAGTGTTTTGTTGTTGTTTGTTTTTTCCTCATGGCAGGCGGTACCTAAAAAATGAGTGAATTTAAAAATAGATAGCTTGTGACTCACATCTCATTAATGAGGATCTCCATACTCATTTTCCAGTACCATAGTTGTGAGCAAAGAGAAAAAAAAAAAGCCTCTCGGCATCTTCAGAGTGCAGTTCTCTTTCTGTTTAACTTGCTGAGATGGGGGAGGCTGTTTGTTTTGACAAGCCATTTCATTTCCTTCCCTTCCTCCTTTTTACCTCAGAAGTCCCTGAAATCTCAAGGCTTACCTCATTCCTGTAGGAATCTCCTGAGGAAGATGGGAGCCGAAAACGCTCGTGTTGCCTACAGCCTTAACAGCTCTGGCCTTAATGAAAATTTTCCACAGGAAAAACTTATAGGATGGGTGCCATAGTGCAAAGCCCATTCTCCTTCTCCTTGGGGAGGGCACCCACAGCCTGCAGACCTCACTCTGGGGCACAGCAGTACCTGGTGCCCCCTCCCACAGGGCCATCTCCCACCCAGCTACCTGCAAGAGGTAGGGATTGCCCTGCTGTCAGCACTAGGGGAGAAAGGGGCCTCTCCTCAGCGAGCTGCTGCCTTGCCCTTAGTTCTGAACTCGTGCATTAGGAAGGGCTTTTAATCTTTAAATGAAAGCTTAGATCTGGGCTGATTGTGATCCCCGGAGTATGTGTTCCCTGGCAGGATGACTAAATCAGATGTTAATTGCTCCTGAAGTCAGCCTTTAATCAACTCATCTTAGTTCTGGCCACTGTATCTCAGTTAGCTACAAACATCTCTCTAGCCTTGCAGCAAGAAAAAAGAAACAGAAACGTTAGGAAGCGTCCTTGCTGTTTTTGTTCTGCGGTCATTTCTGCAGAGAAGCCTGTTAACTAATTAACTTCCCAACTCAGTGGAAAAAAAAAATCTGTCCTCACGCGTGTTACACATACTCATTTTTCAAGTCCATTGAGCAATTTCGGGCATGCTAAGAGTGGAGTGAAATACACTTTGCTCTGGCAGCTGAGTGGTTGTGATTACTCCTCAGTGCCCGCTGGTACCTCCCGGCACATCCTTTAGTGTGTCTGTGTGAGCTGCAGCAGCACAGGGCTGTCAGTCAGCTAGCTCCAGTTTGGCTCTGGGCCAGGCGGAACACAGCGAGGTGAGGATGCTGCTTCTGTGGGGTTGGCTGCACGGGTGCTTGTGGGACTTGGCAGATCGTGTCAAGCTTTTGGGTTTTGCCTGAGTTGCACCGGCATTGCAACTGGGGGTTTTCAAGAGAAGGGTAGATGTGGCACTGAGGGACATGGTTTGTGGGCATGGTGGGAATGAGCTGATGGTTGGCCTGGGTGACTTTAGTGGTCTTTTCTGACCTTAATGATGCTGCGATTCTGTCCATGATTATGTGTTTGTGCTGGGAAAGGGTGGCTTTGCAGGCAGCATTTTGCTCCACGCTCACCTCTCCTCTTTCGTTATCTCAGAGCCCACCTTGCAGGTGGACACGGCCACTGCCAACCTCACAGTGCAGGAGAAGGAGTCCTTCCAGCTGGACTGCAGCATTCTGTCCCGCTCCAGCCCCAAGTCTCACTTCACAGTGACGTGGTACAACCTCCGAGCCAAAGAGGTGGGTGGCCGTGCTGAAGAGGAAGAGAAGGAAGACGAGGAGGAGAAGGAGGTGGTGCTGAGTGTGGGCCTTGACGCCATTTTCAGCTCTGGGACAGGTCGCTGGCAGGACCGCTTGTGCTTCCAGCGGCTCTCAGCAGTGCTCTTCCGCCTGACGGTGCTGCAGGCCAGTGGTACTGACACGGGCAACTACTCGTGTCGTGTGGAGGAGTGGCTGGCAGACCCCAGCGGCGTGTGGTACCGGCTGGCCGAGGAGGAGTCAGGCACAGTTGCTGTTCACGTGCAGGATGCAGGTGAGAAGAGTCAATGTACCCAGGCATCCCACTCTTTCTCTAGGGAGTTCTCTAGCACTCGTGTAACTCTTAGTGGGAGATAAACCTGAAACATGGCCTGTGATACCTTTCTTCTGGTGCTCCATTTTCCAGTATTGATGTCTTTCTCATAGCGCAATCTCCTGAATTGATACAGATTAATAAGCGTCTGATTTTATGTTTCTGAAAGTTTGTGGGCTGTTGCATTACAGACGGTATAAAATGTGACATCTTTCATCTTTTCAGGTTCCACCCTGCAGTCTGTCATCTGCTCCAATGACGCCCTCTTCTACTTTGTCTTCTTCTACCCATTCCCCATCTTCGGCATCTTGATCATCACCATCCTCCTGGTGCGGTTCAAGAGCCGGAACTCCAGCAAGAATTCGGAGGGCAAAAACGGGGTTCCCTTGCTGTGGATCAAAGAGCCGCACCTCAACTACTCACCCACTTGCCTAGAGCCACCGGTGCTCAGCATACACCCAGGAACCATAGACTAAAGGGGCAGAGGCTCTCAGGGGGACATGCAGAGAGAGAGAGAGGCAGAGGCACGCCAGGAGCCCTGAGGAAGAGTGGTTCTTGTTGTTCTTGTTTCAGTTGTTTCAGCGTCTGTGCTGCGATGCAGCAGCTGAGCTCTGTGAAGCGCACAGCCAGCATGGATGGGAAGGTCTAAGGCTTCTTCCAGCACGTGTGGGAATGCACCCAGCCACTGAGACAGACCGGAGGTCTGTGCGTTTGCTGTACATAGCGGATATTCCTCTTGTTAATTTTTGATGCCATCAGTTGTTGTCCTTTGGGACGTTACTTTTTTGTCGTCGTTTCTGTTTAGTCTCCCAAAGAACTGTAGGCTTTCCCCTCTTCTCCACGGAGCAAGAAGTTCCCGGGGTGCTTTTGGTCCTGGGACCATCTCTATGGAGGTCAATGTGTCTGTTTACCAAAACAGACCTTGTTTTTCCTCCTTATACTCTGTGCCATGGTGAAGAAGGTCTTTTTCCCAAGGTGTGCTGAGCCAGCTACTCCTCTTTGACATCAGATAAAGCCAGGACCATGTCCTGATGGGCAGGTTGGGGTATTAGGAAATCCATCTCAAAACTGGCTTTGTCCTCATCATCTTTGTGCCTCCACATTACTGTTCTAGAGAAGGCAGTACTGTTCTGGGAGGAGGCAATTCACCTTTTGGGAGCATTTCCTGATATTGGAGAACCTGAATGCTCAGTGCACTCAAAATCGGGACAAAAGCAGTTTTGTTTATCTCCAGGAACTGAATGAGGGGATGGAAGGAAGATACCTGAAAGCTCTGACTTTGTTGGTTGCCAAGAGAGTCTTCTTACAGTCCCGTATACCAGAGATTGGCTTCTCCGTGTCTCCATGCTGCCACCTCTGACAAGGCAGCTCCCCTCTGTGCCCTGCTTGCCTGGGATGGGTGGCTGGATCCAGTCTCTGAAGGCTTCAACTTGACCAAAGTAGTGACTAAAGAAAGGGGGAAAGAGAAAGTACCAGAGGTTGGATTCCCAGTCCCTGGGTGGCTCAGCCAAGGAGCCCAGTCACAGACACACAGCAAGGACATGCAGGTAACCTCGTGTCACCAGGGTTCCCCGCTCCTTGCACTGCTTCCCAATGCTAGCTTGGACTGGATAAGGGGCCTGCAGCACATCTACGCCCTGGGGGCTCCCATGTCCCTCTGGGTTGAGAGAAATGTCCTGTGTGTGTCTGTGTATGCCATCTCCAGGACTTCAGGAGGAAGTCAGGAGGAGAAACCATTTCACCGTAAGCCCTCTCTCCTGGCAAAGTCATCTGCTTTTGTTGTGCACAACCTCTGTGACAGGAAATGCTGTTCTTTCTGTGAAAGATATGGCTCTCACAAAGCAAACTGGGGCTCTCTCCACATGGGGCACCTGTGTTCAAGTACCCCATACTGCCAAGTACCCCTGTTGTGTCCTGTGGAGGAAACCGCCTCCTCCCCGATACACCTTAAACATTTTGTCTGGCGGAAGAAAGTGTTTGCCAAAAACGGCCTTTTGTTGTCTTCCTTGATGTCTTCCTGGCAAATCCAGCCATTTATTTCTTGCAGCATGGCTGAAACCAACTGGGGCAGATGGGTGCAACTACAAGACCCCCCGCCTCGTCTGAGAGAGGTGCCATGCCTACAGGCTGCTGTCCTCCTCAGGAGGGTCAGACAGATCTTCAAGAAGAGAAGGAAACTTCAGGAGATGCTCTGTAGCACTCATGGGGTTGGTCCCCAATGCCTTGATAATTTGGTGGTGAAGCCTCAGGTGGGAGATCTGCACAGCACATTCTCTAGAAGATGAGCTACAAATGGAGCTTGCATCTTCCCACATGGATGCAGACAGTCCCATTCCAGTGATGGGGGAGCCCGCCAGACCTTTGATGTCAACCACCTCTACTCCTTCACAAGAATGGTATTTGGTTCTTCCGCTGAGAAGCCCAAATTTCACTCACCCTCTGCAAAGTCTCTCTCCTTGAGACAGAATTGCTTACTGGCCCCATATGCATAATTATGCATAATATCACAGTTCTATATATATATACATATATATATACATACATACCACGCACCCACGCACTTGTCTTCCCTTTCTGGATAAGAAGTCTGCAAAGAGAGGAGTGGGATGAAAAGCGAATGGAACTGAAGAACCACGACACGAACAACAGCAGCTGCAGCCAGTGGGTATTGTTTCCTAAATTTAGTGTCTCTTGTACATACTGCTTGAGGGTAGGAACTGCAATTCATTTCAGCTTTAAAGGAAAAAGAGAAAGTCAGCAGGAGCTCTTCTTCCAGCGCATGCGCTGCATCTGAACCGAGCTCCTCCTCCCAGCCTGCTGCCTCAACAGCGCTGCCCAGACCAGGGCTCTGGTGGAGGGCTTTCCCCTGGCCCCCTCTCCGTGGCCAGAACTGGTCCCTCCCCAGCCCAGCAGCTCTTGCACCAAGCCCAGGCTTTGCCAGGAAGCAGCGCCTGTGATGGTCCAGAAAGTATCTTGCCAGTGACGTTTCTTCATTGTTCTGGCAGTGTGTTGCCCAGTCTCAGACGTCTCTGTTTTTATAGGCGAACTCTAATGAGTTTCAACATTAAGCTTTTCAGACCACTCTCTCTGCTGTAACTTTCTATTATGAACCCAAGATGAAAGAGAGATAGCTTATCCATGCATGATGTCGGAAAAATGTTTGGGATTTTTTTTTAAAGAACAAAAAAAACTTTGTACTATGTTGCACTAAAACATGTTTTATACAACACACCCGAGAACTGTAGTAAACTGTGTTGAAATTGTGACTCATACTGCTGCTGGTGTTTGTCTGATCTGGGCTTTCATTGCGCCTTTATGCACAGTCTCTGCATAGCGGTGTGCTGAATTCCAGAGCCAACTCCCCCTGTTGGGCAGCCTTTCCCTCCAGCCCTGTTCTCCACTGCAATAACTCCATCCTCCCCAGCAGTGCTTCACTACTCATCCAGGTGGAGCCTGTGGGCACCGTGCCCCCTCTGGCTCTCCCAGCATACTCTTCCTTCCCATCCCCTTCTTCATCCCATCGTGGAAAATAGCATTTAACAGAGACATTCCAGGGCGATGTATTGAGTGGGACACGCTGTTTTTGAAATTGCTCTTGAAATAATAAGTATTTTACTGTGCAATAGTCTGGATTTGAAGAAACATTTTTTAATGGAATAATACATGATAAGTGGTAAGTAAATAACCATTAACACCAATAGCCATCGCTGTAAGCAGATAAGTATAATTGAGTACAGAAGCTGCTGAAGTTGATGTAAAATGCAACTTCCTAATGTTCTCCTTATACCCACCCTTATCTTCAATACAGGTGTGGTCAGCAGGGCTTACTTCCCCTGTTAACCAAACTGAGTGTGATACATTCCTACACATAGAGCAGAAGTGCCATGAAGCTGCACAATGCACTTGAGATGCAACAGCAGAGTTTCTGTTTCTTTCTACGCTCATACAAAACAAAACAAAAAAGCAATCTGCTAAAATAATCACGTAAGAAAGCTTTCTTGTTCCTGAGGCATCTGGCTGTTTGCTTGCTCTCCTAGCAGGCTGAGGCAATTTCTGTTGTATTCACTGTGCAGAGGAGGAGAGCTTTGAGAGGTGGTGACAGTTCTCACTGACAGTACAGTACAAGGTAATGAGCTTGTATTAGCCATTGCTGGTTTACTGCAAAGCAGCTCTGCCAGTCCTGTAGTCAGGCATGAGAATCCCTGATCCTCTCCGGCATGCTTAGAGTGGGAGGACCTTGTTTTGGGGCAGCTTGTTTGCATTTTGCTGCCTGTCCAGCTGCTGGAGCATTGCTGGCAGCGCTGCAGTGAGTGCTCCTCCTCTGCTTAAGACTCAACCACTGTGCAGAGGAGGAGGAAATTCTCAGCTCAGCTGCTTGCAGGTTGGGTACACTGCTGTATGCTCCCATCAAACCATCACCAAGCCCTCAAATGGTCTCCATGCTGAAGTGAGCACACTGACAGAAAATGCAGGCCTCATCGTGGCCTACCCTCAAGTACATTAAGCCTGGGAAATACGGTACAACTCCTTGGCCACTTGCTCCAGGCGCTCCCTGTACTCCAGGTCAGTGTAGAGGGAGGAGGCAATGCCACGGAAGCCATGCATGGCCCCCCACCAGCAAGCTGCAATGGCAGCGGTGGAGTCACTGTCTCCCCCATGGAAGAAAGCACGGTGAGCCAGCTCTGTCCAGGAGTCCCCTGCACCCAGCAGTGCATCGTAGGCAATCATGGGGGCATCGTGCCCACTGCTGCCCCCCCAGCCACTGTGGCTGAGGGAGGTGTAAAAAGAGTCCCTCTCTTCCACACCATACTTGGAGGGGAAGGTGGGTGGCGAGACCCCATCCAAGATGCCTCTCTCTTCCAGGTATGCTTTCCATTGCTTTTCAAAGTAAGACCTAGAATCACAGAATCATTGCAGTTGGAAAAGATCACTAAAATCACCCAGTCCAACCACCAGCCCATTCCCACCATGCCCACTAGCCGTGTCCCTCAGTGCCAGAATGGTTCTTGAACACTTCAGGGACTGCCACTCTCCCACCTCCCTGAGCAGCCTGTGCCACTGCCTCTTTCTGAGAAGAGATGTTTCCCTGAACCTACAGTAAGAGGAGTCCTGCTGCCAAATCATACAGCTGAAAACATGCCACCCAAAGAGCCCGGAGCGGCAGCTCAGCATCAAGACATGCATCCCCCGTTGTTGGAAGGGACAGGGTTTACAGTAAGAGGCACTGAGATTTCCCCTATCTTCAGCCACATGGGTGAAGGCAGCCTAGCACCTGCCGCTGTCACCTCAAAGTATTCAAAGGCTCAGACCGAGAACTGAGTCATCCATAAGATTCAGAGTGCCTCTGTGCAGAGCTACACTGGGTGCACGTCCCCATTTGGTTACCACTTTCAGACTGAGCTCAGCCCCTTGCCTGGTTCTGTTCCCCAGCCCTGCTTCTCATCTTTCATCAGATCATGGCTGAGATGAAAAGCCTGGCTGCCTTATATCGGGTCCAAAAAGCGCTACTTGACACTAAACCTGCCATTTGTACGTTAGATGTATTTTTCCCAAACCCGTCAGATCCCATGGCAGGGATGCGCTGCTCTAAGAGTCCACCATAACGTGACTCCTCAAGCTTAGGTACGAACAGAGCTCACCCTGCTGTGCTCTAGGTTCATTTTGCTCCCCACAGAACCCATCCCAGCAGCTCACCAGTGCTTCATGTTCTCCTCCACGGAGGAACCAGCGCTGCTCACGTAGGCCTTGGCACTCGGCAGCACATCCAGCAGCCGCTTCCCCCAGGCCAGGGGCGGCACGCCATTCACTGCAAGTGCAGTGAAGAGAGCAGAGGCCAGGGAGCCCAGGTAGCCGGTGGGGTTGTGGTGAGTCATCCGGCCGCTCTCAATACTGACTTTCACCAGCGTGTCCAGCTCATCAGCACGGTGGAAACGCAGCCCGATGCACATGGAGCGCATGGCAGCACCGCAGCCACCCCCGCTGGGGCTGAAGGGAGCCTTCCAGGTCTCCGGTCTCGCTGGGTCCAGTTTCAGTGCATTGTCCATACTTGTTCCACCTGGGCAGGGAGAGAGAGCCGGTGCTGGTAACGTGCCCCTCCGCACTGGAGCACAGTGCTTGCCGGTGCTGCATGCAGGGTGGTCTCCCAGGGACCGTTATTTGGCGTAAGGGATTCAGGCTTCCCTGAGAAAACAGCTGCTGCCTCCTGCCTGAAATTGCCAGCGTACCCTGGGTATACATTCCCAGAGAGAGCCAATCGTTCTGGTTTGTGAAAATAATTAAAAAGCCCAGGGAGGTAAAAAACAATCCCCTGCTGATTTATGTGTGTAACTGTTACAGTCAATATTTGCATTTCATGTTTCTTGATAGCATCTGTAAAGCACACGTACTGTATGTGCTAGGTATGTTACGCACACACGGGACTAGAGACCTAGATGGACATAAGCGGAAGGGAAATTTGGAGGGCCATCAGAGCACCTCGATCCCAACTCACTGCAAGAATGAGTATCTCTCCTTTTTTTCCTGATAGCTGTTCAACTCTTAAACAGGAGCCGTTAATGACAGAGAGCCACCAGCCTGCCCAGGAATCCTTCCCAGTGCCTCGGCCACTAGGAAATGTTCTCTGCAAGAAACCCAGATCTCCCTCACTGCAGTTTTGCTTTGTCGGAAAGTGATAAATCAAGTACTTGCCTCGTGGCAACAAGGTTGTGTGTATCTGGCTTTGCCGTGTTTCTCCTAACTCAGCTGAAGAACGACTGCAGTTGCTCTCTGAGCAGAGCCACTAGCAGCTAACTGTGCTGAGACTGCAAAAGGTGCGGTGAGCGCAGCCCAGCAGCACTGCCCAGCAGGCAGAGGATTCTGCGTGGCTGAGAGCTCAGACCCGAAGGGCCACACGTACCATACGTATCCCCACAGACATACCCACCCTGAACTGTTCTCCCCAGCTTGAGACAATGAGTGTTTTCAGGCTTCTTTAACATCCTACAGTAATCAGAGCTACAGTTTTGTTATGCAAAGTATTTCACAGAATTGTAGGTGTTGGAAGTGATCTCTGGAGATCATCTAGGCCAGCCCCCATTTAATAGTTTTCTTAAATTCCCTTCTAATTTTTAAATTATACAAGTGGTGATGGTCCATTCTCCACTCTATTCAACACTTCGTCCCTGCTCCTCAGCTCTCTCCTGCTCCAGGCAGACCCCCTGGCCCAACCACAGCCCAGCTCTGCGTCTCCTCAAGTGGGATGGCACACACTGACTTCTCTCTGCCTGCTCTCATCCCTTTCCTATTTCTGCTATTCACTTTTCAAAACAATGATTCTGCTTCTTCCTGTGCTGCAGTTTTGGTAACACATTAGTTAGCCCAACACATCCATAGGTAAAGCCACCTGTGCAAACGCATCTAAATTTCAGTACGCAGATACTTTCCTTGACTTCAGCCATGAAACAAGTTGGGAGTGCTAAGCATCCGGTTTGTGTGCAAGGAAGGGCAAACAAGTTTCAAATATCAAATATCAAATATCAAAAATACATTATTTTTCACTCCCTTTTGCTTTGGCCTTTTTACCTAGTTTTCTCTTCTAGACAGTTCTAAAATATTTCTCCTCCAGCAGAGAATAAAGTCATGAGTGGATTTCAGGTACCTTCATTTGACTTTTTCAGTATGTTAGACAACAGCAAAGCTGGATTTGGAAGGCTGGGGTTCTCCCACCGTTTTGTTCCTCGTGCTCACTTAGAAAGCTGAGATAAGTGGGAGAGAGTATGAAGATTGCTCAAGAAACTTCATGTTACCAGGCATTTCTGCTATCTCAGGTGCAGTTTGACCTCCATGTCCCAGGACCTTGCTAGTCACAGTGAGACACTGCACTACATACTCTGCAGAACAGTTTCCTTCTTTACTTGCACACATAAGCTTGGCAATAGGACTTGGTATATGGCTGTCTATTTTACAGCTCCCTTGTAATAATCAAAATACATCCAAATCCAAGCACAGTTCTAAGATTGCCTCCCAGCCATGTGTTAGCAATAAATCACAGTTGGCTGCTGTCAGGAATAAGGTCACATGGATGATTTCATGGTCCTGATCTGAGTGTCTGTAGCATCCTTCTTTTTCTGACAGAGTTGCTACATTATAGGCATATTAGATAGGTGTGGGATGCAAGCTCTGTGCTTGCTCGCTCTGAATGGTCGCCTCAAACTGAAAATGTAGCTTCACCCTGTTGCTTTCAGACTGTTCATCCAGCCAGCCTGTCAGCTGAAATGAACTTTGAGAATGGGAACAGCCTATGCAAGGGTTCCCCATAGGAAAAAAAAGCAGGTTGCCGATCAGCGCAGCCCACGCTGTCAGGCTACTTTCATTCTCATGAATTCCCCACAGCATGACCCAGGCACAAACCTGCGCTGCAATTTCACCAGCCTCAGCCATAGTGTGCCTACATGCTGGCCTCTGGTGTGATGCTTGTGTCGCACACTGCCCAGTAGATGAGCCCTGCTGCTTTTGCTCGGCCCAGACCCAAAACCTGGCTCTGCCCAGATGTTCTTGATGCATCCTTCAAGGCCAGGTTGAATGTGGCCTTGGGCATCTGATCCACTGGGTGATATCCCTGCCCATGGCAGGGAGTTGGAGCTAAGCGAGCTTTAAGGTCTCTTCCAACCCAAATCATTCTGTGATTCTGTGACTTGGCCTGCAGGAGATTTACAGAGGGAAAACTGCAGGGCCGCACTTCTCAGCTGGAGGTGGGCATGGTGTTTGATAAGGACTGGCAAAACTGATCTAACTGAACAGTTATGAGGTGCCTTCTACGATGTCTCAAAGTAGGCATTGCATTCAAGCCTCTAAAGAAGCTTTCTATGGAATGGATTAGTTCAGTGCTGGCTGCTCCGCATCAAAAGTGCCAGCAGTATAATTTCCAACTTTGTTAGGATTAACTGAAAATTGAAGCATTTTTCAAATCCATATGTACTATGTTTATACGCCTATAAGAAGACCCCAGAAGATTGTATTGGACAAAACCATGATTTTTAAAAAAGTTGTGCCAATCATCCTATGTGTCCTTAGTTAGATGGACCTCTTGGTGAGGACAGAGAGCAAAGAAACCAGGGCAGCTTAAAATCAAAATCTGCCCAACAAAAAGAAGAAGAACTTCGCAATCCTGTTGAAACTGTGAGGAAAACATTTTGTCAGGGCATTTTTGGGCAGGTTGAGAGCAGGCAACAAAACAGGGCAGAGAAGAAGCGAGACTGTTCTTTCATTAGCTGCAATGAAAGGAAAATGAGGAAGATGACAAGGCTTAAGCTGTTTTGCAATAACAAGCAAACAGTTACTTGCACAATATGCATATTACTTTAGGACATCACCACTAATACCCTGCAGACGAAAAGAAAAAAGTAGAACGAAGCAGTGCACAACAGCTAGGGCTCCCAAGATTTAAGTAGTACTGTAAATTATGTGCTTTTAAACAGTTAACAAGTTACATCATTGGAAAACTGATGATGGGAGACTGAGCTGAAATCATGCTCTTGGGCCTTTTGAAAATCAGATTTTGGAGGAACTGCTGTAGGAGTCTCTGAAACCAGAAACTCTGGAAGCCTACTAAATCCTGGTTAGGAATTCTTTCACTAACAGTGAGAACTGAAAAGTGGCCTGAGGAGGGGACTGTTCCAAGGAAAGAAGAAATAGAAGCAAAAAGTCTGAAGAAAGCTGGATTGAGAAAGTTGCACCATGTCCAACTAGATGGTATTTCTGGAATAGAATAATATCATAGATATGATATTATATGATATGATTATATGATATGATTCTATGATTCAGGGAATCATAGAATGCCCTAGGTTGAAAAGGACCATGATGATCTAGGGTCCCCAACCATTAGAACAGCTGCCCAGAGCCACAATAAGCTTTCATTCCATTTATCTAGACTCTTACATGAATGCAGACGGTAACGGTTGGTTAGGAATTGTCAGTACATATAACAAAGGTGGGTTAAAACAACCGTGTAGCCATAGGTAGAAGACTTAGAATGAAAAGCAACGTTTTGAAGAAGAAGGCTTACTGGAGAGCTGTGCAGGCCGAGTATTATATCATGAAAAAAGAAATATGGTCGGGGCTGTGACACATCACAAAAAGCCATAATGGGTGTAGGGATTAACTTGGCATTGAATTAAGACAATGAGATAGACGACCTTTGTCTCTGCTGTGACTGGCTGATGACTAATAAAGTTGTGGGAATCCCTTTATTATCATAGGTTTTGGTTTTCAGATCTGGATTCCCTTGCGTAGGTGAGCAATGTGACTTTCCCCCACCATTCTGGGGGAATCTCCTCTCTATTGGGTGAAAATTGCAACAGCAAATTTCCATTCTCAACCTTAAAAGCTGCAATTCCCCAGTGAGTATTCAATTTGTCCAGAAAAGCATCATCTCAGGTTATACTCTCAGTTACAATCTATTCTGAATTGCTGTAACAAGTTACTGACAGGCAACTTCTACTGTTAGGACTTATCATTATGTCACGGAGACCCTGAACTGCAGACAGCTTTTCAGGATACGAATTAGGCATTCCCTTTAGTATTTTGTTAGTGAGCATTAAACAGCTTGGTCTTAGATTTCAGCTTTCAGAGGCCAAGGCAAGCCCAATTCCTTCCCTGCAGTTGCAGCAGGAGCGCTCCTGAATGTATTTTCAATAGAAAAGAGCATTTTCAATAGACTTCCATTTTTTCCATAGTTTCCCTCCACTCCAAAATGTTTTGATGTCAGTGTCCATGGACACAGTTCCCACTAACTAAGCTTCACATCTTTATTTAGCCAGCTAGCCTGGCCTTTCCTTGTTACTCCAATTAGTTGCCACAGCTCATTTATTTTGAAATCTTTCATTTCCATATGAGAACAGCTCTGGGGCACAGTTACCCACCTAAAGACTGCAGCAGGCATGCTATAAACCATAGCCATTAATTACTAGCATTTCAGTTTTAGACTCTTTTCAGCTCAGGTTTTTGTCACCAAACTTAGATGGCAGAAACAGAGTTAGCTTCCAGTCGTTGTCTCACTGCCAGCTGTGGTTGCTCCATCTTGGCAGACCCCGTCAGCTAGGGGACCTACAAGACATTCCTTTGCCAAAACAGCAGTGGTTCTGTTGAAGTTTTAACCTCCTGATGGCTGCTATCCTGGCAAGCATCATTACCCCCTCTTAAATATTTTATTTGTCTTAAATATTTTATTTGTTGTCTACTCTGACAACAGAGATTATCCATCTTATGATGGATAAGAATGCTGATACTTGCATCCTTTATGAGAGGGTTGGAGGTGGCCATGGAAAGGTATGCAGAGTAAATTCCTGCTTGAATTTCTTATCTGGCTTACTACGTAGAAACGCACAGCTCTGTCACTCTATGCTCAGTGACCCTAAAAGAATAATGCAGGGTATTTTCCCAGGAAAACAGTTTTAATGTCAAGCTAGAACATTCATGATATATTTTGGCCTTTCCAAATAGGCAAGTCTGAAACCTATTTATTTTTACTGTATAAACTCGGCATTACATCACAGCATTTGAGTGTTTGCTAGGCAGTTTGTGCTGCCTGAAGTAGCTAAAACTAGCCCAGCTTCAATTGCTCATATTTAATTCAAGCATTTGGATTAAGCTGGGCCATCTGCACAGAAAAAGACAGGGTTGGTCAGCAGGCCTGGGTGAACCAGGAATGACAGGAATATATTGCATCAGCTTGGCCACTGCAGCCTGTCCACTTATCGCTCCCCAAGCTGCCGCACCCTGGCCATCCCTGCTGCTTGTGGGCTGAGCTTTGAACACTGCTTTTAGTTCTGTTTCTGCAGAAACAGAACCTGGAGCTACATGACTCAGAAAAGATAACTGTGACCTGACTGTTCAGCTGCAGAAAGTGGACATGTGGAACGAGCCAAAAGTGGGCTTTGGGCTTAGTAATTATTCCAAGCAAGAATTTCTGCACTTGTAAATATATTTTATGTGCAATTTTTAGCATTTATTACCAGAAATTCTATATTAACTCTTTGTTTACATGTTCTGCTTTAAGATGGCTCTTCTACATGGCTGAAATCATGCTTTTCTTTTAGGAATGTAGGAAAAGACATATTCCCAGTGCAAAACCTAGCATTCCTCCCCTGAGCTCAAGACGAGGCCTGAAACACCTGTAAGAATGTCTTATAAATGTGAGCAAAATGTTGTCTTCTCTCATCTAGTTCGGAGAAGCCCAAACCACTCCACCCTGCCTTTTTTCTATTCCCTCCGTTCATCCTGAAACTGGTAATGAGCGTAGAAAACTTTTGGCTTGTGCGTGAAATACAACCAATGCAATCAATAGACAAAAGCAGAAGGTGAGAAGCATGGCCAGCCTTGACTCCAAGCTACAGGAAAGTAAGAGATGCTTAGCCACAAGGAGAGAGGAGGCAGAGGGCAGACCTGCCAAGGCAACACAATGAGAGGTAACCTGGAGCTCTGTTGTCCATGTCATTCATGCACTCCTTGTAGTTCCTTGCAATCAGGGAATAGAGATGCGTTAAATCTGGATTCTTCCCAGCAGCTACCAGGGCTTCGGCCGTGGCCAGGTGCATCACTGTGTCATCGCTGACCCTCCAGCCTTTGATGCTGAAGTTGCCAAGTCCCCCCATGGCTGCCAGCTCCTTGTGGATGGCCGGGCCGCTTGTCAGGAACTCCCATTTTGCATTGTAATAGCCCAGCGTGTCCCCCAGTGCACTCAGCACCATTGACGCCACGTAGTTTTCCATCGATTTAGGACACAGGTTTTGCCCCAGGACTGCTTCAATGTAGAAAGCACTACAAAGAAAAGGAAAAGAAAAAAAAAGAGAGGAAGATAATAAAAAAAATAAAATTATTTCTCAGTTTAGTACAACTACTAAACACCTAACATTCAGCAGCCTGGACACTGGGCCCATCACTTAAACGACTATATGCCTTCAAAGCACACCCTTCTCTGTGGATATTGGCATGCACGTGCAATGTGCAGGCATGAGTTGGTAAGTCTGTGTGGGGCAAGCAGGGAGAAAGGAGGGGATTGTCTCCCTCTATTCTGCCCTTGTAAGGCTCCATTTGGAGTACCACGTCCAAAACTGGAGCCCCCAGTACAGGAAGGATGTGGAGTTGTTGGACTGGATCCAGAGGAGGCCACAGGGATGATCAGAGGGCTGGAATACCTCTCCTATGAAAGCTAAGGGAGCTAGGCTTGTTTAACTTGGAGGAGGCTCCATGGAGACTCATTGCAGCCTTTCGGTACTTGAAGGGAGCTTACAACAAGATGGCTGACATTTTACATCATTTGATAGTGACGGGACAAGGGGGACTGGCTTCAAGCTAAAAGAAAGGTTAGATGTTAGGAAGAAGTTCTTTACTCAGAGGCATTGACACAGGCTGCACAGAGAAGCTGTGGATGCCCCATACTTGGAGGTTGGATGGGGCCCTGGGCAGCCTGAGCTGGTGGGGGGCAGCCCTGCCCACGGCAGGGGCTGGGGCTGGATGATCTTTAATGTCCCCCCCAACCTAAGGCATTCTATGATTCTATGAACATGCAGATAATAAATGCACCTCCTTTCAACGTTTTTGCCAAAAGTAGCTCACAGGAGCCAGGAGATCAGAGCAGGCTCCCAGTGACTTTCATACCACAAAGATAACTTGAGAGCGAGCCCCACATTTACATAAGCAGGGTGAGTTTGTCTACCCTTCAGCAACATGGGGCAGGGCAAAATGGGCAGAGAGGGGCTCTGACCAACACTAAGCCTGTACCCAGAGGCTGGCTATGGAAGTGTGCATTGATATCGGCAGTCAGGCACCTGAGTGGGTATCGTAAACAACATTTCCCTTCCAGCCAAAACACTTAAAGCCTGCTGCTTTTTATTTCTGCCCTCAATATGGCTAAAGAACCCACTAATCTCCCTTCACCACTTGTCTCAGGAAAAACGCCGAAAGAAAAACCACAGACGCAGCAAATATCTGAATTGTTAATCATCACTGTGAGACTTGCTGGGGGAGAGCTGGCTGCTTCCTGCCCACCAGCTTTGCTGCTACCCATCACCACTACTTACAGGGTCAGGATGGTGACCACGGGATGCCGGTATTTTGCACCACCTCGCCCAACCATTGGACAGTGTACCAGCTGATGTTAACAGCCCCTTCCCTGGCCAGTGCAGATCTCCCGGCAGCTGACGAGGCCTCAAGGATGGCAGTGGAAGCGGCGGCAGCGAGTTCATGCGTCATTGCGCTGCGACAGCCCAGCCCAAAAAGAGGGGGAGGAGGGAGGGAGGCCTGCGCTGGCAGCACGGACGCTCTCAGCCATAGCAGCTGCAGTAGGGCTGTGGAGGAGCCCCCACAGCCGCCCTTGAGAGGAAGAAATCACAGTGGCCGTGGCCCCAAAGCACAGAAGAAGACAGAGGCTGCCCCAGCAGCAAGGTGGCAGCCAAAGGGAGCACCATTCCTCGCTGCCCCCAACGACCCCACCATGCTTCACACCCATGGCCCCTCCGGCCTCTCTGCTCCAGTGCTTACACCCCGCAGCCTGGCTGCTCCTGTGTTGGCCGCTGCTTCCTCTTCGGGGCCTCTCTCTCCTTTCATTTTCAGGACTCCTTCCTATCTCATCACCTTCCGGAGCCAAACAGTCGATTGAGAAATGTAGTCACCATGTGGAAATGAATTGTTTTACAAAAACATCTTCAGTGTCCTCCCTATGCTTCTACTGAAGCTGTGCACTGGTTTTGTCAGTGCACACACACACACACACACACACACACACACACACCCCTTTTAGCCCGACCCACAGCCTCCTCCTGGCTATGAGCACACTTCAGCCTTTAGACCCTGCGAGCCTCCAGCATCTGCCTAGAGCTGCAGCAGGGCAGCTTGGCAGCTTGCTGAGCCAAGCCTCCTCTGGGCTTATCCCTGCCTTGGCTTCTGGCAGCAGTCCTGCTGCCTTGAAGCATCTGGATACCACTGCCTACTGCAAGTTCTGCACTTTCTTTTTTGTCCTGGTGGCAGCTATGTGGCCAAATGTGCACGCATTACTGAATGCAAGGAAGGAAAAGAAGCAAGAAGCAGGAGCAAGAAATGGGAATGAGCATGGCTTAGGCCCCCCATGTGCAAGGCCCGAACTTTCTCACCAGTGGTTGATCCCTGACATGTGCTGTGTACCACAACTTCAGAGCCCTAATTCATGCAAAGAGGTACCAGCGGCTCATAGACGTGGAAAAAAAAAATCCCCAATGCCTATGAGAGAAAGCATTGGTAGTTTTTGAGCTGCAGACTTGGGGGATTTCAGTGCAATTAAGAGTGCAGCGCTGGGCGAGAGCAGAGTCCCTGGGGAATTTGGGGGCAAGTAAGAGTGCCGGCTGGAGCTGGGCCTGGGGGATTTCAGGTGGCTGAGAGCACTGAGCTGCACTGAGCATCCAACCCAGGAACTTCATACTTAGTGTCCATTCAGAGCTCTCCTGCTCCTCTGCACCCTGCTGCAAACATGGAGATCTAGAAGCCTCTGGTACAGAAAATAGTAACAGAAAAGGAAGTGGGGAAAGGATTTGCCAGTATCTCAGCAGAGCCAACAGTGCCTTCTGACCTTTTCTCATTCAGACTGCTGTATACAGAGCAGCTTAGAATTTATTCAGGTTGCTGTGACACTTAAAAGCAGAGGTTTGTCTCCTATGGTTTAGGCCTATGAGAGGGAAAACTCCTGCTTTTGGCAGGCTCTCTATGAGGAAGGGCTCCTGCTGCAACAGTAACAGCTGAGTCACAGGGTTTCCCACATGGACAGGGAAATGGGAGAACTTCTCTGTATTAACACAAAATGCCCGTGATATCAAAATCATTGGATTTTGCCATTGTTTCTGGTACTTCATTTCCTTCAGCCTCCTAGAAACTGAAACCTTGGAGTTAAGATATGCCTTGGAGTTAAGGATGTTTAAGGTGTCACCAAAATGCAGTGAGTGCTATTTCCTGAGCAGCTGCCAACCGAAGCCATCATCAGGAGCCTGAGAGCGTGCGGTGGGGAGAGGGGCAATTCTCGAGCTTGAATGCTTGTGCTGATCCCAGAGGAGTCCCAGGGGACACCATGAGGAGAGCTCTCCATCAGGCACACACAAGTCTGGGACAGTGTGGGGCAGAATTGCCCTAACTTGCCCAATGACATGGGGAGATGGGCACCAGTGCATTTTGCATTTGGCAAAGGCAACCTTCTGGTTTGGGGTCATGCAAAGAGTTAAAGAGTCATCATACTGCACCTTTCTGGGTTGTTGGGTGGTTTTGGTTTTTTTTGCTGTTGCAGTTTTGTTGGTTTTTTTTAATGAAAATTTAGGCTGTGGTGAACCAATGGCCAGGATATGCCTTCTGGAAAGTACCAACTTGGAGCAGTTCACCGTGCCACGTGTTGGACACTGTGGTTAGTACTCGCTTAGACTCAGAATTTTCCTTCATGTTCATCTGGAAGAAAAAGGGTAATTCTCTCTGACTAAAAAAAAAATGTGCCTCTCTAGATGAGCCCAGGATCAAGAGCCCACTGCAGGGGGCTGTGAAGGGCGTGCTTCAGGCTGCATGCCAGCTGAGACCCTGTGGGACATTTCTGCACAGCACCTTCAGGCCAAGAGCTGAAAGAAGGTGCAAATTAAAAGCACGTGGTCACAGCTCCAATTTGCTGATGTTTTCAGAATCTTTTCTTTCCCCTGTAGGATTCATAGGTAACTTTCCATGGCGTCTTTTGGGCTCTGATACATGTTCGTTTTGGAGTGGGGCCAATCTCTAACAGCCCATCATTCTTTTAACAGCTCCATTTTCTCTGTAATTTTCCTAAGTGGGGAATACTCCTGGGCTTACCCTAATTCTCAGTCACCTAATTCTCAGGTGTGTGCTTTTGTCACTGACCAATAAATAACAACACACAGTAACAAACTGTGACCAGCAGTCAAAACAGCAGCTGGCAGCACCACATGACTGCTGGGAACCAGGACAGCTTGCTGCAGCCACAGGAACAAATGATGAGGCAGCAGTGCATCACCCCAAGCACACTGTGTGCTCCCTGGGCAGCTAGTGTCAGTGGGTGTTGCTGGCCCTGTACTTCCTTCACCCAAAGCACGGCAATGCACTTCCTGCCTTGGTTTCTCCGTCTGGTGAGGCAATGACCCTCGCTTGCTGCTGCCTGTGGTCACGTCAGCGAGCGGCTCTCACCTCCCTGTGCTGTCCAAGGGAGCCTGGCTGACAAAGAAGGTGAGTGCCTCAACTCCAAATACAGCCTGTGCGTGAGGGGACGCCAGCAGAAAGGCTCTTTTCCAGAAGTGGGATCACGCATGGGCGCTTTTGTAAAGTGGCAAGAAAGATTTGACTGAAGCAGAGGAGATGGCAGCAGAGGTTGTGCCTTTGCATCATAGAATCATAGAAATTGAAAGGAACCTCTGGAGATCATCAGGTCCACCCCCCCCTGCTAAAAGGTTGTTGATCCAGAAAGCAGCAGATGACCGACTTGGTTTCAGGTTTCAGCCTTCGTTTCAGCCTCTTACTCAGGAGACCAGGACACCGGATCAGAAGCATCTGCCTCCTTCTTTTCAAGATCCTTTTTTCCAAGATACTTACACAAACTGTCTGAACGAGCATCTGGCTAAGGCAAAAAGGAAACTGAATGACTAGAGTAATCTGTGAATTGTGGCACCTGCCATTCTCCTCAGTGTGCTTCTAAAATCCCACCTTAACATGCTTTTAAGAAATAAAACAATTAAAAAAAAAATAAATGAAGTCTTCTCAAGCAACTGCAATTCTGCAGGGAAGAGCATAAGATAAGCAGAGAGTAAGTTCATCTGCTTCATGAGAGTGATGTACTGCAATGCCCATCTGGAACAGTCAGTAATGCTCTCTGTATGAGCTGAGGGCAGCAGTCGTATCTGGTAAAAGAAACTGCAAATTCATTTTTACTACCCTTCCACTACGTTTGTAGGTGACTTATTGGTCAATTGGAATGTGTGGGGACAGATACGTCCCCAGCAGAATGTATGCCCTGCCTGGAGAAGTCAGTGAAGCAATTGTGGTCAGCTGCTGTGGACACAGGGCTTGGCTCAAACAGTGGATACGAAGAACAACTAGCTGGCAGGCTTATTGCTCCTTGATGTAAATAAAGTGACATTTTCACTTTCAGCTGTGTGCCAGTGTTGGCACTGTGCTCCCCACCTGCAGTGTGACAGCGCTTGCAGTCTGCTTTCTTTCCAGTCTGCTGGCAGCTGTGTCTGTGTCCTTTCTGTACATGTGCTGGCTGGGTAGCACACTTGGAGGGGTGTCACGCTTTTGAGCATCAGCCTATCTTATGACCAACTCAGTTCCCAGTCACTGGCAGGTTAATTTGAAGGTCCTAGTTGGGGGTCACCCACCTGCACTAAAGTGAGAGGAATCATTAATTCCATCCAAGGCAGAGAGGACTTACTTACAGAGAGATGATGACAAACTGGAGGATTGGACAATCACTGCATGGAGCTCGACAAGAGCAAACTCTGGATTTGGCACCTGAGACCTGGCAGCCCTGGCAGTATGTACAGACAGGGGGATGAGGGCTGGAGAGCAGCACTGCAGAGGGGGATCCAGGGGCTCTGGCTGACAGCAAGTTTTATCTGGGTCAGCAACGTGCCTTGGCAGCCCAAAGGGCCAACCGTACTCTGGGGAGCATCAGGCCCAGCACTGCCACTAGGTGGGGGAGGGATTGTCTCGCTCTGCTATAAAAGGTTCCTCAGCTTGAATGACTTAAATTGAGACTAGGCAAAATCCTAGATATGATAGGTTAGGAAAAGCCCTGTGGTGGCTTTAAGTTGTTTGATTGGATGATTGTTTTCCACCACAGGGATTTGTTATGCCGAGTTGTGACCTGAGCCCCTTCTCTTGTCTTTTTCTTCTGGCTGTTTCTTCACCAGCTCCCTCCAAAACACCGCTGTTCCTGGGAATGACTCCTATTTTAACCGTATACCAAGGTGCATAGAATTAGTAGGAAAATGCTTAGCAAAATGGCCAACAATGCGCAAAAAGTTTGAAGTTTACTTCTGCATTTGATTCTTCATGAATTACATTTCAGAGAATTGGGAAGTGCTGATGTGTGACAGAAGAGGAACGCGTGAACAAGACTACTGAATGCTCTGTTTTATCCATTAGTGTGACAAGGCTTAAAAATATCTGCTTCCTTTCTGCTCTTACGCACTTTGCATGATGCAATTCAGTGGTGATACCACCTTGGTGCATGGAGTTCTGCTGGAAGGAGGAGCAAGGAGGTGGTATAGACTGGCTGACAGTGTTGACTGTTGGCCTTCCCTCTTTGTCTTCACCCTTACCCTGTGCGTGCACCCACACTCACAGGAGAACATAGCCTTTGGAGGAAGCCACAAAAAACATGGCTGTGCTGTCCCCACCATGGTCCTGCTCTGGCAGAAAGGGTGGATGAGCTCCTGACAACAATCACCCGGCAGAGGAAGCTGCTAACTATGAAACCTCTTCTTTTTAAAACTGAGAGCATGTGGGATCAGGGAGGAGATGACCTGTCACTGATATGCCAAGTAGATGGGTGCGCAAAGCTGCAAGATAATGCAAGAGGATCTGGCTTGGGGAGAAAAGCAAACATCTGATTGATAACGCATGTCAGACCAAAGATTGTCAGAAGTCAGTTGAAAGTTAAGAATATTGCATCCCCAACAGGTACAGGGAGATGTAGGCCCAGTATTCCTGGGGTTCATACATCAAAACTGCAGTGGCTCTGCTGAAAAATTACTTCAGCACGGAATAGAGAGGAGAAAATATTCTAAAGGGAAGTCCCTTTCCTCGTAATCCTGCCCAAGGCCTCAGCAGTGGGAGCAGCAAGCAACTTCTCATTTGACACGGATGTGACAAGAGCATGAGCTCAGGGATCAGGCTTTGTGTCAGAGCAGGCATTTGCTGAATGTAGGAAATATGTTGTCTCTGCCCTGAAAAGCAGCCACAGAGCTGGAGGAGCTTGGGGGCTGCCAGAGACAGAGGCTGGTGAGATCTTTTTGTATGCTGTACAGTCATCTGTCTGCACTGGGACCGGTGCGCTGGAAATGAAGTGTTGCTTATCCCATCCTCAGTCTCCAGAGCCTTCTCAGTTTTTCCACTGAATATCCCTGACATGCCAGCTGCTTTGATGTAACCTAGCCATGCATGCCTTAAGTTGTCTTGGTTGCAGTAGTGAAACCATGGAGGCTGCTCTTGGGCTGACACAAATGCGTTCAGCCATAAATGAGGCTGGTATGAGGAACCTGTAGGTGCATTGGCAAGGAGGCAGCCAACAAAAGAGGTGATAGCACACCACCTTGAAAGAGAACAGTTGTATTTGTAGGTGATGGTGGGGAGAAAGGAGGGGCAACATAATCCCCAACTTCAGGAGCTGGCATGTGAAAACATACATAGTCCTGTAAGTACAAATTTCTGATACTGGGAGGGGCATAGCAAGAGTCATTCCTATCATTAACCAATCAAGACTGGAGAAGTATGTGAGCTGAGACCTCCAAACAGCCAACTAGCTTGACCTCAGTAAATGGAAAATGAGATAAAAGTGCAAAATGAATTTACCATGGCTATCTCATGCAAGGCTATTCTAGCAGTAGTTGTTGACTACATAGATAGAAGACTTCAGAACACCAGTCCTTACAGTGCAAGAGGCAAACCCACTAAGCTGGAGATACAGAGGATTAATGTGAGCATTGTATTTACTTAGAAAAAGGATGTCAGGAGGTTGGGTCTCAAGGGAAGCAAGCAGGGTGGAAAGAGGTTATTAATGAGGCTCCTCAGAGAGCTGATCTTGTTTACCTAGAAGAAAAACAGGCTTTAATCAGATTTAGGCTGATCTGAAGGGCTGGTCACTGCAAAGATCATTCAGGCTGCAGCACAAGGAGAGCTGATGGCACCAAGGACTGGAATAAGGACAACAGGATGAAATTCGGCAGCAAAAGGCCACAGCTTGTGCATGCAAAGATTAGCTGCAGGATGCCTTGCTCCCAGCTAGTCCCTGCCATTTGGAAATTAGAAGGGAAGGGGAGCTGTAATTGGTCATAAAATGAGGAGACCTCACTATGGTGCCACCAAGAAAAAGAGTGTAACCAGAAATGAGATTTTCCCAGCTGGTTCAAGACACTTTTGGATGGTTATGGAGATGCAGGTACCCCTCAGAAGGTATGGCAGTGGACATTCCTGGACTGGAAAGGACCAGACTGGAAGGAGAGCAAAACAGCATAGCTAGCTCAGCCCAGTGCCCAGAGGTGTAAAGGGATGTGGACATTGGGTTGGAGAAGTGCAGTGCTGAGTGAGACAGACTACCTAGCGTGATGCTCACCATACCCTGGGATAGATCTTTCCCATAGCAGCCAGGAACAGGGTTTAGCTGGGTTTTTCCAGGCCTATCTACTTATTTCCAAAGGTTATCCCAAGGTTGTCAGTGATACCTGCTAGTACTTCCATAAACAAGGACTCAGCTGTGCAATGACAAAGAGAGAATCTACAGCTCTATCTGTGCATTAGCGTGCCTACTGAATGGGCCAAGCACAGCACCTGTGCCATGAGATTGCCTTCTCTCCTCTCGCGGATTTTCATGAGCATAGTTAGGTGTCAGTCCTCCCCTCAGCCTGAGTGCCATACATAGAAGACAAGATATATTGGCGAAGGAGCTGTAAAAGGGGGAAGTCTCATGGCTTGCACTTACAGAAAATTGCTCTTTTTTAGGTTTGAAGGGAAAAGAAACAAACCAACGTGGACACCACGTTTAGGTTTGAGGTTCAAATATTTTCAGGTTTGGTTCTTGTTTTAGGTTGTGGGGGCTTTTGGATTTATTTGTTTTCTCCTGAACTCCCCCTCCCACCTTCAAATGTCAACCTGGCAGGTTTCTGGAATTGAGTCCTTCTGAACTTTGCTTCCTGAAAACCTTGAGTTTGCACTTTCTGTGTTGCAGTCTGATCTGTGGGCACATTAGCACAATCTGTGTCTGCGGATGCACCAGCAAGGATGGATACATAGCTGTCTCTGAACAAGTAAATCTGCCAAAAGTGCTGCATTTGGCAAGAAAACTACTCCAAGGTGACTAATAGCCATTCTGCAGGAGGCCAGCATGACCTTGCTGCAGATGGACGTTTTGGAGGCTTTTAGTAATAGTCCCTCTACTGAGCACATACAATTCTGCTCTTTGGGCCTCACTCCCATTGAAATCAGTGTTGCATGGTGTATACAAATCTGTGTTAGAACAGTACTGGCACTGTAGTATAGGACAGTTAGAGCTGATTTGATGCCCTGCTTTTGCCAACTGGGAGCCATCCTTTGTCTCTAGCCTCAAGTCACCAAATCCTGCTGGCAGTACTGGTTCTAGGGCTCATCTGATATTCCAGCAATTTTGATCTTTTGATGCATCTCACAAAGATGGCAAAGAAAAGCAAGTCTCGTTTATTTTGTTCCTCACTGTGGTAGCATGTTGAACTGGGTTCCAAGGGAGTACTGAAGTGTCAGGGTTCAAACCAGAAAGAAGTTTGTTCCCCTCTCTGATTGACCGCATGAAAATAATCCTCAGGATTTTTTGCAAGCCTGCAGCATAGAAACCAAGCACAATGCGAATTAAATGTGGATTACTAAAATCAAAGCAAGATTCTGGTGAACAAAACTGACTTGCAGGCTGTCTGCCCTTACTCATATTGAGCAATTCCCCAAGTTGGCAGGACAAACACACAGCAGATCTCAGGCAGAAAGCAGACCCAAAAAGTTACTTCTTAAACATGCTATCTTATACTTTAATTCATTCGTTTTGCACATCCATTTTCATACCTGAGCATCACCAAGATGACACACATCCTTAAAGGCTAACTTGCTTACGTTCACACTGTTGTAGTTTCTCAGTGTTACTGTGGTTTTGTGATTAGAACAGCTTGAACTTCTGTGGAACTCTGCAAAATGAAGTCCTCAGTCCTGGCTGAATCAGAGCCTTACACTTTTTTGTCAAGCAAGCGTAAGGACTGTCTCAGTTCCCCAGGTAGCACAGACCAATACTGTCCTGTTGGGATAAGAACCAGATGGAAAATGACCTTCCCCATGACACAATCACTTGTGCCAAATAGCAGAATGCCTGATTAGGCAGGATCTTGGCTGTCCTCAGCTGCACTCTGGCACTGCTCATGCCCATAGCAGGGAGTGCAGGGCTTCAGCAGCCCCCTGAGGTCAGCTCGGTCCTTTCTTCATGCCTGTAAACATTAAAGAAAAATTCAGCCCATGTTGTCCTCACAGCCTGCTGCTGCCAAGGCAGCAGCTCCTGACAGAGAATGTTGGTGTGGTCATTGCAGGCGGTGTAGCCTGCTCGATGGAGAACCAGGGTGTTTGCTGCTCTGTCTTCACTCATAGCATGGAAACCACAGGAGACCGAGATCTCCTTAACAAGGGAAGAGCTCGATATGGGGTGCTGAGGGTGGATGTGGGTGCATTCTGAGGGGCAGAGACTTGCTCTCTTTTTCCTGCATGAATGAGTACGTTGGGCTGTCCTGCGCAGTGGCAGCATGGATAGTGGTGCGTGGAAACAGGAGATCACAGAGACCGAGTTCACAGTGAAGGTAACCAAAGAAGGTTAATCCCAGATTATTAAAACACCTTAGCTTTTGGCTAGAAGCCCTGGGGCTTTCTGAGCAATGAGCATCATATTATCAAGCCATTATCAGGAACGCAAGTTACACATTGCTGAATAGTGTGGGCGCATTTTGCATTTGCCTAGTTTTAATTAATTTCCCTGTTTCTCAGTCATAAAATTCTGCTTTAAATTTGAATTTAAACACAACTGTATTTTCTGTAAACAAGACTGTACTTAGACTCTAATCTCTGCTGAACTGAAGCTTCTTCAACTCTTGCCAGCTTTGTAGTCTGAAGGTTGGGGATGGCTAGGGGGAAGAACAGGACCAGAAATCTCTTGAGCTGCGTGTGGGGGTTTTGTTATTGTTGTTTTCCTTTGTAAGACGAAAGTGATTTTCTGTAACCTGAAACTGCTGGATTTTCCTCTTTCCTCACAAAGTGTTTTCCTTTGTTATTGTCATTGTGAGGGGACAGCCTACATTTGCCTGTGCAGCTTAATATCTGAAGGCATTTGGACTTCTTTAATAAAGCTACCTTCTGCCTTTCTCTTGTGGGATAAAAATTGTCATTTACTTCCACTAATGAGCAGAAAAAAGTTACCAGCTGAGTTCAGTTAATTATATACCTCTTATACCATGTGCGGATATTGGAGCCAACAAATACTGAGGGGGAGGGGGGGAGGAGGGGGGAACAACAAACTTCCGACAAACATTAATCTTCTTTGCCAAGGGGGTTATTTCTCAGAAGAAGATGTTTTTAGGTCACTTGCACAACGATATTTTGTCAACATACTTCCCTATAAACAGTTTGGATACTTTCCATTCAGCCTGGAAGTGTCTGTGCGAAAAGCACTCAGATTTGCTTATAATCTGGATGAATACAGGTGGGGATGTCTGTTCACGTTAACACCAACCGAATGGATCCCAGTGCTGTAAGAGGGCGTGTGGTTACGAATTCTCCTTGGAGAGTGGATGCTTTGTGCTGTTTTCCAGTATTTACTCCCTTCTGCGCTTTCTAACGTATTTCTGCTGTGAGGTGGTGGCAGAAGTAGGTGGAGGTGGTGGCTTGGACGTTTTTGCTAATCACTACATGTTGAAAATAGCAAAAGCTTGCTTGTAGGTAGCCACATTCCTGCAGCAGTAGCTCTGCTATTTGAGAAAAGCGGGTGACGGCAGTGGGTCAGCAGAAGAAATCTAGCTGTGATATATCTGGACAGCTTTCCATTGCCAAGGCTTTCTACCACAAGTGCTGATTAGCAAAGTTAATTTCCTCTACATAGCACATATGCTGCAAAATTTCACTTGCCTTTTCTGCTTTTTTTTTCCTAACTGTTTTGTGTGAAAGCAAAGGAAAAATGTGGTACATGTGATGCTCTCACATCTTCCTCTTTTCCACAGTAATTATTTTTAGCAGTATTTTAAGGCCCTTTCTTATTAAACAGGAGCTTCCCTTTTCAAGCTGCAGTGTTTCTTCCACCTGGACAAAATTGACTGTGGAGCACATATAGTTAAAATGCTGGAGGCTTATTAAAGTGCACAAGAAAACTTATTCCTATGGGGATTTCCCTGTGAATTATTGAGTTTATAGTACCCACTATCGTGCTCTTATCAAGGAGCCTCTTTTGAACAGGAGCTTCAATGCGAGTCCTTCAACTTTGTTAGCACTCCTGACTAAGGATTCATAATACTTCTTCCCTTGAAGAGCCGGCTTCCAAGAATCAAGGATGTGTGCTCAGGGAAGCTGTAAGTGATGGGCAGATTATGACTTCTGCCTCTGATCAAAGCAGAACAAAGCACTTGACTGCTGTGTTCTTTCTGTTATTGTAATCTTGCAATCGGAGAGCTCTTTGTATGTACTACAAGATACCAGCAGCCATGATACTTAAGAAAAGAGGAGCTCTGGCCAAGAATGACATCCGTGAGTTCAGCTTTCTGTAGCAAATCTAGAGAGCCATAAAGAGGCGATGAACTGCTCCAGGTTACTCTGCAGATAAGGAGGGGCACGGTGCTTCACGTTGGTGGCTGATGGGAAGCCAGCACAAAGGCAGGGAGGCCAGGAGCAGGGCCTCTCAGGGATGGGGAGCTCTGCTGCTTTCCCTGCTTGCCTAAGAACTGGGTTAAACCTTGAGCAAGAAATTTAGATGTGGGTGTAAAAAGCTGGGTTTTCCTCCTAGCTGTAATGTACTAATAGCAAAAAAAAAAATAGATTTGAATCTTGAATTTAAAATGAAAGTGAGATGGTAAACTGCACAGCTCTTACAGGCTTGCTTGTAACTGTATAATGAAGCAGAATAGAGGTTTGCTCCCTATATGACTAAAACGCTGCACAGCCACATTGGAGGGGTGGGGAGGAGAGCTGGGGCTCTACTGAAAGAAACAGAAAGGAACAGCATGGCACATTCATGGTTGCTTTTGGGTTTTTTTTGTTCCCCAAGTATCATGAAAACACTTGTCTGTAAGTGTTTGTATGGTCCTATTGTTGCCACTGTTCTCAAACTGTGCTGATGCATGGGTTGAGGACAAAAATACAGGATTGAATTCAGAGCCTGGATCATAAAACACAGGAGACTCTGACTCCCCACTCTGACTCAGCAGCATGATCTTTCATGTATAATATTTATTTCTTTGGGGGGAAAAAAAAAGTGCAACCTGTTCTTGCTCTGATATTTGATTTCTCTGTAGAAGTGCCATCTGCTTGGCTTTGTCATATCGGAGCATTCAGAAACTAGAGTTGAGCCACGATGTACATCAAGAACTTTGTTAAAGCCATCAAATCATCTCTGCATCCCTCACAGAAAGGTCACGCAGGAGGAGGAACCATTTATCGAGAACGTGCTTTGCATCTGAATGTGAGAGAAGCAGCGCTGTCAGGAAATGTCTGACCACTCTGCTGTGCTCGGGATGGCCCTGCACTGCAAGGCCGTGCAGCCAGCCTCCCTGCCCCATGCACCAAGGGGAGCCCAGCCATGGCCCCACACCTAACACTGCAGTTGAGGAGCTGGGTCCATGAGCCAGCCTGGAGCGGGCCTGCAGCAAGAGGGGGATGGCCATGGGTGTGCTTCCTCTGGCACTCAGCCATGGCAGGAGAGGTGCTTTCCTGTAACGCTCTTCATGAAAGCAAGCTGGATGACTGCTTGCCCGATTACACACAGCTCAACTTGAAGTTATTTGTTATTCTCATTTATTCCAGTTTTAATTTGATGGGATCATTCCCTGTGTAGAATCAGACGTTTAACTTCAACCTAACCTTCAAAGCCCACTCCGCCTGACCGCAACTCCCAACACTTGCAGGAGCCCTTCCTTCCCTCCAAGCCCCACACCCTCTGGCCCCTCTGTTTTGAGGACCGGCTGGCTCCCACACCCCGTGCAGCCCTGCAGGGCTGTGGCCACGGGCGCCCGCCCTCGCGCATGCCCCACGAGGAAGTTGCGGGTGGGCGTGAGTCAGCTTATCAGCATGAGCACCCGCGCCTGTCCCAGCCTTCCTCCAGCGCCTGGTGAGGAGCGAAAGTCCCACGGCTCAGCAGCCGGGAGAGTTTGGCAGTGACCCGTGGCCGGGTGCTGAGCTCCTGCCTCCTTCCCAGCACAGAGGTGGTGGCATCGCTCGCTTGGTGAAGCCCAAGGGGACACAGAGGGAAGCCGACTCGGTGAGGCCTGTGCCGGTGGGTTCTTGAGGAGGAAGCAGGTGGCAGAAGGTTGCGGGTGCTCCGGCTGCTGGCCCAGCACTGCACGAAGATGGGGTGCCTGCCAGTGCCAGCCAGATGGCCCCTGAAGAGATGGCTCAGGCTCGGGCTCATCGTGCTCTATTGCATTACTTTGGGTAAGTGAAGCATCCGCATCGTTGTTCCCTCTGCGAGGGAGGCATGCTGTCTTGGTCAGGGCCAGCTTGTGCTTCTTGAGTTCCTCTGTCATGGCAGAGATGGATGAGGCATTCTTACAGCCTCTCCCTGGCTGACACAAATGTTCCTGGCTGCTGAACTTCTGCTGTTGAGGTGGGAGGATGAAGAATTCTTGTGGCTCAAGCTTGCTCCATGAGGAAGAAACAATGTGCTGGGTCGGGGGGAGAAGCAAGCTGCTGGCTCCTGGGCTCCTGTGCTCGAGCAGTTTCTGGAGTTTTTTGGGTAGCTGAAAGCGAGTCTGTGGTGGGGAGACAGGACAGGGCGGTGTGTTGTGCTGTAGCACAACAAGGGGTCCCTCGGGCAGCACAGCTCTGTGTCAGAGGACAGTGATGACTGTCCCCAGTATGGGCCACAACATTCATGAAAGCCCACAGATCACCCAGACCTCAAAGGGCTTGGGTTGATTCTTCTGAGATGTGTGAAATGCTAACCTTATAACCACACAAAGCTCACTCCTGAGCTGGGATTTGTGCTCACAGCCTGTGCTTACCGGCAGTTGTGGTGCCTCACTGCAGATAATGAAACTCTGGAGCAAACCGGGGCTGAACTGGGGTTTGATTAAAAATCAACTGCTGCAAAATAAGGAGGTTTTCATGGTGGTGTTGTGAAACTGCAAGATATTTGATACTCTCCGCTGGGTTTCATTTTGACTTTCACTCTCAGAATCTTAAAACAAAACTCAGAGAATTTAGCAGGGATGAAATCGCGGAGCCAGCTGGTGAAAAAGCAGCCTCTGGACCCCTCCTATGAGCTCTCTGTTCTCATGTCTTCCCCACACTCCTTCCATGGCCTCTGTGCTTACAAAACACATGTCAGGCATGGGCATATTTTGCCCAGACTGTGATCAGCAAATAATTCATCATGGGCAGAACTGTTCCTCCGTCTGTAATTTAGGAGTTTCTGGGTTTGTGTTATGCTATTCATGTAGTAATGTGTGCACATTAATCATCAATCCTGTAGATTTTCTAAAAACGATGCAGATTCCAAGTCCAAAGACAAGTAATACTTAGATATACAGCCTGATGCTAATCATCAGTACCAGGAATATGAGTTTGGTAATATCAGCAAACTAGCAGTCCTAGTGGTTAGTGTAGTTTTTCAATATGTTTTACTAAAAGAATGCTCGTTCGTCCTGCTGGCCTCCTCTCCAGCTTTTTCTTAGACCTCTGCTCGTAACTTTTGAACTCCCTGCGCAGTTTCCATCACTGCTGACAGGAAGGCAGAGCTGGAAGGGCTATAGCAGGGATGCTGTGGGCCCCTCGTGCCCAGCCAACAGCATCTGGAAGGGGCTGTACCAGCACAGCAGCATTGAAGGGATGGGAATCAGCTGGAAGGTGTGGGGAGAGGGCTGGGAGACACAAAGCAAAACTGCATTGACTTTGGTCACCCCGTTGCTGAGAAGAGTTACTTTTCTAAACCTGATTGATTACAGAATTGCAGGGTTTGATTTGGCAGTGGACAAAAAGCTGTTTTGGAAGCATTATGTCAGCTTTCGGGGTGCAGTTGTTAGATCATTCCCACACAATGAGTTTGTGGAATTCCTGGTGCTGGCTGATAAGGACAGCACAGCCGACATGCTTTATTTCTCCCTTTGTATGCATACATACAAACCCCGCCACTCTTCTCTCCCAAATGGGGTATTCCTTCACTGATGATCCTTAAATCTCCATGGTACGCTATCACACGTGAGCCTTTTCAGGACGTGGAGGTGCTGCCTCCCCTAGCCCTTCCACAGGGAGCACAAAGACCAGCTTCTGACTTTCTCGTGGCAGAGCAGTGCAGCCCTAGGAGCTGCCACGGCCCTGCCAGCGACTTCCTGCAGCACTAAGCAGGGCACGAGGGCCAGCAACTTCAGAACTAATCTCACCTGATGGTATATGTATATAACTATCTATCTATCTATCTACCTATCTATATCTATGTATGTATATAAAGATATAGATAGATAGATATACATGTAACTATGTATACCTATCTATCTATATTTATATAAATCGAATTTTCCTGCTCTGAGGTTCACCTGAGGTGACCTGCTGAAATACCGCTGTAATTTAGAGCTGCTCCTGAAATGTCATCTGCTGCTGGAGATGCTGATGCACACGAATGCCCTGCTGTCTCAGAGCAGTGGAAAAGCAGCAGAACAGCCTCAATTACAGCCTTGATTACAGCGCAAAGTTATTTATTTATGGTCTATTGCTAGTATCCCTGTGGGCTTGTTTTTCACCTGCCATTGCACCTTCACATCTACCTATCGCCTGAAGGATGGCTACGTCCTCCTTCTCAGTATGTGGTTGTTACACGGGGAAAAGATCACTTAAAGTAGCCCAGAAAGACCTGTCCCTGCCCAGTGTGCCAAGCTGGCAACGGTGCTGATGGCAGGGACGAGCCACCCCACGTCTGGTCCATGGAGTATTTCTTTTTGGCTTCCCTGGAATCTTTTCAGCTACCAAAGACTGTCCAGTTTTTGGTTCTTCCCAGTTATTAAATCTTTGGGAAGTTTTGAGGGAAATTCCTACAGCTTGTCAAAGTTATGGTAGAGCTGGGGAAGGGAGGGGGGAATATTCACTTTCCTCAGCATGGCAAAGGAATGTTTGCTCACATGTAACTCACTCTGGAAATCCCCTTCACATCTCACCACAAGTAAGGAGCTCAGAGAGGACCTGGGTTTCAGAAAGGAGTACCGAGGGTAAGGAAGATTCTCTGTTTCATGGCCTCCCCTGAATATTGGCAGGCTGGTAATGAGCACCAGGTGCTTTGTGCCTAATTGCTGTGCCAGCTCCAGCATGGGGTGTGCTGAGGGCAAATTGCATGGCGGAGACGCCAGAAATTTTTCTATGTGTATGAGATTTGCCCACTTCACCAGTGGATGCAAATGGAGTCTTACTGCTCTTGCTGTCCTCGGCTTTTTTTGTCTTTCTTTTTTTGGATGTCTGTCTCCTCTGGTTCCAGATACTCAGAAAAGTCTTTGGTTTAAAAGCAAGAGCCGCAGAACTGAGGAGCTCCTGTTTCTGTCCGCCTGTCTATCCAGAACGAAACCTGCTGTAAAGCCTGTCTGAAGAAACAGAAACCCAGCTAAGGCTCCTGTTCTTCTTTATAGATCCCGCTGTGCTATTTCTGGATTTTTTGAATGAAACTGTTATTTGGGGGAGGAAAAAATATTGAACAGACAAGCAAAATTCTTACACAGTCAAATCACAGTTACACACGTGTATGGAGTTTGCATAGGTCCAACATTTTAACCACATTGTGTCCAACTAGATCAGAGTGAACCCAATTAACTCTGGTCATCACTCTGAGGCCTTTGTCCTTTTCTTGGAGCACCGAAGCATTTGCAGTCTCTTTGTGATGTGAATGTCAGACATTCCCGCATTTAAACATGCAAAGTTTGGGGCTGAAATTTTTACACCCTCAGGCTGCCCTGCACGCCCTCACGCCGCTCCAGCTCACTGATGCCTTGAGCTGAGCTGCATCATGGTCAGGATGGTATAGGTATCCTGCTCCCGTCCCCTCGCTGATGCTGTCTCTGGCCCTTCTCTGACCATGGGGTGAACTTGTCCAGCTCCCAGCCTGCCAGAAAGTCTCTTTTTTTTCCACTTGTTTCCTGCCAACAAGGCACACTGACCCAGCCTCTAGGGATCCCTTAAGAGAAAGCCATGGAAACACATGGGGCTGGAAGGGAAGGGGGAGCAAGGTCTCCTTTTTCTGTGTGAGAAAGCTGCGAGTGGGGCAAGTTTGTCATCCAGCTGCAGCTGGAGACCAGACTGGAGTAGAACTCCCATGATCAGGGAGCTCCTACTTCCTTTCTAATTGTGTTTCCTACCTTCATGCCTTAAACACAGTGTTCTTCATGATGATGTGGCAAGGCCAATACATTAGACTCACTTAAGCTTGGTGAAAAAGTCGGCTTTCTTTTTGTGGATATGAACTGTATGTTTGATTGCGGCCATTCTGTCCCCTTGGAGGGGCACCGCTCTCAGGAGTCTCGGTAGGTCGTCTGAGAGTATGTAAATCTTTCCCAACACAGAAATGCCACGAGCTTTGCTTCTGCTTTTTCACTGTTATGCTTTTAAAACATCATTAGTCCCAGGGGACTGCCTGGCTAAAAATAAAAGTGCTGAGTGCTGGGTGGCACCTCCAGCTACGCTGTGCTCTAAAGATGCCCGTGCCTTGGTGAGCCCCAGACGCTACCGTGTGGTATCAGGGGCACCTGCACACTGCTGCTCTGCCTGTGGCAGGGACCCTGTGGTGTAGCTGCATGTAGCCAACAGACAGGGCACACCTGCACGGGTAAATGGTGCTGTGGCTGTGGACAGGTACTTCAGAAAAAATAAAAAATGATTTCTAATTCTGAGCAGGCTTACGTTAAAGGTATACTGCTTGCTTTTTGTGGTTGCTGGGCACTTTCACCTCCTGTTAGTCTCAAGAGGGGCTGGCTATGTGGGGAGCGTGTGAGGCAGTGAGGTTTAGAGAGCACTGAAGGAACCGGGGCCTTCGGCAGTGGGGAGAGCTTGGCTTCCAAAGCTTTACTGTGAAGACTGCAGTATTTATAGTGGCAGCATGGGAAGAGTCTATAGAATGATCTGAGGGCATCTCCAGCTGGGGGATAAATACAGAGGAATACGAAGTCGTACAGTCAGCAAGGGACACGGTCTCTGGGGAAAAAAATTAGCAAGTTTATTTTTGTCTTCGTGTGCTACAGATCCCCCCCAAAGGCCTGTCTTACACAACTGCCACATCTAGTTTCTGCTGGAACTTGGGAATCATAAGAGTGCTCAGTCAGTTGCAGGAATTTGATCTCAAAAGGAACTAAAACATGCAAATCTTCTGCGGGCATCCACATTCAGTGTTTCCCCTGCCTTTTCCTCTGGCTGGGTCACCCGCTCCCAGTACTGGGAATGGAGAAGGGGAAGGCTCAGACAGACTTCCCTTTACTCCTTTCCCCAAGTCAGAAATGTCCTTCCGTCCCCACCGCCAGTGTCCCTCCCAGTGCATGCCAGCAACACATAAGCATGCCCTCCACCCTTTCTTCCCCATGAAACACCCATGTGGAGGACTTTGCAACAAAGGGGGAGATGTCAAGAAGCTATTCAGTCAACGCCATCATCTCCCAAGTACTTTTCAGCCCCGCGCTCAGAGGTGGCCTGGCTAGTGCTGAGGTTAGACATGTACTAACTAAGTTGCAGTGAGAGGAGTTGCGGTCTTACTCATCTTATAAGCAAAGCAGACTGGACATACCCAGGCGGTGGGCTTGTCCCAGCTCAGGGCCCGTGTGACTCAGAGAGTGGCAGATTTTTATCTCAAGAAGTTCCCAGACAGGGCTGGGGAGAGCAGGAACAAAGGGAGAAGGACTGGTTGGCTGTCGTGGCCCTCGTGCTGCTCTGAGCCCCTTCATCAAAGCATTTCAGATTCTCCTTCTCAGTCACTAATCACAGATCATGGAAGTTTTTGTCATCGGTGGAGTTCCTTTCCCATTAAAGCCAGGTTTATGACAGAGCAGTGACTCAGTTACAGCATGACCTCCTGTGCCATTCTGGATGCTTTCATGGCATGGAAGGAGGGTATGGAATGCCTGTAGATGCAGGAAGGTCTCTGGTTTTCACAGCCTGAACCATATGATTTCAAGGATTTATTCTTTAAAGGCAGTTACTGATCTGTTGGCAGGAGTATGGCTGTGAAGACAGAGGCACGCAGAGGTGGGGAGCACAGCTCACACTGCCGTTACACTGCAAAAGGAAGCAGAGCTAAACATTTAGGAAACCTCTTCCAACCCTCTCCCTGTCTCAGGCCTGCCATGACATCAATGTAAACTAGGAATAATCCTCCCCTCTCATTGCTGTGGCACACTGTAGTGTGTAGGAGGAAATGAGACTGAATGGATCTGCAGCCAAATGAAGTGGGAGGCAGGTTTTCTTCAGAATACAAAGGAGTTCTCTGCTCTCCCACCACATCTGGGATGAGTTACTGAACGTGACCTGTTAGGAGGTCACTGTGACAGCAGCTAACTGAACACAGACAGCAGCTGCTTTCCTTTGCCGGAGAGGTGCAGAGCGGCTGGTTTAGCTTAAAGTATTCATTCCAGTATTCACGCATTGCACAGGACATTTGCTATGAAAATCGTTGAAAGATTCAGATCTCTCACCAGTAAAATCAACTGGGGTAAAGACCAATGGGGAGTGTTCAGCCCCTTGGAGATTCAGTTTTTCGAAATTTCTGAATGTTCAAGCTAATATAAATGCCTGACAGTTTGCCTGAGAGCTTTCTGCAAAACTGCCAGCCGAAGAAGTGTGCAGATGCACTGTCTGATGTGCTGCCCCCAGAGGGGCAAAGGTTTCTGGGCCCACCAAGCAGGGTCTTTCCCTCTATGTGTGTTTGCTGAAGATTTTGTGAAAGACTAAAGATGTTGGTTAAAGACCCAACGGCCTTCTTGCTTTCTGATTCTCAGAGCGTACAAAACCAATGCCTTTCCTCTAAGCTCACCTTTCTGTTCCAATTAGCCTTGCTTTGGGGGCAGCTGCAGCACAGCAGCAGTTTGAATGGAGCATCTTCTCTGCCTGGGGAAAAGGGTCAGCATCGGCCGCACACTGCAGGCTGCCAGCAAGGGAGAAACACAAGCACACAGCGAGGGAGTGGGTGGGCTTCACCAAGGGCAGGAGGGTGGCTTATTTCTTTTTCTAAAAAAGTAATTAAAAATTATTCCCATGGCGGATGCCTCCCTCACAGCCTGGCTACGGAGGGTATTCAACACAGAAATGGGACAGAACTGAGCTTTCATTTTTGCTTTGCAATTCACCTTTAAAGTGAAAGGGGACTTTTGTGGGGCTGAATGGCTCTTCATGGACTTTGATTCCTGCAGGCCCTCAGCACTCAGGTTGCAGTTTCAAGGCTGCAGCGCCTTGTAAGGGTAGATGTGACATCAGCAGGAGTTTCCAGCCCTTGTATAAGTACTGCCACGGAGGTTTTTGTTCTCCTTTTGGCAGCAAAGGAGACTCTTAGGGGCAAGGCACAGAGAACCTCATGCAACCCATGATGTGCCGTCACACTGACATTTTCTGTACGCCTACTCTTCCCCTGTTGCTGCAAAAGGAAATAGAAAATAAATACATACTCAACTGCATTGTCGTTTTCAGGATCCACAATCCCAAAGTTTTGCTGGCTGCTCTTGGAGGTCTTGCCTGCACAAGAGCTGAACTGTGCGAAAAAGCAAAGATGTGGTTGAGGAAAAACACAAGCAGACCCACACGCAATGCCTGCAGACACACAATGGGAGGAACTTCAAGAATCACAGCCCAGAATGGGTCACCTGAAAAGCAAATGGAAACAAGTGCTTTTTCACACAGTGTGAAATCAAACCATGCAACTCACTGCCATGGGATGCTATGGAAGCCAAAGATATGTATGCATTCCCAAAGGGCAGGGACTGCTCACAAAAGGTAGCTACATCAGTAGTGACTAAGCTGCTGATGTCAAGAAGCCTGTCAACTTGTGACTGCCAAATCTTAGCTGGTATGTCACACCTTGGCTTGAGCAAGAACGGCTTTTTCTACCATTTTCTGCCAGTGACTGGCTGCCACAGGCCAGTGGGCTGAGTGGGCCAACACAGGTCAGTGAGCAGACACAGATCAGTGGGCTGAAACAGGTCAGTGGGATGAGTGGGTTCCTGGTCTGCCCCTGCCTGGTGGCTCTGGTCTGCACTCTTCATAAGAGGAAGTACAGGTAGTGGGGAAAATTGTGTCTGCATCTGTCAGACCTTTCCTTTTGGAAGATCGATGAGGTGGCTGAGTGGGGGAGGGAAACAGCTCAGTGAGAATTTATTTATTTAGCTTCACATTCAACTTCTTTTAATGGGTATTAAAACATCCTATTCCATTTCCGACGGCTCTGATGTAAAGCAGGCAGGCAGGACAGGGTGAAAGCTCATTTCAGGTTCTGGTCTTGGGACTGCTAAACATCAGCATGCAACACACAATGCTACCTGTAGCAGAAATGCTAAGTCACGGCTTGAAACAGTGACTGAGCACCTGGTGGGAAGGCAGGACCTACCCAGGGGAGCTCAGGTGCAAGTAATGCAGCTGAGTGACTGGAAGGGGTGGAGCCAGGATCCACCCCTTCTCAGATCTCATTTAAGGATAGGCAGTGGAGGTAAGGGTAGCTTACCTGGGGATTTCTGTCTACCTGGGATCTTTTGTGGGTGAGCAACTTTTTTCCTTTGTTTTTCTGTCCCCTGCTTCTGCATTTGGGCTTCTCCTTGCTTGCTGCAGCCACCCCACTGTTAATGTTGTGCTTTCCATTCCATTGTGGTGTTGCGCTACCCAAAATTAGGACGTGCTGGGGCACTGCCTGTCTCTCCCAAGCACCTGGAGGCTTTCAGAGCACCTCCTCAGGCCCACCAGGCACAAGTCAGTGTGCCACATAGCTGCTGGTTGCTTGTGGGTATCCCTGGGATCTGGGAGTTATCTCTGACTCCTGGAGGTAAGTGCCAACAACATGAGGCTAAGGAAAGCAGGACAAATATGAAATAACCCAATCTTCTGAACTGGGGTGTGTAGAGGATGAGCATCATTCCAGAAGCTGCACAGGCCCAGGAAAAAGCAAATATACCTGGCCTTGCTGCTGCACAGGGTTGCGTATCAGTGCTGTGTTGGCAGAAGCTCCTGGCTGGGCTGCACCCTTGTCCTGGCACTGGTGAGTACCCGCCCACTGGAAAGAGGAAGGGAAGTGGGTAAGCAGTAATGCAAAATGGAGGATTACAGCTAAGCAGGTCAAAATTGTCGTAACTTCCCCCTTGCAAGGGTCCCAGATTGGGGTCCCAGATTGTTATCATAAGCACACGCTTGTGTGCTGAGATATGACACACAGGCATGAGCAGTTTAGGAATGTCTGTCCTGGTTTGCATGTAATTCAAAAGGGGGCTGAAGGGGAGGCCCACAGGCCTTCAAAAATACAAGTCTGTTTTAGCTAGGTTATGCAAAATTGATCGCTTGTGAGTGCTGTGCTAATACAGTGATGAAAATGTCTCTTTCTGCTCTTCATTACTGCAGGGCTGTTTCTGGGATCTTAAAATGGTTGGTTTTCTGTTGTCGTTGTTGTGCTTTTGTTTTGTGTTTTTTTTTTTTTTAACAATAAAAAATAAAAACACAAATCAAAACCTACAATCCATTTATCTACTGTGGCTCTGTCTGGAAGCAGGGAATGCAAGACAGTTGGGACATGGACTTGCTAAACACTGAGCAGAGAAGATAGCAGATGGGCAGTGTGGTGATTTTGGTTGTGGTGTTTTTTATTATTATTTATTGATTTTTTATTCCTTCTTATGGCTGTCATGGCAGTTCTTTACTCTGGAGTGTTGTTTTCAAGTTGTCACAGTTTCTGTCCAGGGAGGCAAGTCTCCTGCTTTTGCCTTCAGTAATTAACACTGAAACAGTTGTGTGCCCTAAGTCTTAAGAAGGACTGGAGCATCACATGAAAAGCATTTGCAAGACAGTCCTCCCTTCAGTGCAGAGCTGAAGATGCTGAGCAGATGAAGGGCTGAGGTACATTAATGGGTGCAGACTGAGCTGAAATAGGTGAGCTCTATGTGGAAGACCTTGGCTTAAGGCCATACCACTGTCTCAGTGCCTTTTGTTTGCTCCTCAACAGGCTGTGCACAGGAGAAGAAAGTGGCCAAAAGCAAAGTAGGAGAAAAAGTCGGCCTGCCTTGTTGTTACAAAATTCCCAGCTCAGAGAGCCTGCAAAACTACCGCGTGTATTGGCAGATGAACGTTACGGATGTGGTGCTGGCCTACTCAGGGGTGCAAAAGATCCTTGAGCACCCACGCTATGTCAACCGGACAAAGCTGGACTTTGAGAACCTCACCCTGTGGATCTCTGGTGTGGAAATCCTGGACAGCGGCCCTTACCAATGTATTGTTCAGAGTCTCCAGTCTTCACCGGACAAACCTGGATCTCATCTTTTGTGCGAAGAGCCCGTGACCCTCTTTGTTACTGGTAGGTGGGTTGCCTCCCCACATGTGAGGCTTTCTAGTGCCAACCTCTAGGGAGAAGGGATATTCCTTGAAGCTTTCAGCATAGTGTAGCAGAGATGCTTTCACCATGATGCCTGAAAGAGAGCCAGAGTGTGCATTAAGCCTCCTGTAAGGATTTCTGTGCCACAGAAACACTTCCTGGGGGCTGGCCTGCACATGAGCTGCACAGCAGCTCCACAAACCAAAGCTGAGCTTAACTGAAGATTTGAGGCTTCAAAGAAACCACTCAAGTTCCTCATCCAAGTTGCTCAAAATGAATCTGAATCTTTTCTTGGAGGCTACAAAAAGTTCCATTGACATGATTTTCCATTTGCACCACTGTTTTTCTGGTGGTTGGTTTCAGCCAAAAGCAGAGATACTGATAAGATGCACATATATATTTATATATGCATTTGAATACCTTTAGCAGTAGAGAGTTCCAGAAATCCTCCAAATAAGTTGGTGAAGGAGCATTCTTCCCCCCCCCTCAAATGAAATTCCCCAGCAAAAAAATATTCCCAAGCTTCTGAGATCTGGCCACTGCTTGCTGACCCAAGTGGATGAATGATGGACATCTGTGCAAGGAGTCACATTCTGTTATCTTTATGGGAGCCAAGAAGAAAGTAGGGAATTGGACTGTCAGAACCCTCTAATGGAGAGGAGTATTGCTGAGGGCTGAGAAGTTAGCCACATGAAAAATGTGCAGCAATGAATCTCTTCTCACCACAAACACTCTAATTTCATGCCTTCCAGAAAAGCTCCTTTCTGTTTTATCAGAAATAAATGATTAATGATTGACTGTAGTCTATAGAAAAAGAGGCCAGGGCTGGAGGGAGAATGCAAGGCATAAGAAAGGCCAAACAGATTATGATAGTTGAGGGACATCTCATAGGAGGATCTTTGCTTTCACCATGGGTTTCTAAATGTTTTCTAAATCTTTCTTTTTTTCAGCTGACTTCAGCAAGCCAAACATAGAAAGAGAAGTAACGGCTAGTTCATGTGAATCAACAGAAATGGTGGTAAGATGTTCTTCTCATGGAGGCTTCCCCAAACCCAAAATCTACGGAGTCCTCAACAACATGTCTGTGGTGTTGAATACCACCTGGGAGTCCGAGTCCAGCCTCAGCCCATACAACGTCACTGGCACACTGTGGCTCAATGTGTCCAAAGATATCAACTTCACTTGTTTCATTGAATATGATGGCTTACTCACGTCCACCAGCTTGCTTCTAGGTAGGTTTTCATACTATGTAGGTTGCTCCAAAAATAATACCTCCTATTTCTTTCTGTGGAAGCTACAGCAGATACAAAGAGCACAGTAACACTAATCAATAGCTGAGAATTTGCTCTACGAAACACTACTTTTCAGCATAGTCATAACTAATAGTTATGCATTGTTGCCAGTGATGAACAAGAACCTGCATGCTATGGCCATAAAAATCTGCACCAGCAGGGGTGACCCTCTGTTTCATAGCTGCTATGACCAGTGTAATTGCTGATGTGCACCACCCACCGCCTCTTTGTGTTTGTGTGTGGTTTGGTCTCCATAAATATTCAGCAAGTATTGACATCAATGGCTGCAACTTTTTCTACATGGAGGAATTACATGACACACCTTTGCTTCAAATGCCCGTCCATGTCAGATGCCATTGCCTCAGACTGCCTCTCTGCTGCCATCTGTTGCGTGGCAACAACATGTAATGGAATATTGGTGGGAAGGTTCAGCCTCTACTGCCATGATGTTGCGGGCCAACATCATAAAGTAGGAGGTATTACTTTTGGAACAGCCCTTGTAGTTTGTATTAGAGAACTATTTTGTTGAACCTGCTGAGTTGCCTCTGAAGAAATGGTAAATCTCTGCATATCTGCTGATGTGAGGATGACACAGTGGTTCCATGAGCAGCCCACCAAGATAGTTCAATGGCTCTTAAGTTGAAGGGTGGAGGGGAAAGATGGAGAGGTGGGTTACATCACTGACTGGTGAATGAGCAGATGGCTCACGATTCCCATTGCTCCCTGGTGAATCACAGCTGGGTTGACAGGGCAGTTGGATCCTGCTGTGATCAGGTGGCATCAGCCCCAGTGGCTCTCACGGTTTGGGACTGCCACTACTCGGTGTTCTTCTGTACCAGCATGGTCTTACTGTCAGTAGTGTGACACAGACCTAATGTTTGAATGGAGGGACTTGAGAAATGTGTGTGCCTCAGAGGTTATGATTACAAAGAATTTCCTTACCTCATAAGCATGTTTGTTCCTGCTTCAGTGACAGAAGATGTTAGCTGAGGGACTAGAGAAAATACTGCTTTCATACACATTTAATATAGAGTTAACTCAAACAGATAAAATTCCATCACTTTGGGCCTGGAAGTGATAATGTAATAGCTTAGTCTGTCCCTTGGAAAGCTTGAGGGACGAGTGGAAACAGTAAGAGGCAAGGAAGCATGCTACAGTCTACGTGCTTTGCAGCAGAAAGGGATTTGGAAAAAAAAACAACCAAACAAACAAAAAAAACTATTTAAAAAAAAATCCTTTTGGCTCTGTTATTGCCAAAGAAAAATTATTTTAAAATATGTCTCTAGGTCTGAGGCTTTCATTGTAGAGATGCAGACAGCTTGAAGGAAAGCTAGAAAAGTGCTATGTGTCCCAGGAATTGTACCTTATTCATCAAGGTACTTTATTTATCGGCCTTTCTAAAATCAAAGGGGGTTGTGAGGAGAAGTGCCATTCAGCTTCAGGACAAATGCTGGAAGCCAGGGCTTCATGAATATTGGTTATTGCTGGGGACAGTGTGTAATCTCCCTAGAGATGATGATAGAAAAAGAAGGTTATAAATATCATACAGGAAAAAGGAGAGTGACAAAATAGAAGTAATAGTAATACCCTGTTGTCACACAGCTTCAGAGAAGGGTGCAATCAACAATGAGGACACAGTCACAAAGCCCTTGCCTTTTGACTTTTAAGAAGTACAACCACTCCCACTTTGGCACAGTGAAAATAGTCCTCCAAACCAGTCTTCTGTCTGGACAGAACACAGCTTCTGGTAAACACAGGAGGCAAACTCTGCATTGGGGGATGTATGAGGCCAGATTGTACAGCAGGTCAAAGTAGTATCTTAGAAGCTGGATGATGCTTAATTGTGCTAAATGTAGACAATGAAAATCTGAAGACATATGAACAGATACTCAGTGTGTCCTTTCTCTTAGATTAGGATTGTCCTGTACCATATACGTGGTCTGTTATCTACTTGTATTTCCAAGTGGTGGAATAGTCATCCCCAGTGGTGAAAAGCCAAAAGATACAGACCCACTGATGCTGAACTGTCTGAGATCCTTTTCCTTCTGTGTTGAGAATGACACCTCCAGTCCTTTAAATGCATAGAATCATACAGTTACCAAGGTTGGAAAAGGCCTCCAGATCATCCAGTCCAACCGTCTATCTGCCACCAATATTTCCCACTAAACCACATCCCTCAGTATGACATCTAAATGTTTCTTGAACACCTCCAGGGACAGTGACTCCACTATCTCCCTGAGTAGCCTGTTCCAGCACCTGACCATTCTTTTGGAGGAAGAAAAAAAATAAATAAATAAAAAATTTTGAAAAGATGAAAGAACATGTTGTTTTCCACCACCTGTGAATCCATAGAGGGGAAAAAATAAGCATAAATTTGGATAAAACAGTAAGAAATACTGTGGAATGTATTTGAGAATGGAAATCTTCTGGATAAGTCTTTTCCACTAAGACTAACCAGTTACTTTAAGAAGTACTTAAGTCTTTCCAGCATTTTGGATTCTGTGGTAGTGACAAAAATTTCAGTATACAGCACATGGAGGGAAAATGAAGGGCTTCTATCGATTAGGTGCCAGCATTGTCTGTTTTCTTACTGAATAGGTGTATTTTCAGGCTAAATATCCCAGTTAGAATTTGGCTTGAACTACCATAATTGACATGCCTGCTATTGCATGAAAATGACAAAATGTTGTTGGGCCCCACACTTACGCTTTATTTCTTCTGTCTCAGCAAAAGCGAACGACTGCATTGTCTCTACTGCACTTCCATCCTATAATGTCATTACTGCTTCAAGTATCATCATTATCACCTTCCTTTTGGCTGTCAGCCTAGCAGCAAAATACCTCCCAAGGCACGGTAAGTAAAGCTCCTTTTTCCAGAAATAGTTTCTTACTGCTTACTGCATTAACTATGTGAAATACACATTTATAGAAACTATACTGATACACTAAGTATTTTTGTACCTTCCTCTCATTTCTTTTTTTCTTTTTTTAATGCTGCATCTACTGTCACAAAATCTAAGCCTGGCTCAGGACCTTCCTGTATTTTGTGTGCACGCAGCACTAGGGTTCCAGGTTGAGACTCTAATTGTCTTGGGAGTTTTGAAAGAAGGTCAGACTATTTCCAAAGAACGGAGTTGTATTCAGAAAGGTTGAGAGGTCCATTTTTATGCATTAGGATGTTTGAAGATGTCAAGAATCTTTGTGAGCATCATCAACACAGCTGAGTGCTAACAGTTTCAAAATGATATCTGTCTATACACCCTACTTGGACAATCTCTCAGAAAAGTCACAGAGCTAATATTACAAGAATGTATAGTGCTAGGGCTACAGAATAGACTTGAGCACTGCAATTTGAGCACTTCTAGGAAAAAAAAAAAAAAAGCAGTAATCAGGAGTCTTGTATTTGTCTTCTTTGTTGGTCCCAAAAGAGCAAAGGTGAGGTGCCCTGCCCAACGCTATGAAGTCTTCAGTAATCCAGACATGTCAACAAGTTTTGTGATTGCGTAGAGGACCTCAGGTGGCAACTCACTAGATCTCATTAGATAGACATGACTAGGAGCAGCAGCTAAGCTGGCCAACAAGAAAGCCCCTGAAGATGTGGGCATCTAAATCTAATGGATTTATAAAGGCTGGTAGGGATCCAGCCTGTACAAAAAGTCAACAGCAATATATGTCCTCTCTGCACCCTGTTGGTAGTTTGGAAGAGCAGCGCTGCAGAAAGACAACAGGCCTTGCAACATGTTATAAATATCAGCCAGTCGAGGTCTGTCAGGTCACTGGAGAAGTGAAGGTTGAAGACAAACTGAGAGCGCTCTGTGTTCAGCACACTTAGACCAAAAGCCACCAGGTTGAGTGTATTAACTCATCATGATCACAGTGGTATCCCCCACCGGAAACAGGTTCATACGTTAGGCAGCAGGGACTTGGCTCACTCAAGAACACTCGTGAGTTCATCATCCTCATATCTCGTGTTATCTCTATTTCAATTCTGAGCAAGGTCACTTGCAAGTGAGAATAAGGAGGCAACATTACTGTGTTTCTTCCCCTCCTAACCAACCACAGCCTTTCAAAAAACTATGTGACCATTGCATTAGGCTGGGCTGATTACTCCTCTGTGCTTTATCACCAAGAAAGGAAGCACCTGGGGAAGGCAGAGACCCTTAGCAACACCTGTGCATTTCCTAATTTTCCACTCACATCCCTCTGTGACATTAGTGATGGCTATTCTCTGTTGTGCCTTGGAGCTGTGTTGATGGGAGAGCAGTAATCTGTTTGAAAATATGAATGTCATGACCAAGCAGCCTGTGCTGTTAGCTGCAGGGGTAATGAGCTTCTAATTACGGGAAAAAGACAAGTGTAATTCAAAGATCTTTCTCTAAACAAATACAGGCTTGGAAATTAAAAGGTTCCCTAGCATTAAAGGAGTAAGATTCTGGAGCATTCTCAGATATCTATTGATACCAGATTGCTCTTAAGATGTAGAAAGCATACCGGTGTGGTAGAATGGGATCACCTGCAACAGCAATGGGCTTAGCTGCATAAAAGGGAATTTCCCTTTGAGTCCAATTTTCCTAATATGCACACAGAGTGGATCTGCTGAGTCAGGCGGTGCTGCTTTGTACAGTCACTTTGCAGTCACTTTGTAAGCTGTAAGGAACCGAAGCTGGCATTTCAAACCAACTTCCCAGTTTGTATGCTTTGGTGCTGCTGTGCGTTATCACCTGCCTGGGAAGGGAAATGTCTGTCTTTCACGTGCTTCCTGCTGGCGCTGCTGCAGATCACCACTCAAGAGATACCGTGGGAGCTCAGAATACGTCTGAAAGTATTTCTGTTGCTCTCACGTAGGGAAAGCTGGACCAAGAGCTCAGTCATTTCTGAGCTCAAAAAGCCATGCTTCGAGTAGCTGAAGTGTGGGAGGGAATAGAAAAGATACAGCAAAACGGAAATAAGGGTTCTCAGATGTGTGATTGTTGTGGTGACCAAAACATGTAGGTGCTTTGTTGAGGTTCACATCTCCTAATGTGAGGAGCTCACAGCCTAACCAGCTCGTCTTCGTAGTAATTTAAGAATGAAAACTTTCTGGGCCTTTTTTTCATCCTTCCAATTAATTTAACCAAAAACGCAGTGTTTAATAGTCTGTGCAATTACAATTTACTGAAGTAGAACAGGGATCCAGCTTGAATTATAAAAACAAAAGCCAATCTTAGATGCTGAGACACAAATGTTTCTCAGAGACCTCAGAGGGCTGGTTTGTTGGTTCCTTATGCTAACACCACTGTTCTCTCACTCAGTTGGTAAGCTGCATGTAGTGACAGTAACTTTTACCATTATTTCCCTGCTGACTTTGTCTCAGCATGTGGTTGGTTGCTTGTCTTTGTGTCAGACTGGAGTTCTAACTCCCTGCTAATGAGTACAGTTTTATCCATACAACACTACACAGATAACATCTGTGTAAGATGGACCAGGTCAGATTATGGCTACGGGCTAGTCATGTTCAGACCTACTACAGGGATGAGTCCCACCAAGGAAAAATAGAACTAGATCTAAAAGACTTTTTTTCTTTACTGTCTGAGATTTTCTTCTCTCTACTCTTCTCACTCTCAGTTATGATTTACTTTATTGAAGAAGGCATTTGGATCAAGCACTTCCAGATATTCTGGAGCTCCAAGTACTAATGAGGAATCTTCTCTTTCAGCCTGTTCCCACTGTTCTAAGAATCAAGCTTCAACAGAAGATGTGAAAGAAATTATGAACTCTCCCCACAGCTGTAAAATGACATGTGAAATGTCATCCCTATGACCAGATCACTTTTGCAGGTACTTTACTGCACCACACCTCCCTTGGCACAACAGCCTCTCAGCTCAGATTCTAGTGCAATGCTAGCTCTCAAAACCATGTATGGCTTTTGATAGGAGTATGCACTGTCCCTTAGCACAGAAGCAGTAGGGCCCTATTGCTGACTAGTGGAAATGCTGAGTCACAGCCTGAAGCAGTGATGAGCTCCTGGTGGGAAGGCAGGGCCAACTCAGGGGAGCTCAGGTGCAAGCAACGCACCTGAGTGACTGGAAGGGGTGGAGCTAGGATCCATTCCTTCCTAGAACCTCATTTAAGGGTTTAAGAGGTGAGGGTATCTCATCTGGAGATCCCTGCCTGCCTGAGGCCTTCCAAGGGGAATCAGATTTTTTTTTTTTTTTTCCTTTTCTTATGTACCTACTGTTGATGCACAGAGCATATTCTCGCTACTTGCTGCAGTCTAGGATTTTGCTATTCCACTATCACTGCTGTGCTTTCCATCACATTATAGCATTACACCAACTCAGGCCTGTGATATTTCTCAGGCAAGAGATGAGGTTTGTATTGCTTGTGGGGCATTGCTTTCTTAAGGTTATTTCAAATTTCTAGAAATTAATCCAGTGAAATACGTTACAGGATCTAATTTTGCAGGCTTCTATGGCCTTTTCTCCCTTGAATGGACCCTGCGCAGATTGTACGCAAGTTTTTATGGCATTTACTTCTGTAATTAAGTCATTTCTAGTGACCAGGGGGGAGTGAAGAGGGTGAGAAGAAAGGAAATGAACATTTAACAGATCTGATTGTTAGCGTCTCCTCTGAAACTGTGTAAGGACACAGGCTAGTATGCTAATATCTGAAGAGTGGTCTGGACATCCAGCAAGGTCATCCATCTACTGGGATCTGCCGTGACATCCCCTGCCACTGGGAGAGCCTCACATTTTACAGGCCTTCCAGCTAAGAACTGGACAATCTTTTAGTTTCTGTCCTACTGGACTCATTTGCAAGTAGCTCATCACCATCTAGTCTCACATGTGGCCTCATCCCCTAAAGGCTGCTTCTGATTGATGGCCTGCAAGCCACGTGCCTCATCTGATGCATAAACATGGGAATGTCTGCAATCGGATAAATGAAGGATTGACCCAATAAGTGGTGAAGAACCAAATGGTAACAACTCTTGTTTTCCCAACAAGATTACCAATACCAGCCTGCTTCTGACCTGTCTCCATTCCCTTCAACACCTGGAGGAATGGGTAGAAGGAAAAATTTCTTAAAAGTCCTGCGCAGGAAACACCTGCATTTTAAAAGGAGTTACTTTTGATATGAGCTGTTATAAGGATGGTGTAAGAATGGCTGGGAAAGTCTGGCTTGCCAAAGGTTTATGACTTTGAAGCATCATATGCATTTTAGCTTCAAAGCTGAAATGTTTGGAGCTGTGTCCTCCAAAGGCATTTTCCAAGTCAGGAGACTTAAGGAAAGATTAACAGCTAACAGTCATTTCTTGTCTCATTATCCATCCAGGTGTCTGTATTCTCCTGGTCTTACCAGAGCATGCTGAATTGCTAGTGTGATAGCACAGAATAAGTTATATAGTCCTAAAAGTCATGAAATTTTTTCAAGCTGCGTTGCAGTAATCTGAAGGCTCAGTATTTTTGAGGCAGAAAGAAGGAGAAACCATCATTCAGGCCACTTTTCTCATTTCCAAACTTGACCACCCACTCATATTTTCCTCTGGGGAAGGCCCTATCTGGAACAGATACTAAAACCTTGGTTAGCATGAATTCTGGGGGCTTTTGTGAGTACTGTTCACTGGTGGGAGTTCACCTACTGGATAAATCCATTCTACCACATTCCTCTTTTTTTATTAAAGTTTTCCAGGCTTTTTTTTTTTTCTTTTTTTTGTAAGCAGCTGTTATTTCCAAACTGCAGTGCCTGGAACAGCTGCTGTCTGTGCATAGGACTGGAAGCTGTACATTAGGACAATGTGCTGCTTGCTTAGTGGCGGTCTGTGATCTTGTAACTTTATGATGCACTGAGCCATGTCCTATTGCTGCTTAAATAAGGCAGTACATTCATTAGTCATCCTCTCTTCACAGGAGGATGGCACCTCTGTATGGTTCAAAGGTTTTCACACTAAGCAAGTGCTGAGCCAGTGGCTCACTGCAGCGCATGCCTTGAACTGCCTCTGCACAGCCATTTTTACCATAATAGGAGCCCTCTTGTGGACTATAACAGGTGATCCGTGTTTCTCTCGGATCTGCCACATTCTGACTTAGATTTAGAATTAAGAAGGGGGAAAAAAAAATCAGTAGTCTCTTTTTCTGTCTCCCTCAGGTTTCCTATTCTGTGTATCCTGCACTGCAGTCCTCACTGTTCTCTACAGCAATGCTTATTGGCGTTGACCCTTAGGCTCTCTGAAAGGGGATGAGAGCAGTAGAAAGATCTTCTCAAGAAGACTGACAACATAATCTTGTGTGAATGAATACAAATACCCGCCTATGCCACAGAAGCTACAAGGTGGTCTTGTTACAAAGGGTTTGCTGGAATTCCAACTGGGAGGACCCTCCATGTTCCTACAGCAGGTCAGAAGAACACCTTCAACGTTGTGCTCCTCCAGCATGCCAGCTCGAGTGCTCGGGAGACTCTGATGCTGCCTCTACAGGAATCGGGGGCCCTGCAGAGACCTGGCAGGTAGCCCATGTCCACCCACCCCTCTAGCAATGCACAACTGCCCCCAGACCCCAATATTCGTGGAGGCCATGCCTCCATGGTGCAACTCAAAGCAGCCAAAACTACTTTTGCATTCAGCCTCATACCGGTATCTGCCAGTGCTGTTCAGTGTTGGCCAAGTTTGGCTTGATGGTTAGATAGGTGATGTGATATCTCTTCTCCCCTAAAGAGGCAGCAATGCACACTCTTCAGGAAAAAGTGCCTAGAGGTGGGAATAATACACACCTCCTGCTTGTTTTCACTGAGACTTTGTAGGGAACGACACATACTGACAGCGTACCCAACAGCAAATACTGCTTATGTACAGCAGTGGCAGAAGTTCTCATAACATTTTCTCTCTTGAAAGGATGGCCTTGCCAACCTAGCTCCTCCATTGCGCCGCTCAGACACGGGGCGTACCTCACCCAGACCACCCTGCTAATTGTGGTGGTGCTTGTGAACACGTGGGTATGTATGCATGCACGTGCACACATAAACTCAAGCTTTACATGCGTTTCTTTCCTACTCACACTTGTCATAAAGCCCCATTTAAATTCTGTAAGTTAACAAGCAGTTAACTTACGTGTACCAACAGTAATGAAATTTAAGTCAGGGCCTTGCTTCCTAAATCTGTTTTTGTTTGTACATTTGCCTAGGAATACTTGTTAGTGCAGGTTCTCCATTTTTGGGGAGAGTCTCTCATGGTGACACAGGGATTTATTTTGCTTTGAATGCTGCTGCCTTCTGTCAGCATTCTCTCTTCTCAGCCAGGATGCTAGCACTGGATAGGACTCATCTAACTTAGGTGATATTCTTGCCTACTGTGTAGGAAAACACGGTTTCTCGTTTTGAGGGGAAAAGAGTGGAAAAAAATCCCAAGCACCACCAAGTTTCCTAAGCAGCTATGCATACCAACTTAACCCTGCCTTGAATATAGAGGCCTTGTTCAGTTTTTCCTTTTAGTTCTGTCCTACTGCAAGCTGTACCCATTACATTATTGCTTCATCCAGTACATAGTTAGCAGGGTAGGCCAAAGTCTGAAAGTATCACACCACCATCTTTGTGGGGTATTTTGTTGCTTGAGCTGTTTATCTTGCTAGGACACAACACAGAAATGTTTTCTAGCAGGTATGTATTGGAAGAAAAAATGCTGGAGGGAACAGAAGCGCTAAAAGCAGTTTACAGAGCATTGAGCAATGAGAGTCTAAGGGATTAGAGCAAGTCACTAGTGAAAAATAAGACACTGCTCCCTTTCTACTTCTGCTGAAACCTGCTGCCCCATCAGCATTTTTACCACTATCCCTTTTTATGAGACGAAATGGGAACTTCAGAACATTCCTACTGAGGGGTCAAAAACAGAGAAAAGGAGACAAAACTTGCCACCAAGCCCTCAGTGGGTGACAAGGAGCCAAAGTTATCTGCACATGTTCATTCTGGTTGCAAGTGGGACAGAGGTGGCATAGGAAGCAGTACTACTAAAAGGCAACCTGACCTTGTCACAGGAAGGGCTGCCAGTGAAATGCAGTCTCATAGCATTCATGTTACCTTTTCCCTCAGTCTGCATGTGCTTATTCTAGAACAAGCAGCTTCTTGCAGGGTGTACACACTCTTTTTCACTGGAATCATTTCCTATGTTTTTACTTTGCCAACCACACTGTAGCTCTGGCAGCTGCACCTGAATTCAGAGGCTTCCCCATGCTCTACTTCTGCTCCCAACTGATGACTGATTGCACAGCACTCTGCAGAAGGGTTTGTCTTTTGCACAGTGCCAAACCTTTCTGTGTCACGCCAGACTCCCACAACACTTTAAGTAACTCCTTAAAAAGGAAACCAAAACCTCCACTGACAAATATGCCTAGCATCAGTTTGCTCTTATACTCAACAGGCAGGCTGCTTGGTTTATTTTCTTTCTTAAGCACTTATATTATGAATCATGTTTTCAATTGCTTTATGCTGTATTCGTTGAATTGCACACAAATGGTTTCCATGAGACCTTTTCAGCTTAATATCTGGGTCTTTCTACCAGGTGAGCTGCTGTTTATTGCAGGTATTTTGTATATTACACGTGCTGGGGTTTCTCCTTTAATTGTATTAAAAGTTATATTGTACAATCTGTTTAGTTTCCTCAGAAATAAAAGATGTCTTGTACGTACTGGGAAGTATGGGAATGAGGAACTAACTTCAGCAAGAAACAGAGTGAAAAATGGCTGCTAATCCTGAGTTGAATGTAGATGGAAGTTTGTGTTTCCCCTTGCTAAGGTGCTACATAAGGGCATCAAGGGCTCCTTCCTTCCTTACATGGAGAAGAAAAAGAATACAGGTCTGCTGTATCTTAGCTCTGCCTACTTTCCCAAGGAGCAACATCCCTGCATCAGTGGTCACAGACACAAGAAAACTGGTGTTCTTCTGACACCACATCAAATACCCCCTGAAAGAGGCAGAGAGAAGAGCTGAGCAATGTCACAGCTAAGTGTCGTGCACACAAGCACACACACAAAAATACAAAACATTCCTATATATATAACTGTAGTGGCAAAAATGTGATGTGGAAAGGCCTTCTGTCTTCTGAGGGGGCAGAGGTTAATCACACCAGTGCCACCAATGTACACTGTTTAAACATGGAAGGGAGAGTGACCTATCCATAGTTCTTCACTTCACATAGGGGGAAATCAAAGCTGAGTGATGAAAACCCTGAAATACAGGCATTCCTTCCATGGACAGATGAATTACACTGAGGTGTTTGAAAAATAAAACGTTCGTTTCAGAAGTTATAAAACACAACACCTTCTTGGAAGCAAGCTGTGCCAAAAAAATTGCTTTGGGTGGGTGGAATATGCTCTGTGCAATGAGCTGCTCATATTTCATTCAACACTAATTAGCCATAGCAGAGGAAAGCACTCGCACAGAATAGACTGCCTACTCTTTTTCCTATGGGACCTTAACCCCCTGCCTGGATACAATTCTTTTTAATAAGACAAAAACCCCAGCAAAGAAAAGGGGCCATTAGTCTGACCTTCTGCTCTGAGGGAAAATGGCAACAGGCCACCATCTGCCCTCAGGTACAGGCCATTATTAAATTATCCTCAGCCCTACCCATAGGTAGCAGCTACAACTTAACGGTTGACGTCTGCTAGAAAATAGTAATCAGAGGTTCCTGTTGCTGCCTGGGAAGAAGTCTGATACTGCCACCAGACTTCATGCTTCCTGGGGGGGATCTTGGATAGAACTCTTCTCATGGGACACTGCTCAAGTATGTATCCCTAATGCAAGCACCGTACTAGTTAAGCATAAAGAGATTATGGACACAATCACCACTGCCAGATGGCTTTATTGAATGTCATGAACTGCATTTCCCCCCCCTGAGGTAATCCTCTAATTTTCAACCTTCATGTGAAATTTGAGCATTTTTTATTGCTGTTAAATCTGTCCACTGAGCCAATGCTTCCACCATTACCATCAGAAAAGGTCATCCTTTCCGTTGACCCCCTCAGCCACACTTCTACTGAAGAACCCAAAACATGTCTTCTACAGGGTATTTCCATGCCACTCCAATCTCCTCCACCCTTCCTCAAATCTGATTGTGAAATACCCTAAGCACTGCAAGAAACAAATGTGTTTTTCTGTAAAAAACATGAATAAACCACCATCAGCAAAAACAAACCGATCCCAGGCAGGCAAAGTCAAGGTGTGGGAGAGGGTTGGCAAGAGGAGGAACACTCTCACTGGTGCAACCTATATTGTGCTTCAACAGCAGGGGCTTCAGGCACTGTCAGAAGAGCAGCTTTCACCAAAATAAATTAGCTTTCAGAATCAGGCTCCCTTCAGCAATAGCAGGCTCCTTCTGCTATTCTACATCACCAACAGCTTGGACATTTCCAGCAGCAAATGGGTTCTAGCAGAGGCTCTGTGGCTGCCTTCATCCTAGCTGACACTTGCTAGCCTGTAGAGCCTACCCATCCACCTTGTGAAGTGGAACAGGTTTGGCCCTTCCAAGCCCTTGAGAAGCGATACGCATCCACAAAAAAACATTTCCAGCAAACTGGTTTTTCAGAAGTATGAAGGATACAACTGCATTCACAGAAGACTTCCATTATGTCTTTGGACAAAGACTTAGAATAGAATCAAAGTACTTTGTAGCTGCTTACAACAGAGATCTGAGGGCGACTCAGCAGCTCCTAGATTCTCCTGCTATTTTCTGTCTGTGATTGCTCCTGGGCATCGCTGTCCATTTTGCCCAAGTCTTCAGTCACACTAAGCCTGGATTGCCTAAAGAGGGAAAGGAGAGTGCAAAGAAACTTTATGTCAGTGTATTTCTTACAAAGACATCACTGCAAGTATTTCAACCCTTAAAAAGTTTCTATTAGAACAGGCACTCCTTGTGAGTTTCAGTAAGTCACGCAGCCAGCCTCACAGCCCTCTATCCCCAGAAGATTTTATCAGCAGTTTGTAGATAGATATGTGGAATACACCAAAAACATGGTATGGCATGGCTTCTCTAAACGTTTGAGCCACAGAGACCTGGACACACTTCTAGTCAAAGACTTGCATAGGCAGCTCTGTCTCTTACCATTCTGCTAATTTCTGTTCATACTGCTCCCTGCGCTCACGATTTCGCTTCTCCTGCAATGTCTCACCAGCAAGTTTCTGTGCAACCATTATGAGGCCCCCTGCAGGGATCCTAGAAAAAGTAGAAGAGAAGTCACAAGTTACCCAGAGGACATTCAGTAGTAATAACTTACTGGCAAGAGTGAAAGAAGCGTGCGGGGGCCAGCCACCAGATCACTGAAGCACAACATTGCCCAGTACTGAAATGACACCACAGACTAAGGTGCTCTCGTGCTAATGTCAGTCATCAGCTGTGACTCACTGTAGCCCCTTGAAAATGTATTTTGAAGTTATTCATGAGCAGGAACACACAAATCAAGGGGGTGACAGGCCTTAATGTGCACCAACAACCCTTAATGTACCAGCTCAGCCTGAAGAACCTGCCTTCTCTTAACTTCTGCCCGAGTTAAGAGGTCACTGCCTAAACAGCCAGAATCCCAGAGAACTATGGGTCCCCTCCACCCTCAGGGAGATGCAAGGTATCCACAGTGATGTGACATCTTACAGCTCTGGATTGCACAGCCCTACCACACAGCCTCTTCTTCAGCATTTCTTAACAGCCGCCACTCCACATCTTGGCTTTGATGGAACCTGTTTTGCAAATGTCTCATTTTGACCCATCCAACAGCCCTTGTGCGTTCAGCTCTGGGTTCTGAGCTGCTGGAGGAGGAGCCCTTATCTCCTACACTCCTGTATTTAATCCCAAACACCACAGTTACTTGAAGAGACCTTAAACTGTTCCGTGCACAACCAATGGGCTTATTAATGGCCGTACCAACAAGACATGTCTGTGACCCTCCCTCATGGTTTCCTATTTAATAGCAGTTAGTGCCTCCTCTGCTATGCAAACAGCGGTAAGACGCTCTGTTGAGAGCACTGAGCTCTTATCACAGAGGAAAGAGCAAAACATAGATCAAGAAAAGAAAAAGAAAAAACAGTTAAAGGGCTGGAAGAAAAATAATCATCACAAGGTCCCAGGAAAAAATAAAGAAAATCCCTCAGGGCAAGAGAGAAAGGAAAACATCTGCAGTCCCACCTGTGACTCCGGGCTTGGTGTGGGGGGCCACCACCTAACACAGACCATCAAAAAGTAACTGTGACTCAGTCTCTGGTTGCCACCAGTCACAACTTACCCAAAGGCTGTTCCGAAGAGGAAGCCGCCTGCCAGCCCAGACAGGCCCAAGTGCATTCTGAAGAGAGCTCCTGTGAAGGCTGAAAAACACAAACTGGCTGAAACCACGATCAGCCCCTCACCAGCCATTGCAGGCCTGCCAAGGGAGCTGCTCTGCTCAGTTTCTCCTCTCTGTTAGCTGACTTTTGTTTTTAACACAGAAGAAACCAAACGCTGTGGCCAGCAGCTTCCACCATGCAGTCGCAGCAGCCTGACTTATTGTGACAATGCTTTCCCCTGCTTTCATCCACACGCCCTCTGCACTAAAACATAGCACAAAGCTCATTCTTCTAGAGAACAACTCCCTAAGAAATGCTAAAATGCAAAAGTAACTATGAAAGTGGAACTCAGTTCTCTCCAGACTGGAGCACGATCACAGAATCACAGAACCATAGGGGTTGGAAGGGACCTCTGGAGATCATCCAGTTCAACCTCCTGCTACAGCAGTTCCCTACAACAGGTCACACAGGAAAGTGTCCAGACAGTCCCGAATATCTCCAGAGAAGGACACTCCACAGTGTCTCTGGGCAGCACACTCCAGGCTCCATCACCCTTTCTCCCCCCTTGCCCCCCCTCTTTTTTTTCCCTTCTATTCAACTGCAGCTAATTATAGCTGCTGCCATGTAAGGCAGAAAAGAACAGTAAAGCACATACACAGCTGTATGGGCAACAAATCCTCTAAAACCCAATGACCATATTTACTAGGAGCTCTATTGCCAAAAGTGGATGTGCAAAACTTGCCACAAAAACAGTACTTTATAAACATTTATAAACATTCAACTGTTGTGATGAGCAGAAATAAGAGATGATCCTCTGCCGAGGAGGTGGTTATGAGGGCTGGTCATGCACTAAATGTTGCATTTATGCCACACAAGCAATTTTCACACAAAAACTCCAACAAGTATTTTGAGAACGGACTAATAACCACAAAATTCCCCATTGGTTTCAGATAATGCATTGATTATGTGTTACAAATAAAGGCAGACAACAACTATACCATGGGGCAAAGTTCCGAAGGCAGCCAGTGTAGCAGGCTGCAAAACCCGGGTGCAACGATGCTACGGGTCTGCTCATATTCAAGAGATATGGATTTTTGCTTATGATTTTCTATTTATGTCCTCTGCTTACTGACACTGAAAAAGTTAAAAAGTACACAGATAAAAATTACCCAGTCTTACCTCCTGCTGAAGCAAAATTACTGATGGTGGTTTTATCGCGGTACACGGACAGACCGGTGCTCACCATGCTGCAAGGGTGAGGCATAAAGACAGCAGTTACACATGAAAAAGACACTGCTTGAAAAGAAGCAGGATTTCATTAAGCCCACCCGCAGGGTGCCGCTGTATCCTGCTACCAGCCTGGCCGGAGCACACACATGCCAACCAAAAGTGCTTTATTTCTGCAACTTTACCTCATGCAGCTGGACAGCCAGAGGTCAGGGAGTGCTGCTTTTGGATAGCTTTTTTTTCCTTTCTGTAAATCAAAGACTTCATTTTTTTTTTTTTTTAATCCATCCTACATTCAAGAATAAAAGGGACTGAGCAATGCAATGGTTCTGTCAGTTGTACAGCTACCACTACAGCTGAATCATACTCAAGGCGTCATCAGGGCCACCAGCTCCATGAAGCAGAAGGTCCCCTGCTGGATTAGGAGCACCACCTCCTCCATCTCTCTCTCCAATTACTAATTACCAATGTAATGTCAACCTTTCCAAAACGTGGAACTAACAACCTGTTTTTAAACCACAAGACTTTACATGTATGCAACTGCAGGACAGAATCTTCAACTTCAAATTTAGGGCAGTGAGCATGGCAAAGGCTGCTCATGGCAGTGGGCACAGCCCCAAGTGCTGGAGTTCAGGGAGTGTTTGGACACTGCTCTCAGACACAGGGTTTGGATTTGGGATGGTCACGTGTGGAGCCAGGAGCTGGACTCAATTATTCTTGTGGAATTTCAGCATGAAACATTGTATGATTCCACACAGAAACAAGTAACACTGAGCAGCATCTCCCTTCAAAGCCTTCCACAAAGGAGCGGTGAAAAAGGATGATGCATTTGCTTGCGTGGGAGACATCTGGTGGATGGCAACGACATTGCACGACTAGTCCTGAAAAATTCTAATGCATTGAAAGTTCCGAAAGAGAAAGCAAACAGCACGCTAATTAAACTCGAGAAAAGATACTGTGGCAAAAGGAGCCAAAACATGACAGAAAACATGGATGAAATAGAGAAAGGCACAAAAACATCAGGAAGAAAGGCCGAAATATAAAAGCAGCTGACTGGGAGTTAGTGCTAGTCAATAGCACTGCTATCTAAAAAGCAGAAGGGGAACACAATGCACCCACAGGTGTAGTCAGTGCAGGTCTAGAACTACATACCACTCTTCACGTCAGGCATGGTGATGTTTCTAGCTGTAAAGGGCGTTATTTGGAATAGCATGCCTAGTCTGACACTGTACTGTGAGAAACACACGGGCACTTCTGGGGGAGAAAACTGAAGAAGTGGAACGCTGTGTGTGCACTGCTTGTGCAGGGACACGCAAAGGAGTCACCTCCAAGAACGTGAAGACAAGGACAGAGAATTGTGAGTAATGCCACTGTACACAAAGTGGGGGTGATAAGACGTAACAAAAAGGAGAAAAATCAGTATGGGACAGAAAGCTGCTCCAGAACAGCCAGTGCACTGTAATGCCATCTCAGAGAAAAATGCACAATGCATCAAAATAAGAAAAAACAGAAATAAGCTGTTAAGTGGTGGGAAGAACACAATTTAGGCCCAAAACAGAATGGACCAGCTGTTGTGAGTGGAGCTTTTCCGGTTTTCATTTTTGCGTTGGCTCAGGAGAAGATTTAGCACTGGGCTAATTTAAGAAGGTGACATCCTCTTCATGTTTCCACTTCATTGGTCAGACTGCCTGGGTCCAAGCACGACTCTCTGCTCTCCCACTGCTACCACGAAGAGCACACTTACTTGAATATGGTCACGAAGGTGGCCACCCTCCAGCTCCAGCGCCAGCCATAGCGGATGAAGCTCCTGAGCCCAGCACGGTGTGCAGATTGCTGGGGGGAGGAGGAGAAGGGTTAGAGACCGTGCAGCCGCTCCCTTCAGCACCATACCACTGTGCTGCGGGGTGCTGCCGAGTGGCACCGACCCCACTCGAGGTGCTGGGAATGGCAACCCCAAGGGTAAAGCCGATCCCTTCCTGAGGAATGAGAGCTGATGTTTACAGCAGAACAGGCACCCAAAGAATTAACTGCCATTTGTAGCGCTGTTTTGCAGAGGCAAAGCAACTGGGACCACGCCACCTGATTTGGACTTCTGCTTGCACACAGAATCATAGAATGGCCTGGGTTGAAAGGGACCACAATGATCATCTAGTTTCAACCCCCCTGCTATGTGCAGGGTCACCAACCAGCAGACCAGGCTGCCCAGAGCCACATCCAGCCTGGCCTTGAATGCCTCCAGGGATGGGGCATCCACAGCCTCCTTGGGCAACCTGTTCCAGTGCGTCACCATCCTCTGTGTGAAACCGTCCCCTTCACCACCCCCGCTCAGCACCGAGGTTCTGAAGGTAGCTCTGCCCGCGGTTCGCCCCCCGGCCCCGTACCACCGCATCGGCGCGGTTCTGGAACACCTCTCCCTGGCTGCCCTCGATGAAGGCCGTCCGCGCCTGGCGGAAGGCGGGCAGGCCGCCGTACAGCCAGCCGACCAGGCCCCCGGTGAACGCCGACTTGATGATGTTCACCGTCTCCTCCGGATACCGCTGCTGCTCGCTGCAAGGAAACACCGTGCCTCAGCGCGGAGCCGCGCGGCCCGGACAGGCCTCGGCTCCCGGCTCCGCGGGGCGGCAGCGCCGGGCTCCGCACCCGGAACGCACGCCCGCACACCCTCAGCCCGCCGCCCCGGCCCCGCCGCCCCGGCCCGGCCCTCACTCTCGCCGCCACAGCTCGCTGAGCCGCTCCCAGCCCGTCTGCGGCGGCGGCGTGGGGCGGCTGAAGGTCCGCCCTGCTCCCAGCCCCTCCGCCATGGCCCTCCCGGCGGCGGCGCTGAGCGAGCACCGCAGCGCCCCCAGCTCCACGGCGGGGCGGGCCGGCAGTGCGAGGGCTCGGGAGCTCCTAGCCGGGTGAGCGAGCTTCCCTGTGTGTGGAGGGGAGGGGAAGCGCCCCTCGGCCTTTGGTCTCTTGTTGGCTTCCGATTTCCTATCACACGGCGCAGTGCCTGGTGGCTGCCCCCATCGCTGGAGGCGATCGGGGTTGGATGGGCCCTGGGCGTCCCGAGTTGGGGGGCAGCCCTGCCCGTGGCAGGGGGTCGGGGTTGGGTGGGCTGCGAGGTCCCTTCTGACCCAAACCATCCTGTGGTGCAGTGAACACGACCCACCACCTGGGCCTTTACTTGTGCTTTCCGATAGCAGATGTGGCCCAGCGGCAGTGCCACTATCACAGCCCACTGAGACCTCTGCCAGCTTTTGGTTTTACCCTTTTGTTTCTTATGGTTGTAACCAGTTGGAAGGCTACAGATTCCTGTTCTTGTGTGGGTCTCCGGTGCTGTGGCAGTGCATCTTACATGTGCTTACAAGCGCTGTGCAGAACATCCTTCCCATCCCAACCTTTATCTAAACCGCAGTCCTGAGGGAAGTCCCATCACCTTTAGGAGCGACCTCCCCGCCATTCAGGCTCCATCCTGTTGGGGAGGAGTGGGGGCAGTTACTCATGGCTGTTCTAGGAAAGTGGCAAAGGAAGCAGAGGAGTCACCAGTTAACGCAAGCAATCATTCAGAAAAAGTTTTCAGTCACCGTCACGCATGACTTGGCAACGTGGATGGGCATATTCCTCAGATTCCACTGAGACGCCCTAAAGATACTGTCAAAGAGGAAAAAAAAAAGCAACACAAAAAGACGAAATTTCCCCTTCTCATTGAGACAGCTGGGGACTATCCAGATCTTTTCTTGCAATTCTGAGAAATAATGCACCCAGCAACAGTTCATTTTTTGTTTGTTTTAATCCAAAAGCACATTACTAAAAATGGTTTAAAAATACTATACAGAGTTGTTTCCATTTCTCAGGTTGCTGAGCTTCATTGGCTAAAAATACAAAACCAGAAAACCCTTTCCACTTGTACTCAACCCTTTTCCTCTGAAACCAAGCTATTTTAACACCCTAATTTGTTTTCTGTGCCCACAGTGGCACAGAGCCGCATATGGCTCTAGCAGCTTCACTGGTACCACTGACAGTTACATCCCTGCTCCTCGAAAGGGCAGTGCTGCTGAGGTCTCTGAGTGTGCATGTGTTGCGAGTGTACTTGGAGCTTCTTGACTGTGTTTTCTTCTCTGATCCAAAATGACTACAGAGAAAACTATGAGCTGCTGTTACTGCTCCCTTCCATTAAGGTGCTGCTTCCTAAGACATGACTGAGGCCACTTTGTAAGCGAGGGAGCTCAGCAGAGATGCAGAGGCAACCCCTGAATCCCATGCTGCTGCCACCCCTGCTGTTTCAGCCAGAGGGAGCAGTCTGCTTCTCTGCACTCCAACAGGCTTAGGCACCCAGATGCCAGGAAGGCCAAGACCTGTGTTCTGCTGACAGACGGCCCCTGACACCCAAAGGATACGTCTGGGACAGCGGCTGATCTGGCCCTGCTCAGGCAGACGTTCTGCAGCACAGAAGGAGCAGTGATCCCAAAGCAAGTGACTCACAGCTGCAGGGGACCAGACAGGTTAGGAAGTACAGCGTAGCTCTGTGCTACTCAAAAACTTGTTTTAATGCAAGGCTTTGACAGTAAGTAGGAGAAACGAAGCCTGTCTGGATGCCAGAGAACACACTGCTTCCTCCCAGGTCTCTCTCAGCTCAGAAAAGATAGAGCGTTTTGGGAATTGTATTCCTTATGAGCTGAGCAGCCTGCAGTTGGCATAAAAACGCTTAGCACAAGCAACCTATGACTGAATTTAAGATGAACAATGTGAGGAGTAGTTGCCTCTGTGTGACTTGAAGGCATTCCCTCAACCAGACTGAGAGAAAGGGAGCCTAACAGCTGGGTGTAAGAAAAGGGAATGTTGAACTGAGCAGAGGTGTCACCAGCCTTAAAATGAAAGATTACAGAAGAGGATCAGAGCAGAGAATCTATGAATATGTAGAAGAAAAAAAAAAGAACAGCTCGATCTACCTCTGTGTACGTTTTCTCCAAGTTCTTAAGGGTCCCAGGATGTCTGGCCAGCAGACTGCTGAGACCTTGATAACACAGCCTCAGTTTTGCGTGGCTGTGCATGGATCCAGCTCATTGCCCCACAGTGGAGGCAGTCTTTATCTCAGCTGCTTGACTGTCCACTACTCAGGCCAAGCATTATGGCAGTGCTATCATCACCAGCCATTCCCTTGTGAGGTAGGTAATTTACCTGTGCAAGGATAATTTGTCCTTTTAATGGCCCATCAAAGTCTGCCATCCACCTTAAAAACTTGACCGAAACATCACAAACCTAAACTCTAAGCTATCTAAAAAGGTTACCTCAAATCCCAGTACCTGCTCCTGTCAGTGAATGCCTAATATCCCAAGTGCTATCATACAGATGAGAGAACACTGACCACTGACAAAAATGGACATGTATCTCCCAGCTGAGCATAGCAAACACTACCTTGCCATGAGTACAGAGGACTTGGCAAAAGGTCCAGTAAAATGAACAGCAAGGCATCTCATTGACTGAATAGGATTTAGGATCATTCTGAGACAGGCAGTAACAAAATCCCAAATGACTGTGGCTCTGGGCAGCCTGGTCTGGTGGTTGGTGACCCTGCACATAGCAGGGGGGTTGAAACTACATGATCGTTGTGGTCCTTTTCAACCCAGGCCATTCTATGATTCTGCAACAACACTCTTCCAGGCATGAGCATAACCAGCCCAGCACACAGCCATACTCCAACCTTCAACTTACTGTTCTTATGGCAACAGTAGACCTGGGTCCCAGTGCATGGGAATAATTTTAAAGTTAGCCTATTGGTGCTCTCTGCAGTTTTAGTGTAAAGAATAATAAATCTGAGAGAACCGGAAAGAAGATACACCCATCTTCAGATTTCCAGAGAGATCAGTTTGAGCTGAAGGAAAAAGCAGAGAAGCCTCTACAGTTCTGTTTTCAACCATTCAGAAGTGATCTCACTGTAGTTCTTCCTCCTTTTCACTTTGTAAGTCAAGGTTTGGGAATATTCTGACAACAGATGCTCCCAGTAGCAAGAGACATCCTCCATCTGCAAGTGTTCAGTGATGAATTGGCGTCCCCTGGAGACACACAAGGCACAGTCAGAACCAATTTCCAGTTCCTACAAGAGTTTTTGGTTTTGTTTCATATGCATATCAACTTTCACTCTTCTGTTTTGTTTCATTTTTTTTCCAAATGAGAAACAACATGCATTGCTCCATACCGTCTATTTCCATTTCCCAATCTTCACTCACTCTTACGACTCTGACACTTGCACTGCTTTTGTTATCCTCAAGATGGTATTTGTTATCTGGGATAATAAATATCAACTTTTACATATCAGATGCAGCCTAAGCAGCAATGCAACATGCTGCTTCAGAAGGCAGCTTCTGCTATCCTGGGTATATAATGGTTTTAATGCAGACGCAGCTCCCAGGGGCCAACTCACTTCATACTGAGACAAAAGCTCCTAACATCTGATAGCTTTCAGTGGGGTTCCTGACACAGGTCACATCTGAACTGAAGACCTAAACACATAATTTCCAGGTCCCCCCTTTTGTTATAAGGTCTCTAAAACTCCCGCTGTTATTGCAGAAGGAAAATATACTTTACCCTATTAGTACTAGGCTGGCTTTGATAGGTAACCTCTTCAAAAGCTGCGTAAGAAAATGTTTTGGAAGAAGAATGCCTGACAAACAGAAAGGACACACAACTTACCTCTCTGCAATTTCCTGTGCTATGTTGTCATTTTCCTTTGCAAACTGCAACAGCTCCCTAAAATGCAGACAAAAAATGTTATGAAACAACTAGCTTAGTGGGGAACTACAACTCAGCTAAACTATTGTAGAGGATGAGATTAAGGATTTAGAGCTGGGCAAAGATTTGAGATCACAGAAGAATCTTGTCATTTATATTTGTTCCGTATCAGTCCTGGACAGCATGCTGAAACCCAGCAGCTAACACATTTCCAGCCCAGTAATATGTTCTCCTTCCTCTTATCTGTGTTTCTGTGCTCACTTCAGAGATATTTAAGTACCTAATGCCTGCAGTGAGGGTGAGACACCTTATGTACCCCAGTGAAACCACATTCTGTAAGAAATACACGCAAATGGTTCTCTGAGTACGATAATAAAGCAAAAAGAACACGACCTCCAAGAGTCTTTGATGCACAGGAGCAGAGGCTCCTCTTCCCAAACAGAGCAGTGTTGCCTTGTGCCATGCCTTGTGCCATGCCTTGTGCCATGCCTTGTCCCACTGGGCATAGCTAGGGTCACACACCTGACATCAGAGAGATCTGATTTGACTGGGATGTAGTGGACCCAGGGCTTCAGCTGTTGATAGAAGAACTCCAACCACTCTTCTCCAACGTGAAAGACGAGTGAACCACACAGGAAGAGGTGTTTCAACCGGAAACTGGCGGCCACTCCGCGGAAATTAAACAGATACCTTTGGAAGGTGAAGAAAAGAGGTTACACCTGGCATTCTGTGAGAAAATACCCAAAGAAACCGGACTCTGAGTACTGATAACACTTTCTCACTGGTCATAGCACAAGTAAACTGAAGTTGAAGATGCTCTAGGTGAGTTTCTGGTGCTGAACAGAATGTAGGGAGGAAATCTAGGAGAAAGACCTGGCTATGGCAAACCAAATGAGGCTTCACCAACCACTGCCTAGAAGGCATGGAACATCACACCTTGGATGCTATTTCTGTGGCTCTACACTACTGACAAAAGACTGTTCCCATGAGGAGCTTTTCCCCAATTTTACTCTCTTGAAATGAGCTTTTTTGTCTATTGTTCTGCTTTTCTGTATCTATTCAGCCTTTTTTTTTTTTCTTTTCTTTTTTTATCTTCTGAGATCCTGCTTTAATCTGAAGCTAATTGTTTCACATTAACTTGGGAATGCAACCCTAGGAGGTTAAACAGACTAGCGCAAAACAGATGGACTTCGCAGATAACAAAGAATCAACAATCTTGTTTTCAGTATTTTCTGCCAAGTTAGTAAAATGGGCTTGACTGGGGGTGATTTCTCTTAGCAAAATGCATCTCAGAGACACGTTTGTTTGTTTGCTTCCTTGTTTTTTCAAACCCACATTTCTCCAATTATATGGAAAGCTGTTTTTCCTGTGGGTAAAACCCCTCAGTACATGGAACTACTCTTTGAAGTCAAACATTTTGGGCTGGGGGAAGGGAGTCCTTTAACATAGCTGTTTTTGGGTGAGATGGGGATATGGCTAAACTTGATTCAGCAGTAAGTGAAAGGAATTTAATCTGAAATTAATTTGCATTCTTTGTATTATCTAAGAGCTCAAGGCAGGGATAAGGAGCACACTGTACTAGGAACTGAACAATGATATTAAATACAGGACAAGAACAGTAGTCTAGAAGTAAGAAAATAACTGTCCAGCTTTAGCCACAGCTCCCACCATCTGTGACTATAGCAGAAATGCTAAATCATGTCTTGAAGCAGTGATTGAGCACCTGGTGGGAAGGCAGGGCCAACCAGGGAAACTCAGGTGCAAGCAATGCAGCTGAGTGACTGGAAGGGGTGGAGCCAGGATCCAGCTCTTTCCAGACCTCATTTAAGGGCTGGCAGTGGAGATCCCTACCTACTGGAGGTCTTCTAAAGGTAAGCAGTTTTTGTTTCTTTATTTCTGTGTCTGTAGTTTCTGTATTTGGACTTGTTCTCATTTACTATAGCCTAGCTAGAATTGTGCAACTCTGCAATTATTACTGTACTTTCCATCACGTTACAGTGACATCAGCTAATTCACTGAGGGCTGCTCTCAGACAGACCCATATAGCACCTACATGGAAGCAAGCAGGTGAGACATTCTTGTTACCCCCAATAGTCCCTGCCTCTCACCGCCTCCAGCTAGAAGCGTGGCTTCTGAGTTAGGCAATCTGACTACAACCCCTCCTCTTGTAGCTGTGTCTTTCCACTGACAAACTGAAGTCAGTAACGTAGCACAGGACTGCTGCAGGGGTTAGTCATCCAGAACAGACTCTATAGAGTCTGTGTGCTGCTGCTGATAATGACTATTGATAATGATTGGGGCTGAGACAAAACAGTGAGAGTGTCTTAGCCCATACTGTATGATGGCTTACAAACCATCAGGAGTTCAGGGAAGTCTATGTGTAACAGAAGGGAGAAATCTGGGCAACAGTTTAGTGAAAAATTGAATGAGACAAGTCAGTCACGTTTGCACAAAAACACACATTCAGCCAAATGACTGAGTTCTTAAAAGAGCAGACTTTAGATGGTAGAGTTGCAACTGAAGGATTTCAAACCAAAAGGAAAATCAAAACATCAGACATAAAAATAAATACAAAATAAGTCTGTATTTTTACACAGAAAGCCACATAAGTATTATACCAAAAACCCCTCCCTAAAGTAGTTAAAACATAAAATCCTCTGTAAATCAAAACCACGTTCTCCAAGACAACATAGAAAGTATGAATCAGTACTATATCTGCTCTATCACACTTTAGGTTCTCTCTCTTTTAACGTACACATCTAATGGCAACATTTGTCCCAGTATGCATATGAAGGCACAGTTCCTCAGTTCCTTATGGCTTTAAAAGATAGCAAAGCTATTACTGTAGCACACACATACATGCATGCACACAACAATGGAATATACAGGTTGGAACAGAAATAGAAAGAAAAACATCTAGTAAGCCCTACTGACTTAAAAACAAACAAAAAAGAAAAATGCTCCTCTCCCCTCAAAAAATAACCAGAAAACATAAAAATAAATGCATTTTCTAACCGTGTGCTTATTAGCAGTTTAAGATCTTTGCTAAAAGCACTTTATTTCTCCTGATGTGACAGAGGAAAGCTGGCACTGACAAAGGCCATGCTACGCTCCCTAATTTTCAGCTGCTATATGCCTGTTCACAAGCTTCCTTGTCTGTGTGGAGCTGGTTGCTGGATTAGATCTTAAAATGAAAAGAGACAATACACCGTGCAAGTAAAAAAAGAAATAACCCATAGCCCTTAAACAACTTTACTCTTCAGAGCTCTTACTTGTATTTGCAGTGATCAACCAGTGGAATTTCTTTTGCAGGAGGCTTCCCCAAGGTGTCCTTAAAGAGAACATTAAAAAAAAAAAAATCTCTAAGTTTTTTACGTTGATTTCAAGTTCATTTTCCTTCTCAGTTACAGATAAAGCTGATAAAGTCACAACCCCCCCCCCCCCCCATCCATACTGCTGAGGAAACTTTCTCTGGTGGGCTTTTAGAAGCATTATGAAGAGCCGAGCCCTTTCAAACAGGAAAAAAGTTACAGTAAATTGCCTGTAAACAAATGCCAAACCAAACACATTAAATGATAAATTTTTAGTTGGCAGCTACAGAACTGAAAACAGCTTGGGACAATGGTCTGTGTGAAGCCAAGTGTAACTGGATTAGCCAAGACAGTCTGGAGAGAGCTGGGCTGTGCAAAAAGTATGGAACTAGAAAGTTACTAGCAACAGTTATCAGAATGTTATCAGCAGCAAGACAAAGAGATGGAGATGACAGAAAAAGGTTTAGAAAGACTGACAGCAATATGCAGGCAGCTTGAGGTTAGAAGGGGAAGAAGTTGGCTAATTTTTCAGGAATGGAAGGGGAGAGAACTGGCATTGATTCATTTTCTTATCTCTGCTGGCTTTCTTGATCAGAAAGCACAGATGGGGGAGGAAAAAAAAAAAAAAGGTTGGCCTGGTGGGCTCTAGGGACTGCTTCCTTTCATCCACCAGAGAGCTGTGGCTATCAGCAGACTTACAAGCGTCCCTCCTGCTATGGGATCACTCATAACTCCCCAGCAAGATGCATCTCAATCATTCAAAGCCTTTGGCTACCCTTTCTGGTCCTCACACTCAGAAGACAGACAACACCCACACACCTTCTCAGATTTCCAAGCCTGGTTTTTGGTGTACTCTGCATCAACGAGTTCTGGGTTTTCTCGGGACAGCAGAATGAGGGGATCCCTTTCGGAGCTCGTCCTGCACAAGAAATGCCACCAATTATTGCCAAAGCATTTCACCCAACACAACTACCCAAATATGGGACTCAAGACACGGCTTCTTTTTCAGGTTGATCTCAGTATGCCCCCAGAAAGCATCATTAAGTGCCAACCATCTAGTGCATGTCTGTCCAATGGTAGTCTGATATTAGTGGGAGAAAAGATCCAAGGCCTAATTTCTTTCTTTCACTTCTAGTAAATAGTTAATGGTATTATTTAAGCAGTTCCCAGGACAAATCGGTAGAGATGTTGTTTCCTTTGGGCTTTATGCTGATGAGTGCCAAATACTTAACTACTTTCTAAGTCGGAGAGCTAGGAGATGCTAAACATGTTCAGCCTTGCTCCCTCTCACACCAGTTTAAACCCTTGCTGATGAACAAGGTCAAGACATCTGTCTTAGTTTCAGTTGGGACAGGATTGCTCGGAGTGTCTGTTATGATGCTTTGTTTTAGTTTGAGGAGAAAAACGATGCTGATAACACACTAATGTTTATACTTGCTGCTGAGCGTTATTATACAGAGCTGTGGCCATTCTGGTTTCTTAGCAAAGAGCTGGGAGAGGATAGAACAAGGACAAATGACCTTACTGGCCAAAGGAATATTCCATACCATATGACATCATGCAGAAGGAGTTTTAAAGGAGGTGGGAGTTCATCTTGCTCTCTTCCACTCACTGGGGGGGCTAGCTGGGCATTTGTTGATGGGTGGTGACCATCAACAATTGTGCATTGTGGATGCCCCGTCCTTTGTGGATGCCCCGTCCTTGGACGTGTTTAAGGCCAGGTTGGACGGAGTCCTGGGCAACCTGATCTGAATGTGTATGTTTGGTGGCCCTGCTAAGCAGGGGGGTTGGAACTACATGATCCTTGGGGTCCCTTCCAACCCGGGTGATTCTGTGATTCTGTGTGATTCTGTGATTCTGTGAGCAACTGCTTGCGCATCACTTGTTATATACATTAATACACATATAAATAGTTGTAGCTATTATCCTTTTCTTTTTTGCTCATTAAGAAAAAAAAAAGCAGCAAGTCCATGACAACTTGAGAGCTGAGGAGGGACTTTTTATAAGGATGTATAGCAACAGGATGAGGGGAAATGGCTTTAAACTGGAAGAGGGTAGATTTAGACTAGATATTAGCAAGAAATTCTTTGCTGTGATGGTGGTGAGACACTGGAACAGGTTGCCCAGTAAGGTTGTGGATGCCCACACACTGGAGGCGTGATGAGCTCACCTGGACCCTCGGAAATATCCTTTAGAGATTTTTTTCTTCCACGGCCATTTTTCTGCAGATCTGAAATATTATTTGTACACGGCAATAAATTATTTGATCGATCAATGAAACAATGCTCTCATCAGTTTTCACAGCATGATCTCATTTTATTACTCTTTATTTTTTATGGAAATCATTTTCTTCATAACAGCAGAAAAACCTCTCTGCTAGGTCCAGTGAAAGCTTTTCCAGTGAATGCAGTGGTCAAGATAATTTGATGTAGGCTACTTTTCAGAGCACCTTCTGGTGAAAAAAATAAATTATACACAAACAACCTTGTTAAACCTACGCTTTTAAGGATATTAAGATTATCCTAAAATTTTAATCCACTTTTTACATTCTTGCTTTATTTTTCTGTCCTTTATCGACTACAGATAGTGCAAAATGAATAATTTCTGGCCATTGTCATTTCCCATTTAAAAAAAAAAAAAAGCCTAATATTTTGGATTTAAAACTCCAGGGCTTATACACTTGTAGTGAAACTCACTTGGGGAAACAAACTGTGTTTTTCAAAATAACTATTCACGTGCTTTATTTCTGCCAAAGCAATAACCTGCCTCTCCCTAGGGAACCCTTTGTTGAACATTTTTGTTGCACCTCAGTCAACATGTGGGCATCCTGATCTCTGACATGACCTGTACAGGTCAAGCTTTATATCTGCTTGTAATCCGGTGATATAAGTGGGGTTCACTGAGAAAGCAACAATAAATAAATACTTCATTGGATTGTATTAAATTATATTAGGCATCAGCTATGGACTAGTCCCTTTCTCTCAAAATCTTCAGATTTTGAGGAAGGAAACATTGAGCCTAACTGATGCTAACTGGTTGGCATCAGGCATGGTTTTTTTCTAGGTATGTTTCTATGCTCATTCGCTGTTACATACTTTGTCACTCTCCAGAGGAAATAGCCCCTTATTCTGCTAACAGTCAAAGATCTTGCCAGAAGAAAGAACTCCTAGTCAGAAATATCTTCTGTCTTGCTGTCTTACTCTCAGCCAAGTGATTATTCTTGCTTTTTGGGAATGATTCCACATTTCTCTACTGCATAATACTCATGTGAAAGCAGACCTAAAGAAGGCTTTCCTTTACCATTCCAGGAGTTTATACAAGCCTTCTAGATCATCCCTGCAGTAAAAACAAACAAACAAACAAAAAAATGTAGATGGAAAAAAATCAAATTATTTCCATGCATCAAGGAAAATTTCTGCAGGCAAGAAATAACTCCTGCTTTATTGACAAACCTTGTCCCACCGAAAATGATAGCAATCAGGCCCTGATAGCATGAAGAATGTGAATACTTCGTCCTCTGCATTCCTTATGAAAGTGCTGGAAACAGAGCAGTTAATTATAACTTCTATTTACATCATCCAAGGTTTCCATGGAGAATTCTTATACAGCAGTTAGGCTGTACACATCCAGCTAATGACAAGCAGCAGGACAGATCACCAGCCAACAACCTATGGCTTTGGACTTCACTGTTTCCCTAATGCTGCTCAGAGTGGCTTTCACTGTGGTTTTTGTTCTCCATTAAGCCTTCCCCTCTTCATTTCCTAAACATACCTTCTGAGGTCTTCTCTCATGAGGTCCCAGCGCCCCAAACCTGTTGGGTAAATTGGCCAAACAGCTGGTCCTCCTTCCCAAAACGTCCAGGCAGGATACATTATATCATTGTATTCAGCTGTCTGAAGAAAAAAGGAGAGTAATATAAGAATAACATTTATTTCAGTTTATTGACTGAGCTCATCAGCAATAATGATCCTTTGGGGAATTCCGAATGCTTTCCCTGTTCTATAAGCATCTATGAGAACTTTGTGGTCACCGTGGCACAGGTAGGGTTCATATGAACACAACTCAACAGAGAAAAGCCAGTGTGTTTCAACATGCATATTTGCTCTGAGTGGGCCACTGGACAAGCTTGAAGACCCTCTCCAACAAAAAGATTTTGAAAAGGCTATGTCTTGCTGCATGCCAACATGAAATTTTTATGTTAGAAAACAACAAAGATCCATGATATAGCTGATGACAGTAAATAACATGACACCTAAGCTCTGTTCAACTTTCTAAAGTCTTCTATGTGTAGCTACAAGTAAGTTGTACTGATCATAAGCTAAGAGGTATTATTTCCCTGTGATACAAGCACCTGTAAACTATCTGACATTTAAGTTTCCAGCAATTCAATTTATTCCAGCCTTCTCACCGACCGCTTGACAACTCACCACAACAAACATCCAGGTCATGTAAGGATTCCAGTTCCTCATTCCTATCTTAAGGCTTAAATCCTCATTTAATCAGAAGTAAAACGAGCACTTCAGTAAGACTAAATGCTTCCACGAACCCAGACTACAGGCTGCTTCTCTGCACTAATAATAAACTTTCTATCCAAATTATCCACCTGTCACCTGGAGATACTAGAGAACCTCCATGTCTAGATTCCAGTTAGGAATCTGGCATACATGACGTATGAAAAGAAACTGAGGACTGGGTTTGTTCATGCACAGGAAAAGGAGGCTTGGGGGAATCTAAATGCTGTCTTTTGCGGACCTAATAGTAGCACCCAGAGAAGACAGAGGCAGACTCTTCAGAAGTGCACTGAGATAGACTAACTGGAAACAGATTGTTATTACAAATAAAGAAATTCCAGTTTAATAGTGGGAAACATGTTTTTTCATTCTGATACAGAGCATGTGCCCAGAGGTACCGCTGGCATCCTGTTCCTGAAAATGCTCAGAACTGGACAGGACACAACAACAAACCAAGCGCTTGAATGTTAGTGCTTGCAATGCTGCACTGAAATTCTAAAGATAGTTTTAGGATGCCTGGGGACTAGGCAAAGGTTATGGATCATATTAGAGTTCAGACTGTTTAAGCTGAAGACCTGGGTTTAGGGTAATTTAGCAGAAATAGAACAGGGTCTGACCAAGCAAGAAGAAATGATTTATTGCTTCTTTTTGCATCTTATGGTCTGCTGGGCTTCAGCCAAGTATGGGGCCATGATCTGGACTGTAGAATTTGGGCATACTGGGGATACACTAAAACACAGCAAGATTTCCTAAAGTTAGAGTTGTAAGGATATTTTGTTGGCAAAGATGAGGCACTACCCTACAGTCAGATTTAACAATGGAGAAGCAAGAAAACATATAGGAGGGCTTTCCAGTGTGGGAAGAGGGAACCAGAAAGCAAATGTCTGTAAGTCTGTCTGGCTGTGTGTGTGTGTATGTTTGGAAATGGAAAGAAGAATCCACAGGAAAGGGGTTCACAGGTGACAGCATTAATACAGAAAAAAAAAAGATATGAAACACTTATCTGTGGTCCAAAAACAGAACTGAAATATTCATATCGACTTAGCTGGCTGATAATGAAAAATCCTTAACAGTGCTGACAAGCTATGGCTACAATTTTAACAGAGGCATTGTAGTAAATCACAGTGATGTTGGCACATATCCCGTCCAGCTGCGCGTCATTCCACTGTGGTAGATGTACTTTTTTTGACCTGAAAGAGGAGCTAATGAGGGGAAAAGCTGTTCTATTAAATAAATCTGCAAGTCTGTCTACTAGAAAACTGGAAGCAGAAAGAAGCATAAAGAATAAAAAAGAACAGTTTTGACACACAGGAAATCTGTGGGGAACCATCCTCAAAAATACGTTACCAAGAGAAAAGAGGACACGCATGTTTCAGAAATGCTCAGCTTTTAAAGATGTGCATACCTTACTGAAGGAGAAGACTGGGATAATGGGTTTCATCCACCTGGGGACCTGGGGGTAGTCTCTCACATTAATCACCATTTCCATGTCAGGGAGGCGGTTGATGATCTCATGAATGAAATGCTCAACTCCACTGCATCTGTGGAGAGATGACACATCTCACAAAGAGCAATAAGGAGAAGGAAGAATCCTTGAGCGTCTTGCAGGTATCTCTGTGCATCTCAGGAGCAGTAGAAACAGAAAGCCTGAGCCATACCACAGCGCAGGCTGGAACTGCCCATAGCAGCCTTTAAGCTCCAGTACAGTTCAGACACGTGTAGCAACACATCCTGTTAAACCTGACTTGATCTGCATCTTTCTCTGGGATCCCACAGTCAACTAGCACTCTTATACAGAAGTGCAACAATGACACATCTTGCCTACATTCAGTCCTCAGATATAATTTCCTAGGCTCCTGTCCTGATAAGGAATCGAGACCTTGAAAAGACATACCATTATGCTCAGTGACTTGCAACTTGGCAGGGTTGGAAGTACTGGAAGTATTCTCATGTCCCAGGTACGGAGACAGGATCTTCTGCGTGGCTCTTACCTTGCAGGGAACATGCAGTCATGTTCACGGTACAGCTTGTTCTTAATGATTTGGTAGTGCGTGCCGAGCTTCCGGCTCACCACATCTGATATTGCCTCTTTGGAAATGCCACTTCGAAAAGGAGCCAGGTCCTGTTTCCAGACACTGAAACAAAACACTTAGCCATCATTAGGTACACCAGGGGGATGCTGCACATTAAGTTACTGCAGCATTCGCGAGAGGTTTCTAGTTATGACAAGCTCTATGTGGCTTCCAGTTCTGCTACACGTGGCATAACAGGATTCGACTTAAGTCACTTGAAACAGCCACTACTCTGAGACTCCAAAGTCCCAGCTTTGCTCTATGATGATCTATGTGCTGTTTGCCCGAACAGAAAGCACTGGACTTTCAAACTAAATCAATGTGATTCACTGTAGTCATTCTTCCAAAAACCAAACGGGCCTTAAAGACCCTGACAGATTATGGACAAATGCTGAAAGCCTTTCAGTTCACTTAAATTTTAGAGTTCTGAAGCTTGTGTTCTGGATTTCCAACAATGATGGGCCACACCAAGGCCAAATTCCTCACTAAATGTTATGCACTTACATGAAAAAAAAGAAAGTAATAGTCTAGTCACAAGGATTACTGGGTAATACTGCATACAAAGAAAGCTAGTCCAGGAGAACAAGCCTATGTAGAGTGTATTCTGTGATATCTGCATGTCATTGGTGAGCTCCTAGAGTGCACTATGAAAATATAAACCTAACCAATATGTCAAAATACAGACACAGAATGCAGTTTATATGCAGTCTAAAGGCCCCCACATCCAACTGCTTGGAGCAGCTAACAATTGCTCTCAGACTGTAACAGTCAAGGAGAGTTCCCCTCTACTTTTTAGTAGGACACTGCATCAATGGCTTGGTTTAATGCAACACTGCACAGACCCATCTGAAAGGCTTGAATCAAACAGGAGGGTGATCAAACACTGGCAAAGACTGCCCAGAGAGGTTGTGGGGTCTCTGGTCTGATTAGACCTGTGCTGTCCGTTTGCTCTAGGTGGCCCCGCTGGAACAGGGAGGTTGGACTTCCTGATCTCAAAAGGTTCCCTCCTACTTCAATGATTCTGTTATTCTGTATCAGACAGAAAAATGTAAACTACATAAAGAATTGTTACAGGCCTACAAAGTATATAAGCAGGGATGAAATGTAACAAGCTGGAGAACAGGAAAAAAGTTGAAGAGTTTTATAGTGCTTGGCCACCCAGACAGTGTAAATTTGACACAAGTAGAATCTAAGGAAAAGGATTGACTTTCACTGTTCTGCTGCACATTTGCATATCTCCAGATCAGCTATCAAAATGAACAGAATTTCTTAGTGTCATACAGTGTAAGTACTGTATTATCTTTCTGGATTCTTTAGTAATGCCTGTCACTGTAGAATACAAGTGTTCCCTAGCAAGTACCACATAGCATCATGCCAAATGAATATGTGATCTGTAATGATCCTTAAACTATTTTGAAATATTTTGCAAGCACTTATTTCCTTCAATTTTATAAGTCCATCAGAAAAACTTGTTAACATTGTACCAGATAGAGACTGCAAAGTGAATTTCCAATACAGAAATATCACCAGCTGTGTATGGAATTATTGTGTGATTATGTATGAGATGCTGATTCAGTTTATGTTGTTCAGTGACAGAGGACTACAAGGATGGTGGTCAATCTGCGGGTGGACACAACTTGTGCTGAAACTATGGAAGTTTCACACAAAGCCATTAACAAACTCCTTCTCGTATGGCTGCAGATGTGCTACATTAGAGCCCAAATATTCTACAACTCCTATCCATCAGTGCGATAAGTGCTGCGATCATGGCCATAATCCTGTCCAGTAAAAAGGAAACCAATCTCTTACCTTTGGTGGCAGCTACAATTCTCCTTTACACATGGCTTATAGACTTCTACAGCTCTGTTAATTTGATCAGTTATTGTTTTCCACTTGGCATCTAAAATACACAGAAAAGGCAAAGGGGTTAATTTGTTGAACAACCAGAGCAACCAGCAGAAGCTGAGCAGCACTTCTGCTCCAGCTGGCAGCAGGGCAATAGCAAGGCACCACGATCCTGGGGCACACTTCAGCCCGCACAGCTGAACTAGAGTGTGCCTGACACTGCCCCTGCCCCTGCCCCTGCCCCTGCCGGTAGAGTCCTGACCCTTCAGCCCACTGACACTGCCTGCTGAGCAGTGGCATCGGTTCCTTTAGCACAGCCTTGCTGCCTGCAGGCTGTGTAACCAAACTGGGCTCCCTGAGTGCACATTAGAGAACCACAACTGTTGTGTTTGAGGTAGCTGCATCCTGTAACTACAAGGAACTGCTGGACTTTCCCCTGATCTCTGAAATGACTTTCTTGCTACAATTAAGTGATGAAGGCAGAGAGAAAGAACAAATTCCAGTTTTCCCCAGCTGACAGATGGGAGGCATTCACATCGCTACCTCTGTACGCGCGAGGGGATGCGCTGGCAGTGAGGAGATGACATCCTTCACCTGAGCACGCTGCCCACCGCCAACAGAGGGAAAGGGAGGGAAGGCCGGGGACCCAGCGGTGCCCACCGCCGGGCCACCAGATGCGGGTTGAGGGGGCGCTGGGACTGGCAGCCCCTCCCTATAAAAGGCAACCGTGGAGAGCCGGCCCCTTCCCTGCCTTCAGGGCGCGTGCTGCTCCCTACCACCCGTATGCACCGGCGGCTGCATCCCCAGCCCGGCCGCACCAGGCCACGAACTCGCCTCCCTCGCTCACCTGCTGGCCCCCCCGCCGCCGCTCCCGAAGGCCATACGGCAGCGGCGGCCACCACCGTCCACAGCGCCAGCGCCGCCCGCCCCATGCCGCTGCCTGCGCTCCCCGCCGCCGGGGGGCGGTGACTCCCTAAGCAAAGATGGCGGCGGCCGCCGGCCCCATAAACATGGCGGCGGGAAGCGAAGGCTGCGTGCTGCGGCGCGGCTTGATGGGAGCTGTAGTTCCCGCCGCACCTCTAAAAAGGCTGGGCATAGGCAGACGCTGTCCTGCGTGATCATTTGATTGCTGCTTCTTCTCAAGGTAGAGTGTGGAAAAGCCTGTCTGCTTTTCGTGTGGTCTGTGTATAAAGATGTGATCTTTAAGCTGTCGTTCTTAGTCCAGATCTGGTTTTGCTGCTCTTGGATCTGAGGGAAAGGTGCTGTGGCCTCGCGGTCATTGGGAGGAGCCATTACATTTAGAGACATGGACCTGTTGGATTGTGTTCAGAGGAGAGACACAAAAAGAATCCCGGGAATGGAAGCCCTCCCCTACGAGGACAGGCTGAGGGAGCTGGGGCTCTTGAGCCCCCACAAGAGACGGCTCTGAGGAGACCTGAGAGCGGCCCTTCAGTATGTAAAGGGAGGCTGTAAGAAGGAAGGGGACAAGCTCTTGAGCAGGGTCTGTGGTGATAGGACAAGGACAAATGGTTTCAAACTGAAACAGGAGAGATTTAGACTAGATATAAGGAAGAAGTTTTTTACAACAGTGACGGTGAGGCACTGTAACAGGTTGTCCAGAGACGTGGTGGATGTCCCGTCCCTACAGACATCCAAAGTCAGACTGGATGGGGTCCTGAGCACCTGCTGGAGCTGTAGGTGTCCCTGTTCATTGCAGGGCAGTTGGACTGGGTGGCCTTTAAGGTCCATTCCAACTCAAGCAATTACAGAATCACCAAGGTTGGAAAAGACCTTCAAGATCACCCAGTCCAACCATCCACCTATCACCAATAATACTCACTAAACCATGTCCCTCAACACAACATCCAAACTTTCCTTGAACACCTCCAGTGTCAGTGACTCCACCACCTCCTCAGGCAGCCCATTCCACTGCCTGACCACACTTTCAGAAAAGTAGTATTTTCTAACGTCTAGCCTGAATCTCCCCTGGTGCAGCTTGAAGACATTCCCTCTAGTTCTACCACTAGTTATAAGAGAAAAGAGGCCGACCAGCTCACCACAACCTCCCTTCAGGTAGTTATAGAGAGCAATGAGGTCTCCCCTGAGCCTCCTCCTCTCCAGACTGAACAATCCCAGCTCCTTCAGCTGCTCCTCATAAGCCCTGTGCTCCAGACCTCTCACCAGCTTTGTCGCCCTTCTTTGAACCCACTCCAGGGCCTCAATAATTGAATGATTATACATTCAATATTATGAATATTATACAATTACATTGTATGATTACACTTAAATTAAGCTGGTATCTATAGTGTAAAGGCTGAGTGATTAGCTACACGAGCCAACACCTAAACTTATTATAAAGGCCTCATCTGCATGAGACTGAAATGGTTGTAGGTATGTGTAGGTTAGACTGAAGAAATAGTTACCTAATAGCAGGCCAATGGTGAAAAGCATATGCTGAGGAGGAGCATGAAGGTTTCTTAAGGATTGATAAATTGTGGAGACTAGTAGTTCTTCTGAATATCATAGAGCTGATAAACTTAGGCGCTACGTGCAGATTGAATCTGTGGAAGGCTAGAAGTAAATGCTAATATCAGCAGTGAATTTCGTGACTGGAGGGCAGGGGTTTCTGTGTACAAAGACAAGAGGTTTATGTGTGCAACCCTTGAAATAAATTACTTTGAAGGGCTTTTTGTACACCTAATTTGAAGCTGTTAGGGTCAGCACAACTTTCTGAATGTACAGCTGGAGTTGTCCTCTAACTGAACTACAAGAGATTGAGTGAATGATGCATTATCTGCTACTGGTAGTAACAGCTTCCTATGATGAAGAGCCTGAGTAACTGCCTCATCCCAAGCTCATGTTGTGTGGGCAAAGTATTTTTGAACAGATCATGAAATTAATCACTTCTTTCCAGTTTCTGCCAGAGACCTTCTGTCTTCCTTCCCTGTGTAGAATCTCTTTCCATTTTCTTCCACTGACCCTTATACAGCTGTGGTTGTCACACATCCATGCTAGAGGCTAGTTCTAAGATTCCCCCAAAAAGTGAACAAAAAGGTAGCTTAAAGAAAAACTACTGATACTTAAATATATACATCCAATGGTCTCATTCAGTTTTAGACATTTCTACAAAAGCTAACTTGCCCATTTTTTTTCCTAGCATTGCTTTCCATCTCCTTCAGGTTCCAGATCAAATTTTCTTCCTTCTTTCCCAGCTTGCTGAATAGAGTCGTTAGCGTTGTTGTTCCAACACTGTTTCTGGCTGTATCTCTCAGCTCCCTACTAGTCTGTTACACAGCTGGTAGAACTGTTGTAGTTTGCTCAGTAGCAAAGGTTATTTTGGGTGCTTTCTCTGAGGCAAAGAGTAGGAGTGGTAGTCAACATAAATGTTTAATAGGTCCTGAGAGTTAAGACTTCAAGATGAAGCTCCTTTTGAAGCTACATTTACAGTCTCTGCTCTCCCAGGCTTTGTGTAATGAAAGCACCTCAGGCCAATGTGGTGTGGTTTTGGCATGTGCTGTAGTTTCCCCCAAGCACCTTGGATGGTTGTAGGCCTTAGAACCCCTTGACTCTCACTTCAAACACACCCTTTGCCTCACCTTCTCTACCTTCTTAATTTCCTACAAGTCCAGAGCTCTGTGAAGGAGCATCTGGCTCTGATCTTTGATACCTTCCCTCAATCACATTCCCTCCCTCAGTTTTTCTCTGCCAAATCAAGTGCAAACACCCACAAATTTACTTTCATCATGTTCCATGTGCCTGGAGTGGAAAACCACTTGGCTGTAAGTCTGGTGTCCTTGCTTTACATATTCAACATAGGTTAAAAGAAGGGTGCTTGGGAAAGGAATAGTTCTCTAAGTTGGTTATAAGCCTGATCTAAAGAAAATGCTTTCTAGATCTTGAATTTTTCTCAAAGCTATAATCTGGCTCTTCTACTTGCTACTGTTTACTTGTGCAAGGGAGGATTTTCTCCCTTAGTTAATTCTTTCATGCTAAATGAAAGTACTAGGTTTTGTGAATTCTTTGGATGTTGGTGAATTTTTCTTACAGGTCCTATTGCACTTGCTGTCTCTGTGCTTTTGAGGTGGCACAGTGCTACCAAAGCTCATTAGTTGAGCCAGATTCCATCACTGCCTCCTCTTAAAAGTTGGAGGTTTTTTTTCTTCCTTCTTCTTCTCCCATGTTATCAAGACAGTGTGCTGTAAGAGGATCATTGTGCCTCAGCATATGGGCCTAGTACCTTTACAAGATTCATTCAGTAGCTGACTGGAATTGGCTGTCTTATATACCAGTTTATGCTGCCTTGCAAGCAGTTAGCATGCAGCTGAGGAACAGAGAGTTTTTTCTTTAGTGCTAGCACTCTACACAGGATAAAGACTAGGACAGTACTGCGAGTGAAGGCTGATCCTACCTACACTAGAGGAACTTGAGAAAATTTATGTGCAGATTAAAAAAAGAAAAAAGGGTTCTAGTAAAAGGGGAAATACCCAGATATGAAGTTTTCAATAAGTGTGAGGTAGCTATTATGACTGTTTCTGTAAATTATACTTTTGGTCATCCGTGGGTCTAGTCAAGTTCAAGAGTGCTAGTCTCAGCGGAGGGAGGAACGAAGCTCTATAGTGGCTGAGGTTCAACACTTGTGGTTGACATTACTGAGACTTGTGGGTCTGGGCCCAGGCTTTTCCTCAGTAAGGAACATGACTTTTAGGGAGCTACTCATGAAGCTTATTTTTGCTCTGGCTCTAAGCTGTGTCCTCGAACACTGCGCCTTGTGGAAGTGTTGGACTCTCACTGGTATGGATCAGGAAATCTGGTTGCATTCAGTACCTGGCTTGGGGATGTTTGCTATTGAATATTCTGTTGCTTTATGCAAAGGATGCTAACGACAGCAGTTGGAGCACTGCATGAGAAACATCACACCAGAATGAGAACCAGTAAAGGCTAGAGACTTCAACCTAAGACTGAAAAATGCTCTTGTAATTCTGCAGGTCATATGGAGCTACTGAATTGGGCAAAACAACTGCAGGAGAACTCGGAGTTCAGTCCTGATGAAATCCTGAATCTGCCAGAAAAGTGAGTCATTAATTCAGCCCTCAGCTAGCCAAGGGATTAAGTCACCCCTGCATTGAACAACCAGCAGAAAGATGTACAGACCTGTGATGGTAAATCTGGTAGATTCAGCAGGTGCTGGGTCCCTTGCTTCATCGAGGGGATGCATTCAATATTGTACCACTTGCCTTTGCAGTTGCATCCTATGGCACCGATATGAACTAAAATTGACCGAATTCCTGTGGAAAAGGCCTTGGCACTAGGCCATGGCTGTAAAGGCTTTTTAAGACCTGTTTGAGAGGCCACGTTAACTAAAGCTGATCGTAAATCACTTCTTGCCATTGCCAGTGGGGATCTGGAAAACACCTTGCTGCAAACAGAATGCCTCTTTCTTTAGTTGGAGTTGTATAACTTGCAAATTGAATGCGAACCTCAGAAAGATTTAGTATTTGCAGGCACGCTCTCTAGAGCCTTTGACAAAAATGCTGTGGAACAAAGTCCCAAGCTAGATTATGTATATGTCAATTGAGGAAAACAAAACAAAACAAAAAAAACCCCAGCCCTGTTGGTTCTCAAATGAAATGCAGACTTTTTTTTTTCCTAGCAGTTTGCTGAGGACGAGACACTGCAGGATATAATTAAGGTTCTGGTAGAAAATGATTTGCACAGCCTATTCAGTCTCTGTTTCAGTTTAAAACGATTTAGATACCACTTCTTTGAGGCATGAAGAAAACCAATCCCATTGCAGGAGAATAATTTAAAGATATAGAAAGCTATTTAGAGCCTGAAGGTGGTATGAGCTGTTTCAAACTGTCACAGTCAGAAAAGCAGGTGATATTACAGGGAGGAATGTATGCTAGTGGAAAGCACTCACCCTCCAGAAGGAAGTTAACTTTGGCTTGCATCAGCTTGATATGGGAGTCCTCTGGAGCCATTTTCATATCACTGGGCAGCCATTACTGGAAAGCACTATAGCATCATAAGGAGCAATACTCTACTATCTTCTTACTAGATGTTTTATATACGTGTGTGTGTGTGTATGTCTCGATGAACAACAGTCTACTAAGAACAGTTCAGTACAAGCTTAAGTTCATTGCAGCTGGTTCCCAGTGCCTACATCTGCCTCAATAGTGGGAAGTAATGTCAAAATATCACCAGAAAGGGAGCAGTGTCCATCTACTACATGTCTGGCACTGCTCAGTTGCAGTCAATTGTCACACCTGTGTTAGCAGAGACTGATAAAATCTGTGTGGGTTTGGTGAGATAAGTAAACAAGGTTGAACAAAAACTTAACGTGGTTTTGCAGCCAGGGACCGGTAATGTTTCACAAATGGTATATGTGCATAGTAACAGCAAGAAACAACAGAAAAGGCATGCACTGGGAAGGCTTCATGATCACTCTCGATAGTTGTTGCAGGCACTGCTGTAGAGAAAATAGATTCATGTTTTCCAAATTTCAGAGGGCAGTGGGAGGGTGTAAATTGCAAATACATGGTGATAGTTGTAGGTGGTAGCTGTATCAGAGTGGCTGCCAGAAGCAAGCTTTCTGCTAACTAACCACACTATAAGTTGTCCAGAGGATGCAGCCAACAGCACAGGGCACCTGAGACAAAGCTGTTGATTAGGGAGTACAATGCTTGCATGTACTTGACCCTGGCCATTAGCTAAGCGCGGCTGAATGCGGCTCCCCAAGGAAGCTTGGGGAAGCCTGGGAAACCTTTGCCTTTTGGAAATTCTCCCAGGAGGTGCTGTGGTGCAGGGGTTTGTGCTGAACAGCACTGATGAGCTAGAAATCAGATCACAGTTCATAGGAAGCTCTTTAGGGTTCTTGGCTTGGAGTGACTCCTTAACAGCACGGAATATGGAACTTCTTGCACGTTAGTTCAGCGGACAACAAACGGCAGGTTCTTGCTCAAGGTGCTGCATTCAGGAAGGGCTTTAGCTCTTCCAAAGGTCTCAGCACTTGTCACTACCAGCACCATTACTTTGGCTGCTTTGTTTCTCGAAAATCGCTGTCACTGGAGGATTCTTAGATGTTTAACTCCATACGTGTTAATTCATTCAAGTTATTAAATCACTGAAGCATTGAACTGTAACTGAGTAGCTCTGTTCCAACCACTTTTCTTTTCTTTCAGAGCTGCAATATAGAAATAGTGCTTTTCTGTATCTTAACATTGAGTGTAATAGGATTTCCTTCTGTTAATAAACTGAAGCATTAAGTTTCTAATTTAGGGATGGGATAAAATGAGTTGCACTGTGATTTCTAATCATGGCAGAACTCTTCTAATGTGCATGCATTTGGTGTTTGTCGTATAAAAATGGTCTCTTAACAATGCCCATTGCAGTTAATTTGTAGCTACATAGTGTAAACATTGATTTCCAAAGTTTTTTTAATAGATCCCTGTGCTACTTAATTATCACTAACTGACCCTTGTTTTTTTAATGGTAGTTAGTTTTGTTTCTTCAAGCTTTGTAAGAAATGAGTCTTAAATGGCAGTAGATGTCCAACCTCTTATTTTGAATCTTACAGGTCAGGAAGGTGCCGAAAGTATTACTGGGTCATTTCTTCACAGGAGAAGGATCTTCCCAGCTCACTGATGCTCTTCTTAGTTTAACGTCTATAATGTTCTTTCTGGTTCACCCAAAAGTTGTATTAAAGTCAAGTTGTATTAAAGTCAAATCAGAATTTCTTCAGGGCTTAAAAAAACCTGTTGTCTCGCTAAAGCCTCTTGCTTGTGGTAGGTTTTTTAGAGGTCTGGCACACCTTTCTGTCTATGAACCAGCTGAATTTTTCCATAGCTGCTACAATAGTTGAGGGGAGAGAGCAGTGTGCTTCCTGAGAAAAACTTGCCATGAGAAAGCTCTTTAGGCTAACTCAGTCATTGCTATAGTTCCAATGAGTTCAACAGTGGTCAGAGACTAACTTCGCTTTTGGAAATCAAGTCTTCCACTGCAGCTATGTGTCCCGTTGTGCTGTTTAAATGGCTGGTGTTCAGGCTGTAAAATCAGAGCATGACGTCTTACTCTGATGTTCTTATAGAAACAGATGGCTAGAGAGCAGCTCAGGGACTTGGCCACCTTGGATGAGCTATTGCCAACAGGAATGGGGACAGTTGTAGAAAAAGTTGATCAGACTGTGTCTGTTTGTGGAAAAGTAAAAGGTGAGATGTGTCCAGGGGAGATTAGAAAAGAATAATCTTAAAAGGTCATCAGGCACAAGAGATTCCAGAAGCTTTCAAGGCCATTGCAGACTGTAAGCTCCATTCATTGTTTTTGTTTTGCTGTAGATTAATCACCAATTTGTAGCTGGTGATACAAGCCCTTGGACTATCCACTATACTGCCTGTGCTGCAAAAAATAATAGGTGTATTTGATCTGTCAGAGGAAACCTGTATTTAATAAAGGGTAAATAATTAGCAGCTATTGATGATCTGAGAAACGGAAGATGTATGCATCCAAAAGAGATTTGAAACAGTTGGCATAGAGTTCAACAGATGGCTTGTATTCCTCTGCAGCAACCTGAAATAACTTCTTGTAACAGGACTAGACAGAATCTCTTTGGTCTGGGATCCAGGCCCCAAAACCATGTGCTGCAAGCAGCTGTGTTGTGTAGAGTAGCCACAAGACTAAGAAGCACTTGGCTTATTCAGCGATGAATCCTGAGCTTCATGACACTGTTGAGTACTGAAATACTGGGACTAGAGAAGTTAGAAGTGGGGGGGTGGTAGAGGGAAGTACTAATTAAAGGAAATGGCATAAAACAGACAAGTTAAAAACAGGTCTTGAGAAGGTGGAAGGTTTGAAAGAGGCCTTTAGTGATCAGAGATTCCAGAGGAACTTTCCAGAAGCAATAGTCATTGGTTGTCTTATTTTCTGTCGTCTCAGAGTTAGATCTGTCTTTAAAGGGATACAGAGATGTCTGTCAGCAATGATGAGGCGAGGCTCAGGTGCCCATCGGTCCAAAACAGGCAGTGAAACTTCTTGTCCAATACACTATTGCTGAAAACTCAGGTCTGAAGGACCCACTAAGTTGCCCTTTAGTCCATCCCCCTATCCAAGAGTAGTGGTACTTGCTGTTCTTGACCAACATTTGCCCTGCTCTTAAAGAACAAATGAGCCTCTTAGAGGCTGCTCGGGCTAGTAGGAAGCTGCCTCATTTTTGGGCTTGCTTCCATGGTAAGCTCAAATTCCTTTATTCCAGAGCTGGCACCATAGCTCCTGTGTAGATAGTCCTACCCCATCTACATTTGAATAGCTGATTTTTCATAAGTAACTGTAGTATTTTGCATGTCTTTTTTTGAATAATATCTTTTATTTTTTTCCCCCCCCGGACCTTCACAGATAATCAAAGCTGTTTTGAATACTAATTCTGTTTTCCAGGATATTTGCAGCCCCTCCCAGCAAGGTGCCATCTAAAAATTTAATAAGCTCAGCCTCTATTCCTTCATTATTTTCTTTAATGAAATACTGAATAATACAAGTTCAGAGAGTGTTCTCTATAGAAATCTAGCTTGACACATCTCTCTAGCTTGATGGAGAGCTAGCAGTAACTACGTTGGGTCTGAAATTTTCCCCCTACTGACTTAGTCAAGGTCTGTCAATTTAAGTCTTCCAGAACAGATATAGACACTATAGAAGCTGAGCAGTTCCTTGAAGGTTTTGTTTGTTTGGGGGAGAAAAAAACAGCTCTCATGGCTCTCACTTTTTCCTCTTGAGTCATATAGTGATCTCACACTGATGGTAGCTACTACTTTCAAATGAGCAAGAGGAGTACTTGAAATTTTCCATTAATGATGCCATCTACAATCAGGATTTATGCTAACTTCTAAGTTTTCAGTATCAGGAAGAGCTCTCTGCAGAAAACAGATTTGAAATGGTTGTGCTGCCATTGAAAGGAACCTCAGCGGTCTGCAGAAATGGGCCGACAGGACTCTTGTGAAGTTCAACAAAGGCAAATGCCAAGCTCTGTCCTTGTACATGAGTAACCCCAAGCTACCAGTATAGGCAAGGGACCAAGAAGCTGGAAAGCAGCTTTGCAGACAACGGTCTGGAGGTTTCAGTGGATGCCAAGCTAAACATGTGAGCAAGCAATCATATGGATCTTATGAATGAGTATGTATACTTGATGAGAGAGAAGAAAGAAGACAAAGCCAAACACTTGTGGTATGCAGTGAAAAGGCAAAAGGCAACGGGCACAAGCTGAAATGCAGGAAATTCCTTCTTAACATAAGAAAACACTTCTATACTGTGTTGAATGTTGGAAGAGGGATGGAGTCTACATCTACAAAGATTAAAAAATCTGGCTGGATACAGCTCTGAGCAGCCTGCTCTTGTAGGCTCTGGCTGTAATTGGACTACAAAGTTTTCAGAGGTTCTCTTCCACCTCCCATGATTTAGTGATCTTTGGGCACGCTATTGCATGTTCTTCAGGAGCATCCATGCACACTATTAGAAACAGGGTACTGACTTCATTTGCTGTTTGTACAGGAGCATAAAGGAAGAATCCCTTTTGGTTCAAGGGAATGGGAGAAAGGTGCCTGTTCCCTCTCTCCCTCTCACTTAACAGAAACACATTGGTATGCTAACTGGTGGCAAATTAGTATTTTACACACAGTTGACTCTGGAAGGGCCAAAGGATGCGGGAAAGAAAGCCCCATGTGCTGTAAGCTTAGGCCTTTCTTTATATATAGGGTTGGGTATATAATTAAGAATGCTCTCACTCAGATATGGACTTTATCCTGCCTGTACTGTTAATGTTTTCCTATTATCACCTTCATCTCTTTTTAATTATGGGAATAGATGGATATGTAAATCATTCTTACTCTGACCTAACGAAGAAGCAATTGCTTTCTTTTTTTTCCTATGCTGGCAGAGGATACAGATGAAGTAGGTGCCTCAAGCTGCAGGCCTGAGCACAGGGTAAGCCATTAATTTCAAATTATGTGTTTGGAAAAACAGTGGAGAGGAGCTGCTAAGCTGCTGCCAGGAAAGGTGGTGGGAAAAGCTGGGAATGTGGCCTTAAGGGGGGAAAAGAGTGCTTGCTGCAAAGGTGGACTTAGATATCTATAGTGGGGAAATTGCCTGTGCCTCACTGCAGTGTTTATGGAAACAGAACTTAAAAGACATCTGTATATCACGAAACACTTGTACTATTTTATTCTCCATGAAGAAATACACTAGTAGTGTCTCAAAAGCTAAGCAGTGAGGAAGCATCTTACTGGGTCTTTCTTTTTTTCTTTATGTAAAGTCTAAGTAGTGTTTCCATACTGCTGCTCTGTCACAAAGCTGTGGTGGTCCAATCTTTCTTGACCAATGTCCAGTAATTCTTGACTAAATGTGGGGACTGGCCTGTTTGGATATAAAGATGCAGTGTGAGGGGAAAGTGACAAAAGATAACACTTTATTACTGCGTCTGGGTCCCTTCTAAAGTCTTCGAATGACCTACGATAAGGAGCTGACACGTGAATCCAGACGACTTGAACTGGAGCTGCAGTGTTCTGCCATGGTGCTGGTATCAACAAGTTCTGTCTCTGAAGTGCCACTGTCTGTGGAGCTTAACTGGTTTGTCACGAGCGCTTTGTCAGCAGAATCCAAGATGCTGTGACAAGTTACCTGCCACAATGCCACATGGGCAATACGATGTACTCTTTGGCAGAGCTAGCTCCCAAGCTCTCTAACTCAGTTCTGTCATCTTCATAGGACCTCTGTGGTAGGAAAAAAAAAAAATAATAAGCCTGCAGGTCAGGGTGAGGTTTCTGGATCTTCTGCTGTTATCCCAGATCTGAGACTCCAGGAAGAAGGAAGAATTTCTCCTTCCTGGAACAGTTTCTCATTAGCCCTAGTTTCAAGCAAACAGTCTTCAGATGATCTACTATCCTTCAGTGAGACAAGGCTATCTTAAATGTGCACCTCTTGAGGCAGTGTGCCTTGTACCCTAGTCCCTCCTTTTCCCTGAAGGAAAGAAGTGTGTATTTATGGGTTTATCTAGACAGTGTTGTATCCATGTGGAGTAGCACACACAGAAACTTTGAAATGTGCCAGACTGCCTGCCTTTTTTCTTCAAGCCTTAGGGTGTTTCTGATTTGTTCTGCGCTGTGCCCTCCTAGAAAGGAGAAGTATTGTGTTGCTTAAGTGGCAGCCTTGGGCAAGATGTGGTATGTGATTTCTCACCAGCTCCGGGGTTAAGTGCCAGCATCAGGGTACTTTGCCTTCCTCTCCTCTCCTGTCTTCCTTTTCCTCTCAAGGGGTAGGAAGAAAATGTTGCCCCTGTTGTTAACCCGCATCCACTCAGGACAACTGGGGCTTTTGCCTCTGTCCTAGGAGAAGTGGAAGCAGCCCCTGCTGCTGGAGTGTCTTCATCTGCAGCCCTGCTGAGGTGCCCCTCCTGCTGCTGAAGTGTAAATCCCAGTAGGTCTTTCAACCACCCTTCTCATACTACTTGAAAAATAACTTTCCGTTGTCATTAACGCTGATCTATAGCTGCATTAATGTGTGAAATCACTGGGTGTGAAAATAGTGTACTAACCGCTACTTAATGTAATATTACCACAGTAATGTCTCTAAAAATATCTTGTCCACTTGATTGCTTTCATTGTGAACTAGAGATAATGTACCACTTACAGCTGATGATTAAAATTCATAAAGCTGTGGTTCTTAATTACAGCAACTCGCAATCAAAGTGAAATGTCAGATCATGAATGCTGTTTATCTGTATACAAATTCACAAAAACAAGAAAATATAAGGACCGTCTACACAACAAAGCTGAGCTGCTTTGGCTTAAGGTTAAGTAAAATAAATACCCATCAGACTATTTATTGAGACAGGTTGGTGAGCGTGAGGTCTTTGACGTGGCGGAGCTCATCTCTTATGAAGTGTACGTTTTCACATTTAAATATGGAAATTTGGAATAAATATGAAAAGAAATTTGGAAAATTTCTGGTAAAGATGGAAGCGTAAGCTTGATAGAAAACTTGATGTGCATGGAAGTAACTAAAAAAAAATTATGTGCTAAGAATGGAGATCTTGCAATTTGGGTTCAAGGTTAAACCTAAGAGGAGAGGCTCCATAGGAGGCAAGTGGAAGAGGTGGATTCCCACTACCTTGGGGAATTATGATAGTCGTTGGCAAGAGAGGGTAGTAGAATCCTTGGCTTCAGATATTTACTATAATCACATGCTTGGCCACAAGTGACACCATAGAAAACATTACATTATTCTACGTGCCCTTAGCTGCATATTTCCAGGGCTGTTGTATTGCAGTTTTTTAAGTTAATGCCAAGCTCTGAGTGTTTACAGCATTCTTGGATGCATCCTACCATAGATTTACTAACACACTCTCAGCTCTTTGTCAACAGTTTCATCCCCACCCCCCTTTTCTTTTTTTCTGGTATGTAAGAATGTAAGATCCACACATAACTGAGCGTGGAAACAACAGTTCTATTCCATTTATAGTCTTACAGGCTTCCTTCATTTGTCGTATCTGCCCCATGTCAGTCTTTAAAAATCCAAACCAGAGGGAGCCAATTTCTCAAAACATCAGTGAAACAAAGTAACGTTAGAACAATAGGATCCCTTCTTTTATGAAATTAAATCTGACCAGCTCCATTTCTTTCTTTTGATTAAATGTCACTTTAAAGGAGCTCTGGCCCGTAGTTTGGAAAACTTCATGACTTTTTGTTCTACAGGGTGTTCCCGGTGTCTACAAATTCATGTTTTCACATCTCTTTTTTTGCCGATAAACAGCAACAACAAAAAATATTAGCCATTGTATGAATGAGGAGTCAAATCTTGACAATTGTATGGAATTCTCTAGGCTTTTCATGCCACCTGTCCTTCCAGTGTTATTCTTTCTGCTTTTTTTTCCTCTTTGCCATCACTGCCAAGATGACTGAAAGTGTTCATTGTAGAGTGGATCCAGTTACCCCAAGAGTTATTCCCTTGGCACTTTGTCTTGAAGATGTTTGCTATTTGTCTGCCTCTGTTCCATCTATGCTAGTTAACATTTTTGAAAAAGGAAAACCATTTCCTATGCTGGGTGCATCATGCAGCTCTGTTTCACTATTATCCTGGTATGGAATTCTGTCCAGCTGTCTGTCAAGGCTTACGTTGATTTTGTAGCTCCCTGTCGGTGTTCATACTACTTATGTACCATGAATAACTGGATGGCTAGTTTGCAGTGGGGAGGATTTACATGGCTGTTTGGTGTGGTGGATTCCTTGGTACACATTCTCTCTAGTGTAAGCCTTAGACATCACCAGTGCCAAACAGCTTGGTACTTCTGGGATGTCCTGCTGTTATTGAAGCTCTCCTGACTGGAGATCTACTGCAGCAAAAAGCAGCTCCTCATGTAGAACATGAATTAAGTGGACAGAGCCTGTTCCTTATGGGTTTCCAAATCTGCTTTGTCTGTGATACAGAAGATATGTTCACTCACCAGTGGAAGAGAAACTTCTGCGCAATTCAGAGCAAACCAATTCACCTTCCTTCCTCACTTCTTCCCTCTTGTGACTTCAGGTGAAGCCTTTGCCTGAGGCGTGGTATGAGCTGCTGGGATGTTAGCTTTGTAGCAGCTTGTCCTCAAAAGTTCTCTCACTGAGTCATGCTCTGACCTTACCCGTGCTTAGCACCTGATCCTTCTTTCAGTCTATGAGGTGTATGTGGCGCAGTCCGGGCCATAAAGTAAAATTTTTCATGCTGGAAAATATGCTGTCATGTTCCTCCCCTGAACATCTCCACCAGAAAATTAGTAGGAAATTCTGTGCTAAGGTTCTGTTCATCTTTGTGTTGCAAGCAACTTGGCTCGTCACATCTCAAGCAATGGTTTTGCAGTGTATTCCTGTAAAATCTCAGACCCATCCTTTTTAGTGTCAAATGCATCAAGTTTTATGTAAAGTGGCTTGCAGCTGTCTTACTGCATCTGTATGTGCCTCCTGGCCTGCTCCTAAACCTGAATAAAGTAATTTACAGGTAGCTCAGGTATCTCTCCTTTTCATAACAACGTGTACTGTGGACATACCCATTTCTGCTTGCTTCTCAGTCCTGCTTGTGGGGCTACTGACAGTCTAATACATTTCAGTCTTGGGAGTGTGAGGCTGTAAAAGGATGCATTTAGCCAAACTGTGTCTACACTGCGCATGGAGGTAGGGATGAATGCCTATGCTTTGTGGTGCAGTTGCAGCAGGCAGAATCTGACACCGCAGTAAGAGGTAGGTAGTTGGGAGCTGCTTGGGTTGCAAGAGGCACCCAAGGTTAACTGAGCAGCCAGAGCCCACTGAGGCTCACTCAGAGCCCACTGAGGTCCTCAGAGGCTATGTCTGACAGCTATCCCTCTCGCGCAAAATGCCCCATGTCAAGGAATTTAATGTGAGCACAGTGGGCCAAGTTTGCACTTTGCCTGTTGCCTCTTCACACTTCCAGAATGCTGCAAAAAGGCCCAAGTGTAAAAAGGAAGCCAGCCCCTTGCAGTCTTGCTTTGTGCCACTGGTAATCCTGCAGGGTCTTGCTGCCATATGCCGCAGGTTGTTTGGGAATGCACTCCCGTGCCTCTCCTGTTAGCCTTTTATTCTGTGTAACAGGTTCAGGGTTTGTGATGACAGCTTTGCACCTAGGGGTAAGATAGTTAATTCAGATTGGGCACCTGTTGTTCCCTCGTCCTTTTCTGCTGAGGATAGATCTCCTTTAAACACAGTACTTATTACCTACTCTGAGCAAGTAATCAGACTGTGCAAAGGAGGTGAGGAGGTACAACATTTAAAAAAACATGTCCTCCCACTCTCCCTTTTTCTGCAGGATAGGCTGTGTTTGACTTCACACTTGAGGAAGCAGCTGAGAAATTCTTCAGATGTTTAAACATTTCAAACAGTTTGGATATGTGAGTGTCCTAGATTAAAAAACAAATTGCAGCAGTACGAGGGTAACACAGTGGACCACAAAATGTTTGTGGAAACATTCTCACCCTTCTGTTACCCTGCTATGCATTCTGATGTCAGTAAGGGAGGTGTGGTGGCAATTTTACAGCAGCTGAGAGAGAGATGGGCCATGTTTTCAAAGTAAATTTTTCATCCTTAAAGACGTGCTACACTTGCTTGTTTTCAGCATCTCTTGTATCACAAATGCTTCGTTTCTGTGAAAATTTGCCCCTTCCTTTTAATAGTACTTTTAATAGTACTTATGTTTCAGGTGACCTGGGCTGGGGGCTGTGACAAATCTAAAAGGGAAAGCTTCCAATGCTGGTAAATGAGGATTTAGTAAGAGGAGAATATATATCATTCCAGAATGCATAGTACTGCTTCTCAGCTTCAGTTTCTCATTTGGCCACATGGCTGTGAATGATTTTTCTTTGTGTGCAGTGAATATAGTGTCTGTGAAGGGTCCTGGTCTGACAGTCCTGGAAAATGAGCCCTGCGTAAGCCCTTGGAGAGGCAAAAGATGCAAACTACAGGCTGTTCTTCTCATCCGGTTTCAATGATGGAAGAGGAAATAGAGTTTATACAAAACCTGCCCAGCCCCCAGAAACATCTTGCTTTGTTTATGTTTCAAGCTAAGCCTGCAACTCTTGCTGTTTGGAAGAGCTATTCAGGCATTTCTCCATCTGACTGACTTTACATCTACTCCTTGATCTCATGGAGAAATCTGGCTTTTAGCTCCTGCTTGTGGCGTTCCAATTTCCTCTCTCTCGCTCTGCTCTCCTGCGTTCGAAAGATCCATGTATAACATGATTATGCAACCATGCAAATGTACACAGCTCTTTCCATTTACTGCAAACCACCCTTCAGGTCTCCCGGTATGAAAATAAAATTGTCAGTGAGAGACACTGTGGAGTGTAGTGGGAAGGGTGTTTCATAGGGCTGGGCTCAAAGGTCTGAAGGCAGTATTAGAGATGGAAGCGGGCTACTTGCAGTAAACCCCTGTGCCAGTATGTATCTACAGGAACCATCAGCTGTTAATAGGCTCAGACAGTTCAGCTCTGAATCCTCTCCCCCTAGGAGATGGCAGATACTTGCCTGCCTGGTAGTTCCTTCCCTTGGAGGCCTTTCCCCCACCCCAGAGCTACAGGGGCAATAGCAGAGTAGCTCACCCTGGAGGCCAATTTGCACCCTCCTTCTGTAAACACATGGTGGCTGCTTCGCTCTGTACCCACTCTGGCATGTAGTCAACTTCAGGCCTGGTGTTTGGCACGAGTGTTCCAGCACCCAGCCCAGAGTGATTCTTGCCCTCTGGGGATCAGCTGGCCTCTCATGTTACTTATGTTGTCTGGAGGAAGAGGAGGAAGTCTCTCACGGAGAGGTGATCCTTTGGGAACTGCCTTTATTCATCCTAATCATAGGGTTAATGTGTAATGCGCTGATGTATGATAAAAGGCTCTAAAGGGGGGGAGGAGGAGGAGTTATAGCAGAATATAACATGTTCTTGCTTTTCCTCCACTCCATCCAGTTTCTCCTGCTTTCAGGGTTAAAAAAAAAAAAAAAGGCACAAAGTTTCCACTGGCTGGTTGATTCAGAATAGCTTGGCCACCCCTTGTTATTCCTGTAGGTGAAGATGCTCCTCTCCACTGCTGCGAGAATCACAGCCGTTCAAGCATTGTGGCCTTTGTCATGGCAGCGCCTGTGTCCCTTATCCATGGGACAAACCTATGGATTGCCCTATATGAACCTATGGTTCTGCCTATGCTGAGAGTGGAGGTTCAGGGCACATTCATGTCTTCTGCTGCTGTTGGGCTGCAAGCTGAGGTCCATCAGATAGCGACAGGACAAGGGGAAATGGTTTTAAACTAAAGGAGGGAGATTTAGATTGAGTGAGGAATGTCCTGTACATTCAGAGGGCCGTGAGGCATTGGCACCGGCTCCCTACAGGAGCTGTGGATGCCCCATCCCAAGAGCTGTTCAGTCTCAGAATACTCCATGTATTTGGGCAGCTATTTTCATCTACTGTCTCTTGAAAAACTTCCAGCGGCGGAGGTTGGGCGGGAAGAGATCCCGTCCTTGCTCTGAAGGAGCCAAGAGCAGCCGGTCAGGCAGCCCGGCGACAGGCCCCGCGCGGGGGCTCTCATTGCCCGCTCCCTCGGGGCAGGCCGCCATTAGCGCGGCGCGGCCTGGCAGCGGGCGGGGCGGGCGGCGCCGCTCAGCACCACCGCACCCAGAGCGAGCCGCCAGGGGGCAGGCGCGGCACGGGCCGGGGGAGGCCGGGGTGGCTGCGATGCCGGGCTGCCGCTCGCCCCCGGCCTTTTCCTGCTCCACCTTCCCACACGCACGCTTCTTGAAGTCCCCCCTCTTATTTCTTTGGGGGAGCAGGTTGAGGTGTCGTTGCGGCATCCCCTCTCCCTCTTGCGGCTGCCCCGTCTCCCTCCCTGCTCGCCTGCCCGCCGCTCTCCCCGCCCGCCTCCCCGCTCCTCCCGCTCTCCCTGTCAGCTCTGTGTAGCCTGGCGTGTTTCTCTGTTTCTCTCCCTGCCACGCAGCCCTCCCCCTGTGCAACTCTCTCCATGAAATGGAGCTGAACAATCGCACCGGAGAAGCGCTTTCTGTTGCAGCTGTATGCCAGTGTGCCGAGGCACCATTTCTCTTGCGGTGGTTTGAATGCGTTTGTGCTGGAAGCGCTGGGACAATAACAAAACTGTGCCTTTTTGGCTTGTAATGAGATTTGAAGTCGAGTGTGAATGAGACTTGATGGATGGTTGTGCTGATGTTTTGAGCTGATTTAATTCACAGTCATCTGAGGTGCCCAGGCGCGATGCTGACAGGAGGACCTTTCAGGATGGAAGAACACTCAGCTGAATGCTGCCCGTCACTCTGAGCACCAGGACTGCACACCCCATCACTGAACTGGCATCATCCTTCCCCCCCCCCCCCCCCCCTCTTTTTAATTTCTCTTGGAGATGGATATAGCTCTGCAATCAAAGAAGCTCTAATCATTGCTTACATATGAAAAGCTGATGCCTGACTGTGCAGAGTAGCTGGAACTGCAGTAGCTGTGATCAGTGTAAACTACCCTGTTCGCTTAAACAGGGTGTTAACTGAGGCTGCCTCTACAGGAGAGCACTACTCCTGTCCCCTGAAATTCCTGCTGGAGTGCCCTGCGTGTCCATCGCTCCTCACACATGGAGGGATGTGCACAGAATCACAGGATGGCCAGCGTTGGAAAGGACCTCAAGAATCACGAATCTCCACTGCCAAATGCAGGACCACCAACCTCCCCATTTAATATTAGACCAAGCTGCCCATGTGCAACCTTGTGTCCTCTTTGTAAAAAGCAGCTTTGCGACCAAGAGCTGTGCTGCCCTGTAATTAATGTGTGCTTAGCCTCAAATGCGCAGTGACAACAACTTAAATGTCAATGTTCCTAGTTAATCCCTTGCTAACAAAACATGCCTGGAAAGAGAAGGCTCTGCTTAATCTCCAGTGAACAAGATCTTATTTTAGCAGTACTAGCACTTGGGAGATTTCCCCATCTGACCAATGAAACCAGAAGATTGGCTTTGTTAATCAGGGCTGTAATGATGCGTTTGATCTCCTTAGAGAAGAACCCACTTACATGTGGCAGAGCACACAAGCTACTCTGGCCATGCCATCCTCCAGCACAGCAGTAGGTTGATCTTCCTGGTGTCATCTGTGTGACAAGGGAAGCAATTGCTGTCCCCCAGTGTTTGCTGCTTCTCATCTCTGTTCAGCAAGATGTCCATGGATTCTTCCCAAGTTATTTTCCAACTAAGGCAGTGTTATAAAGGAAACTGTGATGGGAAGGAAGTTTTAACATCTTCTCGAGAGTACAGGAATGGGGACCTGTTACTCGGTGCCTGTACGCTCTGCCTGCTCTCACTCATTTTGCTGCCATACTCCTATCCTGAGTACTTCATCCATATGCACATTCACTTCCAGCCCTGCCATGGCTGAGGTTCAGAAGTTGTAGCACCTCCGATCCTTCCCCAGTGAACTATTGGCCCTTTTGTTCCCTTTAGGTTTGCAACCATTGCCACCATTCCTGTTCAGAGCTGCCTTCCTCTCCTTCACCAGCTCTTCCATTCTGAGGTAGGAGCCACTCTGTGGGCCCTGGGGGAATGGAAGTGACGAGGATTTCCATCAGCTCGAGTCGACATGGAAGGATGTGACTTGGTAGGGTGGGCTCCTTCTCATTTGGGAATGAGCCAATAGTGTTCAATCTAAATAACTGCTAGAACTGCCTTTGTGTAGCCCTGAGCTGCTGCCTTATCATATTGCCATGCCAAAACAAGTATGCAGCATATGCAGGCTCTGCAGATAATTAGATATTTTTCGAAGCATTCATTCTCTTGTAGAACTTCTAGTGCTCCCATCTTTCTCTGCCCTTGCTTTATTCCTGACTCTCTTCACATTTACTGTGACTGTTTTCTATTTTTACTCTTGACAAAGGGTTGCGGGCTTAGGCTGCTCTTATAGCTGTAGACGTAAAATGCCTGCTGTGTGGTGTTTGTAATGAAGGAACTACTCCTGGAAATTAACTAATTCTGAAACCTTATGAATTCATTTTGCAGCCGTACAGAGTGATGGAGGAGTCGGAGTGGTGTTATGGCTGAGGACCCTAGGCCTGGGGAGAGGAGAAGAAAAGTGGGGAGAGCTGTTCTGGGATCCCAGCTCTTCATTTGGCCCCTGTTAACATGAGCAAGTCATGTCCCTGCTCCCCATCTCCTCACTCTCTTCTTCACTTGAGTTGCTTAGGGCAGGAACTGTTTCTCATTATGCTATTGTGTCTTGTATGGGGAGGCCTTGACCTTGGTGGGAGCACCAATCATTACTATTACACAAATGCCAGAGGAACAAAGAATTATGGAATCAGATAGTCACAGATATCAGTTTGTCCCTTTCTGGATTTTTATTCCTTTGTCTCCTCCTCCACAAGAATGGATTTGACACAGGGAACGTTGATTCCTCTGTAGCACTGCCACATCTCTCCTTTTCTCCCCATTCAAGTCCTCCTTGAAGCAAGTGAAAAGATTCCCACCAAAATACACTGGAAATGGACCGGGCTCTTCAAAGGCAAGAAGCACAGTTTTGACATTGTTTAGAGTATACTGGGAGCCCAGCAAGGTCACCCATTCTATTTCAAGGCTAGATGTTTGATAGGGGAGGTTTCCCACAATGCATGTGTCCACAGAGGCTCAATATGTCCATGCCACCCTCTCTGGCTAGTGCAGGCTTATTCTTCCCCTCCTACATTTGCAGGTGGAGTTTCCTGAGAGCCCTGCTGAGCATTGGTGTCACAATGGCTAGCAGAGCATGGAAGGAGTGAGCTGTGGAGAGGCTGCCAGGAGCTTCCCAACCCATGCGAAAGTTGCTGCTTCCTTCTGCCCAGTGTGTGCTGCCAAGCAAGCTGGTCAGTATCTGCAGTTTGTCCTTGCTGGGATGTCAGTTAGGACTGGGTCTTGCTGAGCAGTGTGTGACCTGGATGTGTTTCTGAGGCTTGAGGTTGGCTATAAGCACTCCCTTGGGGAAGGGGCAGCCAGAACATAAGAATTAGAAAAGCCTGGTTTTGTTGTGTCCCAGTGAGTCAGCATGGTGACAACTGGTACTTTTTGGGATTAGGGATCGTACCTAATGTCATGACTGCACATAGCCCCAGCTGACATGCAGAATTGAGCATTGCTGGGTCCACATCCAGTGTATGGAGACAGAGTTAGTCAGGCTGGAGACCTAGGAGAAGAGGAAACAGAATAATTGCTGGTTGAGGAGGAGATATATTCAGCTCCTTTATTTAAGCTTGTCTTCCTGCAGGAGTGCTAGGCTGTGATTGCTGAATGTGAGTTCTAGCCACCAGGGACAATGGAGTGGGAGCTTTTCTAGCAGTTGATGGAAACTCGAGGAGAAGGCTTAGAGTCAGTAAGCGCTCATGGAATGGACTCACGGAGATGACTGCCAGGCTGGGATTGTGTCACTGTGTGTGCTGAGGCATACCCTGCACTGGGGCAGGTGACATAGTGCACCTGAGGTCATTCAATGGTGAGTTCTTTGGATTCCCTCATCAGAAACGAAATTCTTGATGTTGATCATTCCTCCTGCTCCCACTGCATATTGCAGGCATCTTGATGATAGCATGACACAGAAGGTGGTGCAAGGATAGGCATGCCAGTGAAGACCCAAGCCACTATGCCTTTGTAGGCACTATGAAGCATGGCAGACTCCATAGCTCAGGTCTTGATTCCATGAAAGTCTTGCTTACTTTTGGATGCTGTGCACAAAGGAATAAGGGTTAGGGTCATTAGTACATAAGAAACACTGCTGAACTGAGGAAGCTGGATCCAAGATGGCTCACATCATTTAAGTTCTCTACTGCATTGGTGTTTGCATCACTGCAATGACAAACACTGCAGGACCATACAGATTGGCTCTTCAAGACACTGGCTGACTTGCCAACTGGGTGAGGTGTAGCTTTCATAAGTTTAAAATCATTTCCCATTGTCTTATTGCTGCCAGATCCTGTAAAAAGTCTCTCACCTGTTTGTAGGCTCCCTTCAAATACTGAAAGGCTGCTCCCTGAGCATCCTCATAGTCTCCTTTCAACCCGCTCCAACACTTCCCCATCTTTCCTTTGCTAGAGGACCAAGACCTGGATGCTGTACTCCAGATGGGGCTTTCTGAGAGCAGAGTAGATAGGGACAATCCCCTCCCTTGCCCTGCTGGCCACCCCTCTTTTGATGCAGCCCAAGTTGGCCTTCCAGGTTGCTAGCACACACTATTGGCTTTTGTTAAGCTTTTCATCCACCAGGACTCCCAAGTTCTTCTCGGCAGGGCTGCTCTCAATGAGTCCTTCTCCCAGCCTGTACATATCCAGGGTTGCCCCAACCCTTGTTGAACCTCATTCAGTTCACAGGGGCTCACTTCTTAAGCTTGTCGAGGTCTCTCTGGATGACATCCCTTCCTTCTGTTGTGTCAACTGCACCATTCAGCTTGGTATTATTTACAAGCTTAGTGAGGGTATGTTTGATCCCACTGTCTATGTCATTCATGAAGATGCTGAAGAGCACTGGTTCTGAGATTGACCTCTGGGGAACACCACTCATCACCTGCCTCTACCTCAATGGAGTCACTGACCTCAGCCCTCTGGCTACAACCATTCAACCGATTCCATATCCACTAATTCCACTTTTTCCTCTGCCTCACCCGTGGTCTGTTCTGCAAACTGGTTGCTGATCATTTCCCCAGCTGGCATGCTTCTGACCTTGTCTGTTAGCACTATACCATCTTAGGGACTCATGTGCAAGTTGGGCTGGAGATTACTGGAGCTGGGAATTACCAGAGCTGCTTTGGTGGAGTGCAGTGCAGGCAGTGATGTCAGTGCTGGTCACCTGCTGCAAGTGCTGGTCCTTCCCTGGGGAAGGTGGTTGCTGTCTCCACTGAGGCCTGTCAGCTCCAGCCCCTGCCCTGGGGAAGAGAGGCAGAGTGCAGCTGCAAGTTGGGCAAGAAATCTTAATGGAAAACAGAAACAATTCTGTGTAAGGTGGTGGGGGAAATGCTAACAATGTTACAAGCTGGGAGTCTGTAACAGTCTTGCTAGTGAAGTAACTGCCAGTGAAATCACTTGGAGTTTCTCAGTCCTCTTTTTTTTTTTTCTTTTTCCTTCCTGCCTACCCCCTCTTCCCCCCCTCAACCCCTCCGCCGGTGGACACTGAAATTCTCCAGCTTGTTATGCTGAGGCCAGCAATATTCTTCAACATCAACAGTGTCTGGGGTAAGTCAACACTTTTTCTGCTAAGAATTACCAGAGGAAGAAAAGCAATGCATACATTCCCTTCCTGTGCAGTATGACAGCAGTGGTGGTCACCGAGAGTACTGCTGGCTGCTCTGTTCTATGGGTAGGCAGAGAGTGCATGAGTGGGCAGCAGTAGCACTCAGGAATGTGTTGTTCCCCTTGCTAGCAGAAGTTCATAAGATGAGAGTGTTGAGAATGAGACCCTTGAAGAGAGAAGCTGGAAGGGCTGGAACCAGTCTTTTCTTTTCCTCTGGGAGGTGGCGCAGCACGTTCTGGATAATCATTTCATGCTGCTTGGGAGTGGTGCGTAGCTTAGTTTCTCTTTAGTAGTCTTAATTGTGTGTTAAGGTGCCTAGAGCCTTATACTGGCACCTTTATTTATTTAAATACAAATGAAGAAGGCATTAAATCAATTGTTCTTTTCTCTTTGCTCTCTCTTGTCTTATCGTTTCTATCAAGTACTCTTAACTGTATGAGGCTTCTGCTTTTTCAGGTGAATCAGGTACACCAAACAAGAATCCCAGCCTTGATTTCCTACAGACTAAGGGAAGGGAGGCTGCTCTGAGGCAGCACGCCTTACATTGCTGTTTGTCTTATGCTGCTGTTTCATTTATATTTCAGGGCACTTCCTAACCTTTGCTGAGAAAGGCTTCAGTCTGTTACCCCCTGCCTGCCCAACCTTCCTGCAATGCAGAAATAAACAAAGAAAAAAGCTGTGCCATACCCCATTAGTTGAGATCAAAATACAGTTCTCTTATCCCATCAGCTGCGCTGCTTTCAGCTGGATGTGCCAAATCTATGTGACTTGCTTGCCCCATCTATTATATTAATCTCTAGGTCCTAAAGTTAGAGGGGAAACCTGGGATTCCTGGATTTTGTCATTCTCCTTTAACAGAAAGTTTGTAACTGAATGGCAAACTGTGAGTCGAGGCCTTCTCTTCTTGCCAAACTCCGTAAAAGATAATTACTGCTGGAGTTCAAGTGGTGGCATGTTTTGCAAGAGATCTAGAAGCCTAGTATGCAACCTTCCAGATAGACACTAATTGTGCCTATGATTACCCTCCTCCTTTTTTCGTTCCCAGCAATTTATTAAATTCGCACACTGAAAACTTGTTGGAAAACTAAAATGTCGTTCCAAAATCTGCTTATTGCGGTGTATCGGAGAACACAATACCTGTATTCTGATTTTGAGTCATCTGTGAAGCTTATGGACTGGTGGACTCACAAGCTGGGAAGTTTGCTTATGGTAATTAGGTGATGGTAGCATGATGAAGGCAGATTTGCAGGTTTCCAGAGGTGTGACTATATATCTGTGCTGAGGAGAGGTCAGAACAAGGGACACTTCATTATGGATTGGATTCCCTCTGATGGAAGTACGTAAGTTTCCTCTTAAGTACTGACTTTTCATTGTGGTGGTGTCTCCTACAGATGGATGCAGGCCTCTTTGCCTGGCCTAAATTCTATAGTACTTACCTCATTACTCTCCTAATGATGAGCTGACAAATGCTTTTGCTTGATTTACTGGTGACATTACAGGTGTTTGGAACACTTGTCAGTACCTTCCTACTACATGTCTAATCTTTCAAACAGTGAGATGTGCTAGCTTCCTTCACAAAATGTCCTTCTGCATTTAACTGCCATGGGCTTTATTGCATGCACCCAAAACTTCCAGAGCTCTGCCTTAAGATGCCCCCTCCAGAAAAAAAACAGCAGGCACTGTGTGCAGATGTTGACGTCACTGGACTTTGGATAAGGAGAAATGGGTGAAGAAACAGCAGAAATGGGTGAAGAAAGAGCAGCCTTCCAATTGCTTGTGGAACCATGGTGGTACATCATCAGTCCTGAGATGGGTCAGAACAGAGTGCTCATCCCACCAAGTTCCTGGGTGCAACAGTCTGCAGCACAGGTTTGTGTTCTGCCTTCTGCCTCTCCTGTATTTCTCATTTTAAAGCAGAAAAGGGTGTTTGCTGGTCAAAATCCCAGAGAATGGACTTTACTAAACCCTGTGTAAGTGGAGTGCTGAGTTCAAACAGGGCGATTGGGCAGAGCAAGCAGGTGAGAGATCTCTAGGCATCTCACAGCAATGGAAGAGGAACTGCTTGGAAGGGGAAGAACATCCACATTTCGCGCACATTTCTTCCCCAGTTGGGCAGAGCTCTTACTGCTCTTCTTCTGGTTGTGTTGCTAGGAGAGGAGTGCTCTGCCCTCCTTATGGCTATGAATAGCTCGCTCTTGTTTATTCAGCTCAGCTCCGCCTGCTGGTTACAACCACAACCGGCACCATCTCATTGCATGACACCACCATAAAACAATGCAACTGCAACAGGAACAATCCCTCCCCCCTCTACCCCCCCCCCCCTCTCCCGCCTCTGGCTATGAAGGCTTAAGAACACCTTTATAGTGCACTGCTTCAGAGCTGTGCTTTCCCTCCTCTTCCCGTACTTCGCAGTGCATCCCCTCTGCTTCCAGCAGAAAGGTCTCTAAAAGCAGCTGAACGGTGCGCTCTCATTCCCAGAGAGCAAGACTGAGAGCCAGGACCTGCAAATCAGGGCATTATCTCAGAAATCTGGCTTGAAATAAGTGCATGATCATTTCAGAGTCCTCCTCTGGTATTCCAGTGTTCGAGGTTTTGGGAACTAGAAAAGTGACTTTTCCTTTTTTAGTGAAAGCTGAGATTCTTGCATAAGCCCATGAATCCAGCACCAGGGACTTTAAGAAAAGGAACAGATGGTTTGAAAATTGGCAATAATGGGATTTCTGAGGTTTTCTTAAGAATATTTTATCTGAGGTCTGACCAGGAATGAAGCATCTATGGCAATGGCATTAGGCTGCATTGACAGAGGAGAAAACTAATGGGGCTGAGTAAAAGACCCCCCAAAGTGCTGTAAAATGTGACCAAGTACAACATTTCAAAACCTCTGCTACAAGGGACAGAGGGACAGCCAACATGCACGACCAGTTGATGCGCTGTGAGGAGGGATGTGTACGTGTGGACAAGCAGAGCCACACCAGTTCAGAGGAGTGTTTACTCGAGAACTCCTATCTTTCTGAGCAACCTGGGCACTCAGCTAAGAAGAACAAGCATGAGGTGAAGCATAGCAGCAGAGAGCAGAAGAGGTGTGAACGGTTGCTGCACAGGTACAGGTGAATCAATCTGTCTTTTTCAGCATGGTGAGCTTCCACGTGTGCATATTTCCCCGGACTTCTCATCTTTCTCCACCTGGGAACTTTGTTGGGATGAAATTGGAATATCAGAGTTTCCACATGCCCATCGGGTCTGTCAGATAGCTGGGCTGCTGAACATCCAGAAATTCAGGATAGGTCAATCACACGCCGGCAAGGTGAACTGTATAGCATACAAGCACTGAAACACAACGCCTAACGAATCCCCACATTGTCAGACCTGCTGTGCAGGTGATCTGCCTATGTGCCTTGCAGAGGTGTCTGGTCTACTGGGCATGCACAGGTCTGTATGGTGCAAGTGTGTGTACTCCTGTTTGGGACACAAGACAAGCACAGTACTATAGTTTTTTTACTCATTCTTGATACATTTGTAGAGGAGGTGAGAGATGAATGCTTCAGTGCAGTGGAAAAAGGAAGCAGGTATGTATGTAAGCTAGACTATCTCACTGTCTGCCTCTTTACAGGAGCCATCTCATCACTTTAACTAGAGTTGGGGTCCTATCATACAAGATAGTGTACATGAACATACAGAAAATGTTTTATCTCTCTCCCCGCAAAGCAAACAAACAAACTCACCAAACATCATACAGACTGAATTAACAGAAGTGCCAATAAGGGATATTGTAATTCCTACTTGACGGACAGGGAAATTAATCCCAGATATGAGTCAAACAAAGCTCTTGATCTCATGAAGCAGGATTCAGATGAATTTCAGACACTTGTGAGCAAGGTATGATGCTGCAAACCCTTGCTCAGCTGATGCCAAGTTCTGGGAACGCCCAGATCCCTCAGGCCCATCAGCTTTGACTGTGAGACCCCTGGCTTCAGCAGCTCTGCTCTGTACTTGTCCTCCTGCTTGACAAAGCTTAGCGCAGCAGCCGGCGAATCCAGAAACAAAATGCTTCTGTGCCTCCAAGAGCATGCCTCCAGGATGGGCACTGTACAGAATCGCTAGGCTGATGCTTCCTGGTAAGGTGCAGCATCCAGCCGGGTTAAAGTACTCCTGGAAGATTCAGAAGCCCCAGCCTGTGCTGCCTGTTCTGCCCCTGGCGTTTCCAGTCTGTGTCTCCCGTGGAAGTGCTCCAGCTTCTGAGCCGCGCCTGTTTGAGGAGAGAGGGCATGCTTACCTCTCCTGCCAACGGCGTTGTGGCTTCCCTAGGCATACACTGGGGTGGAAGCATCTGCAGGGATCAGCACCCTGCTTGTTCCGCATTTCACCTGAGGAGAGGGGGGATGCCCACGTCCCAGTCCACCCTCAGGTGACCGCTTCTGAATTTTATCTCGCATCTCTTTAATGTAAAATTCAGAGACAAGCACTCTGTGAAGGGACCTGTGTTTTCCTTCGTAAGTGGAGTGCCGTGAGATCAATGAGATTAAACATGTGCTTACACGCTGTCCTGAATTGGGGCCATGAGGAGAGCAATGGGAAAGTAAACAGAAGAGAAACGTTATGGAAATGAAGGAAGAGGGAAAATCCACCCTGCCAGGAGCGGCAGCTCTCATCAGCTGCAAGAAGACATGGTCTCATCCAGGGCTGGTTAGACTCTAGCAGGTCTAGGGGCTGGCAGAGAGGACGAAGTCATCTTCACTGAGGTACAAAAGCAGCCTAAAAAGTGAGACTGGGAGCGGCCAAGAGAGGCTGTTTCTGCTGGGTGCAGCCTTCCTAGACAAGGTGAGTTTAGCCCTGGGTTGTTTTTTCCCATTAGCAGAGTGTGGATCTGAAAATAATCAGGTTTCAAGCTGGCAGCCTGGGGAGGTTTGTTCTCCCTTAAAAGACTATATGAAAAGATGTAGAAATCCTGAGCTTTTTAGTATGGCTTGAGTGGACCCCAGCCTTTATGGCACCCTGACAAGACCCAGGTCCCTCATTCAGAAACAAACTGTGCTCAGCTCCTCTCAGGGCAGAATTCCGGCACCGTGAAGTGGCTTTGGTGTACAGAGATATGGAGCCTTTGTGCACACTGGTTTTCTAGCCTGGCTGTGCTTCCCCCAGCCCGTTCCTCTCTCCATCTACAGCCATTCTCGGTCACAGTCTTTCTTCCTTGCTTGACCTTCATTTCTCTTTCCTAGGAAACACATCATTTGCGTCTGTCCTAGTATCCGAACTGCAAATTGGACCTGATTAAAATTCTTCACAGAGCAACATGGACTAGTACAGAACTTCTATTATTCTACGACTCAATAAAACTTTAGAGTTTCGGGAGATTGTAGGAGCTCTGTGTTTGGGAGGTGACTTCGCTGTTGGTCTCTTAAATTCAGAACCATGCATTCTCCTTTCTGTTGCATTTTTGCAAGATGACCTTGGTAGGTCACTTTGTCTGACTGACTTTGTTTTACCCCTCGTTAAATTTAGATAAAAATACTTGCTCAAGTTAGTGAAGTGTCTTTGCTATCGTTGGACAAAAAAGCTATCTAAATGGCGATTACTGTGATTATAATAATTATTTTTATTAAATGAAACCAGCTGATGCTTGTGCAACACTTCTGGGCTCCGCAGTTCTTTTCCGCTGAGCCTCACAGAAAAACCTTTTGTTGTCCCTGGACAGGGATGTGTTTTTTGAGATGGAGTTTTGTGGTTTTGTTATGAAACCTATGACAGTGGGTCATGTGGCTCCTCGCTGAGCCGACTGAACCCTCGTGAACCCGTGCATCAGGCACACCGTTCCGTGATTCACACCGGCCACGTTTTGGTTTATCTTCTGCCGGACGGAGGGCACGTAGGCCTGGATGGTCAGGGTGCCACTGAAGGGCTCAGCCCCAGCCCGAGCTCAGGGGCATTGTGTGGCCTGGGAGCCACTCCGATTTCCTCACTGGGTTCCCACAGAAGCCCCAGAGAGTTGGAGGCTGGCGGTTCCTGGGGCACGGGCCCTCAAGAGGAGCCAAAGCTGGGATGGGGACGACGGCCACGTGAGATGGCTCCAGCCTCCTCGGGCACGTCGCGCCCACCGCCCAGCAGCTCGGTGGCGGAGCTCAACGGGCACCGCGGCTCTCGGCCGGGCTCCCCGAGAAGGAGGGAGGCCGAGGCGGAGCGCTCCCCAGGGGCCGGGGGCCGCCGCCGCCGGTGCGCGCGAGGCGGGGGAGGCCGCGACGCGTCCCGCCCGCCGCTGGGGCGGGGGAGGCGGCGGGAGGGGGCGCCTCGTTTGCGGCTTGTCAGCAGCCGCGGGAGGCGAGCGCCGTGCGCCAGAGCCGCTTGGCATGAATGCCTGGGCCGTACCAAGCGCCGCGGCGCCCGCGGGGGGAGGCCGCCCCGCCGCCCCGCCGCCCCGCGCAGACAATAGGCCCCGCCAGCCTTCCCCCTAAGTTGCCTTGATGCTGCCCTAGCGCCCTGCGAGTGCAGGCCGGGCCGCCGGCCGCCTCCCGCCGCCCGCCCCGCCGCCATGCCGCGCAGCGCGCCCTCCGCCTGAGGCAGGTAAGCTGCGGCCGCCGCCCGGCCCGGCCCCGGGACGCCTCCGCCGCGGCGGCCGCCGGCGGTGCGTGCCGCAGTCCGGCCCGGCGCTGCGCGGCGCGGCGGGGGGCGGAAAGTTTTGCGGCGGGCGGGCGGCGCCGTGCCTCGGTTTCCCCCGTGGCGGCGGGGGGACGCGGGGCGCGTCACACCTGTTGGCGGCCGGGCCCGGGGAGCCCCCGCGGGGTCTTTTGTCGGCGGGGCCCGGGAGGGTGGAGGGGGCGGTCCGCGCGCGGTTGCGTTTCGCGCCCCGGGTGCCGTGAATCCCGGAGGGGTTCTGCCCTCGAAAAGCCTCTCCGCGCCTCTCGGGAGGTCTGTAAGTTTGGCATCGGGTTTCGCTGGTTTGTGGTCGTTTCGGTGAAAATAAGCGACGGGCTGCGCGAATCCGTCGTCCCCGCGTCCCGACGCAGGCAGAGCTGAGCGGGAGCCGAAGGGGGATCGGGCGGGCGGCCATGCCCCGCAGCCGGCGCCGGGAGCGGTGCCTCGCTGCCGGGGGACGAGGGGAGCGGAGGTGGGAGGGAGATGCCGTCGTCCTGAGACCCTGCTCAATCCGGCGGGGAAGATGGAGGCTCTCGCTGCTGTTGCTGCTGCTGCAGGAAAAAAAAAAAAAAAAAAAAAAAAAAAAAAAACCCACAAAAAACAACAACAAAAAAAAGAACGTGCAAGGCACAAATCTCAGCTGGCTTCTCTCGCTATCGCTGCCTCCCTCTGCAAAATAAATAAATAAGCAGCGAAAGAATCAAAGCAGAAAAGCATGGCTGGGTGTAGCGCTCTCCGCGATGCCTCCTCCATCCCGCGCTGTGCAGGCGGAAGCCCGGTGATGGAGGCGTGCGGGGAGACTCGCTCCGGGGTTTCGGGCATGGCAGGGGAGAGCTCTGTGGCTGGGCTTGGAAGCTTGGAATGGGCCTCATTGGGCAGTGAGGTGGGGACGGAGATGCTGGCCTCATGCAGGCGGACCAGTGAGGAGCTTGTGCCGCCGGCTCTAATGGTTTTGGTGCCGGTGGAAAACCAGCGGGAGAGGTGCTGGCAGGTAGGGAGCAGGGGGATAAGGGTGGCCGATGGAGACCTGGGAGCAGCTTGGAAATGAGGGAGAATTTTGAACTCAGTGAGGGCAGAGTAAGGGGCGAGCATGGGTGAGCCAGATGTGGGGCAGCAGGGCTTTGGGGCACAGAAGGAAGCGGAGGTTTGTGTTTCACTGCTGAGAAAGGGAAGGGAGAGCTCATAAGAAGCCCGAGGGCTGGTGGCAGAGAGTGTGTGGCTTGCCTTGTCTGTGAGTGGTGTAGGGCACCTTCTGTTAGCGTGAATTGGTGAATCTCTGTTGATTATGTTGGAATCTGTCAACAACAAGGACAAATCTGATGCTTCCCAAGCCTTAGTGAAATAGGCCTAGGGGTGAAGTCAAGCTTCTCACATGTACTCTACTCCTCAGAAGCAGCAAGTTTTTGCTGGTGTACCTGCATTAGTGGCATGCTGTCCCTCTGGAGGGGCAAGGGGTGCATGTTATAAACATGGTTCTTGGTAGGCATGGCTTGGTTCTCTTGTTTTCCTCGCTGTGGATCAGAGCTCATTCTATCAGTGAGACACCAGAAGGATTTTACATCCAACTTTGCATGAGAGCTGATGTGAGGTACAGGGCAGTCAAGACTGAAAACCAAGATGTACCACACTTTGGCATTTCTGTTCCCTACAGCAGTCCTGTGATGGAGCAGATACACACCGCAAACATCACACACACAAACAATGCCATAAAAATTTTATGCACATATACATGCAGACAGCTGATCTCGGGTTCTCTGTGTGTCTCTTATTGAAGATGAGGAGAGAAGGAAGGCAATGCCTGCACCTGACAGAGAGGCTGGCATGCTGTGCACGTGGACGTATTGTACATGTACACGCTCTTCCGATCCTCTCTGGGATCACCTGCCTGGAGTGCAGCCGGGTTGGCAGCGTGGGCAAGTTCTGTCCCCAGAAGGCAATTTGATGCCCTTTCTTGTTCTTGCTTTGTGCCAAACAACAGAGACCACTAATGGGCCCCTGCTTGGTGTGTTGAGAGGAGAGGCCAAGGGCTAAGCAGGCACAAAGGCTGTGGCAAGGAGCCTTGGGCAGAGCCACAGTGGGGATGCTGGGGAGGGAGCAGGGCCCTGGAGAAGGCAGTGAGGCGGCAGCACTGAAGCGAAGGCGTGAGGACACCATGTTGGGGGAGGAGAGCAGGCTGCTGTTTCCACATCATCTGAAAACTCAACCTGCTGTCAGGACAGAAGGAAGGCTTGTGCATATTTTATGTCACTTTTCTCCTTCTAGGACAACCTGCAGATCTGATCAGCGATGCACTTTAAAATCCTAGATGTGTCGTTCAGCGAGGGTAACTGGAGGACAGGAATGATTCTTAGCCTCCTGCCCCTCTCCTTTGTGGATGAACGGCTTTGTCCCATGCTGCTCTTCCCCACAGAGTGCATATGCAATTAAACTTCAACTACAGCATGGGATGTGCCTGGCTGCATGAAATGGGGACAGAAAATGGCAATGTCTCAGGGGTGAGGGGGCAGGGAGAGGGGCCATGTCTGTCACTGCCTGCAGACGGCTAAAAGGAGCCTAAATGCTTAAATTGGTATTCCTTTGAGCTCGTTGCATGTTGCTCCAGTGAGCTCCTCTCTTGTGGCTGAGATCTTCAGCGGTAGCTCAGGAGTCAGTGGGGTTCACAGTAAACAAAAGACATTTCACTCCTCCCACTTGCATCTCGCACTTTTTGGGATTGTCAGGCATGAAGGTTTGTCCTCGTCGGTTCTTCAGTGCCACTCTGTTGTGGCAGAGCCTCAGTTGCTGCTGGTGCCTCCAGAGATGTGAGCCCCATAGATGCTCCCTGCCAGCACCTAAGGGTGGATGTAGGCTTCTCAGGCACAGTGGTTTTGATAAGAGCCTTGCAGACATAAACACACACAATATTCCTGTAAGCAAGCTCATTGCCCATTTTGGGGGTACTTGGGAAGCAGGTATTTTTGTTCTGTGATGTGGATTCATGTGTTAGTACTCAAGTTGTTCCCACTTTATCCTTCGCTTCTCCCATTGGAGAAAGAGCGGTCTCAAACCCAGAGGTCTTGCAGAAGGTGGGTCCTGATGGTGTACAGCGTGGCAGCGTCCCACAGCATCGTGTGAACGAAGCACGTGTTTTGCACTGAGCGTGACTCACGCTGCGATAAATTTTGCTTGAGCTATGCCTAAGCTCAGTGCTCTGTTGGACAATGAGTTCTGTTTTGTCCTTCCAGCACAAAGCAGCACAACTTGCCAGTGACATGGACTGTACATGTATTCCCATAACAACAGTATTACAAACATATGGGGAACCTGGTAGAGCAACTGCCGTCCGTGTCTCCATGCAAAACAAGGAGCTGGCTAACAAAAACTCAAGTGTCTGAAGCTGTATCTCCCCAGACTGTGATCTCATCAGATTTCCCAAGCTAACCACAACCTGGTCACTGCTTAGATCATGGACTTGGGGGCGGGGGGAAGGCAGCTTGCAGGAATCGCTATTTGTGATTCAGCCCGCTTCCTTCTGACTCAGTGCTGAACCATTCCTCAGTAGGGTATTTGGGGATAGTGTGCTTAGAACATTGCGCATCAGTTTAGTTCTTGGAAGTTGTGCAGTGCCCGGGTTTGCTTACAGCTGAGCTTGCCTCAGCATCTTTCAGAAGAAACGTAAAAACAAAACTGTGAAAACTATTTCTGGCTGTTGAAGACTCCACAGTAATTTTTGCAAGCAAAGGAGGGGGGTGGTCGTAGCCCCGGGCGCTTTGCCAGGTTCCAGCTCAGGAAATTGCAGTCTATCTAGGTAAAACTCCCCTATAGTTTAAATGAAAAAGGTATTCTTCTCTTACTGTCTTACACTGTGAGCGCTGTGTTTCTTGGGAGCCTGGAACAGATAATACACTGGAGGCAGAGAAGTGGTTGCGGCTGCTTGCTGGGAGATTTTTATGCAAAACCTGGGCCTTTTTTGCATTTTTGAGACGCTTCTAATTGCAAAATGCTGTATGCACTTCAGGTTATTAGAAGGCTTGGCTGAACGTGGATCAGTGTGCAAGTGTAAGCATGAGGCAGTATGCTGGGCACTGTTTGCACAACGGGCAGGCAGACAGCAAATGCATGTTTTTCCGATGGCAGAAAAACAAGGAGCATGTTTTTAGTCTGCATCTGTGAGCTGGATTTTGTATGTTTAGCAGCAGTTGCTTTTGTAAGCTGCTGCTAAAGCACGTAACTGGCCGTGTGCAATTGCAGTAATGGAATGTGAAAATGCAGCTACACACAGACCTGTAATCTTGCATGCAAAATACGGCTGGTCTAGTTCTCCAGGTACAAAAAATGGCCTAAGATCATACTTGCCTTTCCATTTAACTGCGCTCACCTGCACTTCTCAGGTGGCAGCTGTGTGTGTGGAGTGCTGAATGATTATCCTTGCTATTTTTGCTCTGAGGAGAAGGAAATTAAATCATTACTGGTGGTCTGGGTAGTCCATGTGTCATGGTAAGCACAGGATGGAGCTCTGGGGAGTGACAGTGATAATTTCATAACTCTGAAATCCTGAGGAAATGCGTAAAAATGGGAGAAGAGCAAAGCGGTGACCTTCCCTTCTCAATATGCATCCATTGTATTAACCATCGAATCAGTTAATGATGCCAGGATCTGGCTTTGCCTTCTGCCACATCCCATGTGCCCAGGGCTCCCTGGAACAGCACTGTTTTGGCACAGATGGATTCAGGGCTATGTATCAGACCGGCACAGGGCAGCACACACGTGAGCATGGCGCAGCCTAGTCCAGGTTCAGCAGGCACTGGCGAGGTGGCGGTGGCTCACTGATGAGTAGCTCACTTTCTCTGCCACTTCACTCTGCAGCTTCTCTGGTGACATCAATAACAAAGGGCTGCTCAGTGGTAGGTGATATGGATCTCTACAGATGAATGGAGCCCACTAAACCTGAGTCAGCGGCACTTCTCGCTAGCACTGGAGCTTGGGTGTCACCATCCAGACCCTGGCTGGGGTGACTTCGGACAGTGCGCTGAGTGAGAAGGCTGCACCTTTGCTAGGAAATCAGGAAGCAGGAGTTTCTTCCTGAAAAACGTGATGATGTTTTGGGGTTATGCCCATCTTGCCGTCTCGCCATCCTGGGTCCTGGACTGCAGACGCTTCCATTTTGCATGATGCTCGTTGTAATTGAATCTATCAATGTATATTTAATACAGTTGGCACCACAGTTCGTAACTAGGCACTGCTTCCCAGCCTTCTGTCACTTGCTTTCACAATTACCATCTTCAAGTCGCAGCGAATGCTGCCGCTCGGCTCTTTGTCCCATTGTCGTGCTGGCTTTGAGGACCCGTGTGTGGCAGCCTTCCCTCTTAGTCCCGTCCCTGGGCCTGGGTGTCAGCAGGAGCTTGGTTAACAGGTCCGAGATCTGTTAGGTTTTATTCTCCTCTCTGGTTTGCTAAGTGTGATCACCGGCGAGTCCTTTAACCTTGGCTGGCCTCGGCTGACTTATCTACTCCAGAAAGGTGTTGTAAGGCTTAATTATTGCCAGCTCTTCAGAGACCTGAGGGGGAAAAAATGCATTTTATTCAGAAACGTCTCTGACCTCTCTGGCCTCTGTGAGACATCTTGGTGCTGCTAGGAGGTAGTCTCTGTACTCCCTTAATAATGTTTCTTCAATTTTTCATCTGTACATTCACCCACTCTCTCAGTTGCATGTAAAAATGCCAAGCTGTCTGAAGTCATGGAAATATTTTTATAGTCTTGACAGCCACGACAATCATTCCTCCTCAGTGGTAAACAAACGAGGTACACAACCCGCCATTAACATCAGTTTATAGCTGAGGGACCTTGGTCACTCACCGAGAGGGGAATCCTACACAGCTCCTGAGCATTCAGTCATAAAGGAGCGCTGCCTGGGGTTAAGAGAGCACCTGATCCTGTGGGCTCTTATGTAGAGTGGGTGGCAGGGAAGCTCTGTTTGCCTGTGTGCATACAAGAGAGCAAACAGGCACTGGCTATCTGGTTTATTCAGGGCTCTTGGATACCATATTTGACTCAGGTATATGTGTCTTTAGGGGTTTGATGTTTATTTGCGTGCACGGAAAGACAGTTTTCTGCAGTGGCTTCTGAAACATTAAGGTGGTACAAATAAAGCTGGATAAATATTTGACCCTCTAGAAGGAAAAAGCAAACAAACAAAACCTCTGCAAATGAAAGGTGTTGGTGTGCACTGTAGGAGCAGAGCCCCTATTACTCTTCCTTGTGAGCTGCTGGGGTAGGTGAGCAGCTGGACCTGTGCTGTAGTGTCCTGTCCCTGCTGATGATTCTCCAAAACAGCTGTCTCTTGTTTTGGTGCATTCTAGGCTAATTCACTCCAAGTACCTCTACATTTGGATCTCTAGAGATTGAGTGTTGGTGAAAAAGAGCAGGTGTGACTCCTGTAGCTACGTTACTTTGGTTGATCTCTCATTCTTCTCTCAAGCCATCTTTCTACCATCTCTGGGTAGTGATCTCTCTCTGCTGTGCTCAAGAGGAGAAAGTCAGGGTTGTTCTTCACCTGTGTCTCTGACAGGAGTGTTTAAGTAGGAAGCTAAGCTTTTTTTCTGCCATCTCATTCATCCACTGCATCTCTCAGCCTCTGCACCTTAGCTCCTCCATTCTTAAAATGAGGATGACAGTTCTTCTCTCTGCCTTCACAAAATCTTTGAGAGATAGGGAGAAAAAAGCTCAAGGCTTTCTTCCTTCTCAGGGAGACCATAAATCCTTCTCTCACTCTTCCTCTCCCTCCCTTCTCTCTCCTATTTTCCTCTCATTTTAAGGGTTCTTATTATATTCTGTCCCTCTAGGTCTCCTCTACTTCCACCGCTCTGGCAATCTGTTTCTCTCTGCTGTTTCCACATCCCCTTCTATTTGCAGCTCCCTTCCTTCTGTTCATGTCATTTTATTCTCTCACCCTGTATCTCCTACCCTCCCCCATTATTCATGTGCCACACTCTTCATTTCTCCTCTCTCCGGTTGATTCTCCTGGATCCCTTCCTTGTGAGTCTCTCCACCTTGGACCTCTTTTTGCTTTCCTCTGCTGCCTATCCTCATAGCTTCGCTGCATGGGAGCTGCTGACTGTGCCTGCAGGCCAGGCTAGCAAGGGCTGAGAGAAAACGACAGCACATGGGATCAGCCTGACAGCCTGAAGTCTGTTGTCTCACATTTTGCCTCCTCGTGTCCCTGTACCTCCTTGGACACAGCCTCGTGGCTTGCTCTGGTCCTGGCTGCTTGTTCTACTCCCACACTCCCTGCCATCCGCTGGCTTTTTGTGATCCACCTGGCTATGGTACAGCCACCTCCTCTGGCCATCACCTGGAGATATCTGTGCTTGTCACAGGCAGAGCAACAGCCCCCTACATGGAGGACCTCTTTCCCAGGGTGGGCAGCAGTGGTGCAGCAGACTGATGGGAGTGCTGGCCACGTAGAGGCTCCTGGCAGCAAAGCATCAAGAGGTCACACAGATGTCCGTGTGTTCGAGTTCAGCCAGTGTCTGTCAGGACAGGGCATGGTGACTTTCTCCACCATTTCTGAGTAACACCACATTTGTCCCTGCCATGCATGACTCAGTCCTAGGCTAATAGAAGTTACGGGCTTTGGCTCTACTACCCAAACAGTTCCTGATTTTCCTCTTCTGTCTTTGCAGCAGACTGACCTTGCATCCATCCCTCATGCTCTATGTAAGATTCCATACATCCTTTTCAGTTTTTCCCACAGCTGTTTCTCTGTACTTGCTTCACCAGTTTTACTTGGTCCTTCCCTCCTGCTTTGACTCTGGGATAGGTCTCTCCGCAGACTCTTACCATCATGTTCTTCAGCCTTGTTTGCCTCCCCATCTAGTTTCCTTGTCTCCCTGCTCGTGCTGTCAACTGGAGAGAAGGGAGAAGGGACATTGAGACAGCAGATCAGAGAGCAGAGATGAAATGCGGAGTATTACTGGTCAGTGTCCATTGCTTGCTGGTGGCTTTAATCTCTCCTAGGTGTGTGCTATTAATGACACAGCAAAAGTCACTTCTCCCAGAACAGTGATTTTCCCATTGCTTCTACTTCACTATCAGCAAGCTCCTGAAAGGTTAATGAAGTCCTACGGTGCAAAGAGAAAAAGCACATCTTCCCATGTTTTGCATCAATTGATCCTGTAGATGATGGAGCAGCCCATGTACATGTGGCCCTGTCCTTGAGTCTCGTCACCCAAAATGCAGCCCCTTGGAGTGCCACATAGGTGACCTGCTCGCTCCTGTCCTCTTCATCAGCTTGGGTCAAACTTGGGGAAAAAGCCGTGGCCTCCTTATTCATCTCAATGCATGTTTCACTGCATCTCATGGGACTGGGGAGGAGTACCTAAGAGTATCTGCAAACCTCCCCTGCCTCCCATTGCAGTGGATCCTTTCTTCTCACAGATCCTCTTTAGAAAATGCCTTGTATCAGGTTTCAGGCCCACTGGATTTTTCTCTGTCTGAGAAGGATGGAAAAAATCATTCAATTGGTTTTGAATCACATGAGTGGGAGCAGGAACCAACCCCAGAAGATAAGTGCTCTGACCTTTACCTCGCTCGGAGAGCTGAAAATGATAACAAATAAATACATCTTGTTTCTAAGCTAGACTTAGGGATGTGTTCCTGCCGGATGCTGCGGGAGCCAGAGCGAGGGCTCTTAGGAGGGCTGGGAATTCCAAACAGGCAACTGCTGCAGTAAGCAGCAGCCCCTTCGCTTTCCTTTTAAAAATGCAGCCAGTCCCAACCCAGACATTTGAGATGGAAGGGGACAGGGTCGGTGTCCCATCTCACCTACCATTCTGCTGCTGGGACCCTGGCTGTTTTTCCAGACTGGCACTGTCAGAGACCATCATCTTCTGCAGCTGCCCTATGGGAGGTGCTGTGGTGATGGTCTTTCTGCAGGAGGCTGGTAACAGGAGGTATTTGTTTGTGGGGTCCTGTGGTGCAGTGTGCAGCTCAAGCACTGACAAGAGACAGCCTGTATCCTGAAGGACTTCTTGTAGTCCAAAATTAGGGCATTCTTGGTGCTTTCTGTAGTGGTTGTGACTTGATGTTCCTCCACCTGGGTGTTGCTTCCCTTCCTTCCTCTGTTACTCAGGGAGCTTGTTTGCTTGGTTTCTGCCATCCAAACCACTGGCAGCTGAAGAGAGTCCTGTATGCAGCGCTTGGGGAGGATGTTAGGAGGCTCCTGGCACTCAGTCAGCGTAAAGCATCTTATTTATTGGTGTTTTCTGCTCAGGTGGGATGCATTTCTGTTCTTGAGCTCCTGAATTTCTCCTCTTTAGCCATTCAGAATGATCCCTTTGGCCCAGTGTGTGCTTCTGCTGAATGCTGCCCTGATGATGTATCCACCATTGCCTTGCTCAGACTTTGGGTTCGACGGTTGTGTTTCTGTTAGAAGATCTCCAACCCACTCCTTTCCTCAAGATACCCAAATAAATGTGATTCAATGGGCCACGGGCTGCTCTGTTGCAGCATGTGGAAGCATGTGCGTTTCCAGTATGCAATCTGATATGCGTATGGATGATTGCATTTGTAGTCTGCTGGTGCATCTGGACCAGAGGAGGTAGCACGGAAGGCCTGGGCAGCTGGGAGGAAAGGAATGACAGGACTGCCAGAGGAGGGAGGAGTGAACTCTGGAGCTGCAATGGGAGTGGGTAACAAGTGAAGGGGGGGGATCAGAGCTGGGAGCCATGTTGCTCACTGAGGAAAATGGCAGAAATAGAATATTGTTTGCAGAGGATTCCTGTGTGTGATATGTGAATCTTATACTGATGTGCCACATAACGAAGTGGCACTTCTCTGGAAATGCCTCAGGCAGCTGGAGGGTCTGCTCCAGGAGGTGTTGGTACCGGGTTAAGCTGGTGTAGGGAATCCTGCTGGGCTCCCCTCTGACAGGCTTTGGGAAAGAGAAGCCTGTTCGGGAGGCGTGTGGAAGGGAAGGGGGGGAGCTGTGACTCACCAGGGAACAATGATCATGTGAGGACAAAAGGGCAGGCTGGAAGAAGACCTGAAGACAATGGCACATTCCTGGTGTCAGTGGCTTTGGCTCTGGGGTTCGGGCTTGAAGTGGAAGAAAACATTAAAGAACAAAGTGTTTAGGAGCAATAAAGGGAGCTGGTGAGAGAAAGCCAACAGGAAGGAGAAAGCAGATTTTACTGCATGCAGAGTTGTTCTTCACCTTGAGGCAGATCTTGGAATCTTGAAGAAGCTGGAAGAAAGGATGCAAGGGAAGGAGTGATCTGTGTGGTGAATATGATGGGCCTGTACTATAGCACAGACCTGCCAGTTTGCAGCCTCAGCGGCTGTGACAGGCTGAGCAGAAGTGTTGAGTTGCTCTGAGAGTGCGGGGATGGGAGGCCATGTATGTCTGTGATGTTAGTAGCACAGGCAGGTGGGGCTGAAGATCTGAGTCCTGCCTTGCATTTGCAGGATGTCCAGTTATTTCAAAAGGTGCTTTTCAATAAGTGGCTTTCTTTCAGTCAGCATGAAGCTAAAATCAGCAAATAATGCAGGAGAAAATCACGCTGCTGTTGCAAAAAACATCTTTCGGGTGAAAAGCAACAGTTGAATTCCTGTTCGACTTAATCCCTAAGCTAACCAGATAAAAATCCAGCACTCAAAGCTTTTGTTTTTAAGCATCGTCTTACCACTGGTTCAACCCAATTGGCATTAGGCAAGGAACACCGCACTGCCTGCCTGCTGCTGTTTCCATCAACCAAAGGCAGGTCTAAGTGGTAGTTTTGCTAACAGCTGCTTTGACTTGGTGTCTCTTTACCTGAGAGTCTCAGTGCTGAGCTGGTGCAGAAATTCTGAGACTAGGGGAGAGGAGGAGAAGCTGCAACATAAACACGGCTTGACAGGCTGTCCTTTATTTTTTCTGAGTGCAGTGAGAAGTCGGCTCTGTTAAAACCAGCCAGGCTGTAAGCAGAGTGAGCCTGGGAGAACAGGAGCTCCATTTGCCAGTCAGCTGCTTCCCTCGGCCGTGCTATGAGGTGCGCTGAGCCTCTGTTACCAAACGCTTGGGATGTAATTTCTAACCATACACAGCATTGATGCAAATCGTGCAACAAGTACATTCAGTGTGCTTAAGAAATGCTTCGGTGGTAGGGGTGTGCTGAGAAGGTGACTGGGACTGGGTGAGGGTGATTGATAGGTTTTCCTGAACTGGACCACTATGGGGTATGGCTCTGTTAATGCACGGTGTCCTTTAGAGCAGGCGGTGACTTGGGCCAGCCAGTGGGAATGCCACCGGAGAGCATTGCTGCACCTTGGGAAGAGCCCTGAGGTCTGGGACTTGGGTTCCAACAGGGCTTCTCTGCTGGGGAGGGACAGTCTATCTCAAAAGCCAAGTGCTGGTGAGTCCAGGAGTGATACAATCACCCCTGGATTTTTTTTGTGTGTGTGAACTCCTAGAAGTCATCTATGTTAGTATAAATGAGATCATTTGGCCTAATTAGTTCCAAGCTTAATTAGCAGTAATTATCCCAACATGGGAGTAATACCCGAGTAGGAAGTACTGAGTCCTCGATTAGATAGATCTCTAATTGGTGTTACAATATTGTAATTAAAGCATGCTTATACGCCTCTGCCTCTACAAGTGATTTGTTTTATGTCTGATTAAACAGGGAGTCCAGCAGCCTCGAGGAGGCCAGGACATCACCGCTGATTGAAACACTGTATTATTCTTTGTTATAGGAAAGAGATGATGAATCACATCCACTAGAAAACACTGTGGGCCAAATTAATCCTTAGAGTAATTGCGGCTGGAGTTGGGGAAATTGCAACAGAGGTGAATTTGGCCTCGAGTACATAAGCTCTATCTGTATATCACACAGTTAAACAAATACTCATTTGAATGTGCAGTCTGGCAATTACACAATCAGACAAATGCAAGTAACTTAATCTGCATTTGCAATCACTGGATTGCACGGGTGAGCTTATTTCGCAGCCGTCGCTGCGAGAGGGCCTGCTCTACTCAGGTGCTGCAGTCATCTGGATGGGAACGCTTCACCCTGGGGCCTGCAGCAGTTCAGATGGCTGCCACGGGGTGCTGGGTCCACGCTGCAGGGAGCCAAAGGTGCCTGGGGGGTCCTTGAGAGCGCCTTGCTGGCCGGCAGAGGGTCCCCATCCTTCAGCATTAGCGCCTCTAATCTGGCCGGTTCCTAGCAGCAAGCCCTTTGGGGGAGCAGGTAATCCTACAGTTTGAAGAGGTTAAAGAAGAAGAGAGCGAAACGGGAGCCTTCTGAAATTAGTCAGCTTCAAAGCATGAAAGCTTCCTATGTCTTTTTAAGAAACCACCTCCTTAGAACTTGGCAAGTGCAGCGCTTTATTACTTATCTCTTTGCTACATGAGTGGGCGACTGTACTTCCTGATTCGGCTCTTCGATATAGAGAGATCAGCAGCATAGGTCTGCAGGGGACAGCGACTCCTCGCCTACAGAAACTAGCAAATAAGAATCGAGATGCGTGCATCTTCTGGCTGCCACAGAAATCCAGGCATATTAGACTCGTAGCCAAAGGCAGACATGCAAACAGCTCTTTGCCAGCTGTTTCCATGTTACAGTTGCAGCAACTGATGCACAAATTGGTTACTCGTCTTGCTGGAGTTTGTGATGTGTACAGAATCAGCAGCGTGCAGCAGGTCGCATCGCCTCCTGCTGCATTCACTTTTCAAAAGGGGGGAGTCCAAAAGCAGAGAGAGATGAGCAGGGAAATCAAATGCACCACATTCTGTTAAAGCAGCGTTAGGGATAAGAACTGAAACAAGCCATGTACGGGAATTCAAAAGCAAGGGGTTTCCATAGCAGCATTGCTTGGCCATATTGTATATACACTATTTTGCATTGCTCTCATGATATCAAAGGCATGGTCTAATATCTGTGCGTGCAATATGTCTGAATCAGAGTTGCTATGAAACTTAAGGCTGAATTACACCGCGGAGGCATATTCTTGTGCAGTGCTGGGAGGAAATAACAGAATGAGGTTTTGTTAAGATTTTTCTCTGGTGATACATTTTTCTTAGAGAACTGCTGATTTGCCAAAGCTGCTGCTGTTTTCGGGAAATGTTGGTTCTGGTTTTGTATCCCTTCTTGGAGAAAAAGGAAAGTGGAGAAAAGTTTTGAAACTTCAAATGCCCCCGTGTTTGAAAGTTCTCAATATTGTAATTCTGTCCTTCAGAGCGATCAGTTCTTTTTAAGTAAATTGCTACAAAATATGTCTAAGTTTGAAGTAAAGTGCTTCGAGAAGATAAAATGAAACTGTGCCTTTGATTCATTTGATCACAGTTTCTGGGTATGGGTTGTGAAAGCAATTTTTCCCCTTAATTAGGTATGGAACAATGGTTTGAAATCTCTGAAAGTTTCAAAGGAAGAGAAAGCCTTCCCCTCGCTCCATTCAGCAGGTGAGGAGATCCCAAGCAGGGGAGCTGCTGCCTCTCCCTGCTGGGTGCCCCACACCTTCCCACCTCTGTGTGCGCCGCAGGCACTGGGCTCTTCTATGCAGCACAGATCTTCCTCGTGCTCAGCCCTGCTCACAGCATCTTATCCATGCTCTGAAGCTCTTCAGGGCATAAGGAGGGACGTTCCACCCGGGATTGAAAGGAGCACTCGCGCTCCTGGAAAAGCCCTGTGAGTTGGTTCAGCATCATCCTTTCTGCTGGCTGCAGAGTTCCCTCTCTGTCAGCATTCCCAAATGCTGGTGGAGCCTGCATGCCAATGTCTCCTCTCCTCCTGCAGCCTGCGTGCCGATGTCTGCTCCTTTCCCCCTGCTCCCTGCTGTTGAAATTGCCAAGCTTTTGCTTGTGCCTGAAGAGTTCAGACTTGCTTTGCTTTGCATTGAAGCCATTCTTGTTTACGGCAGAGACTGCAAGAAGGGGTGTAGGACAGAGGAGAAAAGATGACAGCTTGTTTTTGCTATATGGCAGTGACAGATGCCGGGTAATAGACAGAGGCAAGCTGACAAACATCTGAATGAGTGGAAGAGACTCCTAACCCAAAGGGAGGAGTTGTGGTTTAGGTTAAAGCCACAAAGGAAGTGAAGGAGGTTACCACTTTCCTGTCTGTGGGCAGGAGGTTCTCCTTGTGATCGTTTGAAGGCTTAGCTGTAGCTCATTCTTCCCTAGGAACATGCTCATCCGTGTACTTCTTGAAAAGCATTCGATCTGGCTTCTGATCTCGGGAGTGCCAAACATCCCCTTTATCCACAGAAGCCAGCAGGAGCCGAGAGTTAAAGCACTGGGAATCGCAGCCTAATTTATGGAGCCAGATTTTTTCAAGCGCATTGTTCAGCCACATGTTTTGTGTGGTGCTAGGGCGTGTGGTACATTGCTCCTCGCCTCCTCCCCTAGCGGGTTCCACTCGGATATTTTGTTGTGAGTATCGGTACTCCAGGGGCTGCTGGCTGGCTGGCTGCGGGCTGTGGCTGTCTTGTCCCTGAGCAAGTTGTGCAGCCTGATCCGGCACTCTCGTGTGCTGGTGTGGGGCAGACTGGATGCCATCGGGTACCTACCGGCGTGGCCTGTGATCAGTATTTCCCTTGATTTTCACGGTGTTAAAAGCCTTACTTTTAAAGGCTTGGAGGTTCCATCTGTACGTGGAGGAGAAGTTTGTTGTGTCTCAGTTTGATGGTCTTGCCGCTTGCCTGTGAGGAGAGTGGCTGATCAGCCCCGGTGTGCTGCAGGAGGCATGCCTAGGGGGAGATGAAAGAGAACAGGACTGCCCTTACAAGAAAGCAGAGCTTATCCTGAGCCCGAGCATGGGCATGAGAGCTGGTTGTCTTAACCCAAGCTATCAGCTGCCTTCTGCACAGTGAGAAGCCCTGTCAGTGACAACGACTTCGGTTTGTGCTGCCAGGACCTTCTGATCACTGTGCATTACTGTACATGAGCAGAGCATCTGAAAGGTGCTCTCTGAAGAGCCATTATGTATTCTGTGGTCTCTAACCTTCCATTAGCAGATCACCTTAGCCCCTAACCCTGTCACTGGGATGCGGTGGAGTCATTTCATCTACCAGGTGTGAAAATCATATTTGACCATGTGAGGATTGTCGCTCTGTCAGGTGCACTACAGTCTCTATTTTTTTGTTTGGTTGTTTGTTTTCTAGAAAAAGACTTTGTTAGAACTACAGGGTATCATTAAAGATTTATATGTGGCAAATGCATCCTTTTTTTTCCTTTATTTTTTTGCAGAGTGTTTCATTTTAGAGACCTTCACAGTATTCATTTCAAGTAGAATTTCCTCCTCTGTTTTAAAATATTTCCTTTGCCTATGGATTTCTGTGTTACTCACAGTGTGCAGTGCTTTCCCCAGACTACACTATTAAGCCGAGGTTCCTTGCTGACAGCTTTGAGGGACTGCTTTTGAAGCCAGAAAGTCAATTTGCTGTGTCCTGAGCTGTCACCCAGCATTGCATCCTTCCTGCTCCAGGTTGTATTCCAGCATCTAACAGAGCTGTGGGTTTGCCTTCGACTTGTGCTGATGTGTCCCCAGATGGTTCCAGCAGTAGCCCAGAGCCTGAAGTGGGAGGTGTTTGTTTGAGCTGATGTGCACCAGCCCTTGCCAGCCCTTGCCGTGCCCTGCAATGAGGCCCCAGACCACTGTTCTGCTGGCAGGGAAGGAGCTCTGTGATGGCTAGCTGACATGGGGGATTCAGCCATCTTCTGGTGGCTCGTGCTTGTCAGACATTGGAGGGCTGGTTCAGAGCTTCAAGCATCTGGCTGATGGTATTTGGCTTTGTTTACTGTAGTGCTATAGCCTTAGGGCCGCAGAAAGTGCAGCTTTATTGAAATCATTGGAGTTGTGCTTGCTTATGGCAGCAGGCAACTGGGGACATGTTTTTTTGGAGCATGTTGCCAGGAACATAAACCCTTTTCTTTGGGAGATGCTTTGTAAGGATGTGAGTGCCTCATGTGAGCGCCTGGGAAACATTGTCCTAATGGAAACAGGATGCAAAAACGATTGGGTCTCAGAACAACTGTTGTTTCTCCCCTACATTTGTGACTTACCAAGTCTGCCTTCTGAAGGTTCCGGACAATATATGCACCACTGAAAACTGGGATGCCACAGAGGACACAGCAGTCTCTGTGCATGTGGAGATAGTGAACCAGGTAAGGAAGCAAACTGACTTGTGTGGTACAAGGGCAGGCAGCAGTTGTGTTAACTGGGCCAAGTGGCAGCAGTCTTTGTTGTTGTCTCATTCTTAAGCTGAAGGTACCTGTGCTTCATGGTTCCAATGCTTACAAGAGATTCGTGCTACACCCTTTGATGTTGGATACTTATATAAAAGCAATTACCAAAAATGCAAGTGGTTTTTGAAAACAATGTGGCCAGAGTATTACCCGCAGTCCTTGTTTCCTGGCTGGATTTCTGGCATTCATTTTGTTGTGGCCTAAGAGAAAGGACAGGCACAAGGTGCAGGCTGCCTGCAGGAACAGCCCATGTTGCAGGCAGCTGTATCCCGTGAAGGTAACATTAGCTAAGCAGGTCCCCTCTGCAGCACCATCTCACTTGTTAAATAGATGCTCTGAGATATAAAGATGTAGACAGAAAAGAAACATGCTGTCCTAGGTGTCTCTCAGGAGCTGCAAGGCAGGTATTGTGAGCAGATGCATCCATACAAGGGAGTAAACAGGCATAATTTAAAAGAAGCTGGCAGATTTTGTGCTCAGATGGACTAGGAACTTTCACACAGTCTGTTCTTGCAGTTCAGCTGTGAGAGGCCAACACCTTCAGCAGAGGGTGACTAGCAAAACGTTTGGACAGAAGTATGTCCAGTCATGACATCTGTTGCTAAAGTAGTCCAAGTGCACAAGTGAAAATGCGGGACTAGAGTGAAGCGTTTATGTAGCTATGCCAAAACTCTCAAGTGCCCTCTAATAGAGATGGGTATAAGATGCCTGTTTTTGTCAGTATGGTCTTCTGTCATCTGGGATCTTGCAGATCTGAAAAGCCTCCGCTGATTATTGCAGGAGAAAGTCAGCAGCACGTGCTGATAGTAAAGCAGTGTCTGAAGAGCAAGGGGGAAATCTGATTGTTTTCTATGGAGGGTTTCACTGTTTTATGTAATCTTCGTGCAGCACCTATAAATCAGTGACTAGCACTTCTCGAATGTATTGCCTTCATCAAAAGCTGTTTGAAACAACAGGTAGCACCTATTCATTCAGTCTGAGCTCCCCTGACATTTTTAAATGACAGATAATGAAAACTGTCTTCATTATAACTCAAGCAATTTCATCAGGCTGTCACCAGCAAACAATGGCAGACTAGAGACTGAGCAGCCCTCAGCACCACTCTCCTCCGCACCTGTGCAAATTTGCACGTCTTTTGGGGTGCTAGGATGTGATGCAAAATGTGGCCGACTGCTGTCTGTTTCCATTCAGCTGGGGAGGGGATTCCTGAGCGTCGAGTCAGAGCAGCCTTTTCTGCTGCTTCTGGGAAGTGTAAGGAGGGGTGATTTCTCAGGTGAGAAGGTTTCTAGTATGGAAGGCACTTGCGGTCAGTAGGAACATGTTAAAATTTGTCTGGAAAGCAGCGGTCAGATGGCATAAAAATGGAGCGCAAATGTGAGAATGATTGTGGGTGAGAGACGTGGCTTATCTCACAGAGTGCTGAATTCTGCACTGCCTTCAGTTTATGAATGGATTTAAAGCACTGTGCCAAGCAGAGCATATTGCAGTTGTCTAATCCTAGGTGACAGAGGCAGGCATGATAGTAGGCAGAGCTGCATCCAAGAGGACTCATCAGATCAGTCCAGGCAGCCTGGCATTACGGCTACCTGATCTGCGGGAATCGGTCCCAGCCCCTGAGTCTGAACTGCCAAAGGGAAACCTCGTTGCAGGAGCAGCTGTTCCTGTGTGCTGCTAGCTTATCTTGCCCCGCTTGTCTCTCCCCAGCCAGCATTGCTTCAGGCGTGCTTGAGCTGAACGTCAGTCACTCGGGTCCTTCTCACCTCGCTCCCCCCATTCACAGGCTTAACCCAGCTGCCCCCCGCAGTTAGTTTAAGAGGGAGCAGAAGGAGCATCTCGCAGCAAAGCATCGTTTGTATGAGACGGCCGTGGTATGGAAGAGGCTAGCACTGGGGAGTGAATTATAGGGGCACGGGGAGGAAAGAGGCTGCGGTAGAGAGAGGGTTGTTATTGGAGCACACGGGGAGCCAAATGACTGAGATAGAGGGTGTAGATAAATAGTTAGAAATAGCCACAACGGTGTGATTTGGAAGGAAAATCAGTCACTGCGTCAGCCTCCAGTGGCGCTCAGTTTAGGGAGCCGAGTGGTAAATTACAGGCAGGTTAGGGCTGCAAGAACCGTCGGTGACCCTGCGAGGTGCTGGGGAGAGAAAAGTTGCGGTAGCGGGGAGTAAGATTCAGATCTCATCTATCTGAGTATGAGTATCTCAAGGTGAAATAACAGAAGGAGAGGAGGCGGGAATATTGATTTCTGCCTCACAAAACAGACAACAACGCCTACTTTTTCATAGCAAGAATTTAACCATTCGCTTTAACGGGCCAGTCTGCAGTACCGTGGGGGCTTGGTTTCTTCTTCATGTGCAATCTAGAGGGGAAGTCATGCTGAAGTTATTTTTATTTTATTGTAGCCTCGTGGGAGAGATGTGAGCCACGTTTTACCCTCAAACATCTGTGCGCTGACTGTAGGGGCAGCTGTGGTCTGTGGTGCTGCTGCCCCGTTGTGCAGTGGGCGGGCACCCCAAGCAGCCAGATGCTGGAGATACAAGGAGCCCGCTATGCCAAAAGGGCTGTTGTACATGTTGACCACAGATGACTTCTGCCTGTCTGTCTGTCTGAAAGCAGACTTAGCCTTCTTCCATTTACCCTGTGAAAAGGATGCTGCTAATGGAAGGCGATTTCTTCAGCTCTTCGGGACATTTGCAGAAATATTCCTTTGGGGTTAACATTCTGTTTGGTTGGTTTGATGCCATGAAATTGCATGTGTGCGTGCCCCTGCGCAGTGGGACAGGCATTACAGAGCTATGTGGCTGTGCTAGGGTGCTTGCTATCTTGGAACAGGCTCATCAGGTGGCTGAATGGAAGCGGGAGGTGAGCTTGGCAATTTTCTGGGCTGCAGCCATGCCTATTCTCATTGCAGTCAAAGACAATCATACGCATACAAAAGGAGTGTAAAGTGATGGCTGAGAATCTTAAAATGCTCAAGGGCCAGGCAGTTCCGCAGCCAAATTCTCCTGGCAGGGCCACAGCGCTTGCTGTATGTTGGCGGTTCTCTGTAAAACATAGGAGCAGTGTAATGGGAACAGTGTTCCTGGGCAAACATTGGTTTTGGAACCTCCTGTGTGCCAAGTTTTGCCACCTCTGTTTTGCATCAATTCATATTTTTCATGCAGTGCATGACCATATGTTTCCCCAGATTCTGTTTACCTGATTTCCCTTCTGATTCAATATCTCTTCTCTCCTTCTTTTTTTTTTTTTTATTATTATTATTTTTTTTTAATCACAGAGGATAAAACTGAGCATTTATCTGTACTGCTGCATAGCATTTGCCTCATACCTGCTTGTTGACTTTGGAGATGACTCTTTAAATAAGGCAAGAGCTTCCTGCGCCTATGATGTTACAATGTGTGGGATTTGTTCATCACATCTCAGTTTTGTTGTGGGATAATTTGAACATTGGATGTGTAAACAGAAGTGTACTTATATTAAGTGTAAAAGGTGTTTGTCCTGGGGAGGTGAGTTTAGTTAGCCCTTGAAGAAAGGCAGATCAACTAGAAGGCTGCCTGGAGATGCATTTCTGTCATGTATTTCAACCACAGGTCTGGCTCAGTGCTCCAGCCCAAACCTGATTAGGGCTCGGGTTGTTTGGAGATTGATGAGTGAATAGGAAAACACCAGATTAAATGCTTCTCTGTGCAGATAGGAATAGTGAGAGTGAGGCATTACTTGCCCAAGCTGAGTCTGCCATCATCTGTATGCTGTTGCCACAGGGTGATGTTGAGCAGCCTGCACTGCCTGCCTTCCTAGCAGACATCTGCACCCTCTGCAGCCAGCAAGGCAGTGGCAATCCATATAGGTGAGCTACAGGAGGCTTTATCCCAGGAGCAGGGACAGAAGTAGGGATGTTTAAATGTGTTTTTGCAAGAACGTGTATATGTGTCTGCATATATATGTGTATATGGATATTGTTAGAGATATGTTTGCTTTTCCTTTCTCTATGAGTTTGTCCGGTTCCACACACATCAAGGTGCAGAGGGACCATTCACCTGAAACCATTAAGGAATGTTCTTTGGTGTTTGCAGGTTTGAGGATCAACAACACTGTCTGGGCTCAGAGTAGTGTTGAATGCTAAAAGAAACTGAACTACAAACAAAGCCACAACCATCTGCCCCCCTCCCCCTAATCTCCATTTCCTCATCTTTCTGGAATGATTTATAACAGATAAAATGTTTTTTTGGAAGAGGCGTTTTTTCCAAGTTAACAGTGGATGTTAAACTACCCTTTGCTGTGGTCCTTTGCTGTCTCTTTTACACCATCCAGATTTAGATTTCATCCCACAGCATAATCCCTGAAGATATCTCCCCTGTACCGAAGCAGAAAGATCATGGCACTGTGAGAACCATGTGATGACCTGGGTTCCTCACAGAACAGGGTGTTTTCTTTTGAAGAAGGCTTGTTAGAACACAAAGCCATGTAAAACTCAAAGCTCATAAGAAGATTTCATGGAGTGCTACAGCTACAGAGCAAGAAGAGGGCAAAAAGCCCCAGACCCAAAGCAAACAAAGCAAAGCATCCTCCCAGTGATTTGTGTTCTTCATTTCCAGCCATGCTGGCATTTTACACTGACTTTGCACAGGTGTATATGAATAAAGAAGTCAGGAAGCGGTATGGAGAGCAAGGCTCTTAAGGCGTTAGTGGAGCTTTCCTGCTGGAAGGTTATGTTCACACTGAAAGTGGGAAATCTTGCCTCAGCAGGCAGGAAATATGTGATGCAATTTCAGCACAGAGTTGCTGGAGATAAAATAGCCCATAAACTGAAAAAAAAAAAATATGGAGGGAACACTTTGCATGGCCAACGTGTGCCGTGTCAAAGCTAGTGATGAGGGATCCTTTGACTGCAGAAGCAGTGGTGCACTGACCACGGTACGTGGTTACTGCATCCCATTCCTGTAGGGAGGAGCATATATCCCTGATCCTGGAAGTAATAACTGTCTGCAAATTCTTCTGAGTGGTGGCGGATTTTCTTGAGGGAACATTTTTAAGCATCAGTGGCTGAAAAGGCACAATCTGCCATTTCACTTGAGGTGATGTTTCTTTCACGTGAAACAGTTGTGTGGTTAGAGCTGGTTTAGCTTCAGAGAGTGGATGATCAGCAGGATGTAACTTCAGACGAGAGTCATGCCTCCAACTTCCACATGCTAAGGCTCCATGTTGCCATTTCTCCTGCCCTCAATCTCACTTTCAAAAATTCCTCTTCTTCAGATGTTTCCACCTCCTCCAGTTGTGCCAGTTCAGCCACTTGCTGGGATGAAATCTGTGTCGGAGCTGGTCTGGCATTAAGGGGTTTTCTTGTTAGTAAGGCCTTTAAAGAGAAGTTGGATTGTTTAAATGGTTCACCTGTGAGCGAGTGTGGCTACATAAACTGACTGGCACCAATGAATGGCAGTAACTGTGTGAGAGAGAGGGTGGAAGGATCCTCTATGTCTGCTGCAGATGGAGTAGTGAAATGGAGCCACAGCCCTACACACTCTTAATATTATTTGCATGAGTAGCTCCATTGTATTTCAGTGGGACTCTACTCACACATGTAAAACTCAATATTTGCAGGGCCAGGCCCCTAATGAGCATAAAAGCTGGAATTGGGGTGTGCCGGCATCTATAGCAAGTGTAATGCAAATGCATTTTGCTGGCTGGCCTATCTTGTCTAATCTGTTCTGCAGAACTGGAGCTCCTGTAGCAACTTTCCTTAGGCTTGGTTCACATTGATGGAAGAGGAACCTGCTTCTGAGTTGAAAAGCTGGTCTTCTGACACTGCTGGTGCCAGGGAGCTGTGAGGAGAGTGTACCTGGGATGGTGAGCTGCACTGTTTCCAAGGTGTTCTTGGATTTGCTGGAGCACTCTGCAGAGCCAGGGCAGCAGCCTTCTCTGGTGCTGCTGTTATAAGCGTGGCGAAAGGAAGGCAAGCCTCGTGATAAGGTGATGCTCTCCAAATTGGCCAGGGCAATTCCATGGTCTGGGGCTTGACTTCCCTGTTGTACAGCCTGTTGTCACAGTGAATGTCATTTGGGAGCCTCTTGTTGTTAGTTCCCATGGTAAAACCCTTCGAGGACGGCACCAGGGAGCTCTCAGCTGAGAATCCCTGCCTTGGGAATTCACCACTTGTGATGGTTTGCTGTGGCAAATTCCCAAAGGCGGCGGGTGCTGCATCAGCTTAACTCTTGAGGGTGAAGCAGAACACCTTGATAGTTGCTATCCGGAGCCCCAAAGAGAGGAAGGAAGAGACATAAAGCCGTTGGAGGGGAGAGGCTTGGTGTGGTTATTTGAGACCGCTGCCTGCAGAGTTGCACAGTCATTTATAACTGTTTGAAATGCGGGGGGATGGGGTTAGGGGGGATGGGAGGGGAGCCAGAGGAACCACAGCATATGTGAGCTCGGAGCATTTTATGCTCCCTTTCCCCCTGTAGCTCCTCCAGGGAGAAGACAGCAAAGTACTTGGCCAGAGGAGGGATGAGAACAAGAACAGCAGCCTGCTAACACCTCGTGCTTGCCGCTGCTGTTGTATTTGTCAAGACTGAAGCACAGAGTAGGGTCTCCTTCAGAAAAATTAGACTGGGTGCCTGGCTTCTTTAGTCTCCTTAGGAGAATCCCAGCCTTCACCACCCCGCTTAAGCAAAGGTTCCCCTTCAACAAACCACAGTGGGTGTGTGATATCAGTGAGTGCAGGGCTGGCTCTTGGGCCTGCAGCACCATGGGTGTATCTGCTCCGTACATTGTGTTTTGCTGCCTTGACCTGGGCATTCTGTGAAGCCTCTCCGTTTGCTGAGCCACTTCTAGAGTGGGAAGTGCAAGGGAGAGGAGAAAATGTGGGTGTTACCAAAAATGAAGGCCTGTATCGGTGTAAGAGTAGGTAAGGCTTGTGCATCAGTGAGCTGAGCCAATGGCAGCAGAGGTGGTAGTTTTAAGTGGAGCTGAGCAGTTTGGTTTCACCAGTATGTTTCCACAGCGTTACTGATCTCAACGGGAAGGTTCCCCTAGGGCTTGCAATGGTGGGTGGGTTGGCAAGGCTGGCTGGGGACTGGGAGTGCCACCTTGGGGTCAGGGATGCTGGGAACAGACTTGTGTGGAAAATGTAACCCAGAAGTCAAAGGGCTATCCAGGGTCTGCAAATTGCAAGGGTTGAAGGCTGCTGCTAAGAAGTATCCACCTCCAGGAAGAATATCTAATAGCTTACCAGGTTTGAGTTAGCTACTGTTGCAGTGTTCAGGAGGTTGTGAAGAGGTCTTGCTTTCAGTTTTATGAAGGGATGGGCAGGGACTGGAGAGGAGGTAACGGCACCTGGGGAACGAGGACAGAGATGGTTTCATCTGCAAGAACGGCACCCTGTGATGTCAGGGCTGCCTTCTGGGATGGTGCTAGAGGTGGGAAAGGGACCTGGCATTGCAGGTCGTCTGAGGATAGAGGGAGAGCCCACTGCATTTCTGTTCACTTCTGGTGGTGTTTGGCAAAACAGGTTATTCAAGCATTGCGGATATGCAAAAACCAGCCGCCTGCTTTCCCCACTGAGACTGCAGCGGTTCTGTGCACCTCTGTCAGCTGCGGGATGGAAAGATCTCGCTTGTAGCCCACAGGATTGCCCATTTTAAGGACGTGTTGTGGGGGTGAAGGTTGGTGGATGCTGAAAGCGCTTTTTTCACCAAATAAGTCACTGGCTGAGAAAGATGGGAGGCCACTGCAAACCTTCAAAACTCCTCAGTGTTAGCTAGACTCCAACCACACCAGCGTTCAATCCCCAAACATGGGACACGTGTTCAGGACAGGACACCGTGGCACATCTGCATGCCGATAGATTGTGTCCCTTTGCCATTTGCTGCCCGCTTTCTCTGCTCAGCTGCCGGCTGCCACCTGGCCTGATGCTGCCTTCACCAGAAGAAGCTCTCGGCTCTCTTCAGAAGCGCGTGGAAAGGAATTTTTACGCCCGGCTTCAGCGGCCCGACGGAGTGCGGTTCCCTGACGGCCGTGTCCGATGGGGGGCCGTTAGACGGCGGGCAGCCCGCGGTGGGCGCGCCGTCTCTTTAAAAGGGGCGGAGGGGCGGGGTCACCGCGGGAGGGGGGCGGGGCTATGCTAAGAGAGGGGGCGCGGCCAGCAGGAGGTCGGGGCGGCGCTCCTTGCAGGCGCGGGGGGCGCCGTGCCTGTCCCTTTAAGAGCCCGGCTGCTACCACCGTGCGGGCGAAGGCGGGAGGGGAGCGCGTGCGGGGGGACAGGGGAGGGGGGGAAGGGGGGAAGGGGCGCAGTCCCCGCCCCCTCGCTGGGGAAGGGCGGGCCGGGAGGCCGGGCGAGACCACTGCCCGGAACGGGGAGTAAGAGGCGGTCCCGTCGCCGGAGTGAGTCGGGGACGGTACCATTCCCGGGGCGGGGCGCGCGCGACGGGCGGTACCATCGCTCTCCGCGGGTTGCGGGACGCGGCGGGAGGGGGGAGGCGGGAGGGAGCGGGGCGCGGGCCGGGGGGGGAGTGGTGGGGGGGAGAAGAAGCGGTGCGTGGGGAAAAGAGGGGACCGGGAGGGGGGGGGAGCGGGAGAGAGGGGCTGCGATGGGCGGTACCACGCGTGCGGCGAGGAGGGGGGGGAGGCGCCGGCGGACAATGGAGCCTGTGTGTGTTTGCGGGAGGGGGAAGGACCCGCCGCCGCCGGGGGGAGACGCCGCGCCGCCCCCTCCCGCCCGGGGCTGAGCCCGGCCGCGGCCCCCGCCCCTCCCCCAGCGGCCGGCGGTGAGTGAGGGGAGGCGGCGCTCGGCCACTGCCTCCCCCCCCCCCCCCGCCACCATCATCACCAACCAGCCCCCCCACCTCCTCTTCAGCCGCCCCCCGGCGACGGCCGCCGCCCGCCCAAAGTTTGAGAGTTGGGGGCCGGGGGGAGAGCGCCGCCCGCGGGCTGGGGGTGTGCGGCGGCGGGGCGGCGGCGCGGGGATGCGCGGCGGGCGGGCGGGCGGGGGGTTTGGTGTGTGGGGCTGCGGAGAGGTGCACGCGATGCTGAGCTCCGGCTGTCCCGGGGGCTGCGGGGAGGGGGCTGTGCTGTAGCGGAGCTCGCGGGGCTGCTGCGTGCGGAGGGGTGAGCTGGAAGCCGTGTGCTGTGAGCGACGGGCTCTGAGGTGTGTGCCGGGGCTGCTGCGTGGAGAGAGGCGCTGGGTGCGGCACGGGGGGCTTCGGGGCTGAGTCCCGAGAGGGGATGGGAGGACTCTTTCAAGGCAGCTGCGGGGGGTGTCCGGGGACAGAGAGCCGGCAGCGCTGGGGAGAGATCTGGGTCTGACACAGGGCACACCGGGGCACAAAGGTGTGCGGGGCCGGGATGCTGGGGCGGGAGGAGAGGGGTGCAGCGAGGACGTGATCGTTGTTGGGATAGGCTGTGAGGAAAGGCTGGGGGCTTTGTTGCAGGGGGGAACTGAGATATCGGTATCCGCGTGCAGGGATGTGGAGAGCTGTACGGCAGCACGAGGTATGCTGGAGTTGGTACGGGAGGAGGGAATGTAGCCAGGGGAGGGTGCGAGGAGCTGGGGCTGGAGTGGCTGGAAGGTGGAGGCCAAGTTGTGGGGAAGCACTGGGAGTCAGGGAATGGGTTATGAAGGGCTTTCAGCAGGAGGGACCTGTGTCTGCCAGGGTGTCTGGAGCTGGGGAGCAGCACGTGCAGTTCAGGGGTAAAAGAGCACAGAGAAGCTGAGCGTGCAGTGTGGGGTTCTTTGTGAAGTAGTTGCACGAGGGGAGTCTAAGATACCAGAAATGTGGTCCTGTATGTAAGGATCGTGGGCAGAAGTATCTGAAGGCAGATGAAGCGGTGTGTTTGTAAGTTTCTACTACACACCGCACACGTGTGCAAGATAGGGAGCTTGTGCCCTGACCTACTGCAGAGGACTAAGCAGGGGCTGTCAGCAGAGCAAGGGAGGCTTCTGGAGTGATGCTGCAAGTTCATGAGATTGTTCAGGGTTGGATGATGGGAAGAATCAAAGAATGGCTTGGGTTGGAAGGGACCTTAAAGCCCATTCAGTTCCAACCCCCTGTCATTGACAGAGTTGCTTCCCACCAGCTCGGGCTGCCCAGGGCCCCATCCAACCTGGCACTGAGTGCCTCCAGGGATGGGGCATCCACAGCTTCTCAGGGCAGCCTGTTCAAGAATGCTGTAGAGTCCAGATGGTAAGGGAAGTGATGGGACAGGTAGGTACGTGCAAGCAGTGAAGCTTCACTTCTGGGATGAAAGAGTGTCCTGTTCTTCTGTGTGGTCCAACTTTCTACCTGAGGCTGTCATGTACTGCATGATGACTGAACATTCGGGATGTGGGAGATGGATGGTGTTCTGAGAGAGCAGACAAAGCGTGACCCAGGACACAGGTGGGGAGAATCAGATGTGACAGTCAACTATGGATTACTGTTTGGGCACAAAACATGAAGGTGGTATAGTTACGTGGTTAGTGGTGGCTTAACACTAAACAGAATGAGCAATTGGTTAGGAAATTGGCATGAAGCAAAGAGAAGTATCAACTAATAAGTGAAAGTAGGGAGTTGATTGTGGAACAATTCTAAGCCTGCCAGCATGAAAGGGAAGATGCTTTTATTCTCTAGATGCCTGACCTTGCTTGGAGTCAGAACAAGACCGTTTCCTTCTGCGAGAGGAGCAGCAGGTCTCGTAGCACTCACCTTGGAAAGCAGCTGCTTCTCCTTGGTTGGGGCAGTTTTAACCTCACTGACTTGGGGCTGAGGAGAGGAGGCTGTATCAAGTCAGGTTTGTCTCACCAAGCCTTGTGGATGACAGGCTACTCTGCTGCCAAAATAGAGTTGGGGGAAGCGGAGAAAACAGCTCTTCCAGTTTTGAGGGGTTCCAGCAATGTTTTTATTTTCCTTTGTAAGTATTTTGTCCTGGATTTCTCCATGAAAGCCCACACGTACACTCTAGGAGTTGTGAAGCATCCTTACATGCATCAACCTTTAAAACCAGGAAAAGAAGTGAAGCTTATTTTCTTCTATTTTGTTGGAAGTTAACATTCAGTCAGTGATTGCTCAACACGTTACAAAAGCAAGTATTGGGAAGCTAAGCAATGCGCTATGTGAATTCAAATAAAAAGAAAAAACAAACACCCCACAGGGTATGGAATGAAAGAAGTGACATACCTAAAGAGCTTTAGTCCTGTCTTCTTTCTTTTCGCCTCTCTCCAGCTTTATATTAGGGCTGTAAGGCCTGTTTGCAGTGACTTGGTGCTACAGGTGTGGGGCTGGTGGAGCCGTGTAAGGGCTGGCAGGCTGCTGCTGTGCCTTCATCCAGCACAAGTGTCCGAATACCACAGCAGCTTGATCAGCTTTCTGTTGGAAATCATAGGAGCTGCTCCAGTGAGATATTACAGTCGGTGTGATATCACACCATTGGTGTAATGGCTCTGTTTTGGTTCTTTTGTTTTTGTTTTCACTTAGCACCGATCTCCAAAAAAGATTATTTGCAATGAATGTGACCTTTTTTCTAACTCAGAGCATAAGAATAGCTCAAGGGCTCATATTTTTCTCCCCTTGCTGGCTGCTCCTCAAACAACAAAAGAAAGACAGCATTTGTATTTTAAGATGGAGTTAGCAAGGGTGGCAGTTTTGGGATCTGGGAATTTTCCCATTGAGGTGGGGCTTTTGATGGTGGTTTTTCCAGTCTTTTTTTTCTTGTGGCAAAGGGGTCTTGGGATCTTGGATCTCACTGCACTGTTGTGAACTCTTAACACCTTAATTGAAGGGGTGGAGATGCTGAAGCATTAACAAAGACCTCCTTTATCCAAAATGTTAATCAATCATTGACGTTAAATAAGTGTGAACAAAACCAACTAAAAAAAAACCCTAAACAAGTTTTTGTCTAAGTTCCCCCCCCCACCCCTTCCTATTCAGTTGCTCAGTCTTTGGTCAGGTTAGTGTTAGCAATTCTTTTGGGGGTGTGCTTTATCTATGCGTACATGCGCATGTTTTGACAGCGTGTGGTAAAAGTTAGGTTTCTGACTTCCCGGTATGTATCTTTTTCTTTCCAAGGCAAATCATTTGCTTCATAGATGCCATAGAATTGTTTTGAGAGAAGATGTGCTCTGCTGTGATGCGAGGGAAATAGCAGGGATATGACAGTGCAGTTGTAACCATTTTCTTGCGGGGGAAGGGTACGTGCATGGTGTCTTTTGGAGCTTTTGTGAGGTTTGGGGAAGATGCTTTTCTTTTGGCTCTTGTGATCGGTTCACTTGTTTGTCGGTCAACACGGTCTTCTAGGCAGGACCTGAATTTTAATGTGGAAGAAAATAAATAGGTTTCTGTTCATACAACCAGAAACTTTGTAGACCTGTTCTGTATATTATGAATACAAAGAGTGTGGACTCTTCCCCACGCTTCCCTCCCTCCCCATCTTGCATTGAACCTTCCCAGTTCACATACTTGGAGTATTTTCAGTTAGTCCACAGCCAAAGGAACTGCATTTGTCACTGAATATCCAAATATAGAAACCGAGGCACCTATAAGCCACAAGGCTAAAATATTCATGTGCAATGGTTTTTGGTGGATGATTTGTATGTACGAGGTGGATAAGAATGGAGTAACCTTTGGTCCATTTCTAGCTGTTCAAAGACTTGCTGCTCTGTTATATGTTGAATTTCCATTATTTCTACTGGATTTTTTTCTAGATTTCTGTTTCTTGAGTTCCTAACACACTTGGCAGTTCTGTTGCCTTGCAAACTGTGTGTGTGGCTTTAGAGTTGGTCTTTCATAAATTCAGTGGAAAAAAAAAAAACCCAAACAACAAATTCCTTATCTTTATCTTAGGGAGAAACCGAGGCTCAAATGAGTATTCAAACTCATTCACATCCTAAATGTCAACTATGTTACCCAGCAGGATTTGATCTCTCCCACTTTCTAGAAGTTTACCAGGATTTCTTCAGAGCAAGGCAGGCAGCCTTCATAAAATCCTGCTATCTAGTTTGCATGGCCTTGGACTTCACAGAAATCTCGGTGCCTCGGTAAGGTCTGTGGTCTGTTTACATAGATATCAAGTCCTTTAACCCAGCAAGATTTGCTGTGGGCTAGGATTTCCTGCTTACAAGCTCAGCTGGAGTCCCTCTAGTCTTCCTGCTGGCAAAATGAAGGTGTTAACTCAGGTTTGGAGTGCATTTTGTGAATGGAAGGAGATTTTTTTTGCTGTTTTTTTTTCCCCTTTGGTCTGAGTACTGCTGTGCCTGTCGTTTAGAATGCCTTTCCCCGTACCTTTGCTTGTCTTGTTATGTTTTTCTTCTTCTGTTTTAATTCTTTTGGAACTGGATACTCATTTTGGCAGGACTGTGCAAGCACAGAATTTGGGATTGCAGATCTTGACAAATTTGAGCAAAAAAAAAAACCTCCAAACACATCTGTTGGGAGAATTTGGAAGTTTCCTTTGAGACCAGGACATCTTACAAACACTGGCTAACTCTGTAGCAACAGCAAGACATAAGATGATATTTAAAGGTGTGCTGAATCCAAATTAACTGTCTCAATATTGTCTTTAAGACGAGCATCGTTCATATTTTTTTTCCAGAAATGGGGTTGCATTTTCTGTCTGCATTCTTGCCTTTAGGCCTGTCTACCTGCTGTTCACATGCCTGCGAGCGGTTCTTTCTCTGGCAGAGCTGGCTTTTGAGGAGCCTGGCTGCTGGACCCTGCACCAGTCCTTCCTTTGTGCCAGTGCTGCCTGAGCAGCTGGATGCTGAAATGGAGCAAGGGACCAATCAAGGGCTATAAGTAGCCTGGCCAAAAAAAAAAAAAACAAAGGTTATATTTAGCCTGGATCAGTTTGCCAAAGTAGTTTGGTGTTTGGCCAGGCATGCGGTGGTACTGGCACATCAGACAGCGTGGTGCAGGGGTGGAAGTCAATCTTGATAGCTGCAGACTTATCAGCTGGCATTGCTGCCAAAAGGAACGCTCACCTAACTGTACCCCTAAGAGTCTGCTAAACTTGCTAAATGTTGTTTACACCTATTTGTTACAGCTTCTCTTGCCTGAGAATGATTCCTTCAGCTTATCCTTGCTGCCAAAAGTGTTTCTCATCCCCTAACGTGTGTGCTGCGTATGAAAAGAGAAGCCACGGTTAAGTGTTAGTGGGGGCAAAAAGAGGAGCGTGGCTGTTGAGCTATGGAGAATTTTCTGCTGCTTCATGGCCGTCTGATGATACAGAACATGTAGTGTAAATTGCTGATAGAATATTTAGCGTGGTTGCAATTAAGCAGCGAAACTCACGCTGTGAGAATCATCAGGAGCAAGAATTCAACAAGAGTTAAAAGGATCAGATGTCTGTAGGAATATGAAGAATATTCAATTATCATAATCAGTGACAGTACAAATTTTGGAAGAAGTATTAAGCCTGTGGTCTAAACCTTGATTTTATTCTGCTCTAACAGATGTGCTTCTATATTGGGAAAAGAGGGGGAGGGCAGGGGTTGTTTTGCCTGCTTTTACCATGGAGGTCTTGCACGCTTCTCTGGAAACTTTGATTGGTACCAGAATTGGAGATGTGCCTGTAAATTGCATGGGTTCTGGTTTTATCTTGGTGACCCTCCTGAAATCTGGTCTGAGATTCTAAACCGTGACCATGGTGGAAAGTGACCTGCTGCTCCCCGAGTTATGTTTGCTTCACTCCTGTTTCTGTGAGTTGTTCCCCAGAGCTCTGTTTTTCTTCTTCTTTGATGACACTCGCTAAATTTATTTTAAAGGATGTTAGGAAATTGCAGTCTACTGTATTTTAAGAATGAGTCTTATCTGTTTCAGGTAGCTGAACATGCTCCAAGATCCCTTGTTTTTCAGAGAGACTTAAAAGCAGAGATGTGCTGTTCCTTGCTTGGCCTCGAAGAAGGAGCTTGTGGAATAGGGAACGGAGATGAGAAGTGTCACTGTAAGGTGGCTGGTTTGTTTGTGTGCTTGTTTCTGAAGCCTGGTTGGAATCAATGAAATGCTTTTGAAGGAGAGAGAATGGCAAGTATGCTTTACATGTGACACAATTTATCTCAACAAAGCAAGGCTGAGAGGTGCTGGAGCAATGTCCTCTGAGAGTTCACTGAGAATCATTGAGAATCGGGTGCCTCAGTCTCGAAAACAATAGTGATTTTAAGTGCTCCTTAGAGATTTTTGGCAACCTGTGGCCAAAAGAGAGTGTGATATATGTGATAATTTAACTGCATACGGAATGGAAGGACTGTTTGCTTCCTTCTGTATTCAGGTCGGAGCAGTTGTGATTCAGGAACATGAGCAGTTCCTCTGAGCTGGCTGTCCAGTTTGTCTGACTGTTGGGCCTTTTAAGAAAGGAGTGCCACTATATTCCTGCTGCTTACCTTGGTAGAGGGATGCCTATGTGCATCAGCAGAGTTGGAGAGCTCAGCAACATTTGTCCATCTTGTCACTGCGTGGTCCCCAAGTGCCCTTTGTACTTCTGGAACAGAGGTTGCAGGTACCTGTTTTACCTATGATACCTTTCAAAGCCAGGTGAGGTTGGATCTTGTGGTGAACTTGGGAAGAAAACCAGCCTCTTAATATGCCTGTGATTTATCGACTAGACTGTGTTACTTCCACTCCACAAAATGCTTTAGATATGCATTTCTACTTGAGCACGGTGCACGAAAGTTTTTGCCACCTATGTGGTGTGTATGGATTGGTGCAGAATATGATGGAATATTCTCTTTTGGTAGCTCACTGCTAAAAACCATGGGTAAGGTCAAGCAGTGGACCCTTCTTTAGCTTACTCTTTAGCTCTACTCTCTGCATTTTGCTAAAGTGACTTCTTCAGGCATCTCGATACGGCTGTTTCTTTGCCTACAGAATTGCAGTGGTTTATCTACATACTGATCTGGTTTTGTTTGGGGATTGATTAGAGGTGTATTTGCAGTGTAATATAAGCTGTAGCCTGTCAAAGAAGGGCGGCTGCAGCTTCTGCAATTGGAGCTGTTGCGGTAGAGTTGAGGCCATCCTCGATGTGGAGGAGCTCTTCTCAGAATCCGTGCGAACAGAATTGAAATTTTCTGCAGCATTTTATGTGTATGAATGAGAAGGGAGTGAAGAATTTCAGGCTGAAATGGCTTGACAGCTTGTTAGCAAGAAAATGCTCTCTTCTGCCTCAAAAAAAAAAAAAAAAAAAAAGCCCTTAACCTTCTTGTGGTTGGGGATTGAAAGTTGAAACTGTCAGGCAAATAGCCACCATCCAGGAGAAACGCTTCTGAATGTTCTTGTGAAAGGTAGCTTTGATTTGACAGTTGCAAGGCTTTGAGAATAGCACTCTGTTTATACAGTGCTGTAAATACTTTGAAGTTTTTTAGGCTTTGCTGTACATGCGTGGCTATTTAGGATAGTATTAAATGTATACATGTTGGTTGAATGAGGGAGGATTCTGCGGCGGTTGGGGTTGCATGCACTTTGTGCTTTTATAAATCACGTCAAGGCAGCAGGTTAGATAATAGGCCTGATTATAGAGTTTCTTAATTTCTTGTCAAAATAAGATTTTTGCATGCGGTGTTTTGAGATCTTCTAGGTGACCTCCCATTATTTAACAAATGTCAGTTTTTCATCCCGGCAGCTTTGATACGATCATGTAGCCTCCTGGAGCATGGTGTGCACGCTGTCTTTGCTTGTAGACTTTCTTTGAAGTGCCTTCCTCCTCAGAAGAATCATTGCTGTGCTGACGAGCTGACGTTTAACAGCTAGGAAAGCAGCACGCGGAAGCATCATGCTGGGTCACTAGAGATAGTGATGTGTGTAATGTGCCCAAGGTGGGTCTAAAAGCGGAGGAAGGAAAGGTTCAGCACAGCCTTAGTAACCTGCACGCGAGGGCTGTGGCTGTGGTCGTGTGTGCTTCACCCTGCCAACATGCCAGAGTGGGAGAGCCGGGTGTTAGAAGGCTGCGGGAGGGCTTGTGCAGGTGAGAGAGCAGCTGGTGGTGGTGGTTGTGAAAGAAAACTGATGCTGGAGGGCAGTGATGCTTAGGGGAGCCTTGAGACACTGCTCATCTGGGATGAGTGGGAGGCCGGGTCACTGGTCAGCTGAGGTTAGATGAAGGAAGGTATGTGGGTTTCCCCCAGCACTCCTGCCAGACCTGGGGTATGGTGTTCCCACCCAGCACACCCAGTAGCGACGGTCCTCTTTGGAGGAGGTCTGTCCTGTGCTGACCCAGCCCAGCCTCATTTAGCTTATGAAAACTGACAAGATTGCAGCCTGAGGTGTTACGCCTGAGGACTGTTTCATACCTTTCATTCTAGAAGCTTGGCGAGGGGATGCCAAAATGAAACGAAAAAGCACTTGCTTTTTTTTTTTTCTCTCCTCCATTCTGAGCTGATAGGTAACTTATTTCTTCCAAGGCTTCTGCTTAAACAGTGTGGTGTTACTGCATATTGAAGAACAAAATCAATTCTCTTCAGTCTTGTATTCCTATCCGTTGTTTTCTTTCTTTCTTTTTTTTTTTATTACCTGTAGTTGTTGTTCATGCTGATGTCACTATTTAAGTTTTAGAAAAAATAAACCCAGAGGAGTAGGGGAGATTGCCTCAGGCTGCAATCCTGATAGCTTTTTGCCCCAGACAGATGTGATTTAGACAGGAGGCAAAGCTACAAAGCCTGTGGACATCTCTGGCATTATTGCACTGGACTCCAAAACGTAGTGTTGACTGATGCTAGGTCTGTTAACTGCTAACATGATGTAGAAAGCTGCAGAAGCCTGTCATATATTGGGGAAATATTGTTAAAGCATTTCTTGAGAAATCTCTGATTGCTAAAAGCTTTTGATCTTTGTCAGTGTTAACAATAGTAGCAACTCCAGAGCAGACAGGCTGCTGCTCAGGTAAGTGACACTCCACGTAAAGTGCTTAAAACTCCAGCTGTAATGTACGAGTACAGAAACAGCTTTGTTGATGTAAGGAGAGCTGGTATCACTCTGGCAGCTATGCTGAGGATGCTGAGGCTGGTGCTAGCGGGATGCTGCAGCATATCATGGCCACGGTGCACCAAGCACCCTGGTGGCATCCCTGCCATCCCGTAGCTGCAAAGTTGGTGAAGCCATGGTGTTAACAACAGGAATTGTTTGCACCATAATTGTCCAGAAGCAGGTAGTTGTAGCTTTGGTGTGTTGTGGAACTGCATCAGAAATTGCAGGGAACTCCAGATGTCTGTGGACAGCTTGAATCTGCTCACCAGTGTCCATTAATATCTGCCTGTTACTTTGTGGAGGGAGTTGTGGAAAGAGCTGCATGCAATCAGAAACTATCTACGAAAGGTGATCATCCTCCTTGTCTTAATAGCACAATGAAGTGTTTTTACAGCACCAAAAGTTTAATGGACATATTATGGACACCTTTTATGGTTTACTGGACCACTTGCCTACTGCAAAAGATTGTTTTAGAACGGTTTCTGTAAATACTCAGAGTGAATAACTACTGAAACAGCCTTTACATCAGAGCTGCTGTTATCCTTGTGCTTGTCAGAAGGAAGAGAACAGACAGTGGGCTGTTGCATTAGGAATATCATAAAACTCTATTCTCTGAAGCTTCGGTTGTGATTGTGCTTTGTCAGTGGTGGTTTTGACTGTGCTTTTTGAAGATCGGAGAACGGAAGGTAGAACTTTCTGTGGCTGTCTCTACTTATTTGGAGTGGACTTCTGGGGGAGACTGGTTCTTTGGGAAACATCCATTTGGTGGTAGAAATAAGGGGGGGGGGGGGGAAGTGTGGAAGAAAGTATCTGTGCTATGTTAACCAAGGTGTGTGAATGTGTAGGCAGAGCTAGATCCAGTGGAATGGCACTTGTGACCACACATCACATTTGCATGGTGTGTTTTTATTTTCTTCCTTATAGTTTCAGGAAGGTTTATAGCGTGGTTGTGAAATCTTACATTAATCTGAGCTACTCAAAGGGACTTCTTTTCTTGTAGTGGCATAGTCTCCTTCTTTCTTTCTTCTTTTTTTTTTTCCCCATGTAAATGTGCTTGTAGATCATCAAGTCTTGATTCTGTGTGTGCCGCCTATCTTTGCGCAGACCTTTTCTCTGTGCTTCAAGGCATGGAGTTAGTTGTGAGCAGTAAGCTGCCCGTGATTTAGAGGTTAATGGAGTGGTGGATTCACAGTATGTGTGTACAACACAAGTTATTTCATCAGCCTCTTTTGGAAGTTGTAGTGAGCCTTGTCCTGTATGAATTATGAATTAAAATGAATTTAGGTGACAGGGTTTGGATTCTTTTTTTGATTGACACTTGCTTTTGGTGAAAGACTTATCAGCAAAGAGGTAGTGCTGTGAAGGCTTCTCTGGCTTGTGCATAAGAAATTCTTGGGAGGACCTTAGGTGTGTCATCATTTTTATTGCCCAGACATAAACACGACAAAGTCCATACTGTTTTAGGGTAGGTTAGGATGCATCTAGAAACTGGTGTCGGCTGTGAGTTGCTGTTCAGTCAGCTCAATATTAACAGGTTGGCTTTTGATCTTCGTATAATCGCTGACTATCCTGAGTTGGAAAGGACCCACAAGGAACGCTGAATCCAACTCCCAGCTCTGCACAGGACCACTGACCACCATCCAAACCCTGTGTCTGAGAGCTGTGCCAAAGCACTCCCTGAACTCCAGTATCTGTGGCCATGCCCACTGCCCTGGGCAGCCTGTGCCATGCCCAGCACCCTCTAGTGCAGAACCTGTCCTTAACTCCCACCTCTCCTGACACAGCTCCGTGCTGTGCCATCTTTATAAAATAATTTGTGAGTCAATTGAATTTGTAGCTTACCCCAGGTAGTGATAGAACTTGCTAGCTTTCCCAGACCAGCAGCTGGTTTGGGGTGGAATATGACCCATGGGCCATCTGAGGTGCCTCTGGTGCAAATAGCCTCTACAGTTCTGGCAGAAGGAGCATATGAGTGTGTCTTCTGAAAGACTATTGAGTTACTATGCTGGTTGTTCAGAGAACAAGGCTTGCAAACAGTGCTATGGAGAGGGCATGACAATAGCTTGCCATCTACTGATTATTTACTTGGACAAGCAGAATCATAGTATGTCCAGGTGATGTGTGTTGATCATGTGTCTCTAGCCCTGGTGTTTTGGTCGTTACCTGGTGTATTTTCTGCTCTCACTTAAGAAGTGCAGAAGAAATAGGCAGGGGAACAATGTACGAACACTTGAACAACCAGCTGAAGCCTATCCATGCCTGCCTGCTTTATGCCAACACCAGTGAGCGTGTGGCCACCTGGTTGGCTGAAGCAGGAAGGCTGTCTGCTGAAAATTAATCCAGTCTTTTCTAGAGTTAGTTTTCACCTGGATCACAAGTGCAAATGGTGGCTGGAAGGGATAGACTTGGATATTCTTAGACTGATAGAAGTTATTTCCTTGGCAGCAGCATGTGCTTGGCCTACTGAAGGTAGGGCAGTGTTTTGACAAGCCTATCTTTTGACAAGAATGCATCTGGGTCCAGTACTGGTTGTATTACAGATGTGTGCTTTGTCCTGGGAAAGGGTGAGAACAGCTTTTGCTGAGAGATAGGAGCAATTTCAAGTGTAGTTAGAAGTCCCTGATAAGGGCTGTATCTAGAAGTATGGACTGATCTGAGGTATTGAGAGTGTTGTGTGTCCCCACCTCAGTTGTCGTGGGGAGATGTGTGCAGTGTTGGAATACTCATATCGACTTGCCTGTTTGCTTACACATGATCTTAAAGGAGCGTGACAGCTGAATAAAAGCACTGAATAACACTTCCTGCGTCCTCCTTGTTTCCTAGTTGCACTCTTATCAGTGAGGTGTATAATCAGATACTCTGTTAAACAGCAGCTTATTAAAAAAAAGTAACGTGCAGTTCAGTTGCAAGCGTGCAGGAAAGGCAGATGTTAACCAGCTGTTAAGGTGTATATGTGTGTGAAAACCAGCAGTGAAGTCTGGGCTCACCCTTTGTCAGCATAGGTGTTGTCCCACTTAAGTGGTTAAATGAGGATGGGGGAAATAGGATGTGCCCTTCCCAGCCAAATTGTGCGAAAGGAGCTGGTGCGTTCATTCATTGCTTTAGCCCATCTCTCCAGTCACATGGGAACCCAGTGGTGGATGCACACATTTCTTCCTGGTGGCAGCAGCTCAGACTGCTGCTGATGCCACTGCTCTCGGTCCCTCCCGAGGCTACAGCTCTTTGCAGAGCAGTCTCTTAACTCCAGCTGCTCTCTCATCTCTTTCCTGCTTCACTACCCCAGTTACAATTCAGGGTGCTGGCTCAGCTTGCATTCAAAGTCATCGCTTGTTTTCAATAGCAGCAGGCTTCTAGCCTTTTTCTTTTTCCATGCTGGTTTTGGGCTCTTGCCACCCTTGGTCCAGCACAGATTGACAGCCTCAGAAAGGCAGTGTGGGGAAAAAAAGAGCTGCACTCTTTCTTGTACGCTAAAAGGTTTCTTGCCTTTAATGCTTCGTGTCACAGTAAGGCCATAAGTTTGATACTTTCATCTACTTGGTATGCCTTTATTTCATCTCCACATTCTCCTCCTCAAAGAGGGAGAAAAGACTGAAGTGAATCGGCGATAGCTACAGCTGTTCCTGCTGAAGCAGCCACAATGCTGTACACCTCCAAGTACCTGGCACTTGTTGCTGTCAAGCAATGCAAGCCCTGCTTCTGCAGTCTGAGGGCACAAAGAGGGAGCAAGCTACTTTGTGTGGTTTGTTTTTTCTTCTTTTAACTTCTGTTTGCATCTCAGTAATATGGTGGTTAGTTCACAGAAGATGGTTCATGAGTAAGGTACTGTTAAGTAAGATGAGTATCTATGTCTTGTTAGTTACTCAGTAGTGGCTGCTTGTGTGCATGCTCTCACCTTATTGCTGAGAAGCAAGTTGTCTTACACCGGCCGTGGTCTAAGACTGTGCTGGTGAGCAGCAAAGGGAAGTAAACTAGAAGGTGGTGTTACCTTGCAATAACCTATTTTATACCTCATAATGCCAATTTGAACTTGAATGTTTCAAGCAACAGAGCTCCAGCCGTTTCTTCTGATAGATTCTGTCCACCGTGATGTGTGCTGGTGTTTGTGCTTTCTCTTTTAAGGGAAAGGGTGAATTTGTTGCTGTGGTGACAGCAGTGTGTCAGTATAGGCACTGACATGACACTGCCAGCATTGTTGTCTTGGGTGGGGAAAGGGAAGAAGCGATAGGAGGAGGTAATTGGAGTCAGGGATCATTGTGCTGCTGTTGTACGTTTTGCTGGATGAGGCAGCTTGTTGCAATAGGTATTTGTTTCAGTTTCTGTCTGCAGGTGTGACTTAGCTAGATAAGGATGGTCTATCACGTTGATGATTTCATTGTTTGATTTGGCTGGATTGAGTGGAGAATGTAGCTTCATTGTTTGGGACCAGCATTGTAGTTTGGTTTTGTTGAAGTGTATTACATGGCAAGGTATTGCCTCATTATTAAGGTGAAGCTGCAGTAGATAACAGTTGGAGAATGTCGGAGGGAAGAGGACATGCAGAGTGTTTCACAGTGCACACTGAGCCTCACAGCAGCTCCTGTGCTCCTGTTGGAGGGATCTGGTCAGCAGAAGAGACTGAGGTAGCACAGAAAAAACACTGGTAGCTCTTTTGGCGTGCAGTCACATTAAATGCAAGGCTATCTGCTGGTGTAAGCACGGGGTGCTCAGAGAGACTGCGTTGGCTCTGACAGTTCGGATGCTGTCTGGCTTCATACTGCTCCTGCAGCCTCTCTTGTTTTCAGAGTGGTTGAAGGAGAAGAAGCTGGCAGGTAGCTAGCTGGTCTTTCTTTACTGACCTCAAATTTACTATTGAGCTGCTCCTCAAAGTCTGTTTCCCTGTGTCAATATGTTTTCAGGCACTTGTGTTTTCTTTGAGATGTGGCTGAGCATTACTGTTGGAGGGTTGTCTCCAGTACTGAAAGTGTGGCTCTTAGCCTATGAACTCCTTTGACCTATAACTGTAGTGCAAAGGGTCCTTTCTGCACTTCTCACAAGCAAACTTCAGGGCTGTCTTACACAGAAAGGTTTTGGCGTGAGTTCCCTTCTCCCCGGGGCATAGCACAGTGACATGGAATAAGGGCTGGTAGAACAGCAGGTTGTGCATCTTCCTTCTAAAACCTGCCTGGTTCTCCCCTAGATGTGGTGGAGCCGTTAGCTGGCTTTACCTGATACTTCATGTTTTTATTTATGGCTTTTGTGGATGTGGAGGAGGTTTTGTATGGAGCATAGGGGTTTGGCTGGACTCGCAGTGAGGGGAAAGTAAGCTTTTGAAGAGGAATGGGTGCAGAGAAAGGGGAGGTTGCTCATATGAGCCTTGTGCCAGCTTCTCAGAGCACAGATGAGCTCATGGGAATCCAGCAAGCTTAAATGTGGGAGTGTTGAAGCAGGTCTGAGCTACCTCCCCTCTGCACATCCTTGTGCCACAGACTTCTTCAGATGGTTCTAGTCTGACGATGGCGTTTTTGCTTCTGATGAATGTTGCCAGCCTAGGCAAAGGCTCTCCCCATCAGTGATTGAGAGCAAGTTTTGATTCGTCTGCTTCTGGAGCTAGGTGCAGGGAAGGAAGGGGTGGCAGCTGGCTGGGCTGCGTGTTCTTGTTGCTGTGTTGCTGAACTCTGCCTCTCTCCTTGTTTTCAGGTGATCATTGCTTGTGAGAGGAGTGGTTTGCACCTCATGGCCTCCACAATGAGTACTGCTGTGTCGTGACGCCAGGGGTCTTGGTAAGCTACTTGAGGGAAAGGGGAGGGCCTTTAATGTTTCCACAAACATGGGTACAGCCCTTTTGTCTGCGAAATTGATGTTTGAAGTCCTTTTAAGCCATCCAAAGTGCGAGCTGCCTCCAAGTTGGGTGAGGCTACTTTTCGCCTGTTCTCGCCTCCTCCTTTGAGCTTGCAGTGGCACTGTTGTGGTTGCATCATCAACCAGATCAGGGGAGACTGATCCAGCTGAAAGGAGATTTCTCCTGTTTGCCTTGGGTTGATTCCCATTCAGATATTCCCCTGATCTGGTCAGGAGAGAGGTGAGAATGAGCAGATAGTCGAACCACCCTGGCATGCCTTTAAGCAATCCTGAAAATACAGCCTCAGATGCAGCTTGCCAAAATACTTCGAAAAGTTGCTTCACCATCAGTGACCCTACCTCTAATTTTAAAGCAGTGATAAGGGCTGTGCTATGCCAGGCAGAATCCAGCTGTAAAAATGCATTTCACTAGAGATTTTCCGTTGTTGGGCCCTAGTTTTCCGGACAGGTGTATGTTAGAAGTACATTTAGAAAAATCATGAGGCATTCAATTTCACATTATAAAAGATGGCATGTTCCCTGTGTACAGTGTACCATTCTGGTAGATGGAAGATATGCATATAGTATAAAATGTAGGGTTAAAAAAAAAAGAGGTTTTTTAATTTCCCCTGTCAAGTACTTGTAAGTTTGGTGATGTCAGAAATCTTGCACAGGCAGTGTGGTCATGATTCTCATCTTCAGTGTTTTGCTATTGATTGCACTGGGAATCTGAGATAATTCTCATGTTGCTGTAAGAGGTAACATCGTAATGCATAAGTATCCAAAGTGGAAGAAAAGCAGAGGAAGAAACAACTAGAATGCCTAAAGTCCATCACTCAGGCACTCCTATGCTTCTTTTAGATTGAGCTCAGCTCATTTTAAAGCTGTTGTTCCTATTCACTTCTTTTTTTTAAACATGAAATTCGCTGTATTTTCAGTCACACCTTCACCTTCTCTAGAATCACTGACTTTTACTGATGCATAAATCTCTTCTGAAAAGCGGCATTAGGTGCTGTTGATAATGCCACAGGTTTGTTTTCAAAACAGTTGTAGTAGAATCTGCACGGGAAGCTGGAACCATTTAGTTACTTAGGAAGATGTTTTCTTTTGTCTTCAGTGTGTAGATATTGCAGCAGCTCCAATTACAGCATGATAGTGGTAACAACAGTAATAGAGTAACACAACATTGTTCTCAGAATCAATGGGCTAACCAGTTTAAAGCCCCAGAGAGGCATGTGGATCTTGTGGAGTGTGCAGCTCAGGCTGGAGTTCATCTGATTGTGCCTAGTGAGAGGCAGGACAAATGAGGCCATAGGCAGGACAAATGAGGCCGTTACTGCAGAAACATGCCCTGTGTTAATGAGTTGTGCAGCACAGCAGAGGTAAGACTATGGAGCAGGCTTCTTGGTGGAGGAGGTACATAGCAGAGAGGAGAATTTTTGGAGGTGATGTTCCTCGTGGAAGGATCGCAGTGTAGAGAGCTGCCCTGTTAACATACAGCAGTGCAAAGTCACTAAGAATTGTAATGGCACAACCTCACAGCAAGATCATTTGGGGAACTGGAGAACTCAGTAACACAAATTACCAATTACACTTGTTGGCTAAAGGTGGTCATATAGTACCAGAATTTCTTAGTCCTCTCATGTCAACGTATAAGCAAACCAATTTTTTGCTTTTTAAATACAATTCAAGTGGTAGTTTCTCCATAATACATATTCAGCATACTCCCTTTCTGATGAGACTTATTTTGTTTCATCTGATACATACAGAAAGAAACTGCTGCTTCTTTGGTGCTGGGAAGGAATACCAGGAATATTTACATTTGAATAATGTTTAACTAGCAATGCTTAATACATTAACAATAAATCTTGGTTAGATTCTAAATTAAGTGGATTTGCATCTGAGTAGATGAGATGAAGAGATTCTGTTGAAACATAAACAAGACAGAGATTTGTTCCAAAATAATCTAGCCCAAAGGATGTAAACCATAATGTTCAATAGTTTCCTCCTTCAGAATCAGTTCTGTGTGCCGTGTTGCTTGCATCATGAGTGTTTAATTGGTAATAAGCTGAAAAGACACTTATTTTGTTGTGTGCTCCTTCTTGTTGTTTGTTTATTAGCGTCTCAATAGTTTGTACCTTGTTGCCGAGCAAATTTTAGAAGGACTGCTCTCTAGTGATCTTTTGGCCTTTCTAGTAGGAAATAATGACTGACTAACTTCTCTGGTATTTACAGAGTAATCACAGCATAGCTGGTTGCTTACAGGTGGACAGGAAGGCATTTTATTTTATTTTCCTCCCTCTGTGCAACTCCTAGCACACATCACTGAACATATGTCTGGTTATATTGGACCAAGGAGACAGAAAAGATTTGAGCAGAGTTTATGTTCTTAAGAAATATCAGATTACGGCCATTCATGGGGGACTTCTAGATAGCTAAGTCATGATGGGGATTTGTAATTTTGGCTTCCTGCTGACTTGCTCTGAGGTGTCTTCATGCTGAGCGCAGAGATGGAATCAAAGCATGCAGGTATGAGAAGCTTCCCTGCTTTATTGTCTCCAGAGCCGTTTGCTTTGGATGAAGGGAAGCTGGCCTCACTGCCTGTAAACTGAACGGCCAACCAGGGCTGCCTCTGTTTGAAATACACAGACAGCTGTGCTGAGCCATCTGAAAGCTCTTCTCCTGCGTCTTCTCAGTAACGGGGAAGGACTGCCATTTACTGCTTCGCATCAGAGACATCTGCTTGGAAAGCTCCTCACCGGATTTCTGTTCTCTTCTTGTGGGATGGTTTTAACAGTGTGCCCTGGAGATGCGAGACTTCCCCTGGGCAGCAGGAGGCACGCGTCTAGAGAATGCTGGAGCTGCAGGAGGGAAGCACCCCGTGCAAAACCAGAGAGGAGCAAAGAGAAAAAAGGCAAGCAGACAGACAGCACTGAGAGAAGCGGGTGGCAGAAAGTGCTACAGAGCTGCCTCTGGCGGCACAGTCCCCAGAGGAACTTGACGAGAGCCCATCTGCGTGCGTGTGAGACAGCTCAGGATTTCTGTCAATGCATTCCAGTAACCCCAAAGTGAGGAACTCCCCGTCAGGCAACACACAGAGGTAAGGAAAACAGCCTGCTGGCTTGGTGCATGATGCTGTCCCTGCTCTGTTGTGGCGTTAGCCAGACTGATGCATGTGACTTACCGATCTTCCTCTGCGCTCTTGTCGGGCAACTGTGCAGTGCCAGTGTGCCTCCACGTTTGCCAGGCTCAGAGTGAACCGAAAGAGCTCTAAGCCCATGAAGTTTGGATTCTGTGCTCCTCATGGCCTCCTCCCTTCCATCAGGCATCTAAATCAGTTGTAGGAGAGCGATCATGCTGTTTCTATCTGTGTTCTTCCCTCCATCCCCTTCTAATCATCTGTTTTCCCTAGGGGTGGTTGGACAGCGGGAGGTCTCTCTGCCTGTATTTTCACACAAAATGCTTCCTTCTTATTATGTGCCTGAACTGAATGGCCTGGAGAACTGATCAGCTGTGCGCTGAGGTCCTCTGTATCATTCACCTGCTGGTGCAGCAGGTCAGCATCTCTCCTCTGCTAATTTGGAAGGGAAAAATATGGAAGTGAAGCAGCGTCCAGGGACTTGCGATGGTCTGATTGACAGCATTTTCAAGTTTGATTATTTACTCCTAGAGGTGATGTAGAGCTTTACAGTAACTCAGAGGGAATACCTCTAATTCAGATGTCTGTCCAAAGGAAGAAATAGCATGTGCGAGTCCCTCGGTGGGGATGCTAGCGAACGCTGCCTATTGGAAGTGGCACTGATGTTAAGAAAACCGAATGCAGTAGAAATGGAGTAACTGGAGGCAGAGGAGGAAAGGATGACTGATACATGGGTAAAACCTAGAGGATCAAAATATTTTTAGGATGCAATTGACTGGATGGAGGAGGGGAGGAGAACACTCTGAATATCCTTCAGCAAATGGAAGAAGCTTCATTTGCCCTGTTTCAAAGGAGTGTGCAGGGCGATAGTATCCTTCTCTTTCTTTATTCAGAAGCAGGTTGTAGCTGGTTTAATTGTTTTCACGGTCAGAGATTTGTGTTTTCCTGGCGGCTCGCCCCGATGTATGATGAATGCTGCAGTAATGCTGGGTTTTCCTTGTGCTCCCTGTAGAACTGGATAGGGAGGTGCGTGGCGGGGGGGGGGGGGGGGGGGATCTGCTCAGATCAAGGCTACACTGTGTAATTTGGGTCCGTGAGAGCAGTGAGGTGAACTTTATTGTGCTGTGTTTGTTTACTCTGAGCTGGTCTTGGTGTGAGGCGCTTCTCTGTGCACATAGAAACCGTTGTCTTTATTGACAGAAGCCCCAGAGGTAGGTCCTCATGTGACAGCAGTTCCTGGGATCTGGCAGGTCTGTAGCTTGCTTTTGTGTCTTCTTGAGCAACGAGATCCCATCTTGGATAATGACCCTTTCAGGGCATGTTCAGAAAACCACCTGGATGACTCTAAGCTTGCAGGCATTTCTTATTTGTCAGCAGTTGTCTTTAGCTTGCAAAGGTGGCAGAGATTGTTTCTACTTTCTGTTCCCACAGGGTTGAATGAATCCATGGAGTGATTTGTCACTTTCTTTTTATTTTTTTTTTTTTAATTTTTTTTTCCTTTTTTTCTTCTGCCCCCAGTAGCCCCAAATCAAAGCAGGAGGTGATGGTCCGTCCCCCTACAGTGATGTCCCCATCTGGCAACCCCCAGCTGGATTCCAAGTTTTCCAACCAGGGCAAACAAGGGGGCTCGACCAGTCAATCCCAGCCCTCTCCCTGTGACCCCAAAAGTGGAGGTCATCCCCCGAAAGTGCTCCCTGGCCCAGGTGGGAGCATGGGGCTGAAGAATGGGGCTGGAAATGGTGCCAAGGGGAAGGGAAAGAGAGAGAGAAGCATTTCAGCAGACTCCTTTGAACAGAGGGAAGCTGGGACTCCTAATGACGACCCTGAAATCAAAGGTATGTTTGCTAGGATATGTGCACAACTACAGACAATTGGTGTGCATCGTCTGTGAGATGGAGAATTGCTATGCATGTGTTTCCAGCCAAAGATGTCTAAAGGTCTTGAGAGCAAGTAGAGAGGGGATGCCATAGCTGACATCAGTAAGCATGTCCTCTTGTTCATGTTAAGTTGAAGTGCAGACCCAACTCTGGTAGGAAAGTTCCTTTGTAACTCTGAAACTCCCCCGAGGATTTGAAAGTACAAATACAACCTGTTGGTTTCCTTCTGGCTTTTGGCCTTCCAGGAACTACTCTGTTGTAACTGGGGTTTTGAACGATACGCAAGCCTGTTTTGTCAACACAGATACATAGCCTGTAGCGCCCTGACTGGTAACACAAACCAGAGAGTTGGGATTTCTGCATTCTGTTCCTGGCTTCAAGTGTTGTCATTGTAAGGTGGTGTGAAAATAGACAAGTCATTTGTCCATCTTTCATTTATTTCATCTGTTTGCTAGGTCGGTCTCCTGGCTAAGGTGACTGGAGGAGGAGGGAAAAGCAGAGTTTGTCGCAGTGCTCTCCTTGAATGCGGACATTTTTATATTTGCACATTTTAGTGTGTAGTCTTCCTGCTGTTCTCTGTGGCCATTAGAGATTGCAGAGATCAGCTCTGGGAACTGCCACTTGTCTTAGAATGTGACAAGATGAGCTTTCCCCAGCAGTATCTCTAGGGCAGCATTGCATTAAAGGGAAGAGGCATGGTGTAATAAATGGATTGCCTTGATTAGTGCTTGGTGGACAAGCAGGAAACTTCAGAGGAAGATAAACTCTGTCAGTTTGCAAATGTGAACCAGAAACGGTTTCGGGAGAGGTGCCAAGATGTGATTTCTCCTCTTCTTTCCTCCTTCCAGACTGCAATTCTGCTGATCATGTGAAGTCCCAGGATTCTCAGCACACACCGCACTCCATGACACCTTCAAATGCTTCAGCCCCAAGGTCTTCCACACCTTCCCATGGCCTGACTGCTGCTTTGGAACCAGCAAGTGGGCAGAAGACTCCATCCAAAGTGGTTTATGTCTTTTCTACTGAGATGGCCAACAAGTAGGTAGATGCTTGAATGTCTTCAGGCAGAGGGGCTTATATTTTTATTCCCTTTTCATGAAACTCTCAGGTGCCCTTTCTCTGTCATGTGTGTTTTTGTAGCAAAAAAAGCAATGCTAAGTGTTTTGACGGTGCGTCCCCGGTTGGTGTGGGGAAGAGGCCTCTTGCTCTCTGAGAAGTAATGATATATTCCTATGGGGTGCATTTTTGGCAGATGTCAATAAGATATTGATTTGCAATCCACACAGCAAGTATAAGCTGGAGTGACTTAAACCTAGGTGTGACCCCTTAAGAGTTGTTGAGTTCGTAGATGTAAGTATTTTCCTTTTGCTGCTTATCTGATATCAAATATGTGGGGTTAAGTCTTTTATCCTTCTGCCAGCTGAAAGGTGAAGGATGCTGATTAGGAAAGTTTGATTCTTAGCTTCAACTGGATATGTGTGTCTGTCTGTCTATCTTTGCAGGGCTGCAGAAGCCGTGCTGAAGGGACAGGTGGAAACCATTGTGTCCTTTCATATCCAAAACATCTCAAACAGCAAGGTGGAACGAAACACTGTACCCTTGGTAGGGAGCTGCCTGCAAGTGGGTGGGAAGGGAAATGTTAAGTGTGCTTGTGCATGTGTGATTCAGAGAGATGGGTGATGCTCTGAAATAAGTTTTTAGGATGGAAAAGAGAGAGATGGTTGTTCTGCAAATAAATGTCTTGAATTATCCAAAGGAATGTTTATCTTGCAATACTTGGGTAGTGTATTTCCAACCCATCGATCATGCAGAGCTAATGCAGAAGGAAGGGGTACCTGCTGTAACGCTTGAGCAAAAATATTTGGGTTTTTTTGTTTTGTTTTTTTAAGGCCAAAATGCTGCTCTGTAAATGCCTTTTACAGGGATGCTACCCTTCCTTGCAGAGCCTGGGCTGGTGGGGTTATGACAGGACATTGTTATTGGCAGCTCTGCTTATGTGGCACAGCTGTAAGAAGAGAGTGATGGCACGTGGCTTTCTCTTTCAGAACCCCCAGATCAATGCACTTCGGACTGAACCCAAACCCCTGCCGCAGCCACAGCCCCCTACTGCCCAGGACCAGAACCCTCCTCAGAACGCCAAAATGCAGCCGACTGCACCTGTGTCAGCACCAGTATCCAAATCCACTGGTCCCCCGTGTCCCATAGACCAGGACAGTCCCAGTGTGGAAAGCAAAGTGATGTCTGTGGGCAGCCCTGCCAACTCAACCCCGCTGCAGACAGAAGGATTTGGGCAGAGTTCAACCCCCAATAATCGAGCAGTTAGCCCTGTTTCCCAAGGTAGCAATAGCTCTGCTGCAGACCCCAAAGGTCCTCCCCAGCAGGTGTCTGGTGGGGACCCATCCAGTTTGGGTGAGAATCCAGATGGACTGTCGCAGGAGCAGCTGGAACATCGAGAGCGCTCATTGCAGACCCTGAGAGACATACAGCGCATGCTCTTCCCTGATGAGAAGGAGTTTGCTGGAGGGCAAAGCGGAGGGCCACCTGCAAATTCTGGGGTGATGGATGGGCCCCAAAAGAAACCTGAAGGGCCAATACAGGCCATGATGGCGCAATCCCAAAGTTTAGGCAAAGGGTCAGGGTCTCGGACAGATGGAGGGGCTCCGTTTGGCCCTCAAGGACACAGGGACATGCCCTTTTCCCCAGATGAAATGGGGCCACCACCAATGAACTCCCAGTCGGGACCTATAGGCCCAGACCACCTGGACCACATGACTCCTGAGCAGGTGGCCTGGCTCAAGCTGCAGCAGGAGTTCTACGAGGAGAAGAGAAGGAAACAAGAGCAGGTTGTTGTGCAGCAGTGTTCCCTGCAGGACATGATGGTCCATCAGCACGGGCCTCGTGGGGTTGTCCGAGGCCCCCCTCCTCCCTACCAGATGACCCCCGGGGAAGGCTGGGGACCTGGGGGTCCAGAGCCCTTCCCTGAAGGCATGAACATGTCACACTCTCTGCCCCCCAGGGGTATGGCCCCTCATCCTAATATGCCTGGGAGCCAGATGCGCCTGCCTGGTTTTGCGGGAATGATGAACCCTGACATGGAGGGCCCCAGTGTCCCAAATCCTGCCTCTCGGCCAGGGCTTTCAGGAGTCAATTGGCCAGACGACGTGCCAAAAATCCCAGATGGCCGAAACTTCCCTCCTGGCCAGGGTGTCTTCAGTGGCCCTGGCCGAGGGGAGCGGTTCCCCAACCCGCAGGGCCTGCCGGAAGAGATCTATCAGCAGCAGCTGGCTGAGAAACAGATGGGCCTCCCTCCTGGCCTCAACATGGAAGGCATCAGGCCTGGCATGGAGATCAACAGAATGATCGCCTCCCAGAGACACATGGAGCCTGGGAATAACCCCATCTTCCCTCGCATGCCAGTGGAAGGGCCGATGAGCCCCTCCAGGGGGGACTTCCCAAAAGGAATGCCCCCCCAAATGGGCTCTGGCAGGGAGCTGGAGTTTGGGATGGGCCCTGGTGGCATGAAGGGGGACATGGGCATGAATGTCAGCATGGGCTCCAACCCACCCCTGGTACCTCAAAAGTTGAGGGAGGCGGGAGTCGGACCGGAAGAGATGATGAAACTGCGACCGGGTGTCTCGGAGATGCTCTCCTCTCAGCAGAAGATGGTGCCGCTGCCGTTTGGGGAGCACCCGCAGCAGGAGTATGGCATGGGTCCCAGGCCTTTCCTTCCCATGTCTCAGGGCCCGGCAGTTGGTCTCCGAAACCTCAGAGAACAGATAGGGCCTGACCAAAGGACTAACAACCGGCTCAGCCACATGCCGCCACTACCTCTCAATCCCACCAGTAACCCTAATAGCCTCAACACTGCTCCCCCTGCGCAGCGCAGCCTGGGCCGCAAGCCCTTGGATATCTCCACAGCCGGTCAGGTGCATTCTCCAGGAATCAATCCTCTCAAGTCTCCCACCATGCGCCAGGTCCAGTCTCCCATGATGGGGTCTCCCTCGGGGAACCTCAAGTCTCCTCAGACGCCCTCCCAGCTGGCAGGAATGCTCGCAGGCCCCACCGCCGCAGCTGCCGCTGCTTCCATCAAGTCCCCCCCGGTCTTGGGATCTGCTGCTGCTTCTCCTGTCCACCTCAAGTCCCCGTCTCTCCCCGCACCTTCTCCAGGATGGACTTCGTCTCCGAAGCCTCCTTTGCAGAGCCCTGGCATCCCCCCGAATCACAAGGCGTCTCTCACCATGTCTTCTCCAGCCATGCTGGGGAACGTGGAGTCGGGTGAGTGTTGCCTTTTCCAGCCCGGCCCGTCTCTTTGGCTTCGATGGGTTATCCAGAGGTTTGGAGAGAGCTCTCGCATGGGTGTCAGGGTGAGGGATGGTCTTTGGGAGGACAGTGGAGTGAAAGGGTACTCCTCGATGTCTTTGGGCTGTTGGTGGCACATGCCATCCACAACCTTGCAGAGGAGCAGGCTGTACCCTGCAGCCAGGCTCCAGGCGCGGAAGCTCTTTCCAGCCTGGAGAGATCTTGCTGAGAGCCGGCCGGAGGCTGGGAGAGGCTTGCCCACGTTGCCCTCTAGTGCTGCCGTGGGTAACAGCGCTGCAGAGGCTCGGCTGGGACGCGGCTGGTGAGACTGGAATCTCCAGCAGCAGTGGTGACAGGCAGGGTGACCCCTTACATCACATGAGCAGGGCTGCTGGCTATGTCTCCGTGCCGTGGGCTGTGTGGTAGGGGAGCCAGCCTGGCTGTTGGTGTCTGCCCAGCACGAGCTGCAGCTCCTGCAAGTCGGAACCAAATGCTTCAGTCTGCGCCTGAAGGATGCTTTTATATCTAATGCTTTCAAAGTGGAAATGTTCTGACACTGCAGGATTTTTGTCTTCTCTGTTCTGTCTTCCCTCTTCTGGGGTGGGCTGAAAACGTGCAGTGAATTTTGAGGGATGGTACAACTTTGATTTAGCGTCTTTCCTTCAAATGTGTTCTGAGGGGTGCAGAATTCATTGCTAAAGAACAAAGGAGGTTGGAAGTGCAGATATTTCTAATTTTGGGAGGGCGAAGGATTATGTTAAGCCAATAGGTACTGGAGTGAGCAGTGAACATATATACATGTATAAAATTAAAAGTGAAATTTGAAGGGGTTTTGTTTGTAGCTCCTAACGTATCTTGTCAGAAATCTGCCCATGTTTCTCAGCATAATATCTGCTACATCTCTTCATTGCACTGCATATTCTCTTGTGCTTGTTAGATGCCTCCTAAAGAAAAAGAGAAAGGCATTACAGTTGACACTTGGTGGGTGCAGGAACAATTAATTGACCGTGTATTCAGTTTGGATTTCTGTGACTAGATGTGGTACATACATCTGTCTTTAGTGCAAGGAAGTCAAATTGTATGTAGGATTTGCAGACTTACCTGATCATTCTTGTGGATTTGTTCAGGCTCAGGATAGTTACAGTATAGTGTAGGATAACAAATGTTAACCGTCTTGACTGACTGATAGGCTTGTTTTTCTGGTTACCTTGCACAGGCACTGACTGCAGTAGTCAGATGGTCTCCTGTAATAAAAGAGCTTTCTAGTTTTTGAGTGCTCTAGAAGAAGAAACCGTGAAAAGATTTTAAAGAAAATTTCCCCTCCTCTTTTCCTAAGGTGGTCCACCTCCTTCCACCGTCAGCCAGCCTGCTCCTGTGACTCTCCCTGGAAATCTTCCCTCTAGCAGTCCTTACACAATGCCTCCAGAGCCGACCCTCTCCCAAAATCCTCTCTCCATTATGATGTCCAGGATGTCCAAATTTGCCATGCCCAGCTCAACACCGCTCTATCACGATGCCATCAAAACTGTGGCCAGTTCAGATGATGACTCCCCTCCTGCACGCTCCCCAAACTTGCCTCCTATGAACAGTGTACCAGGTAAGAAATTCAAGGGAACACAAGCTCAAGCTGTCAGACAGCACAGTGGGGATTTTTATGGAAGTTTAATCAGATGAAGATGGTGAGAGGTAAAACCTTGAAGGATGTAGAGCCATGGGTTGTTTTCAGGGAAGGCAGTTGCAGTTCTCTGAAGTGGAGAGATGGGAGTTCTCCTTGCAACTAGTTTTTCTGACTGGAAAGTGTATTTTCTTTGTAAAGCATCTAAACTAGGAAACTGTTTATGTATAGGAAAGATTTCAACACAGGTTTGTGTTTTACACCCAGGAGGGGAGTAAACTCTTCAAAAGGGCTGACAATAGCAGGACTAGGGGAAATGGTTTTAAGTTGAAGGAGGGAAGATTTAGGTTGGATGTCAGGGGGAAGTTCTTTACAAGGAGAGTGGTTAGGCCCTGGAACGGGCTGCCCAGGGAGGTTGTGGATGCCCCGTCCTTGGACGTGTTTAAGGCCAGGTTGGACGGGGTCCTGGGCAACCTGATCTAAATGTGCATGTTTGGTGGCCCTGCTAGGCAGGGGGGTTGGAACTACATGATCCTTGGGGTCCCTTCCAACCCGGGTGATTCTGTGATTCTGTGATTCTGTGATTACTTGTGCAAGTGAAAGCTCCTCATGGGGGTAATTGCCAGACCTACAATGTACTATCCAGAAAAAACTCTTCTTCCTTTGTCTTCTTCAGGCAGTGTCACAGAAGCTTCACAGAGTTGTTTTGTTGTTGACACTGAATCATCTGGTCTCTTCTCCTCCACTATGTTTTATGTATTGCCTTTGTTACAGAATAGAGTGTTAAAGCAGTTTCTCAAAATTTACTCATACTTGGTGTGCATGTAATGATAACCTCAGCTGGGATTGAGGGAACTGTCCTGGTACCTACTTGAGAGGGTGGGAGGGAAGGCAAAATAAAATGCTGTTCTTTTGGGCTTTCTCGTGGATCAGCATGTTTATATGATAAATCCAATTTCTGCTGACAGTTCTGTGATGATGGGTACGAGTTTATTAAATACAAAAGTAGCTTGTAGCCCCTCCACCCACTTGAATTAATACAGTTGAAAGAGAGGATGACTGGATGTTTGAAGAGAGTGGCAATTAGTAATGAATTCTTGATGAGTTTACCTGTAGCTATGCTATTTGTTTCACGCAGTAGTAATGAGAATTGCTAAATATACTTGGGAAAGCTGGCTTACCTGAGTCAGTTTGATGATAGCTCACTGATCTCCACTATCTAGGCTTTGCGAGCATTATCTCATTCATCTCTTCTTAGGTTTTGAAAGGAGGTTGTCACCTCCTCCTGGTGGACAAATGTCCATATCTTGGTAATCTGCCACAGACACGTTTGTCACCAACTGCCTGAGCTAGAGTGCCAGGAAAATAGTAAAAGTACAAGATGGATTGAGAGGCTACTTACAGAGCAGGCTTTAGTTCCTTTTTGATAGAGCAGAGACAAAGTTAGATAAACTGATGTGCAAGTGGCATCAATTTTCTGGTTAAAATATCACTCTCCAGAGCCACTACTGATGCTTTTTTTTGTTAGCAATGGTTTTTTTTTTTTTTTTTTTTTTTTTTTTTTTTTTTTAATTCTTTTTCGTGTGTGTGTGTTTGGACTTGGTAACCATGCAGAAAGCTCTCTGATATCTTTGCTATTTGTTTATTGTTGGCTGTAATCTAAATCCGATTCCTTATTTCTTCCCTAGGAATGGGCATTAATTCTCAGAATCCTCGAATTTCAGGTCCAAACCCAGTGGGTCCAATGCCAACCCTTAGCCCCATGGGAATGACCCAGCCTCTTTCCCATAACAACCAGATGCCCTCTCCAAATGCTATGGGACCCAATATACCTCCTCATGGGGTCCCCGTGGGACCCGGCCTGATGTCACACAACCCGATGATGGGGCACGGTTCCCAAGAGTCTCCAATGGTACCTCAAGGACGCCTGGGCTTCCCACAGGGGTTCCCTCCTGTACAGTCTCCTCCACAGCAGGTGCCGTTCCCACACAACGGGCCCAGCGGTGGACAAGGCAACTTCCCAGCGGGAATGGGTTTCCATGGAGAAGGACCTCTGGGGCGTCCCACCAACCTGCCCCAAAGTTCGACAGATCCAGCACTTTGCAAGACTGGAGGCCCTGGTGGTCCAGACTCCTTCACTGTTCTCGGAAACAATATGCCTTCGGTTTTCACTGACCCAGAGCTGCAGGAGGTGATCCGTCCTGGAGCCACGGGAATACCTGAGTTTGACCTGTCCCGGATTATCCCATCGGAGAAGCCCAGCCAGACGCTACAGTATTTCCCTCGCGGAGAGGTGCCAGGCCGCAAGCAACCGCAGGGCCCCGGGCCCGGGTTCTCCCACATGCAGGGAATGATTGGAGAGCAGACCCCGCGGATGGGACTAACGTTGCCTGGCATGGGGGGCCCCGGGCCAGTGGGAACTCCGGATATCCCCCTTGGGACGGCTCCGTCCATGCCGGGTCACAACCCGATGAGGCCGCCGGCCTTTCTGCAGCAAGGCATGATGGGGCCGCACCATCGCATGATGTCACCAGCACAAACAGCAATGCCTGGCCAGCCTGCGCTAATGAGCAACCCTGTGGCTGCCGTGGGCATGATCCCAGGCAAGGACCGAGCCCCCGCCGGGCTGTACAGCCACCCGGGCCCTGTGGGGTCACCTGGGATGATGATGTCAATGCAGGGCATGATGGGACCCCAGCAAAACATCATGATTCCCCCCCAGATGAGGCCCCGAGGTATGGCTGCTGATGTTGGCATGGGAGGATTTAGCCAAGGCCCTGGAAACCCAGGGAACATGATGTTTTAAGCTGCTACCGTAAGACTGGATGTTCCGATCCTTGTCAAGATGAGATTCCAAGTCCTGAGGGCTTTTTTGGGAGCTTCAGGAATACAGTTTGGCCATGCAATAGGTGAAAAGAGACCAGAGAACACTTTGGGAAATCTCGAATGTATGGAATTACCTGAAAAAAAATTATTCATTTTAACAGGTTGTTTTTTTTTTGTTTTTGTTTTTTTTTTTTTTTAAGATTTATTTTTTAAAAATTATTTTTGTGGACTTGGGTATCCCGTGATGGCACCTGCTTTGAGAATCTGTAGCTGTATTTTGAGAATTGCCATTTGTCACAAGTTGCACCATTCTCTGTATGTTTACGTCCTTTGGACTGGCTTCTCCCAGGACTCTCAGTTATTTTGGTTTTTTGTTTTTTTTTTTGTGTACTGTACTATATTGTAAAAGGGATTTTAGCAGAGACTTTAGTCTTTGGGGTGAGAGGAGAATGGGATTCTAGGCTGTTTACTTTAGGTGGAGAATCCATCTTCAGAACTTCGGACTATTTTCCTTCAACTCCAATGTATAGAAAAACCAAACTACGACCTCAGAGCAGAGTATTAATGAAAAGCACAAAAAGGAACTTAAGTTCAGTGAGGGGAATCTTTTAAAAGAAATAAATAATAAGTTAAGGACATATTTTTCAAATTATGGCGTGCTGTCCAGCACCTTCTGTCTCTCCCTCCCACTCTTTATTAAATAGGCTTCTCTCTCTCTCCGTCCCCCTTCTATCTCCTCCTATGGCAGCTGCAATACATTGTGTTATTTTGGGGGGTAAATCTAGGTGCGCCTCTCCTCACGTGGGGACTCTTCCCACTTCTAGGAAGGGGCTGGACTTGGACACTGTTACATTCTACAGTAGTCTCTCTCACTGTTTCCTATTCTCCTTTTCTTAGAAACCCCAAGTGATTTTATTAATGTGGGAGTGGAACAGACACTAAAAGTTATCCAGAATTTTTTTTGTGGTTATTTTTTGTTTTTTTTTTTTTCCTCCCCAGCGTAAAACGTTCTGTGTAACCTCCATTAAATTTGGTACAAAACCACTCGCCAGGGCTGTGGTGTCAGAAAAATAAAATATATTGTTTCTTACAAAGATGAACTGTCTTTTTTATCCAATCCAGTTGTTTCCTATGTGCATCGAATGGCTGGCAAGATGACTATTTGCTCTTTCCTATGATCACAGATAGTCTGGTGGCTAGGTGGGGCAAGCTGTGGCGGCTCGTAAAAATCAAGTCTGTAGGAGCCACGTGCTCTTTGCAAGGTGCTTCTGTTTGCTTACTCTTGAATGGAGCTTGGTTTTCCTTGGAGTGAGGCCTTATTTCTGAATGCCCTAGGGATGATGGTTACGATCTTTCCTTACTGGCAGTCAAAGATAACGCCTGCTGTTTCTATTGCTTTCTCTTGGCAAGCGCTTGCAGCTCTACAAGGTAGGTGGTTTCAGTTTTCCCAAAGCAGCAAAGTCCACCTGCTGAGCACTGGAGTCTTAGAGCTGTGCAGGGTGCTTGGGCTGTGTCCCCCTTGCCCCCTTCGCCCCTCAGGGGGCTTTGGATTGGGTAGCATCTCTGACTTCTGTCACTTGGAGGTTGAGATAGCAGGGAATGGATGAACTTAAATAACAAAGGTGAGAAAGAAGTTATCAGTGAGCAGATTTTTATCAAGATGGCCCTGCTGGGTAAATTATTGCTTTGCTGCAGTTGTCATCGATTGCTTCCTAATCCTGCCTTTTCACGCTTGCCTTCTGAGTTTCAGTGAGCAGGTTTTTGGGTTTTGTCTATGAGAAGCAAAGGACTGGATGCTAAACCAGGTCTGTGAGTTGAGCCCCGCTGCTGGAAACAACTGGGATATATCAGATCTGTAGGGAAGGGAGCAGGCGCTCTGTAGCTCTCTGCTTGCCCTAGCACTGTACACTGTATATGGAACATGTAGTCTCTTCCTCTCACTTGTCCTTGTTTGAAATTATTTAAATTAGTAGTTTCCTCAAAAGGCTGTCAATTTGTGTGAAACTTCACATGAGAATGAGCACCTTTAATATGCTTATGTGTGAGGGTTTGTGAAAGTTGGCTGATGTTTAAAGGATGGAAAAAGAGTTTCTGTCCATGGCTGTTTTACCAAAGTTGAGTTGCTAGTGTTACAAAATGAATGAACCCACACACATCAGAAGGCACGCTAGTCTTCAAAGCATTGTGTCGGCTGTTCCAAATTCACCTTTGTGCTGTCATGCAAATTTGAAATGATTTTGGGTGAGAATTACTCTTCTGACAACGTGTGGGATGTGTGTTGTGGTGCTTCCCTCTAACAAGACAAGTAGCGTGCCTGAAGCATGGGCTTGTCAAGATTTCAGACAGCTGACAATGACACAGTAAGTGTTATTCCTGTACAGTGGAGTTACCTTTTCTTTAAATGGTTGCACAGTTCCTTTTTCAGGATCTTGGAAATTGTCATAGTGCAACTTTTATAAACAGTTCTGCTGCTGCCATGTTTGGCTGTTTTACCATGTTGAACAAGGAGAACTCGACTGTCATGGTAATAAGCAGAATTCTTTATTTTTTTTCTTTAATACGTCTTCCCCATTCTTTCCTATACACGTTGAGGTATTTTGAGTAGCAAAGGATATGAAATGACTGCATCAAAGGCCCTTAGCAAGTGAAAAGATGCATTTTTAAGATGTTAGGTAATTAAAGCTCCTTCTGTGTCCAACTTCAAATGTTGGCATTTGGTGTCTTAACAAGATTTTTCCTGCAGAAAATGCAAGAGACTTGGCTTTTCCTGCATCACATAGGTCCCCTTAACCTCAGTGGCATTCCCAGCTACGAGATTCAAAGGCTTCAGCTGGATCCAGTTAGAAAAAAAAAAATAAAAAATTGGTAGATATGGACTGAGCTGCCCTGTTTTGTTCTGATCTCACTTTCCCCCCTTCTCAGCTCTCAAATGCAAAAGCTTTCTAGCTGCCAGCCTTGCATATTCACCTTAGGATGTAAGTTCAGGCTCTGCTCTCTCCTGCTTATTTTTAATAGTAGCTATGACTCAGCTCTGGTAGTCATGGTGCACTTGAAGAAGGATAATGGGGCTGCCATTTTTAGTTCCTCTCCTCCATCGATTTTTTTTCTTCTTCTTCTTTTTTTCTTCTTCTCCTTCTTCTTCTTTTTAATTTCCAAATCCTCCTCCTCTACCTTTTGTTTGAAAGAATGAAATAGACTTTATTCATACATGCTTGGCTGCTCTTCCTCTCTAGTAGCATGGGAGGAAACAGTCTGCTGTTCAAATTATCTCATCCCAGATGGCTGCGCAGCCGGAGCGCAGAGACTTAAAAGGTAAACCCAGCAGATGGTGAACTTCTGAAACGCAAAGTAATGTGCCTGCTAAATCAAAAGTTTAAAATGTTTTAAATCTGTTTGTTTTAAAGTAGTAGACTGTTGTGAACAGGTCACCTGTGAAGTACGCTGGCGGTTTTAAGCACTGCCCAAATGAATTTGAGCTTTGTGCATGTATTGTGGGTTAGCTAAGCCACCAAAGGGTGTTACAAGCAACGTTCTAGACCAATTGGCTTAGTACCAACCTCCTAGTGGTACCTAATGGGTAATGTTTCAGAAAACAGACCAATGTGTGGAGATCTTCTTCGGTGTTGGTTGGGATTTGAGTACTGGCTGTGCTTCTGGTATGTTGCACGGGTCCTGACTTGGGGTAGATGTGAGAAACTGACCCCTCCTAAGGAGGGTAAGAGGGTGCTTCACTGTGTTGATTAGGTAGTAATCCTAAAGCTATCCCAAGATGTAAGTTTTGTGTTATGTAGCCTGTGTCATCATCCTGATGAGGTGACCTCTCGCTGAAAGATTTTCCTATTCTGAAGCAGTCCATGTAGTTTCCAATTATTTCTGTTAATGCTCTTTGTTGTGATAGATGAGTAACACTGAGCTTTATTGTGTTAGTCATGTTTAAGATTAAAGCACATTATCTAGAGTGGATTTTTTTTTTTTTCAGGCCTTAAACTCCCAACTCAAACTGCTAGCTTTATTATGTTTGATTCGTTGACAAATATAGAATCCTGGAATCATTAACGTTGGAAAGACCTCTACAGTCATCCAGTCCAGCCATCAATACATCACCACCATACCACTAAACCACGTCACTCAAAGTATATTAAGCTCAATATGCCCTTGATCTTCATGTTCAGCCAGTAAGTCTTCAGTGCTTGTGGTCCTTCACTGAGCGATGTGGGTCCTCTCAACTTATTGCATAACCACGCTTTACACTCCTGGTTACTTTTGTTTGAGGCAGAGTGTGAGGCAGAAAAGCAGTGCTGTTTTGTTTGAGATGCTAGAAATCTTGAGAGCAGCTCAAGTTCATGAGGGAACCTGAGGCTGAACTCCGTTAGTTCACTTCAGCAGCACTCCTACTAACAGCCTTGGGGTAAGAAAGTTTCAGATATTTTTTGTGTCCCATTAGTTTGGATTTGTCTTTTCTGGTTCTTGTGGAAAGTAGGCTATTCCATATAGATGCATTGGTTCTGGAGGGAACTTATCTCTCTCTCTCTGTATCTTCTTTATATATATACACACACACACACATATATACAATTTTACTATTTTTATTTATGTATTCATTTTCTCAGAAATGCCTCAGCTCTTCTGCAGTTTGGCACTTGCTAGCTGTTTCCTGTGATCTTTGAACCCTTCCACTGTCCCATCAATCCCACTTCCAAAATCAGTATTTAAATGTGCCTCCTTCCATGACAACTTTGGAGATGTTTGATGGGCTTTAGCCAATGTGCTGTCCAAGCAACTCTGTTCCAAGGAGAAGGGTAAGGCAGAGTTTGGTGCAGAGGGTGGTGCAGAATCTATGAGACGAGTATGAATAACCTGTTCAGAGGTTCCTTCCTAGCTGCTGCCAAGATGTTTGCTTGTTTTTCTAAAGTCCTTTGCTGTTGTAATAATGTATTTCAGTACATTTCAGTATGTTTTCCTGCCTAGAGCAATTAGATTATTTTAATAGTGTGAATGCAATGCCCTCTAACAGTCATAGGAGCACTAGAATAGCTTGTGCTGCTGAATTCTGTTGATCTTGAGTGTGTTGCAGTTTCTAAGTGTTGCAACTGCATTTGCCACTCGATTTTGCTGGGATATGCTCTTGGCTCTTGTTTCAGAATGTGCATGAATTCCTGCTTTGCTTACCATCACAGCTCAAGCCTCCAGCAACGTTCCTTAATATCCCCCTTCTGAAGCAGTCCCTGTCTTGCAAATGGCTTCCAATCGTACACCTCGTGTTTCAGTCACCACTCTCCATATGCTTCATACCATGCCTATGAGAGAGCTTGATTAGAGCAGATCACGATGTTCTTAAGCAAGGCCATTGATTTTTATATAACAGTATTATGGTTTTAGGCTGTATAAAGAGCTCAGTGGAAAATAGCAATGTTTTGTTTGCTTTTTTGACAGCTTCTAACAGCAGTTCAGTGAGACCTCCAGCAATGTATTTAACAGTCAAGTCATTCTGTTCATTGTGCACGGTGTCAACAAGTAACTGTAGTGGGGGTAGCCTAAGGAAAGAGTAGCATTAAATCATCCACCCCACTCTTCCTGGGAGAAGGTACCCGAATGCCTGCAGTCACCTATCTGCCAGTGGTTCACTTTTAACATTGCTGCAGTCTAAGTGAGAAGGAGTATTGCAGAACCAATTGCTGCAGCACCACTTCAATAACTGGTCCCCCTGTTTTAGCCTTTCCATATCTCCAAAAAAGTAGGATCCTAGTTTTATTTACTGAGAGAGAAATTTTGGCAACATAGTGGTCCTTCTACTGTCCTTTAGGAAAAACTGTCAGCATCACAGCTAGAAATACTTCTGTTGGCTATGTGCTGGTAATGCTCCTTTTTTAGCAAGTGCATCGTATGAGGGCTGCTCCAAAAATAATGCCTTCTGTTGTATTATGATATTAGAGGTGGATGTTGGTGATGTGGCAGCAAAGGTTGAACCTTCCCATCAATACTCCGTTACATTTTGTTGCTGCAGAACAGATGGTAGCAGAGGGGCAGTCTTACAAAATGGCATCTGATGTGGAAGTGTAGATGAAACAAAGGTGTGTCATTAAATTCCTTCATGTGGAAAAACTGGCACCTATAGACATTTATCAATGCTTGCTGAATGTTTATGGAGGCAAACCAGTGGATGTGAGCACAGTGAGGCGGTGGATGGTGCGTTTCAGCAGTGGTGACAGTGACGTGAAAGACAAGCCATACTCCAGACAGCCGTGCATAGCTGTCACACCATGAAATGAAGAGCATCTCAATCAGCTCATCCATATGAATCAGCAGATTATGACCAGGCAACTCTGCGCAGAGCTGAATGTTGGCTTAAATGCATTGGAAACAATGGTGCCAGTGTTGGAATATAAAAAATTTGCAGCAGGTGGGTCCCACACATTCTCACACAGGAACAGAAAGAACACCACATGTAAGTTTGTCAGGACCTGTTGAACCAATATGAGGCTGAAAGTGACAGTTTCATGGATTGCATCATTATTGGTCATGAGACGTGGTGTCACCACTATGAGCTGAAGTCGAAACAGCAGTCCGTGGAATGGCAACTGTAAATTCTCCATCAAAGAAAAAGTTAAAGATGCAGCTCTCGGTGGCTATGGTGATGTGTGCTATCTTTTGGTACAGGAAAGGGGTGGATTTCCTGGAAGCCTGAGTAACCATCCAATCTGACATCTGTATTGTGATGCTGACTAAGCTGAAAGCTCTCAATTTCCTGAGTCAGGACAGAGAAGAGGACAACTTTTCTGTTGCAATATGATAATTCCAAGTTGGAGGGCAATCTTGGCTGGACCGTTCTACCACATCTCCCATATAGTATGGATTTGGTGCCTCCTGACATCCAGCTGTTCGGGCCAGTGACTGTATGGGCAACATTTTCCTAGCCACAACATCATGATAGCAGCTGTGAAACACCGGGTCACCTCCTCTGCTGTAGATTTCTATGAGTGTGGTATGTTGGCTTTTGTTCATTGTTGGTGAAAATGCATAGCTAATGGTGGCGACTCTTGAGAAAGTGTTTTGTGGCTGAGGATTTGCTCTAACAGATAGTGTCATTATACTCCTTGTAGATATTGTAGTTTCCATGGAAAAAAAAAAGTTGGAGGCATTACTTTTGGAGTGGCTTACATAGCTGCAACACTGCCCAAAGCTGAAGGCAGTAGCAGCTCCACAGACTTCTTTGTTTAAAGTGTATTTAACCAAGGTTCACCAAGAGTGCCTGTTCTTGTTCTTGGCCCACTGTGTTTGTTTTGCATGTTCACTGCAGAATTTCTATAATTATAGGATTGCAAGGAACAGCTCAGGAGACTTACTGTCCCTTTGGAGAGGTTTTGTGTGCACAAAAGTGCACTTGAGAAGATGAGGTAGCTAATGCTATGTGATTTGGGAGGTTCGTTTATCTGCAACGTGACAAGAAAGGGAAAGGCACAGGAGCTTCTGCAGCTCTTAATTCTGGTAGCACAAAGCAAGCTGGGCTTCATCTCACAATCCCAGCATATGACGAGCTGTTATGCTTTCATGCATTCCTACAGCTGCAGGGCAGTTCAAATAGGGCTCTTCTCTCCCTTGCTGTTTTCGGACTCTTGCTGCCTTTGTATGGCTGTCTCAGAAGTGAACTTGAGCCATTTTGTTATTCAGCTTCCTTCCTCTTGCTGCTAACGGTGAAATGTGACACTGTGCCACCCTGTGTCTGTCAGAAAAACTTCCCTCGTCTAAAATAGCTTTACAATAGGGAAAGTTGGCTGGCAAGAATACAAATAGTCAAAGATTCTGATGATATCAAACTATTTAATTTAAGACAACTGTTTACAAGTCACTTTGCTGATTCCCCTCTGTTTGAGAGCACAGGTTATTGTATTCCTCTGGACTGATTGAGTACTGTGAAAGAACTTTTAGAAATTCTTCTAGTGGGCAGAGGCCTGCTCTGCATCCCTTCACCACTTGCTCCTGCAAAGGCAAAGAGACAAAATCATAGATCTCATGCACTGCTAGTGTCGTTGTTAATCCAAATGCATTCTGCAGCAGGGAAATAAACTGGGTGAAGCAAGTCCTTGTGTGAGGTTGCATCAGATCAATGGTCAGCTCAGTAAAAAAGATACCTTGGCTACTGTGGATGTGCTTTATGAGTCTTACTCTGTTATTTAGCTTGACAGCATGCTCAAAACAAATCTTATTTCACGGCCTTACATAGATGTAGAGCAAAACCAAAAGCTCAGGATTTGTAAGGTGGGCTTCCTATGGGATCATACCTCTCCGTGGTAAGACACGCGAATGAACCACTCTTTGGACTGCCGGTGCCGATACAGTTCAAGGGTCACATCTGCAGCATAAGGGGGCCACTTGTGATCAAAGGTGCCCAGGGCCATCAGGAGAGGAATAAGGGTAACATCATGAGAAGCATACAGAATGAGCTTTCTGATAATTAAAAAAAAAAAAAAGAGAAAAAAAAATCATCCTAAATGATTAGCTGTCTTTCTCCATGGATAATCAGTATCGCTTATGCTTTTTCTAGCAGACAAGCACTCATTCTCTCTACCCACCCCCTGAACATCCTTCTGAACCAGTTTTTCACACTGACAGCAAGTCAGAATTTAGGATTAGAGGGAGAAATCTGCCCTGTACCTGGCCTTTTCAGCTGGAGATGAGGGATCTGCTGCTTCTGTAATGTTCTTCTGTAAGGTATAGAAAAGGAGACCAACACTCATCTGAAGAACTTCTCTATAAAAGAAGCAGAAATAATTCTACTAACTTTTTAACCTTCTAATTACTTAATTTCAAATGAACACTTGCAAACCTGCTTTTCTCTTACAAACTGATGTGTATTGAATGCAGCTAAGAACTACTGAATGTGATCCCTACGGTTATGTTTTTCAGCAGCTGCTTACTCACCGCAGAGATTCCAATGTGATTGCAGGAAAGGGAGAAACGCTCACAAGATGTGGTATGCTAAAAGGAAGACCCAGAAACTCCTTGATGTTCTCTATCCTATTTTGTTTCCCTATCTTGTGATTCTAGAAGCATAGATTTTACTAGGGAAGATGACAGTAGCTGACTCTAAAAGAACAACTGAAGTGTTGGGTGCCTTTGGGAGCAGGAATAAGAAGAAAGCTACTACTTTTTTTTCTTTCTTTTTTAGTACTGTTGTCTCTGTAGCGGAGAGGAGCTCTTCAGATGACTTCTGTTGTGAAGAAACTGTCTAATTAATTAATACCTAAGTGGAAATGGGAGTATGACTGTGATTGTGGCTGTACTGGGTATTATAGAATTGGGAGAAAACTCATTCAATACTTGAGATCTCTAATACAAGATAAGGAAAAGGCTAAGGCCAAGTGCCCTCCCAGAGAAGGCAGCCCTATGCCATCATCTGAGAAGAGCAGATGACTGTGGCAGCTGTGATGGATTCTGGAAAGCTGCTGCTAGGTTAGCAACTTCACCACCTTTACAAGTGACTGTGAAGCAAGTAATTAATTGCATGTAGCAACAGGTCTTTTGCAAGTTGTTACATGTGTAGAGCTGGCATTACCTTCTCCCCTAGCATCAACACTTTGCAGCCCAGCTGTGCAGGCGCCACCTCTGGAATAAACGTACCTGGTCGGAATTCAAATCATACTTGTGTGTCTGCAAGGACAGCCTTGCCTTGTGCAGCCTCAGCACCCAGGCTTGAAGCATTTCCCATTCTCTTCTGTTTTTGCTAGTAACACAGGTTCACTGATGCCACTTTATCAACTGAACCATTCACTGCTTACCAGTGGCTTGCTCCTGTTCCCTGGACATTAATTCCTCCACGGCTGCCAGTAAAACAGGACCTAAATACACATCTTGCCTCCTCAGTATGGGCTCCTCTGTCCTAGATCATATTCCTGACTTGAGGCACTGAACTTGGTGTTGGGATGGCTGAGGCACAGACCTGATGAAAGGACAACAACCTCTGATAGGGAAACTGAGCAAACTGGAAAGTACTCTTCCTGTCTGCCACTGTAAGCTGGTACAGCTCATCCAACCTGGGGAACCTCAAACAAAGGCTAAGGCTGGAGGCACGAACAGAAGCTATCACCTTGAACCATCTTCCAGAACGAAAAGCACTGACTCTACGCATCGACGCTCGATAGTCTGCTGAAAGTCCTTCAGCACGGGGCAGCTTGGCAAACCGTGCACCTGGAAGGAAAGAAGGCAGCATAAGAACAGGTTTGCTCTTTTCCACGCCAATGCTGAATCCACATAAATGATCACCTTCAGAAAACAGCTGTTTGTATCACAGCATTTGTACTACTGTGCATGCTACAATTCTCACATGAGGTGTTCTAGTATGTTTTTTAAACACAGAGACTTGTTCTATGTACCAGAAGATTGGATGTCTTTTCTTGATGCTAGATGAAGAGAGTATAACAGGCCTTGAGCTAGTCAACTCGCAGCAAGACCACCAAGTCTAATTACCAATTACCAGTTGCTCCAGCAAAAAAGGTGTATTAAGAGACACAAACATGCCCAGCTCTTTTCCAGAAGCAGAGACAATCTGGCTCAGGTGTAGTATGCTGGAACCAGAATTAAGATGATCTTGTTAGGTGCTGACTATCAAAAAAAGGGACAACGCTGTGGGGTAAACAAGGACCAACCACACTCTTAGATCTACTGCATTATGCTAGAAAAAAAATACTGGATTTCAAGGTAAGAACATGAACATGGGAGATGCATCTAGAAGAAAGCTGAATCCGTTATCTTGCTTTTCAGAAAGACCAAACTGTTTCTACTAACTTCCTGAATTGCATAAAGAGGTACTGGGATACCCAATAGTATCAGTGAGAGTTGGCACCTCTATTATCTTCTCCATATGCCTGGGTCAGGAAAAAAAAGATTGTTTCTTTACACAACAGTGCAACAGATCACCAGCTCACCTGCTCAGCATTAATGTTATCAAGGAGGAGAAAAAAATCCACAGACTCATCACCATCAACACCCATCTTCTTCTTAATTGTTTTTAAGTCCTCAGAGATAGCTGGCTGTAGCTGAGCATCCTTCAGCTTCTGCCTGTCAGGGAATTGGGGAAAAAAAAAACAAACAAATAAGCCAAAAGCTGTTCACACATCAGGCTTTTTATCTCTCAGTTTTTTTGTAACTCCCAGTCCAGTGGAGCTGTGTCCTATCAGTAAGGGGTAGATGCACCAGAGGAGACTGAAGAATTCCTGATGATGGGAGTCTCAGAGGCAGAGAGGACAGACACGATGTCAGCAGTTGGCATCTGCTCTCACAGATGAGATGAAAATTTAGATGAGATGTTAACATCTCCTGCAGGAGGTTCCCATAAGCAAAGGCTGTGTATCATCAGTTAACAGATCTCATCATACCAGAAGATTGCGAGCCTATTATCTCTGGGGAACAGCCTTTAACTACCTCGTGGAAGGAAAAAGGTAGAAGCTTTGAACAGATTTATTCATGCTGTGGGAGAAGAGAAATACCTAGAAAATCACTGGCAGCTTCAATTCTCCTCTCACTCTGCTAGAACCCACACGCCTCATTACATTGGTTTGAGCTATATTTTTAACTATTAGCACTGACTATACTTGAAGCTAAGTATACTGCAGATTTTTGTCTCTTACCCTTGTCTGCTGGGGGAGAGATTGGAAAGTTTGGTGCTTTTTTATTGTCATTGTTTGCCTTTTTCTCTTTTTTTCTTTTTCCCCCCAGAAACATCTGTATTTTCTGCTTGAAATCAAAGGCACTAGAAGTTCTGGCACGGGGGACCTCTGGGCTGGGTCACTACTTCTTAATGCAGCTTAAAAAATCCACCTTGACGTGGTTGCAAAATGTGCAGTTAGTGAGATGGGGGAAAGAATGGGAGGATTTACACCTTACTCTCCTTTTGCACTGCTGGTATTACTAGCTGAGTCTGAATATACTTTGGCTTTTCTGAATAGCTTCAATGGATTGTCACCTCACCACTGTCATGAACAACCTGTTGTCTGTAGCGTTGAGTGTTATACAATAAGCTTTTGCAAGTGAATTCTGAAAACCCTTAAGATATCCTGGGACAAAAATATGCTAATATACAATCCAACCAAATGGTGATATATTTGCCTTGTTGTCTGGTTTCCACCCCATGCCCAACCTGATATAAACATTTATGGAATACTTGATTCTGCAAACATGAGTGTTCTTTTTATGTAGGATGTTTCTTATTTTAATTCAATAGTTTTTGTTCAACATGTCAAGGTGGAGTATATTTCAGTTTCTTGAAGGTATAAATGTGGCAGGAGAAGATTAATTTAAAAGGAGGCCCAGTGTGTTTGCACATTAAAGTGTGTTAAAGGATGCAGATGACATTAATTCTGTCCCACAGCAATGCCACAGAATCGCTACACATTAGCTGGTAATGAGTGTTTGCTAGTTGCAGGCTAAATTCAATTGGTCTTTCAGAAAAGTCTGGGTTTTTTTGTTTTGTTCTGGTGCTACTGCTTCATACATGACTGTGCTCACCTCATGTTTCAAACAGTTAGCTACGCATTCCCAATGGGCAGCAGGAAATGGAAAGAAAACATGCTGTTTTAAATTACTGTTGCTGAAATGAAACTGCAGTGAAATCATATGGGAGGGAGGTATGGCTGGCAATTACCTGGTCAAGCACTTCAGGCGCTGGCAGTTGTAGTAATTGGGGTAGAGGATTTCCGAGCTTGCTTCATCAGTGACAATGACAACAGGTCCTATGGAATAAGAAGGAAGACTGTGTGATTGCTAGTGTATGTGTCTCCAGACTCCTTTAATCACTCCCGCAGCCTTTGTGTTCAAGCCTACTCTTGTCAACTAGCAGCTCCCACTGAGCTATCACTAGCAACGCAATCTCCTATGCTTGCTACTGCTCACTCAGCATTTATTTCCATAGTGCTATCTGCTGTGTACCTTGTAATATCTCCTAGTTGCATGTTCACTTTTTTTTTTTCTTCTTTTTTAGTGTTTGTTTGCATGTGTCAAAAATTAGTTTCTGTGTCATGAAGCGTGCTGATCTCTGGCCAGGTCACTTTTGTTATTTGTTCCTGGAACTCAATACAGAGGGAGCAGAGGTGAGATCTTAAAAATCCAGAGTGTATTTCTAGGACATACAGGTTAGTTGTCAACTATCAAGATACAGCTGAAAGTTACTCCAGATACTGAACTTGCAAAGGATCTTGGTACTCCTACTGCTGAGAGACTCTGAGCCTCAAAGTTTTTTCAGATGTGACAGTGCATCTTATAAACACTGGACCTGGAACTCTTTGCTTTCTTGATTCTGAAGTGCAGTTAATGCAAACCTCCTCAGTAGGTCTGAGATTGCAGCATTGATGGCAACAGATCCAAGCACCAGCAGTAAGCTACACAAAGAAAGGGAGGCAAGTGACAAATCGATAAAGAAAGTACCAAACAGAGATTGGGGAAAAGGGCCAGGGGCAAAGAGCTTACGAAGCAACAAGCAGGAGCCAGGGAGAGTCGGGAAGTGAGAGGTGTGTGCATCTAGGAAGACTGATAAAAGGAAAGGTACTGGTCAGAAGTCTCCCTAACCTTCTTTTTGCTGTTGGTACAGCCCAGCTAGTAGGCATCGTGTAGATTCCAGGTTCCGGAAAATATTAGTGGAACGGATACTGAAAGAGAGAAAGCAGCGTGTGAGGAAGCACTTTCTCCTTCACGTGGCTGGAGCCGCAACCGGGGAGGACTTGCCGGAAGTGAGGATTCAGCTTTCATCACAGCTTTAGAAACCTGTGCTTGGGTTTCATCTCACCCTGCTATACATACCTTAAAATACAGACACCTCTATCTTAAGTGCCGTGTAACTTCCCTTCGAAGATGGTGGAGATGAAAAATGGCCACTTATCTGTAATTTTATCTCCCAGCACTAATGATGCAAGCAGCAGCTATGTGCTTCATCTCAACGAACTTTAGACTGTGCCCCAGAAACACCTGTTTCTCTTCACTCACCATAAAAGCGCGTAACGCCATTGCCTGTGGCTAACCCTAAGTGCGATGAATTTGTCCCTCGCATCCCCACTAGGAACTGGGATGCTTTGTGTTTTGAGGGAGGTCTCACACGAGGCTCAGCGGAAAGTTTCCCTAGCACAGAGGTACTTGCAAGCAAAGGAAAGTCCAGAAAGGTACTAAGAAACTCACAAGACCTCAGAAGGCTTAAATGCTGGTGAGAGAAAGCTGGCTTCCTCTATGTAGCTCCTCCTCAGCCTTTCCCCCAGGGCAAACATCTGCTGCATCCCGACAGCGGTCAGCTGTCCGGCCAGCGCACCACCCTGCGCACAAAGAAGAGGAAGGGTCTCGCTGGAACATGCCAATAATACAGCAGTCTGCAGAGGGAATCCTGGAAGAGAGCCTCACCTTGAAAGTGGTTTTCCTGTAGCGTTCCTCATAGGGCGAGGGAGGCTGCGGGCCGCCACGGAGGTCGGTCACCGTGTAGTCCAGCTTGGTGTGAGCGGGCACCTCCAACAGACTGGGCGGCCACTCCACCTGCTTCAAAACAAACTGCTTCAGGGGAGCACGAGGGTTTCCAAGGGTCCTAAGCCAGCGCTGGACATCAACGCCCGTTGCCCGGCCGCTAAAGCAGCGCAGTGCCGAACCGAGCCTTCGTTCTGCTGCCGGCCGCCTAACCTCAGCTAACTCCCGACTACATCACGTTTCTCCCAGATCAAAGAAGCGAACCGGCGCCTACAGCCGCCGCCCCAAGCCTCCTCACCGGCGAAGCCCCCGGGACGGGCCGCAGCGGAGTGCGGGCCCCGTGCCGGAACACCACTTGCACCAGCCGCAGCTCCAGCTCCCGTCGCTCCCCGCCCGCAGGGCCCTGCGCCGCCGCCGCCGCCCGCCGCCGCTGCGTCCACGCGGCCAGGCCGCCCAGCAAGCCCAGCCGCCAGCCCCAACCCATGGCGGCGGCACTGCCGGCACCGGACGGCTGGGGACGCGGAGGACGTCGGGAAGCAGAGTCCCCCGCGGGCAGCGCCCAGTAGGCGGGCGCGGCAGAGGACTACGGCTCCCAGCGGGCACCGCGCCGCGCCGCCGGGAAACCGCTGTGCGCCTGCGTGGCTGCGGACTACAGCTCCCAGCGGGCACCGCTGTGTGCGGACGCAGGGAGGGGCGCGTGGGGAGGTTCCTGTCCCGCCTCAGGGGATGATGCGTGAGTTTGGGGCGGGCGGTAAATGGCTGTCCGGTGCTCCGTGGTTTGAGGTGGGGTTTGTAGGCTGAATAAGAGTGGCTGAAATCGTCCACTTGGCAGGCTCAGGGTTTCCTGCTTCAAGGATAGCCTGCTGGAACAGGTTGCCCAAGGAGGCTGTGGATGCCCCATCCCTGGAGGCATTCAAGGCCAGGCTGGATGTGGCTCTGGGCAGCCTGGTCTGCTGGTTGGCGACCCTGCACATAGCAGGGGGGTTGAAACTAGATGATCTTTGTGGTTCTTTTCAACTCAGACCATTCTATGATTCTACTGGAGAATCGTGTATGAGCCCTGTTCAGCACAGCAGCTCAGTTCTTGCTAGATTTTAAAGGCCGGTACCCTCAAACAATCCTGCAGTAGGAATTGTATGTTACAGATGGGAACTTGAGGTAATGGTGGATTAATGTTCACCCTTATTTTGATGGGAAGATACAGGCATAGGAACCAGGTTGCCTGAGCGTCACTTCTGAGGGAGCTTTTCTCAGACCTCTGTAGGAGCAGAACCAAGAGCTGATGCAAAAACAGAGCTTGTGGGGCTTCCCGTTGGCAGGGTGGTGGCAGGAGAAGAGCAGTGCAGCAGCTGTGTGCAGGGAATAGTCTAGGGCAATAGGAGAGGATAGCAACATGCACAGTGGGCAGAGACAGCAGGTGATGCAGGCAGTGAGGCACAGCCACCTGTACCTCTATCCTGCGCAGGTAGGGGGATTTGGTGATCTTGGTGTCTTAAAGCAGTGCTGTTCCTACAGGGCTGCCTGAATTTTCTGAGTAGGGATGTTCAAAACAGAGTCATGGCTATAGCAGAGAGGTGGAAAAGACTATTGCAGGAGCTAATCAAATAACAGATCAAGAGAAATTAAGCCTCAGTGTGTGGGGTGTGAAGGAAACAAAGATGCTGAATGGAGAGGGAATTGGAAAATGTAGTTAAGCTACAGGGAACAGGGAAAGAGGGGGAGAGAGACGTGGTGTGATATAAGTGAGCAGAGGTGGAGGGAGGGAAGAGGCTGGCAGCGCACTGATTTGCATTTCCATTCGAATGTTACCCTGGAAGAAAATCCCAGCCTCTGTGAAGCTGTGAGGACTGAGACTGCAGTCCCTCCTGGGGGGATTTGGCTGCTCCTGAGCAACGTTACTGTAGAGATGTGTTTTAGAATATATCATGCCACAGCAGGTGTGTGCAATTAGAGGAGAGCTCTCTGAAATAGCAGGCGGCTGTCAATTTTTTAGCAAGTGGTGTTGCCCATTTTTGCTTTGTCCAACTGTGTAGTTATTCTAAGATGTGTCTTCTTTACGCAACTGTTTTCCGAGGATCTGTTATTTTCACCCTTCTGTAGCGTTTTGCAACTAGATAAGGAGCAGGAGGCTATTCCAATGGCCGTTGTGAGTAAACTGTTTCACTGAGGATAGTTAATGAGCCCTAACAAATAACCAAGTTTCAGGAACTCTTTCTCCTACAAGCAGAGCACAGATTTTCTCCTGGCTGGAATTTAACCAATTTACAATGATTACTACCTTGGCAAAGGATTACTATTCTTATCAATCATTTACCTTTTCATAATATTCCACAAACATATCATGCCTCAGAGCACTCCTGTATGGTAAACTTGCAGTTACGTGCTCATTTTCTTGAAAAGAAGACTGATTCACACTGAGTTTCATAGTTTGACCAAACCACACAGTCATTATGTGCTAAGATATGCCCACTGTTGTTTACTTGAGTCCTGTCATGATCAGGTTTTTATTCCACAATGCTCTTTGAAATTAGTGTTTAAAAAGCCCCCTGATTAAACTAGTTAGCCTGACACATTTGAGTGTTGTATTGTTTCTTGGACTACCCGGATGCCTTCTCCCTGAACAAATGGCTATAGCTGTTTGTAGTGTAAATTAGAGATACCATAAAATGCCCGCACAGTAGGAATGCAAGCAGAATTTGGGTGCCCCTAAGGTAGATACACTTTTCTGGGGTAGGAAGAGGCAGAAAATAGACTCGTGTTGCCTCTGGTTTCTTTGCTTCTATTCTGAATGCCTTTTGCTTAGCGAAGGGAGTGAGCTCCCAGCAGGTGTGTGCAGCCACAGGCTGCAGCTGTGCTGGGAAGTGGGCAGTGCAGCTGGCTGCCGCAGGAGGGTGACACAGCCAGGCTGACATCAGTGTCCAAAGCCAACCGTGAGCAGCTAATGCCCAGCGTGGTGTCTCCCTGCCCCAGTCTTGTGGAGCACAGAGTATCTGTGTGAGGTAGAAATGGTTCAATCTTACTGTGGTTGTTCTACTATATGACTTCTCCCACAAAAAGTGTTCCTATGGCTGGGTTTCCAATTGATTACAAAGTGCTGCTTTTCACTCTGGTCTATGAGTGCCCAAATCTCAGATGTAACTGTAACTGTCAGGTGCCTTGCGGTGCGAGCAGTACTCGTGCAGAATCACAGACCTCTTTACACTGCCACCAAAAGAGCCCTCACCTTTCTCGACTGTAGTGCTAATGGTGCTGTCTCTGTCCTGCAGCAATTAATGACCACAGCGACTATAATAAACTAGTCAGTCTGGGCACGTAAGCTGTATAGCAGTCAGAAAGAGTGGAAATTTATTTATAAATTGTTTGAGTATGCTGCACTGCTTCCTGTGGAGCTACGTCACTCTTGTCTCTGCTCCAGTCTGTCTGTTGTTGTAAACCTTCAGCCAGCTGCTCTGTGAGCAAGGCATCCCGGGAAATGGAAAGAATGTTTCCACTCTTCATTTCGGTGACCCTTTGGGGTGGAATTGGCAAAAAATAAACTCCTAAATGCCACCAGACCAAGCACCATTCATAGTACAGCGTGTCGATCTATGCATCTATACATTGTGTGTATTGATACTTACGTGTCATTTCTGAATTTTTGGGGTCTGTGAGACACAACCCTGGAAACTGGAGCTGTGGCATCCAGAGTCAGCATCAGGAGGACATTTTCAGAGATTTTTTTTCTCTGGATTTCAGAAACAGCGTGTCAGATGGTTGGTTGTTCTGTGTGCCCTTTGCTGGGGACCACGTTATTTTCCCTCTTTTTTTTCCTTTTAAATTACAGGATTGGGCATTCGGTCCCCGTGAGTGGTAGAAGCAGGCCGAATGCTGGGTGGCATGCTGGTTGTGTAGCTGTTCATCCCCTGTCCTAGTGCGAAAGATACACTCTGCCTTCTGTTTTTCTTTTGTTCAAGCTTTGTCATCCTAACCTGCATGGCTTACAGCCATCTGCTGCATTTGGTCATCCGTGGGATCATGCACCTCTCTGAAATAACAGTGAGCCAGTTTTCTTGTCAGGTGTAGGTGTTTTTTTTTCCATGGAAGATAAAGACTTAGATAAGGAGGAACCTCTGGAAGCAAGGTGGGTGAGCTGTTCCAGCCTCACAGGGTGAACTCTCAGTGCCTTAATTGTAGAGCTGCCCTAGATGTGGTCGGAGTGCTGCTGAGCTCTCACTGCTGCTCAGATGCAGTGCCCCGAGGTGTGGTGCTTTGATACTGTGGCAGATGTGCTTCCCCATGGCAGCATTTAAATGTTTGGCACTTTTAATCTTTACCATCTCCTTTGCTTTTTGTGCACGTATATTACATCAAACAGGTTGGGATGAAATGAAATTAAAGGAGATAATGCAAGAGTAAGTCATTCCAGTTACTCTCTTCTAATCAGCCAGGAAAGAGGGGCTACAAAGAGATCATTTTGCACCTTAATGTGCGTTCCTAGTTCGTTGAGCTGTTTGTTTCATTATGCTTTCATACTCATTCAGAAGTGCCCAAACCGTGCGATTTGTGTGCCTTCTTCCTCCTGCGGGATGGGGAGACATAACTGAAACCTGGGGTGAAATGTGTTCCTTTTGTATGGCTGCAGGCTTAAGTTAAGTTTTGAGACTCAAGGGCAGCTTCTTACCTGCTTTGCCTTCACTGCTGAGTTGCAACGTTCAGTCATCCAGTTTGGTCGTTTGAATCCCTTTAGGTTGCCCATAGTACTCCAGTCTTTTTTCTTTTAGTATATACTCTTTGTTATTTGAGGATGGGGACCAGACCAAGTGGTGGGGAGCTACAGGAGAGGACATAAAGCTCGTCTTGGGGAGCCATGCTATTTACATTCACGACGTTTCTGGCCCCACCAGCTGTTCTGTGTGCGTTATTTTCAGAAGGGCAATAATCCGCGGGAGGTCAGTAGGGTGGAATTGTGCAAATACAGCGGGTGAAGGAGATCAAAACGCTTGGAAGTCCTCAGTCCTCAGGCCTAGTCATGACAGGGAGTCGGGATCCCTGATGGTTATGGCTTATGGACTGAGAGAATTGAAGGAGAGCTCTGACCGTGCTGCTTGCATGGCTAGAAGGGCTGTCTAGCTGGGTGTGTGCTAACTGTTTTCAAGAGTCATCTGTGTTTACACCTGTTATTTTTTGAACAATAATATATATGTGTGTGTGTGTGTATATTGCTGCATTTCTGCACTTATTTTTAGCCCTTTCTAAAAAACCCCGACAGGTTTGAAAGATGTTGTGGATTCTAAGTGGTGCCTGGCGGCATTGCTTGCATTGACGGTTGTCAGAATTTTCCATGATAAATCTCTGCTTTGAAAGGCTTATAACTCATCCTTCTATTCTTGGTCCTGCAGCAATCATATCCTGGGAAAATAATCCTTTTTTTAAACTGTGTTTTTTTCCCACAGGTTTGTGAAAATCATTCTTGTTAGCTTAAAATGGACCTTTGTCACTTGCTTTTTCAGCGTCTTAATTGCAAATGTATGGTAGGCCTCTTAAATACATTTCGTAAGATCAAATGGAAAAACTATTTTGTGTATCAGACTGACACTTGGTATAAATCAGTAGTAAGCCAGCAGCAGTTAGCTCCCCATTCCAGCTCCAAGGAAAAGATAAAACCTGCTGAATTAGGAAGAGGATGGGCAGTCCCTAAATCTGGTGTAATACCAGTTGCAGAACTATAGGGTGAATGCTCCTGGTATCAAGAACTAGCAGAGAGATGAGAGATACCATAGATTTCACATTCATAAATAAAGGAGATGCATATTGCTTATTCTTGGAAGAGAAATCCATTACAAATCCGCAACTGATGATTTTAATGAAGAAATACAGTTATCCATTATTACCTTTATGGTTCACATGTCCACAGTGTCTTCCACCCACACAATGCAAAGCAGCTCACAGTTGTTAGTCTGCACCGTTCCCCAGTGGAGACCTATAGCCATAAATATGATTTCTGGTGCAAACATAGGAAATACAGTGTTGTGAGGCATTTTAATGATTTACTCTGGTGATGCAGTGCATGCATGGCAGAATAGAGAATGGTACACAAGAACCTGAGTCGTGCAACAGTGCTGGAAGGAATTAACTGCATTTCTTCTAAGAGTTTTCATTGTTTTTCAAAGCTGTTGAAGCATTGATGCAAGTTGTGCAGTTGCATGCAGGTGGTAGGTGATAATTCAAAACGTGAAGGTAATGAACATAAAATGGTGCTGACACGCCAGGAGAACTGGTGAGGGAGCACTGGGAACTTTAGCTGAGTAGAAGTTGGTGCAATTTCACATGGAGCGTTCAGTAGGCCACTGAAAAATTGATCTTTTCACAAATAGGAGCAATGCTTATTCCCTGCCTCACCGGGAAGGCTCTGAGGTAGCAAAGAACATGCAGAAGGGCTTGTATATGTGAGAGCTCATTTGTTTTTCCACCTATGTTAGTAGCTATTTGAATTAAGGATCTGATCTTTCTCTGAGTCTTGCCTTACATCCCTTGCCCATCGTGGCTGCAAAAACATTGCTGTTACAAAAAGGAAATAGCCCTGCGTTGCTTTTGTGCATGGTACACGTGTACGTGCACAGTGCCATAGCTGTGTTTCACTGCAGTTCCAGACATGGAACTTTAACTTTTTGTTTTGATTTTTCTTCCAACTGATTTTGCTTCGGATACACTTTTATTTGTTCTGGTTCCCATGTCCATCTCTTGCCCGTCTCAGGACATTTGATTCCTGTAAGATCTCAGCAATAGCCAAGGACAACCGTAGTCATTTTTCAGATGGATTTCAGGTGAAGAAAGGACTTTCCCACTGTCACACACACAGCTTCCTGCAGGAGGGACCTGAGGGTGCTCTCCTAAGTTTTAGATGGGTATTGGAGCCTCTCCTCTGGGCTCAGTGTTATCTTTTGTTGCCATCCTGGTGCCATGTGGCTGTCAGCTGTACCAGTCACTGCTTCATGGGTATTTGCGCCGCTACCAGTTCTCATGTCTCATTTAGGAGTCATTTAATGCGAGTGACTGAGATTCCCTGAGAAGAAGAATTTAAAGTATCCCAGACAATGGTATGGCTAACAGCAGCTTTGTCGTAAGACTGCTTTTTAGTATTTATTTTAAGGATTGTTGACAGGCATGAGTTTTTCTAGGGCTTTGGTATCCGTGGTTTCGGCCGTGAGATTGGGTCAGAGGCAAAACCATCTCAGCATTGGAGTTTAATGTCTTTTTCTGTGTAAGACGGTAGAATAAATGTGAGAAGAAGCTTACAACTTAAAACCATCGGTGATAATGAGATGGTAAGAAAGGGTTGTTGTGATTTTTCTCAAGTATCATTTGGCAAATCTGAAGAAAGATAGCTGGGAAAGCTTGACTGCAAGTTGATAGAGTCAACAAATGAGTCAGTGAAGGGAATGTGGCAGGTCTCCCTTAGTAAAAGACTTTATTACACGATCTCTTACTCTCAATTACCCTAATTTGAAGTAGGGAGCTAATGAATATTGCTAAATGGATTGAAACAAACAGCAGCGCCGTGGACAGAAAATAATCATTATGAACTGCGGCGCATCGACTGCGGCAAATTTCTCACAGATGTGTAGATTTTAATGCCGGGGTGCCTAACCTAACTCCTGACAGTGCAGGGCAGAAGACCATGACCAGCAATTTCTGGTGGCAGCAGTAGCTTCTATCAGTAGCAATGCATACATTTTAGATCACGTTGCAGTAGTTACAAATTATCCCATCCCCAGGCTGTTCTTTCTCTTTGTTAATTACACTCACTGTTCTGATAGGTCTGCCTGCACTGCAGAGGGACAGGGAGGTATCACAGAATCAGAGAATACCCAGAGCTTAAAGGCACCACCAAGCCCAGCTGCCGGTTCCACACGTGACCACCCAAAAATCAGACCCTATGTCTGAGAGCGATGTCCTGAACTCTGGCACTCCTGGCCGTGCCCACTGCCCTGGGCAGGCTGTTCCATGCCCACCCTGTCCCTAACCCCCAGCTGCCCTCCCCTGACACAGCTCCATGCCGTTCCCTCGGGCCCTGTATCTGTCACACAGAGCAGGGCTCAGCGCTGCCCCTCCGCTCCCTGTGAGGGGCTGCAGCCGCCATCAGGCCTCCCCTCAGCTCCTCTGCTCTGCGCTGGACCAACCAGGGGACTTCAGCTGCTCCTCATACACCTTGCCCTCCAGACTGTCCCATCTTTGTGGCCTTCCTTTGGATGCCCTGTTAATGTCCTTCTTACACTGTGACACCCAAACCCACACCCAGTGCAGGAGATGAGGCTGCACAGGGCAGAGCAGAGCAGGACAACCCCTCCCCCTGCCCAGTGACTGATGTTCCCCAGGGTATAGTTGGCTCTTAGGGCTGCCAGGGCATGCTGCTGGCTATGTGAATGTGTGGTGCTGCTTGCTCAGAATTACACATAGGGGCAGTGGCAGCCCTCATTTGACTTGTGGGGAGGATGCTTTGGACTTTCTATGAGCTGTAGACTTCCTATGCATGATGGTAAGCGTGCTGTTCTTGCTCCATGTATGCTCAGGGAGAGGAAAAGGGTTGAAGAGTGTGTGTGCTTTTGAGGTCCTTATCGCTCTGCCAGGTACCTCCCTGTGCTGGGAACCTGTGATGTGCTTGTTTGGTCAGAGAGAGCAGTCAGGGACCAGTGAGGATTATTCTGAGCCTCTTTAATGAAGTGAATGTCTTTATCGATGACATAGAACTGGGGATGTTGATGAGCTTTTCAGAAAATCCTTGAATTTGATGCATTGGAATTGCCAGAGTCAAAAGGAAATTTGGAAAAGCTAGAAATATGGAAAGGAATATGAAGCTGTATCCTAACAAAGTGGAAGACTAGGGAGGAAGAAAGAATAATCCAATGTCTCATTTCAGAGGGGAAAAAAAGGATGAGAAAAGAGTTCCAGTGATCTGAATGGGAAAATGCATTGGAAAAAAAGCCCAGTTTTCAGTGGAGTATCAGTTACAAAGCACATGTGCCTTGGGTCGTTATTTCATGTGATGCAGGGAAGGTGATAGTAATTTCTGCTCTATGTGCGTGCCTAATGCTTTTCTGGATGTTGGATGAAGTGGAAGAAAAGCTAGCTGGAAACTGAGCATTTTGTAATGATGGCTAAATTTAAATAGTTGCTTCCAAGACTTCTTGCTTGTAGCCCAGCACCGATCAAACCAGTTCTGTTAAGAGCCCTTTTCAACCTCAAACTTTGTTCCCAGGCTGAACAGCTGGCATGACATTCACTTCAAAACACACCCAAACAAATAGCAAGTTTCTGACCCCAAGCTTGCCTCTCCCTGCTAATCTGATTCCTTTTAAGGGTAGGAGCTGGTGGGTAATGTAAGTTTTTTGTGAAAGCCTGTGTGTAGCTGAGTATGAGAGTGTCGGGTTTTACTGGGGGCGGGCTGTTAAAAATGGCATGTCCTAGCAGCCTGTATCCAGTTTCTGGAAAAATTGCTAGAGATGACTTTTGCTCTCTTAATATTGTATAGCTGACCATTGCTGACATGCCTTTTTAAGGTTAGGCTCACGTCCAACATGAACAAGAAAATTTAACTCTCTCATGGGTCCTTCACAGTTCATTTCAATGTTTGGCATGGCCATATCTGCCTTACACTTGCATCTAAATTAATCCTACGGTGAAGAGAAGCTACTACGTGTGAACAGTCACAGAACTCCATTCAGAGTAATCCAAGAGTGCTTTCTCGTTGTGGTCCAGCCCTGCCAGATGTTGATGTCCTCATAAAATCCAGCAGTGGTCCACAGAGAACTCATCAAAGAGCATGTCGGTCACCAACAAACACATCAGAGGAGGGGGACAATGAAGGCATTGATACAAGGGATGTCACCTCCGGCAGCAGGAAGTGGCAGCTTGTCATCCAAGTCCACTGTTGCCCCTAGCCTGCTCCTGCAGACGTCAAAGTGGGGCCATGGCCTCGTGGCAACTCATCACGTGCCAGCTGAGCAGGGGTTGAGGTTGGAGCAATATGGAAATGGAAAAAAGGAAAGGATTTCCTAATCCACTAGTAAAATGTAGCCACCTTGAGTGAGAAACACGACTTAATGTAGCCATCTTACAGGCGTTGGTTCAGAAATCAGTTTACAGGAATAAGTAAATATTGCAGGTTTTCAGAGCTTTGCTTCCCAGCTTGCTCTGGGGGAATACTTTTTTGCCGAGAAACACAACATGATGGATTACTTTTATTCATCCAGAGCCCGGTGCCTTTGTGCAAATAGGTAGGATATGAAGCCCTGTGTTAGCGTGGCAAATTGTGTTAGAGTTTGGGGAGGGTGGTTTATGCCTGAGTGGCTGTGCTTTTACAACACTTCTGCTATGTAGTGTGCTTGTGAAGTGTAGGGGCTTGCAGGGGTGTTTTGAAGCCCTGTGTGAAGGAGCACAAAATAATGAAAAGTGCTTGCCTTAAGCAGCTGATGGAAGATCAGACTTTTCCCATGGAGAGTTTGAGAGCTACCAAGAAAGTGAGGTCATCTACACCCCTTATCGACACATCTCCTTTTGTAGGTGCAGGGGACTCCCAGTAGCATCTCAGGTAGTGCCTAGAGATGTGTGAAAGGCAACTAAATGTGTAACCACTGCTTCTTCCCACAGAATACTAGTGGATCACAGAGAATACTAGTGGATCACAGAGAATACTAGTGGATCACAGTTCTCTCTGATGTTTAACTCTGATCGATCTATTCCATGTCTGTCCTTAAAACATGTTTTGGTGTAAGTTTGTGGCATGCACAGTGAAGGTGTGTTGTTAGGCTTCTGGTTGGCAGGATCAGCTACACAATATTGTTCGTGGTTCCTGATGGCTCAGGGGATGCACAACTGTCTCTGGGGTGAATATTTGTACATATGAACTTAAAACACGGTTTCCATGACTGTCATTCACTTTCTCAGAGCTCTGTTGCCCATCAAACTCAATTGCTGAAGTATCTGTGGGAAGCCAGTGATGTTATGTGAATGTGGTCTCAAAAAATTCATTTAAAAAATTGTAAAACAATGCTCACTGGAGGAAAAATGAAGTATTTCTGAATTACTTGACTAGAGTGGGTGTTATAAACTCATTTGATCCTCTTCCTGTCATCATATTTTCGTGACTATGTTTTATACATGTATGTATGTGATATTACCATTCCTGTGATCCCCAGAAAGAGTCTTAATCATCCAGACCGTAAAAGCAACAAACTCTTAGGGCAAAAGCCGAGCTATTAGTTTTGCACTTTGAAGTCACATTTTTTACTTCCAGAGGGTGATCAGGCCATGGAACAGGCTTTCTGGGGCAGTGGGCATGGCCTCAAGCTGCCAGAGTTCAAGGAAGATTTGGACAATGCCCTCAGACATGGGGTTTGAAATTTGGGTACTCTTGTGTGGAGCCAGGAGTTGGACTCAGTGATGTAGGTTGGACGGGGCTCTGAGCAGCCTTATCAAGTAGGTGGCAATCATTTCCACTGTAGGGTGTTTGAACCAGCTGGTCTTTAGGTTCTCTTCCAACCCAAGCCATTCTATCCCATTCTGTGGTTCTATGATTTTATCCTTGTGAGTCCCTTCTGATGTGAGATATTCAGCAACTATGAAAAATATGTAAGGAGAGATTATGTAGTCTGGCATCTTTTCATCAGTTGCATTTTAGCACTCTTAAAGATCAGCTTTGAGTTTCCATGAGTATTGCCTCGCTCACATATTCTGAAAGGGGAAATGACTTGCTTATCCTTCAAGCTCCAGATCAGCCGTTAATTTTCAGTATTGCCCTCACTATCTCCCACATCTGTCTCTTACCCCATTCAGCTGTCCCACTGTGCTTTTGGGAGAAAGGGAAGGACTACAGGCATGACTTTGCCTTGATTTGTTACTTTGTTAGTCTTGGCATTCTTTATATTTTTAAATATAACTTTTCCTTTTATAGGATTAAGTACTTCTCTTTTAATAGCTTGGTGAAACACATTTTCTGCTGCAGATTAGCAAACAACCACAATACAGAATTGACTTCTGACACCATTAAGACACCATTAAGAGAAGAAAGTGCTGGAATGATTTGAGGTGTGAATTTGATGGAGGTGAAGACGAGAGTGAGTATTTCTGTTAAATGGCAGTTCCATCTCTCACTGGAAAATACAGTTTTCAGAGATTGTGCTAGACCCAGCAGGTAAGGCTCTTGAGAGGGAAAAATGCAGAATAAAAAGTTCTCAGCTGTTTTCTTTTTCCCCTCAGAGCACTTTGGAGTGCTGCCATTTAAATACTGAGTGCCTATCGAAGAGTTGAATGTAATATGCAATGTTGATTTAGGCCACAGCTATAAGATAGTCCATCCATGCATCCATCTGCTGCAAAGCAATGAACACAAACTCTAGAATGACAGGCCAGCCTCTCTGCTTACTGGTTGAAGTAAATATCCTCCTGTTCTGATATGATAGCTTGTCTGCCCTTGACTATGGATTCTACGAGTTATAAGTTTATAGTCTGTCAGCCAGTGCAAACATCCATCCATCGACTATTCCCTGCTTGTTCTACCTAGAAGAACTAGGAACGCAGTAAGGTAAGAGTGGCACAGAGAGCCTGTTGGCTTTGATGCATGTGTTTATGCAGCAGAGAGCTGGAATGGAATGGTCATGGTCTCAAAGATCATCAAAACCCAATCCATGAATGTGTTTAGATTGTAGAGAAGTAGCATAAAGCAAATCCTTATTCTCATTTTTTTGACCGTGTCTTGCTCTCCAGACACTACCTCTCTAAGTGCCTGCAACACAGTTTTTCAAGTTTGGACCACCACTTGTCAGCAATATCACTTAACAGCCAAATTATTTGAGGGAAGTGTTCTGTGAGTATGCTTTCAATGAGCTCCTGGCTTTCTCACTGCATACCTCTTTGGCCAAGGTGGCACCTTAAGAGATGGGCATGCTCAAGTTTGTACAAACGTCAGTAAAAGTTTGTACCAGGACTAATACTTTCCCCTTGCTGCATTATGTTAGCAGTGGGTTGGCCCATGTGACATCCTCATATCTGTGCTGAAAATCCCCAAACTAAAACTCTTTTGATCCCTGCAGATTCTAACAGCTGAAGGTCCTTGCTCCAGTGCCCTCATCAAATTCCACTTTCATTCTCTATGCCTCCTTTCAGGCTCCTCGCTGGAGTGCAGTACCTTACTAGTCTCCAGCTTCCCAGCATAAAGAATCCCTGGGGATGGGAGATTGTGTGGAGAGAGGAAGGAAGGGCACTTCCTTTGGGTGGACAGAGATTTGAGGTCAGCAGAAGGGAGCCTGTGAAAGCCAGCAAGTGGGAACAAGGGATGAAGTTCGGATTGGGTATTGCAAGGGGAGGTATGGGCAGGGAGATAGGCTGGAAAACCACATCTTATGAGAGCTGAGTAGTGATGGGAAAACTCTGCAGGGATTGTTAGCCATGGATTCTCACGGTCTTAGGACCTGGTGTCTTAAAAAGCCTTTCAAGGCCGTGGACAAGAAATCAGGTGCTCAGGGGACCATTTTCCTGCTGGATTGGCCTTGGATAGCAAGTGGTCTGTGTGTGTAAAAGTGTGCTTGATAGAGGATGGAACCATACAGGACAGCTGCTCTCTAGACAGCTCCTTCTGTTCTTGGTAGTGCAGGGGAGCTGGAGGGTTTTCTGCTAGCTAGTCAATCAATCATTTCCCAATGTTTACTATTTATCCCCCTGGCCAAGCTGTCCCTTCATCCTTGCCACTCTGGGCAATGGGAATTTGGGTGATCTCTGAGCAGCAGAGGCTGGCAGGCAGCCTGATAGATGCTAGCAGCTCATTCTCCAGCCATGTGAAAGGCAGAACACCAACAAGAAGAGATGGAGTTAGAACTTTATTAGGAGAAACCTAGGCACAATTGACTAAAATCACATGTTAAGAAGAACACACAAGTCTTTCCAAGATTAAAAAATACATGTTTATAAGACACCTTACCAACAAAAAACATGGTTTTGCCCTTTCTGTATATGGGTACGTATGCACATGTACAGGGTACTGAACTATGCAGGAGCAAGGTTCATAAACCTGTAGCAGCTCCTGGGAGAGGGAATGGCTCAGTCCCTGACGATCTGGTCCCAGGCCATTCACTCACACAGTCCAACACTGGGAAGCTGCAGCCCATGTCTGAAAGGGCAGTGCAGGGTAAACAACAGGCAGCAGCGTGGCTTTGGTTGGTCTCAGTATGTCAGCTCTGCAGTGAGAAAACATGTCCAGGGTGGAAGCTGCCTGCAGACCTCACCCACCAGGCTCACTGTGCAGTGTTGGGCTTCAGCGGCTGCTCTGGGAGGTTACAGTGGTGAAAAGAGGTGGTCTGTGGGTGTTTCTTGTATGCACTAGCAGTACAGATGAAGATGACCTGTTTGCAGAACAGAGATTTGCTGAGAGGACAAATATCACTGCTTGCAGTGGCTGACAGGTTTGAGAGAGCAGCCAGGAGCTCAGTGATGTGCAGGACCTGGGCAGGACTCTTGCTCCTTGCAAAATCTGCTGAAGTATTTTGGTAGGGTGGTGGCAAGAAAATACAGGCTGTGCCTGTTCTGCAGATAAACAGAAGATGTTTTTCTCCCAGGTCGGCAGCTGGTAGCACCCTTTCGGCAGCATTCAGGTTGCTTGGAAGATGAGTTTAAAAGGTGGAAAAATCACTTTGTTTCCATGTGATAATTCCTCTCTCTTAAGCAGTTGGATATCTGTTCTCACAGGACAATCTCTATTTCTGTTAGTGGGTGTCTTGCTTATAATTGATGACAAGTATGTTGGGAACATTCCCTAGTCTTCATCAACCAGTCATCTGAGCGATATCCCAGGGCCATGAGGCCAGCTGCTCTGCTGACTTAGGAATGAGGAAGGGATTCCAAAGTTAGACATGAGGCAGCTGTGCTTGGGGGACCGTGGGCATCCGTATCCACGGGGAAGAGTTTAATGCACAGTGTCAAAAATTCAAGTAGGATTTATTGTATAAGTAAACTGGATTAAAATATCTGGACTTAAGTGGAAAAGGGGAGGGGGTTAAAAAGAGAAAGAGTAAAGAAAAAGAGGAAGTCTTTCTGAAAGTGTGTTTCTGATCCCTGCAGGTGAGAGGAACTATAGCTCAGTGTAACTGCCCACCTGTTTTAGCCCATGTTGAACAGACATCAAAGAAGATACAAGAGGGTTGAGGTCCAGTCAATTTGCTGAACAGAGTGTTGCAGTGACGATTGCCTCACATTTGAAGCATCCAGGCAGCCTCAGGAGTGTGCCAGTCTGTGGCTGAGGTCGATGAGTCCCCAGTCCCATTGAGTCCCACGGGCTGAGAACTTCACATCTGGAGACTGGTGCCTCTCTTCAACCTCCAGGTATGCGTTGTCCAGGGGCTGCCCCTGCCTTAAGCCGGGGAAGTGCTGTCTGAATTACAACAATGACGTTCACTAAAAAGGAACAGGAGGACATTGAAATGGAGAGAGGTTTGTGGCAAGAGTCTGCAGTTTACTTTGCAGAAGTTTTCCTAAGTGCCGGGAGACCACTCCTCCTCCCTTCTGGGGAGACAGGTCACACAGACAAATCGTCTGACCTCGCCTTGCTGCTGGCACGGCTGGCCTTGCTGAAGCGGCGTTTCTCATTGAAGTAGCTCTCAGGAAGGGCAGGTGCCGCACATTCATTGGCAACCTCTGGGCTTTCCATGTAGCTGGACTTCATGAAGGGCCCTTCCCCAGCAGCATCCTCCTGGCTGTGGACCCTCTCAGTGGCGAAGTTGGCTGTATTCTGCTGGGAGGCCATCTTGTTGCTGAAGGGGCTGATGAACTTCCCATTGGGACTTGCCAAACACTGATTAAAATCTGGTGGGGGAGTGTACATCTGGGCCCTTTCTACCTGTGGGGCAGACTCCAGCTTTCGAGGAGCTGTGCTAGGGCTGGGCTTGTAGGCACGGGAGCACCTCTCTTTGGCTTTCTTCCAGCCCAAGTGGTATAACTCAGCCAGGCTGAGGAACAGGGAGAGCACGGCCACAGCGAGCATGAAGATGATGAACACGTTCTTCTCTGTGGGACGGGAAACGTAGCAGTTGACAGGGTGGGGGCAAGGTGCCCGCTGGCAGATATACAGGGTCTCCAGGAAGATCCCATACAAGATGTATTGTCCCACAATGAAGGCAATTTCCATGGCAGTGCGAATCAAAATACTGTAAACGTAGGTGTTCAGCAGACTGCCTCTGAGTATAATTTTGCCTCCTGATTCATCCCAGCAAGACAACTCAGTCTTCTCTGCCACGGGGCACTTCTGCTGATAGTACGTGTCACCATTGTTTTTCATCTCCTGGGCCTCTCTTTCTGCCTCCTTCATCTTCCTCTTCTCCTCCATCCGCACCGTATGCATCGCATGGCCCATATACACCAGGGATGGGGTGGACACAAAGATGATCTGAAGGACCCAAAAGCGGACGTGGGAAATGGGGAAGGCCTTGTCATAGCAGACGTTCTCGCAGCCAGGCTGCTGGGTGTCACACATGAAATCGGACTGCTCATCCCCCCAAGAGGACTCAGCTGCTGTACCAAGTACCAGCATCCGGAAGATGAACAGCACAGTCAACCAGACCTTCCCCACCACTGTGGAGTGCTTGTGGACCTCCTCAAGGAACTCTCCCAGGAAACTCCAGTCCCCCATTTTTGCTCACCAGGAGTGGGTAGAAGTCCTGAAGGCGGAATTGGAGACAGCCTCTGAGGGAGGAAATAGAAGAGAGTGATTCTAAGGTTAGCAAATGTCCAGCTAGGGATGCATGGAGTAAATTGATTTATCTTGTATCAAAAGAAATGTTTTTATTTGACCTGATGTGATGAACAAAGTGTTTATGTTGGCTGTAGACTTTTTGTTTCACATTCACTGAAGACAATGTGTGTTGGCTGGCTTTTTTTTTTTTTTTTTAATTCAGTTACTGAAACAGAAAGGGACTTTCTTAGCACGATCCATCTGCAATCTGTAAATGAGCTACTAAAATTTTGAGGGTGAGCCAGATTTTTTCTTGCTTCAGAAAGTCCTTTCACCACAGTCTGCATACTGTGTCCCCTGTGGATTGTGTAGTTAAAGCAGTATTCATCCGTCTGCAAACAGTACTCTGGAGAATCCCTAAATGGATTGATCCTCTGGGAGATAAGACTGGAGCATACAGCTTGGTCTCAGCACTGCTTGGGCTCATTCATATGTCACTTTTACATAATATCTGCACTGACACTTGGAACGTGAAGGCCTCGCAGATCTGGGCTTCGTTTCTGAGCTTGGTGTCACTACTGAAAGAAACGCATAGAAAGTCTTCCTGTTGCCCACCTGCCTTTTGCCCATAGGTTTTGCTTTGGTTTGTCTTGGCAGTATGACTAGTTTCGACTGTTTCATTACAAGTTTGAACTGTTTTGGGATGTGTAGAGACTTCGGATTGCTGTGATAGTGTTGTTATCCTATCCTGCAGCCACACTGCCATACCTGCCCAGGAGGGATCTGCTGCCTAGTCATAATGGTGGATCTCGTTCCTTCCCCTTAAGCCCTGAGACAGCGTTCACTATTCAAGTGATATAGACAAAGAAAAAAAAGTCTTCCTGTAATGCTTCCCAGCAGACCAGCTGTTCCTGGGAATTAGGATTTAGAAGGTGGTTGCTGAGAGGAGGAAAGGTTAGTTGGGCTGGTAGTATGATGGCAGAGTCAGGATGGAGGAGAGCCTACTTCAGTTTTGTTTCTGACTCTGGCAGATTGTTTCTGGCCAAGTAACTTAACTCCCTGGATAAAAGGAGAATGATAGGTTTAATCTGTCTTTTGTGGGGCTCTTATGTAATAATTTGGTCCAGTTAGGCTGACCATATGTATCTTCCGAGGGCACCGAGAAGCTTTTTGTTGTGCACGATTAGGGGCAGAGCTCTAAACAGTGGGCAGAATTACCTTGAAGATAATTCTCTCCCACAGTTCCTCTTTTTGAAGATAAGAGGAACTTATTTCATGTTTTGAATTAAATAGAAAAAGCTTTTTAATTAATATATGCAAACATATATATGCGAATAGTCATGGTAATGAAATACTAAAAGTACTAGACAAGGTAAACCTCAAAGTTATAGGGACCAAAAGAGTTAATGCTCCTTTGTTTTCCCTTTTCTCATATTTGAGAACCAGTTATTTTTGCCATGCAAAGGCTGTGGAGAGTAGACACTTAAATGCTGAAAATTTACTGCAGTAATATTGTGTAGATTTCCTGTGAGCAAAAGCTGGAGAGGATGGAGATATGATTGCTGAGAGAATGATACCCCTCCTCCAGCTATGTAACTGGTATAATTTAATGTAGCAATGCACACCATGATTTACACCATTACTTGTCTGTGCACAGCGTCAGTCTGCAAGGATGGATGGGACGAAGATCAAAAGCTGAATCCTTAACCTGCTGATGCTACTGAGGGCTGCCCTGAGGATTTCCCAGCTAAGGAGATGGAGAGGATCTCCTGCTGCCCCTCTGCCTGTTGGAAGCTGTGGGAGGAGGGAGAAAGTAGGGGCATATAGAGAAGCCAAGGATGGGCTGTGGCTCTTTGCTGGCAGACATACAGCAGTCATATGAATGTAGATCCTGGAGACTTCTGGGGTGTGCTGAAGCTGTTTCATCTGCTGCCAGTCAAGAATCAGAGGAGCAGCAACACAGAAAATCATTGTATCTTGCTAACTCTCTCCCTGCTGGCACTGGTAAACTGAAAAATCTGAGGGCCTGTCTTCTGAAATGATTTTGTACCAAATGACTTTGCACCAAATGACTTTGGTACAGTTACTGCATTGGGGAAATTATCATATGGCTTTGTTCTGTTAGCCCCATGGAATTCAATACAGACAGATAAATCAGGGATGGGAGATATTTACAGAGAGTTGCATTGAAACCCAGGATTTTTTTTTATTTTTTTTTTCAGATTGATGACAAGGCATCCCTTATTGAAGGCTTCTACACCTAGACACTGGCAGATATTAAAATCAGTGTGTACAGAACATGAACTTGGCAAGCACGAGAGCAAGAGGAATCCAGAGATTAAAAATGACACTGGACATGTGAGTGACAGTCAACTGTTTGCGCAATATCTTTCAAAAGGAGGTCAATCTAGATGACCAATGTTGGCAGCTATGAGGCTTGGACTGGGCAATAGGACCATTCCTTCTGTCCTTCCCTTCTGCCTGCTCCCCTGCAGGGTGCAGGGGCTGCCCAAAGAGCAGAATGCCTCCTGTCGTTCCTGCTGCAGCCCCAGGGAGCCAGCGGGCTGCTACAAGGGGATAGGTGGACAGCAAGGAATGAGTGTTGGATACCAAGAGAAAGTGATTCCTTCTTAGTGTGGTGCTTTTGGCTTAGCAGTTTTTAGGTATTAGTGAGCTATTCTTGTGGTGCCAGTCAAAGAACCTCTGACAACAACAGACGAAAGCATGTAGTTCTGTGCTGCCAGCAAGCAAAGAATTATTGTCACCTCCTGACAGCCTTTCCAGGCTATGCAGGACAGACTCTGACCTAGCCATTTTCCTCAGGGCTTTACTATTCTTGGGAATTTTCCATATAGTTCCCTCTCCTCATTCCCAGACTTTTATCCCCTCATGCTTCGACCTCTCAGCATGTGAGCATCTGTAGATTTTATATTCCTACTTTGGACTTAATTGGTCAAATCTCATCTCTCTCTGGTGTGACTCAGCGAAAAATACCTTTGGGTATCTTTGTGAGGTCTCAGCACCTGATAGCAGAGGCTGCCTGACAGCAGTCATGCATATTCATGCAGTGTCTTGGGCTGTGCCACCGTGCTGTCGTGCACTTGGCTGGCAGCTTTCTGCTGGATCAACAAAGGAGTTGTGTGCAGCCGGGAGATCTTGGCAGCACCAAACGTGTATGTGACAAAGACCAGCATAGCCCAGCATAAACCCAGCGATGTGGCTGTCCTGCCTTAATCATCACCTGGAATGCAATTAAAGCTGGGAAAAAAATAACAAGTATCAAAACTGCAGACCAAGCATGGCATCCACCCAGCTCTGAGCCTTGTGACTGCCAAATTCCAAGATAAAAATACCCCAGCAGGACGGCACCTGCTACTGTGCCAGGCTGGCTTGCCACCAAAGTATGGCTCTCCACTATCCTTTCCTTGTGCTACCTTCCTCTGTGAGAGGAGAAGTGTTTGTACCTCTCAGGGCAGTTTTGCCTCTCGTGTTCCTGATGCCACGTGCTGTGAATGGCAGGCAGGCATTTTGCATCTCTGCTTCTTGCTCTGGCAAGTGAGCTGGGCTGGGCAGACTGAATGGAGCTGTGGAGAACTGCTAAGAAAGCTGTACCAGAGAGGCAAGAAGGGTATTCCTGCCCAGTGTTCTACTTTATAAGAGTCTGATTCCCCAGGAGTTGTTAGGAATCCACTGTTTCCCCCTCTTTAGAAGACAGGCGAGACTATCAGCAGTGATATAAATAGCTGGGCTCAACACTTCACACTAACTTTTCCCACAAGGAAGGTGGCAGGAGGTCGACATCTCTGCGGGCTGTTTCTAAAATAAAGTGGAGAGCCTGATTATAATACCATTCTGCTCTCCCTCTCTCAGCCCACCTCTTTCCCTTGGCAAGTCCCAGGCAGGCTCAGAGAGGCTGTATAGAAAAGGGCTCCTTTGTGTGAGGGAAGTATGATTCCCAGAAAGGTGAGAAAGTAATGGATTCAAAGTCAATGCATTTTGTTCAAGGCCGTGCAGCAGGTCCCCCACACTGAGCTAGTGAAAGCCTCAGTCCAGTTTAGTGGAGCATCCCGGCCAGCTGTGGCAAGGCCAATGCCTAGGAGTTGCTTGTGGCCTGCCTTCCTCCAGCTGTGCCACTTCCTATCAGGTCCAGGCAATCTGTGGCACAGCAGATAGCTACTGTAGAGGCACGTGGCAGAGGTCTTTTCCCCTGCATTAATAACTGTCAGGTTGCAGGCAGACCTGAGTGCTCCCAGCACTGTAAATTTGGCTGTTCACACCTGTAGACACTTAGAAAGAGGCTTCCAGCTCTACGCTGCCAGGTAGTTAACCCAGATTTGCTTTACAGCTGTACATTTCACTTAGCAATCTCCAGTCCTCCATTAGCAGCAGTATAATCTCTCAGCATCCCACTTAGGTGCAGAAATGCTCAAACTGCTTGTTCAAGGTCACTGTGTCACTGGAAGCATGGGGATACGGGCAGTGACTTGCAAACCTATGGCCTTTTTTTCTGCATAGCTCTGCTTCTTAGACTTTTTGATAGTGACACAGCACTGCTTCTACAGCGCTAGGACATGTGCTTCTGCAGACCAAAGCCACAGGGCAAGTTGATGCCTTTCTTGCTTGTATCTCGAGACAATACTTTCTTGACCACTAGGTTGGTTGGGGCCCTGGACAGCGTAATCTAGTGGAGAGCAACTCTGCCCCCAGCAGGGGGGTTGGAACTAGATGATCTTTGAAGTTCCTCCCAACCCAAGCCATTCTATCATTCTGCAATCTGAAATAAATTCCCATCGTGCTACTCTTCTGTAGCAGGGACGCCTGGCAGAACCAGAGTTGTGGTTTTCCAAGAAGTGACCATCTTGTTATTGCAGCAGAGCCCACAGCCCTGGGTCAGTGTCCCAAAGGAAGCTGACTTTTCAGTGTACAAATACAGTGCTCCTTTGTTGTCAGGACCTGGTCAGGGAGCCTTCTAGAGGCACATGACTTACAACATTAAAAGATGAATAAATTTAGAAATGCTGTCTCCAGTGTGAGAGCGATGCTTTGAATTCCAGAGGCTTTTTAGAGCCATGGGACATAAACAATGCAACGGGATGTAAATCAGTGCAGTGCTGAAGCCCATCTCAGTATGCACCTTTTTGTTCAGTTAGCTGGCATTGGCTTTTTCATATGCATATACAAGAGATGAGCAATGCCACATCAGGTATCATCATCCAAAGCTTACCAAAATTTCTTCTCAGGAAGAATGGTGATGCATTGGCACAGGCTGCCCAGGGAGGTGGTGGTGGAGTCACCGTCCCTGGGAGTGTTCCAGATACACACAGATGTGGCACTTGGGGACATTGTTAGTGGACATGGGGGTGGTGGGTTGGTGATCTGACTAGATGAATTTAGTGATCGTTTCCAACCTTTCTGATTCTGTGATTCTATGAAACCCCATCCCTATGGCTTCATATATATATGTGCTTATGACAAATTTCTGCCTGAAATAGGCCAGTTTTTTAGCCTAAGTGGTTACTCTGATCTGTGCATGGATCTGAACTGATACGTTCATGTTTCTTTCTGCTTACAAAAATAAAAGGAAGTCTGACATACTTGCTTGGCTTCCTTTCTAGTTCCTTGGGTTCTGAATCCTGTCCTGAATAAGCAGCAAGGACAGTGACTTTGACTCCTGTGCTCATATCTCACAGGAGAGGCCCTTTGTTAGCACTCCTGTCCCAACAGACAGCCATCCTGTGCTTTTCATTTCTCTGTTCATCCTGAGTTCGCTGCAGATTCTGGAGGGGTCATGCTGATACCCAGACCATTGCCCAGCTTGCAGTTGCAGACAGCTTGTTATTCCTAATGAGGTGTGCCTTCCCCCTCCTCTCCAAATGTGGAAAATCTCAGAGTTCACAAAAAAGAGAGTGGGTGAGGAGATAAGGGAGCCGAATGACCTGTCACCTCCTGACGCACATGGGCACAAAGGGAGCTCACTCAACACTTCCAAGTGCATACATCAGGGATGTGTTACACACACAGATGATGGTATTATGTGGAATATTTACATCTGAAGTGATGGTGGAAACTGCAGACTCGCCGTTTGCTGCACTGTTATTGCTTGTCTGTACAGGATATGTAATGTTTTTGGTTTTGTTTTCTTTTTCTTGTCTGTAGTCAAATTGTGCTCATATGTAACCTAGGCATTAGAGCCCTCTGCCCTATGCACACACAGGAAACTAAAATCAGAGAAGACCTTAAACTCATCTGGGTCCAGCTGAGGAATGAATTTGTCCCTCTGTGTTTGAATGCCTGCTTGAAATAGTTATGTGATAGTGGCATCCAGGCATATACTTAGCATGCAGGGAGCACCCTCTCATTCTCTTGGGATTCTCTCTGTGCCTTGCAAATGTCGGCCCTTAGCCAAACAAATGTAATAGAACGGGACTTGGGATAAGCTAAATAAAGGTGCAGATATGCTTTTTGCTAGAAAACAAACACAGAATTCTCTCTCTGATGTGAATGCTACAAACAGGCTGATGGATATGATTCCTTATTCCTTAACCAATATGTTGAAGAGCATCCATTTTGGAATTACAGAGCTTGGTGTTCTTGACAGTTTATTTATCTCAGTAGGGAGAAGCTAACCTAGATGTATTTGCAACTGATACTAAATTGGGCAGTGCTGTGTACCAGAGAGGGGACAGCCAAACAAGGCAGAGGGAGCTGTGGGAGGCAGAAACATGTTGACAAATGTGGGGATTGCCGTAGTAAAGAAGTTCCTGAGCTCTGCTGACAGAAATTGTTTATGTGCGTTGCATTGTCCGTGGAGGAGGTTGGTGTAAGGAGACATTGAGGTGATGGTAAGCATCACACTGGACCTGATATAGTGGTAAAAAATCAGTCCTGGTGAGCTTGTTTCACAGACTGCACAAGGTACAACTCAGAGCAGTGTTGGAGTAAAACAGACTGTAGAGGTAATGGGAAGAGGAAAGGGCTCATGTTCAGACTTAGCGCATCCCTTCTCTTCCTTCTGCCTACCCCTTCCCTCCTCTGGACCCTTGTCTCAGCTGTTTGGCTCTTTTAATTATTTAACTCTCTATGGTACTCGGGTTGCTAGTGCTTTCTGCTTTAGAATGAGGAATTTTCCAGCAGTCATCTACTGCCCGCTTAGTATTACCTCATCAAATCACATTTCTTCTTTCTGTCCAAAGAACCATAGGATTCTTTTCACACCCCAGCATCATTGCCATAGCTTTGCCTCCAAGGATTTTGTTTCTCATTCAGAGCAGAGTATGGCTGTAGCTTGCGAGTGGGTTATTTTATATACTCAGGATATGTGCATATATCTACATATATATATCCCTTTAACAAAAACTAATATTAAATTTTCAAAACCAAGCAGCAGAGAGTAATCAAGTAGTTACTTTTGTAAGTAATCTTAATTCAATCTTTTTGTGCCTGTGCCTCATAGCTATGAGCCTTTAACCACATCCTCACATTGTCACCTCATTCTTTGTACAGGATGCCTGCCTCATTCTGTGCCAGCCTGGCTGGGGCTTTCTTGCACAGCAGCTATTCAGTGTTTTGTTTTCTCCTTATTGTTCAGTGGGTGGCCTGTGCCTCATTTACTGTACATTATTCAAGTCCGATTCAAAAGACAGAATTATTCATTTCATCATGGGTTTTCCTACAACTTTCATCCCAACAGTACCTGATTGCTTCACAGTTATTTCTTTACTTATTTTCATTACTACTTGGAGATATGGAGATGGTACTGTATCAATTTTACAACGGTCAGAGATTAAGATAAAAAATGTTCATTATGTTCAGAAGCTGGTTGGAGATGTTGCTAGTCTGTTTTTTTTTCCCCCTCCATATTCTCAGACCTATATATCGTATGTTTGACACAGAGCTCTCTTTGGTTAGCAGTGGAGCAGGAGCATTTATCAGTTCCACCTGTTAGACCACATCTAAAAGGCACCACTGGGGGACCATTTGTGAACAAACCCAGATTGAGTGATTTTCCTCATCATGGCATAGGACACTGGAGTAAATAGCAAGAATAAAACCCAGTCTTCTTGGATAGCTTTTATGTGTTTTTAAACTGGAGACAGTTTTTCTCCCATGCTACTATTCTCTCCCTTTTCCACCAGACCTTGGGGCTCTGGAACACCCTGCCTGGACTGCTGTTTCTGTGGTCACTCTGTGTCCAGACAAAGGCATCTGCTGGCTTTTCCACTTCTAAGCGAGAAGAGCTTCATACAGAAAATCTCAACCGTTCTCAAGATATGTCCATCATGACAAAGGTAATGAAGAAAGAAGGAAATGTAAGTGTAAAACTCTTAGTTCTTACATTAAAAAACCACTGAGACGTCTTGGAAAATACACTGAAGAGACTTCAGAGGCACCATCTCTGTGTTTGCTTCGTGCTGCATGGCATGAATGTTTCTTTGTTTCAGGAAAGAGCTGGCCTGTTAGTGCACTGCTTAGAGAGATCTCTCTGTTGCTTATCAATAGCCATAAAATTGATTTATTTTTCTCTTTACGAATTCTTAGCTTGAAGATTGAAGTTTCTCTGGTGCCCCCTGGGAGCTATTTCTAATTTTAAGTCTCTGTCCTCGTGCTTCATACAGAAGCACCCGAGGTGCGGAGCAGTCTCTGAAATCTGCTCCCTAATGACCTGGAATAGAGCTGAATTACTCATTCCTTCAATGCTTTGAGATAAGTCAGAAAACAAGGACAAACGTGCAGAATGAGTGAAATCTGTCTGAAGGTCAAAAAGAGAAGAGAGGCTGAGTGGGAAGTTCTGTATCTTCTGGCAAGATCTAAATTTTTCATGTGGAAATCCAAAATACTAAAGAATTGTGATAATATATTCTGTTGAGTGGAAAAACAAAAACAAATCCCAAATACTTACAGTAGCAGGAATACTTAACATAGTTCCCAAGCAACCAGATTCTGATGAGTATTTTAAACCTTGAACCCTCAGGAATTCTCCTAAACTATTGTTTTGCTCTCAAGGAAGGAGGAAAGAAAGTCAGAAAGAATCTGTTTTCTTCTCAGAGTAGATTTTTAAAAGACTAGCTGATGCAGAAATGTTTGGCTTCTAGCACAAACACAGCAAGGATGTGAGAATTCTGAATAACAGTTTAACCCACTCCTAGCTGCACACAGATACGCAGACACATATCCCACGTGTTAAGTTCTTTAGCCTTAAGGAGAGGATCATAGAAGCAGCAGGAAAAACTTTTCACATATATTGCTTCACTGAGATTTTAGCATGGAGAAAGACTTCAACAATTAAGGCTGATTTAGCCAGTTAGTTTTGCTTTTTTTTTTTTTTTCTTGGTCTAAAGTTTATCTGGAGATGCTATTTACATCATCCTCTGATGGGCTTGTGTAGTACTTCTGGGACAGAGGTATTGCCTCAGTTTACTCGACCTGTTAAAACCAGAATGGCACAAAACTCATTCATTAGATGCTACAAATGATGAGTGGCATGATCCTTTGGGAAATGAAAGGGGTTATCGAAGAAATTGTGCTGGATTAGAGGTGGCAATTATCAGATAACCTTTGCATTCGGTTACTGCTTCTTTCCAGATGGATCTATAAAGGTACTGTATTTTCAAGCTGGGCTGTTTGAAACATGCAGCGGATGTTAAATTATAGAAGTGTAATAGGATAATTATTCAAAATGCAAGGGGAAAGAAAGTTTGGGAGGGAAACAAAAAGAGAAATCTGCTAGTGGGAGTGTTTGTCCCCTAGGTCTGTGTGCCTCTTTGCTGAGACTGCTCTCAGCAGTGTTGGGATGGAGAAGAAAAGCATTCCACCCGTGGTGTGTGCTGTATGTATGACTGGGGGACACGAGCAAGACACTTTCCTACACTTGACGTGCATTCCCAGAGTCCATGTCACAAACTGGCCAGAATAGAGTATTCTCAAGGAAAAGAAGCTGCAACATTTCAAACAATTCTGTGTGCTCTGGAACACAGGCAGCTCAAGCAGACGCTTGATAAAGCACTTATGTCCTGGTAGCTTCTCACAGGTAAGATTTCCCTTCATCACGCTCCCTAAAGCAGCCTGACAGTGTGCTGAAACAGGATCTAGGATAAACTGCAGTTTGCACATTACAGTGTCTGAGGGTACTTGGAGCTTTTATCCTGCCTTCCTGTACACTGAAATCTGCTGGGATCCACATTCACTGTAAGGAGCTCTTCTGTGAGTGCCTGTGGCAAAAGCAGCGTAAGTTTTTAAATGCTCCAAGCCCACCTTGTTACTAGGGAATGTTTTGGAGAGAAATGGGAAGAAAATGCAGAATTTTGAAGTTATTTTTGGCTGTCCTTTTCTGCCTCACCAAGTTCATCTCTCCCCTCTTGCTATTTTACCCTGTAGTCTAACAGCCTGCTCTCTCTATTGATGCTTCTTCAGTTATTTACCCCTCATGATTACTTACCTGATTTCCAGTGTCTTTTCTTCTGCCTCCTTTCCTTGCTTTAGCACTTTTCCTTCCTGTAATTGAGTTGAATCCTTCGTTCTTCTCAGTCGCTTGGTTTTATTCCTTTGGTATGGTTCTCTCTCTCTCTTCCCCTCTTTTTTCTCCACCCCCTTTCCATGTCACTTTCTGTCTTCCCCACCACCTCTCTGCCTTTCCCCTTCTTTCTTCGCCTACTTTTCTTGCCTCTCCCACAACCTCCAACTTAATCTTTCTATTTTCAAACCTAGTTTCCTGTTGTTTTTCCTTTAAAGACCATGGGTTTTATTCCTCCCTCTCCATTCTCAGCCTCTCCCTGTGCCACCCTCCCTATACTGACTGGATGCACTCACTGCTGCACTCCCTGTCCCTTCCAGTTGCTGCTGCCACTGCTCCTTACACCTCCTCCCCCAGATAACACGCCATGGTCTAAGTCTTACTTAAATAAAGAGAGACGAGGTTGCCCCACAGCTACCCCAGCTAGAACCTGAGAAGGCTCTTCTGTGCAGGACATCAATGAAGGATTTTTTTTTTTTGACTCATTCAGGATTAAGCAAAGCAGAATTTATGAGGAGTGGTGGGGTCCTGCACCTTTCCAAGTAAGGAGCTGGAGCATAGCTGCTGCCTTGTCCCACAGGGCACTTAGTGCTTCCCAGGAAGGTGTCCCAGGTCCCCTTACAGATGCATACAGAACAACCTGCCTGTCAGGTGCGGTGGTTTTTGACAACCTCCCACATTCCTGTACACACACACACACTCTGACGCATGAGCATTTGGGCCTTCCTTAGAAATGCTTTTGGCACACTGAGGTCTTACATTTTATGTACATCTCAAATTGAGCTTCTGAATCCTGTACATTGGGCCAAGAGATGAGGGTGAATTAGAAATACCTTCTGGCTTTGATAAAGGCTGATCTGAAAGAATCAGTGTCAGGAGAATGTGATTTGCTTAGAAGGCTTTTGCTACACATAGGCTTTGGCTGGTGTTCCTCTAGCAGCCCTTCCTGAGCTAGGTATCTCTCATCCATACCATAACTCCCCAGTTGTCTCTGTACAGCAGCTACTGTAGATCATGAAGCAAAGGTAGCTCTGAGAGTAAGCCACAGGACTGACAACTCTTCTAATCTAATCACTGTTCTCCTGCTAATTTAGTACCCCTTAATTCAGAAGATTGGAGGCCAGGCTATGCAGGGATAGAGCTGTGCAGAAGTTACTCTGGATTCATGCTCTATGTGGGCACTCTCACCCTGAAGCTAGAAATGCACCTCCTTTTCAGAAGGGCAAATCTCCCTCCTGCTATATCCTCACTGATGACTATTGCAGGACGTGCAGTATGTTTCCATAACAGCTCAGTAAACTGATAATGAGAAACCAATAATTGTTTGCCACTGCATTTCTAACTTTATTGAAGGGTCTCCTATGACTTCAAAGAAAATAAGAATACTTCTGGAGTTCATTTTCTCTCTCCTGCATAACAGTATTATGCCTGTGATTATCCCATTGATTTTATGCCAGTGAAATTGTCAGACATTTCACCATAGAAATGTCCAAAACAGGTATTAGTAATACAGCTCTACTTGTAGGTGGCTTTGGGCTTGTCAGGTATTTCTCACATGCAGTTCCTGTGAGCAAGCTGTCTGAAATGCAACATATGCTCCCTTCCATGCTGAACCTTTGTTGTGCACTCAGGATAGTCAGATCTGATTTTTCTTCATCATTCCTTTGTATTTCTTACCTGAGCATTGTTCCAGTCTGGAATGCTGTTTCCCCTACAATCAAACAGTTATGCTGTAGTTCTGTTGATGAATACAGGGAGAAGGTTTCTGTCAAATGCACACATTGTGCACATGAAGTGACTGCTACAAGCTCTTCTTTTTTCTTTTCTCTCCTTTTTTTTTTTGATGATGGTGGGATCTGTTTGAATTTTGATGCACAGAAGGGAAATGAAGGCCATGTAGGATACAAAAGACAGGAGAGTGGAGGTGTTGTATGGATGCCTCTGCCAGACCCTCAGTGTGCCCTTCCTCTTCTATTTCCACCTCTTTTCAGGAAAACACAGGCAGCTTCTCCAGCTCCATTGGTGAGCTGGGAAGAAGGATTTTCCTCCCTCCCCCAAGCAACTGCAATGCAAAACTTTTATGGCTTGAATGAGGAGATCAAGTGGAAGAGAATATTCCCCTAGATAGTGAGAATGAGTTGAACAGCTGACAGTTGCCTTGTGCAGCTTGCGAATCTCAGCAGTTTGTAGTGCTGTAGAACACATTTTGCAGGAAAGGGAAATATAGGAGGTAAGGGAAAAACAGAACAACATGTGCCATCTTTCGATCAAAGGTAAACAGCTTTCTGGGGGTAAGATTTCTGATCTTCTTGGTAAAAGAAACATAGCAGACTGTATCTACCCAGTCTTCAGTGAGGCACAAGATATGCTGTGCCAGAAAAAAACAAATGCAAAAGATTCAGCTGAAGAAGGCAGGGGTTATTAGAGAAACCCTCAAGTGAGTAAGAGACTGATGGGATTGAGACACCAGTTCCCTAACAGTCTGAAGGATGTTACCTGAGAGGCTGATCAAAGGTGGTATTTAGGACTGATCTTTCGAACTGTTTGTGTTAATTACCTTGGCACCAAAAGTAGAAATGCTACTGAAATCTGCTGATGCAGGAAAGCTGGGAGGTATTGTCGGGGCAAAGGTGGATTCCTGCACCAGGAGAACTGAAGGCTCTTTACGACCGGAGTGACTGAGGTGAGGTTTAGATTGGAAAATACAAAGTCACACACACTCCAGGACCTTGCTGCTGAGAGATTAAGGAAAATCAGCATTTGGAAGTTCCTAGCTGGCATGACAGAGAAGGGGAAAGTCCCGGGTGAAGGTCACCAGGGGAGGAACCAGTGACGGGATGTGCAGGTGAAAATGGCAAATGAGTTCCCAGGACACAGCATTATTTCCACTTGCAGCAGTTAAGATTAATGTCATCCAAGAGGATGTGAGACCCCCCACCAGAGCAGTGTGTGCAGTGCTTGCCCATGTTCAAGAAAGACTTTCAGCTTGGAACAGGTGCAAAGAAAGGCATCAGGGCGATCAGAGGAACGGAAAAGTGTCTCTCAGCCAACAGTGTGTTTACTTATCAGTCACAGAAGTGACTGCAAACAGATATTTGAGCTGATTTGAAAATAGATGAGATACAAGTACAAGCTTTCCTACATTCATTATTTTGCACCGAACTTCATACTACTGCAGCTACCTGAAGTAATTAAAACACAGCATGACGTGCCTGCAGGGCAAATACTACAAGGGAGCTTGGTTACATAGTCTGGCAGAACAAACGTTAAGAGAGGAGAGATTTGCTGCCTATAAATACTTCTCAGAGATGGGGGTTGGGCGAGTAAGTGCTGGGGAGAGAGCTACATACACTAAAGGACAATGTGGCATAAGAATAAATAGATATAAATTGGCCATGAATGAATTTAGGTTGGAAATCAGAAGGTTTCTAAGCAACAGGGCAGAGAAGGAGGTGCTGGAACAGCATTCTAGTAACAGAAGTGAGGGTGGAAACCTAATGAGATTTAGGATAGAGCTTAGTAAGTTTAGAAAAGGCCATTTGTTTTGTACTTGCCTGTTACTCAAAGGGATTGAAGCTGATAAGCCAAGAGGTCCCTTTTTCATTCTATTTCCCACACTTCCCTTATTGCCTTATCAGAGCTGCTCCTTTTCATGCAGAAGCCAGGTAAATCCTGCACAGAGTTTCAGCGTGATGAGTTTTTCAGCATTGATCCCATGGCTATTTAATGGAGTATTCATTCAGTGTCAGGGATTTAAACAAACAACCAGAGCAAGCCGATACAATGCAGAGAGAAGGTCTGCAAACATGCAGTAATATAGATGAGAGCTCAGATAGAAAACAGCTTCTTCACATAAAGCAGATGCTCTTGCAGCATCTGGCTTTGCTGAGAAGCTGTTTCAAATGTGGGTAAATGTTCTCCTGAGATTTGAGAACTTCAAGAGACTGCCTGAAAGTAAAATATCTTGTTCTGTCCTGCTGTTACGGAGCACTTTGTGCCTGGGGAAATATCAGATTTACTGCCCTGGGAAATTTCGGACACCTCTCTGTCACCACCAATGGTTGAGAGAGAAAATTCTTGTAGGTATGTTATCTCCCACGCCTGGCCAGCGTTGCAGTTACTCTGCTTCTTTATATTGTCACATGCTGGATGGACACAGCTAAGTACCCTCTCTCAAGTGCCTGTGGATGCCACCTTCCTGGTGAAGCTTTTTATCCAAAATCCCCTGGCATGGGTATGATTGAAAGAGAAGGAGAGAGAAGGAAGTTCTCAGTTATTGATTAGACCTCTGGAGACATCTTGAAGGCATCTTCCAGCAAAAGGCAAATTCCCAAAGACGGGCCTGCCCCAAGGGAGCAGAAGCAGCATGTAATGATAGGTCTCCAAATGACAGGGGATAGTTTTATAGTCGCTATTCCTCCCTTAGTAAAAAAAAATCCCCATTTATGTTATTATATATGGACGTTTTCCCCTCGATTTCTTTCCAGCCTGTATTGGGCTCGTGCGGCAAGCTTTTTGTAGTGAAGAGGCTGCAGAGGTGGCCTGTGTGAGCACAGCACAGTGCTGCCCCACATCAGAGCAAAGCATCTCCAGCTGCTCCAACAGAGACACGCTGCTGCCAGAGCTGAGCCGTGAGCGATGCTGGGTGTGCTCTGGGGAGAGAGGAGTTAAGGAAGGGAAAATCTGCTGTGCAACAGCAGCTGGGAGACAGGGGTGAGAGATGTGAGAGGAACAGCCCTGCAGGCAACTAAGTCAGTGCAGGAGGAGGGTAGGAAGTACTCCAGGTGCACAGCAGCAGTTCCCTACATCCCAGGGGAGGTCCATGGTGGAGCAGGAGGTCTGGGGAAGCATGAGTGGTGACCATGGAGGAAAAGCAGAGATGAAGGACTATGAACTGACTGCAGCCCCTATTCCCCTATACTGCTCACAGGGAGGAAGTAGACAAGGGTGAATGGGGTCGAAGTGTGATTACAGTTTATCACAGCTATTATCTTCTCACTACTCTAGTTTATTATTATTAAGCAATAAATTATATTAATCTCCCTACACTCAGTCTGTTTTGCCCATGATGGCAACTAATGTGCAGTCCCCTTTTTCATTGTATTTTCTTCCGTTTATCTTTTGAGGAAGGGGAAGGAGAGAGAAGTTTGGTGGAGTTGAGCTGCCCATCATCATGAAACCACCACACAGCTCAGAGTACCAGAATGAGAAAAGAGGAAACAAGAACCAACAAGGTGTGAAATGTCACTGTGTGCCAGCATCACCTGCCAATAACACTTTCAGCAGGAAAAATTGGAAAAAGACTTCATCTCCCTGAGTAGAAATGACCATTTATCCCAAAGTAAATGCTTACTTGTCCTCTTTGTGTTACTGGAAATCAAACACTGTTTCCATCTCCTAACTCTGCAGCATATCTCCTAGTTGAGAAGTGCTTTGCAAATAATAACGCAATAATAAACACTCTCCTTGCTCTACAGGTGGAGGAACCAAACCATGGGGATCCTGAAAGATTTGTCCAAGGAATGAACAAGCCATTTTCAAGCAAGAAATCCTCACCTACCCAGCCACCAGACATTCACCTTGTCCTGTAAATTTCCACCTAGATGAACTGCTGCTTCACACAAGTACATACATGCATATGTCCATAAATATGTTTCACAAAGTGAGAAGAAAAGAAAGAACAGAGAGTTACCTCTTTTTGCAGAGCCTGCACAGGTGGAGGGAGGAGCAGGTGGCTGACTGAAGTGTTTGCTTCAGCACAGCCCCTCTATCTCACTGGAGCCCACCTCTCTGTCCCCGCTTGGCTCCCAGAAGAGATCCGTGTCTGACGGAGGACACTTTGGGCAGGTGAGCACACCCCAGTCAACTCCGTGGAACTCAGCCTCCTGCTGTGGTCTGACACAGGCTTACTGGCCAGATATTCCCTCCAGCCTGAAAGACCAGTGCTGGAGGAGACTGGCTCCCGAGCTGTTCCTGACATGCACTGGCAGCTGTCTGCCTGTCGTTCTTTTAAAGAGTCTTCGTGGATCAGGATAAAAATGTGATCTTACGCAGGCGGCATTGTAAGCACAACTTGGCTCAAGTTCAGCTCTTCCTCTGGCTCCCAGCTACTCTATTTTTAATGAAGGAATTTGAGGCTATCAGAAAGGAAGTCAAATTGTTTTAGGAAAACAATAGAAAAGCAACTTAAAGTTTATTAGCTTCCTGCCCAGGGCCTGGGACCAACTTGTCAAACTTACTAGAGTGATGGCAGAGCTATTTGTTTAAAAGGGCCAGCGACAAGACTCACAATTTCATTCCTGTTTAGACCTTGGTGAAAACAAAGGAAAGCCATAAAATAATATCTGAAGGGAGCAGATGGCTAACTGGTAAGTGGTGCAAGCGAGGCTGGCCTCTGGGCCATTCATGGTGTTGACCAGTGCAGTGGCTTTAGTTGGATTTTGTTATCAGGTGAGTGCCTAGGCCTGCATTCACATTTCAGCCCCATCACCCCAAGTTCTTTGTTGTGGTCCAGTTTTCAAATCAAAATCTCTCACCTAAGGTTATCGATACGGCAGGAAAAGATCTTCAGTTAGAGCTACCGAAAAGAGCAAAACAATAGAAGGTCTGTAAAAGAGCCAGGAATAGAACCCAGGTGTCTTTGATCATGTTGGACTTGCTGAGCCCCCCAACTATACGAATATTTATATCCTTCAGAAGCAGCTGCAGTCTGCTTCTCTGTTTAGCTGCTCCAAAGTCGCAGCGCCATTAAGTCATTGAACACATGCAGGCACGTGGCTACAGAGAAGAATAGACAACCAAACTATTAGACTTGCAAGCCAAAAATGTCCATGCTGTCTGACCCTTTTTAAGGAGTTTCATTATTGGCAAAGAAACGAGAATAGAACGAATTACTGAGAAGCACTTACAAGCTCTTCTTAATGAAAAACCATACACCCCTTTTTCAGGGGGCTCTGCGCTGATTGAGATTTTAGCCTGCTTCCCAGAGTCATATAGGAAGAACTCACCTTTCCTTTCAGTGCTGCAGCAGTAGTCTCTAGAAAGTCACACGCTGAGAGGCACTGAGCACACAGAGCTATGCATGCAAGCTTTGAACAACTCAGTAATTGCTTTTCAGATGAAAGGAAGAAGATCCCACCTCAAAAATTCTCTTCCTACTCCTCCTCATTAGCTTAAATAAGACTGGGAATGCGCAACTACAGTGATCTCTGGGGCCTGGGGCAATAGTGCATCTTGCATTGGCAAGTGGTAGAAGATTTGGTTTATGTTTTCTTTTAATTTAGCCAGGTTAGATGCTTATTTGAAGGTCAAAGAGAGTGCATCATCTCTGGAAAGGCCTAGAAAGCTGCATCTTAAACTTAGTCATTTTAATGTAAATACAACTGCCTTGCATTTGCATTCAATTTATACTTATCTTGCTTGTAAGGTATTCTTACAGCCTTCAGAAAGTTTCTCTAATTCCTGTCCCTTAGAGATACTTCCTTAGTAAACAAAGCAGCCGAAAATGCTTAGAAAATGCTGTATCCTAGTTTATTTCAGTCCATAGACATTTTCTTGTTTTTCAGTACATTCTTGAGTTGCAATGACTTAAGCAAGACTTTATAGCCTTAATAGCAAAAGTCGACCGCCCTGCAATGCTAACCAGGCCAGCTTTGCTGGGGGAATTCTGAGCAAACATCAGCTAGCCAATATACTTCTCAATTGCCTCTGTTGTAAGGGATGCCACATGTAACTCATGTGATGGTGGTCTGACAAAGGGAAATATTTCATTTGCACTTATTTGGAATCTGTGTCATCTGAACTGGTACCATATAATTCATACTTTGTTCTAATAATCCGGAACTCCATGTGTATGCTGTGAGAATCTTTATGTCACTCGCTCACACTGTTGGACTCAGTAATCCCTGGGGCTGGGATCCTGCAAAGGCTTGGTCATGTAAGTGATTCAGTTACGTCTTGTGGCCATTCATGTGCGTAAAAAAGTCCATCTGTGTACAAATGTCATTGAATGGACAATGTTGTGGATTGTTGAAGCTCCTGTTTTTCCTATCTGGAGCTTCATTCTGGATTTTCAGAAGGTTCTGGGATGACAAAGGTTACCAGCCAGCTGGAAGTGTGGATGCTGAGGTACATTTCATGTTGGTCAGCTGCTCATGCTGCCATGTGGGGCCAGTGCCAGCAGTTTCAGGTTCCTGGACTGTGCTCTCTCATAGAGGGCTTAGGTAGCTGTGGTACTGCCACATGTCCCAGCTGTAAAGCCTGAGCTTAGAAAAAGGCTGCTTAAGTAGCTTTACCAGTGTAGAAAGAGTCGCAGACATGTGTCTTGTTATAAAGAAACCTAACTTTGTAGTGCAGTAGAAGGACTTTGGTGTGCACTAGGCGTTGCTGGGGGCCAGAGAAATCAGGACTCAAGCTATCCCTGGAAGTCAGTTTCTAAGGAAGAAACAGTAAAAGGATATGAGGGAAAAGAGACGTGCTTGAATGGGGGTGGGTGAAGCTGAATAGTAGACAGTCTGAGTTACGGAAGAAATCTCAGATGGTGCTTACTGCTCCCAGACAGCTTGTTCTCTTCTGTGATGGTATGAAAGCATTTCAAGACATGATATCCTGTGTAAAATTAAGAGCTTAATTAGTGCACACATTTCTGACTAATAGTTCTCAATAATTCTATGATGTGTGTTGGCTGGATTCTGAAGCCTTCTGTGAACAATGAAAATTACAGCAAATGGAGGAGGCAGGAGTGCGCTGCTGGCCCAAGGAGAACAGAAAGATACATTTTACACCAGAAGACCAGATATTTATGTGCTGTATGCACACACATGTATACACACACGGAACAAAAGTATATTTCAAAAGAAATATACTTGACAAGAGCTCACAAATGAGCCCAATTCCCAGCAATGCCATGGTGTACAGTGAACTTCTGTTTCCAGAATGTGTCTTGAGGTTAATTAGAGCCACGCAAGGGATTCAGGCCACTCTGGTGCTCATGCTGCACCTTCAGTGTGGCTGCGTAAAGGCAAATAAACACAGAGATGGCATTCAGCACCTATGCATTAAGATGGTGTCCTGAATATTTTCTAGAGGAAAGCTTGAAAGAGATTTTGTATTCAGTTTTCTATTCTGGGAGGGCGAAGGATTTAGTCCATTGAAGTCTCCTTAATTGTATTTCTGGACACCTGGTTTTCCTGGTAAAATGCACAGCCCAGCTGCCCAGGAGAGGTGACAGTGTGCAGAGGAAGCAGGTGTGCATGTTAGTCACCAACAGCCACAAAGGCAAGGAAGTGGCTGCCATCGCCTCTCCGCCATGCTGGAACTGCAGGGCACTACAGATGGCCATGGCAGCACCCATATGTGAAGCTGTGAGGACTGGCTTGGTGCTAGGGAATCCTCTGAACATTAAAGTACTGCTGATGGTCTCAAGTAGGCCGTTCTCCCCTTAGATTCCAACATAATTTCATTGAAATTCTCTCACCTTACTCTTCATGAGCAACATGATGCAGCCTGCTGTAATCCTCACTACTGACTGATGTCTATAAATCCAGGCACTGCTTTCTCACCAGATTTTTGCATGCTGTATGTTCTTGCTTTTATTGCTGGTGGAGGTTAAAATGAAGAGTGACCAAGGGGCATATAGCAGAAAACCGTATGCAAAATTGCTAGCCTGAGCTGAGATGTTTCTTTTGTGGGTTTCATCTCTCTGATTTTGTGAGCTGCTGGTGCATAAATCTGGCGACAACACCTGACAAGTAGGTGGTGTCAGCCAGGAGAGTGCTATATTGCTGGTGTTTATTATTTTTCATAAAATGATAGAAAAACAAGGGATATTTAAACTTGACTGAAACAAGCATAGGTAGCTATAAGTTAATTGTTTTTGAGTGAAATCTTGCAGTTTCATAGAGTAGAATCATAGAATCATCATGGTTGGAAATGGCTTCCAAGATCATCTAGTCCAACCATCTACCTACCACCATTATTTCCCCACTAAACCATGTCCCTTAGTATCATATCTAAATGTTTCTTGAACATGTTTTAAATGTGTATGTTTGGTGGCCCTGCCAGGCAGGGGGGTTGGAACTACATGATCCTTGAGGTCCCTTGCAACCTGTGTGGTTCTGTGATTCTGTGATTCTGTGATGTTTGGTACGTTTGGTACTCAAAATACAGATTTGATAAGAAAACACATTTATTTTTCTTGAAAAAAAAAAAGCAAAACAAAATGGAGACGTGATAAAAATTGTGATAAAAACTGTTACAGTCATGAGTAAAGTTCTTTCTGGTCAGGGATGGTTTCTGTGGCTTTCTGTGCGTGTAAAGAAATGAGATGGCTAAGCAGCACATGCTGGTATGATAGATGGCTTTTGCATGTGATACCCATATGGATGGCATGACGCTTTCTGTAATTATCCTATGCCTATCTGAAGGGGAAAAACATAAAATGGCTCTTTCAGATCAAAAGGAACCCAAGTCTGGTTTTTGGCAATGCTTTCAGTATTTTGGAATGTTGTCACCAAACCGGGGGCACAGCAGGATGTGCCTGCTGAAAGAGCATTTCAGAATGGTAGTGACTAAACCGTGCAGTATTGCTCACAAGAAACAGAGTAGGAAAATGGGAAGCCTTGAGGTTGTCTGCTGTTCCCGCGCTCTTCCCACTCTCTGACCAACTTTTTGAAGAAACAAGTCTCCATCTTGGGGGGAGAGCAAGCAGCAATTTAACACAGCGGGGAAGAAAGAGGTTTTGCGATGTGCTGCATGAAGTGATGCAGTATCGCTCCCCTGACATCTGGTAAAACACTCTCAAATAGCCTTATCTTCTCGAGTCAGCATTTCTAACATCAATAATTTTATTGGTGGTAATCGGTAAGGTCTGACATTTGTTGGAGGATGATGGGTGGCTGCGCTGGCACAGGAAATCTAAAGAGCTCTGAAGAACGCTGACAGAAAAATGCTGAGGCAACATCTTAGTTACTGAGTTGAGAAATGTGGATTTCTTTGCAGATTGTTGGGAAGACATGAGGACTGCTGCCTTGAGAGGAGATGCTGGTGTTGTAATGCCGTCAGGTTTTTTAAAGCTGGAGATGTCCACAAATGCCACAATCCAGTGTAAATCTAATACCAGACTTCAGTGTTTCTCTTGAAGCTACTGTGGCTGGCCCATACTGCTCACATGAGCTGCTTTTTCTTGCACTGCCTACAATCCTGTCCCAAAAACCTTTGAGAGGAGGTCTACTTCCATTGCTGTCTTACAGGTCTGGGCAAACCCAAGCCAGCCTTCCAGTCATATCCTTTCTAATCCAGGCCACACAAGTTTCCTTCCACCCAACCATTCCTTCTCATTTTTCCTCCTCTGTTCCGATTCTTGTGATCATCCTTGCACTAAAAATACCATGCAAAATCTCTTCATATGATTAAAAAGTATTATTTTCCACTTTGAAAAGTGGAACTATGTGGACATTCCAGCCCAGGACTGACGCAAGACTGTCTTTCAGCTACTGATGTGATGTGAAATCATAGCCTGCAGCTGTGTAAGCAAATTGACCAGCATTACAGGAATCCACAAAGAGGTTGATGGTGATCTGTGGATTGGTATTGGGCCTGCTTGTGCACTGGGAGCTCACATTTTGTTTCCAAGTGCAACAGAGCTGTGAGACAGTTCATCTGAAAGATTATGCTATGGTTGGAACTCCTGTACTTTGTCCCCGAGTTTTTCATAGACTATCCTTACCTCTGGGCTCTGGTTCAAGTTAAGGAATGTTTGCTGGAGTGGTTCACAGACTGGTGTTTTTCATGTAAAGTGTTGAGGGATTTTTCAGGTTAGTTCTGCAGAGCCATCTCTTCTGCACTGTGAGATACCATGTCCCAGGTCCTGGGGGAGTGGTAGCCTGGATTTGTGTGATGGAAATAGATGATCTTTAAAGTCCCCTCCAACCTAAGCCATTCTGTGATTCTGTGAATAAGCTGAAATGATTGGGAGACAAAGCAGCATGGTATGAGGTGAAACTCACAGGAGGAAAACAAGCCTCTGCATTAGCAGAGGAAGCACATCCATCTCTTAGTACTCAAGGCTCCTGAATAAACTTAACCCTTAGTGGAAAAGCTAAAGGAAACATTCTTGTGACCAGCTGCTTGATAAGAGAGCCACAACTGCCCAAATGTGAGGCTTTTCACTGCAGCAAGAGATTGTTGGGTTTGACCAATATGGGATGAAAAAGCAATATCTTAATATTGATGAGAGGCTGTTCCACTCATTGGCTCTGAGGGCAAATGACACAGACCAGTGTATGTCTTTCCACCCCTCCTCAGACCCCAAATTGCTTTTGTCCACACTGCCTTCTGGGAGCTGCTATTAGTGATGCTAGCACCTGATCCATCCTGGGAGAGCATCATTGGCCTGGAAAAAAAGTGCCACAGAGTGTGCGGATAGTTAAACAGAACTGATGACCATATTGGATCATCATGATCATGATCATATTGGAGCCTGTGCCTTGGTCCTGTTGGCTTGTGAGTTACAGACACACCTACATTGAGGGCAAGCTAGGTTTAGAATGGAAGGAAAGTTGGAAATATGATCATACTACCGAGCTCAAGAAGAGAGAAGCTGTTTCTTAAATTGCAACCTGCTACATTTATTGGATTGCTTTTTGGACTGTGGAATAGTGGGTAAGAAGACGGATTGTTTAACTCACAACTACCAGAGTATGTGGATGAGGACATGACAGACATCTTTGCTAAGCTTACGACCTGATGCAGTAGCTGCTCTGCTGATCTGTGGATTGAGTGTGGGTTAGTGCTGGAGCAGAGTTTGTTTTCAGCTGAGTGGCTCCAGTCTGCAGTGTCTGTGGTGCTGTGTGGGCAGAGTGAGCCAGCCTTCCCCGTCTGGCACATGGCTTGCTCTGTGCTGAGTACAAGCTGGCATGGAGGTAGGATAAACAACCAATATAATAAAGAACAGTATAAATAGTTCTGAGATAACAGCAGAGGGTGTTCATCGATGAAAAGCAACATTTCAGCTAATGTGGTTCTTGTGGAAGGTGGGCTATGTTCTAAACGTCTAGCTTAGTTGTCCATTTGTTACAGACTGAAGGCGAGTATCTTGCCTGAGTCTCATCTGCCTTTAAACTTTGGAAAGGTTAAAAATGATTGGAAAGAATGAAACTGAAGCACGAGAGCCTGCAAAGAAAGTTGGTATACTCACACTATAACCAAATTGTGCATGCTTACACAGACACATGAGATAGTGTTGTAGAGTGTTTCTAGAAGCTGGCATACATGTTTAGTGTCTACAGAGAGTATGTCCTATGTCAGAAGGTCCACTCTGCAGTGCACTGTGTGCTTTCATTTTGAGTGTCTTTGGAGTGAATCCAATGAGGATGTTTGTTCTATCAGTGCCTGAAGGAGTTTCATTTTTTATTTTGTCTTAAGCATAGATGAAAACAAGACTCCTATTTATATATATATAATGTGGTCACATCTGAGACACTTTGTGTTGCAAACGAAGAACAAACCTACAGAGAATATAAAATCAGCAGCCTGCTTTACAGCCCCAAGGGGAACCAGAAATATTTTAGCTGAAAATCTGCTTAATGGTCACTGTTTGCCTCCTACTCAATCAAATCAAATGTGTTTAAGTACTGAAGTGTGTTGCTTTTTAGTGCATGTAGAATTCCCAGAGAGACAAAAATTTTGCATGATTCCTGCCTGGAGCTATCAGGAAACTGTATAATTGTCCATCGGTTCACTTAGTAGAGACCTGTGTTTTTCAGGGTGATGGGTTGCCAGCACATGGCTAGTTTAAATGGAAATGATATATGCTACCATACATTTGGTTCTGCTGATTTCCTGTGATGGCGTTGGCAGGCTGGAGCCCAACCTGGCTTGCAAAACCTGCTCAAGCATGGTGAAGATATAGGTGGTGACCCTCTTCTCCGTGCTGTGCCACACCGCATACAGAACCCAATGGCTTGTTAAAACTTGGGTGAGTATGTATACAGGATCTGCCATCACAGCAGCTACTGGGGCTCAAGGAGAAACCCAAGGATTTTTAGCAGACTGGAATGTTTTCTTTCTGCATCTCTCCAAACTCACTGAAGCCTGAATATCACTGAGAAGAAATGTTTGATCGGCCCTATAGATCTCATTCGTGCATTCAAGGCCAGGCTGGATGTGGCTCTGGGCAGCCTGGTCTGGTGGTTGGTGACCCTGCACATAGCAGGGGGGTTGAAACTAGATGATCATTGTGATCCTTTTCAACCCAGGCCATTCTACGATTCTATGATCTCAGAATAAGGCTCTCGGTTCGAATGCCTTTCCTTTGCTATCAAACACACCATCTCTGGTTCCCAGAGACCTCTCTACTCAGCGCAGTGATAAAAGCACTTTTTAACACCATAGCTGCTGTGTTCCCACGCCTGTTGCTGTCATGAGCGAGGCCAGTCTTAAACAATAGCAGAGGAATAAAGAATAGCCTTGCTAATCAATATCCTGCCTAGACGCTGAGTCAGGTGGCAGCTTGGGCCTCTTTAAAATTCCTGCATTGTTCCTGATTTTTCATTTGACCGGTGTAAGTTTTTATCTTTAAAGAAAGAAAACACATGGGACCAACTGTCTCTGCCTGCTGTGCTATTCCCTTCCCATCCACCCCCACTCAGTTCTGGCATCTTTGTCCTGTGGTAGCAATGAGTGGGGGGTGGAGGCAGCAGTTGTTGGTCTGGACCTTCTGCTGAGCGTGATGTAAGAAGAAGGTAGCAGTGGTCTGAGTAGGATTCCTGAGGTCACGTACGTCTACAAGGCTTTGGAGAACTACACCTTTGACACCTGTATATCCACATGGGCTCATATTTGTGTGATTGGTCTTTAAATGGTCACAAGGACAGGTATGAATGCAGGCAATTTCCTAGAAATTTTTTTCACAGATGAATGTTTGGAGCTCTGGCAGGGTGCTGGGACAGTCTGTGTGCGAACAGACATTTGGAAAACTGACGACGACAGTATTTGCTAAAACAAACTGTAGCTCAAGCTCTTGAATCCATGTCGGTTGCACTACAAGCGTTTTGCAGATGGAAAAGGAGTTCAGGGTGGATTTATGTAATCTCTCAGTCTCACAAGGCCTGCAGGCCAGTTGAGGGCTTTATTCAGTTCCTGTCACAGCCCAGTGTCACCCCAGGCTGCTCTGGCTGGCCTAGAACAGGAGCCAGTGGCTGTGCTTTCCGCTTGCCACAAGCCCTGCATCAAAGACTGCCTAGGAGGAAGGTCAAGATGCCCCCAAGATTTTTCTTAAAGCTGGGGAGTCTCTCAGAACTTCTTGTGGCTCTTTGGCTCTGCTTGATTCTGGCTGAAAGGCCCCAGCAAAGAGGGAAAACATGGTCTTTGCTGTGCCGCCAGGCAGGAACTCTTGGAGCTGGAAAGGGAACTGGTAAGGGTTACAGTTGTGCATGTAGATCCGAGATAAGAGCTGACCTATCCTTCACCCCAAACTGAACTCCCTGAAGCTCAAAGAAGGTAGGGAGACCTTGTGAAAATGCTGGGGGAAACCCGCCAGGCAGGCAGACTTGCAGGTCTTGCCCAGGGCTGGGAGCATACATGCTGCGAGCAACCCTACTTTAGATGCTACTGCTGCAGACAAAACCAGGAAGGCGTGGGATTTCTGCAAAACCATGTGCTTTCAAGGGCTTGCTTGGTCCCAGACTAAAACACTTGAAGGCCAGAAGCAAAGGACAAAGGAGGGAGCTGAGGGTGCCTGCTGGAAGCCTTGATCCAGAGCAAGAGTGCAAAGCCTGGCTCTTTGGGACCAGAACTGTCAGGCTGCTGCCAGGGCCCAAACACCTGGTGTGGGGCGCATTTGACAGGGAGCACAGTTATCCCCATTCCTGGAGACATTCAAGGCCAGGTTGGTTGGGCCCTGGGCAGCCTGAGCTGGTGGGGGGTAGCCCTGCCCACAGCAGGGACTTGGAAGTGCATAGGCTTTGAGGTCCCTTCCAACCCAAATGGTTCTGTGATTCTATGATTCTATGCCTGTGTCAGTCAGCATCCTCTCTACATCTCCACAGCAGGCAGTCTCCCAGCACACACTGCCCTGCCTGCAAAGATGAAAATGGCTGCCAGGCATAAGATGGCAGGGAGGTGTGAGCAGGGAGAAGGCAGGCTGCTATGCACTGCCACCAGCTTGCGCTGCCAGTGGAGAAGGAAACTGTGCTCAATAAATTCTTTTTTCTTTAGTGCAGATAGTCTGTGACATAGTGATATGTGTTACAGACTCTGTCACGATCTCTTCCCTCGACCCAAGCAAATATAAGCAGGGCAACAACCACAGCATGGCCAGTCTTCCTCTCTAGTAATTGCTCAGCATGCCCCAGCCTTGCACAAGGCAGAACCTCTGGAGGTGAGCTGAGGATTTCTTTCAGTCTGGGCCTCTACACAGAGGCTGCTGGTAAGGATTGCATTGGTATCAGCTGAGAAAGGGGATGGTTGTTGCAACCACACCTGTCCCACAGGAATATAATGGAGTTCTTTAGCTCATTATAGTGGTGGTTGGTGCTTGCTGTCTGCTAGAGCTTGTTTGTAGTACAGTCTGCAAGTTTGCTGCTTCCCTAGAGCGGTGTTGCTTGGGCAGTTGGATGTTAGCTGTGGCAGTTCTGGTGGAGATGCCCTTAATATGTGGGTGAATCCTTATTACAGAGGTTTGTGGAAGAGTCTGCTGAGTTTCAAGCTGTTTTGAAATACTGTGATCACTCTGTGCCCACTTAAGCTGCCTCTGCTATTGCTCTGCAGAGTTACTGGTACCATGACAAGGATGGACCAGGGGTGCTTTCACTGTGATGTTGTGTATTGCTCTGTTGCATGGTTAATATTCAGGCTTGCCGGCTGCTTACATGATTTCCAGCTTGGGGGTTGTGCCAACAGTTGCACAGCAGGAATGAGTTTCTTATGAGCCTCTTCATCTGCCCCTGAAAACCCAAAGGAGACGCTCTCAGGTACTAATCAGGCCATTGTTCAGGGAAGGATTCCTAAGCCCTGGAGCTCCCTTGTTCCTGGGGTTAGTCTCTGTGGTTGAATGCCAGGCGTTTTGCTGGAGGCTCTGCTCAGCTCCAGGCAGAGGAATGTTTGCCTGGGAAAGCAATCTTCAGGGGGAGTGTATCTCTCAAAGGGAGTCCTCTGTTCTGGGAGGGAGTGGTGGGAAGGAATTAAAGCAACTGGGCTAACCTGCTATCAGAATATCTGAATGATAAAAAAATCTCTTTAATGCTCACCCAGGGAACCTGTGTGGGTTTCATAAGATTGAATTTGTTCCGTACAGGCCTGATGCTTCCAGAGGAGATGAGCTGGCTGTCTTGACTCTCAGCTGTGTACCAAAAAGGGAGGGCAATATGTACAGCCTGCCAAAGCAGCCCTTGGTAAGAAGGCGACTGGGCTGCACAACATCAGCGCACACGTGGTCGGTGGGGAAGCGCGAGTACAGCTTCAATCCTTGTCAATGGCACCTCGTTGACTTTTAACACTTCTTTATCATGTCTGCACTCACCTCGTAGCAGCACTGATAAAATGCCATCGCTGGTGTAATCTCCTGAGCAGCTCTGCAGAAAGCGCTGCAGAGCATGAGAGCCTGAATCGCTGGCAGCCGGCAACTGGTGTGGGACTCCAATCCAGACCACGGTAATAAAGCAAGGGCTCTAACCTGAAACAAGTCTGAGGCAGAATAACTTCCAAGATGTATCGAACACCAGAGGTGCTGATCTACTGGTATGATAGGCATGGCAGCATAGGAATGTTGTGTTAGAACAGGGGTTTGCTGAATTTGGAGTAACTTGCTTTTCAGAACCTGTTGGAGTTGGCAATGTAAGCTGTCTGATGTGCTTGCGGGGTATTAGTACTTAGGGTTATGAGCACTGGGGTGGTGGAAATGACTGCACAGGTTTTCTTGTGTTCTCCTTATTTCAGAAGTCTCTTATTTGCTGGGGTATGTTGGGGTATGTACTAATCTGAGTTATCACTACAAGTGGGTATCATTTCTGAATATTTAACTTCTACCTGTAGGCCCACGGCAATTAAAAGAACATGTATTGTTATTACAAACAAGCAGCTTGCAGAGATACTCCTGAGACTGCCCTCCTTTCAGGTTTGAACTAGGGAACTCTGAATATAAAAACTCAGCTACTACTGAGCAGATACATCATTCTGGAACCTGTAAGTGATGTCAGACTGATGTACAGCTCCTCATCACTAGAGGAAAGCAATGAAAGTTGTAGTGGAACTGGCTGGAAAGAGGCTCTTTCCTTTGGAGTGGGAAATGTGTATGTTTAAAATGTTGTTTAAAAAAATAATCCTAGACTTATTGCTTTTCTTCCTGAATTGGAGGCAAAAGTCATGAAGCTGAAATTCCTTGCTGAAGAAAAACTTCCGAAAATAAAATGAAATTGTGCTGAAGACTTTTTGTCAAAGAACTTGGAGATGAAGATCTCTACGTCTTGGTGGTTGAAGATGCAATTACATTTTTGCTGGCCCAGCTATTTTAAACACTGAAAGTTGAAATAAGGGGCTTCTCCTTTAGAGTAGGGATCGTCATTAAGAACAGACATTTCATTGAAAAATTTCAGTTTGACTTGTTTCTTTAGCCTTCTGTCCTTATTAAGAGAATAATCTTGCATATATTCTTTTCTTCTTGGGACTATGGCTCTACTCCATGTTGTTATCTACTGACTTTTACAGTTGTGCATCTTTTCTATGGCACTAGTCCTGCAGTTATCCCTGCAGTCATTTTCACGTGCTGCAATCTCTGCAGGATGGAACAAACTTTCTGCATTCTCTCTACTCACATCATCTTTGGCAAGTTCTTCTGCTTCACTACTTGCTTGGATACCCTGAAGCCTACTCAGTACTATAATCCCAAGGCTGTTTTCACAGGAATATCTAGTGTTGCCCCAGCCATCTCTAGAAGTCTCTATCTTTTGATCTTTCCTGTTTCTTTTTTTTTTTTTTTTTTTTTTTTTTTTAACTGTTCTCCCCTGTTTTTTCTGCTGTTTCTGTCCCACATCTTGTACTTCTATCTCTTTGTTCTGGCGTCTTTCCGCTTCTTCAGTCTTCCATCATTCCCGACCAACATCTAGAACTTGATATGTGGAAAAACGGGGTCTTTTCCCAAGGCCACTTCTCTTCATTACCTCCAGTATTTCTGCTATTCTCCCTGAGAATGGCATCCAGATTACCACATTTTACTCTATCCAAGCTTTGTTTTGCACGTGGATCTGTCAAATCTCACAGTTCTTTCTTAAACGCCTGACTTTTTGCCTACATCCTCAAAGTGAAATGCTCCATTTTCCTCAGTTACTGCTGTGCTACTTGCAGTCCCCAGCCTCCTGCCACACATTCCTGCACTACCCCTGAGTTCTGCTGCCTTACCCTCCTCACTCTTCAGCTTTGTGTTCCTTCTGTGGCTCCTCTGTCAGGTTTCATCCTCTCCATGTGGACTCTATGTCCATGTTTTGTGGCTGGTGCTATCTCCTTATACCATCTTCCAATGCAGTGTTTTACTGCTCACTGATGACTCTTTCTGTATCTATTCACTCACTAATATGCCTTTTTCCAAGGCTTCAGAATTTCTTTTCCTGCGCTTCAATGTTTTTTCTTTAATGCTGTTTATAACAAGGCAGGATCATGAGCACAATATATTGGAGATAATAAGCATACAGTTCCCCTTGAAATGAATGCTGCTAGCTACCCATCTAGGAGTTAGGCATTTGTGTATCAGTTCAGCACCCTGTTAGCTCTTGAGACCAGTAGTAAACTACTGAAACCACCTCACCAGTATTGTGCTTGAAGTCTCTAACAGCCTGAAGAACCCAATGTTCAAGGCTTATTTCAGTCTGCTAGAATACAGGTTTTCAGGTCAACTGGTGCACAGCGCAGGACTTATTGTGTTGTGGCCAGTGTCTAAAACACAGGAGGTACATTTAATTTCCTTCTTTTCCTGGTGGATGAGGATAGGTGGATAGAGCATCTAGCCCCCTCACCTCTGAAATGTGCTGTTCTATGAGGTGGAGGTAGCTATGACATTGATATCTGCTCAGTGAATCACAATAGCACATGGAAGGAAATGTACTTAATGCTAGGCGAAGCTGCTATGGTAATAAATAGTGGGACTGCGCTTTCTTCATATCGCTCTAGTAACCTGCTCACATAAGGCCAAGACCGATGTTTGCACTTCATCTAGCTGCTTGGTTAATTATTCTCTGAAAGTTTTAAGGAGCTTCCTTGTCAGATTTGGGTGGATTTCATCTTAGGAAGTCCTCCAGCCTTGAAGGGTGGAGCAGTTTACCTGAGAAATTTGAGATCACAGGGGAAAAAACATTAAACTTCATTTGTTCTTTTTCTTTCCACCCACCCCTCATCTTGCAAAATATATTAATTGCTGGACTGTTGGATGATGCCACCACCCACATGGCTCTTTTTACTTTCTCTCTGGAGTGCTTCTTGCCAGAAACATTCATCGTTGTCTTAGACCAGGAAGGACAGCAAGGTGGTGTCCTGCTTAATGCAAGATGTCTGTGTCCTGCAGAAGCCATGTCACTGTCTTCCCATGGGCAGCCTATGTGTCTTCTCTTCAAGGTGCTGTTATCTCCTGGAGTTGCTGTGCAGCACACAACACCAGCTGCCTCTGCTCTGGCCAACCTGTGGCAGTGAGGAGATACAAATCACTAGCTGAGCTGTTGCTTTGCTCAGCAGAAACCAGCTCTCATTTGCAATGGTCCTGGTGTAACTGTTTCATGCCAGCAAAAATAAAAGGAGGAGAAGGAAAAGGGAATAGAGCAAATAGAAAGCGGGAAGTAGAGATAATGGGAGTGGGGAAGTACTCCTGATGTTATAATGCCACTAGACTTAGCGATTTCTCTAGCTCCTGCTGTGCTTTGTTATAAATGAGGCTAGTTAGCAGCGGATCTGAATGTAACAACAGACAGGAGAATGAGAGGAGCTGTGAAAAATGCATGAAATAAGTGGATTTTTAAGGGGTTTTAGGAGCGGCGGTTTTCTGGTTGTGGCCTAGTGCCTGCACATGTCATGTGATTGGGATGCTGCAGAAGGTATGCAGAGTGTGCAGCAAGCAAAGCACGCAGCCATGTCATCAAACACAGAAAGCAGAGCACTTGGGCAATGAGTTTCTGGAACTGCTGAGGGATGATGGTGCAGCTGAGTGCAAGATGTAACTTAGCAGTAGGTGCTAATGCTGCAGAAATGGGGATGAGGATTCACGTTCTTAAGGATAAATGGATTTATGGGAGGGATAGTGGTGGTTATCTGGTAACCAGAAACTTAAATGATCAAAGAGTTTACTAAGCCCTTCTGACTTTGCCTTGCTCTTCCAAAAATATATCATGGCTGTGTGGAAGGTCACCTCCCATCCGTTCTTAGATGTTAATCACCCTCTTCAGTATAGGTGGCCTATCAGATTGCATAGGCTGGGCGAACACTGGGATATATGATAGCCCATTTGCTGAACTGGGGGATCTAAAGGTAAGATTGCTATCTGGAAGGCAAAGATATCTGTGAGGGGAGGCAAGATTCCTAGTCTCTTCAGCTGTTTGCCCTGAAAATGGAAGAAGAAAGGATTTCAAATTCCAGAAGCCCTTGCAGGCTTGAGGCTATAAACAGGCTCTTCCTGTACAAATCATAAAGGATCTAACAGTAACTACGAGATGCTTGTTTTTCCATACAGTCCAAATACTACTGGAGTACACTTTGTGAGGGGATGAAGCCCATCAGTTAGGGGGAATAAGGGTCCCCAAGGCTCTGAGAAGATGGATATTGAAGAAAGAAACATGGAGTGAAGAAGAAGAAATGAAAGGCTTGGTCAAGCTGACGCAGAAGGAGACAGGCTCAGGAGTCAAAAATATAAAAAGAGAAAGATGGAAATAGGGAGAAAAATAATTAGGAAGGTATGGAAGAAGAATTAACAGTGTATTTTACATGGGGAAAAATGTCCAAGGTGTGGAATACATGCCATATATGCCATGTTATTGGGTTTTTTTTTAGCTAACTATTCTAGAGGCTTCTATGGGGGCAAATACATGAAATTATGGGACCCCAAAGATGTGATCCTGCCCCTCTTCTCTCAGGTGGTGAGGCCTCCCTTGGAGTACTGTGTCCAGATGTGGAGTCCTCAGTACAGGAGAGATGTAGACCTGTTGGAGTGTGTCCAGAGGAGTGCCACAAAAATAATCCAAGAGATGGAACACCCCTGCTATGAGGACAGGCTGAGAGAGCTGGGGCTGTTCAGCCTGGAGAGGAGAAGGCTCTGGGGAGACCTCAGAGTGGCCTTTCTGTATCTAAAGTGAGGGATGTAAGAACGTAGGGGACATACTGTTTAGCAGGGTCTGTTGTGATAAGACGAGGGGAAATGATTTCAAGCTGAAACAGGGGAGTTTTAGATTGGATATAAGAAGTTTTTTATAATGAGGGTGGTGAGGCGCTGGCAGAGGTTGACCATAGAGGTGGTGAATGCCCCACTCATTCCTGGAGACACCCAAGGTCAGTCTGGACAGAGCTTTGAGTACATGATGGAGCTGTAGGTGCCCCTGTTTATTGGGGAGTTGGAATGGGTGGCCTTCAAGGGTCCTTTCCATCTCAAACAGTTCTGTGATTCTGTGAAGTCTATGCTTCCAAAAGTAACGTGAGGGAATGACCAAAAGAATGTACTTGATATTTTGCTATGTGGTTTATAGAGTAAGTGTTGCATGTGGTAGCCATGAATGCTGTTTATCCTCAGTCTTCTTGCTAGCTTGAATGCAGTGATACTGCAGCTTGGGTCTCTGAAACTGTTCTTGGTATATAAGCTCTTTAATTAGAAATATTCATGGGCCTGTTGCCATAGGCCACAACTTTACCTTGCAGTGCATAGTATGCAGGATATCGATGCTTGGAAGCACTTGTATTTCATTGCTGAAGCTTGTGTTGCTCTGTATTTCCTAGTCCTAATCACAAAACTAAAGTGAACGTCACTCAAGATTTAATATCTAAGAACATGCTGCAGGGGTTGGTGTTTCCTGACACCAATGGCTATTGTTTTATTTTCTAACCACACCTGTCTTCCCAAGCAGAAACACTTGAGCAGCCTGCAGTGTACTAGCCTCCCCTCTGGCATGTGGCCTGACACAGAAATGGACAAACTGCCTGGATGACATGGGAAACCAAAGTGTTACTCTCAACTAAAACATTATCTTTTAGGAGGTAAGTTGTTCTTGGATCAGCCAGCTCGGACAGTTGGGTAAAGCATCCTTCCAGGAAGGTTTTGTGTCACTTGGGCCTTTTGCTTACAATGAACAAAGACACTGGATTTCATTCCTCCTTATACAGTGATCCACTATAAGATGGCAAAGAACAGACACTCCTACAGATACAGGCTACTGAGACTCCATTGCGGATGGAAGAGCTGCACGGTGTGATGTCAGATCCATGAGCTCTTCTTCATGGGAGGGCACGACTCACCTTTTTCCTCATGGATCTCATCAGTCAAGGGTGTTGCCTCACCTCATTCATTACCCAACAAACACAGATACAGTTAGGGGTTAGTAGCTGATCTTCAGAAATCTCTTGGGAGTAAGGGAATATGTGTTTTTACTTATTTGTAATTTGTGTAATGCACCTGAAGCAATCAGGCAGTGGGAATGCAGTCAGCTATTTATTTACTCAGCAACTGAAAAGATGTGAGTTCTGTATAACAGTGTAAAGGAAAGTTTCCAACTGTCTAACCTCCTGTTTCGACTTCCCTTTGGCATCCTCCTGGGCCCCAGTTCCTTTAAGAAGTGAAAACATGTATTTTACTGTACATTGTCACCAGCTCCTGTGATGCAGTGAAGTTAATAATGTGCATAAGCTTTGCCAGATGAAGGACTAGTGCTGCAGACACTTTGAGAACAAGTTATTCATGCTCCTGTGTTCTGGTGAGAAATTTTATGCCTCTGACAGACAAGATCCCAGCAGCAGTTCAAGCATCATAAATCATTTGCTTTTATCTCAACCAGAGAGGGAAAGCTGCTATTTAAGTAGAGGTCCGCTTATGGAAACATGGATTAGGTGGTAACTTTTACTTTAAAACATCAAATTAAACAAGGTAGACTGAATTAGGAATAGGTAGCGCTGGCATATTGCTTCTAGAAATTTGTGGTGGTGGTGGTGGTTCTTGCAATGCCAGCATTAGAACTTTACAGGAAATGTGTCACTTCCCAGATGGATGGGGCTGTGCAATTGTAAGGGGAAATAAGTGTTTCAAAGTTGGTCTCTTGTTGCTGTATATTATTGAACTCTATGATCAATCACCTGAAAGATAGTGAAATAGTCACTGAATGGTAGTGAGGAGTGAAAAATCAGTAAGGCAGTAAAAAAAAAAGACGTTGCAATAGCCTGGATCACTCGGAAAGATGCATCCAAGCATAACATTAGTTGTTGCAAGTCACATGTCAAAGGATAAGGAGCACAGGCTATGCTTACCAGTTAGTGAGTTTGTCTTGGGCAGCAGTGACAAGGAATGATGGGAACTGGAGTGGCTCACTGGCTGACAACAGAATTCCAGGATGGTGCTGTAGCTGGGGAAACGCATGCAACTTTTGGTAAATAACTTCAGGATGAATAGCTCTAGGAGAGAGTGGGTGTGCGTGTCATTGAGTACTAACATTGTCACTTCCCATGTACTCTATTTAGTGCTTTTGTTGGTGGTTCCTGGATGGGAGAGGTTTCAGGGAATATGCCTGAGTTGTTAGAGTTGGAAATGTGCCTTCCAGTGAAAGAGGTCAAAGAACTGAAGGGAAAATAAAGCTGAAGGCTAGCTTTTGTAGTGTGTGTGTATATATATACCTATATGTGGAACAAACTTCTTGTTCTATCAGACTGAAGCGAAAAAAGAATTAATGACTGATTCAATTTGAAACTTTTTTTTTTTTAAAGCATCAAAAGAGGACTAATTTTTTAACATTGCATGCAATTAATCACTGGAAAAGCTTGCTGAGGATAGTGGAGGATTCTTCACAGGGGGCTTTTAATTTGTTTGGATTCTTGTCAGAAAGTAGACGCTTGTGGAGATGGAAAGGATTTCTGCCAAAATTTCTGGCCCAGGTCTTCTAAGGTGTGAGTCTCGATGATCACAGTAGTTCTTTCTGCAATTGGTGTCTGAGTTTGTCTCCCTTGTTGGCAGGCAAGTGGTTGAGAGTTGCCTCAGAGCAAGTGACGGAGGCATCCCCTCTCAATCCAAGCTGTTACTCTTTTTCACCTTGCTCTGTACAAACAACCTTCAAACAACCAAGCCATATCACTCTTGCTCTTTAATCTTCAAATCTTATTGCTCCAGTAAGTAGCTCTCCTTGACCCCACTCTGTCCCTGTTTCCCATGTAAGCATCTACCCCAGTCGTTCTCTGGGATTGGCAGCTACCTCCACCACTGATGATGGTGGAAGTACCAGTGTTTCCAAGAGGAGCTTCCATCACTTTCAACCTGTCACCAGCCTCTCATCTCCAGAATCCCATTCCACTATCTATGCTACTCTCAAGGGTTTGACTCTGTTGTACAGGATGGGAGAAGACAGAGGCCTCAGTGGGAGACCCCTACCTTTGCTGGGAGAAGGGTGCAAGGGCTAAATGCGTTCCTCTCACCTAACGTGTTTTTTTTTTTCCTCTCACCAATGGGCATTTTTGTTTGGTTGTGTAAAAACTATAGAATCATCTAGGCTGGAAAAGGTCTTTAAGATGAAGTCTAACCATTACCTCACTCTTCAAGTCCATCATGAAACCACATCCTTAAGTGTCTCATCCACACATCCCTTAAATACGTGCAGAGATGGCATATATTTTGTCACTTGAGGAAATAGACTGACAGCCTCCTTTCAAGAGAGTGATGAGTTGTCTCCTCAGTCTCGTTTTCTCCAGACTAAATCCCAGTTCTGTTTTCAGTCCCTCCATCAGCTTCACTGCTCTTCTCTGAATGCTTTCTAGTAACTCAATATTCTTGCAGTGAGGAATCCAAGCTGAACGCAGCACTCTAGCTGTGGTCTCACCAGTGCTGAGTAGGTAGAAAATCACTTTCTTGGTCCTGCAGGGCATGTTATTTCTGATGTAAGCCAGGATGCCATTGGCCTTCTTGGTCACCTGGGTGCACTGTGGGCCTATGTTCAGCTGGCCACCAATCAGTATCCCCAGGTCCTTTTCTGCTGAGCAACTTTCTAGCCACTCCTCCCCAAGCCTAAACTGCTGCATTGAGTTGTTATGTGCAAGTGAAGTACCTGGCATTTAGCTTTGTTGAATGTCATGTGGTTGGATCCCTGTTGATGTTCCCGTGATATCAGAGTTTTGCTTTGTTTCTTATTTTCTTCCCCGCAGTGTTAAACTGGAGCAAAGCTGTGCATGTGGATAAATTGTTGGGGGTAACACACAGCTGTTAGAAATTTGTGAGGAAAATGGTGGGAAGATGAGCAGTGCCAAAGATGAAGCTCAGGGCAAGAACGTGTGCCAGCAGAGGCTCAGGCCTTTGTGTGCAGGCAGTAGGTACTGGATGTAGCAGTATTTCCTAAAAAAATACAATGGCTACTACCCAACTTTGTGGAAGAAAGCCCGGAAGGGCAAAGTGTCCCTGTGGGTGCAGGAGGGTGCTGGGTGGAGCCTGATGAGGAGTGGTAGGCGGGTGAGGAGCTGTGAACGTGACTGCTGAAGCCACACAGGGTTGGGAAGCTTTTCTGCTTGTGATTTCACCTGGACTGCATGCCAACCTCGGCACACAATGTTATCGCTGTGAGCCAGCACATGGTCAGGACGGCTGTGTTAGCAAAGTTGGGGCCCCAAGAGACCTTCTCCAGTCCTCAGCTTTTTGCTTTGAAGGCTTTGGCCAGAAACACATCATGGCTTCGTTCCCTGGATTTGTTTCCAGTGGCACTGGATTGCCTCTGGTCATTGATAACCTGTGTCACCACGGCTGCTATCTTGTGGTAGGGAATAAAAATGAACAGCTTTGTCAGGAGCTGAAGCAGGGATCTCTGCTCTACCCCACCCCTCTCTGGCAATCTGTTGTTCTTGGCTGTTTCCTTATCTAGGCTTTATTACTGTGCAAAATAGCTGAGTTAATGACTCAAAAGGAACACTTGGTCCCTACTGTGCAGAGACTATGCTGTTCAGATACAGAACCTTCCCTAGGAGATCTTTCTCCTTCCTGTAGCCCATGCAGCAGTTGAAAACTGAAGAGCTCTTGGATAAACATGGTCCTTTTATCTTGCTGGGCCAGTTCCATGACAGTGGGTTCCATGGGTGGGAGACGTGGTCTCCGTATGACCATCTTTACTTTTGTCAGTGGTAAATATCTTGCCTAAAAGGGACGTCATTAGAAGCACTTGGCATTTTCACAGCTCTCCTTACATGGCAGTCCATGGAAATTTAATCTTCTCTCTGTGAGGCTGTTCTTCTCTCCGAGGTCAGTGCTGCCTCTAGAAGTTGCAGTCTGAGCCTCCTCCTGTGCTAGGAGAAAAGTCTATGGTATTTTTTGAGTTTGTTATTTTGTGAATAAGATTCTCCTTGTTTAATTTTCTTTTTTTTTTTCTTTTTTTTTCCTATTCAGGCTTGTGCTTTCTGCATCCTTTCTTGAAAAGATCAGAAATCAACCCCCTTAATTCCATGGCAACCTTTACTTTTCCCAGGACGGATGTTTCTAGGATAATTCCAGGTTTTCCATGCTTTGACTTAATAGGCAATACACTCGGAGTGTAACAGTGCTGAACTAGTTTGCAAGAAATGAAGTGGTTCCAACCTCTGCCATCTGAGATTTGTCAGTGACTAAAGTCTTGGGCATTGAGGAGACCTGTTAACTTCAGTGTTAATTCCCAACTATAAGTTAAAATCTACTTGCAGGAGAGTCATGTGGCTCTCAACAGGCATGAGAATGGATACAGCAAATTGTATTCAAGATGATTTGCAAGAGTGGTTTTTGTGTGTGTGTGTGTCTGCTTTAGGATTGTGATCTGTCACTGGTCGTAAGTCTCTGTAGGGCCATCAGGTTTACTGAAAGCTCACTGATATCAGAGTTTGTACTCCAATAGAGCTGAAACAGTACAGTAACAATTAGGAGATCACTGGCATCTTTGTGCTGGACAGATGCAAGGCTGCTATGGGCAGCTCAAGTGCTGACACCTTATACACTTTGACGCAAATGAACCCAGGTGTTTTGTGGGAATCTTCTTTTTCAAGCTTGAAGGAGATATGGAAGGATACAACATTCAAGTTGTCTCTCTGCTGTCCTTTGATATGTGTATTATGCTTGGGCAGCATGTTTATGGTGGTTTTTTGGTTTTGTTTTTTTTTGTGTGTGTGTGTTTTGTTTGTTTGTTTGTTTTGCTGTGGCTGTTCTCATTCTTCTTGTCAGTAGTTCTGGTCTTCTCACTTTTCATTTGCTTCTCACATCATCCTGCGTTCTTCAAACTGCTTGCCTTGTATGGTTAGTAAAGACAAAGATAGGTGCCATCTTTCCAGAACTGAAAGATGAGACATTGCTCACCAATGAGATCAGCTTTTGAAATGCGTGAGCAAAAATCTACGTGATGATGTTGTATGTCACCACTTGTGACACTGCTTCCTGAGCTTCCTCATAGACAGTGCATTATTCCTGGCAGAAAGATGGGTAGACCTCAGATAGAAAACAGTATCAGTAGAAAACAAATCAGTAGAAAACAGTCATGAAAATTGGAGAATATACCTGAGGACTGAGGCAGTATACGTACGTACCTTGCCTCTGGGTGAACATCCAGGGATCACATTAGCCCCTTTAAGCAGTGTTGCACTGCAAGCTCATATGCAGCTCCTCAGCTACCCTGAGTTCAGGGTCCTCTGCAGAGTTGCTCCTTCCCTAGACAAAGCTCCCTGCAGCAGTGCAAGACATGGCTGCCTTTGTGCTAAAGCAGAGCCGTGTTCCCATCTCACTGTGCCATGCAGAGTGCAGTAGATCAGCTGCTCCCTTTTTCATGTTTCAGAGGTCTCTTGGTCTTATTAAACATTTTGCAAATGCAACTGTTTTCTTCCAGATTGTGGACTAAATATATCGTGAGGCCAAAAAAACAAAACTCTCCAGGATCTTGGTACAAACATAGTTAAACGTAGTTACTTCTCATTCTTAATTGTATTTTGGGACCAGTCTGATAGGCCATTTATAGTCTACTTAATGACTATTATCTTATGTCAAGTTCTTAAATCAAATTGCCATGTGATAGAAGGGAAACTGCCTTCCAGGACCTTAAGTATACTGCACCAGTTTTGCTATATTTAACAATGATGTAAGCAGTTTCCTTGGAGAAAAATATCAGCACAGTCAAATGGGTTGAATTTTCGGTACAGTCAGGGGTGAGTGTCCCTACTTATATTTTCTTCCTTTTTATCTTTATTCCTCATGTTCTACGTTGGCCACTTCATTTTTCAGTTCAGAACTGAGATCGTATCGCAGGTTTGTAGTTATCTGTGAGTAAATACAGATATGACACAATTGTACCACGGTTGCCCCTTTCTACAGAGTCTTAACAAAATGCCACATTGCAGGTTCTTCCTCCTCCAGTGCACAGAGAGGTACAAAATCGACACAAATAGTGCAGAGGACTCCTGTTCAATGGTTGGTTGGTTGTTGTTTTTTGTTTTTGTTTTTAAATAAAGAGAGTTCCAGTGCAAAGTATCCCATCCTGCTGACTGATTTCAGTAGATGGTATCGAATTCTTCTGAGATGATATTGGAATAGACATGTCATCAACCATGTCATCTCCATTGACTCTTTTCCTGGCAGTAGGACAGAAGTTTTTATTGATTTCATCTGTCTTGTCTGCATTATTATTGAGCAATCTAACATTTCCATCTGATAAAGAATCAATACCACGATTAGGACTCATTTTATTCTTAATTTACTTTCAAAGAAAAAAAAAAGCTTTGTCAGTGTTTTTTCCCCCATTTTACCTCCGTCATCAGTTTTTTCTAATTCCCATTTTCTAGTTTATATTCAGCTTCTCCTCTGTTTATTTGTTGTGTGTTCTACTTTTTTTAAAGCCAGCCCCACTTCTCTTTTAAATCTGGCTGTATTATTTTCCTTAATCATTACACTGTTCTTTCTTTACTGTGGAGCGTGTATTTTTAGGGACTAGTAAAATGTTTTTAATCAGTCATTATTCATTATTCATATTCTTCTTTAAATACTGGGAATTCCCATCATGGCTAGGAAATGGGCCTCTTAAAAGCATAGTGCCTTCTAAAGCATTGCCTTAACTTTTTGGACATTTTTTTCTTTCCTTTAACAATGCTGTTGATCAGTAAACCTATTACCAGTCTGTCATCTCTACCAGTACTTTACCCCCTGGATAAAGTGAAATACAAGTTTTGGTCATTTTGGATGTAAGATTTTTTTTTTAAACGAGGGAACTTAGAACATTTAAAAATCTCTGAGGCTGTTTTTGGGTCAGCAACATCAGCATGTGTCAAACTAAGTGATAACTTAGGTTTGTTTTTTCTCTAGGTAGTGCTCCACTAACCAGTGGTCCCATATTCCAGTGTTGCTGAGTTGTGTGTCACAGACCTAAGTCATTGCTCCAATTACCGGGATACCAATTCACAAATATTTGTTAATTAGGAAATCAGAATTCAAAGGCACAAGCATCAGAGCAGGTAATACCTTTCTTTTTTCTAGCCCACTTCTGCCCATTCAGTCTTTGTTAAGGCTATAGGCATCGATTGTAACACTGCGTCATACGAGCTATCCCAACATCTTTTCCAATTTCATATAGCTGCAGTCTTTTGGGCAGGCAAATTCTTGCTGAATATAAAATGGAAAGGGATGTGACAAGTGTATGCAACTAAAGAGGATGTATTAGAATGGACTCGACTTCTATACTGTGTTTCTGTAAAGGTGGACACGCTTTTGAAAGGAAGAGGAGGGGCTGCAACCCGATACACCCAGCACTGCACAGCAGAGCTGATATGCAGCAGGGGGATTGAAGCCAGACCTGCTGCTCCCTGGACTGGAGCAGGGTGGCCAACATATAACAGTTGATGCCATCTTCAGAGCTCTGGGGACTGGAGAGACACGAACTGTGAGAATACAACCCTTCATTTTGCTGAAAAACTATCTGTAGTAATTGCTGCATTCATTGCAGTGGTATTTATCAGTTAAACAAAAATAGGTCTTCCTAGTGCTGGGCACATGGGAGAGTTGGTGGCAGTTCCAAAGTGGGACTCACCACAGCAGTAGCTGGATGCGGCCCAGGAAGGTGGACACCCAGTTAAGTCTTAATGCTTCTGGTAGAAGGATCCTGTTCATGCTTAGGCCTTATTTCTAATAATATTTTTGTTGGAACATAACAGGACCCTAAGCGATTGCATTTTACTGGTAATTATGAAAAAAGAAGTCTTTGCAAATGGGAAGCTTTTCAGCCCCAGCATCTAGATTTTCTGGCAGGTCTGTACACAAAGAGTCCCTGGCTCCTTCCACCTCCCTGTTTGATAGTTTGAGGCCAAATTGTCTCAGGGATGCCCAAGACCTTCGGATGGATAATTTGTCTGGATGAGCAGGTTACCTTGATCAGGAAAAGAGAATGGCTGGCTTGAGAGCTTCCAAGTTCAATAACCTCCTTTTCTTATTAATAAATTTCTGAGGCATGAGAGGTTTCCGTTCCTTGCTGGCATCTTTACACTGTGCCCAAAGAAACAATCATATCAGGTTCAGGAAGGCAAGTGACTGAAAGGGCAGGGAAACAGGAACCGTCCCCACGGATGTCCTCCCCAGAGAGGCTGGGAACACGCTCTGCTGTGGGAAATGGGGAGCTGAGGTCAGCCAGAGTGCACGGCAGGTATGTGCATCTCTAAGGACTGGGAGCACAAGAATAGTGGTCTGTTCTGCCATTCCCAATGCTGCCCCATCCCAAGCCACCTCCACACCTTGTATGCTCCACCACCTTGTTCTGTGGTGTGGAAATGAAGGCAGGGAGATAAAGGCAGAAAGTGGGTGGTGACAACGCTCCCAAGAGCCCTGAGCCAACCACTTAGTGAGGCAGGCCTTGGTGTTAGAAGAGCTCAGATGGGATAAAGGAACAGGGAACAAGCTCCCTATGGAAGCTGGAGGGCCACAAATCTTGTGGACGGGACGGAACACAGGATGTTTCTGGTCATGCCCACTTGTTCAGGTCCTTCAGAAGCTTGGTCGCTTCCAGCATCTTGTGCCTGAGAATGTGAAGAGGTTGTCTCATCAAAGCTTTTTAGACAAACACGTGAAGTTCTTCTCAAGAGGTTGGGAAATATTATTAGCTCCTCTTTTACTGGCAGGCCTTGTGCAATTAATTATTACCAGAAGTATTATCAAGTGCGTGTCACACCATTCCTTGGAACCGCTTTGCATAGTTCAGATTGGTTGTAAGCAACATATTCCCTGATTGGCCTGGTACCTCACAACTCCTGACAGCCATTAGTCCATCTCTCTGAGGAGGATCTCAACTGTGGTGGAAAGGGCATAACCTAGAATATATACATAGAGAAATGGAGAAAATTGAGTCTGGGGACCACCTAAATATGCAACTTGCTTGTATTCTCAGCTCTTTTCAGGAGTGTCTTCCAGCTGATCGCCATCTCCATGTCAGAAGGCAGGTTGTAGGAAGGGGCCAGGAAAGGGGAAGGGTAAGAGGGTATGTGGAGACCCAGGAAAGGCATTTTCATAGAGTCATAGAATCATCAATGCTGGAAAAGACCACTGAGATCATCTAGTCCAACCATTTTCATATGATGGCTCTGTAATGTATGTTCTACACCTTGCTTACAAGGTTGTCTCAGTACACCTATTCAGAAATAACACCTACTTCAGGGTGAGAACTTAGGATTCCTAAGGAAAGCACCATTGTAAAGGTCTGTAAAGCTCCCTCTGGTTTTAAATGAAGTCATGCCGAGCTGTGAAATCACGCATCTATGGTTCCTTTTCTCTTCTTAGCCATTTTTGTGCTGCTGCTGTGATACTCTTACCTGTGACAAGTGACAGCTTATCTCTTTTGTCTTGCAGGCTTTTGTAAGCTTAGTTCAGATCTTATTACTGACTGTGCTGTTATTAAAGGGGAAGTCATGCAGGTCAGCTGGTATACATGACAAGCATTTGCTGGATGAGGAATACAAATTCAACACAAAATACAGACGGTGTTGGCAAATACAGACTATGCTCTTGCCTTTTCAACTAAAATAACAGTGTTTCCATAGGTAAAATTGATATTGCTAAACTCATCTTTACATCAGCTTGACTTCCATCTATTTAACGTTAAAAAAGTAGCATAAAATCGGTATTTGGGACAGATACTACTGCATCATCGCACTTTCCCTTTGTTTGCTTTGTGTTAGTTTTGCGTGTGCAAAGAAAGTCTAAGAAATGAGGAAAGAGTGCAGGGTGCAGGCGCAGCGAAACGGGCAGCTTTTGCCTTCTCTCTCTTCTCTCTCTTGCTCATCACGTCCCCCGGTCTCCCCTGGTGCCTTACAGTGCCTGAGTGAGAACACAGTGCCCGCTAGTGGCTGCAGCAGCCCGAGAGGCTGCCTGGCAAAGGATGCTGGCTATTTTTGCTTTGCTGATGCCACTCCACCAATTGTACCGGGACGAGGTAGGTGGCTCCTATTGCTCCTGCCCTCAGATACAATCAGCGTCTCTGGAAAAGGTCAGCGCTAAACTGTGTGGAAAAAAAGAGGTCCTTGCTGGGAGTGCCACGGGTCATACACACCCTGTTTTTCATGTTTAGCATCAGTGTCCAGATGAAACACCCTAAATAAGGCATGGCGTTTAATCTTACAGTTGCTACAGCAGGAGAACAAATTGGTTGAAATGGGGTTACAGGGAGCACACAGCTTTAAATCCACAGCACGTTCAGAGCCATTCCTGGTTTCTGAAGTGAAAGAACAAAGCAAACACCATCTCAAAGCTTCCTCGAGCTCAGCCCTCCTTGCAGGACAAGCAGTGCAACGTGGAGATGCCTCTGCTGCTTGGTGTGAGCTACCGCCAGCGTGGGAAGTGGTGTGGCACCAGTGTGCTTCATGCTGCCCCTGCTAATTAGCCCCACTCCAGAGAGAAGGTAATTAGCTGTAGTGGAACGTACTGCTGACACAGCACACCTGCTTCCAGATCTGAGCTGCTATCTGTCCAGCTCAGCATTGCACTGGCTGATGTGGGAAACCCAGGATGTCCAGGCTGAGTTTTCAGGGTTGATGGCAGGATACTTTTTATTTACTGAGCTTACTTTTCTGAGACAAGTGCCAAGAAATCATAAAACTGTAGGGCCAAAGACCTCAGAAAGCCTCCCGATTGTTTTTCTGCTTATGAGATAAGATCATCCTTAACAGATGTTTGTTTACCTCTTCATAAAAACCTCCTGTGATTCTACAGCCTCCCCAAGCAGTGTGCTGCAGTGCTTTGCTATTCTTACCATTGCAAAGTGTTTTTCTAATGTTTAGCTATATCATCTTTATTGCAAATTAAGCTGATTATTTCTTCTTCTGCTTCTGATGAATGTGGAGGACAACTGCTCCGTCTCTCCACCCGTTATAATAAATGTTTATGTGCTGGAAGACTGTTATCGTGCTTCCCCTCCTGTTGTTCCTTTCCTGGAGAAAATGAACCAAATTCTTCTACCCATTCCTTATAAGGTGCTTTTTTTTTCTTTTTCTTTTTTTTTTTTTTTTGGTAACATCTCTTATTATTTTTTTTTTTTTTTTTTTTTTAATATTATTTTTTAATTTTTTAACTCTCTCTGGTTTGTTTACATCTTTTGTAAAATGTAGTGCTTGGAACTGGACTCACTGTACCTGCTGAGAGCTCAGCAGTATTGAATAATTGCTTTCTTTGTCTTTTACACAAAACTCCCCTTATGCTTGCGATTTGTTTTTATTTTGTTTTGTTTTGTTTTGTTTTTTTCCTGTGGGAATCTTGCTTAACAGCTTCATATTCAGTCCCACTCCAGCTCTTTCTAGGCTGCACTGCTGTTAAAATGCTTACCGATCATAGAAGCATTTGAGTTGGAAGGGACCCTTAGAGGTCATCTAGGCCGATTCCTTCAGACCAGTGCAGTTGGTGCCTGTGCCCTCACCATTTCTAAATTATATCTTGATACACCACGTCTCTAGAAGGTAGGCCAGCTCTGTAGTGCCTCATGTTCATGTCAAATTCTGACACTCCAGTCACCCAACTTCATGGAGATGGCAACCCCCCAGCCCAGCTACCATCCTTTCGGTTTTGTCCTTTGTTCTGTTGTCCAAATCTTTCATGCAAGTGCTGAGCAGCCCTGAAGCCCAAACTTCAGGGACATGGTCCTCCTAGCTAGAAAAGTGAAGCCCACGTAATTACCCTTCAATATGGTACTTGTGCACTTTTGCGTCGTCACTTCAACTGCTTGCTTCTCTGGGAGTTTGTGGTCTAGATATTTCCAAAATGCTCACTAAAAGCGGTGTACCTAATATTTACCATTTCCTTCCCATCTACCAGGCCTACTAATCAAAGAAGGAAATCAGCCTGGTTGGTGTTTATTCTTTAAAATTCCCTGCTGACTGGTTCTTATCACATTATCATCCTTTAGCTACTTACGAATCGATTGTTTCATAAATGGCTCCAGTATCTTTCTAAGTATCACAGTTAAGCTGACTGGACTGTAACTCCCCAGTTCCTCTTATAACAGTAATTTTCAGAGCAGAACTGCAGTTAGGTTAGCAAGATATTGAAAGACATTCCACTTTTGCTCTGCTTATCTTTATTCATTGTCTACTTTCGTTCCATCCCTTAAATTAAAAACACATTTCCCTGAAGTATTTATCTTCCACTTGAGTTTCAGCATAATCCAACACTGCCTTCACCTCTTCTCCTGTTACTTGCATACTTCTCAAATTTCCCTGCTTCTTCATGCTTTATATTTTTCTCCATCTCCTTTCTGTTTTGCCTGTAATTTCCCAGCAAAATGCATTCCCCAGTTTTCTGAGGGCTCTGAAGAGAAGGTGAAATTTGGGCAAGTCTTGAAAAAATCTCAGAAAAATAGGGAGACTGACATTTAACAGCGTTACAGGGGCATGGCGAGTTCTGCCCAAAGATTAGTCCAGGGCTACCTACATTTAAACAATTTCTGATTTCAGTAGGTGGTACAGAGAAGATGGGAGCTGGCGAGACTCTCACTCCTAGTGATCAGATTGATAAATGGCTTTGGCTCAATGACAGACAAAGAAGCATGTTACTAGAAAGCAAGTCTCCTTTAAGTTGGGCGATATCTAGCAAATAAGAGTTGTGCAGAGCGTCCATCTTCTTGCAGGGAAGCTTAATATGTTTAGTGTTCAGCTTCAGCCATAAGTGAAAGGTCTGTGTGTTCAGCAGAAGAACAGGAAGCATGTGCCACTTTCTAGCTAAGCAGATCAGGAGAAGATAACTTTGTTTGAGGGAGAGGTATCATTATCTAGGGTTGTGCACTATATAATTGCACAATCTGCTATCATGCATGAAAAGAGCTGTTCAATAGCATGGCCCTGCCTTGTCCTGACATCATGTCTGTGTTGGAAATCCATTTGGAATGAAAAATCCCGCATTCCCCAAGTGATCTCGTAGTTTGTGAGCAAATGGCTGAGTTGCAGTGGAGACTTTACAGTCACAGTGGTGCTAGGAGTTGGGAGCTTTGTGACCAATATCAAAACGGCTCAATGATAAGAAAGCATAGGATCACAGGATGATTTGGGTTGGAAGGGACCTCAAAGCCCACCCAGCCCCAACCCCCTGCCATGGGCAGGGCTGCCTCCCACCAGCTGAGGCTGCCTGGGGCCCATCCAACCTGGCACTAAATACCTCCAGGGATGGAGCATCCACTGCTTCTCTGGGCAGCTGTGTCACTGCCTCACCGCTCTCTGAATAATAATTTCCTCCTAAAATCTAACAAAAATCTCCAGTTTAGAGATAAGGATGACATGTGACTGTGTAAAATGCTTTGTACAAGTCCAGGTAGATTACATTAGTTGCTCTTCCTACACCTGCTAACACTGTAGCCCTGATGTAGAAGACCACCAAATTTCAAGCACTACTTGTACTTAGTGAAGCTAAGTGGGCTGTCACCTGCCACCTCTCTGTCCTCCATTTTCTTTTGCATAGTTTCCAGGAGGATGTGTTCCATGATCTTGCCAGGCAGATATATGAGACTGACCGGCCTCTAGCTCCTTGTTTTCCATTTTTTCCCTTTTTATTGAATGACATTATACTTTCCCTTTTCTAATGGGAGCTTTGCCACACTGACATGATTTCTCAGATATGATAGATAGTGGATCAGCAACTTCATCTGCCAGTTCTCTCAGGACCTGTGGATTCATTTCATCTGGTCTCTTGGACTTGTGTCACTTCATGTTCCTTAGATGGTCTCAAATCTGTTCTTCTCCTATAGCGGTCAGTTCTTCATTTTCCCAGTCCCTTGGCTTTGCCTTCTGTGACATGGACAGTGTGGTGAGGGCACTTGCTGATGAAGGTTGAGGCAAGAAGCTGATGAATACCTCAGCCTTCTCCGTATCTCAGATAACCAGATCTCCTGTTTCCTTCTGGAGAAGGCCCACATTTTCTCTTGTCTTCCTTTTTAACGCTGATGTGCTTACAGAAGCCCTTCCATTGTCTTTGATGTCCTGGCCAGATTTAATCCCATCAGTGCTTCAGTTTTCCCAACCTGATCTCTGGCTGCTCAGAGAATTTCTCCATATTCCTCCCAGGCTACCTGTCCTTGGTTCTAACCTTTGTAGGCTTTATTTTTATATTTGGGCCTTTTTTACTCCCAGGGCTTTATCTCATGGAAAACTATCAAACAGATCCCTGAAGAGGCCAAGGTTTGCTCTCCTGAAGTCTAAGGTAGTGAGTTTGCTGTGCACTGCCTTTATGAAACAAACTTCTTTCTGAAGAAAATACAGTCTGTTGCAGATCTAGTTCAGATGTCCCATGCTCTGAGTCCAGCCTTCTTTGTAGACCTTTGCTTTAATGGTCTTTACCCCTTTCTTTCAGACACTACTTTTGTGTTACAAAAGCAGTCCTGATTTCCAGCACTTCCCTGGTGGCTGAGAGGATCAAGTGCTCTTCTTGTTCTCTCATGCTCTATCTTTTCCTCTCCGTCACCATCTCAACTGCTTCCTTCTGGAGTACCAACACAACAGGAATTCTCATTTGCCATCATTACTTAGACTACTTTCTGTACTTGTGCATGGGGAGGAGGCCCTAGTTAGCTGGAGAACCTGATGCACAGCTCAGCATTGCCTTTTTTCAGGAAGCCAGTTGAAGGCATCGTGTGTTTTTATCCAAACCACCAATGTCCAGCAAGCTCACAGTTCCCATATTAAAGGTTCTGCACCATAATGACAGCAAAAAATACACTCAGATAATTCAAAAAGAAGTTACGTGTATCCAAAGATGAGTGACTTGAATATCACTGCACTGGAGCAGGCTGCCCAGTGAGGTGATGGAGTCTCCTACAATCATCTGCATGCTTTTCTATATTTCTATATCCCTACTTACTGTAGGGAACTGCTTTAGTAGGGGGTAGGACTCAACGATCTCTAGAGATTCTTCCCAACACCTAGAATTTTGTGAGTTTGTGATTTCTGCATCAGCTACATCTTGCAAAGTATTCTGCAACTTGCCAGAAAGTGTTTGCTATTTGGATTGTGTTTGCAAATGGACTATAGGAGGTTAATGGGGAATGTATCTGCCAGTAGCTGGATGTAATTTAAAGATGGACTGTAGCCATGTAGTTACATACCAGATTTGGGTTTTGGCTCATTTTATTAGAGATAGAGCCCAGGAAAGGGATTCAGCCAGAGTTGTTTTTCAAAAGGACAGTTTCAGTCTAAAAAGAGACAGGCAGTTAAACATCAGAACCATTTGGTCGCTGTGATACAGCAGTTTGCAGGCACTCTTTAGAGATGTTAACCACAGGTTGTATTAGTTAGTCCTCTGTCTTTAACTGCTCCCCAAAGAGAGGATAAGGGTGGCAGTGATGACCATTCACTCGCATACCTATCCTAGTTTATCTCAGCAGTCTATAGCAAAACAAAGCAAGAAAGGAATTCCTTACTCTTCCTTACCATCTTTTTTCCTCTTGTTGAACAAATGGAGCCTGTTCTTAATCACCGCATGTTCTTGGGCCCTGTATCATCTTCTCTGTGTGTCCTCTTGCCAGGAAGCTTCTTCCAATGCTTTATATAGCACAAGCTGAAAAACGTCATGCACCAGATCTCTAATAGTTCTCTATTAAGAGAGTGATTTATTAAGGTGTTCAGAATATGACCTTCATTCCAACTTTATGCATAGAGATTGATTTTCTTTTGTCTCTCTAAAGTGGTCCCTCTTGCCACATTTTCTTATTTTCCATCCCTCATTTATCCTCTAGCTCACTGAAATCAAGTCTGAGAAGCATTCTTTCTGCATCAAGTTTCTGCATCAAGTTGCGCTTTGGATAGAGGTGCTGCACAACTCATTTTAAAGCAGTTTGGGAAGACTACTGTTGAAGTAAGGCTCTGCATTTCCTTGGACACAAATGCCCAGAAATGCTGAAGAGAGACCTCAAACGACTAGTTTGAAGATACAGAATTTTGTGGCCCTCAAATAACAGTATCTCTTTCAAATGACAGCTCTTCTAGAAACAGAGATCTCCCAGAGCTGTTCTGAGGAATTAATTTCAGTAATGTTTTTGTGCAAAGAAGGAGGAGAGCCACTTCTCATTTGTCACTTCATAAGCCTGGTACTGGTATCATTGTTTAGTGTATCTTGCTTCCCATAATCATCTTTTTCTTCAGAGTTGGGCATCAAGAGCATGTTCTGAGCAGTTAATACAGAAAAACTACCAAAACAGCACATCAGAATAAAGCAATATGCTTTGCCTCACAATCAAATCTTTTTGCAGTTCGTTGTATTGTAGATGCATTAGTGAACATGAGATTTTCCTCTTCTGTGGGCTCTCCAGCATTTTTGCAGATGGCTGTGCCTGAGGTAACATTCCTGTTTGCTGGGCTGCTGGAATTTGGCTACACTCCTTAACAAAACAGTTTGTTTTGGACATTTTTGATGTATGTACAAAGTGCATTTAGAGGATAAATTAAGCAGAACAAGGACACTGGAAGTCTAGGTCATAAAACAAGTCTTTCTCAGCTTTGGTTAATACTGAGTGATGATCTAGTTTTCCCATACCGCTTCTTTTTCCTGCTGAAAGATGTCAAAGACCAGACCAAAGTACCTAACAATGTCAAATACAGATGTGATGCCCCAGTGATCGCCAGTGCTGGAAATCAGCAGCGAGACTCAATTGTTGGATCTGGGTGTAAGTAGCAAATTAGTTTAATTAGTTCTGCCACCATCAGAGATGCGGATGCTCCCTTTTCACCTCTCACAGCATGACACCTAAAGACTGGCAAGTGGAGGCATGCAGAGCTGTGCTGAATGACAGCAGATCAGCAGAGATGCTCCAGTCCCCGCTTAACCACGCAAACTCCCCTTTATGCATGTATTAGGTTTTCACTGCCTGTTGCCTGCCCTTCTCCCCCCTCTGCTTTTTCATGTTCAGTGGATTCTCCTCTCTGTGTCTCTGCCTCTTTTTCTCTATTTTTTTCTCTCTATTGTTCCCCACGTCACCAACTGTCACTCACTTCATAAAGCCGTCTGGCTCGGAGCTTAAATATTGCACGGCAACTAAAACCTGCCATCAGAGCCAATTCAGTCATATCTGTTCAGTCGTGCGACAAGATTGGGACTTTTAGGGTAGGGAAGGAGAGAGACAAAAGTTCACTCTTCACTGCAGAGTGCCAAGAGAGGAGGGGGACACAATTCTTCGGTGGAACCTTTCCCAGTGGCAAGTTACTTGCTCAAAGTCCTTAATCTTTAGAGCCTTTCTTGCTGGTAGCGTGCTCAGATTGCAGCATCTGGAACTGCTGGGTGGGGGTTTGCAGTAAGCCCGTGCAAGTTAGGGACATAATTAGTCTGTCAACTCTGAGTGAGCTTAGGCAGTCTTTTCTTTTCCTCATGACAGGCAATTTAAGGGAAGAGGGGAATGCCTAAATTTATTGCTTTCCTCCTCCTTTCTTTTTTTTTTTCTTTTCTGTGCGACTGGAAGAGCTGTGATTGCAGGTGGAGTTTGAATTGGCTATACTACTCTTCTCCAGTCCACCCCAAATTTTTCCTTGCAGCTGAAGAACCCAGTGAGCAACCCTGGGCCACATCAGGGTTATCACATCTTGTAGAAAATAGATTGGCCGTGACAGAGTTTTGAAAAATGTGACTAGTTCAGAAGTGATCATAGAAAGAGTTTTGTCAGAGGTAGAAAGCTGCAAGTGAAGCATCTGGTGGAGTTAGGAAACACGTTTCTCTTTTACAGTGAGTTTTCTGTGTGATAAGGTTTATCATGTCTAGAATGGCAGTCTTCCATGCAATGGAAATGATGAACTGATGGCTGTGGATGTCGTGTGATTCACAAAGAAAGAAAGGGATGTAGTAAACTGTGGTGTTTGGGGGACAATGGAGCTAATATTGTATATAGTGATGTTTTCTATGGAGTTGCACATGATTGGTTAATGGCTGATATATTCCGTTCTGTGAATTTGCAGAAAGAGAATGTTTAAATCAGTTTAGATGTATGTAAACAGCATAATCTCCTGCTAGACTTGTTAATGTAAGTGCTGACATTAACACACTTCTTTACACAACTTTAATGACTGACAAAGTAGCAATTTTCTTTGGTGATTAAATTATATGTCTGCCACTTCTGCATGCAAGGAGTTTGTGCAAACTGAAGAGCTGCATTCTGCTCTTTATTTTTTAACATAGATGTCTGGGCTTAACATTTTACAGCGCTTGAAGATGAGAATAATGAGTCCAACTTGTTTTAGAAAAATCACATCACAAAGATTTTTTGGTTGAAAATTTGCAAAATCCCCAGACTCAGAACTCTCGATATTTTGTGTGTTGATCTATGTGTGAATATGTACGCATGGTATTTGAAACAGACTGGTACACATCGGTGTGTCGTAACATATGGCATTACAAATATATCCCAGTGCTATCTGAAGGAAGGAGGGAAGTTGAGATACTCAGATTTCCATGCTGATGGCTGTACATTCTCCCAGCAACTGTGTATGTGTGTCTACATCTAGAAAGCTATAGCTGGAGGTAGCATCTAAGAGATGAACTCTTAGATCCCTGTGAACAGCTATTTTATGATTAATGTTACCTGTTTTTCTTGATATTGTCCACAAGTTAATCTTTTTGGATCACTGTAATATTTCACATTCCTCAGAGTCTTTGTACAGCTGCAGTACGTTACATCAGCCAGTCCCAAACAAGTTTCCTCTTCTCTTGTTTTCCTGTACCTGACATTATACACTGGGAAGTTTTGGATATGCAGGATGAAGTTGAAAATTAACTGCTTCATTAGCTTTCCAGCAGGATATCTACAGCTGGCTTACAGCTTTGTGTTAGCCTGAGATAGTAGCACTGATGTTTTACAGAGAGAAACCAGTGTCTGAGGTCCCAATGACAGACGCTCATGTTTCTCCCCAGGTTGGTTCCAATGCCAGTGAGGCATCTGACTTCAGAATTGGATACAATAACTCCTATAACACAAAATAATTTTATTGTATAGAAAAACTAGTATATGTGGTAGTTATTAATCTTACAAAGTATTACTAACGTAGTAATAGTGTTACTATTGCTAGTATTACCTAACACGGTGATTCCTAGTTAGACTTACTATATGCAACTACAGAAAGCCCGTATTTGATATACGTGCAAGATGGGCACCAATTCAAGATCTGTTTGACCCCTGCACAGTTCTGCTGAAGTTTCACTCATTATAACCACTGCAGCTCTGCATGCTGATAAATATGTTCTACTGTACTGCTGGCAAGTGTTTGTACGTGTATAAAATCTAAGCAGGCACACACAACAGAGCTTAGAAGAGACCACAGAAGACTACTATCTGGAAAAGGAGTTAAATACACTCCTTGGCTCAAAAGTAATTGCTCATTTAGAGCCAGGGAAGAATGATTTTGGCAAGCGGTTTGCTCTGGCTTTCCAACCTATCTCCTGCTAATAAATCATTGCAATCAGAGCAAAGAAGCAAGCAATCTTTTTTCTGTTCTCAAAGCGTATTAGAGAAATACTAGTTGAAAGTAACAAGCATCAGTGGGAAAATGTGAAGTCTTTTAAATTTAGCATAATTTGTTGTCATTCTCTCTTTCTTTTTTCTTTCCTTAGACAGTAAGAAATGGGTGACTGGAGTTTCTTGGGGAACATTTTAGAGCAGGTGAACGAGCAGTCCACTGTCATCGGGAGAGTTTGGCTCACAGTGCTCTTCATTTTCCGCATCCTGATCCTGGGAACAGCTGCTGAACTAGTATGGGGAGATGAACAGTCAGACTTTGTGTGCAACACCCAGCAACCTGGTTGTGAGAACGTCTGCTATGATGAGGCCTTCCCCATCTCCCACATCCGGCTCTGGGTCCTACAGATCATTTTTGTATCCACGCCTTCACTAGTGTACTTTGGGCATGCGGTGCACCACGTCCGCATGGAGGAGAAGAGAAAAGAGAGGGAGGAAGCTGAGAGGCGTCAGCAAGCCGAGGTGGATGAAGAGAAGCTGCCCCTAGCTCCAAATCAAAACAAGGGCAACAACCCAGATGGGACCAAGAAGTTTCGCCTGGAGGGGACTCTCCTGAGAACATACATCTTCCACATCATTTTCAAAACTCTCTTTGAAGTGGGATTCATAGTTGGCCAGTATTTCCTGTATGGCTTCCGCATTCTCCCCCTTTACCGCTGTGGGCGGTGGCCCTGTCCCAATCTAGTGGACTGTTTTGTCTCCAGGCCTACAGAGAAGACTATCTTTATTATGTTCATGCTCGTGGTGGCTTCTGTGTCCCTCTTCCTCAACCTGGTGGAGATCAGTCACTTGATCCTGAAAAGGATCCGGAGGGCTCTGAGAAGACCAGCAGAAGAGCAAATGAGGGAGGTGCCAGAGAAGCCCCTGCATGCTATTGCAGTGTCCTCCATCCCGAAGGCCAAAGGCTACAAGCTGCTAGAAGAAGAAAAGCCAGTGTCCCACTATTTCCCTCTCACGGAAGTAGGGGTTGAGCCCAGTCCCCTTCCATCGGCCTTCAATGAGTTTGAGGAGAAGATCGGAATGGGGCCATTGGAAGATCTCTCCAGGGCATTCGACGAGAGGTTGCCATCGTATGCACAAGCAAAGGAACCGGAAGAGGAGAAGGTAAGAGCAGAGGAGGAAGAGGAACAAGAGGAGCAGCCAGCACCTCAGGAAGAACCAGGGGTGAAGAAAGCAGAGGAGGTGGTGAGCGACGAAGTGGAAGGGCCTTCAGCACCTGCTGAACTTGCCTCTGATGTGAGATCCCTCAGCAGGCTAAGCAAAGCCAGCAGCCGGGCCAGGTCAGACGATTTGACTGTATGAGGATGCAGGATATGAGGAGCATAAGAAAAGAAGAAAAAGAAAAGGAGAGAGAAAGAAGCAGAAGAATTTTAAGCAAAGTGCTAAAATGATCATTTAAATATTATTTCATCTTGAGATTCTCAACTGGAAAGGTACTATTGTGGTAACTGTGCCTTATTTGCCCTATATGTCCATTTGAAAAGGAACATTTTCCGTTTCCACATGCCAGCTCATCTCTTACAGTAATATCTACATTGTCCACATAACTGATGTGTTTTAAAACCTAATGTGGCAGTGAAACCCAGATGTCACCATTGTGAATGTACTTACTGGAAGCTTCGTGTTCCACATTTCCTTAGGAATGTGGGGAGGATCTGTCTCATGAGCCATCTAAGGGGGAGGCTAATAAACAACCGTACCTACTATTTCTTTTTCTGTTTTCACCTGTGGCATGCTGAGCAGATCTCCCCTTCGCTGTTGGCATGGATTTGCGATTATTTAATTCACAAAGTGAATTCTGTGTTTGGCATTGACACCAAAACAGTAAGCACTATTTTCCCTCTTTATTGAGAAAGCAAAGACCAGAAATATCTATGATTTCTCTGTGAATGTAAATTTGAGTTAGGTAAAAATATTTTATTTTCCCTTTGTCAAAAATATTTTTGCTCTTTTAGTGACATTGACAGTGGGCAAGGTTAACTCTAGCTGTCTTCTAGGACTTAGCAGATGCTCACAGATGGATTATTTGTTCCCAAGAGAGTTATCCAGCTCCAAGCTGAGCATTTCAGAGCACTGGAAAGAAAAAAATCAAGTTATATTTTTACTTATAATCCAGTGATGTAAAGATCTGAAACTCAATTTAGCGAAGCAAGTGTGGAAGGGTTTCTGTGAAAGAAAGAACAGCTACAGTTCCCAGAGCATGAAAGCAAATACAAGCCTTCACAGCATGATCCTGACATGTGCTCAGTTCCTGGAGCCCCAAGACTTACAGGCACTCAGCAAATCTCAGGTACAGCACCCTGAAGGCACCTGTGAATCTAAACCACAGGTAACTATGTGACTCTGAAACAAAACTGGTTGTTCAAGTTTGAAAAGTCTGAAATGATAATTCTGACGTTTTGTTTTTAATTTGACAGACGGGAGCCATCCAGTGGCCTACTTTGCTATTAAATGCCAAAGTCTCAAATAAAACAAGGCCTTTCAAGAGATCTTTTAGAGTAGGAGAGAAAGGTATCATCATAGCCTTTATCTTTTAGATCTTTTGTGCCAACAGGTCTGTGCAGAACTCTCATAGCCTCAGTAAATCTTTTTAGTTACAAAAGGAAGAAAAAGATGTGCTTGTTAAAATGTCTGTGGATTTCTACCTTCAGGACTGCAGCAGAGCCTTTGGGCTGGGACAGTGCAGCTATGCATTTAAAGCTTCGGGTTAACTGCTATGTCCCCTCTAAAACTGAGCCTCGTGTCAGAAAAGTGCAGGTATGCACTCTCATCTGCTCTGCTCTGCAAACCTCAGACTCCGCCAGCTCAGCGAATTCTTTCTGCTGGGCTGCAGCCCGTTCCATTGTTCCCAGGGCAGGCTTTAATCCAGATCAGGAAAAAAAGCAGTCTTTGGCATAATGCATATAACTCATCCTGCCATTAGTTAGAAAAGACCCCCTGCCATCTTCCATTGTAGCAGGGCTGACCCAAAGCCCATTGAAGTTAGCTGGGTGTCTGAGATAGATGTCCTAGGCTTGGGCTCATACCCTCAGTCCTGTCGTCCCACACCCCAGCCCAGGCAACCACAGGTACACTCAGCTCTGTCACTGATTAACCTGCTTGGTGGACTTCATGTGCCTTGTTTTGCAGCCTTCGTGGTCTGGCACAAAGTTGGCTGGACTTCACTGATGCGTGAAGTAAGCTGTACATATGTATAAAGTTTGTAGGGTGTGTTGGGATTCTTCAGCACCACAGCGGTGCCACGTGTTTGTTTTTTTTTACACTATTAATCCTTTTGCTCCTCTTGGGCCTGTGTATTTTCCCATGGTTTGCAGCCTGTTGACATAATCTTTGCTCCCTTGACAAAGGCTGTTAGTTTTTTTTAAGGAACAATTCCTTGTGAAGGAAGACTGGAAGGTACCTCCTCAGTTCTGAGAAAGAATACGAGAAAGCAAGATATGTGAAGGAAAATGTGGAGGGAGAATTTGGAGGCTACCATCTATCCATTCTCTCAGTACAGAAACAGGAGAAGAGTTAGCACCAACGAAAGGCTGGTGGAAAAAGATAAACGAGGAAAGAAGTCTTCAACTGGAAAAGATTCCATTGTGCCCAATACGCTACTAGAATCCAAGAAAGAGCAAAGATTTAGATGAATAACAAAGCCAGCACATTTATATTATATGGGATGTATTACTTTTTTCCTTCACAGAGAAGATATAATGGAGTTTTAATAGTTTGAAACATAGCAGAGTTCACTTGAACTGGAAAAACCCTTCCCTGCAGGTGAAAAAAAAGAATCTGTATCTGTTCAGTGTGAGGTATCTTCCACCTTATTGAGAGCATCTGACCCTTCCACATACCAGTGTACTGGACTAAATGAACCACCTCCCATCCTCGTTTACTACTAATTACTTGACAAGTCCTTTTACAAAGCATTTTGATGACCATCCCCATTCCTGACCTCTGACATGCACACCTTCTTTAGATCACTGGACTACTTAAAGATGACTACTCATTAATTAGAGGTATGTGGTTCATAATATGGATGTCAGACAATCCAGTCTTCAACTGTAAGATGTTGAGTACGTCGTTCTTTTTCACTGGAGTGCCTCCGGAGAGTACAGTACATGCAACACCCTGAACAGACACTCTGCTGTTCTTTCACTGCTGCTGCAGGAAAGCTCATTTCTTCCTCCAAGTCGTGACAGTGCAATGAATGAAGTTAATGTTTTCCTCCTGCATCCTGTCAAGCGCTAGTTGATTTTTTTTCGAGCCGGTTTTCAAGTACCCTGCCAAGCTGCTAAAGCCTCCGAGTATGAGCCAGGGCATCAAAGCAGCGCTGTTCAGCTAACTGGGCAGGGAACTAACAGTCGGGTTCTATGGTATTCAGCCTCATCTCTGCAGTAAAGTCACTGCTGGGACTGTCAGCAAGTCATTCTTCCCTCTTGTACAATTGGGAATCATTTTCTACCTCACGAAGACAATGTGAGGCTCAATATATTTTGTTAGTAATAGGATGGGAGGTACTGGGAAGGAAAGCCCTACAGATGAGCAAAGGATTATTTCTGGATGCAATAGCCTTTAAATGTGTTTTATTCCCCCCTCAATGAGACAAATTTAATCTCTTTTCAGGAAATTCCTAGTGAAGTTGAATAACAGCCTCAGAGCTGTGGATTCGGTGTATTAAAAAAAAAAAAAAAAAAAGTAAAACATATACATTAATAAATGTAAAGAACAAGCAAAGTTATCTTGGGAAGTGAACACTGGACAATTAGAGTCATGCTTGGATCATTTAGGGGTGTGCGGTATTCCCTTGGCTCCCTGTGCAAATAAATCATTAACTGATCACATGGCTCTCTGCAAGGAGCTTAGGATGCAAGTGTCAAATTCACCAAAAGAGGTTAAAATAGAAGAGGAAGGTAGTATCTTAGCTGATATTAGCATGTGGGAGTTGGTGTTCTCTAGTGTCTAGAGCAGTGGACCTAGGATAATGATCTTAGATTTATTTCCAGCTCTGCTACTGACTTGCTGTGATAATCACTTTACCTCTCGGTACCTGTTTTTTCCACCTGTAAAATGGGTGTAAGAATTTCCACCTACCTCACAGGGATGTTGTGAGGCTTCCTTAATTCTGTTTGTAAAGTAAGTAGGAATGATCTGATGAAAAGCACTGCTGAAATGCATTGTATCCTTGTTATTTCCTGCCAGAACATCGAACTTGGTTAACATGTGACTCTTTGACCAAAAGGGCAGTAGTGTGAAAATCTGAACACTGCATTGCACTGACACCATTAACACAGATGTGGGTTTGCCACAAATGGAGGAGACTTTATTGACTCCTCACCCCTTTCTCCCATCTTAACATTGGTTTGGCCATTTGAAGCTGTGGTCACAGTGGGGTTACGTGGACCACTCTTGTCCATCCCAGCATCTGTTCTGTGGTAACATTTATGCTTAAATAAGCAAGTTCTTGGAGGGAGGTGCAGGTTGTTGGAGCTCTTTTAAAGGTGGAGCAATTGGCTTTGCAAGTCATCTGGGGGAGGGCTGTATAATGCACAATATTGCTGGGCTTCTGTTTTAAATCCCTCAGTGCAAACTCCAAGTGAATTTTTCAGAATTTATGTGGAAAAAAACCTCTATAAAAAAGTTGACAATTGCTTATGGCACATACAAAAAAAAAAAACAAAAAACAAAAAACAACCACAAAACAACAAAAACAAAATAAGAAGTAACCATGTAGATGTAAAAACATAAATTTTTATGCTACACTGATTATTTCCAGTAAGTGAGACAGATCTAACAGTCCCTTTGTGATGAAAATCAGTGATGTATAGATTCCTTCTATATTTGAGGGGACCTCTGCTCTCCAGGTCAGTGTGGCCATGGAATCTACTTGCTAAGGGAAGAAAGTTCAGCTTCTCCTGCTACTCAGTAACTCACTGACTCTGCATTTTTTCATTTAAACAGCAGCCCTGGTACTCGATGAAAAAAAGTGGCAGCTTGCTGTTTTGTATAGAAAATGGCTTTTCAAGTTGACAACTGAAAGTAATCCCAGCCTAGGCATACTTTTGTTTAGTAGACAAGAGCATCCATGAGAACTAGACTAAAGCTTTCCTATAAGCCTAAAGCTGTTGTGATAAAATGGCATATGGTGCCAGATTGCCTGAGGGCCAGGGCGGGAGAAACATCAAAATCAGTGCAGTTGTCCAACTACTGGAATTTCATTTTTTTCCCCAAAAAGAATGGTACTACCATTTCTTAGTCTCTGTATGCGATAGACTTTTAAACATGGCTCAGGGAAGGAATTTTGGCAACACCACTGCTGATTATATAGCTGAGTAGCAACCATGACAAATAAATGCATATTAATTTGCCAAGACATAGCTTGGCACACAGTTCTTTCCTTGTGACTAGCCTGGAATACAAGTATTTCAATAGAAGAGGCAAGACTTGTGTCCCTGTCAACAATTCAAATTTTCCCAAGAGAAGTTTGGTGTACAGACATCTTGAAGCCTAGAGAGGAGAGAGCTAAGGCGACAGGGAGCCCTCACAGCTGTCTTCAACTAAGTGGTGGGGAGTTATAGGGAAGATGGAGCCAGACTATCTACAGAGGTGCACAGCAAAAGACCAGAGGCAACGATCACAATGAGCAGTAGGGAAAATTTTGACTAAAAAATTCTGACAAGGTAAAAAATTGTTCAGAGAGAGATTGAGCAGTGAAAGAAGTGCCCAGAGTCATGGTAGGCGCTCCATCCTTGGAGTCTGAAGCCTGACTGGGAAAAGCTTTGAGCACCTTGGCCTGACTTTGAAACTGTTCTTGCACTGAGCGTGAGGTTAGAGCAGCTGGTTCTTTTCAGCCTCAACTGTGTATCCCATGGGAGGCTGAAAGCAAAGTGAAGCCACTGTGAGGTGAAACAGCTGATGTGGGGCATTTCCTGCCTCTGTGGGGTGCTCTGTTAGAGCTTACTTAGATTGTCTTAGCTGGCAACACCAACTTAACAGGCACTAAAGTGAGCCTGATGCATAAAACACTATCAACCAATGTCTCGTAGATAGAAAAGCTGCTTGGGGCCAGGAACGTGTTGTGTAACTGGTTTGGAAAGAACACTATAAATTAAAATTTATGAGTAAGCTTGTCAGCTGAGAAAATCACAGAAATAAAAGGGGTTTGGGTATTTCCAGCTCCCTCAGTCTCAGCTGTGACTTTAAATCCATCTGAAAATGTAGAGGACTGCATTTTAAAGTTCTGTCAACAACAACAAAAAGCCCCAAACAACTGCGCTTTAAAGCTTGCTGATCTGGGATGAAGCAGAATTGAATAGAAATGGTGATTACAGAGCTATTGACAACATTTCAAAAAAACAAAAACAAACCCCCCCCAAAACGCACAAAGGCTGTTGGCCTTTGCCTTGCTGGATCCAGCCTAGCACAGTAAAAGCAAAACAAACCATTTATTATTTTTTTTTCTAAGAGTTAAGGCTAGAGTGCTTAGAGAAATCATGGAGTAGCCTACCAAAAAATTTATATGTCAGTGCAGAAAGAATTTATAGAGAAACATTAAACAGAAAAGTTGGCTCCTATTGAATTTCTCTGATGTTCAGTGGAGAGCTGGATGGAAAGATGACCAGAATAATGAAATACAGTTTCATTGGTTTCAACAATCAACAAATGAGCATAGAAAAAAATAATTCTGGCCTACAGGCAGTTACTGAGTAGAGTTCCTGCAGGACGGCAGCTTGGTGCTCCAACTAAGGGGCAGCTGCAGACAAAGGCCAACACTGAGAAGCCTGTGAGCCTGTAATCTGGATGCCTCATGGCAAGGGTAAGGCAAGCCAGTGTGACCAGCAAATTAAACCTTGCCTATTACCAAATCTGATATTGATGGATTTTTAAGAAGATCATCAATTTTAAAGTAATTTAGCTTTTATGCACTGGATTCTGGATTTATCTGACAGAACCAAAACCCAGAGATATTGTGTATTAAGTTTTTTTTTTTTTTTTTTTTTTCATTTTCAAATTATTCAACCGTGATGTATCAAAAACTACTGGGACAAAAATGCTCAGGCACATTTCTCAATACATACATGTTAGTCCAAAGACAAGCCATAAGGCAACCCTGCAAAAGAGTAAATTTCTGTCAGTGAGAATCAAGACCCAGAACTCACCACACATAAATTAAAAATAAATTCAGAAATCAGAATGATGTCAGATTGCTCCCAAGCTTCAGAGCTCCTGCTTATGAAAAACTCTGGAGAGAAAAGAAATGAAAATGGATGGCCAGCTACCAGCTAAGCCTATTATTCATAAATATGCCCTGTAGCACCTTTTGGAAGCCTATGCTATCTCTGTATATTCCACCACAACAAACTGCTTTAAATCAGTATGTTCCACCTTTCCACTTTACTATGAAGGCTTTAATCTAGTTCTCACTATGAACTGAACATACAGTACCCACATTCACACTTTAAGATGTGCAAGAATAGAAGATGGAGCTAAGCAGAAACCTGCAATGCACTGACCAGCCTCCTTTCCTCGTGTGCTGCCTCCCTGCTCCAGCCACTATCATCTACACTGTGTCTGGTGAAACCACCCACCTGTCACATCTGGGAAGCTGCCATGGGCCCTTCTCCTCAGACATGCTCACCAGTGTCTGCTTAAGGAGGAACAATATGGAATATTTTTCCATTTTATAATTACACTTTTTGTTTTCCCTGAATGAGAAGCCTGGTGGGGATGGAGGGGTTGATCTGAGGTTTTCTGACAGGAATCATCTTCTTCCCTTCTTACAAGAATCAGGGATCAATAATTTATAGCTTAGCACAGGCATGTTTCAAGTCTATTTGTAAACACATGCAGTGAAGAAAGTTTAAAAAGCTATGACCAAACTCTGTCTTGTTGTTTTTCTTTTCCCCTTGTTTTTGAAATCAGCCAAGTTGTCAGGGTTAAACAAGACCAGAATTTGGCTTCGAACAATTCAATCGTGACAGGATTCCTATCTACTGTCTCTGAAAATTAACCAGTCAACCAACCTACCTTGCCCCAAGAGCTACTGCTGCAGAACAGAGCAACCACAGGTACCCCAAACTCAGCAGGCTCATCACTTTAGGAAAGATCAGTTTCTAGCAGTAGGCACAGAAAGAATGAGCAGGGAGGGAAGCTCTGATCTCAGCTCGATGTTAATTGGCAGCAATACCAGAAGCTGTAAAAGAGGGCCTCAGATCAGAAACTGTAAATTGCTCCCTCAGTTCATTTGCCCATGAAAATTGAATGTTTTGTTGTCTTTGCAATGCTGTAGACAAGGAGACAGATTTCAAAACATGATGACTGACAGCAAGATAGAAAGCCAAACTATCAAAGAGACTGTGGGACTAATCCGATGACTCAACACAACCACACATGGAATCGTTTTTCTAGTGAAATGAGTTGTAATGAATAAAGGATACTGATTTTCACTCAGCAAGAGGTTTGTGCTTTGTTGAAGTCCTGCCTAGTTCCGCTTTATTCTCTCACTTCCCATGTGATTTATTATTCCAAACACAGTCAGTTTTCTGTGGCAAAGGTTAGGTGTATTTTTAATGGTGAAAAAAAGATACAGACACCACTAAGTTCAAATGAGGGCAGGGCTGCGACATGAGGGATTGAGTCTCACTCTGATAGCTATCAGGAAATTCCCCATTTGAACTTTCATTTCCCTTTTGGCCCCATTCCTCGATACATGACAGTCGCAAGGCCTGAAAGCTGCCCCTGACTGGCTGCCTTTGCAGAGGGCAGGAAGGGCCCAAGGTGCGAGATGGCGCCTGGCAGCCTCCCTGCATGGTGCTGGCACACATCCTGCTCTGCTCTTATAAAGTGGTCACGGCAGGTTAAGAACAGGCAAACACCACAGCTTCCAGCTTCAGCCAGTCATCACACTGCCAGCAGGTCCCTGCTCCTTGGCTCCCCAGTTGCTTGAGCCTCCCCATTTAATGCTAGACCAGGCTGCCCAGGGCCCCATCCAACCTGGCCTTGAACTCCTCCAGGGACAGGGCAACCACAACTTCTCTGGGCAGCCCGTTCCAGCGCCTCACCACTCTCTTTGTAAAGAACTTCCCTGACATCCAACCTAAATCTCCCTCCCTCAACTTAAAACCATTTCCCCTTGTCCTGCTGTTATCTACCCTTTCAAAGAGTTGATTCCCCTCTTGTTTGTAGGCTCCCTTTAGGTACTGAAAGGCTGCAATGAGGTCACCCCCCAGCCTTCTTTTCTCCAAACTGAACAAGCCCAGCTCCCTCAGCCTGTCTTCATAGGGGAGGTGCTCCAGTCCCCTGATCACCGTTGTGACCCTCCTCTGGACCCTCTCCAGCAGACATGTTCAAACAGAACATTCTCGGGGGACACTGACGAAAAACGCGAGGAAAACCTGTTTGTTTTCATTATTTTTATTACCATTATTACAACCGCACTCAGCGTGTCGCCTTCCCAACGCAGCATACTGAGGTGACGTCGGCGCGGGGCGGGGAGCACCCGTCAGGAACCGCCCTGTGCACGGGAAGAGCGGCACTCCTCATCCCAGCCCCGCCACAGGGAGGGCGTTGCGCCGGGCCCTGCGCCTGCGCACTGCAACCAGCGGCGCTAGCGCGGGCTGGCCGTTCGCTGCGGCACGGGGCCCACCATGAGCTTCCTCATCGATTCCAGCATCATGGTCACCTCCCAGGTAGCGCGGTGTTACGCGGCGAGAGCCCAGCCACGGAGGGAGTGAGGGAGAAGGAGGCGAGGTGGGACCGGCCGCTCGGGCCTGCCGGGCTACCCACTCACCGCGCTTCCGGAAGCGGCTGTTGAGGCTGAGGGGCGTGTGGGCGGGGTCTGAGGGCGCGCATGCGCTCGGCGAAGGCGCGATGCCTTTGCGTCGGTGCCTCTGCGTTTTGGCGGGATTGCCAGATCCGAGGAGGGGGAATGGCTTTGTGTCTGGATAGCTTCGCCTGCTGCTTTAGAAAGAAATAAATAGAAATCATACCAACTAACCTGCAGTTCAGGAGTGTTAGGCAGCACGTTTTCTATTGCTTAAGGCTGTATCACCTCTTTGGTCTGTTGTGTTTTGTGTCACCATGATCCTTGGCCTTGCCTAGTTGTCGTATCAGAATATTACGCACAGCAAAAAATCAATGAATAAGGCAGTAGGGAATGGAGTTTTCTAGTAACGCTGCTGAATTTCTATAAACTTAGGTCTTGTTGGAACCACCAGGAAGGCTCATTTTGTGGCTCTCTAGGTGTCACTGACTTGGTCTTTGTTGTTTCCTAAGTAGACTAATAATTTGTGGCCTCTGTGATGTTGTGCCATTGAGGTGCTTGCTTGCTTACAGCCCTGCAAAGTTTGTCGTGACTTGCTTTAAGGAATCTCAGAAAGGCACCGCTATTTTATCTGAGATGCTTCTTTCTGTGCTGACACGTGTGATTTAGAACTTCCCTCAAGTTTTCCTTCCTGCTGCCTTCGGGGTCATCTTTCAACCAGCCTGCTTTTTACTCCAGCTTAATTAATCCAGGAGCCTGTTAAACCCTGTTTCATATCATCCTGTCTTTACCGCTCCAAGCTGGGTGGTAATCTTAACATATTTGAGATCGTCTTATTGTTTTGTGGGAGGAAACGCTCCATCTTTCTTTGTTAACTCCCAGTAATTTGTCTTGTCATTATGTTGTCTCTGACCTTCCTCTCCATCTTGCTGTCCCACTCCCTCCTCAGTAAGTATCCAAATTTCTTCCTCTCTGCTCCTCTGGTTGCAGAGGTGGTCCAATTGTTTGCTTCTGCCCCCTCTTCCCTTCCACTTGGCCGCACAGTCATATTTTCATTTGTGCTTTCTCCAATATTGGTTTTCTGTCATATAAATGAGTTTGTCTGGGTCACAGAGGAATCTGATCAGCTTCAGAGCTGATTTAAAATCTGTGCTCTGTAATGAGGAGGGATGAGTAGAGGAAATGGCACCTTTCCCCTCTCAACAGCAGCTGGTTATCTTATACAGTGTTTCATGTATGACTGCAGTTCCTCTGAGAATTTTCAGGATAGATTTCAGTGTTTCTTAAAGGTAAAATCTCCTCCTGCTTGGTATAGATTTGACTTGTTTCTGACATGTCTTTTCACTGTCAGGGTTTGAGTGCAGCTTTGATACTGTTATTAGTTCCCTTAGAACAAAAGCTTTCCCATCATTTGCTTTGATTTTTAAGATCTAACTTCTCTAATTGCTTTTCTTTCATTTGTGATGGCAGCATTGCATCTTCCAGCCGTCTTCAGAAATATGAATTTGGATGTTTAAATTGCTGCATGTAATTGTCAAATGCTCAAACTCATGCTCATCTGAGGCATCTTAGAGCGTGAACATAAGATAGCGTCTTTCTGTGCTTTTGTATAGTCCCTAATACAAAGGAAATCTAATCTTCATGTATAATTTTCTCTGTTATTATGGTCCCTGAATATCTCCTCTTCGTTTTCTTCTACTTCATTTATTTATTCCTTCTGAAAAGTCTGTCTGCCTTCTCCTTCTTCCCCACTGTTAATGGAATCATACTTTGACTTATAGACTGGCCTGTAAATAGGAGGCTTATGGAATATCTTACCTTTCTCTTATATTTTTGCTAGCAGCTACTTTAAAGTCCAAGGTTGTATGGGAACTGCTGAGTCACGGCCTGAACCTCTGATTGATCACCTGAGGTGAGCCATGAGTCAGCCACAGGAGCACAGCTGAAGGCAATTCTCCTGTGCTGCCGGAAGGGGTGGAGCCTGGCTGTACCCCTCCTAGACCTATTTAAGAGCTGGCTACCAGTGGGGAAGGATCTCTTCTGGAGATCTGCTCTGCTGGAGTTTTGTGAGTCCAGGATAGGGGTAAATTTTCTATGTATTCTCTTTTTGTTATCGTTATCTGTGTTGCTAAACTCTCTTGTTTATTTTGTAATTATAACATCTTAATATTCATTGATTATGCTGAGGTCCTCCTCAAACCAGTTTTGCCACCTGCTGTCAATCACTAGACCTTATTCCTATGCTAGTTTTGCATTCAAGGCAATTGAGTTTGACCTTTTTCACCCAGCTTTCCGGGTATTCCTTGTTTGTAAATAATGTTCGGTTACTTGTACTGCTGCTGGAATCCATTGACTTCTAATGCACAATGAAATCACCCATAGATGGCTTGTATTGGAAGAGATTTTAACCCTGTGGTTAAGGATGGACCGCTGGGAGGCACCACTTGTGACTGGTCTCCACGTGGAAGAGTCTGTCATGGAGTTATCTCTAGATCTGTCTGTGTCTGTGACAGGAGGACATCAGGCCCACCAGCTTGAAAAAGGTGCTGGTGGGGGAACCAAGAGGGAAAGGAATGAGGAAAAAGGAGGAAAGTTATTTTACTAGTTCTAACAGTAGAAATACAAGTTAATTGGGATTGAAGCTAATAAACCAAATAAATGAGAGAGTGTTCAAAACTAAAGGCCTTACTCTAAAGCTGAAGGTGAGATGGCTAGGGAGCATGCACTGCCGAGACGAGCAGTAAAAGAGAGGGCTGTCTTATGACTTGTGAGCAGTTTTATGTTTCCCTCTGAATGGAAAATGGAAATGAATGGTCCTCTGAAGTGTGTAGTTCTCTTCTGAAAACTAGGTACCTGGAAAATCGGCAGTCCACGGAACTGGAGCATTAACTTTAACTCCCAGTGCTCTACGTGATGTTATGATGTGCAATACCGATAACAAAAATTATAAAAGCTTGGCAGAGGCATTAACAACCACTCTCTGGCTACAACAATCCAGCCAAGTCTTTATCCACTGAATAGAGCTGCCTTCAAATCTGTATCTCTCCAGTTTAAAGATGTGGTACGGGACCATGTCAGAGGTCTCTTTGGACCTTGCACAAGTCCAAAGCGACAACATCAGTTGCTCTTCCTTTGTCCACTGTTGCTGTCACTCCATTATAAAAGGCCACCACATTGGTCAGTCATGATCTGCCCTTGGTGAAGTCATGCTGGCTGTCTTGTATCACCTCCACAGCTCACATGTGCCTTAAAATCTCTTCCAGGATGATCTGCTCCATGATCTTCCCAGACACAGGTGTGATATTCAACAGCCAGTAGTTCCCTTGGTATTCCTTTCTTGAAAATGGGAGTGATGTTTTCCTTTTTGCAGTCGGTGGGAACTTTGCCTGGCAGCCATGACTTTTCAGATATGATAGAGTGGCCTTACAACCACATCAGCCACTTCCTTCAGAACTCTGGGATGCATGGCATCTGGCTCCATATTGTGTCTTTTAGCTTCCTGAGGCATTCTCAGACTTGCTCTGCTCTAACCAGGGGGGCATTTTGCTCACTTGACCACTGCCTTGAGGTTTGGGTAAATAGTTGTTTGTGTCTTTAATGTGTTTACTGTGAAAAAAGGGTAAGCTTTAATTTTGTATACTTGAAGAGTGAAAGAAGAAGCAACAGTGTAAAAGATTCTGGCAGGCCAGGAACTGAGGTATTCTGAGAAGTTGGGAATACAGGAAAAAGCTCTCTTTCCTCGATCGCCTGTGAGATTCTAGGCTTCTTTGTCTGTTACTCTTGAATATTTAAAATGTTATACTTTCTATGATGCCTTGACAAGTTTAATATCTTGGATATGTTGGCTTTGTTCTGTTGCTTCCATTTCTTTCACCTACAGCCAATAGTGAAGCAGCTTCATATTTTGCAAATTGGTGGGCACAAATACTAGATACTTGATCTCTTTTGTAGGTGCTCTTCTTTGGATTTGGATGGCTGTTTTTCATGCGCAAGCTCTTCAAGGATTATGAGGTAAGAAGGGGATTTTCATCACAACTCTTTATCTTAAAATTACTCTCAGTTATTGCAGTGTTCTTAAAACTGTTTCTGACCTTTTTCTACTCTTTAAGCTCTTTTATCTTGTTTTTAGTTTTTGTACACGTACTTTCTTTTTCATTTCCTCTCTACTTTAAATAAAAGACTGGTAGATATCTGGGGAAATGGATTCTTCTGGAACCACTAAGTTTCTGTACTGGCAACAACAACAAAAAAATAAGCTGGAGGAGGAGCAGGGATAACAGAAGCCTTGTTCCTTGAATAAGCTTGACTTATGTATTTGCAGTATTTTGGAGACAAAATCAAATTCGTGTTTAAATTTGGTGAGGAGTAAATTGTTTGTGAGGATTGGTTGGGATAAAGGGTGGGACATGACATTCCCTTATCCCAAGAAGACTGTAAGAAAGTATAGTCTAGGTAAGAGATGACTTAAGTGCAAGCCAACCTGAAAAGTTTATTCTTAAATTACTCTTAAATCTAAGATTAAGAGCGTGGAACACTGTTAGCATTTGCCTATCATTAGTCAAGTTGCCATCAGGTGTTACATGCCTTCTTTGTAGGACTTCTCTCTCAAATAGGATTGATTCAGTCAGTATGATACAGGCTGTTTCTTCCCTTTGGGATTAAATGCAGCGTACCTTGTAGCAAAAGCTGTGTGCAGTTGTACCATGTGTTCTTTTTTTTTCTTTCTTCACCTGAGGGGTATCAGGGAGCCATTCTACAAACAGAAATGCCTGATAGCTCTGCCTTATTTTCTCCATTGCAGGTGCGACAGTATGTTGTCCAAGTCATCTTCTCTGTGACTTTTGCCTTCTCTTGTACTATGTTTGAACTCATCATCTTTGAGATTTTGGGAGTGCTGAACAGCAGGTGAGTTTGGGAGCTTTCTGAAGGGCTAGTGTGCAGAAGCTTAATGTGTAGATCAGACTTGTATTGGGGAATTATGTGAGGAAATGGTAAATAGCTCAACAGAGGTGTTTGAGCAGCAGGATTTATTTGAGAAAACATGAAACTAGAAGCCTTAATTTCCTGATTCTCCCACAATTGCCATTATTGTGGCCTAAAAACAAAGCTTCAGTCTTAGAGTTTTTTCATTTGTGAAATAAAAGAGTGGTTTTGTGGGTGAGCTGTGAAGCTTCAGATCATGCTGAAGAGCTCTTTTTAGGTGCCAAGAACTATAAAAACTATAAGCCCTTGTTTTCCAGTACTGGTCAAAGCAGGGAATAAGATGTGAAGCTAATTGTGAAGTTAGAACTGTACTTTGTAGTAGAACAGTATTTGTGAATCAAAGGCACATCTTTCCTTGACATAGGTGAGGGTTTCTACATAAAGATGTAAAAAGGTGGTTACTTCAGAAAGCAGCAGGAAAGAGAAGATAGAGCAGTAACAGGGAAAGGTTATGGGTTTCCCATTTGTTGTCTTTCATCATATAAGTCTAAGAGTGCAATTAAAGGAATTGAAAGGCAAGAAGTTCAAGATGGATATAAGATACTGGTAGTTTAGACTGTGTGTTATTAATCTTATTATTGAACTTACAGTCAGAGAGATCACTGAGGAGGATGCATTTATAAGCTTTAATAAAGGGCTGGAAATCATTATAGATGAAAATGTCTGCCTCTGAATTAGCTAGGAAAAAGTGACAAGGATCCTCAGGAGATCTTCTGCACGACACGAATAGGACGTGGGTCAGTCTTGGGAATAAGGCACTTTAGGAATAAGGTGTTTTTCTTGGAAAGCTGAATGGAAGGTCAGTTCAACCAAGATGAATCTCATCTGAATTTGGCTGATCTCTTCTGTCGGAGGAATGTTGATTGCTTTGTAATATCTTGCATGTGAGAAAATCACTTTTAATTGAATTATGTTGAGTTACGAACATAAAATATTTTTTTATCTTTTCAATTTGTGTTAGCATTTCCTTGACTCAGCCATTCATTACAAAATTAATTATTATCAAAACATCATAGAATCACAGAATGGCTTAGGTTAGAAGGGACCTTAAAGCCCACCCAGTTCCAACCCCTGCCATGGGCAGGGCTGCCAGTGTTATCCAATGCTTGATGTAACTGAAAGGACTGTGTTGAGATGTGATTGTCTTTTTGAAATTTGTTGTGATGGAGCATGCTTACCTGTATTTTGGCTTTCTTTTAGCTCTCGATATTTTCACTGGAAGCTGAACCTGTGTGTCATTTTGCTCATCCTAGTCTTCATGGTCCCCTTTTACATCGGTTACTTTGTTGTGAGCAATATCAGATTATGTGAGTACTTGGCTTATGCCATTGGACCTACTAATTTGGGACTGCACATACAAATGAGAACTCTTTTTTTGAGAGGGAGATGTCTTGGTCACTCTCCCTGCATGTTCTTCCTTCCCCTGGCTTTGTCTTGGCTAGATAAGTTCTGGGCTTAATGCTTAAGCAATAACTGTTTATTGAAAAGTTAGGATGTGTTTCACCTGGCTCCCCAAATGTAGCATTTCTCTCTGGATTTCAACAAAGATGGGTGCTTTGAAATACTGTAACTGGAATTTGTTCCTTTAGAGTTTTAAGTTTCAGCCAAGCCCTCGGCCTACCTGTATTGTTCTACTAAGGGGTGAAAGAAACAAAGCAGAAAAATTCAATAAATTATCCTTGCTTTTTTTTGGTTACTACTATTTGGTGGAGGCCTCTTCCATGTGCTAAGGCACATCTACCCTTGAGTTATCAATATTCATCACTCTTATGTGTTAAGCTGAGATATGTGGGCTGGCAGTATAGTGTAATGCCAAAATGTGTAGCTTTGGCATTAAGATGGATTTTCCAAGTGTCATTTTCAGGATCACATAAGAAAGATGTGACTAAGTACTTCCCTACTCACAGTGCTGCCCTTAGGGAAAAGCCAAAATGCTGTGTTGCTGGGGAAGCTCTTGCAAAACGTGATGTCTCAAGCAGTGAGTTTGGTAGGAAGTGAAGGGGTGCATACTGCTAGCTCCAGCACTGTCAGAATACACCTGTTTTGGCCATCTATGCTTTAAGCAGCCTTTGGGCTATGGTAGTGGTTTTGTAAGACTGAAAATGCCTTAAAGGAAGAACTTCAATACTATTTTTTTTTCTTTCCCTTAGTGCACAGACAGAAACTGCTTTTTGCTTGTGTTCTGTGGTTGACATTTATGTATTTCTTTTGGAAGCTGGGAGATCCGTTCCCCATCCTCAGCCCAAAACATGGTGAGTTTCCTATTCTTGTTTATTTCTTCCCTCCTAGAAGAAGTCTTTGCTCTCTTACCTTTATCTTTTGTTGTGTTATGTTTATTCCACATAAGGGACTACAGAAAGTATTTCTTGTAACTCAGTCTGCTTTGAAATGTGGAATCTTTAGTTTGCCAGCCAGAAATGGTTAGCTTGGGTATCTCTGCTCTGCACTCACAGAACCAAGAGCATTTATACTGTGAAGTTGCTGTGTAGACTTAGTTTTTATGCAGCAGACACTGTCAGTGTGGGTGTAACTGTTCTGAATCCTTTAGGCACCTGGGTATGTCTTACAACATTTCAGGAAGGATTAGCTGTCACTTGGGTTTCCTATATAACTTATCCTACCATTATTCCCTGCACTGGAGAATTGTTTGTGTTTTTCTCAACAGGAGAGATTGCAGTCAGTTTCCTTCCAGTTGGTGAATGTGTCTGTCTGGATAGATAACCATCAACGTAATCTTTCTGTTCTCTGTGAGACTACTTTATTTTGGACTCAGAAGATAAAAATTGAAAGATACCAATTGCTGCAGGGTCTGCTCACCCTTCCATCTGTAATTCTGAAACTTTCCTAAGAGAAAGTGTGTGTCCTTGTTTTATAATTGTGTCATTTGCCCATGAAATACAGTAGCTTGTAAGTTGCACAGATCACTACATAGTGTTTCATTGCCAAGAAAGAAGTGAATCTGCTTACATCCACTTGAGTTGGCAGAATATATTAATCCAAAGGGAGTTTAGCCACAGGGTTCAGATGGTCCTCTTCAGACTACTCTAAAAGTCTTGCACAGCTGAGTAACAACTGCAGATATCCAGAATTGGTATTCTTGTTGTTTTTTTTTCCTTTTTCCCTCCTGCTTTTGTCTTCTGCTTTGCAGAATGGTACCTTAACCTAACATTTGTACAATATCCTAGCAGATTCAGGCAAAAAGTTAGAGCCAAGGATTTGGCTGGGATGCTGCTGTCTTGCATGTACTAATAAGGCTATTGCAGGGCTTTGTTGTGGAGGTGGTGATGTAATTCATATGTATAGGATCTTGTGGAAGGAGGTATGGCAGGAAGCCCTTTTAGGTACATGCACTGACATCCTGTGTTGGGATTCCCTTATTGTGGGGTGGTGCTGGCACTGTGCAGCAGCTGTGAAATGTACCACTGACCAGAACTTTTTGTCAGGAGTCCTGGATGATCTCCAATTTGTTAAGCATGACTCTGTGGACAGATTTATTCTGTACTGATTACCTAGTAGTATTCTATTAAGACTCTAATCTTCATCTGAATTCATAAAGCATGTGTTTTATGTGACCTGATCACAAGAGTAAAGATGCTGAGAGTGTTATGGGGGAATGTTATTTTAGACAGTGGAATGTCATGTCATTTTGAAGGCACCTCTGTTTTAACTGATAGTGTGTAGGGCAAAAGGCCAGGATATAGTAGCACATTCTGTAGCTGGTGTAAATCTCTATGCAGCTGCACATGACTGGGTTATCTCAGTTTCCCTTTGTGAAGTCCTTTTGCTGTGTTTTCATCATTTATTCTCCTTCTCTGAAGCATGAAATGTGGCTTGGCACTTGGCCATCTCAGCTTTGCAATCATGTAAGCTCCAAATGTGCTGTGTGTAGCAGCTATTCTATAAGTATCTCCCTAAAAAGCAAGTTAATGTTTGACAGTACCTGGCACTGTATCCTGAGAAGATGGGTTGAGATCTGTTCTTCATGGCTGGGAAGAATAAATGCAGTCTCATTGCTTGATATTGGATACAGCACAGGCTTGACGTTCATGCTGTGTCATGTGAATGTATGTATGTTTTGGAGTTCACCTGGTGCTCAAAATGCTTGCTTGGAGGTCATATGTGTGTATCCACAAAATGAATACTGAACAGCTAGCAGGAGCATGAACTTCCCATGCTGTCATAACTGCTGTCTTAATGCACAAATTGCACCTGGTATGGAGGGGTTGCTTCTAATGATTGACGGGATAGGGCCCTCCCCTCTATGATCCAGAGAGTTTTGGTCCAGATTGCTGGGAGCAACAGGTTTGGTAACTCTAGTCCTGGTTATTGCTGGAGTATCTTGCTGAACGTGTCTCTTTTATGGAACCCGGTGGATGTATGTTCCCACCTCAGCAAAGTCCAGCTGCTAGTGTTTTATTAATGTAGAACCAAAGAGTTATCTGTTAAGCCCCTTCAGATTTCTTAATGTTCTTCACAGTATGAGTGTCCTACCCCTGTTTTTAGGCATGATAATGTGCTTTCTGAGGGAGACTTTCTTCTCTCTGTTTGTAGTCCCTGTCCATACTTCATATTACCTCTGATCATTGCACTGTGATGGTAGCTGGTTTCATTAGGCAGCTCTGTATGTGTACTGGTTTGCAAAGGCACCAGCTGTGGAGAGGATGAAGAGCGCAGCCCGTTGCTGATGCTGTGTTCTTTGTCTTACAGGAATCCTGTCTATAGAGCAGCTCATCAGCCGTGTGGGTGTGATTGGGGTGACACTCATGGCTTTGCTGTCAGGATTTGGTGCTGTCAACTGTCCGTATACTTACATGTCCTACTTTCTCAGGTAATTGCAGCCTTGTGAAATATTTTGTCTGCCTTTGAGGTTATTATTCTGCTTTTCTCAATGAATTGATAGAATTTTTTTCTTTAAAGTTGCTTTTTTCTCATCCTGATGGCGTTAGTGATGGCTTTTGTTTTCCATGTTCTCAGTACTGTAGCTATTGCTGTTCTACACACCAGAACCATTTTCATCCCTGAAGGATCTCTTCGTACAAGCTTCTCTCTCTGTTTTATGAGCATGTGCATAATCCCTCTGAAATGGGTTAGCAGGCCTAATTGTTGGGAGTCTTTGTTCTGCAGGAATGTGACAGATGCAGATATTCTCGCTTTGGAGCGACGACTCCTCCAGACTATGGACATGATTATTAGCAAGAAAAAAAGGTGAGAAAGGAACAGTTGCATTAAATGAATTATGTCAAGGATTTGCAGTCAGTATGGTATAAGATGGTCTTGAAATTACCCAACTTTTCTTTCCAGGGCTAGATGTTCCAGTGAAACAGATGGCTGAGTTGGGTTGTAGCTTTGTGGGGTTTCATTCTGGCCTGATATGCAACTTAGGCTTCTTCCCAGGCCTCTGCCTTGAATGGCAATGTTCTTTCCTGCAGCAGTACAGATTAGGCTTCCAGGAGAAGTTCTGACTCTCTGATGGCAACTTGACTAATCTAAGATAAACATTTTTCTCTCTCAATGAATAAATGTCCCTTGAACCACCTCAGTTAGCTCTCTTATTGGCAGTTTTGGTACAGCAGTTGAATTCATACATACTGAGGTCTTTCCTGCTCTGTGGATCTGGTGTTTCCTGGTCAAAACTGAAGCAAGCTAGTGAGCTGATGTGAATACAGCTGTGTAAACTTTGCCATTTGCAAGAATAGTGATAAAGGTATAGTGGAGTTGTGGAACACTGCTAATATGATGGTAGCGTAGTGTGACACCAGAGGGTAGCATAAACATGACATCCGAATTCTGCTTTTGTTGATTTAGCTTATTTCATGTCCCCCAGGTGAAAAAGTGACTTTCAGGAAACAGTGTCATTGCATTTACACTGAAAGGATTTTTGTGTGCTCTTACAAATTGCATATTTCATGCCTTGCCAGTTATAAAGAGTAAATGCAATCACCCATGCCACTTCAGAGGTCTGTCTGGTGTAGAACCCTTGCAGAAACCCTCAAAACTTTACTTCAGGTGCACTAATGTTTTAATGGAACCTTTTAATGTATTACAATGTAGGATAGTCTTGCTGAATGAGGCACCAGCATGCATATCTGCTGGTCAGTGAACTGACCTGCTGAACGTGTGAAAGTGTAGTTGAAGCATGTCTTCTTTCTTCCCCTTTAAAAATGTTAAGTGGTGGACAAATGTTAACTCAGTATTTGTGATTTAGTGAGAAATGGTGTTTTTGTGGTAGTTTAGTGAGAAGGTGTATTTAATCAGAGAGGTTTAGTTGGTTGTATGATTGACAGAGAGGATATTAACATGCTGGCATTGAGTTGAAAGATTACTGTGGAGTACAGCTTTTGAGTCTGCCCTTTTGTTTAGTGCAGTGTGTTCGGATCTCTCATCTCAGGGAAGGTAATGTTGGGTTAAAAGTATGGATGTCTGGGACTTGTAACTGACTAGCATTTCTTGGAGGCAGCTGTTGGAAGTTGTTTTTGCTAATGCTTTTTGCACAGGAATTATTCTATCCTTTCTGAGCGTACTCAATGCGTTAAGAAAATTTGCCACTTAAGGTTGACAGGTTCTTCATAGTCATCCTTGCAGATATTTTGGGCCCCTCACAGTAAAAAGGACTTGGAAGCCTGGAGCATGCCCAGAGAAAGGCAACTAAGCTGGTGAGGGGTCTGGAGCACAGGCCTTATGAGGAGTGACTGAGGGAACTGGGGTTGCTCAGTCTGGAGAAGAGGAGGCTCAGGGGAGACCTGAGCCCGGAGGGTATTACTTCTATTGTGTGATTTATTATATTATGTTGTTATTATTTTTTATTACACTGCTTATCAGCAACTTTGAAGAGGGCTCAGTGCCAAATGTAGCAGTGCTGGCTGCAGCTACAAAAAAGGACCTGAACTCTGTCAAATCATGGATTGCCTTGATGATACTATGAATAGTTTTCAGCTTAGAGTGGATAACTGGCTCACAAATTTCAATGGAGAGACATGTGAGGTAATGAGGCCAGAAGCCAGCAGTGCTTGCAGGGATTATGCTGCAGTGCACGTGAGGGTGTGAGGGACAGTATGCAGCTGCTGCTGTAGTATTGGGTGAGTTTTAGGAGTCATGTTTAGATCGCTGGATGTGTCCAGTGGTTCAGTCCAATAATGGATTTATGTGTTTCTGCTTCATAAGAGCTTGTCATGCAGCCTAGAAGTGAGTGACAGCGTGTGAGAGAGCTGCTGCATACCACACAGCGCTCACACTTCTGTGCAGGAAGTGGAATGTGCAGTGATAAAGAGGTGTCCAAGGAGAGAAAGGGGCATGAAAAGTTTTTCCAGTTCCTGAATCGGAGATAGCACAGTCTTGTGTGTGTGTGATGAAAGTAGCTAATCATGTGACTGAGAAAGCCATTTGAATATTTATTTTTAATTGGATTTAAATCCCTCTAAGGATTGAAGCAGAATTCCAAATAGAAGTCTTAGGAAGTGTCTCATTGAATCTTGCTTGATTAGATCTGGGCTCTATTCCAGAGCTAATCAAGATAATGTTATGAAGCAGGATTAGTGCTTAGGGAAATAAAAAGGGGGCATCTGTTGGCAGTGAATTTAGTTTAATCGTCTTTTCTGAGGAACTGTTTTTTGGTTATTGGGTTTGAGTTTTTGTTTTTTTTGTTTTGCTTTATTCTAAAAAGACTTTACTCCTGAAAACTTGTGTTTTCTGCTTTTTCAGAATAGCAGTGGCTCACAGGACGATGTTCCAGAGAGGGGAAGTGCACAACAAACCCACTGGCTTCTGGGGAATGATAAAAAGTGTTACGACGTCTGTTGCAGGCAGTGAAAGTATCCTTCATCTGCATGCTGGCAGCTGGAGGTGACACCAGCTTTCTTTTGAAAGGAAGAGTGTTAGGTGTGCCAGTTGTGAAGCACATGTATTGTAATACATTCCAGAAGCCTGTGCAAAAGACTTCATGTCTTCTGGGAGGTTTGCTGTCTAGCGCTGTACTGTATTAACTTTTACCTAGGGATTGGACTCATGGTTTTATGTAGACACTCAGGAGTCATATGTTGCAGCCATGCTATGTACATGTGCTGTTACATCATCACAGTTGAGGTATACAGCAGGTTGCTGGACAGATGTATGCGCTTTCTGTGTTACATTGCAGATGTCTGCCCTGTCACAACACTGAAGCTGGAGGCAGCTTTCTATTCTGATGTATCCTTGGCTCACTGACTTACCTGCATACATGTTTTATTTCATTACTTGAAATACACTTTTCCAGAGTGGAGAAGTTGTGACATGCTTGAGCAAAACAACAGCTCTGTTTGAGGTGCTGGAACAGTTGTCTTCCCTTATAGCTGCCTTTTTGGCTGAGTTGGAAAGTGAGAAGAAAGGCAGGAATCACAGAGTCACAGAATTGTAGGGGCTGAAAGGGATCACTAGAGACTATCTAGTCCAACCCACTTACCAAAGAAGGCTCCCTACAGCAGCTTGCACAGGTAGGTGTTCAGGTGGGTCTTGAACATCTCCAGAAAAGGAGACTCCACAACATCTGGGCAGGCTGTTCCACTGCTCTGTCACCCTTACTGTGAAGAAGTTCTTGAGCACATTTGTGTGGAACTTCTATGCTTCAGTTTGTGGCCATTTCCCCTTGTCCTGTCGCCGTTCACTGCCGAAAAGAGTCTGGCCTCATCCCTTTGCCTCCCACACCTTAGGTATTTATAGACGTTGATCAGATCCCTTCTGAGTCTTCTTTTCTCAAGGCTGAACAGACCCAGGTCGCAGCCTTTCCTCATAAGAGAGATGCTCCAGGCTCTTTGTCATCTTCATGGCCCTCAGCTGGACTCTTTCCAGGAGATCCCTGCCCTTTTTTTGTATTGGGGAGCCCAGAACTGAGCATAGTACTCCAGGGGAGGCCTCACCAGGACAGAATAGATGGGGAGGACCTCCTCCCTTGACCTGCTGACCATGCTTTTTTTAATGCCTCTCAGGATGCCGTTTCTCTTTTTGCCCACCAGCACACACTGCTAGCTCATGGCCAGCCTGTCATCCACCAGGACCCCCAGGTCCCTCTCTGCAAAGGACGAAGCAACCTGTGGAACAATTGAATTATTCTCATGGTGTAGGTTCACTGCTGTTGCTCTAGCATTGTGACAAAAAGTGGATAGGAACATGTGAATAAATGTTGTTGTGCATATGCAATAAGGATGGAAGGAATATGTGGACAGTTATAAGGCTCTGTATTTCCCTACCTTGCCATTGCCTTCCAAGAATTTGTCAGAGCACCTAAAATGTGCAGTTTGCTTAAGGCCAAGGAGTCTTCTTCCTATCCTTTTCCAATGGCTGTTAAAATGAGAATTTGGCTATTTGATGAGACTCTTTATAATAATCACTAATCTGCTGGGGCGGTTACTCAGCGGTTTTGTTTGTGAAGGTGATGGGAGTGTGAAATGCTATGCATTCTGATGATAAGGGATGCTTATTGAAGTGGAGAAGCAGTCTTTGAGAGCTCTGGTTCTGCAATGTGTTACCTAGGCAGAAGAGTACTACCTGCCTTCTTAAAATGGAGTACTGTGCAACACAGGTACCCTTGAGATGTCTTTGGGTGCATTATTTACAAGAGCACTACGACAGTATCAGAAAACTGATCTGGATTAAAAAAGTGATCACACCATTAGATGTGACCCTTGAGGCAAAGGTGGGGAATATTTTCTTTTTAATTAAAAATGTGTGGTGTACTCTAGCCTTGACTATGCTGGTTTGCCAGATCTGTCTCTTATCCAGCAAGAAGTGGATGCCCTAGAAGAACTGAGCCGGCAGCTTTTTCTTGAAACTGCTGACCTGCATGCAACAAAGGTATGAAACAAAATAACTGCCCAGATATGTGCTGGGGGCTAAACTAGATTGAATGAGAGCATATGTTACCAGAAATTGAAAGCTGTTTAGCAGGTAAATGTTGAAATGTAGCGATGTGGTGGAGTGAGAATCTGTTGTGGCCTTCCAGAACTTAAGACAGCTTATGAACAGGAGGAAAATCAACTTTTTACATGGGTAGACAGTGACAGGACAAGGGCCTGGTCTTAAGCTAAAAGAGGGAAGATTTAGATTAGATGTCAGGAGAAAATTTTTCACTGAGAGAAGTGAGGTGCTGGAGCAAGTTGCTCAGAGATGCTGTGGATGCTTTATCCCTGGAGGCGTTCAAGGCCAGATTGGTTGGGGCATTGGGCAGCCTGATCTAGTGCTTATGGTTGGCAACCTTGCCCATGGCAGGGAGGAACTAGATGGTCTTTGAGGTCTCTTCCAACCCAAGCCATTCTGTGGTTCTGCGATGATTCTATGGTTCTTTAATTTGGGGTCTACAGGGCAGGTTACTTCCTGTTTAGGTATGTGCTGGAACATGCTACAGGTTCCTAGAGCTGTTCAGAAGCCTTTGAATTAGAAGAGTTGTAGGATAAAGCTGTGGTTTCTGCTCTTGGTGCACCATTAAAATGTATGGCTTGTTATCATGGCAATAAATTTTTTGTATGTATTCTCCTCCCCTCTCTTGGATTTTTTTTTTTTTTTTCTCCAGGAAAGAATAGAGTACTCCAAAACTTTCCAGGGAAAATACTTTAATTTTTTGGGTTACTTTTTCTCCATCTATTGTGTCTGGAAAATCTTCATGGTATGTAAATATTTTGTTCTGTTTTATGTGCACATATGCAAAAAAAATCCCTGCACAGATTATGCTGTAGGTGCAGTGTATTAAGTAAGGCCCTAGTCTCCTTATAATCTTGCTTCTGCAAATTCTGAATGAAAATGGCATTTGTCTGGAATAAAGCTCTGCATCTCTCTTTTTACAGAACTTTAGGCAAGCATTTCTAATATTTGTGTTTTTACACCTTCTTAGGCAATCCAGCTGCTCCCCCAGCCTTGGATATGCAAACAAGAATCTCATATGTAGCATTGAGGTGTTCTTTTTATTTTCTTTGACTGTAAATCCATCTCTGCCTTGCAGGCAACCATCAATATTGTGTTTGACCGCGTGGGGAAGACTGATCCAGTCACAAGAGGAATTGAGATCACTGTGAATTATTTGGGAATCCAGTTTGATGTGAGATTTATTAATTCTTACAGCATTTTCAGTAATTCCTACCCCACAAAAGCAATCGCATACTACTAACAATGTGGAAGTGATAGAACCCTGAGAATGCATCTGTGACTTCTGACTTACTAAAGAGAAAAGGAAATAGAGCTTTGAAACAAGTATTCTGTTATTTGCACTTCTATAATTTTTCATCTCCAAAGAGATGATTGATGTAAGTTGTATCTTTTTTACTTGTGTGTGTAATGAAATGAATTAACAGATATTTTCACAATTATCTTCATAATGTAAACCTGTTTAGAGTGGATATTGTGCAGCTAGGAAGTACAAAGGTCCTAAAGAATTAGCAGCTATACGATGTAGCGAAAATGGAGTTAGAGAATTAACTGTATTCCTCTTGTTGATACAGGTGAAATTCTGGTCTCAGCACATTTCCTTTATTCTTGTTGGAATAATTATTGTCACCTCTATCAGAGGCCTGTTAATTACACTTACAAAGGTATGTTTGGCCAGTAGTGTCTTACAGCTTTCCTCATAAAATATCATGTTACTAGATCTTTAAATTCAAACAGAACATATACTGTATAAACTATCAGTACACATTCGTGTTTTTACTCTCTGAATTTAAATCCTTGTAGAGGAGGAGGAGAGGAAAAATATATTCTCCCCACTCAGTTTCTATTACTGTTATTCTCAGGAAGAGGTGTGGATGCTCAATGAGACGTTAAGTGTAAGCATGGCTTCAGAATGATGCTGTAGCCAGCATATTAGTAAGGGTTCATGAGATGATGATTAAAAGAATTTAGATTGCCTCATTTGAACTGCTGGTTCTTCTTGTAGAGCTGGAAAGGTATTAACTCGAGAGACATGTGACTCCTTGTGTTGACTTGGGTTTTAGTACCCACTCTTAAATATTAATACATGACTTTTACCAGTTGGTGCCTGCCACTCTTAAGAGATTCATGTTTCTAAAAGTAGGCTACATGCGTCTCTCTGAAAAAGCATGCTTTTTATGTGAAAGAGAATTGAAGGGCATGTTCCTTTCACGATGTCCTAAGGCATCCTAAGGTCCAGCTTATTTCCAGTGTGTTTTTTCTTTCTAGTTCTTCTATGCCATTTCCAGCAGCAAGTCCTCCAATGTTATTGTTCTGCTTCTAGCACAGATCATGGTGAGTATGCAGAACCATGGGCATACCTGTATGCATTTGTGCATACGTACATATTTGTTTTTGCATACAAACGAAGATAACAAAGTCCTTGTGTGCTGGCCTATGATAGCCACAAAGCCAATTTTAAAACAACTGCTACTTTCTCTTTTTACAGGGTATGTACTTTGTGTCGTCGGTGCTCCTGATTCGAATGAGCATGCCTCTAGAGTACCGCACTATTATAACAGAAGTCCTGGGAGAGCTTCAGTTCAACTTCTATCATCGTTGGTTTGATGTGATATTTCTAGTTAGTGCACTATCCAGCATCCTCTTTCTCTACTTAGCACATAAGCAAGCTCCAGAAAAGCATATGGCCCTCTAAGTAAGGACTGCAGACACACACTGCTCCCGTCTCCTTTCTGCTGGACATTTGCAACTCCTGTGGACTGCAAAACTTGGAGAGCCAGGACAGTTCTGTGTGTTCAAGCAATGTCACTGGCTCTTTGAACTTCCATGTCTTCAGTCAAGCTCTGTGGCTCATTTTAAGGTGCTACAGCTTGAGGGAAAGGGAATGCACACATTGCCAAGGAATAAAGGGAATTTATGGTACACCAGTATCTAAGGGGCTGTAGGCTGTCTGAGGTAAGGTATCTTGTGTTTGGAAGAATGCCTTCAGAGAAGGCATCAAGCAAATGTGATTTTTCTTTTAAAAAGCAACTCATAATTGAGATTCAGAGAATGGTAATTTTGGAGCTGAATGTGGAAGTCTGTGGAATTAAATAAGCTTTTGTAATACCTCATGCAAGCATCACAGTTGTTTTTTTTTGTCAGCTCAAAATATTTGTTTGCAAGTGAGCTGGAATTTACTACCTGGCAGAAGTGAAATGGAGTGAAGTTGAGAGGATATCACTAGTACGTGCTGTCCTTTTGAGCTGGAGCTTAGCTCTCTTGCTGAACCTCAACTTTGTTTCGTAAACAGAACTGAGGTTTTGGATTCCTGTTTGCCAGAGTTCAGCATGAAGTCAAAGATAACAGTTATGCCTTGTTTACCTTACGTGTTATAAATGTATTGACCTTATATGCTATAAATCTGGTGTTCCCCTCAACCTGTATATTCTTCTACAGTAGCCTGTTTCCCCTTTCTGATGTCATTCAAAGCATAAAAGTAAATTTTATTCATGTGACTTGAACTTGTAGCTTCCCATAGACACACTCCCAGGATTTGTTTGTTACAAAATTGTTCTGGAACATAAATCATAGGTGGTAAGGCTAGGACCTGGGGAAAAAATAACCACTGAAAACAATTTAATTCTGTATTGTCTTTGGTGTACAGGAAGGAGACAAAAAAGCATACAATAGCAATATTGCAGAGCCATTTATATAACATCCAAGACATTGTGGTGTTGACTTGGAGTTAGACAAACCGGCATGACTGAATTACACTTTTAACCACTATGATCTGCAAATTCAGGCAGAGGAGAGAGAACAGTGCTTAGAGGTTTTAGGTTTTAAGTTATGAATTATGAGGTTAACTTAATGTTTGAAAGGAACTTCTGCAGTGTTAGTGGAAGAAAGGAGTGTATTGCACAGAGTATATTAATTCATGACATACCATAGCGATTGCACTGCCATAAATACAGCACAGATCGTCACCTCCAGGATTGTGTTAATGGGATTGGATTAGGAGAACTGTCTCTCCTGGGAGTTGGTGAGAAATCAGTTGGTCTTTATTAAACGCTCATCCTTAAAAGGCTCAGATACTTAGGAATTTATGAACTGTTTCCTCCCTGTGCTGCAGTATACTTAACTGTGTACTTCTAATTATTAAAGCCTTTACAGTAGTAAGTGGCTTACTCCCCATTTTACAAGACAGAAAGACTTGTGCAGTGAATGAAGTACAATTGCAGCGTGCTAAGGGACTGCAGGATACACTGAAGTGCTTATTTCAGGCAGTGGCATTTTAGCAAGGCAACACGGTCCCTTACAGGTCTGGTACTCATATGGATAGTCAAATCCTGAAGTTGCAGTAGCAAAGTGTGATTGAAGAAAGAATTTGGAAGATTTCTTTTTTTGTTCTCAGCATAGTCAGTCTCCTCAGAGCCTTGTGTCATAGCTGCTGTTGCTGTCTGCTCCTGCTGAGGCAGCTGATTGTGAAGAGGAAGATGAGCTTGCCTGTGGAGGAGTAACAAATACGTTCTGGTTATTTTTAGTTTGTAAACATGCTGGTTTGCAGTGTTATGAAGGACTCCTGTTTTAATCTGCACTAATGATATACTTGTTTGGATGGCATAATGAGCCAGTAAATGTCACTTTTGTCACTGAAGTGCTTTCTCGTTAGCTATGTTTTAGAGACAAATATGTTTAATAGAAGTTTCCTGTTGTTTAATTCCTGTATCTGGTGAACATGCACACTGAAGTAGTGCTAATCTTCTGACAGAACTTATGAAAAACCTGGCAGCTGGATATTTGCAGTCAAGGGTCATGAAAAATAGATAGGAAGATAGGAGGCAGTATTGGTCTTATCCTTGTCTCTCTTGCATGATCAGAAGGAAGCATTTCAGTACTTAAGGCTGACCACAAAGAAGGTTCAAAATGACTGTTTCAAGAAGTATTTTGCTGCTCTTCTAAGTTCTGTCGTACTTCAGATTCTTTTTGCCAGTATAATGCGAGCAAAATTACTTTAAATCTGCGCATTTCTTTGAAAATGTCATCATAATCTGTTGATTGCTCTTTATTCTAAAAAAAAAAAAAATCTATTTTCAAATATTTCACCTAATTTCTCCAAAAGCAGGTTATGCTTTTTTGTGTATTTAAGGACTTTTTTTTGCACTTAAAGGACTGTATTGCCTCCTTGAGGGTTGCAGTGTGTAGATTGTCTTGTTCCATAAAGTCTCTTGTGTGTGCATTCTTTCTGTAATTTAATTGTGCATTAGAGATATTCACCTGCATTATGCCTGGGGAAGGAAAGAGTTGTTTACAGTAATCATATCACAGCTTCCCTCTTGATAACTTGGACTGACTTGTAAAAATTGAGGATCCTAGCTCAGTTATACACAGCAGTTATAGGAAGTTCTTTCAGCATCTCCTCCGTGATCCCTTGGCATTTGTTTAATACAGTAATACTTACCCTTTCTCTTGGTTCAGGTGAGGTTCTCTCTGACTCTGCTGCTGAGGTTTCTGTATAAGCAGGAGGTTCAAAAGTGTCTTGGGCTGGATCTGCCATAGCGACTGTGATGGGAATGTTCTGGTCCTGGAAGTATTTGTAAGCATCTTTACCGCACACCAGTAGCGTTACTTTATCACCACTCTCTTTGATTCTTGCCACAACGTTGTCATAAGGCTCATTCATCACATTCACCCCATTCACTTCCACCAAAACATCATTATTTTCTACGCCTGCTACATCAGCTGGTCCGTGTCTTTGTACCTGCAAAGGCAAGTTCAAAGGGTGACGTTAGCATAACGTTGAAAAGGTGCATTAGCAACTGATGGTTCACTAAGCTGTCAAAGTAAGTGTGGCAGGGAGATTTTGGGAGCAGAACTGAATTGAAAGAGACAATAGGCCTAGAATGGTGTAACTTAAATTTCACTACATTGACGTATTCTTTAGTGATGTGTGAAACTCCTCCCTTCCAGAAAACAAAAGGCACAGATGTAATTTGTGATAACAGAAGATTCACTCTTGCCAGCTGCAGAAATTCTGAGAAGTGGAAGGGAAAGTTCTCTTACATTTCCAGGATATTCTATAGTTCAAAAATCTGTATTTTAAATGCTACTTTTTTTGCATTCCAGCCTTGTAAATAAAAGCAAGAAATGAAACAAGATTTGGATTTCCTTTCCTTTTAGATATCTAGTGGAATAAAAGCAATGAGGTTTTCTGGTGTTTATTTTAATATTGGTCCTATAATATCAGTCTGACTTTTAACAATTATAACTTATCTAAGAGAGCTGGAGAACAGTTTTGTCTTGTGCTTTTGCTTGAGTGCATTTACAGGGTGGAAGGGAGAGGGCTGCCCAACATACTATGCAAGCTTTTCATTGTCGATTATCTTACATTAGTACCTCATTAATAAATAGTCCAGGTTTGTTCTTGACCATGTTTAAATTGAAGCCAAATCCACTTGGCCCTTTTACCATCTTGCAGACTCTTGGCTTGTGGTTCACTTTCTGTTCAGTGTGCAGCTCCACTCTTTCCTCTGCTTTTGCTGGAGCTGGGTTTTGTAGTTTGTAGTAATATGAATAGGGGGAAATTTGAGCCTGAAAAAACAGTGACAAAGAAAACTTTGATATGAAACCTGTTGTGAAATCTGTAGGTTTCTTGCTAAATATGTTTTGCTTGAAACCTTCTAATGGTTCAGATACGAGTTGCAATGAGCTGCTCTTTGCTGTTAATGTCTGGTTAAGTGGAAAGCTACAACGTTGATCCACGTGACAAGGTTTGTATTGCTCACAAAAGATTATACAAGAATTCTGATTTTGCTGTCTTATTCCAGCCTTTCTTACGGTGCTTTCAAATATGGAATGGTTCCAACAGTGCCTCTAAAAACATGGAAGAGGCCAAAAATGTGGATGTTTAGTGATTTGGTACTCAAGTGCAAGGAGTGTTGCTGATGTCTGGATGCATCTTAGACCCTTGCTGTAAGATAAACTGCTCTGACAGACTAATTTGTTGCTGCTTCTGTGTCTTATTCTGTCTTATCTTTAGTTGTAGCTTGCATTTACTTACCAGTTTATACATGGCGTCAGTTTCCTTATCCACTACCACCAATGTGGTTTTTTCTTCAGACTGCTTAATCTTTCCCACTACACTTTCATGATCCAGTGCATCCACTCGCTCACCATTGACAGCTACCAGGATATCATCATCTTTGAGACCTGCCTTGGCTGCTGGGCTCTTGGGATCAACATCTCTGATTACATGATCTAAGATCAAAAGGGGAAAAGAAGATGGATGTGAAGGACTGTTTGGTAAGTGTAATCATGTTCTGCTGTAAAAGCTGCTGTTGAAATTGCACTTGAGGTTGAGGCAGTTTCCCTGATACAGACTTGTTAAGAAGCCAGATGAGGAGAATGAGTCTGCAGACTGTAGGAATAGTGGAATAAACTATCGCAAATGTCATGTGTGTTGGCTTGGTTCTTACCACCAGTGTTTTGTTCCATCCGTAGATAAAAGCCATAACCATCTCTTCCTTTCTGAAGCTCGATAAGTTTTGGCTTAAGAGGAAGGAGTTTTAGGTTGGCATTCTCTTTGCTCAGCACCATCTTCTGGCTTGTATAATAGCGGTCCGTTTCTTCATTTGAAAGTAGAAGCATAATGTGATTTCCAGACTTCTTTACCTGCATTAGTACATGTACAGTCACAGATATGACCCCTTCAAAAACAATTGTAGTTACGTCAGTAACTGGCTTACTGATACACTAGTGGTGGTGAGTGCTGCTGCATCAGCTGGAAGGTCTGAGTGACACTATTTTAGGGTTTTTTCCTTTTTTTCTTAATAATTTGGACCATGTCAAGATTTCAGAGAGACAAAATCTTGCATAAATATGAGGAAATGTTCTGTATTTCTTACTGTTTTCCTGGTCTCTGAATAACTAGCTGTAGAATTGAGCTACCTAACAGCTATAAGGGGTTGGCATGCAGTGGCAGTGAAATCCAGTAAGCCTCAGTAGATGGTGCCTGACTCTCATCTAAACCTGAAACTCTGTAAGGCAGACATATCATGCCATCTCTATCACTGTTTTGGATTATAGCAGCAACAAGCAGATAACTTATCTTTGCCCTAGTGTTAAATTTCTGTCACGCTCTTGGCCCGCTTCAATGTTCCTGCATGACTGACTGAAGATTTTTGGTCTGTTCGAACTTTCCATTTAATTCTGTCTTTCTCCAACTGCTTTCTAGTTCAATGGGTGCCCTCTTCACTCATAACGAACATCACTGCAGCTGATGGTTAGCAGCCCCAAAAAGCATAGGTGTTGCATAGCTCTGTAGCTAGAAGCCTGCACTCAATTGTGTTGCTGGAATGCCAGAGCATGACCAGCCCTCTGAAATCTCTTCCGCTCCGGCTGTGGTTTAGCACTGCCGTTAGTGGAGAACTGGAAGTCTCATTAGCAATGTTCTTTGCAGCTGAGGCTAGGCAGCAAAATTACTTGCAGTTTAATTTTCATTAATCTTGGGCTTCTTAGCAGAAAAAAGGAACTGCTGTCTAAAATCATGAATTCACCCTGTTCCGTGCTGTCTGCATCATCAGTTATTCCTCTTCCTTTCCTAAAACTTGTATTTAGTTACTTACCCTCTCTCTTACTATTAGGAGTATTTCCAGGATTTCTAGGAACAGAGCATGTTTTATTTACTATGGTTTCTGGCACTCCTATAATTCTCATATTTAGAATTCTTTGGCCTGTTTTGATGGCAGTGTTCATTCAGAGTCAGGTCAAGAGACCATATGACAACAAAGCCAAAGCAGAAGGGTGCTCTACTGAGTTGGTAAAGTATAAACAGTAGCTTCCGAGATTTGCTGTGAAGCATTCAAACTAGCCAGACTTGCCTCTTCAGTAAGCCTGACAAGTTGCTGTGAAAATGGGCCAGAACAGAAGATGAATCAGTACACAAACAAATACCTTTTCCACCACCTCCTCATGTGTGTCATTTTCCACATTTTTTCCATTGATTTCAATCAGGCGATCTTTATTTTGGACGCCCGCCTTTGCAGCTGCTCCTTGTGGTGCCAGATCTACTATGAACAACCCCTTCTGACCTGAAATAGATGGTAACTCATTACACAGAGTAATTCACTGAAACATGCTTGCATTTAATGGCTAAGAAGATTCAGCACTGATGTCCTTAGACGCTCTTAGTCTCTTCTTACGTGCATATTATAGTGGCACCACAAGTCTTCAATGTAGACACGCCTGTCTCTTACTTCTTTTATTCTGCCCAGGAAATATCAGGACTGTGGGGAAGGGAGGTGGTTTGGTTTTTTTCCCACTGCAACTCAAACTCTTATTTCTCTACCAAGAGTGACAAAGGAGCTGATGAAGATGGCTGAAAGGGACTTTTTTTTTTTTTCCCACTGTTTTTCAGTGCTGTTCTACACGCTTCAGAATTTCCTGTGTTTGAAAGATACTTGATCTTTTGGTTATTCTGCATTCTGAAATATCCTGTTTGTGGTTGATGATTTCCGGAAGGTTTGCCTGTTCTGTTGACTAGCCTTGTAAGAAAGACAGGTGTGAAAGAGACTGAAAATTACTTACTTTCTAAATGAAATGAATCAGGAGAAGCATTTGGTCGTTGTCTTATTACTGACTAGCTGGCTAGAACTTTGTATTCTAGTTTTTAAGTGATTTGGAGGAATAAAATGGACTTCAAGCAGCAGTTGAGAATATATTTGGTATTCAAGCACCAGCTGTGGAAGTGGCTTTGGTAAATGAGAACCACTGCTATGGTGGCTGTTTCTTTTTTTCTGGCTTTTATTTTTCCTGCCCCATTAGAAATATGGTCCTCAGGAAACCATATGTTGTACAGAAATTGACTGGAGATGGGTCTGAATCCATCTTGCTGCTTCTTACTTCCCCTGTTAGCAAGAGCACCCTTCCCCCCCACCCCCCAGCTGTGGCTGTCATATGTATACCATCTGTCCTCCCCAGGCTCTCACCTTCTGTGGTTTTCAGGGAGAAGCCATACCCTTTTTCCTCCTTCACTAAGTAGCAGAGCCGTGGTTGTGGAACTGCAGTGATTGCTCCATTGGCCATGGGCTGTATGGACTGCTGCTTCTTCTTTCCTTTTGATACCTTTTGACCCAGCTCTTCCAGATTTGCTCCCTCCTTTTCTGCATTTTTATAAGATGCTTCATCCAGAACAAGAAATACAACAGAATTCCCACTGTTCTTTATAATCTCCACCACCTGTAATGGACAAGGTGAAATGGCAAACAGAGTGATTGACCTAAAAGCTTTCCCCAGGAAGGGTTACACTCTTCACTGGTTTTGTTGTCACATCCCTCTGCTTATGATGGATAATAAATGATGCAGAGAGATATGCAGAGCAGCTGACTCAGCTCTTGGAAGATGCCATAGCAATGGAACAGAAAGCTTCCAATAGTGACAGTGGGTCTCAATCATGGGAGGTGATGTGGACCCCAGACTGAACAGGTTTGTACCTTTGTATGTTCCTCCTTGTCTACAAACACACCATTAACCCTGAGGACTCTGTCTCCATCCTTCAAGCCAGCCTTTTCAGCGGGGCTGTTCTTTTCCACGTTCCGGATGAGATGTCCTGCTGTGTCCTTCTCCACACGTAGGAAAAATCCATAGCTCTTCTTGGGTTTTTTGGTCACTTTGCATTCTCGGGGCTGGAGAGCAGAAGTCATCTCTGCAAAGCAGGATGGAAAAGGTAATTGTGAGTAAAAAAGGGTTTGGTTTCCTGGGAAATCCAGCTGTGCAAAGGAAGATGAAATGAATCCTTTTTACCTGCTAACTCCAAGATGAATGCCTGTGACAGGCATAGAACAATGAATGATGTTCTCCTTAAGTATTGCAATACCTTTGAGAGGGTCTCTTGTACGGTAAGTGTAGATGACTTGTTGACATAGGGACTGGATAAGCAGACTCTTTAGGTAGGCAGAAGAGTGGCTGAGCCGTTAGGTTCACAGGGTTTTTATCAGTGGTACTTAATCCAGCCATTGGCTGCTTATTAGTGACGATGGTTAGGGTTGGTACTGGCACTGATGGGTACTGTTCAAAGTCTTTATTTATGTCATGGACAGTGAGGCAGAATACATCCTCAACAAACTGATGGATAATACCAAACATAGGGGAGCAGTCAATAGGCTGGCAGATAGTGATACTATTTAAAGGGACATTGACAGGCTGGAGAAAGGAGCTGTCAGAAACATCAAAACATTTAATAAAGAAAAGTAGAAAAAAATCTGTATCTAGGCCATGCGTGACAGCACAGGCCAGCTGCTGCCTGGTCAACAGACAGTTTTGCAGGACAACACACAAGTGCACAAACTGAACGTGAGTTGGTGTAGCTTTGCAATGAAAATCAACTGTATTGTGGGCAATATCAGAAGGTATCTAGCAAGTCAGTAAAGGGATTGTTCCCTGCTGTTTGGCACTTGAAAGGCTATGCGTGAGTTCTGTTTTGAGCTTTCCATGTCGCTGACATACTGAAGCTAGTCCACTGGGGTGGGTTAGGTTTTTGGAGAGCAACATGTTCGAAGAGAGGCTGAGAGAGCTGGGTTTGTTCAGTCCTGGGAAATTGTGTGGGTTTTCAAGTGCTTAACTGGATGGTGTAGAAAACACAGGTCCGTATTATTCTTGGATGTTAACACTGATGAGAGGCAACAGATACGGGTTACAGCAAGGGGAATTCTAATTAGGGAGATGTAAGGACAGCTTTTTAATCTCTGGTGCTTTCAACAAGAGCCTAGAGTGGCTGTGGAATCTCCATCCTTGGAGGTGCTTACCTGGATGAAGCCCTGAGAAACTTGATCTAAGCTGGCCTGGTTTGACATGAACTGTTGGACCAGGTGTCCTCCAGAAGTTCATTCTAACCTAAAATATTCTATATTTTTATGATACAATGGAATTGGGTGGCTCATTATCAGTAAGAGAGGCACTGTGTTCAGAAAGTAAGCAGTAGTTGTGATAAAGAAACAATTCCAAAGTTCACTATCTTGTTATCTTAGGGGATCCTGCCCAAGATCCATGATGACATAAGAACAAGATTAACGAAGACAACTTTCTCCATCCAGCTAATTAGCACATTTGATGTGTGTCTTACTGGATAGATTTTCTTTTTTTTCCTCACTCCCGATAGAAGTTTGTGAAAAGACCAAATACCTGTTTCAGAGGTTAGCCATTAATCTCAGCCTAATAAATGCTAAGAAATTTCATCTGTCTGCATGAACGCCTTACGGTTCGTTCTTTTTTTCTATGCATCACTCACGTAACTAATGCATGTGAAAACTGGCCTTTTCATTTATTTTGCTTGTTTTTAGAAGTAGCTAGCAGTGAAACCTCTCTGTGATCTTGATAGCAGCCTACTGCTGAAGTACATCTGGCTACCCATGCAAATATACAGTATTGGTTATGGAAGCTGAAATTGTGTTGTTAGGGTTAGTTGGTCAGCGTATAGGAAAGTATGGGTGAAGAGAGAGGAGCTGACAGGGATGCCGCTGAAGCTGGAGAATATGGAGCATTTCAGCATGCGTGGATAGGCAGGCTGTGGACTGTGATTTTCTTCCTCCCTTTGGTGAGGTACTTAGTAGTTTGTGGAGTCTGTGCATAGTGGCATGAAGAATAACTTCACGTAGGGATGTCCTGCACTACTGTTTGGACATTGTACTCATCTCAACCACAGCTCAGAGTAGCTGTTCTTGACAAACACTGGGAAATCTGGTTAATTCCTGAAGTTTACACAAAGCTGAACGAACAGTAAGCTTTTACAGAAGAGGTTATCTCTTATGTAGAAGAGGAGGGAAGATTATATTGGGCTGTAAACAACTTCTCACTTCATGAAAGCTTTACATGCAAGATGATCAGGCTCATAAAACAGAGTTTTATATAGCAAAAAAAAATAAAGGAGCAACTTACCTGTATATCTTTGTGAAGCAGCCTTTGCAGGAATCCTCTCTTGCTGTTCCTCCTGTAGCTGTACCTATAGGTACGACTGGACTTTGATTGGGCAAAGGTTGATTTAAAAGATGATTTATTTAACCAAGTTTCACTTGAATATGCTCAATGCCTTGATAAGCTGCCTTGTCCTTGCCTGCAGAAGTGCAAATCACATGTATTTCTCAGCAGCTTTGAATTCTGTTCTGCTGATAATGATACTCAAAAACTCAGTGAAGGAGGTGATCTAAGGTAAGCCTGATCTTTACTCTGTGCAAGAATCTTCTCCAGCTATAAGAAGTGTCTTAAAGGAGCACGTTAGGATTGTCATGTATTGACCATGGCTAGCTAGTGTTTAATTGCAGATTGAGAAGTTCCCAATTCAAAGCTGTGCTCTCCATGTAGTGTGCCAAACATAGGGGCTGTGATGGATTAATCTTGGCAAGCAGTCAAATGCCCACCTGTCTACTCTCTTGTTCCCCTCCTCAGCTGGACAAAGGAAGAAAATGGCATGTAAAAGTGTGAGGAATCTGAAATAATGACAGTAATTCTGAGAGATGCAACGTACAGAGTGGTTGTGATTGAGGGGTAGACCTGACTATTGAGAACATCCCACAGGCCACCTGTGGATGTGAAACATTCATTACAATCAGTGAGAAGAGACAAAGTCCCTACAGCATATGTAGGAAAGTGGTTGGGAAAGACAGTTTGGATTACTCTCCTTTTGGAAAGGAACAACCCACTTGTGGAATTGTCTGTGCTCAAGGATCAAAGTATAATTGGTGGTCAGTGTGGAAGGATGAGCAGATTTGTTGTGTACTTCTCTGAGGTTAGCACACCTGTGCACAACTGTGCACAGTGCACAATTTGGCTTGTATTACTTACTGTATTATACAACAGAAACCACCTGAGCTAAAAGGGAGTGAGTTTCATATGGAAGTGTGCGAATATAGCAATGACCCACTCCAAGCTGGTGTTGGTGCCCAGCGATCTGACATTCTGCTTCTCCTGTCCTGAGTGATGGCCTTGATAAATGGGACAAAAGTCCAGAGGACATGTAGATGCATTAGATAACGTGGAACCTAAGAATGGTGCAAATGACATGGAATAAGGAGATAAGGCTATACTAAGTCTGCCTGGGACAGAGCTAACTTTCTTCACGACAGCCTGTGCAGTGCTGTTCTTTGCATTAGTGTTTGAAACAAATCACACCAGTGATTTGGCTGTCATTGAGCAGTGTGCAAATTACCAGAACTTTCTCTCTCCATCCCTCTTCCTCTGCGCCCAGGTGAGTAAGCTGGATGTGAACAAGATGCTGGAGAGGAACAGAGCAGAGACAGCTGACCCAGGCTGACCAAAGGGATATTCTGTGTCTTTTGACATCATGCTCAGCATCAAATCATGCAGAAAGGAGGAATGCAGGGACACTTGGTTATGGTATTTGTCTTCCCAAACCACTGTTAAGCTTGTTGTTTCCCAGTAAGTAGCCTGCTGATGGGAGGTAGTGAATGAATTAATCCCTCTTTCTGTGTTGTATGCATGCATAACATTTTCTGTACATCAAACTCATTATCTCAGCCCCCAAGTCTTCCCTTCTGTTTTCTCCTGATCCCATGGGGAAGAGGCAGGATGGCTGTTTGGCTGCTGAGTGAGGTCAACCCACTGAACACTTCTTATGCAGCAGATATAAGCATCTGCAGAATGTACTGATGGCATTTCTGAAATGGGGGAAGCCTCCAAATTGGAGATCTTGGTATGCCAAGATACTTAGTGAAACGAGAATATGAAGTTCTTGCTACAAAGTCTCATTCAGTTTTGGAAAGCTTTAAAGTGACTGATCTCCCTCATTAGCTTGCTGTGGAATTGGATTATTAGAAATAATACCTGCCTTTTTCATGGCTGTCTGCTCCAACTGTTTAATTCAAAGGAAAGGTAATAAAAATAAGCATAACCTATATGGGCTATAATGGAACAGGCATCAGTGTTATAAAAGCCTTAATGTAATCCACTTACTCTAAGTGGATTTGCAAGCCTGTTGTGACTATGAGATGTTTTTCTTTCTGTAACAATCTAGAAAGCTGTATAAGTGAGCCCCAATGTTGTAAGCACCAGACAAACGTAGTCAGGCCCTGCGTAGGGTCATGTGCAGTCTTTCAGATAAGTGAGACAAAGATTGGGTGAGGAGGGACACAGAGAAGGGGAATCCCAGCAACTCACAGTTTGCAGCTTGCAGCACAGGCAGCGTGGGAACCCACACAAGGATTTTGGGTGAGCATACAAAGAAATAACACGGCATTTGAAACAAGATATTAGGTGGTATTTTTTGATGTCAGTGCCACTGTGATAACTGCCTAAGGTCATTTTGGATCCAAATAAGATTTTTTTTTTTCCCCTGTAGAATGAATGAGGTGCTGCACAAATGTTGGTGAAACGGAAATACTCAGGGATTCTGGAAGGGAAAATATGGTCATGTTCCAAGAAGAAAGAAGATAGACGCTGTGCACCTGTTTCAAAAGATTTGGAAGAGAGATTTGAGGAAAGAAGACCTAGCAATCAGCAGAATACTCGAGAGCTTCTGGCATGGTGAAATACAAAGGCTGGTAAATGAGGTTGGAGAGGGGAAGATTCTTCGCGTTGAGGCAGGTGGTTAGTGATAGACAGGAGGTTGGATGGGATTTTGATGGTAAGGTGTCACGGATTTGACCAGATCAATCTATGTCCGTGACAGGGGTGACAGGCCTCTGCCCTCCCCCCCCCCCCCCAGTCCCACAAAAATGGGAAGGAAGGAAGGGAGGAAAAGAACAGCGGCAACAATCTATGGAGGAAAACTTATTTTACTATAATATTGGAATACAAGATAACACAATAGATACAATTTAATTGCAATTGAGATTAATAAATCAGACAAGATGAGAGAGAGAGAGTTCCCGGGACCGATTCAAACCTGAAAAGCTTGGAACGGCTAGGAAAGCACCCTCCAGCACCCACTGCAAGGCAGCAAGAGAGCCCCCCCACCCGGAAGGGCCAGATCCCGTGACTGCTGTAATGTACAGGGATAGGTACTTGGAATTGGGGCAGTGACACTTTAATGCCCTGTACACTGCATGATGTTTTGATGTGGAATACTGAAACCCAAAAACAAAAAACATAGAACCATGACGTAAGGTGTAAGGAGGGTGCATCTCCACGTGTGCTAAGGACCATGCAGATATTAGAACATATCTTCACATCTGAGGTGTGAGTTGCCTGGAAGGTATGCTAGTGTGTCCAGTGCTAGCAAGCCCTTGTGGCCAAAAATTCAAAACCTCCTGTCTTTCCACCAGTAAAACGAAAGTTATTGAAAAGCAGAGCAAAATAAAGGTGGCTTACAATATACCCTCACCTTGAAGCCATCTTCTTGAGCATCTCCCTGAGGCTCTTCTTAAGCCTCTTGAGGCTTTTGGAAGTACATTCTCAAGCATATTCATACAGCTACAGAAATAAGGAATTTATCTCTTTTTTTTTAATCTTATTTTTTAACACTTCAAAGCTTGTGGAACTCTGGGCAAAACTCTGAATTTTTCAGGTCAGTTACCATTGCAGGAGTTGGCTGCAGTGACTTACGTGGTATGGCACTGTTAGCACGGGGATTGAACTTTAGGGGGTTGCTTTCTCTAAGGTTTGTTCTTTCTCATCTCCTTATATAAGGACTTTCATTTCTATCCTCACTAGGGATAAAATTTACAAAATACTTCCAACTATTCTTTTTACAAGACGTTTCTGATATTCAATCAGAATCACAGAATCATAGGAGTTGGAAGGGACCTCTGGAGATCATCTAGTCCAAACCCCTGATAAAACAGTTCCCTAAAAGTTCTGTTACCAAAGGACTCAAGTTGTGCCAGGGGAGGTTCAGGTTGATATATTAGGAAAAATTTATTCTCTGAAAGAGTGGTGAGGCACTGGAACAGGCTGCCCAGGGAGATGGTGAAGTCACCGTCCCTGGAGGTGTTCAAGGAATGTTAGATGCTGTACTAAGGGACATGGTTTAGTATTAGGGAAATATTGGCAATAACTGGATGGTTGGACTTGAATGATCTTGCAGATCTTTTCCAACTTTGGTGATTCTATGACTGATCTATTTATCAGGAAAATTTTAGATTTATATCAGAAATAAGAATTTTGTAGTAATTTTTATTTTGTAATTGGTTTCCTTAGCCACTCGGTAAATGGAGAGAAGCACCTGTGTTTTTAATTTTGATGCTTGCTACAATTTCTGACTTCATAGGATTTGAAGAGTCCTAGCCTCTTCCTCTCAAAGAAAACCCCCAAAGCAAAAACTTATGACTTTATAGAACTCCCAGCAGGCCAATTGGAATAAAGGCACTGTCCTATGGCTGTTTTGGTATCATCTGTGTGAGGCGCCTTATTTTGATTCTCTGACGTCTTTCAGAGGATTTTATTTGAGCACACAGCAATTACAGAAGTTATCCTGTAACCACAATATCCTTTTCCATTCATTCTTTGTAAGAGACAAAAGTGCTGCCTAATTTCAAAGAAGAGTAAATGTGTCCTCTGCTGGCAAATGGGCAGCGGGTGACAATAAAGGTTGTGGTAGTTTTCCTACTTAGCATCTGAAATAAGAAGAAAGCAGTGCTGCACATGTTCTACTAGCATGAAATAGGGGGCACATGTGGCGTATTCCAGGGTCTTTCAGTGAAGTCAGACTACGAAACAGAGAAAACCAACCCTTGTGGAGTGGTATTGTTCCAAAGCATAAGAGGGCTGTTCGGAAAGTATTGCCTCCCATGTTATTGTGTTGGCCCACAAGGTCAGAGGAAGATGTTGGTATAGAAGTAAAGACTGAACCTTCACACCAGTATTCCATCACTTTTTGTTCCTGTGTAATAGATGGCAGCAGAGGGGCAGTCCAACAGTCAAATAACTGGTGCAATGATCATGGCCTATATGTAATTGCTTTTAATGTGTAGTTTTCTGTAGATATATGTTTGAGTTGAAAAAAAAATAATAATAATGTGGCTAGTCTCTGGACCACTTAAAATGTCTTGGTATGTTGTTTATTTTATCACTATTTTAGAATCATGGCTGACAGAAGTATTCTTTTAGGAGATGGGAGAGAAAGAGCATCTGTGACCATTTCATTGGATAAGAGGAGTAGAAAACGGAGCTAGTAATGAATGATAGCTTGGTGAAATACATCTTTGAAGTTTATAACACAAGCATAAATTCGCAAAACTTTGACTGAAAGGTAAAGTTTTTTACAACAGTATGGTTCATATGTTTTGTTCTGAGAATAAGATTGTTATCAAATGACGCACATTGCTGCCAGCACTGTTCTATTGACAAAATGTTTATGTGGATACTTTGCTGTGGAAATATTTCCTCTCTTATCCTGATGATGCTGATGATACCAATCAGAGCAGAACCCTCCTCCTGGGTGCATGTGCACCTCTTAAAAATCCATCTAATGATGCAGTTCTGAATAATGGTTGCTTACTATACTGCTTACTGTACACTTGCTAAACACAATCTCACTCATCTCTGTGCAGGGCCATTCTTCTCTTTGGTTCTACAGACAGAAACTAGTTAATATAAATTTAATTTTCAAATGTAGCACGCTGGGAGAATAAGGGCTCTTATATCCTCTATTTGTGAAGTATATTTTGCAGAATATTTTGCCCTTGTAGTTGAGAAAAAGGAAAATGAGATGCCAGGTCTAAGCCATCACAACACAATATATTAAGAGGAGGCAGTATTTCTCCCAGTTTATGTTAATATGCAAGGCTGTGAACAGTGATGGTGGAAGGCTGTGCTATTTCACACAGAGGTGTATGGCACATGAAGAAGTTTCTTCCTGTGCAAGAGAGCAATGGCCTCTTCAGCTAAGTCTGTCTTTCCACAGATAAGTCTGACAGAGCCCGTGAATCAGAACCTCGGAATGTTCTAAGGTCTCCTTCACAGATAATACAAAGATGTTTTGTATTTGTTCTCATATCTAAACTATTCAGAATCAGTACAGCCCTCGTCCCTTCGTTCCTTGCTTTTGCAATGATGTTCTTCCACTCCGATTGGGCAAGTGTTATATAAAACACCATGTGACTTGATGATAGGAATATTTCGTTCACTGAAGTCCTCAGTAATCATGAGGCAAAGTCCATTTGATCCACCAAATGAATATTCATTAGTGGTCATGCACATAGCTATGTGGTAATTAAATGCTTCTTTTCTGGTGACCACATCCTCCTGATCAAGGAAAAAGAGGCAGGGAAAAAAAGGGGAAGCAAATAGGAATTACACTGCTATCGTGCTGGTGTTGGGAGAGGAAGGGGAGAATAAGCTTCCTAGTGTTTTAAGCTTCTCTCTTCCCAAACAGATAAATAAATCAATGGCTGTGTCTGCATTTACAGTAAAAAAAGGAATTCTGTTATCCATGAGACCTGTCTATATAGGAGGTACAATAGCACTCCTCTTTCTCCTGGCTTTGTTTTCAGTGTTTTATATTTTGAAATGTCTTCTGCAATGTCTTTTCTGCATAAGAACATAAAAACTAGGAAGTGTACTTGTGCAGCTTCTTTTGCTGCTTTGTCAGTCTGAAATCAATGTTTGCAAGCAGCAATTTCTGTTAAGACAAGAATTCAGTGCTCTTAAAAATGAGGAATTGTGTGAGCTGAGTAGGCTTTTTGGTGAAGGCATGCATCCACACTAAATGGATGTGTGTATGTATGTATTTATATGCATGCACAGAAATCAGGCCATCTGCAGGACTGTTCAAATAAAAGCAACTGAAGTTAATTCAATTAATGCTGTTCAAAGGACGATGCCTTTAGCAATCTCTTCTTCCCTGTATTCTTAGTATGTGGGAAGGATTTTCTTTCTAGCTCTGTACGTTGGGCATTTTTTTTTTTTTTGACAAGTCATTCCTCAGTTCAGATTTTTCTTAGCTACAGCATTCGCCAAGACATTATTTCTTATGTAGTTCTACCAATCTAGTTCAACTTTTTCCATTCAGAACATGCATCTTTCTCTTTCCTAGGGTAGGCACCCTCATAAAACTATGGTGTTCTTTTTTTTTTTTTTTTTTTTTTTTCCCTTCCCCTCTCCCCTCTGATCTAAAGAACATAAGTTATTTAGATCTTGGTTGCATTGTGTTTGTCACTCTCCAGAGATACATTTCTGATGTTGGTGGTAGCTTGTATTCCTTTTCATTTGAACTTTATAAATAATAAGTTTATCTACTTCACTATTTTCTACAAGGCACATGAAGAAGAGATGCTATGTAACCACACAGAAATATCAACCTGATCCAGTGGTTGGCAACACTACTCGCAGCAGGGAGCTGGAAAAAGGTGATTATTAAGGTCACTTCCAATCCAACACACTCTGTGATTCTATGAATCTATACCTTCCTCCAAAAATACAGTTCTGTGGGACAGAGAGTATCTACACCTAAGACTCTGACAGCAACAAATGTGAATCTTTCCCTTTCAATCTTCTATTCCTTTTTCTGCTGTCCCAATACAGTCACCAGCCCCCTGAGTCTGTAATCCATCCAGGAAATATTCTTAATTTCTGTAATATACCTATACTGTTGAGTATTTTATTTCATTTTTTTTCATTAAAGATACATTTTGTTGCTGTAAGCTGAGACTGCAGTGACATGTGCATTGATCTCAGCAAATATAAATGATTTTGCTTCACTGAAGTTAGGAGAATCACTTTGACTCTTTTCTGCATGTGAGGATTTAACTTTTGCTTCAGCTTTCCTGCTGAGTGCAACCACCCTTTCTTCAAGAAGGATTTAAACTGGAACAGCATTCACTGACCCCTCTTTTCTATTAGTAATCACAATGTGATGTCTGAATGGTTGCGAATGGAGTTGAATCCAACTGTTGACTGGTCATGAGAGGTGCCCACCAGGGGTCAGTATAGGCGCCTGTCCTGTTCAATATCTTTATTGATGACTTGAATGAGGGCATTGACTGCACCCTCAGTAAGTTTGCAGGTGACACCTCATCATTCTTTACAACTACCTGAAGGGAGGTTGTGGTGAGATGGGTGTTGGCCTCTTCTCCTGTGTAACTAGCAATAGGGCTAGAGGGAATGGCTCAAGTTGTACCAGGGGAGAGTCAGATTGGATATTAAGAAAAAATTCTCTGAGTGAGTGGTGAGGCACTGGAACAGCCTGCTCAAGGAGGTGGTGAAGTCACCATTTCTGAAGGTGTTTGAGAAACGTTTAGATATTGTACTGAGGGACGTGGTTTAGTCAGAAACAGTGGTGGACTGGATGATCTTAGAGGTCTTTTCCAACAATGGTGATTCTATGAGTGCAAAGAAAAATACAAGCTTCCTGTAGAAAATTCTATCTTCTTGGTCACTTCATGTTTGCTTTTGTATTGGACAGTTTAATGCCCTCTGATCTGGTGTAGTTTATATAGAATCATAGAATCATTAAAGTTGGAAAAGAGTACTAAGATCACCCAGTCCGATTGTCAACCCATCCCCACCATACGTCTACTATGTCCCTCAGTGCCACATCCACACAATTCTTGAAACCATCCAGGGATGGTGACTCTGCCATCTCCCTGGGCACTTTGTTACAGTGCCTCACTACTCTTTCTGGGAAGAAATGTTTAATAATATTCAACCTGAGCCTCCCTTGGCACAACATGAGGTCATTCCCTCTCACCCTATCACTGTTACCTGGGAGAAGAGGCTGACCCCCACCTCACCACGGCCTCCCTTCAGGCAATTGCAGAGAGATACAAGATCTCCTCTGAGCCAGTAGAATGCAGCCCTTTCCCTTGATAACTTCAGAAAACATGATAAGCTTTGTGAGGAATACAAGTCTAGATATGATCTGAACCCAACATTACTTTCATTTGAGAAAGAAACATTTTAGTATGAAAATTATTTTTATATGGTATAAGAGCCAGTAGAGTTGATTGTGAAGTGATCTTTATTTGCTTAAAATCGCCTCCAGACAAGGAACAAATCCTACCAGAAACCTATGCCAAAACATTAAGGGCAGAATACATTTCCTTAAAAGACATACCGAAATGGAAATAATGTTAACTTGCTTGTTAGAATGGTCACCCACTGGTTTTGGGGACAGCAGAACTTATGTCCTTGATTTCAGCTATAAAATGACAGTCTTCTTAGGAAATACTTACCTGCACATCAGCTAATTGCCTGTCCTGAAGATCATTCTGGGTGGCTTGACAGTATCTGAGCCTACATGACTGTCTGATTGGGAAATGTTGAGCTGACCTCTGAGCTGAAGTAAGTAGAACCTTCTCAAGAACTGAAGACTGAAAAAGAAAAGTTAATATCCTCAGATATAGCTGCAATTAGTCTGTCGTCATGGGCAGAGCATCCATAGAAAGAAAAATTTAAACATTTATGTTATGGGGAAGCCAGAAAATACCTGAACAAAACTCTTATGTGTGGCTGTAAGTTCCACATTATTTGACTCCATGGCAAGATCCCAAGAAGTTGAGCAAAAGTAGCTTAAACTCTACTATCTTGTGCTTCTGTTTATTTGGAATGTTCACTTATGTTATTCTAGTCTCTCTTGGTTTTCATTTGTCTGTGCACAAGAGATTTCTAAACAAGTTCTGTAATGATTTCCGAAGCTAAGTAGCAACTTGTCACTCACTGAGTCAGATTCCACTGTTGTTAATGGTTGGATTTAAAACTTCTGCTATGTGATTTCACTGTCATACTTTCTTTTAAAACCAGTGCGTCATTTTGAAGGGGATGATGGAATAAGAACCTTCCATAATTGTTTTTAGTTACAGAGAGGTGAAAGGAAAAAGTGTGCTTAAGTCACATAGGCGTGTACAAATACAAAAGTAAGGGGCTATTCATTAGCCATGTACTTCTGGAGCTCGATCACTGTGTAGGGAGTCTAAGCTGAAGGGTGTTGTCATTGTTTTAAAGTCTCCTAGGGGAACACTTAGAGAAATTCCTCCTTGTATTAACTTTGGGAGTGGTGCTAATCTGTGCTATTAGTTTGGCATTATGATCCATTGGCTATGCTGGCCTGTTGATTCACTGTAATACTGTCAAGCTCTGTATTTATTCAGCTTAGGTAACTGCGGAGTGTAACTTCTAAAGGTTTCCTGCTTTTATGTTATTTAATTGACGTTCTTCGTATTATTTTGATTTGGAAAAAGGAAAAAAAGAAGGCGCATCTTTTCAGTAATTAGCACATGCACTTATTCTCTTTAGTTATAGAATACTTGCATCTTGAGGTATAAAACGTGCAAGCTCTTGGTGTTCTCATCAAATTAGTTCCGTACCGCTTCATAGCATATAGCTTTATGTGTTAATTGAGTATGTAACTGTTATTTGTTGTTCTACACTGAAGAAAGAAGTAATGACAGCCATTTGTCGTTTATAAAAGACTGTGTTAAGATATATCATGTTGAAATGGATAAACAAAAACAACTCCATCAAACAAGGGCTTAAAGGAGGAGGATGGATACGTGCCTTTTGGTACTGTCTGGTTTGTAAACCAGCAGATCCAAAATTGAGTCATGCCATGTCACCATGGTGAAGACAAGCACCTAGCACAGATTACAAACAAGGGAGCCATTAGAAATCCAGAAGGACTGATGCATAGCTGTGCCATGCCTGTTCCCAATGCAATTCTGACCCAAAGTAGTAAAAGACAGATTTCACGAGGGCCATTCTTCCCCCCATGTTATCTACAGAGCTGAAAGCTAAAGCTATCTGGGTTTGTTTCTTAAAAACAAACAAACAAAAAAACACAAAAAACCCCCAATAAAAATAAATAAAGGTTTGAAATGCTTTGCTGGAGTCTCCATTTTAATAACAGAATGTGGTGTTGTGTTACCCAGTTACAGATCAATCTGCTTAATCTGATCTGCATATCTTTCATATATGTTTTTCCTCATGACTGTATTGTTCTCCCCCTGTAACAGATGATTTAAATCAACCCTGCTTTTTCTTTTGCTATTTTAACGTTATTTGCACATTGCTAAGAGAAATCCTAGAATCTACTTTATTTGAATATTTTATTGATGCAGATATGTATGGATACATGAAAGGAACAGTCTGAAGAAGCCTCTGGACATGTTTTTTTTTTTTTTTTTTTTTAGGGCATATGCTTCTTTGGTGTTGTCTTTTAATGTTTTTGAACAAAATAGAGTGAAAATAGAATTTCAGTATCTAAAATCTACCTCTGAATTTTAATTTTGCTATAAGATAAACATGCACAAGGGTTGGAAGCTATTTTTTCCTCTCTTTCCTTAGGAGGTTTGTAAGGCAGGAAATACGATAGATCAGGACACTGGAGAACAGATTCTTTCATCTTGCATCTGAATTTTTTCCAGCTCTGATATATGCTTGCCATGCAAACTTATAATGAGAAATTGTTAGCTGTTGTAGTGAATCTGACAGATTTACTAACCCTGAGACATTTGAGGAGATTTCACTTACTCTGAAACAAATGCCTATCTATTCTGATGTATTCAGCAAGTAAATTTTTGTTTGTCTCTACAGCTGTTAAAGAAACAACTGAACTTGTGGTTTTTCCCTTGGCTCTAAATCTGATTCTGAAGGTTTTAAGTGTCCAAAGATTACTAGTTCATCTAAGATAGGAAATGCTACTGAGATTGAATTTGGATTGATAAAACCAATAGAATTTCATGATGCTGAGTAGGTGACCCATAAATGAGGGCTTGACACCAAAAATCATATGGAGACCTTTCTGAAAGGATCCACAATAAAGCCAGTAGAGAATGGAAAGATAAGAACCAATGAAAAACAGATTTTGTAGTTAGGATAATACGGACAGCAATGAGACAGTCAACTTTTTGCAGGTGTAACTGGAATGAGAATTTCCCTGTGGTGCAGAAAATGTAGATAAGTACTTGTTTGTCATTTTCATGACCACGGTTTTTCTGCCCTTCACTACAAATAAGAAGACCAGAGCATTAAAAAAAAAGAACTGATTTAAGTCACACAAATACACAGATTACAAGTACTGGACAATATGGAACAACCAAATTCCTGTCATGGCTTTCTTCCATGTCTTGGTCTAAGGTGGTAGTAAACAGTGAGTGTGTGTGGGGGGGGGGAGATGAAATAAAAATGAGCTTCTTGATTTTGATTACTTCTCCTACTCAGAGTGCAAACAAGAATTTAAATGTGTTCCCAGGCTGTTTACTGGGATCTTGGCTCTTTACATTATCTAAAATAAAAATGATGCAGGTGTTCTCTTGGGGAGAAGGTATAAATTCAAATGGTAGTTTTAAGAATTTGTTGACTTGTTTAATTCACTGTGGGCTTCAGAAATAATTACAAGATTGTGCTTCAAGTCCTAACTTTCCTAGAATCACAGAATCACTAAGGTTGGAAAAGACCTCTAAGATCACTCAGTCTGTCAACCTATACCCACCATGCACACTAACCACGTCCCTCCATGCCACATCCACACGGCTCTTGAATATCTCCAGGGATGGTGACTCCACCACCTCCCTGAGCAGCCTGTGCCACTGCATTGCCACTCTTTCTGAGAGGACATCTGTCATCATTTTTTGACATCTGTCAAAAAATACCTGAGAGAAGGTGAGAACCTGTCTGAACAACACCAAGAAGTATCAACAGCATCTGCCTTCCCAAATGGAGACCTACTGATTAAAAAAAACCAACAAACCCAAATAATGCAGTAAGACTGGGTTTAGAAAAGAGATGGAGCACTTGTATCTCTGGCAAAGAGCAGATCCCAGTGCAAATGTCATGTTCCTTCTGCTACTGAAAATTCAGGCAGTCAACCAGTTGGAGAGTGGTCGGACATCGGCAGTGCAGGACCGAAAGGACTGATACTTCATTGGGGTGACTGTAACTGGTAAGCTTTGAGTATCTACGGGCTTTCTTGCAGAGGGAGTTGGGAGATCTTGTGGCTGTCTCTTACGTGAAATCTTCCTTGATAAAAACTGTGTTGGTGAGGTTATTTCTTCTTCTTCTCCAAGGGTGTAAAACTAAAATTGATTGCTGCCACACTCGTGACATGTGGAATAAGTTTCATGCTCTACTGTCTCTCAGTCTGTGCATGATGTATGTGAGACCGATGTGCACTATGTTTGGGTTTTTTTCTGATTGGTTGCAAATTTCTCTGAATTAATGTGAATAGTTTCCCACATGATTTCTGCTCCTAGCACCCTTGCTGGAGCTGAAGAGAATTGGGTAGAAAAGGCAGTGTGGGGGAATGTGCATTAGTCTTGGGGAAGACACCAGTCTGTCTCAGCTTGCCAGGCATCTGTTGCAGGCTTATAGCCATAGCAAAATTCACCGGTGGTAAAGTTATTTTATTTAAAACAGATCTGTGCTTTTTCTTAAATGGAGATGTCTGTGTACGCAAACGTTTTTGTCTTATTGCCCCTTGAATATCTTGTAACGTGTAGGCTCTGGGGGGGACTGGTGTTTATGGAAAGCAAGGCTGAAAGTACAACAGTAACCACAGTGGATTATTTTTTCGTATTGAGGCATTTTTTTTTTTGTCTCTTGCTTCATTGCGCAAAAGAGGAAAAAAATATTGTGCAGAATAGCTGGAGGACTGAAATATATAGTGCCTATATCCCTGTGCAATCATTTTTGCAAAGTTGTGAACTGATTGCGTGGTATGGTGTCCTCTGCTCACATTCATTGAGCTCTGAAGGTGGATTCTGAATTGGAGAAGATCTGTGTTGGGGTCATCCCACCCTAACCTGGATGATTGCGTATGTCAGAGAAGAGTAGATCTTCTCTGAAGAAAAAGATTATGAATTGCTTTATAAAATCACAAGTCTCACCCAGAGGGGTTTCCGTCATGGTTCTTGTATTTGCATATCCCTCTTTTCCCATTATAATAATTCCCTAGGAATTAGGAGGCTAAAGCTTTCCAGGCAGGAAAGCAAAACAATTCCAACTAACTTGCATGAGTCTTGGTTTGAGAGATTTTGCAGAAGATGAAATTGAGCTGGGTTCAGGCCAACATGAAAAGAAGCCACCTGTCTCATTACCTGATTCCTGGCTGTGTGAAGGCAGAGTGCACTGAGTTAGCACACGATCATTGCGTTATGGACTTCATATGCAGCTGGCATGGTCTTTTGGGAATGTGTAGATGACTGCTAATGTGACGTGAGGTGTGCCTTGCAGATTCAGTACTGAGCCTGAACTCAGGCAATTGATTTAGATGTGTGAGTGTCTCTCTTGGCTAGATGATCCTTCAGAACCACCTCTGAGATGTGGTCTTGTCACTTTTTTGGATAGGCATGCATTCTATTAATTTGTGTTAGCATATTTTGCTCCTGAACACCAATAGATTTTATTTTTTTTTGTCTGTTTTGTGTGTTTTTCTTCTTTGCGCTTTGATTCATTTTCCTTTTGTCTACAATCTTTTAACAACGTTGTGCCCCATTATCCTTTTCCTTTTTGCCTTTTGTGTCACATGAGAAAGCTGTGTTGCCATTCAGTGAATGGATTGCAGAGCTGGGCAGAGAGAAACCTGATGAGGTTCAACAGGGTGAAGTGCAGAGTCCTACACCTAGGCAGGAATAACTGCATGCATCAGTACAGGTTATGGGCTGACCTGCTGGAGAGCTCTGCAGGTAAGGGCCTGAGTGTCCTGGTAGATAACAGGTTGGTCATGAGCTAGCAGTGTGCCCTTGTGGCCAAGAAGGCCAGCGGTGTCCTAGGGTGCATTAAAAAGAGATTTAAAAAAGTTAAGGGAGGTGATACTCCCCCTGTACTCTGCCCTGGGGAGGCCACATCTGGAGGATTGTGTCTATTTTCTGGGCTTCCCAGATCAAGAAAGATAGGGAACTGCTGGAGAGAGTCCAGTGGAGGGCCACAAAGATGAGGAGGGGCCTGGAGCACCTCTTGTACAAGGAAAGGCTGAGAGACCTGGGACTGTTCTGCTTGGAGAAGAGAAGGCTAAGGGGGGATGTTATTACTGTTCATAAATACCTAAAGTAGACAGTCAAGTGGATGGAGTCAGACTGTTTTCAGTGGTACCTGATGACTGGACAAGGGACAGTGGGCTCAAACTGGTGCACAGGAAGGTCTGTAACAAACACGAGGAAGAACTCTTTTACTGAGACTGATAGAGAAGGCTGCCCAGAGAAGTGATAGAGTCTGCAAGTATTCACGACTCACCTGGATGCTTTCCTGTGTGACCTGCTGTAGGAAACCGCTTTAGCAGGAGGTTGGACTGGGTGATTTCCAGAGGTCCCTTCCAGCCCCTATGGTTCTGTTATACTATGTGATTTTGTTAGGGGTTTCATCTGAAGTTTTGAATTTCCTTCCAGGTATCAGTGGGAATATGGTTATATCTGTGTCTGTTAATATGTTTGGGAATTATTTCTGCTACTAAAGCTTATCTGATGAGCGCTTCTGACCTCTTTTTCGTATTTGAGCGTGTGTGTAATATGTTTGAAAGTAAAAGCAGACAAGTATCTTCTAAGTAAATAAGTCAAGTGGTCATTTATCTCCTTATCCCTTTGCCAGCTATCTGGTTGTTTATCAGCTGTGAAGGGCTGCAGTTGCTGTTGCTTTGTGAGCCTATCCATCAAAGGCAGCCTGATTTGGGATTCTTGTTGAAATAAATGTATGTCACATCTGACAGAACCAGCTGCTTAAAGGGCATCCTTGATGTTGAGAAGCAGTAATAAGCAGTATGGATGTCTCACAAGCTGGTGGAAAGGGAGAAGCAGGGGGTGCCAGGAAGAGCATTGTAGGATCCTGCATTTTGGGCTCCACTGAGCCAATTCAAACTGCAGATATTTTTAGTGCTATAATTCAGCAGGCAGCATGCTGTACAATTATACACCAACATGGTGCTTCTCCTGCAGGTTGGTGTAGCTATGTTTCCACCTCCTGGCAAATATAAGGAACAACTGAAAAGAGACTAATGAGAGCTATGCATGATTTTTTTTTTGTAAAGCACTAGAAGATGAAGTAGGAATTTTAAAGAGGATCTTCTCTTGAGCTCAAAGAGTTTAATGTTCAGCCTTTTATGCTATATAAAAACAGCATATAGAAACAGTTTCCGAGTAGTTCTCCTTGTAACTAAACGAGTAACAAGTGCTTGAGCAGAAAGGAGTCATAAATACAAGGTGCTTGCAACAGGACTGCAGGCAGTGAGACAGAAGACAGACATTTTGTACTGAGGGAGAGAAAATGAATGTATTTCCATGGTATCTGAGAAGGGGAAGGAACACACTTGATACACTTCAGTCAGTATGACTTCTCAGTCTGAAATAGCTATGCATTCTGTCTATTAAGAAAACAGTTGTGGAGGATGCTTAGTGAATACTGCAGCAATTCTGCAAGGTAAATGCACTTCAGTAATAAGAAAATGATATTTTTTTACAGAGCAGAATAACCTTTTCTCAGTGACAGTGTAGTCAAGGTGAAGCTGGTGAGGAGTTGATCGGGTATTTATAGTGTCTTTTTCCTTTCTCAGAACTGCCCTGTGTGAGGCAGAAAGAGACAAGTTCGAGTAGCTAGTGAAGAACATGTTTCTAGAACCTGTAAAGAAATGCTGGCTTCTTGTCTAAAGCTCCCAGTTGAAAAAGTCTTTTTTTTTTTTTTTTTTTCAGTGAAAAACTGATTTTCAAGCTGGTAGTCCAAGTATGCTTTCAGCCCGGAATGCTTATGGGCATAATGAGATCATCGTTGCTTTTGCCCCCATTAACTGCATTAATGCTAGCTTGGGGAAATCCACACGTGCCACAGCCATACCAGCCTTGCAGCACAAGTGTGTAGGTCTGGTTGAGCAGCAGTGCTAAATTCCGAGGTATTGAATAAGGACTTTGAATTTGCTTTCCTACTTTGTTTTACTTGATAGGTTCAGGAAAATCATCCTCTGACAGCGGCTTGCTGGAAGTCTATGCAGTTCAAAGGCACACGCCGTAAATCCCCATGGATGCATTTTGAAATTCCTTTAGCTAGAGGGTATTTATCATAACTGGAGTCATAAACTCGCTCTGACAATAAACCGTGCAGAAACAACGTGCAACCCAGATTTCTGATGATGGAGACTCAGCAAATAGCCCAAGGACCTTTTGCTGCTGAGTAGGAGGGCTGTGAGGTATGCATCTGTATGTTGTCCAAGCAGGGGTTGAGAAGGAAAAGTGGTGACAAAAAAGGTTGGGGAAGCACTGCCAGCACCATTTTGCATTCCTGCCTTCGTTTTGGTGCTAACCCCTGTCCTCCCAGCACCTTTGTGATGCCAAGCATCCCTAAATACTATGTCACTTGAATACAATAGCTCTAGTAACTTGTGCATGTATTTCTCCATATGTGTTTTTTTTTAATTTTTTTAATTTTTTTAATATCAACGCATGCATAGGCACAACCACAGCACAGATATCAATAACATCAACATTTATGGGGGCTGACCTAACTTCATGTCACATTTTCCACTTGCAAAACACTGGGCTGTGAAAGGGTCGGGAAGTTCCAGCAACACAAACCTGAACGAGGATGTGCTGTAGGACGCACCACCCACCTGTATGCTGAGAATAATGCTGCCAAAAGTACTGCTGAAGGCATGGACAAGAATTGGGATCTGAAGTTGGACTGGAAGCCACCAGAGTGAATTCTTCTGAAGCCCTAAGTGACACAGTGCTATGAGCGCTAGGCTAGTTCATGAGAGGGGGAGTTCATGACAGCAGAGAAGCCTGTGTAGTGAAGAATGAAACAAATAAAAGCAGAAGCATCCTCTTTGGCTTATGTGGTAGCACCAGAAGATTGCAAGCAGTGATAAACATTGCTGCGACACTGGTGTGATGACTTTGTACGTTTTGTTTTACCATTTATTTGTTCCACTCCAGTAATAAACCACAGGAAAAAAAAAAAAAAAAAAAAGAAACTATTGAGATAAATATTTTTAACCTTCTCCTTTGCTGTGTGATAATAGTGCTGGCCTAAGTGCCCTACAAACACAGCAAAGCAGCAGCAAAGTTTTCCCTTCCTGTAAATCAAGGGCATAAAAGTCTGCTGAGTGAAGAGCCTAAGGACTTAATACGCAACTCCTTGTGGAGCAGTGGACTCCCAGATGAGTTTGGGACAGTTCTTGCAGGATGCTCATAGCTCTCCATGGAGAACAAAGCTGTAGCTTTGAAGGATATCATCCTTTCCAAACTGAGGTGAAGGAGGAGCGAACAATTGAAGCAGAGAGTCTTGATAATCCTGTGGCTCTACCCATGCTCGGAACTGCCTAAACCATGACCAGTGAAGCTAGACCAAAGACCTACTAATAGGTGAGGAGGATCCACCTGGGATTTTGTTTCTGCTACATGTCAGTTTCTGTTGCTATTTGTATTCTTTTTAAAGTGGGGATTATTTGAAGTTTGCAGCTTTATAAGAAGCTCAGGATATATGGTACATTGGGTCACATTTGGCTGTGTAGGGGAAGGCCAATTCCTGAGGCTGGGATGGGAGAGAAACTTTCGTCCAAGGAATCTGAGATATGTGCCTACCCTTATTTGGAGAGTTTGAGGAGCTGTGTCCACCTATGAATCATCTATTTTCCATTCACTACTGAATTTTTAGGAGTCTGTTTCTTGAATTATCCCACAGTTCTGAAAGTGGTAACTGTACTTGGGTTATTGGTTACTTGGTTCTTCATGGGAAATGTGTGAAGTGGTGCAGTAAGTCCACAAGAGGCAGAAATTAAAGTAGCCAAAGTAATGGACACCTTTCTTGAAGATAAATTTTGTTGCTGAAGCATTAGGATCAAATGAGAAGCCTCTGAACAATGGGTTAATGACCCAAAATTGGTAAGGGGGATTTAATAGGGCCAAGAACAGAAATTGCTGGGCTTGACTGTGTTGGTCCAGTGAGTGTAGATTAGCTGTAGTTAAAATATAAATTAATTTTCATAGTCTCTGGAAATGGCAATGTAATTGCCTCTGGACATTTATCTTGGAAGTTTCGGGTTTTAAAGGTTTTATTATCAGCAGCGTTTGTCCCACTGTATGTTTGCTGACATCAGTGGGAACCACAGGTGGTTTGTACCTTGGAAAATCAAGATGTTACATTCACGGGCTGTTTCTATATTTTCCTCTTCAAGGCAAACATCTGCTTTCCTGCAAGGGAGAGAACAGGCTTACCAGAGGCTATTCTTACTGCTATTCATCCTTTGGTCCTACTCCCGTTATGGGGGTTACATGCTTTCTGAACAGGTTGGCTGCAAGGCAGCTATGGATGTGAGGTGTACAATTTAGCTCAGGTAATAACTTCACAGGCCATTTTCTAGATTGGCCAGTGTTAAGAAGGTAAATATTTCTGAAAGGAGAGGCAATTCACATCTGTTTTGTTGAATTACAGCTACTAAAAACAAATAAGAAAGCAAACAAACAGGCAATACACTCATCTGCTGTTTTGCTTGTTTTTCACCCTGCTAGGGAAAAAAACATGTTGCGGTAATGTTAGTATTAGCATTATTCTAATCATTAATATTTTGACAAATTGAACACACAGACACAGCAAACATCTACTCTGCTGAGGAGGAATGTTTAAGCCTATTTATCTTCAGATATAAGTTGCCAGAAAACAGTAATTTTTTATTTCAGTAGAAACACTTCATAACTCTTTTGACAGCTCCTTCTATTAAGCAATTCTCTCCCTTTCAGGAAACCATCTACCCTCTATTCCCCAGTTTATAGAGAAAGTTTATACAGTTTTGCTTATTTGGAACTGAATGAGGCTGGCTCATGAACTGGTTGGGCTGAATTTTGTAGCTGGTAACCATCTATGACTTTCACTTGCCAGCAAGCATGAGACAAATGAGTTTGAGCAGAAGGTGAAGTTCCTCCATTCTCTAACCATACTAACAAACTTTTGCTGTGCTAGGAGAGGGCTTCATATGGGTGCATTTTCAGTGTTAGGTAATCCTTCAGAGAATAAAAACACTAGAAGGCCATGAGGTCAAACCAGAGGTTCATCTACCTGGTGCCACTTGCAGTGGCCAGCAGCAGGCAGCTATGGAGTGTAGCTAAGGACAGAGAAAGGATGCAACCTCCCCTAACCTCTAAATACATCTCAGTTTCTGAGAATGAAGAGCTCTTTCCACTCCTCTTCACATACCCCCCACTATCAGCAGAAGCTGAGGGATGAAAGGGTTGAGCACAGCCCTGCCTAAAAGTGCCTGGGGATGCAGGTGGATGGGAAGCTGGACGTGAGCCAGTAACGGCCCTTGCAGCCCAGAAAGCCAACTGCGCTGTACCAGAAGAAGTGTGGCCAGCAGGTCAGTGGAGGTGGACTTGTCCCTGCCCTTCTACCCTGCTCAGGTGAGACCTCACCTGGAGTGATGCATCCAGATGTGGAGTCTTCAACACAGGAGCGACATAGACCTGTTGGAGTATGTCCAGAGGAGGGTCACGAAAAGGATCCAAGGAACACCTCCCCTGTAAGGACAGGCTGAGAGAGCTGGGACTGTTCAGCTTGGAGAAGAAAAGGTTCTGGGGAGACCTGAGAGCAACTTATCTGAAGGGGTTCTGTAAGAAGGAAGTGTACAGACTCTTTAGCAAGGTCTGTGGTGATAGAACAAGATAAGATGGTTTCAAATTAAAAGAAAGGAGGTTTAGACTGGACATAAGGAAGAAGTTTTTTATGTTAAGAGTGATGAGGCACTGTAACAGGCTGCCCAGAGAGGTGGTGGACGCCTTGTCCCAAGGTCAGGCTGGATGGGCACTTGATGTTGCTGTATGTAATCATTGCAAGGATGTTGGACTAGATGACTTTTAGAGGTCCCATCCAACTCAAACAATTCTAAAATTCTATGGGATTTGTCTTCTTTCCAGAGCATTCAAAGGTTTCCTGTATTTTATGACTTCATTTTAATCTGAGGAATTTGAAGGATGCGTCATAGCCTGGGAGCAGCTGGAGACACCAGCTGAACGGAGTCCGTCCCCTGAGGGGGCTGCAGACTACTCTTAGACTTTCTGCAAAACTTCCTATGCAGAAAATAGGCTGCACGAAAATAGCCTGTGGCTAAGATACGTAGAAAATGCAGACATACGGACACCACTGCTGCTTCCTCTCCCCAGGTAACTGCTACAGCTGCAATGTCTGAGGGCTGCTGTGAAAACTTGGAGGAGAAAAGGGAGACTCTGAGACTGCTATCTGAACTGCTCTGCTTTTATTGCAGTGTGTTATCAGGAGATATGTCATCTTATAGAGGTACTGAGGCCACACAGGACAGCTAAGGGTGGAGGCTGACCTGGGGCTCTCTGTGTACCTCCCACGTCAGACAGCATTGGCTGGCTTCTGCCTTTTGACTCATTGTGGTGCACCTCGTAGCTACATGTACATGGTTCCTCTTTGTACCATCCCTTCCTCCCCTCCCTTGCCCAGAGGAAGTAACAGGCTTCTGAAGATCTTCACTACACTTTAAAATGTGATTCCACTGCAAAGCAGTGTCGTATTTTCCTGTTAATCATGGCAATGGCCATGTGATATTTACAGAGGTTTGTGGTGAGGACTGACGCATTGCTCGCATCGATTCTGTGTGAGCAGCACCTTTTCTTTCTTCGCTTTGTGTTAAATATATTTTCCTTATGTTGGACTTGGTTTTTGTTAACCCACTTTAACTGTCATTTTACATAGCTCAGGGCTTGCATCCTGTATTTGATGCACAGTACAATGCAATCAGAGGCTGCGTTTTGTTCTTCGTGTCTGAATGCGGTATTTCCCTTGCTCTAACTGTGTTACATCCTCTTCTGGGGGAATGTACCACCAGATGGTTTCTTTTCACTGAGCTGTCACAGGAGGGCAAGGAGCTCTGTCTGTCTGCGAGACAAATCAGCTGCATGCTATAATCTTGGGAGCATCAACAGAAAGAAATTTGTGAGCAGTGCAAAGAAAACAGGGACTATCTGGGACAAATTGTCCTGGGCTGAGCCACTTCTGAATTCTCTGTTCTCATGAGGACAACCAGAAGGGAGCTACAGATGTTCCAGTGCTGTTCCCTGGTGCGTGGGAGCTGGGACCAGGATCCCAACTGGGCCAAACCTCTGTGCTAACATCTCGTTTCTCCCCCCCAGGACTAAGATTATCCAAGGACTAAGATTATCCAAGAGTGTGCTGCCATGGCTGCCTTTTACCTTCTGTGTTCCTGGAGCTGGATGTCCCTTCTCCAGGCTGATACTGAGCGACTTCCTTCCCCTCAGCATTCATGAGAGGCAATCGAGTGTGAGCAGTACCATTCCCAGCTGCAGTGTGGAGGGTAATGGGAGAGTGATGCATGCATTGCGGGGTCTCATTTCAGACACCATCATCGAGGCTGAGCTAAAACTTTAATTTATTTTAATGCAGTTGTTGGGGCATTTTAATTCCATCAAAGGAAATGACACAAGACAATCTACAGACATTCATTTGCTGCTTTTATAAATGAATTGAATTCAGCTGTGCTGGGTTTCTCCTTCTGGGGCTCCACTTTGAGATTTACTTCTTGCTCAGAGGCGTAAGCAGTGTTGAGGACTGTGAACCTTAAAAATTGCAATCTAAATTCAGTGTTTCATACATGAATATTTAAGCGAAGTGATATTCTCTATTCTTTCCGTAAGGCCCCGTTTTTAATCATTGATGTCTGTTCTTTTGAGCAAATAAGCTCCGTGTATACATGACTTGTATGCGTTTTAGAAAATGATAGCTCTCTGGGACAAGTTCCAGTATCACAATATGCTGTATATGAATATTTATGGATCCATCAACATCGGTGAACATTGAATTTGCTGATAAACATTGCAGAGAACTTTTTTTTTTTTTTTTTAAAGAGGCAGAAAAACAATTTCCAAATCGGGTCTAATTCAGTGCGTATTTTTGGCCAAAAATAATCTTTTGCTGTTGTTTTTAAGAAAAAAAACCAACAAGCTTTTTCACTGAAAGCTACTTTTGCATGCATAATTTATCTAAATTATAGAAAAAAGCAACTTTTTCATTGATACTGAATGACAGAAAACACAAAAATTATGTCATTTGGGGCAAAGATTTAAAGTGAGCAAAAATGAAATTTGAGAGTTTGGGAATATAAGACTTACATTACCCATTACCTGCATGTTGGTTGTAGAATACTGATCAATGTGCTAGCATCAGCATTTTCAGGCTGCAATAAAAGTTTTCATCCAGATACATTGGTGTTTTGTTAGAATTGTGCAGAAAACCTATCAAGCTGCTGTGAGAACGTGCATACATCTTGCATCGTGTATAAGTTGCACTGAGTACTGTTGCCTCTTGCACTCAGATCACAAATGTAGCACTATTGCTTCTTTTTCAGTTCCGTAAGTGTGGCAGTATTCTATTGTTTTTTTTTTTTTCTTTACTTGATATATTTTTACATACATAGAAGGATATATATATGTGTCCTTCCTCCCCTCGGTATCTTCAATGAAACATCCTTGTATTAATATGGGCAAAATGAGTGTGAACAGAGCATGACCATAAATAACCCAAAAGGAAGGTCCTGTTGCAACACGTATGATGTTTTTAAATCAACTGTGTCAGAAAGATACTTGCTAGCTTGGTGTGTATTGGTGTTTGATTTAGGAATGAGAACAGCATATCAGTACTTCCCATAGGATGGCAACACCATTTTCCAGTTATCTCTAGCTGCGTGTGGGAGATTAAAGCGATGCAGATGGTGGTATGAAGGAGAGAACAATGAAAGGACCAAGAAGAGCTTGAGGAAATGCAGAGGTGAGTGCTGGAAAATCGGGTAACTTCATGGGAATGTGGGAAGGAGCCTTGAGACAAAACTGTGGCTGCAGATTTTGACAGTAACCCCAGCTAGGGTATGGCTACTGCGGCGTTATAAAAGCAGGCACACACTGAGACCTCTGCTTTGTCACTCCGTGATGGGGTTATAGCAATGCAGTGGCTGGGAATCCTTTGCTGTGACTGAGCCAGCGGGAGCTGTAGTAGGGCTGTAGGTGTTGAGATCTGAGTAGAAAAGGATGATATTTTGACTGTGGGAATACATAGCCACATTTTTCAGTACAAGTATGCCAGAAAAATTTGGGTTTATTTATGTACGATTAACTGACTGTAGGAAAGTACCAGCAATGTTTCTCATCAGGCCTGTGCTCAAGCAACAGCCCTTTTGCCAAAAAGAAGCTAGCAATTTGTAAGATATGGTTTGTTGAAAAGTATACATAGTTATGGAGTCATGTTAGTTAATAAAATGCTTCCTCATTTCTCTGTTTCTAAAAGCAGGAAACAAGCTCATGTTTGTGATCTCTCACAAAAGGACAGTAGAGCTTTCACTTCTACTGCAGAAATGGAGTTACCCTTTGAGAAACTAAAAGCAGGGCAAAGATTTAAATAATTTCTCTGGGTTACTTCCTTCAAATAGCCAAGTCTAGGTCCTGAGTTTTCCCATAATTGCTGTTACCTTGATTTTTTCAAAAAGAGTTTGATGCACGCATCTTTTCTCTTGCAAAGTCTTTTTTTTCATCTTCTGCAGGTAAATCTGTGAAGCATCAGTAAGAGGTCTGTAGCGATCTGTGTGCTAGCTGCTCATGAGTAGTGGGTGACTGGAGATGATGGGAAAATGAGATCTTGGGTTTTTAAAACTGGTTTGTAAACAGAAATCCTTTTTGTTTCCAAAGCATTTTTTGCTTTCTTCCTTTTAGAGTAAGAATGACACTTGACATGGGTCCTTCTTACAACTTCTGTTTTCAAAGAAAAAAAAGGCTTTTCTTCCCGTTTTCTTTGAAGGGACTTGCATTGCAACTTGTGACTACCCACCATTTCCTTTGCCTTCTTTTACTGCAGTGCTGATTCCTTTTGCTGAAGATGATTCAGACATGGGCAGTTCAGGCTGCAATCCTTTCCTAGATGATCCACCTGATTGGAGGGTCAGGTAAGGAAGATTCAAGCTGTACTCATCACTGTTTGATACTCTGTATTGCTGACTCACGGGTACACTGAAATTTTACTATTCGCCAGTATGAAGAAGAATATCACATCAGCTGACAAAATAATCCTGTGCTTTGCAGAATGGCATAGAATATTATTTCTGGTAAGGATTCAACACAAATAATCTGAAGATTCATCTCTTGTTCAGATGAGAAAACACCAGCAGAGCTATGGCTTCTGGAAGAAAAAAAAAAAGATATATACCCATATCACATATGCTCCATCAACTACTATGCCAGATGATCTTGGATCTTATCCTTCTTATTGGTATATGTTCATAGATTATCCTGAATTGGAAGGGACCTATAAGGATTATTGAGTCCAGCTCCTGTTCCCCTGCTATCCCAGGATTTTCTTACACTGTAATTGGTGCACCTTATCTCAGAGAAGGACCTGGTGGTCCCAGTGGATGAAGAAGTTAAAATGAGCCAGCAGTGTGCTCTTGCAGCTTAGAAAGCAAATGGAATCCTGGGCTCCATCAGAAGAGGGGTGGCCAGCAGGGACAGGGAGGTGATTGTTCCTCTCTACTCTGCTCTTGTGAGGCCCCATCTGGAGTACTGCAGCCAGGTCTGGGGCCTCCAATAAAGAAAGACGTGGAGCTGTTGGAGAGGGTCCAGATGACAGCCACAAAGATGATCAGAGGGCTGGAGCACCTCCCCTACGAAGACAGGCTGAGGGGTGACCTCGTTGCAGCCTATCAGTACCTAAAGGGAGCCTACAAAGGAGGGGAGTCAATTCTTTACAAGGGTAAATAATGGCAGGACAAGGGAAACTGGTTTCAAGTTGAAGGAGGGAAGATTTAGGTTGGATATCAGGCGGATGTTCTTTAAAGAAAGAGTGGTGAGGTGCTGGAACAGGCTGCCCGGAAAGGTTGTGGATGCCCCGTCCCTGGAGGTGTTCAAGGTCAGGTTGGATGGGGCCCTGGGCAGCCTGGTCTAGCATTAAATGTAGAGGTTGGCAGCCCCACATGTGGCAAACTGGTTGGAACTTGATGGTCCTTGAGGTCCCTTTCCACCCGAGCTGTTCTATGATTCTTTTTTTTTTTCCTTTTTCCTTAGAAAAGGTAGTTTCCTTTACTTTAAGGGTGAATCTTGGACTCCCCATCAGTTTTTCAATGTCCATATTAAAGTGGTAGGAATCTATTGCCAAAAGAAATGGAGAACTGTAGCTCACCAACGCACATTGCATACAGTGGAAAGGCACCATTTCCACTGCATTTCGAGATCTCAAAGACAGTGATAGAAGGAAGCAGGACCTGGAAACTGAATACTACTTATGAGTTTCTGTAAGAGCAATGCATTCCCAAGGCTGCCAGTACAGTAAGAAAGTAGAAAGTTTTAAGTATGGTGAAGCCAAGAGCTGGATATTGATGAAAGCTTAAGGATCGTATTTAATTTTTTCTTTCTCTGTTTCTTTTTTTCCCATGTAGCTTATAGAAGCGTGAATGTGGAGGCTGGTCATGAGGCTGTGTTGAATTGCCCATCAATCTCCGAGCTGTCTTTGCTAATGGTGACATGGAAGATGAAATCCAGCACTTCTTGCTTTTTAGCTTATAGAAGGGATCTCAATGAGTCAAGAATGTTAAACTGCAGTGAGAGGATGATGTGGATATACTCACCCAATCACGACCTAGCTCTACGTATTTACCCTGTGAACCTGAATGACGAGGGAAATTACACCTGTGAAATTGTCAGCAGTGAGGGGAATTTTCTTTTTCTCTTTTCTCTGACTGTCATAGGTAAGACGCACCTGCACTTTTTCATTGTTGTGCGGACATAAAACAGATTTGAGATGTTGTTAAAGGACCAAATTGATTTTTGATTGAAGATAAAGATGAGACTTGATTTAGTATGACTGGAGAGGGCAAGGAGCCATACGAAGACATAGGGCTGTTTTAATGAGAAATAATCAGCTGTTATTTGTGGTGGTTTTTTTTGTTTCTGCCTCATGATCAGGGACTGTTTTCAGATGCTCCAGATGAACAGTCTGGATAGATTCTAATATAGTACTTTGGATGTAACATGGAATTTGAATGCTGTGTGAATGTTCACATGAACAGGAGTGCACACTGTTGGTTAAGTTAGTGCAAATAGATGATATTAAATAAATATTGCTACTTAAAACTGAACCAAATTTCACAGTGCACACATTGTGTACTTTGTTTGGATAAGGACCAAATAGGAAGTTTCAGGACATTATCTGGAAATATTTAACTCTTCCAGAAGCATTGAAAGTTGTAGAACTGCATCACTGAAATAAAAATGATTTTAGGCTATTTTCAACCAAGGCAGGAAGAGAAAGTATTAGGAAACAAAAACAATGCATCAGGCAATCTTTCTGAGATGCGTAGATCATCTCTAGCTTTCCTTAAATTGCAAGAAACATTTTATTTATGACAGGATTTTTTGTTCTGATCATCTTAGTTGATTTTTAGTAATACTCGGAAGGCTTATGGGAAAGTTATTCTGCAAATCAGTAATTTGCTACTGTTAATATTTGTCCCTTGATACTAGTTTTTTTTTTTTTTTTTTCTTTCTTGCTGTTCAATCTATTTTGTCAAATGCAGAACATAAATTGTTAGGCTTTAGGCAGAATAGTATTTCTCCATTTCCTCCTTTCTATTCATATTATGAATTTCTTAGCTTGTAGCTTCAGCAAGCTACAGTGTTTTGTTCAGTATATGCACTGCTATACTTTTAAATCTCCATTTAATCCAGCCCTATCCAACATCCCATTTTCTGTTACAGTTATGGTCATCCTTTGGAAAACATGAGGAAACCACAACTCTAAGTGCAGCTACCAATTTTTAGAGATATTTACCTTGGACTTCAATGTGTTTTTCCCTTAAAGATGGTTGCTGTTAATATTCTGAATTATTTTAAAATATCTTAAGTTGGCCACACAAAAAATAAAAAATAGTACTGTTTTTGTTTCTCAGTTAGAGACCCTCTGGAATAATGACTGTAGTCTATTTACTTCTTCTGCAGTCCCTCCTACATTGTCTCTGACCTCTGACAAGAACGGAGAGGCTGTTTGCCAAGCTATTGCTGGAAAACCAGCTGCCAAAATCTCCTGGATCCCTGCAAGTAATCACAGTGTTGAGAAAGATGTCCACCACCTCAATGGAACAGTGACCAAGGTCAGCTACATAAGCTGGGTCAACAGCACACATCCTAATGTCACCTGCCTGGTTACCCACCCAGCTGTGAACCAGTCTCTCTCCCTAGATCTGTCAGGTAGAGAACATCGATCTGTAATTGTTCTACATCATACTCTTGTGACTGTGGTTTTCTTTGCAGCTGTTTCTACTGAATGCCAGGGCTTGGCAGATTGTTTAGTGGTGAAATGCCAAATGCCAGGGCTTGGCAGATTGTTTAGTGGTGAAATGCCAAAGTTCTTGTGCATGTTGATAGAGAAATTAGTAATTCAGAGTTAGTCAACTGAAACCAAATGTTTCACAGCATGGTATGAGGAAGTTTCCAGTGGGAGCTTACTTGGATCTTTTAAGTTACTTGGACTTACTAGCAAGTTACTTACTTGGACATTTTAAGTTACAAGAGCTCCTTATTCTCTTTCAGTGATCCTTGTTTAATTAGTGATGACAGAGAAGTTCTCTCTGCAGTAACTGTGATTTGTTTTTGATGTGAAACTTTAGACCCCTTGAGCTGAATTTTTGGACCCCTTGAGCTGATGAGCTGGATAAAGTAGAGAGTGGCTGTGTTACTCTTGAGCAAACTTTCCCAGAGACAAAGGTAGTAAAGGTTAAACTGGCTATGCTGGACTTGATATGTTTATGCCATCAAAATTTGTAAGAAAATCTAAATAGTGCTTGTATCACCAAAATATCTTAGCAGGGGCATGAAGGATGGAAATTAACACAGACCAGTCACTAATTACAAAATTCTGGAGGGATGTCTGGTCAGTTCTGCTGATGCACTTTTAGTATCATTTATACAAAGGGAAGCTATGAAGGTGTATGGGTTGAAAACGGAAGTATGTTTGTACACACTGGACGAGTGAAACAGTTCCTTTTGCGGATTGGCACCTAGACATCCCATCTGTCTCTCATTGAAGTTATGGGGGTAGAGCATGATTTTTCTTTTCTCATTAAGTTAGATACCATCATCAAGTAGTCAGTGGGTACTGACATCTAGCTCTGTAAGTGGTTTTCTTTTTCCCCCCAGATGATTCCTCCAGGCTCCAATATCTCCAGATTGGACTGTCTGCAAGTCCTGCTGTTGTCTGTGGTGCCGGAGTGACATTATGTTTGATTTTAAGGCGCAGGGGTAAGTCATTTGATGAGCTTGAAATGTTTTACATTCCATTGCAGGCTAAGTGCAGGTACTAAAATATGTATCTTATGGCTGAGAGTGGGTTGGGAGGCAAGAATTGAGGAAATTGTTGATATATGGTGTACTGACCCTTTGGAAATAATAAATGGAGGGATGGAATTTTAAAACAAGCCTGGAGTTTTGTAAGAGTCATTGTTATTATACTATTAATGTATTACATATGAGGCAAAGAGTTATTCAGGGAGAGAAGAATACTTGCTATGAGTAGGGTGGGTTTTGAGTTTTTTTTTTTTTTTTGAATTATTTTGATCATTCTGAATTTACCAACATAAAATTCTACACATAAGACTGAAGAGTTTAAAGACTAGTTTAAGCATTAGTCCTAATGGCAGGTCACAAGCAATCCTCCCTCTATCCTGGCAATTCTAATTTTTCCCTTGAGCAAGTGTAAGAATAGGTCAAATGTATGTTTCCCTGTGGTACACTGATAGTTTCTCAGTCTGTGTAGATTTCATTGGCATTGTGTCAGCTCATGCTGAATAAGTTGATAACGAGAGCTCATGTGAAGCTTTCCCACTCTTGTGATGGCTGTGGCTTGAGGGTTGAAAGAAAGAAACTGAAAGCAAGGATGTTTTTGGGAGAGGAGGGTATGAAGCACTGGGAGGAGGCAACTCAGAAGGGAGTGAACTGTAAATAGAGGGAATCTGTAGAGCACCTGAGTGCCCTATTCCTCTCCATTGCAATAAATGTTCTGCCTTTACTGCTTTCCTAGGTTTCTTCCTTATGCTCAGTGTTGCTCAGATTTCCTCCCCTCCCCCCAACATAGAGAATATTAGATTGCAGATGTAATTAGTGAATTAGGTTTAAACAGATGAAGTGATGGTGTTGGCAAGAGAGAGTATGAGTGGAGACAGAAAGAACAGAAAAGGCAGGAGAAGAAAACAGAAGGGCAGCTGCTGTCAGTAGTGGAGGCACTGACAGGTGTTTACAGCACTCTGGCAGAAGCATGTCACTGTTACACAGCGAAGAGCTCCTTTGGGGCAGCCAAGGAGAGGAGAAAATGCACTCAGGTGGGTTCTTGGCCCAGTATTTCCCTTCAGAAAAGTACACCTAACTGAGTCAATTCAACCATGTTTCCCAGGGAAACCAAATGTTTCAGCAAAGGGGAAAATAAAACGATTCACATTCAAGGGCAGAGCATAAAAGGTGAGAACCTAACCAGCGAAAGCATTAAAAAAAAAAAGTCCTTCAGCTGCTGAGGGCAGCTAGAGAAGAGCTCTGGATATAGCAGCTGTGTACCTTGTTCCAAGAAACCATTTTGATTTCCTGGTATACTTCTTCCAGCTTCCCGGCTACAGAAGAAGGCACATCAGTCACCAGTACAGACTGTGGTGAGCTTTGTTTTTTTTTGCTATTTTTTTTTTTTTTGGGGGGGGGGGGGGAGGAGGGGAGTGTATGTTGTTGTTGTTGTTGTGTGTGTGTCTTTTTCTTCACCAAAACATGTCATTTCATGACAACATGTGGCTGCTGTGACAAAAATCCAACATATCTCCACGTGCGCTGATTGGCTGGAATGAGGAGCAGTGTGTCTGGAAGGGTGTCTATTATTTGGGTGGTCATAACTTCATTACTCAGTGTATCTGAGTAATTGCTTATGCACTAGATAGAGAACAGAGTAAAGCATTTTCTGCTTAGGGATACAATAAATCACATTTGCAATGTTCAAGCTGAATTCTAGATCTCTCCAGCATTAAATTGTTCACAACACTGCTTCAAACTCTAATCTTAGCACCAATCTTTTGCTTAAGAGTGCATATTGCCCTTGATGACAGAAATCTGTGTGAAAAAGATGTGATGGAAACAGACAGGTGTTTTACAATGAGGGAAAAGGACGCAGTTCCTTATGCCCTATTAGCAACACAAACAGCAATGAAGTATTTATATTTCAAGTTGTAGTTCAGATACGCAGGAGCTAAGAAACAGCAGTGTTAAATTTGCCGCTGCAAGTTTTACTTCCTCTCTAATTCTAGGGTGTTCTGATATGTATTTGACGGCATGATAGCACGCTACTCTCTCCTCAGGGCTCCTGCTTCACCTAATACACCCTAAAGAAACACTTATTTCATATTTAGTTTTCTGCTTACAGTGAAATTAATAGCTGTGTGCTTTGTTTGTTGTAAACTAGTCAAATGGTGCTCTGAAGTCAGAATGATTAATTTCCTGATACATTCTTATACGCTATTCTGCACAATTTGACTGATGGGAGTGGGAGCTGCTGAGATCAAAGTCATAACTTCCAGCAAGTTTAAGTGCCTACACTGGAACGCCTGTGGTGGCCTGCATGTTTTTTCTGTCAGAGAAGTTAACATTGATCATTATGACCTATTTTGTTGAAAATACTGACATTTCAATGTTTGTTTTCAATCTCATTAAGAAAAAGAGATTCAACAGGTTGTCTTGTTCAGACTTTTTCTCTCCACAAACTCAGGTTTCAACCTATATGCCCTGCCCCTTTGCCTTTGGAGCTTAGAGAAATACCTTCACAGATCCTTTGCAAAATTAATGTTGACTGCCAGATTTCTTCTGATCCTGTTTTTCTTGGTTTTCTTTTGTTTTGCTTTTGGCCTCTATAGAGGTTCCAAAAAATTCTTCAACATAATTCAGTGGTCTGTGTTTTTTCCTTATTTTGCAGACTGAAAACTTCGGATTCACAACTTTACAGCTATACACACCTGTAATGGGCCCTTACGTCTCACCAGAGGAAATCTATCAGAATTATAAACCACAAACTACATTTATGAGCTAATTAACCATGTAGGCACCAGCAGTCTATACAAGCTCAACTATTAATTATACTCGGTTACTTGAGCCTGTCCTTGATCTAGCAAATCTCTTATGCACAGCAGGACAACAGAATACTCTAAACTGACCAAGAAAAGCCTTTCTCCTTCCTGACATGAAGGGAGCCAGCGGAGCAGCCTGTTTAAGTCACTGATTCCTCTCTTTCTGTAAATATCAGTACAGTTGTTAAAACATTTGAAACATGTAAAGGCTGAGGTGGAGAAATACACATTTGATTTTGATTAGAGAATAGGTTCTGAGGATGTGCCATTTCCCCTCACATTTGTAATTGATACATTTATGTGACAGAGGAAAAGGCTTGCTGAAAATATATCACTTCTTTGTAGACCACCTTAGCATCTAGATTCTCTTTCCATTCTCAAGATGGAAACCAGGAAGTGCCATAAGGAGCCCTAAAAAAAAAAAAAAAAAGACAAGATGATCTATCTGAAAGAAATACAGGAATAAGAGTTTTTTTATAGGTAGATAGTTACATGTGGCAGATGAAAATCTGGTATTTTTCAACCTTTTTTTTTAAAAGTGTTTATTTTCAATTATACTTTCTCTTGCTAATGGTAGAAGAAAGCCAATCTGAATTTGTACTTGACGTGGAAATGAGAAATAGCAATGGGAAATTTTCTAAGATTCATTTTGAAATAAATATGTAAATATGCAAATATTTATCTCAAATTATTTTGGGGCCCATTTTCTTAGAAGCCAAGATTGCAGCCTGGTTTGTAAAAAAAAAAAAAAAAAAAAAAAAAAAAAAAAAAAAGGTGATCTCCTTGCTTGAAAAGTCTAACCAAGTCATTTATTTCTTCTCATCTCCCTGCCCCAAGTAGAAGAAAAGTACTGATTGATTGATAATTTCCATATTCATATACTGGGCTTGTGAAACCTTTGTGGAACCCTAATGCAGCACCAAAGTATACTTAAGTGTGTGCTTTGAATGGTCTTTGTCTGTTTGTTGTTGGAGTTCTCAGGTATGAGGATCCCTCTGTGCCTTTTAATTGCACTTCCTTTTATTTCTAAATAAGCATGGGTTGGCACATACTGATGCTATTCCAGTTTTTCCTATCAGTCACAACACAAAGGCATGAAGAACAACTCCTTGGCTCATGGAAAGTTCTTACTTTCTTAATGATTTCCCATCAACAGAACATTTCATTACATATAAATATTATGAAAGACCTTATTAAACAGACAAGTGAGGGAGAAAATGCAATGTTTATGCAGAAATAGTAACTTGAAATGTCTTTTGTGTGTGCATGTGAACTCAAAATTCCAGTCTTTTTCTTCTATTACAATACTGCTTACATATCATTTCCTTCTTTAGGTAAAAGAATGTGAATTGCTGGTACACACATGGAAATCCTATCTCATAGTGATTGTAGAGTGCATCTCAAACTAATGGATTTTTTTTCCTTTCTGTATTTTAATCCCCCCTCCTGTTCTGATGTAAGGCAGAAAAAAAATAATAACAGCTGGTAGTCATTACTGGCCATCTATGACCAGCTTCAGCAGTTTGTTGGAGCTATTGATATCATTGTTTTAATTTTGATATAGGAAACAGGTTGGGGTAGGGCACAGATGAGGGAAGAAGAAAACGTAAAGATTATGGTACAGCATGGAAAAAATGATTTTCTAAATGCATAACATTCTTAGTTCTTAGCTACAGCTGTCATCGTCCCTCTAGCACATTCTCAGAAAAATCACATATTTCAAATATGGCTTGCCAAATAAGCAAAATGCGACTGGAGTTCCTCTTTCTCTCTCTCTTATTACACGAAGGATGCACGTGGAAAATAACAGGGCCATAATGAGTATGTTCCTCAAAGGCTTCTTTATGTCTTAGAAGAAACATTACAGACTGAATCTTTTGGTAACCTGCTACCTTGGATTTCCCATCCAGAAAACAAAGAAGCCATGACCACGTGTAGGCACTGGTGCCAGCTAAACTGTGTATTTTCTTCAGATAACAAGGAGTATGATGTAGTACAATCTGTACAATTATTTGCAAATGCATGAGTCTCATTTGACTCACTTGATATTTGAAGAAAGTAAACTGGCATAGAATTTCTACTACTATCACTTGCAGTAACAGCTTGCAGCTAAAAAACCATTGCAGTGCGTAAGTGCAAATTGTGAATTAGCATATCTTCAAAAAAAAAAAAAAAAGAAAAAAAGAAAAAAAGAAGAAGAAGCAAAAAGCAATCGCTTAGACTGCATCTACTAGCTACAATGACAAGACACTAGTCCCATCTCTGGGAGCTCACAAGCTCACACTCAGCAAATGTTTTATTTAGAGGCATTATCAGATAGACAGTGCAAACAATGCAGAACTCAGACCTAGTGGAATGTGACTGAATTTGCTCTGAGCCAATGAGAAGGGGAAGAAATGAGAAATGCTGTTGACAGTTGTAGTCAAGTTGGCAATAGTCAAATTATTTTGTCTTACATGGAGGGGAATGCGCAGACATGCGTGTGTGTTCACACCAGGGAATTGGATCACAGGTGATGTGCCAAGCATGAAACTGAATATGACATTGACTTCATCCAGATGGAGCAGCAGTGATTATTATATGACAAGGGACAATCATGTTGGAAATGTGCTGTGCAGAAATTATAGTAATAGTGATTTAAAGGCAGTGGAGGAGTGGGTTCATACTAAGAAATTATATAAAAAAAAAACCCAAACAGTGATAATATGAATAAAGTAGATTAGTCATGACCAAAATTGTTTTAGGAAAGGATGCTAAAAGAGGTCCTCCTGGGATAGACTGGAAAGTTGAATTTGGAAATGAACAAATAATTCTTTAATGTTATTAAAGAGAGAAATACTCCTGAGATTTGTGTCACAGGAAATTTTAACTTCTCAGTCACTGAGACTAAAAACCATTAGCAAAAATAGACCATGTCACTGGTATGAAAATTTAAAGGTATATTTAACTGAGCAGTCAGTGAACCAACTGAGAGTGCTGCTACTCAGAAGTTTGTCTCTGTGACTAACACCAACAGTATAGATAAGGTGGTTGTAGGAAATACCCAAGGTGATCACATGAGGTTGATTTAATTTATGTGAGTTGGAATGCAGGTCTGTGACTTATTCTTACTTTAAATAGGGAGAACCATACATGATGAGGGAACTAAATGGTGAAGTCACTAGGAGTAAGACTTCATTTTAACTGAAGCCTGGAATTTTTTTGGTATTAAATGTGTAGACCTGCTGGAGACTTTTCTTTGCAAAAGAAGTGATATGCCCAGCCAGCTCTGGAAATGAAAGCAAATTCTCTTGAAATAGATGCTAGGAATGCACAGAGACTCCCCAAGGATAAAGAAAAATATTAAGCTGACAAAGAGATTGTCTTAGACATCAAGAAGCTCAGAGATAAAATGGAAACTGTCAGCAGGCTGCTTCTTACAAAATACCTTCAAATGCTGAGCAGAAAGCTCTCCTGAGGTGTGCAAGTAAAGCTGTATATGGACTGTCCCTCATGTGGTGGGAACAGACCTCAACTCTGAATCCCTCATCACATTCCTATAGTTTGGGAGACTCAGGGGACACTGTGGTGTTTGTATTTTGGGTCACACACCATCACTGGCTAGTAAGTAGCAAAACTGTATGTGGAGGGCAAGAACCATTCTAGATAAGTGTTTGGATATTTTTCTTTAACAGTGAGAACATTTTGGTTCAAATTTCCTTTGAACACCTGGTGAGGTTGGCCAGGCTGGGCCAACTTTTCAGCTCGAGCATCATTTTGGCCTGAAGACAGCTGCCCAGGGCAGGAAGGGTCAGCCAGAGCAGTGAAAAGCTTAGAAAATGACACCAACAAAGTCCTGCAATGGCAAGTGTTAGGAAACTAATTATCAGCCCAGCCTCATTGCTAGCTTGTGTAATGATTTCACATCAGAGCATTCAGCAGGTTCTCAAAGCTCTCTTTTGAGGCAAGGGGAACAAACAAGTAGATTTTCACTGAATTTCTGTCTCCTCCTTACTAATGAGGATAAACATACCAAAGGATCCCACCCATCTCAGGAGGATGTGCCCCTCCTTAAATCCTGTGGCTACTTTATCTAGATCAAACAACACTGGCTCCAAAGGTGGGACAGCAGTTGGCCAGCATGCAGTTGCTCTTGCTTGACCCATATCTGGAGGATCAACCCTATTCCTCAAGATATCAAGGGATAGCTTGGGGAGCTATCTCAGCCTAATTTTGAATGGACAGAGTGGAGATTTGATTCTGGGCTTCTACAGTTGCGCTCATCATTTTTCCTACTGGCTTCATACAAAGTTCCTTTCTCTCAGTCATTTTTCACTTTCCAGTGTCTCTGACAACACAAGCTAACTATAGTATTGCTGATTCTCACTGATCATTCGTAAAGCATTTCATACTTTTGTTTAGTGTTCTCTTTTTCCTTAAAACCCCAGCTGTCTGAGACCTAGTTTCTGTATTTGGTCTCCTTTGTGACTATAGAAGAAATGTGATGTCTCTAGTCCTAAAGAAATACTTGAAAACTCAGTGGATGTGGACAGCACAGTAATCAGTGGTAAATTCAAGTAAATAATTTACTGTTTTCTGAAGCCTTAGTCACAGTTTTGAACAATAAGGTTTAAAATGATGACTAAAATAATAAATATTTTTGTATTCTTACAGAAAATCTTTACTCTAGACCCCATTTTTATGTTAAAGGAGCATCCCTGCTTGTTTTCTGATTTCAGCATTTTACACATTTTTGGAAACACTGTAGTGAAGCCAAAAGAAGTAATGAGATGATGTCAAAGTAAACAAGAATTTTTGTGTTTAATTCTTCGCTGTTGTTTTGTGGTCTCAGGCTAGAAATTTGTCTCTCTTTCTCTCTGCTTTGATTCTCTTTCTCTGGGAATGATATAACTTTTCTTTTCCTGGAAATGCATTATTTTAATCACTGTAAGAGATAACAAAGAGGCAAGACACTAGGCTAGTGGCATTGTGGTAAGCATCACATCTCAAAAGAAATAGCAAAAAAAACTACCTCTAAACTCTGGATGTTTGAGGCTGGATCATTCTAAATAATTCTACCAAGTTACGGTGTCCTCTTTGAGCTTGTGAGGTAAGGATACCAATAACATTAGTTATAGTTAACTAATAACATAAGTTAATGGTTGGTTAATGATCTGAGCCTTGCTGCTGCCTCAAGCCTTGTTTTTACTAATATAAAGATATTTTCAGCTCTAATATTGAGAAAGGCTTCAGAAAAGCTACGCATCTGTGAAATGAGTGGGATGAGTTTACTTTACTCTATCTAAATAGGAAATATAGTACTGAATAAACTGCTTCTATGCTGCTTGAGTTCTGTGGCTAGATTACTATGTCCTGGGCCTTGTGATACATTTATCTAACTTAGAGAACAAGATGAGAAGATCAGCAAGGAAATTGCACACTGCATTGATTCTCCACAGTCATAAGTCCTATGCACAGTAGGCACTGACTAATACTGTTGGATTCTGTCTGAATTTCAGACAGAAGCAGCCTGGAAGGAAGGTATTCCCCAGTTACCTCTGGACACAATAGCCACCAGATAGAGAAAACTGCTGACTGACAGTGTTGTCATTCAGATAAATGGCTGGCTTATCACTAGATTCTTCTTATTTTGTTCTCATTTTCTCTGGGAGTACTCTTTAATCTTCTGGGGTCAGTCTAACATCTTTATTCTTGTACTTCACTGATTTATGTTTGGAAAAAAAAAATCCAGATTATTAGCTTTGCTCTTTTGGCACCTCTGCAAAATCACAAACAAAAATGTGGGCAGTGATTGCAAATAGGACCCAGGCTTCAGTCTCAGTCTCTTCCGTGGTTTGTAAAACCTCTCTGAGCAAAGCAGTGGTTCACCTGTGAAGATGCAGATGTTAACAAGTGTAAGGGGACAAAAATACTACGGTAAGGAGAATCCACCACCAATGAGTAGTACCTTTGTGAAAGGAGGAAACAGAAATATGCTCCTAAATGCCTGGATAGGCTAGGAGAGACATAGTATGTGCTGCTTTGTGCAAGATCCAATATGTTTATGCATCATCAGAAGCAGTCAGGCTGCAAGAGCTAAGAGTAGTTTGCCAGGAACCCCCATAGTTAGCTGGAGTTTCTGAAAGGAAGGAAAATTTTTAAGACTGCAGTCAAACACAGAGGCTTGGCCCACTGTTGTCCACATTGGAGGTTATGGTGATGACAGTAAAACTTCGTTGTCTCAGGATGATTCTAGGAAAGTTATCTATCACAGCTGTGTTATCCTGTGTTCACCTGCCAGCTGGATTCTACTTGGCAATTAGCCTTGAACTGTTTGATTTCCAGGTTTTATTAAACACAGGCTATCTGCAGAGGAATGAGACGCCAATGATTAATCGTAGCAAAATCCATGTCTTCCTGCCACAGAGATGTCAAGGAAAGACACAGAGATTGAGGCAGATTGCTATAATTCTGTTGAATCGTGGAAAATAAAAACATAAAAGCCAGGCACCACCCCTTCCAAATGATTCTAGGTGGTCCTCTTCACCCTCCCCTCATACAATTGAGACCTCCTTCTCCTGAAGAGATGGTGCAAATAGCTCTGCCTTAACATCATCTTTCCTTCCATTTCAGCTGTCGGGTAAGGGGTTGAAATCTCTGCCCTTCTGCCTTCAAACTTCATGACTAGATTTTTCCTTCTTGCAGATTAGAAGTTATAGGTATTTCATCAGGAGTGTGCTTAGATGCTTCTCTTTCGAGATCACTGCTGTTCACAAAATGAATGGACTGGCAGATGTTTTCCCTCTTTTTGTTATAGCTGCATTAAACAATCTACAACCCTTCTTAAATGGTGAATCGAAGATAGTCTTAAAGCCAAATCTAGCTTTCTACATTTATGATTTTGGATGGTAAACATCTAGATAACTGGGTAGCCTAGAAGAGCAGGATACTGTAAGAAAAAAAATTCAGAACAAACTGTGTTTTTATACTATGCCAAAACATTGGATAACCTTCTAACCTTCTGTAGTTAACAGGAATGTTATCATTTCTGGGGACACCAGGAGTTTGCATAGCTTAGCTTTATGTTGGGTTAGGTTCTTTGTGGTACATCTCAGATTATGCTACTTATTTTAAAACCGTATGCCGTCAAAGTGAAGCTAAAGTAAATGCACAGAGTAAGTTAGCTGTAGTATTATGGGAAGGTACTTCCTCTTAAATAAAGCTTTCTTAACTTATGGCAATAAAATACCTCATTTTGATTGTCTGTCTGCAGACATTAGTAAAATCAGACTATATCCAGTGTTCTGCAGGGTCTATTTTTTTCTCAGACAGAAGAAACAAGCTGAAGGTGAATGTAAACATCTGACTTCAGTTGCTGGGAGTTTCCTTCATTGCATTCGTCTTGACAGGTTGCTGTGTTTTTATTTTTATTTTTTTTTCCCCCAGGGACTATTAAAAGAATAAGTAGAGGATACAGGGTCCATGTAGCAGTCTTCTTCCAAATCCTGACAGGTATGCTTAAGGACTGTTTGAAGTCTGCTCTGTCTGCCTAGGATGTGACAAGGAAGATAACATTCAGATACTGCAGCTAATGTCTGCAGCCTGTTATAGTTATTCTGAACCCGTCTCTCAAAGAGCCTCTTTCTTTCCACCACCTGAAGAGATCTTAGAGGAAATGTAACTCACTAGGCTAAAGTCAGCATTTGGCAATATCTCCATGGATTCGACAAAGGCAATCCCATAAAATTCTGTGCAACTTCAGAGTGAAGATGTGATGCAAGGCAAGGACAGCTGGATTAATGTTGGATGAGTGCAAACTTTCAGTTACAGAACTTCCAAACTATTTTGTAGGGAAGATTTGGAAGGCATAGTTGTCAGATCCATGCAGTTTCTGGAGATTCCAGAGTTGGATCAGAATGGGATTTGGACAATGCTCTATTGATTTATTTTTTAATTTATGGATGTACTCACTGAGCAAATGACACTAACTGCAAAGAAGTCGTACTCTATCCTGCAGTTTGGACTCATGGCTGGTTGAGACAAGTAGAGAAATGTTGAAATGATTTGTGCAGAAAATGCTGACACTTTCCTTAAATACAAGCAGACTGCTGGTTTCTGTAAAGTACCCAGCAGTGATGATTTACTTCAGTATAGATCCCATAGGATTAACCAGCAAACAAAATAACGGAATTGATGAACTAACTCTCTGAACATCCCAGGTCTGTGAACAGCACAGAGAAGGCAATGGATGCTGTAGCAAATTCTCTTCCTGGTTACAAAGACCAGAGCCTTCTGGAGCATATTCATGCTGGGCTGATCTGTGGTTCTAGCAGCATAATGCTAAGCAGAAGGAAAACTATACTAATTGGTCAGGGGGGAATTTTCCTTGCACTAAAAAGCCCTCATGAGGCTCAGGATTGCCTGTACCTTAACACGGCTTAATGACAGCAGCCTTTATAGTAGACAACACTTGCATTTACATTGACACACTGCAGAGACAAAAGGTCTGGCAACTTCCCTGGCTTTGTGTGTGTGAGCTTGCCTTTTGTTCCTTGCAATGACCTCAGCCCTGTGAATTTGAGGGCTAGCACACTGCCGTGGGCTGGCATGTCCCTATGTTACGTTTATGCAGCCGCAGGCAGAGGAGGCATGAGCTCATTTGTATAGAAAGAGACCTGTTGGCAAGGTGGGCAACTTTCTAGGTGCTAGAGAGTGGATTTCACCCCTTTTGGGTGTGCTGCAAGCCACGTCAGCTGTCTGTTTCGCCATCAGTCTTCACTTTATTTTCTGGGCCCTGGGGAAGGTCTCATCTAACTTAATTTGCTTTAGCTCAGGGGTTATGACAGCTACCTTGTTAATGTAGAGAGATTATTTCGTATCTGTGATCTCCTACAATGTTGCTGATATCATTTGATCTTCTTGCCTGTTCCAGCAATGAAACTCCTGGAGATACGTTTGAGTGAGAAAACTTCCTCCACTAGAGTATCTGTGTATGTCATCTAGTGACAGAAAGAAATATGTTGGGGCAAGGGAAAAAGGAAGAGTTTACTTTGTATTTGCTAATTATATGGTGAAATGCTGCAAGTAGAAAGAGTCCCTGTGATATTTCTGCATCAAACTAATGTTAAATACTGTGAGAAGCACAACTTGGCAAAAACAATCTGACCTACATTTTCCATGGCTACTGAATTGGATGCGGTTTGTACCACTTTATATCCCTGCTGACTGCAACAGTTAATTTTGTGTAGCTTCCTAAATCGTCTGGAAATGTGAGCTCTTAGCTGGGTAGAACTAGCTCCTCTGAGGATGTCTGGATATTTGTAACTACCTGAGTCTCAGTTCCTTCAACAGAGTGATACATCCTGCAGCAGAAGGGAACGTGATGAGTTCAAACTGCCATTGTGTTATTCACTTGGACCTGCAGCATAGGTAATGCTAACTGGTCTCACATTTTTTGTGAATGATTTATTTATTTGTTTATCCTTAAAATTCAACAAAACTTTGAAGAAGAAAAAAATTCTAGGTCTGGTGACTTTTTTTTTTTTTTGTCTGTGTGACAGTAGAAGAGAACATATGGGGCAGAAAAAAAAAAAGAGAAGGGATGTTGACAGAAGCAAAGAAGTCAGAAAATCTGCCATCTTTCATTTTCACTTTGCAAAGCAGCTCAAGCGACTTGTGTGCTGCCTGTATTTAAAAATAAAAAGTAAAAATTCCAGCTTCAAGTGAAAGGCATAAATGCTTCTAGGTTCACTCGCTCGTGTAACAGTGACTGGATGAGAGGGAATGGTCTCACGTTGTGCTAGGGGAGCTTCAGGTGGGATACTAGGAAACATTTCTTCTGAGTGGTGAGGCAGCAGCACAGGCTGCCCAGGGAGCTGATGGAGTCACCATCCCTGGAGGTGTTAAAGAACCGTGTGGCTGTGGCACTGAGGGACTTGGTAGTGGGCATGGTGGGGATGGGTCGGTGGTTGGACTGGGTGACCTTAGAGGCCTTTTCCGATCTTTATGATTCTATATTGTTAGAATTCACTGGGGGAGCTGATCTCTGGTGATCTATATTTCTCATGTACATTTTCAAACAGGGTCAATGTTTCTGCAGCCCATTTCAAATAGCTGACCTTTGCCTGGGAGGTCTCAGAGAAGTTGCTGAACTCTCTAGCTTAGTCAAACTTAAACAGCATGGAGCCTGCCTCAGCTAACAAAATGTTACAGAGGCACAAATTATTTCAATCTTGCAGCATCAATGAGAGGGATCCCTCACATCCCTTTCTCCTTCCTAGGAAACTCTAGTGCCTCTTGTGCCCTGAAGTCTTCTGCCACCGAAGTGTGCATTAACCCTATGGAAAGTTGCATTAATCTCTTTTCCCTTCTCCCAGCTGTGTGCTCGGTGTTTACTCTTGGGTTACTATCCCAAAAATCACCCCGGGGCCCCTCCGATGCTCCTCAGGCTCAGCGGCTCGGGCAGTGCGGCGCGCCCCGGGACCGCTAGGGGGAACCGCCCGCCCGGGAAATGGCAGCCGCCCGGCCCGGCCCGGCCCGGATAAATCGGTTGTAGTGACAGCCTGGTGGATGCTGCTCTGCTCGCAGTAGTGTCAGAGCTTCGGGTTTGGGGTTATGCCGAATCTGCTCTGCTGCTCCGGTTTTTCTCCTTCTCTTTGACAGTTATTTCACCTGCTTTTTTCCTTGCCGGCGCGTTCATCAATAATACGCCTCCTTCGCTGTTCCAGGTACAGCAGAGGAAAAGGAAAGGCAGAATGGGTATCGTTATTTATTCTCATGCTCCTGAAGCATCCCTAAGTGAGCTCTTTTGTCAAGTAATATAAAATAAGCCAAAATTTCCTCTGAAAGCAACTTCATCCTTCATTTGTGGTGGGCACTGTGTTATGGGGAGAACAGCCAGGTTATGTAGTGAGGTGACTAGAAGGGATAGTTCAGATAAGCATTCCGTCTTTTATTTTCTCTTGAATTAGGTTGCTTCATTGTACTCCATTTTCCTGGCTTGTTTGTAGGTTTAGAACTTGGAGGGTATTTTAGCCATTTTCTGTTATTCTCTGACCAGGGAGGAAAGAGAAGCAGTAGAATAAATTGGTTACAAGGGGCTTTCACTCCATTCTCAATGAGCTGGAGCAGGTGAAAGCCAGGCTGGCAAGGAGTGGGGAGGTCTGGCGTGCACTAAGGAGAGGTGGGAATTATGGTAGTGGCTTGACTTTATATATCTTGTGCTTGGGGTACAGAAAGCAAGCTGAGCAAATATCACTGGCTAGGTCTAAAGCAAGGGGTGGGTCTCTGTTCAGCACTCTTTCTTTCCTCAAGGTGACTTTTTAGAGGGATGGGATAGACAATAATGTTGAAACATAGGTGAGATTTGAAAATATGTGCTTTGATCATACTCAGTTTTTTTCTCTGCTGACTGTGGCTTTTAAAATCCCAGTACTTGCAGTTCTCCAGTCTCACTGGTTGTATGTGCCTAATGCTGACTAGTATTGTCACACTGATTTTTGAGCCTTCACTCCTATGCGCTCAGATATGTACTGACCCAGTAAGAACTCTTGTGTTGTGTGCTGATAGTGATAGGACAAGGGGGAATGGATTTAAACTAGGACAGGGGAGATTTAGGTTAGGTATTTAGGACCCTGAACTTTGGAAGAGTGAACTTTAAGCTGTTCAATGGATTGCTGGCCAAGATCCCCTGGGATGCTGTCCTTAAAGACAAAGATGTTGAGGAGAGCTGGCTACACTTCAAGGATGCCTTCCTGAAAGCACAAGAGCTCTCCATCCCTCTGAATAAGAAAGCAGAGGAGCAGAGGAGGTAGGACACTGGCATGGCTTAGCAAGGACCTGCTGGGCACACTGAGGGCAAAGAAAGGTACATACAAGGTCTGGAAACAAGGGTGTATCACCTGGGAAGAATACAGGGATGCTGTTTGGACTTGTAGACATGGAACAGGAAAGCCACAGTGCAAGCAGAACTGAACTTGGAGAGGGATGTGAAAAACAATAGGAAGACATTCTATAGGTACATTGGCCAGAAAAGACAGGACAAAAAGAATGTACCACCTTTGGTAAATGTAAAAGGAAAACTGGCTTCAATGGACGAAGAGAAGGCTGAGGTACTGAATGAGTTCTTTGCCTCAGTCTTCACTGGTGGCCAGGATTCCAGTACTTCTCACGTCCCTGAGCCCTGCGGCCCTAAACCTCTAGGTGGGGACTGGGGCGGTAAATCCCCCCCGCACTGTAAGGGCAGAGCAAGTCCAAGACAGTCTCATGAGACTGAATGTGTAGAAGTCTAAGGGGTCGGATGGTGTGCATCCCAGGGTTCTGAAGGAGCTGGCTGAGGTGGTTGCCAAGCTGCTTATTCATCATATTTGAAAAGCTCAAGTGGCTCAGCTGAGGTCCTGGATGATTGGGGAAGGGTCACGTCACTCCCATTTACAAGAAAGGGAGCAAGGAGGACCCCAGGAACTACAGGGTGGTGAGTCTCACTTCTGTACCTGGGAAGATCATGGAACAGATCATTCTGGATGACATGCTTGATCACATGAGGAATGAGTGTGTGATCCAAGACAGCCACATGGCTTCACCAGGGGAAGGTCATGCTTAACAAATCTTATGACCTTCTATGATGTAGTGACGGCATTGCTGGACAAGTGTAAGGCGACCAATGTCATTTACCTGGACTTGAGCAAGGCCTTTGACATGCTCTTCCACCACATCCTTATCTCCAAATTGGATGGATGTGGATTCGATGGATGGACCACTCGAAGGGTAGGAAACTGGTTGAAAGGCCGCAGACAGAGGGTGATGATCGATGGCTCTATGCCCAGGTGGAGGCCAGTAACGAGCGGCATCCCCCAGGGGTCTGTCTTGGGACCAGTGCTCTTTAACATCTTTATCAGTGACATCGATGACGGAATCGAGTGCAACCTCAGCAAGTTTGCTGATGGCACCAAGCTGAGTGGTGCGGATGACATGGTGGAAGGAAGGGGTGACATTCATAGGGACCTCAACAGGCTTGAAAGGTGGGTCCAGGTGAACCTGATAAAGTTCAACACAGCAAAGAGCAAGGTTTTGTTCTTGGGCTGGAGGAATCCCAGGCATCAATGCAGACTGGAAGGAGAAGTCCTTGGGAGCAGCTCTGCAGAGGACCCGGCGGACCTGATGGATGAAAAACTTAACATGAGCCAGCAGTGTGCCCTTGCAACTTGGAAAGCAAATGGAATTCTGGGCTCCAGAAGAGGAGTGGCCAGCGGGAACAGGAAGGTGACTGTCCCCTCTACCCTGCTCTTGTGAGGCCTCATCTGGAGTACTGTGTTCAGGTCTGGAGCTCCCAGTACAAGAAAGACAGAGAACTGTTGGAGAGGGTCCAGAGGAGAGCCACAAAGATGATCAGGGGACTGGAGCACCTCCCCTGTGAAGACAGGCTGAGGGAGCTGGCCTTGTTCAGCCTGGAGAAAAGAAGGCTGTGGGGTGACCTCATTGCAGCTTTTCAGTACCTAAAGGGAGCCTACAAAGAGGGGAGTCAACTCTTTGAAAGGGTAGATAACGGCAGAACAAGGGGAAAATGGTTTTAAGTTGAAGGAGGGAAGATTTAGGTTGGATGCCAGGGGAAAGGTCTTTACAAAGAGAGTGGTGAGGTGCTGGAACAGGCTGCCCAGAGAGGTTGTGGATGCCCCGTCCCTGGAGGTTCAAGGCCAGGTTGGATGGGTCGTGGGCAGCCTGATCTAGTATTAAATGTAGAGGTTGGTGGCCCTGCATGTGGCAGGGAGATTGGAAATTCATGATCCTTGAGGTCTCTTCCAACCCTGGCCATTCTGTGTGTGATTCTGTGTGATGAGGAAGTTTTTCACGTAGAGGGTGGTGACGCACTGGAACAGGTTGCCCAGAGAGGTTGTGGATGCCCCATTCCTGGATGCATTCTAGGCCAGGCTGGATGTGGCTCTGGGCAGCCTGGTCTAGTGGTTGGCAACCCTTCCCATGGCAGGGGTGCTGAAACTAGATGATCTTTGAGGTCCTTTTCAACCCAAGCCCTTGTACAATTCTACTATGCTGTGCTCAGCTCATGGGATGTGTCAGGCAGCTTCAAAATGAATTGTGCTTGAGCTCATCTCAAGCAAGTTTGTTTCAGGGTCCCCTGGCACTGTGGGGGAGAGAACTGCTCAGTCTGTCTTCTCCTGCTCTCCTACTCCTTCCCCTTTTTTGATTTGCTTTGATCCATATATCTTGTTTTCTTTTGTCAGGCCAGTACACAGTTCAACAAAAGGAATCCTGAAGTTCCGCTCCTACGATGGAACAACCCTTGTTTCCAATGTATTCCATTGTTTGCTTGGGAATAAGCATGTGAAATGCAGCTTTGCAGAAAAGGCCCTGGGGATCCTCATGAACATCAAGCTAAACATGAGCCAGCAATGTACTTGCTGCAAAGATCAACAGGCTTCTGGGCTGCATTAGAAGTAGTGTTGCCAGCAATTGGAAGGGGGGATCCTTCCCCTGTGGTGGTGATGTCACACCCAGAGCACTTGAGTCCATTTCTGTGTTCCCTAGTACAAGAGACACAGGGACATAAAGGAAAGTGAAGGACCACAAGGTGATTAAGGAATCTCTGGTATTAAGAAAGGCCTGAAGAACTGGGACTCTTCAGCCTAGTGAAGGGAAGGCTCAGGGACCATAGAAATGTATATAAATGCTTGAAGGGCTGGTATAAAGGAGACAAAGCCAGGCAGGCTGTTTTCAGTGGTGTCCAGAGGCAGGATGAGAAGCAGTGGGCATAAATTACAGCACGTGATCTTCCATATGAATATCAGGAAATGTGTTTTTCACTATGAGAGTGATTGAACGTTGGCATAGGTGTCACAGAGATGTTATGGAGTTCTCCATCCTTACAGATACTCAAAAGCTATCTAGACATGGTGTTGGGAAGCACGTTCCAGATGTTTGTTCCAGCCTTGACCATTCTGTGATTCTAGCAGTAGACTGGGAATCTTTGGCACTCTCGGACTTCACATAGTGAAAAGTGCTGAATGCCTACTTCCCTTGACTTCTGCTTTTCTACCTGTAAAACTGTGAAAAGACCTACCTATTTACTGCAGATAAGTAGTGAATTAGTATTTCTTCTGCACTTTGAAAATAAGTTGGGAAAAACTGATGAAATTAACAAAAAAGACTGACAATAAGTAATGTTAGAAACAGTCTAATAGTAACATAACTCATGTCTGTGAAAATTAAGGTCATGCTTACTTGTTATATATATATATATGTCACTTGTTTGGAACAGTAGTTTCACTAGTTTGGGTTCAGTTTACTTGCTGTCAAAGTAGTTGCGGAAGAAAAATCCACACCAAATCCTTGCCTTGAATTTTTGTTATCTTAAATTCCTATCTCTTTGCATTTACCCAAGTTGAAACCTGACCTTGAGAGAGGAGCTTTATGATTAGAGGGCATGCAAGCCCTGCACTGATCACGATTGATTCAGCACTGTCTTACAAATCGTGCCAGGACAGCTGACAAAGCCCAGCTATGTTAGGGTAGAAAATAAGCGGCAGGAACTGATCAGCTGACTGAAAAGGCCATTAATACCAAGCTGGACTTCCCTAGCCAGTGAAGACAGGCCAAATACTGGACTGCTCATCTTTTTGTTACTAGCTAGTGCTGAGTAAGCTTGTTATTGGTGGCATTCTCCTTGAAGAGAGCTCATTTTGCACGTGGTGGGGCAGCAGTGCTGGTCTGCATTGAGCCTACCTGGTCCTCAGTCTGGTCAGGCTGCCTTTTGGCTATCTCCCAAAAAGGAAACAGAGGTGAAAGCTTCTGGCTGTTTTTGTTGTGGATAAAAGACACAGCTTTGCCCCTGCTGGTTAATGGTAAGTGTTTGGGAAGAGTTATCTCCCAGTGACTATCATTTTAGAAAAGGTAGGTGTGCAAACAGAGTGATTTCTTATTTCATGGCTCTGGATCATTTTAGGCAGCTTTGTACTGCGAAATGCAGAAAACTGGGCTTAGCCGAAAGTGAGTTGCTTAGCAGACGCTTGCTGTCATACAAATTAGACACAGCTTTTGCATCTTGGAGTGCTGCCAGCAGAGAACTAGCTATTGCATTAAATGTCTACTACCACTCGTGATCCAAACTGAAAGCAAGGAAATTAATCACTTTTCTAGCTTCACCTTTGTCGTTAGCACTTTGGCATTAAATTTGTTTTTCATCTTTTAAACACAAACTATAATATACTGCTCCGAAATTCAAATCAATGAGTGTATGGGGAGAACAGGAAAAGATTTAATTTAGCAAGAGAAAGTGATGTGCATTTGTAGGATCTGTCTCATTTTAAAATGGAAAGGGATGTTAACTTTGTTAGTGCTGAGTAATGTCTGTTACACAGGAATTCATACCTTCAAAACTAAAGTTCAAATAAACATGTAACTTGAAGAGTGGATACCATTGATTTGAACTACTAGTGTATAAAGAAATAGCAGTGTTCAATAAACACTTTCCTTGCCTTTTTACTCTGCCCCATCCAAGTCAACAACTCAACATGAAGTAAACAAGTGGATTTTAGAAAATTTAGAGTTCAGCAATTTCTTGAGGATATAAGGTTTCTTTCAGTCGTTGCTGTCTGTTGTGAGAGGGTTTTGACACTTGAAGGGCTGTGCTGGATTGAATTGGTAAACTTAACTGTTTATGCTAATGCTGCTGACTTCTGCCTGTTCTGTACTCTGTAGCCTTTATCTTCTTAGCCAAGCTCTGTATCACCAAGGTTTTGATCTATTTACTTATCTATTTATTTACTAAATGGTATCCAGAAGCCCTAGGTCATAGAAATGTTTATTTTTATTTTAAAGTTTTATTCTTCAAATTAGACAACAAATTAGAAATTAAGCTCTTCAGAAGACAAATAGAAAATCCTTAAAAAAAATTCTGCTTGATTAATTTCAGGATTGTGCATGGGAGGGGAGATAGCAACATATTGCTGGTATTTTTAAGTTCTGATATTGGTAGTACTGTCCCTGTAGTGTATCAGTACTTTTCAGAAGAGGAATAGGAGAGAAAACAGTAGGTAAATCTCACTTCTTGTGGCTCTGAAATGCTTGCAAGCATTAGATTTATGCTCAGTCTTTACAGGTCTGCTACAAGGGTTTCTTCCTGCTTTTCCTGCAGCCTTTTTTTCTTTGATCTGCAGAGCTTTAAAAAGCCCTCCCTTTACTGTAGCTACAGGGGTGATTTTCTGTTTCCTTTTGCAAAGGAATCTGAAATACAAAGGCCAAGTAGGAATGTGTGCTTGCCTGGAAGTAATGTGCTGAGTTTGTAACTACTGGAGAAAATAATTTGGCAGATACTTATTTCTGTGTGCCTCCCTAACTCTAAGAACAATTAGACACCAGCTGAAGGCGGTGATTGCCAAAAGCACATTTGGATGAGGTGGGTGTTTCTGGGTGGTACAGTCATGCATTAACAAGTGTGACTGCGTCATGAAAACAAAAGTGTATTCATACCCCATTCCTTCTGTAGGAATGTGCTATCCTCAAGAGAAAAGGACACCATTTGGTAGGGAGGCAAGGAGAAGGACTAAGCACAGGAAAATGAGGTGTACTTAACTTCTTACTGTTAGTAAAAATGTCTACCTGAATTGGATGTAGCCTTCATAGCTACTTCTGGAGTCATCCTCTGTGAAAGATGAAGTGGGAATAGGTCAGCTGCTCCAAATCCCGTTCTCCAAGTGTTTGAAGTAATCTAAATGGATGGGCAGTTGGGCAGTAAGCAGCAACTAGGAGGGCAGCTGCTGCAGAGATAGGGGTCCAGGGAGCTTTGTCCAAAGCAGAGGTAGATGGAAAACCCTTTCCTCCAATACATATGCTCTATTCTGAAAAATAGAGTTAAGATAGCAGACTTTTTTTTTTTTTTTTTTTTTCCTTTTTCTATTTGGAGGACTGAACTCCTACAGGGTAAAGAGCTAATTGTAAAAAACAAGTCTTAATTCCAGTGCATAAAATCTTGCAGTCTTTCTCTTGCTTTTTTAATTCAATGCTGAGCTCCAGTTGGTGCCTGTGTATCTTTTGGGGAAAGAAAAGCTGCATCCAGCAGAAACCTTAGCTATTGTGTGTCTTGAAGGAGAAAATTAGAGGTTTTCATAGCATATCACATGCACAGATAGATGCTAAAGATGAAATGGTACTGTGTGGGGATGTGTAATGGAGTAAGTGTTTGTCACCATGGAAGTTTCAGACACCAAGAAATGATAGTCCACAATCTGTAAGTGCTTTTAATGAGATAACTACCTGCTTGCTTGCTTAGGTTTCTTGTAGTTGCATCTTCCACCACTGGGGTTTTGAAGGATGAGTGCATAGAGCTCAGTGAGAAGGTTACAAAGAAAACCCACCCTGTATTTTGAGAAATATTTAGCAGCTTAATTAGTTTCAGAGTATGGTATTGTTGACAGTGCATAAATGAGAGCTATTTTCTATTTATCTACATACCATTCTATTCTCTGAGCCTTATCTATTATGAGTATCTTCAGTACCTTTTCTCCTCAAAAGCAATCCTTGTTTTTTCTTCCAATTTGTTTTCACAAGACATTGTCAAACATCTTGCGTGTAAGAGAAAAATAGTACACTCTACCCTCCAGCAGATTTATAGGGAAGAGCAGGGGGACAGGAAGCCTTGGTTTTAAATATCCAGAGTTAGTACTTAAAAAAACAAGGGATGCAGTACTTCAAACTTAAATGTTTCACTGCGGTTTTCCTTGCAGCCTTCTGCTAATCTGGTAATCCTTTGATGAAGCTGAGTTCTGTGGCTTTCTGGAGACAGCAGAGCACAGCTGATCCTGAACACAGTTATTTTCTTTCAGCATAATATAGCCATCGCTGAGGTCACAGAGACTGCTGCAGCTGTACTCTGACTGCAGAGTTATCAAATGCATTATTTTATGTGGCATACAAGCCAAATTACATGCTGCCGCATCCTAGAGCCTTCAAAAATTTAGCTGTGCTTCTGCTGCACTAGAGCTACTAGAGCTATGGTGTGACAAGCAAGCTTTCCACTAGCTTCATAGAGGGGTTAAAATCAACAGTAAAACAAACGCGTGGTTTCTGGTACTTGTGAATAGTATCTCATTTGGATCTTGATGTGAAAGCAGAATACAGTAAATTTCAAGTGACAGAAACAAATTAGTTCAATTTCTCAGGTCTCTAACCTTATCATCTTTCATGAAACACCTTTGACAGCTGTTGTGGCAGCTTGTATCTTGGGGGAAAAATACAAGCTGGAGTGCACACAAGGTCTTTTCAGCTTTTCTGGGACCGGGGACCAGGGCCAGAAGCTTTGGGAGAAGTGGGGTTTTGGAGGTATCCTCCAACTACGGGATCCCTCCCCAGATATGTACCACAGACTGAGATCACTTCCCTGCCCTTTCTGAAGAAGGGCTGCAGAGGCTTTTCTGGAGACCCATGCTGCCTAAACTGTGGTTGGAATCTGCTTCTTAATATGACTGGGGAGAAGGCGCACAGCCTTAGTGCTTGAGGCAGAGTTGAGAAAAGACGTGGGGGACATTATGCTTCTGGGGGTGGAGGAGCATGTGCTGAGCTGAAACTTCATTTGGTGGCTCTAAAGCAAACCTCATTAAGCCAGCCACCATCAACAGTGATATGGGGGCCCTGGCACAAACTGTGCAGATAAGTTTGGTACTCAGAAATATAGAGGAGTTGTGCCTGGACAGGCATGTGAGATAGAGATGAAGTCATGAGCAGGGATTATCTCATGTTTCTACCAACAGTAGAAGGACAACCAGTAGCTTTTTACCATAGACCCTACCGAAACAGAGTCCCAGAGCACCAGGCTCTGAAACCCTAATCACTGGAGGTACACTGACTACCATACCATTCCCTTGGGCCTATGGCTATGTGTGTCTTGAATGTAATGTGTGTCTTGAATGCAATGGCAGAGGGCACATAATATTGGCTCACTATGAACTACTGGGCTGTGAAAGTGTCTTGCCTACTACTGGGGCATTGCAAGGGCATAACACATGAAAGTCCTGGGGAAGAGCAGGGCTGGAGCAGAACTCAGCTAGTCAATATAGCATAATGCTAGGAATATTTAAGGCTGCCACCCTTTGTTCAAAATATCTTGGCTCTGTGCTGCAGGCCTATGAAGTTGTATTTTCCATTTTACTGATAGCAGGGACCAGTATCTGTTTGTCGTTTGCTTAAAGCTTCATCAGTCACTTAGGGTTGCTTTTTTTTTTTCTTCTTTTTTAAAATTTGTTTCTTTTATCTACTTCAAGAGTGTGTATTTCCTTCATATTTAATGTAATACCTATATGCTTCAAACTAAGCAGCTCTGCAAATGCCAGCACGGTCAGGGTCTCAATGAATATATGCTACCTCTTTCTTCAGAGCAAAACCAATCCTGGAAGATCCATCTCTTTAAAACTTGGGCAATTTGTGCTCCCAGTGCTACTTATATAAAAGAGTCATAATGTGAATGCAGAGTCTTGGTGCTTTTCCTTAATTACAACAAATGTGTTCTCAGTTATATAAATTTATACACGTTAAAAAAAGCAATGAGTATGTTTTGCTTATATGAACAAAAGCTCTTAAAGATATTGCCTACACCGCACAAGCTTCTGGAAGGCTTTCTTGAAATCTTCATTAAAGATTGTGTAGATTAGAGGGTTAATAAGGGAATTAATATATCCCAGCCATGCTAGGAAATTAGACATGTCTTCTGAAATGTGACATCTTTCACAGGTGTTCACAACTACTTCTTTTACAAAAAAAGGAAGCCAGCAGATCACAAAAGCTCCCAGGATCAGACCCAGAGTAGTTGCTGCCTTTCGTTCTCTTGTACTAGAGATTCTCTGTTTTTTCCAAGACTTCTCATGCTTAGATTCAGATCTGGGGCTTCGTATGCTGACGTTGATTTTATCACAGTCCACCAGTGGATCTGATGTCTTCTCCATTGTGCTGGGCATTGAAGTCAATTTGGTGCTTCTCTCACCTGCGTCCAAAAGGACTTGTCCATTTACCTCCTCCCTGACTATCCTGCTGACACTTCTTCTGTGAAAGGTCTTTGCTGCCTTGTATATCTTGTAATAAAGGATCAGAATCAAGGCCAGGGGGATATAGAAGGCGCCAAATGTAGAGTAAATGGTGGAAACAATGTGGTCATGTTTGATGATGCATTCATCATCCCTGCTGGTTGTCTGGTGCCGCCAAAACAAAGGCGGCATGGAGATAAAAATGGATATGATCCATACCACTGCAATCATGATACCAGCATGCTTTGGTGTCCTTTTCCGTGCGTATTCCACAGCATCTGTGATTGCTCTGTAACGATCCAAAGCAATGGCAGAGAGATGCAGGATGGAACACGTGCAACATGTAATGTCCACACTCAGCCAAATGTCACACACTACTTGCCCCATGATCCAAGTCTCTTTTACAATGTAGACAATGCTGAAGGGCATCACTAGGACTGCCACAAGGAAATCAGTCACTGCAAGAGAGCAGATCAAATAGTTGGCAGGGTGGTGGAGTTTTCTTGTCACAATTATTGCAGTCATCACCAGAGAATTGATGGCCGTTGTCATTAGCGCAAGCACAGACAGGGTAATGGAAATGAGAATCTTGGATGTCACCCACTTGAATAGTTCTTCTGATGTACTGTTTTGTTCTGTTGAGTTTATTAAATCCATGTTCCCTTTTAAAGGTGATCTTTACCAGTAGAAGTTACCTGTTGAAAAAGTAAAAACATGCGTCTTCAGTTTGCAGAGAATCTTGAATTTGTGATCTTAAAAGATTATAGGCTCCAAGCTTACAGGAAACTCAAACTTATTGTTAGAAATGATTCTAGCTCCAGACAGTGATGTTCTTGGCTACTGCTATGTGGGATGATGCTCTGCCTCTTCTTTGTCCTTGGTCATGCTGAAGTGAATGTCACATTTGAAAAACAGGGGAGAGAAGAATGCAGTGGTCCTGAGATGGCACTGCCCTGCGGGGTGATGCAAATCACTGTAGGGGACAACCATGTCTGTCCTTAAAGCAAGACACTGACATCAGTGAAGCCCCCAGGTTGCAGAGTCAGGCATCCTGCTAATTGCTTACTCCAGATAAATTGTAGTGGGTTCTTGAAACTGATTAAACATGGGCAATCTCATCCTAAGGTAAGTACTAATGTTGCTTCTAGGCTAGTGCAGTCTACACTGCTAAGCAATGTAAATACCATTGAAAACCTTAATTCACAGGAAGTTAGTGAAATAATTCTCTCTATATCAACTAGCTTTTTCCTATCAGTATGTGACTTGTATAGAGAAGCATAGACTCTTTCACCTGGGACGTTGTTTTCAAGAGGAAACAGAAAAGTGAAAAATTGTAGTACAAGTAGGAAATAGAACAATTATGTGTTGAAAATTTCTATTTTCTCATGCAGCCCTAAAATTAAACAGCAACAGCTGAATATGTCTTCAAGTTTCAGATGAATGACTTACTGTCTAACTGAAATATATGTTGATTAGACTCCTAAGAATGTCATTACTTTTCCTCAGGTTTTGCTTTTTTTGTGGCTGCTGCCATAGTAAACTGCCCAGAACTTGAATGCTGGCTGTTTCTGTAGTGGCTATCTCTATGGAAACAGTACAGCCCCTGCATGGCTCTGCAGAAAGTAAAAGACAGGGAAATACTGATAAGATGAACTCCAGATTATGTTCTGGGAATGTGCTGTTTTACCCTATGTTCTCATCAAAAAAGGATTTCTGAGCACTCTGTAGTAGGAACTGAAGTAGGAGTTTCGAACTTTTTTGGACTAGAACTTGGGAGGAAGATCAGGTTGGGTTTCATACTCTCGTGAGTTCTGGTGTGCAGTTTCTTGTGCATGGAACCTCTACTGGACAAACCCCTTGGTGGCGTTTCCTCTGTCCAATTCTGGAGTATAGTGAGTGAGTTGTGCTTCTGTTGCACTGGGTGCTACAAGAAGAGGAAAAAACTAAATAGGTGACTTCCCCCACCCCGGAAAAATGGGCCTCATTAGCATAACTGCAGCCTTTTTGTATTGTGCTGAAATGGCTTTAAAAAACTCATCTATTGTAAATAACCTTTAGTTCTTCAGTTGAATTTTGTTTGATATTCTAACCAGGACAATGCTTAATGTGCTGCTGGGCTACTTACAAAGGTTTTTATTGTTGCTTGACCCCAACCCTTAACTGTATGGAAGGACAAGGACAGGAAATACATTTTATTTTGTGTTATGTCCAAACATTGAGCAGAATCTTGTCCTGTACATGAGCTGATTACAGCATGCATGTGCTCTTTTTCTCTCTCCATGCCCCTCTTTTTGAACTTGCAATATACATCACGTGCATAAAAATATATCTTTTGTCATGTCAGTGTCACCTTAAAGCCTTCTGAATTCTCAGTAATTGCTAGGTTGCAGATATTTTTGTCCATAGATAGCTGCCTTCCAGTGAAGGAACAGGCAGATATAGTATTATCTAGTGAATGTTCAACCTCTGCTAAAAAAAAAACAACTTCATCTTCCTGCTTGTTTTAAAAAAAAAAAAAAGGTTGTTGTTGGGAAAAACTAAGTCTTCTGTTGATATCCAGCAGTTGATCATATTTCAGAACAGTTACTCATTACTGTTAATTACCATATAAATTTCTCGCTCTTTAAATATTAGTTTTAATTGCAAGCAAGCAAAAAGCAATTTAGAATGGAATTTATAATGAAAGCTGATTAATAGTTTTTGAAAGATTATTCATTCTGATAATACAGAGTAAGGAAAATAGTGTGTTCACAGAAATGGTGTGTAGGAATAAGTAGGTTTCCTTAGTAGTGCAAAGATTTGGAGGCTCTTTGTAAGTACAGTGACAGCAGTGCTCTTACTTGCCATGTGGTTCTCTCTGTTAGATGGTTTGCGAGTGTGTTCTGATTTCATTCAGGCTGATAGCATGGACCCTCAACAGAATTGAAGACTGCCACCCAAGTATTCATTGCTGCTGTTTTATAGATATTTGTGCCGGGCTCTTCTGTTTACAGGATGTCACCTGCTTTGTAAAGGTAGCCATCTGGAAGTAGACCCTTTTCCTATGTGGAGTGTTAGGACCTTCAGAACCCCAGAAGCTGGTGCCTGGAGCATTCACTGTGTGCATACCAAGGAGCATGGCTCCATGGGACTGAGCACATTCTGGATCTGAAATGTACTGGGGGTGGAGGAATAACTCGTAAAATGGTTTTGCAGTTCAAGTCTCTGTTAACTGAAGTTATTTATCACAGAAGGTCACAACAGACCTATTTCTAGAAACACATACCATAAATTACTGCAAAATTACAGATAAATCAATTGAGCTAATAACAACTGAAGATAATACAGAATTCTGCCTAACAAGCACCCTCTCAGGAGCAGCCTGGGCAAATAGATATGCTTTGAAGCATGCCATGAATATCAATATAACACATGAAGGAAACAAATTTCAGAGTCCTAGAGAATACGTGCTTCCAGCTTAGAAATGCACAAATCCATTCATTGCCTGAACACAGAGACTTTGATTTGTTACAGAATGGTAAAATAAGTAAATAAATAAATAAAAAGGTCCATTTCTGTGCCTTGAATGGAAGGCACAATTGTGTAGCAAACCTGCTTTTCTTAGCCATGTTACCAATCTAGAAGTCCCTGTGTTGTAAAATGATACACTGCAGTATGTTTTCAATCAGGTGCTACAAAGATGATGCTTGCTTTTAATTTTTGGGCAGTGCTTCAAATTCTTTCAGCCAACAGAAATAGTTCCAAATGGTTAAAATGACAAACTCTGACAGGCTTAGCCCCGAAAGTTACCACTTCAGATGTCTCTACTGCCATGTTATTTTGCGCTTGGAGCAAAATCAAGAGGTGGAAGGTTCTCCTTCCTCTGAAGCAGCTGAAATGCAGAATCCGAGGGACTGCTCGTGCTGCTAGGGATGGAGAACTTGCCTTGTGATGCTGGGTACTGTTAGAGTATTGTGAGAAGCAGTGTGAAGTTGTTAACCTCTGGCAAACGGGCAGAGTGCAAAAATAGCTCCTGTCCTCACCTCCCTGCTGTAATCAACTCACCTTCATGTTTCCTACTGAGGCCACATGAATTCGGCATGCTGGCTGTGGTTCCTTTGGCACGTCTCCCTGCAGAAGGCTGTGGTTCTTCCTGTGCTACCCCGCCAGCATTACCAGACAATCTGTCTTTTCCAGCCTGCAAAACACCAGATACTTCAGTCCTGAGTGTGATAAACCCAGATAACAGGAGATCAGGGGAGTTCTGTTCCAGGGGTAGTTCCTGCAGAGGTACCACCAGAGCTGTCTTTCAGCTCTGCCTGGTGACTGAGTACAGTGCTCAGTAAAACCTGCGTGGTCAGCAGGGCTGCTGTGTTGTGGGGGGGGGGGGGGTTAGTCTATGATGCTCTCCTCTCTTCATTTGCCATGTTCTCTGCTTAGATGTGTTGGGTTGCAGCATACTCCATCGCTGCTTGTCAACCGTGCTCAGGGGATACCTTCCCTACTTACTGTCACCAAGCACCTACTTACTGTAGCAACCTCTGCATTTACTTATATGGAAGAATGATGTTCAGAAAGTAATTATGCATTCCTTGCTGGTGCTTCTAATGACGAAGTTGAGGGTTTGTTGCTGTGCATTTTTTTTTCTTGGCTCCTTTCAGAAAATTAGTCACTCATCTGTGTTTGCTCTTTATTTTGTATCCCTCTGCCATCTATTTTAATCTAACTGAAGAGGATGGGGAAGGAAAGAGGAAGGGGAAGACAGTCCCCTAGCCAGCACTCTGAGAGGCAGGAAGGAGGAGCAGCGAGAATGGCAGAGTTCACAGCGTGACAGGATTGCTTATATAAAACAGTAAGAATGCCTCCCAAATGCGGTTTCAGTTGTTGGGTAAATGGACAGTGAACCTGTTTTGAATTTGAACGTTTTGAGTGGAGAAAGGGAAACATTCAGACATTCTTAATGTTGCAAGGGGAGATAGCAGTGATTCATCTCTGTAGTTCATTGGATCACAAAACTCAGATCCCCTTCCAGTTTGAGGCTGATCAGAATCCACAGTTTAGACCTCTCAGGACAGTGGTCTGGGTGTAGTTGTCCTGGAAAACAGTGCCTGTGGGTGCTGTGTGAGTAAGTGTCTGTGAGAAACAAAGTTGTGTGTTGGCATCCCATCCCCCTGTGTGAGTGGAATGGTCTCTGTGGTAACTCTGCACAGACCAATCCAGTGTCCCTGTGATTGACACCCCATCCGTAGAAGTACATATCCCCTTGTGTGGGTGGTCAGGATCTAAGCTTGGACCCTCCAGATCTTTAGTTTAGTTTGTGTTTTACAGCCTGAAATCTTCTTTTTAACCAAAAATTTTCTGTATTAGGAAAGGATGTTTACAGATTTTTCCTCCATAGAGCTGCAAGAGAAAGAAAAAGCAACTATTGCAAATATTTTTTTAATTTTGTTTCAAATTTTGAGGGTTTTTTTTTTTTTTTCTTTTTTCCTGTTTGCTTTGACAATGAATCAAAGTGATTATTCACCCATCTCTGCAATTTGTACAGCTAATTTTGTACTGTGCAGGAGTGACTTGCTTTCGTGTTTATCAACTAAATTTATACCACAAAGTACAGAATTATACAGAAGTATAATATAAATATTTTATATATATATATTATATATTTTATATATATAATATAAAAAAGTATACAGAAAGTACAGAATTGCTTTGTGTATGTTTCAAATCACTGCCCTTTGGACAAGAACTTGAAATCTGCAGGAATGATAAAGCTGTGTTGGAGCAAAGAGGTCGAGAGGTAGCATTACTTCCTTTGTATGGTGATAAAATGCAGCCTTGTTTCTCCCACTTCCCACTCATCCGTATGCTTAAGGGCCAAGTGTTGTTTGACAGCCCTCTGAAAACACATGCAGGCACAGCTGTAAGTAAAAAACCTTTCTAATTGATACGCCCACCTCTGAAAGTCTATTATGAGAAGGGCTTCAGCTTTGAGGGAAAAGGTCTACTAAAGGCCTGTCAAACTGAAAAATCTGGCAATAATCTTGCGCTTTTATTAAATAATAATAAGTGCAAAGGTGCACTTTGGTTAAGAAGCATTTTGGTTGAATGCTTCCTGTGTTACCTGGCTTGGATAATGTGTGCACCTTTTGTCTCACCTCCTTGGATGTTGGTCCTAATTCAATTAGTCAGGTTAGTCACTTGTAGCTCACAGGAGTTTCTGATTCTATAACGTGTTCTGTCAGCCTTTTCCAGTAGTGGTAGAGAAGTTGGTTTTATCTAGCACGTTTTGTATTATAAAAACTTTGAAACCTTTTATTGTGCCAAAAGAAATGGCCTTATTTTCTCTGGGACAGTAATAATACAACCTATCTTCAAATATATCTGGAACAGATCTCTATTTCAAGTTGGAGAACAAGAAAACATCATTTTCAAACCTGTAGTACATTTGTTTTCCTGCTGTGTGCTCACCGAGACAGCTCTCAAGAAGAACTGGCCTCAGAAGAGTTTGCTGGAAGAGGAGTGAACGTGACAGGTTGGAGTTATCCTCTGCAGCAGGGATTCTGCACAGCAAAAAGAACATCAGTAATATCTGGTTAATTGCTTCAGTTTGGACAGATGCCAATATTCACATAATCTGCAATCTTATCACTGCCCTTTGCCTGTATTTTTTTGTCTTTCCGTCTGCCTTTCCATCTGTCTTTCCTGTCTTAATGCATACTTACCAGTATTTTGCCTCATACTTCTTGTTACAATGTCATCTCTATTCTGGTTCTTATATAATAATCTCAAGATCGAAGGTCTTTCCCTAGGCTTTGTTACCCATTTGTGATCGAATAGGCCTATCACTCAGCGAAGCGTGCGCTGGGTTTGTGCTGAGCAGCAGTTCTCTAATGTCCTCTTAACCAGGATAAACTGCTACAATTTGGACTAGTTCCTCTGAGTGGTGCACATGGAGTTCTGGCTGAGAGGTATTTTAAGTAAAACAAATAGAACCAATCCTTAAATTGATGGCTTGGGAAATGTGAGCAAATGTAGAAGTCTCAAAGTAGAAGTGGAATTCAAAGTATTTTTTACCCAGTCTCCCTGGAAAAGAACAAGAGAAGAAGGGTCTATATGCTTCCAGAAAAACAGACAGGATGTGTTGAAAGCTTTCTCTAAGGGATGCTCTGGGAAGTTTCATTTAGAGGATGCTTTGGGAAGCTTTAGTTAGAGGGTGCTGCCACCACTATGTGAAGGAGAATATGCAATTGGGAACGGCACAAGAGATTGTGTCCGGCACAAAACATTGACATGCTGTAGACTCCTGGGAAGCAGCAAGTGGAGAGATGACCTTTCTAAGGTACATAATGCATTAATCTTCCTTGAAACTGTCAGTCTGGAAAAAGTGAACTTTGGGACCAAAGGTGGAGCTCTTTAGCTCTTTACGTGGAAGACTGAAGAAGTTTTGTTAAGTGCATCTGAGAGACGTGTAAGAAAGTATAGATGTCAGATAAAATCTCAACCTGGGATGGTGCCCATGGGTTTTCATTTCAGAAGTAACTAAAATGTTACCAAGGCAGGCAGGCTGAATCACTGTGCTCACACAGAGGCTTGGTGGACTCAAAACCACACAGTGTAGCAGTCCTTTCTTCTTTTTTACAGCTTCCAAATAACCTGCAGCTGTCAAGCACGCCTTTCCCTTTGCTTAATGTCATTTTTGCATTACAGCATGCTCACTGTGAAGTATCTGCGTTAAAAATGTCAGCTTTGGGTCAGCCTGCATAAAATCAGAACAGTGAACAGGAGAGCTAGGGGGATGAGGGAACCAGTGAGGGGAAATCTGATAGGGAAGCTGGGGGGAAAATCTGAAGAAGGGCAAGAGCACCTGCTGCTTACTACTTGCGTGCTTACATGTCCCACAGCGCTGTTCACTTACACTGAATGTATGCAGATACAGTGACTTCTCACAAGAGTGAGGATGCCAAATAACTCAACCATGAAGTACCATGGAAGCTTGCCTTTAGGACTTCTGAGCAAGCTGGCATGCTGCCTTGAGAGAGCAGATCTGCTGAGCGGGGAGGGCAGGCAGGCAAAGTAGCCCAGTGCAGTGTCCAGGCCAGAGGAGCTCTGGAGCTGGTCTGTGGCTCTTTGGCCAGAGCTCACTGTGCCACTTCAGTTAGGCAGTGTCTGTCTCCAAGGACAGTTGGTATCATGGCTTGTTAAAGAATTCCTGGGAGACTTTGGCTTTGAGCCTATCCTCAGGGCTGTAACACTTTCAAGAAAGCTAATAGCAGCAGGATAGCGTTAAAATATGTCCAAATTCCTAATTCAGAATGAAGATTTAGCTTCCCTAGGAAGCTTTCTGGATGTGTCAAGTCTCCTGCTGCAGACACTTCCATTGCTGAATGAGGTCTTAAGCTCCCTAACACTTTGTGAACTTGTATTCATTCTTGATAGGCAAATAATGGGCTGTCACACACAGCTTTTTCCTTTGCATAATTCTGATGAAGCTGTGACACTTGACAAACAGCACAGATGACTGTGAATGGCTTCTTAAAATTAAAGCAGATGAATCAGAATTAATTATGAAAAATGGTGTTATTGTTGTCCAAAGAATTCAGTACAGACAGCCCTCATTTAACAAGATTATCCAGCTTCAGTTGACCCCCAGAACTTTTTAGGATTACCATTTCAGAGTCTTAAGTGCTTCATCAATAAGAAATTGTTTCCAAACAAAGTTTCAAAGCCTGTTATTCTCCCCACCCCTCTCCTCCCTCCCTCCTCCCCTCCCCCCCTTCAGAATCAACTGATACTGCTTTTCTAATATCTTTTAAAACGTAACTTTGTGATTATGAAAATCTTCAGTACTGTAGATAAATTTAGATACTACTTTGTGCTAGGGGTGCTTCTAGTCAACACTGCAGCACTTTGTTTTCTATACAAGGAAAAAATGTGTAACTTCAAAAGATAGTTGAGCAGTGTTATCTTTTAGATTTAGATTATAATATTAACATAAAAAGCAAGAATCTTAGCAGCTCTTTTCTCCTTAAGCTATACGCTACCAAAATGGAATTTGCCTTTTTATGTGATAAGGATATTTGTTTGTAATATTGCTGTGCACCTGCAGTATATTTCAAAACATTTCACAAGGTCTGTTTGCTAAAAGGTGTTTTATAGTGCTTTTTTTTAAAAAAAAATAAATGTATTTTTTGGATCAGAAGAGAACAAATGATGTTAATTTGACAATGAACAGAAGCATCAAACTTTTTTCCCCCAGTTGCCCAAATCCATAGAAAGTGCATTAATGCTCTGAGTTGCTTTAGTAGAGCTCAAAAACCTCTAGTGCATTCTCAGCAATGGTATGCTTTTTGTGGTCTCTGGAGTTTCTGAGAGAGAGAGGGAGTAAAAGAAAGTAAGCTTTCACAAAATAACATGGTTAAAAAGCATTAGCAAAGGACAGTTGCAAAATGGTTAATATCCCAGTCTTCAGAGACTAGAAGAAGCTCTGGAAAAATCAAAGGCAAACACTTTTTTGTTACATAGCAGAGCATCTTTGTGCTTTGCACTTCTGCAAATGCTGAATTCCTTTTACAGAATCACAGAATCACAGAATGGCCAGGGTTGGAAGGGACCTCAAGCATCATGAATCTCCAACCCCCTGCCGCAGGCGGGGCCACCAACCTCCCCATTTAATACTAGCTTTTATCAGTACCACACCATTGACAAATAATTAAAAATGTAGTGTTTCACATTGCATGCCCTTATGCATGTAGATATTGCATCCTGTTTTTTGCATATCACTTCAACATTGTGTATTTTAAGAGGTTATTGCAAATCCTGTTTTCTTAATGTTTAGCATGACTCTTTATTCTCTGAAGCTGAAGAATATTTTGACGTTAAATCTTCTGGAAAGAAGCAGTGAACAGATTCAGGCAAGTCCTCATGTCTGTATACTTCCTTGCTCTTTTTTCCAATTTCAGTGTTTCCCATTTTTTGTCACTAAATATTGGCATTACATTCTGGGATCCTTTTACCTCCATGCCTTAATTCTTAATTTTTGAGATGTTGCTAGGTCATATCAAATCTTTCCCTGCATAATCCCAAGATTAGGAGCTGTTTTAAAAAGATACAGCTCTAGCTATATCTAGAAAGCATCTTCAAATCAATTGACCAAAATATGGCTTCAAATAAAACTAACAAGCTTGTGGAGAGCTAGCCAGATTGCTACTTGATGACAGTCTAATTTTATACAGAGCAGCCATCTCTATCAAAGCACCTTTGTGATATGTTTACATTCCTAAGTTTGGGGTATACACACAAACACACAAACACACACACACACATATATATGTATGTTATGTACATGATATATGTATATATGCATATGGTATGAAGGCATCGTAAAAAATTTCTTGGTCAATCTAGCAGGGCACATGAATAAGCTTTTGCCTGCTTAATTTACTATAGTGGGAAAAGTTGTTGGAATAGAAAATTGATTTATTCACCAGTATCTGAAGAAATCAAATATACTGTCTTTAGTTTGAAGCCCTTACTGTTCTGTAGGTGTTTGACTCCAGTTTTTGAGGTTGAGAAGTTCCAGCAGCATTAGCTGCAGTTCTTGGGTTTATTGGTGCTTCATCTCTACTGCAACATCTATTATTCTTTCTGGTAATTCAGGTGGATTGCATTAGGCCAAGCATGTAATCACAGTATTTTCCTTCTGCAAGTAATTTATTCTAGTCAGTTTGTTCTCTCTGTTTCTGATGTTTTTTTTTTCTTCATTAGAAGGCGTATTCATGTAACTAATTTAGGTCAATGCAGCTAAAATTGTCCAAAAATCTTTGAGTCTGGTGGACTGAATTATTTTATTAACATTACACTTATACTTATTTTTAAGTATTCCACTACAACCTGATTTGTCTAAGTGTTGACTGTCAGTACTCTAAATTCACTACAAAGCATATAACACTGCATGGAAGAAAACCTCATAAATATAACCATCTATGAATCAATTAGCCTAAACTTAAATTGCAATTAAAAACCCCCATAAACTATGAAAAACATATGACTTAAGGTCGTATCACAGAAAGGAAAAGTGCTCTGAAAATACTTGCTCTCCCATTTTTATTGTTATTTTTTAGCTAGCAGCGGAAAAGATGTTGCAGACCTTTAAACATCAAGACTTCTCATATATCTCAGCTGTGGATGAGACATGACATGGAAAGTAAATGCAGAACACTCTAGTAAGAAGCAAAACAAAACGAAACCTGAGCAGGAAAAATAAAATAGCCATCAAGTATAGTACAGGATCATTAGATTAACCTTATGATGAAAAGTGTTGCTGTAAGATGTGCTTCAGGTACACTTAATGGGATCAGTAGGTTTATGTTCTTCTTACACTGAAATGGATAAAACTTTTAATTTAGATAAATGGGTACCTGACATGGTCTGTTTTTGTAGTATCTGTTGCATATATGTTGGCTTCTGACTTCAGTGGTTATTAAAAGATAATTGTTTTTTTCTTGTGCAGAGTAGTGCTCAAGTTGGGTGCCAAGAATAAAGTATGTTCTTCATGCAGATGATGCTTTGCTTCTACAGCAATATCCAGCAAGAGCAATGAATCTGTTAATAGCTTTCCATTGGCAGCACAGAAAATTAACTAGGGGGAAAAAAACCTCGAGCCAGTGCCATGCCCTTGAATAGCCCCTTTCCAACAGCACTTTATGGCTTTTCCTTAGCAGAAGTTTCATAAATACAAAGGATGTATTTATAATTATGGAACGATGTCAGCCATAGGTAGGACGAAGATGCACTTCAGTCTGGGCAGAAAGTAGGTCATTTGTGGCAACAAAAATGATCCAATGGATGAGAACTCCTCTCCTATGAGAACAGAAAGAGAGCTGAGGCTGTTCAGCCTGGAGAAGACTCCAGGGAGACCTGAGAGTGGCATTTCAGTATCTAAAGAGGAGGCAGAGTCTGTTGTGATGGGACAAGGGAATAGTTTCAAACTAAAAAGGGGGAAAATTAGATTAGATATAAAGAAGTTTTTTACGATAGGGATGGTGAAGTACTGGCACAAGTTGCCCAGAGAGGTGGTGGATGTCCCAGAGACATCCATGGTCAGACAGGACAGGGTTCTGAGATCCCTGATGGAGCTGTAGCTGTAGATGTCTCTGTTCATTACAGGGGAGTTGGACACCCTTCCAACTCAAGTGATTGTATGATTCTTTCGGGGAGAGCAACTTCCCTATACTATGTCTTCCTTTGTGCTTGCAACTCTCTTCCAGATGTAGGCTTTCCTGATGGTTGGACTCTTATATGTCACCCAACATAGTCATGTTGCAATAGTCTCATGCTATGGTTTTATTGCAACTATCCTGTAGGTGTGGCATAGTCATCTATTCCCTCAGATCCCTTCTCTAGAATACACCAGTCTGCCCCTTTTCCTGGCTTGTCTCCACTGCTTCAAAGCACTGTGGCAAAGTGTGCCTCTTTAGGCTTTAGAAGTAGATTGGGTAGGTTGGGTTAAATGCTGGAGACTGTTATTTAATTATAAGTTGCTATCTGTGCCAAAACTGTTTTAGAAAGTTCCCAGTTAGGTGTTGGGGCAGGGCAGTGTCACACAGGATCCCTTCTGTTACTTCAGGGCTGCAAAAAGGCCAGGAGATCTGGGACAAATGACTTAATTTTCTCTATATGTAAAAAGGACGCACCAAACTTGTGCTTCACAGCTATACTGAAAACTTTCGGCTTTCAGCTTTCTAATGGCCCTTGAATTGATGTATTGAAGTAAGGAATAAAATATGCTTAGGTTGAGAAGTATCTTGTTCAAATGACTTGTTACAGACTGCAGTTCTGTCTCTGATCTGACTGTGGGCCAGTTCAATTGGAGCCATTTAATTTCATGAGAGGTTTCTCAGCTGTTGTGGTGTGGAATGTCTTTAATGACCCTCAGAAGGATGCTCAGAGTTTAAAGATGTTAGCACAGACAAAAGCTTACACATTGCTTTAGATAACCTTGAAAAGATGAGTTACTATTGCAAGTTTTGCTCTCTGTGACAAACCTGAGGTGAATAGCTGGAGCTTCGGGGGATTGCTATTAGCAGCACTGCATTGAGGAAGCAAGTTATCCTTCTGTTTTCTCCTCTCATCCCCTCCTGGTGGGACAGCTAAATCTGTCATTGGCAAACAGATTTTGTTCCTCAGATATAGCAGGCATTTTGAGAATTAGTTAAATGTTCCTAAGCTCTTCTTCCCCAGAGATTTACTTCCACCCAGTAAAATAAATGCATTCCAGCAGAGGCTTCTTGCCCTGTGCCATGGACAGTATTAGACATGTTTTTCCCTGCCTGGCTGAACACATGCTAAGGCAAGAGTTAGGCTTAGTATTAAGGCTTCTGTTAGCCTTAATAGCTGTTAAGGAAATAACTGATTGTTTCTTAATAGTGCAATGCTGTTCGCTTTTTTTTTTCCCCCAGCAAAATGTCATTAGATATCTTTTGCTGCTATGACAGTTATTGCAGAATATCTAGGAGAAGGGTATTGACCAGCCTTCAAAATACAAGGGGTTGATGTCTTGGAGATTTTCCTTTTGCTGACATGTAAGAGCAGGGAAGAGGTACTTGTGACCTTTTATTCATCTACTGAGAGCGTGCTCTCTTGAATTTTTGTGTGGGTAAGAAGTATGCCTCAGAAGGAAGCTCAGCTGTGTCCCTGAATGTATTGTGGTAACAAAATCTGTGGTGTAATTGTTGAGAAGAGATATCTATTTAGGAAAACGGTGGCAGGGGCCTTGTTATTTGCTCAATTCCATAGCATGATAGCTATTTTACAGTCTGGAACTGAAGCATTAGTTTTTTTGACTGCAACTAAATGTTTCACTTTCACTGTGTAAGAATAATAATAGCAATTATTTTTTTTTCAGGCTTCTTCATCTGCATGTATTGGCTGCATTGCAGATTCATACTAAAAATAGTAGTAAAAATTATGATGACTTGCATACAGGAATATATCTTTTTAATATTCTCGACTTACCGTGGATCATGATTGCTGCACTTGTGATTTAAAAGCAGTTCTGTGACACACCTTTCACTGTTTTTACATAAGAGGCAATTGCCTTTGAAAAGCTTAAGCTGTTCTATTAAGCATTTTGATGTGTAGTATCTGAGCAGATAGACTTAAAAGTAACTGCCTTTAAGGTTGTCACAAATGTTGCTTGGGGCTCCTGGGAGAAGCAATATTTGGATCATTCATCTATCAAAAAAAGAGACTGATGAGCATAGGAATTTCTGACTGTGGTAAAAACGTCAGTCCGTGCCATTCTTGCTATTTCAAGAATTTGCTTTTCATTTAAGAGTCTACTGCCCTTTATGACCGTTTGATCATAACATTAAAGACACATTCAGATCCTGTGTCCTCTTCAATTGTGATATTTATATTCCTATATGTATGCTCCAGACACTAGAGAATTAATGATTCGGTTGGTAGGGCCTGAGGAATCCAAATACCTCCTCCTGGACCTAGTTTTGTGTGGCTTAAAAGTTCTGTTTTACCACCTATAAAGAAGCTTCTAGTGCTATTGCTGTAGTCATATATAGGCGAGTTTTTTGCAAAGACAACCAAGACTGCCCATATTTATTAACTTCAGCCGAAAGGCATAGAATCAACTGCTTATTTCTCCTAAAGCTCTGTTTATGACCAGAATAAAGCTCATAAAAGTGTCTCAGACTCCATGAAACAGGATAAAGAACCTCATCCACCAATTTCTTGAGAGACTTTCAACACCCAATTGACTTCCTGCATATTTTTAAAGGACATTTAGTGTTGGTTAATTATTTAGAGCAATGGACTATCAACCTTGCTCTTGGGAAATAAGTTATACTTAAGTATCTCAAATTGTAGAGATTTAGCAGAACTGTCATTTAATAGCATTTCCCTCATCTGCTGTATTGCAAACACTGTGTCAGGAGGTACACTTCTGTTTGATTGTATATTCAGTCTTAATGATACCTCTGTTTCTCTAGGCACTACTGCAATTTTCCCACTTTTGGATATGATGTTAATGAAATGAACCTTTTCTATACAAGGGGTGTAGCCCTTCAGTGCATAGAATTATGGTAGTAATAATAGTGAGTGGCAATAGAAAAATCATACATGTATACATGTTCAATTATCCAGATTTCCTATGCATTTGATCATCTGGATTATCAATAGCACATGATATTTTGGATTAATATTTTTAAAGTAACTTTTCAGATTTTTTATAATGCTAGCAGTTAAGAAGCTGAAATTTCACCCTCCCAACCCCCCTGCCAGAAGCTGCTGAAGTTAAAGCCAAGTTTTTTGTCTTTTGCTTTAATTCAACAGCAGTGTACAAAATGTTTGCTCAAGGCAAACTAAGTAGTTGTTTTTTTCTCTACTGCTACATTTGTAGTTCTGGGTCCCTCTGTCTGTATGGGCGAGACAAGACCTCAAAATTCTGTTTCATACAGTTTTTAGTTTTTTTACAGTCTTTCTATGCAATTTGACCAGATGCTCCCATCTGGCTTTCTATCCCCATCCATACCAATAGGCACAGGAAAGGTAACTGACTCACTGTTGCCAATTGCTGTACAGCCTTCAAGGAGTCTGAGCAGTGAGCACTGTCCATTAATTCTGCAGCAGAAAGCTTAGCAGCAAATCATTCCTGATGCATTTCCCAGGTAGAAAGGTTTTGGCTTTCTTTTTTTTCTCTTTTTTTTCCCCCACAGTTTTTCTGAAGCACAAGGTAGAAGCCCAGCCTAAATGTGCTGAAATGTTACAGGTGTCCCTGTTAGCTCTTATTTGGATTTCTTGAGGACTTCTTTTAATGGAAAAAACACAATGCTTGCCCTATGAATGTAAGGGGGAATACTCTGTGATATTAAACCTGTAGAACTGAATGAAAGAGTAATGGGCATTAAGGTTACTGAAAAACTCTTAAAGATAAGGAATTTACCATTCAGAATGATACTAAGAACTTACTGTTTTTAATCATAGAATAGTAGGAATTGCTCAGGTTGAAGAACACCTTAAAGATCATCAAGTCCAACTACAACCTAACCACACTGACCTAACTCTAACAACCCTCTGCTAAATCATGTCTCTGAGCACCACATCCAAAGGGTTTTTAAACACATCCAGGGATGGTGACTCAACCACCTCCCTGGAATCCTATTCTAGTGCTTAACAACCCTTTCTATAAAGAAGTTTTTCCTGTTATCCACACTAAACTTACCCTTTCATAACTTGAGGATATTTCCCCTCATCCTGTTACCAGTGAGAAGAGACCAACCCTGCTCTTGCTGCAATCACCTTTCAGGTATTTAAAGAGAACATAAGTTCTCTCCTCAGCCTCCTTTTCCCCAGACTAAACAGCCCCAGCTCCTTCAGTCTCTCCTCATAGGGCACGTTCTCCAAGCCCTTCACAAGCCTTGTTGCCCTTCTTTGGACCTGCTCCAGCATCTCAATGTCCTTTCTGTACTGAGGTATCCAAAACTGAACACAGTTCTCGAGGTGAGGCCTCACCAATGCAAAGTACAGGGGCAGGATGACTTCCCTAGTCCTGTTCACCACACCATTCCTGATACAAGCCAGGATGCCATTGGCCACTGGGGCACACTGTCTGTCATCTTGGAGTTTATGATTTCACTCAGATATGGAACTGTAGATGGATCTATATAAGTGATTTTTTTGAATGTGTAAGCTAGGGTTGAGGGGTAAGCACTTTTCTGCCCCGCCATTTGTTCAGACAGCTAGAAAATGTCTGCTCTCCTAAAGCATCAGTACTTAGGAAGTTTGGATGCACGGGGTACATTGAAATGAAATGATGAACTTGATGCATTCCAATCATCCTGCCAAAAGACGTCTCCTCTGAGGAAGGGCCATCTAAGTTTAAGTGCCTTAAGCTACTAAGAATAAAAATTCAGATACGACAAGTGAAAATATTTGTCATGCCTTGAATAAGGCTGTGATAATTTTCTTAGTTTCTAGTAGATCATATGAACAGAGTATCTTCATTAAATACTATTCAGCTGGTCAACAACTGTCAATTTTTCTCCAAGAAAAGCAAGTAAGACATTTTTTTTGAGAAAGTACTACTTGAGTTCTTTAATAGTAAAAAGATAGAAGAAGGTCCTTGGTGCAGAGATATGGGTTGGAAGTCTTTTTCATAAAAAGACATAACCCAAGGATGTACCCATGAAGGATACTTTTTTGTAAGAGTTCTTTCTAAGTCTTATCATCTCTACTAAGAAAACTAATTTTCCAGAAACAAATGTGTGGCTGAAAATAATCTTCTTCAAAGGATCAAATTTTCCTCTTTGTCAAGTTAACCTGTTGTAGTGGAAATACTAAGTCACAGCTTGAAGTAGTGATTGAGCATCTTGTGGGAAGGCAGGGCCAACCCAAGGGAGCTCAGGTGCAAGCAATGCAGTTGAGTGGCAGGAAGGGATGGAGCCAGGATCCAGCTTCCCAGATCTCATTTAAGGGTTGGCAGTGGAGAGGAGGTCACCTGTAGATTCCTGACTACCTGAGGGCTTCATAGGTTTTCTGAAGGTAAACAGTTTCTTTTTCTTAATTCTACGCCTACTGCTGCAATGTCTAAGCAGGTCCTCACTTGCTGTGGTTTGGGACCTTGCTGCTTTGCTGTCTTGTGCTTTCCATTGTGTTACACCTGCACTTTGCTAGGAAATCTGTCCTTTCTCCATCTGAGATGGCTATGTCGATGTAGAATCATAGAATATTCTAGTCTGGACCCCCAGGGATCATCAAGTCCAGCTCCTGATTCCAGAAAGTACCTCCCAAAAATCAAAGTGTGTGTCTGAGAGTGTTGTCTTCTATGAGAAGAGACCCCCATCAGTGTTGTTCTGGGAAGGTCATGCCAGATGTTTGCAGGTGAGCCCTGAAGGGATCTGATGCTGTTCTTATTGCATATAGTGTCTCAGCAAGCAAACTATGCGTGTGAAGCAAAAGTAGTTGGTAGGCTGCACTGTTAACATTGGTGGCTTCCTTTCTAAGGATGAGGTCTATCTCTGTATCTGACACTTAGTAAGCCTGTCTATTTTGGTAGAGGGTGGGTGGAGGATTAAAGTAACCAGAATCTGGCTTTTTATTTGTTTACTTATTCCCCTTGTCAGAGAAGCCTATCCCTAGACTTAAGCTTTTGGTACAGGAGAAATGTCTGTTTAACTTTTATTCTAATATAGTGATACCTTGCTTGAATGACTGGATGAAATAACATAACTAGGTTTGTGTTTGTAGGATGGATTTGGAACTGGGAAAGTCAGCTAACTCCCACTTTGACCACCTTATGTTCTTGTCTGGAAATGACCATTTCAGAGCTTAAGATAAATGGCCCTAACAGTCACCCATGTTATAAATCTCAAAGGGGGAAGCACTGACTAGCACTGTGTCTCCTTGTTTCTGCTAGTCAAAAGGATTAAATATTTTTGGTCAGGAAATGAGTGGGAATGAGAGTTGCCTTGTGCACCTCTAGCATAACTGGAGATGCATGTCCTCCCGTTGCGTCTTTGTCCATGGACTGTGACTTGAAAACCCCTTAGAGAAGCTTTTCTTACAGAAAGACCTTCTGAGGCATTCAGAATTTAAAAAACACCAAGCTGGAATATTAGATAGCAGGCTGAAAGTAAATTAAAGCAAATCAATTAGCTGCAAGTGCTATTCAGAGAGTGTTTCAAATTAAAATAGGCACCTAAGAGCATGAAGTATTCTGTCAAGTTATTGAACATGAGGGTGGAGAATAGAGGAAGATAACTTTAGTACACATGTTCAACCACATTAATTAGAGCAAATTGGTGATTTCCTTCTGTTGGGAACTGCTCTTAAAATTAGAACAAATCTTTTGAGAGTGAATTCTCTAACATACTATCACTTAAAATTTCCCCTTGTGATTGTGTAAAATTTCAGTTCTCTGTTGTTGAAATGGGGAGAGAATGCTGGGGGAAAATTGCTTTAAAATACAAATGGCAGGGTTGATTTTACTTAATGCAGCTATCTAACTCAGAATTGTTGCCCTACACAGTGAGAAATGGGCTTCTTTAGGGTGCAGTTATTCTTATCCTAAAGTAACTGCTTCATTTTGGTAAGATGAATCATGTCTGAAGGTGCTTATTTCTCCTGACTAGTAATAAATGGAGCCTATGAATCTTAATACAGACACAGGAATCTGCGGTGTGGACTTCTACGGCTGAAGGAAATGAATCCTGATGAAAGTACACCAATAATAAGAAGTTAGCAGAGAATTTTCCAAACAGAACATTTATCATGTCTACAGTAATGATACACAGTGGTCCAAGGAGGTTGTAGAACTGCTAAAAAGGTATGGGGATATCACATTTGCAATGCTTCTCCAACGGGGCATGCCTGGAGTGTTTCTCATGACAAGCCTACCTAATCACAACAAGCTTACAGGCAAATTTGTAGTGTTAATGTTGGGACCATTTCTCCTAGGGAATTTATCCCATAGGTGTTCACCATCTACCCTTACATCCTTGTAAAGGGGAACTCGATGGACAGGCAGTAATGATCTAAGTCTTCATCTCATTCAGTCCATGTTAACTCTTTGCTTATTAGCTAGGTGCTTTCCTGTAATCCTTTTGACATTAAAAATCTAATTCTGTCTTCTAATTAGAAAATGGTATATAGTACCATTTGGCTTTTATCCTTTTTGTATTAACCAGTTTATCATAAGTGAGAACATGAAAACCTTAGATGTGATGCAGTGTCCCAGTATATGGAACTAAAGAACTTCTAGTGAGTCTACATCACTGTAATTAAAATCTCAAAGGATTTATATGCTTGAGTGCGCCTTTTTAAAACATGGACAGTGGAATGTGCTGAGGGCCGCTGTCTAACATAGCAAAGTACAGTGATTTACTTCTTTTAAGCTACACAAGCATTTCTAATTTCAAGGAAATGAAACTGCAAGCTGCTAGATTTTTTTAATTTAATATGTCTCTATAAAGACTATGAATTGTTACTCTCTTCTCCTCCTGTGCAATGAACAATGAGTCTCAGAAGTCGGAAGCTTTAAATATTGGTAGCTTAATTAGAAAGTACCCTAAATTAAAAGTCTCAGTATTTTAATTAATTTCCTCTGGAAATCTTTCTCAAAGGAAACTGCAGCAGATGTGTGAGTATTGGGGATCACTAGGGAGACCAGGGAAATGTGGCTCTGGGTGGCCTGGTCTAGTGGTTGGCAGCCCTGCCCATGGCAGGGAGATTGAAGCTGGGTTATCTTTGAGGCACTTTTCAACCCAGGCCATTCTATAATTTTGTGGCAGAAACTTTAACTATGAAGTGTTTGTCTGCAACTTTGAGGTACACGTAGACGCAATCACTGTATTTATGTCTATTAACTTGAAAACTAGGAGTCTGTATGTATAGCAGTCAATTATTAACATCTTCTGGACGTGAGCTAGGTCTGATTCTGTGATGTGTTGGGCTCAGTGTCATCCTCGCAATGTGGATTTGGTTATATTGCTTTTCCAACACTGATACTCTTAGGAGTTACTTTAAATAATTTTCGCATCCTCCCTCCTAAGTAAACACATGGATATCTTGGAGAAGGTCCTTTGGACCATTATTTTAAAATAGGCAGTTCTGCCTGGCGCTGGTGCAGGCTCAGTAATGAGAAGCTTGTACACTGTGTCTTTCCCTCTCTTTTTACATGTTAACTTATTTAACTTGCTGGTACTCGCAATAGGTTTCATAGGATTTTATTGCTTAATCTGTACTGTATTTATTTGAAGTAGCATTTGTTTGTTCTTTACTTTTTTTTTTTTAATTAATCATAGAAAGTTTTTTTTTTGGTGTCATATGCAGCTAGGCTGGCTTCTTGGTATTTTCACTTCAGCTATACTTGTTTTCTTAAAAAAGTATAAAATGTATTAGATCAGCCAATGGTTTCTGTAAATTTATACTTAATTCGTGCAGAAATATTTTAAAACTTTATCAGCAGGAACTGTCCATTTGAACTGGTTTAAATATTCTTCTTTGCAGATTCAAGATTATAATACCATTTTCCCACTGGAAAGGGGATTGTTGGAAAAAACATCTGCTTAGAAAAGACCAAATTGTCACCTTTCTCATCATCACATTAGTGCTGTTTTTTGTTTGCAGCTGCACAATCTCAAAATGTTGTCTGCCAAATTGCTGTACTTTTGGCTTATTCTTTTGGTTTAGAGATTGGGATTTAAAGGTGTAATTATTAAACTAGTGGGAAGCATTGTTTTAATAGAAGACACATAGTATTTACTGCATGTTGTCAGGTTTGATAATCCTGGCAAGCAAAAGACTTCTCACTTTTCAAGTAATAACTTGAATACATTTATCTTCTTAATAAGGCCCTCAAATACTGTACCATGTTTCCAAGCTCCTCCATTGCAGTGATGACGTGTATAGGAAGGAGAACTATGGTAGGTACTGTGCAGTTACTCTACGTTTAAAAATGGTTGTGAGGGATTTCTAGGACTTTTGTACCCTGAAACATAGGAAGCTTCATATTTTGAAACATCTCTCCCCTTCCTGCTGCACCTGAGAATGGCTCCTTGTTTGAATCTCCCTTGAACTGTCCAGATTTTTTTTATGTTATCTTGGAGCTGACTGTCATAGTGAGCCAATAATTAAGTGGGTGATGTATAACTACACAAGAAGAGGGTCGATCTTGTATTCACTTTCTATGAAACCCTGATGAATTTAAGGCCCAGAGAGAATCTTTATCATCTTCAACTCTTCTGGCCCCTAAATCCTGTCTGACATGCTACAGTGGAGGGTGAGTAAGCAAGGTTTTCTGCAGTACTAACACTAATTTGTTAATAGAATACCAATTATTCCATTATCTTATTTGTTCTATTTTGAATCCTACAAAACTCATTTATATAAGACAGCTACTGATTAACATAATGCTACAGCATGAAGCAGTAGAAATGCCACAATAAATATTTGCTTAATGTGTTTTTGTAATACATATAACTGTTTTTAGAAAGGCAGACTGATTACATTAATTTTTGTTGGAAAGTATTAAAGTATAGACAATCTTATTAGTGTAATGAACCTAAGCTTATAGCTGATGTTACATGACAGGGAAGGCGAGGTTATTGGGAAGACTTTGTGTGCATATATGGTGCAAGTTATCCTTAAGTACAAATGAAGAGATAAATTTGTTAAGTATGTATGTTTTACAGGCTTGAAGAAGTTTTTTTCTTTTAATTAATTTGCTGGACTTCACTGATTTTTACCAATCAGTTAAGTATCTCATGAAAATGTTTGGAATAACTTATTTTAAAATGACCTTTTCAGTAACAAGCCGAGTAAGCTCAAGTACCAAAATACCATCTTCCTGTACATGATCCTGCTTGCAGCATAGAAGAACTAACCCTGTATCTTGAAAAATCATCCTCATTAGGACTAGAAATAAATTTTTACCTAGGAAATACTATCAGTTTCTCCTAAGCACGGTTTTGCTCTGGGCTCTTCTGACTATATAGTGTGGTTGAGGGAGGGAAGGAAGTGTTGGAAGCAAAGTCCATTGCGATTCACGTTAAGTTTTAGAGCATGCCAGTACAATATTTCTAAGCCTGAGCATGCTGACACTACTCAGAACTTGAAGAAAAGAAAAATGAAATAAGGCAGAAATTATTTTTTCTGTGAAAAATTTGCAACGGCTCCTTAACACATGAAATTACATATTTTATGTTTTGAACAAAGCATAAAGAAATTTGGGTTGTGACTGATAAATTTCAGTCTTTAACACAGTAAAAGTTTAAACATTTATCAAGAAAGATGTTGAAAGCTGAAACGGTTGAATGGTGCTCTCTTCTGTGATATCTAGTTTGAGGTGCAAAATGAGTTGAATCTGTTTATAGTCCTTACCAAAAAAAATTGCTATTTTTTTTTCTATCTAAGGGACATTAAGGTAGCCATTTGAGGAAGAAAAAGAAACAGAAGAGAGGTTTTCAGGTCTCTCCGGAATACAAAAGCTGCTTTGCTTGCTAAAAATAAATGTTGTCTCTTCCTCAATTTTTAAAATTGAGCAGCTTGACTCTGCATTCAGATCACAGCAGTCTGAGTGAGCAGGTACAAATAAGCAGGCCAGCAGCACAAAGGCCATTCTCGCTGCTATTGCTGTTCCTCGGTCTTTCATGGTTGTCTGACTCCAGGTCTCACACCTCATTTTCTGCATGAGGCATGCTGAAGTGAAGCAATTAGAAGAACAGAACAAATGTGAACAATATCTTTATGCTATTCTTTGGGGTAAAGGTATGATTCAAGGTTGCCGTAAGCAAGCTGCTTATGGCATGACATAGCTGGCTCGGATCTTCTCTGAAGCGTAGGAAGAAATGTGACTAATGCTACCTTGAGGGTGAAGGGGAGGTGTGGGAGGGAGGAACTGAGTTAGGCTGGGAAGCCAGAGGACAATTGGACTGCTTTCATTAGGGCAGGGGCTATGGCAGCTGCTGTGCTGGTATGAGTTGTATGTACCAGACTTTTTCTTCTCAGTTGATGGAGATGCCAGCCTAAAGTTGCTGTGACTAGGTTTGTTAGAAACGCTTCCAGCACAGATAAAGTGGGCTGTGTTCAGTTTGTTATCCTTGGCAGCCAGATGTCCTAGGCAAATGGCAAGCTCTTAAAGTTATAGCTGGCTGTAGCAAAGACAGAAACAACACTGATCTTGTGGCACTGTTGGTTCAGAGCTTTAATGAGCAAATAGCCCAGCACTTGACAACTTCTACAGAGCTCAACTGAAAAGTGTCCTTCTCCTACCTTGGTTATGAAGTTCTAGGTGAATGGAAGGACAAGATACTACTAAGGAAACTGAAAACATAGAAGCAGAGTGCTTCTTGTTCTTCCATCTCTGAAATGTGATGAGACAGTTGCCATAGAAATGCTATTCTTTGCTTGATGCATTGTGCACTAGTTCCAGAAAACCATTGGTGCTTGTCACAAATACCTTTTCAAACTTAAATATCTCAGAGTAATGTAAGGGAAAACGTTCCTGGTTTGTGTTTTTTTTTTTTTTTGTTTTTTGTTTTTTTTGAAATAGAAGATCAGGTTCTATACAATCTGTGTTTACTAGAAGGCAAATATGACAGTTGGCCATCCGTTCTTATGGATGGTCTTCAGATTGAATGTAACTGTAGTTTTTAGTTGCAGGAAAGGGTTAGCTTATGTTTGTTTGTTTTTTCTGAAAAAAGAAATTGCATCTTTTAGGATGGTTTTGATAGAGCTGAACCTGCAAATCTGTTTGATTGATTTCTATTAACAGTCTATGAAGCTTGGTCCAGAAGACTATTTTGGCTATTTGAAAAAAGTGTACTCCGTAAAGAAACAGTTTTCAGCTGATAACAGTCTGAGATATTCAAACCTTCTATAAATATAGCAGTACAGCAAAGTGTATTATTAAAGTTCTGCTAGCAAGAAAGATACTTTTCCATTCTTTTTGATATTTACATATTACCACCGTGTGCTCTGCCATGGCAGGAGGTGGTAGCAATTGGTCAGAGAGAGCACTGAGTGCATGGAACAATGTGAGCTCACTGTCTGCTTTCCTGGTTGGCACATTGCTCCACAGAGACCAGCTGAAAGCAAACTCCTTCAGGGGGAAGACAGTCATTAGAACAGCAAAAGCCAAGCTACCACAGGGAAGGAAGAATGACCTATACCAGCCAACCTGTTTCCTGCTTAAGGAAGTGGAGGCTTGAAAGTACTTTACAAAGAAAGATTCAGTTCACAGCTACTCTTAGTGGCTATTCACAGATTTTTGGCAGCCAAGCAGAAAGATTTTTTTCTTTTATTCAGAGATTTAAAAAAAGACAAGAAAATGGATTCTATTTGTGGGAGCAAATTTGTTTTTGGACAGCTGGAATTTATGGCTAATGCAGATGGGGCCAGTAGATGTTCTTACAGAGCTTTCTGGACCAGCACAGCATTCTTCAACAGCCCTGTGCTCAAGAACAAAGGCTTAAAAAAACCCAACCAAACAAAACTACCCCCCTCCCTCCAATCTTAGTTGTTTTCCCTTTCTTATAGTTAGATTTGGAGTGATGTAATAGATTACTGCTGACATAAAATTATCTGACCAGATGTATGTGCTGTGTAACATACAGATGAAGGGCTTACTCAATAGCTGCGGTGAAGCTTGCTACTGCTGTGCTGGCCTTGTCTAAAAGGATCTTTCTTGTCTCTCAAGCCTTAAAAAATGGGGGTATGCCAGCTACAAGCTAGTACCTTAATTAATGGGAAGGGTAAGTTTATGTGAGAGTCTAGGTCAGAGATTTAGTGTTCCCTTCTCCTTCCCATGGAGTCTGCCAGCCACTATAAATTACAATGATATCCACTGCTACTCTGATTGGGAAGAATGAGCTTTACAGCAAGGCAGCATCCAGACCATCCTCAGGGCACAGCAGTCCAGCACTTGATTTGCTTTAGGGCCTCTCTAAATGAAGTAGGTGACTATTACAACCTTGTTCTCAGTCTCAGTTCCTCCCAAGTGTTCTGCATGAAAGTTTTTTGATTCTGTTCTGCTCTGCTGTACTCATTAATATTTTTATATTGCTTCAAAAATGCAATAAAAGTATGTTCAATTCCTATAGTGGCAAGGAGAGGAGTTAATGGTTCCCCTGTGGTTGATTCAGCTGAGCAGAAGTTAGCATCACCCAGTAATACCAGTGCTGTAAGAATACCCTGGGAATGTGGAGCCCAAATGGAATGCCTTCAGCTGCTGTGTAGGATTCAAGGTGCAGACCTGTGATCAGAAGCTCTGGATATGCTCTCTGGAGGTGTGCCATTGCTTGGCAAATTCTCTAAGAAACAAAGTGCCAAATGACATCTAGTTCATTATGGGACAAACTTAATTTTGCAGCGTTGATTTACAGAAGCCTAAAGCCACAATGAAGTGTAGTACTCTGTTTCTTGCAGTTAATGTAAACAAACATGTCTGTGCAGTGAGAACATAACTACTTGCTCAATATTTCACTTCAAAACAGCTTTTTTTCTAGGAGTAGTGCTTTTATTCATTGTTGTATAAGAAATAAGAAGACTTATTTTCCCAACGTCAATAATGATCCTGTTCTCAACTTTTTGATCTCTGGCTTACTAAATATCATTAATTGTGATAGCTGGTTATTTCAAGTGATTCAGTTTTCTATTCTGTAATGGCCAAATGTGAAGGCCTTAAATTTGAGCGCTCTTAGCTCTCTGAGGCAAGCTACATGGTGCTGCTAGCATCTTGAAAATACTTATTTCAGTTTGTAAACTGAAGAATGGCTATTTATTGTCAGTTATCTCTTCTCTGCTTTCACAACCACGGACAGTACAAATGTTACTCATACTGTGAGTGACAGATAATTCTCTTTAAGTATGTTGTTATTCTGCTCTATCTTACTGAAAAGGATGAAACTACTGTCAGCTGGTATGTGGATCTGTTGGCGTTACTGTCCCTCTCTGGACAGAATAAATGCATATTAGTAAATGATGGCTAACGGTCAGACTTTCTGAGTTGTGTTTTTATATAACCTAAACACTAAAGCCCTTTAAACACCAATTCTCAATGTTAGAGCTTAATGTTATACTCTGCTTTAAAAACAAACAAACAAAAAAACAACAAAAAGCAAAAGGCAAAACAGACACACGTGCAAAAAGAACCACAGCAAGAGAGAGAGAGAGAGAGAGAGAGAGAGAGAGAGAGAGAGAGAGAGAGAGAGAAAGTAAGTAAGTAAGTATAGGAAGGCTAAGTGCCTTGTCCTACCTCCTGCAGGAGATGGACAGGAAGGAGCGCAGAGCAAATACCGAGATCTTCTTCACCCCAGCCTGCACTCTGCTTGTGATGTTCCCTTTGCCCTTGCAGTACTCTGTAACCTGCCTATGGAATGTGTTTTCCAGCAGAGGAGTTTACATCATTAAGAGTGCCAAACATAGAATCCGCCTTCTAAAAGACATGAGAGCAGAGGAGTGCTTTCTAGTGAGTATGCTGACATGCTTAGCGGCTTGAATAAGAGGATAAGTCTTCTCATCTTTTTTTCCCCCTAGTTAGCCTTTCCCTTTGGTTTGCAGTAAGTTCCTCCTAGTTAGAAGGTGAGACTTACAGTGGTTTTGTGCACACACACCTGTAGTGCAGGGAGAGGAACAAGGAAATCTTTCTGGAAAGCATGCTTTCTCAAAAGGAGTCTGCCCTGTTTCAGCCCCTTTCCTTAGAAGTCAGTACAAAGAAGAGGGATTTTGCTAAAAGCGATAGGCAACTTTTATCTTACTGGAGACCACAACCTGTTATATGAGATGCAGCTCCATAGGGATCTCTTCCCTTCCACATTCTCCTAAATATTAAAGCTTACTTATGCTTGATGCTTAGCAGTATTTGGTCTCTTACGCTCTGTCCTGGTGAATTTTTTTCTTCCCCTGCAGTGATGTTCTGGATGTAATGTATGTTTAACTTCAGGCATAAAGCAACCTGTTCCTAGAATCATTGAAGGTCATGAGTTGGAAGGGACATATAATGATCATAGAGTCCAGCTCCTAAAACAATGGTGATCTTCTATGAGAAATGGAAAGGCCACAAATTCAGTTCTGCAACGTACATATCTGTCTTTTCTTAAATGGGTGAAAGTCTTTTAACTTTTCAAGCCTTTGGTAATGCAGAACAAAGAGAAGTGGAAGACTGCAATCTGCACGTGTTCTAAGAATACTAGAAAGTCTGTCAGACTTTAAGAATAAGTTGGTTATCTTAAAGTATGCCTTTAAGTTGCTGCTGTTGAAAACGACCCAAGCAATTCTTAAAAAGCATTGCAACATTTCTTATTCTCAGTCCATTACAGTGTTTTGATTTCTGGCCACCAACACCTCCAGTAAGAAAATATCCTGCCAAGAATACCACAGACTGTGAAGAGTATAGGACATGGTCCCTGAAGTGGGATCATCTGGCTCTCAATGTATGAAGACTGATACCCTTCCCGAGAGTGGGTGGCGTCTCTTAAAAACCTCAACTGAGAAGCAGCTGGAGCATCACTGTGTTGCTTTGCTGACAGCTCTGCAAGGCTCTGTTAACAGCCTGGTTACAGCAAGGGCACCACCATTCCATGTTAAGATGCTTGAAGAAGAGTTGAAACCAAAGGCATGAAAGATTACTCCAGCTCCAAAGCACTTGATTTATGTCTTAATGATGATTTACTTCCTTGCTATATCCCTTGATACCTTTTATTTTCCTGTAGCTTGAGATCACTTTTTTTCCCTTAGCCAGGAGCTGGACAAAACCTGATTCTGCTCAGAAGGCAGAACCTTATGACCAGATGACCCATCTGATGAACAAAACATATTCAGAGCTCTTGAGATAGGGGGTGAAAAAAAAAAAAAGTCCTAGAATATAATTTGGAGTGGCAGGAAGCATCATTTCTTGGTTCCTCTGAGGAATTTAAAGTTTACTGAACAAAAGCTTTTACCCACCTGGAGATTGTCACAGTTCAGCAAGTGCTCTGCTCTCTGTCCTAGAAGCCATGTGTGCTTCAGCACCAGTACTCCTCCTTACACGGATTGTATCTGTGGAGAGTGGGGAGATTTGTTCATCTAGGCCTTGCAAACAAGGTGGGATGGCTTCACTGAATGATGCTTGGAGTGGAGTACTCCGTAGTAATGGGCTGTAGGGGTTGTTTGGCAGACCTGTCTTTACGATAGCACGAGAGATAATGGCCTAAAGTTGCACCAGGGGAGGATGAATATCAGGTTGGATATTTGGAAACATCTCAGAAAGAGTGGTGAGGCATTGAAACAGGCTGCTTGGGGAGATGGCAGTTACTGACCCTGGGGGTGTTTGAGATGTGGCTCTGAGGGACATGAGTTAGTGGACATGGTGGTGATGTGTTGATTTTTGGACTATATGATTTTAGTCATCTTTTCCAATCTTTATGATTCCATAATGTCTTGTTTTAATCTCTTCACCTCTTCATTGCCCACTGACTTTAGTGGGATTAATGACCTCTAAGAAGCAAATGAATTTTCCTTTGAAGTATTTCCTTTTATGAATCAAACAGCCTTTTCCTTGAATGGCTTTATCTGATCGTGTGGTTGATATATTTTCTAGATGGTGAGAAAGGCCAGCGCAATCTTATGTATCTACTGCCCTGCACAAACACTGAAAACTGGGTAAAAAGGCCTTTCTGCCAGATGCTGTTTTGCCAAGCTTCCTACCTATGTGAAACCTATGAAACCCTTGATCAAATGATAGCAACAATTGCACTTAAAGTGGGATGTTAAATTGGCATAAATCAACAAAAGAACAAGGTAGAGGACATACAGTTTCTGGTTGGGGTATGGATTGTACTTTTAAACTTGCTGAATTATGTGAGTGTTTATAGTCTGAGTGGGCAAGAGTCACCCTGATGTGCGTTATGGTGAGGTCACTGTGGAATTTCTGTTGAAGATGGCATGGTTAGGCACCCACAGGAATTGTTTGTTCCCTTTATAATTGAACAGTAGGTCTTCAAAGGAAGGAAAAAAGGTAGTTTACAATAAGCAGAGTTAGGAAAGGAATTAGCTGGGGAGAAACCCATCAATTCCCTGGAGGATGTTTTAAGAAAAAAAGACTACCCTAGAAGTTTTGCCAGGTTTTTAGTCTGAAGGCACACAGTGAAGAAGAGAACTGAGGCTGTATGAGATTTGAACCTTGCCAACTACAGAATTTTTGCACCAATCTGGTGACCTTAAGAAGCTGGATTATCCTGTGAAGGATTTGGATGCTGAGCCACAGAGATTCAAAGCAGAGTTTTATGAAAACATTATTTGATATGCTTAACGTCTGGACTCCTCCCCTCATGTGAATTTAGGGAAATCTTATGAAGATTGGAAGTCTTTCATGGAAGTATTGTTTTTAGAATTATTTGTAACATCATTCTTTCAAGGATTATGATTATGTATTATTCAAATTGTGTGTGCGTTTACAGGCGTACGCTAATACATTCAAGGTAGTGAAGGCAAAAGAAGAGACTTTTATGCAATCTCTGCTTATAAACTTATTTCCTTTTCTGTAGTGAAAAAAATCTACATGGTTTGGATATGCATAATTCTGACTTGATACTGACTGTAGGTAACTGTAACTGTACAAATTTTATACATAAAACTTGTGCTTTCATTGTTGGCTTAAGGATAAGGATAGATTGGAGGCAAGAGAATAATTGAAATGAAGGCCCAGATCCTCCTAATATTCAAACTTTATAATAAAATGTATAGTACCTACAACTGCTTGATTTGTGGGAAGTTCTTAAATTATTCAAAGAGACTGGCTTTTCCTATTGTTTCTTGCACACAGAGTATTTTTTTTTTTATTAAAGTAGATATTGTTAAAAGCAGCCACTACTAAACTCTCCAAGATCTCAAAGTACTCAAACATTTTCCCATGAGATGCTGCAGATGCACGCACCGCCACCCAGAAAAACCTTTTTTTGTTAAAATGTGGTCTTAACAAGCCTCATTTATGCATGGTTTTTCTTCTGCCAGCCTACGCCCTTCCCTCCTTTCTTTGAGAGGGAATGGAAATGCATAGGAATTTGGTTTCTAGATTTCCTTCCTTTTCATTTAAGACTCGCTGCTGACAAGGGAGCATAGAAAAACTAGCAAAATAAGAAAGCAGCCCAAATGCACATATGGAAGGGGCAATATAGTAAAAACTATTTGTGATCTCGTTTCAAGAAACAGTCACCTGTGACAGGTCTGCCTTTCAGCTTTGTTGTCAGTGAGCTGTGGCCATGAAAATTGCCCAGTTAAGGGAACAACACCAAATGGGGAATGCTAAGAGAACTGGATCGGAGATTCATTACCTGTGAATATCAAAAGGTAACAAAAAAGAAGGTTGCTTGAAACTAATCTAGTTACTAATTTCTTACACAATAGTTATTTGTGAAATTCATGTTACTCATGACAATGAGCGATTACGTTGCTCCAGTACGCAAGATTCAAAGGGACCACATCTCAACGTGTTCAAAGCCAAGGGAAAGGATAGATAGATGTATGTTTTTGCTTTGAAGCATAGCTACCCGAATAAGTACTCATGTGACACTGCAGCTGTATTTAACCATTTCCTTATTCTGATGCAATAGTGATCGCAGCCATCTAGAGTGCCATGTTTAGATCCAGAGTATTGCTTTAGCCTTTGTGTTCAAGAGAGATTCTGTTAAAATGGGATCTTAGACACTGCACAACTATTCCTGCAAAATTGCATAGAGTAAAAGAACAAAATTGTGATAAAGCCTGAAGTGTAACTAAATTCAAGCAATAAATAGGAATATAACTTTAAAATTGTCTCCCTTGTGCTTTGCTGTCAAAACAAATCTGTCTCTTGTAGAAAATGGGATCACAAGGAAATGGCAGATACAAAGCTTCTAGCTCAAAAAATGTTTCTAGCACTTGGTTCGTGTGACCTGGAACACATATTATCTATGGCTAATCCTTTCTTCACAGCTACAGAACATGCAAGGAGGGGTAAGAAAGCTGACCTGAGTTTCATCATGAGCAGGGAAAACGTGTGGAGGTTGTATTCTTCTGTAGAAAATAACAAGAAAGAAACTGATCTTTTCTAATTTTAGTACTGTTAGTTTGGGTTTGTGAGAGACAGCTGGACTATAGCTCAGTGGTGTATTTATCCTGCACTGGTCTCATTTTGTGTGCGCTTTCCTGACCTATTCCTAAGCTTCTGCTTCTGGATGAAGATCCAGTTTTCTGTGAAATTACAGTGATGCAACACCTACATACTTCTTGGGGATACTGTTGGTATCAGTCTCTCTGCTGTCAGTAAATCAGTATCTAGCCTACAGAAATTCTGTTGAGTCTTACATTTTTCTGGTGCTCTTGATAGCTCATCTCTTATGAGCAGAAATATATCCGTATAATTTCATAAAGGCCATTTATGCCTTTCAGAAATAATTTCAGTAGTTGTTCTTTTATATTAGGGGCAGGATTTAGGCTTGATTTAGATTGATAATCTGTTGTTATTCATCATATATTATAAGAACATATAGCTGAAGTTATTTTTTAAGTGCTCGCTTCATGGTCACTAGAAAGTCCTCTTATAGCACCTTAGGTTCTTTTTCTTTGTAATGGTCTCTCAAATTTTAACTGAATTAGGATTTTACTGTAGCAGTAGATGAGTCATATTATTTAGAAAGAAATGTTTTACATGCTAAAAAGGGTAAATACGAACTCCGCTGTATGTATTCTGTGGGCATTCTTTTACACTTTAAAATGTCTGTCTGCATTTGACAGCATTGCAAATGTTGGCTTTAGCTCAGCAGAAAACCCTTCCAGGTTTGTATGCTGCTTCTTGCTATGCAGTGCCATGCCTTTGGCCCATGCAGCCCCATTATTTCCCTCCGCTATGCCGCCTCAGTTAAAATGTGAGCTTTCTCACCTCCAAGCTGTTGCTCGCTCAAGTGTACAAGTCCATGTACTTCTACACTGTGTGTGTCAGAGGCACCTGGTCACTTGTAATTTGTGCTTTCATTCACAAGAAACTGCACTTGTTACTGGGGATTAATCTTTCCATCTCTTGCCCTTTGAATTGTTGCTGATCACCTTTCATTTATAAACCGATTTCTTGGATGATGATAACAATCTTTTAACTCACCTCTCATTTTTCTGCTTTCACATAACTACTCATAAAAATTCAAGCACTTTTCTAATTTGGTAAATAAGATTAATTTTATTCACATCATACTGTATGTATTGGAACACCAAGAAAGGAAGAAATGTCACTTTTTTGTTCATCCCGTGCAACAGTACAGATCATAAATACAGGGAAAGATTTACTCAGCTCTGGTCTCCTGAGATGTTATTCAGAAATACTATCTACTCTGAGGCACTCACGAATGTGGAAACTGTGCTACAAACTAGCCCCTTAGCAGAATGTGCTCTTGGGAGAGGTTCTGAATTTTAGAAATGACTGTTGATCCTTTTGACGATGCCAGAATGGTTTTTAGCAGTGGTGGTATGGAATGGTCTTTACAACTGTCCTGGTTTCAGCTGGGATAGAATTAACTTTCTTTCTAGTAGCTGGTATGGTGCTGTGTTTTGTATTTAGAATGAGAATAATGTTGATAATGCATAGATTTTTCAGTTGTTGTTGAGTCATACTTACCCTAAATCAAGAATTTTTCATCTTCTCTTGCTACCTCAACAGTAAGGAGACTGGGGGTGCATAAGGAGCTGCTGGTGGGGACAGAACCAGTACATCTGACCCAGACTGGCAAATGGGATGTCTTATACCCTATGGCATTATTCTCAACAGTAAAGCTGGGGAGAATTGTCTTTGGAGGACAGCTGCTGCTTGGTGTCTGGCTGGGCATTTTCTGAGTGTGTGATGAGAAATTGTATTGTGCATCACTTGTTTATTTTTTATCATTACCACCAGTGACAGGACAAGGGGAAATGGCCTCAAGTTGCGCCATGGCATGTTTAGGTTGGAGAGCAGGAAAAATTTCTTAACAGAAAGGGTTATTAACCACCGGAATAGGCTCCTCAGGAAGGTGGTTGAGTCTCCACAGTCCTGCACAGAAGGATTTGGGGGTCCTGGTGGACAAGACACTGGAAATGATCCAGCAGTGTGCACTTGCAGCCCAGAAGGCCAACTATGTTCTGGGCTGCATTAAAAAAGGGGTGGCCAGCAGGGAGAGGGAGGTGATTGTGCCCCTGTACTCTGCTCCTGTGAGGCCCCATCTGGAGTGCTGTGTCCAGGCCTGGGGGGCTTCCAGTATAGGAAGGACGTGGAGCTCTTAGAGAGGGTCCAGAGGAGGGCCACTAAGATGATCAGAGGGCTGGAGCATCTCTCCTATGAAGAAAGGTTGAGGGAACTAGGCCTATTTAGCTTGGAGAAGGCTCTGGGGAGAACTCATTGTGGCCTTCCAGTACTTGAAGGGAGCTTATAAGCAGGAGGGGGAACTGCTGTTTATGGGTGGATAGGGATAGGATAAGGTGGAACAGTTTTAAACTGAGACACAGGGGAGGTTTAGGTTAGATGTTAGGAGGAAGTTTTTCACACAGAGGTTGGTGACACACTGGAACAGGTTGCCCAAGGAGGCTGTGGATGCCCCATCCCTGGAGGCATTCAAGGCCAGGCTGGATGTGGCTCTGGGCAGCCTGGTCTGCTGGTTGGCAACCCTGCACATAGCAGAGGGGTTGAAACTGGATGGTGGCTGTGGTCCTTTTCAACCCAGCCCTTTCTATGATTTTTCATCATTACCATCCCTGAATGTGTTTAAGAAACATTTGGATGTGGAGCTCAGGGACATGACTTAGTGGAAGGTTGTTAGGGTAGTATGGTTAGGTTGTAGTTGCACTTGATGGTCTTGAAGGTCTTTTCTAACCTGAGAAATTCTACAATTATTTTCCCTTCCTTTTCTTTCCTATTAAACTGTCTCTATCACAACGCACAAGTTTTACCTTCTTTTTTTCCTATTATCTCCCCTATCCCACTGGGAGAGGAGTGCATGAAAGACTGTGGTGCTGAGCTGCCTGCTGGGTTAACCAACAGCAACTTGTTCCTTTTTTTGCCTTTGAAACTATTGCAGTCTTTTTGATAAAATCTTCATCTGCACTGCTCTAAAGAAATGGAAACAAAGAGAGGGATATGTATTATTTCATCTGTGGCTTTTTCCATGCTTGAGCTAGTCTTCAGACATGGTATAGGTGGTTAGTTCTGAGCTATTCACAAAACAGTTCTATTGAGATAAGTCTTGGCAATTTTGGATGTTTATCCAGTGAATAGTATGCAAGTCTCTTGAACTTGTGAAACTTTCCGAAATAACAAGCTCTCTACGGAATGTCAAATATTGTGATTCCTGCTTTGGGATTAGTCAAATACCTTGAAATACTTTTTCTTACTGATTTTGCAACATTCTTAATTCTGATGTTATTCAACAAACTCAGAATGTAAAACTGCAACCATAAGAGAGAGAAGGTTGTGTGTGTGTATCTATGTTTAAGATAAAACAAAACATCAGCAGAATTCTTACAATTTTTTTTCTTAATTTTTGACACTTAAACAGATTGTTTGCCAGTTAGAATCCCATCTTGTTTGTGTAAATTACTTAACTACTGAAAATGACTTAAAAACAAAAACAAACAACAAAATGCCTGCCAAAAACTTATTTGAGACCTACAGTTACTAATCATGTAGTGCCTTGATCTATTTTCTTACTGTACCTCTATGCTTAGTTTCTTTCCCAGCCTGTAATAAGCTCTTTGAAATTTACTGCTTTATCTTACTTTCACCATTAACTGCTTGCTTAATTTCTGAAGGTTGTTAATGTAAGAGACTTTATGTTCCTGTTGCAAAGTCTGAGGGTGATCCTACTGATGCTTACCTTGAAGCGTTTGTAATATTAATTGGTTATGGGAAATAGGAAAAAGTACAGTGTGCTTTTCTTTCTAACTTTTACAGTTGTTTGAAAGGCTGAAGTATGCGGCTTTGTAAGCTCTTGCAGGTTCAGAAAGATAGATTAATTTATGCAGTTTTATTCTGCATGGAGGCGCTTGCTTCCTTAAACAGATTATTAGTGAGAATCCTCTGGGGAGCTGAAGAATCATAGGGGTAATGGCTGTCCAGCCTGTTCTGTGTAAATTGGTGACCAGGTAAGCTGGTTTTGGTCTCTCTCTGGGTGAGAGTCCTGTGCTATACTCCTAGTGAAGTTTTTTCTGGTCTCTAGCCTGAACCTCTCAGTATGCTGTTTGTGGATGTTGGCCTTTGTTATATTGTCTGCCACTCTCAAAAACCATTTGACTCTGTTGCCTTTGATACATCTCTTCGGGTAGTTGCTGCCACTAAGTGGATCATCCCATCCATCCTAAGCAAACCCTAACCTCATCGTAGCCTTGCAAGCCTCATGCCCTGACAGTCTCAGCAAATTCTCTACATCCCTCTTGAACACATCCCTGATCCCAAAAGTGAATGAAGTGTAGCGTTATCAATGCTGACTAGAGAGGGATAACCTCCCTGTGTGGTGGACATATGTGGTCCTTTGCTTTATTTGTGACAAGGGTACACTGATTGAATGATATTAATCTGGCATCCAGTGCAACCTCAGGATCTTTTCAAGCTAATCAGCCTATGTCATTTCTGACCTTTATAGGTGCATGGGGTTACTCTTCCCCATGTGAAAACTTTTCACTTTTCTGTGTTGAACATGTGATGTTTGCCCACTGCTCAAATTTATGGCCAAACTACTTTGGATTGACATTCTGTCTTTTGTCATAACAGTCACTTCCAATCTAGTATCCTACAGGGTAATTCAGAAAAATTACAGGCAAGTTTCAGTCAGATTTATTCTTGTGAGGAAGATTTATCTATCCAGTAACTGTAGAAGGAACCATGAAATATTTATTCTCTAATCTAAGACTGGCTTTTGCAGATCATCCCTGCAAAGAGTGTGTATCTGCTGTAGCTTTTAGAAGTTCTGACTGTGGGACATAGAAGAAGACTGCAACTTTCTTTTCTTTTTACCCTACTATGCAATGCTCAGGTGTGAATAGAACTCTAGCCTTTTGTTCGTTAAGACGTTCTTCTGCTTTGTGTCTGTTTCTGTCTTCCAAATATTCTATTTCATCTTTAATGGTTATGGCACACATTAAGCAGAGAACAATCTTATGACTGAACCAGCTCCACAGACTGCTAGCTTCATTATAGAATCTTAACTTAATGTTCAGACTGTTGGTGCATTAATAATTGCTCAGCATAAAATGTTGGCTTGTTTTTGTGTCTTTTTTCTCTACTAAGCTTTCGCTATTTGTAAATAGCGTGCCTGCCTAGTTACCCTATGCTGCGTTTGTCTTGTTAATGTGATATAGAGGGAAGGCTAACTACAAGTACTTGCAATTCTTCTCAGATTTTCATCAGACCTTCCATTTTAATATTCTTAGATAGTAAAACCCCAGTGGATACCTTTATGTGAATATTCCCATCCCTTTCTGTGTTTCAGTGGCCTCTCTCAAAAATGTATTTTGCTATTGACCTCACAGATATCACTTGGATTTATTTATCAGCTGCAGTGGTTCTCAACATTTTTCTCCCCAGCTTATTTCTAGACTGTCAAGAATCTTGCAGTAGAAATGTAATATATATATAGCATATAGCAACTCCACTGTTCTGCTCCAATAGTGTGTTGCTTCTGTTTTTTGCCTCTCCAATTGTTTTGAGTGGGTCTCCTAGAAGTCATTTGTATAAGTTTTTACAGATCCCAATATGAAAATGGTTGTTTTATATGATAGGAAAGTGGACAAGCAGTGCCCTTAAGCTATTGCTTACTGTAGAGAATGCAGCATGTGATAAGCGTATGTAATATATTCTGGGTAGTGTTACCTGTAGGATTTGCTTTGAAACATGTATTTAACTAGCTTTGCTAAATATATATATATATATATATATTATTATATAATATATATATATATATATTATATATATTATAATTATATATATATATATTTAAACCATAAGATTTCACTTTGGTACAGCTCTTCAAACAAAATTTACAACGTATTTTATTTAATCTTTTCTCCTTCAAAACAAATACATTCCATCATCTCAAGCCAGACTAGGTTAAAAGGAAGATATTTTAATAAGTGAAGAAGTGTGCTACTACCAAGAGGAATAGCAGCAAAAAGGCACAAGACTGATGAGTGAGTGGCTTGCTCAGTCTCAGCAGCAGCAATTTCTCTGTTCAGCCACTCACCACCCTATGTGCAGCTGCATGAAAAGCCCACTGCTGAGGGGGAGCGAGTGTGATGTTCTTGTCAGTAGGATCCAGCTCATCCTCTCCCTTTTCTTCCTTCATGAATTGCTGTGCCGTGGCTGCCAACCTCATACAGTTTCTTTCTACTGCTAAAGTTCAGTGGAAGTTTGGTGATCCTGCCTGCAGGTGCTTAGTTTACATTAAAATAATGGGTTGCAATTTAAGATTGCTTCATTCATTATATGGTGTATCATCCTTGTTTATTTCTTTTCTTCATAAAAAATGGGTCACTTTAAAATGTTCACAGCAGAGAGATGCCTAGATATGCCACATGATGATCTGCTACCTTGTTCCAGCTGAGGGTAAGTTCAAGTAAGAATTCAGATGATACAACAATACCAGGGATGACATTGCCTGGTATTGTGAGCTATCATGAATACAGTGCTCTTCTGGATTGACAGAAAATAAACTTGCAGTTTAGTCACCCTGAAAACTTCTGGAGTTATTCCTCAGTGTGAAATGTGTGGTGTGAGTGAAAGAACAGACCTTCACAAAACGGTCTCCAGATTGTTGGTGGTTGTATGACTCGGCAGCGCTCAGCTGCAATAAGTAGCTACTTTGGACTACTTTGTAAAGGTTTTATCAGTGTTTTTTTTTTTTCTTCTCCAAATCCTAGATCCATATTTCACTTGCTTTTTAAATGATACACTTTAGATGTTGTGTGGCTGTTCTTTTTTTTTTTTTTTTTTTTTCCCCCTCAATCTTGTCCATCATGCTGGACAATGTTTTAGGTTTTTTCAAAATCAAATAAGGTTTTGAATGAAATAAAATCAGGATATGCTTCAGCAGTGTTCTCAAGTATAAGACCTTTCCAGGGTTCAGACCCTAATTTCTAAAAAATAAAGCATTTATTTCCACATACATTCAGCTGTGGTACCTAATGGGAGACACGCAGAACCTGATGTGTGCCTGGCGTGTGTTTCACTGAATCCCAAGATTCATCACCTCTTACCCCCAGCCACATGTCTTCACTGTGATCCCATCCATCTTCACTGAAACTAGAACATGCATGAGGTACAGCGTAAAAAATCAATGCTGGTTAACCTTGCTGATGATTTAAGTGAGGGAGCTGATGGAAGAGCAGAAGCTGAGTAGTGCACTGAGGAGAGCAATTTTTAAATACTTAATTAGAGAGTGCCTAAATTAGACTACGAGCTTTCTGGAGTGCAGATCAAGTGTTCTCTCCCCTGATAGGATTAGACCACTTTGGCTACTTATGTCTAGTCCCTTCCAGACATGCCAGCACTTTGATTCCTCCCACTCCCCAGAGGACTGTAATTAAGAAGTTACTGCTTCCCAAGTGCACAATTATATTCTCTAAAAACCAGTAATGAGCCCTTAATCTGAAGCATCCCAAGCTTACTTCATTAGCATACTCTAGATAGGTAGGTAGTTTATTACTCTGCGTGATGTGCTGAGGATGTTTTGTCCTCCAGACAATCTGCTGAAATGCAAATAGTCTTAGAGAGAGGATCAAAAGAAAGATATGAAGTAGACAAAATAGAAGTGTAAGTATTCTTGATAAGTATTTTTTGAACAAAAGATTACATAAAAGATCTGGGTATTTGTTGAGTTTGCAGAAAAATAATGATAATAGGTTTCTAAGGATGAAAAGCTTACGTTTTGCTGTTTTTTATTTTAGACTGTTAAAAAATGCTGATTTTAAATAAGTTGGAAAATAACTACTGAGAGACAGTCTCTGCTGGTGATAAAGTTCAAAGACTTATTAATCCTTAAATCCTCTTGTTTAGACTAGCCATGAATTCAGTTATATCAGTTGTACTTGTAGGCTTCTGTGAAGGGGAAACTGTCTATATGGAAATTATGCGTGCAAGGTGACATGTTTGAAAACCCGTTTAGAGCAGTAATTTGTTTAACCTACTACACTACTCTATTTGCCACATGTGACAGAAATTAAGCAAGCCTTAGGCATGATCTTCCAATGCAGCCACAAAATGTTAGCTAAAACTTCATTATTGGAATGTATGCATTCATGCTGCTTTCTGGATGGACATGGAGGCTGCTGTATTCCCTATCTCACTGCATTAGCTTCTAGGCTTTCAGTTGTGCTTCCTCTCTGCTTTCTCTGTTTAGACTAAAGAATCATAGAATCATAGAATAGCCTGGTTGGAAGGAACCTCAAGGATCATCAAGCTCCAACCCCCCTGCCAAGGCAGGGCCACCAACCTCCATATCTAATACTAAGGGCCCCAGGGCTCCATCCAGCCTGGCCTTGAACACTTCCAGGGATGGGGCATCCACAGCCTCTCTGGGCAGCCTATTCCGGCACCTCACACTCTCTATGTAATTTCTTTGATATTTCTTCTAGCTCTTGGGATTTTTTCCGTGTTCATTCATTGGTGCTTTTCAATTAGCCGTTGTCTCTCAAATATAGCACTCAAAGATGAATGGAGTAGTTTGGGTTACACTATATTAGAGTCTAGCTTAGCAGAAGGCTTTTTTTTTTTTTTTTTTTTTTTTTTAATTCTTTCTTATACCCCTCTTTCATGTATTACAGTATAATTTCTTTTTCTTTAACACTGTGCTCATTGCTAACTCATGTTCAGCTTGTGACCCCTTGGGTCCTTCTCTACACACTTCAGCTAGTCCTTTGCCACCCTGCCTTATGCAGGTTTTTATTCCTACCTAAAGATATGTAGTGCTCTGAAATTCAATAAGAACAATATCAATATCTTTCCAAATTAATTATTTATTCAGCTTTGCCACATACACTCTTTACTCAGAGCCTTGCTGCCAGAGATGAGCCACAATCTGGTACCCCCTAGTAGAGGAAAACATCTTTCTGTGCTTGGACCACAGTTCAAGAAGAGGAATTAAATCTCAATTAGTAGATATTGATACCTTGGACCTTCAAAGAAGTCTTAAAAATTAGGAATCTCCTAGGGAAAGCAGGAAAGTCATAGTTCTAAAAGAGTAGTTTCTTGCTTTAATGTCTTTACTAGTAGTAATTTTCTGCTGTTCTACAAGTTATGGCAACTTTCAAGTATGTTGAGTGCAAGCAAAATGGCCTGATTCCACACCAAGGATTAATGGCAATTGCTTGAGAAAGAAAATAAAAAACCAAACTGCACAAAAATTAAGGGAACAAAATAATGAATCTTTTTTTAGTAGATGATTCTAATAGATTGCAGTTCAGCAAGTTAACATAATGAGGTAAATGCTATACTAGAAACTATGCAGTACTTTCTTCATTATTTTATGTTCCAAAATGACTTCTGTAATCATTTTAATCCTGGCTGTTGACATGTCTAAAGTATGAAATCACTTGTAAGAACTAATTTAGAAACATGTAAAAGTACTACAGTTATGTGCTTCTGATACTGCCCTGTTTTGGTCAGGAATGAGTGAATCATGCACAATATTATTGCTTCTTGGAATTGTTCAGACCCTCAACATTATTCATTACATGCATTTGGAGAAAGTCTTTAAAATAACAGTGCTAAGTGAATTGTATACAACTTCACTGCAAATCTAAGATTAACTTTGAAGTTAAAATTTATATCTTTTTTATATATTCCTTCTGTTACCCACATTGCAGTGATATTTGTCATGCAAACAGAGCAAGTATTTTAGTTGGAGTGTGCAGATCTCTGAATGAGTACTACTCTGTTTACCACAATAGTGTTACTATTCAATAACTAATTAAAAAAAAGTAGTCAAACTAGCATTTATATAAATACATAGTAATATACAGTCAAGCAAATTTAGTATCTTTACTTTGCATCCTGTTGATTTTCATGAGCCCTTTCATTTCCTGCAAACTATCTATTAGCGTTGCTAATGTCTCCATTTAACTTAAATTCCCCTGTAAGGAATCTTGGTTTGTGTAACAGAAGATAAAAAGTCTAATTTAGGAAAACATTTTGAAGTGTTGAGTACATGGAAATAACATCCCACTCCTAAGACGGTGGCTTTTATAGGACCAGCACTGCTGTCATACTGCAGTATGATGTTTTAAGTTATTGTATCTCTAAGTTTGTAAGAAGAAGAAAAATAGACTTGCTACTTAATACCTTGGAGACGAATGAATTTCAGAGTGGTTATACTCAGAAGATAATGTCCAAAATTATCCCCATGCTTTATATTGTATGATATGATTTTTGACATCTTGTGGCTGTGTGCAAAAAATGTGTCATGCTGAATACGTGCAAGTGGGAGAGTAATCCCTGTGTCCACCATCCCTAGGTTTTTCACTTATCAACCAACACCTGTGACACTCAGTGACAAAATGTGTAACAATATTCTACTAGAAATAGGCCCAGGGGCAATTTACATTGTACGGTGCTTTCTTCCATACCATTAGCTCAGTGAAAGATGGTGGTGTTAGTGGTTCAAGAATATTAAACCTGTGTGTTGAGGTGATAATGGCTCCAAGGGCTCTAACTGGTGCTGTTTTTGAAAGGAAGAAGGTTCTGCAAAGTAACTTTATCAAGAGAAGACACTGAGCGTAAACTTGGTTGTACAACCTTGAGATGATGTTCAGGGTGTAAGTAAGAATTTTATAGAGAAGGGAAGTTTGGCAGACTACTGCCTACTTTGTTGTAGAATCAAAGTGCATATAAAGAAAGAGAAAAGAAATAAAGGTTTCAAGATGAGACATTTGCCGCTGGTCCTAAAAGAATTTTAAGTGGTACTGGGTCAGAAAGAGGTTGATGATCTCTCTGAAGTCAGTTCAGCGAAACTTGTCTCATTCTCAGTCATCTTCCATGCTTGACTTGTGAGAGGCTGTGTCTGATTGACAGAAGTGGAAAGTTGCTTTGAAAAACTGATACCCAGGAACTGTGTTCTTTAAGTGAAAATAAAGTGGTGTGCATTCCGTCAAATTCTGGCAACTGAGGCCACGCTCTTATGCTGAGATCATGCAGTTAGTAGTTACTGATGACAGTATTTTCCATCTTCAAAACGAAAACAGTGCTACAAGCTCATGAAGTTTTGGGAAGAGGCTTTCGCTGTGTTTCTGAACAAGTCTACAGTTCTGAACATCATTAAAAAGGACCATAAGAAAGTGAGTAATTATGATGAATGAAGCACTGGGGAAAGAATATTAGTCAAGAAAAAGCAATACTATCTGCTTGTTCAGTGTGCATGATCCCTTTGACCAAAAAGTGTAGCAGGATTCTGTGGGGAGAATAACAAAGGATGCCCCACTGAAAGCAAATGAGGAGAGATGAATTCTAGTTGCATGGCCATTTTAATCTTGTTTGTTTTTCCTAATTTTTGATCTCTTATAAACAATGCATTACTTTGTAGAGTGTATGGGAGGTATTTTGGGCGTTGCAGGGTCATTATTGTATGCTTACTAGGTACATGTGTGCATGTAAACCAATAGTCTACTTATCTTCTCCCGGAAGTCTAGGATTTTTGCTTGTTTAACCAGTGTGTTTTTGCAATGTGATGATTTTGATTTGAGGCTGAGCAGCAAAAAGAATTATGCAAAAACTTACTGTGCTGAATTAGGACTTGCGAGGAATATTTTCAGTTTCCATGGATTTCCTTCTAAATCTGCACTTCGGATGTTTAGTGTTGTTTATTTTACTATTTAGGCTCTTTCCTTTGAACTCTGTGTTGCCTCTCTCGTGCCTTTCCCAAATTCTGTTCCCAGTGAGCAATTTATAAGGGCAGCTTCAATTATTCTCCCTTTGGTAGGAGACCTTGGAAAAACCTTCAGGAGGCTGTGAACTAGTATGCATCATACAGATTATCCTGTCATGTTTTTACTCTTTCTTTTCCCCCTTTCACCTTTTGTCCTGAGGATGTGCTGCCCTTGTGCTGTGACTACATTGTCTTTTAGCTTCCTATTTTACTTTAGGTCTCTGATCCTCTTAGAATTGATGCTGTGCATGCACTTTTGGCTCCCATACAGAACCAGTCAATTTCTAATTTCAATTTCTAACAGGGAAAAGCCAAATATCAAAGTCTGGAGAGTTTTAAGCCCAAGCTGGTTCCAAATGAGCAGTAATGACAGGAGGCAGCACTGTTTGTGCCCCTTTGATAGTAGTCCTTGTTCAAATTTTTACATGCTGTGCTATAGGAAAGTTATGTAATGTGAGCATTGTAGTTGTAGTATGGCTGGCTGGGACATGGCTTTTCACATTCTTTTACCTGAAAGTATATATATAGCTTTTCCCAGTACCACAAGGGCTAATAGCCTGAAAACGTCAGGGAGGGCATACAGGCTCAAATGAAAGATTTCTTCGGCCTTATATCATGGCTCCAGCATTTTCCCATACACAAACGGGGAAAGAAACAGGTACTACAGGTGCTAAGTCTGTCACTGTTCATACTGATGTCTGCTTTCAAGTAGAAAGGAATACTCTTCACGTGTGGGAAACACATCAAAGGAGATTGGCCCAGGGTTCAAACCAGCAAAGCTTATTGATTTCAACTCTTATGCTGCCAGTGAGAAAAACTGCACAGTCAGAACAGTACGGTATGATCTCTGAAGATTATCTAGTTACAACCCCCCTGCTAAAAAAGTTAATTTTAAATGGCAACTGGAAACAGTGAAGCTTAAGGGACAGCTTGGCAATGTTCATGGACACAAAATAATCTATATTCAATAATGTTTCTGCTGTAAACCTCATGCATAAATCAATACTTCCTGTATCATATCTGAAAACAATACTCAGGGTTCATTATCTGTTTCAGTAATGCAACTCTAATTTTAGCTGTCAAAAGGTTAGAGTCAAAAACATATAAGAGAATATAATCCCTAGAGTGAAATCTAATGGGACATTTGATTTGTTTCTGTTCTGTTACTTCTGAAAAAGTCATTTTGAAATGGATAATGAATTTATGTAAGTGCTGGTTTTCTGATCTCTTTCTAAACATTCTAAAAGCTTTTTTAGGAATGCCTTTTTTTTTTTTTTTAAAGCATAACCAAGTGGTAGTAGGCATTTGTTGTTGTTGCTCTTTATCTGGCTGTTATTTTTTGGTCGATGTTCAAGTGCCTGTGAAGGTAGTCGAAGGATGAGATTTCAAAATTCATGCTTTCTCAAGTAAAATTCATATTGTTGTGACAGACTTATGCTTAAAATATTAGATACATGTTTTATGTGTAATTTTCAGGGCTACAATTGTACTGGCTGCTCCCAGAGGTTTATCACAGGGAAGGAGAATCCTAAACTTGATAAAGTCCATGAATTTTAATTTCCACTGCTAATTTGATTATGTATGAAGATAAATCATTTCATTTAGGCCTGTTTAGAATTGAGATACACAAGCAAAATTCTCTAAATCTAGATTTTGCATTCTATTATAAGGCATACTCAGTTTTTGAGGCCCAAAATAACAAGTTTGTGCTTTAGCTATGCTAGTAAAATTGTAGAGAAATTCCACTGGAAGTGCTGGAGGTATCTACAAGCAGAGTTTTAGTAACTAAGGATGAGTCCTGTTGCAGAATAGATGAGGCTATGGAGTTGTTAAGATTGCAGTATTTATTGTCACTGAAGCAGTCAACAATAGAAAGAGATTGAAAAAGGATGGTGACAGATTCATGGAAAAATGTGTGCAGTCTCAGTCTCTGAACTTTGAAGCCATTTTCAACAGTAGTGTCCTGACATGACTCTGCTTCAGGCCTTGACAAAGGTCTGACTGAGAGCCAGCATATTGGTTTGCTGTCCCTGAAAGGAACCTGGGTGGTGACATGAAAAAATCTTATCTCCGTTGGTTCACTGTAGTGAAATTTAAAAGACAACACAACATTTGATTTAGTGTTGTAGGATACTTGCAGTGAAGCTGGAAAGCTTGTGCCAGGTGGTTAATAGATTCAAAGTGTGCTTTTAACCTTGGAGAACCAGGCTGAAATGTTTTTTCTTCTCCCTCGTTGACTTGGTCTGCAGCATACAAATGGTGTTTGGCTTGGGCTGATGGCAGACTGAATCCACTGTCACTGTCTTAATTACGGAAAAAGAAGCAGTTATAGTCGAGAACTCAAAAGTGTCATAGGCAACTTGCTGCTGCACAGCTGAGAAAAGTTGCAATTTTTCATTTAGTGATGGTTTCAGTAGTGTGGTTAGCCAGTGATTTCAAGCATTTCCATCCTTCAGCATCATCATTTGTTCCACTTTTTTCTGCTTTTATCTCTGCCTTTCTTAAATTGAGAATGAGATGGAGAGTCATCGTAATTATAACACTGCTGTACCAGAACTCACACCACATCGAACTATAAAAGCTGTCACTTAACATGAGTCGTTCTGTGTGTGCATCTTGTGAGTGAACAACTGAATGAGAGATGCCAAAGTCTGCAAGTTATCTCAGCACTTCAATTGAGTTCAAGGTACAAAAAGTCTCTACTAAACTTTATTGTATTCTTTTTCTTCTCCATGTTTTGGGTTTTCATAGTTACATCAGAAAATAAGCTGCAGAATGTGCATCTTCTCAATATTTTGCAAAATTTTGACTTTCCTTTCTATGGGAGAAACTGGTAAACTGTGGCACTTTTTCTCTAGCTTCTGATAGGCTATGGAACACTGTGTGCACAGCACAAATCTCCATAGTAATCCAGCTACAAGAATTCTTGACATTGCCCTTCTATTCCAGAGGCTACCAAGAAAATGAAGAGAGTACAGAGTTTCTTCAAATCAATGTAAAGTTGTTTTTAATTTTTAATTTTTATTTTTTCCTGTACTTTCCTCTAGGGACGGAAGCTGGTATGTAAAGGTGCAAAGCTGCTCTTCTGGATGAATGAATGTTATTTCCTGGTGATAATCTTTCAAAATCTAGGTAAGATATTTGATTTACTATTTGCTCTGATTCAGATACAACTTGGAAGAAAAAGTACAAAAACAAAAGCAACCCTTCAACCTTTCCTATGTGTTACCTAAATGTATGAGTAAGATAAAACAACTATTTGCTGTGTATGAGTAAGATAAAACAACTATTTGCTGAAGTATTTTCAGAGATGCTTAATCACAAATGAAAGGACATCTGATAGAAGATATAAACTGTTAAATTCTTACACAAATGGATTCCAATTGCCTGGAATAGCTGAACCAGTTTCTGAAAGGGTCTAAACAGCTACAATTTGTCAAGTTAACCAGTACCACAGTTATTTTCCAAAATACTTTTTTTTCCAAAGTATTAATTTTGCCTATTTATACTGAAAGCTCTTTAGTGAAAGGACAACTTACCACTCTATGTTTCTTCAGTATAAGACAAGTTTCTAAACATCATTACAATAAAGCAGTTAAGATGAAATAACTACTCCAGAATGATTCCATACAGGGTGGTGAGTAGAGCTTTTAATTAATGCTCTAGTACTTCAGATAAAGTCATGACTTATGCAGTGCAGCAATTCATTAAGCTACTGGTTAGAATCACTGCATTACACTGAATAAAATCCCAAATTGGAATGCTTATCAGCTAAGCCTTTCAAAATGGAATCTGCTGAGTTTTGCTATATTAACCCTATCTATAATAGGAGAATGTAGTTTAATTCAACAAGATGTGCTTAGGTACTAACACTACTGTGTTCAAAACAGGACACAAACTTATCAAATATACTGTAATTGCTATCATTTTCAGGACGTTTTAAAGCTCTGAAACTTTTCCCCCTATTTATTATAATTGTACTTCACCAAAGTATCAACTTGCTGTTCCTTAGCTCCAATGTAATTGACCCTATTAATTGCTAGTTAAAACTTTCCTCCCTGCAGTCCACTGACTTCAACAGAGTTACAACTTGAGTGATTTCGGCTGATAGAATCTAATTCATCTATAACCTAAGCAAGTAGCATAATTCTTGCAGTATGTGACAGAAGAAGCAATTGGCAAAGGTGTATTTTTGAGATACTTTGTGGAAATGTAAGTATAGCCTTCTGGTAGGTCCTTTTCTTCTGCTTCAGTGTCTTAACAAAGCTTCTGGATTTTCTGATTGAAGTTCAGCATCTAGGTGACTTAACATCAAGTTAAAAGGTTCCAATATAATTAAATAAATTCAAAACCAAGTATAATAGGTAGGAATTTTGATAAAACTGTTTGAAATCTGTTATATGAATGTGAAACAATTTTTAAATTATCAGTCCTTCTGAATGTAGCTAAGACATCTAAGCTTTGAGGAGAAGTCCTGAATGTCTGAATTTAAAAAAAAAAAAAAAGCCAAAATAATGCATGCAAGGTCTATCTGCATTTTGGTTTTCCATTTCTAAGTTCTAACTTGTTATGATGGATGTTGGGATGACTCTTTGTTAAGCTCACATCACTTTGATATATCACATAATGACATTTTGTTAAGCTGTCAGAAGACTAGATTAGTGTGTATCTTCAAATGCAGACACTGAGATTGGAGATGGTGCAAAAAATTTGGAATGAGCTCCAGTTTTAAGCTGAGGAAAAATATACATACCAGCATTGTTGCTGTCTGTAGACAATTTTAGTTGAGCTGTCTACAAATGGGGAAATGCTGAAGTGGTCACTTGCTGTGTGAATGTCTGTTTACCTGCCTTTCATATTAACAAGCTTAAAACCAAAAGATGGACAACAGACAGGTCCATGACAGTGATCAAATACAAAATCAGTTAAAACTAACAATAATAAAAACTGCATATTAGATATGGATTGGTTACATCGGTGACATGACAAAATTACGTCTCTGTCTTATTGGTGGTGCTTGTATTTGCTAACAAGTAATGCATGACCTTGTTCTCAGAGCATATTTGCTGTCTTTATGTGGGTAGAAATATGCAAGTGTGATAGACTGATACTTAAAATTTGCATTATATTGCCCTCTGGGAAGGACTAAGGGGCCAGAGAGTTTTCTTGCATATTTTAGAAGATTCTTTCTGTTAGCATGAATGGCTTTCTGACTTCATAACTATTCAGGATACATTACCATAGATGATAGCCAGCCTTAAAGGGATCTCTGCATCACTGCAGAGGTCACTGGATCAAGGTGTCTGCCAGGACAATGAGCAGTATGAACATATCATCTCTGAACAGCTGAGGATTGAGTGTCTTGGAGCTCCTCAGATATTAAACTACATGACATATCCTCACCAGACATATGGATGAACTTGTCATGTTAGTTTGTTGGTCAGCCCAAGGGATGATATAACAATTATTCAGTAAAGTTCAGGATTTTCTGTAAAATACTGTTGATTACATCATACTGAGCTGAAGAAAAAATCCTATACCTGTAAGATTCAAAACTAAAAGTAAAACAAAATGTAATTAATTTTGACAGATTAGTGCCTGAAGTGTCCAACTAAGGGTTTATTTAGCATGTGTTCTTATGGACCAGTCAGCATAAGTGATAATGAGCACCTCAAAGAATCCCAAAGAAAACAGTATATTCAAAGCTGGTGAGTATTTACGTAGTTAGTTAACAAAAGTGGAAGTGGCACTGTGTAAACCCACCTACTGAAATAAGCCAGAAGAGATTGCAAAATCAAAGAATCATTAGAATGGTTTGAGTTGGAAGAGACCTTAAAGCCCACGCAGCCCCATACCAGTGCTGTGGGCAGGGCTTCCAGGCTACAAGTGCACATTGTTCAAGATACAAGAATATTGCTTCTTTAATATATTCCAAGGACAGGGAGTTCATAAGCTAACTTCTGTGCTTCAGTTTTGACCTTATTGAGGTAAAAGAAATGTTTGAATAGTCTTTAAATATGCTAGTAATTTAAATGATAAATGCTGCTAAGTGCTTTTCTCCTTCGTGCCTAAAATTTACACAAAATTTTCCATTAAAGTATACAATCAAGTACCTAGGCAGCTGCATTTAGATTTACATCTACTGCCAAAACAATATATCTTTCAGATAAGAATTTCATGTGTGATTCTTAATAATAATGTTTTAAATTAAAAGACTGATTCCATCTGAATAATGAAGCAAGATAGCCTAGAAAATAGATATGAGCCTGACGACACAAATTCATTAAAATAAGAAAAATCTATGGAACAGTGATGATAATGAGAAACCATTGAGTATCAGTTGACAACCTGAAAACAATGATTACATTTATGGCTAGCTGCATGGAGGGGTCTGTTTTACTATTTTTAGGTCTTTCTCTCTCTAAATCCGAGGGATAAAAAAACTGTGACAACTCAGTTGCTCTCATTACTATGGGCATACAGAATCTTAGTAGTACAAAAACTAAGTCTGATGGCTGTATAAGGAATAATGCTTTATTTTACTTAAGTAAAGATTAGCATTGATGATTGCCCTTATTCCTGTACTATATAATTATTTAGTAATGACAAACATTACCACTTCAAGAAGGCAATTTAATGTAATCAAGATATTCTCCTTTCTAATTTTGCTCTTGGTTTCCACTTAATTTGCAGATAGTGTATGTGTTACCTGTCTTCATTTTAGAAATAAGTTGTCCATACAAAATCTGCTTTTAAAATAATTGTTTGAAGATGTGCAATCTTTGTTTTCCTTGTTAAAATATTTTTACCTTCTTCTGAGTATAATGAACTTCCGTAGCAAGTGCTGATGAGATGCATGATTGCCCATCAGTTGCTTGCCCCTTTCTTCATTGCTTATACTGTTTCTTTTTTTTTAGCAAATCAGCTTAGTAGTGAGCAAAAAGTGGCACCAATGCAAGAGCCAAATCCATCTTATAATGTCTGTGTATTTGCCTGCCTGCAGGGCTGCACTCATTCTCTTGACAGACCATGGGATGTTAGGAGTACTGAGAGGGTTCACAGGACAAGCTGATGCTCTGTATATTTCCAGCCAGAGACAAGTTTTATAATTGATCCATCTCCATTGACTTCCGTTGACTATGGAAAGACAAAAGGCACTGCCTGGGACAGAGCAACCTTTTGCTGTTGGAGCACAGATGGCATGGAAGTGCTTTATGTGACACAAACTGTCACAAAACATTCAGTGCAGTAAAGTTCTCTGTTGAGACATGTTTTCTTTAAGCTTTCACTCTATAACTGTCTTTTGAAAACTAGCATAGAACCAGCAAGCCCATTTCCATCAAAAAATGAAAGTCCTGTTTATTCTTCCATTTTCTCCCACCAGGTAATTTCATTCTATAACATCACCTCAGATATTATAGTAGAATTAATGAAGAAAGTAGATTTTTAAAAAGGTAAGTGAAAAGGAAAGGGATGCTTTCAGACTAGACATTTGCCACACCTGAGTCTGCTGAACTTCCTAGGTACAATATGAAGCCACTCACTTTCTGAATTATAGGCACAGATGTCCTAAGATGTTTTAATATCACCTCGATATACAGACCTGTAGTTGATTTGAATACCACTAACATTCATTGCTGAGTCCTGTATGGACCATAGCAAGTGTTTCTTTGAGTCTGACTGACAGCTCAGACTAAAATGCTGTTAGAGACAAAGAACATCACTTTACTTCCTGTTTTCCTGAAGCCTTGATGGTTATTCTGTTTCTAATGGTTTTCTTTTGATTTAGGATACATCATTTAATACTTTTTTTTAAAGTTAAACTAATGAGGTCACGAATCACAAATCTCCCATTTGGCCAGTACTGCCAGTACTTGGTTCACCTGTTTTTTAATTTGTCATTTGGAGGAACTACTGATTGAAGTAAAGTTCTACTTGAAAATATAAAATCTTATGAGTCTGGGGACTTTGTCTTTCTCTATGCCTTGTAAATACTGAAAGTAACCTGCATTTTGACCTATTTTTCACTAAAACCATATGATTCATTCTGATTACTCTGTATCAAAGAGAAGACTTTCCTATTTTTTTTTTGTTAATTTTACAGTTACCTAGCGACACCTTTAAAATTCTTTTGTTATTACAAGTGCAGCAACTTTGTCTTTGCCTCTTTCACTGTAAGAGTTTTAAAGATGACCTCTTCTGATCTTTCAGACACACAGAAAACAGGCAAAACCGTGAGATGTCAGGACTCTGAACTTCTGTAGATATAAGAGACGGTAAGGAGTGGTGAATGTGTGAAAATATGCTTATCTTCAGGGTCTGTTTCTTCTTCTATGAAAAAAGTAGTAAGAGAACTCTGCCCGTGGCGGCGGGGTGGGAACTAGATGATCTTTGAGGTCTGACCCAAGCCATTCTATGATTATATTCTATAAAATATCACAGAACAGAATCATAGGATCATTAGGGTTGAAAAAGACTTCTAGGATCTTCTAGTCCAACCATCCAGATACCACCAATATTGCTCACTACACCATGTCCTTGAGTGTTACATCTACATTTTCCTTAAACACCTTCAGGGATGGTGACTCTACAAGTTCTCTGGGAGTCTGTATCTCAAGAAGGATTTCTAAGAATGTCAAATGATGATACATTTCTTTATTATCTCTGAACATACACAATTTTTCAGGTATAGTTACAAGCAATCCCACTTAATGTGAACTTGTCTGGACAACTGATTGCTGAGTATTTCAGTTTGTCTCTTGTTACTTTTTGTATCCAAACATTTCAATATTGAGTGATGATTTTGCTCTTGGCACAGTTCCCAGTAGTTTTACCCTTCTATTTTTAAATATTGTTGTATGTAGGTTACTTTTAGGTACTTTATGAAGTATTGTCGTTAAGCTATTGCATTTGAATTGTTATGAAAAGCAAAGATTTGGGGATTTTGCCATCTTTGTTATTTAGAAGCTATGTTTGTGCACTATTGGAAAAGTCACTTCTTTTCAAAGCTACAAATACCAAAAACAGAAATAAAAACAAGCATGCAGTGGCATAAAATGACCACAGGCCAACAAAAAAGCAAGAAAAATGTTCTCTCACATCACATCTTTGTTATGAACTAATATCAAAAGATTTTAGAGTTCAGCTAGGCAAAGAGATATTTAGTTAAGCAAAATAATGAGTTCTGCTATGCTTTTCATCTTCAAAATGTCTTACAAAGGTTAAACCTTTAAAATACATCTGTGAAATGAAGCATTATATTACTAGCGTTACTTTTTTCCCCTCAGTTGAAGTAGATGTTGAATGTTTAAACGTCCAGAGCTGCGGAGAAAGTTGATCAGATTTAGGACTGAAGTTTGTGAACTTCTCCTGTAGTGCCTGCACTTCTCAGATTGCGCTTGATGTTCTTCACTAATTTATAGTCCACCATCCATTGGTCACATCCTTCTTTCCCTAGTGTGTTTACAGCTTTCCCTTGCACTGTGTGTACCTACACTTACTGGGTAAGGCTGCCATAACCCTCTAGGTACACCCTCACCTGCCTACATTTGACTTTTCAGATCCCTTTGTTTCCTCTGGCACTACTTTACAAAAAGATGAGTTCTAGAACTCAGCAAAACTCTCAGTTGAATTTTGTGGAGCTTTGATGAAACCACCATAAATGAATTTGAACCCACATTATGTATAGCCCTCATGAATTTACATAAAGGAGCTCTACATATGAAGGCAGAAAGTGACTCACCACCTCCCATGTTTGCATCAGTCTTAGAAAGGTAACATCTGTACCAGGTGGCCCAGGGATGAGAATGGAAGTAGAAATTGCGTCTGTCAAATACCTGTGAGAAAGCAAAATGTCATAATTATATACTCCATAAGTTTCAGTGAAAGAGATCTCTACTTCAGGAAAGGAAAACCTTCTTTCAGAAGTTTTAAACTGTAATTTGCAGGATTTCTTCAGCTAACTGGTAATGGCTATTTAAATGCTTAGAGATCAACATCAGGAAAACCCTACAGTTTGTAAAAGTATGTAGCTGGTAATATGTGAAGTTGTTTGTAGCAGGCTAGTAACCAATAAAAACCTGGTAGGATTTGACAGTCCAGAAAAGCCTCTACTTGAAAAGCTCAAGAAATTATAAAAAATGACCTAGAACCTCTGGAGATAAACAATAAAAAGAGGAGGAAGTCTGTGATGATTAGCCTTGCTAGCAAGTTTAGTGCATCATATGCTATATATATTAGTACCCAAGTGCATCTGTGAGTTTTTTGGATGTCCTCAACTCTGACTGCAGTGGGAGCCCAAGACACTTGGTATTTTGTAGCCTTAGGCTTCTTGTTATTAATCTGTGGATGCACAGAATCACAGAATGGCCAGGGTTGGAAGGGACCTCAAGGATCATGAATCTCCAACCCCCTTCCTCAGGCAGGGCCACCAACCTCCTTCAATGCTAGACCAGGCTGCCCAGGGCCCCATCCAGTCTGGGCTTGAACACCTCCAGGGACAGGGCATCCACAGCCTCTCTGGGCAGCCTGTTCCAGCACCTCACCACTCTCTCTGTAAAGAACTTCCCCTGATGTCCAACCTAAATCTGCCCTCCTTCAACTTAAAATCATTTCCCCTTGTCCTGCAGTTATCAACCCTTTCAAAGAGTTGTTTGTAGGCTCCTGTGTGTAGGCTCCCTTTAGGTACTGAAAGGCTGCAATGAGGTCACCCCACAGCCTTCTTTTCTCCAGGCTGAACAAGCCCAGCTCCCTCAGCCTGTCTTCATAGGGGAGGTGCTCCAGTCCCCTGATCATCTTTGTGGCTCTCCTTTGGACCCTCCCTGTCTTTCTTGTACTGGGAGCTCCATACTGGACACAGTACTCCAGATGGGGCCTCACAAGAGCCAAGTAGAGAGGGACAATCACCTCCCTGTCTCTGCTGGCCACCCCTCTTCTGATGGAGCCCAGGATACCATTTGCTTTTTAAGCTGACATAACTGAGGACAAAAATGAGCCTTAGCATGTGCTCTTTGAACTGCAGGACATTGTTTCTTGCTTTGTCAAAATATCAATTTTTTTAATATGTGATTCATAATAATTAACTTGCCTAAAGAAGAAATATACTGCAAAGGTGTACCATAAAAAGTGGAAATATAAATAATTATATAAATAATATAAATGTAAATAAGTGGCTGATTTAATTCTGAATATGTTTAAATGGCTAATGTACTTAAAATGCAGAAAATCAGATATTAAAGGCAGCTTTTGTTTCAAAGTAGAAGATTAGTAAGAAAAAACAGTAAAACAGAAGACAAAGTTACAGAAGACATATGGAAAGATCATTATTTTCTTAGCAATAAAAAAGGACTAATAATTTTTCGGGCATTATCTAATAATGCAACAGTTCTATGAACAGTTGACTGTGACTTGGCACCAGATCAATTTCCACAGCACAGAGCCCTCTGGGGAGTTTAATGAAGATGGTTACAATCCTGTTTTACCTTCAAGAAGATAATGTGGCTGATAGCCTAGCTGAAGTGCCTCTACACCAGTGCACACAGCATAGGAAATAAGCAGGAGATAGAAATTGCAGTGCAATTAGGAAGCCATGACCTAAATGGTATTACAGAAACACAGTAGGAAGAATTGCAGAACTGAAATAATATGGTTGAGGGAAACAAGCTTTTTGGAAGGGATAGGTCAGGCAAAGGGGATAGAGCAGTCACCCTCTATGTTAAGAAGTGGATAGAATGAGAAGAGCTGCCTCTGAGAAGCAGCCATGATCAGGTTTAGAGCTTATGTGTAAGAATTAGGGATGGGGCCAATAAAGGACACCTAGTGGTCAGGATGTATTACAGTCTGCTTGATCAAGGAGAGCCTCCTGACAGGCCTTCTTGCATTAGCTAGAAGAAGTGTCAAGCTTGAAGGCTCTCATCCTGATGGGGAATTTGAACCAGTTTCAACCACCTGGATGTCTGCTGGGAAAACAACACAGCTAGCTGCAAGCAATCCAGGAGTCTTGTGGAGTCTGTTGAGGATGACTTCCTGGTCCAGATATTGGACAGACCAACTAGAGGCTGATGTGATTGCCAAACCACTCTTCATCATGTTTGAAATGTCATGGTTGTCAGGCAAAACTCCTGGTGAATGAAAGAAGAGAATCTCACTCATTTTCAAGGAAGAGAGAAATGAAGTTCTGGGGAACAATGGGCTGATGAGCCCTGTGTATGTGCCTGGATAGATAATGGACAAGATCCTCCTGGAAGAGTTGTTAAGGTACAAATGTGGAAATGATCCAAGACAGTCAACATGGCTTCATCAAGAGTAGATTATGCCTGACCAATCCGTTGACCTGTTACAGAGGAGTGATGGCATTGATTGACAAAGGAAGGGCAACTGGTGTCATCTTCTGGACTTGTGCAGGGCCTTTGATGAGTTCCCCCAGCACATCCTTATTTCTAAATTGGAGAGAGATGAATTTGAAGGCTGGACTATTTGGTGGGTAAAGAATTGGTTGGATGGTTTCAGGCAAAGGCTTGTGGTGAACAGCTTAATGTCCAGGTGGAGGCTGGAGACAAGTGGTGTCCCCCAGGAGTCTGTCTTGGGGCTGGTGCTTTTCAACATCTTCATTGATAAAGATATTGACAGATATCTTTGTCAGTGGGATCAAGCATAAATTATTCTTAACAGAACATCCGGGTTGCACTTAGACAATTTAGAGACTTTGTTTGGCTTTTCTAGAGGATAAAAAAAAGTTCTGTTCCTTGCCAAACTCTAGATCCTTTTAGTATAGTCCTTCTCTCAATATTCTACACTTTTGTTATCTTCCTTTCCTTTCAACTTCTGTATCCTTATATTTTTTGTCTTAATTATCTTTTATTGCTGTAAGATGGCTCACTGCACAGAAACCCTTCTTAAAAGTGCTCCCATTTTCCCTATCCTGAACATCTAATGCAGAAGTATTTTCAAAATATGTGCATTTATTTAGTTGAAAATTTCCCAATTGGCTCACAATCCAGTAAGTCACACTCTCATATGAGCATGGAGAGAGACTCCTCTGAAGGAGACCTGGAGGCCACATGGGTGCTTAATAATTTGGATCTTGTTATCTAGCCTGGTGTTCTGCTAGGCATTCCTAGGAAGGCAGATTTACAGACTGCCTACCAGCTCTTGCTAAGACCTTGTTTGAAGGTGAGGGGAAGATGGATGCGAGAGCCCTTGTTGATGATACAGCAGTGTGAACATAGCTGTTTTACTTTTCATTGTTTTAGACTAATTAAAATGTAAGTACTTTCGGATAAGGACCTAGAGATGCAGACGTATACTGAACAGACATTGCCTTGGGAGAATCCAAGATAGCCAGCAGGTATAATTCATATGGGATTATTTCTTTTAGCTTTCTAAGAACAGCTGAGAAAATAAGTAACATTCAATCAGTAACTGGGACTATTTCTGGAGCAGTGACTCTTATAAATTGAGAATAGAAAGGAAGAGAATACAGAACTGCATGAATTCGGACTTTTGGAACCATTGAGAAGTAATTTACAAACAGGATATTTTTTTGTTGCGGCAGAAAATCCTCAGGCAAAAGGAAAACTTACGAAATTACTCCAAACCCTTTAGGCTCATCATTTCATTAAATAAATTGTAGCCAAACTTTTAGCAGATGAACAGGGTCTACTTCTGCCTACTGGGAATTGGTATCTCTAAATGTAAACAAACTTCTTTTTTACCCAATATAAAAACATTTCACAACTGCTCAAAATGCCAATAATCTCGATTTGTGCATGGCAGCGGCTATATTCAGGGAAGTAGTTTGTGCAGCAGAAGTAATTCTGGAGGCTAAGAATTTCTGGACCTGCCTTCATCTCTGAAGCACATTCGTTGTTTCCATTGCTTTTGAGCCTCAGAGTTCTTTTGCTTCAGGTCTAAGTGTTTATTACCTCAGATTGAAGTCTGCCAGTAATCAAAAAGCAGGACTCTCAATTCCAAGTCTTTTGTCCTAGCAATGACACAATGGTATTGAAATTATGAAGGCTTGTGAAAAACAGGAGCAAAATTCCTGTGAAATGTATGGAATACAAAGACAAGCTTTTTTTTTTGTGTGTATGTGTGTGTGTGTGTGTGTGTCTGTGTGGTTAAAAATAATATCTGCAATAATTCCATGACAAAACTAAAATTGCCTTTCTTACTCTGTGGAGGATGCTAAATAAGAATTTTTAAATTGTATCTTGTGCTAAGGTAATTATGGGAAAAATTCAGCTTTACATGAATTTGACAGCTGTTTTAAAATCTCAACTGGCAACCATTCACTACAGTGCTGAAGACCTATGTTCAAAATCTCATATAAGGACTTGTCTTCTAAAAGCTAGCTAAGACTTGAGATTGCATAACAAAAATGACAGCCTTAGTGCAAAGGCAAATAGAAATCAATCTGTGATATTGAGATGTTTGTGTTTCCTGTATAAAGGGGACAAGGAATTAGAAGGTAATGCTACCCTGAATGGTTTGATGTCCCCAGTTGGGGACATCAATTTACAGTGACTTAAATGTACATTGGCTGCTTAGATACACCAGAAACTGACAGATCAGTACAGTCCTATAAATCCTGAACAACAAGTATAGCTTTTCAAAAACAACCTTTCAGGAGAAGAAAAAGCCCAAAATAATGACAGTGCACTGACAGTATAATAAAGAGGAATTCGTTATTCTGACTGCAGGGGTTGACAGAGACCAGAGGGCAAATGCATAAAAAAGGAAAAAAGAGCCTGTGTTCAAATGTCATAAAATCCCTGCCTCAATTGAAAGAAAAATAAATATTCTCAAATTATTTTATATGAACATAATAATAAATAAAAAGTTAATTTATCTGATCATGGCAAATATTTCTGAGCACAAAGCTGAGGATGCAGTGTTATCATATATGATATCATCTGAGTACAAATAAACGCTTTTTAGGGTTGTCACTGCCATGAAAATAAATGAAGCCTATTACATCTGGTGGTGAGGAAAAATGGAGCAAAAATTAAAATAAATAGTGATTGAAGGGTTAAATAGGTAAGATGGTCTTTGGGAGTAATTTTTCTTGACAATTTTTAGGTTACCATTTAATTGTAGAAATAAATCTGATTATTACTATTTCTTTTATTACTGGAAAAGAATAATAGCAGCTCACAGGAATGACTACTTCTATATGCAGACATAAATTGCACCCTCAGACAAGATCTCAATCCCACAGAGGAACAGAAATAAATTGAAAACCCAGTTGTTTTTCTGAAGATATTTAGTTCTAAACATACATTCTTGCATAATTTGTCTTCCTATTACTATTATAACTTTAGGGATTTTTTTTAAGGGTTTTTTTTTTTTTTTTTAATTGAATGCTTTTGTGAGGAAGAAGGATTTTTTGAGTTTTTGTTCCCTTGATATTTCCTATGCAAAGTTACAATCCTCATGCAGCTTGTATGAAGAGGATTAGAACATGTCATCACTAATTGCAGATGAGGATTTAATGCAGAGATGGACAGAAGAAGAAGATAAATGACATTGCCCCACCTGTCTTTATTCAGACTACACAGACATTTTGCTTCTGCCACTGCTGCTCCAGAGATTTTGCTTGGCTTTCATATCTCTTATCATTATATGGCAAGAGAAAATTTTTGTTGAATATAATGAATGACTGATTTTTCTATTGCTTGTGCTCATTATTCCTAAGGATCCATTTCTGCCCTAAGAACCACAAAGACTTAGTTGGTCTCACACACACGAAAAAAAAGCAGGTGGAAAAAAGAATAATTTATGAATTAAAAAAAAAATAATCACAGATTGCAGTTGCAGAAGTATGTTTTCCTCCTCCACCACTCCTTTTTTTTTCCTGTTTCTGTTAGACAGTAAACTTTGGAGTACTGGCATTGATCTTCTAGTATGCCATAAGAGTGCGTCATATGATGGTAGAAACCATCTGCAAATATTACTGTTATTTAATGTCAACAACAGGTAGTAGTAATTTAACTAATATGCTTTAGGAATTACATAAGTAGCAATAGAACAAAATAATGTTAGCTTGCATTTCCCATTGTTTTGTTTCAAGACAAATCAATTGCAAAACACAAATCAAAGTAATGGATACACATTGTAGACAATTTTGGGTCCCAAGCATTAATGACCGAGAGAACTTTCTCTCATAAATATTATACAATAAAGATCCAAAAAGCTCCCACGTGAGGCCTTGAACTACTTGGAAGGACATTTTATATTAGCCCTAACATTCTTTAATGGGTTAAAAACTAATGAGTAGGACAAAATGAGTAAGACCAAGTAGTCCAAGTTACATTGCAATTCTCTGGATGGATCATTCTTCACTAAACCACGTAAGTAAAGGACAGAAGTTACTGTCCCTTAATTTGCTTTAAAAAAGATAATTTTCTTTCGAAGTCTACCTCAGGCCTTTCAATAAGACAAAAAAGTGACTCAGCAGTTTCAAAATATGATCGAGGCAGTGGGAATTTCATTATCTTCAGTCATCTAATGAGAAACAGAATTTTGTTACAGTTTTGTTTTCAGGACTTATCAACCCCTGTACTCAGCACTGGTGAGGCTGTACCTTGAGTACTGTATCCAGTTTTGCGCCCCCCTCTGCAAGAAAGTGCTTGGGGCCCTGGAGAGTGTTTAAAGAAGGGCGACAAAGCTGGTGAGGGATCTGGAGCACAGGGCTTATGAGGAGCAGCTGAAGGAGCTGGGATTCTTCAGTCAGGAGAAGAGGAGGCTCAGGGGAGACCTCATTGCTCTCTATAACTACCTGAAGGGAGGTTGTAGTGAGCTGGGAGTCAGCCTCTTCTATAGACAAGTGATAGGACTAGAGGGAATGACTTCAAACTGTACAAGGGGAGATTCAGGCTGGATATTAGGAAATACTACTTTTCTGAAAGCGTGGTCAGGCACTGGAATGGGCTGCCCAGAGAGGTGGTGGAGTCACCGACCCTGAAAGTGTTCAAAGAACATTTGGACATTGTGTTGAGGGACATGGTTTAGTGAGAGCTATTGGTGATAGATGAATGGTTGGACTGGGTGATCGTGTGGGTCTTTTCCAACCTTCATGATTCTATGATTCCATGATTCTAAATCTTGACAGATCAGGAAAATGGAAAGGACTGTCTCCTGATTGAGTCTGAAGAAGAGCTTGAAATTCATTTTCAAGCAGAAATTACATATATTTTTAAAATTCTACCTTTATTAATAAAGTCAGTGAAATATACAGTAAAGCTACCTCATTGTCTAACTTATCAACAGAGCTGTAACCAAGGTTCCACTTTTCTGTATGTTCTTCCTATGCCATATTTTGGCTTTTCTCTTTAGGGAAAGGATATGTATTTTTTTCTGGGTCATTTAGAAAGCAGCTTGTGATTTGAATTAAGAGTAGAATTAAATGCTATGTGTTTCTCAAAATTAAAGGAAAATAAAATTTCAGTTGTATCAAATAGTTGTTGATGTAACATTTTGGTTCTTGATCACCTGAACCCATGATGAAAATCAGTATCTTGCCATGAGAACAATGTTATTAAAATGAATGTTTTAGACTTTTACTCAGAGCAGTTCCTGTGAGGAAGAAATACTTCCTGAGGACAGCGCGTAGTATTTTAAAACTTGTATGACATTTTGCAATAGATATAACAGATACAGTAAGAGTGCTCTCTCCCTGACAAAGCAATGTCTTACATATCAGAAGAGTATACCTGCAGAGCAGGCAACATTTGAGTTCTCTACAATAACCTTTTGCTGAAGTGATCATGTAGCTCTACTTTTCCTGGAATGTTGCCTCTGTTTTAATGTATAGCTGTTGGTGGTGCAGGGTTTAATGCAGGGAAAGTTCTGGAAAAAAATGAAGGAAATCTTGCTGCAAACTTTGTCAGCGGCTTGGCAACTTATTAGGAGACAGATTAACATTCTGTTGAGTCATCTGTGCTATCAAAGTTTGGGGTTCTGAGCAACACAGTGGTTTACAGAAGCCTGCTCACATTTTTTTGCTTCCTTTCATCACAGTGGAGATGCTGCTGTCTAAATAGCCTTTGGGGAAAATTTCCTTTGTGGGACACAGACATAGCAGTGGGAATAGCTGGAGCCTGCTGAAGGTAACGATTATATATTTTTTTCTTCTAGAAAAGGCAAATAAATACCTTGTAGACTTCATACAGAAGATCTCAGGAAGCGTTTTTATTACCTTTTACTGATTTGGTTTGCTTTTTTGGTAAGTATTTTTTGAAGACAAATGGCTTTGGATAGTCTAGGCATGGAATATTTTCATCATTCTTTTATCTGTTTTTCAGCAATGCTAGGTTGGTGGAGTAAATGGGGAAAGCTGTTACCAAGGAGGAAGAGGGAGAAGTACTTGAATGCAGACGAAGTGGAAATTCTCCTTCAGCCAAAGCCATTTCTCACCAGTTTCCTCAAAGCTGTGAGAACGTACCCAAAAGATCCATCACCACAATTTATATAGGTAAAAGCAAACCAGGTATTTGTAAGAGAAAGTACTGCTATAGAAGTAAGATATAATATGGGTAATTTAAAAATCTCAACTTCTACTCTATTTTCCAAATTGACTGGTGTTTGTAGGGTCTCAATAAATACAGCTCAAAAGATGTTATTTTCAGAGACGTCATCGCCCCTATCAAAAGCAGATCTATTTAATGATGGTGTGCAGTCAAAGAATTCCTCTCCATTCTGCAAGATCGCGTTTCATTTCAACAAAGTAAAGCTATACCAAAAGGTACAACAGTTTGCCATAGAATCATTTGAGTTGGAATGGACCCTTACAGGAGATTTATCCCAACTCCCCTGTAATGAACAAAGACACCTGCAGCTTGATCAGGGTGCTCAGAGCCCCATCCAGCCTGATCAAGGATGTCTCCAGGGACAGTGCATCCACCACCTCTCTGGGCAGGCTGTTCCAGTTTCCCTCACTACTCTTATTGTGAAACAACTTCTTCCTTATGTCCAGTCTAAATCCCCCCTCTTTTAGTTTGAAACAATTTCCCCTTGTCCTATCACCACAGGTCCTGTTGAATAGTCTGCCCCCTTCTTTCTTACAGCCCCCCTTTAGATACCAAAAGGTTGCTTTCAGGGCTCTCTTAACCTGTTCTCATAGGGGTGGGTTTTCATCCTTTGGATCTGTTTTGTGTCCCTGCTCTGGAAACACTCCAAAAGGTCCATGTCACTCCTGTACTGAGGACTCCACATCTGAATGCAGCACTACATGGTACAGATGGCTTTCTGGAATGCAAGGGCACATTTCTGTCTCATGTTCAGCTTGCCATACTCCAGCACCCCCAAGTCATTTTCTGCGGGGCTGTGTTTTAATCCTTATATTCAGCAGCTTGTATCGATAGCAGGTTTTTTTTTGTGATCCAGGTGCAAGGCATTGCACTTGGAAAAATTGAAACTTGAAAAAAAGAGTTAGAAAAATTAGCCAGCAGCCTGGCTGATCTTAAAACTCAAGCTCAAAATTTTAATATGCAGTGGATCGTCACTTTATACCATTCTACACAAAGAATATTTAATGATGTATTTGAGAATATTGTAGAGAGGTCTATAATTAGGATAAGGTAAGGCTTCTTTTATGAAGAAATTATTTTTTTTTGTACTGATTAAGGAATTTTGAAAATATTGTGCGTTGATTATTTTTACTCTGTATATTAATGCTGCATATATTGTGTTTGTTTCTCTGTAAAACAGGGTGGAATTAGAAATATCCAAGTTTCTTTTACATTCAGGAGGCAAAATATATTAAATAGACTACACGTACAAGTGAGGTTGTCTGGATTTTATCTGTATTAATATATTTTCAAGGCTAGGCTTTTCGAGGTCTTTCCCCTAATCTTGTACTAAACTGCATTTTCCTATCCATTAAAAATGCCTAAGTTTAACAGTGTGGCTTAATTTTAAAATGGTGGATTAGAGCTCAAAAAATAAGGCATTCCATTTCTAGTGCCAAGTATAGACAATGCCCTCCTCTTATCATTCTTTAACGGAGGGTGGCCAGCTTAGCATTTTGTCTATTTTTGATTAGAAGCTAAGCACAAATCTGATCTGGAATGGTAATTACTATATTCCAGTTTAAGTCACAGATCACTGCGGCTATTATTTATTCTCAGACAGAAACAATTGTCCCTCCAGCCTCCAACTACTGGATACAATTCTCAATTGCTAACCTTTTGCTATGAGTGAAAACTGCATTATTTCTCCTTTGCTTCAGTAGCTGTGGGCTCCCTCACCTGTGACAACTGAGATAACTGCACTATCTGTTATCCATTCTCTGTGGAAAGATTTGAAGATTTCCTATGCTTTCTTTCACTACGGATCAGAAACCACATAACTTTTCAATGCTAAGGATGGTCAATCATACCTTATCTAGTTTTTCTCTTCGTAAGTAAATGCACACAGATCAGCCAGAGAGCAGACTGCCTCTACAAAAATTTTATTGTTCTCTTGTTGGAGTAGGTGAGGGGACCTATGCATACTTAAGCCTATCTTGGCAAATTAAAACAGAACAAAACAGAAAGAATGATAGAACAATAATTGCTAGCTGTGACAATTTTCTCTGCTATGAAGAATACTAAATTTATATCATTCTGTTAGAAGACATAGGCTAATATGGAATGGAAATCAACAAGTAAGCAAGGAAAATGCCTATGATAACTGAAAGTCTTTGCCCAAACTAAGCCAGATTGGTAAAAAGTGTCCTTAAATTTCATGTAGGTCTTACAATAGAACACCTGCAAATTTTTACCTTACGATTGACACTGTTATGAATATACCGAGAAAAAAAATCCAAGCTCTGGAGAGTTGGAAAGTTTCCTGAGTCTTTTTTATCTGAACTATTACTCAGTCAGCTTCAAACTTCCAGATGAACGCTCTGGCGCAGCAGCGGGGTGCACATCGGCAGACCTCCTACTGCAGTGTCCAGGTTTGCTGGTATGGCGAGAGTTTCTGGATTGGTGTCTGTGTGCTCCTTCAGAGAAAAACAGAAGAACCCCCTAATACTCCAACTTTTTCTGCTGGAGCTGTTTAATGCGGAAAAAAAGTAACTCCCCAAAGGTAAGCCTATTGTGAAATAATGAGTTACTGTCTCCAGTCTGTAATTCCTAGGTTCAGGCTGATGCTTTTGCCGATGAACATTTTAGACTAGACTTACCACTTCTCTCGAGCAGATGTATATAATAGAAAAGTTGAGAATTTCAAGACATATCTCACCAATTTACTATATATAACACATCTGAGAAACTAGACGTCTAACAGTAAGGAAAGGGGGGACAGATAGGAGCTGCTGATCAGACTACAAGACCTGTTGAAGTACTTTCACCTGGATAGAAACTTCTAGGACCAATATTTATCAATATTTAAATATATCTTGAAGAAGCTACACATTGTAAGTAGTAACACTGTGTAAAACTTTTTAAAAGAATTGAGTACACTAATGGCAGAATCTACAACAGCTGTCACAAGGTGGTAAACGTTCTTCAAAGTAGACAAATGCAACGTTCAAGACATCTCATTTCCTGCCAAATATTAATAATGAATAGAACATAATGTGAGCAAGAGAGGTGCAAAAAGGACAAGAGGCCTGAATAAAATGTCAATTTTCAGTAGAGGATGTAAAGGCAGGAAAATCTACCATAATCAGCCATAATTGGAACAAGATTCCTCACTCCTTTCCAGCATATGGAAAACATTTTCCATTGTCACCAACATCCCCTTACACTACAAATGATAGGAATGTACAGGTAACTGGAAAATCAGTCTTCAAAATCAAAACATTTTAAAATGGAAGAAATACAGTGATTTTAATTACTCAGAATGCATACAGAGGATTAGCTAATACAAAAGTGCTGGTGAAGCATATTTTTGGGAGTAAGAAAATATTTTCTTCTGTATTTTTATGAGAATTCTATTGCACTCACTCCACCATAAATTTTCCACTGCTGTTAATAGACATTTCAAGAATTTGAAGCCAAGACTGGATGCTGTAAAATTTCAGATAACGGCTCTGAGGAAACAGAGCAATATGCAGACCACCTCACCTTTTCATACTTAGATTCCCACAGAGAAAAACAGTTTTAAGAAATCCGGTTGTGTAATGAAAAGGCAGAGAAATATTTCATCTTGTTATTTTCCTCTCCTAAATCTCAGGCTCACATGCTCCCCCTTGGCTTCTGAAGGCATAACTATTTACTTGTCAATCATGAGCAAAATGTCCCTTCCTGGAAGACCTTTTCCCCAGCTCTTAACATAGTTTTTGGAGTTGGATCATGGTATCTACTAAGGCTAGAAGCTGCGAGGTGTAACCCAGGAATGTCCAACCTGCATGCCTGGCCCAGCACACCCTGCGGCTGTGCTCCTGTGCTGCACCATCCTGATAGCGACTTCATCCATTTTTAAGGATGAGACACAGAAAGAGTACAATTTAATCAAAAATATCTGACAAACACCTTGCAGCTGAACAATATGCTGTCAGCTCACTGAGAATTGCTACCATTGCCATAGAACCAGACTGATTTGCTAGTTTCACAAAAACAAGTTCAAATTTCCCACTAGTTCAATGTTTTTGTTGCCCACTTTTTTCCCTTCTTTTAATATTTCATTAAATATTAAAACAATTTTTGTTATTTATATACAATAACTATATTAAATATCTCATGAGGGCTGCTCTGAAAGTAATGCCTCCTATTTTACTATGTTGGTCCAAAATGTCAGAGGCAGCTGTTGGTGGTATGGCAGTAGAGGCTGACTCTTCCCACCAGTATTCCATTATACACTGTTGATCTATGACAAATGGTGGCAGAAGGGCAGTCTGACTGAATGGTGTCTGATGTGGAAGCGTGTATGAAGCAAAGGGGTGTCACTGAATTTTTATATGTGAAAATAATGGCATTCATTCACAGCTGATAAAAGTTTTTGGAGACCAAACAGCGGATGTGAGCACAGCAAAGAGGTAGATGATGTGTTTCAGCAGCAGTGACTGCAAGTGTGTCACCTCTTCTGGAGCAGATTTTTATGAGAGGAGCGTGCAGCATACAGGCTCTTGTCCATTGCTGATAAAAATGTATTGCTAGTGGTGGTTACTATGTTCATAAAATCACAGAATGGCTTGGGTTGGAAGGGACTTCAAAGATCATTTAGTTCTAGCTCCCCTGCCATGGGTTGAGTGGTTGTTGTTGAAAAATGTTTTGTAGCTGAGAATTTGCTCCATTAAGTATTGTTATTGTGCTCGCTTTATCAATTATAGTTCCCTGGAAATAAATAGGAGTCATTACTTTCGATTCAACCTATATATGTGTGGCCAAAGACAATCCCTCTTCATACAGTGCAGCCCAAACAAGCCAAAAGTTTCCACAGCCATAGTCTAACCAACAGTTGTGTTATCCTGACTGGACAGTCAGGAAGGATTGCAAGTCCCTGGGGGTGTTCAAGAACTGTGTGGATGTGGCACTGAGGGACATGATTAGCAGTCATGGTAGGGATGAGCTAGTGGTTGGACTGTGTGATCTTAGTGGTCTTTTTTGACCTTAAGGATTCTGTGATTCTGTAAGTCTGGCTAGGAAAATACTGCTGGAAAATACTGCTTTTTGCCTTTTCTGTGTTGTGTTTCAGGATATAACTCTTAGAATAAGAAGGGAAATTTAAACAGAAAGGAAGCTAGCATTTGAAGATAGACCCTGTTGTTTGATGCCTCTATTAGCCAACATAACATCTGTCAAGGAAGCTTGGACACCTGGTTGTGTGTTTTTAGCAATGCATGACCTGATATTTGCTGTCTCTTTGACTCACCCCCTGTGATGCAGAGGAGATCTGACACTAGCGCCAAGGGATTTCCTTTGTAGAGTGGAACTGCTCTGGGACTCCTCTTAGCAGTGCTGTCATCTCCATCTCAAACTACATCTGATCTGCCTGTGAGGACTATGACAGACAGCTGACCAGCCAAAACATGCCCTAGATGTCTCATATCTGCCTAGGAAGGATTGAGGTAAGTCAAGCTCTTCCTCTGACCTAATGGGCTCATCTAGAGCTACCTCACCAGAGTGAGTTGTATCAAAAAGAGAGGGCTCCTGCCTCCCCTTAGATTAACTGTAGCCAAACCTGACTTTAGTTGAAGCCACTGACTCTTGCCTGTACAGGACATTGATGCAACAGTCATAGCTGAGTTTAAGCTTAAGGTTTTGGAGATAAGGAACAGCAAAGCCAAACCTGTTGCTGAGTACCAGAAGGGCAAAGATGTGAGGGGGCAGACATAGGAGATGAAGTCATTCTGAATATAGTGAGTGGCAAACAAATATACTTTCAGTGAGATGATACTGCAGGACATTACATTTTTGCTGGATTTTCCTGAAGCCTCAAGCAGCAGGATATGCAGGTGCTCTGCTAATTCTGAGTGATTATTTTGGAAAAAAAACACACCTGATTCCCACACAGGGAGTTGGAAGGCTTAGGATCTGAACAGGTGGGTTTTTGTAGCATGTTAAATCTGTGTGGACATGATTTATATTGTTACTCATGTAGATGATCCTCCTCTACTGCCCCAATACAGTTTGAAGGGACTAATGGTTTCTAGGAAGTCCCCAGACAAAGCCAGGATTAGGTCTGGTTCTGCAATGGCTGTCTGAAATGATAGGAAGGGAAAATTTTATTGTTGAGTTACTCAAGGCCTTGTCTATTCTTATGTCTCATCATTAACTTTCTGGACATGCAGTGGTTGTTACTGTGTTGTTAACACCATGGTTAGCACTAGAACTGAGATTAAGGCACTGATCAGCAGGTCAGAAAAGATTTTTTTCCTGTTAGACCCAGCAAGTTATTTTCTGGATGAAGCAATTCATTTTGGTTAGCACTGGGATGAGCACGGACTTCTGTAATATCGATACAGTAATGTTTAGGTTTAGGATTATGCTCATTTTTAACAGATTAGAAAAATCAGGGTAGAAGAGAGAAGTTAACTTGCTTGATTCTGCAGGACAAGAAGAGTTTGGATGAGGAATGGTGATGATGAGACAAATGGCTTATAACTAGCCATACACTGCTATGTGCGTTGCTGAGGCTACTGTTAGTACTAGTATTGGGTTCGTGGTTTGTAACTGAAGAGCTTGAGGAACTAAGCTTATTCCTGAATATCAGAGAACCCTGTGGGTGGAGAAAGGCTGATGTCAGGCAGGATTTTATGCTGTGGGAAAGTTTCTTCAGGAGAAATTTATCTTGGATATCAGGAAAAACTCAGAAGAGCAGTGAGGCAGTGGCACAGGTTGCCCAGGGAGATGGTAGAGTCATTGTCCTTGGAGGTGTTCAAGAGCTGTGTGGATGTGCCTCTGAGAGACATGATTAGCAGGCATAGTAGGGATGAGTTGACAGTTTGGACTAGATGATCTTAGTGATCTTTTCCAACCTTAACGTTTCTATGACTCTATGAAAAGTCTCTGCATTGGAGAATGCCTTGGCTAGTACTGAAGGTAATAACATCTGAGGCACAATATGCTCAAGGCTTACCATGGCAGAGATAAAGTCAAAATCCCCAGGCCCAACGATGAGAGTTAGGTCTGGGTGAGACATAGCAGGGGGGAAGGATGGTGGTGGGACAGAGAGTAAGATGAGGCAGGGAGAGTTGCTGCTTTGGCTGTTGTATGGGAAATTAGAGGAGAGGGACCTCCTGCATATTCATGACTCTGTATTGCTGTAGCACTCAAATAGGATTTCGAGGCCTCTGGTGCAGGCAGATCTGGAAGATGAACATGCAAGTTGTAGTGCTAGCTTTATGTATGCTTGTAACTGATGCTGCTCTGAGGACTAAGGTTTATTGATGGATGCTGAAGGACTTTTAGTATTTCTGCTGACAAAATGCACTGGAATGTGGGTGCTTTTGCATGTCACTGCACTATAGTTGAGGCTGCACTTGAGGCAAGGATTACAGCTAAATAGCTTGGCAGTAGGGTTTGAATAACTGTGCTTATTTTTGCCTCCTGAGAGGCTTCCATGGCAGGTTAAGGGATGAGCTGATGATAGAACAGCTCGCTCCAGCTATGCAAGAAGGATTGGGAGGAGGATAGATGCATGCAGGGGTGAATGCTGTGTGGTGTCAGTAAGATCAGGGCTTTCAAGAGAGGCTGGTGAAAGTGGAAAGAAAAAAAAATCAGTGGAAAAAGGAACAGTGAGGGAGAAAAGTGAGAAGAAAGAGACAAAAGACAGAAGCAATTTCCTAGAGCTTCTCTTTTCATCCCTGTCTTTCTTCTTATCTTCAGGGTACACACTAACTCAAAGCCTGTACTTTCAAAAATGAAGCACAGTATGAGATACAGCTTTCTGTGTTGTTTACAGTAAATACTCTCAGGTTTGCTTGTGAGATCTGGCCTTTTTTAGCATCTTGTGAACACTACAGCCTGTTTTTCTCCAGTGCTTTTTAGCAGAAAACAAAACACAACAGGCTTTTTTTTTTGAGGCTTTTGTTCTGTATATCTTCAGATCTCTGGATGTTGGTCCTCACAATTCACCAGAGCAGGAATGGAGCTTCAATTATTCAGAAGTGTTAAGAAATAATCTATCTAGTATAAATCATGATGATGATGATAAAGGACTATTATAGATGTGTATCTATGTGTTAGGGTTGCTTCAAAAGTAATGCATTCAATTTTGTTTTGTTGGTTTGCAGAGTCAGAGGCAGTTGTTGGTATGGCAGTAGAGGTTGAAACTTTTCACCAGTATTCCATTACATTTTGTTGCTGTGTGACGGATGGCAGCAGAAAGGCAGTCTGATGCAATGGCATCTGACATGGTGGAGCAAAGGTGTGCCATTGAATTCCTCCATGCAGAATAAATGGCACTCAGTGACATTTGTTGATGCTTGCTGAACATTTCTGGAAACCAAATAGTGGATGTGAGCACAGTGAGGTGGTGAGTGATGCGTTTCAGCTGTGGTGACAGCAACAGTGGTTCACCTCCACTGGTGCAGATATTTACAAGTGCTTACAAGCTCTTTTTTATCACTGGCAAAAATGCATAGCTAATGGTGGTGACTGTGTTGAAAAATAGTGTTTTTGTAGCAAGGAATTTATCAAATACTGTTATTGTGTTCTTTTATCTGTCATATTCTCCATGGAAATAAATAGGAAGCTTTACTTTTGGAGTGAGCTACATATATGTTTGTATGCAGGTGAAGGAGTCAGTTCTCAATAAAAGTGGATCTGCTTCTGGGTTAAATAACAGGAGAAGCAAGATGCTGACTGTGAGTCTGACATGATATTACAACTTGAAATCTAATTCAGGAAAGAACAGAATTTAAATAACATTTGGATGCAACAGCAGGAAACAGAAGGAACAGGTGTTTAACATGATTTATTTCAATTGTTTAACCTTTTTGTTAATGCCAAAACCCAAACTCTGTCAGGTTTTGGCTTTATGTACCTTCTGTAGTTGTACTTTTGGCTGTTTCATGCCTCAGAGCATTTCTTCTGCTGTTCGTTTGTCTCTGAGGAGCTAGGATTCTGTCTCTGAGTACTTTTGATCTCCAGTGTATGTGTGGCTTTTTCTTCATGAGTCAATGGAACTACATGGTCATGTTACTCTGCTCTGTGGGTTCACTGGATTATCAGCAGGAGAAACTTTTAGATCTGCATCCCAAAATGGATAAAATTTGTTGCCTAACATAGAAACCGCAAAATGCTTTTTTTTTTTTTTTTTTTTCTTTTTTTTTCTTTTTTTTTCTGTGATCACTGTAAAATATAAAAGTGTAAATAAGTGCTTCACAATTTTTCAGGTGCTGGTATAGTCTTGATGTATATCTGCTTAATAAGACAGGTCTCTCATTTCTGGCACCCTGCTGAGTGCCTCAGAGTACATAATATTGAAGTTGCTTTACATTTTGGGAGAAGCCTACTGGTTTAAAGTAGCGAAGAGCTCTTTCTCTCAAGTCTTTCATGCTCCATTTCACACTATTCCTTGTGTTTAGCAAGTCAAAAACTATAGCAACATCTGTTTTAAGAAGAGGTGCCCTTTAATGATACAAGTGTTTACTTATATAATGACTTTTAAAAGTTCCTTCTCGACTTACTTTGAAGGTTTCAGGGTCCAATGAAAAGAAATTATACAAAGTAAAGCATGCTTTCTTTAGGATGTAATTTCAGTAACTTTTGGATGATAGAGAGATTCTATTTGACATCAGATTTTGCCTGTGTCAATCTCCCCCTCTCCTAAACACTCTGCGCTGGTGCACTGTCATCAGGAAATAAAAAACAAAAACTTGGAAAATAAGAATATCTACAGATCATAATCTAGAGTAACAATGGGGAAGGACAGGAAGCAGAATCTTTGTTAGGGGAATTAAGGCCAGCAGCAGTCCTCGAGATAACATACAGTACCCCTACAGTACTCCTTTGAGGCGGTTGTAGAGAGTCATGAAGTCTCCTCTGAGTGTCCTCTTCTCCAGACTAAAGAATCCCAGGTAATCTATGAGGAAAACTAATTTATTTTGTTACAGAAACTGATATTTATGAGAAACCTCAATGTATCGAAGCCCTACATAAATAATGAAATAGTTCATTTTCTTCTGTTATGATTTGTTTTTATTTATTGTTTTCTTTAGTAGCTAGAACTGTAACTCTCACACCTGCAACTTCTACCACACGATTTAAATGATTTCAGAAGTAACGAATACTAGGAAAAATCACAATTTAAGAAGCTTTAGTGAAAAGCTATTAAATGAATGACAAAGAAGTGTTGCTGTTTTTTCTTTCCAGTTTGCTTTTAGTCAGTATACTAATTGCTCCCTTTAGCAGGATTCACTGCTCATTTATACAGCAGGGTAGTTTCATTTTTGTCTGCTCCTGTTTGGAGATGGAGTCCTCCTGTATACATCCTCAGAAGTTTCCTTTTTTTTCTTTGGGCATGTAAGGTGATTACATAAAATTAAAAGTGGAGATCTTAAATCTCGGTAAACATAACCGAAGGATGAATTCATTTTTAAAGCTGTCTAGATACTGAACTCATAATTTATGTATTATTTTTGTCATCATCCTGTTTAAACCCCCAAGGCTCTTCTTCAAAATTACAGCTGTGATATCTACAACAGAAGAGCTAAAAAAGTGTTGTAGTTAGGTCATATTGTCTTGCTGCTGTAGATGAAACAAATGATAACAGCATTACTGCCTGATGATTTTGGAGCATGTTTTATTCACTAAAAAAAAATTAAGAGTGTCATAATATTGTACGCTGAATGCATTTCCTCTAAACTCTGAGTGGTCAACTTAGCTAAGAAGCATAACAGAATAGACCAACTCCAGCTGAATCAACTTGGAGGTAAGTGCAGAGGCAGGTGATGGAATTGGCTGCTTGGCGATCTGGGTAGAGCAAAGTGGTTTTTGGAAGCCGCGTGGAGAAAAGGAATTTTTCAGAATGAATGGTATGGAGAAACTAACATTAGTGTGCTGCCTTTCAGAAGGGAGGAAGAAATGCTTTGGGCTATCTATATGCTGTAAGTATTTGAATATATTATCATAAGTAGAAAGAGGCTATTCTCCAGAGTTACATTTTGTTGGTTGCTCCAGCTGGTTAAGGAGAAGTTGTTAAAATTAGGCTGCTGGCTGGAAGAGTATTAGGAAATTGGTCTGGGCATTTTAACTGTGTTTAGCGATCTACGTAATTCTTAGAGTAACTCTCATGGGGCTTGCTGCCAATTATTTCAAACAGAGATTGAAAAATTCTTCCTAGGATATATACTATCTACTTGAGAAGAAATCTAGCTGCTGCTTCAGAGCACTTGCATAAACATATGCTCCACATCTACAATTACTTGTTTTCTAGAATGAAATTCTTGGAAGTGCTATTAATGGTTTAGAAGGGTTATACTAGCTTCCTGTATGCACAGACTATTGGACCACAGATGTCTGATTCAGAAGGTTGTAAAGCATCTACTTTGCATGTTTGCAAACAGTCTAAGAAAAAATTGCTAGATAATGCTGTTACAAGCATAGGACATATGTGATAAAGTAACGGACACTATGGACAAAGAAAACCCTGAGTAGTTGCAATTGTAGGTGATTTGATGAGCAGAATGCCCAGAAGTCCTAACATTGTGCTTCATGCCAAAGGTAACAATCTGCTTCTATGTTGGTTTATCTGTTTTGTTTTGTTTTGTTTTTCTGTTTGAAGTTGTTTGGCTTAGTTTGAGGGAAATTGAGAGGAATTGCTATGCTAACCCTGGGAACTGAATGCTGGTAGGCAAGCTGGCATGTACTTGCATGCTACTTGCAGCTTGTTTCTAGCTGTAGCCAACAGATGAGGCCAACTTTGGGACAGTAAAGTGGAATGCTGAAAAGCACTTAAGGCTTCATCTCACAGGATTTAGAGGAAGGAGAAAGGAAAGCTCAGAAAACAAATGATATGTCATAGGCAAAAAAAAAAACACCCTTCTCTCTTGCTCTTGGCAAGTAACCAAAAGAAATACCAAAACTGAGGTCTAATACAGCGCGTCATGCAAGTGAATTTTGTTGGCTATACTACTGCACCAGCTATTGAAAGGCCTGTAGAATAGACTTAGTTTTCCATCTGTAGAAATTCTGAAGTATCTAAATTCCAGTGTAATGTGATTGAACTCAGTTTTAAAATAGCGTGAGTTTCTTGTCCCAGATGCTTTGTCTGAAAGGCTGTTAAGCATGAAGTTCTTTCCCCTGATGATGTACTGCAAAATGTATAAAAGATAAAATGAATACAAAATTGAAAATATCAAAAATTGTATAAAATTAGACAACGAATTCTTATCACATAGACACAAATTGACCAATAGTGTTTATTTTGACTAGATACTTCTAAAATAGAAGATGCTTGTTAAAAGAATCACCCCGACGTGCTGTACTGCTGTGTGATCTCACAGTTTTACTGTTGCTTTGTAATAACATAACCCGGACATTACTCTGATACCCTGTCTATAACTAGAATATTGATTTTTTTTTTTTTTTTAATTTTCAGGTAACATTTTATTAGGGAGGAAAAAGGAGCTAGATATACTAATGGTACATCAAACAAGATGCAACTGTTATTTAATTGCAAAAACTTGAAATTATTCCCAAATAGTGTTTAAAATATTTATAATGAAATGAAAGCAATTATTGTATTCCTTCAAGACAGACAAATTACAAAAGTTTGCAATCCAAACTTCCCAGAAGTCTACATCAATAAACTCACAGAGACCAAACATAAGAGATTACTCTCTCAAGGAAAACCAAATTGCAAGGGATGTTGAGAAGACTGGCAGTGGAGAGGGAGGGCAGGCTGCTGATGTCTCCTTCATGAGATGTGCAAAATCGAGGCAGCCCAATTCTACCCCACAAGCTATGTAATTTAAAGCTACTTCAGAAAAGGGTTTGTATGACATCTGAGTTAAATCTCCAAAGCAGAACCTTGGCAAGGAAAGAAGAGGCTCAAACAGAATGGGAACATGCAGAGTTGTGAGCTCTAATAGTAAACTTTTGCTCCTTCAGCAGCTTAATGACATCAACTTCTCTCAGTATTTCTGTGGTGAAAGACACTAATGATATTCTGCACTCTTACTCATGTGATTTCTAAAGACTATGTTTGTGAAGCCTTTTGATTAAAAATAGCACCAACTAAACAGCAGCATTGCTTCCCTTGGGATGTGTACATGTAGATGCTTTGATGATAGGAGGAGGTGGACAGTTAAAGATACTAGGTAAACAGAGCCTTGTGAAGAAAAGTTCATCTGAAAATAGAATAATTTTACCTACGCATTGTGGATTCAAATTCACAGACAGCTAGTGAATAACTTGTTGCATACAAAAATGGTACCTGAAGTGCTGACATGAAATGTTTGCATTGACGTATGCTGTGTGATAATTGTCCAGTATGTCAAATTTCTAGCAGGATTTTTTTTTTGGAAGAAATAGCATAAATATAGATTATTTACTTGTTAGCATGGAAGGTAAGCAATGAGGAGATAGAACTGAACAAATATCAGGAACCTCTTATTTAAAAGCAGCAATATAATCTTTCATCCTGGTTTACGAACAGCTAATTAATCTCATAGTCTGGAAGCTAAAAATCAAAATCACATAAAGCAGCATGGGTGAGCAGTCTTTACGTATGGAAGAGAATACACTGAATAGCTGGAAGTTTTTCAGATTCATGGACATAATTTTTGCTCACTTTAATGTTATTTTTTTTCTCATTTTCCTCGAAATGAGTTTTTCACTTTGACTTTTAGAAAAGTTTTAATGGTAAATAACTCTTCTGTGAATCAGCTGTGATGATCTCTGTACTGTGCTCAGTGTCCAAGGCCAGCTCAGCCTGCTAATGAGAATATTTTTACTGTAAAGTTGTCCCTTTATGTGGCAGAATTAACATGGAATTTCATGCTATATACAACACTAATAGGAGCATGATTTTAAAACCATTTTAATCCATCCATTTAAAAGAAATAGTTTCTACTTGTAATGATATTAAGTTCAACAATCTGGTTTAAGAAATTTCAGGTAAGAGATTAATTTTGTTATATGCAGATGCATGCAATGCCAAAATCTATAATAATCTTTTTCTTTCTTTCCCCCCTTCCATTTATATTCAGTAATCCTTCTAGGGTGCAGAGTTTTGCAACGGAGAATCAAATGTCCAGGATAGATGAGAGGAATTCCATTCTGTCCTTTTCTTTCCATTGGCTACAAAGAGAGTGTAGGGTGACCTATTCAGACATAGAAATGTAAGTAAGGTATGTGTGAAAATCTTGCTTCTCAAGCAATGGCACCAATTGACACAACTTCATAGAAGAAATATCTGGTGTACTTTAAAGTGGATTGTCAATTTTGGTTGGAAAATCTCACCTACTCAAGCTAGTTGATATGTTTGTGGGTTGTTTTTTTTCTTTTCTTTTTTTTTTTTTTTGTAACCTACTGAGAATGTGGGGACAAAGCAATTCAAGTCCTTTATAATGCATTTAAGCATATATATCAAATATATATGGTTCTTTGTTGGGATTGTGTAGACCTTCACAGCTATGATCTAAGAGAGCAGATATGCTTAGAAGCAGCTTGTTATGAGAATCACAGACCATTAAAATAAGTTATTTCGGTGGCCCTTTTTCTTTGTTCCAGGAGCTTTTTTTTTTCAGTTACTGTGAATTGCTGTAGTTATCATAGTGTTGGAAGACATACTAAAACACAGAATCTGCATTTAGTTTGGATGTGTCTCGAGAAATAACTTTGTGAACAGGATATAGACATTTCCTGAGCTGTGCACAGTACTCGAAGCACTGTGCCAATTCTGAAACTACCATAGATTAACTCCTATGAATTTATCACCTTACAAATTTAATTTTCAAATGAGAGCAAGGCAACTTAAACCCATCTTTCAGCTCTCTGAGGGCTTTTCTTTCTATTTCCTTTTCTTCCTTAGCCCTGCTCATCTATTGAAGAGTGAAAATCAGAAGATTAGAAGTCGCTTGGATGTTAATCTAATGTGTTAATATTTCTACTGTTTAGCAGCTGAAACAGTTATTATTGCAAAAGACTGTGTACTCTTGTTTAATATGCCAGGGTCTTAGAATTAGGGCTAGTGTTCTTGGGAAATAAAGCAAAAGAATTATTCACCTTACACTTCTCCAACTGTAAGACTGCATTTTTTGACTCTGCGTAATATCAGAGTGGTAGAGACTACTTCTCTATACACAATTTAAAAGAAAACCAAATACCTCATAATCAATTTGGTTGCAAGTTTGAAATCCAAAGGGGATCATGAATAGAAGATATTGCTTTTCCTTTGCAAGAATCTTAAAGTTAGTGTTCCCAGCTTGTAACAGTAGTAGTAGTGCACAGATTGGATGATTTAATAGCTAATAAGATAGTGAATGTGTTCAAATTTCTTAATACAAATAAAAGATTAGACCAAGTTCTTGCTTGGTTTTCTTATACATCCGAAATGCCTGTTCTAGAGATAACAATTCATTGTATAGGAAAGGCATAGTATTTAAAATGTCAATGGAAATTTGAAGATCCTATTTTCCAAGCATGCTGGAATTCATGCTTTAATACAATGCCATTAGAGGAACACGAGCACATGGTGTGCATCAAAATGAAGACTTTATGGCTTTTCTTTATGCAGTTTGATACCCCATTAATGCATTACATAGATCTAATGACAGAAACTGCTTTATCTTTCTCTTTAAATATGTGAGGTTCAAACAGCACCAAGAACTATATAGCACAGGATTTAAAAGCAGCAGTTTCCACAGTGAAATAGATGGCAATTAAACAAGGGGATGTCAGGACAGGACTGGAGGTGGGGGAGAAGAGGTGTATTGATGCTCTCAGTTTGGCTGACTCTCTGCTTCTGCTCCTTGATGTCTATGCTGCATACATACCAATTTGCTCTCACAAACTGCCTACAGCAGACTGAGCCTGTGGTACTGAGTGAAACGTGATTGCAGAGCAAATCTAGGCCCTGAACCCTTCATTGCCTATGCTGCCTGATGGTTAGCAGGGTCTCCAGCTCTGTTTTGTCTTCTTGAAGGGAGACAAATCCCTTCTCCGTAGGGAAGGGATTCAGCACTCAGCCTTTTGCTTTGTGCCTTCAGGGTCAGATGTGGTCCCTTCTGTTTTGTTTTGTGTGTGTGTGTGTGTGTCCACAGGCTGAGTGAAGTGGGCTGGACCTGCTCTGGGGTGTAGTCCCCATGGAGCTTGAGTATGGCTTAGCTTCCTCATTTGGCTGGTGCTTCCAATGCAGCCCTGGCTAAAAAACAGCTGTTCCAGGGGCTGTAAAGTTAGCTTTCCCCCATTTCAGTGGATCAGAGTCTTTACCTCAAAAATTGGTAACACTGATACTAGTCTTAAGGATATCCCAAAGATTGAAGTCTTGATGTCTTCAGAGATCCACTAGAGAGATCTAAGCTGCGTCATAACCAAGGGGAGAGGAGGATAATTACGTACTGTGGCTGTGGAGGTGAGGAGGAGGTGGAAATCAACAAGGATATTTTCCCAGGCACATTCATCAGCTGCATGGGCTGTACATGATCACAGTTAATTATAAAAAGTTTGTGAAGCAGTATATAACAGTTTGTTGAAGGTCTGATGAGAATATTGCAATCATCCTTCCAGTGCCTGAAGGGAGCCTCCAGGAAAGCTGGAGAGGGACTTTTTTATAAGGATGTGTAATGACAGGAAGGGGGAAATGGCTTTAAACTGGAAGAGGGTAGATTTAAACTACATATTAGGAAGAAGTTCCTTACTCTGAGTGTTGTGAAACACTGGAACAGGTTGCCCAGAGAGGTTGTGGATGTCCCCTCTGTGGAAGCATTCAAGGCCAGGCTGGATGGGGCTTTGAGCAACCTGGTCTAGAGGGGGGGGCGTGTCCCTGCCTATAGCAGGGGGTTGGAACTAAGTAGTCTTAAATGTGCCTTCAAACTCAACTCATTCTATGATGCTATGGTATGATTTTGCCAACTGCTTTTGTCTTTCTGGAGAACAACAACAACAGTGCTTCATTTGATTTTAAGCCATAACACTCTGTCCAGTTCTATGTGCTGTGGCCTTCCATCCTAAATCATTGCAGTTGTTCTGCTGCAATCATGTGGTTAAAATGTTTTTATATTTCTAAGAGGATGTTGCAGAAGAGTGGAAGAAAACAGCAGATACCTGCAGTGGATTGAACTCAAAATAAATTTGAAAATAATTGAATAAAAACATCACCACCTCAATGTCCCTTCCTTAAAGATTTTATTGCTGACCATTTATTTAAAGCTAGACACACAGATGGCACTAATCCTCCCCCTAGATGTAAACTGTATAAATGTTCTGTTCAAATAATATACTGCAATAAATAACACATGAGTTTCCCACAAAGTTCTGTCTCTCTGCACTAAAATTGATGTATTCATTTGTTAGTATTTAAAGTTTCTGCTGTGTAAGCTCCGGTGGTATTTTTTTGTAAGCAATTTGTCTTTTATTCATAGTCACGTATAATCATATATGACAGCAGGAACATAAAAGTACTTCCAGATAAATTTTACTGAAAAATAAAATCTCCCCAATTAAAAAATGTTCAAGCATGTTGAGGAATATATTTTAAATGTTAACTAAAGAGCAGCTAAGCATTTTTCAAATTGCCCCATCTGGCACAGCTGCAAATAACAATCTGTCTACCTTAAGCAGTCTTTTGTTGACTGTTAGCAAATGTTAGGATTATTTGCTGTTAACTGACAATTTCCTCTCGGAATACATTCATAAAGTTCCGTGGTCTTGATGGTATGTATATAATTTCTTTCAGATTGATAGAGTACTGAGAGAATCTTTATGCAAACATATTTAAAGCACTTAATCTTACATCTGAGGATATAGATTTGGATAGAGATATTTGTCATCATCTTTACTTTGATCCTTCTTTCTGCAAAAAGGCAATAAGCTGACAAATTAATGTATCTGGAGAAGTAGGGAAGGCATCTTCACCTGCCCCTGGGAGTAATCACGACATGAAAGATTGGCTGACTTCTGGATGTTAGGGGGTACAACATCAGTTGTCTTGCAAGTGTTAGGTGTTGCTTAGTGGTCTTACATCAAAGCAGAATTAATGGGTGTTTCCTTACTAATAGACCAGTAGTATAGAATATGGTTATAATAAATATTATGAAAAGATGATAGTAGTAGAATAAAAGTAAATTATATTTGCAGGTACTAGTGTATGTCACTCTGTGAAGAAGGAAAAAGGGGATGCCACTCCACTCCTGTAGATATTCATTTGAATACTGAAATGAGGCAGGCAAGAATTCCCAAGTTAAAATCAGCTTTGGAACTTGACCCATCGGTTCAGACACAAGACAAACATGATGAGAAGTGTTTAGTAAAATAAGTTTTTCATTCTTCACATGGCAATTACAATAGTTACTTTTGATCCAAAGTGTGTATGCTTGGTAGAGAACACCCTATCTGTGTTTAAACTGTACTATCTGCTATGCAAAATACCTATTTCGACCTTTCTAAGACCAGAGTAGACGAAAATCCAGGCTGGAAATTCAGGCGCTAAGACATGCATTATTTCTTAGGGAACAAAACCAAACTAACTGTCTTTCTCTTCCCAAGCCTGGAGAACTTTTTCTCTGAGTTATTTCTTTGAGTTTGGTAAAATGAAAGTGCTACAAGTGTACAGCAAAAAGGCAGAGTGAATACAAGTAAAAACTAGGTCCCAGGTATTTCAAAAACTGTGCCAAGAAGAGTCTTTTGCTAACATCTCCCTCCCAGATGTAAAATTGCCTCCTACTCAAAATGTTGTGTATATTTGAAGTTGTAGCTACTAGCTTGCTTTTAAAGCTGATGTTTCAACTGCTTGCTTTGGTGTTCAAGCCCAGCACAGGAGATTTGCTGATAGCAAAAATAAATCCTATGCTTTCTTGTATATCTGCGTTGTTTGTTAAGTTTCAGTCTGTAGTGGCTGTGCAAAAAGACCTGACACTGTCAGGAAACAAAATGCTCAAGTGTCAGCAAGTCAGTTTGGCCAGGAGATCCTTTGTTAATGGTAATCATGCATGAGAAGAACTTTTCTTGATTGTCAGCTTGAGTTAGTAGAGCTGGCACATTGCAGAAAGCAGAACAAGTTTAACTTGCAAATAATGTATTCTTGACATGGAAATAACTGACAGTCAAGAATTTACAAAGTTCCTGCCTGCTGCTTTTGTGGCTGCTTTACTAGCAGAGCTATCATTGATGAGGAAGGAAAAAGCTTACCATGCTCTCCTGAAGGTTTCACTGAGGTTGCGCAAAATCTGATTAGAATGGGATGTTTAGGTCCAGAACCCCTTCAAAAGCAATGCAGAAAAACCTATTGATAAACAGCCTGTCTCTTCTGCGAAACACAAGTGCAGGACAAAAACAACTTTAACAGAAATCTCAATGTCTGTGGAATAGTCAGATGTAAGATTTCCTGAAGCAGATGATTATAAGAATTTTCTTGGTTTGTCTGGTTTGTAAAGGTTCGAATAACTCAAATTGATCTTCTGAGGATGAGGATAAATGAGATATCAAATTTTATTTCTGTCTTTGAAAAAGATTCTGTCATCAAACTGAATTGCGTGACTACACAACAATTGTTGTAAACTCAAAATATGTGAAGAGGAGACAGTAGGAAATGGAATTGGTTTTAGAAATGAGTGAACACGAATTAGCTCTGAAATGTTCAGTGGCTGTGATATGGAGTCCAATTGAAATGCATGTTTGTTCTGCAGAATTTTTCTGTCTTTCCAAGAATGAAGAAAGTTGGTTTTGATTAAAAGGAGGGATGGCAGCATTGAAATTTATTATATATACATATACATACATACATACATACATACATATATATATATATATATAGGCAATCACTGCTTAATAAGGTATATAGAGAAATAGTGAAAGTGTAATGTGTACTGAAAATAGTAGACATGGAAAAAAAATTACATGACAAAAATGGAATAAATTGGGTTTAGAGCCATTCATCATGGAGTGGAAATGAACTTAAAAGAAGATACAGCTTGGCATACAAAATAATTATTTGAAATGAGTTCTGTCAGCATGTGTGCACACAGCTCCTGTGCATGTAGCACATTAGGTTGGGGATGGAGAATTTTTGGCTTCAGACTACCGCAGGGTAATTGGCTCTCAAGTTTTGAAAAATAGAATAGTTAGCATTACTCTAAGTGCAGAATCCTTTTCCTCTTGGATTGTTGTAAAGCTTTTTAATAAGGTAGCTTGCGGTATGTTTCTGAAATGTCATATATTTTAAATAGGTATATTAAAGCAAAAGTAAGACAGAGTTTACCAGTGTGGTATGTCAGTGGCAATAAAACAGGATGAACAACTTGCAAACAAAACACATACTCAGGTTAGTTAAGCTTGTTGAAGGAACATTCCTTCATGTACTCCAAGCCTGAAAAGCATAGAAGTAAATATCTGAAAAACACTTGTGCTTTCTTTTCTATTCTTATATTTCAACAGTAGTGATTGTTTTGTCTGCTCTGACAGACTTTTCATAAACTCTGCTAAAGTTTTAAAGTAATGGATTGAGGGGAGATCCTTAGTTGCTTCTCCTGGTGTGTGTCAATGCTCTGGGCAGCACAGATGCAGTCAGTTGTATTAGTGGTGAGCCATTGAAGAATTTCAGCTGTTACCAGAGTGACAGAGCTTGGCTTCTCCATTTTCTCTCTCAGCGAAAGGAGTAAGTCACAGAACAGGAAAAGTGCAAACTATGTCCATTTGTCCAACATAAAACTGTCGTGAGAGAATGTGTATCTCACATCTGTGTGTATATATATATTTTGCTACAGTGAGACATATGTAGGATGGAAGGTAGTTAAGCTGATTGCAGGTAGTAAGATGGCAAAGAATTTTTAATGCGTGTTGGAATGTTACGTAATGGGCGCAGGGAAATTTCTATGACACTGGAGGAATCACAGAAGCTTGATTAGAGAGAAATCTATGAATAAAAGGACTAGAAACACTCTCTCTTCTACCTGTCTCAGGCAGATTTGTCTCTAGATCCCTTTTCCAGACTGATTGGTCTCCATTTCTAACTAGTTTTGTGAGTTACTCACTGGAATATTGTTCCCAAACATTGTTGCCTTGATGGTGGAAATGTTATCTAAGGTCAGGGTGTTTGTTCTCGTGTGAGGATTGTCCTTCAGCTAAATCATTTCCCCCCTTTCTGTTTTTCAACTTCAGTGATGTGTTTGTAGATTGAACCCCTATCCTTCACTTGGCCAGGATTTTGGCAAGCTTAAACAGTCTTTCGTGAACCTCTTTACAATTTTATGTTCATTTAAGTCTTGTTCTTTCAGAATTCTGATGTGAAGATTATGTGATCTCCAAAGACCAAATAAGCTTCTTAGCAATTCCCCTAACCTGATTCCCACTAGCCATTCTGCTTTTTATTCCATACTCAACATCTCCTCTGATTGAAGTGAGGTAGAATATTTACTTAGTTTTAATGCTGTATCTAGATTATCTTTAATCTCTGTTCCATTTTTCCTGACTAGCAGCTCTGTTTTTCCCCTGCTTGTTTTAATATCCTTTGCAGTCTAATTTTCAATATATATCTGCATTTCTTAATCTTTAACACTCAGCTCTGATTGCAGCTCAGTATCTTGTTTGTTCTGCATATGCAGTGGCTGTTTTTCTTGCCACTGTGTACCCTACTGATCAATTCTATTTACACATTTAAAACAACACCTAAGTATTTAGATGAGGAAAAGGCATTTTGCAGTACGAAATGCAGTACTAAACTATGCTTCCAGATCAGGTTACTTTAGTGGCATTTGTCATCCTACAGGAAGGTCTTATTAGGTAGATGCAATATTTTGCTTGCTTAACGTTGCCAAGTATAATTCCATTTTGCATTTAAATATTGTTATATATTGGCTCCGAAATTGTATTCTGGGTGAAATAACCATTCATGCTCTGTAAGAACTTATGTAGCCTAGGTCACTGATGATGTGTATTTCTGCATTCCCTCCTAAATAGTGATCAAATTAAGCTTTTCTATTTAGTCCATAGATGACATTTATGGACTGAGTAGAAATGAAGCTCTCTCTTTGTTAATTCTGCAGAAAAACACAGCAGTAAGGTCAGTTTACTCACAGTAGATCTAATTTTTGTTACAGTGGTGTAAAATGAACAATAAACAGCTTCTTAACAATAAATAAACTTTTAAAGGAATAACAGTAACTTCATAAGCCTATATACATTTTACCTGTTTTGATAATTTTTTCTCTTATTCTTTCCCTGCTCCCACACTTTTCAAAGCACTTCCTTATTTCTAGTTGCCTTTTGTAGCTTTCCATCATGTTTTTTCTTGTTCTTGAATTGCCTTTTTCCTGTTCTTGTTTGCTTTTAACTTCTACTTACAAAGTCCTTTCTTGCTTCACCTGATTACTTTCATAAAACTAAGCCTTTTTTTCTTGAATATTTTGCAACAGGCAACTTTGAGCAATACAAGGTCTCTTAACATCCCTGTGCTCTGGGAGGGGAAGCTGTCCTTTGCAGTATCTGTTGCCTAGCAATCTGTTTCTCAGGTGCCTTTAGCTCTGTGGTGTTGTGATCAAAGCTTAAAAGGCAAGTGCAGAGAAAAATGAAAATGGGTTCGAAAAACCCTGCAATCAAAGTGCAGCACTTCCTGCAACTTTGGGATTTTTACATGACATTGAATAGATGCCAACAATGCTTTCTGTCCTATGTGCCATTATGTACCAAAGGCTTAACTCATTTTGCTAAGTGCTCCTTGGAATATATATAAGAAGTAGTTACCATCCCACAGCTTTCTGCTGGATGGCATCACATGTCTCTGCTCAGGATTTGAGCCAATATCACTCAGGCTTGATTCCAGGTTCACTTTTTTTGTTTGGTTGGTTGTTGGTTTTCTTTTCTTTTTTTTTTTTAAACATTACCACAGACACTTTACTATCAGATGGCATTCTTAGCAGCAGTCAAGAACTTAAAGTAGGATGTTTCCTATAGGATAAAGCTAACCCGGTACCCTGAGAAGCTAAGTTGTTTTATCACCCAGAGCTGAAGAGCCAGATATGCCTTTGTGAGTAACAGATTCTCCCTATTTCCAGATTCTCCAAACTGGCTCTGGGAGTGTGTACTCAATTAGATGGGTTGTTCAGTACCATTCATGAGGTTAGAGGGAAGACAGACATCTCTGAGATCAGCTGGGTGAAAATGTTGTCTAGATTAACACCACATGACCCCGTCTTACTGTAGCATTTTTTCAAAAACCTTCTTAGTTTAGGTATTTAAGTCCTATTAGTTTTTATGTGATTGTTTAACTAATCTGTGCCTTCATACAAATATTTTATTTGCACTGTAATCAATGAATGGAATTATAAGTATGTTCTCTGTTATTGAGGTCCTGGAGCGTGTCCAGAGAAGGGCAACGAAGCTGGTGAGGGTACTGGGGCACAAGTCTTACAGGGGATGGCTGAGGGAACTGGGATTGTTCAGTCTGGAGAAGAGGAGGTTCAGGGGAGACCTCATCACTCACTACAACTGCCTGAAAGGAGGCTGTGATGTGGTGGGGGTTGGCCTTGTCTCGCAAGGAGCTAGTTCTAGGATGAGAGATAACAGTCTTAAGTTGCACCAGGTGACATTGAGGTTGGATATTTGGAAAATTTTTTTCTCAAAGTGGTGAGGCATTGGAACAGGCTGCCCAGGCAGGTGGTGGAGTCACTGTCCCTGAAGGTGTTCAAGAAATGTTCAGATGTCGTACTAAAGGACATGATTTAGTAGTGAAATATTAGTGGTAGGTGGATGGTTGGACTGAATGATCTTGGCTGTCTTTTCCAACCCTTATGACTCTGTGATTCTAAAAAATTCTATTTATGGTATATAAAAATCCAGAAAGTAAAAATCCAAAGTAAATATACTAAAGACAAAACCCAATCTGTTTGTTATCTGTTGTCTCTTTTGTCTTTGTTAAAGGTTCAGAAAAAAAAAAAAAAAAAAAAGAGTTCATCGGCCTGTCTTTCAGAAGATTAGTAAGGAAGTACAATAGAAATACAGATGATTTCAGCTCATGTTCAAACTTACTGCGCTGTAAGACAGTTAAGCATGTAAGTCTTTTCCTCTACTAAATGACTGCTGAGGGATTCTCTTGCCTGTGATTTTGGAGTTTCGCAATGACATTTTCACATGCCATGCTGTTGGCAGGTGAGCAGAATCTACACCCTGCTGCTTCTCCCCTTCAGGCTATTTTGAGAGTTAGAAAATCATAGTTATTTGTGACAATTTTATTACATTTCATGAAAAAAGGTTTTCAGTGAATGCGGTTATTAGCTCGAGTCCTTATGTACCTCCATAATTCCTGTGTTTTCAGACTTCATCCATTCTATAATGCATCTGTGTTTCAAATTGAAATTATTTGCTACTGAGGTAACTTTCTAATAATAAGTATGTAAGAAGGTATTCAAACATTCTTTTGCATGGAGGAGAGAAAGATGAAACCAAAGTTTTGATTTGGGTTGAACTTTTCCTTAGCTTTCTGAGCTTGAAAGAACACCTTTTCTGTCTGTATTTCATGTCTAGCTTTACATTTTCTGAGAAAGGTGTTTCCTTACCTAAGCTGTATTAAAAAGCAGAGATCATCACTATAAAGACAAGGGAATGAATCTTCAGAAGTAGCAGATATAGGACTTCTGATCTGAAGGTGTTTTCCTTCACAAGGCTGGAGGAGAGATGAGAGTGTGAGATGGTGACTGTAATTCAGAGCCCCACTGAATGTTGTTCTGCTTTTGGACTCCTTTTCTTTGCTACTACAAAATACAATGTGTAGGTGAATAATTGAGTAAAGACACTACCTCCCTTTTAAAGCATTAGTTGCTGTGGTTTTGAAGGCATAGCTACAAGAATATGTTATTAGAAATCATGTTTTTATTTGAATTTTTTATTTTGAATTTTTTTTTTTTTTGCTCTGTCATTTATAGGAAAGGATGTGATGAGGACTTAAGTGTGAATACCAAGCAGCTGAATTTTGGGCCCTTTTTGCAGCCCACATTTCACGGCTGGAGCCCTGCTCCCTGAAAGGTTGACTGTGAACAACCAGGCAGTCTGCTGCTGTTCTGGGAGTGGGTTTCACCCTCTGTGCCACTGCTTTATGATGTCTTTCACTACCTAGATGAAATAAAAGCTTAGCTGTACTTCTGGTGATTGCAAAGGTGTATGTTTGGAAGGTTGAAAGAGCAAAGCTGGTGCTTACTGCAGGGCCAAAGGGAGCAGAGCAGAGCTTGTTTGCTGGGTTTTTCACAAGGGCTGCAACATGCCGTTGCTGACATGTGAAAGACGTGTTCAGAGATACATTACAGAATCAGTGATATTGCCTCCAGAGCCTGTCATTAATTGTGACAATAGTGGATCTGGAATGCTTTGTCCCCTTAGTTTTTTGAATTATTATCATCCTTTTTTAATGCTTTTCCAGTGTTTCTGCAGAATGGTTCAACACTTATAGTGCAGGTAGTTTTATGGAAAGGTGTGAAATCTATGTCAGCAATAACTCATACAGAAACAGTGCAGACTTTAGGACCTTGAAACATACCCCAAAATAAATGGTCCAACCACCTAATTGAAAGCTGTTTTAAATTGTCAAATTGATACTAGTGTTCTTCCTCTCAGAAGAAAATGTGATGTTATTTGTGCTTGGTAGAAGAATTCCTAGTGCTGAAGAAAAAGAGGAAGCTGTTTCATATGGGAGGAAAGGTGACTGTTCCAGTTTATACTGCTGAGTGCTGGGCAGCCTGTACATTGCTCCCCATAAGGTGCAGAGCTTTGCTAATGAAGGGTAGAGGGTAACCATACGGTACCAAATATTTCCTATGTTCTGGCATCTCCATGAGCCATTACTGTATGTCCCTTCCCTGCCTCTTATAATTCTTTTTAACCTTCTCTAATTTCTCCAGCACAGAGTCTGGGAGGTGCCAGCTTTGAACTGGTGAAAGGGCTGTTGGGACGTTGATGAGAGGCATAGAAACAGTTAGCAACTTCTTTATGCAATTCTATGCTTACAGAGATGGATAGATGCTACGCAGTGCAACGGACAGCAGTGCTTTTATTAGTATTGTGGCAGAGATCCTATCAGCATGAGAACAATATTATTTACATAGGTGACACATCTGAAAAGACACCCTCTGAATGTATTATTGTTACTTGAAATTTTATATAATTAAAGGTTCATTAAAAATGCACAGCAAAAATAAATAGGCCTCTGCAGTAACATCTCTGAAATTAAAGCATTTATAGTGCTGAGGCTATGAATAAAGCAAATTGAGTACCTTAAAATCTCTGTGCATCTTTAAATATCTTCCTTTACATCTTATATAGATATCTTATAAAAACTGAAGGTAGCTGAAAGCTCAGAGCATTGTTCAAACAGTGAAGCAAAGTACTTTCTCAATTACGCTTTCTCCAATACCTGATGTGGTAACTATGCTTATATGATGCTTGTGGGGTTTCTTTTGTCCTCTCTGGTACTATCACAGGGATGGTGATCACCTGGGAGGAAATACTTGCTGACATTCCATAAATGTGAGCATTCCCAAGTGCATTTCTTGTGGCTCAACACTGAGTGCCATTTGGATAATACCAGGGGGCAAACGTTGAAAAGGTTTAAGAAGCACCAAGAAGGAGAAGAAAACTTTAGAAAATGCTGTTGTGACAGATGGTGAGATTGTAAGCATTTTTCAGATGGAGGCAAGTTGAAGAGCTTTACTTCTCCAGGCTGGACATCTCCTCGAGAAAAGCTATGAGAAAGCTATGAGCTTTTTTTTTAACTAGGAAACTGCAGAGCAGCTTTCATTGGTGAACTACTGGCAGGACAGAATTAGCCAGCAGCTCTACAGCTAGCTGTATTAAAGCCAAACATGTTCTAACAGTTCTCACTGTTCACGAAGATTTGCCAGGAGCCCTGACTGGAATTTATTGGGCCTTGGCTGAGAAATATTAGAGCTAGCCACAAAACATGAGAGAGCAGTGATGGCTTTCCTAGCAAACCAGTAGCACTGGTGGAAACAAACAAGCACCTACCTGGAGCTTTTCTGTGAGCAGTCATTTACTAATCTTGCAGTAGTCAAGCATCCAGCTGTTCCCCTCTTAGCTACTGGGCCAGTAGTATGTATACATCCAGGTCTGGTGCAACTCTGGCAGCTAGATGTGAGGACTGAGGTATTTATGTGGAATAGATCTCTGCTAGGTTTTGCTCAGGTTTTTTTTTTTTAAACTAAGATGACTGTTACAATCTCAAGGAAGGCATATAGTTCTGCAGCTGGGATGCACATACAGCTATGCAGCAGCATTTAAAGCGGAAATGGCACCTGCTCAACCCATAGAAATAGTGAGCTCCCAGGAAAATTGAGAGTTCAGTGAAGGAAAGCTGCAGGGGAGCTAATTCAAAAGACAGATAGATTCAATTTCTTGCTTTTTCATCTGTCTGAAGTTGTAATGATAAACTTTAAAGCAAGTGTTTGATTTCACCAAAGGTATACACTAATTATTTAGACACATTAAATGTATTAAATGGGGGGAATAAACCTAAGCATCTTTTACTTTCTCCACTCCGTTCTGTCCATCCCTTCTTCCATCTTTCAGTCACATATGAGTCTCAGTACCCACATTATAGACCTTTCCTTCCCCACACATTCAGAGATTATTGCGTACTTGTAGCTCCCAGAGTACTGAGTGGGTTTGATGTACCATCAGGCTGGAACATGTTAGGAGCTAATTCTGGGATGTGTGAGTGCAGGAATTGTCATGGGAACATAGCTGATAATCAAGAAAGATAAAAGTTCCAGTAGGAAAACAGGCAGAGGGAGGTTTCTGTGATGTTGCTCTAAACAACCTTAAAGAAATAGTAATTTTGAAATTATTTCAAAGGAGAAACCATACAGTGGAAATCCCTGACCAAGCAAATCAGCAGTAATAAGATGTAGTAAGTAATAAGTTTTAAGATGACACTTTAAAAATTCATTTTTTTTTCTTCTGGTTTCCTGTAACTAAAGTGGGGTTGATTAACTTTGCTTAAAAAAAAAAAAAATAATAATTATATTGGTGACAGAAAAGGAAGGGTTGAATGAGCCTGCCACATAACCAGCCCCCAGTCCTTTAATTCTGTTTCTTAGGGAAATGGTGTTGACAAGATTGTGCTGTCTGTCAGTCCCCATGAGCTCTTCTTGAACTCATTGCCCATTTTAACTGCATTGCAGGGAGATGAAGAGTTCTTATATGCTTCATGAAAACAAACAGACATAAGACAACCCCCCTGGTAATGGGAAAGCCGCAGCATGAGTTCTACCTACTATTAGACATCAGAAAATCTGTATGAAAGAGCAGAAGGACTGAAAACAGTTGTAGAAGCAAGAGCTACAGGAAAGCAAGCTTCAAAAGTTTCACTGCTTACAGAACTTGCTGGGAGCTGCTATACTAAGCTCTGTATGCTCTCTTCTAACCTGTGCAGGGCCTCCTGATAATTAAACTGTCAACATTTCCATGATGAAAAGCTGCATTGAAAATCAATGTTCAGTTGATATTGATGCACACAGCGAAGACAGAAGCCTTGGATAGGTCTACAGAACCAAGCAGTGAATGCCTTGTACCATCTTGCTGGGAAAAGTGCTGCAAGACTGAACCACCATCCTTCAGTTCTTATCCTTTAATCTTATGCCTGGCTACAGGTAAAATCAAGGATGTATCTCTAAAACTGCATGCCTTGTCTAAAACTGATTTTGCATATTCTCATACCAAGATCACAGACTGAGTAAAACAGAGTGAGAAGCCACAGGGAAGCTCATCACAGAAAAAATCTGTCAGTCTGAGCAGTGTGCACATGGCCCCTTGTGTCAGAGTTCAGGTACCTCTTACTTTCCTTTGTATTTTTCTTCCCAGTGCTTTCTTAAGCATAGAGTACTCCTCACCTTGCCTTACTGATGAGGAAAGTGAGATGCAGGGAGAATAAATTATGATATATGCTTTGGCAGAGGATGAAATGAAATAGGAATTTGCTGTACCAGACTAGCAGTAGCACTGAATGCTGTGCTGTGGGAGGGGGCAGCCTTGGGCTCTCCTGGAGTGTAAAGGTCCTTCTCCTCTTCTCTACTCTTCCTTCCTCCTCACATCAGCTCCCGTTACACTATTTGATTGCACTTCACTGTATCCTATGCCTCAGAACTCAACATTATCATGGCGGGATTTAGGAACAGGTTCTGCACCACATGGCAGTAGGCATGGCACAGCCCCAAGTGCTGGAGTTCAAGAGGTGTTTGAACACTGCTCTCAGACATAGGGTTTAGATTTTGGGTGGTCACAGGTGGAGGCTGGAGTTGGACTTAATGGTCCTTGTGAGTCCCTTCCAACCCAGGAAGACACTTGCATTACAAACCTGGCTACAGAAGTTGCTATCTTCCCTTTCAGTATTCATAAGCCACGTCCACAAATGCTCTGAAGTGGTTGTTAGCAGCCTTGGTTGTTGTTTTGATTGCACAGAAGATAGACTATTTCAAATTATGACAAGTAACTACTGTGGTAATTTGTTTATTGTTATAATCTTTGCAAGTTTTTATCCAAGGTACCTTTTTCCCCCAGGGAGCTCTGGTAAGCCTGAACTGACAGTACATAGCGTGGTTCACAAAGTTCTGGTGATAGAGTTAGGAAGAAAAAAATAGATAGATGACACAAAAGAAATTCCACTTCAGTATCTCACCTGTAATTTTTTCATTTCCTTTTCACCACCTGTGTTTTTCATATTGAACAATCAGAGTAGAATAGACTATTCTGATTTAACAACTTCTTTAAAATCTTGTTCAACAGCATACTTACATTTTTGAATACCACTCTTGTCAGAATGCCTAGTGGAAACCTGCTGAACTTCTGCAACCCATCAGCACTACCATTAAACCAAAAATGACTTTTCTGTTTCCCAGCACCGGACAAACAACCTCCAGGTTACCCCACAATACAGCCCAGTTCCTGCCACAGATGGTAGTATGGAGCATATTCTTTAGAACAAGGAGACTGTGCAACATCAAGCATAACCAGGCAGGGCAGGAAACTTCAGAACCATCAGATCACTCCCAGCTCACAACTGCTCATGCTGTTTTCTTACAGAAGGCAGAAGCAGCTTTTGTACCTCTGATAGCTTGACTTCCTCAGCATGAAGCAATAGGTAGCAGTTTCTCAGACAGCGTGATGCAAAACCTTATTGTCTTAGACAAGTCTCGTGCCTTCAGATCTTCCTTGCAAGCAGTGCTATGGCCAGCACTGAGCACAAAATACTAGTGGTGGTTGTATGTACGTACCTGGAGATTTGCAGGTACGTGCAAATTGTTCAGTTGTTCAAATAGGGATTTGCTCTAACCATCGCTTCCCACAAACAGCCCAGTGACACAGTCAGCAAGTACAGCCTTCTTGTTACTACGCTGGAGAACTCAAAAAGCAGAGACTACATTGTAAATATTTTTATTTTTTCAACTTGTTTGTATATTTACCCGGTTCTAATATGGACACTTCTTCTACCTCCTATTGATTCCTTCTCTCACATACAGGAACCAGGGCTTAAAAACAAACCAACCAAACAAAAAGTAGAAGAGTAACTAGCTGGTTAGTCATTCAAAAGGCATAAACACCTTCTGAGTTACCTCCTTAGTTCTTTGCTGTAGCACGTTATCACTTGATCTGAACTGAACGTAAGCCAATTTAGCACAGCAAATGAGCAGATCTACAGATGCTGGAGGAAAGGTGCTTGGTGTAAGCCTGCTTGCTCTTGGAGGCACTAAATGAATAAAAGAAGTGAGGACAGATTGCGTAAGTTTCCTCTGCTGCAGAGAAAAACTGATTCTCACTTTCAGGATAGGTTTTAGAAGGAGGTGAAAATATGAAGGAAGGTGTTTTTCTCCCCTTCCTTCCCCCTCTCCACCCTCAAGCTGAAGGACTTTTTTTCTCTCCTGGTGGGGACAGAGCTGTGCTCTGAGAAAAGTTCTGCCCACAGGGTCCCCACTCCTCCAGGGTATTTCTTCATTGCAGCACAGCTATTTCAGAGTTGATGACTATTGTAGGCAGGAAAAGGGAAGTCTTAAGGAGTCAGGGGTATCAGCATTTTTCTTACTAAAAGCAAGAGTACTTCCTGATTCTTACACTCATGGATTCTCACAACTTTTTAAAGCCAATAAATCAAGTGAGAGCATTTGCTTGAAAGGTGTAGATTCAAATTTGTAACAGGGAACATGAGGAGTGTGCTTTGTTCTCATTAGCAAAGAAGGGCTTTCTGTTTCAGTTAGGACAAACAAGTCTGTATTTCCTGTATTCTTTAATTACTTCAATTTATTAAAACATTTGTTTTTATATTCTTAATATCCCTGCAGTGCTTTGACTTCTTAGGTCAGTGAGTCATATCTAAAGCCATACAAGAGTAAACTCCTTTTTATATAAATGCCTTACTTTTCAAGCTGACCATATAGTTTCATCATTCATCAAATGACCTATAAATCTCTAGATTAAATTAATGAATTTTCAGAAGGCAAATGTGTTTAAGGCTCAACAGACAAATCTTTATGTCATGGTACTGCCAAAGAAGTCTATGCAATAGTGTCCTAATAAAAATGAGAAAGTAAAAATCAGTTAATCACAGAGGTAGATTAGCAGAGGTATTAGATTAGCAGAAAAGGCATTGTGAACTGTCATACAAGTAGTTCACTCAGCTAGGGATAGAAAAGTTTTGGTCGCACCTAGACAATGTATTGCTTTAATGAAAGGAATTGGAGAAGGTCAGAAATCCATTTATAAATACAGTCATTGCTGATGAAATAAGTGCTGTAAAGTTCTGACGCTTACAGTGTTCCTTCCTGTGTTGCTCATGTGCCTCATCCTACGTGTATTTTAAAAACACCTCTCTGTCAGTCTGCCTTTAAATTTGAAATTCAACACAACAGTATGGAACTATTTAGATTCTTGTGCCAGCAAGGTGCTTCACAGATTTATTAAAGAGAAAAATATAAATGTACTTTTCACCTTGTTCTCTTTCTTTGTTGTGTACTTCTTTTATGCGTGCTAGAAACTGGATTTCAGCAGAAAGATGCATCCAGATCAGAAAATTTAATTTCTCATCTTTCTGCATCTTTTTTTTTTTCCCCCCCCCTACAGATAAACTTCAGCCAAAATTTCCCCCCCTCTCCCCCCCATAAAACTTGTTCTCATGAATTTTCTGACTGAGACAAACAATCTCCTAAACCAGTAGACCAAGTTACCTTTGGCTGTTACAAACTGACATTAACATTGCAATGGACCTGGTAGCTATTTGTGTAAAAGGTCACCAGTTTAGCATCACCGAATACCCAAGAAGTCAATACCATTGCCATATTATTTGGGAATATGAGAGTTAAGGACTCTGATCTACTGTATCACCATTGGCTTTCTCCATAGGTCTATCACCCTCTGAAGGAGTAGGATGAACTAACTGTACAAGACACTTTTCCATCTTAGAAACTGTGGTGATACAACCAGTGGAAGCAAGATGCTATTAGGATTCATTTAAAGAAGATCAGCATCACCATGTAAGTTCATAACTGAAGTCATTTTCCAAAGAGAACTGGGACTCATTCCTCTCTTTCTTCACCCTTCTCTCAAGATACACCTAAATACAGCAGGTACCAGTATTTCTTGCAAGAGATTTACATGGGTGTAATCCAGATGCCGCACTTTTGGCATGTTGTTTTCCCCGTGGTCTTCATGTGTTCATGTGTTCCTTCATAGAAGAAGATAAGATTAAAGGAATTTTCCAATAATGAGTATTAAGGGGGGGGAACTCCGCCAAAAATATATTTCTTTTTTCGTTTAGACGTAAATCCAAGAATGTTGGACATTGGTTTTCTTAATTTTCTTTTTAATCACTCTTACCCCAGCTGGTGCTGGGGAAGGGTAATGCAGCTCTAACATGCACACTTGCCAACACCAAGACCTGGTTTCTTCCAGCTTCTATCCCAAGCCCATTTCAATCGTTCTTAAACAGGGAAAAAATGGGTTTGAACCAGATTATCCATACCTTAAAGAGTGCCCTAACAAGCTGCTTCAAGAGCTATTGGATAGCTCCAAGCCTGAGAATAGCAAGAGCAAGAGAACCTAAGTGCTAGCTCCTTCTCTGCTGTATGTGAAGACAGAGCCTTCTGCTGAAGGCTGAAAGAAGGGAGTGTCCCAAAGAGCAGGAAGCTGAGCCTGGAACATGCTTCCTTGCTGCTAAATTCTTTTGTAACTATCTTTATGTGCTGTATCAGAACTATTCAATACATTAAAGTCCCTGTGCTCAAAAACATTTTGTCAAAGATTTTTCTGGCAAAACTCTTTGGACTTATTCATAGAAAGTTTACTACTCTAAATTGCAGTGTTTCAATGAATATATGGTTCACCATAAATATCATTTCCCCGTCTTCATCACTTACAGCTGGCACTCAATGACAGCTCTTCAGAACATGAATTCAGATACCTCTGGGTAAACATCTTTTTTTTCCCGTGCTCATAGAATAATATAAAGATCATTAAGCAGCTGAAAAGGGCATGGGAAACAGGCACACCCTCCCTCTATGTATCATATATGATGGACTTCCTTATGCTGCAAGTTTACATACTATTTAAACTATTCAGCAGAGAATATGATTCTTAACACTGGAGTAGGAAGACACCAGGAGGTTTGTGATACATCCATGACAGGCACAGGGGAATCAAGACCAGCCTTTCCTCTGCCAAAAAAATGAACTCTGAAAAAATCCACTGTAGTACAATACACCTTTGAGCATCAGTGATAAACACAGAACTGCCATGAAGAAAATATAGTAGATTGGTGGAGAGGGGTTATGCTTGCTGAATGAATCTTGACTTCATTGCAAGTTTGCAGCCACTCTTCAAAAGGAGAAAAAGGCAACGAATTCCCTCCACACACAGCATAGCTTCCCTCCTATTCTTACTTAACTATGTTTTATGTATTTTACCTAGTTCTCTAACAGTCTGTGTCAAAGCATTTAACAGGCAAATCTTCCATAGAACTACTGCCCTGATATTTAGAATATCTGAATTTGATCTATTTTGCTCAAATGTTATTAGCAGAAGAAACGTTTGTATTCTGTAGTCTAATGTAAAGCAGTTGAAAGTCTTATTTAAAAAAAAAAAGCTGTGGGTTTGGTTTGATTTTATTTTTTTAACTGTTTGCTTAATTTGGCCAAACTTCTCATTTTCTCCTAATATCAATCTTTCTTTAAAATTAAAACATATAAGTGAATTAATCTGGGGATTCTTAAGTATCTTAGGTTCATTTCAGCATGTAAGAATCAATCAAAGTCACAAGGCATGATTTACTTCATGGTGCCACGACTTCCGCAAGTTCTCTGCTTTGAGTATCAACCTTAATCTTTAGATGGAAGAATATGTAATGGTCCAGGAACTGGGAAGGCCTCACACAGCAAGAGTAACAGAGGGATGCACAGAGAAGGTAATGTAAAAGAGTAAATGCGCTGACTTTCAGTAATATTTTATATATATATATATATACACATATATATATTTATACATATATACATATACACACATATATATATTTATACATATATATTTATTTATTTTAAACATAAAAAAAAAAAAAGTAAATACCTTCATTGAAGCATTCAGTGTAATGCATTGTTTATTAGAATTAATTTGGTCCAGGTAAAAGACATCTTGTGTCTGACAACTGACTTACACGTGCTTAGGCTTAGTTATTTTCTCCACAATAGAATGGACTCCCAGTCCTGCGGTATGTACATAAAAACCTAGAGAGGCTGCTTGGGTGAGACTCATTCTTCCCTTGGGAGACTCAGCAGAGACTACACAATTTATTTTTGAAGAATGGAAGTCAGCTTTTTTTTTTTGAAAACCAATTGTCAGGCTTGAGGTAAGATGATTAAATCAAAAGCTGAGTGCTCTCTGTAGCCCCAGATGTACCCTGTCAAAACTGTAGTACAAAATGGCCCAGCTATTTTATCGAAGAAGGAAAAGTAAACCCTGTTTTCTCCCAAAGCTTAAGAGCTTCATTTAAAGAGTAGTACTGCCACATAGCTATCTGCTATTACTATGCTTTGTGCAATCACCTTATTATTTGTGCTGAAGAAATGCGAGAAACTGAAAGAAATTCACCCAGCCAGGTGAAGTCTTCTTAGCAAAGAAGGCAGAAATGAATTCAGCTGCCAGAAAGATGACAACCTAGGCTGTTCCTGCTGTGGAAACAGTTCAGACAGAGAAGATGATTCAGGCAGAGCCATAATGTTTTGGGTTGGCAGTTTCTGGAGGCCTCTTCTATTTGCAGCAGCTGTTCACCTGGACTGTGTGTGCTCTGGCTCACTGCAGCAATTCTGATTTAACAGAGCCCCACAATAAGCATAATCCCACTGCCTCCTTTGCTTATTTCCTTATCCATTGCTGTCTGCTACCATAACATCTTCCAGCCCTGTCTGTGATTAAAGCCAGTGACCAATCCAGGAAGCATCAGTGATGTTTCTGTGTCTTCTGCACTTGATGTGACCTCTCTAAGTCTCCCTTACAAAAGGCACAGAGCTGATGACCACAAGCCTGGTCTTCAAATATTTAGCAGAACACAAGTTTGAAAACAAAATTGTACATATATATCTATGACTTCAGAAGCTCAGTTAATGCCCCTAGGTCAACATTCTGCCCTACAGTTGCTTATGCTACAGTATAATAGCATAAGCAACAAATATACAGAGTGGTTAGATTGGTGTCTGCAGATCATATAGCTAGAAAGATTATCATAGTGAAAAAGGATAACTGGAAATAAATGAAAATAAAGAAAAATGCTCACCTGTGTCCTGGGTTCACAGGAAAACTCCAAAGGGAGTGATCTCCAGGAAGAGATCCTTCCTCAGTGGCAGTCAGCCCTTAAATGGGGTCTAAGAGAGGTGCAGCCAGGCTCCACCCCTTCTGATCACACAGCTGAATTGCCTTCACCTGTGCTCCTGCTGCTGACTTGGTGCTAGCCTCAGGTGATCAATCAGAGGATCAGGTTATGATCCCCTGAACAAAAGTTCCCATACACTTCCCCATTGTCGATGGGCTTAGACATGCTTTAGTTTAACAGTAGAGATTGTAAAACCCTCTTGAAATGCTGGTACAAGTATCTCTACATCTGTTTCTACTTATCAAGTCTGTCAGAGACAGGAGTGATCTTTGCCTCTGGCTGGATGCATGAACACTGCTACCAACTACCAAGAAAAAGAATGGACAAAATTCACTATCAGATAATAAATGTTTTAATGTGGAAGGGGGTAGCAGAATATGTTTCCGAAACAACACAGTTCTGCTCTTCAGTTTAGCATCCCTTAAGTTAAGATTTTTATTTTTCAATTTTAAGTGTAAATTGCAGATTTTGTTTTTTATACCTCAGCAAAATTCTCCTACCTAGTTAGTTGAGTTTGAGGGCTGCTTGTGTGTGTGACATCTCCTCCCACTCTTTCTTATTCTCTTTGACTTCGTAACCTAACCTTTTCCTTCTGCTTTCTCCCCCTTCCCCACCAGTACCCAAGAAAGAAATTGTGTTTAAAGACTCAGAAGTACTGCTCACAGCAGGATGCTGTGCTATATTGCATTGAAAATGTGCAAGATGTATTTTCCTCTTCTGTCTTTAAAGAATGAGTTATTGTTATAATCAGAATTTTACCTAGTTGTCATTAATGTGATTGATATGTTTTTTTTTCCTAACTTTTTTTCCCCCTAAGTTGAAATTAGAAGTTAATGACTGTTTTTCTGAAATTAAACATTATGCTATACACAGAAGTCTCTTAAGTAACTAGTTATATGCATCATTGAGACAGCAACTGATTTGGAAGGATGATGTCTTAAAAAAAAAACAAAAAAAAACAACCAAACCAACACTGACTGTGACTGTCTAATACCTGGTTTTCCTCATTCATATTTTTTCTGGTACTTTTACATTAAAACCAGATGAAGTTTCAGTCTTTCTCTGTTTTTGTTTTTGTTGTTGTTCTATTGTAGTGATTCTGTGCTTTGAAGTGGCTAAAATGACTTAACATGATCATGGAATCATAGGATCACAGGATGGTTTGGATTGGAAGGGTCCTCAAAGTGCACACAGCCTGCCATGGGCAGGACTGCCTCCCACCAGCTCAGGCTGCTCAGGACCCATCCAACCTGGACTTGAGCACTTCCAGGTATGGGACAGCACAGCTTCTCTGGGCAGCTGTGCCAGTGCCTCATTGCCCTCTGAGTGAAGAATTTCCTCTTAACATCTAATCTAAATCTCCTCTCTTTTAGTTTAAAGACATTCTCCCTTGCCTTATCACTTTCAAACCATTAAAATGTTGCTCTCCCTCCTTTTTATAAGCTCCTTTCATGTACTGGAAGGCCACCGTGAGCTCTTCCTGGAACCCTCTCTTCTTTAAAATCTGATCTGTTTATTTCTTAGATAAAGCTATAAATAACAAAAGATGTGTACCATTAGCCTAAGAAGCTGCCAGTAGAGCCAGTAAATAGTTTCAGTACAAGATCAATAATGAAGCTAAAGAGCAGGAAACCTTACTTGCTAGATGAGAGTAGAGAAATGAAACAAAAATGCACTTAAAAGAGATCATTAAGGAGTGCCATCATGGTCAACACACATTCTGTGTGAGTTTGTGTTTGCCAAGTAGCAACCTTTAGAAATGTTAACTAGCAAGTAAAGCTGGTTTCCATTTTAGCATTTGTTTCTCCTGATGACATTATCTGCTATAGGTCAAACAGCTAGTATGGATGACAGCTTAATAGGTCATCTTAAACAAAATGTACACACAGAGCCACTGGTTAAAGATTACATAAGTAAGCAAAGATGAGACATTTAATTTTTAGGTGGCTACAAAGGATTGAGAATTCCACAACGAATATCAAATCCTGACACAATATCATGTACACAGGCTGCTGTTCTCTAGGGACTGTGCAACTGCTTTACTGAAGAGCAGCTCATTTTCCAGAAAAAGTGTCCACTTTAGGGAAGCTCCCATTCTTTGCTTTTACTTAGGAATCTGGAGAGCCCACCACATAACAGCATCTGCTGCCATCAACAGACTATTCTTAAGCCTTCTTTACTTGTCTTTCCTTCATAATTATAGCTGAAAATAGTTTTTTTTTAGGTCAAATCTGCCTTTAGAGATGGTTCAAAATACCACTGACTTTTGTGCCAAAATCTAACGGAGGCACTTGAATCTTGCTTCTTCATTTCGTCATCAATCTAGCATTAACAGGCTTGTCCTAGCGAAAAGAGCCTTGTCTACTTTCCTCAGGAGAAAGCTTAATGTCTCTACACCAGTGTAGAAATTTGAAATGTGAACAGAAAATTTAAGCCTGAAACAAGCATATCTAAACAAAAAAAGATGTCTATATTGCTGAGAGATCCCTGCTCCCAAGTCCAAGAGGCAGTGTGGCCTGTGTCCACACATTGATCACCATTTAGAGCAGTGGAGGCAACTGTGCCCACACTACATCACACCTAAAACAGGTACAGCGTTATTGCTATTTCAGAGGTTTAATGGTTCAAAATAGCTGAATTTGTGTGAGAAATGACCCAGAAAAATGGCAGATATAATAACATAATTCCAAGGGGGAGATAGGTTGCATTTTCATGGATATGGCATGGGGCTTGTGAGTCATAAAGAACAGAAGGGAGTACAGCAGATAAAACAATGTAGGGCAGAAAGATATGGGTATGGTCTCAACTACTGTGCTTATTTGGTATGGTCTCCTCATCTATAATAATTTCTGGATCCACATCAGACTACTGCCTTGTACGACACTTGGTTTTGCTCCAAAGCAAGGTGCAGGAACAAAACAGCATTGATGCAGTTTGGATGATCAGGAGATATGGACTTGAGAACAAATAAAGGAAGTGAGTGTAAGCACATCCCTAGAACCTACCTCATAATGGAAAATTGTACCTTATTGTAAATATAAACATCAACTAAAAAAGCACCCCCAAAAACAAAAAAACCCACAACGTTAATAGAAAGAAACCAATCACATACACACAACCACCCTGGTGGAGATGAAAGAAAACACACATTTCATCATTTCTCACACATCAGGGCCCTGTCAACTGTCAGTCTTCAGGTAATTTCATAATATGCCAGTCCATGAGCACTGTCTCAAATACAGTCCTTGAGAGGAGTGAGAGTTGACTGAAAGAAAAAAAAATTTAAAAGCCTTCAGTAAAAGGCAGAGTGAGAAAGAGCTTAATTTACAGCCTTAATGTAAAAATTCTTTGTGCAGAGATGGTAATGATGCCATTATGTTGGGCAGGCCCAATACAGAATATTGTTTACGTAGATGCAAGTGTTAGTGAGGACAGAACATAAGTCATTTCCCTAGGAAAGAAATAAGCAGACTTAAATGCAGCTTTTAAGAAGACCAAAATGATATTAGACTTCCAAAGACTGAATTTCCTGTTTTCTTGAGTGGATAATTATATTATTTGCTTGTTTTATCTGGTATGTTTGGATTTTTTCAATGTCATTGAAAAACATCAGTGTTGCCATCTGCTCCTGCCTATCCTTCCCAGGTGGCCCTGGTTCATCCCCTCGCCATGCCTGGGCTGTCAGTGGGTCCCATCACCTGCGCGTGGCTCTGCCTGCCCTGCTCAGGTCCCACAAGCTGTGCCTGTCCATGAGGCAGAGCTCGTGCTGGGATCACTTTGTCTCCCCACATACCCTGCCTGGCAGAGAAGCCTCCTGCTTTTTCTCACATGTCCAGATGCAGGATGTGAATGGCCATCTAGCAGTCCTCCAAAAGAAATCTGCTGGTTACATCATCTGGACACAAATCAATTCTGAGATATAGTTGATGTGTTGGCATGTACATCTCTAACTGGTCAGTCCTTCCTAATCTGTTTGCACGCTTGGTTGTTCATGCTCAAGAGCATCCCTGATACTTATTCTATTGAGCTACATTTCTTAAAACAACTTTGAAGTCTAATTGAATCGTTCAACTTATTTGCATCCCCATCAAGATGGTAGCACCTGCACACTTACAAAGTGTACAATATATTCCCTTTGCTAGACTGGTAAGGAAGAATACTAATTATTACTGGAGTATTAATTAAACATTAAATGACACCCAGGAGAGTCTCCTCCACAGCCTGTCTTGATGGTAGTTGTAATAATGACATAAGACATGTTTTCTAAGTAAAGTTTTCCAGCCAATGTACACATTCCTTCTATTATTTTCACCCAAGCCACGTTTATGGCTTTGCATCTGTGGCAACGTGAGAAGCTTGTCCTTAGCTACAATTTAATATAGGATTTAATATAAGGATTAAATATAGCGCCACCTGGAGGGAAATACTATAACTGACCAAGATGCATCAGTACAGTGCTGCACGTGGTCCAAATATGCTTATGTTCTTTAGTGCTCGAGACAGACCACAGCCTGAAATATTTCCCAAAGATCATATTTTGATAGTAAGCCTCACTGTTTGTTACTAGACCTCTCCATTTCGATTTTATCTCTTTAGTTTTCAAGAGACCCTTCTATTCCGCGGCTCAGTGAATCATAGGCACCATAGTGAGCTAGGAAATTTGTACTCTGTGGGGTCTCCACCACCACCTAGTAGTGTGGCTTGGCTAAGCCATGCTCATCCCCTAGCATCTAACACAAATCCAAGGATAAGATAATAAGTGCAGATAGTTAATTTTTTTTCCGCAAGGAACTTCATAGATAATCTTATGCTTAGTATGAATGAACTAAAGAGACTTAATGCTATTAAAACAACAGTGTTTTTGCAAGATGAAGAGATAGGAATACTTTCCTTTTCTTCCATTGGAAGGATCAACTCTTCTCCAGCAAAGGATTTAGTTATGGCCCAATTCCATGTATCTACAGACTAATGAATATAGTTATGATGCAAAGAAATCATCTGTGTGTACAGATGGAAATTTTTTATTTTTTTTTTTAAACATACTGCATTAGCTCTGCTGTAAGTGTTCTCCACACACTGGTTTTCAAACTGGAGGAAAAACAGGGGCTGTGGTAATTACTGAAGCCCAAACATAGAAAGTTTTTCAGTCAAGACAGTGTCAGAGTATTTCACTGTGAGTACAGTCAGTAGCAATCCATGAATTCAGAAGACCAGGAAACTCAGACAGCTGAAGACAAGGAGAACATGGTCTGCCTGAAATCTAGCTGCTGTCAGATAAAGGAAGATGGTGAGATTGGAAGGAAGAGAGAAAATGCAATGTGATGTTGAAGTCATGCTACTCTGTTGACCGAATGATACACTGAGCACTGTCTCCTCCATAAGAGGTGGGAAGTAATAAGCAAAGAACTTTTTGTCCATGAGAAGGTCCAAGCCACCTCTTCTGCTCTCATCACTATGCTGCTATAGCAGCTAACTACAGACAGCAATACAAAAGTCACTGTTACTGTCGGCAAAAGGAGTGAAATTTAATTGAAATAAACATTTATTCGCAGAGAAGAGGCTTCTAATTCTTATCTGTTTGCCTAGAATTGTTATTGCAGACTTGATTATGTAGTTACAAGTACAGTACTTAAAGCTCATATATTCTATTTTGAAGGTCAAAATTCTCTAAAATTTGTTATAGTTGTGCTTGTGATTTATAGCTGCAGAGATGGGAAGTTTTCATCAACCTAGGGGAAACTGTTAAATGCAACCACACTTCAATAGGCACAAAATACTCTTTGGAGGAATTCCTGGTTTTGATTTCTCATAAAACATCCATCAAATTGTAATCACTTCTTATTGCTGCACAAGCAGTAGCTTTTTTGAGTTAGGTAAGCCAGTTCAGTCCTTCTCATTTAATATGTCCTAAATTTACATAATGGATTTGACCTTTCTATGACTCTCTTAGTTCTTGTTTCTGCTCTATTTTCCTCTTTCTCCAGCAGGTCAGAGCCCTAAAGTTCCTTCATTACTGTAAACTTTTGCCCCTTCATACGCCTTAGATGTTGGCCTCCATGAAGTTGGTACATGTACTTGTGTTGATATGCATATATTTAACATATGTTACATGTATATGTGTACAAGCATTTTGTCCCTGTCTACACCTCATAGTGACAATCTTGAGAGAATAAGCTGCATACACAGTGCAATATTCCCTGTGGTGAACAATGACTTTTTAATTGTTTAGCATCTAAGGCATAATTGCTGTGACTGCTATTGGGCCAGATGACTTGCTACTTCATGTCTGAATGTTTTGCCATCAAATCTTTGTGTTGCTGGCTGAAAAGCAGTTCAAAACCTGAAATGGTCTCACTGTCAGTGAACTCAGCGGAGTAATAGTTTCTTACAGAACACAGTGAATTGGGCTCAGAATGGCAACAAACCATTTCCAGGGAATAATCATCAAAATTCTAATTAAGTTGTCCACTTCTTCACTGTGGTAAACCACATATTCAGCTTTGGACTGCTTGCCCCTCAAAGCAAAATTTTCAAAGTTCAGCTTGCATTCTGTCTAAAAACGCTGATTAGACTTATTCAACATGGCTACTTACTGGCATGCTAATGAGGTTTTCCTAAAGACAAAACCACAGCTAGCGGTTAACAGAAATCTTTCCATCTGTCAATGAAGCCAGTGCATGGGAGACTTTAGGTTGGGTCTTCCACAGTGCTGTGCTGCTGATACATCATGATAGACCAAACCATACTTGCTACATAAAAGCTGGCTATCCAGTCTTCAGTCTTAGGCTCCATACCTCTATCCTAGTATTAAGAATGCATTTGCAGTTTTTTGAGATGCACAGCTGCAAGAATCAAACCCAGTTTTATAAATTCCACATCTGAGTAATCCTCCCAAATTATAACAGCATACATTCCCACTATAGGCAAGGGGAACTCAAAAATAATTTCTCATTCTTAGGAAGTATCTGCCTGTGTAGTTTGCATATTCCCATGTGCATTTTCTTCCTCCAGGAACTGAAGGGAAACAGAACCAGGAGAAGGAGATGACCACCAATTTCCTTCCATTGCTAAATTACTAATTTATAAGAAGAAGCATTATGAAAATTAAGTATATATCACACACATTCCTAAATTTTTTTGAAACAAGCTTATTAAAATGAAAGATGTATGTACTGGGGGACTTGCCCATCTGCCAGGAGTAGCTGCCTTGTTCCCCGTTTCCCACCGCAGACATCCAGCGTCAACTGGAAAAAATACTTTGTTTTGTTCTTGTATTGAAATTCTGACAATTGGAGACTTTATGGCAATTGGAAACCTAACATAGTAGCAGAGAGCAACGTTGTGCCTCGTATGCATAATCAGTTTGTGAAAACTGAAAAAAAAATTAATAGAAGCAGCAGACACATTTTTTGTAGTATCACTTCATACAATAGTTACAGAACAATGTATCACATTGACTGAACCATCTTGCTAAACACCATGACAAAGTAAATGAGCATTTGTATAAAAATGCCTGAAGAGTTGAAGCTAAAATTAGGGAGTCTGTAGGCTTTGTGACCATAAATTATGGAAAAATCCTGCAGGGAAAAATGTAACATTAAAAATTCTTTAAAAGCCAACAGATATGACCCATCAAATAGTAAAAATGTATTGAACTATACTATATACCTAACATTACTCACTTAGGATGCTATAACATTCCAACAGTTTCTACAGTTATCTCACAGGTTAAATGAGCTCCCACAGATGGACACAGGTCAAATGACACACGGACTGTCATTTGAAAGACTAAGGTATAAAAATATTTTCAATTAATAAAATCAGTGTCCCTTTCATCCTGAAGCTACAAAGATTTCCTCTCTGTTTCTGGGTGAAGGGCTAATACATGAGACAAGCCACAGAATCTGTCAGGACATACGGCTTCTTTCCCATGAATAACTTAAAGAAAATTAGGGAAGAAAAGAAAAAGTCCTACTCTTTCAGATCCAATAACCTCAGTTGTAACTTCTAACAGCTATGTATCAGTAGGTTATAAGAGGGCTAAGTTTTAATCACTGATGTCATCTTAAACACAAAAATGGTGATATATCACCCTCAGATGTGCAATTGGCACAAAAATCTGTGAGCATTTAAGAGACGTCATGTGCAGTATAAGCCCTTTCTGACTGTAATGCAGCTCAAGAGGAATCTCAGTACTGAAAAGTCCCTCTGCAAGCAGTGAGTGCCTCCTGCCTGAGTTTGTTCTGTTAGCCCTTTCTTTTGCTGTCTGGATGAAAACAAAACAAAAAACAAAACAAAAAAACACAAGTAATTGGGAGCCTACAGAGGGGAAGAAAGGATGGAAGGAGGAAATCTGGTCGTGTATATTTGCAGGTTTCTCTGAAGAGCTGTAGAAGAAAAAACTTGTGGGAAAAAAATTGAAGCGATAGAAGTCCAACTATTTTTTCCTTAAGAAAGCAGAATTTCTGACTTACCTAATTTTTGTTATTGTACTGTATTAAAATTTGCCAATGACCTAGAGTTGGTTGCCATTTTCCCCCATTTTTTGCTCTACAAGCAACCTCCACAATTAAACTGAAGAAACTTCCAAAAATTTATGATCAAGTGATTCTACCAGATCTGCCAAATCATGTAAAAGAAAGAAGACACAATCCTGCCTGTGAACCGTGACAGTAAAGAGGCAGAGGTTAGGGTACCAAGAGCAATATGCTTACAGCACCTTAAAACAAGCAATGCTGTACCATTTGCTGTGTTCAGACAGTACCATTCCCAGGAGTCACTATTGCTTTGAGCAGCATTGTTGATTACTCGCTACAGTGTTCTTCTCTTATCTGCAGGAGCTCCCTGCTTGCTAACTCCCTTTCAGCTCAATACTGTAGAAAAGTGAGTGTCTAGCATCAGCAGATAGCAGCACATATGTTTGTGAAAAAAATATAAACCTTGCAAAATGTTTTCCTCTTGAGTCAGTTGATCTTAACATTTAGCAGTTTATAAATCAACAATTAATTGACATTCTCCCCTGTTCTCAACAACAGGGAGAGAAGGGATGGATGGACATAAGTTTTGGAAGATGAATTCAATCAGAGGTGTAAACACAGTGAGCACCAATTTGGAGCAGAAGCCAGTGCTAGGCACATCGAACGGCATGTGGAACCCTCTTTCTCTTCTTTGACTACTGCAACCAATCTTCAAGCTAAGGTCCCTAAAACGTGTGCCCAAATTCAGTGTTGTAAGTCTCTCCTGTCTTTCCTCACCCCTGTCAGCAAATCTCTGTGGTTTGAAAACATGGTATCACAAGTCCTGTGCTTGGCTTCTCTCAGGTTGGTATGCTCATGCACACATCGTGTATACACATGTATGGACAAGTACGCAGATTGGTATGACTTAACTTTTCAGAAGGGAAAGAAGAGAATCAGTGAAGAGCTACAGGAGTCTACACTGATATATGCTTTTTCTTCTTCTGAGTAAAACTTGGAAGTTTATTTCACACTGTGGTTTCAAGTTCAGGTCAGTCATATTTAGCAGCCATGCAACTGATACTCCCATTCATATTTTCCCTTATTTTATGAGAATAAGGAAGCATTTTCTCCATGTATAAATGTGCTACTTTTTTTTTTTTTTTTTTTTTTTAAATAACTGACTCCTCATTTTTATTTTCCCCATGTAAACATCTGCTATTCCAGGTTACTATTCCAAGAACAAAATAGCTAATAGTAGAAAGCATAAATGTATGTAAAATTATACTGTCTAACAGTGCAAAGAGATATAATCTCCTAAAGTTGATTTTCATGATGTGCAGAAATCCAGTAGTTGTCAGGTGCCATCAAGCATCCAACTGTTATGGTGACTGTATAAAATTAATAATCTCTCAAAAAAAAGGCTGCCAGATTAAGCTACACAAACTGCACCAATTGTGCAGGTTTCTATCGCTTAAGTAATTGTGGGGTTGAGAAATATCATTTGTGTAGTTCGGGGTGACCTTGTTTTGTCAGAATCCACAAGTGGAATTAAGGTGAAAACAGATGAGTGTTCACTTGTTAACATTATAAACTGAAAGGATTCAAAGCCTGCCTGGATTTTCAGATGTGAGCACCAGCATCCACAGTCAGTCAGCATACCAGATTGCATGTGCACAGCATACACATATCTATGCTGTATACATAGCACCAGCAAAAATTAAGCAAAGGAAAAGCAAACTCAGAGATGCCGCCACACAAAATCTCATCTACAATCAGGTTAACAAAACAAGTAAACACGTTTGCAAGGCTAGTATGATCTAGGAAGATTTTCATTCCTCAGTCCAACTTTAGGATAAAGCAGAAGCGGAGTCCTGCTCTGTCTGAAGCCCCAGTATTTCAAGTTCTCAGCACCAGAGAAGCTAATTAATGAAAACCAAAGGATGATGGAAAGAAGCCAGATAAGCCATAAACCTCTCCAGATATAAGCGCACAGCGAGCAAGATAATAAAAAGTTAGCAGGATTTACCGTTTTAATTATCCAAGTGGGCGTTTTGTTTGGGTTGGAGTTTTTGTGGAAGCGCCGGGAGCTGTTTCCCCGAGGACAGGTCCGTACGCATCCACACCGCGGCACACCGTGGAGCGCAAAGCAGTAGCCACGGCTCCCCCTCCCCAAAAAAAAAAAAAAAAAAAAAAAAAAAAAAAAAAAAAGCGAAGAGGAAAAAAATAAAACCGCAGGGAGAGGAAGGAAGAGGAGGTACCCCGCCGGCCGGGCAAACTCCGCTGGTTTTGCTCCCGCAAGGCTGATAGAGGCGGCTGCTCGGCGCAACTTGCGCACCGGGCGGATGGAGAGGCGGGCACCAGGAGGCGGCGCGGTGCGGCTTCACCGCGGCCCCCGGGGGCTGCCCAAGGGCTGAGCCGGACACGGCGAGCGTCCCCCCGTGGATCTCGGGTATCCAGCGCTGGGTGGAAGGGATGGTGCGCGCTCACCGCCTTTTCAGTCTCCGCCTTGTGCCAAAGCAATGGGTGGGAGGGGAAGTCTGTATCAGTCTCTCATCTGCCGCGGGTTTTTGGATCCTCCGAAGTGCTGCTGTCTTCCTCCCAAATATTATGAGCAGGCTGTATGTGATGCGGTGCTGAGGTGGTATATGTGCTCAGCTCTCTGCAACGGTTGCATACCATCTGGCAAAGCTATGTGTTTAGACCAGGAGATTTGGAAATGGCCAATACTTTGCCACTCCTAAGCCATGACTGAAGATACTCAACTGCTATCCTTGAGGTGAGCCCCGTGCTCTGCAGCACCCACCAGCAGTTGAGCATCTATTTAGCGCCTTCCCTCTGCCTCCCTGGCACTCAGTGCTGGGTCTGCATGTGCAGCACATTTTTGCAGTTGCTTCTAGCATGGCATCCCAGGAGACTGAGCACAATGTGGGTAACCTATCTGCAAGCACAGCTTTCTGCTTCTCTTACACTTCATGAAATTGACTTTCCTCATGGACATTTTACATTGGTACTAATTGAACTCTATGCCCCCTTTCATCATTTCATGATGTTTGCGGTTTGCTTGGATCTCTGCTTACGTAAGCATTTGCTTTTGAAACAAAAAAAGAAATGTACTGGGGGGGAAATCAACCCCTACATGCCAGAGCACCTGTGTAGATAACAACCCTAACACTTTCTCTCATCCTATGGCAGCACTGTAGTTCCATCAGTTTCCTCAGAGGCAGTCTTCCTTGGTCATTTGGCAACTGACAGCACCTGTGCTGGCTGCTTAGGGCTTGTCTTTCTGCAGGCCTTTAAGGTTCCAGCTCTATATGAGCTGAATGCAAGTTAAGGCTCTACTGAATAAAGTCTTCTTCCTCAGCCACCAATTGAGTGCATCTCCTGCTGAGTTTTGATTAAAAGAATAAAGTTTTAATTATACAAGTGACCTTAGCAATAAAAGAGGTTAAACAGAACAGTCTTGCTCTGTCCATTGCTCCTGGTGAGTAGGAGACGACTTTATTATTAACCTGCATTCACACTGTAGTGTGCTTCTGGGCTTCAATTGATGCCATTACAGTGAACCTAACGGAGGATGTGAAAGTGCCTCTCTAGAACAGACAATTTAGTATATTATTTTTCTGTTTCTATGAACATAGAAAAAGATTTTGTCCTAGGGAAAAAGGCTTGAGTGACACTGATACTGACAGAAATTCTCCAATAATTCCCAAAACAGTGTGCTGGAGCATTGGTTGTCACAGTGTGAGCAACTAATCTTTCCAGTTTCTTCTTCAAATACCTCCTTAGGGCCTCTTGCTTCCTGCGGTGTGATGCTCACAACACACTCGGGAACTGCTCCTTGGTACTCTGTGCTTTGTGTTCTTTTGGTTTTAAAACATTGCTCAGCTCCAGATTGCACTTTTTTGAACAAAGCTATCCCTGCCCAGCACAGTGGCAGGGCATCTTGGCCAGCTGCTGTCTCTCACAGCAGTATTTTTGATGATAGCAAGAAAGGGCTTTGATTATAACAAGTAGCAATTTAAGGCTTATTTCCAAGAGTAATTTTTCTGTTTCGCTGTTTTACATAGGAGCAGTTACACTGGGTCAGAGAAGAAGTTGTTCAAAGTCCATTATCTCCTCTCAGAAGAAAGCTGGTAGTGAGTTGGAGAAAAGTACATGACCTGAGAAGCCTTGTTCTGTATACTCTCTTGTCTTCCTGAAGCATAGGCGCTACTCCCTTTGTGAACATTTTTATTACATTGGTATCCACTGTGCCTCTTCAGCAAGCTGTTTGGCTTAAACTTGTGTGGTTTTCTGTTTTTTTCTCTTCTTGTGTGTTAAACTGAATGTCAAACAGCTGTGACAATTTTCTTCTTAACTGATATTTTCATTAGATGTGATACACCTATTGAAACCCCCGTACTTGAAAAATTTGCAGGCCAGTGAGCAGGTAATAGTTGCATTCAGGGCTATTACAGTTACTAGGGGGAGAAAGGCCTATGCTTACATACTTTGATCTCAATTCTTTGGAGCCAGTTTTTTTTGAGTTCCATGGAGCCTGTCTTGTTAAAATCATGATCCTGAACTCAGGCTCCAAGACACTATGACAGCACAAATAGTAATAATAATAATAATAAAAGATTATCTGAATATTTTAAAATAAACAATATGTTGGCATGGTGTCTTGGCAGTGGTTGCAGAATACTGATGTGTTTTGTGCCATCACTGCATGCATTTTAGTCCCTTTCTGAGTAATTTTATGCAATGTAACTTCTTTTTAGATGAAAAATAAAATAATATGATTAAATGAAATCAAGATCGCAGTCCTGCTTGATTCTCAACAGCGTTCACTACAGTGATGAGAGTACAATTTCTTAGAATCACAGAATCATAGATTCATCATGGTTGGAAAAGATTTCCAAGATCATTCAGTCCAACTATCCTCCTGCAACCAATATTTCCCACTAAACCACGTCCCTCAGTACAACATCTAAATCCTTCTTGAACATCTCCAGGGACAGTGACTCTACCACCTCCCTGGGCAGCCTGTTCCAGTGCCTGACTACTGTTTCAAAGATGATTTTCCTAATGTCTATCTGAACCTTCCCTGGTGCAATTTGTGGCCGTTTCCTCTCATCTTACCACTAGTTACATGTAAACAGTCCAATTTCCACCTCACTACAACCAACCTCCTCTCAGGTAATTGAAGAGAGCAATAACGTCACCCTTGATCCTCCTCCAGACTAAAGAATGTCAGTTACCTCAGCTGGTTCCCATAAGACTTGTTCTCCAGAACCATTACCAGCTTCGTTGCCCTTCTCTGAACATTCTCCATGGCGTCCATGTCTTTCTTGTAGTGAGGGGCACAAAACTGAACACAGTACTCAAGATGCAGCCTTGCCAGGGCTGACTACAGAGAGCTGATCGCTTCCTTGCTCCTTCTGGCAGCACTACTTCTGATATAAGCCAGAATGCCATTTGCTTTCTTGGCCACGTGGGCAAACTGCTTGCTCCTGTTCGGCTGAGTATTGACCAAAACCCTCAGATCCTTTTCCTCTTTGCAGTTTTCCAGCCACTCTGCCCCAAGCCCATAGTCTTACATGGAATTGTCGTGGCCAAAGCGCAGGACCCAGCACTTGGTCTTGTTGAACTCCATCCCATTGAGCTCAGCCCAGTGATCCAGCCTGCCCAGATCCTGGGGGTGGGGCCTTCCTACCCCCAGGCAGATTGGCACTTCTTCCCAACTCAGTGTCATATGCAAACTTACTGAGGGTGCACTTGATGCCCTCATCCAGGTCATCAATAAAGATATTGAACAGGACAGGCCCCTATACCAGCCCCTAGAGAACCAGCTTCTTCCTTGACCTGACAGGGCCACCAGCACCTCAGTCATTTGTTCTGAGGCAGTTCTTCAGGTATGCCTATGGCCAAAGAAATTCCATGAGGTACTTGTCCATTTTACCATCTGATTGTCTCCACAAAGTACTTTAAATTGGAAAATCTGAATCTGATGATATCAGTAAGGGTACAGTTGCCTGCTACTTCAAAAGGCAGCCTTTCTTGGTGTCCGTCTGCAGGACTGTCCTGCAGTGCATGCATGACTTGAGAAAATAGAATTGTGTTGGGTGATAGTGTGCTGGGCTGTGAAGCAAGTGCAGGGGGAGGTTGTCATAGTGAATCCCCTGTTCAAGTCAATGTTTGAAGTTCCAGTAACCAGCTGGGTTGCTTTTCTCTTTCTCTCTGCAAATTCAATTTGGTGCGTAGAAAAGAATCTGAGCTCATTTGTAAACTTATGTCCTTTGTAAATCCCCCTTACAGTTAATCAGATTGACAATTCTATTCTCCTGTGAGGGATTCCCTTGACTGCAATCCCTATTTCTTTCTGGGATGCTCTTTATTCTGGATATTGAAAAGCCTTAGATGTTCCTTTCTTCTTCACTCTTTCCTGTTCATTGAAAGAAACCTGGTGGCTGGAGTTTGCTGCCTGCCTGCCTTTCTGCATAGGCTTCCTTTAAGCATAGGCTGTACCGCACTGTGGAAACTGATGGCATGTTTTAATGAGATGTTATGTACTTTAGCTGGGTATTTGCTGCTTATGTTGTCACCTTACTTGTGCTGTGCCAGTATTGGCTGTTGATCTTAAGGCAATATGACACAAAGGAGAGCCACTAAGCGCTCTCTGAGGATAGTAGACAGGTCCTGACCTTGATTACTCAGATGTAACCACCAAAGGCATTAAGCGCAAAACAACACAACCTGATATGAGAAAATACATAATCAATGCATATACAGATGCTATAATTAAGAAATATGCAGGAAAATTAGGCTAAATAGGTTATCATGCTAAAGAAGAATGGATGGAAATCTTACCTTTACCTTGAGCTTTCTGAGAAGACTCCAAGAGTAGCAATCTCAAAAGAGATCCTTCCCCACTGGTAGTCAGCTCTTAAATGAGGTCTAGGAGAAGTGGAGCCAGGCTCCACCCCTTCTGGTAGCACAGGAGAATTGTCTTCACCTGTGTTCCCAGGGCTGACTCATTGCTCACCTCAGGTGGTCAATTAGAGGTTCAAGCTGTGATTCAGCAGTTCCCTCATAGATGAATACAGCAGGAAGGGTTGCCAGAAGAGGTTTCTTCCCCCTGTGTTTATGATAGGCAAGTAGAAAAGCTACTGCTCAGTCTCTGGGGCTACACTGTCTTAGTGAAGAACCTCTCTGGCTGAGGCAGCCAGTATCAAGAGGACATGAGTGCCTTTTTGATTGGTGCTGCTCTGCTCCTAGAAGAGCTCCAGCAGACCACATACATCCTGATTTACTTGGTGTAAACAAAGTAAATGCTGGTTTGGACACCAAATCAGCATAATGTGGAGATCCAGATCAGGCTCAGCTGGAGAACAGATCCCTCAGAGCAGTGCTCAGAGGCTCAGCATGTGGCTGGGTGGAAAAGAGAAGCAAGAAGATCCATACTGAACTTGTAGTGCAGCTGCTGGCAATTGGCATTAGTCATCTTTAGGAGCTGTAGCCAAGTCCCAGGGTGACCATGCGACTGATGGCTCACAGTCCTTGCCCTTTCTGCTTCACTGTAAATACCTGCACATTTGGGATAAAATGTGATGTGAGGATGTCTGGCTAATTTCAGATGACAGTAGTTATGGTGTTATTATTTATATTACCATGTCTCAAGAGCAAAGAATTTAGCCTCTGACTCTGCCTTGCATAGCTGCTGTCGTGCTATGCTCTGCCCCTAATGAGGGTCAGTTGGGCAGGTCAGCAAGAATGGTGACAGATTGTTTGTGGTTTGCAGTACCAAGTACTCAGCCTCTCTCAAAATCAGGCCATTTGTTTGCAACCTTTAATTAAAGCATTCTCACCTCCTTTAAGTCTGACTATTAAGTGAGAATGAAGATTGCTACTTAGGAAAACATCTGATTATCTTTGCTCAATGAAATGTGTATATCTCATTGCTGTGTATCCAGGCAGGGGAAAATGTGAAAATGTTTATCCTCTGCAAACAGTACTTATACTTGATCACAGAATCACCAAGGTTGGAAAAGACCTACAAGATCATCCAGTCCAACCATACACCTATCACCAATAGTTCTCACTAAACTCAACACAAAATCCAAATGTTCCTTGAATACCTCCAGGATGGGTGACTCCACCACCTTCCTGGGCAGCCCATTCCAGTGCCTGAAATCAATGTATTCATACCTCTCTCATCACATTCTGCCATTGGATAAAACTCAAAATGCCCCAGAGCAGCTTTAGTTGATGTATGAGACAGGTCTTATTGGGTTACTAGACTGCAAAGAAAACAGAAAGGCCAAGACTCCCTCTTGAAAAATGGAGAAGGTGAAGCTTCTATAAAGAGAAGGAGAAAAAGAAAATGCTTGGGCATCGTCACGTGCTGCTCAGGATGGTGGTGGAGTCACTGTCCCTGGAGGTGTTCAGGAATTGTGTGGATATGGCACTGAGGGTTAGTGGACATGGTGGGGGTGGGTTGATGAGTGGACTGGGTGATCTTATGTTTTTTTCTAACCTTAACGATTCTATATACAGCAGTGTGTAACTGAGGAATGAGAAATGGACTGAGACTTTGAAAAGAATGAGTGTTGACTCGTGATGTATGGTAAAAAAGGAACCAAGTGCCAAGTTACACAGAAAGAAAACATGAAACATAGTGTTAGCAAAACATGTTTCCTGAGTGTGAAAACTGAACCTGACATACAGCTGAGAGGGAAACCAAAGCTCCCTGGATGCTGATGCCCTGATTTACAACTAGATTATATCAGAATGAAGTTTAATCTCTCTTAGATTTAGTAGCTTCCATTCCAGTTGTCCACTGTTTTTAAGAGGAATACTTCAAGCCAATGTATATCAATGTGTACGTTCGTGTAGTAAGCACTACAGAAGCCAGAAAAATCCATATGCTTTCCTTCTTCCTTCAAAAGTGAGGATGTCCTCCACATTTCACTTTTTTTTTTTTTTTTCTAAAGCCTAGAGACTACGTAATACATTTCTTTATCTGGACTGATAACTGCCTAAGAGATTAGGTAGATCTGTCATTTCTAAGTAAGTACTGAATCTATTCTTACTTATAACAAAGAACAGAAGGGTCTGGGGGAATCTTTAGGTGAGAGTCACTAGAGAAATCTTGATCATTTTCCCTGCTAAATTACTAGGTACCTACGTTTATCAGACTGGGCAGATTGTTGCTTCTAGGAATGCATGTTTTTATCTTCTGGAAATTGTATTTTCTCCTTGGCTGGGTGCTGCTTTTCTGTCAGCTGCTGTGATCATGCTTGCACATACTCACAGACAAGTATCAGAGAAGTATGAAACTGGAAATCTACAAGTTTCATAAGCCAAAGGAAAAAATGCTAATTGGAGGGTGAAATGGTACACAGTATGCTTACAGCTACATAGGCAATAGTGTCATTGTTCAAAACATGATTAAAATATATCTGATACATCAAGATAAAAAGCTTTCTGTAGGGTATAAAACAGTAATATAAATAGCAACTTCAGTACTCAGTTCAGTAATGACAAAAAAGGAGTATCTCCTTTTCCCCCAAAGAGAAATGTCCTGCACAAATGCTGATCATGAGAACTACTGCTGTCAGTAGTACTTGTAGAGATGTGTCAGTGTTGATTAAAAAAAACAACTCAGTGGCATTGGGATAACTTCTGAAAATGGCAAAACGGCAAAAGAAAAGCATAGTCTCTACTTAAGTATGCGCCAAAATGCCAGTAACAGAGGGAAAAGGGATTGCTAGCACTGCTTTGAGGAAAAAATATATTTAATTCCACTTCAACACAACCTAAAGCAACTTTAGTTGAAGAAGGGAATGTGGACTAGACCCTACAGTGTTCCACTTTACTCTTCTTTCTCCTAATTTCTCCAGACATTGCCTTTTCTATAATCTGTTTCTCTTCTGTGTGTTTATACGATTGATTTTATTTTCCTGCCATGTTATGTCATTCCTCTGTTTCTTTTATTCTTGTCATTTAATGCACCACCTTTTCTTCTTTCTATTTACTTTCTGTCTTCCTGTTTGTTTTTTTTTGTTGTTGTTTTTTGTTTTGTTTTGTTTTGGTTGAAATTGTTTCTATTAAAGTTTCTCTTGGAAGCTTTGACCAAAGAGAAAGGATCTACCGGACAAGGTCTGCAGATATTATTGGTAAGTGACAATCACTTCTTCCAGTCTGGGCCTTTCTCACCTCTTGATGCTCAGCCACTTTTAGCTAAACAGGTTGGCTACTTTTTAAATAAAATGAATGTTAAAAACACAGTAATAATAATAGTGTTTAATGATATACAGTGTATCAGATGGGGATAAGAGAGCTATGTAGAATAGAGAAAAGAAAATTCCCAGCTACGTGAGATGAGGAAGAACTTACCTTCTATTTTATCAATTCTTAGAAGCTGTGCCTTCACTCAGTCAAGTTCACACACAACATTTCAAAATCCTTGGGAAGGAGCACATGCAAAGAATACTATCTGCAAGAGGTAAACTCTGTACTAAAACACCTTCTGATGTTACAACAGTCTTTCCCTTTGGATTTCCTAAGAGCATTTTATTCGGTTAGATTCCCATCCAGAAATCTGTATCTTTGTTCCCTACCAACAAGCCTCCAGAATTATTTTGATAACAAACAGCTTTGATCTCTGCCCATGGCAGTTGCCTCAATAAGCACGTTGATTATGCTCTGATTCAGCTCTATTGAAAAATCTTCTACTGAAACCTGTGGGGCATGGTAATTTTCATTGACAATTAGAGCCTTTGTCATCTTGGAGATATTTTCAAAACTAATGAGAGCTCGCCAAAGTGAATAACCCCATTCTCCCTGTTGTAGAGTAGATCTAATACCCCAAATCTTATGAACAGTCAAGTCTGTAATCTGTAGGAAGGAAAAGGTAACCTTATCTGTAATGAGGAAAGGCTGAGGAGGTGAATACGTAATCTTAGAAAAATACAATTAAGGTCCACACTGGAGGAAGGGCAGAAAAAGAAAACCAAAGAGCAGCATAGCAGTAACTAATAGTTAAGTGACCTATACATTTGTCCCAGTTACATCTAATTAGTGTGTAAAGTCCAGCATCTCTTGCTTGAAGGCCTTTTATACTCTGTGGTGGACATTTGTGCTGATTTGGCTGAATAAGACCAAGAAGGCCTTGCTCATGGATAAATCAAAGATTGTCACTGCTTCTGCCACCAAGTGCTGACTGCCATTAAGAGTGCAGGAGTTGAAAATAATCTCCTCCCCTGTTCTTATCCTTCTTAATCCAGGAAGATATTCATAGATTTCCAGTGCAGCCTAAGGTTCTCTTTAGGAAATCTTTGAGGGTGGTTTTGGTTGACTGAAAAGTAAACAGACTGCCATCATATAAATAATGTTTGAGATTAGGTATCAGGGTTTGCTCAGATTTCTCTGAGTCTTTCTGTATTCTTGTGCTTGTATGCGTATTTAGAAAATTCCATGGGAAAATGAAAAGCCCAGAGAAACATTTTTTGCAAAGATTTTGAGTCTTCCATTATTAAAAACTTCACTGACTGCATAGTTCTTAAATGGATTGAGCTCAGGTGAGACTATGAAAGAATAGATGAGACAAAGTTTCTAAATAGATGCATCTTTCCACAGTGTTTGCTTTTAAAGATCCAGTTGCTGAAATTGCTTCTTGCATTGTTAATGTCTATTTTATACTAGCTGGTTGTTCAACTTATTTTGAGTAAGAGCCTGTAGGATTTGTGTGAATATGGACTATGGAATGAAATCACTTGATATTTTAGAAGTCCCTGTTTTCTGAAAAACAGCTTTGTTACCAAGACTCATTCCTGGAAATGTGTAGATTATCAGTTTCTTGACTTCTAAAAACGTAAATCATATTTTAGGACCATCACCAATTTGTATGTTTGTGTGCGTGGATAAGCATATTCTTTCAAAACTCAGATAAACTGGAGGCTATAAGAAGCTCTTCTGAAAGGGTATAAGGAGTAGTACTTTTGTGTTACTTTGATTATGTCTTTGTTTTTCAATAAATATTTCAATGTAACTTTGCAAGTGATGGTTTAATTATAATTCAGAAGTATTTCTCATTAGCCCATTTTCTAAGAATAAAAATTAAAATCAAACACAGATTGGTGTTGATCAGCCAGCTATTTCACGAGATCCCCAAGATTTAAAACTGGTAAAATTCATGGCAATTCTTTGCAGTCAGCTTTTCAGCTATTCACAAGGGAGAAAAACATTTTTGACAGTTGTCTTTCTCTAAAAACAAAAAGATTGGGGAAGTTATTGACAATTCTGCTTTTATTTCACCGTGTATCTGTGCATTTCCCGCTAGCTAACTCTCTCTCTTAAGTTTTCTGTCTTGCATTACTTAGACTTCCCTTTTTCTCAAGAGTTGATTGGCTTTCTCTGTCACCCTGGAGGTCTGAATGTTTTCCTTGATTTCCCAGAATTGTTTACTTTTCTACATATTTGTTTCCTCTCCCTCCATTTTGCATCTGTATCTTTGTCTCTTCTAAATTGTGAACTCTTGCATGCATCCATTAGCCATTAGATCTTCACCTGCTCTGTCACAGAGAAAGAAGCCCTTTGAGACACACTCTTCTCTATAATTCCTATGCTGTCAGTGCTTTTTACTTTCCAACTCTAATAAAGCCTTTGATCTTAACATTTAGTATAGACAATCTTTCAAAATCATTTCCACACACTTAAGAGTGGCTCTTACTTTCTATTCTTGTTATGTCATAGAATATTTGCGATTAATAGTAAAACATGATTAGGTATTCTGTCACATCTGTGATCCTAAGATTTATCTGATGTAGGACAGATCTGTGGATCATTAATTCATATTTAGCCTTTTCTGTGTGAAGTTCAGTTACAACTTTTTTTTGAACTTTAACCACTTTCTGATTGCTTTTACTTTTATGAAACTATCTTTACAAAGGAAAAAGAAAGTCTGGTGTGAGTACAAAAATGTCTCTTAAGTGTATTTCACTGTTTGCCAAAAAGACTCTCGGGTTGGTTTCCTGAACTTTTGTATGCACACACAAACACAGAAAATTCCTTCACCAATATGTTGGAAAGTTTCTATTAGGGAAAGTATTTGCAGTTAAAAATTAGATACTCTTACACTTAAAATTGCATTATTTTGAATTTATAGATGTAAAACTTGATATTCTTTTCGGTCTAGGAGGATCTTGAGGCTGGGGAGCCATCTAGCTTTTATTGATATCAGATTAAACTGGGACATTGCCAGGTGATTTCTACAGAGGGACAGAAACAAGGGAGATGAGTTTGTTTGGTAGGAAGTGGAGGGCTGAAATGATTGCGGCTTGTTTTGGTTAGGTGAGTTGTTGGTCTCTGTCCTTCAGTAAAGCAGGTTGTTCTGATAAAAAAAAAACAACAAACCTCAGCTGCAAACCTAGACTTTCTGGGCAAGTTGTTGTTTTGTTCTGTGCCGTGACTGAAGATTTAGCCCTTAAGACGGAATAAGACCTCCAGCAGGAATTTTAGTGTTCATGCATAAAATAGTACTGTTTAGGCATGATGGATGCTTAGAGAAAGGTAAACACAGCTGAGTTCACAGCATCTCTCTCAAATGTTGAAGTAAAGTCAAGGTAAGATGGTCTACAGCTTATATGCTCATATCTTTCAGAAGGTTTGTGCAGATGAGGTTGCTATCTCTAGGAGCTGTCTTGCAGGGCTACCGCAGGGGTATTTTGGGTGAGCTCCAGGTGCTCTGGTGGCTTGGCTTTGTTGGCTTCGGCAATTCGGACAGTGTTGACTCTCTGAGTCTCAAAAGTCAAAGTAATTATTCTTTTTATGCATATCATAAATATTGTCCCTCATGACATCTGATGTGGCTATGATGCCGTTACGAGTGGGTAATGTGACCTTGAATGTTAATGATGATAACATGGGAGGGATAAGTCCTACTGTTCTGCAGAGTTGAAGCTTTATCTGAGAATGGGTTTGAGTATATGAAATTATATTTTACTGTAAGCCTTAAGATAAATGTTTGGAATGAGAATAATCAAATACTTTGGTGCTCTGAAATGACTTATCCCTATGTTAACATTTGGTAAATACATTCTTCTGTCACTTGGTTCCTTTTCTGTATAACCACTTGTGGTTCATGAAAGCTTATAGAAAGGCTTGGTATCATTTTGCTGAAGGGGCAAAATTCTCAGCACTCACCTGTTTCCACATATTCTTTTCCTAAACAAAGCTGTTCTGTTATAACTCCAACATATGATTAAAAAAAACTTATGAGGCTCCTCGGAATATCACCTGCATGAGAGGTTTGTACCTAAGATACTTCTCGACAATAAAATAATCTTTTTAGTACCCATTTCATTTTTCCTACTCTCCGTTTATTTCAAGCTCACTTTCATTTAGGCTTTGTTGTAGAACTGGAGTATGCTGATCTTTAAGATGGGCTGTTTATGTTATATAGAAAACAATCCATTGTATATTCTTTTAAAGAAGAACTTTACGCTGTACATAAAAGCTAAAAATGCTGTAACTTCTTAAAGAAAAGAGAACAGGAAACATTATGTGTTATGATTTAATATGAAGTTCATTAAGTAGAAAATTGCTGTTGGACTCCTTTCTTTGGAAAGTTGTATATGGGTATACTCTGGACATTGAAAGTTTCTAGTTGGTGAAAGTGTATGTGGGGATATATGTGGGATATATCTGTGGGATTTGTTCCTTTGGCTTTGCATGCTAATATTAAGTGCCTATTTTATAATTAGTGCTTGCATTGTGGATCAAAATACTGTGCCCTAAAATACAATTAGAAATAAATATTATTGGGATAAATCAGCTGTTTCTTAATGGAAAGGTCATAACAAAATGTCCATAGATGACTGTAAATACACTTGTTTGCAAGTTTATTACCGTCATGTTATTCTTTACTAAACCCTTTGAGAGAAGAAAAGCAAGGCAGTGAGAACAAAGTTTTTGAGTAAGTTAATATCTTTATAGCAATTATACAATTACTTAATATTTGTTATTAAGTATTTTTATTTATTCATTTTGGAGGAACTAAACATTCTAGAATGGTGGCTAAAATTCTAATACTCAAGTATAACTTAATTTCAAAAGAGCTGCAGACAAATGGATTTCTTCATGAAATTAATGTTGTTATATTTCAATACCTATTTCTGATGTGCTGGAGAATGTTTGTGTCATGTCCCTCCCTCTTTTTCTGAATCTGGAAACTGCAGACCAGCTTCTTCAGTACAACATGATGCTGAACAAATGAACTTTACTGCTATAAAACTGCCTTATTTTTGTAACTTAATAAAATAGAATGCATTTTCCCTTAATTTATTCTGTTTGTATTGCTGGAAATGACTCTCACTCTTTCCCCTTGAAAGAGTAAAAAACGATTCCTTGTAAATGCTTGTTACTGAACAAATGATTAGAATTAAGTAGAAACGCTTGCTTTAAGCACTTATCCAAGACTGTGAACTGCTAGTAGCCTTTTTCTAACAAAATAGGTGTTAACAGGGAAATTTGGTGTTGCTGTGGCCTCAGAAACTGAGATGAGAATCATAGAATCATCTGAGTTGGAAGGAAGAATTGAGAAGACTAATAGCTGCAGTGCATGGCTCTTCCCTGGGGGTGCCTCTCTGTGTGCCTGACCCCTCTGCAACACAGCCTCTGTCAAGAATTTGGCTGCACATAGAGACTACTTGCAGAGGTTTCTTATACAAGTCTCTGGTAGCTGACAGGGGGTGATGAGTATTTAGGAAATTGTTTGTTCCTTCTCTCTGTGAAGTGTGCTACAGCCAGGAGCCCTGATCCTGAGCAGTTAATGGGATTGGTGCGTTATGACATGCACCTGCTTCCCCATCCGTGAGTCAGTCCATCTCTTCAGAGCAGCATTTTTGCCTCTTACAGGAAGAATACTGCAATAGCCAGAGACTGCTCACTGAATATTAATGCTTAGATGAAAATTAACCAACTGCCCTGATTTTTTTTTTTTTATTATTATTTTTTAAATCCTTAGCAAAAAAATTGGCAAGAACTTGATTTCTGGAGAGGTGCCCTACAACCCCTACTCACTGTTCAAGAAGAGGAACTTGATATAATATAACTGTGTAGCCTAGGGTAAATGTAAAATGGTCTGACTTGGAATGTTTTTTTTTTTTTTTTTAATTATTATTTTTAACTTCAGGAAGCTTTATAGCTCTGCAGGTGCTGATGGTTTTGGTAGAGATGGCACTTATGATTTGTACAGTTGATCTTTACAACAGTGTTCCCCTGTTCTTGTCCAAAGTAATAAGTAGAAATTAAATACTGCCCTTATTTTCCTCCAGGACATATGTAAATTTTCTTCTAGCTCAATGGCCTTGTTGCATCTGAAGCTACTTACAGACAACTTTAAGAAAAGGTAGTTATAGCACAACTAGTGCAATTTGAACAAATGTTACAAAAGTTTTAAAGAACTACAGAAAATTTCTGACATTGCAAACTGTTTTTTAAAAATAGTTTTAAAGAACTTACAGTGCTAATACATTTTTTGTGTATAGTTGCCATCTTAGTGAATGTTTGAGCTGCTCAGTAGCTAATATTACCTAAACCAAAGCTAATATCTATTTTTTAAAAAAGTAGTAAGGAAATGCAACTGAAACCAAGTTGGAGCTTATGACTGAAGACATGTTTTTCTTTCATACAACACTATTTTCATTTGTGTTGCCTACTATGCTTTCATCTCACCATCCTCTGTGATACAGTCTGTGGTCACAGTTGCAATACTGTCTTTAAGATAACTGTTACAATGGCTGTTCTATAACTGGAGATTGAGTAGCCGTAATTGTGAGATCCAGATTTTTTTCCCCTTAGATATTGCCTTGGGAATTAATTCTTGACTTCTGATTTTATACTTGAGTTTTCAAACAACAAAACTTGTAAACCATGTTGGTAAATGCTCCATGTACTACTGTCAGTAGCAAAGGGAAATGTTAAAAGTGAAAGTTATTATTTTATTCCTGCATGAATAAGACATCAACAAGTAAGGAATTTTCTTCTTCTTTTGTAGATGGAATATATTGAAGAACCATAAAAAACAAAACCATGTAAGACTGAAATAGAAGGAACTGTCTTCCCAGATCATAATTTCCACATGAGCATAAAAGAGGCAAACAAATTGTCTTCAAAAGATGACAAATGACAGAGAGATACCCTTCAGAAGAAAATTCATGGTTAAAATTCCTTGTTAATTCCTGAGCAGCAAATTGGTTTAGATATCTGACAATTATTATAGCCTCTTCATATTCTTCTATACTGGAAAAACAGTTGTTCTGGAGACTGCAGTGCCAATGCTTACCTAGAAGTCGGGGCAACAACAGGGAAAATTATTAAATTGCTTTTTTTTCCTTTAGTAAACAAATACTCAGACTACAAGGAACTTTTTTTTTTTTTTCTTATGTATTTTCTCTCCTCCTTGTCTCCATTGGATTGTGAAGTATGGCTTAGAGCACAAGATCACAGTGTGATGTTCCTTGCATGGTGTGCAGGGTGTATGAAGGAGAAAAGGGAAGTGAAGCACATGATTCAATTGCAAGTCACTAGGCATAAGGATGCTGTTAGGTGCTGTGATGCAGCAGCAGTTAAACTAGCCATTCGTGAAAGAAAGGGCTACGTGTTTGTGGTGGCATGGAACAGAAGGCTGAGGATAGAGAAAAAAAACTGATAGCAGCTAGACTAAAATTCTTCCTCTCAGAAGATAATCACATTGTGGTTTGTAAGAAAACTTCAAACTGTTGTCTACTGTGTTATCTGCTGCTGTTGTATGGTTCTGAAGGGAGAAATTAAAGGATGCTTCAGATAGGTGAAGGCAAGGGAGATGCTTTGGGGAAGAGTTTTGGCAGGAAATTTTCCCTTGTTTTTTTTGTCTCTTGGCCAAAATAAGTGTTTGGGGCTTTCTTTAAACTTGAGTTGGAGAAGTATAGTAGAAATACTATAAAGTATTTCTACTTTATAGAAGTATATGTGTCTCAGTTCTTGCAGTTTTTGAGTAATAAAATTCAGATTTAATCCATACTGCTTAGGTCTGTGTTTCTTCTAGAGCTGTGCAAAATCCTCTATCACTGAAGGGAGTATCAGCAGAAATAGTACATGGCTAAAACTGCAGTCAATATCTGCTGAAACCAAAATCTCCACTTCAAATGGCCCACAATCCATTTAAATTGTGAACTGTTCTGCTTGCTGAACAAGCATTTCTGTTTTGTCCCCAGTGTCCACATTGCAGTTGGCTGTGATTTGATAGTGACTTGCAGTAAGGGGATGTATAGTTTTGTGTTTTTTCTTTTAAGTAATAACCACAGTATGTGATTTGCAGTACATTGCATAATACTTCTTCAGTTGGAGTCAAAATTCAGTTCTTCAGTGGGAGAGATGCCATCTAGTACACAGGTGTTTGTGATAAAACAAGAAAAACCACCATGCTCCATAGGGATTTTTATTCATATTTTAGAATATTGGTATTTCCGCCAAGGAGGGAAAAGGCCCTGGCTACTGTATGGGAAGGGAAACAGTGGAAATAATTTCACTTCTTTCTTCTCTTGCCTGTAATGTAAGGAGTGTCATGGAGAAATTAAAAATAAATAAATGCTTGCAAAAGGGAGACTTTGAAGTCTTAAAAAGGAAGAATTTGGACGACTCAAATTTTGGAAGAATTTGGATAAAGTAAGCGTCACTGTGCAAATGCAATAGAGGTCGGTGTTGAGAAAGCAGATTTTTCTGCCAGTTTGTAGATTTTTGCCACTTTTACTTCCAAGTTCAATTAGTCTCAATGAAATGCATTTTAGAGTCCAGCTGATATCTGCTGCATCCGTTTACAACAAAAGTTTGTCACTCCTCATCCCTCACTGTTCTTCTTTCAGTGAAATAGTTTCTGCACTCAATGACCCAACACTGTAGATAAGGTTATCACAGCATTATGCTCTTTAAGTCTGCTTGTTGTATTCTTAAAAAGGTGTCTTATTTTGCCTAGTAGAAGAAGAAAAACAACTGGAAAGGTATCAAGGAGCATGAGGAGATAGAGAAGCTTGCAGCAGCTAAAAGTAGATTTATCACTTTAACGGTATTTTATGGTGTGCTCCTGCAAGTGCATCAACAGGTTATAAATAATCAAATCAGAGGATTTACACAGGCTCTGAAATGCTTGCAGTATTCCAGCCTCATTTCAAGCTGTGGCAAATAAAGCGTAAATACTGCAGGCAGTGTTTTGCTCATCTGTCTGGTATTTAGTCACTTGTAAAGCAGACTCAAAAGGAAAAATGCTGTGAAGTGACAAAATGGGGGAAGGGTGGGGAGGATAATTTTAATAGATGTTAATCTGAATTTTAGAATTCCTTGGAATATTTTACAGAGTGTACTTCTTGTCACAAAAGTTGCTTCATGCATAATTCTTAATGTATCCCTGATGAAAATGATGGCTCAATTTTTCCACTTGTTACAAAGAATTAGTAAGAATCACTAATATCACAGTGAACCCTTTCATTTACTGCTAGTTATGTGTGGCTGTTTCAAATTTCTAGGAATAATCAGCAAGACAGAACCATCTGCTATCAGTAATAACCAGTCCTTACTGTGGCTACGGGTCAGCTAAGGTTGTTGCACCTTGTCTTAATGTCTACTGGCAAACCTTTTGCAAGCTTGTATGCAAAACAGCTGTGTAGTTGCTTTGTGTCCTTACTTCAGATTGGACCTGCAGCTACTCCCATTGGGAGCACCAGATTCAAATGCTGTGACTACACCAGACAACATGGGGAAGTGGGGTGGGTGTTGAGCCTGATTACTTTGTGACCTATAGAAAAGCTCTGAATACTCCTTGCTCTGGAAAAAAAAAAATGATGCATATTAGACTTCTCTGCAAGGAGTGGTCTCAGTGGAAATCTCCTACAGGCACAATTCTGTGTCCTTTCAAAAAGATTCAAATTCAATTGAGCTCTTCTCTGGTGGAAGAAAGGAAGAGATCTTGGAAGCTAGTCTCTCTGATTTATTTTCAGACCTATGACCCAAATGACAAGTGCTAATCAAATAAAGTTCACTGATACTTTCAGATTTGATGCAAGTATGCTAGTGCATATACACAGCCTAATCACTTTGTGTTTAGGTAATGAAAGCTACAGCTCCAGAATGATGCAGCAGATTTATGACTGCATAGCACAAAGTTAATCAAACTGCTCAGTTAAGAAGCTACAAGACTTCAGCTACTCTTTTGATATGACTAATTACTAGTCAGTCACTGAAAGCTTGAAGCATGCTGCTTCTGTACACATAAAATTTTTATTCTTATCCTGTAGAGGAGACAGCACCAAACACTGATGGGCCGTGCTACTGTGCTTGTCTCCATTTGCAAGAGAATGAGGTAATGAATGAGGGACAGCCATCTTCCCAGGTGCAGGAAACTGGGAACTGATAGGGGGAAATCAGTGCTTTGGACAGGGTTATCAATACATAAAGAGAGAGAGAGAGGAAGTTGGAATTGTATGGTCTTTCAAACTAGCCCATAATTCATGACAGTGGAGAGAATATTACTTTGTGACTTTTGAATGTTCTTGATAACCACAAATTAGTCTTCCAAACCTTTTTCATCATGAAGTGGCTGAACTCATGGTGCCTGTTTTGTGTTGGTCTCATCGTTAGCTAGGTACTGGCCACCAGCTAATTGTCCTGTGTGCTCTCTGTGTCTTTCAAACTACATTTACTGTACCACCTTTTTTCTGAAGTGACTGTGGTGCTTTGAATGGACCACAGGAGGTACGCATTCTATATTTCCCTTGAATTGGACTCTGCACACAGGGAGGTGCTTTATGTGAACTTCCAAAATTCCTTGCAATGCGTGTGCATAAGTGCACAAACATTTATCTCTAGATTTAATAAGCTGTTGATTTAGCTATGGAGAAAACTAATTTCTTCAATGCCCTGGATATCTAGATGTGAAATCTATAATGCAAGGCAATAATATTAGTTCTAAATTAGGAATTAAATCACTTTGCCTTCATAAAATTGTAGTGCAAAAATTTGAGAAATAGTACACCTCTATTCAAATTATGACAAGATCATCTGTCTGCAGCCATAGTGATTGAAATAGCAGCTGCTGCTTTTCCCCACATATTGGCTCTGAACTGGGCTTGTATCACTGACTCTATGATAAATGAGTGAAAATGTCAGTAAGAGCTTTTGTGTATTCCTCCTTAGAATGTCCAAGGGGTCCCACAACTTTGTGAGGATTAACCACTAGCAATTTTTCTTCTCTCTTTAGGGACAGCTAGGGATGAGGAGAACTACATGTATGAAAACTCTGTTACGAAGTGCTGATGTTTGGGCTGGGTGATTCAAGAATCACTGGTATGTCTTTCAGTATATCTCTGCTTGGAGCTGATGAATTTTACAAGGTTTAGTTAATGCTAGCTTAGATCAATATTCTGAGATGCTGTCATTTACAGTAAGAGAACTACATGAAATCACAGGGCAGTCCTAGATTTGTTTGTTGTAATTTCAATTAGGTTGAAGTACTTCTAGTTAGCCTAGAAAGGACTTTGCTTTATACCTTTTTATACCTCACCAACCTTCCATGTAAAAATTAAATACTTTCATGTGGATGAACTGTTAGCTTTCAAGTTCTCTGTCCATGAACTGCTATGCACAATATGTTAGCTTTTCAGACTGAGTTACTATGGCTGAGGTACTTTTGATGGAAAGAAAAAAAGATGCCCGTGGAACACTAATGCTTTAGCATGGATACAGCACATGCTGTTTGTGAATAAGTGCAGCCAGACCTTCAAAACTATGATTCTTTTCCTGACATTGCAAGATTCTAAATGTGAAATTTAATGCCTTTAGAGTGTTGGAGATCATTTACTGAAACTGCTAATTTACATTGCAATTGAAGCTCTAAACAGTATTGAGTTGACTTCTGCCTCTGTTTGATAAGCTCATTTTTGAATGCCTCTTAGAGCATTTATTTCTCCAGTGTCCCCAAGTATGGTCCTGGGAAGGATGAGGGAATAAGAGTGACACTGACAAGTCTTCACCATTGAAAAGCAAGTCATTACTATTTTATTTTGGTGGAGCTAGTTTTTTGTGGTTTGGTGACTGCAGCCTAATTTGCATGAACAAAATTATTTTCTGCTGTGTGTGGAGGTGCAGTGAGCTGGAGTCTTGCCCTGAGCAAAAAATCAGTTATGTATGCTCATTTTGTCTTTACTGTAACAGAACTTAGATATTCAAATCCTTTCTGTGACTCTGAGGCTCTTGCCTTGCATAGATGTGCACATTAGCAGGCAGGTTTATTTATATTGTACTTTTGTTTCTTATTTAGAAAAGTCTTTTTGTGGTGTCTTTTCATTGCTGGAGCTTCACTGATGGAGCTTGTGTAATGTAACTGTGAAATAACTTGGTCCTCTTTCACTAATGATAACAGTGCATTCTGCCACTGAAGTCTTGAAATAAAAAGTTTTCCCTTTTATTCTTTTTTTCCCTTATCTGCTCATATTGTGCTTATATTGCTACAAAGATAAGGAAGATCTCATCAACACATTTTTTTCAATGCCTGTGTGACTTCCATTCAGATCTTAAGAGCATTACAAAGTCATATTTAATACTGTTGTTATCAGTTGCGTTAAGGATCTTTTTCCATGGCTCTTGATGCAGTGAGTTCATTGCAATATTGAAATTTACATCTATGTTTCCAGAAGGAAAAACAGGAGTGGACTCGCAGCATTATGTTAATGATCAATGAGACAAAGTAGTAAAGGTAGAATTTTTTGAGTACCTTGAACTATGAGGAGCAACATCTTACAAGGGTATATGTTGAATTGCATATAGTGTTGAACTACAGTCAGTGACAAATAACCAATTAAAAGTTTTTAATAAAGCTATCAAATTTATTTGCAGTTCTTGAGCAGTACAAATGGACCCTGTTGACTGGTCTGAAAACTAGCAAGAAAAAATAAAAGAAAAAAGCCTTGAATTCCTTGAATCAAGTCTGAGTCAGTAACTTAAATGATTTAGTAAGTGCTGCTTCTGAGCAATATTTAAATAAACATTTACTGTGATTTTTGCATATCTTAGACTTTTGAAATATATTTTATTATGAATCTTCATCAGGAATTTGCTGGGATACTGGCATTTGGCAAAAGAGATAATGTCTCAATTTTTTTTTTTTTCTACATAAAGAATATTACCTTTTTTCCTTGAAAAGATGAACAAAATGACCTTGACCACAAGGTGATGCCCATCTAAAGGCTGAACAGTCAAATGTTCTTATGTTAGCTCGCCTTCTCTTACCAGATCCTTTCTCTTTTCTCTTTCTGTTCTATCCCCCTTGGCTTTCTCTTTTTATTCTTAATTTCCTTTTACTTCCTAGTTCTCAGATGAGAGCACCTTTATTAAGTCTTTTATGAAAAGCCTAGGGAGAGAAAGAACTGCAGTTAGAGTAATGGAAAGACCAAATGACTTGTTATGCAATTTTATCAAGTTACCAGGAATTGTGATTTGTTATTTTAAAAATAAATAAATAAATTCTGGTTACCTAGTTGCCAAGTCTGTTCTTACAAGCCTCATACCCTTCATGAGAGTTCAAGTTAGAATTCTGACAAGGTAGCACTGGTTGTCATTTCTACTTGGCATCTACAACAAAATGGTTTGGTTTCTATTTAAGCTCTGGAACTAGCATGAAGTTCCTTAAGTGATGATAAATAGAGAGAAATAACAGTGCTATCGATAGAGAAAGGTATGTGAGAGTTTTCATCTTGATAAATATAAAAAATTAAAACTTAAAAAAGGGGTTTATAATCATTGTATTTTCAAACTTCTATGTTGGGCACAGAATATGCTGATCAATGTTGCAACAGTATCTGTAGAAAACAGTTCTGTTTTGCCTAAAAATATTAGACATTTTTTCATACTGCTTTATTACTGAAATAGTCCAGTTACAAATGATCTGACTTATTTTGAATGGAGAAAAATTATTTTTTTCTTCAGGTGACCTATCTTGCCAAAAAACTATGTTTTTTTTCAGTAGTCTCCAAATACTTTTAAGTCTTACTTTGATAAATTGTCTATAACTCTGAGATGGTGAAAACCTGCACGTAATTGGTGAGCCTGTTATTACCTTATTGTTTCCCATCTGTTGATTGAGCTCTAAGAGTCCCTTTCTTCTTTGAGCTTTTACAGTGTTCACTGACTCTGATGTATTTAATTTGCTTTGTGCATTATGTATGACAAGAAGCACCTTGCTCACCACACAGGGAACATTCTGTGCTGTGAACTGTGATGCTTGTCTGCTGCGTGTGGCATTAATCTCAGACACAGATACTTATAAAAATCCACGTAGGATTAGAAAAATGAAAAAGATAAATTGGGGTTACATCAGGTTGTTGGTCGGTCACTGTTGGGGTTCCCCAGGGCTCTATTTTAGGGACAGTTCTCTTTAAGGTTTTCATAAATGACCAGGATGTAGGGCTAGAAGTTGTTTTGAGCAAGTTTGCTGACAGTACTAAGTTGGGAGGAGCTGTTGACTATCAAGGTTGAGAGGACTTGCAAAGAGATCTAAACGAATTAGAGAGCTGGGCAATTGCCAACCACATGAAGTTTAGTAAAAGCACACTCCTGATTCTGCACGTGGGAAGGGACAAGCCTTACTATGCACACAGAGTGGGGGATGAGATGCTAAAGTGCAGCCCTGCTGAAAGGGATGTGGGGACCTTGGTAGAAAGGAAGCTGAATGTGAGTCAGCAATGTGTCAACTTACACTCTGTGCATTATCAAGACTTGGGAAGAAGAGCTGCAAGCTTTGATCTTGGATGACTGTCAGAATGTGACCTAATTGTGAACAAGCAAAACATTTGCTTTGCTGAATTTAAGACTAGTGTTTGGAAGATTTTTTGAAAATCTTTCATGATAAATACTGCATGTACTTGTCTGGAGCAAGGAATGCTTTGCTTACTGTCAGTTTATTGTGCCACTTCTTCTGAACTTCACCTTTTTTTAACTTATAAACACCTCCAAGTGCAGTGTTTTTCTGGGTAAATTTAGTTTTACCCAATGAAGAAAATGAAAAACATCTCCTCCAATCAAGCATTTGGAATTTTTTTTAATGACTCCTTTTTAAAATTACATCAAACAAAGAATGATAGTATGGTACATCTAATTATACTATTTTTTTTTCAACACTGCATTCTGTAGGCAACATTTCACTTGAAACAATTGTGATTTTTCTTCATTAGTCAACAGCACATGCTTCACTCTGCACTTTTCAGCTTCAGGTTGTCAAACTCACTAGCATGATTACACTGTATGTAATCAGACTAATAATAAACAGCCGCACTTATATCCAGGTTTCACTGAAGTTAATGGAAATTCAGCTATTTGTTTAATTTTCATATTTTGGATTTGATCTTTGTGAGTCCCTTCCAACTGGGGATAGTCCCCTATTCTGTGATTTTTGCATATCCGGAAAAGCATTTTAGATGTAGGACTTACACGAATGATTGGAAAAATCTGAAAGCTTAAATGAAAAAATAAGCAAGCAAAGTTCAAGTGTTCATCCTTGCATTTGCAATCTAGAAAGCTCTCAAAATCTCATTTGTTGAACTACAAGTCATTTAGGAGAAAGAAAGCTTTTCCACTTATATATTTTTGAATTTTGTTGTTGCAAAAAGACAAAATAGTCATGAAGGTGTAAAAGAAATGGGGGAAGGGTAGAGGGAGGAAGACAACTGAGCCTTGAGCTGACAGAAGAAAAATTCAGTATATGTTCATCTAGCCCAGTTGTTCTTTTTTCCCTCATATTAAATCTTGCTTGAAAGATGACTCTTAGTCAAAAGATGTTAATGTTTTCTGTATACCGGTGTTCATTGATCCAAACTATGATCAATACTTAAGAAAAATAAATATTGGGGTCCGTTAATAATGATGAAAGCTTGATTTTTGCCAAGTTCTACTGTCTGTGGCAGATATAAAATGCAGTCAGAAGGCAATAAAATTTTCTTTGATATTTTTCATTTTTATTGAAAATATGAAGAATGCAGTTAGTGTAGAGCAGAAGCACTCTTAGAATACAAGGACATGTTGTCAACTACTGTATCTATTGCACAACAGTTGACCATCGCTGGGGAAGTGGGGGATTATACATGGGGCTGTGGAAAAAGATGGATGTTCCTGATCCTAGGTAGGGAAAAAAGTAGTTGGAGTCTGTTGGTGAGGGCTCTCTAGTACCAGCCTCTTCTGCTCAGGAAAGTGTGTGGAGTTTCTGAGGACACTACTTCCTAACAAGGTTGAATGACCACCTTCAGACTCAGTGTGAATAGATGCACTCCTAATAGACAGAGTTCAACAATCCTGGTTAGAGTATGTTGTGTGGTGTTGTATTGGATTCCATATTTATGCATAGACTCTGCCTTCATCTGTGGATATCTGCTTTTCATCAGTGCATGATTCCACAAACTTTTCTTAGATGGGAAAGAGATTTGCAACCCAATACATTTATTTCTTCAGTATGTGGGAGATTTCTACAAAGCGTGTATCTCTTCTGCATGGGGATCTTTTGAGGTGTTGCCTCAAGACTTGCACTTAGTCTGGAAAGAGAAAAAGAGAAAATGAAAATGGTAAGGCTGGGGGACATGAGAGGAAAATACTGAAAGAAAATGTTAGAAGACATATTTTAAAGGCCACACTTACTGAAACAACTTTCTAAGTGTGGCTAGCTGGTGTGCACCTCCATCTGATATCTGGATATGTAGGTGCCCTTTATTAAAAAAAAAAAAAAAGGTTGCTATGTCTTTGCTGTAATCACTAAGCAGGATCTCCAGGGATTGGTACTGGGTCTGGTCTTGTTCAATATCTTCATCAGTGACCTGAACGAAGGGATAAAATACACTCTCAGCAAATTTGCTAATGATACAAAGCTGAGGAGTGGCTGACACACCAGAAAGCTGAGCTGCCATTCAATGAATCTTGACAGACTGGAGAGCCTAGTAGAAAGGAATATAAGGAGGTTCTACAAGTGCAGAGTCCTACATCTGAGGAGGAATAACAGCATGCATTGATACAGATTATGGGCAGATCTGCCGGAGAGGGGCTCTGAAGCAAAGGACCTGGCTGCCCTGGTAGATAACAGGTTGGCCATGAGCTTGTAATGTGCCCTTGTGGCTAATAAGGCCAGTGGTATCCTGGGGTGCATTAAAAAGAGCGGCCAGCAGGTTGAGGGAGGTTCTCCTCCCCCTCTACTCTGCCCTGGAGAGCACTGTGTCTAATTCTTGGCTCTTCAATAGAAGAAGGTCGGGGAACTACTGGAGAGAATCCAGTGGTGGGCAGCAAAGATGATGAAGGGCCTGGAGCAACTTCCTTATGAGGAAATGCTGAGAGACCTGAGACTCTTCAGCTTGGAGAAAACTGATAGGGGATCTTATCAATGCTAAAGGGTAAGTGTCAAATGGATGGGGCTGGGCTCTTATGCAGTGTGCCCAGCAACAGGACAAGGGGCAATGGGCGTAAACTGGAACACTACAAGTTCCATGCAAACATGAGGAAAAGCTTCTTCACTTTGAGGGTGATAGAGTGCTGAAGAAGGCTGCCCAGAGAGGTATGTGAACAATCGCTAGGTTCTTGACTAGCAGTTCACTAGAAGAGTGTTGACTTTTCTTACCCCTATTCTAATGATTTGCTCTCTGCATGGATTTCTGTTTCCAGAGAAAGAGAATAGGGGAAAGAAAACAACAAAGCAACAAAAACCCAATTACAGTTCTGGCCAGAAATAACATAATGTGATGTAATCTGTTGCTCTGGCAGGAGTGTTGCTAGAGGAGATGGCATCATCTTCCTTCTTGCTTAACCAACTGCAGAAACTCTTTTGCAGTTTATCATCATTTTTTTAAAATCACTTTCAAATCATCAACCAACAAGATTACTGAAAGCATGGATAATTAGAGTGGACATTCATGATAATTATCTTGCCTTTCAATTGCTAAGTGATGTGAGAGCTCAGGGAGCTCACATTTTTGAGAGTAACTTGGCTTTAGTTCAAAGGGTACTTTAGTTGCTGCTAGTTTGCTATGTGAAATGAAGATGACTCTTGTGGGGGAAAAAAAAGCAGAGGAGTCGGTGTGTGGATTCCCTCCGTACACACAGGCAAACAAACAGCCTACCATTAGTATTTCTTACTGTATATCAAGAATACTAATGAGGTTCAGCAAGACCAAAGGCAAGGTGCTGCACTTGAGCCAGGGCAATCCCAGGTGTTTATATAGACTTGGAGAAGAAGCCCTTCAGAGCAACCCTGCATGGAAGGACTTGGGGGTCCTGGTAGAAAAGAAGCTGGACATGAGCCAGCAGTGTGTGCTTGGAGGCTGAAAGGTCAACTGTGTTCTGGGCTGCATTAAAAGAGGAGTGGCCAACAGGGAGAGGGAGGTGATTGTGCCCCTCTACTCAGCTCTTGTGAAACCCCATCTGGAGTGCTGCGTCCAGGTCTGAGGCCCCCAGAACAGGAAGGACGTGGAGCTCTTGGAATGGCTTCAGAGGAGGGCCACTAAGATGGTCAGAGGGCTGGAGCACCTCTCCTATGAGGAAAGGTTGAGGGAACTGGGATTGTTTAGCTTGGGAAAAAGAAGGCTTCAGGGAGACCTCATTACAGCTTTCCAATATTTGAAAGGAGCTAATAAACAGGAGGGGGAATGGCTGTTTACGAAAGTGGATAGGGGTAGGATAAGGGGGAATGGTTTTAAACTGAGACAGGGGAGGTTTAGGTTAGATATTAGGAGGACGTTTTTCACACAGAGAGTGGTAAAGCACTGGAACAAGTTGCCCAAGGAGGTAATGGATGCTTCATCCCTGGAGGCATTCAAGGCCAGGCTGGATGTGGCTCTGGGCAGCCTGGTGTGGTGGTTTGTGACCCTGCACATAGCAGGGGGGTTGAAACCAGATGATCATTGTTGTCCTTTTCCACCTAGACTGTTTTATGATTCAATGAATGCCTTCATGCTAAAAGATCAAGGAAAGCAAGATGCAAAGTGAGGCTGTTCCCATAGAGCACAGTGGGAATCACACCAGACCTACCAGTGCCCTGATCATGCAAGTCTGCATTTTTCTTCCATATCCATGTCGCAGCTGAAGCTGGGATTTCACTAACACTGCATCTACTGCATCAGTCTGACGCTCAGTACAGGAAGTGTGGTTACTCACATTACTACATAGATGAAGTTGTGAAAGTTTTTGTGGTAGAGTGGTAAACTACTGCAATTTTGCAGCAGTTGTCTTGATTTGGTTTACATCAGCTGCTAAAGATGCACTACAGGCCAATTCCTGATCTCTTTAACGGGATAACATACCTGTTGTACAATTTTATCTGCATATATATCTACATGCAGTGCAAATGGGCACGTTCCCTGTAAGCTGGTTCTGGTAGCTGAAGCCATGTCTTGAGTGGTTGACTGTGGTTTAATCCAGCAGGCAGCTGTTCACTCACTGCCCCTTCATAGTGGGCTGGGGAAGAAAACTGGAAATGGAAGCACAAGAAATAATGGATTGAGGCAAGGAATGTTTAATAAGAAATAGGTTGGTGGGGTGCTAAAAAAGCCAACTGAAAACCTAACAATTACAACGAAGAATAAACAAAACAAATTATGCACAATGCAGTTGGTCACCATCTTTTGAACAATACCCACCCAGTTTTTGAGCAATGGCAATACCCCTCCCCTTCCCCAGGCAACTGCCTCTGACATTTTGGTTGAGCATGATGCTATATGTGATACAGCTTTGGACTGTTTGAGTCAGCTGTCCTGGCTCTCTCCCTTCTAACTGCTTGTGGATGCCAAGCTCCTCACTGGCATGCAGTGAGAAGCAGAAAAGTCCTTGACTTGGTATATGCACTACTCAGAAACAACTAAAACATTGGTATGTTGTTAACACTGTCATCTTAAATTCAAAAACAGCACTATACCTGCCACTAGTAAGAAAGTTAATATTTTTTTCTCAGCCAAAAGTAAGACTGAGTTAGCCAGGCCCATGGAGAAGAACTTCCCTGGGCGGGCTCCATTCTGATATGTAAATACCTGAGATACGATAATGTATGCCATGCTGTGAGACATGCTATCCCATGATCTGCCCCTTCAGGTAATTCTGCTGGCTAATCATGGTACATACTTCAGTTGCATGCTAGCAGCTGGATGGATAAGTTTGAAACCTGTGTGGGGAAACCACTGAGAGCAGAGCTGAGTCAGCAGCTGCTTCTCCTTTCTGCCCTTTTATTACTGCTGCTATGGCTGTGAACAACACCAGGGCTGTCTCTAACAGTTTCATGCAGAGGTTGCTGAGCAGTCTCTTGCTGAAATGACTCTTGCTTCCTAGCACAGCCAGTCCAGTGTACAGAGACTGTATGTATTAGTCTCTTTTCTTTCCTTTCAGCATGGGAAGAATCTATTTCTGAGACATGCTTGCTGTCAGCAGGCCTGTCCTCTGACGTGATACCCAAGGCTGATTAGCTGAATGTTTGTCCTGGGATTTACTCTGATGTATTTTAGCCAGCTTCTTAAACATATTGATTTGCCTTTTTATTAGTCTAAGCTTTTCTTAGTGAGTGCTGCTTAATGAAAATATGGCAAGTCATCTTCTGAATGATCAACCATCCTGTGCTGTGAGAAGTGAAATGGCACGGTGACCAGTCAGTAGCAGTGTTCCTCTGGCACCAGTAATGTAGTTGGTCCTGTTTAATGTCTTTATTAATGGTCTGGATGAGGGAATTGAGTGCACCGTCAGTAAGTTTGCGAATTACACTAGGTTGTGAGGAAGTGCCAATCTGCTTTGAGGGTGTGAAGGTCCTACAGAGGGATGTGGGTAGATTGGATTGATGAGCTGAGGCCAACTGCATGAGTTTTATCAAGAGCAAGTGCAGGGTCCTACACTTTGATCACAACAACCAAGGCTACAAGCTAGGGGCAGAGTAGCTGGAAAGCTGTGTGGAGGAAAAAAATCTGAGGGTGTTGGTTGATGCTCAGCTGAATGTGAGCTAGCAGTGTGCCCAGATGGCCAAGAAGGCCAATAGCATCTTGGCTTGTGTCAGAAATAGCACTGCTAGCAGGAACAGGGTGGTCCTGTTTTCTCCCTCTACTCACAGAATCACAGAATCACAGAATCACAGAATCTACTCAGCTCTGTCGAGGCTGCATCTTGAGTACTGTGTTCAGTTTTGGGCCCCTTGCTACAAGAAAGACATTGAAACGCTGGAGTGTGTCCATAGAAGAGCAACAAAGCTGTGAGGGATCTCAAGCACAAGTCTTATGAGGAGTGGGTTCACAGTTCCTTATGAGGGAACTGGGATTGTTCAGTCTGAAGTAGAGGAGGCTCAGTAAAAGTATTTCTTTTTACAACGATGTGAAAGAAGGATGTAGCAAGGTGTGGGTCACCCTCTCCTCCCAGGGAACAGCAACAGGATAAGAAGGAATGGGCTCAAGTTGCAACAGAGGTGGTTCAAGTTGAGTATTAAGAAACATTTCTTCTCAGAAGGAGTGGTGAGGCATTGGAACAGGCTGTTCAGAGAGGTGGTGGAGTCACTGTCCGTGGAGATGTGGTCCTGTGGGACATGGTTAATGGGCATGATGGTGATGTGTTGATGGTTGGGTTAGATGACCCTTTCCAACCTTAATGATTCCATGTGCCAGGGAGGGAAAGTCCTGTCTTGCTCTGCCATAGAGTGGAGAACCTTCTGGCAAAGTCCTGTTCTAAGTCTCTAAGTCCTTGTTTAGAGATTGCCATGTGACTTTGCCTGCCTCTTGCCTTGCCTTGGTTGGCAGTTTGTTTACATGTGGTTTCAAAATCTGTATTTATTTGATATAATTTTGTGTTTGCACGTCCCTAGTCTGAGGCTTATTTGATGAGACCCAAGCTCCTCTTCTTCTTTGTCACATAGCATACGGTCTCTTATGAATAAAATATCTAGTATGTGGGAGGGTTTTAATTATCAAATTAGCAGACTTTAAAACATTACAGAGTACATCTTGCTTTGTAACAGTAGTTAGAAGACTTACCGGAGAAAAATGAGTTAACAGTATTTTAGTTGAGGAGACATCGATTTTCATACCTCAACACATCCCCACCCAAAGCACCCTGGGTTATTTACTTATCCTGTAAGTAAATCTGTGATTAATATTTACACCATAAAACAGTCTTTCTTTCTTGCCCCAAACTCAACATCAGCTCCTTGCTGCAGGTAATATTTGCAACAAGCTGATGTGCTCTGGAAAATAATTCACTGAGGGGAGAAAAAAAGTTTTGCAAAGTTGGTGGAGAATGTATATTCTGAGAACAAGGGCAAAAATGAAGTTTGTTGATCCAGGACACAATGACAGAGCACAGGCTGTTAAGTGTACTGTCTGAGGAAGCAAGGGCTAAAGCTGCCAGCGGGAATCCATGCTGTATTCCATAGAATCACTGAGTAAGCAATTGCAGGAGTTGGGCAGATTATCTTTATGGCTGTTTGGTGGCGTTCCCCTGCCTCATACAGAGATTTTATATCCCTAGGCAGTTTGTATAATAAACATTGCCTGTAACAAAAAATGTGCTCATGGATCATTCTCCTAAAAGCTGGGGCTTATATATATGTATATGTTTTGGCTAAGTATTTGATACAAACAGCTCCTAAATGGAAAACCAAATTTTAAATGCATCTGTTAAAAAACAGCATGCAGTATTTTGACTGAAGACCAACACTGTGATGGTTCATGAAATACGGTCTGTCTTCTCATTCTCTAATGACTAGATTGCAGTATAATTGCATTTCCTGTAATGGAACTACTCTGGGGCTCTGGTAACCACAGAGTGATTGAGAATATATATAAACTGAGGACCATGTGCAAGGAGGAGTGTGAAAAGGTCTGACCTCAACTGCAGTTCTGGGGGCACTATGGACACTGACCATTAACAAACAGTACTTTTATTTTTCTTGCATCTTTTTAGATTTTTTTAAATTTTCCTCCCTTCACTATTTCTAAATTCTTGATGTTGCAAGAGATCTTCTCTGTACAGTTAGAAAGATTTGACAAGATGGAGTAACAGCTGAAATGCAACAATATTGATTTTTATCATAGCTTTATGAGCCTCAGTTATTGCTCTTTTTCAGAAAATAGCAATTTTTGTTCAATGTTTAATGATGAAAAATAACTCCTATCACTTAAGCCATCTGTGTAAGGAAAAACTGATTAATGAGTTCATCTTCTGTTTTTAGCTTTCTTTGGTTTTGGCAGCTGTTGTATATGTCTTGTCACGGACAGATCTTGTACTGTCACTTCTTATATGATCTTGTTTGATAGGCTTGGTATAGTACTGTATTGCTAGCTCTAAGTATAATTTTAAAACCATGACTGTCATTGTCGCAAAAGACTACTATAAATAAGGCTTTGACTTTTTTCTGTTCAGCTGATATCAAGGCCATTATTTAACAAGATTACTCCTGAAATGAACCCCTGCAGTCATCTGTCAGTACTGCACGCTATTTTCAAACTGAATTTGAAAAGATTGTAGGGATTAATACAGCTGAACATGAAAATAATGACATCTTGACAATGTTGGGATAAAATGTCTTAAAAATCTGAATTTGTCATTAGAAAATCAACATCTTCATTTAATTTCTTTCCTTGGCATTACAGGCTAAATATCAGTCTTTCCATTATTGCTGTATTCTGTAGTGTTTTGTCAGGCAATTAATTTAAAGCCAGCCTTTATGTTTGATAAATTCATTAGAGATTGAAGGATTGTTGGTAGTATGATTTGTGCTTTTGCAGCATTTCCAGTAGCTGGAAATGTGATTATTTCTTGAATTTCTTAATTAAATGCATCTGTGAAATTCAGATGGTTTTTCTCTTATTATATATGGGAGGGCTTTTATAGAAATGCTTAAAGCTATAAACACTGTCTGCATCTTCATTTTGCTGTGTAGTTGTTGAGATATTTGCAGGACCTTTGTAGCTACAAACTTCATTCCATTTAGGAGGTTGGTCAGGTTATCTTCTCCTTAAGCAAGGGATGAGAAAGTTTCCTCTCTGTTCTGTCCACCCTCTCCCTAAAAAAATGGGAAAGGGAACTTGGCTGTAGTAGTTAAAAATAAGTTCATTAGGATGAAATAAAAGTATACAAAGCCTGAAGTCCCGAATGCTGCTGAACATGACAGCTAGAAGAGAGAGACATTATTTATTTATTTATTTATTTATTTATTTATTTATTTATTTATTTATTAACTTTTAGGCTGAAGGGAACCTGTTTTAGCAGGGAGTTGGACTCAGTGATATCTGGAAGTCTTCCAATCCCTACAATTCTGTGATTCTGTGATTTGAGTAGAATGAGTTATATTAGCTGACAATAACAAGATATTCCTTAGCCAAAAGCATGGTATTTTTTGCCCTGTGAGAAACTGTTGGTCCCTCAGCTCACCAGCATTGCTCACTGCAATACAAGAGTGAAAGCATGGGACCTCTTCTCATCTACAGGTTGCAAATGGAGAGAAACTTTTACAGAGGATTAGGAAAAAGGAGAAATGCTTACCTGCAAACTGCAGACTCTGCTAGAATTCTCAGACGTAGTATACTCAGTACATATTTCAGCGTCAAGTGTCATGGGAACAACATATCACATCTGCTGCATTGTCCTTTCTAGACTACATCCCCACAATCTATTTGCTTGAAATTCTGAGCCAGCCTCTTGTTGATTTTTGAAAATTCTGCTTTATTATTACTGTACTATTCTTACTCACTGAAACTGGTAGTATGGGAGGGTGGCTGGAAATGTAGTATCTGTCTGATAACTTCTACAATTTCAATTTCTTTCCTAGTTGGCATTTGCATCTTTTTTATATGAAGCCAAACGGGAAGGGAAGGAGCTGAAATGGGCCCAGTGTGGGGACCTCTGGAAGAAAACTTCTTTCCTTTTTTTTTCTTTTCCTTGCACCATGAAGACAGTTCTGATCTGAGTGGTGTTGGTCAGATAAATGGTCTTTCAAGATAAAATAAATCCTGCTTGAAGTATTAGGACTGAGTCATGCAATAAGTATCTAAATCTTCTCAGTGACTGAAGCTTTTTAGATGTAGATATTCATTTAAGCTATCTCTACTTTTCAACAGAAAATAGAAAAATTGTGGTTTGCCAGTGTAATCATAAGTAACATAAAAGAGATGCATGAAAGGGAGGGTGAGTACAAACTAAAGTTCTCATTGATCCTTGAAATGAAAAGTGGTTGTTGCTGAAATGGTGATTCTTCAGCTGCCTTAGCACCTGTAGTATCATTTCTTCTTTGCTACCCCAGATGTTATCATATACTAGTGTCTGAATCATGGAGATTATTGATGGAGACTACATTAGGATTCACTTCTGGAAACAAGATCTAGAATCCCTCAATGGTGTTTGCAGTGTTTCCAGCATGGTGAATACATCCAAAACAAACAGCTGTGATGCTGCTTGTGAACTGAAGTTGCATGTTCTTGAAAAGCTCCCGCTAAACAACGCTTTTATTGGAGGGAGGTGAAGAGAACAGATAATCCACTTTACATCGGAGTGAGTTCATTTTACTCAAGAATGCTTCCAGTATTATCTTCCCATATCTTCTTGACATCTTAGATGTGGCTCAAAAATGTCTCCTAAATAGGATGTGATGCCACTGTACTTACAACACGAAGTATGTGTAATCAATGATTTGTCTCATTCCATGAAATATGTAGCCTGAAAAGTAAAATGGTTTTCCACAAGTGAATGACCACAGGGTGAGCCCGTCATCTGTCATTTGTTCATGCATCTTTACACTGAAGTATTTATATATATACATTGAATGTGTTGAAGCTGACTTAACAAATTCTGTCTTAACTTACTCCAAACTTTAGAAGAAAAATCGAGGTGTGTGATATATGTAATCAGCAGTCATTCAGTGTCCACACATGAGAGGCCCATGAGATCCTTATTGTTGACTTGAGCTGTTTTATTATATGGAGTGATCTTGTCACATCACAATTGTTCCATGATATGAGGCAGTTAAAGCACAGGTAATCATTTTCCAATATTAAGCCTCTTTCAGAGGCAGGCTAGGACACAACTGCATTCTGCAAGGGTAAAGAGAGTGTTTGTACTAAGATAGCTGTCAGTATTAGGTTTTTTTTTTTTTTTTTTTTTTCCTGCTGCATTGACTATATGACTGACTTCTACATAGCAACAAGCCTGCTTTTAAAATCAGCTTCAGAAAGAACTATCCTTCTCTTTTCCTTTTTTTCTCGTATGTATCCTTGCATGAGGAAAGAGAATGTGTTCAACATGCTATTGTCTCTTGCTCTACCTAGTACTCAGTGGTTCTCCTGTCACCCTACCTCTCATCATGTCAATCATTACCTGATCCCATAGAAATGTTGGAAATTTTGATATCATAGGAGTTGTAATGTTTTTGTTTATTTAATGCCATGCTTATTGTATTTCTTAAAAAAATCAACAGGTAGTCATGTGAAATAATGATCACTATTTCTTGCCCAGAAAGCTGAAGCACCTTTCTTCTGTACATAGGTGTGTAGATGAACGGTACGGGCTATATGAAACTCAAATGAGACAAAAATTGGTCTGCTGTTCCTGTAAGTGTAACTTAAAGAGAAAATATTGTGTCATTCCTTAAAAAAGCCCTCTGCTTACAAGTCATGCGAAAGACATGCGTTTGTAATTCCATTAATCTAGATTTTAGGTTTCCAGGTCTTCAATTCAATGGGAATAAGGATCATTATTTTGACCTGATTATGATTCTGGAGCTTCTCAACAATGTTTTTCTTTGTGTGATTCCTCAGACTCAGCAGACATGAGACAAATGTCCTTTCCAGAACTAGCAATTGTTGATATATTTTGGAGAGTGATCCTTCTTGTAGAAATAAGTATGGTGTTATCTTTGAAAGAGGTGATGAAAAAAATACTTTGCATACTTTGTTTAGTGCCCAGACTGAGTCTAAGATGTGAGTGCTCTCAATGATGTTGTAGGATGATGTTTGTACTAACTATACCTATGGAAAGAGATTTGAATTTGGACACAGTGGCTGTTATTATTGAAATCTGTGACAATGGTAGGATCAAGTAGCATGAGAACATGAAAGATGAGTTAGAAACATGTTTGGATTTATGTGACAGCCTTAAGGAGACTATACTGGGGAAGCCCTATGGACATCCTGTAATGTACTTGATGATACTTCTGCAGTCACTATGGTGTGATCAGTGTCCACTACCTAGGTCATTTAAGACTTAGATGTCTGTCAGATGTCAGGGCTTCTTTTCTGTTCATCAAAGATGTCCTGGTACCTTCAAAGGTCACTTCAGGAGGGTTGTGTGTTAGTTTTAGAACAGGATAAATTTATCTCCTTTGACTGACTATTGGGAGAGTCTAGCTTGGAAGTTTAGGAGTTATGCATCCAGTATAAAGTTGATTTGCTTTTAATAGGGCAATTAAAAACATTGCTAAATAGCAGGAGAGGGCTAAGGTTTCCAGTGTATGAGTACAATAGGCTACCATGCCGTAAAAACTTTTTATTAAGGAAAGCGTTAGATCATTATCTTTTAAAATGGTTATGGCCTGAGTTACTGCTAGAGGAGAGTCATCTTGTTGGTATTTTTGAAGACAATAAATCCCTGGCTAGTGACTTGAAATGATGGAATGAGTTCAAACTCTCAGCTATGACACTCAAATTCAGACAAGGCCACCTCTATCTTATTGTTTTAAACTTAGCTCCAAAGTTGCAAATAATTATTTCAGGATCTTGACTCTTGGCTGATGTTCATAAATAATTTTTATTGGTGAGAATAACTATTAGGTATGAAACCCAGCTCACAGTAGAAACGTAAAATGCCATTGGGGAGAGCGTTGGAATACAGACATCTAAAGTGCACTACTTTTTTTCCCCAAAATTCAGAGCAGCTAGATAAACAGTGCAGATGAAAATTAATATTTTCTCATAATGGCTATTAGTAACTGCTAATAGTTCAAACCACTTCACCTTCTAAATAGGTATATGGTTATTTACTTGGTTTTTTTTAATTTTTTACCAATATTTAAGTGCAGCACTTTTCTGTCTAAGCTGGGAGAAGAAGGTATGCTGTTGGAGAGGGGGAATAGCAATAATAAAAGAGGCATAAGATAAGGTATGCATAGGACATGGAACTGCATTTCTTTAGGAGAAATTAAGAAGGGGTACTGAGAGTGCCTCCAAACAGGTATATTATATAAGTATATTCAGGTGATCTGGGGTTTCAGTGTCAAGAGTGGGGTCTATGCTGTTTCAAGAAGAGTCTTCATCTGCAGGTCATTCCTCTGGCCATCTAGTGTACCTGCTACATCTTTTGCAAGAATATTATTTTTTTCTGCCTTACCTTGAAATTGATTGTACAGTCTGTATTTTTTTTTTTACTTCATTTATTTTATAATAGGTGTCATTGAGTTGGAATGCGTATGTTTGAATTATGCACTCTTCTAAGGGTCTTCTTGGTTGTTAGTTACTCCCAAACATTACAAAACAGTTTGTTTCATTGCTTGCCTTACTCTTGGTTTCATGCAATTTCTAGAATAGCTAGTTGAGACAGGAAGTGGGCTAGTAAACATTTTCCAAGGCTCTTTTTATTGATCAAGCATTAAAGAAAGATAAATGATGTTGTTAATGTAATGCACTATTCATAATCTTGTTGAACTGTGGTTTAGCTTCTGTGTGCTATAGAAAGATATTCAACTGAAATGTCTACTGTTTTATAGATCAAAAAAATCAGCAACTGATTTGTGCAATTCACTCCACTTTTTTCAGTTTCTGTTCTGCTGTGTTTTTCATGATTTCCTAACATTGTTCCAGAACATCTTTCTAAAATGCGTTAGTGCTTTTTAGCTGAAATGTAGGTAGTGAACTCTATTATTTTGAAGTACCAAAAGCAAAGCTCATTATTATAGCAGTCCTCAGAAGACCGAACATCTTTATTCCAATGTGTCCACTTCAGACACTTAACAATTGTCCTTTATGTTTGTTACTTTGATGAACTGTTATGGCTTGTAAAACTGTACTGAGACATAGACCTGTTTGAGGGCAGGGCATTTGTTCACATTTTTTCATTCCAATGATTTTTTTTATTTCAATAAGGGATCTCAACATGGGGAAAAATAAAGATTTTATTATGTGTTTTATGTTGACTTTAAGTTTTAATGTTTATACATGACCTGTTACAAGTGGAAGGGTTAGTTCTCTTTTGTGCCTAAGTGCGAGTAAAGCTCTATTTTTCTACAAGCTTTAATGTCTGCCAGTCAATTTTACTCGACATAGAAGAGCTCGGTACTACTTTTCTGTAAGTTTTCTTTGGAGTTCCTCTATTTTCTTTATTTTTCTTTACAGTAAAGGCGTCTTCAGACATTCTTCTCACAAATTGCTCCTGGATTCTCTGTGTAATGTTGTCCTTCACAGCCTCTTATCCTTGGTGTTCTGGGACAATCACCAATTTCACTTGTCACACTGAAGTGTTTTGCACTTCATGTTCTGCTTGCAGTTCCTGCAGTGAGTTCCATGTCAAAGGATGTTCCTGTTAACTGTTTTCACATTGGCTTGATTATTTATTTATTTGTTTATTTGTTTATTTGTAAACTGTTGAACCAACTTGTTTAGCTATCATGTTTGTCTTTGCTTTCTGACAATTCAGTATGTGTGCTGGCAGAACCCAAAATTAACAGCCTCAGTAAATAATGAAATCAAACTCTTTGACTTTATTATTTTAAGAATTTGACTTTGGCCTTCTTTTTCAATGGAATCTCACTTCCACCAAAGAGGGGAAAAATCAATTAGCATCTTTCAGTTGTATTCAGTTTTGAGTAGGCAAAGTTACTGTGCTTCCAAAATGCTTCCAAATGCTCTTTTGAGTCCATAAGGGATAATATCCCACCATATATCTTGTGGGTTGTTGTCAGTATTGGTGTTTTGGTGATTTTATTTGTTTGCTTGCCTGTTTTGTTTCCTAATCATAGATTTAGGTGCCAACCTTAGTTTTCCTGAGTAGCTGATAGAAAATTCTGTCAGAACACACAAGATATATTTGAAAGAGCTTGAATAAAGAGTAGTTGATATTGTCAATAGTACTCAAGATTGCAAGCATTTTAGAAGTTGGACTGGGCACTTCAGGCTCATGTCCAAAGTCTTATTTACAAGATTTGGAATCTAGTATAAACTTGGTTGCCAAAGAAGCTGTAAAGGCAAACTGGGCCCTTCAGCTAAAAAGCTTATACATGCAAAATTGTAAATTCAAAAGTATATTATGGCTATGAATATGACTCAAGAATAGCTGTCACAATCATAAATATCTTGTATGTTCTGACTTTGACTTTTCTTCCACCTCCAATGAGGCATCACTGCTAGCATCTGATCAAGAAAAGATGCCAGGTATTTCACAGGCTGTTCTGGGAAACCTCCAAGTAGATATGGGGAATTAACTACAGGATTGGAATTTCCCAAGATCCTACAATGTCGTTGTTGTAGAGATAAGCAAGTAGTAATGATTTGTTCTTTAAAACTTTTCTGTATTACTATTTCAGAAAGTCATTCCTCCTAACTGTATAGTCTAATCCAGCATCAATTAAAACATGAGAGAAGAGGTGTGCTTCTGTAGGGAGCTACCTACAGCTTTGTGGAAATCTGAGGAGCATCTTCCCAGTATTTTACCAGGCAATGGATGCTGGGTACTCCTGAGACGAGGACACCCTTTCTTATCTTTCCAAGCAGACTTTTATTTGCTTTGCATGAGCTTGATTTGCTATCTTTCCCTCACTTCCTTCTAGAGTTTGCATTTTTAATGTGAGGTCAGACTGAATCTCACTCAAAATCCTGTGCCTGATCCTGTTCTGATGAGAATTCTCCTTTCACTCTGACAATCCAGTGTTGATTCTCCCTCTGGTGTGTGTCATAGCATCATTTCTGATGTTTCCTTGCAGCTGTATAATTTTTTTATTTTATTTTATTTTTTTTTTTCTCCACATCTTACTCTATGAATTTCCTTCCAAACTGAAACTTTTCAGGAGACAGTGGCTGGTGTTTTAGGAGTTCCCAGTGCATAGCAGACCTCAGATTTCCCTCCATATGTGCAAGTAACAAAGCTACTTGCGGTCTCCACTGAGACAAGGCAATAATAGTACATACAGATACTTAAACATTAATGCCCAATATGTCTTGTTGACTGCACTGAACTTCCTGGTCTTATTCTGTAACCACATTTTGGTTTCTCTGTTTTTTTGTTTGTTTGTTTGTTTTTTCTTCTGTGCTACGTTATACAAATAAATATTTCCTGGGACAGAGATTGCCACTGCAAAATTATCTGGATTGCCCATGGACATATTCATTGGCTTGAAGATTAGTTCTTTAAGAGCAAGTGTATATTCTGGCTTATGTGTCCAAGGCTCCAGTGTTATCATCTAGGACTACTTTTTTTTCCCCTTACTGCTATCTGTTTTTAAGTTTCTCTTCTAGAATAAGACTAGCTGTAAGAAAATCAACTGAATCTATTCCATTTCCTTTTATCAAGCAGTAGAATTTCAATGAAGCCCCAGGGCAAGATTCCACATCTGTAGAGTGTATTCAGAATCCAGGATTCTATTTCTTCTGTGGACTCTTGATCCAACTGCTTATCTGGATGTGTTTGTTCATTGTTTCTACTTTAGGGAAAAAGAACAAAACAGCCTTCAGCCCCAAGGCCATAAATACAAATCTGAGATACTGTGGACACAGTGAACAAGGAGGAAGTGCCAGTAAAGATACAAAATTGGATTAAGTGATGGCTGAAAATATATTCAGTTCTGCTCTTTGTCTTCATCTTACCCATTATTGTCACAGGTAAACATCACTTTGCAAAAGCATTTTCTTCTTTTGATGTAGTCCAAATAAGTGAAGTAATTACAAATTGAATTTGTACAGTTAGTGTCATTTTGTGTTTTTTTTTTTTTTTTTTTTTTTTTTTTTTTTCCCCCTAATCTATAAATTTTCACCATGAAGGGCTTTCTAGCAGAAACTAACACTTTTGCAAATGAACCCTGGATTGTATTTCCTCTGAAATACGAACACCAATGATACTTACACAAGAAGGCTAGAACACTATTGCTAAAGAGAATCTATGTTCAGTGATGCATTTGGCTGGACTGATCAAAAGTTTTCATGCTAGTAGTAGTTTGATGTTGTTTGTCATGGTTTAATGTGAATTACTGAACATTGTATTGCTTATAGCTGTTGAGTAATCTTTCTTTTAGAGTTGCCTAAGGATTTTCCGAATGTGATCACAGTTGAGAGGAACTTAGAATGGCTTGAATTGGAAGGAACGTCAAAGATCACCCAGTTCCAAACTCCCTTCTTTAGTTTAAAACCATTTGTCCAATTGCTATCTACACATGTAAAAAGTTGATTTCTCTCCTGTTAAAATTTCTCTTTAAAAATTGGAAGGTCTTAAAGAAGTCTCTCTAGCCCAGCTTTTTGTCCATCTGAGCCCCCAAGCCCTTCTTTGCAGGGCTGCTCTCAATGAGTTCTTCTCCCGGTCAATACGCATATCTGGGATTACCCAAACTGAAGTTCCACAGCTTGTACTTGGCTTTGTTGAATCTCATTAGATTTACACGGGCACCTCTTTTGAGTTTGTCATGATCCATTTGGATGGTAATCTTCTTGCAAGGTAACTGGAGCCTTACATCTTCAAAACAGGCATAGCAGTTTTAATAGTCCATCTACAGAAGCTAACTGTACAACAGATTCAAGTAGGCTTTTGTTTTGGTGGAGTCTTAAAATCATAGCAATTATTTCCTTTTTGTCCTGTGATTTTGAAATTACTTTTACATCTCTGAATCCTGGATTTCCATGTCTCATGGTATCCTAGTTCAAAAGATATTGCCATTTTAATGCCAAGGTATTGACAAAGCTTTTCAAACATCTTATATACTTTTGTATTTCTGAAACATTTTAAACCTTCGCTGTTTTAAGCAACTCTCATGGATTTTTTTCATTGTCTTAAGAGGCTTTCCTCTTTCAGAAGAAATTTGTAAATTTTCTTTCTTTTTTCCCTTCTTAATTAATTTAAATGATTTTGAGTAGACAGGGAAATATTTGTATTCTGTGAATTGTGCAACAAAATCATATGTAAAATTTCTCAAAGAAAAGCACGTTTATCTGTTTCCTACTGGCTCTTCTTGTTTGTTTATTTCTTTTTGGTAGCTATAACACTTTACATCTAACCTACCTTCCTCCCTCCCCCTTCTCGCCCCCACCCTGTTACTTAGTGCAAATGTTTAAATTCCTGTCATCTTATGGAAGAATATGGAAGTACTCTCCTAATTTTGTGCTGTTTTCATTGTTTGTTTAACAACCTCACTGTTCTCTTTCTTTACATAAATACGTGCAGCATGTTTCCTCACACTGTTATTACTGGATGACTGGAATATGTAACTGAAAAATAAATTTTCTTGAAGGATTCTATCTTTTATTTGGCTAGGCAAACTTATTGTTGCTGCTTCTGACCACACTGTCAAGTAGTAAAACACAGAGATTAATTGAAGAGCAGGCAGTGTGTTATCTTGAAATCTGTTGAATAGCTTTGTGTTGAATAAGAAGCTTCATTGGTACTGTTTCATCAGTACAGTACTGGTTCATCAGTACTGTAATCATCAACTACCTGCTTATTTGTGCAATTGGGTGTCATTTGGAGATGAGCTAATGTGTGCAGTTATGCACTAGTTTAAGGACGGCTCAAAGACTGCTCTGGAGCACAGGCCTTGTGAGGAGCGGCTGAAGGAGCTGGAATTGTTCATTCTGGAGAAGAGGAGGCTCACGGGAGACCTTATTGATCTCTATAACTACCTGAAGGGAGGCTGTGGTGAGCTGGGGATTGGCCTCTTCTCTGGTTCATTAAAACCCCAAAATTTACTAGTGAATTTTGGAAAGAGCAGAAGAAATAATGTCACCCTCACTGTGGCATGTGCAGCCATCTGGAAAACGGTGTGCACTTTTAGCCAGCCTGCTGCTGACAAGAGAGTAGAGATGGAGGTGGAATAAGCAAAAATAATTAGTGGTATGGAAAAATCCTATAAGGAGGCGGTATGCAAGGAGTAAAAGCACTCTCCTAAAGACAAAATGAATATAAAGAACCACTGCATAAAGATTCAAAATGGATCAAATCAGAGCTGAATCTAAGGGCTGGGCAAGAGACAAGTATTAATGCCCTTCTCTATTTTCTCATGACTACAGATCAAACCTCAGTGTTGTGTGGACAGCTTTTGTAAGGTTTTAGTTCATTTGCTTTGTTTTAAGCCCTGCTACTGACAGTCATGGGAATCATATTAGAGGCAATAGATAAGGGCAATTGGAGGAGGAGAGTAATTTATACATCAAGTAAAACGTGTAATGTGATCAAGAAAAGTTTCTTATTTGGCTAATAATGCTACTGCTGAGACTTCATAGAAAATATGAAATTTTCAATCAGTTTTTAATAAAGAATCTTTCAGACTAGAGCTGTGAATGTAAGTGGCGTCAAGAAATTTTATCTGTGGGAGCCTCTATTGAGCATGGTCAATGTCATCACAAGATAATGAAGAATGTTCCAACAGATATTCGATAAATTATGAATGGGATCAGCCACAAAGTACTTTAAACCAAACTAAAAGTCAGACAAAATTCAGACAAAAAGATGAGCCAAACTAAAACCAGAAAAAATTGTATGTATTATTTTCTGGAGACATTGTTTGAGAGACTTTATGCAGCTATAATTTTATCAGTTTTAAGCTGGGAAGCCAGTATTTTATGGCAGAGAATAAATCTTTGAAAAATTCTGAATGCTGTGACTGAAATTGCAGGATAATTTTGGTTTCTCTGTATTTGAGAATACTATACATTATCTTTTTTCTTTTTTTTTTTTTTTTTGAATAACAGGAAAAATTTTTCTTTCAGTTACTGCAAAAAAAAAAAAAAAAAAAAAATTAAAAAAAAAAAATCTTAACTGCAGTCTTTTTTGTTTCTGTTAGCCATACAATGTACCAAAGAGTTAATAATCCAAATTATATCCATCACTACTGGTGTGGATGGTTGGACTGGATGATCATGTAGGTCTTTTCCAACCTCGATGATGCTATGATTCTATGATTATCCAATAGCGCGTGAACGTTTCTGTGGCATTGTAACAGCCAAATAAAATATCTACTTCTATTAAATATTCTTCATCTACCCAAAAGAAATTAGCTTTATTTCTCAGTTCATGATTCACAACTGGTTAGGAATTGGTATTCTTAACAACACAGTGCTTTTAATCATGCAGCTGTCTGCTCTTCTGATGTGTGTGTAATATGTAGATGATATTGTGGAGGTTGTTCCAGAGTACTGAGAAAATGAGATAAGGATGCATCTTTTGGAGAGCAAGTTAACTACCTATGTATTAATGGCAATTTTATTGTCAGGGCTGCTGTATTAATTTGACCTACTTTTACCTATAAAATCACAATAACAATCTGTAATACCACTGCTTGTCCACAGTTTATGATATGAACTGTAGCTAACAGAATACAGTGAAGATGTTTCTTTACTGTAAGCTGTTTTTATACTGCAGCTGAAAGCTGTTTAAGACCAAACATTCATTTAAAATCAGTTGTGCTGTATTGTCACATAGTGGACAGCATTGTGAAACATACATTAGCACATATCTGGCTTGGACCATCTTTGTAAGGCTTATTTTTGGAGTCTTTGAATAGAATTTAGCATTGAAATAGCAAGAGCTGGTCAACAGGGACTGGCTTTCCTTGGGCTGAAACAGCTTATCTGTTGCTCTTAGCCTCTCTGTGAGCAAATGACCACTAAATACTAGATTTTGAACACTAGTTGTCATCCTTGTGTGTCTTGACACAAGTTTCCATGCAACAAATGTGTTGGGGCACTGGGAGTGTCAGCTGGCTCCATCACCTATAGGGAGGATAAGAACTGGGCTGAGTTGTCCCTCAGGAAGGGGCTGAGGAAGGGAGAGGTGCAACCCTCATGACAGTGGGGCTCCAGCCAGAGTTAAACAGCAATAGTGGGCAGACAGGGAGGGGTGAGCACCCTAGGGCACTGGTGTTCGCCCTTCCAGCAAAGATGAATGCCCAAGCATGACGAGCTATTACTGAGGTTCATCTAGCTAGTATTTTTTAGCAGTTTATGGAGATCCTGCTAGTGAGGGTGGTGCTCGTAGTTTGTACCTGCCCCCAGTGAGAGATAGATTATTATAAAATGTGAGGGAGTGTGTTTTTGCATCTTAAAATTTAAGCTATGGGGCAATTAGATATAGGAACCTTTTTTAACCTGTTAGAAAGAAGGCTTTTAGTGAAATGCTGTTGGCGGAGTTTCTGTGCCATAGTAGAGCTGTCTCAGAGGAGCACAGAAGGTAATTATGCAATTTATTCTGTAAAATGAGTAAGGTATAATGTAACTCTGAGATGATCAGCGTGCTATGCATGTTGTATATCTACTGAACTGATACTGTTCACTTACTTACATCATGTGTGACAGATGGTAATGGTTCATAGACTTTCTAATACACGAATATAGTAAAATTTACTTATAATGCCCTTAATTCCAAGGATTAAGATATCAGAACTCCTCACAGGGATAAAAGCAAAACAACAACAACAACAAAGAGAACTTTTCCTTCTTAACCCTAACATAGAAAAGTACTGAGTAGTAAATTTTGATGTCATGGGAAGGAAACCCCATCTGGTATGTGGTATTTCCTAGTGGAGGAGGAGCAGTAGAGAGATCTTTCAATCTGGCATCATTCTGTGGCAAATGTTGTGCATGATGAAGGTCTTGCGTGTGCAATGTGTATTTGCTTTGCTGCATAGGTCTTGAGTTACCTGAGTCAATGAAATAGTTGGGAAGGTAAGGTCCAGAAGACCAAGATTGGAAGGCAGAAGGCAGATACATGGAAGCTTGTGCTTTGAACAATTTTGCAAGGCCCACAGTCTCTGCAGCAGCAGGATTCGTGTGCCTTTAAGTACAGTGAAACATTTTTGTTAATGTGTGAATTCAGAGTGGCATCATCTACAGAAGTGAAGTCTGGAAAGAGCCTTTCTTGTGAATGGATAGAATAGAATCATATAATCACTCAAGTTGGAAAAAAACCTTAAAAATTGTTGAGTCCAACCACGACCTAACCATATTACCCTAATTCTAACAACCCTCTGCTAAATCCGTGTCCCTGAGCACCACAGCCAAACCTGATTTTTAAACCTGATTTTTAAACCTGAATTTTCTTGAGAACCACTGAAAACTCTCAAGTCCTTTTCACATTAGATCAGGCTGATGGATGTGCTTGAGTAATGCAGTTCACCAAGCTACCTGACTCCTTGCCTCAGGAAAATGTAAATGCTAATAGCTGAAGGAATCCATGTTGGTGGTATGGAGTGGGAATGTCAAGGATTATGCAGTATTTAGAAATTAAGTAAAATAAATAGTACTCCTTGTTCAGAAGTTCTTTGTACCAAATAATGCTAATTCCTATTCTGCAGAAGAGAAAATGTAGGCATGCTGTGGTTTTGTGCTCTTCCCTTAGCAATTGCTAATGGCCAGTACCAAAGCAGGCTTTACACTTGATCTGGTTTTATATGAATATCTCCTCCATATCAGTTAAAGCAAGCTAGAAGGCTTCTCTCTCATTTTACTGATAAGCTCACAGCAGCTAGTTCTACAGATATTCAACTGTTTTGTGATTAAAAACTGGTACTGATAGCCCAGCTTCATAGTTATCTATTGAGAAATAGTCTGTGAACTATTTAACCTCTTCTAAATAGTAAAAACTTCTGTCTCTTCTGACTTTTCTATTACAAGAATTATTATTCATCATGTCACAATGCACCTGATCACTAGACCAAAAATACTGGCAGGCTATCTTTTCTATGATCCACTCATAACTAATGTTATGAGCACTTTCTACCAAATTCTCCTTAAGAAATTGAAAAGTTACAGTCTTGTTTGACTGATAAACAAGCTCATGTTAGCGTAGCTGTTCAGAGATTATTAATCCTGTGCAGTGTGTTAACAGCATATGAACAAGATTGTCTCAGTAACTGTATTGCATATAAAAATGATTCAGCAGTAGGCTTGCAGAGAGTTTTGGAAAAGTTTTTGTTCCATGTGGAGTGGTATTTTTCTTTTCCATCTCTCACTTTCCAGAAGAGGCTGTGCTATGCTGCTCGTTTTCATTGTTATTAAGCTTGGATCTCTCATACTTCAAACATTAGCGAGGTTTTTTTTTTTTTTTAATCTATATCGTGATAGCCAAAACTGAGCAAGGCTCAGTTTGAGGAGGCCAGACTACATGAATGTAAGTGATGGATTTTTATCTCAGCATAAATAAAGCTGCAGTCAGGAGGGAAGGGATGTGAAAAATGAGAGAGCAGGATGGAGTGGAGGCTGCATGTTGATGTATTCAGCCTGAGCAAGTGCTTGTAGTTGTTCATTTGAACAGAATTTTCCTATCCTATGGGTAAAAAGACGCCTTTGTCTGCAGCAATCTGCAATTTTGTTGTCTTTTTGCTCCCATACTGGAACCAAATTACTTGAACCTGTGTTCTCCCAGTGCAATAAAGCAGGTTTTTAGAACTGAAACTACTCCATGAAGCATGAGATAGAGCAATTCCGGGTAGGAGAAAGGATTGTGCTAAGAACTTTGACATACCATCCATGTTGTTGCTATGGAAGACCTCTTCAGGATCTTCTATATCAGCTTCAATGATAGTTGGGTCCCTATGTCTCCCTTCAAAGATACTGTTTCTTCCTGGAATGATAGCAGAACTATTAAAGAAGGAAACTTGCCCCCTGGAAGCTGTAGCCACTATGTCTCTTCAGCTGACTTCATTGGTGCTGTATAGCAATAGACAGTCTTCGCTATCGGTACGAGTTTAGCTAAAAAATGCTACTTCAAGGAAAGGGGAACTCAACTGTGAGGGATTCTGGAATGCAGGAGAGTAGAAAAATCTCCATGTGCCCAAACCTCACTGTAACTTACAAGACACTGATGAAACGTACATCATTCTCTGTACAACCAAATTTAGCAAGTCTTCAGCCCAAAAGGAACATGCACAGACTATCATGACCCAACATAAGTAGTTGATGCATCTTCAGCTATTCTTCCTAGCCTTCTGGTGTCTGCTCCCTGCCTGCAAGGGATTGTAGCCTTTGAAGTGATACGCCACAGTATCACTGCTTATGGTATTGTGAACAAATAATGATGCTACAGGGGCTTCCACTGAATCTTATTCAGTTCAATGAAAGGTTTTCGAAATTCAGTAGCTAAAGTTTGAATTTAGCCAGTATAGTTAGAAAAACTGAGTTTCAAAGGCACTATGATCAAGAGAACTGTAGCTGTTGTTCACTCTTGGTGAGAAGAAAATGTGACAAAAAATTATTCCTTTTAGATTAAAGCAATGTCCCATGATGTTTGAATGCAATTTCTTGAAATTCAAGACAAGAGGAAATACTTACAGTGTGTAACCCCAAAGAAACACAAACCTAATCTTCTTGCAAGGTTATGCAATACTTCCAGTTACAAGTGCAAAGCTGATTTTTAAAAGTATGGAAACTGAAAAAAATTAAAAAATAACATAACAAATGTCAATATCATTAGCATATCCAATAAACTATGGGGAAAATAGTAAAGACTGAAGTGAAGATTAAGTTGCTATTATAAATACTCTTAATTCTAATGTAGGTGCCATGGATCATTTCCCTCAGTACACGATTAACCCCTCATCTTATTCATCTAAACAACTTCAAAACTACTCAAGTGTTACTCATAAATCTTCTAAGTGATCTCTAATATTTCCTCAGATCTTAAAATAAGCTTTCTGTTTAAGTAGTAAACCAGATAATTCCAACTTCTCTTCAAACTTGATCCTTAGTCCAGTACTCAAAACTTGTTTGTAAACATCAATTTGATTTTAATGTATTCTTCACAGTAAGTATATTCTTCCCAGAAGGCATGTTTAGTATTTTTTTGTGAGAATTACCAATATTCAGCTATGAATCTGGTAATCTTTTTTGTTGCTATTGTTTTGTTTGTTTGTTTATTTGCTTGTTTTTTTTTCCTTTAGTAAATTTGACACAGCATGGTCATCAAGTAAACTAATTAACGTAGCTTCATGGATTTTGGTTTTTGACACCTTCTTTAAAAAAAAAAAAAAAGTAAATCTGTTCTTCAGCAATTGACAAGAAAATGTGTACATTAAAGTTTAACACACCATTGCTTCCAACCTTACAAGACAAACTTTCAGTGTTCTCTTTATTTCTTTAGAAACCAAGGAAAGTTTTCTGATTCAAGAAAAATTCCCATATTGATATTGATTCCAACTATTAGCAGTTTTTTTTTTTTTTTCCTTAATTTAGAACAGCACATTTTAATTATCTAGAATTGCAGGCATTAGTCTGATCTGTGTATGCAGAGCAGCTTTTTTTTCTTAAGAACTACTCTTGTTATATGTATTTTTTTGTTTCTTTAAATAGATGAATACCTTTTATACTTTATGAACTGTTCCATGAATCCACAGAGGGTCAGTAATTTGTTGTACAAAAGAGGAAAAACTTCTGAATTGTATAAAAAACTATATTCTCCAAGACAACCTGTATGGCTTGGATTTTTTTTTGTTTTATTATTATTATTATTTTTATAGTTATCTTCTGTGAATGCTTGTTCTCACTTGCACATGTATTTTTTTAAATCTTTGTAACTAAACATTTTTACCTGACATCCTGAACTTGAAAACCAAAGCATGACCTGAAGTGCTGGGCTGCAAGGAATGCCCTGGATGTTGGCCTTCCATATTTTGTGGCAATAAAGCTCAGTTGAATTATACTATGTTCCAGCTTAAGGAAATTCACAGACATAAAGAAATTCACCAGACCAAATTTTTGTTTAAAATTCATACAGGACTGCTCTGAGCATGAGTTTATCTCAATTGGCATCAATATGAGAATTTCTTCGTCAAGAGAAACTTTCCTGACACAAGGATAAATATTTTCATATAAGTTGTTTAAGAAATCTGTGTAATGTTGTGAGGAAAAGTGAGGGAAAAGCATTTGAAAAGGATCTTCCCCTTTTATCCCCAGAAGAAAATGTTTGAAGAGGGTGCTCTCAGCTCAGAGAACAAGCTTATGAAGAGATTTCTTCAGCATAATGAAAATGATCAGATTAGAATATCTGTGCTTAAGTGGTAAAGATTGCGTTCATATTTCTTGATTCAGTATCATTTAAAGGACATGCTGTATCTCATCTGTGATTTACTTAGGGCAATATATTACTGAAAAGATGAATACTAAAGAAAAAATCAGAACTGAACTAAGTGGGAGACTTTAATCATAGGTATATTTAAATAAAATATGTTCTAAGAACATCTTATTCTTCTTTCTTTGTTTTTTATTGTCCTTCTCATTCATTGGAATTGTCTCATAATGCAACATGCACTTTATTGCTGAGGTATCTTGGAACTGCAAACTAAGGATTAAGGAAGACTCTACACAGCAGGCTAGTTGTAAAATGCCAAAGAGGCAGAATGTGTGAGGGAATTTTTAAAAGCCTGAATTAAACTTCCTTTTGTTCCAAAATGTGTCTGTAAAATGCTGGTCATTTCCCTTTAGAGGTGGGACAGTGTTTGGTTTGGAAGCCCCTCAACTTGCCTTGCAAACTGTGCTGCTGGGATCCACAGGAGAGAAGCAAAGGGTTATTGCCTACTTTCCTTTCTTTGACTCAAAGATTTCACTTAATCTCGTTTTCTTTCTTCTATAGGAGTGAATCTTCCCCACAATAACAAAACTCGACAATTATAACCTGTTGTCATGTCTGAGACAAAAATAGAACTCAACATAAGGAAAAGGACTTTTGGAAACTGCAAATATCTTAATGTTGCACATTCTTCGACTGAGATATCTTCATAAATTTAGACAAAATCTATCTCAATTTCATTGTTTTATTGTTTCTGCAACACTGAATTAGGAGGCAACAATCTGACTGTGTCCGTATAGTGTTGCTTTCTACTTCTCATCACCAAAATCATTTATCTGATTGAATGAGACCATTTCTTCTTCTGGATGGATCTTGAAAATAACTACATTTGCAGCCCGCAAGTGTTGGACTAGAAAGGAACTCGTATGCCTTCTGACACCTGGGAAGAATGCTGTTTTTCTTGGGAGAAAATATTTTCAATCTCCGAACCTTTCTGTAGCCACTTCAGTGGGTGTTTTGTCAGGGTAAAAAGAACGTATGCTCAGGCCTGCAGCTGGCTCTGGATGAGTTGAGTAAAGAGGCATGCAGGTAAATGAGATAGCATATTTTCTGCTTTCCTAATGCTGCATCCATTTAAACAGTGCATTCCTGAGGCCTTCAGATAATGCTGAAAGATGATAGTTTTTCCCCCACAGGCTGGCTTTAACAGTGAGATGATAGCAATGTTTTGCTGCAAAATGTTGCTGGCATTTTATGACATATATGTATATATATGTCATAAATAAATGTACATATATATATATACATATATAGTTGAAGAGAGGCTACACAGTTGGTTTGGTTTTCATTTTGTTGCGTTTATTTCAGCGTGAGGAAGAGGGCCCTTCCAGCAAGAGCTGAAAGCTGGGTGAGCGTCTCTAGGAGAGAAGGGCTTTTATAGCACTGTTTGGTAGAGTGAGTTAGTGGGATCACTTGGGTCAGGCAGAGGGTTGGAGAGGTGTCAGGGAGAAGTGAGCTAATAGAGTCTCCGAGTGACTCTTCTTGAAAGAGGAAAAGACGCAGGGATCAAAAATTGACTGAAGGGACAGAAGTTGAGGGTGGAAGTGTGGACCAGCTTGTGAGTATGCAGTAGGCAGGAAGAGTCGTGAAGAAACATTCTCTTCTCTCTGACATGAACACTGTGCTTTCCATACTGAAAAGAAGCCTAGATTTTCTTATTTTTCCATCTCCCAGAAAGGAAAAAAAAAAAGGTATGACTTTTGTATTTGAAATTGTATTGACTTTTGTATTGACTTTTGTATTATTATTTCTTTTTCTTTAGAGAACTCTGCAAGGGGGAGATTTAGGCATGCCTGTCCTGAGGCTTGCTCAGGCTGGTTACAGAACAGCCTGGTATGTGTCCAGTTTACAGAGTAAGAGTAGATAAATAGAATTGCTGGTGAAAGGCCCGGAAAGAAAGGAAAACTCATTGTGAAAGTATAATAAAATGATGAGAGAAGCAATTTAAAAAAAAAATTAGATGAGAAGGGAATTATGGAAACAAAATTAACTTGGGAGACTGCTTCCTGGGTGGTAAGTGCTTTAAATAAAAATTGCTCAATTACCCATGAAAACATTGATTACTTTCACGGAGAGTTAAACTTACTAAATTGTATTTGTTTATTGAGTTGTAAGTCTGTGTTGTTCTAAGTGCAGCCCAACCAGCTGTACTCAAACAGCTTTCATTAATAAATTGCTTATTATTATTTCATTCTCTCCAAGGATAGAAAGAGATTCCTTTCATTCTATAATCTCTGACCAAGTGAATAATGAAAATACAATTTTTATTTTGAAGTACCTAACCTTGGATCCTGGATCTTCAGTGACCTGAATCCTGGGAACTAGACTTCATGGGGAGGAGCTGTAGAAAATAACTTTGTCAGAACTAAGGTAAAACTAAGGTAAGGCACGTGGTAGAATTGCATCCATTTAGGATGCTTTTGACAGTGTAGTTCTTAATGGTTAGAACTTCATTTCTCTGTTGAGAGGTACTGGACATATTTTGTCATGAGAATACGATTGAGTCGTTTTGTTTAGATGAAAAAGATAAAACACTGTATTTGCTTTAGGCTTACTGTTACCGTGCATAGAAGAAGAGGGATTTTGAAGCTTTCTGGGGCAGAATTAGGTCCTTGCTCAATTTTTGGGATTCTGCTTTTTGTTTCAGACAAAAGCTTGCTCATTTTTGTTGACAGGCCAGATCCTTCTTGTTGATCTCCTGAAGATTCATCTTCATGTTGAAAATGTACCAAATGTCTTTGAATGTCAGCTCAGTTTTAAATGCTTTTCTTTAAGAGAAAATGCAATTACTTCTGTTTGAATCAGAAGCCCTTTATTAATCTCTAATCTTTTGAGTAACTATTTTCTTTTCATTTGCTTAAAACATAATCTCCTTTCCTGAGTCCCTTCAAAATCTACCTATCGTCTAAATACCTGCATATCAAACCTAGCAAGGCTCAGATCCTTATCATCTTATTGCAGCATAAAACCTGCTATAGCTCTGATGTTTGCCTTCAGTCTTATAAATGTTCTAAGACCTCCAAATCATGTCAGTTTTTATACAGTAAATGTTAATGAAGTGTTAACGGTGAGAGACCTTTAAATCTAACAGAAAATTTTCCTATTTTACCTCAGTATAGTAAATATTACTTAAGCTTTATAAGCAGCACAACAGGAATAAGGATTGGGCTGCTGTTGATTTCTGTATGCTTCCTCCCTGTTAATAGAAATGTCTGTTTGTTAAGGAAACTTAGTGGTTAGATACTTTCACCACAAATAATAAAAATGAGGAAGGAGCTACAGATATACATTTTTTCTGATGAAGTTACTTCAAATTGCTATGTGTAGACATACACATTCAGATGAAGCATCTCCTGGACTTGGGCCTTAAAATGGATTTTTTTTTAAATGATGGTGGTGGTATGATACATATGCTTAATAAATACCACTAGTTCATTTAATAAAACTCAGTTAATTTAACTCAATTAGTCCTACTGACATAGCATTGAAAATTTATGTATCTCCTTTAGCTGAGAAAGGGCTGTTGTCCAAGCATACAATCTGTGAAATGATGACTTAAAAAAATGTGTTTTATACTAGATGCTGAACTTATTAAACATTCTGAAATTACTTGTTGTGATTTTGATTTGTTTCAGATTTGTATCTTAAAGATTTGCTGATGTTGCGTATCTTTGAAACTATCTGTGGCTTTGAAATCTAAGTGTTTTCAGTTTCTAGTGCTTGTTCTGATGAGAGACGGGGTTTTTTTGTTTGTTCTGCTGGTTTTCTCCTTGATATATTAATGCAAATTGTTGAACTGACCTCCTGTACCTTTCTGGGAAAAAATAGCGCCTTTGCTTTGTGTATTCAGTTTCTTTTAAAAATAACTTTGCTGGTAGGAGACTGTCTTGTAAATCTGAGTATGTTGACTTCCCTCCTACATGAAAGAGAAAGAAAAAAATAATTGTTGTTTCAAACACCATTTATGAGTGCCTGTCTCTCATGGGAAAGGGAAAGTCTCAAACAAGGTCTACAGATGGTTGCGTTCATCTGTAAAAACAACCCTCCCATATTGTATTCCAAAAGATGAACATGACTATGGCTTCAGATTGTCAGTGGACCATCCAGAAAATTAGGAGCTGAAAGCAAATTGCTGCTTGTGTATTTGCAGATTGCTACAAGCTCACCGTGTACAAAAAGTTGTTTCCTTTCTTTATAGACTGGAGATGGTGATCTTACTAACTTTAGTTAGTGGAATTCCTTTCTTGTGTGAGAAGATTGGGGAAATAAATTTATTTCATATTCCCATTTCCAAATCATCAGTTCCTTCCCACTTAGCTGAAAAAGTACATTTTCATCAGAGATCTGTTGAGGTTTTGGCTTAATTTCCTAAACTATCAAGAAACCACAAATAGTTAAGTATTCCAAAATGCTGGATTGGAAGTATCTTGCTCAGTGAGTCTTGGGGAAATATTGTGCTTGAGGCAGATGCTAAATCAAGGCACTTCTTGTTCAACATCATGTAGTTGGGGACTCCAAATCTGCCAGGTGTCTGTCCTTTAGAAACAACATGCTTTAGGGGGCTGGGATGGTAGCCAGGAATGCTGAAGCTCTATTCCCACCTGTATCTGGCTTAATAATGCCTTGTCCTTATGTAACACTTCATTTTGCTGTCTCTCACTTTTCTATCTCCTTTCATCCCCCACTTTTTGGTTGTTACTGAATCTTGCCAGCAATAGATAATAAGCACTTATTACTGCTCTTTTGGCCACTTAAGATCGGTTCAGATCTATAGTTTTATCAGTGCTACCATACTGCTAAAAACAGCTACCTTTGAATTATTGGTTGTTTTTTTTTTTTCTCCCTTTTTTTTCTTTTTTTCCCTCCATAGAATTTGACATTGTTTACTTTGTGGTCTGTTCCTAGTGCTAGTACATCATTTGGAAATTGCTGGGTAAAGTCAGGTGGTTTCTTTTCAGCGAATTTTTGATGAAATATAAATTGAATCTTACCTGAAATCATGTAGTGAAGAAGCAAAAAAGCAGACAATAAGAGATGTACTTGGTATTTTTACAAAGAACTGACTGAAGGGAGAGGCGGTGTGTATGCAAAATGCAACTCATTGAGAGAATATGCCTTGCTTCTCACAGAGTAAAAAATGCCAGCTGCTCTTGACAGTTTGATTACACATGTCCAGTAGATGCAGACAAAGATGCTCTGACTAATTATATTGTGATTTGAAATTGCAGTTCAAAAATTTTGGAACTGGATTATCTCAGGTTATTGGGAAATACATAATGTTCCTGTATGGTAGAATGTGTTCCACTGGGGGGAAATATTAAATAATATGTGACTGCTTAGTCTTTGATAAAGAGGGCTGCCCTTCTGGTGGTCCTTAGAGGTGAGGATGCAGACACTACCTGAGATGCTTTCTGTCACAGTCATGGTGGTATCTTTTAATTTTTGAACATTTGAAAGTACAAAAAGCTTTTGTAACATTTTACAGGCAGCTTTTTGGGGGAAATCTGCCATTTGTCTGTGAAATCTTGATAGAGTAATTGCAGTATGTGTGTTTGAAGAAGGCAATGGAGAAGAGAAATAATATTGCTATGTATGGATGCTATGCTGAGTGGTGCCAAGAAATGGTGATAGCATGACCCTGTGGGAGAAGTCTGGGTTTTTAATTGAAGGAAAATATTGAGGGTATAAACATCAGGCCCTTTTTCAATGTTGAAGTTGTCATAGTCTTTTTTATATATATATTTTTTAAGTGCAGATATTGTAAAGAAATAACATGATTGTCTTCTGGCATTAAATAAGCTATAGAGGCTTGGACAGGTGGTTCCTGCAAGAAGCTCACAGCTTTTACAGGAGGTCTCATATTGGATTAAAATTATTAGAGAGTCTCTTGCTATTTAATTATCTTTTTAAAGTAAACATATTCACTGTAATGTGAATGTATTGCTTTTATTTCATGGGTGTGCTTCTATCTGGCAGATTAGGGCTCTTTACTACGAGGTGTCTTATACTAGGTAGATAGGCAGCATGATCAAATCTACTGATTCAATCTATCCTTTGTTAAAACTATACAGATTGAATTTTAGGCTATACCTAAATGTCATTTAGCTAAACTGACATGTGGTAAAATGGCACATCTTCCCTTCTGTTTTGAATCCCAAGGGCTCACCGTAAGCATTCAGCTTCTTGTGTTTCTTTTTAGGGGATTATTTTTCATTTCCTTCTACATTGTCTGGTATATGTTTCAATGAGGGCAAAACATCAGGATGAAAACCACAAACTTTTTTTTTTTTTCTTTCTTCTATGATGTCAAGATGTACCTTGATGAAATACGCCTGAAAGAAGTAAATGCCAGTGCCACAGGAGTTGATAGGTGAAGTACAACCATGGCCTCGGTTGGAAGTTGCTGTTCCCATTATTTATGTCAACAGTCAGAAAATAACTGCATGGGTTTGGCATTCAAGTGTACATACTGTGCAAAGAACTTTCCCAAGTTATATACCTCGGGTCTCAGACCTTAAACAGTCCCCTTTCACAACCTTGGAAAAATCAAAGCAGTCAATGCTGTTTGAGCATTGAAAGAGGTGTATGCCAAAGCATCTAACTAGAAGACAGGAGATAAGGATTTTGTGAGTTTAGTGGCATGGTGTCCACTGCTCAAGTAATGGAAGGCAGCCTTGTGGTAATCAAATTAATGCTTTACCGACCTCAATTAACATTCATTCTGTTCATGACAGGGCTGAATTTTATTCAAGCTTGCTAGGTGCGTGCTAGATGAACAGCAGACAAATGAAAATGACCTTATTTTATCACTTGAATAGCATGAATACCTCAGAGACCACCTTTAACTAGATTAGAAGCTTGGAATGAAAAGTTATAGATCCCTGTCTGGTTGGTGAAGAGCTATACTGGGGTGTCCTGAAACACCCTCTGGGTTCTTCACTGAATGTAGAGTCCTAGCTCAGTTCAGTGTTAATGTGAATGCCCTTTATATTCACATGCACCTGACCTCAGTATGCCTAAATTTGCCTTTTTTTTTCTCCTGGTGTTTTCTCATAGAAGCGAGATTTGTCTTTGTAATTCCTTGTATTTTTTTGTGCTATGATGGAAATCACAGATATCACTTTATTTTGGTAATTCATGAGATGCCATATCTATAAATCACAAAAATCTAACAACTGTGACTGTAGCCAGATAAAACACTGGCAAGGGTGGCTGAGAAGCAGTAAAGACAGATGAAACTATGACTTTTTGTCAGCTGGCTTCTCCCTCCTGGAGTATATCTGGTGTCAAGCTGTCACTTGACTTCGGAATGAATAAACAGAGTGAGCAGGTAAAACAGTGCAAGCTCTGACATCTTTCCTTTCTTGGGAAAATTGGGATAGTGACATAACTCATGAGCTGTTCAAACAAGGTGTTTTTTCTTTTTTCTCCTCTCTTCCAACCAAACTTTCATCCCTATCCCCAATCTTTCCATGTTGTATTAGTGTGTAGTGTAAAACTATAAGCTTTAACGATCAAAAGGATGGAGAAAGTGGACAGAGAAGGGAAGGATCTTTACATCAGTTTCTGAAATAGCCACACCATGGTTCCACTCTTACCTCCTTCTGATTTGCTTCATAGAAATAGGGGTTCCCTGTGACAGAAATTCTGATTCCTTTTTCAGCTAACTAATTTTTCACTCGATTTACTGAAGTTTGGTGATACCATAGCTCTGTGATCGTGTTTCCATTGCTCTACCATGAAGTTTCAAAGTTAGGCTTTGAAGAGAGACAGTGCTATAAACTAAGAAAACAAATCTAAGATTGAACAATTTGTGTTGTGTTTTAGCAGAATCAGGTGTGGGACAAAGAAAGTCATTACCTTGCAAATGAATAAACAAGATTGCTAGCTACCTGTACCAGAGGTAAACATGCACGAGGTGCCCGGTTGGTACATGTGACCAAGGGGTTGTTGTGCGGGTATAACAGGTTGTAAGCACCTAAAATGAAGGGTTTTGTTCTGCACCAACAACAGAGTCCATGACTCTCCTGCCACACTCAGGGTAAAGATTAAGCTTTGGTTTTGGATTTATATCTGTGCTATTTTACTGGCAGTCTCATCTTGATTTATATCTACAGGAAAGAAGTGTTGACCGAGTTGTTTTAATAAGTTCAGAAATGCTGAAATATGTGTTTGATGTAGTGAAATGTTTTGACTTTGTGGCTTTCAGAAGAACTACATTCAAAGTAAGAACAGGTACTTCAGATATGGAGAGCCTCGGTTCTAGGCTGCCTTTTTGCCCTTTGGTGCACCTCACGTCTTGAATGAGTGTCCCATGAACCACCAGATGTGTTGTGGGGTGGCTGCCTTTATCTCTGCACAGCAACAGTGTTTGTAATCTCTGCAGCACGCAGCATAGTTGGAATTGATTAACGTGCAGACAAGTACAGTTTTGATCTTTGAAAAATCTTAAAAATTACAACTATAAGTTAAAACCCAGTAATATTTATAATATTCAGAGTAGTAAAAATTATGTAGACTTGCACAACATAATGTAAGCTAATCATTCACTCAAAGAAAATTATGCTATGTAAAGCTAATAGAGAATGCCAGTGTTTTGGGTTGGTTTTTTTTTTTTTTTTTTTGTTTTGTTTGTTTGTTTTAGGAAGAGTTTATGTACAAATCAGCTAATCACTGAACAAAGACACAAGATTTTTACTCTTCCACTGTGGAAGACTACATTCAGAATACATATAATGACCTTGGCAGCCTGCTTAATGAATAAATGGAGTACTTAGCCATATCTGATAATGAAAATGAGGCATGCTTAATTGACTTAGCACCCAACTAATCATCAGTTAATGCAGTCCTGAAAATTGCTAAGTTATTTCATCTTGGAGGGTCAGAGCATTCATGTAGAGAAGGGGACAATCTAAGCTTTATACCTTAAGCATGGAGCAAATGCAAATGGCAAAAAGTAATTAATGTGGCCCAGAGGTTTCAGCTGATAGCATGGCCTTGATTCATGCTGTCCTCAGCCATCTGCAAAATGTTTATAATTCTAGAATCAAACTTCATTAGGTGACATCCTGCAGGCAATTGTACTGGAGGACTTGTAAGACTGCTTGCAAAACAGCTCTGTTCTGGGCACACCAGCATCTTAGATTTTGTTCATTTTATTATTATTTTATTTTATTTAAGAGAGAGTAGTTTTTGGTCATCATTGTATGAATGTCCCAGAATAGCTTTATTCAAAGTACATTATGAGTTGTAGAACCTGACTTGACACCTGCAAATATCTCTGCCTTGATTTCACATGGCTACACAGAGAATAATTCAGAACTGAATGAAGTAATTTATTCCAAAATCTTTCTGCTTCAGCAGGGATTTTTGTATTGCTTACAGGAATTACTTAGTATTCAGAGCCAAAACAGTGATGTTTGAAGAACAGGCCATAAATTTAGTTCACTGCACAAGGGATAGTCAGTAAAAACTGTACTTTTACTCTTTATGTTCAGAAATCTCTGGTAAATAAAATAATTTGTACAGCAAAAAATGTTCTCAGTCTATGTTCTGTGAACTGCTTTTTTAAAGTTTTTTCTTCATTTGAAAATATTAAGTGATTTTCACACATCTTGACCAGAAATAGTAACTGTGATTTTTCTTAGGATTTCTTGCATGTATTTACAAGAGTACAGGATTATATGTGCCAAATGAAGACTCATAGAATTATTAAGGGTGGAAAAGGCCTCTAAGATCACCCAGTCCAACCACCAACCCATCCCCACCATGCCCCTCAGTACCACATCCACATGGCCTTTGAGCACCTTAGGGATGGTGACTCCACCACCTCCCTTGGCAGCCTGTGCCACTGCCACTCTTTGAGAGAAGTTTTTCCTAAGATACAATCTGAATAATCTGAACATGAGGAAGTAGGTACACATTTTGAAGCATCAGGACATTTACTGACATTGTGATATCTGGATGGTAATTCCATGGTCCTCTGAATTGTTCTTTTGTCCATAATTTTAACAGCAGATATCTTTCCATAGAAGGCACAGCATTTTCTGTATGTCTCCCTACCAGGAAGCAGCCCTAGAATCTTACACCTTTCACAATGAAATGGACGCGAGTGAGGAAGACGGAGCTCCAGCCTCTGCTTTGGGCCTTCCCAGAGGTATCTGTCCCATTTGTCCCTGCAGATCCTCTCGCTGCTCTCCTTTCTGTAAAATCTGGACATCCTGTCTTGATAAATGAGGGAGAAAAAAATGTGGAGGAAGTCTGTCTTCAGTTTTGTCTCCTTTTTGATCTGTTCTCCTGTTTGTTGATGCTGTGTCTGTCTTCAAAATCATCACAGACATAAAACAATAGAAAAGCGATTTTATTTTTGTCACATGAATGCTAGAATACTCCTTTCAGCTTTTGACTTATTTCAGTACCATTCCTTAGACACTTACTGTTTTGTCAGTTGGGCTTTGCAGACCCATCCTGAATATATTCTGAACACATTGTGAAAAATCCAAATCCTTGATCTAACATCAGCAAACTTTATTTAAATAGGTTTTAAGTCTGATCATTGAACCTACTCTGGTGCTTCCTTTAATTGGTCAGTGTATCAGTTGTGAATCTTAATAAATTTCAGGAGCTTTGGAATTTGCCTTTGGAAAAAAAGGAAAACCTTGCCAAGCCCCTCCTGTGAAGCATCATGTAGCCCTTTAAATGACAGATTTTACTTGGCAGAGTTGGATTTCAAGGCTAGCAAGAATGTACCAGAAAGATATTGACAAAACATCCTGTCCTCTAAAATGAACATTGATTATAATGATATCTGAGGAAGTTTCAAGCAGTACTGAAAAGTGTATTTAGACACTGACAGAGCTGTTAGATGAGTTTGCAGAGGATGCTAATAGGGTTATTACAGCAGTGGTGATCTAAGAGTAAAAGTGAGATAAAGGTCATACGCAGCAGTGGTATTCATAGACTCACTGGTAACTTGTTCTTCCCTGTCAGATTTTCAGAATAAATTATTTCTATAACAAAATAAGCAAATATAACAAAATATTTGGAGTCCAGAGTAGAAAATTTCTGAGTGAGTCAATAAATATGTAAGTAGCTTTTGGACACCCTTTAGAAGGTATCCCAGTGTGCCTTCATTTTGGCTCTGACTCTGCTCTACTCTACTTTCTCTCTATGGTTTTAATTGAGTCTCTATTTACTTATGGTAAGTAAGTGCAGGGCAAAGTTTCCAACAAAGGTGCAAATGTCTCAGGAAAGGAGCCAATTGCTAAAAAAGATAAAATGCCATGAAGACAAAGCCACCTTTTTTTTCCTCTGGGTTTTTGATAACAGCAAATCTGAGGTTTTCAATTTGAGGTGGTGTCTTTCAGGTTATTCTCTCTTCTGACTCACCCCAAAAACCTGTAGGGCTTGCCACTTCGTTCTCTAGAATGCACTGTGTAAAATAGGTTTTTCCACTTGTGGAGAGATAGATAGAGAAGAAAAATGTTCAATTGTATGTTTTTCTTAGAACTACAGTGTAGTTCTACTAAGACTTTGCTGCAATAAGAATTAGAGACACCAAGTATCTGTAACACTTGTTTGAGACTGATGAACTTTAATCTAGCTGCAGTGCTGGTACTTGTTCACCTCTTTGCTGACACTATGTGTGTTTCACCAAGCCTTTTTTTTTTTTTTTTCTTCTGATCCCTCTGATGGGTATTAGGATTAATCCTTAGCGTGAAATCGATTGTAAAGCAAGCATCCTTTACATGTGTGTTGCTCTTTGGTTGTTCATCACTGTGCACAAACTGGAAAATCAGTTAATTTGGTATGATATTTGATTGATAGAATATAGGATTGATGAAAACAGTAGTTCTACCAAGACCGTCAATGGTAAAAATTAGAAAGCATAATGTTGCTTCTCCACCATTCCTACCATCTGCCTGTACGGAATAGTAGATTTGACACAGCTCAACTTCAACCTTGCAGAATTGTCATGAAGCTGGAGGGCACTCCACTGGAGCATGATGGCCTGGGGTGAGCCTAGGTGCCAACCTGTCCTCGGACCCTTGGGAAGGTACATGTATTTACATGTATTTAGCCTAAATCCTGCTTTAATCTCCTTGCCTCACTTTGTGGCTTTAATGCTGGAGCTCCATGCTGGAGGAAAGTCAAGGAGTGGGGAGAAGGGGCTATGAATCCTTCAGGAGAAAGGAATAAGGAATTCAGAATCTTCTGTATGCATTCAGCACACTGCAGTCTTCTATAGCACTTGGTGACTTAAGAGCAAAAGGCAGTTCTTCCACAGTTGTACTGATACACAAGGATGGTTGTTGTGCTCCTACAGAACTTCTTTTCTCTTCAGATGGCAGGAAAGATAATAATTAAAAAATATGCAGTGACTGCAAAATAGAAATCAGGCAGGTATGGTTGTTTTTTCATTACCACATGTGCAAGTCTCAGATGAGCGCCTACTCCTGAACCATGTTAGATCAGTGGTCACAAAGGCTTGTTTAAGGTCTGAGTAATAACATAATCTTAGACGACTTATGTTGAATCCGAAAGCAGGTATTCTGTTCCAGTGTAGCTTTGCTCCCCATACGTGATCTATATATATTTTTTTTTTTTCCATGGCTAAACAAGTCTTAGTCTTCCAACGCAGAATGAACCATCTGAACTATTTAGAGGCAGCGCAACTAAAATGACAGAACAATTATTCTCTCTAGACTGGAGGTGAAATCTTGCTTAGAAACCTCTCCTACACCCAATATTATTGATTTAGAAATGTATTTACATATGTGTATATATGGCAACTCTTTTTGTGACATGGTTCTTGAATTCACTTGTTCTAACAACAGAAGGAGAGAAAACAAAGTGTTTCATGTGTGCCTGGACCTTTCTGGTTTAATTTAAACTTAACATCAGTGATTAATGAGTGTAATGATAAAGATGAAATCATGTAAGTGCTTAAAAACTGATAATCAGTCCTTCTGATTGCCTGATATATTTCTGAGATCTGGTCACTGCCATCTCATGGTTGCATTTCAGTTCTGATCCCATTCAGTCTATTTCAGCTGATGAGCTCCTGAATTGCTGTCTGAAGACTTGCTATTAGTCTGTAATTGTTTCAGTAGTGTCTTTGTGTGGGGCATAAGTGTATTCAGTTGATTTTGAGTGTGTGGAGGGGTAGAGAGGTGACAGGGAAAACTTACTTTTCTGTTTAATATTTCTCATTAGGCTGTTGCCTCAAGGATAGGTTCTCAACATAACATGCAGGAATGTGCCTATACAATATGTCCTATAATGCAGAAGTACTAAATACGGAAGAGACTCCCACTTCCATTGTCTCCCTCTGTTCCTTGAATGTCCCAGCTGGATTTCTAGTAAAGTATTTCCTCCAGCTGTCATGAAAGTTTACGCTATGATCATAACTTTGTTTCCTAGTAATTCTGCATCTTTCTGTTCATAAAAGAAGGCAGCTTACACTTTTAATTAAAGCAGTTCTAAGCCTTAGACAATGAAAAGCAGATAATGCAGAAGAATAAATGTCATCCATACTTAAAAGACAAAGTAAAATGTTCACATCATAATTGCCTGTCTTCCTTAGGATTGCACATCATTTTGATAAGATGAATATCTTAAATGTCCTTGTGTTTTTCTTTCTGTTTTCAGTTGTGAGTGGCAATGTGGATGTGACCATTCCCAAGCATTTGGCCTTGGGGATAGGGAACACTGCTTACAGAGGTTTTACTTAGCAACTTCTCTTGTTTGAACATAGAATAGCAGAATCACCAAGGCAGGAAAAGACCTCCAGGACTATCCAGTCTGACATTCTACCTGTCTCCAATATTTTCTTACCCAACTACGTCCCTTAGTAAAACATCTAAATATTTCTTGAACACCTCCAGGAACGGTGATTCAACCACCTCCCTGGACAATCCATTTTCAGTGCCTAACCACTCGTTCAGAGAATAAATTTTTCTTAACATCCAACCTGATGCAACTTAAGGCCATTCTCATCACCAGCATGTTACATGAAAGAGCTTTGGAGTATTGGACTTTCTTTTCAATTATTTTATTAGTTGTGGTGGGTTGTGTTAGCTGCCCTGCTTTGAACCTCAGTTTTCTCACCACAGTCGTCGGGCAGGAATCTGTGGAGATGCAGTATGGTGGGATTGACTACAAGTCATAAAGTAAAGGATTTAAGAGGGACTACATTCCTATCTATCTAAAACATATCAATGAATTAACATTTTCTCTACCCTGTTGTTTTCTTAATATTTCTCACATATGAAATACTGTATTTTTCCATTTTTCTCTTACTTCATTAGGTAATGATCATGTTGTGAAGGTGGAAGTTTGGTGAGGATACTTCTGAAATCCAAAATGGCTTTTGGTCACATTGGAAGCAGGATGTAGATGGTATCCGTGTAGAAATTCTGGTTCCTCTAGAAACTCTGGAAGAACTGAAGATCTGATCAGTATCTGCAAAAAAGAGAAGACAGGAAACATTGTGAAAACTATGGAATTACTTCTTATTCATAAGTTTTTCACATTAAGAAACCCCATTTTTCTTTCATTTAGAACTGAATAAATTTCTGGGGTTTCAAGAAATTATTCTTCCCACTATAAAGATTTTTTTTGTTTGTTTGTGGGTTTTTGTTTTGTTTTGTTTTGTTTTGTTTTACGTTTGCTTTTCTCACATCTGAAGTAGCCATATGGCTTCCATTGCTTGTTGGAAAATAGAACAAATTTCAGTGAAAGCATGCAATACTGAAAATAGTGTGATTAACTCTAGAACATAGAAATTACTAAGCTGGTTTAGAGTAGTAATGTATTTAGCATAGAATTTCGTATTCTACAGGGACTTAAAGATGCTAACAAGATTCCTGGATGTCAACACCACACAAAAACTTTCTTTTATAAAATACTTCCCTCCCTCTGTTACTGTGATAATATCTTCATTCTTATTTACTTCAGACCAGTCTTCCTAAACTTTTTCTCACATCCCTTATGGTGATTATTTTGTTCTTCATCTTGCTCATTAAATACCACACTTCCTGATATTCCTCATGCTCATACACTGCAATAATTTTTAATCATGAGGTCACACATTGTTCCTTCCACCAAGACAGAAGTTGTGATGTAGTAAACCTATGCTTTTCGCCACTGCGTTAGCCACAGCCTACAGTTTCTAAGTTGTATCATTCCTCCCTTACCAGCAAATACTGGTGAACCTCACTGGCAAGGTGCATGTCCTCCCTAATTAACAGTGTATCTGATCCTTCAATGAAAGCCTTTGGTTTCTAACAGCTAGCTTTATTCATTCACAGAGAAGATGACCTGACACTGGGATAAATGGGGTTTCTGAAATGTTATTGCTTTTTTTAGATGAATGAGCCAATGTACAGAATGACACTGCTTGGGGATGAAGCAGTCATATAACAAAAGAAGCCTTTTGAGCAGGAACTCTGCAGCATCTGCATCTAAACAGAGGTGAGCTTTGAACTTATATGCTTTACATGTAAGCACTGCTCTTTGAGGTAGTGTTGCAGTTTAACATGGCAGGCAGCTAAGCACCATACAGTCTTTCACTCATTTCCCCCATCCCACTGGGATGGAGGAGAGAACTGGGGAAAAAAAACAAAGAACCAGAACTTGTGGGTTGAGATACAAACTACTAAGACAGAAAAGATGAGGAAAAAAATAATAGTAATGATAATATATGCATAAAAAAAAGAGATGCTCAACTCAATTACTCACCATCCCTCGAGTCCCAGCCAGTCCATATGCAGTGGCTGCACCTATGGCCAACTCCCCACTATTTTTCAAGACATTTTTTATGATGCCATGTGGCATGGAGTACCTCTTGGGATGGTTTAGGTCAGCTGTTCTGATTCTGTCTCCCTCTGCTCCTTGTGCCCACATCCTCACTGGCAGAACAGTATAAGAAGCTGAGACAGTGAAATGCCCATGGCTCTGTATAGCACTGTTTGGTAATAACTACAACAATGATGTGTTATCAGCAGAGTTTTTCTCCTAAATCCAGAAACACAGCATCATACCAGCCGCTGTGAAGAAAAAAAATCAACTGTCCTATCTGAAATCAGGACAATATCCACACCTTATTCCATATCACTTGTGTCATGCTCAGGTCCCATACTTTCCCAGACATCCCTATGAATTACCATTACCTTCCCTGTAACACTGCATTTAAAGTGTCTTGGTTTCCTTAAGCATGTTTCTGATGTACACAAACATTATCTTAACATTAAAGTAATTTTGTTTAATACTTAGTTTCCTGATAAGACAGCAATATTGCAGTTTGAAATTGGCCTTGAATCTGCTTTCATTCTGACCTTTGCACTTTTCAGTCTTAGAGGTAGAGTAGTGCTGTAGAGGAAAACTCTCCTTCTGCGTGACTACAAGCAATGCTTACTCACTAGCAAAGCCAGGGCAGGTACTTGTTGCAACTACATGTTAAACAAAAAATTTTGAAGTCAAGAGAATTAAAATTTCTCTACTACTGACAAAAGCCTTATTGTCTCTGAGTATTTTACCTCAATATCTTTTTTTTTTTCTTTGACATATGCCGAGTAAAGTTTTAAAACATGACTCCTCATTGGTATGTATAACACAGTAATATTGTAGGGAAATTAAGGGGGATAATACCTTGGTGACTGTGGTATTTAACATGCTGAAAGACAAGCTTTTAAAAACTCTTTAAATAGGTATTCTGTAGACATTTCTCCTGCTAGTTTCATTCTGCTGCATGGAAAGGGTTAGATATCAAATGCCTTCTCCCCCGAGTTTTCTCTCTCTCTCTTTCTTTCATGGTTAAAGGCACAGAAACATTTTACAAATTCTTCAACTTCCTACTGTTAGAAATTTACAAGATAATACCAACTTCACTAGTATGTCATAGGTTGAGACTTTGTATTCATATAGCCTGTCACATGGAAAGAAAATAATCTGTCCCAGACAGAATTTGTGTGTATTGGTAATCACTTTCTGTCTTGAATGACTTGCAGTGCTTCTGCACTAACCAGAGAAATAGTAGCATGTTCCAAACAGGAAGTTTTGAAAGTTCCTTCAAAAGTTTTCTGAGGGGCGTTAAGGCAGGCAGCAATGAAACAAAGGCATGTTATACTGCCCACATGCTTCATTCCCACCATCATCTCATCTTAGTTTGAGCTGCAGATCTAGAAGCAAACAGATGGATACTTCCTTCCCTTCCTCCCTCACTCCCTTCCTTCCTTCCTTCCTTCCCTTTCTTCCCTTCCTTCCCTTCCTTCCCTTCTTTCCTTCCCTTCCTTCGCTTCCTTCCCTTCCTTTCCTTCCTTCCCTTCCTTGTTTGTGATGCAACATCTCAAGTACTTCTTTACGCCTCCGCTGTTATTGCTCAGCTTTGTAGCCAGTGCATTCTGGCGCTTCTGTTTTTATGCTTGCTAAATCAAATGCACATTTTTTGTGAAGCTGTTTCTCACAAACCCACTGATTCTCTGTCCTCTCCCATACCTGAAGTCAAGGTACAGTTTTGGATGCTTGGAAGGTAGAACGCTGTAAGGATGATTTGTGGTGCTTAAAACTAAACATCATCATAGGAACACAAGGAACTTCCTGCGTGATGTGCAGTGTCACTCTGACAGCAGCTTATACACCTACCTGTGAGATCCTAAGACAGCAAATGCCATTTTCATCCCATTAGTCTGCTCTGGAAGATTTTAAAGACAGCTATTTGATCACTTAACTGGCTGGTGTCCCACCAGTGCAGTAGCTTACATTTGAACTTCAGACAGGACTAGTTAGCTTCCAACTCCTAATGCTTGACATTAAAATTTCTATGACTTCTTTATTTCTCTGAAGGAAATGCTCTTCTTTCCTGAAGCTAGGCAGGAGTTGATGGAGGGCAGAGGAGACTGATGTTGCTTTGATCCAGTATCTCATACTGTACAGAAGAGAATTTATCCAATTATATTTCTAGGTATGATTAGCAGGCAAGACACATTTTCCTTCAAAGTTTAAAAGTTGATGGTCCTGTACAAATAGGATGCACTGGCTATTTGAAAATGGAAGTACTGCAGCACCTAATGCTGATATTCATGCTACAGAAACAGTGTTGCAAGAGCTTTATCATTTTCCTGCCCTTAGTGTTTTTTGGTTTTTGTTTTTTTTTTTCCTGTTGTTTTTAAGATATGTTCAGCTATTTTGATAGACTGTAGGTAGGTTACTTTTAAAGAAAAAAGCTGTAGTACCAAGCGCTCTAAGCTCATGATGGTTGTGTATGGTCTTTGAGTCAGTACAGTATCGAAGAGTAACACGGGAAAAACATAGCTGCCTTCCTGTGGTTCCATAAAGGGGTGGTCTATCTGTGGTATCTGTTCATGCATATATATATATATATAATAAAGAGATGAAAGCACACCTTTAAAACGCTCAATTTCATCATGGAAAACTCCTCAGAGCATCCACAATGCAAAATTACATAATTATGAGTAGAAAGTTCTTTTCTTTATGGTATGAGTATTTAATATATTAAAAAAGAAAGAAAAAAACCCACAATACTGGATATTCTAACCTCCAGACCCTCACTTCTTATTCCTGTTAAGCAGGCTGTACAATGTGTAAACTATTTCAGTCATCTGATAACAGCATTGTACATCCTTAAGTCCCCCCTTCTACTGGCTAGGGGGGTCAGACAGAGAGCTGTGGATATCAGCGTATCTTTCATGGTGAGTGCAACCAGGGACAACACTTTTCAGATGTCAGGCTGGGAGGGACTGCGGCCAAGGAGAACAGGGTGGGCCTTGGAGATCCTGTACAGTTACAGCAAGGGGAGCAGTATGGACCAAGAGTTCTAAATCTGGGTGAATCTGGATAGCTCTGACAACCTGAGGTCTTTTAAATATCTTAGCTTAGTATATGAAATATCTTTGAGTTCGTGTTTGATAGAACAGTAATATGTGTGCAAAGACTTAACCTGCTTCAGTCTGAACAAAATAGTAAAGCTGTTTCTTCCTTAAAATTCCAATTTATATTGATTGACTGCCCATGGATGTACAACTTTCGAAACATGAAATTCTTTACATGAATTTCTGTATAAGCTTGATTGATTGGAATGATATAAGCCACTGAGTTTTATTCTTGTCCAGATTTTCTGTAATTCTTTCTCTAGTTACAAATGCATATTTGATTATCTTCCTAATTCATAAAGCTGCTCATTAAACCACTTCCCAGGCTTTTAAGGAAAAACTATGGCAAATGTGGCAGTTAAATGGAATTACCTCAGAGTTCCCGCTGGACTGAGCCTGTACCTTTCTGCTAGATAGAAGCTGAAAGTTGTGATCAGTCTCTTTTCTAATAAATCATATAGGCGTTTTAATTAGAAAGTTTCTCATTTTCTTGACTGGCATATGCTATGTCTTAAACCTCCTTGCTTGGGATGACAAACATCACAACTACAACCCGTTCCTCCTCCTTTCCCAGACTGTTCATTGCTGAGCATGACATATGCCATGGGATATCCTTTTGGCTGCCTTGGGTCAGCTGTGTCCCTTTCAAAATTCTTCCACATCCTCAGCCAACTTAGTTGTTAGGACAGAATGGGGGAAAAAGACCAACAAATAAACAAACAACAAAAAAAACCCAACACAACAAAACACAAAAAACCTCGCTGGTGTGCAAGCACTGCTCAGCAATAGCCGAAATATTGGCATGTTATCAAATTGAGTTAGTCACAAATCTAAAACATGACACTATATGTGCTACTATGAAGGAATCTAACTCCATCTCAACCAAACCTTGTACAATTAGGTGTTCTAATTGTGTATTTCTTTTACTGTATGTTCATTACTACCATACTTGGTATTTTAACTTTTCTGATCTTTTTTGTTACTGAAAATTCTAACACTCAATTTGTGCCTCTCTTTGAAAATTAGTTGTCTTAGCATCTGTCATTAAAATAACCTGGGGTTCTCCCTGATAGTTGCTGCTTGTCTGATAAAGATATGCCCAGTAAGAAAAGAGAGGACATATCTGATAATTCCAGACAGATGGAATTATCTTGCCATGGAGGGTGTGGAGAGATTGAATTTGATGAAGTCACTGACAGACTTACACAATCAACATACTTCTGCTTATCTTACTTCCATCTGTCAGTGTGGCTAATTCATTCAATTACTGTAAAATTCACTTTACTAGGCATTCAAGGATGATTTTGCATCACAATTCACCTGCTATGCTACTTGTGCTCTCTTGAAACGAAACATTTGGATCAAAGCTGTTTGAGTAGTATGCTGCAGTGTTTTCCTCCTTAGAAGAGGTTTCATAGCTCTCTAATGTTGCAACAGCAATAACCCCAGAAGTACAGTAGTTAGTCAGTTAAGGATGTTTAAGTTGTTGTCAAGTATTGATCTTTATAAATGTGAATACTATTAATTATTTCAAGATGTTTTATCTATTAGTATTACGGCCATACAAGAAAAAATGTTACAAGGGTTGATCCTGCCTGCAGAGTGTTGGCTGCTCCAGCCAGCATGGGCTGAGAGCTCTTGGGAGGACCCTGACTGGAATACTGTGAGCATGGAATTATGAACTAATTCTGTAACAGGTTTATTTCCATATGCAAGGTAAACCAGGATCAGTGTCGTTTAAAAGATTTTACCCATAAAAATTCGGAGTACAGTGAAAAACGTAAGTGCAATGGTACCAAGTAAGTTGTTTCATGAAACAGTTGTTTTATCATACCAAAAGTTATTTCCAGTTCCTAACTGTGACGGTCTGGATGAGTTAGGAGAGCACGAACTGAGGGTTAACCATTGTATAGGAATGTGAGTAAGGAAAGGATAAGATAAGGGTTAACCATTGTATAGGAATGTGGGTAAGCAGGATATGAGGCCAGATAAGAAAAGAACATCTTGAAACTCTATTGTAAACTTGAAGAAACATTACACAAGGAAGGGTCAGGATGGGATTACTTCTGTTGAAGACAATGAGTCTTCATCCCATGACCACCAGAAGGAGACCCCCACCACCCACGGCGCACTTGCAAGAGGGAGAGACCATATGCTGATGGGTTCTCGGAAATGTAATGAGTATGTATACAAATTCTGGGAAAGTCCTTGATTATGTATTAGTTCGACCTATATCTGTACCAAGCTTTTGCCCTACGTTGTGCAAGTTAGGTGGGTCTATCCCCCTTGCACCCAGTGTCTGCGCAGCACTGAATAAACCGTGCCTGCTTTTTAATCTTACTTGGATTACTTTGATTCCGCACTTCATGGGGGATGGAAATATTTAGGGCATAAATATTCTCCTTCCTGTTTTGACTTTGTTTAATAGAACATGAGCATGTGAGGAATTAATTCCAGACTTGTCAATGCTTTGTTTTGCCCTAGTTGTGTGCGAATATGGTTGGCTGAAGCTGCTCAGGTTATGGTCTCTGAAATGTCCAATGGAAAAGAAACGTTTCATTTGTAAGAAGCAATCTGATGAGATTCAAAGAGCCCAAGGTGTTGATGTTGGCCTTCAAGTACCAGAGGCTTCATACACTGTGAGACTTGGATGCAACCATATACACAGTATATCATTAACTCCTGGATCCAGAAGACTTTGGAAAGGCAGATCTGACGATGCTGCCCACTCATATGTCAGTATGGATAAGTTTCATTTATATGTAGCTGCACAAGGATTCTCAATTGCTGTTTTCATTCCAGTTGATGAGTTGCTGATTAATAAAATATATTGATTAGTAAGTAATGTTGGTTGATAGATATGTTGATTAGTAAATTATATTGATTGATAGATGCTGACTTATTTTCACTTGATTGAATGGAAGACCTTTAGAGAAAAAGTTCAGATCTTTGTGGAGATGTATTTCTTCTCCTGTCTTTTGAGCTGAGCTATCTATTGTCCTACTTCAGCTATTTGTTTGTTTTTCAAATTTATTCCTAGATAACACTAGTTTTGCTCATGCATTCATTTTACATGCACAAAAAGTATGACTGACTTCTGGGCTAAGGCTTTGCTTTTCTTAGGCTCAGAACCTCATAAAAGAGGGGAGAAACATTTTCTTTTGCTGTTCTACTGTGGACATGCTACACAATATTGTGTTGTTGTTGTTTTTTTTTGTTTGTTTTTTTGTTTTTGTTTATTTTTGTGGGAGCCCAAATTTACCATGTACTTTCTTTCTCTTTCTTTATGGATGTTTTCTTGTAAAAGATAAAGTTTCAGGCCTCCTGACTTTCTTGTCTGTTAAGAGGCTGGGAGATGCCTGCAGCCATAGTGAACTTGTACATTCAGGCAAACATTTCAGGCACTCTGTGTGACCCAGTGCTTTGGGTACCTAACAGCTAATGCTTGTGTCAGATGCTGACTCATCTAGAGCCACTATTCCCTCAGAGGTAAGTGACATTGAAATAATTGGTCATACTTGCTGCAGGGATAGTGTTTGGATTACTACAAGTCCTTTGTGGTAGTGCTCATCAGCATTCAGTGGGAATGAGTAAGGGGTTAAGGATGGTCAAGGAATGAAAAGTGTGAAGGACAAAATTCTTGCATGTATTAGAAGATACAGCTGACATAACTTTTTCCTCTATGTTGCTAAACAAATGAGAATCAAGATGTCTATGCAATTGGCAACTACTTTTTTCTGTGTATAAATTGCTTTACGATAATGATTAGACTGTGTAAGGAAGCCTGTTCTGCATTCAGTGAATACTTATGTATTTTTTTTTTTCCATTTTTCTTCTTAAAACATAAATGTTTATATATTTAATATTTAATAGATAAGGCTTCTGCAAAATACCTTTATATTCTGGTGTCTTGTTGGAACATAGAGCAAGAAATCCACTACTGAGTCTACTATGTCTTGGGCAATAATTTCTGGCTACTATGACAATGTCTTTCCTAATGCTAGGTCCAATTTTTTGTCTTTTTTAAAAATTATTTTAATGGTAGAAGTCCTTGGAAATTTAACTTGAATTTCCATTCTTGTGAAAAATTATAGCTTTGGAAGCTGGTGTTTTTTATGTACAATTTACATTGAACATATCAAATCAGATCTCTGTAAAATGTAATGAAATAGAGGCATATGAATAATAGCCTGTTAGTCTTTGTGCATGAGAAAGCTGGGAAGATGTCTCTGAGGAACCTTACAAGACAGATTTGAACCACCCAACTGCTCATTCTTCTTTGAATGATTTTCTCCTTTCATCCATCGTTGTTGGCCTTACTCTTACTTCAAAATATTTCTAACAAGGAGTGAGAACATGTTATTTTCTAAAACTTTGACTCATAAGAAAAGAAAAAAACACTGGGGAGAAAAATATTGATAGTATAAGTAATTTTTAGATATTTTCACTTTCTGAGGTCCAGGAAGAACATTTAAATACCTGGCTATGTTCTTACTTGACATACCAAGCCCTGTAGAAGCTGCACAAGGCTTTATATAGGAAACAAAAAGGACAGAAGACCTAGCATAGATGTTGGATAAATTTGAGTAGTTATACCAAGAGAATAACATTATGTCTCCTGTGATCTTAATATCTGTTATGTTTTGTCTTTTGATTCGCAATCACAGAACATTCATACAAGCCAGTGTGTTAGATGCATCTCTAATGAGAAGGAAGAGAAGCACCTGGAAACTACTGAAAAGGTGTATTTCAATTTTTCTTCATTGTACTAAATGATGCAATTTTATTCTCATATCAGCTTTGGATTCATGTTTTCTACTATGCAAGGTAGTTTGTAGTTGGATGGCAAAGTTGAGCTATGTTTTTAAATGCTTTATTAAATATTCAGATGAATTCATAGTGGGTAAGATCTTCCAATGTTGCATCACAGCAAACTTCTTTTTACTCTGGTTTGCAAGCCCACAAACATCCTTATAGATGCACTGAGATTTTAGGCTGAACTTTGTTTATACTCACAGTTTTACGCAAAGAACATGAAGTTTACCTTCCTCTGCCTAAATATAGAGGCAGAAAGTGGAGACAGAAAGCTTGTCAGAGATTACTAACTAGTCCTGATTAAAAAAAAAAAAAATGGTATGAGAAGGATATCAGTTAAAGTGCTTTGGTACTGTTCTCAGTTCTGCTTCCGACACCTGTCTAAAGTACGTAGATGGGTTGTGGTAAACACTTAATTGTCAAGCCTTTATAAGTCCTAATGTTGTCCCCTCAAAGCATGAGATGAAAAGACTTCCTTCTGTGATAGCAGTTCCTGCGCTTTGAAATTGTTTCTTCATATTGACATAGTTAAGATCAGCTTTCAGGCTTTGCTGATGTTCTGCCAAGGGACTTAGATAATATCGAGACTTTTTGGCTCTATAAGTAGAAGTAAACAAGGGGTAAAATGCAATTAAAATTCAACCAAACCTTCCTTTGTCTGTCCAAAGAACTTGTTTCCATCTTTACCTATCTGAATAAATCCTAGTATGTCTATGTTTATTAGAAGTTTCATGCCTTAGGAGATTGTAGGAGGAACTCAGGCTAATTGAATGTGTTCTGTAGGTTTGGAGAAGACTGAACTCTCCATGAAAATCATCTTGAGTTGTGTTGGTTTTTTGTGCCCTTGTCAGTGGTTGGGTTCAAATATTAAAAAACGGGATTAAAAATAAGAGTGAATACACTTGATGTCCCATACAGAAATATAACACATCAATAGTAGTTAAAGATCATACTGTACACCCTTGTTTTTATTTGAAGGATAACTAAGGATTCTGTTTATAGTTGACTCATTATATTTTGTCTGTGAAACCTGTATTGGAACAACATTTAGCTCAAATGTATTTGAATTACTCTAGTTGACTTACTTTGAACATTTTTATAGTAACATTTGGGACAGTTCAGCAAGAGTAATTATCTTTATTATACAGACATGTTTTGTAAACATGTTACCATCAATGTGAAAATTTCAGCATTCAAAGAATGTCATTACTTTATACTATTTCAAAATTTCACCAGAATTGTTTCACAATCCCTTTAAAAGTTTTTAAAGAAGAGAATTACTATCACTTCTTTCACTTTTTTTTTCTCCATGCACCACTATGATGTCAGAGCATTCTTCAAAATTGAATCCTTCCTTTGAACTTTCACACAATTCGTATCTTAAACAAACAAGAAAATCCATCAAAGAAACAAAAATCTGCAGAAATCCTTGTCGTTTTTTTTACTTTAGCATTTACTTTAAACACAATCAACTTTTGACCTTTGCAAACAGGGCATTGATTATCTAATTCTTCAGAAACATAGATTTCTGAATTGTATTTAAAAAACTAAATCTCATTCAAAATTAGGTGCCAGTTTTTAAATGTAAAGACATTATAGAGCTAATGTACAAAATAAAATCTAGAAATGAGCTTGAGCAAAACAAAATATTTCTAAACAATCAAAGAAATATTTTATCTATAAACATTTTATTCAGATTTTCCTCATTTTGAATACTGAGGTGATAGCTTAGCAGATTTACTGTCTCCTTTAAATTAAAGGATAAACAGATACTGTCTTATATTTTATTTGATTAATTTCAGAGAAATCGTTATCTTAATAGAATGAAGGCAAAACACAGTGATAATGGTACTACAATTCTCATTCATCAGAAGATTTTTTTGAATGTCCTAATTTTAATGCTTCTTATGAGATAAATTCCTTCTGCTATATTATCTGTCTCTGTTTTGAGCTAAAACTTAGAAATATGCCAATCTTAGCAATATTGCTGTAACTCTTACCCAAAACTAAAAAAAAAGCAGTCTATTAGTAATATTTACATGAATGTAGTTGAACAAGCCATTCTTACTTCAAGGAAGGCTTGAGGATAGAGTCCCTAAATGCAATCTTTTTGCAGCTTTCTAAAAGCCATTTCACTCGCAATATTTACAAGTTTCTTATGAAGGACTAGACATAATAGTTCTATAAATATCATGGATCATGTCTTGAATCCTACAGAGCAGCTGTTCATGGGTGTATGATTAATGTACTGATTAGTTACACATACTCCCTTAAACTATTAATTCATACCAGTTTATGTAAAGCCTGGAGTTTGGTACCACATGACTCTGACTCAAAGATTGCAGGACATTCTGAAACATTGTGATTGTTCTTCTATTTGGTATCTTTCTTTACAGAAAAGCAACTTGGGATTTTTATTTTTATTTTTTAATATTTCAGAAGCTAAGAAACCTGATTGTTTCTTCCTACCTTAAGAATCCTGCCATGACCTACTAAAAATATTGTAAGCAAAGAAAAATAATTTGAGAACTATCTTCTGGCGTAGTAGTTGGCTAAATTTTAAATTTAGCAGAATTATCCCATCAGTTCAACCTTAAGAAATACATCTATCTGGACAACATGAAGAGGAAACAAATCTATTTTAATCACTGTCAGTTTAAAGTGAGTGAAAAATAAACAGTTTTTTTCTATCCCTCTGCTGCATGCATATGGATATTAATCCACTAATGTCAGTATTTTAAGATTTTTTAAAAATTTTTTATTTAATATATATATTTTTCCTCATATGGTTAGCTCAGCAAGGAAAAAATCCTATCATCCTTGAGCAGGCTCAGACAAAATAAAGAGTAAGGTAATTGTCAGTTACATAGTTATAACTGTCATACACTCTGGCACTTAATCTGTAACAGAATTATTAAGGTTGGAAAAGACCAACTGTCCACCTATCTCTAATACTGCCCCTTAAAACATCTCTTGAAGTACTACATCTACCTTTTCCTTAAAAACCTCCAGTGTAAAATCTGTAGGATTTTTCTGAGATGGAAAAATTGATTGCATGGGGATTTGTTGAACTGAAAAGACAATTGCTTATGTCTATTGTTACATCACTATTTGTGCCAAGAAAATAATTGTAAAGAATCATTATCCATGAGAAATACAAAAGCCTGAGAAATCATCCGTATGTGTAACCAGCTTTCCAATGGTCCACTTGTGTATTCTTACAGAAAATCACTTCCCCAAAAAGTAAAATTAGAAAAGATGTTGTTGGTGTTTTCAATTCCACAAAAAGGTTCTGTCCACTTTGTAATGGGATGTTTACGTTTGTAATGTGAGAGAACAGGCTGTATAAGAAAGTATATTATGTTCATGTTTGTTGTTAATGTTAGAATTCATAATAGAGGTAATTCACAAAATTGGCTGCTGCTTTCTGGTTTTGGATTTCAAAGCATGATTTTGAAGTGACATACAAAACAGCTTCATTTGTTGTCTGCAGTAGAAATACCCAGGGTATTTCTTTTCTGAGTCTTTCCACAGGTGCTCAGATTTTCAGCTCAAAGTCTATGTGTTTTTCATTGCTGGCCAACTATTAATACCTACAGCTAATTTATGTATAATAGCTCCCACATGTGCATGAGGAAATTAGTAGATTTGTTAAATTAGCAAATAGCAAAATTATACAATGGTTGATGGCAGTTTTGGACTATCTTCAAATCTGTCTGTTCTTCTCCTCCTGCTTTGCTTCTATTGATTCCTGGCTAGCAGTTGTGATAGATCCTGTCTACAGTCTTTAGAGAATTGCTTGACATGCATATTCAGCTTTCCATTATCAAAGTCATGAGCTTGCCTCACGTTCGGATTTTTGTCCTGCCATCTGGTCTTGCATGCTTTTTTGTTTCCACAAAATAGATATATTGGAGCTGTTATCTATCTCAATCCAGGAAAAAAAAAAAAGAAAAAAAAAAAAAAAAGGAAAAAAAGAAAGAAAGAAAAAAAGCATTCATAATGTCTTATAAGCATTGAATCTGTTCTACAGCAGCTTGTCAATTCAAGTCTTTTCGGCAATGAATTTACTTGTTTGAGTATAGTAGAGTTAAACTTTTTTATTTTATTTTATTGGAACTTTCAGTGGTTTCATTTTTAAATTAAGAAAAGAAATTGATCCTTACCTGGTTACCTGGTGGAAATATCTTCTTTTTTTCTTTTAAGTTTGTGTTAGTTGAATTATTCTGACATATTATGTATCTTTAGCAAGACTGAATTTCTAATGGTGGCCTTTAGTTACATGATTATAACCACACTCCATGAAATTCAGTTAAAAGAATACGGAAGAATTTTCATTTTGTGAAAAACTGCAATTCCTCTGAAGTTCCTGACTATTCCTGTAGTAGCCTGTTAATTACAAAGAACATGGTTTTAGATAAATTAAATAAATGGCACAAACTTTGTCCCAGATAAATACCAAAGACACACATCACTCATATATCAGAATAGAAAGTTGTAGAGTAGATCGCCATTATTCAAAGATGAATAAAATATTTTTGTCTCATTAGGAATGTAGAAAAAATTGTGATCAGGGGACCCCAGAACTGTATCCTGTGAAAACAAAGCAATGAGGAAAGGAAAAAGAAAATCTCTCTCTCTCTCTTTTTTTTTTTTTTTTTAAATAGCCCAAGACTTTCTAAATTAATGGTTCAGTACAATCTGTATTAAATCATTCAGTTGTTGTGCCACCAGTTTTTTCACTGAAAATAATCTTTACTTGATTTCAGTTGAATTTTAATCTGGATCTATTTTACCAGCTTTTTCAGACAAATATAAAACAGGAGCTTTCTGTTGATCTGAAACTGAAGAGGATGACAACGCTTATATTGTTTAATATATAATCAATGTAAACATGGTGACCTCTAAAAAGCTCTCTTCAAATAAGTAGCAGATTGTGGCATGATGTGATAACATACAGTCAGACAGAAATAATACAATATGTTTTAAACTGCAGGAATTCACTTCTAATTGAGATATGATGTACTTGAAAAAGTATTATTTTGCTAATATTGTTTTAAAATCTCATTTCAGATTCTTATCCTTGCAACTTGTTGGCTACTTCTAAAACACTGTAGGACTTCCTTATTTTGCTACTAGTTATTTTTCACTCAGTGTGATTGGCAAGATTCTTGATCTTTTGTTGTTGCCATTTTTGCTAACAGATTTCTCAAGTTTTTCTGATAGTCCTAAAGTCTACAGTGTTTAAGGAATTTCTTAATACGTTCTGGTTACTTTGACTCAGTAAAGAAGTTTTCATCGAATTTTTTTTGTAAGATATGGATGTGATATGCATGAAATACAGCCTAAAAACTCTTGGGGATTTTACTCATCAAGGAATCTAGGTTTACACGATGTTTTTCTGTTTTTACCTGCAGTGTAATCAGCTGGAAGTTCTGTGCTTTTAGTGTCCTCAGACAACATCTAGGTAGCTCTTTCATTTTCATGCCTACAGAAAGAGCTATGTGACAGCAGGAACACACATTAATGTCAAGTAGAAGAATACAAAAGTACAAAAAAAGTGTAAAGGAAATAAGATGTAAAGAGTCTGCGCAATTCTAAGACCAGCAGCTGTTAAGAGCTGCAAGTGCTGACTGCTCTGTAGCTCCCACTGTGCATCTTTGTCACTTTGCTCATTGGCAGCAGCAGTTAGTACTTGAAGTAATTCTCCCTGTTTTCAGAGGTCACATTTTTCAGTGTGAAGCTGAAGTATCAATATTTGTTGTCATTCTTCTCCTAGTGGAAAGAACATAATGAATTCAGCAGCTCTTCTGCAAGGAAGCAACCATTTTCTCAACCTCGGAATGACTCTTTAACTTTGCATTTTAAACGACTGCACTAGGGGTTTAACCTAGTATTTAATTTATAGGCTAAAAGATTAAATAATTCCAAATCTTTTGCAAAGAAATTGAGACATAGGTTGCCCAACACATATCTACTTAGTAAAAATGCCCAACAAGTGATTGTGCACTGTAGTAAGTGATACCAATGTCTTAAATCTAGAGAAATTTATCCTGACAATTTGCTATATGTGACATGCTCTACACATGGGTTCTCTAAATTTTGATTTTTGAGTTGTTTGGATGCCTCTAATTCTTTGTTTTCATTTTAAAATGGCAGAGGATTTTTCTTGGAAAACTTTATTCGACATAGCACTATTTCTTAAAATTGTTTTGGTGATGAGTGTTTGCACAGGACAAACAGCAAATACATTCATATAGCTAAATTTTTTTTGCTATATAGCAAGCTATATAATATGATGCAATCTGAAATAAGTCAAACCACTAAAATAATGCACCATTGAGTTAATTTAGCAGGTGAATACATGATATATAGTTCAGCAATATGTAAATAAGATGGAGATGAGAGAAGTTAAGAAATGGTGATATTTTTCTGAAATTCTTTTCTTAAATTTCTTGACACCTGCCTATCATAGTATGTTGCAAGGAGTGGAAGGATTGTGGTTGTGTAGAACTGGCATTTTCTACTTTCCTATTTTCCTACTTTCCTACTTTCTTCGCATAAAGTTTGGAGCAATAGCGTTATAAAAACCACTGTATGACTTTTTCTTTTTTTACTGTGTAAGCTTAAAATAATTTAAAATATGTGAAAAGCTAACTCTTTTAAGGCTGCATCATATTTCAAATGAATAGTAAACTTCATCAAAGAAGTTTGATTTAACTGCAATGTCATGGCCTCATCTTTACCTCCATACAAATGTTAATGGCTCTAATGCCTGCTTTACCTTTGGAATGGAGGCTTTAGGCTCTCTATATATAGAGCTGGATGTAATTCAAAATCCTGAGAATATACCTCAATCTTTCTAATGGATTGTGTCAGTGTGTGGGAACGTTTATACACTTTGCTTTATGATGGCTGTAGAAAGGCTGAACGAATTGAGACCTTCCTCTCTCAGCTGTTGCTAGTGAAATCACAGTGTAAGATTTGGGCTTTCCTGACTTCCACTGTTGCTATGCCTTGCTGGTTGGTGCTTATTTTATCATCAAGGCTGTAGTTCTAAGATGTGAGTGCTTCAGGACAGCCTTATGACAGTATAGATTTTTCCTTTCTTTGTGGTTCAGGAAACACTAAATCAATTGTGGCTGGTATTAAAATCATTGAACTGTTTATACAAGCTGATTTGTTTTCAGGGAGATGGAAGCTGAAGTGTATTCAATAACTACTGATGGTTGGCCCATTCCCCTGGAAACAATTACTGTTTCACTGTAAGATGAAAGCCCAATTGCACTAAAATCCTGGGTAGTTATTTGGGAAAAAAACCAGCATATGCTCTTTATTTATATCTTATTTAAGCAACTGGTTATGCAAGATGGTTTGCTGTTTTTTTTTTGTTTTTTTTTTTTTTTTTTGGTCTCATTTTAATGATGGAAAAATAGTAGTATGTGCTCAAGATCAGATGCTGAGGTTTTGATTAGCTGCACTTAAATTTGTTCTCGCAATTAAGCTGTTGTGCTGTATACATTTATATGAGCTCAGGAATAATTTATTTCTAAAGTTATTTTCACTGCAGCTCCTGTGGAAAGCAATGTTTGTAAACTGGCGAGAGCTGACCATTTCTATCACAACTGAGAATGAAATTTGATAACTGCTTGTTCATTACCTCATGTTCTTGTGACAGTTTTTTTCATGTTAATTCCACAGGAGGATCAGTGGGAGACTTTGGACAAAGCTTTCCTAGAAAAAATAGAATTTGTTAACACAATAGCAATTATATTGTTATATACACTGAGCATATATACACTGAGGAAACAATAATATTAGATTACTTTAGTGTTTTGCCTCTAAAAAAGAGTGCCTAAATCACACAACATGCTTTTTTATCATTTGGCATCAATACTTCCTTCTGTCATCATGAGGACACCACCATGTCAGAGGAGACCTTTAAAACATGCATGTTGTCATATCCATTGGAGTAGTATCAATGACAGAATAGCATAAACTTTAATGGATTAAGTTATTCATTTGTTAGGCACATGAGCTACAGTTATTTTGCATCAGATTACCTTTTTCTTCTCTTTTTAATGGACTTAGTTTCCTTAAGTAGCAGTCCTTGAAGCAGCTAGTATACCAGTGAGTTGTCATTTTTATTTTTTTCCTTTGCAGGATGAATGGTGGTTACTTATTGTGGCCAAGTTTGAATAGGATAGTGCTGCACTGTAAGTTCTTTTCACTTGTGATACCTGTATATACTGACAAATGAGACTACAGTAATATTAAATGGGTCATTAATGGCCTAAAGGGTTTCTTCTAAATGTGATGGGGTAATCAAAGCTCAGGCAGGTCTCTCCAGTTCCAGAGCACTGTCCTATCCCAGTTTCAATTAATAACAATCTTAACAGTGCTCACATATATTGTATGGATACCAGTCTCAGAGGATCAGCAGAATTCAGGGCTCTCTCTTTTTTTTTTTTTCTTCTGAAGAGATGGAAAATTACATAGAATTTGAATGGTACTCAGTGGGGAAATTCAATCAAGAAAAGTGATAAATACTAGGACTTGTCATATATTGTCTCTAATCTGTGATGATTAACAGATAATCTGATCAGATTTCTTCTGAACTTAATTTCAGCATGTACTTGTGACACGGGTTTTACTGAATAAGTGGTAAAGAACAAGTTCAGAAGGTGAGAAATTCTTCAAAATGTGCTTGAAATAGTGATGTACTTGAGAGAATTTCTTCAAGTGAATGTAAAAATACCAGTGCATTGGCTTTTCATTGTATGATTTTGGTTTTACAAAGAGAAAAAAAATTAACTATTTCTGGTTAGTGAACGTGGACATCAATTAAAACTATGAAGGATGTCATTTGACTTTATCTAATGTCTTCCTACTATGTAATGTGTCATAAAACAATGGCTTACTTGACATTCTTTCCAGTGTGCAGGACTCCAACTGTGTTACTTTCAAGACTACTGAGTGTCCTGTTTTACATTATGATTACCTTCAAATTATGGCAATAAATTATTATAATATTTTTTGCAATCATTTTGCAATAATTTTTCAAAATTCTGAAAGGGCGTATCTTAAGAATGGACGTAATAAAGAACCTGTTGTCTTAAACATGATGACACTTCCTTATGGATAAAACTGCTGAAGCCCTTACTCAAGTGAGCATCTTCCATATGAGGATAGGCTGAGAGACCCGGGTTTGTTCAGCCTGGAGAAGACTGAGCAGGAATCTCATCAGCATTTATGAATGTCTAACACGCGGGCGGCAATTGATGCTTCAGTGGTGCATGGTGGTAGAACATGGAACGTTGGACAAAAACTGGAACATAGGAAGCGCTTCACAAATATGTTGAAGAACTTTACAATGAGGGTTCCCAGAGCAGTTGTAGATTTTCCTTCTTTGGAGATATTCAAGACACATCTGGACATTTACCTGTGTGACCTGATGTGGGAATCCTGCTTTAGCGGTGGGGTTGAACTCAGTGTTCTCTAGAGGTCCCTTCCAGCCCATGAAATTCTGTGATTCTGTGCAATTCTGTGAAATGTGAGCTGAAGTGCAGCACCAGGGTTTTTCTGAAATCAGGCTGAGGTGGCTTACTGACGTATTGGAAGGATTTTAGAAATTGAACTGGGAATGGGGTTACAGCCAGTTCATGAGGTGCTATGCTCAACCTGAGTACAGCTGCTCATCCATCCATGACTAACACTGACTTTAACCTCTTCAAAAGCGTCCAAAAGGCTGTGACAAGGATTCTGTTTCTTACAGTTTCATGGCAAACAGTTAATACTCAATGAGTCTAAATCCTTTTATTTGTTTCCAGTTTTTCTGCATGTTTTTAGAATTGAAAGTATTTTTAAAGTAGATTTTTATCATCTTCCTTCTCTGAGATTTAAGACCTTCCTTCTGCCATTTTCCCATTAATTGAAAATAGTCTTTTTTGAGTGTGCAGAGACTTGAGCTTTGCCTGACACCAGTTAGAATGTTCATATTGTCTGTTATTACAAAATCGAGTTGAAAATTCATTGCAAGTGAACCTTCTTTGATTCTTGAAGCTCTGCATTAAAACACTTGTATAATTAAATGCCACAATAGAGCTACACCTTCCCATATTGTACTTAATTTGCACTGGATCCAGAAGAGTTATTCTGAGGATATGAAACAATGGTGAGAAATATTTAGCAAGTTCCATAGTATAGCATTAAGAATAAATGTTGCACAGGTTTTCTCATAATTAGATGCCCATTTTGTTAGGCCAAAGTTATCTGTCCAGATGAAAAAGAGGGAAAGAAAGATTATGCCTAAATATTAAATGTCATTGAGGTTCATGATTCATTTAAAAAGAGCTAGACTGAAAGAAGTGCTGATTCTTTATTAGCTCAAGGCAGAATTGCAGAATCATCTGGGTTGAAATAGATGTTCAAAACCAAGTCCAAACATCAGTCTGACACCACAGAATCCCATTACCAAACCGTATCTCTTACAGACACTATTGGCACTATGGCACTATTGGTATTATCACCTTAATTCTTTTTTTTTTTTTTTTTTTTTTTTTTTGAGCTGCATTGTGAATTTTTGTTTTGTTTCTAATGTAACAGTTTGTATCTTAATGGCACAACAGAAGAGTTTTGTGGTGGACCAAGCAGCACGCATCACAACTCTTGTATTTGCTCCCCAGAGAATAGCAATTGGCTGAAGTTATTGAATCAAGCAGGTATAACTCACAAGTTTCATTTTCTATGAAGCTTAAAGTAATGAAATGAAGCCTGCTGAATCTTCTCTGAAGCCTGTTTTCACTGGCAGAACAGAAGGGATTTTTTTTCTTTCCACACAGTCTTTAGAGCAAAACTATTTTAAAACTTGATCTTCTAAAATCTGAAGTGCAGAATATTCTAAAAATTCAGTAGCACTTTACTGCTTTGTACATTGGCAAGAGTGTGCTGCAAGATTTCATGAGAAGTTGCAGTTTTGCTTCTTAAGCAAGATTAGATCTCATGATTAGAATGTATCAGTCATTTCTGAGTGAGATGCTGGTGTGTGTGTTCAGTGTGCTCTTTGAGGAAGTGTAAAATAAAGACAGTCTATTCTCTGTAACTCTTTAAATCTGAAGATAGCATGAGTCATGGAATAAATGAACCACAAGAAAAAGGGGGGGAGAAAACGGTAAAACTGTGGAAACTTTGTGTGGCATTACATACCTACTATGAGCATATCATTACCTTCCAGGGCTGTTGCATAGCCCTGAGAAACAGAGCTAAGGAAAAGCTAAGTAGCTCAAGAGTTGGATTGGACTAAGTAAACCTGTGCTTTATTGCCAGTTTTAATAATCATGTTCAGAGCGTACTTTGATTATACCTTTCCTAAGCTGATGATTAATAAACATGAAAAAAATGTATGGGCCAGTATGCAGACCACAGATCCATAAAAATTACTACATGGTACTTAGGTTGTTCTATGTTTTCTGGAATTATATATGTCAGAAGGAGCAACTTTTCTAGTCTGCCCACAGTCTTTTTTTTTTTTTTTTTTTTTTTTTTTTTTTTTTTTTTAAATGTGTGGATATTTACAAGGCAGGAGACTTAAAGCAGTGAATGCTACATTTCTGAATGGTCACCAAGAAGGATCAGAATGAGAGGGGAACTGGAACTAGATGGTCCTTAGGGTCCCATATAGCTCAAACCATTCTAAGGAACAAGGAGAAGTCTGAGGATCTTCCATGTGTGGGTGACAGCTTCTGGGCCCAATGAAATGCTGGAACCTTCTGCCAAGCCTTATCAAATAGAAGTTTTCGGAAAGTGAAGAGGACTTTCTGGAAGCTGCTGATTCTGCTAACATAGGCTGGACTCTTTGCACAGACTTCCACAGCTGTTTTTGCCCTATTTCCTGGTGTCAGAAGTACTGAAATATTTTGTTATTCTCCTTTATACTGCATAGAAAGAGGAGTATTTAAAATCTTGCTTCAGTATGTCAGCTTAGAGAAGCACACAAGAACTGGCTGTTTTAAACAGATAATCTGTCTGAAGTGCTAACAAAGCACTGGTTACATTTAAATGAAGAATAAATATGCAGTATTTGAAAGCCAAAGAAAACTAAACAGGGCATTTTCAAAACTTTTTTTTGTGACAACGAGCATGGGAATTTATACCTAGCATTACTCCTTGATTTTGTTTCACATATTGTATGAAAGACTTAATGCTTCTGGTCCAAATACAGCAAAAAGGTTAATGAATTAGAGTGTCCCTGCAGCTAGCAAGTGTTTACACCAACCACTGATGGCAGAATCATAGAATTATAGAATATCCCAAGTTGGAAGGGACCCATAAGGATCACTGAGTGCAACTCTTTGGTCCTCATAGAATCACTCAAAAATCAGCCCTCTGCCCTGGGCTTTGCAAACCAGGCTTTCCTGTTTGTTTCCTGTTTGGAAAAAATTAACCAGGCCGCTCCTCTTACACCTTGCCCTCCAGACCCTGCCCCATCTTTGTAGTTCTCCTTTGGACAGTATAGGTTTTATCTCCCCATACTGGACACAGTACTCAAGTTGAGGCCTCACCAATGCAGTGTGGAGTGGGACAATCACTTCCCTTGACAGCTAGTTATGGTGTGCTTGATGCACATTTCTCCTGTGTTTCTTTGGCTTACCACTGATGTTTATGAGGGTGGGTAGTGAAAGAACAAGGGGGAATTGTTTTAAACTGAGACAAGGGAGATTTAGGGTAGTTATTAGAAGGAAGTTTTTCACTCAGAAGGTGGTGACGCACTGGAACAGGTTGCCCAAGGAGGTTGTGGATGCCCCATCCCTGGAGGCATTCGAGGCCAGGCTGGATGTGGGTCTGGGCAGACTTGTCTGGTGGTTGGCAATCCTGCCCACAGCAAGGCATTTGAACTAGATGATCTTTAAGGTCCTTTTCAACCCAGGCCATTCTATGATTCTGTGGTTCCATGACCAGATTTCTGAAAATTTATTACTGTAGAATTTCTCTTTATGCGTGGATCTCAGCACACGTGTGGGCAGGTTCCATCCATATTGGCAGATTAGAATTGCTTATTGCTAAGATCAGTTTGGCCAAATATGAGGAGAAATGTGTCCCAGAGTTCTTGGGAAAACTTCACATAGTGCTGCTGGCAATTCAGCAGACAGCTAATCTGGTTTGTGTCATTTGTAGGTGAATGAAGCGTGTTGTTTTTGTGTCTTGTGCTAATAGAAAAGCCATTTCTCAAAGGGGCTATAAAATCAATGTGTTTAATAGTTGTGATTTTTCATAGCTATCTTAGCACTGTCAACAGAAGTAAGAGCTGATTTTACACAACATCTTTGTGGTCTAAAAGGTGCTTTTTGCACGATTATGTTTCCTGCTTGGATTTAACTTTTTTTTTTTTAATTTTTTGGGTAGTAATGGTTGTAATAATGTTTATGCTGTTATGTGCACTGAAATAAGGTGACTGTCCTCTTAGTTATTAGCACTTCATTGCAAACAAAGTGTGGTTTAGAACAGAAGTTAATTTGTCTCTCTTCTCCTTCCTTATCCCACCTTCAATAAGAGAGCACCTGTAAGGCAATCACAAGGAACAAAAACTGCGCTGAAAGTAAATAATCTTGAAATAACTGAAGTTAGCGAGTCCAGGAAGAAGTTGATGTATAGCATATTTTTTGTTTCTAGTAGTTGTCCCGCCTCAAATCAATGCATGATTCTCTCACTTTGACTTTTACTCCAGTCTTGGGATTTTTCTTGATTGAAGAACTTACTGCTTTAAAAAGTTTGGAAGCTAAAACTCTGTCAATTTTCAGTCATACTCTAATTGAACAGCATCATAATTACTCTGATACCAATACAAGTGAATTGATTTATGTATTAACCCTGGAGTTATGCAAGTGTAAGAACAGTTATATACCTAGTGCTATATTTTGTTTGGTCCCACAGTGAAAAACTGCTGTGGAATGTCTGTCATTTGAAAATAATTTTATTATTTTATTTTCCAGTGTAGTATGTCATTGTCTTCGGAAACAACTTCTGATGAAATCACAATTTCTTTTTATGTAACCAGATATAGAAATTCAACAGTCAGCTTTTAAAAGGCTGTCAAGAAAGGAAAGGCCACTGAGAAGATATTCTCACTAAAAGGATGACAACACAGATGTTCATATTTCGAAGTATGAACATAAATAGCTGCTGAAGGACTGAAGTTTATTCAGATGTTACTCTTCTCAAACATTTTAAAAAATCATTGTTTCCTAGGATTTCATTTTTTAATGATACACAAAGAAGATTCCCTTTGCATTTAGCTCCCATTTGTTAGGTTGCCATTTGGACCAGTGCTCTGTGGTAATAATTACAACAAGTTAATATCATTGTGCTCAGGTTTTGGACTGCTGCTGCAGAGTAGCATAGTCTGTTTTTCTAAGTGGATTTATGAAGTTGTCATTTAGCTGGGAATTCTTAATCTGAAAACAAATTATTGCTTGTGTTCCATTGTCATTAACTTTGAAGCTACCACCTGCTTTCTATTGAATTAGTAGTGTAATTATAGATAATGTCTTTATAGGAGGGAAGGGAGGATGGCTTACTGTGTTACTGCATTGTGGCAATAATGAGAGGAACAGAGATGTGCAGTGGGAAACTGCACAGCAACAGCTAGAGTTCAGACAGCCTATGAGTATGCTGTGTTGGAAATCTGTCTCTATTATCAAGTATAGGTCTAAGCACCAGAAATGAAGAAATGTTGTAAATGAGTAATTGCAGACTGCAAAATGAGTATTTTGCTATTGGTGTGCTTTGTAGGCCATTTGATTGATCATTTTATGAAATCTGAATTATTCTTGCCACCGTTACTTGCAGAGATAAGCCTTGCAGGGTTAAAAGCTGCAGATGAAGTTGAAAAGGTGTAAATGTTTAAAGAGGGGGGTCTCATCACTGTTTATAAATATTTAAAGTGCAGGAGTTGAGTGAATGGGGCCAGATTCTTTTCAGTGGCATGCATCAACAGGACAAGTGGCAATGGGCACAAACTGGAGCACAGGAAGTTTCATACAAACATGAGGAAGAACTTTAGCGTGTGGGTGACAGAGCTTGAAACAGGCTGCTCAGTGATGTGGTAGAGTCTCCTCTGGAGATAGTCACAACGGTCTGGACACTTTTCTGTGAGACCTACTCGTAGGAACCTTTTTAGCAGGGGGCTGGATTCAATTATAACCAGAGGTCCCTTCCAACTTCTATGATTCTGTAATTCTGTAAAAGACAGTATTGATTGCACGTAGTCATTATGCTTAGAAGAACTGCCTGCAAACAGTACTTATTGAAAAATATATTTAATAATCATCTTCTTGCATTATTTGCATTTCTTTCTTTTTCTTACATTTCTTCTCTACTCCCTTTTGTGGAGTGGGGTGAGAGAATGGGGAAGGGTTGTTCTTTGGATACTCAGGCAAATAGTGCAGTGAGCCAGCTCTGTTCCTGTTTGTGCTAGATAAGCAGCATGCCAGCACAGCAGAATATATCCATGCCTCTCCACGGTGCATTTATATTTCATTGTGTTTCTGTTTCAGGACAAACTGCACTTGGGTAGCAGTGTCTCAACAGAAAGAGTGGAAGAAGGGACAGGCAACTTGGGGTTAATACAAAGAAGTTGCTGGGATATGCAGTGAGAACATTAGAAAGGTAGAAGTCCAGCTTGAAATCAAACTGACCACTGTAGTAAGAGACAAGAAGGTATTTTCTTTTACAAATACGTGAATGATAAGGGGAGGGCTAAGGAGAATCTCCATGCCTTACCGAATGTTGCGCAGAGCGTGACCACTGAGGATAAAGAAAAAGCTGAGGTTCTCAGTGCCTTCTTTACATCTATCTAATAGTCAGACCAGTTATCTTTGGGATACTGTAACCCCTGACCCAAAAATCTGGGGTGAGGAGAAGAACAAACCCCCCGTGATTCAGATGGAAACAGTTAGAGGCCTTCTACTCAATCTAGACTGTCACAAGTTCATGGGACTAGATAGGATCCACCCAAGGATGCTGAGAGAGCTGGCAGAGGTGATTGCCAAGCCACTTTCCACCATCTATCAGCATTCCTGGTCAACTGGTGAGATCCCAGAGGACTGTAGGCTTGCCAATGTGACTTCCATCTATAAGTGTCATAAGGAGAATCCAGAGAACCACAAGCTTGTCAGCCTGAGCTTGGTGCTAGGGAAGATTATGGAACAGATAATCTTGAGTGAGGTCACATGGTATGTGCAGGACAACCAGTGGATCAGACCCAGCCAGCATGTGTTCATGAAAGGCAGGTCCTGTTTGACCAACTTCATCACCTTCTGTGAATGAGTAACCAGTAAAGGCTGTTGGCCCAGTCTGTCTAGACTTTAGCAAGGCCTTTGACACAGTCCCCCACAATATTCTCCTGGGGAAGCTGGCAGCCCATGGCCTGGACAGGTAGACTCTTTGCTGGCTAAAAAACTGTCTGGACAGCTAGACCCAGAGAGTGGTGGTGAATGGAGTTAAATACAGCTGGTGTCCAGCCACCAGTGGTGATCCCTAGGGGTTGGCATTACGGCATGTCCTGTTTGATATCTTTATTGACTGTATAGGTGAGGGGATTGAGTGCAACCTTAGTATGTTTGCAGATGACACCAAGTTGGGAGGAAGTCAATCAGCCTGAGTGTCCTACAGAGGGATCTGGCCAGGCTGGACTGATGGATTGAGGCCAATGTGATGAAGTTCAACAAGATGTTGAAAGTCCTGCACTTCGGCCGCAACAACCCCAGGCAATACTGCAGGCTTGGGGCTGAGTGTCTTGAAGGCTGTGAAGAGGAAAAGGACCTGGGGGTCTTTGGCCACCTTGGGCTGAGCTTGAGCCAGCCGTGTGCCCAGGTGGCCATATACTGGGTTATATAAGAAACAGTGCCAGCAGAGGCAGGGGCTGATTATCCCCCTGTATTCAGCACTGGTGAGGCTACATTCTGAGTACTGCACTCTGTTTCGAGCCTCTTACTGCTTGAAAGACATGGAGAAGCTGTAGTTTGTCCAGAGAAAGGCAAAAAAGCTGGTCCGGATACTGCAGCACAGGCCTTATGAGGAGCAACTGGGAGAAGTGGGTTGTTCAGTCTAAAGAAGAGGAGGCTCAGGGGAGACATTATTGCTCTATACAAATGCCTGAAGGGAGGCTGTGGAGAAATGGAGGTCAGGCTTTTCTCCTGTGTAACTAGAGATAGGATTAGAGGGAATGGCTTCATGTTGCACTGGGAGAGGTTCAGGTCGGATGTTAGGGAAAACAACTTCTCCCAAAATGTGGTCAGACACTGGAACAGGCTGCCAAGGAAGGTGGTTGAGTCAAAGTCCCTGGAGGTGTTCAAGATACACATAGATGTGGTGCTAAGGAACGTGGTGGGGAAATATTTGTGATAGGTGAATAGTTAGACTGGATGATCTTAGAGGTCTTTTCCAACCTTAATGATTCTATGGCTCTATAATGCTGTGATTGTACTGCTAAGAGGGAACAAACTTTAGGGACTGGGATGGATAATATGCAATCTCATATTTATAGGGTGTTCTTTTTCTTTCTTTTTCTCCTTCTTTTGTTATGATAAGAAAATATGTAACTGTTCCCTGCCATTGCTACCTGTGTAAAATCGCATGGTATAACAAGGTCATTTGTTGTGCAGTATGTTTGATCCCATGAGCTCCCTTTGCTACAGCAGTTGAATCCCTCCTGGGACTTGAAGTTTTAAGAGGATTTGTTTCAGCTATTTCCTCAAATGTGTCTGTTTCCATAGTATATTCCTTTTTCCTTTTTTTCCAGAATTTCTCTTACATTCTAGTATGGTCAAGATTTTGATCTTATTGTTGTGGAACTTAAGGTATTGAATGCTTTTCTTTTTCCCCAAATGTTCAGCTCACCCTGTGGAAGGAAAATAAACTAAAAAAAATCGATTTCCCTGTAAGCAAGCATTGGCTCCTGCAATTTTAAGGCTTTTTTTTTTTTTTTTTTTTTTTTGGTAAACCACCATTGGTTGCTGTAAGAGTGAAAGCTTTGTATACTGAAAATTAGAAAATAGATTGCTAGCAAACAGCCCACCTGAGAATTCTCCATGAACCAAAATTTACAATAATTAGCAGCAGCTTCAAAAATTTGCACAGCTAATCGTATCAGCCACCTGGAAGAAGGTAAGTGTTCCCATAGTACTGAATTAACACTGCAGGATTTCAAAGAAAATCTACGTGTTTTTTTTTGTTTTGGTTTGGTTTTTTGAGCCACATGCATTTGTCTCACAGGCTTAATACTGTAGAAATCATGCAGTAGTTAATGTTGAAGCTGGAATCCAGGACTTGCTTTGTAAATGTGTTTGAAATCATTATGTCAGCCTCTATAAAGAATGAACTGACAATATTTTCTTGCACCTCCATTATTCCTTGATTGGTCACTTCAGAAAATACCAATTTGCAGAGTTAAATACTTCCATAAAAAGTAGATGACCATGAAGTGAAATATTATCTGCTGTCTCAGAATAAGAATTGCTATGCAAAGTCTCTATAAACATTTGTTAAATTGAGAAAAACAATATATATTTTTTTTTTGGTGAAGGATATTGGTATTTGTTAATATACTCAGAAGCTCTTCTTTTTCCTAACATATTTGCTTTTTTAATCTTAACTGTAGAATTAATCTACAGTATCTTCATTATTTGTTAAAATACCACTACACAGAATCATATCTGCTGTTTAATCCACAGTAAACTTGGAAATTTGGGAGCAGTGCCATTCTACCATATTGTCTTCTACCTGCACTTACCAGATTAATTTCATAAAACAGTGAACAAATTAAAGCTTTTATCCCATTCCCCAAAATATACGTGTTTATTGCATGCACACATCTTACTCTCTTAGAGACTGTAGGCAATTGCTAGCAAATTCCATGAAGGCCTTTGGAGCAGTGTATTTTATGACAGGAAAAACATGGGTTTCAGAAGGTGAGGGTAGCAAAGACATATTTTTAGTGGTAGTGGCTCTCTTGATTAACATAGTTCTTGCAAGTAACAGATAAAATATATTACCTTGAATTTGCAGCTTCTGTTTTCATTTAGAAAAAAAAAAAAAGTTACTTTTTATTGGAGTTTTTGAATCAAGTCTTGCAGGAAGTCTGTGAAACAGAAATGTATCCTAAAGTTTGATTTCAAGTATGAAGGGCTAGGTTACCAATCTTTGTTCACTGCTATGAATAGAGACAGACTCTATTAATAGAGAACTAAATCTGTTCCCTAAAATCTTTACTTAGTTAAATTTATTTCAGTTCTTCAGTGATAATCATGATAAAAACGTACAATCTGGATACTTTTAAATGATTTTACATATATTTCAAGTTAGCTATTAAAACCACATGTTCCACAAGATAAGGACTGTGAAAACTTTTTGCTACTTTTTCAAGCTTTCTGAATTTTTTTTAAGTGGTATCATGAAATGTTGCAAAATGGTACAGTATTTCAGGCAGGCTCTGGAAAATTATTTCTCCTCCTTCCTTTTTCACTTACTTTTGGGAGTTTTCATAATGAGAGGAAATAGTGTTTTTAGTTTTGTAGCTTCTGTAGGCATCTAACCAGTATGTGACCTCTATCACCCAATGTCTTTCCCTTGCTTGTTAGTCTCTGCTCTGCTTTGATGGATGTTTTGTCCTAACTGTGTCTTCCTTCTACTGACATCCCTCTCTGTAAAATTACCTGTTCATATATTACAAGGGGAATATGTGCACAGTGACAGACAGTCTGTTACTTAACAACTGGATACATTCAAATATGTTTCCCACAGTACATTATTGTACTCATATCACTGAGATGAAAGGTATGAGCACAAGGTTACCAAACATCCTAATGCTACAAGACAAGACAAATGAAGTAGTTAAAAATTCAGTACTCATCCACCAGTAACTTGCAGTGCATCTATATAGGTATGAATTTAGTATCTATACTCAGTTACTTACATGAGGATTCTTTTACATTCGTGCTTGTATTTTGTTAGCAAGTGTCTGCAAGATTTAAGCATGAATATGTTTTTAAAATACATTATTGCCTGCCAATAATATATATACAATTTTAGTATATATATGTGCATTTAACCTTTCAAGACGAAACACAGTAGGATGAGATGGGGACTACATACTGTATCAATGTATGTAGGTATATTTTTGTTCCAACTCTACTGACATTTCTTTGTTCTCCAACATCAAATAGGCCAACCATTTTAATTTTAAATAGTCAGTAGGCTTTAACTCATAAAAGGAAAAATGGTAAGACAAGTTGAAGTGCAGACACGTTTCAAACTAATGCTGTGCCTGCATATGTCCTGTTTCACAGAGATATATTTGAAGTCAGTGAAGTTAAATTAGGACTCAGTTTAGCTTTCTCTGTCTTCTCCAATTTATACTTACCATCCCATCCTGGCACTTTATGTTCATTATCTCATGAATTATGTTTGCATATGTTACAAATATATCTTAATCACTTATGCAATATCTGACTACCTTGTTGAATTCTAGGGCCTTGATTTGGTGGGAGTAGTAAATACAGTTAGCTCTGTTACAGTTGCAATCTTTTTCTCTTAAGGCAACTTAGTCTTGTTTTGCTGGGATGCAACTTGAATTTCTCTTGTTTAAGACAATGCTGCTGCATAAATGATACTGTGTAAACATGTAAAACTATGAAGGGGAGGAGATGAGGAATTTCATTTCATTTCTGTATATGCTATTTTGTTAAACTTTAATTTTTAGAGAACTTTTTTTTTTTTTTTTTTTTTTCAAATAGACAGTGTTTTATTTCATTTATACAAAAATATTTTTGCAATTAACTTTGATCTGTTTCATGCTGCTGCTGACCACAAATCTGTTTCTGTTTGTAAATGACAAATGGTTAACAGGACAGTTTTTATGAGTCCATGCAAGTCATGTGAATAAAAGTGCAACTGAGTGAGCATGAATATACAGGGTAGTGTGACTGAGGGCATAACTACTGTTGGAGTCATCTGTAATCAGCTGTATATTATTTGACATTATAGACTATTCCATTCCTAGGTACCTCAAACTGTGGTTCAGAAGCATCTGTTTAGTTGTGAATAGTTAATATGGCAAAGTAGAATGAACTATGTTTAATAACAAGGATTCATGCCTTCTTGAAAGCAATCAGTGTTTTCTCTATACCTGCAAACACAGTTACTCTGATTTTCTCAGTTTTCCCTTCGTCTCTCTTCCTTATATGTTCTGCAGCTTCTGGTACTGAACAGCAACCAAACACCTTTCAGTTCCCTGTGGTAGAAGTTCCTTACACTAAAAACACAGGAAGTTTCTAATTTTTAAAACACAAAAAAGGTATTTTCCTGCACTTTCCAGGTCCTGGTAACCATGCAAAAATTACTCCAAAATGCCCTTGAGCTTTCATTATAAATGTTGTGTGCATTCTATACAAAATTCTATACACATATTGAATCTTTTTACATTTCCTCAGAGAATGATCCTTTTACAGTCAAATTCAGACAGCTGTTCAAGCTCATCGCACTTTGCAGAGCTTCTGCAAGGAGATTTACCATGTTGGAAATAAGGTGTCTGACCTACACTGAGCTTGGTCACACAGAAAGATGCAAGTGAAATGGAGAGAAAAAAACAAAACAAAACACCTCAGCATGTTCAGAGATGAACAGCTTTGAACAAGTTGCAATTTTTTATACTTTTATGGAGCAAAAAAGCACAGATGAATCTTCAGAGTTAGGTTGTTGCCTGTGGTGCAATTGTTGGTTATTTTGGGATGTAATCTGTGATTACAGACGAGGGTCTGTGCCCAAACATGCTGTGTAATAAGATATAGAGGGAAGATTGCATATGGGTACATGTGATACTCTGAAACACAGACTGAGCCTTTATATCTAAAGCCTTCAACTTTTGAGGTTCTCCACTTCAGATTTTTTTTTGTTTGTTTGTTTTTGGTAGTGCAAAATTATCATGTTGGTATTCGATATGACATCTAAAACAACTTCCCTGAAACCTTACAAGGGTATCTTATATTTACTGCAATTTTGTTATTTTCTCTTGTTACTAAAATACAAAAAAGCATTCCAAACAACTTTCCACAGTGAAAGACTTCTTTAAGTCTTTCTTAAGAACTTCATAAGAAAAGTTCTTTTCAAATAATACATGCATATGATCATTATGACTTAACACCAAAACTCACAATGAACCATTTTCTATTTGCTTTCCTAAGCCAGTGGTACTCTGGGGAGGACTGACAGTGCAAGGTAGGTAGGGGCACGTTTTCTGTCTAGATGTATTTGCAGCTGGTTGTGGCTCCTTTCTGTAAAGTTAGTTGTCAGCTTAACTAATGTACTCTTAACAGTTTTAAGTAGGATCTTTAGCATCATTTTAGTGAGCCAATTTCCAATACTGAGTACTGACATTTCAAATAATTTGATTGGACTGAGATTATTTTGGCCTGTAAGTATCTGCTCATCAGAACTTGATACAAGATAGAAACAATAGACTTCAACTTTATTGAGGATATGAATAAAAAAATAAGTAAATAGGAAAAAAATAGGAAAAATAATATATAAAAAAAAAGTAATCCCACCACATACACACACAAAACCAAGCCCCAAAAGAAAATGAATTGCCCTGGGCACTTCTGTAGGGCCAGGCCAAAGCTGAGCCATGCCATAGGTCTGCAGATGGCCTGGCTTGTCAGGGTCCAGGGCTAGACCCAGAGATGCAAGGCAGTGGGAGCTGGATCTCAGGCACGGAAACCTCAGCTATAAAAGCAGCTCCACAGGGCAGGAATGGGCCTTAACCCATGGCTTCTGTAGACTCTGAGCAGACACTGAGCCTCTATGGCCAAATCCCCATGAGGAGTTCTTGTACCTGGGGAGGAAATTACGGCATTCACTAAACTAAATGCTTGGTAGTGAGAAATTGCAAAAATATTTGTGTAAATTTACATCTTGTTACAGCATAACATGCTGTTATGCAGCACTGCTGTCTTGGAATTAGACTAAATCAATGGAAATTGTGTTAACAACAAAAGTCTGTAGGATCACTGTATAAATATCCTGTACTACTACCCTCTGTTTATGTCAAACTATCACTCTAAGAGAGAAGAAAAAGAATGGATAAAATCATAACCTAGTGTTTGAAGCTAAGATTTATGAACATCACCTCATCTGGTGTATGTTGCTACATTACTTGCAGTTGTACAAGTTATACTTGTTCTGGTAGCTATGAAACAGCAGAATTTCCCACTATTGGCAAAGATGGAAGATGAACACATGAGAAAGTTTAAGAAAAATGACACTGTGTTTGTTCCTTCTTTAAAGTAGTTAAGAGTGCAAACCCACGTAGTACATCTTCAGCACCAACAGTAGCTTGGAGTCTTTCTGCTTTGGGGTCATTAAGAAATGCCCCTAAACACTTTCCTTGAAGCTAACTTTGGTCCATTTCATTTGATATACTTTACTGCTTTGAACGAGCTCCTCCTTAGCACCAAATACAGACCAGTGACATGAATCTATGAGTTGGCAGCTTGACAGTGGCAAGTTCCTGAACTCCACAGGAATTCTGAAATTTTTTTTTGAGTGGGGAAAAAAGCAAGGTGAAGTGACTTGTAATGTGGCCTGCAATGAGAAGAGGGGAGTAGAAAATGAAATAGATCAGCACATGGAGTGAAAAATTTCAAAGCTAGGCAAAAAATGGGGGATAATAACTGTGAGTGAAAAAAACCCTTGGAAATTTTTTAATGATTCATAATTGATAAGGCAGAGGTATCTGTCCTTTATTTAAGGTGGAATGAATGAAGAGCAGAACAGAAAACAAATATGTAGCAAATGCCCCTTTTGTAAAGAAGAGAATCTTTGGATTCCCATAAGTATCCCATAATGTTTTCATTTAACAGCAAGAAGAAGGGAATCTGTTTATAAGAGAAACTCTTATAAACTCCCACTCTTGTAAGAAAAAGCAACTCCTGCAACAGCTAAAAGGTTCAGAAAAATACACTGCAACAATGCCAACAGCTGGAATGAGTGAGGATCCAAACACAAGGATAGATCTCAGCAGCACTTTCCACATCTCCTGCTCCCGTACTCCAATGATGAGAGCCGGGTGCTCGCGGTGTTGAATGAGCCATAGGCTGCACGCTCTGCTGCGAGTTGCTGAGCTCCGATAGCTTCCACTCCATTGCCTTTTATTGTGCAGATTCTCTCCAAAAGCCCATATTGAGTACTTGTCATTTGTGCCAAGGTCTTACAATCACGAAGACAAAGAGAGTAACTTTTCATAACAGAGCTCAACACATTACTGGTATAGGGGGTGCCAAGCCCGAACTTAAAAACAGAAATCACTGGGCAGGCAAGAGCTGAATGCAATCTCTGAAAGATGTCAAAGTCCCCCTCCCATTCTGCTTCTTTGCGAATCGCTCGCCAAACATCATGTAGGGAGGGCACAAGGTGGGGGGGTTGCAAATCTGTAACCTTGGGCTTACTAGTCTGGGCCACTCAGGGCCACTATCCTTATCATAGTGGTTGTTTACAGTGGCCTCTGTTGGAAATATCCGAATAATTTTTGTCAGGACGGTATCTCTGATAAAAGCAGATTTTATTTGTGATTGCAATAGCGGGCGTCCACACAAGCAGGAGAGCGCATCTATGGATGCAACATGACAGCCTTTATACCCTGTTTTCTCCCCCTTGCCTCCCCCCACCTCCTCCCCTGTTCCCCCACTGGCTGGGTACTCCAGGTTCACAATCTTATCAAAAGGTTTACATTTGTTAATTACTTGTTAATTTGTTTGTTATCTGGTGGCAGTCCTGTCGTCTCCAAGATGTCTCAACGCTCTTCTTGTTCATATTAACATGGTGATTTTGTTCAGAGTCCTTGTTAAAAAGAGTATGGAGAGAAGGTGCCCAATCTTCCTCAATACCCTCTTCAGACACTCCCTGAGGCATGTAAGGAATTGTCCTTTTAATTTGCGCAGGATACTCTTGCAGTGTGTGTGGCATATATTTTCAATGATGGCTATACATAAGTTGTTACTAGCTTATAAATATGTTTTTTAATTATTTAACTTCTCCTCCTTTAATTCTCTATTGTTCAGATCCTGTCTATCCAGCACCAAAAGCTAGTAGTTTTCCAATTCAAGGGGTTTCTGATTTGTAAAGATTTGTTACATCTAGCTTGCCTTTAACTGAAGGCCCAGTTTTTCAGATGGCTGGACAGACAGGAGCTTCAGTCTTTGTGCTTATAATTTACTCCATCTACCTAATCTCTATGAATATATATATATATATATAAATATTGTTATATTATATTATATATATATTATATATATATTATATATATATTATATATATATTATATATATATTATATATATATTATATTTTTATATATATGTGTACATATTACTTTCCTTGAGTATATGTTCTTGGGGAAGGTTTATCTAGGGGATTAGCAATGAAAACTTATCAGAGAACCCCAATAAAGTAGAAGAGCCCCTGAAAAGAGCTGTTATTTCTAATAAAAGACCCAAATGGTAGCAGAGGCCATGAAATTAACAAAATTCTTATTTTGTTCTGATGCAGAAACAACACTCAATTCCCACACCCCTACCACAGGAGGAGTGGTGGGCTCTATTTAGACAGTGGATTTAGCTGCTTTTTTAGTGATTTAAAAATCAATTTCCAGGGACCCAAGAGATCTTTAGCCTCAGGTCAGAGCATGTAGCTGTGTCCCACAGCCTCACTCCTGCTTTGTCCCATGTTTCCACATTGCAGTCATAATCCTATCTACTTCTTCTACATTACTGGAGTTTAAATTGAAGCTTTCCACTTTAGTGTAGTGCTTCTGCAAAATTGTTTTCATTATTCTGCAAACCGCCTCTTGCACCTACAAAGGTGCAATATAATATACTTGTTCCTATTGTTCCCCGTTGCTCACCTGTCATGCAGAAGTGCTTCTGGCTGTGTGATGAAACCTCGTCTCAATGCTCCCTTGTGCAGGCTTCTAAGTCGAGCCTCACATTTCTCTCAACGTGCGCTCTGTGCCTTGTGTTTCTCTCAACACCGTCTCGGTAAGGCTTCTTTCAACCCTGCACTTCTCTCAGTGCTCTCTCAATAGGGCTTCTTTCAGCCCTCTCTAGACCAGTATGCTTTTCGTGTCCTTGTTCAGGCACCAATTCAAAGAATCATAGAGTGGCCTGGGTTGAAAAGAACTACAACGATCATCTAGTTTTAACCTCCCTGCTATGTGCAATCGCCAACCACTAGACCAGGCTGCCCAGAGCCACATCTAGCCTGGTCTTGAATGCCTCCAGGGATGGGGCATCCATAACCTCCTTGGGCAATCTGTTCCATTGAGTTTTGGCAAGAGAGGCATGGGCTCTTTTGCCACACCAGCAAGGGAGACCATGAGTCTCTTGCCAGAAACAAACAAACAAACAAACAAACCCTTCCCACACACACAAAAACAAAATGCTAAAGCTTCTCAAAGGTTTGATCAAGTGTGCACCCATGCTTACACTTTGCATGCAGTATCTCTGACTGAGGCTTCTTGAAATCATGCAGGCACCCAAACCTTCAATGCTCTTATTTTATATCTCTGTCTCTGGAGAACACCTCATGCTGTAGTACATAAGCACACCCATAGTAGGAACTTGATTGGGAAAGCAACAACAAACAAAAAAATCCACAAAAACAAAATAAAACACCTAATGGATCACATTACATTGTACACTGTGATTGTACATCACAGTACATGGAGAAGAGAATCAAGATGATGTGTAGAGATGGCAATGGCTGACATTGTTTCAAGCTCTCCCATGTAGGGAGGTAAACTATTTTAGGACAATAAATAATAAAGATACTAATCAAGCAGGATTTGAATACATTAGTCAGTTATGAGCAAAACCATAAGAAGGTATATATTTAGAAACAAACAAAAATAAAACCCACAATAAAGCAGAAAGAAATACTGGATATCTTTCTGGAAATCAACCAGGCTGGATAAGCTCCAAAAGTCTGTGTGGCTATTTATTTTGTAATAGAATTATGGAATCATTTAGGCTGGAAAAGACTAAGTCCAACTATCATGTAACACTGCAAGTCCATGACTAAACTGTGTCTCTAAGCACTACATTCACACATTACTCAACTATCTATGGGGGTGGCAACTCCACTGCTTCCCAGGGCAGCCTATTCCAGTAATTGAGATACTAGATCAAATATTGAGACAGTAGCTTTTTCTACTAGGGATATACCTTGTAATCCAGCACTAACGATTTAGTCAGCTGTAGAGACTGTACAATAAAGTATTCCCCAGACGGAGCAAAATTGGATGAAGTATATATTGCAGCCCACCACTGCATTTTTGAACTGAAAATTTCCCAGCACTGAAGCTATCTGTTTCTTAGAATCGAAGAGACTTTGTATCTCAGAGTGAATTAATAGGGTTGATCCTGGGAGTTAGACTTCATGACCTAATGGATTTATGGTATGTTTGGGTTTTTGGTTTGCCTTTTTTGTGTTCAAGCCCTTTCCCAAGGCTGGTTCTGCTCTGTCCCAAAAACTGTTGATGAATGTTTTAGGCAGAAACTAAGATGTGAACTTTCAATAAGAAAAAATATTGCTTTAAGTTTACACTAAAAAAGATGAAGAAGATGCTGATAATGATTTTTTGGTACAATAAGATGATCAGAACTGTTTCTCAAAGGTACATTTGAAAACTGAAACTTTACCACGGTAAATACAAATTCATTTTGTATGTCTGTGTGATATATGTACATACAACATTATTTATTTAATGTATCTTTTCATTATTAGATTAAATAGTGCACTGATCATATTAACAGTATTATTAGATCCCAAGTTCCTCATAAGTGTTCTATCAAAACCCCCTGAGAATTATGGTAACTTTATTCATGTTTCTTGAACATCCGCAGTGTCAAAATCACCTAATCAATTTCCAGCACAAGGCTTTATTTATTTGCTTTATAAGTGAAAACTCATACTTACTTGCACTGGAAAGAAATCATCATATCAAACAGTTTAACTAGGTAGGCTTTTACAGGAAACCAATTCCTACTAATCCATTTTCAAAATTACAGGTAATGCTAACAGTTCAGGTGCTTAGTTACATATGCCTTCTAATAGTCTCCATTAAATTCATAAAAATTCTTACCTTTTATTTAATCGGTAAAACAAGCAATTTTGGGGGATCAATTTTTGACATCACTTCAATTTTTTGGATCTCTCATCACTTCAACCATTTGATTAAATTGTCCATACACATAGTTGTTTTATGGATATGATGCTTAGCGTTCAAATGTTTTATTGTCTCCTTATTGTTTTCACTGCTGTAAAATGTCTTGGTGGAAGAAATGTCATTATCTGAAAAATGATGCTTGTGTGATTTTAAAGAAAAGAGTCCCTTGATGAAGCAGTTTTATTTGTTTAGTTTAGTATTTCCATGGAGATCATTGAGTTCTATCTCCTAAGTGCTTTATGAATCTTAAGTCATTCAGAGGCTAAAGTAAATCTGAGTGATTCTTCTGCAAGTCAATGATCCAGTTTCCAAGTGCATGTTTGCACAGACATGAAGATGTGAAGTGACTGCTAGTGCTTTTCTTAATGATTTTCCCAGTAGTATTTTTTTTTTTCCAGGAAAACATTGAACAAAAGGTTAAAGTGCCTACATTGTATTAAAAATATTCTCCTTAAATTCTGATAGATTATTTCAAGCTCTAACATTGGATGTACACAGAAAACTCCTATCGAGTTATCTCAGTTTTCATCAGTCAGTGTAAAAGATTTATTGGTAACCTGATACTTCATTCAATATTGAATGTCAAAGATGGGTTCATACAATAGTAAGGTAACTCAGTTTGGAAGAGCCTTTGGAGGTCTCTAGTTCAACTTTCCTCTCAAACTAAGGTTAGTGATGATGTCAGATCAGATTGCATAAGGCTTTATCCAGACTGGTCTTGAATATCTCCAAGGACTGAGTCTACACAACCTTTGTGTGAGAATTGTTCTGTTGTCTGACATTCTCGCCCTCAAAATGGTTCCCTTGGTGTTTGGTCTGAAACTCACTTTTTCCAGTTTGTTCATACCTCTTGTTTTCCTGTCATGCACTGCTGTGAAGAGGCTGACTATCTTCTCTGTGCCCACAAGCTCTAATAGGTTGCTTTTAGATTCCCCTGAAGCCATGTCTTCTCTAGGCTAAACAAGTTCTATTTCCTCAGCCCTTCCTCAGAAGACAAGTGATTCAGTTCCTGCCCATCCCCCACTGAACCCAGTGAACTTGCATCAATTTTTTTTCCTCATACTGTAGGCCCCAAAATTAGACATACTATCCTGTTGTCATCTATTTAAATGCTGAGTAGAGAAGGGATCATCCTTTTGCTCTATATACCAGCTCAGTCATCTGTTACTACAGCTGAGGGTGCTATGGAACATCTTTACAGCAAGGACACACTGCTGGCTCATGCTTAGATCCTTTCCTTAGTGTTGCTCCTAGCCTGACAGTGCACAGGAAGGGATCCTTCTTTCCAATGCTGTGTATTTCTTCTCTTCGAACTTCTTATGTTTCATGTCTAGGCCTCTGCATAGTGACCCTGACCTTCAGTATATTGACTAGTTCCTCAAGCTGGTGTCATCTGCTAACAGTGTGATGTGCTAATCGGTAAAGATGCTAAACAGGGTGGGGCACTGTATAAATGCCTGCAGTACTTAACATGTCACAGGCATCCAGCTGGAGTTCAGTGCATTAACCTTTTGGGCTTGTTCATTCAAAAAGTTGTTTTTTTTTTAAATCCATTTAGCTGTCTGCCCATCCATCCATTCAGAATCACTGAATACAGTGATATTGTGGAAGATATTTGAAAACCTACCATACAATGTAATCCAGAAAACATGACTTTCATATAAGAAGCTATCAATTTTTCTTCCATTGCAATATGACTTAAAGTAGAAACTCAGTTTTCAATGTTTCGCAACAGTCTTGTTTTTTGAGGGTATGTCATAGTGTGCTTAATAGAGGTATGAAAAATGACCTGGTTCAGAAAACCTTAATAAAGCTAACTCAGCTGAGTATGTGTTACAGAAACTAAAAGTTGTTAAGATGTACTAAATGTTGAAGAGTAGATGTTGCACTGAGTGACATGGTTAGTGGACATGGAGGTTGTGGGTGGTTGGTTGGACTAGATGACCTTAGAGATCTTTTCCAACATTAATGATTCTATAGTTAAATCTGAAAAACATGAAATCCATTAAGGTTGAAAAGGACCTCTAAGGTCATCTAGTTCAACTGTCCATCTTCCACCAGTATTGTCCACTAAAACCACAGAATCATAGAATAATAGAATGGCTGGGGTTGAAAGTCACCTCAAGGATCATCAAGTTGCAAGCCCTCTGCCACAGGCAAAAATGCCAGTTGGTAGATCAAGCACTACATCAGATTACCCAGGGCCCCATCCAATCTGGCCTTAAACACCTCAAGGGACGGAGCATCTACAGTCTCTCTGGGCAACCTGTTACAGCATCTGACCACTCTTTCAGTAAAATCTTACCCCTGGCATCTAATCTAAATCTCCATTTAATTTAAAACCATTCCCCCTTATCCTATCTCTCCCTACCCTTGTAAAAAGTTGATTTTCCTCGTGTTTATAAATTCCTCTGACAGTGACCTTACAAGCTATTTCTTATTCACCTAACAGTACACCCTTCAAATCCATATATCTCCAATTTGCAGAATGCGTGTCTCTAAGTACAAACATTTAGGGAAATCATGTCCCTAAGTATAACATCTATACAGCTCTTGAACATTTTCAGGGATGATGACTCCACCACCTCGCTAGGCAGTCTGTTCCAGTACTTCAAACTCTTTCAGCGAAGAGCTTTTTCCTATATCTATCTTGAACCTCCCCTGGTGAAACTTGAGGCATATGGTTCTATGAAATATCTGCTGAAGAAGTGGCAGCATCTAGTTCTTGCATTAAGTGCATGCACCTAACCAGCTGGTCCTGTTTATCACGCTTTCTATGGAACAGAAGAAATTATTATTTTAAAACTTCTTGCTTCTCTTAAGTAATATATCCTGGCAAAAGCTGAATTAGTATATAATTTCTCTGTAATATCAACACTTAAAGTTTTTACCTATATTTTCTATTTGATGATAGTTGGTATAATGACAGAGCTAAATGTCAAGTGCAGTTATCTGGCAAAGCACTCATCTGTATGTGCAACACAACTTACAAATATATGAGCAGTGTTTACATAAATAATTCCCAGCTGATATCAGTGAAGCTTAGTTCCAGGCTTTGGCTCAGCTAGCAGTATGTCTCACTGGGCATTGCCCAGAGCTTCCTACTGTTCTCCAGCTATTTAAAGGAAATTGAGTGAAGATGTATGGAAGAAAAGAAATAAATTATTTCATTTTTATAAGGTCCAATCCAATTTTGCATTAAGATATTACTGTGAGCTTTTCAATTTGTTCAGTGAGAAGTACAGTGAAGGACAAAACATGAGATTCCATGTAAAGCCAGTAATACTTCAAGAGTAGCCTTGGATATAGTTGGAAAAATGGCTATGGGTAGGAGATGTTTGTTTTTCTACAGAGGAGATGGTGGTCAGCATACTGGTTTGTTTCAAAATGGAGCAAGCATTTTTACACAAGCTCTCCCACATGTCGGACCCCAAAACAGGCAACATCCCTGCAGTAAATGTTTGCACAAGGGTATAACTAGATGCCAATAAGGGACTAGACTGAATAGAAAAGTTTATTTTGTTATTTAGTTTCACAAAATTGATTTCATCTCTTGAGCAACTGTGGCTGGACTAGGATCTGCCTGTTTTCTTCCATGCTGTTTGAAATTTTCCAGTGTGGCCCTGTAAATACACAATTATTTGAACATAGAGAAAAAGAGAGGTTATTATGTTGGCTTGGTAAGCAGAGCATTCTACAATTTGGTGAGAGATTCAGCTTTGTGTCTCTGCTATCTGGAATAGATCTAACCCCTAGGCAGTTGAGCTTCTTTGACAAGCTCTCAAAAATAACTCAGCCAAATTGTTTATTTTTTCTCTTTTCTCTCTTAACCCACCTACTAAATATTTTCATTTAGTTGGTGCTTTTATAGATCTAGAAACATAATTTTATCTTCCTATTTTTTCCCCCATTTCTCACCTCTCCTGGAAAATAAAGAGCACTGAAACAAATGTGGCAATGATCTCCTTTCTTCATAAAAGGGGTGTACAACAAGAAAGAGGTGGCAATATAAGGAAAATACTGTAATTAAATAGTTTGGAGTAGAAGATGAACTTCAATTTTTAAGCCTTGTGTTCAGAATATTCTCATGTTCATTTCCATTCTATACCACACATGAAGCATAAGTTTTACACTGAAGTGAATTTTTCTTCCTCTTCTTTCTGTCGCACTTGCTAATAAATACTTCAGTGGACAGCAGAATTTTAGTGCATAGAGGAATATTCTGCCTTCATTAGATTCAATGCATAATTGGCATGATCTCTTTTGTACACTTTTTATTGTAACTTCTACCTGATGTTTTATGAACAAATCATAAACGCTGAACTTACTATGAGTGTAAAAAGTGCATCCACTCCTAGATGATCAACTAGCTTCGTATCTTAGAAATAAAGACATATATTATTATATAAGCTTGAGTGGTACTAATTCAGCTTGCATCTGTACTGTTAAAATTCAACTGCAGAAAACTGATCTATGGTAGGCTGAATTGCTTTGGAATAGTTTACAGGTCTCAGGAATAAACAACAGCAAATGCACCAGAGTTGCTGTGATATACTTCTCAATGCTCAAGACATAGCTAATCACTGCTAAGGTAAGTTAAATTGTTGATCTGAAAGAAAACAAGAAAAATTTAGTTCTGGGTTACTGGTGCATGGTTTCACCAGTGTAGAATTTCTGTGTCAGCTTGAGTTTGTGCTCATTTTTGTAAAGTCCACAGAGGGAACATTACCACCTAGTGGTTGGCAACAGTGAACTTGAGAAGAGAATTGCACACTGCTACGTATGAGCAGTGGGTATTTGTGTTGAAAATTCTGCCCATGATATGCAGAGGCTTAAGCATCTGAAAGAAGAAAACCATCAGGTTTCACTTTGGTTTTGTCTGTGTGAAAAGTGACATTACAGTGTTCTCCTTATGTATCTTCAACAAGAAAACATGTTAAAAAAGGAAAGTAAACTTGTATTTATGAGCAGAAATCTATTTTCCTCGGATTAGCTACAATGGCATAACTATTTTTGTGGAGATGTAGTCCTGCTAAGTATGATTTGTATGAAAGATGGGAGAGCTGTAATGTGCACTCTGCCTAGTGAGAACTGGAGTAACACCTCTGCTGAGGGGCTGGTTTGGGACTAATAAGAGAACAGGAACTGATTTTTTTCCATTTGTACTCTACAAAAATGTTAGTTAAGGACAAATGCAAGTTTTTAACTTAGTATTAAATGAAGGAATTTTATTCCTTAAAAAGAGTCTTCGGAAATTTGATTTCTTATGCTGAATATCCAGGTTAGTTACTTGATGCTATGCAGTCTGATGAATAAATTCATTCAAAATACAAGAAATGAGGTGGGTTTTGAGTCTCTGAAATAATTGGTGTATTTGTGATTAAATTTGAATTCTCACATCTCACATTTGTATTCCTCACATCTTGGGGAAAAAAAACTGTATTAACTATTCTTTTCTTTTTTTTTCCCCATTTCATTTGAAAAATCAAATCAGTCATGTGAATGGGGAGGAAAGAAGGTAGATTTGTTCTTGGTATTCCTTATCATCTCTCCATGTTCTGATAGAATTAAAAAGAAAGCATATGAAGGAGGGAGTTTAAAAGAGGATATATATTTTTTTCACTGTTAAAATCCTTGAAAAGATTGAAATCAGTTTTTCTAAGGCAAATAAAGCATAGCATTATTAATTTAGGGAGCAAAATTATACTTTAAGGTACAAGTTAAGCTGAAATTCCTTGAAAAATGTTTTATGCTTTTTTTTTTTTTTTTTTTTTTTTTTGGTGTGCCTCTCATAATTTAATTTATGACTGAAGGCTGCTGAGTTTTAATAATAAGACTGTTGAAATGCTATAAACAGCGAATTACAATGGGTGCTGCAGTATCCATTGATGCAGTAAAAGTGCTACTGTTTTCAGTTATGTGATTGAAAGCTGCATCAATGGCATGCCTTGTTTATGTGCCCTACAGCTGATTAACACCTTCCTCAGATAATTCCATGGATTCTGTTACCCACTGCACTGTGTACCCATTGCAGAGCAAAGCAAACAGAATCTAGCTCAGAGATCTGAGGATCCACACCTTGTGCTTTGGTCAGTTTTGCTTAATTGAAACAAAGACTGAGGTAAAATTATAGCTTTTTCAATATCACTGTGTGCCTGCAGCTTTGTTAAGCCACTTTTTTGAATCTTGGTGAAACATTCTTGCATAAATAAAATACGCTATTATGAAATAAGATTATATGCAAAATTTATTTTATGAAACTCAATAAGGGGTAACAAATTGGACTAGATTACTGGTCTTATATACCTGTGCTATATACTACACAAAAAAAGTAATGTACCTGATAATATAATAATAATAACCTTGCCAGAAACAGTATGAAGAGAAAACAGTACTGCAGATAAAACAAAACTTTCTTCTGTAGACAATGTTATTGAACATTTATGGTTTTCAGAAGGACTAAAGCAGGACAAATTATTTTAACGTTTAGTCAACAAATGTCAAAGGATAGGCCCTTTAGGGTGAATTACTTGCCTAGTTATGAGCTAATTACTCATGAGTTGAAGGCTATTCTCAGATATTCTATTCCTTTTTTTGATAATTGAAAGACCACCATCTGAGTATACCTGAAATGATTTGTGTGTCATAAATCAAAATAAACTAACAGTAGAAAAGAGAAAAGAAAGTGAAAATAGAGAAACATAGAACACAGAGTTCATTATTCCTTCCATCAAATTTTAGGCCTGTTTTAGTTCCTGTGGATGGAGACTACTGTATCCATTTTAAGGGGACAGAGAAATGCTCTCTTGCACATTTAGTGTAGCCATTGAAGAAATCCACCAGTTGAAACAAATGCCACCCTCTCCTGAACACAGTTAGGGGGTTGTAGAAGCTTGCAGCTTCCATGGAAGCTCAGGGCTGGGGAAGGCAGTTAAGGTTACAGTGATGTGGGGGAACAAGTCTCATTGTGAATGAAGTCATATTTTTTAAATTCCCTGACACAGGTTAGCAGTGGTGTGTTTAAAAACAAATATGAGCAATACCTTTCAAAATTTTGCAACTGCTTCCAAAATGATCTTCTGTAGAACCTTAGACATTCCCTTAGGTCATATTCTTAAATGGGTAACTTCAACAAGTTTCTTCTTTCCCACTGTGGTGTTTTTTGTTTGTTTGTTTGTTTGTTTGTTTGTTTTATCATAGAGGGCATTGTAGGAGCAAATCCAAGTTTATAAAACTGGAATTTCCTTGTACACCACACTTGCCTGGTAACAGCCTAGCATATTGGCACCAAGACTCAATGTGCAACCATGCTAGTGAAGACAGTTTCTTTAGACTGATTTATTTTGTCTAATTAAATCAAAAGTAAATTAAATTTGTACCATAACTCTTGCTATTTGTATAAACAGTGAGAGGAGAACTGTGGAGGCCTTTGCAAAGTTTGGTTAAGAGTCTCACCATGTGGAAACATGCACTGTACACATACACACTTCAGTACAAATAGAAATGAAATTACTGTGTATATTGCATGTTTAGTCAATCATTGTAATTTTTGTAAATTTATACCAAAAATGTCTACATCCCTGGAACTCCCGGCTGCTTGTCAAACCTGATGAGTAGTAAAGGAAAAAATAAGCGTATTTTGCAGATAAAATGACTGAAGATGTCTTAATGGAAGCACAGGTCAAAGTTTCCAGGAAAGAAGTTTTTTAAACTCTGGTGAAGACTTTTTTTTTTAGTCACACATAAGAATTCTGGGAGAAATTATATTGCATGGGAGTAAACAGTATTTCACCAATGTAAAATAAATCTATAAGCCTGTGGCAGAAAAAAAATCTGTGATGAAGTACAGTCAGTAGATTTTCTTCATAATGATCTTTATAATGAGGTGCTTCTGTGATTTCTCAAGAGTACTGGCAATTAGTCAAGTTACACACAAATGTGCAAATGATCCATGTTCTAATTGCAGCTTATAAGTGAAAGAAATAGTGCAGACTTTCTCAGCAATCTATTCAATAAGTTCAACACATTAGGTAATCTGGATGAACATCAGGTACCCAAGAACAATTTGTTTTTCTATATCTATATAATTTCTATGTGCCAATTTGAACTCCATCTAAATATAAGAAGGTTAGAGAACCCTTGAAGACATGAATCTGAGTTGTGTAGAATACTGAGTTAATGGAGAATGCAGTGTACTTGGTAGACTTGTTCTGTAAGTAGAGAAGGGAGAACAGTATTTTTCTAAAAGTCATTGGTAACTTCTGTACAGTGCAATTTAGATGCCACATAGTATGATTTATGTAATCATTCATAAAAGAATGAGTGGGTCAAGTTTGGGAAACTTGATAAGAAACTCTTCTAGATAACTCTCTTTCCTCTGTAGGGGTTTTTTGTTTGTTTGTTTTGTTTGTTGGTTGTTCTTCGCTTCTTTGAAACTTAACTTGTTCATATATAACCAAAGGAGTGTTCATCTGAGTCATTCTTGGGATAGATGTTTGTGTTTGAATCCAAGTCTCAAAAGAGCATTTAGTAAGAGTAACTGTAGGAAAAAAGAGAACATCCATAGAAATTGGAGATATTCTGACTAGTAGGAATCATGAAAGATGATGGTTCTCATGAAAAGTCCATCATGGGCTTACTTAACTGACATCCATAGGAGACATCTCGTTCACAGACATTTATCTAAAGTGGCAGAAAATTCAAGGGAAGACCTTTACTACATTGTCTAATACAGCAAAGATAACTTCAAGGGGAGGTTAAATAGAATACAGATAGAGCTCTGTATTCAGCTCTATCAATTCTGAGCTCTTCTTTTAATCTTGAGTTAAACAGTCCCATGTAGTTGTACCTGTTATATAGTTATACCCATAAATGTTAAAACTTACTTCAATAAATTTCAGATAAATTTTAGAATATGATGTTGTGAGGAAATAATAAAAATCCTCCCTCATCTGATGCTTTCACTTGGATCCCAAACAAATATTTGCAAAATATATAAATTTTATATGGTTTTCATACTGTTGTTTAGATAATACATTGCTATTAGATTACCCAAGTCATGTAGGCTGTATCAAGAACATTCATAACTCAGTAGCAACATTTTAAATAATAAATGCCAGTATCAAGTACTCTGATATTGGAACACAACTAGAACATTTATGCTTCAGAAAAGTACTGAATTTTTGTTGTTGCAGTGGCAGTGAATTTTCCTTTTCAGTCACATTGATGTAAGAGTTAGGATACCATTTTTCCTGAGTAGAACCAATCAAATATAATTACTAGCACTTAAGATTTATTGCTTACTCTTGTTTTGGTTAGGCATAAACACATAGCTGAAGGTAAACTTACTGAATTATTATCACCTGCATGATTTTGTAACCCCTGGAAAGCCTAGTCCTTGCAATGTTTTTTTGTTACTTTTCCTGGTGGTGGCTAAGAGAATCAAGTACTTTTACTTCCTATAGTAATTTTAGGTGGAGTTAAATACTGAGCAGGAAAGCATGGTAGATACTTATTCTATGACAATTTCTTTTTTCAGAATTCATAAAAAGCATCTAGAGAGATACTGACGGTGAAGTCATCTGAGATTTAGGTGACGGGTAGGCAGCTACATCTTGGTCCAATTACTCAGATCTTACTGGCAATGATACCAACTTGAGTGTTCTTGATTATAAATTATTTCTGTGCGACTCTGATCCAAAGATCTGAAATATTTTTCTCTTTATACTCCTGTTCCTCTCCAGTGCTATTTGCCAACTCAGGTGCTAAGAGGTGGTTGGGAGGGCTTATAGTATACTGGGTCTATCTCCTTTTTAGTATCGGAGGGGAAAGTTCTAAAATGTTTAACATTATCTTGTTTCTATTTGTAACTTAAATATTACTTACATCACTCATCCTCTGAATAAGAAAACTTTGAGCACACCGAAATTTTTATTCCTTTTATTGGATAGTGACAGGACAAGTGGGAATAGTTTTAAACTGAAACGGGAGGTTTAGTTTAGATATTAGGAGGAAGTTTTTTACTCAGAGGCTGGTGAAGCACTGGAGCAGTTTGCCTAAGGAGGTTGTGGATGTCCCTGAAGGCATTCAAGACCAGGCTGGATGTGGCTCTGGGCAGCCTGGTCTGGTGGTTGGCGATTGCACATAGAAGGGGGGTTGAAACTAAATGATCACTGTGGTACTTTTCAACTCAGGCCATGGAATCATGATGTGATGCTAAGATTCCTTCTGTTATGCTGTACAGGTGCATCTTCTCCACCTCCTCTCTCTGAAGGTTTATGAAATTGTCTAGCCCCTGTAAGAGTTACGTATCATTGTAGGTGTAATGAGAGAGAGACTCGGGTTAATTTATTGAATATTCACTTTGTATTTTTAAACTGTTCGTACACATATCTTGGAACAAAAGACCCAGTATCAAGAACATAGAAAAAGAGGAATATTTCTATTTACCCAATGGCTGATTAAAGTCTTCTGATCTGTATCTTGTTTAGACAGCTTACTGCAGACTCTTTTAACTTGAATTGTGAGAATTGGATGAAACTTCTTTAGATAGCAAATTTATTTGAGAAGAATTCTATAGATACTGAACTTGATCATATTTTCATTGCATAGTTTAGACTCAAAAAGGAGAGTGAGAGAGAAGTGCCAAAATGTACCAAGAAGAAAGGAAAATATTTTCACATATAAGCTTCATTAATATGATTGTGTAGTACTTTTTTTTTCCCCACCGGTCTCCTGTCGCACTGTTCAAAGCAGAGAATATTTGTTTACTGGCAGCTAATGCTATCTGAAAAATAGCTCAGTGATTTATTCATCGCAGACTATTCAAACTCTGTTTTGGAAATGTCCTCTGAAATTTACTGGCCACAACCATGAGCAAAAACCTGCCCAGTTCTCTAAAGAGTGAGATAAGGAAGTAGTGCTGCTGTCATCTTACAGATAAGGGCCTGAAACAGAAGCAGATTACATCAGAAGTGCTGCTAAATTTGAGTGCCTGTTAGAAGATGCCTTTTTGTGTGATCTTGACAGTAAATAACATGTTCACAGTGCAGCTGCTATTGACTTTCAGTACTCTGAAATTAGATTTTGTATTTCAAGCAGAGCAATCAAAAAATAGAGACACTCTCAAACATGTTTGTTCTTATTGCCTTAAGTTCCCAGTTCCAGTCTTCACCTGCTAAGGAAGGATCCTAATGTTATCTCTTAGCAATTTGTCCTGTCTCCTCAAAAAGTTTAAGAAGGTTTTGTATAGATAAATGTGGGCAATTGCAATGTACACTTTTACATTTGTACTAATAGCACCTTTGTGTAGTCAACATAAAGAAATAAATGACTGATATCCCACAGATGGAATCTAAACTATAGCAGTAACCGTGCATTTTATTATGTGCCCCCGAAAAAGAGGGGTGGCTAATTCACAGATGGACACCTACGTCTGGGTGAAATTAATCCCATCTTCTTTGTCTCACCCAGCTGGCTCTTTACTCAGCCACCTGTGCTATCCTTTGTCTCCTGGGATAGCCAGTGCTGACTTTGACATCATCTCTCCAGTTCTTTTTCTCTGTTTGTATGCTTTGCTGTCCTCCCTGTCCTTTGTTAACATAAGGCATCCTCTGTTTTTCCACTCTTTGTAGTGGTTCAGAAGTGGAAGACAAGATCATAAGATGGCATTTATGTCCCTGCACCTCTTTACAAATCTCTTAAGGCTGTGGTAAAAGTCATTCCTCGCAGTTCTGCTGGATAGCAGTAAGAGTAAAAAAGAAATGTCACCGGTGGGTTGGAGCCTATCTAATGCATTTGATGTTTTCATGAATTGCTTTTCCCACTTTGTCTGATGACTATGTATGGCATCAAAGTTTTGAAAGCTGTTTAACTTAGCAAATTTGAATGGATAAAATGATGAATTTACAGTATCGGGGGTTGTACTCCTTTCTTCTGTCCATCCTTCACTAGATCTTAAAGGAGGCATATGAGTTCTTCAATTAGAGCTTAATTTTATTCTACCAAAAACTTGGAACTATTTCCTTTGGATTTCCTTTTTAAAGTAGATGATTTGTTTCTAAAAATTCTCACCCCCAAATTTCAACTTCAGGCATCATTGCAGTATGAATCGTACCAGTCTCAATGATTTGAACTGTTGGTTATGAGAGAAAGAGGGGAAGTAAACTTACATAATGTTATAAAAAATGTAAGGCAACTAATGTAGATCTCTACAGAAATTTAGTAGTGTGTTCTTATATAATAACATTGTCGTTCAAAGGAGAAACTTCTTTCAGTTAAGTTTTACCAGTAGAAAACTGTAAGCTTTACCTATTATTTTAGGTTATACTAAAGTTCAGTAGCCTCTTTTATAAGCTGATTTCAGCTACTGCTTTCCAGCTCCAAAGAAAATTCCTTACTCACTTTTTAATGAAATACTGTGGTGATTCTTTTTTGACATTACTGGTTCAAACATTTTCAGTAGCTTGCAAGTTAAATTTTTTTGCCATTCAGCATGGGTTCCAAGGATGAAAAGGAAGGTGCTACCAGCTACCATATTAGTTTTTGTTCTGTTATGTTTCAGGTAGCTGAAAAGAAAATGCTTTAAATCTGGAAATAAATTATGTTAAAAAAGAAAAAGTGGCCTATCATTTGAAGTCATGTACGGTATTAAGTAATGAAATGTGGAAAAAGCAGAAATGCATATTCTGTTAATTTTTTAGAAGTCTTAGATGACAAAAGAGTTACAAAATCGCATGCTGGAAAGTCTGTTTACTTTTTGTCTTAGGATCATGGAATCAGAGAGTGGTAGTTTGGAAAAGATCCCAAGGGTCAACAAGCTCCAATGCCCCTGTTGCAGACAGGGCCACCAACCTCCAGATCTGGTACTAAACAGGGGTTGCCCAGGCCCCCATCCCACCTGGTCTTGAACACTTCCATGGACAGAGCATCCGCATCCTCTGTGGGCATCCTGTTCCAGCGCCTCACCACTCTCGCTGTAAAGAACTTCCCCCTGATGTTCAATCTAAACCTTTCCTCCTTAAGCTTCTACCCTTGTAAAGACTTGATTCCCTTCTTTTCTATAGTCCCCTTTTAGATACTTGAAGGGTGAATGTGGTCTCCTCACAGCCTTCTCTTCTCCAGGCTGAACAAGCCCAACTTCCTCAGCCTGTCTTTGTAGAGGAGGTGCTCCAGCCCTCTAATCATCTTCGTGGCCTTCTTCCAGACCCTGTCCAACAGCTTCATGTCTTTCCTATACTGGGGGCCCCAGACCTGGACAGAGTACTTCAGATGGAGCCTCATGAGGGCAGAGTAGAGTGAGACAATCACCTCCCTGTCCCTGCTGCCACCCCTCTTCTGATGGAGTCCAGGACACTGTTGGCTTACTGAGCTGCTAGAGCAGTTCTTGAGAATACATACCTTTTTTTTGAGTCTCAAGAATATTATTTTTTTTAATGTATATAATTCTGAGTGCAGATAACTTTCTAAAAGTAAATTAAAATGTGACAAATACTTACTTCATTAATACCTATCATTGACAACAACCGTAATGAAGCCTTTTGTTACTATGATGCATTTGCAAAGCAATTATTTGTATTAGAAATTTTTATTAAATATTTTAATTCTTACTACCTCCACAAATTTCTATTCATATTAAAACTCCAGTACATAATCTGTTCAAAGAAAGCTAATCAATTCTGCCTTTTAATAAGGAGATTAAAAATAGCCCAAAGGAATCTTTTCGATTTCTCATAGCAAGTGTTTGAAGTTTTATTTCTGTGGTTTATTTGCATTAGAATAATGTTTGCTTTTGCTATGCATACAGTTTTTCACTATTGCAAACCATTAACACAAAAAAAAATTCTTTTCCAAACAATAAAATTATTTTAATTGCTTCAATAGTACTATATGTGACTGTTTGGAAACAGCATTTTCTTTCACTCATTCAGCATTTAAAGAGTAAGTGTTCCAAGACCTCTCATAATCATCTGCAAAGAACTGTCCTCTGCAAGTACATCATTAGCCTAATATAGATTTCTATATATATATATAGAATATATATATATATATATATTACTTTATTATATATATACCATATATTCAGATTTTGCATAATCTGCATAAATAATCCTGGTACATTACAATTCTAAAGAATCTTAGTGTTGGTGTGTAAAGCATCATACCTACCCTTTCACATCAGTGATCCATAGGAATAATAATAATTCCTATTCTTTTGGAATACCTTTTTTGAATTATGCACTGCTGCATTAATTTGCACTGTTATATTTTAACATGAACATACATAAACGTACATAAACAGACATTTTAACTTTATTTGTAGATAAGTGAAGACAAAGCGATGAACGATGCTTAATTAACCAAGGACTTCAAGAAAAATATTTCACATCAAAAGTATAGCATATTGGAGAATACTAGGTTTAACAGTTACTAATAGTGTTCATTCAGCAGGAAGTGGAAAGATGGATATATGGCGTAAGACAGTGAACTTTAAGGCTGGAAAGCCTCCTGCCATGGTCACATGCCTAGAAAATAGCAACTCTCTTGGTCAGGAAAGAATTTTGCCGACCTGAAATTTCTATTTAAGAAACTTGAGCTCTGTCCCTGGGCCTCAAGATCATAGAATCATAGAATGATTTGGGTTGGAAGGGACCTTCAGGATCACTTAGTCCCAACCCCTCTGCTATAGGCAGGGATACCTCCCTCTAGACCAGGTTGCTTAAAGCCCGAATTTCTAGGATCCTCTAACAAGTGCCTCAGCTTATCCTACAAATGTTGAGGTATGTATTTCTGTTTCTCTGCAATGAAACAGGAGCAGAAAGTGTAAATTTTGTTTTCTGCAATCTATAGTATCGCTAGCTTTAAGAGCACAGCATGGTACTTACAAGCCTTGATTTCTAAAAATGACTGTACTTTCACTTTATGATGGATAATACACATACTGCAGTAATTTTCTTATGATGACACTTCTTTTTGTAAAGTATAAAAATAGTATACAATAAGAATGGTTGTCTCACTGTGTTTCTTAAATTTTTACTTCAGACAATGAAATATCTGGCTGTTACTGGCCAGGAATTTCTTGTGCAAGCTTAATGGAAATTCTTTTATTTTAACAGTAGACTAACAGAAAATGAATACAGTTTCTTCCTTTTAAATGAGGGAGAAGCAGGAAGAGCACTTGGTTTTTGTATTTTTTTTTCCTTCCTAATCTGAAAATGCTGGTATAATGGAAGGAAATACATTAATTTATTGTTTTGATGAAAATTGTTTAGAAAAGTGTTACAAATCCAGAGTATAAGTGAGATACTTTCCTGTATCTCATTTATTTATCTTATATTATTTATCTCATATCCTAAAACTAACCATCAGCTAGTTTTAGTTGTAATGATTTGCACATTTCTCTAGGAAGGAGTAAGGCCATACAGTAGAGCTGTACACTCTACCAAATTCAAGTCTTATCCATACTTATAAATGTTTGTATTAAGGATTTTGTTTGTAAGGGTACTCTGTTCTGGGGAACAGCAAGAGAGGTGCTGCTCTGTGAATGGGAATGAACAGGGAGTGGAGGTGATCTCAGCACCAATAGTGGTGTCTCATTGATGGGCAGCTACCACAGTTTCTGAACGGGGCAGGCAGGACTGGGGCCCAGAAACAGCCCATGCATGGTGAGGTGATGAATCAGGGCCAGAGACCATGTGGAGAAGGGCAACAAAGTGCAAATGGAGCCAAGTCCGAGGATAGGGCTGGAGACGTAGAAGCAGCATGCATTAGGTCCATCCAAGAGGCAGCAGCCAGAGGAATAGTAGCCGTATGATATTTCTGAGGTATGGACTGATGGGTTCTGGTCGAGCTGAAATAGGTTCTTGGACCAATGGGCAAGGGATCAGAAGAGGAGAATGAAGAAGAGAGAATGACTCTGGAGCAGTATCCTCAGGATGCTGTTGCTGGACTTGTTCTCCAGTCTAACACTGCAGCAGATGCCCAGAGATTATATCAACCTCCATTCCTGGAGATACTGAAAAACTGGCTAGATGAAGCTGTGAGCAACTTGATGAGACTGTGAAGCTAGCCCTGCTTTGAGCAGGAGGTTGGTCTGGGTGATATCCAGAGACCCCTCCTACCTGAATTATCTGTGATTTTAATTTTAAAAAAGGATCACTCTTATCTCAAGTATCTGAACTGATGGCTGAGTATCTTGGTACAGGGGCAGAAGGTATAAATTGGCATGTTCTTTTCTTTCAAAGTTTAAGGGGGAAGATAGAGAAATCTTAAGAACGGTCTCATTTTGTCCTGATGGGTAGTAAATCATGGTTGAAAATAGACTTACAGACTCTGAAAATAGTTTCCTACTGTACTTTAACAGCAAATAGAACTACTGTAATCTCAACCTGCTGTCCTCTAAAAAAACCAAGCAGACTTCTACCTCACCTTTTCAGTGATTGGTGCAATTTTGTATAGCAACATGGAGGAAGAACTTGCTTAGCTCTTCACTTTTAACTCATTTTTCAATGTCACTGTTCAGCCATTACTTTCAGTACTAGTTATTGTATTTCTTCACAAATCCCTTAACAGAAAACTCAGAGAAAATAATCCTGCTTGGCATGGCTCATTGCCACCCCATCGTTATCCCCAGGATTAATAGCATTTGTGATAACTGCAATAAATTGGACCAATTCATGTTACCATGGCAGCCAAACTGAAAGTAGTAATTTTTTTTTTCCTGGGTCAGCCACAAATATTTTACAAGTAGCTGATACAAACTAATCTTGGTTTATTATTTTCCTGTATGTTATACTGAAATATCTTTTTCTAAATTGCTCATTCTTTATGGTAAGTACCTTTGATGTAGGAGCATTTTGATGGAAAAATAGCTGGAAATAGAAAAACTCAAAATTTGAGTGTTTCAGTGATTAAATTAATCTGATATTTTGTCTTAATTTCAAGTACTGCAATGAAGAACTCACGATGTATGCAATTGGCAACTGCTAAAGAAAACTGCCTTCCTTATGCTCTATCAGAAAAGAATAATTCAGGTAATAATCTAAATTAAAATAATACTGTATTATAAGCTAAAAGAACACTATTTTTTTTCTTCTGTGGACAGCAAATTTCCTCCCCAAAATTGATATACATTCTGTACTCTCTTATAGGAAGAGGCATAATCTGCATTTTATTGCTTAATGTGTAATGAAGGTTAAGATTCTGTTAGAAGATGAAGATACTGCTGGCAAAACTTAGACTGGACTAGCTGCAGATTAGTACAGTGCTAATGCTTCCTTTCTGGACAAATGGTTAAGCCAGTTGTAGTGATGTAACTTCAAAGGGCAGGAGAACTCCATTCTTCTCCGTCATTTCTCCTCTGCAAAAGGACAGTATGGAGAATTGTGGAAAAAAACCTCATGAACTGGGATAAGCACAGGGACATCACCCCCTTGTTACTGTCATGGGCAAAACAGACTCAGTATAGGGAGAAAAATATAATTTGTTGCCTACTGCTGACAGACCAGAACAATGAGAAATAAAAGTAAACTAAAGCCATCTTCCCAAACAGCCACCCTCTTCCACCTCCTCTTTCCAAGAAGAGTAATACTTCATAATGCTTCATCTCTGCTGCTCCCTCATAGTCACTCTCTGCCTCTGCTGCACCACAGAGTCCCTCCCAAAGGATGCTATCCTTATATCCATCCATTCCAATGCTTCAGTTGGAAAGATATCCCAGCATATCTCTGTGATCCCAACTTGATCAAGGCACTGCAATTGCACATAGCCCTCTAATTCTGTTTTCTCCCTGTGCAGTCTGTGTTACTGTACAGACCCTTTACCTGAGCATCCCATCATGCTGATTTCTGAAAAAATGCATAAGAAATTCCCCAGTCATGCTGTTCTTCTTTTTTTTTTTTTTCTTTTTTTTTTTCTTCTTTTTTTTTTCTTTTTCCTTATCTATTTGCATAAGCCTGTGGTGGTCTGTTTTGTTATTCTCAAGGATCTCTTGTCTGCATCACTCAGCTAACCCATTCCACTACTTCCTCACCTAACTGCAAGTTGTTCATCTCTCTTCCCCATCATTCTTAGCTTGATGCTTTCCTCACCAGGCTGGCCATACTTGTTGGCAAAGATGCTATTGTGTCCTTTGGTCACAGTTCCTAGCAGCCCTTGACTCACAGATGAACTAAGTTAAACACAACTGACTGAGTTATTTCTGATCTCATTGAATTCTGACTGGTTACACCGAAAGTTGTGGAGAAAGCAGATCACTTTGCAGAAGTGCATCAAGAGGTATGAGGTACAATTTTTTTATTTACAACAAAAATCAATTAGCCATTGCAGTAGAAGTACAAGCACAAATAACGAGAGAAATCCTGGATATAACTTACTATCTGAGTTGGTACTTATATGCCCTACAATTTATATTTTGACTGTTGATCTCTCATTATCCTGGAGTAAAATTCATCACCAGTGCTTTTTTTCTTTTTTCTTTTTTCTTTTTTTAATCTAAATTTAGCAGCATTGCACTGCCATTTTCCAAATGCTTCCTGCTATATTTTGATTATTTTTATTTCCCCTATATTCAGCACTCGTGAGGCCGCACCTCGAGTACTGTGTCCAGTTTTGGGCCCCTCACTGCAAGAAAGATATTGAGGCCCTGGAACGTGTTCAAAGAAGGGCAACAAAGCTGGTGAGGGGTCTGGAACACAGGCCATATGAGGAGAGGCTGAAGGAGCTGGGAATGTTCAGCCTGGAGAAGAGGAGGCTCAGGGGAGACCTTATTGCTCTCTATAACTTCCTGAACGGAGGTTGTAGTGAGCTGGGGGTCGGCCTCTTCTCTCGTGTCATTAGTGATAGGACCAGGGGGAATGGTTTCAAGCTACGGCAGGGGAGATTCAGGCTGGACATGAGGAAGTATTACTTTTCAGAAAGGGTGGTCAGGCAGTGGAATGGACTGCCCAGGGAGGTGGTGGAATCGCCGACCCTGGGGGTGTTCAAGGAAAGACTGGATGTTGTGTTGAGGGACATGGTTTAGTAGGAGCTATTGGGAATAGGTGAACAGTTGGACTGGGTGATCTTTTGGGTCTTTTCCAACCTTAGTGATTCTATGATTCTATGATTATGTTCCTTTTTTATATGATAGTTTCTTTTCTTCATAGGCAGCTATTACTGAAAATGAGATCAAATTTATCCTATCAGAGTTGTTTAAAAAATGTCATTGTGTTTATACTGTTTATGTACTCAGTTCAGGAAGGACTCTTGCAGTTGACTGAACAGGCAAACTGCTTACCCTTTTTTCTCTTACAGTTAGCACAGTTTGAGCCCACATAATTGGCAAGTGATGTTCAGCTCCTTCCATCAAATAGACCTGGAATCTACACGCTTTTGCTAACTTCTCTTAGCTTAATAGATCCGATACATACAGTCTTTTCTACAACTATGGACTATTATTATTATTATTATTATTTGGTTTAGACCTTCTTAAATCATAGAATCATAGAATCACAAGGTTGGAAACGACCTATAAGATCATCCAGTCCAACCGTCTCCTCATCACATTGCCACCACTAGTACTAAACCATATCACGCAGCACGTGTATTGAGAAAGCCTTTCTCAATACATTTAAACACAAGTGGCAAGTGCTGTGTCGGTTAAGATCTTGCAAGTCCTCAGAAAGCTGTCACTTTTTTTTTTGTCTCAACTGAAAAATAGAGTCCCTGGTGTAGTTTAGAATCTGCCTTGTTCTCAGTTCCTTCATTGGGTTCAGAGCATGTTTGGTCATTTGGTTGGCTCAAGTCCTTCTCAATCACAGTAAATCCCATTTCTGTTAGACATTTTCATCAATCCAAGGGTGCAGTTATCTGAGAATTTGTAGCAGCCCTATACTGGAGTTCCTCCTGAAATACAATTATTTTTTCTGAAGAGAAATCAAGAAGATTTGGTTTTTTGGGGAAGAATAAAGGATGACTGTGTTGATGGGATTGGACAAGAGGGAAGCTGGGAAACAAATGTGGAAGAGGTAGAGAGGAGATGTGTGAATTCATCATTTTCCCCTCTAACTCACTCTGTCAGATTTTTGGCTTTTCTTTCTCCCTCCTGCTATAATATTCCTTTTTCAAACACTTCTCCTTGTGTTTATATAGGGACATTTGGAAATGCTCACACAGTTTAAGACCCTCTGGGAACTTTTTAACATCAACAGCCCTCATCTTCCCAGGCGTGGCTAAAAGTCTCCATTCTCCCTTTCTGAGCTGCAGCTGTATTTTTCCCCCTGTTGTCAGGGAAAGCTCTAGTCACTAAATGTATAATCTATAGCTTGTTGTGTTGTGTATTTATTTTTCTGCCTCACTAGTAAGTATTTTTGAGAGGAGAGCTACGGTTTTTGAGGCTGCTATATCTTGATTATGTTTTTCATGAAATAGGTTTTGTGTTACATTTATTATGTCAAACAAGTGCTGCTGCAGTGGTTTTGAATGGCAAATCTTGCCTGGAAACTGTTGCTAAGTAAAACTTCTGTTGCTGTGTGATTTTGTTTGGGGTGTCTATCAGTTAAAAAACAAACAAACAAACAAACAAATAAAAAACAACAACAACACGTGAAGCAGCAGTACTATAGGGTTGTGTGAACTGCCACTTAAAATTATGCAGTGAGCTCTGGATGTATGTGTGAAAGTAAAACTTGTTGCCAGAAATATAACTCAATATATATAAAACTAGCCAGGTTCATTATTTGTTTCTCTTTGTTGTTTTTACTTTTGAGCTTTTCTGGCTACATGCAGCTTCTGCAGCAATTAACGTGGTGTTTTTGGGTGTGTGTTGTTCTATGTTATGGCATTTTGTTTTGTACTAAGCAATCCTACTACCAGCTACCTCAGTGAAGCTCAGATTTCTTTTGTTTTTCAGAGAAAGCATCCTGATAGTTAGACAGGAAAATAAAAGCTACAGGATTAGTGAATAAAAGTCCCATCTTAAAACAGTACATTATGTATAGATAATTGTCATACCATGACAGGGCAAAAAGAACAATAAATACACATGGAATAAAAGCATAATATAAAGATCCATCATCTGTAGTTTATTTGTTCAGCTAACAAGAGGAAAACAGCGTGGAATGAATGTGGAATCTTTCGTTAAAAGTCCAGCTTTGAAAAGAGACTTTATCCTACTGCCAAGGACAGAAAACCGAGCAAGTGCATTGTAGGTGACTTGCTGCAAATTGTCCTCTTTAAGGAGCTTCTGTGATGGCTGTCTTGACAGTACTTGATTCAGGAACTATCTCATCTGTAACCTTTGCTATGTGGCAAAGGAATCTAGATACATTTTCCTTTGAGTGCATGTCAACTCTGCTTGCCTATCTCCTGACTGATCCTGAAGACTGCCAGGTGATAGAGTATGTGACGGCCTTGAACTCTTTCAAGAGGCAGCAGCTCCTTGGGTGTAAAGAATTCACATGCCCAAATTCTTGGCATCTCAAGACGCCTTTCCCAAGCATTTCTTCTTCTCCTTCCCCGTACTAGCTCCATGCTGGTTTTGGCAAGTCTGGGACTACAGTAGCCACTCTCAGAATGGGAAAGAGAAGAAATCTTCAGGGTGGATTGCAAAGTTATTCTTGTCCGCTTCACTTAAGGGGTTCTGTCTTCCCACTCTCCCACAGTCAGCTCACCTATAAAAAATATATCTCTGCCTGTTTCAATTGCTGCCCATGTAGAAATAGGAACATGACACAGATGAATCATTTATGGCTAGAATCTGGGTTGATTGCTTGGTGATCATTTCAGAACTCAAGCATTTTTCCTCTTTTTCTCTCTTTTCCTTTTTTTATTTTTTAACTAGCTTGAATACACAAATAAATGCTTAGCTTGAATTTGTGCCAAAATATATTTTGCCTGTGGAGATGCCAAAATTGATTTTTATCATCAAGCATATAATTCATAATTTTCACTGTTGGTGGTTTGCAGCATAAGTAGAAGGAGTTATTAAATCCAAATAGGAGTGATCAAGATGTCATACAACTTGTGAAGGAGTCCATATGTAGAGTTCATTTTTCTACTACAGAGCAGAATTTTGAAATGTTTGTAGAAACTGGCATTTTGAAGGCTTGTATTTCCGTAACTGATTTGTTCTTACTTTTACCAAGCATTTTACAAGTATAAAATCTAGATGTGTAGTTAAGGAAAATATTAGCACACAAAATCCAGCATGTCCAATTTGCCACTTCCCTGGAACCTTTACTATTTAATAGCTAAAACATGTTCTAAAAGTAATTATCAGCATTCTTTTGATTCTACATTGCTACCTTGCATGCTTATAATTCTGTTAAGTATGTGAGGAAGATTTTTCTGATAAAAATTGTGAAAGCTTTGACTTCTCCTGTCATGCCTGTGAATTGACCCATATCAATTAATCATTTAATGAATCTTGCATTTTTATTAAAAGTGTAAAGCTGCATTCCAAGAAGACTATCTTGATTTCAGATGTTATGTTTTGACTTTCGGAGAAAAACAATGTTGATAACACACCAATGTTTTCGTTGTTGCTGAATGGGGCTGTACAGAGCCAAGGACGTTTCAGCTGGCTTCTTGAACTGTCTTGACAGCAATGGGGGTCAAGTGGGGTGCAGGGAGTTAGGAAGACATGGAACCAGAGCAGATGGCCAGAAGATTATTCCATACAAGATGGCGAAAGTTGGGTGGGTAGCTTCTGTTTGGGGACTGATTGACCATTGGTCAGCAGGTGGTGAGCAATTGCTTGTGCATCACTTGTTCTGTATATATGTACATACATATATATATATATAATTATCGTAAGTATTGTCTTTTTTCCCCCTTCCTTTTTTCTACCTTTGTAAATAGTTTTATCTCAACCCGTGAGTTCCACTTTGACCTTTTTTTGATTCATTCCCCCATCCCAATAGGGGAGAGGCAGGGAAGGGAAGGAGGAGTGAGAAGATGACTATGTGGTGCTTAGCTACCTGCCAGATTACACCACAACAAGGACTTAAACAATATCTGCCTTAGCTAAGATAGGCAAATCTTGTCTATTCACCTATGCTTTTTGTACTGCTGTACCTCCAGCTGGCTCAGTAAGTCACTCTATTTAAAAAACCTCCTTTACCAAACTTGGTGTTATAAAATTCTGACTCTTAGTTCTACCAAACAGGAAAACAAAACAAAACAAAACAAACAAAAAAAAATCCTGTAAGTTTTTTTGCTAGTGTCCATTTAGTTTTCCCAAAGAACAAGTCACTAACTATTCTTAATTCTACTCTTGTAGAATTAGACAATTTGTTGTATTGTGTTATGTAGAATTTAACGCTCAGAAGTAGAAGAGAACCATTGCATTTCAAAAATCAGTATTTCTCATAAACATTTCAAGAAATGTGAGATGAAAATTCGAGTAAAAGCGATACGCATTACCTGTAATTTACCCACCCCACAAAGTGTATAGTAAGTGGCTAATAAACGCAAAGGACTCTGATAATTTAAGGCATTATGTTGGTCCCTTGAGAAGGATTATATAAAATAAGTATCTTCCTAAAGTTCCAACCTTTGATTTAGCTAAATAGTGAACAACTGAACCATGAATGCAGGGCAAGAAGCAATAACATTGGATGACCTTGCTAATGCAGTAAACAGAATGGCTGTGAGATTGTTCCTGTCTGATGATGTTATTCACAATAACATCCAGAGAGACAGAAACTGTGATTTGCTCATTTTTTTACTGAGCGTTTTACAAACCTATAATCAAGTTACGTAGTTAAGAAAAATATCAGAACACAAAACATGTTCAGTTTGCCACCTCTCTAAAACTTTCACTATCCAAGTATAACAGATTTGGAAGACTTCGGCCAACCTCAATTACTCATCTCCATCTCCAAATTGCATTTAGTTTAATTTTTCCTCACTAATGAAATAACCTGATTACTCTAAGGACAAAGTTATCATTTTACCAGTTAAATGGGAATGTAGGTGACATCCCAGTTTGGCCTTGGTCATGACACCTGACCATGGTTCACCTGCATATTGGTGGGCTAATTAATGTTGTAATCTCCTGCTTCCTACTTTAATAAGCTTGTACTCTTTAAGTTTCTGCCAAGCTCCACTACATTTATTGAGTTGGTAGGTGGCCTCACAAACACAGAAAGATTTGAAATAATACTATTGATGGGCTACTTGGCCTACCCATCTATTTGTATCTCTCCTGGAAGGAGTTAAAAATAATGTTTCTGGTTGTCTTTGCTGACTATTTTTACTATATCCCACGAGGCTGTGACTAATAGCTATTTGCCTTAAGTGATCCAACCTTATTAAAAATGTCTTGAGGGCTAAAAAGATGGAGGTGGGATTTCTTTCTGTAGATGACTGGGCTGAGGGTAGCATGCAGTGATTTCAAGGGAGATAACAGAACAGCTTCAGTGCAAGTTCATAGAGCACAAGCAATTATAGGAAGCTGAAGGGGAAAGGTCTGTTTTGACACACCTCTAGCCTGAACATTTGTCACTAACAGGAGTTATACAATGAACAGAAGACAACATCAGCTTGTACTGATAAAAAGAACTTGATGGAAATGGAAAAACTGCAATGAGTTTTACTTCTAGAAGGTGAAATAGTGCAGAAGATGCCTGCTAAAAGAAAAAAAAAAAAAAAAAAAAAAAGAAAAAACAAAAACCAAGCTGTACAAAAGACAGTTTTCTGCACCAAATCCTGAATGTTAACAGTGGAGTCAGCAGCATATATTGCCTAATGTAATTGGTTCACTACATTTGCTGGTGTTTGGATTCCAGGTTTCAGTAGATAATGATGGTACTTTTTTTTTAATCATTGTTTGTTACATTTGGATGGGAAGCAGGAGATTTGCAAAGTGCACTTTCAAAGGACAAAGGTACATCATTTTTGTATTTGGAAAGGGTTTGGTTATACACTGATATACACTGATAGAAGGAATCAAAACTTATGGTGGGGCTTTTTAACTCCTATTTCTTACTACTGTACATCACTGAGATAAGTTTACAGTAATACAAGAGAAAAAACACTCTTTGACAAAGCATGTAGTCATCTCACTGTATTCAGCGGTACAGAACAAATTGAAATGCGGGTTTTTTAGGTTTTTTTTTTTTGCTTACTTGATTGTTCTTTGCTGTTTGTTTGTTTGTACAGAAACACTTACCTTCTTTTGCTGGCAGTAAGATACTGTAGTAAGCTAGGGTACATCACTGGTATAAATACCTGAATTTTATGCTACAAGATATAAAAACTACTTTTCTCAGGAAGTCTCGTCTTTCCTAGATGGATGCACAGTTTTTCAGCACTAACAATACTGCATATGCTTGGAATTAGATTCCTTGTCTCAGTGCAAGATGCCAACTCAAATAATTCGTGCAATAGGAATTAGAGACTTGAATGTACTGTGACATTAGCATAAAATAAAATTGTCTAGGGAAAAAAAATGTTTTGCCAAATAAGTCTCTTGAGAGGCTCAGTAACAATGTGGAAGGAAAAACAACTGCGCCTATTGCAGAGACTTCTGAAGTTTCTGGTGAAGAAATCCTTTTTACAGATTAGAAATCACGATTTGTTATGCTTCACATACTTTTGAATTCGGCATTAGTTCGTGATTCATATAGCTGACTGCAACAAAGAGTATGACATTGTTGTAAGTACCAGAAGAAAAATGTTTTCTTATGTTGCACTTGTAAACCGAAGACTGTTATTAATAGTAGTATTTTCTCTTGAGTGGCAGGTTCTTATGCAATGAAACTTAGGTTTCATTCCAAAGAACTGCAGTTGCACTTGAAGTGTGACAATTCTACCCAGCTATGGACAGGTCTAGAAAAAGGATGCTCCAAATTCAAAGGTGTCTTCACCACAATTCAAAATTGTAGAAACAAAATACAGAACATAAACAATTCCTATTTATTCACCTGAAACATTCAGCAGTGTGAAAGTGGCTTTAGCAGAGAGCTGAAGGAAAAGCCTTTATTTTCAACTACCACCACCAGTCCTCCCTCATGATCCTGTGACAACAGTGATATAGTCAATTGTACTCTCTTCACAAAAAGTTACTTTAAAATTGCCAGAGAACCATATAGATGGCCTTCAGAGGTCCCTTCAGACTCTAAGGATTCTGTGATTCTGTGATCTAGACTGCCAGAGTCACCAGTCTAATGGGAAATCTGCAAAATCATAGAATCATAGGATGGCTTGGGTTGCAAGGGACCTCAAGGATCATCAAGCTCCAACCCCACTGCCACAGGGCACACCAACTTCTGTATCTAGACCAGACTGCCCAGGACCCCAGCCAAGCTGGCCTTGAACACCTCCAGGAACGGGGCATCCACAACCTCTCTGGGCGGCCTGTTCCAGCACCTCATTACTCTCTCTGTAAAGAACTTCCCCCTGATATCCAACCTAAATATGCCCTCTCTGATCTTCAAAAGATTTCCCCTCATCCTGCCATTATCTACCCTTGTAAAGAGTTGACTCCACTCCTGTTTGTAGGTTCCACTAAGGTATTGAAAGGCTGCAATGAGGTCACCCCACAGCTTTCTCTTCTCCAGGCTGAACAAGCCCAGCTCCCTCAGCCTGTCCTCATACGGGGGTGCTCCAGTCCCCTGATCATCTTTGTGGCTCACTTCTGGACCCTCCAACAGCTCCCAAAATGGAGAAAGAGTAGGAAGAACAGAGAGCCAAGGTCTCTGGGGTGTGAGTGGGGTTTATTAATCTGTTGGGCAAAATCATTCCACCTTTTGAGAGTGGTAAGTCAGCACCAGTAATTTCCTCACAAAGAGAGCTGTGAAAGATAGCATTGTGCTCCTCCTTTAAGAGAAGGAAAAGTTGTATTTTTGTAATGTGTATTTCTAAAACTCCCAATGGAGAGGGTCACTGTATTTTTTTTTAACATTTCCTCAGGTATATACCACACAGAAGATTACAGATGCAGACCTGTTGCTGAAGTTGTTCATTATTTCAGTTGCTGGCATTAAATGGAGATTAATTCTGAAGCTGTGTAGTTTATCTTTAAGAAAAAAATACAAACACGAAAAACAAAGAAAGAGTTATGTTACTTTGCAAGCTTATTTTCTGATATCAACTGTTCCAAACTTCTCTGCAGGATTATTTCTGCTTACAGAGGATCCCTGCTAGGATATGACCTGTGTAAAAGAAGGCAACTGACACTGTGCTGCAAACGGCAGTTCACTATACCCTGATGTTCTGAGGGCAGCAAGTATGCTGAATACTGCATACTCCACTTTTAATAAAATAAAGGCAAAAAAAATATACATCTTTCAAAAAGAATTTTGAAAAATAGAGAAATATAACAGATATAAGTGGCCATCAAAAAAAAATTTTTTTACTTAACATTTTATACGCATCTTCTCCCAAATATATGTGTGCATAAAAAACAAACAAACAAACAAAAAAAATAAAAGTATATACATTCATATGCCATTCTTTTGAGAGAAAATCACTGCAATATAGAAGCTGAATATTCAGAAAAATTGATCTGCGTAATAGTGTAGGGAGTAAATTTGTATAATGCTTTGCTTTATTTCTCCATCTCTGTTCTATGGTACAGGAAGGAACATTAATCTGTAGAAAACAGAGAATGTAGAAAGACTTTTTAGACCTGCAGACTTGTAGAAAGGGAAAATTTGCCATACTGAGGTTCATAATACGGCTACTTTGAAAGGAGCTTAAGAACAAGTGAAGTGCTAGAAATGTGTTTTCATGGAAATAGTGAACAAAGAAGTCAAGGTAAATAACGTTGAAGGTTATAAGGAAAGCTGTAAAGAGAGAGAGAGAAAAAAATCATTATGTGGTAAGCAAGGATCTTACTAGAGAGACAAAATAACATGATTTTGTGTGTGTGTGTGTGTATGCATAGAAATATACAAAACATAGAAATTTAGCAGTGTCTCATCAAGTAGTGCTGATCCTCGGAGCATGATGAGATTGATAATTCAGAGATGTGCTGCTGTGTCAGAATGTCAGCTGCATAAGCATGTTGCCATAGAGGAAGGGCATTCTCAGAGTACAGTTGAAAAAACAACATAAAACCAACAACAAAAGTTTCTGTTGACTTCCAGTGGAGTGAAACTATAGCAACTTTGGAACATTATACCAGGTGTGGGTGGCATTCATCTTTTCCACGTGCTGCCTTCTTTCTGTGCAGGGGTTGAAATAAGGAAAATTGTCGCTGAGATGCTAAGAGCATAGTGAAGAGGCACTTCAATGTCCTTCTGTTCTAATAGGAAACCCGCTACTGGGCTTAGAGCTTCTTCTTCATATAGACATGGTGGGTTTTGGAACAACTTGAAGTCTAGCCTTATGCTACTCCATGTAAACTCTTCTCTAGTAGTTACAGTAGTTTTTGAAACCACCGTTTCAATCTTGATTATGTTTTTGAATATATAACCTCAAGTATACGAGGCGTGCAAATGAGTTCTATAGCTTCAGAATATGATTTGTCCTCCATTTTCAGTATTCTTTCTCCCTTCTGCTACTTGGTAAGTAACAGAAAATATATATATATATCCTTCTAACACTTGCAGTCTCCTTATCTTTTTCTGGAACAGATTTCAGTTTCCAGAGTGTAAAGAACAGATGCCTCTGTTGACTTGTGGTTTAAGTTCTGCTGGGGGAGAGAAGGAGGAGGGGTACTCTGGCATTTTCGTAAAACACTTTCTGAGTTCGTTCCATAAAGAATTTTTCCCTACACTGAGAGGTGCCATCCATGAATTTTCAGTGATTTTTCCCATGTGCTTACCATATGTTGTTTATTTATTAACAGTAAATAAACAGTGATGAAAATGACCCAGGAAAGGCAAGCATCCTACTAAAAATCCATGAATAAATTAAATTGTTTACTTATTTCTAAAAAGAATATGAACTTGCTTTGAGTAGGCTCTTTGTCTAAGGTTCTTAAAGCTCATCAAATACAAATGGAACTGAAGGACAGAGAAAATTACTCTCACTGTGTACAAGTAAAATTCCAAAAAAGCATCTCTATAGTCATTAATTCATGCGACCTTCCACAATAAGCCCAATGAATAAAGATGGTTCTTAGAAACCTTAGAGGAGTACATAGTAAACACTGATTTTTTTTTCTTCTATGTAATCCTTCACATGTTCTGGAAGGATCTCTGAGTGTCTGTGGGATGCATTGAACTCTAGTTTTACAGTTCTGGATCTCTACTGGGATTGGCACTGAGGCTGCCAGCACTAATTGTGATGGGTTTTTGTTTGTGATCTGGATACCTGCCCACTAGGAAATGAATTGGAACAACTCAGTCTTTTAGGGATTAAACTGAGGGAGAAAAACAATCTGTCAGTTTCAACCAATGCACAATTCACATTTTTGCCCATGTTGCCTTGTAAAAGAATTAATTTTCTGAAATCCAGATTCTGAATTCACTGAGAATAACATCTGTGGATATGAATGGGAGGAAAGACTGTATTTCTGAACATCACTAGCAGAGATATGTGACTGCATCAGTGCAAGGTAACAAAATAATTTAAAGGGCTGCTCCCAGAAGGCTTTCCTGTAAAGAAAACCGTTTGCCAGAGACTTGACAGACCTGAAGTACACAGGCCTAAACGATATCATTTAAGAACAGCGCTGTGTCTTATACTTGATGTTTTTTTTTTTTCTTCCTTTCATTTTTTTTTAAACCAAGAGCCTAGCTTATCTTTTGGAAAATATCTCTTTCTGCAGATTATCCACAATGCTTGCATTTAACTAAGCAAATGTTAGATGGAAGTTTGAATATTTTAGTATCTTTATTTGTCCCTGTTTTGCCTTTTTTTGTTACTGTTGTTCTCCTTTGCTCCTCTGTGTGAAAATGCATGTTTGGAAAGATGGTTATTTGAGCAGACATTTTGCACATCATCTTCTGGTGTTTTATGAGCCACCAGCAGACCATGAACTAAGAGCTGAAAAACAATGTAATATACTGGGCTGGAGCTCTCTCCATGCTTTACCAAGCAGAGCAGCAGGACAAAATTTTTGTCTTGATGTCCACAACTGGAGAGAAACAGAGGGAGAGATTTAGCTGACCTTATTTGTTAATGTGTCATGAGACCTAATTTTGTGACTAGTATGTAATGGCCAGTTTATTCCTTGCACAAGCTGAGGTGTCTGATGCATAGGCTGAGGTGTCTACTGGTAATGTCCTGTTCCATGCAACACTGTGGTCTTAAGAATCCTTGGATTCAAAAGTAGTGAGCATTGTTTTACAGTTATCATTTCACATATCTGTTTTTTTTTCTTTGAGTATTCATGTTTTTTCTTCATTCTCATCTGCCCACTACATAAATGAACAAATGAACATAAAGCTTTTCTTGTGGTATTTTGGTTTTCTATTTGTAATTTTTTTTTTTTTTTTTTTTTTTTTTTTTTTGCCATTGACCTCTAGCGAGCACCACCACTTCTATTTTGGCATTTCCCTAGTAGTGAGCACAAACTGTGCAAAAAAGACTTCTCTCAAAAAGCAAATTATTGTAGTTAAGAAAGTCACATCATAAAGGAGTGGTGGTCCAGCTCTAGCAGCCAGTGAATGCTGAAATATCTGTGAAGTATTACCTCAGAGTAGTGCTGTTTGCTACGGCTTGTTATTAGTAGCACAGATGAGATGAAAGGCTTGCAGATAAATCTAGATTTTAATTGACAGCAGCATTATTTATAAATTTAGAAAATAACCTGCCTGGTAAAGTCTGCAAATATGATGGACAAGAAAGAAAGTACTAATTTTGGTAAAGTATGGACAATTAAAGGACTATGCATGTTGGGTGAGAAGCTGTGAACTAAATTGCAATCTGACAGACTAAGCCAGTTTGAACAGTTTCACGTGGTTAACATCCTATCTTCTGGCATAAAATAACATGAAAATAATTTCAGAAGTGTGGAATGTGGGTTTACATAGCTAGTTTTCCACAAGAAAGGAGATTCTAGTAAATTTTGAGCTCACTGGCCATTTTCAGGCAAGTTTCAGTGAAGACTGTCAGTCTTATAACAAATAAAAAAACAACATAAAATGCCATAAATTTTATGAAAACAAGTCATTTGGCTGAGTAAAATGAAGCTGCAGATTGAACTCATTTGATGTCAAACATTAGAGAATCAAGGGAGGAAAAAATAATTGCTACTTTTGCAGGAAAGTCTTCACACATGAGAATAATCTGCAGGAAACCGGACTTAATTTGTTTTGTATGTGAAATTACTTATTTTTTCTGGATATACTGTAGTTTGGTGCTGCATTAAATGAACTTTTCATTTTATTTACTTGTGAATTTTTTTCAAGGGTGTATCATTTGGCGCATGAGAGGGGAAGTCATGTCAACCATGAGATATGCCTCCTGCTTCTCCTGCTTCTTTGCATTTACTCTGGGAGACTCTGCTGGGGCTGTTGCAATGGAGCAGCCCTTTCCCAAGGACACCCAGGAAGAGAGAGAAGGAGAGTGGAGTGGAGGAAGTCCTTGCCCAGCTATAAGCAGGTGGTTAGGAGGCAGTTTAACTGGCTGCTGTGCCATTCAAGTGTCTCATTCTAAAACACATCTAGGATAATGCATTTTCTTAATATCAGGAGTCATCATTTTGTATTAGGGAAAAGAACTTTGGGAAGTGTCAGCGAAAAGAATCAGAGTGGTTTTTACATCTTAGCATATATTTATATTTTTAATGCTGTATTTTTAAGAAGGGGAAAATCAGAGGTTTCAAAGAACTCAGAATTTTATTTCTAGGCTGTCCTATAACAGAAGGAGCCAACTACTACTATGGGTTTCATGGCTTGATGCCAACCCATTAAAATAGCTTTGTGGTTCTGCACAAATGATTAGCCTTCTTCATCATTTAATATGAAACATCCTTTTTCCTGGCAGTGTATTTCTAACACAAAACAGTAGGGGTTTAGATTTCTGGCTCCAGTCACTGTGATAAGAATCAAGCAGTAAAATCTCTGCTCTTTGCTTTGGAACTATTCTTTGCTTATTCTATTCTCTCAGTGTCAGATGAGTGCTCAAATATTTAGTCATCATTACCCACTTCTCCACTACAGACAGTCACACAAAGAGGATGTATCAAGAGTTGGAAAACATCTGTTAACAGTACAGAGATTTCAATTCATTTATCAAGTCCTTCTTCATTTATTGCCATAAAAGTAATGATTGTCTAAAACAGCTCTTTTTCCACATGAAAGATAACAGAACGCTTGCAATTTAACCCAGCAAACACCTGTATATGTGATGGAAGTAGCTGCAAGAAGGTCTGTGTGATCATAGGGTGGCTCAGAACCACCCTAGAAGTCACAAAGAAAATTATTGGATTCATTTTCCTCTCAAATTAGCACGTGCTAATCTTCATTCCTTTTCAGTGCAGCAGGTTTACAAAGGCAGGTAAATGGAATTGTGGAGAATTTAATCTGGTAGCAGAATCACAAAAAATACCCAGTAATCTTGGACATCAGTGCAGAGCCTTACATTAAGACATTGATGCAATGTGAATTTAGGGGTGTGGCCCTGCAGCTGCTGAAGTTTGAGATGAACAGGCACACTCTCATTCTCTCTTCTTGACTTCTGGTTGAGGATGGCTTTTTCTTTGCTTGCACTGTTTGGATGCATGATCAGTAGCATAGTGACCTTTTCTGGCCATAGTTCATCTCTGTTGTGTTCTCAAAGACCTCTTTCTGTGATGGCTATGCAGGAAAACTTAGCGCTGGCCAATACTTGTTCATGCTCATAATAGCTGTCCTACCCATTAGAAAGGGAAGATTAGTACAAAACAGCACTATCTCATTGCTCTCAGCTTTTTAGTAAAACACGTTTGAAATGACTCACTGACACTTCTAGCACTTGGGTAATTATAGTGTAATTGATTCTACTCACAAACAGAGCATTCATAGCGGTAGCACACGAAATGGTGGAAATCCAGTGTGGATCCAGAACCATTTCTGATAACAGGTGTTTGGAAAGTTTCACTCTTTATGGCTAAAAATCTTGCTAGAGTTCTGTAAAGGAGGAACTAAAAGCGTACAACTCTCAAGCAAGTGTATCTTCTACTGCTCTCTCCTGCTACCATTCTAGGCAGAAAATGTGGAAGAAATTACCATGTAACAGTTACTGTTCACCAAATGACCCGAAAAGCGAAGCTGGAGCTAGCAGAAAGTTGAGGTAGTTGACTGCTCTGTGAATGGACTCAATGAGATATCTGAAAGGAAGGCATAAGTCACACAGACAAATTGCTCTTAGGAATTTCTACCCTAAAATAACAACATTAGCACAAAGGACAAGCCTTTCAATAGCAAACTGTGAATGTCCCTGACTGTGTGAGAGCTCGAATTGACTTGAACTAAGTGTTTATAGACCATTTAGCTCATCTTAAAACATGGTTGCTACTCACTGCTGTGATTGAAATAAATACCGTACGGAAAACTCTATAGACAAAGAGTTGTAATTGAGGTACACTTAATTAAGATGGATTAAACTCTTCCCATAAGTTAATCGGTTTATGCTCAACGAGATGGCACTGAATGTAATTAGCTACATATCATCAATAAAATTACTTTTCTTCTCAGTTAGGAATATATTCTATTGAGAGCAACAATGGCTTAGCCATTCAAAAAACCATATGAATATAGCTTTGGGACCACTAATGGTGCTTTAGGTGTTGGAGGATTGGACTCCTGTTCAGAATGTCCTCAAAGGTTTAGAGATTAGACCATGAGAAAAATCTATTTTCCTAGCTTTTATTTCACTGCTTTTACCATGGACATATACATGAGATGCTTCGATCAAAGGATTAAATTAAATACTTAGAGGTTAATTCTATCATCTTTACTGAAGTAGTCAACTTGATTTATTGCTTTTGGCTTATATAGATAATAATTCTCTCTAGAGCTAATATTGTCTCAACAGGTGGTCACATAATTAAACTGGATTTTTTTATTGCAATTAAGCACTCCATATAAAGCATTAAGCTTCTCTTGTTTGCCAGGAATCATTCATATTTTAAAGCCACATTTGAGATCAGTAAATGCACTGGTGGAAGTGAAATGGATTAGGAACTGTGGAGCGAAGTTTAATTCTTTGGAGAGTATGTCCTCTGCACATGGGCATACAGATTCTCACACCAAAGTCTTAGTGTCAGTTCCCTCAACACTCCATCGTCCCTCTCCTTTTGCTGAGGTGGTGTTTCTATTGCACAAAATCTATTGGCACTACATCTTCCACTGCATTGTTATACCCTCAAAAGTAAAAGTGATGAGTGGCTGTGCACACTTGCAGTGACTGTGATGGGAAAAAAACACTGTGTTATGAACTTCGTGAGTGTGCATGGGTATCCTCTTGGTGCACTATATCAGATTTCATGGATGAGTTCTCAAGTCAAACCAAGTAGCATGGGGAAAGAAGAAGAGTCTTCATTTACAAGAGGTGCCTCTGACTGAATAATTGAAATTATGGCAAAGACTCCTGTGCCACCTTAGGTATGTTGTAACCTGAGGCAATTTACCAACAGTACACCAATACACTTTGAATAGCTTCCTTAGATGCTGTGTTCACGTGCCCTAAAAATAGCTGTGGATTCGTGCTTTATTTATTTATTTGTTTGTTTGTTTGTTTGTTTGTGGCAAAAATACGCATGGTGTTTTAATTCTGCATGTCTGGAGAAGTGAAATGAAGGTGATAAAGGATCTGAAGAAAAGCCTTATGGGCAGCAGCTGAGGGAGCTGGGATTGTTCAGTCTGGAGAAGGAGAGGCTCAGGGGGGACCTTATCTCTCTCTCCATCCGTCTGAAAGGTGGTGAGGTGAGGTGGAGATCGGCCTCTTTTCTCTCTCAGGGATCATTTCTAGGATGAGAGGTAACAGACTTAAGTTGTTTCAGGGAAGGTTCAGGTTGAATAGTAGGAAAAATTTATTCTCTGAAGGAGTGGTGAGGTATTGGAACAGACCAGGGAAGGACTGGTGTCCCTGTCCCTGAAGGATTTTCAAGAAGTGTGTGGGACTGAGGAACATGATTTAGTGGGCGTGTTGGGGATGGGTAGCTAGTTGGATGAGGTGGATCTTGGTGCTCATCCCATCCTTAATGTTTCTATGATAATAAACCTCCCTTTCCAACACTGCAGCTCTTAACATCTTACATGAAGACAGTTGTTGTTGTTTTTTTCTAGAGAGATGGAGAAATATTTTATAGGCATGTGCACGGGATGCTTCTGAACTGATGGTAATGGTGCAGAGCAGTCAGTGTCTCTGAATAGCTGCTGAGGGGGAGAGATTTCTCTGAGCAAAATGTATAGAAGCTTATTATATCTGACCTGCCTGTCCTGGACCTGCTTTATGACCAGTAAAGAGTAACAAACACTTTGTGGTGCCATTCATCTCATCTAATAATAATAATAATAATAATAATAATAATAATAATAATCTGTCTAAACTGGCAAATTTAGACAGGAAAAAGGTAATTTTAGTCAGGTAATTAGACCCTCTAGTCCTTCTTTCTCACTTGATTATAAAGTGAGTCCAAGGTGACAAGCTCAGCTGCTGGCATCCTGACTGTAAATTTCTAAAGTTAAGTGAAATCAATCCTACTCCTTCAGCCTTTGAAAAAAATGAGACATGAGTCCCCTTTTGGCCATAAACATAATTTTGTTGCTATTCTTGACCCTTTGGACATTAACAGCTAGACACCTTTACTTCTTCCTTCCACTCTGAAGTGTGCACTCATACTTAGCCAAAGTCTTAAAAGCCGAGCAAGTTCTGATAGAATTCAGCCACTGACTTCTTTGGGCACTGGACCTTTCCCATAGAATGTTAAATTTTTGTATTTGTAGGAGGCTGTGAGTGTTTTTTGTTGTTATTTTATTTTGTTTTGAATTAATGGATTATTTTATGCCCTGGAAATATTTTGGAATGAGAAGTATTTGAGGGTGCTGGTTTTGCCTCTATGATTAGCAGGTATTTATGTAACCTTAACCTGTCCTGATGGCTGGAGATCAGGGAGCATCAAATGGTTCTGGATGCAGCCAAAGCAATACGTGCTGCTGAAGTTCAGATTCATGTCTGACTTGTGAGACTGAGACCTGAATGAACCTGCCATGTTCCTGCGGATTGCCAGGTCTCTAATGGTCTGAGATCATGCTGCACCTTTTACCCTGCTGAGCTCTGTGCTCAGCTGCCTTTATTTTGTAGTCAGTCCTCAAAAGAAACACATCACGGAGAGAACTTCAGATGCACAAACAGTTGTGCATGCTCATGGATGTATAAGCCTTTTTTTTTTTTTCTTTTCACTGAGATGCCAGGCTAGTTGTTACTGTATTCTCTCTCTTTCTTTTTTATACTCGAGGAGGAATGCAGCAAAAAATGCAGAAGTACAGTAAATATAATCACAAGGGTGATGCAATGGCACAGTACTGCGCCTGCTTTTTGAAGCAGTTGCGCGTCTCTTCAGCGTTCTGCTGGCTGGCTGTTTGCGGTTGCCACCTGCTGGTAAAAGTACTACATGGCTTGTTTCTCCTCCTGGAAGAGGACAAAAGTACAGAAGTACGATTTTTTTATTACTTTTTTTTTTTTTTAATCAGATTATTTCATTTTTCTTGGACTTTTTTTTTTTAGTTATGGCTATATTAATTGTGATTTCCGAATAAAATATTGCTGTGTCTTACTGGATTTCACAGATTATGTAAATCTCCAAGTATTCCAAGAACACTTAAGTTACTATATTATGTAAATATCCACTGCCACTTCCCTCTTCTTGCAGGGTTTTTAAGAATTAAAACAAGGAGGACCCAAATTTTGCATTCCCATTAAAAGCAAAAGGTTTCTGGTTGCCTGCAATGGGTTTGGAGAACTCATCTTTTCATTTCAAAAACATTTCAAAACCTGGTAGGACAAAAAACTGTTTTTGTTCACAGAACTGAAGCCACCATGCAAAGACAGCATACACTGTGCAGTCTTTGTTTCATCCAAGGAAGATGCTGTTCTTTTTGATTTATCTAGTGGGTGGCAGCCCTGTTTGTGATTGATGGGCTGGAAATAGATGAGCTTTGAGGTCCCCTCCAACCTAACAACCAGTGAGGGGGCCTCCAGGGATCATGTTGGTTTTTAAGTGATTACTCCTAAGCCATGGCTTAGTCTTGACAGTCTTTTTCAGGAACTAATCTCTTTGTTTTACACATAACCACATAAGATGTACTTTCACACAGTGCAATAATTATCAGCTATCTCCTGGTAATCAATAATTTAAAAGCCCATGCAATGTGTGCTGTTTGCTGCTTTAGCAGAGATTTGATGGTATAGTAAGTGAGAACTGAGTAGTGGGGAGGTTTGTAACCTCAGGTGGCTACCATAGAGATGGGGGCACTGTTCACACCATTCATGGCAGGACCTGCAGGGTGGGCTGGGAAGGGACTTGCCACTGAGGGGTATTTTTATTGAAGGTTATGAAGTCTGTGATGCCTGCTCCTGCTCTGTACTGTTCCATGTGCCCCTAAAAGAGACAAAATAAATATTCAGCTGGAGCTCTATGGGCTCATAACATGGGAAATGATTTAGTCATGGGAATAGTAGATTGGGTTGATAGTTGAACTTGATAATCTGAAAAGTCTTCTTCAAGCTAGATATGAATCTGTTCTATGCTTCTCCACATGGATGAGAGGTTGGCACAGGATTCTCACTGCTCTATTTTTGGGACATCCCTTCAGTTTGTGAAAAGGCTGTTTCCCGCCTCTCTCCCCACATCCTTCATGGAAGTATGTAGGGATTGGAGGCAGGCAAGTCTCTCCTTGGCCTTCAGCAGTATTTCTTTCAACACATTACAAAAAACATCTATTCCTTTCCCTGACAAAAAATAAAAAGTAAAAAAATCACTGGAGTTTCATCCAGTGCTGCTGTTGTTAAGGCTGTCCAGCCCTTTGTCTGATAGAATGGTTCTTGCAGTTATTTACAGCTGTTAGGCTCTGACCATTGAGGATGAGATTTTTCATGCTTATTAGGAATTTCAGATGAACTGTTATGGACAGTTTTGCCTATTCCCCATTCACCCTCCTCCTTCTCCCCCCCCCCCCCCCCCCCCCCCCCTTTTATTTTTTTGAGAGAGAGAGAGAGAAGAGCAAAGAAATACACTTTGCTCATGTTTCAAACAAACAAAAAAACAAAAAATCCCTTTCTTGTATTGTTTCTATTTAGTTCCCAAGCTTAAAATTCATAATTTGGATTTTCTTCTGGCAAAGAAAGATGCATTAACATCCCTATGAAAATATGCCCATAATGGGCAAGTGAAGCAGCCTTGAAAAGGGCAAATTGCTCCATAGCAGCAAAAATTTTCTGGAGGTTAAAAGGATGCAATAATAAATATTTGTGAATCTTCCCTCTTGAGGAGAGTGAAGCAGTGATGATGAGGCAAAAGTCTGGGGACAGATATGAGGACAAACCAGTGAAGACAGGAAAAGGAAGGGATCAAACACGCAAAGAATCATCAGGACTGAAGATTGTGCATGTCTATGCTAATAATGCCTTATTCAGACTGTGCATATTTTGAAGATATTCTTTTAAAGTCTTCCTTAATTTTAGAAATCTGCCTTCCTGGGTGTTAGACTTTGCAGATAGAAGGTGTACCTAAGCTGAAATAGACAGTCACTTTGATTTGCTTGTAATAAGGATGTCTTTGTTAGAACCATAGAATGATTAAGGTTGGAAAGACCTCTAAGATTATCCATTCTAACCACCATCCCCATCACGCCACTAACCACATCCCTTAGTGCCACATCCACATGGTTCTTGAACACCTGCAGGGATGGTGACTCCTCCACTTCCCTGGGCAGCCTGTGCCACTGCCTGACTTCTCTTTCTGAGAAGGAATTTTTCATAATATCCAACCTGAACTTCCACACGCACAGCTTAAGGTCATTGGTAACAGAAAGTAATGAAATAATTTGTCAGAACAGGATTCTGTCATTTGTCCTGCTTCCCCTCTCGGGAGGAACAGCTCTCCTCAGGACTTAGATACGAACAATACAAGCAAAGATTACCACTCTGCCTGGAAAAGCAGGTGAGTGTGCATAAGGAATATCACACAGGAGGGGGTACACTACCAGCAGAGCTGTAGATCAACATAGATGCATTGTGATGTAGTAGCACATATCACATGGCTGGTACTGTGGCAGGAATCACAGTCCCCTTGTACGTCTCAGTGCTTGGCAAGTAAGAAGTGTCTGCAGCTATAAAATGCTTCAGGTCTGGCTTAGAGCATTCAGCATCTTAACTGATTTAAGAGGAGGGAAGTTAAAAGGAAGGGATAAGGATGACCTTGCAGCTGGACACAGGAGAATGCTGTGTACTCACACCTGTATTTTAAGAGACTGTGGGAAGGCATATCTCTCTCTTCTTCACTGAACGTGGATGAAATACCTTTGAAAGCAGGCTAAATAGCTACCAATTAAGGCCTAACGCTTCTGAAGACTGTATCTTAGTGTCTTCATGCATTTCACCAGTGAAGTACAGTCATCCTCAAGCTTTGGTCCCAGGCTGCTAAGCTCTGGAAATAAGCGACCCACTTTTAAAGGCAATGAATAAGGCTATTCAGAGAGTTGAAGCCCCCAGCAACCCACTCACGGCTCAAGAGTTGCCCTTGTAGCTTATTAAATCTAGTAGTGATTTCTGAGCTTTCAGAGCAAGTCATTTGCTCCAGGTGCATGTGCTGCATGTGCTCCCATCTAGATGGGTAGGAAGGAGTAAGCCCAAGTGTGTTACGTTTGCTTGAATGACAATTCATTTGAATTAAAAATCATAGCTTTTCATTCAAGGATCAGAAATAGGAACAAGAGATCATAGCTGTTTAAGATGGCAAAGCTTACTGTAGAAAGTGGGGCTGCACAAGAGTGGCAGTGCCAAGATTTATTCTTGCTCACTGCTAATGTGACCTAATGCTTGTCCCTGCTGTCAGCAGTGAGGCTCAAATTGAGAACTGCCACTGGATAAGCAGGAGAACCTGAGCTACACCATCAAGCCTCTTCGTTTGTGCCCAAAGTTTGTAACTCCTCTTTCAGACTGTGGATCTCTATGAGAGAGGAGCATTCACACTAGTATGTGTTATATTGGGATAGAAGAGTTGAGAGACACGGTTAAAACAAAAAGTCAGGAATTTGGGTGATCCAAGATACCATTTCTGACTGCCATTTTTTGGTGGATGCTGATCTAAATTCTGTAGAGAAGCTTGCAACAACTCAGGACTGCCATTTCAGCTGTGTGGAGTCAGTACATGCTGGCATGGTTAAAGGAGCTTATTATTTATATCTGAAATATTAAGCTGAAATAAAATTAAAATGAGACCAGCCTGTAATTAAATGTTACATTATCTGATTGGTTTTGAGCATTGCAAATTTGCTAATTGTTTAATCCTGTTTTTCTAAAGTGAAAATGGTAATGTTGCAAACATACAACTAAAATCTCAGTGGCTCTCTATAGAACAAAAAAGCAGACAAACAAACAAACAAAAACCACCACACAAATAAACAAACAAAATAAAGCCGGCATAGAAGAGAACATTGAATTTTCTATTAATGTGTTAATGTATGCACAGCTTTAGTTTGGCTATGGATACAAAATGCCTCCTGCAACAAAGAAACTGCTTTTGATTTTTGGTGTGCCAAAAACTCAAGCCAGTGCTATGAAAAGGGTACAATGTAGAGACTGTAATATCTGATTCATTTTTATGCTATTTTTTAATGGAAAAAATTCAGTGTGTTTGTAAAATTTGGTATTCAAGACATACCAAATGATGCCAGCTACTTCACAGTATGAAAGACAGATCTCAAGTCAGTTTTATTGCTCCTTTATTATTCAATTACTAAGAAAAAATACAGGCAATCATTTTTTTAATGCTTCAGTTTACTTCATTCAGCCCTAATTAACATGCGTTTTTGAAGGTATTTGGTGTGGAGGTTTATCTTTTGCACATGTCCACTTATGCATAACCTCTATAAAGATGGCCTTTTACTGTATCTGAGCATCTCCCCTTATTTTATTGACTGCTTTGAATAACTGGTGGTGTTTGTGGCTATTTTATTCAGAACATATATATGTATATACATGTAATCTTATAAAAATTGGAGATTTGCAGTGTTTCTGAGGGCCTAAATTTAAATACATGTGCCATTTACATTAGAAAACTGGAAATAGGAGGATGCTAAGTAAATATGGTGAGATCTGTGATCATTCAATCAGTAAGGAAATTTTGTGTTCTGCACAATTCATTCAAAGATTGCACTTGGAGACCAAACCAAGCTTTACTTTTTTCTTTTAAATATGTTTGCAGGTATTGTTTTTAAAATATTCAACAGCATTCACTGTTAGAAAACACAGAAATGGGTTGAAATATACACTAACTCACAAAGTTATCACAATGTATGTTCCAAATTTCAGGCGAGAGAAAGTTGTAGACTTATTTAGGCACTATTAATAAAAACAGGGAAATGTTTAAAAGCAGTCACACTGTTCTGCAAAAAAAACATCTGAAAAGCATTTCTTCTCAGTAGAAGTCCAGGTAGGCAGCTGAGGACAGTGGAACTAGCTGATATGTTTGAACCAGACCATTGTCCAGCTTTTACAACATTCACTTTCTTCTAATTGATCCAAGGGGGACCATTTATTCCATGTTTAAATACATGTTCCAATATTAACCTTCCCAAAGTTTCCCAAAGTGTAGGATGCTGTTTGAGGTTATGTGAAATTTGGAACAGACTGTAGAAACTCTACAATCCCACCTGCAACTTGCTAAAACGTGGCAACTTTTTGAAATGGAAGATTTTAATATTATTTTTCTCTAAAACCAGAAGTGAATGGCATTATTTCAAATTGTATTCAAGAAATACTGATTCTCAAAGAGTCTGTGTGGATACTAAGAAGCTTTTTATTTCGGTCAGTGATATAAGCATGCAATCAGCTCTTTTTTTGTAAAGCAAAGTTGAAAAACATGTCTGTATCTGTATATAATCAAATATATACTATAACATTTTGCTATTTTTGCCCCAGGATTTCCCATGCTTACTTAATGATTCCTGATCATGGAAAAATTCTTGTCTTGTGGAAGTTCCCTTCTGAAAATTCATAGGAAGAAGAAATCAGGTCCACACTCAGCACCAAGAATGTCACCATAGTTATTATGAGGTCAGTAATCTTACTTTTTAACATGTGGTTTAATGTAAGAACACAGCAAATCGTACTGAGTTGTTTATGTTCCTGAATCCAAACAAATAGCAAAATAATGTCTTACCTATTTCTAACTTATACAACAAATAGTTCCCTATGTGCACATCTCCTTTCTATTATCTTTTACTACAGTTGATTCTTTTGAAGCAAACATCACCTGACGTTATGCCGTGATGTTTTATATTATTTTTAACCACTGAGAAAATAGTGAAAATTGAATAAGCAGTCATTAGCTAAGGATGATTATTTAAAGCTAAGCTATTAATAAAATCCTTGGACAGGTGGAGGCAGTTAGTAATATCAATTAGTTCTCTCTTGAGATATGAAGTATTCATTTTATAAATTTATTTATTCTCTATATAAAGTTTATTGCCTCTTGAAAAATGGCTTGGTGTTGGGAATACATCTTGCTATTCATTTAGAAGAATGTTCTGCTGATGACATGGACGTGCTTTCAGCAGTTTGGGGAAAAAAGAACAAGTGGTTATGTTTTGCAAACATGAAGATGAGCCTGAGCATTGGATTAAGAAAAAGATTAAGAGATGGCTTTGTGGAGATCTTCTGCTCAGGTATTGTGCTTGCTGTGTGGAGATGATAGGTTATCACAGACATTAATAGCAAAGTATGTTTTTTCTGTAATGCCATATTTCTTAGTTATCTTTGTTAAAGGTTTTTGTGAACACTCAGCTAATTTGTTTCCAGGTGCTATAAAACAGTTGCTGAGAGTGATAGAATTTCACTGGAGAGGCTTAATTCATCACACAGGTTGCTTGTCTGACAGTCTCTGTGGAAGCTGTATAGCAGAACAAGTATCAGGAACTATGACTCATGCTAGGAGAGGGATGCTAAAGAATCAAACTTGTTTTTTTTTCCATTGCTTTTGGAAAGTTGTCTTGTGCTCAGTGCTCTGGGACAGAGATGAGCACTCTGATAAAGGCATCTTCCTGTGTGTGCTCAGGCAGGAGTAGTTGGATAAATCACCAGCTTTTCTAAGCAAAACCAGCTAGGCTGGAAATTGAAAACTGGTATTTATTCAGATGTAAGGAAGCCTGTGGAGAAGGTAGGGATTCGGTTGGGCTGAGACAACCCACAGGAAAGTTGTGGAAGAAATACATTTATTGCTAATAAAATCAACAGTAACTAGATTTTGTGTTGCTATAATCTGCTTCTGGTAAATGTCAACTAGCAGAGAAACTGTGGTAAAATTGGCTATCTTTTAGATATGCCAGCTCCTTATTTTATATATTTTTTTTTTGCTTAGGTAGTAGCTTTAAGTGTTACTGGACAAGAAAATGATGCTGCCCCCTGATGAAAGTGATTTTGCACAGTGTGCTTGAGTGAACTAAGAGGAGGTGGCTTAGAAAAACAAATTAGCAGTTTCAAGCTAGAGGAACCTTGGAAGACTCAAATTAAATTTAAAAAATCCACTGTGGAGATGCACAGTCTGAAAAGAAAAGGCAAACAACAAAAACAAGTCACAAGAAAACAGAAGAGATGATTTCCTCATCCATTTGGTTAACCAAAGGGTGTTGGGAAGATGGACTCAACCAGATTGCATTTTGCAGGGTAACATATTTCACATAGATTCATGGCTTGTGGTGTTGCTTGTGATGTATACTGGATTATGTTACAAAAAGGTCAGCAAAAATTGCATTTTCCATTTCTGTTCTTCATTTAATTGTTGAAGTCCACAACTGCGGCTGTGAATATAATTCATAGTGGGGATGCAGCACCATTATTAGTGTAGTCCTGAAGACCATATTAAAACTCAGACATGCTGTTTTCGTACCTCCTTTTTGTGCTTGCTTCATCTTTCCTTCTGAAAGTTTCCATTTCATAGAATCATAGGATCATTTAGTTGAAAGGAACTGTTAAAGGCCATCCAGTGCAAGTCCCCTGCAGTGAACAGTAACAAGGATAGCTCAGTCAGGTGCTCAGGTGCTATGTTACTGCAAGTCCCTAAGCTGTTTTATAGTGCAAACTATGGATGTCTTCTGACTTAAAGCATCTATAAGAAGAATGTCCTAATGGAGACTTCTTAAAAGCTGAGCTTCTGCAGCCACTGTTCAGTCCCAAGATGAAATTAGCAGGTGAAGAAAAACAGCAGCACCTGGGTGGATCCTTAAAATTCTTTTCAAGATTCTTGCAAAAGCTGTGGAATTGTAGCCTGGGGAGTGCTTGACTGTTCTGGATGGGGAGAAATCCACCTCTTTTGGCCCAAGCATGAAAGAAAGAATGGATTTCAAACATCAAACATCAAAACCTAAGCTAAGCTTAGGTTTACCTTTGCCTGGAGTTATGCTCTGTAAGGAAGCACTGTCACTTCCCCTGTCACATACAGGTTTGAGTTATGCTTGTTTATCTCTTGGTAAGTGGCTCAGTATTATGTTTAAATACCTGCTCCTTCAGGCAGCTCACTTGCCAGTACAGTGAGAAGCATCTCCACAGATGTTACATGTATCCACTGTCAGATTAAAATGCAGTACGTTGATTTAAGAGGAAATTTTCAAGCCCCGTTGTGCCAGCCTCCCAGCCCAGAAACACTGTTCTTCTTGGTAGGGATTTTAAAAGGAAATCTGGGTGCTAGTTACAAGAGCAGTGATTCTGTGATAAAGCTGTTAATATAATTCCAACCAGATGCATTAAAATGCTCACCGCGAAGAGAAGGAAATTTATTTGAACACTTTAAGACAATAAATGACTCTCATAGTCCCATGCTGTTTGTTTATTCCAATTACTTCACTACTATTGTTTGAGTTTAGTTGTGTTTATTTTGGGAAGATTTTCACTTTCCTACTTTTGCCTGAGCAATAATTAAAGAGGGGGTCTTTATATGAAGGAGATCATTTTATTCCCCACTAACAAAAAAAATGAAATTCACACTTACAAGTGAAGGCAGAATAGGTGGACAGATCTCCTCCCTGCCTACTCATGTGGAGACTGAACCAGCCCATAACTTAGATGATGGCTTCTGAATTTGGAGGCTGGACAAACGTGGTCTTTTGCCCGCGGTCTCACTGTGGAAAATGTAAATGGAATTTTTGAATACTTATATTGATTTAGGGAGCCATTTCAGACTTTCCCCTATGGCATGGAAATACGTTTAAAAGCTGTACAGTTTTATAAGTGAAGCATTGACCAAAATGTAAGTTGACAGATCTGGCTGCTGTCCCAATGTTGGCCATTGATTTTACTTAACACTTTGGCTTTCTCACCTATAAATTTCAAGCAACACCTCTGGGGACAATAGGTAAGACAATAGACTTTAGATAAGTGGAGATATTGAAGGGTGAGGTGGTGCTATACCATGATGGTTATTCCTTTACCGTGAAGGTACACCTTCCAGGTTTATCACTGTTGGATAATGATTAATCAAGTCGTACGGATTAATTTTTATTGGGGGTTATTATTTATGTTCCAGAAGAATAATAAATTTTAAACATTATTTGAGATTTCAGAATTAAAACTGTCTCATATTTCAAATAATTTCAAATGACCTTCAGACAGAGCCAGTCGGTGGTTTGAATATGCTAATGAAATCACTTTGCTTGCAGGATGTTTTGTTTGGTAATGAAACTCAAAACTACTGACCATGTTGAGCTGATGATGTTTGTCTATCTAATGCACTAATATTCATCAATGCAGTGTGTGCAGGCAAAGTTCAGATATGAATATAAATGACAAGGATTTTCTGGGAGTTCATATAATAATCTCTTTTAGGTATTGATTTTTTTTAACAACCTGATGCCCTTTATTTTATACTGATATTGAAAGAAAGCAGCATTATTTTATCACTTGGCTCTGTGAATGCAGAGATAATTGAGTTCTCATTACTAATCGTTTTAGAAAATTAGAAATTCCAATTTAGAGCAGACCTTTCTGGCTGTACTTGTACTGAGTAGTGTTTCCTGGAGTATTTTGGGAGCATTTACTGCTTAATGTGCTCAGTGAGGATATAAAAATCTGACCCTAATTTTTTCATTTATTTCAGAGTCCAGTTTTGCTTTTATGACTTACTTATATCTGTCATTTTAAAGAGACTGAGCTCAGCTGAATATATGTAATTTTTTGGGATGAAGCATGACCATTATAGCTATCTTAGTACATAAGAGAAAAATGTATTTGTGTAAACTATGAGCTAAAATGTTAGGGTTGTTTTAAAAAATAAAAGGCAGTAACCTTAGAAGATTCAAATTAAATTATAAAAATCCACAAACTTCACCTTTACTTCAATTTTATGTCTTTACTGCTGTAAGTCTTACTAAGTAACACTGGAGTCCTGTCAAGACTATCCAAATTATCACAAATTTGGATTAATCCCAAAAGTATGAATGTTTTATGTTACAGTTTGTATAGGAAACTTTCCTGCTACGTTTTATTCCATTAAATATATTATTCCATATACTGCTGATTAAAAAAATCTATAAATGTATTTTCTAATGCAGCTCCCAAAAATGTTATAAAAAAATACGATCTCAAGTATTTATAAAAGATTTTTGAAGATGCCCAGAGCATTAGATGAGGCCTTTAGTGTAATTGTTTCTGAAAATCTTGGTGATCATTAAAGCTGAAAGATCCCACATAAACATATCAATTTTGTTATGAGTAATAACTGAATTAAAGAAGTTTGTTGTTTTATTTGAAAACTGTTGCAATTGAACATGCTATCATTCTGGTTTTAGTTTTGAAATGACTTTATATGTGAAAAGTGCTTAACAGTTTGTTGGTCAGCCATTCAAATGTAATTGGATATAAGTCATAGGGCACATAGCAAGGAAGGACTGCAGAATAGGAACAGGCAGCACAGGATGGATGAGGGAAATGGGTGAACATATCAGAGGGGGATTGAAGAAGAAAAAATTGAGGTTTGAAATTGATCTTTATTCCATATATTTCCCATTACTTTAAAATTGCCTGGTGTCCAATAGCACTGAGCAACGGAAGAAATATTAATCAGACTATCAGAATGTAATTTCAGTTGTTATCTATTAAAGTCCTTTCACACTAGAGAGACATGGGCATAGGAGGCACACCTCTGGCTGTATATCATATGAAATTAATGGTAGCTTACAATAAGCGTCTAAACCACTGAAGTTTCTCTGGTATTTGGTTTAATTTCATTAACTCAGTAACTTACATTAACATGTAAGGAGTCACAGATGATGGTTAGAATAGATTATGTTATTGATCTTTCCAACATTTATGATACTATGATAAAAATCCGGGAAAGAGCATTCAAACCTTCAGGATTACTCTGATCTTTTCAGAATATTTGACTGCTAGAAAAAAAATTCTGAAATCCTATAAAGATAGTGATGCTAGTCTTCAGTTCCTTCTCTCATTATTAAAAATATTTGGTTTTTGTTTTGGAGATCTGTGAGGTGAAAAATTATTTTGAGATAAATACCTGGGGATTTGTTTGTTTTCATTATTTACAACTCAAAAACATAATATAAGACTAGTTACTGAAAAAAGTTCTCTTCAGTAGATCTGTGCACTTTGGATAGAGGAAAGCTTTGTACTGACAATTAAACCACAGCTTTTCTAATAGAGCCTGTAATATTTAAATATAAATGGACTAATTTATAGTGAAGGTGCAGAGATTAGATTAGATGACATGGTCTTGAGACTTAAGTAATGTTTGATGAGTTGCAGTACTGCGTCAGTAGATACTTGGATGATAGATATGGGGTATATAATGGTTCCAAAGCACTTTCTGGAGAGAGTTTAACTAATTCAGGGATCTGGGCTAGCAGATTTATTCTGCCAAGCTTCCTCTGTTACTTCTGACTCATTTAAAATACATAGTTTGCTCAAATGTGCTTCAACTAGCCCCTTTGCACTTGGTTGCTTTGTCTCTTCAGGGGATAAAGGGACATGTCTATAGCATTTCAAACCTAGACATGATCAATTCTTCATCATTTATTGTTCTTTTTTGGTGTATTTTTTATTTTGAGTGTGTGTTTTTTTCTTTGTTGTGCTGACTTTTTTTTTTTTTCACTTTCTGCCTTTTTTATTATTAACTTTGTATCTGGGAAGAAACTGTTTTGCTAGTGATATATAAACTAAGAATCAGGGGACATATAAATGTTTCATTTGTTCTAAAGCATTTTGGGATCTATGAGGAGACACTAAAGTACAAGTGGTTAGAATTCATTTCTATGCTGTATACCTTTTAAATGTTAGGGTTTTCCAATCATTTTACTATGCAGCAGGCACAGATGTGGGTATCTACCATATTCAATGCATGTTTGTATTCACAAAAGCTTTTGTGAAAACAATGTTTTGTATTTATTTGGATACATATAAAAGTAACATATTTATGTATAAGTATATATGTAAATTACTTACAAATCTAAAGAAGTGTCATACTTAATATATCTTATTTTACAAGGATACAATGTTTTGTAATACAAAAAACGACACTGGGAAAAGACTAATGATCTGCATACCATAGCAAAGGCCTGGTTTACATGATAAAAGCTTCCTGGTATTACAGGCATGCTTTCCAAAATAATGTAAGAAAATTAGAAAAAGGTCACTTGGAAAAGAATAACTTGAAAACCTTATCAAATTAAAAACTACTTGGAAAGATAGAATTTTGCTACTGAAGAGGAAGTTGGATGCAGTTCTGAATTAACTGAAAATGAGTCAACCATTATACATCTGAAATCTAAACTTGGCCTTTAACAAATGTTAAATTTTTACTAGTGGTAGTACATTAATTATTAGAGATGTTAACTATATCTTCTTTTGCACATACTTGGCTAAACTGATGGCTGGTATTAGTCCTCTGGCTGGGTCCAGTCCTGGCAGTTTGTAGCCTGTTGCCACACTGCTTTCACTGAAATTACAATGTAAGGGACATGGGCTGACAATCTGATTTAGTACTTGATTTAGGGGCTGGAAACCCTGCCTGTAGCAGTGGTGTTGGAACATGATGATCCCTGAGGTCCCTTCCAACCCAAGTCATTCTACGATCCTACGATTCACTGCCATGCAGCTGCAGGGTCTCTCTCTGCAGTAACCTGTGTGCAACATATGTAATATATTAGACTAACTGGGAGCACAGAGCATACCAGTAGAACTTGTGAATCTGTGTTATTTAAGTTTGCATGTCTTATCTGCCAGCCTAAATGTAGATTAGGATGCTCCATAGCAGTGTTCAGTTGTTCTCTGAGAGCCGTGGGAACACCGCCGCTCCCTGTAGGTAACAGATCATGCCTGTGCTGCACGTTCAGAGGATCTTTTCAGTGGGGACGAACTAATGTAAGGACAGGTGGCTTGGAGAAACAAATAATCTTACTTTCTTTTTGCTCTTTAGCTAGACACCTCGCTTGCTTTAAATTGGTCTTTAAGGCTATTGTTTGCTGTAATGCAATTACACATGTTTTTCACTCAGACTCCAGTGAGCCAGAATTTGGCAGCAAGACCTGATAAGCCTTCTATGTATCTTTAGAAGTGAATTGCTTTGTGCTAGTCCCTGGGAAAGTGTCTTCCATGATAATTTGTAATCCTTATTCCCCATCATCTGTGGATGAAACCATCCATGGCGTGTACACTGACAGTCAATTGACATTTTAGAAGATCTTTTTTTTCCTGTGCACAGGGTTTGTACTTAGAGATGTCTTTCTCCTTTACTGTGTAGGAAGTAAACCTTGAATCTATGGTAGCCTTCTTTCTATTTAGTATCTTATTGGCACACATATATATAGTGATTTCAGTAAAAGATCTTTCTGGATAGTAAAATTCTGGGGAAGTGCTGTGTAAACTTGCAGAACTATAGAGCAGTTGTAAACTACTGAAAGTATAAAAATCTTTCAAAAATGCTGAAGTATATGTGATTATATCACTGAAGTTTGTTTGTATTCTGATATATTAAATGCTTATAGTCTAAGGTATGCTGAAATCTATCACAGGCTTGCCTTTCTGGTGATGCTCAGTACTTCCATCTCACACTGACAGCACCTACCATTGGCATTCCTCATTCTGCAAGCAGAAAGCCCAGAGGTCAAGTGTTTACAGTTCCTGAGTGGACACAGGGATAGGAAAAGCAGCAGTGAAGGTTACTTTCCAAAGAAACGGAGTTTTTCAGGAATGCATTGTTGATATGTGTAAATGTATGCCTCTCCATAGTGTAAATGTGCATATAGGTGATTATTTTAAAGCATCATGTTTCAAGCTCAGGAGTATTGTGATTATGTTTGCAGAGACTTCCAACTCTACAAGCTCTTAGTTTAAACAAGCCTTATATCTGAAGCTTTTCTGTAGTACAGAATTTCCAACAGGCTCCCACAGGCGGATAAAGCAGGCAGGATTTACAGGTAGATTCCCCATCACGTAGAAACATCAGTTAGCATTTTCTCCTTGAAGGTATTTGTAGTTATGCATGTTCTCCGGGCAACTAAAGAGGAGTTTCCAACATGTGTATATTATTCAGTAGGAGGTCTTGGAGACCCAAGAAAACAAAAGAATGAATGATGCTGCTGAGACCCGCACTTGTCTGGTTTCCTTTGCAATGATGCAGTGCTTGGCAAAGGTGAGGAGGAAACTCCACGATGTTAATCAGCATGTGTCTGTCTCTTGGGCCCAGAGAAACTGTGCTCCTCTGAAGCAAAATGATGGGGCTTTTGCTGATAGCCAATCCTGAGAATTTACAGAAGAAAAGCTACCTCTGAGCTGAGAAAACCATGTGAAACAACCTTTCTGCAATGAAATCAAATGATGTAATGTCTGTCTAAACATAAACTTTAAAGGGCTTCTGAAAGCTCTCTTCAGTATTTTGAGATCCAGTCAGGAATAGATACAGGGGGAAAAAAGCCAGTCTTCTGTCATGAAGTAAACATTAAAGATCATTTAAGGAAATAAATGAAGGTGATTTCTGTATTATCCCATAATGGACAGGGTAAAAGATGCTTATCATTAAAATCTTTATTTTCTCTAGTGCTCCTTATAGAAATAATAGCCACTCAGAAGACTAATTTCAACTGCAGATTCAGAATAGGGCAGATGGGCTTTACTGGTATATGTACCAATGTCTTACCAAAATCCTGTTGGAGAATGAGGTCTGTGTCTCAGGGCAGAACCCTACCTTCATGTTTTTATAACACTCGTAAGTGTAACAAAGGGTGAGGAAGAGAAAAACTCTTTTGGTTGGTGGCTGCAGGTCTGAAACAGCTGAATGATAATTCTTTCATTTTTAAATCCTTGATGACAACCTGTAAATGAAAGCCTCTCTGGGTGATAATGACTTCCAGGTATATTATGTGGTCCATTTCGGATTGTCCAGTGAAGCCTTTCTTATTTATTAAGTATTATCTTATCAGAAAAGGACACATTCATTCAAGTTGCCATGATCTTCCCAAACTTGTTGCTGAGTGCTGAGATTCAGATGCTGTTTCAGATTTGCGAGGATAGTAGTAATTCATACAGTTCTATCTTCCACCTTGAGATCTGTCCAAAGAATGCAGTTTGGAGAACAGACAGATGTAAGTGATATAATGAAGTGAAATGGGGTGTTTCTGCTCTAAGACTGTAGATAGTTGTCACATCCTGATAATTCTGAGAAGAAAAGAGTGTGCTTCGGGAAGTCTTTACAGTCCTGTGAGATTAAGATTGAAAATCAAACTAAAAACCATGACTCTGCGTCTTCAATTTGTGTTCTACCAGCCTGGAAGAGCTTGGGTCTTCCATGAGTGTAGTCAGAGGGGAGAAACTGCTCTCAGTTGAATCTTGGTACTTCCCAGCCCCAAACTCTTCTTCCTTTTTGACACAGGAGAAGAGCCCTATATCACCCCTTTTGCTTATTATTAGCATGTTCAAGGAACATTTAGATGTTCTGTTGAGGGACATAGTTTAGTGAGAACTATTGGTGATAGATGGATGTTGATCTGGATGATTCTGTAGGTCTTTTCTAACCTTGGTGATTCTATGATTCTATGATTCTTCTGGCCAGAACTGAGTATCTTAGAATCACAGAGTGATTTGTGTTGGAAGAGATCCTGAAGACAATCTTTTTCTTACCTTCCTGCCATGAGCAGAAACACTTTCACTAGACCATGTTACACAGAGCATCACCCAATCTGGTCTTGGACACTTCCTGTGATAATGTCATTGGGCAAAACCCTGGCACGGTTTTCTGAAATGTCAGTGTGGCAGTCAGGAGGCCCTTTTCAGATCCGTCTGACCCCATGACCTCCTTAAACTATCAGAAGAGTATCTGTTACTGCAGATCCAGATAGGAGATGGGCTAGGATCAGCAAATGCTGGCAAAATACATCTCCTGTCAGAGAGAATTTAAAGCTGACGATGAAATTACAGAGTCATAGAGTAATTTTGTTTAAGTGAATCTGAAATCAAGCAAACAGCTGAGCATGGCTAACATGTTAGGGCTTCACCATCAAGGGATTCTTCTTGGCAGAACAAAAATAGTAACAGACTTCACAGCTACAGCAACAGAGGACTGTAGTAAAGCTTTAAGAGACGTTCTATTTTTGTAGGAAGTGACTTCTATTGCTCTGTCTGATGAATGTAAAATTTGTCAAATACCTAGTCTAGCTATTTAAGAATCTCAAAAATGCCATCAAATAACTAAAGAAAATATGGCTAACGGCACAATCTTAATGAAGAAATTAAAATAGAAATAAGCAAGTTGTTGGATGTAGCAAGAAGTTTGCAATGTGACGTGAACACATTATAGAAATCAAAGTAATTCCACATTATGGTACACAACACTGTGGTGAAATGGCAAATTTATTTGAGAAGGTGTTTGGGTTGGTGTTACAAAACAACTCTTTACTTGCTCTAATGATAAGTTCCATTTCTCAAGATTGCTGGTTGCGCGTACTTCCTTTTTCCAAGTTTCTGTGGATCAATACCCCTCGTGAAGCTACTGACACCTAACAAGCTCTGCATGTCTCTAAAGATCAAAGACTAAGTAGGTCTCCTGATCTCAAGAAGAAATGAAATCTGGCAGTGAGCTCCATCTTTCACTTGGCTACAAGCCACAGCTTCTCTGCATTTATCTGTGAGTTTCCAACAGAAATTTTGCAGTTTATAGACTTTCTGTTATGTATAGCATTTTGGTAAGTGTGCCAAGATCTACCATTGGAGCTAAGAAATTATTTACGTCATAAGAGGGAAATACTGTTTCAGAGCTATTTGTAAGGTGTTAAAAACAACGTCAGCGCTGTTGACTTTGCCTTAGTTTCCTTCTGTGCAATGCCCTGATCTGAAAATTTCATGTGTTTCAAATACATGCTCAGCTGAATGAAATGCTAGACTTTAAGGCTCAGTTCTCATTCATTAGTCAATGTGCTCATCAGCCCACAGACTTTAATATGCATAGAGCCAAGCCCAAACTAATACAAATGGCATTTCATTTGTTGGCATTATCTTCCATAATGTCATTATTATTACTTCAAAGTTTTTGTAAATTTTGAAATGTAGAAGTGCATACATGGATAGTGGTTATAAACATAGCTTCACCACTGCTAAATCACATATGTGATTTGCTATATGCTATAATTCTGAAATTTCTCAGCACTCATAAACACAGCCTTTCAAAAAATACATTAACAGATAATGTCGAGAAGTCTACCTGAAAAAAAAAAAAACACAACGAAAAACCCAATAAAATATATTTTCTCTCCTATGCAACATATGTGAAGTCTGTTCCAGCAGAATCCTAATTCAGGTATTTGAACCAGTTTGGAATACTAAAGAAGGCTTACACTCAAGGTATTGCCATCTTTATGTTCCGACTACCTGTAGTTAAAAAAAAAAAAATAAGTACAAGAAAATAATTCAAATCAATGCATTTTACCTCCTAAACAATAAAGTAAATGAAATGGACCATCTGCTTCATTTTTTTTAGCCTGTCATACACATACAGTATGTGACTCTGGGGTACTGCAGTGATTTTTCATCATTTACAGGTTAATATGAATGCTCTTTACTACTCTGAAGTCATTCCAGTCTCGTGATAGCAAATTATTGAAACAGTGATTCATTTTTTAAAAAAATATTCTGCTTTTACTCATTATCTAGAACAATAAAGGCTAGAACACTCTGGATGAGACTGTAGATGCAGTGGCAATATAAATTAACAATAGGAGTTGTAAATGAATTTTATGTATTACTATGGGCTTTTTCAAGAGTTTATGTTAGATAAATATTTAGCAGATCTTGCTTAAGTAAAGCTATCTTCTCAGCAGCTTCCTCTTGCCTCATATTGTGCATCTCCTGTTTATACTTGTATGACAAGACAAGTGATCAACGCGTAACTGCTGGGAATTAAGTTAACTTGGAGTATTTTGCTATGACTCTTGACTTCTGCAGACTTTTGATTGAGCTCTCAGCCAGGTTGTCTTCCACACAATTGTATGGATGAGATTCTGGGGGCAGGTGTTAACTGTGGAAACCTACTTAGTATTAAACGTACCTGTCTGATGGCTACCGACTTTGGAGACAAAGTTTTTATATATTTTTTTTCTGGTCATTGTTCTTTACAAAAGACCTAATTGAATATATTTGTCAAATCATGTCTCTGGTTTCCCTCTTCTTCTCCCCCGCTAATTGGACATGTATTGTGTTTGTGTGGGAAGGAAGGAGGCTCTATAGCAGGACAGCAATATTGCTGGGAAAAGAACATTAAAATGGATAAAGGGATTTTCTAGTGGTATAAATACCTGCACACGACCTCCCTGTTCTCTGGAGTCCTTCTGTATATGTATATACAAGTGCAAACACTGGAATAGAGTTGGAGCTGCCATTAATCGATCAGGACCTGATCAGTTAGAAAACGGGGAAGGGTGGCTCTTTGCCTTTCACCTGTTTGAGGGCATGACTTGCCAAGCGTTTGCTTCATCCGACAATTTTGTACCCTTGAATTCTGACTCTTCTCCCTCCCTGCCTCTGATAATGCATCACAGCGCAGCAGAGTGCCTGCCCGTTTCTAACCATGCGACCAGTGTTGTCTCCACAGGTACTTTTTAAAAATAATATTGCTCTCTGTAACGCTCATTTGTAGTGCTTTTAGATGATATGTGTGCATCAAGTTTTACGGTATTTGAAGTGTTTGATATCGGTGTTATGTGAGTCTGAAACTACTTCAGAGTGGAAGCATTTTCATAAAGCTGCATCATGTGTAAATCAGGAACACTCTAAATGTTTGCATTTCAGTCAAATTTTAGCTTTCTCCCAGCTTATTAAAATATTAGGCTAAAGTCAGCTGTCATTACAATAACTCAGAACAGGTTTAATGCTGACATTTTTTTGTGCCTACATAGTCTTCACTGATGTCATGTAAATAATTAAAAGTTTGTTTTCTGTGCAACCACAAATTTTGATGACATAAATTACTTTAGACAGAAAACACATTTAAAACAGGTGTAATATTAATTGTGAGGGCTTCCAAGAAGAGGGAAAAAAAAACCTAATTACCTCCTGAATAAAATAACATCTAATGTTCAAAACTGGTGACAGAAATTTTTGTTTGTGTGAATAATCCAAATAATTGCATTTAAACAATAAACTGTCAGAGACAGGGAGATAGTTTTTTTGCAGCCTCAGAACTTCAGAAGTGGTATTCAGCAATACAGAAGCTACTGAAAACTCTCAGGAATATAAATAGTTTTGCTTTATTTGAATCTACATAAAGGTAAGGTAAGAGCTTTACTCAAAATCCCAAAAAGAATCCGTTTGCTGAAGTGCATCGGAAATAAAATATTTTAACAATATGAAAAAGCATGTAAATAGTGAAAACTGAGCATCAGTAATACATAATGCAATCTCATTCTCCAGGCACGAAGCTCAAAATATCCTAACACAATTGTTGGATAGTGGCTGTAGTAGGGAATAACAGAATTAAATTTTTTTTTGAGGCCATAATAACTTATCTGTGTCATAGCAGTATTTTCTAGATTGTTTATTTATCCATCTTGAACTACAAAAAATATATGTGGTGACTGGTAGAGCTACAAAAAACATTCACAGGTGTGTTTTAGGTTTTCCATACTTTGTAGTTAAAACTCAGGGACCAGTGTTATCAGTAGAATTCTCTTCACAGCCTCACATCTAGCAGGTGACCATCTGAGAACAGAAGTGACTGAGGGTGCCATTTACAATGAGTAAGCTTACGGAATTTCATATGTGGATCCAGAAATTGCATTAAATAATAACATTTTGGTGGAAACAGATAAAGCAAACTTGTGCAAAAGAGTAGAAACAGGAGAATTTTGAATAATGACGTAACTTAAATGTAGAAATTCATTAAACAGCGTGTAATAATCCTGTATTCTTAAATAGAGTATACTTCTGTTCAAGAATTATACTATATCACAAACTAATATTCTGCAGTATCCTCTCTGCAGTTAAGTTGATATTATTACATTCAAATAGCATCTTCCTCCCTACCTTGTGTTAAATCTTTATTAGTCAGTTGAAAACGGCAATTTTTAAGCATAACAATTATATTGATTTTGGATTATGAAATAATAGAAAAACAAGTACCTACAAGTAAACTCCTAGATATTATTTCAAAAGAAAAGTTGCGTTGCTCAGCATGCATGGGTATTATTAATTCAATCTCTCTTTTAGATGAACTTATAGTTGTACAGGTATGACTGTTCCAGTAGCATTTGTATGCGTAAATGTGTAAATGGCATTTTACAGTTCTGATCACTGTTCTAAAAAACAGATACTAATCCCTAATTAATCATATTGATCTGAACAAGTTGAATGTGTGCTCTGAAGTTCAGGTTTTCACGTTCACAAATATGAGTTTACAATATTACTCTTTACAACAGTTGTTGCAGGGCACTGTATATTTCTGTTGCCTACTTACACAAGGAACACAACCATGTATTTTGCATTGAACAAAAAATTGTCTGATTCGTCAGGTACTGGGAGGTTACTGAGCATAGACCTGAAATACCTATCTCTTCATCTTACTGATCTATAAACTGCTGGCTTTCGCTTCCCAGAGATTGCCAGATGGTTATGTCCTAGAATTAATGTTTGCAGGAGAACTAGATACAAGGATACTGTCTACCTCTGAACTGAAAGGATGTATCTTGAATCCTCATGCGTTTTCTTACCAGTCCCGTCTGTTTTGTCTTTGATACAAACTCCTAAATGTTCCCAACTCCATTTTGCTGTGATGACTTCGGGAAACGTGCCAGCAGGACTTCACTACTCTGTGCCCTCCTGTCACTATGGAAATCAACCCTCTACCTATGGGGTGATGACAGGTAAGAGGCAGCCTCAACTGAATGAACTATTAGCATAATGAGTTTGGTCAGCTCTCCTTTAGATGAATAAGTTCAAAAGAGTTGCTTAAAGACAGGACTGGAGTTAAGGTGCTACAAAAGAGGTTAGCAAAGTAGGGTTCAGTGTCTTAAACTTAAACCTCTGTATCTCAGCACATCACTCTGTGTCTTACTTCTTTCTTTAAGACGGGGACAGCGATGCTCTTTTCACTTACCTATGTCCACTTTTCCTTTTGAGGGATTAGGAATGACTTATCTGATATATGGGGTTGTTACCAATATCTATGGTCCTGGAGCCTACTATTTCTTTTGTCTCCAAATACCAGAATCGTATGAGAAAAGGCAAAGCAATGAATCTACACAATGTTTGCTGAAGCTACTTTTAGCTGCCATATTTCTGTCATGAAGATCAAGGCAAATATTCTGTACCTAAGATGACTTAGTGTGTATAGAATCATAGTAAGTAGTACCAATGAGCACTAACCTGTATTTAATTCCAACAAAATTTAGGATCAAGGTTAGAAACAGAGAGCTACAATTGAAAGTTATTTTCTTATTCTTATAATTTTTACTAATTTAAAGACATTGGGATAGCCTTTAAAGCCAGAAACACTTTCAGTCAGTGTATGATTTTCCAAATCCTATAAGGCAGTATAAATTACATTCATACAGATGATCATGTATTTTTACATTTAAAGGTATGCTAGCGTCCCAGTCACATCCTAGGCTAAATGAAGTTACTGTGTGCAATTTTAAATAGCCTTCAGTGAAACAGTGTCTAGAGCCAAATTAACATGCAACCCAGAAGATAAATGTTACTTGAAGATAATCCAGATCAAACTCCATGTTTGATTTCACTTAAGATTGATGAAAATACTACAGTAAATCAGCATGAATGAATATATCTGCATAGGGACTTCTTAGAGACAGAGAGTAGTGCAAATATTCAGAAGTTCTCATCTCATGGATAAATTCACATCTGTTGCATTGTTCAGATCCCCAGGTAAAATCCATAGGTATTAAACAATAGATATTAAAAACAGGTATTGCTCAGAAGTTTATTTTGTTTTGTTCCAAAATAAATGCATCTTCATCTTACTCCTTTCTTTCCTTTAATATCCTTCTTTGTCTCTAGGCATCAAGCCTGCAACTCCAGAGATGCTATCAGCAAGTCTCTCCCAGAGTCGCATCTTACAAACATGCAGCATGCCACATCCCAATGTAGTAAATGGTGTCAGCACTTTGCAAAGCAAGTCTTTCTCTTTTTCTTGTATTTCCTCTTATTCCTTGGAAAAATCTCTTTCGTGGATTTCCTGTGCGAAATGTATAATGTATTCCAATGGGGTAGAACCTCTAATACTAAAGACAGCTATCAGAGCAGTAAAGAAAACAAGTAGAGGAGGAATGTGGAGGGGTTGCTAATGAAGCTCTGAGTTCTGCTGCAAATGTTTGTGTCATTTAGAAAATTGAGGATTTCCTGGGGACTTAGATGTTGCCATTCATTTCAGGTAACACTAAGGAGGGTTCATACTTCTAGTTTCTTCCTAATAAGTATGCTTCATCTCCTTCAGGTTAGAAATTCTTTCTATATAGGTGCAATACCTAGCAAAAAAAGAGCTTTCACTCTGACTGAATCTCCTTGTTAAGACTGATAAGCATGAACAAAAAGTAGCACAAGGTAGCTCTATCCTTAAGCAATATATTTTTAAGCTAGAATGGTCACTGTTTTTCTCTGGGTTTTCCTAAAAAAAAATCTTATATTAAACCTTACCTAAACCTTACCAAAACATAAGGGCTGTTCTGAAAGTAATGTCTCCTGTTTTATTATGTTGGCCCATGATGTCAGAAGCAGATGTTGATGGTATGGCAGTAGAGGCTGAACCTTCCCACCAGGTGATAGATGGCAGCAGAGGGAAAGTCTAATAAATGATGTCCAACATGGAAGTTATGAAGGAAAAGTGTGACACTGAATTTTTCCATGAGGAAAAAATGGCACACACTGACATTCATCAATGCTTGCTGAATGTTTATGAAGACCAAACAGTGGATGTGAGCACAGTGAGGCAGTGGGTGGTACATTTCAGCAGTAGGGACAGTGACATGAAAGACAAGGAATGTTCTGGATGGTCACACACAGCTATCACACCACAAAATGAAGAGAGTCTTGGTCGGCTCATCTTCATGAATTGGCAGATTATGACCAGGAAGCTGTGTATGGAGCTGAACATCAGCTTCAATGCATTGGAAATGACAGTGCCAATGTTGGAATAGAGCACAGTTTGTGACTGTTGAGTCCCGTGAATGTTCACACCGAAATAGAATGAACATCACAAGTGGATTTGTCAGGACCTATTGAACTAATACTGGGCTGAAAGTGACAGTTTCCTTGATGGCATCATTACTAATGATGAGGTGTGGTGTCACCACTACAAGCCAGTCCAAACAGTAGTCTGTGGAGTGGTAATATGAATTCGCCATTGAATAAAATGTTCAAGTTTCTGTCCTCAGAAGGCAAAGTGATGTTCACTGTCTTTTGGGATAGTAAAGGGGGGATCTTTCTGGATTTCCTGAAACGCTGATGACACTGACTAAGCTGAAGGCTTGAACTTCCAGAGCAGGCCAGAGAAGAAAACAACCTCCTCTTGCAACACAACAATGCCAAGCCCCATGCCAGTTTGAAGACTGTGGAGCACATCATCAGTCTCCTCCGAACATTTAGTCTGCATTTGGAGTCTTTTGACTTCCATCTGTTTGGGTTGATGGAAGATGGGCTGCATAGACAACATTTTCCTAGCAATGACATCATCAGAGTAGCTGTGAAATAGTGGGTCACTTCTGCTGGTGCAGATTTCTATTAGTTTGACATAGAGGCTATTGTTCATCACTGGAGAAAATGCATAGCTAATGGAGGTGAGTATGCTGAAAACTAGTATCTTGTAACTGAGAATTTGCTCTACCAAGTAGTGTTACTATGCTCTGTTACAGTGTCTGTGGAAATAAATAGGAGGCATTACATTCAGATTGACCTACATAGTATCTGGTCTGGACATTATGTCTGGATTAGTGTTTGTTGGAATCTGGACTGCCATCTAATTTGATTATGTCACAATTTGTGCATGCAATGGGATGGCTGTGGTATGAGAAAGTAGATGTTGTTCTGCTTTTGTATAAGGGGACAAGAGAAAGACTGGGTCTTGTGGAAGATCCTTATCATCTCTCTTGCAAAGCCTTTCACACATGTTACAAAAAAAAAAATGTTACAATCTTTGGCTATGAGATTACAAAGGCACATTTTTTATAGTGTTGCAGAATAACTAATATTTAGTTTTCTTTTGGGTTTTGCTCAGGTAGCCTGACTCCTTGCCTTTATAAGTTCCCTGAGCATGCCCTGAGTGCCAGCTCTTGTGCCCTGGGCCACAGCTTCACACCCATGCACCAGACCCTCCTCAGTGATGACCCCACAGCTTCAGACTTCAAGCAGGAATTCCGCAGGAAAAGCAAGTCTGTGGAAGAGCCCGTCGACATGGATTCCCCTGAAATCAGGGAACTGGAGAAATTTGCTAATGAATTCAAACTGCGGAGAATTAAACTCGGTATGTGCTTTTAGCCAGCCAACAAAAGGCTGAAAATTTCCAAGGAGATACCTATTATTTCTAAATATTTTATGGTCTGGGCCATGCACTTGTCTCATCATAACTTTAATCCTCCTGGTCTGACTAACTTTCTCCATTCCTAGAAAACTTGAGAAGAATTAATAAATGTCAGCATTTAGCATCTTAGTGTGCCAAAGGTAACTTTAAATATTCCTTCTTTATGAATTATTTGTCTTGTTCACAAGAGCAAACAAAATTTATTCTTGTTCATTAAGTTCCATTCAGTAGCAGGTATGTTATTTCATATAGTTTCAGATTTTCTGCAGCTGAGAGCAGCCCATGAGCTGATCTTTTGTACCCATTCCTTTCCCCATGAAGTGCTCCATCACACAAGGTGGTGCAGTGTCACTTCAGTATGCAAGATGGATGACATCCGTGGAAAATATTTCACACCAGAAGGAAACTTTTCTTCCTGTTTTATTTTCTGGTGCCACAGCACCAGATGCTGCCTGATAAATAGTAAGGATGATGTGAGATGAACTGCATTGGTGGGTCTCTGGTGAGCTGAATATTGGGTACTCCAAACAAAATACTACTATTTTGATGCTATTGCTTATAAAATTATATTGTATCATTACAATTTTAGGGCACCCTTCTACAAAAAATCAACTTTATAAATGTGAAAAAAATTTACATGTTTGTTACAGATACCTATGTCTTATCTCAACCGCTAGAAATCTCTTGTGTTCCACTTTGCAGTATAAAAATAAGGACTAAAGCAGAAATTTATATTTTAAAATAAAATCTGTAACCTAGGTAGTTTTGTTGTGTATCATGTATTTAGTGTCAAATGCAGCACAGGAAAGATTATCTGGACCCCACACTATTAATCACTATAATTATTACTGCATCTTGATGCAGTAATTTGTGAGGGGGCAAAAGTTGCTCTGATGTAAACAAATGGCTCAGAGGTGGTGAGGCTGAGCTTACTGTGTTAGTGGGAAAAATGTAATTTGCAGAGGAAAACTGATCTGAGGTTGAACTTTATGAGAGAAGACAGAGTTAAAATGGGCTGTGGATCTGGGACCAAGAAACACAGTTAGTGCAGTCAAACAGGAAGCAAAAAGGAGCCCTGTGAGATATTTGGCATCTAAAAAGATTGTACGCATCCTGGCTCAGATGTAGGCAGGCAGGAAGACAAGACAGATTGATTGGTGCACTGAATGGGGTCCTCAGTGACTGTTAGTAAAGTACAGCCACCAGAACAGATAACAGGAGACCAGCAGGGCTGACAAGGAGTAGCTTAATGCCACCGCATCACCTACAGAAATGTATGGGATCTGGATATTTCTGAGATCCCTAATCACAGAGATGTAAAACTTATGAAATTAGCAGAAGGCTGGGCACAGCCTAAGGTGAAATGAAAGTCAGCCCAGGACCTCTACAAAATGATCACAGAATCATAGAATCTCTAAGGCTGGAAACACCAAAATCACCCAGTCCAAGCACCAACCCATCCCCACTGTGCCCACTATGTCCCTCAGTGCCACATCCACATGATTCTTGGACTCTTCCACAGATGATGACTCCACCACCTCCCTAAGCAGCCTGTGCCATCACCTGATCTCTCTTTCTGAGAATAGATTTTCCATAACAGCCAACCTGAACCTTTCCTGGTGCAACATGAGAACGTTACCTCTTGTCCTATTGCTGTTACCTGGGAGAACAGGCTGACTCCCACCACGCCACCACCTCTTTTCAAGCAACTGTAGAGAGTGATAAGGTCTCCTCTGAGTCTCCTCTCCTCCAGACTGAACAATCCCAGTTCCCTCAGCTGCTCCCCATAAGACTTGTGCTGCAAACCCCACACCACCCCACACCAGCTTTGCTGCCCTTCTCTGGACACACTCCAGAGCCTCAAAGACTTGTAGTGAAAGGTCCAAAACTGAACACAATACTCGAGATGTGGCCTTACCAGTGCTGAGTGCATGCACCACAGGAACACCAGGTTCCTAAGAGTCCACAATGAAGGACTCAGTGGCTCAAGAACGGTCACCTTCTGTAGAAAGATCTGGAGTGACTTTTTCCTCTTAATTTTGACAGGTTATACACAAACCAACGTTGGTGAAGCACTGGCTGCTGTGCACGGCTCCGAATTCAGTCAAACTACCATTTGCCGCTTTGAGAACTTGCAGCTGAGCTTTAAGAATGCATGCAAACTGAAATCAATACTGTCCAAGTGGCTGGAAGAAGCGGAACAAGTGGGAGGTAGAATTGAAATCCTCTATGTATTTACTGCAAGTAGATCACAATCCTATAAATACTTTGAAGGACTAATATGTGCCTTCCATAAACTGAGAGTTTTGCTTTACTAGCTTTAGATATTAAGGTGTGTTGATGGCATGTATTAAATTTTGTTTTTTTTGGGTGAGCAAAAAATATTTGGAGGGGCAAAACTATAAGGCATGGAGACTACAGAACTGCAGAAACACCACTTGCTTGCTGGAAGTCATTTTCTTCAGTCTTATTGCAGTGAGCTAGTTCCATTCCTGTACTCATAGTCATTACCTCTACTTTAGGATCTGCAGGGCAGCCCATGCAGCACTGAACTGGATTTCTTCACTAGCAGAGGACTTCCTGCAAGTGCCTAGCATTTAAGATGTGGGCATGGGGTGCAGAATTCATGTTCAGCTGAGGCAGTGCTCTTTAAAGCCCTGAAGAAAAATAGTATGGCATAGAGATTATTTTTTTTTAATGTGATCTTTTTGCTGCTAGAGGATTCCCTTCCATTTGCCCAGTTAATTTCTATGAGTAGAGAGTTCTGAGGTTCCCTGGGCTAAGCTGATTGAGAACAGGTTGGCTGATATAAAGGAAACAGGTCATTTTAAGGGACAGCCTTTTCATCTGAATTCATTGAGACTGAATTGAGATGAGGGGCAGTGGCATGCCTGGAGGTGACTGAGAAAGCCAGGTCTGCCGCTGTGCAGCACTCACCCAGAACAGGAAGAAAGAGATTTAATACTGCCTTTTGGATTTGCCATTACATTCAACAGTAGGAAACATTGTTAAGCAGCTGCTTCTGCCATGCAGTTCAGTTTCCTTTGAACCAAATGAAACCAGAAACTCTCCTAATGTGGTCAGCACACTGTAAGAATTACTTGTAAGGTGTTTGCAGTGTGTAGCAGCTGCTGACTTTGTTAGCACTGGTGAAGGCGTAAGCTGCACAGTAAGGAAAAGCAACCTTGCTCTAGAAAGCAAGGGCGGGGGGGGATGAATAAATGGGATGGAAGGCAGAGCTGTATTTCTGAAGACAGTGAAATAGCTGATGGGTATGGAAATGGATCCAGGTTGCATCCTGCTGCTAATGATGAGGAAAGTATGTAAAATCAGTGGAGTGACACGTCTCCCCATGTACGTGGGCATAGAAGCAGAGCCAGTGCTATTGCAGCTTTACCACTGGCATGCTGCTTTTGCTTATAACCATTTTCAGCTGGAGTTGAAATGACCAAGACTCTTAAAGTAAAAAGTATAACTCTGTGGTGCAGAGCTATACTTATTCTCCTTATTCAGTAGTATTGCCTGTTACACTTTCTTCTGTCTTCAAACAAAGGCAAACTTTTTTTTCCAGTGATGACTGCATGCAGTTTCCCTCCCCTGTGGAAGTTAACTGCTCTTTTGTTTTTGTTTGTTTTGTTTTTAATACAGCTTTATACAATGAAAAAGTTGGCGTGAACGAGAGGAAGAGGAAGCGCAGAACCACCATAAGGTTATACATATTTATGGGGTTACATGTTAGAAATGCTTTTAGCTAAGAGGTTTCATTTTGGGGGGTTGAAATCAAAGCGTTGTTTTCTATTTGTGAATAGCTAATGAAGGATAAACTATTTTGAAACATTTCAGTGAAAAATAAGAACACACCTCCCTATGAAACCCCAATGGGCTCCAAGTACAACACATTTCCCCATTAGAGACTTCTCAAAATATGACAACATACTTCCATGTGAAAAAGCATTCCGATTCTGACCCAGTTTTACAATTTTGATACAGGAAATAAGTGCAGGCCACCCTTGTTTGTTTGTTTGTTTGTTTGTTTGTTTGTTTGTTTTTGTTTTGTTTATGGAAAGTTCTACATCATTTCAAATGAACTTGCATGATTTTCCGGGAAATTAATATCTGGGACATCTGAGGGCATATTTTACAGGTGATAGTGGATCTCCACCTCTGTTCTCTGCTGCTGGATTCCTTAATTCCTTAGAGTTCCTAAGGAAGCATTTTCTTGAGCTGTATCAAAAAAAAAAAAGAAAAAAAGAGAGAGAGAGAGAGAGTTGAGTTGCTAGGGAACTTTCTTCTCCCGTTATTTTTTTCATCTCAGGTAGCCAACACCTACCACCTGTCTAGCCTCAAATCCATACAGAAATTAAGTAGGCCGGTAATTAATCATAGAAATACAATTACCAAATAAGGAAAACAAAGAACATGACACAAGAGATGGTGAGGTACACCATTTTGTTTTCAGTATCCTAGACTCTTGTAATTGTTGGTGAAGAAGAATTCACTCCAGGGGGGGCCTCCAAGTAGCTGCAGCATTCTTCCATAGAAAGGGGATTTGGCCACTTTAGGGTACAAACTTAGCACTGCGAGGCTCTACCTCTTGCAGCAAAGTGCCTGTTCTTTGAATAGCAATCACATCCTCTGTGCAATGCCATCTCCCAGAGATATAGGCTGCTCTGTAGCCACTCAATCTGAGCCCCACAGTGACAACTCATACTTTCTTCTCTTACATATTCAACTTGAGCTTTGCTTTTTTGAATTATATTGCCTTTGATATAAGAAATAAAATGAAGATATGAATTCTTTCTTAGTCTTTCAAACTAGATCCAGAAGAGGATGCTTTTCAGCTAGGAGTGAACAGGGAATGTAAAATGCTTCATTGCTCATTTGCTAATCACAGCACCTCACTAGGGACAAAACTTTACTCATGGAAGGCCATCCTCAGCTTCTCTTCAAGTGAGAAAGGACTGTGCCAGACCCTTACCCACTATGACCTACACAGCTGTGATTTCAGAGCAACTCTGTTCAGGTGTTTCCCAAGATCTAGAGAAGCCTCCTGAAGATTTTTCCACTAACGTTATAGGATTTGCTGTTCTTGCTTTATCACAATTGCTGAGGAAATCAAGCTTATTATTATTTCTGCTTTTATATCTATCCTCATTACACTAAGGCTATTAAATATGGCAGACTGTCAAGTGCACAGACCACTGAGTGGAAGCTCAGGACTATACCCAGTATATTAAAACATATAAAATGTTTACTATTTCTTTGAAGGCATATAGGACATCAGTTTGAGGACTTGAAGGATCTGGTAATTTACAGCTGTGGAAGCTATTTAATTTTCTATTGTTATTAGAAGTTTAAAAACTTTCAGTAAAAAAATAATCGTAGAATCACAGAATGGTTTGAGTTGGAATGGACCCTTAAAGGCCATCCAGTGCAACTCCCCTGCAATGAACAGCTTGATCAGGCACTCAGAGTCCCACCCAGCTTGACCTTGAGTGTCCTTATGGATGGGGCATCCACCTTCTCATTGGGCAACCTGTTTCAGTGGCTCACAACCCTTATTATAAAACACCTTTTCCTTATGTCCAGTCTAAGTCTCTGCTCTTTTAGTTTGAAACCATTTCCCCTTGTCATATCACAACAGGCCCTGCAAAAGAGTCTGCCTCCTTCTTTCTTACAATCCTGCTTTAGATAATGAAAGGCTGCTACCAGGTCTCCCCAGAGCCCTCTCCAGGCTCTCTCATTAAGGTATCTATACATCTCTGTGCGTGTAGAACATTACGCTATTAATTAGCTAGTTTTGGCAATGTTGCTAAATATTGCAAAATGCACACACAAATGAAAGACCACCAACGTACTACATTTGAAATAGCAGGAACTCCAGCAGGTATTTCACACGTTTGCACATTATTTCCAGTATAATGCATAAAGCGCCCTCTTGTGTCCGAAGAAATTACAGCTACTGCTTAAGCCAACTTTGGTTGCGTCCTGTTGTGGCTATGTAAAAATGTTGCAGATACTTTCATTTCTGAGAACACATTAACAAAAATAGGAAGCAAATTCCATCTGACACTACGCAAAGATAATAGTCTTACCTTACCTTTTTTTTTTGGTACTGTTCAACTTTAGTCATTGCTGACTGAGAACAGGTTATAGCAGATATTTGATTTTTAGAAAACATAACTGCTAAAAACTGCTGTTGTCATCTCTGATTTCCAGAAGTACTACAGAAAAAGCCTGAATGTGTCAGAAAAGTTCCTAAAAGTGATATTTTGTCTCTTTATCCAGTATTGCTGCCAAAGAAGCCCTGGAGAGGCACTTTGGAGAACAAAGCAAACCTTCTTCTCAGGAAATCATGAGGATGGCTGAGGGGCTTAATCTTGAGAAAGAAGTTGTGAGAGTTTGGTTTTGCAACAGAAGACAAAGGGAAAAAAGAGTGAAGACAAGTCTGCATCAGAATGCCTTTAGTTCTATTATCAAGGAGCACCACGAGTGCCGGTAAAGCTTTTCCATGTGTAGCTGTGGATTTCTGTTTTGCTTTATTTTAAGTACTTTGTTGCTTAAAAAACAAAACAAAACAAAAAAAATGGTAAAACACTTGATTCCTTTACAAGCTAGACAGCTTCTGATGCAATTTGGTATAGAAGGCCTGATTTCACTGTAAAATGTTGAAGAAAAAAATGCTATTGCATATATCTGAAGTGTTGAAGGCCTAAATTCAAGGAAGCTATTAGGCATCACTCAACCAGAAATGCTTTAGAAATAGCACACATAGTTGCAGTTTCCCTGTGCTGTGCCCTCACAGTCTGCATTGTACTGAATGATTAACAGGGAATCCCCATCGTAGGTACCCTAAGCATGAGGAAACAAATCCTTTGTGTTACTCATGAAGAAAGGTTACAGTGCTTGTGTCAGCAGCTGTAGCTCATGAAAGATTTTTGCCTCAGCCTGTCTGCATACGTGCCGTACCCCCAGCCCATCTAGCTATCTAATTGAGCTAACCTTTATGAGATGATGAGCCATTAGGCACATTACATGGTCCCACCCCCAGCATTGAGCACTGAGTTCACTAAATTAAACATCAAAAAGAAGTTAGAACTTCGAGGAAGAGGAGAACATGAAGAAGTGATCCTAAGCTTGCAGTGTTGATAGCGTTGAGTATCTATTTATGGCCAAAGATGGGATCCTGGAGGACTGTCAGTGAATGTGAGTGATCCAGGAAGGCAGTAGAGGAGTGTAAGATGAGGACTGTAAAGCTGCCTTCCAAAAACTGGCTGATTTCAGGGACAAGCTCACAGATGCTGTACATCTCCAACTGAACTACTTCAAGTAGTCTTGGGTCTTTTCAAACTGAAGACATGAAAGATGTGCCATAGCTACAGTCTTTATTTATGGTAGAATAAGCTTACCAATACTGAGGTGTCAACATGGCTCCTCACATGTTCTTGGTTTCAGTGTACCACTGCCTTAAACAGGTGCTAAGTTCAAGTGACATTTTCTAATGCTAGTTATAAAAGGTATTTCCTGCCAATTCATTGCATGCCTTAAGGTTTGGTTTGGGTAGTTTTAGCTATTGCATTAAGAGTTTATGGCTTGATGGGAAAAAGTAGGGAATGATCAGTTAATTATTACTTCAGACTTTCTCTGCGTTATATTTTTTTAAGATTAAATCCTTTTGTGGACACACTTAAATGGGAGAGTGTATTAAGTGAAAAAACAAGGCTTTTTTGCTTTGAAACAAGTAGCCAAAGCATTTACTGCACTGTATATTCCCACTCTCTCTTACACCCCAACAACTGAGAATAACCCCTTGTCATCCTGTAGCCTGGAGAGAAAAAGCAGGCAAAAAGGAACAATAAAAACTTACAGAACAACCCCACGACAATAAGCTAACAAAAACCAGTGACAGTGCCAGAGCTCTACCTATCAGAAAGCCAGACACCAAGAAACTAAATTAAGGACTTCAGTACTCACCAGGGACAGATTATCAAGCCATCTCATCAACCCTGCTTGTTGTTATTAAATAGCCCATTATCATATATGTATTTTACACTTCTCCCAGGACTGGAATTAAGTGAGTACAAGCAAGCAGTAATGGCCTGATAAATTTTATTTTTCCATTAAATAGACCTGATGATTTAGAAAATGTCTAAATAATAGGCCCACAGAAAGCAAAGAGGTTTACCGTTCAAGATCACTTAGAATCAGCGTGGACAAATTGTGTTTTCACACTCTTGCATGTTAAATTGTCTCTGACACCTATTACTGTGGCCATAAGCTTATTCAGCCGTGGAAGTTTGGCCTTGGAAATATATTTTTATGGATTAATTGCACTGCTACAACCCCTTAATTTAGAAGCAGATGCTAATCTAACCATTCAAATGGGAGAAATTATGCTACATACCCTAGTGGGTTAGTTCTCAATGCTAGCATAGCTCACCCACAGCAGCACAGACCACACCTCTGCCTTTTTCAGTTGTGTGTGTGTTGACAGATCATGAGCTTTCCAACAGGATAAAAGATAAACACATTTGAGATGACTGGCACTCAACAGCATGCATTTCTGTACTTCTGATATTACGTAGTCTAGGATTGTATGTATGTTGAAACTACTGGCAAGTATGAGTTTTATTTATATTGTAAGTTATTTTATTGATTATAAAAGGCTTCCTAGTGACGCTGTAAGCCTCTATGTTCTCTTCCTCCCCAAATAAAGTAATCTTACACGTTCAGTTTTCCACATAATTGTTTGTAGTTCTCTTTCAGCAATACTTAACTTCTTTAGCTGTGAGTTGTACAGATTTGTTTATTCACTTTAGCATGCTGTAAGTTAATTCAAGAGAAATTCATGGAACTGTGATTTCTTGTCTTCCACAAAGTCTCCCAAGTGAAGGCTAATTGCAGAAGCTTAGCAAAATGAAATGAAAATTGGCACATAGTGCCATTTGTTACAGAAGAGTGACAAAAAAACTAAGTGGAAGAAGCAGTCACCACCTAAACACATCTAGCTGTCACCATGGAAATACTAACATCTCAGAGCAGAATCGGTTTAAAAAAAGGAAAGAAAAAAAAAAAAATGCCTGGATGAAATCAATTTAATGTGCTGCAGCTGCAGCTGTTAGACTTGGAGAAAGTGGCAATTCAGAGTTTTCTCTAGGAACAAATAATTCACTGGCTAATTGCCATCAATCATTCTTGATTGAGGGAAAAGGCCCTAGATCAGATGCCTGACATTTAGTTAGCTTTATAAGCCAGCAAGTAAGTTTAGGTAGCTGCTTAACAAATATGGGTTGTGCCATTTTTCTTTGAAGTTTTATGGGTTTTTTTTTTTTCTTTTACTTTGCCACTGGTAACTGTAGGAAACTTGTTAGAAGTAGAACATAGGACAAAACAAAACCTTCTGCTAATACCTATACCTGTGGTTCACCTGTCTCCTGAGTTGATGTACGCTCTTATCACCCACATCTGAAGGAGACAGTGTATCTAGAAAAGGACACAGTATCAACAAAGCTATTGATCAAAGGTAAGTGGAATAATTAAGCAAGCTAGATTTTTATCTCTGAGATGTAATGTACATTGACTGTTATAGTGATCTACTGAATTACATGCTGTACAGAAAAGATGGAGACAGGTTGTTCACCACCCTGCATAATATAAAAACTAAGTCAACATGTAAAGTTAAACATAAAACAGTGATTCTCGGTGAGGTAAGGACTAGATTGTGGAACTCCTCTACTAGAAACTGTGAGTGCCAACAATTTATTCATGTGACTAAGCCTACAGAACAGAAAGCCACTCAAACTGCCATATGCAGCAAAATTATGTACCCTATGGAAATAACTTTGATAGATGACTACTAATCTCTCTCCCAAACTTTATTTTCTTTATCTTGCTCTTTTGTTTTCTTGGGCACTGCTTACAGGCACAGTGGAGCGGGATTCTGTGTGACATGGACTGTGGTCTGCCTCAGTATAGCTGTTTTTAGGTGCATCAAGCAATTGTGCTGTTCTTTCTGGATAGAAGACTTTCAGTTCCTGTTAAGGTGTGAGCAAGGATAAAGGAGTATGAGGGACTGAGTTGGTTTCTTTGTCATTTTAGTTTACTCAAAATAATATTAAAAGAACTTGTTTCTTAGTAGGGAGATGTAATTTGGTTACAGAGTGCTACAAAATATGTAACTAACTATAATTGAAATAAATATAACTAAACCTACAAACACTTTATTCTGCTAAGATTTTCATGTTAATTAGGGCTGCAGAACTTTGGATAACTGTCTCCAGAAACACTGCATAGATCTTGATGATGACTTCAGATATGCAATCTTTCTGATGCCAAATAGTAATGCCTTCATTACTGTACTTCAAGGACCCTAAAGATACAGGAAAAAGCTCATCACTGAAGTTTTAACATCACCCAATTTTAACAACTACTGAAAGAATAAAGTACGCACTTCACTCAGAAGGGACACAAATCTTGGTCTTCAACCAAAATACCAAAATACAATCAATTACACTTTATACCTAACTTCACATTACAGTTTCTCCTTCAATGCCTAGGAGTAGAAACTCCTTTTCAAAAGGAAGGAAATGCAAACTTAGTCATAATCTGTACTTAATGTTGAGTCAAAGGCCCACAGACAGAACGTTTACGTCTTCCATAAACGCTCAATAAATGTTATGCTTCTTTATTGCTTGGGTCAAAGGTAAATTTACATTTAAGAATGGGGCTATTAAAAAAAAGAAAAAAAAAAAGTTGTATAATTTGGATAGCAGGTTACTCAAAAGCTTTGGACCTTACCTGTTGTCTTTGTGACTTTAAGCTTGGATTTTCACACTTTAAAAGGCAAGGAAAGGAGAGATACCGAGTAAGAGAACAGAGTGGCACTGCGTCAGTGGTTTTGCTTTGTAGCTGTCGAGCCCAAAGGAGCTCCCCAAACTTCCCAAAACCAACAGTAGGAATGGTATCAGAAATCGTACAGGTGCTGAAAAGTCAGTGGCAAGATAACAGATCTTACAATGCAAAGAAAAACCACCAAGAGAAGGATGTTTAGGACTAACTTCTAGAGGACAGAACCACTGTGGAATAAAAAAAACCTTTTATTAGATTTTTACAAAATAACTTGTTTTAAAAAAATCATTTTAGAGGGATAGGCAATATATAAACTTAAATGTTCACATCCACTGCCTCACAAATTAATAGCACATTCCTTACTTTCTCTAATTGTTATCAACATCCGTGTAAAAAAAAACAAAAAAAAGACATATGAAGATTCACCTATGCTTTTTTTGTCTGCTGATTTGAAATGTAAAGCAGATGGTGCAACGACAGTAGTTCCACAGAAGTTAATGTTTCCTCTTGCACTTTCTCTAACAGCAGTGTTTTCAAGAAACTTGTACCTCAAAGTTTTTCTGTTTTCAATCTTCAGAGGTATTTTACTTTCTTCTTTGTAACAACAGTGCTTTTGTTGTTTCTGTTTGCTGAACAGCCCCACTATACTAGCACAACCAGGCAAATAATCTACAGCAGAGTAAGGGCCTGAGGAACTTTATGCTATCTGGGAAGTTGCAACTGGGAACTGCATTCTCAGACTTAGTCATCTACTAAAAATGTCAAGTTTATTTCATTAGTCAAATGTATTCCACCTAAAGCCAGAATCAAACTGACACAGCTAAGAGACCATAGGAAAAAAAACCTTAATGGAAGCAGAATGCTTTTATTGTAGTGTTCTGACAAGTAATCATCATGTATCATCCAAAATTGTCCTCGTAACTGAGAATTAGATTTAGTTTATCATCAGTGTGCTCAATTATATCTCAGTAAACTCAACTATGCACAGTTACCTCCCATTAAGAAATACTGTAAAATATATACAAATGTTTCAGGCAAGTGTCCTTTTTGCAGATGCAGAAGTAGCATTTCTGAACAGGTACATTTCTAAACATCACTGAGGCTGATCAGAGCTCTTGCCATAATGTTTTGTGGAAACTGTCTTATATTTTACTCTCCTTTCAATGACTCATCCTGGAAAAAAAATAATCAAGAATACTAGATTTATATACATAAAGGCACAGGAATACTGTTAGGTTACAGTACAATAGAGTTCAATCAGTGCCTTTCATGCATTGAAGTTCACTAATATCTAAATCCCTTCCCAGTAGAATTAACTGCACGACTGTATCCTTCTCCTTTGACAAAAAGAATAATCAGCTATTTAGTCAACTAAAAGTTACTGCAGAAACTTGAAAGAAGTGCATAAACTGCTTTTTCTTTCTGCCTAAATTGCTGGACTTTCAAGGCTATTTCTCATCAAAACAAAATAATTTCAGCTAAGAGTAAAGGTGAAGTTTCGTTTCTGCCAAGATGACAGACTAATAATTCTTCTATAGGAATAGATTTATAAAAATGATATATATTATACAGGTGCTATCCTAGGAGATAACACCACCAGCTACAGAACTGCCAATTTTAAGGACAGAAAAGGAACTGAGAAGAAAACTTTGAATTCAACAGAGAATGAATTCAGACTGTGTATAAATTTATCATTAGAGCTACATCCCTACCCAGTCCACTGCTCAAGACAATGGCATGCAATGGACACAGCAAGTGTTATTCTCCCTATCAGTTGATTCAGAGTGGTCTCCTTCTCCCTTCAGAGTATCAGTTTGAAGATATCATTTCTGCAGCTTCAGAGTTTTCCTAGGCATCAGTTGCATTGACAAAGTATTTGCACTTTTTACATCTGTCTGCAGCTGAATAATTAGAAGGCAGACTATTGCCATCAAGTTAATCAACTCCCAAAGCTTTGAGCTGTCGTTCAATCTCCTCATCTGATATGGTAGCAGCTTTTGATGTTGATGCAGATGGTAAACCTCTGGAAGCAGATGGAGCTTTGGCCATCTAGGAAGAGACAGAAACTTTCTTTAATCAAATGAATACCATTTATGAGAAACTGACTACTAGAACAGGACTTTAAAATAAAGGATGTTAGAAAAAAATACTCGGGGTGGGGGTGGTGAAAATCAACAAAAGGGAAGAAATATGTGAAATAATTCATAATACCCATACCTTTCCAGAGATTTCAATTCCTATCTCATCAAGCACTTGGTTAACAATATCCTGGCTTTCCTCCTCTTCATCAGAAGCATCAAAAATATCATCTAAAGTATCATTAACTTAGAAGAAAAAAAAAAAACATTACATTATGCAAAGAGACTACAAAAATCTACTGCTGTTTTTCTACCCTCCCAAAATACCACTAAATAAGATACCAGGAAAAAGCAACAGTATATTAGAGATGGTATTCTTACTTCTGCCTTGCAAAGCCTGCAACTGTGGGGAGGTATAACATGATACAATATGACTGCTTTTGTAAAAACGTTTGGTTTCAGTGAAATAGCTCAGTTGTTCTATTACCACTCCACTATGTTTTAAAATATTTTCTTTTCAAAAACACCATCTACAGCTCCCTAAAAATCCCTTCCCTCTTCCAAATAAGTTGCAGAATTGTTACCTAATTTCTGAATTGCAACAATACAATTTTGGGCAAGTGAAGTGTTGATAACCTGCTCAACAATATTCTTTTGAGTTCATGCTATGGTATTAGGGCCAAAACAGCGACAAGGATTAGTATGGCAAGGAAAATGTGCTAGCAACACTGGGAAGTTCTGTAGTCTAGTTGGTAAAGGACAAAAACTACCAGAAACAAAAAACTTCCTTTATCTATCACCCTCCAAAAGGAAGTTTGTGGCTTAAAAATCAGTAAGGAGATAAATAAATCCCATATCAGCATGTACATAAAGCTGAGATGATCAAGTTTAACTGAGAAATTATTGAATTGCTAATAGTCCAAAACAAAAACCATATACAGAATGATCAACTACAGGAAAAGCAGTTTTTCCATGACCACCTATTAGGTTATGCCAATAAAGCCTTGCAGTGGTCTCAAACCCTTTCCCCTTCCCATATGTTCCTATTGGAAGTATGGTGAGTGTTTCACATGAAGAAGGAATGGATTAATGTGCTACTAAAGCAGTGCTACCAAAAAGCCTAAGGCAGCCTCTCTGCTCAGACATTTATAGTTTTCTTTGCTTTTCACTTGCTATCACTTTCTTTGGAGAAATAAAACCTCAAACATCTGTATTTCTATACTGGTTTAAACCTTGCAGGGAACTATGGGATGCAGCTAGCTATTTTCCCTAAATGCAGAACTTACTCATTTCTTCAGTCATTTCCATCTTCATATTTTCCTTCTGGAAATTCTGCATAGTTTGTAGTGTCTTTTGTGGATCCATTTTCTTATTAACTGCTTGCATTGTCTAATAATATGGGGGAAAAAGTCACTATTACCATACAGTTAGACAGTAATAAAGGCCAATATACGCATTAAGAAGGAATAAAACTTCTCTAATAAAATAAACAATTTAGTCAAATTTTCATGTTTTTTGGTTATTTCACATGCCAGGAGCACTGCAGACACATAGATCAATAGTACAGTCTGCATCTAGTAAGAAATACTGCTTTCTACTAAACTAATAGATAAACTCTTTTAAATATATATGCCTTTCTTGCGCCTTTATACTTGGAAAAATCTGCCTGATCTTAATGAAAAGAAGGGGAAAACATTTCCTTACTTGCAGGCTATACATTTTAGAGGTAAATGGCTGTAGGTTTTTTATTTGGTTGAAGAACACTTATTTCAACCACCACTAGGGGACAGACACTAAATTGCAATCATTTCCTTATGATACAATTTCATGGAAAAATGATTCTTTTTTTTGTGAAAAGCAAATAAGTGCTCACGTTAGCTTACAGTGAACTCTTGTATTGAGTACAGATCAACTGTTTTACTAGAAGTACACAGCTGTCTTTGCTTATAAAAAGCATGCTTCTACATCTCTCATGGGATGTCTAAACCCAAATATAGGTGTGAGCAATATAAATGAAAGAGTATATCCAAGAAGGTAACAGTTGGCTTGAGAGCATCCCTTAAATTAGCCAGTACATCCACTACTACTTCATAGAAGCACTACTTCTTTCACTTCTGATTTTGCTTGAAGTGACTACAGAATGTCTCAAGCTGGAAGGGATCTGTAAGGATCATCAAGTCCAACCTCTGACTCCACACAGGATCACCCAAAATCAGACCATATGACTGAGAATGTTGTCCAGATGCTTCTTGGACTCTGGCAAACTCGGTGCCATAACCACCACCCTGGGAAGCCTGTTCCAGTGCCTGACCACCATCTCAATTATGATAAAATAGTATGCTTCAAACATTACCTGGATTTCAAAGGTTGTGTCCCTATTCTTATTATTTTAATTGAAGAACTTGTTCTGGACTTGTAGGGTGTTAGTTGTTTAGAATTCTTCTACTCATAGATGAATATAAAAAAAATATTTGTACTACATTGATTTATGTATCTTTAGCAAACAGAGGTCAGACCCATGATTAAAAAAAACAGGTGACTATTCACTGGACTTTATCCAAAATTTGTGCCACACAAGGCTAAAAACCATATTGATGATATTTTGGAAGTTTTGCATTCATGTATTTGTTGTGCCTCTTGAGGCAACTGATTGCATATATTTTTCTACTGATGTAATAATTAATTAAAAAGCAAGATCAATTTGTTCCCATGCAAGACTCTTAGGGAATATATTCAGTAAACTGTTTAACCTGATTGGTCGTGTAGTCAGACACGCCACTTCTTTGTGGGTTAATCCTGAAAAATAAAGTTTGCTGCAGAGCTACAACTTCATCACTGGATGGGTTCGTTTCTGCCACATACTCCTCTAAATATTTTTTTCACAGCAATAATTACTTTCTGCATTAAGCTGCAAGGCACATAACTGGATTTATCTCAGACTGTGACAGAAGTACTATTTATCTGTAATTACTTGTGCATCTTCTATTCTCTATATCTCAAGTTGAACAATCCTGCTGCCAAAAGCAAGTTCCTTATTTATCAGTTCAAGGAAATGGGAAACAGTTCATAAGACTGTGATAACTGAGATTTTTCAGAGTCTTTTATGACCTAAGATTTGTGAGAAAACTTAATGCAATACTGGTTCCTTAGAGCACAGAGACTGAAAATGACAGGGAACCCCAGATTAAATTTCCTCAGAAATGTATCATCTCAAGTAATAACCTACCTTACACAAGCTCTAAAGCTCCTGTTACACACTGCCTTGATTTCCAGATGAAGCATTCCCCACTTTTTCCCCAGTAAAACCTGCTTGTGACATGACATACAAGCAAGAAATTGTAATTGCATGGTTGCCTGTCATTTTTTTGGTGGTGGTGTATTTTTGTCCACTGGAAGAGCCATTCCACTGGTCTTAAAGGTGAATTTCATCATGCAAACATTTGACAGATGTCTCGACTAAGAAGGTACTCCCAGTTAGGCTCTAACTGGCAGGACTAAGTGGACAAAGAATTCATAATACAAATCAAGTTATATTCCCCTACTGTATCCTCAGCACTGTTGATGGTAGTAAGCACTATGGTTGATTCCATTAGTTACAGCATGCAAAATGTCTCCACGTTTACATTAAAATGCAGCATATGCTTGTAACACCTTACTTTTGCTGTAGTTGACATAGCTCCAGCCATCTTCATCTGAGAGTTCATGACTTTTGTTTGAGTTGACATAGAAGTGACTTTAGAACTAACAGCATACGTTCGATTTTTCTGTTTCCGCAGTTGTACAAGCTGTTTGGCCAGAACTTTGCAGGCTTCCTTATTACCAGTCTTAGCCATTTTCTTTATTTCCAATTCCTATTAAACAAACAAACAACGAAAGCAAACATTCAAATAATATAATAAAGTCCCAAGTTCAGGAATTTTTAGTGTTAACTATTTCCTATTGCTTTTTTTTTTTTTTTTCTCCAGGATTTTAAGTTATATCAACAGTTAACTGATTTTTTACTGAGGTTATTCAAGGTTATTTCATAGAATAAATACGAAGCTGTCCTGCTTTGTATTTAAAATCCAAACTGAATCATGTAGTACAGTGGCACAGTTTCCCAAAAGGTTTCACTTCAACTTTTATATAATGTCACATTAATTTCTATGTGAATATTCAATTCTGTGTCTGGGTATGGAGTAACATTTAAAAAAAAAAAAAAAAAAGTGAAGAAATAATTATGTCCAGCCAATTATTAGTGCCATGACTCTAATCTTTTTTGATTTCTTGCATTTACTAGCACTCCTGCTGCACTGCCCATGGAAGAAACAGTGAGGCCATAGGCTCTGCTAGTTCTTCAACTCAGAGATAATCTCATAAATTTTGGGGGAATAAGTAAATAAAGATAGGAAACAAAGGTTCTATTTGCCCACATCACTTACCTGAACTCATCACATAATAAAGCACTATGGTTTATCTACATCAACATGCACTTAATGTAGACACTACTGGCTAACAAGAAACAAACTTATTTTTCAGCTCAGGGAAACTGCAGGTACAGAAGTACCAGGGAAAAGTTTGGCACAAATAATTCTGTTAGCAGGGATTTTTTCAAATTATGCCTTTTCATTTGTAGCTCACAGAGACCACAAAAACAAAATTCCACAGTAGGGCCAGAATTTTGTGTATTTCCATACCTCAAATATTGCAAATGACTGAAGAGATTAGTTTAAACTGAATTCTTTAATAGCAAACATCTGCAAATAAAGATTCTCTCAGTGAGAGTACTAAGTAGCATTTATTACTTGACTTTTTTGAAAGATAAACCAAAATCAATCACTGCTACATCACTACAAATAATCCAGATAATAAACCAAATAAAATATTTATTATTTTATTCTTAACTTAGCAGAATTTGGATAGCAAGCTGCAATACAGTATAGGCTTTTTTTCAGTGGCTTGGGGCTAGTTTATCCAACTCAGTTAGGTTCTTCTGAAAAAAATAAAATGAATATAGTCATATTGGGTTCCTGAACTGAAATAGAAGTGTCTGCATAGTATCAGGGATTCTCTTTCAGAGGAAAGAACATAATAAAATGTTCTGAGATTGACTGATAGATAAGTAGGATCTGACTCTTACAAAGCAGTGTTTGATCTCCATTAATTGTCTTAACCGAAGAGCATATTTTAACTTCTTTTGAAGACATAATTTCATTTTTATCCTCCCAAACATCAAAAAAATTTCTGATAGAATTTAATGTCACAAATAATCATGAAAATTAAGGTATTTTTAGAATTAGAATATTTCCTACTGAAAAAGCCTTATCAGTGAGTAATCTATTACAAACTACCTGTTGTAAAGCTTCAAGAAACTGTGTGACCTCATTTTAGCTCTCAAGGTCTGCTGTCATGAAACACCACCTCAGCAGCTACTGAAACATTGCCTGGATTTACATAGCTTTTCCCAGTCAGACCATGTCTTCATGCATCAAACCACACCACCTGTCACATCCATTTATCTAATTATGCTGCCACACAGCTGCAGCATCCATTCATTGAATACATGATAGCTCCCACACATGAAGTTTTAAAGAAGTTTTAATTTAGGCAAATATTTTTAACATTATTGGCTAGTTTTATGAAACTTCTAGCTGAACAAGAAGAATAATGCTATAGGGATATTCATAATACCTACAGTAAGAAAAACTGTCAGCATAAACATCATTTAGTCTTTCCATTACTATACCATTGATTGAAAGCCTAGTATGAAAAAATATCATGTTCTGAAGGATAGAGAATGCTAAAAACGGAGAGAAAAAATGTGGATGTAGTGATTAAATCCAAATGCATTGTTTCTTTCTCTATGTTAAAGACTGAGCATCAGAATCACTTTTAAATTGTTTTCCAACAAAATTTTAATAACTGAAAAGTCAAAAAGGAGGAGCCAATTTTTTCAGCGTTCAACTGTTATCCATTGAGCACTATCTTTAGCACTTTGCAAGTTGTTACATTAGGCAGCTGTTTGTTTTTAAAACGAAATTCTCTGCTCTACTTACCAGCTGTTTTTCCTGTTTTTCAAGTGCTGCTCTATCTCTGGTTATAGTCCTCTGTGTACCTCTTAGCTCTCGGTTTTGCTCCTTTATTATATCTGGAAAAAAAATATTTACAGCTAGGAAAACTTTTCAGTAGTATATAAACATCTTGTCTGCCAAGCACTCTGCACACATGTTGTATTTTGGACAGCTTTTCGTTCAAAACAAAGTCAGCTACCAGAACTATCAGCAACTCAAATACATGAAAATACAGGCAACGTACAATTTGATGTACACAGTGTAACTATAGCATAGCTTCAACAGCACAGGCCATATAACTTAGCATAACCTCTGCACCACAGCAAGATCCTTAACCACCCAGTAAGGATTAGATACAGACACTTTTCTGCAAGTTTCAGCTGTAACTCAGGATTAACATATTCAATATGAATTCAGATTTTGTCAACAAGTCAGACCTAACTGCAACAGGGAGGTCAGGTGAAGAAACCTAATACAGATGATTCCAGAGAAGTTATGGTGTTCTCAGGACCTAGTGGAAGTGTACTTCCACTAAAGCAGTGAAGATGCTTTTAAATGGAAGTCCAGGATCTGTCTTCTGACCTTATTATGGCTCAACAAAGATGATTATTTTCCTCCATAAATATAACACATCTCTACAACTCAACTTTAAGTCAGACCAAGAAGCAAGAATTCTTACACTTTTCCCAAAAGTTAATAACTGGCTAAGAGTATTTCAGTACAAAAGTGGAGGACTTTATAGCATAACACTTTCTGGTGTACTACAACTGATGTAGTAAGCAGATGCTTGAACACTATCACAAGAAATGTAACATCCTCCACAGATGTTTCATCCATTCTGCTTACTAATTGGTAATATCCACTTAGTAAAAGCAAGAATTTCTTACAATATGGGCACCACTCATGCCAGTTGCAGTTAACTTTTGTTAGAATTTACAGCAGGTGCACAGGTGTGATTCACCTGGGCGAAGGCAAGAGGCCTGCATCTGACTCAGAATCCTATGACCTTTATAAAGGAAATAAGCTGGTGCTTTCAGGAGGAGATTCATCTATTTCTAATGCATATATCTACTACTAGATAAATTTTGCATGGAAATTTAACAGGAGCACACTATCACTTAAATTTTGTGTCTAATCCACAGAAGGACTGCCACAATGGGGTTCTGCTACAGTACTGAAAAAGGCTTAGGCATGAGAAAAATCAGTGCAAATGGATAGTTATGAACAGAAATAAAGCCATAAAGGATGTAAAAGATTAATTGCTGATACACAGCCACTCTTAATTATTTTTATTTTTTTTTTAAGGCTGGCATCAGTTTTTCTAGGTACAAAGAAGCACTCAGATTCTGTTTTCTCCCATTAAGAAATACTGTAAAACATCCAGGGCTGAAAATAATTCAACCTTGAATAGGTTCTAACTAAAAAAAAAAAAAACAAAAACATCAGCAGCAGGTACATACACATTGCCCACTCCCACCAAATGTTTTCAACCAAATAAACATATATTGCAAACAAACTCTGTGAAAACAGATTCCCTTCTGCAGTGCTACCATTACTCCCAGAACTACATAAAGATCATCCTCAGGAAACGGAGTTTTCAATGGACATTAACGAAAAGCTGAAAGATGATACAGAACATAACACTACATTCTACACATGAGCAAAGCAGCAGTGAGAATTATTGTGAATACAATGCTACAGGCAAGTAACTTGAAAGGCAGACAAATGGATATTACTTGGACAGCTGCATGCGTGAAAATGAAAGAAAAGGTTTAACAGCTACATACAAGACTACCTGCTCTAACTACAGCATCTTAAATTCCTTTAGAAAAGAAAACTTGAGAAATAGAAACTTCAGGACAATAAGAAATAAAACTGTCATGAGACCATATGGGCTAGCACAATGCTTGTTTTCTTCCTCTCTGATCTCACAGCATAGCTTAAACTAAAGACAGCAACACACTGAAAACAATGCTTGCTTGCAATTACAAGCTCTTCCATTTGTTTTTGCAAATGAGGGACAAGAACTTGTATCGGCTACACAGCAAAGTGAGAAGCAAGTTCCTAGCTTTGTTCCTTTTGCTGATGGCCATCCTAGGAAGCACCTGAACTCACACACCTGTGTGGGCAAGAGGGCACACCTCTGTTCCTGCAAACCGGCTGGACCAGAGATGACTGGCAAGGCCTGACCTGGTGCCGTCATGAGAATGTAGCGTCATCTCCTCCTTCCTCCCCACAGACTGTGCACCAGAAATGGGAAGGAACGAGAGCAGATACGTATTCTTCCTGTGCGAAGTACAATTGGCTAGCACACAACGTCACTTTTGGCACGCAGCTTTCAAATGAAGACCCAAATGATCCGGCAAGGAACATCACAGAATCACAGGGGTTGAAAGGAACCTTTGGGGATCATCAAGTCCAGCTCCTTGCTAAAGCATCCGCCAAACCATGCAGCCAGCCTGGGGGCTTGTGCCCACACCTGGCATGCCCCTGCCCCGGGTGTTGGCTACACGAGGCAACGCTTTTTGCGAGAGCTGACAGCTGCACGCAGGACTTCCTTGTGAGGTAAGCAATCTTTTCTGGCTTTACTCTCGAGAAGGTCACTGCTGCGTCTGTTTGAACACTGTGCCCACAGACTGGCTGTGGAAATGACGAGACCAACTTGTCGGAAGGCCCGCACAACACAAGTGCATCAGGGAGCTCAGCGACCGCAGCCTTCTGCTGGGGAGCACAGCGATGCTCAGCCGCCCACCCCTACACCACGGACAACCCTCGTTCCCCGGACCAGCACGACTCGTCTCTCTGTTTATTCCGGCTCCACCAACTCCCCACAGCTCGTTTTGTTCCCTCGCTGACAACGAACGGCGTTTGTTCTCTTTTTCTCCGGCACCCACAGGAAGGGGATCGCCGGGGTCCGGCTTCCACCGCCACCCGTAGCCCAGCCGCCCCGTGGGGGGCACGGCGTCTTTCGCCTCCGCCCCCAGGTGCCTCCCGATGAGTCCCCCCGAGTTTCCGGGACGCCGGGCCCGGGCCACCCCGAGGGCACCGCCACCGCCCTCCCCTGGGCGCCGTCAGCCGCGCTCACCGTCCACAGTCTTCTTCTTAAAAAGCGAAGCCATGCTGGCGCCCGGTCCCGAGCCCGCCGGAGACCCCTGAGCCTCAGCGGGCTCCTTCCTCCTCCTCAGGTGACCAGGAAGCGGCCCGACAGCTCACGGCGCCCGGCTCCTCCTCCCCAAGGCAAGGGGCGGGCCAGGGCCGGGCTGCGGCGCTTCTCCGCCTCCCTCGTCTGCGGCGGCGGCGGCGGCGGCGGCGGCTCGGGTCGGCCGCTGCCTTCTGCTGCCCGAGCTGTCGGTGTTCACGATGTGCGGGAAGCAGGCATCTGCTGCCTATTCGTAGCTACCGTGGGGCACAAGAGAGAACAGTGTAAAAAGTAATAATGTTTCTGGCTTTCAGAGTCTAATTACAATCCTCAATTTTTAATAAGGTAGTCACAGCGTAGCTGTTGCTAACTGATGTCTACACCAACTAATAAGAAAATAAAATCATAGCTGAAGAACGTACATGAATATTTAATACTGGTTTAAAGTCTTTTTTTTATTATTTTTTTTTTTAGTGTGTTTTGTAAGGAAAAGCAAACAATTGTCATGTAGAAGTGTATTTTGACATCTGGACATAATGCCTTCCCAGGTTGTCTTTGTGCTTATGGTCCCTGATCAGCCCTGCTTTTATAACCTCGCATGGAAAAACAATCTCTTGGAATAGCATAGCAGCAGTGTAAAGATTTATGTGGATTTTACGACAGTGATACTTAAAATCTGTATTTCTGGAAAATCAATTCCAAGTAGCTAGTTGCTACACCGAAATCTAGGTCATGCATGATGACATCAAATACTGTGAGTTTTAACAGTTCGCTGTAAGGTGAACGATGCACATTTTGCAAGTTTATTTCTGTATGTCCGCTACTATCTGTTCCATCTGATCGCTTAGAAATGAGTTAGCCAGCACAACTGAAATTCTGGCATTAAAAATGCACAGATGAAGGGGAGGAGAGAACTTGTGATGGACATTCAGTTCCCCACTTTTCTGAGAGAAAGACTGAGCAGTTTACGCTGTTCTTCAAATGAGCTAATTAGCTGTGCAGCCAGAAAATCATTTTTCCACAAAACTTCTTCCTGAACATTGTCTTGTGATGAGGGAAACAATGATCACAGAATATCCCAAGCTGGAAGGGACTCACAGGGATCACTGAGGTCAATTCCCAACTCCACACAGGACCACCCAAAATCCAAATCCTATGGCTGGCAGCGATGTTGAAGTGCTTCCTGAACTCTGGCACTTGTGGCGGTGCCCACTGCCCTGGGCAAGCTGCTCCATGCCCACCACCCTCTGGTGCAGAGCCTGTCCCTAACCCCCAGCTGCCCTCCCCTGACACAGCTCCATGCCGTTCCCTCGAACCCTGTATCTGTCACACAGAGCAGAGCTCAGTGCTGCCCCTCCGCTCCCTATAAGGGGCTGCAGCCGTCATGAGGCCACCCCTCAGCTCCTCTGCTCTGAACCAACCAAGGGACCTCAATTGCTTTTTATGCACCTTGCCCTTCAAGGCCTGCTCTCTGTGCTGCTTTTGTTGAACTCCATGTAAGTGGCAACTGTCCAGCCCTCTGATTTGCCACCATCTCTCCACAAGGCCTTTCTGCTCTTGAAGGAGTCAACAGGTCTTCCTACTTTTGTCATCTGCATACTTCTCTAGTACACCTTCAACTCCTGTATTCAAATCATTGATGAAAACATTCAAGAGAACTGGCTGGGAGCCGACTCTCTAGTTGGTTGGGGACTGTGATATATTGCAGGTGTGAAAAATTTAATTTCTTCAGATTTGTTATTGCTTGTTTATTGGGTGTAGGTGGCAAGGTTTGGTTAGGGGGATGGCCTCTGTAGAAAGGGTCTAGATGCTGCCCTGTTCCAGGCACAGCTGATGCCAGCTGGCTTCCATTGCCCTAGCCCACTCTATCTTACAGATATGATCAACACAAGTAGTGTAAGTGCATTTATGAGGGCCAAAGTGCTCTCTTCTGCAGGGCAGGGTTTCCGAAGGATGGTGTGATTCTGTATGAACTTAAAATTGAGCACGTTCAAATGGAAGGACAAAAAATTATAACTGTGTGTGTGTGCATATATAAGCTACTCTGCCATCCATTTAAATATTCAAGCACATTTTTAATTTAAACCAGGTGACTAGGTTCAGTTTACTTAAAACTGAATGTGTTCAGGTTCTCAGACAAAATGACTGATGTGGAGATACCCTTGCAAGTCATACCTTTTTCATACTTTTGATATAAAGGCTGATGCAGAAAAATACTCCTCTGACACACCTGGAGGAAAAAAAAAAAAATAGAGGTGAATTTGAGTCTTGAGATTACTCTCAAGGTTGTGCTTCAAACCTTTGAAGCTTTCTGACTGTATCAGTTAGTCTAATGAAAATTGTTAGACTCCTTATCTTCATTTCTAGTGTGAGGGAAACTTTACAAGTGAACTTTATCTGACAAGCTAAGACAGGCTGTCTTGGGATGTTTTGTGAATAATGACCCAAATTCAGAACTCTGTTTGATCTATTCTGGGCCCTCATCTGCAGATACAAAAAAAACTAAATGGGGCCATGTGTAGTAAAGAATGAAGTGAGTAAACTGAAAATTAGAGGAACCTGACAGATAAACGATCAAAGAACTGTATAAATGTATTGTTATATGAAATGCTTAAAGCATAAAATAAGTTTGTAAAAATAAGTGTCTTTGGGGCCTCAATAACTGGGTATATGCCAAGTCCCACAGAGGCTTGCACACGCTTTATCATGGAGAAACTCCAATGAAAACAGGCACATCAGCTACACATCTAACTAGGAGTTTGTGAGATCACGCTGTAAAGGCTTATGTACCTTACGCCTTGAAATACAAAGATAGTTTGAGTTGGGAAAGGGAGTAAAAGCAAACATCAGGAAGAGAACTGTAGTGCCTGTAGAAATTTAAGTTGCACCTCAACTAAACGCTTGAATTTTTTTTTCCTGTGCAAGAATCAACTATTTCATAGACTGAAAGTTATGGTTGATTTATGTGTTTGACTCCCTTGAAGCCTGTTGGCATGTATCATGATGTTATCTCTAATTGCACTCATTAGTAACATGGAAAACAGCATCCTTTGCAGAGCAGGGAGGTGGTGGCAAGGTATTCAGTGAGAACAGGCTGTGACTAGCTAGGAAGAAGGTGATCTGGAAAAGTGCAAGGGAGGATGAGTGGCCATTGTATAAGGTGTGTATGGAGCAAAAAGCCTGCATGGAAATTTGCGAATAAGAATTTAAAAGGCAGAAACAGTAGGAGTAAATGAAGAAGGTCCTAGAGGAGAGAATGGAGAGGATTGAGAGGAGTAGTGGAAATGGTGCAGCCGTGAGATGCTCCAGGTTCTCTCTGGTATTATAGCTCTGAAATTCTTCTCTCTTCTTGGTCAAATTTAAATGATTTTTATGTATAAAAAAAAAAAAGTTTTAAATCGTGCATCTTACTCCCATCTTAAAGGTCACACAACTTTTCAATAATTTTTCTGCAAAACTCACAGGAGTTGGAAAGTACCTCATTCATTGGAAGAGAGGAGGAGTTCCATCTGGCAAATATTCAGGTATGAAAGCTTCAGAAACACTGAAATTAAATTTAAAGGTATATTTAGTAACAAAAAGTATTTAATGGCCTACAAATAAAATTACTGAATTTTGTTCAAGTAAAAAAAATGTTAGAATAAGCCAGCTTGTGATGGGAATGAAGTCAGTGAACTACAAGATTAATCAGTGGGTTATCTATTTAAAATGGTTTATATTTTAAAACATGGTTTATTTTTAAAACATTTTGACTTCACCTCCCAGGAAGATATTTTCCATAAATTTTAGAAAATTCTGTCAAAGTGAATATGAAAGATGGAAAACAAGACATTCAGTCTTGTTGTCTTTTCGCAATCTGAGTTGAGTTGGGCATGTATGTGAAACAGTGTTTTGTTAGTCTCACAAATAATTGGTTCTTCTTTTGTCTGTCTAAAATAGATCACTTTTCAAAGAACTGCTACTCGTCTGTGCCTCACAAGATGTGCAGTTTAGAGAAGGTGTACACATTTAGGTATGGAATCATAATTTGATTTATTTTGTTCTTGTGAGGACTGTGGGACATCTGTGGAGACTGAATTTGTCTGTTCATACAAAGAGTTCTGTGATGTCAATAGTTTGCCTGGTAGTTCACTAAATTTGCTTCACAGGCTTCTGACGAAATTTAAAAAAAAAGTGGGAAACTGTAGTATATTCAACATGAGATGTTATTGTATAGAATGAAGCCTTTTTTGGTCAGCTGGATCTCTGAACATTTGAAGGATGTTGTTTCCATCATAACTTTCTATTCTTGGATGTATTTGCAAATAATTTTTTGGGGGGTTAGGGAGTTAGCAAGGAGGTGAAAAAACGAATTCTTATTTTAGTAATAAATAATATTTAAGTAATAAATAATATTTAAGTAATAAATAGTAATAATACTATAATAATTCTTACTATAGTAATCAGGCAAAAAAGTTTTGCATTGTATGAAAACAGTGTATCAAAATATATAGAGATATTTACATGTGCAAGGTTATACCTTAGTTTTGTTTGGTTTTTTTTTTACTTTCAGTGTAATCTTAATACAGCATAAGTTCTTTGCACCATATAGCACGTGCATAACATTCAGGACTTTGTAAAACCCATTAAATGTCTAGTCCCTCCTTAGAGAAATCTGGTTTTAATTATTACCTTGATTGGTGATAATAAAATGCTTTTGAGTTGCAGAGTGCATCCTTTTTAACCTTCACATCTGATTGCAAGGTTCTTCCTTGGTGAAAGAAGAAACTTCATTATAAAATATGCAAGCAGATTTAGTTTTGCTTCAATAATCAAGTGCAGTAGGACATCCTTTTTCTGTAGGGCATTCTTGAAATCAAGGGTTATACTTTTAAAAGCATTTACTTGAAAATACTGTATTTTTAAATGTTTTTGCCCAAGGAGAAACGGAAACCCAAGCTATCAAAAAAACAGGTAAATACTGTTAGTATTTTATCATAAGCTTCAAACACTCCTCAAGGCATCAAGTTAAAGGGGGCAGGGGGAGGGAAGTGCGAGATTACGGAGAGGATATTTATTATTACAAAGTGTGAACTCAACAGGGATTGCTAAATGTTCTTACAGTCATAATAGCCTATCTCATGTTAATTCTAGCCTGAAGCTCTGTGGCTCTTTATGTATGGAGATAATGGGGGGGATAAAACTGTATTTTTAGTTTAGCAGCAGATTCCTCCCAACCATGGAAAATAAATTAGAGAGCTCTGCAAACTAAAAATGATTTGGGCTTTGAAAGAATTCCCAGTAATAATATACAAGACTTATTACCCTGGGTAGTTAGAGGGTCCTGTAAATTTATGGCTGAGTGTAGTCATTTTGATTCAGCATTGCTCAGTAACTTGTTTCCAAATAATCCGCCTTTAACGCAAATATGTTGGTCCTAAATAAAAGCCCTTTTTGGTAATGCTTTTCTTACCTGTATGTGCATCTTAGAAAAAATTTAGTGTACATTATTCAGGAAAATGTGCTACATTTCGGTGAGGTTGTTATATTTAAATTAGCTGTAACCAACCATACATAAAGATTTAATACATCAAGACTTAGAATCATAGAATCACCAAGGTTGGAAAAGACCTTCAAGATCACCCAGTCCAACCACCCACTGATCACTAAACCATGTCCCTCAGCACAACGTCCAAACGTTCCTTGAACACTTTCAGGGTTGGTGACTCCACCACCTCCCTGGGCAGCCCATTCCAGTGCCTGACCACTCTTTCTGAAAAGTATTTCCTAACGTCCAGCCTGAATCTCCCCTGGTGCAGCTTGAAGCCATTCCCTCTAGTTCTACCACTAGTTATAAGAGAGAAGAGGCCGACCCCCAGCTCACCACAACCTCCCTTCAGGTAGTTATAGAGAGCAATGAGGTCTCCCCTGAGCCTCCTCCTCTCCAGACTGAACAATCCCAGCTCCTTCAACCACTCCTCATAAGCCCTGTGCTCCAGATCCCTCACCAGCTTTGTTGCCCTTCCTTGAACTCGCTCCAGGGCCTCAATGTCTTTCTTGTAGTGAGGGGCCCAAAACTGGACACAGTACTTGAGGTGCTGCCTACCAGTGCTAAGTACAGAGGGACAATCACTTCTCTGTTCCTGCTGGCAACGCTATTTCTGGTGCAAGCCAGGATGCCATTGGCCTTCTTGGCCACCTGGGTGCACTGCTGGCTCATGTTCAGCTGAGCATCAATCAATACCCCCAGGTCCGTTTCCTCTACACAATCTTCCAGCAACTCTGTCCCAAGCCTGTAGTGTTGCCTGGGGTTGCTGTGGCCAAAGTGCAGGACCCAGAATTTGGCCTTGTTGAACCTCATCCCGCTGGCTTCAACCCAGCTATCCATCCTGTCCTGATTCCTCTGTAGGGCCTCCCTACCCCCAGGCAAATCAACACTTCCAGCCAACTTGGTCTAATCTGCAAATTTACTGAGGATGCACTCAATGCCCTCATCCAGGTCATCAATAAACATACTGAAGAGGACAGACCCCAGCACCATCCTGTGGGAAACACCACTTGTGACCAGTCACCAGCTGGATTCAGCTCCATTCACTACCACTCTTTGGGCCCAACCCTCCAGCCAGTCCTTTACCCAGCCAAGAGTGCTCCTGTCCAAGCCACGGGCTGCCAGCTTCTGCAGGAGAATACTGTGGGCAACAGTGTCAAAGGCTTTGCTGAAGTCTAGGTAAACCACATCAACAGCCTTTCCCTCATCCACCAGATGGGTCACTAGATCATAGAAGATCACGTTGGTCAAGCAGGACCTGCCCTTTGTGAACCAGTGCAGGCTAGGCCTGATCCCCCAGTTGTCCTGCACATGCTGTGTGATCTCCCTCAAGACAATCTGCTCCACAACCTTCCATGGCACTGAGGTTGGGCTAACGGGCCTGTAGTTCCCCGGATCCTCATTGTAGCCCTTCTTGTAGATGGCAAGCCTCCAGTCTTCATAATTCAATTAGGCCCAGATATGAGAATATGTCCGTCTGTTCAAGTGCATAATGTTTAGAACGCTACAAGTAGTTATAAAATCATGCATTGCAAACCTAGGAAATTCAGCATGATGTTACTGCCGTTCATTATTTGCATTACATTATTATCTAGGAGCAGAAGTGCTTTGGCTTAGGAGTTAAACGTGAAACATAAACACACATTCCCTTTATAATAAGAAATAATGCATGAATATCAGCAGTCTGGCCCATGCAAAAAAACAAGAAGCCTCACATACTGTCTGTGCTAAGGTGTCAAGGCAAAAAAACCCTAAGGCATTTGAAAGATCTTTTTAGCAGCATGTCTTTTCAACAGCAGTAAGAGCAAAGATAACAAATGATACATGTCAGAAGCAAACTTAAGAACACAGAATCAGGGAATCATAGAATGGCCTGGGTTGGAAGGTATCTCAAGGGTCATGAATCTCCAACCTCCCTGCCACATGCAGGGCTACCAACCTCCCCATTTAATACTAGACCAGGCTGCCCAGGGCCCCACCCAATCTGGCCTTGGACACCTCCAGGGATGGGGCATCCACAACCTTTCTAAGCAGCCTGTTCCAGCACCTCACCCCTCTCTGTAAAGAACTTCCCCTGATATCCAAACTAAATCTTCCCTCCCTCAACTTAAAACCATTTCCCCTTGTCCTGCCATTATTTACCCTTGTAAAGAGTTGACTCCTCTCCTTTGCAGGTTCCCTTTAGGTACTGAAAAGCTGCAATGAGGTCACCCTGCAGCCTTCTTTTCTCCAGACTGAATAAGCCAAGCTCCCTCAGCCTGTCCTGGCAGGGGAGGTGCTCCAGTCCCCTGATCATCTTTTGGCTCTCCTCTGGACCCTCTCCAACAGCTCTCTGTCTTTCTTGTACTGGGGGCTCCAGACCTGGACACAGTACTCCAGATGAGGCTGCACAAGAGCAGAGCAGAGGGAGACAACCACCTCCCTATCCCTGCTGGCCACCCCTCTTCTGATGGAGCCCAGGCTTTCCAAGCTGAAAAAGCCTATAAAAATAACCGGTTGTAGAAAGCCTAGCATTCATGAGAACTGAAGGAAGGAGGCAGTGTGAGTAGTGTGTGAGGTGGTATGGAGATTGACACAGGACAGGGAAGGCCCTGAATGGAGACACATCATCTGTGGTAAATAAACAAAGGAACTATTTTGAAAAAGGCAACAAAAATGGTGGTGCAACCAAAGAAATGAATTGAGAATACTGTCTCCTGCAAAGAATTAAGAAGGAGCCAGGTTGGATTCATTAGAGACATGAAGATGTTGCACTCATCTGTCATCATAATGATGAGCATCTGGACCAAAGCTTCAGCTTTGTGACTAGATAGGAAAGGCTGGCTTAGTAAGGCTGTTCTGCAGGAGTGAATGGTGAGATCTGCATGTAGCTGAAACTGAGAATCTGGAGATAATGTTCAGCTGAAAACAATGGAGGTGAAACTGGCAGTGTTAATATTGATTGGGAAAGGAAAAGGTTGGAAGCGCTGATGTTTCATTTAAAATGAAGAAGTATGAATTAGAGAAACAGATGCATAAGTTATAGAAGTGTAATATTAGAGATTTTGTATGAAGACGTTAAGGAGATGAAAGGGTGCATCCTTAATAGTTGTGGTTCAATAAATTTAGCATTTTTATAATTATTTTTTGAAAAGTAGATGAAGTAGAAATACTTTTAATATTTCTTTTATTCTAAGTTCATAATATTTTTCATGCCTTAAGGAAGTAATTCTTTTTTCTTGTGATGATTCTGTTGTACTATAAAATATTTAATATTTTATCTCTTGATAGCTACGAGAAGAAGAAAGCATATTTAGTAAAGTTATGTTTGTCTTTTTATGGATGAAAGAATGCCAAGTAATATTTTAAAAACATTAATGTTTCTTTTAAGTATGTGAAAAGTACTGAAAATGTCAAATAAAGGATTTCTTATCCTGGTCTTTTTGTCAGTGATTTATATTTTCACTGAGGTTCAGAATGCTTGTTACTTATGCTGTCCTTTGAGAATAGCTCTAGCTACCTAATGGTCCAATCTGACAAAAAATATGTTCAGATTCTGTATCACAAAAGCCTATATAAAACTCAAATTCAGTAGAATCTACTCCCAAACCATATACTACTGGAAAGCCAGATATATTTTCTATTGCACTGGGCTCTGAAGTGTTATAAAAAATAGCATATTCGTGGGTTTTTTTTCATGACTTTATGACCAGCAAGACAGCATTAAGCAGTTTATTGCAGACGCTGTTTATGCCTTCCGAGAGTGCTGCCTAGTGGGCCCATGTGCATGCTTTGTTTTCAGCACCAACTCTGGAAGCGATTTTGAATCTCATTTCATTTTATTTGAATCTATGTTCTCTTTGTTGTTTGTCTGTGAATCAGTATTGGAAAAAAATAAATCTGGACCGATGCTTTTTTTCACTGTTTGAAAAGACACTGGATTTATTTTAGATTATTTTAAGCGTGATGTAAAAATGCAGTTTGACACTTTATTTCTTAACCCTTTGATGCTGTTAAGGTAATAGTGTCATTTATAGGAAAGGGAGGAAGAAAACGCAGCCATATGCAAATGAAGATGTTTTTCTGCAAAGCCAGCAAATGCATTTGGCCATATTAACTTCAGTGAGAATTCATATAAATAGTCCCTTTCTATGTTAACTGAGGTGTTTGACTGGTAAATGAGGTCAGTAGGATGAACATGTAACTATCTCTATCAGTGTGGGAGATTCAGATGCTACTAACAGGAGCCGTGTTGGTTGAGCTGCCTCTCCTTTCTTCCTCTGCCTGTACAACTTCCAGTCTCTTGAGCTGAGCCTTTTGATCTAATTAGATCCCTATTTTAGGGGCTTGTCTGGCTTAACCTTTAAATTATATATGGAAAAATGTGTTCTTCTTTTCTTAACTTTTATCAAGTTGGTGGAAGGGACTAGCTTGCCAGCTGCTAGCTTATAGAACAGCATCACTAGGTGTACTCCTTGATTTTGATATGGCTATATTTGGCAAAAGCCTCTGTGTGGTGATCTGTGTATGATTTAACTTCTTTTCTACAATGACAGTTTCTGATTGTACCTGTTTCTGGGAATTACTGAGGTTTGCTTTTTAAGAACAGTTCTTGAACAAGCAGGTGTTTTATGTGATGCTGATGGAATTCTGAAACTGTTCTCTTCAAAGGTCTGCTATCTTCATTGTTAAATAAGTTAGATAAGTTATCAACTGCCTTATTGGAACTACAGAAATCTAATGTTAGCCAAATCCATCATTGTGTTATTTTGCTTTCACTGCAATATCAATTAGAGCAGCTTCATGTATTCAGTGCTGTTGCAATTCATGTTCATGGAGTGCTTTAATAAGGGGAATAAAATGAAAAGTTTACCATGCGTTTTCCTGTTGTACAGAAATAGATGACACAAGTACACCAGTTTTGTCACACTTATAAATAGCTTCTGGAAATAGTGTCCTGAGAGGGAATAGGACTGATTGACTCATTCATTGTGAATAATTTATCCTGAAAAATTTGCATTTTTATACATGTATTATCCGTGGATAAATGAATTTACATTCATCTATTTGCTATTCATAATCCTTCATTTAACAGTTTATCAATTGCTGTCTGCATTTTTTTGTGAAGTGCTCAATTCAGAGTTTTGTTACATGTGATATGTGGTGATCATCAAAGTAATCTTGACAATTTCTGGGTCCTCACTGAAAGACTGATGCTTTGAAATAGAGATCTCTTATTGCTGTTTGTGATTCTTTGTAGCCACATGAGAATATGGTTCCCTCTCCATAAAACGGGCTCGCATGCCGTCATTTGCTAGGAAATTAACATGGTCAAGTAGGGGCAGCTGTTTAGACTTGCAGTGAATGTGAGTGCACTTCAGTGTTTGTAAATCAGTACTTGTGAAAGACAGTGTAATGTGGCTTTCTTGTCTGTGCACACTTCTTTTTCTTTTGTAAGGAGGCAGCATAGTATGTGATCAGTATAGGACTAGGAAATGGGATGTCTACAGCTTCCAAACACAAAACAGTGCACATAGAGATGGTGAAGATTCACTTAGCAAAGTAGTGCACGTGACAGAAAGAGTGTGCAGGCCTTATTATGGTATCCCACCCATCAAGATACGTATACGTCAGGCTTGTATTTCAGGAGTTTCTATGATATTTTTGATATCTCTACTGAATTGTTTTTTTATGTTTGTGTATTTATGTTTATGTTTATGCCTGTATGTCCACTGTATAATACAGATGATATATATGCACCTCAGTTTCACTCCTATCCATTTCTTCTGTGTGAGCAAATGGCTTTGCTCGGACCTGTTTCCTTTCTCATCTGCAAATAGGAATAAGAAACACTTCCCATTTCCTTCTCAGGAAATTTTATTACCAGTATTTTTGAGGTGCTGTGAGTGTGTTGACAGTTTGCATGGGAAACCCAATAGTTCTGGATTTTTTGGGTCCATTAATAATTGCTGGGAAGAATTAATAGCACAATCACACCAGCAAATATACAGAATCCCCAAATGCTAGTTTTATGCATGGTTACAATCGATGTCAAAATCATAGGATGTTGTATAATTAAATAATTTATTAGGCACAGCTGGTTAACTGCTTACAGCAAAGCAACCTGTAGCTTAATTGTTCCTTCTAAATCGCTGGTTTTATGCATGCTGTTCTGGCCCCAGTGCCCAAAGTAGAAAACTCTGCCTTGGGCTTCCTGAGGGTTGTGCAGGAAACAGTGGATCATAACTCATCCATGTCAAATTAGTGTTGCTGTCATGGGACATCAGTGATACAATGAAGGGAGAATAAGGGCATTAAGGAGAGTTAGTCCTTTGGTAGGACTTCCCATCTGATTTTGCTGAAATGCTAAATGGAATCTTATCTTTTTTTTTTCTTTTTTTTCCTAGGGAATCATGAAAATGTCTTAAAGTAATTTCCCTGAGGAAGAAATATGAACCTTGTTGTTTGTGAATATTAATAAGTTGTTTCGATTAAATATATTAAACAAACCATTTTTAGGGATGCAATAAGGATATTTGTCACATGACATCAATGCTAACACGTCTTTGGTAGTTTTTAGCTCGTTCTAGTTTTTCACTCTGTAAAGTATGAAGTTAAATGTCCTGCTCCACCCCATATTCTAAAATGGCAATTCACTATTTTGATTTTGTTTTCAAGATGCCCACTTCCATAGCCAAGTAGTGCAGCATATTGATTCTCAATTGTTCATATATGTAGAAATCAATTTAAACAAAATCAGAGAGGTTCTGTGGGTTGTTGATTGTAAGCAAGATAAGCACTGTCTGATAAGTACTTCCTCATTTAAGCACTGAAGTCTTTTACCTGATACGCTGAATTTTCAAAATAAGCTTGATTTAGGGGCATTAACCTGTTGGAGGTGTGATGTTCAGTCATATGAGACTTGTTTGTGTTAAAGTTGTTCATTTATCAGCATAGCTGTTCAGTCCTATGGAGTAATGACAGATGTCTATCTGTTTTGAAGGGAAATCGGATGCTTTTTACAGCTTTATGTCCATATTAAAAGACTGTAGAATTTAACTATAACTTTCACTGTTAAATGCATTCAATTTTGTTAGCAGTTATTGTGCTAGATGCTGTTGAAAATGTATTCATATGCCTTCTTACTTTGTCATCTTGTTTAGAACCACCGATTTATTTGACTAAATGAATACAAGAGATTAAAAATAAAGCTTAACAAAATGGAGTTACTGGCATGAGTTAGTGTATCAGATAAACACACCATACTTTTCATAACTGTTTGGCTTTTTCCTTATGCACTGCTCAATCCAAGGGATCCATGATAATTCAGTGGAATTGTGAGGTCTTAATTAATTACAAAGAAAGAAACATCAATGTCTTCTTCTGCTCAACATTGCAATTGGACATCAGCAGGATTGCACTTTTCTTGAGTATTTTGTATTGCCTATTCTTCCTTATGGGTCTGTGGACAGCATTTAATACAGAAACATATACTCTCTGTGGATCATTTAGCACATTATTCCATGTTCCTCAGCTAGCATGTGTCATGGCAGGGACCCAGTTTCATTTTTAAATTATAAATCACCATCTGCTTTTTTTCTGTAGCTCAAGAGGTGAGAAGCTGTAAACTCTGTCTCAGCACTTGTGCCGACAAAACTAGAATTCTATTTCATGCTGATTGCTTTGAAATAAATGTTTGCCTTGGTAGAGTTTAGCTCTCCTTGAACATTTACTGAATTTTTAGTTTTAACCTGTGCATTTGAATGGGAGGAAGAATGATACGAAACTTGAGCTTTTCGTTTGTGTTTTTGACCATCTTGTTTAAATTGTGGAATGGACTGATACCGTTTGTCATGTATTTCTTTCTACTAAGGCAAGTAACCGGTTCTTTTATTCCTGGCAGTTTTATTTACGTACTTAAAAAAAAAACTAATAAAAGAAATTAAAAATATATATATATATATATATATTTCTTGGGTCTTGGAAAGCTGGATAAAAATCTTTTCTTTTTTTGCTTATTTGCATGGTAAGCTGTCACTGCAGTGATCTTGTAAGAGAAATTTGGGTACTCAGTGTAAAAGTTTCCAACTTATTCTGATGTCTTTCAATGTAAGGTCTGTCTCAACACATCCATGAAAAGTCAAGCAGTCATCAAAATATTAGTTGGGTGTTGTTGCACACATATAAGTCATACGTATAACATTTATCTACATATTTTTAATTTAACTTAATGGCACACTCAAACCAGTTTCCTCCATGTTGGTGTTTCTTTAACTTTGAGCCTTCCTTCCTTTGAAGCTGTATGTGTTCTATATGTTTGTATAAGGTCTAAGTAAAATTTTAATAAAATGTAACTCTTTAAGGTGCTCCACAGTCTTCTGTGATTGCTAGTATCTGATGCTTTACCCCAGTTCTTGAAATTCATAGATAGTTTTTGTCTTCAATTGGACATGATCTCATTCAAAGAACATTGGATATGAAATTCTGGATTATAACTGGATTGAGATGTTTTCTTTGTTCATTTTATGACTTTTTTCAGATACAGTGATATTGCAGAAGATTCTGCTTTTCTCTGAAAGGATAAAATTAGTTACTAATTGCTGCAGATCCTTGATCAGCTTTCTCAGGTGTTAGGTTATTCTTATTCCATTCCTGATTGAAATACACGTTGTGATTTCTCTTCCATTTCCATCCACCCTCCCGTCATCCCTTCCTCTTTTCCTTTTCCATGATGATCTTCAAGAACTTGATGTTCTTGGAGGATTTTTATATTTCCCCAGTGATGTCAGTTCTAATTATTTTGTGTTATTTCATTGTCAGTGTTTTCATTTTCATTACTTCTGTGTGTATTTATTACTCAGACTAGATTTGCTTCTCTGGGGAAAAAAACAAACAAACAAAAAAAATTCCAAACAATAGATGGTTAGAGCATTTCTTGCCACATGAAGAAAACTGATATCTATTAGTGCTGATACTTATTAGAAATATATCTTATAATGCTTGAAATTTTCTCAGCTTGAAGTTGCTCTTTTGTTTTGTATTGGTTGGTCTTTCACAAACTGTGCTGTTCACGCTTTCAGGTGTTTTACTTTTCTTGAGATATCTTATAAATGAATAATACTGCAAATAATCACAAGCTATGAAAAACCTTTTTTATAGGAGAGGTACTCTAGCCCTTTGACCATCTTCATGGCCTTCTCTGGACCTCCTCCAGCAACTCCAGATCCTCCTTCTGCTGTGGGCCCCAGGCTTGATGCAGTACTCCGGATACAACCTCACAAGGGTAGAGCAGAAGGGGAAACCTCTTCCCTCTCCCCGCTGGCTACCCCTCTTCTGATGAAGCGCAGGGTACAGTTGACCTTCCAGGCTGCAAGCGCACTGCTGGCTCATGTCCAGCTTTTCATTCACCAGGACCCCCAAGTCCTTCTTTGTTTTTTATTCTTAAGGAATTCTTTCAGTCTGTATGTATATCAGATTGCCCCGACCCAAGTCCAACACTTTGCACCTTAGTTTTTTTTTTGTTTGTTTGTTTGTTTCTCATGTCACATTCTCCACTTCGTTTTGTACAGATATTGGGGCTTAAATATTGAAGTATTTTTTTTGAAAAATATAGGAACATGTGATACTCTGAAATTTTACATGCCTACATTCTTGTGAGGTGGTTCATCTTCACTGGGCATCTTCACTACATCCCTCAACCTGCTATATGCTGGTGAGGAGGGACGTGGCTAACAAATACTATAATGAGTCCTGAACAACAATCTCTGTGCTTAGTGACAGTTTAAAACTAGATGACAAAAAAGACTAGAAAGTAAATGAGCTGAAGGCTCAATGAGCAATCTGCTGCTGCTAGGGAGGTGGAACTGCATGATTTTTTCGCTCCCTCCTATGAATGAGTGTAGAAACAGTGCCATATATTCAGTGCACTAACATTTGCATTACAATTGCCTGTACTAGATTTAGAAAAGAGCTAACAGATTGTCATTGCCTAGAGCACTGGCATTACAATGATTGCTCCAATACAACATGGCCATTAAACTTTCTTAACCCTTGTGCTACCTTAACTCAGCTTGAAAGTTACTCACCTAGAGTTAGCCTTCCTAGATATAACCATTTTAATACCTATGGTGAGATGGACAAGAGTTAGCTTTTTGAATAACTTCTATCTGAGGTATTGTATGTGTCAAGATACATGGATTTTCTGAAGTGCTAAAGTAACTGATAATGTACAGTTTACCCACCAGAGCACTGCTGAAATTAAACACTTGGCTGATGGGGAAAATGAAGAATTATACATTGTTGGTTTTTTTTTTCATATTTTCTACAGTTTCATGAAAACTTTGAGCAGCAAAATTAACACCCTTTAGACATTTATGCAATCATTATAATGCTGTCATTAAGTTCAGTGGTTGTAGTTTAGGTCAGTGGAAGATGGAAGAAAGTCTTGTCTGGTTACATAGCAAATCTTCTATGAATAAGTAGATCTAGAAAGTGGTGAGGGCTTGTCTTGTGAACAATTTATTAAAAAAGTAAAAAAGTGTTAATTAGGAACATCCTAAGTTTTCCCTGTTTTTCCATCTCACTAAGGAAAAGCAGATCTGTCTACATGTCAGTGAGATCCAAGTGTGTTCATAAAAGTTATTCATCATCTCAGGAAAGCATAGCTGGCAAATGCCAAGATGTTCCTATCAGTGCAAAAATGTCCAAAAACATACTCTTGCTGAAGTTTTAAATATATGAATATTCAATATAAGCATTAAGAAATACCCTTCTCTCTCAGTAATAGTGTGTCAATGGGGAAAGGTGCCGATCTTAATTAAATCCTGCAAAAGTATTTAACCTTGGTTGCTTGAAAATAACTCCTCAGAGTCTAGTAGGGAAACAAGAAAACAATTGGCATTAATACATTTGCATTCAAATTCAATTCTACTGTTTTTTGCCTTGTAGCAAGGTCAGTTCACATCTACCTCTCAGGAAAACTGCCTGAACAATCTGGGGTTAGTGTTTTAAATTTTAACAAAAATTTAATTTGTTTAAAATAAATAAAAATCACTGATAATTTTGTCTTACAATAGTCTCTGTATTATTATCCAGTAGAATGGATAATAATGAAATTTCTCTGTTAACTGAATGTATATTCTTCTGTTTCTAAGGTTTAACAGGAGACAGAAGACCATTTCTGTTCTGTTTAAAGGCTACTGACATAATTTCTTTGGCTTAAAGTTGTCATAGGATGGTTTTATCGATGACTGCAGCTCAAAGGCATGTAAACAGTTTGCAACTCTTCAACTTTCCAGTCACATGTATTTTGGCAAGAAAGATGTAAAAACATCTTTAATCTTTAATAGTTTAAAATACCTTTGTCATTAACAAAAATATATCATTAATGTTGACGTCTTATGTTTTATATAAGAACTGGAAATCACAGAATCAAAGAATTGTAGCGGTTGGAAGGGATCTCCAGAGATCGAGTCCAACCCCCCTGCCAAAGCAGGTTCCCTACATCAGGTTGCACAAGTAGGTGTCCAGCCGGGTCTTGAACATCTCCAGAGAAGGAGACTCCACCACCTCCCTGGGCAGCCTTAAACTACTCACTTTCTTAAACTACCATGTGAAATGAAAGTATATCACTTAGCATTTAGTGGGCAACAACGATGTATACTTTGAAGCAGAGATATAAAAAAAGCCAGGAGGGTCATGAAAGTATTAGTGTTATATGAAGGATCTGCACGGCCTTTGATGAATGAGAACTTAAGAAAATATACAAAATAAAATAATTTTCATGCAGATATATGAAACTGAAGTGACGCTTCTTGCTATAAATGAAGGCATATTTTCTAGTTTTATGACCAGCGAAGATTTCAAATTTATGCTTTTTTATTACTATTCAAATAGCTTGAACTGGATGGTTCTTTTGGGTCCCTTCCAGCCTAAGATATTCTATGATTCTCCGAAGCACATCATCACCTTGAGGAAACTTGGTGGATAAAATCGTATGTCGATATTCTAAGTGATTTCTTTGGCATAAAAATATTGTCTCTGATAGGCTGATGCCCGGTGTTCTCCAGTTCTTGGAGAATATAGTATTTTCTGTGGACTGCTTTTTGGCTACTGGTGTTACAAACTACTGCTATTAATTCATGTATAACCTGCAGTTTAAATGTTCTATGTAAATCACAGAAATGTTCAAAACATGCATGTGGTTTGAAACTGTTAAAGAGGTTACAACAGTCAAAAACCCAGAGATTCTAGAGCTGCATTCCAAAATTTATGTAAATGTCTTCAGAAATAAGAATTTGTGGTTGTGGAATGCTTGACATATCTTTATTTTACAATATGGGAGAAAAAAGAGCTGTTTATGCAATGATCTTTTCTGCAATCATTCTTATAGGTTGATTAGATAGTTTTGTCTGAATTTTGAGAACAGTTTTTGGCTGAACAAAAGTAGCAGACTTGTTATTATCAAAATTATAAAGAGACATAATATTTTATTAGCAGTTTTGGCAACTGCACTCATGTACTCTAGCGCAACTGACAGTATTTGCTACAGTAAAACCTAATTAAAATTTAGGCTAATGGCATTGGAATGGGGAAGGAAGATCACATCCTATGGGTCTCTTTTCTTCCTTTTTTTAATTTTCCTCTCATACATGTGCATTTGCCATTTGGTTCACTCACAGCCAAGTAGCCCCTTCCTATGCTCAGAATGTGTTAGAATCTGCTTTTGTTCTGCGTGCCACTGTCAGAAAGCAAACTCATAGCCTGATACTTGCTATAGTTTTGTGTGTTCTTTGTTAACTTCTCTGCCCAGATGTTTTCAGCTATCAAGAGCACTGTTTTGATATGCAGTTTTACTCAGTGTCTTTATAATGAAGATTTAGATGAACAAACTCGGTTTTACATGAGTTTAGATAACAATTAAGTAAAAATAATTAACCACTCATTTTAGTGATTTTACTTTGGTGACAACAGCAAATCTTGTTTTTGTTGTTTTGCTAGTTTTTTTTGTATGGAGAACGACAGCTCAGCACTACTGATTGTAGTAACACAGACTTCTGTGGTTTTTTTTTTGTTTATTTTGTTTTTTCCTTGTGTGTACCAAAGGCTTGAGGCAGGATTACAGAAGCTGAATAAAGAATCTGATGTATCATGGCTTGTATTTATGGATTAATATGGCTTGGGATAGCTATCAACAGGGCTTGGAGAAAGCTGCCTTTTACATTGGGACTGTACCACATACCTCGTGAGTGAGCTGCTTGCTCTCCTGAAAATAAACTTATTTTAAGAAAAGAATGCACTTCTGTATTATTGGATCCAGCTCCTCCTCTTGCAACTGGTTGTGATCAGCAAATTTCCCTTGTGTTTTTTTTTTCTTTTTTTCTTTTTTCTTTTTTCTTTTTTTTTTTTTTTTTTTTTGTTTTCTAGTGTTTGTTGTGGAAAGCATACCGGTAATGGTAGAAAGTGTGTTCTTTGTAATGTTTATTCCTCCTCTTTGGTACTCAGCAATGGGAGACTAATCCAAACGTGTCAGTTGGTGAATTTCAAGTATTACAAATAAACGGAGGGAAAAAAAAATCTATAAAAGATCAATTGCTCAAATATTTTAGGTAGATGCATAAGAGAAAAAGCTCTTAAGCTTTCAGGATTCATAGCACGAAATGCTGCAGTAAGATCTGTAACATCATTTGATTCAGTAGCTCAGATTTCAGTACATGCAGAGGTGTGGAAAAAGATAGGATGTTTCTGTAGTTGATAGCAAAGTTTTTTCAATCTCTACTACTTTATGTTTGAACTTACTGAGTTCCCATGTCTCAAATGGTTATAATCTGCTAGGACAGCATCTGAGCTTGTTCCTCTTTGCCTTTCCTCTCAAGACCTAATCTTCCTGAAGAGGTAGCCTCATTTTGACTCTTGGAATGTTGGAAAAGTGAATACTAAAGAAAGAGTTGAAGATTTCATGTTGTAGATCTGAGAGAAAATTTGTACAGAAAAAAGTAATGGAAGCATCTCTTATTACTGTTTTGTTGTTTTTTTTTTCAGAGCTATCCTTGTTTGTCTCCATCTCAGAAAAGTTTTCACACTATAAAATACTTAAAATGCTTTCATTCAGAGGGATTCTGTGTTTGATGTATAATATTTTCCTCTTTAATGAACGGTTCAGTCTGTAATGATTTGCTGAATATCGAATAATTGAATGAAGGAATTAATGAAATTATGGTGTAATCTGAAATGTATTTTCAAGTAAAATTTCTTCTCAAATATAATGAAGCTCTCTCTTGCTGTCCTTCAGGAGCATTTCTCTCTCTGTAAGTGTGAGGCCTGCTCTGAAGGTAATGCCTCCAATTTTATTATGTTGGCCCATGATACTAGAGGTAGGTGTTGGTGGTATGGCAGTAGAGGTTAAACCTTCCCACAAACATTCCAATACACGTTGTTGCTGTGCAACAGATGGCTCCAGCAGGGCAATCTGACAAAATGGTGTCTGACATGGGAAGTGCATATGGAGCCAAGGTGGGTCATTGGATTCCTCCATGTGGAGACAATTGCCTGTTGATATTCATCAATGTTTGCTGAATGTTCATGGAGAACAAACAGTGGATGTGAGCACAATGAGGCAGTGGGTTCTGTGTTTAAGCACTAGTGGCAGCAATAGTGGATCACCTTTGCTGGTGTAGAATTTGATGAGCATGGCATGCAGGCTCTTGTTCATTGCTGGTGAAAATGTGTAGCTAGTGGTGGTGACTATGCTGAAAAATATTGTTTTATAGCTGAGAATTTGCTCTACCTAGTAGTGTCATTGTGTTCTTTGTATCTGTTTTAATTTCCATGGAAATAAATTGGAGACATTACTTTCAGAGGTACGTATGTACGAGATTTTTACATCTGTTATGGCGATTGACACTATTTTCGATACATTTTCCACTTATCTCTGCAAACACTTTTGAAAATCCAATTGCCCGGAACTCTTTCTCTCTTTTTATCTCTTTCTCAAGTTATGACATTAATCATGTAAGTTAAATGAAATAAATATTTATTTACAGAGCATACCTTTGCTGTGTCAAATGTCAAAAGTTGTATCCTTTTTCAGAATGAATGGGATTCAGTGAAACTATGCGAATAAAAGTGCAGTCATTTATGTCCTTAGATCTGATCAAATGCAATTACAGAGTGTAATATGTTTCTGTACTCTGCACTGTTTGAAATTAATACTTTGTCACAATAGAGTGCACTAAAAATTTTGTGCAAGATCTCATATATATGGAGTATATGAACTTGAGATATGATAGTAGCTTTAATTCTCTATTCAAAATATTTGCGATGAAGGGAAACATTTACAGTGTTTCCTCTCTGCTCTTGCAAGGACTTCATTATAAATGGACAAGCCAAGACAATAGTCACTGAAACATCATTGTTCTTGGAATTTGAAGATGTACAGTCAGGATTAGGCACTGAGGAGTTAAAGCTACTTTTTTTGTGGGTGGATATAAAATTCATAATCTGCTGATGTCTGGTTCATTCCCCTCCTGCTGCATCTTCCTTGGTTGATGGCTTAAAAAAAAAAAAAAAAAGGGCAGTGAATGTACTCTCTTTTTCCATCTATACTTGTAAATTGTAAATGTGTTTCAAAAGTGATATCCTTGATGTTAAGTATTTAAGAGACCCTCATTCTGTCTTCATATCATGCTGTTTTCCAGCATCCTGTCTAAGCTTGTTACTGCTCCTACTTGCTTCAAGCATATTCATTAGTTACCAATCTTTAATTCCTGTGTGAGGATTCATAGAGAAAACGAGTTTAATTTCTGTTCTCTCTTGTGTCCTTTCTTCTATCCCTGCATATTTACGAATGGCATAATGATGTCTACCATTCAACCTGCTTCTGATACTGAATCTTGCCTTTAGACAGAAAAATTAATATGTTGTTTGGTGAAATTATTCTTTCTTCTAAAGACTTTGGAAGACTGACAGTTTGGGAGACCTTGTAAACAGCCTCCTCTATGTCCTCATTTGGAAGGAAGCTGTGGTCCTTGGCAATATGTTCAGTCCTGGGGGACCATGTAATCCTTAGGATGCAGGGAAAATCTAGCAAAGATACAAGAGCACAGTCAAGGCCTGCTCCTGTGAACTGGCACCAGAGCTGGAGCATCATCAGAAGCAATGTAAAACTGTCTTCCTGTATTTGAAAGACAGGTCCTAAGGGGTATTGTGAGCCACCCCTTCTAGTAGTCTCTTGCTACACCAGTTTGTGATTGGCAATTGTATTATACGAAAGTCCTGATCAATGGCTCTATAGTTATCCACAAGTCCTCTTGTGTTTAGATAGTATGAGGGAAATGCTGAAATGATTTTTCTGGCCTTTTTTTCCTGTGGTATTCATGGAGTTGTGAAGGACATTCTGAAATTATCCACAATTCTTTTTGATGGTTAGCCCAGGATGACAATGATGAGGTAAGCATGGTCACTATATGAGATTTTCCTACAGTCCATGATATGCTAATAAGGCAGGGTCATGGATATCTTGGGAAGATGTAAAAACTCTTACGGCTGTGTTTTAGTCTTTGAGCAGAAAAGGGTCTCCTACACCTTGTTTCTAAATAGGGACAGGTCAATTGCACCATTTGAGTGCTTGTGTATTTGTCAGAGTTGCTGCATGCCTCATGGCCCACTGGGTTTATGAGTCTGTGCATGGTGACCTATGCCTTTATGAACAGTAAAGTTGGTTTTCTTTTATGTCACTCTGAATTGCAATCAGCTTGTAGCTGCCTGACTGTTAGACAGCATGTCTGATGACTTCAATAGCTTATGTGAATGGCTGAATATGACTGTTCCCTTACTGACCAAGCTCTTTTCACCTTTCTTCTATACAAGAGTTTAAAATACCAGTTTGGAAAGTGAATGTGCCCTGTCATTTGCATGATGGGACACCCCAAATTCCTGCTATTCATTTCAAGGAAGACACATATCTGGTAGTAAGCAATGTCAAAAAATGGTATTGGGAGAAACAACAACTAAAAATTCCTGTAAGAATCAACATGATTCATAACAAATCTGGAAATGAATAGAGATGGGGTACAGAAAGTAATGGTTTGTATGGAGAGAGGGTAATGGTATGAGAAGCAAATAGCCAAAACACAAACTTTTCTATATATGCTACCATGGCCCATCGATTTAACAGGACAGAAACATCCTCTATGCTCAAAGTTGAGTGGAGTATGAGAGAAGAGCGCAGAAGTAGCTGTTATAATGTGCTTCTGGGCTGGCCTGGGAAGACAAGGGAGACATGGCATCTGATGCTGTGTATTACCAAGAAGACTGGAGAGAGACATATCAGGGAGCTGCAAAAGAGATGAGAAGTTCAGCAAATGGAAACAGTTAAGTTACAGAATGTAAAAATGAGAGGATTTTGAGGCTTAAAAAAAAGAGCTGGGAAAAATACTGAACATAGTGGCGGTGCACAGACATCAGAGCTGGAAGCCAGCATCAACTTTAAATACCTAGATGTCACCTTGAATAACATGAGAATTACTTTCAGATATTATATGAGCTCTAGGTCAGTTGAGATCTGTCCTTTGCATATCGTGCAAGCTGGGAACATGCTGAAGGACTTTATGGTTGTACAGCTTCCTTCCCCTTTAGCCACTGGAATGTGCTTTGTACATATAGAGCAGATTGCAAACCATAATCTACTTTTTGTTCTCCCTTAACTGTCTGAACGTATATGCTGTTAGTGCATACAATCAGGAGGATTTGCTTCTGTGAACTAAAATTATAATGAAACTCCAATGTGAGCAAACTGGCTTCCAGTATATGTCAATTAAAAGAAGCCATCATTTAAAGTCACCTATCTACGTTTGTGTACATCTTAGTAGAACGAGCAGAACTCCCCACCTTGGTAGTTTGGAGTTATGTGCCCCAGTGTGCTCTCTATACATCATTGTGAATTGAGTTCAGTGTGGTTCACAATTAAGACTGCTATTGAGGTAGCTAATCGAGGTATTACCTTGATGATGTTATAGTGAGCATAGTAGATAATTACTCGTATTACAAGCCTCCAGAGAATAATGTCCATTTTGAATTGACCAACAGATGGCACCATCAGTCTCCTTTTCTCTTGTGGCTTCGCAACAAATCCTAAGCGACTGTTACTTGAATCTCTCTGCTGCTAAAATCAGTAATCTATTCCTAATTAATATTTCATTTAAACTCCTAATGTCTCATAATAACACTTAAAATCTGTGCATGCATACATGTGCAGTGAAACAAATTATACAGATACATATTCATAAATTTAACCTACAATGTTCCTTCTAGTATATTAAATGCCTCATTTTGAGGGGTTTATAACTACAGCCCGAATTTGAATAATTTAAGTAGAAAAGACATTGAATATGATCCTCCTAGAAAAAGCAAACAGTAACAGAGAGCTGAAGAGCAGCTTGAAAATTGATAGAACAAGCTAAATTGCATCTAAAAAAATACTGCAATAATGTTCATGAACTCTACCTTTCTCTTTTCTCAGACTTAAATTAATATTCAATAATACTCTGTAACATTAAGATGCTTTTTCAGGGCCTGCAGAAAATACCATCAACTGGTATAGATGGCGATTTATAGTAGCTACTATTCTCTTACGTTATCTGAATTGTTACTGAGATTTTTGGAATGAGACATGAGTGAGAAAGTTTCAGGGACAGTGCTTGCCTGTGAAGATAAAGTCACAAGGGAAGAGTGCGATGTAGAGTTTAATGGAATAGGTTTTGAAGGGGTAAACCCAATGTGATGTAGGCATCTACGATTAGCTACGATGGAAGAGAGAGACAGCTGAGGCTATACTGTGTGCCTCCACCCTTACTATAAATAAGGTGTTATCTTACATTTTAAAAAGTTATTGTAGTCCAGTGGGGGTCCAGTGTTGTTTGTCCTTTCAGCAGGCACCACTGAGATGAGTTAGGCTCCACCATGCTCCTGCACTTCTCACTTCATGAGATCCCCCTCGAGCCTTCTCTGGGTTAAAACTTCCCAGCTCTATCAACATTTTCTCACAGGAGAAATGCTTCAGTCTCTTTGTTATCTTTCTGGTCCTTTGTTTTTGAGTTTTAACATTCTAGAAGGGTTTTTGTTTGTTTGTTTTTGGGTGTTTTTGTTTGTTTGTTTGTTTGAGCCTTAAAGATGTTAGCTGCTTGTAGTGTGTTACATAGCCTACTGTATAGCACTGCTCTGTCATTCTATAGTATTGACAGAAAAATATTTGAGCCCAAATGCTTTGGACATCCCTAGGCCAACTTCTCCACAGTTGTCCTCCTTGGATGGTCTGAATTATCTTGTGCAAATCATATCTGAAAGACTGATGCTCTAAATCACTTGTTTTTCTCCATTAAGTGATTTTGCAAAAATGTATGTGACTAAAGAAAAAGTTGAAAAGTTGGTAAGGTTTGGAACCAAGTTTTATTTTTCAGTAAGAGAATAGCACTGTTATTCCAATTTCCTTGTGGTGACAGAAAACAAGTATACATTTATCTAGCAGAGCACCAAGATAAGCTCTTCTGTGAGGGTGGAAGAAGGCACAGCCTAGTAGCAAATGTAAAGTCAGCTTCCTTTATACATGAGGCTTTTACTTTTCCCCAGAGGTACTTTTATCACCACAGGTATTTCAATTATGTTTTAATTAAACTGTGTGATCATAGAGAGTCACAGAGAACATCTATCTGCATAATTAGAATGATAGTATACGAGATAATTACCGAATATAAAGATAGCTAAAAATTTAACTGTGGTGCTGTTAAATCCTGCACAGCCACTCTACTTTATTTGCCTCACTTGACTTTGTGCTTAAGTCACTGACATGCAGTCTGTGCACACTACATAGCTTTAAACTGAATTAGGGAAATGTGTAATGTGAAAACGTAGTAAAATGGAAAGGAAAAATAATCAACATGCTACCCATAGCCTCTCCTGTATCTTAATACACTGTGTTCCACAACAGACAGAGATCCTTTTTCAGCAGATGTTTAGTAAATGCATGTCCCACAATAAATTCTGTTTAGACATCCCCAAGGCCCATATTCTCACACTATTTAAGCACATGTTCAAAATAATTTCGATTTCATGAAGTACTTAGGCTCTATTCACACTGTGTTACGTACAAGAACACTGCAAAATCAAAGTGCATTAATAAATACCTACTTCATTGAGCTAGGATTTGTTACCATTAGTGCTTTGCTTAGATAGGGCTTAATTTTAGGTGTAGAATTCTTTTTCCTTTTTGATTGACTTTCAGTTGCTGGAAATCAACAGTAATGTGAGCAAATTATTGTTTGTTCTAGATCTAATTTCAAAGGAGCAATGGGAGTTAATGGACTTTCCCCACAATGTTTAGAATGAGCAGAATCAGGCCTTTGCATTCTTAAGATGCTTTTTGGAAGAAAACTTTACGTTTCACTCAGCACATGTGTATTTATTTCACAGTCTTCGAGAAAATATCTGAAGAAGTCCAAAATGAAGGAATGAATATGAACACATTTTTTTAATGCGAAATACTAAAATCCATTACCTCTTTTTGTTATCTATGGGATAAAACCCTAAGGGTTAGGGTGAAAGCTTCATAAAAGAAAACATTTCTGTAATAATAATAATAAAAAAAATAACACACTATGTAACTTCTAATTTAGTTTGCAGGTTTTTTTTCACACTATAGTTGTTTTCTTTAACCCGACTTTTTGAAAAGAGAAGATGCCAATGGATCTCTCTTATGCCTTTCTTTATTCAAGAAAACAACAGGAGAAAAAAAATGCGGCTACTCTTTTTTTCCCAAAACTAAAGGGAAATTCTTTGCTAACAACTTGGTCCACAGCCTTGAGAAGGCAGCAGTAGCTTTCTGTTTAGCTTTCCTAAGCTTTGCAAGAGGTTCTTGTTCTGTTGATTTATGGTGAGCAGGGGTAATTCAATAAGATACAAAGTACTGCGTCTTAATTTCTGTGTTGGAACCTCACAGTAAATTTATTGTCCAAGATGTTTCCCTTTCATAATTAAATTGCACTAGCTAGTTTTATTGCCATTCTCAGGGATAAATCTTTGATGTGAGAGCTTTCATGCACTATATCTCTATTGCTCATCTTTTTATTACAGGTAAGGGATTATTATTATTTTATTTTTTTTTACCGTCATCCTGGGGGTCTTGACAGAAACTTTACTTCTATAGGTCTGAGCATTCTAATTTATTTGTTGACTGGAGAAACCTTGTATTAATAAGCTTTTTATGTATTGCACATACTGATGTTCTCCTTAGTGTACATGCAGGCACATTTCAATTTCCTATGGAATTTTTTAACCTCATTGGTTTCTATTCTTTAGGACATCTATCACATCCTCAGGCAGCGTGCATAACTTCTACTACTATTAAAGGAATTTGTGTGACATGAGTAATAAACACAGAAATTCAGAAAAGCAAAGCATCAAGCTTGTATTCAGTTAGAGCAATAAAACCAGGAAAACCTTGTGGAGTTGTTGTCGAGTCCATTTGAGGTTTTCCTGGAAGACAGACAATAAATTCATAATAGCTATCTGGTATAGGGCTTTTGTAAAGAAGAGTTTGAATGGCTGAAACGTTTGTGGAAATGCAACTAATGCACTTTTCTGTCAAATCAAACCTGAAGCTCCAGGCATGAATGCTAGAGCACAAAGCAAAACTGATTCACAAGAATAATAAACAGTGTAAAATAAAATTTTACACTGTTAAACATTTAGCGCTCCTGTTGTAACATAGTAAATGTTAACCACTGGTGCATTCAGTAGAGACTAAGCTGCTGTGCTTCCCCAAAAGGATGGGTAAGTGTAGCAGTGGTTGTATTTGTTTCTTATGCACAGCTGTCCTAAGTTCTCTCATGGCAAATGGTATACTCTTTGTAGATTGATTCTCTTATTTTGGAAGCTTTTGGGGTTTTACCCAATATTTATGGTAACTGGAGGGCCAAACTCAATTGTTCTGCATTATAGCTTTTTGATACATATGCACTATTCATTGTATCTCTGTTTCTAAAAATTCTGTGAGGTGTTAGGAGTATACAAAGGTCAGAGTGAAATCTGGGTTGTATTTTGAATCCTGCAGCTCTCTGCATTAAGCTGTGTTAATGCTTGAGTGTATTTGTTTAGTCCTTGTTAACTTTCTGAAACTGTAGATGCTCCCTCTAGTGGCTTGTTTGTCGCTTTTACGTTTAAAAGCTTATCTCTGCAATTTAGTGGATAAAATACTGGCAAGCACAACTTGTTGGCTCAAATATTGTTGGAAATATAGCAATGTTTTTCAATCTACAGTGAGCAAAGAGTGATTGGTGGGTACTAATAGGGCTGCTATGTCAAGAATGGCCAAGCCTTATTACAATCTTATATGCACATCTCAATCATGAGACTTTAACTCCTGAAATATTAATTCAGCCCTCTCTTGACAGCTAACATTGCTAAAGCTTAGGAAATCTGTAAGAATTGCTAAATTCGAAGGCTCTCTTCCCCAGCCTAGCTGTTGTGTATTCATGTAAATTTAATGGTTACTTAACAATTACTGCTTTCTCTTTGCTATGTTGTGAAAGAAAGCAATAACAGATTGAATATATTTTTAATTAGAATATGATTTATTGTACCATTTTTTGTTGAGGATTGTTTTGTTAAATTATGCAAATAATTAAACAAATACACCTACGTAACAGCAATTAGTACTCTTAACATCATTTCTAGACTAGAATGTTTTGTTTGTTTGTTTGTTTGTTTGTTTGTTTTCCTAAGTAACTTCTTAAAACAGTGGGCACTTAGCTATATACAGAACATCTTTTAGAATGACAAAATCATTTTCCTTTCCCTATTCCAAAAAATTGGATTTGAGGTACATATATTATTTCTTTATGTGGTGTAACTTACAAAGCAAAAGCATAACGGCTTAGATAGATAACTCATTTACTACCAAGAATATTTTCAAGGATGTTTGAGTTACTTCGAACTTCGAAAGAAGCCTTAACTTCATATCCAAGTTCAAGTGCTTCTGAGCCAGTTTCAAGGATCAGTTCTAATAAGTGATATAACCACAGTACATGAACGCACAGCTTTTGGAATAAGTTCATTCTGCCACTTGTGACTTGATTACGATGTTGCTAAAACTTTGGTAGTGTTACCCTGCCTTCAGTCCTTCATTGTGGTAGCTTTTACGAAACCAAGGATTGAAAAATAAATAAATAAATCAGCTGTATGAATGTTCTTTTCAGTTCTGATGAAAACTTGCATAAGTTTTGTAATTTGAGTGTTTTCCCAGAAGGCTTAACTACTGGAATCAATAATGAGAGCAAGGGCTTTTGTAAGAGTTAAATACCGTAAGAAGAAGATCTATGTTCTGCCTCTGCAGAGAACTTCTTTAAAATATTGAGTGGATTGCAAGCTGTTGATACAAAAGTGAAAAGGCAAAGCTAAATAATCACAGATTTCATGATGCTGAAGCTCATTTCAAGATTTTTGGAAGCCAGACTGCTAATTTTCCTTGAATTTCAGAAAACTGAGATCTGGAACACTGAAAAACATCTGTTGAAAATAAAACTGTGTTACTGTTTTAATAATACTCAGTAATACTGAGCAAGAAAAGAACTGATCCAAGTTCAGAAACTCTTGTCAACCAAAGAATTCATTTCTTTCCTGTTTTTTATCCCATTCCATGCCTTTGCTTTCAGTTTTAATGCATATTTTTCCTTTATCAGTCACGCAATTGATAGTATTCCAAATTTAGGTTTCTCATGTGTTCCCTACTGCAAACTACAGCCATTCAAAAATGAGATCTTGCTCCTGCCCTCTCTCCTGAGAATTACCAGTCCCCTGGTCGTAATATCCAGATTTGAGGACATAAAGAAACCTCTTACTCCTTAAAAGTTTATTTTCTTTGCATTTCAGTGATGGAAACTTACTTTCTTATGAGAAATTTTTTTGATTCAAACAGTTAAGGACTTAGAAAAAAAATATTCAGTGTTGTTATATTTATTTTTAAATGCCATGCCAGTTAGCAGTGATATGCAGTTTCAGTTTGTATCAGTTGTTCTCCTCGCCCTGATAAAACGTCTGCAATCCAGATACCTGCACCTGGTCTATGTGAAAATGACTCATTTCTAGGTCAGGGCAACTTACATGTGGATATACCAGCTGAAAGTGCAGCCACAAGGTTGCTACTGTTAGCCAAACAGGGATAGCAAGAAAGTTAAAGCAGTGGGGGGGAAGAGGTGGGGTGGCAGGAAAGAGAATAGTTTGAGGTTACATAGTTCATTAGCAGACTATTGTTAGATTGAACCACAAATCTTTAGTGTCCTACCTCTTTGGTTCTGATTTACATATAGATTTAGTTGTTTTTCAAACCTTCACACACCATAATAGGAGCAAAGACTAAGAGAAAGATAAGGAAGCATCTCTAAGCACAAGCTTCCCCCTTGTGGACTATCATAAAGAGGTTCACTGTTATTATTCTTTTTTTCCATTATCTTCACATTCCCTTATGGGACAAACTCACTGACTCTTCTGTAACAAAAGAATAAATCATTTTGAAGTGGTGGCCTGTGGTATTTCAGGAAGGCCAGACAAGAAGGATGAGAGATGAGGAAGGGGGAGCTATAAAGAAGCTTAGGCCTCTACCATGTCTGAAGTTCCCTTTAACCTTACTGTGGGCAGAATAGAAAGAAAAACTTCTCCTTTCACTGAGTATTTAGACAAGAGCATAAGAGCAGTCTAATTTAATTATGCATGTCAGCACATTTATTCAGAGTAGCACTTGGTCATTTAAGCTTCTAGCTTGCTTTTTTGGCAGACCCCCAGAGCACTCCTGGAAACTGAACAGTATTGATAGTCTCATACATTTTAGGAATGCTTGACATTTTATTTTGTTTTTTAATCTTTTAGCAAAACAATAATAGGGTATCAAAAAAATAGCCTTACAAGATCTCCTTTGCTGATTTGAAAAGAAAATCGAAAAACCAAATAATTTTATTGCTTTTGTCCTGCAAAGAAATTTGGGTTTGCAGCCTACGTAGGAATTAATATGTACCTGCACTGAGTGAATATTTGTACAAAGAGTGTCTTAAGGGAAATAAAATGTTGCTTTGTTACACATTTGTTCCTTATGTTTAGGCACCCAGTATCCATTTCAGAGCATTACCAGATGTTCACAAGGAAAAAACAAGCTCAAAATAACCAACTTCAAAAAATTCAAGCCTAATAGAATATACTTCTCCAGGAGAAAGTTTTATTTTTTACTTATTTTTTTAAATAATGATTTATATTTCCTTTATATTTGGGGTACAGGAGGAAGCTGTTCTTTGGCTTGGTTTATTTAAAACTAAACAAAAATAATCGAAATTTTATCATTAATGTGAGACACTATTAAAAGAATCCTGCTGAGCCACTGATATCTGCGGCCTTTTGAATTTGGTGTTTTTGTATTTATCTTGGAAAATTTACATCTATTTTCCTGAAGGTCTCCAAGGGAATACCTATCAACTTTGCATGGAATACTTTTGTGTTTTTAACTATTTCTGATGCTGGGAGCAGCTGCCTTTGCTTCTTCTGCAAAGATCAAGACTTCTATTCTGTTGATTTGCTGTAGTAGAAATTGATCAATACATCAGATTAGGAAGGAGATGTCAGCTCTGTAGGTGCTATCAGCAATGGTGATAACAATGCATACTGAACCACTTCACTGAAGATAAAATTGTATACTTTGGGAAATGAACAAATGTCACATTCAGTTCCCCCTGTATTCTTTAATTTCTGTCAGAATCATCTGTACTGTCTTCTTCACACAGTGCTTAGGGTGTTTAGAACTTTCCTAGGGAATTCATTGTGCTCGTGGATATTTGTGTGCTGCTTTTTAAACTGTTTGTGGCTATGCATTGTTCTTAAGGCATCAATATCTGTTGTTTGTTAAATGTTTACCAAGTCTAAAAACATTTTTATTGTTGCACATCTAAGTGTTGTATGTGTCTGATTGGCAAAGCAAAGGAGACAAAGTTTTCGTGTTGTCTAGAAGTCAAATACGAGAAGAGAATTTCAAAAATTCTTTTCTACTGTTGCAGATGATTAACACATGTTCTATATTTTCTGAGATGCACTGCAGAAATGTAAGAAAACCTTGCATCCTAAAGTCACACATGCTCTGATTCAATGAATAAGTGAAATACATGGCAGAAATCAGTGAAAACCTGGCTGAAGAGGGAACATAGAAATCATACACTGGCTTGAACTGGAAGGAAACTCATAGATCATCAAGTTCCAACCTCCCTGCCACAGGGAGTGTTGACAGCTGCTAGATCAGATTGCCCAGAGCCCTCATCCAGCCTGGCCTTGAACACCTCCGGGGATGGAGCATCCACAAACTCTCTGGGCAGCAACCTGTTCCAGCACCTTACCCCTCCACAGTAAAAAACTTCACCTGGCATCTAATCTAAATCTCCCTTCCTTTGTTTAAAACCATTCCCCCTTGTCCTATTGCTATCTTTCTTAGTGAAAAGTTGATTTCTCTCATGTTTATAAACTCCCTCTAAATATTGGAAGGGAACTGTCTGTTATCGTATGAGTTCTTATTTGACTTTGGCTAATTTTGTTGACTTAAATGATAAACGATACTCAGGTTCTGCATCAGGATTAGTGTGCCTGTGCTAAGAAACTGGGATCGTTTGCCTTTCCAAGCTCTCTTAGGGTTCTCTTAGCAGGGCTAGAAGACAAAACTGTTTTCATCATGAACTTCTCAGTAACAAGGGAGGGTGTTCATAGTTTAGTTCGTAGTTACCTGAAGGATAACTTTAAGTTCAGCAAGACCTAGTGCTGGGTCCTGCACTTTGGCCACAACCCCCAGCAGCACTGACAGGCTTCGGGCACAGTGGCTGAAAACAGTGTAGAAGAAATGGGTCAGAGGCTGTTGGTCAGTGCTCAGATGAACAGGAGTCATCAGGTAGCTAAGAAGGCCAGTGGCATCCTGGCTTGTATCAGAAATAATAACAATTAGTTGCTATTAGTAACAGAAGCAGGGAAGTGATCCTTCCCCTGTACTCAGCTCTGCTGAGAACACACTTTAAGTACTGTGTTCAGTTTTGAGTCCCTCACCATAAGAAAGACATCAAGGCCCAGGAAAGTGTCCAGAGAAGGGCAATGAAGCTTGTGAGGGGTCTGTAGCACAGGTCTGACAAGAAGCAACTGAGGGAGCTGGGATTGTTTAGCTGAGAAGAGAGGAGGCTTAGGAGAGACCTTATAGTTCTCTACAACTCCCTCAAAGGAGATTGTGATGTGGTGGAGGTCAGCTTATTTTCCTGCATAACTAGCAATTGGATTAGAGAGAATGGCCTCAAGTTGTGCCAGGGAAGGTTCAGATTGGATATTAGGAAAAATCTCTTCTCTGAAAGAGTGGTCAGGTACTGGAACAATCCGCCCATAGAGGTGATTGAAACACCATCCCTGGAAGTGTTCAAGAAATGTTTAGATGTTGCACTAAGGGGTGTGGTTTAGTGGGGAAATATTGGTGGTAGGCTGATGGTTGGAGTGAATGATTTTGGAGCTCTTTTCCAATCTCAATGATTTTATGATGCCTGTAGGATTTGCCACATCTCTTGATGGAAATAATGTGAAAAATTTACTAGATAGATAGAAATAATGTGAAAAAAATTAATTCTCTTTGTATCCACCATGATCAATCTCTTTTGTTCTAGTATCATTAACAAGTCCAGTGCAATGATTATTTTGCTAACAACATGCTGTAAGTCATATCATTATTTCCAGTTTCCAGCCGTAGTTCTTAGCATGATGCTAGCTGTCTCAGACTATTCAGGTATTGCATGTAATAAAAACAATTGACTGTACTAACAGTTATTCTCTCAGAGATGAGTGGACAGCGTGCTGCTAGCTATCTAAATGAGTAAGCTGAAAGAAATCTACTCAAAATATGGGTGTTTTTTTTTGCCCTCTGCTACCGACACAAGGTGTACCTTATCATGAGGTATATCAAGCTGTCAACTGTATGAATGCAATTCGGCCGTTTTTTGCTTCTCAGAATATGATTGAATGGGTTCCACACAACCAAACATGCTTGCCTTCTAGAGTTCAGCATGACTCATTAAAGACTAGAGACAGATCACAATTTCCTCAAGTGACATCAGACACCTGTATCTTTGTTTGATGGAAAGATTGTTGTCAATCTTTCCATCAAAACCAAACAAAGAAACAATCCCTTTGCACATCAATTAAATTTAAGTCTATTGGCCTGTAAAGTTACATAGTTACCACCTATTGCTTTGCAGGTGTAATGCAATGTAGGATGGAGTATAGCCTTTTCTGACATCTTTGATCAGGTTGCAACAGTAAAGAGAAAAATAAAAAAGGATGTCTTCTTGTGAGGGTTTTCTACTTTTGTGGAGAAACTGTTACTAAAATCCTAATGCTACAGGAAAATCATGGCTCAAATGAGCTAATGAGATTTTTAAGAAGTCATTTTTTAAGAACTTGCTCTTACGTTATACTATTAATTTGCCATTACATTTTGTAACAGTCATAGCCCTTAACAAGCAAAGTCTTCCTAGGAATATTTTCCTTTTGTGTATTGTATCACTGGCTTTGTTACACATAAGTGTTCAGGATATCCACAGGCCACCAGTGAAAGCCATCTATTGCACTATGTTTACAGAGGGATCTGTACTGGGTCCTCTTTACTTTAGCTCCACAGTTCTGGCTGCAGTTTTCTTCCTGGAACTTTAGACCCTGAGGGATAAAGGGAAAGGAGTCATGCCAAAAAGTCAACCATCATTTTTATTTTCCTCCTTTATTAACCAGAAATATTCTGACAAGGTCCAACGCAAACAGAAATACCAACCCCATCTCGGTGTCTAATTCCTAATAATATTAGTTGGTCTGAACCCTCTTTGGCAGTCAGTTGGCCTCTCCAATGTCAGTAAGATTATTTTAAGCCATCCAAAATGATGCCAATTTCGTTTAGCTGCCTACACTTTGCCATGGTTACGTGAAGTAACTTGGCGACACATTGTTGGCATTTATTGCATTCATTTGTTCAGGCTCTAGGAGTCCTATCAGTGATACACATCCAAGAGAGGAGGCTTGAATTGACATCCCTCTAGCCCCCAGATTGTTAATTTTAACAATACGAGTAAACTAGACAGAATTTCCATGTTCAGTGTGTTTGGGGCGTGCCATAGAGGGGATGGTGCAGACAAGGCATGAAAAACAGCCGATGAGGGTGGTTTCATTGCTGTGGTAACCAGGCTACCCTGCAGAAAGGAGCAGACCTGGTAAGCCAGGGAAGGGGCATGAAATAAGTGCACCATTGTGTAGCTGTATTTATTTTTAGAATTGTTTGTTGCATGGAAATGTCACCAATATAGACTCTGAATTGGAGAGGACTGGGAAAACCCTTGGTTTAAAGTATGCAGCTCTGCACCTTCAATCAAGAACGAAGCTCTAAGTTAAGGAACTATGACAAAATAGTTCAGTTTTACTTGGCATATCTCTAACTGTTATTCTCATTGCTGGAGTCCATTTACTCTGAGAAGAAATAAAAAATAGATTAAAGTATGAAGTAGATTAAAACAGGAGATGGGATACATATATCCTATCCTTTTTGATAACTTTGGAAGGAATGATAAGTAGAGTACCAGAATTAAAAGGCCTGGTCACACACAGAAAACAATTTTTCATTGGGAAAGTTCTGTAAATTGAAGTTTCTCTGTGCAATGGAGGTTTTTATAATTATAGCATTTTTTTTTTTTTAAATGGTGATTAGCTAGTACAATATGCAATCTGTTGTGTATTTCCAGCATTAAATCTTTCTTTTCAGATTAACCATTTTTTTTCCTCCTACTCTATTTCTGTTACACAGTGAAGAATTTTGTATAAGGATATGTCTGATGCATATACCTTTTCTAATATAGTCAACTTCCTTGCTATAAACAGACCTTAATGATCAAATACTTTTCAGTTAGCATAGCTGCTGTTGTTAATCCATTATTCAGTAGAGCTAGCAATTAGCTGAAATATAAGAAAAATACAGTTTTATTTACTATTTACCTTGTATTCCCTTGTTTTGGTTTTGAAAAACAAATTCATCAACTAAACTATGAGAAAAACATTTAGAAATTGAATTTGTTTTTTTCTTTTTAAATAGCAATGTGTCAGTGCTGGCTTACCTTCTCACACAACTTCTGAAAACAATGAGGTTTCTGTTACCAACTAGCTATTTGACTGCCTCTTCATAGAAGACAATCCAGGAAAGTCCTCTACTTCACAACTGATATTAAACACTCCTGATATGAAACAGAATGTAATCCACCAAATGACTAAGGATTGACAAGCTTTGACAATAATAATTGGCCTTTTGTGCAACCTGATACATGTAGAGAAGCTTCAGTGAAGTTTTCTCCTTTAGCTTAACAGAGAAGTTTGCCTATGATTTTTTTTTTTAAACTGTCACTGCTTCCATTTACAAATGTAATTGTAAATATCATTTGGTAAACTGAAATAATCGTGGTTTTTACTGTCTTGGCTTTTTAAAGAAATCCCTCTTCACCAGGATAGCTGTGTGATTGAGTACAGGATTAGTTTCATTAGTATTAGTTTCATGGTTTTTGTTTATTTGTTTTCAAAAAGATGAATTCGTGGATCAAATTAAAAAGGACGAAGGAAAATGTATGCTGTAGTTATCACAGCTGCTTAAAGTCATCAAAAATTTTAATCTGCTAATGAGATGCTGAAATATTTAAAAAACAGAAAGAGGATTAATACTGCTGGGATAAGGTCAAATAAGCATAACAAGTTTTGTAGCATGAAAAATAATCTTAATTTCTAAGCAGGGCAAAACAACAAATTTATTTAAAAAGCAAGACTGAAGAATATCCTTTAAATTATTTTCAAAAAGAATTTGAATTATTGAAGATATGTATGTATATATATAGCCAAAATAGAAAAATACACAGCTGTGTGAAGTGGTGCCTGAATGTTGGAAAAAATGCACATCTAAGTATTATTTAGCAGAATATAGAATAATAGGCTCCACATACATTTGTTGACATTATCTTGTCAAATTTAACATTATGGTTTGTTACACTCTTTTGACACTGTCATTCTCACTAAGCAAATCACTCTTTTTAAAATTTCAGCTGTGTTATCTGTTTTCTTGTGCATTTATTCACACTATCATCTAAATAATCTTAAAATGTAGTCATTTTGATTAAAATCGCCGATAGAGGATAACGTTTTATTTCTGAAGAACAAGTTATCCAATTAAAGTGTTGTTTTCAACATGTATTTCCACTCGTTTTTAGTGTTTACATGAAAAATGCGATATCTGATAGTCTAAGGGTTGCTTTGCTCCAGTTGCTTGTTTCTTTCATGCAGACATAATTCATTGCTTCTGCCTTACCAGATTGTCTTTAGAGATGCATGGTAATGTTGCAAACAGTGAACACTGATGAGCAAGAAATAAGGAAGCTTTTAAGCAACACACAACCTGAATCAAATCTTAAATGCTGTTAACTAATAAGACTACTGACTTGAGCAAGTCTTCCACTTTTCTGCTACCTGAGGATTTATCTTCCCAAGTTTCCATGTAAGTTTTTTCACTATCAATCAAGAGAGGTGAAAACTGAAATTGCATCATGACAGACCTTCTCTAACTACTAAAATTTCAAAATTTCTGCTATACAGCACTCCTTTGGCTTTTGAGGTTAAATTTGTACATTTAATATAAGCATAATGACTGTATGAGATGGCCTTCAATGAGAACAACATCTGTATTGCATGAATTAACAGTAGTTGTATCAGGGATGGATAAAATCTTGATCTTAATGGAAGTGCTACTCAGCTCCACAGATGTGACTGCTTCACATGTGAGGGAAAAGTGTGTTTTTCAATAGTGCTAGTAAGGCTGAAAGGGAAAATTAAAGGATCCCTTATATCATTAATCAGTAAACAATATTTTCTACATAACTTTTTCATGGTTTGTTCTCTGTTGTAGACTTCAATTTAAGGTGGCAATCTTGTAGACTCAAACTTTCCTTCCCAAACTGAAAAAAAATAATAATAAAAAAAAAAATACAAACCAGCCAAAGATATTGCCCTCCAAATCTTTCTTTTGAATATGTTCCTTCTCTAGGAATAGAGGAATTATGTGGCTATCATTTTCCTATACAAAATATTAGGTAGTAGTAGGCAATGTTAAGCATCTGGATTTCCCAGCTCGTTTCAAATTCCATGGCACAGACCTTTTTCCTGTTTTCTGCACTGTGCTGGCACCTCTGTTCGTGGGTCAATCCTATGAACTATTTTAGAGGACTTTTTACCTTAAATAACTGGAAAATTTATGTTCTGAAATTGTCACTGTGAAATACTATCAGTGCCTCAGACTGAGTGTGCTTTGACAAATACAAAAATCTCTATTGTCAAAATAGTTCTACTAAGGACAGTTTGGGTGAGTCCAACCACCTCAAGCTCTTTTATTCTTTATCAACTTCTAATTCGTTTGTATTAGCTGCTAGATAGCTGATAGTGTTGGGAAGCCTGTATGCTAATTACCTAACTTTAAAAATAGATGCATCAGAGCCACAGGGGTTTTTCTGTTATGTTTTTAGATTATTCATAGAAATTATGGGGTTATCAACTGTGAATGTGAAATTTTCAGGCATATGTTTGGATATCATCTTCTTAAGCTATGCAATTATTCAGATTGACATCTCAGTCTTCCAGCAACCAGCAACTTCTGTTTCTAAGTAAAACATCATCAAGGTATTGGAAAGCCTTTGGCAATAGAATACAATTAAAATACGTCAAGCAGTGAAACCCATTAATATAGTAGAGGTTAAGTTCAAGAGAAATAGTTAAAGCATGTCGACATGACATAGAGAATAGCACAGAGCCCTTACTGATTAAATCACCCTGCTGAAATGCTGAAACCTGTGTTGTAATGGAGACAAAACAGCACCTGAGCTCCTGTTTTAAAGCTAGTTTGGAGACCTCTGTACTGCACTTCAGTGGCTATAGGCAGCAGTGGTCTTTCTTTCATGAGGGCAATTCATGTCAGGGCAGGAACAGTACAGATATTTATTTCACCAGCTTCAAACTCCAGTCCATTAGATTCAGTTCCTTGTTCCTACAGTTAAGCCCTCTGGTGCCATCACTGAGTCCTTCCAGCACATCTTATGGACACATCTGGATTGAGCAGTTTGGATATAAGCCACCTCTGATCAGGAAGTTAATATATTTGTGGTTATTGTGGGCTCAGCCTGCGCTAGTATGTTTTGCAGGACTAATAAAATGGAGAAAACTTTCCCCCAACTCATAATTAACTATATCCTTTGAGGTCAAGAATTCTGTCAACATCTTAAGTTATGAAAACAAATTCTGTGCTCTTCTCTTTAGCATTTATATATTGCTTTTACTAGATATCCTATGGAGGTAATAGAGCTCATCTTTCAGCATGAAAAGGATAAAATATGCTGCACTGTAGAGAAACAGCTTTACATTTAGATGCTTCACTAAGCAATCTTCATGGATGATTTCTGGAAACAATAGTTACATGTTCAAAATGTTATCCAGATACTTAAAACTCAAACACAAAAATTATGCGCTGGAAACTTTGGCTTCACTGTTACTGCATTTAATTTCTAACATTACAGAGAAAACATCTGCATTTTCTAATTGCGGAAGCTTTATTAAACATAAGCTTCAAACTGTGACTTTCTCTGCCCATAGAAACACAGAATACACAACTGGAACAGGTCTCTATGTGCTTCCTTGATGTATATGGGGCTGGATCCTCTGCCTCTATGCAGATGAAGTCTGTTTACACTTTATTCTTGGACTCTACTGAATTTGCTACCTGTGATGATTTACGGAATCCTATTTTTGGAAAAAGAACAATCTATTTCTTGTAAACTAATTTAAGCACTTTCATTTAAAGTTGGAAATAATTCTCAGTAATTACTGTCAAGACCTGACCTCAAAAAGGTCACCAGTTTTCCTCTTTTTTTGTAGTGTAACTGAATTACTCATATCAGTTAATGTAATGTGACCTAAAAAAATGGTGAGCCCAGTCTCTTGCTATCATCATGCCTCATGGGACTGCTTTCTAAGAGAGCAATATCTCTTCCCATCACTGTGGAAGAGTCAAGCTATCAGTGGTACAACATAAGTGTAAGTTTTACAGTTTTATATGGACAAATTAGAGCTGTATATCCCTGTCTAGTGAAATTATATCTTCTAACTTAGCATTTTTCCTTTTTTTTTTTGTTCCCTTTCTCTGTGGGTTTGGTTTCTCTTTTGCCCTTAAGGCCTGTCAGTTTTGGGCAAATTATTTCTCAATTAAAACTATCAATGCAGCAATAATCACTTTACCTGTAAAGTTTCACTATGCTAGAATTAGATGAAAAAAATGTTTTGTTTTTTTTTTCTAATATATGACATACTATGAATCAGTGGGCCAAGTGGTTTAATATATACATAATTTCATTATGTATATAGCATATGCTATACTTTCATTTCATAAATTGTTTTTATGATTAGATCAACTACCTAGTCTGTATTTGGCATGATTTATTAGCTGGTTAATATTCAGAACCATACTTTCCTGTAAGCACTTACAGACCTTCTTATTAATACTCATACAACTATCACAACTAATATTACATAGCCGATGACAGTTGACAAAATCATCTACCTCCCTGTAATGCAGCCTGGCATCCTGCAGGTCTCCACCCTCTCACAGACCTCTGAGAGTTGCTTTCCATCACGACTCCTGTTGCCCCTGACTGAGTGCTTTCCATCACCACTCACACAGCAAACTGCTTTTAAGCAGTCACGGAACCTGTTTTGGCTCTCTGAAATTTCTCAAGTAATTCCTACCCATCCATTTTCATTTAAGGGAAATAGAGGCTTTTTATTTGCAAAGTATAAAGGCAGACTCAATGAATAAGAAGTATTACAAATAAGTGCTTGAATTACTGTGGCAAACAATGACTTGAATGGCTCAAAAGTGACTTTATGAGCTGTACGACGCTGATGTGCGAAATGGGATCTATGGCTTCACTGAACAAGGTTTCTTATTGCTCAGAGGCTCTCACTGTTTCTCCAAAAATAAACTCAGCAGAGAAAATTCAGGGTTCCAGTATATTTCTAAGAAACCTTCATAAGTTATTTTCCCTCATCTTCTTTATCTTCTCTATCTACTTCATATAGCCCTTTTCTTGCAAGTTTCCCTTTGATAATTGGACACCAGATAATCTACAGCAATAGAAGTCCTCATTTCCCAATCCAAACAGGGAAGGTGTTGGGAGGAGGAAAAAAAATCTGTCTAGGTCACTTCTGTAAATTTTAAACTCATTAGTAAACATATTATCTTTGGATTGACTGAATTCTCATTTTGGTTGGAAGAGACTTGGAATATGGCTTCAGGGTCTTTAACTGAGGGTTTAGGTTCTTTTTGAGTTTTATAATGCAGACTTTGTAATCTGAATGAAATAAATGTGGGGAACGTGAGGTCTCCTGGCAGTGAAGCACTGCAGAGTTGACTTCTGAGCACCTTAGTCCACACAGCAATAAGCACAGCTATAGTCAGCAGATGGACCAGCTTTTTGAGTATTCCTATGAAACTTTGTGGTGCTGTTCTTTAGGGCAGAGCAAATCAGCAGGAAAAAGCTATGCTTTAATGGAGATCTCCTGTGTGTGGAACCTATAGAGAGACTAATTGTGAACCCTGAATTACAGTTAGCTGCTTGGACAGAATTGGAAATGTGCTGGTTGACCAAACAGCAAAAGCATGGCAGGTCAGCATTAGACATATATTAGGACTTGGGAGCATTAGACATACAAGTGTGTACAGGACACGTGCTGCAGGAGAGCTCGGGCTGGGGGAATGTTAGGTGAGATAGCCCCTTCCCAGCTGCTTTTCTTGTGCTCATTACATAGGCAGGGAGCAAGCTGGCACCAGAACTGCTGTGCATATGACAGGGTTCATTGCTTCAGTCATAAGCCAGACATATTCCACAGGCTTATAGAAGTATTACACAAACTGAATATATCCATAGTTAAACAAGATTTGCTAGTTCTTTGTGGTAGGCCTGGACATATTTCAGAAATGAAGCCACTGAAGGCCCTAAGTGGCCCTGTGTTTGCAAAAGCTAGACCATAGAGGGCTGTATGTGAGAGGCATTGGTTACTTCATACTTTTTCCCATATAAAAAGGCACTTGTGTTATTGTGTTCCCAAAGGACAGCTGAATTCTTGTGGGTAGGAAAAATCAGCTGCAAAATAACTACGGGAAATTTAAGGGATTTCCCATGGTCAAAAATAAAAGCAGTCTTATTTATTAAAGATAGACTGAATCCAACACTTGTTTCTGCTATAGGTAACTAGCAGCAAAGCTGCATTTGGATAATATTCTATTGTCTGACTTCATTGTCCTAGTTTGGAGAACTTTCCTTCTTTTAAAGGAATATTTTCTTATGATTAGCTTTTCTTTATTAGGTTATCACCATCTGTATCAAAATATAGCCTGCTGTACAGTTTAAATCAGGCAAGGTATAGGCTCTTGAATTCCCTTCCTCAAAAATAAGCAACCCGTGTCACTGTCATCAAGTAAGAAAGTCACACACGCTCCAACAAGGCAAGATTCCTGAATTAATCTTGAATCTGCAATCAATGTTTTGGTTGACTTGTTCAGAAGTTTCTTCAGATTTCTTGGATTCTGTAAAACTGAGAGTGATAACACAATAGACTTTGATTTTGAGGATTTAAATGCTACTTCTTCCCCAAAATCCTTTGGTAACTTTTATATTTTCGTGAAACATATGTATCAGCTAATTTATGTAAAAGCATAACCAGCTGGCTGGTAATTTTTCTGCCAATGTTAGTACTTGTTTGACTTTTAACATGACTTAGTCCTCTTACAATTGATCTCCTATTATGTACCACTTTGCCTGAATTCCTTTTCTGAAATTGCCATTAGTGCTCAGGTAAAAAAAGCACAGCAGCCTGTACATACTTTACATCATCGAAGAATCTAGCTATCAGGGTTGTTTTTTTTCTTAGTAATATTTATATAGATAAAAACAGCAACGTCTTAGAGGCTTTTATCAATGGTTAGCTTATTGTAGAGCATTTTTTTAATGCAGGCAGATATGCTGTGTACCTTTATGGAATGGTATTCTGGTTTCATAACATCCCATCAGCATGTAGGTACTGCTGTAAGAACTACCTGATTCTGATTTTGCTCTGACTTTGTCCTGATAAAAAGCTGTTGTTTCACATGGATGAAAGTGAAATCAAAGTCAAGTCCAGCAGGTGAGCTGGTTAGCTAAGCAGAACCTTTTGAACATTGATGGAAACTACAGACATCCTTATATCTGTATGTAAGCTCGATATTTTCCAGGGCCTGTTCTTAAATGTGTTGCAGGTTTGGTTGCTTGTAGGTCCCAAGTCTTTTGTCTGACAGTTTTATTTGGCTCTGTATTTGTTTCCCCGAATGTTCTCATTCCCAGCAACCACAGCAGTAATGAGTAGAGCAGTGCCAAATGTCACTCACAGTGGGACTTTCTTACTTTCACAGTGTTACTATTTCTTATGTAGCTTTTCCCAAATTGGCTTTAAACTAGCTGCTTGGGTCCTTTCTAAGAAAATAGCTGCAACTGAACAGAATATACTGTAGTTTCCAGAGAGACTTGGTAAATATCCAGGCCATTAATATGTGCTGAAATCCATGCTTCTGTACCTACACAACTGTCAGCACCTGACTTACTTAAATTAAAGTCAATTTGAGTGGAGTTACTTAGAAAGCAGTAGACCATTTTTATTCAGGGAAGGTAAACTCTCAGGTCCAGGGTCTATCATTATCATGCAAAGCACAGTTTTATCCACATCCTCATTTCTGCATATTTCCTGTTTCACCACTAGTTTAAACCTTAGCTAATGAGATGACTGTATATTGGCAGCCATTCACACATATTATTTTTTTTAGTAATATGAAAAAAAATTTTTCCCCCAAAAAACTTGTTATTGTGCAAAGACTAGTAAAGAATAATGTCATCAGTTTTTACATGCAGTTCTTTCCCTGTAGTCACTGTCTGTTTGCATTATGCTATATGGTTATTCATTTTGTTTGGTGAACTCTTACAGCCAGCCAAAAATCACACTATACTAAACATTCTCAGAAGAGCACACAAAACCTGTCCACTTCGTGCTCTGTATTCCCTTCCTACTACTCTAGATTCAATATCTGTGGATGAAAGATACTTGTGGGTACCTTCCTATCTATTCTCTTTGCGTCCATTTGTGGACCTGTTGCTCATGTAAATATGAAACAAGGTTTTGAACCTACCCGTAATGTCTGCCTCCACAATCCCCTTGATGAATCAGCTCAGAATACCATTGTTACACAAGATAAACAAGCTTTCTTGAGTTTTTGTTGAAAGTCTATATTTACCATAAACAAAATCTGTCAATACTTAGATATTTTATTACAGCAGGTGGCTGCACAAACCATGCAATAAGCAAAGCGATACTATTTTCTGTGTGCAGGAAGACAGCAGAGGGTCACATCAAAGGTACAGACAATCTTGGGTCTCACTCAGTCCCTTCTTTCCAACGATGGCCTTCATGCTTAAGGAAGATCATAAAAGAGAGAACACCTATGATAATACTTTCCTGACACTTTTCTCAAGCTTACAGTGATTTGCAGCTCAGAGACATTCTGTTTAAGAAGTAGTGTCCTTGAGTTTCATGGCAACCTGCTGGATTCTTCTGTCATGAAATTATCTAGGTGTTTTCTGATTCTCTATAGTCTGGTCAAATACAACAGTGTGTTGTGGCCATGTTCCCTCCATGGGAATTTTTGAGATCTGCTTTTGGCACTGAGTTGTCAGTTTTTTGTGGGGTGAGGAGGAGATACATTGATGAAGCCATTATTATTTTGTACAGCAAATTAAAAAAAAAAAAAAAAAAAAAAAAAGTGTTTACAAGCATTGAACAGAAAGAAAGAATTATTTGTTTTGAATTATTTATATGGGTTTTTTAGTTATGCTGTTGACAAGCACATATGGACCTACTGCATGACACTTGACTATCATAATAACAAAGAACAAACAGAAGAAAGCATCATAGATGACTCCAAGCATACATACAAATTATAGCAGTAATACAGCTAAAGGTCTGTGTAGCTTTATCTTCACATATATGTGAAATCACAAAGCTTTTTCATATGCACAGTAGCTTGTTTGGGTGGATCCAAAGGTGGAGTAGCAGAATAAACTTTTCAAAAGAACAGTCTTGGTTCCTTCAGATGCTTTATGATATGCTGCATTTTAAACATGGGTTCCTTCCTACTGCAGTCCATGGTAATTCGTATCTGAGAAAGACAGGCTTGAGCCTGGAGCTCCATGCTGAACTTACTCCTGTTGACAAAGCTAGGATGCTGGAGTACAGTGGGGAAGATTTGTAAACAGCTGAAGTGGAGCCTTCTGGGTTTAATATGTTCCATAACCAGTTCAAAAAGGGCAGCGACTGAAATCCCCAGATGTCACAGTTACACAACAGCTCCTTCAGAAAAGCAGCTTTAAGTTCTCAGTGGGCTTTATAATAAAGAGAATGCAACAAAGGACTGAAATGTTCACCCACAGATAGTGAAGTGCTGGCTTTGCTAGCAGCTCTCACCCATCAGCAGCTCTCAGCTCATCCTTTCATGGGAGGAGAGATGGGTCTAATATTCTTCTTCATCTCTAATGCATGTTTTTGCATTACTCTTATGTTGTTTTACGTGGGCTGTGTGTTAGCAGACTTAATGCAGCAATTTGTAGACCTGCATCAATTTAGTGCCCCCTCCTTGTTTTTTTTTTAAAGAAATGCTATGTTGAACATAGTACAAAGTTCGAAGCTTCTTCTTTTTTAAAAACTTTTTTTTTTCTTTTTTTTTTTTTCCATCTGGATTGAGGTTGGGGGCTTTAAGAGAAAGGAGTAGCTCTTTTAAAACTTATTTGGTATTTTCTGTTCACATCTCTAGCTTCATATCCTAAGTACTCAGTTGCATCTGATGTATTTCAGTTATCTACCATGGAATGTGATAAGATGCAGCTTGTATGCAACTATTTCTCCCTCCTCTTAAAGGTGTCAAGCCTGTGACATTGAATATCAGCCCTGGTAATGAAGCAGTTAAAAAAAATCTCTCTCCAGGTAATTTGTTTTTAATTTCTGAACATTTCTAACTTTTCTAAAATTTTCCAATGAAGTTCTGCAAATTTCTTCCTTCTAGAGGATCATTCAATCAGTATTCCTCCACCCTGCACTTATATTTAGCAGGATATTCTTTTCTGCCATATTATGGAGCCTTAACAGCACAGCTACTTGTTACAGGCTTGCAATGACTTAACTTAAAACCTCCAGTCTTTTCAAATAGGAGAAGTCTATTTTGATCCTGGAGAAATGATTTAAAAGGATCTGTACAGATATGTGCATGTTTATTTTGTGCAACAGTATTTTGGTTTAGTTAAGAATCTAAACTGTCATTAACATGGACTCGCATATTCTTTGACAACAGTTCAGTTAATTAGCTTTACTTTAATGCAGCTTTTTTTCATACAAGAAGAGAAACAGGCTGAAGCTCTGCTATCCCTTCAAATCAAAGCTGCCATCTCCTCTAACTTCACAATACTGAGGGATACTTCTGATTCTGAACGCTGTAGGACACAGATCTCTACCTATTTTCATTGCAAGTATTTGATGCATCACAAATTCTATCACTATCATACACAAGACCCCTCAGCTTTCATGCTTACCATCTCCTTACATCACCCTTTGACTGCCTGGAAAGTTTTGAAACAGTCAGGATTTAGCTGAGCCCTTTCTCACCAGTTTGCTTTATGTTTCTCATTGGCTTTTCTCTCTCATTTTGGACTTTTTCATTCATTCACCAGTTCACAGATCTGCACCTTTGTGTGCTAACGACTTTACCCCAGTGTTTTCATGTGACTATGGTGAAAAGTCAATCAGCATATCCCTTACCTCTGCCCCACTAATATAAATATTAATGCTAGCCTCTAGAAAACCAATCCATCATGAAAAATTTCTGCTAAGAGGAACTGTCTATAGTTGCTGACTGGTCTGTGTTGGAACATGATGAGAGGATTTTAACATCATGTCACAGAGTAACATCTGCACAGTCCTATTCATTTAGGTAAATCTGCTGGTCATCTGGGAATTATGCAGAGGTTGGGAACCTAGAGTTGCAAGGAGCAGTGAATTTCCATATGCTTATTGTTTTAGTACAATTATGTGCTTAGAGCAAAATCAACATTTTTAGCAAGCACAGATGAAACTATATTAATCAGTATTTAGCACAGCCTAAAATATGAGCCTAGCCAATACTGGCTACCATTAGGCAAGACAAAAGCTCTACATGTTTTCAACAAACTTTTAAATATTCCATTATCTCTAGTTCCTATTTCAAACTGGAACTACTATATCATAGGTAATGACTTAAAATTTCATCATAATAAGATCCAATCTTTTTCTGTATGAAGATCTTTCCAGTGTTCTTGATACTGGAGTGTAAAGCATATATATATATATTTTTAACAGCTGAATCTAGCTGAACTGCTGCTTTCACCAGGTAGCCAGGACTGTCTGAGAAGACAGAGACTGTTGACAGCAGATGATGATAGTGAAAGCTTAAAAGGGTTGAGAAACATGTTGAAATGCTCCTTCTGCTTCCTGTCACCTTTTTCCTCAGACTATTTTATAGGGGGCCTCTGTTGGCAAGGTCAAAAGGGTCCCTACCTGGAAACAAACTGCTCTAACTGAACTGTTAGAATTTCTTTGCTGAAGCAGAGATGCTTGTAGGATCTCATTCATTTTCACTTTTGAACAGTGAGTGCTTCTTCACAGTTGGGCAGTGTGAATGTTTCTGCCTTTTTTGAGGGTGATGTTTTTATACTGAGCACATCACCTTCCATCTCCCTTTTAAATGAGAGAAGCCTACACCAGAAAAAATAAATTGAGTTTTTATTGTATAGCTTTCTTCTGACTAAATGATTTATGATTTTTCTGTCCTAATATATATATATATATTTTAATGGAGAGAGTAACTTAATATAACTGTAGGAATGAGTATAGTTATAAGGAACACCTAGAGCTTGCACTGAAGGGAATTTTGAAAATGCTGACTCTTCTATGAGCTCCTGAAGGCAGCAAGGGCTTACCTGAAAATTATAAAAATGGAATGGGAGTCCAGTCTAAGCTATCACAGAAATATGATACATGTCCCTGCTCTACAGGTGACAAGGTTGTTCTTCAGCCTTACCTAAACATACTTTAGGCAGCTTAAACTATCTGGTGGTGTAGCAGCATGTAACACAGCATGATCTACTCTGTGAATATTTACACTGAAAGAAAGTGCTGTGGGAGAAATGAGGAAAGGGAAAAGAAGAAAAAAATATGAAACCAAGGTTTTCAACTCCTGATGAACACCATGTTGTTGGTGATGCTCAATGTAACTAATACAAAAGGCAACTTGAACAGGTTAACACAAGCTGTCATTAGTACCTATCTATTGCAGTTGTGTATCTTAAGTGTGGTAGCTGGTATGTTTTCTTCTAATTCATTTGTTTATTTATTTTTCAAATGTGAGGCCTCATAAGATGTCACATATCTGCAAGAATAACAGTTTTATTTCAAAGTTTGGGCTCATCCATTGGACAGATTCAAGCTGGCACTCCAATTAGAAAGAGGAAGCTCTGTAAGACTTTTCCAAAGAAGCTGAGCACCCAGAAGAATAATGCAAAATATAATTAGCACTAATTATTCCTCCAACCTGTGATTTATTCAGCGCTCTTTGAATTCAGAATATAGTCTCTTTTTTACTCCAAATAATATAAGACTTGTCTTTTGTGAACTTTGTTTCAAAGGTTCAGATTTCATCTAAACTGGAAGAAGTTCATGAAAATAGAACAGAAAAGTTCAGTTGGAAGGGACCTTCAAAGATCATCTAGTCCAACTGCCTGACCTTTCAAGCGTGTTATTGAGAGCACTGTCCAAATGCCACTTAATTACTGGCAGGCAAAAGGGGGTTCTACTATCTCACTAGGAAGCCTGTTCTAGGATTTGACTACTCTCACAGCAAATAAATTTTTCCTAATGATGAAACCTAAGCTAGAAGCCTCGAGAATAGCGGACAGGTCTACCCGTCTCGTGTACTAGAGCGCTCGTGTCCTCGCCCCGGCTCCGGAGCTGCCGAAGGGGGGCGCTGTTCTTTTCTGTCTCCGGTTAGGTCGAGGTAAGCTTCGGCTGCCCTCGGGCGCCTTGCCGCAGCTTTGCGCCGCGGCTCTTGTAGCCGTTCGGGGGCTCTGACTTTCCCGTACGCCCGGGGTAGCGCTGCGCGGACGCTTGAAACGCTTCGGGCAGAAGTGCGAGAAAGCATTTTTTTGCTGGCAAATAGTAAATGGACGCTGCCTAGAAGCGCTCCTGTCTGGATCTCGGGAAGCACGGCTTGCCTTTAGTGTTTAGACGAGACATTTTTTTTTAATTGTTAGTGCAAGTAGTCTTAAAAATGAAGTACTGAAAGTTACATTGTATCCTTCAGTTCTGGACATGCTTTTGGTAAGATTGAATATCGTTTTAAAAGAGATTTTTCCTATCATATGCACAAGAATGTACGAAAGACATAAGTGAAAAGCTATCTGCTTAGTTAATGGTTCAGTTTGGCTTGAATTAACATTTACCAGGTTTGTCTCTGATGTGTAAGAGGCACATCATCGTCAAATTGCCCGTATCAATGGAAGATGCAGTTTTCTGGTGGCTGGCCCTTTGGAAATTTTCTCTGTCGCCACTCTTTTTTATGGGAATGGCTTTGGTGCTTACAATGCCACCTGCAAGCTCAGGCAAACAGTGTTGTAATTTTTGTGTCTCACTTATTCCTGCTTCTAAAATTATCATCCTCCTGCACTCCCAATCTTCTTACATGTGGACTTTTTTTCCATAATTCTTGTGAAATAAAAATAAAAACAAGGTAAAAGATCTGTCAAAATTAATGTAGTGCATAACTCTAGAGGCATTGCTATCTGGCAGAACAAATCCTAATGAAATCATCATTCAAAAGAAACACCGCTTCAAGTTGCAGAATGAATATGAAGATGAAAGATTAATGTGCTTAAACAAAAAGTAGGTAAATAGACAGAAGGCATGATTGAATAAAATCCAGCTTATGTGGGTAGTTTGCATTTCATTTTCTGCTTGTAAATCCATGTTATAGGTGCCTAGCAGAGACTTAGTGTTTTCCCTTCAGTAAGTCATAACTGTAGATTTCTCTGCTGTTTCCCTGATTGATACTGTATCACTGACTATGCTGTGGTAAATACTCTCCAGCAATTTGGCACCTCTGTATTACTCAGTTTTAATCAGATAAGTCATTTTCTTCAGCACCTGCTCTAACCCTCCACTAGCTTTTGTTAAATAATTGATACTAAAAGCTGATTTAAGCCCAGCAAAGTAATAAAGACATACCCATTAAAAAAAAATAATAATAATCTTCTTGCAGTGTAGAATAAAATCTACTTACAATGTTGATACTTGAAGGAACTGTTTTATGATCACATTAGATGGGTTTTATCAGCAAGTTAAACCTATTTCACTTGAAGTGGCTTTATCTGCCTACATCCAAGAAGATTCAGTCTCATTCTTGTGTGGCCCCTTTTGCAACTCAGCGTGCCCTATCAGGACTGAAATCACTCAGTTTACAGATGTTCTCACAGTTGTTCAGAGATGGATGCTTTACTTGCTTCCCTTTCAGCAGTGCTTGTAGTTTCTGTGCTCCCGGAAAAAAAAAGTAGATTTGGCTGAGAAGACTTCTGGTGTGGTGCCTAAAAAGTTCACGTCCATTCCTCCACAGTTCGAACTGAACTCTATAGGCTAAAGTCACTCTTTTACTTTCTTCCTCCAAGATGAACAACTGCCTCTCACTAACCATGAGAAGGTGTATTTAGCATGACCCGATACTACAGTCGGGGGCCGTATTTTTATTTCCCCTGAGGAACAGTGAACATATTATACAGTTAATATGGTCCAGGTTTTGATTTTTCCATTTGAGAAATAAAGTTATTCATGGCTAGCCTGAGTTATGAAAGCTTTACTTAGAAGAACAATGCAAAACTGCTGATGCAATTAAAATGAAAATATTATTCAGAGGTAAAGCTATAGGAAGAACAAGGATGTATAAAAGCAATTGGATTGGGAATCATTGCCCTTCAGCTATTTTAGATCTATTTTTATTAAAATTTTTCAGCCTGGAGGTTAATTCATTTTTAATGTATATTTGTTTTTCAGAAGCTTATTGGTTTGATCAGCTATTTGTGTGAAGGTGTCTAGAAATGTTAATTTCCATGCACTGTATCTATATTTCCTCTGCAAGCTGCACAGATGGCTTTCTGTCCAAGCTTCTTTCACTTGTTCTCTCTTCTGGAAAGCTGTGTTAAATCAGGGTGGTATAGTGATAAATTGTTACATGCTCTTTAAGATAATGACATTTGCTCATACAGACCTGTGCCATGTGTGTTTTACCTTTCCCACTAGGATCTTCCCTCTTCCCATACGCTCTGATTACTCACTCTGCTGTGCTGATTATTTCCTTCTCTTGTCCCTCAAAACCAACAGGTCTTGCCATGGGCCTTGCTTTACTTTGGCTTGCTGGCTGAACCAGAGGCAGAAATACCTTCATGCTGATCTGCTGACTAGCACAAGGCTGCCTTGCAGTGTCTTCAAGTATTTAGTGCTCTGTACTATTATTTGTCAGGGCATTCACTTAACCTACAGACAGCAATATCTCATGTGCAAGCCAGATCTTTGACTGACAATATCTTCTGTGACTGAACTGGGGACTTACATATCATCTTTGAAGTGAAAGTACGAGTTACAGAAGAAACTGCTATGTCATCTCATAATTTAAATTAACCACATCTCTGATCCTGCAGTTTTCTACAGGTTACTGCACTAGTTCCTTATTACTTTGCATCTGCCCAGCATTTGTATGCTGCTGTCTCAAAACAATTCCTTCAGAGGTTCAGTATGTGTGAGGGTTTCCTGGAGAAGTCCACTGATGACTTTTTTATGCTGGTCTTGAAGCTTGGAGGTAATCAGTTTTAGTTTTAAAAAATAATAAAAAAGAGTATAGTTTCAAGCATAGCCATGTAACACCAAAGTGCCTGCATGTATAATGCCAACTATCAGCCTAAAGCGGTAAGAGGCAGAAATTTGTTCCAATTTTGCCAATGCTTGTTATTCTCCTGAGAACCACTCAATGTTTGCTATTTAGTCATGGCACTTTGAGTCATGTATTTCTAATTCTTACACTTTTTACCTTTCATTTAAAATGCAAAACAATTTTTGTCTCATTGTTATTGAGAAAACAGGAAAACAGTTAGAAAGATGTTCTTCAAACAAACCAGGCTGAAAAAATTCAAGCCCTAAGCCTGATATCTATTAATACAGATGTACTCATTATTAATACTCAATCTTTTTAAAGTCAGTTTTGAGTCATGATTTTAGGGGAAAACTAACTTGTGAGTTTTGATTAAAACACATCAACAATAGCGCCTTATCAGGTTACTGAAAGGGAGAAAATAACCACCTGTTCCTACCTCATGGGCAACCTTCAAGAGACAGTTGAAGTCAGTGTTTTTATTTTCCAAGAAAGTTGCAATATAGGAGTGGATAAATCACATAGCTGGTGGAAATTGCTATATTCAGCTATTAATACTGAGGTGTCTGCTAAGTGTCAAATAGGAAAAGAAAACAGTCTTTGTGATTGTAAGGGAAATGTGTTGATCAGAAAGCAAAATCTTGCCTGAAAAAGATAAGTCCTGAAATGACAGCTGCTTACTTTGCAGCCCTACTGAAATGCGTTCGTGAAGCACTGGGATGCAGTCGTTCCTTCCTGCACTCAGCACCCGCTTCCACCTCCATTTGTCTGCACAGCTCTGCCCAGAAGCAAAACCTCTCAACTTTTTGAAATTGAGGTCCATCTAGTGGATACAACTTGATATTACAGCAGCAAAATCCCCAGCTGCTTATTAAAGGTACGCTAACATCGTCTATGTATGTTTTTTCTTGTTTACTTGGTTGGTTTTTTTTTGTTTGTTTCTTTTTGTTTTTTTTTAAGGACATAAGCTTATTTGCAAGATATTCAAGCCTGCTAGAGAGCTTCTCTGATGGGATTCTTTCCTAAAGAAGCCTATTGTTCTTGATAAGGTTATATTCTTCCTTTTGTTTCAGATTCATATGTACATCCTGATGATGCTGGTGGCACTTCCTTCATGTTCAAAATCTGGAGTCAGTTTGGTTGGCTTCCAGCGGATAAATTCCCACCCCCAGAGGACAAGTGGAAATTTTGAAGAAGAATGATTGATTATTGCCTGAGAGATCTGAACTGTGAAAATGAATTAAAGATGCAGTCCTGCAATCTCTTTCCGTTTCCTTCAGCAGATGTTACAGGGAAGATTCCTGAGAGACTTGAATGAATTCTCTTGCTTGTATGCCCTAGATCTTGCTGCCTAGGAGATGTACAACCGGCATATCAAATAGGCAGAGAGTACCTGAATTGTGTCTAAAAATAGGAACTCTGTGAAATTCAAAGGAAGAAACTTGAAATAGCCTGATTAAAAAACAGATTTACATATCAATTATACTTAAGAAGAAGAGTTAAGAATATCCTGAGTCCCTTTTCATCTTGACTACAGTAAACCATGGAAATAATCATGGACAACAGAACAGGAAACGTATCACAGAACTCTTTTCAGAAACATGATATGATTTTGAGACCATTTAATCAAAATTATTCAGAAGTAAAGCTTTTTTCAGCATCAAATCAAAGCGTTTTCCTGCTAGAATTAGTTATGCTACTGATTTCGCATCTGCTGTGCCAACATGAAGGAGTAGCTCAGATGCTGCCTGTATGCTGTGGTCATCTACTCTCCCTTCACTCTTACTGGCTGAGTGAATGAGTAACTGATGGATCTGTGTCTCTGGATCACAGCCAACACCCTGATAAACCCTCCTAACTCATCTTGTCTACTTCAGTCATCTAACAGAAAGGCCATAAGCACAGTGCAACTGGAATGTCACTGCAGGTCTTATTTTGATTGTCTTTGAGCACAGAATGTCCTGCTGTGCACACTCTTTTTCTCCTTCATGTACAGTATCTGGCTAATTAATTGCACAGTAGGCTGTGGTGCCCCTAGTCCTTCACATAATGAGTAGGGCTGCTTTTCTTTGAACAACAGTATCATTAAGAAATTTATATTTCAAGTTTGACATGACACTTTTGGTAAGTTTTGTGTGCTTGTTTTGGCAAAAAAGTGCCGTTGAAATAGAAAAGCTAAAGAGGAATCTTCAAGCTTACCAACTTAGCAATTCTGTTTGAAAAATATATTCTGAATGAGCTTTAATTCTAACTGCCTTTTAAGACCTCTTTAGATAAAGACAGTCAGTAAAACCCTACACATGCTGTCATCTGGGAAACTCAAAAGCATAATAAATAGTGAGATGAATGGTTAAGTGACATGTTGGTATATATTGTTGTGATTGCTTAAGTTTCTGATTTGACTAATTTAAACTAAAAATTAACTGTATGCTTTTATCTTTTATTGTTTGTTTGCTTTGAGTGTGGAAGCCGTGGATGAGTGTAACAAATTTATACTCTTTTGAACATGGTGGATGTTAATTTTTGCTATTAATACTAATATTCCTATTACACCAATTGTATTTCTTGCATGCAAAATGCACTGAAAATCTTCCAATTTACATTCTCTTCAGAGAGGTGCAGGCATAAAGAGCAGTTGTGCTGGTTACTAAAACTGCTATGTATGTCACTGCGTCTGTTTCAGAGAATGTAATTCCTTATACCCTATAGAAGAAATATTGAAATCTTCAAGGACTCTGAGGAAGGCAGTTCCATTTTTATCTGCAGAAAGTTCTGTCTTCTGTGGAGACATGTGGCACCTACTGTCTGGAACTCTGGGAGCTCTACCCTCACACTGGAGAGGCAAAAACATTGTGCCGAGTAGGCTTTGTTTCCAGCTCATTTTCATTATAGAGCAGTAAGCAATCTTCCCAGTGTCAGGGAGTGGTCTCCAGGCACTGATCATGACAGCAATTGAAACATAAAACAAAACTACTTCTGGCCCTTGTGACCTATTTTGTTATTGTTTTGCTACATAGATGCTATTCAGAACAATGGAAATCTACCAAGGTTGAACATTCTGAGAAGAGTGTAATTATATTTATAAATACTGCTGTATGCCTATAGCACAGTGTTTTTATTACACAGCATTAATTTTAAAAGTAATCAAATCTCCCAGGAGTGCAATGTCCTGTGAAGTGTCATAAGATCAACAGAAAACTTAACACATCCTTTTTATCTTTACTGTTTTCTCTGTTATGGCCGTGCGTTATAAAATGCAACAAAGCATATAAGAGATCTGGCGGTCTCACATCTGTCCATATGAGGTACAATGCAGGGAATCAAGAATGGAGCAGCTGCTTGATTTCTAAACCATATTGCTTTTATAGACTCTTACATAAATCCTTTTTTCTTCTGACCCCGTATTTACCAACTCAAGGATCTATCTCATTGTTCCATTAGTGCACTACCAGAATTCACAGCGAACTAATAAAATACGGCAATAAAGCTTATCAGATATTGTATGCGGAGCATAGTTTGGTCTCAAACACTCTCCTGAAAGAACCTCATTCCTCTCAAGCAAATATTAATGCGAGTAAGGCTCTCTGCAGCAAAACAAAATAACTAACTTCTTCAAAATGGTGGTACGTAAATGACATAGCACAAATGTCAGGAAAAGCAAGGTTGTTCATAAAAAGTGCATATAGGGCCACCATTAGGATGTGTGAGCAGAGTGGAGAATATGCTTCAGTGCTCATTTCTGCCTTTCCCATCCTTGTTCCTAGCAGGACTCCAAGTGGGGCAAGACCTGCAAGGATGGTTACAAGCAGGAGGGGGACCAACTTTTTACACAGTTCAATAGTGATAGAACAAGGCTTTAAATTGGGAGACTTGGGACAGATGTTAGGAGGAAATTCTTCACTCAGAAGGCAATGAGGCGCTGGCATGGAAACTATGGATGCCCCATCACTGGAAGCACTTGAGGCCAGGTCGGATGAGGCCCTGGACAGCCTGAGCTGGTGGGGGGCAGCCCTGCCCAGGGCAGATCTGATGAAAGCTGGAGATAGCACCTTACCTTCAGATACTGCAGCTGATGAGCTGGCAGCATAGCTTGAACTGGGTCCAGCTCATTTAAAGGATTCATTTTCAAGCTTTGGTCTAAGAAGAAGATGCTTTCGTTCCTTGTTATGGATGGAATATCTGGATCATTTGTTCATTGTAATTTGCAGCTCCAAGTGCTCACAAGAGCATTAGAAGCTTTACTGCTTCTCTTTGTGCAACTGCTGGATCTGTGACGTGCCTTTTGGCAGGCCCGCTTACTTTGCTGTATTATAATTGGTAATTAATAATTTATAATTAGGCTGATATATAACCTTTTCCAGAGATACATGTAGCATGCTCCTGTCTACCAGACAAACAATTCTTGTGGCTGACACTCCTCAGATCAGCAAGCTGCCGTAACTCCAACCTCCTGGCTGCACTGAGCTGCCTTTGCCCTGTCAGAAGTGAGGTGTTCCTTGGCACTCATGGAGCCCAAAGCTAGGTACCTGGAGAACTTTAAAACCAAAATAGGTTCTATGTAGATTTAAGAGCCTTCAGAGTTGGGTAGCAGCTGAGGAGAGGTTTTTAATATCACCATTTATAATTGCAGCTAAATTCTGCCTAGTTACTTGCTTATGTGCCTGAATACTTTTTCGGGATCTGGCCCTAAGGGTTTTTTTAAATGTTCTTATGCATTAAATAATAAAAAGCGGGCAATTAAGAAGTCTTACTTAACTGCGTTAGCCTCTTGAAGAGAGCTACAAATCAGCCTCATTTCCTCCTCCTGAGAATCGTTAGATCATTTGTTACAAGGGCAAAGGGAGGCTCTGCAGCAAGCCTTCAGCCTATTTCATTGTAACAGTGTGCAGGGCTGTTCTGTGGAGCGCTCTATTTCGCTTGTTTACAAACCATGTGCACTAAATTGAGCATCCCGGTTGGATGTTTAGCTTGAAAAGTGATATGTCAGTGGCTGTTTAATTAGGACTCTGCAGCCCACCTTTCTAAGCTGCTGCTGCTTTTTAAAGTGTTCCCTGATTGGGGATATGCAGATGCTGTTGGCAGAAGTAGTAATTGCCTTTAGCCTGAGTGAAAGAGCTTTGCCACCTCTAACTTGGAGTTGTGTCAGCAGACTCGGACCCCGGGGGCTGGGGATAAAGGTGGAGGAGACAAACAGCCTTCTATTCTCCTCCTGGGGAAGGTGCTGTCAGTGAGGGCTGTTGCTGTGTTCTATGGCCTAGGAGAGGAAATGTTATGCTGTTCCATTCCTATTGAATGCCCAGCTCAAGGTGCTTCCTGAGGTTTCTCTGAAAGAGTTGCAAGAACAGGTAGGTGAGCTCTTTGCTGCTCCTCTGTTTAGGTGAGGATGTGAGATCATATAGCAACCAGAACTGGTAGAGACCAGCACCTCTTTGGAAGACCTGTATGGAATAAGCTGCTTCCAGTGTACCTCATTCCCCTGTGGTGCACCCTTCTCACATTTGGAAGGCAATTAGTATTTCTTCACAAGATTAAAGGCCTCAAGTCTGCCTTTATTCAAAGAGGTGCTCCAGTATGCTGTACTGAAACAGTAAAATACTTCTGAAATGAATTGTAGTGTGCTATTCAAGTATCCTGGTTTAACATTAGCTTTGTTAACTATTTCCTGTCTTTCTATTGGTGCAAGCTTTAGGGAGGGGGGAAAAAAAAGCCTCACCACACTGATGATGCTCATGGGAATTGTGGTACTGATAGACTGTGAGAATTAAGTTGTTCATTCATAGTGAGGTATAGCAGCCATGCCTGTATTCTTAGCTCATGCCGTTTTTCTGCCTGTGATGTACCTTGCCGGAGGTGGCAGCACTCCCTCACCAGTGCTTTCTTCATTATTCATCTGACAATTAGAGCGAACTCTAATTGAATAGAATAGAACCATCATGCTAGTACTTTCTATCTTCTCCAAAACTCTGAATTACATTTTGTTTCCCAGAGTTCAGTTCTAGGGCCAGCCTAGAATTCAACATTTTTATCAAGGATCTAGGTACAAAGGTTGAATTCATCCTTAGCATGTTTGCCAATAATACTAAACTGGAATGTGCTGTTGACTCTCTGGAGACCTTGCAGAAGGCTCTAGATTTGCTGAAGCACTGAGAAATTATTAATGGCATGAAATTCAACTGGTGCTGCAGCTGGGATGGAGTAACGGAGACAAAGGCACAGACTGGAAGATGAGTGGTTGGTTGGAAGCTCATAAGAAAAGGTCCTGGGTGTGCTGGTAATGTCAGACTCACTGTGAGCCATCATAGTGCCCAGGCACCCAAGATGGTAAACAGCATTTTGAGATGCATTAAACACAGCATAACCATCTGGTCAAAAGTGGTGATTCTCCAGCTGTATTTGACACTGTTGCAGCCTCACCTGTAATACTATGTGCAGTTCTGGGCACCACATTATAAAAAAAGACATTAAGGTACTCAAAAGTGCCCAGAGGAGGTACCAAAGCTGGTAACAGGGCTGGAAGGCACATGTTGAGGGCAGAGGCTTAGAACACCCGGGCTGTCCCACCTGGAGAAGAGAAGACCAAGAGGTGACCTCACTGCTCCCTGAAGCTCTCTGAGGAGGGGAAGGAGAGGGAGATGCCAGGCTCTGTTCCTGGATAGCGGAATGGAGACAGTAGAGAGCTGCCAAGAGAGGGTTGGACTGGGCATTAGGAAAAATCTCATTACCCTGAGGGTGATCAAACCCTGGAATAGGTTTCTTAGCAAGGTGGTTGATGCTCCATGCCAGTCAGTATTCAAGAGGTATTAGACAATGCCATTATTAATGTGCTTTAACTTTTAATTAGCCAGAAAGAGGTCAGACAGTTGGACTGTCATTCCAGCTGAACTATTCTATTCATGTGTGATCTGCACTTTTAAGAGAGAATCCACATACATGTTCAGGCATAAGGCATGAAAATCCCATTGTGGGAATAGGATGGGGTATGCAGCTTATGCTGCAGGTCTCTCTTTCTTGATTTTGGAATACGGTCCCTATTTTGTAGCTTGCTTTAGTTTTGAGACCAAGTGGAAACCATTCTGCTCTATTTTTCCTTATCCTCTGGCCCATTATGAAGTGAAGAATCATCACTGAAAGCAATATACTTCCTTAAATGGCTTTCTCCAGGCAGTTTCAGGATGATTTTGTTTGCTTTAAGACCTCCATTTTTCATTGGGGCAGTCATATTCTGTAGGATGGAGATGCCTATGAAACAGGGAACAGTCATGCAATGAATGTTGCTCCCTACAGGACACCAAAAAGAGGCATGACTTAAGCCCATGATTTTGAGCTGTTTTAAGCTGATAGTCTCTGTATCTCCAACTGTAAAAGAAATAGTAGAGATAGATTAAATAGCCACTGTAGAAATTAGAGAATTAATATGCTGTACATATTAATATGTAAAAATAATTTTATATAAAAGCACTAAGATTTGACTACATGCTTTCCTTCTCATAAAGACTATTCAGTTTTGTGAGGGGAAAATGATGATATAGACAACTGAGAACAGCTTCTTAAGTGTTAATATCTGCATTTTATTCACTAAGAGGCTAGTAATAATCTAGAACTGTTTTTTAGCCATTTCTTTCACCATGTACACACATTCTTTTGATGGATGAAGGAAAGCTAATGAAAAGACTATGATAATGAAGTCATAAGAGCAATAAGAAAAGAAACTAGAAAATGACGATAGTTTTGATTATTATGGTAATCTGGAATAGGAGCAAATTACTCTAAAATAGGAGCAAATATTACTCTACTATGCACTCTGTGAAAGAAGTAAAAACCAAAACAAAGAAACCCAAGCAACTGTTAAATTGTTATAGGTGTTTAAGAAATTGCATGCATAGCAGTAAACTACTTTCCACTTACATGTTTAGGGTTGGGAAGTGATGCTTGATATTAAAAACATTGCAACATCTCTTGTAGTAAACACTTTCTGTCATTTAAGCTAAAGAAAGGATTTGTGTTTCCCTGTTTCTGCAAACAGAGGCATTCATCAAGTGTTGCTGTAGTCATTAATCACATCCAGTGAATCTTAAGGACTAGTTCATGCTGAACTGTTGTAGAAACCACTTATATTGAACAGATGAAAAGGAGGAAGAAGTAAAATGAATGCAACACAACTAGATGCAGTACTACAATTAAAAAAATTACTCTGTTTCATAAGGAGTTACCTAAAGCAGCCTACTTTGGGAAATGGATCTGCAAAATTTGGTGAGAAAACTGTACAATACTGACAGAAGCCTGAGGATGAAACAGGTACATAATATCATTCCTGTTCTCCTGCAGACTGTGATATCAACATGCAGAATGGGGGAAGGTGGTAGCTCCAGCTATGCCAGCAGAGATAGCTGTAGAAAATCTAGGCATCATTTGGATGTGAGAAAGTCAGATTTTAAGATTATTTTATTCATACTAATGATTAATCCTAGTTAAATAATAAGTTTACTGTGTTACTCCACAGTAAGCTTGGGCCAGTATTCCTGTTCTATTAACCTGATATGCACGCTTATCTGTGTTGAGAGGAAGCAAAAGCAAGTGAGGAAGATGGGAGGGTTTCTTCTGATAGCAGTTGTGGCTGAAGAGTCATCTAGAGCCTTGACTGCACCTTTGGGCTTGTTGGACTATATCAAAACCTTTGAAGTTAGCTGATGATGTGCTCTGCTGCAGATTCAGTTTATTGGTCCAGATTTGATTCTAAATGTGCTGCTGAGCTAATGGTTCACTATGGGCTTCCTGCCAGGCCAGGCCAAATGCCAGCTTGCCCCCAGTTGTGTAAAACTGACAAGAACTCTGTATAGTGTTCATCAGAAAGTGTTTGTATCCATACTGTTCAGCAGTTACAGGTGTACCAATGACTGGAGGACCATTGTATGCTGTATGTAGTTGCACTGAAGACAACAGGATGCATCTCAGAGCCAAGTGTCGGTGTTCATGAACAGGTTGCCTGTCTTCAGCTCACAGAACAATAAAATCCTGTTCCCCCAAGCTTTGCGGACATTAGGCACCATTGGGATTCATCCAGAACTGCTCCAAATTCACCACTGCTGCCACAGCCCCAGAGTTGTACCAGGAGACTGAGAAGAGTGTCTGTGCCCCATCCACAGCTGGGGGGGGGGGAGGGCAAAGCAACCTTCAGGCTGGGAGCGGCACAGAGCAGCCCTGACTTGGACCAACTGCTGCTACTGCAACAGCTACAGGGAGGATCCCCATGTGCTCTGTGAGAATACTGGGATAGAAAGGCTTCGTCCTGCATCAGAAAATTTCTGTTCTCTTCTCCTTTACAGTTCTTCCCCAGCTGCTTTGTGCTTCCCTTATATACACAACAGGGCCCCAAAACTCAATTGCTGAGAAGGAAACATGTTTAATAATGCACTATGAAAAAGACGTGGTAAAAGAATTCCAATATAGATAGTGGATTTTAGTGCCAGATTGTGCCCTGGGATTCCAGTGCATATCTTTCATTAAAGCCGTTAAAAACGTTCATGTTTCAGGGAAGAATTTGAGCTTTTGACACAATTCCCTCTTTTTCTTTGGGAGCCAAACATTTTCTGTGGTAACAGAAAATATTATAACAAGAATAATATAATGCATTTAGGCATTAAAATGAATAACAGTCCTTGATCTATTTGTTGAAGATTACAGGCATGAGATGTGAAAGCTGTTAGTGGCTTAAAGATAGACATTTGGTGTAATTGGCTCTGCAGCTTTCTTTTTATTACAGAACATGAAGGATATGACTGGAGAGGTGTCCAGATCCTCACAAAACACAGAAATGTTGCTGCGCATCTGATGACCATATCTTTGGTCAGTTGTTTGCTGCATTTCATTGCTCTTTGAATTGAGTGATGTGAAATCTCAGGGCAGCATGCTTGCCACACACGAGCTGCTGCCTCCATTCCAGAGGGGTCAAAACCTTGATGGTGGTGTGTAATTGCTATATTTATAAAGGAAACATTAAGCCTGTTTCCTGTACTCACAAGGTGCTTTATGAATGAAAATGGCATTGAATGAATGGAACACTTCTTTTTCTCCCAAACACTCAGCCCTTGAATTTCCTTATTGTTTCCAACTGGGGCAGTGTAAGTATATATAGAGAGAAACTTTGTCCAGGAAGAAGGAAATAATTAACATCCTTCTCTTCTCTCTATCTAGATGTTTAGGATAATCTCAGTGTGTTTCCGTTCAGTTTGTTTCAGGAGTGGAATGGGTTGCTTGCCTGCCCCGAAGTTATGGTATTCCCTGGGGTGTAGGGAGAGCTCGTGCTTAGCCCTGTGGTTGTGGAACTCTCCAGTGCCTCCTGCACTTCTGGGACTCACACCTTCAGCTGGAGGTGAGGTCACCGTGATGATGGCACTGCAGCTTCACAGGGATGTCCCTAGGAGCCCTCCAGTCCTTAGGTCAAAGAAAGCTCCCTAGTGTGTGCAGATGGGTGTGAAACCATCAGAAATCTGTGTGGCAAGCTCTACCAGAAACCTAGCTTGCATTAGAGGATGTTTGTAAAAGTTGAGCTTTCTCCACAAAAATTCTGTTTTGTCAGAATCAATTATTTTTATTTGTCATCTTACAAGAGAATTCCCAGCTTCTTGCAAGCAAACATATTTTTCCCCCTTTCCATTCCTTTACATATAAGGCATGGATAATGCCTGGTGTTTATTTCCTGGGAATTCAGTGCATATCTTCAGATTTGGTCTCTCCTTTTAGGAAAATGTAACACTCTGCATTTTTGGCCGTTGAGCGGACCACAGTATCAAAGCCAAGGGGCTCTGCTCGTAGCTGCTAGCCACAGCTAGCTGGGTGTGGTTCGCAATGGTTTAAATACTTACAGGATGCCAGCAGAGGGTGAAGTGAGGCAGGGGGGAAATGAGGGAGAGGACGCGTTTGTTTGCTTGCTTTAATCTCTGCAGAACTGCAAAACGTACAGAGTTCTCTCCTCAAGGAAATATTTGGAAGTGACAGTGTCGTGGTGAAAAGGGAGGGGAGGATCCTTGCTTTTTTGTTGCTGTTGTTCAGAAGGTTTGAAATGCTTGCAACAGTTCTCCAGCATTTGCTCGAGCGTCTGTGTGAACTTCCTGATCTATGGAAGCAGTGAGCACCAACGGGAAAAGGTCAGCTTGAAACAGCCAAACACATGGGTTCTCAATGCACCTGTGCAGCAGGTCACCACGTCCCAGCATACTTCCTCTCCACCAGAAATAGAATGTAGCAGGCAAACTGAGCTTCCTCAGTGCTATTGGCCATAGATCTGATGTACCAAGCTGTGTCTGGTTGCTGTACTCACCTGGTTTTCCATCAGGATTTTCTGGTCTTTGTTTTCTAGGGTTGCCCTTAGCACTGCTGAAGTTCATCTAGTAACGCAGCCTGATGGGTTTAAGCAACTCAAATACACAGCAAAGATGAATACACTCAACTGAATGGCTTGTATTTCAACTAATGTTCCCTATTAAAGTGACAGATTAAAGCAAGGACCACGCGTGTTGCTCCGCTGTGAATATCTCATATCAGCCACACCCTGGTCTGCTCCCTTCTCTCCCTTTGTCAGTGTCATGCGTTTGCACCACTATGCTGTGTTTTCTGCTCCCAGGTGGTGAAAGGGAGCACCAGTACATTACAGTTTCTTTTTGGAAAGCCTCCATATCTCATCAGATCTGACACTGCAACATTTCAGCCAAGTTCCTTTTTTCATAACTTTATTTTACTATTGCACCGTCCCTCATTGAAATTTTATGGTTTGCTTCAGTTCCTGGGTCCCTAATGCTTAAAGTGAACACTGTGAAACAGTATGGAAGTAAAAAGCAGAGACCCTCTTCTATTCCATTATTTTATTTATTTATTTACTTAGTGTTCTTACTCCTTGAGAAATCTCCAAATTCGGAACTGCCCATGCCTCTAGAAGTGACACTGTATACTCTGGGGCACTGTTACACTGCTAAAAATGGAAACTTGATGCTGCTTCTTGTGGGGTGGAAAGGAAACTGCTGAGAGAGGTGGTGGCTTTACCCCAACCGCCTCATGATGCTGAGCGCTGGAGCAAAACGTTGTATAAGATCTCTGAAAACACAGCCACTTACCGCTCTTCTATGTAAATTCCAGATTACGGGCCAGATTCATTGTTGACATAAGCAGATGCAAATCTAATGAAGTCACTGCAGTTACTTCTACTTGTGCCAGAGGTGAATTTGTCCCTATTTTTGGAACACGCTAGTTTTGCTCTGCGGCACTGACACTGTGTTGTGTCAAAATCATTTCTGGTATGGTGTGGTGCTGCTGGCTGGCATGGTACTCCGTGTCAAACATCTGCTGAGCAGTGGCATTGCTCTGCTTTCTGATGGGATGTATCGTGCTGCCATACCGTGCCTGAAGGCATCGAATAGGAATTGCTGCAGGATCTAAAGTAATGAGGAATGTGCACTAGTTGAATACCTGAATGTTTCAGCATCCTATGGGGAACAACGCTTTGCATGTCAGCACATCTACAAGCCTCTTGCAATCCCTTCAGACACTTGAGTTGTAAAGTGATGTCCAGTGCACTCCCACCTCAACACATGGTGTTGGTGTAGTAAATGGACGGTAATTCTGTTTTGGCCTAGTGCTGGTTTAAATGGATTTTCTCCACAGAAAGATACATGAGTATGAGAAGAGCTTTCTTCTACTCACAGTATACCAGGCTTTTGTTGATCTGTACTAACTGCAGGGGGATAGGGAGCCAGAGTGGGTGCAGGAGCCCCAGGGGTGATCTCTCCCTGTTGTCTAGCAATAGAACCTGAGGGAAGAGCATGGAGTTGTGTCAGGGGAGGGGCGGCTGGGGGTTAGGAAAGGGTCTGCACCAGAGTGCAGTGGGCATGGAACAGGTTGGCCAGGGCAATGGACACGGCCTCAAATGCTGGAGTTCAAAAAGTGTCAGGGCAATGATCTTGGTCTTTTGTGGAGCCTGGAGTTGGACTCAGTAATCCCATGGGTCCCTTACAGCTCAAGATATTCAATGATTCTATGATTCTATGTGCCACAGTGGGGCCGTTGCATTCAGCACTGCCAACCTCACTGTTGGGGCTGTAGAAAGTGAGGGAAGGGTGTTTCAGAGAGCCACATTGCCCAGGTTTACCCTGGATGGATAACAGTTAGCACTGGGTTTTCCTCAAATAAACCATTCAGAAGACCATATATGTGGCATAGCAAAGTGTGCATTGTTTGCACGTCAGCAGTGTATTTGAACTTCTTCCTGGCTGCACAGGTAGACAAAGGCAGATACAGAAAATGCAATTGCTATCAGGGACACATTATCAGAGCTCTATTAAAGGAGTACATACCTAGCTTAAGACCTGTATCCCCCAAACTATAAAATTAAAAAAAAAAAAAAAGTAAAAAAAATAAAAATTCAATGTACCTGCAGGAAATTAGATCTCTTTTCAAAATATTGCAGCTGAATGTTTTAGAGAAATGCTTTCTATAAACAGGGAATCCTACCAGGGTCAGACAGAGCTATTTTAACCTCGTGCATTCATCTCACTGTTCTGTCAGAGGAGACACATGTCTGTGTGTGTGTATCTACAGAGAGAGAGATAGAGTACACATTTAGAATTTTTGGGGCTTTGGACACTATTAAGTATAGGTAAACTTCAAAGCAATTCATTATTATTATTAATGAAAAATAAATTTGAAATAATTCAATTTAAAGGGAAGAAAACATGAGCAAACAAGTTCAGTGGTGCCCAGACTTATAACCTGGGGTAATGCTGCCAATGCAGACACTGACTCATTTCCATGTGAGGAATGGGATTGAAAGCTTTCAACAGCGGCACTACAGTGGAGCAGCTCACGGGCAAAAATGCACATGCAGAGGTAGGCCGTGATTAGGTTTGGTTCTATCAGCTCTGGCCCTACTCCGATTCAGAGTTTCTGTGTGGTTTTCAAGTTGAATTGCAGTGCAATTAATTGATTAAAATATGTAATTGTAGAATTGCTTGCGTTGGAAGGGACCATTAAGGGTCATCTAGACCAACTCCCCTGCAATGAACAGGGAGCATATATATAAAATAAAATTGAAAAAAATTGGTAGACCAAAGGTGGGAAGAGATTCTTCAGGGAGCTGAAAACACATCACCTTTGCCAGGTTCTACAGGACAGGATCCTTCCTCCTTTTTCCTGGATGAATTCCGCGGCTGTGCTACCAATAGCATAGGAAGCAGAGGTGGACCATGCAGGTAACTCTCATCCGGGGGTGCTGTCCTGTCCCCGCACCCGAAGGAAAAGTTACCGGTAATAAATAAGGTGCCAGCGGTGATGTAGCTGTTAGCCAGTTGCCAGCACACACGCGACAATTACAACCGCTCCGCTGGGGGACACCCGCAGGTGCCTCCGGCCGCTCTGCGCGCCCGCGGGGCGGGAGGGGGGGGCTGGGGGCGCGGCCTCCTCCCCCCCGCCCCTGCGGCCGCTCCGCCGCCACCTCCGCCGGGCGTCCCGCGCCGCAGCCGCCGCCGCGCTATAAGTGCGGGCGCGGGGCGCGGCGGCCGCCGAAGATGCGCTGGCAGTCGGCGCTGCGCGGGGCCCCGCCGCGGCCGCCTCGCGCGGAGGAGGAGGAAGAAGAGGAGGAGGGGGAAGAAGGCGGTGGCGGCGCGGGGCGACCGCGACCGCGGCCATGAGCTGCTCGGACGTGGCCATGCAGCAGCCCGGCACGGCGGCGTGCGGCGTGCCCCGCTACGTGGGCCCGCCCGCGAGGGGCTGCCCGCAGGTGAGGCGCGGGGATGCGGCGGGGAGGGCGATGGGGGTGTCGCGGCGGCCCCCCCCCCCCCCGTTGGCGGACTGCACGGCGCATCGCTGCCTGCCCGGGGCGGAGACCTCCGCCCGATGCGCCGTGCAGCCCCCGGCGCGCTTTGGAGATGCGGGTTGCTCGTGAGGGTGCCCCAGAGCAGCGGACCCTGGTAAGACTTTGAAATCAATCTGAAAGCCATCCCCAGTCGTATATCTGGGGAGCGGGGCTGGCTTGTTCGGCGAGGGGAGAAAGTTGCTTCTCACCTCTGTCTCCGCTGTGCGCTCCGCATCCGCGCACTGAGCTGAACGTGCGGCCGTCACGGGCATGGGACCGCGCCGGTCCCGGCGCACCGCTCGGCTCTGCTGCGGGATCGCTGCAGAGGGTTGCAGCTGAATTTGGTGATCGGATGTATTAGGAAGGGAAAAAGAATAAAGAGAAAAAAAAAAGAGAAAAAAAAAAGTGAATCAGGAAATTCTTATCAGGCTGACAGCATTTTTAGACTATGCAGTGCGTGGGTGAAGTGGGACTAATATTGACTTGGCCCTAATGTAGTCATTTGAGAATACATTTTTTGGTTGTTGCTGCATTCCATAAGGTTTTATCATTATTATCCATGAAGATTGTTTTCTCCGTACATGGGAAGTGACCCCTAATATCAACTTGCCTGGGAGACACAAATATGGGCTAAACCATTAAAATTCCAATCGTTTGTTATTGTTTTTTCTTTATCGTTGGGAGGAAGAGATTTTGTAGTGTGGCACCAAAGTGGACTTTGCCAGGTTGCTCATGTTATTCTCTGTAAACATGGGCTCTGGAAAGCTTACGAGTTTAGTCTGTTCCTGCATGCCTGTGTTATTATTTCTCCTCTAATCTAGGTCACAGCTTGCAGAACCCTCACCTTGTTCAGTGGTTTTTAGCTGTGAACTTTGAGTATCCGGAGCTCCTGTTAGTAGCCTGCTCAACTTAAAGGGAAAATAAATAACCTCAAATGATTAGACTCCTTGATTAAGGGACGTAGAAGTAGAAAAGTGTGATTGGAACTTCAGGCCTGGGTGGACTTTTTGGCACTTGGCTCTGCAGGCGCTTGGCTGTGTTTCGCTTCCAGCTTTTGCAGCACTTCATACATGAAAATCTCTTGAGCACCCATTAGCGGCTGCATCGCACTCCCGTGCGGTTGCTCTTTATTTTTAAACAGAATCAAGAAGTTTCTCCATCAGCTGTAAGCAGTACCACATCTGAAACATCCCAGAGGCACCGTAACGAAAGCCAAAGTTTCTTGAAATTTCATTTTAAATAAACTGAGTTCCTGTGGCTTGTGTTATTTATGAAATGTGGAGGTAGATATGCAAGGCAAGAAACACAGCTCTATTGAGCCAGTGCAGCTTACGAGCCGTGGCCAGTACAATGTATCCCGTTTCCATCAAAAAGCATTCTAGAACTCGCTGTCCCACGCGTTATTGACAGTTTGTTTTAGTTAATCCTGCTTCTGCCAATTTCGCTGGAACATTTGGAGCTGGAGGGTCTTCACAAACCAGTTAAGCGTCAGGCTGGAAAACCGAGCTGCTCTTGCTGAACTGAGTGCTGTGCCCTCTGCCTCCAGCAGCCGCTGTGTGTGGGGCTGTTGATGGGTTTTCCCTTAATCCAGTGCTTTTTAAAAAATAAGAAGTAGTAAAGATGGGATGGACTCCCCATCTCTCTGCAGACTTGGTGGAATGATTGCTTAGATAATGCATGGCATTCTGTGAGTCTCTGTTTCTTCCAAATCATCCTGTCAGGAAAATTTAATCCAGTGGTAAAGAGCCTAAGAAAGAGGGAAGAAGAGTCTGTTGCCAGGTTTTTGTTTCTCCTTCCACATGTGTTCAACATGTAAGGTACTCCTGCACTCTTTGTAGGGATGATGACCATTTTAAAGAATGTTCTTCTTTGCTGGAATCAAAACTCTGGTTTAAAAATAACAATGAGGGAAGATGTATTAGGGGGGCATCTTTAAAAATAAAGCCCTGCACTGGAGCTGATGGAGCAGAGCTCACCCTTAAAATATCCAAGGACTCCATTGGGGCATTTTCCAATGCCCTCATACTACTCTGTTGTCTTTCCGTAGACAGTGAAGGAATTTGTCTTTCTTGACTCTCCTGTTAATTTCAGTGAACTGGAGGTGTGTTGCTCTAATTAAAGCTTACGCATCTTCGTAGATCCTTGTAATGCATCTGTCTCAAACACAGTGGGTGATGGCAGCTTTCCGTGTCACTTTGAAGATCAAAGCAAGCTCCTTAGCAGCGGAACTGTCATTGCAGATGGACAGGTTTGAGCTCTGAGCATGGCACCTCTCTGGAGGTCACTTCTTTCTCTTTCTGTAGGTTGCATACTGCACATGGGGGTATGGAGAAATGTCTCTGTCAAGCAGCTGACACTGTGTCACTGCTCTGTGCTGAACAGGGTTTGAACCGTCAGCTCCTTTTTGTATGTACAGATCTTGGGTTGCTCTGAACAATGGATCTATATGTGCCCAGATTGTATTTTATTTTGTTTTTCTCTTTAGAGAATGCTCCATCACACCTTCCTAAAAGATACTCCACTCCAAAGATACTCTAACATTTCTCTTCTGTAGTTGTCACTCTACTGAAGCAGTGCAGATCTGATTTTGCCTTGCACAGTGATGTGGAGTTTGTGGAACCTCCACTTTAACCATTTTGCAGCAGAGAAAGAACATGCTAGCAACTTAATTTAGTTGAGACTTTTTCTTTTAAAGTGCTCAGTGGACTGAAGCCTGAATTCCTATTGAATGTTAATAGGAGTGAAGATTTAGCACCTTAAATCTTTGAGACTGCTGAAGTCCAGGATGTTTTCTGGAGAGAAATGAGAGTATGTATATTTAGGTGCTTACATGGTGCCACAGAGAACTAGTGAAAATGGGCTGGGACCCTATTCCTGCAGATAAAAGGGGATTTCTATGTTTCTTTGCCAAAATACAGAGTGCATGTGTGATGGTGTTACAATAAGAACATGTTGTCATACGTGGTACGGAGTCATGCTTGCCAGACTGTAAAGCTCTTTGGTATGATGAAATTAAAACCCCTCTCACAATTCTGAAACTGCAGTAGTAAGCCTCGGATTGCTTATATCTTGTGTGAGGAATGGGTGTAACAGAGCTGCTTGTTCGAAGAGTCTGGAAACACCTAATTGGTGAAGAATTCTGATTTATTCTTGGTGCACATGGAACGCAATGACAGCTTGCCATACCCTGTCATCTAGGGACAGTTAGCTGCAGAGCTCAGGCTAAGGTAGGATTCACTGTAGTTCACTCACAGTTGAGCTTACGACCTTTTAAATGGGAAGTTACAGTAAATGGTAGTTTTGGAACATCTCCATGGTATGTAGATGTGGAGAACTAAGCCAAAGAGCATCCTTGCTACATCAGTCTCGCATAAAGAGCTGTGATATGCTCTAGTCAGACTTTCTTCTGGCAGTGTTGTAGACAGACTTTTTCCAGATAAGGGCTTGTCTCTGTTTGTAAATTAGGTCACTAACTCAACTCTTCCTTCCAGACTAACATCACTGCAGACACGGACAAGTCATGCTCACTGTTGTGTCAGCTGGCTGTAGCTAAACCCATGCTTGTACAATGTACTTCAGTTTTCCGGAAAAGTTCTTTGCATCACATGTTTGCAGCTTTGAAGACTGAGTTATAATATTGATGCTGGGTGTGCATGGTCCACAGCATCCGATACAGCAGATAGCAAGGCAGACAGTAGCTTTGTGTTTCGTTTTTGTAGCTCAGCTCCTTCCTAAAGGCTTGTTCTGAAGTCTGATGGGTGCCCTGCAACTGACTTCACTACAGAATGAAGGGCTTCAAAGGCTGCTTTCAGAATTACAGGTTGTAAAGCTGGGATTAAGTCCTCAGGGGGGGACGGAGGGGAGGAAGAGGTTGGTTGGTTTCTTTTTTTCAGGGAAGAAGTTTGTTGTTCTTGCTGTTTTAATCCCATGAGAGAGGACCTGCTAATATCAACTATTTGTCTTGCTTTACTGGTTATTCTGATCTGGATCAAACTCTATTTCTTCTTCCTATAAATACATACAAATGGAACTCTAGGGTTTAATGCACAGTTCTGTTCAGAGGTACCCCAATAGATTATAAATTCAGACTATTTCCACTGCTTCCGTCTATCAGCTGAATATTGTGAGGTCTTCCGGCTCTGCTGCTCTAAATCCCATCTTTCACCTGGAAGAAAGAGCGTTGCTTTGCTATCTGTTTGCTTGTTTGCAAGGGCAGTAGTTAGCATTTCCTATTTTCAAGGCACGCATCAAATGCTGCTTTTAGGCTTAGCATTCCACTCCATGATTACATGAAATTGTCTTCTTGAATACTTTCTGTGTTATCAATATGAGCCTGCTTGGCAGGCAGCTCCACAAATGAAGTACTGCCCGTGATTTGCCTAGGGTTTGTTACTGAAATTCCTTCTCAGAAGCTCATGTCGAATGACAGCCTTTTTCTCAGGATAGGGTCATATAGTATTTCCTCAGTGTAGTGGTTCTTTATTTTTGGTTCCTGTTCTTTCTCTCATAATGGAAAATCTGTAACAGGTGGCCACAGGCACACCAGACTTTCATGTTTGGGAGCATAAAGGACCATATGCTGCACGATGGCATGTATGGAGATAATAAGTTGTAGGAACAGGCAACCAGCTTATATGTAATATAAGAGCCAGCCTGAATTTTTGGTTCAAATTCAGCTTAACTAAAACTTTTTCCAGTCTCAGCTGTGCTTTGGTAGTTTTTAGGGTGTGCTGCCCACTGTCCGCTTTCAGCTGGAAGTGAATTTTTTTTTTTTCAGTTTATGAAAAGGAATGTTCTGACATTTTTACCAGACACCCCGGCTGAGATCCGGGACCCTTGAAGTCAATTGGACTTTTGCCATTGGCTTTCATGTGGCTGGGGCTTCTCTGCGTGAGAGCAGTTTCCCCTGGTTCTGAGTAGGGTATGTCAGAAAATAAGGGGAATCAGCAAGACAGAGATTTTGTGGGAGATTTTGATCCACACGCTTTCTTAGCGTGAAAGATCTGAGCGGTCCGTTTTTCTCCTAAAGGCTGCGTGATGTTATCTGGCATAAACAGTCTCTTCTTTAATATTTCCGTATTGCTGATTAGCTTTGGACCTTTAGCTTCCATTTGTTAGACCACTTGCAGTAAGTGCTTGAATTCTCTTTGGAATAAGTCTGTTTGTGAATATACAAAACATGTAAAATAATATTGGTTTAAGCTGAATGCAGCCTACGCTGTAAGTATTATTTACTTGGAGATCAGACCATTCATCCCTCAGCCGCAAACTCGTGTCTGTTATTGAATGTGGTATCAGATGCTACAAACACCGAATTTCCCATTTCTCTACCTATTTTCCAGAATGCTAATCTGACTTTAAATTATATACTCCGTGTCTTGGCCAACTTGAGATTTTCTGTGTTTGTTTTGTTTTCTTTTTCAGGGGCTTCTGACCTCAGTCTCTAGCCTTTAAGGAAACAGGAGGTATAATTTATAAACATATAAAAACATTACAGATAGGAGCATAGGCAAGGCAGACGCAGTGTTTGGTCAGCATATACACTTTATAAAGACCTTACAAGTACTATTGGCTGCTTAGATATATGCCGGAACTCCTTGTAAGAAAGAAATAGAAGGGAAACCAGACTAGCCTGGCTTCGTTATGAGAAACCTAACGTGTGATGTTTGGGTTTTTTCTCCTTTGGTTTTATTTCTTCTTCTCTCATCAGAGTGGTACAAATTAATTCAGTTGATGGTCTTGCCTGCTTTTCCACTCATTCAAATGCAGCTGAAAATGCAAAGAAAAGATTACTCTTATGGTCAGAAAAAGTGATGCAGAATTTACACATACACAGAGATGTAATTTTAAGGGAGTTAGGGAGAGAAAAAAATTATTTTTATTAAAGAATGTGTACAATATAAAGGGCGTATATCCACTGTATACGAACAAAATCTGTTTTATCTCTCTTATTGCTTCTTATTTATAAATTTAAATCTCTGTAATTACAGGAAAGAAAAAAAAAATTGGCTGATATTTTTAACCTGAAACACAAATTAAGTAGATCTGTATCTGATCACAGGGTTGATTCAGTCTTGCATCTTTTAATTAGGAGATCTCATTCTTTGCAAAAAGCTCTCCACAAAACATAACTTTTCACTGTAAATTTCTTTAGTCTGTACACAACCCCTTATAGTTGTCCATCAGTACTGCTATCTTTTTTTACATTAAAAAAAAAGGACTCAGATTCAGTGTTTTCAAAAACAGCTAGTATTTGGAATGTCTTGTAATGACTACCCATGGACTGGAGGGGAGGGAAGAGAGTTGAAATGGAAAATGAATTAGATTCTTAGGCTGTAGAAAGGGGAACATTCCTGCACAGAGAAGCGGCTCTGGAGATAAGTTTTAATTTCCTGAGCTCCAGTCTCTATATGGGAACATTGAAAGACTTCCTTCCTGATAACCAAGTCAAGCCAGGGGCTATATTAAACGATGTGTTTCTGTATATAATTGTGTGCTTGTGTATGTATTTGTGTACTTGCAGTATAGATACAAATAGCGTATCTATAATGATAGAAGCCAACTTTGAAAGTGTGTTGCATGTATTCGGAGTCTAGCAGACATACTGTATCTGAGATGTTGTAATATATCAGTATCTATTTGGATATCTTTAAAGGATCCCTTCCACACTTTGTCTCTATTTAAAATAAATAAATAGTTAAAAATAAAAAAATTTAAAGTCTCCTTCCCAACCACTTTTTAGGAGGATCGGAGTTGTACTGAACCTTTAAACATTTTCAAGCCACTGAGATGGATGTGTTATCAATTTCTAATGCGTGCTTCTCCTGTATGTATGATACTGTGATAACTGTTTCTGTCTTGTTGAGGTCTCATCCTATGATGATTTTTTAGACAAAACCATAAAGGTCACTGTGGGTAACATGTGAGCAGTGCAGGAGCAAATGTTAGACTTTTTTTTTGGTTGGTTAGAAGATGCACAAAACACCAAGAAAAGTACAGGTCACTTCAAATTCTACGTGTGTAAATGTGAGTCTGATAGCTTCAGGCTACCTTTCATTTTAGCAATTAGTTTCTAGTAAAACTTTATTATTTTGTTCTTTTTTTTATTGCTGTTTATTTGTTTTGTTTTTTAACATCTTGTGATAAAGCTGTATGTCCTTATCTAAGCAGAGCCACAGTACTACTTATTTGTGAAATAGAGATTTATTTGAATTCCAGGTCCTTTGCCTGGATGTTCCAGGCCAGAAAAAAAAATTTGGTTGCATCCCTCAGTGCAGTTTTTACAACAGCATTAGAATTTAAGTGTAGTATATTACTGTTGTATGTGTTCCAGTTAATCTACCACAATGCGAGATATAACGCATAATTGCTGTGAGCCTGTAGTATGGTAGGGCTTAGTTCCACTTACAAGTAGATCTTCCTTACAATTAATTGGTTTTAATAATCACTTGGTTATTAAACCACTAATAAGAATTATCTCCTGAATTTCTATTTTGTATTACAAAGGGATAATTTTTGTCAGCTTATGTGATTTTTAGAAAGCATTGAATGTACGTACATTGATAGTATTCAAGATTGGAGAATGACTTACAATTATTTCTAGGTCTGACAAACGTACTTATTGTATAACTGGAACTTTATAGACTGCGTAGTTGTTTAACTTGCTCTATAGAACAACTCTGGAAAAAGAGAAAAAAGCCATAAAGTTAAAGGGATTCTGATGCTGCTAAACTGTTGCCAAGCAAACCATAAAAGATAAGTCAAGCTGTAAGACTATAGAAAAGTGATGAAATACTTCTGCATATGTGCCGTAGTTGTTTTGGGTTCCTGAAGCTGCTTGTGTGTAAAGTCAGCTGTGGAAACGGCTAGCTGGCTAAAAGCTATGATTCCTGCAGCACAACTGTTGTGGGGAGATTTTTTCTGTGAAAACAGTTGTAAAGTGGAACATCTGAAAAATATGTTCCATGCAAAATGGATCTTCACACACATTTATTTTGACATTTAGGTTTGATTCGAGAGAAAGAGAGAGGATTCTGAAATAGCTGTTCACAGATGGCTTGTGCTAGCTTGATTTTTTAAAATGCTTCTCCATGTTTTTAGTTTGGAGGGATTTTTTTTTGCATGTGTTTGCAGACTTGTCAATCCCCCTCTTCCTCCAGATCATATGTTTAAATTTTTTATTGCTCGAATTTTTCTCCTTTCCTCCAGAAATTTGTGTTAAAACAAACAAACTAAAAAAGAAAACTCTACCAACCAAAAATTCTCACTACCTGAAGAGTTACTTTTTCATGATAGAATCCAAGCAGCCAAAAAACCCACACACTTTCCTGGCCTTAAGTAACAATTTATGTATTTTGTGGATTTCTGAAATGCAGAGGAAGGCTGTTAATGGATCATGGAGTTCACCCACTGTTCTGTCCCCTCACTCAGGAGAGTGCAGTTGGGAAAATTGGGTGGACATTCAAGTAGAAGAATGAAACACAGAGTTTGTGTACTTGGCCACCTGTCTGCAGGGCTGGACACAACCTCTGCAGCCCTTTCTGATGAGAATACCCTTCCAGGTGGGAGTCAGCAGTGAATTGTTAGTCTGCCTGTTTTCTTTTGAAGGTATTGGGTGAAAGCCATTGCTGTTAAATTGCTTGTGTCTGTGAAATGTGTCTGAGAAGCAGGTCCATCTGTGTGTGAGGAATTAAGATTCTAAGTAAGTGCCTCTGGTAATCTCTTCTTTGTAAAATGTTGGTGCAAAATATCCCTGTGGCCCAACTGCAGTGAACTGAAATTAGTATTCAATGCATTCAGTTATTTTTCTTTAAGGAAAACAGATGCTGAGCTTGTACTGAATGCCTTTAGTGATACATCTCTTTTTTGTTTTGTTTTTAATCCCAGAAGAAATTAGCTGTATACAACAAGATGCAGGAGTCTCTGGAAGTGACCCTTCCCAGCAAGCAAGAAGAGGATGAGAAGGATCAGCCAGCTGAGATGGAGTACCTGAACTCTCGCTGCGTCCTTTTCACCTACTTCCAGGGAGACATTGGTTCAGTAGTGGATGAACACTTCTCAAGAGCCTTGAGCCAAGCCAGTAGCTTCAACCCAGAAACCGCCCTTACCAAGAGCAAGGCAGGGCTAAGTCCTTTGTGGAGAGGTAAGAGGAGCAGGAACTTGGGCTGTATCATAGTAATGGATATTACATTGCAGCTGAAATTTTGCCCCCCTGTGCATGTTCAAAATTCCCCCCCAAAATTGAAAGAAATGAGGAGCTGCTTGTGATTGAGTGATCTGGTGCATTAAAGGAGAAAGAGGTTCCAAAGGCATGGAAGAAGCAGGAGTCTACCACTCTTCCCATAGCCCATGGTTCCACAAAGGCCTGGAGGGAGCCCAGATGAGCTGATGTGGCTTCACAAATGTCTGCTGCAAGATCTGAGGCTTATTTTTAAGCTCTAGGTGTGAAACTTGGCCTGCAAGCCAAGCTGTTTGGGATTCTGTCCTTGGAAGTGAGGAGACCCATGCAGCATACTTGGGTGACTTTGCCAGGTAATTAGGATTTGTCTGTAGCTGCTTTCTGGGTAGGGAGGCGCCGACACAGGCTGGAAAAGGCTTGGATGAAGCTCTGGCTCATGTGGCTGTAGCCTGCTTTCAGAAGAGCTTGTAGGAGAGGTATGGCCTTTGCGACTGATCTCCTGCATATCAGATAAGACTGACAGTACTTCACTTCCTAACAGGAAGTAGAAACATGGTCAATGCTGTGAAGCATTTGAACAGCACTGTAATATTCATGCTTCATAATGAATATAAGCATTTTCAGTGTAATATTGAACAGATATTGCCAGATGAGCTAGGTAGATCTTACAGATAAGATTTTAAAGTTGGTGGCTGGAGAAAGATATCCATTAAGACACTGCTTTCCTTGTGTTGCGTGTGCCAGTTTGTGCAGTTTTTCAGATACACAAAAGATCATGAATTCTGATCTCCTTATGTGGACTGTCAAAAGGATTGTAAAAGAATAGTGAGTAATGGCCTTGCAACAAGCTGAGTGAGAGATTCTTGGAGGATCCTTGTAGGAGTGGTGGTGTTCATAATCAGTGATGCTGAGGTGAGAGTACTTTAATGAAAGTCACAGATAATAAAGAGAGGATTTTTGGAAACCACTGTGAAGAGAAAAATAGCACAGAAGAACTTGCTTTCCAGAAGGATAATGACAAATCCAAGGAAGTTTAAGAAAAGGTCAGCACTAGTGGCTAGGGAGCTAGAGGAATTTATGGCTTCAGACGAAACCATTAATGTTAATGGGAAATTTTCCGTTGACTTGACTGAGAGTAAAACTGAATCTGTGCTTACTAAAAAGGAGACTGGAGCATTTATAAATGACCCTGACATACTGTAAGTGTTTTAGAGGTGGGATCAAGGCAGTCACTAGAGATCCATGCCTACAACAGACCTTCTCTACTGGATGTTGAGACATATCTCAGGGTGGGGGTTGTGTTCTTCTCTTCGGCCTCAGACATAGTCTGTTTTGCTCTGACCCTCTCAGTTGTACATGACTCTACAGAGGTCTCTACAAGCGTCAAGGTTATCTGGCACAGCAGTTCTTCACACATGCTGACTCCTTAGCCACGATGCCCCATGCCATTGGAGCATGGAGGTCTGCGTGCCTGGAAAGTGTTCCAAGAATAAAGTAAGAAAATATGCCCCTTGTTATCGTTACACCTGCTGAAGCAGTGTGAAAATGCCCAAAGAGGTTGCTAGGCAGGGCTGCTTGCTTCTGCACTGAAGACTCTAGGGAAGATCACCATGTTTGCTTCTTGAAAGAAGAGATTTGGCCAGGGCTTTATTGGACCCAAGTGAGCTTCTGAAACATGACTGTTTGAAAAAGTGGAGAAAGAATGATGCTAATGCTTTAGACTTTTTGTTCATATACTATAGTTGAAGATGCTCATTTACAGCAAATGCGTATGAATTTGCATTCCATTACCTTAAGAATTTAAAATATCATTAGATTGAAGATCTTTTATGAATAAACTTTGTGGAAAGCCTTTTTGTCAATAAATAAGAAACCATCATTAATAAATAATGAATTGTCAATAAATTATTAAAATATCAATTTAAAAACAATTAAGAAGATTTTTCTGTATTAGAAAGTACAGATTTAACTGGGAAATGTGTGGAAATTAGCTGTTTATTCAGCTCATTGTATTATATTTTTTTTACCTGAAAGGAAGGACTAGCAGTGTTTTCTGCTTATTTTTCATCTAAGTTGTAGCTTTTTTTAGTGTCTTGATGGATATGCAAACTATAATTTTAAATATGGTATTATTACATTTTTTGTTTTAAGGAGGAATTTTGCTTGTGTGTAGAAAAGAGAATCAGTCGTCTATTTTATATAGAAAATACTGATCAGATTAAGCTAAAATTACCTTCAAGATTGACTTTCTACAAATTATAGATTCCTACAGACTTAGGTAACATGAATGCTGAATACCTGATGCACCTGAAATCTTTCTTGGGGGCTACACTTAAATAAATGTTACCTTTATAGTATTTTTATCAACGTGTTTTTTCCTATCCGAAGGGGAATTATCGTTTTTTTGCGGGTTGTTATTTTTCCCCTCTTGCCTCAATGGAAAAGTAATGCGCTTCAGAAAATTCCATACATTGTCTTCTTTATGGCATGTGGGCATTGGCATGTTTTCCTTGTGTGTTGGCCAACCACTATTAACATTTGCATTAGTCACCACTTTGTGGTATCTGAGATCTTGCCATCTCCCTACCTCCCTCCACTTCAGAGTAGGAAATAGTGGTAACTGAATATCTTTCTTGGCACACAATTTTGGTTATATACCTCCTTCTTCCCCCTCTAAAGCTTCTGGAAACTACTCAGTATTTTGTTTTGTTTTGTTCTGTTTTGTTCTTAAGGACAGGGCTGAAATATCTCCATTGCCATGTCTCATAGAGGCCAAGCATTTGGCATGGTGACATCTGTAAATGTAATTATCTGAGCTAACTACTTCAGAGGAAAGAACAACCTTCAAGCACAGAGGAAATGTATGGTAGTTGTGGGTTGTGCTTCAGTACAGAGATGGTTCTTCTTGATGGTGATGTACACAATGTTTAGTGGTATCCTCTGTGAGCATTCAGGTTGGATGAAGTTTCCTTGCAAATTCATATAATGTGAATAGGCATTGCACCCCAAGTGATATGAGTTCAGCTTGGCCAAAGAGGTTGTTTCAGTGGTGGGTGAACCACGACAGTTTCTGACAGTGGCAACAGCTTTGTGAAATGGACATGGGTTTGACAAATTGGGATGATCAAATGTGTTTGCTGTGGCCTAGATCTGTTGGTGAAGTCAAGCTGATATGCAATCTGGGATGAATTCGTATTGGTAAATTCAGTGTTTTTAAGTGTACCCTCCTGATATTAAAATTATCGTGCAGATAGTTTGTGGTTTTCTGCCCTTTCTTGAAGTGGGGTGGTTTGGATATAGGGCTTTTCCATTCTGATAATAGCCAAATGGTTTTCAAAAACTCCCCGTGACAGTGATTGATTTTCCAGAATACTGACAATACATTATCAAGCTGTTTCCCTGTTGAGCAGTGAGGAAAATAACAGACTGGGTATGAAGAAGCTTGTTTTTGATTTTCTTTTTTTTTTTTTTTTTCAACCCTACTACCAACATTAAGCCCTGTGCACTCTGTGTCTCAGTCTAATCCCTTGTAACAAGGAACAGTTCATAAGTGATGAACAGTACCAGTTTCAGAGGGGTGCTGAAGCTTCTGTTAGATGCTTGAAGCTCTCCTCTGTCTTCTAGTATGAATCACAATAGAAATATAATGCTAAAAAAAGAAGCAATCTTTTGAAGAAGGCCATATTGCAGTTTGCTAGATAGGCTTGCAGCCTATGAGAGGGTTTGGCACAGAGATAATTCTGTACAATTGTCCATAGTGCATTTGTAAAGGTATTTCCAATACCAGAAGTTAATCAGACTCAATAAACTCCCTAAATCCTGGCCAATTGATGTGTGGAAAAAACAATTGTTGTTTGAAAAAATTTTAAAATAGATACATAAGTGTTCTAGTGATACAGTGAGAAAACACTTTTACAGTTTTTGTTTCCAAAATATTTTATGTAAGCAAACTTTAGAGGCAGGAGTGTTTGAAGAATCTGTTCATTCTCAATGATGTCTTCACTCAAATCTCATTCCAGTTGCTTGTTAAACTACGCAAAACAAAAAGTTGTTTAGGAAAAATATTATAAACATTTTTGTAAATGCTGTACGAGGAATAGAGAACTCCTCACCTTGTCAAATATTACGTTTCCCTGGCTTTATTTCTTCATTGGCTATTTTTATGACTTTGTTCTTTCATCGGAGGTCCTGTATTTTTATGTTTCCATCTTCGACCAAAAAAAAAACCACCAAAACCAACCCAAGCTATTTGAGCTGTGACATATTGCATGAAGCAGTGCTTTCAAACATGAGTTGGCAAGAGCGATATGTGAGTGGAGATGCCAATACTGTCCTACGCATCAAAAACACTAACCGCACCTTCAAAAGAGGAATTTTTAGAATGTGATTTCATTATGTGAAGTTATTGGAATCCATTTAAATACAAGTTGAGCCCTAGCTGTAAGAAGCAGCAAGTCTTTTATTTCTGACAAAGACTATTTTCAGCTACATAGGTGATGTTGTTTGCCTGACAACAGGCAATGTTATGTATTCTGTAAGAAAATAACATGAGGTGCATTCAGTTGATCACTAGCCCATTAAAGCATGCCATGAATTTGAAGAGAACTGGTATTATTCCAATAGCAAAATGTCTCATTCTTCAGTGTGAGCTGGTTCACTGTCCTCAGAAGCATTTAGAATCACAGCAGCTGCCTTTCTAAATGATAAGTTCTGGTCTGGTCAGGAGATACTATCTCTTCCTGATTCCTGTGTCAAGACCCTGAGAGAGTTATGACCCATCAGCGTGGAGAAGTCTTCTCAAGGATGTCTTATATGTGTGTAAAAACCTGGTGTGAGGAAATGAAGATGATGGAGTCAAGCATTTCTCAGTAGTGTTTGTTGACAGGACAAAATGCAACAGGGCATGAATTAGAAAACAGGAAATTCCATCTGAACACAGGAAAACATTTTGTTTGTTTGTTTGTTTTGTTTGTTTGTTTATTGTGAGGGTGATCAGTCACTGAACGATGTTGCCCAAAGAGGGTGTGGAGTTTGGTTCTTGTCCAAAATCTGATGGAATGTCATCCTGGACAATATGCACTAGGTGACCCTGCTTGAACAGGATTGGACTAGATGATCTTACTAGATGATCTTACTAGATGATGGTTTTCTCCAACCTCAACCATCCTGTGATTCTGTAATTACTCTGTAAGCTTGGGTTCAGCGTTATAAATTTGAGAGTAGAAAATTATTGAGGGGTTTTTGTCATTAAATTGTTCTTCCAGCTTCAGTCATTCTTATTTTCTCTCCTCTCTTCCAGAAAACTCAACAATATCAAGCCAAAGGAGCAGTTTCCCAACTTCGTTTTGGACCAGCTCTTATCAGCCTCCCCCACCACCATGCTTAAGTGGAGTACACCCCGATTTCCCCATTACTGCACCAGGCACCTTCCCAACACCAGATCCCAGCAGCTGGCCAGGACACAGCCTTCATCAGACTCCACCTCCTCCTCCCCCTGCTGCAACTGAATCCTGGCATTATCCTTTAGCATCTCAGGTGAGCCCTTCATATGCACACATGCATGACGTGTACATGCATCGCCATCACCCTCATCCACACATGCACCATCACCATCCCAGTTCGCACCGCGACCCCCGCTACGGGTCTCTGCTGATGCCTTCAGTACGTGCAGCCAGGATTCCTGCTCCTCAGTGTGACGTGACTAAGACAGATCCTGCTGCTGTCACCAGCGCTACCTCAGCATGGGCTGGAGCCTTTCATGGAACGGTGGACATTGTGCCAAGTTTTGGGTTTGATGCAGGTAAGTTTGTTCAGTTGTGTCTGTGGCTTGTTTTAGAAGGAAGAACTTGAGAAAAGCAGTGTGGAGTCCCTGCAGCTGAAGTAGGGTTTTTTCTCAGGGCCTTCTCCAAATACGTTCCAGATGGGAATCCCTCCTGAAATTGTTGTCAGGGCAGACAAGCTGTGAAACATCCAGCTCTCTGCCTTTTACTGAAAGACCTCGGTCACTCTTGGTCCCACTCAAGCCAAATGAGTTGTAGTGTGATACACTCTTTTTTTACTGGTTTAAATCTTGTGGGAAATAATTAATTGCAATTCCATGTTGAAGCTTCCAGCTCGTTCAGCTAGTTAGTGTGTCTGTTCACCAAAATATAGCTCCAAAGAGGACTGAACTAATAACTCCTCAGTACACAAGGATTGCATCTTACTGATCTAAATTGGAACAGACCAGCATTTCCTTCCTCTGTGTATCTAGGTGTCATACAGAGCGGAGATGCTGCTTAAGCTGCACTCACCATCACACTAAACTTCATCCTGTAGGTTCTAGGCAGAGATCTCCAAATTAGATTTATTCTACCTCTGTCCATGGGACTGCCTTCATAAACTACATCTGCTGCATCATAGGCAAGTTTTGACTTGAAGGCTCTCACTTCAGTATTAAGAGCAGTCTGGCAACCCTCACTGTTCTTCATAGTCACTTGGTGTCAGAGGATGGGTGATACATTTCCAGCATCTCCTTCCACACTCATGTACACTGTTATGGCCTCCTTTTTCTGCTTGGTACCTATCTGACCAGCAGATATCCTTACAGATTACTACTTAAACAACTTTTATTACTTTATTAAGGAAATACTGCATTTGCATCTTACTTCTTAAGATGTCTGTTTTTGTCTTCTTGAGGCTGTCTTCTTGGTAGCTCTAGCTGACCATTGTATGAGAAGAGCTTCCTTGCTTTGATTAGCATGTAGGAGAATAAGGAATTGGTGGTGGGAAAAAAGTGCTGTTTTTTAAATATGAAATATTAGCAACCATATCCTAATTATTGCTAAGTGAACCTACTAAAAACCTCTCTTCTCTTAATAGTAACTGAGAACCAGTAACCTCTTCTAAATACCACGCCACTTGCTCCTTCAAGAGTTTAAGAAAAAGAGCAATAAGATTCTTAATACTATACAATTTTATATTTATTAATAACATTTCCAGCCATGCAGATGATACAAGAGGTATTGTGTTTTATGCTTGTAAGAATAAGATGATAATCTAACAGCATTGTGATAGAAAGTTCTGACAAATTCCATTATGGAAGTTGCTTTTTCTGAAGCAGGAGCAAATTGCTTTTGCCACTGATAGAGGGTCCCAGACAGCTGGTCTGACAGTGGCCCCAGCAGTCCAGCTTCGGAACTCTGGAAGTTGACTTACCTTTTGGAGGATGGAGCAGGGACTGTGTCAAGAGCTATTAGTCAAGAAGAACCACTTCCTGAATCTTGCCTAAGCTGTGAGTTATTCCAGCGCTGGGCAAGTTGGCTTGCTTACTGCTTCTTTGTTCTTCTCATAAGCCGGGTGATCTTCCTTCAAGAGTACAGTACCTTGAAATAGTCTGTGGGTCCTAGCACTGCCTTTCAGGGCTAATATAGCCTTTGCCTGGTGCTTCATGCTCCTTGTGAAAATTCGTGTGGAAGGGTGCAGCTGTATACTAATTTCCTCAAGACCCTGATTTGACAGTTCTTACCAATATCTTGCATGTCTTATAGTTGTCCATTCAGGGTGGGAGCAGTGGGGAAAGCATGGACAGTCAGTTTCTGGTGCATGCTTATTGTGTGAGTCCATGAGTTCCTGTGGGAGAAATAAAAGAGGAAAACTGATGTGTGACTACTTTGTAGAAACAGAGGATCTCAGCAGAGATCTTTTTTTATTCCCTTTCCTCTCCAAGGTAGGGTTTTTAATGCATAAGTCTCTACATCACACACAATTTCATTATATATATTTACTGAGGGTCAGTAACCTCAGCAGAGAGACTGAAAACTGGAGGGCTTGGAAGAAAGTCTTCTTGGAAGAGGTTTCCCCTAAGTAAGGTCACAGTGGCAGGAAAACCTCAGTTCTGGAATTCTTTGCCCACAACTCCCAGAGAATAAAAGACATCAGTCCCTGGAACTATCAATGTGTTGGATTCTATAAGCTTCAGGTGATTTATATGAAAGAAAAAAATCAAAAAACAGAAAACCAAAAACCAAACTCACTTGAAAAAAGCTAACAGAGGGTGTTTTTCTTGGCCCTTCAGATATGTATATGCAAATGATTTTTTTTCTTGCCCTCTTACACTGAGTCACATTTCTTATGCTACTGCCACATGGGATTATAGAAACATTTGCAAAACTTTTCATGCTGAATTAAATGGAGTGATATCTTTGGGATCAGAGCAAGCTGGCTGTAATTTTACCCTCATCCAGCTACATTGTTGCATCTCTGCCATGCGAAGCCAAATATGCCATCTCCTGAATGGATGATGCTGAATCCCTGCAGAGGTTAAAAGAGGGTTCCCCTTTCATGCTGGGTGTCATTTGGGAATTTGTTTCAGAACAGATTGTATGGGACTTCAGCATCTCACTGTTTGCAAGGGTACTATAATATTGATCTGTCATGCACATCTGTTCGAATTTACAATGTCCTGTTTTGGAGGGATGAGTAGGGATTTAAGTACCTGATTCCCATTAAATGTGGCTTAATCCTCATGCTGTATGTTGCAAATTAACCCTTTTGGGAGCTTCTGTGTTGGCGCAAGTGGGATTAAAGAAAGCACTAGCCTAAATCAAATCTGCAGCAACCTGTTATGCTTGTGGCTTCTGGTATACCGTGCCTTTCCAAAGCTGAAGTGCTCAAAATAAGGATCAGTTTTGTATCAATCACTGAGCACAACCTGTTTGTAGATTAAGCCTTAAATTCTCAGTCTTCCCAGTGCCAAGCAAAGCAAGTTCAGCCTCTAACATGCTGACAGCATGACAGCAGCTCATGGCACGTGTAGATGGAGACTGCAGAATCCTTGTGTTCATATTAAGGGTGTGCTGCCTGAGTTGGGCGTGTAAAACCAGGGAGAATTTCTGCCTTGTTGCCCCTACATCCATCAGTGCTTGCCTGTGTGCCCTCAGGAGCAGAGCAGCCAGCGCAGACACTCTTCAGGTGTCGGTCAGATCCAGCTGTGCTGCCCTGTGGAGAGTACAATGCCCCACTGTTGTGGAGCCTGCCAGAAGGAAATCTTGCCCTGCTGTTGGACAGATGTGCCAGACAAAGCTTTCTGTAACCCCAGCACACTCAAAGCAGAGCAAGATTTTGGCCTATCAGAGAGCTGCAATTCTATTTTCCAATTGAGTTGCACATCTGTCCCTAAATACAGGTAAACTAACTGGTATCCTCTGGTCCTGGCTAACCATGCAAAGTCCACTTTGAAAACTTCTGTAGGCCAGCATGTCATGCTGAACACAGAACTGGAGTGATCAAACTGCTGCCTTCTGCAGAGTTGTCTCTGCTCAAACACTACCAGTTTGTCACCATTCATCAGGATTGTTTAGATGTTCCCACACAGCCTGTGTTCTGCATGTGTGGCAGGCAGTTAGCTGCAGCGTTGGCCTCTCAGAGATGGGGAGTTCTGCTGGTGTGGAAATACTGGCTCATGCAGCACAAGCTAAGATGTCTTTGAGGAGGAGAAAACATTTGTTCTAGCAGCAGGCTGCAAACTAAAGCTCTTGGTTAGCTAGTAGGGCTGCACTTGGATGACATGTTAGAAGTGCAGTTAGTCTTGCCATAAAGAAGATGGGAATATAATGAGGAAAAGGCATGGAAAGTGTTCCACATTCAGATCTGTAGCTAAGGCAACTTTATTTCTTTGGATTGTTTTCCATGGCTGTTTGGACTTAATGGCTATACCTTAAACTTCTCAGTTGCAGTTGTTTCTGTTTGCTGCAAAGATATTTAAATAGGAACATGCCTGGTCAGCTGGTATCTCCCTTCTACTGGTCATTACTGTCAGGAAGATGTCCTCTTAAACATGTGTGTGTAATTTGTGGGTTTTTTTGTTTGTTTGTTTTGTTTATTAAACCAGTATGAACCGTATAATCTCTCTCTTCTCCTCAGCTTTCTCTGTCTCTGGGGGCCTTTGTTGGACTGGTGGACTTAAATGACTCCCTTACTCCAAAAATTTTCTGCTGACTCCCTCTTATTTTTTTTTTCCTTGCTTTAAAAATGAAAAATTAAATAGACGGGAAAAAATATAACAAAATTCTCATCACTGACTTTGAGAGAGCTTTGAAGGAAACTAACAGCAGCTTATGTCTCTGTCTGTAAATGATACTGCCGGAAAAACTCCTAACTCATAAGCAAAAAGGAATAATCCTCATTCAGTAAAGTCTCTGAATGTGGCTTGCCGTAGTGGAGGCATGTCTCAGTTTTTTCAGTCCAAAGAAATAGATGTAAGTGCATGTTAAATGGAGCAGAGAGCCACAGTGGGCTTGGCTATGTGATCAGATAAGGAAATGAGTGATCTATGCTCAGCTCTTCTTCAGTTCTCACCAGTTACCAAACAAGTATTTCAGTGGCTGTAACACCAGTGAAGTCTGAGAGAGTTGCACCTATTTAAATTAGTGGTGGATTTGGCCTTAAATTCATAGTACATCGAGTAATCTGTGTGTTGGTCTTGGCATAGGAGGCCAAATTATGGCATGATACAGAACAGAGAATCACTGCCGATACAGCGGTATTGTGAATTGCACCTTTCACAAAATTTAATTTGCTTGGCACAAAACATCAAGGAGCAGGTTTTACATCAGTGAGGCATAAGTGCGTTACTACCTCTTAAAACAAGCGCCTGCGCCTTTCCTTTTCACTTTCCCTGTAAATGAGCAAAACCATATCTTCTTTGGGAAGTTTCATCCTCACCTCCTCCACTATGGTCTGGATTTTAGGTATCTGCCCTGTTGGGTGTAAATCTAGCAAAGATTGAATCCTTCTGGAATAGAGGAATCCCAGATTGTAACACAGGTTCCAAGTCCGTAATGCTAAAGCCACAACATAGCACCACATTTATTAGATAGTCCTCACTTTTTATAAAGGAAAATGTTAGAAGAACTCATAACAAATGCAAGCTGAAAATCATTAATTTTTCCCATGTGGAAGCACTAGCCATTCCTGGCTAAAAATCTGACACTCTGTAGGTGAAATTATTTGTGTTTTTTTTTTTTTTTAACTTGCTGCATGAATACTTTCCCTCCCTCCTCCATAAGGTGAAATGCCATAGAAATGGTGAGATCCTACAGTGTTGCAGATCTTTCTGAAAAGAGATGGGGTCAGTGGCTGGCCCCTATCAGGAAAAATGATGATGTTCTGTAGCGGATGGTCTACGCAGACCTTGTGGGGGGATTTTCTCACACCCTGCTCCTCTTCGAATGAGGCCAAAACAAAAAAGCACGCATGATTTTATCAGCATTCCTGAACTGCTAAAGCCAGTCTAAAACTTAAGTGGGGTTTAAGCTTATCCCACATAAACGATAGAATTGGAAGCAATAGCAGTGTTACTAACAAATCCACTAGGATGGTAAGTTACTTTTGTGGGTTTTGTTTTGATTTTTTGTTTTGTTTTGTTTTGTTTTAAATCAGTAACTTTTTATCCTCACTTTGCATGCTTGGGGAGGTGAAGGGAGGGGAGGAAAAAGATGTATCAGATTTTAAGCGTTACTTTTCTGTTCTGAAATCCAGGTCTACAGCATCAGGACAAGAGCAAGGATTCTTCTTGGTTTTGAAGTCCAGATATAACTTAAGACCAGCTAGAGCTGGAGTCAGTGCAGCTTGGCGGGTGACATAACCATCGCTGACTCTTTTGCATGGGGCAAAGGACACAAGTGAAGAAGAAGAGCCAACCATTCTCGTTTTGCTATTGAGCCTTTTAATTGCAAGGCCACTTATGGGTCCCACAGTGTTGGAAAATGAACAACAGAAAAACAAACTCGCTTTTCTTTCTTTCCTCATCTGAGCCTGCTGCAGCTGGGCAACCTAACTCCTTTCTGCTCCTTTAACAGTGTTTTGTTTCGTTCAGCTTGATATCTTTATGAACAGTCTCAAATGTCGGGAAGAAGACTCCCCTGACTGCAGTGCGCCTCCTTTCAGGAATACATTATTTTGTAGCTCTTTGTGCATCTATTTTTGTAGAAATACAGAAAGTTTGGTTAAGGATTGATGGGCTATTTTAGGATGGCATATTTTTTTAAAAAAAATTGTAAAAATTGTTAAGTTCTGTTTAAAGAACTTGCTCTCAGAGAAGCACTGGCAAAAATGTATAAAATGCTATTTTTAGATGTCTGTGATGTGTTTGTGCATTTTGTTTTTGTTTTGTTTTGTTACCTCAAGTGTCTATCTTTCCCTACTTTTTAAAGAGCTAAACCTTCCTTGTTTCCACATTGCTAGATCTTGATGCTTTTGTCCTTTTGTTCTAGTTTAAGCAAGTATAATTCGCACCTAAAGTTTCAGCCAAATATTTTTCCTGCTGGTGTTAGATTCTAGTAAGGGTGTTTTTGTTCTTGTTTCTAAAGATGGCTTTGTGCTGTGCTGTCAGAAACTTGCAAATGCCTTTAGCATGGATCATAGGGTTGCAGGAACTGCATTTCCAACCCATCCCGTCTTTCAAAATGGACCAAATACTTTCACGGATTTGAATCAGACTTGAGTTTGGACCTCATCTGTGATCCATGGAGGCTGATGAATGCAGTTGTCTATGAGTTACACTTCAGGCTCTCGTAGTAATCATAATTACCAGAATATTCTTATTTTAACTCATGAGGCAAGACTTTCAGCTAAGCTATTTTGAGGGTTTTAACTTGTAACATGAATGTTTAGGAAAGAAATGTCACTTTCATAAAAATGTATGACTTGCAGAAACAAAATGTTTTTCAACTGGCCTGATCTGTCTGCTGAGGACCTCATGGGAAATGCTGAAACATTCAGCTGCTGTTGACTTCAAAATCTGGTTGTCTAACCCAAGGTTTGCTGGGGGCGTTATTGGTTCCAGCTACTGCTCTTGAATTTTGTAAGAAGTTGCACATGCTCAGCACGCACAAAAGCTGGGCTTTGTCGCTGTCAGGGTAAAAATCTGAACTGGGAAGTGACATGGCCATGTCTAGTCACAGCACATTGCAAAATGTAAGAGGAGCCACATTTCTGGCCTTGGGTCTTGGGTCTGACTTGCTTTCTAATGACTTCTGTTGAAGCCAAGAACATGATCCAATCTTGAATAAGGGCTGCAAGGTTGCCCTCAACAGTCCCACTCCTGTGATGGCATTGTCTAGTCCTAGTAACTCCAGCGAGTGACAGTATGTGTTTAGCTGGGCACAGGATCAGGGTTGCCAAATCCTGGATATTGCTTGGAAATGTTGCCTTTCTGCTCTGTATACCTTCAGTGAAGGAATACACTGGGGATCCCTCTGTAACATTTCCCAAGGCTCTCATAACCTATTGTATTTCTGTTACTATAGTTTTTAGGCATCCCTGTCAAAAAGACAAACCATCTACATGGAAACCAAGACCTAAGCATAAGACTGACATAAGAAACAGTATAACTTTAAGTCAGTGAGTATTGTGAATGTAAGTTTGTCAGGTGGACACCACATGGATGTGTGTGTGAAAGGGGAGGGGGAATGTTGGGATGTGCCTGCCAGTCTGAAATTCAGGCCTTCTACCCTTGTACTGCTTTTTCTCTCCAAGCTTTTGAACTTGATCCTATGAGGTGTTGAGTTCTCCCTTGACATAAGAGAGGGCTTGACATGCTGACATTGTGGGCAGTAGGATTATATCACAATTTGAGAAAATCTTTAAACGTGAACCTTACTGATTTGAGGTTTCAGGCAGTGTTAAAATGCTGAATTGACTACTCTTATAGGTTACTTAAAAATAATAGGGCTAGAGTGTCTATGTTGGGATGCTAAATTAATGCTGTTCTCCCCCTTTTGCACCTCTTATCTTTATATTCTATCAATATTTCTTCCTTTTATTGAGTTTTACTCTCGGGAGAGTTCTGTATATCATTGCTGTTCTGGTTGAGCTAGCTCCTAAGTTGGTCAATGAATTAGTTACAGATTGGGAAAACTGCATGGAAAGGAAGGTATCAAAAACCTCCACGATGTGTTTATCAGGGCAGAATCATTCAGGAAATACGAGTTCCTGACGTAAATTTAGAATTAGGAATTCTTACAGTATTAGAGATACTGAGGAAAAAAAAATCCAAGTATTTTCTTTTTTTTCCTCCCAGTCTTGGTAAAGCTGGAAGGCAGAGGCAAAATTTCACAAGGGAAACAATGAGGAAAGTTGTAATTTAGGTCTTTGAACATCAGAGTTGGAGGGTTTAGGGCAGAAGAGAGCAAAGCAGTATTTCTTTTTGAGATGTGATATGTTTGACTTCCTGAAACAGTTTAGTTAATGTCTAAGAAGAGCAGTCACTTCATTGCCTTCCTCTTTGCAAGTTCAAATGATGAAGGATCTCCTCCTGCTGCCTGTAGTTGTCAAAGAGGATTGGGACAGGAACAGTCAAGTCAGGAGTTTGCACTGGAATTTCTTTCTTGACTATTTTGTTGAGTTAATGGGTAGAAGACATGGGTATGTGGTGAATCTGTTGCCACTTTCCTCAGGGAGTGCTGTTATGTGCACCGTTTCCCCAGCTGAACTTGTGAATGTTCTTACAGAACTTGTGTTACTCTGCAGGCTTTAGGAGACAAGTGCCAATAAAAACCTGCTATCGTCTGTAGCTGTTCACACACCAGTCGGCCAGCTTTGGAAGACACATAGGTTCAGTTTTTTTCCGCAGTAACAAACAGTCCCCGTACTAACAACTGAGTGGAAAGTAAAAGCCTGAGTACGTAGCAGTAGCCCTGCTCCTATTCTCTGATTTGAAGGATTGGAAAGAAGAAAAATATATTCTTCTCTGTGACAGGTTTTTAAGTTAAATTGAGCAGATTTGCTTCTCTCTCACACATGCGTCTATGCACGCACATTTACACTCACAGAAATGTGCTTATGAGAAGCAGATGCTATGCTAATACTGCTCTTGAAAGGGGAGAGGAGTGCTTGCTTGCAGTGTTGCACTTATGGCACATTGATGGCAGTGAGAAAGAAAAGGGAATACTAAGGCTGCTCATGCTTCCACAGATAGGATAAAGGACTCTTAAAATCAGGTTACGGGCAAGTTATGTGTCTTAATGTGTTACTAAAGGAGTTTCATTTCTGTGTGTGTGTGGTGGATTCTAATGCTGTCCCAAGAAAGTGGATGATTCATTTTCTGAGGTCTTATAAAAACACGATGTACTCTGTCACTTTTTCTGGGAGAACATAGGGAAACTATTGTTTTATTTCAAGAAAACCTAAACATTAAAGTCCTTACAGTTATCCAGGATTTTATTTTGTTCCTGGTAATGTTGAGAAATCTGCTCTCAGTTTTTGTGTCTTGTTTGCTTGAAGGCAGGGGATGTTCAACCTGACCACCAGATTTTGGAAAGCAGATTCCCATTTTGTTTCAGCCTATGCCTGTTTCCATCCTAAAAAGATGATGCAATACTACAGCTACTAACCACCCAGCAGATTTTATTTCTGGAGAGCTGGATAATCCATGCTTGATGACAGTAAAATGCACTTTTTTATGATTCTTCTACTCGCGAGATACACAAATTTGCTCATCAGCTTTTCTGATTCCTCTTTTGTAGTGTGAAGTGTTTAGTGAATGTCAAGATTCTCTCAATATTCTGTTTCTCCTGCCTTGAAACATGCTTTTGAGGATTAATTTCCCATCACAGCTTTCAGGGAGGCGGGTTGTACACCTCTTGAGAGCAGAGGCTGTATGAGGGGAGCATTATATTTTCCCCACTGTGCTTATGATCACTCACCTTGGCATGCACCCACCCTTTCTGTTTCCAATCAATCATGTATGTCTTGCTCTTCTACATTTCTTTATGTATGTGCATATATTTATATACATATATATATATATATGCACACACACATTGTTATACCTAGTACCTTCTTGCCTCCATTCCTCCCTCATGCTTCGAATGCACATTCTTTGGAAATAAACTGAATGACATTACTAAATCTCATCTGACTGTAAAAACAAAAAAAAAAACCAGTAGGTATTTTATTGCATTCTCCGTAACCTCAGGAGTGAATGGAATTTTTCCACACTTAAAAAATAAATAAATAAATAAAATTAAGAAAGGAAAGGAAAAAAAAAAAAAAGAGAGAGAGAGAGAGAGAGAGAAGACAACCCCTTTCCCCAAACCTTAATCTTTCAAAAGCCCTGATTTGTTGTGTGTGTAGAGATGACCATGGTGTCAAAGGAGTTATGCAAAGAGACACAATATGTTGCCTTTCAGTAGACAAATGTATCTTGTTGAATGCAATTATTTTAATTCATTTCAGGTACAATATTTTTCTCCGTATCAATGGACCAGCAACTTATGTTTCTTTCAAGCAGTTCAAAATTACATATATACATATATATTTTAAACTTGACTTCTGTCTTTAATATATCTGCCTTTGAGCTTTTAAGGGGTATTTGGATGATAAATATTGTTTTTGTGTGAATTTTTTAAAAAGTTGATGCATGTTTATTGGAGCTGAAATCTCATGTAAAGCAGGATGGTATTTAAAAATAAATACTGCTTTTATATATTAGCCCTATGGGCACAATCTGACAGCTATGATGCAGAAAAGGACCCTTTAAAGACTAAAGGACTCTTGCCTGTGCAAGGTCAGGAGAGGTCTTACAAAGGTTGAGATGGTAGTTCTGTGAGCAGAACTGATCTTCTCCAGTATCGTATGTAGATGGTTGGGCAGATGCTGCACAACACATTAAAATTAGACTGTACTTGCAAGTTTACACTCGTACCCTCTTATGGGATGAACTAATTGCCAAAGGGAATTAAAGATATCAATGGAAACATTTGTTTTAGCAGCCATTGGTCAGCACAGTGCCCATAATCCTCTGGCTGTTCTTTTTCTGTGGTGTCCATGACACCATGGTGGGACCTGTGATAGCTTGTTTGGAGTTCCCTCTGAACTGCAAGATGTTTTTAGCTCCCAATAAACTTAAGTTTAGGGATGGAGGTGATTAAAACATCACAGTTGTTATGCACCCACACAAAGGCACAAGGCTTCAAGATAGATCAGCTGTGTATCACTGACAGTGGTGTTTTGCAGGCAGGAGCCCTGCTCCTCCTTTCTTCCTCAAAGTCTGTTGAAGTCTTTGATGGCATTAAGATCATTGGGACCAGCTGTGAATGCCTAAACTGCAGTCCATTGTTGGCTGGAACAGAGTGGATGCCCAGGGTCTGGTCCAACATTGATGGACACGTACTGGAATCCACATTGATTCCAGCAAGCTTGGGCTCAGGTAATTGGCACCTATATATAATCAATGTTCATAGCAGTTGAGGTTTACAGTAATCTAGTAAAGTATCTGCAGAACTATGCTGCACTTTCTCTGCTAACTGTTTGTAGTTATCATTTAAAACCATCAGTCAAGTCAGGGTCCCTCTCCTTCCCCCCTTCATTCTTAATCCTGCTACCCTCAAAACCTCCACTGAACATTCATCCTTCTCATCAAAACTGGTGGGAGTCTTTGTATAAAGAAAAGTGTCACTGTTTTAATTACTGAATAAATAATTTAATGTGAAGTTTATTGTTATATTTTTAATGTAGTATTTTCAGCTTGGTCTGTATTTCTCAACAATTAGCTAATGCTTTTTTTTTTTTCTTATTTTTATTCTTATGCAACTGAAGAACTCATAAATCTCTTTGTAAATTACAGCATCCTGAGTTTCTATTTTTTTTTCATGAGATTAATTTCTACAGCCAAGACTTTGTCTCCTGTTGAAAACATTTTAAAACAAGTGTCCTAAACTACTGATTCTCTCCTGAAATAGGATAGAGCAAAAGGCGAGCATCTAAGGGATTTCTAAAAGGGCTCTTGCATGAAGACACTAGCTTTCTCATTAGATAGGGTCTGTTGCATTTGCTGCAATGTCTTTTTTTTTTTTTTTTTTCCTCCTTTTAAATTGCTCTAGAATGAGAGGCTATTTTAAAATCAGATCTGGTAAGATGGTATACCTGGTAGACCTGAGGCTTCTTGCTGTAACAGATTTTTAGTTTTATAATTTTGTTGCAGTTTTGATGCTCATCAAGTAGAAGTTTTCCATGAAAGTTTTTTATCACAAATTGATTCTTTTTTATGACAGTTCCGTAATTCCCATTAAGGAAGTGACTATGCCCTTGCTAAAATTATTTTACAGCTGTTTAATTGAATGATGTTCGCATGTCTGCATTCTGGATTGAGGGCTGAACGTTTGGTATTTTGGTCACAAATATATCATTTACTGTTCCAGCAGCAGGGGAGGGGAAACCTCCAAACTTTGGCCAAGCACAGAGCTTTTGAAAAATTGCCACTTGCACGCGATCAGCAGGGAGCTGTTAAGAGTTTAGTTGCAAAATTCTGTGAAGATCCTGACCATATGGGCTATACAGTATCAGAGCACCAGTAGATGAGCAGGAATTTCCCTATATGTCTTGCTCCAGGACTGATTTCCAGGACAGTAAGCAGAGAGTTTTGCAAGCAGAGTGCTTTGCCTCTGCTCAGAATCTCCCTTTTCTTTCTTGGGCCATGAGTAAGAACTTGAAATGTAAGGAAAGGAAGACCAGGGAAGGGGGAATTTGCATTCAGAACTTTCTGTAGGAGAGAAAGTGGTTGGAAACTACTGGGAGATAAACAGTCTGCATGGACGATGGAGGTGAGGATGGGATAAAGAGCATTGCAAAATAAGCAAATGATGCCTAACAACTGCTTGGCTTGTACATGAAAGAAGTAGAAAGGGACATGACAGCCATCAAAAAATACCAGAGCAGTGTGAGGACTTAGAAATTTGGTACAAACTAAGTGTCAAGAAAAAGCTGGAATAAACATTGCAGGAAACTTCTTTCTTTGAAGTGAGCTGTGTACACTGTGGTTTAGTCTGTGAGGAAAGATCTGGGAGAGCCCTTTTGCTTTAGGACAATCACAAATAGCTTCAGTGAAGTAAACGTGTTCTAGGCAACAACAGTGCTGTTAAACTGGGGGATGAGTGAGCTGATGTGCTTTTTCTCCTTTAGTAACATCTACTATTCTCACCAGAGTAGAGCTCCAGTTGCCTTGCCCCATGCCTTGGTTTCCAAATGCTCATAGGTGTTATTTCTGTATGGACTCACTGCATCAGAAAACAAGAGGGGAAGCAGTGATGCTCCAGAAAAGGAATTGTTTTGTGACTGATTATATTCAAGCTGAACCACAGCCTCCATTCATGTAAATCTGTGCCATTCAGTTGGATTTACTGACCTGACATCCATCAAAAATCTCATCACTTCCATCCAGATAACTCTTATTTTGGATTTTACTGACTGCCAGCTGGGGTCCTGCCTGATGCCATGGGGAAACGCTTCCCTTGGTGCCAGGAGGGAGCCGGATAACCTCAGCAGTGCTCAGCCTGCTTGGCATGAGGGAAATGCCATGGAATATGTGAGAGCGAGGTTGGCATCTGCCACACTAGTGGGGGAGGTAAGTGTGGGTGGGGGCCAGCTGCTGGGGCTAACATCAGCCCTCTGCATCAACCCCCAGCACGGTGGGGCCAGTCGCCCCGACAGGACCTCAGGCTCTGAAGGGTTATGCTGCCTGCGTGACGTGGGAGGCCGGGTGGGGACTGAGACATCTGGTGAGAATTCCTCATGGCTGAGCTGTGTATCGGGCTGGGATGCCAATTAATTTAGCTGATTTCTTTTTGGGGTTGTTGGGAAGAAGAGGGGGGCTGGATCCTGCAGCCTTCCAGTAATCGTCTATCTTTCAGAACATCACTTTTGCTTTCTTTCAAGATGAGCGAGAAATTATATTTAAAAACAAAACAGAGCACAATCACCACCACGAACTACACCAATGTCTTTGCCTTGACAATAACTGTACATCTGCAATGGTTTATCACTGAGGGAAAATGAGCGGGTAATAAAGTTTTGATGTTGGCTGTTGCGTGCACAGAGGTATTGCAGGCTTTAAAAATGATTTGTAATGTGAATGCCCATAGTAGCACTACAGTTCAAAGAGACGTGGTTTGTTTTTCATGCCCATTTAGTTATGAATAACACCAGCTCTAATTTCCTCCTCCCACCAGCAAGCAGAAAGTCCTACATTGGAAGCCAAATATAGCAACAAAGATTTCTATATCTGGCCAAAACCAAAAAATCTGTTCCCTTTTAAGAATAGCACTCTATTCTTTACTGGTGGAAATAGATAGAGATGAAACTCAACTTTCAGGAACTTTCTCAGTGGGAAACTCCCTAGTCTCTTTCAAATGTCCTTTTTAAGAGTAAGAATTTTTTTTTGGCATCTATGTAGAAGTCAATGGGGAAGACCTCTGTAGAGGTTGATCAATAAAGCAGTTTTGGAGAAGGAGTCTGGATAAATATTCCTCGCTGGCTGGTAGGTTTTTTCAATCCTGTTTTGTCTGTCTTCTGAGAAATATATTCCAAATGGAAACTCCACAAGCTGCAGATCTACTACATTTCTTCACTCTTTTCTTTTGGGTTTGCTTTTGTGGAGAAGTTAATTCCTCCTCTGTGACAGACAGATTCCTGCTCTACATAATAAGTAAGATGGTGTGCAGCAGTAGCATCCCTCTTGTACTTCTTTTCTTCTTGGATTTCTCATCATGGGAGTATGTGGGAATCAGTCTTGTACTCTTCCCCATGGCTCTTTTCCACTTTCAGGTTATGTAGTGCCTACAGAAGGGTGGCTGAGGAAGGTGGGCTGCTCCATTCCCTGTTTGGCTGGATGAGCTGGAAGAGAAAAGAGGTATTACAGACTAAAACCAGAAATGTTATGCTCATATGCTTCCTCCCTTGATTAGTTGTTCTTTTCCAAAATGATCTTGACAACGAGCATGGACATGGATGTCACTCTACCTTTTTTAAGCTGGAATTTTTCACTCAGAGGGTGGTGACACAGTGGAGCAGGTTTCTCAGAGAGGTTGTGGATGCCCCATCCCTGAAGTCATTCAAGGCCAGATTGGATGTGGTTCTGGGCAGCCTAGTCTAGTGATTGGCGACCACCCCCACGGCAGGGGGGTTGAAATTAGATGCAAGTCATTCTATTAATTTATCTTTAGGAGGCTACCCACCCTTTCTGAGCTTGAGCAGGTTTTTTTTTTTTATTTGTTTGTTTTTTGACTTCTCTGCACTATCTGAAGAAGGATACTCAGTTTTTCCTTCGAAGGTTTTATTTCCATTCCAACCTACCCCCACCACCCACCTGCAGGCAACTGGCATGAGAAAAATATCCCGTTCCCTAATCTACCAGCTGTCCTTGCTTTAGAAACATTGCCTCATTCATCTTCAGACTGGTCTTTGCTGTGGAGTGAACAATTTAGGAGTATAGAGTTAGGTCCTCCTTCTTTGGAGATGTGAGATTTGCTGTTGTTGACTTCAGTAGAAGCAAGCTTTTACTCCTTGTGGGTCTTAAAATCAATTCAGAGAAGTTTCATGCAGTGAGTATATTTGCACTGGATTTGTTCTGCCAGCCTTATTACTGATGGAGTTTTAGATAAACATAGGGATGTTTGGAAATATTTTGTGTATGTAAATATGTAAAATATGCAAAACAAAGCTAGCAGCTGTGGGGTGTATTCATTGCTCACGTGGGGAGGATTTATGTAATGTTTTTTTCCATCATCCCCTCTTTATTTAAGCATCTGCATCTGTTCCAAGATAATCACTTCTCTGTGATTCCCACTGGGCAAGTAGGGAGGAGGCTGGCTATGTCTGTGCAATACCATAAGGACTGCCTGAACTTCTGCAAATAACTCCTTTCTATAACGTGCGGGAGCATACGTACTGAAGGCAGCACACAGCAGTTACTGCAATAGAGGTGGGACACACTGTGGGCCTGAATGAACTTGGCCACTCAAGAGTGGTAATGTAAGGCACAGGATGTTTGCAGCATCCTTGAGTACTTCATAATGAGCCTGACAAAAGCATTAGTCACCACTGTATGAGTCTTAATTTCCTGAATTGAATCTGTTGCTTAGGAAAGGGTGACAATTCTGCAGCCTCAAGTCCTTTATTTAGCCAGAGAGAGTTGAGGTCTACGTATGCATGAGATCCTACTGAAGGCTTTGAGAGCACTGCAGTAGGAAGTCACCCAGAACAAGCTCAGTCTATAGCATTAGTAGACTCTTCACATTTATTCATTTTTATTATACAGTGTGTTTCTTTTTAGACATCCTTTCAGAGAGGGTAATTCATCCTCTATGCACAAAGAGACTCTGCTTCGCTTCTGAGTACATCAGTACCACAGCATGCTCTGTGTGACTTAGCCACCTATTGTTTTAATGATGTTTTTCCAACCTCATCCTTGCTCTTATTTCTATTTCCACTTCTTGAAGAGCAGGCTTTCAAACTTCTGGCTGCTTGGCGATGTGAGTATCCTGGCTCTGCATCACACAGTTGGCATTTGAGTGCACAGTGAGTTCAACTTGTCTGTAAGCTTGGACTCCTGGATTTTGGAGGATGCAAAACAAATGTATGCTCCATTTTTTTGCTTGGTGGTCCCAATCACAGCAAATGAAAGTGCTTGGCATGAGCTGCAGCCCTGAGTAATGGGCAAAGTGGAAGTGGAACATCATTCAGCAGGAATCCAGAAGACATCCTGACTCTCAGAAAAAGCTGTGTTTACTCTAGCAAAGGAATCAGTATAGTGTCTTCTCCAGAGATTAATTACTTTTCATCCTCCATGCTCCCAGTTAACCTAGGTATCCCAAATACATGATCTGGGAAAATCTAAGCATGGTTCTCCAGGTTTAGCATGGTCTCATGGTTTACTCTAGGTCCTTTTGCCTTGCTGAGAAAGACATTTTTGTGTGGGTAGGCTTGAAGAGATTTTCTTACTTCCAGAACGTTCTCATGCCAGATGCAGCATACCCCTTCAAACCTTTACATAATATACAGACTTTCTAAAGATTCAGTCATCCTGGAAAGGTTTTAAGGGCATTTTACTTCCTAGGAAAAATCATAGTGATAAATTTAATGATCTGCTTACTTTGAATGGAACTAACCTTTATACATGTAGTTTTAAGCGTTTTGGAAATATTTTTTTATATAGGATTTATTATGTGAGTGGCATCTCCTTAGACTTACCAGAGCAAAGCCATTTATTCATGATCCTACCACCACCAGTTATCTTCATTAGATAGATAGATAGATAGATAGATAGACAGATAAGTAGATAGATAGATATATTTATGAGATCATAGAAACACAGAATGATAGAATGGCTTATGTCAGAAGGGACCTTAAAGACCATCAAACTCTGACAGCCTGCCGTGTACAGGGTGCCACCCACCAGATCAGGCTGCCCAGAGTGCCATCCAAACTAGTGCTAAACACCTCCAGAGATGGGGCATCTGCGGCTTCTCTGGGCAGAGAGATTAGAAACCTCATTCCAGTCTTACTTCTGTACTCATGCAAAAGAATCCAACAACAAAAAAACCAACTTGATGAGGATAAGACGCTAGCAATCTATAGCATTTTATGATATCTTTGTGCTATATTTTCCTAGTTTAAAAAGTGACAGGTTCATTAGCTCTTGCTTCTTCAACTCTTGTCTCACATGACATCTCCTAGAGATTCTACCACCCATTTTCCCTATCAGTAAGTGGAAATCACTGCCAGTCTCAATGGTACAGCAAAGTCTTTGAGGCAACTGTTAAAGCTTGTTACTTAAAAAGAAAGAGAGAGAATTTTGTGGCTCATATGTTGTGAGGTTATTTTTTTTTCTTGTTTTATGTGATCGAGAAGTTGTTGCTTTTTCTTTAAAACTAGATGTAAAATGACAAGAAGAATACATGGGTTGAACCAGACCCTGAACTTCTCATTGTCCTCACCACTGCAATGCCTATTTGTTGTCTTAAAAGGATGTCATTTCATTCCTCACTCCAAACATAACGAGTGTAAATTAGTTTCTTTCAGTTGCTTTGTGTTCATGATATTCTGCATTATGTGCAGTTGTCATCAAATCTGGAAAATTACTGAAACCATTTGAGTATATCTTTAGCTGCAGTAGCTGCTGTTCATGAACAAACTGTGTGCTTACAAAGCAGTGTCTGCAGTGTGAAAGTTTGGTAATAAAAAGGGAATTATGTTGATCTTATTATTTTGATTTGAAATATAGTGAAGCATAGGGGAACACTGAAACTGAGTAACAAGATGTAAACTTCAAGCTGCAAATTTGGCCTTTCAGTAATTATTTCCTTCTAGTATTTCAGATTGTATTTCAGTGTTTCTTAGCAAAATTTCTCCTTTGTAGAGAAAAAAAGTAAACCTGTTATCCATGACATACATTGCTGATTACTTTTCACATGGCTTTTTGCTGATTTGAAGAGGTTTGAGAGTAAGTATAGAGAACCCAGATCAACCAGTATCAGAATCTCCAGTTATCTCATATACAGCTTCATTGTGGGGTCTCTTCTGCAAATCTCAGACCTGTTATTTTCTCAATAAGCAATCGTTACAATTTCATCTCAGCTGGAACACTATTTCTCCTCTTTTTTTTTTTTTTTTTTTTTTTTTTTCCCTTTTGATGGGTCAGATTTAAGCCATCTGCAGGCAGATGGAAAGGAAAAGTGGAATTATTGTTTTCACCAAAAATTGTTGCAGCTGTCAGGGTGTGTTTGACACAAGCCTCATGGCTGAAAACAAAGACAGGACACTTTGTCCCGGCTGGATATCAGAGAGGATAAGAACTCTTCATGGCTAGCTCTTGGAGAACTGGGGGCTAAATGAGGTAAACAAGAACATTACTTAGCCATACACTAAGGCTTTCCAGAGGGAATTATTCGCTGACTTATGTACTGCTTTTGTTGAGCTCCAGTGAGACCCTATCGGTTTTGGCATGAGGTGGTAACTCTAAATTAAAGTCACAATATATCATACAAACCACTGTTTTGAGAAAGGCATACCACATGGCAGAGGATGAAACCATCAATTCCAGTACCTGTCATTACATATTGCTTTTATAATTCAAATAATTTATGGCCCTATCATTAGTAACTGCAGACAATGAGAAAGGGATTAGAGCAGCTTTCTAGGAGGGACACCATGAGGTATGACTCAAACCCTCCCAATGTGGATAGAAGATTATTTCACCACTTTGTGTCCAAACACTGCTGACTCGTAGGTCATACCAGCTTCTTGTGAAATCAGGCCTTTCTGAAGGAGCATGAAAGTCCACATGAAAACCAGATCCATCATTGGAGCTTGTCTTCAAGAAACGTAGACAAGTTTCCAGCTGGACTGCAGAGCTGATTTTGCACACTTGTAGGTGTTTTGAACATAGGAGTGAGGCTTTTCATTGGCAATGTGATGTTTCTCACCACAAGGCCCATCTGATATAATGTCTTTACCACTTGAAGGAAGAATTTGCTTTCATTTTGTGCGTGTGTTTTTTAACTACTAGAATATTGTATTAATATCATTAACACAATCTAAGATAGTTAACATAAAAATGTTGTCCTTTTCATCATGAGTCTTGAGAGTGATAATCCTGTGAATTCATCATGAGATCTACTTTTTTTGTTCTGAAGTGACAACTGTGTATAATCTCCCAGAGTTGACACTATCTTATTGGTATATATTCATGTTGTATTTTTCCCCCAAATACTCTATACATCTGCAGGCAAAATGTGTTTGTACTAAGCTAGAACTAAGAGAATAAGACATTTAGGAACTCTGAGCTATTATCTGTCATTAAGTCATATGAATTCTTGTGGTGCACAAATTCTGAGTAGCACTTTTGTTATTCTGTGGTTATTGACTATGCTGTAAAATAGCTCAGATGAAAGAATTTTGGAAACGATTCATCATCTGGTTCAGAAGATGCTGCTTCACACTGATCTTGGATCAAGGTAAGAAGGGTTCATGCTGCTACAGTTTAATTTGGCTAATTTGAATGGAAGGAAAGCCATGAAGATGTTCCAATTCCTTTTTTTTTCACTCATTTTTGGAGATCAGAATTTTAAATTCAACAAGAAAACCAAGAAATCAGACAGCTTTGGAAACATCTCATAGGGATCCCTAAAAAGGGAGGTCACATACAATAGATACCACATCCTATTTATGCCACTCTTAAATTCAGCAAGTGTGCTGTTGGAAATAGTTGAAAAGTTCTAGTGCATCAAAACTGATTTTCACAAATAGAATTTCTACTATCTCTGCACTTGATATATGATGCCTGGACATGTACTATGTAAAGCCTTAGCAAGAGGATGTAATGGGCCATGTTCCCAACTAGGTATTTTGCAGCCATTTACACTTGCACGAAATGGGTGTGAAGTGTTCCCATTCAGAACTGATGATAGTCATTCACACTCACTTAGCAGGGCTGTAAAGGACCATGGAAGTGTCAGAAAAAGGGAAAACCAGGCCAGCATCCTGCTGGAGCTGGAAGTCGGACCAGGGGACAAGCCAGGAGTGCCACTGCTCTGTGCCTGATTTCTGTGAGCAGTTCTGTGAAGAAAAAAAACCGCAAATGATGTATGCTTATTCATTTCTACTTATAGCTATCTTTGTAAACGGGAAAGAGATGATATTAAATATCATGTCCCAGGGCCATCCATATTCATGCTGCTTGCTGCTGTATGCTACTGCTGATCTAGGTGCAGGTCCCTCACTCACTTGTGTCTCTGAGGTGGCGTATCTGAAGTAATCCCTGTACCTCCTTTTGGAGAAGGACCCTAACAGGCTTAAATAAGAAGATAACCATGTTTGGAACTAAGAAAGGTAATGGTATTGGAGATGATAAATGCATTACAGAGCTCTGAATGAATCCATCCAAAAGCAGTTAGTAGAGAAAGCATTGTGGGATACAAATGCAACCCATAGTTACTGCAAACAGCTCTTAGTCTCTGTCTCTTGGGAAAAATAGGCAGGTTTATGTGACTCCTGCAAACGGTAGGTGTAGAAGTGCGCAGTTCTATCGCTGGTGTGACTCCACTCCTTAACCATGTTTATTTAGCTCCATACTGCTGCCCTAGACGTACTTTCTAAAATTTAAATGAGAATGATAGAACAGATTATAGCTTTTCCCACTTTCTGCAGTCTGCATGCGTTAGTAGGGGAAACAGACATGTTTTCAAAAGATACTTAACAAAAAGATCCTCCAATGTATTCTTTCCTTGCTACTAAAGAAGTGTTCTAATACCAACACATTATCCAAAAGCAGCACCACTATTTGACTCCGGCTGTTTTTTCTGCATCAGAGACTGCAGCAGTTGTTCTTTCTCAGTACACAATTGAATGTGACACTGCTATGCAAACAGTAGTGATATAAGGACTTGGGGTAAACACTGATTGCAAATCGCAGTATGATGGTTGTCTCTCCATTTCTGTTGTTGTCCATGACTGGATGAATGTCTTATATTGTGTATTCCAATGCAAAATAAAATAGCTTAGCTAACTAGCTAAAGGTCCAGATAATTGCTTAGAAACTTCAGCTAGGCAGAATGTGTCATAAAATCATGTCATAGAATCACAGAATGGCCTGGGTTGAAAAGGACCCCAAAGATCATCTAGTTTCAACCTTCCTGCCATGGGCAAGGTCGCCAACCACTAGAGCCACATCCAGCCTGGGATATCATTGGACAAGTAGAAGAAGTGTTAAGGTGCTTTGCCACATTTCATCACCTCCCTGCTGACAAAGATAAGAATTCAGATAGGTCATCCCTATTTAACCACTAAAACTTTGCGTCGTTTGTATGGGCTGCTCTACAGCACTGAAATCAGGGAAGCAAATGTTATTGGTCTGAATGGATGTTGTATTTTCACTACTTCTGTTCCTAGAATTGAGGAAGTGTTTAGAGGTATGGTCACTAGTTACATACGTGGCTTTAGTTTCCTTGCTGAGGGAGTCATGCAGTTTTCTGTATTTGTGTGTTGGCTTTTTTTTCCTCAACTCCTCTGTGATTTTTCTAGTGAAGCCTGCACTTGAACTGAACTCTTCAATAGTTACACTCTTTTTACCAGGTTGGATGCACAATAACAGGTGCGCTTCAGAGAGTGGATCTGGGAGCACCAAGTCTCCTTGAGTAAAATTGTTTTGCTATTTATTTCACTAAGGTCCTAGGGTATTGTTTGTTTGTTTGTTTGTTTTTCTCTATATTTGTTCTTGTGAACTGTGCAAATTATATTGTGAACAATGCATGCATTCAGTTCTTCATGTTGGTACAAACTGCCTTCTGCATGCAATCATAGTTGCGAGGAGCTGGGAGGACAGGGAGGTCCCCCTGCTGTCAGCAGGCAGGTGACTGCAGACTGCACACAGAGTTGCTGTGTCCCTGTGAAACAAATATCTCCCTGGAAAATGTTGTAATAGGAAAGGCAACGACTGATAATATTAATTATGAAGGTGGGAGTTTTAAACCAAACAAGCAAATTGAAATCCTGAGACAAATTGTTCAGAGTTTGCCTATGTCGATTTCTGCGTAGATAGCTGTAATTGTTACCACAGGGCACATCCTGGGCAACAGCTTGGTGGTTACATTTAGAGGCAATTATTAAACGGTTTTGTTAATTACAAGCTAATTTCTCCTAACACAGCTTATGCTTGAAGCTTCTGTGATTCAAATGTGAGATGACTCCATTATTATTTTATTCAATTGATATTGGTTGAAACTAATTAACATACAAAAGTCAAATTAGTTTTAATTAGAGAACCATTACTGGAACAATTCTAATTAGTATTAAGGGTGCAAAAGTTTTCAGTGATACTGAACAGTTAAGTGAGAAGTAACTGTATGAATTGCTTTGAAGGCAAATAACTTTGGATAGAATATACCGACAGAGGTTTGGTCTTATTTTTTTCGAAGTGCCAGAAGCTTTAATTGTAAACCTACCCTTAAAGACAATACAATAGGTCTGATAAACTACTTTGAAGATTCCTGTGCCTTTCTTTTGCTTTCATGGTGCACTTTGTAAAGAAGTCTGCTTTTCTCTCTCTTAACAGAGAAGCTAAAATTTAGAAATTTTTTCTCAGTTATACAAGCAAGGTCTCATTTACAGCAGGGTAATTTTCTGCAGCTGTTTATAGACTGGCCGTGAACAGCTGATCTCATCTGAAGAAGTCAAGCTGGGAAACGAGGGGAAAAGGTTGAGCAGGAGGTGAAATGGGTAATAGTATAACTTACTCTGAAGCTGGTCATTCAAGAAAGCAGTGTGTTTTACCCATGTCTTCTTTTCCAGTGCTGTTTGGTTTGCTATTCACTTTTTGTTTTAATATGATAGTTTTAGCACTGTAGAATTAATACATCGATGCTGTTATGACCTCCTTGTGATCTCAGATGTGACCCTTAAAAGATTCACAGAATGGTTGGGGTTGGAAGAGACCTCAAAGCCTGCCCAGCCCCAACCCCCAGACATGGCAGGGCTGCTCCCCACTAGCTCAGGCTGCCCAGGGCCCATCCAACCTGGCCTTGAATGCATCCTGGGATGGGACATCCACAGCTTCTCTGGACAGCTGTGCCAATGCTTTACTGCCATCTGAGTGAAGAATTTCCTCCTAACCTCTAACCTAAATCTCCCCTCTTTTAGTTTAAAGCCGTTATCCCTTGTCCTGTCACTATCAACTAAAAAGTTGATGCCACTATGTCTTTTCAACTAGAATGCTCCTTGACAAGTTTTAAGATTCCAGAAAAGATTTCTAAATTCCTATTATAAAATCAGAAATACTCACTAGAGCAATTTCAAGGATACATCCTCCAGTGTTGTTACTAGGTTGTTAAAAATATGTTCCTAACTGTAAAGAATTTAAAGTCATGTAGCTGTTTCATATTTCTGTGACTCCAGTCTTTGAATGTCATTCATCACTACGGTTGCAGAAATAAATAAATGGATTTTGGTGACAAAAGAAATACAATGAGGATAAATGGAGCAACTGAATGCCTATTCAATACTAAAAACCAGTGGGCAAATGAATCAGTTGTATCACCAATTAGACTGTCTCAACTTCTACAGACATACTGTGAAATGTAGCAAGTACATAGAATGTTCCCCTCATCTTTCTTGTATTAAAACTCCTGACAACTGCTTTATATGCCTTGAAAAGGACATCACTATCAATTCTCATTACAAGACATTCAAAGATGCGTTCTTGTGTTTAAACAAAATGGAGAAAGAAATCCAGTGGAAGGTGAAATGACTAACACGTTAGCAGGCAGAAAATGTTAGCAGAAAATTTTATCAAACAGATCAGTGCAGTTACTTCTAAAAGGGAAAGCACCTGAACGTAAATAGTAATACACTTGTAGTGTATTCATATTTTTTTTCATGCTCAGATCATCATCTAAACTTCGGGGAACTGTACAGCTAATATGTTGTTGTAAATGCAATAAATGTACAGCTAAATGATTGCATTTATGTACAGGCCTTTGGCTGAATTTCAGACTTTTAATGAAGGTAGAGGTAAACTGAAAAGCAAATAAGCAACTACCCAGCCAATAAAAGGAACATACTCTATCAGCATGTATGTTTGTAAATGCTAAATTAAAAGAAGTAATTTGGATACAGAGCCAAAACAACTTTTCTGCTGTGTGTGAACACAGAAGTGGTTCTTGCTTGAACCATCTCACTTTGAAGTTACAGACATGCAACATCAGAAACAACTCTTCCTCTGGCTGTGCAGCTGTCATTGAGCATTGCTTCTGGATGCAGGGATATGGAAATAAAAAAATGCCTGTGCAAAGCTGGCATTCTTCAACTTTGAACTTAACTAACTATGTAGGTCTTGTCTGTGGAAAAGCATTATCTGTGCAATCTTAAAACAGAGTAATGAATTGCCAGATTTTGTGGGATGAATTCAGACCAGCAATGAACCTGAAAACATTAGAAAACATCTGTTCTCACCTGACTGAGATTTAAATTCACATGCTATATTTATACAATGGAAATGTGGTTCTATTTTAAATGTGAACAAAATGATGGTGAAAAAAAAAAAAAGGCAGAGATGCTACAGTAGAAGATATGCAGCAGAGACAAAAAAAAAAAAAAAAAAAAAAAAAAAAAGTTTTATTTTACTACAGAAAAAAAAAAAAAGGCCAAATCCAATTGCATGGAAGTGAGAGAAAAGATCCCCATTAACCTCTGTACAGCTGGATGAAAACTTCAATTAGTGTCACTAATTTTCTTGGTGGATCATGTTCTAGATCTCTTCCTGTTCATTGTTAAGCTTTTTCAGCTGCATACTGCTTTGTGTAACGTTGATGGTGCTCAGCATTTTGTCTCATTATTTCTTTTTTATTTTTATTTAATTGTATTTTAAGTATGGGAGATGTCACTGAATCCAAGAATAAAGGAATGTAATAACAGTGGATGAGCTTGGATCCGTGCCTTGAAAACCTGTTCTCTGAATGCTGTGGGAATTAGTCAGATCCTTTCGTGCAAATGTACATAGAGCTACTGACTCTGGAATGATTTCGAGCTTCTGGAAATCAGAATATTTTCATTTGTTATCAGGAACTCATGCTAAGATTTGTTACAGGTTTTTATGTGTATAAAGAAGCCAAGGGGTATAATTGAAAAAAAAACCAAAAACAGAAAGGAAATGCTGGCTGACAAATGGATCTTTAATTTTTGTTTATACACCATGAATGCAGCCTAAAAAATATTGCTCTATCTAAACGAGTCTGTATTTCTCATAGAAAAAGAAACAGGTAATTAATGACTAAAATAGGTTTATGTAACATTACTGAGCAGCCATTAGCTTTTATAAGTTACTTCCTTTTTTCAGGGTCCAATTGGTGGCCTGTTGGGAGCCCTGAACACTGAGCTGTCAAAGCAATCCCCCTTTATTTGTTTTATTATTCATTTTTTCCCCTATTTTTTACTTTCTCGTCACATTCCAATATAATTAGACAGATGATTACAGTAACACAGTACCATCTGTTTGAAGCTTAATACTATTTAAGTGTTACCATCCCTTTATTTAAAGGTACTGAGACATATGGGAATCATAAGCCATTTCTCTCTCTCCTTGCTCTGCTAAACTAGATGTTTGTATTCAGATGCCAAGTCCATGTTTGAAGAAAGATGGAAAAGAAATAATATTTCTAAAATAACCTGTAATAGCTCCAGCTCATCTGTCCCATTCATGCAAGTCCAGTTCCCTTCTTTCTCCAGTTCTTTGCTGACATTATTTCTCTGGGCACAGAAAAGCGACAACAATACAGAAAGAGATTGGTGCAGGTTTCACAGCCCTAAGCCTCAGTTAATGGCAGTAAAAAGAATAATAACAGTAATAAAGATTTTCTTGGACTGCTGTTTTTCTTGAGAAACTCCTTGAGGCAGCAGATGTATCCCTTCTAGCAGGGGCTGCACCACTGCCCAGGCAGCTACTGGAACTAATTTCTCTCCCAGGATTCAGATTTTCTGTAGCAAAATTTGCTGTCTTTTTTCAGATAGACACGTATTTTCTCACTTCTCTTGTATTGTTTTAGAAGGAAAGTTTATATAAAAGACCAAAAACACAAGAAAGCAAAATACAGCAGTAAGTAATTTAAAGATATCAAAACATTATAGTCAAACTGACACTGTGCAATATTACTCAGAAATGTGCAGAGTTATTCCAGGGATTAAACTGACCACAGAGCTTGCATTCCTCGTTCTTCAGAGCTAGCTTTCTGCCAAAGCACTTTAAGACTTTGGCATCTTTTGCTTTCATGTAACCAGGATTTGGGTCCTATAGCTTTATCCCCTCCACTCAGAGCTCTGTTCAGTGAAATCCCTGGGCTTTGCTTTCAGTGTTTATGACGGATGGGAGGAATGTGCAGAGGAAAGCGTGAAGGAAGCAGGAAGCCCAGGACAATGGTGTATTTGCTATTGCAGTGTAACAGTGTTCCTCCTGGCACTGGAGTATAGCAATGGTACCAGCAGACCAACAAGGAATGTGCTTAGTGCCTATCGGACACCAATGCTCCTACTGTTTCACCAGCCAGCAGAATGTCTCTGTGCTTGGAACTAAGTAACCTGGGTGCTCAGTGGGACTTTTGTTGGGTGACCCTGTGGAAGCCACCCCAGCTCAGCAGCATTGCAGCATGGCTCAGATCAGCGCTGAGGGCAGGCAGCAGGTGCAGTGGCTCTGTGTCAGCCAGGCATCTTGCCTCGTCTCCAAAATGGCTTTTGCTTCAACTGGAGATTAAAAATCTCCTTGAATGAGCTCTGTGTTTTGGTTTCTTTTTAAGGGTTGTGAAGCTGTGGCCAGTCTCCTTTTAAATATGGAATGAAAATCAGCATAACGTCTGATGCTACCCTTGCTGTTTGCTGAAAGTACATTGTGCCTGTTCTCAGAAGTACTTGAATCCATGCTATACAACTTGAATTAGTTCTTGTAAATTCTAGTGAAGAATTATTGTGTCAACTACTGTTCTGTAAACGTTAGTAACAAAGCTCTGAGGAAAAAAAAGGAGAAATCTAACATGGCAGAAAAACCCTGGTTAATTTAGAAAAATCTTGTATTGTGTTTTATCAAGAGCATTTTCAACAGAACATTATGAATGGGTACTCATCTTTGTAAAAGACGAAGAGCTTTTTCCTTTCTTTTCCTCCCATTCCTTTTTATGTTTTCTCTTCTCACTCCCTTACTACATTCAGTTTTGGAAATGAATCCATTCCAACAGGCTGCTCCTTTTTTGATGTTGAGTCAGTGAACAACTGAGCTATTTCACACTTGGGAAGCCAAATTTTGTCTCCTATTGCGCATGCTCAAGCCTAAATTTGGGCCTCAGATGTTTCAGCGGAGACAAGATTGCTGCAACACAGGGTGTAGAGATTTACACTAAGGCTCATGTAGATATGCTAGCAAGATAATGATTTCCAGGATGGGAAATCCTTTCACCTTTAATGAAAAATGTTGGAGAAAGAAACACGCTTAAAAAAATGAAACAAATGAAACAAAACCACTGAGAACAGAGGATGTGGTTTTAATCCTTAAGGAAGCTAAAGCGAATGTTAAAGTTAAGCTTTTCCTTTTGCAAGGCCAACCAAGTCTCTGGCATAAATCAGAGAAGCATATGGGATGCTCTACTTACTGTTGTTGGTCAACAGTGACACTCCTTTGCTCTGCTTGTCCTGATGCTTTCTGGTCCTCCAAAGAGGGTGACACAGTGATCTTACTGCTATTTTGAGATGAAAGTCTCCTACTCTCACTCCACTGTGATAGATGTAGGGAAATTCACTGTGATCAGAACTGATCAGTACTTACTCTCCGAAAGCAATAAACACAAGAGCTCTAAGATTAAGGTAACTCTTAAAATACATGTTACACTTTTATGCGGTATTAGATTTTAGCTGTAAACTGAATACCTTAAAGCTATCATTTTTACTGAGGCAGCCTCTTTAATGCTGGTGTTATAGTGAGACTGTAGAGACAAACAAAGCTGCTGTTTTATGCTTAACAGTTTCTCGTCCATGGCCTTAAGCAGAGGAAAATACTCTCATGATGATCTGGGTAAAATGCTCTGGGTTAGATGAGCCCTATTCTCCACCTGTATGAAGTGACTTACAGAATGTACTGTTCAGTGATGGATGAGTAACTGGACTTCAGTATTAAAAAACAATAACAAATAAAAATTTACCTTTGGCAGCCCTGAATTTCTCCTACATACTTTTTTTTTTTTTTTTTTAACCACAGCTTTCCTGCTAGGAATAAGACGGTGACATGCTGATATAATTAAAACCAGTCGGCTGACTCTGAAGTGAATATATTAACTAGTATAGTGCAAGACAAGAGATATTCTGAGGAAGCTTTTCTCATTTAACTATTGCACTAATTATAAAACAGCCTACCAAAAAAAAAAAAAAAATTAAAAATTTATCTCCTCTTCCTCAGTAGTGTTGAGAAAGCCAGAAGTATTTTTCAGTACTTAAGTCGCATCTTACTTCAGCATCAGACTGAGAGCTGAGCTGTAGAGATTTAGTTTGGTTCTTTTAATTGTGCTAAAAGATACATACTGTGTATAGAAATTGTTGCTAGTAAGGATTAAAAATCTAAAGATCAAACTGTAGGTTGCAAAGAGTATTTCTGTGTTGTTGTTTTTTTGTTGGTTGGTTTTGGTTTTCTTTTTTTACATGGACTAGAAGGATGATGGTGCCAGAGAAATGCAAGATTTGCTATTTAAGACTCTGTCCACTTCCTATTTAAAAAATAAAAATTCTTATTTTGAGAATATGCAAATTCAGTACCACACAAGTTCGTGAAGGACAGTGCTTTGAGTGTTAATATGAGCTTATTAAAAATAAGCAGACTGCATGCTCTCCCTAATGCTGCCTTCTAGAGTTGCATTCTGGCACCTTTTAGTGTGAAGTGGAGTGAAAACTATAACCAGCTATTCAACACTATGAATGCAAGGAGGTGAGATGCCAAAACAGAAGTGAAAGGCCGTATGATTTGTGAAGCTATTTTGATTAAGATACCCAATGACTCCTTGTGAGTAAGTTTACAAAACAAGGCCCCATATGTATTGCACTGATAAAGTGGCTTAAAGCACACCCAGTCTTCATAGGGAATAAATTTCTTCCAGCTTGGTGTATGATACAGAAGTTACTCATACTCCATGAGCGCTTGTCTGCATATAGATGGAAAATAACCATGAGATAATAACGCTCTGTGGCATCCTGGTCATTTTCATGACAGAAGTTGCTATTTACCAATACAAATTGCTTCATACTTCTCTTGAAAAAAGGTACTTCTTTGTCTAGAAAACAAATGGGATAGACTGAGTTTAACTCATAAGATGCATGTAAGGTGCGAAAATGACCACCACAAAGCCTGAAGGATTTGACATGCAGACCAGCATTACTGGTGTCAGGTGAAAAATACAGGCGGACTTTGGCCTACACTGAGCTCTCTATGGTTTAGCTATTTGTACTTGAAACTACCTGGCTAAATTTGATACCAACATAACCTGTGGGTGCACCTGTTTATTGGTGGGCAGTGGTTGGCTTGTGAGCAAAAACGGAACTTTCAATTTTACTTGGATTGTGCTCTGGTCATAATTCAGAAATGTTTTCTCATATGCCTTACTCTGAATGCTGTGGAAATGTTATATTCTTGATGATAAAATCTAGCATGAGGCTATTATCGGACTTCTGAAGAGACAGAAATGCAGCTCTTCCATTTCAAAGGTACTTGGAATTTTCCATGGATTAGCTTTGGTCTCACAACTGTCTATTTAAAAGATCAGTATGTTTTCTTCTCTGTACTTCTTAGCATGAGACAGGCTCATAACACAATATATTTTAACCATGAGACGAAAGAAAAAGACCACTTCTGCTAAGCCACAAGCATTTTGTACAGAGAGATGTTTTGATTCATCTTCCTTCATCCATCCCAGACTACAATTTTCTTTACTGCAAGATCCATAAGACTGTGCACAACATGTGTGTATTTCTGGCTCATTATTTCAAAACACTCTTTATAGCTTATAGAAAGCAATTTTGAATTTTAGCAGAGGAGGGAGAAGAGACAAGTACTTGGAAATAATCACAGTACACATCCAGTAAACATTTCTGCTCAAAATATCAGAGATGGCTAGCTTTAGCCAAAAAGACCCACAGTCTTGGACGAGGGCGTGGAGCATAGTTACTTCACTCTTTCACATAGTTTTTGGCTTGTAAATTATTTTGTGAGGCATCAGGAAAAAAAAAAAAAAAAAACAACCCAACCAAAAAAACAAAAACAAAAACAAAAACCCAAAAAGCCCATCTGGATTACTTTTACTTACATCTTTTGGATGTATGATAAGAATAAAGCAGTCATATACCTGCAGCCCAACACTGCAGAGTGGGAGAGTCCAATGCCTTGAACAGCTTACCTTGTTCCTTAGGCTGCCTCATAGACTTAGGGCTAGCAGTGACTTTGATGAGGAAGGCTGTCTTGGCAATTTTGGCTACCCATCTATCTTTCTTTCCTACTTCCAAAAGACAGTGACATCATTTCCCCGTGTGGACATGATTATCCACCTTGCCTAATATTTGTGTATAACCAATGATTATAATTCATTTGCAAAATTCCTCCCTTATTTTGAGAACAAATTGTACAAGTTGAGTGATGCAAGAGGAACAGTATACAAGTCTGATTGTACTGGCATATAGAGAGCGGAATGTGATGAGTGTCTCTCTTCCTTGGACTCATCACATCTGTCTCTAACTGTAGAGAAGTGGGGCGGGGTGACAGAAGTGATTTGTTCTCTGGTTTCACAAGTATAGTTAAATGGATAGTTATGAATAGTTAATAAAACTATCTTTTTTATTAAAACTAACTTTTAATAAAAGATAGTTAATGAATAGTTAAATGGAGGGCCTAATACTTCTTAAAATGTGTTCACTGTTGCAAAGCAGGTGGACAGTTTGTAAGGATGGTTAACTTTATTTATAACTGTCCTAAGTCTTTTTAGGCAACTGAAGAGTATTACGCTTTTAATGTCAGAATGGGACTGGAAGTTGGAGACAGCTGGAAATCAAGTGAACTGTTTTGTTTTTTTTTTTGGTGTGTGTGTGTGTTTGTTTCGGAGATGTCCTTCTTTTAGATACTCTAACATTTCCTTACTTAAGGGAATCAATTGTAGGTGGCACAGTGTACATCCAGAAGGCAGAGGTAGCATGAGTAGTTCAAGGCTATGTGAAATATTTTGGATACTTGCCAATTATTTCTCATGTAGTTAATAGCTTTCTTAATATTCTGGCTTTCTGGATTAGCAGAGAGACCTTGAAAATGGAAGCCTAAGAGCTCTGTGTGCATGCTCACGGGTGATGGGCACAAATTAGGAGGGCTGTGGGAAATGACCCCCTTCACGTACAGCTGTTGTGCCATGTGCACGGCTGTGCTGGGAGGGGGAAGGCAGGTGGTTTTCTGATCAATAGTGTTATACTTGTCCAAGCAACCTTGTGGATGCAGTTATGAATTACACCCCCTTCACATAATATGAATTTATGCCTCTATTCCCTCAGGACAACTGGACTGCAGTGAATTATACTTGCATAGCTACAGTATGGTTCAAATTATGTGAGCAGACAAGACTTATTTCCAGTTCTTAATGAAACAATAAGGACAGATCCAAAGACTATCAAAATTAACGGCAGGATTCCTGTGGGCTGCATTAATTCAAGAACCACCTAAGAGGCCACTTTATCGTATAGAAAAAAATAGTAATATGATTTTCCATGACTCTTGGGCTTATATTTTCTCCCAGACTAGTGTTGAGGACCCCTATTATTACTTTAGGACGTGGCTCAGGTTCTCGTATTGGATGAGTTCTTTGAGAATGTAATTAGGAAATGTATCACTTCAGCATTTTCATTGTAAACATATATCACATATATGTTATGAAATAAATATCTGATATTGTGGAAATATGGAAATTACAATTTGTTTTCAGAATGGAAGAGAAGCTCCGTTGCCTCCAGATCACAAAAATACTGCTGCTGAAAGCATGATTTGCGCTGAATTCTAGAGTCAGAGGGTCTTTGGCCCATGTACGCATTGGTATGAGTGTACTTGACTGTTGGATATATGACATATGAAAATGGCAACAACTATGTGACTGCCTAAAAAAGGGAAGAATTTCTGGCTCTCCTTGAGAAGTAAAGTTATCCTTCTCCCTTCCAGTCCTGCAGTCTTTTAAAAAACATCTGTGGAACTTGCCTTTATACAGTGTTTTGTGTAACTTGTGTGCACCTTTGGGGGCATCCTCTTTTGTTGTGTCCCAGTGAAAAAAATATATACCACCACTACTAGTGCAGAACATTCCATGTAGTTTTCCTCAGAATTTATATTTTCTGCTTCAAACTCTTCCAGTGGAAAAGAGGGCATTTGTTCTGCCAGAAGTCAATGATCTTTCCATAGGCTTAGAGACTTATGTGAGTCTCAGTACTTCTTGGGTTTAGAAGTTGAAAATATGCTTGTTAGTTGCTTGATCCAAGACACAGACTTCTCAAACCCGTGTGTTGATAGCAGCTTTACTTGACCTAGAGTTTCTTTCTGCTATGTGCCTCTCTTGATTTCCTGATTTGTGCTAGACCCTGACGTAGCTATTGCTATTGTTTCCCAGGGATATGATTCTGCCTCATCTCTGCCCTGCTGACAGCTGATCTTCCCCTGGAAAATGCTAATTTGTTCAAGCAAAAGCAGGTAGAGGAAATGAGCTTGAGGCTTTTGTCATTGTTTTCATTGCATTTTAACTGAAATGTTTTTTATTTGCCCCAAATATCATCATTTCTTCAGTTCTACATTTTATAAATTTGTTTTTATTTGAAAAAGTAGAATTCAGGCAAAATTGTATCTTCTTTTTTCTGAACTGGTGTTTGAGGCCAGAAGTATTTTCAGAATTCCCCTTTATATGAAAACAGTTTCCTTTCAGCCTAAATCCACAGAAATGTCCAGTGTCAAAATGCAATTAACGCACATCAACTTCTAGACACTTTTCTCTGAAAGTCATTTGTCTGGTGCCATGGTGATCTAACTTTAACTGAGGTAACAGTCTAGATGAGATTATGCAGAGACCAGTGTTTGAGGTAAATAGCATCCTCCATATGGAGGTGTTGCCATGACGATTGTTGGCTCCCACAGCTTAGACAAGGTTCACTGAAATAAGTGCTACTGTCCAAACTAGAGTTCAGGTGAACACTGAGGATGGATACGGTCTGTGGAAGGCAATACCTGAGGCAACTGCTATACTGCCTTCTGATTTCCTGCACTTTGCTTGTTGTTGAGTCTGTGCTGCAAAACTTCAATACCAATGCAGTGTAAATCCCAGCTACTAAAGCAATATAGTGTCCTCCAGTAAAGCTGCAACTAGGGTGCAGCATCCTGCTGAGAGATAGAAGATTTAAACACCAAAAATAGAATCTGTTCTATACTGGGCGGCACCTCAACTGACTGTGGTCCTGGATCCTTTGTGATGCCTGAGAACCAGCTTTTCTGGCACATGAGATCTTGCCAGTGCCTTGAATCCAGGCCTGCTTCCACTATTTACTTTACCTTGCACCATTCTGACTAAGGAGTAAGAGGCCCAAAAATGAAAGATGACAACTTTATCCCTGCTTCAATCTGACACCAGACCCAGGAGACAGGCAGATATGGTGACAGAATTCTTTAGCCTGGAAAAGACTTTAAATGCAACCATGTTTTTTCTCATGCATCTTACACTTACATTTGAAGTACCAGTTACCACTCACTGTATAAACAGCTTGCTGGCTTCCATTATGCCCTCTGAACTAGAACTGTGCAGCCCATCTCCAATTCCTGCCCTCCTTGAAGTGCAAGCATAATAACGTTCTCAGTTCTGCACACAGCAATTAGATGTCCAGAATGTTTCTTCCTCTATTTAGTTAGGTTTCTTAAAATGCAGGCTTGGAGTTTAATACCTGTAGTAAGTGTCTTTTCCTTAGCAATAGTATTTAATAAAGCCTTGGGGATAGATTCGTCTTTCAAGTTTTACAAGCACAAACTCACAAGAAAACTCTTCTCTGTAAGCAGCCGGAGTATGTGGATAACCTGTATTTTCATACCAGGCCCTATGCTTAAGGGTGGGAGGAGATACTATGTTAAAGCTAGACATTATTTTCTGATTTCACACACATTAAAAGTACATATGTATCTAACCGAATACAACATTCACCACCTTGTCTAGCAAGTTTGGCTTTCCTTAACCATTCCTCTGTTCTTTTTGCTATTTCAAAGCAAGTATGCATGAGGTTAAATCATAGAATCATAAACTGGTTTGGATTGGAAGGAACCTCAAGTATCATCAAGTTTCAACCTCCTTCCCACAGGCAGGGTTGCCAGCCATACATCAAGCACTAGACCATATTGCCCAGAGCCCCATCCAACCTGGCTTTAAAAACCTCCAGTTGTGAAGCATCCGGATTTTCTCTGGGCAACTTGTTCCAGCACATCACCTCCCTCTCAGTAAAACAACCTTCCACCCTACATCTAATCTAAATCTGTCTTCCTTTGTTTAAAACTATTCCCCCCCTGTCCTATCACTATCTCCCTGTGAAAAGTTGATTTCTCTCATGTTTATAAAGTCCCTTTAAATAGTGGAAGGCCACAATGAGAACTCCCCACAGTCTTCTCTTGTCCAGGCTGAGAAAATATGAGAGTTCTAGGTAGATATTCCTTCCTTCCACTTGTTATGGTCTTTAATCTCCTCAGAACAACACTGCAGTGTTAACAAGAACTGTAATTCAACCAGAAAGCGAGTCACCTAAAAATTCTGTTCAGCATCTTGTCTTCACCACGACAGCATCTGAGTGCTCTCTATAACTAGAAAAGGGTCAGAAGACTTTTGTTACTCAAGATAAAGTTAATACAGTGAATAAAATTTAATTGTAATTTCTTTCCAGAGAGAAGTTACAAAGATTGTTACCTGACTACTTAGTTTTAAGACCCAAGTATATGTGTCTGTACAGAATAGGAAAAACTGAATGCCTTAGATTGCTGTCATTTTGGGTTCAGCTAATACTGAATTACACGGGTTTTAGCCTGAACCTGAGAAAGATGGAGTACTTGTATTCAAGACACACAAATGCCTAACAGAGCTGCTGGTAGCAAATGAGAATGCTATGAGAGTGAGAATGAGAGTGTAATACTTAAATGTACAGATAAACCTGAGCCTAATCTTAAAGGCTGTTACTGAAGGAGCAGAACTAAACTTCGGCTTTCCTTTGCAAAACCTGAGATTCTTGCAGTTCTTGTAGGTTGCTTACTTCTAATTCAGATTAATTCCAGATCCATAATCTTGCAAAGAAAGGGCAAAAAGTGGTGTAATTGGAGTCAGATCATCAGCAGTGAGGAGATGATGGACTCTGAAGTGCAATATCTGTTACAGGCAATGCAGCATATGAATCAATATGGAATGCAAGTCTTGAACTTGTGTCCTCTCCTTGAGAATCTCTTAATGCATGCCTTTAACCATTGGAGACAGTTCTGTAGCAACTGCATCCCAGAAATGACACTTTCTTTTGCTTGCAAGCATAACTCTTCATGCGTGGGTTTAATTCCGGCCAAGAGTTTGCATTGTGATGAGCTCAACCTGGCAGACATGGGTAATAGCAACTAAACTCTGACCCAAGTTACTGAAGAATTCCAGTAATATCCTTGAATCACCATTCAAACTCTTCTCCATTTTCCCCAGTGACAACAGTAAAGAAGCTTATGAAAGAAAGAATAAATTGGGGTTTCATTCCATGGTTCTATGTGAACCCATACTAGAGTAAGGTGGGCATACAAATGACTGTTTCCTCCTCCTGACAAAGAAATAACATTGTTCTTGTAATACTCCGCTACTACACCTCAGTAGTGTAAGTGTAGTTCATCATAAAGATAGAAGAATAGCCTAAAACTGCCATTTGGTTCAGATGTTTTGGTAGCAGTCACTATCATCACACTTGGCATTCTGTTCCAGAGATTAATTACTTTGTTGGCTGCCCAGATTGTAGTCTAAATATAGACAGCAACCTTGCTGCTGCAGAAATGACTCCAACCTTAGGAACAAATCTTTGCTACCTTCGTTCCTGTCAACTCATAGTTTGTAATACCTAGGAATTACTCTGAATGAAGAAATTCATTGAAATAGACTTGTCAGTACATTTGTGTGATGCTGTTGGCATTCTCTGCCCCAGAAAAGTGAAAGAAATAGTAGCTTTCATTAAAATGGGAACCTCATTTATTAATTATTCCAGCTTAAAGCAAATTATTAATTCTCCCTAGCATCATGCAGGACCAGCAGCTTTCCCCTGTTTGGTTTGATAGGGATTATGGAAATAATATCCATACAGAAGGAAGCAAAAAACAAGAGGTGACTCTGCCTTTACTGGGATAGACCTTGATGATTATTTTATTCTTATATTCTTGGGTGACATTGCTTCCCTTATTCAGGGAGATAACACTAACATGCAGTAAAGTACTCTTATTTCATTGATAATGACTCCTCAGTACATTATGAGATTTACAGGCTGATCTCCTCTCCCCTACCCCAGCACAATTCACAAATCCTTTTTAATAAAAAAAAAAACTTCCTTTACTAACAGGCAATTCTTAGTAGGTTCATCAAAGAATAACTTAGTTTTTTCTTCTCTGACTAACTGCAACCACACAGACAGAAAGATGGTTTGAGGTTCTGATTGTGCCATCTTGAACAAATTAGGGATCTTTCCCTACTTCATAAGAAAAGACCACAGTGATTTTAGTGACATACCACATGGACTCAAAACTTCTTTAACTAGTTCTAGAGTTTGATATATTTTGGCAAACCACGCATCTGTATGAATGAACTGCAGAATTCATCTTTATATTGATTCCAATGGTAAGTGGAAAAGAGTTTTCCAATGTTATTTCACTTTTGAGTTATTTTTAAAAAGTAAGATAAATACTCTTGAGGGAAAAATTAATATTGGAAAGTGTCTGAAAGTCTTCAGGATATGATTTACATTTGCACTAGCTTTGATAACAGGTATTCCCTTGATTGCATAGAAATTGTACTGAGGTGTTTTCTCTTTTGATGATTGAATTTTGTGGATAGAAGATCTTATTATACAATTCAACAAAACAAAGGACTTCCCTGGAAACTTTGTATTATTCCAGACCTCAATTCTACCAGATTAATATGGGACTTAAAATGTCATGTGAAATTTTTATTTTCTCAGATAAAAGAATCTTTATAGAATGATAAAGAATTTACTCTCATTTTAACACTTTGTTAACATGATACGAAGACTCACAGGAGAGTAAAGGTCAAAGATGACTTCTGTTAACAATATTCTAACAGTTATGTATCAAGATAATGGAGAAACTGATGCTTGCAGTTTAACCAGTGAATGCATGTTAAAGTTTAATGTGAAGTGTATATCTGTGTATCTGAAATTTGACTTATTACGGAGAATGAAAAAATTAACATGATTATTCTATGGAAGAGCATTTTTCAATCATATTGATAAGTTAAAATGGATTTTCTGACTTCAGAATTAGTTTTGATTGCATCACTGATGAGAGTTGTAGAAGCCAAAAGCTGTGGATCAAAAACCGATAAAAACATGTAAACATGTAAAGCGTGTTCTTTTTTGTTATTGCTTTTCTTGCAGCTGCATGATTTTCATAAGGAGAAAGCCCGTTCCTACTCAAACCATTTTATGATTCTGTGATATGTTTGTAGTTCTAAAATGTCACTAAATCACATGTAAAGTGAATTAAAACCACCATGTACTGTATGTAGTATCATTATAAGTCAGGACCTTCTTACAAGAATATGATTCGCCATAATTTCATCTATTATTTCTTGAAAAATAGGAATTCTGTATTTCTAATTCACCTAAGCTTTATATAAGCTATTCTTAAATTGTCTTACTTTCAATAAAATTAATCTTTAGAATGATTAAAGATGAATTTCAAGGTTCTTTTATCTGTTCAATCTGCTCTCTCATTAGAAGAACTGTTAAAATAGCACACATATATACTTAACCAGAGCACCTCAAGGAATCTGCATTTACCATCCCCACAGTGTTCAAGAGGCTTTTCTTTTTTCTCCAATTGGCTAGCCTACATTACACAATGATTTTGTTCTTTGACAGTCTTCAGGACTTACAAGATTTTCCCCGAGTATGAGAGTTTCTTGTTAACAGCCCTTATCTTCTTTCTAGATCTGGACACCAGCAGTGAAACCTACCAATAATCCAGTGCAAGCAAATTAGAGCTGCACACTGGAATAGCTCTCAGAGTAAAAATAACTGATTTTTTTTTATTTTTTTTTTTTACATATATTAGAGTGTTCTCACATATTCTTGCAATTATCTCTCATACATTATTTCCAATAATTTAGTATTCAGTTCTCCTTTATACTTATTAGCTCTTCAGTCACTTATTTAAATACAGCAGGTTCAGTGACAGATTTGGTTAAAGTCATTCATTCCAAAAGACAAATTGGAAAACAAGAACTTAGTGCTTATGAGGATTTGGGACTAGGAGATATGGATGCTTGTGAGACTTGGAAGAGGCCATTTCATGTTACCAGATGTGTTAAAATAACAATCTCAAAGATGTTTATTTAAGAATCAAAGTTAGTTCATTATTTTGGGTTTGCTTTAGTAAGTAGTACTTAAAGCAAAACAGTCTGCTTATTTTGAATGAAGTATTCAACTTTTCTCTCTCCTTGTGAGAGAACAGAGGGTAATCATGCTGCAGTAATGCTAAGCAAGGTCAATCAAAACGCTTTCAGAGGGACTTTGCTATGTAGAATATTTTGGAATTTGAGTGTAGCCAATATTTACTTTCAACTTTAAAAGTGCCCGTCCTCAACCAAATACTTACACAGATAATTATAAATGCAGCAAAAACATAAATAATGACAAAGCCTTTCAGACTAAGCCAGATTCCAAAAACTAAGAAACCAACAACAAGACAGAAGTCTTCCAGCAGTTGGATGACTTGCTTTGTTTCTGTGCAGTTTTTTTCCTGCCTGAAAGTAACCACAGGTAAAGATGTTTTCCAGGATTTCTGGTGAGCCTGAGATGGCTAGGGAGAGCATAAGTTGTGGGTTACACAGAATGGATCATCACTGCGGAATAATTCCTTCTTTGCAGTTTGGAAGCTGATAATCTGAATAGTCCCAATTGACTGAACTGCAACAATAACTCAAAGGTAGTTGCGCAGGCTGGTAAGGCTTACAACACACTGGTCACAGAAGGCAAAGCTGGCTACTCAAATATTTAAAGTATGCTTTTTTCCCTTGGAATAACTGCCTACATCAACCTAACCTTCCTGAGAGTTTAGGACAGGAAAGGGTTCTCCAGATGTAACTTGAAGAAGATTACCTCTCACTGTCACATTGTGGAGAGAGTCTATGCCTCAGGTAACAAAGTTTGAAGGTCCAGCAAAAAGTCTTTAGAACAAAGCACCAACCCTGGTGTAAACTATTTAATTCAACACATATGAAATACATCCTTCAGCACTGATATATTCTCCCAGTTTCCATGGAGATGGATGATCTAGCTTCTGATTTTTAACAACAAGTCTTCTGGAGAGAGAGTAGCATAAATGAAAATGCACAATAACGTATCTCTTTTATTGAGTGAAAATGTATTAAACATTCCCTGTTCCTGAGATGAATTCAAGAGACCACACTGATGATGAACTAATTCTGACAGTGTCTGTTCCTGTAATTTTGAAGTTGCAGTAAAGGACTTTCTTTCTTTCATGAAAGAAAGATGCAAAAAATTACATATTAGGTTTGTCTCTGCTGAAATCAGAGATGTTGCTCTCAGTGAACTCAACAAAATTCACAGCCATCAGAGCAGCCCTTTTTTACCCAGACTGTGACCAAGAGGACCCTGTGCAGTATATCAGAAGATGAGCATAATGCTGTTTTAGCGTGTCTTAGCTCTCAAACAAAGCCTAGCCTATAGCAAAGCCTATTTGAGTGAAGAGGGAGGATCCATGTCTGGACTGCGAAAGCTCCCTTCAGTTGTGGAAACACTGAAATCATGAACAACGCTCTGACATCGTCACTTCTTGGCTTCCTACATACTTTTGATATTCAGCAGTAATACGTAACAAAAATATATTTCGTGATTGTATGTTGAAACAAACGTGCATTGTAGACAGACTTTTGAATCTGGATTTCGTGTTCTTCCTTAGTAAGTGTCCAACTGTCCTTAACCTTTCTCAACCAGAGAAGCCACTGCATTTGGTGTGATAATTATTGGTGAGTGCACAATGTAAATTGCTTCATGCCATTTCCAGTAATTCAATCTTTTGTGTCAGCTGTGACAATTTAAGTGGTTCTAGAGCTTGGAGTGGCTTGGAGGTTTTTTTGTTTGTTTTATTTATTTGCTTGTTTTTCCTGATTTTCTAAAATCAGTTTTTACAAGTCTACTAGAGTTTGCAGGAATAGAGGCAATCATGCTCATGGGTTTTCTCCCGTACTCTGATAATGTTGAGAATCTTCATTAAAGATAGTGGGTATTTGATGCATGAACCTGGGCTTGGAATACAGGAATTAATTGTGCAGAAAAGTCATTATCAGGATTAATTCAGGTGAAAAAGTAAATCTAAAATGAGATCTTATTTATTTTATAAACTAAGGCATAACTATAACAAGCTTGGGGTTCATAAAGTTTCTCCATATGACCAAGCAGTGAGTTTGGCCTGTGAAGCCTGGAAGAAAGCCACGGCTCTGCAGCCTGCTGTATACTTCAGCACCAACTACAGCACTGTGGCATGTTTTTGTCTGCTGAAAGTCACCAAGGACAAATTGTCTATTTTCGTAGTTAGCCTTAATCAACTTCATGTAACATTTTTTTACTGATTCATTCAGTGCATGAAGCAAGGGACTGCTTCTTGACATGAAAGACAGAAATCAAAACAGTGGAATGACAAGGACTTGTTTGCCTGCATCAGAAAGATGAGACAATGGTTGTGGGGAAACAGCCCTCACTCTCCTAAGAAAGTGATAGAAAGATTTTCTTTCTCAGCCAGTGAGACCATTCTTCTACTGTGAGTCTATGTCTACTTGGAGACATGAACCTTCCTCTAGTTCCATAAGGTACAGAAAAAAGAAAAAAAATAACTGCATACTTTTGTTCTCACTATTCCTGAGCTGTGTTCTGTGAAATCAAAATTTTCCAACCAAGGAGAAGCATGAGTTCAGCATTCAGAAGGAAGTACCTGCCAAATTTGAAGCTTTAAAAAAGAGAGAAGGGGGGGGAAGGGGAGCTGATTTATTCCAGCTCAAAGAATTTGACTGCATATAACAGCTGGACAATCTATTATTTTTTACACGTGGACAGCCTCAGAAGTGTTCAGAAATAATCATGCAGCTTGTACATGCAATGTGTATCAGAAAATTTACCCAAAACAGTAAAGGAGGAAGGGAAGATACAAGTCTTTTTAATGCAGTAAGCCTGAAAATAGTGTCACAAATAGTTACCGCATGGCAGCAGTGGTAAACTAATGCTTGGGGACAGCAATTACGGACATCACAGTAACCTCTGACAGGTGCCAAATGAAATCTCTAAGTCAACATCTGCCCTGAGAGGCTGCATATACCCAAAAGGAATATTCCCTCCTCTGCTCTTATCTTTCATTCCATTCTCTTCTACCTGCCAACAGCTGTGAAGGCTGGCAAGCTGCCTAGAAGGCTCTGCAAATTTTAAAATAAAGAGGCGTGTTAATTCGGGAAGATTTCTTCAAATCTCTAGTAGGTGAATGGCATGCCATAATTCTGCCTAAGTCATCCTCTTCTTGTGAAGAGCTCCTCTTTCAAAACATACATATACTGGAACACATCTGATGTTGCAAGGCTGTTTTTTTCTCTTTCCCAGGCTAACTCTCTGGGGTATCCTCTGATCAGATGCTGGCAATATACCTTGATTGTACCTATAAACTGATTTAATGTTGTTTAATGTTAATTTTCAGGCACATGAACCTTTTGTTTGAAGTAATTTTACAAAGGTAGGGGTAACTACTCTCATTTTGAAGAATACTTCTGGAGCCAGAGAAGATGCAGCTAGGGTAGGAATGACAGTCTTTAGCAAGCAAGAAGTCCTCTGGGCACAATTTAGACAGCCTTGACATTATTCTAACCTATAGTATGGGAAGATAAAATGTCTTCCAGCTGCCTGCTGGATCTGGAAGTAAGAAACATCAGCAGTCTTCCCCTGTGAGGCCCTGCAGAAACTATATGCAGTAGCAGAAAGAACTGCTTAATTTTAAAGGAACAAAGTCTGGGCATTTTTAGAAAAGTTTTGGAAATTAGTTGCTTTGGTTTTTGAGGTTCAGAAGAGAGAGTCATGGAAGCCCTTTGAAAAAAGGAAAGGGGTTCATGTGGGCCTCAGTTTAGTTTTCCAAAATTTCATCATCTGCCAGGGAGGTCTATGCAAGATTGCAGACCCAAGGGAACAACAAACCTAGTTAGCTTAAGCTGGTTTTTCTGCCAGCTCACTAAAACAAGTGGGAAGTCCAAAGTTTGTAATCTCTAATATTTTTTTTTTTCTAGAATTATGTTCCTTAGAGTTTGTTTGCTAGTTCCAATCCTCCCCTTCATGCCTCACAATCATTTAATAGGAAAACCAAGGATAAAATGTTGTCTTTCCTCTCTTCTTAAAATACCCCCAAACAAGTACAGAACAGAGCAGAGTGAAATAACCCCAGTGACCACTAGCCAAAACTCGCAAGTAGTATGTGCATATCTGAAATAGTTGGTGCACTCGCATAGGAAATCGCTGGATATTTTACACCTCTTGCAGCGGTTTAGTAACTGGCTGTGGAAGCTCATTCCCCACTTGAGAAAGTCATGAATTATACAGTTTTTACATCTGTTGAGCATGTTGTGCTTCTCAATCATCCAACTATACTGAGCCCTAAGTTTTCAGCCTTCACAATGAGATCACTGTTTTCAAGCACGTTCTAGTGGCATTTTGTCAAGCCATGTGTGTTTTCAAGATGGGGGCAGGGAGGGAGGAACAAAAGTATGCTGCCGTTTCTCAGGATTACAATCTACTTTTCAGCCTACATGGAACTGTAACTGACCCATCAACAAAAAAAAATTCTTTGTTTACTACTTCTTCACCCCCTTGAAATGGTATTCCTGTTGTGGAGAAGAGGGCACAAGAGAGGAACGAGTCCTTCACTTTTGATTTCAATTTATGTTCGTCTAAAAACAAATAAAAAAAGCCTAACGCCAAGAACCAAAAAAATAAAACAAACACAAAAAAGTCAGTCATCCTTAATCCCCCTTTTAAAATGTACATCACTCTGTGAAAACTCATTTTTTCTCCAGCTGTGCAGTGTTTTGGGTAAATCTGAGCTATTACAAAAAGGCTGATGATGAGAACACTATCGTGAACTTTAAGAGAGATTTAATATTTTAATTTTGCTTAGGTATAGGGATGAGGAAACCACATATAATAATTAGCAAATTTTGAATCAAAGTACTGAAAGTTTGTGATAGCAGGAGACAGATTCTATGGAGCTAAGCATGCACAGCTTGGGAAGGGGTAAAGACGGAAAACCTTTGTAAGAATTATCCATTGCTTATTTACTGCAGTAAAGGAAAACAGAGAAATTAATTAATTTATCTTGAGTCACCCAAGACTCCTTGAGATCCCTCCTGGCTATACAATTCACAGACAGATACTAATTCTTTGCACTAAATGGGTGTTAAGTAGTATTTTTTGTTATTTTTCCAGGGGTGATCACTCATTCTTTAAAGAGTGATTGGCTGTAGTAACACTATTTGCCAAAATTCAGATATAAAGAATGCAATAGTAATATATGTGATGAACATTGACTTCTGAACTGCAGAGAGGCAGCTAAATGTTTTACACTATACAAAAAGCATCTGTACTTGCTTTTTGTTTTTGAACAAATCTTGTATAACTTACATTGTTGGAAGAGGAAGAATAGGCATTCCCATACAAATTGATAACAAGCATGGCACTGTGGAAAGGCACTGACTGTTACAGCCTCCTGTAAGATAAGGCAGGTTAGCAGTTTGATCAAAAATATTTCTTGCTGAGAAACTCACCATGTGAAGAAAACCCCTTTAAAAACAAAGCTCTTCTAAAACATTTAGTCTATTAGTGCTTAATTCAGGTAGTCTAAGTGACTGTAATGCACAAGAGTTCCCCATCCAGTGGGTGCATGGGGCCAGCTGGACCCAGCTGGGCTGTGGGTGTGTGAAGAGGGAAAGGCGACAATGAGTCTTCCTGCCTCTTGGGCAGATGTGGCAGCCAGCCACCCTGTCAGCTTTCCTTGCTACACAGAGTTGAAAGGGCAAGAAGAAAGAAGACAAGAAGAAAGGGCTAACCACAGCTGAGGACACCTCTAACCTGCTGGATGGTACTGCCATTTTCCCTAAGGCCTCAATAGCATAATCTAGCTGAGGTCAGCAATGAACCTCAGTGAAATTTTTTGAGATGTTCCATCATGAGTTGTCTGTACAGAATGTGATCGCAGCACAGTGGTAATCAACACTGCCAAGGTATGCCAGATTTTGTCATTGTCGCATAGGGGCTGCCAGTCTCCAACATGGCATGGGGTTGGCTCCCACAGGATCCCATGATGTTGGTAGGGTGCTTATAACCATGCTGCTCATCTGTGGTACCTCAAACTATCTTTGCCTGCAGAGCGAGAAAGTCCACAGTAGCAGTACCCTCAGATGTGCTAGGGAGCAGTGACTTTTTACTCATCATGTATATAATCATGTAAGAAAGAGATAGACTAAGGTGCTGGCAAAACTTCTCTTCAGGGATAGTATGATTGTGGTTACTGTCAGTAAAAATGGTTACCTACATATAGCTACGTGCAAGCTGAATGTTGCTTATATCTAAGTTAAAAAAGCAAAGAATACCTTACCACACAGGAGACAAGGTTGATGTCTTCACTGGTTCCAGCTGCTGCAGCTAAATCCCCTCAGTGTTATTTGTGCTTTCTGTCTTCCTTTTCTCTTCACAAAATACACATCTTGGATTTTGAATACAGTTACTTGTACATTTCATTTTGGTCAAACTTTAATACCTGCAGATGCCTCTGCTCTTTCTATTTAGATAATGAAATTTGGTGTTTCTGCTACACCTATAGGCAATACCCTGATTTTGGTATTTTTGGATTGGATTTCTTTATCCTACTGCAAAAGATCTCATGTGACTAGCTTTGCCAGGAGCCAGAAATGCAATGAAAAAAATATTTTAAATGTACTCTGTGATAGTTTTTCTACCCAGCATATAAAAACTGAATGTAATCTGAAGTGTAAAAATCAAAGCTGGCTGAAAAAAAATCTGAAAGAGGATGAAAAGCGTCAAATATGTTGTTCACTGCATATGGCTCAGCTACTTTTTGATTTTATAGTATTTACACTGAGCTCAGTCATGACAAGAGTTAAGAAAAGGGACGAACACTCAAGAGGGGGGGGAGCCTGTGGGCTAATATTAGCTGCACTGTTTAGTTTCAGGACACTGTCACAAAGAGGATGAGAAGCCGAAATATCTTTGGTATTACCACTTGCATGTTAAATGGGATTCCCCCCTTGAAGATATTTTTGCATTGTCAGAGGAAGGAAATGGCAGCTGCAAAGTTGCGCTCCTCTCGTGCAGACCACAGAGCTCACCCCGCCCCCCTGGAAATTCATGCCAGATGCAGGGAAGAATGAGCAAGGGTTTCAAAGTGGACACTCAGCATATGGAAAGGAATAGTTTAGCAGCTAGAAAGTCTTGGATAATTTCAACAGGTCTCAACACTGAAGCAGTTTTTCAAGAAAATCTGCTCTGAGGCTCTCAGTAGTACAAAATAAAGACCTATATGTCTCCTAGTGTTCGTGGAAACTGAGTTTAAAACTGGCTTGCTGAAAGGTCTTTTTAAATATGCTGTCTGCATGCTTGCCATGAAGCAATAGTAGTATATGAGTATATGTTAGGTTTTGAGGATCAGTGAACTGTAGTAACAAAGTACCCACAAGAAAGCAAAGTTTGTGAGCAGGCCAAGTGAGACAATCAAGTCATTTCTAGCTCTCTGCTCTGGAAGGTACCTAGACTCCTTGGCCCAAACCCATAGCTGTTGTAACCAGAGTTGATTAGAAAACGGTAAGCATTTTCCATAAGACAGACAAAATCAAGAAATGTTTTGTTTAAAAATATTAACAGAAAGAATCAACTAAAACAGCTGAGAACCCAGAATTCCAGTTATATTTTCCAATTTTTTTGAAATGTTTTGATAAAATCTTGGCTTTCAGAAACGTGCATGAAATATTTTGGACTCACTTAGCCATAGACAAAAACGAATAATTTGAACAAAACACATTATCTCCAGAAGTATCCATTTCAGAAAGGGAGGCCTTTTCCTTCTTTTGCTGAAAAATGTTTTGATTGAAAAAATGTGACCTTCTATATTTATTGGGCTAAGTGAACACAGGACATCTTGGCTCTTCCATGAGCACTTCTAATGAATTGGTTTGTTCTGTCCCCCTGCTCAAGAGCTTAACCACCAAGTGAATGGTGTGCTGCACAGCCAGAAGTAGATCTTTTTTTAAGCTGAAGATAAAGAAATGAGTCAGGTGTGTAAGGAACCGAAGAAAGAGCAAGGTTAGATCTGGCGAGAAAGACTCTTCTTCAGTTCAGAAGTAAATTACAGGAAGAAAGGAGATAAATAAAACAAGGTTGCATGCCTGAAAGAAAACATGTACTTGCTGGTCCCTGAGCCTCAGTAATAGATTTGTGTTCTTTGGTCCTCCACCACAGCCATCTTTTATTGCCCTAATTTCTTGACTTAGTAACAGATAAACAATTTTAATGACATGGTACTAGGGATATTTTCTGAAGAGCTTTTCATATTTTATGCCTTCCAGTGTTGTAGTAAATTGCAGTTATTTTGGCACAGCTGCTGCCTTCTCCAAGCATGCTTGTGGTGTCAAGGTAGGCTGCATGTTCAAATCTGAAGGTCGGGTCACAGAGCTCCTGCCATCAGTAATACAGTTGTTTTCTTCTTGTACAATGTGCTATACCCTTACTTCAATTTACGTCAGAACTGCATGTAAGTAGAAATATTCTATCCCATTGTAAATAGGGACATTTATTCTTGTATTTGGTGTTGTCTGTGTATCATGGATACACTTTATATCTGTTCTGCACACAATATAGAAAATTATATTAGGAATACCTCCCTTCTTGGGTTTCCCAGCTGGAAGCAATAAATCTTTTTTCTGTAAACTATACCCAGGCATTCCTGGGCACTTAAAATCAGGAGAGTGCTGCAGTTCTCTGTTCTCACAATGGGCCTTGGTAGAAAATTCACTTCTGTTTTTCTTATTTGGTAAAGACAAGGACTGCCTTTTTGAAAGCCACACACCTCTACAAATATTTTGGTGATGCAGCTTGTTGAGGATTACACTTTCAAATTATTTAAACACAAACATAAAGAAATGTATTCTTTTAGTCCAATATCCAGCCTCCTAAGCTATTGTCTTAATGATAGAAAATGATACACAGCCTGGGAAAATCATTATTGCCTGTCCTGGTTAGAATACATATTTAAATACATTAGTAGGCACTGACATTTCAAACTAGGCTGCTAAATCATGTTCTTCTGTCAGTTGTTAATTTGGGTTGTACTTGGTAAAAAAATTTTCAGCACCTCCTCGGAGGTTGGTCATTCCTCATTTTCATTTGAGGATGTTTAGTTCTGTGATGTCAGGTTGTGGAAAGAAATAAGTAATACAAGTGATATACTGCTTTGCAACCAATATACTTCTTAGAGGCAGAACTTTAAGGGCATGAGATGCACAGTTCTGTTTCTAGCAGTGTCTGCTTTCAGTTGAGCCCGTTCCTTTCAAGTCTTGTTTCTTCCACATCTTTTCAAATTCCCACTTTTTTTTCCTTAGAGTCATAAATGTGATGGAATACAGAATTAAGGGATACAAAGAAATGTGTTTTTTTGTTTTTTTTTTCTTCTGAAGGATTTTCACCCTACAGGGTCTTGACACTGGAGGTAGGCCTACCAAATCTTTTCCAGATAGTGAAGCAGCATTATTGTACTGTTTTGTCATGTCTTACAATTATATTTCATTAGATCTTGCTTACTTGACCCTCAGATTCAGAGGACAAGGCACCAATGGCATTGAAATTTAGGACAGGTGACGTCTAGATATCAAGATTTTCAATGGCATTTTTCCATGGCATTTAGATTTTTCCATTAAAAACAAAACAAAACAAAAAGACACAACACAGCAGCAAAAACATGAAAAAAATCCCAAATTTGTTTCTCTTTAGTTTTTCATCTTTTTTTCCTCTTTTTTTCTTAGTATTTTTAAGTTCGAAAACTTAATACCTTTTGCAGAAAAAAAAAATAATAAATCCCACATTATTACAATAGCAAAAACACCATGTCTTTTATAATGGAACACCTATTCAGGATATCAGTGGGTTTGATGAGCCATTCGTAAAAGCATAAACAGAAAAAAGAGAACTGTGCTTATCATTTATAGGAACACCTCTCAGATAAATCACAAATAAAGGTAGTGCTGATGCTGCATTCCATTTCAGTCACTTCTACCAAGTATATAGGAAAGGATGTTCAGCATGTTTATGATCTGGATTAAATCAGGAAGGTCATTCAAAGACAGATTTAGATCTGAGGAGAACTATGACTTAGTAAATTCACTTTATTCTGGCCTGTGATACAGTAACTGCTTTATAAAAAGTGTTGTTGGAAGGACTTCCGAATGCTGCTGCTAAGAAAATGAAGTTCTTAAGTTTCCTGCTGAGAGGAGTGCCCACCTATTTTTATCAAATTCCTTTAAAGAAAAATTATTGCAAACTGAAGTCTTGTTGACAATTTATATTAGAAGAGTGAATTCTTGAAAAGATTATCTTTTCTAAACTCTTCCTCTCCTGCCTTCAAAATAAGGAGAAAATCCCAGTCATACAACACAACAAATTCTCTAGGAAGGAAAAAGCTTCTGTAGAAAATGTGGTCTTATTTACTTTTAATTTCTTGAAATCATGGCAGTGATGGAGGAGAGACATTGTTTTCAGCAGGCTTTACTGTTGCATTGGCTTATAGTGATACCATTTAATGGAAGGTCTGTTCTGAAAGGTATTCTGTGTGATACTACAAAACCAATAAAAACATATTCCCATAAAACCAAATGAAAACAAAACCTGACCTCCAAAAAAAGCCAAAAGGTTTACTTTAGTCATTAAAGGGAAGAAAGCCGAGTGCCATAATCTGTTTTGGGATTTTAGCTAATTTATGTGTAATTTCTCCCCTCCGTACATCCCCCAAGATTCTGTTTCCTGGATGCTTGAAACATATGAGTGACGAGGCCAGGCAGAGGGCAGACTATTTCTTCATACTTTGCCTGCAGAGCTACCCCTCTGTGTTACTGCACTGTGCATTACAAAATCAAATCTCAGGTGCTTAGTTGAGCTATCACTATTATCCCTCATGGCACAGGTATTATCCAGATGGAGCTTTTTAAGGGCCAAGATCTTGGTATAAACTTGTTCCTCTTACTTCGAAATGTTCCTAAGCATTCCTGTTTCTACATCTGTATTAATGTCTTGTGTATAATTTCTGTGTGAGGTCTACTACTCAAGTCTTTTATTATGAGAACTGTACTTAGATGCATTAACTTCAGTGTGACACAAACAGGAGCTAGAGAACTACTATGAATAGGGCCCTTTTCCACTGTAAGGACCTTCCATTAACATTCAGAACAGGCTTTCTAACTAACTTCTGTACTTATTCTCTAAGCACAAGTAGATTGCCATATAAAATTGCCAAAGTCGTGGATATTTTGAGTTTCTGTCATATACTGTGCTGTTAAATCTGCCATACAAGGGAAAATAAAATTCTGCATCCAGAACTGTAGGATGTTTGGGGTGAAAGATGGATCAAGCTTGCTTAGTTTGATAAGAGCTTTCTTTTCTTTCTATCCCTTTGGATACACACATGTTCTCACATATGCCCTATGAGTACTGAAAGCAGAGCCAAAAATTAAAGTGGTAGTTATTCTGCCTTTTTTTTTTCCTGCCAAAATTAAAAGTGTTCAGTCATGCACATGCTTACACAAGATGTTACTGTTTTATTTTAGTCCCTCATTGTAGAATTACCTTATCTCTGATAGACATTACATAGGTATTGAATTTCAAGCTTGCTTATGGAGATGATATCAGTCACCAATATTATAGGATTGATCTAGGAATTAGGTGATGCAAACTTGTATCAAAGCAGGTGGCAATTTGTTGATATTTGTCATTTCTGACTTACGAAGCAAAGAATCTATGAACAGTAATAACATTAAATGTCTGGCTTCAATTCTAAATTTGGCTGCAAGAAAACTCATTTACACTTAGTGTTTAGATATGTCAATTTTTGCCTTTTCTCTGTCTATAAGCTGTAGACATCTGCGTAACTAAAAGTCTGCATCGTATTGTTAGAAATGAAATATCTTCATCAGTTTACTGGCTTACTCTGCTGTCACTTTGATTTGTAAACACGCTGATCTTCTAAGGAAGACCCTCCAGAGGAAGCAAGAGGACATCGGTTCCTCACAGAATATGCTCATTTTTCTGTGTTAAGTCCTAAGTGATATTCACCCAAGAATATCAGACTACCACAGAGTTTCTACAGGACTCATCAGGCTTAGTTCATACCTAAACAGTCTTTGGTCTTAAAAAAGTTAGTTTTAAGAACTATACTGTATCACCTAGACATTCTTCAACCAGCTTTTACAATATCTTTGTCAGTTGAGTACTGGTGAGCAACAAGAAGCACATTACAGCTGTCAACTTCCTGGGCCAATATAGCAAGACATAGTGAGACATTTTTCTGAAGTGCACTGAAAATATAACTTTCTTATCACATCTGTTGGCTGAACTGTAACTTACATGTTGTAATTAAGCATCAGATAGTTTGCTGTTTGCTCTTAGTATGTACATCTGTCAAAAATATCTCCACATCAGCACCTGTATATTTATCCTTTGGGGGAAAAAAAAAAAAAAAGATAAAAAGATATTTAAAAAATCTATTAAAAAAAAAAAAAAAAAAGACATAGGCAAACAAACAAATACCAAAACAAAGCAACAAGAAAAAATTACAGTCCTACCTTTGCTGAGACTGAATTTACTGAGGAGTGAAACTCAATAATCAACAGCAACAGAAAACACTGAGTGGGGGAAAGTCATTATGCATGTCCTAAGAGGAATAATGAAATATGTCCAGCTTATGTAGTTAATCTTCTCTGTAGGCTGCTCTGCAAATTTAAGGAAGATTAAATTTCAGATATGCTGTTTCTTGTTTTTTCTGGCAACAATGAACTTCAACTGAAGGGGGGGGGTGGGGAGGGGGAGGAAGGGAAAGAGGGGGAAGGGAAAGGCTGAGGGAATGAGAGGCTGAGAAGGGAGAAAGAGCCACAGTAAAGTGTCTGCTGTCCATGTAGTTTTGCCAGACTGCTGTCTCAATTGAGAGCTGTGATCGAGATTTATTGGGCTTAAAATATGAAACAGACCTTTCATGTTGGAATTCCAAATATCTTCTTAAGCAGTTGTGAGTACCACCAAATGCTTAAAGGCAACACACCAAAGTTCAAACCCACACAATAGTTTCTTCTCTCTTGTGAACCAGCAGATTGTAGAAATCTTTTTCCATCTTCTAAGTTTTGGACTTGGGAAGGAGTATGTTGGATGTTATCATCATCATCTGAAAATCACTTTGTTTTTTATATTAGATTTTGCTCAGATGGTCAAGATTGCTAATATTTGAACATGTGCATTGAATGGGCAGGTTTATCACTTAAGTTAATAAAGAAAATACTTGAATGTGTGCAAGATGTTTGCATCTTAGTAGCACATTTTATTAAGCTTTTAGTTATGTAGTGGCAGCAGGAAGAGCTTGAAAAAGATCTGGACTACTTGTTTCATACCATTTTGCCAGCCTCTTGTTCCTATGTTACACCAACAGCTACATTGTACAGGAAAAATAGAGCTGTGTGCCTGAAGAACAAAATCAGACCTAATATTTTCTCTGTGGGTCTTGGAAGATAAAGAGCAAAATGCAAACCTTGCCTCTTCCTACTGCTTTTCTATCATCATGTTTTGTAAGAATATGCATGAGTACTCCTTCAGATTTTTTAAGAGTTGAAGAAATGAGAATGTATGGGACTGTCCTTGTACGTGACACCATTGGTGTTGAGTTCTAGTCAGAATGCCAATCTGGTAGCAGTTACATTGAATTTTTGGTATCAGATCAATGGATTTGCTTATGTCAGATTATAATTGTTGAGTGGAATTCAAACAGGCAATTGGAGCTTGGGTGGTTGGTTTTTTTTTAGTTGCTTATCTGAAGCGTTTCTTCAGTAGCAATTCTATCAATATGTAGACCAAATGATTTATTGTCAATTTCACATGTACTCAATGGCTTTGTTTTCACTAGCTGTCCCAGTTGCACTAGGTATATGAGAGAGTATGGGGGTGCATGTGTTTTCTCCATATTTTTCTTCACAAAGATTGAAAGGGATTGTAATGAGTAGGAAAGTATTAACCTCTGCTGACTGCTATGATACTTAAGATTTATCACCTGAGTAGAATTCCTTTTTTTAATAGTGCTGTACTTCGGCTGTCCTCATGTGGCTTTCATACCCCTTTTAATTGCCAGCTTTTCAGATCTTCTTTTCCAGACTTTTCAGATCTGCAGTCTAGGAAATTAGACTGCATTCTATTTGCTTCTGTAGACTAACATGGATGCAGAATCTCACGGCTTTTTCACATGTAATTCTGTTATTAATTCCCGAAGAAAACAATACTGACACATCTTCTTGGTTTAAAAAGATATCCAGAAGATCACTGATGTATTATTCAGAACATTCTTAGCTTGAGCTGAGAGGACTTCACATGCGAGACAAGGAAAATTCAGAAGTGCTGTGTTTCTCTTATGCATTAGAATCATGCACCAAGAATGTGGAACACTGTTGTGCAGTAGATTGCTTTGCCTTTGTGGAAAAGTGATGAGCTGAATTTAGGTTTGCTTAAAAGGGCATGAGATGTGTTTAGCTGAAGGATGACGCTACTTCTATTGCTGACTAAAATCCTGTGAATGATCCTTAACTTCGAAGTTCACTTGCCACCAACTGCTCCAGAGCCCAGATTTGTTAACATTCCAGGCATGCTGAAGAGCTCATAATTTACACAGTCTTTTGACTTGGAATGGGTTGAAGAGTGATGAAGATTGAATGGGGTCATTATAATTATTGTTTATTTTAAGAAGTGTACATTTCTTGTGGTTTAGATAGTCTTCATCAGGCAGGTAATTTCTGGTTTCACATTGTGAACTTTATTCCTTTTCTTTAATTGCAGTTGTCGGGCCAGACTTAGTGCTAAAAGCACTGTCCTTACTAATTAGACAAAACATTTCCGTTATAATACATACATTTTGTCTTCTTGGTTGTAATTGGTATTTGAAGTCATATGATTAATTTATCTGTTCTTTTCCAAAACAAGTGCATGGTTTTTTTATAACCCACTTTGTATGCTGCTTCTTTCAAGCTACAGAAAAACAACTGCTTAATAGTCAGCAGATTTGATGAGAGTAGAGAAATCACGAAAATCCCAACCCCTAATGATTGTTCTATGGATGTTATGTCCATTCATAACTAGTGCTGTAAATGTGCTGTAGTGGATGAATTATAAAAGTTTGCACCAAAATAACTACATCAGTAAATTACAAGGAAAATAAATAAATGTGGAAAGAATTTTGTGTGTTTGATTCACTCTTGAGTTTTGTATGTGCAACAGAATAGCCAATGGTGTTATTATTGGTCCAAACTCTTAGGTCTGGGATAATGAACGTACTTTGGAAACATTGCATTCCCCTATGCAGTGACCCCAATCCACTTTTCATTTCTTGTATAATGTATGCTGCATTGCACTATAGCTCCGCAGTGGTCTGACATTTGCATTGGCAGCAGTAGGATTCCTGGATATAGGAGGAATGACAATAGCCAGTGTGGAAAGGAATGGCTGACAGTCAAGACACTAAACAGATGTAAAATATCTTGTCATTCTTCTTAACAGCTGTCAGTCACAAGCTCTTACTAAACGAGACACCCCTGAGGGCGAGAGCTAGCTACTCTTGTCTTGCTGTCTTCATAGAAGATTCCCAACAGGATGCATGGTGAGACAGCTTACCTGGGAAATCCAAGCTTCTTCAACCTATGTATTTTAAATGAATCTAAAAACAAAGAAGCATGGAAAGCTGGTGCTCCTTTTCCCAGGAAGTCTAGTTGGCACTGTCAGCCTCATTGGAGATCAGGGTACAAGAGAATTAGCATTCAATTTGTTCCCATTGGGGTCAGACCAACCCATGCTATCCCGTAAGCTTGCAGCAGTTAGAGTAACACAGATGTGTCTGTTCTGAAGGTCAAAACAAAGACTTGTTATGCTTTTTCTTTTTTCTTTTTTTTTTTTTTTCCCTTTTCCCTCCAATGGGTTTACAATAGTCTCTGTTGTCTGGTTTTGTCTCAGTACTCTTTGATTGACAGTACCCTGGGAGATGTCACTGTCCTTGCTCCATGCATTGTAATGGCCTAGTGTACCAAGGGTTCTTCAGGACCTTCATTCCCCTCTTTTTTTCAGGTGTTATAAATGTCTGTCAGTGCACCACAATGACGACCTCTTGTTGAGCTTACGTGTCTGATGCTCTATCAGTCAGTGTCTGAGGGAGATGCAAGAGAGCAAACTTTAGGTAGTGACATGAATAGAGGGCAAAGAAATAGGGCAACTTTATTATGGACTGTCATCAGAAAGTAGCATGTGTGGAATGTCAATTTAATAATAGAATTGACAGCTTTTCTCTTGTTTCTGTAATGCCACAAGTGTTTCTTTGACAGCTTAAAAAATAGGTCCTTTGTAACAGTAAGTGAGTGGCACAACATACATTTGTGAATGCTCTGCATAATTGAGATTCCCCCAAATGCCACTGCCATAAGACCGGTCTAAAGAATCCTTCTGTATTGACTAGGGGTAGTGATGTATGGAGATCTGGTGAACATGAGCAATGGGAAATACAGTGTACAGTAGCTAGAAAAATGTTACCTCTCTGTTAGTAAGGAGATTCTAAATCAAAGAAAACATATGTATCATGATAAAAGTCACTAAAGAACTGGTTTTAGGTTTTTGAATTTCTAACGTAAAATAGTTTTTCCTTTTTTCTATCAAAAGTTGTTAAGACAAAAGCTTCTACTCACTCATCATAGAAAAACACTAGTATGTAGGGAAAAAACAGAAGACCATAATTATTTCATTTTTCAATCAAAAAGTGAAAGAAAAAAAAATTTACATTATCTTTCTCTTGATTTCTCATGTCTGGAAAGAAATTTCAACTAGCATCTCTGTTTTTGTGATCATGAGTACAGCTGTTTTAAAAAGCAAGGCATATTGTCTGGGGAATAATATCACTCCTCTACAAGCTGCAAACACAAGAATAAATTAGAAATGTCTCTTTTTAATGCGTTCTTTTCAGTGCAGAATTTGAAATGAATTATCTTAGCAGAGAGTAAGGCATATTTCATAAATTGTTTGCAATTGTATGATGATAAAGTTCAATATATTTTTTATTACATATTTAAAATGACAAACACAACAAATGCATTTAAACGTCAACAAAGCAAATTTTGTTCTTCTTATAAGGAATGGTTTCATTCTTATAGACAAAAGATAACTGAACAGAGTACAAAATGGAACAAAATGAAAATTGTGAAATCTGTATGTTGGAAAGGGATATTTACTCCTTTTCCAAATGAACATACTAGATCATCTACTTGATTGTTCATCTTAGCTTAGACTTTTTTTTACCAAGGTTAAAAATAATCTAGCCACAGAAGATTTCCAAAAGGAAGCAGAAAACATCACAACTATTAAAAATATGAGACATAGAAAACGTGATTCACCAATTTATGGCAAGAAACCAGTAGTTATTCTACGAGAGCAGACAATCTACTCTAAAGAGCATATAAATAATGGTGATGGTGATGATGGTGACCTACAGCAGACATGCACATAGAATCATAGAATGGCTTGTGTTGAAAAGGATATCAAAGATCATCTAGTTTCAACCCTCCTGCTGTGGGCAGATTTGCCAACCACTAAACCAGGCTGCCTTGAGCCACATTCAGCCTGGCGTTGAGTGCCTCCAGGAATGGGGCATCCACAAACTCTCTGGGCAACCTGTTCCAGTGCATTACCACCTCTGAGTGATTAACCTGTAATCATTTTCTAAAATACACTGACAAATATATGGTAAAAATATAACTAGTCAAGAAGAAAATCACATTTTTTGACAGTTGTCACATTAGTGAAATTGGTTCTATTTCATAGATAGAATAGGTTGAAATTAAAAGAAATAAAGTTGAGATGAGCACACTGAGATCAAGGTCCCTTATATCTCCAAATAACAAAGCTAAGGAAGAAATCTTTGTTTATTCCTTGTGATGAATTCAGAAAAAAATGTAATACATTATTACGAAAACATTTGTAGTTTGCATGAAAATTCACTTGGCAGGAACAGCAAAATATCTGTGAGTTTTCCTCCAGTGGATATTTTTTGAGGAAAACAACAACTTGTCTCTGTTATGAGATGGTCCCATTTCTCAAATGCCAGACACACATACTCTAGATCAGAATGTTTTGTAAATTTTTGATTTTGAATTGAGTAGTGCTTGGGCTTAAGACAGAAAAATAAAAAAGGAATCTTTCAAGGTCTCTGTTGTACATGAAGTTAATAATGGGTGTCTCTTCGTTCTTGTTTCAAAGTTTCATGATTACAAAAAAGAAGTCGTTCATTATCTAGTTCCCAGAGGCTAACATGAATACTCTTATTTTTCTGATTCCTTCATTGATTATAATTTAAGATTAGAACATCAGTGCACTTGCTAAATGTAAACATCATTTTTCCCTTTTAAACATTCAGTAACTTTGAAGTGAGAGCTTAAGTCAGACAAGTTTATTTCAGAAAAAAAGGCATAGCATTACAGTGCTGTCACTACTAGGATCTGAACCACAGCCAGTTTAGGCAATGTTATATCATTGGAATTAAATTGGCTTCCTGTCCCCTTCAGAGAAAGTCTTTAAAAAAGAGAGAGAAAGAAAAAGGAGGAGAAGAGAACAGTATTCTTCTTGTTTGACTTTTCAAATGTGTGGCCTCTGTCACTCTCAATATGCAAAGCATGTTTCTTTATTTGGGCTTATAGGGCTTCTAATTGAATGTTGTCTCTAGCACAGTCTTTATGGATGACATTACATGATATTCTTATGTAGTGCTTAAAGAGAAACCCATCTGAACTGTAGCTGCAGTAGAGGTCCTGTCACTGGGGGGAAATATTCTCAGAAAAATTTTTGTTCTTCAAAGACTGTAGCCGAAGTGGATGAGCAAAGTATTAGACCCTTCAGAGCTGTGCCCAAGAAACAAAAAAACACAAACCACCCACCAGGAAATGACAGTCTCTTGAAAGGCTTTTTCCTGGGCCATAAAAGTTGGTATAGGGCGTGTTTATAAGACTAATCTGCATATACTGCAATCTTCTCTTGCCAGAGTGTTAATATCAAAATGCCCTGTGCTATGTTGATGGGTATAAATGTTTGCCAAATCCTTTCTTTTAAATTAAAAATTAAATTAAAAAGAAAAAAAAAGAAAAAAAGAAAAAAGAAAACTGAATCTAAAAAGACAGGGAAAAGAATGAAAAAGAAGCATGAATTAAGTTTTGGATCTGATCACACTAGGGGGCCTGTCAGTACGAAGAAACACAGGCAGTCCAGCCTTTACACATGCCTATTTGTGTTCACAAACAAAAGTGGTTCAATGAGAAACTAAGAGCACATTTTTGAGACTTTTAGCCTAGTTCCTGTGTGCAAACAGGAAAAAAAATAGACTTTATTAAAAAAAAAAAAAAAAAGAGAAAGTCTCACAAATTTTGTCCATATCTAGCCTTGAGACAAGATTTCAGCCAGCTTGACCTCACAGTCAAATTAGACTGGTGGTCTCAATGTGACACCTAATTAGTTTTCCCCACCTTGCCATTATACCGTCTACAGTTTGGCATGATCTGCTACTTCTCCTCAGGAGACCCCGTGTTGTGCAACACAGAGGCTAATATGAGCTGGGAGAGGAACCTCAGCTGGGCTGTTAGGGGAAGTTTATACAGACTGTTGACACTCAGCCACCATCATCAGTCTCATATTTTCACCATTAAACTGAAGAATAATGAAAACTAAACCGTAGTTTAGCTTCACTGAAATGGAGCACACTGTGCAACATTTGTGGTGCCTTGTGGAGGCTGAACTCCAAACGAACTACAGAAACCTTTCAGGATATGGCTGTTCCCCAGGCATCCGTTTGCTCTGTGGCTAGATGGTTGCTGGACTCCTAACAACTGCTAATTGGTAATGATACTACAACAAGTACAGCAGAGAGACTGTTTGCAAAGCTCTTTGCAAATGCTGGTAAAGACACTACAGACTGAAGTACAGAACATCCTAGTTCACAAATTGTTTTTGCACATTTTACCTATGGGGAGAAAGCAAGTTTTTTCAGACTAAAAATAGCTTTCATATTCCTATTTCTTGAGATTTATTTTATTTTAACACTATCACTATATTTTAAGCTCCCGAGAGTACAGTCAGAGCTTTTGATGAAAAATTCTTTAAAAATATTTAAAAGTCATATGTGGCCAAAATTTTAATAGTTGTCACTTCAATGACATTAATTCCTTATACTGAATTAAAGGAAAAATTTTGAATCCCTTTAAAGTAGAGAGAGGTTTCTGTAAGGTAACATTTAGGATTATTATTATTTAGGAATACAGATTTCAGGCACAGGATGAGGTGACGATGATTGAAAGTGGTTGGAAAATAGGAGAAAAATTCACCTGAACCAGCACAGTAAGCAAAATAACCCATGAAAGACTGTCAAATGTAGCCAACAACTAGTAAAGTAGGTACTATTCCTTATCCATCCAGTCCTTCCTTCCCAGTAACAAGACCTGGGAGTCACTCCTGTTGACTGCAGTCAGACATCAATTTATCTTGAGAAGAAAAATACTTTTGGTCTTTTCTTTTACCATTAAGGAGATCTTTACTGAGTTCTGCAGAAAAAACCTTTGCCTCGAAGAAAGTCATGCTCAATTTCCCCTTAATCTTCTGGGCAAACCTAAATTCAGCTCTTCCTAACCTTACAAAATGTATCTCCTTTGTGCAGTTTCTGCTATTACACCCATCATATGCTCTTTTTCTCCCATATATTTCATTTCCCATAAATATCATTTCATTTTCTCTTGCTGATATCTCCATTCAGGTCCAACCATTTCTACTAATGTGAGAAACAGCTGATTAAAGGTTGCATGCCAAGTTGCTAAACCCTGTTGGCATGACTCCTCATCCCAGGTGTATGAGAAAAAAGCATTCTGATGTCACAAATCACTGTCTTCACATAAGTAAAAATCTTGGGTAAGAGAGATCAGCCCTTTCAAAAAGACTTCTCAAATTCATAAACACTCACCAAGCCCACATTGCACCTCAAGAAATCCCTTCATGCCTTTCAAATCCCTCAGATTAGGGTATTTGAATATGTTCAGTTACAGGACCCTGTTTGGCAGCTAGTAATCACTATGTGCAAGGCTCCTACTGTCATCAAAATCATCGCTCACAGTCTGGCGCTAACACTGGGACTAATGCTGGCAAGTATTGAGTTATTTGTGCCTGGTTTGCCAAAGTCTTTGCAGAACTCTCCTCTATCTTTCCCCTCCTTTTTTAATACCCTAGGCACTATAGTGCACTGGGTGTAGTTCCAACTGCACTGGAGTGGGAAATTGTACTTAACACGAAGAGGGCCAAGTAGCCTTTGCCACTGACATGCTAGGGAGCACTGTGCCTCCTCCCTAGTACCCTCCAGCTTCAGGAGCAGCTGGTGAGCAGATCACGGATGAGAGCAATCAGTGTAACATATGAAGTTACAGAGCAGGAGAGTGTCTGCTTTGCTGCACTGCAAGTGCTAAATGCCAGGATGACTATCGGGAGGAGGAGGGAGGATATACTTAAGGTGGTACTAGCCAAGGAAGTCTCCAGCACAGTGCATATGATTTGATACAGATTTTTCTTGCATCAGATTCTTTAGTGATAGGTGCTTATCATCTCTGACCACCGCTACTACTGCAGACCTCTACCTTATTGTGAGTGCTAACACTTCTGGATCTGCCAGCGGAATTGCATGGAGGTATAAAACCAACTATGTGTCAGTAAAGGGTTTTACAAAAGCAATGACTTTTTATTTTAAGACACTGGTGTAAAACCTCTCTCTCTGTGAAGTATGACTTTTTATTACTGTAGTGAAAGAATTTTCCCATCATTTTTAAAGTATTTGTAAGGAGCATGCTTATGTCCTTGTGAACTAATGAATGCAACAGCAACAGACTAATGTTGACAAGGGGTGCGTGAGGGTTAAAGAGTAAAACTGAGGTTCCAAATTTAGATATCTGGTACCTTGTCGCTGCCAAAAGACTGTCTCCTTGTTTCCTTTCAGCTGGTGCTGGTGCTCATCTCACTCCCTGATGAGTGCTGTGGTTCTTTGCTTTAAACCAAGAGAAACTTATTTTTCCTGAGTACTGTTTTATTTTCTCACAGTGTGAAGAGTTCAAGAAATAGCCAGGATGAATTTGAAAGAGATGGCATCCTGAAAAGAAAGTCATGCAGGATGTGGGTGATATCAACTGCAGAAAGAGGTTGCTTAATAGAAAATCATATTCTGAAGCTGATTTTTTCTTAGTGACACTATCACTTGTTGAAAAGCAAAAATAAAGTAGCCACATTTGAAACTTCACCCTAAGTGCCTTAACTTAGGTTACAGCAGGGCAGCAGTGATTGAATAGAATGGATTTCAGGCTGAATTCAAGTTCCTAAGAATGACTGTGGGCCACGCCTAAAAAATCATCCTTCCTCCCTGTCCTAAGGTCTCACTCTGTTTTGTTTGCCTGAATGCCATAAAAGGAAACAACAGGAAGAGAGAATTTTCTCAACGCTATTGTAGTGCCATTAAATACACACACTAACAAACGTGTTCAGTTTCTTCTACAGTACTGACTCACCAAGTATTACAGTAGAAAATAGTCATGTATCACATGCAATGCTATGAAAAGCAGGAAAGAATGTGATTGTGCAATTGAAGTATATGTACTAAAGAACTTTGTATGGAGAGCTAAGTTAAAATTACATATAAAACAATTATTTATCCATTCCTGACTTTAATTCCTTGATTGTCTAAGCAAACATTTTCATTGATAGAAGCTGGTGGGGTTTTTGACTGTTTATTTGTTTATTAGTTTATTTCTCATGTAAAATACCAAGTTCCAGGTTGTCTGTGATAATTTATTGTGTTCTTTGCCAGATATATGGATGCCCCATCCTTGGAGGCATTCAAGGCCAGGTTGGATGGGACCTTGGGCACTTGATCTAAAGGGTGGCAAACCTGCCCAATGCAGGGCATTGGAACCAGGCAGACTTTTAGGTCTCTCCCAATCTAAGCTATGATTCTGTGATATCATTTCATCCATTAACCTAATTCTTGACTTTCATTATAGCTCTTCACATAAAAAAAGTAAATTTTATGCATAGTAAAATTTGTAGTCAATTTTAGAACTTGTTATCCAAAAGGTTCATTTTGGGTGAATTTTTTTTTTGTATTTTGGAAGGAAGGAATCTGCTTTGAGTCCATCTGTTTGGAAATAAACACCCTCTTTAGTAACTAATAGTCAGCAGATTTTACTATAAGAGAGTTATTTCTCACTTTAAACAAAAAGCAATGTCTAAAGTACAATTTTTCTTAGCAATATTGTCATTTGCTAATAGGCAAAAAGAAAACATTTAAGTGATTTTAAATGAATCTCATGTTCACCTAACAAAAACTTGAGCTCAGCCATCTGCAGGAAAAGGCCATTATAATTCAAGTTTCTATAAACATGCTGTGATGACAGGAGTTTTAATACTGCACCTGAAGGAAAAAGATAGTGTACAAATGTAATGCACCTGCTGGCTTGGGTGTTTATACGATCAGCTAAGCAGGAGCTCTTAATACTTCCCAGCAGATCTCTGCCAGTGGCCTGCTATAAATCCCTCCACAGCCAGACAAGTTGGCCTTTATTTTTTCATATTGCTCTGGGCATCTCACATGACATTCCCAAAAAAGGAATTGTACTACAAGCCTGCTCTGATTGCTAGTAATGACTTAACTGCAGAGGAATTATAACAGTATGAATAACAGTGGTTTGCACTGTGAATGCCTAAGCTACTCCAAAAATGCCAGAGCACCCAATATAATGAGCTTCTCACTCGTAACTTTGAAATGGAAGAGAAATCAGGGCACTTTACAACTGTTGCTAATCTGTAAATACTGATTGTTCATTCAAGAGCGGGAAGCAAAAACAAATGGAAACCAAATAATAGTATTAGCTGTAATTAAGTACAATGGAAACAAAATTATGCAAACCATTAAATTAAATATAGAGGAAAGAAGATTAAATTTCCCCCTTGTTTATAACAGGCAATCTGAGTGAGTGCTTTATCAGTGAAAAGTTTCTCTGTGTGCACATATCTTATTAAACTGTATTAGTTTTCTGACTCTTAACTAGAAATAAGCCAACACAGTTTGTATATGAATTAGCTTGTGAGCTGCCTGGGGACGGAATCATCTCAGTAGTTTTGCTTTGCGTCTTGTTCAAACTGGTCTGTAAGTATGGTTGTACTCATGAACTGTTGGTAGAGAATAGATGCAGAGCATCAATCTAACAGATTTCTAATAAAACATACTAATAAAATAATATAGGTCTGAAATATTTCAAAAAGCAACAAACAAAAAAAACTTAATTTAACGCGTAGGTTAGCAAAGCTATAGGATTACACATTAAATAAGAGGGCACTTAAAAATAGGCACCAACTCCCAGTGCTTGTTAAAGGAAAAAGAGGTAAATTGATAATGTATCTACACGGGACATGCGAGGAGGGCAACTCAGGCAGAAAATCAAGAGCGGGGAAGGAAATCTCATCTTAAGCTCAGTAATTCATAACCAATTTCAATCACATTCTCGGCATGATTTAAACAAGTTCTTTGGGAGGTCTTCACTTTGCAATTGCCACTGTGCTGCTAATGAGTAATGCATGGTTTTCCTAGGTATGGCTGATGCTGTTTGCCAGTGCTGGGGGAATATGGAGCTGGTACCTAGAAAGACAGTTTAACATTATGAACTACAGAGAGTGCATTCGTTGGAAAGACTCTGCATGGGGGTCTGAAGAAATTCAGAGTTTGTTGTAGTAGTACATTTTCTTAGTCTTGAAGGAGGAAGTTATGTTGGGTGAAAATAGTGAAGGGCATTGCTTGTGTCTGCCTCAAATGGTGAACTTGACCTTTTTGGCAGAAGATCCTGTGCCAAAACCAGCAGGTGTTTCAGATGTTTCTCTGTAGCATGGCAGAGGGCTTCCTCATTCAACTGAACAAGCTAACGTGGGTAGCACTGGTCCTGAGATGCAGCAAGTTTGCCAATGCAATGTACCCAGAGGAAAGCTTCATTACTGCTTCTTTTGTGGGTAGCTTCTGATGATGTAGCACTTTGTATAGTCCTGGTGGCACAGTGCCTATCATGCTATTGTGGAGCACTTTTCAGTGCAGACCCTTGTCACAAACAGCTTTGGTATTTGGAGCTACAGTGGAGACCAAAAGAATTCCTTCTTTCGTGCTATAAAAACCTTCATTCCTTCCTTTGGGCAAAGCAGGCTGGATTTCTCATTTGAATTCTCTGACTTTGTTCTGCAATTTGCCAAAAAGTCTGCCTCCCTGGAAAAGAGCAGTTACCACTAATTGTTTTGCCTGAGAATTTGTCTTTTGAGTTGTCAACCAAAGCTGCCTTCTGGCAGCTGACATGGTTGCCATAGTTCTAGACAAAATGAAAATGTTATTCAGTGAGGCATCTGCATCAAAGGGAGAAGCAATGGAAATATCAGTCAGCAAAACTTGTGATGTTCTGCCTGGGAGGAGCAGCTTCTCAGTACTTTGCACCATTGCAAGAATGATGCTTGCAAAGAAGATGAGACTCCGAGAGCTGGCAATGGATTCACAATTCCATATAAGGAAGTATTCAATTTTTCAGTTTTCATTTTACTCAAGATAAAGCATGCCTTAGGCTAGAATTACTATTTTCTCATCTATTTGGCTACCTGAGCAGTAACATCAAGATCAATAACTCCTAATTTAGGCATTAATCTGTGAAAGGTTCTCTTCTCTGATCAAACCATCTAGAAAGAGGTTTATGAGGGAAAAAGAAAGTATGCAAATCTAGATGACTGTGTGCTGCTGTACACAGTACTCATTTGGACAAAAGTAAAAGCAGGAAAATGTTCTGAGAACGTGATGGTCTGGATTATACTCTGGTCTTGAATAGGAAGACTCCTTTACTGTGCTGGGCAGTTTATCTGAGTTAACAAAAAAGCACAATTGATCTCTTTGGTTGAAGTTGAGATGGCCCTTTTCTGATACCCTTTGTGTTTGTGAAGCAATGGTGAGGCACCGTTCACCAGACAGAGGTGAAAGTTGAATAACAGAATTATTAAAAATAAAAGGTTATGATTAAAATTACAAATTTGCATGGAGATAAAGCTCTTCTGGCATTGTTAATAAGGACTCAGAAGGGCTCAGGAGAAACAGAGATGATATTGTAAATCTTCGTGTAACTTCCAGATCTGGGTAGCAAAAAAAGGTGGAACTCACTGGTGAATAATTGGTATCTCATATGTGTGAAAAGAGATCATCTTTAATGTAAGTGTGGCTTTTTAATGCATATGTTTACATACATAAACATGAACATATACATAACATATTCATGAAAGTGAATCTTGATTTTACTGTAGGCCCCCCTCTAACATAACTTGGGCCCTTTTGGGTATATTGAGCCCCAGCTAATTGAAAACTGGTATGGCAGCTATATTAGAAGACAATTTGGAAATCTCTCTTCTTTGTGGTACAACAAGTTCTTTATTAAACAAGAGACTTTTGTGTAAGAACTTAGTATGAGATTTCTCTGATATACAGATACTACTGATGTATCAGCTTGGGCCTTGATTTCAGAAATTGCTGTTGTTTGGGGAGCTGTCTTTTAAAAAAATCCCAATTGACTGCTGAGAATTTTGAAAACAGTTGCCATGAAATATATATAGTAATTCGATCATTTTTTCAATAAGTAAAGGAGACATTGCTGAAATGGAAAAGCTTAAGCAATGGTAATGTTATCAACATTAAAAAGTAATTCAAAGATGAGAAGCAGAAGCTGAATTTGCATTGGTATTATTATTATTTTTTTAGACATACAGAAAGATCAGCTGAAGCACTTACTTTGTTCTCTGGTGATCTGATTTCTAATGGCTCACAAGAAAAGCATGTTTCCAAGTATTTTACTCTTAGAAAAAATACTGAGTAGTGTAGTGTAAATTGATTCTTGACATAACTGATCATAAAAGAATATTACAATACTGTGTTTTTTGTAATATGCAGCTATAATCAGGGGTGTAATTGATGCAGTGAACATACCTGAGGAGCTCCACCTTCTTTATATTATTCAGAAATCACTGAGGTGTGTGAAATGAGAAGTCAATATTCTTATACCAACACTTCTTAGGCAAGCTCAAACTTGAGCGCTTTGGCTGATCAGTCAAAAAGTTTGCAGACTTGAATCCCAAAGCTGGCACAGAAATTTTGCTGGGGCAAGTTTAGGGTTGCCCTTACCTCAGGTGCCTCAGAGGACCACTTGCACAAGAGCCAGGTGAAGTCTTGTGAAGCAGTGGTGTGAATCGTGCTGGCATGGGAGAGAGAAATGAGGGTTCCTAGCAAAGTCAAGGAAAGTAGTCCTTGCACCTATTGAGAGAAATGGCTATGTCTTATAGTGTGCATTCCTGGCAAGCCCCATGACAAACTCAAATAGTAGCACTCAGTGAGCCTAGAACTTAGTTATGAATCTTGTTGAGTTGGCTGGGTTTAGCTTCGAGGTGAACTCAAGTTCCTGTACAGGGTTGTGAAAACCTTTAGTGCTGGAAATTCCTCCATATCTCTGGGCAACCTGTTCTGGTGTTGAATAACCCTTCCTGACTTCAGTAGTTGTCCAGGTTTGTATTTGCAGAACATGAAGTTAGTTATGTCACTTCAAAATATGAAGCAATTAGCAGTTGGCCTTGTGCCTCATGAATATTTCACTCAGGCTTCACCCTGTCTCTCTTACTGTGGTTTATCATTTGAAGCACATGGAGATACCTCAGAATTTTTGACTAGAGGGCAGACTGCTTAGTAAATATGACGATGTGCATTTGCATGAATAAGCAAGCCTTCTACCATGCATTTTCTAGGGTCAAGGAAATATCCATTGTAACTTTTCAGTGTATGTAGATAACGTGATATAAATATTTTTTACTAAAATAAGTTATATAAAAGTGAATTAAACAAGGAAAAATAAGTTCGTGGTATTCTGTTCATTCCTTCTTTTGTGCATCACTAATGTGATAAGTGTTTCTATCTCAGGAATTTTACTGATTGTTTTCTTTTAACAATAGGAATTGTGTGGAGTGCAGTCACAGATATTTGCATTTGAGTTTTTCAATTTGCATTCTTTAGAGTCCCTGGGCAATAGTGGGATGCAAAGTCTTGTTATACTATTGGCTTTATTATCCAGCCCATGATTCACAGGAAAATGTTGCAATGACCTCTTGCACCAGCAACTAATTCTTCTAAAAGATGAAAGTTATTTCTTCTCCTGGCACAGATATCAGAATCAGCCTTCAAAGAATGATATGGCATTAATAGTACAAGCTGCCCAACACTTCTAAAGGAGTAAAAGCGGCAAGACCATTTTTTCAAGTGTATACACAAGCCAGCTGTATTTTTTTTATCCTGTGCTTCAGAGGCAGAACAGTTTCCTCCTGCTACTCAGACACAGCACATGTTAGCAATAAGTGAATCATATTTAAGATGGAGAAGAGAAGAAAAACAACTCTGACCAGAAGATCAACCCAACTCCCAAATCAAAACCTACAAAAAACTTGGATTCATTCAGAAAACCTTTCACAACTATGCTGACTGCTCTTAACACAGAAGTGTGAAAGTACTTATTCTGCTCTGTATTGTGAACCTTAAATGACCACTTGGAGAGAGAAGTGCTATTTCTAGTGCCATGAGCATTACTGTCATCTAATTCTCTTCTGAACTACACTGCTGAGATTACTCTTCCTGGATGTTTTTGCTAAGTACCTGCTCCAAAATGTCACTTTTATTTCTGTGAATTTTTGGTCAAAATTAATTAATCTACTCAAGTCCATTTGATAACATTTATTAGCTTACATTAATCTTCCACTTATTTGGTGTTTTTATTTCATCAGCAACAATTTCATCTTAGTGGGAATTGTGAATTACTCTGTCATAACAGTGATCTGAATGATTTACACCTATGCATAGTTTTGTACAAATTTCCTTGAGATTCAGTTACCCTGTATATGCACTGAAGAACTTACCAATATTTTATACTTTTCTACTTTTGATTTTTCACAATTGTCCTTTCATAATAATACATAAGTGGTGCATTCACCATACTTTAAGACAACTGATGTTCCTTCTTTATCTATTTTGACTATTGAGCTTGTTTGTAGGGTTTGTATGGGATTGTAGGAGATGTTCTTGTCACCTTCTAGGTCAATGGTCTTTGATTTCATATTTTACTTCATTTTAGTTATGAGTCCAGTCCTCAGGGTCATTCAGACTTTTTTGCATGATATTTCAGTGACTTACTATTTGAAATCAATAGCATTTATTGGACATATTGCAGAATTTTTATTCTGCAATCATCTTTCGTTACATATTTTACTTCATTTTTTATGAAGTTTCACTCATAACTTTCTTCCATGCTGGTAATTTCCTAGTTGGTAAATGCCACTGTCATTTTTCATTTAGTAGGTTCTTAGACCCCTCTGTAGTTTTTCTGCTTGTTACCATTTTAATGAATGTATACATATTAACAAATATTGCACCTGTTTAGTCAAATCAAATGTGCTAAAAAAATTCTGAAATTAAGGAACTCCTTTGTTGGGAAAACTGAAATTTTAAGAAAAAAGAATTTGCTTATCCAAGATATCTTCAGTGAATGGATGCTGCACTTTCTCCCTTTTCCTATTCATGTCTCTCCCTAATTATGTCCTCCAAAACTTGTTCATAGCCCCTGGATATTACTGAACACAGACTAATGGGTCTCTTTTCTTTTTATTTACAGGTAATTTAGATCCTTACTATTCTTCAGCTACCTTATTTTGATATCTTTTAGAGCCGATGCATCTTCAGATCCTTCTTATAAGACATGTAATTTCAAGTATAAAGGCTTTCAGTATTCCGAGAAAGAAATTACCCACTTCTTCTAATTTGAATGTACTGGGTACATATTTTTGGAAATGCATTCCTGTACTGCAAGTAATGACTTCACATTTTATTAGCTGGTGATCTTCCATTCTCCATTCAAAGTTACTTGACTGAAAATGTCCTGAGGCAAATGTTTGTCTAACCTGAGAATTTGACTCCTATGTAATGAGCAAATTTATCTTCTCTTTACATACCATTTTTTCCATCCACAGTCTTTATAACTAACTCTTTATTTCTGTTATCTTCTCTCTCTTTTTTTTTTTCTTTTTTTTCTTTCTGGGAATAAGTTTGGTCCTGTCTTCTCTTCATACAAGGATGTAGCAAAACCACTGATCTACCCTCTCTCATGTTATTAAGTTATTATATCTTTCCTTGGGATCATTTTTATAAGCATTTTTTTCCTCGAGGTCTATGCTGCCTTTGAAAGTTGCGTCCGAAGTAGCATTATCTCAACCTAAAACGTTGTTGCCTCAGTGGATGTCCAAGGGTAACTCTCTATTACACCCAAGCGTTTCTGGGCATTCTATGACTTAGATTTGCTCTTCACAATACATAGACAAAGCAAATTGTCTCTACCCTCTCTAACTTTGTGGGTAGTTTCAAAAGTCATTTATTTGTAGTATACTCACAAATTTAAAGCATTTCTGACCTAGTGTAAGGAATCCTTACTTTCCTTATTATCAGAAGGCCTCAGTATGGCAAAATAGTAATGCTTAAAGCTTTCTGCATCTAAAGATTTAATTAACTGCTCATAAGGGGAGAGGTAAGAAAAAGAGACAAGACTTTCTTCATAAATCATGTATTCTGTACCAGTAATAATTTTTAGACCTATTCTTTATGATGATCCAATTACTTCTTGTAATGTGATGCCGAAAACTATGAATTCCAACACAGAATAAAATGGTAGGATAGCAGCACGATTCCTTTTACATATCCCAGCTTGCTTTTTGTTTTGTTTTGTTTGCTTTCATCAAGTTATCTGCTATTATCCCAGCATCCCAGCTCTCATCTTCAGCAAAGTTTCTTCCTGATCATTTTCTCATCCTATCTTGTGTACTTACTTATCCTTGCCCTAACACAGAACTCTGTGATTTACCTTTGAAGGAATTCTTGCACTGTATCCTGAAGGGTTTTTTTTCTTAGGCTGCTTTCTGCAGTTTGCGTGATCCTTCTGAGTACTACTTGTATCTCTTTGCATTTGAAGTCCTTGCCAGTGTGGTCCCGTTTCCAAACTGACTAAAACCACTGTCTCTCCTCATTCAGGATTCTACAGAAGACTTGCAGCAGTACCAAATCCAAAACATTTTCTGGCATAACCTTTCTCCCTTTCCTTCCATTTAGAAAATAAATCACTGATAACGCCTGTAACTAACTTGAGTGTAAAGGAGCTGATCCAAAAGTAATGACTCCTGTTTTATTATGTTGGCCCATGACGTCAGAGGCGGATGTTGGTGGTATGGTAGTAGAGGCTGAATCCCACCAGGATCCCACTACTTATTATTCCCATGTGACAGATGGCAGCAAAGGGACAGTCTGACAGAATAGTGTCTGTCACGGAAGTGCGTATGAAGCAAAGTTGCGTCATGGAATTCCTTTATGAGGAAAAAGTTGCACTTACTGACATCCACTGATGCTGAATATTTACAGAGACTAAACAGCGGACGGTAGCACAGTGAAAGTTGCACTGCATGGGCAATATTTTCCCAGTAATGACACCATAAAAGCAGCTGTGAAACAGTGGGTCATCTCCACTGGTGCAGATTTTTGTGAGTGTGGCATGTAAGTTCTTGTTCATCACTGGCAAATGGTGATAACTGTGTTGAAAAAAAAAACAGTGTTTTGTAGCTGAGAATTTGCTCTATCAAATATTGTTATTGTGCTCTTTGTATCCATTGTAGTTTCCAGGGAAATAAATAGGAGACATTACTTCTGGAGCAACCTAAATGTATATACAATTTTGAATCTGCCACACAGCCCTACTTCCTGATAAGGATCATCACCCAGGACATTATTATTCTTACTAAAATCAAGATATGATGTTTACCTGCAGTGAGGTAGCTAATGAATGTGGGTGCCAGGAGACCTTCAGATGAGGACATTATTTCTTGGCTGAACACAGGCCAATTTAGATCTCTCTGCTGCAGTGGAGCACTAAAATTACATGCTTTTAAAGTTAATGGTAAAGAAAACTGTTTACCCTTCCATACTCACTTCTGCTGCAAGTGGAAAATGTCTATAAAAGACATAATTTTCATTCTGTTTTTGAAAAATAAGTTAATATTTCATGATCTTCTTCTCTTTGGAGCTGCATTTAGCCTATTAGTTCCCTTAGAGAGACCAAAGCAATACAGTGTGAAGCTGAGATCTTGCCTCACAGAGGTTCCTCAGTAAAGTTATTAAGGGGAAAAAATCAAGATTCTTAGACCCACTAAAACAAAGGGTTTGTCTTCAGTTAGATTCAAAGGCTCATGCTGTAAGCAATCAGTAAATGGCAAACACAACTTTTGCATTACTCTGTAACTGCAAATCTGGCACTTCCTGCTCCTCATAGCAGCACTCATCAAAGTACTGCTAATGAGAGAATTAAGCTCATGTGATTAGGAGCAAAGTATGAATGATGTAATGAAAATACTGGTGAGCATCTGATTATCTGGAGATGGGGGGTGAACTAGGAAAGGAAATTGTCACATCTTGTCAGACTTGCCACTATCTTTGGCTTCCCTTGTCTCTGCTTGTTTTGCTCTCACATAAGCTAAGTTTCTGGCTGTGAAACATTCACAAAGCCGAAGAACAAGGAAGATGTCAGATTGCTCTGCTTGAAGTAGAGCTGTGCCTCCTGCCCTCACGTCCCTGTCATACCCAATGTCTCTGCCTGTGTATGGGGATATGATGATGGCTCTGACCCAGTAGGTGTTTTCTCCTGCTCCCAGTATGAAGTGTCAGCACTGAATGAGACAAAGTCTAATCTAAGGGCCACTGTCCTCACTACTGCCTTGGTGTTGTTAAAGCTGAATTTTGCCTATTGGCTTTCTGTTGCTTCATGGAGAAAATTGAACTCCTGCAGTCACATTTATTGGTATGGCCTCTAACACTACATGACATCTTATAGCCAAACAACTGCTCATTTAACAGGCTAGTGGAGGATTTGGCAAACTTGAGAAACAGTACTAGTGAGAACCCAAATAAGCCAGAAAAGTCCCGAGGTCTGCTCCACAAAATCTTCTGTTTCTAAAGAAAATCCCTTTCTCCATTAGCCAATCTTTAAAAGTGAGAGAAAGGTATGAAAAATCATAGCCCAGGCTAATTTTGCCTTGCACTTAGCACAGTCTTTTAACTTGGGTGAAAACAAACAAACAAACAAACAAATAAATAAATAAATAAATTCCTCAATGTGCAAGCTTTCCCATCAGCAAAGCACTCATGGGTCCACAGCAGAGCTCTGTCATAGGCTGTCTGTGGGCTGGCTTGATCTGCAATTACAGAAGTCTGATTCCTGCAAAGGCTTTTTGGCTTCATACGCCACTTACTGCATGTTGGGGGTAGATATTTTCTGTGCTGTCTGTAACAAAAGAGAGCTTGTTTACTTCATGCCTTTTCTCTGGATATAATTTGAAAATAGTGGTAATCATGGTCCTAGAAAAAAAAGTTATCACTATATATTTAAATAAGTAGTGGTATTAAGCAGTCTTGCCCCACACTCTCTGTCTAATGAATTACTGACTTATTGAAGGTTTTTTTCTGGATTTTTTTCTCAAATATTTTTTGAAAAAAAAAAATCTAAGTTTATTTTTGTGTTCTGTCGACACAAAATAAAGTGAATACAATTTTTTTTTTTTAAAAAAAGATAAGTTCTATTAATGTTTATTAATGTCTGATGCCCAATCAAGGTATAATTCCTGAGAGAGTAATCCTTTTTGCTGTGAACATTGCTGTGAACAGCAGTTGTGAAAGAAAGGAAAATGTACCGAGTGACGAAGGGATTGAAATAATTAAAAGACAACAAATAAATCACCAATTCTAGGAAACATGGGTAGAGGATGATATTTTTCATTACTCGTTCTTTTTTATTTTTAACTCAAATTAGGGACCAATTTTTTTTTTTTTTCCTGTACAACATTTAGTGCTGTGGCCTGGGTTTTCTTATTGAAATATGAATAAATACCAGAGCTCTAATGAGACTTCTCAATAAGAATCTGTGGTATTCCAGTGTTCCAGTTAAAAAATGTGAACATCAATGACACATACTTTTCAACTGGGTCACTGTTTAGTTTTTATGTTTAATTTTATTTATTTATTTATTTATTTATTTTGCCATATATTCTTTTAAATTGTTGCTTTTTGGGATATCCGAGCTTTGTGAAACTACTTTGTGTGAACTGAAGCTGAAATCAAGCTGTAAGAAAAAGTGAAATTAGACACTAGATATTAATTACAGTGCTGGAATGCTGTTGCAGATTGGCTTTCCTTCAACACGGAGCATGTTTGTCACCACACACGTTACACACTCATAAACAACAGATGCAAAAAGCAACTATTCCAAGAGATAACTTTCTATTTTTCGGTAACTAGACTTTGTCACCTTTGCTTACAATAACTCTTGTACCCCTCAACTGTTAATCGCGCTATCAATGTGCGGCTTTAGTTAACGTGTCCTGCCACCTCGTGGACAAATAGTAATAGGTTCTTTTTTTCCACTCTAGACGGTCATAATACCAAATGAGATGCAGCATCCGCACACATCCATCATTTCGATGTGAAACCATCTCCCTGTTAGCAACTTGTAAGCATATACTAGTTAGCAGGATTTCATAAATTAAATTTCTTCACCTCAAACCTTCTTTCAAAACCCAGAGTTAAACAGCAAACAGTAATACTAAATGTTTTTACCCATGTGAAAGTAGAATCTCTCAGCACAAGCTTTTTGAGTCCTAAATCACAATTCTCAAGCCAGAATAGTTCTACCTTTTGCTGATATAAGAATAAGAGAGCAGTGGTATAGATCTTGTGCAGTCTTTGTAATAAAAATCTTGCACATGTGAATACTTAGATTTTGAAGCACATCACTGGTTATCCTTGCCCTAACATTAGGCACTGCTTTTTAAATGGATAAATGTGGTAAACTGCTGTAAAGTAAATAGAAAGTGCTGCAGAGGAGTAAATGGCTGTGTAGATTTAATGGCTATTAATGCAGACTTAGTTTTCCAGTCTGTGATGTTCATGTGCTCTTAGAACTTTGTGATGTTCAACAAAGCCAAGTGCATGGTCTTGCACCTGGGTAGTGGCAACCTCCATTACCAATACAAGCTGGAGGATGAAGGGACAGAGCACAAGAACCTGGGGGTACTGGTAGATGGCAAGCTGGACATGAGCCAACAATTTGCTCTTGCAGCCCAGAAAGCCAGCTGTATCCACAGACTGCATCACAAGATGTGTGGCCAGCAGGATGAAGGAGGTGATCCTGCCCCACTACTCTGAGCTGGTGAGACCTCACCTGGAGTGCTGAGACCAGCTGTGAAGTCCTCAGTACAGGAGAAATGTAGACCTGTTGGAGTGCATCCAGAGAAGAGCCACAAAAATGATCCCAGGGATAGAACCCCTCCCCTACAAAGACAGGCTGAGAGAGCTCGGGCTGTTCAGCTCCGAGAAGAGAAGGCTCCCAGGAGGTCAGAGAGCGGTCCTTCAGTATCTACAGGAAGACTGTAAGAAGGAATGGGACAGACTCTTTAGCAGGGTCTGTGGTGATAGGATAAGGGGTAATGGTTTCAAAGTTAAAGAGGGGAGAATTAGACTGAATAAAAGGAAGAGGTTTATTACAATAAGGGCAGTGAGACACTGTAACAAGCTGCCCAGAGAGGTGGTGGATGCCGCATCCCTGGAGATATCCAAGGTCAGACTGGATGGGGCTCAGATCAACATAATCCAGTTGCAGATATCTCTGTTCATTGCAGGGGAGTTGGACTAGATGATCTTTAAATATCCCTTCCCACTTGAACAGTTATTTGGCTCTCTAGTTGTAGATGCAGAGATGCTTCCCACCTTAAAATTAAACACTGTGTTTGAGTGCTGGTTCTCCAAGTAGCATTCAGAGTGGGCGTTCATAGTTTTCTGCCAGCTCAAAAAAGCATCTTAGTTTCCCTCCTAAGAAACCCAAGCAACTATTAACACCTCCTTTAATGCAGTTTGCAACTAAAGTAATCAGTGATCCACTGTGATCTGAAGTAACCACTGCAAATAAATAAACACTATTCCATGTGCCTCTGAAGCTTCACATACTTTCACTTTGAATCTACATTAATGAATTTATTTCCCCGCATTACTACACGTATTTTATTTTTAAATTTCAAATTTCTTAGCATTGTGTCCTAAGTTGAATTAAGATTTTCAATCTGTGTCTTTAATGCTATTATACTTCAGAAAGACAGTGTATTGCTTTGATTCATATCTGCCAAAGTGCTTTCACATTCACCAGTATGTTTCCATGTAATTTAGAAATCATACTTACCAATACTTGCCTATGACTATCTAATAAACTGATAAAAGTGCTTTTCTTCATAGAATCATAGAATCATAGAATTGCTCAGGTTGGAAGAAGACCTTAAAGATCATCAGGTCCAACAACAACCTAATCATACTTCCCTAATTGTAACAAACCTCCACTAAATCAAGTTCCTGAGAAACAAACAAAAAAAAAACAAATAAACAAACAAAAAAAACCCAAAACAAAACAGCAACAACAAAGAATGTTTGGATGTGGTACTCTGGAATGTGGTGCTCATAATCTTCTGTAACATTTAGTTGGTATGTGTATTCTTCATTTTCATTGCTTATGGTTTTGCCTTTTGTGAATGACTCAGTTAAATAGCTCAGAAATGGAAATACTCAAAGGAACCAATATAACAACTTTTTTTTTTTTTTTTTTTTTTTTTTTTTTTAATAACTCAAGCCTTAATGTATCTTAATTTTTATTTATATTTAATTCCTTCAATTTATATTTGAACTGCACCCTTCCTCAGAGTAAAATAGCTTTCCTTAGCCTTCACCCTGGTAACCAATGAGCTTAGTTTTAAAGCTACAGATACAGCAGTTAGTATCTACTACCGATGTGGGAATTGAATGGTAGAAACCAGGATACATAGAAACAGTAGATTTACTTCCTAAAATTGCTTTTCTTGGAGGAATTAAGCACTGTGTCAACTCAGGTTACATTTGAGCAACAATTCACTGAAAAGGAAAAGGTAGAAGTTATTCTTACCAATCACTGCCAAACTGAACAATTATGACAAAACTGACTAGTTTTGAGTTAACCTGAAATTTTAATTTCTTTTTCAATAAGCAGAGAAAGAAAATAACTTATTCTTGTTATATTCCTCATTAGGAAAGTGACTTCACATTTTTCCAGCTTCTATATTATATAACAATTGTATAGGTGGAACAACAGCTGCCTACCAGTACGATCAGCCAGCTTGGAGGTGTGCTACAGTTTCAGAAATACTGCTTTAGAGAACTTCTCAATTCTTAAGTCTCAATAGTTCTGTTAACAGGCTTTGATGTCAAGGACTCTCTTAGATCAGAGAGAGTTTAACCCAAAGATCTATGGTGCAGGCAATTAAAACAGTAAGTTAAATGTGTGAGCAAAGATACTAAACAGAAAGTATAGCCTTTCTAAAGCATTTCTAAAAGAAAACCAACTTGGAAACACAGAATAGAAGTACTGGGTCTGTTCTTTTCTGATTAGGAGACAGAGGGATGGGTAGTGTGGTAGGAAAAAAAGCACAGAAAAAAATATTAGCTGGAACAAAATCAGAAAGGATTCTGACTGAGTTGAAAACTGATCTCAGATCTTGATTTTTTATACTGATGTTTCTAGATCAGAACTGTCCAACCTGCCACAAGGAAGCTCAAACACTTTACAATTCCTACCTTGGCATAACATTCTTTACTGAGCTTCTCTTCTTCCTAAGATTAGCATCTGAGTGAAGCAGTCCCCAACATAGACAAGAGTAAAAGGACCTATTCTAGATTTCATGGGGATTTTAGCTGGGAAGCACTGTACTGAGAATGATTCAGTTCTATAATTCAAAATCTGAATTGTAGATTCAAAACCTACAATTCTCTCTACATGAGTATTAAGAATTATCACATTACTGTAAGTTGTTAACACAAAATGAATTGAGGATTTAACAGCACAGAGTAATCAGAGCTTTTGTGGAGCCGAAGGGACAAAATGACACCTGAGGGGCTAAAAAGTACCTTGAAATATTTACATTTTTTAAAAAAATGCATTTTTTTCTTCACTGTAATATAAAGTAAATTTTTTATATATATATATATATATATATATATATATATATAAAGGGCATATTGTGCAGAACAGTTCTTTTATGTTCTCTTTAGGTTAAGCCTTTTATATTTATGCAGAAATAAATAGATGAGATGTATAAAATATGCTGGAGTACTTGACATTTTATTATTATTTTTTAAACGGTGAAGAAAACTTGAGACAAGGAGGAAATAGAAGAATTCTCAAATTGAGGGGCACTCAATTTCTTTTTTATCAACTGGAAGTCACTTTTCTCTTTCGAAAAAGAACTTCTGTGCTCATTCCCTGCCAATCTGAAGAGATGTGATGTGAAAATAGCGTACACCACCACTGTGCCTCTCTCTCTCTCTCTCTCTTTGAGTCTGTGTTCCAAACATCTACAGACATTGTGCTGAAAATTTATATTGTTGAGCTGTACTGAAGAGACCAGGACTTGAAAATTGGTTCCAGTTTCCATGGAGGCTAATATACTTACGCACTTCCATCTTTCAGAATTTAAGTTTTCTTACCTCGGATAAAATGTATTGCTTTGGTGAACTGCATTCCAAAAGCTTGCAGGTTCAGAACTGAAGTGTAATGAGAGAGCATGTGCATTCTTTTAACATGTAGCATAAGGGCTTGTTATTTGTGGCATTATCTATCACTGTGTAAAGTTTCTGTTAACCAGTAAAGAGGAAAATAAGGAAAATATTATGTGCAGTTGAGTATTTGTAATATTTTATTGGGCCTTATGTCCTGGAAAGAGCTGCTTGAAATCACTGTTACAGTATGTGAGATTTGGCATTCTTTATTGGTATTGAAAGCATAGAAACCAAGACAGATTTCCTTAAAAAAATCTCTGATATGCAAATCAATAAAAATGCTCAAATGAGGGAGCTGTTCAGATTAGGATTTACTTTCTGAATAGGAGGTTACTATCTGCAGTTGCTTTAAGCATTATTTTTAATATACTGCATTTATATATTTAAATATTTATTGACTGGTATTGTCTACATCTACCTCCTTCTTCTGTTTTGCAAATATATTTTTATTTCAGTGTTCAGTGTGCAAGTAGGAAAAAAAAAAACAAAAAAACAAAAAAAAAAACATTCCATACTTTTGCAAATAGAATATTTGCATATTTCCTGTAGAAATTAATGCCAAAGTGATATGTTCCATTGGTTATCAAAATGTATAGCTTTGTTTAGAAGAATTTGAAAGGTGTTTGACTCTGGACTGGAGATGTTCCACATTAATGTATGTACAGATACTGTCAGTTGCTTACAGGTTCTTGAAATTTTTTAGTGTATATGTCAATTAAGATCTTCAGTGATATCAGAATAACAACATTATAGGGTCTGTATTGCTTCAGTTAAGTGTAGCTAACACTGTATACATTTTAACTGGAGATAACTCTAGGATGTCTTGGCTGTCAAAGCCCACTGAATTGTAAATGAAATACACAAATCTCTTACGCTCCTTTGCATACCTTCACCTAATGAGAATTCAAAAAAATAGCTACAGTGAAACTGGATATTTTGTTGCAAAGAAGATCAGTGAAAAAGCAAAAGCATTTCAGTTGAAGGGAAAGAATAGAAAATCAAAACTTACTACACTTTTCCTCCTTCTGTAAATGTACAAGCACCCACTGAGGAGACCATGTGAGTGCACAGGAACTCCCCATTCAGAAGACACTGGAATGTATAGAAAGACAAAAATCATAACAGCCAAAAATTGTAAGTTCATTTCTACCATTCTTTACATATAAGCTATAATTTATTACTACTTTTCTATTAGTTATCCAGAGTGGGTGTTATCAAACATAATTTCTCTGGATACCACCAAAGTGCTCAGCAAAAAGCTGCAGCCCAGCAATTGGGCTTTTTACTTTTACATTTGGCGGTACAGAGTTAAATTTGACTTTGAAGTGCTGATCTCACATAGTGTGTGCTGAAATGCTGCAAACCAGGCAACTGCTCATGCCATGATGCAAAAGTCTCATTTAGAGAGCACTGTAGCTATATGAGGGCTGCTGAGCCACCTACGCTTCAGATGTAGCAATCCAGATGAAGAAGGAAAGATGTTGTAGATTGTTTATTCATATACAGCTAGTGTTCAAGGGATCATCAGGCTGAGCTTTCCAGTGTAAGGGATGTAAGTGAAGCTATCCCAAGCCCCAGTTTCAAAATAAAAGCGTGAGAAGGATGAGATGGGTCCAGGTGAATACTGAGAGAACTGGCTAAATGAGTAAGAAGAGGAATGTGGCTTATGAGATGTTAGATGTGCAAGATGTAATTCTCCGTTTGCCGAGCAGCTTGTAGGTGATGGCTGCTCTGGGAGTAACTTAAAGAAGGGCAGTATGGTTCCTTTTTCTGTGGTTATTCTTCCATGCAGCACCATGAAATCCAAGGCACACTAACAGAGTGGGAGGAGATGACAAGCAGAGGTTAAATTATTGTTAACGTGGGCTTCAGAGCCTGGACAACCTGTCCGGCCAGTCTCATCACATCTGTCTTGGGAATTGCCTCCCATGCCAGGCCAGGCCTGGCTCAGGCCCTGTGGCCACACCTGGTGAGGTCTAGACTGTGGCTGACTCTACTCATTGTCTGCCATCCATCCTAGCTCACCTTGCTGGGTCTGTGAGATGAATCTTGTCATGGGAAGAGGCACTGTACCACACTGCAGCCTTCCACTACATACCTTCACTGCTCTTTGTTTGGTCAATTTTTTCTGTGTCATAACTTATATTTTAATAAAAGTGTTCTATTTCCAGAATCTAAGGAAGAAAAAAAAAAAAAAAAAAAAAAAAGAAGACCAAGGATTGGTTTGTCATAGATGAGAACAGAACATTTTTTGTTTATAATTTTCCAACATTTGTTTAAACTTTCATTTTTTCCTACTCTACTTGCTTTAAGGAGTGATATACCTCCAACTTATTCTATTTTTATTTTTTTTATATATTTTATTTCTTCCATTTAGGCTCAAAACAGCTTCTCTTCATTGTACCTAACAATGAGCTCTATAATAGAAATTATCAAGTTGTTGTGCACACAGCCTTCAGCCTCATTCATTCTTTCATCCCCACCTGAGCCTAAGCAATACAAGTATCCTGCCTTTTCAGTACAATTTAATGAAAAATAATCTCTGTACACTATGGATAGACCTAAGAACTAAGATCTGCAGGAGCAGAAGAGAGATGAAAGGACAGATAAATAACAAGAAGCAAAAAGAAGAGAAGAGCCAGAGGGTAAGAGCCACATCCACCTGACTCCCATTGCTCCTTCTTGATTGCAAGATAAAAGGTGCAGTTGGCAGGGGCAGAGTAACAGCAATGTGTTGCTGCCCCCTTAATAGCTACAGTTTGAATACCCTTTCACCATCTGGGGCATGGCCATCTAGGTCTGGAGAACTGCAGGCCATGCTTGGGCAATCCATTTTCCTTGCCTGGACAGAGTGTGCCATCAATGGCATCAGTCTGAGCTTTGAACTTCAGCCTGTGCATGATTGGTGGGAAGGAGGTGATCATTTTTCCCTTTCATGCCCCTCACCTGCAGCAGCTGTAATGATCAACTTCTCTCATCCTCTTTTGTACAGCAGCATCTGTTTGACTTTATGTCTATATTTTCTCTTAAAGTGCATTCTTCTTTTCTTTGAGGGTGGTCTCTGTGACCAGCAGAAAAAGAAGATGGATTCCTTTGTCCTTTTGAGCACGTGCTTGGTTAGAAATCCCCAATTTGAATGGGTTGTAATACAAACACTTTGATTGCCAGCCTAAGCAATCTTGGAAACATCTTTTCTCTTTAATGAAGTTGTAAGTCAGTACATGCAGCAGGTATCCTCATTTTATTCATCATTATGCTCCATACAATCAAACTGAGAGAGACAGATTTTCTAATTAAAAGAGAGACTATATATTTTTCTGTTGCCAGGCTGTTAGATAAACACGCTCTGGATGCGGTTAGTCTCATCCATCAGCAAAATTTGATGAATCCCTGTTTCTATTAGCTATCTTGAGTGTGGATGGATTATTGCACATTTCTAGCAAGCAGCTTAATTTTATTGTTATATTACATTCCCTACTTAGCATAAAAAGTGAATAACTGAACAACATTAAAAAAAGCTGAGAACTCTCATCAGTAGCTGTGGGGGAGTATTTTCGTTCCTAACGTGAAAAAGATGCCATGTATATGAAATCATGTGTAAATGTTCAGATTTTTTTTTTCCATAAAGCAAACTCTTCTAAGCACCAGCTTCAACTGCCACTATACTTCATTGATGAAGAAAAATCCTAGAAGCAAAGTAATTTCAGAAATAGACAATGAGTGCCTTCTCTCCTAATATAATAAGCCATTTACTAAAAGCAAATCATCAACAGCTTGCTGTTTTGCAGTGAACGGAGGCGTAGCATAACCTTTGTGGTATTGATTTGTTCTTGTGGATGCAGCCTAGAATGGAAAACAATTCCTGAGAAATCTGTTAGAACTATCTATCCTTGTCTTTAAAAGTTGATGCAAGATTATAGATGATCCCAAAGTTTTCTAGCTTGTAGATGAACATTAAACAAATAATTGGCTTTGTGTGATGTGTAGTAATTAGCTAAGGATCATCTGTAAAGAATTTCATATGTCAAAATATGTTTTCGATGTGACCAAATAACTTAGGATGAGTAACAACTAATTTTGGCTTTTATTTTTCTGCTTATGGAATGCAAATGTCCAGATCACAGCTTAATTTAATTTTGTTGTTAGTGTCATCTGATAAATTTCATAGATTATTATAACTGCCCTTAGTTTGTTGATTTTCAAAGACAGTCTAGTGAAAGGATTACTCTGTACATTATCCCTAGATATCTACTATTTGTTGCTGTTAGAGACTGCATGAGGAATGGGGAACTCTTTGATCTGGCCTGGTGTGACTGTTCTTCTATTCTTGGATGTCCATGAACGCTGTACATTGTGCAGTGGCTAGATGGATGTGCCAGCATTTCTGATTCAAATAGTTATGCATAATATTTTACATTTTGGTCTGCATAGAACATTGGAAGTTGCGTTTTGTGAATAATTCTTGTTGTAAAAAGAAATAGGCACATTTTTTTCTTTCTTTAAATTTCCTTTACTTTAATAGCTGGCTCTATATATTCAACACAGCTGGCAGAAGAATTACAGCTTTTAGGGAGGCTTTTACTCTAGGATTCCCCAGCCCAGTTTCTGTTTTTAAATATTTTTCTCTTCCCCACTTCCTTTTCCCTCCTCTCCTCCCCTACCTCCCTTTCCCCCTCCCCCCCCCCCACAAAAAAAAAAAAGAAAAAGAAAGTGACGATGGATGTGACAATTTAAGCATTGCTCAGAATGTTAATTCTGGTGCCAAGTGAACTGGATATATGGATTTTCCCACTCAGAGCAGATCCATTTTCAGATGAGATAATTTTTCTCACTCTTCTTTACAGGGAGTGTCTGTGTATCTATTAAATGAGGTGTCCAATAGCAACTTGTCACCAGGGAGAAAAGATGAATAAAAAATACATTTGCTTTTAAAATATTTCAGTTCTTGGAAGAGAGTATGGAGATTCCACTTTTTAATGAGCAGTCCCTTATACCTATGCTGATTTTACTGACGTTAATAAAGTTCTGTTTGGCATAAGAATATCTGTTTGCACAAATCCTTTTCCAAGGATTCTGTTTTGAGAGCTGATTATTTTTGTAGAAAAGGAAGAAGGAAGGAAAAGGAGTTATTGGTGGCTTTTGGACAAGATCAGCTATTCAGATAGTATCAAATTCACAAAGTCTAATTTGAACAGATGTTGTCTGGCTAAGAGCATGAAAAAATGCTGTAAAGTACTCATTTCTTCCTTGATTCTCTCATTCTCCCTCTCTCTTTTTCTTTGCCCCCCCCTCCTTTTTTTTTTTCTTTCTTTTTTTTTGTCAGACAAGTCCTTCAAGGGCCATACATTAACACATTACCCTAATTACTCTCATAGTCCCATTACTGAAACATATGGAGTAAGTCACTCTGCCATATGCATGATTACAGACAAACATGTTATAGAATTCCTAGACTGTAATTACGACTGAGGAAGGTTAGAAGAATATTGGCTGAAAGTGTCCTTGGAGGCTATATATTGCAAGCACTGAGTCAAGAATAACTATCATCACATCTGTATACTCTTCTGCCAGCACAGGCAATCTTTTACTGACTCAAATTAGTACACTATTGAAGGATGTCTTAGTGGCAATAAGCAACAAGAATGAAGAATAGTCTGAAGGAGCTAACTTAAAAGTCCCATTTTTGGGTACCGTGGAAAAAGCTGACAGCACATATCCATTATACTAACCACGTTCTGTCATTTGTGTATCTGCAAATGTAATTCAGATGGTCAAAACATGCAAAAGAAATACCTGCACTCCACTCCTTGTTTTGGCACTAGCCGCAGTTGTCGCAATTTGGTCCAGATCCACTGATGAATATAATAGTAGTTGTGCTGTGCATTGCTACAATTAATTTTCAGTCAGTTTTTTCCAGGAGAGGAATTCACAAACCCTATTTGAGTGCTGGAGAAACTGTCTCTGTGGTTTACTGGGAGAGGTACTTGCCACAAAGACTCCTTATGGTAGCCAGGCCTCAGACTAGACAACATGCTTCAGACAGCTGGTGGTGAGTGCAGGAGTGGATGACTGCGTAGCTTGAGGCTGAAAGAAAGATGGTCTGTGTGGAATATCTGCTTATTGAAGATATCTGTGTATTGAAGATACATTTCCAAAATATCTCAGATAGATGGCCTGTGGCTGCCGATACTGCAGTTTGGTTTCTAATGATAAGGTGACTATGTCTCTTATTCTGTGACTCTGTGTGAAAATTTACCTGCAGTCAGAGCAGAAGTACTGGAAGTGCTGGTGCCACTATACTACTGCAAGATATTTCTGTCTGCATGCTTGGTGAATATTTCAGCTCCACAAAGAATCAGTGCTTCAGGAAGCCTTGTTAATAAACACTTCTCTAGGGCAGCAGCCAATGGTGAACTTACCCTGGGCTAGGGATGGTGGAGAATTCAAGATTACAAGTGAGGCCTCCAATACTTATTTTTAACAGTTACAATAGCTGCTGTGAACTTGTCTTTCAGTGCCTGTTAGGAAGTTGTAGTCCAAGCAGAGCAGGCTTGAAGAGCAAAACAGTTGGCGGAGAGGAGTCAGTAGTCACACAGCAGATGTTTTGGGGGGTTTCACTCCTGACTAGCACCAATCTGGTCTGTGTGCAGATAGCTTGTTAACAGCTGGAGAGCATCAGCTGTATACCTAGTCTTCATCTTTCGAGCCAGGCTCATCTAAAAGTGATCTGGTACGTGCGTACATTTTTGCTGTGACTAGCCCGTGATGAAGTGGGAATGAAATACTTTAAGTAGGGATCATTTAAAAGTCATTCGTCCTCCAGACTAAAAAATTGTTTTATGCACAGCAAAATATGGCCATCAGACAGTGCCCTAGGTGTGAGGTAAGACTGCTGCATGACTCTATTAATGCAAATAGATTCTTACAGTACTGTAGCTTCTTTGGCATTTAAACTACACCTGGATATCACACCAGAATCACTGGAAATAAGTGACATTTTCAGAACATCATTGCTTCTCTGGGATGTGGTTCTTACAAGCTCTATGCTTTGCTTTACTTGCCTAGAGAGAACACACAGAATCATAGAATGGTTTACGTTGGAGGGTACCTCAAAACCCCCCACTCCCAACCCCCTGCCATTGGCAGGGCTGCTCCCAACCAGATCAGGGTCTCCAGAGCCCCATCAGTTTTGCCTTGAACATAGCCACAGCTTCTCTGGGCAACCTGTGCCAGTGCCTCACCATCCTCTAAGTGAAAAATTTCTTCCTTACATCTAAGTACACACGATGCCATTCTTTTATCCTCCTCTCCATCTCCTGGAGCTGTTTTTCTGGGGGATGGGAAATATCAATACTGTACAGAGGAACAGACTCTCTCCCTACCATCCTTCAGAAAAAGTACTGTGGTTCAAAGGTGCAGTACTTTTCTTAAGGTTCAATGTAGGAGATGAACATCCTTCTAGCAAGAATTTCTGAATGACTGGTGTAACCGAACTGCTTTCAGTCACCAGTTTCTGTTGTGGCAGATTACCACTAGGTGATGATACTATGTTTATGCATGCTGAGATTCTAGGAATCCTATTTCTTTGCTGAGAACTAAATAGTTAGGAGGATATATCTTGTTCCACTACATCAGTTTAAAAAGAATGAAGAAACAATGGCAATATTTTTCCATAATAGATTCAGTCTCCTGCACTGTAAACCAAAAGTTTAACACCTAATTCCTGCACTGCTAAAAAAAAGTTAACAGCATTACAGGAAATTAGGAGATCATTAAATCAGTTTTCTTGTTGCTTCAGAAGGCACTGAAGGCAGTGGCTCATCCATATTGCCTGCACACATAGGTAGACACAATTTTCCATCACCTTGTTTCTAGCTATGCTGCAGCACATCTCACTGATCCTTGCTATCTGGTTTGCCCATCAAACTCTACAACATCACCGTGCCAAAATTTACCTCCACAGTTCAACTGTTTCTCTGCTTGAATACCTACTAAAGCTCTATCATCTGCCTCCCTACAAAGTAGGATTTCTCTCTTGCCTTCCTTTTCACTTGCAGTACTGCTTTCTTCCAGCTCTATGCTTCCTTGCTCCAAATCTAGTATCTGGATCAGGAATTGTGAGGTAATGTTGTCTGTGTTCCTCTAGCATGCTGTTTACTGGAAAAACCTAGGGAATCAAGAATTTAGCCATACAGAAAGACAGGTAATATTAATTCTTTTGAAGATGTTGACCCTATGGCTCAAGGCCAAAGGTAGCTACCTACAGACAATTTTGGTGAAAGCATGCAGCTGACCTATAAGAGCTTAACTACCCCCTATAATAGCAACAGCTACTGTTCCAGTAAATTTTGAATGAGGATTAGGATCTGCTGTCGTTATTACTTATCACTCTGAAATCATGCATGTACCACTATGTCCATCACATATTAAATAAACAGGGATAAGGCAGTGTTACAGGCAACATCTACAGCAATGAACTGAAATGGTTACTTGTGTTGACAAACACACACATACACACACACACACAAAAGAACCCAAACAAGTTCATAAGTTTCCAAATGTTTGACTTTTGACTTTTTTTTTTTTTTTTTTTTTTTTTTTTTTTCCACCAACGTAGACAAAATCCTCCTTTATAATTTAAGTACTTGTGTAATTTAAATATTTTAATTTGGCACTTCTTAATCCCATCAGCTTCCCTAGCTCAAAATCCAGGAAGTAATTGCATTTCATATGAGGAAGATGCTACTGCAGATACTTTATCCCAGGAACACAAGTGCAGTTGCCTCCTCCCCTCATGTTCATTTTGGCTCTGAGTCGATAAAAATCTTGGCACAAGGGCTGGTTCTTTTGATGGGGTAGATGTCAATATCTTTCTCAGAAGCTGACATGTGCAGTGTTCTGTGGATTATAGCTCATGAGCTTCTGCAAACTCGGTCTGTACTTTGAGAAAATAATTCATTTTATTTGGCAGGCTTTAAAAAGTAGAGAAAGAAAAAGAGAGAGAAGGGGAAATAGAGGCCATCAGACTGTTCCCAAACAAGAACATTCAGAATGGTAACAAAAAAATGTTGCAGCTGTGTTACATAATCATTAGAATCACTTACCATCAAAGGTCAAAAGCATTAACCACATGTTGGCAATGTTTATAAATAGACTCTCTATGGAGCTTTACCTAAAGTGGAATGGATGAAACATTTTGACTCAGGAAGACCAATTAGAACCAGTAGGATCTTTTAATGTCACAGCTGCATTAGGCAAGATGCATGAATGTCGGTACTCACAGACATAGAAAAATAGGCTGTTTTACTACCTATAGAGGTCTGAAATAGAATACAATTTCAACTTGACTCCTGGAAGGCCACAGGATGGCTGGCCCTGTTGTGGCTGTGTAGGAATAGGAAAGCATAAAGAGATTTTTTTTTATCCTCAGCAAGGACATTCAACAAGTACTGCAGCTCTTGCCATCACTAATGTGTGGAGAGGTACACGATGTATCCTCAATGATGAAGTGACCCAAGAGTGACTGGTAGCCTCTGCACAAATGGTGACCTTCAGTGGAATCTCCTGGAGCTTAGGGTACATGTATTTTGAACATGTCCTTTATAATGTTTATCACATGCTGGGTTAAAAGTGTTTACCAAACATTCAGAAATAAGAAAATCATAGAATTAGGATTGCTTTAGGCATATTCATTTGTTCCATTTCATATTTTCCTATTTGGCCAGTATTAATTATGAGTACGATTTTTTTTTTTTTTTTTTTTTTTTTTTTTTTTCACAGAGGTGGAATGGTCTGGGCTGTTGTTTGGGGGGAAAAGACCATCTGCTGAAGAGCAATGTGGATAAGACCATTTAAAGTTTCCTAAGTATCTGGGTTCAAAAGCAGTTTGTCCTAGCGATCAGACAAAAACTGGTCAGTAGAACAAACCACTTATGAATCCAGATACTGAATACCTCTCTTGACTGTCTACATTGATTTGCTGATAATGGGAGTAGAGCTGATATGTCTGTCAAGGTGAATGGCTCTATTACTTGCTATAAAAATGACAATTTTTGGCTTATCTGGGCATCAGATGGAAGGCAAACTCAGTTCTGTCTCTACAAAAACAAGACAATTTGGATTGCAGTTTCTTTATTTTGGAAAGGAAAAGTAATATGACAGTACTCCTAAACATTCCCCTTCTCAGTTATACTTTGTAATATTTTTGGTGAAAAATCCTTTGAGGAAGGAATACAGCCATTCCTGGCTCTGCATGTGCCATGTCACAATTAAATAGTGAGAGGACTGAAGGAAACTCCTTAGAGATTCATTCTTGGAGGTACTGAAGGTTTTTTTACAGTGAGAAGGACAAGAAATAAGCCACAAATACAAAAGTAAACTTGTAACTATCTGAATACCTTAAGTAAGTCAGATAATTTTAAAGAACAAGAAATCAGCATGGAAGTCATTGTTCTTAGGTTTGGAGGAGGCTACAAGTTTCTCTTTTATGCACTTTTGCTGGTAAAAAGGCAAATTCCTGATCAAGGGATGATTGAGACCCTGTGAACGCAAGTGTGAAAAGTGAACTGGAACTGGAAATGTAGAAATTTTCAGTTTATTCCTGTCTGCTTCCTTTAGTTCCAGTAATACAGGTCAATAAACAAGATCAGAAAGTAGGAGATAGTAGGGGAGTGCAGACACTGACTTCATGCCAGCAGTTCATTTGCCTTAATTTGCTTAAGCATTCCTCCTGAAGACAAGAAATTGCAAATTGAATTTAAAAATAATCGTAATCACTCTGGGATCATAGTGATTACCTTTTGATTACCAGAGAGGAAGCACAGTGGGTTATCAGGTGAAACAGTTCTCAAGCTTATTTATGAAGCAGGTGCTTTCTAGACTATTTACATAAATGCCAGCAGCTCCCCTTAGAGACTGTGATTTACTTATAGCCACCAGGTGTCTCCTGGATGTCTTTTTTATTTATTTTATTTTATTTTATTTTATTTTATTTTATTTTATTTTATTTTATTTTATTTTATTTTATTTCTGTCTTTCTTTGTGTCCCTCCACCCCCATAAAAGTAGGACATTAAACCCCCTTGGGCAGTACTCTGTGGACAGTGGTGTTTCCCAGCTTCTAAGATCTATGAGGAACTGGAAGCTGCCTCAACTCTACTTGGTGATAGTGCACCCTCTCAGTTTTACCTTTATATCATGTTCCCCTAGCACCAATGAAACAAAGGCAAGAATAAAGGACAAATGAGAGTTGCAGATAAGTAAATACAGACTATGTCAAACACCGATTAGATCTCTTCATCATTCTAATGAAATCTCAAGTACAGTATGATCTTTTAAGCGTTAAGTTGTCTTGATAGTTGATTATTAGTTTGCCGAAATGTACCTGAAACTTCAAAATCCTCTTCAGTTCTAGATAGCTTTATAGAACTTCTTGTTGTTGTACTTCAGCATCATATTGAATTCATCTGTCACTTTGCTGTTTTTTGCAATTCAGAGTATTTTCAGGCTTTTACTATTCTAAGTTTCTAGTCACATTTCCTTTGTACTTTCATTTAATTTCTCTCAGCAACTTCCTACCTACGTAGTCTAATCCATTTTTTAGTGTTATTAAAACTACTTCAGATCTATATTTGAAGGGTGAGTCCCACTTCTCTTGCTTTTCCTCTCCTTTTTGAAGGCTCTGGAGTCACTGGAATGCTGCTATAGTCTTGTAGCTAAATTGTTTTTAACACACACGGATTCATCTGTTTCGATGCAATTATAAAATTAAAATAGACAGGACAGAACTGACACTCCTTATTTATTTTTTCAGCTATAGGTTATAGACAGACTTTAAGTGTGAAGAGTGGAATACAGCCTAGAGCAGGTGCTTTTATGTGTGGAAACCATTTTAAGGAGGTTAATGTCTTCTGAGAATTCCTGTTTTCATTACTTCTGAGGCAACGCTTTCAAAAGAGCTAATTATTTTTCTTGCCAAACTTGAGAAACTGAAGAGGATTCTGCTTTTTCAGACAGTATCAAGAACCTGTATTCTGAAAATGAGTCTTATTGAAAACAGATTTTATGAAATTTTTCAAAAAATGGAGTTTGCATTTGGATCACTAATCCCTTGTAAAAATACGATTTTTCTATCTCTGCGAGTACCGACATTCATGCATCTTGCCTTCTGCAGTTGTCTTTGTTCAGATTTCAGAAGTATTTCACTAAGGGTTACCTGATTATTTACATTGTTAAGGCAAGTGATGAACTATTCAGGCTGTATCAATAAGCTCAAACTTATCTACTACCAGGAGAATTACTTAGAGTAACGTAGTCTTCTGAATTATGTGTCCATTATGATGTTACAACACAACAGAACAGAGAAAGAACGAGCTTGAAAATTTCATAAAGGCTCTTAATTTCAATTTGTTTTGAATTGAAAAAACATGCTAAACAAACATACTCAATTTAACTCATATAAGCAGTGTTAGCATTTAATTAGAATATGAGGATAAATTGATGGGGTGTTATTTTCCAGATTTCCATCAAATCTTACTAATCAAATCTAGGAGCAAGAACTCATAGCAGTCACTGAATAAAATAAAGTACTAAATTTAAAATATGACCCCATGTGTATTAGTATAATTAAAGCATCAAACTTTAAAATGCAATTATCAAGTAATAGGAATGCCATGCATCTCTAATGCTAGAATTTCCTTAAAGCACATTAAGGACATGCAACGCTCAGCAGATTCCTAACTACTACTTAATTACCCTTACATTTATTGCTGCAGAGTATGGAAAAGATACTCATTTGCCTAAGCACAAGGAACGTTAAGAGATTTCCTTTTGTAGTTCTATTACAGACAGAATTCAAAAATCCTCTGTATAACTTGCTCAGTGATAAACTAATGAGAACACTTGCAAATATATACTTTAAAACTGTCATTTGAATACTTTATTAACACCCTCATGCATGTGTCTGTGTTGCTCCTATAAAAGTTCAGTGGTGTTTTTGTAGTCACACACCTGTTGTCTTTTCAAATAAAACTGTAACCTGAACATATTTGTCCTTTTGACAGGATCTCCATCCTAATCAGTTTTGCAGTTTTTAAATAGGTGATTTGGATTTTCAGAGCACTCTATTCCCTTTCATGTGAATATTGTGGGGCTTTGAGTTCATTAAAAGCCTGACTTTTCTGCACATATACTTAAAGCTTTTAAAAGGAGTTTTATGTTGGACATTTATGATTTTTTTAATTGCTTTTTTTTTTTTTTTTCCTCAGCTGTCTCTCTAATAGTCTCTAACTACATGGAAAATAAATGGAAATTCAGTGCTTCACGTGCATAGCCTTTAAAGCAAGCAATAGCTACTTTTCAGCAAACACAATTTAAGATGTCTCTCTGATGTGAGATTCTTTCCATTGTCAAATATTTGTATCACACAGACCAGCTGTTCCATATGGTTCTGAAAGCAGAAAAGAAAATATGATGTTTGTTCTGAAAGTAATGCCTCCTTTTTTATTCTGTTGGGCCCCCAACATCAGAGGTGGATATTGGAGGCATGGCAGTAGCAGTTGAACCTTCCTACCAGTATCCCATTACATGTCGTTGCCATGTGACAGATTGCAGCAGTGGGGCAGTCTGACACAGTGGCATCTGACATTCAAGTATGTATGAAGCAAAGGTGTGTCATGGAATTCTTTCATGCAAAAAAAAGTAGAGCCCATCAACGTCCGTGAACACTTGCTGAACCTTTATGGGAACTAGGCAGTGAATGTGAGCACAGTGAGGTGTTGGGTGATGTGTTTCAGCAGTGGTAACAGTGGGTCACCTCTGCTGGTGCAGATTTTCAAGAGTATGGTACTCAGGTTCTCACCTCTGATGAAAATCCATAACTTATGGTGGTGAGTATTGAGCAATAATATTTTGTAGCAGAGAATTTTTTCTGTCAAATAGTGCTATTGTTCTTTATATATTTATTGTAGTTTCAATGAAAATACATAGGAGGCATTACTTTTGGAGCAGTCTACATAAAATAATATTTCCAGAACAACTGCACCTGCAAGCATTCCATATGGTTCCTTTCTCTTCAGTCCCCTTCAGTGCCTTTAAGACAACCTATGGATGGCTTGCTTGAGCATGACTGGTACTAGGTCAGGAGAGGTGGGATGTGTGTGTCTCATGCTGCACAAATGTCCTGTTTGAACACAGGTGTAAGATTTCAGGGTCCCCTCATGCTGATGGTTGCATCTTGTCTAAAGGGAAGCCTTTTGGCAATCACTAAAAGCATAACAATTGGTTCATTTTCTCATATTCTCAATCTGGATGTCTCCGTAACAGTATTGTTTACTATTGGAAAGGTGGCCAATCTTGAGATGTTTAGGAAAGGATTGTAAAAGTCCTTTGTCTGCGAAGATCAAAGAAAATTACAAGATTAGCAGAAAAAGAAGAAACAGAAAAACAAACAAGCAAAAATTCAAACAACAAAACAATAACAACAAACAGAATTACAAAGAGATAACACTAATAAAGCAATAGAAGGACATGAGTATTGCTGAGGGGGTTTTATTCATTTATATTATTATTATTATCATAGAAAAGAATAACAGCATCTGGGGAAAGAAGTTTGCCATAAACCATAATTCCCTTAAACTTCTTCTTAAATCAGCTCTTTCTGCTCTGTACTCTCTCTACTTGGAAGAGAGACAGGGGAAAGTAGGAGGCTGACCCATTTCCTTCAACACAAGACCAGAGATTTTCTGAGTTGTTGGCTTCTCTGTGCTCTCTGGGACAGCATGAGACATTGTTTTCAAGAGACAAGAGGCTCATGTCTTTCTACAGGGCTTTTTCCTTTAGCCCTGATCCTATGGAGAAGACGTGCTCAAAAACTTATGCTGGTCCAAGAGTAGTGACAGAGTTAATGGCAGAGAGCCTGCAACAAGTGTGCTGTTTGAGTGCAGACACCGTGAACTGGTACAGTAAATGAGAGTGGAAGAAAAAATTCTCCAAAGAGCCATCAGTCAGGAGTTCATTTTATTTTTGTCTACATTCAATAGGCTGATGAGCACAATTAACAGCTGCTTCACTGGAAAGATTTCACTCTGTTATTTCCTTCATCTCAGACATGGAATCACTTGATAATTATTTTTATATGCTAACTTTCACATCATCAACCATTATTCCCATGCTTACACAAGAATGACTAAGAAATTATAGTAAGTACAAGTCACTGTTTTTAACTCTTTCTTTGCCACCCACTTGCTTTTTATGTTATTGTAGTGATTCTACCCCACCAGGCTGAGACGTGTATTCTAACTTTCTTGGTACAAAAGAGTGTGTATGTCTCTGATTTAATACATCAGCCAGAAAAGCCAGATGACACATTTACTGCTGTTCAGAAAATAGATTCTGCATGGAATTAACAGCTAGAAAAACAGGTTTCTGTTATTTCCAAGAGCACTAAGATTGCCTCAGCTTGGCATGAGATAACGAAAGTACTGAAATCTATCAGACTGCTATCTGACCTTGGACAACTTGGATTGTTTCTTCTGCTTCTTGACTGTTTGCCTACTGCTGCACCACATTAACTCTGTGTGAAAACATTTCTGCACTTGTTTGTACAACTTCTGTTTTGCTTGGAGTCTTCACTTAACATAGCTATGCCTCATTTAAAAACAAAACCGTGGAGCACTGTGACTTCCACCTGTTTCCCTCCAAATTGTATAGGACTAAATAGCTTTGCTTGATAGAAAGCATAGTCCTGTGGTTTGGATTAAAATTATTTTCAGTTTCAGTAGTCATAACACGTGGCATCAGGAGATATTTCCTTGGGAACTGCTTCTTCAGCCTTCTATTACAAAAGTTGCATTAGGTCATCTTATAACCTGAAAGCCAATAGAAGTAAATCTGAATTAATCCAATCATACCGGGCTTGTCAAATGTGATTATATCTGATTTCAGTGATAGCTTGCACATGGATAGAAATTAATGGAGTAATATTTGTGTGTTAGGAACTCACTTAGATTAATAATCTATATTCTTCATGTCCAAAAAGCAACGGTAGTTCTGGTGAGTGCAAGAGGACAGTAAGCTCTTGGAAGAATCACAAAATGGTTGAGTTTGAAAGGGGACTCTGAAGGTCATCTGGCCCAACCTCTGCCCAAGAAGAGACAGTTAGAATAGGTTAACCATGTCTATGTCCAAGCAACTTTGGAATATGTCCAAAGAGGAAAACTCACAACCTCTCTGGGCAATCTGTGCCTCTGCTCTGTCACACTCACAATAAGCTACTTCCAGATATTTAGACAATGCCTTTTGTGTTTCAGATTTTGTCCTTTACCTCTTGTCCTGGCACTGGGCAATGCTGAAAAGAGTCTGGCTCCATCTTTATTGCCCTCTCTCTGTAGGTATTGATACATATATAAGATCCTCTTAAGCTTTCTCTTCATCAGGCTGAGCGGTTCCAACATGCAACAGTTTTATATCAGAAATATGCCACCACTGGGAACAGACTTATTTTCTCGAACCACGTCCTCATAACATCAGACAATTGGAAGGACTTCTGTCATCAACACCTCCATTGTCTCCAACAAAATCCTAATAAGTGCCAGACACTGAGACATGAAATCCTGCTATCACCTTCTCCTGATTTTCTCTCTTTTATTTTTTTTTTTCTCGTATTTCTTTATGCATCGTGTATTTCTTCCCTTCATTTTGCTTTCCTTGAAAATAAGAGTTTTGTAGCTAGGATTGTTTTGCAGTGCATTAGAATATCTACCATTACAAAGGCTGCTCATGGAATGCTATAATAGTCTGACTTGTTGAGTTTTGTCAAATCTCAGTTTGACAGATAAGAACTTGTGATGGGAACCTGCCACTCTGATAGTTAGTGAGAGTCTCAGAAAGAGAAGCTGCTTTTTTTTTAATTTTTGCTTTTTCAATCTCAATAACTCTTTTGTTTTCCACCCTTTTGCAGCTTGCTTTGTCTTTGGGAAAGGAAAATCAAGCTATCACAGAAACAACAGTAGCAAAAATAATTCCAGCTCACGTCAACATCTGTTTTTCTTTACCATCAAAAGGCCTGTTATTTCCCTTGTTAGCACCCTCTGATAGATTTGCCAAACAGCATGCTTTGTGTGTTAAAACTCTGGTGGCCAAAGAGAAAAGGAATAACAGAAGCTTAAAGAAATAAAAAATCTATTTAACTTTCAACTACCTTTCCTTCTGTTCTTATTATTTTAATGTTGTTGCAGCTATCATTTATGAAGATTATAATTCTATGGGTGTTTGCCCTACAGTTAAGAAGGCTAAAGTCTTTACTTCTGGAATTTCAGATCAATGAAAGAGTTTAATATTGTCCAATAGCAAGATAACATCAACATTTTTTTACTCTCTTGGCCCATTTCTGAGCATTACAAAGCAGAGGTTAGATCCAGGTTTCCTTTAAAAAAAAAAAAATACTAAAACGTCTCCAACTCAGCACAAGACAAATAGTAGAAAATAAACACTGATATGAAAATCCTGTTGTATATAAGGGTCTTTTTTTTTTTTTTTTTTGCTACAATGCCTGCCGCCCCCACCAGGATTGACATTAAAAATAATGTAAATATAAAAAATATATATATGTTGGGTTTTTGAAAAATATTTTCTGAAAGATTATATGATTTTGGGAAAGTTTGGGTCGTTTTGGGACCTGTTGCAATAATGCAGAGCATTTCATAATTTTTAGATTCTATCTCATCGCATGTGTCGAGATAAATTTGGGCCTCTAAATGAGTTTAAAAATATGATTTCAATAGAAATCTATTGAGATTAAAATGTCTTCTGTTTCTCTAAGCCTGTTGGGAAGACGTAAAAGGGAGACTGTAGGATTTACAGCCACTGCAAGTTTTATAATGAAAAATTCTGAGCTGAAATTCACCCAGCTCAGCTTTACTAGTGAGTAAAACAGCATCAGCTCACATTTGCTAAAAGGCTACATGAGTTGGCCCCAAAGTGTCACTCACTGTATGTTTGAAGAGTCCTGGCACAGGGAAGCCTATCCGGCTGTGGCCTTTAGACATGACTTCTATCTTCAGCTAGAGAAACTTTGCCTTCCTTTGAGGTGCATCTTCTCAGGGAATGGGAGATTATCTTGAGAATACCTTACCATAATCAGGCTCTTTCCAAAGGTGAGATGAAGCTTTTCTGCAGAACCTGGAAGGGGTTACTTCCTATGAACATGTCACCTCATTCTAGAGTGACAGCAAGCTCACCATTTCACGAAGACACTTTATGCAAATCATACAGCAGGTTTAATTTCCTAGTAAAAAGTAATTTGCACATAGCAAGAGTAGCACATAAATATTTTCAGTATTCTTTGTTTGGAGTGAGCTGGGCAGAATTCAATACATGCCATTTCAGAACACGTTTGAAAATGTCACTGTTGCTGGTGATTAGGGTAAGAGATGATAAAGTTCTGTGGCTGCCTCAGAGATAGATGATTCCTTTGGGACTGAGAGGAATAAGTGAACTATAAATATATACTAAACACATGATTTCATAAGGGACTCTAGTTACATCAGGGAAAATACAAATCTAGTGGAAGGTGAGACAGCAAGATATCCCCGAATCACTTAGGAAACAAGAATAACAAGCCAGAGGGAATACAGAAAAGGACAATAAAATCATTTGAAGGATAGAGAAAAAAATTAGTTTTAGTTTCCTAAGAAAAGACAACTGGATAGTGATACAGTACCTGAAAGCCACATGAGAACAAATGCCTGGAAGTGGAGTCTAGAGAACTCTCTTAGAAATACACCACTGCAAGCAGTGTAACAGGAACTTCATCCATCCTAGTGAATGGATGACTTTTGAGGGGATGTGAATTCAAAGCATCTCTGAATGACAAAATCCCAGAGGGCACGATCACTTCCGCTAGAAAACTTCTCTGAAGATTGTTATCATTAGACATTGAGTAGTTCAGAATGTTTAACAGTGTGTTCACAGTCCAGAGGTATAATTGCCCATTAACATCAAGCCTATCAGTATGCAAATGCGATTTAAAAAAAATTACAAAAAATTAAAGAAATATGTAAACTCCAGATGGCAACAAGGCCTTCTAAATAGATTCAACATACAAGCATAAAGTTGTATTTTTTGAAGTGATGATGGCAGCCTTTCAGACATTGAGTCTGAGCCTTGAACAGTGACTAGCAGAATGTTTGAAAGAATATAATTTTGAATCTGAATTAAAAAACACAAATTAGCATACAGTTAGCCGTCCTATTTACGGCATGTATGGGTAGCATTATGACTACGGAGTGACATCTAGTGGATATGGCGCTAAATACCGGCATCTCAAAGGCATTGAATGCCTCTTGAAATACGTCAGAGTTGAAGTGATGGCAAAGTGATCACAGAATAAAAATATTTTACGTTGTAGCAATATGTAGATAACAAGAAAAGGAGTGAGAACCCGACTTTTCAAGAAAACTGAAACTTTAGCAACTCCTGAATGTGTCAGATTTAGGTTATAACACAAAGTCCAGGGTGGATTTCTTAACCTTTTTTGGAATCCTTATTCCAATTCCAATCCTTATTCCAAGTAAAACAAACATACTACTTGCTGCATATTTTGGTTTGTCTACTTTACTTTCACATAATCTTCATTTTAATCCATGTATGTATTCCCTTTGCTAGCCTCCTTAATGGAAATCACAGGCTGTCACATAGCATCTTCCATGCTGAGGAGGCATTTCTGATGTGTTTTGGAAGGATATTTTTCTCTTTCAGTGTAACATTTTAATTATATACTCAGGACAACTCAGTATAAACTTATCCTTGAGGTTTATTGGCTACAGTAACTCTGGAGTTGACATTCTAGCTTGCTTTACAGTCAGTTGATAATAGTATAACAGTATACAGTTGAACAGTATAGATTTTCTTGGAGTTTGTTGAAGAAGAATATTTTAAATGCTTACTTGTCTAAATTCCCTCTTTGGAAACATACTTTACTGAGAAGACTACATTTCAAAAATTGAGATAGGAAGACTTCCTTTTTTGAAACTAAAAGAGCAAATATGTCAAGTGAAAGTCCTGTGATTTATCAGGTACCATTTTCTTGACTTTACTGCTTATCAAGCATGTAATTGCATACTCTGTGAGACTTTCACATTGGCCACAAACTCCTGCCGGGTCTCCACAGTACCCTTCAATCACCTTTGAAACTTCCAGTTTTTAACATTTTTTTACCAAAATTTTTAAATATAAACTCAATATTCTGCATATCTACTGTACACAGTTTAGACAAGTCTCTGGATATGACGAAACAGTGCCATTCCATTCATAAGCTAAACTCAGAAATTGCTGACGTGGGTTGTCAGGGCAAGTGGAGAGTAAAATGTTTTCATTATTCCTGAGTCCTTACAAAAAAAAAAAAAATGTATAGTTACAATCTTAAGATAAAATATTTCATCTATTCTGTAGGTAAGAAAAACATTAAATAGATACCGTCTATAAATAATAGACTAATGTAGGGGATAGAGTGCAGAGCAGTCAGTGGTTTTATACTAAGTTTTGTACTTGACCGTTTTCTGCAATAAATTAGATTATAGAGATGGATGGTGCTTTCATATATCTGTCATTTTGAGGTTTGGCATAGCTCTAACTTCATCTGTACCCACTAGCCGATCTTATTTTTATCCTTTCCCCTCACACCTTAGCCCCCTAAAAGTCCAGTAAGACTTTGGTTGCAGAGACTGAAGTTATTCCAAGTTATGTCCCTACCAGAGATGCTGCTCAGCATCTTGCACACTCCCACCTTTATCTGAAATCTCATGGCTTCTTGGCACAGTCAGAAGGGGAAGTTGGAGCTGGAGCAGTCACTGATCCTGCTCAAACCAGAGTCAGAATGGTTCAATCTTGTGGCAGGTGGCTTGCAAAAATGCAGCCATCTGGTAGCAAAATTTCAACTAAATGTTCACAAGCCACTGCACATTGCTACCAACGAGCATGTCAGACTGCGGCAGTGCTTCATCCATAATGATCTATTAATACTTGGAAATCTATACCATATATCCATAAGAGAGAGAGGAGCAGGCTGTAGGAAAGGATTAGATTTCATATTAAAACTATTCACCCTTCCCCAAGCTGGAAAACAGTGATGGTCTATTTCCAAAAAGGTGATTATTTGATTTTCTCCTTTCTTTCCATAAGTCTGCACTGCATTTGCACACAGATATACCTCTTCATAATAACTGCTTGTCTTTCAGTGGCACCTTGTATATGTGTGTAGGTTGGGGTTAGCTCCTGTTTTAAAACAAACTAAGTTTTTAAGTCTCAAAACTGCTTCCTCTGTCATCGCACATTATGTTCAGGTTTACTAAAAAAATGAACTGGGTAACCTAATCTAATTTTTATTATTTTTTTTTTTAATTTTTTGTTACTAATAAACTAATTCCACCAGGATTAAATTTACTTTTCTTGCATAGTCACAAAATTTAAAATAAAACATTGCTGATTCAGTGATTCTGGATTATAGGCAAAAGTTTTCTTTCAACTGACATTTGCATTGTCAAGTTGTGAGGAGGGCTTATGACCCAAAGTTGAGCTGCTTCCCCACTGTGGGATGAATCAGTGTCATATTCTATTTTATTCAAATGATGTACCAAAATCACATGCTTGTGCTGCCAATTCTTGAAATTTTATCACCTGTTTGTTTTTTGTTTTTCTTTTTTTAATGACTCTTGTTTACATTCAATCCACTTCTTGTAGAGATGATATTTTTAATTTTTAGGGTGTAAATTTGTGACCATTTCAGAGAAAAAGCTTGAAAATTGTTTGAGTTTCCTGATATTCCTAAGTGAGAAAGACAATAGGCAGGGCCTTTCCTTCTGATTCAGCCTGTGGAGAGGCAGGCAGACAGCAAATGTGGCTAATGTGCTTTGAGGGGCTTTACCTTACTCCACAGAAAACTTGCTGACACCCAAGGCTACAGCAGAAGCTGCATAAAACATTTTGTGCTATTGCACTGCTAGCGCTGAGCAGCAGAGGGCTTTGTTGGAGAGGATTTTCAAAGAGCTGAATTCTCACACAGTACTTGCTGCTGTTGTAGCTGAAATTGGCTTGCAGTTTTAGTGACAGGTTAAGGATGGGAGAATTAATTTACCCTTTTAATTCAGTTATACAATGTCTCTCTATGTACAATAGAGAGTCTATTAAATGTCTCTCTATACAACGTCTCAATGTCATCTTAACTTCACATACTATGCTCTCTTTCTCCTTTTTTTCATTCCAGCCCTCAACTCCAGTCTAAAAACTGGCACACGTCTTGCAACATTTCTGCAGTTGCTGAAGCACACTTCTGGAGAGGAAAGAAGGGATGCTGTGCCTCACAGAGTTAGACAGCACTTCTGAGGGTGGCCTAGTTGTGACCAGCAGCACTGTCAACTCGCAGGTTTCAAATTGGTATTGCTGCATCAGCTGCAAGCAGAGTTGTTGCATGCAGACAGGGTGGCCTCCACATGAACAGTAGGAACTTCCTGAGGAGTAATAAAAAACACTAATAAAATGCTGTTGCTACAAGCCAGGGTGGCTGAGGGCTAACAGCTTCATTTGAGCCTCATGTACTGAGAACATGGAACTTGATATAAGATTAAAAAGTGCAGCCAGAAGGCAAGGTATGCTTAGGGCTTGGAGCCATGTTTGTACAGAGCTGGCTCGTAGCTGGCTGAAATCTGGAGAGCTGAAAGTGCATGACACTTTAATGCTGTCCTTATTCTGAAGAACTCTTTTTGTGGCCCTGATCAAGTGTATGCTATCAAACTAACAACATTCAGTTCCCAGAAAAAGCCCAAGGAAAAACAATGAGTCTGAATGAGCCTTGTTGGAAGGTTAGGATTTTGTGCCACTGCTGCTGTTTTCATGACTAGTCTGGAAACTGGCTGTGATTTTTGAACATCTCCGTTTAGCAGATTGGGCAGGTGTGGACTCAAGGTTTCTCACTCCTGGAGTTGTGCACTTTTCCTGCTGCCACATGCTAATACGAGCATGCTGTCGTCCCTGGAATGGAAAAGTGAGAGAAGTGCTGTTTCATGGCAATTTTATAGAAAGGGATTTTTTTTATAACAGTTTTCTGAAATAGAGGTTGTTAACTTTGCAAGTACTCAAAGTCTAAAAGGTTTGGGCATCTTTATTTATTTGTTTATTTTAGGGATCAATATCTCATCTACTTCAGATGCTATTAGACTCATACTTGCAAAAAATTTTCCACTCCAAATCTGTTTTTTTTTGTTTTTGTTTTTTTTTGTTTGTTTGTTTTTTCTCTATGCAGTACAGAGAAATACAGTAGTTTTAATACAGTAGTTCTACTTTCAGCTATTTAGATATTGATAGTTCAGGGTTAAATTAAAAAAAAATGGAGTTTTTTTTTACTGGTTCTGAATCTACGGTACCTGTGATATTAAGTGTTGTCTCAGACTGTACTTGAAAAATTAGTTGGCTACTCATTCAGAGAGTATAAATCCTCTCAAGAGGAAAAGTTCCTGTTTCTAGAAGTGGAAAAACCAATTTTTTTTTTTCAGATAGAGTTTGGGAAGCAAAGCCAGGTGATCTACAAAATCATTTCCATGATCTACTAAATTCACTATTTCTGTATGTATGTGAACAAGTGTGAGGAAACTCACATCCTTCAAAATAACCCTTTCAGGGGAAGACCTTTGCTGTGTCATGTCATACTACCTATAAGTAAAATGGTCATCAAGATGTTCGGTTATTCAGTGCTGATTTTAACTAATCTACCTTTTGTTCAAAATGTTCCATTAATAGCAACTTTACTCAGAAATAGCATTACATTTCAATGTATTTAAATGCTTTCTTTTGTAGATATCCTGACACACGCATGAACAAGAGATGTTAAGAAAAAAGCTTTAGAGCACAAATGTGGGAGTGATAGATAGTACAGTGTTGAGGTTGTGTCATGGTGGCACTTCCTTTATTATCAGAATATTGACCTATATCTGTGATTACAACAAATCATCTGTTGCTTGTCTGAGAAGAAGGCATCACTCTTGAAAAATAGAAAACACGACTAATCCAAAATTCATGGGGGCACAGAAGTTAAAATTCCTCCTCTATATCAACCTCACTGTCTCTAGGCAAGTCTCCTCCTTCACAGAATGGAAGGTTCTTGTGGAACTTTCATTCCAAAAGTCAAGTGAAAGCTACCCCATTCACCAGCAAAGGTGAATATTAAAAAGCATAAATATAATCCTCCCAGAAAGGTCAGGAATGTTTTTCTTAGTTATTATTAAATAGTACTTTCTAGGGCATATATATATGTTTTATGGCACATTTTATCTTTCATCTGCAGCCAGAGTGAAATTTTTCCCTTTTAGCTATGTTTTACAGCATTATAATGATAATTTTAATTTAGTGAAAGTAATAGTGAAACAAGATAGGCCTATGAAACCTGGAAATGAGACACAGATAAAAGTTAACAATGCTTATTTTATTTTGTGCAAAGAATTTTGTAACAAAATTCTTTCATTCTGGTATATTTCATAATGGCAAAATAATGAAAAAAAAATATTGACAAACCAAATGAAAAAAATGAGCTATTTTTTGTTTGTTCAGTGAAAAGAGCTACGAACCAAACAGGCTTATATTCTCAGCATTCGTGGTTATTACAGTAAACAGTTTGGAAGTCTTTAAACATGCATGTCATAAGGACAGGAAGACTAAGAGGATTTCAAGCTGAGCTAAATTCAAGTGTTGTGGTCCATAGAAGAATTGAGTGGTGCATGTGAATTATCTCAGTGACTTCACCAGGATTTATTCACATGCACAAAGCTGCTAACAGAAAAAGAACATTTGCACATCTGGAGCCACAATTACTTCTTCCCTACAGAGGAAGTTAGAAAAAAGTTCATAACCTTAACTGTGGCTGTATAATGTGCCAAAAGGAAAAAGTGTTATTTGCAGACTGATCAATGATAATAAATCATAACAAGAAAATCAATTGTTTCTCTGAATCAGGATTAAGAACAAAAATTACTTGCAAAAAAAAAAAAAAAAAAAGCCACAAGCAGGGAAGAAATGCTAACAGCATAAGCAGATGAACAAATTAACATCAAGCAGTATAATGTCCTTTCCAGTTTCCAATGGGCAGCAGTAGAAATACAGCAATAACATAGGAACAAGTTTTTCTGTCTCAAATCTCTCCAGTATTTAAATTAGACTCATAAATTAAATTAGACATGTTGTTCTATACTAGCTGGTGTTAAAATCGAATCTGTTTACTGGTCATATGAATGTATTACCCAATTCCATTTGTGGCTTCACTAGTGGTCATTAGTTTATTTTAGGCATATACGGTGGGATTTTTACACAAAAGCTATTTAAAACATATACCTTTCCCTATAAATTTCAACAACTGAAATAGTATTCTGTGTGTACAATCCACCAGAATTTTTTTAAGATTAATATTTAGAAAGTTTACAAGCCTTTGAGGTAAAATTATGGAATTATAATTAACAAAAATGAGACTGGTCATTGTTTTGAGGAAAGACTATACTTGTACATTTCAATTTTATCAGTAGTGTTCTAGTATCCACTCCTACTCTGTCTCTACTTTGATCAGCTTATTGACAAATGGTTTGTCATTCTAACTGCTTTTTTTCCATTTAAAATGGTAGACAATAGAAAAAATTACAAATATTACTTCAGTATAGACTGTTTTGAGAACACTTGACAATATGACTTATGACTATACAGTATTCAGTGTATAAACTGTTTAGTTTTGAAAAAACTTTATATATACTTTGCTTCAAATATCCTGTGAATAAGCACTCATTAGAAAATCACGTAAAGGGTTTGTAGCTATTTAAAAAAATAGAGACTGCAAGATCTAGATGGCAATTGGTTCCCACTGAGAGCTCCAGAATGTTGCGTAAGAATAGATGGCAACATTACAAGATGATCATGTGAAAAATCCCTAGAAAACCTCTGGTTACTAGCATGGCTTCCTCACATGTATGCTGCCCTGGATGATTGGGAAAGTTCAAATACATGTTTCTAATCAACATTTTAAAAAATAAACCCAAAGAAGCACCTTACTTGCTTGGTTATGTTTCCTTTCCCTTGTCTTCCCTTCACCCTTTGTTTGTTTGCTTGTTTGTTTGTTTTACTTTAATCTTTACTTTTAGTGGAACAAAAGGCAAGTCAAGTTGCAGGGTCATTTTTACTCTTCTGGCAATGAACGTCATGGAGAATCCATGGAATGTCTGCAGTGAGATCTTACATTGCAATTGGTATTGAGATATTGGCAAAGATACTATTTATCTTCATAATTTATTATTCAGGAAAATTAAACAGGTTTCCGCAATGCCAAGTCAAAGGATTTTACCTGGTGTTAGAATAAGAACATTGAGGGCAAGAGGTCCCATCTTAGGAAAACCATAGCAAATCACAGGCAGTTTCTTAGCCCAGACAGAATGGTTTTAAACATAGAGCTTTCTATTTCATTTTATCCTGCTTCATTCAGGTTCATGTAATGACTTCATCAGCATTGTTTCTAGAGTGCAGTAAGTCACTACAAAGCTATCACTGTGATTCTTTTTCTCTCACTTCCCCAGTGGAAAAAGAACCACACACATCAGTATTCATTCAAGTACTTTATTTTTAAAAATACTTAAGTTTATTTTTATTTGTTCTAAAACATACGTATGATTGTGTATTTATGTGAGAGAATGCAAGTTCAAAGATAATTGTGGCTTGCAGAAACAGCACTAGATGGTGCTGTGAAGAAAACAATCTGAGCTAGATCTCAGCAGTCTAACCTGACTGCTGAGATCTATATAGATGCATTTGTAAACTGTTCTATGAAGTAGATGGACTTTGTTGTTTAGGATTGCTCTAGTTTCTTTCCCTTAGAATTGAAAAGTGGCGAGAACCATCACCTGGTGAGTACCCAGTAAAACAGTGAAAAAATGTAGGTGTCATGCATAACATTTACCTCAGTCACAGATATCCACTGAAGTATGTGCTCAGAGAAGAACCAGGATGTAGGACTGGATTTGAAAAACTAGAAAAACTAGAGCAGAGACTGGAACAGAGATCTGCTGTAGACAGAGATTCTGAGCACTGTTCTGAATTGATTAACAACCTACAGTTGTTGCTGAAAGAGAGTTTCACTTTGAGAGGAAAAGTACTCTTCCATCCATTATTTTTCTACATTCTTGATCTGATCATTGTATCACATGTGGCAAACAGCTTGCCAGCCCCGAGGTTTTGTCTGTTTTGTGATTTTTCCTTTGTTCCAGATCTCAGTGTGGAGCATAACTAGAGGAAAATTTCTAGAAATGCAACTGCAGACATTGCTGTCACATAGGCTACTCTGTTTCTGAGGGCTTTAGTATTGAGTGCATGTTTCAGGCTGGAGCAATGTGGCTGAATCATGAAAACTGCCCAAGCTAGTGCTTGCTGGTGATATCCATACATCCCATTCAATCACTGTTGTATTTCCAACTAGCTGAGTCCTGAATTGAGATCTGTAAAGTAGTTTTGCCTCAGGACAAATGGTGCATTGTCTTATCACCTGAGAAACAAGGCCAGCCTCGCAAAAGATCTGTGCAAAACCCTTTTGCATTGTATTAGACATTTCCTGTGGCATCACTGGCTTCCTCTTCACTCCTCTGTCTCAATTTATTCAGAGCAAGATTCTTCTCCCTAGCTGCTTGGGTCTACTGTTGGAGCTTAGATCTATGAAAAATGGATTCAAGTCATTTTATTTTATGTTAGTGTTACTCTTAAACTTCAAAAGACGTAATTTATTTGACCATTTTTATGGTTTTCCCATTTATTTTTAAAACACTTCTAAACACAGAAGATATACAGAAAGGCACTTAAATGTCTGGTGAGTGGTTTTTTAAGTTAAAATGATAGTATTTTAATACTTCACATGCAATGATCTCTTTGTAAAGTTTTCATAATGTCAGAGAAGTTTATAGAGTAAATTAGTTTGACTTCACTCAGAGTGCTAACATTTATAAATCTACAGTGCTGCCTTTCTGAATATATTTACTGCTGCAGAGAGAAAGGGGGGGATCAAAGGGCTCTAACACTTATTTCTGCCATCATTTCTCATCTTCAGCACAGTTTGAGTTTTGTATACATAGCAGTTTCCTGCTCCAGAGATGCCAGAAATTATCTGGATCCTGTTTACATGGCATTAGACTAAGATACGGACAAACCTGCAGAAGTCTAGGTACTGCATATAATAAGTATTCATGGCTCACGTAAGTCACGAATTCAAAATCACTTGCAGATTTATTGTATGCTGTATTTTGCAGTGTGGGTATGGAAATGAAACTAGAATCTGTTTTTTCCTGAGTGCATTTTTTCGCCATGCATTATTCTAACCTTAATAGTAACAAAGAAGAGAAATGAATTGTTCAGTGTTAGTGACCACAATCATCAAAACACATAGGAGAAACATCTAAATGTAAAAGATCAGCAAAGTAATGGCAACAGTAATTTCTGGTTTAGCATGGGCTTGGTGCCTTGAAATGCTAAGTTCCCAGATCTCAGAAGATTTGAGTTCTTATTGTATCACAACAATGAAATGCCAAACTCCCCAACAACTTGCCCTTTCTCCCTTCAGCAAGAAGAGAATCTACTTTTGAATTTGCTAGCAGCACTGCCTACTCCAGAGTACAGTGATTTGTAAAGCTCCACCAAACTGAATCATATGATCTCAGGAGAGCTTAATGGTTTTGACAAGATTTTGATGTGACTCCGAGAATTTCAACTCATCCCATTCCTCCTCCCCCCAGAAAAGAACACAGTTATTTCCTCTCAAAATTGTGTATTTCTAAACCATAACACATTTGTTTCTTGGTGTGGAGTTCACGATTTTGAATATTTGGAAGCTGTAGTACCATGAAGATCACATTCTGTCTCAACACTTTGCTATGTACTTGAGTGAACCACAACCACAGTAAGTTGAAAAATCAAAAATGCTGTATTTCTGGATGAGATGGAGGTGGAATGGAGAATTTGCTACCCCATCATGCCTGGCTTCATGCATATATATATTATATATATATATGCTGAATATATATATATATAATAACTGAATATATATATATATTCAGTTGCTTAATGATAAAAAAATGTAAAAGACTCCATGAATCAAGACTTGCAGGGAATCTTTACATCCACTGGGTTTGATATTTTCAGTAGCACTGAGCAAAAATCTACTCACTTATTTGCTGTTGGAGCTCAGCATATCTTAAGAACAGCTGAGTGTCTAGTCTTGATTTAAATACTTTCAATGTTTCAATGGAAAGGTAAAACTATTACTGAATTTTAACTGATAGTATTCAAAATCTGTTGTGGAAGTAATCTCCAGACAGATTTCAAGTTTCACCAGGGCAAGTTTAGATTCGATATTGGGAAGAATTTCTTCATGGAGAAGGTGGTCAAGAATTGGAGCAGGCTGCTAAGGGAAGTGGTTGGGCTCCTCATCCCTGGAGGTATTTAAGAGACGTGTGGATGTAGCACTAAGGCACGTGGTTTCATGATGGGACTCGGGAGGTCAGATTGATGATTCGGCTTGTTAACCTGAAGATCTGTTCCAGCCTGAATGATTCCATGGTTCTACGAGTTGTTTAAACTGTTTTTTACTTCCAGTGTTGGAGACTCCACAAACTCCCTAAGTAGGCAGCATCTAAGGTGCAATTGTGGCCTGGAGCAATATTAAGACCGGTGCTACAAAACTAGCTTTCTATTTTGTTTTCAGAAATTGTGAGAAGACAGTTTTCATCTGAAGTGAAACATGAAGTTTTAGACAGTTACTTTTGCTACAGACATTGTCCAGTTTCTCCTTGCCTGTGTTGCAGCTCCCAGGCTCCATCAAATTGTCTGATTAGCCACAAATGGAGAAGGACTTTTTTGAAAGTGTGTTCAGGAGCTGGAGATTTTTATGGGAATCACAACTACTAAATTATCTACCATGCAGACTTCATTGTTCCTCTCAAAGTCAAGGAAACAATGTTCTGAAGTGATTTTAAAGCTCTATCTTCTAGAGTCAGCTGGAATAGAAATAATGTAATCAGTTACACACTTACCAGTTAAAATTTTACTGTTGCAGGTAGCTGTTAAATAAATACTATATGCTTTATTCTGATCATCTTCTGCCTTTGTAATTTCTAACACTACTTTTCATGCCCTCAGTGAAAAGAAAACTTGTAAAAAAATAAACAAACAGTAGGTATTTGTGAAAACCAGTCACATTTCAGAAAGTCACTGCGCATATGTCTGGGGAAGTGGGAATTTCATTTTCAAACACTGATCCATGGGCAGGTTTCTGCGCAGTATGGCATTATTGGAGAATAAAGAGAGATTTCAGGTGCTGTCTAACACAACTACATTTCTTTACTCAGAAGTACACCAAAATTCTCAAAACTGTGGCATTTATAGGCATCCTACCACTTTCTGCAGTTCTATAGATGCCAGTGTAGAAGGCAGAAGTAGACACGTTAATACTCATAAAGTGGGAAACAAGTGGCTTTGTAAAAGAAATTTGCAACATGTAAGGAAATAAACTGATACAATTTAAAAACTATATCAAGGTAGGTTTTTTTCCTTCCTCTTTCCAACTATCTTTTTTATTGTCTAAGTTAAATTTTAGCAAGTAATTTAGTAAAGCATTTGTATTTCATTCATTACTGCATTATGATCCTATCACCAGTGTTACATTTATTGTTGTTCTTATTACTATTATTATTATTATTATATTCCTTTATCTTCACAACCACACAGTGCAGCTTCTGGAAAACACCGGAATGCTAGCACTGCACCACCAGCAAAATTTATACATGGAACTGTGACTAATGTCTAAACTATTTATCTCTGCACCATGTAACTCTTTAGTATCAGTTGCTTTTCTACTTTATGTTGCAAGTTTATTTCTGCCCACTAATAATTTAAAACTGGTTTCTACTAACATCATTAAATGCATACTGAATTATGCAGCTGGTGTCTGAGATCACCTGCATTCTTACTTTAATGTTTCACTGGCTCTTCTTACAACATCAACCTATTTCCAAGGAAGAAGTGTAAAATATCTACTTCTAAACTCAACTGGAATGTTCTCTAATGTAAACAATGAAAGAAGGGGAAAAAAATGCTCGTACTACATAAGAACATTTATAAGAATGTATCTGGACAGTAATACAGAAGAAAGAATGAAACTGCTAAAATACAAGACTTAATAATACTAGAAATGGAATTTAGTTTTGAAAAAGTGTTTTTCAGTCTCTTGGTATCAGAAAATAGTTACCAAGCAACAACATAGATATTGGTAATGCGTGCAGAGCTACTCAAATAAAAAATATTCAAACCACTGTCATTATCAGGGGAGATATGTTATTGCTGAATTCATAACATTTGGTATCCAGACATTTTCATGTTCTACACTATGAGATAAAATCTGCTTTCCTTGAAGAAGGTGCCCTTACGTTACTTCTGTTAGTTAGATTAAGCTTACAGGTACAAGCTACCATTTGCCATAATTCCACCTGTATTTTGCCTGTATTAGTAGAGGACACAAACCACTGAAGGGGAGATAGATGGTGAGTACATACAGCTTGTGTCAGAAGAGGAAGAGGAATTGTTTTTTTTCTTTTTTTTCAGAGAATGCTTTCACAATGATTGGCACAGGATTTCAGCAAGAGCCTTTGTGTTGAATTGTCCAGTTACTCCTCAGGAAAATAGCAAATAAGTGGATTAGATACAGAATTACCTTCTTTTACTTAGAGTCAGTCTACATTTTAGAAGAAACAGAGTAGGTAGCAAAATTGCTAAGAGTGTATGTTGTAACCTGGCTGCAACGTGGAAGAGTCATGATGCAGAGGCAAGGATTATTTTTCCATTGCTGTGTGGCTTTGAGCAGATTCACTCAACATGCTGCAGATTGAGTCAAATTATTGGGAAAAATAATAATTCTTCAGGTTTGCTGCAGAACATTCCAGAGCTCCTGAAAGCAGAGAGCTGAACTAAATGCCTCCTCCAGCCCTCAGAAAATAACCCTTATCTCTATTTCATACAGATGTCTTCAGTTGGAACCCAGCTGGTCAGAACAACAGACTCTCATTTCAGTACTGTAGTGAGCAACAGCATATAGGGGACACACTGTAGACAGACAGTGATGATAGCTCCAGCACAACCCAACCATATTAATTAGTGTGGTCTTGGTAAGTCCAGCCTAAGGAAAATCCATGACAGCTCTTTCAGAAAGGAGGTATGATTCTGAAATAAATGTGATAGATGTTTGTTTCCAAATTTCTCATAAAGAGGTAAAAAGAGAAACTTTGCATATTCTTGTGTACGAGCACAGTTAAATGCAAATTATCAAATTATTTTCCAGGATAAAACAGGACAGGGAGGCCCTGCAAATTTTGCTTGCCTGCTTGGTCCAGATGAGGAAATGATTCTGAGATCTGTGATAGAAGGAAGATGAAGTGAGAGGAATTCAGGGAAGAGCTATACAAAATTGATAGCTATTGGAAGGTCTGATTTATAGCAATCATACCCAATCTTCTCAACCTGTGTGCCAAATATGTTGTTCAAAAGTGGGGGGTAGAGAGATCTGAACAACTCTCTGCACTCCTCTGAGCAGCAAAAAGAGGGCATTATCTTGTGGGTTTTGGAGCACCCTATTTCCAGCTGGTACCTGACCCTGTAGAAGTCTGCATCTGCTGCAAATGAGAAAAGCTTGAGCTTGGGCTGAATCAGCAAGTTGGGACTTTCTGTCAGTTCTCAGCTTCTGGGGCAGGCAGCCATGAAAGTCAGGCAGAAGAGGGAGTATCTTTGCTGCATGCATTATCTTGATTAAAGCACAGCAAATGAAGCAATCCAGGCTGCTCTATTAATTTATGTAGTACAAAAGAACAGCCGGCAGGAAATGGGTATTTGCTTTTCAAACCCTCTCACCTGTGTGGGTGAAGGAAACTGGCAAAGCCCAATACCTTTCTGTCCCTCTTTTAAATTCGGGCTGAAAGAGATGCTTTAAGAACTGCTTTTCAGAGGATAGCAACACCTTTCATTCTTAATGCAAATGCCTGTAAGGGCCACAGCTTAGATCTTCAAGGGCCCCATGCTGTTAGCAATTAAAAGGTTCTGATAAACATGAAGGTGATCGCTTATCACAGCCATCTCTCTTCACAGGCTGCAGTAAGTGTATCCCTCTTAGAGGATGATAAACACGCTAAGCTGCCGATTACAATTTTTAAAGGCAAACCCAGTGACAGAAAAAGGCACACTGCCGATCTTATCTGGTATAGAAGCTACATGCTGTATGTGCCTATCTGCTTATAGTGTAGATAGAAAATTATTTGTTGCAGTATTTGTATCCAATTTAATTTAAGATGAAAAATCGGTGAGGGGGTGAGAGAGGCAGGACCCGCTCCATTTACAGCTCTTAAAAATAGCATGTGAAGCCAGAAACTCATATAAAACAGAGTTAGCCATCATCTACACGCAATGCATTTCCAAACAGAGGATATTTACAGTACTTCCCAATTATGTTCAGTTCACTGCAACAGGTGACCCCAATTTCTTTGAAAAATCTTTATAACAGTTCTTTTCAGAAAACCTGCATGGGGTGCTGAGAATAAAAGTCAAGGCCGTGGAGTTACGGTTACTTGGGCTTCCTTTAAATAAAAGTGTTTGTATGACATGACCAGGGAGGGAGCTGGAGGGCAAAGACGTGACACCAGCATGTCAGTATTAAAAGCTTATGGCAAAGCAAGTTGAAGATTACCAAAATGAAATTTTGAGATGTCTGTTGCATTATTCACCCAGGAAGCCTACACCATGCCTTTATTTCTTTCTCTGATTGCTCCCATACCTCTGTGGCTCTGTGGGTTGGTACAGCCGCATGGGTATGATGATGCCCTGGAGGCCCCAGCATTGGACAGGTTGAACCTAGTGGCTCAAAAGACCTTACACACAGCATGGAGACCCATGATTGTCTCAGTGGCAGTGACCAGGCCTTATGGCTCTTATCCTGGATGTTTTGGCTCTTGCCTGGCAAGTCTATATTTGATGCATTACCTAGTAGATACATGCCTCCAAGTAGGTTTTGTGGTATAGTCCTTGATATGGGTTGAGCTGTAGCAGCATGGGTTTTGTGCTGCCTGTGTCGACTGGGCATTTTTTAGCTGCATATCTAAGACTGGATCACTGCATCTTCATGTGCTTTTTCAGCACAATGCAATTTACAACATGACTGGTTTTAGTTAATATTTATTTTAGTGGTGTCGGCTTGCAAAGTAACACAGATGACACAGAGTAACACAGAGGATGCAGATGAAATTTGTTGATGGCACTGTGAGGAGATATCAGAGTAAAGATCATCAGGCTGTCATGGGGGGAAAACTGCATGACCTCAGGGGAAAGAGTAATAGAAGTGGAATTAAATTTTATAGCCCTTATTATAAATCTTGGGCTTGGGGACTATTACCACTTTTTTGTGTTTTACTGGGACTTTATTAGCTAGGGATGACTGACACTGAGTAGGATTTGGGTGTATTGGTCATGGGACAACTGAGAGCCAGCAGTGTTGTGAAAAGGCAATGGCAAGCCAAAAATGTCTCTGACAGGGTATTTTCAGTAGAAATGAGTGAGACCTCATGGCACTTTACAAGGTACTGCTGAGATCTCATCTGCAATACTATCTCCGATTTTAATCATCCAGATCTAAGAAAGATGAATTAAAATGGGATCAGTTTGCAGGGGAAGGCTAGGAGGCATCTGAAAATTGAGAAAAAAGAGGTTGAAAATCACCATGCTGGAGGAAAAAATCAAGCTGAATTGGAGTATGTCTATTCATTACTGCAGCTCTCTCTCTCTCTTTTTTTTATCTTGCTTTAGCACTGGACTTATAAATGCTAGATAAACAAAATACAATTTGTTTTACAACAGAGAATGTATCCTCTATCAATTTGCAATAAAAAAAATTGTGAGTAGCTTTGAGCTGAAATGACCTATTTAAATTGGATTCTGAAGTTTAGCCATCAGCTTGAAAGTTTGTTGTAACATGGGCCTGAGAACCTGAAATTATTTCCAGTGGTCCATAAATTGCTTTATGGAATTTGTAAGAGTGCACAGGAATGGCTCCCAAGCCAGTAGAATTTAATGAAAATGGAAGAAAAAGAAAAGGAAGAAAAAGTGAAGAATTTATGTATTTTCATACCATCCTTAATTCACTGTTACACCTACTAGAACATATATTATACTCATACAACCATGAGTGTATTTCATCAACCTTGCTATCCACCAATGCTTTCTGGCTAATTTATCCTGTTTTTACTGCTCTCCACATGAATGCCACTTGCATGGTATGGCAGGCTCATGCTATGTGACCTGAAGCTGGAACAAAGCTTCTTGGTCATAAACTGAAAACAAGCAGGAGACAAAATTTCACAGCTGTTTTCTCTTTCACCCTTAGTCCTGGGTCCCTCTGGGAGCCTGGAGCTGAGGGATGGCATAAGGGCTGACAATCAGTGGTGCCCAAATCACATCCCAGCTGCCCTGTTGTCAATGCAGAACCTGGACCACTCATGACAATGCCATCCATTCTCGTCCTTTTGGCATTCAGCTCCTTTAGTAGGGTGATCTGGAGACATGTCCATGGGTGATCACATCTTTCATTCTGTTACAACCAGTGAGCTGGAGGGAATTGAATAGTTGCAGTTAACTCAGTGTTATTTCCTGAAATTTCCAATCGTTTTCCGTGAATGGGATGAGAAGGGACAGCCTCTAAGGATGGTTGCATTGGTTTTCTTCTTTGCAGCTGTTCACAGGAAAAGTGATTTTTTACTTTTTGCTTAGAGATGTTATGCTCAATTCTAAAAACTGCTACACTTCCTCCTTTTTTTTTTTTTTTTTTTTTTGTATTAGTCTGTTTATAATAAGATAAGCAAAGGATGTTAAGTTCAAGAAAATTGCTACATTTTCTTTGAAGTTGTTTGATTCCCGCAGGTTTATGTCTTCCCTTTCAAGCCAGAAGCATTGAACATTAGTGATCTTGTGAGATGCATTACTGTTGCCTGATCTTTTCACATATTGCCAGTATACTCTGATTTAAGCAAAGAAATACCACTTAATGGAAATTAGTAGATGAATTAAAGTTCTGAAATACTGTTTTATTTAATAAGCAATATGGAACAAACACATTCCTAAAGGCATCTCAGGGCAGGAAGCATGCTATAGACTTCGAGTTAGTATTTTGTATGCTTGCTTTCCTCTGCCCTTTTTCCCAAAAGACTCTCAGAGTCTCTCCTTGTTTACAAAACCTGAAGTGCATCAGACGCTTGACTAAAATTTGATTATTCTGGTTGTGAGACAGGTGTAAATGTGATCATGTATAAGAAGAATGTATATACAGAATAGGATGTAACACAGGAATCATTTTCTATCTTGTCACCGTCACAAATTCTTACCCAGCATTACTGGATGTTGTGGAGGTGTAAGATTGCCTGTATTTTTACCAGTTAACAGATGTTTTAGCAGAGATTCAGGTTGGATATTAGAAAAAAATTCTACTCACAAAGAGAGGTGAGGCACTGGCACAGGCTGCCCAGGGAGGTGGTGGAGTCATTGTCCCTGGAGGTGTTCAAGAGCTGTGTGGATGTGGCACTGAGGGATGTTGACAGTGGACATGGAGGGGATGGATTGGTGGTTGGACTGGGTGATCTTAGTGCTCTTTTCTGACCTTAATGACTATATGTTTATATTCTATGATACCCTGTTCTACAATGAAGAATGGAGGACGGGCAGGCAATCCTCCCCTGTCTCCATGTGGGATGCAAGTCATATCTCAGGTTACACTTCATCTGCCAAAACCAACAACATCACTGTTTGTTTGAGACAGAAAAAAGTTTCCACACATTAGCTAGGTGATGCAAAGAAATATTTGCACTGAGCGTCAGTGCACATAAGTCTAGGAACCACCTGCTGCAACCTTTTGTAAAATATGTTTTGAGACTAAAACACCAAATGGTATACAGATGCTAATCAGCTAAAACCATCAATATCTGTTTTCTGAGCTCAGATACAGCACAGTATCTTGGATACAGCACAAACTGACAGACAATATTATTGTCAAGCCGAGAAACTATCAGGTCATGCTTTAATTCTTCTCAGTTGTCCGGGGAGTTTATTTAATCTCCACTGCAAAGGGAGAATTCACAGATATATCTAGCTGAGGCAGAAGGGATGTTGTAAAGGCGTATTTAATGGCATGTTGTTAAGATTTTATCCTGCCTGCATGTGAGCTTGGAATTATGGAAGGTGCAGCCATTCTTTTGCCACAGCAAAGAAGATTTTTTTTAACATAGTTTGCGATCTGTAATACATAATCTTTACTGCAGATAGCATCCTGAAGATTACAGGTTTTATGTATTTCTTGGTCAATTTGAACTCCTATTTTATAGCCTGTGAAAATACCTATATGCACTTTTGTATGTCAGCCAAGGGTGTTTGTACTTGCAGGAGTAACTACTTTTTGTCCTATTGCTTTGGGAGCATTGGGAGCTTTTATATAGTGTTCAAATCTGAAGCTTGCCTGTATGAACCATCCTCAGATTGTCTACTAAAACATGGTTTCCCTCTTCAGAAGTATCAAGAGCTGATTAGGATTGAGTATGGTTTTGTTGTCTCTGTCAGCTTTGTGCAGTTCAGGCACTATCCTGGAATTGAGCTGTGAGATTTTGAAAGATTCAGCCTCAAATTGAAAAACTTGGCTATTGATATTAAGAAAAGTGCACGTTCTTTTGGGAGTTAGCACCGACTACTCTAAAAGCAGGTAGTTTTTGCTAGCTAGTTTTGTAGAAAGTCCCTGCAGGAATGCTGCTAGTTCTTTTGCAGAAAAAAATTGGTCTCAGTATTGAAAATGGAGCCCTGTTTTGTGCAGATGCACACAAATATGATGGCCTGGTGCAATTTAAAACTTCTTAGAAGAAGGACTTCTTCGCTGTTATTGTTCTTTGTTATGCTGGTCTGTGACATAAGCTCATGTGCATTTCTGTCCTAAAATGAAACTAATATCAATTGTTAAAACATACTTGAAAATCTCTTTCTGCAGTATTATATTCTGGCTTAATTGTTTCTGCTTCCTCAAATATCCTTCTCTTCTTCCACAATGCTATGTAGGAACTGTTGGTTCTCAGCTACAAGTTATTTCAAATTCTTCTGTTATATCAGATGTAGAGTTTTACCATCTCCTTGAAACTGAAAATTGTGATAATTTGGTAGGAATAAAAAAGGGTATTGGGCTCTTTCTATCTGGACAAAAATGATGGATCAGTCATGCAAGTTGCCAGTAACTTGATTCCGCAATGAGCTGTGAGTGAAGCCTGATGTTCAAACACTTGTTATTGATCTGCTGTGGTTTCTCTTCTGATTAAATGCCAGTCATATCCTACTAAAGCTGGACAAATCCAGTGTGTCTTTGTTGTACTGCCTATTGCTCTTCATATAATATGTTGTCATCACTGCTAAGATTGAGGCACTCATTGTTGCACACATCCATTCCACTGACCCACATCTGTCATGCAAAAAAAACTTCTGCTAACAACTAAGTAAAATAAAACCCATATATGTATTGCATATTGTTTTCCTTTTGAATAAGCTAAGCAACATAATTATACTCTGACCTCTGAATGACTTTGATGTCTTTATCTTTCTAGAACCCTTCCTTCCGAGAAACTTCCTGCAAGCAAAGAAACAATTTTCAGTCAGAGGGTGCAGCTTATGTTTACAGGATTGAGGCAACTGTGAACAAAGTAAAAACAGCACTGCATTGAAAAATTAATATTGAATATGTCTCAAAGTGGCATTTCATGCAATATGAAACAGTAAAAGAATCGGAATATTTACTCTGATAGACTTCACTTATACATGAACTGATATCATCAACACCCCAGCTAACTTTGTGATCATAACACTTTTCACAATAAGGAAGGTTTCCATCTGGCTTTAAAAGACAAATAGGTGTTTTCAGGGCTTTTTTTAAAGAGAATTTGATGGAAAAACAAATATGGGGTTAATATTATTGCTTGATCAATTGCTTCAGTTGCTACTAAATTATATATTTGAGTAAATTTTTATTTTCTTGGGTATTTCTCCTCAGAAATCCTCAAATTTGGACACTCACACTAATGTAGAGGAGTTAGACTAGATAACTTTTAAAAGTCCCTTCCAACTCAAATGAGTCAATGATTCTGTGATTGTACGTCAATCTGGTTTTGGCTTCTTCCTCCACCATCATCCAAATTGTGGCAGGGATAGTAAAAGTCACCATTTCTTGAAGGTTGTGAGTTAGCATTTTTATTATCTAGATATGCATATTTTTAAAGCCTCTAATAAAGCATCAAAAATAGGATGGTCAAGCTGTTGTCACTACTTCTCAAACACATGACAAAACCACTGCATACATTTCCTGACTGTATTAATGTCTTTTTCAAAGTAGCCATGCCATCAAGCCAAATTAATCAAGTCTCACTAACACAGTAGGACAGTTATCACTGTAAATTAATTTTGCAGGTGGCTAGCAAAAATTTCTACTACTAAATCTAGATATACAAAAGAGATAAGTTAGCAGATCTCATCCTCTGTTGCTCAAAAAATCTCAGTTATTGTTTAAAATTAAAGAGAACAAAACCAGCTCATATTCACAATGTATTTATGTAAGTCATGTCATCATCTCCAGCACAAGTTAGTTTGCTTACATCTCTGAAAATCCTCCAATCTGAAGAATTAGTATGCAAACCAGGTGAAAATTCAGCACTTGCAGACAGCACTCTCGTGGGGTCGTCAAGCCCAACAGAAGCCAAATACTTTCAAACTACCAGAAAGAGAAGCATTAGAGCTGGCTGAGACAAAGTCAACTTCGATACTGCATTTGTTAAGCTCTCTACTGTGTAGGCAAAAATAGACTACAGCTGATGACAGGGCTATCATACTGACTTGTTTCTCAAATCCTTGTGCTTGAGGGAAAAGAAAAGAACGAGGCAGAGAATACTGTTGACAGTTTTGATACATAATACTGAGAAAGCTGTCCCTAGCTTTTGTGTAATTACTTTTGCCTTTAAATGTATGATTTAGCTATGAGTGATAACCCTAGCCACTAACATTGCCTCCATAGACTCACTGAAAAGCAAATTAACCTTTTCTTTCCAGAATGATCTTTCCTATTAATATGAAAATCAATTCAATCCTGTTTGCTTTGGTTACTCCAGCCTGACTACACTTCCTGGGCTCAATAGCAAGTAGTTACTCCCTTAAATGAAATTGATTTTAAGAACTAATTAAAAAAACCCTATCATATAGCAAGTGATGATCTGGAAAGCCTTTATTACTTCATCTGTGGTTTCTAATTGCAAAACATAATATTTAGTTATTGCCCTGATTCTCTCTTCCTGACTTTGGGCTAGATCCACAAGTAGAGGTCACCAGTGCAGTTTAATAGGAACTTGAGCTCCTATGCACCTCCTAACTGGTTGCATACCTAGACCTTAATGTTTCTGGGGATATTTTTAAGGTCATTTTCCCAATTCATGCTTTTATCAGGATCAAACTTCTCATTTCAGGTCATAAATATTATTTAGCACCTGTTCACAAGTGGCATGCATGGAATCATACTCTCACAGGCCTTTTATCACTCAGGGAAAAAATCACCCAAAGAAGGAAAGTCCACAAAGATCAAAGGAACAAAATTAGTGTTCATTTGAAAAATAGAGGTAATAGAATATGAGTGTTATAAGGGTATGGACATGCAATTTAATAGGTTACATAGGATTTTTCTTTGTTCTTACTTTTCTGCTTGCATAGCAGATGCAAAAGAGTATTTTTCTTCTGCTTGCCAGGACTTGTGTCCCTATACAAAGAATTTCATCACCCTACTTTATGCTATCACATCATCTCACTCATAAAAAGGCAAATACAGTTGACAGAAAGCCATTTCTTCTTTCTATGATCTCAGATTTTTTTTCTAGACTAAGTGATATAGTTTTGGTTCTCCTTCCCACACTGCAATCAATGCAAAATCCCCTTTAGTGAGAAAACTGCAGAGCAAAAGGCAGCTACATGCGGTTTCACTAAGAAGGAACAGGCCTTACAAAATTAAAATGCACGTGGACTTCTGATAGCAGCAAAATAATTAAATCTGCTGTAAAACACTGACTCATGTGGTACCTTAGCAAAATGTCAAATTTCATGGTAGCATAGAATCAATTCTGTCCCCAGGCTCTCGGGAGTGTTGTTTTAGGCTCTTTGAAGGAGATTGAAGTACATGTTTTTTAGGACACTTTCAGATACATATAAAAGAGGAAAAGAAGAAAGCTGAGAGCCTGTGGCAAAGGCTGAAGGTTCCTGCAATAAGAAACAGTGAGGAGAGATCTGCTGCAGAACTCCTGCCTACCTGCAGGTTCAGGGACAGGATCCAAAGCCACATCCAAAGCCACAGCCGCAACTCTGGGACACCCTGACTGATTAGTGTCCTAATTTTGGAGTTGCCCGTACACTGTGCACAACCTTTTCATGTCCCCATAGGTATATGAAAGGCTGATCTGTTCCTTAATGGATCACAGCAAAGCTCACATCATCTAGGACACAGTGAAAAAAAGCTTTCTTCAAACAGTGCTTGTAAGATCTGTAGGGTTTTTGTAGGGTACATAGAGGACAGAGAGGTAACAGCTATTTTCTTTTAAAGCATGGCCAAAGGAGGAGGAGGACCCACTTCTTGCACAACAGCTTTGTTGTGTGGGCAGACACCTCATGGAAAGGAAAATGAGTGCTACTCCCAGCATCATTTCAGTGCTTTATATGCTTTACAGCAAGGAGAAATTAGATGAACAACCTTAAAATTGAGAGACCTTCTCTTTGCTTTTGGCCCAGTGTATCTTCTGCAGCATTTTCTCCATTACTCGTCATATATTTAACTCTTTCTTACAAAGGGAAACATGAGGTGTCTTCTCATTCCCTGAGAAGAATTCCTACATTACAAAGCCTGAAAAATGTAGTATGCTGCAGAAGGGTAATTGTCAGAGCTCCCTTCCCAGTTCGCAGAGAGGAATTCTCCACTACAGTGTACAAGTGTGCTTCCATAGGCTGCAAGCACTAATTTCTGCTGCCAAGGACATGTGGAAATTGTAAGGAGAGGCAAGTATATGTGCACATCTGGATCTATTAACCAGAGCTGCTGCAAAGATAGTGTGTCCTATCTTATTAGGATACTGGCCTATGATATCGGAGGCAGATGTTGGTAGTATGGCAGTAGAGATGGAATCTTCTCACTAGTATTCCATTACATATTGCTGCCATGTGACAGATGGCAGCAGAGGGACAGCCTGATGAAGTGCTATCTGTCATGGCAGTGCATCTGAAGTGAAGATGTGTCATTGAGATCATACATGTGCAGAACTTTGTTCCCACTGACATTCACTGAAGCTTACCGAATGTCTGTGGAGACCAAACAGTGGACGTAAGCACAGTGAGACAGTACATGGTGTGTTTCAATAGTGGTGACTGTGACAGTGGGTCATCGCTGCTGGTGCAGATGTTTATGAGTGAGACATGCAGGCTCTTATTTATCACTGGTGCAAACGCAGACCTAATAGTAGTATTGAAAAAAACAGTGCTGTGTAGCAGAGAATTTTCTCTAACAAATACTGTTACTGTTCTCTGTCTATCTATTGTAATTTCCATGAAAATAAATAGGATACATTGCTTTCAGAGAGAGCTGCATAGCTGTCACCTGAAAAAAAATGATCATCAATTTAATGCTTTAAAGGAAATTATTAGTAGTTTGGTTTTGTTTTTGTTTTTTTTTCCCCAGTGTATATTTTTTGAAAGGAACACACAATTCTTTCCAGAATTATAATTTTAGTATCTGTGACCACACTGCTGACCTCTTATCTTCTTGTTCTACCACTCGTGATGTGCCCTCGGTCAATGTCACTCGAAGAGCAATATAGAGCGGTACAAGCTTAGCACAAGATTTGAGGTATTTTTATGTCTTTATGCTCCCTAAATATGTACTCCGTTTTTCTGAGGTTGTTTCCCAAGATGAAGCAGTTAATATGAGTCAGTATGAGTCTTTCAGGGATGATACAAACTTGACTCATTGACTCATCATCCTCACAGCCTACAGGATTAAGATGTGGTATTCATCTCCTTGCTGAAATTCTGTAGCATTTTGAGGTTCCTTTCGGGGTTTTCAGACATCTATGATAGCCTTGCTAAAATCAGCTCACTATGAACCTCCTTTTAAAAACACACTCGGCTTCATTTCTAATTACTTTACTCCAATTCAGTCCTATGTTATTAAGAATGCCTGCACATCACCTTTGCCCTCTTAAATAGAAAGACCTCATTCAAGCTTTCAAAGTACTTAGCGTCCCCTGTGTAGAGTGGTAAAGAGGGTGAAATGGAATATATTATGAAATGTCACACAAAGTGCAAATTGGATGAACAATTGGTGAACTAATAATAAGGTTGCAGCACTGTTTCTTCAGAAACCTTTAATTTTGACATCAATAGGCATCATATGTATCTCAGTGTGAAATAATGTTATAGCTTTGGTTGGTCTTATGATAGCAATGCTTAGAAAACAAAATAAAGACATCTAAGGTACTATTAATGGAACAATTACAGCTGCAGACAAAAATGCACAGAAATTAGGATAAGAAATGTTATATTAGCTAATATATTTTGTGCTTTTATATTGTCTTCTATGGGAAACTATTGAATCTGGATCAAGTTACAAAAGTACTGAATGATTACAAGCATTACAGTAGGTGCATTAACTTCACTTCGCCTCTATGTTGATGCAGAGGCAGAAGCCTCATTTTGCTGCTCCAGATAGCCCTCTTTCACAGGGCAAAAGTTAGCCTGTGTGGGTTAATCCTTCTAGCTCCCCATACATTAATTTTCTGGATAGTTTAATGTTATTATAACTAATTTTCACTATTTCAATTCCTGATACTTTCATGCAAACAGCAAAAAGCTTTATTTTGCACTAACATGAGCTCTTGATTGTCTCTTCCTGCACTGTTGTTGGTTTGTTTTGTTTATGGCTTTTTGTTATATTTTACTTCGTTTTGGTTTGGAAAGAAAAAGAATGGGATATTGTCTGAATTTAATAGCACTTCAGCTTTATAGGCCTTAGAACAGCATCCATCAATAAAATTAAGCATGTACTTAATTGATTTTTGGAATATGGATGGATTTAAGCACATGCTTAAATGCCTTGCTCATTTGAGGCCCTAATGGTCCATGCAAACTTAAAAGTTCACATCTCATTGAGACAGATGGAATGCATAATCGTAAATTCATCAGGACAGAAGCTGCTGCTCATAGTTTATAGACAGCACCTTTCACTATAGTCCTCCCTCTCTGGCTGGATTGTCTACATCTTGCCACAGTAAAACAGCAGCTGCAGAATAATAACTGGTATTTCTCACTCTGATCAGTTCAACAGTTTCAATTTTACTTCACTGTTATTTGCACTTCTGTAACTCCTTCTTCCCTAAGTATTTGGTAGCATGTTTGTGCGTTTGCCGCAGAGTAATATTTTCCAGTGAAAACTTGTAATTTACAAAATTAGCAGAAATCAGATAGAAGTGAAAAAATATATAAACAGAAGTATTACTTAGAACCACTGAATCCACCAATTATACCATGTCTGTAGATTGTCTTTCTTAGGAATGAATTTAAGACAACTTTTGTAATGGTCCAAGGCAATAAGGTCTGTCTCTCACAAGACTTGCCTGTATGAAGGGGCTTGGCAAAAATACCATATTTTTGGTAATGTCAACAAAGCCCTAAAGATATTCCTACTGTAAACTGTGTTCTGATAATGCTATCATTTTCAGCACTAGTTCTTTGTGATCTGAACTGATGGTTAAGTGATATCAATCTCCATTGCCATTCCCATTCATGATTTTACTGTTTGCAACTTTCTCCGTGCTTATGCTATATATTAATGGCAGCAAGAAATGAGAAATTTAGAGCTCCCCATATGAATAACAAAGTGGTTGCTGTACTGATGTAGGAGGTTGAGGAGCACTACCTTGTGTCTTCTTTTCCATCTTTCTTGTTATACTTTCTGTGTGACACAGCGACAGGAGCAGATTTGCAGCACAGAGCTGCTAATGCAGAAGGGTCCGTTCCGGATGTTCTGCTCCCATCTGTTATACAGTACAGCTGCTCTTCTGCATATCTTGGGATGATGCATGAGGAGTCATAAAAATTGTGGTTCTTGGACTGGGAATGCTCTGACAAGAAGTTTGAACGTAGGAACTTGTGTCTTAAAAACTCTTTGTTTTACCCTTATTTATTCTCAGTCATTTAGCCAATTTATGTTGTTTTTTGCTTGGGCAGAATTGTTGCAATGGCTAGTGCTGAATACCATCCAGCAAGCTGCTAACTAACCACTGAAACAAACCTTTCCATGGGCAGAAGCCCAGAAAAGACCATCAAGATACAGTCTTGAGTCTTGGTTGTCTATGTGATTTTCTGGCATCTGATGACTGAGGTTATGATTCGGTACAAATCAGTATATTCTATGATGTCTTATTCCTGTGTCGACCAGAAAAAATGCGGGAAGCGATCAAAAAGCTTTTTTTGGAAGGAAGGGGGAATGGGCAAAAGTGCAGTATTTGAATAAGAACCACAATCCCACGTGACATTCCTTAGGAAATAAGAGACAACATTTCATTAAATCTAATGGTGGTGAGTGTGTGCTGGATGATCCAGCAACAAGGTTTGAACATGTGACGTTTTTTAAAGTAGAGCACACATAGTGGAGCACATATAAAATAGAGCATAACTGTCCCAACAGTGGTTGTCTTTGATTACACAGGCTTTGTACTTACTAATTTTTTTTCTCTATGTATATCAGAGATTCTAGGTTTGTTTTGAAGCATGTTAGATGATGCAATTAAAATTGCTAGAGGCATGAAGCACCGTCTGGAGAAGTGAGAGCCAGAAAATATAATTTGTTGTCCTTTATGACGAATTCCACTAACCTACACAACTGATGTTATGTAACTACTTTGTTATAACTACAATGTAAAATTTTACAGTAGATGACAAAAGAAAGCAAAGTGCTTAATTACAAAATTACTTACAGTGCTGAAATTCATGTTTACAATAAAATCCTAAAGAAGATAAGTCTGTTTCATATCTTTAAGAAAGGTGAAAAGATATGCAAGAAACTTCTGTGATCGCGTTGATCTGTAATGCAGTGTTGCAAATGCTGGTAACAGACCATAAACTTTACAGCAAGCTTGCAGGATGTCAGGACTTGCTCCATCTGAACTTCCCTTGACCTCATGCAGACATGTGTTAGTTGGGTTAGTTGTGCCAGCAGTTTCTCAAACTGATTAGATCTTCATGTCTAGCTTGCATTGCTTTTGTTTCTCTCTGTGTGGTACTGCCCCTGTTTCATCACTCTAGCAGAGCAATATAGAACAGACAAACAACAGCCTGGCAAGGTAATGGTGGTCTGGAGCAGGGAGCAGGGTGAAGGAGAATAGGCATTGGGTGATAACGTGTGAGACACAGAGACCCTTTGGCTATAAACAACTCACCTGTGATGAGTTAAGGAAATGCAGACCTACGGTTTTTAGGATTGCAAAGCAAACGGAAACTAGTGTTTAATGTGTGCAGATCGAATTTATACAGCAAATTTAGATATAAAGTGGAGTTGCAGACCTGTGAAATAAAGCTAGGTATAAGCGTGTGTTAGGAAACTTGAAAGTGAACCTCAGTAAAGATGTGAGCATAATATTTTGGCAAAAGACTCTAAATGCCAGTAACTCAGTAGTAACACCAACACCAGGTTGAAATCCCTGTCATCAGCACTAGGATAAGCAGCAAAAAGTTGAGCTTTTCGTTAGGAAAAGGGTTTGAAATTAAGTCTGTGTGTAAAAATAGAGCTGTATTACTTTTACTATTACTGAAACATTTTCTGCATAGACGTATTCTTTCTATAAAAATTATGTCTTGGCTAATAATGATCCTTGGACTAGACTGTTAGGGTTTCAATTATAGTAATCATAAAACTTTGGCCTTATGTGTAAGCCACACTTCCTCCTTACCCGTAAGCAAAGTTTTGAAGTACCTCAGGAAGGAATTTTGAAAGCATGCAGTTCTTCCACTCTAGTGGAAAACAGAATAGTAAGATCCTGTGGTCAGAAATTAATGTGAATGAAACAATTAAATGATATTTCTTATATGCTGCCAGCAATAATAAACAAACATAAAAATAAAGAGCAAACTGCAAAAAGGAAAATTGTATTTATAGAAGAAATAGTAATGAGGAATTCAGCATTTCACTGTAGGAGTTTGTTTTGGCAGTGTCTTTTTGCCAATGGCAAGCTTCAGGCAAGAGGGAAATAATGTACTATAGCTCACGGAAATAGTCTGCCCTCCCTTACTTCTACATTTGCCAGAGTGTTGTTGCTACATGGCTGGTAGCATTGTCAGGCTCCCTGTTTATGCTCCCACAAGCTCTTCAAAAGAAGCAGCACTTGTTTGGGCTCATGGAAGTTTTCCATTAAGAGAGTGGAGGGGGAGATCATCTACATTCTTCTTCACTCTCACTTGAGCTCAGAAAAAACAGCTCTATGCAATGTTCACTGAAAGACCTTGGCTTTTCAGGGGCTGTGAAAGCTGTTCATAAAATGAATTTTTACTACTAAAATGGATCTTGTTATTTGGAGTGTTTTAGGCTACAAAACAGCAAGTAACTGTTCTTTGAAGAGGCTTTTTAAGAACATGGGATAGAAGCAAAAAGGTTGCTTTAATTTATGCTTTCATAATATCGAGAATGTGAGGAAATATATTTTAAATAAGAGTTGACATAGGAGACCTCCATGATAACAGCTTATATTGAAGGAAATCATTCTTATTCAATATATTTCTCAAGGCTCATAAAAGATAGCAATAACAAACAACGTTATGCAGTATCTGGGAAATTCTATTTACTTAAAATGCTTTCGGCTTTTATTATTATCCAGGCTCATTCCTTCAGTGAAAGTTCTGATTGCAGCTTGAGCAATGTGTATGATCTCATTACAACACAGCTGTATTAGAAAATCTGATACTGATAGTTCCAACAATGGCACCTTTCTCTTATTATCTGTCACTTGGCTGCAACAAGAACTGTGCAAATTTCCTGCCATCAAATTCTGGCAGGTGGCTGGAAACCAATCTAATATGCTGTACTTATTCCACATACACTCTATTGCATGGAAAAAAAACCTCACCATGTTCAATATCCTGACATTGACCAGTTTGGAGCACAGGCTGAAGTATGGGCAATGTTTGGTATTGAACAGGTTTATGTGATGCTGGGGAGCATGTGTCTCATCATGTAAGCCGTAATGAGGACAAGATTCAACATGAATCTTTTGACAATTACATCCTAAGGTAGCTCACCAAAAGCTTTCATCTTTGTTGATTTTTAACAATCACTTCACTTAACAATCACTTCTTATCTCTTCTTCACTATCAATATCACTATCACCATATGTTCACATCCAAGGCCATCTAGATTTTGCCTTTGGAGGGTTACACAGTGTATTTAATTCTGTGGGATCACAAATAGCCAAGATATATACTCCCAGATTTTGGTGTTGTAAAGAGAGTGAAGAAGGAAAGGCTTTCTCTTCTTTGTTCTTGTGCAGCTGTCCTCTGATGTTTCAACTCAATTCTTTAGCTATCCTCTATTTTTGTAGGATTTGACCATACTGGTAACTACAACAGGTGATGCTGGGATAACTTCTCATAGTCCCTGCACCAGAACAGCCAAGCAATAGAAAGCAAATCCTTCCTGTCAACTCCAGGCTACTGATTTTGTGGTCTCTTGAAGTAAGATTTATTACGGAAAATATCCCAAAATCTTGCACACAATAAAACAAGATAACAGTCTGAGTAGGGAATGTCTGAACCTACAAGATGAACAATAAAAACACATTAAAGCTGGAAAACCAATATACTTCTTGGGAAGAACATGGCCTTTTCTTTATGCTTTCTTTCATACTTATCAACTTTCAATATTTCTGTGCTTGAATGTGTCTTGTCCCTTTTCTTCTTTTTGCTGTCTTTAAGGTGGTCATTTTCTTTTTGTTATTTCTGAAACTTGCCATAGACCTTCTCTCTCTTGCAGGCAGCCTATTGTTCCTTTCAGGAGTCCTCCAAAACCAAATCTTCAGTTTTATCCTTGCCTCCCTCCCCCCTTCCCACAACTTTTCCTGCCTTTTAGATGAATCAGGATTCTGGCTTGCATGGGTGTTCTAAGAGTAGGCATGATTTTCCCTCCTCCTTTCTAGAATGTTTTCTTTCAAACCAGAGTAGTGACCAGGAGCCTTTTTTATCTTCTATCCTACTCCACTCAATTCCTATAATGATATAGTGTCACATAAATACAACATACCATTTTGTAAGTGCCTTCTTAGGAGCTACAGTCACATTAAGCAGACTGGACTGCTCTAACAATCTGTGGCAAAGGCAGGCCAAACCCTGTCTCAAAGGAGCACTCCATGAGGTCCTCATATCCTATATTTTTCTGATTCCATAACATACTTTTTGCTTGTTTGTCTCTGACTTGATGATAAATCTTGGTAGAAGAACCATGTGGGAAATTTTGGGTACTGTTTATTGCCAACTCAGTTTACAGACCTGATGAAATAGATAATTTCCAATTTGAGAATGTTAACATTTTCCTAAAAGATCTAAGGTATTACAACAATGTTGTTAAAGTTGAATGCCTTGTTTTTGCTTATGAATGCACATCCTGATGAATTCCTATCAGTAGCTAAATACTTTAATTACACTATGAATTAATAAAATAATGAATTTTGTATGTTTTCTGGAAGGTCTTTCTTGTTGCTGATTGCCAGCCTTCTTTGTGGAATGAATCCTTCTGCCTGAGGTTGTTACAGTCTTCACAGCTGACATCTCAAAGTAGCCTATTTATTTGGAAAGTAAAACAGATTTAATGAGCCGTGGGAAACACATGATTTTTCAGAAGTGACCATAATGATAATGGTTCATAGATAATAACAGGCTATTTACCTGTGCCTGAATTGCTTCAAATTTATTTCTTTCAGACAATTTCCTAACCTAAGCTAGAGTAACAATATGATAGAGCCATAGGTCCACAAGCAATTTGTTAATTAAAGTTAATGTTGCATATTGAACAGTCACATTAAGATCATAGGTCCTTTCGAAGAAAGCCCAGTTAGCTAACCAAACCACTCTCTGGGTTTAACCAACTTAAGAGATTAAGTTCTTTTTTCTTCAGCTGCCTACAATCCTCCTAGTGGATGTACAGATTCATAATTGGCATATATTCAGGATTATCCATTCTCCTTTGTAAGGTGCAAATCTTGTCTCTATTGACATCTAAGTTATTGGACTAATGTACTTACCTAAGGGAGTAAGAAATTCCTTTAGTTCTCATATGAACTACTTTAGGTTTACATATGACCTGCTCAAGTACGATGGATCAGATCAGTAGGTTATTACCAGTGACAGAGTCTGCAATGAAGATATTCCTGCAAGCCAACAAATTCCTGTCCAGAAATTACTGAATTGCAGGAGCAAAGAGAAAATGGACAGTAGTTTGGTCTCACTTAGGTAAAATTTAAACTGATACACAACCTGATAGCAATTGCAAAGTTAACATGTATACTTGCATGTTCTTCAGTACATCACTATGTAATGAATTAAAAATGTGGAATAGGAAATTAATTCAGTCAAGGCAGTTAGATATCCAAGGTAGATTTTCTGTGAAGTCTGGATACTTAAATCCAAGAACACAACTCAAAAATCCCTTATTTAACTCTCCTGACATCTGAAAGGCTAAGGACCCTGATGTACCCAGTCAAGCTCTGAAGTGACAATAGCAACATCTCTGCCCGTTTACTTAAAAGAATGGGCCAAGGCTGCTTTCTCTTGATTCCAGAACAGTATTGTAATTTCCTTTAATATCCATAAATTCAATACACTTTTCTCACTGGTCTACAAAACTGAACTCTGTCTTCTGTCACTCCACATCTGCCCCCAAATCATATGGCTTTGCTACTAAATAGCAATTGCTTCTCATCAGAGGGTAGATTTGGGTGTCCAAGCCTGTGAGACTAAATCTAAGTTAGAGAAGCCCAGTGTCACCGGCTTTCTTTGAGCAGGAAGAATCTGAGTCTGGGAGATCATTCAAGTGCTTTAATAAACGGTATTTAAAATCTGATTTAATTATGCAGTTCAGCTTGGATATTATTTATAGCAGATAAACATGTTAAAATAAATATCAAAACGCATTATATAATTTTTACAAACAAAACAAAACAAAAACACTTGCATTTCAAAATAAACATAGAACCTAGATGGCAGAATATGAATGTAAAATGTTGAGAAATTTTTTGGCATTTGTAATTAAAATAGAGATAGAGAAGAGAGCTGCAGTGATGATTTCCAATGAACCAAGTTATTCACATAACTTTTTCACATACATCCCACATCTTTGACAGGGTATGTACTGCATCTTCTGTAAGTGGGGAGTTTTGAGATGTGCAACATTTCCAGTGTAGCAACATATCAGTTTCAGGTTGTGATGAGAAAAAATTGCTTTCAAATATCATAGGTTCAAAAGTGCAGCTGAAATTTTGAAGTATTAGTTTCACATTCTGTCTAAGAAAAATGGGAGAAGTAGAAACAGAGTGAAGTCTGAGGACAAAATTCCAATAAAAATAAGCTATCTATCTAACCAGACACATGGTATTATATATATCTGTATAATACTGTGTGCATGACAAATACGGTAACAGAGCACTAAGGTTGCATGGTTAGACCATTAAAAGTTTGGAAACAATCAAGTTAAGGTTGCTCACTGTGTCGCTGTGTCACTTAAAACATGTTATGCATTTTTAACTGCAAAATCTTTATAAATACAGAAAATATTTTTTTTATAACAACCTCAGGAAAATTGAAAAGCTGTTTTGTTTCTTCCTCTAAATTTTTGTGGATTTTCATTATTGCAGTGGTGCAGACATGGATACTCAAGCTGGTTTTTAGTCTTTTGTACCATTTAGGTGGCACAGAAGTGCTATAAACCAGACATCACCACCACACTTCAGACTCCCTCTGTATCTCCTTCAGCTGTGTCTGATTATAGATGCTTTTCTTATGCCTCCCTCCTTCTGTTATTTCTGCATATTTAAGTAAGAAGAAGCACAGCAGTATAGCTTCAGAAATGGGGAAAAAAAGCCAGCAATGACCTTCCTCCATCACTGCTCCTGTGTGCAATAAAGATGCAGCAGCATTTTCCTAAAATCTTTCTATGATTTGCCCTCATCTGTCTCTAAGGTCAGGGTGAAGAACCACCAAACCTAGGAAAGTGGATCTAGGTCTAACTTTCATTTTATGCTAGTCATGGTCCTGTTATATATCTCCCACTCTCCTCCCACAGACCCAACCATGTCTCCACATCTTCTGTCTTGAAGAACTGCTGAGTGTGCAGAAAACCACCACTTCTCACCTGAATTTTGAGGTGGCCTTCTTGGCTCAGCACTGTTAACAATCGAAATACCTCCACAGCTACAACACAGCTAGAAATCTGTCTGCAAACTCAACCACTTGTTAAATAAGTAAGTTTTAACTGTTACACTGGATTTTTAATTCACAAAGAATAGGCTCTCTGAACATGGTTCCTTGAATTTTCACACTAGTGACTTGTATGGGCCCTAAGCTGTCTTTACCAAAAAAGTACACATCATCACAAATTCTGTATCACAGAAAAGGGAACCAGTCTATTGGACTCTTAAAAAAGATGGAAATGAAATAAGGTAAATAATTAAAACTACACCTAATCCAAACCCTTGAACATTCATTCAAGGCTCCTATTATTGATGGACTGACAACAGAGTTGTTCTGATACAGACCTTGATGCTACAACAATGTAACTGTGGGTGTCTAAATAATTGCTGGAACACCTTAAGGAGAGACAGAAACATTTGTGATGCATTGGAAGATACTCAATATCTTCATGTTCCAAATTGTCAGCGTGGTGGATAAAATCACAGCCCCATAAATACCCCTTCCGTTTCCGTTTAGAGAATGGGCAGACTCCCTGATTTGGATGCACTTAATAACTTTACTAACTCCAGAAGATTGTCAGCACTTGGTGGAGAGAACTGCCCTCATAAATGAAACTGAAGAGCAGGACATGGGTGCTCTTTCATTCACTGTAGTATTAAATCAGCAGGGTTCTCTTACAGCATCTTCATGCACAGTTTAGGCTAGTTTGGAAGTCTTGGCACTGAGGCACATGGGGAGCATCCCTGGTAATGTTCTGCCAGGCCTTCTGCATGCTCATGAACCACAGCAGAGAAGCAGGGAAAGACAGAGATGTGTTCAGATACTTGCAAATCAAAGGCATTTGTATGCCTTCATTGTTTCTGCTGGAAGTTTCTTATTCCCATACTAGTTTTTTTCAGAACTGAGGCTTCAGCATTAGCTTGATTCTTACATGTTCTCTGTAATGGGTGTGCAGAGGATTCAAACCACTTTACTGCATGGCTGACTAAGAGACTAAGGCAGAAGGGGCACAGTATAGACTGTTAACATGAGGTGGAAGCAACAGAGAAAAAAACCATTCTCATAACTCTTCAGATTCTATTTCCTTTTGGAGGGTAGCATAAAATTCTTACCCAGAGTGACGGTTTTAAAGCTGAAGAAATGCAATAAAATTTTGCAATGCAGCTCTCTGATCATTTTCCTTTAAAAACCTGAGCTCAGCTTAATAGATTTCTATTATCAAGTTGTGTTAGGACAAATAGAAAAACATAGCATGCTAAAACATTAGAGTGAGATCAGAAAACTATATGAAACAAACAAACAAAAAAAGGTTTAATCAGAAGAGTCAGCAACTCCAGCAATTTTATTACAAATAGCTCAATTATGCTGTATAATTCCCATGATTACCACAGACCTCATTGATTATTCACAATGGAACTGCATTAGGATACTGATAACAAGATGTTTATTTTAATAACTGTTCTTTGTGTAGATGTACTAGTTTGCAAAAGCATTAGGTTAAGAGTGCTTCAGTTAAGTGACTCCTGACTGAATTTAACATAATAAGGAGGACAGATGGGCTTTCAACTCCGTAGCAACAATAAAGAAAATAAGACACTACTGGAGCACAGATCTTTGCATGCTGTTCTTTTTGCAAATACATCGTAGTGCTTTTCAGCACATTAGCTATTTCTGGTTAGGATAGTTATATCACATAAAGAACTAAGAGTTTGAATCAATAAAGGTTAGACACATTTGACACTTACGTTAAGCAGCAGCTTACCCTCGGAAGAACAATTTTCCATGTTTCTTTAACACCTACTGTAATAAAAGGAATTGCACTGAAAACAAGATAATAGGTACCTTCAGCAACAGTTGCAGAGCCTGGCCTAAAATTAGTGATGAAAATAATGGGTTTTGATTTTTACTACTGCTTCCATGAGAAATTAAATTCCCCCTACCTGTTCCTATTTCTCATATCCACTTCGCAGGCAAATATCCTTTCCCTTTATTGCCACCATAATATCACCTAGATGAGCACATTTCAATATGTGAGCTATTACCCAGTGTAGAAAGCTCTCCTGAGAATCCAACTGCAAGTCCACTTCTAAGCTCAAAGTCATTATCGCTCTGTCTGGATCCAAAGGCATTTGTAACATCTACAAACCACTTCAGCAGCTGAAATTTAAAAATCCATTTCAAATACAAAGGTACTGTAATCTGTACAAAATGATTAGATTTCACACAACTACTGAACTATTTTGACAATTCAGTCCTTAAAAATCTGTACCAATAACCATATTGCAAATACAGAAGCATCAGCACAGCAAGACGCAAGTCTCTGATCTCAAGTTAATCTTTAAAAATAAAATGACCTAGAAAGAATTTATTTGGCTTCTTATGTAGCTGAAGGTTTTGTATTACATTCTGCAGATGGGAAAGGCCTAGAGAGTATTTTGTATTTCTCACTGTCATTTCTGTTGACCCATCCATTACTCTCATTAATCTTACAATAGACTCTGCCCAGCATCCTCCTGCGTAAGCAAAACTCCCCTGTTGGGAAGCCTGCATGGGATACATGGAATAACTTTCAAAATTTGGGCCAATGCATGACATGTGATATATATGAATTTTTTTCCAGAGAGCTTTAGGAGCCGTAGCCCCAGGGAGATTCTCTCAGTGAAACTTTGGGAGAGCCCTTTGGAAAGCATCCCCAGTTTCCTTTTTCTATCATCCTTGCTTAGTCTCTGTTGGGGGTTGAGAAAATCCAGAATTTTCCATGCCTAAACCGTTTGAATTCTGTTGGCCTCAGTGCTGCTCTACAGACCTGCTCTTTCCTGGATGCAACAAGTGGGGTGTGAGTGACTGTGAAGGGAACATCTCAAAGGATGAGCCTGGGATTCTCCATCACCATTCATCTGGCTGATTCATTGCATCCGCCCTCTAGAGAACACAAGCCCACACCTACTATTCACAGATGCTTTCAATCCAGATGTAATATTACTTCCTGGCAGGAAAATGATCATAGAATGTTTTGGATTGGAAGGGACATTTAAGACCACCTAGTTCCAACCTCCTGCTATAGGCAGGGTTAGCTTCCTCTATACCAGGTTATATCATGCCCCAGCCAGCCTGGCCTTGAATGCTTCCAAGGAGGGGATATCCACAACGTCACTGGCCAGGCTGTTCCAGTGTCTCACCACTTTCACAGTAAAGAATTTCTTCCTAATATCTGCTCTAAATCTCACCTCTTCCAGTTGTAAGGCATTTTCTCTCATCCTGTCGCTACTTGTCCTTACAAAAAGTCTGTCCTATTATACAAGTGATTGACATATATGCTAGAAAAAAGTGGGTGGAGCTATAGAAAAGTCTTTTTGCAGTATAATTCATGCATAGGTATATATGTATATGTGGGTATGGATATGGATGTATAATGAAAGGAATTAGAGAAAATGCTGCTTTTATATACTCACATCTGACAAATGAAAGAAATGTGTTGCGTTTATGTCTGTTGTGTTAATAGAAAAAGGGTTATAATGAGATTCTTCTGATTATTGCAATCTGTCCTGCTTTCACATAAAAGAAATTATGCCAAACATGTAATGAATATATTTGAGTGGATGCTTAGTCACTTTGAACCAAGTTATCTGTCCTGTTTTGCAAATAAAAGCTATGATGAAGGGAAATTTTCTTTTTTTATCTTTTCTTCAGCACAGAAAAAAAAGGCTCCTACTAAAGTTTAGAGTAGTTCTTCTTCTTAGATAAAGACCAAGGAATTAAACTGTCCAAGGACCAATTCAGGTTCATGATATCTGTTTTAAGAACCATAATGAAAACCTTATTCATTTCTATAAAGATTTTCAGTCACAGTTGTTTTTTTTTAATTTTAAATCTTAAACTCCAAGAGATTCCCAAGAGACTCAAAGTTAACATACATTGTAGAATATAGAACATATGTAAAATGTTTATTTTTATTATTTTTAATTTAAAATCTTTTTTATATTTTAAATATGTTACTTTCCTATCATAGCAGGCAAAAAAATAAACTTCTATTTTTTGTATAATTTTGTTTAATGTCATCTGCTTTTTTCCTTCTGAAGACTGGGACATTTCATCTGATTTTCCCCCACACAGACTTGTCTTTACCCAAATCTCTTTCTTTTTTCAAGAAGGTGTAATGATAATTTTCAGGAAAAGGCATAATCTGAAAAATTGTCAGTCTTCCATTAAGTATTAACGATTAACTACCATATGAATGTCTGCTGGATGTGACTCTGGGCAGCCTGGGACGACACTGCACATAGCAGGGGGGTTGAAACTAGATGATCACTGTGGTCCTTTTCAACCCAGGCCATTCTATGATTCTATGATTATTCACAAAAAGAGACTGTCTTTAAAGAAAACATGCAAGACCAAACAAAATTAACAGCAGCAGCAGATCATTTAGAAAATAAGTGAGAGGGAGTATTTAAAGAAAATAAAACTGCACTATTTTGTTAAATACCACTTTTCTGCTCTTGGTATCTAGCTCTTTCTTCATGTTTCTACACAGACTTAAGCTGGTTGGATACTCCTCCTCTCCTCCACTTCAGTAATTGGAGCAATAAGTCCCTTATCAGGGATATGAGGACAACAATAATTCTCTGTTACACCACGCAGTCCAAATTTTAATTACTAAGATATGGAAATAGCAATTCTATCTTCACACCCAATGCAGACCTCATTTTTATAATCTTTAACTGTTTATTTCCTAAAATTTCTTTTTGCCTGAATGTGGCACTTGCTTCCTCAGATATGTTTCTCAGCCCTTCTGTCCTCTGTTCTTTGTTTTATGGCTCCTGCAGATGTTGCTTAAGCAAACATTTTATCAGGAGGAAATTTGCCTTCCGTGCCCTAAATAAATAAAATAAAAAGGTTAAAGGAAATCTAGGTTTGCCTCTCCTCCTGTTTTTTTTATACCACAGCCTGATTGCAACACAAATTTAAGCATATAAAATCGGGGAATAAAATAGCTCTGGAAGAGCAGGAAAAACACAATTTGTTGTTCATAAAATATCAGAAAGCTAAACACATATTTGTCCTTGAAGAAAGAAAGAAAAAGAGGAGAAAGACACTGGATGGAATTCAGGAGGTTGAGTTCAAATTTTCTTTTGATTTTCAAGTTTGCCTGAAACAGTTTGACTCTCAGTGCTGCTGACATTGCATAACGTGAAACCATCAGTGAGGTTTAGATGAAACCTAAGTAAACAGCAGAGAATTTCATGCTGTTCTAATACAGACCCATGTGAAAGCACAACTGTTCAGAAAAGTATGTAATATACTTCAAGTATGTGGGCCTACAAACCTCAAGAGGCATCACTGCAACAGTTCTAGTTGAACGACTTCTAATTTGACACTGAAGAGGCAACCTACCAAGTAATAGCTATGAAAACTGCACAGGGACAATAATTCAATGCAGTAGCTGTGTTTTAAGCACAAGGAGAGCTGCTGTGTATTAGTGCTAACATTAACACAAAGCTTACCTTGCTATCCGATGATTATTCAGTTTTTTAACATGTGTGATCCAAGTAAAACAGGAATCATAGAACATGTTGTAAAGTAAGCATGAACATCTTTGGTTCACCACAATGCATACAATAAAACAGAAAATAGAAACATCTGCAGTGGGAGAAGTACCATGAATGATAAAATAATTTTCACACAGATCACTGCCAAACCACACCAGATCACAATGGAGAGGCAAATTCCTGGCCAAGGAATCATTATTAAATCCCTGTCCCATTATAAACATAGATCATTCTTCCCATATAACACTTACCTATTCAAAGAAACGCTTGAGTAATAGTCTATCACTACAACAGCTCAAATATAAAAGCAAGTTTTATGTTTGTTTTCCAGTGATAAAATGGATTTCAGCAGTATCAGCCCAAGACAGAGCAGGAAATAAAAATCTTACCTGGCACAAATTCCTCTAGACCCCATGAATCTAAAGGCAGACATTAAGGAGAACAGTAATTTATTGGTGCTGTTCTGCACTGCTATGCATAAGACGCATAGTTAATTCCCAGCCCTTTGCTCTGCAGAGACCAAGAGCTCTTAAACTAAGATGTCTCATCACTTCGGTAATGACATCTCTGGAGATCTCCAGTGTCGGGTGGATGGGCTACAAAATCTGAGGCAGTGACTGATTCTGCCTTTCTTAGTCCAAATGCAATTTCCTGAAAATAAGAACATGAGAAGCTGCTGCAACATGATGTTACCAAAATTCTTAAACATATGTTTAATAATGAATGTGTGGGATGTATTAATCCTCTGTACCCCTCTGGTTTTGAGAAGTCCTTTGATAAAAGCACAGCACAGGGGTAATAAATTAAGAGGCAGAAAAACCTTGCGTGCTTTGCGTAAAGAAAGTGAAAGACATAAAGGACAGGAAAACACCACAGAGATACAGAGAAAGCCGTAGATACCTTGCCGTATAATCAGTTTACTAATCCAGTCATCAGTCAGGACTAATAAGAGCTGAGTATTTTTATTCTGCAGTGCTTCAAATCTGGGTCAGTCGAAAAAAAAAACACCGTCGGTGCATCTCGTAACCGCCTGATTTCTCCAGTAGAGGGAGGCATTGTCAACGCAGTCAGCTCTCAATAGCAGGAATGCAGCAACCGGTGGTTAAAGAGAATGAAATCCACCCAGCAGCGTTGCCCACTTTGTTTCTGACAGAATCTCTTTAAACACGACGAAACTTCACAAATCCTCATTACTTCTGTAAGCCAAACAAGATCATATTGATGATGGCTTGGCAGTAAAATTCTGACCTGTCCTGAATGAGCCTATGATATTTTGATGTCCAGAGAAGGTTAAAAAAACTATTTGGAGAAATGGCAAGCTGCTTCCAGACTGTAATGTTCAAAGAAATTCCCAACAAACACGCACTTATGCATGCACAAGAAACATACACAGTTGGTGATATTCGTCAGACAGCCAGAGCCAGTGATGGCCGCCAGGCACAGTCCTCTCCCTGAGCAAATGGCCAGGAAGAGGGAGGGAGGAGATGCAGATGTGTCACTGTCCTGGGAGCACATGCAATGCATAGGCTGCTCCTATGTCCAAAGTCCTTGTATTTTGTCATTTTTCTTGAAACAGCTCTTTGTCTGAGGAAGTTTTGCTCAGGTCACGTGGAAGACATCACAGGTTTTCCCAGACCTTACAGATATTCAGCCACACAAAGGCTCTCCTAAGTGCCCATGCCTCTCAGTGTTGTCATCTCTTGGTTTTGGCCATGACACAGGTGTTCACTGAGACACTCGGAGTTTCTATAGCTGTGCTGGGTAGCTGTGCTCAGTCAGCTTGAGGTTTTCAAGATTTGCTTGCCAGATCTACTGAGAATGAACTGCTTGTGTGATACATTCCCGAAATATATTCTTCATTACTTATGCTGACCCAGTACTTGGCAAATGTGTATGTATGTACATGCCTGGGAAAACCTTATAGATGTAGATGCATGTAAAGGAGAGAGTAAGCAGTGATTGGGTTGTAGCAGTGAAAAGAATGCTTTCAAGGATATTTGCCTTGGAGGAAAGAAACAATAGCAACGACTTCCCCATATTTTCCCATACACTGTACTGTGCTTGAAGATATAAACTTGGTCATTAGCGTGCAAACCACTCTCCCACCTGCATATCTTTGCCATCACATACTTTCTATTATAAATAACACTTACACCTTGCTTTTGTGGCAGAATTGAGACTAAAAACTCATAAAATCAGCCAGCGCTGTGCAAACAGCTTCAGCCCCTGCAATCAATACTTTATGGATAAGTTGATGCGTGCACTCTGAAGAAAATGAAACAAAATGCACCATGTCAGTTTACATAATCCAGGAGCCGATAGCTTTCATTTTCTGAGCCACCAAAACAAAGATATAAAGTAAGGAGATTCAGAGGCTAGAGTTTAGTGGAGGTATATTTTGCATAACTTTTCCAAAAAAACTCAAAGCTTTTTAAAGCAGGGGAGGAAACAACTAAGAGTGTCATACCATTTCATACACAGGCTGAAAAAAATTGTGTAGGTTGGGGAAAATACTGCATAAACACCCTTCTTTCAGTATTATTGTGGCTGTGACAGATAAGTCACTGAAAAGCAAAAGCATTCAGTTTCTGTCATCTGAATTTACCTCGACGTCAATTTTCAACTTCATTTAAGTTTCTGGAACAAACACACACACACACATACACACAAAGAAAACCCAAAACAAAAACCTCATCCAAATAAATAAATAAATACATAAATACATAAATAACTAAGAGCGATACTCCTAGCACTTCAGATAACCAGTGTAAAGCCCGTATGGTAAGACTTTCTCACAGTTCCCTGTTCGCCTTGCCTTTTTGCCTTCATGTTTCATGCACGTGTGCAACCATTAAAAGTTTCTTCCATGAGAGCTTAACAGGTTTATTTGTTTAAGCACCGTGACTTTCATTTGGAAGCGATGGTTTTCATGAGTCCTGCCACCTTCAGGTGATGCTGATTATTCATCCAAACATGCATACTGTCACTCTTCTGTGTACAGCTGGATGTGCAAAAACTGATGGCGAGTCTGGAAAATATTGTCTTGTATTATGCAGTGAATTGTTCCCTATTCATGTTTGTTCCAGACATGAATCTGATCATCTCTATGGCCCCCCAGACCTCTCCGACAGTTCCACATCCTCCCTGTACTGGGGGTCCAGGCTTGGACACAGTACTCAGGATGGGATCTTATGAGGGGGACAAACCCCTCCCTCTCCCTAATGGCCTACCCTCTTTTGATGCAGCCTATAAAACAGTTGGCCTTCTGGACAACGGTTGCACACTCCTGGCTCATGTCCAGCTTTTCATCTATCAGGACCCCCAAGTCCTTGGCATGGCTGCTCTCAAGGAGTTCTTCTCCAGGTCTGTAGACTGTTGACTACTCTTTTTTTAAACCAGGGAATTGATGTAAAGCCGTAAGCTTTTCTGCAATATGTTTTTGGAAAACACTTCTAGCATGGTGAGTGCCCAGACGTTTAAAGAGATGTAACTTATCATCTGGGGGATGTGGTGAGAGCAATGACCCTGCCAGGAAAGAGAACTTAAGAGTCTGCTTGGAAGGTCCATCATTAAACCTCACTGAACTAAGGGTTGAGAAAGAAGAAAGTGTTTCGCTGTAAAATGGAGATGTCAAAACTGACAAGGAAAAGTCAAAACAGACTGTCACTGCAATCAACACTGTACCAAACATTCAAGAGCAGACTGTTGCTGGGGCTGGCCAAGAAAAAACACGTTACATCTTCCCTGTTTTCACCTCCCTCCACAATACTTTGTTACCTCACTTTAGTCTTCCTTGCATTTTTCTTCACAGTGTTTTCCTGAAGCCTTTTCCTCATCCTGGGCTACTAATCTGTGGAATGATGTACCCAGGAGATGAAGATTTTTCCTGCTGAGGCAGACAGCTGCCTTTTTATTCTTGCTCTGTCTGTTCTTCCATCCTCACTGAACTTCTCTAAAACATACTGGGCAAAGGATAATAAAGAAGCACTGATAGAGGGAGAAGTATAAGTGAAGTCATTGCCCAGTGTAGAAGAAGTCTCAAGATACAGCATCTTTAGATGGGAAAACTATCAGAGTTAGGTTTTAGAAGAAGTGTTTTCCCTGCTGACAGCACCATGAAGAAAACCTACAGGGCAGAGCTGTAAAAATGGAGATTGTCCTGACCTCTGTCCAGCCTTGCATGGTGCTCAGCATGACAGAGCAGGAAAAAAAAATATACTGAGTCAGAATCAAAGACACATCTCATTGTAGCAGAGCTGAAATTTCTCCTCCTGGTTTTTTTCTGGTTCCAGATAACAAGAACTGGGATACTGCATTCAAAATGACTACAAGAAAAATTTGAAAACAGAGAGAACTCAGAAAAGACCAACAAAATAATTAAGAGGCTGGAGGGATTTACCTGTGAGGAAGATTAAAAGAACTAAATAAATATGAAGAGTTTGGCTAAGCGATAACTAAGGAGAGGCATGCTAACCATCTTCAAATATTTAACTGGCATACACACTAGGGAGAGAAAGGAATTACTTAGCATGAAACAAGCAGGTATTTCAGGGAGTAGTGGGATGAACTTTAAGAAATGGAAAATTGAGGCAAAATTTAAAGCAAATCCTCTTGACAATGAATTCCAATAGTCTGTGGAAAACACACCAGCACATGTGCGAGAGGGAACAGTGCTGCCTTGATAAGAAAGGGAACTTAAATGACTTGCTAGGCCTTTCCAATGTCAAATATTTATGATTCTATAATTAAGTATTGTTAAACTTAATGGCATGTGCCATTTTTTTTTTTCCCAGCAAAATCAGTCCGAAGTGTGGAATTATTTCCTTACTGAATGTGTTATATTTTAACTCACGAGTTCCTCTAGAACAAACTAGGTAGGTCTCTCTCTTTTTTAAATCTAAACTCGATTTATGTTAATACATTTATCTACTTTTCAAATGATGTCTATCTGTCTTTACTAGAGACACATAAATCCTTCTTTATGCGAGGCAAGTATGCATACTTAAAACTCCATGGGTTAGTACTTGAAGCTGGTCAACCTCACGTTGAATGTCTGCTGTGATCAAGGGAACTGCTGCTCCAAACCCAGAGGAGCACAGAGGCACTTCTCACTATAAAGAAGAGCTGCATGCTACAGAGAAAAAAAATTATGCTGTACTGGCAGCTCAGAGACGCTTGCAGAGCTTTGAAATTAGAACGTATCCATTTGAAGAGCTTCACATTGTTTCTTAACCCTGTGCTGCAACATGACTTATGAAACATAAAGAGGTGTTTGTATGCATTAGGTGCCCACGCTTCCAGCTAGCATCACAGCTACTGTATCACAAACTTCTTCAATATCCCATTGGCAACTTTCTCATTTTCATGCACATCTGTTTGTACCAGCATACACTCCAAAATATCTCTTAAAATGTATACAAGTTTAGGTTGTGATCAGAACAGTCACTTTGAGGATGCAAGTCAGTTGCTTTCATCTGTCTCACATAGCTTGGGCTGCCTGAGGTAGCTGTATAGGATAGTCCTGTCACTTCTATGTTGTCATTTTTGCTGATATTCTAACATTTGATGTGCTACATGCACTGGCCCCCAAGAGAGTTTATGCAGTCTAATTCTTCACGAATTATTATATAAATATACATATTTCACCCAGGTAACAGTGCTGTTTACTTCCCAAGTTGAAAAGTCATCTGTGACATGTAATGTTTTTGAGATACTTTCTTTTTGTATTCCAATCCTAGACAATTTACCTAAGGTGTTTCAACAATTTGTGACTCTCATATTCACTTTGTTCTTGCTTGCTTACTTAAAGCTCACTTTTATTACATGTTCTGGACTTCAACTCGACTCAAGGCAGCAAATAATAACAGTTTCTTCTGGAATTAGGATGTGGTGAAAGTAATGCTTACAAATGTTGCTGGTGTAGCACAGCATGCGGGGCTCCATTGCGAGGGATGCAATGTGTCTCTCTCTGTCCCCTCACTTAGTCCCCTCTTCATTACCTGCCGCAAAAGTGCCACAGGTCTGTGAGCCTGGTGTACAGACTGTGTATCGGAGAGCTGGGACTGCTGAGATCGGACAGTGTGAGAGGTTAGGTGTTTATTTCCAGTGTGAGTGAATCCTCTGAGTAAGATCCTCGGTGCTAGCATTACAATGTTCTGAACACTAATTACCAGAAAGCTATTTGCTGAATCTTTGCACTTTTAAGATAACACTGCAGCAATCAAGCTGAAGTAGGATAATTAAACAAACGGCTCTCTTCTCTCCCCTCTCCCCCCCAGTAACTCTACAGCACTGCCTATCATTTCTCAGCACAGAACTGCTAAGTTGAGGGTGGCTGAAATGAAAGCTCAATTTGCTCAGTGCATTTGACAGCAGATACGACTTCAGTGAGACTTCCTCACATGGAATAGCCACAGGGAGACTGGGCTGCTCGAGCAGATAGTTTGGCACTGGGTTGTCACCAGTCAGAAGTAGGTGAAAATGCTGTAGGGAAAGGAAGGGAAGAAAGGAAGGAAAGATTTGTCCCCTGCTTCCCAAAGCAAGAACAGTCATTGCTTCCATTGTGAAACAAAAGGATTGTGAATCCAGTTTTGGCAGCAATGCTAAATATCTTGAAGGATCTATACATTTATGGTGCAAGAACTGGATTGCTGCTTGTCAGAACTTCTGTAGCTTTCTAATAAATTGCCCAAAGCAGTAAGTAATGCAGTGATAGCATGCTACTGACAGCTTTTCGTTAAGCTGCATCAAGCTTTCTCCATCAGTTTCTCACACAGTTCTCTTTTTGCCTCTACAGCTTTTATTAAAACAGCTTCTGAGACCCTTTGTACAAGTTGGATTGCCCTTTCACTTCTTGACACCAAAAGCAAAAGTTCTTCTCCAGGTCTGGATTTGTCAGCAACTGACAGCTTTCTAGCTCTGGAGAGCATATATTGCAGTGGATCCATGTATTACCAAGAAAGGGAGAGAAAAGATCTTGCTTTTTAAGATTAACAAGGATCAGACAAAGCTTGTGATGTCTGAGTATGATTTGTTCAGAGTTCTGTATGGAAACCTTCTTAGTTTTGCATGCAGTTTCACCTTCCATGATGAGGTTTGTTTTCACTTTCTTAACTGACTTCACTGTTATTAAATGCCTCCCAATTGGTAGTCCACATTTTTGTCTTCTTGATTTTAGGTCACAATTCCTTCTTGCACATGCAAAGCCTGTGGGAGAACAAAACCAAACCAAACCAAAGCCCATATCTCATCCTCCTTATATTATTCTGTTTCTCACTCACAGAAAATCAAGAAAAAATAACTAACAGTTTCCTTCTCATCTTTCCTACAGGCTGTTTACTAAACTTCTTCATCAATGAGATTTCTCTAAACTTTTATGTGGTGACTACTGTTGCTCATCTCTTCAGTTTATTGATTGTTTTCATAGTTTAGGCTCTGCTCAGGGGAAAAATAAATAAATAAATAAAACTGCCATAAAACGAGAAGACTTCTTTCTCAGGCTTCTGAACTGTACATCAGGCACTCTGCATAGCTACCATACAGAGCTACAAGTAATTTTTATATTTCTTTTCACACTGAATTTCTGTTGAGTGGGAAACAAAATGCATGCTTCTGGAGATGCACAAAACAAAATAGCAGACTACTCATGCATAGAGAGCAAATTACTTTTGGATAGAATAAGAATGTTACATCCAGAATTGATGTGGTTTTCATGTTATCTTAAAGAATAATGTTAAATCTTTTCTCTCTACATTTTTTAAAATTGAAATGAGAAATAACTTTGCACCATTGAGTTACTCCTGGATTCAGGAACATTTCCACACTCTGTGCCTCCTAGCAGAGCTGCTGGCTTACCTCTGTGAAGGTAATTTCCCTGTGACAGCTGTGAGATAGCATCTATAGATTGTTCTGAAAAATGTAACTTTCCATTAGGAGCTGAGGTGACGATTCCGTAGCAATCAGAACTCTTTGATAAACGTTTAGTTCTGTTTTCTTCACGCAGGCGAGACTCTGCCACAGCTCTGGGAACATTTGCTGGGCTGGAGGTAGCTATATTTCTTGTAGCTACTGGAAATCTATATAGTGACAGTTGCTAACAGGTGTAACAACGATCAGAACAGTAACACTTTTAAGTACACTGTTAAGGATATCCCATCTCACAGTGAAGATCTCATCTCCTTACTGCTCAGGCATGGCTGGGGAGGTCTGGCGAAGGACAAAGGGATATGCTGCAGTTGCACTAAAAGAAGTGCTGCAGCAATTTTTTTCTGTATATCAGAGCAACTCCACTGTGACTCTCTGGGGTTTGGAAGGATGCTGAAATTTTGGTTTATTTTCATGTGTGACCAAAGGTTCCCCCTTGGCAAGCAGCTTAGCTTGAGAGGGGGGAAATTCTGGAGCAGATATTAGCAACAACTTGAAATCCACATGGCACTATTAGGGCAATGCAGAGTCAGTGGAAGAGGAAACTACTATTTACTTCTAACAAAATCCTCACGTGATGTGAATGGATGTGTTTTTGTCGTAACCAGCGTAACTCATCTTTTGTAACAAAGGAGGCATCGTATTTCACTGAGCCAGCTGTCATTTTGGTATTTCCTTTTTAATCCTTAGGTATACCATGACAGCAATACTCTCTTTAAAAAGAGGGATTGCAAATGTTGTAATTTCTATTATTCCTTTGCTTCTGCTTTTTGCAGAGCAGCTGATTTTCATTCCAGGGATGGTGTACAGAACAGCCCACTAGATGACACAAGAGGCAGCTATCTGAAAAGGACTGGGAAAGGATTTTGGCTTTCTGTTCTAATAATTGCAAGTGCCAGTAACAGGACAAGAGGAGAGACTCAAACATAAATAAATTAATTAGCAAGGACATTATTTATATACTGGGAATTCCTAGTTTACATGGTGTCTGCACTAATAACCCATGGACAAATCACCTCCCCTTGCTGTAACACCTCAGGGAGAGGGCCAGGAGTGAAAGACAACTACAAGCTCCCATCTAAAGACAGAAGTATAAGAAGCATCTTGAAAATCTGCAGGGAAAGACCTACATGTTCATAAAGGGCAGAGCAATCCATATGGGCACCTGCTCCTCACAACATCCCCTCTTGCTCCTGGCTACCTTTGTTCCAGAGTGATAATATCATCAGGGCTGCAATACCTTTGTATTTGGGCACTGCAAGGTTACTTTTTTTCCCAATGCAAAGAAACACAGGACAAGGTGAAACTTCTTTCGAAAAAAAAAAAGACTGAATTTCTGGAGGTCGAGTAAAACTAAGATTCTCTTCCTTGCTTCTGTAACCTTTGTGAACACAATCTGACTGTCATGCACTGTGTTAAAATGGATGAAGATAAACCTATAATAAGGACCTTTTCCCCTATACAATCTAACATATCTGGACTGGATTCTTAACTGTTAACTGGTAAAACACCAAAATTGCCAGGGGAACATAAATTCCTATTCCAGTTCATATAAGGACTGATCCTTTTTATCACGAAGCTCAGTTGCATACTTTTTAAACAAAGAAGAATGAGGAACATGTAAGAGCTCTTCAATGTCTTTGCTTGACATTCAGTTTTTACAGTGTGTATCATAAGATCCTGACCTTTAGCCTTTTGTTAAGAAAAATGCAAAAAAAGGATACCCATTAAACATTTGACTTTTATGACACTCTTTCCCTATGAGTACTGTGTTCCTCCTGTACTGCTGAGTCATTCCAGAGCTCAGTACTGTATAGAAGAGCGTACAAGCTTTTCTTGGGAGGCTAGATTCATCTGATATTTTGTAAAGAAATATATTTTCTTCTTTATGCACTTCATTTTCTCTGATCAACCTACGAACACATAGAAGCATACTGTAAATATTTCATGTGTGGCTGCAATGGTGATAGCTAAGGATGATACGAAATGACGAAATTAAAATAGAAAGAGGTTTATGGTGCTAAAATCCACATTACTTTAAAGTACTTGAAGGTTTAAAAGAAAAGAAAAGAAAAAAAACCCACAACTTCCCACAACCCGTCTTAAAGACAAACATACAATTTATGATACACGATAATCATGTGTTTGAGATGTTTAGGTTTTCTTCCCATTTTAATTTCACATACTGGATAATGAGTATCCTCTGCATTGAAACAGGGGTAATGGCTCTGTGGCAGGAGAGTGGTTACTTGATTATTGTACAGTAACATCTGTGTCACTTCTCTGTGCATGACTGAACTACAGGTGTGCAGAGGAGTAAAACTGAAAAGCCAGAATATTAAGTTCAAGAAAAAAAAATGGAGAAAAGGGGGGAAAGGAGGAAGGGAAGAAGGGAGAGAGAGAGGGAGAGAGAAAGAGAGAGAGGGAGGGAGGGAGGGAGGCATGGTGGGAGGAAAGGAAGGAGGGAAAGAAAGAGGGAAGGAGGGAAGGAGGGAAGGAGGGAAGGAGGGAAGGAGGGAAGAAAGAGAGGAAGGGAGGAAGGGAGGAAGGGAGGAAGGGAGGAAGGGAGGAAGGAAGGAAGGAAGGAAGGAAGGAAGGAAGGAAGGAAGGAAGGAAGGAAGGAAGGAAGGAAGGAAGGAAGGAAGGAAGGAAGGAAGGAAGGAAGGAAGGAAGGAAGGAAGAGACTGGGATTAACTATATCTTGAAAAACAGGAAGTAAAATAGAGAGGATCCCTAAACATTATTGGTAGGTCAGAAAATAGCACTGCAATCATTTTTCCATGGGTAAATGCACATCTCCAGTCACAGTGAAGTCACAGCCTAGAACAATAACAACCAGTGATCCCAGCCAAACCTCAGAAATAATTTCCTGCATGTTCAGAAGAGGAAATAAAAACCCCCAAATCATAACAGACAATAATATCTCTAATACAGTCTCATACGTTGTGGAATCTGAAGAACATTTAAATACAATATTATCATCCCATTATTGGAAAATAGAATTTCTATAATTCATTAGGATATTATGAATTTCAGCGCACTGAAAATTAGTTTGAATTTAAGCTACAAATCAGCTCAGTCATGAACTAATTCACAAGGCAAAGATAAAACCTAAAGAGGAAAAACAAATTGTACAGAATCCTCCAAGAATTAATACGGGATTTCTCTGAGTTCAAACTCCAATAACACCACTATCAACTGAGTCTTCAATTAACCTCTGACATTCCACCTGAATATTTTAAACATTGAGAAGCATGCAAATACAGACTTCAATTAAACACCAATTTCATTCAGTGGACTATTTGTGCAAATAACATGAAAAATTACGTAGCCAACTCAGTATTCTATAAGCACCAAGAGATGAGGTGGGGAAGACTTACAAAATTGAGGATCAGCATCCTGATTCCTTTCTCAGGTAGAGATTAAGAACGTGTTTACACAGGAGACTGGGGACTTCGTTCACATTCACTGAAAGCTTGGTTTCTGCATGTTCAGGTGACCTGCATTCACACAGCAAAAATCTTATCATGCATTAACTGCTGAGATACAATATATTCTGCGCTCCTTTTGGAACAGAGGTGGATTCAGAGTGCATTAAATGAAAGCACACTAATACCCACTGGATGCAGCTGGGCCACACTGCCTGGAGAACTGCCAAGCACTCCTGCAGGGCTCAGCCCCGTGTGCCCATTCTGCCCCTGCCTGTCCCCATCAGATGCTGCAGCCTGAGTGAATGTGGGCATGCAGCTGGGGTGAGACCTTGGCTGGTGGCAAATGCAAATCGGAGGTCACATTGGCGCTGCCTTAATTAATAGAACTGTGCTCTGGCACAAGACCATTGTTTGCCTCGAGTGGGTGATCTTCTGGAAGCAGAGGGGTAAAGGTTCATGCTGCTTTGTGATGAATATGGCAACAAGGACAGCTTTTCAGAGGGCTCATTTGCCAGTGGGTCAAAGCTGGGGTTTCCTGCCATTCTGAACTGCAGCAGGGGGCCAGCATGAACATTTTTACATCCCTGGAGTAAAACCTTCATCTTGTTAGCATCAGCAATGTGTGATATGAGCTTTTGACTTATTCTTTCCTTGATTTTTCTTTTGACTTTTAACTTTTAAATTTCTCCTTTTAGATATGCCCAATAATGAATGTTTTGATATACTGCCAGGACCTGTTTTTTCCTTCTATCTGCTGGAGACTTGGAGCCATTTGAATTTTAACCTTTCCTCTTGTGCTGAATGCAGTGACTGTGGAAGAGAAAAAGCTATTCAGCTCACTGCTGGTTGTGTACATTTAAAATTCCTTGCTCCCAATCTGACTATTAAACAGGCTTTTGTATACATTTGCACAAACTGCTTCTTCTCCTCCATGCTGATAACTCTTTCCCCCAAATATTCAGAAGGACAGACATTTTCCCTTTTCCATTCCAGTTATGCCACTAAAAAGAAACAACTGGTGTGACTGTGTTTCGTTGCTGCTCAGCTATCTATTCTTACCTGTTCCCCCTTTCCCTTCTGCTTACTGACACCTTTATTTTTTTTCTCTTTTTTTTCCTCCCACTCCTCTTCTTGGGTTTCTCTTGTCAGAAAAGATCCTCTTTCCACTGTAGTCTCAAAATGGTGACTGACAGCTCCTTCCTTTTGATGTAAAAAATACAAAACAAAATGATTAACACTGTCCTCCCACTCCCCAGAAGAAAGAAAGCACTATTAATAGAATTGCACTTACTGTGCACAGTGAAAACTAAGAATAGTGTTAATTACTATATTCTAATTAATGGGGTACAGCAATGTTCTCATTTTAATCAATGAGTTTTGAAGTTCCAGCTTTCATGATACGTAATGAAGCACATTTTGAAGTACTCCATCATAGAGTTCTATAGCATATTTTGTAGGCTTTTCCTTTCTCAGTTACAAAGAGCAGAATTTCTGTAGCAGGAGCGTGGTTTTTTGAGCCTTTATTTTGTTTTTCTTTTTTCTTTTCTTTTTTTTTTTTTTTTCCCAGGATAAAACTTAGCAGAGCAGTTGTAAGTCAGCTCTGCATAAGAAATGCACAGCTATGGTAAGCAGTGAGGCAGCAGGCTGAGGACACTCTTAACCCTTCCTCTTCTGAGCATTTACTTCAAAACACTGTGTGTACTTTGTGCCTATCCTCAGGAGGTATGAAATGGATTTCACCATGCAACAACTGCAAGGTGGGGAGTAGCAGGAGAATTTATGGCAACATGTAGCTTAAAGGCTGCAAGCTTTTCCTTCCATGTTTCTGTGAATTAATTGCCTCAAACAGTTCTTTCTTACAGTAAACTTGTCTGGTTTCCTTCAGAAATGAGCTTATACAAGAAAGCTCTCTGCGTATCTGTATGTCTCTGTGTCCTCCAATACCTTTTGAAATAATGGTAGAGTTTCAGCCACATTTGACAAAGTACATCGATTTTCAAGTATATGATGCTTCAGTAAGCTTTGGGAAAATGTGTGACTGAGTAGAAAAGAGAAATGTGCTGAAACAGAGGCAGGGATTGCTCAGCCCACAGCCTCTTTGGCAGCCTAGAGTCACTGACTGACTGGGGATGCACTACATGCATCTGCAAAGCCGTGGTGGCAATACAGTTCCTAATAAGAATGCACAGAGGAGAAAGCTCACTGAAGTTGGGGTGCAGATGGAATTGTAGAACTACAGAGACATAGATTTATTTGAGTTGGGTGGGACCCTTAAAGGCCATCCAGTCCAACTCCCCCACAGTGATCAGGGACACCCACAGTTCCACCAGGTGCTCAGGGCCCCATCCAGCCTGACCTCGAGGGATGGGACATCCACCACCTCTCTGTGCAACCCGTTCCAGTGTCACCACCCTTATTGTAACAAATTTCTTCCTTATGTCAAGTCTAAATCTCACCACTTTTAGTTTGAAACCACTTGCCCTTGTCCTATCACAACAGACCCTGCTAAAGAATCCGTTCCCTTCCTTCTTATAACCTCAGTTTAGACACTGACAGGCCGCTATATGTTCTCCCCAGAGCCTTCTCTTCTCCAGGCTGAACAGCCCCAAATCTTATATAGCATATAAGGGATCTAGGGAAGACCCAAAGACATTACTGTGATGGGAAGTGTGTGGGAGAAGTGACTGCAGGAGAAGTTATGGGTTTAGTGCCAGCGTTGGAGGGTTGAAGGGATGCAAGACACAGACTTGTAGGAAACCTGAGGTTCATTTCTGCTCATTTATAGAGAACAACACGTTGAGTGCAACGTGTGCTATTTTGCACAGTTTATTGAAGCAGTATTTAAGTGGTTACGTCTTCTTACTTGTATTTTGCAAAAATAAAGATTTGTTTTATTCATCTGAGATTTTTTTTTTACAAGTCTCATAATATGAGCTACATACTTCAGATTTTTCATGGCTCAATAGACTAAGTTTAAAATAAAATGAGATAACAGTGGGAACATAACCACTCTGTGCACACAAGGAAAGCAGCGTTTCGACACTTTAAAAGGCCTTTGTTCGATACCTCTGAGATTTCCATATATCCCTGAAGTTTTCACAGAATAGTCTGATGATTCCTTAAGAAACAATACAGTTGTTTGTGGAAGAGCAACACAAGAAAATGCTACATGAAAAAACACAAGGCATGAGCCCCTTTAATTTGATTTAAATGATAATTTGAATGAATTTGAAACAATAACAATGACCATCGCTATTTATTCTCCATACAGGGTAAAAAAGATATCCCTGATCTAGTGTCCAGAGCAAATGTGACTTTGGAGAGAAAGAGCTTTTCTCCATTTGTCTCTTTTACATTTTCTTAGCTGTACAAACTGCGGCATGCAATTATAAGACAAGGTCAGGTACTGCCCAGCAGCTGGTAGTCTACTTACAGCACATCTGCCCTCAGCTTCCAAAACCTTCTATCATCCTCCAGTAGCTTAGATGGTAATTAAATTGTCCTTCCTCATCTGTGGCATCTCTATCAATATGATTACAGTGGTGAGAATATTGCTATCTGTTTCACTGAAGAAAATAGGTATGACTTAGCAGCAAGCAGCACATCTTCTTTTGCTAATAGGGCTGCAGTGATATTGATAAACTTGTCATCATAATAATGTACAAGGCCTCAAGCGTTACATAAGCTGGTCTGATTCTAAGCTCTGAATTGTAGAGCAGAAGCCAGCAGACAGCAAGATGTCAAATACAATCCCCTTCCTCCCCAATACCTAATCTAACACCTACTGGAAAAGACAGCAATGCAATGCTGGACACTTTTTATTCAAAGCACTTTGAATAAGTATTAGACTCTCCAAAAGGGGCAGACCTAGGAATGACTATATGTGATTTTGGTCCCAGAATTGCAGTTGCACAGAGGTAAGGTTCACAGCACACATACAAAAAAAAAAAAAAAAAAAGACTTCAGAATGCTTATCACCTACGCACACAAAATAGAACACAGTGGTAGGAAGGTAGAAGCAAACTCAGTGAGATATAGTGCAGCATTGAATATGCAACTGAAGGACTGAAGGGGGACTCAGGCTTTTGTGCAAATAAGCAGCTCACATAGGTAGATCTGGGAGAAGCGCTTTCGGCTGATATTTGTTGTCAACTGTTGATTTCAGAGCATCATTCCCTTTCTGTTTTAAACCCATCTGCACTGTGATTTTTCTCCCAGTGTTCTGTACTTGCACTTGTTCATTTTTTGAGACCATCATGTAATCGCTAGAAATAATAATAAACACAAGGATTAAAAGAGCATGACTCTTTAACCTGTTAATTTGAATTAGGTTAAAAAGAAGTGTTCAAGACAGGTTAAAAGCCATTAGGTGAAAGCCAAACTCTTCCCAAGAGATTGCCCCTACACTCTGGAGAAGGGAGAGCCAACTAGCTTATCCAAATGAGGAACTGACTCTTATCTAGTACTAATATCACAAAATTTCTTCATTTCTGCCAGCATGATAGGGAGATCCCATTACATTCCACAGGATCCAGATGTAATCAAAGTATTTTTAATCTTTTCTTGTAAGTCAGTTCTCTCAGAAATCACTAGTATTACATTTCTTGGAATTCTCTTCCAGCTGGTCTGCAACAGACTGGTAAGAGGCTGTCCAGTCTCACACATGGTCTTCAAAGGGCCAGCTCCCTTCCACAGCAGAGAGGCCTGAATCTATTCAGTAAGAAACACTGAGCATCTTGCAGTATCAGCCATTTTCCATTTCCCATTTCTCAAAAAAAAAAAAAAAGAAAAGAAAAAAGAAAAAAGAAAAAAGAAAAAAAGAAACAACCAAAAAAACAAGAAGACATTGGTTGTTGCTCCTTCCCAAATAAAGGTGTGTCAGTTTTTCATTTCCAGATGAATAAAAACCTAAAAACTAAAAAGAAAGTGATTAAAAAATGATTCTTCTGCTGTGATGCTGCACTGCAGACTCACATCTAATTTTCTGCGAATATTACCCACTCAGTCTCCTTCAACATTGCTGTTTTCTAAATTTTTCCTCCCACTGAATCTGTATGTTTGATTAATGTTTTCCCAGATGTCTGAACCTGGGGAAAAAAGCACTTTCAGTCTCATTTTGTTAAGTGCTAGGAATCTCTTTGATGATCCATAACTAATTTTACTGTACTTGTCACAAAGCAGATGTGTGGTGATAGTCCCCTAAGCATGCTGCATTCAATCATTACAAATGTCAGTATTCTCCTTTCTTTCATTCTTTTCCCCTTTTCAATGTTTATTTCTTATTAATAATTAACCATCATGGTTTATCATATTCTCTTTCACTGGCTTAGTGAACACATTTGGCACATGCGTTACACAGTTAGCCCTCCCACATTTTATTCCTATCTTTTGTCTTTTCCCCCTTATTGGATACCAGCTTAGGATGCAGTCAAGTTTCAGGAATGGAACAAGTCTCCATTATGGCTACTCCATAATGCAGTATGTAGAAGTCATAATGTATTTATGCTCCTATTTCTAATTTACCTGAAAGATTTTTGCATTCAGAGGATGAAGAATCTTTAAACTTAAAAAGAGGAACTATTAAAATGAATGACTGTGAACAATTCCCTCTTAAACAAGGTATATTCTGTTATCTCTAACTCAGCATCCATAATTGCAATAGCTTTAAAACTCCCTTTTATTTCGGCCTACTCTGGTGGAAAGGTAGAAATCACCTCTGAATTGTGCCTCTTATTTCAGATAAGCTTCAGCTATAACAAAAACAGAGAGATGACTGATGTTATTGAATCTGACAAGTGGAGGAATTCATGGAACTATCTAAAAAGAAGCAATCCCTTTGTGACTGTACAGAAACTGCTACCATTTAGCACTGCAGAGTAGCTGAGACTAGAAGGCATCCCTGGAGGCTCTCCAGTCCAAACTCTCTGCTCAAAGTGTGGTTACCTAGAGTAGCTTGCTCAGGGCCATGCCCAGTTGGGCTCCAGTGATGGAGTCTTAACATACTTTCTGGGCTACTGGTGCCAATATAGTTACTCACATGGTAAAATAAATGTTTTGCCTTTTGTTGGTTTTTTTTTTCTTCCTATAGTTTCAATAGATTTATTGTATTTCAGTTTTACTCCTTTTAAATATCAAACCTCACTACACTGGAAAAACAGGGTGATTTCAGCAGGAAGAATAAATCAACCACAATTATGCATCTGTCTTTCTGCAGAAGTTGTCGAACTGTAGTTGTAATACAGGCTAGATTATTGTGCTGCTGGATGCATCTAAGTCTTTCTGGAACAAAAGTAATATCCTATTCATTGTTGTGCATATGACAAATAGACAAGCTATATAGAGAAGTAATGGGATTATTTGCCAGTGGATGTTGCATACAGAAGCCACAGAATAATTTTCATTATAGCAATGTCACTAGGCATTAAAACAGAAATTACAGTATTGTTCTCATTCCATCTTCTAAAACCATAGGAGTTGTTCGTTTTTTATTTTAAGATTCCATTTTAGTCTATATGAGATATTTGCATGTGTGTGGGGGGAAGAGGTACATGCGTGTTATCCCTTTGAAGACTACACTAAGCGTAAACATAGATGAAATTCGTGTTTACTTTTCAAAAAGCGAACATTGAAGAATTCTTCAGAGATTTATGGTGTAAAGTTCAAGCAGAAGTATTGTTCTATGAAAAATATAGTTAATATATTTTAAGATGGCACTCAGACAATTACAAAACTGAAATTCTAAGAACTTCAATGCTGTCACAGGACTGCTTCTAGTCCCTACTTCAGAAAGTCCTTAGTGCCTAGCCAGACATCTATGTAACTCTTATTCAAACCAATTTATGTAAAGGAAGGTTCTCCTTCATTTAAGGCTGATTATACATGGAACAAGTGACCTCCTAGCTAACAAAGGGAATTGAACGTAAATTTTTGTTAAGGGTCATGGTTCTGAACTTCCACAAGTAGAGTGCTCTTGACAGAACTTTTGTAATAAATGCCCACAGGTCCTACCTGGTCAGAGTAGACTGAGTTGCTTGTCTGTGCAAGGCCTGTACAAGATAGCAACTTGCTACCTACTGGGTAATAATAACGCTTACTTTCATCATGTACAAAATCTTATCTTGCCATGGCTTGCAAAGCGATGTATAAACTGGAGAACTGCAGACTATCCAGCCCTTGGGTGATTTCTTAGTCCCACATTTAGGTCATACAACAATGCTTTCCTTAGAATAACAATTCTTCATAGGGAGGGAGCTAGGGAGTATCAACTGCATTCCCTCATCTGTATGATGGGGCAGGAGCTGGACTCCAAAAAATACCATACTCTCTACCTGTTACTCAGTCTAGACATGGCAAATAGCTGGAAATGAGTAATTGGTGTAATGGGTGATTTAATTTTGGCAGATAAGGTTGGTGATCTGACAGGAACACAGGTATCATCTTCAGCCTGGAGGTTTGTCAGGTGCAGGATGGAGTTTCTCTTCCAAACAAGAAAGCCAAGCCCACAAAGAGCCAAGTGGCTAGATCAAATGTGCTACTTTGACTTGGCTTTTATAACACTGTTTAAACTATTTCTGACCTGGTTAAAGCATTTTATCGTTAATATAAAATGGGATGACTGCTGATTCTCAAAAATTATGTTCTGTAATAGGGAAAAAAAAAAATACTCTCTTGTTCACTCTATTTTGCTCTAAGCCTTTTTTTTTTTTTTTTTTTTTTTGACACATACACACACAACTCCCTCCCTCCCCCCCAAAAAAAGAAAGAAAGAAAGGTAGGCCAAGTTAGAAAAAGAAAGTATTTCCTTTTTTTTAAAAAAAAAAAAAGAAAAAAAAAGAAACTAACAGACAACAAAACAAAACATTGGATTTGACAGTGGGTGGGAAGTGATGACTTATGCATTGTAACAATGTTGAAGCTCATCAGGCTGGAAGGATGCTGTGCCATGTGCTCCCAAAGAAATGAGTAGCATGAAGGAGGGATGGGGAGAGAAAAAGGTGCTTTTTCTTGGATGAGAGCTTTTGTGAGCTTCCAGAAGAGAGTAAATTCAGATGTTCAGCTGGCAGCAGTTGGTGCTGAGGGAAGAGTCCTGGCTCAGTTCCCTGTTGGGTGCAGGGAGCAGTTTCCCTCCATCTGTTAGGAGCTTCTGATTAGTCGAGGTAGGTTAAATCTTTTTTTCCCTCTTCTCCCCCTTCCACCAGTTGTGAAATCACTTATTTGTGTTGCTGGAAGCAAAGAGAAGAGAAATGAAACCACAAAGCTGTGCAGGGCTTTGTGTGCACTCGGCGGGCTGCAGAGGCTAGGAGGAGATTATTAGAGTGATTGAAGATTGATGGAAGTGATAAGATAGGTGAAAGGGTACTGAAGGAAGCAAAAAATGATGCATTTACTTGATGGGATATCTTAAATTTTTCTGCCAGACTGTCTTGTTTGCAATCTGCTTAATATTTGCTCTTACCTTATAAAGAATAATGGTGGCTTATTGTACATTTCTAAAATAGTTTTCAGAAAGGAAAACTTCATATTTACCACTGTATGAATTGTACAGGGAAAGAGGGGTTGCTGCACATTTTCTGTGTGTCAATAAGACCTGTCTCGAGGCCATGCTGAAGTAAAATCAACTGCATCATGTTACAGTGATATTTTCTACCTATAGGCAACTTCCTATCTGACTGCAACAACTATTAAATTGGGATTGTTTGGGACTGAAAGTACAGGCCTGTACAAGGTCTCCAGGCAGCAACTCACTGCCATTGCTCTCATCAAGCTCTGGTAGGTTTTAGAGAAGATAACAGACACACGATTACAAAAGTAAAAAAATAAAATAAAATAAAATAAAAAATTGAAAAGAAACCCGGGGAAAAGCCATTCAGAAAAATCCAAATATGTACAGGCACACAGACCAAATCTGAAAGGGGAAAAATAAAAAATGACTAATTCTGAAGCCAAGGATGAAACTCTCTTCACTCTTCACCTTCTGTGACCAATATCCTTGAATTCCTCAACTCTTCTGCTGTGATATCAATCCCTTTCCTGTGAGGGTGGTAAGACACATCTTGCACTAATGCAACAAGCTGCTCTATTTGTGTAGCAGCCCCATGTAAATTCTCCTATACAAGGTGGCCAAAAATGTTAAAAAAGATAGTTCTAAGCTTCTCACATTTTTTCCTTGAGTGTTGCCTTTGCTTTGCCAAAACCTCAGATTGTATTGCTGAGTCTGTTTGCTTTATCCAGACATCATCACAAAGGAAAATGACAGCAGTCACTTTTTTCAAGAGATTGTGATGTAGATTCTATCTCAATCATTACACCAGCAACTTTCCCTCTGAGAGATGTACAGAAGATCAGACTGTGACTATACAAGGCTCAGATAAAGTGGTTACTTTTTCTAAAGTCAAATTTGCAAGTTTATTACAGGAAGTTGCAAATTTACTTAACCAGAAATCAAAAGGTGCATTTTTTCGCCTACGTTAGAAAGGGGAAAGAGGCACTACTATAAAGTCAAACACTGTTTTCCTAGTTAGACACCCCTCTCCTCACAGGATTGGAAAAGCAAGATGGCCATTTTCAAACACTCTCTTTTATAACCCAAACTAGCTAATCTACATCTCATTATGCATGTATCCCACAGTACTTTATTCCATTGATTAGACATCAGTACATTTACATTTACATCACTTCCACATTAACAGCAGCAGTAAGTCACAGTGACCTTACAAATATCTTGTCAAAGCCTTTTGTGTCAAAACAGCCCAACCTCAGAAACGCACTATCAAAACACCCTCATCACTTGATGTCAAAACAGCTTCATCACAGGGTCTAAGCACACTCAGATCCAAAAAATTAACATACCAAGGCTTTATTGCCTTAATATTCAAGTTACAAACAAAAACCTAATGTCTTCCCTGTGAAAAGAAAATTGTTCCTGCTCTCATTTCCCACTGCCAATTAATAAAGTTCTAATCCAAAGGGGTGTCTCAGAAGCAATTTTTTTCTGACTGTACTGTTACACTGACCGACATTGTTATTTAGTCAGACTTGCAAAAATAGCTGGAAGATGCTTCTAAGTTTTAGCAATCATGAAGTCAGAAGAATTCTGAGCTAGGTACAGTACTATTTAGCAACATGAAGAGCACTACTGAAAATACTTATAAACAAAAAGCAAACATGGTTCTGGACATTTCCCCATTGCTTTTTATTTATCTCATTCAGTTTTCAGGCCAAATATTTCTTTATGCTCAGTTTCACTATGACTAAATGTCTAGTGAAAGGAGAAGCATACATTAACTTCTTTTTCTTTTTTTTTCTTTCCTTTTTTCAATTTGAAGGAAATTAATCTCCTAAGATTAAATCTACATAGGGAGAATCACCTCTCTCGACCTGCTTGCCGTGCTCTTTTTAATGTCCCTCAGAATAACACTGGCTTTCCTGGCCACAAAGGCACTCTTCTGGTTCTTAGCCAACCTGTTGTCCACTGTATCATTAGCAAACTTGCTGCACTCAATCCCTTTGTCCAGGTCACTGATGAAGATATTGAACAAGACTGCACCCACTGTTGACTCCTAGGGATCACTATTATTTAGAGGCATCCAGCCAGACTCTGCACCACTGATCATGATACACTGAACATTGCCAGTCAGCCAATTCCGAGTCTGCTTCACTCTTCGCTCATCCATCCCACGCTTACAGAATCACAGAATCATAGAATCACCAAGGTTAGAAAAGAACTCTAAGGTCATCCAGTGCTACCATCCACCTACCACCAATATTTCCCACTGCAACACATCCCTCAATACAACATTCAAACATTTCTTGAATACCTCCAGGGACCATGACACTACCACCTTCTTGGATAGCCCATTCCAGCACCTGACCACTCTCTTGCAGAAGTATTTCCTAAAGTCAATCTCCCCTGGCTCAACCTGAGGCCATTCCCTCTCATCCTATTGATAGTTAAATGGAAGAAAAGGCCGACTTCCACCTCACCACCACTTTCCCCTAGGCAGTTGTAAACAGCGATAATGTCTCCCCGAATCCTCTTCTCCAAACTGAACAATCCCATCTCCCTTAGGCACTCCTTAAAAGGCCTGTGTGCCAGACCCTCACCAGCTTCGTTGTACTTTCCTGTAAATGCTCCAGGGCCTCGATGTCTTCTTGTCATAAGGGGTCCAAAATTAAACACAGGACTCAAGGTGTGGCTTCACCAGTGCTGAGTACAGAGGTACAATTACTTCCCTGTCCCTGCCGGCTATGCTATTTCTGATGCAAGCCACGATGCCATTGGCCTTCTTGGCCACCTGGGCACATTGCTGGCTCATCTTCAGCTGAGCATTGACCAATGCCTCCAGGTCCATTTCCTCTACACAGCCACATCCCATTAGCCTCATCCAAGCTATCCAGACTATCCAGATCTATCTATAGGGCTGCCCTATCCCCAGGCAGATCAACACTTCCTGCCAGCTTGGTGTCATTTGCAAATTTACTGAGGCCTGCATCCAGGTCATCAATAAAGATACTGAACATGAAAGGTCCCACTACTGGCCCCTGGAGAACACCACTGCTGACTGGTTGCCAGATGGATTTAAGTTCATTCACCACAAATTTTCACCATAGTTCTAAGTGTATCTACAAGGATGTTATGGGAGACAGTGTCAAAAGCCTTGCTAATCTCAAGGTACACAACATTCACTGCTCTCCCCTTATCTACCCAGTCAGTCACAGCATCACAGAAGGATATCAAATTGGCCAAGTATGATTTTCTCTTGGTGAATCGGTGTTGACTACTCCTGATAACCTTCTTTTCTTCCACTTGATTGGAAATAGCATCCAGAATAAGTTGCTCCATCATCTTCCCAGGGGTGGAGAGGAGGTTGTCTGTCCTCTAGTTTCCTGGGTTCCTGGGTTTGAAGTCTGGAGTGACATTAGCTTTCCTCCATTCCTCAGGCACCTCTCTCATTCTTCATGAGCTTTCAGAGATGACAGAGAGTGGTTTGATAATCACTTCTGTCAGCTCCCTTAGCACCTGTGGATGCACCACATGGATTTGTGAGTGTTGAGTTTGCCTAGATAATCTCTAAATATATCCTCCTTGATCAAGGTCAAGTCTTCCTTTCTCCAGACTCACTCTCTTACCTCCAGGGTATGGGACTCCTGAGGGCAAACCTTAGCAGTAAAGACTGAAGTAAATAAGGCATTCAGTAACTTTGCCTTCTTAGTGTCCTCTGTTATCAGACACCCACCTCATTCAGAAGTGGGCCCACATTTTCCTTAGTCCTCATTTTATTATTAATACACATGAAGAAGCTCCTCTTATTATCCTTTACTTCTTTGACAGATTTAATTACAGGTGGGCCTTTCTTGTGGCATACCTGTATACCCGGAAAAACATTCTTTTATTCCTTCCAAGTGTCAAGACCTTTTTTCCACATTCTATAAACTTCCTTCTTTCATTTCAGTTTTTCCATGAGTTCCTTGTTCATCCATGCAGGTCTCCTGCTACCTTTCCCTGATTTATTACTCTTAGGGATGCACTGCTCTTGAACTTGTAGGAGGTCATGCTAGAATATTAATCTTAGCCTCCCATACCCGCCATTGATTTAACTCATGGGATACCTCCAGTTAGGTCCATAAAGTGGTCGAAGTTGGCTCTCCTGAAGTCCAATCTTCTCTCACACTTCTTCCATGCAAGATCCCAAACTCCAGTGAATCATGGTCGCTGTAGCTAAAGATGTCCTCAGTCTTCGCATTACCAATCAGTCCTTCTTTGTGCAGCCAGCAGCACACGTCTCCTCACTGGCTCCTCAAACTAATGCATAATGACAAAGTGCCAATCCCAACTATAATGACACTCCACTTCTGCTTCGTGAATTGGGTATTTACAAAGTAGGTTTTCAGGGACAAAGCCAATCTCAGGATATCACTTAAGTATGAATGTACACAGCATCAAAATATAAATGCAGTCAGGACAACAATTTTTAGTGTATTCTTGAGTAAAGACATGCATAAACCATTATCTGAAAACGCAATAATAGAGTAAGCTAGCCTGGAATATCAGCACTGCAAATATTCATGTTCAGGCAACACTCACAATTTCAGTCAATAACTTTCATAATAGGTAAAACTTTCAAATATAGAATACATAAATATAAATCAGCCTGTTCCATTCTGTCTACTTTTATTTTTCAGGATGTTAGCTAACAGACAAAGCAATTAAATTTATACGCAAAAAGAAGTTCATCAGCAATCTGCTCATGCCTGACCTTGTAGTAAAGACATTGTGTCACACCCGTTTGTATTATCACAGGAACTCTTACATTTTACTCTGTTTCCAACATGAGTCATTTCTGTGGTAGAACAGATATCATGAATTCAGATTGATTGTATCAGCAGTGGAACAAATCAGAAACAGCAGTTGCAAATATATAGAAACAGACCTTGTTGGTATATTACCTGGTTGGTTATCCCGAGAAAAATCAAGCAGGGACATGATACATACCTTGATCTTGTATAAATGCTTTCTTTTTAATTTTTTCAGATTTGATTCCTGCATAAAGTTTTTACTATAATTCCCTCAGTACAGGAGATATTCCCTCTATCCGAAGTGAGAAGACTTTTGCACAATTCATGAAGGTGTAGAAAAACAATTAACTTTTCTACAATTTGTGCCTTTGATTTATACTTAACTATGTTTTAATGTCTTGTTACACTTATTCATACTGTTTCTTTCATTTTCCAAAAGGTAAAATACTGATTTTCAATCTGTATTCTGGGAACTAATGTCACTATTTCAGCTTCATAGTTGTGAAAACTCTTAAGATTAGTTCTTTTCAATTTCATCTGCTTCTCCAAGTTCTTCACTGAAAACAAGCTGCTCAAAACCAATTTAAAGTCAAGGTTTGTCTGGTAGAAACTTCTGCTGCCTGAGAGCTGGAGAGGAAATAGAAGCTGTCTTTGTGGGTGTGTGACTTAGGGTAATTAGATGAAGTGACACACATATGTAAAACAGGAATATATAGAGAAAGATAAACACCAAGGGGCTCTACTATTGGAAGAAAGAACAGAAAAATAAGTGAAACTGTAGGGTGAAAAGTCAAAAGAAAGATATGTATGAAGGAACAAAAAGAACTATTGAAGTGGAAACTGGGGCCCATTTACTCCCACGTAACTTTGCTTCTACTTCATCTCCATTACCCACTGCAATGGACAGAGCAGGGAGACTTGAACAGGCTTGACATGGAGGGTAGGAGTAGGGGCTGCTGCTGCTGTAGGGCTGCATTTGTAGTGAGATCCTCCATCAAGGCAGAGAAAACTGCTGGTGTTGGTGAAAGAATACACAGTCACTAATGCTGTGGGACATCCCAAAGAAGTGCTGTGAGAAAAGCTGCCTTAACTGGACAAAAATTCATTTATTAAGAGATCCAAGTTAGTCTGGAATTATTAGGGTGTGAGAAACCTTCTTTGTTTTTTTGGCTCAAAGCTTGCTTCCTGAGGTATTTTGTTGAGGAGGCAAGTGATGGGTGTTGTGTGGCAATCAACATCGCTGTGTGGACAATTTTACACCTTTGGAGCTGTTTGCCTTCGGAAGATAGTGCTCAGGACTGTTTACTGGCAGAAGATCTAGCCTGTGACCAAATAACTCCTGTTTGCTATGGAAGGCTGGGGGATGATACCATTGTATCCTGCGAAGGCAAGATAAAAGTTGGTGCCTCCCTGCTTCCTCTTATCTGCTAGCAAGGCCAGAAAGGTAAGAACAAAGGAATTTCCTGCTGAGGTTCCAGAGCCAGAAGCTGCCACTGCAAGGAGAACTGACTCAACCACCTTGGGTTTGAGCTGTCACTCAAAGGAGAGCCGACTCGACCACTTTGGATTTGAGCTGTCACTCCAAAGACAGCTGACTCAACCACTTTGAAGCATTGAAAAAGAGCCATCATCATCATAGTCGTGGTCCTTCGTCGTCGTTGTCAACAGAACAACTCTGCCTGACGACCCACCACTACTGAGGATCAAAGATGGAACTACGAACCTCTCTGGATCCATGGTGGTGACTATGTCCCTCTTGCTGCCTATAAAGACTCCTTGCTTCTTCTTTTCTATCTTTTCTATCGCCCTCCTTCCCTTCCTCATTACCCTAATTCATAATAGTGTCCGTCCTCCCCTTCCCCATTTCCCTGATTAAGATTTGTAATAAACTGGTTGGACCAACATTTGAACCGTTGTTTCTTAATCTCACGCCGGGTATATAGATAATAAAAGAACCTCCTCTCCCTCATATAAATTGGAGCGAGACATAGGCATAATAGAGGAGGGAACCTGCTTGAATTTTACTTAATCATCTAAAATTTCAGACAATTTACTGTAGAAATATCAGTATCCTCCCCACCTCATGGCTGCTACCCCAACACTGAAGATTTCAGCATGGCAACAGTCATCTTATAATAACTCTGAAATGGTTGTAGCAACTCCTGCTTCACAGTGATATACCAGAGTGGAGAAAACCCTTGAGATAAGAGAGATTCACAGCAGGAAGGAGGATGTGAAAACAAAGAAGTATTTCCTGCATTCCTATAATTTGTGGTAAAAATGACTTCCACCAAAATGTATTCCAAATAGTTGAGGGACTCTATGCACAGGGCACCTGAATGTTGCCCAGTGCATATATCAGTGCTGACACAAACCACCTTAAAACTAATTTTCCAGCTAGAGGTCAGCTGCCTCAAAGGAGCCTGATAATCACAGTGGCTGAGGAAGTAGGAAATGACTCTCAAAATAAACGAGCTTTCAAGATCCAGTTTAGATACATCATTGTAAATTACAATTGCTCCTTGATTTGATCATTAAACTGATATCATAACTGAGGAACTTAGCACCATCCCTCTGAAAGTTCTACTGGTACGCCAAGTACAGAAAGTAACAGCCAAATACTTTTTGGTGATTAATATTGTAAAGACTTATCTGCAGCAGAAGATAATTCCAGTACAATGTAAGAGTAGTAAAATTGTAGTAAAATGGCATAAAATAGGGAAATTCTCTTATTTAAAGTTGAGGGGAGTGCCACACTATACATAGTATTGTTATGAAAGGAACTGTTTGCTATTCCCATTAGTGAAACTTAGTATGAATCATAGAATCATAGAACTGCAGAATTGCAGAATTGCTCAGGTTGGAGAACACCTTAAATATCATCAAGTCCAACTGCAACCTAACCATACTACCCTAACTCTAACAACCCTCTGCTAAATCATGTCCCTGAGCACCACATCCAAATGGCTTTTAAACACATCCAGGAATGGTGACTCAACCACATTATTTCTTTGTGACAGTCCCAGATAGAGAGAAGAGGATCTGTGTGTATCACTTTCCAAGAGCCAGCCACCCTCACACCTCTTTATAGACCCCAGAACCTAGCTGTTCCAAAGTACTGGCAATGGCAGCAGGGTGCAAGAATAAACTGTTTGAACTGAAATAGCACAGGAAAACAAACAAACCAATCGCACAAAATCTGAAATACAGAACACGTTTCAGTAACATTTGGCCATCATCTTAGCTTTTGCAGGCAATTTCTCTTCTAGTTCAACATTTTAGCTGAACCTGCTTAAGTCTTCAGAGACTGCACTGACAAGCAGAAAGTCTAATTACCATGTTTAGTTTGCTCTTTTTAGCATGCTCTGCAGGCCTTGTCATCATTTCACTGTGAAAAGAAGGTGATCCTTTTTTCCTTTTAGCAAGTTTTTCACTACCACTCTTGTTAAAGTAATGCTACACCAGAGATTCCTTTGATTGTTTGACTATGTTAAAATTGCCATTAATGCCATTCTCCTTTGCAACTCCTTCCTGTGGGTTTAGTTTTGTACATCTGGTGGAAAACTTTATTTGCTTTTTCATTTGTTTACTATCACACACAGGAAAAGCATACATAAATCAAATGCTTTGTCCCTCAGGCTTCACTTGTCTTGTCTTTATGCTGTATCTAAAATTTCTATAAAACCTGATAAGTAATAATCCTATAAAGACATGAGAGAGAAATGTGGTACAGTGACAAATCACTGACAATTGGATATAAAAATATTTTTGAAAAAGAGAGGAATTCTCATTGTAGTTAATTTCTCCTTTATTTCTTCTGCTAACATGAAGATGTTTCAATGGTTTTTATTTACATAATCACACACTTCTGAAATAAAATATCGTGCACTGCAGTAAGGATGGATAAAATTTGCTATAAATATAAAAGCAGTAGATGTATCTATCACTTCCATAATAGTCTCTTGTCTTTACTAAAGAGGTATCTTGATAAGCACTGGCACTAGCATTAGCAGCAAACAAAGATCATCATGAAACTAATGCCTTGCTACAAAAAATGGAGAAAAGTTTTCTAATTGTAGATTATTTCAGGTCACATATGAGTGGGTACTGAACTGTAGTATGCAAAATATTTGAATATTCACAGAAATAAAATGTATGATGAATAATATTATGGAAAGAGGGAAGATAAAAATACCGAACTTTTAAGGATATGAAGTGAGGAAGATGGAACATAAGAAGCTCTGAAATAACGTTGCATTTTCTTCTGTGAAATCAAAAGACCAAAGGCCTAATCACACTGACAGCCATCAGGTAGTCATGGCAATAGGGAAAAACATGAGATGGGAACTGGATTTTTTTACAACAGCAAAATGTCTTCTAATTATATGGAACCTTTCAATTCACAGAATCACAGAATCACAGAATTGTAGGGGTTGGAAGGGACCTCCAGAGATCATCGAGTCCAACCCCCCTGCCAAAGCAGGTTCCCTACACCAGGTCACACAGGTAGGCATCCAGGCAGGTCTTGAACGTCTCCAGAGAAGGAGACTCCACCACCTCCCTGGGCAGCCTGTTCCAGTGCTCCGTCACCTCACTGTAAAGAAGTTCTTGCGCATGTTTGTGCGGAACTTCCTATGCTGCAGTTTCTGGCCGTTTCCCCTTGTCCTGTCTCCACTCACCACTGAAAAGAGTCCGGCCTCGCCATTCTGCCCCCCACACCTTAGATATTTATAGACCTGGATCAGGTCCCCTCTCAGTCTCCTTTTCTCAAGGCTGAATTCAACCAGCTTAATCCTGGATCTGTTTTCTCTAGTGTCTCTACATTTTTTGTCATGTCTGTAGATTTTTTTTCTGTACCTCAAGTATTTTTGTCTGAAAAGCAACACAGCTTTTCTTTTCCCTTTTCTTTCTCTGGTGGTTGCATGTTTCCTGGCTGTACAACCCCAGACCAAATCAGCTTCATCTTTCACAGAGCACTGTGATGATGATAGCATATGACCTAAAAATCACAAAGCAGATATGATAATAGTGACTTTGTTGTCACTTGGGATAACAGTAACAAACTTTGCAGTATATAGTATATAACGGTATATATAATAATATAATATAATAGTATATCACGATATATATAATAATCTGCTTTCTGTGACATTAAACAAGCACACAATGTTGATCACTTCATTCCTTTTTGTCGCTACAGTATAAGATTAAGGACTCATGCAAAGGCATTAAAGCCTCTACTGGAAGTTATGAGAATAACTATTTTTCAAGTCAAACATATCTTTGATAAAGATATTTATGTTTGAGTCACTGTAAAAGCTTAACACAAGCCTCCACAACTTCTGCTTCACTCCTAAGTCTGTATAGTCTGAGAAAAGTACTTGAATATTCAACCAAAAAAGTTGTATGTCTGATGATATATTACAAGGCATACATAAACAAATGAAGTGCAATGAGAGGCTTCCATGTGCAACCGAAGCTTTGAGAAATCAGCAACCTTGGCCAAGCATTCTTGCAGATTTTCACTGAAACATTTGAAAAGAGTTTTCCCTGCTTTATGTATGCTCCTTTAGCACCGTTATTTATGGATTTGCTGATTTGGTATTTGTGCTTGGAGCACTTGATTGGTCATCCAGTTGTTACCAACAGTAGAAATAAAGTGTCAGCTACTCAGAAAAACTTGTGTGCATGTGTAGATATCTTTAATGGCTGAAACATTTTTTGAAAATACTAAGCTTCAAAGATTAGCTTACTATTCAGTGACTGCATTCATGTGACTACAGTTTTAAGCAAAGGAGTTCATTCTTTATTGTGATGTAGGATCAGTCCTGCTTTTTTATCTAAGCCTTATCACTTGTCATGCAGTAAAGCTGACAGGCTGACAAAGAAGACTTTAGGCCTAAAAAACTTTGTCTGTTCCCCATTCTGACTTCCCCAAAATAGCAAATGTCACTGACATTTATTTAAAACAGGAAGAGATCAAACACATATAGGATATTTGAAATAATATTCCATAAGGAAAAAAAAAAAGTAGTACTTACAGAAAAGAATGGGGATTCAGTTGGGATGACGCTGTGTTGTTTGCAAGTACAGTTACCCTGAGAGCTATGGGACCTTCCACAAAGAGGAACAAGGAAGTGTGCATCTGTGAACCATTTCAGACTTTCAGAAATGGAGAAAGAAGTGTTAAAGAGATTGATATATAAAAAAAATAGAGAGAATGCTTTTCAGATCTTGCCATCTTCTCCCTTCCCCCTCCTTTCCAGCTTGGACTCAGCAGCAGCGGAAGTTGCACAAAGTGTTCTTCCATCACGGTTGCTGTGGCTGCAGTCTAGGCACTGACTGCAGAGATCCCACAAGTCCAGTCAGAGAGCAGAACTGGAGCTCTTTGAAAAGAGACACAAAATCAGGAAGTGGGGAGTGTGTCAGCAAGTAGCAAGGCATGTCTTCTTTGTAAGGCTGTGACTGATCCATGTTCTCAGAAGATTAGCAATCATAGTTTAGAAAAAATCTGATGCTGTTTTAAACTCTCCATATAGACAAATGTAGTGAAAATGGAGAAGGAATGTACATCACACAATACCTGTGTATTGTATCTTCTAGATAACTGTAAACTTAGTGAAATGCAGTGCATGCATCAAAAGCTTTGATGGTAGGTTTTTCTCATATTCAACAATGAGAATGTGGGAAAAAAGCCTGAAAATGTGACTGCAAGGAGAAATTTCCCTCCTGGTACAAAGTGTAGTGATGGTGAAGTACATGAAAGGAATTAAATCCCTATTTCATTCCATCAGTGGAAACCAATGGTTGTCTTTCTGAAAATTTACCTCACTCTGTTCTGGGATGTTTCTATCTGTGCACACAGAGTACAAAGGTAGGTGGCTTTAATGGAAGGAAAACATAACATCATCTATAATGTCACCCGTGATCTTAAGAGTTGCCTTCAAACAGGAGTGTTGATATAAAGGAGCTAATGGATCCATTCTACTACACATAAAGGGAGTGGAGGACATTACAGCTGCAAGGCTCTCTGTGTTTGCCTGGCAGACTGATTTTCAAGGCCCAATTTTTCTGCACTCTATGTCATTTGAGGGTAGACTATAAATACCAGCTTATCTGAAGTTAACAGAAGTTTTACTATTGACTTTGATGGCACCAAGATTTCATAAATATGATTGTTGTTTTTTCAGTTGACTGAAGTGTTATTTTTGCTTCAAAACGGAACCTTGAGATTGGTGCCTGCAGTACATAAGATCATATACAGCATATTGCTTTTAATTGCTAGCCAGACACTGCCAGTTCCACATCATGTCAATGACCAGAGAATCATAAATACATTCAATATGGCAGGATATTATAGGAGAGGGAATGTGTTTCATTGGGCAAACTGCTATAGTTGGAAAAGTGATTGTGTTTTGATCCATACAAGCCCTTCTTTGACTCTGATGAAAGCAGGCATTTTTCATATTGAAAGAACAATACTACAACTGTGTACAAGACCATAGCACGTGGAAGTGCGTTCAGGAAGATGTTGCCATCGGACAGTAGAATAAATTAATCACTGAAGTTCTATTGGAAGAATAACCAGTGTAAAATAAGCTTGTTTAATAGCTTCACAATCAGAGAAGCCTCAGACTGAAGTCTGTGAGCTGAAAATGGGTGACCATCTTAAACAGAGACTATGTATGAGAAAGATTAACTATTAAATTACTGGCTGCTGGGAGGTGCAGTTTGCAGATCATAGACTTTATTGCAACTTTCTTTTACAAACAGGCAGTGGATGAGACAGAGGTGAGTTGGTTGTTACTGGCCCCAGTTGGCTCCAATCCCCCAAGAAAATTGCCCAGAGTCCTAAGGACTGAGAGGCTCTTGGCAGCAGCAATCAATATGATGCAGTGCTTCTTTGATTGCTAGACAAAAGTTCAGTGATTAAACTTCAGAAGCTCAGAAGCAAATGTTTTAGAAATTTTGAATGTGTGAAAAAGGATTAACTAGAAAAACTTCATTAAATTTAAATAAGACAAGGATTGGGAAGCAGGATGGAATGTATCTAAGTAAACTTACAGGCAACTCATTTATTGTGTGGGGGACAACGTTTTAAGTCACAATTTAATTACTAAGCCACAATTTATGCTGAGCATACTTTATGCTGTTCCATATTACTCATAATGCATGTACCATTTGAATTCATTTGACATCAACATCAATTTCTGAAAATGCTCATATTCCCAATTGCTTTCAAACTGGAAGTGGAGAATTTATTACATTACTTATGCTATGCTTTAATATTGTATTTGTACATCTGTATCTACCATCTTTTCTTCCTACAGCTTCAATTGGGTCTCAATTATTTTAAAGTACTTTCCTAACTTTTACTAAATCAAGAAGAATTATCTATAACCTCTAAACCCAGAATGAAGTAATTTAACCTGGTGGTTTCATCACCCATACTTATATCTCATTTGTTTGCCCTGAAACTATCTCATAAGGAAAATAGCAATTTCAAGAAAGCAATAAAATAACAATCATATCAAGAGTAAAAATTAAAATTTCAGTCTGTGCATGGCATAGAAGCATTATAATGCTCGATAATGTCATTTGATTATGTTGTAAAGTAATTATACTTAGATTTTTTTCCACTTTCTTACCTTCCTAATATGCTGCTGATATCAATGTGGCAAGAGTATATAATTGTATATACACACAATAACAGAAATGGTAACATTTGTAACTGATAAGATGCCAATACAAAATCAAACATGATTTCCTACAAACTCAGGCTGAAAACTCTATTTGGATCTATGTGAATAAGTCCACTGGAATCCACAGGCAAATTTTAGCCCAACTATAGGAATCTATTCTGTTTTCACTATCAGATCCTAGTGTAAATTCTTGCCAGCACTTTTGGGGTCCATTTAGGATCTTTTTATTTCACATTCATCAATTTCAGTGTTTTTGGATTTTAACACTTGATGTAAAATTTTAACTTTTTTTGTGTGCTTTGAGATCTTCAGGATGAGGATTGGGGATTTTCAGATGGATTGGTTTTGCAGCTTTTAGAGACAGGATAAGAGTTGCCTTCTGTTGGACTGAGAATTTCTAACATTCATTTGTTCTGCAGAAGAAGTTTGGCAAAGTGGCAGTATTAGCAGATGGTGTGGAGTGGGACAAGAGACAGTCACCATCATGTCATGAATCTTTCTATGTTGTTTCCATGAAAAAAGACTCATAGCCAGCTGGGATGCAATATCCAAAAATCTCTGTAGACATTCAATGAGCAGTTCTGAAGAAGAAAAGAAGCAAAGGTGAGCAAAGAGGAGAAGAAAATAAAGGAGACTGGAAGCACAGGAAGCCTTTAGAGATGACTGCAGATTTTGGGTAGCAGTAGAAGACAGTGGGGGAAGCTAGCATTAGTATGGTACACATAAAATAACCACATATTGATGATTTTTCTGTTATGAAAAGATCAACTGAGTTAACTACTCTGATGAAGATATTAGTAAGATCTTGTTCTACAGCCAGAATCTTTCTTTTTGTTACACACAAAGTAATGAAGCTTTCTGCATGGCAAAAATAACAGCCCTAAAAACACAGTATGACTCCTAATAAAAAGCAAGCCATCTTGCTTAAGTCGGAAGGAGATCACCTCTGTTGTGCTTGAGTATCTGATGACCATCCTTATTCAGCACATGGGGAATCCCCATGCCATTCAGTATATCTCATGAAGCATGACCCTTCTTTGCTCTAGGCACAGAGGGAGTGGGAGCTCCTGAAAGCAATCTTGGGGTCAGTGCAAATGTCTCTTTTTCTGGGCTCTGTGCTTCTGTCCAGTGAACTGTCATAAGAAATCCTCACATCTTAACTGCAGTAAACATTGTCAGGAAGGAGATATGACAACCAGCATCAAAAACCTTGGAAATAGACACAGAAAGATTTTTTCAGCTGCTACAACAAATATAAACACTCAGACCTGTGGAAACAGAAATCATGATGCAGGGACCAGCCTTGTCAGCTTGACAGTAGTGAAGAACTAACTGCCTGGGGGAGTGGAACAGACTCAGCAGCTTCTCTCTAAGCTGTTTGTAGAACTGGAAACCAAGCATCTGAAAGATGTAGACAGGATTACACTGCTTTTTCTACTTCATTCCCTATAGTACCCCAGAAGATATCCCATGATGTTCTTATATGAACAAACACCAATCCCCCTAAAAAAACTTGCTGAAGACACAAGTGCAGCCACAAAGGATTGAAAGGCAAAGATGCTTATTATCAGAGACAAGGTTATTCCATAAAACCCATCTTTGAAGTCAAAAAGGGGTGGCATAATGGCAAGAATACCTAGTGTGCATTCATTATTGTACAAGCTTGAACTGCACAATTCCATCTTGGTATTTTCTGTCATTTATGTTGTGAGGTTTTGTGATGACACAATCTGCTAAGATCATGCTAAAACTAGATGTTCAACTAAATTAATAAAGTGTGCTTTTGAGCCAGAAGTTTTCCATTGCTAATTTCTGCTGCTTCTTCTCTCACATACCAATTTTACAAAGAGCTACTTTGTAAATTCCATTGAAACAGTGTTCAATGAGGTTACTGAAGGTGTTTCAACATTAGCAATATTACAGTTATAGGCTTTACAATTATTCCAATGTTACGACTGTGACACAGATTCAGGTAGACCAAAATAACTGTGAAAGAGACTAAATGGTTGCCAACAGTAGTTTAAAATTTGTTTTAATGGAATTATCTGTGATTTTGTTTGTGGAAGATAATATTAAAAGCATGCAAGAAAAAGATAAACATTAACATGATTTAATTTCATGGTGCTTATGAATGTACATCTTTGCAATTGTTGATATTAATACCCACGAGGTCTGAGTTCCATAGACTGAAATGGTTTACAATGATCTATGGCAGCTGTTGACATCATAGCACTAAATTCCTATCTAGATTTCAGTTCAAAACTTGACTCAGTGTCATAACTTTGATAACTCATATCTATGGCTTAATGCATTTTCTGATATCACGTTAGTCTCTTATTGTCATTACTTCTCTGTGGCAAAGCAATCACATGTTCAAAAAGAAACTGAAATGGTGTTACCAGGAACAATTATCCTAGAATTTTTTCCAATTTGTATAGAAAAGTAATTTTTAAACCCTGCTTTGACAGAAGCAATAATGTTTTATTGTATGATTTCACCTACAAATGCTGTCAAAGAACAACATTCCACCACATGGACTCAAACATTTCTCTTGAAATAAAACCATCTGATTTCAATGGAACTTGATGTTGCATAAGATGCAATTCAACATCTATAAAGGTATCAAAATATGGCCTAGATTCATTATCCACATCTCTTAAACCTCAGTAAAACAATAAGATATTCAGATTCATAGCTAGGAATGCCTGAAATGACATTCCTATCTTAACCCATGCTGTCCCTGAAAGTTAGTAATAACGTGCATGGCATGTCACCAGGCCCTGAAATGCAGTCACAATAGTTTGAATTTTCAGAACAAATATCTATCTTTGCTCTATTTTATTCCCCCTGTGGTTCAAAGCCAGATTCTTAAAATATTGTTTAATATGTTTTTAAAGATATAATAAAAATATATTGACTAAGTGACTAAGGACAAATGCCAGTTCTTTCCCTAGCATGTTCTCTTTCTTAAAAGTTTGTATAAGAATGTTTTTTCTTTTCAATCTCACATTTAAAAACATAATCTCAGTTATCCTGGAAGCCATCAAACAGCCTTCTCTGCTTAATGGGAGTTCCTTTCTTAATTATACCTATCAACAGATTCTATGAAGTATTTTAGGATGCCTTCTATATTTATGCTGTCATGCACCATCTTTCACACCAGCTGAATTAATAATAACAGCAACGTCTAACTTAAATATACAAAACATGAAATATGAGTAATGAGGGATAATTTCGTTACTGTATAAATTTGAATCCTCCAGGTACAGGGCATGTAATAAGAATATATTTTACTGATTGCATAAAGTACTCCTACACAATGCAATTCCACTCAAAAAGTATTTCTGAATATTTTTATAGAAAAGACATGAAATTAGCCACGATTCCACGGGTATTTCAAAGGCTGTCATAAATTTTTTCTACAGCAAATTTTCCTTGTTTAAGCTATTATTTAATACAGCACAAGTAAGTATGTGACACAGCATGGTCATGTCTGTAATTGAATAGCTTGGGCTTCCTTTTTCATTGCTGTACTGATTGTGGAAAAACAAGAGACCACCCAGTGCCAAATTTTGTATAAGTTAAAATTATGTCCAAAATTATTTCTGAAGATAACAGAGACAATGGCTTCCACTTAAGAGTAAGATTCTTATTAGCTCAGAAATCCTAGAAATCCCGAAAAGAAAAAATATGTGTGAAACTATTTCTTTTATTCAATGCAAGGGCTTTTAAATCAAAAATCTCTCATGTACAAGGGCTACTCTGAAAGTAATGCCTCTTATTCTATTATGTCAGCCTATGGCAGATGTTGATGGTATGGTAATACAAATGCTCAGTTGGTAGGAAAATACTATATATTTGAACTTGCTAGTGTTGAAGAAGACAAGTCTTTCATTTTGTAGATGGGAGCCTGTTCAAAAGTTATAAAAATGACATCAGCTTATCTAGTTGCAGTTTTTATAGAAGTGCTCATCACTGCTGCAATTATGAAGGCAGTGCACTGAATTTGCCCAGCAGAACACACTTTTCAGAGCATAGAAAATGGTCTCAAGGCATGAAATTGTTGCCATTAGCTCAGACATGATGGCTGTGCTACTGGGTGTATACATTAGCAGAATTTGAACAACTTTGATGGTAAAAGTTTGGATTTTACGGACTTTATGGGGATTTATGGATAGGTTGAAGGTTGCAAGTGTTTTTACATTGTACTTGGGAGTGTTTATAAGGGTCACTGTCACAAAGCCAAAGATACTTTTTCAAAAATTATGAACAGTCTCAGACTGAAAGAAAAAAATGAAGTTATCTTTGAGGAAATCCACATTTTGAAACATTTTGTCATGGTATAACTTAAGTGAAGGAGTGTAATTCATCTAAATGCACTGAGTTGCTTCCTTCTTTATATTGGTTTAAAATGTGAGAGAACTGTAGTCATGTTCTATAAGGTTATCCTTTTTTAAATGTGTCAAGGTATACACAACAAGAAGTCAAGCTGTATTTTAATGAGTATTCTTTATATATACATATATATATATAAAGATGCACATATATATATATGTGCATACGTGTACTACAAAATACTTATACAATACTCATACATATGAGTGTATCTATACTGAAAAACAGTTAGAACTGTAAGCAAACATGTATATCTACTAAACAGTTGTGTTGGCAGTAAAATAGCAAATCTCATAGACAAATGTCCTGCACAATTACAAAATATAAGCAACGCCATAAAAAAAGAAGAAACAAAAACCAGCTCAATTCTTGCTAAGATATTTTTGAAGTGAGATGAAAGTATAATTTGATGAATTTTTTTGACTTCGACAAAAACAATTGAAATCACTTTTCAAATTATCCTCAGAGCAAAAAATAACCCACAATCTTAAGATGCAGATTTCAGCGGCATCTAACAAAAAGCCTGAGATATATTGGCAACTTAATACCTTTAATTTGATGGAAAAGGATGTTAAGGCAGTCCTCACTTCTGCAGTAATACATTAGTCACAGCAGTCACAGAACGGAATATTTTGAGTACCTGAGATCAAGCCTGATCACTAATCCAACTAGCTGGGATCAGTGACTAGTTAGGTTATTTTTCAAATATTTGGATTTTTTTTTTGTTTTCGATTGATTTTTTTTTTTAATTTGACTGAAGATTAACAAGATTGAGAAATTAATATACTTGAGATTCAGAATAAGCGTTTGATGTAAAGAAAATGATCTGAGGACTTGTTTTAGAATCACAGAATCATAGAATGACTTGGGTTTTGAAAGTCATTCTTTCACTGCTCCTCAAATGGCATTCTGTGAGTGATTGCAGAAGAAAATCATTAAAAGGTTGCACATCAGCCAGGACACTTTCTGCCCCTTCTCTTTGATTCAGACATATACTAACAAACAATTCAAAGATAACACTTGGGAGGTGCACGTTACAGTGATGAATCTCTGGAGAGGCAAAGAGAAAAATGAAGGTTGAAAAAAGGAGATGAGAAACACAAAGAACCAAAAAAATTTCAGGTTGACTCTGCTGTCAGTCAGATGAAAGAGAAGGGGCAATTCGATCTAGGGCAAGCTCAAAGCCAAAGATGAACAAATAGAAGTTATCTTTGTGACAGAAATAAACACAGACTAATTTTGACCCAGTTGTTTGGGTGTTTTATTGCTTTTTTATAGACAACAGCTTTCTCCCTGTTTTGTTGATATTCTGTTAGCATAAGTAGTATAACTTCTTGATCATACAAACAGCACGCATTTCATGTAGTATATACAGATTGTGTCCTGAAATTTTTAAATCTGAGAAATGAGAAGCAAATAAGAAAGTTTTCCATTCATTTAGGAGCTATTAAAGGACTTAATCTCTTAATGCCTCAAAAGGCCTATTTAACTTCAGCTACAACTACCACTAATTAGTGTTCTGCAGTACTTGATATGACTTCAGAGAAAAAAAGTTTCCACAAACCAGCTTATTAAAATTGTGATACTAGCTCACTTCAAACTGCTGCCTATATGTGAGTGTTGGGAGCACCTGTGGGATGGGAATGGTAAAGTTGCAGTAAATGCAGTCAAAAAAGTAGATGCATCAAAGAAAACACATTCATTTTCAAAAGGGTGAGTTCATGGTATAGTGTCCACAACTTCTATGGCTGGAAATGGCACAAGTAGGAAAGATCTCTTGCTTCACCTCCACTAATTAGATGATATTTCCTATGTAGATTTCCTGTGGTGACCAAGCAAACATTATTTCAAGCTGTATACTTGGGATTACCTGACTTAAATGCATGAAACTATTTTTATCTGTGACTACACATAGTATACCTTGCACAATCTTCACCGCAAAATGTTTTATGCTGGAGTGAAGAGGCTGAAGGTAACGTGAAATTCATAAATACACACCGTTACAATGAAATGTAGGCTGAAAGCTATATTTACTTCAAAGTGTCTAAATAACTTTTATAAGATGCCCAAATAATCTCTCCAAGACAAAAAGAAAAAAAAAAAAGTCATTACCAACCCTCCAAAACGAAGGCTGATGCTAAAAAAAGATACTCAACATAGACTTTGCCCTAGAGGAGCAAATATACTATAGCATGATCAGATTGATGGTGGAAGCATCTCAGATTCGTTTTATACCTGCTGCATTGTGAAAGTGAAAGATTTCATTAAAAGATTAGCATAAAAACTGTTCAATTAATCTGTGAACTTTTATTTGCAATCATCTGAATTTGGAATATTATTTGGCATTGCATATGGGTGTCAAATATTTGCAGACTGAACTTTATTGCAAATAACTATTAACCCCAGCTTGCAGCTATGACAAGCTTATACTTCAATAATTTCATAACTATACGTATGGCTTAACTATACCTTTGTGTGTGTAGATCCTGATTCATTTTTAAGAAAGTGCATATAAACTTTAATTTAGAATTTTTTTTTTTTCTGCATTTGACCACATCTTCACAAAAGCACAGCATATGTTTTCAGGCTGAAAGTGAAGTTGTCCATATGTCCAGTGACAGAATATATAAAATGCTTGCATATAAATGCATATAAATGTGTGTAAGAAAGGAACGTGTCGTATTTTTAGGTAGGATTATTGCAGTTGGTCTTACGAAATCCCACAGGTTTTTTTTTATTTTATTAGTCCCTAAAAACGTCTTTGTGCAAGATCTCCCTGATTTTAAATGTATGAACCAGACATGAGTTTGGATACAGTTCTCTTGACTGAATCAAGACTAGAACTGATTCCATAGTACCACTTGCATAATGGCACTACTTTCAGGATTTGTTTACTACACTTAATGTCCCTGAATAATAATAAACACTCAAAGCAATGTGACTCCAAATAAAATTTTATTGGTTTTAGATATTGATGTCCAGAAGGCTGGAGCACCTCCCCTAGGAAGATATGCTGAGCTGGGCTTGTTCAGACAGGAGAAGAAAAAGTTGTGCAGAGACCTACTTGAAGCCTTCCAGTATTTGAAAAGGGATTATAAAAAGGAGAGGAATCAACATTTTACATGGGTAAAAAATGATAGGACAAGGGGTAATGGTTTTAACCTCAAGGAGCGAAGGTTTATATTGGGTGTCAAGGGGAAGTTCTTTACAGAGAGTGGTGAGGTGCTGGAACAGGCTGCCCAGAGAGGTTGTGGATGCTCCATCCCTGGAGGTGCTCATGACCAGGTTGGATTGGGCCATGGATAGCCTGGTCTAGCACCAGATCTGAAGGTTAGTGACCCTGTCTGCAGCAGGCTGTTGGAACCTGATGATCATTGGAATCTCTTCCAGATGAAGATTTTCTATAATTCTATGATTCTATGGTCTCCTTAATCTGGAAATTTCACCATTTGATGTGAGCTCAGAGGTGTTCATCATCAACATGAATCTACCACTGCAAAATCTAGAAAGTAGGGAAGGTTAAGCCCAAAGGTGGTTGGGAGATTTTCTACATGGTTGCCTTATTTTTCTGCTTGCTCCCTGAGGAAGTCTCTATATTCTATATTCTCTGGCCAATAGTGGGAACTGCTGGTGTACATTTTTTCCATGCTAAAAAGGTGAAAATGTCAAGAAGAATGGATGAATGTTTTTGTTTGTTTGCTTGTTTTTTAGAAATAAATGTAGCCTTTCTTCCTTACCTCTTCAGAAACAAAAGTATGGATACACTTCCTTTTGATTTTATAGTGATGACTAAATTGAAGTAAGTCTGGCAAGAGACTGCTGGCAACTTGATGTGGATTTTCAAGGCAGATCCTTCAAACTGTTGGTGATTCAATTACATTTTTAAGAAATAGATGGCAAATTCCAACCTAAGTTTTTCTTCTGTTTCTAAAGCCATGAAGCCTTTAAGGGTATATGAACTTGAATCAGAAAAAGTGCAGCCAGCAGGAGCAGAGAGGTGATTGTATCCCATTACATTGCTCAGGTGAGATCACATGTGAATACTCTGCACAGTTTTGGGTGTCTCGCTATAAGAAAGACATTGAAGCCCTGGATTCTGTTCAGAGAATGGCAGTGGAGCTGGCAAAGGTACTGGAGCACAAGTCTTATGGGGAGAGGCTAAGGGAACTGGAATAGTTCAGTCTGGAGAAGAGAAGTCTTAGGGGGAGATCGTATTTCTCTCTATAACTGCTGGAAAAGAGATTGTGACGAGATGAAGGTCAGTCTTTTCTCCCAGATAACAGTGGTAGGATGAGAGGGAATGGCTTGACATTATGCCAGGGGAGATTCAGGTTGGATATTATAAAAAACTTCTCCAAAGGAGTGGTCAGGCTTGAGGTACCCAGGGAGATGGTTGAGTCACCGTACCTGGAGGTGTTCAAGAAACACGTATATGTTGTACTAAAGAACATAGTTTAGTGGGGAAATATTGATGGGAAGTGGGTGATTGGATTAGATGATCTTGGAAGTCTTTGCAGCCTTAATGATACTCTTACGATTCTATTATTAACATGATATTTGTTCCAACTATACGTTAGTAATACATCATTTGGGATTAAAGACATGCAATCTTGTCTTTTAGGATTAAATTTTCTTTGAGTGGTATTTTTTTAACCTAGTTTGCATAAAATAAAAAGAACAAAAGCTAGAAGTAGAGATCCAACAAATGTAAAGGATTCCTAAAAAGCAGACAACTGTGAGTGATTTATTTACCTGTCATCCGTTTATGGTTCCATAAAAGGAGAGCATAAAAAGATTTGATTTTAATTATTTCAAATCACCATAAAATGATTCATTTTCAATAGATACTGACATTCTAATATTCCACATCCTATCGATTCTAAATTGTTATTTAAACAGATATAAAGAGGAAGGAAAATTCAACAGAGACATGCAATAAAAACTTCTCTACAGAATCAGGTAAATCACAGTTTGCAAAATCATTTTCTCCTCTAACAGAGTCAAAAATGGCTATTATACTTTAAGGTTGCTGCGCTTTATCTAATTTATTCTTCCATTCCCTAAGCCTAAGCAGTTTTCTCAAATGTTCCACAGTCCATCATATGTTGCATCTATTTTCTGTATGAGAGAAATCGTCTTGATTTCCATAACAAAACAGTAACACTTTGTGCTATTGTGATAACAAGACTGCAACAACCTGAGATATCCACTTGCATTTCCATTTCTGCCTTCACGCCTAGTAAACTGAGATTTCATCAGCACTATCCTAATCCAGTAAGCGAGGACTGAAGTGCTTGACAAACAGTATACTATGAATTAACAATAGTATTCACAGGATAATATGTTCTGCATAGAAGGTCCTCTTCTTGCATCAATAACATTTTATATCAGAAATTTTATATCAGAAAGCTATGACAACTGATCATGAAGAATATGACTACTGTTTACCTAGTCTAAGTCTAAGCAATTTGTTCAAATATAAAATCCAGGAGTCTTCCTTGGTATTACAGAGAGGAAAGGGGTAAGTGGGCTAGCAAAGTGGTTATTTTCTTTGGTATTGCATTGAAGTGCAGGCTTTTTGTTGTGAATTGCACTTCTTCCCAAAATGGCCATCTCTGATATTCCTCAGACCTCTCCTTCTTAGGGTGTCTGCCACAAAAAAATTCCCCCTCTTTCACTTATTCTTTCCACTAAAGTTTCCATCCTCCAAAACATCAGTACCTTCTTAGGAACATCAAGTCACTTGGCAGGCTAATTGCTTTTCTACTAGAAGAAGTTATCTAGTGAATACACTATTTTCTATAGTAATTACAGAATGACCCTAGGGCAGAATGCATACAACACTAAAACTCAGTAAAAAGGCAGATCCTGTTGTCCTAAAAGAATAAATCTCCTCCAATGTCAATGAGATCATATCTGTTTTGATGGACAGATAATTTGTCTTGCATTAGTAGGCTGCTGTTGAATGCTTTAAGTGTCTTTATAGGAAGTATTTCTGTATGAACTCTCACTGTAGGAATACAGTTATATCTTTGCAACCTCCAAGGTTATGATGACTAATGCATTCTCAGAACCAATTGTTGCAAATTTACTTCAAAGCCATTCAAATCATACTCTCTCTCAACATACGAAGTCTGATCACTTTCATTTTGAGTATATTTCCCATCTCCAGAGGGTAAAGAATATAACTTTCCTTCCTCAGTCAATAGCAAATATATGCTCACCTTATTGTCTCTATTAAAATCTTCAGGTCCAGTTACATTGAAAAAAAAAAGTTGTTCTCATTTTCACAAATGCATTTAAAAGATGAAATTTCTGTGTCCACTGCTAATGGGACAAGTAGTATATGCATTTTTTTTTAAGGATAGGATCCCTCCGAGCTTCTAACCTACCTGCTCTGCTTCCTTTCGTTTTCCCTTTCCCTTTTTTTTTTTTTTTTTTTTTTTTTTTTTGAGGAAGAAGTTAGATGTAAAGGCTTTAAATGATTAGCCATAACCTCAGTGCAGGACATGTGCCTGAAGAAAAGGCAGGAACATGCTTTTATGAAAAAGTGTCTCACTCCTTGTTTGGTATGGAGCGTGTATTGTTTAATGATATTTGTTTAATCAACTAATTCAGTTTCTTTTTTTCTTTACTCCTTGTAGTTATTTTGTCCACGAGAAAAACAGTGCTGTATTTCATGAAGGCTGCTATTAACTCCAACAGTGCCTTGAGAGAAAACAGCAACTGGAAATAGAGAGCTAAAGTCAGAGTCGTTAAGGTGATTATGGCAAGAGGGCTTAATCCATAAACTTATCTTCACAGCAAGGGATGAAGGCCGCAGGGATAAAGGTGGTCAGATGTCTCAGTGAGGTGCTCTGGAAGAAACCCTGCAGGTTGTCAAGAATACCTTTAGTTTTGAAATACAAGAAGTTTTTCTTCTCTGGACTGGTCTTATTTTAAAAAATCCTAGGAAAAAAAAGCATCACCTTGCAAGATAAGCTTTGACAGTGATGGATCTCAAAATCCATTTCAAAGCAAATAATGAAGTTCTATCTCCAGAAAACAGTAGAGTATGTGAAAATCCCATAAGCAGAAACAAAGATATATTTTGAAAGTTCCTACTTATAAACAATCAAATCAGCTCTTTGAAGAAATAGTAACCAAGGCCCTTAAAGAGACTCTGTGTTGATTGAGAAACGTGTGCTGACGATGCCATCGCACCTCATTTTTAAAAAGACAGAAGCACTGTCACAGCAGATCCAGCTGTTCACCATTCACCTTGACACATTTTTTAAGTAGTAAAAGCACAAGTTGTAAAGAAGATCCTTGGCTGTACATTAAAGTTAAGCCAAGAAAGAATTGAATCTTGGATGTATACATTAAAAAGAAAATTTAAGCTGAATCTGTACACATGTTCAAATCTGCCTCCATTAAAATTCTGGATTCTATGGTATACCTTCAACATAATAAATAGAATCATAGATTTTTCCTAATGTCACAGAAAAGGAAATAGTAGTACTTCTGGGCACTGCTCACTCTAACTGAATCTTGAAAATAGTAGTTCCTAATTATCAAGATTAATGTAGATCGTTGTCAGTTCTGAGGTCCGCTTCCTCACTTGCTGCTTCTCTAATAACAGTCTAAAAATAAGCCTAATTTCTTTATGTTCAGCTTCTTTCTGGTCCTCAAGCTAGGTGATACTCAATTAGTTTTAACATTACCATGGACTTTACTGTGTTTTTTCTTGTGTTTCATAAAGTTTTCATTTACAAGTAATTTCAGAAGCCACTGTCAGCTAGCTGGAAGAAATGTATCAATCTGTTATGGCTCTGAACAGATATTTTTGTTTAGTTGTTTGTGCTTCCCAATTGTTTTCAGATAAGTTTACAGAAAAATAGTACTACGATCACCAGAAACAAAACAGTGTTCATAACACAGCTAACATTACTAAAAATCAAAAGCAAAGCTTTGCTATGACTTGAGGAAAAATACTGAGTGAGAAGAGAGACTTGACAGGTTATCCAGAAAGTCAGTTCTGTACAGGAAGAAAAATCAGGGTAAATGGACTTCAGCTCTTCCTGAGAATTACTGGTTTCTTCTGTTGAAAAGGTAAGTTACCTCAAGAGTGTGGCTGCCCTTACCTGTGAAGGTAAAACTCATTGAAAAATTTGGCTGTAAACATTAAGGTCAATGGCAGTAACAAGAAGCCTCAAAAAGTGTTCACAAGAAATTCTGATGAGCTGTTGGAGGAAACATGTTTCCATTGCTTCATATTATCATAATATAATGTCTACAACATCTTTATCAAATTCAATCAGCATGCGCATAGATTTGTTGTTCATTATCCTAAGATTACCTTTTAATCTCCAAGTGCTTTATGATTCTTATTATTTTGCAATGACAAAATAATTTTTTGAAATGTAAGCAGTGGAGAATTTCTTATTTTCGTTTGGGTTACTAAGAGAATCCAATAACAAATAGTAACTTTTCTCTATGACATAAATATAAATCTATTGAAAAATATCTAATTTTGAATCAAAGACAGATTTTAATTTTGTTAATAATCATCCAAGTTTTGAAGTGTGATAGGTAGCTTTTTTTTTCAGGTATTTCACCCTATGTATCAGGACTTGAATTTCTAAGCAGACTTCTTTTTTTTTACCCAGGGCACTGAAGTTTCACTTTAGAAGAGTAACTAATCGTTCAGTTTTCATTAACAAAAAACAAAAATCAAATTGGTTGGTGGGTACTTACATTTAACATTCAGTTAAATCTGTCATTTGTGAGTTTAGAAGTAAAACACTTCTGAAATTTTTATTCATATTTTTTTCCCTGTACTTCCATATCTGTTAAATTCTTAGTTTGTAGCCTTCCTTCTCTGATATTTTTTCTTTTTTATATTTTTTCTTCTAGTTTTGGGTGGTTAATTTGCAGTAGAAAAAAATAGCAAGATCTCCATTGAATATCAGAGAAAAAGAAGGTAGCCTTTCACAGTTTTTATGTCTATGATGTCAGATGACACCACAGTACCAGGACATAAAGTAATTAACATTATGTCATTGCCAATTAGCTTAACAGCTTCTCAGAGAGTGGATTCCTGATTTATCAAAAAGCAAGTAAAGAATTTAACCTGCGTTCTAGTTATTTCTCTAGATGTCTATAAGTAATTCCTAATTTTTATCCTTATCTCAAAGAATTTTTAGCCAGTAAGTGAAAAGTATTGAGAGACTAAGAGTCACTGCAGTCAATTATGTTGAAAATGTTATGCATGCAGTGAAAATACATTTTAAATACAGAATGCGTGCTTTGAGCAATTGTAGCTGAGATAGCACATGATTTGTGATGTCTCATTAAATTGACAACTTCTTAGACAAGAGAGAGTAATTTGAATTAATATATTATGAGTTATAATCTGAAGTAATTGGTTATATTGCCATTTAGTTATAGTGATTATGAAAGTACTAAAATTAGAAACATAGGTTATTTGTAGGGACAGCCAAAAGTGAATTTCAAGAGAAATTATTATGCAACAAATCACTTGAACTTATTGAGAAACTGCGTGCATGTGCATAGAAGAAAGAAAATTTGTGTTACCAGTAATTGGAAATCTTTTGGTATACTAGTAATTAATATTTTTATAGTCTTCCAAGTATCCAGTATATACTGTCTTTTTGAAATTTCATTGATTAACCCTTTCTTGTAGTAACTGACTGGTAAGGATTTGGACTGAAAAATCTATCCTCATAAGCATATGCTCTAAAAATCAGAATTGCAGTGATTTAATTTATTCCTTCTGACTAGTCACATAAGAGGTGCACCAATTTTGCACAATGCATTTCTATGCAGACTTGTTCTTGCTACTGTTGAATGTGGAATATACCACGAACAGCAGAGTATAACAGAAAAGTGTTATCTATCTGAAAAGCTATGTTTTTATCTACATCTGTGTGCAGAAATGTATTTAAGGACTAACCTAGGTCTGTGGTCAACACAAAGCAAAGGTATTCAGGCACATTTTTCAAAACACATTTTCATTTATTTTTTCTTGGTTTCATTACTGCCTGAAATCACAAACTTCAGAAACAGTATCATAGATATTGTAATTTCTTATGCCGTCTTATTTATTCTAAGAATTTCCAATCTGTTGAAAATTTATGTGCAATGTAATAAATTCCTGAGATACATAGGAAGAATAATTGTTATTTTAACTGAATTGTTAAATGATTTCCTAGGACAAGTGTCTCTCAGAATTAAGGTCACAAAATTTTTATTTAGAAAAACGACTGTAACATTTTATATTGTAAGCTAAAGAGGGAAGCTTATACTTAATGAGGATGGATTCACTAAATCTGTTAGAGTGCTAGGGAGAAATATGCTTTTTTTTTTTAATAATTAAGTAATTTATTTAAAGTAACAACAGCTAATGAGAAATGAAAATTTGAGAAAATGCCTAGAGAGGAGAGGAGGATCTCAAAATGATGATGCTTCCAAAAACCTGTGTATAAGTTGTTTTTAAGTCTCAAAAGACTGAAGCTGAAGCAGATGAGTCTAAATATAAATTCATACACAGCCTCAGCTGTGCTCACAAACCATTACCTTGCATCCCTACATTCTTGTAATACAGAAATATTTTTAAATGTCTCTGCACAAGTCTAATATCAGTTTTAGGGAGAAAAGTTTGTTCAATTTTTTTTCTTTTTCTTTTTTTTTCTTTCACCTATAGTGTTGATTTTAACAATGCTCCAGTTTTGTTTTGCTTTGCAAGAGAGATTCCTCAGTAAAACACTGCAAGTCACTGCTTCCTGCTCTCTCAACACGAGGAATTCCTGGGAACTATATGGGAGGTCATAGAATTATATATTTTTTAATCTTTCCCTCTTTCATAATATTATTTTCTCCATCTGGCTACATGTAAGTTAAATATTTTCTTTCAGGTCTTTCACTGACTTCTCATTTCTTTCCTTTTCCATTCTTCCACTTCAATTTTCAGTGATATGTCTTCCCTCTCTGCATTTCCCTCCAGGGTCTTTCTTTGCTACTCCCTCTTCCCATTTATTAAAAATCAAGGCAGGTGCAATGTACCCCCACAAGAATTCATTTCTCACCCATCCTGGATCTCTAATAGCTTTTCCACCAGTGACTTATTTCTGTGCTGAACTTTTCTTCTGTTAATAGTTCCACTGAAAATGTAGTGCATCCACACACATGGGTGAAGTTAATGAAAGACATTCTGAAGCATTCACTGGATGAGAACCTGCAACCAGACCTAGTGTTTTTTGAAGGAATACTCAGAATATACTCAACTCACTACTTGAATACCAGGGAGGCCTCTCACAACAGGCTTTGTTGCACTGTGCAGATCTGTCTCTGGCCCTCTTTGTTGACCGACAAAAATCATAGGAGGAATAGAGCTCTAAACTGTGTCTGGCCATGTTGGAGGGACAAGTGATAATGATTAAAATATCCTTGGACAAAACCTGTGACGGCTAATTCACAAAACTGAATGTTTCTTTACTGAAATCATGAACAGTTCAGAAAATTATAGAAGCATCTGGTATTTCTCAGTTCTGTGCACTTGTGACACAGTTTTATAGTAGAATAAAAAACGAGGGATATTTTTTTGCCCTTGAGAATAATAGTATGATTATAACAAGACAATTTCAGATCTATTGAATATTTTAAACTATTCACTTTCATGTGTTTCATTAACTTTAGGATGGAAATGAAAAGAAGGCTCCTTCATGTTGTTTTTCATACAGTTCCGCTACATTATTAAGCAATGATGCCAAGCTGTTCACCAGGATTGCTGCTAGCAGGCTTGAACAACTCCTGCCAAGTGTGATTAATGCAGATCAAACAGAGTTTATTCAGCAGAAGAGATTGGCAGATAACATTTATCATCTCCTGAGAAAGCTGGGATTTCCAGACTGACGTCAGACTTGTGAACTTAAAGGCTGAAGGATGATTGGCCACATATAGTTTGCATATTCTTTAGAAGAAACTTGCATCCATTTTGATTATCTTGGAAACCTGAAGAGAACTGCATTCACATGTGAAGCCTCTTTCAGTGGTTAACTTTGTTTTTAAAAGAACAAGGCTTATAGAAATTCTTATCAGGGATTATAATTCCTCTTTTCACAAGCATCAGAACTGTTAAACTATGTGTTGCTCTCCATATGGAGATCCTCCTCCTCAGTATGAAGGAGCCTGCTACTGGCCAAAACATCATCCTCAGATTATGTGTAGGTGGGAGAGTAAGGCAGCCTGGATTTAATTCCTAAATTACCTGTTACCTGCAGCAATCAGGCCCTACTATTTTTTGCCTTACTGAATAGAATAAACTTTTCAGTAGCCCTGGTCACAGAGGAAGGCTGAAATTCAAAACATCAGCTTGATGTCTTAGAAGAACACCTTTTAAAATAACAAGAAGATTTTAATGAGGAAAGTGAAAGGGGTGTAGTCTTTACCTTTGTCAAAAGTCATTATCTTCAGGACAGTTTTATGGATGCTGGACAACACAAAAGCTGCATTGAGAAACTCATTCTGTTTCTAAGATCTATTTCATGACCTTGAAACTCTAACATATACCTGTGCACAAAGATATTCTTAGTACTGTGGTTTTCCACTTCCTCCTCCTTTCGCAGCCAATAATAGCAGTCAGCATAATAAAGAATTTCCAACACATAGAAGCAAGTTACTAACTGTAGTCAGCTAATCTCTGAGAGACCTTGTGCTGAATCACCTATTCTGAAGCAGCCAAAAGCTCATTACTACCAGATGAGTCATGGCCCAGATATGAATAAGCCATCTCATCCTGGGGTAGTTATTGACCTTCTAAGCTGTTTTGGGCAGAAAGATCTTTGCTTCCCACCCATTTCGGCAGCACACTGACTTCATATATTCTGCCAGAATATGTATTTCTCTGCACTGACAAAGTCCTTTTTGATATAATCTTGACCTGAAGACTCTGTTTCTCATCACATAGGCATTCACTTGAAAGTGCTCCTAAAGTTCCAACCTATAAATTTTTTTCCTTATAGAAAGAGTACTTCAGGAAAACAGCAATTATATCTTAGAACAAGCAGTTTCTCTTCTATATAGGAAAAATAAACAGGCAGAGGTCTATTTGCTTATCTCACTGTATAAGCATTTTTAGCTGTTGTAGGTAGTAGTACTTTCGGCCTGTTTCCTTGGTATGATTGAGGCTATGTGTTAGATTTTCCACTCCTAAAAGAAAAGCTTTAAAAATATATATATTTTTAAACTTTTTCTTTTTTCCTAAAGCATATTTTGAATTTTAGTAAATTGAAGAAACATTTTCTTGCTTTTGATAACTCACATTCATACTGATAACACAAGTTTACAAACTCTCACATATAATTGGTCCTAATTACATTCTTCAGATTCTTGTCCTGAGCAGTAGCTTTGGCAAAGAGACTTTGTTTTATCCAAGAGCAAAGAGCAATTTGAAATGAACATAACAACAAAACCCAACAGTCTAACATGTATAATCAGACACTGGAATTTTTTCCTCTGCTCATCTGGCAGATGTTCTAAAGTGTGCGTCTGTGATATCAGAGCTTAGGCTTTTCTTCCATTTGCAAATGATCATTTCTGCATTTGATGTTACTTGTATGCCAGATCCTTCTGGGAAATGGCAATATGTTCCCCTTAGTTTCAGACTTCACTAGCCCAGTATATTTTTAAAGTAAAAGTAATTTTGTGTTTTGACCAGAGAGGTAATGCAGCTGTGCCGAATCTCTCTTTGGGATTGTTTTCAGACAGCTTAGTCTTGAATTACTGCTAGACAATCTCATCTCTAAGATCATTTTATAACCTTCCACAGTGTCATGCCCAGGAATTTGCATTCCTTGTCCTTTTCTTACCCCTGCATGGTAGCAACTGTAGGTTGTTGAATACAAACCAACAGAATACATTTGGCATACAAAACAACAGAAGTTGTAGAGTTTATAATTCTGTTTCACTTCTTCAGTCACTTTTCAGCACCAGGAGGTATGATGTTATTCTCCTTCAGGAATCCAGAAGAGAATAATGACAGCCCCGCGCAATACAGCAGCGGTTTCTACCTCTTTCTTGCAAGGTTCTTTTAAAGATTCCAGATGATATCTTTCCTTTTCAGCTCCCTGCAACGTCAGAGGAGAAATTCTTCAGCTCACTTCTCCTCTGGCAAATATCCACTGCTCTGCTGTTCCCTGGTAACACAGCTGGCTGCCATGTTGTAGCTGTAGGCTCTTCTGATTTATATTTCAAGATACAACTGGAATCAAGATGCTTTAAGAATTTCCAGAAGCATAGGCAAAATTGCTGTTGCCATTTGAATACACGGTCAAGAGCCATGTTCCCGTTTATGGTAGGAACAACTCAGAAAAAGGAACGGAGCCATGTCTCATCAACTCCAGTGATAAGAGCATGCCTTTGGACTAACCACCATGCCCCCCACTTTGCCCTAGCCAACCCTCACCGCATCACTTCAGCAGCTATGCAAGAGTAAGGATTCTGCTGGAGGCCCACCAACCACAGAGGAGGCAATGAGACCATGCATGGCTATTTGGTTCTTCTTTGCTCGCTCCCACCCTGGAAACCTGCCTTATTTGTACCGCAAAATCAAGAAACAAACCCTCCCCCTCCCTTTTATCACTAAGCCTGCTGCAGCAAGGGCTGGCTGCAGCTCCTTCTGATGATAAACTTGCACTGAAACACAATTCAAACCTTCGTAATCTCCTATATCAGATTCTCATACCATTAATGCCACCAGTGCAGTGACCTTTTAGCAAGATATCAGGCACTAGCAGCAGGCTCAGAATTGCAAACTTTAATTAAAACGGTATTTTAAAATAAAACTCAGTTTAGATGCACTGATAAGTGATTTTCACCATGTGAAATCTCAGAGTGCTTTGCTGAGAGAAAAAATCATTGTAAGCTTCCTAGTAATTTCTAGTCTAGCTGGGTTTCAAGGACAATTTTATTAAAAATGAGCAGAGCTATATGGAATAAACCTTTTGCAGTTGTTATGGCCACCTGTGCTACTTCCCACCCCAATCCACCTTGGGACACAGTACAGCTAATTTTTCTGCTTCCTAGCAAAGAAATGGAGTTGCTACAGTTTTAGAATATAGGGCTAACATACACATTTTTCTGTGCAGAAAGGCTGGAGCTGGCAGAGGTTGTACCTGAACATATTTAAGAATTCTTTCACCATGCAGAACAGTATAAAAGTTCAGATAAAATCATTAAAGGCTCTGAGTGGACATAAAAGTAAGGAACACCAAGAGAAAAATAAAATTGAGTTCCTAGCTGAAGTGCAGAGCACTGACTGTACAGAAAAGGTCTCACAGGAGACAAACTTAATGTATTACTGTTAATAAACATTACAGTTTATTAAACAGTTTATAAAACAAACAACAGGATGGCACTCATCTGAACTGAAACACAAACAAGGAAATTATGGCTCTCGAGGCTTACTCACCACAGATAAATTACTTCCTGCTCTCTCCTCAGCCCTAGGTATAAGTTTTATGAAAACACTAATTACTCCCAACTCATGTCTTTAACCACAAATGACTCAGTGAAAAAGAAAAAGAACCATAAAAGCATACGCCAGCTTGATTGGGTCCCTGTGGATCAGCTAATTTGGACTGTGGCCATGTCTTCAATTTCTATGGGATAGACCCTTAGTCTTTGCCACAAACAAAACCTAGATGGCTGCTTCTTTCTCACACAAGAAGCACAAGACTAGTTAGGGGAGAAACTTGGCAAGCTGAAAAAGCTGAAGGTACAGGAGAAGATTATAATTAATGCATACTGGTAATTTTCATGCTGTGTCCTCTCCATGGTGGGAATGTCACAAGCTGTCTAATTAGAGCCTTTTTTTTTTCATCTCCTCTTTACATTCCTCAGAAAACAGAACACTTCACAGTCTGCATAGCTAGATTTTGTAGAATCTGGCTACAGGAGAAGCCTAATAATAATAATACTAAGATGAAGAAGGCAACCTATTTCAGACATAACATTCTGGAGCAACAACTAGAGGTCACAAATGGTGCAAATCTGCATGAAATTGCATTAGGAACAAATGAATTGTCTTTTTGTCCAGACTCCCCAGACTAATAAATACATTAACACACATGACTGTCACAGTCACATCCTATTATTAAATCCTGCAACGGTCATCTTTACTGGCTGCTGAAAATTCAGATCAAACTTACTGCCCTCTGTCCTTAAAACAGAAGATTTAATTTTGATTTCAAATCCTACCTTGACTGTTGCCAGTAGATTTGTGTCTAAAAAGATGCCCTGGCACTGACAGGAGAGTGGATAGAGGTCTTTCTTGTATTTGCTCAGAGCTTGTGCAAAACATAATAAGGAATACTTGATTACTAAAAGCTTCATAGTTCAATTTGTTGCATAAATTTTTACTAAATTCTTTAAATCTTAATTCCTAATCTGCAAAAACTAATGTTAAAAGTGCAACAATATCTATTGACTTATTCAAATGAAATACATACTTACCTAGCAACAATTTGTGAGCTTTTAAAGATGAACACCTGGAAGTCTTTGAGGTGTTGTATCTTATACCTGGGGGAGATTCAACAAGGACCTGGACAACACAGTCATCTTTTACGAAGATGGAAAGACTAGTCATGAGCAGTTAACAGGAGTAATACCCCAGTGAGCACCAGTCTCAGTTTCATGTGAGTCCCTGTACCTGTGTGTAGGTGTTCTTGCAGCCTATAGCCAGTGAATAAGAATCGAAGTAAGATATACAGCACAGTAATCCACAGAAAAATGTAGTTAGTTATACGATATTTAAATTTCAACCTGAGGATTTAGGAACATGTGAGCGACTGCTTTTGACAGAAGTTAAACAGTGTAACTATTAATCAGGTTACTGAGGATTTAATCCTTCTGCACAGCAGTGTATTTTTTAATACTGCTCTAAAGGTACTACATACCTTCTTTCCTATTCACTAGCTATAAATGGGATTTGACATTATGAGGTCAGCTTTTCTTTGCCTCATAGATGACTAACAAATTTGCTGAGACATAGGTTCACTGTTCTCACATGGATCACTGCTCAACAGGCCACTAGTTTTTGATGACAAACTTTTAATTTTCAACCATTAAACAGAAAAGGAAATTTGGGATGCAACAAATTATCTAGCATCCAAACAATGTTAAAGTGGCCCATTAGGAGTGCCTTTAGAGAGTGAAACAGCACATTAGTTTTAAATTGTAAAGTTCAGTCAATGGAGTGATAAAGTTGGGATCTGAAACATTTTATTGAACTATAGGAAGGACAGCACAGTGAAATGTGTTTATAGTGAACAAGACTAGAATGGAAATTTTTAGGCATTGAAGAACCCTTCATGTCCTCTCCTTTCCCTCACTGAAAACAAACAAAAATACTGAAGCATACTGTAAAGTTTAATTGTAGATATATAATTGATTAGTTTATACAGTTGACCTAAATAACTGATTTCACTGTTCTTTAAACTACGTGGACATCCTGAAATAAAACATTTCACCATGATGATATTGCAGTACTTTAATTATTATTTAATTATTATTATTATGAATCATTCTTCCTAGACTTCTGCTCTACGAGTGTTTTCCAACTCAAATAAATATGGGAACCAATCTTAGGGAGGGAGATTTCAATAAAGAGGAAATGCATCTTCACAGTGATAACAGGACGGTTAGACTTAAATGATCGTGGAGGTCTTTTCCAACCTTGGTGTTTCTATGATTCAGTGTGATTCAACCTTGCTTGCTGTCCTCCCTGCTTAGAATTTCTCTACTCCACACCTCCACAGCTCTCAACAGAAATCTCTTGTATTCTTCTCCACTTTTAACCTATATTGCACTTTCTTGGGTAGTCACACTATTTTACTGTACCAGTGATCCTAAAAGATCCTAAAAGAAGAGGCTTGAATAGAGAAGAATGTGAGTTTTTGTTTAAAAATAAATAACAGGGTAAATAAGGAGTTCATATTGCCTGCAGAGACAATGAGAGTAAGATTTACCGTTCTGTTTTCTAATGCATGGAGGAGGATGGCTAACTCTCAGGGGGTGTGTCTGCAGAAAACCTGAGGGACACCAAGGAGATGAGAGAAAAGTGGAGAAGGAAGCAGATAAATTTAAGGATAAAAAAAATATCAGGAATTATATGGAAAGAATCCCAAGGAACAAGAGGGAGAGTGTCAATGGGAAGGGAAAAAGGATTAAGGAAATTCATACATTTTATTATATCATACCTTTTATTTGGCCACCCCATCTGAGCTCTCTTTAAATAATTCCACTTTGATCACAATGATAGCTGGAGATTCACCAATTAACTAGGTAATATTTGGAAAAACAGAGCTCATTACAGAATTTGTTATAAGTGTACCAGAGACCTCTGTGCATTTTTGCTACTCAAGAAAATTGCATCATTCCAAAGACATTGCATTCACTCATGTTCTGACAGAATGAACATGACAGAATATGATAGGCAGAAAACTGCCAACTTGGAAGTCCTGGTGAACTCCTCCTACATGATTTTTGTTAAGACTACTACTTCTCAAAAACACAGAAAGTTATTGCCATGTTAAAATGAAGAAGCTTTCTATGTGTAAGAAAGGTGCTGTGGCAGCCAGTGCTGCCATGTTACTGCTGTTCCTTTTATACAAGAAAATGATTATTTCAACATTTCTTCAGGATTGATGATACAGTTTCAAATCTATGAAGAATAAAACTAATAGTCTAAATTCTGGCCTCCAACTAACACTTAGTTAGACAAAGAGGAGAATATAAACCTGAAAGATCACAGAGCATCATTGCTATACAAGCAGCCAATACTGTTTTACAACATTTTTGAAATTGAAAGAAGATTAAAACATCAATTTACTAAGATTATTTTGTGCAATCTAAACAAACACAAAAAGAAAAGCAAACAAAACAACAATAACAAAAAACATCTACCTTGAATGAGTCATTATAAAGAAATTAGTTTGTCCTAGTATTAGGAGAATAATGCCTAGGTACACCAAAACAGTACCACTGACTGAATCAATGATGTCTCCAGTTTCCATTTCAACAAACCAAGCGTTTTGAAGGAAGGCATAAAAATTTTCTTCTGTAGAAGCATCAAACCATATGTGTTTACATTACTAACAGTAGAAACCAGTACACCATCTAACTGTTTCTTTTTATACTTGCCTCTGCATTGGTCTCTCTCCTTATTCATACAAAGGCAATGAGTGCCAAAGTCAGTTTAGTTCTATGATAAACAACTGTATAAATTTAGGATGTCTTATTCTTCTATTTTACTAGGTAGGACACTTGTTTACTCTCCAATTTATTTTTTTTTTCCCACACTTTTTTTAGGAGAATTTATGAAAGCTAATGTTATTGAGGTAAACGGACAACATTTTTTTCAGAGCATTAACTATTTTTTTTTTCTGTGTTACCATACTGCTTTATTTCTATACAGAAAGTTCTGTCTTCACAGTCACATCATGATAAGTAAAAGCCATAGTCCTCTCAAAAAAAGGCATCAGCAAGGAATGGCAAAGTGCACAGTATCACCAGGGAAGTATTTCTCCATTTCTCCCTCTCTGCAATCAAAATTTCTAGTAGCACTGTGTGGGAGAAGTGAGATACTGTACTGATATTTCCCCAAATAATATTAGAGATGTAGGAGAATGATGGTAACAGACATGCTGTAGTGATACACTTGCTGTGCTGTTTTCCAGTCAACCTTAGAATGATTGCATATATTAGAGCTGTTTGACAGTTATGTTGAGACTGGGTTACTGTGAACTTGGGTACCAGATCAACTTTCTAGTAGTATTGTAATATCTAAAACCAGTCTACTGGAAAATACTGCCCAAGTGGTAGAGAAATTGCAGTAGAGATAGAGAGTAGCAATTCCAGAACACACGTAAAAATGAGAGGGGATTAATGCATTAGTAGTCAACTAAAATTCAGGATAGAGAAATAGGATATTTTTGTATTACTTAGGGGAATCTCATTTTTGGCTAAGGCAAGGATGTCTCATCCCTGTGTGTTTACCCATCCACTTTAGAGTGTTGCCAGCCAGGCTTGGAAAACACAAATACTAAACTTACCTCTGGTGAGCATGGTATTTACATTTTAAACTGAAATCTTGGGTCAAATAAGAAATTTTTCTTCATTGTGCTACTTTATTTCCTCAGTGAAAGCATTTTTTGACAAAATATATTTTGATAGAAACTACAGATATTTCAGCAAAATAAATACTTCAGCGAAAGCACCAAAAAAATTCAGTGAAATGTGGCAAGCCATTGGTTTGCAAGAATCACAATACAAGCAACTTATTTAATAACATAGAATTTCCAGAGATATCTTCCAACCTTTATGATTCTGTGACTTTATGGACTGGTCAAAAAACCTCAGATCTTTCCATGAGCCTGGGAGAAATGCCCCTAATCCAATTTCTTTGTGAGAATTCTCATTTACGATAATTCTTAATATATTTCATGCAAGTTACAGTGGGTCTTGTACAGTGTTCTTTTATACATAACATGAGGCTATATGTCAGCTTCTAAGGTAGCCCAGTGGGAAATGCAGCTTACAAGAAATCTTCCCCATAACAAATACATTTCACAAGGATTTAGGGTCAACTGACTAATACAAGGCATTGGAGAATGTAATTTACTGCATAAGTCTTTAGAGGTCAAAAGTGACAACATTATTAATTGTACTATCAAAGAACTCAACTATATAAGCAATATAAACATCACCAAGCACTGAGTAAGGAAGAAGAAAGTTTCATCCACTATCTATTCATGTGTCATCTTGACAGGGCAGGTAACGCTTCCAGGATAGCCTGCCAGGCCATCATCTGTGTTTATAACACTTTTCATTCTTTCACACACATATTTTAGGACCGTGCATTAAAATTTCGCTGTTCAGCTTTAGAGAAACTCATCTACTACACAGTAGTGTTGTCTCATCTGAGTTAAAACCACATGGTCTTTCCTTACGGATAATAAGTTGTACTGTCAGGAGGACAATCATGTGCATAGTGAAGTTACACATTCTTTTTTGTGAAGTCTCTTAAAACTAACTTGGATATCAATTTAAGCCCAGTAGGTTAAAACATCTGTAAGAAATTACAATGGTAATCAATTGTTTTGGCTAATGCTGTTGCCAATCCCAATGCTACTGTAAAAAACTAATCCTTCCCAAAGAGAAGCAGAACGCTAAAATGAATTATGTGACAAAGCTACTAATGTATAAAAATAGAAACCAGAAAATAATTATTTTTAAATACTTTGAGTAGAAATCCAGTAAGTTAAACCAAGGTAGTAACAATATACCAGGAAAATATGTACAAAATGAACACTTGACACTCATACCTCATATTCAGAGAGCATGCATTTTTGTCCATTTGAAAAATGCCCATATTCAGGAATATAGAATAGTTTTGTTTGTACCCAACATTAATCCAGTCAAAAATGTCAGGAGAAAGTACATTCTGCCTCTCATGCTTTAAACTAGAGACATGTACTTCACTATGTCAGTTGCAATTTAAAATTCAACCCAAATAATAATGCATCTCTGAGGTAGATTTCTTTCCAACCTTTGAATAAGTGTATGAATAAATAACTCCTTAAACTGATTAAATTCCTTGTCTAAGAATCATAAATACAGATACTTTCATGTCAATTGCAATTCAAGTTCATATTCTGACACATTTGTCAACCTTGAAACTTAATAGTGCAAAAATAATGTTAGGAAACATTTAGATGAAATGTGTTGTTTCAACAGGTTATAAAATAAATAATGACGTCTCACAGGTTTGTAAGAAAACTAACCTAGGTATCATATCTTTCCTTGTCTGTTGTAGGAGATGCCTAAGGAGGGTGAAACAATACTGGCAAATGGTCTCAGTAACCTCCCTGGTCAAATCTTACACTGCACAAGACTAATAGCTCTTTTATAAAGCATCTCTCTTAGCAACATTTTTCAAATCCAAAAGCTCAGAGCATAAACTTTTTAAAGGAAAAGTGATAAAGTTTCACTAGCATTGATAAGCTGTATTTTGATCCAGGAGCAGGACTCATCAGCACATGGATTATAAAGACAATGCATGAGGAGACCTATGGCTTGGTTATAAGGAAACAAAGTATTTAAATTAATTTTATAGGGTTTGTGGAAATTTGCAGCCATGGCCTATAGATTTGCTCCAGTGCTGTTTCTCTGTTGAGAACACAACAGAAGGTACAGAGAGCCACAGAATTTGTGTTAGCTCTCTAAGTTTAAGGTAAGTCACCATTCCATGGTTCATGTGCCATAAGAGATGCAATACACTCTCAACTGTGGCAGATCTCATATCTTAAACAGAGGAAGAATTATAAACTAGTGTGATACTGCCAGCAGACAAATCTGTACAGCAAAAAAAATTCAACCAAATAACCAAAATGAACAATTTCCAGTTGGGACGACGCTCAGTGATTAGAATTCTGTACAAAAGCACAAAGTCTTAACAGGTGGAATTGTGCAGTACAAGGCTTGCCTCATATGCAGCTAATGTAGGATCAAAAAAATAAAATTTTAAGGGCAAAAAACCCACAAAGAGAGCAGCTAGGGCCTTACCAACATCATTTTATGAAGTAACTTCAAAAGTTACTTGAAATTTTGTTGTAAATTGATTAAATTTTTATCATGAACAAAAATCTTAGAATGTCAACATATAAAATAAAATCTAATGTATTCTGATGACATGAAATTCTAGTTTACAGGAAGCAGAAACAAAGTAAAAGAATAAACCAGCACTGATGTGCACAGCAGTGACCCAGAAAATGCAAATAGAAATTGATGGGACTCTACCTTCATGTAAAGGATTAGAGAAGGTACTCAGTGATATATCAACTTAGAATACATTTTCAACAGTTGCATTTAAAAAAAATTTTTGCCTGCAAGTGATGAGACTTTTCTGTAACTGAACACCTGTCCAAAGTAGAATTTTACTAACTATAATCTATAAATACTGCCAACAATTTGCTGAAAGAGTTGCAAAAAAAAAAAAAAAAAACCAACCTGAACGTGTGATAGCTAGAAAAAAAAAGGATTAGACAGTGTATGCTCAAATGGAGCACATACTTTGACTGGAAGGAAAAACAGTTGTTCTGTCTCGAGTGAGCATGCAAGACGTAAGGTTTGTGCTGTCAGTGTCTTCTTTTTCAGCTTCTGTTATACCAATAGTAACGTTACCTAAAAACACCACCAGGATGAAAACTTTATATTATTTGTTCACATATTAAAAATTATGCTCTTCACTCACTCTGTCATCTGAACATAAGCTTATTAAATCACCAGAGCCCTCATAGTGTCTCCAGTGAAGGAGACAATACTCAAACATAGTGCTCATTGGCTGCCCAAATGTCTTTCAGACATTTGAAAACTAACAGCTTGAAGAATTTGTAAGAGAGGTGTGAAGAACTCTCACGAGAGCTGCAAACCATTCAAAGGGAAGACAAGGACTTGTTAAGTAATCTAGCTTTTCTTATAAACTCAAATTTCATTTCAACAGCTTTATGTAGTTCAGAGGCTATCACCAACACTCCTATACCTCATTGCTTTGCCTGTACTGTAAAGTCATTAATGGAAGAAGTCCTGATAGTTTTTTAATTTCTCTTCCATCTAATCTGACAGCTGATCTTACTATGTGTTACTATGTCTTTTCAGAAATCATTGGTTACTTTTATCTGTACTGGATTTTTGGAGCAAATTATATTCACAGATTGGTCATTTTTGAGCATTAAGGAAAAGAAAAATGCTCACAATAGTGCAGCTTTCATTCACTAAGATGAAGAACGTGTGGGCACTGTAAAACAAAACAAAACCAAGAAGAAGTAAGATACTTTCCATTGTAACTCACTGTATGGAACTGCTTTAGCATGATGGTAGGACTCAATGTCCAGAGGTTGCTTCCAATCACTACAGTTCTGTGATAATGATAATATTTTTGAAGGAATTCCAGACCTGTGTCACTGGATACCTCTCAGTAATGCATAAAATTTAGGCTGTGTGATTCTGACTTGAAACAAGAAAAACACTGATAAATGAGACCAAAACAGGTATTCAGTCTCTAAATGACTTTGAATGTCTCTTACAGAATACTTCCATACTAGCATTTAAGTACAGATCAGCAATATACTTTTGATTTTCCTGTTTGTTCCTGTTTGGTTTTGTTTGCATCACAAAATAGTCTCTGAGTGCATAAACTGTATTAATTTCAAAGTAAGATACCCGTCAAGATGTACTTTGCTCTCTCACCTGAGATGCTTCAGCCTTTACTGGGTGTTCAGTACACGGGATCAGCGTAGAGCTAGTCCAAAACAAAACCTAGGAATGCCTACTCTTCTTTTGCTAGATCTTCAATATCATCTGCTTTTCTACATAGATCTTCTCTATTGTGTAGTACATCTTGTGACAGACAACTTTGGAAAAGCCTGTAATATTCCACAGTGTCTAAATATAACTTCAGAGAAATATGAGCAGCTCACAGTTGTATTTTGAACACAATCCAGCCTATAAATACATATAAGTTAGACATCATTGGCCAGAATCATTCAGGATTACCAAGGAAAATATGAAATTATACATTTAATTCTGAAATAATTGGAGGATTATATAAGGACAGCACAATAGAAATCAGTGGAGTTAAAATTGACTAAGCCATCTGTGAACTTGGCTTACAGACTCATTTTGCTAGTAGATATTGGAAACAAAATTGCAATGCACTGATTACCTGCTTTTTAAGTTCCCTTTAAATACACTGACTATGGCAACAATGCTATATGCTCAAGCAACTAGTTAGTCCATAGACACTAGTAAAATAAAACATTATCACTCATCTCTAGCTCATAATAATTGTAAAATAGTGGTCTATCCTGAGAAAAACACTAGGTTAAGAACACTTGCCAAGTTGTATGTATTTTAACAACCCACATAATTTCTTCATGTGACCTATTTTGCATCAATACCTCTTTCAACAACCTTTTTCAGAAATTCTAATCAAACCTATTCATTCAGGATCATCAAAATATATATTGAGTCTTTTTCTGTGCATTCTTAAATCTGTAGTCTTTTGCAATATTAATTTGTATGTTAACCATTTAAGAGATAGAAAAGAGATGCAATATTTTTTTTGCCAAAAATTCTGAGACTGATGTCTTGGTCACCACCAGAATTAAACAGCAAAGTTAAAAATAAATAATTTTCTGCCTTTTACTGCTAGTAGATAAATAGTGCAAACAGAAACATACTGTGGATTCCATTACAATTGTAATGCCGCTGAAAAATAATGAGCATTAAGTTAGCATTCCTGGCACTCCAGGCTCTTGAAGTTGCATTAGTTATTTTCATTGAAAGAAATGCAGTGACTAATCCTCTGCAACTGAAGACTCTGATATTATCTTGTGGATCCAGATAGCTCCTTCCTCTCTCCCTTATATTTTGTAAGCCAGAATGTTTGCAGTCTTTTCCATGTTTGGTTTCCAAACCTTCATAGTGCCTGTGATGTTTCAAATGCATAGCTTCCATTCCATAGGGCCAGATTGCCTTGCCAGGCTGAAGGGCCAGAGTGAACACATTTCCAATTTCAAAGCTGCTTGTTTTAGTAATTCTAGATAGAAAGGCTCTGAAATTGGTATACACTCATTTTTCTGTTTAGTGAAAGGCTGTTTCAACTCTGAATTATTCCCGTAGCATTTTACTTGACAGAGTCTGCAGGTGTAGTGTAATGTCTAACAAGGAACCAGAAAGAGGGACTCCAAATATCTACTGATGAAAAAATAAAATCAGCACCCAATATTCAGCATTCCTGCAGCAACGTAGGCTTCACTCCACTTAAGAAAGAGCTCTTGCTCCTATCATTACTTTATTGGAGCATAGGGGAACATGTCATCTGTAAGGTTATTTTGGCAAGAAAATTGAAAGGAAAAGGAGGTTTTAAACTATGTACAATGTTGATAACTTTGACTCTAATTAACTTTTATATAAGGAAAAGCTTTCAAACTTGGTGACTTTTCATTATTGCTGAAAAGTAAATTCAACTTGAAGATGCCTTGGGATACATATTTTGGTCACAGATTTGTTGTGGCTTGTCACAAGTATTCTGAGATAACATCACGATTATCTTATCTGCATAAGAGTGGAATCTAGAAGACTCAGATGAGATCAAATCTCTATCGTGTAGATAGGTATTTTATAAGCATTCTTGTACCCCCACATCAATGAAAAGCAAAGAATGAGAAAAGGAATAAGACGAAGATTTGGTAAACCAGTTCCTTTGAGTCACAAAGGGTGCACATTTCCTGCCTTGCAATTTGTCTGAGAATGGATTAATGTATTGTACTACCTATAACCTATGTTTTGGGTATTTACACAGTCAGGAAGAACATACTGGCAAGTAAATACTAAGTCATCTACTACAACATGATTGAACCCTGGTAGGAGGAGTTGGTGGCAAAGTTACTCAAATGTGCAGATTTCACACTTTAAGTATTTCACTGGCTTTTACTTTGAGGCTCCAGTCTCAATAACATGCTGGTGGGCATCTTCCTGCTTAATTTATTGTCAGAAGAATCCAGCTTGAATGTCTTGAGGCTGCTTCATGGTGCAAACCAAGGCCATAATGTAAGTAACCAAGTGAGGATTTGACTGGAAAGCACACTTTTGATTCAGACTGCAACACTAACATATACACATTTGTTGTATCACTCCAGGAAGAGTTTTCCCTGCTCTACCAGTCAACCTCATGGCATTGCATGGTGCCACCTCCATGGCACAAAGCAGTACACTCTAGACATCTGATCAGAGTTTCCCATTTAACAAGCTTTAAGACTCCAGAAAGGCCTGCAGCTTAGAATGGGCTTGTATCCAAGTGACTTGGATTTAAGTGTTTTCTACATTAACCATCTATTTCTGGGAGAACAGTCAGAATGAATAAATCCAGACCCCCTACTAGCCCAATGGCTTACTATCTAAAGTACATTTTTCTTCTTGGTCAATATATACACCACAGAAATGGTTACAATAGCTCAATAACTTTAGCATTATAAATGGATTGAATTCACTCCCTTTCCAACATTTTTCAATTATTTTAAGTTCCTGAAAGCAGCTATATTTTAAAGCTACTGATAAGAAATCTTCAGTGGGATCACTAGCCTTATAAAACTTATTATGTAATAGAAGGTAATTTCATTCTCCAGGTAATTCATGTGTGACTTACAATTTTTATTTTCTCTCAATAATTTTTTCTCTCATCAGAAAATAAGTTTTGTGGGTATGTCATACATCATTTTTTAAATAACAATTTTTATTGTTTGTTATCTGATACCATGTTCATTATTTTAAATAAGACTAGGGAGTAAAAAACTATAGGAAAATAAAAGTGTCATGTACTTCTAATCAATAAAAAGAAAGTTTATTAGGCACATAAACATTTATAAATAAGTGCTAAATTAGAATTTTGGGAAATGCTGCTTTTTCCATGTGTCTTGTGTAGATTGAAAAAGTCTAATTTCTTACATGGTAATCAAAGGCAGAGATAGCACACATATTTGCATGTTCAGGGTACATTTCCCTTTGAGCAGGTCCACACAGGTTTTCTTCAAACACATTACTTTTTACTTTCCCCTGAACCTGAAGATTTTGACCATCTGAGTGGGAATTCTGGATGACCAAAGTGCCAAACAAACACCACTAGAGGACTGGGATCAATTTAGAGCAAATACGCTCTGAGTCCAGAATATATTGGATATAATGGATACCAAGCATTAAATCCAACAGGTTCTGGGATTGCTAGGCTCAGTAGATGCACAGCCTGTTAGGTTTGAACACATTTTGAAGTTTGTAGGTAGAAAAAGAGAGAATGTTACGAATGAGTATTTCAACCTATGTTCTTTGTCTTCTGGGAAAGGTGTTCTCATAGTAAGTGGCAGGCACCAGATTCTCTTGCTTTCAATGCCAGAAACAGTTTAATTTGTCTTGAATAATTTACTAGTAACTGAATCAAGAAAGGGAGGGAGAAAGCCAGAGTGGATATTATCCTTTACCCTATTGGTAATGGAAAATAAATTGAGGAGAGTATGTCCAACACGGCCTGACATCTTTACTGTAAGAAAGCACTAAGTAGATTTGCTCAGACACAATGAATTTGGTCACACAGGTGAGACAGGGGAGGAAATCTCTCTTTGTGGTCACAACACAATTAATGACAGCTGAGTTCTTATCAGGATTAGACATTGAGATACATTCACAAATCTCATATCTGGGCAGTTTTTCTCGTGATAGCACAGTACTCCAGTGAGCTAAGCATTGTGCTGTGGATTGTTTTTGTCTTTTTTTTCCTGGGTGTGATGTGCGGAATCAAACTCTGTAACCCAAGTAAGATTACAAAGCAGGTACGGTTTATTCAGTGCTGCATGGACACCGGGTGCAAGGGGGATAGATCCACCTAACTTGCACAACGTCTGGAAAAATCGTGCTACAGATATAGGCAAAACTAATATATAATCAATAGTTTTCCCAGAATTCGGATACATATTCATTACACCCCTGAGAGTTCATTAGCATGCAGACCCTCCCCTCTTGTGCGTGCCTAGTGGGTCATGGGATGAAGATTTGTTTTCCTTGTGAAGGCTTCTGACTGTTTTCACTGTAAACTCCTGGCCTTTCAGGGGAGCGTCTCCCCAAACTGGTTTCTTCTTGCACTGTGGACATCTAATCACCTCCCTGCCAAATGTCCTCAGGCTGTTCTCAAACCTTTATCTTTACGGCCTTCATCCCCCTCACTATACCAGACAGAGTGTCTGTCATCCTTTATTTTCTAACAAGCTCTGCATTCTTGCTTCTATAAACTATCTCTAACTATTCCCCTTCACCCCCCTTATTCTCAGTCACTGTGAAGCCTTGCCTGTTTACTTTCACTTATGGGGCCCATCTCACCTTTCAGGTGGAAGTTTAAATCGCCGAGGCATCTTGCGCTTATAGAAATAAAAGTGGGCAAGGGAAGTAAATACGCTGGGGAGCCCAGACCCAACTCACCCAAAAGCATAGGAGGCTTCTATACCTGTACAAGCATTGAGCTCAAGTGTCCTAAATTTTAAACTGGAGCTTAAACAGCAGAAAGAATGCTGGATAAATCTTAGCTGGGTAGACAGATAAAGAAAAACCCAGCAGTAAACAAAAACAATTCAGATAGCGTAAGAAAAATCCAGTGAAAGTAAAGAATTTATGTCAGGCACCTGATAGCTTATTAGATTGCATATTAAATAAATTGCATAATTTCCTGCTGTGTGTGGATTTCCTGCTGACATTCTTGGAGCACTTAAAGGCAAATAGAATGAAATTTAAATTAGGCACATATAATGAAAGCATGGAAGCACCTACTCCAATCTGTATTTATTTTAGCATAAACATAAGCATTTTTCTAACTATTATACTGAATGAATTTGTTTCCCTAAAAATGAGTTGCTGGCTTCCCAGGGACATTTTGAGGTTGACCAAAAGGTCTAACTGTATCTGGTTGTGTTTCTCTATTACATCCGTTCAGTTAATCCTACCTCTGAAACAAATTAATATTGAAGGAACATTAAGAATATCAGAGGAAAAACCAACATGCAAACAAAAAAAACTATAGAAAAATGTTAGATCAGTTGTCCTTCCAGTTTTTCACACTTATGTGAAAATTGAGCTGCATATAACGGCTACATCGTACTCCACGTATTTATCAAAGCCAGCAACCCCAAGTCCTAAATACAAGGAGGAAAATACAGCAATTTTTAGTTTTTCTTGTGTCACACTGCATCCCTATGAGATGACCACAAAGTTTGGCCACCAGAGAAACTGTCTGAGGACTAGGTTCTAGACTGTATTTCAACCTCTGCTGGAACATATCTGCAGTAGTTGAGCAGTTGAATGAGGTTTAATGTGTCATGCTTTACTCTGAGTTGTTATCAGAGGTCTTCAAATTTTATGCCACAGCCCATTTCAGATATTTACGTAAACTCATTCTGAATTTGACTCTTCTCACTTCTTTTTTCATAGATCATAAGGCCCAGAGCTTCTCTGTTACAAGTTCAGGTTTGGTTTTCTTCTTCTAAAAATTCTTCAAGCAAACTGAATTTAGTAGCGTAGCAAAAAAACTTTGAAGGAGTCATTTACTGGCAATTGTGCATGGCATGGAGACAGGAAGTAATGAAAGGTCACAAAGAGTTGGAAAGCAGTACCTGTGTGCTAACAGTAGTGTAGTAACATTGTGAGGCTGTTTGGCAGAAAGGACTTCAAATGAATAAGATGGAGCCATAGTGCTATTGGATAAATGAGATGGATTTCACTTCTGCAACAACTGTGGAGGAAACGTAACATAGTGGGAAAGAGAGACTCTGTAGAAAGTCCTGGCTTGGGAATTTCACCTTTAATTTCTGCTACTCTGCCTTCCCGTATGTATAATCACAACAACCTTATCCCTGTCTCTTGCTTACTGCTTCTGTTCAGCTTGGGGCAGGGGACGCAGTGCAGAGCAGAGAATTTGGGCAATTAATACCATCCTACGTTGTGCATGTTGCTTCCACCGGAGAGTAGAACTGTAGAAGTAAATCCATGCTGACCTACATGTCTTCCAACATAAGCAGAGCATCCTTCCTATGCCTCCCAAAACAGAAGCCTATGTTTCCTATACCTTTTGCTGTCTTTGCTCCCAGACGTAAGCTCCAACTTCCACAAATAGATTTGTAGCAATCAGTGTGACTACTCATGTGAGTAATGGCTCACAGCTGGATGCAAACAGTCATGAGCTCCCTATATTTTCAGTTTTTGAATTTTAGTATTTTTCTTGTGTGTGTTGGGTGTTGGTTTTTTTTTTTTTTTTCCGCAAAGAAATTGGATAAGTAAATTGCTTTTCCTAATCTCCTCTATGTTTAGGATCAAAATGATCAGCACAGTAAGACAAATAAGGAATTTTATTAAAGTTATCCCAATGCTATTGCAACTTGCAGCTTTTTTGTGGTTATCAAGCTCTTTTGCTGACACTGTCTTTAAACCCCTCTCCTGTGATTTCAAAGCACCCCCAGTTTCACTAAATTCAATTGAGGTGTTCAGAGTTCATCTATGAATGCTAAGATTTTTTGTGAGAACACTCTGAATTCATTTTTCACCCAGACATCCCATTGCTGGTAGTTTGTGGGTTGAGGTATGCAGTAATAATCCCTAATGACAGTGTATTCATCAGAAGTGACTAGAAGAAATTGATGTTATTTCCTTAGATAGTTTTATCTCAATAAATCCAAACAGAAACAAAAAAATAAAATAAAATAAAGACGGGAATCTCAGGAGGGAAAAAAAGAGAATTTTTTTCCTAAGGAGATGATTTTTACATTTCTATGCCTACAGTGTAAGACAGGCTTTCAAAAAGTGTTCAGTGTCCAGACATTACTTCTGCAAAAAAGTGGTCTGGATCTTCAGAGAATTTAAACCGCACGACACTGGCTACTGTATTCATGTCTTAAAATCCTTCAGGTTCTCTTGAAAGCTCAACTTAGTAAAGAAGCAATGCCATCCCTTGAAAATCCTTGCGCTTCCTAGGAAACGTCACAAAACTCACTTCTCAGAAAGATGTTGCAAAGCACTTCCTCTCTGATCCTTAAAATAGTGGTTTTTTAAACAAAAAGTCTTTCAACTGAAATCTAGATGAAAATATAACACAAACATCTGACTTTTTTAGTGCATTTCATCTGTAGTCCTTTATACTTACTGCTTTATGATTTATGTCCATATAATCATCTCTCCAACCTACTTTTCCTGAAGCTACTTCTGTACTATCTGTGGACTGTATAGCTCATTATCCCTACTGCTGTTCCTTCCTTGCTATTACTAAAATACTTTGTCCCAATCTCCCTGCTCATCTCCTGTCTCTGCCTTCAGGCCAAGTTCAGCTTCCTTTTTTGCTGCAGCTATAGCAAGGCAATACTCCTTTTTTCATGCTCTCCCTCTCACCCTATTCATCTGTATAAAAGCCTTCCTCCAACCATGACTGACCTCTTCTTTCTTGATAGTCTCTTCTGTACCTGATATTCAGCGAAGTCAAATATCACCTAAAGAGAGAAGAGTGAAGAAAGCCACAAATGTTACACAGCACAAAGGCCACACACCTTAATTTTTTTCAATATGAAGGAATATTTTCCTAGTGTCTCCAATGTCTGTGGCTACTTAATTCTGGGTAATATCTGCTCCTTTTATTAGTAAATTTTGTAGCATCAAAGCTCAAGTAAATAACTGTATGTGAAGATTTGTTTAAGTCAATACAACTACAAAACTTGAAAGGCATAGAGACAATATTTCAACTGTTTTCTCTTGCCACAGATGTTTAAGAAACTGGACTTCGGGGAAATGCAGTATTAAGATGGTTAAGTCAATATAGCAATAGATAACTAACTGGAAGTATTACAACAATCCGAAGGGGAAACAGCTTTGAAGATAACTGTGTCTCACCAGCTAGAGGCAGAGGCACGTCACATACTGTAAGTCTGCATTTGCCTGCGCATAGCAATCTCACAATAATGAATAGGCAGGAGCAGGCACACTGGCAATATAACATCTCCCTTCATGCAGAGGCTGTCTGTAAATAGTAAGATTTTGGATGGAGAGATAAGGAAGTACAAACTGCTAATATCTGTCCACTGCCTCACCCGAAAATGACTTCACTTACCACTGCTGGGAGTACCTAAAAGAGTGCACAGAGAATATAAACACACACATGCAAATATCAGTTGTATCTGTAAACCTAAGCCATTTTCTCTGGGCTGTTGGTTTTTACCTCATTTTGTTCAGACACAGCAAATAGATGTGTCAGCTTTTTGTTGGTTCAGTAACAGAGAAAAGTCTCTAGAATCCGATTATCCCAATTCTTATAAAGTCTGCGGTTATTTAAAAGCAAGTAGTCAGGAGATTTAGCTTTGCTTCAGAAACCAAGTAATCCTATTGTTCCCCAATAAGTATGGCATGAGTCACATCACTACAACAATCCCTCCACGTTCCAGTCTTAATTGTTGCAAAATTAAGAAAAGAGTTAAATACATCTTACTGCAAGAAAATGAATATTTCTGGTTCCTGCTGCTACATAAAATGGCAGAGAACTCCTCCAAATGTAAACCGTATCAGTTTACTAATACAACTGTCCATTGAAAGCATTAGTCAGTCATATTTCATTTCACCATCTATTTACAATCTGTTAAATCCACAGACTAATTTTACAATAAAAAGTGACTGCTACTTCTTTATCAATAGGGATTCCTGTGAGCCTCCAGCCTTTCCCACCATTTGACAAGAAATTCATTACAATAATGAAGGACTATAGCTACAGCTCTGCTAAAAAAAACCCACGGTTTTTGTTTTTTTAACAAAGTTATCACAATTGCCTCCTATTTGAACCAATTTTTCATGAGCTTCACAACAATTTTTTACCTGTGATCATTTATTTCATGACTATGTATCACCTGAATGCTGAGGTGATCCCATAGCTTTGGAGGACACATCCTGCTGAGAGTAATACACAAATGGATGGGCAAGTAGTTGTCACTCCAGAGCATTTGCATGCATATCTACCACATCATCCAGCAGGCATATCCAGACCTGAAAACGCTGGTACAGCCATGCCAGTTCTGGGAGCTCTGGTCCTGGTCCAGCAGAGCAGAAAGGAGTGACTATTTCAAACAAGTACTGGGGGAGCCAGTGTACTGGTTTTCAGAGGAAAGAGTAGTAGTTAGGTGACGGGCAGGTCTAGCAAGGGCAGTTGATCCATCAGTTGGGGATCCAGCCATAAAAATAGATTTGGATTCATAATGGTATTCACTTGTTTAAGAGGTTTGGATGAGGGGAGACCAAAGTCTGTTGGTAAATACTCAGTTTCTATTCAGAAGGCCCTATTTTTGATAGGTTTTATGGAAAAGATGTGTTTGTCTTATTTTAATGAAGTTTCCACCTCAGTAAATCAGTGTAGTTTAGGAAACATCTTATTAAAATCAGGTTCTGTTCCTGAATATCTCCAAAGCTCTGCCTAACAACCTCGAGTTGCATGAAGTTCCTTGTTTTCTTAGCTCATTCTGCAATATCTTACCTACAAAACACTTCAGAAAAAAAGTATTTTTGTGTAAAACATGCCAGCAAAAATCAATGCATAAGTGATAGAGAAAGAATTCTGACTACTGCTTGCATTAACTATAGCACACAAAATTTAACCAGCAGAGCTTGAATTCAATAAAAAAATAAGTATTAAAAATTAAAACTTGCAAGTGCAGAAAATTGAATTGAATCAGGGCTCTCCTACCACCAGGGAAAGCATGTGGAAAATGTTTTACTGCTGAGAAGAGTCCAGCTGATATTGACCAATACCCCCTTGACTTCCTCTAAAACATTTGTTGCATTAAAAACAACCCCTAGAAGCAGCGATTTATTTCTGAATTCCCTGGGTGAACAGAAAGACACAAAGGTCCTAAATCTGCTGACTAAGATAAATTGCAACTTGTTATGTATTTAACAAATGATAATGCAAAATGCAGGAAAATATACAGAGAAACAGCAGATAGCAATGGAACCGAGTACATGACCTGCCTGAGAAGTTACTGCATGCAGTCGAAGAGCAGATAGAACTGCAGACAAATTCCCTCAGCTTCCTCTCCCTACAGAAATAATCTACTATTAAGAGAACATATATTTCCCCCTGAAAGTGAATCCTTCAACTGCGCAACAAAGTTGACTGGGAAATCACTATTACAGTTGAGAGAGTAATTATTTCTAAAAGGAGGATAGATTAGAAGAAAGAAATGTGCTGAATTTCACTTTTTAAGAACCCAAGAGGAAAAAAATATATAAGAAAAAAAAAAAAAAAAAAAAAGAGAAAAAAGAGAAAACATCAGAAGAATAAGCAAATGGTTATTATTAATAGACACACCTCTTCCTATACAATGGCTGCTAGCTGCACAGTGCCTTGTTTCACACACAGAAGCTGATGTCGGCCAGAATTTAAGATAGGACACAATGGACAAGTGGTCTAGTAGGACACAGCAATTCCCGTGGTCTTATTTTGTAGACAAGTGCAGTTAACCATGGTTTGGGTTTGTTTGTTTTTTGTAGTAGTTGTTGTTGATATTTATATCTCTTCATGTGCTTCTTTCTGGACATAATGACTGACAAAGCATCTTATCAAAATGTCACCACAAGCCTCTGGCAGACCAGGTCTTACCTTGAGCCCAAGCTCAGCAGCCAAGCAGTAAGTGAAGAGCTACAGTAGCATCTCACAGAATAACGCAGATGAGAAAAAATGGAACCTGTGACTGCCTTGCAAGCACTTGCCTTCAATCTGCTCACTTCTCCTGCTTCCACACACTCCAAAAAGGAACGCTATGTACCCAGGCTTCCCTCTATCCATTTAAGGAAACAGCTAAGAAAAGAACTTAGAATTAAAAACTTAGATCTCCAACATGGAAACTGGCATAATGAATTGAGAGGACATATTAAAAAGGGAACTTACTGATGGTAGCTTGGAAATAAGACAGTTTAACAGGAAAAAAAAAATCATGATTATGTATTAATTATCCTCTCCTACTGATACTCCTACACACGTTTATTGTTGCACTGTTTCTACTGCACTACTATGGTGTGGTGCACAAACACTAGGAATGAAAATCATTCTACAGAGGATTCAGTGTGTTGTTTTTAAATACAGAGCTGCACACTTTCCATTGCAAGGTAAGGATGATATCACTGAAAAAACTACCAAGACCACACACTCATAAAAAATAAAACACCAAAAAACAACCAAAATCCAAAGCTAATCAAGGACAAAGTGGGGGGAGGTTTAGGTTAAATATTAGGAGGAAGTTTTCCACACAGAGGTTGGTGATGCACTGGAACAGGTTACCCAAGGAGGTTGTGGATGCCTCATTCCTGGAGGCATTCAAGACCAGGCTGGATGTGGCTCAGGGCAGCCTGGTCTTGTGGTTGGTGAGCCTGCACATAGCAGAGGTTGAAACTAGATGATCGTTGTGGTCCTTTTCAACCCAGGCCATTCTATGACTGTATGATGATTCTATGATCTCACAATGACAACTGGCTTCACCATGTGGGATGAAAGGAAAAATAAAAATCACAGCTATTTTCCTGAAGAGATCTTTTCCAGGGGCAGGTTCATTCTCTATCACCAGAATACCTCTAATCCTGCATATAACTGAAACTTCTGCCTGTGCCAACAATTTCTTACATTTTCCTTCTTCAGATAGCCAGCGTTAACACTACCCCAAAGCTGTAGACTTGTTTAAAGAAAAAAAGGCCAGCAGAATAATGAAGTGTTAAGACGGTGCTGTCTTTTCCCTTTTAGAAATGAGAACACCTGTTTTTCTCCTGAACAAATTTGCACAGATTAGGTAGGACTTAAATCATTTTTGATGTTTCTTACTCTGAGTAAGTCTTGGTTTATTAAGGAATAATTTCAGGAACAAGCATAATCAGAGTTGAGACACAACAGGACCATTTATTCTTTCTAAGGCCTAAATCATGAGGCTTCAAGCAAAAAAATATTCTGAAATATAGAATCATTAACCAAATAGAAATGTATTGATTTCTTCATTTTTTTTTCAAAATTTTTCTAACTTCTGCTGGGAAATCGCAGATGGAAAGGGGATGCAGACAGTTCATTTGGGAGAAACAAAGCTAAACAAAACAAAAACCAAAAAAAGAACAACAAAAAGCCCCATAATCTATTCTTTATGGCTAGATAGATATTGTCACCGACTAAGAAGAATGTGTGCTATTAATACTTCTTTTAATTTTTATCTTTTACTAGCTGATGTATTATTTTATTATGCTAAAATAAATACTGCTTTTGTCTAGTTTAAGTTCTGTGATGTCTCCATTTAGGTTAGTATATTGTCAGATGGGAACATTCTCTCCTAAGACGATTTGTGTTCATGAGGACAGTGACCCACTCATCAGACAGCTAATGGTGCAGCCAGACGTGAATCACATATCTCAATTTCTTACAAGCTCTGTTCTGTAATGACCTGCTGCTATTCTTCTGAAAGATCTGCAGAAACTCTTCAGGTACTCATTCCAGGACAGATCTACATGACATGTAGGTACAGAAAACATTAAAAGGCAAGATACCTCCACCTAATGCCTTAGTTTTGGCACATAGCTGTGTTTCACTGAGCACTGAGGAATGTTTTCACATTCCTCTGTACCATAAGCTTTGTTTTTTAATGACATGACTAACAGCAATGTCTATCAGCCCTTGGCTGTGTAACACACAGTAGTGATGCTGTGGCCCACCTACAGCCTCCCAACAGATTTGTCAGGATGGCTGGCAAATAGAGCAGACACAAGTTGAGGTGTGTACGGGGAAAGAGAGAAAAGTGTGCAAGGAGGCAAAGTCTCCTCTCAGTTCACAATAAATCCACTTGGAGATAACACTTGATATATCCTTTCTGGATGTTTAAGAATCTCGTATTTCATACCAGAACTCAATTTGGGGAAAGGCAGAGAAAAACCAATTCACTGTTACTCAGGACAGCTATTACAGTATTGCATGTTTGGAGATAATCTACAGAAAAACAGCTGACCTGCTAACAGTGCGATACTTGAAATCAACAGAAAGGCAACCACAACACTCCAGAAAATTCTGAGGAACAAGAAATAAATGAGAGTTCTGAAGTAAGATTGATCCCAATTTTTATGTTAATAGAACTGTACAGCCAAACAGATTTCACTGCTACCCATATCTTTTTTATAGATGAGTCATTGTGCTGACAAGTACTTCCTTTCCTGTCTGCAGCATTTTATTCATCTTTGTCAATATCTGTGATACTGTCTGATCAGTCTCAACAATTGATCAAATAACAGATTGTGAAAAATAATCTACAGCTAATGAGAGATGATAAAATCTTTTTCTTTTTCTTTTTTTTCATTCTCTTTTCTTTAGGCATTTTAAACCAGCACCTACGACAAGGTTTCTTGTGCTTTATCCAAAATGCCAGATCCTTGCTACCTTTAACAATGTGCTAAGAAAAAATTCATTATTTATAGGATATGACATAGCATTTCTTACATTCCTGTTTCAGTCTTTGATCTCTCCTGACAATTTATTTTAAAGAATTTTGCTATCTTAAAAGGATATAATTGGAACATGTTTTCCCTTCAAAAAAGATTTAAAAAAAAAGAAGAGGAAGAAATGCTGAAATATAATTTATATTCTTTTCAGGTTTTGAACCAAGTTCCCATTTACTAGACGGTATATTTATATTTGTTTTCTTCCCCTTTAGCAGCAAACCACTAATGAATTTTTTACAGTACTTTTATTACCGTATATTCCTGTGAAGTACTCCTTTCAATCTTTTGATGATCCATGATCCAATGAAGAAGCTCAATATGTCACCTTGGTGTCACTGCAAGTCATGATTGCAGGGCATTTTCTATTTGCCCATACATGCTGAGTGCTCACTGTAAGCGTCCTGTGTACTTGCTGCCTGCTGATAAGCACAAAAAATATCCCTATTTGCCTACCTCTTGTGTGACTCAGTGCCCCAGAATGCACAGGGGTGAAGTTACTCTGCATGATAAGATGCCATGTGAACATGAGACAATTATCTTTTTTTCTAAACCAAAGGACTATCTCAATATTCCTAAAATATTCACCTTTTTGAAAACACCCATTCAGTAAGCATCCATTCGATAAGTATGTAAAACAGTATTTGAGGACAGCAGAAAGGAGAAACAGAGCTAACTGAACAAGAAAATAATGTTTGTTTGTGCAGGCATCTGCACAAGGAAAAAAGATACCTCAGGACCTAAGAAACAAACAGCAAGTAATGGCAGTATTCTGGCATTACTGGCACTGCCTGCCTAACTTTTGGCCAGGAAAGTCTATGCAATCTAGGCTAGAGTCTGATGAAGAAAGCAAGTTAATTTTGGCAGTGGAAAAAGAGAGTGTCGTACATCACCAGAAGACTGGTAGTCAAGCTCATGCCAGGCACATGCCAGTCACTGGTGAAACAGTTACAGGTCAGAAAATACACAAAGAAAGGGGCTGTCACTCAAGTATGTGCAGCCAATCCTTGTATTTTGTCACAGAAAGTCAGAAGGAAAAAGTTTCCTGAAGAGCAGCATAGTCAGAGATAGGACCCATATCCTAATGAGACTTTTTGCTATGACTATATAAATAGCAGACTTGTGGGATAGGATACTGCTATATAAGAGTCTATTTCACTCAAAATTGGTTTTAGCTGGTTAAAGATAGCATGTAACAATGTTTACATCATGAGAAACATACACCATTTCCAGAATACAAAAGCAGGGATCTTTCTTCTGGATTACATTCACCGCATTTCTTGGACTGCAATAGCTTCCCTCATTTTGGGGTCCATAAAAAAGATATATAGCTGCTTGAAAAAGAGAGCTAATATTTGAGAGCATGCACAGATAAAATTTAATATACTTTTAGTATCTTGAAAGGATGCGAGAATGTATCACGAGTCAGATTGATGCTAGCAAAGATAATGTTTCTATTATTATTGCTATGTATGGCATATTGAATCATCTCTGTAAGCTAAGGTGAATATTACTAGCAGAGGTTAAAGGAATACTCGCATTAAAAAATGTGATTGCTAATTTTCAGTATCCATGTATAAGTGCAGTTATGAAAGCCTACCAAAGGTGCTTAGATGAGAGGCCACACAAAATTTTAGCAGTATGTCTGACTACAGAATTGCCTGCTTTTTGACCAAGTGATAGCTAGATAATTGCAATTGAGTAATATATAAACTAGTAATATGAACTGTTTTGGAGTGAAGAATGTGGTTTGGACATCTACTGTCTTCTTTATCAAATAGAAACATCAGAAAAGGAGTTAGCACAAACTCTTCACAGCAAACAGGGGAAGGGCAATACATTTTGTAGCTACTCTTTCATAACATCCCTGGGAAGAACACAGTGCTTGTACAGTCTGATTTAGGGATAAGAGGAAGGCCACAGGTCTTCTTGATTTATTACTGGCATACATTTGAAATAGAAAAGATTTCTGGCCATGTGTGTATGTCAGAGTAGTATACAGCCTCCAAAAAAGTGTTGAGATAATGGTTTTTGTTGTTTCTAGCCTGTGATTATCTATAGTACCGCGCTACGAAGCCTTGGAGTGACACAATGTTTTGGTACCTTGACATCCTTCCCTCTCAAACCTACAAAACATTACAACAAGCAGCCTGTGGGCATTACTGATTCTCTAACTCTTGGTCAGTCATTCAGGAAGTACAGAGGTTACCCTCTTGCCAGCCAAATCTGCTAGAGAAAACAACAATTATGAGTTAATTGGTGGAGGGAAAGATCGATCTCTAGCTTCCTAAACTCTTTTCCAAGAAATTATGCAAAGAGTTGTGGAGGCCTTCTGGTGTTTAAGGGAATGTGCCATTAAAGGGAACCCAAAGGAAGGCCACATTTACAGATGAAAAAAAAAGGCTTCTCAAGGGGTCTCAGGTTGCCAGTGTAGGAACAGAGAAGCAAACCACTAAATTAATTACTCCAGACAGTGCTAGTTACAATTAAAGTAAGTAAGGTAGAAGCTACAAGCAGCTGAAGGGCATGTGGGTCTCTCTGTTGTTCAGATATCCGCATGAATGCCCAGAAGAACAAAGACACTGGATACAGGAAGATCTTTCCTCAGGATGGAAAAAGTAGAAACATTATTCCTGGAAATAGGAATATTTCCTCAGGAAAATATTTTTCAGCAATTCTTGGAAGAAAGCTTTTTTTTTTTTTTTTAATCAAGGAGCACAAAAAGGATATCTCTGTACAGATCACCACAACCAACCCACAAGGAAAGATGAGCAATCCCTTTGCAAGACAAAAGAAATCAGAAGTCATGAATCAAATACACAGCTATTCTATTTGCTCCTTAACCATTGTGAAGGTACAGTGTAATAGCAGAACATTTAAAAAGGCAAAACTGGGTTTCTAAATTAAGCTACATCTTTGCTGCCAAGATCTGCATTTTCTGATAATGCTGCTTTATGACAGTTGAATATTAAGTTGTGGCTTGGATTTTTAGGAGTGATAGATAATGAATAACTCTTTTTCTGTTTCTAGGTTTTTAAATGAAGAGCTTGTTTTAAAAATCCATTCTTTTGTCTTATGAATGTTAATTAAACACCTTTTTTTTTTTAAGGAAAAAGAGGTTAAAAATGAAAAGAATTGGAAAACTGTATGTATTATCTCAGCTCTAAATTCCTACTAATTGGAATGTTCTGTCTTCCCCATATTCAATCCTGCAAAATTTCAGAGCACTACAAATGTCTAATAGAACTTCAATTACATCCTGTGTATCTACTCATCCTGGCATCTGTTGAATTTATCTTTGTGTGGTACATTTTGTGTATTTACAGCTACATCCAAGAGGTATACTCTTCCTTTTGCATGTGCAAATACATGTACTGTTACACATAACTTACTACATACACACAAACACCTTGCAGCACTTCTTCCTTTGTCCAAATACTTAGTTAGGAGATCAGTGGGAAGTTAGCAGATGCTAGCTCCCCCACCTTTTGACTGGCCCACTTTGACTAATATTTCTGCAACGCTCTTGAACTGAATATCCGTGTTTTCATTTTTGCCTTGTGGAGACGCCTGTTTAGCACCTGAAACCACTGTAGAGAGTAGGGTTTCAATCAGGTATCAGACAGGCAGTAGGATTAACCCCCTTCAAATTTGCACACGGGTGCATACAAGCCTGAAAAATATGAACTGATATTTTGTGGAATAGGGTAGGAAATAAGAATTAGTGCTTGGATAACATTTTCATTACAAGAAACTCTAGAGTTCTCTACCAAAGGAAAAGTGTTTGATTTTGGGAAAAAACTGTGTTTCAAAATAGGAAAGACAGAAGGCCTTCTCTTTATGAGTTTAAGCATTCAGTGACACACTCTTTCTTCTTTTTTGCTCATCCTGATTAGTCTGTTACTCCCTTTATATTCCTATTGTAAATGGAAGGGCAAAATGTGAGCTGTGCAGTAGCAAGTCAGATGGCAAAACACAGTCTGCAGTAAGCCACAAAAAATACAATACCCAAAAAGGAAACAAAATTATTGGTATGACAGTGCAGTGAACTGACATTGTGTAATCAAATGGTAGGATACAAGTATTTAATTAATTAAAAAGAGAAAGGAAGAGGAAGAGAAATACTGAGGTTATTACACTTATTTCTACTCCATTATTTTGCCGCTCTCCCCAGTATATGACTTATTTGTTGCTTTTTAGAAGATGTGGTAAAAAGAATGGATAACTAACCTAAATTTTATCACTTAAGAAACCTACTTCATATGACATAAAAAGTCTTGACTACCTCCTTCCTAGCTCCAGGAGTATAAACAGTTTACAAACCTTCTCCACTCTTTTCAGTGTATTTCCAGTGCTGAATGTCTGTTTTAAGCACACAGAGTAACGGTGCCCTGCTCCTTCACCATAGGGATTTAACATACTTTAGCTTTTATGAAGAAAGAATTCTGCGGAATCACTTAAGCTGAAAAGCCACTTGCCTGAGCACCCTCCCCTCCCCCAGGCCCCCCCAGGATCCATTATGATGTCACTGGATTTAAATTGATGGATTTGACAACACTGTGAATATCCAGATAGGGGGGTGAATTTAAGTAATTTTTAAAGCTCACTCCAAGCAATCCTATTTAAATGTGAGTGTAAAATCAGGTTACTTTTACACTAAATAAAGCTGTGGAATACTGCTATCTTTTTAAGTGCCATAAGGATGGGATGCCAGCATGGCATCACAGGGAATGGAAAATTCTTAAGGTGCTGAATTGGTAACATCATTTCTAAAGGTTGGGAGGAAGTGATATGAAAGACCAAAAAGCTTTAAAGGACACAGCTACAAAGCCAGCTACTGCGTATCCTTGAGATGTTCCTACAAGGACTCTATGATGTACAACGCCAAAGGAAGAGAGATCTATGGAGTCTGTTGAGACAAGGTACCTCTGTCAACGTTAATAAGAAGCGAGGTTATCTCACTGCTATGTTTGGGTCAGAAAAACACTGAAGTTTCTCAGAAGACACATGACTAAAGAGATAATGAAGTAACTGAAGAGCTACCACTTTTCCCATAATCTTTCCCCAGAATAAGAAGATTAATGATAAAATGATAAATGGCCTCACAATCTAAAGGAAGTGAAAGATCCTTTTTTTCTTTTCTCTTCTCAGTTTTTCTTGCTTAGAATTCAGACACTATTTTAAGAGTCTGTAGAACTCTCTTGATCTCAATGAGAATGTCATTTTTATGGATTTGTGCAGTGCCTAAGCACTTTAAAGTAACACAGTTTTTAAAAATATCAGTAAAGGAAGAGCAAACAAGTCATTCCAAAGCCTAAATGACTATAGGAATGTACTAAAAATTTGCTGAGAACTTAGGACTCTCTGAGTTACACTTGCACAGCTCAACTCTGAAAAAAGCCTCTCTTAATGACTTTATGTGCTTTACCTTGATATCTCTACCCAACCTCATCTGGCTTGACAGTGACTTTTTTTCTCTGAGACATGGAGATGACAGCACAGGGCACAGAAGTAGATAGTCAAACATGTGCTTGGATTATCAGTAACTGAACAATAAACAGCTATTTTCCTCCCCTTCAAAAAACAAACATAGCAGTGAAGGGACTGAAGTCATGACAGACATGAGCAAGAATATCTGTCACATTAAAACAGCCCTTTTCAGCTACCACAACTCAAGTTCCCTTTCTTAACAGCATAGACATAGCCCTTGATGATATACCTACTGTTCCTCTTCCTTCCTGAACCTTCCTTTTCAACTGTTTTCTATCCAGTCAGGTTAAGAGTAAGAAATGCATTTTTTTGCATCAGCCACATACAGTTTTGTTTTGCTTTCCTTTAGATCAGAAGGATAGATACTTTAGAATCACAGAATCAGGCTGGAAAAGATCTTAAAGATCATCAAGTCCAACCTTGACCTAACCATACTACCCTACCTCTAACAACCCTCTGCTAAATCATGTTCCTGAGCACCACATCCAAATGGTTTTTAAAACATCCAGGGATGGTGACTCAACCACCTCCCTGGGGAGCCTTTTCCAGTGCTTAACAACCCTTTCTATGAAGAAGTGTTTCTTGATATCCAACCTAAACCTCTCCTGGTGTAACTTGAAGCCATTTGCCCTCATCCTGTTATCTGTCACCAGTGAGAAGAGACTAACACATTTTGGCTGTAGGCACCTTCCAGGTATTTGAAGAGAACGATAAGGTCACCCCTCAGCCTCCTTTTCCCCAGACTAAACAGTCCCAGTTCCTTTAGTCTCTCCTTGTAGGGCATATTCTCCAAGACCTTCACAAGCCTTGTTGTCCTTCTTTGGACCTGCTCCAGCACCTCAATGTCCTTTCTGTACTGAGGTGCCCAAAATTGAACACGGTACTTGAGGTGAGGTCTCACCAATGCCGAGTACAGGGGCAGAATGATTTTCCTAGTCCTGCTCACCACACCATTCCTGATACAAGCAAGGATGCCATTGGCCTTCTTGGCCACCTGGGCACACTGCTGATCTAGCACCTCCTGAATGCCTTCAGTGTCTCCTAAAATTTCAGAAGAAATTTAATTCCTCCTCTTTCAAAGCAGAAAGAAATAAAAAGTTTGCCTGAAAACAATTTGATGATATATAAAGTAGAAATACTTCTTTCTTCTCCATAAATGATCTGTCCTTTATTATTCCTGCTTTCCAGGTGAGTTTGACCTGGCACATTGTTACTTATCACATTTTTCCTTCCTATCTCACTCTAAATTGTCAGTACTCATTTTCTATATGTAAGCAGAAATTTATCTGGAAATTTTAAACACCTCGGAAAGATAAGATAAAATATTTCCCTTTCTTAATTTCCTATGAGAGCTGTTATACCACCTTTTGCATTAAATTCGAATGATTCCACTTGGATAAAATCTTTCTGAATTGCTTCCCATCCCAAAGCCCTCATTCTGTTCCTGCATCTTCCAATAAATTAAATTTACTATGCCTCAGCTTTAGAACACTAGAGCCAGTGGGTTCTCCCCATAAAGGCAGAGATGAGATCCATCTTCTTCTTCCATTCACAATTTTTTTTTTTCTTTAATAAATAACATCATGTGCTTCTCTGAGTCTTTTTTTTTCTTTTTTAGGCAATGCAGTTTCAATTTAGTTCCTGCTCCCGGATGATAGTTGCAGGAGAACTAGTCATACTAGTGAGTTTCCTGTGGCTAATCCAGATCTTTCTTTAGGAGACAGCCCAGAATTCAATGTAGTCCTTTAGCCCTGAGGTCCTTGTATCTTTTTCAAATGGAGAAAAATGGAAAGATTACCTCAAGTGCTTTGCTGCCTCCCAGTATGGCATTTGGATTCACAACAGCAGTATGACATTTTTAACTCATGACTCATATGTATTAGCTCGTGGTTCAGTAAAACCCCTGACCCTTTTCTGTACAACAGCTTCCTAGCCAGCTGCTCCTCATTCCTTATTTATGTAGCTGATTCAGCTTGCCTACATGAAGTACTACCTTCTTGCCCCTATTCCATTTCAGCTCATCTTCCCCAGGTTGTCAAGATCATTTTGAATTCTGCTCATGTTTGTCAGTAAATTCAGCCTCCAATCTCTCAGCTTGCTAATGTCTTAAGGATGGTGGTCACTAATGAACAGACAGCAGTTCAGGGTAGTTCAATATATCTCTCTATTTTGATAGGGAAACAGTGATAATTGTCTTTTGTGTAGAAGTTTCAAATAGGTTTGCATGTAGCTTGTCACAGATCTTTGCAGATAATGCTTCCTTTACTTTCAAGGATATTGGGAGAGACAAGATCAAAAGACTAGCCAAAGTTAAGACAGAGGGGATTCAGCACTTCTCTGACATACAGTAGAAATTATTTCTATACAATATTTCCTCCATAAAATCTGCTCTGTCACTGTTTGTCTTCACATTAATTTCCAAGTGCTTAAAATAACAGTTGGAAAATCTTCGGTCTAATCTCTTTCTAAAATTTTTATTATCCGATACATCAGTATTTCTCCAGTTCCTTCAATTTTTAATGACAAGCATCTTGGTTGGATGGGGCCCTGGGTAGCCTGATTTGGCAGCCCTGCCTGCAGCAGAGGTTTGTAAGTGGATGGGCTTAAATGTCCCTTCCCACCATTCTGTCCATTCTGCAATTCCATAATTCTATTTTGGTATCCCTTCTGATGTCTACAATCACTGAAAACTTCACATGACCTATAGCTGGATTCAGATCTTGGGTAATCAATGTGTATTTGATGAGAGAGAAATTAATGGCAAGTTTGATATACGTAGGGGAACTAAATAAACAAGTCATCATATTTTGAGTCTAGATTTTCAGTTGTAGTAGGAAGTGAAAAAAAAAACTTTCTCTATTTCTTGATGATTTTTTTTTTTTTTAATTAAAAAACAACAACAACAACAAAGAAGCAAACAACAGATTTGAAGAACAAAGTGTCACATCCTACTTTTCTAAATTTGGCCCAAATTAACTTTCTGTTTCCCCCCTGGAAACAAAAAGTAGTATTTTTCAGAAAATCTACTCTTAAGAAAAGAGAAAGCAGCAGCAACTTTTATTCTGAACTGCACAGTGTCAGCACTCATAGCTTAATACATCATGGATCCACAGTACATTCCAGGCCAATCAAAGCAACTTTGCTCAAAATATGATTTTCAGTGTTTGTGAGAGTAGATTATTGGTTAAACAGATGGGGAAAGAGGAGAACAAAGTGAGCTTTTGAAGTTATGAGATCATAGAAAATTTATTCTGATGGTCGAATCAAGGGACTTGAAAGCTGGTGATAAAAAAAAGGATTTTGCAATTTCTTGTGTCTAGTTAAATTTGTACCTATTCAGGACATTGCCCTTATATATTACAGCTGGAAAACCTGTAAGACATCCAAGGTTACTTTGCAGCGAGGCAACTTCCCCATCTTGCAATAAATTTAAACCAAAAGGTCCCCTAAGATATTGAGTCTGAAACTGAAATTGCCTTCTGTCTCACAGGTTAAGGAAAAGAAAATGATTCTACTAAAACAAGGGAGATTGCAAAACAGGTGCTCAAGAGTCACTCTATGACGATATATAAAAAGTGATGTCAAAAGGAATATTCTTATTTGTGTCTTCATTTATAATTTATATTCATTATAAAGCATCACATAGAATATAAGAAAAAATATCTTAGAAGTTTTGTGATTCAGAAACTATAGCACCAGAAAGTAACTAGAAGATAGAAGTGACTAAGCAGAGGGTCACAGCGAAATAAATCAGCTATTTGGGTAGGACTCTGCCATGTAGCATACTGGCTTAATGTTGACTGTCACAGGTGTTTGCATTTAAAGGCCTTCCTCGTGATCAGCTGTGAGCTCTGTGCCAGCACAGGTGGACTGCCTGAGGAAAGGGTTAGGAACATTGCCCTTTGCCCCCTGGATGTTTTGATTTCAGATCTACCAGTCTAATTTCTTGTCCCAGTTAAAAGCAAACAGAGCCTGCTTTTGTTAACAGTTTAACATGCTAATGACTGTTGTTGTCAAACCTATCATTCAAAAATAGAGATATTAAAAAAAATATTTCTAATTTTAAAAGTGCTGATACATACTAATGAGCATGTATGTCAAAAGTATAGGTATTTAAGGGGCTCCTTAGCAGTTATAGAACTTCGGCACTGAAATATCACTACAGATATTTAAATAAATCTGTGGAGATATGTATCTCTCTTTTATCACTTTGACAGTTTTACTGCCAAATATTCCAACCACTTGAAAAGTCAAACTTACAAAGTTATTTATCTGCACACATTCCCATCAATAGCATCACAAATGTGTGTACAGCCTGAGCATCCATCCTTTCCAAAAACCAAAGATAAATTTCCTAATTTGTCAGAAGGAGTTACATTTCTGGCTAGGGAAGGAGACATTTTTAGCCAAGAAATTCTTGCTGCTGACCACAACTTCACCAGATTTACACTAAAGGTAGAATAACAATAATGATAAAACTCAGCAACACACAAAAACTTGTAGAACAGCAACAGTGGTACTTCTGCCATTTTTAAGAGGCACTAACCTAGTTGCTTCATAAGGAAGCAGATTATGGTATCATAAAACAGTACAATGGAACTATGCTATAATGACTCTAGAAGGTACAGCAGCAGTAGCACTGGAGCCACTTTCTTCACAAATTGTATGATAAAAGATGACACACAAATATAAAATCAATCTAAACTTCATTTGATTGTAGTTTCAACCTTATCAGGACAGAAAAAGATCACAAGACAATATGAAGGAGAAAAGACAACCTATAAAAAAAAGACCAACTGATGCTTTCAGCTGCCTAACTATAAAAATATATCAACGGATGATCAGCGCACTAAAGGTATTCACAGAATTCATATAAAGCAACAGCTTTAAAAGCAAATCATCAGCAATTCAATAGCAAAGAGTTAAATAGTGGAATGAAATGGCTTTAAACTAAAGGAGGGAGGATTTAGGTTATATGTTAGGAAGAAATTCTTCACTCAAAAGGTAGTGAGGCACAGGCACAGCTACCCAGAGAAGTTGTGGATGCTCCATCCCTGAAGGTGCTCAAGGCCAGGTAGGATGGGCCCTGGGCAGCCTGAGCTCATGGAAGTTTTTCCTGTCCACAGCAGAGGGGGTGGAATTAGGTGGTCTTTGAGGTCCCTTCCAACCTGAACCAATATAGTAGTTAAATAAACAAAAGTACCCCTTCAGAAATTGTAATTTATATCATAACAGTTTCATTTCTCTGTATGGAAAAATAATAAAAACATGACTTCTAAGTTACTATATTACAAATTTTATGCCAGCCTAGTAAAAAAGACAAAATGAGAATTTTGTTTGATGGTATGTATTTGTTGCTTTGTGTTATTAATTATAAAGCAGTAATTATACATACATTATTTTATATATTCAAACAGGAATACTAACAGGATAAGACTCAGTAATCCCATTATTGGCAGTACAAAGGTTATTAAACAATCTGCAATTGCCACAAGGTGTAGCTCGCTCTAGAAGTGATACCTCCTATCTATTTGCACAGAACCTACAACAGGTACAAACACTATTTGATAAATTCTCAGCTACAAAGCATTGTTTTTCAACACCATTAACTCTACATTTTTGCCTGTGATGAATAAGAGCCTGCGTGCCACACCTACACAAATCTGCACCGGCAGAGATGAGTGCTGTCACTGTTGCCACTGTTGAAACACACCACCCATTACCTCACTGTGTTCATATGCACTATTAAATCTCCATAGACTTTCAGGAAGTGTCAGTGTATGTCAAGGGGTGTAATTTTTTTCCTCATGGAGGTATTCAGTTCCACATCTTTGTTTCCTATGCACTTCCATGTCAGATGTAATTCTGTTAGACTGTCCCTCTGCTGCCATCTGTTAAATGGCAAGAAAATTAAATGGGATATTGCTGGGAAGGTTCATCTTGTATTGCCATTCCACTAACATCCATCTCTGACATCGTGGGCCAACATAAAATAGGAATCATTACATTGAGAGCAGCCCTCACATTTACTGAGGGCCTGACCAGTGCTCAAAAGTCCACTGGATGCCTTTCTTTATTAGGTACAAATATGATCTCATCGTATTGTCTTTATTTTACTGTGATTTTGAGTTTAAAAACCTTGGGCAGAGATCTGCGTTTTTTTCACTACTGCAATGGTATGCAGCAATGTGTAATCCAGGTCTGCAACTGCAGTGCCTCTTTTCTATACACCACTGCAGTTTTAATAATAATCTGAAACATTTCCTTTAAACATCCCCTATGATAACCATTGCAGTACACAATAACAAACCATAATTGAGTACATTCCCTCTCCATCCCTCCAAAAGTCTAAACTATTATTTGTGCTCTGAAATTAAGATTTCTTTTGTTTTAGGAGAACAAAAAACAGCTCCTGTTCTGAAGAGACTGTGAACAAACTGACACCTATGTTCTGCAGATTTCTATTGTATCTTTTCATGATGCAACCCTACTCTGAAAATGGCTTCTCAGGCTTACTGTGATACACATATTCTATCCACACACCTGCCCCAGGAACTGGGTGTAGCAGATCCTAGAGTTTCACATCGTATTCAGGATCTCACAGGCATTCCCGAGGCTGCCTCTCTTAGTAAGAAAAGCAGGCAAGGCCATCACTAACCCAACATGTTTATGTATTTGTCTGTGTTTATGTACATATATATGTGTGTTTAAGTACTTATACACATCTGTATAGATGAATAGATAAACACTTCATTTTGTTTCTCTCTATTGCTCCCAGCATTCTCCATGAGCCTATGACTACCATGCTTGATTTCAGCTAAACCAGTTACATCTGCTCCCCACTGTCTCTCCTCCTTATACAGTCCACTTCTGTCTTTTGTCATAGATTTTTTTAATAGTGTCATGGAATTGTTTTAATGAGTGACTTGAAATAGAAATCAAGATAGAATTAGATTACAGAAGTTTGCAAGTCTTGCAAGCCACATCAGAACTGTGGCTTGCAGAGAAAATCAAGACCCTGTTCTATGAATGGGCTATGAATATGAAGTAGATTTTATCAAGGCTTGAATGAACTGATGTTAAGAGTAATGTTAAATAGTGATGCCCTGATAAGGCTAGGAAAAGTAAAGCTGCTTAATTTAAAACTTGTCTTGGTAACATGCAGGAGACCTAGCTGAACAGGGCAAAATGTGTAAGGAATGCAAAGGCCAAATATGTTTGGATGTCAAGATGCGTACATCCACTAGAACGAGAAATGCACATAAAGAAATTTCTGTTAGTGAGTCAAACTGCAGTTAAAAGTATATGTGTCAAAAATTACTAAAACAGTACCAAAATGTCTTCAGGTTGAATATTGTTCAAGACTGTTTCTTTCTCTCATCCCTTTTTAATATTCCTTCTGCTTCAGTAATAATAATATATACATACAGTATATAATAATATGAATAATGGAAGTAAGTATCCATGGACAGGACAGCACAATGGTATTGCACAAATTTGCAGCAACCAGACAGTTGTCTAGTAGCAGGATAAACTGACACAGAAGCAAAGTTATCCTACTTTTGTGTAAATTCTACCTTTGAACTGCATGCATCTGGCAGAGCATATTTTATTGTGTTCACTGGGTTTTCATTACACCCCTTGTCATTTGCTGAAAGGTATTTTAACTTCATTTAAATCTCCTTCTGCCTTGAAAATGTCAATAAATGTCATTGTTATCATCAGTTTTGTCCTGGGTCAGCTTTTCTGAGTTTTCTGTCTTTAGATTTGATTAAAATTGGGAAATAAATAGTGAATAACATATTGATTGCAGACTGGAAAAGGCTGAAGATAATTTATTATCTGGTGAGCATGATGTCAAGTTTTTTTTCTACCAGAATCTTTAGACTAACAAAATTCTATCTGATGGGAAAGTAGGTTTTGTAACTATTCTTTAACGTTAAGTAGTTTTACAAATCTTTGTTTAGTCATCTATAGACCATAAATCAAGTTAAGATCAATGCTAGATACCCCATACTGTTAGTTTAGCAAAGACCTTAGAAAAAAGTATTAGAGATCATTAAAGCTGAAGTAAAAATTCCTCACTTATAGGAAAGAAAAAAGAAAAAAGAAAGAAAAATAGAAAAAGAAAAATAGCAAACACTCTGTGAACACTAATCTAAAATATAATTCACTGTATTAGCAGTGAATTCATTATACTGCTTTATCCAGCTGTACAGAAGAGTAAGTATTTGGATCTATGTGTCCTAAACTGACATTTTGTCATTATCCAATACTGCTTCACTGGCCAAGAGAATGAAAACTTGAAATGCCAACATAAGCTTCAGTATTCTTCATCATACCAATGAACCTTCATGAACCTTTCTGCTTTCAAGCCTTTTCATGAGTAGGAATATCTGAGCATATCACTGGTGATGATTTAGAAGCAGCAAAATGAGACAAAAGTAGGTATGACATCAGTCAGGTTCTTCAGTCTATCTTGTTTATTTCTTAAAGTGTATCTTTTCTAATGGCGATTTAATCTACAGAAGCCTGTGTACAACCTTAACAGTTTTTGCCTTCAAATACAACTATGAGGCTCCCTCTCCTCATAACAATCATATGCCCCTTATCACTAATGGCAGTGGTAACCGTTCTTAATGAAAATCCTGCTCTGATGTCTGTAGGGCCAAGGTTTTCTGAGCACAGTATTTGGCAAAGTGGGCTGCCACCCACTTGAGGGAGCTCAGGTCTATGCTTGATTCGTAAGTGATGGCACTGGGTTTTATTGAGAACAAACAATAATCAGAAAATAATATATATGGTGGGCTGAAGAAAATCTGGAGATAATCTTGTCCAACCTGCAGTGTTGTTGTTGCAAGACACCTCAGGTTGGCAATTGTTGTGCCATACAGTCAGTAAGAAATGGTTGAAAACCAGCAGACATAAGAGGAGCATTACCAGTAGATGCTGTCAGTGGAAACTGGGCCCTAGTCACAAACCTTTACTCACCTCCCTCTCCCCAGAATCACAGTAACTGCTTTGTATCTTACCTCTGTAAGGTGGGTGCCAATGCATGCCTCCCTAATATCAGAGAAGTGTATGGCACTGTTCCAGAACTATCTTAGGCACTTAGTGCCTTGCATCATCTCTGAGTACTTGGCAATCTTTAATCTGCTCATTCTGGAAGGTAAAGAAGAGTCACATTCCACATTTTCAGAAATAACACTGTAGATCATATAAGACCATTAGATGAGAAGGTTAAACAAGGCTTTGTAATTACTACAGCATCAAATTAAAGAGATGTCTGAATGATTCAGTTATCTAGAGTGGATAGACGTGGTTCCCTGTACAGCAGATGCAGAAGAGTAGTAATATGTAAGCATGCAACTTTTCAAGAGGCAAAGCTTAGGTAAATTATTCCCTACAGAGAAGGCATAGTGTCTGGTAGTACCTCTTTGCTGGTTGTACAAGTACTGCACAATAATAATGTCATTTAAGAAGTATAGATGAACAATACTAAACAACAACATTGATCTATACAAATAATATCTCTAATAAAAGCTGATGTGTGTCCCTAGCTGCTAATCAGATTTTGCTTGCACCTCTGAAGTCATAAAGGCTGCCACTCTAAAGTGACACCACCAGTCAAACTACATGGATTCAGTACCTCTGGAGAAGTTAGGATAAAAACTGTGTGGTAAAATATATGTGGTAAAATATATGTGATAAAATATTAGGAGATTGAATTATCTTAATGCTGTCTTCTGAGCATTTATAAAGAATAAAAATGTTTTCATCCACATTATTATTATTATTATTGTGTGCAGTTGGAGAAAAAGATTATAATTTATTTCAAGAAAGAAATCTAATGGAAAAAGGAAACTGGCCAGTCCTCACTGATAAGAAATAGAAACAGACTGCCTACAGACAAGATGACTTCATGTACAGTATTGAGCAACATTAAATTTGTTCTCTGTTCTATTCATTTGTAATATAAAGGAGTCATGGTGCACTTGCTAAGAACCCAGCTGGTTGCACTGCTCTTCAACTATTGCTTTTTTTTTACTAATGTATAAATGGAAACATAAAGCATGTAAGAAAAATAGCCCAGATTTTAAAGGTGAGCAGAATGACAAACAGAGCACAGAATGAAAGCACCACCATGCTTTCATTTTAAGCTGAACCATTGCATTATCTTGTGAACCTCAGTTTTCAACCTCCTTCCCTCTGTATCCTTCTTCTCCAGTAAGCTGCTAATGGCACTGCTTTTAAAGAAGAAATGGTCTCTTACTTCAGCTGCAGTTCTTTTGGAAAAAAATTCTATACAAATAAATAAAAGATAAATATAAAAAATATTCTGTTTCTTGTATTAGTTAGACAGTGTCAGTGACTCATACAATGAAAGAATACTCATTGTCAGTTGCAATCAACAGGGAAAAATAAACTCATGAGAGTTATTTAACACAGATACTTGCTGTGACTCTTCTTCCTACATTTCTAGCCAAGCTAGAAAGGGATTTTAAAGAGTATCTAAGAGATTTCAGCAACACAATTGTCACTAAAACTAATGGTTTTTTTTGTTCTAAGTCACTTTTCACTGTCCTCGTTAAGTCCAAGGCATTCTTTTTACCAGATTTGTACCCAGACTACTAATGTCTGCAGCATTTTCTAAGGTACAATTAGATTTAGTATCTTCCTTCACTGCCCAAATATTAATAGTTTCCAGCTATTAAGCCCAAATACACCAATTTCATGCCTGACCACTCACATGTCAACCTCTACGAGAACAAAACCTCATCAGCAGTGGCAATGTATTTGTTTAACAAATACAGAGCATGATTACTAGATCTTAATTTTCATGGAATTCACATATATCTTTATAACTGCTACAAACCAGCCTAAGATATAATTGAAAAGATAAGGAAAGAAACATCTAGGGATAACAGATTTTTATGTAAGTATTATTGTTATGTATTTTTATTGCAGCTTCTGATTTGCTCCATTGTTGTGCTTCAGGCAACGACAAACCTTTTCACCTTAACAACAGTCAATGGGATGTTTGAAATAGTATGTGGAAGAGGGGTGGCTGTGTATATGTGATTTTTTTTGTGATTTCCCACTGCACCTATTTAGTGATGATACCATGACACCCTATGGAAGGAGCAGCATCTGTGTCTTAAACTGTAACTATGTACCCCTTCAGAGCTGGAATAAATTTGTTTCCCACATTCCCAGTCCTCTACTAATGCCTGCTGCTGACACAGAGGCAATGTCCAATCAACTGGCTGAACAAAGTGTTGACAGACCCCAGAGATGCTTCTCTGGCCCTGCTGCGATGAGAGGGCAAAAGGAGAAGAAACAGAGTCCATTAACAACTTGAGGGGGATGTCAAGGGATTAAATATTGTTGTGGGTTGCAGTATGAAAAGTAGAATGAGTCAGAGCTCCAGCTGATCCACTGGGAGGAGAGGAGCTGTAGAGATGAACAGGAGGAAGAGGCTGCAGAGTTAAGGTGAGCAAATGATACTGCAGAGGAGGAGAGTGGAGGCCTGGGTCAGCCTAAACCTTCATGCAAAGTCTGTCAAGAAGAAAATGTAGCTGAGCTATCTCACGCATACCCTCTCCTGTGGCCCTTGAAGAGTGCAATTTACACTCTTGCAATGTCCACCATGACTAGCATCACAGAAGGACCGGTCAGGGATGTACAGTCCCCTTTTCTCTCAGAGCCCATTGCCAGTGGCACAGCACCTTTCCTGTAAGCAAAAGCAGAGCCAGCAGGGAATGAGTGTTGCATGGTTAACTTAGCTGCTTGGCTGAGCAGCAAAGTCACAAACTAGTTCCTTGCAAGTATTTGAAGCTTGAAGTTCATGTCAGGAGAGGGATCTGGCCAGTATTTCCTCAGGCAGGCTGGCTTCTGAGCTCTGAGATGTAGCAGTGAGCAAAAGAGCTTTCCTTACACACTTCATTGCAACTGAACATCTGCTTCCTAACACTTCACCACCTTCCAGTCCCCTCTATGCTTTCCTTTCATTTTCATTCCAGTCTCCTCATGCTATCATTCATTAAACCACCATCTTCTTCAGAGAAGCTGCAATCCAGAAAATCCTAATGCATCTCTGAATATTGCAAAGACAGCTCGAAATAATCCAACACATTAATCAAGCAGAGAAAAATACACTACATCTGAACTGCCTTAGTGAATGTCACAGAGTATATAACAAAAGAAATGTTTAATTACTCTGTCACTAAGGCTTACACAGCCCTGTCCCCATTCTCCTCATCCCAGTATGATGGTAATAATCAAGATAATCAGGAAGTTGGTGTTTATAAATCAATTAATACATCAATTAATGTAATGGTTAATGTGCTGCCTAAAGCAGCTATTATTGGCAGTACATGTCGGTTAATTGTTTCCTTCGTACGCTGCTGGCTCAGTGGGAATGTATTGGCAGAAGGTAACTTTTGTGCTTGTTTTGCTGATATTGAGAATGATGCTGGACTCTTCTGGGAATGACCGTATCTCCCTTTTTCACTGTCTGAAGGAAAAAAATATTGCTCCCAGACTTTCTACCTTGAGTAGAAGGTGCAGCATATTCTTTTGCAACTCAAGATATCTAATCAAGGACATCACATTTCAAACTGTGTCATACTTGGCCCCCAGTCTCCTGGGGGACTGCATAAGGTATGATATCAGCATACAGATTGATGCTATAGGCTGCAGGATATATCAGGCTTATCAGTAGGGACCCTGCACCTGTCTAATAATGTTAGATGTATATTTTGTATAATAGCTGTGAATAATTACTGCCTCTTTTCTTCCTAACATAGAAACACAATACAAATCAGAAATTAACCTTAGAGGGGTGACCAAAAGTAACATCACAGTAAGGTAGGGGATGTAATGAACTCCTGCCTACTATCTCCTATTTTAGCCATACTGCTTTACACAACTTTTTCCATCAGAACACAAAACATCCAGAGCAAGCTTATTTGTTTCTGAAACTCAACAATATACTTTGTAGAATCCTACCAGAGCTATAAGAACTTATCTTGCCTTTTCTCCACTGATGCAAAGTCAAGCAATGACCTGAAAAACTATTGTAAGGAAAATTTTTCACACAACCACGTGCTTGATTCTTTAGTACACATTAAGCACAGCCCTTGCATTAAAATGGCACATGATGATTTACCTGCTCAGGTCACAGCAAAGAACTTGGGAAGTACAATATGAGGACTAGATTTCCAGCTCGGGATTGAACCGTGGTATTATGAAAAAAATACACTGTTAAAATAAAGATAAATAGTACATTATTCTGCTATGAGGGGATATTATGGACTAGCAATCAAATTTGATTTCTACTTAGCAACATAATTTTTATAGTTCAATTATATTACTCTGAACATATGTCATGGGTATTTTATACAATTAGAGTGCAATAAATCAAAGTAATTTACTACTATATCATATGTAGGCGCTTATGTGAGTGTGCATTATCTTCAACATGCCATAACAAGTTTTGTGTTTTTGTATATGCAAAAAAATGTATAATTGTACATATAAATAACTTGCCTGTTTTTAATTCCAAAGTATTTGAGTTTTCACACACATCCTAAAAGGATAAGTCCTTAAGTCTTTACAGATATGTCTTCAATAAAAATAGCAAGTCAGAAACAAATAACCAGCATAAGAGCAGTAACAGCATATTAGTGCTGAACAATCTCCACAAACAAGAAAAAATAAATAAATAAAAGAAAATTAAATACAGATAATAAGTAAAACTGATCAAGCCACAAACTCTCCACACATGGAACAAATAACTAGCCACTATCACATATAGTATTAACACTGAACAACATATCTATTAATAAGGCACTGAAGAAGACAAACACATACTGAAATGTATTAGAAAATACAAATGGGAAAAAAGAAATTCTGGAGCTGCGAAAATAGTGGTGAATATGGAATGGATGATGCTTTCAAAGACACTCAGAGTTGACTGAGCACTTCTTCAAGTGAATAGAAAAAAAGCTCTCAGTATCTAAGGGAGCTGAGCCAGTTTGGTGCTCAGTACCTTTGAAAATCTCTCTCTGTAGCATACAGACATAAGCATTTTTTGAACTTGAAAAATCCTGACTAATTCCACACATTTCCACTATCCACAGTCATGGATATTCAGTACTGACAGAGCGTGTAGCACACACAGCCGTAAATAGTGTAAACTTATCATCAATGGACTTCATGGAAGAAAATTCCCTAAATCTGGAGATTTAGCTGATATTCAAATACACTAAAGTATTGGAGGAGATACTGGATGTGATTTGTTCAGTGATGGCCACTGTCAAAGGTTTATGGGCTGGTTCGGCTCAGTTCTGCGACCAGCGGGGCAGAAGGATTTTGCAAAATCCATGCCTTTGGAAAAGGGAAATAGGGAACCCCAAAATAATTAAAAACAGCGGCAACGATCTGAGGAGAAACAAATTAATTTACTAAATACGGTATCAGAATGCAAGATAACACACTGTAATACAATATAATTAGAATTGAAGCTAATAAATCAAATATAATGAGAGTGTTCGAAATGTGGATAAGTCTCACCATAATGCTGAGGTGAGATGCACAGTCCAGTTCAGCAGCAGGGAGATAAAGAAGAGCCGATGAAGAAGAGAGCATCAGGTAACCTTGCCAGGGTTTATATCTCCTCTCTGACTGCAAAGTCCCCTGAGGTATGTAGTGATTCTCTTCCAGACAGGTGCCTGGAACTGGAGCATTAACACCTTAACTCCCAGTGCATTACATGATGTTATAACGTGGAATGACGATAAGCAAAAATCATAAAACCATGACAGCCACCCAGCCCATACACAGAGGGGATACTTCTGGACAGGAACAAGAGAGAGTGCTAGCAGAGCAACGTTGAAAAAGGAGAAATGAAATTTGCCAAATATTTGAGGAATTAGAAAAAGGCATAGAACTAGAACTATTCCCAACAAATGGAAAAAGTGACAAGAGTAACCAGGATTAAAAGGATAAGAGAACAGAAATAAACAAAGAATCACAGAATTATAGAATCAAGGAATGGTTTTGGTTGGAAGGGACATTTAAAATCATCTAGTTCCAACCCCTCTGCTATAGGCAGAGACACCTCCCACTAGACCAGATTGCTCAAAGCCCCATCCAGCCTGGCCTTGAACACCTTCAGGGAGGGGACATCCAGAACCTCTCTGGGCAACCTGCTTCAGTATCTCACTACCTCCACAGTAAAGAATTTCTTTCTAATATCTGCTGTAATTCTATCCTGTTCCACTTTAAAGTCATTTCCCCTTTTCATGTTACTACATGACTTTATAAAAAGACCCTCCCCAGTTTTCCTGTAGGCCCCCTTCAAATACTGCAAGAATTGCCATTCTGAGATACTGACAGCAGACATAACTAAGTCAGTCATTAGCAGAAATAGAGAATGACAAAGGAAATGGGGCTGTTTAATCTGGGGAAGAGGAGGCTGAGGGGAGACCTTATTGCTCTCTCTGAAAGGTGAGAACAGGGCTGGTCTCTTCTCACTAGAAAGGGTTGTTAAGCACTGGAATAGGCTCCCCAGGGAGGTGGTTGAGTCACCATTCCTGGATGTTTTAAAAACCATTTGGATGTGGTGCTCAGGGACATGATTTAGCAGAGGGTAGTTAGATTACAGTTGGACCTGATTATCTTGAAGGTCTTTTCCAATCTGAGCAATTCTGTGATTCTAAGATTCTGTGACATCATTCATTTTGCCACTCTGGAACTAAAATCAGCACATAAACACAAACACAAAGAATGAGACAATCAAATGTGGTCTTAAAAATATTAAGAAATAGAATGCTGTAATTAGACAAGTGGTAAGAGATGAGATATACATTAAAAAATAGTGATTTGTATGCTCATCTGAGAAAGCCTCTCAATAATGAGGCCAAAAAAAAAAAAAAAAACCCACAAAAACCAGAAATCAGTTTCCTGGCTGAATTCATAAATTCCTATAAAATAGATCTAAATCCACTCCATCACTCTTACCACGTAGCTCCAAATCCACCATGAGGTTCCATGGAAATGTGATGTGAAATGGTGAAATAATTTTTTTGGTAGAGTCTAGAAGACAGAAAGACAGGATAAAATAGCAGACAGCACTTTCCATGAACAAGAGATAGTCAACCTGTCTTCACAGTTGACTGCTCAGATATGAGATCTTCAAAAAACACTTCTATTAAAATCAATTGAGATAATTGTATATGGTTAAATGTTGAGATTGCAATTTTTCAGAAAAAAAGAAAAAAATCACACCCAAGCTTCTCCCTCAAGACAATCTGCTCCATAACCTTCCCTGGCACCAAGGTCAGGCTAGCAGGCCTGTAGTTCCCAGATCCTCCTTACAACCCTTCTTATAGATGGGAGTTACACTGGCAAGCCTCCAGTCTTCTGGGACCTCACCGGTCAACAAGGAGCGCTGATAGATAATGGCAAGCAGCTCGGCTGTCACCTCCGCCAGTTCCCTCAGCACTCTCAGGTGAATTTCATCTGGCCCCATGGACTTGTGCAGTCCAGTTGGAGTAGTTGGTCTCTGACTGTGTCCTCCTGCAACATGGCAGGTTTTGTCTGCTCCCCAGTTGAGATTACCAGGTCAGAGAGTAGAGTACCCTGAGGATGACTTGTCTGACTTTTAAAGACAGATGCAAAGAAGGCATTCAGAACCTCTGCCTTTCCTTATCCTCAGTGGTCACATTCCCAGCCTCATACAGTAAAGAATGGAGATTCTCCTTGGTCCTCCTCTTACTGTTGATATATTTGTAAAAGAGTTTCTTGTTCCTTTTTACCCCAGCAGCCAGGTTGAGTTCAAGCTGGGCTTTTGCCTTTCTAATTTTCTTTCTGCACATCCTAACAACTTCTTTGTATTCCTTCTGAGTTGAGGGGCAGAGGGTTAGTCTGACAAAATGCCATCTGACATGGAAGTGAAACAAAGGTATGTTGTTGAGTTCCTCCATGCAGAAAAAATTGCACTCATTGACATTCATTGAAGCTTGCTGACCATTTACGGAGTGGACGTGAGCACAGTGAGGCAGTGGGTGGTGCATTTCAGCAGTGACGACAGAAGTGAATCACCTCCACTGGTGCACAACATGATGTCTCTTGTTAATAGTTGGTAAAAATCTACAGCTCATGGTTGTGCCTATGTTGAAAAATAGTGTTTCATAGATGAGTATTTGGTCTATCAAATAGTGTCATTCTGCTCCTTGTATCTGTTGCAGTTTCCATGGAAATAAATGGAAGGCATTATTTAAAGAGGTAATAGGTACAGTCTTTGCCACTGAGAGAAACACCTCTTGTTAGTTTTATTTTCATTCTCATTACTTGTATTTCTCTGAGTGTTTCTTTATAAGGAAAAATTATAGAAATAAGAACTTTCTCTGTATTTTTTATTATCTGCCATTGTAACAACCGCACTGGTCATGTTAATTAAAAGCCTTTGCAATATCTACTTTCCCTCACAAAGAGTGTTAACATAGTAGGAACACATCATCATCTTTGCTTCATAACTGAATAAACTGTGCTCATACAACTTTTACTCCTTCTCATTTGTTTAACACTACTTTTGTCCCCTAAGTGATTGAGGCCAATGATTATCATGTATCAATTCAGCAAAGTTGAAAAAAAAAATAAAAAATTTAAAGGAATCCCTGAACAATCTCACTTGAACATTTTAACATGATCCTACTCTTAAGCTTCCTTGCTGATTTCCTATGCAATACATGTAAGATTTTTATGCTATTCATAGCTTGTTTCCTACAATACTTGAATGACAGCATATCTTAAGTGCTATGTCTGCAAAATGTAAGCCACAAAGTGTTTTTCAAGTAATCATGAAATCTAAAATGAGTTGCTTACCCTGACTGAATAATGAGTTCTAGCGTGCTTTTGTATATTTAACATTGTGATTTCCTATTTGATCTCAAATGCTACATTTAAAAGTAGCCTAATCTTGGAGTTTTATAGCTTGTCTTGAAACTTTATCAAGCGGACCTTTCATGAAACGTGTACATACATGTGGATATACCACATATTCTTCTTTCTTCCTTTTTGTTAATCATTAGAGCCCTTTATGAAACTTTCTACCAATTATCACACCTATGACCTATGCTTTGGATAGTTCATTTTTGTAAATAGTCACGATCTAGATAAAGTTGTGAAATTTTCAGTTTATTTAATGTAACTAGTAAGCAAGAATGAGAAATGTCTCCCCTGCAATTTTATACATTCCAGAGTACTTTGCTTAAGGTATATGCCACTATAAAAAACAAGATTGCCTGTGTTTCAAAATTAAATCAGCTCTAACAAAGACAAATTATTTGCTTTTAAAGAATAAGGAGCATATAAAAAACACTGTAAAATCAGGGCAGCAAAATATGTGTTTCAAACTTTTCACTCTGCTTCTTTTTTTTAATGATAATGAGTTGATTGACATACTCCCCAGAGGGGCAGATTTCTGATAATATCAACTGCAGCTGAGCAGATTCTTTTGCTAACTACCTGAAATTGCTGAAACATGTCAGGTATTCCTTTGCTGGTGCTGACAGTAATGAATACCTGGTTTTACACAGTTTCAGCCACATGGGGGAATCACATTTTACTGTCTTCAGTTTTCAGCTGGTAATCTCATACATGAGCATATTTAATATCCTCTTGACTTGTACCAGAACACCCACTAATATCTTATCAACTGCACATTTTGGAATCTTTCACTTGAGCACTTCGCAGGTAGGGGGTAAATTGCAAGGATTTACCTTCTAAAGGTTTATCTGAAGTGCTGTTACCCCCTGCTCGCACATCTCTCTGCCCATGCAATATCACAGACCTAGAATTACAGAATCTATCATAAATCTTAATTTTTCTTGGCTTTCTCATGGGAATAGTAAACATCTCCCTGTAGAAAATGAACATCTTTTCTTCCTCTTCACCACTCTCACACTCCTGTTTCCCCTTTCCCCTTTCCACCATCCACCCTCTTCCCCAGTGAATAAAACAATAAAACCTCACAGTATCTTTTTTTGTGGCTAAACCTGGACATCTTGGTGCTGAAGTTTTCACAGTTACTACCAGACAGCTGCCAAACCAGGCTTGGCACCTTTCAGTGACATATGTATCATTTCGTAACGTGGATGGATCACTGAAACTGTAGGCATTTCTGCATCACAAAGAATTTTAACAACAGTTTTCATGGGATGTAGGATACTGGTGATATTTTCAACTCTTTTCAAATCATTTTTAAAGAAATTACGAGGTGCTATCCATTTGTCCAGACCCATTTTGACAGTACTGTAGCATTAATAGCTGATTGTTGCTCTATCTAGATAACATGTCACAACATTGTTGGAACATCTGTTATCAATTTACATTGGGAAGCAGCCAACAGGAGCTGCTGCTTTTTTTTTTTTTTTTTTTTTTCCCCCAGCATAGTACTTACTGTGTAGATGTCTTGGAAAAATAATGCAAACATCATTCAGCTGGTTCACATTTCAGCCCATTTCAGTGACTGAACTGGAAGTGTATGTAAAACATCTAATATGAGAGGACAGCTCCACTTCTTTAATCACAGTCAACATGTTAACTGCATTATCTATAGTAACAGATGGGTTCTGACAATACTGTTTCCAATCTTACTGACACAAAACACTACTCAGCACATGAGTAAGGTTCTGATCATTCTGTTATCAGAATGATCTGACTTGTTAAACTCTCTCTTTTGCAACACAAAGTCTTGATCTGATGTTAGATAGCTTTGAAATATTTTGTTATTGTCAGTCAAGATACCATGTCCCTAGAGGTTATAAAAGATACATCAGACATTTCTGATGTGCTTTGGCCTTTGATTTCTCCACAGACTCATAAAAACATTTGCAACTGGTGCCTCCTGGGAATGTAGCACTTGGACTGAATTTTATGTATAAGCATCCAAATGCTTTCTTCCAACCACGGAACATAGAAGTAAAACATTATAAAGGATTTGTCTTCTTTGTTATCAGCTTCATTCCACAGTTCACCCCTAAGCCCTGGTATCCTGCTTTTCCAGATGGTATACAAGTCAATACAATTTTAGGATCTTTGTTGAAGCCATCAATTTTCAGCAAACCAAAACTGAGTTGTTCCAAATAATTCCCTCCATGGACAGTTGCCCATATGTACTGTGGATAAGACTGAGCTGGTTTATTTTCTTTTACTTTATGTGGTATTCTAATACTATCGCAGCATCTTCTGTGTACTAAAATCTTTCTATACGTTTTCATTTTGTGTTCCAGACCTTAAGCTCTCAGAGTAGAAAAGAAAAAAAAAAAAACTTGCTTGACTGTCTTAACACTCTTTTGTACATTTAAATTAGGCAAAAAGACACTTCCATAAAAATAGCTTTGCTAAAGATATAAAGGTTGGGTCAAGGTAAAGTATGGATCAAGTACCATGTGGTGTTGAGATACCTTTAAATTGTGTGGATTAGAGTCATTCTGTATCATTTTGTCTGGAGCCAGCATTACTTCCTATAATGGAAGAACTTAGCAATGCAAATATAATCAAACACAACAGTAGATTCTACAGTGTGGCCACATGATTTCAGTTTCTCTTATATCAACATTAGAATGGCTGTCTATGTGGATTTGCACTATCGTTCTACTTTGGGATTCACCAGCTGTCTACAATCTGCCTTTCAAAGCAATTTCACATTTTTCCCTTTGGAGACATCAATACTGTATTGCTGGCTTTAGAACTCATGTTGCAGTAGCAAGCACTGTGTATTGTCTCATCATAATCTGTGCTTTGAATGATTCTGTATGCAAAACTAAAATATTTGCATTCTTAAAATGGAAAAGATGCCATGAAATTTTGAATTGTTACCTCAATTAGTTTCACTTAAGCCATTTTTTTCATTTGTCCATTGCAGAGGCATTATTGAAGGGATGATCCTGATGATGAGATACTTAAGGGTCATTTGTAGAAGAGAGAGGTGGTGGGAACTGAGGTCTCCCAGAGTTCTTTTGACAGAGAATATGGAATGGGTTTTTGATCACCTATGAGACAGTAGGGCATTTTGAGGATGATGAACTACTCAGCTGGTAGAGGGAGGAAATAAAAGATAATGATATCCAGTTTAGCACAAGTCAGCCCTCCTCTCAGCAAGAGCCAGTGCATTCAACAGGTTAAGCATCTAATCAAGTACTTCATTGTGTAATGTAAAGAGTGAATGAGTTCTCTGAAGCTAGTAAAACTATACACGTTTTAGTAATGATAAAAAAGAAAAAGAAGCTTTATGTTTTAGGATTTCCTAACTTTTTACTCCATAAAACTGTTCTTCCTTTTTAATCACTAGAAGAGCACCACGCTGCTCCTTACAGAGCTTCAAGATCTGCTAATTCTTCATAGCAGAAAATATGTGTAAACATAAGACATTTTCATTTTCATAGGATAGTCATTTATGTTAGAGAAGATCTTCAAGATCCCCAAGTCCAACTATTATCCTGACCTACCAAGTCCCACCACATAAACCACGTCCCTTAAGTACCACATCCATGCATTTAATAAGTACCTCATTATCAATGTGTTCCTCTCCCTTCTCTCAGGTAGTTTTAATATTACTCATTTTTCCAGACGCATAATATGTATTATGTTATATACCACATAACAAGTAGAGTGGTCTCCTTACATGAAGAAGAACCAATAATTACATCTGTGATTGGTTCCTGTTAACTGTGGTATATTGAGCAGAAACAAAACTATACAGATTATGTGTTACATTCCAGAAAATACCTTATAGATGAACACATAGTAAGAAGAAACACCTTTTTCCCGGTGCAGTGTTTTTAAGAGTGTTGTGTCACTGACCTTTGAATTAAATAAAATCAGTAAATTTACCAAGTAAAAAAATGAACATGTACACCTCAGCTAATGACTTGAACCATAGTATAATCCATTAGATGACCTCTGTTTTCTTTTGCTTCGTTTTCACCTTTACCTACTTTTTCATCATTGTATGAGGTTTAGAAAAGATTATGATTGTAAAGAACACCTTATATTTGTATCTAAAATTGTTCAAATGACAACTCTATCTATTTCTGGAAGGAAATTTCATTTATGCAGCTTTCTAAGTGACCCATAAGAAATTGCACATCTATAAGAAGTGACATTATCAAATAGAATTACAATAATGGCTGCATACAAAGACTTTTCTTTGCCTAGGAATGGATATAGAAACATCTGGAAAAAATCCTTGTTTCGCATTTGTTAAAACAATCTAACTTCTTGTAGAACTTTTAAATATAAAAAGAGCTGCCATCAGCATGGACTTGATTTCTATGCAGATCTCTAGATGGCACTGTGATTCAGTTATTACACCATTTTCTGTTTAATTCCCTCCCACTCTCACAGATGTTAAAAGCACTGAGTACTCCTTGTCTGGAATAAGAATTTACTGTTTAAAAGTCAGTATTACGCTGAGTTGCTTATATACTTATTGTATGCAATTTCCTGTTGATATTTCAATATTGCTTATCATTTCTTTCTAATATTACAATTTTAAATAAAGATAATCTTGCAATGGAAAAAATTGTCAGTCATTTGTTTGTTTTTGTTGGTTGCCATTTTAAATGACTGGTAAGGTTTTCTAGCACTGTGGTTACTTCACTATCCGCAGAAAAATGGCAAAATTGAAAGCTGGTAGTTAACAGGAATAATCAAAGACAGACAAAATAAACCACTCCTTGGCACTGATAGATTATTTTTTTGCAAAAGAGGAAAGAAGGGTATGAGGAAAAAATACAATTTTAATAAGAGGTTACTTGAGTGCACTGCAGCAAGGAATTTGAGTGTAAGGCAAAATTGCATATTGTTTCACTTGGCTTCCACATACTTTCCTGCCATGCTAATGAGGAAAATGTCTTTAAAACATCAACAGAGAAATATGAGTTTGTACCAGAGAATTAGATTTTGGAGACAAGGTCATAAAATTTAGGTCATACAGTCCAGTGCACAGAACAGTGCTGATAAATTCTGATGGAGGTGGCAATCAGGATGAAAGGAAAATAAGGAATTAAAGAAAACAATAGTTTTCACATGTCTCTAGTGCACTAAGCAGCTTCCATACTCAGGCAAACAAACAAACAAACACACACATAATTTAAAAGGAAATGCAACTTGCAGTGTAATAGCCATTTATCCAAATGCTCTGAAATGAAAGGCAGTATTCAGACCCTTTCTATTTTGTTAAATGTCACAGATATGAAGCCTCGGAGTATCATCTATGGAACCAGAAGAAAATAAGATAATCAGATGAGACTAACATACACTTAAAACAAAGATCATTGAGAAAAACTAATTCATCATATTACAGACTGCAGGATTTGCAGAATTTACAGAACTTGTCAAGAAATTATAGGTCTTATAGGTCTTCCTCCCAGATGGTGGTTTCTCTTTCTTTCCTCTTTGTTTGCCATGTGCCTTTGGGATTTCCTTTTTTATTTTTTTTAATTTATTTTTATTTTTTTGCAGATCTACAGAAATTACAGATCTACTTAACAATATTGTGCCAGAGCCATTATACAAATGCCAATTTCTAGAATTTATATCTGAATTAAGATCCTGTGTAGAATCTAGTCTAATCTATGTCCTGCAAAAGTTTTTTCCTTGTAGAAGTCCCCCTCTGTTTCACAGTCTTATAGTCTGGGTCCTACAAACTTAAGCGTATGTTGAAATTGGAGGAGTGATGCAGCTCTAGCTAAAACTGCTGAAAAACTTCTCTGCAAATAAGGATTTATATTTAAGCAGTAGTAAAAGCATGACATTTTCAGTTTATAAAGGCAATTCTTGTTTAGAAATTCTTAAAATTATTTGCTTCATATTAAGTAAAAAGAGACACAAAATGCAAGGAATTGCAGTATGCTCACCATTGACATGCTGGCAGTGGGCACAAGAAGAGGTGCTGCACTGAAGGCAGAGAGCAATATGCCTGTCAAAACCCTGATGTCATCTAAAAACTCAACATTATGATGGGGTTTAGCATGACAAAAAATGAATGCTCTCAACTGGCCACAGGAGATTACCCAGCTCAGGACTGTGCATGTATAGTCTCAGTCTCCTTCCTTGTCAAAAAACACCAAATTGTCTGAATTGTCTTTTTTTTTTTTTTTCCTTACAAAGATTAATCATTTTTATCTAAGTATTTCATCCTGCATGCATATTTTTTTTTCTTCTCGCAGGATCTATTTATTTATACAAAACAATAGCTTATTTCACAGTCAACCCTACCCAGCATATATTGCTGTTTTCATCAGCCTCCAGTCCTCCAAAGTGTTCAATAGTTCTTGTAGTCTTTCCTAATGCTTCAGAATCCCTTTTGGAATTCTTCTCAAAACCTATGACATATTCTTCACATAATCTTCTCTGCAGACTTTTGCTTATAATTCACTGTGACCCATTCAAGTTCCACGGAAGGTTGGTATCTTCTATCCATGAAGATACCTATCCTCAGTTATGTTACTGAACTAAGATATGACATAAACTCATCTCCTATATGTGGAAAGAAGTCTGGTAATGTCATGAAACTGTTACTCTTTTCCCAGGCATCAACATACTCAGGCCCCCCTTTCTTTCACGAAACAACAGCTTGAACAGGCAGACTGGTCTTCAACTTCCATTGTTCCTATAATGTAGAAGCTTTACTGTGGCAGTAAGCATGTGCTAAAAATCAAGCTGCCAAAACACACTACCAAAAATTGTATCACCATCTCCAAGTGAAGACAACATAAAATATAATTTATTGCCAGCGCATATTAAAAGGAAAGCAAAGGCCAAAACCTCAAAGTTGTGTTATAACAGGCCAAGGTCAGAGGCAGACTCTGTTGACTCTCTGCCTTGCTCATTTCTCAGGGAGCAATTTTGACAGAAAGCTCTGACTCATTGTAGAAGGTGCTATTTATCATAACTTTAAGAAGGAGAAAGAGGACCCAGTTAGAATAAAGTGTCTGATTTGCATGCTGAATGTATGATAGTTTATATTTTAAGTTATTAATGAGTATGCTGATCTGAAGAAGGAAATTTGCTAAATATTTAATATTTAACAAGCTTTGGTTAAACAAACTGGAACAGAGGAAATTTCTGAATTTGCAACCACAGCAATTTTATGTTATATTTTTATGTCAGTATTCATATACATGCTGAAGATGTTTGGGAAACTAAACCACGTGAAGATCTTACATTTCTATAGTATCTTTAATTCAAAAGAGTGCCAAAGTATTTAACAAACTGCAGTCAAGGATCATTTCTCCCATCATTAAAATGCAGATATGGATGCAATGAATTTCCAAAGCTCTTTAGAAATACAGAGGATCACTGCACAAGAGTACAGAAAAAGAATAAAGAATGCTGCAAGTTCAGAGACTTGATATCGATGGGAATTTAATCCTTGAGGTTTGTGAACTCGTACTAGCATGTCTGCAACTCTGGTCCCCACACAATTAAAGAAAATGCAATCTGTAATAAACTGAGGAGACTGAAAGCAACTAATCAAAGATGTAGGATACTATGGTTAGCCTAAAATTGTTTTGAAAAGCAGGGTGAGACTGACCTCACATTCCTTTATTGAAATACAGCATCTCGGTAGCAGACAGTCTGTGGTTTTGGGCACGACTAAGATAAATATAAAGATAAACTCATAAATAGTCCTCCAAAACAATGATAGTTGTCAACTCATTAACAAAACTCTGGTTTTCTTGGCTGTTCTCTTATCTACGTAAATAAAAAAAGTAACACCTCCTAGTTATTTCCACAGAAACTATAACAGATACATAGAACACAATAACACTATTTGATCTAGAAAATTCTCAGCTACAAAATATTCTTTTTTCAACACAGTCATTACCATGTGCTACTTATTTTTTCCAGCTATGAACAAAAGCCTGCATGCTACATTTGTAGAAATCCGCACCTGTGGAACAGACACCACTGCTGAAACGCATCACCCACTGCCTCACTGTGTTCACTATTTGGTCCCCACAACAGTTCAGTAAGTGTCAGTGAATGTCTGTGGGTGCAATTTTTTCCACTTCCATTTTTTGGTGAATTCAGTTCTACACTTCTGCTCCATACATACTCCCATGTCAGACGCCGGTCTGTCAGACTGCCCCTCTGCTGCCCTCTGTCACATAACAACATGTAACTGAATATTGGTTCAAACTTCACTATCAAACCACCAATACCTGCCTCTGACACTGTGGACCAGCATGCTAATAGGACGGGCATTACTTTCAGAGTACCCATCATATCTATTTATCCCCAAAGCCCACTGCTTTAGATTGTGAGATTTGATAGTACTATGTACCTAAGATCTTGGAGCATGAACACTGCTGCCACATAGTGGCAACCACAGTCCTAGAATCCTTGGGCACCATCCTTCCAATCAGCTGGAAAACCAAACAGTAACAGGGCAAAGCAGGGATCAGTATTCACAAATCACTATTCAGGAGTAGTTTTCCTGAATTTCTCTTGATTTTGTTAAGTATTTAATTCTGTTTTACCTTTTACTGTTTGAGGCATTTTTTATCTTCACTGAACGATGTTATATTCTGTGATTCCTTTTTTAAAGCTACATAAACAAACCAGTAACAAAGATAAAGTAAAAGCACCCACTTCTTCAATCCTTGCCTTGAGAAAGGCTGACAGGGAATCAAGTGGAAGGCAGTCCTCCACAATGCACTTCTGATTCCAATTTGATTCACTCTATTTTTAGTCATGTAGGGCCATTTTATCTTCTTAGCACTGCATCCACATCAGCTTACACACTTTGCTACAAGATGCTCAAGCTGAAAAACTCCTGTGCAGCTCCTGGAGTACTGACCACATCCTTGAACACTTCTGAAGAATATCAGTCTTTTTTAGGTCATAACATGAGGTTACATTCTTATCATCTTTTCTTAGCATCTTAAATCTTCTTCTCTGTGCTGCACCCTGTGTATCCTCCCCCAGTGGGAAAAAACTCCACCCTCCTATCTCAGCACAGGTATCCAATAGCATTATTTTTTCAGCTTTCCAAGGAGAGGTGGAAATTCAGCCTCATCAGGATAAATCTACCCTTCCAGTCCTTTAACCACAACTCTTCTCCATAAAGCAGTGGCACTAGCAGACACCTGTGGATATGCACACAGATGTAGCCCAGTTCTCATCTCTCATCAATAAAATGCAGATAACAAGGATGTCCCATTCTACAAAAATGCTTTGAAGATATTCACAGTAGAGAAGAGGAATTGCACAGGTAACTTGTTAAAGGAGGTTGGTGGATCACACAGTATGGTGAAAGAAATACAGTGCTCCTTCTTTCTAACTTCCTGTGTTCTTATTCCATCAGGAAATGCTCAGGCTAGCATCCATGAGAGAGGTGGAGAAAGTGGCTAGCCAACATGAAAGTACTCCCTCTTAAATATATCTTCATTTAACTCTAAATTGAAGTATCCTTGTACAGTTTATATTTCATAAATGTTAGATAAGAATGAATTGACCCTATACTTACTCTTCTTAGAAAGAATAAAAACAAGCAAACTTTTGTCTAACAAAATATGAAAACAAAAATTTTTTTCCCATCTGCAAATATGACTATTTTGTCCTTTGTGCAAGAAAAGAAAGCCATACTTGAATGTATAATTCCACTTGTTGTTTCCAGGGAGCAAAAACCAAAGACAGTGTATGCTTTCATGTAAATCTTTCTCAAGTGTGTGGTAGCAGACTGTTACACACACATACACACACATTTTCAGTGGTACAGCAGTGTTCATTACTGAAACCAAAGCTCCCCTGAAGAAGACGAACAGTTCACTTAGACAGCCTCTATTGAAATTTCTCTGGATGACTTATTTTTCATAAACCAAGGCCTCTGTTACTAATAGATAATGTCTGAGCTTTTTAAATGGAGAATTTTCATCGTTCTTAATTAGCTGACATGTATTAGATCAGTCATCTTTAGTAATTCTGTATACTGTATATTAAAATTGAAAATGATTGAGTAAAACAATCAAAATGGAAAATACTAACATACTTCCAATTGCTACCTTGGTGGACTTTTTTTGCTTTTACTTTTTAAATCCACTACCTAATAAAACTGACTGATCACAAAGAAATCCTCTTCTCAGAGTTGAAAGTACACAATTTGAACTTCAGAAAGTTCTTACTGATGTTGGAGCTTGATCTTTAAACAACATTTCTTCAGCATGCCAGTAATATGGTACAATCTGTTCCTCATCAAAAAGAAATACAGCATCTCAGAATTCAAATTTTATTATTGCAAGGGTATGATTTAACACCCTGCATACCTAAACACCGTCTGGGAGTTAGGATGGAATACACTATGTTGGGATCTATCCTTTTTATTAAAAACACATTATACCTTAAGGGAAGTATGTTTTTCTGTAGGGATTGCTTCACAATTTAATTAGAGCAGGCTATCCTCTCATTTTATGAGATTCATTGGAGCTCAGGAACCACAGTGTGATTTATATCAGCATATCCTGCTCTATCAGAGCACAAGGGGTAGCTGTGCTCTATTGAGAAAAAAATTGCATGGTTAGCAAAAATTCTTTGGACAAACTGCAAAAATGACAGTACACTCTTGCCTCCACAAGGTACATCATACCTCTAGCAAACTGTTACACATTAGAAACATTTCAGAAACATGTGCTTGCTATGGGAATATAGCACCCCACTGTATCTTCTTCCTATATAAGCCAGGCAACAGTATTAAATTTCCAGGCTGCCTGTTGGTTTTTTTTTGCTTTTTCCCAGGACCATATTTTAAAAAATAGTGCTGTAGATGCCTCCTGAACAAACCATCCTTTTGACATCTTTAAAATACATCTAGTTTTTAAATTCCTTTAAGAACTTGTAAAAAGCTGTATAATTTAATATTCATATTCTCACACAGATGCACTCAAACAGGGTTTAAATTTTGTTGAATAAACTAGCCCAGTCAAGGAACTTTCATCCCATTGCAGTACTCCACTAAGAACAGAAAACAGAATTTAATCTCGGGGGAAAGGGGACCCATCAAAAATAGGAACAAAGGTTGGCAGAAAAATACTTCTATTTAGTACAACAAGTACAGATGAAAGTCCTTTATATCTATGGAACCTATTAAATGGGAGCTGACTATGTAAATACGTAAGTCATAAGATCAAACACATACAGAGGAAAAAAGAGACTGGCTGTGGGTTGGCTCACTCCAACAACAACAACAACAAAAAGAAGTACAGTCTCTACCCAGAGATGCTGCCAACCCTTAAATGAGAGTGAGGAGGGTTGGATCCTGGCTCCACCCCTTTCAGTCACTTGGGTGCATTGCTTCACCTGAGCTCACTAGATTAGCCACCCCTTCTCATCTGGTTCTCAACCATTGGTTCAGGCTTTGCTGAGATAATCAAAATGTATGAATATACCAGTTCATTTGATTTTCCTTTAAAACAAATTTACAGACTACATATTTTTGAGGACAAGAAAGAAAAATGACCATCATGCAAACACATGACACAGACAAAGTAAATGTAAAAACAACATCAAAAATTCATTCTTTCAAAGTATTCTCAAGATTTTTGAATATCTGTTTCCTGTTGAGATCCCAGAGCCAGAAGCTGCCACTCCAAGGAGAGCTGACTCAACCACTTTGGATCTGAGCTGTCACTCCAAAGAGAGCTGACTCGACCACTTTGAAAGCATTGAAAAGGGGCCATCATTGCCATGGTTGCCGTTGCGGTTGCTGCCATCGTCATCATCAACAGAACTACAATGCCCAATGACCCACCACTACTGAAGATCAGTGACTGAAATACGAACCATGCTGGATCCATGGTGGTGACTATCTCCCTCTTGCTTCCTATAAAGACTCCTTGCTTCTTCTTTTCCATCTTTTCTATCGCCATCCTTCCCTTCCCCATTACCCTAATTTATAATGGTGTCCGTCTTCCCCTACCCCTTTCCCTAATTAAGATCTTTAATAAACTGGTTGTACCAACATTTGAACTGCTGTTTCTTAACCTCATGCCGGGTAGACAGATATTAAAAGAACCTCCTTTCCCTCCTATAAATTGGACCGAGACACTTGGAACATATTTCTTCTCAGTATTGAACATCTCTGACAGTATTTAAGTATGAAATGAGAAAGCTAGCTCCACTGAATCTGGCTTTATAGAACAACTAGGGGCATAGTAGGCTGCTGCATTGCTATTACTGGTATAACCAGTGAACAAGTACAGAAGAGCAGTAGAGAAAAACAAGAATGCTGAAAGGAAACCTCTTTCGTCCAGTCTCCAGTGCATGAAAGGCACAAAGAGTCCCAGTGTCTTTTGTCAATGGGATGCTATTTAGATGGAAGAATCCATGTTCTTTATCAAGTACAGAAGTTGTGACTGTGCTTACTTGAACAATACACCAGGTTAATGTTCTCTTCACAAGCATATACATCCCCTAAAAAACATATATAAAGACCAAAGGCAAACTTTTAAAGTGATCCTCAAAAAGAAGAATAATTCCTATGAGAAGTTCCTATACTTCCATTCTTGCAGCAATAGCATCACTACTCTATATTTGTTCATGGGGGGTGTTTGATCTGGAATCTGGTCTCCAAGCAATTAAACTGACAGAAGGAAAAATGATGGGGAAATTGCACACACAAAATGGGAAGGATTGTATCTGAGCAGCTGTTTTGGAATCATAGGTGCTAAGTTACAGGCTACTATCAGTGAGGCCTGTGACATGGGATTGCTGTGGGCAAAGACCATGAAATGATTTATAATTTAGTTAAACTTGCATTATTAAAAAGGGCCTCTGTCTCTTCTGAAAGATATTTGTGCCTGTCACTCATTCTCTTGATTTTACAAGTCACTGGCCTAGTTGGAGACCAAGTTATTAAAAAATAATCTTTTTTGTTGTTGTAGTTATTGAACTGATGCTATCAAAAGGACTCTATGATTTACAGCACCTGTCTCTAGGGAGATTTTAATCCATATTTTTTTTCATCTCTCCTCTTGATGCACATTTAAGTTTACCACTCAGTGAGATTCCTTTTTTCTCCTTCCTTGTTTGAATTCAGATGCTTGGTCTACTCTATTCTTCCTATACAATATAAGATGAAACTTATGCTTTGGTATGTATCTTATTTCCTCTCTGCTTTGTTTGTTTTTTGTTTTTTTTTTCTTCATAAAATTATCCTCACAATCAGCACTTTGGCAATGATATATCAACCTGGAACACACACACACACGCACGCACACAAACACAAAGACTGGTTGCATAGTCTCTTGTGTTTTCTGGAGCTTTGAAAGCAATAATCAGATGCTCAGGGTAGTAATTCTGTCTAGTTTCCTTTTGCCTTGAAATGAAAACTAACCCTGAAAAGGTCACATGCACCATGCAGTGGAGCATGGTGCTCTCATAGCTATATTTGCAATAAGAGTAAAGTCTGCCACTGGAAAAAGTGCAAATCTAGCTGCACAGCAGAATTAACACAAAAACTAATCCTATGAAGAAGAAAGTTTTATTAGTCAACATGCCTATGATGGTTGGTATGTCTGGGAGCCCAGCTAATATCTGCACAGTATCATGTCAAATGTTGGCTTCTTAAAGATAGCTCAGGACATGTAATGCTGACCTGTTGATCTGCCCAGAGAACCTCAAAATACCTTGAATGTACATACCCCATATGTCTTCACCCTAAGGGCTAGACATGGAATAGAACAAACCATCTGCAATCAGGTTGCCCCAAGAGCATAGCAGGACACTAAAATTCAGATCAGGACATAGAATTCCCACGGCTTCAAATCTTGGAGACCTCCACTATCACATTTTAAGGAGGAGAAAAATGCACGAGAAGCTCAGAGAGAATTGTCTTGCACAAAGACAGTCAGTTAAGAGTTAGAGACCTCCTGAGCACAGTGAAGTAGGCTGCCCAGAGAACTGCTGATTAACAGCATTTTATTCTACAAGAGGCAGCCGTTCCTGGCTCCTAGTTTCTGATGAGTTTCTTTACCTGGGCCAACAGTGCCTTTCCTAGCAAATTTTGGCATGTTCTTCTGCTCAAGACTGTGGTTCTCAGTAAGTCAGTACCTATATCCTCTCCTCTTTTCCCTGATTGGCAGCCTTGCTAGCTGGCCACATATTTGTCAATCAAATGGAAAAACAGAAGAAAAGATACTAGACATGATTCACAAAGTTTCTAGCTTTATGTTCAAATCATACTCCTTTCAAACAGTATTCAAAACACCAATCTTATCCCAGTGTCTTGTAATGAAGATGTGTGGGGACCACCAAGTATTAAAAGGAGACATGCTATATATTTTTAAGAACTAAATAAATAGAGGAGTGGGATGATCAGTTACTATTTCAGACAGCCAAAGAGAGTCAACTTTAGCTTGGTTTTGTGATATCATTCTACCAGTGTCTTTATACTACCTTAGACTTTAAAATCAGTAATCAATGTGCATGATAGGTAACAGCATGTGCTGTAGTATTTTATGCATACAGTAACACCTAATTAATTGCTTCCCAAGCCAAGTAAGTGGTTTCACTGTGTTATACATTATAGAAGATTCTTGAAACTAGTTAGTGCAACAGCAGGCATGCAGTTAAGCCTCATATACTTGTGTATAAACACAGCTACTTGGCAACACCTCAGTACAGCTCTAGATGAAGTTGAGATATTCGAGTTGAGATATTTCAGTATAAAGAAGCATTTATTTCAAGGCAGAGGCTCCTCTGATTCAGTTTCTGTAGCTGAGAATGAATCAAATAATTTCTTATAGTGACAATTCTCTCCTTGGATGATAAGTGGGATCTAGAAGACTAGCAGAGATCTATGTATTGTAGATATCTGAAATTAGATGATGTGATATAATCTTTCCCAGCATCCTACATACTCAATGGAGAAAGGCACGCATGTTATAAAAAATCTTCCAAGTAAGGATTGCACACAGCCAAGCACAAGTAAATATTTCTGAGAGAAAATATTCTAGGCCAGATAAACAAATTAAAAGGACGCCTTTTGGAAGAAAAAAAAAAAAAAAAAAAAAAAAAAAAAAATTACAGGAAGAAATACGATAAAACTAACAGAGCACTGTGCCAAGTCTTAGGAAGTTCCTTAGGAAACATTTTTCACAACAGTCTCATACTTTTGCTGTAGAGCCATATCACTTTAAATGCTGGTGACTAAAAGGCAAGCCTAAAATATTAACATGAAAAGAAATCTCAGCAGTTACTGCCACATCAAAAATTAACCCTGTACTTTCCTAGATTTAGACTTTTAAAGTCAGTTATATTGACTAGAAAAAAAAATGATTCACCTCTAAGATTTGTTTTTTAATCTATTTTACATTGTTGCGAAACATAACAATATCCTGAGAAGCAAAGACAAAAACCAATATGTCACTTCTTTCATGGGAATGCTTAACCAATAGGCTGTTTAGTCATACTCCTTTTCTCTTTCTTAGCCATTCTCATTTTCTTTGTGGCCCAACAAATCTTAAAATCTTTTCGGAAAATTCTGAAAACTGAAAGAGATTCACCATGAAGAGTGTAGCATAGTTTACTTCCAAAGCAGCTCATAATAATCTCCTAGAAGATGGGAAATAGAGAATTGATTTTGTTCAGGCTGAGAGGGATTGAAATTCTTCTCTATCTATTCCAAGTTCTAGAAAAGATGTTTCCCAGTTTTCTTCACTTACTATCACTGCAGAATCATAACCACTGGCAGGTCTGCAAAATGTTCAAGAGATGGCACTTGTACCCTGTGATCTCCTACCCACCTTCCTTTTTACACCTCCTGTCAGATATCTTTCCATGATAACTGAAACCCCAGACTCATGCAAACTCCCTCCGAAGTGGGAGGTCCCCATACCTGGTGGAGAAACCATAGAGTGAGGTGCTACTTCTGCACACAGCAGCAGCCCACCAACAGCCTATCAGCACTTCAGGTTGAATTACCACTCAGTTATAGCTGCTTCCAATAGCAGCCCTCACTTCACAGGATAGACAAAAAACTGCATGGTAAGCTTATGCGAAGAGGCTCTGGGTCATGAGGGAAGTTTGTGCAAACAGGAATATGCTTCCCCAGTCCTTAACCCAGAACATACAAAAAGGTTCTCAATAATGTCTATAGTGTAGTAAAGAGAAAATGGTAAAAATAACAGGAGAGAGGGAGAAAATGAAAAGTCAACAAAAATTGGGCTTTGGCTTCACTGGTAAAAAGGAAGCCCTCTTTCCCTCCAAGTAAAATGCAGACATCTTCTTTCTCTTGGGGTGAGTGAACACACAGAGAGTGAGGGGTTGAGGAGGGTGGGAAGGTTAACACTGATGTCTTCCCTGCCACTCTTTTTTCCATCCTATTCATACTTGAGGGAATGCTTCCATTAATACATGTCTATAGAAGTTACCCAAGGAAGCAAGCCAGACTGTTCCCCAGCAGGAACTGCCTTTAACAAAGGAACATCATTTCCTTGCTTCAGGGTTATTTTAATGGGAAGTTGAACAGAATACTGTGGCTGTTTTGGTTAAAAAGCCTAAGTGGACTAAAAGCATGAGAAAAGACCAGAGAAAGATTTCTGTCTCCTCACTTGGCCTAAAAATGTCTAAGTCTGCTTTTCAGCTTCATTGTCCATTTCAGATACCACTGTTTGTGTCTGAGTTATTAATAGAGATTGAGTTTGAGATGGGAGCAGAATCTATATTTCTTCTCATCACATAAGGTAGCCAAGAATTCCTCTTCAATTCCAGTTACTCCATAGCAACAGCTTCAATATGCCGATGTTGTCTTACAATTTAAATGTAGAAAATTTCAATTTAGCAGAATCCAATAGAGTTTATTAAATATTTTTACTGGGAAAATTCAGAAAGCTTTGCATGTGCAAAGACAACGAGAAGAATAACTACTTAGATCATAAGCATTATTTTGCATACCTGAAAGACATGGTTGATGTTATCTGCCACTGTATGACTTGTATAATGAATCCAAGCCTGATTTGAAATATCCTTCATGTTAGCGCTGCCCCAGTACCTTCCATAAACTGTACGAGTATGCAAGAAGCTTTAACTCTTCTTCCAGGTCACTCTTAAGTTTCACTTTACCTAAATGATGACTTCTACTCAGTATTGTGTAAATATATTTACCCTGACATTTGTGATAGCAGACAGAAATCACGTCACTGCCAATTCCAGACCATTATAATTCATTGTTTTGATTGAACAGTGTGATTTATCTACCTTCACTCACTGTATGAGCATGGCTGAGTGCCAGCTGAACCACAATGATGCCCAAGACCCAGAGAGATTATGTGGGTAAAGCACACGCTGCAGCTGTGATGATATACAAGAAGGGGATGGCTCATGCTGAGAGTCATTTCTGCCACACATTAATTCAGCAAAATAAACAATTTTTTCTTCATCTCACGTGCTCTAAGCCTGGTGCAGAGATTTGCAGTTGTTTCTTGTTCGTTTTTTGTTTGTTTGCTTGTTTTGTTTTTGTTTTTATGATGCCTTTCCAAAAAGAAAAGAAAAAAGTTGATTTAAAAGGCCTTTCTACATCATCTCTAGAAGTGTCATTTGCAACAAAAAAGAAGAAAACTTTGCACTGTCAGACCAAATGTGTAAAGCCGTTTCATACAAACATTGCATCTTTTAAAACTTCAGAAAAGTCTAATTTTCATTTCCCATTCTTTGCTATACAACAATGTACTCACACTCCATGTACTCACACTATGGGAATCTTTCTACTGACTACAAGTGGCTATTGGTGTTTCTGAGCCAGAAGGCAAAAAGGAAACTATATACAGAGTAACTACAGTATTAGAAATCTGTACAAGATAAAACAACTACTAGCATTTATATTAAAAAAAAAAAGATTATAACAGGAAAAGAATTTCACTGGAGGACCATCATATAAATGTTGGCCTGCTTTGAGAAGTGAATGTTCACCACACTTGACTGAAATACATATTCTTTTGAATACAGCTGTGATGTTACAGGAATTCTATTTTGATTAAATGTCTAAGGAACAGAAGAGGAATGCATGCAAAACAATAATTGAAAATATAGCAAGACAAAGATTTTGAAATGTAAAATAATAGTTGAAAATTCATCAAAGTAATCTCTATTTTGGATAAACTATGAAGATCTCAAGTAAAAGCATGCAAGCCTCTGTTTTCACTGAGATAAGAAGAATGACTTGTGATCTCAATCAATGCACTGTGCAGAAGGGGCATCTCAGTAGCCATGTACTTGTAAAGCACAAATGTAGGAAAATATTTTAATTAATAATAAGCACAGAGACTCCTTCAAGGGGAGAACTCATTTCTCACACCTATGTCTTAAAGTTATCTGTTACACTACTTTCAACTCTTTGAAGAATTGACATGGTATAGTGCGATACAAGGTTCCTACAGTATAAAACGTACCTCTGGGGACACCCTTTTACAACTGTAACAACTTCTATCCATGATTTGTACAATGGCATAAAAGTATTCATATCTGCAGGCAGAAATGTTAGTGGACAGCAAGGAAAATTAAGAGATTGTTAAAGAATGAAATTAAGCTCCTGGATAAATAATATTGGCCCATCGGTGTATATTTTAAGACAAACAAAAATTCAGAGTAATGCCTATAGAACTGGATTGCTGGGTTTGACACTGGAATGCTCAACCTTGAAAACCTTCACATGAGTCGTATGAAGATGAGGTCATGGAGCATGAACATATCACTGTTAAAAGACCTATTTAAGTCTTTGGAGGTACAAAGAAATGAGTGATCTCAGTGTGGGTAGGACAGTTGTTGAAATTGATATACCTAATTTTCAGAGCATACCCTGCAGAAGATGTAAAAGTTCTAAACCTATCAAAGGGAAGATGCGTGGAATGTATGACTGTCTATCATATTAATTGACTTTTAGAAAGATTGAGTTATTTCAACTTTTATGAAAACAATTAAGGAAAGGGATCTTGGTGAAGATCCTGCCAAAAGTATGCAGTACAGGTTTAAGCTACTGAAGGCTTCCAATAACTCATTCCATGAGAACACTTGTTTCATAAATTGGTGAAATGTTGAAGTTGAGGGATGTGCCAGTAGTTGGAGCAGATGCTAGAGAGCTGTCTTGATTTCTAGCTTAGACTCAGAAGATCTGAGTTCTCTTGAAGCAGCATAAATAATTTGCTGTCAGAACCTGTCCACTACAGTCTCCTGAATTTTAGGGGGTGCAAGTTTTCAAAGTTCTTCTTTTTTAAAAAAAAGAATAATTATGTCTTTGTAGTTTATTTCCTAACACTCAAAATATCCTAAAGGATTTGGAACAATTTTACATGATTTTGGGGGGATTTGGACGTATTCAAAACAACAAATAAAAAATTAACTTCTTGGAAAAGTTAAATAGCTTTTTGAAAAATCAAAAATTTCTACGCATTCCTCAATCATTTTCTATAGAGTTCACACATGATCGAGGAATCTAACAGAGGCAAAAATGTGTGGGATTTATAGGTTACACTTAAGAGTATTTTAGGGAAAAATAAAATATTTCCTTGTTTTTTTATTCAGAAAAGTATTTGGACTTTTAATAATTGCAAAGATAATTTTTTACTCTTCACTATTATCCATAACAATAGAACATTGTTTGAAGCTTTTTCTTTACCAATAGCTTTCTTGTATTAAACGTGCACTATGGTTTATTACAAGAGAACTGCTGATTAGTTAGTGAATTAGTTAGAACTGCTGAACTGTTGGCAATGATCACAGGAGCATTTGTGCTTTTGCTATAATAAATAATTAGCAACAGAGTTAAAGATACTGGATACAGGGAAAATGGAATAAATAAGGATCAGCATGTTAAATCTTTGAGAAGCTCCTAGGCTGGTGTATGATCTCAGTGTTGGAACAATATTATAACTGTTTCAGACTGTGTAGATTGGGGCTTACAGAAAGCATAACAACACTATTTGATAGAAAAAAATCTCAGCTATGAAGCACTGTTTTTCAACATAGTCACTACCGTTAGCTGAGTGTTTTTGCCAGCAAGGAAAAAAGCCTGCATGCCACACTCATAATAATCTGCACCAGTAGAGGGGATCCACTGTTGCTGTCACCACTGCTGAAAGTCACCACCCACTGCCTCACTATGCTTGTATCCTCTCTTTGGTCTCCACAAACGTTGATGAGTGTCAATGGGTGCAATTTTTTCCACACGGAGGAATTCAATTACACACCGTTTCTTCATATATACTTCGATGTCACATGCCATTGTGTCAGATTGCCCCTCTGCTGTAATCTGTCACACAGCCACAAAACATAACAGAGAATTGGTGGGAAAGTTCAATCTCTGCTGCCCACCAACATCCACAACTAACAACGTGAGCCAACATAATAAAACAGGAGGCACTACTTTCAGAGCAGCGCTCATATTTTCTAGATGTGGAAAAATGTATTATCTTCTCTTTGGTTGAATTCTAAACAGTCAAATCCTCTACCTCTCTCTTTGCAACTGATAAGGGACACAGTGTACTCAAACATATTCTAATCACAGCAGCGATCTTTATCCACACCTTAGTTAAAGGAAACTTAGATTATTACTCAATGATCTCAGGTATAATATCCAGCTGAGAAAGAAATGGAAATATTTTGGGTACGATCTAGATTTGTCCAACGGTTCATAGAAAAATAATATCTGGAAGCAAGAGAATTTTGCTTGGTTGGCCTTAGATTTCTTAAAATTAGGCTCTAGTATTTAATGGGCAGCCATAGTCATACACTCAATATACAAAATACATTTAAATTTTTAAGATTATATGCAGGCGAGATTGAGACAAGAGAAGCAGATGTTTCATTTCCTGTGAAAGGGAATCTTTTCTAACTCAAATTTAAAAATTTAACACTGAATGTGTACATATATATATATATATGTATATATATATATATATTAGAAGCGAGATATAATACAAATATACCAGGTTTTCATCAGCTCATGCTTCAGGAAAGATTACTGGCGATGAATATCCTATCCCAATCATCAGAGTGGGTTAAGGTGACATGTGAATTTTCTCTTCTCCCTCTTCCTCTGCCATCTCTCCAAAAATTTAGGTCAGTATGAACATATAATTTGTTGCTTTTTTTTTTTTTTTTTTTTCCCTGGAGTAGTTGGTGAGCAGCTTCCTCCAAAACCTGTTGAGAGTCTGGGCAGGAGATCACATTTGAGCACTGAGACAGCATAATTAGTGAAGCCTCAGAACTTGATTATCATAATTTCAGGTCATCCCAAACCACCTGGATTCTGCTAGACAAAGGAGCAAGAGACCTGAGGCCATATTTCAGCTGAGCACACCTTCTACATCATTGAAATGCTGTTTATCAGGCAATAGAGACAATAGAGTCCTTTTTAGATGAACTATAGCGCTATCCCTGTTTGCTGTCAATTTGCTGAATTCCTCATTATCTACACATGAAATCCAATGGATGCCTAATGCCAGCTTAAACTACAAATCAGCACTTAACCCACACAGGATATGTAGGTGTCCTGAACATACACAAACACAGCATTATAAGCAAGTATCTGTGCATGCTGCTGTGTGCTATTCTACTTTAGCATTTACCTTGGTAAGTTGCAAAGAAAGTTAGGAAGCAGAGAAAACTATTTTTCTGAGTAGACATTGACAGTCTGTCTGCTGCTGGCCCTGTAAAAGCATCACCAGTTGCACTATTCATCTTCTAGACAGAAGCACCTTTTCCAAGTATTTTAATTAATTCTTGTACTTCATATTCTTCGGGAGCTTTTGGAGTGCTCTGCTAACTGGAATAAATGTGAAATGACCTTATTCTTTAACATAACCTTGTAAGAGGACTTTTCATTGAATAGGGACTCATTCCTGCTCCTGTATATAAAGTTCCAACGCACGTTACTCCCCTGGGTCTCTCTCCAAGCTGCATTTCAGCTCTTATCTCTTGAATAGCAGAGGACTGGGATAGAATTACTCTCTGTGAAATATCTGTATTTCTTCTGATTTTAAATCATTCACAGATGTTCCCATTAATTATATCTTAAAAATATATTCCTAAGGTTAACCTGCAGAAATGCAGCTTACACACATACATGAGGCTTCCCTTTACCTATAAAATAAAATAAAATCAATAAAACACTGAATCTTATACCATGTTAGCACTTAACTAATGGACACTTCACTGACTAACTGCCTTGAGAGTGATTCCTCTTCTATCTCTGCTTCTTTTCCTTCCCTCTGTTTTACCTCATTTAAATTTTGCCTCTCTCTAAGCAGATTAACTTTAATCCTCTTCTGTTATTTGTGCCAGTGTGTGCATGAAAGAAGACCGTAAATTGTTTTGCTCTGGTACCCCAGTTTTCTCCCTACTTTTTCTTCCTGACAACTCTGGGGTTCTTTATAGTATCATTACAAATGGAAAAACCCAAGAATCTTTGCCACCAATACTTTAGAAAGCAGAAAATGCATGATCTTTGTGACCTTAGCCTACAAACAGCTCTATTTTCTAGACACATCTTAATGCTCATTTCCAGGTAATATTCTAATGCTACTTAGCTTTCCTTGTCAGAACAAGAGATGCCCTGGTAAGAATTAACTGACACAATTAAGGGTAGCTAAAGCCTCTGTAGATCCATTTACAAAATTCATAATGCTTGTGGTAACCACCAAGCACAAAAACATAACACAAACCAAAATCAAGTATCATGTCACTTCCATACCTATTCCATATCTGAGAACTGTATAGATAATCTTTATTTAGTCCATACAGTGAGAATGATGTTCATTGACAGTGTCTAGCATGGGACGCATAACTTAAAGAATGTTAAAAATAAGACAAATATGTCTGTTTTTCAAGATGAAATTTTCTTCTGTGTTTGACAGTATGAACCTGTGAGTACTCATCTATATCCCAAAGCCAGGATTTTGACGTACCTGTGTGCACACTAATCAGTGTATCCAAAATGAGTAATTGATACCACTCTTTACTCATTAAAAGTTTATGAAATCATATCCCTTCGAGTAAATTCTCTATTCACAAGCTTGCAAAGTATCTTTCCTCAATTTTTTTTTTGTAAGGGAACAAGAAAAGTAAATGAACAAACTAGGCAAATCTCAGGATGTGATTGTGGAGGCATTTGTGTCTGGATTGAAGAAAACATCTGGTTTTCAGACTTAGCCATTCAGATCAGGTAAGATTCACTAATTTGATTCTGAGTCAAAAGATTGAATGACTGAGCCTGGCTGATGTGTTGTTCTGAAGCATGTCAGCAATAGATATATGAGTTAGGTGCAGTTGCCGTGTCTACTCTCTTCCTTCTCCTCATTAACAATGTTGCTTCCAAGATCCTTAAGCCAGCTCTTTGTCCTCAAAAGGGAAAGGCCAATGTTCTTTCACATTCCTCCCAGTTTAGTTTTTCTTCTCTGTCCACTAATACGGGAGCCTTTGTACTTGCACAACCTCACCTTACCTCTGGACTCCGTGAATTCTTCTCATCTTCTCCATTCCCCATCTGTAATCAAAATCACAAGACAAAACCTCATTTGCTCTTCTGACAAATCTTCAACAAGTTCTAAAACAAAAACACAATGCAATATTCCATTTTTAAACATTGCCCAAAATGTGAAACAATGGGAAACCCTGAAAAATACAATGACCTCAATACACACTGAATATCTTAGAAAAAAAAGGTATTGTGTGGAGTTGTAAGATATCTTAATAATTATTCAGTTACGATAAGAAAGGAATTTAACTTGGACAATATTTATCCTGTTTTCATCTTTTTGTTTTGTTTTGTTTGCTTTGTTTTTCTTGTAGCTTTTTTTTTTTTTTTCTTCAGTGTGCAACATGATGGGTAAGCAACAGAGAGAAAACTGTTCACTTTCAAACTACTGAGTTTTTACACAGTCTGCAAAATATTCAGATTTCCATACATTAGTTCCTGTGGCAGATCTTGCCTGGAATCCTTCACGTTAATAGCAATCATGGGTTATTCTGTGGGCCTCACTTGCTGGATAATTTCCATATTCCATTTCATTTAAAGTTTTTTTTACACACAGATTCCAATTAATAGGAAACAAGATGATGAGATTTCTAGGTATCTTTCACTAGCTCTGCTACACATTAAAAGCAAACAACAAAACCAACAAATACCAGCTAAAAGCTATTCTATTCTATATCTTTGATGAAAGAATTAAGTTTGTCTTCAGAATCTGTCAACAGAGTATTGGCAAAGTCATTTTAATTATATTATAACTCACTGGACATCCCAACTATTCCTAGTTAATAACAAAGGAAAAAAGTTCATTGAAAAACATATAAACTCTCTTAAGAAACACCTCAGAAAAAGCAGGAGAAAATAAAATACTTAAACAATGGGCTTGGGGTTATTATAAGATATTTTTCAAAGAGGCTGAGCCTTACTAATGGAAATACTTTAAAAAAATATTCCAGATGATCAACACGATATAAACATGGAACAAAAACTAACAATATGTCATTCCATATGAGGTACAAGAAGGCGACAAAAATCTTTGTGAGCAATTAATAATAAGGATATAAAAATTACTCTCAGAGAAGGTGAGAGTATAGCAGAGAAGACATTTTTTTTTTTTTAAATACTATTATAAATAGTGCAGTATTATTCACTATATCATTGGAGAGATTCTTGTGCTGGAATTCTTCTGCCTGAGAGACTTGTCAGAGGATCCAGCTGAAATTGAAATAATTATAGAAAATATAATGACACATATGGACAAAATGAAGAGTAGGTGCACACTAGGACCAGATGGTGTCCACCCAGGAGTTCCAACAGAGCTTGAGGATGAAGAAGACAAATGGTGAATAAGTTCCTGACTAACCTGATATTTGGAGATAAAAAATATGGTAATAAAATAAACAAATGAAAACGTGATAAAAACAAATCAAGCAATCAAACAAACAAGTAATTTAAGACAGAAAATGGATTCTAAAGAGCTAGTCAAAACTAGAGTAAACATAATGTACTAGAAAAAGCCAGTGTGGCTGTTTGAAAGTGAAGCATAGCCTTGAAAGCATATTAGAATTCACAGTGTTGGATTTCAACACTGATGTAGATACAGACTAACAGTTTGATATAAAATATTTGGCCTTCCAAAAAGTTTTCAACAAATTCTTTCCTTAATAGTTTTTGAAGTAGACTGCCATCTGCAAGGGAAAAAATCCTGGCTAGATAATTGGATAAATGGCAGGAAAAAAGAACATAGATATAGTATGACCAGATCTCAAGCAGTGAAAGAAAATCATCAGTGGATTTTCACTGGGACCCCTGTTGTTTTATATAGACATAAATATAACCTCACAAAGGGGGGTGAGTGAGAAGCTGACAAAGTTTGCTGACAATATTGACTTATTAAAGTAGAAAGGACAAGAGTCATGAAAAATTCTAGAGGTATCTTTTGAAACTAAGATGCTAAGAAACAAAATGTCAGGTGCTGTTCAATATAGGTAAAAGTGCAGTTAGTCAAATGGAAGAAATATAATCTCAACTCTATGTTCAAAGTGATGGTTTTACAGCTTCAGAGTATGATTTTTCGATTATGACTGAAAATTCCATGAAAACAGCTGCTCACTACCCAGTAGTAGTTGAAAAAGACAAATCATGTGTTAAAAACTCTTGCAAAATTAATGGAGAATAAAAAAAATTGAGAACTTTGTTAGGCTGTCATATAAATCCATGATACATCCATATCTTAAATGTTGTGTATTCCTTACTCTCAAAAAGGATAAAATAGCATAAAGCATACACAGAAAATGACAAAGAAATCAAAAGTCTAGGACAGCTTTTGTACAAGGAGGAACTAAACTGATAAGCTCTGGCATGGAAATGAAATGACATGAGAAAAATTTACAAAATTGTAACTAGTATAAAAAGAGTGAATAAGGATCATAGAATAGCTTGAGTTGGAATGGATCTTAAAGATCATCAAGTTCCCATCTCCTGCCACGGGCAGGGCTGCCCCCTATCAGTTCTGGCTGCCCAGGGCCCATCCAACCTGACCTTGAACACCTCCATGTATGGGGCACCCACAGATCCCCTGGGCAGCCTGTGCCAATGCCTCTGAGTAAAGAACTTCTTCCTAACATCTAACCTACATCTCCTTTCTTTTAGTTTAAAGCCAGTCCCCCTTGTTCTGTCACTACACAATGTTACCGTGTAATTGCTTGTCCCCCTCCTGATTATAAGCTCTCTTAAAGTACTGGAAAGCCACAGTGAGGTACCCCTGGAACCTTCTCTTCTCCAAGCTAAACAAACCCAGCTCCATTAACCTTTCTTCATAGAAGAGGTACACCGGACCTCTGATCAACTTTGTGGCCATCCTTTGGACCCCCACCAATATCTCCACATCTTTCCTGTGCTGGAGGTTCCAGGTATGCTTTTTTTTTTTCTTTTGTTTTTTTTTTTTGTTCTATATCACAGTGGCTATTTAGTATGCCAAAAAGAAAGGAAATGGTCAAATAAAATATTTATATTGAATAGATTTCACACTGCAGGGCCTTGGATTTGGCAATAGACATTACAAATCATGAACAATATAGAGGATACAAAATTTAATTAACATAGCTAAAGATGGAGAAGAAAGCACACTGATATATGTAATATGGCTCTCAGCTTCAATATTCAGCAATAAAATAACAAGCAAATGCCTCTAAACCAATCTGAAATGAGGGAAAAGCAGAAGCAACATAGTTGGAAGGTTATATTTCAAAATATAATTAGTGTCAGAATATTTCAGAACCACTAAAAGCAAATAAGTCACCAAGTTCAGTACAAAGGGAAGTACAAATGACAAAGCTGTAATTTACTGAAGGAAACATACCTCATTATTTTTATTATTTAAATCTAATCATCATCAGATTAATTTAGATGAAATGAAATGAAGGTAAAGTACTACATCTTCATATTGCATAATAATTGGTGTCAAAGAAATTTTAATTTACTGGAAAAAATCCCTTCTGTGCAATTATAGAGAAAAAAAAAAAAACAAAACTATTATGTACATTAAATAGCTCTCGTTGCAAAATATAGCTCTCAAAAGATTAGCCATGGTTTAAATGAATGGACACAACGTAATTTCCCATGTTTTCTCTTTGTGAAATTAAAGAAGACTGTGAAAAAGCCCATGTGAGTAAAAACAGTAAGAATGTTGAACATACAATAATTTATTTATAACTGCACATTAAGAGTCCTCTTTGACAATGCTACATTTTGTTGTGTTAAAGACAGAAGTGAACTAAAAAAAAAAAAAAAAAAAAAGCATGTTCCAGCCAGGGGGAATGCTCACTTTCAATCAGAATCCAAATGTTCCCATAAAGCTGCAACACTAAGTGTTGCCAATATGTCATTTATACGACTGAGCAGAAATAAGAAATAAGTACTTCCTCCCTTTGGCTGTGATATACAAAGTGGCCACACTACCAAGCTCATGCAAGCATCTGAACATGAAGAAGAAATACCAACATTGGAACACATGGCAATTTTCTGTGCTCCCAGGCTAACTTCCTCTTCAAAAACTTCACAGGAACTTCAAAAATCCGTTCAGAAATAGCAATGATACTGGCAGTTTTCTCTCAAATGCTACAGGTAGAGAGTGGCATATGTGTAAATGTTCTGTGACTCTTGTCTAGAAACAAGTTTGGTGATAGGAAGAGAGATCAAGAGACTAGGAATGCTAGCCAGGAAATGTGCCATTCTTCCACAGTCTTTCAGCTATTTTGTTGCAACCAAGCTGTACAGAAAAATGTTAACATGTAAGTGTGAAAATAACAACATAAGCTTCATATTGTTTTGCCCCTTCCAAATTCAGGCTCAGCTGGAGCTCTTTGCACAGTCAGACCAGTTGTTGTTTTATCCAAACCAGTTCATCCATCCCTAATCAAGATGCTAGCAACCAGCTGTGTTGATCCTCTTGCATTCAGTGCACAGCCTTTCTGTGCTCTGCAGAAAAAACACCTCACTTTAGACTATGCTCAGTCAAGAGTGTTTTTTCCATCAGGAATCCACAGGTGCAAGCTCTCTGGCTTTGGCTTTGCTCCACATGAAAGCTAATTGCATAGCCCTTGGATGACCATTTAGACCTGAGCCTCTTAACCTCTGCACTGCTGAGAATAAGCACTGTATTCAGCACTACAGTACAGAGCAGGGGCAAACTCACCTAATTGCCCCTCTACACTTCCTCCTGTAATGACATCTCACAATACACTGCTCCCTCCTTGGATCTCAGCCTGCAGTCTTCCTACTGACTACTCTGCCCTACTTCACCAAGATGAAGAAGATAACCAAATGATTTATTGCAAACTCCTGTCTTTCTCTTCCTACATCCCTTGGTTGCTTTCTGTATTGCTTCCTGTCTTAAGGTTTCAGTGATGTTATCTAAAAGGAAAGGCATTAGCAATTGGGAAGAAGGTGAGAATACACCTTCACTAGCACTGTAGTCAGTAGTCAGCTACGTGAGTATTGTAAGGGGCTCAGTCAAATGGGGATTGGTACCTAGAGCAGAAACAGAGAATATGCCAGAGTTGGCTGATAGCTGTCAAACACAGTATGTTCCAGAATCATGGCGATTTATCATGTAGGCACAGTGTGCCTACCATTCAGTTCAGATAACTGTATTTCTCTACTGCTAATCGGGATGAAAAGATGTACAGGCTTATGATGAATACATCCCTCCCATCCACTCTCATTTAGGCTTAGCAAGGACTCTAGAGTTAATGGACTACCTGGAGCCACATAATAGTAGAAGTCTATCATGGAACGTAATTCTCTTCAGTGGGGGTATTGAGTTTTGCCTTGCTCTTGTGGCTATGCAATCCTAGGCAGAAAAGGAAAATGAATACTCCTTTAAGCAACTGCTAAAAGGATCCTTTTCTAATTGGTGTCAGCAGGTATGACAGTAAAAGGTGACTGTGTCCTCATGACTCTTTCAATTACAAAAGCAGAGGAAAAACATTCACAGGGTACTTGCAAGGACCAACACCATAGAATTAAAAAATTGCTGTTTTTCACAGTTACACAATTGTAAAATTTGCTAAAATAAGCATATTCTTTTTTATCACTTATTAAGAAAAGACAGGGTCATAACCAAAAAGAAGTAAATAGGGATCTGGATGTAAGTGTATGTACGACATATGTAAAATACAGTCAAGATTGTTAAACAACAATGGACTCGTTCTCTTTTTTTTTAGTATTAACAAAATAAGTCAGGAGATAACCTTGTACAGGAAACAATCTGATGAAGAGCCTTCTCACAGTACTCACAGTGTCATGGGCTCCGTTTATGAAATCCTGTGGTAGCCCCAGTAAAATGTTGAAATGCATAAATTTAGTGAAGGTTGAAGGAATGAGAAACTAGGCAATCACTAAGCTGTCTTGAGGGCTACAGATCCTCCAAAAGCAACAAGCCTTTTTTATTTTTTTATTATGATTATTTTTTCCCTTGAAACAGAGCCTAGATTGACCATACAGTTGGGTTTGATTTACCTAAACATCATTCAGATATCTGAAGCAACCAAGCATCCACTGCCCTTGAATGAGGGCTGTGTCAGATGCAGAACTGACAAAATCCATGGGAGTCTCTGAAGCCATTCTTGGAGCCTAGGGTCCTCCAGCAATTACACTGTGATAAGGAATCATTTCTTGTAAATGTCAGCCCCAAGAAACTGAACGCAATTCAGTTGTGACAATGTTTGTTTTCTACACCACAATTTTTCAGACAATGTCATACCTGTTTACACATATCACAGAAGCTTTGTGAAGACTTAATTTTAATTGATATTTTACTGTTCTAGGATATTTCAACATTTATTCAAATAATATATTTGCATATGATTTTGTAATTAAATATACGAATTCATCCATTAAAGTATTCACTCCTCCTAAATTCAGTTTTAGATATATTTAAGAGTAGGCATACCACTAAAGTGTACTTGTGGACAGAAAGATGCAGTTCAACCTCCATCCATCTAAAATGGCCATTAGTTATTCCTTAGAACCCTCATTCCCTACAATTACTATTTAGTTTAACACTAAATGCTTGCACTTTGGAAATAATTTTATTTCCTTTTTCTTTAGGCCAAAATCTGATTTCACAGCCACTTTAGTGCATTACCAGCAGGTGGAGTAATGGTAAAGCAAATACAAGCTCCAGATATTTATTTTTTAAATGGCCATTTTTAATATATTTTGCCAAGATTTGCATAAACTAGTTTGATATGCCAAAAAATCCTATACATATACAGAGATTACATACATTCACACACTTAAAAGCAAACACTAAAGGCCCATGTTTAATACTTGAAATATGAAGCCCTTTTCTATTTAAAATCTATCATTCTACGTGGTTTTCTGCAATTTCTACATACTGACCAATACATAATTTTCAAATTGTACTAGAAGCCTAAAATCTTTCATTTTCATCACTTGAAAATGAACTGATCAATGCCCAGAGGCAGTAAAGACTCTCTGGCAAGCTCTGCTTTGGTATTAAGGTCAGTTGAGATTTGAGAGACAGCTTTGGTTAATAGTGTTGTGACCTTGCCAACCCGTGGTTGTGTAGTATGCCCAAAGCCTTCACTGTACTGGATGGGAGCAGAGTTAGCAAGACCTTTGTCCTATGTCAGCATGAAGTGGTGGCTGTTGTGGATGGATTCGCTCATGTAAAGAAAAAGTTTATATGAATGCAGCAGTTATTCTTCCTCCTCTGCACTGCACAAAACTCTCTTAGCTACTCTCCTTGAGATAGCACTAGGACCTTCCAAGTCATTCATGTAAGCAACAAAACAGAACCTTAACAAGCACAGAACAGCTCAACATCTCCACAACATCTTTGTCTCCAATGACATCAATTTGAAGCTCAAGTTTGTAATGCTCTTGTATGTGCTATCAAAATGTAGGAACTTTATAAAATGAAACATATATGCTCTGAAAGGAATATCACTTGGACTGCAGGCTGTAGTCTTTGTTCAGGCAAAATTCCTACCGAAGTCAGCTGCTTTTTTTTCTTTTTTTTTTCCCTGATATAACACTCAGCTACTCAGTGCAAGCAATCCCCACAGTCACTATAAGAAGAAAAAATGATCAGTTAGTATTAATAGACTTATTGACTCACTGCCTTTAGATAAGGAGGGCTGTGATGCATTTCTGCATAGATATATTGAACTGATGTCTGAAGCATGATGAAGCTGATGCTTTTCTGAAAATCAGTGTTAATTTTGGAAGTAAAAAGGCTGAAATTGAGCTTCGTTTGTGTGCAAAGACTAAAAAAATATGGTCAGGTTATCACTATCGTTCTTTAGCTATGAGATTTGCAAGAAAAAAAGATAAATGCAGGAGCTTCAGTTTGCTCCTAGTGATCATATTAAATTGCAAATACCAACACAAAGGGAAAAAAAAAAAGGGCAAGGTTTCTCCAGTAAAATTAACATAAGCCTAAAGAACTGTAAATATCAGTCTTAGTATATGCGCTAGCGAAGTATAGGTAGGATTATTTCCCCTATCACCATTTGTTCTAAGGAGCTATGTAGAGATTATTAATATTAAAGAAAATCCTTCTCCCCACTAAATCCACAAGTTTAAAAAAACATTTTCTCATATCCATCTGAAAATACCAAATCTGTCTGTACTACCTTCTTGGTGTTCTTCCAGATCATAATGGTTTTCCTGTGATTTTGTTTGTAAATTACTTCTGATTCATTTGGGATTTTGTTCTTTCTGTGTGCAGCACGTTCAGTAAGAAATATCTACACTCTTTCCCCTGCCAATACAAACACTGCAGATGATCATCTTCTCTACCTCCCTATTTTTCTCTAGCAGAAAGGGGGAAGCACAGAATAACAGATATTTCAAACTAACCACATATTTACTGTCAGACAAAATATAGTCATATTCCTGAAAACAAACATAACCTCAACTTATAGCAGGGAAAGTGAGTGAGAAAAAAACGAATATAAAATATACTACAATCATTCAATAAAGAGAGCTGTAAGATTAACCAAGTCATGAATTAGCATGATCTCAAGAGATCAAGCTCGTAATACTTGACATGTTTTGACATGTATGAAAAGGTTAAATGAGTTTTAAAGCTGAGAAAGAAAGGAGTATTTCACAGAGCTGTTGCCTAATTAGGGCTGTATTCTTAAGGTTGCTATGCACCCTCTGCAGCCTTTGCAGTCTCATCACCAATCCTTCATTTCAGGAAGAGTCACAGCCAGGGCGCACCTGGATGCAGCCTGCAGCATCAGCCCTGTTTGTTAATTGACTGTGCAGAACATGAGGGTTCCCACAAAAGCCAAGGCAGCACAGGCAAGTGTAAGGCTGCAAGAGTGGGCTGTGACAGAAGTGGTTCTGCTGCATGTGGCAAGCATGCCATTTTCTCAACTCACACAGCTCACAGCTCACCCTAGTTCAGACATCCCTTGTGTTCCCCTTTACTGGTTGATATGTAGGCTGTTTATTTGTCCCCAAATCAATGCAGTAAAAGGTATGACTGTCTAGTTAGAGTAAAAAAAAAAAAAAGCCAAAAACTATGGTTCTTTTAGCAGCTGAGTGCATGAAAATGAGTTCACATCCAATGTTTTGAAAAGAAGGAAGGGATAGGAGGCAAGCCAGTAACTCTCACACACATTCTTCTTTTGCTTTGCATCTCACACATCCTGCAGGAAAGGACCTATTACCTAAATTTCAGACTTGCCTTTTCCAAAAGAGACAAAAATTACTTTCTTCTTGAGTCCTGGTTTCTGTTTTAGTCAGGACCAAAACTGATTTCTGCAGAGGCTTTTATGTCTTCCTCAGGAGGAATTTCATCAATTTTCAAAATGATTTCTTGCTATTATACAAATATTGCAGAACAAAAGACCAAGACACAGACACAATATTCTAGCAAAAATAGTTTCACTTCTCCAATTTTCTAATTACACAGTGTTATCATATTTTTCCTCTCATCTTTTTTAAAATTTTTCTTGTTTTTAAGCTAGCCCAGTTTGTACATTCACAGATGGTTTGGACAGGGGCACTGAGCCTTCACTGCAGTTTTCATTCTAGTCACAATGAATCCTGCCCATGGAAAAAGAAATCCTGTAAAGTTCATAGAATCTTCTCCACTGATGACAAAAAAAGACAAAGCAGATCAAGTTTGCACTCATCCTTAACGTGACTATACAGTTTTCAGTTTAGGTGTTAGCTTGTCATTCACAGTTATCCACAGTTTAGAGTTGGGGGGTCTGACACAAGGAGTCAGTGCATGATCTTCTGTATGAAATTGCCCTTTTGATACATTTCCAAAGTTTCAGAGTGTAGAGCCTCTTAACATAAATCTTCATTGATGATGCCTAGTGTCTCCCTTCCACTGGTGTTAGTCAGGTAGAACCTCTACTTTCTACTTCTCTGCATTTTGTTTTGTATCATTTTACATGTTATTCTCCAGGCTCAGAGCCATGGAGGAGAGTTTGGAAAGCAAAAGCAAAAGGGAAGCATACCTTAGTCAGACAGATTTGCTATAAGGCAGAAAACAAGGGCACATTCGGGAGATCTTGACAGAAAGTGAGACAATAGAAAGTAAAGTGGTGGCAGAGGGAAATGAACAGAAGCCAGAGCACTTCTAAGAACTTGAAAACACTGCAAATTAAATCCAATATTTAGCTGAAATGTTTTGTTTTCTTAAAAGAACTGCAAAAAACAGAGATCTGCATGTGAATGTTAGGTTCATTGATTAATTCAGATTGGAAATGACCTTGGAATGACATCTATTCCAACCTCTTGATCAGAGAAGGATCAGCGCTCAATCTAGACTAGAAGTATTTGTTTGCTCGATTCATTTGTGAACAGTCATGTAATAAATACTGTCTCTTCAATCAAGAGTCCCAGAAATAGAAAAAAAAATATTGTATATATAGATATATATATATATATCACCTACTAAAATAGCTCAACATCCAGAAGGTAAGGAATATATCTAGCAATAACTAACAAAGGTATTCATTACACTATCACTTCAAAGCACAGCTTTCACATGTTAGCAGCAGCCTTGTTACAGTTATGCCTTATCTGCATTAGCACTAAATCTCAAGCAACCTGCTGAAAAATGAACTGCAGTAATGCTTCAGTGGTAGGAGGATCAGAGGAAACCTAAAGAAAGATGTGAAGAACACATCTTTAGAGTCTTCCTAAATTTTTCCAGAAGTGAAAAACATGCTTCAGTAAGAAATAAGATCCCCACAGAGTTCATGTAGATGTGAGTTCTAAAACTGTGTGCTAGGAACCAGAGGATTTGTTCGTTATTAAATTTGTACTGTGTTTACCTGTGTAGGATGAGATTGAGGAACTTAATTGCATGCTATGTCCTTGCCCTCCGATCTTCTTTGTTAATTACGTTTAAGAATTAGATGCATCAATTTCTCTTATTTCCTTAGGACTGAGACAGTTATTAATTCCTAGTAAGCTTGCTTTTTCCATCTGCAGAAGGTTATATTTTCTTTTCATTGCATGCACAGTACTCCCAGAAGCTTTCAATTTGCATATATTGAAGATTACTTCACACACTTAACACTTCCAAAGTAAACTTGCTTAGAACCACCATGTGGCAGTGCTCTGAGGATTAATCTCACAGTCTGAAATGATAACATCCATAAAAATTACCAAGGTAAGGAACACACCTATAGATAGATAGATAGACAGATAGATGGATGGATGGATGGATTGATAGATGTGAATGTGCATGCATATGCGTATGAGGAACATGGCTGCCTGGTAGCTCCACTGAAGTTCCTTTCTTTAAGTGTTACAGATCAGTCTTGAACATACTTCCCGCCCTCTTTCCTCTGAAGCTGCTCTCATCATGTCTTATGGCTTAGTTTCCAACAAAGATGAGGTTCTTTACTGAGTAAGTGAAGATTTTTATTTTTTTTTTAATCTTTGAGAATGGTTCTTTTTATTTCAGATGGGATATTAATTGAAATTACATTCTACTCCCATCTTCACCTAGTAGCTTAATAGTCATCACATTGCACAAATTATTTTTAATACCTTGAAAAATTCATTAAGTGAACAAAAGATCCTGACATAAGTCATAAGATTTTTTTTCCTCTAAAGTGAAGTTAATAAAAAAGAACTCTAGAATATTAAGGTCTGAATTTTAAGCCACCTTTCTTCCCATTTTAAAGAAGGGTCTTTCTGCTTATTTTCACCAAATTTAAACACTAAGCTCTGACCAAAGATAATCATTAAACCAGAGGGTTTTATCATGCATGAAAAGATTTTCAAAACTAGCCTATTTCTTTTATAAGTGACTGAGAACTGAAGAAAGCATTAGACTTCTCAGATTTCAAGTAGGGTAAGAGTCACAATTAAAGAGAACTTCTATATTTAAAAAAAAAAAAAAAAAAGACTGACATGTAGGCAAATAAGACTGGATGGAGAGGGATAAAAAAAGGTATTTCCTGAGTGGTGACAGTAGAAGCATCATGCCCTGCTGGAGCACGCAGAAGTGCTGGAAAGCTGAAAAACACATTGATGTTACAAGCACAGTTCATTTTCTCTAGACTGTCAAGCATGAAGAACATTTCCTGTCTTCCATAAAGTTCATGACAGATCTCCGGTGCTAGGATATACAGTTGGCATTATGTCTGCATGTGCTACATCTCCTCACCCCAATGAGTCAGAATGATCAGGTTGGTCCATCAATAAGAAAATTCCTTCTCGCTTTTGTTTCAATTTCTCTGACCATTCCACTCCAAAGAGACATGGAAACTGAAAAAAAATTGACATGATAGCTTATTGTTTTTCTATACAGTTGGAGATTAAGAAACATGGATTTAGGATGATGGATAATTTTTGTTCTGTGATTACCCTTACAAATAGAATAATGTACAGATCTCTTTATTCTCCTATGGATGTTTTCTTCAAGTCTTTCCCAGCACAGAAAAACACCTTAGCATAGTTTCCAGCTTTCCGGTCTGTAATGCTTCCTGTGCTGATGAAAGCTAGTGTGCAGAAATGGATCATGACACTAGGCATGTTAACTTGGGAAGGAATCAGCAAACACTCATAAGATTTTTTTTGTTGGACAGGAAACAACAAATTGGAGTGTGCTGCAACATAGAATACTGACACTATCTTGGACAATGCTTTCTTAATAAAGTTAAACTGAGAGAAAGATCAGTGACATGCCTCATCTGGGTCCCCCCATAAACCTGTGGTGCATTTTTGTTGGGGTTATTTCATTAGGGCTCTGAGCTTGCTCTGAGCTTGGCCCAACCAGGCACTAGCCAGACTGAATAGCAGGGCTGTGTCTGAGTCACTGTCCCTACCCTGGCCCAGGGCTTCAATACAGGGCCAGTCACCAGGGAGGACCCATACTGTCCTGCAATACCTGTCACACACCCTCAGGCCTCCAATCACAGTGCAGCTGGCATAGTCACATTTTTTGCACTGTTCAAACCCACTGTAGCTCAAAGCCATCTGTGAAATTATCAACATCTGGAATTTAATCCAAGTCTAGGCTTATCAGATTTGTAGTAAGCAAAAGAAAAATACCACTGTTTTCAGAAAAAGTTGTCTCCCTTTACAGTTGAATCCAGTTTTACACACAGTGCATGTATCCAAACCTGCACAAGCTCATCAAGGTATTTCAACTCACCTGGTATTTCCAAGGATGACAACAATGGCCAGGAAACAACAGAATATCCCTCAGATGGACATAAGTAAGATATTATATATCATATTCATTATATCACTTTCAATACCACTTTTCTTAATTTGCTCTGGTATCATCTAATCTAATGGACTGGTGTGTAAAATTATCCTTTCCAAGAATTGAAGAGCAAACACAACAAAAAACTGCTCATTCTTCTCCAAACAATGTGATCTAAATACATGCTTGACTTAAACACAAGTGGGACTGCACATATGTTTAAGTGGCATTTTTATGTGCATTGGCATCCTTGGTAGCTCTCCAAGTTTCATGGGCCTGTGCTTGTTTGTCTGTATACAGCTGAAGTGGCTGGAAGACTAACCAAATCAAAAAATATCTGAAACTTCTCCTCCTTTGTTGTATTTAATTTTAACAAAAACCTCAACTTAAAGTTATGCAAACCTTTAATCAACGATCATTATAATTGTTGGCTGATTTTGAAGTTGTTGTGAAAATTCCTCTACAGCACATCATATTAAAGGATCATCCATATTCAGGCTTTTATCCAACATTGTTAAATGAGCCTATCTTGCCATAAAATGTTAATTAACAAAAACCCAGTTTTTAACGTGGTAACATCTCATATATGGACCAGAGGTAATGAAATACATAATGCATTGCAGGATCTTGCTAATGGCTGTTTCCAACTGGCAGCAAAAATAGCAAATACTGGCAGTGAATAGTTGATAGATGCATAGGAAGAAATAATGCAAAACGTAGTACTTCCCCAGGGTTTATAAAGGAGTTACTGAGTAAAATAATGCACTCCAATAAAGAATAACTTTTCTTCACTGACAGCTTCTTTCCAGAAATTTTCAAAGTACATATACTGCTTAAATCTATATGTTTACAATAAATAGAAAAATTCTACACAGCTTTCTAAAACGTATGACAAATGTAAAAGGACTTTAAACACAATTTGACTGTTGTACGTATATTTCACATTGCAGGAAACACCTAACAACCAGATCTAATAGTGTGATGAAAATTAATTCTTGGCCCTTCTACATAGGTTGCTCTCAAAGTAATGCCTCCTATTTATTTGCACAGAAAATACAACAGATTCGAAGATCACAATAACATTATCTGATAGAGCAAATTCTTAGCTACAAAACACTTTTTTGCAACATAACCATCATCATCATCAGCTATTCACTTCTGCCAGTGATGAACAGGAGTCTGCATGCATCACTAGTACAAATCTGCAGCAGTGGAGATGACCTAATGCCACTGTCACCACTGCTAAAACGTATCACCTGACTCTGGCTCATAGTGGTGACACCACATCTCATCACCAGTAAAGATGTGATCTGGGGAACTGTTCCCACCAGCCTTGTGTTGTTTCAACAGGTCCTGAAACAATTACACACGGTGTTCCTTCTGTTCCCCGTGAGCATCTGTACGATCCACCTGGCACGAATTTTGTTTCCAACTCACTGATGCTGATATTCAGGTCTGGTCATAATCCACCAATTTATGCAAATAAGCTGACTGAAACACTCTTCATTTCATAGTGTGACAGGCATGCATGGGCACCTGGAGCATGGCTTGTCTTTCATGCCACTGTTGTCACTGCTGAAACATACTACCCACCACCTCACTGTGCTCATATACACTGTTTGGTTTCCAGAAACACTCAGTTAAGTGTCTATGAATGTGATTGAGTGCCATTTTTTACTTCATGAAAGAATTAAATACCACACCTTTGCTTCATACACATTTTCATGTCAGATGGCAATTTGTCAAACTGCTCCTGCTGCCATCTGTTGCATGGTCATAAAATGTAATAGAATGTTGGCAGGAAGGTTCAACCTCTACTGCCATAATGCCAACATCCACACCTGACAACAAAATAAAGTAGGAGGCAATACTTTCAGAGCAACCCTTTTACTATGCCTATCAATTACTGTATAATGTTGTGATCATATTTTGGCTGAAGGAATTCACTACAGTTTTTACCAAAAACAGATTTCAGCATGGTTAGCGAAATTAGGAACACACAAAACCATTTGTTTAGTTTGGTGTGCAGAAAACAATAATTGCTAAAAGCTCAGATTGAAGAAATTCTCAGTAATCTGACACATTTCATAAAAGAAAATCAGTCTGGAGATAGTGGTTCAAGTAGGGAAGATAATAAAACCCAATTTGGAAATTGGTACAGCAACATATCAATTAGAGAATGAATGAACATAGTATAGGTCTTTATCATTCAAGACCTCTGGCCTTTTATTTTGGTTCAGGATTGTTTTTGGCATTCATTTATAGGTGACATCATCAATTTTGCAGCTGGAGGCCTCAACACTGGGTTAAGAATTGCATAGTGTAACCAGAATTGTCTTTATCTTTGCATTTACTGCACTCAGTCTTTAATCCAAACAGGGTTGTTAAAGATTAAAAGGAAAACAAATGGTCTTTTAAAGCCAGATAAGCTAAATTATTACAAATTATACATGTCTCAGTTCAAAATCATTAATAGCTCTCAGAATAAAAGATTAAAAGACAAAAATAACCTAATTAGAAAGGATTTACAGTAGGGAGTTGAATTGTTTGTGCTCAGAGCAAGGCAACATTGGATCTGAAGTACAAGACACTTAATGCACTGGCATAATGATGATCAGGAATGTTAAATAATATAGTTCTTCTATAAACCAGTCACTTTTGTAAGAAAAATTGTGGAGAACAACTTGGAAATGGTATCTTGTTATCTGAAAATTTATCCCGCTTTCCATTCTCTGAACAAAAGGAATGGTTAATTATGACTTTGCAAATACTGCTTTCGATATACCTGCACTGTATAAAACAGCAAATTTCAACAGCAATTGTAAACTAAAACATGTATATTTATGAGCAAACCTTACATTACACATGTGAAAAGAATACTGAATAAAAGGTAGGTATATTACTGGGGTTGGATGATTTCTTAGCCATCAGCAGCGAAGCTGCAAAATAATTTAAACTGAACTGAGCACTCAAGGGTAAACTCAGCTTTCAGTTATCCATGTGTAATTCCAATGATTTGCATTCAAGAAACTGTGGGTAGAATTTGGCCTCGAGGAAGCAGCCTGTGTTAGTGCCATAACCCTTGTTTTACAGGGAGTACAACATTTGGCCCAGGGGAGAAATACACCTCTTGTAAACCAGGTAAGCAAATGGTCACAAACCTGCTCAAGACATTAACTGCATAAATCAGAAATAATTTCATTTCCATTTAAAAGAAAAGTAACACTGTATGAAAGAAATCTGTGCTTATTTGTTCTGATGCTGATCTTAAAGATTTTGGATTGCTCTCCTTGGATGAATGACCCACGTCTGTCTTCTTCCTCAAGTTCATTTACAATTTATATATTAGATGCTAGCAGTTGGAATCTAAATTATTGCTAGAGATAACTGTAGAGATAAAATTCTCTAGCAATCTTCTTCACACAAGCACAGCTACAAGATATTTTGCACTTAAAAAGAGCCCATCTTGCACATTAAACCATTATGGTGAACAACTTTTACCCAATAACAATGGTATTCTCCATATGATCATCATCAGTCTACCAGTAATATCTTTTACTAAAAAAATATTTAAATGCAACGCTGGGGAAAAGGAAAATCTTGGGTAGTTGTTAATAATATCTTCAATGGTGATGCATTAAATTATCAGTGCTGTAAAGTATTTTGGATCATTTTTAAAATTTAGTGCAAGATTGTCTACATTTTATTGTTGCCTATGCTTTCATCATAATTATTCAGATTTACATTTTCATAGGTTCAAAGAGTCATTTCCAGCCCAATTCACTCTAACTGCATAGTGTTAAAAAAATTAAAGCCTTGCCAGGAAGGCTGAAGAATCTCAATACACTATTTCCCCCTGCCTACTGCTTAGTGGCAGAATAACCTACTGATTAGAGGACAGTCAAGCCACATTAAATCTATTGTGTTTTTTTTGGTTCTTGCCAGAAGGCACGCTATGAAGATGACATCAGTTGCTTTATCTAAGTGAGCCTGCTTTAGGAATGATATCCCCATGGGCACCCTTCCCCTTGCTAGCATATTGCCTAAAATTCCAGCTTGAAATTTAACTGGTCTCACTGTAGTTATCATGTTAAATACAGGTGAAATGCTTATCTAATTGTGCTACTACTTCCTCTTTATTTCCTCTGGTTAAATCAACTGTAAAAATTAGTAAAAATTCATTCCCTAGTTTTTTTTTCTAAAACTCCTAGCCTGTGCAAGCATATAACTTAACTGTCACAAGGATTTTATACAACCATAAATGCTGTTGTGCATATTTGTCATCTTCTCCAAGACTTCCTTATTTACCACCCAGGCTTTAGGTGCTAACAAAAGGCATGAGTCAGGAATCCATCATAAACAAAAGCTGGACTGCAAAGAGGTTCTAAAAAGGTGTTAAGATTTAATTCAGCATAACAGTCAAAATGAATCTAAAAATACTACAATTATTTTTAGAAAATTTTTGGGCAGCAAATAAGTGGATGTTCTATCTGAATAAAGATGAAAGACCATAATATTCAAATAAAATAAAATAAAATAAAATAAAATAAAATTTCAATGGTATCTCTGGGACAACTACTATATTACAAAAAATGCAATATACAAAATTGCAAAATAATAATATTGCAAAATACATCAGTTCTATTGTCATGCTAGAGAAATAACAATAGAATGTTTTCAAGTTAAACTGAAAAGGCCTCCAAAATGTTTCTGTTGCAGTAGTTTTAATACTTGTGTCAATATGTTCATGAATGACTGAACTTAGGGTAAACAGATATGAAGACTACATTTCAAATTCAAAAGCGATGCTCAAAAAGAGATAAATTTTGCATAAGATTTCAGCCTTAGAGGGTAAGTAGATGTATACTCTCCTGCTAAGATTGTTTCTCAAGCCAACTGCATATCTTGCTTTCAAACTTAAAGTACAAATAAAATATGTTTTAATTAATTCAAATCATAACCATCCAGTCCCTGAGAACTGAGGAAGCATTAATTTTTCTTGTCTATTCTAAAGTTATAATATTCTCATTTGAAGGAGATGCATCATTTGTGGAGACTATTCCCCATCTTGTTCATCATTCAACAGCATGTACGTTTTTCCTATTTCACTCATCAAAATGCACAGATTACCATGCATGCCATGTAATGCATTTTTGTGACACAAAAATCTACCATCAAGAACTCTCTTCTAGTAGAATGTTTTAATAAGAAGTTATCTTTGTACTTACAAACACTTTTTAATAGCTTTTTTTTTGTCATTTGTAACTGATGCAACCCTATATGCTTCACCATCTAGACAGTGAAAAACAGTTTGAGCTAACAAGAGGCTCCATCTTGCCAAGAGCCTCATTTAGTACACAGAACTGATCCCTGTGCAACTAAAAGTAAATTTAGGCATTGATTCAAGGAGGCAAGAGAATTCATTCACTTCTTGCATAGGGCAGTAAGAAAACAATATTCTGTTCTGCATCTGTCCTGAGGGCCTGGTTCAGAGGGGAATTTCTGGCTGGGAGGAAACCAGGGCATCCTCTGTCTTTGGTGACATACACCTCACCAGCTTCCTTGCTCAGCAAGCTAGAGTAGACTGAGTTGAGCTACAGGAGCTCACAGGCAGCAAAACTGTCCAGCTTAAAGCTAGCAGAGTATCTTGGTCTTGTCATGTGGCTCACTTGGGTGCCTGCAGAGCAAGAAGGTCGCTGAAGATTACTGTGTTTTTCAGGTGGGCTGCTATTTTTCTGTTCCAGCCATTGGTACTTAAATTATAATTAAGTATGAGACAAATCACTTCAAGACGAAAAAAGAAAGCTGTATATCACTTTTATTTAATACAATAAATACGATTAAAAGGAACTATTGCTGTCTCTCTTAGTATTCCCTCATATATATCAGCTGTCATTTCTTGAGGTTTAAAGTGCTTGAATAATAAACCTGCACAGAATTGAATTACTTCAGTAGCAAGTTGATTAGTTCCCACATCCAATAAAATGTCTGTGGTATCTCATATATTTGGCATTTAATGTTGTAATTAATAAGTCTTGATCATGTGCCTCTTACAGCCACAGGTCAGTGACAACAGTGACATTCCCTTTCTCAGCAGGAAATTGAGCCTCCAAGACATTTTCCTGAGACACTTTCAATTATGATAAATTGTCAGATTTGCTTCAGTCATTTTGAAAACTACTTCATGTATATCTTCCCAGGTAAAAGCAGCGCTGAAATCTAAAGATTTTTTTAAAATTATTTTTATTTTTTTCTTGATGCAAATCACATTTGGAAGATTTCAGATTTTTTAGGGTCATTATACATTCTCAAATGAAAGACATGTTTTGAAATGAACTGATTTCAATAATGTATCTTTCCAACTTAATGTAACACTTCGAATAGTGGGCCAGGCACTAAATGACTTTAAATCTGTGTAGCTCCATTGATTTCAATGGGTACATGTTCAATTTATTCCACAGAGGGATTTGTCTCTTTAAATTAATATGTTTTAAATGGCAATGTTGGAAAAGCACTTCTACTCCTTTTCTTTTTAATGATGTATAGAAGAGTTGTTCAGTTTCTTTCTTTTACACTCTAGTGTAGTAAATACCAGGATCCCATTTTCCCTCTTATGTGAGTTCTAGCCAGAGTTTTGGTATGGAAGTTTTCCATATTCGTATTGATGGTATGTAGGATATACAAGTGTGGAACAGAGAGGTAGTTTCATAAGTCATCACTTAAAAGCACATGAGATCTAGTCTAGACAAAAGGTTGGGAAAAAAGGAAAACCAAAAATCAACAATGTCACAAAAGCAACATTACTATGTTTCTTCTTTGATGCTCACATTAAAGGCACAGTGATTTTTGCATTTGCTAGGCTGTCAAAGCCACCCTGTACACAGAAATGCAGTTTTTAAATAAATGTTCATGCATACTGAAAAATTGAAAATACAAGAAGTAAAAGTAGTGCTGTTGATTTCTCAACTGGAAGTAAGAGTGAAAGACTGCAATAAGAAGGGGGAGAAGATATTGCATTTAACCACCTTGATGTCGTCTGCTAAGCGACAGGGCAAAGGGAAAAGTGGGAGTGCAGCAGGGAAAGGGAGAGGGGTGGAAAAAGCATTCTTAATGCTTGCTTCCCTTACTTAGATGTTTGCTTGGTTACTCTCTGACCAAGAAATGTTGCCTATGAGCTGAAGACAAACACCTGACAATTCTCTAATTATCAACCTGGCTGTACATTGTCAGCATTTACAATCCCAGATTGCTGTTCATCTATGTAATATTGGCAAAGCTGGCTTTCAGACATCATTGCTTAGACTCCAAGATATTATTCATTTTAAGAAGTAACATAGTTTGAGCCCTTTTCCATTCCTGTCCTAGTTTTATTTTAGTCTTCAGGGAATGCCTTTATCAAAGTTTTCTTTCTCTACAGTCATAAGGACTAGAATCTTATTTCAGCCAAAGCTGAATTTTTCATACATTCATGTGTCTGAAAGAGCTGGGATGTAAAGAGAAAAAGAAATATGAAATATCATAAGACCTGCTGTTACTGCAGTAAACAGTCAGAATTTATAAGAAGGCATGATACAACATAAAATAGTCATACTTCCCTGAAATAGAAGAATTTCTCAAGCCTCTGCAAGCATATTAGTCTTACAAGTTTTGCGGACTAAAATCTTATGATAAAAAGTTTGGAGCTTTGCCCAAAATCACAGTTAATTTAAAAAAAAAAAAAAAAGGACTTGGAATTAGAGGTCTTCAGGATTATCACCTGCTGACCAGGAGTGAAAATGCTGTCTCTACCTCTCAGCTTTTTACTTCAGACATGGGGTCAATATTCCCTGAAGAAATAGTATCTGTTACTTGTTTTAGAAGGCTGCAGCTGGTGCTGGAGACAGCACACACTGAGAAATGGCAAGTGAGGAAAATCAGAGCCTTGTAGCAGAAACTGTGTTACTAATCCCCAGCACAGTTTTGAGGCACCTTCACACACCTCTTCCTTTTTATGTCAACACCATGCAGCAGAGCATGATGTGAAGTCTTCTCAGTTAGCTCTCAGTGACACCAGATAACCCTAGATGGCACAAACTTAGACTGGATATACCACCTCAGGTACAAGTGCAATTAATCAATGCTCCAAACACTGTACCTAAGTGAAAAACAAAACAAAACAACAACAACAACAAGAACCCCCCCTAAAACAACAAAAACCATAGCTATACTGCTTCTGGGCACCAGGTGAGAGAAATAGTAACCCCACCTCTTCTGACTTTGGAGTTATCTTATGCAGAGAACAGATAAGTCTTCAGTCCTGTACCTCACAAGATGCTTCTTGTGTGGAACCATGTGCATTACAAGTGAGATTTACTTATAAATTCATTTTGGACCAAATGTTGTTACCACAAATTTCTCATGTTTTCAGTACACACAAATTAAAGGCAATCCTTGCATTGACCTCAGAACTTTTTCTACATTAATCATAGTATACAGAGAAATTTGATCTGCCAATGATCTCCAATGAAAAATTTACTTGTTTTGAGAGTGTTTAAGACATCCTCCCACTGCCTCTGGATTTTATAGAGTGCTTTCCATTGCTGCAGAGATGTGATCACTGTACTTTGTAAGTATAAACAGTCAATTGTTTATCAAATTAAGTAAATAAATAAAAAGTAAATTGGTTTCAGCTGCTGAAAGACTTTTGAAAGAATATTTTTATTACACATTAGTAAGATTTAGAACATTTGTAGCAGAGTGAAGCCAAATACCTCCTGAGATGATCACTTATTAAATTAACAACTTAAGAACATGGACATAAACATTAAGTAATTCTGAAGAAATTAAAACAATAACAAAAAATATTTAAAAGGACAATTATTAAAAATAATTGTAAAGGGAATGAGAGAAGCATCATGCACTGGATGCAATATGAACAGAATACAAAGAGATGCAAAAGATGACAAAAGCTAGAACAATGGCATAGAAAACATTTACTATAATAATAGAAAAGCAGCAAGATGCAGCAGCTAAATCTTCTTTTCCATCAGGATTTTTTAAGGTAAATGACCTGACCGTGATGCTGACATCTCACAGTTTTCATCTGAGGCAATTGCACCCAAAGGTTTTTATGGCTTTAAGGATTTCCTACCATTTGGCTTTATAACATGGAATCATAAAATTATTCAGATTGGAAAAAAAAAAATCAGATCATCAAGTCCAACCATCACCTTCTAAATCTCTAAATGCATTGGTTGCTTGTTCAAGAAAGACAGAGAGAGAAAGAGAGAAAGTGAGATAGAGAAAAAGAAAGAGGAGGAAAAAAAACCACAAGTGAGATGATTTATTGAAAACAAGGAAAGCAGAGACTACACACAAGTTCCTGTTCTACCTAAATCAGAGACCAAGCTGTTGCATCCAGACTAGCCCACGAACTTAAAAGTCACAAGGTTTAAAAGAAATGTGGAAATCAGTTGCTTAAGAAGATGAGCAATCATAATCCTTCCTGATTTTGCCCAGGCATCATGCTTTCATGTATAAAAAGCCTTGTATCATTCAGGTACACATATTTTTCACAACAAACTTTGCCTACATTGAGTCATTTTATACCCTTTTTGTCCATCAGAGATATCTAGATCACATCAATCTTCACTTACTGTTATTCTATAAAAACCCTGACTCACCCCCTATTCATCTCACTTGTCTGACTCACTGTCTAGCAGGGACTGGGAATTTTACCGTGACAAGCATATTCAGTGGGAATCAAAGTGTCTTGCATAACTAGGTTTCTTTATACAGGGAAATGTCTACTATGTCAATGTTTTATGTTTCCTTCTTCAGGATATAAGGAGGATTTGTTTGGAGGACAATAATCTCAACTGAAACAGAACTGCCTTTTTAAACCAAATCATTACAGTTCATCTGGGGGAAATATCCACCACTATTTTGTATTCCTCCTTCCAGAACTCAACTTTTCCTTGTAGGCAGCTTGTTGAACTGCATCTACATTTATACCCCATAGCCTCCCACCTAGTTAAACTGTTAAACACGCCATCTCAGTCACAAAACTACAGTGCCTGTAGATGTAGTGCAAGGATGTAGCCCAAAATCAAACCAGAGGAGACCAAGAGCTGAATTTCAGTTTTCATAAGATGCAACGGTCCCACTCAGGTTGGACATCATATTGTACCCGCCTAAAACATTTTGAAAGTTCAAGTTTTGGGGTTTTGTTTGCCTTATTTCAAGAAAAACAAAGTTATTCTCTCTCTCTCTCCAAATCCAGGGTGAAATGAAATATCAAAATAACAGATTTTCAAGCCCTTTCACAGCACTTGGTTACCATCCACTTCTCTAGCCTCTCACATTCATGAGGCTGTATAACACATCCACTCTTTTCTCTCCCTTCTGCCTCTCAGTCCCTCCATTCACTTCTGTCACCCACCTACTTTCACTTCCCAGCAGGATGCTGTCGGGGGCTGAAGGAGTTGTAGTCAGCAACTGCAGCTGCTCTTCAGCTGGATTTATGGCTCCAACTGTAAGAGAGTTACAGACCTCAGCCACAGCTTACTGGGACAGAAGGGAAAGCTGTTCTCCCCCAGAGATCTGAGATGATTACAGCTAAGGAGATGGAGCAAAAGGCGGCACATTAGAGGTACTCACTTGGCAGGGAAGCAGATATCCTATAGGCCTATCCTCAGTTGGTTGCAGCACCATGAGAAACTAGCACAAAGAAGAGGCAGGAAGGATGAAGTAATTGCTGATCTTTACAAGCGCTATGTAAAATACCATTCATAATGGTGATGACAATCACTTTCTGCACACAGGCACAAAGGGCTTTTTCTTCCAAGGCACTCTTGACAGTTTAGGCAGGAAGAGAGGTGGCTAGTGGAAGTAAATTGTCAGCGATCTGTCACCAAAGAGCAGATTGCTTTTCCCCTCCTGAATTTTCCCTCCTGAGTTAAGATTAGTCTCTATTGAAACCTATCGTTCTCTTCATTATCAGCCAGCACCTACAAAGATGAATTTTTTTTTATCAGATCTCTCTAAACGACTGCTTAAAGCTCAAATCATTCTGACCTTAGGAAGAGGTGGGACAACTGTTGCCTAACAGTGAAGAACAATGCATACTGTAGAACGAAGTTCCATAACAAAAAATCACTAAACCCATTTTTCTGCATGCAGGCTGCTCTAGTACAAATTAAACCCAATGCAATCACAAGAGAATTAAGGCCAATAAAATTATTGTAAATAAAGTACTAGTCTTAAAAATACTTCGATTTGTCTATATTTAGCTACACGTACAATAGCAGAAATTAATCTGAGAAGATTCTGTTACACACAAAATACTGCAGAGTACCAGGATTTTCTGAAAGCAGGGGAAAGACTCCTCTGTTTTGTTTGACTTTATTTTGATAACTGCTCTGCTGTTTAATGAGGTATAATGTCAACTTCTTTGCAGAATATTAAGATCCATGTGGAAAACAGAAATGTCTGCTAATTGTTTCCTCCTAAAAGCAAACAAGAGAATGCAATGTCTTGTATAACTGAATTTGAAAAATGCCAGGAAAGTTTGTTCTCTTTACAGTCAAAGTTAAGCAAATTCTTTTGGAGAAGGCTGAAATGGGGAGGGAGAACTTAAGTTTCCATTTAGTTTCCAGGTGCACACAGATTTTGTCTTTAGTTGTCACAAGGCAGCCTTTCTAAAACAGGTTACAATAAATAGATGAAAAAAGCAAAGCTTCTGTCACCGGAGCTCTGCCTTTTTTGCTGTATTTGTGCAGTGCCCAGAACACTGAAGCCCTGGCTTCTAAGCAGATATAAATAAACATGGAAGGAAGTGAAAGAATAATATGAGAGAAATCAAATAGATGGGTAACTTGAAAGAAGAAATAAAAACTGAATTTAAGCTGTTTAACCCTTACTTTTCTAGCATTTTATGTCACCTTACAAAGGAAGCTGTTTTTCTAAAAGTCAGCAACATTTGCAACAGTTTTCTTTATAGCACTTCAAAGACAGAAGCAATGAAACAGCAAATACGTATACACTTACATAGCAATGACACTCTAATGTAATAGCTCAGGTTTTCCTCCATGTACTGTGGCTCACTTTTATACAGTGGTGTCCATGTGAGCCCTGAGTTAATATTAAATGTTGAAGTTCAACATATTCTCTAAGCATTGAGAAGGCATCTAATCATTTGTTCTCAGTAGGTAGCATCTCAGTCACACATATCAATTTATAAGCTTGAGAAATCCAGAATACCTACTTAACTTTTAGGATAGGAATGATAGCAACATGCTGCAGAGGAGGTCTGTGCTGGTGGCCACTGAACAGCTGCTTAGCCCCACCTTGCTGATTTCCATGAACTCTGCCTTAATGAGCAGACCCTGTAAAGATGAATCAGACTCTTGTAGCATGGCACAGATGGGTTACACCTTTCAGCAAAAAGTTGATGTTCTTATCCATTTTAATGACAGCAAAATGCTGGTAGTTTTTCTGAATTGGAAAACTCCAATCACGGCAATAGCTTTATCTTGAAAATGATCTGCTAACTATGGAAACAGGCCTTAAGAAGCAAGCCTAGCTAGCTCTTTTGCAGAGGCATTTGTATGGCATATGTGGCAAATAAATGCAATTCTTAGGCATGGATCTGTGTAGCAAATGAACCAAAAAGTGAAGGAAGTAAAAGGAAATAGTACAAATACACTAACTTCATTTGCATTCAATATTGTGAATTGATACAATACAGAAGAGCAATTACCATCTGGCCAGAGTTGTATTTGTTCCACTTGATGCAATCAAAGGATAGACATGTAAAAATATTGTGTTTATTGGATTATTTCTTTCCAGTTGAAGACAGCAAAGAGAATTAATGGGAAAGATGTGCTCATACGTCTTATTGCAATATGTTAATTGGCATTTTTGGTTTTGTCATCTTTTACCTATTTTGTTAAAAAGATAACATGAAAACAAAGATAAGAGAACGAAAGATACACACATTTAGAGCAATCTACAGATATTTTTGTGAAGGTATGGCATGAGGACTTTTCCAGGTAATTGTATCAATGCTCATAAGAAATGAGAAAACTACAAATAATCTGACATTGTGGTTTTACAACATCATGCCACCTCACTGAAAAATGCATATATGCAGGAGGAATGAAAAAAGGAAACTAATATCTCTGCACAAGATGACTGGAAACGTACAGAAAGAAAAGTTTGAAGTGTCACAGTGATATTTTGGGGGGCTTAGAGTTTTTTTTTGTTGTTTGTTTTTCTGCACAAGAGCCTGGAGAGGTCGGTACAATTGTCGATGTGATCTGGAAAAATTGACATGAGGTTCCAATGGAGCTATTCCAAAATCATCCATGTGCAAAGAAAGCATCTGTGTTCTGTTTTCACTAGACCATGCTAGTAAACTAGGTGCCAGAGAAAAGAAAAGCTGCAGCATCATGTTGCATTGAAGACAACAAGGCTATTCTAGAAGAAAGGAAGCCTGATATTAGTTCGTGTTATAATCAAAACAAATCAAGCATGGATAATTTGGATCACCTAACCAGGCTTTATACACACAAGAGGAAAATCTGGTGGCAGCAAATGGAAATATTGTGATGTGATGTGCCGAATAGCTACATTTATCATGTATCATTCAGAGTTCCCAGGCTCAAATTCTGCAGTATCCTATGATTGCTAATTGTTTCTGTAGAAATAGTCAACAACTTAGTTAAATAGATCACAGTCCAAGAGCTTTACAAGCTGCAGCTTTTGTTGGATTTCAAACATTTCAATCATAGGATGGAAATGCCAATCTGCTTGCAGCTGCTGCACTTGTTGAACAGCACAGATCAACAAAGATTTGACAGTCACTTGCATCCAGACAGCAGTGACAGAACAGTGAAGATGTCTACCAAGGTGTCATAAGTTGTTGTCCTGAACATACATAAATAAAAATGTTTATGAAATTTGTTGTAGGAATACAAAACCAGTTCCACATACACAGTCACAAAATCCGCTATAAAAGAGTAAGAGAGAAAAAAAAGGTCTCTGCATTGATCCAAGACCAGAACAAAGAGAATAAGCCCATTATTTTGGCCCTAGGATTAGCAACAAAATAACCTATACAGAGTAAGAAATGAAGACAGACAAAGAAAAAAATGAGAGAAGAAGGTGATAAATGGAAGAAAAAGGAAACCACACAACTTCAAGCTTAGGAAGCTTAACAAATGTCTTTGCATTTTCTATATTTACCAAGCAAACACCACTGAACATTTGAGATGAGAAAACTTCTGATTTGAGCATAGGAAGTGTATTATAGGGCTAAATAAACTGAAAGAAACAGTAGAAGCAGCTAGGAAAAAAAAAAATCACTAAAATATACAAGGAGCACTGCTACGAACTCCTAAATGGAGTTGGAAGCTTAATCTGATGGCCACAGCACAAAGGCCTTAATTCACATTTATTGACATAAGTCTTCAATTCTGAGTGGTGGAGGCTCAGACCATGCCTGGCTCTTTTGAAATTAGCGGCACCAGCCTTGGAATTCTGACCAGTAAGTGAATTGTGCTTTTCCCACTGAACCACTAAGCCAGTGACCCACCATTGAGTCAGAGTCAGTCAAGTACTGTGTCCAGTTTTGGGCCCCTCACTGCAAGAAAGATATTGAGGCCCTGGAACGTGTTCAAAGGAGGGCAACAAAGCTGGTGAGGGGTCTGGAACACAGGCCATATGAGGAGAGGCTGAAGGAGCTGGGATTGTTCAGCCTGGAGAAGAGGAGGCTCAGGGAAGACCTCATTGCTCTCTATAACTTCCTGAACGGAGGTTGTAGTGAGCTGGGGGTCGGCCTCTTCTCTCGTGTCATTAGTGATAGGACCAGGGGGAATGGCTTCAAGCTACAGCAGGGGAGATTCAGGCTGGACATTAGGAAGTATTACTTTTCAGAAAGGGTGGTCAGGCACTGGAATGGACTGCCAAGGGAGGTGGTGGAGTCACCGAGCCTGGGGGTGTTCAAGGAAAGGCTGGATGTTGTGCTGAGGGACATGGTTTAGTGGGAGCTATTTGGAATAGGTGAACGGTTGGACTGGGTGATCTTTTGGGTCTTTTCCAACCTTAGAGATTCTATGATTCTATGATTCTATGATAGGGGCAGGGAGGGGCTGTTGCTGATGGAAGACGTGTTTGGATTAAGAAATCCAGTAATTATCCTTTAAAATGGATATATTGGAGCAAGCACTCTAGCTAGGTGCAAGTACTATTGCCTTCTATCTACCTCAATTTGCCCTGTGGTTTTAATTGAAAGCTATGATGTTTACAGCCAAACCTAAAATGCTGAGTAAGTCTGTCCTGCATTGCTAGACAGCTGCTGTGTTATGGCCCAGAGGTAAGTGATGAAGTGATCCCTTTCTATCCAGCACTGGCTATTTCACTTGGGTACAGTATGCCTTACTTAATGCTTGTAAAGCACTTGGAGGTCCTTAAACGAAAGGCATAAGAGCACAAAATAGCATCATCATTAGCTGTAAGGACCACTGCAGAGCAATGGAAAATATTCCTTTTCCCTGTCCATCTGGGGTTTTGCACACTGCCTAAGCAACACTCCCATTCCCTGCCAGCTCAGAGAGCAAGAGATCAAATCTATGCCTCTGGCATAATAGTGCAGAGTGCTAATTACAGAACTACCATAAAACATCTGCTGTAATGCATAACTATAACTCTTTGGCATGCACAAATACAGCACCTAGATGCTTGGAGTGTATTTCTGTATGTAAACCCTATGAACCAGAGTGTAAGCAGCTCCCAAATGAGTCTTGTCATAGATGATGGGAGACAGAAGAGAAAAGAAAGGCACCAGCCCATCTTGCACTCCATTCGTACAAAGGAATTGCAGATGTGTGCTGTACATTTAGAAAAAGGCAGAAGCAAAGCCATTAAAGCTGCCAGCCATTAAAGCTGCCACCTATCCACTCCCAAATCAAGGTGAACTACCTCAAATGGAAGAAGGGCTGTATTTAAAAGCATACTGATAGGCACTTTCCTCTCATGGTTCAGAGAACTGATAATTAACTATCTGCAAGACACCAGGAAGCTTTCCTTCACTACTGCTGGCATGGGAGATGTTAGGCTTGAAAACTAGTTTTCTCCAAAACACAACTTCTCCAAGATTTCCCATGACAATGGATGGCTTCCTAGAGCTTCCTCATTGCCAGCGCAGAATTTTGCCTAAATGGGATATCTTTGCTCCATGAAAGCAATGACAGACTCAAAGAGATATTAATAATGAAAATAAAGGCTCTGTTCATCCACATTTGGAAAGAGATAACTCTAATTTTTGCCTTGAATAAGCAGTTACTGTAAGGAACAACAATACTCATACACTTTAATATTATGCTTTATAGTTTTCAAGTTTGGGAGGGTATAGATACTATCCTTCAAACATGATTCTTTATCTTATGCAATGTGGGATGGTCTGTCTGGAAATTCATTGCATGTGACAGAATCACAGAATAGTAGGGGTTAGAATACATCGTAGATCATCTTGTCCAACTCCCTGCTAAAAGAGCACACTGCACTAGAAAGTGTGAGCAAACAACTTGCTGTGATAGGAGCACTTGTTACAAAAATCAAGCTTGATATAAAAATAGCCATCAATTGGTATTTCATCCAAATCAGAACAGGCAATAAAGTGTCTCTTTAAGTTTCAGACAGTGTAAACAGTTCACAGAAGATGGATTATTGTGGAGACAGTGGACACGTACAATTATTATTTTACCAAATACATCACCATTGCAAAGGAAATCACCAAATGATGGAGAGTGACTGAGCCCCAGGCTGGTGCCTGGATACATGCAGCCATGGAATACGAAGTCACTGACCAAGGGTTTGTGGCTTCAGTGAGAAATGACTGATCTTGATGACACTCGTATGTAAATTCAGGCACCAGCGGAGACAAACATGGACTTGTGCCTGAACTCTAGTTAAGCAAATCTGCAAGACTTGGACCACTGAACAAGGCTGTGATTGGGTTGTGCTGTGGGGCTGCCAGCAGTCTTTGTTGTTGGTTTTGCTGCTGTTCTAAGAGAATAGTGAATCCAGATCCATTACTCCTTCAGCCTGTATTCAAAGGAGAGGCACTTGAGCCCTCTAATCATCTTTGTGGCCTCCTCTGGACCTCCTCCAAAAGCTCCACATTTATCCTGTGCTGGGGGCATCAGACCTAGATCCAGTACTCCAGAAAGGTCTTCAAGGGCAGAGTGGATGTGGACAGTCCCTTCCCTCTGCCTGCTGGCTACCCCACTTTTGGTACAGACCAGGATACTATCAGTCTTCCAGGCTACAAGCATACACTGTTGGCTCATGTCCAGCTTTTTATCAACCAGGACTCCCTGACACCTTCTCAGCAGGTGTTCAAGTAGATGACATCAGTTACCTTACCATTCTTACTGATGTTGTCATCCATCATAGAAGGCCACCAGGTCAGGCATGATCTGCCCTTGGTGAAGCTGTGTTGGCTGTCTTGGATCACTACCTCATCTCACACGTACCTTAAGATGTCTTCCAGGAGGATCTGTTCCCATACTTCCCAGGCACAGAGGTAAGTCTTACTGGTTCCCTGGGACTTTCTTTCTCCCTTTCTTAAAAATGGAAGAAGTATTTCTCTTTTTCCAGTCACTGTGGACTTGGCTTGACACCAAACACTTTTCAAATATGACCAAGAGCATGCTCAGGTTATTCCTTACAGGGCTCAGAGACCAAATATTGGGTTTATATGCAGGATAGTTTCAAGGAAAGCTGTCAAATACTTTCTCATTGCCAGCTGATGCATGTGGATTTGAAAGAGTGAAACAGAAGGGATCACAGGGAGAAATTATTTCCTGGAAACCTTTGGTTAGTCCAAAACTTCTGTACACTGCTTCCTTGATGTGTCAGAAAACATGTGCTTTGGTGCCTGCAGGAAATAGGTCTCCACTTATAGCATCTCTCTCCATCAGAAGAAACACTTGTCTTAATCACCACTATCCTTTTAAAATATTATCATGTCAAGCATTAACATAAAACCAAACATAATAGAGACCAAATCTACACCTTGATGCATGAGAAAAAAAAAGGGACAAATGAAGCCATTAATTCCAGGATAGCAATTTCTGGGCCAAAATTTTCAAGCCAACATGGGGAGTGAGGAGAAGAAAAACAAACAAAAATACAAAAACAAAAACAACACAGAAGGACTCTGCAGCAGTCTTGTGAGCAAGTCCTATGGAAATGCAAAAGCACACTGAACTGTCCTGTTTATATCTTTACCACAAAACAGGAAATGTAGAGACTTCACTTATTTGTGTACAGTGGTACTAGGGAGAATGCATGAGAAAAGCCCTCTGAAATGAATAAACGGAAATAAAATACTGTTTTTGATGCAAGGCTAATTAGAGAAATTGGAAGCTTCTGCGACAAGTTGCTTTGATTTGTTTTCTCTGTATAGAAGCACTTCTAGAAGTGTCAATATAAAAATAAGAATCTTCTACAATGCCAAAATTCAATGTGAAGCAAAAGCGGCGCCTGTGTTCTAATCTCTGTGCTGGCTTTATAATATCCACCTGAAAAATACAAATGCAAAAACCTGACCAACAAAACCTAAGGAGCATACCAAAAAGAAACAGACTGCCCCTAATATCTTGGGTATATTCAGAGGAATGGCACTGCAGGGAAGACAGGAAAACTTCAGCAACAATTTGAAACTTACTGATACTTACTACTTAATGAATAAACTAGATATGAGCATTCTGGTGCTGTCTACAGAATATTTATTCATTTTGTTTTTGTCTCTGATATATTTATTTTCATATAAGAAATGTTATGCTTTCTTTGTTTTTTTTATAAGACAAAATAATTATCTTAATAGCAGAATACTTGCATTGATAAATAAATGTAGCTTTCCAATATGTTTCTACAGCCTGAATCAGTACATTCTCAAACAAATTAGGCTCTATCTTGCAAAAACAACAACAACAAAAAAAGTTGTAACGTTAACAATGGGAAGCTTGAATAAACATAGACAAAAAATTGTAAAATATAAATGTATTTTTCTGGGAGGGTGGTACTGGCAATTCTTGAACACTTCCCAGTTGATTCTGCTTCCCCCAAAAGCCCTTTCCTTTTGTCTTTTAAAAACAGAATTTGTGGGATTTAAATGACTACAGTGCTCTCTTGCCTAACTCAGTTAGCAACCTAGCATGAAAGAAGCCAAGAGAAAAAAAAATATTTTAAAAGGTGTCACTTCCATAAAAGCCAGAGATAAAGAGATGTATTGTTTCCGTCCCCACCACTGACCCAATTCTCTTGAAGACTGCATATGATGGTACATGTGTGTACATGAGAAAAACAAGAAAGGAAAGTTATCTTCTGTAGGTAAGTATATGTAGAAAATGCATTTGGAAATTGTCAATTTCGATTGCATAGATTTGCAGATGTAACTATATGGCTTATTATTTTTTAAATTATAAGGTTTGTTCCAGATGAAAGAATACATAGACAATAAAAATAATACCACGTATGAGGGCTGAGTTAGAATTGAAAAAAATGGGGAGTCTTTATTTAAAGTGCCTTGTAGGATCTCTGCTTAATAATGTGATGCTAAACTGTGAAGGCCCTGGACCATGCTTTGTTTGAGGTCTTTGGTATTCTCTCAGACAGATGGAATTTATCAAAGCCTTCAGAAACTACATATGCAGCTTGACACTTAACTCTGTGAGGTGCTGAGTATTAAGAGAGGTCAGTACATTTTCTCAAATTACTTTTCAGATTTTTTTTCCATTACAAGGTATAGAGACAGCTATTAAAATGGTGATTGTTTTAAATATAAATCTTTCCAGCATATTCTGGTAAATAGAAAGTAATTTAAGAAAGACTGTAAAAATGTCAGGATTATCTATTCCGGGACAAGGAGGGATCAAAAAGTACAAAGAAATTAAAATACTGAATTTTATGAAGGAGGCTTATATATTCAGAGAACTAGTAGACCATAGCCTCATAGGGAGGAGATGAACATAAAGAAATTCTGAGAGCTACCAGTTCCTTAAAGAAATTATAACAAGGACCTTAAAGAAATTATAACAAGTGTAAAGGAGGAAGAGAAAATTTAATTAAATCTCTGTTGACTAAATCACAAGTCCTCCATTGACATCCTTTAGAGAAAGACACACTCGATGACTAAGGATGGGAAGAAAAGAATAGCATTAGTATATATGGGCAACGTGAATCATAGCTAACTTAGATATTAGGTTAGATGCTAGGTGGAAATTTTTTAGTCAGAGTATGGTGAGGCACTGGCACAGGTTGCCCAGAGGGGTTGTGGATGCCCCATCTCTGGAGGCATTTAAGGCTGGGTTGGATGGGGCTTTAAAGACCCATCCAACTCAAACCATTTTGTAATTCTATGACTTTCATTTGCAAAGAATGTGGACAATAACAAGAAAATATCCTGGAAGTATACTAATGTGAATAAGACCTACAAAACAAACAAACAAACAACAACAAAAACTCACAAAACTTCTTATATAGAGAGGAAAATCTAGTCATTGAGGATGCCTGGAGAGCTGAAGAACCAGTGTCCTCTGGCTTCAGTCTTTACTATAAAAATGATGAACAATTAAGGTCAGTAGCAAAAGGATAGAGTAGGAAAGACATAGATCAGAAAGACCTACTTTTTATTTACAGACTACATGAGCCTGCTAAGCTTAATTTGGGGGAACTTAGAATATTTGAAATTTCCTTCACATTAATGGCTGATTTTCAGAATGTCTAGAAAACTGGCCCAACTCCAGAAAACTGGAAACGATATAATAAAGCGTGTATTTTTGAGACAAGAAGGGGAAGCGGTAGAAATTGAACATCAACCATCTTAACCTAGTCCCTAAATACTGTCACAATAACCAAAAAACTTTCCAGAACTATCAAGAAAACAAGGACACTAGAAATTCTGAAGAACTAGTTGCATCAAATCTACACTTTTTTTTTTCATATTGAGATAACAGTTCTTCCAACCTTAAGCGTTCTCAGAGAGGGAGATCACTAAACATGCCCCTGTGCTGCTTTTGAGGAAATAAGAGGCACCGGTTTAAGGAAAGCATTCTAGATCAATGCAAGCAAAGTTTACTGGACTTCACAGTACTTATCAGTTACTCATACTTCCATTAGTTCTTTGAGCGATGGAACAAAACTAGCCTCTTCAAAATATGAATGTGATACCAGCATGGAAAAGGCAGCAAACACAAAACAAGAAAGCATGATTTAAAATTATCTTCTTGCATATTGGAGGGCTATTTCGTCTGTCTCTCTTTTTCTCTTATATTTTTTCTTTTTTTTTTTCTCGGGGAGGAATGTCATTGCATCTGGTCAGCTACAGTTTGGAAAAATGATAGTTGCACAAATACAGTCTGCAGAACAAACAGCTAGAAAGCTTCTCTACAGAAAACTATTTGGTATTACAGGGGATCACAGAAAGAACATGAATCAACAGTGTCATTCTCTGGCAAAAAGTGACCATTGAAACAGGATTATGGATAGCAACATAAACTGTATTGCTTCTGTGTTTCATAGCACTCGTCTATTTTGCTGCAGTAATGGGTTCAGCTTAGGGTACAGCCCACCAGAAACCTGTGGGTTGCACACAGAGACTCCAAAGGATCAGAGGTGTAAGACACACACCATACAAGGAATGGTTGAACAAATTGAGATTGCTAGCTGTGAAAGTTCTTGAGAATATTAAAAACTTCTGCAGAGGGAGAAAGAATAATTTATCCTCCCTGTCCACGAAGGAGAGAACCAGAAATAATAGGCTAAAACTGCGCTCAAGCCAATCCACTTTCTATCATCAGAAATTTTTAAGAACAGGCAAGATAAGTATTTTTCAGGAAGTGCAGATAAAATTTGTTTTCTCATTTTCTTCTCTGTCTTCCATTATGGCATCCTGAAATCCATTTTAACCCTATGAAGTAAGTATCCTGCCCACTCAAAACTTTTACTGCATTTCCTTTTGCTATCCTTAAAGAACGCGGTGGAAATACTTTTGAGAAGGTTATACTTTTGATTGCTACTCTAATTAGTATGATTGGCAGATATGACTAATACAGTATTTGCAGGAACCAAAATTACATCTATGGCCTTGTAGTGGTAAGAGTTTCCATTTCTAGTGTGATGTCTAGTTTAAAAAAAAAAATAAAACAAAATTTTTTTTTTTTAAAGGAAAAAAGATAGCAGTGTACTTCATGCATTGACCTCATCAACCTTAGAATGCATCCTGTTCTTTACAAAGATTATTCCTTTCACCTTCTGTAACAAATGAGTGGTAGGGAGTAATATATAACCAACAGCATTAAATGTAGAAAAAAAGAAAAAGAAAAAGAAAAAGAAAAAGAAAAAGAAAAAGAAAAAGAAAAAGAAAAAGAAAAAGAAAAAGAAAAAGAAAAAGAAAAAGAAAAAGAAAAAGAAAAGAAAAAGAAAAAGAAAAAGAAAAAGAAAAAGAAAAAGAAAAAGAAAAAGAAAAAGAAAAAGAAAAAGAAAAAGAAAAAGAGAAGAGAAGAGAAGAGAAGAGAAGAGAAGAGAAGAGAAGAGAAGAGAAGAGAAGAGAAGAGAAGAGAAGAGAAGAGAAGAGAAGAGAAGAGAAGAGAAGAGAAGAGGAAAGGAAAGGAAAGGAAAGGAAAGGAAAGGAAAGGAAAGGAAAGGAAGGAAAGGAAAGGAAAGGAAAGGAAAGGAAAGGAAAGGAAAGGAAAAGGAAAGGAAAGGAAAGGAAAGGAAAGGAAAGGAAAGGAAAGGAAAGGAAAGGAAAGGAAAGGAAAGGAAAGGAAAGGAAAGGAAAGGAAAGGAAAGGAAAGGAAAGGAAAGGAAAGGAAAGGAAAGGAAAGGAAAGGAAAGAAAAGAAAAGAAAAGAAAAGAAAAGAAAAGAAAAGAAAAGAAAAGAAAAGAAAAGAAAAGAAAAGAAAAGAAAAGAAAAGAAAAGAAAAGAAAAGAAAAGAAAAGAAAAGAAAAGAAAACACTGATCAGGACAAAAACTCCTCTATCACACCTGCCATAATCTCCACTCCCCCCAGTTTGCTCCAAAGCCCTAAACAAATGGAAAAAAAAGGCACCTCAAAATTCTGCTCAAGTCTAGAAAAGAATTCCAAACAAACCACACACACAAATGGGGAGTAGACAGGTTAGATGATAGAATTTCAAAATCTCAAACATCTGTAATTTTTTTGAATGAATAAATGTTCCTCCTTGACTCAAAAGAAAAGAGGATGCATCATCAAAACAGTAATACCATTCTAGTGCACCCAGTTTCCCAGCCTTGTTTCTACAGAAAAGAAAGAGGAAAGGCAAGCAGTGCCAAAAGAGCTGCCACTGCTGCTGGCTCCCTGGCATCACCTCCTCACGGCTCAGCACAACCCCCCCTGTCAGCACATTGCAGCCTCTCTTCCCAAGGACTGTGTGATCTCTGGCAGTCTGGGCGTTGCACACAGGCTGGGTAGCAGCTGAAAGAGCCCAATAGCTTTGGAACAGCCAATTTGACAAGTAAACAAAACCAAAATCTCTCTTGCTTCTTACAACATGAGCTGTTTACAAGGCTAGAAGCCTTCCTTTGAATTTTGCTTCTAAGTCTTACTCTGAACTTTTTGAAAGAAGGAAATATTGCTTTCCCCCACCGTTACATTTGCATTCCTTCAGTATGCAGGCAGATTACTTATTAATTTTTTAACATTTTAATTCACATGTAGTGCTTTTTTTTAATTGGTTTTAAATATTGCACTCACAGCTTCTGAATATTAACATAATTTTATATTACTAGTGTACTGGTCTCTATCATTTTCCTTTCTCTCTCTCTCCCCCTCTCCTCTTCCTCCCCTCCAGGTTGGCTCAATACACATTGATCAACATCTCAGGAGATTTTATCTGATTCAAAATATTTCATAAGTGAAAAGAAAATCTGATGTCTTCTAAGAAGAACAGGGTTAGCTCTCTGCACAAGAATGAATACCTTTCATATAAGAGACGGTACTGTATATATGTGCTTTCAAATTCCTGAATTTAAGCATTCTGGACAAATTTTTCACATGCAGTGCTTTCATGGAAATTGAAGAGAATATACCATCAGTAACATCAGCATAAAACATCTTCCAATTCCTGTCTCTCCCAAACATTCTGTTTTGACAAAATAAATAAATTATTTTACAATGGATGAATCCATGACATTCTAAAACAACAAAAAACCTGAGCAAAGCAAATTTGTAAGCACAAAGCTTCCTTTCAACTACATCATTGTAAAAATCTTCCAAGGCACTTGAACTTCAATAAAAACAACAACAACAAAAAATCCAACTCATTGTATAAAAATGAACTGTTTGGTGCCAAAGTGTGATATGACGAAACTGTCAGCTATTTAAAAGCTTTAGCTTAAAGCTGGAGCATGTGCAAAAGTGCTGAAAAAAATAGCATCTCCAGTTCATCTTCACAGTTACAAATGTAGTAGATGAATCTGAAAATCTGCCAAACCTACAGTATCGAGCAGCTTTCAGGCATGTACAGTAGCCATTTTGAACCATATAAGATGACTCCAGGATGGTGCTGACGACTGGCAAACTCTTTGTTCTTCTTGTCATTGAAAGACAGGTATATAGGAAAAGGTCCTGAAAAAGGTGCAGTCCTACATTATGAAGAGTTTTTGCTCCAAGTCATTAAATAACAAAACATATAACCATCTCTTCCAGTAAGGGTAAAGCAATCACCAGTATCCAGAGTCTGTGCCTCCTGCCCCTCGTATCCTACAGTAGCACTGCACTGAGGATGTCTCTGCTGGAAAGAGAAATCTACTTTTTTGTTGTTACTGTACCTCACGGCATCTTATAGCACAAAGAGGCCATTGGAACACAAAGACATTAAGAAAAACAGCAGGACAGCAACAGTACTGACAACAGGACCAGGATGAGATAACATGAAAATCTGCAAAATCAGTGAGATGTGGTGGAACAACTCTGGCAATTGCTGACAGAAGAATGTATTTGCTGAAAAGATACGCTTGCTGAAACAGTGAGTGACAAGATTGCCAAGGAGAATTAGATCGCTAGGTCACTGGCCAAACATCAGGAAAGTTTAATGGCTATAAGATTACGCATGACTAATGCTGAGATGGGAATGGAAATTGCTCAAGAGGAACAGTGTTAAACTAGCAGGAAATTAGGGAAGACAGCAATGGCATACACCTGTTCAAGTTGGAGATTCAAAAAAATATCAGCTAACCATTTATTACTTTCTATAAAAGATGTATCCGAATGATAACCCAAAGGTACTCAGATTAAAATCAATTTGAGATGAGTTTCTCATCTCATGAAACTCGGTAGACAAGAAGAAAGAGATGAAGATTAATCTGACTACTTTGAGAGTGTAGAAGTATTAAACAGAAAAGGGAGATCAAGAAAAATCAGACTGCAACTGAAACAGCCTCTATCCATCTTTGGTATAAGCTGCTATTAGTTCTGCCAATGTCAGTGTACACTGGCTGTGGTGCTACATAGGCTCACACTGCCCTATAAAGAGTCAGTCCATCAGTCAGGCTCTTCCAGCAGACACTTGGTGTAAGAAAGAAGCAGAGGTTCTGGTCTAGCTGCAAAAATTTTGCACATCAGAGACAGCAAATATATAAAGGACCTGTACTTACTCTGAGAAAGAGCAAGCAAGAAAGGCTTTGAGCTGAGGACTGTGCTTTTTCTAGAGGTGGTTTGCTTTGTTAACCTCCCAGTGACGGAAATAGTGGGCGATAGCAGGAAAAAAAATCAGTTGAATCAGCACAAGGAAATATGACAAGAAATCAGAATTAAGATGAAATGTGACAAGGAAGTTTTCACAGCAAGGGAAAAACTAGGAAAGGAGAAAATGCAAATAGGAACTGACAGCGAGAAACTGCTTGGGATCGTAAATGAGCTCAGTGGAAGGAAGCATGGCACTTGCTAGGCTGGAACCACTAAATTATGGGATTACACACCAGAACTCAGCACAGCAGCATTTTCTCTCAGCCGCCCAAGCAGCAGATTTATTATATCGTACAGCTCTCTGCCTTTCTCAGTCTGTCCTTGTAAAAGCATTGAAGTCAATGCTGAATAGGAAATTAACCAACCTCTCTCTTGTCTCTTCATTTCTCATTAAATTATTGAGAAAATGTAAATGTTATTTTCTCCCTCTCTGTTTCTCTTCACCAGTTGTTGACATGCCAAGAGCTAAAAGGGAGAAGATTTAATTCAGAGCTTTGTGCTTACCCTTCAGAAGCCAGCGGCCTTCACAGGTGCTCACAAGAACTATTGAAACTGCAGCACTTCTGCTTTCAACGAGTGCTGGTGACCCATGTCCATAAGACACAAAGGAAGAAATTAAAATGAAAGGCAACAGAGTGCTTATGAAAACATTTATTCCCAGGGTTCAATAGTATTCTATGATAAATTCATATAAGGTCAAACCTTTTCTAGGGCAATTTCATAAAACACCAAAAAGGAAACACTTGAAACAAAGAAATCCACATGGCTGTAGACAGAGTTTGCTCCACATGACTCATGCAAAACTTTGGCAAGTTCCTCTGTCTTTGTTGTTGTTTTCATGATGGTAGGAAGAAGGAGGAGGAGGGGATTATCTTACTCAGCCTTGCATAGATTATGTTGTTCCAGACTTTTTAGTTGGTGTGATTCTCAGAATACTGAAGTTGTCTAAAGACAGAAAGGAGGGTGGCTTTTTTTTATGGCCAAGATTATGAAAAGATGCAAAGGAGATACTCCTTTCATGAAAGACAGAGGCTGCACTCACCTACTCTTTTTCTTATTTCTCTCTGTATTTACTCACAGAAATAAAAAGTGTGGACACCATCTGCATGCTTCTGTTTTATTCAGCCAAGAAGAAATATTTGTGACAGGTTTCACTCCGCTGGGTACTTCCATTTTCTTTGAGGTGGGACCATACATGTAGGCATGTAATTTGGGACAAAGCATTCTCATCTATGTATCCCTTTAAGAAATTTATAATACATTCATTGTCATGACTCTTGGCTTCTAAACTGAATTTTGTGTGATGCCCTAACTTCCCCATGTCTTTTCCTTAGAGGATCACATGACATTTTTTAGGTAAAAATCTGATCCTTCCCAAAGCAAATTTCAATTCCTACAAAACAAAACAAAACAAAACAAAACAAAACAAAACAAACAAACAAACACCCCCCCCCCCCCCCCCCCCCCCCAAAAAAAAAAAAAAAAAAAAAAAAAAACAGATCTGATTTATTGGAATGGTGTTTAAAACAACCACAGGGCAGATTTCTACAGCAACCTGGCTTTTAGTAGATACGGCACTTGGCTCTGTTCTCTCTTTTCCTGTGCAGAGTGCTTGAAACAGTGCCATATATGCTATGGCAAATTACACTTCTTGTTTCACAGCTTTTCAGAGTGAAGTAACCTCACTCCAAATTTAGCAGGAGCTTTGGTACCAACCAAGTCCCTGCAGGCATGGTGGAACCAGCGCTACTGCCTCTATGGAGATACAGGGTCCCAGATCCACCAGGGCAAGGCATGTCATATCAGTTCTAGGGCTTGTGGTCCCAGGTGACACGTGACCCTCTACCATTACATCTCTATTCATCACTCTGATAGCAAACCACTGCCAAGGATACCGTGTTTTTTTATATAAAAACCTCAAAGTCCAGCTTGCCCGCTCTATAGAGATTCTGAAAAATACTGCCTGGCAGAGACTAAATCCTACTGATCTGCTTCAGCAGAGAAGTTCCCAAGGTGTTGGAGGTGGGAACCTCTTTAGTTTGAGGGTTACAGAATACTGAAACAAGCTGTCTAGAGAATTTGCGTAGCCTCCTTCTCTGGAGATACTCAAAACCCTCTTGGACACTTTTCTGTGCAACCCACTCCCAGGGAACTTTTTTAGCGTAGGATTCAACTACATGATCTCTAGAGATTGCTTCCAACTCCTATCATTCTGCACAATTCTGTGTAAGGGGCAGCAGAGAACACATAATCAGGTGATACAAATATCTATATTAGCTACCTACTGTATACAGTCTGGCGAAGAGGAAAACAAAACTTCTATTTTTCTTCTGTTTCCATTCCCTTCAAATTTATTTTATCTTTTTTTTCTTTCCTGAAACTCTTAAATAATCATAAATTACTCTTGAAGAGTAAGATCCTTTATCTTTGCACAGAATTAGTACAGCACAGGTTATTTTCCTGTGCAGCTGCAGGCATCCACTTATAAGTGTAAGAGTGGCTCTTTTTCCTCAGCCAGGCAGTTCTAAGCCAATATTCTAACAAAGAGAAATAATTTTTTTGTTTATTTCAGTTATTCACTGTGTTTCATCACATATTCATGATGCTCTATAGGAACAACAAATCCTGCCCCAGTGAACCTAATAATGAATTCACAGTTCTCTCTCTTCCCAGGAATTTCATACCAGTTATTATGGAAAAATATCTTAAGAGCTAAATAAGGTCAGTTTGAGGAAAAATGCTCTTTCTTCTGCCCATGTACCCTTTTCTACTTCATGGGCAAATATATGTATTGCCATCTCCTGATTTTTGTGAAGAGAAGTAATACAGAAGAGAAATGGAGTCTGTGGAATGAACTAAGCCAGTCTTTTCCCATCTGTGCTGCAGAGAGGCTGCTACACTGAAGAGCAAGGGGCAGCTACAGAAAAAAGTTTACCAGCAAGTATCTGCTTGGTCTCTGCCCCCCCTTCCACCTACTTGCACACCAGATGTGAGAATTACTCCCCACAAACACACACAGAAAGCCATCATCCACGTGGAAAGACAAGCAGCACATCTGCAAGTGGCAAGAGAGAAAATCCTGAGGGGAAAAAGGAGACTAGGGGCAGGGAAGGGACAGTAAGCAGAAAAAGAGCAGGGAGACTTTCAAGATATAGAAAGAAGGATGGGCTGAATGAAAGTAAAGGGAAAACTGGATGAGAATAAGGTTCTAGAAAAGAAATGGTGAGATCTGGGAGAAGAAAATAAGACAAGTCATACCTTCATCAATAAATCATGAAACTGTTTAGGAAAGTCGAAGGCCTTTCTTCACCCCCACTTCCCACTTAAAAAATAATAAAAAAAATAAAAATAAAAGTAAAAATAATAAAAAAATAAAAATAGTAAAAATATCTATGAGAAAACATCAATATAAGAGGTATTGAATAGGAACAAACTAAAGTAGGGCTAAAGCATGTATTTTGTAAAGAGGGTTGCAAAAAATAACATGTATGAGTTGTCCAGGTTCTTCTACCTACTGATTGCACATAACACAAGTTCCTTAATATTTAAAAACATTTCAGCCAACACAGTTTGTGACAGCAAATGTTACCTGCACTAAGGTCAGACAACACTAACAGTAGCTAGCCAGTTGCAGTCATGCAATAGATAAGACTTAACTTGTGTTTGAAACAGTGACTTGAAAATGCTTGAATGTAACATGATGGACACCTTTATACTTTTCCTATAGGTTAAAGAGCTACACACAGTTGTAGGAGAGAGCGTATTTTATAACTGGGAAAAAGAAAATCAACAGAAATAAATGCAGTGCATCAACTGACAAGAAAAGAGACAGTGAGCTCATATACTGGACTTCAGTAAGGCCTTCAACACAGTATCCCACAGCATCCTTCTGTCCAAATTGGAAAGATATGGATTTGATGGGTGGACAGTTCAACAGAAGGATTGGCTGCAGAATTAAGTCCAGAGAGTAGAGATCAGTGATGATTGTTGTCCGCCCAGGGGTCAGTGTTAGGACTGATACTCTTTAATGTCTTCATCAAATTACATTGACAGTGAGCTAGAGCGCACCCTCAGCATGTTTGTTGACACCAAGCTGTGGGGTGAGGTCAATACACCAGAGGAACAGGATGCCATCCAGAGGACAGGCTTAAGCAGACAGGCTTAAGTAGTGGGCCCAAGTAAACCTAATGAGGTGCAACAAATCCAAATCCAAGATCTTGGACCTGTGTTGAGGCAACCCTCACTACCAATACAAGCTGGGGAATGAAAGGATTGAGTGCAGTCCGGACAAAAAAGACCTGAGGATACTGGTGGATGACAAGCTGGACATGAGCAAGCAATGGGCCCTCATAGCCCAGAAAGCCAACCACATATACTCAACTGCATCAGAAGAAGCATGGCCAACAGGTTAAGGGAGGTAATCCTGCACCTCTACTCTTGCTGGTGAGTTCAGTGAAGTTCTTGGTACAGGAAAGACATGGATCTGTTGAAGAGTGTCTAGAGGTATTCCAAGGGATGGAACACCTCTCCTATAAGAACAGGCTGAGAGAGCTGGGACTGTTCAGCTTGAAAAAGAGAAGGCTGAGAGGTGACCTGGTAATGGTTTTTCAGTATCTAATGGGGAGCTATGGGAAAGATGTGGACAGAATCTTCTGCAAGTCTGTGGTGACAGGACAAGCAGGAATGGTTTCAAGCTTAAAGAGGCTAGATTTAGGTTGGATATAAAGGAAAGGTCTTTAATAGTGAGTGTTATGAGACACTGGAACAGGCTGCCTAGAGTTGTGGTTGATGCCCTGTTCCAGGAGCAACCAGATTTAGCTGTGGATGTCCCTGTTCATTGCAAGGGAGTTGGACTAGATGACCTTTAAAGGTCCTTTCCAGCTTTAAGGATTCTATGATTCTAAATTCTTTTTAGAATCATAATTTAGATTTTTTTAAAGTTTTCCAAACCTGCTCATTTTTTTGAATAAGGAGTTAATATGACAATAAATATTTTCTGCTTTTAGTCAGACTTGATTCTGTCTCAGTTGTACAGTCACACACTGGAAATAATTCTGAAGCTACCTAATTAGAATGTTCAAGAAGAGCCTACTTGCCAACTGCCTCTTTTGCTTCCCATCTTCAACTCACTGATGAAAGAAGCTGAGCCAACAAAAGTTGGAAAAAACAGTCTGCAATTTACTACTATGTGATAGCAATAAATTCATTCCCTGTCCAAGCAAGATGGATGAGCAATAATTCACGGAACTGTCTAGTTCACAGTCATTCCTGAACCTTCTTGGTCATACTGTATTTCAAGCTATCCCTAAAATGCAGTTCTTGTTCTCCAAACGTTCATATAGATGACAAGGATACTTTCTTGAACTGAGATATGTATGTTAATTTCTTGAATCAGGCTATTTAATATGATGCCCTATACATTCTAACCAGCAAGAGGTGTGATGTGACTGAGATGTAAGATGTAACTAAAGAGGTTATTGAGTGGATATTATCTTTGTGATATTTTGAAGTTTTAAGCATTATTTTATGCTTATTTGCACAATAAGCAAAATCAAATGTGAAAAAGTAGCAAGGCTCATCTCATTGCTATAAGAAACACTTGACTTTTTTTCTTATTTGCTCAGTTTGTGGTTCAGAATTCTGTCTCAAATTTATACTTTTTTTCCCAAATGAAAACTTTTGCATTAACTACATATGCAGGGAGATGGAGGAGATGGGAGAGAAACTCTAGAAGTCAACACAATTGCAATTAGAAGTGCTAAGAAGAACCAAAGTAATGAGTCCTCACAACAAGTTAATGTGTACAGTAATAATTTTCTATATAACACTTTTGGAATGCAGTACAAGAGTTTGCTAATGCTTCACAATTATTTTAAAGTAGGAAAATGTATACTAGGTGACAAATAAGAGTGTTCCATGACTTTTGTCCTCAGATTAAAGATTCCTTATTTGTTTTCAGTGACATGAGAAATGATAATGGCTCCTGAAAAACTGATATTGTTTATCATGTCTCAAGTCCATCTTTCCCTCTTTTCTGCTACTTTTAATACAAAAGGTAAACATAAAATTGCATTAAATAATGTATTAAAGGCTTAGCTTAAACCTTAAGATCAGTATAGTTGACATAACTCTTGATAAGTCTTTAGATATGGGCAGAGCAATGCATATTAAACAACAGGCTTGGATCTTGTATTCAGATTATAAATGACTTCAAGGTACAGTCACATATAAAGTGCACTAACATGTTGCCTACAAATAATAAAAGCATGAAGGCTTATTATTCAAAATCAGCTTCAAGAGCGAACACAGCTGTTGTCATCTTGCAAGACAAAAGTAAAAAATCTGGTACATTTAGCATGCAAAATCTCCTGTGCTGAATCAGTGAAAAATTATTCTTTTCATTCACCTTTCCATGTTTAGAAAGAATATTCCAAGCCTATCAATGCTTGAGCCATATATGGAAGACCTATATGCTACAGAAATGCTAGGGTCTGGCATTTCCTTTTGGACAGAAATATGGCAAATGCAAACAAAATGTTAGGCAATTTAATCTTCAGCCAAGTGGACTGAATTCACCTAAATAAAAAACTTTATTGATATACTTGGTAGACTCTGCGAACATCACAGTAACACAGAAGCAAGACCAAAAGTTATCTTAAATTTAGAACATTGCAAACTCAATCTAAATGATAGTTAATTCTGCCTTTATGTGTTTTGTACCCTTTTTTGCCTACTCTTTGCTTTTCTAAACACCTATGAGACACAGAGCAAATGTGTGGAAATAAAAGCCAGAACTTGATATGAGGAATTCTGGTTACAAGCCTTGAGAATTGTCCAAGCATCCAGCCAGTAGCCCCCAGCACAAAGCAGTATGACAGTCTGCATAGATTAAATTTTGGCTAATTTATCTTTTCTCTAAAGTAGCATCTGGGCAGTATTTAATTCATTCCACTAGCCTAACAATGACAGTAATTTGTATGTTCTCATCCTGTGTCTGCTCCTGAATGTTTCTTCAGTGTATATACCTCTATCAAGAAGGATGTATTCTGCTGTAATACCTCGAGAGAGGATTTGAAAAACAAAGGTTAGGAATGATTCTTACTTACAGATGTCCAGGTTGCCCAAGGAGATTGTATATGCCCCATCCCTGGAGGCATTCAAGGCCAGGCTGGATGTGACTGGGCAGCCTGGTCTGGTGGTTGATGACCCTGCACATAGCAAGGGAGTTGAAACTAGATGATCACTGTGGTTCTTTTCAACTCAGGCCATTCTATGATTCTATGATGATTCTATGTTTTTGTTGCTGTTGTTGTTTTGTTGAGTTTTTGTGTGTGTGTGTTGTTTTTTTTCTCACAAAGATAAGAATATAGTTCTAGCAGAAAAGCCATCTTTCAACTTCACCAATGCAAGGTCTTCACTACCACTACCATATATACATACAATAAAAGAAAGTCATTACAAATTTAAATATTTCAGTTTTGTCCCATAATTATAAGGTTACTAGAACATGTCATTCTCCATTAGATCATTCCATGAATTTATAGAAACAGGGAAGTAATAGTAATTCAAAAAATGTCAACTTTCTTTAGGCAGAACCTTCTCATGAATCTGCACACACACAAAATAAGCAACAGGTAGAATCAGTTTGCCATATTATGAGCACTGAGGCCTGGACTTCAAAAAATAAAAAAGCTGTGAACTTCTGTTAGTGTACACCACTGTAAGGAAAGACACCACTTCCCTATTTCTTTATTTTCTTTATTCAGGATTACAAGCAAAATTGAAAAAAGTGGCCAAGCTAATGGTAACAAGGATTTGTCCATTTGTCCAAGGTATATAGATGCTAGGGTAAAAGCACAGAGATATTTTTGTTTTCCCAAACAGTCATGGCATATAATCTTTAAAAGCAATCCATATATCACAGTTGCCTGGAGCCAACATGACACCTTTATCACTGGCACTTGCTTGAAGTCAACAAGACAATGGATACATTGAAAGACCAATCATGATTCTAACTTCTTAGAAAGAGAAAATATATATACAAAAAAAAAAGTAACAATCTTTTTCCATAAAGCCCAACATCAAAAATTATTTGGCTATTAACAATAAAAATATCAATTATCAAAATGTCAAGAAGTAGAAAAGAAACAAAAACATGCCACAACAGTAACAGTGTTACTTGCATTTTTCTCTACAGCGCAACATAAACCAGTGTGAAATTCCACAAGCAAAATCACTCACAGGTAACATATACACAGCTGCAATGCAATTAGTTCCCACCCACCAACTGATGCCCTGCAACCCCCCAAGCACTGCCACCCCCAGCCAACTGCCTGCTTCATGACAGCCTTCTCTGCGGTGCCACATGGCACAGAATGACACCCAGCCTCATCCTTACTTTGTTCTGGCCCAGTCCCACCAGCTGCCCTACTCCACCGTGGTAGTGGCTCTGCCCTGCCAAGCAGCCCAGCCCTGCTGCAGGCATGCTTTCATCAGTCTGCAACAGCCAAACATTGGTTCACTCCTTATTCCACACCATTTACATCATGTCCAGGCCCTACATTTTCCTGAACATGCCCATTAAGTACACAGATATCACTCCACTATATCGTCCATGGAATTCATTTTGTCTGCTATTTGGGCTTCATCTGTTGTAACAGTCCCTCAGAGCAGAAGAGATTATGCACAGTGCTGGATTGGCGCATGCTGAAGTAAGTTCTGGTTCTATCAGAATATATTCTTTTATCTGACTGGCCCTTGTTTTAGTACCACTGGTAATTGGTTTTTTCTTACCCAGCATCAAAACTCCTTGAGGTACGCACAAAAATTGTCATCCTTCCCAATTAGCCACTGAAGGAACTCAGGTCTTTGAGTAAAAGCAGTCTCACAGATAGGATTGCTTCTGACTGAGGCAAGAATAAGTCAGACTGTCTTGCCCAGAATGTTTTTCATGTGCACAACAGCAGCTCCGTCTCCTTCTACAGCGTTTAACAGTTTTGACTGGGTAGGACCAGCTTGATTGCCAGATCCATGAGTATCAACTAATCAGGTGACTTTTGCTAAATGTGTAATCTCTATGTTTGAACATTCCAAAACCCACTGTGGAGGTTTTGAACAGTCCACTGTATTGATCAATTTTCCCAGAGGTTGGTGCATTATAGGGGATGTGATATACCCATGCAATGCCGTGCTCTTTGGCCCAGCTGCCTGTGAGGTCATTTCAGAAATGAGTCCCATTATTTGACACACTTCTTTCTTGGGTGTCAAGTCACCACAAGGCTTGACAAGGTGAAGTCAAGCATAGCTAACACAATACGTGCTGCAGAAAAAATGGCAATGCGGTACATAATAATAATTGTACCTATATGGTAACACCAGAACCAGAAGTTCCTGAATTCATAATTCTACAAAAGTTAATTTGTCAAAATGTTTTTCTGCTGCACACTACCTCACTGTGCTTTCTTTTTAAATTATAATAAAAAATCCTTTGTAGTTTAAAATTTATTCTTTATTCTTGATTAAAGAGACATATTGAAGATTACTAAACTTGTAATTACAGTTGAGGGTGATAGTCACAGTTTTTTAGAAAAACATCTGTGCAATTGAATTTATTCTTGTAATTCCAGAAGTTACATTTCAGTGGTTAATAATATGGAATTAGATGATACAGCATGAAAAAATGGAAAAAAAACAAATCTTACTTTGAGTGTTTATTTTTGTCATTGCCTAAGTTGTGTAAGAATTACACCAATTATAGAAACAAGGTTGTGATAGCTATATGAGATTTCATAAACTGAGTGAAAAAAAAAAAAAATGAGGGGAAAACAAGGTTATGAGCCACTTCATCAACCTTAGGTATAATTTTCATTTGCTCTCTTTTCCTTATTGTGAGTTGCTGGGAATTGCCCAAATGTGAATGACCACTTACATATCTTTGTAACTGAAAACAGTAAGAGCGCCCCAGTCATCTTTCCTGCTGAAGATGCTGGTGAATGCTGATAAAAAAACTACTTCAGTCTCTCTTCACCAGTGCAGCGCAGAACAATAATGAGTGGAACTATCTCACCTTTAATTCTTACATACCTAATGCCATTCCACATACTCCCATGATTTTTCAGGAGAGATCTAGCACCAGCCAAAAAAAAACAAAAACCCACAAAACAAAAACAAACAAACAAAAAAAAGGAGCGGGCAGATCATGGAATGAACATGTAGCTGGAAGAAAATTAAAATATTACTCATTTACACTTACAGAGATCAGGAGATACTTCAGAAGAAAAAGCTTGATGTTAGGTTTTACATGTGTTTCATAGAGGCACATAAAGCTCCCTGCCAAATCAACAAAATCACAGAATCACAGAATGGCCTGGGTTGGAAGGGACCTCAAGGATCATGAATCTCCAACCCCCCTGCCACATGCAGGGACACCAACCTCCCCATTTAATGCTAGACCAGGCTGCCCAGGGCCCCATCCACCCAGGCCTTGTACATCTCCAAGGATGGGGCATCCACAACCTCTCTGGGCAGCTGTTCCAACACCTCACCACTCTAGAACTTCCCCCTGACATCCAACCTAAATCTTCCCTCCTTCAACTTAAAACCATTTCCCCTTGTCCTGCTGTTATCTACCCTTTCAAAGAGTTGACTCCTCTCCTGTTTGTAGGCTCCCTTCAGATATTGATATTCTTTTCTTCAGGCTGAACAATCCCAGCTCCCTCAGCCTGTCTTCGTACTGGAGGTGCTTTAGCCCCCTGATCATCTTTGTGGCTCTCCTCAGAACCCTCTCCAACAGCTCTCTGTTTTCTACCGGTTGCTTCAGACCTGGACACAAAATAAAGTCAATAGGAAAGAATTTGTATGGTCAATTATTACAAGATTTTGCCAGAAAGGATCTTCACACACTTGCATTCAGAGTCAGCTCACAAGGACTTTTCTGCTATTCTCAAATCACAGTGATGTCCAGGCTGCTGCACAGACCTCCGTATCCTAGCGTATTCTCTGCTGCTTATGTTTTTGGCAGAATTTGAAATTCTGAGAAAATAAACAAACCCTCTTAAAATAGTGAGGGCTCTAGAGGTTGACAAGATGCCCCCAACAAAGCAGAGTAGGACATCCTGGCTGAACTGGTAAATCATGAGTCCAGACACAAACAAGACTACAAAGCTACAAGAGAGAAATCACTCATATGCAAGGTTGGATTCAGGACAGACAAAGACAGACTGGAGCTGAAACTTCTGAGAGTTGAGCAGAGGAACAAAGAGGGGGATCTAAAGGTATATCAGTAACAGAATTAAGAGGTAAGAAAATGTGAGCCTGCTGCCAAATGGAGAAGTGACCCATGTAATAGAAACACAGAAAAGGCCAGGATGTTTAATGCCTCCTTTGCATCAGTCTTTACTGAGGTCTGCTCTCAGGTCCCTGTCCCTTTGTCAGCTAACAAAGCTTTGGAAGACAGGAACTACCAGAAAGGAGGCTTAAAGTACGGGATATTTGAGTAAGCCATATACATGTACATCTACACTGGACAAAACATACCCAAGCACACTGGCCAACATCATCATTAGGGGTCTTCAATCATATTCAAAAGGCTGCAGGGACTCATTGTGGTCCCCAAAGAGTAGAAGAAAGCAAACATTGTCATTGTCTTAAAGCAAGCAAAAAACACATACATTCAACCTGTAACCAAACTTTCTCTTCCTCCCCCACCCCCCAGAAAAAAACCCACCTAGAACAGCAGGATTAGGATTCAGGGAAACATGAGCCATTCAGGCCGGGAACAATTATTTGACTTGTTTTCATATACACCTATGCATGTAAAGGACAGGAAGGTGATTGGGAACAGCCAGTAAAGATACACAAAATTATGTCTGAGCAGTGTGATTATGACATCCACTTTTATTTCTAGAGACTTCCATCATTCGACAGATAAATTAAAGTGATTGGGACTGAGCAGAAGATGCACAGCAAGGTGTGAAACACTAACTAGACTTTCAGGGCTGAAGCTCAAAATCTGTAGGTTTATCATTTATTTATTTATTTATTGAGAAGAGAGGCAGTGTGTGGTGGTTGTTTTTGTTTATTTGTTTTGTTTCAGTGGCTGGTATTTCTTAGGGTTTGATGGTGGAGTGAATGGTTAGCCATCTTCACCTGTGGGTTGGTTGATGGGGCAAGTTCCCCACCCTCAAGAAGTTTGTGGATGGTGACAGTCAGCAGTAGGGGAAGAGGGTGACACCAAAGCCCGTTCTGTCATCCAGAGAGGCCATGACAAGCTGAGAGAAAGAGTCAGCAGAGACAGCTTATATTAGTTACACCGTAGTAGCTAATGGCTCTTCCATCTAGTATCAATAAAAACAGGACTCCTTCATACACCGTCTCCAACTTTTCATTCAATTCCCCCACCTAAAAATAAGTTGCAGTAATCTGATAAGATGTCAGAAGCAAAACGAACATCAGAAAGAAAATCTGTCATAATACAGACTAGAAGTAACTGGAGCAATACATTTCATTGGTGTTCTTCCTCTCCTTAATTCTGAGACTGGTCATCTGAACTAGACAGAACAGAAATGGGGACAAGAAAAAATCTGATGATCCATGATGACCAGAAAAACAGTGAACAAGACATGAATGAAATGTTTATCAGAAGTCAAAGAGTAGGAATGGTTGATACCCTATTTGAAAATGAGTCCTTTTGCACAGTAAACTGATTACAACATCACTTTTATAGCTTGTCATTTGTATCAGACAGTGCATGTATGTTCTTTACTTTTCATCTGAAAATGCTTACTCAACTCTGATATTTAAAGAAGAGAGACCAGGCTGACTAGCTTGCAATGCCTAAGCTCAAATGGAACATTTCAACCGAAACCTACAAGTTCATACCTACATTGCACTGAATTTTGCATGCTAGACAGATTGAGTTCATGTTCTGTAAGTTTACCATAAAGCAAAACCAGCATAAAAGTAAGAAGTGCCCAGCTTCCTTCTCACTTTGTAGTGGGTTTCACTTTCAAATACACTGCATAATCAAATTTAAAAAAGGATGGTATCAGAATTTTTTTTAAATATAAATTTACACACAAAATTTCTGCTATAAGGAGGAAAAATAATAATAATCACAGGTTTTTCTTGCTTTCAAAAAGTCTATTAAAAGACTTCTTAGAATTCAGTTCCATACAATTTTAATGTTTTTTTGTTTGTTTGTTTGTTTTTTTATTTGTTTGTTTGTTTGGTTGGTTTTTTTTTTTTTGCTTTTCTCTAGGAAATTTGAATTGGAACTGCTGGGAAGATGAAAAAAAAAAAAAAAGAAAAAAGAAAAAGAAAAAACCCAAACAGAACAGATTCTGCTACTAAAAATATTTTTAAAGTATCCCCCACCTCACGCACCTACTGCTTTCTGATTATTTATTTACAGAGTGCTCAAGGTTCAGATCACTATCTACATTTGAATCAGTTCATCAGATAAACCAACACAGTGCTGAGTCAATAAAGCCAAGAGAGTTTATAGATGCTGGGGGCTTTTTCTTCCAGTATATCAATCAGAAAAAATACACTTTTTTCCTAATTACCTCCAGAGTCTTGGCAATGCCCTCACAAGCTGTATGTCAATATCATTCAGTAATGTCAGTTGGTCAAGTGGAGCAAGAAGGGAGGGATGGGACCACACTGAAGTCTGTTGACTGCCCCCCCCCCAGAGATTCCTCCCACCCTCACCAGCAGCAGCTAGCAAGGCAGGGTGTGAGCCACGTGCTGCAGTGCATACTCTCCATCATCAGCCCTGACCATCACTCCATTACCTCCCATTCCCTTCCATCAGCAGCAGAAACAGACACCTAGTATCTCATGCTATGACATGGTGGTGCAGCTACAGAAGTAAGGCAGGAGAGGAGAGGAAGAGCAAACTGCATTTGCCCAGCAGACCCTCTCCTGTTATCGAGGGAGGAGGTAGCCCCTCAAGATGTCACCATTCCCCTTTTCTGCCCTGCTGCCATGCACTATAAGACAGGTACAGCTGTTCTCTCTATGCTAATACCCAAGGACCACTGCAAGAAGCATCAGTGATGCTTTGCACCAGGACCTGGACATCCATGTGTTCACTAGGTGCAGTCACATACACACTGCCTTCTGCAGCTCCAGCTCCCAGGATCCAGTAATCCAGTGAATGACAGCAAGCTCATCTTTTCTGCAGTACCAGCCACATTATTTGAATATTTCCCCTGAGTAGATTCAGCAGGTTTTTCCCCTTTATTATTTGCAGCTTCTCAATCTAGTCCTTGGATTTAACTTAGCAAAGGAAAATCTTGTTTTTCCTTTTAGGAACAAATTTCAATTTTTTTTTTTTTAAATGCAAATTAACCAGTCTAAAGCATATGCAGGCCTCAGAGACCTTCAGTATGAATCTTGCAGTGAAAAGTTACTTGCTGGTTGAGACAGGCTTTTCCAGCACAAAACCATACATCCAATTGATGGGCACTACAACCAGCTCTCCTCAGAAGTCCAATTCCTTTCAGTCTGTTTATATTTAATTTCATATGTGTAGGGCCAAGTCACATTATTTTAAGCTTCAATTACTCACATCAATTCTCATTCACTTAGTCAAATGGCACTTTTAACAAGAAGGCGGCTTACAGTCCAGGACATGCAGTGAATATGTAAAGAGCAGAATTAGCCTGAGCAAAAACCATGAAAACAATTGAGAAAACGGCAGCCTCCTCGTTGTGCATTCAGAATAGGAGTTAACAGTAAAGCAACTAAAAATGCTCCCATAGCACTGCAGTTACAAGCAAGCACACAAGTTAGAAGAGCTCCAATGCTGCCAGGCCGCTAACACAGAAGCAGCGGTGTGAAACATGCTTTTAAGATCACAGGAGGTCAAATATTTGCTTGGTGACCACACTGCTGCCTGGCATGCCCCAGAAACAACTTCTAAGACCAGAGTCTATGCAGCCAAAGCCATGTTTACTGTATGATATCTTAGCCATTCTTGCTTCAGGTCCTCACCTCTGCTTTCATTTCTCAACCTAAGGAATCAGACTTTGTCAGTAATAGGACTTCTGAGAGCTTGCTTTCAGACAACTGAAAATCCAAAACCAGCCTTTCTGATTTGTTTCTTTGATACAATATTCCCATTTCAACTCCTGACAAAGCTCCCCTCCCACAACACACAAGGTTTTTATACATACATTTTTCCAAAGCACCTTACTCCCATACATTAATAAACCAGTACTCCCAGATCTGTAGTTGCTGCAGGTTTTGTTTTTTGCTGTTCACAATCTAATTGTACACAGATTTCCAGCCAAGCACTACTGTTAGCTTACTTTTCTCCAGTTAGGTGGTTTAGAACTGACAGAGATTGTACCATGTCTACCACATTACCATACACACATGCATTACAATTACTCTGCTAAAACTTTAATATTAGCATATATAGCTAGCAATCCCTCATAATATATTGTAGAATTAACAAACAACATGTAATCTGAGAATGTTTTCTTTTTTTTTTTTTCCTGGTTCTTTTCACCCTCAAGGTGTTACAATTAATTACAACAGTGCTTTTTGTTTCGCAGAGTATTATTACAATTAATGATGACTGGATAGATAATTTTGTTAGGCTCCCATTTTCTTGCTTAGGGGTATCACTTTCACTCTAAAGTGTTGATTGTTTCTTATCTAACTTTGAAAATGAGATTAGATACATTTAAAATGATGTTTCTTATATTGTCTAACTATGTAGATTTATATGGTAATTTAAGATCTGATAAGCTATGAGTGGCATAAGACTGTAATAAAGTAATCACAGCAGCTGACACATTGGAGAGAATTAAATTGAGTCTTGCTTCAAAAGAAAGAGACAAAAATATGTACCACTACACACTGGGGAGCAGAGTGCTGGGGGAAACATTTAGGGCTAGAGAGTCATTACTTAACTTACACGCAGCGCTCTCATTTTCTCTGCATGACTGGACAGGTGCATCCATTATGTGTTATTTCGGGAAGAAGAATAAAGGAAATAAATGGTCAAATACCAGGAGCTGCCTAGAATGAGATTGAATCTGAGGATTTTTGAGATGAGACTTGGATTACAGGCTTCTCCCAGTGCAGTTCTCTTTACATACTTTTGCACTGGTACAGGTGGGAGAATAATGAGGTAAGAAAGACCCCAATCTAATGGGTGCAGTTTCTTCTAGAAGAAATCCTAATTCCCCTTGCAGGTGTGGCAAAGCAACAGAAAGCAAACAAAAACAAACATTCACTTTTATATTTTGATTTTAAGGCAGCTTCTTAACCAAAAATACATAGAAATTTAGTTACACATAAGAACTCCGTTGGTATACATGAAAGGGAACCAAGAAGTGGGTTTCATCAGAAAGGCAATAGGAGAGTGGAAGCTAAAGATACAGCCTAAAGCATGCTAGGAGACATATCAGAACTCTAACCCTTGCACCCTGGAAATATGGCCAAGGAGCCTGCAAAACCTATAGCAGGGACTGCTCTAAATAGGCCTGAACAGTGTAGAATTATCAGGACATCACCATTCCAGATACTCAATAAGCACTTTTTTTTTCTCTCAGTAAAAGACATAGACCCTTCTTCTGCCTATCTCAGGGATTCAGAGAAAACCAGCTCTGATTACAGCCCTTTTTCATGCAGTAACCTATGCCATAGCCAAAGCATATAATTAGGAGAATAGATTGGGGAAAGTTTTAGTCAGAATGTATGACCTGCCTGGAATGTATGTTATGGAAGGTTTAGAAAATATATATTAGGGTAGCACAGGATAGGATGGACTGTACCTTAAATAAATATACCTTTTAGCAAGGGGGAGAAAAAGGAAATGCAGATACATTTTCCAAGTCACTGCACATTCAAGAGCAGCTAAGTCTCATCTTGAAAAGCAGAGGTATTTGTGATCTACTTATTTTAGTTATAAAATCCATATTTTGTCACCAAGTTGCAATCAAATACTGTTATAGGCACCGTTCCTGCAGATTTAACATTCAATATTAGGCACTTCTCTAACATCATACAGCTAAACCACAAATAAAACACATCCTTTTTCTGGCTGCACAGCCTGATTAGCTACCTGAAATAAGGAGTACAAGTCCTGAGTGAAGGTAAATGGAGGTGGTCCTTTGCTCTGGAACAAGGTAATGCCCTGCTAGTAAGCAGAACTCTCATGGGAAAGAAGAGGTGCAGTACTCCTTTGCTTTTAGAAGATAGTTTTATAGTGCCTTCCACTTTCCTTTTCTCTCTTGAAGTCCTATGCATGCCTGGAATAATTAAGAAAAGGTCTGGAAGGAGTTAGTGAACTGTGAAGGAGTATGTGCTCTCCATCTGCTGTAACCAAAACAAAAATGTAGCAAGTATCTCAGACACATCAGGAGATTTTTTAATTTTTTTTTATTTTATTTTTAAGAAGAAATAAACAAAGTGTCTCTTCTGAGTTTGTTTCCTTGGTTAACCAGAGTTTTGTGGTATGAATGGCTTCTCTTAAAAAGAGCTAACACTTTTTCCAGAATAAATGCTGGCTCTAACAGCTCAGATCTGTCACTGAAATATTTGTTTGCAAGACATTTTATTCTTGGCTTTCCTGTACACTACATCCTCTTAGGCTGAGTTGTTAGCTCAACTGTGCTTCTGCCCCAGTAAGCAATCCCCCTGCCTTATTCTGCTCTTTTTTCCTCTGGCCACCTTCTGCTTTGCCCAGTGCACACCGCGTCCTTCCAGACAGCCCTGCTGTTACCTGGGGTGTCCTTCATCTCTTCCTCAACCCCTCCAAAAACTATCCCCACAATACAGGGCACTGCAGCCAGGCCAGAGACAGCAACAGGTGCCTGCCTCCCACTCCTGTCTCTTCCCAAAATATAAACTGAAGAGTGAGAAAATAAAAGCATATCCTCCCTCATAGAGCCAAATAGATTGTGAGCAGGCAAAAGATAAAATACTTCGAGCAGAAACCCCTAAATTAAAAAGTAAATGTTACCCAGAAAGGGATAAGCTTCACTTCTTAAATCACTTAATGCCTCCCCTGAAGTCATAGATCTACTACGGGCCAGGGAAGCCAAATCTGGTCTGTTCCCAGAGATGAAGGCAAGGCGGAGCACTGCAGGCAGGACTCAGCTTTCTATTGTGCCCTTTCATCTCTAGCAATCCTTGTTTCTCATCTGACACATCTCTGCTACAGTGCTTTTAATACCAGAGAATTCATGCAGAAATTTTCAGCATCAAACCCATACTAACAGTTAGAATGGTTTTTGTGAAATTCATTTTTTCCCTGCCCAAACTCTTCAGCAGCATCAGTTAAATAAAACTGCATAAACCAAATATATAAATCAACTGTTTTACTGTAATTCACCTTGGAACACTTAAAGTGTCACTATGATCTCATACTTCTCTAACTCAGCGAAGAAACAAGTAGAACCTGCTAATGAAATGCCCTTTTTCTAAGGTGCACATAGACCATTTCTGTGTAACTAAGAGCAAAAAAGGTTGCATCCCTTCTTTTGGCAAACTATCAGCTAGGCGAGATACTTAAACTAACCAAGCAACGTATACTAACACCACATGCTTGAGAGTATTCATAATCATGCAAATATCTTTGGCCCACTGACTGAGTTTCCGCAAATGAACAATTAGTTTCTCCTCTATAAATTTTAATAAGCATAGGGCAAGCCATCTATGCTGTAGCTGCTAGCTTTCTCCTCATTATTACAGAGAAACCCATTTGGCATTTGTCAGCTTTCCCTGTATACATCTTTAGAAGAAAATTGTTCTTGGTATTCAGCAACATCCTTTTTAATATATTGTCATAAACAAAAACATGTATTCACTGCTCCTCATACTTCTCTGTGTGACTTGAGAAGCCTTGCTTGGCAGTTATCATACTTCAGGATATCTTTCATAAGCAAATCACCTCCCATTCATCAGCTTTATGTGGATATACTATAAAAAGGAAGTGTTCGCTCCACTTTTCACTTTTTCGCAGACAGATGAAACCTCATTATAGGTCCAAGGATGAGCGACTCTAAATGCATAAACTCATAACCAATTAGCATTATGGGGAGATCTTCTCTACTTTGAAAACACAATTTGTGCAAGTAGCAAGGGGAAATTTTCCTGTGATTGTTAATTATAGTCGGTAATTAAGACTATTAATCTTACTTTTTTACTAAATTACTGCAGTTCCTCAGGAAAAAATATCTATGGTTTTTTGGAGAAAAAAAAAAAAAAAAAAAAAAGTGTTCCAGAATTGAGTAAAAAAGAACAAGTGAAGCATGGAAAGTGTATTCTGTACAGTCACTATAAGCTATACGTAATGGAGGGAAACAGAGCCCAGTTCAAGTATCTGGATCAAAGAAAGTAATTTAAATAGCACCCATAGCAGGGCACTAGGAACCTCTTTACTTTCCTATACACACTTGTCCGCATAGTTGATGCGGAGACAGACAAAAGCAACAGGTAATGAGGCATAAAGAATTCCTTCTTTTAATCAGGGTAGGGAGGAACCTGTTTCATAAATAGGCTACACAATGCCTTTAGATCTGTTATTGTTGCAGTGGCATGAGGTTCCCAGTAATAAAACAATGACTGTCACTGAGTCCCACTGCTAGTTTTCAAGAGACCCACCAATGTCTCGCTTCATACATGCAAAGGACTACTGCAGTAGCCAAAAGCAAAATGTTTTTGACTTTTTCAATACAATGAATTTTTCAGTACAAGCCTTGTACCTCAGTAATGCTTAGCACCTTACAGAAGCACACAAACTTTTTCTGTTACAAGCAGCTTTTTCCTTTCTGCACCTTCCCTGGAAAGCCCTCTACGAGGATTCTATTAGCTGGGTCAGAATGCAATAGGCCAGATGCATAGCGAATATGACAGCAGAAACTCACTGATTTACTGAACCAAAAAAACTCTGTGATAACAAAGGGAAGTTTTCTACTGTAAACATACAGTACTGTTAACATAACAGTATGTTAACATACAACATAGTATGGATGGCAGAGACACATAATGTGGCTCCATAGTTAAAGAAGATGATCACGAAGCTAGTTTAGGCACTGGCCCTGACCACACAAGACTAGCAGTTTCCTATCTCTTTTCTCTGACTATATTTTGACTACTTCTTCTATTCCCCTACTTCACAGTACACAAGCACATCTGGAGATACAGCTCACTCCAGATATGTTGTAGATGAGATTTCACAGGTTTTGGAATTTACCGACAACCAACTTACACATTTATTTGTTACTAATCCAGAAGGTTCATGATAATGGACAATCTCTGCTGAGTGAAACAAAGTCTTTGACAACATACAAGATATTTCAAACTGAGAAAAGCACAGTGCATTACAAAATACAGCAGCACAGGAGACTCAAGGTATTCCCAGGTTCAAGGACCACTTAAGAGTAGATTAGCCCCATTTGCTCCTGCAGTCTGGACTGCTGCATACCACAGCCTGAAGGATTGGTTCACAGGGTGAAGGACATACCACAATGTGAAAGACTACTCCATTTAACTCAGAGCTGTAGATATAGCACGTACACTCATACACCATCAGGGTGATGGTGACTATTCACCTCTAGATGTGCCTGGTATTTTGCAGATGCATATTAAACCTGAGCTCAATCTCTAAGGGTTTATACCCTGAAAAGCACTAAAGTTTTCAAGCAGAATCCAAATAGTCCTGAGGCTATTTAATTTTCCTTTCAAGGTGTTGTGGATTTATACTTAGCCCCTTCTTAAAAGACCATTTTTGACCCAATGGCCCATGATGGTTTCTTCAAAATAAGCTTCAGTCTATCAGTCAGCTTCTGTTTAGTTCACAGATCATTGATACAATAGGATTTAACAGCTGCTCAGGAGCAATCATAGTCTCTCATGTCAGTCTGGTTGCCAGGGGTATACAACAAATGTCAAAAGTCTTCAAGAATAATTTTAATTGTTATTTACTGACCATACAAAAGGTGTAAGCCTTTATGCCTTTAACTTTTTCTCCAATGGGTAAAGTCAAAATACCCTTCAAACTGAGAATTAGAGCTGCCAGAACAAATTGGTCAACATAGTATACACCAGATATATTCTTAAGCTGTAGGAGCTTAACAGCACATTTACTCAATAAATCCCTGTTCTTTTTACTCCTACAAAATAAAACTAGCTAAACTTCAGCAAGTTAAAAGGGGAATATTTTTTATTAAGACTTCACATATCCTCTTTTACTTTAGGTAAATTTTTACAACTATATAATGAAAGTTTGAAACTTCAAGAGTAAAAAAAATATTGGGTTATGTTGAATATTTTTAGGAAGACAATATCATTCGTGAGGCTAGATGTATCATTCAACACATGAAGTAAAAATAGTTGTATAATTACCAGAAAGGGGATAACAAGTACAAGTAAAAGAAAATAAAAAGAAATCCTTGAGGATCCCAAATTGTAGCCCTGAAATTCAGCCCTCAAAAAGCACTTAAACTCGCAGGTCACTGTATTAATGTAATTAAGATCATGCTTTTAAACTGCCTAAATTTTTATTTTGTATATGAATTAGAATATCAACAAAGCAACAGCTCAGTTTGAGCAGCTAGTTGAACTTGACACTTGCCAAATGGTCAAACAGGATCCTGTGCCACAAAGAAAACAGTTACTGTCCCATATACTCAGACTGTGTCTGCCTCTCTTCCCTTCTCCACAGACAGAAATCTTTACCTCCATTATCTGACATGGCTTTGTACATCCACTTCCTTGTCACCTGGGATGGGGATATATCCCCAGGATCCTTCTGCTACTGGTGCAAAGAAAGTAAGGACTGCACGTGCAGAGCTGAAGAAAAACAGAAGTATGGATAACTGTGGAAGAGGGAAGAGAGTGACAAAACTGAGAAAGTGTCCTAACTTACAAGGGGCAGTCTGGATCCAAACAACATACATGATGAGAAGAGCAAAGCTTGCAAGTTCCTGCTCAGTGTCAGGTAGTCTGTGGCAGTTAGGATAGGCACAGAGAAGGGCTGAACATGGAAACAAGGAAACAGCTAACTTCCCTCTGTAGAATAGACAACATTGCTAAGAAGTGCTGAAATATTAAAAGCAGATGTAGCCTCCTATTTCTTTACAAAAAAAAAAAAAAAGAGAAGAGGCTGAGAGGGAGAGATGCATTAGACTAATGGATAAAACATGAGGAATGCTTGCTTCCTACATTCAAAAAATAAAGAAATTTGTTGTTAGTCTAAGAAGTGTCCTAAGCACGAGGCTTATAGATAGGTGTAGGCTGAACTTGTGATATAAATATAATACAAATATAATAGAAAGCTTGGAACCAAGGCAGCAAGGAAATTAAGCAATTACAAACAAGCAGCACTCTGTCTTGTAATGCCAACTGGTGATACTTGTACGTGTTAGTTAGCCCATGTGTATCTGGCAGTGTTTGCAGAAGAAAGACTATAGTTAAGAAATATTAAAACAAATTGCCTATAATTCACATACCACAGTCAGGAAATACTTTCCCACAGTCTGAAACAATATTTTTTCCTGTACTATTGGATGATAGAGTTATATGGAAAAGAACCTCAAAGGAAGGACCACGATTACGGCTGCGTTCACGTAGAGGATAAACAACAGTGTTCACTTCCTCAGACAAAGTTGACAATTAATACTACAAGATGGTAAGAGAGTGATATCATTCTCTTCCTCCACATCATCACCTGGCAGATGTCTTTTAGAGTAAGAGAACTCTTAGATGAGGGCTGTAAACTAATTGTTTTAAGTGGTGGGACTCAGTGGATTGCATACAATTATCACTCTTGCTTCCTCAGGCGTGCATAGAGCACAGAAAGCTGGGATATAAGGCTTGCCATGTTATTTAAGGTTTTCATTTGCTAGTAAAAGGCAGCTGCTTGTCCAACGTGTCAGTTTCAAGAGGCTCCAAGATACAAAGTTGGATGTGTACATCCTAATGAAAGGTAGGCAATCCTGCCCTTTCACTTACACAGGCACTCACCACAGGACTCTAAGTATAGATCTGAGGAGAGGAGAAAATGCTTCATTTTCAGACGTATTAGTTATGTAATTATTTTAACTCTCAGTTACTTCATTTCTGAAGGAAAATATTTTGGAAATTCAGGTCACTGCTGGGAGATAGTACCCCTTGAAGAGAAAGTAAAGATTAATCAGGCAGCTAGGCCAATTTATTAGGTAGAAACTGCAAGCTCAGTCAACTTTGTCTCAGAAGAATAATGTGAATTTGAGTCCAAGAAAGAGAAAGAAGATTGGGAAATTTTATAGGAAGGCAAAATATGGAACACATCTTGAAAAGTCTACTATTAAACTCATGGTACAAAGGAGCTAACTAACAAATCTGAGCAAAAAAATCTTAAAGCCAGTGTTTCCCTTGCTGAAAGGACTGAGAAGTCTAGTCCTCACTCTCAGAGGAAAGAAAGTCAAGACACTGGCTGAACAACATTTAGAACTAGGAAAGAGCTTCAACCTGCTTCAAAACATGTAACCTGAAAAGAAGATACTATATATTTAAAAATTCTGTGTGTTTCTAGCAAGTTTCTGGAGTGTTCATGTAGTTAGATTGCCACAGATGTATTACAGAGGATAAGCTATATTAATGAACCTGCTTTCTTCTCCGAAGTCAGAAAATCTGGGAAGATACATATGTATATGCCTCTATGAAATGTAGGTATTCAAAATAATTTGGTTTCCCATTCATTTTTCAGCTAGATGTTTTTTTCAGAAATGTACTTATGTATCCCTGCAAAATTAACAGGATGCTCTCATCTCATCATCCTATGTTTACAACCCTATTTATCCAGAGAATTCCCAAGGAGAGGTGCCTGACTATCACACCAGTCCTTTATTCTGTACTAGCCACTGAACTCAGCAGGCAGAAAACAGCTCTGATTAAGCTATTTGTATTCCTTAGAGGTTTGCTACTGCCTGGGCTCACTTTGCAGTCCTCTAACACCCAACAAGAATGGCTGAACAACTGAAAATAGTCCTGGCTGTTATATGTCATTATGATATAATGATTGTCTTATGAGCACAGAACAGCAGCATGCATTTAACTTGAGCTGCAAAGACTTGGCCTCGCTCTTTGTTATGCTAGTCTACCAGAAACAGTCGAGTAGGTTTAAAGAGCCGACATACAGACAGAAATCTTCAGCAGGATATCAAGTCCTCAGCTCTCCCAGTTTACATGTATCTGTTTCCTCCTTTAAACTCACCTTCAGCTTTCAGAGATTCCTAGCAATTGAAGACATTTCATTAGGCTTTACAGCAAGAAGCAGTTCCTAAATGTGTAACACTTGAGCTGGAGGAGATAAGGAAGCAGAAAGAATAAGTTTCTCTCTGAACAGAGATGGGTCTAGGCATTGCATACAAAGGTAATAAAAACAAATAAAGACATGAAGTACCTAAACAGCCAAATGACATGCTTAGAACTTACTTTTCAGAATGTCACAGTTCCCTCATAAAAAAAAAAAAAATCATCAAATTTAGAAGTATTTCTAGCTCATTTACATACACAGTAATCCTCAGCCCTGTTACCCATGACAATGAGAAAAACAGAAATAACACAAGTAAATGCAGTCAATAAACTTTTAGGATAAATCAGCAAGTAAAGAACTGCTTAGTGTTCTGGTATAAGGATATGGTAAAAATGTAATTTTCTATCTTCTTGCTTAATTTACAGGCCCACCATGAGAGAATTTAATCAGTAAAACAAGCAAATACTGTAATTCCTTTAAGTGGATGAGGAAGACCATCTCACTTCATAAAGTGCTATGTTTAACTAGTTTGAAAATACAAATTCAAATTTCTAAATTGTATTTTCTGTATATTTCTGTATATGTATATTCCTCCCCTTTTTAAAAAGAAAATAATGAACAAATATTACTTAAACTCTAAATATATTCAGGGCAACAAATAGTTCTGCAATCAATTAAGTCAGAGTGCAGGACATAGAGACCTATAACCATGGAAAACACATTGTTAGGTTTTCCTGCAGTACTTTTCAAAGGAGCTTTCACATATGTCTTTAGACTCATTATTTCTTAAACACCACAGACGCTAGCATCAGCTTAAAACCCACTGTTCATATATCTTCATTTTTTTCTGTCTGTTCCTTCTCTGAACGTGCTATCTTCTTCAAAGAAAAGTTCTCACACTTCAAAATCCTCTCATCAGCAAAGCACTCTCATGCTCCTCCTTTAAATCTTTCCATATAACCTACATTTCACTAAGACTGACAGTGCTCTAAACACTGTCAGTATCACACCCCGTCTTACAGTCTTGCTCTTATCTTTTGTTTCATATTCATCTAAAAATCAGCTCCTTAATTGCTTTGGGTTTCAAGTTGCCTCACTGTCTTCCTTCATCTTGAATCATTCACAAGTCCAAGCACTTCTCACCCTTATTGGTCAATCTGTAGAAGCTATGGGGCTACCTTATGATGGCCAGAAGAACAGCTGAAGTTACTTTATCAGTGAAGTAGGAATCAGCTGAGCATGTAGCATTCCAGCTCCGAGTTTTCCACTCCAGTGGGCTGCATCACTGCCGTAGAACTGGTTACATGTCATTTGGAAGTAGATCAAGGTTAGCTTGTGTTGTTCCACTTTCAGAATGCTATCTTGACAGAGTTGTGAATCTGCTTTAATTTACTTATATTTTCAAAAGCTAACAACTTTTAGTAAGTGACTGTATATGATGAATCTCACAAGTACTATATTTTCCTTAAAATTAGACACTCTGAACAGTAATAAATATAACCATCAAGTCTCAGCAAGAAAAGATCCAAGCATGGCACATGAATGTAGACTGCAGAAAACAAGATGGTCTGCGATATATGTGAGGATCATATTTAAATTTATAACGTGAGAATAGAACCAAGAATAGATATTCAAAACTAAATATAAAATAGAGTTCAGACAAAAAAAAAAAAAAAAAAAAAAAAAAAAGATAAAAGTCATTTTTGATGCACTAGAATGTTAAGCTTTTTAATAAATAAAAAACTCCTTGGTGCTAATTATATGAAGTTAATGGAACTTCCCTGTCAAAATATTAAAATTAACTCACAGCAGGAGTGTCGACTGTCTGAAATATACACCTCTCTACTGCTTTTGAAGTATCAGTATATACCAGTAAGCTTTCTAATTGACAATTTTTTTAAATATAGAAATCTTCATAAACATAAAATGAACCAATTTAAAGCCTTGAAGGTCTTTGCACTAAAGTGCTGTTGAGATAAAAAGCATATCTGAAATACTGAGAGTACAGGTTTTTAGAGAGGGCACCTCTAAGAAACTATTTAAATAATTTTTGATTAGTGATTTTCCATTGAAGGAAGGAAAGCATTGAAGGATGGGCCACGCATGCAGATGAGGCACTGGAACAAGCAACAGCTGCTTTTAATCACACTGCAATTTTCTCATGGTTACAACATGGAGAGGTTCTGACATGAAGTGGCAACAGCCATGTTACTCCCAGTGTATCCTGCTGGAAGAATTACAGAGCTGTGGTGCTGGAATTATGCCTCCCTGCCTTAGCTGTGCTCCTAACCAGATACTTCCTACACAGACCTGCAGAGGAAGTAGCAATTGAAGCCTTCACGTCAGCACTGCTGGAATATTTCATCCTGAGGGGGACCTCCAGGTCAGAGAGCCATGAGCATTTCATGACACTGAGGTGATATGGGCAAATGAAAGCAAAAAATCCATGTTTCCATCATTCATAAATTGGGATTCATAAGGAAGAAGCCACTGCTTTGCATCAAAGGAAAAATATATTTCTAAATACATATTAGAAACTAAAGAACACCATTTCTTTTTATTAAAAGGCACAACAAAGGCAATAAAAAAAAGGAGAGAGATAAATGGGACATGCTGTTTGGAGAGCAACTGGAATGTTTTTGCATAGCAGTGAGGATTACCTCTTCAAAGAAACCAGACAGTGAAAAGCATCAGCAGACCCCTGCCAGAACACAGACACCCTGGTTTCCTGCTTGATGTTCAGCTCACACAGCGTCTCACGAGATAAAATTTAAAGCCTCAGCACTCAAGAACTGCAATCTCTGAATCCTGAATCTATCCACAGCTGTGCTTTGACAAAGATCATCTGCCCTGCTGTGGATGAGCATTCTCCAGTATGCCTCAAGCACAAAGTGTTGGGACATCTTGGAAGCTGATCCAAAAATACAAGCTTGTCATCATTTTCCTAGAGAACACAACACTAGCAAGGGATGCTTTAAGGAGCATCTAACAGTCGCATCTGTATTTGAAGCTTTATGTGCCCTTATTTATCTCACTTTCCCGTACCTGTTTCCCTTCTTTAATCACCTGCTTTAAGTAAAGGTCCATATCTACAGCTCAGAGGCTACAGCTTCTCACTGTTTTGAGGAGTTATAGATCTGCAAATCGATTTTAATATAAATACTGTAGCACAGCACAGAGGTAAGAACAGCTAATCAAGGCACTACATTTCAAATGAGAAGTTACTGATCCTAAAAGATAAAATCAAGAAAGTTATGGTTTAACATTCTCTTTGATCTGTAAATGACTTTGTTTTTTAATTTGCCTATGCTTGAAAAAGTTGGACAAGGAAGAGAAGATGTTACGAGAGAAATTATTTCACATTAATCTAATTTAATTTGAGAGTTCTGAAAAGCATTACCTTCTGTAGTATAGATCTGTCTCTTTTAGAATTCCATACACAGGGTTTAACACAAAGTAAGAAAAAATATTACTTTTTATATTCATGTTGTCCTTGGATCATGATGTTATACATTAGATGTGTCTCACTAAAAGTGACAATGCTTTGAACAAGAGCAGTAATTAAAACCTTGCAGCTGCAAAATTTACACCTAAAATTAGCTCTGCAGTTAAGAGTTCTGAAAGGAATAAATGAGAGATGGACTGCTGCGGAACAGCAGTAACACAACTTCTTGCGATATGTTACAGACATTACATAAGAGATCAAGATAGTACATAACGATCTCATGAGTATTTTCAATGCCATATCAAGCAAAAGAACAGACAGTAGCTTTGCAAATAGCCCTCAGGTTAGAAGGATTCTGACATCTATCTGTGCAGGCAACAGTGCAACTCTATTCTATTTCTTGTATTCAAGTCCATGTCACAGAGCCTCAGGACCAAGAGGAATTTGATGTTGCGACAAAGGGCCCTCCAGCAGACTGCATTCTAGCTCACAGACCCTGGCAACAGCATCCCTTTCTCAGTGCTTCACCACTAGCCCTGAGCACTGGTCAGCACAATAAACTGGGTTGTCTTCCCATCCAAGGGACATTGAGAATTCTTGTCATGTTTCCTACCTCCCAGACACAGAATATTTCTGTTTTCTTTTGACCATTTTCTTTCAGATGGGCTGATTCATTCCTCAAGGGAGTTAGGATAAAATTGCTGAAATATTGGGATAAAGTAACAGGAACTGGCAAACACATCATTAGGAGGTGCTGACTCAGCATTGCATATCAGTTGCCCTCAGGTTACTGTAGAAGCTGTAACTCACAGCTGGGTGCTTCATGCTTTTTTATTTTGTATCTTTACAGAGGATATGACTAACCTGGTCTTTTTAATTATTCTTTCAAATATTCTTTCTACGACTAGTGCGAGCACAAACGTTAAGTTGAACATTAAGGAGGTACAATCTGATAGCAGTGTCCCTTGATCTCTTTTCCTCCTTCAGCCTTCCAAATAAAGAGCACATCATAATGTGTACTGTGTGCAGTTTTGTTTGATTTTTTTTAATCTTTTTTTTATTTTTTTAAGAGCCAGTAAAAGCCAGTCCCACAGCCACATTAAATGTCCCACACTGCCTCTTGTTGGAAGAGAATACAGGCTTTTTGTGCTTCCTTCAGTCAGGAGCTCCTCCCCCAGGACAAGGCACTAAGTACCTGCCAGCTGTCTTCCATCTACCAGAGGGAGTGCAATGTTTTTTTCTAATGAAGGCCACCACATACATCTGAGCTGTTAATTCAAACAGGCACTTCTTTGATGAAATGATGCAACTCTGGGAGGTAGAAATGGGCTAATAAATGTGAAAATGAATCTTCCAAGAATAATATGCCAGTGTCAAGCGGCAAAACAGTTGAAGCACAGTTCTGACCTCTCCTCAGTACTCGTGGTATTCTCATAAAATCTGAGCAGAGGAAAAAATATTTGATGTCTGGCCTTACCATTTCTATTTTTAGAAGGCTACACAACAATACTCTGACACCCCCTGAGGTACCTAATGGTTCAACAGCCCTGGACAGCAAGGTTCTGCCTCCTTTCTAAGGCGCACAAATCCATAAACCTTCACTGACCTGTACTGTTAGTACATTCCTGCCTGCAGCCCTTTTTTTCTGCTGCGTTAGAAAGCCTGATGAGACTGCTTATTGAATTTCTTCCTTTCAACATCAAAGATACTGGCCATGCTCTCCAATTATTTAATAGATTCTGCTACAGTGGAGAACACTGATTCATTTTCACTAGAGATAGCCAGTCATTGTAAAGAGCAATTATATATAATAACAGCATAGTGGTTCTCAAATGTTCTTTTATCAGACACACAGTCCAGTGATTACTGAGACGGTCAGTGATCTGATATTGATAATAAAACTTTATGTCTTTGGTGTTAGTTTTACCAAAATAACACTGGTTTTGCTTTGCAGACCTCAGGGCTCAAAAAGCAGTGGGACTGTTTGGGCTGCATTTTGTTTTGACTGTTACATTTATTCCATGATCATCCCTTAAAAGCCTCACTAAAAGGTCTCCAATTCATGTTTTCCTGCTCAGCAGTGCTGTCTAGAGGAATGACACAGGGGAAAGGGAGATGCTGAGTTCTGAAGCCAATTCTATCAATGGGCAGCCTCAAGCAAGGTGCTTTGTCTCAGTGTTTCCATCCATAAAATGCAGAGTGTAAAACTTTCCTACTTAGCTGTGCACAAATGCTAAAGATCAATTTGTTAATGGCTAAGCAATTGCACTGTGCACAGTCCTTTACAGATATAATGTCCTAAAAATACTAAACCTTTTTGCCCTAATCCATGGACGACTTTCCAGATCTACAGATTAAAGCATTTTCTTAAACTTTCCCTGAAATAAAAATTCAGAAAGAGCCATTTACTAAACCATGTCTCTCAATGACTCTGATCTGTCAAGTCCTCTACTTGACTATAGCGCTATTATTGAAAGCCAAAACAGTCATGAGTTTTACAGGGCCTGCTTGAGCTTGAATCACCAGTTGTGAAGAGCAAGATGAGAGTACCTACCTTCTCCACGTTGTTTTTGAACCCATTTAAACTGACAAAGGCTTCAGTGATGATCATGCATTTTTGGGGCAGATTTTATACCCTAGCTGACAGTAGGCAGTGCATATATGCTCCCGGCTTAAAAGAGCTATTATGTCTCGCAGGCAGTTTTCATTCACTTCACATAATCACTTACTTGGACAACACAGCTAACACACCACTTTTTATGCCTTATTCATTCTCATCTGTAGGGCTAAAACAGATACAACTTTCTCTTGACACGGTCTTTTCCTGCTCTGTGATGACATCCCAGCAGAATGTGGCTGTTTGCTTGCTGTGTAGGTTACTAGCACAGTTCCTGGTGGACCAGGGACCACAGCTATTGCAGATTTTGTCAGGGAATAACAAGCCAGAGCTTTACTGGAAAGAGCATAGATGTGGACAAGCACCTTCATTCAGTCACATTATTTCAGGCTTCAGGCTGAAATTGATCAAATCACTCATGAATCCAGGCAGTTTGGAAGTGCAGGGAAAAGACCCAACATACACTTTTATCCTCCCTGTAATGGCAGCAAGGTTATAGGGAGGAGATTCAGTCTGAATCTGCAATCTCAGCACAAAATCCAGCCCCTCGCACCAAGGAGGCTCTAGGCATAACCAAAAGATGCCAGTACCCACGGTGGGACACAGCATGAGTTTAGGGTCTCAGGAAGTACAGGGATGCTGCAGTGCTGTCAGTTGCAGCTTCCTCCAACTGTCATTTCAGCTCTACATCACCCTCTGTTTGGGCAAAGTAACTGGCATAGCTTAGCTATTACTATGAACTGCTCCAGCTCTACCTTTTAATCAGAGTTCATACTCTGCATAAGCTAGAGCCTGCAGCTAACAGATATAGCAAATTACATATCATTAAACAGAATATTCTGTGGGTTTTCATGGTACCTGTTTCCCACTGCTCCCCAGTCACACACCATTCCTTTTCATGGACACCATGGAGCACATATGGAGCATCCACAGCAGCTGTAAGGGCAGCTGGGGACCGTGTGTGTGGGAAGGAGGTTTGGGGGGGAAGGAGCTGTGCTTAGCCACATGGTCTCCTTACTTCATATTTAACTCCACAGCCATTTTCTTCCATGCCAGGCAGCTGTGAGGCTCTGTTAATACACCGACTGAAATCTATTTTCATCTAGCATTCAAAACATGACTGTAAGTGGTTTATTGTTGTCATGCTTTTAGATTACTTTAACTTTAGAAGCACTGCCTTTCTCCTCTTCATTTTTTCTGGCAATACACACTGCTTCTCTTCCATGTAGGGTGAAAGATGTATAGACTGCTAGTTGTCAGTGCTTGCAAGCAGCCATTTAAAAGCAGATATTTTTTGTCAGCATTTTTATTTGTGAAGCCTCTATGACAGATTTGGAAATTGAAGCCCTTGATTTATCTCCAGGCTGCAAACTAGGCAGAAGCAAGGACACCGGGAGCCTTAGGAACAAAATTACAAACATGTCATTACCTCCTTTAATCTGCTCTTGTTTCTGTGAAATTGCTCCAGACAACTCCAAAAATCCATGTGCTTTTACAACAGGAGAAAAAAACCCTCTTTTCCAGCTATTTTCCACTCATATTATTTGAGGCTACTTGCTGTTAACTTGTGTAAAAGCAAAGGTTAGTAAATATACTTGTCTGTAATATTTATAGGAAGCTAAGCCAACGAAACTGATCAATACATAAAGCATTCATGTCTATGTATGCTTTTTTAATATTTTTGAAATTTTATCTGACCCAAGGACAAAACCAGTAGCAAGTCACACTTGCATTCAGTTCAGGCCATACTTGGCATAACACAATGCAACATCTGGCACATTGAAGCCATGACTGGCAGACTCCAATCAAGATCTGCATGATGGAAGTAGCAGGGGTTATTGTAAAACAGAAGCAAAGGAGCTATAGTGAAGAATGTGGCAAAAAACCTAACTCCCCTTTGTCTGTGCAACCCTTTTCTGTCATCTCTTCCTTTTCTACTGCACTGGAAATCTACACAGAAGTTAGAACAATGAATAAATACCTGTGCTTGTATTGTTAGCCACAGGACAACTTCCATGGATGACTGGAAATGCAGAGCAGAGGAGCTGAGGGGAGACCTGATGGGGGCTGCAGCCCCTTATGAGGGGAGAGGAGGGGCAGCATTGAGCTCTGCTCTGTATGATGGCAACAGGACCTGAGGGAACGGCATGGAGTTGTGCCAGAGGAGGGGCAGCTGGGGGTTAGAAAAAGGTTCTGCACCAGAGGGTAGTCAGGCTTGGAAGGGGCTGCTCAGGACAGTGGGCACAGAGTTCAAAAGATGTCGGCACAACAGACTCAGCAACAGTGGCCTGTTTTTTGAGTGGTCCTGCATGGAGCCAGGGGTTGGACTCAGTGATCTTGTAAGTCCCTTCCAACTTGGAATATTCTACAAATCTGTGAGATCTCACTGCAGATCAGATCTGGAAGAAAGCCATTCTGCCTAGGCCTACTCAGAGCCCATAGCATCCAGCACTTGTGCGACTAGCGCACGGCTAAATCCAAAGCAGTGCTTGGGAAGAGGAGGAGTTTTTTTCCCCTCCTTTTTCAGGTGATTTGACTTTGCAGAAGAAATGACAGGTCCCTAGCTGTTAACCTGAAATATTCTCATCATCATTGACCCAGTAAAGCTGTAATCTTATTCCTCCTAGAGCTGGTAGTGGTGACAAACATGCCCTGAAGCAAATGTGAGTGCCTGCAGAGCCATACCACTTTACAGGAGAGCACTTGCGCCAGAACTGAGAACACTGACGCTGGGGACTGTGCAACCCCATTACCCTTCCTGGTAAATCTGCCGCTTGACCTGCTTTCTGGAAGAGGTTCAGGTAGAAGGCTTCAGTACTGGGCCCAAATGAATTGTTGATTTATTATAGGCTCAGTTGATTTGGCAAAACTCCAGAGAGGAGTGGAAGTTCAGACAAATTTTTTTGTAAGCATTTCCTACTATTTAACTTTACTTGTTGATTTATTTTTTTTTTCTTTAAAACATGCCTGTTGTCAATGGGCTGAAGACCATGTTCCAGGTAGTTAGATCCACTCACACAGAGCTAAGACAGAGCTCCAGTTTCTTTTCCAGGAAGCAGGTCCTAAAGGTCACATCAAAGCACATGACTTTAATCCTTACACACCTTTACCAGTCCATTCCTTTGCATTCAAACTTATTTCTGCTACATAAAACCACTACCCAACTCTTATCGCAAGCCTCTTTTGAAAATAAAAGCAGTAATCTGTCAGAAAATTTGGATGCTGTATCAAATGCAGTTTAGTTGTACTCACTGCCATGTTACCATTTTTATTTTTCAGAGGTGTGATCATAGAAGTGCTGGAAGTGAGGATAGAGCCTATTAGACAAGAAGGCAGAGGCTGAAACTGAAGACAAACAACTACCAAAAAGCCCCTAAATATACATTATTGATGTAAAAGCAAAAAAGACACAGGGCTGAGTTAAGTTTAAAGAAAGCTATGAAAGCTATCATGAGTAGAATTTTAAAGAGGAGGCTACTTACAGAAGTGCAAAATAAAGTACGATGTACTTCCTCTCCTCCTGCTCTCCCATGTTTCCTGATCAGAGAAATGAGTAGAGCAGCAGGTGAGGTCAATGACAGATCACTCCATGGTAAAGGTAAGGTCATATGTCCCCACCCCAGAAGTCTATCAGCTCAAATAAAAGTGATAGGCAAAAGTCTGTGGGGAGGCAAGGCAGGGAAAGGAGAAGACTAAATGTTACTAGAGAAAAGTTGCTCACACTGTGACTTCCTCTCTTAAAAATAAATAAATAAATAAATGAATGAATGAATAAAAGTAGAAAAGTTGCTGTTATCAGAATCACAGAATGGCCAGGGTTGAAAGGGACCTCAAGGATCATGAATCTCCAACCCCCCTGCCACAGGCAGGGCCACCAACCTCAGAAGGCTAAACTACTTCTGGAAATTCAAATCAGTAATAGAATCAACCCAAGAAAGAAAGGAGTTAATCACTGAGGATTAACAGAAGTCTCATTATTAGCCAATTGGGCTATCCTAATGATGTTTGCTATTACTAGGCACTTAGGATGGAAGCTGTCTTCCCACATGAAATTGATCTTTGCGATGAGTGAATAAATTTGCTTCATAACTTGACCATAACAATATAGAATTATAGCTGTAAATTACTGTTCTAATGTTTTCACTTATGGCATAAATACTCCTTATTGCACAATATTCATAGTCTTTCATAATAACTATGTGTGGAATTTCACTATGGGTGCATAATTTCATCATTTATATGCCATTCTGTATTATTTGGGAACAGGTAAATTTAAAATGTATTATTACATAGCCTCCACTTTGGTGGAGATCATTTTAGATAAATACCACAAACTGTAATTGCAGTGCCTGTTGTTAAAATGAAGTGTTCATCCGTTGAAATATATGGATTATGGATGCAGTGGAAATGTTCTCATGTCAGTGAGATGAGAATTGTGTCCACAGTATGGAAAGATCACTGAATCTGACTTTTTTTATTCTAGAACTTGTGATTGACAGACTACCTTATTACATTACTTCACTACTTTTTTTTTTTTTTTCCCCCTCCTTAACTTTAAGAATATCTAATGAAATTAATCACAGCCTGGAGGAGACAGTTTGAAACCTGAGAAGAATTAGATTTGTCAGCACAGGCTTTACAACTCACTTGGACTAATTTGCTACTGGCAAATATATCACTGTCATATACTTCTGTAAACTTCGCATTTGCAGTCTTTTGAACTAACCATACAAGCTAAAGCATTGAAGTCTAAGAGAGTGATAGAAGTGTTGATGCAAGGTTTCTAACTCTGCGGTAGTTCTAGTAGAGATGTACTGTTATACTCCCACGTCTTCTAATAATACTTATTGTTTCACTCATATCAGAAATGCAGAAGGAATGGGAGAAAAAAAAGTTTGTTTCTAAACAAAGCAAAGAGCAGCTAAAGTGAAAAATTAGAGAAAGTGAACTGTACAGGAACATATATAGCGTGTAACCAGGTTGTACATTAGCATCATGAAAAATCTTTGCATCATTAAGATTATTATTAATTGGTTTACACATTACTTCGTGTCTCTTGAATGGACAAAGAGGGCTGCGTTACAATATACCCAGACTATACAAGCATCTTATAAGAGAAAAACAAAAGTTAGGAGAAAGTCTCCAGCAGTTTTTGCCATTTCAGTACTTGCCACTACTGTCAGTTCCCTGTAAGTTATTGATTTCTATTTGAAACAAATAGCAGGAACAATATCTATGCTATTAAAACTCCTGCACTAAAGCAAAACCTTAATTATGACCTCATATTCTCTTGAGTCAAGGTATCGACACATCTGACTGTCACACAGCCCATCTGCAACCAAAGTTGTTTTGCTTTTATGTTGCTGAAGGTGCAATGTAAAGACACTGATATTGCAGTGAGAGATGAGACGTCCTGTGAGGGGCTTGATTTTTCTATTTCAAGATTCAGAAATACCTGCTCATTTCCAGACTGGGCAATGTAGTTCCAACTATATCAGATATTTGAACTGAGATTATTAGTAAATGTAGTAGATCCTGCTGAATTCAGTTAATTTCTTCATCAGTGGTTGTTGCAGGTGTTTGCCTTCCTGATACTGTATTAACACAAAGGCAGTTCTAATAGGATTTATAAGATATGTGGTAACTAACAGAGTGGTAACGGATAAAGGATAATTTTTAAAAATGAAGTCTCAAAGTGCTTTGAAAAGTTGCCTTAAATATTACCTTTATTTTCTAGATGGGAAACAGACATGTGAAGGATACGAGACTAGCTGAAAAAAAGAAAACCCAGTAAAACCTAGGAGTCCTGAGACTGCTTTTGCTTATGTCAATTAAAGAGCTTTGGGGAGTAACTTCTCCCCTCAAAAAAAGAGGTTGATCCCAAAAGTCCGTGTAGAGAGGGATAGGAAGATTTTTTAGAGAAGCCTAGGCACTTGAGTAAGTATATTTAGAGACATCAGTACATAGATCTTGAACAAATTTTGAGGTCGGATTGGATGTCGATCTGTATTCTAGAGAAAAGCTGCTATGGGATTTTTGATTAACAAGAGGTATGGGCACTTGAGTAAGTGAGGTAACCTTTGGCATTACTCATCAAAGAACAGTCCCCTCTGAGATGCCATTTTGCATTATGTATTTCATCTGAATTCATTACATTAGGAAATCATAAGAAACCTAAGTATTTCCAGATTGTATTTGTTTTGGGTTTTTTTAATTATTATTATTATTTAAGCAAAACTTTTCAGTCCATTATAATCCTTTGTTTCTTACCATTTTTCTTGATTTTTGAATATCGGGTATTTCCTGAAGTCTTACATGGCGCATACCAATTTACACTACAATAGGGAGTATTACGAAGCTAAGATGTCCTCACAAATTTGTTACGTTTTTCTTTTCAGAGTATGGCAAAAGGAGAGATTATGAGCAAAGGGACTTTTTACATGTCTTACAGAGACACTTTTGCATTCAGTTTAAAGTCTTCCTTAAAAGAACTGCTACTGTAATCCACATCAGCCTTCCAGATGAAGCTGTTAGAGCAGTCCCATAACACAAGACTTGGCTGGATCCTGGTGGCAACTCTTTCTCAGCCAAGGAGTTGATTTTTCACAGCAAACTGTGCAGTTGAGTGGTTGTGTTGCCAGCAAAAAACAAGGGAATGTGAGAGACATGGGTTATTCACACTGTGCTGGGCACTGTGTTCTTTAGAAATCATATGCTCCATATTCTTGGAGCTTAGCAGAGTTACTGAGAACAGCTTTGCTTTTATATGGACATTTAATTTCCAGACCTTTTCCTGTGTTCCTACAACTCTCTCATGTAACTAGTTCTCAGCAGTATCTGCTCATGCTTTTCCTCTGTCACATTAGCCAAATCCTCCTGTAGTCTATCATGGAACATCCCATGAATCCCAGTCAAGATATAGAACTTTAGAGAGGAAAAAAAACCAAAACATCCAGTCCCCCAACTATTTTTTCCTTCCCAGTTGTAATTGAACATTTTCTAACTCAAAACAAGGACACTTCACTAGCAATACGACTGTGCCAGACACTCATCCTTCCCAGTATTATCCCTCTTCCAATTTCTGAGCATCTGCTTATACACAAGCTGTATGGCTGTTTCTACATCTTGGAAGAAGTCAGTGCATTTAGATGCCACTAATTTTTTTCTAGGGTAGAAAAGACATGGGACAGTCAGAAGGACTGGAATATTTCTTGCAGTTTCTTTCAGATGGCTCTGATGCTGCCCAACAAGAACGTTGACTTAAGAAGTTATTCAAAAGTGTGTGTGTGTGGGGGGGGGGGGGGGGGGGAAGACAGGGAAGTAGAAAGGGAAGCCAAAAAAGAAAAAGCCTGAATGAAAGCTTTCCTTTCCCAGAACAACACTACATCAATCCCTTTGCAAAAGCAATAATTGGGTTCTATATTTATGTCCATCTGTATCAGGTGTAATTTTGCAGAAGTCCAAGGAGTTAGCCTGCTTTTAAAATGAGCTAGCTTTAATAGAAGTCATATTTATTTCTGTGACTCTCTTCACTTTGTTTCATACATATGTGATGTTTATCAAATCATTGTTGGTTCCTTATTAGAAAAACTAAATCAGAGCATAAATAAACTCACTTCATATACAGTGATCCCAGTTTGTAAGGAATACTTCATTCCATTTGCAAGAGATTTTCACGACTCTCACAATGAACTCTGTGGCTCATGAAATTCTGACATCAATCCTCTCTCCTTTCTTTCAGTTAATTGTAACAAATTTCATTGCCTTGTTGTAAAGGAGATTCACTCTGAGAAGGCAATTCCTACCCTAGATACATAAGAAGGTGAAAGATTTCCAAGTTTTGTCTCCTGAGCATATTAATAATGCACTGAGGTTTGGCTTCTTGCAGTATGAATTTAATGGAGAGGTATTAGAGTTTTTCTTAGCTAATAAAGAAGTGAGGATGACTGAGAGTCACTATTTCTTATTCTTTTTGGCAAGCACCCGACTAAGTGGGTGGCAGCTGGTGACAAAGGCTGTGACTGCACTTGCCATTTTCTTGTGAGAGCTGAAGCAGAGCCCTGGCCTGAAGTAATTGCTGCTGAGTTCCAGCATGGTTAGGGAAGAGAATTATGCAGATGTAAATATTTATATCAAACATGATAGTTCTAATTGGAGCTGCTAGTGTAGCTACACCCTAGAAAAATAGGAAGGGCTTAGACAGTGTCATCATTTTCCATTACTTAACGGAGGTGGTGGTGTCTCTTGTGGCTCTAGGAACCTTAAGCAATTGACTTCTGCTTTATGGTCTACTACATATTTTATGCTGAAGGTGCTGCTTGTAGGCAGCTCACTCTCTCCTGGACTCCTTACTTCAATGCATGTTTTTAGTGGTATTCTTTGATCAGTTTGAATGCCACCTGCAAATGACAGTGAAAATCCTTCCTGCCAGGAACCTGATGTGATGCCTCCTCAGTCCCAGGTCTGGGAAGTTTAAGGCATATCAGCAACTCTGAATGTCAGTTTGCCCTCATCTTCTCTTTCAGAGTTTTTTCTCTGTCTCCACCTTTGTTTTCAAATTTCTGTTTCATTTCTTTCCTAAATCTTTCTGTCATCTTAACTGAATCTTTTCCCCATCCCTCTTTAATTGTGAACCTCGTGATGCTCACAGTGCCAGGTGAGGTGGCACTGCAACACGTCCTCCTGACACCACTTTCCCTCATTCTTCTCATATTTCTTGTTCTTTCCCATCACACTCAGCAAATACAGTTCTCTCCCCACTGTTTCCAGTTCCTCATGAGAACAGTTACTTGTTAGTTTTGTGTGTTAAAAGGAGGTACTGTACTGTCTGTTTTTGCACTACAAAAAGGCAGAATGGTCATGATTCATTTCCCGAATGAAAACTCAGACTCAAGGCCCCAGTGGAATTGAAACTAGCCAGACTGTATTTCCCTCCTATTGAAAAGAAATAAAAAATAATGCTGGCAGAGAGAGTGATTTGGTGGTTGAATCACACACTGATCTGGTGCTCCTGCTGACACTGGCACTCTGTCAAGCTGCAGAGCATCCAAGGATCAGTGGCACAACCAACAGCTGCCTTCCCACCCTGGGGGCAGCAAATCAGGGACTGATGGTAAAGCTCTTTGCCACTTGAATGACTATGGCCTAGTTGTACTGAGAATAGCAGGCAAACTCAAAATGTTTTTCTGTAAAATTTGCTGTACATATTTGTGCCTCCTCTAGGCTGAATATACCTTTTGGTGAATAACGTTCAACAAAAATTGCTAACCAATGAGTGAATCTAGAGCTAGTTTATTTGTGCTACACAAAATATCAGCACCAGCTGTACAGATGTAAAATAAACATTAAAAACATAAAGCTGTGTCCTGAGAGAATTCAGTAGATATAAAATCATGAGCTTGGAACAGCAGAACAAGCTGGAGCTACCTACTTGGTAAGAATGAGGCATAGAAGAATACATGAAATAAGTACTGTGTTTGTGTGTGTATGTCTATACATCTGTGCCCCTCTGCATGTGCATTTGTAAGCTTGTGTGAGCTAAAAAAAATGAAACCTCCAAATTGCAACACTACTAATTTCATACAGAAGCACAACGCTGCATTCACGTTTCACTAACCTGTGTTATGAAATGTGAACAGACTTCTTACGCTCTCTTAACCGCTTGTCAGAGGAGAAGCTTATGATGTGTAAATGAATCTCTGTAATGACCTACTGACCTTCTTCCCTTCTACTCAGTGAAATGTAGTGCTCAAAGAGGATTTCAGCTGCTGCAGGAGGGTTGTAGTAAATGAGGAAGATGCATGAGGCACCCAAAGAATGGTTGTGGGAAATCTTATCTCAGCCTTGCAACAGTCCAGTGTGAGAAGATTACTTCTTACCTGCAGCAGCTTCAGCATCCACATGCAGACTATACATCTGACAGTCAGATGTGCAGCATTCGTCTGCTAGCTGAGAGAAGAGGGCACCAGTCTTAATTGCATCCTGGAAAACAATATTAATGGATTGTGTAGTCTATGTGGAAGGCCCACAACACATCCCACACTGGTGCAGTTATATTTCTAACCTCTGAACAGGAGCACTGCTGCTCTCCTCTACTGTGGCAGCCATGACTTTTGCTTACCAGCTTGAGGCAACAGAGGCATCTGAAGGTGGTGGCATCTCTTCATCTGTGGCACTTCTCAGGCACTACAGTAGAACAATGAAGAAAACTACTCCTGGCCATGAAGAGTACCTTCAAGCACCCTCAAAGGGGTGGCAAATTTGGCTGCATTTTCTTAGCAAGCTCAGACTGCTCACCGTAATTGTCTTCCTACATTTTTTGGAATTTAGTCTGAGGTCCAGATCTTCATTTTGAAGGCCCTGACAGGCCAGATTTGGGAGCAGCTGAGAGACTCCCTAGAGCTCTTAAGTGTAAATTTCCATCAGTAATATAATTCCTCCAGTATAATGAGGGCTTTACAAGGAGAACATCCTAAAATCGGAACATAGAATCCCACAGGAAGAAAAGACCATCACAAAGGCCACTATTTCTTCTCTAAGTGCTTTTTATAATCTACACTTCTTACTTAAACATAGGGGAAAATGAAATAAATGAATAAATTAGACACAATGCTTCATTGCACACATAGTCCTCCATGGGGAGCAGATGAGAAAATAAATATGACAGCTCTTACTCATGTTGCTTACTGCTGTTCTGTAGGGTAGTCTCACTGTACATTAGTGAGTGCAATATAATGACGTGCTTTAACTGAATCATATCATGGCAAGTGCACTTCTTTCTCTAAGGTGAGCATTAGATGGTCCAGAAAGAGTAAAAATGCAGTGGAGCAATTACAGAATTATAAGAAATATTTTCTTTTACCTGAGCCAAAGCTGGATAGTGTTCTGACACAAAACCAAAAGCCTTTGCAAAAGGTGTACTTCTTAATTCTCTGTACTTTCTGTTCAATTTCATTTGTCCGGGTCCAAATCCCGATTTTCTTATTTCTTCTTCTCTTTATATCTTACATATTCCTACATGTCTATAAGCTCAATTAGCCTAAAGCCCCTTGCAATTGCAAGCACTGCCTGCTTGCCATGCATTGGCATCAGTGTTTGGAAAATGTTTCTCACTGTACAGTATCTCTGTGATTCTGCTGATTGAACCAGATTCTTCTAGCACATTGTGCAGCTGAAGCTCTAGAATTGAATACAGACTGAAAAGAAGAGCCGCAGCATGTCAGGTTCCCCTTTGGTCCTAAACCTGGAGAGGGTCAAACCTGTTTCCCAAGCTATTGGCATGTGCACAGCTTTGCCTCCTCTCCCTGTGTGCTCCCTTTCCCCAGCCAGCTGCACAACTTGGAGGACGTGCTCCCTCACAATACACTGAGCAGGGACACTTGCTATCCTCACCAGCTGACATTAGTGCTAATTTCCTGTAAGATGCTACAGAACAAAGAAGAGGGCTCTCTCTAAAAATCTTTCCGGCTTGCTTAAAAACACTCTCTGTCTTCCTTTTTTTTTTTTTTTTTTTTTTTTTTTTTTTTTTTTTTTTTTTTTTTTTTCCGTCCATGCAGCTTGCAGAATCAATAAAGCCCTTGCCTCTTAGTCTTGAGCAGCAGAGGAGCTATTGCGACCAACTCAGCAGGAGCAAGAGCTCGGGTAACTAAGTAGCCCAGAGCTAATCAAAAGTGCCCTCCTGTGGCTCTAGATGCTGCCAAGTGCTTGAAGGAGAACCGGAAGGCAATGTAGCATGACTCTTTTGTCAAGCTAGGAACCATCTTCATTATCTTCCATGATTATCTCTACATTTCGTTAATTGTACTTACCTTTACCTTGCACTTGACAGAGTGTTGCTCTGAAACATTATTTCTGAAGGTTGTATATCTTTATATAGATACTTGATACTATGAAAAGAGGGAAATAAATTTTTTTTTGCATCCATGTATAATGTGATGGCCCAGCACAGAGAGGCTCTGTATACAATTAAATTGTTCTCAGTATTCCATGAAATTTCAAGCAATCTTTACAGGTGTTTTTTTTTTTTTTTTTTTTTTTTTGGTTTTTTTTTTTTTTTTTTGTTTTTAAATCATGTTTGTTTCCACTTATATTATTCTCATTGAAAAAGAAAGCAAAGCAAAACAACAAACAAAAAATAAAGCTGTATTTTTGTCTCTATACTGTGGGGTATAGAGAAGGCAGGTAATTTATTGCCTGTTAATAAAAACATTTTTATGTATATGAAATGTCTGGAGACACCCAAGATGTCCTGTTCACTGCAGGGGAGTTGGACAAGATGGCCTTTAAAAGGTCTCTTTCAACTCAAACAATTCTATGGCCCTATGATTCTATGAAACAAATGTAAAGATCTTGTTTTTTTAAAGAGAACCATTCAAGGGACATAGTAGATTAAAATCATCACAGTAAGTACCTACTCAGGCAGGGAAAGGCACACAGTAAAATGCAGTTGTTGAAATGTTTGGTTGATGAATGTGAAAAGGACAGTGCTAAAAGAATAACAGCTTGAACACATAAATGTATAAACATGGTGGTAGATTGTGTCATTTTGTAGATTTTTTTTTTGAGGTACAATGCAGAATTTCAGCACGCTTTGTTTCAACTAATGGTCAAATGACCCTGAGGATCATCTTGTATTCTCCACAGTTGCTGTATTTAAAAAGCATGCTATTGCACATTTATAAATTCCTTAAGGAAACATATCTTGATTTAGAAAAAAAAGAATCAAAGAAGAAATCTGCTGAATGCAACAGGTCTGTACATTTCCTAAATGAATGCCTAGTTTAGGTCATAGGAAAGATACACCATCAGAGATGCACAATGGCACCAAAGAAAAACTGTATAGAGAAACCAGCTTCAACTAGTGTCCCACTTTGTATCTAGAACTTGTTTCTTTTAACAAGGACTCCTCAGAATTTCCTCTTTCCCGTTATATTTGCCTATCTTCCTTTGACCCCAGTGGCCTTTTGTCCTTTAATTAAATTAAAATCAATTAAAGGTGGTAAGTGGTATAGAAAACCTTGGTTGAATTCTCTAGTTCCTTCGAGATTGCTGGACCACCATTTAAGTCCCACAGCCTTAAATGCTTTTTCAGCACTTGACCTCTTCAGAAGCAAGAGTTTCTTCTATAGTGAGGACAGCATTCAAAAGTTACGTCATCAGTCAGAAGGAACTATAAAGCAATATATAGTAAATAGTTTCTAAACATTAAATAAAACAATTGAATTTGTAATTATCTGTAAAATACCAATGTCTCCTAGATTACTTTCTTAGACAATTTGTGTAATCTCAGAATTAATATTTGAAGAAGTATGTAACAGTTCTATTAGAAACAGCAAAATTGGCTCAGTGAACAGTCCGTGTGTACAGCCACTGGTCTAAATCAACTCCACTGCCAATCTGGCAAGCACAAAGAAATACACTAAATGAATATCAAATGAATAGACAATTCAGAAATGTCCAACAGATAACTAAAATTGAAATTTTATTTTTTTTCAATAATATTCATCAGACATTTTTCTGACAAGACTTTTCTGAAAGATGAAGTGCAAATGGGAACCCTGTAAGAATGTTTAGAGGAATTGTACATGACATTTTTTTAAGCGCCACTAAGTACACATTGAATACTTTGTAAGTATATAGGCATAGCAACATGCAAGTGTCATGTACCTAACATTACAATATGCATTTTGTCTGCTTGAGGTTATTAATGAAGAAATTAAATGAAGTAAATGTGTCTCCACCATCAGTGCAATATGTTTAATTCCCAGGGGTTTTGTTTTCAAGGTTGTGGTTTTATTTTTGAATCATTCAAATGTATCCTTCCAAAGGTGTGAACTGCCAGCATAAGAGCAGTGGACATTGGACTTCCCTGGAAAATATACTTATGCTGACTAAATAGATAAAGTTGTTCCAGTCCTTTCACAAATTGTGTCTTACTATTTATTCTAGGAAAATTCCTGCTGAACATTTTTCTGTAGCTATAAAATATCTATACTCAGAGTAAAGGATGCACAAGGAATGCTTTGTCATTCTGTTGTAAAGGAACTAAAGAGCAACTCAAATGTGCTTTAACAACTCAAGCCTTATTCTTTTGAGATCAATAGGCATATTGTATCCAACTTTTATGGAAGCAGAACATATATGAACCCAGTAATCCACGAGTTCACTCTCTTGGCTCACTGCTGAGGATGAAGCAGATGACTGTAGGTTGTATTTGCATATTTCTATGGATGCTGTACAGGGGTATAAGGAAATCTGCTTTCACTGAAAAAAGACAGTATGAGAAACTGTGCATTTACTAGCTTTAAGCAATATGCATAGAAAGGAGGGAAAGAGGAAGTACTAAAGAATTTAGCTCAGCAGTTAAAGACTTTTCCACTCTTAGCAAATGATGTTAACAGTTAACGATTTATTTTTTTTTTTTAATTTATAAAAGCCCTCCTTTTGAATGTATTATGAAGAACCTTCAATAGTCTTGCTGTAGAAGAAGACTAAGAAAAGAGTATGTTTAGAAGCAAATAGTATCTATTTTCCTCAGCATTATGCATAAGGGCAGGATAAGGCTTCATATAGTTTGTGCTGAAGCGTGCAATCAGAGCTCACGCAGGAAACACTTCTGGTTTAATCCTGAACACAGAGACAATGCTGAAGTGCTGACCCCAGAAGGCTTGGTTTTGCAACGGAACTCTTAAAAAAGATGAAAATAAAAATCCTTCAACATTTCTCCAATAATAACATAGACTGGTCCTAAAAAGAGCCTGTAAAAGAAGGGAGACTTTGTTTTCTATCTCCTTTCCAATCAGACTGCTGCTTCTAGCCCAACAGAGAATAAATTACTCAAGACACGGAACATGAAGAGCAGATCTATCATAAACACAGACATCATTAAGAATTTTTTGCCATCTACTGAGAGATGTCCTGCTATAGGAAACCCCTAGTAATACAGTCACTGTATTGGCTCTACATCATCTTCTGTCTATACGTAAATACATTAAACAGTGCTGAAGAAAATGAACACAGCTTGGAAACAGGGTGATTTCTAGACATGGGAATAATTCCCTAAAGGACTGCTGGAAGCGCACAAAGCTTAAAGCATCCCGAGAACGTGGAGTGATACAGAAGTGTGCTGTTAAACCATGTTTATACCTTTATTTCCTCCTGAGTTAAAGCAAGTGCAGAGTGCTGGGTTAGATTCACCGACAGCAGGAAGGAACTGTGCTAGCCCTCTGTCAGTGCTAATAGACAATGCTCACTTGTGTTGGAGTTACTAGTTCAGATCCATTCTGAAAAACCATGTAGGACACCTTTAGGAATTTCCACTTCTGATGAGTTTCTACTCTGCTCTGTTGACGTCAGAAGCAGCTCCGCCTATTTCATGTTCTCTTATTGTTTGCAATAGTCCTTCCCTGTCCAACATGCATTGAGTGTTTTTAATGTAAACATGCTCTTAAAATATGTTGAAATAAGTAAGAGACATGTCAGAATATCTCAACAATAGTGGTATTGCATATTTAATTCAGAAGCTTGCATGTGCTTTAAAAAGTTTCTCTTCAAAACTGCATGCCTTTTACTGGAAAGGAATTGTATAGAAGTTGGATTGCATGCCACTGTCTAGTACTGACTAAATATTGATATGGTATAGCAGTTCATTTTTAAGCTGTTTGGGATGAACCCCCAGCCAGTGTAAATTGGCCCACATTTAAGGCAATAGAGTGAAGCTGATTTATACCAGCTGAGGCTGTGTCCTTATGCCCTATTATAATCCCAAAGAATCCCAAAGTTGGCAAAGAATAGGGCAAGTATTACCAACCTAGGCAATATTTTCTTTCTATTTTTAGCAGAAAAACAAAATTACAATCATCTTATTTCAAAATTACACCAAAGACTCAGTAGTAATTTAAAACGTATACAAATATTTCGTAGCTAGTATTCAGACTAAGAGGTAGATGTCATATTCAAGGAATAGTACAATGTGGAAAAATGCTAACGGCAGTTGCTAAATACATCTATTTGTCTATTACATATGACACAAAGAAGAATTATAGCAAATGGCAGCTAAAAATAATAATTAAAAAAAGGCTTACAATACCCTTTTCTTCTTTTGCTATACTATGTTATCTGTCTTTCAGTGCGTTCCCTGCGGCGGGGTCTGATGGAAAAGTGGCAAGAATTAGAAGGATCACTAATACAAAACTGCATGTTTACAAAACATCAGCTTTATCACGAAAGGCATCCTCCGTGCTTTGATGGAAGCATTTGGTACTTACAATTTAAGACTGCCTGGCATTACTGAGCAAGCGGTGGAAATTCCAGGTGAGGTGATTCAGCAAACTAGGGGTCAGAAAAATGCAGTTCTCTCTTTCTCTGTTGTGCCTGCTAAAAATACCAGGGCATATGGCAGCATATTTCAGCATCTTAACATACTAGGCTCCCCCGAGGACAGAAAAAAAAGAGAAAACTTGTGCTGTTGAGCCTGAAATAGATTACTGAACAGTGTTGCCAGACACAAAGAATGCTGGCAGCAAAGCCATCAGCACAGTCAGTGTTTGCCTTTCCTAAAGGTGTTTCAGTTATACTTAATGGGCCTTAAAGAGATAGAAATTAAAGCTAGTAAGAATAATGAGGAATATAAGCATTTTTATAAATTCGTTGTCATTGAAGGTAGAGGAATTACACATATTGCATTAGGATATCTGCTGCTTGTATGTGTACCTTCCTGATTTTCCTTGTGACTGTTAAGTGTTGTCCCCCTGCTTGAAATAATCAAAATGCATATTATAATTACATGGTTTTCCAAAATCCATACACAGCAAGTACAAGATACTTACATGTAAATACACTATATTCACCTATATTTTTGCATAGTTTTTAGTGTGTACTTTGTGCCACTTAATAAAAGCATTACTCGCATATTTTTATTTTATTTTTTTTTTTTTCTCTATTCTACAGCTTATTCAATTAAAGTAGAAGTAGCTGGATTTTGGTATGTTCATCACAGATTACCAGTTCCTTGGAGTGTAGAGATCAGATACTTGGAGGAGTCTGGATAAGCAGTGGGGAAAGCTGCAGTGTGAGCATGACGTTTTAAATCACCTCCTTAATTAAGAAATATCGTATCAGATTAACAGCGCTAATTTAATAAATTTACCTTTAATTTGAATGGAATTATAAAGGTAAGAACTCTGTTTTCCTTTTGGTAACACTTTACAATAAGTGGCACTAAATTACACTATAACGGCTATGTTACAGGGAAGTACATGTATCTACGCTGTAACTGCTGAAAGAGCTACTGTACATGTGCGTACATGGTAACTTCAGTGCTGTTACAATCATGAATTACATAATTACAGATGATTCTGTCCTTTCTTTTCATTGAAATAGTTATATATATATATATATAGTATACTGTCATGAAAATACACAAGATGTTAACTTTCATGTCTTATTTAGAAAAGTTGGTTTTCTCCACAAATTCCTTTATAGAGGGAGTCTCAGTGCAAGATGAACCACTCCTAAGAAATGTGAAAGCTTTTTAACGTGTTCTAGCTTAAAATTCTGAGCCTCAAAATTCAACATCAGGTTCCCTAAACTGTTTCTTGATTTGTCTGATGATGCTAAAAGAGTGTGAGGATGCACCCCTTGTCTTCTGATGCACAGCTTTCTTGTCCAAATCATGAGAATGTTCTTCAAACATTGGAAAAAAAAAAATTAAAAAAAAAAACAAAAACATTTAAAAGTGTAGAAATAATCAGCAACCGACATTGTAAACAGTACACTGGCAGAAACTAGCTACCTGGTTTTGAGAAAACTACTCTGCATGGGAGTGAGGGAGAGGGTGTCACACATATTTTGGCTAATGTCTTCCCATTCAGAGACTCCATTTCATGCATTTGCTGGGTACCTTGCAGCCATCTTCAAAGCAATCTTTCAGAATGGGATCTTGACTAAAGGAAACAGAAAACTGGTTTAAAAACCAGCCTACTGAAAATCATTAGCTTTGAGGCATGGTTTTGCTTACAAAAGAGAATGATGCCTCTTCACACTTGGTACAGTAATTTCAATCTGTGAGGACTAGATAGGCTTGTGAAGTGCTACCCAGTCAGAATTTGCCATTTATGGCTGCTTGTTGTGGTTTTTACACCTGCTTTGCACAGATGTAAGTGACATCACAAGGTACAAGATAATGAAAGATCAACTGCATTAAAAATCAGCACATATGATTAGTTTTAATTGGAAACCAATGAAATAATACATTTCAACTGTCCAATTCATATCTTTTTTTTTTCTTTTTTTTTTTTTTTTCTTTTTTTTTTTTGTAAAGTTTAAATGCTGTTTTTATACTGCTGGAGAAAATGGTTCAAAACAATTCTGCTTTTGGAGGTCCTGCCTGACTTTCATCGGGCAACAGTTCAAGTAACAACTCTACTATTCGAACAAGCTGGAATTAGGAAGAATAAAAAAAGGCATAAACATCATACTTCTGGGGAATTCCACTTGAGCAAATAAGGCCCTTGTCCAGGGAAGCACTTCTTTTTATGCGTAAGAATAGTGCCTTACAGTTCAATGGAACTTCTCCCATGCCTGTCACTGAGTGTGTGCTTAGATGCTTAGTTCAGTTGGGCCCCAGGTACTGAAATGAAACCTTGCATTGTGTGACACTTTACTGTGGCTAACTGGGAGTTACAGTTGTGGCAAGAATCCATATTTTTGGTACTAAACTGAATGACTTCCTTTGCCAGCCTTTTTACATGTGTATGTTTTGAAAGACATGAATATCTTGTAAACCTATACTAGTTTTCAATGTGTCTAGTAGCACCTACCTGGTTCTCTCAAACTACCATATTATATTAACATATTATTGCATTTTTCCACAGATGGGTATGGAGTGAACTGTAAAAACAAGCATGCAATCACATCAATGCAGACTAATTTCTTTAAAATGTCATACTGTATATGATTTATTATGTTAACACTCAACCACATCATATTATTTATGTCTGTATATTTTGAAAAAAAGTGCTGCTTGATTGACGTCACCCTATTTTCTTGAAATTAACAAGATAAATGTTTCAACAAAAACAATTAAAATACTCTAGTATTGTCCTTAAAAGGTTTATACTCTTTTGATAAATAATCTGACACAGCACCTTTATCTTCCATTTTTCCATACTACATGATGTCATATTCCAAACTCTCCCTTTCCCACACAAAAATAAAATCCCAGGAGAAAGTCCTTTACAGTAGACCATCATGCTTTTAGGCTTCACAAACAAGTACAGCAACCAGAGAGAAATATTCTTTTGTCAAAGGTGCAAAACTCAGGAGTACAACAAACTCCATCTAGACTAACTTGCATTCTCCAGTGTAGAATCATTACTAAGAGCTGTTATGGCAACCTTGTTACTTCATTGGAAGAGGAAATAAGCCAATGGGCTTACAGTGTTTTGTTGTCGCAGTTAAGAGCATGTGATTTTCAGCTGTCAATTACACAAAAAAATTCAGAAATAATCCAAACAGAGACTTTCACTGTGGAGCTAAAAGCATGGCAGGAATTCTCTATCATTCACGGTGACATAAGTTTGTACCTCACAAAATGCATAGACAGGAATTTAATATAAAGAATTAGTCCATTTACTGTATACACAAAACATATATCTTTTGTTTTAACATTTCTATCTTTTTTTTTTCACTTTTTTTTTTTACTTTTTTTTTTTTTTTTTTTTACTTTTTTTTCTTTTTTTCTTTTTTGGCAAACCAACATAGAGAAGCAGCTCTGGAACTGCCAAATTAAAAACTGATAATTTTTGCAACTCAATAGTATTTTTTAAGGATTGTAATCAAATGTGGTTGTAATTTAAAACCTGAGGCTGTGCACTGGTTGTTAGCATAAAACTACCTTTCCATATAACATTGTGCTTCCATTGTATAACAAAGAAAAACTAACAAGAACTAGAAAAGTTTGCTGCTGAACAGTGCTAGGACATACAGACAAAAAAAATACTTATACATGTTACCTACTCAGAATATTTATTTGAGTCATATCTAAAGGGATATAATGGACATTAGAAAATGCCTACTTGTGACTGACTTAGCTACTGCCAAAAAAGTTAAATATGTATCAAACAATGTTTAATTGAATTTATTATATGCACTATATACATATACTAAAATGTCTTGCAGTCATGCCCCATGAATGCTTCAAATTTGAGTAGGCAGGTGAGTCCATGTAAAGCAAATAAATTACAAAAACAGAAATTACTCACACACAAAACAAATCTCTAATCTTTGTAATCCCAAAAAAGCAGTAGAATGGAAAGACAAATTTGTTTGAAATGAAGCACTATTATCTAAATTTGCAGAATCAGTTTAGCTATTCAGCATGATTTTACCACTGAAACATGGCACTGCTGTCAAGGTACCATTTAAAACATAATAAAGCAAAGCAAAGCAAAACAAAAAATTTAGTGGATGGATAGTTGTTTTTTATCCCACCAAATCCAAGCACACAAAAAACTATTCTACAAAGACTTCTGTTTGTATTTCCTAGGGCATATGTCTCAAAAACAAGTTGCTTTTTTAATTATAGACATGTATAAAACATTCTTTGTAAACCTCTAGTCTTAGACTTAACATTTTATGTAAGTAAATTAGGTCCTTACCTAATAGTATTTGTTATGAATATTGTTCTATGACATACTAGTAGGGATCATGGTAAAAGAAACTGAAAAAGAAGAAAGCTGTATAACATTTAAAAATGTAGAAAACTTGAATTAAGATGATGATTAACATTGTTAAGGCTGTATATTCAAGCACTGTATGTTAAGAGAGCAGTGGATATGAATTTTAGGCAATAAGAAATGTCTGCTTTATACACAATGCTGTAATTATAGAATGGGGATGTCAAGAGCTGATTGTTGGTATAAACTGGCTACTTAGAGCAGGTATGCAAGTTAATAAAGATAGCAGAATATGGCAGAAATGAAGTCTGAAAAATGATAGCCAGTTTTCTCCACCATTCAGCCTGATAAGTAAAACTCCAAGATTCTAGTTCTGTATCTAAATGAAATACTCCTTTTTCTCCTCTGCATTGACTTGGCTGCCTTCTGCATTGATAATGGCTGTGTCGGCATCAGGTGCATCTTCAGCTCCTTTTGCTTCGTTTGTTAAATATGTTCCTATAGGAATCAGTACAACAGAAAAAAAAGAAAAAGAAAGAAAAAAGATTAGGTTTTTTTTTTAGATTTACATTGTATTATAGGAAGTACATTTCTAACAGTGCTCCAATTGCTTCATGAATGGATGGATACTTTTACATTTTTAGTATGAATGATACTGGTAGGTTCAGCTTTCTACTTTGTCCATGAAATATCTGTAGTATTAACACTGGTAATCCACATGCACAAATTCACATCTACTCATAGCAAATTAAAGAAATACCTTAAGAGAAGACCACCTTTTATGTAACTGCAGTAGTATGCAATATATTTTGTAATTATAGAATAAAAGATAAAATCTTGGTTATTTCATGGAACAACTATTCACAAAAATCAAATCAACTTTGAAGATTTAGATATTCATAAATGCTTAAAAAAAAAAAAAAAAAAAAAAAGACCACTTCTTTTTTGTACTTCTTTTTACATGATTTTACCTATGCTTAAATTTTACTGAATTCTTTTACGGTCATTTCCAGGAATTACAAAACTGAGGTAGTTTCGCTAACTAAATCCATTCATATTATACTAGCACACATTTTCATGATCAGGAAATGAATAAAAAGTATTGACCTTGACAACCACCTGCCCCTTCATGAAAAATGTAATTTATGTTGGCATAAGATTTATATGCTTTTGTTCAGAAATGAAAAACAAAAGAGGCACATTTCTACAGGTTTATTTTTCCCCTACATGGTCCAATCAAATTAAAATGTTATTTGCATCAGCTGATGTCTGCTAGCCATATGATTATCCTACCTAAATGATTTAATGAGTTAACACCAATACTAATCCTTTCTTCTAGGCTTTTTTTTTTGGTGAGGATAAGCAAATCAACTGGGTTTTAACAACCCAGTCCGCAAGCTATTCAGAGGTTAAATCTCACAAAATGATTTCGGAATTAACTAGGTCAAAATGGGATCACAGAGAGGCTTAGTCAGAAGTCAGTGTCACTCCATCCCTCTTATCTCTGTTGGTGGTGGGGATTCACAATGAAAGGAATAGAATTCTTAAGGTGAAACCCCTGCATAAGGTAAAGCTTGACCTGGGAATGAAACTCTTACTCTGGTGGGACCGTTAGCAAAAGAGCTACTGATCTGGAATTTCACAATCAGTATTTAAAATTATTTTTTTAGTGCTTGTTAGAAGTATCAGCACAAGAAAAATCTTGTGTATGTATATAAACATGCATCTGTTGACTTGATATACTAGTTAATACTACAAGATTATATAATCAGGTGTCTAGAGCTAAAGGCTAAAATCAAGGGTCACTCTAAATCAGTGATTTGTGACATGAACACATAACTGGACATCCTTTGCCTTAGCTAGTCCACTGAAAAACTGGACAGAAATTCAGAGACTTCACTCATGATTACAGTGTGAATGGAGCTTTCTTGTCCAAACCATTCATCAGATGGGGGAAGGTGAAAGGGAAAAGCATTCCCAAGTGAAATCATGCCTTGCTTCCAAAAGGGATAGAAGTTCCACTAAATCTATCCTACCTTTATGTCTTGCCAGGTATCGACCAAGGAGAATTATAGAACATAGCGTTACAAAGACAACTACAGCCACTATTCCTCCTATTAGAGCGTGGTCAGGTCCGGTCTGTCCAGCCAAAGCATTTGGATCTACAGGGAGAAACAAAAACCAAAAATGGTCCTACACAGAAAAAAACTGACAGGAAAAAATCACAATACCAAGTTTTACACTGATCATCCTGAAAATAGGGCATTTCCCTCTTTAATATTTAGCATGGTTATTCCCACATTTACTACCCATATCTTATCAACAACACAGTGCCGCTTGTATTCCCAGACTGTCAAAGCCCTGAGGACATCACAGTTATGAAAAATATTACCTTCTTCTTCTTTGGCAGAGGTTATTAAATGGGAAAGGTTTCTGGTTTTGTCCTCGTCATTTTACAACTGAAAACCTGGCCACAGCTATTTATAGAAGGAAAAACAAGGAACCGAGAATTGGGGATCAGATAGCATCAGCAGAATAGTGTCTGCATAATACATAATTTATAGACCTGATTCTCAGTGGGGAACCCTTATATATTCTCTTCCTCTCATTCCTATCCTATTGCACCAGAAATAAAAAGGCAGATAAAGTGCAGCCTTGCAAAGTCCCTCTGCACATGGCTGAGTCTGCATGAATTTGGTCAGATAAAGGTATCGGGCAACCTGAAAGATCATCATTCATTTTCAAGCCTCGGTTTGAGAGTTTACTATGAATACTCAATTAGCACACAAACGGAACAAGCTGTAATATATTCAGCAGTGTATTCTCATGTCCACTTTACTAACTCTGGACAAGGTGCTACAATGAATGTTGTCAGATTTGAGTCTTCTGTGCTGGTCACCTGTCTATTCTGTTGGCTGGTGCTTTATGAATGTTGCAAAGAATACTGGGAAATGACACTATTTAGAGGTGGGTAATTCTCTGGAACTTTTGAACAATGAATGAGCAATCTTTGTCAGCTGAAATATGCAAAAGGAAGAAAATATTCCATCAAAGAGTCATGTTAAGATTTCTGTTTTGATGAAAGCGCCTCAGCTACATGGTAATAGCAATTCTCTCAAGATGCTATTAGCATGTTCTCTATGTTGCTGTCAGTCTATACACACTGTTTCAAGGGCATTTCCCTTGTAGCAGCCATTTATATTCTACAAGTAGTTTGCAAACAATTTCTTTTTGCAAAACAGAAAGGCAGAAAAAATATTTACAGATAAAAGAAGGCTACCCTGCAAAGACAATTAAAGTGCCTCTGATAATGCTTAGGAAGTGTGATTGTGTGACACCACAATTACATTATGCTGACCAAGATCACCGTTTAATGGTGAGATGTATTTATATATCTACATACACATGTATGTATTAACATAGCATTATTCAGATGAAATGAAAGAGGTATGCTTTCCCCTCTCTTTGCAAAACATCAGCCACATGGAAACTCAAAGTTTGCTGGAGCACACAGCAGTATGGGTCATGGTAATAGATACCATTCTGCTCTTTACAGTCCCCAAAACCCTGAAGCATGGCTTCCTCCCCTGCTGCTGGCTTCAGAACTCCCAGCTGTCTTCTGGCTGCTAAGAGGACTTACGGAAAAATGGCCACAGCACTTCTGCAGACATCACAGCAAACTAGTTAGGGGCCTCAAGAAAGCTAGAAACACATTATAAAGTCCACTGTCCCTGCCCCTTCTCCATCCTCATGAAAATTCTGGCTCGCTATATTGAGGAGGGGGGTTCAATTCAAAAGGCCATCGGCTCTATTTTGATCAAAAAGGACCCTCATCTCTGTGTGCCAGCAGCCTTGCGGGAAAAGGCAAGAGGAGGGCTGAAATCTCATCCTGCTAGAGCCACAGCTTGGAGCCCACAGCCATCCTTCCCCAGGCCTTGCAGAGGCTCTGCTTTCAACAGCGCTTAGAAGGCAGTGATTACTCACTTGAGAAAATGGAAGGTGACAGCTTGCTGCAGGACTTTCAGTCTGCTTGAGCCATCTAGCAAATTCCTCCTTCTGTGGTGCCTGTGGCAAAGTTGCTGTAAACCTGCTTCCAGCAGCAAAAAGCAGCACCAATTTTGGCACTCAGGAGGAGCAATGTCCATAAGTGCTGTATGTAATCTGCAGGAGATGCTCTTCCCCAGAAACTGGGCAGGAGCAGGATGAATTTGTTTTCCCACTGATATACTTACATACTTGCTAATATAGTAGCATTAAAATTAACAAGTGAAAGGCAATATTTTGAGGGATAATATCCTTCCTGATGTAGAGTATAATACAGAGAAGGACTAGCATTGCACTTCATCCAGAGGTACGTTTTGAAAAGCTGATTGCAGCATACAAGCTCAATACCCAGATTTACACATCACTCTTATGTGAGCTTTAATAAGCACTGCAGACAGAAATTGTCACATAAAGGTAATCACTATACACTGAAGTGAATATGCCTGTGTTTTCATCCTCAAGCGCTTTCCAGCATGTAGGTCCTTCCTTTAGCACACCTGATGCAGTGGACTGCTTATGATGAAGATTAATGAGATTCTACTGTTCCTAAAGATTGACATTTTTAGCCTTAAATTTTAGTTTTTCATTGAAATGCAAAAATAGTATTGTATTGCCATTGAGAGAGAACTTTATGTTTCTCAATTTTTGTAAGATTATATTGATAAATATCGTCACAGAAGTCTATTCACAAAGAAACTGTCTATGAACTACTTTCATTCTCAAGAAGCCAAAAAAAGAAGATCCAGGGAACTACAGGCCAGTCAGTCTCACCTCTGTGCCTAGCAAGACGGTGGAGCAGATTCTCCAGAAGGCCCTACTAAGGCAAATGGAAAATAAATACGAGGTGATTTGTGGTGACCAACATGGTTTCATGAAGGGCAAGACATGTCTGATAAAGATGATAGTCTTTCATGATGGAGTTATGGTAGGTAAAGGAAGGGCAACTAACGTCATCTACCTGGATTTGCGCAAAGTTTTCGACACTGTCCTGCACAACATCCTGATTACAAAATTGGAGAAAAATGGATGAATGGACTACTTGTTGGATAAGGAATTGGCTGGATGTTTGCACTCAGAGTTGCATTAAACGGCTCAGTGTCCAATTGGAAACTGGCAATGAGTGGTGTTTCTCAGAGATCAGTACTGGGACTGGTGCTATTTAATGTCTTTGTAGGCTGTATGGACAATGGGATTGAGTGCACCATAGCAAATTTGCAGATGGCACCAAGCTGAGTGGTGCAGATGATATGCCAGAGGAAAGGGATGCTCTCCAGAGGGACCTGGACAGGCTTATGCCAACCTCATGAAGTTTGACATGGGCAAGTACAAAGTCCTGCAACTCATGTGGGGCAATCCCAAGTACAGACAGAGGCTGGGTGGAGAAAGGCTTGAGAGCAGCCCTGAGGAGACGGATTTGGGGGTCTCAGTTGATGAAAGACTCAACATGATTTGGCAATGCGCACTTGCAGTCCAAAAGGCCAATTGTATCCTGGATTGCATCAAGAGAAGTGTGCCAGCAGGTTGAGGGTAATGACCCCACCCCTCTACTCTGCCCTCATGAGTACTGTGTCCAGTTCTGGAGCCTCTAGCACAAGAAGGATATGACTCAGTTGGAGCAGGTCCAGAGGAGGGCCATGAAGATGATCAGAGGGCAGTAGCATCTCTCCTATGAGGACAGGCTGAGAGAGTTGGTGCTCTTCAGTCTGGAGAAGAGAAGGCTCCAAGAGAACCTCATAGCAGCCCTCCAGTATCTGCAGGGGACCTACAGGAAAACTGGGGAGAAACTTTTTATAAGTGCATGTAATGACAGGAGGAGGGAAAATGTTCTTTTTACTGCAAGTGGGTACATTTAGACTTGCTGTTAGGAAGAAAATCTTCAGTGTGAGGGTGGTGAGACACTGGAACAGGATGCCAAGTGAGGTTGTGAATGACCCTTCCCTGGAGGCATTCAAGGTCAAGCTGGATGGGGCTTTGAGCAAACTGGTCTAGTGGGAGGTGTCCCTGACTATAGCAGGAGGGTTGGAACTACATAATCTTAAAGGCCCCTTTCAACCGAAACCATTCTATGATTCAGTGATTATTACCACAGAAAAAATAACCTTTTTAAAAGAAAAAAAATGAAAGGAAGGAATGGATGGAAGGGAAAGAAGTGGAGAAAGATCTTCACAAGAAGCCAATATTTTTTGGGGGAAACAAGCATCCTTTCATAGCAAAATGAAAACCTGCACAATATAAACAATGCTATGAACAGGAAGTGCTTCTCATAGAAATTTTCTCCTCATTGAAAAATAATGTTAACATTAAATATAAATATGCTCTACATTATGCATGCTGTGTAATGCACTATACATTTGCCATTCATTAAATGACCTAAGCCCCATGCCTGAATTATAGATCTGGAACTATCTACCATCTCATAAATAATTACTGTGTCAAAATGTTCCTGAACAGTAGCCGAAAGACAGAAAAACAGGGGTTTGGAAAATATAGCATTTTGTATTTTAGATATTTATAGAGTGACCATACATAATCTTCCAAGTGCTCTAGGCGTTTTTATTACCAGCTCTCTTCAGGGAGGATGCCCTTTATTATCTTCATGAGTTTTACCTGGTCTTAGCCTGCCACACTCGTAACTCCAGTAAATAATGTCTTAATTATACAATTGTGCAATAAATTCTCATAATCAAGGGAAGAAATAAAAAAGGGATTAGTTTGTTAGACTGTTTTCTACTGCAAGAGCACAATAAACTAGAATAGTAATTGCCTGAGATGCAGAAATTCAAAGATCTTTATTAGTCTGATCTTCAAAGATCAGTTCTTATACTGTTTATTTTACTCTTTGATTGGACTAAAGAAATCTTATAGCAAGACAATGCCAGTAAAGCTAAGGAGTCTTTTTTATTCCTTTCTGTCCTAAATTTAGGAAGTACTTTCGAAATACTGATTGCTGATACAGTGACATTTTCAGCTTCTCGGATTTACCCATTACTGTTTGTTCACAGACTTACAGAGATAACATACTTAAAATGAGTAAGAGGAAAGTAATAGATCATTCATTAAGAAGTGAAACACATTGGATAAGACTTTACACCTATTAAATAAGGAGATAAGTGCATTTTCTGACTGAATGACTAAGTTTCAGCGTAGAATATTTTTATGTGATTTCACACATTAGCTAAGCAGAGAAATGCTGAAACAGTTTTTCATGCTTTTGCATAAAGTATATGATAATTATCCATCTAATTTCATTTTCTTCCTGCATAAGTTTCCTTTTTATTTATGCACAGTTGACTTGACTGAGCAGGCTGCAGGAAGGGGTCACATAACCCTTTTCCAAGCAATGGGAGAAAAAGAGCTGTGTATGCTGAAATGGTAGCATATTTTGGGGAATATGCTCAAGTAGACCTCTTTATTGTAAAGCTTAATTTTTAGCCCTGGTGATGAACTAAAAAAGTTACACAAAAATCACTTTGAGTATGACATGCTCAGCTTTTAGGGACCTAAAGTAATCATTTGTTTTGACCATTTATACTAAAAGAAAAATTGGAAATAAAGGCTATAATTTGCTCCAGAGCTTAAAATGCATTCTCAAAATGAAGACAAATTAAGCAGACATTATTTGAAAATAACTGTTCCTTAAGGCTGGGAAAAAAAAGGGATGTCCCATTTCTGACAAGTGCTGAAACCCCCAGCCTACAGTCACTTTTACTGATTTCATGAATAATCCATTACTTAGGCAAAATAGGACTGTTCCAGCAAGAAATCCTGTGGTGTAGCACCAAGTCCCAATTTATGTGGCAGCAAAATCTCTTCAAGTAATTCCTCCTCCTTTTCTCAATTTCCAGGGCCTGTTATCATTCCCAGTACAATTTGCAAAGCATTCATACTTTGGGCGAAGACACTGTTTAAAGGGCCTGGCACAAAATCAGATCAATAAAGCAATGTGTATTTGGGGTTGAGGAGATCCAAAGCACAAAAAGAAACCCCAGTCTGTCCTATTTGAAGAGAGTTGAGTTTATGCAAATGAAGAAGGGTAAGGTGAGAATGTGCAGTGGAAAGCAATGAAAGCTTCTGGAGAAAATCTAGCAAGGAACCACATCTACATGTTTGAGTACTTTTAAGTGCCTTTGTGAAATAAAATGCTAAAATTACAGAAAGCAAGTAATGGACAGGACTCTTTAGTTCTTCCTTTTGAATTTTGAGAAGTTCACCAGTGAATATAAGCTAAATTAGAAATATTCCCCTTCACTAAGACATATTTCAGCTGAGCTTCCTAAAGAAAGAGAGCTTTTGTGATCATGCTCTTTCATTCTCTTCAAATTGCTTACTTAGGAACTACGGATCAATTACAACCAATTTTAAGAGACAGTATAGATCTCAAGATCATTGTTTTCCTGTAACTATCCTGAAAGAACAGGATGCCGCAGGAGCTCAGACCTCATTAGATATCAGAGAACCTGCAGGAAGGATGCCTTTAGAAAAACCCTAATAGAGACAAAAAGCTTCATACAAAATCTGTGCCCTGAATCAATTTTTCAATAAAGGTTTCTCCCCATTGTGATTTCTTTGGCACATAATAAAGCACAGGTCCCTTTTGAAGCTTTTCACACCGTTAGGAGACATTTGTAACACCTCAACTCTTTCCCCAGTGCCTTCTTGTCTCATAATCGGTCAGCTCATGCTGCAGCATTTAGATAATTCAGTTTAAAAATCAGTCAACCAAAAAAAAAAAAAAAAAAAAAAAAAAAAAAAAAAAAAGAGAAAGGAATTTACTCACAAATATGGATAGTAGGTAGGGCTGCATTGACAGCTGACAAGGTGTTTGATTTAGGAATAGGAATAGTAGCTGTGGTGCTGTCTGTGATAAGTGCTTGTGAGGAAATTTTACCCATTTTAGCATCTTCATTTGGGCACCCCACAGCTCAATTTTCCCTTCCTGGCCTGGAGTGCTGAAACAGGTACTTTTAATCTCATTTTGTAATATGCCACTAACCACTAAAATACATGTACTTGAAACTTGTGAAAGTATTGTTAAGGAGGAAAAGAAAGTTTTCTAAACCCTCATTTAAATTGCAAAGAGTAGCTGCCCAAAGGGGTTGGTAGTGAAATTTGTTGAAAATGTGTTTTGTTATTAACCAGTTTTGAACTTAAAATATGTGACAGCCTTCCTTTTACTTCAGTGCCTGAAGCAAAGAAGAACAAAACAGAGTGCTAATATGCAGCATATATAAACTGCTGTTTTAATAGGAGAACATCATCAACCATAGAGAAGACAGACAGAAAAAAAGTTCACTTGTAAACCTTCAAAAGAATTGATAGCCTTTTCTTCTGGTATTACCGCAGTAGCACATTTGTCACATTTTGCCTCTAAATGTTTTTTCTTTCTTTCTTCTTTTTTTTTTTCTTCCCCCATAGCACTGAATTATATATACATTGCTATTAAGAAGAGCCCACATCCCAGAAGGATAAAAGCCCCACTAATGTGTCAACAGATGAATCTACAGCTCCTTTTGAGAGATCATGTTGTTCTCATGAATCTGAGATTTCTTTCAGTGAAGGTAAAACATCACATCTTCTGATGTGTATTCGTGAGTAAGGGGCCCTTGTCCAAGGTAAATAAAAATATTGCCCATATCTATTACTAATTTTTTTTCTTTCGGTGCTAATAAGAGAGCTGTATATCTACACTGGGTAAGAAATGGAAAATTTAATATTTTCTAGGGTCCTTAGAGCCTCGTTCCAGATTTTCTGCCTTGTCTTTTATTTCATTGACACAGTTACTCAAAGTTTTTTCTTTTTTTTTCTTTTTCTTTTTCAATCGTTCTTTAAAAGCTCCAGCTTTCTGAAGGGAACACGTCTTCTAATTAGAGTACACAACAGACTTCTCTTATTGACATTATATTTCGTCCTTCAATAAACTCATTAATTTCTTTAGACCTTGTCGTAGAAAAACAAACAAAAAGCCTAATATCTGCAAACTTTTCATCTTTCTTTTTGTAGAGAATAATGAAGAGAATGAATACTTGCAGACAATCCAGCTATAACTTCTGGCTACTAAAGAAGGGGGATGTGGGGAAACAGAAAACTGGCAGAAATGACTGTAAAATTTCTGTTAAGCCTGTCTTTCCGAGTGAGTTATATGGTAGGCTGCAGCACAACAGCCAGGTGATGGATTAACTCTGCTTCCAGCATTTTAATTTTCATCTTCTTCTGAAGTTCCAGAATGCTCAGTGTCTCCCTCCATTGTACAAACAAAGCAAAGCAGATTGAAGTTTGGAAACTACAGCCTATTAGACATAAAAAAAAAAAAAAAAAGCCAACCCTACCTAGAAAGTCAAGATGCATGATTTCCTATTTTCTGAGAAAAAACTGCATTTTGCGTCATCTTTCCTCTAATGACTTTCCATCAATAAGCATAGGAGGATCTCTGCTTTTTTTTTGTTTTCTTCATCAACAATTAAGGACAGACACCAGCTGGAGTAGGTGTGCATATGTATGCACAACTCCTTTTCTTGACACCAGAAGTTAATTATCTATATAAATAATGAATAATTCCCTAATTAACACAGAAAATGGAGATGCCAGTGAACTCTCCTGCTCTCTTTGTTGTAGTACTTTACAGCTGTGACTTTTGGTCACTTCCTACAGATTTCAGCTTGCCAAGCAGAACATGCAGACAAATGTCTGTATGAGAAGGGGAGTGTGTGTGTATGCTCAGCAGGTTCTGAACTCAGGTACCTCTTGCTGCCATATGGTCTCTTCCAGTCTTATCATTTGCAGACAATGAGAAAGCCATGCCTTGTCACCACAATTACACATCACAAACTGTGATCAGATTGTTTAAAGATAATCCTTCAAAGCACTTAAGAAAGTAATTCTGCTAGCCAGTAGCTTCTGGGAAGTAGTATAATACTTCCCACAATGACTTTTTTTGCCACTTTGTTTTTATGTTTATGTATAAACTCCCTCACAAATTGTTTTTCAGAGTTAATCAGTACCACGGTATAGCTCAACTAAACCTTCTACCTCAGGTAAGCAGTGCAAGAAAGATCAACTTTCAGCTAAGAAATGATATTTAACAAATGTAGAACTTCAGTAAAGTGTAGATATAGAGGAAGTTGTTCCCAATGGCAGAAGTAAGTAAGGCAGAGAAGCAGACTTAAAGCTAGCAGAGAATATCCACGGTTGTATAAGGAACAGAGAAGCATGAGTGGATCCACAGTTGCACAAGGTATGGTGGATTTAATCAATTCAGGAAAGTTTTCAAAGGGAGAAAGGCAGAAGAAAGAAAGGCAGTTTTAATTTATTTGAAGAACAGTTCTAATTAAAACTTACTCCATGCTGGAAGAAAAGCTATTGTTCAAATGAATTCTTTATGCTGGTCATACTAAGTTCTCCTTACCAAAACAGATTAGAATAATTATAAACCTATACAACATCAAAATACCTCAGTAAACCATCCACTTACAGCCAGAATCTGTCACCTTAGTCATGCTGAAGAGCAATTTAATCTGCCGTGAGATTACTCAGTATGAATAACTGCAACAGAATTTCCTCTTCGGCAGTTAATAGCGTATTTTATCTGTCAATACATCTCTAGAAGATTAGCCAGGCATACTTGTGGTTAGGGTAACTGATCCAAGGAAGGCTGTTCACTGGCTCAGATCATCTCAGAAATAGAGAGGTGAGAAACATTAGTGGAGATAGACTGTTGTAATTCTAAGTAACAGAAAAAATGAGTAAATTATTGGGAGGAAGGTGAATACTCCTGTTAACATTTTAGGCATCTTTTATGGCCATTTTAATTAGGGCATAAAATCCTATGTAAATTCTTTGGAATAATGACAACCTCCATTAGTGAAGTTTCTGTCCAAGCAATAAGACTATCTTCAATTTGTTGGAATTATTGCCAGTGGTTCAACTGAATGCCATCCATTCTTCATGCCAACTCTCTACTAATGGAAGCAACAATATTTTCTTCATTTAATAATGACATGGTTGGTGGAATTCAATATCTTAACCAAATTTTCCCCTGGGAACATTAAGACTTTGTTGTTTTCAGAAGTCTTAAAGTTAAATACCATCCAGCTATTAGTAAGAGATTGTTTACTCTTACTGCCATTGATTGGTAATGGATTTGTTATGAATAAGGTCAGTCTTTGCTTTCCTAGAGGACTGTTGTATTCATAAAAAATTATGCTGTGCTAGTTTTGGTTTATGGGGCTACTTTTTTTGAACTCAGCAGCATGTGTTCATTTCTAGCAGCACTCACAGTCTCTGTTGTCAGCACTGTTAGCTGCAATACATGAGGATTCTACCATGGGGGTCACATCCACACTAGTATGTAACTGACAGATTCATTTCCTACCATCTCTGGAGACAGCCACAAGGACTGAAAAATTCAGAGGTCCAGTGTAATTACTATGTATATTTCAGATTAAATAAATGCGATAAAAGCCTCCATCTGGCTGTTGATCAAACGTGCAAAGGCAGGCTGATTTTCAGTGACATATTACAATATGTCTCTTGTAACAGTCCCAAATGCCATCCTGTAAATTACTTACATTTGGGATTACTTGACTATGGCAGACAGAAATATTGCTCACTGCTTAAGTGTTGCCTACTGGGAGTATGAGAGACATGGGCTAATCTTAAAGTTGTTAAGCAAGGCATTAAGAAATAATGGGGCCATGTTTATTTTACTAAATGGCGATTATGCTCATACTATTTGAAGACAGCAAACCCAATTTAATAGCAGCCTGAGCTGGACTCTTGATGTTGAAAAGCCATAAAAAGTCTGAAACCTGGGAAATAAGTGTAAGCGATGTGCTGGAACAGTTCCTGAGGAGAACTTTTTAAAAGCAGAACAAAACACATCAACAACTTCAAATTATGTGCCATCTGTTGACAAAATGGAGGCCTCTTTCTAGACAGAAACTCTGAGATTCAGAGGCTGTTGATAAGGAAAATCTCAAGCAGATACCCAACAAAGAAATAGAACTTTCAAGGGAAAAATTGAAAGTGGTACTTCCATTTCTCCTGGAGGTTGTAGTTGGAGCATGGAGAACCATCACCATGTTACTGAAAGTCTTTTAGAGAGATTATGGTAAGAAAGAAAAGCTGGAAAAAAGCAGGAGAGATATTTATAGGGCAAGTAATCATGGTACGAAGGTCTGTTCATTCTTATGACTTAGAGCTCCTTAAGGTTTACAACTCTCAGAGCAACAAAAAAATTAATTCAAAATTGAAAACATCATAAACATCATTGCTTAACTTACAAGAAGAATCCTCTTTCCTAGTCAAACTGCAGGTATTTCTTGTTGGCAGGATTATGCTTGTCCTCACTGAACATCTGTTCTGTCCATTAAGTGTACCAGAATGCTGTATAACAAGGGCTGTCTACCAAGGACAGCTTTGGCCCTTCAAATTCTTGTTGGAAAGCCCAGAAGAACAACTTATTTCTCTATATCTCTTAAAAGGACAACATCTTCACAACACAGTGGTAAAAACTGATTTTCCTCCAGCCACTTATCTGGAAAAAAATACTTGGAAGCATTCACAAACCTAGTAAGCACTTCCTAGTATTTTTGGCTCTAGAAGCATTCTCCTTATCTCCTATTTGATGACTCCAAGAAGTAACTTCCTTCTTTTTCCTGTTTGGTTCTCATTCTATTTTAACTGCAAGAGAGTTTCCTTTTACTCTGAATTGTCTCATTAGCCCACATCACTCAGCATCCAATTCTACTTAACTGAAGTAGTTCACTAAATGCCATTTCCTCTCAAAAGGTCTCTAAGAACTTAGTCCTCCCTCTGTGAAAGCACAAACAGAGAATGTGAATGAAAACAAGAAGGTTCCAAGCAAAGCTGTGTATTACTACTTTCCCAAGTATCACTGGCCGGCGGCTTTTCATTGCCTCTTTCCTTCTTCCCTTCCTTCCTTTTTTCCTCATCTTTTCCCTTTACATTACATCCATGCCAAGGATGTAATATTCCTCTCTGAAGCATTCTTTCAGCTTAAACTGATGAAAAATAAAGATGCACTCCTAAAAATGCAATTCTGATCATTATGACATACTCGATGCAGTCAGCAAAATGTTCGTTATGACCATCTCACTAACACCTGTAACAATCTCTGTCTTGATAAGAAACTAGCAGGTATTACATACTGCTGAAAATTAGAGATTCATTCTGGCAGGTGAAGCAGGTATAAACCCTATACATTTACTTAAGTATAAAACCTTAAGTATAAGAATTTTAAAACTTTAGCAAGCTACTCCTTCTTCTGCAGAGGTGAGATTCATGAATTTGTGACAGCTTCTCTGCCACCAGGACAGCTGGGTCTGACTCAGCTGTGGCCTCCAACCTGCAGAGCTGGGCAACCCGTAATCAGAGAGCCCCTTGCTGGCAGCAGCCTCTCATCAAAGCCCTGCTCATGCCACCTGGGCCAAGCAGGCAGCATGTGGCTTGTTCCTGCAAAATCTCTTTCAGTACTTAAGGTGGAAAGTTGGTGTTTGTTTCCTTTCTTAACTGTATGCAGTTCAGAAACTTATGACATGTTAGGCTTCATCAGCCTGATGATTGTGCAGCCTGCTCACACTTGTGAGCTGTCCATCCAAAACACCTACTGGTGGTGCACTTCAAGAGGAAGGTTTATTTTTCTAGTGATAGGTGTGAAAAATGCGGATTTAAATCCTTACTGTGCAACAAATTTGCACGAACTTTGACAAAGTGTTTTCTTTAGCTGTACCTCTGTTTCCCTAAAATAACATGTAACTCAAAGAATAAAGAATGATTTTGACTCATAGAATGATTCATAGAACAAAGAATGATTTTGAGGTACTGTGGTAGCAGCGATGAGGCAGGCACTTGATCTGTCCTTATGAGCAATATCCTAGATTTTGAAACATTTGAAATGTATTTTTGTGGCTTTAGTTTTTACTAAGCTTCTGTTGGATATATTTTTATCTTGAGATAAAAGGAAATCAAGTATCTATTATGACGTGTTGCAATAATGAAGAAGTTAATGGCTGGATCTCTTTATTTCAGGCAGATGAGACTGAACAAGATGACCTTAGACAGACACATTTCTAGATGTGATTCACATCAGGTAATTGATGAAGAAAAAAATTAACACAAATATGGAAATAAGCCAGAAACAGTATGAGTCAACTTCCAGATTATGGGAACAAACATGGAAATATTAGAGATGTTGTTAAATGCTCTTAAACAGACATGAATGAGCCCTTGGTTTCATAAATAATATTGAATTTAATAGGAAAAGTTGTTCCATTTTAGCCCTAGAATCACTGAAATTGCAAGTCAGCTAATAAAAGAGTGTAGTGGAGAATTAATGTTTAGAAAAATGAACAGCTACAGCCTCCTGTTTTCAGTTTGCTTTTTCATCCAAATAATATCTAATATTTCATCAGTACCAATAATTTTTTTGCAATATAATTAAACTTAGAAAATCATGATTAGAACTTTGTTTTATCTATTTATGCCAAATTCTTAAAATCTTAGTGAACATTTAAAGGTTAGTTCCTTTACCATTATGTCAATCAAATTCAGCAATGCATTTTGTACATCAAAATTTTATCGAGTGAGCATCTAGCATCTAGCTGTCAAGGTTTCAATGAATGGTATTACGAGCTAATTCTACCATTTCTGTGATACTGAGCAACAAAAAGATATCAAAACATTCACAATGAAATGTCATACAATGTCACTGTTTTAAAATTGTGCGTTTACAGCTACAGCAATTTTTCTTAATAACTGCAGTAATTGTTCGAACATACCAATATGTTATATATTTCAAAGGATGTTTGCATCTTTCATTGCTGCCATAGGGTTTATGTAGTCAAATATTCATATGCTACAAACTAGCATTATTTCAAATACTATAAAGGCTCCACAAATACAGAAGTTGCTATAATACATTTCACATATATTAAGCATAAAAATCCTGGTACACAAAAATAAAAGTGATCACCAAACTCAGCCTCTGCAGAGGTAAACTTGTTAGTGGATGTCTGCAATTAAGAAAGTAAGGGTCACCATGGTCACTGGGGTCTGGAGCACACAGTGTGTGATCTTTCTTCAGCTTTACAAAGGGAAAGATAGAGGAGGAAACATTACCAGCTGGTATCCAGAAGGAGAAAAGAAGATCAAGCCAAATTCCAACTAGATATTCATAAACTTTTTCACCACAAGGAAGTACGCAAACTGGGGTTGTGTGATCTCCAAACTGGACGTACATAAAACTGACATGAAGGAGGCCCTGAACAACCCAATATACATCTAGACTTAGCTTGGATCAAATAATCTCAAGAAGACTCCCCTACTGTATTTAATTCTAAGACGCTAAGAAATGGGTGGCAAGCTACTAAAACTCAAATACTTGAAAAAAAAAAAAAATTGATAAAGAGCTTTTCTGTATTTCTGCATCTTAGTAGGAACATAGAGTTAATATTAAACTAGCAACTTGCAGATGGATGCTAAAATTTTATTATTGCTTCAAGATGTTCTGGTCTTTCTGTGTTGTTTCACATTGTTGCCATCACTTTTCTATCGATACTGTCAAAAATTCAAGAGGCTCTCCAATTACTTTTCTCCTGCCTCCTAGTAATTGACACACTTGAATAAAGGAGCAAGTATTCATGTAAATTCTTAGAAATGATGACACAGAACGTAGCTCTGTGTTGGCAGAGGAAAACCCTGTATGATAGAAAGGGCCTTGTCTTCCCCTTATAATTTATTCTTCTTGGAACAATAAAAAATAGGGTCACAAAAGCCTTCCTGGAAAAAAAAAAAAATATGTATTCCATACTAGATTATTTCAGATAATATTTTATGAAGCATTGTACATAATAAGAATGTCAAAGATCACTATATTGTTCCAATGGACTTTCCATTAAATTATGTTTACAATTACAGAGAGGTTAGATTTGCAAATAAATGAACTGACATTTCAGCTTTCTGTGGGAACTACTGTATTTTCAGTTCGAGGACTTCAATTTTTTGGCCAGCTTGGCAAAACTAGTGTGATCCTGCTTTTCCAGGTATAGCAAGGTTTATTTATAGCAAGGTCAGTTCATTTGAAATCTCTGGTACCTTTTTACTCACTAGAGAAATTGTTATGCAAGTAAAGCTCTGGATGGTGTTGTTTCTCTGTAATAGCAGGGGGTAAGAACCAGCAACCACAGAAATTGCCTTTCAGACTGTCAGACTTGATATTCAATGCACAAACATTTCGTAGATAAAAATATACTGCAGCTTATCTCTATGTAATAACACTGAGCATGCATCTTTCAAAGAATTCCGTATGCCCCAAACACAGCAGGGATTCAGAGATGGGGCTACCACACTGAAGCTCTAATCTAGCAATATGACAACTAAATACATGGTCCCAAATCTTCTTCAGAAACCTGGGAGATTAAATTCTACTGCAAAATTTCTCTCACACCCCAAATGCTCCCAAATGCAGTGGAAAAACATTGTGGAGTGCATCCAGCATCTCTTCTCTTCTTGCTTACTGCATTCCCTTCCTCTTTGGTAATTTGACTCCAGGAGAGGAAAGTTTCTCAGAAAATCTGCCAGTGTCAGAATATTTAGTTCTATTTCCACGAGTTTTCTGCCTACCACTGTCCTTTAGTGACATTACATTTTCATGAAAGAGGCTCATACACACCTTCGTCACAGTGTAATTTAAAAGTGCAACTAGCTGGCTGCAAAAATCCTGCTACTGTCTTGCTACTATGCTATCTCTATTTCCTGTTACTGCTTTGGAAGTAAAGCACAAGTTCTCCTTATCCCAGCAGTAACTTCTATGAGACTGCTTGAATTTTTTTCTTTTTAATGTTATTGTGTACACAGGATGAGATCCAGATGCATATTTAAATATCTTTAATGCATCTTAGGACAACTTCAAGCAACAAAGTCTTGAAATAATGATCACAAAGGCATAGCTTAAACCATTTAAAGGACAGAGAGAAAAATGTGTCCCTGACAAACACATCCTTGGATAACTAACATGCTGTACTGTCGATGCCTAGAGGCACCACTGTTTTGGCTGAACTGATCATCTGGGTACCTGCTTCCATCATAAAGTTGTTTTAAATTCACAAAGTAGGTGTCTCTAGCCTAAGTTGCCTCAGGGCTCAAATGATTTGTCTTACTTCAAGAATGTTAAATACACACTTGAAAACACTGAATTCAAATCAAATTGCACTAAGAACAGGCAATTTTATTCAAGATGCAACATGAAGAGAAGCAGAATCATCATGTTTCACTGGGGCTATTGAGGTTAGCAGGGAAAATGGAGTTTTAGTTTAGATGTTAGATGAGAATTATTTACTCACAGAGTGGTAAGGCACTGCCACAGGCTGTCCAAACAAGCTGTGGTGACCCATCCCTGGGGTGCTTATGGCCAGGTTGGATGGGGCCCTGGGCAGCCTGAGCTGGTGGGGGGCAGCCCTGCCCATGGCAGGGAGTTGGGGTTGGATGGGCTTTAAGGCTCCTTCCAATCCAGACCATCCTGTGATTCTACTACTCTCTGAATATTAAAATAAATACAATTCTGGCAAGCATGAAAGAGGTTGAAATCAACCTCATACTATGGGACACTACCATCAGACACAAATGAAGTCAAATCCCTAGAAGTTGACAGGCATGTTATCTGAGAGGTATGGTTTGTGACTCTGATTTTGGAAAGTACCAGTTTTGATCAGAACTGGCTTGGAGTATAGGTGCGGTGAATACATGAGTTGTTGCACCAAAAGAACTGCTTGAAATGCTCAGTACTGACTTCTTCTGTACCCCGATACCCAATAGCAAGCTCCGAGTATCAGATTATTTCTTCTTGGCATAGTTCTCTGTTGACTTGGTATCTCTATAACGGCAAGTTGCTCCTGGGCAAAAAACCCATGAGATGGATGCAATGGTACCTCCCTTGTCTCCTCTTTCTTTCATGCATGAGCAAGTGTATGCTGACCAGCAAACTGTACAGACTGGCCTTGGGCACGGTCAAAATGTTCAAGCACTTCTAACAAGATACAAACTACTTTTAATTAGATAATTCTTCATCATTTTCTGTGAATGAACTAGAATGTCATATTTGAATACATCATATACAATGGACATGATAAAATATTCTGCAGCTTTCTGTAAAGATCAGTTTGACTTCTAACTATACATTAAATTAAAGGAAAAGGCTCAATTAATATATTTATAAATATATATACACATATATATTTGTATATAAATATATACACAAGCACATCTCCTGTCTCTTCAGAGATGGAGATCATCACAGTTGGTTTTATGCACATTTGAATTTATTTGATAGGGTATATTAGTCATGTTCATGATTATTTAGTAAAAACAACTGATTTTTAGCATCATATGACAGTAACTTATAGTTTATTGATTAATTTTATACACTGTTTAAATTTTTATGAGAGCATATAAAAAAAAAAAACTGTGCATGTGAAATCTTCTAAAATTTTCTTGTAAGCACTGATATTTTGCTGATGTTAATTTCTTGTTATTAAGAGAATATCTGTATGAACTATAAAGACAGTTAAATGTATATTGCATTGTCTAATGTTGTTTAAATCTGTCCTAGCTAACACATTTGTTCTTTCAGACTCCATTTACCTGCACAGTGATTATCAGACAAATTACTGTAGGATTTTTTAGCCAGATTCCTGTCATTTCATAGATCAGATTCAGAAAGAAGAAATTGTGCTATTCACCCTTTCCTGAAAAAAAACAACAAAACCTGCCCAGAGAAAACAATGGTTTTAATTTTCCATTATGTCCATGAAAAACCATGCCAGCCAACCCTTTAAATAAATGCTGATTGATTGAGTCCTTCATCAGAGGCTTAACCATGAACAGTCAGATTTGGGTATGCTTCAACTTTGTTTTATTCAAGGATCTGAGGATGCAGCCCCAGAAACCATTAGACACTATGCACATTTCAAATTTTAAAATATTTTAAACAACTTAAAGCTACTATTAATTTTTGTTGGCAGACAGATGTTTCTTGGGCAAAACAGACTACTTTTGGGAATTTCTTTGTGTGCAGGCTGGCCAAAGACAGAACCCAGTCTAAAAAAGTACTGAACAAGTATTTATCTCATACACATACTTATTCCCTGATATTCAGCATAATTAAGTATATCACCAAGAAGATTTCCTGAGTCAAGTCCATAATCTTTAGTGGAAGTTGGTCACTGCAACACAGAGCAGAAAACAAACTCGAGGAAGTAGATGTAGTCTGGCTGGGAATAACAGCCGTTGTGCTGGTACAAATGCAGTGGCCATGCTCACGCAGTAAAATTTCAGGAATGGTAATATTTGGAATTTCAAATTGCATATTTTGGCACAAGATCTGCTTTACTTTTTATAGGTGGATTTTTTTAGAGATCAGAAAAGCTTTATTATCAGCTGTCACAGGAAACCTATTTTAACATGTTGACATGTAAAAGAGAGTATTAAAAAACTTGATTTGGTTAATCCATAGATTCATACATAGGCAAGAATACAGAAAAGAATCAGAGTTCAAATTACACCAGCAGTAATATGGATAGGGTTCCTTGAGTGAAATAGCACCCAGTATAGGAACTTCACAGTGCTGTCCCTCAAAGAAGCAACAGTGTGTAAGGGATCCATGCCACATCAAAAATTCAGACTCAGAGGCTGTTAAAAGAGAACAAAATGAATGTTGTGAAATGATCCAATACATCACTTTGAAATGTCTCATATGCATCTTCTGAGGAAGCATGAAAAATGGTGTCTGCGTAGCTGACAACAGTATTTTGATATCAGATCACCCTTTTTTTTGTGATAGAACCTGTGTGAAACAAGCAGTTTTGGATCAAAACCAAAACAGTCTTCCAAAGAGCTACAAGAAAGACCTAAGACACAAAAGGACTGATAATTATAACAGAACATAATGAGCTGAGTGTAATTGATGGGGAGTCGAACTGTTCCTTTAAATCAAAAAATCAGATGTCATTTTGAACACTTTTAGGGAGAGATATTTCAGTACTAACATTTTAATATTGTTTTTACACCTAAATTATACAGGAACTCTTTATTCCCAGAACACCCTGAAAACTAGATGACTCATTTCAATAGGTTACACCTCATGAAACATTTTAAACAAACTTGCAAATCAATTATAGGGAGACACATTAAGCAGAACGTGGAAATTTTAGAAAAAAACAACAAAGGTATGTTATTCTTTACAGCTTTGTGTGCATGTATACGAACACATGGATGACATATTTTAAGAAGTTTCAAAGAAACAGAACAGATTGGAAAGTATGGAAAAAGGAACAAAGAATCTGCACTATGATCATAAAGCCCTTTCTTTCAATTTTTCCCATTCATTCTCTTTGTAATTAAACAATGTTCACCAACAGTAATACATGCACACTCTTTGATTTGGAACCTTCTACATATCTGAACACTTTAAAATTCAACGGAAAGGGTTATTCTGTCTTTGGATGAAATTACTAGTACCATGAATAAGTGCTGAATATATTTGTTCTGGGCATGTAGTAGGGATGGGGAAAGGCAGATTTTCAGAGATTCCTTAAAAGAATAATGAATTAAAATTAATCTGCTGTTTTCTTAGTGATTGCTTTTACTTCTAGTAGCAGGAGTTGGAGCATCAGATATATGTTTCATTTACCTCTGTCTCCATCATTCAAGGAAGTTAGAATTAGTGTTATAATCTGATCTTATGCTTGCTTTCTCCAAGTCCTGTCACTTTACATGTAATGTAAAAGAAATTATAAGAATTTATTGAAATAATGCTAGGAATTAAGATACATCTTTGGATTGCACTTCCACTCTTTTCTATTCTTACGGCATTACCTGCTTGTACATCTTTGTGTTTGTTTGGTTTTTTACATGCACGCTACCAAGGGAGAGACTGGGCTTTAGGAATGTTCCTGACCGCTTAGCATGCAAAATGCTGGGCCTATTCCCCACCCTGCAGGTGTTGTCTCCTCTGAGTAGGGAACCAGAGCTAAGCTTTTACCTCTTCATCAGTAAAAACAGTGAAAATAGCTAGGGCACAACCGAGCTTCATATTCTGCTTCATATTTGGCATGTTTTCCCAATTGTTAAAGCCAGAATAACAGGCAATGCTTTAGTAGTATGATTAACAAAAACCAGATCACAAACAATACATAATTTTGGATTTTTTTTTTCCTTTTCTTTCCCCCCTGTTAGTTCATTGCTTTACTGTTGCTGAATTCCTTTTGTTTTCAAAGAACCTCATTTTCTGTCCATTGAAGCAAAACTGAAGAAAAGAAGTGAGAAAATGCTGGGGCAGCTAGGCAGGTAAAATCCTTGTAAATCCTACTCTGAACAGTTTAATATTCTGAATCCCTGCTTCAGGGAGATGAAAACCCTGTCAGCAAGCTCTGAGTTGCACTGCTGTCTGAGTAGGAAGAGTTTACTGTAGATTTGGAAGCCTGACTTTAAAAAGGGCAAAGAAAGAGAATGAAATTAAGATTCCTTTGCTATGCTGAAGCTTTCCACAACACAAGCCTCACTGATAAACAAAAATATAAACACACAGAATTTAGAAGCATTAGAAGTGGTCACAAGCTGCTGAAGGAGACCTTCATTTAATTAGTATTCAAACTACTAGTGAACCATCTAGCTCATTTTGATTCATTATGAAGCATTACTGGAGAAACAGAAAAATAACATAATTCCTATTGATTAAGACTGCCATTATGCATATTTGTATAGGCGTCAAATTCTTTTCAAGTTGCTGGTACCAAGCCAGGATTCCAATCTCTGCTTCAAGCACGCAAGAGACTGCTGAAATTAAACTTTAACATTCCCACTGCAAACAAAAAAATGCCTTCAGAGTGCACACTTGGTTCAATCGGTAGAGACTTCTCTGCACTTAAGTAGTGGAATAGAAGTGTGGTAATATGCCAGTATGTACATCTTAACATATTTAATGTACCTTATGTATTATTTCAATTGTAGCCCTGTATTAATCTGTGATATCACATTTCTTTTTCTTTAGCAAAAGAAGACATAATTAGGACACACATAATGGATAGGTCAGGAAGCAGCTCAATACCTTTCGTGCCCACCCATCTCAGCTCTCCAGAACAAACCAACCCTGAATATTTCCCCACCTACTCAATATACCACGCGCAGTATTTCATACATGAAGTTACTAGGTTACACTCACAGGGCTTGGGCACTGTAAGCTACTGTTATTTGACAGCCTTCAGTGATGTGTAGAAGCAAGGAACCTGATCAAGATTTGCAGAAACAGGTCATTCTGTTGAAAATGTCTACATTAATCATTCACTTCTACCTGATGATGACGCTCTAGTTCTTTCCAGTGATGCTTCACTCACTCATAAACAGGAGAGTATTGACTACGGAGTCTAAAATGCAGCTGCTCTACAATTTTCAGGGCTAAAAGCTGCTGCTTCTGATTCATGACTGCATGCGAATTAACTGTACATCTCCTGGGAGTAGGGTGGACTGAACAGGATATGTGTCTTCTTAGCAAATAGAGTTTAATATCCAGCACTTCAGCAAAACTAGAAACAGAAAAATAGCGCGCTAATAAGTCATAAGAATGCAACAAATACATTGCTGCTCTGTATTAGGGAGTACAGCTTGAGACCTGGAGAGAAACATGCCTCTTCTCAGTCTTTGTGGAAAGTACAAGAATACTGCTTGAGCAGGTTACTATTGTCAAGTATTCATTCATTAGAGGCAATAAGATATAAGAGCTTTGTGGATGCATCTCAGGTATGAAAAGCATCACCTTTTCTGTGTGATTTCTGTAACTTTCAATGAGCAGGAGAACTGTAATAAAATAGTTTTATTATATGGTCTTCCCAGAAGCACTCCTGGACACGAAATCAGTCTGAATTTTATACACACCACCAGAAGGAAAAGGGACAGAGAAGAGTCTCTAACTACATAGCTCAATTTCCCAACTAAACCAAACCAAAAACTAGAAAAAAAGTAAAAAAACAAATGAATTATTAACTTTTGTTCACTATGCAAGATCACAATATTTATGGCTTGACTTGTGGATTTTATAACTTCTGAGTATAGAAACATGGCAATTTTTGGTGGAAAAAATACTGCATATGTATGAATACCCATAATATACTCCTTGTTCACATAAATATATATATCTGTACTATACTTCAACTTGTAGCCCCCTCCATATGCTTTATTTTTGTATTTTTACCATATTAGAACATACGGCTTTCTGGCTTTGCTTACTGTTTGGTTAACTGTGGGACAAGTATTGCTATTACAACCTTGAACCTCCATAACACACCTCTTCAATACATGGCATTGAAGATACACAGGCCTCAAGTGGAAAACCATTATTATTTCCTTCAGAGCAGTGAGAGTCAAAACTGATGAGCACACTCTGTGTAACACTATGATTTTTTTCTTACCAATGAAAATTATATAGAAATTATATAGTAAAGTGTGTGAATGCCCTTTTCATCTGTAATGTATATTTGTGTTACTAGGAAGGAGGAAAACTTTTAACTTGTTTTTTATGATTTTATAATTCCCTTGGAACTGTATGACTTGGCAATAAAGAGTCTGAACTTGTAATTCATTCTGTTAAAGCATGCTACATTGTAATTATTCACAGAAATAAGGGTGGAATTGAGCTGCACTCTTGAGCATCTCTGTCTCTCTCATGATGATTAGACTTTCACTGGGCTTGCAAATAAAATCTCAGATTTAGGGGTAAAACATGCAAATTCTGTAAAAAAAAAATACCCACTTTATTCAAAGACATCCTCCAGGAAAGCATAAAGCACTTTACTGTTATACAAGAACATGCATAATAAGTTGCCCATTTACTTTTACATTTTCAGCATTGAAGCCTAATTAAAATACACTGTGGAGCCCTAAAAAAAAAAAAAAAAAAAAAAAAAAAAAAAAAAAAAAAAAACCCAACCACCAAAACAAACAAACAAAAAAACCCCCAAATAAACAATAAATAAATAAATAAATAAATAAATAATAATAAAAAAAGCAAACAAAAAAAACAGCATTTGCAGTGGCAAAGAGTTCCAGGATTTTGTTTTCAAAAAGCCTTCAGTTTACCCTTATCCTAGCCTTAAATTCAACAGGAGTGGATAAATTTAACCACGTAACAATAATTCTTTGAAACTGTAGAGTACATTAAATCATTTGCCTGTACTCATTAATTGCCAGACAAACTCTAACTGAAACTATAACTTCTTTTTCTTTTCTCAGACTGTAAGAAAGCAGTGGTTTTGGTTTTGAGCTCCTTAGAAACAATGCCCTGAAATCACAGGCACATTTCCCAGGTACAGCTAGATCCACAGAAGGCAGGAAAACCAAAATGTTCTCATATTGCATGAAGATGTTTTAAAATGAATATATTCCAGCTTACTTTTCTTCACACACAAAAAATAGTTTTGTCATCGAATATATAGCGAATAATCTATCTGTCATAAAGGCACCGTGTGATTTAACAGCCTAACAGTTATTAAAAAAAAATAAATATTAAAACTGAGGTTTGTAATTGGGATGTTTTTCTTCATCCGAATGATGATCAATGTGAAGTTAGTATTTTTTTTCCTGTTCAGAAAGATCTTATAACATAGGAATTGCTGTAGTAGATCAGAAAACAACATTGTCTAGAGAAGTTTCTTTTATATTCAGATGAAAAATGCATTACATAAAGTTCCCTTGTTCACCCAGCCATTTTCTGAGTCCATGGTCTAGAAACTTTCTGCATTGGTGACTGTCTTCACTTTTTTCATGTCATTTCTAATTTATGAACCTCTACCATCTCCCCTTCCAGCTATCTCATTTCCAAGCTGTAGACTGCTAGTCTGTTTAATCTTTCCTAACACAGAAACCATTTTCAAACAGCAGTCATCCTTCTCACTTTCTCTTTTTCATTCCATTCAGATCTTTTTGATGGCAGATAACCAGAACTTCACGCAGTATGTCAGATGCGGAGACACAGCATTAACCATGCAAGGCACACTGTAAGATGCGCCACTTAAGATTTGATGCAACATCAGCAATGACTGCTGTTTGTCTTTCTGCTCCTCGTGTGCCCACATTCTACTTGCCTTGTGGTGTGGTCACTGAATCTTGATGTGTTTTCAAAGTACTGGCTACAATGCCTCCAACACCTCCTTAAGGAGTACCATCACCAATTAACTTGGCCCTTACATTCGCTTTACAGGTTTGTACAGTTGAGTTGATTTTCTAGAACAAGAAGTGCTTGCATTTATTTACTGCATTATTGTCATTAGATATTTCTGCAACTGCACATTATGACTACGCAAAATCTCTAAATTACTTGAAGTCCCATGCTGATAACAGTCAGCCTTCTGGTGGAGAATCTCTGCCTGCACAGCCTCATCCTGTCTTTCCTCCTTCTCCCTCTTAGCAATCATCCTTTCTCTCCTAGGAAAAGTGAAAGACAGTGCACAGCAAAGAGCACATGTTGAATGACAACATCAACAGCACTGGAGGGAGCTATGACTCCAGTGCTGTGGTACTATGGCTATGACTCCAGACTATGGTACTCCAGTAGAATCACTGAAGAATTATGGAATCATAAAATATCCCAAGATGAAGGTTCCCACAAAGATTGCTGACTCCCAGTGCCACGCAGGACCACCCAAAATCCAAACTCTATGTCTGAAAGTGGTGTCCAAGTGCTTCCTGAACTCTGGCACTTGAGGCCATGCCCACTGCTCTGGGCAGCTCGTTCCATGCCCACCACCCTCTGGTGCAGAGCCTGTCACTAACCCCCATTTGCCCTCCCCTGACACAGCTCCATGCCGTTCCCTCGGGCCCTGTCTCTGTCACACAGAGCAGAGCTCAGCGCTGCTCCTCTGCTCCCTGTGAGGAGCTGCAGCAATCATGAGGCCTCCCTTCAGCTCCTCTGCTCTGGGCTGAACCAACCAGGGGACCTCAGCTGCTCCTAATACACCTTGCCCTCCAGACCCGCCCCCCCCCCCCCCCACCTCTGTAGCCCTCCTTTGGATGCTCTGTAATTGTTCCATCTCATTTTTGTACAATGTTACCCAAAAATGCACACAATACGCAAGGTGAGGCCACACCAGTGCAGTGTAGAGTGGGACAATCAGAACCACTTAATGTAATAAATTGAAGATTGTGCTATTCACACTCCTAAAATTTCTCAAGCTGTTTCTCAAGCTGTTTTGCAAGTTGCTTGTAAAAAAAAAAAAAAAAAAAAAAAAAAAGCACTACTGTGCTAGAGTGATAGAAGCGATTTTCCCCTCTATATGTGAAAGAAAAAATATGGATAATGTCTGGTAGATTCCTATAAATACTTTTGTATTGAAAATGATAAAACTATCAGTATGGAATAGTGATTTCAAAGGCTATGTGAATTGACAGGTAATCACGTATTTTTGTGATGTACTTTTGCTACATAAATGATCTATGAAATGGGAATGGGGACTGTTCAGCATATAAGTTCATATGTCTAAATTATTTTAAATTTCTAACATAAAAATGAAGTTATACTACCACTGCCTAGTATCAGGAATATTTAACATTATCTACAGAATTACTGCAGGCATTCAGATATATATTCTAAAAACAAGCACAAACTTGAAGTCCTGTTACGTTTTCTTACTTTCAAGTGGGTTTTACGGACACTTCAGACAGAAATTGGGTCTTATCTTAAAATTCACACCTTATCAAAGTTGTGAAGTGTTACATAAAATAAGCAAACAGAGTAACTGCTTGATAAGTGCATAACAATATAAATGCTGTAAACTTATCATGAAAATTATTTATCTGTAATAGCACAGACTGAGTGCTAAGAAAAACAAGCAAACATACCAAAAAGCATATTTTTTGTTCTTCTTGCTTCAGTATGTAAGGAATGAGTTAAAAAAATAAATAAATATCAAGTGAATTGAATGTTCAGTGATGAACATTTTGCAGTGCCTGCTCCATAATTGGCCAAGTAAACTTTCTTAAATATAGTTGAAAGAATGGAACTTATCCCTAATGTAAAACAAGGTCCTGATCTCCCAAAGACTTCAAACAGCTTCACTGATTTCAGCAGAATTGTTCATAAAGTGCACTAAGTATGTGTGCAAGCCTTTGCAGGATTGGGCTGGCATCTGTAGCCAGAGTAATGACGTTTGTTCAGAAGACACAAATGGCAGCTCACAGGAAGACACGTATGCTTATGACACACTCTCTGATGATTTAGTTATAAACTGATTTCATTAAAATGAGATTGCAATATGCATTTAATGCCATATAAAATTGATGAAAACTTTCAAGATTTCAGAATAGGCCTGAAAAAGTGTGCCATCTACAAAGTTTAGACTGAATAACACACTGCTACTTCTGCAGGCCCCATTCTTTCCAATGCTTTTCACCTACTAAGTATGTAAGTAATGCTTCCAATGCAGCACTGCTCTGCTGCTGATATATTCTTTTGTTTCTGATTGCTGAAAAGCTAGCTGCAGAATACAAACAGGATGAGTTCACTTTCCTGAAATAGCTGGTGGTCAATATGGCACTTTATGGCAACTGTTAGTCTAAAAAAAGACTTTTTTTTTTCTTTTTTTTCTTTTTTTCTGGCGCTACATATTCTTATTTCTGTATTTGCCCTGTATTTTTACACTCATCCAAGCCTAAATGCACACATTTCAGTAAGATATAGACAATCCAAAGACAGCACTTAATGCTCGTATAATACCAGAGGATAAAACTGATCTCTTAAAAAATGATGAAATAATCATTTTATTGAAAATGGTCAAATAATTAAAAATTAAATAAAGAACTGGAGCTTTTGACAGAAAAGAAGGAACATTAGTTCTCCTGATAATTATCTCTGATTCCAAGTGATTTACTAGGTTTGCTACAAAAGTAAATAATTTGCATTACTTTTGACCAAGATCTGAAGTTTTGGTTCATCTTCAGACTTAATAAGGCTAATTTTTGTAATGCTTTGAACTGACAGTGATTAACTATGAGGACATCTGACTGCTGTTTGTATTTCTCCCTTTACTAGAAAGCTAAGAGTTAGCATTCTGTTAATATTGCAATTTGAATAAAACAACTTCACCTTTTTTAACAGTTGTCATTTGAACAGTATAAATGATCAGACTATAGCCCCTAGAAAGAGAATTCATAGCTTGGTTGGAAGCATGAAAGCATTAAATAACCATATATATGCATATATATAAGATTTATATACAAATAACAAATCTAGCAACAGATGGGAAACCTGTGATTTTAACACTTAAATATTTGTGGGGGGTTTTATTGTTTTTGTTGTTGTTTTTGTATTTTTTTTGTTTGTTTGGTTTTTAATATCATATTAACTTAAAACTTATTTGGAGCTGAAATTAACCTAGATTTTCACAGATGATATTAAACATAAAACGTTGATCTTTTTCTGTGAGTTCTAGTTGAACAGCAGGTATTTAAATATCAACAACAATCTGCTGTGTCTACTATGATATAAATCTTAAGGATGAGTTAATGCCAATTCTATGATTTTCAACAAAAAGCGCAATTCAGTTCTAGGCATATCTAAAATACTTTCCCAAGTAAATTACTTCCTTTCTAAAATCAGGTATTCAACAATAAAAGCAACAGTAATAAATGTATGATAAATACTCAGAGTCTGGTAGATAAAGGTATGGCTGAATTGACATCTGTAAATAATCAATATTCAGTTTGGAAAGGTATATACACAGAAGGTTATACACAGAAAATTTTCACAAATATCAAGCCACTTATTTCTTCTCAGTTCTCCAGCTTTGTTTGTCCTGTTGCCTTCCTCATCCATCTGTTTGACCACAGACAGACATGTTCAGTTCTAGACATCGGGGATTTAAACACTCAGAGTTTTCCTTCATTTCTCCACTGAAGTCTGTGAAAGCGAGGATTAGCAGCACCATTCTGCAGCCAGATGAAGGGTTTAAGATATGTACAATACTGCACAGCCCTAATCAGATGATCCCCAAGGAAATAAATGCAATGTTATATCATAGAATCAAAGAATCCTAGAATGATAGAATGGCTAGGAAGGAATGGATAGTTTGGAAGGGACCTTAAAGATCATCAAGTTTCAACCCCGTATTGTGGACTTCAACCACTAAATCAGGCATTAGATCAGGTTCCCCAGTCCCATCTAACGTGGCCTTGAACACCTTCAGGTATGGGGATAATGATGTTTAAAGCTCATACTAATTCATGCACTGAGCTGAAAAGGGTTGATTTAGGCTTGTGCTTGAATATAGCATTAAGCTCAAATGCTGCCATGTATCCACCATAAATTCAGAGAATATTTCACAAAATGGTTTAATATGTTAGGGTTTTACAAGTTGTTCAGGTAGACTAGAAACTGAGACACAGACAAACAGGTTTAATATATTTTAACTCAAATATATTTTAAACAATAAAAATAAATACATAAAAAATCATTAAAGTATTTGAGCAGGAGTAACATCCAAAGCTTGAGAATCTACTTATCATGTTCTGCCTTCAGAACAGATGGCTTTCATCTTTTTTTTTCTTTTTATCACAAGACAAACTTGAAAATGACTTTTACATTGACCCATGCGTTTCCTGTATTACAAAATATATATATATATTTTTTTTCTGTTAGCATGCAGAAGTGGTATTTTCTATAAAAGGCTTTATACTTAGAATTTTCATGATGTTCTTAATTTCTCCATTACACTGAAAATTTTCCCAAAAGCAAGATGCTTTGCACTGCATATAACTTCTACATTTTACTAGAGTGCTGAAAGCAATCAAATTCTTTAGTAAATTTCTTTTGAGTATGAAATATTTTCCTGATTGTTTTATTGGTTGATAAGGATTCAGAATTATGTGATAACCTTACATTTCACTCACATTTCATAATAAACATAGAGAAGAACTTCCTGCATTGAAAATACAAACTAAATTCCCCGAGTGCAATAACAACTATTTGAAAAAAATTTTGCCACATAAATAATTTGGTTGGAACTAGCAGACACTATTCAAATGTAGTACATAGCAGAAAAAAGTGTACATTTCAATCACACAAAAAACAATTAGAACATTTTCCCACAGTCATACTATAATATGATAAGAATAATAAAAAAGTCACACAGGGATTGGCAATCCCCTTACAAATTACTTGGCACAAGGTCATGCAGTGCAGAGAGCCAAACTGATTGAAATTAAAGACTAATTTCTTCCTAGCATTACTAAGTCTGGAAATATTGGAAACTGATGCTTCAGAGATTAACTGGAAGGATAGGACTCTGGAATTAGAAGAACATTAGAACATTTAGAAGCTCAAGTGACACATTGCTTTGTAAAGCACGCAAGTGTTCTAAAAGAATAGAAGAAAATCTGACACTTTGGTTCCATGTACAAAAGCATCTCAGCATGGACGCTACCAAAATTGTACTGTAGTGGATAAACAAGATTAGGATTAATGGCAGGAATTATGCCAAAGAATCAAAGAATCAAAATTATGCCAAATATTACAAAGAATGCAATTCTGCCCAGGAACACAGGCAGTTCCTACACTGGGCAAGTAATTGAGTAAAACTCAAACATAAACATTAGAAATATTTCTTTTCAGTCTCTACTGAAAACTACACCCAAATAAAATTATAAAAAGAAAAAGGAAAAGAAAGAAAAAGAAAAAGAAAGAAAAAGAAAAAGAAAAAAGTGAAGTCTTTCCATTGGAATCTTCTACAATTACTTTCTCTAACAAATTAATACAGTTGTAAAAACTGGCTGCTGTCAAGTAATATTCAGGGTCGTAGTCAGAAGTCAAGTTAAAGACTGATAGTGCACTTGGAATCTATTAAAATTAATGTAGTCTCTTTGTAGGATGCTGAAAGCAGTTCATGACCTTTTGTGTATACTGTAGAGACTTGTTAGCCATAAGAAAAGAAGTACGCACAATAAATAGAATGGCTTCCTTAAATTGCCAATCATGAGGATGTTTCCTTTTTCTTTTCTTTTTTTCTTCTTCTGTCCTATCATAACATATTCCCACAAAGATTTATATCCTGGCCTTTGTTGCCCTGGTTCCTTGCCTCTTAGCCTTTATGCTGGAAAAGGAAATTGTACATTAACGTAAATTGCCACTCCTGATAGTTTTTTTTTCCTTGACTGATGGTTTTCTATTACAGGCTTGCAAGAATTCAGTCTGGAAAGAAATCCAAGCATCTTGATTGAAAGGATTTGATACATTCTTTTCAAATTCATACTATCTAAATCACAGCAGGATGACTTGTAATCAAAGTTTTTCAAAAAGAGAATAAATTTAGGGAAAAGGAAAAGGCCATTCAACCCATTGCAAGTCATCTTGGTTAACATAGTTCCTCCAGAATAGTATCTCCCTTCTTCTTTAATGACCCCAGTGCCTCCAATTCCAAACTTGGCTCAGTATGCTATTGAAAAATTGTATTTCTCTTTGAGCAAAAACTACTTCCTCATGTTGGTTCTGAATTTCATTTTTTCAGTCACTTCCATTTGTGCTTTCCCATTCAGTCTTTTATACTCAGCCAAACAGTGAGTCAAGTGTTATTGAATGAGATTTTCTGCCTTGTATTTATCAGAGTAGATGAATTTGTAATTCTCTTTCTTAATTTTATAAGGAAAAAAAATGAACTGTGAAATGGAATAAGCTGTAATTTATGATACTCTATACTTCAAAACAGACTTCCCTTCTGCTTCTCTGCTTCTTCCCTAAATAAGTGTTTTAAGATAATCTTTTAAATCATCAGTTTTCCATTAAAAAAAAAAAGAAAAAAACCCACCTTTTTTTGTTTTAATTTTGTTGACTCTGCTTTTCTGCAGCCAGTGTGACAGATGCACTGCAGTAAAATGCCAGCCTCTAAAGATTTTTGTCTTAAAAATCTTTAGATTTTTTTTGCTATAATTTGCTACAGTAGTACTATAGCAATATACTCAACATACTTCTAATTTCTCTTTCTCTCTCAGTTGTAACGAGGAAATATATTCTAAATCTGTTGTCTGAAGCACAGTATAGGTAAAGCTCATGCACCACTACTAGCTCTGTCAGCCTCGCAGTAAGCCTTGCCCTTCATTTTTTTCACAAGGTGCCTGAAAATATGCAATACACTTAGCATTCTGCCCTGAAAACATTTCTCTGATGTGCTGCTTCTCAGCCATTTTGATACTGGATGTGCTTGTAGACATTATACACACAATTCAGCCTCAATGATGGCTATTGTACTCAGTTTTGACCATGATGTGGTTTCCAAAGGTGACACATAACTAATATCCAAAATCTCTAATGACTCAAAAAGGAGTGTGGTTAGACATTTGACTTTGATGCTCTGAAAAGTGTTGAAGTATTATCTTTAGGATTCCCTTTTTTATCTTCACTGTCTGAATAATCTCACTTTGTATATGCTTTTATGCTGATAATTTAGAAATCAGGTAAACGTAACATTTATTATGGGCACATAAATTCATTTTTAGATTTAAGAAAACAGAGGAACACATTCTGACATAACTTTATAGGCAAAAATTAATAGGTCAGATTAAATCATCTCCAAAGTCACTTTGTGTGGATTTCACTTTTATTTTATTGTTCTGGGGAATGCTGTAGCTTCCAGTCTTACCAAGGTCATTTTTCATCCAACAAACTTAATATAATTAGTATCAATTCTGTATTTTGTGAAGCTCACACTGGAAGTTATTAACTGTGTTTCAAGTGGTGTGTCAGAGAAAGCAAGGGCAGAGAGTAATCTTTTCAGCTTCAAAGGCACAGTTGATGACTTTAGTTCACTGGTTAGTGAAAAAGATATGCATTTTTTATTAAAGGTGTTGGCAATAAATCTGAAACTAGAAACATTTTTCTCTCTTTTCCTTTCCTTTCTTCATTTTTACACCTTGTCAGCACTGTTTCAGTCTTTTTTAACATCCCACATGACCCTGGAACAGTTGCTTTAGTTGCCCTTCCTGTTAACTGCAATGATGCCCAGTTGTATAATTCTGCTTTTACCCATTAAGCTTTTCATCAGGTATCCTCATGGCACAGAACTCACCAAAATCTGCCTTACTCAGCAACTTCAGAAAAAAGACCTCCATGTCTGCTGTCATTATCATTACACACCATGGAAATCTCCTTGAGAAAAAATAAATCTGAAATTATGTTAGACTTGTGTTTTGACATTTTGTTCAGCAATAACAAAACATATTCAAAATAAACTATTTGCCTAATCTTTCTCCCTGCTAAAATGAATGTACTACATTTCCCTTAAAAATCATCACTGAAAGTACACTACACTATGTAGATGCCTTTACAGCAAAGCAAATTAACCAGAAGTCTTAATAAGCTTGTAAAGATCAGAGTCAATCCTTTTGAATGAAATTTGAAGTACATTTGCCGAGTTTTCTTTACAATAAACATTCACTTCTGACAAGTCTCTTTTTTTTTTTCTTTTTTTTTTTTTCCTGAAGAAAGATTTAACAAGAACCAATGCATGGCTGTTAACATCAGAGAAATTTAAGTGAGAAACAAAAATCCATTTTGTAACAATGAGGATAGCTAAATACTGAAGGGAAACATCAAGGGAAAATGTGGATTCCATTTTTTTTTAGGTTTTAAATTAAGTCTAGATATGTTCTGATGAACATTCTTTAACAAAATAAATGTTTCTGATCCCCATTATAAACATATATGAGTGGAAACTGTGCAAGGTTTTAGGTTGGCTGACCTAGTGGCTCCCTCTGGACTTAGCAGATCACAGATCTTAATCTATGAATAACTTATTAAGGTGCATACAGTCTCACTGAATATTAATGAGATTCCGTGTATGTAAGGTACTGTTGTGGTTTAATGTATCAGGTAGCTAAGCACCACACAGTCATTTGCTTGCTCATCCCCCTCCCAGGGGATGGGGAGAGAATAAGGAATAAAACAAAGTAGAACATGTGGGTTGAGATAAAAAAAATAAAGAGGAAAAAGAAAAGGATAATAGTTATAATAATAGTACATATATATACAAATTAAGTGATGCACAAAGCACACTACCCACCAGACAGTTTCTGAGCAGTGGCTGCTCAGCCACTGTTTGCCATTTTCAAGTCACACAGTATGGAATATCCTTTTGGCCAGTTTAGCACAACTGTTCCCCCACCAACTCTTTATGCCCACCCCACTAGCCCCCTTGCTGTCAGGACAGAGAAGCTGAGAAACTAAAATGTTCTTGGCTTTGCACAGCACTGTTCAGCAACAACTAAAACATCAGTATGTTATTAAAATAGTTTATCTCTTATAGCCAAAGCATAGCATCATACCAGTGACTTAAAAAAATCAGTTCAGTCACAGCTGAAACCAGGATAGGTGCTACGAACAAGAAAGGCTCCTGTTGAAGAAATTATTCACTGATTTGCTCCAAACCTCACAACCACCTGTCAACTAGGCTGGATAAACTCAATTAATCAATTTGCAAGCCGAACTGTTTGTAGAGCTGTAAATACTTGATGCCAAAATTCTCTTGTAATCAATGGAATTCTGGCTCTTAAAGTGGCAGGTATGATGCAAAAATATCTACAATTAAACTATTTTGGAAGTAACAAGGTTACTGGAGCATGGAAACTTACAAGCATTGCTGGAGTATGATGTTTGTATGAATAATGTAGCTTTTGTGCCTCATTTACATCTGACTGCAGAAAATAACTACATGTTCATAAAATGTAGGAAATTTTATGACTGAGATCAATTCTCATTTAGAGCTCAAATGAAAATAGCCAATAAGGCTGCACTCCTCAGTACATATGGTCTTCGATGTAATGCTTTATGCTGAGGTCTGGTACTGATGCCTTCAGTCTTTTACAGGCAGCTTTTTGAGAGGCCTGTGTCTCCTTGCTACACATGGAGGCTGGGCAGGAGTGCCAACACCCTGCAGTTGGTAGCACCTAAGGTGAAAGCTCGGGATGAATTCTGAGCCAAGGATTATCTTTGCAGAAAGCAAGCATCCTCCCAACAGAAGAGACTCTTAATTTGGAAAATCTCTGGAACTGTTAGCTTACAATAGAGATTGTCAGATTGCATAATTCATATGCAGTAGGGAAAAAAAAGCAGCATGATCAGAGCTCAGGTTGGGAATGTTTGAATTTCTGATGCATTGCTGAAGACTCTTAGGAGCTCAGCTATATAATGGAATCTTTATCAGACCATCAACCAATTGTGATACTTATCTGTACTGTTGCATTTTGGTCTAAGTGATAATCCATCAAGGCTGGAAATCATGATGTACTTTTTATGTTGCATACTTCATTACTACAAGCTGACAGCTGGATGGATTTGTTAGCACTAGAAATATTTGTTCCAGACACAAAGAACAGGTTCCTAATATAAAATATTATGATATTTCCTTTCTCTCACATCTCCACTGTGCCCATTTTGTAATTTATGTCTCATGTTTATAACGTTCATTTACATGGCAAACTGTCAACAGTATGAAATCTCTCTATTTGTGGTAGAATGCAACAGTCTCACTTCGGGAATAATATGACCAAATAACAATGACATCAATCTTTATCTTTATCATGCTAACTGTTAAGCAGAGAAAATTGCAACTTTCTAAATTCCAGATGCTTTTGCTTTAGTTTATCTATGATAAAAATTGAAAAACCTATATATTTCATGGCAAACAAGGAAACTAGCATCATGTGGATTCATGTTGGCAGAATTTTTGTTTGTGGCTAGGCTCGTTTAGTGCAGTGTGCACTGACCAGAGGATTACACTTAGATATCACAACTATAAAGCCTATTTTAACATTGTTTGAGAAATGGGACTTCCACACAGAAACATTTTGTTTTGATTTTGGTCTGCTCACAATATAATCATCAGAATATTTCCAGTTTTTAGCATGAAGTAATAGTAGGGGTTCACATTTAAATTCAAACTGCACAAAATGGTACTACCATTCACAGCTGCAGTCTAAGGCTACTTACTGCCCATTTTTCTATCTGCTGTAAGCCTCAAAAAAGTATTTATCTTCTTCAGATGCAACAGCATACAAAATTTCTAGTCTTTTTCTAAAGAATAAGATACAGCCTCTGGCTTGAAGCTCTCATGTGTTTGGTCGAAGACTATCACACATGTGAGCATGTATCCATGAAGTTTATGTACACCATGTCCAGGGTGGTGTAGGAGGACTGGGGGAGCTGCCACCTGTGGGGACTTGTGCTGGAGCAGTCTGCTCCTGAAGGATGGCCCCTGTTGTATGGAGCCATGCTGGAGCAGTGCTTGAAGAACTGCACCTTGTGGGAAACTCACATGGGATCAGTTCAGGAAGGAAGGAATCCACATATTACTACAGAGAATGACCATGAAGGAGCAACAGAAATGAAACTTTATATGGATTAATCACAGTCCTTTCTCCCTATTCCTCTGCACCAGGTAGGGAGAAGAGGTAGAAAAGGGTGGATGGGGAAAGGTGTTTTTTGTTTGCTTTTAGTTCTCAGTGCTCAAGCCTGTTACTAGAAACAGACAATAAATTAAATTGATCTCTGTATGCTAAGTCTAAATTGCTCACAACAGCAAGTGGTAAGAGATCTCCTTGTCTTTATCTCAACCCATGAGCCTTTCTTTCAGCATATTTTCTCCATTTGCTCTTAATGAGAGAGAAGTGTGCTGGAGTTTAGCTAGCCATCAGTGTGAAACTACCAAAATCATAAATCAACTTATTTCAGATTTTGTCCTCTTGCTCTCTTGGTACATTGCTTTGGGATTCTCCAGGATTTCTCCTCCCTGTTGCACAGAAGCCTAGAATTCAGCCAAAGAGCCAAATGTTTGCTGATGAGTTGAGGCTGTACACAAACACAGCTGTGGAGTTTTCCTTCCAGTATCAGAACACTCAGTAGGAAAAGGAAAAGGAAAAGGAAAAGGAAAAGGAAAAGGAAAAGGAAAAGGAAAAGGAAAAGGAAAAGGAAAAGGAAAAGGAAAAGGAAAAGGAAAAGGAAAAGAAGGTAAACAGTGTTATTCCACTGCATCTCCCGTCCACACTTGCTGGCTAGTAGTGGACCTTGAGAGACTAGGCATAATTTCTCCCCAGTCTACTCCACTTTGACCATAGAAATACCAAAGAATGGAGAGGCACTTTCTATTTATGGTCCCTCCATCATTTGGTTGGAGATACTTGTTAGGGAAGGTTTCCCAGCTACTGATCTGTAGCCTGTTGATGTTTCTTTGGGGTAAGAAATACTAGTTCTGATCAGAGATAGCTCTGAATGTCTCAAGACTTAAGTAAAGAGGTTTATAAAATAAGTTTGGGCTTTCATCATGGTCTAAATAAAGACATTCTAAACACTGGGGTACCAAGCAGAATGAAAAATTGATCCAATGAAAGAAGTCATTATAATATCAAGATATAGCAGCTCTTGCAAAAGGAGAGGTAAAGGCTGGAATGTCTGATGGGGAGAAAGATAGTCTAAACTATCTAGAGTCTTGCTTTCAATGTCACATTGTTTGGTCTACTGGGGAATCCAGAAGTTGCATAAATCAGTAAGAGATTATTATAAGAGAAAGGAAAATAAAAAAGAAGAAATAAAAACCTGGAAAGTTGTAATTTTGTTATCTGGCTTGAGTACAAACAAGCACATATTAGTTTTTATGATGCTCCTACAGCTATAAAGTATAAAGCAACAAGCTTTTAGCATGCTGTCATACAAAACTGCTTTTAACATTAGACTTTGGTTTTATTTACTATCAGAGTTGAATGCAAGTAAATGTAAACACCTATACCTAAGATATAACTATTCTTGTCTTCCTTATCTGCCACATATCTTCGGTCCCTTCTGTATCTTTTTCTTGCTTTGCTGTTTCTATCTCAATCCATATTGCAAAACACCAAGCTATCAGGGCTGCTCCAAAAGTAATGCCTCCTATTTAATAATGTTAGCCCAGGACATCAGAGGCAGATATTGATGGAATGACAGTAGAGGTTGAACCCTTTGACCAATATTCAGCTACATTTTATTGCCGTGCAATAGATGGCACCAGAGCAACACTCTGACAAAGAGGCTTCTAATGTGGAAGTGTGTATGAAGCAAAGGTGTTTCACTGAATTCTTCCATATGGAAGGAGTGCACCCACTGACATTCATCGACACTTGCTGAATGTTTATGGAGACCAGTGAGGAGTGAGCACAATGAGGGGTGGGTGGTACATTTCAGCAGTGGCAACAGAGATGTGAAATATAACCCACTTTTCAGAAGTCCATGCACAGCTGTCACACCATGAAATGAAGAGCATCTCAGTCAGCTCATCTTCACAAGTCTGCTTATGGTGGTGACTATGTTGAGAAATAGTGGTCTGTAGTTGAAAATTCACTCCATCCAATAGCGTTATTGTGCTCTTAGTAATGCTTCTGTTTCCATGGAAATATACAGAGGTCACAGGTCACTACTACTACTACACGACTACTTTCGGAGTGACCTATGTATCTTAATCACATTATGTGAAAGAAAAATTGTCACAAGAAAAAACTGGCAATGCTTAAAATTCTTTTGATATGAAAAGAGCTGGAGAATATAAATACTGTCCAAGTAATTAATGCATTTTAACTACCTACAATGAAACAACTAATTGGCTCCTTTTCCTTCTTTTCTCTCATGAAGACTACAGAAATTGGACAAAAAGAAGGTAATTTTCTTGCTACAATTGTTGTCATCTACACTGTTAAATGGAAACATTCACAATTTCGATTTATTGCAGTATATCAAAATAACCGCACTCTCAAATCTTTTATTAATCCACCATTAACTATTCTTCTCAATTTAATTCTCCATATATCCCTTAAGAAGGTTTTCTTACCAAAATGGTAAAAGCAAAGATTAAAATAAAACAGTAATTTAACAATTATTTATTTTTAAGTTTATATATGAATGTTAATTGACTTTATGAACAACTTGACTATTAAATCAACTTTTTGACTTTGTAGAGCAGCTGTCTGGGAGAAACCTCATCTCTCTGTTATGAGCAATGTTTTTGGAGATGTTTTTAGAGACTGCTATATAAAGCTGTGAACATTCTGGCACAGTCATTACAGAAATGAGTCAGTTGAGACTGACTCACTCAGATACATGGAACAGAACTGAGTGGATCTATCTTTTGAGTTTGGAATGCTCTTGTAATGTGCCTTTTACACCTATTAGTGTGTGTAGCAGGGGACAGTGGAGATTGTCAAAAATAAGTCAAAATTATTGAGTTTCATAACCTCTGACATTTTTTTTTTCTTGCCAGGAAAGAGATTTAAATGAAAAAAATCTTGGGGAAGAGTGAATGATTACCATAATGCCAAGCCCATGAGAGGATTTTGTGAACATCTGTGTGTCTAAGGACAGAGAGCACAAACTTTTATGCTTTTATCTTCTGTGAACCCATAAGCATGAAGACTTGTTATGAGTGGAGGTGACTTCTATACTGTTAACTATACTCTCTCTTCATCTATAGGACTTCAATGGGGGGATGTAGAATCATCTAGATTAACTTTAGATTAGCAAAGGATTTCCACAGGAAAGGGATCCCTCTTTCCACAACTAGGTGAAAAACCCCAGTCTTCTTTGCCTCTTCCCTTTAATAAAAACAGAACAGTAACATGGATCCACACAGAGCTTTAATGTTACATAAGTCCGATAAAAAGGAGACTACCTATACAACACTTCTTTAGACCCCTGAATTGTTTCTACTAATACATTTTATTCTGATTTTGTTGTGCATTCCTCAGCATGGTTTTTAGGCTTTGAGATACCCCTGACAAACATATAGAAGACAATACTCTTCTCTGACATCAAATTGTGTTTAGATTTTTGAGTTAGTAGGTAATGTACCAGCAAAAGAATAATTAATTCCTGAAGGACTGAACATAAAAGCAAGCATACATTTGTCTGAGAAAATGAAAAGTTTGACTAAAGAAGATGTTTATGAATTATCATACTATTATCTAACTGGATCAGTAACTTTTTCTCATGCTGTTTACTAAACTCCATGCAAATTAAAAAACGGATGGGTCACACAGTTCCAGAAATAACTGACGATGGTTTAAATTTTTTTTTTTCCCATTAATTCAGGCTTTTGATAATGAGAAGGCACAATCATCATAATGTAAAATGCCATAGATTTAAAGGTTCACTGAGATCCTTATATCCTGCAGTATATTTCTCTAATGGCATTTCTTGTGACTAGATGTAACATTCCTCAAGGTGGACTGTGTAATAGTCTTGCAGAACACAGGAATGTCCTGTGAAATTTACCTGAGGTGATTCATAAGTATCTAGTAATAATTTTAGAATATTAGTAATGAAATCTACTCAACAAGAATATTATATCAGCTACTGGAAGTCCAGTTGAAAGATATCTCAGATGTTAGAAATCCATTTTAAAGACTTTATTAATCTGTATGTTGTAACTGTATGATGTAAAGTAAACTTCTGTATCTTTAAAGTACGATCAAACAAGAAATAAGAAACTAAGGTATAGAGAAATGCTACTTCTAACCTACCTAGAAACAAAGTTTTTATATATATATATATATATATATATATATATATATATATATATATATATATATATTTAAAGTTTTGTAGGTCAAAAGTATATTAATAGCTTCCCAATTGCATGCCTTTATGAACTCCTTCAAGTCAGAACTCTTACTGGAATATGAAGCAGAAGCATCACAGGAAAATATGATTACATGGCACTTTTTGTTCAGTCAGGAAAAGATACAACTGAAAACTTGACCCTCAAGTCATTTGTTGCAGGTTTGTCTGTCCAAGAGCGGGGAGGGTGACAAGGCCTAAGGAGAGCATATTGTCCATTTCCTTCTGTCATTAGCATAGAGCACTTTTAAAGAAATCAAGTCTGATGAAGGTAAATCTAGAAGTTTGTTATCTGCACTGCCACTGCCTCCTCTACATTTAAAAAGTTTCTCCACCAAATGTCTCTGCCACTAATTCAGAGGACTCATTTGCCTGATTGAATCTGGAAAATAACTCTTTTAAAACTCTTTCAAACTTCCTTTCAAATACAAGCTTTCCAAGAAACAGCTTTCCAACCCTTTGTCCCTCAGATTGTCTGACCAAGAGATCTTATCTATCAGTTCCTCGAGTTCAAAACAATCTCATCTTCCCAGTCATTTTGCTGCATTCCATTTCAAAGAATTTCTGATTTTTTAGTGATTGATCACATTCTTCTGGTTTCCTTCTTCTTTCACTTACTCTTAAATAGTATCCCTTTGTTACTGTAGCACTAAATTGTACACTTTACAATATGTAGTAGAGCAGAAGCCTGGAAGAATGTCTTCCAGCTATTCTTTTTATTGCAGGGCATGCATATGGTGAAAATGGACACTTCAGAGTAGTGGAAACGAGGTTCTAACTGAAAACGGAACAGAATACCTGAATCACGTTGGTACACTAAATGTGCAAGCATGTCACAGATACAGGTTATTTATGATCACATGACATGATCACAGAACAAAACAATCAAGGACAGCAAACACCAACATGGAACACCAAGCACTTTGTCCTTCAAGAATGCAAGCTCCCAGAAAGCTGGGAAGCTTCTGCTGCATGACTCAAAACACTCTCTTTAAAGACAGATCATCTCAGTTCCTTCACCAAAACCATTCCTCTTACTATTACTTAGCCCTTGGAGCACTTCGCTGTTTCCCATGGTCTCTCTGTTTTTTTATTTCTATTTTTCTGGTGAGAAAGGACTATTATATAATTCTTTTGCTTTTTACTTTTCACTACAATATTTTTTCACACTCTAAGTAATATTAAAGCTTAAAAATGTGATTTCAGGCTTGACATCAGTTTATCACATGAAGGCCACAATATTAACATACAAATAATCTATGGAGGTAGGAACTGGGTAATCTGATACCATCACAACCTTTATACATTGGACTTATATTTAGCTCAGCTTATTCCTGCAAGTTAGGTTGGTCACTGTAACTGTCTCATAACAATGCTTTCAGAAAGAAAAGATTTCATAACACTGTCTTAAACTCCTTGGGATGGTTATAACTCATCATGTGAATATGGCATTGCAAAAACTGAATATGATTTCTTCTCTCCTTGAACAATGAAAGTCATCTACAGATCACACAGGAACCGTCTGCCATTTCACATACTGTGAGAGATATATTAACTGTTCCTTAACCCTAAGATGATAACCTGTGAAACCTTGCAGTTACATCTTCACTGTTGAACAGTTCCTGTTCAACACTGAATATAACCATAAAATTAAGCTTTCACTCATAACTAAGCAAAGCAGTACTAGAATCACTTAAAAACAAACAAACAAACAAACAAACCAACACAGAACAAAAACTTACATTCGGAACACCTTTAATTCCAAAAGAGTGACAAAAATTATGAAATATGATGCCTCTTTGTTGCCAAGCAGGATTGCATCAACAGTAATTCCAATGCAAAGACACTTATCTTGTTTTAAACATTAGCACCCAAAATAACCAGTCTTAAAAGGTCATGTTTATTTAAAAATAGCTTGCTTGCATTTTACATTCAAGTTAATTTACTAACCTCAAAAAAAAATTAAATGCAAATGTATACAAATAATTTAAGCATCCTGTCAAAGTTCACATACATACTGCTAACGCAATTAAGTACTCAAGGTCACAAGTAATTTTCCTTAACCATGAGCCATCACCACATGGATAATTCTATTAAATTTATTTTGAACTAAAATCTTTGAAGTCTCTCTTTAGCAATTTATATTCTTTTTAAAAACCAAACCTATAATTTCCTGTTTATAATGTGCTTTTCAGGCCATAACAAAGAAGCATACTGTACCTCTGGTGCTGATGGCTCTTGCCGATGTGGTTGTGCTGGCTGTTAAGGCTACAGTGGTTGTGACTGTTGCAGTGGTAAGGGAGGGGATGACAGTAGTGGGAAGCAAAGTGTTGAAAACATCTGGTGAGTGGAAAAAAAATATAAAATAAAATCATATCATGCAAACAAAGGAGAACCATAATAGTGGTTTAATTTGTAAATACAAGTATGTAAAAAAATGATTAAATTAAAACATGATTAACACAAATTATTACACGTACAACAGTGGTACCTTTAAATTCTTGACATTATATCACTCTCAATTTTTTATAGTCAGTGTGCTAGCAAACAGGATTTAAAATACTGTTAAAACAACCATGTTTCCACAGATCTGGAGAGTGAATGTTTAAGTGACAAGAATCCATTTCTTCACTGAGCCATTTTAAATGTCTCATACAGTAGAAACCATATACAGATGAAACATGCTGTGTCAGAGTGGGAGATGAAACAACAACACCATCATGCTAAAATAAACACACACATGTTAACGAGAAATGGCTGTATGTTAAAACACCCACTTTCAGACAGACTCAATGGACGGAAAAAGGGGAGAAAATGCTACTAACTATAAAAGCTGCTTTTTCCGGATTGCTTTTCTTCTTCCCACACACTTGTTTAAGACACAGTTGTCTGCTAAGATCTAGAGCAGAGTATATTTCAAAATCTTTACCCTAATTAGTAGGCAGTCATCTTGCAATCATCCTTAATACATACATGTTATCATCAATATATAGCTTAGAACTGAAAAATCAGAAAAGCTAATTATATTACTGTTGAAAAAGTAAATATACAAGTCAGAGAAGATGCAAGGCCCAGATGACAGCATCCTGCAAAACCCTTCAGCTTCTGATCAAATACAGGTATGCCAAGCACAGGCAGCTGCCACTTCATTGCAGAGGAACCAGCAAACTGTTGCAAAATGTTCCTGTACAGAGCAGAACATAACCAGATGTACAGATAGAAAACACTTTGATTACACTGCCAAAAGCAATCAAGACCAGTATCACTTTGCTTATAAGGTGATTGCAGGTTTTAAAGAACAAACAAACAAAAGCCCTGAAGAGAAATACAGGAAAGCACTTCTGTGAGGAAGTAAAAAGCATCTGACAATTTTCAGATTATTTATACCACAGCTTTAAAAGGAAAGGACTAGTTTCTCATCAATTGATGGTAAGTAAGCCATTCCACACTGATTTCAGGAAGAAAACACAACCAATTCTGAAGGGTGCTATTCAATGCAATGCAGCAGAGGAGAACAAGCCTGACCCATGATCTATCTTTCCTTGCTGTGGAAGGAAATGCAATTGGTGTCTGAGTACCATCAATTCTGACTGAAATTAATGGAAGCTAAAGCAGCTCATCCCTTTACAGTACTGGGCCCAACAGAAGACATTTCAGAGACAGGGTTCATGAGTTCAGCACAGCATAATTATTCCCTTAAGACTTCAAATTATAATGTTTGCCTTATTTTCATGATGGATGACAGATTACTTTGCCACTTAAAAAGTTTCCTTGTCAGTTAATATCTATGAGTCACCTGTATTATTACTCTGTATTATTCTGGTTTGGATGAACACCAGCATTATCCCCTCCAGAACCTATACCTGTGGGATTTCCCTTCTGGAAACCTTCAGAAAATGGCATGAGATCTGTCTTTTGTCTGCTGTATACTGATATTTACATCTGTTTTGCAGTTTGAAATATTAGAAACCAGAAAAATTAAAACAGGTTTTTCAAAAAAGACAGTGTAGCCACATTAATCATCAGGAAGAACTGCCACACTACCTGGAATGTGAATACCATGATAATTAAACAGAATGGAGTTGAACAATCATTAGAAATAAATTAACATTTTCCAAAAGATACGTCATATGTACTGATCTATGCAACTTCTTTTCATAAAGAGAAACTCCTTAGATAAGTATCTGTTAAAAATGAAATCAAACAAAGCAACAAAAATGCCTTCTTCGTAAGGATAGTAAATCCTTGTTTAGTAGAAAAGCTTTACAAATCAGCCTCGTACATAGAAGTTAATTAACGTGACATATTTTCCATAATTATATTTCTTAAATATGTTACTTACTTAATATTTTGCAATGGCAAGTCAGTTGCAACTGACAAATTATTGTTTTATGACAGTTTTTTTTTTTCTACAAACACACTGTCTACCTAGTTTGCCACACACCAGATTACATGAGTCCCTGTCGAATTTAGAAGCTGACTGCTTTCCAGTTTCTATTCTAACTGAAATATTTCCAACAAGATTTATTATATTAAAAGAAAGCCAATGTAGGAAACTGAGACTGGTTAACACTGGTAACTAGAAGTTACAAGTATTTTAACACAGATATAGTAGGTTCATCTTTTCTGACCACTCCAAGAGCAACAAAAACTTATGTTGACTGAAGTCACTAACTCTGATGCAAAGCATCAATGTGGCAGCTTGTCAGAAACCTCAAAGAAAAACATTTCCTCAAAGGAAACATAAAAACAAGGAATAGGAGTGGCTTTTCTTCTCTCTTACCAGAGAAAGGAGAAATTCACTATGCAAACAACTGCAGCCGATTTGCTTTGTTCGTAGCATTACAGCTACTTGCTCTCAATAACCAAAGAACAAGACAGGAACCAAAATCAGCCAGACTAGCCCAAAGAAATTTAAGTTTAATGGTATCTATCCTTTAACAATGAGCGTGTCATGGGAAAGTATGCATAAAGTGAGAAAATAGCTAACTGCCTTACCATCAACAGATTTTGGAACTCTTGCGTCACTTTCTGTCCTTAAATCTATTTGGGGCAGCCTAAGCCTAGATAAAAATTTGCATTCTAAATAGCACTTGAGTACCACATTCATGTAATATCCTTATTTGGGCCTAACAGTCCTACCGAGTCTCTGTGACAGAAAGAATCTTTCTCAGTTTTTCTAGGAAGATTTATGGGTTCCTGAAAAAACCCTAATGTCTTTGCCTTGAAAATGTGTTTTTTGTTTTTGTTCTTTTTTGCTTTTTGCTTGTGTCATGGTTTTATGATTTTTGGTCATCAGTATTCCACACCATAACATCATGTAATGCATTGGGGGTGGGGTTTGATATCTGCCGAATGTTCGTCCGTCGGAGAAGAACTACTTTTCCCCAGGAGACTTTGCGGTCAGCAAGGGGATATAACTCCAAGCAAGGTCACCTGATCCTTCTTCTTCGCCTGCTCTTCGCTGTCTGCGCTTTGCTATCTGCGCTTCGCCGCCTGCGCTTCGCCGTCTGTACTTCAGTCACTCAACTGGACTGCACTTCTCACCCCAGCATTGTGGTGAGGTCTATACAATTCAAACAGACTCTCTCTCTCTCTCTCTCTCATTGTATTTTACTAATACTATATTTAGTAAAATCATTTGTTTCACCTCAGATCAGTGCTGTTGTTTTCAAGTATTTTGGGGTCCCCTGCTTCCCCTTTCCCAGAGGCGCGGATCCGCAGATCCCTCCGCCCTGCTGGTCACGGAACTGGGCCGGACCAGCCCATAAACCGTTGACAGCTTGTTTGTTTCTTGCATGAGAGAATGCAGAACACAGGCCTCAAAAGAAAGAATAATAATCTGCAACAGCCTTCATTTTCTCCTTGTTTACACAATACATGGGAAGTAAGTGAGTTTGGTAGCCCCAAGAATCAGATAGACTGCAAATATAAACTGTAAAAGAGTTACATATAAACAAAAGTTTTATATGAAACACAAACAGAGCACAGGCTTCTGTTTATGGAATATGAATATCAGTATTTTAAATATTCATATAAATGGCAGAAACAGGTATTACTATTTGGCTATTTCTAGTTCTATACTTTTTTTGGCAGTATTTTCACTTTGGGGCACACTTACCATGCTTCCAGTGAAGCAGATCCCTGCGTTACCCCCATCTTTGTTTTTTAGCAGTTACTGAGAAACATACTACTAAAAGGGCTATATAGCTTTGATCTCTCCTTGAGCTCTCTGTCAAGAAGTATCTCAATGGATTTGCAAACTTCAGTCCAGCAAATGTGTGTTGCAGAGATATCTAATTCTATTTTCTGGCCTTGCAGTTTCTGAATCTGCTTGTACAGAATGTTCAGCCAAAAACAAATTTTTGTTTATGACTTTCATGCCCCTAAATACTGAGGATTGCTATGACCATGGGACCACATAGAGTGGAACTTTTCAATTCAGGTGGCTGTACTCAAACCAATGCACCAGATTGCTGTATCCATAATACTTAAGTATTAATCCTCATCTTCCTTTGAAGCAGAAAATAGCCATATTTTGCAGGTGGGGAATCAAAGAGGACAGAAAAGCCATGTTAGATATATAAATCAAACAATAATTGCCACTGTTAGTTTAGAAATCTCACTACTATGAGGCGTTTTTAGTGTAACATATTCTATCAAAAATTCAGTAAAGTAATAAACATGGTATTCCATCACCTTGCTATCTCTGAAATACAAACAATTCACTGAGAACTAAGTGTTTCCATAAAAGTTTCTGAAAACAGAAAAAGGATTAGGTATCATGCAGGAGAGAATAAGAGACTCTATACTCAATACTTTTTCATGAATATTCCCACAGGTTATGCATGAGACTGCAACTGGATTTTCAATGAAAAATGGTTCAGTGGATGCAGAGAGAAGCATGGAAAATGTTTTAAGGGAGTTCTTCATGGAATGCTACAGTATGTTAGCATGACTTTAAGCCACACTAGCAGTGGCAAGGTGAAGGCAGACAGCAGGTAATCTGACTGCTGAATGTGAATGGAGAGTAAAGAAAGGAGGAGAATGTACTACTTGGCTTGTTCAGGAGACTGCTCTTTAGGAGAGGCACAAATACAACCTGCTTATGAGTGTCAGAATAGTGCTGTACAAGACTAGCTCACAACACTGTCCAGACATGCCCAGTCATAATTTTGTGCTTGCCTCTCCTTTTCTCTTGTTAATCTAACAGAAGACATTCACCCATTTAAGTGCAAGGAGCCTGGACACTTTACTCTCACTGCAGATTTGGCTCTAAGCACTTTTACTCTCCATTTCTAAATAAATGAGAAATGGTTCTGTTTGGTTTGGTAGGCTTACACAAAACAGAGATCTGACCTATTGAGAATATCTGATTGGTTTGGGGGGAATAAAAAAAGAAAGAAAAACAACAAAAAAACAATAAGCTGAAATGACTGAGCACAATTCAGACAACAATGGCTGCAGTTGATAAAAATGTAAAGGTTTTTGTTTCAAGCTTGACAAAGTCTGACATAAAAATTAAAGGCCAGACTGATAATGATGGATGGCCTGTGCTGTATTTTTACAAAGAGCGAAAGAAGTTTTAAGTGCTAAACTGAACTGAGTGATGACCTACCTGGGAAACAACCTCACTACTCTGCACAAAATTTAATCAGCCTGTGGTATGTAGTACTAAATAATTTAGCAAGGTTTTAAATTCAAAGGGAGCTGCATTTAGAGTTGCTCCCAGAAAATGGGATCGAACAAAGAGATAATTCAGCCTGAATATCATGTGCCAATATCTCCTTAACACTTTAGACTAAATGATCATGAAGCCTTGCAGACATGAGGTCAAGGGGTTCTCTTTACTAATTGATTCAGATTTATGAAACTCTGAAATGAAAATTATGTGCTTGACATTTTTGCTAGCAAATCAGATGTCATTTAAAAATATCCAAAACCTTTTAATAAAAGCCTCATGTAGATCTAGATCCCTAGCTAAAACAATTAGAGGCTAGTGGTGGATGAGTTCATAATGCAAGATACACAGCTGGGCTAAAATGGCCAAGCAGCTTTGGAAGAACAGAAAGTAAATTCACATAGCACCATTATTCTGAGGTGTTTAATGGCCCAGTAGGTCGTATTAAGTGTTGGAAAATGTAGGAGCTCATTAAGGTTTGATTTAACATACTTTGGTCGCCTAGTAAGACAGAGGAAGAAAATCAAGTGCTAAAAGATACCAGAGTTTCATTGAGAGTTCTCTGCCTTCTTATAGAAACTGTAGTTTTTTTTCCTATTTTGAAAGCAACAGATTTCAGTAGCAAATGAAGGACAACAATGTATTTAAAAGCAAATAATGACTTCTTCCTTTTCAAGAGTCAAGTAAGTAAATGCTATTTGCCTAAATTTTATCCTTAGAAAATTAGGAATAGAAGAATAGAAGGCAAAGAACCAAATCCACTTCAGTGTTAATACTTAGTAATGGCATCATGGTGTCACCCAAAATTACTTAAAAGTTTGTCTTATATTACCTTATATGACCTTATATTACAAAATGTCACGTTTTATGACACATGTATAGAGTAGAAGAGTCTAGGACAAAACTAAAAGCATGATAAACATGAGAAAATGAGGATTAGTAGGAAGCTGACATTGAACTACAAAGTGAAAGTTAACTGTCCTGTTTGCCATAATTGTCAGAAAACAAGGAGTCAGGACTCTCAAGCAGGTGACAAGAAAGAAGCGATGGGAAGAAAGTACCTTAATACAATAGGAAGAACATGGGATGAGACAAG